>NC_090941.1:493633809-498633809 GCF_040938575.1 Ambystoma mexicanum
GTGGCTCGTCTAAAGGTGCCTATACTTAGGATCACTTAGTTGCACTTGTGTCCGAATGTTGCTTGCAAAACATCAGCATTTCATTTCTTACACAGGCGTGTATTTTAACACAGGCACATTACAGGCTGGCAAATACAGACTCTGGCATGTGGTACAATTACCGAAATTGGGTAACATGATAGAAAATGTTTTGGCAGACAGATATTGTACCATGAATTGCTAGTGAGAGTCATAAAATTTATCATAGCCCAACAAACATATTGTAACCAGTTTACAGAACATCCATGATTGCTTGAAGTTAGAGGATGTTGGATACAAGGAACAAAAACACACACATTGGAGGGACCATGGTACATGGTTAGAACGGAGGTTAGAAAAACAGATTCCACTCTATGGCCACGTTTAAACCGTTCTTCACAGTATCTAAGCGGTGTATCCATTTCTGCTCTAGTTTTCTTAGTGCTAAATCTCTTTCTCCCCCTCTAGCTTTGGCTTCTATGGTTTGGATCACACACCATCTTAGTTCTGTGTGTTTGTGTTGTTTTTTCTCGAAATGGGCCACCATGGATTTGTCCTCTACTTTGTTTTTCAGGCAGAACCTATGCTCACATATCCTTTGTCTCACTTCGCGTTTGCTCTTTCTTATGTAGAACAAATTACATGGGCAGAAAATCATGTATATGCTCCATTTGGTCAGGCAATTGGAGAAAGTCTTTTATTTCCATACGGTGCCGTTTAGGGATACCTCTTTTTGGTCTTGTGTGAGGTGGCAGACTGAGCACTTGCCAAAACTGTAGTGCCCTACCACGGGTGGGAGATGCCAGGGTGTGGTTTGAGCAGGTTTAGTAGGTATTTCTGTAGGGTACGTGTGTACCAGGTGGTCCTTGATGTTTTTGCTTCTTGCGTAACCACCTTTTCACCAGTGAGTAACGCACTCAGAAAGACCATCCTGACCAATTGGCACCTGCTGCAAACAGACACCTTTGCACCGACAACACCAAGGTTCGCCTTCAGTCTGTCACCTCACACAAGACCAAAAAGAGGTATCCCTAAACGGCACCGTATGGAAATACAAGACTTTCTCCATACAGGCCAATGCACAGTCCAACTCATGGTGGGCCAGTAGGCCAGGGGGGAACAACTTCCAACGGCCAGGATGTCCCACTGTAATCCCCTACAAACATTATGTCCATGTGCGGCACCTCCTCACCTTATAGTGACGCCTACACGTTTACCGCGCCACTGCGACAGGCCCTGTGACAGATGCTGGCGGCACCGATGGGTGCGAATAAGAGGGATACCAGCGCCCCAGGTCGGACCTCTCGCCAGGGCTGGTGCACTGTCTAAGAGCCCCAGAGCGTATCACGTGCCGAGGTCGGCGACACTGTCTGGGTACAGATATGGATCCTCCAGGTCGACAGGCACTGGGCCGCGCCGCTCTCTAGGTGCACCCCGCAGAAGAAGCATCAGGACCGGAAGCCCTGCCTAGTTGAGGAAGGCACTGCCTCCGCAGGCCCCAATGCCGCACTCACTCTCCAGGGTCCGGCGAGGCAGCAAACTGGAAGGAGTTTGGCTGCTATGATTCTGCAGCAGCTCCGGTGCAATATGCAACTTCGATGCCCCAAAAAGACCAGGATATTTAATAGGATGTCAGAGCCCTCACGGGAGCTCTCTCAGGCTGTGGCCATATTGCGGTCGCACAACATCGCCCCCATCCTCAGCCTTTTCTATTAAATGACAAACCCTCCTTGTGTTGTAGAAAGTTTGCTGTTTATAAAATCTGCCTGATCAGGTCCCATTAAGGTTTGGAGTCTATCCTCCAGTCGAAAAGCTAAAATCTTGATATATATATTTTAGCGTCAATATTAATTAGTGCTATTGGGTGATATGACCCGCACCGTGTCGGGACTTTGCCCGGTTTCAGGAATATCACCAATTTAGCCTGATCCATCGAGACTGTAATGTGCCCAGTTCTTACAAAGGATTTGTATAGTCACGTTAAATGGGGGATAAGGGTTTTACGATATCTTTTATAGAAGACGCCTGTGAAACCGTCGGGCCCAGAGTCTTATTCAAGAGGAGTTTTCCAATAGCACATTAACTTCATCCTATATGATGTCCTTCCCTAGATCTTCCCTAAATTCTTTCGACAGCAGTTACAGGAGCCAAATAAGTGTTCTTTGGCTCGCCCAGAGGCCTATCTGAAGAATACAAAGCCCCATAGAAGCATTCAAAACACCCTATGATTCCCTCTGTATCTACCACATCCTCCCTTTCCATCTCCCTAATTCTAGGATTGTTTGGGCTTCCCCCTTCTATCTCAGCTGTCGTGCTAATAGCATCCCCGCTCTATTCCCCTTTGCATAGTAATACTATTAAGCTCTAAGAAGGGTCCTCTCTGCCTTTCTAGCCCTTAGTAGCTCAATCGGCCCTCGAATTGCGCTATGGGTTTTCATCGTGTCCCTCGTTGGATAGTTACCCATCTTCGGCATTATATCCTTAAGTTGTGCAAGTACGCCTCTAGCTGCTGGCTCAGCTTTTCCCTTGCATGCAATCAATTTCCCCTCTCATTACCGCTTTAAAGGTGTCTCACCATATACCCGGAGAGGTATCCGTCATCTCATTCTCTCCAAAATAGGTCTGAATCTTCTCTATCAAGACTGTGCCAGCTAGGATCCATTCCAGCAGTACCCATTGCCATAGCCCCTTTTGTCGAAATGTCATGTCTAACATTGCACCCAAGGGTGCGTCATCAGATAGTGCGATCGCCCCCAGGGATACTTCCTGGAAATGTCCTGCCAATTGAGAAGACACCCAAATATAATCTATACGCGACTGCATTCTATGAACATGCGAATAGAATGTAAATCCTGCTTCCTTACCCCTACAAACGCCCAACACATCGACTAACCCCAACTGTTTGAATTTTTCTTTAAGTTGCTGGGACGGTGTGGCCCGTGGCGCATATCCTACTCAACTTCTATCTATCTCTGCATCCTAAGCTATGTTTAAATCCCCTTTCAATATGATATAACCCTCTGCAATATTTTCAAGTGCCGCCAAGGTGGCCCTAAGAAAACCTTGTTGTCCGGAATTAGGTGCATACACTGTTGCTACAGTAAATACCTCTGTCTTAATGCGAAACTTAACGAAAAGGTACCTCCCTTGCTTATCTTCTGTGGAACCCAGAATCATCATGTCAGGATTATTTCTATACGCTATCAAAACCCCTGTTTTTTTGTCACTCGCATTAACCTGAAAAATCAGAGGGAACCCCCTTAATCGGATTCGCAATCTATTTTTCCTGCATATGTGGGTTTCTTGAAGCATGAGAAAATCCGGTTTCTCCCACCTAGGCAGAGTCATGACAAAAGCACCGATACCGTTAGCAGACTCTATGGGAATGGGGACTTACGAAATCCAGCGCCTGACTTCCTGCGCCGCCGGGACTTGTAATGGATCTGGTATTACGGGGTTGGCGGCAACTCGCTGGTAGTACCGGTGGGTTACCGCCAACCTTGTAATGAGGCACTAAGTCTGATACAACAGCCCTCACTCACCAATATAGTGGGGGGCACCCCTCCATCGCCCCTCTGTACGTGGCACGCCAACCGGCTTTTCTATTGTCTCGCTTAATCGTGGACCACTCCCATTGCCGCCTCTGCTGTGTGGTTCGGCCCCCATCATCCTGTGTCCCAGTCCAGCCACTGCTCTCTGGTACCACCACACAAGGCCTTCTTCGCACATTCTCACTCTGAACTGCCCGCCTCTGCAGGAAAATAGCAAACCAAAAGGGAAAGTCCACCTGTATCGAGAATTCTGGTGACAGGTCCCATCAGCCTCCTTTTGAGTAGAGTGGAGTATGCCAAGTCCTGGAAGAGCTGTACTTCCGAGCCATTTATGGTCAAAGATGTGCCTGCTTGTGCTGCCCTCAAAATGTCTTCTTTCTGCCCATAAGTGAATGCTGCCAAAACATCCCTTGGTTGGGCCCCCTGCTCTTTTCTCGTCGGACCCACTCTATGAATCCTATCTAGATGAATTTTGTCCAAGGGAATCTCCAAGATCTTTGTCCGCAATCTCTAATGGGACATTCTTAAAATAAATGTTCGAGTGCCTTGATCTATTCTCGAGATCTTCACACTGAAGCTCTAAATTATGCGATATCCATGCAAGTAGTTCTACTTGCTTCATAATTTTTCCGAGAATCTTCAGCCAGTTCGTGCAAGGCTCGCTCATTCGTGTCTACTCGCTTTGCTAATTTCGAGATTTCACCTTTTATTTCCTGTACAGCACTTTTTATGTCAGCTTTTAAGGAGAAAATCTGCTGCTAAAAACATTCTTGAAGAGATTCCTTAAGACGTTGCCGATTGTGTGCTAGACATTGCATCAGTTCTTCCTTGGTAACTGCCATAGTTTACCAATGTTCTGGAGTTTCCTCGTCTCGGGATAGTGATTTTGGAGATGGGGCCACAAAGGCGTTCACTGCGCCTCTCTGCCAATACCTGGTGATCGGACCCTAAGCGTTCGTCATGGGATGTGCCGGAGTACCCTTATTCCGTCTTCTTCCTTTGGTTTGCGACATGTGCCTACCTTAAGGTTGTGTACTTGACGATGCCCCATTTACCGTCCGATAAAATCCATGTGCCAAGGTGCAGTGGTCCTCCCCTCCAAAAACCAGAGGAGGGGCAGTCTCTATCACCACTGACTTAGAGATTAATTTATTTTATTTTATTTATTTGCATTTATAAAGCGGACATACGGCCCAGGGGCATCGTGGCGCTGTTGCGAAATACTTCACTTGGGGTCAGGCCAAGACAATGGTGACAGCATAAGAAAAACGATACAGTAACGGAGACATGGGTAACATACATATGTTGTGCTGTTGCTTAGGTTACCATTTGAAGAGCGTAAATGTACATGTTGGTTGGCTCTAACAGAACAGTATCGTTTTCAACTTCATGAGGAAGGTGGTGTAGGATTTTTCGTTTCTTTAAGTGGAGGATAGTGCATTCCAGCTTTTGGGTGCCAAGTGCTGAAAGCTGGACCCGCCTGCTTTTGTTCTTTTGAAGGTGGGCACTCGAATCTGGTTGGACAGATGGGACCTGGTGGTAGAAGAGCGGACGGTGATTCTTTCCGACAGGTATGGTGGGGGCATCGGAGGAGAGGCACCTGTATGTGATGGCTAGGGATTTGAAAAGTATGCATTCTTTTACTGGTAGTCAGTGGGCATCTTTCCTGGCTTGTGAAATGTGTTCCCTTTTGGGAATGCTCAGTGCCGCCCTAAGGGTATTATTTTGTGTAACTTGTAGTTTAAGGTTTTTTACCGAGGTGCCCAAGAATAGAGCATTGCAGTACTCCAGTTTGGTGCCAACTGTGGCTCTGGCGATCGATAAGCAGTTTTTTGTGGAGAGGAAGGGCTTGACCGCGTTGATAACCTTGGTGGTGAGTGCGGCAGAGGAGGCTATAGCATTAACCTGGCGGGAAATGGAGATTGAGGAGTTGAGGTAGACTCCTACTGTTTTCACAGCTGGAGAGACTGTGATGGTGGAGTTGTCAACAATAAAGGTTTTGTATTGTGGTGGGAGTTTGTTGAGAGCTTCCCTGGTACCTACTAAGAGGATCTTTGTTTTGTCCCCGTTTAGGCAAAGGCCGTTTGCCACCATCCGTGTTTGAATAGCTGAGTAGATTTTGGTTAGGGCTGCTGCATCTTGTTGGTATGTACTAGATAGTGGGAGTAATACCTGGGTGTCGTCAGCGTAGTTGGTATATGCTATGTTGCGACAGTCCAGATCATTGAAAAGCGGGAGGGTGAAAATATTGTACAGGGTGGGGGCAGTGCATGAGCCCTGTGGGACGCCGCAATGGATGGTGGTGGGGGAGGTGCATGCAGTGTCTGAGAAGACTTTCATGAGTCATCTATTCAAGAAGGAGGCCACCCAGGCGATAGCTTCTGGTGAGAAGTGAGCCTCATTTTTTATATGCATCCCTAGGATATCATGGTTGACAAGGTCAAAGGCAGCAGACAGATCTAAGAGGAGAAGAAGTGCTGGTTTGCCTTTGTCCATGATGTCACTGAGTTGAATTTTGAGATCGAGTAATGCAGACTCGGTCCCATGTCCTGGACAGAAGCCTGACTGTCTTTTACCTAGGATATGGTTTGCTTCTAGGTAGTGCTGGATTTGCGTGTAGGCGACTTTATCCAGTATCTTGAGCAACAAGGGGACGAAGGTCAAGGGCCTATAATTATTAACAATATCTGGGTCCAGGGTGTTTTTTTTAAAAAAGGGGACACACCAATGCTTCTTTTAAGCTATCTGGAACAGTGGTGGAGTTGAAGGAGGCATTGATGAAGGACTTGAGAAACGGGGCAAGAGTTTCTACACAATCTTTGACCAATTTAGCTGGGCATGCATCTCCTTTTCAGTTGGATGGCCTGATTTTGTTCACTATGTCAATTACTTCAAGTTCGGCAATTTCACGGAGTTTGAAGGGTGCTATTGGGTTTTTGGTGACCACTGGCTCTGCGTTGGTGGGGGTAACTTGGTCTGTGCTAGTGGTTAGTTTGATATGCTGCGTCAGATGTTTGTGGTGCTCCTGATTTTTCTTTTGCAGGAGTTCAATTTTGTTTAGTAGGACAGTTTATATTGTGTTTCACCAGTTTTGATCTTTGACTATATCTTGGGATTTGGTGTGGACAATTCTTTGAAAATTGCGAAGAGCTCTTAGAATTACTAACGCCAGCTCAGAATCCAGTCATTATAGGATGCAGATTTAGCTGTGATAATAGCTTTTTTGTATTGAGAGGCAAGTTTTTTATATGAGGATAGAGTGGCAGAGGTTGGTGAGGGTATCCAGTTAATATGTCAAATGCATTTTTTCGAATGACTGTTGAAAACATTTGGCTGAAATTCTTTTTTTTAAAATGTGTTATTTTTTTAATTTACATGTTTTTTTGGTTTCATGAGTAAAAAAAAAAAGAGTTACAAAAAAAGGGGGGGTTTAGGGGAAACCCCATTTCGAACAGAAAATAAAACAAAAAAGACGTTTGAATTTTTTTTTTCCGGCCAAATGTTTTCAACTTTATGGCATTCAAAAAAATGTCATTCGAAATACTGTAGGTAAACCGTTGGTGAGCTATGCCAATTGTTCAATGCTTCGCTTTTTTGAGTACGGAGCACTTTTAATTCAGTGGAGAACCAGGTGTTGGAGTGTTTAAGGTTTTTTGCTGTTTTATTCTGGAGAGGAGCGATAATGTCTATAGCAGTGCCGATAGTGGATTTGTAAATATCCGCTAGTACGGATGGGTCAGAATATTCAGAGGGGTTGGTGGTGAGGATGCCTAGGTGGGGTAGAATTCTTTCTTTAGTGAGGTTTTTAGCACTTCTCGTCAAGGATGGGGGGGTTGGGTTGTTTGTTATTGGTGGCAGCGTTGGGGATGAAGAAGTGTATGAGGAGGTGGCCGGACCATGGGGTAGGGGTGATGGAGCTCATGTTAGTATCACAGTTATGGTCAGCTACCCAATCGAAGATTCACCCTTTGCAATGCGTGGGCGAGTGAACTTTGTGGTCAAAGCCTAATTCCTGTATGGCAAGTGCGACGTTGAAGCCAAGGTTGAAGTCACCTATGACGATTTTAGGTTTTCCCCTAAGAGGTGTAAAAGGTTGTCGTGGAAGTCTGTTAGCGGGCCTGGTGGGCGGTAAACAAGGTTGAGTGATCGTGGTATTAGGGGAGAGGTAGATCTTTACTGTGAGGGAGTCACAGTTACCTCCCAGATTGAATGGGGTTTGTCTAGCCTCTAAGTGGTCCTTCATTACGAGTGCTACACCCCCTCCTACGGTGGTGAGTCGTTCTTGCCTGATGATGGAATATCCAGGTGGGATGGCTAATGTGAGAGCGGGCCCAGCAGCGCTGTGTAGCCAGGTCTCGGTAATGGCAAGAATATTGAGGTCAAGATTGGTGATTAATTCGTGAATTTCAATGGCATGTGCGAGAATAGATCTAGCGTTCATCAGTGCGCATTGTAGGATTTTGGGAGTCAATGCTTTTTTTGTGTTGTTGTTATCAGGTCCAATCATTGAGGCGTTAGGGGGTGCCATGGGTAGTTTGGGTGGGGCTCGTTTTTCAGGGGATTTAGGTGTGCCTATGGTCTGAGGGGTGACTGAGCGGGCTTGAGCTGAGGTGCGTAGGTGTCTGGAGCGGAGACCTAGTAGTTGGTTTGTGGTGCTGGTGGGTCTCATGCGTGTGTACTGGTTGGAGTTGGGTGAGTCGCAGGGGTGTTACATTTAGTGTGGAATGATAGTAGGAAGTGGGTGGGGGGATGCTGGAGAGGAATGGGTGTGCGGTATCTATCATGTTGGTCAAGCGTGGGTCGGCAGCACAACTACAAATTTGCACATTTAGCAACAGTAGAGATTGGTAGCGATGTTAAACGCAATGGCAATTGGGCAGTAGGTAAGGGCTAGAACATGAGATCAATGCTGCAGGAATTGAACATAGACAGTGGTGATGGGCAGGTCAGGGGCCTGGCGAACATAAGAGCAGTTCTGGTGAGGCTTGTGTGCAACCGCCGCCGCAAGACAGTTGCAACTAGCAGTAACAGTGTGGCAGAGACTGGTAGACATAAAATGCAACAATGCAGAGAGAGATACAATACAGTGGGGATTGGGCTGGGGGCTGGCACATTAGAGAGCAGATCGAGTGTAGGTCACAAGAGTATATCATAGAACTTATGCAATGAACCCTACGATTTCGGCGGGGGATAGTGTCTAGGTTTCACACAGGTATGTTACAATGCAGTTCAATTGTGGTCACGGGTTCATATATCGCAACGATTTGTAACCTGACCAGAATGTTTGCGCAATCAGCAGAGAAAACTGGCGTTAAGTTTGGATTATACACACAGTAGGCGGTGCAGGCATTTTCAGTCAAAAAAGGTTTGGGCGGTGACAAAGGGCCAGGCGGGTGCTGGTTCTGTCACTTGTGGAGGGCAGGCTGGTACAGTATGTATTAGCAGGTGGAGGGAGAAGGTGCCGGGGCAGTAATGTTTGATAGGTAAAGGTTGTTTAGTACTCACGGATGCAGGAGACTTATGGGCGGCACAGGGTCTGGCCATCGGCACGTCCGACACAGACAGACAAAGACAGGCCCTTAAGAACACAGCCCTTGGGTAATACGGCCGACTTCTGGCTGCCGGTGACGACTGGCAGCGGAAGTAGGGTGAAGGCACCAACCGGGTGCTGCTTTGATGGAGGAGGGGTCAGCCTCTATGGTAGTGATTTTGAGGCTTCGGCGGCTATTAGGCAGGTGCTGTGTCATGGCGGTCAGTGGGCAAGTATGCGATTCTCCTATCACGGAGGTCGCGGTACGATTTCAAATGTAGCAGGATGTTTGAATCAAAGTAGCATGAAGTATGATATTCAAAGGGAGAAATTCAGATTATGCTGGTAGAATAGGAATTCCCATACCGTTGATTCCTGGAACTTCTTGGGAGCCGCGCTGATGGCGAACCGGCCGGGGGGGGAGGCTCCAGGCTTCTCCCAGCATCGGAACGGGCTGCTGTGTGATTGCAGTACACAGTTGGCCCCAATCCGCCTCGTACCAGCATTAGTGACGCCTGTGGCCCCAGGCAGCCTAATATCCTCTTGTTGCGCTAGGGATTTCTGTTATGGGTGAGGCCCAAGCTCCAACACTATTTTGGCCCCTTTCGCATTACCCCCAGCGGGGATGTTCTCTACTCCGTTGTGCAATGCCACTTAGGATTTGTCTTAACAGGCGCCCCCTCAACACTGATTGTCTGATAAGTCTCAATCTCTACACATAGAGTACACAAGATAAGGGCCTGCCCCCTAGCTGGTGATCTGGAGGTCTCAATAAGGTAAGGGGCTTCCCCTTTTCTGGTATTCCTTAAACCTTCCGCCAGCACGGGAGCGAGTCCATCCCCCTCGTGCGCCTCATCTGTTAAAAGGATGCTGCAATAGCCAAGGACCTCCTCACTTCTCCTCACCTGTACTCCTCTCTGTAACTTATTGTACTCCTTAGCTGTCATAGGCCTCAGCTGAGGCTTGCGCTATCCTCCCCCAGTCCTCCTCATCGATGGATGCTTTGGGCCGTGTATATATAAATAAGAAAAGATGGATTCCAAGATGGTGGCTGGTAGAGGGTAGATGTACCAGTCTCACGCTCCGGCTCCTCGAGGAGAAATTCGATATGCATCCCTAGGATATCATGGTTGACAAGGTCAAAGGCAGCAGACAGATCTAAGAGGAGAAGAAGTGCTGGTTTGCCTTTGTCCATGATGTCACCGAGTTGAATTTTGAGATCGAGTAATGCAGACTCGGTCCCATGTCCTGGACAGAAGCCTGACTGTCGTTTACCTAGGATATGGTTTGCTTCTAGGTAGTGCTGGATTTGCGTGTAGGCGACTTTATCCAGTATCTTGAGCAACAAGGGGACGAAGGTCAAGGGCCTATAATTATTAACAATATCTGGGTCCAGGGTGTTTTTTTTTAAAAGGGGACGCACCAATGCTTCTTTTAAGCTATCTGGAACAGTGGTGGAGTTGAAGGAGGCATTGATGAAGGACTTGAGAAACGGGGCAAGAGTTTCTACACAATCTTTGACCAATTTAGCTGGGCATGCATCTCCTTTTCAGTTGGATGACCTGATTTTGTTCACTATGTCAATTACTTCAAGTTCGGTAATTTCACACAGTTTGAAGGGTGCTATTGGGTTTTTGGTGACCACTGGCTCTGCGTTGGTGGGGGTAACTTGGTCTGTGCTAGTGGTTAGTTTGATATGCGGCTCCTCGAGGAGAAATTTGTGTGGTCCACCACCCCGCCACGCATCGGTTCCGCCGCAAGCTTGAAGGAGACCCCCTGGCGCGCTTGCAGGAGGAGACATTCGGACGATCGCTGGGAGGAGGGCTGATCTGTGGCGCGACGTGAACCCCGGGCGGGTTCGGCCTGCGTTGTTGCCGAGGAGCCCGCCTCTTGCGGAGCGGAGCCGGAGGAGAGGCGTTCGACGGCCGGGTGTCGCCTGGCTGGGGGTGCTCGGGCCCGGGGGCCGTGCTGAGGTGGGGAGCGGAGGCCAACAGTTGAAGCGCCGGTGAGCGGGGGGCGCTGCGGCTTCGGGTGGGCGCCCGATGCTCCGGCTGAAGGAGGAGGGAGAGGAGGGACTGGCCGAGGCCCCGCCTGCAGGACGGGTTTGGCTGCCGGCTCCGAGAGGACACATCCCTGAGGCATCTCGGTGAGTCGGGGACCCCCGGGGGGAGATCCGAGGCGGGGCGAGCGGGTCCCCGGCCACCTGAGAGAGAACTGAGACGGGAGAGCTTGGAGGGAGCTGCCCCAGCCGCCCCCCGGAGTATTGGGGGCCTGGGCAGGAGCGACAAAGGTGGCGGTGTGGCCCAGTTTCCCCCTTTCTTGATTTTTCACCGGAGGAGGCGATTGTGTATGGGAGGCCCGGTGAACCCCTCAAGGCTTTAACTATGGGGGACTGAAGCTTTCCTCCAGAGCTAGGATTGGTGACTGAGGATTACTCTGGCTGGGGGGCCCCCCCCCCGCATTGTTTGTGTGGCTGGAGCTTGAGACTACCTTTTGCCTCACCCCACTCAATTGTAGCTCCCCAGCGGTGCCATGCGGGTGGTCCGCTGAAGTGAGGGCCCCCAGAGCACGGCAGTCGCCGCGTACATACATAAAGGCCCTGGTGGGGAAGGATTTGAGGGGGAGGTATCGGAGTGTTGCCGGCTTCGCTGAGAAGCGAGTGGACAGGCGGTCCCTTGTGAAGATATCAGGGGGAGGGGTAGCCGCATTAGGAGGAGAAGGACTGAAGGGGAAGAGAGCGCTGGATCCCACTCTGTAAAGGACTAAGGGGAAACAGGTGCCGGATCCCACTCTAGTGCTAATAATTGAAGCGATGGCGGCACGGAACAACGGGAAAGGTGGCAAGTCGCAGAAATACTGGGGGAGGCTGCCCCGAGCAGCATTGAGCTGGACCGTGTTCACAGAGTGGGCAGGCTATCCAAGGGGCCCTCCTCGAGACCGAGGGACGTCCTATAGCCAATAGTGTTTAAAGGCCAACACGTAGCTTTATATCAAGACCTGGCAAGTGTCACCTTGATAAAGAGGAGACAGATGGCGCCAGTGCTGAAGATACTAAACAAGCGCGGAGTGCGCTATAAGCTGACTTTTCCATTTGGCCTCGCCTTTGACTGGGAGGGTCATCAGAAACTGATAACATCTGTTCAGGAGGGGACTGATGTGTTGCAGATCGACCTGGAGGGGGGCGTCCTCCGGCGGCGAGGGTTCGGTGGCAAGTAGCAGGCCAAGGCAGAGGGTGTGGGAATGGTCAACGCTGGGGGACAACAGGCGGAAGGGAACGCGAGGGAATGGTAGATCTAGGGAGGGCGAAAAGGTTCCTGGGTAGAGTGAGCAATTGCTGGCAAGGGGAGTGTCATACGTAACAACCAGATGGGCAAGTGGTGGTGGACCCGTAAAGGTGGCAGTTTGGCTCGGGGTGCAACAGATTGGGATCAGGAAAGGCGATGAGGCCCGATAGGGGGAGGGGAAGGAGCAGGGGAAGCGGCTGCTCTGGGCAGTTGGTAAGTCGGATGGGAGGAGGGCGGGAGGGGGATCTCGCCCTAAGTTGGGGATTCGGGGTGGGAGAAGAGAGGGGAGGAATTGGGTGGAGGTCGTAGCGTTCAGTGGGTAGGTTCGGATCTTAAGGGAGTAAGACGCGGAGACAGGGGGCATGGGGTAATGGAGGCTCTCAAGTTACCGATGAGGGAGAGGACCGGTGGGGCGCAGGGTGGGACCTGGTGCGACTGGCAGGGCTTGAGCAGGTTGTGCGCTTGAGTCACCAACTCAGTATTCAAGTGGTTAACGCATAATGTTAGGGGCTTGAATTCCCCTCTTAAGCGTACGAAATTGGAGCAGTTCACCAGGACTCAGAAACCAGATGTTTTGGCGATTCAGGAGACCCGTTTGCTGCGGAAAGATCAGCATCGCCTGAGGTTGAGAGGCTACTTGCAAATATTATTTGCATCGGGTCCCACGAAGAAAGGGGGGTGGCCTTGGCATTCGGGAGCGGGATGGACTTTCGTGTGAACGATATCCTCCGGGACAAGAATGGCAGGTTTATCATGGTGAGGGGTGAGTACATGGGCACTCCGTACACGATAGCCTCGGTGTACGGCCCAAATGCAGACCAGGATCAATTTCTCCGAGAGACCTTGGGTACTTTACTTTACAGGCAGGTGGTTCTAATGGGTGATCTCAACCTGGCTTGGGATAGGAGGGGGGACCGCACGCAGCCGGGAAGGGGTAGCGGAGGATCAGTGGCTTTGCCTCACTTAAAGGGACGGTGGGAGGAAGCAGGCTTGCGGGATATGTGGAGGGCGCTAAGGGGAGAAGAGGAGGGATTTACCTTTCTCTCAGAAGTTCATAGAACTCAGTCATGAATTGATTACATTTGGGTGTTGGCAAGCCTGGTCGGAGGGGTGGAGTCAGTAGAGGTAGGCCCCATAAGGTTGTCCAAATGGAACTCCGATTGGGGAATGCGTAGACAGGGGGTGTAGAGCTGGAAATTCCCAGAGAGGCTCCTGAGGGATCAGGTGATGAGGGAGGAGATTGATGGCAAGATTTGGGATTTCTTTGTGCGGAACAATAGCGTGAATACGAGCTTAGAGAGTAGGTGGGATGCTTTCAAAGCAACCTTGAGGGGGGAACTGATCGCCCTACAGGCGGAAAGAAATAGATTATTGAGGGGGTTAGTGGCACAGTTGGAAGGCGAACTTGAGGCCTCCAGAGCGCGTATGGAGGAGAACCCCACCAGAAAAGTGTACAAGGAGTATACGGCAGTGGAGGGTCAGCTGAGAATTCTAAGGACTAAAGAGGCCGAGGCGGCTATGCTAAGTGTTAGACAAAAATGTCAATGCAAAGGCCAATATGGCGGACTCACTCCTGGCACGTTTATTGAGGGGGAATAGGGAGCGGAATGTTATTGTGGCCATGAAGGGTAAGAGGGGGGTAAGGCTCACTCGGACAGAAGAGATTAAGGGGAGGTTGGCGGAGTTCTATGAAGAACTGTACTCTTCGCAAAATACAGCGCTGAGTCCGCAGAGGGACTTTCTCGGGGCTCTTCCCCTTCCACGACTATCCAGCGATGAGAGGAACGAGATAGGCAAAGACATCACTGAAGATGAGGTTAGAGCCACTATAGCGGCCCTCCCCTGGGGAAAAGCTCCGGGCCCAGACGGCTACCCTGCGTCGTTTTATAAAACTTACTCCCACTTGTTGGTTCCACACTTAACACAATTATTCAACTCATTTGGGTCTAGAGGTGGGATAACCCCATCAATGGAGGAGGCCAAAATAACACTCATACACAAGACAGGGAAAGACCCTGAGGAGTGTACATCGTATCGGCCTATTGCCCTCATAAATCCAGAGGCAAAAATATATACTAAAATATTGGTCAGCCGGCTGGAAAAGTACCTGCCCTCACTGATGCATCAAGACCAGACAGGGTTTGTGGCTGGGAGGCAGACGGCTGATAACATTAGAAGGGTAGCCCACATTGTCGAGAAAGCACGGAAGACGACCACTCCGGCGATCCTCTTGGCGCTCGATGCCGAAAAAGCGTTCGATCGGGTGGAGTGGTCGTTCCTGTTTTTGGTTATGGAAACAATGGGCCTTGGATCAGAATTCATCAATATGGTCGCAGCAAACTATAAAAACCCTAGCTCACGGATCTTAGTTAACGGAGAGGTATCGCATTCAATTAGGCTTCGACGGGGAACAAAACAGGGGTGTCCTCTGTCTCCCCTGCTTTTTGCTATATATTTAGAACCCCTGTTAATAGCTATAAGCGAGACAGATAGGATTCAGGGCGTACCTTTCGGGGGATACCAGCACAAGGTAGCAGCTTTTGCGGACGATATGCTTCTTATGTTGACGCAGCCGAAGGAATCCGTTAGGGCATGCATAGAAATGTTGACCGAATTTGGGGAGGTGTCGGGGTTGTGGATTAAATGGCAGAAGTCCGAACTGATGAATCTATCCCTTGGGGAGGATGAAGCTAAAGCACTGAAGGCACTCTCCCCATTCAAGTGGAGCCCGGGCGGGTTACGATATTTGGGGGTTCGGGTGACCCCTTCCCATGGCGGCTGGTATGGTGCGAATTACCCTCCCTGCCCCCATGTTAAAGGCTATCAGGACCTGAATAGGTGGAGCAATCTTAGGATTTTGTGGCTCGGGAGGGGTACGGTATTGAAAATGGTGATCCTTCCCCGCATACTTTATCTGTTCCAGGCAATCCCTCTGTCTGTCCCTGTGGGCTTCTTTAAGGAACTTGACCGGGTGGCCAAGCAGTTTGTTTGGGAAGGGAAGAGGCCACGTCTCTCTTGGTGTCTCCTCACGGCGTCCAGGGGACGCAGGGGTATTGGCCTATGGGATTTTAGGCGATATCATGAGGCTGCGCTTCTCCGGGTGATCAGGGAATGGTTTGCAGCGAGCTATGAAAAGCATTGGGTGAAAATGGATAGGGCAGTTGCCCAACACCACCTGGGTGAAGTATTATGGCTCCCCCGAAGGCTGAGGCCGCCTCATATATCTGAGCGATATTACGAAGGGTATGGTAGACACATGAGACAGGGCTGTGGAGAGGCGAGGGATCTCATCTTTCCCGTCCCCGTTCACGCCGATCTTTAATAACGGGGACTTCACACCGGGGCTAGAGAGAGGAGCGTTCCGGAGCTGGGAGGAAGGAGGATGTAGGACCCTTAGAGATATGTTTTTTGCCCAGGGAGTGAAGACATTTGAGGAATGTAAGTTACAATTTGGAGTAGGGGACGGGGAAAGGCTCAGATACTTCCAAATTAGACACTGGGTCATGTCAACGGAAGTCAGGAAGGCAGCAACACGCGATCCGACACAATTTGAGCGTCTTCTCCTAACCCATGATGGTTCCAGAGGTCTTATATCGGATTTATATAAACTGTTAGAGAACACGACCCCGAAGGTTATCTGGCCGTATATGAAGAGGTGGGAGCAACAGGGGGGGCGGAGATGGAATGGGGAGACTGGGAGGCACTGTGGTGGTTAATCCCAAAAGTTGCTAGGGCTTCTCAACTACAGTAAGCATGCTATAAGTATATCTTTGGCTGGCATTATACCCCTGCCCGGTTGCTTGCAATGTACCCAACGACCTCAAATGCCTGCTGGAGGCGTTGTGGGGAGGTGGGCTCAGCTGCACATATATGGTGGGACTGCCCGCGTATTAGACCTTTCTGGTGTGACATGGCTCGTGCCCAATCTACAGCCTTGGGGTCGGGGGATGGTCAAGACCCTCGGGAGATTTTGTTGGGGAAGACTGTAAAGGAAGGGGAGGGGCGGAGTCGGGGGAACCGCAAGGCGAGAGTGGTTTTCACCCTCGCGGCGATGGGTCTTATCGCTCAAAAATGGAAGAGCCCGGTGATTCCCGTGGAGCAGGACTGGTTTAGGAAAATATGGGATACTGTTTCATTGGAATGGGCCGCGTACACGGTGGAGGGGAAATTGGCAAGTTTTGCAGCCGATTGAGGTGAGACACTGGACTATTTGAAGGGGGAGTTTAGGGAACAATGGTGCCCCCAAAGACTGAAGCTGCTGGACTTCCATTATTGAAGGGGGTGATAGGGGTCTTCGAACTATAGAGTCTACCTACGCTACGACCGGTGTTTTTAAATGGGGTGGGGGGTGGTAAATTTTGCTGCTTTTTCTCTGTATTGAATTTGTTATGTTTTATATACTGAAATCAATAAAGAGATGTTTAAAAAAAAATAAGAAAAGATGGGCCCGCCCCCTACTCGCACCGCTGATGGTAGCGTCTCAGAGGGGCCTGTCGCTCTCGATGTCTCAGGGAGGCCACAGTCCCACCACACCTTCCACTTTGCCAGTGCCACTCTGCATTGTTTCTTATTCAGCCGCCCGCCTGGTCAGTCGATGCTTCTTTGCTGCCGCTCTTGCACTCAGACGCCTGGAGGGAAGGACTCCTCCTCCTGAATCGTTCCAAACATACCGTGCTACAAACAGCCTCCTCTTCGGGAACTCGAGGAGGTGTGGAATGCACACAGTGTCCCTAGCAAGTGGGGTTCTGCTAAATCAGCTGCTCGAGATAGCCACCAGGCCCCATGCACTCTCCAGTTTCTTGGCCGTCGCCTTCTCCATCATGGGTAAACCCTCATTGTTCTGGGTCGCACACGTTGTTGCCAGCTTGATGCGGTCCGCAAACTATACCCTTTCTCTAAGGAACTCATGGTGGCAACAGTAAAGACAGACACAAGTGATCACAATTCAAGGGTGTTTATTCAACTGTATAGGTAGGTTGGAAAAACACCTAATCTAAACCTAAATCTAAGATGGGAGCAAGCGTCAACCATCAAACAATAAGGCAGTCTGAGTGGTGTCTTAGTCAAAATAAAAGGGCCTATACTACAAAACCTATTGCCAATCCTTATACTAAATACAAAAATAAGTGTGGGATAATGTTCATAAGAAAGAAGGAAGTGCTCACAAATAATAAATCAGGATGCGGTACTTGGGATGTCCCTGCGCCAGGTTTTCAGTACGGGACAAGATAGGGCTTTGGAGCACAGCACACGCTCAAGCTTTTCCAGCACAAGCTTACAGTTCCGCTATCAGCAATCAGTGCCTTCAGTGGTTAAGTCTCTTTTCTACAAAAAAGTCTCTTGCCTCTGTAGAGTTCCTTTCTGCTTGCACGTTCGGTGATGCCTTTCACCCTTGGATCCCACTCTTCCGGCGCAAATCCCGATAAAGTTCCTTAGTAAGAGTTTCTTTTTCACATATACATTGGGTGATGCCTTTTCCATCCTTGGGTCGCCCTCTTCCGGCTCGGGCCCTTCTAAATCGTTAGCCTCCCGCCACCGGGTTCACTATGGTTTTCAACACAATCTTCATGAACCTTAATGTCTCTTTAAACAGTTCACTGTGGACATCCCTCAACCGGGTTCACTCTTGCCAATCTTATCAATCGTGCCTTTCTCATTCAACTCTTACGATGCAGGATTAATTTCCCTTAGCTTCACAATCACCTGTGGGTCAAAGACTTTCGACTGTAGAGAGGATTTTACAAAACTCCGGTATGACCACTTCGACCCCCTTCTCACCTTTCCCAAGGTATTCTGGTTATGGTAGTTTCAACAATTAGATAATCGCCCAGAGATTCCCGAGTGAGCACCCACGTGGTGCCGGACTCCTCCGTTACTGGTTTCCCCCCTTTTTGCATCAATAGCTCTTTTAACCGTTCACAGTTCAATTAGCCGTTTGCTACTTTCATTCAACACAGTTCGGTTTCTTATTGACTCTCCCCTCAGCTCACCGGCTGTGATGAACAGCTTGGCTTTCTTTCTCTTTGGAGTCAAGGTTGGTACCACTGAGCTTGGTTATTAGCGGAGGAGGGTCTTGTGTACCGTTGACATCTGCTGCAACACATGCTGGTTATTGTTCCTGTTTTTATGATCCCTTCTGAGGACGTTTCACAGGCCTTAGTCAGAAAGGGTAAGGTCGCTTCTCTCCTCGTCACCCTCTCGGTAGGCGCCATCTTTCTTTCTCCTCCTCTTGAACTGCCGTGCTGAGCCAGCTCTCTCATCGTGCGGTTACCTTGCACGTAATGCGCTCCTGTTCCCCACCTTTTATACCTGTGGGGAAGGGAAAGGGCCGTCAGGTGTGTGCGGTTCTGGTAAATTGCCTGACTTTGCCTGACTCTGGTGTAGGGAGATTTTAGGTAAATAGCTTGAGTGTTAGTCCGTCATCCTTCGTAATATGCGAGAAAGTGTTTGCGTCGCAAAAGGGGTGGGGATAAAGTATTTGTGTATCCTACGTTGAAGGTTGGCAAAAAGTTGTCATGAGAAGGGGGAATACCGCGTCTCACCCGTCGGTGTCCCACTTCCACTCCCCGAGGACCCCCCTTTCGAGGGGATCATCCCTCATTGGTCCATCCCCAGAGGACCCCCCTTTCCAGGTGATCATCCCTCATTGGTCCATCCCCAGGAACTGGATCCAATAGCCATGGCCGTGTCCTGGCCACCTGGATGACAGACCCCCGCGGACTAGTCTGGGAGACACCTTCTAGTTTCTCACATTTCCCAGAGGTGGAGGGGGAGCAAAAACAGCTGACAATACACCTTTAGGATTGGGCCGAAGGCGAGCTGCGAGTAGCAGGTTCTTCCCCTGTAGGTAGCCATCTTAGAATTCCCGGAATTTCTAATTTTAAATGACATTTGATAACTGGAGATATCAACTTTTTGAAAAATAATGATTTTATTAGAAGATAGAATCAAATTTCATGCTTCAACTGCTCTTAAATATCATTTGCCAATTACCAGACCTGTAAGAAAACAGAAGGAGATGCACTCATGGAGAACCAAGATGGCCGCCGTGTAGAGGAGGCACGCTACGCTGACCTCCGTCCGAGCGGGAACAAAAAAAGGAGAATATAAAGCAAAAATCTACCCAAAAGCCAAAGCAACCAGCGTCGGAAGCGGCATAAACTGCACCTTCGGGGAGGTGCCGAGGTTCAGGCATAAGGTACCGGCCTGAGAGCCGAAGCAGCGAAGGAGTGAGACTACGGCTCCATACCTGCAGGGCGGCAAAAGGCCCCGAACAACAGCTACCCGTGGTGGAGGGGGATAGCCCGAGGGGCAGTGGAGGACATTCTGGCTCTCAGCATCGGCACCCCGCACACATTGCAGTGGTGCTGGGCCCCAGCGGGAGAAGAAACCAGGCTCCGACCGCTGTGGCTGGTGGGAGGCGGAGCCGCGCGGGTCCGGGGCTGGCTGACACCTGGTGGGGCTGGGGACACCGGGGCGCCTGTCCCTGCCGTGCGGCGACCAGAGCCAGGCGGGCAGAGATTGGCCCTGAGGGTTTCGAGGATCACGGTGCGTGAACGAGGATCGGAGCCGGTGACACACAGCCTGGATCAGCCCGCAGGCAGAAAGGACTGAGCGGGGGAAGGGAGGCGCTAGTCCCCTGCGGGCCCTCCAGACCCTGACGTGGGCCCGGGCTCGCGGCTGCCATCGCTGGCACTTCGGTGAAGTCTGTGAGTGGGGGAGCACAATGGAGTCACTCAGTAACTGATACTGCACCTGGAGGTCGCGGGGGAGTTCCACCCCCGGCTCCCGCTCCGAGCTGCAGAGGGGGTGCGAAGCCTGGCCCATAACAAACTACAGCAACCCTGGTGGGGCATAAGAACCTCGGGCCAAGGAAGGCCCCAATGATGAATTACCCCAGAGGCATCTAACAACATAAACAAACATTACCGAGTGGGGCTTGCATAGGGGTGCCGAACATTGAGGAGAGCGGTCTGGAGCAAGGCCCGGAATCCACTGATCGCAGCACCACACAACCCACAGTGTACCAAACGGTGGATGAGCCGGGCGATAGTTAAGCACGGTAAGCGGGGGTGAGGTGGGGTGCGGCAGGAAGGAGCAGGAGCCATTGGGTCCCCATATACCGCTGGGAGCAACATTTGCAGGAGCACAGCGACGCTCAGGCCCCCTGGGTCGGCCCGATATCCTTGGCTGAACCCGGGGGTTGGACGAGCCTGCTGCCGGCGGCTCCCCCGCTTGCCCTCCATAAATGAACATACACACAACTAAGTAGGAGCCTGGGCGCCGGGCAGTCCAGAATCAGTGGTGAGCATGCAGAGGGGTGGGGGGGTTTGGGCGGTGTGACCCCCCCTTCCAACGAAGACCCACACAATCAGATGGTGCCGACCGTATAAGCTAGCTGGGAGCACGAAAGCGAGATCCACTGCTGGCCACCCCGTAACACCAAGGTGAGGTGACTGGGATCTAGATGCACAGGGCACCCCTCTCACAGCGCATAACTGATAACTGACCCAACTAACCACATCGCTGGGATCCTCCCTCTGGTGGTGACACAGATGCCAAGAGCCAAGCTCAAAGAAGCCCGGTCAAGAGCCCAAAGCACGCTGAAAGCGAGAGAAGGCCGATTGGAACATTGCTGGAGACATTCTCGGGTGGAAGCTCCGTGGGACGAACAAATAAACGGGGTACACCACACCCAGCACCCTGTAGAGGCATCCGCAAAGAACAAACAAATAAACGGGGAACACCCCACCCAGAACTCTGGAGAAGCATCCGCAAAGATGGCACTGAGCAAAGAGGCGCTACTAGAATGTCTACAGGGAATGGAGAAACGTATGATAGACTCCCCTCAGGATCAATTGGGGAAAATAAAGGAAGAGTTAAGCTCATCCCTGAAGGAAGTCAAATGAGATATCACGGACCTAGGAGAGAGAGTAGACACTACGGAGGCGGGGCTCACCGAAATTGCAGAAGACTCCAAGCAGATGAGTGTGCTCCTGGAACAGATTGCCAAAGCAAGGCACAACCTGGAACTCCAGGCAGAGGACCTGGAGAACCGATCCCGCAGATCCAACATACAGGTGAAAGGCTTGGCCAAGTCAATTGGGGACAAGGATCTAAAAGGGACAATGCAAATCTACCTCAGCAGCCTCCTATCGGATGTCCAACAGGAGGATATACTCAGACAGAGTGCACAGAGTCGGCCCGCATAGAAAAGACCCAGGGGTCAGACCCATTGATGTTATATTGGCAATGACTTCCTACACGATGAAAGAGAAGATCCTTCGTGCAACGAGAAACCCACAACCGATCACCGTCAATGGTGCCCAGATCCACTTGTTCCAAGACCTGTCCCTGTCCACTTTACATAAAAGACTAATGGCGCCAGTTACAAGGGCAATAAGAGACATAGGGATTAGTTATAGATGGGCATACCCCTTTGGTCTGCAGTTTACCTGGGAGAATAAACTGCAACGCATCACCACCTGCGAAGAAGGTATGACTCTCTTGCACCTCGAGGAAGAGGAACTACACCCGGCCCCATACACTGCTCGTAACCTCAGAAGCGGACACCCTAGACAGCGGGAGTGGTCATCGACCCCAACTAGGAAACGGGGAGCAGAGGGTAAACGAGAAGCTCTCAACTGAAATGCTTGTGATAACCCAGAAGAACCGAAGCACAATTAACTAAAGAGATGCTGAACGCGGCGCGTGGAAAGAGAACAGACATAAATGAAGCCTACGGCGAAAGAGACTGTGACCCTCGGACAGACGGAAGGGAGTATCCACTTGGGACCCAATGCAGGACAATTACAGGTCCTGGCAAAATACCAGTGGGAGGAGAGATGATACCCAACACCCCAAAGGGGGTGCAGAGAAAGCTCAAAGGAGCTTTGATCTGAAGACTGCTAGGGGGGACGAAAGGGGGGGAGTTGAAGAGGGGAAATGAAAGTTATGCAGTTATTCAACTTTGGGGAGTGGCATGGACCAACATGGGCAAATGGGAAAGGGAGATCCAATGGGAAAAGGCAAGCCGGAAGACAAGAGCTCACATACATATACTAGCTAGTGCTGCAGAAATTTGGGTGCGACCCCACCTTTAGCAGAATGGTCTTGGCAAACTTCCACCTCCCAAGTACGACCTTTATGGTTAACGGTAACCTCACAGCAAAAATCAGAATATATAGAGGGACAAGAAAGGGCTGCCCACTCTCGCCCTTAATTTTCGCCATGGTGATGGAGCCCATAGCTGAAATAATGAGACAAGACCCTCTCATACAAGGTGTTAAATGCAGTGGGATCACACATAAAATAGCACTGTATGCAGATGACATAATGCTGTTCCCCCGGAACCCTAAGAATTCTCACTAAATCTAAGGCCCTGAATATCTCAGAGAGGGAAGAGATAGCTGAAGCCCTGGGAGCAGAATACCCCCTGTCCTGGGAGGAAAAATCAATAGAATATTTAGGGATTCAATTAACCAAATCCCACAAAGACCTGTACCGAGCAAACATAACCCCGCTATTAAAATAACTGAGGGAGGATCTACATAGATGGGATATCCAGAATTATCCTGGTTCGCATGCATCGTGGCACTCAAAATGACCCTGTTACCACGCCTAATATATACGGTGAGTTCGCTCCCAATAGATGCCCCCCCCCCCCAAGATATGCAAATCCTTACAGAAAGACCTAACCACCTTTATATGGCAAAAAAGAAAAGCTAGAATCCAACGCAAAATCCTAACAAGACCGCCATGCTTGGGAGGTTTAGGGGTCCCTGACGTGGAGAGATATGCCCTGGTCACACAAATAGCACCAATGTTAGCCTGGAGGGGAGAGGACAAGGCAAAGGAATGGGTGGGAGTAGAGCAAGCGGTGACCACGATCCCATTGAAGGTACTTCAGGGGTTAAGGGCGGGAGATAGGGAAGCAGAGGGTGAACTACTTGAAGCAACCACAATCACATTGAGAGGCTGGGACCGAGCAATGAAAAAACAAAACATTGTCCCGGGGCTGGGTCCATTCACCCCAGTTGCACACAACCAAACCTTCACTTCAGGCAAGCGGCCCAGTTTCTGGAAGAACTGGGGACAGGGACAAATACTATACTTGAAAGACTTCTTTCAGGAGGGAAATCCATTGCACTTTGAATAGTGTAAACAAAAATTTGGGATACGGGAAGCCGAACGATACACCTACATCCAGGTCCGCCACTGGATTACGCATAAAGAAATCAAGAAGGCAGCTACTAGGACGCTGATAGGTTTGGAACTGACGTTTCATGAAGGGGACGAGGTTAAAGCAGTCTCCAAAATATATAAACTGTTGGACAATGCAAAAGGGAGCGATACCCTCGCATATATGGACAATTGGGGAAAAGACATAGGCGACCCTATCACCGAGGAGGAGTGGGCTCAAATCTGGATAAGGACACAGAGATCTTCCAGATGCACAGCCATTAGAGAGACTGCGCTCAAAATCTGCTTTAGGTGGTACCTGACCCCCAGAGGTTGCACAAAATGAACCCCAATTACTCACGTATGTGCTGGAGCAATTGTGGGAAAATAGGAGAACTATTTCACATGTGGTGGGCTTGTGCTAAAGCGACCATCTACTGGAAGGAAATTCTGGGGTACATAAAAGAAATCAAAGGGAAACAGCTGCCAGCAGAGCCAAAGGTTATACTCCTGGGCACAACGGTTGAAGACATATATGCAGCATCTGGAAATAACGCAACTCTGATCACTCATCTACTAATGGCAGCAAAGATGACGCTGGCACAAGCGTGGAAAAACCCAGAAGGTCCGATAACAGCATGGTGGTGGGTGAAAACCTGGAATGTGATAGCCATGGAAAAGGTGGGGGCCCTGAGAGAAGGCAAATACCTGAAATTACGGGCAATCTGGGACCCCTTCTTTGACTATGTCAGAGACAGAGAAGCATACTTTTTTAGACCAAATCTGTTGAGAGCACTCCATTTCTGAGCACTGAGAGCCTGAGCGCGGCAGTCCTGGCCTAATGCAGAGGCCAACTAATCGGAACGCAAAGATCACATCTGAAAGCAGAAAGAATGGTCCATGCCACTGGGGAGTTGGGTCGGGGAGGGGGAGAGGGGAAAGATCGTCAAACGGTTGCAGTTAATGTTAAGTTAAGGCTTAAAATTAGTTCTAATATCTGTAAAACTAAAGGTATCAGATGGTCTTGTTAAATGACATGTGATAAATTACTGGAATTTTAAGCCAATACAAGAACTGCACGTTTTTTTCTTTTTTGAATAAAGTTGGTTAAAAAAAAAGAAAACAGAAGGAATTTATTTTTTAACAAATCATGAAAAACGAACTGCGAACAGAAACTTCAAAACAATAAGCGAATTCATATTCTTTTAAGACATTCTTTATTCAGTTTTTATGGTGAACAAAACATATTTGCTATGATCACTCTAAAAGGAGTTGTAGATCAAATTCTGATTCATAATTGTAGTGACAGCAATCTTATTTATTTTGTATATATTTATTCATTTGTTCATTTACATTGCGCCAAAGCCCGCAGGCATCAGGCCGCATACATTTAGACAAGGACGACAAAATAATAGACAGGACAACTGAGTGCAGTTTGATTATCCTAAAGATACGATTTGGCCCAGAGAGTCAGATCTAAACAGGCGGCAGGATCTATAGTAGGGTATCTGTTCTCTCAAGTAGACAGGGAATCGACCATGGAGGCATCGGTGGACTATGGTCACGCCCTTGAACGTGATCCGTTCCTTGCGTTCAAGCCAGTGCAGAGCTTTTCTGTCTTAGGTAATATAGTCCCTTCTGGTTTTCTTTTTGACAATTCTTACTGCACTGTTCTGAATAGTCTGGCATCTAGCAATACACACCTTATTTTCTCCCAGGATTAGAGCATTTCCATAATCCAACGTAGTCCAGGATACTGGCTCTAGCTATAATGGCACTGTTCTTTTTATTCAAAAAAGGTCTAATGTGGTTTAACAGTATAAGTAATATTGCCAGGTTCTGTTCATGTTATTTACATGGGATTCGGCGCTCAGTGATGCCTCCAGAAAGATACCCAGGGTCTTCACTTTTTCTAGGACCCTTATGGGAGAGTTTCTGATCTGAAAGGTCTCATATTCCTTGCCTAGTTTGGAACGTGCCTGTCGTAATCCAAAGATCATTAACTCTGTCTTACTCCCATTTAGACACATCCAATTGGATGTCACCCAGGCCTCTATGATGTTTTAAACTGTCTCAAGTTTACAGGCATCTGTCTCATAGGTACCACTTAATCTTGGATTAATGAAGCCCTCTGCCACAAATTCAGATAAAACACCTGGTAATACATGATTATACGCTTTATTTGCAATGCACCACCAGTATTCATAGCTTGCATTCATTCAAAATCCCACAGAATTACATAGGCCCCTCACCTAAATCTTGCCTGTTTTGTGTATTTATTTTGTTCCATTCTGTGCAATGGTCTCATTAGGCCGATATGCCTTAACTGATGAAGATATCCTGGTTACTTGCCTAGAGATCTGGTGCTCAGTTGTATTATTTCTCATCTTTATTGTATGACCAAGAAAACCAAGTGCTGCAATACTGTCAATCTACACGAATAAGACTCCTGTCAAGATTATAATAAGAAGTACATGAACATGGTTTATACCTGTTTGACACGTCCTCGGATCTTGTGCAATAACATAAGGAACTTGCTTCTTCAGTGCCATGAATTAATGTATGCACATTTGTCCACATTTCTAGAAAACCATTGTTTGCAAAACCAGAAAGCGGACACAAATTAACCAGCAGAAATGGGGAGCGAAGGGACAAAGAATTAACTTAATTCAATGTAGCATAGAGCACTATAATGGTTGATCTAGTGTAATTTTTTGATTGGCCCTAGACATGCATATAGGATTACTGTCTAGGTGTTTTAAATGATCTCTTCTTGACAATAAAGGTTCCACTTTTGGATCTTAAAAGTCATTTTTTGCTCACATTCATTGCATTGTATGGTCTGGTATTGAAATAGCTGGAGTCTGGTCTAAGGAATCGCATGCTGATTTTAATTTATTTTAATATTATTCGTATAGAGAACAACAATGTTGAATTGCAGATCACACAGGATGCCACACTGAAGTGTATTCTAATTTATTTATTTATTTGCATTTATATAGCGCACAAACGGCCGGGGGCATCGAGGCGCTGTTACAAAGCTTGCTTGGTCAAGTGACAGGTAAGGAGTACACAATAGTGGTTAAGTTAATTACAGTGTTTGTGGAGTTTGAGGGATTACATTGACACAGGTACATCAGAAAAGATAAGCGGACAGTTTCAACAAACGCGATTGTGGCAGGTTCATGGGTTACATGAGGGAGAGAGAACGATACTTGTTTAGGAGGGCAGGGCTAGTTAAAGAGCTTGGTTTTGAGTGATTTCCGGGAGACTGTGTGACGGAGGCCTCATTTCTGATCGAGATGGGTTACGCGTTCCAGCTTTTGGGTGCTAGGAACGGAAAGCTTGCTCCTCTGGTTTTGGCTCTCTTAACCGTCAGGACAAGGAGCTGGTTAGAGTGAACGGTTGCACAAAAGAAAAAATCAGCATAATAGTATATCCACTTCATAAAGAGACATTTGTTTGTACCAGATCAAAGACAAATCGAAGAGATATGCAGGGAGTCAGAAATGAAAGTCGGACACAAACCTGCCATGTTTTTGGTTAAAGACTTTTACTCAAAGAAAAGGGGTTGAGAAAAGGCCTTTCTGACTCTGCTCTAAGAGGAAATTCCCTACCTAAACCAAAAACTAAGGATTGGTCGTGTCAAGATGTCAAAACAAAACTGTCCTTTGTCAAAACGTTCTAGTCGGACCCTCACAATATAAACTATACTAAAAGATGAAAAGGGAAATATCTTTACCCTTAAAAGGTTTGGAAAAAGTGTACATAAAGAATACAAGATCCAAACAAAAAGTTCTTCAGAATCTAAGGTTCTTGGTTCCAGAGGGCTGTCCCCCTCCCCTGGGTTCTGCTTTGCTCCTTGAGGTGGTTTCCACACAACAGTTGTTTGAGCCTGTGAGGGGTCAGAAATGTGAGGCGGACAACGTGGTAAAGGTTTTTCACAGGTAGCCTCTTTATTAACTCAAAAGGGTTTGACAAACGCCTCACTATCCCTAACCTAAAGAAGATTTCCCTGCCTATCAAAATAAACTGATGAAAACACTCTAATACAAGGAATCTGGCCCTCACACTTGTACATCCATCAAACTCATAAAGGTAATATATGGCAATTCTGGGGAGTGGGGGTGCTGTGGAGCAGCCAAGCGAAATGGCTGCTTAGCCTCGAGGCTCTGTGTAATGGCGCTGTAACCTGTGCCGTTTGCATCCATCATCGACCTGTACCGACAGTTCATCTGGTAAATAAAGGAGGCAGATTATGAGCAGAACCGCATGCTAAAACTCTGGTCTGGTTCGGCAACTGTGGGGCTGAGATCTGCTGTGTCACCCTGCGCGGACTGTGCAGTGAGGCGGGCCCGAGTTCCGAGGGCTGACGGAGGATTGGACCGCACGCCGGAGCGGAGTGTGAATGCCGGTGGGGAAGGCACAGAGTGGCAGGAAGAAACATGGTGGCAGGGCGCTGCACAGTGGCGGAAGCCATATCGGAGTTGAGTGGCCGCACACTCTCAGCAGCAGCTGAGGGACTTCCTCGTCACCCAGGATTGGCAGTGAGCGGACCGGGTCTGCGGCGGGCTGGTGCAGTCTCTCGCTCTGTGCAAGGATGGAGGCAGAGCGTCGGCTAGCACAGTAGCCAACTGAGAGTGCAGTGAAGGCTTGTGGGCCGATGAGACATTTACACATGTTGGGCTGATCTCTTTCAGGGGAGTCGGTGCCTCTCTAAACTGCTGCACAACGGACCATCTTACAACTCCTGTGCTGGTGTCAAGAAGCTGAGTGACCCGATTCACACAGGCTGGTCACATAGTGCACTACAGTGACCGCATAGTATCCTGAGCTGCCCCTGGAGCTTAATAGGACACACTGAGGTGAGACCTTGTAGGGATAGCGGTCATTCTGCGCTGTAGGGGAGGCATGGTTTCACAAGTATGACACTGACACTAAAGGTACAATTTGTAAAACTTTTATGAAAGTTTCTGGGTTTGGAAAAACTCCTACTTTGCCCTATAACTAGGATGGAAGTATTCTCAACCATCTAATAAATAAATAAAACAGTCCTAGTTGAGTCCGTCAAATCAAAATGGCCTATACTAACAAAACCCTAATACCTGACCTATCTGTTGTACAAAAGTGTGTAAAGGAGAATGTGTATGTAAAGGAAAACAGTGTTAAAATGTAAAGAATAAATGCGGCGGAGTCAGCTCTCCCCACTTTAGACAGCACGGAGTAAGGCGGTCCGCGTAGGCAGGATGACGCACTCTGGCTCATGTTCTTAACACCAAGGCAGTTTGAAACGTGGATCGAAGCCCGGCTGGCCTTCCACGTTAAAGACTCTCTTCCCAGCTTTTAATTCACAAATCAACCATAAAGATCAAGCCGGTCCCCTCTGTCGGGCTCAGACCTTTCAAAACAAGAGTTCAACAACACTTGCAGGGGCGCCCTTTCCCAAGCTTAATTCACCTCCTTTAGGGGTCCCCTTCCACTAACTTTCACACTTCCCGTCTGCCTCTGTTGGGCTCAGACCATTTCGTGATGTCGAAGACTTTCGACTGTGCATGGCTTTCTCTACAGGCCTCCGAAGGACCACTTTGACTCAAAGTTAAACTTTCACCTTTTTACTCTCCCCTTCTCTCTGGGTTAATTTGGATCACTGTCTTTGCAGTTCATTCACTTTATCGCTACAAACATTTCACCTTTCACAGAGACTTTCGAGTGGGCTACTTCCCTTCGCCGGACCACTCCGTTACTCAGTGTCGCTGGTTCCACAGCTATCCTTACTTCAAAGTTCATTCAAAGGTCTGCCTTTCTTCGCCTCTCATCCACACACGTGCAGCCTTCAGTTGTGCAATATAATGTTCCAATTTCAATCTTTCCTTAACACACAATGGTCTTTCATATTGCTTGCTGTAGCATCCGCGTTGCCTGAAGGAGCAAACATTCTTTAGAATGTAGAATGCAGCAGTCAGCCGAGCGTGCTTCAGAGAGATGCAGGCGATAGGTGACATGACGGAATGTTGGAGGCTGCTTGAGAGTCAACAGCAGAGAAGCAACAGCCACAGCTACGGACATTGTCCTCTCCCTCCTCATTATGTAGAGTTGTACTTATTAACATATAATAAGATAATTAAAGCCATTATAACTTTCCCCTTTCTTGTTCCTTTATTTACCCACCTTCGGGCACTTCATTTGGCGACGAGGAGCTGTGCAGCTGTCAGTGCAAATAGCCTGACATTTACGAGGCCGCTCCACCCATGCCCGGGTGTCGCAGCGGCCCGATCCTCAATACGGTAATAACTTAATGACTGTTTCTGATCTTATACTGTGCTGCAAACCGATTGCCGTCACACTCATTAGGACTCACCCCACGGCTCACATTTGCATTGGGAATTACATATTGTGCTGTTCTTACCGTATCTTCCCACTCATCCATACGCTTGCGTGCGCAGAGATGCTCAAAGAAAGCACATGAGAAGAAATTCCGGCCGTGTTCACTTAAAGTGACATGCACGCTCTATAGTCTTTAGGAGAACAAGCTGCTGTGGAACACATAAGTTCACCTATACCTCACAAGCCATATATTCATGTACCATTGTGTACAAAATAAGAAATTTATTGCCATCTGGACATATATATAAACTGTTTCATTCCGGTAGTCATTGCATTCAGCAGTGTACCTCCACCGGCATTATTTATGCCAGATGCAGATGAACCGGCCATTCCTTGGAAGAGATGGATACGATCTTTTGAACATTATGCAGGGGTAGTCTGTGGCCCGAATTGCAGTGCAGAGAAGAGGAAGTCACTACTATTACATTGCTTGGGGCCTGCTGGTCAGGAAAAATATGAATCCTTACCTGAACTTCCAACTGATGAGGACACAGACATTAATGAATATGAACGCACTGTAAAGAAAATAAACAAACATTATGAAAAGAAAGTGAGTATCATTCTGGAGAGATACAAGTTTGGCAAGAGGACACAAGAGGAGGGAGAAAGTGTTGAGAAATACGTAACTGCTTTACGTAAACTTGCCAAAACCTGTAACTTTAATGAGCAATTAGATGAAAGGATAAGAGACCAATTTATGCTAGAATGCAGAAGTGCTAAAGTAAGAGAGAAGTTATGGTCCGAAAATGATCCTTCATTGGATATCGTGCTGAGAGTGGCAAAAGAAGTAGAGCACACTGAGGAGTGTGTGAGAGAATTAGAGAACAAAATGAAATCTGTCCAATTTGAGTCGAATAGTGTGAAAATTGCTAAATTGACAAGTGACAACACTGATGAGAGAGAATCCATCGCTATGGTAATTAACACCAATGTAAAAAAGAAAATACTCAATAAGTCACATCAACCACAGTCAGACAGAGGGAAAAATAAATACAATCAGAAAAATAATCCAGGAAATTACTGCAAGAAAGAAGGTTTCATCCCAAATTCAAGGAAAAAACGTCAAGGCAGATGCTACAGATGTGACAGCGTAAATCATTGGGCAGATGATCCTGAATGCCCAGCATTGAAAATCATTTGTAGTAGATGTAAAGGAAAAGGACACTATTCCAGGTGTTGCAGAGTTCGCAACATGTCCACCAACTGGATAGGGGGAAATTCTAGTAGTGATCGCAGTGATCAAGATGAGGGTGAAGAGTGTGTATTCATGGTCATGGATGATGAAGATGAAGTACTAGATAGCCCCAAAGCCAAAATCTACATTGATGGTGTTGAAATAGACATGATGATTGATACGGGAGCAAAATATACATTAGTACCGCAACAACTATGGGATAAGAAAAGACATGAATACCTACATGAGACGGATATAAAGCCGAGAGCATATGGTGGTGTGAGAATAAATACCATAGGGTGGTTTTGGGGCAGTCTGAAATTCAAAGGAAGAAAAGCCAATGGCAAGATTTACATCACAAACTCAGGTCAAACTCCTCTATTAAGCTGGACACATCAAAGCAAGCTACAAGTCAAAATAGATTCGATTGCTGAGGAATCTGTGTTTGCTGTTCAAAATAAACCAGATAAGCAGAAGAGTAATTCTGAGATGAAGAATCACACTCCTGAGAATGTCATGACAGAAGTATTTCGTGATGGGATTGGATGTCTGCGAAGGTATGTGCATGAAATAAAGCTGCGAGCCAATCACACGCCTGTAGTTCAGAAATTAAGGAGTGTTCCAATATCCATGAGAGATGAAGTCAAGAGGGAAATCAAACTCATGGAAAGTCAAGGCATAATTGAAAGCATTGACGCAAGCGAATGGGTGTCACCATTAGTAGTTCTCAGAAAAAAATCGGGAAAGCTGAGAATATGTATTGATATGAGAGAACTCAAATGTGTTATACCGGACAGGCATCCTCTACCCAATATTCAAGAGTTAATATCTACCATTGGACCCTCGAGTCATTTCTCCACTCTAGACCTTACATCAGTTTACCACCAAGTCAAGTTGCACGAGAAGTCTAAACACCTTACAGCCTTCATTACACCAGACGGATTATATCAATTCAAGAGAATGCCATTTGGTCTTGTATCGGCAGCATCTGTCTTTCAAAAGATTATGCACAAACTCTTTGAAGGAGTGCCAGGAGTGATATGTTTTCAGGATGATATTTTGATTCATGCTGATAGTCAGAGACTTCATGATGAAAGGTTAAAATATGTGTGTAGAAAACTCTGGGAAGCAGGAATGACCTTAAGCAAAGAAAAATGCAAAATTGATTGCTCCGAAATCGAATATCTAGGACATAAGATTTCGGCCAATGGAATATCTCCAAAAGAACAATTAGTCAATGCCATAAAGAAGATGCCCAGACCGAGTACTAAAGAAGAAGTACGCACATTTTTAGGTATGGCGGAGTATTATTCAAAATTCGTACGTGATTTTGCTGTACATACAATTCCTCTTCGTGAAATCAATAAGAAGATGTTTACATGGAACGACGAATGTGAGGAGGAGTTTGAATTCATTAAATCTGCTATTGATAAGGCTCCTGCTTTGAAGAACTTCATAAGTGATAAGAAAGTCATCATCACCACAGATGCCAGCAATGTCGGGTTAGGAGCTGTCGTCACGCAAGAGCATAAGGGGCAAGAGATGGTGATCGCATTCGCTTCAAGACTTCTGAAGGGGGCCGAAAAATCGTATGCAGCTATAGAGAAAGAAGCATTGGCAATTAAGTGGTCAGCAGAAAAATTCAGGAGTTTTATTTGGGGCCGCGAAGTAGAATTCCGCACAGACCACAAACCATTGATTCATGTTATAATGTCCAAAGGGTTGGACAAAGTTTCCAACCGAATCAGAAGATGGGTGATACTTCTCCAGGAGTTTAATTGTAATGTGCGTTATGTACCAGGAATAAAGAACATTGCGGCAGATTGCTTGTCACGGCTGACTAACGTTTCAGAAATCGTGGATGAAGATGATAATGCAGAAAATGTTCTAAATATTGAGTCCACGTCTATTTCAAGAAAGGAATGGAGTGATGCTGTAAGGGATGACAATTCCATGAACAGTCTTAAGGAACTATTATGCAATCAAGGTTCATGGAATAAGGCCATGTTTGAGAAAGCCAATCTTTCTGAATATTACAGTATTTCCAGTGATATTAGGTGCTATAAGTATTTCAACCCATCTAGTAAGTAGGTCAATCACTACCAGACAATACTTTTGTATCCCCGCACTACACACTGGGCCCAACACATCCATTCCCACATCTTTCCATGCTTTATCGGGAATTTCAGTCACCACCATGGTTTGTTTCACTCCCACACAGCTCTTGTCATTATTGTTGCAAAGGATACAATCCCTGATATGTCGCTCTATTTGTAGGTCGCAACCCGGCCACCAGTAATCATTTCTTATGCGTTGCTTGGTTTTCACCATCCCTTGATGGCCTTCATGACCTAACTCGATGATTCTTTGTCGCAAACTATCTAACATATGTGAGAGAGAAGGCTATCCTAATAGTATTTTGACTGACAATGGCACTCAATTTAGATCCAAAGAAATGAGAGAATTTTGTAAAAAATATTCAATAACACACAAAAAAAGTGCCATTTACCACCCTCAAACCAATGGCACTGTGGAACGCTTCAACAAAGTGTTGAAACAGACCATCAGGTTGGCATGGTCCAACGGCATAGATTGGGAAACAGCTGTTAAGGAAAGAGTTATTGCACATCGTTTCACACCCCATTCCACTACGGGACTTTCCCCGTTTGAGTTGAGCAGGGGTAGGAAAGCATGCACAAAATTGGCGCCTATGTGGTTAGACAATAAGAACAGTGGAGTCAACAAGGACTTCGGGGTAGTATGTGACAATATCAGGAACATGCAGTTAAAAAACAAATCTGTATATGATTAGAAGAGACCCATAGGCAGATTCGATAAAGAAACTGTAGTGGGGAAGATGGTAAGAGTTAATTTACCTCCTGTTCTCAGAGAAGGCCCCTGTAAGTGGTCCAAACCTATCAGAGTACTGGAGGCCTTTAAACATTCAGTTAGAACGGAAGATGGTAGAATCTGGAATGTTGAAAGAATATGGTTATGTGGTGATAAAAAAAACTCTACCGACAACAGAGTTAGAGGGATGGTGAGACATGAGAATGAGCAGAAGAGAGGGCAAGGTGATGTAAGTAGTTGGAAAGATCAGAGGGTTGTATGTAGAATGAAAGATGCGCGGGATGCAAGGTCTGACAAATCGGAAGTGATTTCCTTGCCCAGTCACATCAGCGAGATACCTCGATGTTCTAGATCCGGGAGAGTTCATCGCAAGCCAAAAAAGATGGAAGACTTTGTGTGTTGTGTACATAGACTGTAATTTCTATTGGTGTTGGAATTTTTGTTGCATATAAAGGAAGGGAGATGTGTAGCATCCGCGTTGCCTGAAGGAGCAAACATTCTTTAGAATGTAGAATGCAGCAGTCAGCCGAGCGTGCTTCAGAGAGATGCAGGCGATAGGTGACGTGACGGAATGTTGGAGGCTGCTTGAGAGTCAACAGCAGAGAAGCAACAGCCACAGCTACGGACATTGTCCTCTCCCTCCTCATTATGTAGAGTTGTACTTATTAACATATAATAAGATAATTAAAGCCATTATAACTTTCCCCTTTCTTGTTCCTTTATTTACCCACCTTCGGGCACTTCACTTGCCAACTCACCGGCTGTGTGCGTTTCTTTCTTGTCTTTACGATATTTCAAATTAGGAGTCAGTGTTACTACCACAGGCTTGGCCTCGCCTCCCCAACTCTGCCGTTCACCCGGGAGAGTTGCTGGCGCCCTTGAAACACAATGCAGCCTTCTTGATTGGCATTTGGCCTTCTCCACCTGTCTTCCACAGCCTTGGAGGCAACAACCCCCTGCAGGGAACTCTTGGGGTCCTCGACCCGTTGCTCTTGTCCCTGGGTCCATTGCTCTGCTCCAGTAGGTTCGCCTTTGCCCCGGAAGTTCAGCTCTTACTCGTGTTCCATCTTGCTCAGAGTGTGTCCCTTTTATCCGTGTGAAGAGAGCCAATTGGTCTCAGATGTATGCACTTAAAGTCAAGTGCCTGATTTTGCTTGACTCGATCAGCGGGACATGACCAATGAGATCTATAAGAGTTAGTCTTGTTACTCTCAGTCACCCTCTTCCTCGACCCAGTATTTGTGTAGAAAGGGGGTTGGGGGGGGGTAGTTGAGACATCTGAGAATCCTAAAAAGTAGGCTGGGTTAGGTGTACGGGAAAAGAGGTAATACTGCGTATCACCATCGGTCGCCTCACCCCCACTCCCTGAAGATCCCTCACCCAGGGTCTGGATCCAAAGGCGATGGCTGTGCCCTGGGCACCTGAGAGAGAGATCCCCGGGGACAAGTAGATGAGACACCATTTGGTTTCTCACAGCGCCCAGCGAGCTTCCAGAGCTTCAACATAAAGAATCAGTAAACAAGGACACTGGCGGTGCGACAAGAAGAGGGTCTGTGTATTGGGGACTTTGTCGTTGATTGGTGCTGGGCTGAGGAGGGGATGTCAAGATCTGAGCTCCACGAAGTTAGGTATACTTCTGTTCCCAAATAACAGTCAGAGAGGTAGATAACCACTCGCTGAACGATTGAGACCACAGGTGGTGGGGACAGGAACACGGATCCAAGGTGGCTACAAAAAAGGGATAGGGTTAGACAAGACAATACCGCCAATACAACAAATGTAACACTAGTAAGACTGTTGCCTCCTACCTGCAGGAAGACCAAAGTGGGCTCAAATACCTAGATGTCCCTCACTGGGAGGTGGAAAGATTCAACCAGGGACCACGTGTGGTTTCTAAATTCTGGAGTACAGAGTAGTGGTGGCAGACCGTGTTTCCAGATCATGTGATCGCGTGGAAACTGCTCCTGATTGGCCCTGACACACATCACGTGACCCGTGCGTATGCATAGTTTGTAATCCTACGCGCGCGGTCACGTGAGCGGCCAGGACGTCGGAATGTCCACCGGAACCACAAGCGCCATGGCAGCCTCCATCCAGAACGTTGCCCTAAGTGTTGTGATGTTGGCGCTGCTGTGCGGCGTCGAGCCGCAGATGTCACCAGCGACCCTCGGCCCTCGCGGTCTGACGCCGCGGACCCTGAAAGCATTCCGCACATCTGATGACGCTGAGCCGGGCCACCCATGTGACGCCGTCTCAAGGTGGGTGGAAGCATGTGTTGTTGTTGCATGACAGAGCCCCTCCTCAAGGGTCCACGTCCCCGTGGACTAACAGGGAAATCCTTGTTAAAACGGGAGACCAAGAGAGGAGCATGAACATCACTAGCTAGTTCCCAGAAACTCTCCTCCGGGCCATACCCCAACCAGTCTACCAGGTAGTACAGACGTCCCCTGACGATACGTGACCCAAGGATGGCACTAACCTCATATTCCACATCCGAACCCTTAAGAACGGGAGAAGGGGGTAGGACCATACGTATGTTGGCAGGACATGGTCTAAGAAGGGAAGTATGGAAGACTGGATGGATCCACCATGTACTATGTACAGACACCCTATAAGCCACAGGATTGATGACTTTCGTGATACAGTACGGGCCAACAAAGCTGGGTAGAAATTTGCGACAACCAGGCAAATGTCTGGTAGAGAACCATACTCTAGCCCCCACAGAGTATTCAGCCGCATCTGTACGTTTCCTATCAGCTGCCCGTCACATTCGTACTTGAGACTCTTTGAGGTGCAAAGTTTGGGTATGGATTGCTTTCATGTCCCTAATACATGAGTTGACGGCAGGCATGTGTGTCTGAAGGATCCGGGAATGGGTCGACAAGAGGGTAGTGTCCATGTAGACAATAAAATTGAGAAAAACCTGTGGATGTGTGGGGTGCATTATTATAGGCAAACTCTGCCACAGGCAGAATCGAATGCCAGGTATTTTGGTGTTGTAAGGAAAGACAGCGGAGGTACTGCTCCATGGATTGATTAACACGTTCTGTCTGTCCTTCTGTTTCTGGATGGTATGAGGAAGAATATCGGGAATCGATGCCTAATAATCGTGTGAGTGATCTCCAGAATCGAGAAGTGAATTGTGTACCCCGATCGGATATAATGACTGTGGGTAATCCAAAGAAACAAAATATGTGTCGAAAAAACAGATCTGCTAGTAAAAGGGGCCATTTTTGTGAAAGAGTCAACTACAACCCATATGGTGTTGAATCCACACACTTTAGGCATGTCTGTAACAAAATCCATGGTGATGGTGTGCCATGGTCGAATTGGTGGTGTTAACGGTTGTAATAGGCCAGACGGGCGTGTATGAGTTTTTGCATTTAGCGCACACTGAACATGAAGCCACATACAAGACCGTGTCTTTGTGCATTGTTGGCCACCAGCACCAACGGCAGAGTAAAGCCACTTTGGCGTTTGTCCCGGGTGTCCATTAATGGCTGTATCGTGGGACCATTCCAGAGCAATTGAACGTGTATCAGGTGTGGGAAGGTATAGCTTATTCTGAATAAATGGTAAACCGTCGTGTATGGTGATATCCCATTCCTGAAGCTGTTCGTGATGTGTGGAGACCCATTGGCGGAGCATAGCTAAGAGATCAATAGAAGAAGTACACAAACAGATTACATGTGTGTCTTCTAAGAGCGTTTCAGGGAAGATAGGAAGTGCCTCTCCCCCAGGAATACGAGAAAGAGCATCTGCCTTACCATGGACATTACCTGGGCGATGTTTTATTATGAAATCGTAAGCAGAAAAAAACAGATGCCACCGGACCTGCCGACTATTAGTGCACTTAAGTGTGGCAAGATCCTGGAGATTATGGTGGTCTGTGTATACCACAACCTGGTGTTTCGCCCCGAGTAAATGGTGTCTCCAGATCTGAAAGGCGTCCTTTACTGCAATTAGTTCTTTTTCAGTGACGGTATAATGGCTCTCTGCTTGTGTAAAGTTCTGAGAATGGAAGGCAACTGGATGCAACAAACCAGTGACTGGGCAGGATTGGGACAAGACAGCTCCTAATGCGTATGAAGAGGCGTCCACCTTGAGCACATATGGCAAATTGGGGTTGGGATGTTGCAGAATATGAGCCGTGGTAAATGCCATTTTTAGGGTTATGAAAGCCTCCTGTTGATGTGAGGACCAGATGAACGGGACATTAGGACATTAGGACTCGTGAGTTTTGTTAAGGGAGCAGTGATGGCTGAAACACCTGCGATAAAACGCCTATAGAAATTGGCGAAACCACGGAAGGACTGTAACTCTTAAACGGTTTTGGGGACTGGCCAATTTAAGACAGCACAGACCTTTGCAGTATTCATAGTCAGACCCCCAGGAGTGATATGGAAACCTAGAAAATCGACTTCTTGTGCATGGAACAGGCATTTTTCAAGTTTGGCGTAGAGACTGTTGGAACGGAGTCTATGGATGACTTCCTGCACATGTAAAATGTGTTCTTGAAGTGACTGGGAGAAAATGAGTATATCATCGAGATATACTACCACATATGTATCCATTATATCATGGAAAACCTCATTCATAAACTTCTGAAAGGTGGCATTACATAACCCGAATGGCATAACAGTATATTCGAATAAGCCATAACGGGTACAAAAGGCCGTTTTCCATTCATCACCCTTTCTGATATGTATCAAATTGTAGGCACCTCTGAGGTCTAATTTGGTGAATATTGTAGCATGGGTCAAGCGATCTAACAATGGTAAAATGAGAGGAATCAGATACCGGTTTTTAATAGTAATCTGGTGTAAACGTCTATAGTCTATGCAAGGGCATAGATCCCCTTCCCTCTTGGGCACGAAGAATATAGGACTGGCCGGATTGAGATGGGGTGATCTGCCCGAACTGTAGTGAATGTTGTAGGTATTCTTTCAAGACGACCTCTTCCGATGTGGACAGGGAGTATATGCGCCAACATGGGATAGGAGCTCCTAGGACCAAGTCGATTGGGCAGTCATATGGACGATGTGGGGGCAAATGTTCTGCTGACTTCTTATCAAACACTTACAAAAAATCATGGTACTCGGTCGGCAGTTCGGTTGTTACAAGACCAATTATATGTCCCATAGGTTCATTTTCCATGCTCGGTGGTTCGTGTAGTGTTAAACGAGCTATTGCTCCCAGAGCTTGTGCGGGACTTGTAGTGTCTGAATTACATATGCAATGTTCATGACAAAACGGTGAATCAAAAACAACGGATCCTAGGACCCAGTTTATGACAGGATTATGGGTCTGTAACCATGGGATACAAAGAATCAAACCGTACTGCGGGGTGGTAATTGGATCAAAAGAGATGGTTTCTTGGCGATTGTCCTGTAATATAAGAGTTAACGGAGCGGTCTGTTGCCTAACGGGACCTGGGACAAGAGGAGAGCCATCTACTCCTTGTACGGATTCGGGGTATCTTTTATTCTGTAGAGGTAGATTCAAGGAGGTGGCCAATGATATATCAATATTGTTCCCTGCAGCCCCCGAGTGTCATGATCTCTGCTTCCAAAAGGTCAGGGTTTTCCCAACTCCCTTGGAAGCAGATCCATAACCCAGGTTCCGAGTGCCAACCAGTCCCAATTGGGACCTTTTGGACCCAGTCCTGGCGCCAGTGGCACCAGGCTCATAAATATGCCCAGTCCCAGCGCTGGAACCGCCGGGCTCATAATGCTTGGGTGGACTTACCTGCAGCAGACCATGCTGCTTACTTGCCTGCCAGTTGAGCCTCTGATCCTCTTCTGTTTGGAACTACTTTTCCTGTTGGGTGGGGCAGGAGCCACTCCCTAGGTTCAGAACACTGGAACTCTTCTGGAAAGCAGGAACTCTTTTCTTACCTAGGCGTGGCTGTGGAAGGAGACACCTAAGCACTACAGGAGGCTATTTAAACCACACCCGATGGATGAATCTTGCTTTGCGTTATTATGCATCCTCTGCAGCAGAACGCTCATCGTGTCTTCTGCATCTGATGCTGGGCCTAAGGAAAAAGGCTTACCATCCTGAATCCAGTCTTCAGCAACACCTATAAAGACAAGAAAGAACAGGTTAGCATTACGGTCTTCAGTGACAGCGCTTCACTTACCTGGTCCATCGGCTGTCACCAACGCCTCGCGCTGCATTCCGGCATCTGAAAGACAAAGGCTTACCTACTCTTCGTGCGCTCCGGAGCTCTTCGCACTGCATTCCGGCATCTGAAAGACAAAAGCTTACCAGCTCTTTGCACGCTCCGGAGGCCTTCGGCGCTGCATCCCGCATCTGAAAGACAAAACAAAGGTGCGTTTAAAGACATTGGAGAACTTTAATACTCACGTGCCATTACTCCTTTGCACATCCAACCCAGTGGGTATTCCGGCACCCTGCAGCCGCTCCGAACTTGTACCTGCAAAATAAAAAGACAGTTAGAGCGCATCGTGAAGCAGGCAACAAGCACTTACTTACGTGCTTCCAGGCGCTTCCATTCATCACACGGGCTCCATCTTCAACTCACTTCAGCCCGTCATCCGCCATCGCCGGAACCCTGCAAAAACAAGAGACATCATTACTAAAGACTTTTAAAGACATTAGAATTACTCGAAACTTACCGTTCGTGCAGTAAACGACGGACAGCAGTCCTCTGAAGTCAAGAGGCCTGCTCCCCTTATCCAGTGAAGAAACTGGTTACAGCACCCTGCCCCGAGGCAGATGGAGAGCACGGCGTTCCCTTACCTAAGGTGAGAGCGTTAACCTTGGGGTTCTACAGGAGAAGAGAAAGGGAAGAAGAGAGAGACATTCAATAACCCAGTTCATGAATCCCATATTTTATATCTGCAGACATCTTCCCCTTCGAGTCAGACATACAGTGCACAGAGGTCCAGCCCAAAGAGCCAGTCGTGTGTTACACATCACCTTTGAAGATACGGTATACGCCCAGTCAAGACCGGCGCCTCTACGGGAATCAGGTGAACGTTACACCGAGTCGATGACTAATTGAACAGAATGTTTGAGGTTTCCTGTGGGACACAGATGTGCTTGTAGGTTGAGGGGTCTAGAGGTCTCTGGTAACGCTGGGGGAGTATATGACTGTACTGAATAGCCCGTTCACCCCCCCCCGTCATAGGGTCGAGCCTTCTGAAAACCAGAGGTTTTCAACTTGGGTCTTCTGGGACACTCCTGCACAAAATGTCCGAGGGTTCCGCAGTAAAAACAAGCATTGACTTGTTTGCGGCATTCTCGTTCTGCAGGAGATATGGGACTGCATATACCCCCTTACTTGCATGGGTTCACTGGTATCTGAAGAAGGAGTTGACGTAAAGAACAGTGGGGTGGTCTTTTTATTTTCTGTCTTACGTTCTGTGTGTCGGGCATCAACCTGGAGTGCAAGGTCCACCAATTCGATATATTTAGTGGGTAATGCTGGCACAACGGCAAGTGATCTTTCATTTGATAACTAAGCCCCTGGTAAAACACGACAGACTTCTTATCCTCAGGCCATGCAGTCTCTACAGACAACTGGTTAAAACGTGTGATGTACTCGATTAATGAGGATTTCCCGTGTGTCAATTCTAGTAGCTCCAGGTCTCGGGTTTGGGCCTTATGACGAGTATCAAATACCCGTGTCATTTCGGCTACTAGGTGGTCAAAATCGTAGAGAACAGGACTATCATTTTCAAGAAGTGGGTTGGCCCAGGTGGCGGCTATCCCGCTTAGGTGAGATAAAGTAAAGGCAGCTTTCGTTGTGGAGTCGGTAAAGGCCTGTGGCCTGCATAAGAAATGTAACTTGCATTGGTTTAGAAAGGTGCAGAATTTTCGGGGGTCACCCTGAAATTTCTCGGGGGCTGCAAGGGGAAACGGGGTTGGTACATATACCGGAGCAGGGTTTGCTACTACGGCAGGTGGTTCTGGCTGGGCCACAACGTCCCCGAATTCCTCATCAGGGGAAGAGAATGCCTCTCGCTTTAGATAGCGTCTAAACGCTGGTGTATAGCCACAGTAGCAACGTTCATATCTGCCTGAAGGACCGCGATAGCCTGGACCAAGGCAGCCACCGGATCCCATGCAGAGGTATCCATAACTACGCAGAAGAAGGCTTCTCAGTCTGTCAAGATCTGAGCTCCACGAAGTTAGGTATACCTCCGTTCCCAAGTACCAGTCAGAGAGGTAGATAACCACCGCTGACCGATTATTGAGACCACAGGTGGTGGGGACAGGAACACGGATCCCAGGTGGCTGCAAGAAAGGGATAGTGTTAGACAAGACAATACAACACATGTAACACTATAAGGACTGTTGCCTCTTACCTGCAGGAAGACCGAAGTGGGCTCAAATACCTAGATGTCCCTCCCTGGGTGGTGGAAAGATTCAACCAGGGACCACCTGTGGTTTCTTAATTCTGGAGTACAGAGTAGTGGTGGCAGACGCTGTGGATCATGAAATGCCAATATCCAAAAAGTGTCTGTTAGGGAGAATTCTCTTATAAGGCTAATTTGCCAAACCTAGTGAGTCCCCCAGCAGCTTTGCTGGATTTTTGGGTTTTTTTTTCTCCTGCTAAGAGTGAGACTCTTTCTCTCCCACTCTTAGACATGATTTGAGGTATGTCTTTGACTTGTTATGTGCTTATGGGCTATGGGGTTTCTTTTTACTCCATAGGGTATCATCTGTTTTTCTGTATGTGTGATACACAGCACCCTCAGTGCAGTACCACAGGGGTGTCACAGTGACGCCCAAACATAGACTCCATATTCTGGGACTGACTACTGTCTCCCAGGGCATGTAAAGTCACCATTGGCTTTACTAGTCCAAATTTGTGAACAGAACCAGTACAAACCATCATATTGTGGAAGTACTGGTAAGGGGTAATTCGATTGCCCCTGGGTCTGTTTTCAAGGGGGCACTGTCCCGTCCCCCCTCGTCGAGTTTCTGGCTGGTGGCAGTGGTTACCACGCAAAATATTCCACCAGAATATTCTCTATGGGATTTTACCATTGATTTTAAACGCACCACTTTTTGGTGCAATGTTAAAGATACCGCCGGTTTATTTATTTAATATTAAATCACCGGTTGGGTCTTTTTGCCAGAACTCGATTCTAAAATGGCGTTTGTGTCCGTCTCTGTAACTCTGACCAAGGTCGAGCCCTTTGTTCCACTATTTTGGCAGGCTTCTCCACAGAAGCCCTCCAAATGGTGCCACTCTGTCTGGGTTGCACAGGAAGGGTGGAGGGAGCAATTGGCACCCTGGACTGCATTGCCTCGGCAACCCAAGTCGCACTCTACTCTGATTGGCCCAGTGGTGAGCTGCCCGGCTCACCACTTAGCATGTGTGATTGACAGCTAGGCTGATGAATGGGGGTTTTCTGCATAAAAGCAGGGCCTTTGGGACTGGAACTTCAGAAGTCGCCACAGGACCTAAGAATCCAAAGAGGGAAGCCCGCAAGCCATCTGCAACGACACCACCGGTGAAGCCCTGCTGCAGCCACCTCACCACTTTCCCAACAACAAGAGAAGATCTTCTGCTGGACGAGTCTTCTTCCCCTGAGCTGGTGGGATCAACCAGTTCACCCTTTTCACCTTCCAAAGACGTCTCTTGGTCGAATCGCCCGTGCCAAGCACCCCGGCGGCTGGATAGCCAAGCTCACCACTTTTGACTGCGAATAAAAGGACCGCACCTTTTAATCGGGAACTCCGCGGCTGGTTTCATCCCAGTGCAGTGCAACGACTCCACATTTCCTCCTCGACGAGATCTTCTCTTCCCCTGGTCAGAACCACAAACTTCAACCAGTGCCAGGAACAACTGCCCCCGCTGGAGCTTCCTTTCGCTTTAAGGTACTGTGTCCTGCCTAGCCTCCCTTTCTACAGATTGCTAAAGGGGACCCTTAAATCCTTGACTTCTAAACTGGGTTGGCTCCAGGCCTTCTAACTATATCTTTTGAATCACCCCAACCTCTTTTGAACACTCTGCAAAGACTTTCAGTGCACTTTAAACTGTGTGATCCTGGGCACATTTCGCTTTGCTCCATTTAAAATGGGCCTGGCCTATGAACTTTGGCTCTACAGTATACCCTGCCTTTCTCCCTTTGCTCTGAACTCAAAAGTGTTGGGAACTGTTTTATTCTTATGCTCTGCCTTTTTCTCTCGCTTTGACTACATTATCAGAGTGCCATCTTGGTTAAGCGCTCACCTCTGTTCTAACAAATAGTAGTATTTTAACCCTGACTTGTCTGATAACTATTGAGGGAGGTGTGTATACTTTACCTGACTGTGTTTTAACTTGCTTTTGATTGAGAGTGCTCGTATATGCCATAAAGTGTGTTTTAAATAAATAATTATATACTTTTTATACAAAGCTCTGGTCAGTGTTTGTTTGCTCTACTGTATTTTGGCCCTATTGTGTATACGCTGCATACTGCCCTACTCTTCTTGAGAGAAGTTTGACTGCTCAGCCACAGCTATCAGGTAAATCTGGGTGGTGCAGATTGCTACCAATTGGGTTTACTGCTTACTCCTGTAGTCTTAATCTTTTTGCAGTGTTCCCCAAGGGAACTGCACAGGATTCTGCCTAACAGTGTCCAAGTTCACCAAATCCAAGGGTTAAACAGAAACAGTCCAATAACCAAGTCCAGAGTTCCAGAAACCGTTGAGAACACAATACCAAGATTCCAATACAGAAGGGTAATCCAAATCAGTCCAAAAATCCAAAACAGGGTCCAAAACACAAGGTAACCGGATTGTAGCTCAGGAGCAGTAGTTGGCAACAAGCCGTTAAAACAGCTGAGAAGCGTATGCCTTAAAGTGGGTGTTGCTTTTATTTCGTGTTTCCTGATCATGTGATCGCGTGGAAACTGCTCCTGATTGGCCCTGATACACATCACGTGAACCGCGCGTATGCGTAGTTTGTAATCCTACGCGCGTGGTCACGTGAGCGGCCAGGACGTCGGAATGTCCACCGGGACCACAAGCTCCATGGTAGCCTCCATCCATAACGTTGCCCTAAGTGCCGTGATGTCACAAGCGACCCTCGGCCCTCGCGGTCCGACGCAGCGGACCCTGAAGGCATTCCGCACTTCTGATGACGCTGAGCCGAGCCACCCATGTGATGCCGTCTCAACGTGGGTGGAAGAAAGTGTTGTTGCATGACAGGGGAGCACCTAGATCTTTACCTACACAGCGCTGCAGGTGTCATGGGCCGAGAAGCAGGAGGTGGTAAGAAGTCCGACAGTATGGATAGGTTCACCAAGTCCACCCCCCAACAAGCTGGGAAACCTCAACAGCAGCCCTCTACCTCCGAGACAGTTCTACTGGATCCTGCACCCACTGAGGTGCAACAAATGCTTGAAAGGGTTTGCAGTGGCCCACGAAAAACTTGGCAACATCACCAACAACGTCACCACCATAAGGGCACAACTGGCAAAGGAAGTGCAACGAATTAACAAGCCAGAAGATAAAGTGCACAAATTGCAAACTATAGTTGCCACACTGGTGACAGAGATGACATTTGTTAAATCAAAGTGTGACGATTTGGAGTCGAGTTCCCGCAGACACAATGTTCGCATTGTCAGGGTCCCAGAGGACGCACTGTCAGGCAATATGGAACAGGCGGCCGAGAAACTCCTCCAGAGTTACTGGAAAACCTGCTGTTGTCCCCGTTCTTTGCAGTGGAGGCAGCACATAGGGCTCTTGCTACAAAACCAAAACCAGGGGACTTCCCGAGGCCAATAATCACCAAAATTCTAAGGTACAGTGACAGAGATCTCCTGTTGAAGCCGGCCAGGGACAAGCAACAAATGCAACTGGAATCCCAGGTTGTCAGGTTGTTCCCGGATTTGTCAATCGGAGTCCAACCAGAGTGGCAGCAATTCCTGGGGGTTAAGAAACTTCTCCGGGAACTCAATGTCGAATATGCCATGTTGCACACAGCCAGATTGCCTATTCAATTTAAGGAAAAGTTATACCTAAGGAGGCTGTATTGAAGCTCATATCTCTCTTCATAACAACGAGACGACCCCGGGCTCCTCGAAGACCTGAAAGATTGATCGGCTGTCCCTTTAAAGACTGCCATGATCTGATCTTGACTATCTGCTGATGGTTAAGCACACAATAGGATCCGGGGTGCACCCGCCGAGATAGTAACATGTTAAAATGATGCAGTATGGCACCATAAGCAGCAGCAGTTAGCCCCGCTGCGATTGCGCACCATTTTTGTTGGGGGATTAAACAGGGGGGATGTGGATGGGGAAGGAGGGCAGTTGGTGGGGGGTTAAACATTTTAAAAAATTGTCTTTGCAGACAAAGGTTTTTTTATTGTAGGCATTAACATGCTTTCCGGATACATGGGTATCACTTAACAACAGCTCCCGTCCAGAGATATGGCCTCGCACAGGCATGGCTGCAATTAATGTGATTAGCTGGAATTTCCGGGGACTGGGTAACTATACCAAAACTAGCAAGATTGTTGCATATGTTAACAGGCATAAAAAGAATGTATTGTTCCTTCAAGAGACTCGTGTCACTGCCAGTGTTCACAAGAAATGTAGCCGCCCAGTGGGGGAACAATAGGTACTACAGTTGCTACTCGTGCCCAGAGTGAGACAGGGTACTTCTCCCAGCCAGTAGCTGCTTGGAAATATGGTGAGGGAGACTGCGTGGGGCGTACTATAGTTAGACTAGGGTGTAGCGATAGGGGATCCGCGCAGATAGATTGCATCCTGGATCGGCAGGTGGGCTGTAAACTGGCTGACCGAGATATCCTCGGTCTTTCGCAGCTTCTACAAACCCCTATATAGGGCCAGAGCTGTACAGTGAACAAGCTATACACTCCCTTTTGGATGACGTCCTGCTATCCAGGTTGATCGCTGGTGCCAGGGAGCAAATTGATACGCCGTTCACGGTCGAGGACATTGTGTCAGTAATCAAAACACTCCCTAAAGGTAAAGCTCTAGGCCCAGACAGAATGACGGCAGAGTTCTATCCGGAATAAGGTACTATCCTGGCCCCACCTAACTGTTACGAGTCTGGACTGAATCACTGGAGGCCTCTGTCCTTCCAGAGTCGCTCTGTGAGGCCACAATAATGGTGCTCCTCCAACCAGATAAACCCAGCAACTAATGCAGTTCGTACAGACCTCTATCACTCATGAATGTGGACATTAAAATCCTGGCAAAGATCATAGCGAACCGACTGCTCCCTTTGATGCCCCACCTGATCCATAATGACCAGGCAGGCTTAATTCCTGGTAGATCAATGGCGCTTAATATCCGCTACCTATTCAACATCATGGTGTGATTTTCATCTGAGGCCTCTGCTGCAGAAGTAACACAGGATGCGCAGAAAGTGTTTGATATGGTGTTGTGGGAGTATTTATTCACTGTGATGGGGATGATGGGACTTGGCTCCATCATTATTAGTTTTATCAAACTCCCCTAAACCCACCCAGTGGCTAGGGTCCTGGGTAACTCACAATTCTCCGAGTAGTTCTCTGTAGGCAGAGGAACACAGCAGGGATGCCCTCTGTTGCCAATACTATTTGTACTGACCATCGAACCAATGGCAGACTTGATTAGGGAACATCATCGGAAGCTGGGATTGCAGTTGTCGGGACCCCCGGATAGAATTTCGATTTAAGTGGATGATGTCCTGCTATTTGTCAGAGTAACCTAGATCCGAAAATACTGGATCTCACACATGTTGAGCCTACTCTGGCTTTGTGGTGAACTATACCAAATCTGAAATCTTTCTGTTAACAGCCAGCACAGGAAAGCCAAATGGGGACTTGCGTCTGCGATGGACACCTGACCATATCAAATACTTGGGGGTCATTGTATCTAGGGAAAACAGCTCACTGCTTCATTACAACTACACTGCCCTGGAACAGTATATTGGGGGGGGGGGTAAAATAAGTAGGTGGAAGCCTGCGTCCATCTCGCTGGCAGGTAGATTGGCTGTTATCAAAATGATACTCCTACCAACCCCCCCCCCCCACACGCCCCTGGAGCAAAGCAGGGGCATGAGATACAAGCCCCCACTCGCCCCTGGCTAGTTTGGGGCTGCGGCGATACACACAAAACACCAGCAAGCCACACAGCCAATGCGCAGCGGGAAGGGTGCTGGTGGGCCAACGCGAGCCTACGCAGCGAGGAGGAGCCGCTCCATCAGGGGAATGCGCCTGTGTTAGGCAGAAACCTGTGCAGTTCCCTTAGGGAACACTGCAAAAGATTTAAGACTACAGGTATTGGCAGTAAACCCACTTGGTAGCAGTCTGCACCACCCAGATTTACCTGGTAGCAGTGGCTGAGCAGTCAGACTTCCCTCAAGAAGAGTTAGACAGTATGCAAAGTATACACAATAGGCACCCAGACACAATAATACAAGCAAACACTGACTAGAGCTTTGGTATCAAAGTATATAATTTATTTAAAAACACACGGTTTGAAACACTCCAGCACTCTTGTTGTAAAAATTTATAAACACAGTTACTATTGTAATATATACACCCCTTTTCCCTTATCAGATAGGTCACAGTAAACGCCACTTATTTTCATACAGAGGTGAGCGCTTAACTAGATGGCACTCCAATAAGTTTGTGAGAAAGGGAGGGAAAAAGACAGAATATGGAAAGGTACACCACTCTTAAGGTTTAGGAACACTATTAGCAAGGCAGAAGAGCAAAAGTCATTGGTGAGCCAAAGTCCAAAGGCTGGGCCCACTCTTAGAGAGCAGAGCACAAATGCGCCCAAGATCACACAGTCACACTAGGCTTTGAAAGTCTTGCAGAGGGTTCAAAAAGATCTTAGAGAGGCTTAGGAAAGTTTAGCCAGAGTGTCCAAGGCTAACCCAGGTTCGAAAGCCGGGGACTAAATCTACCCCGTACAGTCGGTAGCAAGGGAAGCCAGGCGGGACACGGTACCTTAAGTGGGAAGGATCCTCCAGCGGTGGCAGTTGTTCCTGGTATTGGGTGCAAGTTGCGTCGTCGTCCAGGGGAAGAGAAGATCTCGACTTGGAGGAAAGATGAAGGTCGTTGCACTACCAGGGAAGAAACCAGCCGTAGAGTTTCCCGGTTAAAGGTGGTACCTTTGTTTCGCGGTCGTGGTAAAACATGGTATCCCGGTTGCCGGGGTGCTTGGCACAGGCAAGGCGGCCACGAGGTACGTCGGGAAGGCGAAAAGACGGTGAAACTGGTTATCCCCACCAGTCAAAGGAAGAAGACTCTCCGGCGGGAGATCTCCTCCGTCATTGGGAAAAGTGGTGAGACGGTCCAGCAGGGCTCCACCGGTGGTGGTGTCGTGGCAGGTCGGCTCAGCTTCTCCCTCGTCGGATTCTTAGGTCCTGTGGCGACTTCTGAAGTTCCAGTCCCCAAAGCCCTGCTTTTATGCAGAAAACCCCCATTCACTCAGCCTAGCTGTCACTCAAACATGCTAAGTGGTGAGCCGGCCGGCTCACCACTTGGGCCAATCAGGACGGAGTGCGACTTGAGTTGCCTAGGCAACTCAGTCCAGGGTGCCTAAATCCCCCTCCACCCCTCCTAAGTACCCCAGACAGAGTGGCACCACTTTGGAGGGCTTCTGTGGAGAAGCCCGCCAAAAAGTGGAACAAAGGGCTCGACTTGGGTTGGAGTCACAGAAGAGAACACAAACGCCATTTTATAATCATGTTTTGGCAAAAAATACCAACCGGAGAATTAATATTAATTAAATAAACCGGCGGTATGTTCGAGGCTACCGTAAATAATTAAATAAAGGTAGTAGCCTAAAACAATGGGAAATCCCATAGGAAAATATTCGCGGTTGAATATAAAAACTAGTATCCACTGCCACCAGCCAAAACTCGATCAGGGGGGACGAAGACGTGCCCCCTCGACTAACAGACCCTGGGGCAATCGAATTGCCCCAGCCAGTACGTCCACAATATGATGGTTTGTACTGGTTCTGTTCAGAATTTAAGACTAGTAAAGTCAATGGTGACTTTACTTTTTTTTTTTAAAAAAATGTTTCAGTTTAAATTTAAACTTTTCATTTTATCTTATTACAGTTGTTATGTTTTAAAACTTCATTTTAGTCAATTCATGTTTACAATTCTATCAATGATCTTCTTCCAAAAATGAAAGATTATGTAAGTCATTCGTTTCTCCGCCCCTGCCAGTATCCAAGCCCATCTTTGTTCAGCACTCAACGTCTTTTGTATTGACTCAAAATAAGATCTGCATATAGTTCTTTCCTTACTGAGGGCGGGACATGTCATCATAAGGTGATACAGACTTTCGGTCTCGTCCTGATTTCTGCATATCCGACAAAAAATGTCTTTATTCACTAGCTGTTTAGTTCTTACAAGTCTTTCTCTAGTGGGTAATAGATTAAGCCGGAATTTAAAAAAAAACATTCTTATTTCTTTGTCCGGAAATATCACCAAGTACGGTGGGAGGACGTTGATCGGTCTAATTTCAGCTTTACTTGCTATATTTTCTTTGTATCGAGTTATACATTCATTGGTTCTTATCCAATCTTGGTACATTAGTCGTTTCTTTGCATGTTGGGGCCTCATTTGTAGCATTTCTTCTGTTATCTCTTCATTTCCTAAAGCTCATAGTATTTGTTGTTTCCATTTAGACAGGGCCCTAGCGTTTATTGCATTGTGCTTTGCTTTGAAAATTTCTAATGCCGGGATAGATTGTTCCCCAGTTATTTTCCGATACAGATCAAATTTTTTCCAAAGTGCCACCGATGCCAGTGATTGCACTGCAATTTCTGCTTGGATACGGGTTATCGGGAACGATTTGGGCAGCCTCATTATTTTCCGCCAAAACGTTGCTTCCAAAATTGGCCATATCTTGTCCGACAGATTAATCAGTGTTTCACTTCCATATGTCAGAATAGGGATAACTTTACTCCTATAGAAAGCAATGATCGGTTGGTACGAAAATTTGCCATATTTTTCGTGGAGTATATATCCCTGTCTCGCCAGGGCCATTGCTTTTTTTTTAATCTGTATCTCCCATTCTTTTTCTTCCATTGTTCGACTAATCAATATGCCCAGATATTTATATGATGTTACCCTGTCAATAATGGAGGAGTTAATGGATAGCATTCGTTTTTTTTCGTTTGGTTTCGCTTTCATTATAGTTATGATTTTGGTTTTTGCTATATTTATTTTCAATTCATTTCTTTCCATATAGTCTCCCAACATTCGGAGACTCTCTTGTAAACCTTTCGGTGTTTTATCCAATAATATGATGTCATCCGCGTACATCATTATTGGTATCTTTATTGAGTTAATTTTCGGTGGAAATATTCTGTCCGAAATCATTTCACATGGGAGGTCTGATGTGAATAAATTGAAGAGTGTGGCTGCCAATGGACACCCTTGTTTCAAACCATTCCAGGTTTCAATGTACGCGGTCATATGCCCCTCCTCAGTCAGCCTTACTCGTATTTTTATTGAAGAATAGAGCAACTTTATTGGTTGTATTATATGGGGGGGGGGCAATTCCATTTAACCAGTTTGTTCCATAGTAGTTGGCGATTCACGCAGTCAAACGCAAGATGTAAGTCTACTAATGCTATCCACACCTGTTGCTTAGACCACATTGCTTCATGTTTTAAGAGATTCAGCAAAAATAGGTTGATGTTCGTACCAACTGCGCCAACAAAGCCCGTTTGTCGAGTGGCAATACGTTTGTTTTCTGATGCCCAAGCCGTTAGTGACCTTAGTAGAATATTAGCGAAAATTTTGCCCAATGGGCCTAATAGTGCAATGGGCCTATAATTTGTTGGGTTCTCTTTATCTCCTTGCTTAAAGATAGGGATCAGAACCGCTAGTTTCCAGGTTGCAGGAATTTGGTGTAATTGGTTAATCAGTTTAATGATTTGTAATAACATGTCCGCCCATATCTCTGGATCAGCTTTGATTGTGGCGTTTGTCAGGCCATCCGGGCCGGGAGCTCTTGATTTATTTAATTTCGAGATTATCTGTAGGATTTGTTCTCTGGTAGTGGTAATTGCCCATTTATTCATTTGCTGTTGGGTTTCAGCTTCAGGGGTGTCCTTCTTCTTATATACAGCGGAAAGGTGTTCTATCCAACGTGTTTTAGTCACATTTTGTATCCTTCGGTGTTGGACATCTTGTGTGGGATTTAACAGATTCCATAAATCACGCGTATTGCGATTATTCAGGCTTGCTAGCATTTGCTCTGAATCTTGTTGCAACATTTGACTTTTGTGGGATTTTAACCAATGCTGATATTTTTGTTTAGCAATATTAATTGTAGCATATGATTCTTTCGTTCTTTGCTTTCTTAGTTCTCTACATAATTTTCGTAGTTCTCTTTTTTTCGTTGCAATCATAGGGTCGTATGTATGGATATGAGGCAGGTGTTTTTTCTCCTCTTTTTGGGGTCAGTAATGTGGCTCAAATAACCATTCATAATTTATTTTCTCATCGTCTTTTTTCCCCGTTTCCCTAAATTTCTGGTTTATTCCCACAATGTCGTTGGTTTTCAATCTTAGTCTTGTAGTTTTCTCGTTAAGTTCCATCTCAGGCAGAGTGAATAGCTCTTTGTCTAAGTTTTGCCTTTGCCATGTCATTGATATCATGCGATGATCACTGTTATTCTTTGTTATCTCTGTTTTTATCACTGCATTCTCAATGTTCTCAGAGGTGTATATGTAGTCTAGCGCTGCTTCCGATGTGCCTTGTGACCACGTTGGAATAAGTTTCGATCCGCATTCTGATAGCTACCCATCAGCTTCAGATTTCTTGTTTTAATTTCTTTCATCAACGCGTTTGCTCTCGAGGATAGATCGTTCTTTTCTTTGTAATTTCCAATTTTATCAAAAATATGTATATTTAAGTCTCCACATATTATTATGTCAATTGATAAGCCTGTTCGTCAGTCGCTATGGGATTCCAGTACATATTAAATATGACCATCCAGCATGACTGGTTGCCGGCGGGTTTGTATTGTTGTCGTACCACCACATATTGGATCCATGGATTCAGATTTGTCGCTTCAACCGGCGTCCAATAGGAGTTAATTTTTATCATCGTTATCTGCCCTGACGACGGTCTTCCCTTTTGTTGTGTGATGGCTGGATTGGTAAAAATATTGTATCCTTTGCACATGGGAGGGTGCGACAACCAAGTCTCTTGGAGACAGATTATGTGCGCTTGTTGTAATTTAGGATGGGTTTGGTGGAATAAATGATCATGGCCTCTGGTGTTCCATGAGGTCAGTAGGGTCTGTGCTCTCTGTTGCTCCACTCGTTGTTATGAGGACACAGATAAGCTACTTTCATTCTCTTTTGATTGAAATGTATATTCTCTTCTGATATATCTAGAAGTCGAAAGTCGTTGATTAGTTTGATTTTCATCTTCCCCGCTATCTGACATGTCTGTTGATGATGCATCATTGATTGTTGGTGAAGCCAAGTCTGTCTCTGCTTTTTCATAGTTTCGACTAAAAGGCCTCAGATCATTTTTTATTGTACTTTGTGGCATCAGACCTTGATCTTTTGTTCGTCTCCTTCGTTTTGATACATTTGAAGCCAATATATTGTAATTGCGTGTCGGCTTGCAGGATTTCTAGCATAGTTGTTTGAGTCATTAGCTGTATTTCAACTGTATCAAGTTTCTGGTCATCAATGAATTTGACTAGAGCCAAGTCTTTCGTATTGATGTGCTTCAGTTCTGGAATGGCCTGAAGAACACGTAGAGTATTAGTGCGGTTTAGTATCACCGCAGGCTTTGCTGGTCGTATATGTGTCATTGTAATTACATATTTCTCTTGTCGTTTTAAGGGATCGACAAATATGGATGTTTTTGACAAAGGGTAAGCAAAACTCTTGTCGTTATAAATCGACTGCCAGTGGGTGCCTGGTGTCGATTCATTTAATTGTTCTCTTAATTGTTTCTGGTCCGCAGGACGACATTTTTTTCTTATTTCCTTTGTTTTTGATTTTTCCATAGTATGGAAACTTTCAAAATCTTCCTCCGATATGTCACTACAAGTAAGTTCTAGACGGCGGTTAGCCGTCGAGTTAGAATTAGGGTATTGATCTAAGAGGATCATGTCTTTGATGTTCTGTTCTTGGCTTATTGATGAAATATCTATGGAGTTGCCATCCGGGTAAGTGGATAGATCTAGTAGCTCAACTTCATCCTTTGCCTCCTCTTGTTGTAATTCTCTTCGTGTCAATGGAGGCATCTCTGTCTTTTTTGTTTGTCTTTTTCTTTGGGTCTGACCCTGTATGGTTTGGTTATCTACATTCTTTATATGGGTTTGCGGTATCAGTAATCCTTCCTGGGGCGTGGGTATGGTCAAATTTCTTAAGAACGCACGGGATCCTGTTTGTCGTTTCTTGTTTTTCCCTGCGTTAGCGACCTTTCCTTTTATATTTCTTCTGCCATCCGGCTTCAGGAACATGTCGAAGGGTATGGGCTCTGATCTTTGAACAGATAGTATTTCAGTTATGGAATGATTTATCTCTCGCCGAGGTGATATCTTGGCATTTGTATTCTCTACTTGTGTCTGTACATATTGTTCTATTCTTCTCTGCGGGCCGCATAGTTCTGTTAATTTAGCCATTATCTTTGTCATCTCATTCATAAGTAACATGATTGCAGAGTTCCCTTGTATTCTTTCCATTCGATCTGCACTGGCAATTTCGGCCAGTCTATTTTTCCATGCATAGCTTGTCTCAGCTTCGGTGTTCAGACGTTGTTGTATTTGGCAGATGAAATTCTCAATATGAATCTGCTTAGTGTGCATCAGCGCGATCAAAGTGGCTTGGTCTTTTATTGCATCAACGTTTGACTCATGCAATTTTAGTAACGGAATCAGTGACTGTGATGTTGTTGTAATCAAGAGATTTTGTAGTTCCATCATTGTAGTTGGTAGACGGGCCATATTGAGGGTCTCTGTCTGTTGTTCTGCCATTCTATCATCAGGTGGACCGAGGTCTGTAAGTGGTTGCTGTTCTACCTTTAATGGCCGGAGTATGTCCTTTGTTACCTCATGTGACTTGTCATGACATTCTAAAGGCTTGTCTTTCCATGGAAAGAACGAGTGCTCCTCGTCTGTTTTTGCACTGGGGTTGATGTATGACATGTTCTTTTCATCGTCTCATTTTTATAATTTTGGTCTTGTTCAGCTGATCAGTCACGTATTATTGAATTTAATTCCATCATGTCCATTGACAGGCGCGCTGCTCTGAAAGGTTTTTGTGGGTCAATTTCCTGTGTGTGGGAGGGATTTCCCATATTTTTCTCCTGTACTTGAACCCATAGTGCTCTTGCACGGGCTGCCTTCGCTTTCCTTTGTGTTGAAATTTCGTTTGAGGACAGCTGTGTTAAATGTTTCTCAGTTGTGTCATGGTTTCTCATTCCATTGAAGGATTCCAAGCGAGCCTCTACACTAGACTTCGCTTTCTCATCTCGAGGAAGCAGCTGCAGAGCCTGATCCTGCTTTGACAAAGCAGCAGGCGTGCGCCACTTCGCAACGGCACCACCAGGGGGCAGCGTCGGCAGAGCACCCACGCCCAGGAGACCGTTCGGCACAGGAGTCCGCGCCACACTGCTCGGGGGGCGACGCCACGGCACCCGGACGCAGCCAGGCCCCCGCGTCCCTGCGACTCCCCACCCCCCCCTCCTCCCCGACAGGGAGCCCAGCGGCCAAGTCGGGCCGAGCAGCCAGAGGCGCAGCCACCGCCCCGCAGCCACCGCCCCCCAGCCTCCACCGCTCTCCCCACCGGACCCCCGCGAGGCCCACAACCCGACCTCCGCCTCGGAAGCCAGGGCCACGGCAGGCCCGCCGAGCACCGCAGCCAGGCGGGGGGGCCCACGGCAGCAGTCAGGTAGGGGCGCACTCGGACGGGGGGTCGCTGGCACTGCGCAAGGAAGCGAGGGTGGGGAGGCGGGGAGCGATGTCAGTTCTAGTCCGCTGTTGGCTGGGAGTAGTGTGGTATTTGTATTTTCCGCCACATGCCTGCTGTGTGGGGGTGGATCAAAAACTGCAATGGTGGCATTCAGGTTTCTTACCTTTTTTTCTCGCGCCGTCATGTCGACATTGCTCTTCGTATGTTGTATTTGTTGGCTCGAGTTTTGTCCTTTAGATATTGTGGCAAATGCTTGGGAGATAGATGGTTGATTCTTATTGAGAGGTAAGACCGGGTGCATATTCATTTCTGTTTTCCCTCTCAATCGTGTTCTGGGCCTGGGTGCGATAGGTGACATGGGTGACATCTTCAAATCGCCACCATTTTCCTTCTTACTCATGATGTTGGGCAGGGAGCACAGGTGGTGCCTCTATCCAGTAAGCTATCAGTGCTCGAGCACGCGTGAATGACACAGTGCACGTTCAGGAAACAGTGGGCCAGCAAAGGTCGCCCCAAGAGCCCAAAGACCCTAAGACTCTGCGACCTGACTCTGCGGCCGCTCCGCGGTTAGTGGGAGCTTTTAGCTTCCTCTCCCTCTCCGAGGAAACAAGGTAGAAAGAGGACTGAATCTGGATCAGCAATGGAAATCTTCTGAGTCTCTCTCCCTAAGACTCTGCGACCTGACTTTACATGCCCTGGGAGACAGTAGTCAGTCCCAGGGTATGGAGTCTATACTGGGGGGTCACTGCACCGACACATCACAAAAACACATGAAGCCCTATGGAGTAAAAGACCCCATAGCCCATTAAACACATCTAGATTCAAAGAAACACACTCAAATCATGCCCAAGAGTGAGGGTAAAAGAGTCTCACTCTTGGCAGGAGAAAAAAATAAACCCCAAAAATCCAGCAAAGCTGCTGGGGGACTCACTAGGTTAGGAAATTCAGCCTAAACAGAGAATTCTCCCTAACAGCCTGCAACCCACGGCAACTGCACGGAGGGCCCCCGCAGGGTGAATCCATTGAGCACACAACACAGAAGAAGAGGCGGGGGAAGGCAGCTGGAGAGCTCCCACTGCAAGAGGACCCGAGGCCTGACACAGCCCAGAGCAGCACCGGACTTCATTGCTATGATCCAAGGTAATACGAGCCTTCCATGAGGCCGGAGTAGGGAGCTGAGCACGGCACAGCAGGAAGGGCAGGGACCGGGGCAGGCGCATAGCGGCAAAGAGGGGAAGCTTGGCCTGACACACTGCAATTTGCAGCATTCATTGGGGATTTGAGGCAACCTGTAGCAGAGATGAAGAGAGACCTCTCAGACTTGGGAGATCGAACTGATACTACCGAAAAGGCGTTGCAGGAGATGGTGGAGGACACTTGATCAATGGATATCGCCCTAGAAGAATTAGCAAAGGCAACACAACACCGGGCTCCAATGCGAGGACCTGGAGAACAGGTCCTGCAGATCTAATATTCACATTCAGAAACTCCCAGAAGCAGTGGTGGATGCAGACTTGAAAAATGTGGTCACGTGAATTTTCAAATATCTGGTAGATAAGGAGCACAGCGGCGTAGTCCCGATAGACCGGGTTCACAGAATGGGCCCGAAGATACTACAGCCCGGCTCCAGACCTAGGGACGTGGTGGCTGCACTAGCCAGATATATGCAGAAGGAAGCAATTCTTTGTGCAGCCAGAGCGTCGGAACCCATAACTTACAAAGGGTCGGAAATCCACCTCTTCCAAGATCTGGCTCACTCCACCCTCCTCAAAAGAAAAGAAATAAGGGCCAATCCTGCGATTCTTGCAAGACAAACATATCAAATACAGAAGGACATTCCACTTTGGGCTGCTGTTTCAATGGGAAGGCAGACAGCATAGATTCACTACTCATCAGAAGGGTCTGCACATTCTCCACCTTGAGGATGAAGAGGACATCACTGAGACAAGGAGATCGCTGTGACGCTCCCGATGCCAGAAACACTGGCAATGGACACAAGTAAACTCAGGACGCAAGCGACCCCTGTTGCAGGGTCAGTTGCCTAAGACCCACCAGAAGAACGACCCAGGGTCTAAGGATTCCTCATAACTGACGCGGGGGCATGACCCTAGGATGCAACTCGCTGGATAGCTCATCAACAGCGTACTCCATCTTACCAGGGGACGAAGTGCATGAAGAACACCACACTTGGAATCTCTATGGGGGCTTTTGCTGGCCCCTTCCATTTAGCCCTGGTAAAGAAGGCGGGTCCATCCCCCACAGTCACAGCGTGGGAGACACCTAGGTAATGAGACCCGCTACAGGCCAAGGGCAAGGGGGTGGGGGATAGGAGAGGGGGGGTATAAGGTAAGCTGGGGAGAGTTGGGAGAGGGCTTGAGATGGGGAAGAGCCCTTAAGTTAACCCGATCCAGGGCATTGACCTTTGCTCAGACAAGTATACCTTCACCCATGGTTAAATTACTCTCGCTGAACATACAGGGGTTGAACACCCTGGTAAAGCTGGAAAGCCTGTTAGCACACTGGATATCATGGCACTACAAGAAACTCACATTAAAAATGCAGATGCGCACCGCCTAAAACTGGGATGGTTTCAGCTGATCGCACATACAAATGCTAAGGGCAAAGTAAGGGGGGGTTCTGATTGCATTGAAAAAAGGGCTTGCGGCCCAGATTGTGTCCACAAAAGCAGATAAGGAGGGAAGATTCCTCTTTGTAACACTGCAATTAGACATGTCCGTCATCACACTTGCTTCAGTCTTTGCTCCCAATACGGGGCAAGATGGATTTCTGAGATCCATACTCAAGGAACTGGAGGGGTTTGCCCAAGGGGAGACAATCCTAATGGGGGATTTTAACTAAGCGTGGGACCCCAACAGAGACAGAAGCATGAGCACACACCGCCGACCATAGATCTACAGCAAAAGATGGAACATCCGGCTTTACACAATGTTTGGGTGACACTATAGGGTACAGAGGCACAATACACCTTTTACTCCCACGTGCACCACAGTTTCTCCCGTATTGATTATATCTGGGCATCTTCCATGCTCCTGGGCAGAATACAACATATAGATATCCTTCCGATAACTTTATCTGACCATGCGCCAATCGAGGCAACCATTAACCTGCACAGACCTCGGAAAAGCCTGTGGAGCTGGTCATACCAGAGAGAAGCACTGACTTGCACTACTCTTTGGGGGGGCGGTGGAATCCAAAATTAGTGAATATTTTGAATTTAACGGTGCAGGGGGAACCTCAGAACCAATGGTGTGGGATGCTTTCAAAGCAACATTAAGGGGAGAGTTAATCGCCCTCCGGGTACATTGGCGAAAGCAAAACAGGCCCTGGAAACCCAGTTGTAACAGGACCTTCAAGATGTACTAGATAGAATGAAGCACACCACATCTAGGAAACACGTTAGAGGGCAGTTAATCCTCCTCCAAACGGAAAAGGCCGAATGGGGCTTGCTGGTGCTTAAACACAGGTACTTCATAAAAACCAATAAGGTGGACAAACTATCCACCTATCAACTCAAGCAGAAGGTGGCTGCACAAACCATTATGGGGATTTTGACCCCACTCTACCACTGACATTGCGGCCCAGTTTGTCAACTTTTATGCAGACCTCTATAGATTGGATAACCCAGACGAGACACTACAAAACGATTATTTTAGGGCACCCACCCTCCCGAAGATTTCCCAATCAAACTGAAAAACACTAGAAGCAGATATCACACAGGTGGAAGTAATCCATGCAATCAAAGGCTTACCCTTGAACAAAGCCTCGGGCCCAGACGGGTATAAAGCTGGGTTCTACAAAGCATATCAACATATCCTAGCCTCAAGGCTGATGGCCCTATTTAATTTGTTTGCACTAAAGGGAACTGTCTCGCCCTCGATGGAAGAGGCCAAAATATTCCTGTTCCCCAAAATGCGGCTCATATAGACCCATTGCATTGATTAATCTGGATGCAAAACTCTACGCTAGAATTGTAGCTGGCAGATTAGAACCCCTACCACCACAACTGATCCATCCTAACCAGTTGGGATTCATAAAGCACCGACAAATGCACGATAATATTAGGAGGGTCTGACACATCCTGGAAAAAACCCAAAAGAAAAGAGCCCCCAGTTCTCCTCTCCATAGACGCAGAAAAGGCTTTCGATGGGGTGGATGGGGCCTTTCTCTTTAATTCCCTGGGGAAGATGGGCTTTGGCCCAAAATACTCGGCAATGGTATGCGCTAATTTTAGAGACCCGACAGGGTGATTATCAGTGAATGGGGAACTATCTGCCCCGTTTCACCACTCCTGTTTGTCATATATCCTGAGCCCTTCGCGGCCGCAATTCACTCCAATTGAGACATCAAGGGGATTCGATTCGGGAGGGGAGAACACACGATAATGGCCTACGCGGATGATATGCTATTGACCCTCTCCGACCCAGAGAACACCCTGCAGGCAGTGATAGGGGAGATCAGATTTAGGGAAGTAGCTGGTTTGAAAGTGAATCTGGTTAAGGCAGACAAACCAAGGCAAACGCAACAGCTAACCTAGTTTAGATGAGTCCACAATAGCATTAAAGTAATAACTCCAACTCTGCAGGGCCTCTCTGGGGCAAATTATCCTCTACTGATACTGCGCAAACTCTCTAAATGGGGCACCACCAGACTTCACCGAACTGGTCGAAAGCACATGGGACATATTGGCCCAGAACAGGCAATTCACTGCATTTCCCTCCCCATGTACCCTGATCTTTGGCAAACCCCCCAATTCACACCCAGCGTCACTATAGGGGCATTTAAGAAATGTGGGATGCATGAAAGTAGGGGATATGTTCCAGGAGCAAGATATAAAGACGTTCACCCAGGGTAAGTCCAAACTGGGACTATCCGAAATGGAAAGAATGCAGTATCTCCAGTTGCGTCATTGGCTAATGGCTCCCCAGCCGAGGAGGGCAGCCACTCACCCCCTAACCCAGTTTCAAAAATTCCTAGCCACAAATCCAGGGGACAAATGCCTTATCTCGAATATAAAAAGTGACTTTCCACGTGAGGAACTTCATTGTCGCGGTCGACATCGGTTCAAACGGCGGCTTCATAAGAGCTGGGAGTACCACATTGAGACTCCATACCAGAGCAAACATCTTCTCTGGGGGAAATGTCCTGAAAAGGCCCTTGAGGAAGTGTTGACCAACCTGTCGCTGAACAGAGGCGTAGAGTTTTGCTGTCTCATGAACCTGGAGATGTTTGCCAGATGGACTTTGATCGAAGACAACGACAGCCCCCAACCCCCTTCGCCAGCAGCACAAGATATGGGAGAAGCTGAGCTGGTTACACCTCTAATGGCTGCAAGTCCAGTTGCTCTGTGCACCAGGCACAGAACCTAGTCCACTTTCGACTGTACGACACGTTGGTAGAGGGCGCCCTTGCCGCAGCCAAGATCCGATGGCAATCCTGCGGGATCTCTAGATGTCCAAATTCAGAGTGGTCAGGAGCCACACCACAAGACTGAGGGATGCTGGCTCATGATGACATACATACCCGTCGTCCTGCGATAGCAGATCCGTCTCCGACCCCAGATGAAGCGGGTTGTCCACCGCAAGGTGAAGCAGATCCAAGAATCAAGTTTTCCCGGGGCCAAAATGGGGCCAACAGGATCACCCTTCACTGGACCTTGCGCACCATCTGGATCGTTCTCCGGATTAGAGGAAACGCGTATGCGAACAGGCCCGTCCACAGGAATGAGAACACACCCCCCCTCGAGTCTGGATGAGCCACCCTGCTGGCGAAGAGCTGGCACTGCTTGTTTTCCGGGCTGGCTAACAAGTCCAAAGGGGGAGATGCCCATTTCCTGAAAATTCTCCCCACCTGGGCGTCCTTCAGTTTCCATTTGTGCAGTTGACCTGTGTCCCTGCTGAGAGCATCCGCCTGAACATTCTGTGCTCCCCGGCAAATGGTAAGTGGTGATGTGAATCCCCTGAGCAATGGCCCAATGCCAGACTGCCTGAGCCTCCCGGGACAGGTGCAGTGAGTGCGTGCCGCTCTGCTTGCGCAGGTAAAACATTGTGGTGGTGTTGTCCGTCAGAATGCGGACCACTGTACCCCGAACGAGAGGCAGAAAAGACTTCAGAGCTCAGTGTACTGCCTTCAATTCCAGAACGTTGATGTGCAAGGATGCCTCCTTGAGAGTCCACAAGCCTTGAACCTGAAACTTGTCGAGGTGCGCACCCCAACCCACCTGGGACTCGTCTGTCACAATCATGTACCGAACATCCGGCTCCACCAGGGGCATGCCCCTCACAATGTTGTCAGAGCGTGTCCACCACTGCAGGACCTCCGCCAAAGCCCTGGAGACGACCAGGAACTGAGGCTCTGCAACCACCTGGAGGCGAGAAACTCCGGCACTGGCCTCAAACAGATGACAATTCGGGATGAAAGGGATACAGGACGCCACGGACCCGAGAAAAGACATGCAAGGTCGGACCATGACAGACCTCCCTAGCCCCCACAAGGCCGCCCTGGAAATCAGCTTCTGTACTCTGTCGGCCGACAGTTTCACCAGATTGAGCTGCGTGTGAAACTGGGCTCCTAGAAAAACCAAGTCAGTGGATGGCGTCAGACAAGATTTTGCGAAGTTGACCGCAAAGCCCAGCCGCTGTAACAGGTGCACAGCTGCCTGGAGAGACTCCGACGTCCTTTGAGGAGACGCTCCCCTGACCAACCAGTTGTCCGGGTACGGGTAAACATGATGCCCCCTCCCTGCGGATGAAGGCAGCCACCGGAGCCAGGCACTTTGTGAATGTCCTGGGAACCGACTTGAGGCCAAACGGGAGAACCCAAAACTGGTAATGTTTGTCGCTGACCACGAACCTTATGAACTTGCAATGTTTGGGAAGCATCGGGATGTGGAAGCAGGCGTCCTCAAAGGTTCAATGACGCCAAGAATTCTCCTTGCTGGACCGAGCAAATGACATCTTGCAACATCAGTATCTTGAACTTCAGGCGCTGCAGATTCTTGTTCAACAGCCGAAGGTCCAGAATAGGGCACCACTTTCCATTTGGCTTTTTGATTACAAATTACCGGGAGTAAACTCCCTGTCCTTGTTTCGACACCGGGACCGGTTTGATTGCCTCTTTTTCCGATATCACACACACCTCATGTCGCAAGATTGACAGATGCGGCTGCGACACCTGCACTGGTGGAATAGGGAGTTGCGGGAGCCGAATCTCCAACGAGCGGCCATAACGTACTGCATTCAGGACCCATCTGTCTGTCGTAATTAAATGCAACTCTTCAACATGGTGCACCACCCTGCCCCCTAGTTGACTGCTTATATGAAAGTCATTGCTGAGGCTTGGACTGCCAGCCTTTACTAGCCGAGGCCGTCGGACCCCTCTTCCGCTGTAATTGAAAGTCCTTGGTCATCTGTGCAGACTAGAAAGAACGTCGGAACACTTGGGAGGAATAACTGGGGCGACCGTAGCCCCTGTCGCAGGAGCCCGCAAATCTGGCATTCCCAGAGGCTCATCGAAATGCACGAAAGGGGCGAAAAGATGGTCCACTGTGCCGCGTCCCCAGCGATCTCGCTGTATCAGAGTCCTCCTTCATCCCTTTCAAGGCCTCGTCAATTTTTGCCCCAAACAGCTGCTCCCCTTCACATGGCATGTCTACCACTTTGTGTTGCACCTCAGTCCGGAAATCAGTACAGCGCAGCCAGGCCTGCCTACGGAGAACCACACCATTGTTGATCTGTTTGAACCCAGACTCTGCCAGGCCTACCGCAATGTTAATGCTGTGGTTGGAGGCTTCCTCCCCCTCTCGAAACAGCAGCATTGCTTCCTTCCTTTGTTGCTCAGGCAGATGATCCAAGAGTGGAGACAACCGGGGCCACATCTCCCAGTCATATCAAGCCATAATGGCCAAAGAGTTTGCCGCCTTGACTGGTCATAGCCCCCACCTTAAGCACCTTCTTGCCGAACGCATCCTGCTTCCGGGTCTCATTGTCCAGGGGCGTTGCACACTTGTGCTGACTATGCGCCTTACGACCAGCTGCCGTCAACACCACCAACTCCGGAGTGGGTTGCGATGTGAGGCACTTGGGTGAAGACCCGGGTGAAGACTCTGGTGCTTTAAACTTTTTCTCCAAGCGGCCCTTGACCGCAGGCTTTGAGAACGGATGGCACATCGCACGCAGACCCTTCCGCCTCTTCCGCATGTGATCAAATAAAAAACAGTCCTTTTGCTCCTCTTCTGGAGTAAGGCCAAACTTCTGCCGAGCCTTGGCCATAATTGCATGAAAAGCACCGACATCATCTGGCGGAGAGGGCTGAGCCGGGCTGCTCGGAAGATCCACCTCTGGATCGGTATCCCAGGTATCTGCCCGCCTGGGCAACGACGATGACGTTGACAGAGTGTCTCGTGGAACACTATCAGGTTCAGAATCCACCAGCTCCCCTTCTTCTGGATGTGTCCGGGGAGGGGTGAAACCCACCAAAGACCGCACCGGCGGCCGAACCTTAGGTGACTTTTGAGGGAGGCCTGGGCGAGGGACAACACCACCCTCATCTTGTCGCACCATCTCCTTCACCACGGGACCCACCGGGCTCGGTGGGACTGGGAGCTGTGCATCCAACTGCCCCAACAGCGACTGCAGCGTGGTCAGCACCTACATGGACAGCAACGAGTGTGGGACAGCACCAAGGCCTGCTGACGTGGACGGCCCTGCCGGCTGCAGATCCAATGCGGACAGATCAAAAAACGGATGACTTTCCTCTGCCGGACTTGAGTCCAAGTCGTACATCATGAGATCTTGCTGCAGAATCTCCAACGAAAGCAACAGCCCAAGGCTGGACCCCGACTGCCACGGCACCACCGATGTCAACTGTGCACCTGCCGCAATAGTGGTCGACGAGGAATCCAGTCCGGTCGACGACAGAACAGTTGTCACCATGGTCGACGAGGGAATAGAGGGCAGCACCCCCACCGTCAATGGAGGGACTTGCGTAGACAAGTTCCTCCGGCGAAGCATACCAATTGGACGTGGAGCTGGATTGATGTTTGGAAGACTCACGGCCTGAGGAGGAAAGGTGCCGGTCCTTCGACGACAAGCGCTTCGTTGATGAGGATGCTCGAGACTTCGCCTTCTCCTTATCAGCTGCTGAGGACTCGTGCGTCGCTGACTTCTCTGGCCTGTAACTCACGTCCTTTGACTTTTCAACCCTGGGAGCCTTGTCCTGAAACGTACCGCCCGACCCTCTACTCTGATGCACCGAGCTGGTGCCAGACGACTCCCCGCCTTTCCCCATCTCCGACGCCGGCCCTACCGTGCGCTGCTTCTTAGAGGGGGGTTCTGCCGACCACGCCATCGGGAGAGCTGTCCGCTACTCTCAGATAGTGCAACCAGTCCGTATCTTGTAATATTCCTTCCTCACAGAGTGCCAAGTGGGATAAAATGTTGATCTTCATATCATTCGGAATGCTTTAGAACCAAGCCTCTCGGGTAACATTGATGTGTCCTCCATCTAAATCTTGGAATATTACATCCAATGATTAGTGCAGAGGCTAGTGGAGGTTGATTGCGTTTCATCTCTCTACATCTCTGTGTAAATTCCCAACTTTGTAGCGAGAAACAAATAACTGGGTGCTTTTTCACTGTTTTAAGGAATTAATCACCATGGAATGATGAATACCCGATCAAATGGCAGAGGGGCAACTGCAGCCAATTCTACTGCCTTTTAATAGTGGCTATCAGAGTTATTGACTCAGAATTTAAAAACCCCGCTTTACAAGCATTCACTGTTTCAGACAAATTACATTTGAGTTTGCTCTGGCTTTCAAGACTCACGTTCCTTACATATAACATTTTAAACAAGTCTTTTCGGCCTCCCTCCTCCTTCTCGGTCTCCCTTGTTCTCTTGTTCTTTCTATCTTGCTTTCTCAGCCTGCTCACTCAGCTTCTCTTCCCCCTTTCTCCCTTCAATCAGTCCCCTCCTCTAACATGCAGGTGAGAGAGGGAGGGGAGAGGTGAAACCTAGGGAACAGGAAGGGGTGAGTGCAAGATAACGAGAGTGATGGGAGAATGAGAGATTTTGGCAGTGACAAATTGAGGACGTGAAATGGGAGCTGGCTGCAGAATCTAGTAGTATAAGTGTGGGGACGAGGTCATTTTGTACATTGTTATGCTTTTGTGCCTTGCCTGCTTTATAAGGAACAAGTTACTTACCTGTAACTGTTGTTCTCCAGCATGGGTCTGGCATGGATTCACATGCTCATGAATATTCCCCGTCATCAGGCTGGGAATCCTCGGTAAAGAAAAAACCAGTATCAGTTTCGTTTCTGATCTGTCTTTCGTAGTAATAACCAATCACTGGTCTCTGCGTCATACTGACCACAGCCAATGACTGCCCTCTACCTAAGCACCGCCTCTGGCAGCCATCTTCAGATTTGGAAGCACGTGAAGTGGCAGTATGACCAAGTGAAGAGCCGCGGAGGGGTAGGCGGGAGGGTTCGCATGTGAATCCATGCCAGACCCATGCTGGAGAACAACAGTTACAGGTAAGTAACTTGTTCCTTCTCCAGCATGGGGTCTGGCATGGATTCACATGCTCATGAATAAAGAATACATAGCAGTACACACATGCACAACCACGGGAGGTGGCAAAGGCTCAACATTAAGCATTACATCAAACCCAACATTAAGCATCTTACCTCCTCACCAGGCTCACCTCAGGCGAACAGGACGCAGCACTGCTTGGCCGACCCTGGACTCCTCCCTGGAATCCCGATCGACGCAGTAGAATTTCGTGAAGGTGTGCGTCGACCTCCACGTAGCAGCCCTGCAGATGTCCAGCAGGGGCACACCAGAAAGGAACGCCGTGGTGGCTGCGATCGCTCTGGTGGAATGGGCTCTCGGACGGCCAGGCAGCGGTCGGTTTGCCAACCGGTGACAGTACATGATACAGCCGGAGAGCCATCTGGAAATGGAAGCCTTCGAGAGAGCCTTCCCCTGATTGACAGGTCCAAAATTCACAAAGAGTTGTGACGTCTTCCGAAAACACTTCGTGCGGTCCACGTAGAACTTCAGCGCTCTGGCCACATCCAGCGAGTGCAAAGTCCTCTCAGCCGGCGACGAAGGCGACGGGAAGAACACAGGCAACACCAAGGGTTCGTTGAGATAGAAGTCCGACGGTACCTTGGGCATGAAGGAGGGGTGCGTCCTGAGCACTACCCTCGTGTCGTGAAAAGTCAAGTACGGGGCCTTGCAGGAAAGGGCCTGGATCTCTCCCACCCGTCGTGCGGAGGTGATGGCCACAAGAAACGCTGTTTTCCACGACAGAAACTTCAACGGGGCCGAGTGCAGAGGCTCGAACGGAGAACCCATGAGCTTGGTCAGCACCACGTTGAGCTCCCACGCCGGGGCCGGAGCCTTCACCGGCGGGAACGATCTGACCAGTCCCTTCATGAACTCTTTCACCAGACGATGAGACCACAAGGACGTCCGGCCCGTGGTCCTGGTGTATCGGGAGATCGCAGCAAGATGAATCTTGATGGACGCGTGTGCCAGTCCAGCTTTGGCCAGCGTCAACAGGTACGGCAGTACCTGGGGAGCCGTAATCCGTAGAGGGTTAATCTTCTGTGCGTGGCACCAGACAGAGAACCTTTTCCATTTGTGTCCGTAGCATTAAAGAGTCGAGGACGCCCTGGCCTTTGCAAGAACCTCTCTGCAGTCGGCCGGTATGTCGTATCCTCCAAACTCTAGCGCTGCAGGAGCCAGGCCTGCAAGTTCAGCAATTTCGGGTTGTGGTGGAGGATGGCGCCTCCTTCCCTGGAGAGTAGATCCGCGTCCACCGGCAGCCTGATTGGCGCGGACGCTGATAAGTCCAGAAGGTCCGGGAACCATATCTGCCTCGGCCACGCAGGTGCGACGAGGATCATCCTGCACCGTGACCTCTTGAGCTGGTTGACGAGCCGGATTAGCAGTGGCAAAGGAGGGAACGCGTAGAGGAACAGGCCCTCCCAGGGGAACGAGAAAGCATCGCCCATGCTCCTCGCCTGGGGAAACCTGCTGGCGAACCTCTGGCACTTGGAGTTCGTCGCGAACAGGTCGATCTGGGGTGTGCCCCACCGTCGGAAGAGGCGATCCACTAGATCCTGCCGTAGTTCCCACTCGTGGCACGAGCGCAGCTCCCTGCTGAGTGAGTCGGCGATGGTGTTTTTTATCCCTGCCAGATGAAACGGCACCAGAAACATCCTTTGGGAGACGGCCCAATGCCACAGGTCCTGCGCCTCCTTGGACAGTGCTCGGGACCTGGTTCCGCCCTGTTTCCTGATGTAAAACATGGTGGTGGTGTTGTCGGTGAAGATCCTCACCACCTTGCCCTTGAGGGACGGAAGGAAGGAACTGAAGGCCCAGAAAACTGCACGGAGCTCCAGGACGTTGATACGGGAGCCAAAGGCCTCTCGCGTGCAGATTTTCGGTTTGCGCTCCCCACCCTTCCAGGGAGGCATCCGTGGTCACTGTCTCCTGGTGGTCTGGGGTCTGGAAGTCCATGCCCGCCGTCAGATGCGCGCGGGTGCCCCACCACCGGACCTCTCGGCGGAAACTCTCGTCGAGTGTGATCCTCTCCTCGAAGCCGCCCGTCGTTTGGATCCAGCGCGCGTCCAGGAACTCCTGCAACGGGCGCATCCGGAGCCTGCACATGGGAATGAGGTAGATGCAAGAAGACATCCTTCCGAGGAGGGACTTGATGGACCTCACCTTGGCCGCGTCGGAAGCCAACATCCGCTGTACCTTGCCCAGGATGGACCTGGTCCTTTCCTCCGACGGGGAGGCCAGAAGGGACACTGTGTCGAGCTTCGCTCCCAGAAACAGTGCGTTTTGCGCGGGTACCAGGTGGGACTCGGTGTAGTTCATGGAGAATCCCAGGTCCGTGAGAAGTTGGACGGTCCTTGCCGTGTGCTCCACGGCGAGCTCCCTCGTCTTGGCTCGGATGAGCCAGTCGTCCAGGTAGGGGTAGACGTGGATCCCCTCGCGGCGCAGCTGCGCCGCCACCGGTGCAAGGCACTTGGTGAATACCCTGGGTGCCGACCGTAGTCCGAAGGGGAGGGCTTTGAACTGGTAGTGACGCCCTTGGACCACAAACCTGAGGAATTTTCGGTGCCCCTTTAGGATGGGAATATGGAAGTAGGCATCCTTCAAATCCAACGACGACAGGAAGTCTCCTTCCTCCAGCTGACCCAGGACGTGCTGGAGGGTGACCATCCGGAACTTCTGCGCCTTGATGAACTTGTTCAGACGTCGCAGGTCTAGGATGGGGCGCCATCCTCCCGTCTTCTTCTTCACGAGGAAGTATCTCGAGTAAACTCCGGAGCCCCGAAGCCTCTTTGGGACGAGTTCGATGGCGCCCTTCCTGAGCATCGCCCTTACCTCCAGGAGAAGCTGAGGGACGTGAAGCTCTTTCCTGGCCACGGGGGGGACGCGCGGGCACCTTCTTTGAAACTCGAGCGCGTGGCCCCGGGCTAAGGCGTCCAGCACCCAACGGTCGGTGGAGATGGACTCCCACACGCTGACGAAGCTCGCCAGCCGGCCTCCCATCGGGGTGCATCGGTGGGGGCCCGACCCCACGGCCGGTTCAATCCTGTTTCGACGAGGCTTTGCCGCCTTGACCTCCCTGGCGACGACGGCGGGGTCCGCCAGACTTGCCTCATCCTCTGTAGGCCTCCTGAGACGACGAGCGGGCCGCTTGATGGTAGGTGGAGAAACCGCCGCCGGAACCTTTGGAGGCGCCCTTGCCTCCGCTGCTCCGAAAGGGCGTCCGTCGTTGCTGCAGAACCCCAACGGCCCGGGCCATCTCAGTGTCCGCTTTAATGGCCTGAAGGGAATCGTCCACTGTTTTCCCAAACAGGTTGTTCCCATCGAACGGCATGTCCAGGACTCTGGTCTGTACGTCTTGACGGAAGTCCGTAGCCTTGAGCCATCCACGCCGCCTAAGGCACACGCCGTTGCCCAACTGGCGAAACCCAGTGTCGGCGATGACCGTCGCAATAGTGATGGCGTGGTCCGACGCCACCTACCTTCCTGTAGGATCTCCAGGGCATCCGCCCTCTTGTCGTCCGGTAGGAAGTCCAGCAGGGGAGCCAGTTTGTACCATAGCTCCCTGTCGTAGCGGGCCACGATAGCCAAGGCGTTGGCCGCTTTAATCGTCGTTGCTGCAGACGAGATGACCCTGCGTCCCATAGCGTCCAATTTCTTTCCCTCGCCGTCCGGTGGGGAAGTCGATGTGGAGGCCACACCCCCCCCCCAGCTTTCTTCCTGGCCGCCGCGGAGACGACGGAGTCCGGGGTAGGCTGCGCCCGGAGGCACAGGGGGGCCGCGTCCGGGACCCGGTACTTCTTCTCGTACCGGTCTCTTCTAGCTGGCGTCGTAGAAGGGTTCTTGAGGAGGGCGAGGCCCTCATCCCAAATGTCGTCCAGTAGAGGCACCGCGAGGACCGTCTTCCTCTTGGCCTCGTGCCGTTGATAAAGGAATCCTTCCTTTTTCTTCTCCTCAGGGCAGAGTTGGAAAAGCTTGGATGCCCTGGCGATCATGGAGTGGAACGATCCAATCTCGTCGGGCGGGGAAGCCCTGGTGGGAGGTGACGACGGGAGATCCTCGTCGTATACCTCGTCGTCCGTACCCGTCGCTGCCGTGTCAGTCCCCGTATCATCCCCTCGGGTGGACGGGGAGGAGGGCTGGACGGGTCGCGACGGCTGAAAAGGAGGTGGAGGGTGAATCCTTCTTTTCTTGGGCGGGGGAACACCAGAAGGTCCCGGTTCAGGATCCCCCGACGGGAGAGGTTCCTCCGTCGGCAACGGTAGTCTCGTCCTTATCTCTGAGCATAAGGACTGTATAGCCAACAAAATGGCCACCGAGTTGTCTTGCGGCGCTGGCAGAGGGGAATCCGACGGGCGATCAGGGGCCCCGTCGGCACCCTCGCCAAGGCCGTGGCTTAAGACCTCGATCAGCTCTTCCTCTGAAGCCGAATCTACGACGACGCCCTGCCCCCCCCTTTTTCTTCCCCGCCGGGGATTTCACGGGGGTCCTATCGATGGGCACAAAAGAGGACTCCCTCCGAGGTGGCAGGGAGACTCTGAGCCCCGAGGTCGCCACCACTGGTGTAGCCTCCACATGCTGAGCCAGGGCCGCCGCGACAGTATCGATAGAGGGCTTGGCCTGATGGATTAAGGCCTTCACCACCTTAGGTGCGCTCACCGCCTTATCCTTGAGGGGGGGGGACACTGCCTCGCTCCCCCTCCGATGGGGCCTTCGAGCTCGACCGGGGCCTCTCCAGGAGCTTCGCCGGGTGCTCGCCCTTCCTCTTACCCGACCCAGAGCGTTGGCTCGTGGCTGAAGGTGCCGGGGAGGGTGCGCCCTGCCTGGCGCCCGTAGAGCCCGACCGTTCGGCGCTCCCGGTGCCAGCGGACTCGCGGTGCTTGGCCTTGTGTTGGACCCCTGTCGCCGGGGCGTCCTCAAAGGTCTTAGAAGACCGTTCGGATTTCTTCCTCTTCTTCTCGCCTGACGGGCTCTTCCCTTCCAGCCAGTTGGCGAGGCCTTGGTGGCGGTCCTTCATGGTCCGCTCCGACATAATGCCGCAAAACGCACAGTCCTTCTCCACGTGCGTCTTGTCCTCATGTAAGCAGTAGAGACAAAAGGAGTGTTCGTCCTCCTTGAAGACGTTCTGCAGCTGGCATCCAGGGCAGAACCTGAACAGCTTTCCGGGCGTTGAGCTTCCCTTCTCCTGGGCCATGTCCGGGCCTGAGAAGCTTCTGGGGTCCTCCAAAACGTAGCTTGACGAAATCTTCACCCTTGAGGGGCGCAGACGAATCCGACACGGGTCCCCGTTGATCGGATGGAGAGTCGGTGGAGCTTGAGGCTCTTTTGACCGGAAAAAATGAAGTTTTGAGAAAAAAACGTGAAAAAATAGCACTAACGCTCGAGAGCAATAGCACGAGGATCCCAACACATGAACGTGCGGTAAAAATCTGAAGATGGCTGCCAGAGGCGGTGCTTAGCTAGAGGGCAGTCATTGGCTGTGGTCAGTATGACGCAGAGACCAGTGATTGGTTATTACTACGAAAGACAGATCAGAAACGAAACCGATACTGGTTTTTTCTTTACCGAGGATTCCCAGCCTGACGACGGGGAATATTCATGAGCATGTGAATCCATGCCAGACCCCATGCTGGAGAATGCACAGTTATGCCTTTTGTATGGCTTTTCATGCCTTGCTATACTTCGTTATGCTGCACCAAGCAATACTATCCAGTGTTAGCCTCTGTTATGACATGTCAAACTGTGCCAGGATGTAAACTTGGGGCCTGCAATTCATAGTGCAGTGCATGAAGTCTCCTTTCTGACTGCCCCTTGACACCTGGCAGATTTTCATATATCAATGTCACTCAGCCTTACATGAGGAAACAATACTAGGCATCTGGCCACTCACTTTGCATTAGCAACTTAAGTAGTCAACTTTGTCGCGGATACCATCAGAGATACAGATTTGATGGGAATGATACTTAAGATGAAGGCCTCTAGGGCCGTGGGGCCGGATGGATTATCCAATACAGTCATAAAGAGTGATCCCATCTTGTGGGGTACTATGCTACGCCTCTTATTTTTACACATTTGTGATAAGGGAAGGATCCCACGTACATGGAAAAGTTCTATATTCATTCCAGTCCACAAGAAAGGTCCCCATAACTTGCCGGCCAACTTTAGACTGCTTGCAATGTTAGATGGCAGTGCAAAGCTCTTTGCATCCATCCATCTCTCACTCCTGTCGGAACGGGTAAAAAGAGAAGGATTACTGCCCGATCATCAGACAGGTTTTAGAAAGGGGAGCGGAACCACGGTTGCTTTGTGGGCTTTGCTCACCCTTATTTCTGACACCTACTCCAGGTACGGCTCTTTACTTCGCCTTCGTAGATTACTCCACAGCCTTCGATAGTGTTATCATGTCAAGGCTGTGGGAGAAACTGGACAGGTAGGGTATAGATTTGACCTTGCTATATTTCATCAAAGCACTCCACTCTGATACTGAGGTGAGGGTGCGGACATCTCAGGATGGAGCCCTTACAAAGCCTTTTGCCACAAATAGAGGTCTTAAGCAGGGGTGCCATTTGGCCTCACTGCTTTACAATCTGTATACGGCAGAATTACATTTGGTATTAAGGGCGTTGCGTAATTTCGCCCTGTGTTACGCAAATGAAGGACTGCACTACATTAACTATGCAGATGATATGCTCTTACGGGACCGTGCTGCTATAAGTCTCCAGAAATCCTTAAAAGCATAACATACTTATGCAGCAGAGTTGGGGTTGTCTGCAACCCCTCAAAAACTAAGGTGATGATTGTAGGGAGGGGGGCAATGCAGTGCCATCCCTCAGGTGGAATTTGTGAGGGAATACCCTAGCATGGGTTGACGAGTATACATATCTAAGACTGGGAATTAGACCCAAAATGACCTCGGCTCACTTAATTGAGACAATTGACAAAGCCTGGAAAAAATTTACATTTAAGTATATCATGGACACACATGGAGGTTGTTCATTGGAGGCAGAAATTAAAGCGTATAGGACTGCGATAGTGCCATGCATTTTGAACGCACTGGAAGTTTGTCCTCTGAGGTTAATTAATTGGCTTCCTAAATAAGAGGGGAAATTGTTATGATCTATGGTGGGTCTGCCGATAATGGTCTGGGTTGAGGCGATCCGTCCAGAACTTGGGCTTCCATCCTTGATGTCTATTTGGAGGATGGCTGTTAGGCAGAATCCTGTGCAGTGCCCTTAGGGACCACTACACCAGATTAAGACTACAGGTGGCAATACAAGTTTTACCTTTGGTACAAGACTGTACTACTAAGTTATAGTGGTAGCAGTAGCAGAGCAGCCAGGCTTATCTCAAGAGTATATGAGCAGTAGCAGAGATTACACAAAGAGACCACAATTACTTTGACTCAAGCAAACACTGACTCAAGGTTTCAGGTAAAAAATATAAGTACATTTATTTTTAAACCATCAGTTATAAACACAACACCTCTATTAAACTTTAAACAAAACCACACGTTAAATATACTACAACTAACCAATTCACTTTGTACAGTAAGTCTCAAGGTAAGTACCCTGTGTTGGAAGGAACCGGTGTTATAAACAAAACACGATACCGCGGATACGGTTGCGATCACTTTTTGACAGTTCGGTCTACTAAATAAACGTGTATCTGTGACATGAAATGCTACTGGGGCAAAAACACACTTAGCACCTGAGATACCCAGAGGGAGTTGGAGGCAAAAAATCACAGGCAATATTTAGGTTAGGCAGACAGTATCGAGAAACACTCCGAAACAGGAGTTCAAAAGTCAAAGAGTCAGAGCCAGGGTTAGGTGACGCCGGAGACCTGTGCCGAAGATCACACCGTTAGACAGTTCACAATTCAGTGTAGCCAAAAAGTACTTGGATATTGTCAATGTTTCGAAGCAAAAGTTATAAGAAGGAGGGAAGGCAAGGGCTAGCCTTGAAGATGAAGAAAAGGGATTCACCCAGTTTCCTCGAGTAGAACAGTACCTTATTCCAACGATGTAGCTGGTGCCCTGGCAGTTGTTCCTGTTGGTTTCCCACAGACCCACGATTCCTGGAGCTTCGTTGTGAAGGAGGACGCCTGAAGGGGGTCTGCACCACACAGGGCTGAAGCCGGCAGCAGCAACAACGAAAAGGCGTGCTCCTTAAAAACAGGATAGGCTCAGCAGGTGGCTGTTCGGAACACTACAGCAGTGTGCAGCGATTTTGACCACGGCGAAGATCTCTGGCTGAAGAAGGTGAGCTGGTTATCCCCACCAGGCTCAAGGGAAGAAGACTCCGGACTGGATCTCCTCTTAGTCGTTGAAGGGAAGATAGCTCAGGACTGCAGCAGGGCTTCACCGGGACGGGGTAGTTGCAGCAGCCGTCGTTCTTTCCGCTTCTCTTCGGTTCCTTGTAGTTCCAGAGGCGACTGACTTCTAGCCCAAGAGACCTGCCTTTCATGCGCAAAACCTCCATTCACACAGCCTGGCTGTCAATCACGCAGCAGGAGGGTTGCCCAGCCGGGACAACCACCTCAGCCAATCGTGGCAAAGTGCGACTCGAGTTTCCAAGGATACCCTGTGCAGGGGGCGACTACACCCCTTCCCCACATTCAGTCTACCTAGACACCCAGGCGCCAAAAGATGGTGAACAAAGAAGGCAAACCTAGTTTGCCGTGCAAAGTAAAACACAAGAAGGACTTTAACAAAAAGAAATGGCGAATAAACCCAACCGGAGCCAAAAGAAAGACAGTTTGGTCAAGCAGGTTTATGTTCGAGGCTAATATAATAGCCAAGAACAGTACCACGTTTATCTAAGATAATCGCGGTAGAAAAGTTAGGGTGGATACCACTGCCACCAGCCAAGTCTAATTGTTAAAAGAGCAAAACAATGCTCAGGGAGGTACAGTCAGAAAAGGGGTACAGATTAGCCCTTTCCAGTACTCCATGTAAGATGGGGTGTACTGGGTCTGTGTTAAGAATGACTATGTAAAGTAAATGGCAATATACCTTTCTCTGGGGCACAGTAGTCAGCCCCGGGGGAATGGAGTCAGAGGGAAGTCTAAAAGACAACCCTGGGTTACTACACTGAAGTTGCTGTGTAACCCATACAAGAACAGGGGCACTTGGAGTGGTGTGCTCCAGTGCCCAGGATCACACAATGAGTAAAAACACATAGGCCAAAACACATGTAAGAGTGGAAAAAGGGTGTACACTCTTACCAGGTGGAAAAATAAACTCCAGAAATCCAGCAAAGCTGCTGGGGGACTCACTAGGTGAGGGAAATTAGCCCTAGAAGGAGAATTCTCCCTAACACTGGCAGCATGTAAACTATGGGCCAAGATTAAATTTGGCGGAAGACAGGAAGTGACCCTGTTGAACCTGACGATTTCACATGCTAAGGGTCATTCAAAAAGCAGTTGGTATAATTAATTGGTCCAAATGGTCCTTCTATATTTTAGAGAACATGGAGTTGATATACCTCTAAGTTCATGGCAGGACTTTTACCTTTTAAAGTTGGAGCATAAAACAAAACAGCTGGATGTGATTCAAGCAAGTGACTGTTGGGGGTCGGTCGGGGCCCCCATGTGGTCCCGTAAGCCCCCGCTCCCGACAGACACACATACACACACACACACACACACACACACGTTTTGCCGGTTCGGGCTTCCCGGTCGCTCTCCCGCAGCCGGGAACGCCCCGTTTATTTATACAGCACGCGGTGGCGTGCAACGTCACGCCGCCGCGTGCACGTCACATCACGGGGCAGCGCCACACTCCTTTTTCCAGGAGAACACAAAACTACGTTGAACACACTATAGTCCACACAAACACAAACTGCTTCACTCAATAACACAACTTGCCCAAAACCCCTTTATTGTCAACCACCCGGATCCCCTTACTCAGGTTGGTTAACCAACAGTCCCAAAATATAATCGCTGAGGTAAGCGGGTTTCGCTCGCCCAGCCCTCTGGGGGTACCTCCCACTCACCTCCAGCACATGAACTCTTTCAGAAGGCGTCTCCCTGACAGGGGATGCAGGGGTGCCTGAGGGACCTCCTCTGTCCTCCGGTATCTCCCCCACGTCCGGTTCCAGCGGCGGTTCAGTTCTCGAGTCACCCAGTTTCTTGAAAAAGCTGACGTTGCGGGTGACAGCAGACCTTCCGTCGGATGCCGTTACCATGGACCCCTTTACGGCCACCACATCCAACGGCTCCGGCTCATAGGGGAGCGACAGCTTTCCATCGGGGTGTCGATTACGGATGAGAACTTCGTCCCCCGGTTCCAGCCGCTGGGGGTGGAGCCCTCTTCGCAGGTTTTCCTACTCAGTCCTCACCCGCCGGTCTGCCTCGACCTGTTGATTGTCAATTACCCCCGGTTCCTTCTCTCCGACCTCGGGTAATAGTCCCCGGGGGCACCGCCTGAACAGGGCCTCTGCTGGAGCGACCCCCGTGGATGCATGGGGGGTGTTGCAGTACACTCTAAGAAACTGATACAGGGCTCGCTGTAGTGACTGTCCTTGTCCCTGTGCAATTGTGAATGTTTTGTTGAACGTCCGCATCAGTCTCTGAGCATCTCCGTTGGCCCTGGGCCACAACGGGGATACCTTCCGGTGCTGGACCCCGCAGCTCTCCATGAGTTCCGCAAAACGCTCACTTTGGAACGGCGATCCATTGTCCGAGCACAAGGAGTGGGGAAACCCATGAGCTGCGAACACTTTCTCCACAGCCACGACCACATGCTCGAAGGCCACCAACTCGACAAACTCCACCTCCGGATATCGGGAATATTCGTCCACGATTGCCAGAAAGTGGGTGCCCACAGATGTCGACCCGAAATCTGCATGGACGAACTCCCACGGCCGCGTGCCCCAGGGCATTGCTTCAATTGCTGGCTCTCGCTGTAAAGGAGACGCCGCCTGACACCGTATGCAGGCCGCCACAAAGTCGTCGACCTTGCGCTCCAGTTCAGGAAACCAGACCTTCAGACGCAGCCTGGCCTTGGTCTTGGTCTTGGCGGCGCCCTGGTGCCCATGGTGATGCCGAGCCATCACGTCTTGAAACTTTGCCTGGGGGACCACGATCCGGTCGCCTCGCAGCAGCAGGCCAGACGCCGAGAACGAGAGCTCCTCCTTAACTTTCCACAGCTGCTCGAGGGCTGTCTTGGCCTCCTGGGTCCGCCCGGCCAGGGATTCTAGGACAGACTTCCAGGAGCCGTGCTGCATGGAGTGCTAGAGGATCTTGAAACACTTGTCTTCAGCAGCTGCCGCTTCCAGCTCTGAGAGAGGCATTGCATTAGGCGTGGCTGCCTCCACCACCATTCGGGCGTGATCGTCAGCTTCCTCCTCGCAGGTGTCGTACTCCTCTCCCCCACGCACTCCCGGATGTCGTGAGAGATAACCTGCTGCGTTGTTGGCGCCTGGCCGGTACACCAGTGTCACTCCGTATTCGAGAAGGGCGAGCATCCACCTTTCCATTCTGGCCGGTGGCTTGGAGGATGACCCTGCCAGAATGGGCAGCAGGGGCTTGTGGTCCGTCACCACCGTCACTGGACGCCCCAAGACGTAGAGGCGAAGGTGTCTGCAGACCCAGAGGACCGCCAGAGCCTCACGCTCGATCTGCGAGTATCTTTGTTCAGTTTCGGAGAGCGCTTTGCTGGCGTAGGCCACTGGCCGGATGCTCCCGTCCCGGTCCACCAGAGTTAAGAGGCCCCTAAACCGAATGGACTGGCGTCCACAACGATTTGCGATGTTAGCGCCGGATCGAAAAATGCCATGGTGTCCTCCGCTGTCAGGGCGCTTTTGATGTCTTCAAAGGCCGCTTGCTCAAGCGGGCCCCAGTGCCAGGCTGACTCTTTTTTCGTCAGGGCCCTGACCGGTTCTGATCTCGAGGCAAGGTTCTGGATGAAACGCCCGCAGTATGTCACCATTCCAAGGAAACTCCTAATGTCCGACGCCGACTCTGGAGGCTGTGATTTCTTAATGTCCTGGATCTTCCTCGGGTCTGGTGACACACCCCCTTCTTTAAAGACAAAACCGAAGAATTCGATGGAAGGGCGCAGGAACTCACACTTGTCCCTGTGAAGGGTGAGACCTAGCGATTGCAGTCTTTCAAAAGTCTTCACCAGCTTCCTCAGATGGTCTACCTCGGTCTTTGCAAACACCAGAATATCATCGCTGATGTTTAAGACACCCTCCAGGTCTGCGAGGGCACCTCGAATAATATTCTGAAAGACCTCCGCAGCCGATGATACTCCGAAGAGGAGTCTCTTGTATCGGTAGAGCCCCCGGTGAGTGGTGAAGGTGGTGATATAACGAGACTCCAGATGGAGAACGACCTGGTGATATCCTGCTCGGAGATCTAATTTGGAGAAGAAACGAGCCCCTTGCACCTCCGCAATAATGTCATCGATGGTAGGGGTGAGATGCCGCTCCTTCTTGATGGCCTTGTTGGGGAGCCTCATATCTATACAAATGCGGACAGAGTCAGGTTGCTTGGGCTTCCTAGCCACAACGATCGGGGATACCAAGGAGTGGGGCCCTCCACTTTTTCAATAACATCCATATTCACCAGGTTGTCCAGCTCCTTATCCACCTGCTCCCTGAGATGGAACGGTACCCTCCGGTGTTTCAGGGCAACGGGCTGCACTGACTCGTCGATGTGCAACCGCACCAGGTCACCAGTCATCATTCCAATGCCTTTGAAGAGGGCGGCATATTTATCGAGTAAGTCGTTGATGTCTTCGAGATACACCGAGTACGCGAAGCTGACAATTCCGAGGGCCTCTGCAGCCGCACAGCTTACCAGAGTGTTGTTGCTCACGGGCGTCATGTAGAACCGGGCTTTAATCTGCAAGCCCTCATGCTCCACCTTCGCTACGAAGGCACCGTGCAGTGGTATCAGTTCCAGTCCTCCAAATGCAAATATACAGGCCCTCGGTGTGAGCAGCTTAGGGGGGGATTCAAGGGTGTCATAGTGTCCCCTGGCCATCACATTGACTGAGGCTCCCGTGTCCACCAGCACCGGGACAGGCGAATGATTGATCTCAACCACACACCTTGGCTGCCTTCTGTTCTTTCCTTTTAGGACCTCCACACTGGAGACAAAGAAAATGTTCTCTTCATCCTCCTCTGCCTCCTCTTCCTCTGCATCCGCCCCACCCTGGTCCACCTGGGCCACATTCGGTGGGCGGTTCTGGCGCGGGACCCAAACCCGAGCCTGTCCTCTTGGTACCAACACAGTCAGGGCAGTCCTGCATACCGTCGAAAAATGGTCAGGCAGGTGACACCTACCACATGTCTTTCCAGCTGCCGGACACTCTGTCGGGTGAAGGCGGTCGTATCCGTAACTTCTGGCACGATTCCCCCGCTCTCCCTGCTCTGTCCCGGGGTCCCACCCCAGGTCTTCCCACTCCTCTTCCACCACGCCACATGGCACACACCTCCTCAGACTACTGAGCGGGATCCCGCCTCCAACTTAGTTGCTCGAGCTTCTGCCACCTCATGGCAGCGGCCGAGTTCCAGTATGCGGGGCAGAGTGATACCTGGCTCTCTCAGGACTTGCCTCCTGAGTTTGCCTGAGGAGCACGCCAGAATTAGCTTTGTGCAAATCATGTCCTCCGCATCTCCCCACGCACAGCCCTGGGAGAGGCGACGCAGGCGTCCATAAAAAGTGTCCAATGTTTCATCGTCCTTTTGCTTGGCCGAGAGCATGACACACCTTTCATAGTCCACGTTGGCAAGGGGCAGGAAATGGGCCAGGAGTGTCACCTTGGCTGCGTCATAGCTGCCCTCCCCCACAGGAAGCGACTCGAACATTTCCTGGACCGTCGGCCCAGCGGAGTACAGCATCGTGGCCACCATGTTGTCGTCGTCCGTCACCTGGGCGGCCCGGAAGTACATGTCGAGACGACCAACCTATCTCCTCCACCTAGGCCCCATGCTGGACGGCGGGCCCGAGGCATCAAATTCTGGGATGGGCTGCAGGGCTGCATAGGCTCGCGCTTGGGCCATGATGGGAGGTCCTGGCTGGGCAATTGACTGCACAATCAGTGGCCCTTGAGGCGCAGGATCTTGACCGCCTACTTGAGGTTGAGGGGATGGCTGTGGAGCGGCCACTGGCTGTATAGCTGGAATCACTGGAGCCTGAGGAGCTGGTTGTTGACCTCCCGCTTGGCCACCGTCCTGGGGAGGTGGTGCAGCTGCAAGGTGCCCACCGTCTGGCCCACCAGCGCCACTCATGGGCCTGAGCGCACAGGCACCCCCACACTGGGACCTGGGGGCCGCAACTCAGTCACCCACCACCACCACGCACCTGGATGCCCCTTCCACAGGCACAGCAACAGTCCAACCTGGGAAAGGTATGGTGGAATCTTGCCTTCGGCTTTGATGAATAGAAGAGATGACTGTCCACTGCAATACTCTGCCCTGATGATGAAGAGGACAAAGAGGAGGCCACAGCAGCCTGATGATGAAGAGTACGAAGAAGCACAGTGCCCCTCCACTGCAGCAACAGCAGTGGTGTAAATGTTCCAAAAATTGGTTGAAGGACAGAAGAAGAAAAACTGGGCTAGGCAGGCCCTGCCATGTTAGCCCTTCTCCTTGCTCTCACTCGATGTAGGAGGCCCAAATGTGAAGTAAAAATAAAAAATTGGGCATGTATATGCAGGTTAGACTGCCTGCACGCAGTTGGTCAAAAATTAGACCTAGATCATCTTCCCCATCCAAACCGGAGCTTGGAGAAGTTCCACGATCGTTTCAACAAAATGGCCGCCAGCCGCGTGTGCGATCAGCAGCCACGGCGTGAAACGAAATGTCATCAGTTCCGTTTCGTTTTAGAAAAATTGTGACATCGATCACCGCCGGGACTGGGCATCCGCATCCACTCGTCGCCACTGTTGGGGGTCGGTCGGGGCCCCCACGCGGTCCCGTAAATCCCCGCTCCCGACAGACACACACACACACACGTCTTGACGGTCCGGGCCTCCCGGTCGCTCTCCCGCGGCCGGGAACGCCCCGTTTATTTATACAGCACGCGGCGGCGTGCAACGTCACGCCGCCGTGTGCAAGTCACATCACGGGGCAGCGCCACAGTGACCATCTAACAAAGCTTTGGCGCTATGTAGAGTACTCACGTCAGGAGTTTACAATTGGTTCCCCTAAGACTTCTCACAAAATGATCTTCACCCTCACTGACTAGATTCATTCTTGCCATGCACTTAAAGTTTCTTCCAGTTGGGGGGTGCTGTTGCGCACGCTGCCGGATGGAGCGTTGTGTGTAAGCTCCTCAGGCAAGCCGAGATCCAGAGATTAAAGCTTGCATTTTACAGCCCAGTTTTCCACCAAATTGGTTTCAGTGGTGTGTGAAGCTATTGTCTACCTTCCCACCGAGTATGGAGCAAATTGGTGCAGTGGCTCCTGAGTGACGCTGTGAGTTCTGCACAGCCCTGAAAGGCCTCCTGGTGGGACCGAATACCACGAGAGCTTGGGAACAGCGACGCCACTGAACATTACAATGTGAGGATCAACGGGCTGCCCCGCCTCCACCTCAACCCAGCAGGCGACCGAAGAGGCTTTAGAGGCATAATATCACAGCGCCATCGGAGCCAGGGATGGAGCACTGCTGGGGCGAGCATGCAGGCGCTCCGGCAGGATTACCGTTGAGCGCCTGCACATGCACAGCCACTGAGAAAGGCTCCATAGACTGCGGAGCGCAACCTTCCAATGGACGCCTATACCGAAGGTGAGGCAAGCCCATGCCCTCTCCCCAACCAGGCCCCACAACACACGCTCCCGAAAGCACACAGCGCTGGCTGAACCATAGCACCCAGAGAGCGCACAGTGTGGGGAAACTGGGGGCTATAGATCGATAATACAGCCCCATCCAGAAGCATGCGCAATCAGGCACTGCTGCGCAGATGGCCCGCTGGGAATAGGACCCCCCTTTTCCCCTGCACAAACTGCAGGCTCCCCTCCAGCCATCCACAGGGTGCTACAGTGACCCGTGCCGGGACCTAAGGCACAAACCTACCTAAAAGACGCATCGACCAGCCAGTCTCATTGGAAACCCTATAAACGCCAGCATGCCCCACGTAGCTTTATGGACAATGGGCTTTTTAGAGTGACACGCTATTGGACCCACACTGACCGCATTGGGGCCCCACATATGCCCCGTGAGCACCAGAGTCGACCAACACTACGCTGCAAAGATCACCCACACCAACAAAATATAGCAGCTGCTGTGTGAAGAGGTGACCCCCCTGCATCCCATAACCAAAGAGCCATCATTTCCACAGTAGCCACCTGGGGGCCCAGAGTACCGGCACTGAGGGGGCATACTATCAGCCACAGTGACCCGCCAGATAACGGGGTCTGCCTGGCCTGCCCAAACACCTACACTGTGTGGGTGAGGCACCCTCAGGAGATGGTAACCCGCAGCGGGGTAAGGAGGCGCCAGATAAAATTCACACGATTCGACCCTGCAGTAGGATAATAATGTGAAGAGGTCTGGGGCACTACATGGAGACTGGGTACAGCCCGTTGTACACTCTGGTTGGCGCCTGGTTGAATTCTCAGGAGCAAGGTGTAGTAGAGGGAACAGGACCATGAGGACCTGAGAAATGAACCTTTTAGAAGCCACCACAGACCTCAGAGGTCATCAGTATCCAGGCAGGCACCGACACAGGAATCACAGCTGGAAATCAAAGTGCACACCCAAACTCAACATATGATAAGCCCCGCTCCCAAGACACAGAAGACTTCTGCATGACATGTCCGTCATTAAACAAGGGAAGTGATAGTTAACTTCTCAGGACAGACCACAGATTACCAACATTTGGTACAGACGGCGTACTGCACACACCAGACCACGTCAGTATATCAGATCCGCAGCCTGAGACGGAAATCAAGGCTCAATACTCCCATCGTAACTGGTCCCGCCTCTATATTACCACCAGGATGCTTAGATACAGAGAGCACAACAGCCCCACAACCCCCACTGAGCATACCGCCCACGCCAAGCGGTTTGGTGGGAAGATTACAATGCCCAAAGGGGCAGCGCCCAAAAAAAGGGAAAGGTGCCATTGAGGAATATACAACGCAGACACCTAATACAAGCAACAAGAGTGGCGCTAAACCTGTATCAACCATGCAGAACGTAGCTATGGCTACATCTGCCACCATGGACCCCCAACAGTCTTTGCTTCTATGGAGCAAGGTTTTGCAGCTTTGAATGATAGGCTGGATGAAATCAATACCAACGTGACCACAATCAGAAATCAGCTTGAGAAAGCCACCACCCGCATTACGGAAGCCGAAAACCGAATCAGTACCACAGAAGATGCGCTTGAGGCGCTACTGAATACCGTGACAGAGATGGCCAAAGATCTGGGAACAGTGAAGCACAAATGCGAGCGCTTGGAAGCTAGATCTCGTCGCAATAATGTGTGCCTAGTGGGGGTGCCCGAAGATGTGCTGAAAGGCCCTACGGAAATAGCGGTGGAGGAACTGCTCAAAGATTTATTGGGCAACTGTGGTTGCTCCTCAATGTTTGATATTGAAAGGGCGCATAGATCCCTCGCACCTTGCCCCAAACCAGGCGCCTACATCAGACCTATTATAGACAAGCTGATTAACTATAGGGACAGGGACCTGGTGCTCCGGGCAGCGAGAGATAGACAGGAAATGAAACTGGGCTCCAGCATCATCCGGATCTTCCCACGGTATACATTGGCGGTCCAACAGGAACGAAGTTCATTTAGAGGCTTTAAGAAAATGCTCTGAGAATGCAGAGTGCCCAACGAAATGCTAATAACAAAACATATTTCTTTACTTTTCCTGAGGAAGCCGCCTCCTTTGTTGAATCCAGCATCCCCATGCCACCCAAGCAGTCACTCAGCGCAACCGGAGAGAACGACGGCACTTCAACTTTGCCCGGACGAGACGACCAAAACAATTGATTCAATACTATACTTAGGGACATTGGACATAAGGCAACAGTAGCAGATACCAATGACCTGTATCATCTTATATATTTGTTTCCTGCACTGTACTGTACTGTCACACTACTGAATGCTACTGATTATCATGTGTACTGGAAACTTTCATTTTGGTAACCATAAGGGCAGTCACGTTACACTTCTTGACCTCAGCTGCCACGGAAGCACCCCCCAATGCGGGTGAATGATTTTGTTGAATGGAGAATGGTTTGGAGGAGGGGGAAATGCACAGTTGAAGTTCAGAGGACTATGAGGGAGGGGGTGGGGGAAACGAGGAATGCGTGGGGAGTTAAAGTTATAAATGCACAGACATATACAAGATGGAAATAGCAAGGGACACTTGAGTACTATGGATCTGCCTAAAAACAGTGCAGAGTATGGCTGAAAAAGACGCAAAAGGATTTAAATTAATAAGTTGGAATATAAGGGGACTAGGGATGCCAGTGAAAACATGGAAGATAATGGTGTACATTAACAGGTCTGGAGCCCAGATCGCATTCCCCCAGGAGACACACCTACCAGGGTACCAGGCGGACAAGATAGTACCAGGTTGGGGCAGTCACCGATTCTACACGTCCTACTCAAACAGAACACGGGGTACTCATGTTAACACATAAAATGCTAGCATATACACACATAGCGACAGAGAGCGATCAGGAAGGGCGATATGTGATCGTACACGGGAAACTGTCTGAGATGGAGGTACTCCTCATTAATGTCTACGGCACAAACACGGACGAGCCTGACTACTATACCAAGATCTTCCAGAAGTGCGCCAAGTATCCTACAGCTCACACAATCATGGGTGGGGATTTCAATACGATACTAAATACCCAGCTGGACCGCACATCTAACACCTCCAGAACACTTACCCAAGCTGCACGATGTCTGGCGATCCCTACAAGGAGAGAAGCAAGCATACACTTTTTACTCGTCAGTGCACAACATGCACTCTATAATCGACATTTGGCTGACATCTCAGAGTTCTATTGACATCTTTCAAGAGAGATGATAATGCCCAGAAAGCTGTCAGATCATTCGCCGATACTGTTATCCTTACACATTCCCAAAGTCTCCCCACAAATACCCTCATGGAGATTTAAGGCAACTGCTTTAACTGATCACGTGTATAAGACTAACCTGACCCAACATATTGACAAATATTTCAAAATAAATGAAGGCACGGTAGAGAGTCAAGCAACCCTATGGCAGGCCTTCAAGGTATATATATAAGAGGTATTGCTATGTCGACCGAGCTTGGAGTGCTTAAAGACATTTGCAGAGAGCTCGGAAGGCGTGAGAAAAACATAGCCCAATTACAGGAACAATATGTCATTAACCCAACAGCCCAGACTAAGTTAGATATTAAAACTCAACTAGAGGAGTACAAAGAGGCAGCAGAACGTGAAATCCGCTATTTTGACAGACCGGCGGCCGCTTGGCGGTATGGAGAGCAAGAGTGCCCATATGGGCGGAAGATTTATTATTTACTGCTACTTTCAAAGCACCCATGCCTGCAGTAATAAAGTAGCCTGCTTGCAGAGGGCATTTAACATTTTCTTTCAGTCTCCTGATAAAGGTGCGACAAGCGCTTTAATCACGAGACTGAAAGAAAATAAAAAATGACCCCTGCAAGCAGGCTATTATTATTGGAGGCCTGTCTGCTTAGAAAGTGGAAGTATACAATATCTCACCCGCCCAAATGGGGGGAGAAATATTATTTACTGCCACTTTCTAGGAACCCAGGCCCGCACTAATAACATAGCCTACTACAGAAGGCACTTTGCATTTTTTTTTCAGTCTAGTGCTTAATTGTGCCACCAGCGCTTTAATCACGAGACTGAAAGAATATTTCAAATGCCCTCTGCAAGCAGGCTATGTTGTTGGCCTACGGTGACATACTTGCCAACATTCTGTGACCAAAAAGGATTTTTGAAGTTTCAAAAATTAATAATTCCCATAACAATGACATCACGCGAAAATACATAACATACATTAATGGCACCATTGAAGTATTCTAAAATACACAACCCATCAAACAGCACAATATGGAATGATGTTCAAATGTTAAAAATGTATAATTCTGAATGGTAACTTAACACCAAATTCAATTACCTAACTTCACAGAAGGTAATTACACAGAGCTGGTAGGCAATGTTTGCCACTGCTCTATAGCAGCAGGCCAGGCAGTACATATTTATTGCAAGTTGTGCACTGAATGACATGCAGGGTAATTCATAGAAATTCGCACAAGTGGCGCACGCGGCTGGCGCACAGCGTGCCCGTGCGAATGTCTGCGCCATCCGCGTGCGCTAAAATCAATTTCCGCGCACAGCGTATCCATGGATTTTCGCATCCAAAACCAGCTGTGGCGCAGCGACCCTGCAGCAGCGCCAGTTACGCCCTCAAGAACGCCCTTGCGCAAGGAAAAGCCTTCAAAATCCCCAAATAATCGCAAAGGGCTGCGCTAACCCTGGACCAGTTCACATGGCTGGCAAACAGCAAACGCCAAGCGGGTAACGTGTATTTCAGTGGTTCGCGGGAAGGTCCACACGCGATTGTCCTGTGTACGTGTGCATCAGGGGTGCGTGGGAAGTAACACACGCAAAAGCAGCAGGGTACGTGTATCTCAGGGGTGCGCGGGAAGTATCGCACGCAAAAGCAGCAGGGTACGTGTATTTCAGGGGTGCGCAGGAAGTATCACACGCAAAAGCAGCAGGGTACGTGTATCTCAGGGGTGCGCGGGAAGTATCACACGCGATTCCATCAGGGTACGTGTATTCCAGGGGTGCGCAGGAAGTATCACACGCAAAAGCAGCAGGGTACGTGTATTTCAGGGGTGCGCGGGAAGTATCACACGCAAAAGCAGCAGGGTACGTGTATCTCAGGGGTGCGCGGGAAGTATCACACGCAAAAGCAGCAGGGTACGTGTATTTCAGGGGTGCGCGGGAAGTATCACATGCAAAAGAAGCAGGGTACGTGTATCTCAGGGGTGCGCGGGAAGTATCACACGCGATACCATCAGGGTACGTGTATTCCAGGGGTGCGCAGGAAGTATCGCATGCGATTCCATCAGGGTACGTGTATCTCAGGGGTGCGCGGGAAGTATCACACGCAAAAGCAGCAGGGTACGTGTATTTCAGGGGTGTGTGGGAAGTATCACATGCAAAAACAGCAGGGTACGTGTATTTCAGGGGTGCGCGGGAAGTATCACACGCAAAAGCAGCAGGGTATGTGTATCTCAGGGGTGCGCGGGAAGTATCACACGCGATTCCATCAGGGTACGTGTATTCCAGGGGTGCGCAGGAAGTATCACACGCAAAAGCAGCAGGGTACGTGTATTTCAGGGGTGCGCGGGAAGTATCACACGCAAAAGCAGCAGGGTATGTGTATCTCAGGGGTGCGCGGGAAGTATCATACGCGATTCCATCAAGGTACGTGTATTCCAGGGGTGCGCGGGAAGTATCACATGCAAAAACAGCAGGGTACGTGTATTCCAGGGGTGCACGGGAAGTATCACACGCAAAAGCAGCAGGGTACGTGTATTTCAGGGGTGCGCAGGAAGTATCATACGCAATTCCATCAGGGTACGTGTATTACAGGGGTGCGCGGGGAGCACCACACGTGAATTGCACGTGTGGGTCCTCCCAGGTGTGCCCTCTACACCCACCATGGCCCCTGCAGGTGGCCCACACCACAGGGGCCTACCCTGCACATGTCCTGCAGGCACCCCATCCACCATGGCCATGCCCCCCAGCCAACCCACATGTCAACTTGCACTACTGCCCACCAACGCATGTCCCCTTGCACCCCCAGCCACCATAGGCAGCCTCCACCAGGCCCCCACCCATGTCCCCCATCACCCCCACCCCCCAGCAGTGCAGGGGCAGCCTCCACCAGGCCCCCACTCATGTCCCCTATCACCCCCACCCCCAGCAACCAGGGGCAGCCTCCACCAGGCCCCCAACCATGTCTCCCACCCCCCCAGCCACCAGGGGCAGTCTCAACCAGGCCCCCACTCATGTCCCCTACCACCCCCACCCCCCAGCAGTGCAGGGGCAGCCTCCACCAGGCCCCCACTCATGTCCCCCAGCCAACATGTCACCACAATGTAGATCCCTGGCCCTTATGGTCAGCCTCCAAATGCCAAACACCCACCTGAGTATTGCATCCACCCACTTAGAAATGGCAAAAACATGATAGAAGCCCAATTGCAAGTTTGGAAATTAACACATGTCCCTCACATACACCCAATGGGTGTCAGTGAATGTCAAAACCCATATCATGATATGCATGAAACCAATGAGATGATACTACACATTGAACTTGGAAGAAAAATATGTATTAAAAGCAACATAAATTGAATAAAAAATAAACAAACAATAATAGAAATTAAAAAAAAAAAACAGCAGGTCCATGAAATAATGCAAAACCACAAATCATAATGCAAAGGAAAGGTGTCCAAAGTCACAGTCCACAAAAGTAAATCCAATGGAAAATTAAAATCGAAAACCATTGCTCCATGGCGAAATCATAATAAAAATTGAAAATCCAAAAGTCAACTATGTACAGATAAACAATCCAGGGTCCATGATCCCAACCGAAGAAATGAAACCTATCTAATAACACTACCTAAAAAAAAAAACTATATACAAAAATGCGGCCCATTGTACAAAAGGTCCAAAAAAAATGCTAAACCAAAGGAAACCTAACACTAACTATAGAACTATTTACAAAGGCAGCGGGCTAGTCCGACGGCTCACTTCGGGATGTTCCGGGCCAGGGCATCATCAAACTCCTGCTCAATGTCCCGTAGGCAGTCCTCCTCCATGGCCCTGAGGGTCCGCAGGGCCGTCCACATGTTCACCCCAAACTCCCTGCGGATTGCCTCGAGGTACTCGGCCCGCCTCAGGGCCCTCCGCATGGAGTTCTCTGCCCTGACCATCGGGAGCCGTGCCTCTTCCGCCCGCTGCCGCTCCGCATCTATGGTGTGGCCCAACCGCTGCCACACAGAAGACACTTCCCGTCCTGGGTCCTCCTGCCCTCCGGCCGATGCCTGCCCCTCCGATGTGGAAGGCCCCGAGCCATCATGGCTCCCACCACGTTGCTGCTGCTGCGCCTCTGCCCATGCACTGCCTCCTGCTGCCTGCACATCCTCCGCTGGCTGGAGTGCAGTCGTTGATGTGGCCACCCCTGCTGGACGCCCGACTCCCGACTGTGGCAGGGATGCCTCCTCCACCAGCCTGGCCGCACCGTCAGAGGCAGCTCCACAGGGCACCCAGGTGACTGATGGGTGGAAAGATGGCACGGAGGACGACTGGTGCATAGGGGGTTCAGTTGAGGAGGGGGTCGTAGCAAGCCCCATCAAACGGAGGAATCCGGCCTGGGTGACCTGTCCCAGTAGGACAACCGCTGCCACATGGAAGACACTTCCCGTCCTGGGTCCTCCTGCCCTCCGGCCGATGCCTGCCCCTCCGATGTGGAAGGCCCCGAGCCATCATGGCTCCCACCACGTTGCTGCTGCTGCGCCTCTGCCCGTGCACTGCCTCCTGCTGCCTGCACATCCTCCGCTGGCTGGAGTGCAGTCGTTGATGTGGCCACCCCTGCTGGACGTCCGACTCCCGACTGTGGCAGGGATGCCTCCTCCACCAGCCTGGCCGCACCGTCAGAGGCAGCTCCACAGGGCACCCAGGTGACTGATGGGTGGGAAGATGGCACGGAGGACGACTGGTGCATAGGGGGTTCAGTTGAGGAGGGGGTCATAGCAAGCCCCATCAAACGGAGGAATCCGGCCTGGGTGACCTGTCCCAGTAGGCCGACGCGGTCAACGAGCCATTCAAGATGACGTGCAGTCTCCTCATGAAAAGACTGCAGGTCACCTCGCATGGCCCGTTGACGCAACGCCACACCAGTCAGGACAGGCTCAACCCGGATAGCCACGTCTGCAGGCAGAGGAAGGCCAGTTGTCGTGAGCTCATCCCCTGCCTGAAAACTGGTCTGGACGTAGGCATCCCTGCTGGTGCAAGATGATGCAGTGACAGGATCAGGGACAGGATTGCACACAGGCACCTGCGCGGCGACCTGTGCTGCCTCCTGTCCCTGGTCCTGCACTGCACCACTAGCACCAGTGGAATCCCCACCTCCAGACCCCGTCTCTGTTGCTTGCACGGCCTCCTCCTCCACCAAACCCCCCACCAACCTGGATGACTCCGTGCCATCTTCCCCCGTTGGGCCCTGTGGGGTCCCAGCTGCCCCTTCTGCTGCGAGGAGTCCAACTCCGACCTCCGCCTCTTGGATCTCCCCCCGGCAGCTGCGGCCTGGGACGCGGCACCGGACTCCTCACTCCCCGACGAGATTGCAACCTGGGAGGGGAGCCGGGCCTTGCGTCTCCAGCTGGCGGTGCGATCCTCGCCGCTGTGCTCCACAGCACCTTCTCTGCCCTCTTCATCAGTTGACGCTGCAGACAGGGAGAAATAAAACACAGGCCTCAGGGCACTGTACAATGGACACATACACACATGACAGTTGCACATGAGTGGCATTGGCAAACCTCAGACATGGCATCACAATCGGCAACACACATGTAATTTCAACTTGCACACATGAGCCATACCACAGCCACATCGCAACTGCCAGCACCATCCATACACATACAACAGAATGAGCAGGCAAAGGTGAGCCAGACATCACATGCAACGCAGGGAGTGCACTACACATGCACGCACACCACCACACTTGCATGCATGTGTACACCTCAGCCAACTGTCGCAGTGTTCCGATGAGCATCCATGTCACATCTGCCAATCAGGCTTCCACATCCCGCTGTCACATGCATCCATGTTGCATCACTGTTGCACCCTTGTCAAATACACACACATGCACATGTACACAGTGCTGATACATGCAGCTGAAAACAACATACATGCGCGACATCACGAACTGTAACGCTCACCTGACTCCCACGGGGGCGCTGGCCTGGTTCGCGCTGCTGTGACCTCGTCTAAGGTGATGCGCAGGGTTCGGAAGACGGACTGGACCGGGCCCCAGATCTGGCTTGTCTGACTCGCAGAAGTATCCTTCTGTAGGTGAGAATAGGGGGTTAACTGTCTGCGGGGTAATGCAATCGGCCTCCCATTTACCCCTCTCACCCTCCTCAAAACTCTGCAGTGCTTCCCCGTAGCGTCTCACCTTAGGGTCTGGAAGGACGAGCTCTCCATCCTGCTTCTGATGCAGGGGCGCGTTGGGATCCAGTTACGTCACTGGATTTTCGGATGGGTGAGAACCAAACTTGCTTGGCTTCCAGGTAAGTTTTTCTATAAGTGGTTCCCCTTGTGTCCATGCATTAATGTTCTAATGCTAGTGTCTTTTTCCCCATAGGGGCCGGGGTACGGAATGCCGGGGAACAGGCACCGACCCGAGGTGAGCGGTGAAATCCTTGTGGAAATCAGGGAAGTCTTTAATGAGTGTTTTGGTAATGTCTTTTCATTCACTCATTAACGCTGATGTCTTTTTCCCCTTAGGGGCCGGGGTCCGAAAATGCCTGGATGCGGCGCGGACCCGAAATGAAAAGGGAATGACCCAACAGGTAAGTCTTGACATGGAGTTTTAGCTTCCCTTTTCCCTTCTTTCTCTCACCTTTGTTCTTGTCTTTTTCTCCCTAGGCGCGGGGGCGCGACTGCGAATGCGGATGGTCGCTGCTGAACATGGAGGCACCCTGTAAAGGTGAGTAGAATGCGGCGCTGCAGCGATCGATGCGATGTGCTTTTAAAAATAAATGTCTTCCTTTTCAGGATTGTCGGCGAAATGTCTCTGGGATGCAGATTTAGCAGGTGAGGCCTTTTCCTTCTTCTGTTCTCTTGTTCCCTTCCTTTGCAGGTGATTCAGGATGCTGGCAGGTGTGGCAGAAGTCAGGATGCAGGAGCAGACACGGTGAGCGTCCAGCTGCTAGATGCAGAACAACGCGAAGCACGTGTGGCTGATCGGGTGTGGTTTAAATAGCCTTGGAAGAAGTTCCTAGAATGTGTCCTTCCTCCAATCAGGTATGTATCCTTCCCCGACCACGCCCGGGTGGTAAATGAGTCCCACAGGTAAAGTAGTTCCTTTCAGGCCTCAAGGAGGCCGGGGTTCTGCAGCATGGTCTGCATCAGGTAAGTGCACCCAAACACTTTCATAATGAGCTTGGCGCCTATGGCGCCAGGACTGACGTTTTCTATGAGCCTGGCGCCATAGGCGCCAGGATGCTGTCCAAAGGGCCCCTATAAGGGGTTGCTGGGACCTTCCCTGGGGACTTGATGTCTGCTTTCGGGGACGCAGGGCCTGAGCCGGCTCCCCGGGAGCAGGCATCGTGACACGAACATGCCCACTTACATACACATTCATCCAAACATGTGTGCCCACGCAACTGCATTTGGCATGCAAGCCTACACACACAAGCACCATCCATGTCTCACACATGACAGCCCTCGCATGTGTTCGCCTCACGGTCCTGTACACCCCCACCCATACTCGGCCCCATAAAAACAGATGTGCAACCGACACACTACTGGCACATCACCACACGCACAGCTTACAATCATGATGCATGTACACTTACCGCTCGACTCCAGACGGGTCTGCCTCTCAAGGACCTGGACGTGGAGCGCTGGGGATATGCGTTCCAGGACCCTCATCTGATCTTCCGACAAGTGGCCCCGGCGCCCCTTAGCATCCGCTGCCTTAAAGAGGCGCCGGACCTTGTTCAGGGTTCATGCCAGCGCTTCTTGACATGTTGGAAGTCGCGGATTGCCACCCCCTCCGTGTTGATGGCAGTCACGATGTCCGTCCAGATCGGAGTCCGTCCTTCCTTGTCGGCGCGCGCACTTCCGTATACTGCCCCAGGACTTGCTCCACCAGGACACCAACTTCCCTGGCACTGAAGCTGGTGCCCCCCTGCCTCTCTGGCCGGGGGTGGTCAGTGGTGCCAGACGTTGCAGTGCCCGACATGACAACCCCAGAGGCAGAAGTGGGTGGGCAACTGGGTCCTGGGGCTGGGCTGTGGAGCGATGGAATCCCAGTCAGGAGTCTTCGGTTCCAGCAGGGGTGGTCACAGCAACAGCACCCCTGGCTGATGTGCAGGCAGCAAATGGCAGGACACGTGGGCAGCAGGCAGTCAGGCAGCAGCAGATGGCAGGTGGGAGCGTGCTCGGGGCTCTGGGGGGCAGTAATTCGGCCTTCTGGGCAGGAGCGTGGTCTTCCGTGTGCTTACGTGTGGCCAGCTTGATACAGAGTGATTTTGCACGTGAAAATCCTGCACGTCTGCGTGTAAATCGAGGAAAGGCCCTTAGCGCGTATGCACGTCAGCACGCATATGCGATTTCATTGGACCAAAGGCCCCTAGCGCGTAAGCGCGTCTGTGAAATGACGCGCGCGCGGGTGTTTCCCTCATTACACGTGATGACAGAGCACACGTGGTAAAACTGCACGTCCGAGTGTCATCGCGTGTAATCGGAGGGAAGTGAGCGTACACGCGATTGGCCTGGGTAGGTGTATTTCTGGGGTGCGCAGGAAGTTTCACACGCGATTGGTGGAAATCCACGTGTGCTCTGTCATCACGTGTAATGAGGGAAACACCTGCGTGCGTCACGTCGGACGTCCAGCAGGGGTGGCCACATCAACGACTGCACCCCAGCCAGCGGAGGATGTACAGGCAGCAGGAGGCAGTGCACGGGCAGAGGCGCAGCAGCAGCAGCAACGTGGTGGGAGCCATGATGGCTCGGGGCCTTCCACATCGGAGGGGCAGGCATCGGCCGGAGGGCAGGAGGACCCAGGACGGGAAGTGTCTTCCGTGTGGCAGCGGTTGGGCCACACCATAGATGCGGAGCGGCAGCGGGCGGAAGAGGCACGGCTCACGATGGTCAGGGCGGAGAACTCCATGCGGAGGGCCCTGAGGCGGGCCGAGTGCCTCGAGGCAATCCGCAGGGAGTTTGGGGTGAACATGTGGACGGCCCTGCGGACCCTCGGGGCCATGGAGGAGGACCGCCTCCGGGATATTGAGCAGGAGTTCGATGATGCCCTGGCCCGGAACATCCCGAAGTGAGCCGTCGGACAAGCCCGCTGCCCTTGTAATTAGTTCTATAGTTAGTGTTAGGTTTCCTTTGGTTTAGCATTTTTTTTAGTTTGTTTCCCTTAGTCCTTTTCCATGTTGCAACTTTTCTGCAACATGTAACAAGTACACAATGTACCTTCCAGTACAGTGTACTTGGGTCTGTAGTCAATTTCCAAAGGCCCTAGATACTTCTGATGGACTTTTTGTGAGATGTGCAGATGTGTCATGGACAGGGCTTTTCGCATTATTTTTTAACCCTTTCCTGCCATGTTAACAACGTTTGGCACGACTAGGTGGCCTGGCTCCAAAATGGCCATGCCACCAGGTTCTTTGTCCTGTCCTTTGGCCATCTTGCCCCTTCACCTTCCCCAGGTCGAGTCGACCCGGGTCAGTCCTTATTTGGACATGCAGTTTCCCGCGAAACGCCAAGCTTTCGCTGGCTTCTGCATGCCTTGTGTGTGTGCCTCCAGGATGTGGACTGGGTTGTCTGTCCCCAATACACATCATAGGTGCCAGAGAGTCTGGAGTGCTGTGAATGACTGGGACCACCGTGGTTCATGATTGGTCCACGCATGGAGTGTGTGTTTGTGAGCAGATCTCCCATTGGATCCTCTCCGTTTTGGCACGAAGGGAACTTTGGCCAAGAGGAGGCTGAAAACACCCATACCATGTTGATCTCTGGAGTTCTCACTGAACGAAGTATGGGATCCAAGTATCCTGAAACTACAAAGCTGAGTCGAGGAACCGCTGGAAGGTTTGGCACCCTGAGCCCGCTGTCGTCCCGTGGGACCCCTCTGCATCTGGTTGTTCTAGAAGGTCTGCGAAGACGCTTCGACCCATTGGAATAGTGGGACCAACTATTCTCGGCACCTTCACCAAAACCTGCAAGTAAGCTTTCTCCAGAAGTGTCCCTGGGCCAACCAGTGGACTGACCAGCTTACTCAGGTGCTCTGCTCTGTCACCGCCGGCATTTCGAGGAGGCCCTCGAAACTTGGTATACTGCTAGCTCTGTGTCCACAGCACCCTCACACTGAATTTCGTACACTTGGCATTCCCAGGTCTGAAGTGAGACGAGTGCACCAGGACCCGAACATACGCGGTTACCGTGCTGCCCTGCCGCGTCCACAACCTTTGCAAGTGCGCTGCATTTGTGACCCTCTTGCCCCTGAAGCCTGCTGCAGTGAAACTACGTCGATTCATCCACCCGGAGCGGAGCAATCACCACTGTCCCGTTTGGGAATCCTCACATTATCTCAGGAACTGAAAGCCGCAGAGACGTCCTTTTTGTCGTATTCGAACCTGCAAGCGAAGTGGACTGAACTGGCGAAGTCTGGGTCCGAGTGCGCCTGGGATCGGTGAGTACTTCCAACACCAACCCCTAGCACCAGGGCCCCTTTTAACGCACGAGTGGCCCCCGGGGGTCCCTCTCCTTTACACTGCTAGTGCAAACTATTAACTCCATCCCGCTCTCTGGAACTGCCTCTGCCTTCAAGTGGAGGTCCTCCCTGAATAGTGGGAACTTCTACTTCATCGCCTCATCCACCTTCCTGCACTGCTAGAGACCCCTGAAGAGACCCCGTTTTGCCCATTGGAACAACGGCGTGCACTTGCATTGCATATACTATTGAGCACAAGGCTCCTCTCTTCGTAGGGCTTGGACTGCCTCTTAGTTAGGTGTGTTGCTGATGTCAAAGGGGCCTAAAGACTACCTGCACTGCCTGTTTCCTTCCCATCTAGGTTGTCGACATATTTCGTGCATTTAACCCTTTAGACCCCAATGGTCCTTTATATACATTGTATTGATAGTGTTTTGTTAATTTACTTAGTATTGCTGTGATTCTTTCGCTAGGGTCTGAGTTACAAAGTACTTGTAATAAATGTGTTTATATTTTTGATATAACACCTGTTTGGGAGTAATTTGTAAGTGTCCTTGCTCTCTGTGCTCATTGAGGTCTTTCAGTCACCCTCACCCCTCCTGAGACTTAGTCTTGACCGCCTGCCATAGCTACCTGATTGGTCTGGCTTGTCCAGAGGTTACCCTGTTCCGAGAAACTAGGCTGGCCTTCTGAACATCTGCCCACCAGGTCAGAGTACAGAAATACATCTTAACAGGTACATGCTCACTGCCAACGTGACCAAGACATCCATTTCCACATTATATAAAATTGCACAATCCACCAAAAAGGTATTACCCCTAGATGATAAAGGAAAGTGGGAGAGTGATCTGGGCTACACGATCACTGACCAGCAGTGGGCAAAACTGTGTGTGCCAACAAGAAATGTCTCGTATAACTGCTGCTATTGGCTTATACACTATAGGGAGTTGCCCAGGGCCTACTACACTACTGCCAGGATCAGAACCATATACCCTACAGCCGATGAGAAATACCCCAGATGATAGAGCGAGGAGGCCGATATGCTCCACATGTTGTGGTCATGCACGCGGCTGTCTAAATATTGGGCAGACGTGCAGTGTAATTGATGAAATGTCGAATCAACCCATTGTGTGGGATCAAGGTATATGCATGCTAAGCACAGTGAGTAAAATGAACCCAACTTGGCGTAAGTTTCTCAATCTCAGTTTGATACAAAGCGGACAATATTGATGCGATGGAAATGTACAGAACCACCCACAAAAAAGGATTGGGAAAGAGACATGACATGGGCCAGTGACTGAAGAAGTATATGCCGGCCTACTGCCCATGCGCAGTCGCCCCAGAGAAACATGGAGCAGATATAAGCAATACTTCTCTGATAAATGTGTAAGAGAAGACGTCTCAAACACACTGCAATAATAATGTATGGAAGTGTACCCGTTTGACGTGAGACAAAATGATGATAATGTTGATAATATAATGTCAAGTTATGCTGTTAAGTCTGTGCAAGTTAAAATAAAAGTTTTTTAAAAAAATGTTTCTTCCAGTTTTGGAAAATACAGGATAAATGTTGTGGATCCCCTGGGAAAAGCGCATTTTTAGATTATGTTCATTGCAGTTGTAGACCCAAAGGCATATTCTTACTAATTGTGTATATTTACAAAAGGGATACACAAAGGGGCATCAAATATGGGCACTGGTGGGTTCTGATCAATTCTGGTCTATGCTTTTGGCAGCAGACTCACTTATAATAGCCGTAGCGGCGGCTCATCTCTATTAAGGCCTTGGAAAAACCGAATAATCCTATCCAAAATTAAAAATTTGGGTCGGATTGCCTATGAATGAAACCATGAAGTTGTACTCTGCATGTTATTTGATTTATGGAATATTATAAAGTGTTTAACTTGGTTCAAAGAAGTAGCTTATGGAATTAATGAATTGTAAAATAAGAAGTTTGCCTTTTTAGAATTTTAATGATTGGACTTAAGAACTGTTTTTTTGAATATATGATTTTAAATGACGATTTTATAAATTGTAATATGCCTTTTTATGTGTAAAAGGAGGACAATGTTTCTTCCATGTGCACTTAAATAAAAAAAATTAAAAAGTAGTCAACCACATCACAACATCATTGCCACGTTGGCAGGTACTAGTTAGGGACAGCTTTCTATATTCTGGCAATCTGGTATGCTTGTCTGCATGCAATGTCATGTTACATGCAACAGATGCCTACTATTGTGCAATGTCTTACTCAATTCCACTTCTTGTGAGCCAAATTAGTGCCACGGTTACCTTGTTTGTTGATTGTGCCCCTTGCTAACATGCTCACAATTCTGCTTTCCACAGTGCACTACACACAACGAATAGCAACTCGCACCTCTTCAACCAGTGCTTTTGATACCTAGCACTTTTGGAAACTTTGATCCTTCCCCACACTCGGGGCAGACTGTTTTAGTAGCAAACCAAGCAGAATACCTACTTCCTCTGGTTGCTTTCTGGATACCCATAGCCACTTGCCCATATCGCAACTCATCTAGAAGCATATCAGCACACACTAAAGAAGCAAATTGCCTGAAAACCAAAAAATTCAATTTGTTTACGAAAACAAAAGCAGCAAGGTAAAAAGCACAGGGGTAGAACTGAAACAGATTGGTGATGTGGAAAGTTAAAGTCCAACAGGGATATGGGAGTATTTCGGGGGGCACTGCATAATATCAAAGGGAATGTGCACATTACAAAAGTACAATTTCAGTTTAAATGTTTTGACAAATATGCATTTGGGGACATCAACCGTAACAGACCAACATTGCACAAAACGTCCCAGCAAGCAAACTCGACATAGCATAACTTATCACAGCATTGGATTCCAAAATAAACATGGCAATGTACAACAAACATAGCAGAGAGAAACACCACAATTGCACATCAGAAACATGCCATAGCATGATGTAATTTAGCATGACCGCAGCACAAAAGATAACATGTACCAAACAAAATATTAGAGATGGCCCGGAAATGGAGGGTATATAGCACCAGCGATAATGGATCGATAATGGATGTGTATCAAACAGCATTTTTCTTTTATTTTGATCACCATAGATTTATAAGAATGATTTGTGTGTGCAAGATAATCAATCAAACATCTAATTATATATTACACGAGGCTCAAACCTTCAGATGTTGCAGATCCATCTTTGATCTTTTGTTTCAGCGACAGTAGTACTTTCTGCATATGCTCAAATATTAAATCAACTTTCCCCTCAGCTTCCAGCATCATCCAATAATTCTTTGCAGTTTCTGAAATTGAAACAGTAGATGACCAATTCGCCATTTCAACTTCAAACTCTTAAATGAAAACTATGATCAGAATATAGGCTAGGACACTGACATAAATTATTAAAACTATTCAAATCCAAGCACGATAATAAAAACTCAGAAGAACAAAATACGTAACCCTAGTAATGGTTTTTCTACTGGATGTTCCTCCCACGTAATCTTCATCTTTGATATATTCATATTCTGCAGCTTTGGGCAACCTTTTATTTTCCCCAGTGGAGGGGTCGCGCTCGGGGCCCCCTGCGTCTTCCATCCTGCTCTCGGCCGTGACGTCGACACCTGTATAAGTAGCATGCGTGGCGCTCGTTGCCTCAGTTCATGTTTTTCCTCCCTTTCTTTTGCAAATCAGTCTCGAAGGTGAAAAAAAACAGACGTTAAAAGAGAGGAAGGAGTGACAAAATGGAAAATCACCCAAGGATAGAGGGGCAGGTTGGGAGGGCGATAAGGAATACGTGGGAGGAACATCCAGTAGAAAGAACGTTACCTGGGGTAAGTAATTTGTTCTTCTAATGTTTTGTGTCCTCCCACCTATTCCTCATCTTTGATCGACTCCCAAAGCAATATGCAGCTGGAGGTGGGTAAAGGAGAATTAATTTCTGATTTACGCTGTGAATAACAGCTTTGCCAAATTTAGCCTCCTGACGCGATACAAAATCCAGGCAGTAATGTATAGTAAAGGTGTGCAGCGAAGACCAGGTTGCAGCACTGCAAATGTCCTGCACTAGTGGCCCTCTTTGGAAAGTCGAAGTAGTAGCTGTTCCTCTAGTCTAATGAGCTATCAAGACTGTCCGCAACTTCTTTGCCATCCAAAGTGCAACGCTCAGTAATGCACAACACAATCCATTGAGACAAGGTCTGTTTAGTCACAGCTGTCCCAGTCTGAACTGCATGACCCATGAAAAGCTGATCATCTTGCCTAACCTTAGCAAGCCTACTAAAGTAAATGCTCAGCGCTCTTCTGGGGTCTAACGGATGTAGCCTCTCTTCATCCTTGGAAGGATGCGATGGTGGATAAAAAGATGGTAAAACATCTTTTATGCCAGATGAAACTCTGACACTACCTTAGGTAGAAATGAAGGTCGAACCTTCAAAACTATTTTATCCTTACACAAGTTTGAGGAACTAGGAGCGAGACGCGGACACAGGACTCATCGTGATTGGTACAAATATTTATTTAAAGAATAAAGGGGCTGGAAAATGCATCACTGTCCCTAATCTAGGAGGTATTCCATACCTCAACCAAAACTAAGGGTCTATCCTGTGTCAAGATGTCCAAAGCAAAAATGTCCCATGTCCGAAATCCTAGCTTAGCCATCTCATTCTAAAAGTAACTAAGGTGCTAAGGGCATTGTCTTTGGCTCTGAAAGTGCACAAGTGTTCAAGTTCAACAAAAAGGTATAAATCCGGGATTCCAAGATGGCTGCAGTGGAGTGAAGCTGCACTCCTGGGAGCTCCCGGCTAGGCCTTAAAAAAGGTGAAAAATAAGCACGTCCCAGACGCTGGGAAAACACGAATTCAGAAGCAGATATACAGAACGGCATATAGAAACCACCCTGCATACACACTGTGCACATTGCATGTGGCAAAACGCAGGATCCACGCTGGATGTTTCCCGGTGAAGGACAGACCCACCCCGCTGAACCGGGAAAAGGACATGGTGCAGAGACAGGCGAGCGGGAGGAGCTGCGCTGAGCGGAGCGGAGGAACAGAAGCAGACAGGCTAGACAATGAAACCCTTCAGTGAGGCAGCTGAGGGAAGCACCTACTCCGCTGGGGAAGCGTACAGAGAAGTGGAAGGTAGCCGACCCGAACATCGATGTGGAGAGAAAGGGGGAGGAAAAGTGCGCCATCGACAAGCCCAGCCGAGAGCAGACTGAGGGGCTGTGGACGATCCCAGATGGTGAGAAGGGTACCCCGGTGGATATGCACACCCCAAAGAGAGCGGGCGTGGGAGAGGAGGCAGCCCCCATCATATAGCAGTACAGAGGACGCTCCGGACAGAGCGGAAGGCAGAGGCGGCAGCCTCAATATAATACGTGGCATAACAGCGCCCGCACTGGGCAAGCACTTGGAACCGCACCGTCCTAACAGGTCCATAGGCGGACCTTACACACTGCAAAATATACGCGGCACAATAGGACACACGGTTGCCGGGGCAGGCTGATAGCCCAAAAAGGAAGGGAGGAGAGCACCCTGGACATACGCTCACGACAGGGACATAAATAATTGAAGGCCTCCGGCCCGAACACACAACATCACAGACAACGGGAGTTCAAAGGATTCAGAACGCTACAGGGAACAAATTAAGGCCAGAAGGGCAGAAGTTTGTAGGGCTGAACGGCAAAGGAGGTGCTGGGGAAGGAAGGAAGGAAACAGTGGTTCAGAGGCAGTATTACACAGAAGGAGAGAGAAGCAGCAAATCAAGGGAAGGGCTCACTAAACCCAAACAGGGAGAAAATTAGAGGTTGGTGTAACTGACCCCAGAGGACAGAAGAGTTCAGCAGGCAGCAATCAAAGCGCCTGAACCCGGATCACAGGACTAAGTGGAGGAGGCCAGCGCCAAACAGGACCCCCAGGTGAGCAGGAGGGGACAGAACTTGTACCCGCAACAAACCAGGGTATGAGGGAAAGGAGACAGGGCAACCTGCCTCCAAGTACCACCAAAGAACGGTCTGTAAATTGCATACGGAACACACACAGGACAATTCATTTTTTTTAATACTTTATTTATTGATTGCGCATCACGTCACAGCCGTCACACATATTTGGTAATGACCAGTATACAATCTAGATGGGTATTTTGTGTACACATCACATTTCTATAAATAAATGTAACCAAATTACGTTCTTGCGGGGCTGTCTTCATCTGATGGCATATCACACAGGTATATTCTAAACAGTGTCCAAATGTCTTTCGGCCTGTTCGTTCTGGCTAGCATCATAACATACTGTTTCTCACATTCATTTACATAGGTGAGTTCTCACAGAAAGTGGTCAGTTCGTGGTGCAATTGGGTGTTTCCAGTTTTGGAGTATGCACTTTTTAGCTACAACGGATGTAACATTGAACCACCTCCTGGTCTTTTGTGGTACTTTTCCTATATGCCCCGAAACAGATATTTCTGGGGTGTGAGGTCTGCTGGGATCTGTGTCATTTCCTCTAGTATCTCTGCCACTTCCCTCCAAAATTTAGTGATTAATGGGCAGGCCCAGTACATATGGTATGCGTCAGCTATAGGGTTTGCACATTTCTGATATTCCCTGGTTACAGTGTTTGTGAATTTGGCCATTCTAGCCGGTGTATAGGGCAGTCTGTTCAATACCTTAAACTGTATTAAACGGAGACCAGCATTTAACGAAACTTTTTTGGACAACAATCAATATCTTTTCCATTTTTCCTCATCAATGGCTATGCCCATATCCACTTCCCAGGAGGCTTTGACCATATTTAATGATTGTGTATGAGTTTGTATTATGTTATACAGCTTAGATACACCGGTTCCTGTTTGTGAATAGAGGGATTGAAAACATGCATGTGGGGTGGGTTCGTCCGGAAACGGCCATTTTGCTTTAAATGCAGTCTTCATGCGATGGTATTGTAAGATTGCAAGCTGTCCTCCCCCTACTGTGGTTGCAAAGTCTTCTGGTGTGATGAATTTCCCATTCGGGAACATCTCTCTCTTCCTAATCTCATAATCCGGGACCCATGTCTTTTGTATGTCTTCATCATACGTAGGCTTAATACCTGCGAAGTTCCATAGCGGGGCCTGTGAGTCATAGGGTGTGTCCATTTTTAGCCATTTACAGATCATAGCCTATGCAGTGATTGTGGTGATTACAGGGTCAAATTTGCATGTGTGTTTGTGGTGTTTTGTAAATACTATAGAGCGTAGGTCTGTTGGACGTGCCGAGTGGCGCTCTAGGGGCATATGTGGTGCAGTGTCTGCCGGGTTCTGCCAGTAGAACAAGTTACTTATCATATCTGGTAACGTTCTTTCGATGGGACGTTCTTCCGACATATTCCACATCTATGACGGCTAATGTCCACAGTTGTACTGTTTTGGACATTTTTTGACAGAGGGCGTCCTGCGTCAATGGCGTCTATCCGTTGTCCCTTGAGGGCATCTGTCGAGGGTTGACGTCACCGGATGTTATATATAGGACGCACAGTGCCCGTAGCCTCATTTATAGTTTTTGTCCAGAATGTGTGGCATCGATCTCCTGCCAGTATGACTGCAGAAAGCCTTGCGGAAACGTAAGCTGCAATTGCATAGGAAATTCAGTAGAGGGGCAGGCTGGGAGGGCAATGTGGAATAAGTTGGAGGAATATCCCATCGAAAGAACGTTACCAGATATGGTAAGTAACTTGTTCTTCGAGGGGATTGTGTCCTCCGACGTATTCCACATCTATGACAGACTCCCAAAGCAGTACCAACTTATGGAGGTGGGAAAAGAATTTACAATTTAGAATTTTAGAATGCCCAATCAAATTGCTGAATAAAGGACTGCCTTACCAAAGGCCAAATCCTTCTCATGGATGGAGTCCAAGGAATAGTGTCTCACAAAAGTATGGACACAGGCCCATGTGGCTGCTTCGCAAATATTGCGAGTTGGAACACCCCTCTGTAGAGCAGTGGAGGCAGACACACCCCTAGTAGAGTGAGCCCGTAAGCGTACTGGAGGGTCCTTTCCCGCCAAACAGTGACACTCAGAGATCGTCAAAACGATCCATCTAGACAAGGTCTGTCTGGAAACAGCCTGGCCCGAGCGCCTTCCAGCTTAACCAACAAAGAGCTGATCGTCCACTCTGACCCGGGACATCCGTGAGAGATAGAAACTCAAAGCTCTTCTAGGATCCGACATATGGAGCCTCTCCTCTTCCTTACCATGATGTGGAGGAGGATAAAACGCTGGAAGAATCACCTTCTGGCTCAAATTCAAGTCCGACACAACCTTCAGAAGAAAAGAATGCTGCACCCGCAGGACATCCCTGTCCTTATGGAACACAGTAAAGGGTGGCTTGGTGGAAAGTGCCTGCAACTCACTCCCTCTGCGTGCGGAAGTAACCGCAGCTAAAAATACAGTTTTAAAGGACAACAGTTGCAACGGACAAGAATGTAAGGGCTCAAACGGAGCTCCCATTAGGAACTTTAAAACCAAATTAAAATCCCATCCCGGCACCTGGAAGGGCGATGGTGGAAACACATTAGTTAGCCCTTTTAGAAACTGAGAAATCAAAGGGATCTTAAAATAAGAACATTCCTCAGACGAGCGCTTAAATATGGATATCGCCACCAGGTAACCCTTAATGGTACCCACTTGCAGGCCCTTGTGGGCGCTAAAGAAAGCAAAAAAGACAAAACCAAAGGAATGGAACATTGGAAAGGATCCACATTCTGTACCCTGGACCAGTCACACAACTTTCTCCAACGGCAACGGTACAGGGATTTCGTTGCGGGCCTGCTGGCCGAAGGCAACACCTCCAACACGTCTTCGGGGAAGTCCCAATCCTTATACCTCAACTTTTCAGATACCAAGCATGAAGGCTGAGAGACTTGACCTCTGGATGGAGAACCCGACCCCCCTCCTGTGAGAGCAGATCGTCTCGGTAGGGAAGACGGTGTGGAGGGCAGATGGTCATGTCTAGAAGGTCGGGGTACCCCGCTCTCCTGGCCCATGCCGGAGCAATGAGGATCAATCGGGAACTGAACCTCCGTAACCTCTGCAACACTTGCGGAATGACGGGGACTGGAGGAAACGCGTACAGCAGTGGAAAGGACCACTCCACTACGAACGCATCCCCTAAGGCTCCTCTTGGAGGAAATTCTCGCAAGCATAATCTTTCACACTGCCACTTGACACTGGTGGCGGAGAGATCCACTTGTGGGGTTCTCCAAAGGGTGAAGATCTCCAAAAGAACTTCCTGAGCCAGCTCCCACTCGTGAGAGACCGTGCTCTGCCTGCTCAGAGCATCCACCACCACGTTTTCGTCTACGGACAGATGAACTGCTGAGATCAACATTTCCTGCTAGATGGCCCAGAACCAGAGCTGCATCGCCTCCCTGCACAACGGGAGTGACTCCGCCCCCCCTTTTTTGTTGAGGTAGTGCAAGGCCACTGCACTATGTCATAATCAGGACATTCTTCCCCCGCACAGACGGCAGAAAAGCCTTCAGGGCTAGCCTGACGGCCCTCAGCTCTAACCGATTGATGTGGAGTCTGGACTCTGACAGAGACCAACGTCCGCTGGCTGTTAACTCTTTGGCATAAGCTACCCAACCTGTGAGGGATGCGTCCGTCACAATCGTCACCTCCGGCCATGGCTGCCAAAATGGTGCTCCCTTCATTGGCCCACCATAGAAGATCCTGGGAGACCGAGGTCGCAATCTGAACGGGATCCGACATCTTGCCGGAGAACTGCGACCACTGCATCTTGAGAGCCCACTGCAGAGATCTCATTCACAGCCTGGGCTCTGGCACCAGGAAGACGCAGGATGCCATGAGGCCGAGCAACCTCAAGAATTCGAACGCCGGGAGACTCTGGGCACGTTGAAACTTGTCCAGCATCTGCAGAATGTGATGAGCCCTCACCTGAGGAGGCGAACACTGCCCCAGGGATGTGTCGAGCACTGCTCCGATGTACTGGAGCCGCTGGGTAGTTTTCAAATGGGACTTTAAATTGAGGGAGAAGCCCAGCTTGTGAAGGGAGTGGCAGGTGACGGACAGATGATCCAGGGCTTGCTTGGGAGAGCGCGCACTGATCAACCAATCGTCCAGGTAGGGGTAGACGTGAATCCTCCCTTTCCTGAGATACGCTGCCACCACCACCATCAGCATCAGCTTGGTGAAGACCCTCGGGGCGGAGGTCAATCCGAACAGCAGGACGCAAAACTGAAAATGCGAGTCGCCAACCACAAACCTCAGGTACTTCCTGTGCTTTGGAAGAATTGGCATATGAAAGTAAGCATCCTTGAGGTCTAGAGACACCAACCAATCCTGAAGCTGAAAGGTCTGGAGGACTTGAGAAAGAGTTACCATCTTGAACTTGTCCTTCCTGAGGAGCTTGTTCAACCAACGCAAGTCCATGATGGGTCTCAATCCCCCGTCTTATACCATCCCTTGTTCCTCTCCGCTACCAGTTCTATGGTGCCTTTCTCCAGCAGGGATAGGATTTCCTGTGCAAGGAGCGGATCTAGACGCTTCAAAGAGAGCTTCCCCGGTGGATTGTCGTGAGGCCTCTGGCTATGATCTCCAGAATGCACACATCTGAAGTAATGGCCCACCATTCTCCAAGATGCTGCGCAAGTCTGCCCCCAACCGGCCTCATGACTGAGCGGACACGGCTGCGGCAGTGCCTGAGGGCAAAGAGGCAACTGCCCGAGCGGCTTTGGCACCCCGAGTACCTTGCTTTCCACCCCGGGTACTCCTACGGTGGCCCCTTTGACTGGCAGCTCCTCTCGATCTACCAAAGGTAGAGTAGTAGCGAAAGGAACCTCCCCTCCATTGCTGTCTCCTAGGACGAAAAGGCGGAGGTTGACGTACTGCAGCGCTCAACGACTTTGCGTGCAGCTTTGGAGGTCTGCAACATCTCAAGGCTCTCGTCAGCCTTGCTGCCAAACAGATGAACACCATCAAAGGGCATGTTCAGAAGACGGGATTGCACATCAGGAGCAAACCCCGACTTCCGCAACCACGCAAACCTGCGTATCACAGTGCTCGCAGCCATGGACCAGCTGAGACAGTCTGCCATGTCCAAACCCGACTGAACGGACTCACACATGGCATCCTTGCCGTCTTGCATGAGGGCTAGAAAACCATCCTGTTCCTCCCCTTTGGGAATATGCTCAGCCGCCAAAGACGCACAGTTCCACAGAGTGTATGTGAATCTCGCTAAGGCACAAGTGGAGTTGGCTACCTTCAGCGCCAAACCCCCAGCCGAAAATACCTTCCTGGGCCAACCATCAAAGCGCTTATCTGTTAGGCAGAAACCTGTGCAGTTCCCTTAGGGACCACTGCAAAAGATTTAAGACTACAGGTGTTTGGCAGTAAACCCACTTGGTAGCAGTCTGTACCACACAGATTCACTTGGTAGCTGTGGCTGAGCAGTCAGACTTTCCTCAAGAAGAGTTAGGCAGTATGTAGAGTATACACAATAGGTACAGAGATACAGTAGCACAAGCAAACACTGACCAGAGCTTTGGTGTAAAAGTATATAATTATTTAAAGACACACTTGTAAATTACACTAGCACAAAGAGGTAAGTAAGTTCAGCACACAGTCACTATTATATATATACAACCCTAATTACTTATTAGACAAGTCTTAATGAGAAACACCACTAATTTTCAGACAGAGGTGAGCGCTTAACATGAGATGGCACTCTAATAAGTTATTAAAAAGTGAGGGAAAAAGGCAGAGTTATGGAAGCACACAAATTTCAATACTTTTAAAAGAACCACAGTAAGGCATGATAGGCAGAGTTCTATTGGAGAGCAAGGAAGTCAATTGCAAGGCCCACTCTTGGAGAGAGCAAGCAGAAGGGGTCCAGGTTCACACAGTGGGGTTATGCCCAAAGAGTCTTGTAGATAGTTCGCAAACAAAGGATGAAATTAAAGTCAGGAAAAGTTAGCTAGGTTGTCCCAGGCCTGCCCAGGTTAGAAAGTCGAGGCTTTACTGTCACCCCGAACGATCTGTCGCAAGGGAAGCCAGGCGGGACACAGTACCTTAAGTGTGAAGGAAGCTCCAGCGGGGGCAGTTGTTCCTGGCAGCGGGTGCAAGTCGGTGTTTCGTCCAGAGGAAGAGGAGGTCTCGCCGTGGAGGAAAGATGAAGGTCGTTGCACTGCCAGGGAAGAAACCAGCCACAGAGTTTGTTCAGTTAAAAGGTACTACCCTTCTCTTCGCGGTAGTGGTAAGCCGTGGTATTCCGGTTGCCGGGGTGCTTGGCACGGGCAAGGCGGCCACGAGATGCTCCAGGAAGGTGAAAAGAAGGCAAAACTGGTTATCCCCACCAGTCAAAGGAAGAAGACTCTCCGGGCTGGAGATCTCCTCTGTCGTCGGGAAAAGTGGCGAGACGGTTCAGCAGGGCTCCACCGGTGGTGTTGTCGTTGCAGGTCAGCTCAGCTTCTCCCTCCTCGGATTCTTAGGTCCTGTGGCGACATCTGAAGTTCCAGTCCCCAAAGCCCTGCTTTTATGCAGCAAACCCCCATTCATTCAGCCTAGCTGTCAATCAAACATGGTAAGTGGGAGGCCACCAGGCGGCGCACAGGCAATGGCTGCCTGAGTGCGTAGCTCCCGCCGTGACCGGGCTTCTGTAAGGGATTGAGCCCCCCCTCCCAAGCCCCCCTGGCGGGCCCACCCCAAAGATTTCGTCGGGCGCCCCCCCTGGGCACCCCCGGGCGAAAGAGCGGCATCCGAGGTCCCCGGGAATCGAAAGATCGGGACCCGGGATTCCCCGCACTGGGAGAAGAGCGCGGCCCGGAAGGCCACAGAGCCGGAGGAGAGGCGGGCCCCTCCCGCATCCTGGCGGGCCCATAGCCCAGCCCGCCCCCCTCCCCTCGACTAGCTTTTTTCCCCGACCTGGTACGGGGACCGGGTCTGAGGCGGCCCGAAGACATCACCGTGGTCCGGGAGACGCGCTCCCTCCTCACCACGCGCTTCACCCCGGCCTGGCGGAATACACCCAGGGATTTCCCCCGAACAGAGGACGGCGGGACCCACCCTGGAGTCCGGAGGCCCGAGGCGGGCTCTGGGGACCTGTGCCTCCCCCCCAGCCCACGAGGACTGAGCGAGGCTGACGGAGCGAGTCGGGGTGTGAGGCCCCCACACCCCCCTGGATCTTCAAACGCGGGCTGCCACAGCCCAACGAAAGACGAAGGCAGCAGAACCAGAGGAGGTCCAGGGACCGCTCCCCGCGGGCGTGCGGGCCGAGGTGAGAGGCCCTCCCCTCGCCTGTAGCTGGCGGGTGCGGACCCCTGGAACACACCGGAGGTACGAGTCGCCCCCCCACCCCCCCAACACATTAGCACCACCAGACAGGGGGGTTACCTGGGTGTGAGGCCCCCGCCTGTCGAAGGTGGGGCGTGCGCCCGCCCGGGGGTGGCTCCCCCCCCCCCCCAGGAGGGGGGAAAAAAAAAAAGCCACGGACAAACAGCTAGGCCACCACTGGTCGGGCGCTGGATCTAGATCGCCCTCCCCCCTGCAGACTCAAAGAAGCCCACGAAACTAGCCCTACAGGCTTCCGTGTTCCCGGCGTCCCTCCAAGGGGTACCCAGTAAAGGCCCCGATCCCCCACGGGGAGTTCGGACGGGGTGTGAGGCCCCCGCCGGGTGACGGTGGGGCGTGTGCCCGCCCCCCCGCAACATTCTACAACTCAGGCTGGAGCCGGCCCGGGACGGGTCTGCCCCAGTGGACGGTCCCGTGGTCTTGGGGGCCCCCCCGCTGACGTCCCCAGGAGAACGGTCTCACCCCCCGCCAGGGACATTGAGGCCCAGACAGTGGACCATGGGAAGGCACCTGATGAGCTGGCGGGAGTCCCTGCAGGAATATCGCTTCCAGGAGGGCAAAAAAGGCGACAAAGGTACAAGTCTGAAAAGAACCATGGCCCAGTCGGAAGACGTAGCCCCTTCCTCCTCAGCCATGGAAAGGGGCTTCGCCTCAATTTTACAAGAAATCAGGGACATGCGTTCTGATATTGCACAGAAGTTTGAAAAAATGGACCAATGGGTGGATAATATTGAAGACAGATTGCTTCAGGTCGAGATCCAGCAAACGACCTCGTCACCCCAAGAGATTCAACTCAACATGAGGCTAGAGGCCCTGGAAAAGAGGGACGAGGAGAGAGACCGCCAGATGGACGATTTCGAAAATAGGGAGAGGAGGAACAACCTCAGGATTTTCGGGGTGCCCGAAATGGAGGGGGAAACGGAGAGGGACGTCACCAGAACGGTGCTAGACATCATTACTCTCTTGTTTGCGGAGGAGATGACCACAGAGCCTACAGAGTGCACAGGGCGGGGGGCAGAACGGGTGGCCCCCGTTCGATCCTGGCCCGGTTCCACTACTATTCGGAAAAGACTAAAGTGCTGGAGGAGGCCAGGAAGGCCCGAGAAATCACCTATAATAATGCCCAGGTCTCCATATACCAGGACCTCTCTGCATACACGTTGGCTAAGCGGAGAATGTGCCGCCCCCTCACGCAGCTGCTAAAGGAAAAAGGGATACGCTATAGATGGGGCTATCCCTTCTCCCTGACATTCGAATACATGGGCCAAAGATCAACCCTGATCACAGAAGAAGACATCAGCGGTGCGATCCAGGAATACGTGGTGGACACGAACCCCCAAGGGGCCCTTCGGCCCCAGGGGGGGACAGACCCGGTGACCCCGGCCCGTCGAGGGACTGGAGAAAGAGAACGGAAATTTAGGAAAATGAACACCCCATCTCCAGCAAAGGAAGGCAGTCGGAACGATTCCGAGGACTGAGAACGGACTCGAACCGTTATGATCTAAATGGCATTTGGAGGAGTCAGAGGTTTAATATTTAACTGCATCCCCACGAACAGCAAGTATATGGGTCTCACAAAAGGAATGCAGCTGTGGGAGGGTTTGGGGGGCTCAAGAGGATCAGCTTCAAGGGCGATTAGCCTGGCCACAGGGGGCAGGCTGGTGGTTCGGCCAAAAGCCAGTGTTGGCGGAACTATTTGGCTGGACGCCGGGGAAGGGGGAGGGGGGTACACGAAAGTTGAGGGGGTTCAGTTTGGATCTGGGGTAGGGGGGCAGTTGGGGTTTTGTTACATGCCCGCCCGGGGGGGAAGGGTGGGGGGAAGAGGGGAGTTCAAAGCACAATTCAAAAAGCAACCGGGATGGAGCGTTACAAAGTCGTTGACCGTGAGGGAAGATTACTTCGATCATGGCTGAGAGTCTGCCTGCCCTGGGTGTGGGTTCCCTCAATGTTCGGGGCTTAAATTCCCCCACGAAAAGATCCCTGGTTAGTAGGGAGTTCCGAAGAGCCAAGCAAGACATCCTCTTCTTGCAAGAGACCCACTGGCCTCTGGGGAAGGAACCCAAATTGCGGGGTGGTGGGATTGGGGAGGTCTTCAGCGCTTCCCACAAGGGAAAGAAACGAGGGGTGGCGATACTATTAGCTAGAGGCGTCAACTTCGAAAAAGAAACCATATTGAAAGACCCGGGGGGCCGCTATCTGCTAGTCCGGGGAGCCCTGCAGGGGGCCCCACTCACCCTGGCGGCCATCTACGGTCCAAAAGAAAGCCAAGCACAGTACTAGGAGGAGATGAGGGATAAACTAAAACTTTTTGTTCATGGTACGGTGGTGGTGGGTGGGGATTTTAATATGGTCCTGGACCCAATCCGGGACAGGAAACAAACAGGCCCCCAGATCCCCAGGGCAGCGGATGAAATCATGGCCCGAACCTTCCAGAGGGTCAATTCAGAACTAGGCCTGGTGGATACGGTCCCGACCCCTATATCCGAGACCCCCTCCTTTACGTACTACTCAGCAATCCACACATCATTTTCCAGAATAGACTACATCTTGGTGGACGAGTCCTTGTTTCCATTTATATCTGGCTACAGAGTTCAGCCGGTCCCCTGGTCTGACCACGACCTGGTCAGAGTTACTATAGCGAGGGAAGGGCTGAGTGACCGCGGGGGGAGATGGAAGTGTAATGACTTTCTACTAAAAGATGAGGTACTAGCGCAGGAAGTACTTGAGGCCATCACTGAATTTTTTGAGTTTAATGACAATGGGGAGGTAGGTCAACGGACCCTTTGGGACGCCTTCAAGGCCACCTTGCATGGAGTCCTGATCAAAATAGGAGCCCGGGAAAAAAGGGTAAGGGCCGTCCAGGAAAGGTGCCTGGGGGAGAAAATTGCCCAACTCCAACCAGGGGGTTCCCCTGCGGAGCCCTTAGACCGTGACAGGATAGCCGCCCTGGACGATTACAGGCTCCAGTTGAAGGAACTCCTCCTGCAAAAAACCGAGAGAAGTCTCCAGCTGGTCAAACAGAGGTACTATGAGAAGGGGGACAGGGCGGACAGGATCTTAGCCTGGAAGCTGCGAGAGGTCCAGAGAAGCAAAATGGTGAGAGCAGTTAAAAATGAGGAGGGGAAATTAGGCCACGATGCATCCCACACAGGAGAGGCATTCCGCAGATATTACAAAAAACTATACTTGTCTGAATATAACGGGGATGAGGAGGAAATCAAGGGGTTTCTGGATTCTATACAGATCCCATCCCTTTCCAGGGAGATGGCGGAGGGGTTGGAGGGTCCAGTGACCGAGGATGAGGTGGAGCGAGTGATTAGCGCCATGAAGGGGGGGTACCTCCCCGGGTGAGGATGGCTACTCAGTCTTCTTCTATAAAAGGTTCCGTTCTACCCTGGCTCCGTACCTGGTAAAGGTGTTCAACGCAGTGTTGGAGGGGGGGGTCTCTCCCGGACTCCATGATGGAGGCGATCATAGTGGTGCTCCCCAAGGATGGTAGGGACCCCTCAGAGTGTGCCTCCTACCGCCCGATATCCTTGTTGAATACTGACGTGAAGATCCTGGCTAAGGTGATTGGGAGGCGGATAGAGGGGGTCCTGCCGAAACTAGTCCACGGAGACCAAGTGGGTTTCATAGGAGGTCGTCAGGGCTCAGACAACATCCGAAAAACTATAGATTTGTTCCACCATGCCCAGAGGTCTGATCTTGACGCGAGCGTCCTGTCCTTGGACTCGGAAAAGGCGTTCGACAGGGTCGAATGGAGATTCATGGCACTCACCCTCCAGAGAATGGGCTTTGGGCCACAGATCCGGGACTGGGTGGCTGCACTATACAGGGCCCCGAAGGCTAGGGTTCAGGTGAACGGCAGGCTATCGGACCCGTTCTCCCTCTCGCGGGGAACCAGGCAGGGATGTCCGCTTTCCCCCCTAATTTACGTTCTTGCAATGGAACCCCTGGCCATCGCAGTCAGAGCTCATAGAGATATCAAGGGGATTAAGAGAGGTGAGGTGGAATTTAAGCTATCCTTGTTTGCGGATGATATCCTGGCTTACCTGGTGGACCCGCGGCTCTCGCTTCCCCCCCTCTTGTCTCTGATGGCCACATTTGGGCGCTTCTCGGGGCTCAAAATTAACGCATCCAAATCGGTCCTAATCCCCATGAGAACATTAGACGCGGGCTTGGAATCCCTGGACAGGTTGGAGGGGATAACAGTGGGGAAAATCTCTATCCGATACCTAGGTGTCCTCCTCCCCAGGGACCTTTCCAACCTTGCCCCTATGAACTACGACCCTGTGATGGTGGGGATTACGGCAGACTTGAGGAGATGGGGCTCCATGATTCTGTCCTGGTATGGCCGCATGACGGCAGTCAAGATGAACATTCTTCCACGGTTATTGTATCTCTTTACCTCTCTTCCTGCGGTCGTCCCCGACCAAACCTTCAGGGTCCTCCAAAACGCGGTCCGTGAGTTTATATGGCAGGGTAGGACACCGAGAACCGCAAAAACTGTCCTGACTTTACCTAGGGAGGAGGGAGGGTTTGGGCTGCCAAATTTCCAGCTTTACTATCGTGCCGCCCAGTTGCGTGTCCTCCTGGAGCATATGAAAGAGGGGCTGGGCACATACTGGTCCTATCTGGAGGACATGGATACCCATCCACTAAAGGTTCGGGACCTTCTATGGGCCCCACGAAAATTTATTCCGAATAGATTAAAGTCCCACCCAACATTGGGGGTTCTCTGGGCGATCTGGCAGGAGGGCCCCCAGACACCACACTTAACGTCATGGCCGTCCCCGATGTCCTCTCTATGGGGCCAACCCCTCAAGCTGGGCAGTAGGGGGTTCCGCTGTGCACAGTCCTGGTCCAACTCGGGGATGGAATGGGCAGGGCAGATGTTTAGGGAAGGAGAATTCCTACCATACGAGGAATTGAGGGATGCTCTTGGTCAGGGGTCACTATCCATTTTTGAATATCTCTGCTTGAAGGGCATCCTATGTGACCAGGCCTGGGGCCAAGACTTGAAGAGACAACTGACCCCCTTTGAAAAGTTTCTTGATACAGCGTCCTCCAGGAAGGGGGCGGTTTCAGGGATGTATAAAATTTTGAACACTGTTAATTTGGGGGAGAGGAGGCGGTTCCGCTCTTTTTGGAATGAGTTGGCAGGGGTAGAGATCTTGGAGGACGCCTGGTTCAGGATATTTAAAATAGCCTTCCACGGGAACTTATTTACCGCGGATATGGAACACAACTTTAAAATCCTCCGGGGATGGCACAGAGACCCTGCAAAGTTGTCAAAAATGTTCCCAGGTGTATCCCCAGCATGCCCAAGGGGTTGCGACCAGGTTGGTTCGAGGGCACACATGTGGTGGCACTGCCCGAAGGTACAGGCATATTGGGAGGAGGTAAGGGGCTGGATCGCTGAAATCTCTGAGGAATTGCTCCCCCAGAACCCTCTGACTATGCTGCTGGGCCTCCCCCCAGAGGACACTGACACATTGAGGTACCCTAGAATGTGGGAAACAATGCTACGAGCGGGAAGGGTTGCCCTCGCCCAAAAGTGGAAGAGCCCTGAAACTCCCTCCAAGGTGGAATGGCTACAGAAGGTTAAAAATATGTTCTTGATGGACAAACTGACGGCAATGGTAAACAATGTCTCGGCCTCTTTCCAAGCAAACTGGTACGGGGTGCAACAGACCTGGGGATGGGATATCCACTGATCCGTAGCGTGGAATTGGGAATAGTTGGGGCGCCCATGGCCCGGGAATCGGCAGACGGAGTACAGCCATACTAGAAGTCAACGCTCATGCTCGCTCCCAAGCTCCAGACTAATAGAGCTTGCATCACAAAGCCCCGAGAAGGGGGATTTTTTTGTTGGGGGGGTGGGATTGTATTGGGGTGGTGTGGGTAGGGGGGGCGGAGGCCTCCGGGCCTGTCACTTGATTTCAGGTGAATATGCTTGGTGCCCTAAAGTTTGTTTAAGAAAATGTCAATAAAACCAAAGTTTAAAAAAAAAAACATGCTAAGTGGTGAGCCGGCCAATCACACAAGAGTGCGACTTGAGTTGCCAAGGCAACTCAGTCCAGGGTGCCTAAACCCCCTCCCACATCCCCTGTGGTATCCAGACAGAGTGGCACCACTTTTGGAGGCTTCTGTCGAGAAGCCCGCCAAAAAGTGGAACAAAGGGCTCGACTTGGGTTGGAGTCACAGAAGAGGACACAAATGCCATTTTAGAATCGAGTTGTGGTGAAAAATACCAACCGGTGAATTAATATTAAATGAATAAACCGGCGGTATGTTCGAGGCTATAAGAATTAAATAATTAAAGTTGGTAGCCTCGAACAATGGGAAAATCCCATAGAGATATATTTGCGGCCGAATATAAAAAGTAGTATCCACTGCCACCAGCCAAAACTCGATCAGGGGGGATGGAGACGTGCCCCCTCGAGCAACAGACCCTGGTGCCCCGACCAATACATCCACAATATGGTTTGTACTGGTTTCTGTTCATAATTTGGGACTAGTAAAGCCAATTGTGACTTTACATGCCCTGGGAGACAGTAGTCAGTCCCAGGGTATGGAGTCTATGTTGGGGGGTCGCTACAACACCCCTGGGTTACGGCACGGAGGGTGCTGTGTAATCCACATCAAAAACATACGAGACCCTATGGAGTAAAAGACCCCATAGCCCCTAAAACACATGGAAAGATAAAGGAACACCTCAAATCATGTCTAAGAGTGGGAGTAAAAGAGTCTCACTCTTAGCAGGAGAAAAAAAATAAACCCCAAAAATCCAGCAAAGCTGCTGGGGACTCACTAGGTTTGGGAAATTAGCCTTTACCGAGAATTCTCCCTAACATCGTCCCTATCAGGAGGGATGGTAGGATACGCAGCCTGCTTCAAGGAGGCCGTAGCCGCCTGCACCACCAAACTCTCTGGAGTAGGGTGCATCGATAAGTAGCAGGGGTCACCACTGGATGGGCGGTATTTTTTCGGATGCAACTTATTAAATGCCGGTAGACTATCCGGAGCAGTCCAAGCCGCCGCCACCCTCCTTTGCAAAGCCATGTGAAACGGCAACTCCGGGTCAGTTGGTGGACCTTGATCCAGGATGTCCGTCAAATCATCCTGAGCAAAATCAACAGGTGGAGCAGACCACCCCAAGTATTCTGTCACCCTTGACATGAGACGCCGATAGGAGGAATCCGCATGCGCTCCAGGCTCAGGTCGGCCAAACTTCACCTCCGGAGAGGTGTCAAGGCCACTAGCGTCATGCAATGACTGAAGGAGTTTCTCCATCTGACTATGCCCAGACAAAAGATCATCAGGGACATCAGGAGGCACAACCATCTCCTCATCAGACAGTTCCTCAACCTCTGAAATGTCTTGCAAAGGCTGGAAAAACTCCAATCTAGGAGTAGGAACAGAATAGGGCTCAAAAACAGGCCTCACAGACTTACTGAGAGCCTTCCTCTGAGGTTCCACAGCCCTCCGGGGCACCTCCGGCAATTCCACCAAAAACGGCATTGACGGCGTCGACAACTTCTTCGAGGCTGGAGCCTTGAGAGAGCCCCTTGTCGGACATGGCGCTGATGGCGTCGACGACTTCTTTGAAGGCTTCACAGGTTCCGACGGTCTTGATGGCGTCGAGGACTGGGACCTGGATCTGGCACGGCTATGGCGATCTCCCTTGTCCGAAGGGGCCCTCGACAGCTCCCTATGATCGCGCCGACCGCCCGAGCCCAAAGGCGTGCGAGTGGTGGACCGAGCCCGTTCCTTGCCGGCTTCTTTCGAAGGTGCGGACGGAACTGGGCCTTGTGATTTGAAAATCGCTGACATCTGCCGGCTGAATGATTCCCATTCGGCTGGCGACGAAGACTTGGTTGGACAAGTCAACCGTCTGGCGGAGTCCTCCTCCAACGAGTAAGGCGAACGGTGACGGCACTTCCTAGAATGCCTCGATGAGGCAGAGGAATGGCAGGAACCACTCCTAGAACGAGACCCCATGGATTTTTGCTGACGTAGAGTCGCCCCTCGAGTCATCGGTCGAAAGACCAGCGGATTTCGATTTATGGGGTTTGGACACCATACCTACCTTCAATTTCTTCTTACGTTCCCGCAAGGCCTTAGATGTCAGGGACTGGCAATCCTCGCAGTCAGCGGTGGCGTGGCTTTTGCCGAGGCACCAAAGGCAGATGTCATGCGGGTCCGTGATGGACATCTTCGAACCACAGTCCCGACATTTTTTAAAGCCTGACTTCGTGGTAGTAGAAGACGACGAAGACATCGCTTTTGAAGAGAAGAATCTCGTACCGAGATTCCGAAGCAAACACGTTTGCGGAAAAAACAGAACTGAAGCTACGGGCACTGTGCGTCCTATACATAACATCCAGTGACGTCGACCCTCGACAGAGGCCCTCGAGGGACAACCGATCGACGCAGGACACCCTCTGCTGAAAATGTTCCGAAGCAGCACAGCTGTGGACATTACCGGTCATAGATGTGGAATACGTCGGAGGATACAATCCCCTCGAATTTGGCGTACTGTGCCTGAGCTACTAAATAATACAATTCAAAATCCAGTGCTGCAATGCCACCCATCTCATTTGGCTCAACAAGTTTCTCCCACTTCATCCTAGTGGCTCCCCATCCCATATGAAAGTCGTCGCCATGGAGCGTAGGTTGTCGAAGAACGCTCTACATGGCCATATCGGGACGTTGCTAAACACATATAGCAGCTTGGGGAGAATCACCATTTTAAGGACCGCAACACGATCAATTAGCGAAATAGGAAGTTTGGCCTATAGCTCAAGTTTAGTTGTTCGTAATTGTCAATTTATATGGAAATCCTGTCTTTGGATACAAGGATCCCCATATATCTTATGCTTGTGGGTGACCACCGGAGGCCGTGTGTACTGGTTGGGCAAATGGTGGCGGATGTTAGCGGGCAGATTTGGTATTTGGAAGTATTTTTCTTATATCCCTAGTATTCTGTGAATTCATTCATGACTTCCAATATGGGGCCAAGGTTTTTTTTCTGTTTCAGGCACATACAGCAGTGTATCATCTTCGTATAAGGATATGGACTGGGTGATTCCGGCCATTTTGATCCCTCTCTGTTCCTATCTTTGCCTGATAGCTGCAGCTACAGGCTCTATCGTGAGGGCAAACAAAATTGTAGAGAACGGCAGCGCTGCCTCGTGCCTCTGCCCAGGCTGAAGGTGTTGGACATCGTATGATTGGTAAGGACCCTTACATCTGGGGAAGCATACAGTAATCCTATACTCCGAACAAAATATGGTCCCAATCCAAATTTCTCGAGCACTGCAAATAAATATGACCAGGAAACCGAGTCGAAAGCCTTTTCGGCATCTAATGATACAACCGCAGCTTGCGTCTCCGGTTTGATTTGGCCCATAACTCTGAATAATCTGCGTAGGTTTAGCGCGGTGGATCTGGTTGGGATGAAACCGCACTGGTCTGGGTGGACCAGTGTGGTCATATTGGATAGCAATCTGGTGGCGAGTACTTTAGCGTATATTTTTGCATCCGAGTTAATCAGAGAGAGGGGTCAGTAGGAGGACATTTCATGGGAAGGGCGTCTAGATTTCAATAATACTGTGATGATTGCCTCCCTCATTGTTACCGGTAACGATCCAAGTGGCATCGCTTCTTCCCATACAAGAGTCAATATTGGGGCTAGCTCAGAAGATTATTCTTTATATATTTCAGCACCCGGTCCATCCGACCCCGGGGCTCGACCGGATGTTCGTGATTTCATCGCTTCAGTGATTTCCTCACTTGTTATTGGTTGCTCAAGAACTAGAGCGCTTTCCATTGAAAGTGTTGGGAGCGTGATGCTATCTAGATAGTCCCTCATTTCCAGCTCTGGGCGTGTGTCGTGGTTTGAGTAGAGATCGATATAGAATTTGGTGAATTCTTCGTTAATCACTCCCTCATCGTTTATGACCTCCCCGTTTCCGCTATAATGCTTGTAATCGGTACATGGTTCTGTTTGTTCTTTAAAAGATTAGCTATGGAGTGTCCTGCCTTGTTCCCCCTCTCTGTATTTGCGTGCCCTTATGGGTGATTTCATGTACTGTTGTTCACTTGCTGATAATTCATTGAATTTCTGAAGAAGGCTATTGATCTCGGCTAGGGTTCCCTTTTCATGTGTTATACTGTATTTGTTCTCTAGTTTTTTCAGGCGCTTTTCTGTGTCCGCTAGTTTTGACCTGACTTTCAGGAACCTGTAGTTTTCGACATTATGGCCCCCCTTACCCATACTTTAAAGTGTTGCGTATTTATCTACCGACCATTTATTTATCTTAAACAATTCTTCGATTTCAGTATGTAATGATTCTGTCACATTTGGATCTCTGAGGATGTTTGGGGGCATCCTCCATCTTCTGATGGGAGGCTTGATGCTTTGTAGTGTTACCTCTAAGGTGATTGGGGAATTATCTGATAGGGTACGGGGTGAATGTCGCAGTGATCTACCACGTTTGGTGGGTTGAAATAAACCAGTAGTCGATTCGTGACTCTGTGTTATGTACCGATGAGTAAAATGAATATTGCCTCTCCAGTGGGTGTAGCGCTCTCCAGGCATCAATGAGGGATAATTGGATCAAACCCTTTGCTTAACAGAGGACAGGTCTAGCGACACATTGAGTATAGTGTTAAAGTCCCCTCCCCACAATATGCATGCATTTTCCACTAGGCCGATTTCATCAATTACGCTCACATAAATATCAGGGTCATCAATATTAGGCAGGTAGATGTTAACAAGGACCATCCTCTCGCCCGCCACTTTACCCCATAAATTTACGTATCTGCCTTGAGGATCAATTTTGCTTTTCTCAAACTTAAAGCCCAACGAGGGGTGTATCAATGTTAGCACTCTGTTCTGTGACGAATATTCAGTGTAGTATCTATTGTTTCCCCATTGCCAAAGGATGCCATTGTTCACGTTTTGCAATGCATGTGTCTCTTGCAACATAGCAATATGGGGGTGGTGTCTGTTAATGTATGCTCCAACTTTACTAGATCGGTTATTAAGCCCGCGGACATTCCAAGTAAGAAGTTTAAGCTTCAGCCCTGTGACCGATACAGTGTGATGTGCCATTCATGTGTAGTTGAACAAACTAGTATTAATGTCATTTTGTCCAGAGTGGTACAGCCTGTAGCGACGTGAGCACAGATTTTAAACATCTTAATTTCAGCACCCAATGCAGAAAAGGGCATCTCCCAGGTGCTTGTTCCCTCGTCCAAACCATTAACCTGAACTTGAAAACTTATCCCTTCCCTCCCCAAGTCTGCAACAGTTCTCTGTGCCCTACCCCCACCTCTACCCACACCATCAACCCCAACCTGATGATGAGACCCTTCCATTAACCTTTGGAACTTCCCGGGGGTGCATGCGATGCGGCCATGGCCCTCGTAGCCGAACGCAGCTCATCCGGCAGATAATAAAACATTAATCGGTGCCACCCAGACACCTCTATTTTCCGTAGTAAACATTGTTAAAGGATATTGCAGTGCTGCCATTCAGTCGTTGGGGCTTCTCCTGTCTTCAGTCTGGTGCTGGAGGTCCTTTTGGTCAGGATCTCCCCTCTGCAGCGGGAGTGGAATGGATGCTTCTATATAATTCAAGGCTGCTGATGGGTGATTGAAAAAAATGTGCCTGGCCTCCATGCTGTATCCATAGTTTTGCCGGGAACAATAAAGCATACGGGACCTTTCTCAGTCTGAGTTGTCTCTTGACCGGATCGTACGATCTTTGCATCTGGACTCCTGCAGCGAAGTCGGGTATTTGTGGATGCTGTCACTGCCATGTCGAAGTGGTCCCATTTTCCTTGCCAAACGTAGAGCTGTATCTCTGTCCCTGTAATTTAACAGTTTGGCAATGGCGGTGCGGGGAGGGGCCCCTGGCTTGGGTACCGGGGCCAGTGTGCAGTGTGCCCTTTCTACCAAGAAATGTTCTGAAAAGGAGGTACCACCAAACAGGGCTCTCAGCAGCGCCTCGACATGGGGTTCCATGGGGCCTTTACAAAAGGATTTGGAAAGGCCCACTATCAGGATGTTGTTGCGGCGGGATCTGGATTCCAAATCGTCACATTTACCACAGAGCTTGGTCATTTCGCCTTTCAGGTGGGTTATGTTGCGAGTGTTCTGACCGATGGAGTCTTCCTTGGTCCCAGTTCTATTCTCAGCCTCGGTTATTCTTGCGCTTTCTTTATCTACTCGGGCCTTGAGTGAGCCGATGGTGGCGACAATATCATCCAGTTTGACGTTGACTGCAAGAAAGCCATTTTGTACTGTGGTGAGAAGTTGGTCGAATTTGGTATTTTCAGATGAGCCTCAATCACTGGAGTCTGCACACTGGCCGGGGCATGGGAGCTTGTATAGGAATCCATCGGGCCCGTTTTCTTCTTTTTGGTGTTAGTCCCCCTTGGTATCGCCCACTGAGGTGCTCTAGACAACCAACGGCTACCTGTGTGGTCGGTTCAGTCTTATCGAGTGCTCAAGTGTCCTCACTGGCACTGAGATCACGCAGGCGCCCTCAGTGTGGATTTAAGGCAGTTAACTGGAGTTGGTCCCTGGCTCCTGCCTTATGTTCGTGAGTTCTGGGCTTGTGCATGTTGGAGTTAGCCTCGCTTCATTCCGACAGTGTATCTGGGTACCCTCGCCCCGGAGCGGATGGGATGTGCAGAGCAGGTATGGTTTGCCCACAGATGTAAATTCCAAGTTATTTATAATGTGCAGAGCCCACCCATCTACCAGCACTGGTTGTCCTTTCCCACAAAGTGTTGCTCCACTGCCCCACAGTGAGAAGCTCCTCCACCCGACCCGGGCGTATGTTCTAGGCCCCCAGACAATGAACAACCAGTTCTTGTCTACTGTAGTGGGCCCCTTGGAGCCCTGTTTCTATGTCTCACATATCTGCGTAACGTACACCGCTGAAGCTGGGGGTAGGTTTTTTCAGGTAGTGTCCGGTATAATTCCTGCTGGACTGCTAGGATCTGTGTGTAAGTCCACTTCGCTGGAGGGGTGGTGTACCTTGCCTTCGTGTCCCCGATTTGTGGGCTTGTATGTAGCTGATTTATGAGTAGTTTCGTTGCATGTCAATCCTCTAGTGCCCGAGTTTTAAACTTAATGGAATGACCTTGTTAGTGTGAGGTTGTTTGCAGGCATAACGTATGATGAACACCTAACCATAGGAGCCACTTTATCACTCGGAGTGGACTGTAGTCTCAGTATGGCCCCATATACGTTCTACAACAGTGGAGAGTGGTGGTTGCTACCTCCCGTGTGGTTGTCCAGAACGCGCCGCAGTATTATTCCGATCCCAGCGTGTGCGGTAGTTAGGGTCCAAAGGAGTATCTGGTTATAAAGCTTAAGTACTGCTTTATTATCGCTGTGTGATCTGCCGTATGTCGTCAGAAGCAGGGCCAGGGGCAGGCTCAAGGCACTCTGGTGGGGGACGTTCCAAGCCCAATTCTTCTATCGTCTTGTGTTGTCCCGGCCGCCCCGTCCCCCCGGCCGACACACAGGGTGGCGGGCTGCTGATCCGGTATGGCAGACCGCACTCCTCCCAGTCGTGGCAGCGTGGTACCCCAGTACTGGGTCAGCTCGGCAGGAAACGTCGGGTGTCGCCGATTAGGCGGGGAGTGAGCGGGCCAGCGGGGTGGGGGGGCGCACTTATTTGTTTTAACTGTTGTTGGTCCAGCAGATGGTGTCCAGCACTCCCCCACCGCGTGCCGTGTCCTCCGTCTGCTGCACCCGATCCACAGTGGTTTGTGCACCGAGGACCGGAGCAATTGCCTCCAATATCCCTCGAAGCAGTCAGGGCTTCCCCCGTTCAGGATACGGATGACAGCGGCAGTAAGTGTCCACAAGCTGGCCCGTCTATCGAGTATTCTGTCAGGGCTACAATGCACATCAGGCGGGAAGGCTGACTCCGCCCATGTGATGGTTCTGGGAAGTTGCTAGGACCGCAGCCTCACATAGTGATCACCTGGAACTCGACTGAGGGTTGGCTCCGTGCCTCAGCATGCAGTGCCTGGTTAGGTTATTTACACAGGCAGGCAGCTCAGGTTTTTCCTGGGATTTTCGCCCGTAGGTCCTCAAGGGTTTAGGCAGCACTTTCAGTTCACGTGGGTGGCTTGGGTGGCACCAAAAGAGGATTTTTCCGAGACAGGATTTTCGTCGGAGAGGAGCTTGGCAATCAGGCAGCCATTTTACATGCGCGCAACAGCCCCCCCTCACATAGGACAATTTTGACCAACCTGCATAGCAAGACCGGTGACAAGAGCGTCACAAGGTCATAGGTTTCAACGGGATCATAGCACATCCGACCTAGGAGACAGTGAAAATCCCAAACAAAAGCTGTATTTCGGGATCTCCTCACAAACCCACCAAAAGAAGCTACCTCGACCAAAACCCACGCACATTCTACTTGTAAAAGCGGGAGAAGTGAACAGAGCCACGCTGAACCCATCAAGAAGCGCTCGCCCCTGATCTCAAATGGCAATGACTTCTTACACCACAAAGGAGGAGATATTACGAGCAGCAAGGAAACAGCAAACAGTCTCTATAAACAGTCTCTATATACATCTATGTACCAAGACCTAGCATTATCCATGCTACACAAAAGAAGACTGATGCAGCCAGTCACAAGGGCGCTAACAGCCAAAAGAATAACATACAAATGGGATTACCTCTTTGGCCTGCTATTTTCCTAGGAGGGCTGGCAGCAACAAATCTCCAATTGTGAGTAAGGAATGGCCCTACTACAACTTGAAGAAGAAGAACCTTGTCAGGACAAGGCACTGAATCGGACTCTGAAAGGGGATGGACCCATAAAATGGGAATGGTCATCCCACACTAATAGGAAGTGAGGCAAAGAATTCACCCTGACTGGCCCCCGCCCAAAAGGAGAAAAATATGTAAGACAATAACAAATAAATATGGCCCGTTGTTTAAGGAAGAAAGAGGATGAAACAAAGGGGACATGAACAACACAAGCCCAGCTGAGGAGGGAGGCATTTTGGAACACAACTAAGGATATGGAAATGTCCTGCCAGGAATAAAGATGAGGAAGACGCGAGACCCAACACCCCGGGAGCGATTCGGGAAAGGTTCTAAGAAACCTTTGTCTCAAGGAGAGGGAAGTGGGAGGGGGGTGTAGGGAAGGTGAGTTAAAAGGGAAAGTTTCAAGGTATGATACGCAAGGTAGGAAGAAGTGCAGTGTAGGCTACTGGAGGAGACATAGCGAAACTCGGCCTGAGAGTCATGACTGACTTGAACATCATAACCCTAAATGTACAGGGCCTAAATTCGCCAGTTAATCGGTGGTCTCAGATCTCCAAGCATCAATAGTCTTCTTACAAGAGACATGCTTTCTCCCGGCTGATGAAATGAGGATTACTCACAAAGCATTCCTGAAGCAGTACTATGCTTCAGGGGGGGAAAAAGACCAGCGGCGTGGCCATATTATTGGGGACCAATGTGAAGTTTAAGAAACAGTCTTTGTACATAGATGGGGAAGGCAGATATCTGCTCGTCAAAGGTATGCTGGACGAGCAGATATATACACTAATCGCAATATATGCCCCAAATGAGAAACAAGACCTATATTTAGGGGAAATATTGCAGAAATTGGGAGGATGATGTGAAGGCCAAATAGTGATTGGTGCAGACTTTAACTGTGTGATGGACCCTACCTTAGACAAAACACTGCCACCCACAGCGGGAGACGTGAGAAACAGACAAGTGCTAGGGAAACTCTTTAGGGATTTGGGGGTAGTGGAAACGTGGAGATTTTTCCACAAACAAGAAAAATAATTCACCCATTATTCAGCAGCTCACAGAGGGTACTCAAGAATCGGCATGATATTGGTCTCAGCCATGCTGATTCCTCAGGTTGGAGAAGTACAATATCTCTCAGATCACGCTGCAGTCCTAGTGCAAATTGTGTTGGCAAAAGATATGATCAAAACTTGTAAAAACTGGAAGTTGAATGAAATTATATTAAGGGACCTCGCACTTAGGGCACATATGGAGAAAGCATTGAATAACTACTTCCTAGACAACGACAATGGAGAAACAGACTGGGGAGTTATTTAGGATGCGGGGAAAGCGGTAATCCGCGGTGGGAATTCATATCACAAACAACATAAATGTGGGAAAGGGGGCTCATTAAAAAGAAGCTTGAGTCAGAACTACAGGAGGCAGAATCACAACACAAAACTAGACAGACACAATAATCACTCATAGCACTCCAGAAAGCGAGAGCCCAGTTAGAAACCCACGTAGCAGACCGGACGGCACAGGCCCTACTGAACACAAAGCAGAAGTATTATGTTCGGTGGGGAGGGGGGGTGGTGGCAAAAGATTCTTAGCAGCCAAATTACATAAACAAAGATCCCGAAACTATATTGCACAGTTTAAAAATGGAAAAGGGAAACTGTGTACATCACAGGAGGGGAAACCGGAAATAATGGATAAATTTCACCAGAAACTCCTGAAACAAGAGGACCTCCAACCATATGCACAAATACATTATACGTCAAAATTCACCCTCCCCAAATCACTGAGGAGGACATTGACTTTTTACAGACCCCATAACAGCACAAGAAATGTGTGACGGCATAACAACGTATAGCCCCTAAAAAGACCCGGGACCGGATGGACCAGGGAACGAATATTATAAGACATTCTGAAATCAACTATTAGGCCCATTAACCAAACTATTTAATCATATAAAGGGAAAGTGCCATGGTCTCAGCTGACATGGGAAACTCAATCACAGTCCTAATACTAAAACTGGGCAAAGACCCCACAGACTGCACTACCTACCGGTGGTTTTCGCTGCTTTACAGTGATGCCAAACTGTGCGTGAAAGTGCTTGCAACAAGACTGATGAAGGTACTACCCAAAATAATCCATAAGGACCAAGCAGGCTTTATAATAGGGAGACACACGCAAGACAATATAAGGCGAGGAGTGGATGTCATAGACATAGGCACTAGGACGAGGCAAACATTCTCTATAGCTGCACTAGACGCACAACGTGCCTTTGACAGTCTGGACAGGTCATACTTGAAACCGGTCCTAAGGAAATTCGGCTGTGACCCCGTTTTCCTTAAAATGGAACTTTCAACTCCCATCCACAACCTTTATGGTCCGTCCAAAATAAAAATACAGAGAGGTAAACGACAGGGATGTCCCTTATCCCCCCCCTAATATTCGCCATGGCGATGCAGCCTATAGCGGAAATAATAAAACAGGATCCGGAGGTAGTGGGAGTCGCCTGTGGAGGAGCAACACACAACACAGCATTATATGCTGATGACATCCTCATTTCCCTTAGAGACTCCATGTCATAGGTACCAGGCAGGTAGTCGGGGCAAGCTGGGTGGAGGCTTGGCAGGCCTGGCATAGGCACACAAAAAGCCTATAGCAGATACCTTCTTTTCATTCCTTCCTGGTGTTTGTAGTAACTTCCTGGTTACCACTTCCTGTTGCCAAACAGGAAGTGCATGACAATTCATGAGTGCTCTAGTGTTTGGGTGTGGCTGGCTATATAAGACACACCCAAGATTCCTCCAGTGCTTCGTGTTGCTTACTGTGAGCTGCATCAGCAACACTCGCCGTGCTCCGGATCAACCTGCTTCTGTTTACCTGCTCCGGATCATCTTGCTTCTGTTTACCTGCTCCGGATCATCCTGCTTCTGCTTACCTGCTCCGGATCATCCCGCATCTGCTTACCTGCTCCGGATCATCCCGCATCTGCTTACCTGCTCCAGATCAACCCCCGTGCTTTCTCCACGCCGCAGCCTTCTCTGGTCAAGAGGAGAATCCTACTCCGGCACCTGTAAGCACAAAGAAGAACTTTGTTAGTGCGCACTTCAATAACGCTGCGCATACTCACCGAATCTTCCCGCTACGCTGGAATCCAGGTCAGTGGTCCGAGCGCTCGAAGCCCTGCAAAAGAAAGAAGAGACATTATTCATTGCGCTCACTCCAATAACGCGGAGACATTATTCACTGCGCACTCTTCAATAACGCGGTTCATACTTACCACAGTTTCTACTTACCAGACCACCAAGTCAAGCGCTGAACCCCAGTCTCGAGGCACTAGTACTCCACAATCTATTCCTGCAAGGGAAAGGAGAGACATTGCCAGGTGCGCTCAAACCTATTACGCTGCGCATACCTACCAGCGGCTGACTTCTACACGCAGCGCTACTCACTCAAAACATACCTTGGCAAATAAGGACAATACGGACAATTCCGGACATTCAACATCCACTTTGTGGAAAGGACGTTCTAGCTAGTGAAGAAACTGGCACATTGAACAGTCTGCCTCGCTGTGAAGGCATATAACAGCGTGTGGCATCAGAACTCAGCCAACAGATATTGGCACCATCCCTATGAGTGAATCGCGCCCCTGGGACATCACAGCACACAGAAAGAGAAGGGAAGGACCCACGGGAATCAGGTGAATTCTGGTCTGAGTGTACATCTTGTATTTGACAGGTGTTCCGCCGGGTGAAACAGGGGAAGTGAGAACTCTGGGTCAAAGGAGGCTCATCCAATGCTCCTGCAGAGACACAGGTGAGTGTGACACTCCACAAGCACACTTCCGAAAGCGATGGAAAGACTACATGAATTCTCCAGGGTCTCAGGCTTCACCATAAACTTTACCAAATCCAAGGCCCTAAACATAACGGAAGGAGAGAGATCGATAAACTGAAGGCACTATACCCCTTAACCTGGGAAACCGGGGCAATAGAATACATGGGAGTACAATGGCCTGTATGGAGCAAACATAACACCCCTATGGAAACAACTGAGCTACATAAATGGGACACCCAGGAATTATCCTGGTTTGCCCGCATTGCGGCACTCAAAATTACTGCTACCCCACCTGCCGTAAGTGGTGGGCTCTCTTGCAGTAGACATCCCCCCTAAAATAAGCAAGACCCTACAGAAAGAGTTAACCATGTTTGTGTGGCATGGGAAAAAAAACAGAATACAAAAGCATGTGTTGACAAGACCATCAATCCTGGGAGGACTTGGGGTTCCTGATATCGAGAGATACATTCTGGCCGTGCAAATAGCACTGATGATGACATGGATGGGAGGGGGCTAAATAGTTGGATGGGAATCGATCAAGGGGCGACTACAATCCCTCTGGGGACACTACATGTGCTGCGAGCAAAGGCCAGAGGGGTAGAGGGACAACTGTTGGAAGCCACTAAAATATCACTGAAAGGATGGGATAGAGCACTCCGAAAGCGTCACATCACCCCGGGACTCGGACCCTTCACCCCAATGGCACACAATCAGGATTCACTCCGGGCAAACAAAACAGGCTCGGGGATAATTGGGGACATGCACAAACAATCCACTTAAAGGACTTTTTTCAGGGAGAAACCCCTCTCTTGTATGAGGAATGTAAACAGAAATTCGGCATAGGGGAAAGGGAGAGATACACATATATACACAAATTAGACACTGGATATCACAGAAGGTGGTTAAGAAAGGGGCCACCATTATTCCAATAGGGATGGAATGGACTCTGCAGGAGGGTATGGTGACAGGGGCAATATCAAGATTACATAGGCTGTTGGACAAGACACAAGTTGGGGATAAACTCTCATACAAGGACAACTGGGATAAGTATTTAGGCACACCCCCCCTCATGGAGGAAGAATGGGGGCAAATCTGGAGGAGGGCACAAAAGATGTCCAAATGCACTGCCATTAAGGAAATTGCATATAAAATATGCTACAGGTTGTACCTCACGTAGGCTGCATAAAATGAACCCTACTTACCCCCTCACATGCTGGAGACAATGCAGTGGCAGAAGAGATCTATACCATATGTGGTGGTCATGTCCCAAAGCTACGATGTACTGGAAGGAGTTTCTGGGGCATGAAAGGTTTGAGAAAAGTTATAACTAAAGTTGGATATAAATGCACGACCACAGACCGGATGTGGAACCTTGCTAGTATGGATACTCAGAACAGTGAATGAGATATATTGCAGCATCTATGCCATTAATGCCATGTAAACTGTGATTGTGTTAAAAAAAATGTAAATAAAAGTTTTCAAAAATGGAAAGGTGTTAATCCAACAAATGTTTGAACATGAAATGTTCAGTTCTAGGGAAGTACTCCCTTCCCCAGGTTCCTCTTCACCAAAACAAAATGTTCAAAATAATAACCAAGTTCTTTATAACCCAAGAGGATAACTCCCTCCTCTTGGTGTAGGAATCCACTGTTGGGGAAATGACTCCCTTCCCCCAGGCCTTTTCCACATTTAATGCAATTCAAAATCCTAAGGGCAGGAGTCTTCTTTGGGATTCTCTTGTGCAGTTCATTACACACACTTGATTTCACTCAGCTTTGCCTGGTATACTCTCCTGCCAGGACATGGTCACAGTTTCAAAATGTACGTTCCTCCCTTTTGGTTGGCCATAGGAGGCATGATCCTCCTGGTTCACTTCCAATCTTACAGAGCCTTGTTAGCCTGCCAGGCTTCTCTGTTCTTATTCACTCTCTCTTAACCACATCTTTATATCTCTCCACATTAGGGTCAGTGCCCTTTTAGTAACAAAGTTCGTACTTAGTTTGTCTTCGCTTTCTGACAAGCAGGTCCTTGAGCCTTGTTAAACACTGTTAGTTTCTTCAATATCGTTGCAGCATTCACCTCTAGGTGCTGCGGTTCCCCACTCACTCTCTATGGGCTCACTGTGCGGCTCAGGTACTCCTCGTGTCAGTCCTTCCTGCTCCTTCTCCGGCAGGCGTCCAGTTAGCCGGTTGGCCTTTGCACCGCCTTCCTCTGCTTTTGGCTGCTCCGCCTGCCTGCGGGTATTCCACACACAACTTTCGTCAGCTTGGTCACTGTGCTCAGTCTCATTAAGAGCCTTCATGTTGCATACACCGATTTGTCTGTTTCCGGGATTCTGACCAGTGTCAGAAAAAGTTTACATTATTCCCTATAACTAATTGGGTTGGTAGGTTGGGGGTCACAGCCACCACAAGGTGTAATTTTCTTCCCAAGATGGTAAGAGGAATTTGTGCTTGTGGATGTCTCTCACCGTGGCCACGGACCCTCTCTTTACCAACTCTCTTCCAAACCTGGGGAAGAAATTCTGCTCTTATAGCATACCTCTTACTCCCTTTGTCTAATTGTGCTGAGATAGCCTTTCCATGTAGGATAGCAAGGATCCCATAGGTGGTTTTGGCCTGATTTATAGAAAAAAGTGGGGTTGTCTCCTGTTCTTATTTTTCTTGCCTTTCAGGAGAGGTTTCTCTGTGCTCTCTTCTCCCTCTGCTAGCATCTCACTGGGTTTGGCATAGAGGATACTTGCATACAATGGTTCAGCCCTGGTTTCCTTACCTTGCCCACCCTGACTGGGATCATTTAATGATAGTGTGGTGGGGAGATCAATTCTATTCAAGGGGCAACACCTCACTGGAGGACCATACTCCCCACTAGACAAAAATAATTTCGGATCTAAGAGAGGAAATGGGGGTAGAATAATTGATATAGCATTGCTTTCACCCTCTTTCACTCTGGTGTCAAAACAGTCCACTACCTTTAACATTATCGGGTGTCTCTGGTCCCCGCAGACCACCTAGCGGTGTTGCTGAGGTGGCTGACACTTGTTCCTCCTGGTCTAAAGGGCAATACCCCTAGAGGCAATATACACTCTTACCATGAGGGATCTAGCCCATCTCCTGTAGGAGATGATTGTATCTCCTCTTAATCTACTTCGAGGGTCTTCTGTTTGTCAGGGGGAGTGGATGACTTTGGTAAGCTGTCTCTCTCAGAGGAAAATCTATCTTTCCATTCTTTCCCAGATATAGTGGGGGTATTGGCCAAAGTGGAGACTAGGATATTTTGAGACTGGAACATTTTGTAGTTTTCTGTCTAAGAGGGACAAGAATTCTCCCAGAAGGGTGGAAAATTGGGAAGACTGGTATTGTCTCGAATAGGAGCCCTACTTAAGAGTCCGGTATTTTGGGCGAACGTGTTAGATACCGCTACCGGTTACTCAAGTGGTCTACTTTCCTCCGAGTGTAAAGTGGTATTCTCATTGGCCCCAGGTTCCATTTCTCAGTGAGAGAAACGCTTCAAATATGTTAGGGCATCGGGATTTTTTTTTTCTCCATAATGTCTCACCTTTGGTTTGCTTATAACCCACCTCCCCTCCCAAGGGTTAGAGAACATTTTCTGGGGCTACTTTCTCACCGGATGGACTCTCAGGATAATAACCTCCTCTAAGGGCCTCGCGGGAGATAGGTTCCCATAAGGTTTCGTACACTAAACTTCCCATTAATTTGGGTTGATGAAAAATTGAAAAGAGCACATTTCAATTCGTCTTCACAGGAAAGGAGAGGTAGTATCTTTAACTCTTTCTCTGTGGGATATAATATAAATGGCAAAGCTGGTGGGGAGGCTTATCTGCAAATCTAAAGAGATTATTGCCTTGTTTCTCCCCTGCACCAGATAATCTTGGGGAGGGGAAAAGGTGGTAAATGTTCCCCTCCACGATCTTCCTTATGGGGAGAATAGCCTGTGGGGACAAAGAATAGATGGTAAACCCTACCCTATAACCTAGGTGGTTGCGGTCTTGACCCAATGAAGTGGGGCCGATTGGTCTCCACATCTTGTGTAAATGACCCACTAGTGGAAAGGATGATCTTAGTCACTTTTTTTTACAGGACCTTTTATCAGGGGGCTAGAGATCAAGATATATTGTTTACTAATCCTGTAGGATCCCCAGTTTGTATCAACTGAGCCGGATCCCACCCCTGATACCATATATCAGGCACCAGGAATGAGACTCGGGCACAAGGGATTCATGTTTTGGCTAAAGACCTTTATTAAAGAAAAGGGGGTTGGAGAAATGCCTCTCGGTCACTGCTCTAGAGAAGTTTCCCTACCAAAAAGCAAAAATATTGGTCTGTCAAAGCCAGAAGGTCCAAAATAAAACTGTCCCGTGTCAAAGTTCTATTCTGGTCCTCATACTTTAACAAAATAAAATAGAAGGTGCCAAGGGTAATACTCCTCGTTTTCTGAAAGTGTTCAAAAATGTCAAACATAAGAGTTAAAAATCCAACTAAAAGATTTTTCCTCACGGACAAAAGTTCAGTTCTAGGGAGAAGCTCCTTCCCTAGGTTCTTTGCATTTAACCTCCAGTTTTAAAGGAATCGCCAAGTTTGAAAGGGAACTTCCTCTCTCCCCTTAGAGTGTTCATGTAGCTTAAGGATCTTGTTCCCTTCCTATGGGTGTCTCTAATTCTAGTTTCAAAGGCACATTTCTGTTCAGGGACCTTTCCTACTCTTTATGCACTTTTGTTCACAGTTCACAATGTCATTGTTTTCCTTTAACTTCTTTACGTCATAACCATAGTTTCCAATGCATGATTTTCCCTTGAGCCACATCATCATAGTTCATAAATGGCTTTTCCTTCTCACGGTTTGTACAACAGACATTTGTCTTCACCTAGTATCCTGCCAGGTCCATCTAAAAAATTCAACGCTTTGTAGTATCAGGTTTGACAGGCTGGGTTCACTAATCTGTCCAACACCGTCACTTGTCTTGACAAAAGTTCACAAGGCCAAAAGGGATATTTTGTTCCCTTGGAATCTCACATGCTTGTCTTCCCCTTTATGTATTTTGAGTTTCTCACAGTTACAAATTTCCCCTCGTGTATATTTCTTTCTTTTCATTCCATTTTTAAGTAACAGCATTGATGCGCCAGCCACCCTGTAACCCGCCCACTTCCCCTGAGTTTACCCGTTCTCTTTGGCGTTACCTATTCTCTGTCTGCTCCATCAAATTGGATCGGTGGTCGCTGGGCTATTCGTTGTCTTGCTACCAAGCCTCTCTCCCGCAGCATTTCTCTGGCTTGCCGTAAACTGCCGGCACCTCCTCCTTGCCTTGGTTAGGTCAGGTCGGCCTTTCTGCTGTCTGCCACACAGCACGCCTTCCCCCAGTGTGGTGTTCAGCTACGTTACCAACTGGCGGGCAGACCTGTCTGCAGCGATCTCCATTCCTGCAGGTTCTCCCTCTCCTCTCTGTAGACTCTAATGGGTCTCACCTCTGCAGGGTAAGGAAACAAGCTCTTCTGACGGTCTGGTGAACTCAATAGACTGGGTGCCCCAGCTTTCCTCCTCAGCTGGCTGTCTATATCTCCCTCTACTGGACCAGTCTCTCCTGGGGTCTGCCCAGGTTCAGCAGACTGAGCCCCAGCTCTCCTGGGCAGCTCCTTCTTCTGTTGGGCCAGTCTCTCCTCCTTACCTACATCAGGGATTCCACTGCTTACAAGTAAGAGTCCCGGTCTTCCCTCTTCTGGCTTCTCTGGACTGGCTTCACTCCTTTCATACGGTGTGACCAGGCAGGGCTTCTCTCACACTTCCTAAGTCTTTTCTTGCTTTTATATTGGCTCTGTCCGATAGGATTTGGGGAAAGATTAGACCGCTGATAGTGGTTCCCATTAGAAGCGATTATCATTCCCCCATTCTTCTCCCTCGTCGCAGTACTGAGAAAGTGACTTTATTGAGGCAACTCTTATTCTTCCTCGTCCCATCCAAGTACTTTTTATGGGAATTGTAAGAGGGGTAATATTTATGAGTCTATCAATGGAGGGATTGTTCTTAGGGATTAAGGTCCTTTGACTGGCGGGAATACTGTGTTCCATCTAGCAAGTCGACTTTACTCCCATTAGGATTGTCTCCCCCCACATGGTCCTCCCTCAAGCAGACACCACCAGAGTCAGAATCAGGTAGCGGCTGCCTTTCCCTGATCAAATGGGAAGAGACTCTCCCAGGGAAAATAGTGGTAGCATCGCTAGATTCATCACAGTGTGCAAACAGATCAAAACCATATCCCAGAAATGTCGGTATTGAATAATTCACTATGAAGCGCTCAACAGATATTACAGGACTCATGTCTGGATTCATAAGAGCTATCCGGACACTAGCAGTGACTATGCTAAATGTGCACGTGCGCAGGGGTCAATGCTTCATATGGTCGATCATTCTGAATTAAGTTGTTAGTTAACAGATATCAGAGATATAACAGGGGAACTCTTAAAGATAGCACTTTCACCAGACTCAAACATTCAGGCAGAGCAATGTATGTTTGTCAATTTGGTCAAGCTGTTGGTGAAATGTAGAATATGAATTTGTTGGATTTTCCAAATCCTCCCAACTATATGCAACGGATAAAAACATATGTCAAGCCCTGGGGATCTCTCCCGTACTTCCTCCTCACCTGTGTCTTCCACAGAGCTATCCTGGGCTTTTGACTCCTTCTTCTGATGAGATTTCAGGGGTTCCTTAGGCTTCTTCTTTTGATGAAGGTAGGGGCGAGCTCCCTCCGTTTCAGGGAAAAAGCCTCCTTGGCACAAAAAGCCCTGGATGTCTTGAGGTTCAAAGACAACGTAGAAAGTACTTGGCTGGAAGGAAGGATTAGTCCAACTGTGACAGTCTCTCATCTCTTCGAGTATTGATTCTAAGTGGAGCAGGGGCTCCTTCCCTGTCCGAGCGACAGGCTTCACTAGTTAAGTCGTTTAAGAAAAGTTGCCTCTTCCAAAGGCTGTGTATGGGAAGATACTGAGGATCCTTAAGACAGATGCTGGGTGCCGTGAGGCACTGAGGACCACTTTCACAGAAGGATGCAAGCATAAGCAACTGCCAGAGGACAGAAAGGCAGAAAACACAGAAGGTGCAAGCGCAGAACGGAGAGGAAGAAAGTGGAATCAGACAAGGATACCGGAAGGTAAGTACACTGTGAAAAGAGTTACCCAGGTGGGCGCATAGCTATAAGCCTGTAGACTGGCAAGAACGCCAGAAAGATAAAAAGAGTGAAATACTGAACGGATCGCGGTAACAGAAAACAAGAAACCGATATCCCAAGAGAAGGATTGCTTATAGAGCTAAGGAAAGTCAGAAACCGTACGAAATAGATAAGGGCGAAAACTCAGAAAATAGGAGCAAGGTAAATAGGACGTAACAAGTAAACAGAGAAAGCCACGGAGACGCGGTCGAGAAACAAACAGAGAAAGAGCACGAGATGCGAAGACAGGAACAGACAAAGACGAACTCCTGTAGAGAACCGGAGCGGAGAAGGAAAAACTAAGTAGGCAATAAACGCTAGAACTCCAAGCAGCAGCAGAGTACGAGCAAGGCGAATTCCCCAAAAGACGGATACAACGCGGTGAGCCTAGGTCCTCGGCCACCAATATACATGTAGCGGCCATGTTGGGAGAAGGCTAGACCGCAAGGATAGATGAAACAGAGGCACAGCGCTACTGAAACTTCCACTGATGCTAGCACTTCCACTGGCGGCGCATGACAACATACAAGTTCAAATACTTTAGCTATAATACACAAGAGCATAATGTTTATAAAAATGGCCAAGGTTATTGGCAGGTCCTTCCCACGCCTACAGCTAAGTTTATGACCTGTACATTGTCGCAAACTCAGTACATTATAATGCTACGGGTTGGGGAGTTAAAGGGATCCCGTGACACATGCAACTCACGCTACTTAGTCATGTTTAGAACACACAATGAAATCTATGAACACACACTGTAATCCTCACAACCTCTAGTACAGAGTAAAATATGTAATACACATGTAGTCCATATACTCAATATAGTACCCAACAGAAAGCGGTCCCACTATGAGAACAATGGTTGGGGGCAACGCAGGATGAGTCAAGGGAGCTGGAACAGAGCAATGAAAACCCACTGCTCTTCTGGGCTAGTTTAGCTCCCTACTTTGCGGTGAAGCAACGCTGCAGTCACCTAAGAACAGTCCCAGCATGGGACATAGTCCAGCCATTAGGGTACACCTGGTGGAGGAAGTGGAACAGCCCAGGAAGGACATCCAACAGTGAAAGTAGAAACCAGGGCAGAGACAAAAGACCCAGGGTCCAGTCAATGTGGCCAAACCTGGTCCAAAAAAATAAATAAAAAGGATAATCAGCAGGTCATCTTTGAAGCATCTTCCAACAATTCAGGTAAGAAGTTGAAGTATGGGCAGGTTCTCTCTGTATATGCACATTCTCCCATGGGCTGACCCAAGCCAACCCTCCAATCACGCACCAAGCAGGCACACAAAGGTCTCCGTAGCCAGCCAATTAAGCTGACTTGAAAAGCCACCAAACACTCTGGACCACCCATACAAGATGTGCCCTGGGCAGTATACCAGTCTAAGCCACGGTAGAGAATGCAGGGCAGGATTCAAGGTGAGCCCATGTTAGTACAAGGACATTTTTAGGCCTGCCTCATGGTCCCCACAAACCCTTAGTACTCCAATGCCTACCATACTGGTGCATTGTGCTGCTACTAGATATAGTGAGACCGGCTGCACCCCTGGGGAAGACTAAACTAAATTACAGTTGGCAGATGCCTACTGTACAAAACAATTGCAAGGTGATAGAATTGCCCTCAGACCAAAATGGGGTGCTTAGAAAGCGGCCATCTCATTTGAGCCATATGGGCTAGCGTAGAACATCACATCACTAAAATATTGAATATTTTAGAATTTTGTGGCCGTCCCTTTGGCCACAAAAATAAAGTCAAATATCTGGAAAAAAATAACAGGAAAAAGCAAAAGGTTTACGAGTGACAGACAATGGGAGAGCAGAAGTCCCAGAAAACAGAAATCTGCTCCAACAAGGAGCTTGCAATCAACGACCAATCCTGGTAACTACAGTTTATGTTTACTTTAGAACTACTTCTGAAAATTCTTAAATGTATTAATGACATTTATTTGCTTCTGGTGTATTGCAAAATATGAATAGCCATTGATCCATGCTCTAAATACGGGTTGTTACTAATCAAGTGTTGCTGTTATCTTGAAAGTTCGGAAATACATTGCCCATCACACTAAGTAGCATTAGTACCAAAACAAGGTTTGTAAATGATTATTGAATTAGAATAATATTTAATGAATAACTGAAGTGCACATGATCCCAAATAATGGCAAAAAAAAAAATGATTTGTAGCTGTAAGCATGATGATCATTTAAAACCCCATCCAGGCAAAGAAAACACTGCAACAACAATGCATGTGTTTGCATAATTCAAAGAAAGGGTATAGATGTAAGGTATCAAGAGTAACACTCAGACATAGTGGCATGCTAGGTTCTTGCTATGAACTTTTATTCATCAAAATAATAAGAGGGTTGGGGGGAAAATCCAATCTGTCCCTAATCCTAAGAGGGCTTCCCAGCCTCAACAAAACCAAATATTGTCTGTGCCAGGAATTTAAACAAAAGAGCATCCTCCGTCCTGTGTCCAAATAAAAAACTAAACAGACTCTTACACTCTAAACTCAATATACTATGTATAAGGGGATTTCTGTAGATTATATACTTATAGCTTTCTTTCAGTGTTCCAATATCTGACTTTCTAAGGTGCAGAAAAGAAAAGAATAAAGTTCCACTATAGGAAGGGATCCTCCCTTCTCCTATGTTTCTTTCTGGTTTTTCATGGTCTATCCGGCACCTCCGGATATAAACAATATTCCACTGCTCAAATAAGCGGTTTGATTTGATTTGGTCGAAAACCTTTCCTCGTAGGAGATTGAACCTGAAAAAAAGAAATTCAACATTTTGCTGCATATATACGCAGGGAGAAACCCCCGCCCCACCGCAACCTCACCCTTAAACCTCCTACCTTAGTTATTTCCCCAAACCCACCCCTGTTTTGCTTCCCAAAATGTGTAAGGACCTCATACATACTCCACTACATATAATGGAAGTTCTTGGATACAGGGAGGCAATAACACAAACCTAGACCAATAGTTAGACTATAATTGGCTCCTCACAGGCCCTTTATTCACAGTTACTAACAAACAACATACAAAGAAATAAATGTTACGTATCATACAAAGACATACAATGACAAAAAGATAATCTAATACATCACTGTTAGCGCAGCTGTAGAGAACACTTTAATCTCGACTGGCACAACACTGCAAAGCCCCAAAGCAGGTAGCCAGAGAATGGAGCGTCCTTCTCAGTGAGACTTTTCCTTCTACCTCAGCGGCTTACCCCACTCTTCTTATTTGGTCAGAGTCTCCACCTTGCAAATGTTACTGAATGTCCCCGGCCGGAGTGATAGATAGCAAGCATTGGAGGTGGCACACTTAGAGTGGAAAAATCCAGCCAGTGGAAAAGAAACATCTCATGCTACCGTTCCCAGCACCCTTATCAGTGCACCTGCTTGTCTTAGCCTCTCCTCATAGCTTGTCCTTGAACGAGCAATGCAAAACTATCTTACACGATGTGAAAGGGGCCCCTAGGGGTCCCTCGCGTTATGGAAACAAGGCAAGTCACCACACACGATAGATACGCCAGACACAAGGTTGTATTCCCAAGGCTAGGGTTTATTGCAAAGCAAATAGTCTCAGTTGGCCAACTCGGTCTCACGCCCCGCGTTGTGCATCTCTAGACCTCGAGGGACGCAAGAGAGCGAATTACGTATATCAGTTACATATATACAAAATGCATATCATACAATCAGCTGTGACACGTTTAACACCCCCCTTTATTGGGTTTCTTTGAACTCGGATTGATGATGGACAATTTCGACGAATATGACACCTTCAAATATCTATTCTAGCAACAGTATGCAACCTTGCAAGTGTGGAGACATGTTTTCTTTGTTGAACACAACACAGTGCTTCTGTTCTTGTAAGCAAGCTACATACGGGGGAAGAGTCACATTCCAGACCTTGCTATCTATGAGGTGCTATTCGTGTCCTGGGAGCCGACACGCTCTACAGGGCTCGGAAAAGGGGGGCCATAAGAAGACCATAATTCAAGCCATTAGCTGCTTCATTCTAACATATTCTACCATACAACGAGACTGGCTGGCAGCTGTGAAATGATTAAATGCCCTGCGGCTCCGCTTCAAGGCTACATTCGGGAGGTAGCCGGGCATTTCTCTCCAGAGCTGCCTTCTTTGTGTTTCAACAAACTCTTATTAGCCTCGCGGTCATGCGGCCTTGTCCGTTGAATAGAGTAAGCAGAAATGTGCTGCGAAGCAGTTTGAACAGAAAGCAATGAGCAATCGTTAGAAAACAAAATGGCGATCCTTGTTACATCAAAATGCCCGTCAAACTCGGAAACCTGTATTTCTATCATTATGTACATGAGACGGTTGGCCTTTGGCCACCAAAATACGTTTGCCGTCAATCGTGAGAGGTGTCCATTTTTCTAGACCGACAGATGAACTCATGCGCTTTTCAATAGAATACTGCTGGCGCTGCTAAATCATGTTTGCCTTCTAAAAGTGTTCATCACAAAATGCAGACTTTCACTGCAGTCAGAAGCAAATGTCCAAAATGGCCGCTTACCAGCGCCATGTTTTAGCCCACTTTTCTCTCAAGCACTACAATCCACCCTTGGACATTTCAGCTTCCATATCCCAGTGAAACAAAAGGTTTCTGAAACCGACAGAAAATCATCACTAAATTAGGAACACAAGAAACACAACAGCAAATAACCAAAACTAAAAGAAAAAGAAATATAAAAATGCACATAAGTAACATAACACGGTAGGAATCCAAGAAAAGATTTGATCCCACCAGCTCCCGGTTCAATCTTGGGTCACCTGAGAAATCAGATCTTTTAAACTACTAATATGCTTCTCAATAGATCGGGAATGATCACGCAGGTCAAAACAACACATGCCTTCTACCGCATTACAACCCAGATTATGTTCCAGAAGCAGATAATCAACGGCAGCTCTGTTTTGCAAAATGGCTTTAAAAAAAAAACAAAGCTAATCTAAGCAGGGATGTATAACCCCCAGCAGCAAGTACCCACACACCCACCAAACAAAATGCAAGAGATAACACTTCAACTTCGGACAATAAATGCACATGAGAATCACAATCAGGCGATAAACCCACGTGTTCAAAAGAAGATCTCCTCATGCGATGCAAATCAGGTTGCAAAGAAAACATAGTGAATCCCAATCGAGTTAAAGCACAATGACCTCTAGAAATGTTAGCAGGAATGTAAGTGTAGGTAACGTCCCAACAAGAAAACCACCATCCATTAGGCAACTTCACATGTTTCAAATGGCTAGCAGCCTTCACTATAACATTATATAACATCATACTCGCAACATCACAACATGCACTAGCAGGTTGCGAACACAACTGTTCATCAGTATGGCTCTGTCCATTGGACAAGTTCAATTGTTCACACTTGTCAAGGTCTTTAGGTTCACAAGTCATGTTATACCAAACATCTACATGCGCAACATTGTAAGTCACAACATGCGTCATATTTCTCCATTTGCGGGTCGTCTCCCGACAGAATTTGCAGTACTCAGACGGAAAACAAACTCCTCACATCATAATCTTTAACAAGTGAATCATTTTGCAGGATTTCAAATACATGTCTCAAGAGTGTAGCCAGCATCTGCACAGCCACAAGACAAGTTGAATGCAGATTTCCAGCATCATGACTGTCAGTCAAGCAAAAGTGTGAAATATTTAACACATATTGTGCCAAGGCAGCCCACATGTTGTCTGTTTGCTTCATGATGGTAGAATAACCAGGCCGAAGAAAAGAAAGATCTGCGGAGGTAGTAGGCAAAGCAACATGCATAAATCTACAGCATTTTCTTCCATATTCCCAACACTCGCTGACGCGCCGGCATCAGCCATGGGCAATGTAGTGTAATTATCGCTGCGGGGCATCGCGTCGTCGGAATCAGTTGCACAAAGGAGACACTTGCCACTCTTCTTGTCATGTCCCCGAATCCTCCCGATCAGACTCCACACAGCCATACAAGCACAACCGCTACAGAGGCTATGCAAAAAAAAAATAATACATTCTGAAAAAATAGATATCAGAATTGTACATCATTCACGTAAGTAACATGTGTCAGCGGGGATGTGGCTCCATTTCCTCTTCCCAGGTCCCATCACGAAGACCACTTGATCCTCCCCTGCTGCAATTACATCTGTCGTAACCGCAGGCCACTAGGTTTCTCGACCCATACTTTTGGCCCCGGTACCATTTTGTCCGATGAGCCAAAACCTCTGGCCCCACGTGTAGTTACCACAGTGGGTGGCTCTCCTCTTCTCACCACTGCTAGTTTCACAGGTATGATAATCAATTGTGCCACCCTATCCCCTTTGTGGATAGGTAGAATTTGGTCTCCACTGTTAATCAAAATAACTTTAACCTCCCCTTGGTAATCTGTATCCACAATACTTCCTAGAACTTGAATTCCTGTTAATGCTAATCCAGATCTAGGGGCAATTAATCCCATATGATTCAATAGTATTCAAACACACAGTTCCCTCTAGATTCATGTCTGATCCCTTCATTAAAATGCAAAACTATTCCGGCTGACTACGGAGTTGCTCTAGAAGGAGCTGGAGCCGTGGTAATATCTCTGAGTACAACAAAGTTTCCACTGCCACATTCGGTTTCAATTGTAAAGCTGGCGTTAACATGTGTATAAGTGGGGTTTCACTGTTTGCAATAGGTCTGTTATTCAACACCTGCACAGCATCCCAGGTGCGATTCCTCCACCTTGTCAACTTTCCATCACCAGTCTTACGTAGTTGTTCTTTCAACAATACATTCAATCAACCCCGAAGCCTCGGGATGATACGGGACATGGAATATCCACTCAATGCCCTTTTCCTGACAATATTCCTGAACTAACTTGCCTTTAAAATGCAATCCATTGTCGCTTTGAATTTGTACAGGTACTCCACAGTGCAATGCAGTCTGATCTAACAACTGTATGGTGTTTAACTGCGTTGCTCTCTTGCATGGGAACACCAAGTATCCTAAATACGTGTCCACAATGGTAGACACAAATTTGCATCCTTTACTGATCGGCATTGGACCGATATAATCAATCTACCACATTTGTACTGGTAACATACCTCGCTTCAATGTACCCTGAATTACATGAGGAATAGGTCGATGACTCTGATGTAGACATATGGGCAATTCAAAATCACAGTTTTCACTATTCCCAAAGGAATATTAATTACTCTCACTTGTGCCCACCTGATAGTGGCTTTTTCTCCAATCTTCTGATGTGCCCATTTGGCCGGACCCTCCATATCATCGTCTTTTTGATCCCTTGCATCTACAGATGAAATGTTGACATGTCCATCTGCAACAAAATTAAAACAACGTTCTAATGAGTGTGTTGCAGTGTGCAGCTATACTGTCACTTCACCGTTTGTCAACATTTCTGCAAAATCTTGCCATCATTCTTTTCCCCGCAATTCTTTTGCATGAATCTTCCACCCATTTTCTACCATGTTGGCAGCCACACAGCTAGTCCATTGGCCACTAACCACGAGTCTGTGTATACATGACTCCGACCAGGTGATTTATGTTTTAGCACCTGACACACAGCATACAGTTCTGCAAACTGCTCTGTCCTTTCCCTGTCGTCAAAGTTTTCCTTGTTTTGGGATTATATGATACTGCTTTCCAATGTCGTTCAGTCCCTACCTATCAGGGTGAACCATCAATAAACCAAGCATGTTCTGTTTGTTCACTTGTCAAATCTCCATACGGTACTTCCCATTTCACAGGAGATTCACATATTTCTGTCACTTCATGTGGTACAACATCTACAGGTGGCACACCAGCTACTTGCTCGTGTAACTTCGCCACTCCACCCTTCCCCGATTTGGCCACCCCACCCCTGCCTGATTTGGCACCATCTTGAATGTATCATTTCCACTTGATAATGCTAGCCTCTTGTGCATGTCCTATTCGATGCGTCTTAGGAAAGCTCATTACCCATTGCATGATCGGAATTTCAGGTCTAATCACTACATCATGATTCACTGGTATCTGCTCTGTATCCACAAGAACCCAATAGCATGCTAGCAATTGCTTTTCAAATGTGGTATATCTGTCACCAGCCCCAGGTAACTTATGACTCCAATTATTGGCATAATTGTCATGTACAGATACATTTAATTCAACCTCACTTGCCCTCACGCCCACAAATCAAGCACACGTTGCAATGTGTTTTTTACTAATTGAAATGCTTTCACTTGCTCCTCTCCCCATTCAAAGTCAAATTTTTCTGTGTCACTTTGTAGAGGGGGGCCAATATTAGTCCCAAATGTGGTATATGCTGTCTCCAAAATCAAACCCAATGAATTGTTGCGCCTGTTTTTTGTTCACCGGGGTATCAAATTCAAGTATCTTTGGTTTAGCATTTGGCACCATTTCTCGATGTCCATTGTGCCGCTGAATCCCCAAAAAGATCACGGTCTCTGCTGGACCTTGGATCTTGTCTTCAATCTCCCAGCCTTCCTTTTCGCAATCCTTCGATGATTATTTCAAGGTGTATTCGCACACTTTTCTCATCTTTTCCCTGAACTAGAATGTCATCAATATAGTGTGAAGTCACATCAGGTTTGCACAGTATTTTATCAAACTGTTCTGCCACCAGCCGGTGACGGATGGTCAGACTATGCACATATCCCATAGGCAAACGTTCAAACGTATATATTGCGGTCCATTCCATGAAAATTCAAACTGCTCTTGACACTCTTCTGCAATTGGTACAGTGAAAAATGCATTAGCCAAATCAATCACTGCATACCTTAGTCCCTCAAATGTTTGCACATTCTCAATCAGAGTAACAGCATTCGGGAATGTAGGTATTAAAGGAGGAGCATGCTTATTCAACTTGCGATAATCCACAGTCATTCTGTAACTTCCATCTGTTCTTTTTGATCGGCCAAAGTGGAATGTTCCATGCCGTAGTCACAGGACATAACACCCCTGCCTCAACATATCCCTTGAAAGCGTCTGAAATTTCCTTGTGGCCCCCAGGAATGCGGTATTGTTTCATCGACACACGTTTCATGGCCAAAGAAACCTGCACTGGGGCATATTCAATTTTCCCACAATACCTGGTGTACAAGTAAGTGCACTCACTCCGAATGTGGTTTTGCCTTCTAAACTAAGGTCAATCCCTCCAAAATGTCAAAACCAATAATGTACTCAGGTATCGGAACAATTAACACTTGATATTTCTGTCATTTTAAATTACCAATTTTCAGGTCAATGCTCGTCTAAACTGCGGGTGTCTCTTTCCCTCCCACGCCAGTAATAGTAAAATGTCAACCTCTAAATCTTGAAGGATTTCCATTAATCAGTGAGGCCTCTGCACCGGTATCAAAGCACCAACCTCTTGTGTATTCCCAGATTGCCAAAAAAGTTTGACCACAATCCTTAGTCACCAACACTGCACTCATCACTTTCCTCAAATCAGCATATGTCGGCTGATATGGTGATGGTATCCCTAAGGACCCCTCGTCCACCTCCTCCTCAGGCAGCGCAGAAGGGGAAGTGTCCCCATCTCGCTTATTCACAACCTGTCGTTTCACCTCTTTGGATCTCTGTTTTCCATCAAGCTCTCTTTTTTTTATATAGCTGATACATTTCTTGGGTTTGAATCCTGTCAATTTCTTTCTGCGGCACCACTTAATTTTTTTTTAACATTTTATTTTATTTCGGGTTTTCAAAAAATAGAAACAGCATACTTTTGCAAAACACAAGGAAACCCACTTTACCCACATCCCATTCCCACACCCAGATAATAGAGTCTTCTCTAATTCAACAAAAACATTAACCACAAAACCTTCGGTCATCTAGCGTGGGGTAGAGATTAAGTGATGAATTACACTCTTATCCGTGGCCGACTACTGCGCCTTTCCAAGTTCTTATGCCATAGTCCCATTTAGAGGGGAGTCCCCCGAGGGATAGCTCATTCCCGTTACTTCCCGTTAGCCCTGCACACTCCGCCGTGACTCTGTCCTTGTATTGAACACCACCTTGCTTCAATTATTCAGATATAATCCCATATTGTGCCCAGCATAGGGTGATCGCGGATTCTGCGGGGGAGCCTACTTCTAGACACCAACAGCCATTCCCCAACTGAGCCGGGGACAAGTGGCGATTGTCCAAATCTACCCATTGGTACTCCTTCTGCATTCTCAGGTGTGGGATAAGGACCCGTAACTGCGAGGCTTTGTAGTACAGTTTCATATTAGGGAGACCCACCCCTCAGCTGACGTTCGGTAACGTAAGGGCATCAAAGGATATTCCCGGCTTTTTCCCCTTCCACAGGAATTTCACCACAGTGGTCTTTATTTAGCGGAAAAATGCTTTTGGGGACACAAACAGGGAGCATTTGAAATGCACAGAGGAACCTTGGTAAGCACACCATCTTAAGAGCGCCGAGACGTGTGAGCCACAAGATGCTCATTTGTCCCCATCTTTCAAGATCGTCCAAAACCCGGACAGTAACGTAGGGAAGTTGGCCTGAAAAATCTTCCAAGAACCTCGTGAGGTAAATTTCCAAGTATCTTAATGTGCCCATGCTAACCACCAGCCCCCGGGGGGTGAACCTTTGTATATCTCAGTCCCTGTTCCTGTCCAGCAGGAACAGGATCGATTTTGACCTGTTAATCTTGAACCCTGAGAGGTCTCATGTTGTTCAATAAATCCAATTACCTTGGATATGGAGGATAGGGGATTCTGCATATGCGAGAGCATGTCATCAGCATATAACATGGCCTTATATTCCACTACCCCCACCGTGAGTCCCAATACTCCTGGGTCATCTCTAATTTTTTGTGCTAGCGGTTCTAGAGAGAGCGCAAATAAAATCTGAGAAAGAGGGCAACCCTGTCTCGTACCCCTGCTCGGAGCAAACCATCGGGAAAAGCCACCATTAACCGCCACACAAGCCTTGGGGGAACTAGACTGCCGTTATGCCTCGCTTGAACGTCAGATCCAGACCCACTTTGCCCAGTACCTCCTTGCGAAAGCCCCACTCAACCCTATCAAAGGATTTTTCTGTGTCAATCGATAGAACAGCGGGGTTTCCCCCCATACCTTGCGCTTCATGGATCAGATCTAAAGTCTTCCCAAGTGTGTCCGTTCCTTGGCGCCCCTTTATAAAGTCCACTTGGTCTGAATGGATCAATTTGGGCATGTGTGTCTCTAGTCTTGCCGCCAGAACTCTTGCGTACATTTTAGCATCAATATTCAGGAGGGTCATGGGACGATAAGAACTGCATCTTTGGGGTCCCTTCCCTCCTTTGGTATAATCGTGATCATTGCTCGGGAGAAAGTTTCCAGGTCTTCCCCAGTCTCCAGGATAACATTGAACAATTCTACCATGAATGGGATAAGGTTGGTAAGAAAAGACTTCTAAAAGCCTGCCAAGAAGCTGTCCTCCCCTCGGGCCTTCCCAGTGGGCACTCTTGCCACCGCCCTTCTCATTTCGTCAGCGTTATTGGGGCACCATTGCCTCAGCATCCTCCTGGGAGAGCCTGGGCATCCGAATTCCCTCCAAGTACCGTGTTATCTGTATGGCATCTGGACTGGCGCCTCTTTTATAGAGGTCTTCTTAGAATGGCGCAAACGCCTCTCAGATTCCGTGTCCCCCCCTTGAACCTGCGTTTTTCACACCCCCTCTATGGCCATCACCCACCTGTCAGCTCGCTGTCCCCCGAGTCTCCCCGCCAGCAATGCATCCGCTTTGTCTCCCTTTTCATAAAAATGTTTTTTCAGGAACAGCAGCTTCCTAACTATCTGACCTTCCTCCAGGAGTCGAAGTTCTTCTCGTTTCCCTCTCGACTTCCAAGACCCTTTTTTCCCTCCACTCTACGGTGTCCCTAACCCTCCTGTCTAACTGGACGATTTCGGCCCGTAACTTATTTTCAATTAATTTCCGCTCTCATTTTTTCAGAGCCCCTTCTCTGATCAGGATCCCCCTCCATGTCGCCTTCCCCGCTTCCCACACCATTCTCCTAGAGACCTCCCCTGTATTATTTGTTTTTAAATATTCAATCTCCATGGACAACTCCTCATGGAACACAGGGTCTTTCCATACGGAGTCGTTGCACCTCCATTTAGACCTACTGGGTATCATCCCTTGCCAATTTAGGTCCACCAACACCAGATCGTGATCCGATCACGTAATCAGAGAAATCTCTGAGCTCAGCGCATCCTCCCATAGACCCCTTGATATGTAAATATATTTTTTCATTGAAAGTGCCATGTGGGGCAGAGTAAAAGGTATACCCTCTTTCCTCCAGGTGTAAGTGTCGCCATATGGCCCTCAGCCGATAGACCTCCAACATTCCCAAGACCTCACCATGCACAGGTCTAAGCACGTCTTCCCTCCCTCCCTGCTGGGTTTGTCCGTCCGTCCTATAATCTGCCCACATATTGAGATCACCACCAAGAACTATATGGCTCATAGCTTCGAGCATTATCTTTGGGAGGGTTTTCAACAAATTCCTCTGTTGCCCCTGATTTGGGCAATAAATTGTCCTTGCTTATGGTCCCTGAAACCAGGAGGGCCCTACTGTCTTCACCAGCCCAGACCTTTGTGACCTTCATTCTTAGCCCTTTGACAATAAGGTTTCCAACCCCCGGTTTTCTTAGGGGGCCTGACCCCCAGTATTCCTGCCCCAGTGCCCTGACTGGAACCCTCCGTTCTTCCCCTCTAGCGTACTTGGTCTCCTTAAGGACAGCACATCAAAGCCAGCACTATGAAAAGCCACCAGAGACCTCTTTGTGGGTGGGTTCATCTCATTTACATTCAGCGTCCCCACCCTTAGGAGGCCTCCCCCCCTTGCCTCCTGAGCCTACAACCATCCTCCCATCTTCCCTATCCTTGGACCTTTAAGCGCTCTGGGCGGCCTGTGCTCATAAATCCATCCCACCATAACCGGTAAACACCACTTAGAGAAGACCCTTATCCTACCCCCCCCCCCCCATCTTAACCCTCCTCGGTACCCGATTGCCCCGGCTGACATCACCAGAGAAAGATCTGACCACCAGTTGGAACCAGCTCCCTTCCGGTCTGGTGCACATCTTACCTCTTAAACTTCGAGCCCCCTCCTCCCCATCTCTCCTATATCAAACTTCCTTTCCACCTTGCTTGATCATACATCAGCCAATTACACCCTGATGAGAGACGCCCTAGTCCTGTGTCCTCGTCTTAGATGTTTTCCAGTCTGAGTCAGATGTCTGCAATCGGCGACATGTTCAGCTTCCTGTATTTCCTGTATGCCGGCAGGTCTTCTCCTTGGACCCTTGATCAGCCACTGCCTGTCGCCTGCCACCATGTCTCCCTGATTCTCTGAGGTGGCGGCTTCTCCAAACAACTCCCCAGTGACTTTCCGAATGTCTGCCTCCGTCATCAAACTGTATTTTCGGCTGAACGGGAACACCCCCACCTATACCTCACTCCTTTCTGTTTTAGCCATTTGGTCAGGCACAGGGCCTCTCTGTCTTGCTTTTTTAAGTATTTTCACTTTGTCAGCATAGTTATGGAATTTAGCAAAGACTGACCTCGGCCACCAACAGCCCCAACTGCACGGTGAATTCGTTCAATCTTTGCTTCATCAATGGTGTTGCCCTCCAGTTTTGGAACGTCATATAACGCTCTCTTCAGGTCGAGTTCCGTTTCCCCCCCTCCTCGATTCGGAATACCAAAAAGATACCAAAAAGTCTGAGGTTGTTCCACCTCTTGCGATTTTCCAAGTCATCCATCTTCATTCTAACCTCTTCCTCGCGTCTCTCCATTTCGGTAATCCGCATGTCCATTTGCGTCTCTAGGGTGTTGATGAAGGATTGATTGTGCTCTACTTCAAGTCTCTCCTCCGTTTTGTCTATCCGTTGAGTGATCCTATCCACTCTACTCCCAATGTCCGCCCTCATAGTGCATATTTTCTCCATTAATGCGGCAACATCCTTCTTTGTTGCTGCAGATTCTACTGGTGTGGTGGCCATGCTGGGCTGTACTGTACTGTGTCACGGACTCCTCGGCGTGTACTTGTAGGCGGCCAACTTCAGCCTTGCCTCCATGTCCCTCTTCCCGCTGTCTCCTACTGATCACCCAGGGGTGTCCCCCTCCGTGTTCTGCAGGTGCCGGCTGTTGGTGTCCTCTTCTTGGCTCCCAAGTCTGCCTATTGCATATAGTGTGTTCCGGGCCACCCAGAGGCAGGCCCTGCGCCGTTCCTCGTCTCCCGTAGGAGTATGGAGGGGCCACTGTTCTTCAAAGGCTGCAGTTAGGCTCCTTCACTGCCGCCCAGCCTGTGCAAGGAATCCGCTTGTCGGGGGACCTTAGCGCGGACACAGTTCTCTAATATATGGAGCTCACCTTCCACCCCCCACAAGCTTTAGAAGGTGGGTTCCTGCCTAGACCACCACAATTTGTTATGCTTCGTCGTCCCCAGTACTGGTGGGTTTGGCATGGTAAGATTGGCTCTGATACTGGGGCAGCACCCTCCTTCTCCCAGCTCTCTGTTCCCTCAGGGAGGCAGGCACACACCCCTGAAAAGGGGTCCCTCACCTCCACTGGCTGTAGCAGTCGAAGCCTGACTGTATCCACACTCCTGGCTGGATCTCTCCTCATGGTTTTCACAGAAGGGAGCAGTTCATGTGTGCCATTGACAGGAAGACTAATTGTCTATGACTGGACCTTAGACTAGGAAACTCCAAGACACTCCCCCCCCTCCTTCAATTGGTGTGTATAGACCCTTCACAGTGCAACGCAAGTACACCAGGTAGAGGGTGAAGGGAGATGCAGTGTTTGTTTCAATACTGAGTCTTAGGTGAGGAAGCTTTATACATGTCACCATCTTTGTCACTGTTCGGCTTTTATTTACATGGGATGCCTCCCAGAGCAGCCTCCTTCCCTGCCGTGTGTTCTTATATTCCAAGGGGGGAGGGGCCGGACTGGCCCGCTGCCAGCACCTGCAATTACACAGCCCCCACAACCCCTGCAGCCCCCACGCATAGCGCTCTGCTCTCCCCACCGCTCCACAGGCTGGGAGTCGGTAGCAGGGGGTGAGCCGCTAAGGGAAGAAGGCCGTCACCCACCTCCTGCTGCCCGATGGCACTCCTCTGACGTTCCAGGCACACATCTCCGTTGTGTCCTTCACTGGGGCACAGTATCCGGCCTTCTGCTGCTTCTCCTCCTGAGCCTGCACGGGAAGCGCTCAATATCGCCCAATCTTCGGGGATGAGAGGGCCAGTACCTCTCACCGCAACTAAATCACTGGACCGGCCTTTTCGTCAGCACAGCGCGCCCTAACCTCAATGGGAGAAGGCTCCTCCTCTCTTCTCTGCTCGTCGTGTAGTGTCCCGTCTAGGCATTCCGGGGGGCCCCCAGCACTCAGGATTGCACCTAAATGATCCATCGGTGTTCCCCCAACCCACTGCTGCTACCCTTTCGTCTGGGGATCGGGGGGGTTGGATAGGGAGGGCTCTGGTCCCGTAATGGCCCGGAATATAGGGAGCTCCACACTCAGGCTGCCCACGCCTACGCGCCCCCTGGTGGCCACCGGAATCCCACCTTTTAGTAGTGCCATAAAACACATCCTTCCTCGATACTCAAGTATCTCGACTATCGGACCTCTTACCCAGAGTGCGTCGATCACTCTGCCCCACTCTCTCCCTTTCCCGTCCTCAGTATTTTTCCTCACTCTTGTCCCATTCGCCCAAGTCTGCTAATTCTGGGGTGTCATCTACCACTTCATCATTTAATTTGCCTGCCATTTCCACCAGTAGTGTCATGATGACATTTTGGTTTGCAGGTGGGGCAGTTTGAATTACCAAATTCCGTGCCGAAACGGATAGCGCCACTTCTCCCATATGTTCTGGATCATCAATATGGATCACTTCCTTCATAGCATGCTCTTTAAGCCTCTGTATGGCCTCTCTCAAGGTATTCCATCTCTTCTCCTCACTAGGCTAATCGGATATTTGCAGTAGTCGAAGTGAGTGAGAGCGGTTGGGAGCAGTGCGCCTTTTTTTTTTTTTAATTAAGTTTTACTGTTCCTATACTTTGATATTAAAAAGAAACCGTTCCGGAATGATTACGTTTTAAAATAAAAGTGTAGGAAAAAGTTGAAACTTTCACTTTCAGTTTTCAGTGCACTACACACTGAATGTTCCCCTAAACATCCGATCCATGCATTTGGGGGTTTGTATTGTGTGTAGGAGGGGGCGTGGTGATGGGGTTTGTGGGGAGTGGGTGCAGGCCAGCAGGGAACATAGTTCCACTACTTGTTTTAGCACACTTCGACCACTGGATATTTGCGATTATATCCATGAGCTGCTAACTGTAACAACGAAAGGGTTCTTTCTTGCCCCCGGGCATCAGGAGGAAGCCCTGCTCACAAGACTCCTGTATATTCGTTTCATGGGACAATGGCAAAAATAGCAAGGAATCTGTATGATCTACAAGAAGGCCTTCTGCCCCTCCATCAAATAATCTCACCATCCATGTTAACAGAGGCTCACCTGCCTTCTGTCTTAATCGACTGATAATCTCCCCAACCTCTTGCTGAGTAAAATCCTCCAGCGTGGTTAAATCTACCAACCCACCTGCCGCATTTTGCGGATGTGGGCCCGCTCTTCTGCGGTTTAGCGGACCGGTTTAGCGGTCACCTCCTTCCTGTCAGGTTCTGGCTTAGACAGTGCCTCCCTGTCTGAACCACTCCCTGAACTTGTGCTGTCAAATAGGTCTCCGTCCCACTGGTCGGGATCCCAATCGACCCCTGCAGAGGCGATCGCAGTTGCCACCTTTCGAGAATTCACTCTCCCTCTCCTTTTCCGATATTTGTATTGGGCAACTCTCATGGCAGCTTGCTCGGCCACCGCCTCATATCGGTCTACCGTATGATACAATTTCATCTGCAGCTGCTGCATTAACGCAATCTGCTTCTATGCAGCCAACTCCTTATCTAACTTCAAAACATTTGCCTGCAGTTCTATATTTTGCTGATGCAGCTTTCTAAAAGCATGCAACAAAATCCACCCTCTTCTGCCCAAAGCTGAGCATTCCTTTCCTTTTTCTACAGCCACTTGTTGTAAGCCAGCTACCACTTCAGCTGGACTTGCGTCTCCAATACTGGCATATGCATGGCTCACTTAGACTGACACCACACGCCCAGTCTGTGCAAGTTTGTCATCTGGACTCTTAGCCCACCCTGGAATTAACTCTTCGGCACATTCTCTGCCTGCAGAGCTTCCCTTTTTCCTAAATGAACTTATTTGATTGATGGATATTCCACATTATCTTATCAAACCACAAAAACACTCATCAAACCTAAAATTTCAAAGAAATTGCCTTTCCGTGTCCAAGCTCAGATTCGTCTAGTACTTGGAATCAAATACCTCACAAGTACCCTGCTCACAGAGCCACTATGTTTTGATTCCCAAAATGTGTAAGGACCTCAGATGAGTCATACATATCCCCTACACAGAAGAACGTATTCCACATTTATGACAGGTAATGACCACAGCTGTGCTGCTTCGGGAAATATTTCGCCGTCTGCGTCGATGACATTGATACGCTGTCCTCTAAGGCCTCCGTCGAGCCGATGTCACTGGATGTTATAAGTAGGACGCACGACGCCCGTAGCCTCAGTTGTCGTTTTTTCCCCAGAACGTGTGGCACCAATCTTCTGCCAGACTGACTACAGAAAGCCTTTTGGAAACAAAAGCTGCAATCGCCTAAGAAATTCTTTACAGGGGCATGTAGGGAGGGAACGATGTGGAATACGTCATCTGAACATCCCATCGAAAGAACGTTACCAGGTAAAAAAGTAGCTTGTTCTTCGAAGGGATTGGTTCCTCCGACGTATTCCACATCTATGGCAGACTCCCAAAGAAGTACCAACGTATGGAGGTGGGAAAAGAATTTAGAAATTTAGAATGCCCAATCAAATTGCAGAATAGAGGACTGCCTTACCAAAGGCCAAATCCTGTCCATGGACAGTATATCCAGGGAGTAGTGTTTGACAAGGCATGGACAGAGGTCCATGTGGCTGCTTCACAAATGTTACGAATGGGAACACCCCTCTGCAGAGCAGTGGAGGCCGCCACACCCCTAGTAGAATGGGCCCTCAAGCCTACCAGAGGGTCCTTACCCGCCAGACGGTAGCATTCCAAGATGGTCAAGACAATCCATCTGGACATGGTCTGCTTAGTAACAGCTTGACCCAAACGCCTTCCAGCGTATCCCACAAAGAGTTGATCGTCCACTCTGACCCGGGACATGCATGAGATATAGAAGCTTAACGTTCTCCTGGGATCCAACCTATGGAGTCTCTCCTCTTCCTTACCAGTATGCGGAGGAGGATAGAAGGCCAGAAGAATGACCTTCTGGCTTAAATGAAAGTCCGACACAACCTTCGGAAGAAAAGAAGGACGAACCTTAAGGACAACCCTGTCCTTATGGAACACCGTGAAGGGTGGCTTGGCGGATAGTGCCCGCAACTCACTCACTCTGCGAGCAGAAGTAACCGCAACTAAAAATACAGTTTTAAAGATCAACAGTCTCAAAGGGCAGGAATATAAAGGCTCAAACGGAGCTCCCATGAGGAATTTTAGAACCAGGTTCAAATCCCATCCGGGCACCTGGAAAGGTGATGGCAGCAACACATTAGTGAGCCCTTTCAGAAACTGAGAAATCAAAGGAATCTTAAAATAAGAACACTCCTCAGATGAGCGGTTAAATATGGACAGTGCCGCCAGGTAACCTTTAATGGTACCCACTTGCAGGCCCTTGTGGGCTAATGAAAGCAAAAAAGACAGAACCACAGGAATGGCACATGAAAAAGTATCCGCATTATGAATCCTGCACCAGTCGCAGAACTTTCTCCAATGGCAACGGTACAGGGAATTTGTTGCGGGCCTTCTGGACGAAAGCAACACCTCCATCACGTCTTCAGGGAAGTCCCAATCCTTATACCTCAACCTTTCAGAAGCCAAGCATGAAGATTGAGAGACTTGACCTCTGGATGGAGAACCTGACCCCCCTGCTGTGAGAGCAGATTGTCTCGGTAGGGAAGACGGCGTGGAGGGCAGATGGACATGTCGAGAAGGTCCGGGTACCACGTTCTCCTGGCCCATGCCGGAGCAATGAGGATCATTCGGGAACCGAACCTCTAACCTCCGCAGCACTTGCGGAATGCCGGGGACTGGAGGAAACGCGTACAGTAGTGGGAAGGACCACTCCACTAAGAACACGTCCCCTAAGGCTCCTCTAGGAGGAAATTCCCGCAAGCAGAAGCTTTCGCACTTCCGGTTGACACTGGTGGCGAAGAGATCCACTTGTGGGGTCCCCCAAAGGGCGAAGATCTCCAGGAGAATCTCCTGAGCCAGCTCCCACTCGTGAGAGACCGTGCTCTGCCTGCTCACAGCGTCCGCCGCCACGTTTTCATCTCCGGACAGATCAACTGCAGAGATCGAAATTTCCTGCTGGATGGTCCAGAACCAGAGCTGCATCGCCTCTCGCCACAGAAGGAGAGACCATGCCCCCCTTTTTGTCAAGGTAGTGCATTGCCATGTATTGTCCGTCAGAATCAGGACATTCTTTCCCCGCACAGACGGCATCAAAGCCTTCAGGGCTAGCCTGATGGCCCTCAGCTCCAAAAGATTGATAGACCAACGACCGCTGACTATCAACTCATTGGCATGAGCTCCCCATCCCGTGAGGGACGCGTCCGTCACGATCGTTACCTCTGGCCAGGGTAGCCAAAATGGAGCCCCCTTCATCAGATTGCTTTCGTCTGCCCACCACAGAAGATCCTGGGTGACCGAGGGCAGCACCTGAACGGGGTCCGACATCCTGCTGGAGGACTACAACCACTGCAGCTTGAGAGCCCATTGCAGAGATCTCATCCGTAACCTGGCCTCTGGCACCAGAAGAATGCAGGATGCCATGAGGCTGAGCCACCTCAAGAACTCAAAAGCCGGGAGACTCTGGGCATGTTGAAACTTGTGCACCATCTACAGAATGGGCTGAGCCCTCGCCTGGGGAGGCGAACACTGCCCCAGAGATGTGTCGAGCACTTCTCTGATGTACGGGAGCCGCTGGGTAGGTGTCAAGTGGGACTTCTTTAAGTTGAGGGAGAAGGCCAGCCTGTGAAGAGAGTGGCAGGTGACTGAGATTATCCAGGACTTGCTCAGGAGAGCGCGCCCTGATCAACCAATCGTCCAGGTAGGGGTAGACGTGAATTCCCCTTTCCTGAGATACGCTGCCACCACCACCATCAGCTTGGTGAAGACCCTCGGGCAGAGGTCAATCCGAACGGCAGGACCCGAAACTGAAAATGCGAGTCGCCAACCGCAAACCTCAGGTACTTCTTGTGCTTGGGATGAATCGGCACATGAAAGTAAGCGTCCTTGAGGTCGAGAGACACCAACCAGTCCTGAAGTTGAAGGGCCTGGAGGACTTGAGAAAGAGTAACCATCTTGAACTTGTCCTTCCTGAGGAGCTTGTTCAAACCATGCAAGTCCATGATGCGTCTCAATCCTGCGTCCTTTTTCGGGATCAGAAAATATGGGGAATACCATCCCTTGTTCCTCTCCGCTACAGGCACCAGTTCTATGGTGCCTTTCTCCAGCTGGGATTTGATTTCCTGTGCAAGGAGCGGATCCGGACTCTTCAAAGAGAGATTCCCTGGTGGATTGTCGTGAGGCCTCTGCCGGAAAGGAAGACAGTAGCCGTGGTCTATGATCTACAGAACCCACACATCTGAAGTAATGGCACGCCATTCTACAAGATGCTGCGCCAGCCTTCCCCCAACCGGCGAACCATGGGACATGGACTCATGACTTAGCTGAAGCGGCTGCGGCAGTGCCTGAGGGCAAAGAGGCAACTGCCCGAGCGGCCTTGGCACCTCGAGTACCTTGTGTACCACCTCTGGTACTCCTACGGTGGCTCCTTTGACTTGCAGCTCCCCTCGATCTACCAAAGGAAGAGTAGTATCGAAAGGAACCTCCCCTCCATTGCTGTCCCCTCGGACGAAAAGGCGGAGGTTGGCGTACTGCAGCGCTCAACGACTTTGCTGCAGCTTTGGAGGTCTGTAACCTCTTAAGGCTCTCGTCACCCTTGCTGCCAAAAAGATGTACACCATCAAAGGGCATGTTGAGAAGCCGGGCTTGTACGTCGGGAGCAAACCCCAACTTCCGCAACCACGCAAATCTGCGCATCATGGTGCTTGCCGCCATGGACCGGCTGACAGTCTGCCATGTCCAGACCTGACTGAACGGATTCACACATGGCATCCTTGCCATCCTGAACGAGGGCAAGAAAACCATCCCGTTCCTCCCCTACGGGAATATGTTCAGCCGCCAAAGACACAGGCTCAGGCCTACCGAACTTAACCTCCGGAGAGGTGTCCAGACCACTGGTGTCGTGCAAAGACTGACGCAGGTCTTCCAACTGGCTATGACCAGACAAGAGTTTGTCAGGAACCTCTTCAGGAACCATACCTTCATCAGACCATTCATCCACCTCAGAGATGTAATCCAGAGGCTGGAATAACTCCCTGGATGAGGGCACAAAAAAAGGTTCAAAGACAGGCCTTACTGACTTCTTCAGGGCCTTCCTCAGAGTATCCACCGATGCACGGGGTACCTCCAGTAAAGCCTCCACAAAAGGCGTCGAGGGTGTCGACGGAATCTGCGTGGATGCCGAGCGTGGCGCTGATGGCTTCGACACAGGCCTCGAGGGTGGTGCCCCGAGCGTGTCCTTTGACGGCCTCGGTGTCGATGATTTCCTCAGAGGCGGAGCCTCGAGAGAGTCCCTCGACGGACATGGTGCCGATGGCATCTTCTTAGAAGACCTCACAGGCTCCGACGGTCTCAAGGGCGTCGAGGACCGGGACCTGGAGCGGGCATGGCTAAAGCAATCCACCTTGTCCGACCGGGACCTCGAAGGTTCGAGTCCAAAGGGGTGCGAACGGTGGCCCTAGCGCATTCCTTGCTGGCTTCTCTCGAAGGCGCAGACGGAACAGAGCTCTGCGACTCGAAAATTGCCATCATTTCCTTACGAAATGTGTCCCATTCCGCAGGAGAGGAATGCTTGGTAGGACAAGCTACCCGCCGTCTGGCGAAGTCCTCGGACGAGGACGGGGAAGGCGACCGGTTACAGCGCTTACGCGAGTGCCTAGAAGAGGCAGAGGAATGGCGGGAACCACTCCGGGACCGAGACCCCATGGACTTAGGCCGATGACACGGAGAGTCACCCCTCGAATCGTCGGTCAAAAGCCCAGCGGATTTCGACTTTCAGGGCTTAGAAACCCTACCTACCCAGAGCTTCTTCTTTCGTTCCCGCAAGGCCTTCAACGTCAAAGACTGGCATTTGTCACAGTCATCGGTGGCGTGGTCCTCGCCGAGGCACCAGAGGCAGACGTCGTGCGGGTCCATAAGTGACATCTTAGAACCGCAGTCCCGACACTTTTTGAATCCCGACCGCGGGGTAGAAGAAGATGAAGACATGATAACTTCACAAATCAAGTTCGAAGAACCGTATAGAATCAGAAGAAGCGAGGCGCGCAAGATCTCCAAAGCGAACACGTTTGCGGAAAAAACGGAACCAAGGCTATGGGCGTCATGCGTCCTACTTATAACATCCGGTGACGTCAGCTCGACGGAGTCCCTCGAGGACAGCCCATCGACGTCACCGACGCACGTGCCAAAAAAAATTCCAAAGCAGCACAGCTGTGGTGATTACCTGTCATAGATGTGGACTACGCCGGAGGAACCAATCCCTTCGAATGAAAGTTCTTGGACACAGGAAGGCAATAAAACAAACGTAGTCCAATAGTTAGTAACTGTGAATAAAGGGCCTGTAACTATTCTAACAACCAACATACAAATGAATACATGTTACATATCACACAAAGACATACGACAAAAAGATAATTTAATACATCACTGTTAGTGCAGCTGTAGAGAACACCTTCATCTGGCCTGGCACAACACTGCAAAGCCCTAAAGCAAGTAGGCAGAAAGAACACCTCAGCTAACAGATCTGGAACTGAGTGTCCTCCTTCTCAGTGAGACTTTTCCTTCTACCTTAGCGGATGACCTCACTCTTCTTATTTGGTCTGGGTCTCCGCCTTCCATAGGTTACTGAATGTCCCCGGCCAGAGTGACAGACAGCAAGCATCGGAGGCACCCTTAGAGTAGAAAAATCCAGACAGTGGAAAAAACTATCTCATGCTACCGTGCTCCCATTCCCAGTATCCTCATCTGTGCACCTTCTCATCACAGCCTCTTCTCGTAGCTCGTCCTTGAACAAGCAATGCAAAACTATCCTACGCGATGAACTCATGCGCTTCTCACTAGAATACTGCTGGTGCTGCTAAATCATGTTTGCCTTCTAAAAGGGTTCATGGAAAAATGCAGACTTTCACTGCAGTCAGAAGCAAATGTCCAAAATGGCTGCTTGCCGGCACAATGTTTTAGCTCACTTTTCTCTCGAGCACTACAACCCCCACATATATATGCAGAAAAATGTGTTGCGAAAAAAGCAACAAATTCTCCTGCGAGGAAATGTAATGCACAGTGATCTACCAACACAAAATAAGCAGGGGGGCTCCTCCCCTGCATTTCGCTTTCCTACTAATATTTTCCTTTTTGGTTTAAGGGAGAGGGTGGGTGACCTCTCCCTTGAGTTTCTTCACTTTTTATATTTCAACAGTTTGTAAGGAAAGTATCCTGGGCACTTTCTAGTTCACTTAACACAGTTCAAGTTTGTTCATGGGGGACAAGTCTTCCCTTGCGCTTCCTTTCAATATACAATTCTTTTCAATGTTCACTTTCTCACACCTTGTACTATCATTAGCCTCTTATCTCCCTGGTATACTCTCCTGCTTGGGTAATTGCAACTTTCTCACTGATTCTTAAAAGGGGCACGATTCTTCCCTTTAATATCCGTTTGCCCACAACTTCAGATTTACTTCCCTTCTCACTCCTGGTTTACTCTCCTGTGAAGATGTCACACTACTGTTTTGCTTTACCTTCCTGTACGTGTGCGAGAACCAGACTCACTCTTTGCCTTGTTCATAACCTGTCAGGGCTTTTGTTTTCCTGGGTTTACCGGGCAGCTTTGATGTTACTCTTGTCTTTCCTTCTCCTTCCTTTTCAGTCCACTGACTCAGCATGTGTCCCATTAGACGGTTAGCCCTCGCTTTGCCTTCTTCTGCTCCGTAAGGCTATCAAGCAGAAGGCTTCCTTCGGTTCGGTCTCAATGCACACCGTTCGGGTCTGCCTCCATACTGCTTTTTATAGTTTGTTCACCTTCAGCGTTCTGATCGGCATCAGAACAAGTTACCAACAGTTTCAGTCTCTGCCTCTCTCTTTCCATCTGGTCAGCTGTGACAGCTTTAAACTTCCAGGCATTGCTTATCATTTTCCAAAGACTAGAATGTGGCGTTGGCTTCCCGCTTCTGGTCATCTTCATTGTTCTATCTGTCTTCCTCGTTTCAGTACTAAAAAAAGCGGGGCAGGGGAGTAAATAAGGTGTTTGGTTAAGAAAACCTTAGCATTCTTTAACTACATTGGAATAAGCCATGTAGGTATGTTTCATGGGCACATGTATCATTAGAAATTGTGACTTCAAGAGTATTTTGATCCAGTGGGTTGGTTAACAGGCTTTTGCAACAGAATGTATTATTCCCAAAGAATGTATTATTCCCAATAGGATATTCTTGTTTGATTTGACAACATGCCATGGAGGATTGGGGAGTACAGAAAGAGCTATAAGGCTCGAATACAGAATCGGGATACCGTTTTCGATCTAGCGAGTCTGCCTCATTCCCCAGTGGGTTGTCTCCCCTTATGTGGTCCTCCCACAGAAAGCCAGCCCCAGGGTCAGAGTCGGGTAGTTTCTGCCATTCCCTGGCCACATTAGGGGAGGTTTTCCCGGGGGAACCAGTGACGACTTTGCTCGATTCGTCACATAGTTTACAACATACTGCGGTGGCCTCTGCCCTGTCATTTTCTTTTCAAAATCAATACATATGCATATTGCAGCAAATTTCACTGGTATGATGTCCTTTCTTCACGGGATGTTTTTTCGCAGGGTTTTTTTGCTGCGAATTTCTTTTCGAAAAAACCCATCACATTTTTTGGGGAGTTAGTAAATTATATATATATGGGGTGTGGGTGTTTGGGAATAAATCCAAATTAAAGACAATGGGAGGGGGTTGGGGGGGAACCCCCCCCCAAAAAAATGTGAAATAAATTTGATTGTTTTTTTCATTAAAAAAAAATTGCGGTAAAAAAAACCCCAGCGAAAAAACATCCCGCGATGAAATTACACAGAACCAATTTCACCATATGTAAGAACAACAGTGCCGTCATTTCTGACATTTCATGATCGCAATTCCTTCACCAACGTACCTAACGTATCATCTTCAACTTGTAGACTTAATTCATTTTTATCTGGTTGCTCCGACAAATCGCTGGATAGTTCATTTATATCTATGTCCATCTTAAGGGAGTTGGAATTAATTTCCCTGGGGGGAACAAAATGTACGCAAAATAATTATAAGCTGTAATGCTACAACTATGATTGTTAAATGTAAGTATTCTTTACTAGAATAAAAAGACAACTATTTTAACCAACACATTCAGCAGTTTATTGAATAAGGCATATTCACCCTATTGAACTCCTGCCTTGGATCACCAACCTGCTGGAACCACCTACAAAATGCTTTACGGTTATAATGAATAGTTTATCAAGACCAAGCAGCTCACAGTCAAACTGGCTTCCTGGTGCAGAAAACGCAAATGGGTTGACCTGTGTTTAGTAGTCTAGAGTTAGGGCAGAGTTCTCATTTGACCAACAGGAAGGTCATTAAGGACTTTCTAAAAATAGACGTTTGTTTAAATAGTCTATGGGTGTTGCATAACCTTCCTGCTAGGACAGTGGAAAGGCAGCCTCCAGTTCTACATTTCTTATAAATTGTCGGGGGGGGAGGGGGCAGGATGTATTACGAGGTGCTGAGCTGAGGAGTGGAGAGCACCACAGGGCATTATGTGCCAACTTCCTGTTCCAGATCAGTGGGCCAATGTGATATAAAGCTTGAGGAACTATAGAGAACCTTAAACTCCAGTGTTCCCTGTGCGCATGTCATAGTGCCTGATAAGCTGCAGCGTTCTATAAGCACTGCAGACTTTCAGCAAATATTGGGGTTAGGGAAAGGAAGATGCTAAGCATAGTTCATTTTTTAAAATGACTAATCTTATGATGGTGCAAACATTGTGTGTGAATTTAAAAAGCAGACAAATCCTCTCAGTGTATATGGTGAAGAGTCCAGCCTTGGTCATCACTAGCACCACCACATGGTTTCTACTCACACCTTTACATGCCTCCCAACCCTGAAGTACCCTCAAATATCACTAGTAGAACCCCTCAGACCATCTTCCCCTTGCACCTTCACCCATCAACACAGTACCTGTTGAACCGATCCACACCTCTCCCCTGGACAGTAGCAATGAAGACAGCTTCAATCACACCACCACTGCCCTTTCAATTGGACATAGGTACCCCAGTAATCCCAAACCCTCTCTCCACTCCACTCTACTCTACGTGATTGCACCATGTGTTACCAGATTCCTCACCCCCCTATCCTATGGCATGAATGAGTATTTGAATTTTTATTTGTATTCATATTGCGCTTAACGCCTAAGCAATTTACAAACGGAATAAGCAGTACAATAAAAGCAGGAGTCAGGCAAACAAGTCATGGCAATTGAAGGTGATCTTTAAGCCTGGCTTTGAAGAGGGGAAAAAGAGAAGAGACTGAAAGGGACAGAGGGAGAACACTCCAGTGCTTAGGAGCCAAGAGAGAAAAAGAGCAAAAACAAGAAGGGGCACAAGAAGGGCAGGGGGACTACTAAGCAAAAAGAATTGTGATAGAAGGCAACGCGCAGGAGAATAAAAAGAGGTACCGACCAAATATAAGAAGGAGCTAGACCATGAAGGCATTTAAAGAAGAGGCATAGGAAATTGAAAAGAAGTCACGCATCAAAGGAAGGTGGTGAAAAGCAGCAGATATAGAGTCCACAGGAGAAAGATTACAAAGAATACAAATGGAGGAAAATTAGATACAGCGAAGAAGAGCAAGCCAATAAGCAGGGAGACCAAGAAGCAGACTGGGACAATAAAAGACTAAAAAAGAAATAAAAGAGTTTGGCTAATGAGGAGTGAGGATCCGACAAGCCTTTCGAATATTAAAAAGTTGGAAAAAGAGGAATCGAAGAAAACACAGAGGTTACTGACAGAAGTGAAATGGAGAGAGAGGCACAAGGAAAAGAAATAGAGGGCAGAGGGAGGGGAGAAGGAATGGTAGATGCAGGGAGAAATGAACCTCAGTTTTAGAGGTGTTGAGATGTAAGAATTGCAAAGACATGCAGGACTGGATCGAGAGAAGACAGGCCGAGAAGAACAAATGGATTGAGTCAGAGGAGGAAAAAGAGAAAACAAATTTGAGAGTCATCGCCGTAAATGTGGTAAGAGAAGTCATGCAAAGAAATTACATAGCCGCAGGGAGGGAGGGGGGGTGCTGGGGTGCAGTGTATATAGGGAAAAGAGGAGACTATCAAGCACCAAACCCTGGGGAACACTGTGTGAAAGTGGAAAGACAGGAGAGGGATGACCGGCTCAAACAACAGGTGTGGTCAGTGAGGCGAGAATGAAACCAGTCCAATAGAGTCCAGAAAAGCCAAGACGAGACAGTGAGAGGAAAGAAGAATAGAATGGTTGACAGTGTTGAAAGTCTAGAAGAACAAGAAGAAAGGATAGCTTAGCATAACGGGCAGAAAGGAGAGATTCAGATACAGCCAACAGAGGTCTCTCTGTAGAATGGCACGGTCTGAAGCCAGATTGAAAGGTAGGAAAAAAGTGATCGTAGATTGACAAAAGAAGAGACTTCAGTGTAAACAATGCGCTCCAGTAGTTTAGAGAGAACGGGTAGGAGAGAAATCAGGCAAAGGTTAGGAGAAAGAAGAATCAAGTGACTTTTTGAGAACAGGGAGAACAAAGGCATATTTGAAATAAGAAGGGAAAATAGAAACGGAGTGACAGAATAAAGAGGGCAGCAAGATAACCAACAAGAGACTGGTAGACTGCCGCAAACAGGGAGGAAGGGAGCAAATCACCCGGGGCACAGAGCACGAGCGCAGGTACCCCATTGCCAGACTAGCCACTATTGTAGAGGATCACCAGGCCCTTGTTAGCATCTGCAAACATTCCCCAGGAAGGGTGGTCATGTTCTGTGCAAATGTTTGGTCTGTTTCAATCAGTACCAGCAATGGTTTAAAAAGTACTTTTTCATAGGTTGAACAACACAGCTTCGCTGCCTCCCAATACGAAGAGCACGATTCTGTCCTTTGTCCACTCATAATTCATAGGTTATCACACACAGAATTGCAAGGAGAAGAACAATGAAGTCATGAGGATGCAGCAACGGCATGCCTGGCCACAGTTGCACTCTTCAGCATCAAAATCCCTCATCCCTTTAGTCAGGCACGTTTGTTTAATCCACATCTGGCCAACACACAACATGTGTAATACCTTCAATGAATCTCTCAGAAACACCACAAAACGGCAGACTCCCCTGTGTGATGAATCCAATGAAGTCATCACGGATTCCGAGCGGTGAACTCCTTCCATATGGCCTGGGGATGGCAGCCTCTACCTGATCTTGACCCTGGGGGCAGCTATATGAGGGATGATTACATAGTTTTTGATTGTAGGTAGGGAAACTCCTTTTTAGAGTAGAGTCAGAGAGGCATTTTCACAACCTGTTTAAGTTAATAAAAGTCTTTAACCAAAAACATGACAATTTTGTGTCCGGTTTTTATTTCTAACCCCTCACACCCGACTGAACACACCTTCGAAGAATCATGCTCATTCATTTATTGATGTACTCATGTATTTATACCAAAATTCATGATGAGTGAATATACGTAAATGAAACAAAAGTGTTCCTGCTGTGTCTGAAGCGAGGGGAGCAGATTTGTGGGAAACCAAAAAAGGTCATGCCACTTGGCATTACTAAACATTAGTGGTACACTAGGCAACACGTGGACAAAATGTATGACCTGGGGTCGGCATGAGACCACTGTCCTCTCCTCCACTCCACCCCTTTACATCTTTTTTCACTGAACACTCTTCCCTAGCGAAAGAAATTTGAGAATAAAGCTGGTCCCACAATCACTAGCGGCTGGCCAGCATTGTCAAAGATGATGGATGATCAGAGTTGTAGGCTAAAACATCTGGAGAGCCGTAGGTCAAGTACAATATGCGGGCAAATAACTACACACTGAAAGACACGACACAGTATGATGCAGTCAGAGTCCCGGACGACCCCCATACCCCAAAACCACCATTAAGAGAAATTACTATACACCTACTGTTTACAATACACAGGGTATGGTCACAATGGCAGAATAAGGAAGGGTGTTCCTCATCATAATGAAGGTGCCTCATCAGCAGATGGGCGTTTGTGCTTTCAAAGTGAAGACAACTAAAGCATGTCACGCTGTAAACTGCACAAGTAACAGAGCTGTAAAGGCAGGTATGATAATTCTACAGCATTGGCAGAAAGGTAATGCTTATCTAGTAAAGTTCACTAGCTGATTAGGTATTCTTCCATTGTCGGTTAAATGGCATTGGCGATTGATGAATGGTGATGTCAAAATGCTTGTGCCACCTAAACAGTCTCTATATGAGGACTTGCAGAATTGATAAAAGATGGTTGGTCGCCTTCTATGCTAAGATTTAAAAACAAAATTGAATTTTTTAAAAAAAATTCTATGATTGCAAAAGACGATCTTGTGCTAGGCATCCAGCATGCAAAAAGAAATTCCAATCCTATTATTGGTGTATCCTGGTCGACCGAATAGGTAGAAGTAAAATGTATTATGAATACGCTAAATTTATTAGAAAACATGGAGATCGCACACGTTATTTAGAAATGTTTCCATGCAACATTGCGAGAAAGGTTTATTTACGTTTTAAACTGAACCATTTTACAACCAATGAAAAGCTACAATACTGGGAGCATAAAGTTGTTAAGTGGAGTGGAAGATGTTGTTTTTGTAGTCTGGTTAATGAGTTGGAAACCCTGAAGCATCTAGCCATATTTTGCCCATTTTTTGAACAACAAAGAACAGTGATATTTGGCTCATTTTTGTACTCAGCTTCCATTACATGGAAAGAGGCATTGTGGGAACGATGTATTGGGGTACTAGCCAATGGCTGGTGCTTAGACTAACTTTCTTGTTCTGCTTGAAATTGCATTGCTCGATAAAATAAAAGGCGGCCAAGATGATACGTCATTAGACATCTTTTTCAACGGGTAATTGTCTCGGGTACAACTTTCATGAGGACTGTTAGGACAGTTTTTCTGAAGTCCAACTAACGGCTTAGCAAAACCATTCTACAGAGGCAGTACAAGACTCCACTCTTAGTATAAGGCTGTACCACCTGAGTTCGGGGTAGCGTAGACAGAGCAGCCAGGCTTATCTTAGGAGGGAGAGAGGGCAGTAGAAATGAAATTGTCATACAAATGCTCCAAAGAAACACTGAAACACTATGTATTGTAAAAATAAAGGATTTATTTAAATACAGGTAGGCCCAGATAAATCTAGGGGTTAAGTAAGTACTAACGCATTATATGAAATCATAATATAAAACACAACACTATACTTGAAATTACTCAGACCCAAGTATAGACCTTATTTGGAACAACTAACAGTAGTTCTAGGGAAGTCAAAACCTTGTTATACACATTTAGTACAGGCCAAGCCTATTCTTTGGGAGTAAAAGACCAATGGTTATGTTTAGATTACTTTTGGTAATACAAGGACAGTAGGCCCTTCCAGTTGTACAGTGACTCTTGGAACAAATCACATAAGTAGTCAACTGGACAATATACTTTTGGTGAATAGTGAAACACATATTATAGGTGCAGTAAAAACCTACAACTACTTTTGTCATAACACACAGTTATACCAGGTGAGTAAAACCTAAGGATGTAATATGCAATTACAGATGCTTTGGAAATCAGGGAAACCAAGATTGAGGTAAGCAATAACTCTGGTAACTTGTTTTGGATGGCACACAGCTAACACAAGGTAAGTAAAACCCACTTACTTTAACTTCACCATGGAGGGGAAAGTAAAACCCAATGTCACACTTTACTGAATAGTTATTCTAGGTAGGCAACAACCTAATGTAGACTTATTAAGGACAGGCTAGCAGCAAGTCAGGGGAAGCAAGACCCAGTTGGGGGACACTCAAAAAGTTATCCGAACAGGACTAACCTGGTGATACCAACAGTTGGAGGACACTCATACAATTACCCTACAGGAATAATCTGGTGAAACCAACACATTACTTCTGTAAAGAGGCACAACCTAATCACAGGAGAGTAAAATACCTTTACATCTACTTTCTTTTACATTGGTAAAACAGTGGCTAAGGAAGAAAAGATGTTAACTATACTTTTAAGAATAGTGCATCACACATTCAAGATCAGTAAGAACTCTTGTAACTGTTGACTCTGAGAATTACAGTTACCCACCAACTCTTTACAAGTAAGTAAAACACTTCATTTATTTTCTAGGCATTTATTTTCTAGGCAGGTGTCCCAATCCCTTCAAAGTCTTTCCCCTAGAGCATGAGTGTTCTCAGTAGCAGAAGGGGGGTCACTAGGACTAGTGACCAACAGGCAGTGTTAGAATAAGTTCTTTAGTAGCAAAAGTCAGAGTTTCCTTAGGAAAACTGGCAAACAAGTGAGTACTTTACTTTTAGGGATAGAAGAGGGTCCAGGGGCTTCACAGAAGACACCCCAGCAGGATTCTAGCAGTGGGACTGAGTGTACTGGACGAGTGACCTCCCAATCACAGAAAACACCCCAGGACTATACAGAAATCCCAACAGGCTTAAGGTAAGTATATACCCAAGCCAACACAGTACCTCAGCAATGAAGAAGGGATTGCAGCAGGAGAACTTCAGGGATTACAACCAAATACCCGGTCAGTGGATTCCTTCTCCTGGAGACAGAACGCAAGACCTCAGAAGGGACTTTGCAGCAGGGATCGATGAAGAAGGCTCTAGGCAAGATTTCTCTCGCGGCTGAATGCGGTTCAGCGGGTTTGGCGCCTTTTCAAGGAGCACAGAAGAAGACAGAAAATCGCGTTTGAATGCTCGTCGTTTAAAAGGTCCAGCACTCTTGTGAAGGGACTTTTTGGACTCGATTCGTGTCTCTGGAGATACACCAGGATTCCCACAAAGTTTCAGCGAGATTCGGAATTCAGAAGACTGTACACCACACAGGGGCTGGAGGTCCGAGGGTATTGGAGTATTGCAAGAACGCAAGGTCGCAGCAACCCGTGGGATGGCTCAAAATGCAGGTCGTCTTGAGTCTAGTGGGTCTCACCAGGCTCTGGGTTCAGGTCGTCGTTTTCGGAGACCCCAGGTCGATCGGAAGGAAGGGCTGCAGCAGGCTCCGGTTACACAGCAGGCTCTCTGGTCGCTGGAAATCATTCCCGCTGCTTTTCCTTCATCATCCTCTTCGGTTTTCTGTTCCAGTGGTTGACATGACTTCAGCTTCCAGGTTTCCAGTATTTATCAGGAACCGCAACACAACCTCTGCATTATCTCCCCGCATTTTACAAGAAAGGGCGTCTGGCTGTCCAATCAGGACAGCCAACCCCCCCACTGGGATTTGGCCCAGTTGAAGGAAGGCCTAAGACAAAGGAGGGGGAAGTTTTGGACTCCTTTCCCACTTCCTGTGCTTACAGACTGACTGGAGTCTGGGCGGGGTGTCCAGGGGACTCCCGCCAAAAACAAAACTCAAACAAAGAAATTTCCCGCCCTGGATGTCAGTGGAAGGAACAAGAAACGACAAGAAACACTAAAATGGCAGAAAAAGACGACTGGGGCCATTTTGTTAAAATGAGCACCCTTAGGTGCCTTTACTGCAGCTGTGATCAGGGTGAGGCAGAAACCTGTGCAGTTCCCTTAGGGAGCACTGAAAAAGATTTAAGACTACAGGTGTTTGGCAGTAAACCCACTTGGTAGCAGTCTGTACCACACAGATACACTTGGTAGCTGTGGCTGAGCAGTCAGACTTCCCTCAAGAAGAGTTAGGCAGTATATAGAGTATACACAATAGGTACAGAGATACAGTAGCACAAGCAAACACTGACCAGAGCGTTGGTGTAAAAGTATATAATTATTTATTTAAAGACACACTTATAAATTACTTTTTTCTAACATTGAGGAACTTTGAGATATCATAGGCCTGTACCTTTGCGACCAAATCGGAGTTACTTGGTGATTATCAGCCTTTTTAGGGTTTTTGTCTTTTGTGGTTGGTTCTTTGTCGCATGAGTGTAGGTCACTACGGAGACACGGAGTTCCTCTACTTCGTTTGTAAACTGTAGGAAAAGTTGCAAATGTGCCTGCACTTATTTGCGCCAAGATAAATTACTGGTGTATTTCCTTTGGCTATGAATGACAAATCCAAAAGTTCTGTTGTATTTGATAAAGTTTTTTATTTTGAATTTTCAGCCCCTCTTGGATGACACGTGTTTCGGCGTACAACCTGCGCCTTTTTCAAATCCGGGCCTTTAATGTGTGATTACGGTTCACGCAAAAAATAATGTTCTTGTTATAAATGAAGCACTTTTAGTCTTGGGCTCAATCCCACCTGAAAATTCTGATGCTCGCAAACTTTTGGATTTGTCATTCATAGCAAAAGGAAATACACCAGTAATTTATCTTGGCACAAATAAGTGCAGGCACAGTTGCAACTTTTCCTACACTTATAAATTACACTAGCACAAAGAGGTAAGTAAATTCAGCACACAGTCACTATTATATATATATATATATATATATATATATATATATATATATATATATATATATAAAACCCTAATTACTTATTAGACAAGTCTTAATGAGAAACACCACTTATTTTCAGACAGAGGTGAGCGCTTAACATGAGATGGCACTCTAATAAGTTATTAAAAAGGGAGGCAAAAAGGCAGAGTTATGGAAGCACACAAATTTCAATACTTTTAAAAGAACCACAGTAAGGCAGAATAGGCAGAGTTCTACTGGAGAGCAAGGAAGTCAATTGCAAGGCCCACTCTTGGAGAGAGCAAGCAGAAGGGGTCCAGGTTCACACAGTGGGGTTATGCCCAACGAGTATTGTAGATAGTTCGCACACAAAGGATTCAATTAAAGTCAGGAAAAGTTAGCTAGGTTGTCCCAGGCCAGCTCAGGTTAGAAAGTCGAGGCTTTACTGTCACCCCGAACGATCTGTCGCAAGGGAAGCCAGGCGGGACACAGTACCTTAAGTAGGAAGGAAGCTCCAGCGGGGGCAGTTGTTCCTGGCAGCGGGTGCAAGTCGTTTCGTCCAGAGGAAGAGGAGGTCTCGCCGTGGAGGAAAGATGAAGGTTGTTGCACTGCCAGGGAGGAAACCAGCCGCGGGGTTCTTCGGTTAAAAGGTACTACCCTTCTATTCGCGGTAGTGGTAAACCATGGTATTCCGGTTGCCAGGGTGCTTGGCACGGGCAAGGCGGCCACGAGATGCTCCAGGAAGGTGAAAAGAAGGCAAAACTGGTTATCCCCACCAGTCAAAGGAAGAAGACTCTCCGGACTAGAGATCTCCTCTGTCGTCGGGAAAAGTGGTGAGACGGTTCAGCAGGGCTCCACCGGTTGTGTCGTCGTTGCAGGTCGGCTCAGTTTCTCCCTCCTCGGATTCTTAGGTCCTGTGGCGACTCCTGAAGTTCCAGTCCCCAAAGCCCTGCTTTTATGCAGCAAACCCCCATTCATTCAGCCTAGCTGTCAATCAAACATGCTAAGTGGTGAGCCAGCGTGTGACTTGAGTTGCCAAGGCAACTCAGTCCAGGGTGCCTAAACCCCCTCCCACATCCCCTGTGGTACCCAGACAGAGTGGCACCACTTTTGGAGGCTTCTGTGGAGAAGCCCGCCAAAAAGTGGAACAAAGGGCTCAACTTGGGTTGGAGTCACAGAAGAGAACACACATGCCATTTTAGAATCTAGTTCTGGCAAAAAATACCAACCGGTGAATTAATATTAAATAAATAAACCGGCAGTATGTTCGAGGCTATATGAATTAAATAATTAAAGTTGGTAGACTCGAACAATGGGAAAATCCCATAGAGATATATTCGCGGTCGAATATAAAAAGTAGTATCCACTGCCACCAGCCAAACCTTGATCAGGAGGGATGGAGACGTGCCCCCTCGAACAACAGACCCCGGGGCAATCGAATTGCCCCAACCAGTACGTCCACAATATGATGGTTTGTACTGGTTTCTGTTCATAATTTGGGACTAGTAAAGCCAATGGTGATTTACATGCCCTGGGAGACAGTAGTCAGTCCCAGGGTATGGAGTCTATGTTGGGGGGTCACTACGACACCCCCTGGGTTACGGCACGGAGGGTGCTGTGTAACCCACATCAAAAACACATGAGACCCTATGGAGTAAAAGACCCCATAGCCCATAAAACACATGGAAAGACAACGGAACACCTCAAATCATGTCTAAGAGTGGGAGTAAAAGAGTCTCACTCTTAACAGGAGAAAAAAATAAACCCCAAAAATCGAGCACAGCTGCTGGGGGACTCACTAGGTTTGGGAAATTAGCCTTTACAGAGAATTCTCCCTAACAATCACAGCCCGCGGTAAAGGTGCACCAAATTAGTAAAAGGTATCACTGTGACTAGCCATTAAAGGTAAGCTTGTCACTAACAGAATTGTTACAGTTTTAATGTGAAAGGGGATACATTGCATCTCCCCAGCACTCCACATAAGGTGGGGGGTGCTGGTTTCACAGAATAAAATGTAAAAGGGATTCAAATATCCTTTCTACCATTGGGAACTGTAGTTCACTCAAGGTTAGCACAAGAAAGTTAAATGGGGAGCCCCTAGGGCAACCCAGCAACAACAGGCACTTATTGTCAATAAGTTGTTAGACATGATAACTTTAAAAAGGCACTTTGGAGGGGGCGTGGCTTGGAGCGCCATCGATGTGGCTGCTCCGATCAAGCCTCCCGTGTGAAGCCCGCCATATCAGCCCATAATGCGAGTTCCCGAGATCCCACCGAGCCCCCAGTAACACCGGGGGCCATCGGAACATGAGGTGCGGCGATTCTCCAAAAATCGGAGCATAACGCTCCCCAGGGACCCGGCTGGGCTGCCGTCTCCACGTGGTGCAGGACTCCGACTCCCCAAGATGGTGGGCGCTCTCGGCCCACAGGTCAGAAGTCGGTGCTGAGACCTTCGGGGCGGCCCAATACAGGAGGGCCCCCCCCCCACGCTTCTATCCAGCACCGAAGCACTCGTCTCCGGCACGGGGGGAGAGACGTCCACCCTTCGCCCCGATGCGGGGCCCGCTCTTCACCATTCGCCCAGACGCCAAGGACAGCCCGAGGCGTGACCCCCGCTGCCGTGAGGGATGCCTGCTCGGGGATCCACGCCTAAGGTAGGGGCCACGACGCTACTCACCTAAGACCCTGCCGCAGGGGTCGGGGACGCCGGCTCTTTGGGCTCCTCCTCCTGCAATCCTCCCCCGACTGTGTTGCCCCGCGCTGGGAGGCGCCGCCTGCACCAGCAGCTGCAGGCCCAACTCCAGGGGCGCTCCGGCCCATTCTGCCCTCGGCCCCTCTGCCATGGGATCCCGGCTCCCCCCCCGGGTGCTGCCCCGCTCCGGGGCCCATGCCTCTGACGCTGAGCCATCTCGGCATCACCCTCCCATCGGATGCTTCCTCTCGGGAGGCGGCCCGGGTGGGGGACTCAGTCAGCGACCCGAGGGGCCCTACACTAACACTGGACTAATCCGAGGAGCCCCCATCCAGTGCCAGCCCCTTCCCAGCTTTTCTACATCGGACCCCCCCCCCCCCCCGCGCCTGGGGGAAGCCACGAGCATCTGACCCGGAACACACACCAGCCTGCTGGGGAATGGCCCCGGGCCCGGCTTGAAGCCAGCACTCATGATTCTGGGCGGAGGGGACCCTGTGGTGACCCTGTGGTGACCCTGTGGTGGCCCTGTGAGGTCCCACTCTCCTCCTTACTCTTCTTTCTGGGGCGCCCCGGCCCATTTTGCTCCCATCAACTCTACGGGCAGCCTCTGGCCGGTCTGCAGACCTGGTGCCCCCCCCGCCTTGGGCCGACTCCCTTAAGACAAGACATTAGGCTGATCGAGCTGAATATAAACCAGAGTTCAACCTCGCTGCCTACACCCAGCTCCCACCTCTCTCCAGGCAACATGTCCAAACAAGCCAAAGTCATCAAAAATGCAGACATTGCCACCATGCTGACAGCCTCCGATAAGGGAAGGAAGCCCGATACCGCTGGACCCACCATGCAAGACCAGCAAAAGGAGGGGGATCCCCCGGCCACCAGGGGCGACCTTCTAGCATTTAGTACCACTAGCGGATATTAAAGCGGAATTCAGAGCCTGCATGACAGAACTATCCACCAACCTGGAACAGACCAACAACAGAGTCTCTGAGGTGGAGCAGAGACTGGGAGAGGTCGAGGACCACACACAGGATCACACGACGATGCTGGGCGAAGTCCAGCAATCAATTAGAGCCCTTCAGGACAGATGTGAAATCTTGGAGTACAAACAAGAGGACTTGGAGAACAGGGCCCAACGCAATAACCTCCGAATCCGAGGGGTTCCCTCCTCGGTCCCGGACAACCAACTGTCGGAATACGTTGGGGATTTTTTCCAGGCCCTCCTCCCGGATAGGGACAAACACCTACTATTGCTGGACCGCACCCACAGGCTCCGCCCTCGCCGTGGGGTGGAAACAGACCCACCACCAGATGTCATCACTAGGGTCCACTTCTATGAGACTAAAGAAGCCATATCCGCCATCAGCCGATCAAAGGATGAGCTCACCTACTTAGGCTCATGCCTTCAGATCTACCAAGACCTCTCTCTCCTAACCCTTCAGAAGCGGAAAGCTCTTCGACCTCTAACCCTCTTCCTTCAGGAACACCAGGTCCGATACAGGTGGCTCTTTCCAACAGCCCTCCAATCCTCATTCGACGGCACTCTACGGAGAATAGCTCACCTAGAAGACGCCAACAAAATCATGAACCCCTCCTCCCCCAAGGGGGCCGCCCCCGGCGTCTCAGGAGGCGACAGATAACCAGGAGTTCTCCCCCACCCCGCAGCCCAAACGGCCCGCATGGTCAAGAACCGCCCGGAGCGGCAGAAGGAGATGAAAGACACACAAGCAGATAACGGGAATCACGGCCGAATGACTAAGTTAGGGGCCTTGGTACCCTATTCAACGACTCGCTCTCTCCGAAGCAACCCTGGGTTGCCACAGCATGATCCGGCAGGCTTCACATATGGCGCATGCCCATTCCAAGGTTCGTTCCACCTTCATGTCCTTGGAAAGCCAAGTCACACTATTGTTGCAACTGGCCCACGTTGGCCATGGGGAAGGCCGCACTCACAATGTCGACCTCCCCACCAGTTAAAAAGTTAGCCCCCCGTTGGGGGCTCCTGTTAAAACCCCAAGAGCAGGACATCTCAATCCGACCCAACACCAATGATGGCATCTGATGACCTACTCCCCAGCCCCCTCGCACCCCAACTCAACACAGCGGGGATTTCGACCCAAGAAGCTCGAACTCTACAATGCCTCTCGCTTAACATTAACGGGCTGAACTCCCCTGCTAAGCGGAAATCTATCCTCCAGAAACTGCAGGATGAGGAAGCTGGTGTGGCAATGCTACAAGAGACTCACCTCCTCCCAGCGGACTTTGGGCGTCTTCGATCACCCCTAGACCCACTGCAATTCCTCGCCTCTGGGGGATCCAAGAAGGGGGGCACAGCGATCCTCTTCAGGAAGGGCCTTAACCCCCAGATCTTGGACTCAAGATCATACCCAGAGGGTCGCTTCATGGCAGTAAAGTGCCTCCTGTTGGGGGATCTATACACTTTTGTCTCGGTCTATGCGCCCAATTCAGGACAAGCAAGCTTCTACGATTCCCTGGGTTCCGCCCTTTCGGGCTTCACGGAGGCCAGACGATTCTAGGGGGGACTTCAACGGAGTTCCAGACCCCACCAAGGACAAATCTCACCCTCCGGCCCTAGGCGATTTTGCCATAGCCCTCAGCCTCCTACGCTTATTTAGAACGCTGGATGTGGTGGATGGGTGGCGGGTGCTTCACCCCAAAGAGAAGGACTTCTCATTTTTCTCCCATGTCCACCGAACCTTCGAGGATAGTACTCCTCCTGACCTCGCCCCAAACCCTCTCCGCAGCCAAAGATGTCTCCATCGGCTCCATCATTCTGTCAGACCACGCACCGATAACCATGGAGCTTCAAACCCAGGACCCGAGATCCGACCCCACACGCAGATGGTCACTATATGACCCCTTCCTTAACGATATGCTGGCCAGGGATAAGATCGCAACCACAATTAAAAACTTCTTCGAGGACAACCCCGCTTCGGACACTTCCCTTGCAAATAATTGGGACGCGATGAAAGCCGTGATCAGGGGAGCCCTGATAGCCCAATGGGTGGCTTTCCATCACCATCGCCGACAGACTCGACAAACCCTCGAAAAAAAACCTGCAATCGGCGTAAGAGGCCCAGAAAAAGAAGGGGTGGTCTCCCAAATCTCATCGAGCTGTCCGTATAGCCAGAAAGAATCTGGAGGCCCACTACGCTGATCATACTGCGCAGTTGATGGCCAAGACCAGGCAATTCTATTACGCCAAGAGTAACAAAGCTAATAAGCTCCGAGTAGCCAAACTGGCCAAAACAAGAGTCAATACCATCGTGGGGCTCCGAGACCAGCAGGGTAGGACACACTACGGCGAACTAGAGAAACAGCGGTTGGCAGTGGACCACCCAACTCAAGTAATGATGGCGCCCCTGCGGGACCAGCCTCAACAAGAGGAATACCTACGAAGGGCGGCCCTACCACACCTGCCTACAGCAACGAGGGACATCCTTGAAGCCCCAATAACGGACGAAGAGGTCGATGAAGCCATTAAAGCCCTCAGAACTCGGGCCCCGGGCCCAGATGGCTTCACATCAAGATTCTACAAGATATTCAAACCCCAGCTAATCCCCTCTATGGACACACTCTTTAATTCATTCAAGGAAACTGGGTCAGTGACACCATTGATGCAGGAGTCCACAACTATCCTCCTCCCTAAGCCTGGGATGGACCCCAGGGATCCGGCCTCGTATAGGCCAATTGCCTTGCTGAACATTGATGTGAGCCTCTATTCCAAGATCCTAGCCAACCGGCTTTCCCACATCCTACCGACTCTCATCCATCCAGACCAAACGGGCTTCATTCGGAACAGAGCGGCCGGAGATAATATCAGAAGAACCCTAAACCTGGTTGACATCACCCACCGGTCCGACCAGGGCATCGCACTGATGGCCTTGGACGCCACCAAGGCCTTCGATAGAGTTGACTGGACGTTTATGAAGCTCACCCTGGGGGCCTTCGGCTTTGGCCCAACCTTCCAATCCATGGTGATGGCCAATTACGCATCCCCCAAGACCCTCCTGAGAATCAATGGCTCCCTGTCATCTCCGATCCCCATGTCCTGTGGAACAAGACAAGGCTGCCCTTTATCCCCCCTCCTCTTCGCACTAACGATGGAGCCGTTTGCCCAAAGAATCAGACGTGAGTCTATTAAGGGTCTCCAGGTAGGGCTCTCCCAACATAAAATCGTGCTCTATGCCGACAATGTTCTGCTGACTCTCTCAAATCCCAAGGACTCAGCCAAACACGCCCTGAAGGAAATAGCCAGCTTCGGACGGGTCACCGGTTTCGCGGTTAATTTCCCTAAATCAGTGGGCCTCGGCGTGGGCCTTCGCCAGGAGCATCAGGAGGCATTATACAGGCTATGCCCGATCAGATGGGAGAAACGAGCTATCCCCTACTTGGGTGTCCAGATCCCAGCGAACCCAAAGGACACATACCAGGCAAACTTCCCCAGATTATTCAGTGAATTGGGGGGAGACCTGAAGTGCTGTTCCACCCAGGAGATCTCTTTAATGGGGCGGATCATGGCCGCAAAAATGAACCTGCTTCCGCGGTTCCTAAATGCCTGCTCCGCCCTTGCGGTGGCCATCCCGAGGCAGGCGCTCCAGGACCTACAAAGGAAGATGCTCAGGTTCATCTGGAGAGGCAAGAAAGCCAGGATCCTCCTCAAATCCCTGCTGGGGAGTGCAAGGCTGGGGGGGTCTGGGGGTTCCCGACCTTCAGGCCTACAGGGCGGCAGCACAACTGGCACACATCCACGCCTGGCAAACCCTCTCGGACCGCCCTAGATGGGTAGAACTAGAGCAAGCCCAATTGCCGCTCCCTCTGCGATTCCTTCCACACATCCAGGACCCTCTGAGAGATCACTGGAATACACTCCTTCTAACCACCAAACATACGCTGATCACATGGGACTGGGCCCTGAAACAAAAAGGCATCCCAAGAGGACAAGGCCCTCTCTCCCCTATTTTCCACAACCCAAACTTCTCCCCGGGGTCAAACCCCTGAAACTTTCAGAACTGGATCAATGGAGGCCTAGAGACCCTGGAGCAACTATATGCCGGGAACGTGCCACGCACCTTCGAACGATGCAAGATGATGTTTCAACTCCAAGAAAGGGATAGGTTCACATACACCCAACTCCGTCACTGGTGCTCTCACCCCCAGACCCTCCGGGCGGCGCTCCGCCCTCTTACCGCTCTGGAGTTAACGCTGAAGGATCTGCCAGGCCAGAGTAGGATTTCATCCCTGTACAGACGCTTCTTGAGCGACTTCCTGAACGTACGGACACGAGCCATGGCCCAATGGGAGGCGGACCTGGGTCACCCGATCGAGGACCAGACCTGGGTGGACATTTGGACCCGCACCCACTCTTCATCTACCTGCGTGACCAATATAGAATGCGCATACAAGCTACTACTTTGATGGTACTACCCCCCCCCCCTTAGGCTACACCATATGAATCCCCGGATGGACCCTTCCTGCTGGAGGGGATGCTCCCAGCCGGGCTCCTTCTTTCAGATGTGGTGGAGTTGCCCCAAGATCCAGCGATTCTGGGAACAGTGCCTGGCGGCGATCAACCCCATCACGGGGGCTTCCCTCCCATTGGAGCCCGAGACGGTCCTACTGGGGGTCCCGACCCCGGGAGTCTACCCTCGCTCTGGGAACAGAGCGAAACTAGTGACACAAGGCCTCCTGGCGGGCAAAACCGTACTAGCCCGCTTCTGGAAGTCCCCGGATGGCCCGTGCATGGCCCACTGGTGGGGCAAACTTTGGGACATCCTGATAGCGGAGAAGGTGACCGCGGCAAGGGCAGGTGTCCTCCACCGCTTCCAGAACCTATGGGCTCCAGTACTGGAGTACGATCAACGTTTCCCCGCCTTAACATTTAAACCCCTCAGCGCGATGGACTCTAAGAGACCACGGGCCAACCTGAGGGATGGGACCCACGGAGGGCCAGCCATGTGGGGTCTGGGGACGAGGAAAGAGAGAGGAGCTCCAAGGGAGAGGGGGGTAAGAGGGGGGGTGAACATGAGCGAGAAAGTAAAATATTGGTGTATTATCCCTATACAATGTGATATGTAAACTGTCCTGCCTTGGTTTAAAATAAACAGATTTAAAAAAAAAATTTAAAAAGGCACTATCACTATGGAGAGTCTTAAAAATGACCATAAAAAGAGTTAAAGATTAGTTGTGTGGAAAAAGGTTCCCACTCACTGAGGTATTAATGAAAAATATCCCACTAGAAAAGCAAAATGTTCTGGAGTTGAACCAGGAAAGGAAGATTTGCCAGCTCTGTGGAAATCTTACCTAACAAGGACGCGTTGTTCAACATTGTTGTTCTAAATAGTGTAGCTATTTGTATGAAGAATCTCTCAGATATTGGTTACCCCTGTTTTCTTTTATTGTTTTAACCGTTCAAACCTAAAGCTATATTCCCTTTCCTACTTTTTTTTTTGTTTAAGTCTAATACAAAGTTGTTGTTTATTTGAGTCATGTATTCATATTTTATAATATTGATCGAAAGTGCATTCTATGTTTTACTGTTCATTGGCACTGAGATGAAAATGTTTCATGATTTGTATTCTTTTTATGGTACTATGATGTTTTGTAAAGGTTTTATTAAACCATAAACAATAAAAAACAATATGTATTCTGTGCAAGGATTCTCTATACTGTACTGCAACTACGAAAGTAGAAGGGGAGTTTGAAGCGCCTTACACAAAATACAATGGAAGCATAGCAGTCGAGAGCCAGCCTTCTCCAAATGCAACAGTATTATTGAAGAGCTGTGGACAAAATAAGAGGCGATGTGCTATACAACATTTGGACCTTATTGCCATGTGCACCTTCCCTCATCCTGAGTAATAAGGTTACATGATCCCAGAAGGTACTGTGAAGGTTCAGTAATGAGACGCGGACAAAGAAGATTCAGGGTTTTGGCCATTAACTTTTATTAAACACAAAAGGGTTGATAAATGGCTCTTTCCCTGCTTGAGGTATTTCCCTAGGTCTGTCCTTTGTCAAGATGTACAAAGCAAACTGTCCTGTGTCCAAAATACTATTCTGTATCTCACATTCTAGAACTTAACTCTAAGATGAAAGGAGCAATGTCTTTGGCCTTGATAAGTGTTCAAATGCTCAAAAAGGAAAATGTGCAATTTCAACATAAAAGTTCCAAAAGTTTGCAATTCCAAGGGGGTGGAGGGTTCTCCCTTACTCTCGAGTTCTCTTCACTCCACGTTGTATCAGTTCCTTGAGTCTTTCTCAAACCAAACAACTGGTATGCACAATGTCTTGGCTGGTAGTCTGAACCTTGATAGAATACCTGGCGTGCTCTTCTGCCAGGTTCCTGTCCCTCCTTGATACATTTCAACACAATCTATGATGCAAAATATCTTCCAGACAGTGTACGATTACTTCTCGATATATCCTGATCAGGATTCTCTCATTTAATATACTTTGTATACTCTCCGACTTGACTTTGCCTGGTACACTCTCCTGCCAGGACTTTCACTCGTATCACTCGAATCTGCCTAGTCCACTCTGCCAGGGCTTTTTCTCATAACTTTAATCTGCCTGGTTTTCTCCTGCCAGGGCTTTTTTCTCTTATACAAACACTTATACCTTGGGTCTACCTGGTATACGCTCCTGCCAGCGCTTTTTCACATATACACACAAGTGCAGCTTGAGTCTGCCTGGTATACCCTCCTGCCAGTTCATTTTCTCTTCTCATATAAACATACTTGCAGCTTGTGTTTGCTTGGTATACTCTCCTGCAGGGCTTTCTTCATATGTGTATTGTGCATTCTTGCTCACCTGCTCTGCAGTCTGGGTTTAAGCAGCGTGGGAGTTGCTTTCTGATACAACCGAATGCTAGGAAGCCGTCTTTCCCGTTTGGGTGTTCGTATGGCGTACCATTCACTGTAGCTTGCATCCCTCGGTTTCTCCTGCGTGTCAGTCGGCTCGTCAGACCTCGCATCCACCCAGCGGTACCTCGGCCACCACCGAGGGGACCAGACTTCTCCAGCTAGCCGCCCCCTGTTAGCAGGCTCAGAGGATTAAATGTTCAGCCGTCCGTCATATGCTTACAACAACTACAGCATGCTTTGCGTTCCTGGTCTTCATTGATCCTCATTATTCGGCTCGGCATTCCTCGTTGCACTATCTTGACTGTTACGAAAAGAGAAGTTAGTTCTTGATAATATGTAGGTAGAGTTAAAGAAAGTGGTCGCCGTAGGTTTGAATGGTAAATTAGGTCTTGAGGACTTATATGTAGAATTTGAAAAAGTATTCTTAGTAGACTTGAAAGGCAAGTTAGCTTTTGACTTCTAGGCAGAGTTTGAAAAAGTATTCTTAATAATCTTGAAAGGCGAGTCAAATTAGCTTCTGAATAACTCAGAAGAAAGGGATACTGAGTTCCCCATGGAGTGATTTTCAATACTCCCTGCCTCTTCCTCGTCTCAGTAGCTAGCATACTTTCTCCAATAGACATTTGGGGATTAGATACACCAACTTTACACAAAGGTGGGGATTTAAGGCATGTGGAATTACCAGGTTACTCACCGTAGTGACCACCTTACTCCTAGTCCATAGTCCCCTGTCCTCCATACTTAAAATTGTTACTCAATTTTTTTTTTCCTCCTCTCTTTCCTGCGCGGGGCCCGGCACGCGGCCATAACCCCGCCCACCTTGGCTCTGCCCCACGCATCGCCCATCAGTCCTTTTCTATTGCAGGGTCCAAGACCCATTAGCAATAACAGAGGAACCTTATTAGAGGGGACGGCGGGCGGGCCTATGAAGGAAAGGGGACTATGGACTAGGAGTAAGGTGGTCACTACGGTGAGTAACCTGGTAATACTCCTACGTCCCGTCCCCTTTCCTCCATACTTATGGGAGATTCCCAAGCACTCCTTACAGGAACTATGGGTGGATGGAAATACCCCTTACTGAAACAGGTTCTTCAGCACAGCCTGGCTGAACTGAGCGTCAGCCCTAGAGGTCATATCGAGGCAGTAATGCTTACAGAAAACAGATGGGGAGGCCCAAGTAGCCGCTCTAGCGATGGACTCCCAGGGAACATACTTCTGAAAAGCAACCGCAGCTGCCTTGCCTCGCACCTGATGTGCATGGATACCCTTAGGAGGTTTCAGCTTTTGGACGGTGAAAGATTCCGTGATACAGGCAGCAATCCATCTTGAAATGGATGCCTTAGACGCCGGCCTGCCCTGGGGTTTACCGAAGGTCACAAACAGTTGGGAAGAGCTCCGAAGCTCGGCAGTCCTGTCCAGGTCGAACTTAAGAGCTCTTCGGACATCCAGGCAGTGTAGAACCCTTTCCACCTCAGAGGCAGGGTTCGGAAAAAAGACCGGAAGGGAAATCAAATGATTCCAATGGAATTCGGTCACTACCTTTGGTAGGAAAGCTGGGTTCGTCCGAAGGACTACCTTGTCCCTATGAAAGACCAAGAAAGGATGCTCCACCGACAATGCCTGGAGCTCACTCACTCTCCTTGCTGACGTAATGGCGACCAGAAAGGACACTTTCCAGGACACGCACTTGAGGTCAACCGTAGCCATTGGCTCAAAGGGTTTATGGCACAGCGCCGTCAGGACTACATTTAGGTCCCAAGGCGGGTGCACACTACGAACCGGAGGGTAGAGGCGTGTCAAACCAGAAAAATGTCTCTTCACCACCGGGTTAGTTAACGAATAAGAACACCGGTCTGTAGAGAGGTAGGCGGAAATCGCTGAGAGATAAGTCCTGCAAGACAAGACATGAACCCCTGACTCTGCTAGGGAGGAGACAAAGGACAGCACTGCGTCAATCGTCGCCACCCTTGGGTCCAATTCTTTCTCCAAACACCAATGACAGAACCTGAGCCATTTACTCTTGTATTGGGATCTGGTCGAGGGTTTCCTGGCTGCCTGGATAATGCGCATGTTATCCGCAGACAAACCCAAAGGCTCTAGAGCCGTGAACTCAGGCACCATGCCGCCAAGTTGAGCGATTGTGGGGGGGGGGTGCCACATCTGCTGTTCCCCTTGGTGAAGAAGATCGGGAGTTACTGGTAACCTGATCAGCGGACACATCGACACACCGACAGGTGTTGAAGTTCTGAGAACCAAAACCTGGCCGGCCACCGCAGAGCTATCAGTAGAAAAGAACAGTTGACAGAACTCTTCAACTTCCAAATTGCTCGATGAACCAGAGGAAGGGGCGGGAAGGCGTAAGCTCTCATGTTGTGCCATGGGATCTCGAGTGCGTCCCCCAGAGAGGAGGCTCCCAGCCCCCCTCTTGAGGCGTACGGAAGAAGCTTCTCGTTTACCGCCGGGGCGAAGGGGTCCCACCTCCGGTGTGCCCCTACGCGAGAGAAAATCCATGAGAGGATCTCCGCCTTCAACTCCCACTCGTAGCTGACCACTGTCCGCCGGCTGAGGGCATCCGCGGTAACATTCAGCCAGCCCGGGATGTGCACTGCAAGCAGCCAAACCCCATGAAGCACGGCCCACTCCCAAATCTGAATGGACAGATCCACAAGAGGGGGAGACTTCGTTCCCCCTTGCTTGTTTATGTAGTATATCGACACTGCATTGTCCGTTCTTATGCGGACCACCTTGTTGACAATGAGAGGTCTGAACGCCTTGAGCGCCAGAAAAATCGCCAGAAGCTCCAATTGATTTATGTGCAGGAGCTTGTCCTGAGGTGACCAGAGGCCCGAGACCTGAAGGAGATCTAACGTCGTACCCCACCTGAAAAGGGAGGAGTCTGTCGTGATCGTGATCATGGGGGGTGGGTCCTGGAACCCCACGCCACCGACAGGTTGCTGAAAGATGACCACCAGTCCAGGTCCACTCTCATGGAATCCGGAATCATTATCCGTTTGGAATCCGGGTCCACAGCCTGACGCCAGGAACTCCGAAGAGCCATCTGGGTCCGTCTCATTTTGAGATGAGCAAAAGGAAGAGCCAGTACACACGAGGCCATGAGGCACAGAAGCCCCTGGAACCACCAGGCCGACATGCTCTCCGACTCTGTAAACATCTGACACGTGGCCAACAGATCCGCCATTCTGTCCCCGGTCAGATACACTCGGCAGTCTATCGTGTTCCAACGAAAACGCAGGAAAGTCAGGTCCTGTGAGGCCGTCATGGAGGATTTCCACCAGTTCACCGACAGCCCAAGATGGAACAGGAGCTGAAGGAGAGACTGGAGGTTGCCCACTGCTGCCAACGGGCAAGGGCTGCGTAGGAGCCAGTCGTCCAAATAGGGATACACATGGATACCCTGGAGACGAAGATGGGCCGCGATCACTGACATCATCTTCGTGAAGACACGCGGCGCCGAACTGAGGCCAAAAGGAAGCACCCGAAACTGGAAGTGCTCCTCTCCCAAAGAGAAACGAGGTACCTCCTGTGTGGGTTCCAAATCAGGATATGCATGTACGCATCCTGAAGGTCCACCACGCTGAGCCAATCGCCCGCCGGCAACGAGGAGCGAATCTGGCCGGGCGTGATCATCTTGAATTTCTCTTGGGGTAAGGAAAGATTGAACTGGGAAAGGTCTAGGATGGTGTGCAGGCCAGCCTGGTTGGGTTTGGGCACCGTAAACAGCCGGGAGTAGAAGCCCTCCCCTCGCTCCCCAAGGGGAACGGGTTCCACAGCTCTGATGAGCAGAAGTTTCTGAACCTCGGCCTTGAGGGAGGGTGAGCCCGACAGCTGAAAAGGAGGGTTGAGGGGTGGGGTAGGGGGTAAAGGTAAGCGGAAGCCCGAGCGACTGACAAGACCCATCTGCCTCCCAATGAGACGCAATGCGTCCTCCCACCGGGGTCTCGTGCGAGCGTGGAAAACCGTCATTTGGCAGGTTAATCGGTGGCGGTGCCACCTGAACCTGATGAGGAGGCTGAGGAGCGGGCGAAATACCGCGTATGCGGTTGTCTACGGCGGTTATTCCCCGCAGGAGTATCCACTCTGCGATTTTTGCGGTCGAGGAAGCCCCTAAAACCAGAGGAAGGTGCAACAACGGCCTTTGAGTCTTGAAGGGAGGCTTAACCAGAACAGACAATGATTTGGCCGTCTGAGTGCTGTCTTTGGTTTTGGTGAGCTCTACATTGGTAGAAGAGTGAAAAAGCTCCTTACCATCTAATGGAAGGTCCAGAACCTTGTCTTGCACCCCCTTCGAGAACTTAGTGGCATGCAGAGTTTCGAAATAGGGATTGCCTTACTGCCACAGGTTCTGCAGGTTAAATATAATGGAAAAACAAAAATGAACCTGGGCGAAATGAGATCAGAACATCTGTACACATTTAAACAATAACAAGTCTTGTCAAAAAAATATCTATTTATTTATAAGCAATTTACATAAATATTTATTGTTCTCAACATCCACATTTAAACACCACCATTCATTCCATCATTCATTCACACTCTCACTATACATGTCAATATTCCACACTTGTGGTACTAAGACCACCTAGAACCAATATATTAACACAAATTTCAACACCTCGTGGTGATTACAGTAAGTGTTAAGCAATATGCTATTTGTTTTTGTATTATTTGCTGTAACTCAACATATGTTTCGATCGTCTCAATAGGCCCCTAATTGAAGCCGGTAAATATAAGCGACCTTCTTCAGGAGACGGATGGTTCTGTTGCAACCACTCCGAAATGTCAAAAGGTGGAGGATGTCATCAAACCTCAATCTACAAACAAACAATATACATAACATCAGAATTCCGATCTCTTATTTGTTTAGACACAGATATATCTTGTGTGTATATCTCAGTTTATGTGTATAAAGATTGGTACTCACCTCCATGTGAAATAATGGAGACGCGTGTCAACAATGGACTAAATCCTGCAGTGGTGCTAGATAACTCTGCGCCTGTACTGCAACGTAAGAGGAGGACAAAGCATCTTAGTAAGCCTGCCCTATAAACTGATCAAAGATTCAGGTATGCGGGTGTCTTGCGTCTTTAGACAATAAATCCAAAGAGGAAAAATCCCTGTTCTCGCCTGAAATGCAACACAGAGACTCAATACTCAAATATTTTCATCTTGACAACACTGGAGGTAATCAAAACCTCCTATCAATTCGCCTCACCTCATGTGGCCGAGTCCAGATATGTTCTATTCTGGTACACCAGTTTTTTCTCACTGCGCGGTGATTCCAGTTCAATGTTCCTGAAGGGATACATGGAACGAAAGGTCATGCTCATATATGTAACTAGCTCAGAACATTTTGTTAATGCTGCTGTCTCAGTCCCCTGCCCCTCCCCACATAGAGTTTTGTGGAGGAAACTGATTAAAATTCCCTTCATGAACCTTTGTTCAATCATGCTGGAGGTCTATAACGACCCCACTCTCATATTAGGCTTTTCTGACCCTAAGAATAATAATAATAATAATAATAATGGGTCGGCATGCACAGTGACTGCCAAACAGCTTATAATGCTGATGGAAAACACACAACTGCAGCCTTACCTGGGCTGCTGCCTTAGCTGGGCTCCATGGCTGTTCAAACACCTCTATACGAGTGAAAAAGGGAAAGGCACATCCCAAATCTATTCGCATGTGCTATGCACGCTGATTGTCAGCAGAAATAAAATTGAAAGGTTCGAGTTTACCCTTGCGCTCTCTCTCTCTTCAAAACCTCAAACAAACTGTGTGGATTTAAACACTCAAACACACACGCGCATTTTACTTACCCTGGGTTACTTCTCTCTTGTCCTGCACACACTTCAAATTTCGTGCTAGTGCCTGGGCGTGACTTCCTTAAATACGCCATCAACATGGTGAAAGGACTCTTGAGCCACTTCTGGGCCATGTAGTCCCTCCGTGTGCAAAAATTGTTTTTCTTTTGTTCTTTTTTTGACCCAAATAGTGTTTGTTTGATAAATATGGGGAAACAATGCAGCGTGAAGGATGAATTACCTAACCCTATTACGTGCATGAAACAATAAATGCTGCTAAACACCCTGATTGTTTCTGTTGGTGAACAGAACTGTTAAACCCCGGCTCCCCGTGACTTGTGGGCATTGTAGGCCCTTCATGGACAAAAGTTTTTTACATAAACAAACATTTTAGATTCTGTAAAGATACCAGTGCAGCATGAGGGATGTTACGAAAATGCATTACCTCACCCTCTTTCGTGCATAGACCAATGGGTGCTTATGCTGCATAACTGTTACTGTTGGTGTATGCGGCTCATTACAACATCCAAGGTGATCCTTGGGTATAGCTAGCTATTCTGGGTCATGGCCACTCACCCTCAGTTCATCCTGGATTATGGTGTGATCTAATGTGCAGGTTACTTCCATGACTCACTATTAGACACAAACGCCCTTCCCCCTCACAGTGGCAGGAGGCGCATTCACCAAAACCAATATTGTAAAATTCAAATATGGGTAATCCAGAGTCCAAATGAATGTGCTGATATGTCATGCCCTTCATATATATTTATCAGATGGCATATATATCAAAGGTTCACCAGATAACTGATATAAAACGGTGCTCAACCAATAAGAGCAGAGACCATGTCTCTTATCCAGTTACCAGTTTGTTCTACTCTATGGAAATATTCAAACATTTTTAACTGAGTCCAAAGAGTGAATCCATCTTTGTTCTAGTCTGTGTAACATAGTGGACATGTCGCCTCCTCTCATGGGGGTCTTGATGGTTTGAAGTACAAACCACCTGATGTCCTTGTCTGTGTGCCCCAATTTAGAGAAATGTTCAACTAAAGGTTTGTCTTGCACTTTGTTCCTTATGCAGGAACGATGTTCCGATATTTTCTGGCGTACCTCTCTCATGGCTTTACCTGCATATACAAGATCGCATGGACATTGGATAATGTATATGACATTTTTGCTCAAGCAATTGGTGTGATTTTTAAAAAACCACTCCTTCTTGCTGCCATATTCAAATGATTTTTTCGTAGAGGTAAATTGACACGCCACACAATGGCCACATTTGTGATGTCCCATAATGGGTTTCAAACCCTATTGGTTCATTACTGTTTTGTTATCTTCTTGTTCTTTGTATGTGTGGACCAGTTTTTGTCTGAGATTCATGTTGCGTTTAAACGCAAACATTGGTTTCTGTGCCAGACTGCCTGGGCATTTCACCAGATGCCAATTCTTCTTGACACTCCTCTTGATCAGATTGCTTATTGGGGAAAATGTAGACACACAGATGAATCTGTTATTCTTTTCTTCGGTCTTCGTTAATAGACAGGTCTCCCGATGTGTGTTGAGGGCTCGTTTATAGTGTTGTTTCCCCAGCTTTTTTGGATACCCTCTATCCATTAGTCTGTCCTTCAATTTCACGGAGTGGTTCACAAACTCGTTTTTTTTTGTGCAATTTCTCCTAATACGGAGAAATTGACCATATGGTAGATTTTGTTTAAGGCCTCCCGGGTGAAAACTCAAGTAATGTAGGAGTGTGTTTTTGTCAGTGCTTTTCCTGTATAATGTTGTTCCAAGTGATCATCTTTTTTTTTGGATCACTAGATCCAAAAAACTTACACTTGCTTTGTTCCACTCCATTGTGAACTTGATGTGGGGATCACATACATTAACCCACATATGGCAGGCCACCAGAGATTCGGTAGAACCTCTCCACACAAAGAAAACATTGTCTATGAACCGTTTCCACACTCTCAAGTATCCCCCAAACGGCTGTTGTTTCAAAGCACATAAGGGTCCTCGTACAAAATTATGTTCAAAATCAGCCATATATAAATTTGCCACATCAGGTGCAAAGGTGGCACCCATACTTACCCTTCTGAGTTGTTTATATAAACTTTTCTTAAAAAGAAAAAAGTTTCACATGTCCAAACACGCACATTCAAGTATGAAGCCCGTTGGTGAATTTAATGGTGTTTCTCTTGTATCGAGGATCTTTCTTAACACATCCAAACTCTGCATCTGCGGGATGGACGTATACAATGATTCGACGTCCATCGCCACTAAAATGGCATTTGGTTCCATGGTGATACTTTCCAGAATGAGGAGCATATGGGTCATATCCTTTATATATGCAGGCATTAATTCAACAAATGATTTCAAAAAGAACTCTGTATATACAGATAGGGGCTCTACCAATGAGTCAATTGCAGAGACTATCGGTCTCCCTGGTGGGTGCTCTGCATTTTTATGCACTTTTGGATGTACATAAAATGCCCCTTTTCTTGGGTGAACCTTACATAGGAATTATTGTTCTTCCTCACTGATCCATTCTTCATTCACTGTGTGTCTCATCAGATTTCCAATTTCCTCTTGTAGAGCTTGCGTAGGGTCATGATATAATTTTCTATATGCATCCCTTTCTCCAAGGAGCCTCAAACATTCATTTTCGTACTTCTGAATATCCATCAACACGATGCCACCCCCTTTATCGGCAGGTTTAATAATTCTAAGGGGATCTTCACAGAGCATTTTCAATGCTTCTCGTTCGCCTTATTCAGGTTATCTTGATGGAAATGTTTCTTCTTGATAGCCTCCTGCACTTGTTTCCTCACAATGTTTACAAAGGCCAAGATTTTGGGGGGGCACAAGTGTATGGGAGGTAAAAAATTTGATTCAGGTTTGAGCCCTGTGACGTTTTTTACTTCTTCACGTTCTTTCCGCCCATCTTTGTTGCCTGTTGATGTACTCAGTAAAAATACCTCAAAATAATGTTTTAATCTGATTTTTCGAAAGAAACCTTGTAATTCCATTTCACACTTGAATGGATCCACTCTCTCGACTGGGACGTAGGATAAACCCTTAGGACAGTAGTTTGAGTTCAATATCGGTCAAGTCTCTAGATGATAAATTGAAAATCGGAATTTTATCTGGGTTCACTGATTCTAGTACCACTGTCTCGTGCGGACTACTGGTCCAAATTGTTGTCTCGCTCTCGGCCAGCCTCTCTGGCCTCCTCTCCGAAAAAAAACGGATTGTTGTCCCCGGGTGTTAGATAAATTTGCACCACCTTGTGGTGCCCCCGTTTGGTCTGAGTCACTAGATGAGGCAGAGGAATTGGAGAAATTTACAAAACGGTTGGGCCTTGTATTATAAGGACCTGAGGTGGTCTCTGTATAGAATCCCGTGCGTAAATAGGGGTAGGTTCTTTCCTCTTTGTAGTTATTCAAATCTTTTTTTCAATTTGTTTATTTTTTTGTCCAAATTGAACTGTTTGAATTTTTTAATTTCTTCTTCTATATTTGCTAGTAACGCTTTTGCATCTTTTATAGATTGATTTTCCACAAAAACTTTTTCTAGGCGTTCTAGCTCTTCGCTTTGTGCCTTGGCCTGCTCTTCCGCAGTCTCAACTATAAGAATAATGAAATCTCTCAAACACTTATTGCATACTCTGCTAAAGTTTTTTTGAAATTTTGCGTTATCAATAAACAGTCTTGGAATTATCTTTACCTGCAAACCCTCCGGTATAATTCCACCTTTCAAAAATTGCAGCATAAAGCTGCCATGTAAATGAGTGCGAGCTAATTTCTTCTTTTTCTGCGTGATGGTGTTTAGCTCATCTGTCCCATCCGGGATATTTTCTACTGGTGTTTCATTCTCAAACAGAGCTGGAACATCCAGTAGCTTCCTATAATGTTCGTCGGAGAATGAAAAAATATTCACATTCTCCATCTTTACACAATCTAAAATGTTTATTTATGTAAAAAAAAATGTGTCCATGAAGGGCCTACAATGCCCACAAGTCACGGGGAGCCGGGGTTTAACAGTTCTGTTCACCAACAGAAACAATCAGGGTTTAGCAGCATTTATTGTTTCATGCACTTATTAGGGTTAGGTAATTCATCCTTCACGCTGCATTGTTTTCCCCATATTTATCAAACAAACACTATTTGGGTCAAAAAAAGAAAAAAATGTTTTGCACACGGAGGGACTACATGGCCCAGAAGTCTCTGGGAACTGAGGCTCAAGAGTCCTTTCACCATGTTGATGGCGTATTTAAGGAAGCCACGCCCAGGAACCAGCACGAAATTTGGAGTGTGTGCAGGACAAGAGAGAAGGAACCCAGGGTAAGTAAAATGCGTGTGTGTGTTTGAGTGTTTAAATCCACAGTTTGTTTGAGGTTTTGAAGAGAGAGAGAGAAAGCGTGAGGGTAAACTCGACCCTTTCAATTCTATTTCTGCTGACAATCAGCGTGCACAGCGCATGCGAATAGATGCGGGATGTGTCTTTCCCTTTTTCACTCGTATAGAGGTGTTTGAACAGCCATGGAGCCCAGCTAAGGCAGCCGCCCAGCTAAGGCTGCAGTTGTGTGTTTTCCATCAGCATTATTAGCTGCTTGGCAGTCACTGTGCATGCCGACCCATTATTATTATTCTTAGCGTCAGAAAAGCCTAATATGAGAGTGGGGTCGTTATAGACCTCCAGCATGATTGAACAAAGGTTCATGAAGGGAATTTTAATCAGTTTCCTCCACAAAACTCTATGTGGGGAGGGGCAGGGGAGTGAGACAGCAGCATTAACAAAATGTTCTGAGCTAGTTACATATATGAGCATGACGTTTCGTTCCATGTATCCCTTCAGGAACATTGAACTGGAATCACCGCGCAGTGAGAAAAAACTGGGGTACCAGAATAGAACATATCTGGACTCGGCCACATGAGGTGAGGCGAATTGATAGGAGGTTTTGATTACCTCCAGTGTTGTCAAGTTGAAAATATTTGAGTATTGAGTCTTAGTGGCATGCAGCCATGCTTGCCGCAAGGTATCAACCCCTAGCATCAGACCCCGAGCCGAGGTGTCTACCTGATGAGCCGCAGCCTCCAGGAGATCCTGTGCCAAGACCCTGGCATCGGAAAGGCCTCCTCTGAGATCCTCCAGCTTCTCGACCGGAATATGCTCCTCAAACTCCGACAGACCTCTCCACATCCGCATGTTAGCTCCCGCCAAAATCAATTCTGCATTGGCCTGCCTGAGCTGCAAGGCCGAATTAGCAAATATTTTCCTCCCTAGGGAATCCATGAGCTTGTCCTCCTTTCCCAAAACCTGAGTCGCCGTCGCGGAGGAGGAAGCTGCAGGTCTGGATTGCAACGTGGCCGCAGCCACCACTGTGGAGGAGGGAGGCGGACAAGATGACAAGGCCACTTCTTCCGAGGAATGTAGCCTGTACCTCGCGTCAATCTTTATTTACAAAAAGTCCCGAGTGTGGCTTTTCCCAAACTCTTCGGAGCTCGGCCAGAACGTCCTTCTGCAAGTACAGTCCGGTACGCTCCAAAGGAGACAAGGTGAACGCCCCAGAAAGCACACCCTCCTGCAGGGCAGGTGCCTCGGGCACCGGAACATCTAAGAAGCTCATCATGTCCAGTACCCGGTCATGGAAAGCTCTGGTAGAGCGGGGCAGGTCCTCTTTGTCCTGATCGCCTTGAGGGTCATCTGACAGGTCGGGCTCTTGCTGAGCCGAGTCAGGCACTGCCTTGTCCACTGGGGACAATGGTGGCACAGGCGAAAGCGCAGCGGGAGGCACCGCGGGCAAGGGAGGCGCCAGCGGAACCACAGACGGGATGGGTGGAGCCGGAGGCGCGGGTGGACATATCTTAATTGAAAAGCCCCTTGAAATATTCCCTCATGGGGTCGGTGCGCATAAGCCCTTGAAATTTACCGAAAAAAGCGTCCTCAGGAGATTGTTTCAGAACCTGAGGAGGCCTCTCATGAGGTGGACAAATCCAGGGACGCAACAGGGAAAGGTGCCACACAGGCCCCTCCGCCGACGTATCCACATAAATCAAGGGAGCCGCCCCCGCGGGCAACGAAACATTGTGCGGAAGAGGCATCCGGGCGTTCCAACCATAAACTGGCCGGTAAGGATGCGCACAAGGGACCTTAGGTTCACCCGAAGGACCAAACCCTACACCAGGGGCCGATGGCGTAGTTGTAGGGGGTAGTACCTAAAATGGCCGCCGTGGTCGTGGCGGGAACGGGCGCCATTTTGTCCTCATCTGAGAGGAACTGCGGCACGTGAGGAAGTGAGGCAGGGGTCCCCGTCGATGGATCAGGGTCTTAATTTTAGCCTTAACGTAAGGAACCTCGGCAGAGCCGGTACTATGAGGCCTGGAATGTTTCTTCGACATACCAACCGCCGACTGAGCCTTCGAAGGAAGAGTCTCGGCACTGCCAGTAAAAGAAGAAACTTTCTTCTTTGCCCCCTCAACAGATCTTGTGTCACCACAAGAGCGGGAACGGTGCGCTGTCACCGACAGGGCCTTGCCCTGCCCCTCAGAACTGTTGGTAGCCTTAGCCTCTGTACGAGGGACCTCGGACCTAGGCCTGGTAGAAGCCTTATCGGCACGGGCCTCGAACATGCGTTTGGTAACCTCAAGCCCAGCCAAGACCTCGGGGCGTACCCCGGTTTTGTTTTTGAGGGAAGCCGAAAGAACGGCCTCAGAGCAAGCTCCGGTACCCCACGACTCAGTAGAACTGGGTCTACACACAGCCTCCACAGGAGGGGCCTTGGAGTGTATTCCGGTGATCACAGGCCCCTTACGGAGACCCTCGGAGAAAACTCCAGTAGAATTATTAGGCCCGACAGGCACCTCCAGGCGAACTCCGGTAACAGAGCGGTCAACGCCCCTCCCGGCTCGAGAGGAACCCGGGAAGGTATCCCCCGGCCGGGGTGCTCTGAAAATCAAAAAACTTACCGGGCGCTTTTTCTTCTCGTCGATGAACGCCTGAAAATGCGAAGGAGGAGTCCGTCGGAACACCTCCTCCCACTGCTCCAACCGACGTTGAAGAGCCCGGACCAAAAGGGAGTCACAGTAAAAACAGGAGTCCCAACGGTGTTCCAGACCCAAACACTCTAAACAAAGAGGATGGGGATCCGCCCTCGCAAAGCGACGGTGACACGATGAACAGTCTGGAAAATCTAGTTTAAAAGACAGACAGACTAGTAAACGAACACTAGCGAGAGCCAGAGAGGGAAAAACAGGAAGAAAATCTTCTGAGGATGCAAGTGCGTCCGGCCCCGATCGTGCGGAGAAAAGGACTGATGGGCGATGCGCGGGGCGGAGCCAAGGTGGGCAGGGTTACGGCAGCGTGCCGGGCCCCACGCAGGAAAGAGAGGAGGGACAAAACTTTGAAACAATTTTGGATGCTTTTTACAAAAGTGTTCTGGTCCCGTCCCACAGGACGGAGAGATGTCCCATAAGTATGGAGGAAAGGGGACGGGACGTAGGAGTACTAAGGAATCATTCCTTGAGAAAAAGGGAGGGTATGTGATATCCTCCAATGATGTCATTGGGTCCTCCCTCATGTGACCGCCTCCAGAGTCAGGGTCAGGATCAGGTAGCAACTGCCATTCCCTGGCCATATAGGGGGCCACCATCCCAGGGAAAGAAGTGATGACATCCTTGGATTCATCACAGTATATACCTGAGCACAAAAAGGGGGTACAGCACAGCATTTTCCATGGCTGAAGATCATAAGCAAGTGATGGTCCAGAGCACATCAAAACAATGCTATATTTGAAGGCATTTTTAAAGTGGTTTTGTTTTTATTTTCACATGTGCCCGACAACACCGTGAATTGATCTGGAGGCTACACCATGGATGTGTTTAGTGTGTCCTTTATATACAGGGGGTGCCAAAAGTGAACACCTTTGAGCTGTCTCACCAACCACCCACAGAAGGATTTCTGAAAACTAATTTGCCACTCTGCTCCTGTGTCCTCCAACCCGTCCACTCAATATACATGTATCCCCTGCCATGTCTGCACTTGCCTGGGCACTCACCCTACAGTGTTGTGTGTTCTAAGGTGTTTAGAGGTCTATAAGGGCCGAGGTGGTATTATGGGTCTCTTATCCACCCAAGTTGCAATGCACAAAGAATATGTTTAGTCTTCAAAGGGATCCTTCAAAGGCTTAACAGGGTAGGTAATGCTTTCATAAAGTTCTGGACTTAGCAAAGCGTTCAGCTTGGGTGCCCTAATAATCATAGCCACCTGGCCTTTGTATCCCAGGTAGCAGAAATCACCCACCTGAAAAGGTGGGGCTCAACACATGGCAGATGCAGTACCACACACGCTGCAGGAGGTTAACCATTCCCTACAAGCCGGGCACCCCAGTCGGCATTATAATAGCATGTTAGGAGACAAAAAACTCAGACATCACAGAAAAGCACATTGCATGGCCCTATGAAAAATAACAGAGGGTAGTGGAATGGTTTCAGCACAGATCCAATAGTTAATTGTAGAGCATTGTATTTATATTCAAAACTCGGTCAAGAAATTGGCTTAAATCCTAGGTGAATCTGCCTCTTTTTGGTGCGTGGTTGTTGATACAGTAGATAACTATATTGTGACCGTTTCAATATAACAATAAATATTATATTCTTCCAAATGGTATCTTTACCTGTGCGCCATTTCCTATATTTGTTGAATTACACACTGTCCATGAATTGGTGAGCATTGTACATATGTTACTACAGCAACTGTAATTGCCCCTTAGCAACTCCTTGTATTTATCCTTTGGTCTCCACATTGGGGGATGTCAGACACAATATGGCCATTTTTAAAATTCAGCTGGATGGAGAAAAAGTTCAAACTTATCCATAATTTGCTTTACAAGCATTACCAAACATTTCAATCAACCAGAATGTTAACATTGAAGTAAATAAAAAGATGACAGACTCTGAAGTGCCCCCTGGTAGTAGTATGTAAAGGTGCTGCACTTCTGCAACGTTAATTGTGTTTCTTTTCTCCAGCTCAGCATCTCCATGTTAAATTGGGAAAATGATACTTGCAAAATGATACTCATATGAACAGATTATTAGCAGCTTGTTTCAACTGTAGGCCATTCTAAACCATTTTAAGCCATTTAAAAAAGGCACTTAATGGGAGAATCCAACTCTGCGCCAAGGCCACACCCTTTTGAAAGTGGAGTTCTCGGTTCTCTACATTAACAACGCCATGTTCACTATACCTGTCCATGTGTACATATGCTTAAGTGTAAAACCAGATATTATGTTTGCCTGTTATGTTTTCATTAGTAATTCATTTCATTCCTATTAGTGACAATAGTTATCCATATTATTCTGCCACTATGACTATGCATTTTAAAGAGAGAAATAGGCTTTGTTATATGAAGGGCCTCGTTTAGACATTATGTTATTATGGATGCAATTAGACACACATGAATGTGCACTTAGAAGTATGCATTAAGTCCACATTATGTAGCGCTTGGGTTTGAGAGAATGCGCTAAACGCTACAATAAATGGAACTGGCATTCTGACACAGTTAGCAGCTCCACTTTGTACGCAGAAGGATTGGTATGGTAGGCTGTAAGCAGGAATGTGTAAACAAAGACTGGCAGGTAGACAGATAAGAGGTAACTCTTGCCCGAGTAGAAGCGAAGACGGCCTGGCTTATCAGCATCCCTGGGCCTGCTCGCAGACAGGCAGAAAGGTGGGAGGCAGTGAGGAGTGCTTTGCACACAGAGATAAACGAATGTCAGTGGAGAGAAAGAGCGGACAATGGATGGGAGCATGGTTTCGTAACACAGACAGGAGAATGCCATAGGACATGTACAAGATATGCTCTGAAATGTCACAGTGACAAGAGAACATACTGGGGACATTACATGCATACGCAGACATTTTGACACCTGTAGAAATGCTGGTTTGACAGAAAGAGTGAATGCTTGCAGGAGAGGAGTTATGTTACCATAGGGATGGGTGTATGTCATTGAATAGTATATCCAGGGGAGAGGTTTGCATTGAGAAAGGAGAGGCTTTTGGAGAATTGGCTGACATGTAGCTTGCAGAAGCATTCTGGGAGAGCCGATGAGATCGATCTGACAGAGTTGGCAGGAGACCAGACCACTTAGGGGCCAAGGAGAGGCCTTGTGCAGGGCTAGCAGAGGGAGCTGGAGAGAGAGGCTCCAGTCATGCTTGGAGCAGATTGATCACACCAAATGGTAAGTATGGTTTATGGCCTAACTGATTGATAAGACACGTGCAATGGGGAATTAGGACAGACACTCCGACAGAGCTTTTGGTTTGATAGAAGGGTAGATCAGACAGGGATTGTTTCAGAGAGAGAATGTGATGTGTGGTGTGGATTGGAGAGGAATGCTGACATTTTCCATATGTACTTTGCCATTTAGCATTTGTTGTTATTAGGCTGCAATGCATTCTAGATCCAGCAGGGATAATTGCTATTAAATTGCTTGCATTAGAAGCCTGAAAGGCTTACATTTATTGCAGTTTGCACCCAAACATAAGGGGTCGCGTTTTGCTAGAAGTGCTTATCATGCCTTGCTGTGTGTGAATAAATGTATTCCATTGTTATAATTAAGACTGACTTGTGTGTTTTCATTTGTGTCCATTGTTATCTTAGTTCTCATGTCTATTTTAGTGTTTGGTTTGTCGTGTATGTCCTATTTGCAGTAACACAGTAACACAGTGCACAACCGTCCTGAGATATACTTGCAGGGGGGCCAATGTGGTCCACCCCCCCTGAGGTAGAGTTGCAGTTTGACATAAGGACAGCACAGTGTCACCATGTGTTCAGCACCATGATGGGGATTTCATTCATGGAGATAAACTTTCTCTGGTTGACTCTCACTCTCTTGGTCGCTCACTTTCTAACTAAGGTAACAATGGTAACCCCATTATTGGTTCTCACTCTCTTGGTTATTGGATTTCTCACCCTCTTGGCTATTATCCTTCTCACTGGGACAAGACTGTTGTACCCAATGGTGATTCACACTCGGTTGAGGATTAACCTTCTGACTGGGAGACATTTTAAGTTAGTTACCTGTAACTATTGTTCTCCAGCATGTGTCTGGCATGGATTCACATGCTCATGAATATTCCCTGTCAGGTTGGGAATCCTTGGTAAAAGAAAAAACAGTCACTTTAGCTTGAAAACTGTATTCCTCCTCTAAACCAATCACCGTCCTCTGGGTCCTACTGCCCCCATCCAATGAGAGCCCTCTCCAGCTCCACTCCTGGTGGTCATCTTCAGATCTGGTTAGCATGTAAAGTGGCAGTATGAACCAAGAAGAGCCACAGAAGGGAGGGAGGGTTCGCATGTGAATCCATTCCAGAACCATGCTGGAGAACAATAATTATAGGTAAGTAACTTAAACCTTCTACAGCATGGGGTCTGGCTGGATTCACATGCTCATGAATAACTATTACACATTACTATATGTACACACAACCACCAGAGGTGGCAAGGCTCAACAGAAGCAATAAACACTCATCCCTGGAACAGACTCACCTCAAATGAACAGGTTGCGTAGCACCGCTTGGGCGACTCAGGACTCCTCCCTGGAATCCCTGTTGATGCAGTAGAACCTCATGAAGGAATGCGTGGCCATCCACTTAGCAGCCATGCAGATGCCGAGCAGGGGCACACCAGAGCGAAACGCCGTCATTGCTGCAATGGCTCTAGTGGAGTGGGTTCTCAGCATGCCTGGCAGCGGCCTGCTAGCTAGACCATGACAGTGCATGATGCAGCCAGAGAGCCACACGGCTGAGAAGTCTTCCAAAAGCACTTCGTGCTAGCCATGTAAAACTTCAAGGCACAAGCAACGTCCAGCAATGCAAGGCCGTCTCCTCTCGCGACAACAGATTCAGGAAGAAGACAGGCAACACCAAAGGCTTGTTGAGGTGCAACTCCGACGGGTCCTTCGTCATAAAGGTGGGGTGTGTACGCAGTACCCCCCTTGAAGCTTGGAAGGACAAGTACGGCTGCTTACACGACAGGGTCTGGATCTCTCCGACCCACCTGGCTGTGCTGATCACCACGAGGAAAGCCATCTTCCACGACAGAAACTTGAGCAGGGCTTGATGCATCGGATCAAAGGGTGCCCCCATTAGCTTAGTCAAGACAACATCGAGTTCCTAAGCCGGGGCAGGAGCCTTCACTGGCGGAAAAGTCCAGAAGAGTCCCTTGAGGAACTCCTTGGCGAGTCTGTGCAACCACAGGGAAGGCCTAGCCGGTGCCCTGGTGCAACAGTATATGGCAGTCGGGTGCACCTCGATGGAGGCATGAGCCAGTCCAGTCTTGGCCAATGAAAGAAGGCATGGTAGGAGCTGCATGGCTGTGACACGCAGCAGAGTAATCTTCTGAGCAGCACACAGAGAAACGCTTGCACTAATGGCTGTAGCACATCAACATAAAAGAGGCTCTGGCCTTGGCCAGGATGTCCTTACACTCTGCAGGTAAAGAATAATGTCCAAACTCTAGGGCTACAGGAGCCAGGCCCTGAGGTTCAGCGATGCTGGGTCGTGGTGCAAAATCGCCCCTCCCTCTCTGGAGAGAAGGTCTGGAAGTAGTGGCAACCTGATGGAAGGAGCTTCCGACAGACGTAGCAGGTCTGGATACCAGATTTGCAGCAGCCACGCTGCAGCGATGAGTATCATCCTGCAGTGTGTGAGAAACCTGAGGGTGTCTCAATGTCTGAACTCTTGGAATCCCTTTCTCACGTGGCCAGGGCACACGCTTCGCCCTTGGATCCAGACGCTGGGGGTGGACAAGTGCGGGATGATCACCTGGGTAAGGGGTCTTCGCGGAGAAGGATAAGGGCACCCAATGGCAAGACGCGGTTTACCCTTCCTTATGACAACGTTTCCCCATCCTACCCAGTAGGATATTTAGGAACTCAACCCCCATCCCCTTTCTGACACAGGCCCTTTTTCACAGACAACTCACCATGACCGACAACAAGACTACCCCCCTTTCTCAACAGTAATTTTCCGGATTTTCCTAAATTTACTAGTGAAAACTACAATCCCCACAATTCCACAAAATAAGATGACGGCAGAAGAATACAAGTATTAATATTCCAACGATTGGCTTTGAAACAAATAGCGAAGCGGAATCTGCCATCTGTGTAAAGAATTTTGCAGTAAATAACTACTGACTCACTGAAGTGGCAAGCACCCGAGTGCTGGCAGACTAATTGGCCCCTGAAGAAGTTCTATAGATTAATATAAAAGCCATAAGGAAAGAAATATGTTGGGCAGGCTGTATTTTAGAATCATGTCATAGTAGGACATTTTTAATATGCAATTGATGTGGATTATTTAGAACAGTTTGCACTTTATAGAGGAATGAATGAATTAATTAATGACACAAACAGAGTGATGAATTAATGTCAGCAATTTTGGAATAGCCTGCAATAGGGGGTGTTTGCACACGTATTTTTAGACAACATGCAATTGAACTGTATGAAAAACAAAGTACATATGTAATGAACATGGAATATTTTTGACACAAAGAGAACAAATAAATACATTTGGAATATTAACCAGAGTAGTAAATTCCATGTCTCCCAGCTTGTGAGTTTACATGTTTGCAGAAGGTAATTTTCCAGGGGTACTCGCATAGCTATCTTTACCCTGGAGTCTTTTGTACAGTAAGTTAGAAGAAAAGACACTTTGCATCAATGTCCTGGAGCTGTGGGCGTCTTCTGGGCCCTCAAGTCCTTCCTGACAAGGTGGTGAGGATCTTCAAGGCCATCACCACCACCATTTTCTACTTCCGGAAGCAGGGCGGGACGTGCTTTCCGGGGTTCTCCATGGAGGCTCAGGATCTGTGGCACTGGGCATTTCATCAGGACATGTTTCTCATCCCTTTTCACCCAACGGGCACCAAGAACACCATTGCAGACTCGCTCAGCAGGGAGCTACATTCTTGCCACGAGTGGGAGCTTTGCCAGGACCAAGTGGACCTTCTGTTCCACGAATGAGGTCAACCCCAGATCGATCTTTTTGCGACAGCGACGAATTCCTAGTGTCAAAAGTTCACCAGCAGGATCCCGCAGCGGAGGAGCATGGAGGATTCATTCTCCTTTCCCATCAGAGGAGCTTTTCCTATATGCTTTTCGCACGTTCCCACTCCTGCTACGAGTCATCACCACACTCGGACAGTGTCACTTGTGATGAAGGCATGATATCAGAGTAAGACAGACAAAAGTGATCACAGTTCAAGGGTGTTTATTAAACTGTAAAGTGGGTGGGATAAACATATAATCTAAACCTAAATCTAAGATGGGAGCAAGTTACTACTATCAAATCATAATAATACAGTCCTAGTGGAGTCTAGTCAAATAAAAAGGGCCTATACTAAAGTAACCTATTGTCAATCCTTATGGCTATGAGTGTGCGATAATGTCCACAAGAAAAGAAAAGTGTTCACAAAATGATAAGTCAGGATGGTATGTCTGGGTCTCCCTTCCCCATTTTTTTAGCACAGGACAAATCGGGACTTGCGAGCACAGCACACTCCTGGGCTTCTCTGGTAAAAGCTTACAGTTCCTTTTCTCTATATCAGGGCCTTCTGTGCCCAAGCCTCTTCTCATGCAAAGTCTCTTGGAACTGTAAGCTCGGCCAGAGAAGCCCAGGAGTGTACTGTGCTCACAAGTCCCGCGCTGAAAACATGGGGACGGGAGACCCAGCCAAAGTTGCTTGCTTCAAATGGTCTGATATGCCAAGAATACAACAAAACAAATGTTCCATCTATTAATCTTCATGTCGAGCGACTATGGTTCATCCTTGGATCTCCCTCAACCGGGTTCCGATTCTTCTCTCAATCGTCGGCCTTCCTCAAAACACTTGCCAATTTAAACAGAGACTTCCGAAGGGCGATCTCGTATCACTGGGTCACTGTTAACCTATGACAAGTGCAGGCTTCACAAAAGCACAGGTTGCACGGCATTCCCCTCAGCCAATCGCAAACGCCTGTTGCACAATTCCCTCAGTCGGCCTCACAATTTCCACTGTTCACAATTTCAAAATGTCATCAGAAAGCAGGGGTTCCCTTCCCTTAGCTTTCCCTTGGCATCCCTCTGTCGGGTTCACATTTGCCACAGTTCACATTTAAACAAAAAAATCATTCTACACCCTTTAGGTTCTTCCCTTTTACCTAAGTCCGGGTCTCAGCCCCCAGTCAGGCTTTCTGTAAAGCTTCCAGTTAGGCTTTCTCTAGAGCCCCCAGTCAGGTTCTCTCTAAAGCCTCCAGTTAGGCTTTGCACAGCTGGTTCACACAATGTTCTAGGGTGTGTTAGGGTTCACCCCAATTCGCAGGCATCCCTCAGTCGGGTTCACGTTTGCCTCCACACTGCGTCAAAGACTTTTGATTGTACAAAGGGTTTGGTTTGACCCTTTTATCACCACCTTGACATCTCACGCCGGCCTCCCCTAAGGCCTCTTGATACTTGTTGTTCCTCCTTGTTCAGGAGAGAGAGCACCAGCCAGAGACCTTCGAATGAGCGCCTACGTGGCACCAGACCACTCCATCTCTGATGCCAGGTTCTCTTACAAAGGTTCACAAGGGTCTCCCTCTGCAAGGCTCGGACATCTCTCCCAAAGTTCACAAGGGTCTCCCTCTGTCGAGCTCAGACTACTCTCACAAAGGTCACAATCTTCAAAAGTATGTTTTGGACTCTGTCACAGAATGCACTTGTGATACTTTTGCTCCCACTTCACAGCTCCCCAAAACAGCAATCCATGTTTTAGGAGCTGTAGGAGACACAAGGAGGATGTTTCAATGAGGTCAGGGTCTTACCTCCTGCCCTTCATGTACCTGGGTTCAGCTGCCTGGTCCCAGGGGAGGAGTTCTGCTACAGGTACTGCCAGGCAAACCCAGCTGCCCCTGGTCTTGGCTTCTGGAAGTACAGCTCCGTCCTCCACACTGCAGTTACCTCTCAAATAGCAGGGGCAGTGTTTGGGAGCTTTTCTCCTGCTCCAGGTCTTCCAGGGCTTCTGCAGCTCCCTAGGGCTTTCTCCTTCTCTCCAGCTTCCCTGACTCGCTCAGAGTGTGCTTCCCAGCTCTGCCGTTTATGCTGCCTGGGAGAGACTAGTGTAATCAGGTGCGAATAATTAAAGAGGGAGGCCTGACTTAGCCTGGCATCATTAATGAGACAATCTGCTGTAGAAAGGGGAGAGTCTGTTTTCAAGGTCTGTTCTGTGGTTCTCTGTTGGTATATCTTCATCCTCCCAACCTCTCTCCTCCTCGTCTGTGTCTTTAGAAAAGAACAGATGCTGTTATAGAACACTTGAAAATGATCACGGAAGTGCATGATGAATGGGAAAGGTTTTATGTACAGTAATTAAACAATGGCTCAGTTTTCGATATGTTGAGACCTTATACTTAATGTTTTTGCAGCCCATTGTACGCCAGACGTTTGTAGACAAAAAAAACCTTGAGGTCATTGTCGAGTGCACATAGGGAAATAGCACGTAAGATGTCTTGGTTTTGTTTTTCATGACAACGGGGGTCCGGCAATGACTAAAAACAAATGGAGAAAGACCGCAGGAGGTCACCAAACCAGCAGACGAATTAACTATGAGATAAAGAAGGTGATAGAATCAGTCGAGAAGCAGGGCAGACACATGTGAGTCTGAAGCCCTGTAATTTTTGCTCTTAGTAATAAAGGTAGCACACAGGGCAGGCTAAACACCCAAAGCACTTCGACAGAACATGACAACACTGGCCCTCCATGATATGTGGAGGACAAAAAGGGTGTAGGAACAGGGGTTTACACATTATACCCATGTACACACAACAAAGTCACAGATAGGCTATGTCTGGGCTTCAATAGGATTAGTGGGGAAAACAAGCGAAATAGAGATTGGAACGATCTCCCTATCAGACCACGCCCGGCTGTGGATTACCATGAGGTGGGGAAATAAGAAGGGGGACGTATGGAAATGGAAACTATCCAGTGACCTCTTGCACAACCCAATACAGAGCAAACAAATAGAGGTACAGACAAAGCAATACTTTAGTGTAAATGAATCAGAGGAGGTCCCCCAATGTCCCCCAATAAACATATGGGACGCCTTCAAGGCAGTAATGAGGGGGAACTTAATAGCCCTAAAGACGGGTAAAGACCAGTAGAGACGGAGATGGGAAAAGGAATTGGAGGCAAAATTGATTGACATACGAAATGGCGAAATCCCCAAGCAATAAACCGAGGAAAGCAGCGAGACATGTTCATGGACAACTTGAGACACTTAGGACAAAGAAAGCAGAGAAAGCCTTATACGTTAAACAATGGCACTATGTGAAATCCAATGAAGCCGACGGACACCTGGCCAGACAATTAAGGGGAAAAAAGGGGAGGCAAAAAATAATGAAGCTTCGAAACAGTCAGGGACAGGCGAAGACGATAAATGAAGATATGCAAGAGATATTTAGGGAATTTTACCAGAAACGATACACCTCTGACAACCCCTCAGAAAAAGCACAAGAAGAATATCTAAAAGGGCTCCCTTTGTAACAAATAGCGGAAGAAGAACGGGCAGAGCTAGAGGGGGCAATAAGGGAAGAGGAAGTCCAAAAAGCCATACAGGACATACCAAAGAATAAAGCCCCCAGGCCAAGAAGGATACACAGTGAATTTCTATAAAAAGTACAGTAGTATCCTAACCCCAATCCTTATGAAACTATTCAATACATTCAAGACAAATAGTAGTGTTCCATAAGCAAGGCAAAGACCCAACAATGCCAGGGGCATACAGACCAATACCGTTAATGATGCCAAACTCTACACTAAAATACTGGCCAACAGATTAATTCACCTCTTACCGAAATTAATAAGACAGGACTAATCTGGCTTCATACCAACCAGGCAAACGTTTGACAACGCCCGAAGAATCTGCCACCTCATAGAAAAAACACAAACTCTGACGATCCTGGTATCGCTAGATGCTGAAACAGCATTTGACAGGGTCGAAGGGACAATGTTGTTTAAGACGATGAAACATATGGAGCTAGGTGAGAATTATAGAAGTATGGTAAAGACGAACTATGCATCACCATCCCTACGCAGATCACTAAACGGTACAGTAACAGGGAGAGTCGAGCTGGGACAGGGAACTAAATAGGGTTGCCCACTATCCCCACTCCTTTACGCTATATACTAGAACCACGGTTAGCCAAGGTACAAGAATCAACCTAATTGACAGGAATAGAAATTGGGGGAGGTACATAAAATTATAGCGTTCGCAGATGATGTGCTTGTCGCTATGGTAAACCCGGAACAGTCACTGCCGTCCCTAATAAAAGAGGTAGAACACTTTGGGGAGATCTAGGGATTAAAGATAAATAAACAAAAATCGGAAATGTTAAATCTATCAGCACCCCCCCCCCCGGGGTAATATGCAGATTAGAAAAAATGACACAACTGAAACAAGCTAACGAATGCATGAAATACCTGGGTGTAACCCTTACAAAAAAGCAGGAACAATTATACGGGGCAAACTATCCTCCACTCATGGACAAGATCAGGACTGACCTGACAAAATGGAACCCACTAATGGTATCGTGGTGGGGTCGATTACTGATGATAAAAATTGTGATGTTACCTCGATTAATGTACTATTTCCAAGCTCTACCAACCAGAGTCCCAAAGTCATTCTTCAGAACCTTGAACAAGACCATAATAGCATATATATGGAAAAGGAAACAAACCTCCCAGGGTGGCGATGACAACACTGATGGCCCCAAGGATTAAAGGAGGGTTGGCTTTCCCACATTTTCGCAGATACTGCAAGGCGGCACAAATAAGGGTTATGAAAGAGTGGCTTCGGGGGGGACCTACACAAAATTTGGGCACGACAGGACAGGGCGGGAGCAGGAACACCCCTTCACAGAATCTTGTAGCTAGACAAGAAGAGTCACCCCAATACTAGGATTAGCAAGATAGTAGGGGTGGGCTTGGACACGTGGGAAGAGGCACTAGGGAGGGGAACACCATTGTCGAAACGTTCGCCATTCACCCCCCTGTTTGGAAATTCAGAATTCCACCTGGGGATGGAAAAAGAGGTATTCAAGAGGTGGGAAAATGTGAGATGCCAGAAAATAAGGGATATGTATCAAGGGCAAACATTGAGATCATTCGAAGATTGCATTCAAGATATAGGCCTGGAGGAAACGGACATATTCAAATATAACCAATTGAAACACTGACTAAGCACCACAACAATAAAATAAGCAGCCGCAAGACAATTGACACCCTTTGAACAATGCATCACATTGAACACAGGATTAAAAAGTCTAGTCTCCAACCTCTACAAATACGTAAATGACCAAGAGCAAATACAATGGAACTACATGAGGAAATGGTGGGAAATATTAGGTGAACCTATTCCTAGAAAACAATGGAAACACCTGTGGTACCTAATACCAAAACTAACCAAGCCCATTCAACTCAGGGAAGTGTGGAGCAAAGTAATGCTACAATTGCACTACACCCCGGAAAGACTCCACAAGATGTTCCCTCAAACGTCCGATCAATGCTGGAGGCGTTGTAAAGCCCTCAGGGGCTGGCAGCACATATGGCGACACTGCCCAAGACTACAAGAATTCTGGGGGGAGGTTAAACAACAGGTGAATGAAATATACTGTGGCACTGACCAACTAGGGGACACATTTTGGATGTGTGGTATATGGGAGCCGCAGGCGAAGACACCAACAAAAATGCAGTAGTGGGGAATGATAACCCTTCTCTGGTATTACCCAAATTGTTTGAGTACAATTGCTCGAATGACACAATTGACTGTTTTGCAGTGGTCCAAATTGACCGTCTGCACAATTGACTGTATGATCATATATATATATATATATATATATGTATATATATATATATATATATATATATATGTAATGGGTTGGGATAATAATAATATAAGAGTATTGGGTGGGGGGTTTTGGGGAGGTGGATTGGGTGGGTGGGTTGCGGGGGTTTTCCCCCCCGCATATATATCCTAATTGATCGTTTATATTCGGTCAATTGTGCAGAAGGTCAATTGTCATTCAGACAATTATAATATGAACAATTTGTATACAACCTTCTAATTGCAGCATGGTTGGCGATAACACAAAATTGGAAACAACAAACCCCCCCAAAGATTCAGGATTGGTTGCATAAAGTTTGGAACTTCATGGCACTTGAATGGGTAATGTACAAAATCCAGGGAGATTCCAGCAAGAATGGGGCCCAATGCAGACTTATTTACAGAGCGACTATATGGCACAGTGGTGTCCACATAACATAAGAATATTGGACATTTTATAAATCCCGACGAACAATCATTTGGAAGAGTGACGGACACAACCTCTGAGGGCATTGGGGGGGGGGGGTTCAATGTTACATTTTTAATGTTCTGTATAATATTAAAACTAATAAAAACATCTTTTAAAAACATAATGGTAGCAAATAGCATGTTGGTAGAATGCCAACAATTTTACAGCATTTTGAGACTAATATGAGAAATTCTCTGCGTCAGTTGTATAGAATGTTCTATATGGTTCTGCAAGTAACTTTAGTAATGCAAGATATGTATGATGTTTTACAGATGCAAAGTGTAAGACTTTAAGCAAGTACGTTGTATAAAATATGAAGGCGGTAGAATACAAGTATTAACATTCCAAGGATTGGCTTTGTAACAAGTAGCGAAGCGGAATCTGCTATCTGTGTAAAGAATTTTGCAGCAAATAATGTACTGACTCACTGAAGTGGCAAGCACCCGAGTGCTGGCAGACTAATTGGCCCCTGAAGAGGTTCCACAGATTGATACAAAAGCCATAAGGAACAAAACATGTTGGTCGGGTTGTATTTTGTAATCGCGTCCTAGGAGGAAGTTTTTAAATATGCAATTGATGTGGATTATTTAGCACGGTTTGCACTTTATAGAGGTACGAATGGGAATGAATGAATAAAACAGAGTAGAGTGATGAATTGATGTCAGCAATTTTGGAATAGTCTGCAATAGAGGGTGTTTGCAAATGTTTTAGCTATTTCAGACAACATGCAATTGAACTGTATGAAAAGCAAAGTACATATGTAATGAATATAGAATATTTTTGATACATTGACAAAGAGAACACATATATACATTTGGAATAATAACCAGAGTAGTAAATTCCATGTCTCCCATCTTGTAAGTTTATACGTTTGTAGAAAGTATTTTCTTCTGGCAGCTAGAGGCCTCTGGCGTGCAACTGTCTGGCGTGAGCTCCCCTACTTTCCAGAGAAGCGTCCCTGATGACTGTTCCTGGTAAGGCAGGGCTTATCCCTATCCCCTCCACTGTATTGTTCGTCGGAACTACTTGTTGAGGGCAATCTTGTACGTCCAGGATCCCGAGACTTGCAGCCACCTAGCATCCAGAAACTCCTGGAGAGGCCTCATCTGTAGTCTGCAAGGGAGGACTTGGTTGCTGCAGGAGGACATCATGCCCAACAGCGACTTGACGGCCCTCACAATAGCCAACTGCGCCAACAACAGGGGCTGTACCTTCCCTAGGATGGCTACCACCCTCTCTTTCGAGGGAGATGGCAGACAAGTCACTGTGTTGAGTCGGGCTCCCAGAAACAGAGTTCTGCGTTGGCTGCGAGCAGAATTTAGGATCATTTATGGAGAATCCCAGATCCATCTGCAAACGCACTGACCTCTCCTTGTGCTAGCTTGTCAGAGCATGGGAGTGAGATCAAACTAGCTAATCGTCCAGGTAAGGGTAGATATGGATGCCCTGGAGACGAAAATGTGCCGCCACCGGAGCCGAGCACTCCATGAAGACCCTTGTGCCAATTTCAGGCCAAAGGGGAGTGCCTTGAACTGATTGTGTAGCCCCTGGACCACAAACCGCAGGAACGTGCAGTGCTTCCGATGGATGGGGGCGTGGAAGTAGGCGTCCTCCAGGTCCTGGGCCTCCAGGGAGTTGCCTTCCTCCAGTTGGCCGATCACATGCTGCAATGTGACTATCCTGAACTTCCGGGACTTCAAGTACTTGAGGCGTTGCAGGTCCAGGATCGACCTCCACCCTCCTGTCTTCTTTCATACCAGAAAGTATCTGGAGTACACCCCAGAGCCCTAGAGATGCTGGGGGACGGATTCTATCACCTCCTTTTTTAAAATAACAAAATCTTTATTGCTCAGCTCAGTTTACATATATAATTAACGTTGAATTTCCTTATAATGTGCTGTATTGTACATTTCAATCAACTTTTTGCTTCAACCACAATAACTTCTCAACCTCACCCTCACCCTCCCCTCTCCACTCCACTCCACTCCACTCCACTCCACTCCACTCCACTCCACTCCACTCCACTCCACCACACCTCCTGGTAGTTATTTCAGTCTTAATGCTCGTTTTTCGGTTCATTCCTCCTCTAGAATTCCCAGTGCCTTCAGTCTCCTCGGGATGTATAGGTGTGCAGTGTCCATGATTGCATAGTTTTTGAAGGGTGAACAAACTTTACCAAAGCTCCTCAGTGACCCTCGTATTGTTGCCGTAATTTTCTCCACGTCCACAGTATCCCATACTGCATAGTACCATTGTATAATGGATGGTGGTTCTGACTGCCTCCACTGTTTGACTATGCATCTCTTGGTGGCCAATATTAAATTTGCCCATAGCTTCCCGGCGTGCCTCCCGAGACCTTGCTGCCTGTCAAGTACAGTGCCTAGGAGTACTTCTGCTCCCTCAAAATCCCGGACTACCCCCATTATCTCCCGTACTTTAGATTTCATCTCTTGCCAGAAATGCTGAAGCCGCTGGCATCCCCACCAAATATGCTCCATTGTCCTCTTTTCCCTGCAACCTCTCTAGCACTCTGCAGACCTTGTGGGAAACATTTTATGAAGTCTTTCCAGGGTGTGATGCCACTGGTGTAGGAGCTCCTCCCACTCTGTGTATTCCCTTGTGGTCCCTTCCATCATTAGGGGGGGGGTTCCGGCCCAATGTCTCAATTGGTGGTATGCAAACTGGTCACCTTCTTTTAAGCCCAATTCTCTGCTACAGTGCACAAAGGACCGGAATCACGTCCCCTCATAGAGATCTCCTATTACACTTATCTGCCCCTCTATCCATCGCTTGAACCTTGTGTACTCTTTGCCTGGTGGGAAGGCGGGGTTACCAAATATGGGTGTGTGCGGCGCTGGCCAGGGTAAGAGATTGAACCGCTTATTTAACTATTCCCAGAGCTGTAATGTATTTCTCGTGATTGGGTTACTCTTAAGTCCCACCGGCCTGTCCTCCTTCCTGAATCCTGACACTTTCCAAAGGTGCTCTCCCGCTACCGCTTGTTCCATACCCAACCAGTGTTTCGGATTCCCTACCCTCCCCCATTCTGCCATTGCCCTTAACTGCACTGCATGATAGTATTTCATTATGTTGGGGCAAGCCACCCCCCCTGCGACTTACTTCTAAGTAGCGTTTTCCTCCCTAGCCTCGGCTTTTCCCTCCCCAAATAATGATGCTTTCCTGGATGTCCTTAACTTCCCAGGGACTTCTAAGGGAATCACCTGGAAGAGATACAGGAGCCGGGGCAATACATTAATTTCAATCCTGGCCACCCTTCCAAACCAAGATATGTACAGCCCCCTACATCTTGCCAGGTCTGTCTTAAATTGCTTCAACAGCAGCCGATAGTTTGGCCCCAATATTTGTTTAACAGACACGGTTAGGTTCACCCCCAGATATCTAACTGGCCCTGAGGCCCATCTAAATTGGTTACTTCTTTCCAGTTGGCTCTTTTTCCTCTCTCCTATGGATAGGTTTAAAATGTCTGACTTCCCAAAGATCACTTTAAAGCCTGACACCGTGGCCGTGGAGAAGGCTTTTATCTCCTTCATTATCGCTGGTAGAGATTTCTCTGGCTCCCTGACCATCAAGATCACATCATCGGCAAACAGTCCTATTTTGTGGTGTGTCTTTGCCCATTTAACCCCTCGGTTTTCCCCGTTTCCTGTTATCCGGTGCGCGAAGGGTTCCATTATTAAGGCGAAAACGAGCTGTGAGAGCGGACACCCCTGCTTTGTTCCTCTCCTGATTGAGAATAGGCTGGTTAGCCTTCCATTCACCTTGAACCTGGCCTGTGGGTGTTAGTAATTAGCCTGAATCATTTTCACAAAATGTGGTCCCATTCCCACCTTCCAAAGTATTTGCTCCATAAAGGCTGAGTTGACGCAGTCTAATGCCTTGTCGGCATCCAACATCATCAGACAGGTAGGTTCACCCCCCTCGCCTTATCTATGACGTGTAACACCCTCCTTCTGTTATCAAACATGTTACATCCCTTTATAAACCCTGTTTGGTCCTGCATCACCAATCCCGGTAGCATCCCTTCTAGCCTCGCCACCAGTACCCTTGTATATAACTTGGCATCCAAGTTGATGAGTGCTATTGGATGGTACGAGGAGCAAATGTGTGGGTTTTTCCCTGCCTTTGGAATGAGCATGGTGTGCGCCATGTCCATGGAGTTAGTGACCTCAGCTTCCTCTCTAAAGTGGTTAAATACTTCCATAAGTAAGTAAAATTTGTTCCCTTTTCCTTGCGTCTCTGCTCGAGTTCCTGTATCTTCCCTTCTATTCCCTCTTTTGCCTTCCTCAGCTCTTCACAGTTCTTCTTTGACGCTTCTATGAAGTGGCCCTTCATGTGCCGTTTAAACGCGTCCCATCTCTCCCCTATGCTGCCCCTCCCCCACAATCCTCTGCAAATTTGTGTATCCCTTTCTCGGTCTGTTGTCTCACCTCGCGATCTCTAATCAGATATTCTTCTAGCCTCCATCCCCTGTCCCTCTGCGCGTGTTCCCTTCCTCCCTCCCTCCCACTCTAGTGTGACCGGTGCATGGTCCAACAGCGTAATGGTCCCCGTTTATATTATATTTTGTTTATATTTTTCTGGTTGCCTGGACAATCCCTCGTGTTGCCATAATGTAGTCTATCCTGGAGTAGGTCTTATGTAGGTCTTATGGACATGAGAGTAGAAGGAATAATATCTCTCTTGCGGATGGTGTGTCCTCCACACAACACAGATCCCTTGTTCTCTAAACCTCTCCAGCAAATGTTTAGACATGCCCCCTTGGTCTCACTGACCTATCCCAGTTAGGATCCGCCTCTAGATTGAAGTCTCCAGATATAATCATTTCCCCCTCCCCAAACCTGCCCAGTTCATCTAGAAATCCTCCCAGGGACCCTTCTTGTCTCTGGTTGGGGTGTACACTGATGCCCATGTATATAACTGACCCCTCATTCTCCCTTTCACCATCATATATCTCCCTGCTGTGTCGCGTTTAGCCTTTGCCCCCTAAATTTGTAAATGTTTGTGGAATAGAATAGCCACCCCCGCCCGTTTGGCTCCCGCAGTGGCATGGTATTGCAATGGGTAGTTCCTACTATGCACGCGTCTCTCGTCCTCCTTCATTAAGTGTGTCTCTTGTAAGCAGACTACTTCAGGACCCTCTTTATCTATTTCCCTCAGAACTGCCACCTTCTTGTTAGGACTGTTTAGCCCCCTTACGTTCCATGAGTTTAGCTTATACATCCGGTCTTATTTATAATTCCCCCGGGTTGCTCTGGCACCTCCCGTTTCCTCTGCTGTACTGAGCCTTTGCACCCTTGTACCTTGTCGCCCTCAGAACTGGTTATGTGTTCCCCACCTGTAGGTGTCCCCGGATCCAGGTCCGAGTTCTTGACGTGGTCCTCTCTCAGTGGCCCGTGCATGGAATCGACCCTCTCCCCCCGCCTGCCTTTCCCGATTTCTTTCCCCACATCAGGCTATATTCTAGTCCTTGAGTTCTTTCGTTGTGAGCATCTACTCGTCTCCCATTCTTCTTCTTCACGTCTTCTTTGCCTTCTTAGTGACCAACCCTTGCGGCCCGGATCGAGCTCGCCCACAATGCTTCTCCCAGATGGTTTCCCGTGGTACCGTATCTTATCTCTCTTTGGGCCATCCCCAGTGCTCTCACACCGTCTTCCACCTGAGATACCGTTTTTTACTTTTTGTCCATGCGAAAATGGAGACGCGTCAGGAAGAGCCATCGGTATCTCAGCTTACTTCTGTTAAGTTAATCTGTAAGCTGTTTAAATGTACGTCTCCTCGCCAACGATGCTTGGGACAAGTCGTCATATAGCTACACTTCACATCCTCGCACTCTGATCTTTCCCTTTGTCCTGGCCGTCCCTACTAACTGTGCCTTGTCCTCGTAGTTGTGCATTTTTTTTTTTAAATAAAACATTTTATTGTTTTTTGGAAACACAAAACATACAGCCCCGTGCAACGGGGTAAACAAAATTTCCCTTTCCCGCCCGCCAATTCCCCACCATGGTCTAGTACCAATGAGCCTTATAACATGTCCCGACATTTTGTTACTTTCATATCACACCACCCGGTTCACTTGCAAATCTCCGGATGGCACTTCGGATTATCATTATAGATTACTTTTAGTGCGCATCTTCCCACTTTTGACATATTTTCTGCACTTTCTCAGGGCACCCTCAGGCAGTATAAACCCTTTTTTTCCATTGTGATGCAGATGTCCACATACGTGATCCATTGTTCAAAGCTCGGTGGCCTTTCGGAGCCCCAAAGTTGCGCTATGTTCCTTTTAAGTATCGCTGTGGTGGTGGATAAGATCGCTAGTTCAATGTCTTCTTCTATCCCCAGCAATATATGCTTTGGACTTACATGTATCCTCTTTCCCATTACCCTTGACAGTTCGTCGCAGCACCGTTGCCAGCATTGTTGAATGATGGCACATTCCCACAGTATATGATAGTAGGAACCTTCCTCCCTCTTACATCTCAGACAGAATGGGTTTGTGGTCTTCCTCCAATTGAACAATGCCACCCTTGGATAGTAAATCCTATGTAGTATCTTCAGTTGAATTAATCTAAGCCTGGAGGAGATAGTCGATTCTCTGGGGTACATTAATGCGGTTACCCATTCCTCTGGAAGTATGTCACCTACCTCCCTCTCCCACATGGCTTTCAAACCCGACAGCTCTTTCGTAGCAAAGGAGTTAATGGCGCTGTACATAGTAGACGTGAATTTCTGTTTAAGAAATTCTGGGAATAGATTGCGTTCCAATGGGGAGTAATCAGGCATGTCAATCAATTCAGGGAGGTGAGCCTGCAGTGTGTGTTTGAGTTGGATATAATTGTATTGCTCGTTGGGTGGAAGTGCGAAGGTGGCAACTAGATCCGCAAATTATATTATTACGTTTTCTTTTATCACATCACCAATTTTCGTGATGCCTAGTTGGGCCCACGATTGCCATTTAGGGAGTTTGTTCACCTCTGGGAGATGTCTATTGTTCCACAGTGGTTGTGCTAGAGTTAGTTTTTTTATCCCAACCTAAGTACTTATGTATATCTGTCCAGACTTGGGTTGTATGCGTCAACATGGATGGGTCAGAAGATCAAACTTTTTTTCGGTAGAGAAGGTTCATGATGGGCCTTTCCTGTGTGTCGGGTTCCCGTGTTTTGTTGTGTGGTAGTGTGGTATCCCCATGCAGTTTATCATTTACTATTGCCATTTGACTGGCCCAGTAGTAGGTTTGCAGCCGGGGGAGTCCAATTCCACCCTCCCATATGGATCTTTGTAGGGTAGTAAGTGCTAGTCGCGGATGACCCCCGTTACATAACAACCTCCTAAGTGTTTGATCTATTCTATGGAACTCACTGGGTGCTATGGGTAGCGGTGCATTTTGTAATACGTAAAGAAAGGGGAGCAGAGCCATCATTTTGAAAAGTGCTGCGCGTCCCAGTAGTGTGAGTGGTAAGGAAATCCAGTGGCAGACATCATCTTTGAACCTGGTCGTTATCGGATGTAAGTTTTTCCCCACATACTCTGTTAGCTTAAGTGCAATTTGTATACCGAGGTATCTGCTTCACTGGGAATAGTATGGATTTTGACCAGTTGACACGAAGTCCGCTGAACATGGCATATCTCTCCAATAGATGGGATACAACAGGACAGGAAACTCGCGGGTCCGTCCACCTGAAGCCACTCCATGTTTGTGTGGATCTGAACAGGATTGCTAAAGGTTCGATTGCTAACGTGAAAATCAAGGCTGAAAGGGGGCAGTCTTGTCTTGTGCCTTTACCTAATTGGAAGGGTTCTGAAGTGTACGCGTTCACTCTTGTTACTGCTATGGAAGGTGGTATAGTAGTTTGACCCAGCTCATGAAGTAAGGGCCTATGCCCATTCGTCGCATAATTTCCCAAATTGCCTCCCAATGCACAGAATTGAAAGCCTTTTTGAAATCTATGGACAGTAAGGCCAGGGAGTTTTGTAGCCTAGGTGTTTTTTCTAATGCTGTGTGTAATCTATATATATTTTGCCTGGTGAATCTTTGTGGCATGAACCCACATTGGTCTGGGTGTACGAGTGTGTGTATGACTTGTTGCAGCCGATTGGCCAATATCTTCGCAAGTATTTTGGCCTTGCAGTTTATAAGAGAGATGGGTCTATAGGAACTGCACTTGTCAGGTGGTTTATCTTCTTTTGGCAAGACTATTATTGTGGCTTTTCCGAGGTCTGGGGGGAGGCAACCCTGTGAGTGCGAGTGTTGAAATAGGCGCAGTAGTTGTGGAGAGATTATGTTTGCGCCTATTTTTCTCCATATTTCGACAGGAAAGCCGTTCGGGCCTGGGGTCTTCCCTGATTGGAGTTCTGACATTGCCCAAGTTACTTCTTCCTCGGTTAGTTGTGCATTTTGACGACTATATCCCGAGGTCTCGACCCGGGGTCCATCCTCCGGATGCCCACTATGTGAACTCCCTCTATCCCCATACTATGGGCCATTTCTCCTTATACCAGACTCTCAAACAGTTCCTGGATGCAAGCCTCCAGATCCGAGCCCCCCACTCCTTCCACCAGGTTCTTGATCTGCACATTGTCTCTTCTCGACCTGTTTTCCAGGTCGTCACATTTCTCTTCTGGAGTCCTTATTTTCTCCTCTGCCTCCTTCACTTGTTGCGCCCACTCGGGCCCCTTTGTGTCCCATTCCGTCACAGGCTCTTCCATTACCATCGCTCGCTCTCCTAGGGAGTCGATGTCTTTCCGGTTTTTTGCAATCGCTTGTGACAGTTCCTCTCTTATACTTGCCCCCTCCGCCTTAATGGTTTCAGTACGTTCACCTTTGAATTTGGAGAGTGCCGCGGTGTTAAGGATTCTAATCGGGCGTCACACACCAGACCAGGACTCTTGCCACTAGTCTAGGATGCAGCGCACAATTAGAACACTTTTACTTAATTTCCTAGAATTCGGATTGAGGTGGCACCCAACCCGTCTCACACCCCCTTTTACAAATACCCCGGGTCATCATGGACCATGAACCAGGCCGGTGGGTGGTAATACAATATTTATTTTAAATTCAAAGAAAATCACACACATTTTATATTGGGCAGCAATCACCAATGGGGTGATAATTACAAGGTACATTGATGAAATACATTAGTTTGACCTTCTACTATAACATATCCGAAGCACAAACGAATGGGAGCAATTTTACCGTTCTGGTAGATCGCACCCGAGTTAAGATTTCCCCATGCAATGCTCCCTCAAACTCCTATTAATCGAATTTTGAGTGGATAGAAAGGAGCAGCAAGGAGTCAGTTATACTATGCAGCAAACAGAATCAAAATCTGACCTTCCCCTCACAAAATGGGAGGTCAAAATGGATTTTAAAAAATATTTAATTTAAACGTGCAGTTAAATGAATGAGGTAAATATGAGTTATAACAGTATCAGGGAGGTAAGAACGCTACTAACTAGAAGGCAGGTACCAACATCGGGCATACAGTTCAAAATTCAAATTTGAAGTGGCAACACAGTGCAGCCAAATTAGATGCATAGAAATTGCATTTGCTAATTTACACAGGTTTAAATATACAAATGGTTTGAAAAACGGGAGAAATAGACAGAATCGGAAAGCGGTTTTTATGCTGAATGACAGATGCACATCACTGGGATAATATGCAAGTGAAAGAGTGACTCTAAATTAATGACAGGATGAGATTCTCAATAGGAAAGGAAATTCGGTTTTAAAAATAAAAGTTGACAGAGAAAATCGGTTTGGAAAGGAAAGGGGAAGTTTTACAGAAACTATATTTTAGTGGCTAGAAAAGAGAGACGCCGCCCGCGATATGTTACTTTGCAAGTGTAACCCCTTCGCGCTGTGTGGCTCTTTATGTGGGAATTAATTAGTTTAATTAAAATAGTACTAAGGATTTACACAAGACAGAAATTAGTGGAAGAATGGCGCCAACACTTAGAGATCAAGGATGGGATGCACACAGGATTCTGACAGTTTTAAGGATTTCTGCTAAGGCAGTTATGGGATTTCTGTGGGGTGGAATCTAATACAACGTACAGAGCAAGGGAAGCAGTCTGTGGTTGTTGTGGAAGGAATATAATCACAAAAAGCACTTGAATGGGGTATTTTGGACAGCGCACAGGTTTATGGACAGCAAGGCAATATCTGGTCACTAGTCACAGCGGCGAGCCCTCCCAGAAGAAAACAGCTGGGCAAAGGTCTGGTCATGGCACAGCGGCACCTCAGCTGGATAGAGCGTATAGCAGGGCAAGCAGGCAGCACTGGATAATCCCACTGAGGATTCAGCCACCTTTCCCCTTTCTCTCCAAATCTCTTGGGATTTTTTGTGGGGTTTTTCTGGATCAATGGTCCTGCCTGGTTAGGGACAACTATGCTCTGGCCTGGCAGTGGAATATGGAATCTTGCAGCGGGAAGATAGAATATCTGGATGCACAAGAGCTGGAAAATTCAGAAGAGTCTCCTCCGTCTCTCAGTCTCCCCCTTTTATAAAGCGGGTGACATCACAGGATTTACCATGGGGGCAGGCCTTTGGCTTAACATGCCTCGAACAACTGGATTGGTCAGGGTTTACTGTTACTGCCTTCCTGTCAACCGGTTGGGCTTCAAGGACATGGCAGTTTTATGGTGTGAGTTTAAACTGCCCATGCCCTCCCACAGCCATTTTTGCCAAAAATCACATGACATAAATTGCACATTTGTACAGTTGTGGCATTTATGAAAATCACATAGGCAAATGACATTTCATACAGAGCTTGGCATTCCGACTCCCAAGTCTGTACTTTGTCATTTCGCCTTCCTAATAATCTTTCGCACTTTTTGGTGGGAAATATTTCACAAAAAATTCTACAATTTTCTACATGTTTATCTATTATCACAGTGTCATGATGCCTACCCCGGGCATCCGGATCAAGCCCATCAGCCCCGGGAGCAGACATCCAGATATTTATTAAAACCCCAGCAGCCCCGGCTAGGGGCTGCCTGGGTTCAGTTCTGGCGCCTTAGGCACCAGGCTCATAATAGAAATCAGTCCTGGCGTCATAGGCGCCAGGCTGATAGACATTACTTACCTCATGCAGACCATGCTGCAAATGAATCCAAGCCAACGTGAGGCCTTGATGGGAGTATTTTACTACAGTGACTATTTTTTTACTCGTGTGTGGTTCTGGGGAACTTCTTACCTGGGACTACTTTGGAGGCTATTTAAACCACGCCCGAACAGCAGCACACGCTTCGAGTTATTCTGCATCCAGCAGCGTAACGCTCATTGTGCCTGCAAGCCAGCATCCAGTCTTCTGCCACGCCTGTCTTGAATCCGGAGCTCCTAAAAGAATAGGAAAGAAGAGGCAAGGTTAGAGAAAACAAACATTATTTCAGTTCCTCACCCGATTCCTGATCCATCACGTCTCTGAACCTGGAAAGAACGTTATTTTCTGCACACGTCGCATCGCCGGCTGCAGCGCCGTGCCATACTCACCAGTCCTCTCAGCATCTTTCGATTCGGCGCTGCCTCCATCATTTCTTCGCAAAGCTCCGGGGCACCTAGGGGACAAAAAGAAACAACAAGGTGAGCCGAGAGAGCCTACAAATACAATCTCTTTTATCACCATAGACTTACCCGATTTACCACCGGAGGCATAATTCTTTAACTCTCCACATCCTCATACGCTGCACCTGTAAGCGGAGAGAAAACAACACGTTAAATACATGCATCATTTACCGGACAGGGTCGGGTAATACATCCTCTTACCTGCACGCCATCAGCAACCACAAGACCAACTTCTCTCGGACTCAGCTGCAAGATAAGAAAGGAATGGGACAAGAGTGAACATCGGACATATTGAACTCTATGAACTGTATACTTACTGGTCCTCGCCAGGAACCTCGGAGTCAATACTCATCCGGAACTCTCCCAACGCTTTCGAACCAGTGAAGTAACTGGTATCTACACACCCCTGCAATCCACGCAGGATGGAGAGCTCATCCTTCAAGAATATAAGGTGAGATTACTGAAAGGGAATTTCGGAGGCGATTAGTGGGGAGAACAGCGGGGTGCCATCGCTAGAATCCACGGGTGGCTAAACTCTTCTCTCCACTTGCAGGAGAATACTTCTACGGGTCAAGCAGACGAGATTAGGAGGGCCAGTCCAGTCTGTCATCTCTGCACTACGCATCACGTTGGTGGAGCACGCAGCTGTCCGGGTGTGACCGACGCCCCTATGGGAGCCAGGTGAGCGTAACACACAGATCATGTTTGCATTACATTTTAAAAGTTATACCAAATCTACTTTTACCTCAATTTACATTTTCTGCTGTTTATGTCTCCTACATGCTAGGAAAAGCCACAATATCTTGTTTTAATGCCACAAAAATTACATTTAAACTGTTAAACCTTTGCATTTCTGCGTTCTCCGGGTGCAGAAATAAAGTATTAAAGTTTATCAATTCAGAACAGTCTTTTATCCCAAATGGCCAGCATTGTCTTCCAAATAAAGGCATACTTCCCAATGTTGCTCTGGGAGTTGCCTTTGAAGCTCCCCAGTTTAAGTTGAGGGGAGGTGCTGCTTAAAAAGTCACACCTACGTGTCCCAGAAATCCATTGTACCCGGCTGGAGCACTGCCAGAGTTCAATGAGGGCGTGAGATGCTTCACGACTGCCTATCCATATGCCCCAGATGCTGGTACACTTGGGGGGAAGGTAGATCCTGTAGTCAGTGCTTTGAAGCTAGGGCCTAAGAACCTGTCCTTCTGGTTTCACAGTAACTTTTTTTTCTTTTTTCCTGAACCAGAAAGCAAGACTGTTGGTATGAACCTCCTATATATGTTTTAAAACAAACCCCCCCCTCACATTTCTATGCAAGGACAGGGCTTTAATTCAACATTTCACTTTTAAACAGATATTTTCTTGTTTGTAAAAGCACCAATTTACACGTAGTTAATTTTCCCTGCCTTTCACTTTCAAATGCGCTTTTCCTGGTATCCTTATTCTGAGCATTTCCATGGCCATAGTCGTCAATTTCTACTACACAGGAATCTGTTCAAAGCAAGGGTCCAATGAAACTGACACGAGCAAAGGGAGAGAAAGCTTCTTATGAAGGGTTTATCTGTGTAATTTTGTGGCAAAAAGGAAAGCGTTTTGTGTACGGCTTGAAGTGAAGTTTCCATGTTATTCTACAGATCTTGCCTGACGCAGCCTATCATTCAATGAGACATGCCCCCTTTTTGCTGGAGCACAACCTGAATATGGAGGGACCTAGCTGGGTCTCACTGGACCAGAACTGTGTACTGTTGAACGAGCATCAGGGCGCAGTCATTTTAAAAGGCAGACTATTATCTTTCTTAGTGACAAAGTTTTGAGCTGGCAGCATAGCAGTGCTGCCTTTGAATTTTTTCTTTGGTGCAATTGAAGAAATACTGGCAGCAATTTTCGGGGTGTTCTGTGTTTCATCTTGCCCCATGTGTGGCTGGTAAGACGTGCAGCCATTATTTTGGAGACTGTAAAGCGCAGTTTTAATGCAAGGCGATGGCGCGCAACTGAGCCAGCGCATCCATTCTGCTGGTGACTGCTGAGATGTAGTTTGGTGAGGTAGGGGAGTTCTGCTGGGCTGGTCAATGTACCCCACAGCAAGGAGGTCCTCTTTTTGAGTGCCATTTCCCTGTTGCCTTGATCTGCCGGGCTACTGAAGGGGAGCTTTGTTTGTATGTGCCTTTTATTGCGTCCTTCCTGTTCTCGCTCTACCAGTTTAGTATTCCTTTTCTTTGGTCCCATCAGTTTTCCACTATTCCATTACTGCACTTCCTTTCGCCCGGTGATCCCAATTACTTCCGCTTCTCATGGGATATATCGTCCTTTCTTAGCTGGTGGTACTTCTGTTATTTGCTCTTCCTCGGTTTGTTTCCCGTCTTATGCTGCTCTCTCTCTTGTTGATCCCCCCACCCCTATCCTTCTCGGCAAGGTGCACCCCTTATTGTGCCCTGGGGGTGTTTCCCATGAGATCTCTGCACCCAATCTTCTTTAGTGCCTCTGATTGTTTCTTGTTGCTTCCCTGGGGACTCAGGGTTCCTTTCTTCTCACCCCCCCCCCCCCCCAAGTCTCTTGTGCTCTTTTGCCCTGTGTGCCATTACTTCCCCAGTAGTTGTTCATTATGCCAGTAGGTCAGCCCCCGCCCTGACCATGTATGGGATGGTCCCACGGTCTTTCACATAGGGTGTTCTGGGTATTCTCTGCTATTACGCAGGTTCAGCGGCGATCGCTAGGTGCTAGCACTCCCCCCCCCCACCCCTCAGCAGGGGCTATGTTGCCAGAATGTCTTACTGGGCTTACCTATGTCTTCTAGGGCTCTTTCAGGCTCTGCTGCAATAGCGACACCTGTTTGAAGACTTACTGCCGGTAGCCCTTCTCCTGTCGCTGTTTCTCCCCTCTTGCACATTCAAAAGTACCCTCTCTGGGAATCTGTGATGGTCCTCTCCTCCTACAGGCCTCCCTCCGCTCAACGTGTGGATCCTTTCCCGGTGGTCTGTGTCTTCTCACTGCCGCAGCCCCCTCAGCGTATCACAATGTATGAGCACGGACGACCCCATGCTACACGCTCCACTTTCTGCGGCCTGCGCTGCTGTTCCTCTTCTTCGCCAGCTCTCTCACCCGTCTCTCACAGTTGTAGTCCTCGGCACCTTCTGACTGTTCCTCCTTACCGGGTGCAGGTGCGGCTAGTCCCACGTTCCTTTTGTTTCGCTCGTTCCCAGCACCGCTCCTCTGCTCACATTCACCTGCAGGTCTCCTACCGTCTCCGAGCTGCCCGGTCCTCACTGCTTCCCTTCTCATGGGACTTCCCCTTCGTTCAGGCTGCTTCCCGCTCGGTTCTTCGTTTCCAACTGAGCACTTTGCTGGTTCGGCCCGTTCTCCCTGCGGTCCGCCTCCAGCACTTGTGGGCATCCCATCGCTGGTCTTCCCCTTCTCTGTGTCGGTCCTCCAGGCCTGGGTCCGGTACCCTGCTCTGGGGCTAATAGGTGCCGGGTGCCATTTTCGCTCGAGGTGCTCTTTCCCCCACCGAAGCCACAAACTTTCCTCTCTCCCCCCTCTCCTATCGGAGTTGCTTTGCTGTTTTTGCTCTCCTGCAGGTTTCTGCCAGCTCACTATTTTTCAGCATGCAGGATTTCTTTCTTAACACATCGGGCAGGGACAGAGCTTCTCCACCGCATGTCCAGTTAGCCTGCCATCTTGGCCACAACCCCACCCCTTTTTTTGTGATTTTTTTAAAATTGTTTTATAGATGCAATCAAAACAAAACAAGCAATCAAAGAATGAAAACTAATTAATACTTAATTACTACATTTAAACACACAGGTGTACACTTCTTCCCTCTTCTTTGCATATATTATAGTTATTACATCTAATCATCTTTAGGATCATTTCGATCGCTCGTGTCCGTTCTCCATACGGCATTCAGTGTCTCTATGGGTCCTCTTTGCCCACCTTCAATTGTCCTCCCATTTTTGCCATATCTTGGCTGCTTTCTCCAGGCACCCTCTTGTGGTATACACTCTTGTTTCCATTGGCACACACATATCTACGTCCGTTACCCATTTCTCGTACTTTGGCGATATAGCCGAGCCCCACAATTGGGCTATATTTCTTTTTGCAAGGCATGTGGCTGTTGTGAACATGAGTTTTTCGTATCTTGATAGTTCTATATCTGCGTCTATTCCTAGTATTAAAAGTTTGGGGTCCCTTGGTATCTCACGGCCTATCACTGTTGAAAGTCTATCGCGGCATTTTTGCCAGAAGCTTTCTATCTGCGGACATTCCCATAGAATATGGAAGAAAGTTCCCCTCAGTTGATGACATCGGAGACAGTTGGGATCCGTCACTCTCCCCCATTGGTGCAAGGCCTCTCTGGGATAGTAAACCCTATGTAGAATCTTTAACTGGATCAGCCTGATTCTGGCCAAAATTGCTGATTCTCGAGGGTACATGAGGGCCACAGTCCAGTCCTCCGTTGGTATTGGGCCCACGTCTCTTTCCCATTTCTCTTGGAGTTCTGTGAACTCCTTTGTGGCAAACAAATTGATGGCATTGTACATTGTAGAGGTTGTTTTGTGTGCAATCTGCTCCATCACTATGTTGCTTTCAATCGGGGTGCACTCTGGTATATTGGGGAGGTCTATTTCGCTTGCAGTGAGCGCATGTCTTATTTGTCGATAGTGGTAGTGTTCTGTGATGGGAAGGTCGTATTCATCCCTTAGGTCTTGAAGTCTTAATTTCTCCGTCCCTTATATCTTCCAATGTTAATATCACCGCCTTTTCCTAGGCTACCCATTTGGGGATTTCTTTAAGTTCCGGAAGATGTTTATTACACCACAGGGGTTGTTTCATTGTGACCTTCCCCTCCCATCCCAGGTGCCTATGTGCGTCTATCCAAATCTGCTTTCTCTGAGCTGCCATTGTGGGTGTGCTTCGTCGCCTTTTCTTTTGATAGAGGCTCTCTATCGGGGTAATCCCGTGCTCCATCTGGGTATCTGCTCTGTTGTGTGGTAACATTGGGTCGTTATGTAGGATATCGTTGACCACTGACATTTGGGCTGCCCAGTAGTACGTTTGTAGGTGTGGAAGTCCAATTCCTCCTTCCCATATTGAGCGCTGTAGGGTTCTAAGTTCAATTCGGGGATGACCACCTCCCCATAGCAACTTCCTAAGTGTTTCATCTACTTTGCAGAATTCTATTTTAGGTATATATAGTGGTGCGTTCTGTAGGATGCATAGAAAGCGGGGAAGGGCCAGCATTTTGAACAAGGCAGCTCTCCCTAGGAGGGTGAGCGGAAGGGCCATCCAGTGCCTCACATCGTTTACGAACCTGTCTCTTACTGGGTGTAGATTCTTCTCTATATATTGGGTCAAGTCTGTCGTGATTTGTATTCCCAGGTATCGGAACTGTCCACTCTCGATTTTGAATGGGTAATTGTCTAGGGTCACTGCATCAAGCCCTTTGATCGGAAACAGCAGGGATTTGTCATAGTTCACTCTTAGTCCGCTAAAATCCCCATAGGCATTTAATATGTTCACAACAATGGGGCAGGAGGTTGCTGGGTCACTTAGAGTAGAAGATCATCTGCGTATAGGGACACCTTGTCCTCCCAGTTCTGTGCCCACTGGAATCCTTTCCAATCCAAGGACTCTCTCAGAATTATCGCTAGTGGTTCAATTGCTAAAGCAAATAGCATCGCAGAGAGGGGGCATCCCTGTCTGGGTCCCTTCCCAAGTGCTATAGTACGCGAGGACCAGCCATTGACTCTGATTTCTGCCATCGGGGCATTGTAGAGAAGTTTGACCCAGCTTGTAAATTGAGCTCCAATTCCCATTCTACCCATGATGAGCCACAAGGCCTCCCAGTGTATCGAGTCAAAGTCAATGGTGAGAAGTGCCAGTGGGTCTTGCAAAGTGGGTGCCCTCTTAATGGCGGATTGAAGTCTGTGAATATTCATTCGCGTGGATCTTTGGGGCATGAAGCCGCATTGGTCCGGATGGACCAGGGAGGGTATCACTGTTTGCAGCCTATTGGCCAATATTTTTGCCAGTATTTTGGCTTCAGTGTTTATGAGAGAGATTGGACGGTATGAACTGCATGTATCTTGAGGTTTGCCTTCCTTGTGTATCACCACGATATTGGCTTTCCTTAAGTCCAGCGGGGGGATGCCTTTTTCCTTTGCATGTAAGAACATCTTAAGCATGTGTGACGCCACTTCTCCAGTGCCAATCCTCTTCCATGTTTCCACTGGAAAGCCATTAGGCCCTGGGGTTTTCGCATTTTGGAGCTGGGAGATGTCCTCCTCCGTTATTTCGGCTTCGAGGTTCAATATCTGTGTTTCGTTTAGTGCTGGAATGGTTAGTGTGTCTAATATGCCAGGGTCCATCAGGGTCGTTGGTGGGGCATATAGTCTTTCATAATAGATTGCAAAGGCTTCCGCAATGTCCGCATCTGTTAAGACCCAGTCATTGTTTGTGGTGCGTATCTGGCGTACCTGAAGATGACACTCCTCTCTGCTTTCCAGCCATGCCAGCATCTTACTGGCTTTGTCGCCTGTTTCGCATATCCTGGCCCGCATAGTTCTGTGTGCCTGTTTCGCACATGTCAGGGCAGTGTTATATAGCTTCTTTTGCGCCACTTGTAATGAGGTGTTGTCCTCACCCACTCCTGAGTTTATGAACTTCTCCTCGGCCCGTCTCACCTCGTCCTCCGCTTCCTCCACGTCTCGCTGATGCGCTTTCTTGTGTGCTGCGGTCCAACTCAGAATTTCACCTCTTAGAGTTGCTTTATATGCTTCCCATACTATTTCCGCATCATCCACAGAACCCTGGTTTATTTCAAAGTATGTTGCAGTTGCTTCTTGGATTTTCTCTGTTAATTCCGGGAATCCTATGTAATATGCAATGAGCCACCACTTCGGTGGAGGTCGGGGTCTTTCTGTCTCGAGCAGCATCGTGAGCGGGGAGTGGTCTGATATTCCCCGGGGCTGGAGGGTTGCTTCAGTCACTTTGTGTATGTCTTCGCCGGGTAAATGAAGTAGTCTAGCCTGGACATCGATCCGTGTGCACCTGAGTGAAAGGAGAATTGCTTCTCCCCTGGATGGAGGTCTCTCCATGCGTCCTTCAGGCCCAGTGCTGATGTAAAACTTGCGAGTTTAGTTGGTAGTGTCACATTTCTTCCTCTTTGCTGCATGCGATCCTCAACTATGTTCATCACGTCATTAAAGTCTCCGCCCATCACCAGTGTATCCATCGGATTGTTTGCTAATATTGGTGTGATCTCCTCGAGTAGGGCCGTCATCAGTGCTGGGGGTGAGTAGATCGCCAATGTAGCTATGGTTTGGTTCCACAGCGTGCCTTTCATGAAGACGAATCTGCCTCCAGGGTCCTGGATCACCTTTGCCACGTCAATCGGGGTTCTTTTGTTTATCAGTATTAGCACTCCCCTCGAACCCATGGAAAAACCCGCATGGAATGCTGTTTTGTACTTGGTTCTCTTGAAGAATTGGCAGTTTGTGCCCACCAGGTATGTTTCAGTGAGCATCAATATATCTGGGTCGTGACGATTTATATATTGTGTTACTAGCCTTCTTTTTATACTGTTTCCCAGGCCATTCACATTCCATGTCATGAAGGCGAGCTTCTTTCCCCTATTTGCAGTTGTGGTCATTATATCCTGAGTTCCTTACCATATGCGGATGGTTGTCCCTTGCAGTCTTCATGTATGCCGCTTTCGATGTAGCCCTGATGGGCCAGGTGTCAATTGTATACCTCTGCCACTCCCGGTTCCCCCTCCCCATACTCCGTCTCCAACTGAAGCATCTGTCGCCCAATGAACAAAACATTTGTCTACTCTAACTAATTTTACGTGCTTAAGTCTCTTTGGTATTGAAGATACCTCAGTGTGCACTTGCCACTGCGGGGGGTTAGTGTGTCGTACTGCTCTATGGGCCGCCAGTACTTAGTTTCCGGTCGCTGTTTATGTCAAGTAAATTCCGTTGGTATTATGCTAGATGTTCTTCCATCTATCATACATTCATGCACTTATTCATTTTTTCTCTGAGGTCACGCTTCCATTTCCTGGTGGGGTGGCCATCTGGTGGTTCATTTGGGCATGGCCTATTCCTTCTTGTTTCTTGTCGTTTGCATGGGTTCCATTCTCCCTTTAAGTTTCTCTCGGCGCAAGTCCATGCCTCTTTGGGATCAGTGAAGTGTATTGTGGTGCCATTATGCTATATCTTCAACTGCGCAGGGAACAGGAGGCCATATTTCACGTTCAGTGTCTGTAAGCGCTTTTTTGAAAGGGTCAAAGGACTGTCTCATCTTCTGCACCTCTCTTGTGAAATCTGGAAAGAAACCAATCCTAGAGCCGTGATATGTTATCTCCCCTTTCATCCTGGCCATTTGCAATATTGCGTCTAGATCTCTGTAGTTGAGGATCTTCGCTACCACAGTTCTCGGTTGTTTCCCAGGTATCGGTGTACCCGTTGGGACTCGGTGTGCCCTTTCTATTGAGAACAGTGTTGACAGGGTCTTGGGGGCAAACAGTTCAGTGAGCCATTGTTCGAGGAAGAGTTCCATGCTCTCTCCTTCAGTCTTTTCGGGCAGCCCAAGAATACGAATGTTGTTTCTTCTTGACCTGCCCTCTCCCTCCTCCACCCTGCTCTCCAATACCTTAATACGTTCTAGCGCTCTGTTCATTTGCTGGCTCATGCTTCTCAGCTCATCCTCTGCAACAGATATACGGGTTTCAGCCTCACCCGTGCGTGATGAGAGTTTCTGGCGATCGTGTCTCAAAAGGGAGACTTCTGTGGAGATGCCATCCAATTTGACTTCCATTGCGGCTTGTGAATTGGCAATAGCGTTCATTACGTCTCTTAGGGATATGGCTCCCTCAGGATTTTGTGCGTCTTCAGGTCTACCTGATTCCTTTGGCGGGGGCAGGGTGGTGGTTGTGAATTGCTCCATACCCCTTAACATGGTGTGGACCTACCCTGCAGCAGCTGCACCACATGCTCTTCTTGTCGAGCCATAGGGAGGATACAAGGACACCTGCATTGGAACTCCAAGGTGTGCCCCTGTCAGAGAGCGTCCAGCACTAATCTGTCACTGGTGATCGTCATCCACGCACTGATTAATCTCGCCAGCCGGCCTCCAACTGGGGTGCACAGGGTGCTGAGTCCATAGCCGGTTCAAGCATGTTTCAGAGTCGGGTCCCTGCCTTACGGGCAGCGTCGTCACTGTCCTCCACCGCCGTATGCCTGTGAGGGACCTCTATATGCCCCTTGCATCGTGGAGCGGGAAGGCTGCCGATTAGGGGTGGTTTAGCCCTTGGCGGACCTGCTGGGTTTTCCCTCCCAGTGAACGTGCCTGTCTCCTTGTCAGTCTTGATGATTTCTTGAGACTCGTCGCCCGTCTTGCCAAACAGGTTTTCTCCATCGAATGGCTTGTCCAACACCTTAGACGGATGGTCCGGCCTAATGTTTGTGGCTTTCAACCATCCGCGTCAACAAAGAGACATACCGATGTCCCATCCGATGGAATTCTGGGGCCGCCATATCCACCAACACTGTCATGGCGTGGTCTGAGGCCACTTTCCCTTCCTGGAACAGCTGAAGCGCTTCTGCCTTCTTATCAGGTAGGAAGTCCAGAATAAGGCCCAGCTTATACCAGAGCTCCCGGTCGTAATGAGACAAAATGGCCAGGGCTGCCTTAACGGTGCCGGCAGCCGTATAGATAATCCACTTCTCCATAGTCTCCAGCTTCTTTCCCTTCTGTTCCTGGGGTACCATGGATGAGGACGATGGGTTCGCAGTGTGTTTCCTGGATGCGGCTGAGACCACAGAGTCAGGTGAAGGCTGGGATCTCAGGCCCTTCGGGGGTCTGAGTGAGGGACTCTATATTTCTTCTCAATCCTGTCCCGCTCGCTTGGATAGGATGGTGCTCGGATTCTTCAACAGCACTGGGCCTTCATCCCAGATGTCGACCAACAAGGGATGGACATGATGGTCTTCTGCCTGGACTCACAATGCTGATAAAGGAACCCTTACTTTCTCATCTCCTCAGGCACCAGTTGAAAAAGTTCAGAGGCCCTGGACATCATTGAGTGGAAGGAGCCGACCTCATCCAGCGGAGAGGCCCTGTGCGGGTCAACCGCGCCTGCTGGCTCTCCGTCCGCTGGCACAAAGTCATCAGCCTCGTCTGCGTCAGTCGCCACAGCCATCGTATGCGTGCCCGTGTCTGTGTGTGTGTGGCAGGATCCCCTGTTGGGGTCAATGCCCAAGGTGTCGGTTGGCGTCTTGTACCAGTAGTGTCCTTTCACTTGAGTTTGCGCCTAGAAGGGCTTCCGGAAAGTGGTCTTGGAGGACTTCGAGACAGAGCAGGGCCCGGGGTAGGCGGCAGTCTCGGCTGAATTTCTGATACCAGTCTGTACTGCATGGTCAGCATGTCCAACAAAACGTCCCTCGGCTGAAGTGTAGGAGGAATGAGAGGGGGAGGCTCTAAGCTGGTATTCCTCTTCAGGAGAGATAGACGCAAGGGTTCACCTTGCAGTGACCCACCTTCCAAAAAGGGTCCCTAGGCCCCGTCGTGGTTCGAATAGTAGCCCATGGGCAGGTCGTATCCATCCTCGGAGCTGTTATAAATGTTCACTGGCACACTTGGTACAGCTTCTTGTTCTGTACCTCTGCTAGGAATCGTAGGAGCCTTACTCCTTTCCTTCTCCTGGGACTTCTGGGGGGGGGGGGAGCAGCTGATGTCCCCCTTCCAGAGGTATTTGCCAAAGCCGCGGCAGTTACCTCACCCCATGCCGGTAGGGCCACCCGCGGCGCAGCCATCGCTGCGACTGTGGGCACCACCCTCGTGGTCTGCCACCCCCCCTTGAAAAATTAGTGGTCATTGACGAGGCTATCGACTGAGTTGCAGACGGGGTGGTAACAGCAGTCATCGATGTGGCCGATTATAATGGTGTTGTCTTGGCTGGTTGAGATGCCAAAGCTGATGGCGTCACTGATAGAAGCAGCGAAGCGCCCACTTTGGATCTTTCCTTCGCCGCTTCTGGATCTGGTTGGCGATGGCGACCTTGTCCTTCCCGAGCCGGAATCTGCAGCAGCGAACCCAGTGGGATCAGTGGCGTGCAATCTTGCCTTCTTTTCCCTGTGGGCGGGGCATTCTTAAAAGGACCTCAATGTCTTTTCTGAGGGAGTTTGATCGTGTGATCGGCCGGTCCTGGTGGAAACATGGCCATTCCCAGAGGGCGAGTCAGAAGCCTTACCTGAGGTTTTAACCACGCTGCCAGCCTGCTGTTGCGAGCCTTCTTAGTCTTTTTCGAAAAGCCCCGCAGACCTTGCATGCTTCCTCATCATGGTCCAGATGTAGACAGTAAAGACATTTGTGTTGTCGATCCATCCTCCACGAAAAACGTTCCTTAGACCACATTTCGCACACAGTTTGAAGAGGTATCTCTTCTCCTAGGTTATGTCAAAAAGGCACAAAGTAGGCCCAAGCCTGAGCCTTCTCTGATCCAGCGAGAGATCCTCGATGTAGTATCTTCACCGACAGCATATCCCCGCTGCCGGTAGTCGACCTCCGGTTGAACGATAAAACCAAAAATCGGTCAAAACTTGATAATTTTATACAAAAACCCAAAATATTAGGAAAATAGCTTGGAGAGGACTCTCAACACTGAAGCATGCAGTACAAATCTGAAGATGGCCACCAGTGGTGGAGCTTAGGGAGAGGACTGTCATTGGCTGGGGGCAGTATGACCCAGAGGACAGCGGTTGGTTTAGAGGAGAAATACAGTTCAAGCAAAAGTGAAACTTTTTTCTTTTACCAAGGATTCCCAGCCTGGCGACAGGGAATATTCATGAGCATGTGAATCCATGCCAGACCCCATGCTGGAGAAGTATGAATATACCAGTGATGTTTCTCGCTCTCTTTATTATTGGTCCTCTCACTGGGACGAGTAGGAGGCCCACAGTAATGATTCTCTTGAATACGCATTCTTTCACTGGGACGAGTATGATGGCCACTATAGTGATTCTCTTGATTACTGTTCCTCTCACTGGGAAACAGCTGGTTTGAAACTCCCGGGTCTCTCTCTCTCTCTCTCTCCGACATTCTTTCTCTCCTCCCACTTTTATGACGCTTCTCTTGGGCTTCCCCAGTCACTCATGGATGTCCTTTTGTCTTTTGTTTTTGAGTTTTATTCATTATAACTCCATGGGTTTTCTTCGCCTCAGTACCAGCCATCACAATAACAGATATAAAGGGATTCTTCCTGGTTTCTCCCAACAGGATTGACATTGTTATTACAGAGTTGTTGAATGGGTTGAGAAGGGAGTCCCTCAACAAAACAGTAGTCCTTATCCCCATGGGGGAGTTTCTCCAGATGAGGTCCTGCTTCCCTTCACCCCTTGGGAGGGTATTGCATAGCAGGCTCACCTCCCTAGACTCACAAGAAAAGTCCCACACTTCCCCCCTGGAAAGAAGTGACTGAATCCCTCGATTCGTCGCGGATGGTGATATAAAGTAATTGCACACAACTGGAAGTGGACACAAAGTGGCAGTCTGCATTACCTGCTGATCCTTTCTTGCTGTTTGTTGCATTTCTGGGCTTCTCCTACGAAATCCTCTACAACAGCCTACTTCCCCGCAAAGTGGACACAAAGTGACAGTCCGCAGACTGCTTTCTGCGTTAGGAGGAACTACCTGTTACACAGCGCTGTACCAGCGAGATCTGCTGCCTGTTGCTGTGGCGGGGAGACAACCCAGAGATTGTTGGGTGTTCTACCCTTTGATCTGGCCTTTTCCTGCTACTCAAACAAACGACCTAGAAACTGTGGGGTGTTTCAACCTTTGATCTAGGAGTTCGACACAGAGTCTGTTTGAGTTTGACTGATCCCGTTTGCTGCTTGAATGGAGGAAGATCGCTACTCGAATTCACGGAGAGAGGGAGAAAGGGACCTTGAATCTCCCAGACCACTTGCGCCTTCAACAATCAAACACAATGTCAGCGGGAGGACGTCTGTAGGGAAAGACAATAACAAAACAGCTTCAACAAACATTTCATTAATTTTAATACCCATTTCCAGCAATCTACCCTCCCAAATTAACATCAGCAGCCTCCTCAATCCGTCGCTCCCCCAACCTTCCTCAACCTCCCGAGATTCACTTTATCCTTTTATGGGGAATATTGCGGTTACAAACTCTCAGGCCCCATTCATTTTCAGTAAGGAAATCACTGAAAATACGAGCCCCATTCGACCATGGATAAAGATTAGGGAAACTCCTCTCTATTCACTGAGCTTGCAGACAGAACATGAAATTGAGCAAAGGCAGCTTCGCCCACTTGCCAAAGTGAGTCACCTGAAGAGATTGATTGAAGTCCCATGACAAATGAAAACTCACCTCTCACCATTGACAACACCGGTCAATCATTCCGGGCATCCTTACAACCCCAACCCAATGGCTCAATTCTCATTTCGACCATCCAGTTACTCCTCGGAATCAACCCATCTCTGAACAGACTGGGCAACAGAACCTTCTCCAAATGCAGCTGCACAATACCTACCCGTCTGCTGCAGACTTCCCACAAGACATTATTTCCTCAGGAGTCCCGGACACTGCATTTACACTCAATTCAGATGAATCAGCACACGTTTCAGACACTGAGGTCCAAGTTAACAAACATCTAGGTCCAGGTATCAATAACGAGGCCCCAGATGGAAAACAATGTGGAAACTTCAACGCGGATACTAACATCCGAAAACTAGTTCCAACGGAGGGGGAACGATCACTAACACCTGACGAGGAAACTCCATCCACACCAAACAGAACACCATTGTTACAGTTGGAAATAAAAACAAAAGTTGGACACTCTACACAGTTTGGAAGAACTGCTCCCACCCATTCACAATGAAATGGGAGCACATTGACTAAACCACCAAGAATATATCGGAAAGCAACCTTAAAAGGATCAAGCACTGCCACAAGCCTCTGAAGTTTTTAAAAAATCTGAACAGGGGAAACCGCTGCACTGTGACCCCCCAGGAGAACTCTCTGATGCAGAGATCCTTGGAGTAAAGGAATTCGGGGCACCAGTCATGGAAGAGCCCCTTGAATCTGGTGCCAACGCCTCTGAGTCAACGACCAAAAGATGGCACTTTGCACTGACAAACCATCAAACTAAGACATCTTCACTACAAGATTCCCCTACAGACAAAAACTACCTAAGAACAGCACCTCATCATCGCACATCAATGCACACCAGGGACATGAATGGAACTAAAGAGGTTCCTGGAGTGACACTTGCCCCTGTGCAAACCACTCAATGTTCAGTGAGCAATGACCTCACCCATAATAATGACACGGATGAGACTGGACCCCAGAGAGGACCTTGGAGTGACAGCTGCCATTGTGCACATCACTTAAGGTCCAGTGAGCAGGGTCTCTGTGCACATAAACAACTCAGAGGAGATCTGTACTTTACCTCAAGAGCAAACAGAAAGTGCAGTTGAATTCACAACAAAACAGAAATCTGCGGTTGGTGGATTTAAACCTGTGTCTCCTACCCCTAAAGAGGTCAGAAGAGAACATCAATTTACGGTCTGTAAAAGTCTTCCAACTACAACAAAACAAGAACAGAAACTAGTGATAGGGGACACACAGCTCCTGAAACCAAGTCGAAACACTACTCACAGTCTAGACTCTTCCTTGGACTTCTCCATCTCTTATTGCCAAGATAAACAATCAGAGCAACCACACACAACAACAGAAAGGGGAACCAAAAATAAGAAACCTGACTTCCTTACAATAATGTTGGCACCAACTATTGCTCTAGCTCCATTCACCAAATGAAGCAATAAATTACACATTGAAGGACCATATGGCCTTCATGGCTATGATGCATCAGCAGAGGTAGACACCAGAACCCTCCCTTTGCCGTATGGTCACCAGAGCTACCGTAACACCACATCACAGGTGGCGCCAACCATTCAGGTGGCCAAGCCCCTTAATCAAGGTTTCTGCCGATGTCTCCTAGAGCGCTGTGGTGCTACCCGGAGCAGGCGTTTCTCGTTCCTTCTCAGCATGGCATGCTCCACACCATTTCGGAGCGCTCAGAAGGTTCAGAGGCACTAGTTATTGCCTCACAGCTGTCATGCGACGGTCCTCCTGTAGTCTCTCAGACCACCCGTCTTTTGCACACAGCGCCCCCGAACTTTGGCATCATCTTGGCTTCCTCTCGCGCCCGTCATCACTGAGACAATTGCTAAATCTGCATGAAGGAACACTGGGGAGAAGAGAGGTCATGTCTCTCACACAATTACCAGCACATGAAGACAAACAGCTGCAGCCAAACTCTCTCCACTAAAAGCAATGTAAAGGATACCAGCAATGCACCAAATAAAAGGAGACATTTTTATGATACCACCACCCCACAGGAGCAATGCTCAATAATACCCTTAACTGTTTGGCGCAGGAGATAACAAAAATAAAATTCAGAGACAGGGAAAGTCTCCGTACCGAGACAGGGGAACAAACCAAAAGGTCCTTTCCAGCTGGAAGCAAACACAGACCAAAGTGGGTGCAGAAGAAGGAGACTGACACAAAGGTGGCATGATGGTTGGCAAATACTTTTATTCTTCTTAAAAAAGAAAGAGGAAGGTCTCACTGTCCTTATTTCTATAAGGGGTTTCCCTGCCTCAACTAAAGACTAAAGAGGATCCATCAGAATGTCTGTTTAAGTTGACTTAAGATGGCGGCCACGGTGAGAGGACGCCTGTAGGGGATCTCTCCCGCCGGGCCGCAAAAGTAAAGCGCACAATAAAACATTTGGAGCTCCGTACCCTGACCCCTGTGGTCCCGGGAGTTACTGGGGGTCTCGTCCAGGAGAGAGCTGGCGCAGAAACGGCGGCATCAACTGATGTCGGGGCGCTCTCGGAGGGAGGAGCCGCGCCGCCTTGGGCCTCGGTGGGGACCCACGGATCATCCGGCGAGAGGCGGACTGCCGCTGCTCTGAGGTGTGCAGTGGGGGAGTAAAGATCAGAGGCGCCCGGCAGTGGAGCAGTGGATGACAGCGGGGAGGCCACCCTGGGAGAGGTGCATCAGAAAAGAAAAAAAAAAAAATATATATATATATATATATATATATATATATATATATATAATTTTTTTTTTTTTTTCGCGACGGCTGAAGGGGCCTTCTCCGGATCGGCCCGGTGATCACGTACGGCCGCGGGGGCCGGCATAGAGGACTGCGGCGATAGTGCTGGAGGACGAAGAGGAAGGTGAGGCCGCCTCCCCATGCGCAGGAAAATACTGCCACTGGCTTGGGGTGGGTCCACTCCCCCCCCCCACCCCCAGTACCAAGCTCTGAGCGGGGGGAGCCACCAGGAAAAGACAGCGCCGGCAGGGCCTCACGCTTTCTGGAAGACCCCTATACACTGGGGGGTCAGGTGCTGTCCACGGAATAGAGGGGACCTCGGCGGCCAGTCCAGACCCAGAGTGTAGCAGAGAGTCAATGGCGTGGGAGTGGGGCAGCACATGTTGCGGTTACTGGGTTGAGGCCCAAGAGGAGTAAGAAAGGGTCCTGCGCGGGTGGGACCGCAGTGGGGACGCTCAGCAGTGGAAGAGAGCAGACTTTATCGCTGGAGGTGGAGAGGGAGCCCCGGTAAGGGGTCCCACCCAGTCAGGCAGAGGAAGAGCAGGGATAGTGAAGCCCCCCCCTGGGATGTGGATTCCACCCCGGGTGGTGCACTACAGTAGCGGGAAGTGAGCTGGTCGGGGGAGTGACCTTACTGGACAAATAAAAACCCCAGGGGGAACCTCACAGCAATTCCACGTATACTTGGTGCCAGAAGAAAGAAAGCATAACTTTGAGGAGGTTGGATGACCGCAGACGGACCCCCAATGTCCAAGTCTAAAGGGAAGGGGCGCGGGCCGCAGCCCCTGGTTCCTAAGCAGGACGCAAATTTAGTGCAGTTGTGGTCGGACGACTGTACTAGTGGCACCAGAGGAAGAATGCAGGCAGAAGCATCCGGGGTTCGTAGCCAATCCCCCCCAGCCGGGAACGCAAATATCTAAGGAGGACATGCAAGCTTGGTTTAGGGACCTGCAAGATAAATTCATGTCTACTATACAGGACCAGTTCTCCAATATGAGAGAAGATATGAAACAGGCAGTCCTGGAACTTACGCAGGATGTCTCAAAATTGGAGGAGCGTACCGACACATTAGAAAAGGTACTGCAAATTGTGAAGTAAGAAGCGCAGCAGTATGACGAAACACAGGAGCAGTTGGTGCGACACACACAATCTGGAGCTCCAATGTGAGGACCTTGAGAATCGGTCCCGCAGATCGAATATCCGTATTAAAAATATGGTGGAGTCAGTAGAAGAAAAAGATCTAAAGCATGCAGTGCAAGAAGTCTTCAGAGATATCTTAGAAGTGCGGGACGCCGAGGAGGTCAAAATAGACAGGGTCAAGACACTGCCCAGATATTAGCCAGAACTAAACAAAGCTATTACGCTAAAGAAAACAAAGCCAACAAATTCCTAGTGGAGAAACGGACTAAGATCAAGAAGAGAAACGCAATCCTAGGCCTCTGGGACGCGCAAGGGAGACTCCAATTTGCAGAAAGAGACAAACAGCATATTGCAGTGTCCCATCTAGCAGACACGATGAGGGCGTCCCCTAGATCCCTCAGAGACCAACAAGCTTACCTCCGAGACGCTGCTCTTCCCCAGTTCTCCCAGACAATCAGAGACGAACTGGAGTCACCGATCTCAAGTGAAGAAGTAGACAAAGCCATCAAGAGTCTTAAACCAAGAGCCCCAGGCCCCGACGGATACTCGACACGATTCTATAAAATCTTCTGGCCGCAGCTGGTGACTCCCTTGATGTCCCTTTTTAACTCCTTTGCGGTCTCCAGAACAACTACCCCGTCGATGCCGGAATCGATCACAGTCCTGGCACTAAAACCAGGGAAAGACCCGAGTGATATCACGGCATACAGACCAATCTCCCTATTAAATTTAGAGGCCAATATATATTCAAAAGTTCTGGCCAACCGACTGGCGAAAGTGCTCCCAGACCTTATCGACCCGGACCAGACGGGTTTTATAATGAACAGATCTGCCACAGACAACGTACGCAGAGTCCTGAACTTGGTTGAGATTGCACAACGAGACTCACAAAAACTGGTAGTACTGGCTCTAGATGAAGCTAAGGCTTTTGACAGAGTAGATTGGTCCTTCCCCCGACTCACGCTAGAGTCCTTTCACTTTGGCCCCGTACTTCTGAAATTCATCTTGGCGAATTACCAAACTCCAAAAACCATGCTCAGAGTCAACGGCTTTTTATCCGACCCGATACCCCTATCCTGTGGGACCAGGCAGGGATGTCCCCTATCCCCCCTGCTTTTCGCCTTGATAATGGAACCCTTGGCCCAACGAATCCGCCTTAACCCCAGAATTAAAGGCCTCCAAGTAGGACACACCCAGCACAAAATAGCACTATATGCGGATGATGTAATGTTAACTATAACAGACACAACCCATTCACTAAGATCCTCCCTGGCGGAAATCCACTCCTTCGGTAGAGCATCGGGATTTGCTATAAATTTCACGAAATCCTCCGCCCTTGGGGTGAGATTGTGCTCTGAGGATAAGGTGTCGTTTGAAGCCCTGTGATCGATCCAACTCTCAGACAAGGAGATTCCCTACTTGGGAGTCCAGATCACAGTCCGTTCAGAGGACACTTATCTGGCGGATTTTCAACCACTATTTAAGTCTCTGGAAGCTGATCTCAACCGTTGGCGTTCGCAGGAGATCTCGCTGCTGGGTCGGATAACGGCGTGTACGATGAATCTCCTCCCACGACTCCTTAATGCTGGCTCGGCCCTTCCCGTCATGAACCCCAGGCTACCGCTTCAACTGCTCCAGAGAAAGATGTTACATTTTATCTGGAAGGGTAAAAAACCAAGAATTCCACTGAGGATGATGTTGACTAGTCCACTCCTAGGAGGCCTAGGAGTCCCAGATCTCCAGAAATATCAGATAGCGGCGCAGCTGGCCCACACACAAGCCTGGATTGTCAGCTCGAATCGACCAAGATGGACAGAGATGGAACAATCCCGCTTGCCTCTCCCTATTCGCTTCCTTTTGCATCTGTCCCCTGCTTCCAGGAGAACCTGGCCGGACATGCTATCCTCCACCAAGCACACCCTGAAGGCCTGGGAATGGACACGTAAATACAGGGGCATCCCGAGAGACCTGGGCCCATCAGCCCCAGTTTTCCATAACCTGACATTTTCACCAGGAGCCCACCCCGCAAATTTTAAGAACTGGATCACAGGAGGTCTCAGCTCTCTGGGTCAGCTCTTTGAAGGGAACTCCCCTCTCACCTTCGAACAATGTAAGAGCACCTTTAACTTAAAAGAAACAGACAGATTCTCATATGCTCAGCTACGACACTGGTGCTCTCATCCAACAATCCGCCTGGCAGCCACTAGAGAGTTAGACCCCATAGAGCAGACACTCGCGGACCCTCCATCCCGGGGTCGGATCTCGACAATTTACAAGCTACTTCAGACGAACTCCCTTATTACCAGAGCGACTTACATGTCTCAATGGGAAACGGACCTGGATCATTCAATTGAGGATCAGATGTGGATAGACATTTGGTCGCGCACTCGATCCTCCTCCTTCTGTATCACTAACCGAGTGTGCCCACAAACTTCTCCTAAAATGGTACTATCCCCCACTACGCCTACACCGCATCAACCAGACCTTAGACCCCATTGCTGGCGCCAATGTGGCCTCCCGGGGTCATTCATACATATGTGGTGGTCTTGCCCAGTGGTGGCAAAATTTTGGTCCCACTGCACGCTGGCGATAGCGGACATAACGAAGATCACGTTACCCCTAGAGCCAGAAACAATCCCACTAGGAGCCCCGATCCCAGGCATATACCCAAGATTTGCAGCCCTCCTAACACAACTACTCTTGGCCGCCAAGATTACGATAGCACGAACATGGAAATCGCCAGAGGGTCCCCTAATGGTCTTGTGGTGGCTAAAAAAAATATGGGACATCTTCAAAGCGGAGAAAATCACAGCAGCAAATAGGGGCCTACTTCACCGCTTCACAAACATTTGGTCACCATTAATAGACTATAACGAGAACTACCCGGCCTTAACATTTAAGCCACGTGCAGTGGCAAATGCCTTAGTGACCAAGTGCACAGACATGGGAAGTCAGGCTGAGGACCCAGAGTCGGATGAAGACTGAGGGTTAATGGGAGGAGGGCGGAGGGCTAGCTGATAGAAAAGAGACTAATGAGCTTAATAAAGTGCTATGATTTTAGTTGCTGTAAAATGCGCTCTCTGTGTATCGAATAAAAATAAACACGTTTAAAAAAAAAAATAGACAGGGTCCACCGGGTGGGCCCCAAAAGATCAGCCGAGCCGGGGGTGCGTCCCAGAGAGGTCTTGGTGGCGCTGTCTTCGTACCCACAGAAGGAGGAGATCTTGAGGAGAGCCAGGGGGATGGATCACAAAGATGAACTGAGTGGAAATCTATCTGTTCCAGGATCTGGCTCTTGTGACTGTTCAGAAGCGACAGGCGATGGCCCCGGTTGTGAGGGAACTGGTGTCGAAGAAGATCAGGTACAAGTGGACCTTTCCCTTTGGTTTGTTATTTTCCTGGGAGGGAAAGCAGAGGAGGGTTATGTCCTGCAAAAAGGGGCTGCAGGTGATGGGCATTCAGGACGACGACGGAGCTGTTAAGCGTCAGAGACCCATGGAAGAAGCTCGCAGGAAACCATGGGAATGGAAGGAGGTCCATAGAAAGAGAAAGTAATGAGGTGGAGAGAAGCTCGGAGAGCAGCAAGAGTGTGACTATCATAACATACGAGCTCCCGGAGGGGAGGGGGCTTGTCACAGGTCTAAAGAGGACAATGAACATAGGAGCTCCAAAGGACTCAATGATTCGCGGCCCGGTGAGGGCATTTCCATCAGTATCACCGGAGTTTGGAGGTAATGCAGGGTTTAGGATTCCCCGCAAAGTTAATCCCCAGTTTTCTGAGGGGCAGGTGCGACAGGCTGTGCGCCCTAGCAATCATAGGTTCCTGGGCCCTCCTCGGGACAGTTGTTATTTGGTTGGGGGGAATTCAAGTTCTGGGGGCACGGAGGGTGATTTGGGGTGAGGAAGGGGGAGGGGATCCGGAGGGCAGTAGATGTGTGGGACCCATTGGGGGAATCAGCATGTGTGGGGGTTATCACCCATGGGGAAGCGGAGAATCTTAACATATAATGTGCGGGGTCTAAACGCCTCAGTTAAGAGGAGGAAGGTGGAAGAGTTTCTGAAAAGGGAGAAAGGAGATATCCTACTGCTACAAGAAACTCACGTCAGGCTCCAAGACAAAGCAAGGTTGAGACTAAGAGGTTACAAACGGGTAGTGCAGTCCAACGCGGCTGACAAAACAGTGGGGGCTTTGACAGCATCCCATGACAGGTTAAACCTACAGCTTTATGACACCCAAGTGGATACAATGGGACGATTTGTTTTTGTTAATGTCTCCATAGAGGGCCCGTATCTCACCTTAGCACAGGTCTATGCTCCAAATACGGGTCAAGATGGCTTCATGAGGGAGATTTTGGGCAAGCTAGAGGAGTTCGCGAAGGGGGAGGTTATTTTGGGGGGCGATTTGAACCTGGCGTGGAATCCCAAAGTGGATAGGAGCTCAGGGGGTTCTCAAGGTCCGGGAGCACCTTCTAAACTTTTGCGCCAGAAAATGAATCATTTAGCACTATGTGATGTGTGGCGTGAACTTTATGGCCACCAGAGGGGTTATACTTACTTCTCTCATGTACACAATTCCATGTCACGGATTGACTATTTTTGGGTAGCAGTGGGGCTACTGGGGGCGGTTTGAGAGATGGAAACAGGGCCCATTTCGTTATCCGATCACGCACCCCTGTGGTTGGAAGTTAATACGTCAGAGAAGAAGTCAGGGCTTTGGAGATAGAGTCTCCCCCAGGAAATATTACAAGATCTGGAATTGGGGAACACTATTAGGGAGAGGATAGAGGAATTTTGGGCCTTAAATGACATAGGTGACACTAAAGTGGACACAGTGTGGGAGGCCTTTAAGGCGGTTATGAAGGTGCATTTTATTGATTTGAAGGCATCCATGGACAGGCAGCGGTACGCGTGGGAGAGGGAGCTAGAATTGAAGGCGGCAGACATTCGAAGGGAACTCGTACAGAACCCCACATACCGCCTGAAAAAAGCGTTAAAGCATGTGCATGCCCAACTGGATGTGCTACGCACAAAAAAGGCGGAGAGGAGCCTCCTACATCTTAGACATTGGTATTACATGAAGGCCAATAAAGCTGGTAAATATTTGGCCAGGCAGCTGAGGTCCAAGCATCAGGAACTATCGATTAAGAAAATACGGAACGACCAGGGGGTGATCCTTACCCGCACGAGAGACATGGGGGAGGTATGTAGGGAGTATTACCAGAAGTTATATTCCTCAGGTAATCCAGATAGCTCGGATCAGGACTCATATTTAAGTTAATTGGAATTACACCGTCTAACAAATGAAGAGAGGGAATCCTTGGAAGGTGAAATAGGGGAAGAAGAGATCCGAAAAGCAATAAAGGGGCTCCCCGTAAATAAAGCTCCAGGCCCCGACGGCTTCACGGCAGCCTTCTATAAGAAATACGCGGACTGCCTAATCCCATTTTTAGCGAAATTGTATAATAACTTCAAGGTGGAGGGAAACGTGACTCAGTCTATGAATGAGGCTAAAGTGTTGGTTTTTCACAAAGCAGGCAAGGACCCGCTGTTCCCAAGCTCGTATCGCCCCATAGCTCTCATCAATTTGGACTCCAAAATATATACAAAAATGTTAGCAGCGAGACTGTCCCCACTACTCCCTAAACTGATTGGTAAGGATCAGTCGGGCTTCATCCGTGGCTGGCAGACACACGATAACATTAGGCGAATAATTCATTTAATAACAAAGATCGGGATCAACATAAACTCCGGCAGCTCTCCTAGCACTGGATGCTGAGAAAGCATTTGACCGGGTAGAATGGTCAATGCAGTTTTGCACTTTAAGGGGCATTGGGTTTGGGGAGCAATTCTTGAAAATGATAATGGTCAACTATAACACCCCCTCTGTTAGGATAGCATTAAATGGGGAAGTTACGGGCAGGGTGGAGTTATTGAGGGGTACCAAGCAGGGTTGCCCGCTCTTGCCACTGCTGTACGCTGTCTTCCTTGAGCGACTGTTGATAAGACTCAGAGAACTATCTTTGACTACAGGGATCGAAATGGCGGGTGGCCGGCATAGGGTGGTGGCGTATGCGGACGATATGCTTGTGGCTTTGTCGGCTCCGGCTCGATCTCTCCCAGGGGTAATTCAGGAATTGGAGAAATTTGGGGCGATTTCGGGATTGAAGATTAACAGGAGTAAATCGGAATTGCTAATTCTGGCAGGTGATGAATAGGAGATACAGAATGTGGCAATATCTTTAAACCTGAAGGTAGCGAGCAGAGGGATACAATATTTAGGCATCACCCTCACGGACAGTATAGACGGCCTGTATGGGGGGAATTTTCTGCCATTTCTGGCGAGAGTCAGGGGTGATATGGATTGTTGGAACCCGCTCGCGATATCCTGGTGGGGGCGCATGGCATCAGTTAAGATGACCCTCCTCCCAAAATTGCTATATTACTTCCAGACTCTCCCGATTAAGGTTCCCAACTCCTTTTTTAGAGCACTCTCTAAGTCAGTCTCCACGTTCGTTTGGAAAAAGAAACCCCCCAGAGTAGCTAGAGGAGTACTAATGGCACAAACCCAGGAAAGGGGGGCTGGCGCTCCCACACCTGCGAAGGTACTACCAGGTGTCGCAGCTCTGGGTTCTAAAGGAATGGATGGGGGGGGACAAAAGATCTGGGCGGCACAAGATATAGCGGTGACTAGATCCCCACTGGGGGAGCTATTATGGAAAGGGGCACAACACAGACACCCTAATCTGCATATTAGTAAAGTTCTGGGAGCCACATTGGAGGTCTGGGATGATCAAACACGGCAAGGCACCCTGACAAGTGTGCCAGGCCCATTTACACCCATGTTCGGGAACCCGGATTTCCCTCCATGAATGGAAAAAGGGGTGTTTAAGAAATGGGAACAGGCGGGGTGGACGAAAATAGGTGAAATGTTTCAGGGCCAAGAGGTCAGTTCATTTGAGGAATGCACCAAACATTTACGACTTCAGGAAACAGATAGATATAGGGATGACCAGCTTCGTCACTGGCTGTTGTCACCCGACATCAAGCGGGCGGCGTCGAGGGATTTTACCCCATTTGAAAAGTACACCATAACGAACTCAGGGGAAACTAGTGTCAACCTTATACAAATTCATAAATGTACAGGCAGAGGATGTTAGTTGGAGTTACATGTTAAAGTGGGAGAAGACATTGGGGGAACACATCAATAAGATCCAGTGGAAAGAGCTCTGGGGGAGTATTCCCAAGCTGACCCGTTCTATCCAGACGAGGGAAATGTGGGTTAAGGTGTTTATGCAATGGCATTATACGCCGGAGTGGTTAAACTTGATGTTCCCAAACATGCCCAAACTCTGCTGGAGGGGTTGTGGGGGAGTGGGCGACTGGAGGCATATCTGGTGGGACTGTAAAGAAATTCAGGGCTTTTGGACAGAAGTGAAGTCCCATATGCAGGGGATGTTTCCAAATGTGGCCCTGGTGGGGGAGAAGGTCTGGCTATGTGGGATAAGAGATCAAACTACCAAGGGATACACGACGGGGCAATCAAGGAGCTTTATGGGTCTAGTTATTGCGGCATGGGCTGCTGTTGCCCAGAACTGGAAGCATCGAGACCCTCCGCTAGTATTCACCTGGCTTCAGAAGGTGTGGTCACTAGTTACAATGGAAAAGTTGACTCACAACTTGCAAGGTTTAAATGGGTCCTTTGTGAAGGAGTGGGGGGGGGGGTTGTTGGACTTCCTCCAGTCAGACTATATGGTGCAATGGTGCCCACACAAAATTAGGATCCTGGATTTATTCGAAGCTTGAGGAAATCCCACAAGATGTTGGGGCTGTCCTTCGGAGGAGGGTGGAGGGAGTTGGGGGGAACATTGGGGAAACGTTGCTACGATTATTTTGTACGTTTGTAGTATTCATTATGTGAAAACAATAAAAACTTATTTAAAAAAAAAGAATGTCTGTTTAAGTTAAGTGTTGTGAGGAGTCAGAAATGAGAGGCGGACACAAAGTGGTAGTGTTTCCAACAATAGACATCTTTATTAAAGGAAAGGGGTGGATAAAGGCCTCTGTACCCATCCTAAAAATAGTTCCCCTCCCTACCTAGTAAACTTAAACTAAAGATCAGCCTGTGTTTTGTTGTCATAATTATATAAATAAAAACATATCTGACCCTCACACTAGAAATGAACAACTAAAAAGTGTAAGGAAAAGTGTTTCTGGTTTAGGTGTAGCCAAAAACTGTTCAAATGTAAAGCAAAAAGCGAAAAGTCTAAAAAATAGTTTCTTCCAAGGAAACGTCCTTCGATCCAGAGAGTTATTCCCTTCCCCTGGATTTTTTCAAGAAAGATGGTGAAAATGTCTTTTCGCAAACAATGATTCCTTAAGGAGGGCAAGAATCTCTGCCATACAACAATTTCTCCAGGCTGGCAAAATATTTCCTTTTCCACAAATGTTGTTTCAAGGATGACAAAATATCTCTTTTATACGATTGTTTCACAGGTGGCAAAGTGTTTCTTTTACACAGCTGTTTCACAGATGACCTCCTGGTATACTCCCCTGCCAGGAATTCTTCAGTAGATTCTTTAGATCCCCTGGTATACTCTCCTGGCAGGTATCTCTTCACGATGTTCCTTTCTTTCATACACTTTAAGTGGTTTCCCTGGTGTACTCCCTTGCCAGGGATCCCCTTCTGGGTTTTATATATCCCCTGGTGCACTCTCCTGCCAGGTACTTTCACCCCAACAGACTCACTGCCTGATATATCTCATTTATCAGGGCTTCTTTCAATGTTCACTTTGTTTTCCAGTATAGCACAGTTATACTCCTACACTGTCTGTATTTCATTAACTTTAGATTCTACTTGTCCCAAACTTCCCCATATGGGCATTCCACATATGAAGACTTGTTCAAGTTCTGTCTTTTAACTTATTTATCAATGCTTGCTCCAACTTTCCCCATATGAACCTCTTGTATATGGAGACTTGTGCAAATCGTGTCCTTCAGCTTCTTCCTTAATATTCATCTGCTCATGATTACATTTACTCAAACTTTCCCCGTACTGACATCTAAAGCATGAGGAATTGTGCAAACTCGGTCTTTCTACTTTACTAGGTTGATATTCAAAATGCACTCTTAATTGTCTAGGTGCCTGCCGGTATGCCCCAGGGTTCCCAACATCACTGGGACAATTCACCAGAGTTTCAATGAGTTTCCGACTCATGGCACAATGCAGCAATGATGTCTTAGCTCAGGAATCGCGTCTCCTGCTTAGCAGAACTTCTTCCAGCTCCCCCACCGGCCTTGTACTGACTTGCTGGTAAAGTTGCTGCTGTTCGTAGGTCTGTGTTGTTGACAGTCTTGCTAAGTGCCGGTACCTTCCCCGCAGCCTGCCACAGTCTCCTGGGCCTCGTGCTTCTCTGGTGAGATGTGCTGACAAACGGCAGCTTAAAGCACCTACCTCTTTCAGCACGGCTTGTTCCCTTTGGCATCTGCCTTCACCTGCGGTTCCGCTTCGCGCTTCGCCCACGTTGCTTCTCTTCACCCTGCTTCCCATTTGAAAGTGAAAACCATCTTTAAACGTGCTACGCAGCTGATCCACAAAGCAACAACTAGCCCACATGTTTATCTTAGGGCTGCCTGTAATCCATGTCGACTTCTCTTCCACCTCTCAGTACTTGAAGCATTATGGAAGTTGGTGTCCATAGGATTAAAAGGACTTCCAAAGTGATTTGTTTGAGATTCATCAGAGGCAGGAGATTGTATGTGAGTGTTATGCACATGCAAAGTGTGAATGGCATTCAGCCTATGATATCTGTTTGGAAAGGATTTTAGAGTTTTGTTATTAGAGGGATTTGTATAGTGACACTATGCCATCAGGTTTTTAGGTATTGTAGGATCTTCCTTTTTAAAAAAAAAGGTTTGTTGTGCAATTGGTGAAAATCAAACCTTAAGCATAGTTTCATTATTAAAATACGTTTCAGAATATATCATATAATAAAAACAGCTGTATAGATCATACAAATTTCACAATCACTACATGCAAAATGTCATCCCATAAAATCAATAAGTAATTAATACAACATTCTGCTTAACCCTCAATCCATAAAAATTGAATGACAATACTATGCAAATAAAAAAGAAAAAAACAGTTGTACATAAACAATCTAATTTCCCAATTACAAATATATCTACAAACAGACAGTACCTCATTAATATCCAGATTTAGATTCTGCAAACACGATTTGTGATAGATACCTCCTATCAATATTGTCGCCTCCTTCCAAAAATAATACCCTGCACTTGCGATTACTAATGAGGTGGCTTCCAACAACATACTCCAAAATTGATCTGCTTGTATATCCACCATATGCGAGACAAATCGTTGGTAACCTTTTTGATATTGCAGAATTAGGCTTGGACACTGCGTTAATGTATGGCAATTCAATTTTACGTCTTGGTGGCATAGTCGACAGGCACTTTATTCATAGGGTACTTTTGACCAGCCACCTATATATGCAAAAGTAGGCGGAATATTAAATCACAGATAAACCTCCGCAACCTGTTGTCACATACTTTTGTCATGCAAGTACAATGCTTAGCCACTTCAAATCCCTGTCTACTACATTCCTGATATCGCTTTTTCTTGCTAAGTTTATTAATATTCTCCGACCTATCCCACACCTGTTTCTTCTGTTTGAGCATCTCCCAATATCCAGGTAGGGATAGATTTTAGTTGAAAGATAATTCAATATTAACAAGATCAGCGAGAGCAGTCCTCCTAAAATCTAATATAAATGGGTTTGAGCAAGATGCGTGTAATCTAGTGGCTACGAGTCCCAGTACTGTATTAATATTAGGTGTAGCTAATAACAGTGAGAGATATAGCTTCCAGCGCTTTAGATAGATCGAATTGATTGTAGGCCCAACTCACAAAAAAGGGCTTCTACTGGAACGGAACTGGGAACACCAATAATTGAGATTAGTACCTGGCCTGGGCGCAATCAAAGTGAAAGAAGTATTCTGATTGGCCCTCCCGGGGTTTTACCCGGCTGAGAATCCCTCAATTCTCGGCCGGGATTCCAGCCGCCTTTTCCATGGCAGGGGGCGTGGCAGCCCCTCAGCCAATGAGGAGGCTCGAAGTGGGGCCATCCCCGCTCTGAGCCTCCCCATGGCTGAGAAGCTGCCTTTGCCCCCCGCCGGGAAGTATGTTTTTTTGCATTCCCTTCCCTCCCACCTCCCTGCCCTCTCCATCCCAGTTACCTTTAGCCTGATTTGTCCCCGGTGGGGGACGATGGCAGCCTCCAGCCGTGTGGAGACTCATGTACTTTTTTTTTCCCTCCCTCACACTTACCTTTTTTTTCCGGGAGCTGAGGCGCTGGGAACTATTCTGTTCCCAGCGCATCCGCTCCCGATGGCCGCCATGGAAAGGGAAAACTGACTCAATTTTCCCTTTCCCGGCAGCCATTTTCTTGGTTGTTTTTTTTCTTCATTTTTTCGGTCCTGAAACATTGCAGCGATTTGGGTAAAACAAAATGCTTTTAGTGCCCCGGTCACACAGATCTTGCGGGCGGGGTACTAATAGCTATATGCCCCTCATGGCAGGGGCATTACCGACTCTGGTAATGCCCCAGGGCCTTCATTAAGTATAACTATGGGCCCGGGGCATTACCTGAGTCGGTAATGGCCCCGCAGCGAGCGACATACTGCTTAATTAAAATGTTTCCCTCCATCTTATCCACCCAAACGACATATGGTTCTGAAAGCAATTCTAGACCATATGTCAGCCCTGGAATTATACTGCTAATATAAATCGTCAGAAGGCACTCAATATTATTTCCACCCCGTCTAGTTATGCAACGTTTTATTACTAACTATTTCCGCATAGGAAGATTAGAAATAAATTCACCATAGCAAATGTGAGTAGGCCTATTGTAAGTAGAAAGCCCAAATAAATATAGTAGCTATCTATAACTTATAATATGGGGTTATTTAATTTCCAGGCATAAGTATTTATTTTCCTCTTTGGCTTACTACCCACTATAATTTTTGTTTTATTGATATTGATACTAAGGTGATTAACTGTTGCGTAGCTATTTAGAGCATTGATAGACTGCTGTAATCCAACTTGCGTAAAATATAAAAAGGACTATCATTGGTGTACATTATCCATGAAATATGCTCACCAGCAATCCGGGGGGGGGAATTGTGCACCCCTCTTATAAACATCATCCAGATCGAAAACATACAGGTTGAATAGCACCCCTGCTTCAAACCTTTATTAGTACAGACTGGGCGTGATGTAATGCCCTCTTGATCTAATCTGACAACTACAGAGTCCTCAGTGATCTAATTTACTCCATAACAATGGTTGTGCGACTGTATTGAATGCCCTTGAGAAGTCTACAAAGCACACAAAGTTTCTCCTTACTGGTATATGCTTCATAGGCTAGGGTCTTCCTCATTTATAAGGGAAAATACCACATCTCTCCTGATGGGGGTCACCACATCTCCTCGACAGCCATCTCCTCCCATGTGATCCTCCCTCATAAAACACCCCCTGACCCTGAAATAAGGATCAGATCGCAGCTGCCGTCCCCTGGCCATATGGGAGGAGATCCCAGGTTGGGTGATCAGTGATGACTCCACAGGATTCATCACAGTGTCCACCATCTTGTGTCAAAATCCCTAGTTCTGTCCCTCACATATAACTAAAGTAAATAAAGCTCAAGTGTTAGTGGCCCAGGAAAATGTCTCCTTTCTCCTGGGTTGTGATCAAAGTTCACTTCAGGAGATTCAATAGTTCTCACCAGGTGGGAGGGGAGGGGGGGGGGGACTCCCTTCCCCTGGTTGGCATATTCTCAACACAGCAAAGTTCAAACAATGTTCACGAGGGGGAATGACTCCCTTGCCCTGGCTGCAGGTATCCTCAAAGAAACAAAAGACAACCAGCCCAACAACCCTTCTTGTCTTGTGTCGTTGAGGTATCAGGGGGAATGTCTCCCTTCCCCTGATTGAAAGGTTCCTTTAACACTTTGTAGTCAAAAAGCCTGGGGAATGACTCCCTTCCCCTGGCTGGAAGTTTGTCCTTACTTCCTCCACTTATTGCCAGAAGGAGGACTCCCGCCTCCTGATGCTTGTCGCTACACCATGTCTATCACACTAGACCCAGGGGGAATGAATCCTTGCCCTGGATTCTCCTGTGTCTCCTCTGTGCAATATCACATACAGTTCCAATCGTGCTTGGGTCCCAGACCCAGGTTCTTCTTTGGTGTTGGCAGACCTTGTTCACTAACCTGCTAAGTACTGCCACGAGGAAGATGACTAGTGTCTCTGTTTGGGCTTGGATCCTCGATTTGGGTTTCTCCGATTGTCAGTGGTTCTGATCATTCCACAGAAACTAGGACAATTTCTTACGATGCACAAATAGTGCATCATTCCACAGAAACTAGGAAGATTTCCTATGATGCACAAATAGTCACAAACCCCAATTCACTCTTGAGGTTTGTGACCCTTCCCCTAATGTTCATGTGATGGGGTTTACACCTAGCGTACACAGAGACCCTCTCACTTCCCTCGTGTCCCCGGTAGAAGACCCATGTCTCTTGTTACCTTGTACAGACTCGAAGCATGTCCCCTGACCTCGCTGGGACAGGTAGCAGTGTCTCGTTGGCTTCGCTGGTTTTTCCTGCTCTTTTCCTTTCTCCGGCGGGTCAGCGTCTTCCCACTGATTATGGTTTTAGGACTCGCCGGTCCAACTTATCCGTCAGTGTTAAATTTCCTCTCAGCGGCCAGAGCTGTGTGCAGTCTTTTCCCTCTGATTTGACAGAGCTTTTCTCCCTTTTCCGCCAGCGTCCTCCGTTCTCAGCATTCCAACTTCACACAGACCGTCTCCACTCTCTATGGCTTCCCCGCCGCGCTCCCTCTTTCAGTTATCCTTTTTCTGTTTTCAAAGTGTTCCAATGTTCATTTCCTCATGAGAGACTAGGCTGTTGCTCTTGGTTCTGGAGAGTGATCGTCATGTCTGGTGGGAACCCGATAGTAGTACATAGGTTTATTGTCTACAAAGAGGTTCTTCAAGGAAGGAAAGGTTATAGTGTGTGGGGGTGTGTTGTTGTTATAAGGGCTGCAACTGAGGTGGTCATACTCATCACTGAAGAGGGAATCCATCCCCATGAGATCCTCCCGCATTATATCTCCCCCAGGGGTACTATCTGGTAGTGGCCTCACCTCCCTGGCCTCATGGGTAGCGACTCCCACTTGGGGAGAAGAGACAACAGCTAGAGATTAGTCAACCTTCCCTATTTCAATACTTCCCCCCCTCATGAACTCAGGATTACAAAGCATCCCTGACTGGGAACATGCTCAGAGCGGGCATGTGCCCCCTCTGGCCAATCAAAGAGAAGTTATTGAGTCCAAGCATTATATAATGATCAGCTCTAATAACAGGAGTGGCAGGGAGTTTTGTGCTACAGAGAATGGAAGTTGTGTTAAAGAGGAGGAAGGAGATTGCTGGAGCAGCGAAAAAGATTGCTTGGCTGGCTTTAAAATCATGAGTGGAGAAACAGAATGGAAGACCCAGAGAGGAGGGGCATAGTACTGGGCATATTGTAAGACCGGGAGTCGTACATTTTACCTTCTGGAGATGAGATGCTGATTGTTATCCCCGGATAGGAGAGAGTGATTGTAAAACCTGGAGGCCTGGGGCAACAAAGCGGGAGACCAGAAATACAGAAATGGAAGGAGATTGAAGTGGAGACCAAAAGGCAGGTGAATAGGGACCTGACTACAGCCCTTGTCAAGAAAAGGGGACAGCAGGTAAAGGTAGAAGAGGTCTTTGATGAGGGAAAGGCAGAGAAGGTAAGATGAAGTCACTGACCAAAGGGAAGACAGAGTAGGAAAGGGCAGTGGCCCTGACAACAGAAAGAAAGGGTGAAGGCTCTGAACATGGAAAAGGAGTAAGTGCTCCAGAGGTGGCACAGGAGGATACAGAGAAAGTTCCCTAGATGAAGGCAGAAATCGAGGAGGTGGAGGTCTCAACCAAAGAAGTGAAGCAAAGAAAAGGCCCTCTGGGGACGAACTCAGGGAAATAAGATCATACAGCGTCCATGTAAAGTGGCAGGAAACACTATAACTAACGGCAACCATCCTGATATCTTAAATAAAACGGCACAGAATATACGTGCAGCATTTATTGAAACCTGTGACACATAGGAGTCACATGTGACAGGTTACAGTTTTAAACTACGAAAAAATGCAATGGGCTTCATGGGAGGTGTCATTGTATAACCGGTGTAAATTTGCTGCTTCAGTTTGCAGAATAAAGAAAGAAGCATCATTCTCACCTCCTTAACTTTATAGAATCAAGACTTTTAACCAATACGGAAAATCAACATGGAGTTCAATCGCTTTGTTATTCAAAGGTAAACTGCTGTTCGTATTTGGTTTACCTGGATTTAGAGGACAGTGAGGAATCATACAGCTTTTCAAGATTATCAGTTACTGTTATGAAAGAAAGACAATGGAATGTTATGCAACTTTGCTGTGCTCTATGTTCTTTTCAAATTATATTTTGAAGACTTGCATGTTAAAGTAAGATCTTAAGTTTGTTTACAAAATGTAACCTGCTTGGGACAAAAACAGAGCTTTATGGCTACATATGCACAAGTATGTATATTGTAATACATCTTTCATTGTACATAATAAAATAAATGAAGGGTGGAAACTTGTAACTCCTCCACTACTTTATACACAAAAAATGTCATATCAGCATACCTTCTCTTATGAGAACCAGCCTTGAACGCTATTAAATGTGAATTCATAAAACAAATGAGGCCTTACTCATCCAAAATTGCAGCAATATATGATCTAGTGAGAACAATGTCACTGATCTGAGCACTATTAGGGGTGTGGAAACTCTTGATTTTGTTATTCAGAAGGTCTCTTTGGATGAATGCTTTGGCAACTGGTGAATGTTTTGACTATAGCTGCATATTCCCTATTAACATACAGCAGCAAACAAGCAAAAGAAAGGAGCCGAAATCAAACAAACAGAGGGGGGGCGTTAGGTACCCCCGACCCCCAACCCCGCCCAGATTTTAATTTTTTTTTTAAATAATAGGTTCAATGGTGCATTTTCAGGCACACATTTTGAAAAATTGACTGAAAGCGACACAGTTTACAGGAACTCGGCCTCTTTGAACTGAGCAAAATGCTAATTGTACGCAAAGAAATTCAAGCTTAACACCACCCATGAAAATTCACACTAGTACACTCGAGTACAAGTGGTAGGTTAAACCCTCTGAAATGGGATACCCAAGGAAAGACAGCCAAGCAAGAAGGGAATCAACCAAGAGGCAGACCACTCATATTACAGGCAACCATTCACAAATGGCTCACCCTCACAAAACCGGACAACAGCGCCCCACATGCCTTTGGGATAAAGTCTACAAGCTAGACCCAAAACTCTAGGTCTCATGTTATCTCTCCACCTACTGACATGCCACACACAAATCATAAACGTTTTAAAATTATTTTTATTTGATTTAATTGTACAAACAATTTTTACAAAAAGAAAAAAGAACACATCTTTCATCAATTCATGGAATTTTTCCTTTCCTCTCAAGTTCTTTCTCTATTTCAGATTAACTCTTTGTAGAAACTGTACTACTGCTATAACATCACCCGTTCTTTCTGCTCCAATTAATCTGTGACACCAGTTTTCATTATAAAATCGTAAGTCTTTGAACAAGTGGGCCATATGCATGTTCCTTTCCTCATTTAGCCCTTACAAGATAAGAGAAGGTGTCTGACTGTTTCCATTTGCTGTGGGAGGGTGCAAAAGCGACAATTGTTATTGGGCGATAGTCCTCTTATCGCCTTAATTTCATTCGTCAAAAGGAGATTTAGCTTTGCTCTCATAAAAGTATTCCGAATTACTCTATTCAGGAATTTCTCCAAGTATGGTCGCATCTCATGAATTTTTTTTAGGTATTCCTAAGAGATGAGACGTCAGTTTTTAACCTGCAGCTTTTTCCAGTGTCAATATCCAGTCCTGTCTTTCAAGCTTTGTTTTCACTTTAGTTGTATTATTTATCAGCTCTTCCTCTTTTGATTGTATTTCTTCTAGTTTACCCTGGTTTTTCTTTGCCCATTCTACAAGAGTGACTTTTTTTGCCTCCTGGAGTTCAATGTAAATAGTTTCAAAGATTTTTGAGCGATCCAGAGATAGAATTTTCCTGTACAACATCAGGCTAGATCTCATCACTACCACCTGTAGAGAAAGAGTGCATACTTCTCTTTGTATTGCAGCCATCAGTGTTGACATTGGTAAACCCAGAACGTGTCACCAAAAGAAGCTTTCCAATTTCAGCCATATTTCATCTAGAATTTTGGGCATGGCGTCAGCTCCATAGATTAGTGATGGGACAACCTTGGTTTTATAAAACTGTCAGAGAGAACCAACCACATTTTTTCTCTATAACTCTTGCTTGCATTGTCAACTTCTTGACTTTTCCGAAAAGATTTTCTTGCATTGCAGTTTCTCGTAAGTTGTTACTCAACATCTCCCCTAGGTATTTAAATTCCTTCACTTTTTGAATTTTTACATACTCCAAATACCACTGATGTTTTTCTTTTTTGCTTGAAAACTTTTCAAGTATCGTTATTTTTGTTTTTGTTTTAGTTTTAGTTTTGTTGATTTCCAAATTGTTCCTTTTTATGTATTTTGCCAGCTGGTCCAACTGACGCTGGAGACTTATAGGCGTCTGAGACTCAATATCACTGTTCCTCCCATTGATGGCGGGAATGATTTTACGTTGGATTCTGTCTCCTTATAATCCCATAAATATGAATTGAAGAGGGTAGGTGCGAGGGGACACCCCTGTTTCACCCCTCTTGCTGTAGGAATTGATTTGGACAAGATGCCAGCTTGGCTTAGGCGTACTGTTATTAAGGTGTTCGTGTGAAGAGCTTGAATTGGCTCAAGGATTTCTTTAGGGCAATCTTTTGCCACAAGTTTTCCCCAGAGTGTTTCATGGTTGACCTGGTCAAAAGCCTGGACCAGGTCAACAAATGCCACGAAGATCCTAGGACTGCCTTCTTTTATCTAGCCCTTCAGTGAGCTCAAGAGTAAGATGTTTACCGAGGTGCCAGCATTCTTGACAAAACCTGATTGAAAAGAGTCTGCCACGTCCCTCGTTTTCAATCCATCCAATATTAGCGAGCCAAATATTTTCCTGATAACATCTACAAATACTATAGGTCTGTAGTTTTTAGCATTATCTCTCTGGCCACTTTTATATATTGGGACTAGTATAGATGTAGTCCAAGATATTAGTATGGATTTGGTGTCAATAACTTTTTTGATGACCTCATGTATAAAAGTAGACCATTCTTTCGGGAACTCTTTCAAATGGGCATTTGTGAGGCCGCCTGGCCCAGTGTAACGCTTACCTGAAAACTCTGCGGGGATGCTCTTGGACAGTTCCCTTCCAACTTCAGAGAACACTATTTTCTGTAGAAGACAAGATATTAATAACCTTCCTTAACAATGGCTCCCTAATTAAATCTGCTTCACTGAGACTATATACAAGTAAACTCTATAATTCTTAAGGCTCACCTTAATTCCGATTTTTGTGAGCTCTCCATCCTGCGCACACACAGGGGCGCTTGTCCTGAAGAATGGGGACGATGTAGTGCAAGATAACTAATTACATGGAAGGGCAAATGTGGGCAAACAGGTTTGTGGTAGAAAAAATAGAACAATCGAAATAGAAGACTGTTGTGGCAAAACTTTGCTGACGAGAATCAAATCAGAAAAAAATAGTTGTTCTTAAATAGAGCGAGCAACTGTATGCACCTAGTAGTAATAGCTCTACCATGTATGATGTAAAGAATAACCACTACAGGCTTTATAAATTCCAACGGTGGCTCTAGGAATTCACACTATAATCACTAACCCAGTCTCCAAGAACTCAAGCGGCAAGCTATTGGCATGCAAGCGTGACAATAGGGTCAAAACTAGGCAATAAATCACTAACCCAGTCTTTAGAACTCAGGCGGCAAGCTCTTGGTGTGCAAGTGTGACGATAGGGTCAAAACTAGGCAGTGAGGAAATACCTAATTACAGGCGCGCTGAAAACTCTTGTGCGCAAGCTGAGGCTGTCAGAATGGAATTACAAATATAGAATGGCAAACAACACCACCGTTGTTACTAAGAACACTCCACTAAAAACTGTACCTCAAATAACCCTTCAAAACTCAAGGTAAACTCAAACTGTACTTGCGTGAGGGAAAAGCTGTTGTCCGGGACCTCCGAGGAAAATAATATGACAGGAATACTACGAAGTGCAGCGGCAGAAAATGAAGGGAGGGACGTTCGACTTCGGGCTGTGGCAGAAAACAGGAACGCTACAACTGTGGAGACTAAGGGGAGCAAAAATACACAGAGCTGGATTACAACTGGAAACTGCGAGGAGATTTCTGCGGCACCGCGGTAAGCGTTCGTACTGCTGGGCAGTGAACAACGCGAAGCGCGAGTCTCCTCATGAACTTGCTTATTATAACAAATGTCAGTCAAAGACTAGACCTGTAATGTTAGTTCCTCAATGGCACAACCAGGCGGCCATTGAGGGAAACTAACTCCTATTGATTCTACATGACTCCGACTTCAGTCTTAGGACCTGCCAATATCTGAGCAAGTTAACCCCTTAAAGACCCATCAACTTAATCTGTAAACTGACTGGTGGTCATGACACCCAGGGGCTCTTGAGCTATTTAACTTTACAAGTTTAGACCTGATCACTTCCTTGTCATGTGGAAAATTCCAGATTACATTTGAAGTTTACAATTCTTGGTTACAGGATTTAGAAGGTTTGGCAATACGTTGTTCAAATGTTTAATCCAAACACCCTCTCTAATGTTATTTTTGTATTGTGTCTTTTGTCGTAGTTTTTTTCATTGCCCAAAATTCCCTCGTTTTCTTTCCATCTATAGTTCATAGCATCTCTTCAGCATCCGCTTGGTACAGGTTGGCTCTTTGGGATCTCAGCCAAGATTTATACACTTTTTTCACCTCTTTAGCGCTCTCTATATCGTCTACATTTTTAGTTTTCTTTGCCCGACGAAATGCTGCCCTCACTTTTCTATTTTCTTTAACCAGATTATTGTTATAAAGATGTTGTCTCGATCTTTGCAAATTGTTATTACATTTACCTTTAGTTCGGTAAAGGGTAAGGATGGGTTCATAGTGGATGTTTAAGACATCTTGTTGTTCATCGTTTAGTACTTGTGCGGCATATATCCATATCCAATCTTTCACAGCATTGGCAGTCAGTCTTAATCGTGTACCACCACAGCATCCTTCTATTTTAGCTCTCATTTTCTGTTTAATTTCATACTTCGTATTCCATTTGGTGATCAGCAAATTATGGTCACTATGGTTGGTTCGTACAATCTTAAAGTCCACAATGTGTGGCAGAAGTTCCCTTGATACAAAGATATGGTCTACATGGGCGATTTCCTGTCCCTTTCCCATGTTGGTACTGGATCTTTTTCCCTTTTCAATAAGGTATGCAGGTCTCGGGACACCATAAATTTGGACCACAGGCTGCCTCTTTGGAGACTTGCTGGAGTAATTTTGACGTTGTTCGTATTCCATTTGGTGATCAGCAAATTATGGTCACTATGGTTGGTTCGTACAATCTTAAAGTCCACAATGTGTGGCAGAAGTTCCCTTGTTGCTTAGTCACTGCATGATTTCCCTCAGGTGCTAAGCTTTGTAGTTCGGTTTCTGATTTCTCCACAGAATATTGAGCTAAGTGCATAAGATCAATGCTCTCGTCCAATTCTATGACACATATCTGCTGTGGATTTTTATTATTTTCTGCCATAGCCTCTTGGTCAGCCGGGCATTCAATCTGTTGTACCTCCCGAAAGATTGTCCTAGGCGCTGAAACTGGAAGGCGCCTAGGTTTTTCTTGATCGTTATCTTTTTGTATGGGTAAAGGGTTTGTCGTTGGTTCTTTCGTAATCGTAACCCTTCTTCCTGTATGTGATTTCTCACACGCTTTCTGTGCAAAGAGAACATTATTGTTGTTCATATTTTGAATTTCATCCACGAGGAGTTGTTGATTTTGTAAGGACAGTCCTGACTTTGTTTTTTTTATTTCTAGAACGACATCCATTTTGACGAGGTCTGACTTAATGTAGGATATTATCCATACTTTTCTTAGTCAAGACTTTTGGTTGCATTTCAGTTGTTAGTTTTTGCAAGATGGATGTTTTTTTTTTTCGATCGAGTTAAATTCTGATGAGTCTGCTAGGTCATCGTCATTTCGTACAGTCATTATCTCCTGTGTATTTTCCCTTTCGACCAGTAGGATAATTGTTTGAGTACCTCCTGTGACATTGCAATGTTTCATTTCCTCTCCTCTTTTCGCTCCAAGTTCTAAATTGTTCAGATTTGTTATTTCTCTTTCATTAGGTCTATTAGGTGCTACACCTTTAGATGCTTCTAGGGCGGTTATGTAGCCTTACAAGTAAATCAGCTTGGTATGCATCATAGCTACTAACGGAGTCTGATCCTTCAACGTATCATCCAAGGCCTCATAGTTTTGAAAATGTGTGCCAGGGCTATAGTAACAGCCGGCATAATCGCAAAGAGGTCTGTTTTTTTTGTACCCTTGTGTATTTGTTCTGACCGATTTTTTTCCTTTTTGGAATCAATGGTGACAAGAGTTGTTCACTTTCCTGTATCTGATTTTTTGATAATCCAAGTCAATTATTTTCTCAATTTCTTGCGATATTGGGGGCTCCATACTTGGTGTATCTTGAGGTCTCTAGTCTTTCTGATCTTTAGTCTTCTGTGCGGGATCATTTAAGGTTTAATCCTGTGCACTTTTACAGGGCAAGCTACTGGTCCCCCATATTTCAGTGCTATTGAAGGTTAAGTGTTGAGTCTCACTGTACTGGAGAGGTTATCACTACTGAGGTCTACAGTTGGTTTCTCTTCAGTCAAAGAAACAGGATTTGTATTTCCGGGCTTTATCTGGAGAGCAACCACCCCGTCTTGTGAATAGGCACTTTGATTTTGGTCATGTGTTTTAGAGTGGTTATGTTATGATTTTGTTTGTCCCAACGTTTTGGTTGCTTTTTGAATTTGACAATCACTTGTCATATGATCAACATTTTTTCTTAATGCTGGGGAGATACCAGACCAAAAGAAGCGCTGCAACCCTTTTTTTGCTTCAATAGTTTGAAGCTGCGCGCCTTCCAATATCTCAGCATCAGAGAGTTTGCCCAGGTTTATTTGTGTTGATGGCGCGTTTTTTTTAAAGAAAAATGGAAGTGGACAATAACGTTGGTCTTTGTAATGTTATTTTCCTAAACATTCTTGTGCTTTTGTCCTCCTTTGGTCCGTGTTTTAGGAGAGTATTTCTTTGATTAGAAATTGGGAGGCACCTCATTTTTCCTTGTTTCAATAACTGCTTTGGATTTTTCCATGACCTTTAGTTTGATATGCTTACTTGGTGCATCACTTTGTTGTTTATTTATAGGTTTAGAGAATGTGCCATCCAAATCTGTAGAGGTCATTGGATTGTCTAAATCCAGCGTACAATCATTTTGCTCTTCTGCGTCATGAATCTCCATATCGGAGTTCCCCCTTTGCCCAGAACTGTCCATATTCTCCATTTTTGTCTCTTTGCGTGATGTCTCATAGGTCTGCAAAGGTGGACTTCTAAGGTTATCAGGGTTCGATGATGGCCAAATCTCGATTTGTGCCAATACTTTAAAGGCCACTTTCCTCAATAGCTTGATCTCTATTTTGGGTCCCATTCACATCTTTTTGTATCGGATCGTTTTTCTTGTCATGGGATACACCCATGAGCTACTCGTTCTGATCAAGGGTATCCCCTGTTGCTTTAACCGGAAAGCCTTGTAATATCTCTTCTTGTGGTAAGGCTGGTTGACCATCAGCTATCCCAGATCGAACATGGGATGCCTTGCAGGAAAACCTCACCCAGGTCCGTGCATGGGCCATCCCCCACCAGATCACATGATGGAGTCCCGCCAACCAAAAGAGAAGGTGGGGGGGAGGAAGTCCGTCTCAGGCTCAGCGCCTGCCGAGACTCCCTCCAACATACTGATCTCCTCTGCCACAGTGACTCTTGCCACATTCTGCGTGCCGCTCACGAGGTCAACCCCCCTCGTTTCCTCCCCTCCTCCCTCTGCGCAGACGCCAGCGCCCTCAACCACATCCACCACCTCACAGTCATCAGGTATGCTGAATGTGTTTTTTACTGTTGTTTGATCAGATGCACTTTGGCGTGATGCGCTGATATTAGGAATCTTACGGGGGACGGTAGGGGTACATAGGCAGCGTTCCGAGGGTTCAGAAATGTTCGGTAATGAAACATATTAGATCCGATGGGTTTCTCACCTTTATCGGCTTGGTATTGTAGGTTCCTTTTGTGCCTCACAGGGGATTTCAGTTGGCTTCGATGTTCTAGGCCGCAGTCGTCTCCTTTAGAGTGTTGATGATGCAATCAGCGGCCCTCATCCTCTGTATTGCGTCTTGTCGCCATCCCTGCTAGAGAATACTGTAGACTGCAAAACAATACAATACTCCTCCTTCAGCAGTCTCAATGGTAGACTGCAGGCAAGTCAGAATACACGTGGATAGCGAGCAGGGCTTCTCAACTGCTGTGGACTGGAGCAACTCCGCAGCCAACTCTGCCTTAGTATAAACCTTAGCAGGAGAACCCAGAAAGGAAAACGACAACAGGAGGACAAGAATGTGAACCCAGCAAAGCCTCCAGAGCCAACCCAGAATACAATTGTACTACGAGGAATGCTCAACTTTTCATCACCAAAGACCAACCAGCCACTACAATCTATCAGGAAACCCACAAAATAACTGACCCAACTTGCAACCCATTGGACCGGTTTATCAAGGAAGCAACTGCCTTGGTGCATCAGCCCACCCCCACAACAAAACAATCACATGAGAAAACATACCGTGATAAGCACAGTATGGTGAGATGAATCAGCAATGATTCACCCAGAAAACCTGGCCTGGGACCCTTCTCATGTGCCCAGGGTAAGGCAGATGCTTTCTGATCCCGACCCTGGGAGGGGTGAGGGGGGGCTGCTGCAGGATCACATGGGGTTGAGGCGGCAGGTCAGGAGGAATGGGAAATACCCTTGTTCAACTTTCCCCAGACCCACCCCCCCACCTTCAAATGGCTTATTGTAAAACAGACAAAGTAAGAAATGCTAACTTTGCCATTAGGGACTTCAAGTCCCATAATTACCCAAGTACTGGGAGGAAGAAGAGGGCTAAAAAGGTACAATGCTGCAGGAGTGGTCAGATTGTTAATTAAGATGACCCACACCGGAGGGAGACTGAGAGGCTTGAAAGGCCTCCTCAGGTGTAGGTCATTAGCAAGAGGAAGAGCAAGAAGCAGAAGCAGTGCGATTCCTGCAGGCAGCCGATGCAGAAGCTGGAGGAGGGAGAAGCCGGAACCATTCTTTAGCAGAAACCACCTGCCGGTCCTGACATGGTCTGTGTCTCCAGAACCCTGATGTGCAGAGGTCATTCAGCGGGAAGCGGGCCAGAGGAACGCTTGCCCTCTGGGGACATGTTCTGCAGAGGCTGTGCAACAGGAAGCGAAAGGGAAGCTCTCCTTCCCAGGAGACTGTCTCCAGCGGCTGGCGTGTACCAGAGGGCCTCAAGAGCAAGAGGAGCTCCTGTTGCAGCTGGCGCGGGCTGGGGTGGACCAGGAGAGGTAGTTTGCAGGGTCACGAGGAGCTACAGAAGCACAAGTCCTGCGAGCAGCGAGTCGATCAGACACGCATTCCTTACCCAGTGAGTTCACAAGCTGGTAGTTACCCCGGAGTACTGCGCACCTGCTTGCGTGTTCAAGGCAGTGTGAGAAACCTGAGGGTATCCTCACACTTACTCCTCTTGGATCGTCTCCTCAGGTGGCCAGGGAAAGGCCATCGCTTTTGGATCCGGGCCCTGGGGATGGAGATGCGAGGGAGGATCACCTGGGTGGAGGGTGATTGGGGAGAGGATTACCGCAGGTGGGACATGGTATCCCTTTTCCTTGCGATAACCAACCTTACCCTCACCCTGCCTTTATAGGCTGTTGCAAATCACTTTCCTTCATTTACCCATATTCCTACCACTACAGTCCAGGAACGAGGTAAGAGGCGACTAGGAATGGTACAAACTAAAATGTAATTTCACCAATCTGGTACTGAGACAAGGAAGAGGCCTGAAGACTTTGCGATCTTCAGGCAGCTCCAGTACATATGCAGGGAGTCAGCAGCAGCTGCGCCGCATTTCACGCACGCAATGCTGGTCATGGGAGCGAACCTTGCTATCCCTATAGGCATGGTAGTTGATTTAGTATCTTGAACTGTATCAATCTAAAATGGGCCTTCAGGGAGACTTCCCTCGTCAATCGGCACCATCTCAACCACTGTTCATTATTTATTACAATACCCAGATCCTTCTCCCATTTCTCTTTGGTATTATGGATGAGAGTTTGGTTAGCCTGACATGCTTTGTACATTCTGGACACCAGTCTTCTAGGGTCTGTACTGGACACTACCATGCCCAACTATTCACAAGTAGCTCCAAACCACCGCTCTCATTCTGAATTATTGGAGCGCTCTTACTGGGTTATTACCTAGTTTATCCATGAAGTCTTCATGAGAGACAAAAGTCACATCCGGGAAAAGGTCATGCAGTCATCGACTCCCCAGGACCCCACCCAATTTGAATATCTTTGTCAAGCGTCAGGGGGAGGCTAGGGGAGTTTCACAGGGGGAACGCTCCACAATATAGTGTGGACACATCGATTCTCCTAAACAATATTGCCCACGCATTCACTGTTGCACGGACCAGTTCAAATGTAAAAATATCAGTGTGCCGATTGGCAATTACAATTGACTTTTATGAATCGGGCAATCATGGGGGCGGGGGTGGAAGTACCAATACCTGGCGTACTGCAACTGCGAGGCAACAGAGTTCAAAAGTCAGGGGCCTGAAGGCCACCTTGCTTGAACAGTTTGGACAGCCCCTCCCATTTCATTTGTGTAACCCAAGTACCCCATGTATAGCTAGGGGCCAAGGAGCATAGTTTATCGAAGAAGGCATGTCCCGGCCAGACAGGAATGTTATTAAAATAGTACAGTAGCTTAGGAACCACTATCATTTTCAGCAGTGAGAGCCTACCATATAATGAAATGGGGAATCTAACCCACAGACCCAGCTTATCCGCCAGCGCCACCAAGTATGCCTCATGGTTATCTGCCAACAGTGATCGGTGTGAACAAAAGACCAGTATGCCCAAATATTTACATTTGTTCGGGGCCCACCTGAACCCCATCAAATATGTCCAAGCTTGTGCAGTGTCAGTCAGCAGGAACAGTTCAGATTTAGATTAGTTAATATGGTATTTTGAAAATTAGCAAACCTCTTCCATTAGTGCGGCCGGGTTTTGTATTGGGTTTCGAACGTACAACAGTGGGTCGTCAACATAGAGAGATATTATATGCAGACCTCTGTGACAGTGTTCAAGTCATATTATATGTGCAATGGGCTCAATTGTCAGAGTGAAGAGTAAGGGGGTTAGCGGACAGCCCAGGCTCGTCCCGCGGGTCATGGGGAACACAGGTGATAGCGTGCCGCCAATGCGGACTCTGGTTGCCGGATCAGCATACAGCAGACGAATAAACTGTATGAAATGATCCCTGAACTGCATTGGCTGGAGCACTGCGAGAAGAAACTGCCATGAGACGGAATCAAAGGCCTTCTCTGCGTCAAGCGTAACGGGCACGGCCTGAGCATTCAGGTTAATTTGGGACATGATGCAGAATAGTCTACGCAGGTTGAATGCTGTGGAGCGGCCAGGGATAAACCCGGATTGATTCGGGCGGATCAGTGATGACATAAATGGTAGGAAACGGGTGGACAGTAACTTTGGAAAAATGTTGGTGTCTGAAATGATTAGGGATAATGGTCTTTACGAGGCCATCTCAGAGGCTGGTCTGTTGGGTTTAAGCAATACAGCGATTACAGCTTCTGAGAGTGAGGGGTGTAGATGTTCGAATTGGAGAGATTCCTCCCAAATCTTCAACAGCGTGGAAGCGAGAATTAAACAGAACTCTGTATAAAGTTCAATACCTATATGGTTGGGTGCCGGGAGATTTTCCGGATGGGAGAGCCATAATTGCTTCTGTGATTTCATCAAGTGTGAGTGGTTGATTCAGCGCTAGCGGTGCTTCCTGCATCAGCGTTGGGAGTGGGATCTCATTTAGGTAGGTCGCCAGCTCTGCATTAGTGCACCTATCAGAGTTTGCATACAGAGACTTATAATATTGGTGGAATTCGCCGTTGATTGCCTCCAGTGCAGTAAGGATATTTCCTGACGTCCCTTTGATAACAGTGATGTGTTGCGCCCCTTTCTCAGATCTAATGGCGCCTGCAAGGAATCGGCCCGGTCTATCCACCTCCCCATATCGCCTTGCCTGAATGGGATGACTCATCAAGCGAACTTCTCTGTCCGCCAATTCCGTACATTTCAACAGGTTCCCTTTAATGAGGCCCAATAATGCTCTGTTGTGAGACGTGCCATATTCATTCTCTAGCTGTCTCAAGTCAGCTTCAACGCTGCCCAACTCTCTTCTTGTATTTGTATTTATTGATTTATAAAGCGCTTTACACCAAAGCGCTGTACAGTTGGACAACTTAATACATAAAAAAACAAACAGTAACGGTAGAAGCAAATAACAATATGAATCAATCAACAAATAGCAAGAAGAGCAATTAACTGAGTGGAATAGGGAGAGTAGTGGAATAGGGTGGGGTGGGGGAGGCAGGGGTGAAGGGGAAATAGGAGGAGGGGGGGAAGGTGAGGGTGGGAGGTAGGGGAGGCGAGGGAGATGGTCAAGGGGGGGAAGGAAAAGGAGGGAGAGGAGGCAGGATGAGATCACCTCCTGTCTGACCCACACCTAAAATGCCTCCCAAACTGTGGAGGAACCTTGAACAGAATCTCCATTTCTTTGAAAAAAAGTCTGTGACCTCATTGTGCAATGTCTCCACTCCTGGACTGTGCGTCATGCACCTACAAATAATAGGTGAATTCCCGTACCCCAGGGTTGAGGTCACTCCATACATCAACCAATTGAATTTGTTGTATAATGTGCAGGAGTGATCGGTGTATTGTCATCACGCTCCTAGCCTGTGAAGAGTAATCTGTGTAATAACGCTGGGGTCCCCAACTGGGGCAAACCTTTCATTGTGCGCCCCATGGGCATGAGTTTCTTGCAGCTTTACTACCCTCGGATCATGGCGATTAATACATGCAGCTACCATACGCGACTTGATAGGCTGGTTGAGGCCCCAGAAATTCCAAGTCAGGAAGGAGATCCTATCTTCAATAGTTAATTGTGATAGAGTTAGATTAATTGTCTGTTTTTAAAATGTAACATGCAAAAGCAATGATATATAAAACATTTGTTTTGTTATATGTATATCAATAAAAACTATGAAACTATGAATAGTATCATGGTTATGCTAAATAGAGAACAAAGCTCGCTTGCGTGAATAGGAAGGATGTTGCTACAACATGTGACCGAGGGACAGTCTGCACTGACTTTCGATAATAAACATGTTAATACATTTTCAAAACATTCAAACCCCAGTAACGTGTGACCCCCTTGCTCTTCATTTACCCCTCACTCAACAAACTTCCATCCCACCACCCTCATCATCACCCCCAACTTGACGACATACCACCAACAAGTTATTGGAAATGTCCTGGGGTGGGCTGTGAACAGGAATGGCTTTCGTTGAGACGGCCGCTTTGACTGTGGCCGGACCCAATTATTAAAGGTTACTTATCCACGAACAGCATCCATGAACGGCACGATGAAAGGAAAGGTCAGTTCAATTTCCACACTGGTCAATCGTTGTCCATATTAGGCCCGTTATTGTTCGGGCGAGGGTTGCGGCCGTGGTCGCTGCCATGCCTTGGTAGGGGAATGGAAATCGAGGCTTCAATGTAGGCCGTGGCATTGGTTGAGTTGTCAAAGAAATGCACTCTGCCACCATGTTGAATACGTAACTTGGCCGGAAACAGAGCATAAGGGATCTGTCTGATGCGCAGCATTCTCTTAACTGGATCATACGATTTTTGTAGAGCCTGTACATTTGAAGAAAAGTCCGGGTAGATGTAGATGTCGGAGGTCTCAGATCGAAGTGCAGCCTTCTCCCTGGCGAGATATAGTATAAGATCTCTACCCTGGTAGTTGAGCAGCCTGGTCAAGGTGGTGTGGAGGGGTGGGGCGGGGCGGGGGGCGGCCTAGGAACAGGAGCCAACACATGATGTGCTCGCTCCACTAGGAAGTGGGGTGGGTGGAGAACCTCGATTGATCAAATAGTGACTTCAGTAGGTTCTCAACGAAAGTTTCCATCAGACCCTTGCAGGCCGCCTCCAGGATTACAATTATGCAGATATTGTTGCGCCTGGAGCGCGACTCCAGGTCCTTGCATTTGTTGCAGATTTTGTTGACCTGCAGTTGCAGCTGCGCTATGTCACGATTGTATCGGTCGACCTCAGTTTTCCTTTTCCAATTTAGATTTCACGGAGCCAATGGTGGACACCGTCATTGTGCTTCATGTTCACAGCCATGAATCCATTCTGCATCGCCACAAGTAAGTGGTTGTCTCGAGAAGCACCCGAAGTTGAGGCATGGTCTTTGAATTCTGTAACCCCCGTTCCCCCCTCCAAGACTTTAGCAGCGGTATTGGTTTAAGAGTCCATTGGCACTTCTTTCTTTCTACCAGATCCCTTCGTCATTCTGCCGCTCTGTGGCGCTGGGGTGGTTGGTGCCGTGCAGGTGGGGAAGTTAGTAAGATCCTGGGACTGCTGGAAAAAGTACTGACACAGGAGGGATTACGCTGCAGTTATCCCTAGTAGGTCACCCTAACGGCCTCCCGACCGTGCTGCCAACTGGGTGTTGATTGAGAGCAGTATGAAGTCAGGTTTCCATAAAGAAAGAACAGCAGTCCTGTGTCAAGGGCAGGCAGGGGGCTGGGCCGGTGTTGGGGCCAAGATCTTGATGCCTGGATGAGCGATGAAAGGACGAAGGAGAAGCCCAGGGGCCGCCAGAGCAATGGCATCCACGTGGGTGATTCAATTGAGCTCAGGTAAAATGCTGACACAGGTTTTACAGGCAGGTCCACCCACAGTCTTTGAGGATCTCAGAGTGGAGCACACCGGGCAACAATGTGGGACCAAGCCAGGAGTGGACGGTGACGCCTCACAGCGCAGGCACTGGTGTCAATGCTGCCAGATGTTGTGGCTGCCCCACTCCCACAGGGACTCAGAAGGGTGTGCGCTATGGGCCCTATGGCAGCGCCCAGCCCACAACCATTGTTACAAAGGACTAGCCACAGAGTAGGACGCGACCGAGGGGTTGCAGAGTCATTCAAACATGGCCCAAATCAGACAAGGGCCCAGCAGGATAGGAAGTGAGAGATCCGTCTGGGATGTAGTGCATCACCCACAGGCAGGCCTGGGCGCTCCACTGCTGGGCTATACCAGGATGCCAGGTGGTAACTCAGGGCTGCCTCAGGCTGTATGGTGACGGGCGCGCACAGCGGGAATGAAGTTTTCAGGCTTAGACAGGGCTCAAGGGCACATAGCACTCACCATTAGCAATGCTGCACAAGGGCACCAGTCCATTGTCGTGGGCAGTCAGGAGGTCGGACAGGTGCTGTGAGCATGATCTTCAGGTCCACATGAACGATGAGAAGGTTTAGAGGGGAACCCAGTGGTCTCCAGATCATAGACACGGGCGTGCGCAACTCAGTGGAGCTCTAAAGTCATGTGTTCCCAGGGCCAATGGCCCGGCTCCACCACAGTCTGCCAGTGGCTCAGTGTGGGGCAGAGTGTGTAGTGAGGCAGAGTCCAGCCAGGAGAGGTCCGCAGTATCCAGCCACACAAGCACCAGGGAAACCACCATCTAAAAATAATATAGCTGCTCCTATCAAACTGGGCTGGCGGACTCAGTACTTTATCAGGTTGATCGGTAATGTCTTCCTCATCAGTAGAACTCAACTCGTTCCCCTGTTCCTTTTCCTCCTCACCTGAGCTTGAAGAGTAATTTAACTTCTTTCTTCTGGTGTGTAGAGCGGGAAGCCTTTTCTTCTGTAGCAGGCAAGGTCGGCCTCGAAAGGAAGCCACCGCGGCTCCAAACAGGAGGCACGGTGACCCCCCTCCGCGACGGACTAACAACGGAGTGAGAGGAAAAGCCAAACGGCGTAAAAACCCCTCCGGAGTACTTGAGCAAGCAGGAAACCAGAAACAGGAAAATACTCGGTGAGGCACAATCAGGCGATACTAGGCAAGGTGAGTATGAGAGTGTAACAAGAGGCAAGCTCCGTAGAGAATGGGGCAGAGCGAGTGACAGCAAGGAAAAGGAACGGACCGGTGAAAACAACCAGGGGAAGGAAAACCGGAAAGACTGGGAGGAGGGAGTGAGCAAGGGGAAAGAGAGCAAGGGCTTGGAAGTAACAGAACAGCACGGGCGGAGCACCGCCAAGGAGAAAACTATAGAGGAGCGAGAGCAACAGAGGGAAATCCGAAGTTGCAACGCACCGAGCTGCCTAGCGTGTGGAAGTAAATACGCGTAGGCGGCGGCCATGTTGAAAGACTAGAACGTTAGTGCTGTCAGGGAAAAAAAACGTGACGGCACAATTCAATTGGCGGCCCAGCTTCCACCTCTTCCACAGCCGCCAGCGCCCAGCGGTCGTGACAGTATGCCCCCCTCTAGGGCGACACCCCCCGGGCTTGCCGGGATGTAGGTTGTGGAACCGGCGTAACAAACGGGGTGCGTTAACATAAGATCGGGGTTCCCAGGAATCCTCGGACGAAGGGAAGCCTTTCCAATGAATAAGATATTCCAGGCGAACCTTATGGTAACGGGAATCACTAATGTGGGAGACCTCGTATTCTTCAGAGTTAGGGTCGGGTGGAACGTGAAGACTGGGAGCTCTCTGCCTTCTCTCATCAGCCACATAGGAGCGGAGCTGTGAGGAGTGAAAAGTCGGGTGAACACGACTAAGCGACTTAGGTAACGTGAGGCGGTAAGCCACTGGGTTGATCTTGGTCAGGATGTCGAAAGGTCCAATATACCGGGGGGACAACTTGGAAGGTCTGACCCAACGGGGTAGAAACTTGGTAGACAGCATAACTTTTGAGCCTTTCTCCCACATCGGCACCTGTCTCCGGTGGCGATCTGCTTGGTCCTTGTATTGAATGCTTGCCTTTTTAAGACTCTGTTTGGCAGATATGTGAGCTTCTCTCAGCTGCGCCAAACCGGATTCAATCGATGGGAGAGAGGTATTTTTCCAGAAAGTGGGTATAATAGATCTGGGGTGGTATCCATAAGTACAATAAAAAGGACTCATACCTAAAGAAGCATGAATAGCATTGTTGTACGTGAATTCGGCAGTTGGGAGAAGAGAAACCCAATTGTCTTGTGACTGATTAACGAAACACCTCAGATATTGTTCAAGGGTTCCGTTCAGCCTCTCAGTTTGGCCATTAGTCTGAGGATGGAATCCAGAAGAAAGAGCCCTCTCAATCCCCAACAATTTGCACAAAGCTGACCAAAACTTGGAGGTGTACTGGCTGCCACGATCGGATACAACCTTATGAGGGAGACCATGCAATCTGAATATGTCCTTAAGAAAGACTTCAGCAGTGAGCGAAGCAGAAGGTATGCCAGACAATGGGGAGAAATGCGCCAATTTGGAATAGGTATCGACAGTTACCATGATGCACGTACAACCTTGGGATTTAGGTAAGTCGAGGATGAAGTCCGTAGAAATGTTAATCCAAGGACCTGGAGGGATCGGGCTGGGTTGAAGTAACCCAAATGATTTCTGGGTGGAATTCTTGTTACGTAAACAAGTCAAACATGTTTGAATGTAAGCCTGAGTGTCTGCCCTCATATTGGGCCAAAAGAAGGTTCTTTGGAGCAGTTTGAGCGTACCACGAAGGCCTCGATGACCCGCAACCTTCGAGTCGTGACACCACCTAAGAGCTTGTACCTGGAGGTCGTGTGTAGGTAGGATTAGTCTTCCTTGGTTGAAAAACAGTCCATCTTTTTCCTCGACAGGTAATTTTCCTAGAGTGGGAGCGGGTCCTTCTAAAGGAGTATAAGCCCCCCTAACCTCTTCTAGAAAAGATGACACAACCAGGACGATCTTAGTATGGGGAAACATGAGTTCTTTCTGATATGGCTTGTTGACTTCGTTTCTTCGAGACAACGCGTCAGCGACTTGGTTTTGAGAGCCCGGAATATAAGTGATGGTGAAATCAAACTGAGCAAAAAAGTGCGCCCACCTGGCTTGTCGGGTGTTGTAGCATTCCTGTTGCCTCAAAATCTGCAGATTTTTGTGATCGGTACGTATCTGAAATGGGTGCATACTTCCTTGAAGTAAGTGTCTCCATTCCAGACAAGCCAATTTCATAGCCAGTAGCGCTTTCTCGATGACAGAATAATTTTGTTGACTGTTTGTCAAGGTCTTAGAAAAATAGGCTATTGGATGTTCCATGCCGCAGTGGATTTGGAGAAGAACGGCCCCTACTGCAGCAGCAGAAGCGTCGGTCTCCATAATGAAAGGTTTCAGTTGGTCTGGTTGCCGAAGAATAGGAGCCGTGCAGAATCTTCCTTTGAGACTGGCAAAACTGTCTTCAGCCTCTTTATTCCAAAGAAATGGTTTAGAGGATTTCTTAAGTAGAGAAGTGATGGGCAAGGTGAGCCTCGAAAACCCTGGGATGAATTTCCGGTAAAAGTTTGCCAGACCTAAAAACCTCTGGATGTCCTTGACAGATGAAGGAGATGGCCATGAGAGAATGGCTTCAACCTTCTCGGGATCCATGGTTATCCCCTCTTCAGAGAGTATAAAACCCAAGTAAGGCATGGATGATTGAGCAAAAGCACATTTCTCTGGTTTGACCAATAGGTGATGTAATCGGAGTCGGTGTAACACCTCCAATACCTGGGAAGAATGCTCTTCCTTCTTCTGGGAAAATATCAGGATATCATCAAGGTACACAACTGTGTTGATCCCCAACAGATCGGAAAATATGCGATCCATAAACCTCTGGAATATAGAGGGAGCATTTACCAGTCCAAATGGCATCACTCGGTACTCAAAAAGCCCGTAGGGAGTGCGGAAAGCAGTCTTTCATTCATCACCGGATTTCACCCGAAGCAAATGGTATGCGTTCCGAAGATCGAGCTTAGTAAACAATACTGATCCCTGAACGGCTTCAAGTATCTCCGAGATTATAGGCATCGGGTATCTGTCCTTGATCGTGACTTGGTTTAGACCCCTGTAATCAATACAAGGTCTCAACTCCTTGGAGTCTCTCTTGGGTATGAAAAATAAGGAAGCACCTGCTGGGGATCTTGATGGTCGGATCAATCCGTTTGCAAGATTGTCATCCAAGTAGCTCTGGAGAACTGCCTTTTCAGCCATAGAAAGGGGGTACATTCTTCCAAAAGGAACCAAGGCCTGAGGTATGAGGTCAATATTACAATCTTCCGGCCGATGAGGGGGGGGGGGGGGGGAGTACCGAAGGTTGTTGTTCCTTAAAAATATCAGCAAATTCCTCGAATATTCTGGGTATATTGTGGATGGAGCTACTCTCAGTAGCACATATCGTCTTGACTTTCTCAAACATCGGTCCCGGCAAACACCTTTCTTGACAAAAGGAAGAGTGAAAACTCAGCAGGTTGTCTGTCCAATTTATTGTTGGGTTGTGTTTGCGGAGCCAACCAATCCCCAATATAACAGGGAAATGGGCAGCCCTAATGATATCGAACTTCAAAGACTCAGAATGTTAGTTGGATAGATACTTGTACTTCCTCGGTGGTGTGGGTAATGAGCCCAGAGCATAAAGGAGTACCATCTACCCCTTCTACCTTCTGGTCTTCCTTCTTTGGAACTCGGAGAAGACCCACCTTGTCTGCCCACAAGGTGTCTAGGAAATTTCCGGCAGCTCCACAGTCAAGCAAGGCTTGTGTCTCTATCTCCTGTCCTCTGAACTGGAGTTGGACGGCAATTACCATCAATCGATGGTCTTCGGAGGTCTTGGCAGGGGTCACAGAAAGCGTAGCATAGGAACCAACTGACGCCCCTCGATAGTCTGTCCCACTGACTACCGAGGGCGCTCGTTTCCCGGCCTTCTTGGGGGTACGTCAGGACAGTCTCTCAGAAGGTGATTTGCCGAACCACAATAGAGACACAGACTGCCTTCTCGCCTTCTCTTCTTTTCTTCCGCTGTCAAAGGAGCTCGGATAGTACCAATCTGCATCGGTTCATCTCTGGAAGGTGGGTGAGGAACAGGTGAGGAGGTTGAATTGTGGGTTTCAAGAAAAGATCCGGGAGGACGAGTCTTCTTCTTCTCGTTCTTTCTTTTGGTCATGCGATAATCGATCCTTATTACCGCCTTGATGAGATCGGAGAAAGAATCTGGGCAGGGAATTCTGGCTAGTTCGTCCTTTAAGTCCTCCCGCAAACCCCTCCGGAATATGGTATACTGTGCTTCTTCCTGCCAAGCAGCCTCAGCTGCTATTCTTTTGAAAGAGGACAGATAGGAAAGTAGGTCTGAATACCCTTGACGCACGTCAAGGAGGTCTTCGCTGGCTACAAAGGCTGTTTCCATATGGAGGAAAGTCTGTTTGAGAAGGTCCTTGAAGGCATTATAATCCTGTAACACCGGGTCAGATCGAGATACCAAAGGAGTGGCCCATGCTAAGGCATTACCCGTCATATGGGTTATCATGAACCCTACCTTGGTATGGTCTGTGGAAAAGGTGCCTCTTCGGAAAGCAAAGTGAATATTACAAGCATCAAGGAATTCCTTTACTTTCCTCTCGGTGCCATCAAATTTGCCTGATACCAAGGGTAGGGGGGGGAGATCAGCTGTGAGCTGTTCTCGAGCAGCAACCCTCTGTTGAAGGGCGGCATTGTTTGTTTTCAAAGTCTGAACCTCCTGACTCAAACTCTGTACTGCTGCAACAAGTTCCTGGAGTTGTTGTGGGGTTGCCATCTCAATACTTTGGCGTTGCAAGCTATCAAACTGGGCTGGCGGACTCGGTACTTTATCAGGTTGATCGGTAATGTCTTCCTCATCAGTAGAACTCAACTCGTTCCCCCGTTCCTTTTCCTCCTCACCTGAGCTTGAAGAGTAATTTAACTTCTTTCTTCTGGCGTGTAGAGCGGGAAGCCTTTTCTTCTGTAGCAGGTAAGGTCGGCCTCGAAAGGAAGCCACCGCGGCTCCAAACAGGAGGCACGGTAACCCCCCTCCGCGACGGACTAACAACGGAGTGAGAGGAAAAGCCAAACGGCGTAAAAACCCCTCCGGAGTACTTGAGCAAGCAGGAAACCAGAAAATACTCAGTGAGGCACAATCAGGCGATACTAGGCAAGGTGAGTATGAGAGTGTAACAAGAGGCAAGCTCCGTAGAGAATGGAGCAGAGCGAGTGACAGCAAGGAAAAGGAACGGACCGGTGAAAACAAACGGGGGAAGGAAAACCGGAAAGACTGGGAGGAGGGAGTGAGCAAGGGGAAAGAGAGCAAGGGCTTGGAAGAAACAGAACAGCACGGGCGGAGCACCGCCAAGGAGAAAACTATAGAGGAGCGAGAGCAACAGAGGGAAATCCGAAGTTGCAACGCATCGAGCTGCCTAGTGTGTGGAAGTAAATACGTGTAGGCGGCGGCCATGTTGAAAAAGACAAGAACGTTAGTGCTGTCAGGGAAAAAAAACGTGATGGCACAATTCAATGGCGGCCCAGCTTCCACCTCTTCCACAGCCGCCAGCGCCCAGCGGTCGTGACAGCTCCACTTACTAGAGTGTCCAGGAGGGTGAAAGCACTGGGCGGGGAGGCAACGCTCAGCCCGAAGCAGAAGATGCAGGAGCAGACTGTTACTCGCCTGATATCCACAGGGGCGCCACACGACGCTGGATGGGCGGCTGTGCGCTCTCTCAGTCTTTCTCTGCTTCGTTATCCGCCGGGCTGTGGGTAGCGCCTATGACAGGAGAATGGAGTGTTTAGGTTTGGGCCATGGTGGGTGGACTCCCACCTCCCTCTGATCCCAAATTCCCTTCCCCTGGGGTTATTTCTCACCTTGGAGCTCTCCGTTCTGCTTCTCTGTGCCGGGGCGCCTTGTGCGTGCGGGCATTCCGTTGGACCTAGTTCCTTCACTGGGCCGTGGGCCCTTATATCGGGTCCAGACCGGCTGAGACTGACTCTTCTTGCTGTCTTCAAGTGAGTTATAGTGTCTTTCAGTTTCTAATCTATCTCTTTCTCCTCCTCCCTCCGTTTTGTCCTTCTTTTCGATGTTGCCTTTTTTCCACTATGCAATTCCTCTAATCAATGTCTTTTGTTCCTGCAGGGATGGTTGTGGTTAGAGTTTGTGACTATGTGCCGGATGAAAATGAGCTTGCAGCGCTGGATGGCGAAGATTACATGTAAATGTTGATGCGCGGAGCGCGGCGCTGTTATTGGATTTATTGCGAGTATCGCTAACCTGAGTTCTCTCTCTTCTTTCTCGTGCAGGTTGCAGTGATACTCCAGAGTGGCGAGTCAGCGAAGCGCGGAAGGATTCCTGGATCCGCTGCTTACCCAGGTAAGTGCTGTTAAAAATGCTGTCCTTGTTTCTTCACCTTTGCAGGTTGCAGTGATGCTCCGGAGTGGCGGGCGAGGCGAATGAGCCGCGGTATGGATTTAGGATCCGTTGCTTACTCAGGTAGGTGTTGTGAATAATCTTGTTCTTCCAGGTCAAGCATCCGGATCGATGGCTTCAGGATCGGGCCGGAGGCAAGCAGGTAGGCAGGAGCTGGACACAGTGAGCGTTAAGCTGCAGGAGTGCAGAATAACGCGAAGCTTATATTACAGTTTGGGCGTGGCTTATATAGCCAGCCACACCAGAGGGTCCGACCACACCCAAAACACGGGTCTGCCCAGCTTAGTTCTAGGAATTGAGCTGTGTTACAGGCCTCCATGTTGGATTGAGAATACTTGCCCTATTCCTGATAATGAGCCTGGTGCCACAGGCACCAGGACTGACTCCACGTGGTTTTATGACGGTGTTTAAAGGCCCTTGGGACCACTTTTAAGGGCTGTAGTCCCACTGTTGCTGGGGGGGCTGTTATACTTCAGGTGGTCTGGGGCATGAATCTTGACAGCCGACCACACAGGGGACCGCACAAGCTACCAGAGTGGCCTCCAGCAGCCTGGAAGGCCACCGGGTGATGAGCAGGATATCTGTCCGGTGCTGGACGCACCCCTCCCCCCCAGCCCGCGTCCGGGTGCCTGACCAAAGCCTGATGCCAAGATGTAACTTGCCCATATAGGGCCGCCTCTGCCTGAGTGGTGGCGGCTGCACATGGCAGGACAGAGGCTGCCGAACACCAGAAAGGATCAAGGGCACACCACCCCAACCGGCCGTGGCCACGCAGCCGGTTTAAGAGCGATGAGGATGGCAAGTTGTCTAGTCATGAGCCAGGACTCCCTCAAGCCCTCAGTCCACAGCGCCAAACACTCCAGGCAGCCCCAGCTCAGGGAACACGTGGGCCAGGCTGCCAGCCAAAGTGTGCTACACTGGCCTCGCTCCGCCCCTCTTCATTCTGATCTTCGAGGCTCTGTACGCCGCCCACACAGAGTGGATCAAGGCAGGAACAGAGCCGCAAAGTCCACAACCCACCCGCAGTGCTCTGCGACAGCTAAAATGCTGAAACAATGGATCAATTCAGGGTTGATTGAAAAATGTTACGACCCTCGCCCAAAACCCCCTCTGGCAAACCCATTGGCCAGGTGGAGTCAGGACTCGGGCCTCTAGAGCCTGGCATCCTCTTCAAAAGCCCTCATGGGGCCAGGCTCATACACCATGAAAAACAATGTGCTTGGGAACGACTTTATTGTATTGTCAGCCAACATTGAGGCATCCACATAGCTTGGTTCCTAAGAACCAAGCTATGCGGTCTAGTGTTTTGGGTGTGGCAGCATAGGGACTACTTTACCTAGACTTTTGTTGGGGCTATTTAAACCACACCCGAGCAAGACAACACACTTTGCGTTACTTTGCAGCTTGCAACGTGACGCTCACCGTGTCCAGCTGTTCCCTCGAACCTCGGAGAAGCAGAACCTGCAAGGAGACAAAAGGAACATCATTAGCAGCAGCATCTTACCTGCAGTCTTCATCTTTAAACACTTGCAGCTATTGAGAACAGCTTCCTCGAATCTGCATGCCTCCCGAACAGAACGACCTGAAAGAGGAAGATAGAGGCAACATTAAAGAAAGCAGTAGAGACATTTCAAAATTACAAACTGCTCAAAAGGCTTACCTGGCTGGTCGCCTCTCGGCTGGCACCACTCCGGACATTCCACTTGCGCTGAAGAACACTGCGACCTACAAGGAAGGAAAACACAGGTTAACAAAGGCAAGACTTCGCAGCACTGTGCATAGCGCTTACTTACCACATCAGAGCGCTCTTAATGCGCCATCATTTATCAGCGGGGCTCAACCAAGCCAGTTCGCCACGCTGAAGCTCCCCATACCTAAGGGAGAAAAAAGACATTTTAAACAAAGAAAGGCATGCAGGATAGCAACAAAACTAAAGAGCAGCAATAAGACCTACCTGAACAATATCAAACGGGCTGAAGTCAGTGAAGTAACTGGACCGCACCCGCCCATGAAAAACAACGCGCCCCTGCAAAGAAGACAGGACGGAGAGCACGCCAAATTCTACCACAAGGCAGAACCTTCCCCGCAGACCACATCAGGGCAAAGCTGAGAAGCATACCAGCGAGTAACCCGGCTGGGTGGCGTCCCTGTGGAGACCAGGTGAGCGTAACAAAAAATAGGATTTCATGGGGCAGGATCACCCAGATCAAGCGACCATCTTCCTGGTTTCTCAACAGCGCCCCCCAACAAAGATGCATGTATAAAAGAGATTGACCTGGAACTGGTTTTGATTATTAAGAGACTAAAACTAAGTGCAAGTTGGCAAGCTGGAAAAGATAGCGTCTTGGGGAAGGGAAACCTAAGACCTTATGAACTTTGTGGTTGCCTTGAGGAAGGGAACCTTGAGGCCCTTTTGGAACTATGTTGTCTTCTTAAGGAAGGGAACCCTGAAACTTTGTGGAACTTTCTTAAACTTGGGGAATGGGATCTGGAAAACAAGCCAAGAGCTGGAAGAAGGTACAAGCTTTATTTTGGAACACTATTTGATTTGTGGTTGGCATCCCTACACATTGTTTAGCTTTAGTTGTGAGGGCAAGTGTAGGTTTTGGACACAGACAGACTTTTAAATTGAACTTACTTGCTCAGACTATGCTTAGTTTCTTTAGGTAGGGAAACCCCACCTCAGCCTAGGGCAAGTTAGGCCTTCTCCCATCCTGACATTTAAGTTAATTAAAGTATTTTGTTTGAGCTTTGAATCTGTTGTCTGTGTCTTGCGTCATGATGCCTTCACAAATGGTGTCAGAAGTAGGATGCGGCTCAACCGATACAAGTTAGGGAGCCCTATAATTTGAGACGTTAAGTGCCAGAGCATCAGATCCATCAGTAGCCACAAAAGGCTCAATTGGGTTTGATATTTGTAGCAGTATGGAGGAGATTATTCCACCAGGTGAAAGAAGACTGATACCCACTGATTTGATTCCAATTCCATACCCTGATACTTAGACTAGCACCCAAATCCGTGCTAGCATGGAGGTTTGGAATTGATGTATTAGCTGGAGTTATAGACCCAGACTTTAGAGGTGATCTTAAGGTGTTGTTGAAAATTCACGGGAAGGATCCCTTTCAAATCCACCACAGGGATAAAATTGCCCAAAGGGTGCTTGAGAAAGCAATGTCCCCTAGGGTTAAAGAGCATTGTGGGAAAGAAGGAACAGATAGAGGTACTCAAGTTTTCAGAGAAATAGATGAAACACCACTGGGAAATAAATACATTCTGGTAATTGTGGACTATGGAACACAGTACCCAGAGGCCTTTTCCCTGAGTTCCAACACCAAAATACACATTATGAAGCACTTGCTCCCTTTCTTTTCCCGATTAGGGTTTCCAAATGAAATATTAACCGACCAAAGCTCTCCTTTCATGATCGAACTCATGCAGAAAGTTAAACAACAGTTGCATATCACCACAGTACGAACTTCGTATATCATCTCCAGACAGATGGTCTTGTGGGAAGATTTAATAAAATCCTAAAGACCATACTACAGAAGTTGGTGGAACAGGATGGTAGAAACTGGGATCACATGATTCAATTGGCTTTGTTTGCAGTTAGAAAGACCATTCAGGCACCTACAGGATTTCTCCAGTTTGACTTACTTCATGGGCAGGAACCCCAGGATATCCTGGATATGTTGAGGGAAACCTGGGAGGAGAAAGAACATATGACGGCTGTTAGATCTTTCGTACAGACTCACACGGTTAGAGCACAGGAACAACAGAAAACCTCTTATAACAAAAACATTTCTTTAAGGTCCTTTTCCATAGATATAAGTTTATTTTCAGAAGTGGTCAATAGCACTAGTACTTTTTGACCTAAGTGGCATGTACCATAGGAGGTGGTGGAACAAATGGGTGATCGCAATTATAGACTTTCACAACTGGACCATTGTCTATACACCCAACTCTACCATTTAAATCTGTTGAAGGAATGGAGAGAAAATCCTTCGGAGTCCCATGCCATCCTATTAACCAGTCTGTTACCAGAGGATACGGATAATAATGTCTTAATTTACCCTGATCTTAGTAACAGCAAGACATGCATGACCTTATAAGACAGTTTGTCGACGTGTTTAGAGAGGAGCCTGGAAGTGTGAAGGATATTTATCATCACATTGGCACTCCAGAAGGCAAAGTGGTACATTTAAAACCTTACTGATTACCAGAGTCTCGAAAAGATGTAATTCAGGAAGTCGAGCAAATTCTTGAGGTCAACATCATTGAACCTTCCAATAGCCCCGGGTCCTCCCCCATCGTGTTGGTGGCAAAACCGGATGGAAGCTGGAGGTTTTGTATAGACTTTAGAAAGGGGAATGCCAACTCCGACCTTTGACACTTAATGCCACAGATTGACAATCTGATTGACAGGCTGGGTAATGATGTTCACCTTTCAACAACAGATCTCACGCAGGTTATAGGCAGGTTCCTCGCTATGGACCTGAAAAAGAGAAAACTGCCTTTGCTACTCCCGTAGGACTGTTTCAGTTTAAAGTTCTGCCATTTGGTCTGCATGGTGCGCCATCACATTTCAGAGATTGATGGATAAAATCTTGCAGCCATATTCTAACTTTTGTTGAGTCTATATAGACGACATAGTTATATATAGCAAGACATGGGAAGATGATCTTACCACCTTTACACAGTCATGAGAGTGTTAAGAATAGCTGGGCTAACCGCGAACCTCAGAAAATGCAAATGGATCCAATCTGAGGTTAAATATGTAGGGTTTCTTGCAGGTAATGCTACTGTACAACCCAAACAGGAGAAAGTTAGCGCTGTTCTCAATTCCCCCACACCAAAAAATCAAGAAAGATCTGAGAGCCTTTTTGGGGTTAATCGGCTACTATTACTGGTTCATTCCAAACTTCTGAAGTAAAACCTCCAGAGTACCCGATAAACTGAAAAATGCTGAGCCCCTAAAGATCAGATGGGATGAGGAAGCAAAGATCCGTTACACAACCTTAAAACAAACCCTTAGCCAGAGCCCCATTTTGAAAGCAGCAAACTTTGCTATGGAATTCATCCTCCAGACTGACGCTTCCTTAATGGGCATGGGAGCAGTCTTAACTCAAAACCACAATGGATTGGAACACCCGATACTATACATCAGTCAGAAGTTGTTTCCCAAGGAGAAAAAATTGAGGTAGAGGCACTATCATTCAAATGGGCTTTGATAAATCTCAAATACTACCTATTGGGTGGTACGTTTCAACTGATTACGGACCTCTCCCTTTTGGTGTGGATTAGTCAGAGGAAGGCATTAAATTCTAGGGTTATGTAGCGGTTCCTGGACCTTTAAGACTATTGCTTCACCGTGGAACACTGGAAGGGTCGAGAGCAAGGTAACGTGGACTTCCCCTTCCAGTTTCCATGTGAAGCACCCCGGTCCAACAAGTATAGGGGAAGGGTATGTGTGAATTTTTGTAATCAACCGGTGAAACCCCCTATATTCGGATTTAGGATTACCAAAACAATGTAACAAAAAGGTGTCCAATAGACACATTTTTCATGCACTGGAAGTGCATTGGTTTGATCAGACTTCACAGTGAATGCATGTTTAATCCTCCACTCAGCAACAAAAAAGCATAATCAATTCAGCTTTTATAAAATCAAATGTTGAGCGGGGCGCTTATTTGCCCACCTTTTCCATACACTGGAATCAATATTTTCTCATTATTTCTTCGATATGATAGTCATAACTTTCCCTCAATATTTTTATACATGTAGTGGAAAAAAAACAAACATGTTGAGGTAGCAATGGAAAAGTCTCTGGCTCCTGTATACAATCGTAAATTTGATAAACCAAAACTAGTGTGTGCAGGAAAACTCCTAAACTATACAAAGCACAGAGCAAATGATTAAACAGGTAGTCCTTCACTTACAAACATTTTCAGTGTGTGCAAAAAACATGAACAAGGCAATAAAACATGAAATATAAAAACAAGTAAACGATTACAGGAAATGGAGTGCCTGGTTTGTGGTGCGCTATATCCCTCCCCGTAATGTATTGCTCCTAGGAATTCAAATATGTGTTTGGCTGCGAACAGGTAGGAATGGTGGGTAACACCTGCCCACCTGCTATAACTGAAATTCACCAGATGCTCTACTCTTCCGCGCTCAAACACTCTGCGTTATAAAATAATGCACAAGAATATGAGACTACAATGTTAATTGCCTGTGTTCAGTGCTGAAATTTATTATTAAGGTTGCCAAAACTGTAGGTCCCAAAAGTAACATTTGAAAGATTGCCTCAAAACTATAACATTTGCCAATTTGGTTAATAGTCAGGAACACTACATAGATGGTATCTAGGCAATTCAATATATGGTATCTAGGCAATTCAATGTATGGTATCTAGTTAATGTAGTGTGGCCATCCAATGTAGTTTTCATGACTATTAGCCAAATTGGCAAATGTTATAGTTTTGAGTCAATCTTGCAAATGTTACTTTTGGGACCTAGAATTTTGGCAACCTTAATACATTTCAGCACTGAACACAGGCAATTAACATTGTAGTCTCATATTCTTGTATATTATATGATAACGCAGAGTGTTTAAGTGCGGAAGAGTAAAAAATCTGGTGAATAAAAATAAGTAACCCTTCAAATGTAATGTGGCCCAGGTGTCCATATTGGGAGTTGTAAAAACGACTTTACGTGTTTGTATGAATATAGACTCCTATCATGCTATTCCTAATAAGAGTTGCGGGTCAGAGTGTACGATTTGTAGTTCACGCTTAGTGTGATGATCACCTGATCAATTCTTGGTCAACGTCACTAATTATTATTATATAATAGGGACAGTGTTGGGTGGCTGCATTTCTGTCCTTCCCTGAGACGTTTCAGTAAATAGCGATTTTATACGCCTTCTTCTGGACCATTAGACTGTTGGACCCCTGGATTGGGAACACCAAACAGTGTAATTACATTTTAATACGGTTGCTGATGTGACAAAGAACAATATAAATATACATAGAGGTTCTAGAAAATGGGATTGCCCATAAGAGAACTAACCTGGGAAATCTGAGAACCAATTCGACCTGGTCCGCCGCAGGTGCACAAAACTTGAGATGTCGCTCAGATCAACACCCTTTGAAGAGGAAATCTGCAAAGTAAGAAATGCATGGCAATTGTACATGCCCGTTTCTGAGAAGGATGGGTTCAGTCACATGTGTATTTAAAATGGGTTTAAACAGTGTAAGAACTACTACATTTAACCACTGCCCAAACCAAGAGAGACTCAAATCAAAGCAATTCAAATCCAACAGGTAAAAAGGGGGTAATGAAATGTCCATACATTGTGAAACTTGTTGCCCATACTTTGTACAGCATAGAGCAAAAGCTGTTATAAACTCACATTGCCAAAGCAAAGGGAGAAGCAGAATAAGACTATCCTCGTCAGTATTTGGTTACTTGTGCAGTGGGGAAACAAGAGTGTAAAAAAAGGCTGTCCTGGAAAAGGTTTTTCAGAAAGAGAGAAGTATTATTTGCAGAGGAGTATTAAAGAGCACCAATGTAAATCTTGTTTTCCCTGAAGAGTTATTAAAGGTTTGAAGCTGGAGAGCGCCACGGGGTGCAGGCAAGATAGCAGCCTGACGCTTCAGCTCCGTGCTGAAGTCCCCCCACACTGTAAACGAGCAGAGCAGTGGGCCCGACAGTGCAAACGGTTGATGGCCGGAGGGGTAGTGGAGCCCCCGGGGAGGGTGTTGGTACACTCTTTAGAGATGGAGGAGGGTTGCTGAGGCGGAAGACCCCTGTGATAGAATGAGGGGGAGCAACCTAGATCGAGCCCACGGCTGGTGAGGCTGTGAAGTGCGGTGCAGGAGGGGCTGGATTGTGTGCCACTGGGGGGGACCGGAGAGAGGCGCCAGCCTGAATCATTTGTGCTGGAGCTGACAAGTGACCCATGGGCTGGCCGGGTACGGACCCCATGAGAGAGCAGTCTGGTGCAGGGAGCAGTCTCACACAGGCTAGTGGTGGGGCCCGCGCCCCCGGAAGAACGAAGGTAAGGAGAGACGGCTCCCCCCGCCTCCGCAACTACATTAGGCCCTGGAAAGGGGGTATTCAGGTGGAGCATGGTGCTCGAGGAGCCTCGCAGGATATAAGGCAGGTGCCAGACACCAGCAAAGGAACAGGCCCAGTGAAAGTGCGGGGCCAGGCCCAGTGAAAGTGTGGGGGCCAGAGAAGGAGGAGATTGGCAGGGGCATCATTAGTAGCAGAGGCCCAGGGGATGTGTGATGGCACCTGTGGGCAGACTGTATAGCCGTACCCCCAACAGTGCAAGGTGAAGTGGGGACGAGACTCCTCCACAACACACACACACACACATCTGCCCCCGAAGGATACAGGATCATGGTTAGGGCCAGGTGCAAGGGGCAGGCACATGACTGGGGAGACACTAAGGACCCATGGCGTCGGAAGGGGCTGAAAAAAAGTTGGAAGCATTCAAGAGGACGACATCAGACAAAGTTGGTCCAGCATCGATGGAGACGGCCCGGGTGCCGCGCTGCAGGATATGGTCACTAAGGCAGTCTTTACGGCCCTGCTGGGGGGGTTAGATTGATCAGGAGTGACATCCATGCCTTGCTCCAGACCCTGGGCGGGACAGTCGAGAAGATGGAGGACAAAGTGGAGGGTCTGGGGCACTCCCAATTATCCACTGACCTCCTAGAGATGCAGATGGAGGCACGCATTAAGGAACTAGGAAAAAGAGTATGAGACCATAAAAATAGACGACCTAGAGAATCGTGAACGCAGATGTAACAGCCGCATCATGGGAGCGAAAGAAGGAGAAGCGATGCTGGGTCTAGAGTCGAAAGTCAAGTCAATCCTTTAAATGCTGTTTGAAGGGGACACTGTGGAGACTAAGGAGATCCGCTTCGATAGAGTGCACAGATCCGGAGGGCCCCCCGGAGGACCACGCTCCATACTGGTTAAGTTCCACAAGTACAGGGGCAGGATGTGGTTCCTGGAAAAGGCTAAGCACCGTCCCGATCTGACCTATGACAATATGAGAGTGGCAATATATCAGGACCGGTCTTATTTTACATTGGCCAGGTGCAGAGACTGTCGGGTCCTGACCCAATGGCTGAGGGGGCACAATCCTTTACCGCTCACCTTTGAAAGCGGTGGGGAGGATTTTCGGATAGCACGAGAGAGGAGGCGGAAGGGGCACTGACAGAAGCTGATGGTGACGCCCCAAAGGGACTAGGGCCCAGGGGCCTGGAAATGGGGTGACGGATGGCAAAGAGGCCAGACAGTTGAAAATTCAGACGGTTGAAGACTCCTTCCCCGCCGACATTAGGCATATGAACTGGGTGCCAGCGATGATAACTTGATGAGGCTGTTTAAATAGAAGTGGAAAACCGATAGGGCTCGCTGTTCAGAGTTCTAATGTTTTGATGTGACACAATGCTAGGTACGGGGCTTCCCTGGTGGCCGTGACCAGTTGTTGGGGCGTCTCAGACCATTGGATTTGAAACCGTAAGGGGGCGGCATGGGTTCTTTCAGATCGGTGGGTTTTTTGGTTATATTGGGATGTGTACACTGATGTTGTTTGGGGAGGGAGGTACAGGGGGGCAGCTAGTGTGTGAAACTGAGCTGAGTAGCAGTGTAGCAGCAATGCTCCAACTCTAAAGTGTTTAGTGGGGGGAAACGAGACGATATGAACACGGGTAGTGGCGAGTGAACAGGGTGACTGAGGAGAGGAGGGGCGAATCCAGGCTGAAAATGGGGACTCTGAATGTTAAAGGCCTAAATTCATCCACAAAGAGGGCCTTGGTGATCCAAGAATTTCATAATTCGGCACTTCACATAATGTTCATACAGGAAACAAGGCTAAAAAAGGGGGAGGACCGCCAGCTGAAGGGAGGGGGCATAGGCCAGGTGTACTGGGCCTCAGGTACTGCTAAAAATATGGGCGGGGGGTATAATACTACGAAGCCAATTGAGATTTGAACACATGACGGTCTCTGAGCAGATAAGAAGGTGGTTGCTGATCCTCTAAGGGATGTTAACTAGAATCAATGTGGTGATTCCATCGGTATACTCCCCAAACCAGGGCCATAGGGAGTTTAATGCGCAAGCAATGGATGCTGTGATGGCATTGCATGGGGACTTAACAATCTTAGGGGTACACTTTAACTCCTGGGCACATGTGGACTTAGACAGGGTTTCAACAGAGGAGCCGGGAAGGCAGGCGCGTCAAACACGAGTGAGTAAATTTGGAAGTAACAGACAGTCGAGGCCTCACAGGTGTGTGGAGAGTGATGCACGTGCACCAACAGGGATATACATTTTACTCTACCCCCATGCTAGCTCCACAAAGATAGACCACCTGCTGGTAAACAGAGAACAGAGGTCCCAGAATCCTTCAGTGTGAGATCCACCCGGTGGGATGGTTGGACCACGACATGGTTTATATGGCGATAGACGTAGCCGGGATGAGTAAAAGTTATTCGAGGTGGCAGTGGACCTATTCCTTGTGGCGATACATGCTGTTCTCCACCAGTATAAATGAGAGCATAGAGGAATACTTCTGTATCAACGATATCGGGGAGGTAAGCATGGCAAGGGTGTGGAAAGCGGGGAAATCCACCTGGAGGGGGCTTCTGACAACGGTGGTGGCGAGAAAGAAATGGGAGAGACAACTAAAAGAGGACACTTTACAGAGGGAGGTCACAAAGTTAAAGGGGCGTATACACTGTGGGGGGACATATGGGGACGAGAGAGGCGTATGGAGTTAAGAGCACTGAGCATGGGCAACGTGACGAGAAAGCGGAAGTTCCTAAAGCAAAAGCACTATGAGAAGGGGAAAAAGGCAGATGCAATGTTGGCAGCCCGGCTTAAAGCACAGAGGGCAGAGAGATGGGTAGCACGGATTCGGGACGGTGAGGGGAAGCTGGATACCACACCAAAGGGTGTGTCTGAATGCTTTGTGCAATACTATGAGCAGCTGTATGCGGGCGAAGCCACAGGGAAGGGGGAAGGATTTACAGCAATATCTGAGGGACATTGAGATGACACAGCGGAGAGAAAGCGACGCAGCCCTGCTGGACAGTCCATTTACATTAGAGGAAGTTCAGGGGGCCATAGATAGGCTACCGAATGGGAAGGCGCTAGGGAAGATAGCTAAACCATAGGCTTGTATAAGAAGTATGCAAGCCCTCTTCTTCCCTACTTAGTCAAGCTATATAACAATGTACTGAAAACAGGGATAGCCTCCTCCTCCTTCAGCAGGGCACTGAACTCGGTGATCCCGAAGGAGGGCAGAGACCCAGAATGTTGCCAATCATTTTGTCCAATAGCGCTCTTAAATTTGGATGAGAAAATGTACACAAGGATGTTAGCAACCAGGCTGGAGGGGATGATACCATATCTGGTCCGCCCAGACCAGGTGGGCTTCATCATGGGACGACAGGGAGCAGACGTGTTGCGCAAAACACTGAACATAATGGAGTATGCCAGGGAAGATGATGGGGAGTATATGTTACAGAGTGTGGATGCCGAATAAACATTTGTTTGGATGGAGTGGGGGTTCCTGCTCGCAGTGCTACAGAAGGTGGGATTTGGCAAAAAAATGATGTGGGGTATAAAGGGGATATATATGGCCCGTACGGCCCAGGTGGTGGTGGTTTTCAACAGACAGGTCTTGAGTCCAATCTGCCTGACGAGAGGGATCAGGCAAGGCTGCCCCGTCGCTCCTGCTTTTTGCACTGTCCATCGAGCCCCTGGGATTTGGGTAAGAAAGGAAAGAGATATCTATGGTGTCAAAATATGGGACGGTGAATATAAACTGGAGATATATGCAGACGACGTTGCTCCTGCATATAAAAGACCCAAACACACGTCGATACCAAAGGTGCTTTTTAGGTGCTGCAACTACGGGCGCCTTTCAGGCTTCAAGGTCAATAATGGGAAGTTGTTCATCTTCACCTTTGGGCAGATTAAAGAACAGTCAACAAAGGTTGGGAACATACGGGATGTATATTAAAGAAACAATGTTGAGGTACCTGGGAATGTGGATTACGAAAGATATGTTCGGCCTTTATGAGGCGGATTTCCCGGCTCTCCTCTACAAACTCTTTGCGGGTCTTGAGACCTGGTCCTCTCCGACACTCTCCTGGTTGGGCCGGCTAAATGCGGTCAAGAGGACCCTAATATCCAACCACCTGTACCTATACCTGATGCTACAGATTGTGATGCAGGCAGAACATGTTGCAATGCTAATGAAAAGTATTATGAGATATATATAGCAGGGGAGGACACAGAGTAGCCAGATTAACCTTGACACAACCCAAAGCCAAAGAAAGAGGGCGTGGGGGTGCTCCCCGATATGTACACTTACTATCGAGTAGCACAGTTTCACACCTGCAGCTAGACAAAGAAAGACATCGGGTGGCTTTGGAAAATCATCTGCTGAACAGGTTACAGGGTGCAAGTTACAGGGGGGGGAAATGGATGTGGGCACTGATGGGAAGGGTGCCACTTAAGGTGTAAACACATAACACATTAGGACTGTTATGGAGGCTCTGGTGTAAGCACTGTGAGATGAAAGGGGTATCTGGGCACCTCCCGTTATTGTAGAGATATGGCTTCATTGAGCTTTCAGACATGGTTTGAGGCAGGTTTGGGAAGGGTGGCACAACTGGTGAGAGCAGTTACTTTTATTGCCATTGAGGAGCTGGAGGAGGCACTTGGCCTGGGGAAAATCTCAGTGTTCCATTACAACTGAAAGGGGTGTTACTAGCGGCCAAATGGAAAGGAGAGATAGAGAGGGAGCTGACGGGGAAGGAACAGATACTGAGTGAGCGGACTTCCATGAAGGGGTCAACCTCTAGCATATACCAGGCACTGCTGGAGGTGGGAGAAGGAGAAAAGGGCAGTATTGTAGGAAATGGGGGAAGAGACCTGGGCACAGAGCTGGACGATGAGCAATGGAAAATCCTGTGCATCAATGAGCACTGGACGTCCGTAACCTGCCAATATAAACTGCACGGGTTGAAGCTCTTGTACCAGTGGCAATATGATCCCCCACTGCCTTCTAGAATATTCCCTGGGGTGGACCCATCCTACTGGAGAGGATGTGGCCAAAGGGCCTCATATTGGCACATGTGGTGGGGTACCCGGAGGTGAACAGGTTTTAGAAGAAGATTCTTGGCTGGATAAAGAACCTAGAAGGGGTTGAAGACACGTTGGTTCTGTTTGGGGTGAAAGTGAAGGATAATCAATGGAAATGTCAGCCACATATGGCCCATTTTCTGCACCTGGCAGCAACGGCATATATCGCCATAGGGTGGAAGAATCCCAGGTTACCCACCGAGAGGCAATGGGCTCTAAACGTGAGGGAAATATACGAGATGGAGAATTTAACGGGAGCTAGAATGGAGTACGTTTCTGCGAAAATACAGCCCAGCCTCACCGAAGCCTGCAGACAGGAACGTTTCCCAGTAAGCTAGCATAGAGAAGGGAATGGTGTTCCTAACACGCAAACTATACTTAACGCTATGAGAAGCCATGTGCCATGCAGAAAGACGGATTGGTTGCTTGCCCCCGGGGGGTGGAGGGTTGGGTTTCTTCGTAAATTATTTTTTCTTTTCTATTATTTAGGATGGGTTGGTAGAGAGAGGGAATTTACCTAGGGGAGGGGATATAAACTGTGAAAACTGCTTTTGCATTGTTTCATGTTGGATGTCGACTCCTCCTTTCAAGGGGTCCTGTTGAACCAATCTGTTTACAAAAGCTGAAAATAAAGAATTCAAAAAAACAAAAGTTTGAAGCTGCAAAATGATGAATACTCTGTAGCTGTTGTGAACCTCTTGTCCGTTGATCTTAACCACAAAAGCACTTGCTGTGAAACGCTGTTCGGGCAAGGGAGTATACCTTTGGAGTAGTAGGCCTTGAATGGAGTAAACTAAGTTGAAGTTGACTAAGTGCTATAAAGTGGTCCTGATAAAGACAATTTATGCTGCTCGTGCTACTAAATAAAGAACTGTGCAAAGCTGCTGTAAAGTAGTTATATTGCTTTAGAACTCCTGATCGAGACAATTATTGATGAATTGAAAACATGTTTTTTTATTTGAAGAGGATAAATCTTACGCTTGTTCAAGGAAAACCTATTTTCTTTGTTGAATCGCTAGGGTGTTGGAACTTAGTTGCAAACCAGGATTCACTTATTTAATTTTGAAACTGTGGAGAAAATCCTGCTTAAATCTGGGGAAGGGGAATTCACCCAGGTTATAAGGAGAGACTGTTACATTACGAACTCAATAGTTATACATACAATAAACAAATGAGGTAATGCATGGCAGTTCAAAGGCAACCAACATTGTCTAAGTGTGAGGGACGGATATCTTTTGTTAGAGTGTTTCCTTTAGTTTATTTTAGGCAGGGAAATAGTCATCTGGCTAGGGATAGTGAGGCGTTTATCCAACCTTATAATTTAATAAAATGCCATTTGTTGAAAAACCGTCACAAAGATTTCCGCCTCACAATGGACAGGACCAACACAAGGTAGCCAATAACATCAACATGGAACCCAGAGTCAGGAGACAAGATACACTGCAGTCTGAACTGCGCCCGCACCATCTCCAAGCACAGAGCAGAGATTCATGAAATTCTTAGAGAAGGGTGAACTGGCATTCTCTATGTAATAGAAACATGGTAATTGGATCAGTGCAGGATAATCACCCAAAAAATCTACCCTAAATAGCGTTAAACTCATCCAAGCCAACTGACAAAAGAAGAGGAACTATTTACATGGCATATAAATAATACCTCAAAGTCTCGGCTTCATGTGACACAGACTTCTGGCACTGTGAAGGACTGTGATCCACCTCTCACAACCCAGCCTTTAAAGAAAACATCAGATGTAATTGTTAACCTTGTTATAAAACACAAACACCTAACCATCCTCAGAGATTTCAACTTTTGGTTCTAGGCACAAGAATAATAACTGCCCAGAAGTCTGATCTCTTACATGACATGGCCGGCTTCCACCAATGCATGCGGAGGCCACTCCTTTGACACAATCTTCTACTAAGAATGCATGATAACCCCTCTCCCCCCATAAGGAGCGACAAACCAATGATACCTTTTACTATCAACACACCTATGCGTAAACTACGGAAACACAAAAGGCTGTGCAACCACCATCAGCAGAAGCTGTAAAACACTAAACCTAGAAAAACTAGGAAATCTATTGGAAGATATCGAGCCCCTTCGAAGGAGATCTGTTATTAGCTGAAGAAAATTTAGCAACACTCCTGAACTGGATAACTGAGGCACTGGCATCCTTGCACTACTAACAAGCATCACCCCGTCAGAATTAATGACAATACCACGAAGGTTAACAAGACATCTAATAACCTTTAAAGGAAATCAAACACTGGAAAAGTATGGCGGAAACATAACAAGACAAGGTACCATACCAAAGACAGACCTGCCACAAAAAAAGCAGAAATCTTTAAAGCAAATGAACTTTACTGCTCTGAACGTGTCAGCAAGCCCCCTCTTGCAGAGAAAGAGCTGAACCAAATCATTAATGAGATGAGAAACCAACCCCAACTCAAATACTGTGCAAAGATATCACCAACCATTTCAGAATTCAAGTATCAAATGTACGGCAGGCAAACACAGCAATAAGGAATGAAAATCTCAATTAAATTCTTGGTTACATCAACCACACCACAATCCCTCCAATGAACAGATTTAAACCACTATCTGAACCAGACAAATGGTGAAACCAAGCAGCAAACTTAGCTCTTCGATTGACCACTGCCTTCGGAGATCTATGAAGAGATTCTCACCAAAGAAACAACGGCACTCTATATTCACAAACTAATGAACAGTTTACTTGAAACAGGATTAATACCAACAGCATTTAAGACTGGCTACATTAAATTGCTTCTTAAAAACGCAGCTGGATACCCAGACGAACATGTTAATTACCAACCTATCTGAAACATAACATTCCAAGCCTTGATTCTAGAAACCTGCTTTTACAGCCACATTTTGAATCATGTAGAATCTTGTTACCTATTGTGTCACTCCCACATTTGTTTTAGACCTATGAAAGTCACTGAATCAGCATTAGTATCAATTCTAGGATGTCCTCAATATACCAGTGGATGACAGTAAACACCTCAGCACTCAGACTCCTTGATAACGTACAGCCTTCAACACAGTCAACTACAGTACATTAATCACTTGACTTGATAATATCCCTTTACAATTGATGAGATCCATCCAACTGTCAGTATGGAAATTGCCCGGCATCCCGCTTTAGCTAGGACCCACACACCATTACTTAAGGCTTTCCTCAAGGATTAACCCTATAAATGCTCCTCTTCAACATTCATATGGCCCCTCTGATAAAGATCCTAAAGACATAGATGTTCACTTGCAAATGCAAACAACACTAGATTCATATACAAAATGGCCAGCAAGCAAAACTCCAATGCCACCCTCAGCAACTGCCTCATACAAGTAAGTGAATGGCTAAGGACCTAAACCTCAATTCAGACAAAATAGAAATAATGGTAGTCTTGCTTCAGGTGCTCCTGAAACACTCCTGCCCTGGCATCCCAAAGTGTAAAACTGTCCTGGAACATCTAAAGTGGTCAAGAATCTCTGCAAACTAATTGGCATCATCCTCATGCTCGATTCCCAAGTCAACAAATTAGTCAAAACAGGATCCTATCATCTACACTCACAGATTATGCTTACCTCACTTTTCCACACAGAAGGAAATGTGTAATTTCTCTGATTCTCCTAAGAAACTAATTTGCCAAAGGCATTTATCCAGGTTCGTCAAACTATCTTACAAAAGACTACAACAGATCCCAAAGACAACAGCTATACAATTACCCTGACTGAAAAATAGCACCAGCACTTCGAGCTTTGTATTGGTTACCAGTCACAAATAATTTCAGAACCTCCAAAGTCAAGGAGCCGAATTCCTCCAAAACAGAATCTCGCATTAACTATCAAGTAGAGATGTAAGATCTAAAAATCAATGAGGAGCTTCTGGAGCGAAAGGCAGAGGCACTGCCTTCTCCAGTATCATGGCGGAAATTTGGAACACGATACAAAAGAAAATCTGCACATTACAAGATCACTTACAATGCAGGAAATATTTAAACGCATGACTTTTCAATGCATAATCAATAGAAAGTATGCAACACTGACAGAAGAAATAACACTTCTCAATTGCCCAACCCCCAGACACAGAAACCAGGTCTATGGTGACTGCATCAATGTAGACAAGTATTCTGTAAGGAACTCATGGTGGCAACAGTAAAGACAGACACAAGTGATCACAGTTCAAGGGTGTTTATTAAAAACTGTATAAGTAGGTTGGAAAAACGCAGAATCTAAACCTAAATCTAAGATGGGAGCAAGCTTCGACCATCAAACAATAATAAGGCAGTCCGAGTGGCGTCTTTTCAAAATAAAAGGCCTATACTAAAATATTGCCAATTCTCACGCATAATACAAAAAGAAGTGTGGGATAATGTTCTTAAGAAAGAAGGAAGTGTTCACAAATAACAAGTCGGGATGCTTAGTCTGGGTCTGCCTTCCCCACGTTTTCAGCACAGGACAAGGTAGGATTCGGGAGCACAGCACACGCTCAAGCTTTCCCAGCACGAGCCAACAGTTCCGCTCTCAGCAATCCGGACCTTCAGTGGTTAAGTCTCTTTTCTACAAAAAGTCTTTGCTCAGAGGACCTGATGTGTTTTAAAATAACCAACAGTTCTGTTTGTGCTTTGGGTGATGCCTTTTTACCCCTGGGTCCCCCTCTTCCGGGTCCAGATCCACAAAAAGTTCTTAATGATATCAGGACCATCGGTAAATACGTTTTCCTTCTTCCAAGGACCTGACAGGTTCAAAGTACAAAACAAAAGTTCAACAAAAAGTTCTAGAGTTCTTCCCTGGGTGTATTTGGGTGATGCCTCGTCAACCTTGGGTCTCCGGGCTCAGACCCCTCTCGAATATTAGCTTTTCACTGTTGGTTCACTCTGAAATGGAATGCATTCAAAGACTTTCCCTGTTGTACTTTTCTTTGTTGCATTCACGGGTCGGTGGGTGTTGACTTCTCACCATTGTATCCCCCTCTTCTGAGCTCAGATGCTACTCGACTATTTGCCTCCCTCCGTCGGTTCACTATGGCTTTCAATGCAAATTTTCATCTGTGATCTTCACAAATCTTATGTCCTTTTAAACAGTTCACTGTGGACATCCCTCTGCCGGTTCACTCTTGTCAACACAGTGCATATCAGGACTTTACACTTCTCCTCTGTTTATCGGCATCCCTCCTTCGGGTTCACGCTTGTCAATCAGTTCTCTTGATGCAGGATTCAGTTCCCTTAGTTTCACAATCTTCTTTCGGTCAAATCGACTGTACAGAGGATTTTACTGTACCTCTGTATGACCACTTTGACCCCTTTTGCGCCTTCCCCAAGACCTTCTGGCAACGGTAGTTTCAACAATCGGGTAATCACCCACAGTTTCCCGAGTGAGCACCCACGTGGTGCCGGACTCCTCTGTTGCTGGTTTTCCCCCTTCTACCATCAACAGTTCTTTGTATTCTTTCACAATTCAATTACAGTCTGGTTTCTTATTGGCTCTCCCCTCAACTCACCAGCTGCGATGAACCGCTTGGCTTTTCTTTTCTCTGGAGTGGTAACCCGGAGACCAGCGTCTTTCCCCGGCTTGGTTATTAGCAGAGGAGGGCCCTGTGTACCGTTGACATCTGCTGCAACACACGCTGGCTATTGTTTGCAGTCTTACGATTCCTTGTGCAGAGGTTTCAAGGACCTTGGTTGGAAAGGGCAAGGATGCTTTCTCCTTCTGTTGAACTGCAGTGCTGAGTTTGCATTCTGTACATGCAGTCTGCCTTGCTCGTCTTGTGCTCCACCTTTTGTCCCTGTGGGGAAAGGAAAGGGCCGAAAGGTGTGTGATTCTTGTCAATTGCCTGACTTTGCCTGACCCTTAGGGTTGAGGCATGTCAGGTAAACAGTTTTTGCATTAGTCCATTGTCTTAGAAAGTGTTCATGTCAGAAAGGGAGGTGGTTTAACGTTTGGTAGGGTTTATGAAATAGACAGGAGGGATTGTGGGAACAGTAATGTTTTGTCAATGCAGATTGGGAGTTCGGGAAATAACCAGATGGACCTAAAAAAGAATGACCAGGACTGGGAGTATTCAGGTAGACAACAGAAAAATCAGGATTCTGAGAGAGGTTGTTTCCTACTGTAACAGGGTTTGGGCTCTTAATAGGTTTTCCAGAGGTGTAGGGGTGGTTAGATTCTGATAAGGGAGACTCATTGGGCAGAAGGGAGATTGAGTAGGTACAACCTATGAAAGCCTCAAGGACTTCATTCTACTTTTCTTCTTTCCCGGTATAATACTGGGTCTCGCCGGGGAAACTCCCCCGAGCGTGACCCCAGGCTCCCCCATGCAGGGGACCCTCCCTCGCTCGTCCACCCCCAGGGTTGGGACCTGAGAGCGCCAACCCTTCCCTGGCCACCTGAATAAGTGATTCTCGAGGTCTACTCGGGAGAATACCCTCAGGTTGCTCACAATACCTTGCAAGAATATTCATTGTTTAGTTTTTGCCCATAATGGGACTAAAAATGCTAAGCGATAGTAAGTACACATCTGTACTCGCTGCCCCAATGTAACACTCCATCCCAAAAATAGCAGCACTTACCAGGTTGGCTTTGCCCATAATGGCAGTAAAGCATGCCATACCAATGTAAGGAACTCTCCATGCTGGCTGCCTCAATGTAGTCAGAGTTTTATATTTCTCGATCCTAATCCCCCAGGGAATCGGAGCGCAGAATAATGTGAAAGAAAGGGAATTACAAAAGCAGGAGGTAGTTCAGCATTCTAAGTTCAACATTGCAAGTTGGAAACAGAAAGGTTTTCAGTTCTTTGAAAAAAAAGAAGGGAGAAAGTCAGAGAAAGACCGGCATTGAGTTCCACAAATGTGGAAAAACAAAGACGGTGCCCTTCGTGCTTGCTCGTTTTAGCGCTTTGAAGACGAAGAACATCTTTGCTACAGTTCACTCAGAACGCTCCAGAGATGATCAATCAGCTGACCAGATTTGGAGTCTGACGGAGCACAACAGCCTGAGAGTCAATACATGCAAGCTTGAACTTGATGCATGCCTCAAGAGGAAAGCCAGTGCAGTTCCAACAGTACTGGGTAAATGCGATGAAATTCCCGATTTTCCAAGAAACGTTGAAATGCAGTGCGCAAAACTGATCTAAGAGGTCAGAGAGCATTTTTAGAAACTGGAATACAGATGGCATGATCGTCATAAATCTGTGACAGAACCAATGCTTGGAAAACTGTTAGGAAAATGAAACCCTATATACAACAACCTTTATTCCGAAGACATGCCAGTACTTTTTTCTCAATATGATGTTTTAAGTAGAGTTTGAATTCCAAATAGAATGCGAGAGAAAGAGCAGAGGACACTATGAATGGGATAATACCTTCCTCAGCTAGAGAGGCCAAACACATTTTAATTGGAATTTCCTGGCATAGGGAGGCAAAAAAAAAGCATTCTGTTTAACTTTATTATACTATTTGCTAAAGCCATCCAAGTCTCAACTTTAGGCAAGCAAACCTTTAAATTATTAAGAGTTTTGCTTGTGGGCACACGGACATACAGTTGTGCATCTTCGGTATACTAATGACTAGCAATATTATCTTTAGGTACACTGTCTCTCAGAGGTTCAACAAAGATTGAATAACATGGGAGACAATATTGAGCCCGGAGGATCTCCACACACAACTGAAATTGGTGAAGGGTTATCTGATTTGGCCACAACTTACTATCATGTTTTTTTTTATCTTTTACAAATATTTTTATTGTTTCGTAAACATACATAAACCATACAAACATACATACACTTCCCTGCGGTTGATCGTTTGCGACCAAGAGTAAGGGTCAACAGTCACTTAGAGTAACAGAAATATGATGAAATCAGAGCAAAACAGTTGAGTCTTTCCCTTTTTGCAAAGTCTCAAGTACCCCCATTAATTCCCTTCCTCCCATTTACCCAAGATTTTCATGGCCTTCCCAGGGCAGCCACGTGCCGTGTATATTCGGTGTTCCACTGTAGCACATATGTCCATATCCGCAATCCATTAGGCCAGTACCGGTTTCTCCGGTGAGCCCCACAGACGGGCGATGTTGCGTTTAATCAGTCCCACTGCCGTGGAGATAAACAGTTTTTCCCATTTGTTAGTAATGTGTTCGTCGGGGATACCCAACAGTAGGAGCTTAGGGTCCAATGGTACCTCTTTCCCCAGAGTTTGTCAATTTATTGCAGCATTATTGCCAGTATCTCAGAATTTTAGGACAGTCCCACCGGATGTGTATGAAGGTTCCCTCTGCCTCCGAGCATTGCAAACAATTCAGATTGGGAGCTCGGTCCCATCGATATAATGCCACCCTGCGATAATACACTCTATGCACATTTACCGTGGGTGCATTAGAGCTAGAATCCAATCCTCTGGGTCAACGGTGCTCACATCTACCTCCCATTTCTGTTTAAGAGCGGCCAGCTCCAGAGTGGCAAAGGTCGTTATAGCGTTATACAGAGTGGATGTGACCTTGGTGGGCAGGCGCTCTATCAAGAGATTGCGCTATGGGGGGAGGGGTACATTGAGGCATATCCGTAAGTGAGGGTATATTTCTGCGCAGTGCATGGGTGGTGTGTGTAATGATAGTATTCTGATTGTGGAGTCCGTATTTCTGCCGGAGTGTCTCGAATGGGGTGAGGTTGCCCTCGGTGAGAACCTCTCCGACCACAGTAATCTGAGCTTCAACACAACTTGGCCATATCGGTAACTTGCTTATCATTGCTAGGTTGCTATTGTTCCACAGGGGCTGCATCTGGGTCACTCTGTGATCCCAACCAATGTGTTTATGTGCTCTCTTCCATACCGTGGTAATGTGTGCTGCGATCGTCTGTGGAGGTGGTTTAGTAAGGGGTTGATGAAGTAGCGCTAGTGGTGAGATAGTCGGTCGGTTGTGGTAATTCCTGGTTACCATAAAACATGTAATTGATCACCAATTTACTATGATCTTAAGGTCGAACAGGAATGGAACCATTTCAAAACCGTCTCTTCCGACATCCGATAATTTAAAAGCAAGATTTCATGATTAATGGTGTGAAATGCTGCAAAAAGATCAAGTAATACCAATAAGCAGGCATTTCCATTGTTTGTTATCTTTACTATGTCATCAAATAAAATAATTCTGCCAGTTCCAGTACTATGAAACTGGCAAAACTAGATTGGTATGGTCAAAATAGATGATGTAGGCTTATGTGATCACTTAGCTGATACAAAACTACTTTTTGTCAATAATTTTACCCAAATGGAGAAAGCTAATGATAAGCCTAAGGTTGGAATATTCATGGAAGTCAAGCAACGGCTTCTTATTTAACTGTGTAATAAAGCCCTTTTTCAGATACAAAGGAACAGTATCTTGAGTGAAAGGAGTGAATGAGCTCTAAGAGAGTAGATTGAGAAGGAGGATTTAATTATGTCCAGCGTTTTGCAGGGATCAAATCAGAGTAAAACGTAGGTTTAATATAACTCAAAATGGAAGAAAAATCCTCTGGTGATAGAAGTCCAAAAGACGTCAAAGCAGATACTTTATGAGAAAGAAATAAAGGGGTATCAATTACAAATATTTTCTTCGAAAGTTGGCTATAGATCAAGTTCATTTTAGAGACAAAAATATAATTAGGGGCATGGCCTGGCATGCGGTGCAGCAACATGGCTGCCTGAGTGTCTCCTGTAGAAACAGAGAGAATTATGCCTGTAAACAACCTTTACTGACCATGGTTTGCCTCCTGAGACGCAGCGGAAGTGTGTTAACCACTCCACAGAGCCTGGTGCCTGAGTGTCAGCCAGCGGGAGTGCTGCGGACAGGCCGTGTCCGACCAAGCCCTCAGTGCGGCCTCCTTCCATAGCTCTCAACTCACACGCTTTTGGCGTGTGTCACCCGCCTTGTAAAGGGCTGACTCACCCGCCAAGCCTCCTGCAGGCCCATTCATTTCAATGGGCGTCTCACCCGCCAAAAACAAAATCAGGTGATTTCACCCGCCTTTGCAACAGAAATGGTTGAGAGCTATGTCCTTCTCGAGCTGCATTTGGCGCAACGTGCTTGAGCGGGTACTGCAGCCAATGTTCCAATGGTCTCCCGCAGGCCGGCGGCAATGATGAGGGGAATCCTGATCCCTCTCTCTTTCACAGCTCGCCGTTGCTGTGTGGCTCCGGTGCAGCAAGTTGTGGTGCCCTGCAGCCGGCCCCGCTCGGCCCTGCTGAGCAGGCGGGTAAGGGACGGCACTGCTTCTCTATGCGCCCGCTGGTCTCATGGCTGCCATGAAAGCCTCCCGATTGCTCTCCTTGGTTCCCAGTCGCAGGGAAGTACAGACCTGCAGCCCGGGCCGGTGTAACGTCGAAATCTGCTCAGCCGTCGAAAAATGCTTAGGGTGCTACTGCGCATGTGCTGTGTTGGTGCGCATGCGCAGTAACGACTGTCAGGAAAGCATTTTTCGACGGGCAATTTCGCCCAAGATAGCGCATTGATAGCCCATTTTCCGACGTTACACGGGCCTGTTAAGAGATCTCCCTCCCTCCCAGGGAGATGCAGAGTGAGAGGGAGGCAAATCCGAGGGGAAGCGAACTGGCAGATAGCCAGAGGAAGCTGGTTCACCGCCTATGTTTACACTCTGCAGAGGCAATGCCGTTTGATCCCCTCCCTTTTCCCCTTCAGCTGACAGGTAGGAAAAGGAGCACCTGAGGGTGGGGGAGTGGTTATGCAGAGCATTCGGGTGCTTTTAAACTCGAGTCCCGTTCTGGTTTGTTGTCCCCCCTGCTCCCGGCCAGTGCCGCCCTGCCAATGTCTCCCTGTCCCCCCTTCCCCCTGCCAGTGTCGCCCTGTCCCCCCCCTTCCCCCTGCCAGTGTCTCCCTGTGCCCCCTTACCCCTGCCAGTGTCTCCCTGTGCCCCCTGCCAGTGTCTCCCTGTGCCCCCGTCCCCCTGCCAGTGTCTCCCTGTGCCCCCTGCCAGTGTCTCCCTGTGCCCCCTGCCAGTGTCCCCCCCGCCAGTGTCTTCGTGGCCCCCCTGCCAGTGTCTTCCTGTCCCAATGCTAGTGTCTCCCTTGTCCCCTGCCCCCTGCCAGTGACTTCCTGCCCCCGCCAGTGTCTTCCTGTCCCAAAGCCAGTGTCTCCTTGTCCCCCCTCCTCTCGCCAGTGTCTCCTTGTCCCTCCTGCCCCCCGCCAGTGTCTTCCTGTCTCCTTGTCCCCCCGCCAGTGTCGCCTTGTCCCCCCCTGCCCCCGCCAGTGTCACCTTGTCCCCCCTGCCTCCCGCCAGTGTCTTCCTGTCCCCCCTGCCCCCGCCAGTATCTCCTTGTCCCCCCGCCAGTGTCTTCCTGTCCCCCCTGCCCCCGCCAGTGTCTCCTTGTCCCCCTGCCCACTGCCAGTGTCTCCTTGTCCCCCTGCCCCCCGCCAGTGTCTTCCTGTCCCCCCTGCCCTCCGCCAGTGTCTCCTTGTCCCCCCTTCCCCCGCCAGTGTCGCCTTGACCTACTGCCCCCGCAAGTGTCTCCCTGTCCCCCTGCCCCCGCAAGTGTCTACTTGTCCCCCCTCTGGTGTCTTCCTGTCCCTCCCCGGCCCCCCGCCAGTGTCGCCTTGTCCCCCCTGCCCCCGCCAGTGTCTTCCTTTCCCCTCTGCCCCCCGCCAGTGTCTTCCTTTCCCCTCTGCCCCCCGCCAGTGTCTTCCTGTCCCACCTGCCCCCGCCAGTGTCGCCTTGACCTACTGCCCCCGTGAGTGTCTTCCTGTCCCCCCTGCCCCTCGCCAGTGTCTTCCTGTCCCCCCTGCCCCCGCCAGTGTCTTCCTTGTTTCCCTTCTTGTCTTCTCCTCCCACTCACTCCCCTGCACTATCTTGTAGATAGTCACTTGTTTTGTTCCTCTCCATACCGCTTTCCATTTCCCCCCCTTAGCTCCCCTCCTCTTGTCACTCTTGCACTGCAACAATTGTCGTCGGGCATAGTAATGTTACTGCTAGTTTTGTCTCCTCCCCCCCCCCCCTCACCTCTCCCTTATTGTTCCATGCACTTGTACTATCTGTTATGATTTGATAGTTATTTTTCACATTCTGACCTGTTTCAAGGACCTGTTTGAATGTAATTGTATTCTCCCATGTTCCCACCCTCCTTGAAGCGCTTTGAAACACATTGTGTATAGGCGCATTACAAATAATCAATCAATATGCTGTCACGTTGAGGGTTCTACTTCCCAGGTGAGGGTAAGCAAGGTGATGTTTAACTTTCCTCTCCCCGTGCACATAATTATAGGCTCTCTACATGAGCAATGCTACATAACTGTTTCCTCAGAGGGGGGCTGGCAGACTCACATAAAATAATAAACTGGCCATCGCCGATGGCTTTTAGAAGTGAAACTATGTCATTTACACTTATACTAACATCATAGCCATTTAAGACCCCCACTGACCTCAAAAGGGCACTACTATGTGATACAAACTTTGTTAAAGGTACTTCTATAGCGCACCGTCGCCAACGGAATTGGTCCCCAGGTGCTCTGGCAGATCTGCAAATGAGAAGGTGGGATGGGTTAGTAAGGTGAAGAGGGACTAGGATAGTGAGAGGAGTGGTGTACTGTTGGCAGCTTCAACTCGGTATACACCGGGTGCTGAGCTATGGTGCGGGTATCAGTCAGTCCGCGTGCTGTAGGTGCGGCTTATGTGTTGTTGCAGTGTGGTGAAGTGTGTGCGGCTTGTGCGAGAGATGGTTGTGTGAGTTTTTTTAGAAAGATACGTATGCAGAGAATTTGAGCTTATATTGGTTAGTGGGTTATATGAAATGTAACATGCTAACATTCACGGTTCTGTTTAAGTGTAGTACTTGCTAATCTACATATTCCGTCCAAGTGTGGCACTTGCTAATCTTCCCAATAGTTATCTCGATTTAGGGCAGGATGATGATCTCCATTCTAAGTGTGGCACATGGTAACATTCAAGTTCCATCTAGGTGTGGCACGTGCTAACATTCACTTTTTCTATCTCTATGTGATGCAGGCTGAGGTTAAGAATTCCATATAACTGTGGTATATGCTAACATTGGGAATTATGTTCGTAAGTAATGCAAAACAACATTTACAGTCCAGTCATGCGTAGATTTAGGTCGGAGGTCATACATTTCTCTAAATGTGCATGGTGTAAGCCTATGGCGGTGTACTTTAGGGAGAGGTATGGTAGAGTGGCGGGGGCTTTCTGGAGTAGAGTAATTGCTATACACCCTACCCAAGCCACAATTACAGTTTTAGTTGGTGTCTGTTGACTGCTGGCTTCATTGGCTTCCCCTGCTGACACCTGCAGACATGTCTTGGAGCCGCCATTGTAGGAGCCGCCCTTGTCCTTGGGGCCCTTAGCCGAAGGGGCTGCATGGGTAGGGGGCTGCTCTGCGGTGTCCTTGATGAGGGCGTGGTGCGCCAATCAGGGCGGGGGGGCATTGAGGGAGGCGGGTGGAGGGATGTTCAGGAAGCGGGTTGGGAAGGGGAGAGGGACCACGCGCCGAATGCGCTCACCGTGCTTTTAAGCACAGGTGCAAAAACGATTTTGGAGGCCGCAAGATGGCGCGGTCAGGGGGCACCTACCTGATCAGCATCTCACGTCCAGAATTAGGAAAAAGATGTTCATGAAAAGATCCTGTATATCAATGGGAAGGCTGTAAACGGCTACCTTTCACTCGGCGATTGACCCACATTAGCCCTTTATCTCTCCAGTATGGCAAACAGTTTGGAGCAACACAGTGCAGCTAAGTGAAAAGGGGCATCAGCCCTCAGTAAACATTGGGCTGCTCTATGTTCACATTTAGGGATTCTGGAGAATGTTAGTGCAGCTACCGCACAAAGGGATGAAAGAAAGCACTGCTTCAACATGTGCACAGAATCGCCATCTGCAACACAATCTGTGGGGATTTCATACTTTCTATGCATATGTTGACTCAGGCTCTCATTATGGAGTCAAGTGGGGCCTGGGGGAGCCTATTGCATTTGTCTACTGCTTGTGTTTGTTTTCCTTTCCTCCTGTTTCATGTCTTTATGTATTTTAGTTTCTTTCCCTGGTGTTGTTAGCTTGTGACAATGGTTTTTTTGTGCTAGACTGCAGGCACCAGTGAGTCATTGATCATTTCCACGGGACTGCTGCTGCTGAAGTGTTTTCACATTGTTCCTTCCCCCTACCCCCTCTCATGATTAAGTATAGGCTTATATAATATGGGGACATTGTATTATATATACCAGCACACAAGAGAGAGATAGAGAGTACATGTGTTGGGAGGGCTCCTGCAGGCTGAGAACCGCAGGGCCATTCCCCGCCTGCGAATACTACAGGCCCTGCATTTAGCAACAGATAAGTGCTTTTATCTAACAAGTCAGACTATTGGTTAATTCCGGAGTGTTTATTTGGATAGAACGCAAGCAGCGTTCGGGCAAGGCAGCGCTCTCGGGAGGAGCATTGTGTTCGGGGAGTAACTGAATAGAACGCAAGCAGTGTTTGGGCAATGTAACTCTTAAAGGCATTGGGAAGTGTATGGAGTACAGAGGTGCTCACAGTTGATAGCAACTTCTGATGCACAGTAGCATGAGTGGAGGAGAACCGGCACCACAAATCGACTGCATTTGCATGCTGTAGTTTTGGTAGCTTGTCAAGTGTTCTGTTATACTGTTCTGCAACACAAGCTCACACATGCTTTTGATTTCTTTGTAGCGGCGCTCCGCTGGATCAAAACGGCTTGAACATTGGGACCGCAGCTCATGGCAGACGTACCCCGCTGCACGACACAAAGCTAAGTGCCATCTTGTTTCTTTAGTTAATGTGTGTTGGTTGTGAGTTCCAACAACCAACGCATTGCATGTAACCAGTGGGTATATGATTGCAATGTACTAGTGAACCTGTTTAAGGTGTGCCGGTTGTGAGTTCAAACAATCAGCACAATGTGAGTGCGTACCAGTAACGCACCTGAGAATCCTAAAATACAATGTGCCAGGTATCAAAGCAGAATTACTAGGGCCGGAGAAGGCCAGACTAGGCAGGGCTTTGGGGGGCATAGTGTGCTAGTGTGCAGGAGTGGGTGGGCGGAGCATCAGCGATTTCAGGAACCCCAGTAGGGGGGCAACAAGTCAAACCTTTTCCCTGAATCCCCTTACCCATCCATTACCTCTTCCTGATCCTCTATCCGGTTTCCATAATCACCCCTACCTATCCAATCCAGCAGACCCTAACCCTCTTTCCGCGGCGGGTCACGGGGGCCTGAGATTGTGTACAATCCAGGCACCAAGATCCAACGGGGAGGCAGGTGTACGTGCTACCTTCGCCCAAGACCAAGAAACCTGACACCCAGTCACTAAGTAGAGTAACATGAATTACTCACATGTCCTGTCCCCTTTCCTCCATCCTTGTGGGAGATTCCACCGATCAAGACAACCGGGTGGTGCTGTGACAAACTGCCTCAAGATTAAGAAGAAGCAAGAATGTTCACCAGAACCGCCTGACCGAACGCTGCATCCCACCTGGAACTGGTATCAAGGGAATAGTGCTTACAGAAAGCAGACGAAGTGGCTCAAGTAGCCGCCTTGCTAATGACTTCTGGGAAGACCTCGTCCGGCAGAGATACATCTTCAGCGCTCTCCAAGTCTAAGGAATGCAATACCCTTTCAGCACCGACGGCGGGTTTGGAAAGAACGCTGGCCGGCAGATTTCCTGGTTCAAATGGAACAGAGAGACCACCTTGGCCAAGAAGTTTGGATGAGTGCCCAAGATTACCTTGTCATTGTGGAAGGTGGTGAAGGGCTTGCACGACAGAGCCTGCAGCTCGCCGACTCTGCTTGCAGAAGTGAGCGCTACCAACAGTATTGCCTTGAGCGTCACCAGCCTGATGTTGACCAAGGCCATTGGCTTGAAAGGTTTACGCTGTAAAGCCGCCAGAACCACGCCGAGGTCCCAGACCGTGTGTGTGCCCATGAACCAGAGGAAACCGTCTGGACAACCCCTTGAGGTGAGCCTTAAGCACAGGGGTGGCCGCCAAAAAAATGCGCTCTGGGGAGTTCTTGTAGGCCCTAATGGCCACCAAATAGGTGCGACAGGTATCAACCTGGTCTCCATAGCGAGCCAGATGTGTAGAAAAGGCCAGTACGTCGTCCAGGGTGCAGGTGAGTGGGTCCAGCCCCTTGTTGTGAGCCCAGTGGCAGAACCTGGTCCACCTACTCTTGTACTGAGAACACGTGGAGGGCCTCCTGGATGATTTCCCAGTTGTCGTACGAAAACTGGGAGTGGGGCAGTCTCCGCTGATCAGGAGCCAGGCCAAGCGGGCCAGCTGGCTAGGTCCGGGTGCTCCCAACGCCCTGCTGCATCAGGAAGCCCCTGCAGGGGTGTGGGAAATGGACAGGCCCCTGGGAGCGCAGCAGGTCGGAGAACCAAGCCCTCGACAGCCAGTGGGGGGGGCGATTAGGAGGAGGCTGCAGTCTACTGAGGCTCAAAATGTGCAGAGGGTCCGCTGAAGCAATGGAGGAGGAAACGGATAGCAACTGCCAGCAGAGTTGGAACGTGTCGCCCAGAGGCCCCTGGCCCCACCCCTCCCATGAAGCGAAGAGGGGGCACTTGGAATTCAGAGGAGATGCAAATAAGTCCAGATCTGGGAACCTCCATTTCTGGAATAGGGGCAACAAACAGTTGATGTGTAATTCCCATTCGTAGGTGTTTAGCCCCAGGCGGCGGAGATGTTCGGCTTCCGCATTGTTGTCCCCCGGGTGATGGACCGCAGATATCCATGTCCCCTCCAACTGGGTCCCTCCCAGATTGACACTGCCTCCATGCACAGGAGGGGAGAGGGGGTGACGCCCTGCTTGTTCAAGTAGAACATCGTCGTGGAATTGTCGGTCCTGACCAGAACCGCATCGCCCCTGATGACCAGTAGAAAAGCCAGGCCTACCACTTTGAGATGCAGCAGATTGATATGCAGGAGGGCCTCCGTTCTGGACCATGCGCCATGAATCAAATGGCCATCTAGGGTAGCCCCCAGCCCGAGAGGGAGGAATCTGTCACTACCAGAGTGGGCTCTGGCTGGGTGAACGGGGCTCCCACTGCCACATTGCACTTCTTTCTTTTCTTGAGAACTATCCCACACACTTTTTGTATTAGTTGTAAGGTTTGGCAATAGGTTTCTTAGTATAGGCCCTTTTTATTTTATAAACTTAATTTATTCATCTTGACAACACAGAAGAGGCAGAAGCCCAACAGGGGCAGACGTGACAATTGCAGTGCATACAGTCCGATTTCAACATTGTACATTGCTTTGCGGGTATGAGCAGAGGGGCGCAACAACACAGGAGCAATTTGGGTAATCAAAAGTTCAGGCCATGGTGGAGGTGGGAGAAGATGAAGTAAGAGATGCACCATCAGAGTCTGTAGCTATGGAGGCCATATAAGAGCAGAATTTCAGCCATATGTTCCTGGGCCTGGAATGCGTCGGCTGTTGATAGCCCAGACCTCTTCCGTGTCAATTGCCCAGGTGACTGCCCTAAACCATTGCGAGTGTGAGGGTGGACCAGGGCGGAGCCAGCATAGTAAGATGCAGTGGACAGTGAGTAACATACAGAGGCCCGCCAGCTTTTTGCAGTCGCGACTCAAGTCCGGGAAGTCATGAAAGAGACACAATGCAGGGGATGGAGCGACTGTGCAGTCCAAAATGACAGTCATAGTAGTACATATCTCCTCCCAGTACTGCGCTAGTTTAGGACAGGACCAGATCATGTGTATGTATGTGGCGCTGTCGGTTCCGCACCTGGGGCATCTGGGGGAGTGGTCCTTGGACATGCGGTGCAACTGAATCGGAGTGAGGTGATACCTGTGCAGGACTTTGAACTGGATTCGTTTGAATCAGGAGTTAAAGGACACATTGTGGGTGCGCGCACACATGAGATTCCAGCGTTGTTCGGACATCACCACCCCCAAGTCCTCTGCCCATTTATGTTTCAGTTTGTCGCAAGGGGGGGGGTCGATCTGGCCTGTAGAGGGCGTATAGTCTGGATACCTTCCCCCTAAAGGAGTTGAAGCTGCATAGCTCCGCAACTACTGGGTCGTTGGGAGGTAGCGCAGGGAAGTCAGGGTATGTGATTTTAAGAACTCTGCGGAGGGAGGAGTATTGGAGCCACGCGGATGGTTTCTGTCTGAGAATGGGTGGAAGATCCGACCACTCAACAAAACCACCACTCTCAAAGATGTCCCGGATTGCCTCGTAGCCTGTTTCAGCCCACCGGTGTATGATGGATGATGGTAAGTATAGGACCCCTGGGAGGAAATTCCACAGTGGTAGATCGCCGTGGAATGGATAGGATGTGCCTGATAGCACATCCCTAGCCCACTCTAAAATCTGGAAACTGACAGGGTCTAGTGACTCTAACATGATCGGCATTCGGGAGAGAATCAAGGAGCGGACGTCTCGGCCACTGACTGCCATTCTCTTGAGTCTAACATGCGGAGGGGGATCCTGTGTGTTAAACCAGTGCGAGGCGAAGTGGGCCTGCGCCACCAGCCAGTATTTGAGAAAATCTGTGGCACTGAATCCGCCGCTTTACATGGGGGGTGGACAATGTTGCAAGTTTTAGTCAGAATGCCCCAGAATGCCACAGAAAAGTGTTAATAGTGCGGGTCAACGCTTGGAAAAAGCAGTCTCCACGGCAACAGGGGCAGATTGATGAACTTATATAAAAGTTGGAGTACGACCATCTTTAGAACCCCCCAATTCGACCAGCCAGGGAAATTGGAACTCTCACCCAGCCAGAAGCCTTTTCAGAGAGTTTCGTGAGTTACTGATAGTTCTCCTGGAGCAATGTCTCAGGACGGCGAGTCACCTCTATACCGAGGTAAGTAAATTTCGATTGGGACCAAGTGAACCCCATAAGATCGGGAGGGGAACGTGTGCATTCAGTGAGTGGGAACAGGGTGGATTTGGAGCAGTTTACTTTGAGTCCAGAAACACGCCCAACGTGGACAACATCTTCCAGTATCGGGGCAAGGTTGATAGCGGGAGACCGGATATAGAGTTGGGCATCGTCTGCATATAAAGAGATGATATCCGCTTGGCCTGCTGTTCGTAACCCTCTGCGAGCGTGGCACTGGCGCATCTTATCAGCAAACGGTTCCATAGCTATAGCAAAGATTAAGGGGGAAAAGGGGCAGCCCTGCCTCGTACCTCTGGCAATTCGAAATAGGGATGAGCATCTGTCCTCAGTACGGACCCTAGCCACCGGATCTGAGTAAAGTAGCCCGACCCATGAACGAAAACTGGGCCCAATTTTACATTTTCCGAGGACCCGCCAAAGGTACTTCCAGGGCACGGAGTCGAACGATTTTTGCATGTCCAGTGTAGCAACTACAGCTTGCACGTTCGGGTTAATTCTACTAATAATATCAAGTTCAGAGAGGTGGAGCGCCCTGGAATAAATCCTGCTTTATCGGGGTGAATGATGTGTGACATGAAGGGGGCCAAGCGTAAGGCTAACAATTTGGCAAAAATGTTGACATCGCAGTTGATTAGTGAGAGGGGACGGTACGAGCCACAGGGGTGGGGGCCTTGCTAGGTTTAAGTAGAACCGTTATTATGGCTTCCCGGAGAGAAGGGGGGAGCCTACCCACTATGCATGCTTCTTCCCATAGGGCCATCAAGTGAGGTATTGGGAGGGATTTGAAGTGTTTGTAAAAATCTACTGGAAGGCTGTCCGAGCCCGGGGATTTACCAGATGACAGCGAATCGATGGCATCTGAGAGCTCCTTCGCAGTAAACGGCCTCTCGAGAGAGCTATTAGTTTCAGAGGAGAGGACCGAAAGGGGAAGGCCGTCTAGGTAAGCATCGATCTCCGCTGTTGGGACGCTCTCATCCTCTGAGTAAAGGGCTTCATAGACTACCAGGAACTCAGTGTTAATATCCCGTGGGAGTGTGGCTAGAGTGCCGTCGGCTCTCTCGATAGCGGGGATGTTGGGGGATCCAAACTCTCGACGGATGAGTCTGGCTAAGAGTCGGCTTGGCCGTTCGCCCTCCCCGTATTTTCTCACGAGCTGGGGGTTGTCAAGGAATTTCACCTTGCGTTCCGCATGAGTATGAGACGCATCAAGTTCCGTACCTAAAGACGCGAGGATCTTAGGAGATGGAAGGAGAGCGTATTGGGACTCGAGGGACGCGAGGGCCGACTCACTTTTCCGGATATCTCCTCAGATCGCTTTCAGAATACCACTTTCCTTGGAGATGGCGATACCCCTGATATAGGCTTTAAATGCCTCCCAAAGGGTGGATTGTGTAGTGACCGAATTAGTGTTGTTTTCAAAAAGTCTTCAATGGCAGTCTCTAGCTCCGAGCTAAAGGCTGTATCGAGCAAGGAGTGTGGTTTCATTTTCCACTGCCGAGTTCCATCGTAGTCTGGACCCCAGCAGAGAGGGAGAGAGAGTCACCGGGGAGTGGTCGGAAAGAGTTCTAGGGAGAATCGATTGCTGTGAAACGTTTCTTATCAGCATGTCTGATATCTGCCATCTGTCAATCCTAGAATGTGAGTCGTGAACCGGGAATAGGAGTATGTTTGGGAGTCAGGGTATAAGTCTCCATACGTCTACTATAGCCAGTCGGGGAAGCGATGATAGAATGGTGTAGGCTGCTTTTGAGAGTTGGCGGGGTCTGGAGCCCGATCTGTCCAGGTCCACGTCTAGTATTGTATTGAAGTCGCCCCCCACAGTATCGGGACCATAGGGAAGCTGCCTATGAGGGAGGCTAAGTGGAGGTAAAATTCGGGGTTGTCTACATTGGGACCATAGATGTTCAATAACACCAGTTCTATTTTGTAGGACACCATGAAGCAATACATATCTACCCAGTGGGTCGACCTGCGAAGACTTACCAGTAAATTTGAGGCTTTTATAGATCAGTGTCATAACCCCCCCCCCCGACTCTTTGTAGAATAGTTGTTGTAATATCTTTGGGGACCCCACCCTTTGGCGAATTTTCCACAGTGTTCAGCATATGCGTGTGTTCCTTGTAAAAGAAGGATTTTCACTTCATGGCTTGCAATTGTAACTGTCGCATTTTCCTATAATTCCCCAGCCCCCGCACATTCCAACTCATGAGTATCACATTATTGTCACCCATTGGAATAAGAGCACTGCATAGGTTTTGAAGTTCGGAGAGGTGATGACCTAGGGCCTGAAGGCCGGGCTAGATGAGCGAGCCCCCTCTCAGTACGCAACTGACCTGGCATTGGCCCGCACTCCGCCTCTTCATGAACATCAAGCCTTTTTTTACCATAACACCCATCCCAACCCACCCCCACCCACATCCCTCCCCCAATCAGAGGAATGACAACCCCATAACCAAATCCAAACCAATGGCATCAACGCCTGGGGGCCTGTGTGCTGGCCTGGCGGCGTTACTCTGGGCTGGGGGCTCATGAAGGATAGAGAGGTGCATCAAAAACCGTTAACATGTAGTTTAAGAGGTTACTAATTACGGGGAGATCAAGACATCGTAGAGCCAGAGTGAACTGTAGACACATGACAGAAGGATGGATCTCCTGCACCCATGGGACGGGGGCGCCCCTCCCAATAGGTGATCAAACGTCAACAAAGTGATGAGGCCATGAACTTTCAACCTGGAAAGTGATTGTCTATGAATTTGGAGGCTTCTTCCGGGATTGTGAAAAAGAAAACCTGGTTAGAGTGTTCATTTCGTAGCTTGGTGGGATACAGCATGGAATATTTAACCTCCAGGTCACGCAGCCTCTTCTTGACTGCCAGGCAGGTTTTGCGTTCCTATTGAGCCGCCACTGAGAAGTCTGGGTATAAGTGGATCCTAGAGGACCCCAAGAAAAGATCCCATTTGGCTCTCGCTACCCTAAGGAAGGCGTCACGATCCCGAAAGTTTAGCACCCTCGCTATGATGGTGCGCGGGGGCGCGCCAGGTCTGGGTTTTGCTGATAAAGCTTGATGGGCTCTTTCAATTGCGAACTGTGTCGAGAGCCTGGGAGAATCAAGAAGTGTGAGTAGAGTGCGCTCTATGTAGTCTTCCATGGGTTCCTTGATGCCGTCTTCGGGGACCTCAATTATGCGGAGGTGATTGCGTCTAGAGCGCGATTCGAGGTCCTCATTTTTTTGGCTACCTCCAGCACGCGTCTAGATAATGAGGAGACTTACGCCCGGAGAGAGCCCAAGTCGTCCTCCGTAGCGCCCACCCTCGTTTCAATTTCAGCAACTCGGTTGTCGGTTTTTTCAATGTGCGCTGTGATCGAGGATATGGAGCCATTCATGTCATCCAGTTTGGAGTGCAAAGTGGTGAACCCTTCGCAGATATATTCCAGCATTTTCTGTGATTCTATGGAGCCTGGAGGAGTTGAAGTGGTGGGTTCCGGCTCCGGTGCCTCCTCTGCCCGTTTAGACAGTGTTTTAGTAAACATGTTGATGGAGCTCTGTTTTTCCCTGCGCCCTTAGTCATGATGTGGACTGGGGGAGAGTCTGCAGACTTGGGAGACCAGTATGTGGAGAGAGTGATCGCAAGGGTGAGTGAGGATGACTGGATGGGGCCTAGCCGGACCCAGTTGGTCTGAAGGAGCTTGACCCCTTATTAGCTTGTGGGTGTCCAGAGTATACAGCGACGGGCCTGGTCGGCGGCCCGAGTCGCCAGGCCAGTTGGCAAGTATGTAGATGCACAGGGAGCCCGGTGACAGGAATGCCCAGGCGGAACCAACCAGTGATGTTCCAAGTTAGAGCGCAGATCCTGGGGACCTCAGTAGACAAGGGAGCGCTATGGTCCAAGGAGTTTGTGGTCTCTGGCGTATCAGGGAGGTTGCCCAGTAAGCAACTGTGAGACGTCAGGTGATCGAGGTGGGAAAGGGGTCGCTGGGTGGCTAGGGTGAAGAGGACTTGCTGGAGCTCAGTTAGAGCATCACAGTTGCTGGTCGGTGGGAGCTCTCAGTATGCGTGGCTCAGCCACACCAGCGACCGTTCCCCGGGTGTCATGATGCCTACCCCCGGGGACCCAGACCATGTCCAGCAACCCCGGAAGCAGGCATCAAGTTACCCCCAAGCAAGCCCAACAACCCCCGCTAGGGGCTATTTGGGTGCAGTCCTGGCGCCTATGGCGGCAGGCTCATATGGAGTCAGTCCTGGCGCCTATGGAGCCAGGCTCATAGATTAAAACTTACCTGATGCAGACCATGCTGCAAACTTACCTGATGCAGACCATGCTGCCTGAGCTCCAAGCCAAACGAGGCTTGGAAGGGACTATTTTACCTAGGGACTATTTTTTACTCGGGTGGGGCTGAGGAGGAATACTTATCTGGGACTACTTTGGAGGCTATTTAAACCACGCTCGAAGAACAGCACACGCTTCGCGTTATTCTGCATCCAGCAGCGTAACGCTCACTGTGCCTGCAAGTCTGCATCCAGTCTTCTGCCACGCCCGCCTCGAGTTTGGAGCTCCTAGAAAAAGGGAGAAAGAAGGAGAAAAGGTTAGAACAAGAGCAATACCTTTGATCCTTACCTGAATTCCCGATCCATCGCGCCTTCGAGCTGGAAGAAAGAAGTTGATTTATGCGCGCCGCCTCGCCTGCTGCAGTGCCGCGCTGAACTCACCGGCCTTCACCGCATCTTCACATTTCACCGCATCCTCCTGCATGTTTCCGCCGCACTCTGGCACCTAAGGAGAAGACAAGAACAGCAAGGTGCGCCAAGGGAATACACAGTGGAATACCCCCTATAGACTTACCCCTGATTTTACCACCGGGGGTATTATTCTTCTTCACGGGTCGGCACAGCTTCCATTGCATCCTAGCCGAACCCCGGCCCCTAAGGGGAAACAAAAGGACAGCAAGGTGAAACAAGGGACTAACAAGGGAAACCCTCCTCACCACAAAAGACTTACCTGATTTTACTGCCGGAGGCATTATTCCCCGAGACTTCATACTTTCTCTCAGCGCCTGAATAAGGGAGAAAGCAACAGGTTACATATGGACATAATTTTTTCGAACTGTGTTGGATGATACAAATCCTTACCAGAACATTACCGGTTGCCACGAGGAACTCTTCAGTAGGGTCAAGCTGCAACCTGCAAGGAATCGGACAAGAGTGAAAGTCAGGCATTTGAACTTTTACAAACTACATACTTACGGCGTCTTACTAGGAATATCGGAGTCAATATTGTCCTGGAACTCACCAATTCCTTCGAGCCAGTGAAGTAACTGGTTATCTACGCGCCCCTGCGCTCAATGCAGGATGGAGAGCTCATCTTTTCAAATCATCAGGCGAGACTATAAGAGGGGACATCCAAGGTGATCAGTGGGGAGAACAGCGGGGTGGGGGAATTTACGCTCAACTCCACAATGGTTAATTCCCGTTCTCCATTTGCAGAAGAATATTCCTATGGGCCAAGCAAACAAAGCTAAGTGGGCCAGTCCAGTCGTCATCTTGGCCCTACGCGTCACATTGGTGGAGGTCACAGCAGTCCAGTTCAGATCGACGCCTCTGTGGGAGCCAGGTGAGCGTAACACCGGGTTGTAGGGCGAGTGGGTGGTGTAGATAGTTTAAGCTTTGTGCAACCTGGCCAGACTCCACACACACTGCACCCGAGTGGCCCCCCCTGTTGAGGTTCGCAAGGCAGGAATTCTGCAGGTGGGCGAGGGTGGAGAAGCCCAGGGATCCAGAGCCCTCTATCAACAAGCTCTATCAGAGCCACCTATTTATGGGCTATTGCAGAGGGATGGGAGCCTTCACTGTCGCAGCAGCATGAACTGGGATGGGGTTGTTGAGGCTTGATCAGCGCCTGAGCAGGGTGTGATCTTCAATGTTGAGTAAGTATAGGGCCGCCCACCATCAGCGCACCCAGAGGCCAATGACCATTCAGTTGTGCCCCCTATGGCCCAAGTTGGCGGCTCGTGGAGCTCGAACTCCTGTGCAGCCGCGGGAGAAACACAGATTGTGGGGGAGTGAATGAGCACCCCCGCCGCACAGCAGCATCCCCGGCAGGGGCAGGACAGGCCGCAGCGAGGCTCGCAGTGTCCCCGGAGGGGGGGGGGTGTTTGGGCCAGCCCAGGGAAAACGAAGCCTCAGCTGTGGTTGCCAGATCCAGGCCCACCGCCCCAAGGGACTCACCGTCTGTGTTGTGGGCTCCGGGCTCCACCCGTCCAGGGCCGCAGGAGGGGGGGGGTACCCCACCAAGTGTGTAGATGTTAGGAAGGCTGCGGCGGGCGCCCCCAACCAGCACACCCCGGCCCGGAGCAGCGGCAGAGCAGACCCGCTCAACGCCAGAAGGGTCGAGTGCGGCAGCAGTCCACGCTGCACAGCAGAAGCCGCAGGTTCCAAGGGTCGGGGTTCGATGTCACTGCAACCGTAGCAGCCCCTAGGGAAGCTCTGTACACCCCCCCTACCCCTGGTCGCAGAGGATCCGGCTTGATCAGTGCTGGGGAATCCAATCAGGCGGGCACAGAGCGTCTCCCCCACAGCAGGCCGCAGATGCCCGGCCCTAGCAGACACTCCCACGGAAGCGTCAGTCGGATCAGGCCGATGCCGACTCCCAGTCCACCAACAGCCGCCCAAAGCTCCGTAACGGAGCCGGCTCTCGTCTCCAGACCCGGTTGATAATTAGACAGGGTGCATGGGAGTAATCTGTTGATGTCCCCTCGGTAGACTACAGCGCACCGACGCTGATTTCCACAAGAATAATGCCTCCCAGCACAGAGCCTTGACTTAGGTGGCCATCTTCACCGAGCGCAACAGCGCCGCCCAGGCCCTTTTTATTTGACACAACGCCATTAGGACTGCCTATTTTCATTTGATGGTCGACGCTTACTCCCATTGTAGATTTAGGTTTAGATTAGATGTTTTTCCAACCTGCATACAGTTTAATAAACACCCTTGAACTGTGAGCACTTGTCTGTCTTTACTGTTGACACCATGAGTTCCTTACACTACCCTCAAACAAGCCTGGTTGTTCTTGGGTACTGCAAAAATCCTGTAGTAGAGGTCGGAGCCCATATCTGACTAAGGAACCGGCTCCAACACCTGCATGTCCAAAAGAAGAAGGATCTCCCGCAACAGTGCCGGGGACCCTCTCTGAAGCAGAGGAGAAGAGGGTAGAGGAAAAAGAAGAGGAAGACAGAAGCCAGTGCAGCCGCGAAGAGAGCCAGCCGGCCCCCACCAGCGAGCTGTGTTACCTGACCGTCACGTCTTTGCTTCTTGGCGTCCGAGGTAGGAGCGGAGGAGGAGGAGCGGAAAAAGCGGTGCAAGGTCCTCTGCTGCTTCCTCCTGTGGTCGCTGGGGGATCAGTCAGGCTGCAGCGTATCATGGTCCCTGAACCCCTTCAAGCTGCTGAAGGAGCAGGGTTTGAAGTCGGACCTGCCCTGGGTTTGAGGGAAGGACTTCTGCCCAGGTTTGGTCAGGATGGCCAGGGACTTGGCAGTTTGCGTTGAGGTCTTCTTTACTGTCAGCTTGTCATCGGTGGCCGAATGAAAGAGGTCCGTCCCTTCGAACTGAAGGTCTAGACTCCTCTCCTTTACATCTAAGGAGAACCTTGTGGCAAGCATCTACGCCGTCCACCTCCTCTAGACCCCCAGGCAGAGGCATCTACTGGCTGTGTCGATGTGCGAGACCAAAGACCCCATGAGGTCCTGCGCAACTGCGCAGGTCTCTGTCAGCCTGGCTTTAATAGAGTCCTGTCTCTCCGGGTGTATGTCGGGCAGGAACTCCCCCCATCTCTAGCCACAGCTTCTAGTTCACCGTGGCTAGAAGGGTATCAGCGTTGGCCTGTCGCAAGTGCAGCCCAGCGTTGAGATAACATCTCCTGCCGAATAGACTCGAGGGCCCTGTCCTCCTTGGATAGGAAGGTAGAGGCGGCCCCTGCTGTGGACGACAACGAGGATGGCTTGGAATACAAAGAGGCTGCTGCCACAACTGAAGAGTGTGGTTGAGGGTGGGAGGCCAGGAGGACTGGTTCCCCATCCAGTAGCCTAAAGCGGCTGTCCAATTTCTTGTTCATCTGGGCGTTGGCCTGGGGCTTCTCACAGAACTTTTTTAGCCAAGAAAGGACATCTTTCTGAAGGGGAATGCCTGATCGGATTGTGGCGCGTGGGCCAGGACCTCCGGCAACACCCCTGATTCCAATCAGACCAGGAATGAGCAACAGGTATAAGATAGCACCTGCATCCTTAATAGGAATATGAGCTTCACACACACACAGACTATAAAAGGGAAAAATCACAATTTTAAAGCAAATGCTGGAGGTACCACGTATGCATTATTCACTACCTGCAAAGCAGAATGCTGGATAAATTGCAATAAGGCACGCAAAAAGGATGTAGCTTAACATTCAAAGTCCTGCAGACAAGCACCGGTCAAAGATCTGTCATTTGCTTACAAATTGCAAACCCCCCCAGCCCCTGCCCACAAGCATCCAGCATGATGAAGGGCAACCCTCTGAAGAGTGGGGCAGGGAACAGTATAAATTGGTCCATCCGTCGTCTGATCATAATCCAACAGTCAGTACACCACACAAAGTTTGCGATGAAGAGTAAATCCTGGGTAACAAAGGAGACCGCTTTGCACGCTCCCTGAAGAAACACCTGTTGCTCCATAAGTGCTTCAACAACATTTAGGGCATAATCAGCGTACACCCGGTGAATAGAAATCCAGAACAAAAAAGCAGCCAGTTGAAGCAAAGAACTTTGCCAATTTTCCAACCAGCTCATACATTGTGGACAGATCCAACAATATGAGCCCACTAGGGCAAAGGGCATTCAACAGTCTGAAGAAGCTGGCAAATCAAGGGTTAGTAGGCTACCATGCTTTCCTGAACAGGATAGTGAACCGCAGAGATTGACGTTCTAAGCATTACTGATGCAGTATGCAAAACCACACCAAAAAAGCAAGCCTAATGATTTTACCACAGCAACCACACCGACGGCCATACAAGAAAGATCTCTACATGGACAGCAATACACCCAGAAGACCAGACTGAAGCATACCAATTTCTAGTCCCAGTCCTTGGATCAAATGTTCTTGGGCAAAGAGAGCTCTGTGGCTCAGGTCGGCAATGGCGGACAGCTGTCCGGTGTTTCTCTTTGATCTCCTCGGCGGTCCCCTTCTCCGGTCGGCAGCCTTTCGTAGGTCTGTCTACCAGGGAGCTTTGGCAAAGATCGGCTGGTGCACAATGGCCCCTTGTAGCTCGGGAAGAGATCTCCTAGCCAGGTCCTCTCTTGGATCAGTTCCTTGAAGGCACAGCAGCTTTCAGATTAGCGAAGGACAGCAGCAGCAGTTCTTCTTCCAGTGGGCTTCAATGGTAAGCATCGGTTTCAACTTCAGCTTCTGAACTGTGTCAGTTTCGATGTCAGTTTCTACTTCAGCTTCTGAGCGATTTCTAGTAGTGGAAGGCCCCCAGATATACTGTTGATCTCCCATTCATTCTGCTGGGTCACACTCAGGCAACCAATCACTCAGAAGGGCAGTCAGGCAGCCAATCAGGTCGCACAGTGCATTCAGGCCATTCTTCTCCATCCAGACACTCTCAACACAGAATTTGGATTCGGCCAAGTACCATGCCATTCAGCACTACACACTGCATTCATACCAGTTTTGGGCAGGGCTGTCTCAGTCATTGCATCAAACGCCAGATACTAGACACCCATAATGAAGAATGCATATTCGTCACACACTCCATTCACCTAGGTCCCACCCCAAGGGCGTACCCACAACATACAGTGATTGGGAAGGCTCCAGCCAGTCTGGCCTGGACTTCCCCCACAACACCATATATGGAACTTCCACCCAACAGCCAGTCAGGGAGAAGGGACAGAGTCAGGACTTCCTGTGACTTTGGGAAAAGTAAGGTAACAGGCGATAGAAAGCAAGAGGCCACCGGGGCCATCTTGTTTCCTAACAGGAAACCACTGATTCCAATGACAGGGCCTGGGCATCCCAAAACGGACATTCAACCGTAAATGTGTGTACGTAGTCCATAGTGCTAAAGTGCCATCTCCGGGCTTCGTTATCCTTGGTGTCATGAGTCAGTGCTGCACTGCGTGCTTCTGTTCAGTCCTCGGGGCACCTCCCCTGTAGTAGCTCGATCAGAGGCTATCCAGCTATACCCAAGAGGCACATGTTCCTTGGACACCAAGCACCCCTCGATGCTTCCTGTAGGAACTCCAATAACCTTGACCAGTCTGTGCAGAACCCTCTTGTATGCTCTCACAATATCTCTCTATTTTGGGGCAGTCCCACCTATGTGGCTCCACGTTCCCTCCCTTCCACATTCCCTCCAACAGAATTTCGATTCCCCCAGGTCAATTTTGTGGAGTCTTTAGGGCGTTGGGTGCCAATGGAAAAGCAGTTTTACCCAGATTTCCCGAATTTGGAGGGATCTCGTGAGCTTGGGAATGCTCACCCATAGTTTCGACCATTCGCTCTTTTCTATTGAGTGTCCCGTGGATAATTTCAATGTTTTCATATATGGCCTCGGAGGGGGATCTTCAACCACTTTTAGGTGCACGTATATGGAGGTGACCACCCGCCTGTCGCCGGGATCTATATTCAGGTATTTTTCAAAGGGCGTTAGCTAGCATGTCCCTGCTTGTTTCATGGAGGGTTGGAATAACCAGTGCCTTAGTTTTGCATAGCGAAATCTCTCCCTCTCCCCCAGTTCGAAGTCTGCCGTATATTGGTCGAATTGTTTGACCTGGTTCCGTGCAAACATATCTCTGATCTTTTGGCATCCCCCCCCTTGCTGCCATTTGGTGAATGCAGCGGTTTTGTGTCCCGGGGTGAATTGTGGATTGTCCAATAACGGCGTGAACGGTGATGGGTGAGGGGTGATGTGTCCCCTCTTCATTGCTTCATCCTATGCGTCGCCCACTAGAGCCAGAATCTTGATACAGTACATTCAGGGTGGTTTATCTGGTTTGGGTTTCCATAGTATCTCTTCCAAGTTTTCCCCTGCTACTGATCGGTCCATTGGCCTCCATCTCTTTCCCCTATCTTCATTCTGCCGATCCCGGATAACTCTCATCTGGGCTGCCAGATAGTAGACTTTAAGGTCCGTTTCCCCCAACCTGCCTTTACAAGTAGGCATTTCCATGACTCTAGCAGCCACTCTCGGTACTCTATTGTTCCATAGGAATCTACTCGTCATTTTTTTGCAGAGACCTGAATAGGGCGGGCGGTACCTGGATAGGGAGGGCTGAGAAGTAGTATAACAGTTGGGGTAGGATGACCATTTTTATAACATTTATTTGGCCTAGCAGTGTTATGGGTAGGGGCCCCCATAATTCTCGTTCTGATCCTTTCTAGGAGGGGCGGATAATTTGCTTGATACAGTTGTTCGACCGATTTGGCAGCAGGTCGTCGGTTTCTTTTCAGGTTTGAGGTTATGGGTGCGTGATCTGAGTGCATGATAGTCTCGACCGAGATCCCTGTAGTGTGGCCCAGCAGACTTCTGGAGAGCCACACGTAATCTATCCTCGAGTGCTTGTGGTGAGCATGCCAGTAGAAGGTGTACCCCTCCTGGTATCCCTTCAAAATGCCCTCCACGCGTCTACCAAGGCCAGGGTTTCCCTTGTGCCCCCTGTGCTATTTTGGTTCTGTCCTTAGAGGGGTCACATGCTATGTTAAAATCCCCTTTTAGGATAATTGGCATTGTTAGTGATATACAATTAGTTCTTCCACTGATTGAATGTCACTGTTCATACTGTTGCTTTGTTTGTGTTCTGTTTCTTCTGGCTGAGGTCAGGTTCTCACCTCCTGGCCCTCACACACTCCTGGGCTCTTACTCTATGCCCAGGGGAACAAGCAACTCATTAGGCTCACTAAAGGGCTTGCAGCGTCTTTGGGCTAGCTTGTCATTACTCAGTCTACTTGGTGTGAAGACTAAACTGCGTGCTAGTGTTGGAAGGGCGTGGCTAGTAGCAGAGTGATGAAGACGTGAGTCTCCGAGCTCTCTCAACCGCCGACAAACATCCTGTAAAATAGCCTGCTATTCTTGTAAACCCTGAGGGGAAAACCATCCCTGTGGAGCGACAAATGAGTGGGGAACATTTGGGCTAAAAACGGAATCAAAAATCAGACCCGCCAGCAATATACAAGCCGCGGAGGAAATCAGCGTGTATTTCGAGGTAGGAACGCCAAGATGGCCGCAGACTGAAGCGCGACCCTCGAGAACCAAGTGTATCAAGGAGGAGCCGCCTGGAAACTCAGTTGCACTATAACAGGTCATCGAGCCCATAAAGGGAGGCACCCGAGACCCATAGAACACAGAGAACTTATCTGCTGACCGAGGCGGCCCGGCAGATGCAGAAGCACTAGGTGAAGCACGCAACGCTCCACGTGAAGGGACAACGATCCAAAAGAAATACCTTACCCGCAGACCTGCATGGAGCGCCCAGCCAGTCCAGTGCGGGCGAAGGAACACAGAAGATCGATCACCTGGTGGGGGTGACGCTGCCCCTGCAACAGCACCCTGGAATCCAAACCGTGGACCACCAGTGCTGCCGCCCAGAGTGCCCGTCCGGGGACTGCGGATACAAAGGTGGGGGCCTGCCTGGTGGGCGTCAGACGGTGTGAGACGTGCGCGGGACTGGCCACCCCAACCACGCTGCGTCCACAAGAGTGCTCACACCTACGAGCGAAAGGAGCAGCCCTAGCCGGCGGGAATCCAAGAGGCCTGAACAAGCATTGTGGCTCGCGGCGTGCTGAAGCACAGACGGCTCCACAAGCAGACCCGACCTGTAATCTTCTCCTGGAGTTTGCTGCATACACCCTACATCTGCCTCCTGCCATATCCCGAGGATGCCCAACGCTGGATGTCCACAGCATTGCATGGGTGAAGCGGCTCGATCGGAAGAGGGTTGCGGACCCAGTAAGGGAACCCTCAATACTGCAGTGAATTCTAGGCTTGCCAGAAAATACGGAGGGACTAAATGAACAGAGCACTAACACTCTGACATATTGATTTCAGCCTTTGTTTCTTTAGACCGTGCCTTCCCCATCTACTGAAATGGCACTTGGAACGTCATGCAAGCACATAACTGACAATCCCGCCTAGATCTACAAGCCAGAGCTAAGTAGCCCTGTTTATTCATCAATGCATAATGTGTGTGAATACCAATGTAACTTGTATGAGTCACAACTGTCTCCGTGCACTGAATGGCCATAATTAATGTGTTATATGCATGCTGCACAGTAGTGAAGCACGCACTGGGTAAGGTGTTGGGCAGTCTGTTGTCTCAACATAGTGTCGAGGTAATGAAGTGTGTGTGTGTGTGTGTGTGATGCGCACAGCCTCATGAGCACAGAGATTTATCAACAGTCATGGGATCATTGGAGGAGAAGCAGAAGTTGTCGAGGAGCATTTCTCCAGCATGGAATCTGCATTGGATTCTGATGCTTGTGAATATTCCCCATCAGGCTGGAAATCCCCGGTAAAAGAAAAAACTGTTTCACTTTCGTTTATGAACAGTCTTTCTCCTATAAACCGTTCACTGAGCTCTGGGTCATACTGCCCCCAGCCAATGGCTGCCCTCTCCCTAAGCCCCTCCTCAGCCATCTTCACATTTTTTACTGCACATTCAAGTATTGGGAGTCCTCGTGTTCCACTCTTCGAGCCTTCTGCTTTTTTTGCGCTTTTTGACTGAGAAAACTCTATTTTTGTTCAATCGAGCCTGTGTGCTCCATCATTTCTTCATCCGATTAACGGGAATCCGTTTTTCGTCTCTCCCCTTCGGACTGAAGTCGACAACCAGAATCTTTGCGAAGTGTCTAGCTTGGCTGGCGGCCCATCCGTGACTACAGGGAATTCATGCGTACCCATGCAACCACTTGAGGAATTACTGGACTCCCGTTGGATCCAGGTGTCCGGAAGCTTCAAGGACAGGATCGTGCTCGATGAGTTCCGTCGAGCGATAAGGTGGTGGGGCGTGCGCTCCAACATCGCCAGGGGCACAGACTTCAGAGCCCGCCGTACCAGGAGACGGTCACGTCGGATGCTTCCCTGGAAGGCTGGGGAAACCACAATGGACGTCTCCACGCCAGAGGCCTGTGGCTACTGGAGAAGACACTACACATCAACGTCCTGGAACTACGGGCAGTGTTTTGGGTCCTCAAGTCATTTCTTCTGTCCCTCAAGGGCAAGTGGTGAGGGCCTTCACAGACAATACCACCACAATGATTTACATCCAGAAGCAGGGGGGCACGAGATCCCTGGCGCTCTCCAGAGGCGCAGGAATTGTGTCACTGTGCCATCACCCGGGGGATGTTTCTCATTCTCCAGCATGGGGTCTGGCATGGATTCACATGCTCGTGAATATTCCCCGTCGTCAGGCTGGGAATCCTCGGTAAAGAAAAAATCTGTTTCAGTTTTGTTTCTGAACTGTCTTTCTACTAATAACCAATTACTGGTCTCTGGGTCATACTGCCCCCAGCCAATGACTACCCTCTACCTAAGCCCCTCCTCTGGCAGCCATCTTCAGATTTTTACCGCACGTTCAAGTGTTGGGAGTCCTCGTGCTTAGCTCTCGAGCTTTTACTGCGTTTTTTTTTTTTTTTTCAAAGAGTATACTCTTATTTTTTCAGTCAATTCGAGCCTCAAGCTCCACCGATTCTTCTTCCGATCAACGGGGACCCGTTTTGGAATTTTTCTACACCCCTCAAGGGCGGATTTCCGTCAAATTACACTTCTTGGAGGATTCCGGAAGACCTTTGAGGCCTACCCCGTTTCGGACACGGCCCAAGACAAGGAAGATTCAACGCCTACTGGATCCAAACTGTTCAGGAACTGGCCGGGTTGTGGATTACAGAACGTCTTCAAGGAAGATGAGCACTCCTGGTGCCTCTACTGCCTTCACGACGACAAATCGCACGTGGAGAAGGACTGTGCATTCTGTAAGAACATGTCCGTCTGGACAATGAAGGATCTTCGTATTTGACTCACCAACTGGCTGAAGGGGAAGAGCCCAGCAGCAGATGAGAAGAAGAAATCTGAGCGGTCTTCTAAGACCTTTGAGGGCGCTCTGGCGACGGGGGCCCAACAAAAGGCTAAGCACCGCGAGTCTGCGGGCACCGGGAGCGCCGTTGGTTCGGGCTCCTCGGCTGCCAGGCAGGGCGCGATGTCACAGACGCCATCATTCACCAGCCAACGCTCTGGCTCGGTGAAAAGGAAGTCGGAGAACCCGGGTAAGCTTCGGAAGAAGCCCCGGTTGATCCCGATGGAGAAAGCCAAGAGGGGGGGGGCGAGGCGGTGACCATCCCCCTAAGGTGAAGGCCTCAGACACGGCCAAGGTCATGAAGGCCCTAATTCACCCAGCAAAGGCCTTGATTGAAGAAGTTGTGGCGGCCCTGGCAAAGCCTGCGGAGGCTACCCCAGTGGAGACGACCTCCGGGCCCAGAGTTTCCCTGCCACCAAGGATGGAAACATCTTTCCAGCCTATCGAGAAGACCCTGTGAAACCCCAGGATGGGAAAGAGGGGTGGGACACGGTAGCCCTAACTGACACGGAAACCACCACTGAGGATGAGCTGGCTGGCGTCAAAAAGATCCTGGACAAGATGTTCGAGGAGGCCAGAACCTACGGGAGGGATCCCGACGAGGCAGACGTAGAGAGCAACGGTGGGGCCGACGAGGAACTGCAGACCGTCGAGGAAGTGGAGGAACCCGCGCCCCAGCATTCGCTCCTGTTGCAACAGATGCCACAAGACAATTCAGGCGCAATCTTGATGGCTTTGCAGACCCTGTGTACAGAGATAAGGACAGGGTTACCCTTACCACCAGCGGACGATCCAGCAGCGCCTGGACCGTCGGGGAGCCACCAAACAAGCAGAGGCGAGTCCATCCTCCACCTTCCTTCCAGCCTTCACCCCCATCCCCTCCTCCGAGGGACGAGACGGCGATGACAAGGACGGACGACGACGGTGACGACGGGACAGATCTCCCATCACCCCCTGCCCGGGCCTCCCCTCCCGACGAAATTGTCTCCTTTCACGCCATGATCGCCAGGGCATCGGAGCTTTTCCAGCTATGACCCAAAGAGCAGAAGAAGGAAGGGTTCCTCTACCAATGACAGGAGGCCAAGAGGAAGACCGTCCTCTCGGTCCCCTTACTGGACGACATCTGGGACAAAGGACTGTCCCTTCTGAAGAACCTGTCCACGGCCCGTGCGAAGAGGGACCGGTGCGAGAAGAAGTACCGGTTCCCGGACTCCGCTCCGATGTGCCTCAGGGCACAGCCGTCCCCGGATTCGGTGGTCTCTGCAGCGGCCAAGAAGAAATCGGCAGGGGCGACGGCATCAACTTCCACTTCCCCGCCGGACGCCAAGGGGAAGAAGCTGGATGCCATGAGACGAGGGGTCATCTCGTCGGCAGCGACGACCATCAAGGCAGCCAACGCCCTCGCTATCGTGGCGCGCTACGACAGGGAGCTGTGGTTCAAGATCGCTCCCATCCTGGACTTCCTCCCAGATGACAAGAGGGCAGAAGCCCTTGAAATCCTGCAGGAAGGTGAGGTGGCATCGGACCACGCCATCACGGTGGCCACGGACATCGCCGACACCGGCTTTCGCCAGATGGGCAACAGCGTTTGCCATCACTGGCGCGGTTGGCTCAGGGCCACTGATTTTCGTCAGGACGTGCAGACCAGGGTACTGGACATGCCCTTCGACGGGAACAACCTGTTCGGCAAGGCAGTGGACGAGTCGCTGCAGGCCATCAAGGTGGACTCCGAGGCGGCCCGGGCCCTGGGTTCTCTCCATCAGCGACGGCAGTCCTTTCGGACCTCCGGTGGCAAGTCTCGAGGTGCGTCCAAAGGATTCGGCGGCAATGCCTCGTCGTACCGCCAGGCAGCCCACTCCTCGTCGCAGGAAGCCTACAGATGCCGCAACAAGACAGGAGGACCGTCGTCATCGCCAAGGAGGCAAAGGTGGCAAGGCCTCGGCGAAACAAGACTGAACCGGCTGTGACGCCGGGCCCCCACCCGAGCTCCCCGGTGGGAGGCCGGCTGGCGAAATTCATCAGCGTGTGGGAGTCCATCTCCACCGACCGTTGGGTGCTGGCCAACAGGCACTCCCTGGAGTTCCAAAGAAAGTGTCCCCGTTTCCCACCTGTGGCCAGGAAGGAAAACCATGTGCCACAGCTGCTTCTGGAGGTACGGGTAATGCTGAGAAAGGACCCAATAGAACTCTTCCCAAAGAGGCTCCGGGGCTCCGGAGTATACTCGCGGTACTTCCTTGTCCGAAAGAAGACCGGCGGCTGGCGGCCCATCCTAGACCTGCGCCGCCTCAACAAATACATCAAGTCCTAGAAGTTCTGGATGGTCACCCTTCAGCACGTGCTGGGACAATTGGAGGAAGGCGACTTCCTGTCATCGCTGGACTTGGAGGATGCTTACTTCCATATCCCCATACGAAAAGGACATCGAAAGTTCTTACAAGTGCGGCACTACCAGTTCAAGGCCCTGCCCTTCGGGTTGAAGTCGGCGCCAAGGGTCTTCACTAAGTGCCTGTCACCGGTGGCGGCGCGGCTGCAGGGGATCCACGTATACCCCTATCTGGACGATTGGCTCATCCGAGCAAAGTCAAGAGAACTCGATCACACAGCGAAGACCGTCCGCCTGCTCACAGAACTGGGATACTCGATCAACTTTGCAAAGTCCCACTTGGTACCGTTGCAAGACGCCCTGTTCCTGGGAGCCAGACTCGACACAGTGGCACGGTTGGCTTCACCGTCAGAGGAGAGGACGAAAGCCATCATGGGCAAGGTACAACGACTGTTGACCATGGAAGTGGCCAGGGTGAGGTCCATCAAGTCCCTGCTCGGCATGATGTCGTTGTGCATCTACCTCGTGCGTCTGTGCAAGTTGCGGATGCGGCCACTGCAGGAGTTCCTCAACGCCCGTTGGATGCAAGCGGCGGGCAGCTTCGAAGACAGGATCTCCCTCGATGAGACTTTCCGCCAAGCGATCCGGTGGTGATGCAACCTTGCGCATCTAGCAGCGGGCATGAACTTCTAGACCCCGGCACATCAGGAAACTGTGACGAAGGACGCCTCCCTATAAGGATGGGGAGCACACACCAGAGATGCCTTTGGCTCCCGGAGGAGAGGTCACTATACATCAATGTCCTGGAGCTCCGAGCCGTGTTCTGGGCCCTGAGGTCGTTGCTTCCGTCCCCCAAGGGCAAAGTGGTAAGGGTCTTCACCGACAACACCACCACGATGTTCTACATCAGGAAGCAGGGGGGCACCAGATCTCCGACCCTATCCAAGGAAGCGCAGGATCTGTGGCACTGGACCGTTGCCCAAGGGATGTTCCTGGTACCCTTCCATCTGGCAGGAATAAAGAACACCATTGCCGACTCACTCAGCAGGGAGCAGCGCTCGTGCCACGAGTGGGAGCTTCGGCAGGATCAAGTGGATCTCCTATTCCGACGATGGTCCCCAGATCGATCTATTTGCAAAGGCGACGAACACCAAGTGCCAGATGTTCGCCAGCAGGTTTCCCCGGCCGGGGAGCATGGGCGTTGCCTTCTCATTCCCCTGGGACGGCCTGTTCCTGTATGCGTTCCCACCATTGCCGTTGCTGCTGCGATTCATCAGTCAACTCAGACGGTCCTGGTGCAGGATGACCCTCGTCGCACCGGCGTGGCCGAGGCAGATTTGGTTCCTGGACCTCCTGGACATGTCAGCGTCCCCCCCCAGTCAAACTGCCGACAGATGCGGATCTTCTCGCCAGGGAAGGATGCGCCATTCGACATCACGACCCAGGATCGCTGAACCTGCAGGCCTGGCTCCTGCAGCACTAGAGTTCTGAGGGTACGATATCCCGGCGGACTGCAAGGAGGTGCTTGCAAAGGCCAGGGCGTCCTCGACTCTTACGTGCTATGGACATAAATGGAAGAGGTTCTCTGTCTGGTTCCGTGCACAGAAGATCAACCCTCTGCGGATTATGGCCCCTCAAGTGCTGCCGTACTTGCTGTCGCTGGCCAAGGCAGGGCTGGCTCATGCCGCCATCAAAATCCATCTAGCAGCGATCTCCCGCTACACCAGAACTCTGGGGTTGTCGTCGTTGTGGTCTCATCGCCTGGTGAAGAAGTTCATGAAAGGACTGTTCCGCTCGTTCCCGCCGGTGAAGGCTCTGACCCCGGTGTGGAAGCTCAACGTGGTGCTGACCAGGCTCATGGGTCTGCCATTTGAGCCTTTGCATTCGGCACCGTTGAAGTTCCTATCTTGGAAGACAGTGTTTCTTGTGGCCATCACCTCCGTACGACGAGTGGGAGAGATACAGGCCCTCTCCTGTAAACCTCCATATCTGACATTCCACGAGACTAGGGTAGTGCTGAGGACGCACCCCTCCTTCATGCCCAAGGTGCCGTCGGACTTCCATCTCAACGAGCCCTTGGTGTTACCTGTTTTCTTCCCGTCGCCTTCGTCGCCGGCTGAGAGGACTTTGCACTCGCTGGATGTGTCTAGAGCGCTGAAGTTCTACGTGGACCGCACGAAGAGTCTTTGGAAGACGTCACAGCTGTTTGTGAACTTTGGCCCTGTGAACCAAGGGAAGGCCCTCTCGAAGGCTTCCATTTCCAGATGGCTCTCCGGCTGCATCATGCATTGTCACCAGTTGGCAAACCGACCGTTGCGCGGCCGTCCGAGAGCCCATTCAACCAGAGCGATCGCTGCTACCACGGCTATCCTGTCTGGTGTGCCCCTGCTGTACATCTGCAGGGCTGCTACGTGGAGGTCGAGGCACACCTTCACGAGATTCTACTGCGTCGACCGGGATTGCGCAACCTGTTCGCTTGAAGGTGAGCCTGGTGAAGAGGTAAGAGATGCTTAATGTTGAGTTGTTGAAATGCTTAATGTTGAGCCTTGCCACCTCCCGTGGTTGTGCATGTGTGTACTGCTATGTATTCTTGTATTCATGAGCATGTGAATCCATGGCAGACCCCATGCTGGAGAAGGAACAAGTTACTTCTCCAGCATGGGGTCTGGCATGGATTCACATGCTCATGAATATTCCCCGTCATCAGGCTGGGAATCCTCGGTAAAGAAAAAACCAGTATCAGTTTCGTTTCTGATCTGTCTTTCGTAGTAATAACCAATCACTGATCTCTGTGTCATACTGACCACAGCCAATGACTGCCCTCTCCCTAAGCCCCGCCTCTGGCAGCCATCCTCAGATTTTTACCGCACGTTCTTGTGTTGGGAGTCCTCGTGCATAGCTCTCGAGCTTTTTTGCTACTTTTTTGCGCTTTTTCAAGAGACTTGTCTAATTTTTTCCGGTTCGAGCCTCAAGCTCCACCGTTTCATTCTTCCGTTAACGGGGATCCGTTTCGGAACTTCTACGCCCCTCAAGGGTGAAGACTTCTTCGAATCTACTTCTTGGAACATTCCAGAAGACTTGTGGCCTACTTGGACATGGCCCAGGACAAGGGTTTGTCGCCCGGATCCAAGCTATTTCGGAACTGCCCTGGATGCGGGTTGCAAAATGTTTTTAAAGACGAACATTCGAGGTGCCTCTACTGCCTCCACGGGGATAAGACGCATGTAGAGAAGGACTGAGTTCTGTAAGAACATGTCGGAGAGGACCATGAAAGACAGTCGATCCCGCCTTGCCAGTTGGTTGGAGAAGGCTGGAGAGAAGATGAAAGGGTCCGAGCGGGCTTCTAAGTCCTGTGCAGGCGCCCCGGCGACGGGGGCCCAACACCAGGCCAAGCACCACGAGTGCCGAAAGGTCGGACTAATTGGTCGCCAAGCAGGGCGCTTCCTCCCCGGTACCGTCAACCACGAGTCAGCGCTCTGGTTCGGGGAAGAGAAAGTCTGAGGCTCCGGGTAAGCTTCGGGAGAAGCCCCGTCCGAGCTCGGATGAGGGGGTTCGAGGCGTTGACCCTCCCCCCAAGGAGAAGGCCCCAGTCGCGCCTACGGCGGTCAAGGCCCCTACCCACCAAGCTAAGGCCTCTATCGAGGCGATTGCGGCGACTCTGGCCGTGCCGGCAGAGACCCCGCCGACGGAGGCCACCTCCGGAACTAGAGTTTCCCTGCCGCCAAGGAGGGAATCCTCTTTTCAACACGTTGTCAAGACCCCCGTGACAAAAAAGGGGGGGGCACTGTGGACATCTCGAGCTTGGAATCAGCCTCGGAGGAGGAACTGACTGAGGTCGTGAAAAACCTCGAAGCTCGCTTCGAGAAGGTTCGATTCCGTGAGGAGGATCCCCTGGACGTAATCGAGGAGGATGAGGACGACGAGGATGAACAGCCCTCCCGTCCAGTGCAGCTGGAACCCGAGACTCAGGATAGCTCGGCGGCCATCTTGTTGGCGATCCAGTCCCTATGCTCTGAGATCAGAACGAGATTACCACGGCCCAGGCCGGAGGAACCCCAACCTGGCCCGTCGGAAAGCCCTCCGAACAAGTGACGACGGATCCACGACCCAAGATCGCTGAACCTGAAGCCCTGGCTTCTGCAGCATTCGAGTTCGGTGGTTAGGAGCTGCCTGCGGACTGCAGGGAGGTCCTCGCCAAGGCCAGGGAGTTGTGGACTCTGAAGTGTTACAGACACAAATGGAAGCGTTTCGCGACCTGGTGCCGATCACAGAAGATTAACCCTCTGAGGGTCACGGCCCACAAGTCCTTCCAACTTGTCGTTGGCTACGTCAGGGCTGGCGCACGTCGCCATCCTGGTGTATCTGGCGGCTATCTCCCGCTACACCAGGGCTCCAGGACAGTCTTTGCTTTGGTCGCACAATCTAGTCATGGAGATCATTAGCGAACTGTGCCGATCGCTCCCGCCGGTGAAGGCGCTGCCCCGGTGTGGGAACACAACGTGGTGCAGACTAGGCTCACGGGGCCCCTTTCTAGCCTATGCATAAAGCTCTGCTCAAGTTCCTTCTTGGAAGACAGGTTTCCTCGTGGCCATTACCTCTGCCAGGATAGTAGGTGAGATCCAAGCCCTGTCCTGCAAGCAGCCTTATTTCACTTTCCACGAGATGAAGGTGGTGCTGCGGACGCAACCCTACTTCATGGCCAAGTTTCCATCCGAATTTCATGTGAACGAACCCTTGGTGTTGCCTGTGTTTTTTCTGACGCCTTCGTTGCCGGCTTAAAAGACTTTGCACTCACTGGATGTGGCTCGAGGGCTGAAGTTTTATGTGGCCCGCACGAAGAGTTTCCGGAAGGCTTCTCGGCTTTTTGTTAACTTTGCTCCTGTGAACCATGGGAAGGCCTTGTCCAAGCCTTCCATCTCCCATTGTCCTATTTTCACTAGTTGGCAAACCAACCGCTGGCTGGCCATCCGAGCCCACTCCACCAGAGCGATCGCTGCAACGACTGCGTTCCTGTCTGTTGTGCCCCTGCTAGACCTCTGCAGGGCTGCTACGTGGAGGTCTACCCACACCTTCACGAAATTCTACTGCATTGACAGGGATTTCAGAGAGGAGTACAGAGTCGACCAAGCAGTGCTACGCCACCTGGTTGCTTGAAGGTGAGGAGGTAAGAGTAATTCCTTCTGTTGAGCCTTGCCACCTCCCGTGGGCGTGTATGTATGTACTGCTATTTTATTTATTTCCATTTTTAAAGCGCTCACACAGCCCACGGGCATCGAGGCGCTGTTACAGGAATTGTTTTTTTTTTGGTTGCATAATTGTTTTTCTTTTTTGTCTTAGTTGCGTATTTATAACGCGCTTAAACACCCAGAGGTTTCTAAGCGCGGACCCGGGAATCGAACCTGTGTTGCTTCGTGTCGTCTTGCTTCCAAGGCGCGCACGTTGCCGCTGAGCTATCCTCCCGGGCTATGTATTCTTTATTCATGTGCATGTGAATGCATGCTAGACCCCATGCTGGAGAAGGAACGAGTTACTTACCTGTAACTGTTGTTCTCCAGCATGGGTCTGGCATGGAATGACATGTGAACCCTCCTGCCCCTCTGGGGCTCTTCTTGGTCATACTGCCACTTTACGTGCTACCAAATCTGAGGATGGCTGCCAGAGGAGGGGCTTAGGGAGAGGGCAGTCATTGGCTGGTGACAGTATGACCCATAGCTCAGACATTGGTTTATAGGAGAAAGACAGTTTATAAACAAAAGTGAAACTTTTTTTTCTTATACCGAGGATTCCCAGCCCGACGACAGGGAATATTCATGAGCATGTGATTCTGTGCCAGACCCATGCTAGAGAACAACAGTTACAGGTAAGTAACTTGTTCCTTACCCTACTTCCCCCTTGCTTTCCACACCCTCTACCTAACTCTCTTTCCGGTTACCCTACCTCCCTGTGCCTATCCAATCCAACAGACCCTAACCCTCTATCCCTGAGGGGTTACTGTGTCCTGTGTACTACTATGGTGCAGGTGCCATAACCCTATGGGGATGCACAAGTTTGTGCTGCCCCTGCGTAACAGACAGAGGACCTGTGACACCTGGAGACACGGCTTTGTAATGCTAGTGTGTAAAATGTGAGCCAGGATAACATGGCGTCGATGCGCAGCCATTTTGAACACTCATCTACCATTGCTGCCTACATTGCCCACAATGGTGGCAAGGATCAAGTTCAAGACCCTATGCATTGTCCACAAGTCTTTCTGGGGACTAGGACCGCACTACTTATAACTCTCTCTTCCTAAACATGTCCCTTCTCGAGCTCTCCGCTCATCCACCTCCAACTCTCTGAGGGTCAGTCGCTTTTCAAAGCAGAAAGTTGGGGGCAGATCTCTTTCTTCGGCTGGGGCCTCCCTCTGGAACAGCCTCCCTGCCTCTCTCAAACTTGAGCAGAACTGCCTCTGGTCCCAGAAGCAACTCAAGACCTTCCTCTTTGCTTCTGCTTTCTCTCTTCCTCTCCCCTGCTGATGACCCGTCTGGTCCACGCACTGGTCACCCTCTGAAGTTGGGCCCAGGTCCCTGCCTGTCCAGTTACACCTTGCACTGCCTTTTGGCTGCCCCAGCACTTGGGGTCTGTATCTGTAACCCTACATCCCCTTCGCTCTGCACTTATGAGCCACCCGTTGGCTGCACTTTTGATTACCTGCACTGAGCCACCCGCTGGCTGCACCTTTGATTACATCCCCTTCCCTGCACTTGCGTGATCTAAATGACAAGGCCTAGTAAGATCGTTGTTTCGTCCTCCCTCTGTTTCCCCATCCTTGTCTTGTCTGGCCTAGAAACACTTGTGTATAGGTGCGTTATAAATTCCATATCATATCATATCATACATTAAAATACAAGACTACCTGAAACAACACAACATCCTCAGCCCTCACCACTCAGGCTTCAGACCTGTCCATGGCACAGAATACTTCCTCCTTGACCTGAAAAACCAACTCAACGATATCCACGACACTGGCAACCTAGCCCTCCTCCTTCTCGATCCATTGGCAGCGTTTGACCTGGTCAACCACCAAACACTATGCCACCACCTCACTTTAGCTGCCAACATTTCACCCAAGTCCACCAAATGGATTACCTAATTTCTTGCAGGCACACAGTGTCTATGCTGGAAGCACTGCTGCCCATCCAACTCAAGTTACCTGTGGGGTCCCTCAAGGCTCATGCGTCTCCCCAACATTTTACAACATTTATACAAAACCACGCTCTGGACATATTTTATACCAACTATGCAGATGATACCCAAATCCTCATTCCCCTCTCGGGGATTTATGACCAAGACTACAGTTACATCAACAGAATGTATGACACTATCCAAGCATGGTTGGCCACCAGGTTGGCCTGGGGCATAAAATTGTCTCAGGCACTAATGAAAAAGTGACCCACATTTGCAAATGGCAATTCATTCCTTTTGTAACAGACTGGTTGAATTGTACACAAGTGGGATTTTATTGATACAATGTGATGCAAATTGTGAAATTTAGGAATATGTATTCAGGAACAATGGTCAAAACTACTAGCTGCATAAAATATACATTTTTTATACAATTATGACTTTCCTGGACATTAGTCCGGAAAATCTGAATTCTGAAAGCTCAATTTCGTGGTCTTTAGTCACGTGGAGAGAAGAAGTCGGAAGAGCATGATGGTCACACCTACGCACAAAGGCAGAGTGTGCCTTCACTCCCCTGAATTCTTCAGTAGCAAGGAACATTTCCAAGGACCAGTTCAACGCCCTAATTGACAGCAGACCACTGAGGTGATGATGGATGATCATGTTAATTGTTGGGAAGCTGTGGTTAAGACTAGCTTGTCTGCACCTGGACGCTCAGCCTGAGAGCTGCTAACATAGGTTGGGAGGGTACTGACAGAGGTTGGAAAGTTACCGATGATAAAAGACCGCATGATCAAGAGTCCTATAGTTGTGTAGCCAATTAGACGTTGTATATTTAGTGACATTTATAGTGACATTTTAGGGAAGGGCTTAGTTGCCCCACCTGATGTTAAGAAGCCTATCACTTTATTTCACTGCCCAAATGAGTATGGATAGTATACCTAGATGATTCGTTTAGACCCTATCGCATTCACTCGTAGGTATTTAAGTTTTCCCACGTAGGATGACATGAGTAATACACAGGTTAACGTCATCAATGACGAATATTTACTATAAAGGTGTCATTTTTTTAATGAAACGCTTTGAGATAGTGATGAGACACATCTGCTGATGTCCGTTATCATTCCTGTTTTAGATAATTGATATTAAAACACTTATCCTTTTGCCAACTACCTGAGTTGTTTCGATTATTGATGTTTGAATACAATTCTGCATCCCCATCTATCTCAAGGGTATTGCTATCTCATCTTAGAGGGCTGGAAGGTCCAGTTCACTCTGATGACATGTACATTGTAATTTTGAATTTCACATTACTATTATAAATATATGTACCTTGATGCACCATATGCTGTATAGGGGCATTATAAATACCCAATAAATTATAATATGTTCATGCTGTCATACGTTACATTTTGGTGGCTATTGCATGCATCCCAATCTTTGAGCCTTACTTTTTTTTATCTCTTTACACTTAGAGAGAAGTCATCCTCATTGGAGCATTCCGCGTTGGCTTGTGTGGGTGACCTGAATTTCGCACCAACCTCCTGAGTGCCATTGTTTGGAAGTTGTCCAAAAATAAATGTTCTTGCTGGTTTTTGCAATTTATTTTCTGTTAATACATATTTCATTGTAAAGAATAAAATGATCAGCGTAAAACTTGATTGCTTCTCTACTACTTTGCTTCTTTGTGTTAACATTGATCAAATCAGCGTAACTTCAAATGGCCTTCAACTATACAGAATGTGGGCCAATAAAGCAAATGGGGGCTTATACATCTATGCTTGCTGACAGGAGCAACAGAGTGGGATGGAACATCACATACTATCCAGTAGGAACTATTTGGCTGTGCCTTGAAACTTCATCCTGGAGAACTCCTTGGTAGTGCTAAAGAACATATAATTCATAAGCTATACAGTATATATAATTTGCATCCGTTTTATGACATTTTTGACTGGGGTGTATGAGGTGTTGATGATATGTGTGCAGTCTGGTGGGTGTACACCCAGACTGGGTTCTGGCTGTGTTCGGCCTGTAGGACGCTTATATGTGCAGCTAGGCCAGTTTGTAATGGGATATAGCTGCTTTTTATTAGAGTGATGACGTGTTTGTGGGGTAGTGGTCATATGTGAGCAGCTTGGCCGAATTGATTGAGGGGTATAGGTGCACTCTAATTGTGTAATGTGTAGAGTAGAGAGTAAGCATAGTGATATATGATGTTCCATCCACACGGCGATTAAGCGCAATGCGCTTCAAAGGCATTCGATGACAAGGGAGGGAAAGATGGAGAAAGCAAAGACACTCCCACAGGGCATGAACAGCACAAATGTGAAGACTAGCTACTGCACTCGGTCTAGAGACACCTAGACAGTGCAGGTGCTAGGGCACAGACAGGAGGGCATGCCTGGGAACTGTAAACGAGGACCGGAGGGGTTGGGTACACAGGGGCATCGCAGGGGACCGGGGGTGGGGGCAAACCGCAACAGCATGCAGGGGACCAGAGGGTACAGAGAGAAATCACAGTACCAGAGGGGCTGGGGGTATACAGCGACATCAAGGGCGACCAGAGGGGGATGAGGGAACACAGCGACAACATGGGACACGAGAGGGGCATGGGGTAGATGGCAATATCTTAGGGGCCAGGCGAGAAGCTGGCAGCATCACACTGAACCGGAGGTTGTTGGAGGGGCAGTGACGAGATGTGAACCAGGGGGTCTGGGCACACAGTGAAACGTTGGGACCTAAGGGGTTGTGGGCACACAGTGATGACGAGGGAAATAAGGGCGGGGGTACCAGCGACAACTGGCGGATAGTAGGTCAAGAAACTCATATCCTTTAAGACTAGTGATCTGACCAATCAGGGAGGTGGGCGGGCTGGGAGACGGGCGGGGATCAGGAAGAGGAAGCTGGTGGGGGAGGCACGGGGCACAGATTAATACAATTAAATGGCAAAAACAGGCTCGGAGGAACTTTTAGATGCTTTCCACTCGCCTCGCTTTCACGAAGCGATTATTACCCAAAGCAAAGACATTGGGTAATAATTGTATTATCGCTGTGTTGCAACTAACCAACGATCCACGACTATTCACAGATAAGCATGCCGCTCCGTCCATGTTACCAAAATTAAACAAGGTTTATAATTTGCTTATGTTTCCAATCTATTCAGATCCCTTATGGTATACCAGAGGTTGTGGGGTTGTTTAATGGTTTAGAAACCGATATTCATCTCTGCACCACTGGTGCACCGGAAGTTGATTTGCCACAGTGTGCCTCATATCCCAAACAGAACGGCCCTCCTAATTGGCTAATAGTCACCAAAGAGCTATAAACCCAATCGGAGGGTTGGGCTAGCCAACTATGATTCTATGAAGGCCACTTGCCTCCGGAACTAATACAGTTGTGTCCTGCTGTGAGCAGTTAATGATAGTCAGGTAAAGGAGGAGTGCTTCAGTTTAAAGAGTTTCGAGTACAGAAGCAGCCAGGCACATATGATGTGTCCTTGAAGGATGCAAGGATGGCAGTGAGTGTCTCCAATTGTCCAGATAGCTGTGTTGTTTCGAGATGGGATGTGTAGCGTGCAGTCAGTTGTAGCGTTGTTTTCAGAATGAGTGTAATTGTTTCAGTGAGGGGAGGCGGGACAGGACTTCTCGTCAATGGTGTGATAATTGCACGAGAGAGAAGCCGCACTTTTCACCTGGTGTGTGATACTTGGCAACACTTTATGCGTCAGGTTCCCATACAGTCCCCAGGCGGTGTTTGAGCACTTTTACTTTACTTTATTGAATTTGTATTGCGCACCTGAGAACCCGGAGGCTTAAGGGCGCAGACAAGACAAACAACATAAATACATATAAAGGTCGATAACAAGATAAGAGCAAAATGGGCAAGACATAACAATCACCATCCACTTAGTAACTGCAGTTCAAGTATTGAGAAAATCAGAGTAAGCATGTTAACAATAATCAGGAAGAGGAAGAACCATAAGAAACTCTCTGAAGATCTAAATTCCAAGAATAATGTTACAGTTTGAGGTCCCTTTGGGTAGATATTTGCATCGTCTGAGAAAAGCAGGCAAGGTGCTGGCCCCACAGCCCACCAAAATGCAGTCACAGTTGGGTAGCAGACACCAGTCACTCAGATCTATCCTCCGAATGATCATTAAGTCCGACTACTCCTGGGACAGTTCTGTGGCACAACCAAGCGAGAAACTTATTGCGCAGGGCTTCTTTGGGCTCTTTTTCTTTAGTTTTCTGAATGTTCGTTATAATGAAATATCTTTGATCCATTACAAAGTCATGAGTGTTCGAGTCCATTATCTTAGGCATATGTGATTTTTTTTTTTTACTGGCAGATTTCATAGGGAAGTGCTTTTCAATTTGGCATACCAAAATAACCTCGTTATGGCCAGCACTCAGCTCATGCAGAAATAAGGAAGGAACAGTTTCCTGTAATAAGTCTACGCTAGGGATTTTTGCCTTTTCATCGCATGCCAATATTGGCCCGATAGAACTCAGGGATTCCTCAATACAGAGGTCAGTTTGAGTGGCTTGATCTGTCATTTCCCTTTGTGAAAGAGTTTGGCTGGCAGTGTTTACCCTTGCTGCCTGTAGCATCAGCGCTAGCATGCCCATGTGTCTGGGATGCAGAGTTCAATTTCGGCACCCATAGGTCTGCTACCCAATCGTTTAATGCACCCGACAAAAAGCCACGGTCAAATGGGTCCTTAGAAAGTAGTAGCTCTTTAGCAATGTTGGCCATAAGGTCGGGCCATTTGGAGGAGAGCCGAATGCTTGGATTGATCAAAATTGGGTGTACTCCTCCCTTGTGGGGCAAGATTGAATATACACCTACCTTGAGGGGCAATGGCAGGTAAGGTTATGGGTATCTCAGGCTTTGGCGATGGTAGATCATTAGAGGTCTACACAGTCACCGTGTCATCCATGGTGCTATGCAGACTTACTATGGGTACATGTACTTTACGATTTTCCTTCAGTGAAAGACTATCCAAGACCCACGTTGAATTTGGTGCTTCGAATCCGGAGAACCCACAACCAGCCCTCTACAAGAATGTTTTATATGTTACCCATATATGCTTCAAGTACTCCCAGGGCGTTAAGTGGGGTAAGAAAGTAAGGTGGTGGGGGCTCATTTGGGGGTGTGTCTTGCATGATGGCCATGGTCTAATACCTGATGGGGGTGGCCTACCTACGAACATTTTAAAAATGGTGTGGCCTGCTAACTAAGTGCATATCACAACACAGTGTGCTTGCTTCATTCCTTAAAGTATTATAAATCAATGCTCAATATCATTAATTATTGGACCCTCACAAAAGGGTAGTTGTTTTATTAGCAGGTTCATTAGCATCCCATTACATAGTTTGGGCAAGACTAACCCTTCAAAAGGCACTACTCATCTCCTCTGTCGGGCCGTGAAAGGGAGGCCCAGGCAATTCAGACACTTTCATCTGCCTACAGCACCCAAGCAGCTAGTTTTGTTGCAAATAGCCTCTCCGTCCATCCAGTGCCTTATGAGTGGGAAAGCAGCCGGAGCCAGCCCTGAGCCTTGAAGGGACAAGCATAGAGGAAAGCAACAGGGGGATAGCAGGAGCCTTGAAGGGGCAAGCGTAGAGGAGAGCAACAGGGGGACTGCAGGAGCCTGGAAGGGCCAAGCATAGATAAGAACAACAGGGGGACAGCAGGAGCCTTGAAGGGGCAAGCGTAGAGGAGAACAGGGGGACAGCAGGAGCCTTGAATGGGCAAGCGTAGAGGAGAGCAACACGGGGACAGGAGGAGCCTTGAAGGGGCAAGCATAGAGGAGAGCAACAGGGGGATAGCAGGAGTACCCGTGGAGCCTCATAAGGATCCCGACAAGTGCAACCCCGACGAGTGCAACAGGTGAGGCACCTCTATTAATGCAAACACACAGAGGAAGATACCGTAGGACATAGCAAGGGAGGAGGCTCCGGACAACAGAGCAGTCAGCTATACAAAGAGGACTACCTCACAACCTCCACCACACCAACCATCCAGGAGAAGATTGAGGCCAGGAAGGGCCAAGGCACCGCACCGTGGAGGCCCTGGCGAAATCCGATCAAGGGCCCACAAGAGTGACGCCAGGCACCACGGTTCCCCAGAGCAGGATAAAGGAGCCAAGGTGGAGCTTCCGGGGGGAGGTGGGTGGGGGCAGGCATGCCTAACCAGACAAACTGTGGCAACCACAGGAGATGAAGCCTCTAATATCAAGAGGGGCAAAGCGGACACCTCAGGCAGGGGGATCGCTGGGAGACATTTCCCCCTAAAAGCGGGGGATGTAAAGGACTAGGGGCCCTGCAGACCTGGTCCAGGAGAGACAACCCGCCAGGTATAGCCCCATGACCTCCACGAGGAGAGAATCCCCAAGTAGCTGCAGAAAATAGGTCCCAGAAAAGGAGGCCCGGTTGAGAAGGAGGGGGACCACCAGCACCTCATCACCACAAGACCGGGCCTCAAAGACATTACATAAAGGGGTTTCCACCCCCCTCCCCCCCATGAGGCTAGAGGGGTCCGAGAGGCCCAGAACCAGAATAAAATCACCAGGGAGGCTAAACTTTAAGGCAAAATGAAAGCCCGGGGAGGGCAACCGCCACAATAGATAACACCAAAAGGGGTGGGGGGGGCCTTGGAATTAAAAATGGGCCCAGACAAGCCTGCAGGTTGTACAGCTGGGGAAAGGAAAAGACTCCATTTTAAAAAAAAAACATTTTTTATTGTGTTTGGTTAAAATTTACCTTTGCAAAACAATAATCACATTAACAGTAAAATGTGTAAACTTCTAAGCAAAAACAGCCTTAATACTCTAAAAGAACAAAAGAAAAAATGAAAGGACTCAATACCCGAGATTCCACAGCGGATTCGCCACCAGAATTTGCTTAGGCTGGCGAAATGATGCAACATGGGGTTAAAAATGCTGAGGCACAGCTCCAGTTGCCCGGGAAGGACGGCGCCAAGCCACCATAGGGTTATATTGGCACAATTCCTCACAGGCGGCTTTGCAGGGCACCAGAAAATTGCATTTTATATGCCGTCAGAATTTGCTTAGGCTACCGTCTGATTTTGCAATCTCACCATAAATGATGTAACATAGGGTACAAAATTGCCACCATAGGGTTAATGCTGCACTGCCCTGTACAACACAGGTTTAAAATTGATAACACAAATTGCTAACATAGGGTTAATGCTGACTGCTCCGTACAACATATGGTTGGCTACAAAAAACACTGTCAAAAAATGCCATTGCAAGCATTTTCTGACGGGTTAATGCTATGCTGCACTGCCCTGCACAAAATAGGGTTAAAATAGATAATATGCCCTGCGGAAACATAGTGTTAATAGGGTTAATGTACAGCTGCCCCTGCCCCTTGCCCCGCTGCCCCTGCCCCGTAGACCAGAAAGCATTTTCTGACGGGTTAATGCACTGCCCTGCACAACATAGGGTTAAAATAAATAATATGCCCTGTGGAAACATAGGGTTAATAGGGTTAATGTACAGCTGCCCCTGCCCCTTGCCCCGCTGCCCCTGCCCCGTAGTCCAGAAAGCATTTTCTGAAAGCAGAAAGCATTTTCTGACGGGTTAATGCACTGCCCTGCACAACATAGGGTGAATAGGGTTAATGTACAGCTGCCCCTGCTCCTTGCCCCGCTGCCCCTGCCCCGTAGACCAGAAAGCATTTTCTGACAGCAGAAAGCATTTTCTGACGGGTTAATGCACTGCCCTGCACAACATAGGGTTAAAATAAATAATATGCCCTGTGGAAACATAGGGTTAATAGGGTTAATGTAGAGCTGCCCCTGCCCCTGCCCCTTGCCCCGCTGCCCCTGCCCCGTAGACCAGAAAGCATTTTCTGACGGGTTAATGCACTGCCCTGCACAACAAAGGGTTAAAATAAATAATATGCCCTGTGGAAACATAGGGTTAATAGGGTTAATGTACAGCTGCCCCTGCCCCTTGCCCCGCTGCCCCTGCCCCGTAAACCAGAAAGCATTTTCTGACAGCAGAAAGCATTTTCTGACGGGTTAATGCACTGCCCAGCACAACATAGGGTTAAAATAAATAATATGCCCCGTGGAAACATAGGGTTAATGTACAGCTGCCCCTGCCCCTTGCCCCACTGCCCCTGCCCCGTAGACCAGAAAGCATTTTCTGACGGGTTAATGCACTGCCCTGCACAACATAGGGTTAAAATAAATAATATGCCCTGTGGAAACATAGGGTTAATAGGGTTAATGTACAGCTGCCCCTGCCCCGCTGCCCCTGCCCCGTAGTCCAGAAAGCATTTTCTGACGGCAGAAATCATTTTCTGACGGGTTAATGCACTGCCCTGCACAACATAGCGTTAAAATAAATAATATACCCTGTGGAAACATAGGGTTAATAGGGTTAATGTACAGCTGCCCCTGCCCCTTGCCCCTTGCCCCTTGCCCCTGCCCCGTAGACCAGAAAGCATTTTCTGACGGCAGAAAGCATTTTCTGACGGGTTAATGCACTGCCCTGCACAACATAGGGTTAAAATAAATAATATGCCCTGTGGAAACATAGGGTTAATGTACAGCTGCCCCTGCCCCTTGCCCCGCTGCCCCTGCCCCGTAGTCCAGAAAGCATTTTCTAATAGCAGAAAGCATTTTCTGACGGGTTAATGCACTGCCCTGCACAACATAGGGTTAAAATAAATATGCCCTGTGGAAACATAGGGTTAATGTACAGCTGCCCCTGCCCCGTAGACCAGAAAGCATTTTCTGACGGGTTAATGCACTGCCCTGCACAACATAGGGTTAAAATAAATAATATGCCCTGTGGAAACATAGGGTTAATAGGGTTAATGTACAGCTGCCCCTGCCCCTTGCCCCTTGCCCCTGCCCCGTAGACCAGAAAGCATTTTCTGACAGGTTAATGCACTGCCCTGCACAACATAGGGTTAAAATAAATATGCCCTGTGGAAACATAGGGTTAATAGGGTTAATGTACAGCTGCCCCTGACCCTTGCCCCGCTGCCCCTGCCCCGTAGACCAGAAAGCATTTTCTGACAGCAGAAAGCATTTTCTGACGGGTTAATGCACTGCCCTGCACAACATAGGGTTAAAATAAATAATATGCCCTGTGGAAACATAGGGTTAATGGGGTTAATGTACAGCTGCCCCTGCCCCTTGTCCCTCTGCCCCTGCCCCGTAGACCAGAAAGCATTTTCTGACAGCAGAAAACATTTTCTGACGGGTTAATGCACTGCCCAGCACAACATAGGTTTAAAATAAATAATATGCCCTGTGGAAACATAGGGTTAATGTACACCTGCCCCTGCCCCTGCCCCTGCCCCTGTCCCTGTCCCCGCTGCCCCTGCCCCGTAGACCAGAAAGCATTTTCTGACGGCAGAAAGCATTTTCTGACGGGTTAATGCACTGCCCTGCACAACATAGGGTTAAAATAAATAATATGCCCTGTGGAAACATAGGGTTAATAGGGTTAATGTACAGCTGCCCCTGCCCCTGTCCCCGCTGCCCCTGCCCCGTAGACCAGAAAGCATTTTCTGACCGCAGAAAGCATTTTCAGACGGGTTAATGCACTGCCCTGCACAACATAGGGTTAAAATAAATAATATGCCCTGTGGAAACATAGGGTTAATAGGTTTAATGTACAGCTTTAATGTACAGCTGCAAAATCCGATGTTACAGTACCGTCGGATTTTGCTTTGCCATTGAAATTCACGCATGCGCAGTAGCAGCCTAAGCATTTTGCGACGATGAGCAGAATTCAACGTTACACCGGCCTGGCAGCAGCTGCCATTCTGGCTCCTGTGGGTTCTGGGGAACACTGGTGATCAGGAGCCCACACTGCCTGTGTTGTCATGCTTGGGCACGTTACTGCATGACCCTGCCTGGAGGCAGTGCCCCCTTCATTTTTCGCCATTGGGAGAGCAGGCTTGAAAGGAAGAGCTCTCCCCCGACCACACATCTGGGCCCCGCTGCTGGCAATGTGTGGAGGGGGTGAGGGAAATCATGGCTGCTCTGCAAGTCATCCAGCACCCACCATGGGCCAGAGCACCATCTGGAGCACATCCATCTAGAGAACACTGGATGCATGCTGGAGACTTTGCAGGAAACAAGACCACCACCTAGACGTGGCTCACACACATCACCGCTAAAGTATGTCTTGGCGAGGTATCACAAGCAAGTGCCAAGTGGCACAACCCATACACCTGACGGGACCCCTCCCGCCCTGTAGTAAGTGTCGAGGGCCAGCCTTTTTGGGTGACAAATACGAGGAGTGAGAGAACTCTTCTCAACGCAATAATATCCAAATCGGAGGAGTCCCAACTGACGTGCATGACCAAGACCTGGGGGCCTGCATCACCGATCTCTTCCGCCAGATCCAGGACGCCCCACCAGATGACCCAATTCAGTTGGACAGGACACATTTAGTTTGTCTGATGGGCCAAGAGCATCGAGACTGTGCCCGACGTTCTCACACGAGTCCACTTTTATATGTTAAAGGAAAAGATCCTAACTTGAGCCTGGCAAATGGAGGAGATTCACTTTCGAGGATCCACCTTGCCCCCTCTACCAGGATTTAGAGTAACCCTGTTCAAGCGTAAAGCACTGCGACCACTAATGGAATGGCTCTGCGAGAAAGAGCCAGTCCCGGGCCCATCAGCTATACCCGGAGCCAGAGTGTCAGGATTCCATGGCATATTTCCACATTGTTAAAAAGACATTACACTAGAAAATTTTCATTTAAGAAATTTCATCATTACATATATGTGTAAGAGTGATGTTTGAGTGTTTGTTCTGAATTTCACATCTTATTATTTATCTAAATTTCCTTAATGTTAAAATATGCAGGAAGTGCCTAATTTCCCAAGTCAAAATGGTGGCTCTGTTTCTTAACAGTGATTGGTGGAAGAGTGCTGTGAGGTAGCTTGGAACTTTCACCAAGATTCTAAACTGCCTTTCATTCCAGTTCCCAAAGAGAAAGGTTGTTGATACTATAGCTCCCTAGATATTTAGTTTTAAAAAGTTTTAGAAACCCCTTTTGAGAAATTCCTAGATGAAAACTCCACAGAAAGATATCTTCAAGAAGAAGTCATCATTATATACAAGAATATTTACAGATGAAGCAAGCTAAGTCTTTCAATCTGAAAAGTTCATCTTTTTGACTGAACTCAACTATGAGTAATTAATAAAGAAACTGTACTATCTGCATTTTGGTTTATTATTTGAAAAGAACTATTATTTGCACTGCGCAAGTTTGGAGAAAGAAATTCAACATTGCGTTTATTTTATTTTTTTCTTGCGACTTCGTGTTCGCGTATTATTGTATTGCGTAGGTTTTATTTTAATTTACAGTTCTATTTTCAGTAGTGTTTATTTGGATTCAGTTTTCTTATGAGTTGCGCGTGTATTCAGCATCATTTTCGCAGTATTTTCTTGTTACACGCGCGACTCGTTTATATTTGTGTAAACAGTAATGTTCAGTTAGAGTAAAGGACCCACGTGTGTCAGTTGCATGCGTCCCGATAGTATTGATTTACTTCCTGGTTTGGCATCTAGTCGTTTTTAGTGACGTAGTGGACTTTGTTTTAAAGTTCTATTTTTGCTTCGTGTCTTCATTTTTCTCTACTCCGTTCTGTTTGCGCGTTACGTTGCGTTCTGCAGACAAGTTATAGGTATTAGGGCGCAGTTCTATTTTTGCTTCGTGTCTTCATTTTTCTCTACTCCGTTCTGTTTGCGCATTACGTCGCGTTCTGCAGACAAGTTATATTTTTGTTCTCAGTGCTTAGTAGAATCCTTTATCTAAAGAACTTGAGAAGTCTACATTGTTGAATAAAATCACACACGGATACATTATTCCTCACGGACTACAATAAATAAGAAAGCTGGAAGTTTCTTCAAAGAAGAACTTTAATTATTTCATGAATTTTAAGAACTATAATTGCACTATTTCATCAAAGCAATTTCAATTCAGATTTTCAGCAAGACTTAAGTCAAGAAAAACTACCAAAGTTTTATCAACATTGAAATATTATTTAATACTTGAAGACTTAATGAAAAGTGTATCATAAAATTGAGGCCTATCAGCAATCTAGCATACGCAGCAGGTAAAAGAGAAAATAAGGTTAACAATTATATATATATATATATATATATATATGACTATATTCAGAGTAGAGTATTATTAACCCGTATATTCTTGTGTTTAGATTTTCACAGACAGCATAGTGATGAAAACTAAATCAATTCAGCACTAAAGAAATACCATCTACGGAGTCAGAGTAGCTGGAAACCAGGAATCAGGGAGCCAGTGTCCAGTGTCTTGAGAGCCAGTGAAGATCTGCAGTTGTTATTTTATCCTCTATTCCCCTTTCCCCTTGGGTTTGCCGGTTTGGTAATTTTAATTATTAAAGATTGTTGAGCTGGCATATCAAGGGGGTCTGGTAGGCCAGCATCACTCCTGCAAGAAGATAAAGACAGAGTCTGACACAGAGTGTGACTGGTGTGAGAAATCTGAGTGTGTCCTCACTTCCCCAACTTACTCCGCTCGGGTGGCCAGGTAAAGGCCATTGCTTTTGGATCCTGACCCTGCAGGTGGATATGCGAGGGAGGATTACCTGGGTGGAGGCCCCTTGGGGAATGGAGAAAGGATGTCTGCAGGTGAGACACGATATTTCCCCTTTCCTTTTCATGATGAAACTTCCAACCTGGAAGCTTTTATAGGCCCATGTCAACAGACAGCATTTCCCTCCTTTCACAGTGACCGGTGGAAGCTCCGTTATAAGAAGTCTAGAAAGAGACCACCTCAAAGCACTTCTCTCTATATGGGCCAAGTAGAACTCCCTTCAAAACTCTTATGTTAATTCCCAGACACCTCTAACATATACTAAATCAGAAAGTAAACAACTAAAAGGAACACCCCATGTCACTCAATCCCTATCTCTGCCACACCCACATTATGACCACCCCCATTCATATTCCTATAAAACTGGGATGTGGAAGAGGCGACTAAGAGTAATGCACACTTATAATGAGTTTCACCACTGTGGTACTGAGAAGAGGAAAATGCTTATGGAGGATCAGACATGTTTAGTTAATTGGAGTAATGAGAGTCAGGCAAACTACTCACACCTGGAGCCTATTGGAAGGCTACAGGTGCTTAAAAGGAGTCCCAAGCAGCAAAGCAGAGAGAACCTGCCTAGAGAGAAGGTGGCAGCTCTGTGGTGAGAAGCAGGCTGGCGCAGGACCGTCAGAGAGGACGCTGTGTGTAGCCAGGGGAAGAGGTGCTGCGACCCGAGAGGGCCTTGTGAAGACCAAAGCCTGAGCAATTACCTAAGCCGCGTGTTCACAGCTGGAGCTGGGGAACACAGAAATCTCCTAACCGCCCCAGCGTGGGATGCTGCACAAAGGTTTTTCCTGAAAGCGAGCACTACTTACTGGAGCTCCTGATGCACACACAGGAGTGGAGAGAAGGATGGAGAGCGGCAAGAAGACACCTGGCGGCGCAGAGATGCATCAGTGAATGTGAGAAGGGGACTCCTGGTACCGGGGTGCTCTGGGGGTGAATCGTGGACATTTAATGTTTGCGAGCAAACAAAAAGCTTATGAGAATGGGATCTGGAACCCGAAGAAATAATGAATCATGAACAAGTTGTCAAGTATTTGCTCCAGAGATCTTCTGATGCACCCCAGCCAACAGAAATCCCCCCCCCCCCCACACCCCCAAGACCCTCAGGTGCACGCCAGCCACCTGAGACGGCCTCTTGGGAAGGAATGCTTCCCTTGCCTTCACTTCCTGCTGCACAGTCTCTGTAACACAGGTCTCCCACGGGCGAGCTTCTTCCCTGCACTCTCCCCACTGCGCAACCTCTGCCCTTCCATCTGCAGGAGGCGGGGAACGTCTCAGGAACGGCAGCTGCAATCTGACACAAAGGGGTCCCGGCGTCCTCCCTCTCCTCCAGCTTCAGTATTGGCGGTGCATGTGTCAAGCTGCTGCTTCCAACTGCTACTGCTTCTCTCCTGCACTCCTGGCCTGCACCTGAGGGGGATTTATAAGCCTCCCACTCTGCCTCAGGTGTGGGTCATTTGGATTGAGACTACTCCTAACCTTGCACCTCTTCAGTCCTCTTCCTCGTCCAAGTACATAGGGAATTATGAGACTTGAAGTACCTAATAACAAAGTTGGTTTTCTGGGCTTGTTTTTCACTTTTAAACACACGTTTGTTCCTCCCAACATAGTTTACAGGAATTTCATAAGAATCGGACACCAAGCTAAATTGACAAGGAATAGGCAATTCTTTTAAGCTGTTATTTTTCTTAGACTTTCGTTCACTCTACCTTTGGGCGTCAGAGAGGTCTCTAGCTTTCCAAGTTTTAAGATTTTTTTTTTGAAAACTTTCTTTTTGATCTGCAATTCACATCACAATCGCTTCAATTCCCATTGGCAAGGGATATATATATAACAAAACAATAATTTTCACTCTTCCACTCCCATATTTTATGTTAAGAGTGCATGATTTCGTAATAGCATAGATTTAACACATTGGGCATACAGGATGACAGTTTTCGTATATTGTTTAATCGCTGTCTGATTCTTCCGAGCATAGCGGGGTATTTCCGAGGTAAGATCTGACTAGTGCCCAAATGTCTTTAGGTCTGCATGGTGGGGGAACCAGCCCTATATATGTTTCTTTGCATTCGTTGACATATGTCAGTGCTGTAAGGAATTGTTCTGCACGCGGTGCGTGTCTACTCTTCCATTTTGCAGGATACATTTTTTAGCCACAACACATGCTATGTTAAACAGTATCCTGTTTTTTTCCGGAACTTTTCCTATGTCGCCAAACAGGTATTTTTGTGGGTTGAGTTGTGCTGGGATTTGTGTGATATCCTCCAAAATGTTCGCTACTTCCCGCCAGAACCCTTTTACCAAGGGGCAGGTCCAGTACATGTGGTATGCGTCTGCTCGAGGCGTGTTACATTTGGGACAGTTCGGGATTATGGATTCATGGAGCTTTGCCATTTTAACAGGGGTATAATGGAGCTTATTCAGTATTTTGAACTGTATGAGTCTGAGCCCGGCATTCAAGGAGACTTTCTTTGTAAGGAGGCAATATCTGGCCCATTTCCCTTCCTCTATTGTTATACCCATGTCCGCTTCGAACGAGGCCTTTATCGTATTTGAAGATTTCGTATGGGTTTGGACTAGACTATAGAATGTGGAGACACTTGTGCCCGTTTGTGAGTGAAGTGCTTGGTAGCAGGCGTGTTCGGGTGGTTCTAATGGATATGTTGGCCATCGTTCCTTGAATACTGCCTTCATACGATGATATTGTAAAGTGACAAGTTGGCCTCGCCCCACTGTGTCCACAAAGTCCTCCGGGGTTACAAATCTGCCATTTGGGAATCATGGCCTTCATTGTAATTTCAAATTTCGGGATCCAAGTGTTTTGTATATCAATGTCGTAGGTGGGTTCAATGCCCGGAAAGTTCCATAACGGAGCCTGTGAGTTGTAGGGTATTTCTATGTGGAGTCATTTACTGATTGCAGCCCATGCTGCGATTGTACATGATGCTGGGTCAAATTTGCAGTCATCTTTATGACATTTCGCAAATATAATGGATCTTAAGTTCGTAGGGCGGACCGAGTGTCGTTCAATGGGGACATGTGGCGTTTCTTCAGTTGGGTTCTGCCAATATTTAACATTTTGTGCCTGTGCCACATGGTAATACAACTCGAAATCGGGTGCGGCAAAGGCCCCCCATTTCATAGGGCTCCACCAGTTTTTCCCCATTTCATTCTTTGGCCCCCCCCATTCCATATGAAGGTGGTCGCCATGGACTGTAAATTTTCAAAGAAAGGTTTACCTGGCCATATGGGGACATTGTTGAAAATGTACAGGAGCTTGGGTAGGACTACCATTTTCAGTAGTACCGCGATTCGACCAGCAAGTGATATGGGAAGTCTAGTCCAGATTTGGAGTTTGGTGTGGATCGCCTGCATTGCGGATTCATAATTGTCTATGTATAGTGAAGGCTTGTCTCTAGAGACCAGGATTCCCAAGTATTTGATATGGTTAGGAGCCCATTTCAGACCATGTGTGTATGTGTGGGGCAGCTAGTGGCCTGTGCCAATGGGAAGATTTCAGATTTGGCGGTGTTAATTTTGTAGCCTGAGTATGCAGTAAAGTCTTCTGTCACTGTCAATGTAGGCTCTAGGTTCTTCTCTGGCCTTCGTATATACAGTAGTGCATCGTCTACATATAATGAAATGGATTGATAAATGCCGGCCATCGTTATGCCCCTCAGTTCTTGTACCGTTCTGCTTGCGGTCGCCATTAGTTCAATCGTGAGGGCGAAAAGAATGGGGGAGAAGGGACAGACTTGTATGGTACCACTGTGTAAGGTGAGATGGGTGGAGAGGGTACGGTTTGTTAGGACCCTGGCTTTGGGCGATGTATATAGCAACCTGACACTCTGTGTGAAGTATGGGCTGAAGCCGAATTTGTTGAGAACCTCAAACATGTATATCCACGAGACAGAATCGAACGCTTTCTTGGCGTCTAGTGAGATGGCCACAGCCTGTGCATCTGGCTTAATCTACGACATAAATGCCAAACAGTCTACGCAAATTTAAGGCCGTGGACCTTGTTGGGATAAAGCCACATTGGTCATGGTGCATTAAGGTGGTCATTTTGGGCAGTAATCTAGTAGTGAGTACTTTTGCACTTATCTTTGCGTCAGTGTTTATCAGGGAAAGAGGGCGATACGAAGAGCGTTAATGGGCAGGGCGTCTAGGCTTCAGCAAGACTCATCTGTCATTGTATCTGGGAGTGAGCCGGAGCTCAAGGCTTCCTCCCATACGTGAGCTAATACCGGGGATATTATTTCAGCGTACATTTTGTACAAGTCAGAGCTTAGGCCATCAGGGCCTGGAGTTTTGCCCGCTGCCAGTGAATTTGTCGCTTCAGCGATCTCTTCGCTGTTTATTTCCTGCTCTAGAGCCAGGTTGTCCTCTGGTGAAAGTCTGGGGAGATGGATCTTGCTCAAATAGGTCTTAATGTCTTCCAGCGTACATGTATCATGGTTAGCGTACAAGTTAATGTAGTATGCAGCAAATATGGCATGGATATCTGCTTCTGCGTGTACGGCCTCTTTCTTGTCTGTCAATATGCTTGTGATGGGGGCATGATTGTGTTCATTTCTTAATATACGTGCGAGGTGGTTCCCTGCTCCGTTTCCTTTGCCATATCTACGCGCCCTGGTTGGGATGGACATGTATTGTTGTTCTTGGGTTGCTAAATCATTGAATTTCTGGAGATGTGCATTAATATTGGCCAGTGTGTGTTTGTTATGTGTTGTGCTATAGTCAGTTTCAAGCGTTTTCAGGTATGTTTCCGTTTTATCCAATTCAGATCTGACATTTTTAAAGGAGACCAGTAGATTTAGACATTAGATTGCCCCTCACCCATACCTTGAACGCTTCCCATATTATGGCCCACTTGTTCACTGATCCTGCATTTAATTGAAAGAATTCCTCCATTTCAATGTGTAATGCCTCAACAACATTAGGGTCCTTCGGGATGTTGGGAGGCATTCTCCAACGTTGAGCTGGACGTTTTATTTCTGGAACGAAACCTCCAGTGTGACCGGGGAATGGTCCGAGAGTGTGCGGGCGAGTAATTCACAATGCACCACAGAGCTCAGCATTAAGGAGGAGATAAACCAGTAGTCTATTCTGGATTCTGTATCATGTACCGATGAGTAGAAGGTGTATTGTCGGTCAGTTGGGTGTGTCCCTCTCCAGGCATCGGTCAGAGCCAACTCCTGTAGGGCTTGGTGTATGATAGTGGCTGATTTAGTTAGGGTCCTTTGTCTACTGGAAGACCTATCTAGTGAGACATCTAGGATAGTGTTAAAGTCTCCACCCCAAAGCACCCAGGCACCCGCTGTTGAGCGCATTTCATAAAGGAGGTGAGCATAAAATTCGGGTTCATCTGTGTTCGGACCATAGGTATTGACCAGTACTAGTTTTTCGCCTGCTGCAGTGCCCCACACTATAACAGATCTCCCCAGCTGATCAGTTTTGCTTTTTTCAGGGGCAAACCCTAACGAGGGATGGATCAGCGTGAGGACACCTCTGTTCTGTGATGAGTATTCGGTATAATACCTGTTGTTGCCCCATTGTCTCAAAACACTTTCATTAGTTCCCCCGCAGCGCATGGGTCTCCTGGAGCATTACTATGTGCGGACAATGTCTATTGATGTATGCCCCTACTTTGCTGGCTTTTGCTCTGTTGTTCAGTCCTCGGATAGTCAACGTGAGCATTTTGAGTGTTAACCCGGTGGGTGCCTGTGTTTTCTGTGCCATGTCAGTGCATTCCAATCAGACCTGGGAGGGGATGGTGTCGCACTAGGGGGATCAGCGCGCGATATTGTGATTGCATTTTTTACAATAAACAAACCAGTTAACTTCTTAACAAGGTGCCCAACTGGGGCTCTCAACATGAGTGACCATGTTCCACGCCAGCAAAACAGACCCCCGCCCCCCACCTCCTCAAGTTCCCTGTTCCCACCCCCACCATCGGGCCCAACTTGATGAGGATTCCCTTTTACAACTCTGTGGTTTCACTCGTGGAGGGGGACGAGTGCTACAACTCCGCTTCTGTAGCCGAGCACATCTCATCCGGCTTTCTTCTAGCGATTAAGAAACTGTGATACCCCTTTCTGCTACTGCAATTGCTAGTGATCGATGAGAGGGTAACTGAGGGAGTCAATCAAGAACAAGGAGGAGACAAGGTGCTGTAGTCAAACAATAGGTCAGTGTGTTAGCTATACTGGTTGTTGTAGGTCATTATGCTCGAGTTCGTTTCTTCCAGGTGGAAGGGGGATGGAGGATTCCACATAGGCTAGTGCCGCTGCCGGAGAATCAAAGAAGTGTGCCTGTCCGCCGTGCTGAATGCGCAGCCTTGCTGGAAACAGGAGGGCGTAGGGGACCTGTGTTGCTCGTAGCTGACGTTTGATGGTTTCATAGGATCGTCTTTGGGTTTGGACTCCCGCTGAGAAGTCTGGGTATATGTGTATATTGTCGTTGCCATGTCTCGGAGGAACCTTCTCCCTTGCCAGTCTCAAAGCAGCGTCTCTGTCTCTGTAATTCAGTAGCTTCACAATTTTCGTACGGGCGGGAGCCCCGGGTTTGGGCGGTGGGGCAAGTGTGCGATGTGCCCGTTCGACCAGGATTGAGGGGAAAAAGAGTCAGCAATCAGGAGGGTCTTCAAGAAAGATCCAATTTGGGTTTCCATCGGTCCTTTACAAAAGGATTCCGATAGGCAGACTATGCGCATGTTATTTCTTCTCGACCTCGACTCCAAGTCATCACACTTATCACGGAGTTTGTTAATTTCTCCTTTCAGTGTTTTGATCTGTGGAGTCTTCATTTGCACTTATTCTGTTTTCAGCGTCTGTGATTCTGGCGCTTTCTTTGTCTACCCTGGCTTTGAGGGAACCTATTGTGGAGACAATGTTGTCTAGTTTAACATTAATGGCCAGGAACCCATTTTCCACAGTTGTGAGAAGGTGACCAAACCTGGAGTCATCATTAGTAGAGGATGTGGCAGCTGTCGTTGGGTTCGGGTTCTCAGAGGTTGTTTGTTAATTTGTAAAGGAATCCATCGCCCCAGTTTTCCTGCTTTTCACTACGTTCTTTCCTGGCATCGTCAGGATGTTCGCTTGGTTGTTCCAATTGAAGTGATGGCCATGGATGCCCGCTGGGCGGTGATAAGGACTGCGCCCTCGTTCGTCAACCGGCAGTGTGGTCCCAGGAGTGACAATTTCAGGATTATGGTTCTTATGTCCCACCCGTCTCTTTACTCTGCAACAGGACGTCTAGGGCTATCTAGGCGACAGAGTCGGATATACTGAGGAGTGCTTGCCTTCAGTGCTAGCCAGCGTTAGGCGTAAGCTTTGCCGGTTCCACCAATTTTCTCAGGAATGGACTGTGTCCTCCCACGTGGCCGCATATTATCAGGGTTGCGTTGATAGGGGAGAGATAGCTTTACTTCCCCTACTCAGGCTTAAGGGCGAGTTGTGTAGACTGCCGAGATGGGGCGGATTGGGTATGTTCTTGGGTAACAAGTTCCAGTGGCACCAATTAACAAGGTTTAGTTTCGACCCAGCTCGGGTGTTGGACAGGTAGAGAAGATTGTCCTGGAGTGAATGCACTGGGTGCTTTCTTGGTGTTGCTGCTTCAGATTGTGCCGAGTTTAAATTGTGCCAAGGGGGAGGCCGTATGATTTTCTCTCCGCCTCTCCCTAGGTGGGTTGATGGAGTAGCTTGTTCCCGGGCAGTATCGTGCCCCGCAGGCCCCGTCAGCCCTGGGCCTCAGAAGGCTTCCTAGCGTGAGATACGTGCCTGTGTGGAATGTTATATTGGTGCCCTTCAGAACAACGAGGAATTTCTGCCGTCACCCCCTGTATGCCAGCCCAGGTGAAGTATGCACAATATACGTGTAGAAGGGTACGGATAGACCTCTTCAATCGTTTGCCCCAGGGCGCCCATCAGCAGCGGGCCGCGTGTACTACGCACACAAGAGGATCACCTTGTTTGATCTTGCCAGCAGCGGGAGCAGCTGAGGAATGGAGACAGGGCCGCCGCATTCAGGGTTCGATTGTTGCCGACTGTGCAATGGAGCGCCTCGCATCGGCAGTGAGGGCTCCGCACGGCCAGTGCCGCTCCGGACAACGCCGGAGGCGTGAGCGGAGATGTGGACCAGGATTTAGTGCACACAGTTCAGTTAATGCGCGGGGACAGGTGGCACAGTTCCTACCGGAGAGGACCCCGTCCTCGTCGTGTCTTCGGTGTCTGCCGTCTGGTGGCGTTTGAAGTAGTCTGGTTCACTGGAGTCGCCGCCTGCTGCCCGCACCTCCTGCAGGGCCGGTCCCACCCACAGGGAGGCCTGTGCACTGCGAGGAACCGCAGGCCCCGCATCAACCACTCGAACTATGGAGCGCCCCGGGGAATCCCGTCCGCGACCCCGTCCGAGTTAGGGCATGGAGGGTCTGATTTCGCCCGTTGTTTTTGCGGGTAGGTCCAGGATAACTGCTGTGATCAGTACAGCTGGTCTCGTAGCGCTGGGGAAAGCAGTTATAGGATGTATTTTTGAAAGGATTACACGCCAGAGAGGAGCTCCACTCTTAGGCAGCCATCTTGTTGCGCAACAGCACCTCCTCCCCCCAAGTTTTAAGATTTTTATAAGGAGTTATATTCTTCCCAAGGCCTGAGAGTTTACAATTGATGATATTCCTATTTACCGGTGGATCTTTTGGAATAGCCAAATGGTTATGGTCACAAGCTATTATATACTTTGGTATTATGGAGTTAACCTCCCCAAAAGAGGATACCGACGGGATTGAGGGAACAATTAAGAGAGACATTGTGCAAAGAAAGCAAATAATTAGTTAGGAAGAGGGAAGCCATATTAAACTGATTTTATTGACCATTCAAGAACTCTTAAAACTTAGGATCTATCACATTGGAGATACAAGAAAGAGAAAGAACTGAGAGATCTATTAGGCCAAGAGGAATTCATTACAATATCAGATATGGAAGCCAAGATAATTAGAATGTTTAAATGTGATACAGACGACTATCTAAAGGAAGAAATGTACTCATGGATGGAAAAATACAGATTACCACAAAGAAGACCACAACAGATGCTACAACCTCTGAGTCTGATAACACAAGTGAACAAGAAGCCCCTACCAGGGGTGCTGGGAACACACAAGTGTTAGGTGGAGGGAATGAGGCACAAGCTACAACATCTGGGGTTACTTTTTTTTAGAAAACACCCAAGAAGGAAGAGAACGCGGAGGGGGAAAAGGAAATCAAAGAGGAGGAGGGAAGATAACACGACAACAAAAGAAAAGCTAGTAGTTAATTTGTCTACTAGTACCTTCAGTAGTGCTGAAATAAACACCCTTCAAGGGAATTTAGAAGTAAGAGCACCTTTATGCCACCTATAAACATACCATCTGTGGAGATTGTCCACAACAGGTGCTTAAAGACCTTAGCACTATCTCTTACAAACATCCAAAACATAACAACTTGAGACCACATGCACTAAACTTAGTGAAGAACCTTTTCAGTGACAAAAGCATAACAATTTGCCACCCACACCATAGATTATGAATGTCAGACAGTTAAACAACAACTCAGTATATATGCCAGACCCAACATTAGCCATAATGACCATTCTTACAGAGACCCTTAGCAAAGCAGAAGACTTGGGTTGGAGGAATGATCATACAAAGACATTTCTTCAAACTACCCACACAAGAAACTTTTATACACATCTGAAAATCCATAAACACCCCACTAATCCACCAGGGAGACAGATTGTGGCAGGAATGGATGGTATTTTACAACCATTAGGGAAATATATTGACTATTTTCTCCAACCATTAGTCCAAACAACAAGCAAATATTTTCGAGACACTACCCTTTTCCTACAACAATTAAGTAACATTTCTCACATTCAGGAATCCATCATGTTTACTATTGATGTAAAAAGTCTTTAGATGTCCAAAACCCACGATCTGGGTATCTAAGCCATTGAATGGTTCCTGTTAACGAAGGTGGCAAACAGGCATCTAAGGAATGTATTCTCATTCTATTTCAGTGTATCTCAAAGAACTCGCACTTTCAGTTCAAAGACAAAATGGTGTCCGGTCAAAGGTCTCGAATCCAAAAGGATCGAATGGCATAGGGTCGAGTCAATAGGACCTAAAACAAAAGGGTCTAATTTTTTTTTTAAATATATATTTTTTGGGGGTTTCCGTATAGGGTAAAAAAAAAAAAAAAAAAGAGTTTGGGGGGGTCACGGGGGGGGCCCACCAAAAAAGAAAAACAAAAAAAAAACCAACCCTTTTGTTTTCGGTCCTTTTGATTCGACCCCATTATATTTCGATCCTTTGGATTCTTCGATCCTTTGACCTATAACCAGACAAAATCTATCTCCAAGTATCTGGTACCTCAATTGGGGGCCACAATTGCCCCCACATATTCAAATTGCTTCATGCACAAATTTGAAAGAGCATGTACTGCACCTTGCAGTTTGGCGTAACTACCCATCTATATGGGTACGTTACATAGATGATATCTTTGGAGTATGGAAAGGGACACCAGAAAGCCTTGAAGGATTCTTAGCATATCTTAACACCATAGATCCACGACTGCAATTCATAAGTGAGAGTTAAAAACACTGTATTCACTTTTTGGATCTAAAGATCACACCACGCAAAGGCAAATCTATAACCAACATTTTCAGGAAAGAAACAGATAGAAACAATCTACTACATAAGCTTAGCTTTCATCAACCCAGCCTTATCCAGCCTTATAAAAAAATCTGTCTTTTAGTCAGATGCTGCGAGTCAGGAGAACGGCTAACCACATCAAACAAACCTATTGACCGAGGCACGAGTTAAAAAAGAAACTCAATCTTTGCTATATGTATCAAAATACTCAATCCAAAGTGGTCAAATTAAATTGGTCATTGAAAAGAACTGGAGAACCTTTACTTGTGATACAAGAGTAGAATATCTGTTTAAAGAATTACCCACATTTGCCTACAAGAGAAGCACAAATTTGAAAGACCAATTGGTGAAAACAAGACCCCCTAAGAAAACTCCTTGAATAAAAGGCACTTTCCCCTGTTTGCATTGCACAAACTGTGGGTTTGTAACAAAGGGCAATATCATAAACCATCCCGGATCTGGAGAGAGAATTAAAATCCACAGTTTTGCTACATGTGATACTGACAATGTGATTTACACCATTAAATGCCCTTGCAGAGTATATGTTTGACAGTCTAAAAGACCATGTAAACAAAAGGTGGAATGAGCATTGGTCTTGTATCAGGTCCAACAATGCCAACTCAGCAGTGGCCAGACAATGGCAAGAAAACGCCATTACATCTCCCAGATTCACTTCCAGGTTGTAGAAGTGATCAGCAAAAAAGATCTGCATGAAGATTTGGCAAAGATATTAGAACAGAGAGACATTTTGGATCGAAAGATTGGATGCCTTAACCCCAGGAGGAATTAAGGAAGAGATCAACTACATATGATTCCTATGATTGGACCTGGCACTGTGTGACATGTATCGGTTCATTAATAACGGGAGACAAATGTGATGACACCTGACTTTATGTCTATACATCAATACTATGTTTCTACGGAATATGAATGAAATTGTCGCCATGTATGCTGGGTACACCCCAATGTATCCTGAGCCCTATTTGTTTGAAATAACATGCACTCAATATGCACCATCTTGTAATGTATGGTATACATCAATACAATTCGACGTAATATAGAACTGTCTTCCTGAACTTTAGGTACATCCTAATGCACCCTCAGCCCTATGTGTTTGAAATGATATGCACCTAGTATGTGCAAAGGTACAACTATATTTCTTACCGTTATTTGTTATTGTTCTATTTCGGTGACGGAAGCGGCCTTTGCGTGTAGGTGTGGCTTGTCACTGTGTTCGCTCTACGTCCAGACATGTCTCTTGGAGCCTTCCTCTAGTGCATTCCCCCACTGCTGTATTGTTGTTGCGGAGCTGCATGCATTGAGATTACTGAATACGGAACACAGCAATACAACGATATTGCATTACTTTACATGCCTGCTGTTTAACCTGTGCAGCTCCGTATCTGAAGTGCACCTTAGCTTGAGTTTCTGGACCAGCTGGCAAGGCCGCCAGCGTCGGAGCCGGTATGAGACACCTAGCGAGACCCCTGGTGGGATAGCGGTGGATACAGCTGTGGTAAGCCCCTGGTAAACGGGGGAGCATGGGTGCAGTAACTTTTAGTTTCCACACAGTATTTGCACTTTTATTGCCCACGGTGTGCATATGTTGGCAGCTCTTGTCACTGGATGTTGCTTGCTTCCGGGAAAACACAGCCTCGCAGTGGGTTACCTTGAGCCAAGGCAAAGGGGCGTCCATTGTTAGGAAGAGGAAAAGCTCATCTCCATAGCTGCGGGGTGTGGAGGTGAGGGTGCCTGTGAAGCCAGGGGCAAATGTTGTAACTACTCTGGCTCCTGGTCTGAATAGACCGGAATACCTGTTGGTGAACAGCTCACCGTATGAACGTCTTTGTGCTCATTTTAGCATATTGTAGTAACACGGTGCTTGCGATTTTGAACTGTTTGTGCAGGCAGAATTTCAGCCTCTTGGATAGCATTTTTGTTTGTCCTACCATGAGTGGCGACCGTTGAACTTGCTCATGGAGCCACTTGTGTGGGCATACTTTGCTGATACCTGGATAATCTTGCAGCTACCCATATCACGAGCGATAGTGTTGTAAAAGTGTCTGGTTGTGCAATCTAAAACTGCACTCCGGTTTTGGGCACTTTTCTTACTTATAGGTGCTATTTTCCTTCAACCCTATTATTTTCCCCCGGCTACCTCTAGGTGAAAAGTGAAATCAAGTGCCGGAGGTTTACCCACCTTAGCATGAATACATGAGGGTAAAGGGCTAGAAGCCCAACCACGAACAAAGGTGGGCCAAACATAGCTCAGAAGAAACAAAAGTCGGCCTGTATCAGTACAATGACACTTGAGAATCCCCAAAAGAAAATAAAATCTTTTTTTCAGCCAACGAAAGAGCCACAAGAAGTACTACGTACCACAGTACTTTGCCCTGGCTCGGCAGAATCGGAATCTATCATTTCTATAGATAACAATGGGTCTTTGTTAAAACGATGTAAAGTGGCTAAAAGAAACTCCTTGATGCCGGGTGACTTCGAGCCCAATAATCTATTGTCTTCCAACCGGTCAGCCACCCCTGACTTGGAAAACTACATGACCGCCTCCAATTCAGCCATAGACGAGACTGATGATGAAGAATCTAGCATAGCATGTGAAGAAGAGACAGCAAGGGGATCAGAGACTTTGATGGAAGAACATCCTCCAGTTGGCATGATGAAAGGACTGGAGGCGCTCTAATCAAAGATTGAAGCCCTTTTCCAATTATCTGCTAAGGTGGCAACTGAACAAAAAACAGCGAGAGAGGACATGACAGAAATCATTTTTTTACTGAAAAATATGAAGGCTCATCCCCCGGTGGAATCCGACAAACATGAGTTCGACCATTGCAGAACACTCACATCATCACCTAGAAAATATGATTTACCTCCTGATGGAGCCTATGTGGTCTCAGAATCGGATAGAGGGGTGTTAGAGACTATATGCGCAGGACTATCAATGATCGCGCCTGAATCTCCCCCAAGAAAATACAGACGTATTAAGTCTTCTGGTGATCAGAGAAAGAAGTAGAGGACAACACAAAACAAAGACAAGCAAGAGCAAAGATCTAAACAGCAAAGCCAACCCAAGGGTAAGGCCCCAACTACCGTTACAAACACGCTTCTGGATGGGGAGACTAGTAAGTACAACTCAGAGACCAATTGATGGATGGATTGCTAAACCACGACCCCCCACCCCATCAATAAAGAACTAGAGAATGTGAGCAAGCGAATAGGGGGTCAGCAATGCCCTCAGGTGGCCATAACAGACCAGTTGAGCCAACACCATTCTGAACCAACTGGACTGTCTACAATGAAATCCTCATACACGGGACAAAATGTAGGGCTACCGGTAATAGCAAGAAAGCTTCCGGAGCAACTTTCACCTTGTAACATGGCAGAAGAAGTAAGGGAACTATAACTCCCGACAACTTGGGCAAAGCAAGTGGACCAGTTAAGGCCAAGACACAACATTAAAGAGTTACAATACCAACATCCACGAAGGTGTGCGGATTTAATGCATATGAAATTAGCGAGGAAAAAACGCATCAGCCAACAGGCCGTTCTTAAACAGAAAGTGGCTGTTGGAGTTACTGCACATGATTCCTGACCTGGCCCCGATTTCTTCCAAAGTCATTGTAAAACTAGAATTGCCTGAGATTGACAGAGTGGAGAACTGGGTGATAATGACCTGCATCTCTCCCGTGGTGACTGACAGGGTTTGCAAGAACTACGAAGCACTAAACCAACTGGGATTTGAGATGCAAATATTCATACCAACCACTCAGAATCTGACTGTGCACAAAGGATCCACAAAGGAACCACAAAAGGGGAAAGGTGGGGAGGACCTTGATATAACTACCTCTGCACTAAAAGGCTAGAAGGCTGGAAGGCCATTGCAAAGAGACCCAGACTTCTACCCATTGACAGAAGAACCAGTCGAGCTCCACAGGACTGTCAATACTATCATGGAACTCTAGAGGACATGGGTCGTTTTTACGCAACGCTGAAGTGTTACAGCTAATGAATGAAATGTCATGTTTCTGCCTACAGGAAACGTGCCTGTGTGAGCCCTGTGCCTTAGATGGTTATACAATGATTTTCTGATTACCAGAACACCCGGCCATGGGTAGACCCAAAGGTGTTTTGTGTATATGGCCCAGAACTTGGCTTAACATGGTAAAATACACGGAGGGTCCCCCAAATATGAACTTTTTGGCAGCCATTATTACAAACCCTAATGATAGTTCTCTACCCATCTTGGTGGCGACTTTATGACCCCCCCGGGACGGGCCATGACCACCGAAATTAAAGACACTTAGAACTTTGCGTGCTTGGCAAGTAACACATAAGGGTGGGGTGGTGGTGATAACGTGGATTGTTCCCAAACCCAACTGGTGAAATGGGGCGGGAAGGTGAATTATAGGGCAAAAGGTGCTCCGAGAGCTATGGCGTGGATGAGAACCATGGAGGAATTTGACCTCATTCCCATTCAACCGAACAATAGGATAAAAAAATACTACCTGGTCCAATGACAAATCATCGTCAAGGATTGTACAGGTAGAGTCGGTCGCCTTGACCTTAGACATAAGGGACACCAAAGTGTAGGGAAGGGTTGGTCAATAGAACCCCCCTTCCAGTACATGTCCCACCCTGGTTAAGACCCATGACTCGTCGGCAGCCCCCCCGACCCCTGGGCCCAGGCGGCGGGGCGGCTGCAGGCCGACACGTGGGGCTGCTCCACCACGTTATGTGGCAGAGCATAGACGCCATCTTGTATTAAGCCATTCCCATCTTGCTAGAAATGTGCATATCTAACCGAAGGCAGAGACACTGAACGCCACAGAGTGACCCCCACTTGACCCTGCTCACAGAGGCCCACCTCCCACTGCATGGCAGATCCGCTGAGGACTCGTTCTCACGAATCACCAGACGCGAGCAAACAACAGAATAAAACACTGTACCTGTTAACCTTCCGCAGTACATCATTGCCCCAGCCATGAACGGGAACATTGGAATGTAACTGAGACCAGCCCAAACCCTGCAGGCCCTGACCCCTGCACCAAGCCCCCCCCAACTATAGACGGTGTGGCGCCTCGCACCCATACCCACCCCGAAAACCCTTGAAACATGTAGAAACCATTTATGTAATATGTGCCTTGTTGACTAACGTTCGCTGCTAATGTAAAGGAGAATGGGTAAAGAGAAAAATGTGCAACCGATATTGTATATAATGAAGAGATGTACAAAGACTGGACAGCTGATAACAGCGAACAATAACCTGTGTTGCTCTCTTTATACATACCTGCCTGACACTACCTCATGTTCGTATGTCAACTGTAGTTGTGAAATGCAATGTAAAAAAGTATGATCCCCAGCTAGTATCCCATGTTAATGCAAATACATATGAGTGCTTTTAGAAACCTCATGTGTTGTTAGTCGCCCCTCACCCATACAACAGTAAACCGCCTTGTGAAAGATGCCACGCACAGAGCTGCAAGGCCATTTCCCCCCCCTCCTCCTGCCCAGGCCCTCTCGATATAGACGGTGTTCAAACAGCACAGGCCTGCCTTCCGTCCCGATCCTGCTGGACCCGTTTCAAGCATCCGCCACCCTCCCCCGTGTCAGAGGCCGCCACAGCCTGACTCCATGACTTACGAGCTACCTGATCCTAAATCCCACTGCCTTTCAGGCACCAGTCACATGCCCCCCCCCCCTGCGGGCCAGTAGTACCTCCATCGACCCCGAGTTAATGACCCTAGAAAGGGGGGCGCCCACACGTGTACCAACAGATCGTAATACCATCCCGCACGGAAATTGCCAAGGTTGGTTAGTCGAGCACCCCCGCCCATGCCCCTGACTATGCCCATGAGACCTGATTGTTTGAACCTGAGGTATCCCCCAAACTGATGTATTGAGACACTCCAGATCGCATATCAATGTTCCTGGATATGTATTGATCTAAGTTCAGCGCTTACAGGAGGTGCAAATCAACAGGACACATGAAGTGTGACGAATGGGTGGCCAAAAGGGGAAATGTTAGTTTAGTTATCAATCATTATCAATCATTGTTACAAGGCATGTCCGGCCCAGCGCTACACCCCGATGAGCCCAGCTGACCTCCCACCCCACGTGGCACAGCACCAACGTCCGCCAATCCCGGAGAAGCAACTGTATACATTGTATACCACCTAGCCATCACCATCCAATCCAGAGTCTGTGGCCCCTATAGCTTACCTCATGTATGACGTGTATTTGTAATATAACTGACTGTCTTTGCTATTGCCAGACAGAGCGCTCTCGGAGTTTGCAGAGTCCTTTGCATGCCCTATATTGAATTATATAAAGCTCTTTTGATCTCACCCGCACTTGGTCCTGGCCTCATTCACCTTCTGGGGTGTGTCCATTATTGCCTCTAACTAAGGGGGAGTGCGTTTCTGGGGACACTTACATTCAAAAGCCAGCGACCATGCAATGCTAATCACCAACTTGTATGAAAACACTTGAGACCAAAAACGTACACAAACTTGAGGTCAACACTGGTGGTAACCTACACTGGACTCCCAGAGTGATGGCTAGATATAACACACTCTTGAGAAAACAATTAGTGGTTAGAGGGGGGGGACTAGGGTGCAAGATATTATAGCTTAAGTGCTCTGTAGAGTTACAACTGAAGCAGTCCCACCTAAGAGAGTTGGGAATAAAAACGCACCACGCCCCATACGCCGGTTCGACCCTCTTATTGCCAACAAAAAGAAAGAGTTAAAATTGGCTATTAAGAAATTGGAAAAAAACCCACAACCAGTCTCCCATAGAACTCAAAGAATTGATTACCGTTATAAGGAATAACTATAAATCATGGCTCTGCAACCACAGGGCGTCTTGTGATGACGAGGAGTGGAAGTACTTGAATAAACTAATAAGAACAAATGACACAAAAACAATTTGGCACTGGTTGGGGAAAGCTCAAGGCCCTTCTGTGGTTCCAAGTGAAATTGTCACTGTAACAGAAGCAAATTGGATAGCTTTTATTAAAAAGGTCCTTTCAAGGCCCATACTGTCCATGTCAGTTTGTTCGCCCTATGCTAAACAGCAAGGTGGGAGAACACATTAAAACAGTTGACCCGGTTGCTAAAATCAAGGAAATGAAACCATCTAGTGCCACCGGCCCGGACAGCCGGAACAAACTTGACCCTGAAAAGTGACCCTGAGTTCTGGGCAAGTACGATGAAACAAATGTACTTACAGGTATGCCAAACGGGGATGATTCCAGAGACACGGAAAAGTGCCATACTAATTCCCGTATTCAAAAAAGGCCAGAGAGAAAATCCAGAAAACTACAGACTCCTGGCGATCCTGGACTGTAGTGGGAAAGTGTTTGCTAACATGTTAATGGAGCTACTCACGTAGTGGGTAGCCTAAAAAGGAATACTTACCTACCACCAAACAGGGTTCAGAAAGGGGTGATCAACTACTCACCCGATCTGGACCCTGTTGACATTGATCTCCGAGCTTGAAGTTAAACCGGGGATGGCTCTATTTGCCCGTTTCATGGACTACTCGTCCTCATTTGATAGTGTTGACAGAGGGAAACAGTGGACTATGTTAGAATATTGGAAAATAGATCCTTCCTTGCTGTATTTTATGAAAGCTCTGTATGGCGACACTATAATAAAAATCAGGTTATCACAGGATGGGGTCCTCTCAGATAATATCCCTACTTGGAGGGGTTTGAAGCAAGGGTGCTCTTTAGCCCCCTTGTTTTTCAACATCTACCTCACCGTGCTGGCAAGAAGGTTGGGAGAAGCAACCAATACCCCCATAATACGGGAGTAAGGGCTTGGTATGCATATCCTATGCAGATCATGTTGTGATACTTGATAGCACTTGAGTAGGCCTGCAGCGCTCACATCTTGCACTGTCCACTTTTTCAGCAGAGTTGGCACTGAAGCCTAATATCAACAAAACAAATATCATGATATTTGGCGGAACGACCTCTGCTAAGAAACATACTCATTGGTGGTTAGGAGAAGAGAGTGGAAACCACCAATAGCTACCGGTATCTGGGAATTACGATAAGGGCAACGTTTTCAGCAGCGGCTACCTTAGATGAAGTAACGCAAAAAGCTTGGGGGAAATCGTTAGCGCTAAGGAAGACGATTGACACCCAAGGGGGGAGATGCCTCGAAGCAAAAATACTAGTATATAAAGTATCAATTGTTCCAACGATTATGTACGCTTTGGAGGTCTTCCCCTGGAAATGGGTAGAAGCTGTTAGTAAACTAGAGGGAAAGATTCTTCGATCAATGTTAAGCTTACCCCCTGATGCCCCTGTGCAGATGATCAGGCTAGTACTGGGGCTAGCTTCCCTGGGCATGGTATGGTCAGTAGCATCTTGCAACCTATGGGCAAAAATAAAATACAAACTGGCGGGCCCCGACAGTTTACTCTTGCTCACTCTTCAACATGCAAGCAGATATGAGACAAGTAAATGGTTTAGCGACTTAGACTCCAGAGTGACAAAATATATGGTTGATATTGGAATCACACAAATCCCAAAGACATAGCTGGAATTCAACCTGGCTAAGATTCCTGCAAAAGCCAGGGCTCACGATATAGAAATAGCCTTGGCACACCTTGGTGCGCTAACATTTTTTGGGGAATATGCCAGGCAATCGTTTGACAAAAGCAGCCCTAAGTCCTACTTGATAAAGAAACACTACCCTGCAATGACTAGGTTCATGTTGACAGTCAGACTCCAAACAATCAAGGTGTTAGAAAAAACTGCAGCATGGAGAGGCATTCCTCAGCATAAAAGGTTATGCAGGCTCTGTGGAAAAACCATAGAGTCAGCAAGATACGTCTTAACACAATGCGAAACATTATAAACTACATTTAAGCGGGCCTATGAGAAACAGAGACTCTACCTCCGATGTGTTCTGAGTTGCTAGTCTGGAGCTGACTCATCAGTATTAACAACAGTGGCAATGCACGTATGGGAGGTGGTATGTAAAAAAAAAAGAAATCACGTTTACCAATGGTGACAGTTTTTAAGATGGATTTTCAACATGGGTTTTTATATGACACTAATTTTATGAATTATTTTACTATGTATTTTAAAACAATGTTTTTTAAAAGTATAAATGTAAATGTACTTTGGTAAATCTATTTTTGCTAGTGCGAAAAGGATGCAAGTCACCCACAACGCACTCTAAATACATTTAAAAAAAGAAAAAAAAAATGGTTCCATTTTTTGGCACATATTACACACACTGGAACATTGGCCTGGTGTCCATTCACATGTGGTTGTGCATGGGATTTTTTTATGACACTGTATAATGTTATCCATTTGTGGAGACGTGCTCCCTGCTGATACTGGACATGATCCTTCGGATTGTGTGGATTGTATTCATTTAACTGTGTTGCTTTGAGTATTAATCATCTTTTTATTTACAGTATGAATACAACAGAACCCTGTGCAGATCATGGTAGGGCACGTAGGTTTAGGGACCATTGACTTTGTTTTTCCGTAATGCCCTACTTTTGTTACAGGTCGCATGGGAATCATTGACAATCACCACAGTAGAGCACACATCCCTGGTGTAGTTATAGGTACGAGTAATAGCTTTATATGCACCACTTGCATAGTTTGCTTTTTGGCAATGCAGTAAGTATTGGCATCTGCTGTCACCTCCTGTTCTGACAATGGAGCGGGACGTGGGCGGATGTGACAGCGCGTTATGTTACGCGTGAAGTCAAACTGTCCGCAAAGGCAGAATATGGATCCCAGGTAAGGAAGCATCTAATCACGTTGCATGGTGCTACAGCTTGTTGGCTGTGGCCCCATATTTTGAACCTTCTTTGGAATAATACCAGTAAGGACATTTACTTGTTTGGACATTCCCCTCCCTCCCACTTGCACAATCTGAATGACAAGGCCTAATAAGATTGTTTGCCTCATCTTCCCTCCCTTGACTTGTCACGCCTAGAAACACTTGTGTACAGGCACGTTGTACATGACATGTCATATCATACCATTGTAAGCAGTCTGAAGTGCAAGAGGTACCTTAGTTGAAATTGTAATTGTTTTACCTTTTTCCTTTTGGACATTTGCAACCCCAAGTGTGGCCCTTCAACCTCCATGAGGTAAATCTGGATACTCAGGTACAATTTATTACACATTTCTCACCTACTACATGCAACATATGAATACCAATTGGTTAAAGTAAAGGTACATTTGCTGTTTCCACATTTTTCTCCCACTTTTACAGTTGTGTAAATACTGCTCGACTATCAGGTAAAATAACTGATCACTAACACAATCTGTGTAAATATTGTTTTTGGAGGTTTCAACAGTTGTAATAATGCCATGCATATTTTTCTTTGTGTGTTTTGTTTGTTTCTGTGCGTCCATTCATATGTGCACCTTGAATGCATCATCTGTGGAACAATTGTGTTAATATGTGTTGGTTTAACATGGCAGTGTTTAGCCCTGAAGACGGATACAAATCCGAAATGCATTGGCTATAGGACACCATGGCGGATTGTACTGCCTTTTAAAGCAATAAAATGACTGAGTCATGAAAAGTAAAGGCTACAGGAGATGTGATTTAATCATTGTAAATACTTTGAATTATACGCTTTAAGGGGTTTAAGAGAGCGCTTGGTAGGTTCAGGGGCAACTTTGAACCCTTTCTGTTAAATACTGAGTCTCATTGCACAGCTTCCCCTCACTTTTTCGGGCCTTTCTCCTCCCAGGTGATCCTCCCGCAGAACACAACCCCCAAGGTCAGGATCAGAAAGAGTCTGCCTTTGCCTGGCCACCTGGCAGGAGACTTTAGGCAGGGAATTAGTTAGGGATCCGTAGGATTCATCACACAGGGGAGTATATCAGGAACCCCTTTAAAGTTATAGTATGGAATTTCACATTTGAATAAGATTTCTTTCTGTGAATCAAGTTCAAAGAAGCCAAGGAAGAACTGAAAGTTAAGGAACAGATTGTTTATAGAAGAACCTTTTTCAAACTGAATATAAAGAACCAAATGAACTAATGTTTAAAGGAGAAACCTTTGCCATCCTGAAGAAAATATTGTTTAAGAGACTTTTTGCCATTCTGCCTAAATATATGGGGAAGGGACTCCCCCTTTGAATCCAAGGATCTCTCCTTGGAAAATACTGTTTCTGTTGGATTTATTTATTTACTTTGCCAAACGTAGATCAGAACATTTCCTTACACCTATTTTGTTGTGTCTTTTTATTGTGAGGGTCAGATTAGAATGTTTTGAACATGACAGTTTAGAAATTTAATGACTGGATACAGACTGATCTTTTGTTTTAATTTCCTAGGTAGGGAAATTCTCCTTAGGTTAGTGAATAAAGAGGTCTTAAAACAACCCTTTTGTTTTAATAAAGATGTAGGATAATGAAAATCTTACAACTCTGTGTCCCCCTCTCATTTCAGACCCCTCACACATCGCATAACACTTGCAGGCCCTTCACAAAAGTCTGATATTCTGATTGTTAGCGATAGCTCAAAGAGATTGGGACGTGTTTTGGGTGGGGAGGGTCAGGAAATTGGTGGGAATGACCATAAAGACTTACATTGATATTTTATTTATATCGCGCTCATACACAAGTGTTTCAGAGTGCAACCAAGCAAGGCAGGGGAACAGAGGAGAACAAAAACATCGATCTTACTAGGCCCATTGACATTGAGAAAGTGCAAGGGAAGGGGTGGGAGGGAGTGGAAAGTCCGGAGCAAGGAGAAAAACAAAATAAATAAATAATAAGACAACAAATCATGGTAGTGCAGCCAGGGAGGGCAAGTGCTGAGTGAAGGCAGCAGGCATGGTATGTCAGATACAGACCCCAGTGCAGGGGGTGACCCAGAAGCAGTGCAGGAGGGTGGCAGGGTGAGAAAGCAGAAACAAGGAGGAAGGTCTTGAGGTGCTTCCGGAACCGGAGATGGTTCTCTTAAGGCTTCAGAGTGGCAGGAAGGCTGTTGCAGAGGGAGGCCCCAGCCGAAGACAGATCTACCCCCTGCTCGTTTCTTTGAAAAACGACTGACGACTGACCCCGAGGGAGGTAGAGGAGCGAAGAGCTCGAGAATGGAAGTATTTGCATAGGGATAGCTGAAGGTATTTTGGACCCAGGCCCCAGAAATCCTTGTGGACAATGCAGAGGGTTTTGAATTTAATCCTTGCATCCACTGGGAGCCAGTGGAGAGATTTCAGAGCTATAGAGAGATACGATCCCAGGGCTTGAGGACAAGGACAAGTCTTGCAGTCCTGTTCTGGATTAGTGGCAGAGGGCGGACAGTAGAGGTGGTAGATTTCGAAAAGAGGCTGTTGCTATAGTCCAACCTAGAGAGAACCAGAGCTTGGGAGACAGTTAGCTTCTGGGGGGAGGAAAGGAAAGGCAGAGTACCTCAGAGGAGGTGCAGTAGGAAGTTTGACTTTTTAGAGACATCAGAGATGTGGGCGGAGAAGGAAAGTGTGGAGTCAAAGATGACCCCAAGGTTCTTCGCCCCGCAGGTGGGGGTAGGAGGAGGACTAAGGGAGGCCGGCCAGAGACTGACGGGAAAGGTGGGTGAAGGTGTGCCAATGAGGAGGATCTCCGTCTTGCTGGCATTCAGACAAAGATCGTTGGCGGCACACCGATCTTGAATGGAAGTTAGGAAACCAGAGATGAGAGAAGGAGAGGAGGTGGCCGAGGGCAGCCTGAAAATTAGTGGAGTGTCATCAGCATAGCACTGGAAATTTGAGCAGAAAAAGGCAATGCAGCGGGCAAGAGTTGCCAGGTATTGGTTGAAAAGCCAGGGCGAGAGGTTAGACCCCTGGGGAACCCCACAGGTAGAGAGGGAGATAGATGATAGGAAAGACCCAAGTTGGACCTCGGAGGGTCGATCAGTGTGGAAAGAGGTCAGCCATGCCAGAGCCTGATCGGTGATACCCAGGTTATCACACAGACGGTTGAGCAGGATGGTATGGTTGACCGTGTCAAAAGCAGAAGAGAAATCAAGAAGGATGAGGATAGAGAGAATGTTAGATTCAAGGTTGCAGACAAGATCTTCACAGATGTTCAGGAGAGCAGTTCCCATGCTTCTGGCAGCTCTGAAGCCACACTAGTGGTCGTGGAGACAGCCAACAGAATTGGAATGAAGATTAAGCTGAGATGGCCAGCTTTTCCAGGAATTTGCCCAGAAAAGGAGTAATGGAAATTGGGCAATAGTTAGCCGGACAAGAAGGATCTGCTGTGTGTTTCTTGAGAAGATGATGCACAAGGGAGTGCTTCAGAAGGGTGGGGAAGGTTCCTGAGGCAAAGGAGTGGTTGCAGAAATCGGCAAGGGCCGGAGCGAGGGTATCGACGTGGTCCTTTACGGTTTACGAGGAACAGGGATGAACCTGTTTTGACGGGGCTTTCATAGATCAGACTTGTCTAGCAACCTCATCAGGGGAGAAGAGAGAAAAGGGTGAGAAAGCGGGTGAGTGGGTGACTGAAGGAGGGTCAGCATATACAGACGGAGAGGAGGGTTAGATGCATAGAGGGTGGACAGGATGTCCTGAGTTTCTGAGATAAAGTGAAAGACAAGGGCACGGCAAAGAGCCTAAGTGGCAACAGGAGGGGTAGAGACTGCATCAGGGTCGGCCAGCTCCTTGCAGATTTTAAAGAGTTCGGCTGAGTTGTTAGATGCCGCAGAGACACAGGCTTGAATGTGGACTCTCTTCTTGGTGAGGACAGGGAGTCAGTATTGCCTTTGGAGCAGGCGACAGGCCAGTTTGTCAGAGGATGAACAAGAAGCCCTCCATGTCCTGGATCGTCATGACAGGGGCAAGAACATCAAGAGTATCAGAAATAGAAGAGTATAGCAGAGAAAGGCTGTGTCAGGATATGAGTCAGCCGGAGAGGGTGGGGGAGAAGGTGGCGGCAAAAGCCTCAACTGACACACGCTTCATGCCCCGGATATCCAAGAAGGTAGATGGCAGTTTTAGGGTAGGCTTGGCCTACATGGCCAGGAACGGCCAATGGATGGGCAAATATCCAAATTGCACCCACAAGCTGTCAGTCCCTCCTAATATTACATCCCTCTCTTATATTCACTTCCCATGACAATAGTTTCAGCTTATAGGAACCAGTTTCTGCATAACCTAACAGCCAAAACCAAAGAAAAGTGTGAACTTGCTTTTAATTCCATTCAGCAACTTGAGAACGGATTTCCAAGATTCCAATGTATGGGAAAAAAAGAATTGGGAAAACTGCACCAGATGCGTGAAATGCCAGACATATCTGATATCAAAGGCAGATAGCCACTTACAATCCTATTAATGAGCTTGAAACCGCAAAATCAAAGCAAAATACTAGTCCAAATATGTTTGGATTAATGGGAATAATCAAATGAATGTGCTTTGATACCATGATGTGTAGACACGGAAAAGACAATGTGAAATACTTCACCTTTAAAAAAAATAAAAGGGATGTATACCCTTAAAATATTGTACTTCGCAAATGACATATTTAATTAAGTTAGCAAAGCTTTTTAATGGGCCCATCTAAGCATGTTAGAAATGATCTATCATATCATATCACTAGTTCCACACCCAGAAGGGCCGAGTCAGCTTCCAAGCTCAAGATAAAATGAGCACCATTGCATTGGCAGAATAACAAAATATGATCACAGGCCTGCGAAGCCACAATGGTGGCTGGCGACACGGAGTAACGCCGGTTGTCTGTTGACTCAGATTGTGCATGTTCTGGCAAGATTGGTAGGTTGTAGGGTTTTTGAGATATTCAGAGTCGTCATTCTGCACATTTTTAATGATATTGTTTGCAGTATTTCTCAGTGCTTATTTGTTGTTTCTAACATAATTTCCGAGTATCTGTGATTATGCTTCTGCATTTGATAGTTGTGTCCATTCGAAAAGGTGTTTCAAGACAAACATGCATTGACACCAAAACCCAGAATGAAAATGAAAATAAACAGTGGTATGTACTGTGAAGAATCCCAGGAGGTCGTTATTGCTTCTGTAGGGGGAATAGATTCCCATGAGGCCAGGGAGCTGAGACCACTACCCGATACTCCCCCTGGAGGTGGTACTCAGCGGGTCGATCTCATGGGAGGGGAAACCCTCTATGGGACCAGTGACAACTATTGTGGGAGAATGCAGTATCCGCAAAAAACCTACACGTCTCCTTCACCCATCCCTACCCTCCTATTACCATTTACTTCTAGAAGTAGAAAGGACTGAGACAAGGAAGGATAGGAGTAGCTATCATGAAGATCAAGGCCAAGAAACTGACGAGGAAGAGGTGTGGATCCGTAGGGATCAATCAGATGAACTTGCATGAATGGTCTAGTCTCCAACTACAGATCTTACGGGATAATGACAAAAACTGACAAAGGACTCACCCGAGAGGCAGATCCTCCCTGGAGGAACAGAGAGAGTGGCGGACGCTCACTGCAGAGAACAGCAAAAGGAGACCAGAACGCTGGAAGACGAGAAGTACGGTGTCCAGGGGACACGTCAAGAGACTGAAAACCGAGAGGCAGGCTGGGGAGAATGCCGGCTGGGGAGAATGCCAGCAGCATAGCACTGCGAGGCCATGTGGTCCGGCTGGGAAAGATACGCCGAACAGGGCCAGAAGTCACTGAGCCGCTGCAGCAAACCAGAGGGAAACAGGGAAGCCCACAACTGAAAGGAGGGCTGCAGCCAAGACCTGTGATGAATCAGAGGTGATTCCCACAGAAAACCTGACCTATGACCCTTCCCACATGGCCAGGGAAAGGCAAATGCTTCCCGATCCTGACCCTGGGGTTGATGTTCTGCAGGAGGATCACATGTGGGGGGGGGGGGTGGGAGTGGGGGGAATAGGTCAGGGGGAATGGGATATATTTTATCAACTTTCCCAGAGACCCTACATTATTAATGGCTTATTGTAAATTGGAGAAGAAAAAGCTAAAACTAACATTGGGGACTTCAAGTTCCACAATGGCCAAAGTACTTGGACGAGGAAGAAGGATCTGTAGGCATTAGAATGCAAGGCACAGTCTAATGATTTCAATGACCCACACCAGAGAGGAAATAAGGCGTGTAATGGGCGTCCTCAGGTGCAAACCATAAGTTGCAGTAGTAGTAGTAGGAGAAGCAGAGGGTGGAGTACTGTGTGTGACTCCACGTTGCAGCAGAAGCCGAGATTGAGGGGCAGCAGAGACGCTGGAGCCACCGTGAATAGGGAAGTGGATGCTGGTTTTGTGAGGGTCTCTGCCCTCAAGCAGTGTGTCTGCTAAGATTGCGTGGCGGGAAGTGTTATTGCTGAAGGCTTTTCCCCTGAAGATCTCAAGTGCAGAGGCTGCGCTGCAAGAAGCATTCATTTTGAACGTTTTCCCCAAAGTGAAGTGTGCTCCTGTGGCAGGCGAGCGCCGGAGCACTTCTGGAACGAGGACTGCTCTTTCCCTGACCGGCGAGGACTGCAGGAAGCAGGAGAAAGTAATCTACAGTGGAGCAGAAAGCAGAGGACACAAAGGCAGCAGAGCAAGCGGACACGAATGCAGCACCCAGCGAGTTCACTAGTCGAATGTGACCCCCGGAACGCTCTTTAATCGTCCCCTGGCCTATGTTATTTTTGCATACCGAACTAATGTTAAGAGGAAGAAGTGGAGGATTGGGTAGAACTTTGTATACCAAAATAATGCTCATCAGCTAAGGTGGTCGAATAGGAAAATTGGGGACAAATGTAATTCTAAAGAGGAGAAAAACCACCATTGCCAAGCCAAAGGAAGGCAATAGTAAAATACATTTACAGCAACCAATATTGCCAATATTGCCCCAACCCAAGTAGGGCAGTTAAGAAGATCAATTGTACATTCTAAAAGGTAGAGGCAATAATTGAGAAAGACCCAAACGAGCATTCTCCACACCCAAGAAGAGCGAGGGTGATAAAAAGCATTTGATTGATGTAAGAGTGGGGAGACAAGTGTGGCAGAAGAGCTGCCCTCCTGATAGCCAGCTGTCAGAAGGAGAGGAGCAGAATCTGTGTAACCATGTGGCATCAACGGCACCAATGTGGTTCATGTCTCTTTAGAAGTGTTTATTTCTTTTAATATTTTTATTTTATTTATTAGGCTTTCATCAAAATACATATCCATCACATAGGCTTCTGTAAAATAAAACAAATACAATTAATTGTAATTAACAATATCCAATGTCCATACAACTATAATACCATTTATCTAAATCTACAAATCATACTAGACCTTACCATTTAAAACCACAGCATATTACAATTCCCATGTGAAAAAACAGCATATACAAAATACAATATTACACACAAAACACCACATGAAACAATAAGAAAGGAAAACAAAGACGAGAAGAGAAAAGAGAAAAAAAAGGGGGGGGGGGTTCTCCCTCCTCCCATTCCTCCGCCTCTCCTCCCTACTTCTCTATTAGTCATAGAAGGTATTAAATGAGCCCCACAAAGAAAGAATCACCTTCTCTACCCTTGTCCTTCAAGAGAAGTGTTCATTTCTGAACTTGTTGAAAGTCAAAAGACCTTGCTAAACTGTTGCTACTTTACCACAGAAGAACTTGCAGTAGAGTTATGAGTTGATAGTCCTGGCAGGTGAGTGGACCAGGTGCAAGATATCAAAGTACTTTGTTGTGGTTAAATTGTGGAGAAGATGAAGTGGCAAAGCCACTACTATAAGTTTTGAATCATTGTGGAATGATCCTGACAAACTAATTATATTGCCAATAAGGAACTGTGAAAGTGCTCTTGCAAATTAATTTATTGTGTTGAACTTTTGTAACCAGTTGAGAAACACAGATTTGTTATTTCTGTTGGAACTGTGGGGAAGTCCCATTGAGAAACTTGTTGGAGCAAGAAGAACATTGTTTTCCAGAACAGAACTTCCCCCAATTTGAACTGTGGATAACAAAATGCCTGTTTTGAATCTGGGGAAGGGAACATTTATTAAGTATACGTTTGACATAACTGAGGTTTTTGTTATATTTTGAACTGCCATACATTTCCTTTAGTTATTTTGATAGGCAGGGAAATTCTCTTTAGGATAGGGATAGTGAGGCGTTTATCAAACCCATTGAAGTAAATAAAATGGAATCTTATGGAAAACCTTTACAAAGTTGTCTGCCTCACATTTCTGACCCCTCACAGACCCTAAAGATATTTGGATGGCTGCGTCTATGGTTGTTGGTCCCCAGAGGGTACCAGGAATCCTGAAGACAACACTGCATGGAAAGGGGGGGGAAGGATATTAAGAGACACATCAAGACACGATAACAAGGAGAATAGGGTCTGGAACCCTTACACGAGAAGGACATATCACGTAACAAGGATACCTAATCTTCTTTGTGACAGTACTCGGAGAGAAGGCGATCCAAGGCTGTGAAATATCGGAAGAGACTGAAGAAAACTGAGAGAGTAATTACTTTGAATGTAGGACTTGGCAGGCAAGTAAACCAAGTCTGCATTGGAGATTAAGAGACCGTGAAGAGAACCGTGACGGTAATACATATGAACACTGAACTTGGCAGGCGAGTAAACCAAGTATGAAACTGAACTTTGGGAACTTTCAAAACCTGGACAACCTTTTGACGAGGGGAAGGGAATCATTTATCTGGACCAGGAAGACATCCCTTTGATTTAATTTAGCATAGAGTGTGAGGGAGAGAGCTTGGATTCTGACGTTTGCTTTTGACATCCTGACAAGAGAAATTTGCATTTTTATTTTTAGACACTTTTTTTTTTTTACATCAATGAAAGTCTTAACCATGATGACCGCTGAGTGTCAGTGTTGCTTCTGCACCCTTACAGTAGTAACACTAAATACACATTTTTATGGAATGCAGACTGAATGGGAATATCTTCGTTGCTTGGCATGCCCTTGCATGTAGGTGTACCATCACCAACCACTATGTTCAAATTTCAATTTTCTCACTTTTTCCAAATTAATACCAACAATAAATAAGCCTGTTCTGTTTATCTGCCTTGATATTTTATAAATATGTGCACACAAACAAAAATGCTTGTTCCTAACAGTACTTCAGCCGCAAAGACACACACAGTGTATAAGTCAAGTGGTTGAACGTACACTTGGTTAAGACATTTTTAATTACGCTAGTAGCCATTATCAGCTGCAATTAAGTGATTAACTCCCAGAATGCTGCTTTGAAATAAAAGCTGTAGGCCCTTTGCAGAACTAAGTCTGATGTTCCTGCTTGATGAATTAGTTCAAAGAGATCCCGGTGGGATATGCTTTGGGCTGGGAGGGGCAGGCAATGGGTTGAAATGGTCTTCGGGATCAGCATGGCAATGGGCAGTCCATGGGTGGGAAAATAAGCCAACAACAACACGTTGTGTGTCCTGTGATGAATCCTTGGATGTTGTCCTCTCTCCCCATGGATCTTCCCATGGGGACAGGGGGCGGTCGGGCCACAGTCCAATAGTACCCCCGGAGGTTTTACACCATGGGAGGATCACATGGGGAGGGGAAACCCTTATAGAACAGGGGACAAGGGAGGACCATCCATGGAGTATGTGGTATCCCACAACCCCGTCTTACCAACTTACCTCACCCTCTCACCCTGAGAAAGGTATCACAGCTTCCCAACGCTCAATGTACCTCTGCATGGTAGAATACCTGAACACACTAACGTATACCGAGACAGAGAAGAGCAAGGACTATACATATGAATCTTATTGTCAACATGCACATGTCTAACATTAGAATCATTGCAATAAAGAGGTGCAAAGGAATGAGGAGCGCTGCACACAAGCTGCAAGAGAGGTCTAGTCAACATGGACCTGATATTTGCATATATACAGAGGAAGGACTCCATCTAAATTTGAGGCCTTCCTGGAGGAACCACTAGGTCAGCAAAGAAGGAAGCAGAGAGAAGGCAGACCGGGAAGCTGAGGCAGGAGCATGCCACTGAAAGGAGGGTCCAGTGTGGAGAGGCTGCTTCAGGAAGACGGAGGAAGAAGCTCCTGGTATTCCCTGTAGTCTGAAAGCATATGGAGAGAAAAACACGCCAGCCAAACAAGAGTTTACCTTGTGCAGCTGCTGCACACTGCTTGGAAATGCTGACTGGCGAGGAAGCAGTACGGCAGGTCAGAAGCGTCCCGAGAGCCCCAAGACCACAGCAGACTTTGGAGAAAGGTACACGGGTGTGAGGGGAAGCGCAGGCACCCCAAGGCAGTAATGCAGAAATTGGGAACAAGGAGGAGAGAAGGAATTAACGGTCTGGGACCCTGTTAAGGAAAACCTAATTAACTATAAAAGCATCCTGGTCCATAATCATAGTCTCAGTACCTGGCAGGAGAGTAAACTAGGTGGACTGAAAGGAGAAGGAAGCAGGTGTGAGTCTGGGACCCACACCCACGAAGGTAGTCAAACAAAACATAGAAGAGAACCCAAGAAAGTCAGGGAAGGATCATTCATCTACTTTCCCAAGATTGTGTGTTGAGCAGAAGAGGTCTGGGATCGCCATCAAAATATAAAATTCTAAAAGAAAATAAGAGGAAGGGAGTCTTGCTCCTGAGTTCTGTAAGACACATACGGAAGCAAAGGAAGCATTATCACTTAAGGTTTAAAACACTAAAATAAACCAGTATCCAGTAATTGTAACAAATAAAAAAACAGAATTAATTTACAATGAAAACATTTACAATGAAAAAATATTGAGAAATAATAATGGGGGTGGGGTAAGGGGTTAAAACGGGTTAGTAGGGGGTTGGGTGGGTTTAAAAGCATGGGGAAATGGGGGCTTAAGGGGAATCCCCCAAATAAAAGGTACTTTTTTTTTAAAGAACATCTTTTTCTGTTATTAAAGTCTAGTTGAAAATTCATGTTCTGTAATTTCATTTGTTAAAATCACATAGAACCTAATCAGGGGTAGGGAGATGTTCTACCTGGTACATTTTTGTCTTCAAGAAACTATGAAACCCTTCACACCCCAGAAGAAAGGATAGCCTATTCTGAAGGTGACAAAGACGTTATCCTTAGTTGTAGATTAGTGCAAGGGATGGAAGTAGGTTTTGACACAACGGTGGGCATTTATGAGTTCGGACAGTCTGACAAGCTCCTTAGATTATTGTTTGAGGCAAAGAAACCCCTCTTAGTGTTAGGAATAGCAAGTGTTTTTTTCTTCTTTTCTTTTAAACAATAAAAGTCTAGAAACGCCAAAATGCCACCTTTGCATCGATTTCATACTTCTGCACCCTTACAGTCCCCTCCTCATGTCATCTGTCTCTCATATCTTTACTTCCCATGACAATAGATCAGCTTATAGGCAGCGCTTCCTGTACCACCTAACAGCCCAAACTAACTAGGTAGACCTGGGCTAGTGTACAATCCACATACCACAAGGCGCAGCAGCCCAGCAGGAGTGAAACCATAGCATAACAACCTCACTCTGTTCACCGTTACCTCAGTAGACACCAAGCACATCTAGTGTTTAGTATGAGCTTCCAATACCTAATTTGGTGTGCTTGGCTCCAATTGTAAATACATGACTCTTCAAGGTGTTTATTTATTCCAATGTGTTTCAATGACAAGCTGATGTTCGACCACCGTTTTAAAACTAGGCAACCCTCAATACATCATTGTTGTGAGCCAATACATTGTGAGGGGTCAGAAACGCGAAACAGACACAAAGGTATAGTTTTCTTAAAATGTGCCATTTAGTTCAATAAAAAGGGGCGAGATGAACGCCAATCTTTTCCTATCCTAATAAGGATGCCCCTACCTAGCAACCGAAACTAAAGAAAGAAGACCTAGGGCCTCATCATAAATTGGGCGGTATACTGGCACTAATTACGCCAGGATACCGCCCAATGCTATTAGATTTAATGCAACTTGGTCTGGCACAATTTGCGCAGGATTCCTAGTGGCGGTGGGGAGGTGAATCCCCATTCCCATTGGGTCAATAGGACCCCAATAGGGGTTCCTTGGTGCACTTAGCGCCGCAGTAATAGTGCCAAGAAAGAGTAGATTGCGGAGCGGTAAATGCAGCAGTAATAACATTCCCGCCGCATTTTACTGTTCCGCCCAACTTGTAATGAGGCCCTTAATGTTCAAAAAGTGTCTGACCCTAACACTAATATATACAATAAAAACAAACAAAGAATGTTTGGCTGTCTTAGGTTTCACAAAACAGAATGAAAGTTCGAACTTCTAGATTTGAGCATGTACTCCTTGTGACCAGGGTTGTACTTCCTTTCCCTGGTTCAATTTAGGATTATGCTCGAGAAAGTTCAGATTCAACCAAGTTGGCTTCAGTTCAATACAGCATTTATTTTCAACTGCATCCTTCCTCTGCATGATGCAAAAGTCTCTTTCACAAACTCTTGTACAAAATTCAAACACTTGTTCTCCTTCACAGTATCCTTCTTGATAAGGCAAATTGTCTCTTCCACAAAACACAAGTTCATAAACCAAGGCAATTGTTTTCTTTAAATTTCAAGGCAATTCTTAGCCCATCTTACTTATTCTTCAGTTGAAATACTTTTGTCAGGATAGCACAATAACTGCCTTTGTTGATGTACCAGTTTGCCAAATGATAACACAAGTAATAACTTCTTTCCATGATACCTTTGTCTCATAAAAACACTTCTTCAAAAATATCTTCTTCTTTCCTGGTTTACTCGCCTGCTAGAACTAACTACTAATAATACCCTTCCTGGGTCATTCTCCTTCCAAAAAGATAAACTCCTACAACTACACGTAATTTCACTGATGATATCTGTTCCAGCGTTCGTTCCACCAGTATCCTTTGCGAGGATGGCTGCATATTGGTAGTATTTGTGTATGGTCTCTGGGTTCTTCACAATGTGGGTTACAGGGTCCCCCAAACTGGTGTCCTGAAAAAGGAGGATTGCACCCAAGTCGCCTTCTTATATCTTCTTGTCACGACCCGGCCAGGTTGGAAATTGCCTTGGCGATTATCCGAGCGCTATTCGGCAAGTAAAAGTCCCTGAGACTACAACTCCCACAACGCCTGCTATCATAGCCGCGTGAAGTACGCGTGACGTTGCGATGATTTCATTTGTTGGGAACGATATATAACTCCCATCTACCCGGAGATCGAGTGCTCCTAAACTGTTAGTTGCGAGCTCCCGGACCCGTTTCTTGAATCCTTGACTAACCAGCGCCTGAATTAACTTATTGCCTTCGCCTTGTCCATACCTGCTTCCCGACGCCAGCCTCCCTCGATTGTTCCCCTTGGATATTCTGAACCCGGCTTACTCATTCTCGACCTCCTAATTCTAAATCCTTAAACCTTGGTGACCCGATACCTCGAACATCTCCGTAAGGAAATTAGCGTGAAGTGAACGCTCACTTCCCATTTCAATTTTCCTTTTACTTCTGTTGCTTCGAACTATATTTTGGGACGCTTTGCTGTTTACCTTTTGGATTGCTTTGAACCTTTATTTGGGACGCTTTGCTGTTTACCTTTTGGATTGCTGTGAACCTTTATTTGGGACGCTTTGCTGTTTACCTTTTGGATTGCTTTGAACCTTTATTTGGGACGCTTTGCTGTTTACCTTTTGGATCGCTTTGAACCTTTATTTGGGACGCTCTGCTGTTTATACTTTGGATTGCCTTGAACCTACTTGGGACGCTCTGCGGTCTTCGCCCTGGTGATCCTAAGATACTGGCAAACTTCCACTCCTCCCTCCCTACAATTCGATACTAGTAGGTTACTGGTATATTATTTCTACGGTGCAGGTAAGAGTGGGGATTGGGGGTGGTGTTGGTTGTTTGTTATCCAACACTACTTGGCTGCATTTTTCTGAACAACTGTTTTCTTTGTTTTGTTCTTTGTCCCTCTAGCTCCGACGATTCTGCTCCGGCCTTTTCGCTCAAGCTCCCAATCTGTCAGGTTTATTTATCCCTGAAGGCTGAGCTCTTGGGAGGGAAGTCTTGGGCGCATCTCCATAAAAGCCCAGGATTACTTGAGCAAAAGGAAATACTGCATACAACCAGAAAACAACCTCTGGGTTGTGACACTTCTTGATTAAAACCTCTTGGCCGTTGGCAATGCGGCTACAGGTTTCCCTAGAACGGAATACCTTGAAAGGGGAATTGCTCTTTTGCTGCCTCTTTACTTCTCCTTCACAACCTTTTGGCTGGGGGCAATGGGGGTTACAGGTTTCTCCAGATCAGTGTCTCTTGAAAGGGGAATTGCACCCTTGATGCCTCTTTAAATCATATGTTCGGTTTTCAAATATATTGGGCATGGCCCAATGTCTTGTTCGGAGCGCCCTGGGGGTCACCTTTTATGTTTGGCCAACTCACTGGTCTTCTGTGGCGTCTCTATTGCTTCTGTGGCGTATCGCCTACATTCTGCTGCCTTTGCTGCCAGCTCCTGCGTAAGTGTAGCGGTCTGCGCTGCTCTTCATTGGAGCTCTGGCAGCTCTGTGACGTCTCTGCTTCCACTTCTGCACCAGAGCGGTTTAAGTTGTGTTGAAAGCTCGTCTCCCATGTGGCTTAGCTTCTTCCCCCACCAGTCACAACGCAACTTCCTGCTGCGCAAACTCTGCAATGCCTTCTACCTCTTCTGTCTGCGTCGGGTCCAGCTGACTTTCTTCGCTCTGCTATCTCTGGAGTTTTTAATTGCTTCTGCCTCTGCTACTACTTCCACACCTAACTCTTGGTGCAATTCATTGTGGGACTTAAATGTCCCGCTCAAGTGCCTCACACTACAACTAGACTGCCCATTATGCTGAATGGGAGCTTTGATCTTCATTGTCTTCGAGTCTCTCTTCCTCGTCCTAGTACCAAATACATCATGGGCTTTGAAGTCCATAGACTCATTAATTCTCTGACAATTAATTGGTTGGGAGTATTTAGTGAGCTGAGAGTTGCTAGAGCTAGTGCATGTTAGAGAAGGGATTTGTGATTTAACATTGGTGTTAGGACCTTTACCCAAAAAAGAATCATGGCAATTCAGGGATATCACATGTAATTCTTTTACTCCTAAAGTTCACAGTTTACTCTGATTAGAAGACTGTTCATTGCATGGTCTTTGGGCAGCTTCATGGAAGGAATTTGTACAATAACAGCAAACCATTAGGTATTTGGGGATTATAAGGTTTAGATCCTCATAAGAGGTTGAATATTGTGTCCATCGCAAGGAAGTAATCACTTCCCCCTGACAGCCATCTCCTATCATGTTGTCCTCCCTCATGATACCAACCACCCCCCCACCCCCCGGGTTAGGATCAGGTAGCGGCTGCCTTCCCCTGGCTACATGGGAGGAGACTTTAGGCTGGGGGCACCGTGATGACTCACAGGATTCCTCACAGTATGCATCTTTGATATCCACATACCCGCACCCAGCATGCTTATCTTGGCTATATACTGTGATGCGTGATTCAGTCACTTTTCACCACAGGGAGCCTATCCTCGTGAGGCTAGGTAGGTGATCCTGCTATGCAAGAATCCCCTTGGGGGGTGGTATAATGGGGGACCTAACAGGGAGAGACTCACCTCTGGGGCACAAGGATTCCCATTCCACAGAGGAACCTCCTAGAACCCTATCTTCCAGAACAACAGTAACATCAGAACTCCAGAGACACCCATCAAACCAAACCACTATTTGTTATTGTAACATAAGACCTAAGATCCAAACTAAGGATCAATGCAGTAAATATATTGTGAAGAAGAAGAATGAACAGTGAGTAATACTGATTACACAATTGGAAACCAACACTAGTGTGACCAAGAAGAATTAACAAACAATGAAGAGCGATCAACTAAAAAAGAGAACAGACTATAATCCTCTGCTGGGGAGGACCCAGCAGCCAATTAGAAAGAGAAACGAGGGACTATGTCCATGATAAGTGGAACCTGGGAGTTTCAAACCAGCCGAGTGAGGAGTGCAGAGAGAGACCAGGAGATTCTCTGTCGGGAGGAAACCACAAGGTGCTGTCAGCAAGAAGCACTGAGGAAACTGAAAGCCAGAGGGAGACGGAAATGAAAACCCCAGGAGAAGGAGCGAGTTGAGAGCGGTGGTGTGACCCTGGAGAGGTGGATTGTTCAGTCTGGTAATGATGCAGAGACCAGTGGAGCAAAGGTGTCGCAGAGCAGAAACAGAAGGAGGTGTAGCGGGAACGGAAGCTATCCTGACCATGTAGGAAGTTCCTATCCTGCAAACAGGCCCGGTGATGCCAATCCGTGAAAACCAAAGTAACGGGAACAACGGGAGACCCGGGAGGGAGGACAGGGATAAAGAGTACACTCAGCCTACTCGTCCTATTGAATGGCTTGAAACTAAGATGAGTGAGAAACACTCTGGGACTCATCCTACTCATCCCAGTGAATGGCACAAACCCAAAAAGTGTGAGAAACAGTATGAAACTAGTAATATAAGAATTGAACATGAGAATAAGAATAACAATAACTGTTGGGTCTACAATAAACCTCTCAAGGGGACAGACCTAGGAACAGAGGAGGAGGAACCCAATGTTAAATGCCTTTTTCACTTAAAGAATTACAGAAACACAGAGGATAATAACCACAGAAATAGGGATACAGTATACCTAGTAATCTCAGAGAAGGAGACACTTTCAGAGACACTTAAGAAATTGTACAAAAATATCCGAAGCCAGTAACAATGAGGAGGAGAAGCCTACAAAGAGAACGAATAGGAGAATCAAAGACTTGGAAAAATCCCCTAGAAGAACTAAATAAATTTATCCAAGAGACAGCTAAAAAGTATCTCAAAATTATCCACTAATGCTGAGGAAGCCTATCCAGGAGAACAACAAGGTACTTACCCCTGGTAACGTTTTTTCAACTCGATGTTCCTCCTACGTATTCCTCATCTTTAGATATCTTCCCTTCCAGCTTTAGCTGCTTCTTAAAAGAAATTTGGCAGAGGGCAATGTGCGTCAATGCGGTCGACTCGGTGTCCCTCGAGGGCACGTGTAGCGCCCAGTTAGCTTCAGTTCTGTTTTTATGCTTTCTTCTTACAGGATTACCGGCATTAATGTGTCCAAGACAGTATCAGACCTTAAAGGAGTGCAAGTTGTAATGCACGGAAATTCTACTGCGGTGTATGGTGGGAGGGGCGATGAGGAATACATGGGAGGAACATCCAGTCGAAAGACCGTTACCAGGCGTAAGTAACTTGTTCTTCGAATGGATTGTGTCCTGCCACGTATTCCTCATCTTTAGATAGACTCCCAAAGCAGTGTCAGTTTTGGAGGAGGGAGTACACATTTTCAGGTTTATTTTCAAGATTTGTCATGGACAGAATGTAAAACTGCCTTTCTAAATCATCCTTCCTGGCCTGAACACAAATCCAGGCAGTAATGTTTTGTGAATGAGTGAATAGTAGAGCATGTTGCTGCTGGACAAATATTTATCAGCTCCCTCTTTGCAAAGCAGAAGACTTTGCCCTGCCATTTTGGAGTGGGAACTCAGGCCTTCTGGGGAATTGTTTCCTGCAAGCCTGTAGCATTCCGTAATGCCTAGAATTTTTTTTATTTATTGATTATTTATAAGGCGCACTATACATCAAATGGTGTATCCCAGCGCCACAAGACAGAAAAAGGGGCCTGGGGGTGAGAAACCTGAAGGCGTCTCACCAGCTAATCCCCGGGCATCTGTTATCCAGGTGCCCAGGACACAGCCATCGCTTTTGGATGCAGGTCCTGGGGGTTGACCAGCACGGAAAGATAACCTAGATGGGGGGTCCTTGGGGAGTGGAAGTGGGACATTCAAGGGTGAGATGCAGTAACCCCTTCCTTGTAACACCTTTTCCCCCATCCTACCAGGTAGGATACCTAGGAACTCAAACCGCCAACCCCTTTCCTGACACTAACACTTTCCCATGGAGAGCTCACTGTGAGAGAAAACTAACACACCCGAGCCGTATACCTGACATGTCCCAACACAAGGGTCAGGCAGAGTCAAGCAATTACTGATAATTATAGACTGACTTCCATCACACATTCTCACACGGATACTTTCACAAGCCCTCGAGAATAAGAAACATAAGACCAGGAATTAAAGCTGAAGAAAAAGGGATCTGAGCCCGACTGAGGGGGATCTGTGGTGAACCGTGAGTCACCCGAGAAGGGATTGTGGCAGCAAAGGGATCTGAGACCGGCTGAGGGGGGGATCCAGGGTGAACAGTGAATTGCCCTACTTGAATACTTGGAAAATAACTTTTTGCTTGTTTGATACATCAGGCCCTCTGAATCAAGAGACTTTTGGATACTTAAGAGACTTGGGCATAGAAGACCATGATACTTTTAAGGGAACTGTGTCCTCATGCCGAAGAATTCCAAGAGTGTGCTATGCTCGAGTGAACCGCCTTGTCCCGTCTTGAAAACGTGGGGTAGGAAGGCCAACAGCCTGAACATCCTGACTTATTTTGTGAACACTTCTTTCTTTTTCATGAACATTACCCCCACACTATCTGTAACTTAGCGGTAAGGATTGTCAATAGGTTTTTTAGTATAGGCCCTTTTATTTTGACGAGACTCCACTAGAGCTATGCTATTATTTGATGGGTGTAGCTTGCTCCCATCTTAGATTTAGGTTTAGATAGGCATTCACCACACCCTTGGTAGTGTTCAATAAACACCCTTGAACTGTGGTCACTTGTGTCTGTCTTACTTTGATACCATGCCTTCCTTAAAGGGGACATGGGAGATAAATAAGAATAACAGTCCTACTAGGCCTTGTGATCTTCGGATCGAGCAAGTGCAGTAACAAGAAGTGCAAGGGGGATGGGTGTGGGGAGGGGGGAAATAGGTCACAGTCAGGGGAGGATTATACAAATACAGGGAGAGGGGATAGGGAAGAAGGAAGAAGAGCCCAAGGGCTAGACAAGGGCTGGGGGAGCCCAGGGGTCACGGGGGAGTGCCAGGGGATGTCAGAGGAGGACCACCTAAGTTCGAGGGCGGGAGTGGACCAGAATCAGGAGGGATGCAAACCCACCAGGCTACTTAGGGAAAGGGGCCCGGAAGAGCAGTGCTGGTTTGGGTGGGGGTGCTTGTATAGACTGGTGCCCTGTAAGACTCATAAGGGACCACAGCGGCAGAAGGGGGCATTAGCAAGGGAGGGCGAGAGGGAAGGAAGTGGAGAAGAGCAGGGTCTTGAGAAGCTTCCGGAACTTAAGGAAGTCTGGCTCAAGTCTGAGACAAGCAGGGAGGCCATTCTAGTGGGATGCACCTGCCGAAGAGCGAAACGTACCCCCCACTCTCTACTTGGAAAAACGTCTTATCTGCAAAGAGTTGGAGCTAGAGGACCGAAGGGCTTCAGCAGGGAGGTGTTTGGCAAAAGAGGGTTGGATGTAGCAGGGTCCCAGGCCCCAGAAAGCCTTGCGAGTGATGTAGAGGGTCTTGAATTTGATCCTTGCAGTCACCGGGAGCCAGTGGAGGAATTGTAGGGCTGAAGCTAGGCAGTCCCTGGGCTTGAGGCCAAGGATAGGTCTTGCAGTCCTATTCTGGATTAGTTGAAGGGGGCGAAGAGAGGAAAGAGGCAGATTGAGGAAGAGGCTGTTGCAGTAGTCCAGCCCAGAGAGAGACATGGAGTTTCTGGGGGAGGGTAAGGAAAGGTAGAACACATCTGAGGAAGTGAAGTTGAAAGTGAGCCTTCTTGGCAAGGTACATATTGTGAGGGGAGAAGGAGAGAGGAGTCAAAGATGACACAAGGTTTTTAGCCTCACAAGCTGGTGAAGTGGGGACCCAAGGAGGGCGGCCAGAGTGTGGAAGGGAAACAGGGAGCAGGGGTCCCAACGAGAAGGATCTCAGTCTTACTAGCATTAAGACATCATTAGCCATGCACCATGTCTGAATAGCAATCAGACAGTCAGGAATGAGAGAGAAGGTAGTGGAGAGAAGCTTGAAGGAGAGCTAAGTGTCATCAGCATAACACTGGAAATGAGGAGAGCAGGCAGAAATCAAGTGGAACAGAGGGGCAAGGTAGATGTCACAGCAATAAAATAGAGCCCGGAGGGATGCTGCTGGTAAATTTCATTTTTGTGACCGCCAGTCCCAATTTATATCCATTGCACCCAACAAAAAGTTGGTCATCTTGATGTATTTTAGCAATATGTGAAATGTAAAAGCTAAGTGCCCTTTTAGGATCTAACCTGCGTATCCTTTCCTCTTTCTTGCCAGGATGTGGAGGCGGATGAAATGTTGGCAACACAATCTTCTGAGAGATGTGAAAATATGACACAATTTTCAGAAGAAAAGTAGGTTTAACCCTTAGAACAACTTTGGCCTTGTATAAGGTTGTAAACTGGTTTACAAAATAATGCCTGTAACTGGCTCACCCTGCGGGCTGATGTTTAAGTGATTATGAAGATGGTCTTAAAAGTCAACAGTCTCAATGGACAGAAGTGGAGCGGCACAAATGGAGCGCACATGAGACATTTTAATACAAGATTCAGATACCAAACTGGAACTTGAAATGGTGAAGGAGGGAATACATTAGTGAGCTCCTTTAGAAATTGTATAACCAACAGCATTTTGAAATATGACACCTCTTCCACTTCCGACGTGCGCTTGAAGAACAAAAGCACCGCCAGGTATCCTTTGATGGTTGCAATCTGGAGCCCCAGATTTTCCAAGTGTAATAAGAAAGACAACAACATAGGTGTATTGCACTGAAAAGGGTCCACATTCTTTTCCCTGCACCAGCTGCAGAATTTGTTCCAACGGCAGCAGTACAAGGATTTAATAGCTGGCATTCAGGCCGAAAGCAAAATCTCCATTACGTTAACCAGGACGTATATTAACCGCTCAGAAACCATGCATGAAGATTGAGTGTATTGATGTAGAACCCAACCCTCCTCTCGTGAGAGAAGGTCCTCTCTTTGTTGAAGACGCATTGTAGGGCAGATGGACATATCCAGAAGGTCCAGTACCACATTCTCCTGGCCCAATTCGGAGCAATGAAGATCATGAATGTCCCAAACTTTCTCAACCTCTTGATTACTTGAGGAATGACGGGGACTGGAGGAAACGTGTACAGGAGTGGAAACTCCCAGTACACTATGAACACATCACCTAGAGCTCCTCTTGGGGGAAATTCCCTGGAGCAGAACAGTTCACACTTCTGGCTGGCATTGGTTGCGAACATATCCACTCAAGGGGATCCCCAAAGGGCAAAGATCTCTTGAAGCACTTCCTATACTAGCTCCCATTCGAGGGAGACTATGCTCTGCCTGCTCAGAGCGTTTGCCACAGTGTTCTCCTCTCCGGCTAGGTGAACTGCTGTTAGGGAGATTCCTTCTTGAATTGCCCGGAACCAGAGCTGCATTGCCTCTCTGCACAGTGGTAGTGACCCTACACCTCCTCACTGGTTGAGGTGTACATGGCCACTGTGTTGTCCGTCATTATTAGGACGTGCTGAAAGGCCTTCAGCGCTAGTCTGATTTCCCTCAGCTCCAAAAGGTTGATGTGTAGTTTGGACTCCGATAGAGACCAAGGACCGCTGACTGTCAGATCGTAGACGTGGCCTCCCCACCCCATGAGTGAGACATCCGGGACTACTGTTATCTCTGGCCACGGTTGCCAAAAAGGTTCTCCGTTCAGAATATTGTCCATGCAAGCCCACCACAGGAGATCCTGTGCAACCCTGTTTGGAACCTGAAGCAGGTCGGACATCCTGCCTGAGAATTTAGATCACTATATCCTGCGAGTCCATTGGAGGGATAATTCTCAGGCGAGCCTCTGAAACCAGAGAAATGCAAGATGCCATGAGGCTGAGCAACCTCAAAAAGTCGAAGAACGGAAGAGGCTGGGCACTCTGGAATTTGGTCACCATCTACAAAATGTGTTGAGCCCTCACCTCGGGTGGCGGGGCTCCCCCCCCATGGATTCATCCAGGACTGCTCCAATGAATTGGAGCCTTTGAGATGGTATCATGTGGAACTTCTTGAAAATTGAGAGAGAATCCCAGTCTGTGGAGAGAGTGGCAGGTTAAGTTAAGATGTTCCAGGGCATGATTGGGAGAGTGACCCTGATCAACCAATCGTCCAGGTATGGGTAGAAGTGAATTCCCCTCTCCTGAGAGTTGCTGCCACCACCGCCATCAACTTGGTGAAAACCCTCAGGCCGAGGTCAGCCCGAATGGCAGAACTTGAAACTGATAAGGAGAACCGCTAACGGCGAACCTCAGGTACTCGGGTACTTCCTTTGCTTGTGATGCATAGGCACATAAAAGAAAGCATCCTGAAGGTCCAATGAAACCATCGAATGCTGGAGCTGGAGGGCCTGAAGGATCTGAGAAAGGGTGACCATCTTGAACTTGTCCTTCCTGAGGTACTTGTTCAAGTATCTCAACTCCAAGATGGGCCCCAATCCTCTGTCCTTGTTGGGGATTAGGAAATATGGAGAGAACCACCCTTAGTTCCTCTTCGTAATATGTAATGGTCCTTTAGCACCTTTCTCTAGCAGGCTTAAAATTACCTGCAAAAGGAATGGATCTGGATTTTTGAACAAGTGACTCCCTGGTAGATGATCCGGATTCTTTAAAAGGGGCAGCAGTATCCTTAGGTTACCGTTTCCAACGCCCACGTATCTGAAGTAATACCCCCACCATTCTTGCTGATGCTGTGAGACTCTGCCTCCCACTGGGGTTTTGTGGGTTAAGGCCTCAGAGGTTTTGAGGCAGCTGAGGCAGCAGCTGAGGGAAAAGTACCCGTTGCTTGGGTGGACTTGGCACCTCTCCCTCGTCCACCACAAGGGAATTTTCTTCGGCCCCTTTTACTGGCCAGTCCTCTCGCTCTACCAAAAGAGTAGTAACGAAAGGACCTACCCCTCCAAGCAGGTCCACTGGGGCATGACAGTTGTGGCTGTCTGATAGCGGTACCAAGCAATTTGGCTTCTGCCTTCGAGGTCTGCAGCTTCTCCAGGCTCTTGGCAGTTTTGCTCCCAAACAGCTCAGTGCCGTCAAAGGGCATGTTGAGGAGTCTGGACTCCACGTCAGGTGCAAATCCAGACTTCCTTAACCAAGCAAATCTGCATATCACTGTGCTCGCCGCCGTGACTCTGCAGATGCTGTCTGCAGAGTCCAAGCCTAACTGAAGATACATTGCCTCCTTTGCGTCTCTTACAATGTTCAGGAAGCCGTCTCCGCCATGGATAAGCAGCCCCACGCAGTGAATGAGAATTTCGCTAGGGCGCAAGTGCAATTAGCGGATTTTAGTGCCATGCTTCCGGCAGAAAATACTTTTTCGCCATTGCGTAGAAATGCTTATCATCCCTATCCGATGGTATGGTTGGATATGCAGCTTGCTTTGATGTTGTTGTAGCTGCCTGAACTACTAGGCTCGCTGGTGTTGGGTGTTTAGACAAGTAGTCTGGATCACTACTTGAGGGCCTGTACTTTTTGGTGAGGTTTGTATTAACGGCTGGACTGAAAAGGTGGTAGAGGGTCCTTCTGAGGTGCCTGATCAACATTATCAGTAAGGTCGTCCTGTTCAAATGGAGGAGCAGGTCTGCCCCATCCCAGAAAGTCTATCACTCTGGACACAAGTTGTCTGTATGAAGCATCTGCATGCTCTGCCGGGTCTGGCTTGCCTAATTCCAGCTCTGGTGATGTGTCTATGCCACTTGCTGACTGAAGGTTCTCAAAGGTCTTTTATCCTTGACTCCATCAAAATGAGGGCCTCAGGAACATTTGGTGTTCCAAATTCTAAACCAAATGGGAGGAGTATCCTGGTCGGATGGTTCATGCTCCTGCTAAATGGAGGATAAAGACTTGAAAAAATCCTTCCTAGCGAGTGGCTTATAGGTTTTCTCATCCTCCTTCGAAGCAATCAAAGGTTTTGTCGGTAATGGCATGGACTGCGACACAGATGACGCGGATGGCTTTTCCGCTAATGGCGTCGATGGCTTTGACGATTTTGGCGTCGATGCCGTGAGGGGCTCGACCCCCAACTCGATAGTCTGATGGTCTGTCGTTGAGTCGAGACCTCTACAATTCTGGAGGGGTCTCGGGCTGGTCTCCCAGGCTCCAGGGCGCGTGGGATTTGACCATAGCCCTTTCCTTGTCAGCTTATGACGTGCGACAGGAGCATGGCTTCTAGTTTTCTCTTTCGAGGGGGTTGAGCCGCTTTCTCAAAAAAATAGAGCATTTTTTGCCTGAACATCTCCCATTCGGCAGGAGGCGCTGACTCACTTGGGCAGGCTATTCTTGTCTCAGGTGAGGAATCCGGGCAAGTGGAAGAACCTATGGTGCCTTTTCTTCATCTTTCTCGAAGACGAGGAATGGTGCCTTCTCCTAGAACAGGAGTGTTTTTTAGACCTTTTCCTCCGAGGAGAGTAACCTCTCGACTGCTAAATTCCTCTTGCGCTCCTTTAATGCCTCACCGGTCATGGACTGGCAAGACCCACAGTCTGCCGTCCTGTGCTCGACACCAAGGTAGCACAGACACACCCGATGAGGATCTGTGATAGACATCTTGGCGCCGCAGTCATGGCACTTTTTAAACCCGGTCTTCGGGGTTGATTAAGCCGATAACGAGGCCATTCTTTGTGGAAAAACAGAAGCCAATGGGTGCGGCCTGTGATTTTATATATATTACATACACATACCAGTAATGACATCGACCCGAGACGGAGGCCTTTGAGTCGACTGCATTGACGTACAGTGCCCTCTGCCAAAAAAAAAAGATTCTGAAGCAGCTAAAGCTGGAAGGGAGCTGCTAAAGCTAGAAGGGAAGATATCTAAAGATGAGGAATACATGGGAGGACACAATCCATTCGAAGGAAGTAATTCTCCTGGCCTTTTGTTATTTTGCATTAGTGTTAGGGACAGAAAAGCTCAGCTTTGAATGGAGGATAGACGGTTTACTTTGGACTTGAACACAGACGACAATAACCTTAGCTAGTTTGGTTAGGCAGCGAAATACACAGATTAGGGATAGTGGAGCCTTTTTGCTTATTATTTAATTTTAAAAAAGTGAAGAATGCCAAAACCTGGTCTGTCTTCTTCTCAACTACCACAGTACCCTTCACTGGACTAACAGAGAGCAAAACTTGGCGTCACTGTTCAACATTGGTGGGAAAGTTAGCACAGAAAGTCGCAGCCCAATTTGTTCCATACAGGCACTGAATACAATTTGCAAAACAAACAGGCAGCTTTTCTTCCTTTGAAAATGCTAGACACTGTGGCACTTTTATATTCCTTTGCCTAGCTGTTTAATTCAAAATAATGCAAGTAACCTATGTGTTCACACCAATGACAGTGAAAGAACAAACGTGCAAAGGAAACATTATCCAATCACTGTTGCTGCACCAGTACGATGAGCATCTTCAACCCTTGCGCAAAGATGGTGTGCGTCTTGCTTGAGCTTTGCCATAGCGGCGGATCAGTGCATAAAAGTCTGAGTTAAGAAATATGAGTTTGCTTTGGAGGTCTCCAAAAAGCCGATTCAGACAGGGAGAGTAAACAAACCTTAATATTATTGTCATGGTTTCTTCTCCCAGGCCTCAGTATTTTCACTTCAGGCATTGGGGTTGACGAAAACAGGTAATTTGTCCTCTATCCCCAATGGAGTGCCATCCACTTTGGGACTATGGAGGTGAGACGCTAAACTGAATACCCCCGAGGTGACGGGACAAGCAGGATTCCACTGGAGGTGACCAATGGGAACATGCCCTCGCTTAGGGTACAAGCCATTCCCTTAACAGGGATATATGTTACCCTATCTTGTCTCAGGAAGCTAATGCCTTTATTGGATATTTGGGGATTGTACAAGATAACTGTGTGAATATTTATAGAGAACTAGCCAGTGTGGTGAATGACTCTTTCCTTTTTCCATCGTTGCATAAAGCTCCAGACCAGTGGAGTGTTCCATCTCCTTGTAGGGAGGAATGTAATGGTCCTGTCAGACCAACACGAGGGGGCAGAAGAGCAGGAGAGAGGGATGGAAGAAGCTTGAGGAATAATGCAGAGGAGGGTCTGTCCCCTTTCGAGGCATAGCCACGAAGCAATCCCGCACAGATGGTGTGGAGCACGGAGCAGCGAGAAAGCCTGCGAAGTGCCGCCTCCTGTGAGAAGGCCGGGAGCTGGAGAAGCTTGCATCTCCAAAGAGAAAAGAGATGCAAACGCACGGAAAGTGGTAGACTAGCCCCTGCTAAAACAGATGCCAAAGTCCCGTCACGAACCGTAGGGAAACACAGACGTGGAGGACAGAGGAGAATGCAAGACCTCCCTTCCACAACCGACGAGGAGACCAGAGGAACGCCGCTGCAGCAAACCAGGTAGGCAGTGCATCCAGGGAACCAGGAGGAGGGTGGACAGGCTATATCCCAAGAGGGGCTGAGGTACCAGATAGCCCAAGATGAGGTGAGGATATATGTACCCCAAGCAGATGTAATGAGACAAAAAGCCGAAGAGGGGCTGACAGGCCAGATATCCAAAGAAGGGTTGTGAAACCAGAGACCGCAGAATGGGAGGAGAATCTATCAGGCCCAGCGTGGGCCACAATCAAACCAAACCCAAGAGGGGGTGTGAAACCAGAGATCCCAGGGAGGGGTAGGAGCCAAAAGGGGATACAAACCGGTTTATGGTCATTGCATCGAATTCCTTGCATCGACATGCATTTGCAGCACTTTTTTTCCATCTAAAAAATTAGCATCGAATGCATTTTTTTGGGGGGGGGGGTGGGGTTTCTTTTGGGGGGCTCCTTCCACTAACCCCCGTTTTTTACCCTTTATAATGCACCTAAACAAAAATTAACCCTTTACCCTTCAAAAATATGCATTAGATGGACATTTTTTAGATGGAAACATTTCAATGGAATGGCATTAGATTCAATGACCAGATACCATACAAACCTAGCCAGAAGCTTTGCTATTCAGGTAAATTTCAAGGAAGCCCCAAGAAGAGTCATTAAAAATTCTTGCTTGACCTGTAAATAGGGGTGATAAGTCCAGAGACCTTTGTTGGTGGCTATTGGAACCTTGCTAAGGAGAGAAGCCCTTGTCTAATCCGGAGACACTGCAGCGGGGTCCAGAAACCAGCCATGATATATCCTTTGGGTAAAAGGCCCACAGGATGTTTTTGTGTTTAAATGAGAATGAGATGCTTTTCCTTTCTAGTGGTAGGGACGGGGATCTAGCCAGCATAGGTTTCTATGTTCATTTTGCACTACACCCTTTTGAACTCTTTTCTTTCTTTCAGCGTAGGGCCCAGAAGCGTAGGGTTAGTATAGGGTTTTGCCACTTAAATAAAACAATCATCTTACAAATCAGGAGTTGTCCATCTCCTCATTTTGACTTACCACAGGGAACAAAACCAAAAACAGAATGAAAAAACAATATGAGAAGAGAGAAGAAAGAATGGCATGGTATAGGTGCAGTTTGAATGGAAGTAAACACAATGAAAGGGAAGAGAAGATGAACCTAGTTCACTCAGTGGTGGAAACCAGATGCAATATTAGAGTACCCACACCCCACAAGATGCCATCTTGAGGTCAGCCTCGTGGCTGCACCACATTCCCAGCACTAGCGCTAAAATGCCCCAAATGTTCCTGAAAGAAAAGCAATGAAATAAATAAAAACGTCCATGCATTAGGCGAGCGAACACACGCACTCACCTCCCATCTGGCTGAACAGGCTATACAGAAAGATAGGGTAAAAGGAACCACCATGGCCTGCAGCCATATACTTATTGCCAGTTACTCTCTTTCTATCATTCACAGTTAAAGGCAAACCCTTCTTGCAGGACTCACACCCTCATTCAAAAGACCAGGGTGGTCTACCGCTACAAAGAAAGCCATTTGTCTGCCGACACCCCTTTAGAATCTCTGCAGAAGCGGTACTGTGGAGTTGAGTATCAGGCCATACGCAACAGTGTTGCAATCTACCACCATTTGATTACATGTGGACGAGCACATTTATATTTCTGTAGCGCAGCTCAGGGACGTCTTTGGATAACATATAGGGCATAGGAACCATTGCTTTGTTCATATTCCTTTTTTTTTTCTTTTTTTTTTTTTCTTAATGTGTTTTGCTTTGTTGACGTAACCAGTAGCACAAACAATATCGTCAACATTGGGTTAGCAAGTGCAGTAAGCATAGCATTTACAATCAGCAATATAAGGCATTGGATACAAGGATATATACAAATAATCAGCATGATATTGGGTTGTCTTGACAGTCCTCCAGCTGTATACACTGATGTGGGGCATTGTTATAACCACATTGAGCATTGGATGCGTTCTTACAGTTCTATGTAATAATATATTTTGCAAAATTCGCCAGAGAGGCTATCCCCCTCCAACCAGACTTCTCAAATGCCTTCTGCAAATATTATAGGACTAGTGTTATTAACTATTCTAAATTCCAGTCGTAGAATATTTTGGGGAAATGGCTTAATTTTAGGCAGAGTGCAAATGTAAGTAGTAGAAGTAGCTAATTCCTTATTTTGAAAATTAAATGTTTTCATAAAAGATTAAAAGGAAACAATATTACAATACATTGCATACACAAGCAACACTCAATCCTGAGTAATAAATAAAATCAAAGTGAAGCTCAGTGGGCCGTGCTATACTAAAACCTATCCATCTGTGACAGTTGACTCCTTAGCGATAAGGCGCTGTGAAGGCATCATGAAGAAGGACACATAGAACATTATCCGAATTCAAAATAACTAAGTTTATTAACTTAAATGTTAGAATGGAAAAAGGCCTAACTTGCCCTATACTAAAGGTGGGATTTCCATATCTAAATAAAACTAAGGAAAGTCTGAGCCAAAGAGTTCAACTTAGGAAATCCTATGCTCGTCCTCACAAATATAACTATACAATGTGTAGGGATGTCACCAACCGAAAGAAAAGAGTGTTCAACCCAAAGTCCTGAGCATCTTCCAGCTCACAACTCCCTTTCAGCCCCCTTCCCGAAATATAGAACGGTTAAATAAAATTAAGTCTCAAAATTCCCTTTCTGAGAATTAGCATGGAATAGTCTTTTCAGGTCTCCGAGTTTCCTCCCCAAAGTTAGGACTTGGGTTTCCCTTTCCCAAATCCCAAATCATCCAATTTAAATGATCTTGAAATGAAAGGCTTTTAGTCAGGACTCCGGGTTCCCTTCTCCAAGTTCCAAGTACCACAATTTCAAAAGAAACGCAAAACATCCTCGTCTTCTATAGTTTAGTTGGATTTTGTTTTCAAATGTACAGTTCAGTTAATTTTGTAGCTTTCCCCCATGTTGAATATGTCACTGCAAATCAGGCTTCAGTATCCTTTGCTTGCCTGTTCTTTTCACATCCTTTTATATTGCAGCATTCAATGATTGGTTTATAAGGAACAAGTCACTTACCTGTAACAGTTGTTCTCCAGCATGGGTCTGGCATGGATTCACATGCTCATGAATATTCCCCGTCGTCAGGCTGGGAATCCTCGGTAAAGAATCAGTTCAGTTTCGTTTCGTTTCTGAACTGTCTTTCTACCAATAACCAATCACTGGTCTCTGGGTCATACTGCCCCAGCCAATGACTGCCCTCTACCCAAGCCCCTCCTCTGCCAGCCATCTTCAGATTTGGTAGCACATAAAGTGGAGGTAGGACCAAGAGAAGAGCCGCAGAGGGGTTGGAGGAAGGGTTCGCATGTGAATCCATGCCAGACCAATGCTGGAGAACAACAGTTACAGGTAAGTAACTTGTTCTTTCTCCAGCATGGGGTCTGGCATGGATTCACATGCTCAAGAATACAAGAATGCATAGCAGTACACACATGCACAACCACAGGAGGTGGCAAGGCTCAACATTAAGCATTTCAACACTCAACATTAAGCATCTCTTACCTCCTCACCAGGCTCACCTTCAAGCGAAAAGGTTGCGCAGCACTGCCTGGCAGACTCTGGACTCCTTCCTGGAATCCTGGTCGACGCAATAGAATCTCGGGAAGGTGTGTGTCGACCTCCACGTAGCAGCCCTGCAGATGTCCAGCAGGGGCACACAAGACAGGAACGCCATGGTGGCAGCGATCGATCTGGTTGAATGGGCTCTCGGACGGCCGGGTAACGGTCGGTTTGCCAACCAGTGACAGTGCATGATGCAGCCGGAGAGCCACCTGGAAATGGAAGCCTTCGAGAGGGCCTTCCCTTGGTTCACAGGTCCAAAGTTCACAAACAGCTGTGATGCCTTCCGAGGACTCTTTGTGCGGTCCACGTAGAACTTCAGCGCTCTAGCCACATCCAGCGAGTGCAAAGTCCTCTCAGCCGGCGACGAAGGCGACGGGAAGAAAACAGGTAACACCAAGGGCTTGTTGAGATGGAAGACCAACGGCACCTTGGGCATGAAGGAGGGGTGCGTCCTCAGCACTACCCTCGTCTCATGGAATGTCAGGTATGGAGGTTTACAGGAGAGGGCCTGGATCTCTCCCATTCGTCGTGCGGAAGTGATGGCCACAAGAAACGCTGTCTTCCACGATAGGAACTTCAGCAGTGCCGAGTGCAAGGGCTCAAATGGGGGACCCATGAGCCCAGTCAGCACCACATTGAGCTCCCACGCCGGGGCCGGACCCTTCACCGGCAGGAACAAGCAGAACAGTCCTTTCATGAACTCCTTCACCAGGCGGTGAGACCACAGCGTCGACCGCCCCAGATTTCTGGTGTAGCGGGAGATAGCCGCCAGGTGGATCTTGATGGAGGCATGTGCCATCCCCGCCTTGGCCAGAGACAACAAGTACGGCAGCACTTGAGGGGCCGTAATCCATAGAGGGTTGATCTTCTGTGCGCGGCACTAGACAGAGAACCTCTTCCACTTATGTCCATAGCACTTAAGAATCGAGGACACCCTGGCCTCTGCAAGTACCTCCTTGCAGTCCGCCGGGATATCATAGCCTCTGAACTCTAGTGCTGCAAGAGCCAGGCCTGCAGGTTCAGCGTTCCTGGGTCATGATGTAGGATGGCGCCTCCTTCCCAGGAGAGAAGATCAGCGTCCATCGGCAGTTTCACTGGGCAGGACGCTGACAAGTCCAGAAGGTCCGGGAACCAGATCTGCCTCGGCCACCGCAGTACGACGACGATCATCCTGCACCAGGACCATCTGAGTTGATTGATGAGTCGCAGAAGCAACGGCAACGTGTACAGGAACAGGCCGTCCTAGGGGAAGGAGAATGCATCGCCCATGCTCCCCGGCTGGGGTAACCTGTTGGTGAACCTCCGGCACTTGGTGTTCGCCGCCGTCGCGAACAGGTCAATCTGGGGACTGCCCCATTGTTGGAATAGGAGATCCACTTGATCCTGCCAAAGCTCCCACTCGTGGCAAGAGCGCAGCTCCCTGCTGAGTGAGTCGTCGACATTGTTTTTCACTCCTGCCAGATGAAAAGGTACCAGGAACATCCCCTGGGCGACGGCCCAGTGCCACAGATCCTGCGCTTCCTTGGATAGGGCTGGGGATCTGGTGCCCCCCTGCTTCCGGATGCAGAACATCGTGGTGGTGTTGTCAATGAAGATCCGTACCACTTTGCCCTTGAGGGACGGAAGGAAAGACCCGAGGGCCCAGTAACGGCCCGGAGCTCCAGGACGTTGATGTGCAGGGACCCCTCCTCCAGGAGCCAAAGGCCTCTTGCGTGGAGATCTCCGGTGTACGCTCCCCATCCCTCCAGGGAGGCGTCTGTCGTCACCGTCTCCTGATGCGTTGGGGTCTGGAAGTCCATGCCCGCCGCGAGGTGCGCGTGGGCACCCCATCACCGGATCACTTGACGGAACGTCTCCTTGAGGGAGATCTTGTCTTCGAAGCTGCCTGCCGCTTGCATCCAACGGGCGGCGAGGAACTCCTGCAATGGCCACATCCGCAACCTGCATAGATGCACGAGGTAGATGCACAATGAAATCATGCGAGTAGGGACATGATGGACCTCACCGTGGCCACTTCCATGGTCAACAGCTGTTGTACCTTGCCCAGGATGGCTTTCGTTCTTTCCTCCGGCGGTGAAGCCAATTGCGCCACTGTGTTGAGTCTGGCTCCCAGGAACAGGGCGTCTGTCGACAGTACCAAGTGGGATTTCGCGAAGTTGATCGAGAATCCCAGATCCGTGAGCAGGCGGACGGTCTTCGCTGTGTGATCGACGGCGAGTTCTCTTGACCGTGCTCAGATGGGCCAATCGTCCAGGTAAGGGTATATGTGGATCCCCTGCAGGTGCAGCCGCGCCACCACCGGTGCCAGGCACTTGGTGAAGATCCTCGGCGTCAACTTCAACCCGAAGGGCATGGCCTTGAACTGGTAGTGTCGCCCCTGGACCACGAATCGTAGAAACTTTCGATGTCCTTTGTGTATGAGGATGTGGAAGTAGGCATCCTCCAAGTCCAGCGACGACAGGAAGTCGCCTTCCTCCAGCTGTCCCAGCACGTGCTGAAGGGTGACCATCCAGAACTTCTGGGACTTGATGTATTTGTTGAGACGGCGAAGGTCTAAGATGGGCCGCCAGCCATCGGTCTAGAGGAAGTACCGCGAGTATACTCCAGAGCCTCTTCGGGACGAGTACCATCTCGCACTTTTTTAGCATTGCTCCTACCTCCAGAAGCAGCTGTGGCACGTGGTTTTCCTTCCTGGCCATGGGTGGTAGACAGGGACACTGTCTTTGGAACTCCAGAGTGTGCCCGTGGGCCAGGGCATCTAGCACCCAATGGTCTGTGGAGATGAGATGGACTCCCACACGCTGACGAAATTCGCCAGCCAGCCTCCTACCGGGGTGCTCGGGTGGGGGCCCGACGTCACGGCCGGTTCAGTCTTGCTTTGCCGAGGCCTTGCCACCATGGCGACGACTTTGTCGTCCGGCCTTGCTGCGGCCACTGTAGGCTTCCTGTGACGAGGAGCGGGCCGCCTGGCAGTACAACGTGGGACTGCCGCTGAATCCGTTGGGGGCGCCTTGAGACTTGCCTCCGGAGGTCCGAAAGGACGGCCGTCGTTGATAGAGCGAACCTAAGGCCCAGGTCATCTCGGTGTCCACCTTAATGGCCTGCAGTGACTCATCCACTGCCTTGCCAAACAGGTTGTTACCGTCGAAGGGCATGTCCAGTAACCTGGTCTGCACGTCCTGACCGAAATCGGTGGCCTTGAGCCAACCGCGCATGCAAAGGCAAACGCTGTTGCCCATCTGGCGAAAGCCGGTGTTAGCGATGTCCGTGTCCACTGTGATAGCGTGGTCCGAAGCCACCTCGCCTTCCTGCAAGATTTCAAGGGCTTCCACCCTCTTGTCGTCTGGGAGGAAGTCCAGGATGGGAGCGTTCTTGAACCACAGCTCCCTGTCGTAGCATGGCACGATCGCAAGGGCTTTGGCCGCTTTGATGGTCGTCGCTGCCGACGAGATGACCCGTCGTCCCATGGCGTCCAGCTTTTTCCCCCCCTCACTGTCCGGTGGAGAAGTGGAAGTTGATGCCGTCGCCCAGCCAATTTCTTCTTGGCTGCCACGGAGACCACCGAATCCGGGGACGGCTGTGCTCTGAGGCACATAGGGGGGGAGTCTGGGACCCGGTATTTCGTACCGGTCCCTCTTCGCAGGGGCCATGGACGGGTTCGTCAGCAGTGACAGTCCTTCATCCCAGATGTCGTCCAGTAACGTACTGAGAGGACGGTCTTCCTCTTGGCCTCCCGTCGTTGGTAGAGGAAACCCTCCTCCTTCTGCTCTTTGGGGCATAGCTGGAACAGCTCTGATGCCCTGGTGATCATGGCGTGAAAGGAGACAATTTCGTCAGGGGGGCAGTGGGGAGGTCCTGGCAGGGGGGTGATGGCAGATCCATCCCGTCGTCACCACCATCGTCATCCGTCCCAGTCGTTGGCATCTCCGTTCCCGTCTGATCCCTCGGTGGAGGGGATGGAGGTGAAGGATGGAAGGGAGGGGGAGGAAATATTCGCCTCTGCTTGTTTGGTGGGCTCCCCGACGGTTCAGGCGCCGCTGGATCGTCAGCTGGGGGTAAGGGCAACCTTGTCCTTATTTCCGTACACAGGGTCTGAAAAGCCATCAGGATTGCTCCTGAATTGTCCTGTGGCGTAGGCATCAGTTGCGACGGGAGCGACGGCTGGGGCATGGGGTCCTCCGTTTCTGTCGTGGCCAGCTGCTCCTCTTCGGCCCCACTGTTGCTCTCTACGTCTGCCTCGTTGGGATCCCTCCCGTAGGACCGGACTTCCTTGAACATCTTGTCCAGGATCCTTTTGACGCCAGCCAGCTCATCCTCAGAGGTGGTATCTGTGTCCGTTATGGCTACTGTGCCCCCCCCTCTTTCTCGTCCTGGGGTTTCACGGGGGTCTTCTCGATAGGTTGGAAAGAGGATTCCCTCCGGGGTGGCAGGGAAACTCTAGGCCCGGAAGCCGTCACCACTGGGGTAGCCTCCACAGCCTTCGCCAGGGCCGCCACGACTCCTTCAATCGAGGCCTTCGCCGGGTGAATCAGGGCCTTCATGACCTTGGGAGCGTCTGAGGCCTTCACCTTAGGGGGGAGGGTCACTGCCTCGCCCCCCCATTGGCTTTCTCCGTCGGGTTCTCCGACTTCCCTTCCCCCCCCCCCGAGCCAGAGCGTTGGCTCGTGGATGATGGTGTTGGTGACATCACACCCTGCCTGGCAGTCGAGGATCCCGAACCAACGGCACTCCCGGTGCCCACGGACTTGCAGTGTTTCGCCTTTTTTTGGGCCCCCGTCGCCAGAGCGCCCTCAAAGGTCTTAGAAGGCCGCTCAGACTTCTTCTCACCTGCTGCTGGGCTCTTCCCCTCTAGCCAGTTGGTGAGCTGAGTACGACGGTCCTTCATTGTCTGGACGGACAAGTTCTTACAGAATGCACAGTCCTCCTTCATGTGCGACTTGTTGGCGTGGGAGTGCTCATCTTCCTTGAAGAGATTCTGTAGTCCACATCCTGGACAGTTCCTGAATAGTTTGGATACAGTAGGCGTCGAATCTCCTTTGTCCTGGGCCATGTCCGAATTGGGATAGGCCTCAAAGGTCTTCTGGAATCCTCCAAGAAGTGTAATTCGACGAAAATCTGCCCTTGCGGGGCATAAAAAATTCCAAAACGGGTCCCCGTTGATCGGAAGAAGAAACGGTGGAGCTTGAGGCTCGAATTGACCTAAAATATAAGAGTAAACTCTTCAAAAAAACACAACACACAGTAAAAGCTCGAGAGCTACAGCACGAGGACTCCCAACACTTGAACATGCGGTAAAAATCTGAAGATGGCTGCCAGAGGAGGGGCTTAAGTAGAGGGCAGTCATTGACTGGGGGCAGTATGCCCCAGAGATCAGCGGTCGGTTATAAGTCGAAAGACAGTTCAGAAACGAAACTGAAACTGATTTTTTTTCTATACCAAGGATTCCCAGCTTGACGACGGGGAATATTCATGAGCATGTGAATCCATGCCAGACCCCATGCTGGAGAATTAAATTTGTTTTAGCATGTCAATGTAAGATGAATTGTATCCATTTAAACTTTCTATCCACCTTTAGATTTCTGCTGTTTAATTCGGTTTAGTAGCAAAGTCTTAGTTCTGTTCAACAGCAAAGTTTTAAAGTCAATTCAGTGTTCAATATTAGACTTCGGGTTGGTTTTTTCTTCATGCAGAGTTCAATAATTGTTTGAACTATGCATTTAAAGTGAATGTGTGGAGACCTTCGAAAACGTGTTGGTCATACGTGACCACTCCGATTCAAGATATTCCCTTTTATCTAATATTGAACAAATGTAACTGTTCGTTGAACTTTAAATAATTCGGTGTTCAGAGACTTTTGAAAAACGTGTTCCTTGCCACGCACAACCAGTCTGATACAAAGTATTTCCCTTTGTTGTATTGTTAACAGATATAGTTGTTCCCTTTAATTGAGCGATTCAATATTCCGAGACCTTCGAAAACGTGTTTTGTGCTACATGCGACCACTTGAATACAACGTATTTTAGGAAATGCTTCAGTTCACACACTCGCACCGGTTTTCTCAAGCATTAGAAACTCACTGGTCACTTTAAATGCTTGTGCTGCAGCGAGGATCACACGTCGTCCTTCCTTCTGTGTCAGGGCTCCAGTTCCTGCCCCTCAGACACTCGTGGGGTGGTCCTCCACCTCAGAGGAAGGAGGACATTTAATGGAAAGTAATGGGCCAGGCTTCCTGCACGACTCCCTTCAACTTTCCTAATAGTACCCACTCCCACGCCATGCGGCCTGGTCCGCTGCTGCTGGCACCAATCTCCTGGTCCTGCTCTGGTCGACTACTGTCGATTCCCCCTGCCACTGGGTTGGGCTCAATTTATACACCTGAAGTCCCTTAACAGGCTGCAGGTGTGGATGATTATTCAGCCCTGCCTGACTCTCATTAAAAGGGACATGCCGACCTGTACTACTCTTAGCAGGCATCTTCCACTTTCCAGTACTAAAGTGGTTAAAGAGCATATAGCCTTTATTGCTCTTAGTTGCCCCTTCTTCCCAGTACTGTCAAGAGTCAATTGTGAAGAGATGAGGGGAACTGGCTTCCAATAGCCCATAAAGGTTGGGGAAGGGTTGGTTGTCACTAGGGAAAGGGGATAACATGTCTAGCCCAAGGGCACCCCACTCCCAGCTCCCAAGGAACCTCCACCCAGGTGATCCTTCCTTGCTTAGCCACCCCGAGGGTCGGGGGTCCAATAGTGATGGCCTTTCCCTGGCCACCTACACAGAGGATCCAAAGGGTTTAGGAGTGAGAATACTGTCAGGTTTCTCACAGCGCACGCAATATAAGAATAAACACACTGTGGAGAATATAAGTCTGGAGTCTCTAAAACTAGCTCAAAAGCTGTGAGCCCCTGCCTCACTCCCAAACTCCTCTGCATTGGTAGGAGATAGGTTTTTCTTAGGTCCGCACAAACAGGGCACAGTAAAATTAGGTGCAGTTTATAGTCAGCGTTCGGCCATTTGCAGAAACATTTCCTTGTTCCACTGCAGTCATTCTTAGTTTGAAAGGCCGTGCATTTTGCGAATAGTAAACTCTATCTAAGACAGAGAAAGATGGCCCTTTTCTCTGATTTTTAAACCATTGGACATAGTTTGGCCTACTCACATGGGATATGTTCTGAAGGTAGAATTGTGCGCTCTGCTGCATGGATATTATCTCCTTCCTGCAGCTTGTTTTTAAGGAAGAGAAAGCCTTTCACTACTCTTATCCGGACTTCGTTACTGATTATTTGTTTTTTGGTGAAAAGGTTGCCGAAACCAAGAGTCTTTAAGGGAGATTTTATATATTTTAGCCATGTTGTGGTATTGCCAGTATCCAAGTCCATGGTGTCTTCTACTAGCCGTCTGGTTAATGTTAAATGTCGATTGCCCCAAAAGCGCAGCCAGTAAAATAGTGGTTGCAGAAGTATGGGATCTTCGATATAGGTCAGGTCACATTCCTTGCATAGGAGATAGCCCGGGAAGATCAGGCAAACGCCCATTATTCTTAGGAGGAATTGGTTCTCGTTGACTTGTATTTCTTTCATGCAGTGGAAGCCCCAAATGCCTGCACCATACACGGCCAGCAGCACCGTTTTTGCACTGTAGATGCATTCGATATGGTCTAGAGGTAGCCATCCGGTTTTCTACCCATAGCTTCAGATGGATCCATTTACCTGTAGTGCTTTAACTGCTTGGTTTTTAATGTGTAGGTTGCATCTGAGGTCTCAGGAGATCGTAACACCAAGATAGCAAAAGGAGTTCACCCAGCCCATTTTCCTACCTTCTTTCAGTACTTTATTGCCAGCTGTTATAGAATTGCAATGCACATTACTCTAGACTTAGTTACATTAACTTTTTCTTAAAACTTTAGTTTTTAATAGCATTTTGCGAGTTGTACAATCACATTAATACAACAAATGAAAGAATTTGCTCGATACATCCTCCCCCCAAACACAACACAAATGTGTCTGTTGTCTTCTTTATCACATTCTGGAGGCTAAGGAGCACTAGAAACATCAAAGAAATTACCCTATCGGAAGTTTGGATGAGCTTCCTTCCAGTCATTAGAGAAGGAGCCTGAGTGGGTAATACCGGTGGATCTGCTTCCCAAACCTCCAATAGGCTTATAGCTGAAAGGCCGTTGACACTAAAAGATTCTACCCTAAAAAGGCTATGGCTTTGTGTAGCACCTGGTCATCATATGCCCCCCCCCACCCTATACCCGCATACACTACCCAAGGACTATATGCCATATATGTCACTTGTGTGGTAAACATTCCCTTCATTGTCCCATCTGGTCAGCAATAGTCCCTTATTCCTCCTGGAATGAGCCCACATGGTCATTGACCACTGCAGTTAATGTTTCTATCACCATAATGTCCTGCAATGTTTGCCCATTCTTTTTTGTAGGCACCATTTCATTTTTCCATTTTTGGCCAGTTCCAAATCTGCCAGCTTGAAACATCGCCTCTCGCATCCTGGGAAACCTATACTCCTCCCTATCCAGTGTAGGGATGCCCAGCAGCATCTGGAGAGTGTCTAACTCGATAATTTATTTGATCCAGCTCAGGAGTTCATCCCAGAAAGGTTGTATGCTAGGACAGTGTCACCACATATGGGAGAGCGAGCCCCCCCTGCCTGCACCGGCGAGGACATTATGAGGTAGCCCTCAAAACATCTTTGATATCTTGAAATGATGTCCCATCGCAGAGCTAGCTCCGCCCAATACCTCTAAAAAGTGTGTCTGTCATGTCATCTGCGAGAAGGACTTTATATAATCTAGAGAGGCTCCCTTTTCTATTAGTTGAGGAATTGAGGGTGTTTTCGAATGGTGTTAGGCCTCTAGATAGACATTCATATCACCTATGGTCCATGAATAAACCTTTGAGGCTGAGGTAGTCAAAGATATTCTCACAAACTATGTCACTCTGCTCACCTATCCTTGACAGAGCTTTCCAACGTGCCCCTTTGACATGATCTTTCTTGTGGCTTGTTCTTGGATGCCTGCAAACCTTCAATAGAAATGGCCTGTCTCTGTTTGAGGCCATAATGTCCTCCTGAGCTGGTAAAGGACAAACATAACACACCCCCACATGAACAGCCTAATGGGGGAAAAGCCATAATATTGCATAAAACCCCCCAAGGTCGAGATGCTGATCCCTTTCCGGCTTGTGTTCCAATACTGAATAAAGTAGTAACTGTATGACAGTTACAGTTGCAGCATAGGTGATGAAATCCACAGTATGGAGCAATGTGAATGCTATGGAACAAAAAGGTCCAGGGTGTGTAGCCAAGGATAGAATGAGGAGAGCAACTGACCAGAACAAAGGCTGCGTGAACCCTGGAGGCAAGAGAGGCAGCACAAACAAAAATAGAAGGGCGAGGTACCAAAAAAGATAGCAGGAAGCGAGGAGAAACCGATAGGGAACACCAGTAAATTGGAGGCATGGAGACAACGAAAAGGAACGCTCCGAGGGAGTGAAAGAAAGGACAAGGAAAGCAGTCTTACCCTGAAGTGTAAGCTGAAGGGTTGCAACACGCAGTGTTGTAAAACCCGAACCATTTTATCTGATGTGGTAAGACGCCATATTGGAGAAAGACTAGAACGTTACTAACATGCTAGTAAATCTTTGTGGCACATCTTAATGGCTGCGTCTCCAACGGTGCCACAACTGCCACCTAGAACGATCCGTAACAGTATACTCCCTCCAATACCGGGGGGTAACAGGTTTACCCCCGATGCTGGAGGTGGAAGTGTCTAAGTAACTGAAAAGCATTAATAAGGGTTCCCAAGATCTTTCTGAAACAGAGTATCCATTCCAATGCACCAGGTATTACAAGGTTCCTCTAGAATCTCGAACCACAGATCTTGGAGACTTCATATTCTTATGGTTCTTCGGGAGATAACACAGAATGAGGAGTCCTTCTCAAATATTTGTCAGGTAGAAACGTTCTTAACAAAGATGAATAAAAGACAGGATGTATCCGTTGTAGCCTTTTCGGTACTTGTAGCTTAAAAGCCACTGGGTTGATCTTGGCAAGTATCGCAAAAGGTCCTAAATGCTAAGGTGATCATTTGGAAGGTCGTACCCATCGAGGCAGATATTTTGTAGAAAGCCACACCTTACTCCCCTCTTCCCAAACAGGTACTTCTCTTCTCTGCTTATCGGCATACTCCTTGTTCTTATGCTTAAGTTCTTTTGCTTATTAAGTTCTAGATTTTCATAAGCTACCCTATGTGTTTGTGCAAGATCATCAAGAAAGGTATCCAAAGATGTCATTTTGGAAGGTGAAAAGGCAGTAGCTGGAAGAGATATTTGATGTATTCGGGGGGGAGCAAAAGAAGGGAATCACATTAGTAGCAGAACGAACAGTATTATTTTAAGCATATTCTGCGGTGGTTAGTAAATCTACCCAATTGTCTTGTTTGGAGTTGGTGAAACAGCGAAGCTATTGCTCCATTATGTGATTGAGTCTTTCACTCTGTCCAATAGACTGTGGGTGGTATCCAGAAGATAGAGCCCTTTCTACACCCAGAAGATGCACAATGTTTTCCAAAATAGAGATGTGCATCGAGACCCTCTGTCAGATACAATAGTTAATGGTATGCCATGTAGCCTAAAAATCTTCTTAAGAAACACAGTCATGTGAGGAGCCAAAGGCAGACCGAGCAAGGGGGAGAAGTGGGCTATCTTACTGAATGAGTCAACCGTAACCATAATAGCTGTACAGCCTTGTAAAGGAGGAAGGTTGACAACAAAGTCGGTGGAAATATGTAGCCAAGGTACCGTTAGGGTGGGTCCTTGTTCTAGTAAGCCTATGGGTCTGGCCGTGGAATATTTCCCTTGAACACACAATGGACTGATGGTTACGTACTCTTGCACGTCTCTTCTAATAGAAGGCCACCACAATGACCTTTGTATGAGCTCCAATGTGGCGGAAATGCCTTTATGACCAGCAGTCCTCAAGTTGTGGCACCAAGGCATAACTCTTTGTTGTAATGATAAATTGGGAATCACTAAGCAGTCAGCAGAAAAAAATAGGCCGTTCTCCTCGGTGATAGACTGATGAGATTTCCCTGCTAATGAAACATCAAACCCCCAGAGATCCTCCCTTGACTTCTTGTAGGAAAGAAAAAACCATGGGACTCCTTGATAATCTGTCAGCGATGTTGTCTGGAAGATAGGTGATGGAAAAAAAAAAATGTAACTGCGAAAAGAAATACGCCCATCGAGCAAGGTGGGAGTTTTGACAATTCATCTGCTGGAGGACCTTAAGATTTCGATCATCCATCCATACTTCAAAGGGATGTACAGAACCAAGGAGAAGGTGCCGCCATTCAGTGCAGGCTTGTCGAATGGGAAGCAATTCTTTATCGATCATTGAAAAGTTCAGTTCGCTTACCCTCAATATCCTAGAATAATAGGCCGTAGGATGTTCTTCGTCTCCGCTCAACTGCTCGAGAACCGCTCCTATGGTGCAATAAGAAGCATCCATCTCAACAATGAATGGGAAGGACTGATCAGGTTGTCTCAATATAGGAGCGGAGCAGAACAAGGATTTAAGACTGTTAAAGGCCTGGTTCAGCTTCATCCTTTTATTTTCAAATGTTTTTATTAGCATTTATATAAGAACAGTTTTACATGGGTCAATTGTTCATACTGTGCCGCTTATATCCATGTGTACATGTTGACTCACAATCAAAATACAAATCACACATTAACAACAGAGAACTTTCTTCACTATTTAGGCAACATAATTACAAGCATCACTTTTTCTTCGCAGGTGAAAGGGAGTTGTGTCAAGGCAAGTAGTATCTAATTTATAGATTACTCCTGAGGTGATGTTCAAATGTCCCTTACAAAACTGTGTATGTTCACAGGAGTTTGTCATCAGAGGGATGGAACATGTCCCAAACCAGTGTTTGCCAAGCCTCATAGGCCTCACTTGAGTTTGCCTCTGACATGGCCTCCCTATCACCCCACACCCTGGTCTCTGCCTCTGCCCAACACTCAAATTCCTTGTGCCAGCATACTTACTGTGGGCCACCTGCTGACTTCCAAGCCATTGCAATAGTTCTTTTAGCCAGTATACACGCCATGTCCATGAACTTGACCACATGCTTGAATTTGCTAAGTCTAGGGTTTGCACCCAGCAAACATTCTTTCGGGGTCCAGCCATATTTCACCACGCCGGCTTTCCCACCTGTTATGCTTCATCCTTCCAGGTGAATGGAACATCCTTCTTCAGGAGAGCGTTTATGGGTAGGATGATACCAGAGAAGGTTTTAATACATTTGCGGTAGAAGTTAGCCAAACCCAGAAATGCTGTATTTCTTTAACAGAAGACGGTGAGGGCCATTGTAAGATGGCAGAGTTTTTTTTTTTCGTGGATCCATCTCTATGCCCCGATCCGATAATACAAATCTCAAATAAGATACAGAAGATAGCTCAAACAAACATTTTTCGGGTTTGACTAATAGTTGCTGTCTAGGGGGCCATTCTAACACCTCAGTGAGATGTCCGTGATGTTGAGGCTTGGGGGTGGAAATCGCTAGGATGTCATTAAGGTAGACAATGACAGAATGGAGTAATAAGTCTGCATAAATCCTGTCCATGATGCGTTGGAAGACCGTAAGTGCATGAACTAACCCAAAGGGCATAACTTGATATTCAAAGTGCCGAATGGTGGTGTAAATGTGGTCTTTCATTCATCGCCATGACGTATACGTAGAAGATGATAGGCGCCTCGAAGACCAAGCTTGGTGAATATTACCGCCCCCCTGGACAGCTTCTAGTATATCCTTGATCAAGGGCATGGGATACCTGTCTCGGATGGTGACTCTATTAAGACCCCTGTGATCAATACAGGGTCGAATTTCTTTGGTGCCCTTTTTGCGGACACAATATAAAGACACCCCTGCGGAAGACTTGGATTTCCTAATGAGTGAGTTTTGTGGATTATCATCAAGGTATTCTCTCAATGCTTGTTTTTCTGGTAGAGACAAATTGTACATTCTTCCAAAGGGAACAGCAGAGTCAGGAATCAAGTTGATGGCACAATCCTCAATCCGATGGGGAGGTAGTTCCTTTGGTAGCTTGTCTTCGAAATATCTTGGAATACCTGGTATCTGGCAGGAATGCAGTGTATGCCTATGGTGGACCTATCTTCTGAAACACAAGTGGCATTAAGTGGTTCCTTAGCGTACTCTTTCCTACAATGCGAGGAACAGACTTCCGAATTAAAATTGTACAGTGTTCTTTGACGAATCAATCAAGGGATTGTGCCGACGAAGCCATGGAATCCAAGTGAGCAGCTCGAATAAAGGTAAAGAATAAAGTCTTGTGATGATTGTTAATGGAAACTGATAAGGGTACGGATATATGCGTGATGGGATCCGAACTTAAAGGTCGACAGTCAATGCTTTCCACAGATGTGAACCCTTCTTCACTTCTCTGGGTATACCCTCCTGGTCAGCCCAGAGTACAGGCTAGCACCTTCATAGGACTCCTTTGATGTATTTGTAGGTTGATCCGCAAGACCACAAGTCTGGCGTCAAAACCATCAGAGACTGTCTGTGTTACTATGGAGGGACTGAAAAGATCACCCCAAATCATCATCCCATCTAGGACCGGGGTCTTCCGTTTCCCTGTCTTCTGGCAGGGACATCTGGGCAGTCTCTTAGTAAATGATTATAGGAGCCATAATATAGGCAAAGTCCCATGCGTCTTCTTCCCCTTTCAGTTGCAGTGAGGGGTCCTCGGGCAGTTCCTATCTGCATTGGTTCTTTCCGGGGCAAACATTCGGTAGAAGACGGAGCAGAGGACGTAGGTTGGAAGGTAGAAGTAGCCCCTTTATTCTTCTTTCGTTCTGTTCGTCGTTCTGCAAGTCTATACTCCATCTGTAGTACCAGTGATACTAAATCAGAAAAGGCATCCGGGCGAGTCGTTTGGGCTAACTTATGCTTGATTTCGCCATTTAACCCTCCTCTGAAAATAGTGTATCGTGCAGTTTCAGGCCAGCCTGCCTCAGAGGCTTTCCTCTTAAATGATGAAATGTAGGCGAAGACATCGGAATTGCCTTAGAAAAGGTCTCAAAGTGACTCGTAGGCAGTGTAAACCACCTCAGGTCTTTCGAAGTTTTGTCTTAACATAAAGGCAGAGTAGTCTTGTAAAACAGGATACGCTCAGGTGACAAGAGGAGTTGCCCATGCTAAAGCATTGCCTTTCATATTGGATATCATAAAACCGAGCGAAGACTGGTCAGTGGAATAAGTTGAAGCGTGGAAGGTAAAGTATACCGTACAGGCATCAATGAACTCTAAAATCCATTTGGGGCCTATATCAAATTTCCCTGATGCCAGACCCAAAGGAGGTAGATCTATCGAGTGTGCTTTTCTGGCCGTCAGTAATTGTTTTAGCGTAGAATTCTCTGCCTCTAGGTTTTGCACCTCCAGGGTGAGACCTTGTACAGCTGACCCCAATTCCTAGAACTGTTCCAGACTAGCCATTCTTCTTGGGCGTTACAAACTCTCATAAAATATGTCACTCTGCTCACGTGTAACCTTGACAGAGGTTTCGACGTGCCCCTTTGACATGGTCTTTCTTGCGGCTTGTTCTTGGATGTCCTGCGACCCGCCAATAGAAATGGTATGTCTCTGTTTGAGGCCACAATGCCCACCTGATCTGGTACAGGACAGAATGCACCCCCACAGGAACAGCTTAATTGGCGAAAAGCCAAAATATGGCAGAAAAGTCCCCTACGTCTAGATGCTAATGCTGATCACGATCTGGGTTGTGTTCCAATACTGAATAAAGAAGTAACTGTATGATAGTTGTAGCATAGATGATGAAATCCACAGTATGGAGCAAAGTGAATGCTCCCGAACAAAAAGGTCCAGGGTGCGCAGCCAAGGATAGAATGAGGAGGGCAACTGACAAGAACAAAGGCTGTGGGAACACTGAAGGCAAGAAAGCAGCACAAAGATAGAAGGGTGAGGTACCAAAAACGGCATCAGGAAGCTAGGAGTTACTGATAGGGAGCACTGGTAAACTGGAGGCAGGGAAGCAAGAAAAAGGAACGTTCTGAGGGAGCAAAAGAAAGGACAAGGAAAGCACAGCGTCTTACCCTGAAGTGTAACCCCAAGAGTTTTTTCCGATGCAGGAAGACGCCATATTGGAAAAGGACTAGAACATTACTAACGTTCTAGCAAAACATTGTGTCACATCTTAATGGCCAATGGTGCCACAATAGCCACAGACCGAACCATGACCGTTATTAACTGACTCTTTACCCAAGGTCTCCCTCATGTCCCCAAATTCAAAGAAACTACCATCAAGGCTCACACACATCTGACCACCTTTGAGTGCTGAAAGCCATGACAACCAAGGTTAATTGGAGGGCCCCACCACATGGATGACCTGGAGAAGACCAGGAAGAGAGAAAGCTAGTAGCTCTACTCTTTTTCCACGCTGTCCAGAGGACTCCCAATGTGGGATGGTCCCCAAGACGTTTAGGAATGTCATTATACAGGGGCCTTAGAAAATCTCTCACTTTCCGAGGGTGAGCCTTCAGATCTTCAAGGTAGGTCCAATACATTCTCAAGTCATCCCTCATATGTTCGAGCACTACGAGTAGCTCAGAGGCTTAATTATATAGATCGAAATCCAGGAGTCCAAATCCTCCCTGGTCGCTCTGAAGCGTAAGAGTTGACCTTTTCAGGCTTGATTTTTTATTTCGGTATGTAAATCTGCTCACTGAACCGTTACAGTGACCATAGCTGTCAGGAACAACAGTTAGGAGAGCTGGAAAGAGGTATAAGAGACAGGGCAGGACATTCATCTTAACTGAGGTCATACCACCATACCATGAGAGGATCAATGGATCCCACCACTTGATCTCTGACTTTATTGTTTCCCTCAATGGGTGGAAATTAGCTTGCATAAGGTCCCTGGTAAGGTGGACTCCCAAGTATTTAATTTTAATACCCTTTTTTTCACCCGCAATCCCAATAACCTATTTATTTATTTCATTTGTACAGCGCAAAGGCAACCCGGGGGCATTGAGGCACGTGAATCGAGATCGGATTTCCATCCTTTATAGGAATTACGCAAGATTTATCAATATTTATTTTCAGGCCCGAGAAGTGACCAAAGCTTGAGATGAGAGACAACAATTCGGCAAGGGATGTTTGGACCTTAGTTAGGTAAGCTAAAGTGTCATCAGCGAAGATGGACAACCTGAAGTCTACCTCACCAAACTTGATTAGACCGAATAGATATGGCTAGATGCTCCTTTGTAAGTGCATACAGGAGGGGCGACAAGAGGCATCCCCGATTTGTCCCTCTGAACAGTCTAAACGACTCAACGTGCAATAGACTTGTACCCTCGCCCTAGGGGCTCTATACAATGCTGAGATCCATTTCAGGAAATTAGCTCCAAACTCCAACTCCATCTTTCCCAGGGCTGCCATTCCACCCTATCGAAAGCCTTTTCTGAGTCGATACCAGTAAAGCTTCAAGGTCAACAAATTTGGCACAATGCATCATATTGACATTCTTCCTTATGTTAATCGGAGTCCTGCCTACCGCCAATGAATCCCACCTGGTCTCCCTGAATAAGGGAAGGAAGCAATGCTTGTAGCCCATTTCCCAACAGTTTTGCCAATATTGTTACATCATTACTCAACAGAGATATCAGAAGAGCAGAGTGACAGGTTTTCCCCTCTTGGGAATACCCACAATAGTGGCTTCCATCATCATGTCGGATGTGGGGGGGGGGGGTGGGGAAGAGTGTCGATCTGCAGAGTTAATTTCATAGAAAACCATCACCACCCAGAGCTGTGCCCGACTTCATCCGTTTGATAGTCTGAATCACCCTTTCTAGACAGATTGGTGATTCTAAATTGGATGTTGAGTCCTGAGAAATAGTCGGAATGGGTTGCTTATTGGAAAATGTAGCGATATGGGAGCCATCTCTCGAATATTCGGGAGGAGTACATTTCCTCATAGTATATGACCTTATTCTATGCGATGAACCCTTCTACTGGCTTTGTCAAGATTATCATTGTTCTCTTGTTTTTCTCTTCCTCTCCTCCCCAGAGTCCCCAGGCCAGAATATTGTCAGCCATGTCACCTTTTTCATGGTATTTCTTTTTCAGGAATAATAGTTTTCTTTCTGTGCCCTGAATCAATATTGACTTAAGCTGTACTTTATACTGCCTAAGTCGGTTAGCTTTAGACAGGGCTTTAGGCTAGGTCAAATAGTTACCAGAGCACCCTCACAGTTGCATTTCCGAGCTCTTCTTCCTAATCAGGTCCTCTTGTTTTGACGACTCCTTTTTCTGGGAACTGAACCATGTGAGAACCCCCTGGGAGGGGTCAGTAATGCAAGGCGGACAACTGTTTGAGGATTTCACAAAATATACCATTTTTATTACAAAAGGAAATATTTCAAAATGTCTCACTGTCCCTATTCTGCTGAGGAATTCCCTGCCTAACCTAAAGCGAAGGGAATACACTCCAACACAGGATAACTGTCTCTCACGCTAAACAACACAAACAAAGAAAAGAAAAGGCAATTCAATATGACATAACCAACATTCACATTTCCTAAATGACCTAATATCCTGGATGAAAATCCTTCCTCAAGATTCAAAGTCACTTGGGTAAATGTTCAACAACAGAAAGAAAAGGTCTTAAATCAGTTCTTGATGGATTAAAGTCAAAGTAAAAAGTTCATCAACAAATGTTCCACTCGCAACAAATCTCTTTTGGATGAAGTTATCCACTTCCCACTGCTAGCAAAATAGCCCCAATTTTAATCCTGGCCACCATGCTTTGTCACTCTCACAGGAAGATTTGCCACAGTTCAAAAAAAGAAAATGTAATATCAACACTGTAAAGGATACACAGTGCTTGGTTAACAGAATTCCTTGAATTACAGTTTCAACATTCAAAACGGTATATTTGTTAGGATGGCTTTTTAGTAGTGCTGCTTCTACTTCAACAACTATATTTCTACTTGCTTTACCATGAGAACAGTCACCTTTGTCCCACAGTATTTCACCTTGGTTTTGACAACTGCAATGTAGCATCCACTGACAACCAGACATACTCCTTTAGTTTCAATACTTTGGACTATTGCCATAGCTTCAATGACTTTTAGACAGATTTCTTCAAGATATATTTGTAAAGCACTTCAACTTCCTCAGGTAGGCAAGGCACTGTTACTCTTAATAGCTTTCTTCATATAGGCAGCCTCTTTGCCTCTCTTGTCCATCTGCCATGATAACAACCTTGGTTTGTCTTTAAGATTCATTTCTCTCTGGCCTCCACAGTCTTGGGAATTACAGGTTGAGTCTGCTTCAAAATAGTTTTTTTACAAGCAGCCAGTTCCCATTCCCCAACTTTACCTGCACATTTCGGCCAGCTATCAGTCCAACAATCACCCAGAAGCCTTGGTGCCACCCTCTTGGCTTCAGGTAATACTTGTAAACAGTTGTTTTAGGACAATTCACCATTTGTCAAAGCAATCCAGCAATACTGTGATATTAGTAAGGTTGGTTTCACTGTAAGCATGGGGTGCCTCTTGGCTTGGGCAATGCTTGTTCTTCATCAGTTTATACTCCAACTTCTTGGGAATAAAAGATACGTCACTTTCAGATATAGTGTAGGATTCATTATTTATATTGAAACAACAATTAGGCACTTGATTCCATAATGTAGTTTTTATATGTTATACATGGTAACTCTTGTATAGTCAGCACTCAGTGTTCAATAAAATGGTCAGAGCTGTGTTCCTTCTCCGTAATTAGGGATACACAACCATTCCTTTGAACAGAAACAGTCTTTTTATAATTGAACAATGGATGGTTAGAACGTTCAGCTTCTTACGCGAATAAGAGATCTTGCACGTTAAACGCGAGTGCTACATTTCCATTGTTCAGAGTATTCTGAATGCAACAAAACTTCTACTCACATAAAGCCTTACACAAGTTAATATGGAGCTAGTTACTGTTACCAGCAACGCTTGCACAATGTATTTGAACGCTGTGCTTCACTCACCGGCTTCTGATACATTCACTCTGCGGGTCGCACTGCTTTCCCGACATCCACTACAACTTCTGCTTCTGGCTCGCTGGGAACCCACACCCTTCTCCTGAACAGGCAGCTCTGGTCCGGCCATATGATCTAGGAGTTCTTACTCCTGAGATCCTCGGCTCGATAATTGCTTCTTGCCACAATCTCCTGCACATCCGCATCTCGGCAATCACTGCAATCAGGCTCACATGTAGAAAACAATCTCTCCTGGATGTCTTCTGCTGCACAGCCTCTGCACTTCATAGATTGGGGGAACAGGACTCTCTCAGACCACGCAGGTGAAATCTGCTGTCTCCACATTCCAGCGTCCATCTTGTTCTCCCACTTCTGCTTGGTTTGTCAGCCTCGTGTCTTCTTTTTGCTTCCACTGCTAGAGCCTGCACACCAGCTAACCTTTGTGAGAAACCTGAGGGATCCTCACACCTACTTCCTTTAGATGCTCTGTTCAGGTAGCCAGGGAAAGGCCATCACTTGTGAATCCTGACCCGGAGGGTGGAGATGCAAGGGAGGATCACCTGGGCGGAGAGTCCATGGGGGATTGGGAGGGGATATCCACAGGCTAGACATGGGATCCCCTTTTCCTTACGAGAACCAACCTCCCTTAACCTTTATGGACTGTTGCAAACCATCTCCCCTCATTTTTCCTCATTCAAACCACTATAGAACTGGGACAAGGAAGCAGGGACTAGGAGTAGTCAACACTAGTAAAGTCATTTCACCACTCTAGTACTGAGACGAGAAAGAAGTCGGCAGACTGCTGTAAAAGTCAGGCTTGTCCCGAGCACTCCACTAATTACGACCAGGCAATTGACATTAGGGACTACACCTGCAACCTGGCAAGTGGCTGCAGGTGTATAAAAGGTGGAGCTGACAAGTGGGAAGGGCCGACCAGCAGGCGAGAGCCCAGCCCAGCCCGATCGATGCGGGCCAGGAGGGAGAATCCTGCATCCCAGAAGGCATCCGAGGTGGGTCCTGTAAAAGAGCCATGATGTAAGCAGACGACCCCAAGAAAGCTGTGGAGCCAAGGGCCAGCCCGGCTACAAGAAGGCCACAGGATTGGGAGCCTCATTGTTCAGAGGTCTGCAACCACAGCTGAGGACATAGAAGACGGAAACAAAGTCACTGACATCGTCCGCAGGGAGAAAGTGGAGCTGGGCAACACACAGAGAGAAGGTGAAGTGCGAAGGGCCCGCAGTCGGAGGAAAGAGTTGTCGGCAGAGCAGAAGCTGAGGGAACAGCCGCCCAGAGGAGACGCCAAGTACCGGTGAATGAAAAGGGAAAAGCATTCAAACCGGGTGCACCTGGGGGCTGTGGAGGAAACAAATTAGATGCTGAGTGAATGAAAAAGTATTACGATATGAAATTAACCAAAGGCGACGGGTTGAGAGGAATATGAAGGTCAACAGTAAAAGACCAAAGTTATTGAATACCGAAATAAATGAAGGCTATTGGAAAAGCTATGGCCCGATGATAAGTTTGTGTGAAATACATATACCACATATTGAAAGCAAAGCACGAAATGCATGGAATACAGTAGAAAATAAGTATGAAACGTTGCGAGAAAGTGTGAAAACAAGGTGGTGAAGCAACAAGAACACCACAAAGTGAACTGCATGCAAAAACACATTGGGCCTCATTCCGAGTATGGAGGTAATCATGGCGCTATTAGCGCCATGACTACCTCCAATACCGGTACCGAGTCCGCCCTGGTTCAATGGGGACTTACCGTCTATTCCGACCTTTGCGGGACCGGTAAGTCCCCATTGAAAAAGCTATTCCCCATTCCCATTTGTGCCCCCATAGGGCTCAATGGGAAGGCGCTAATAATGGTACCGCAAATTGCGGTTCCGTTATTAGCTCTAAAGTCCCTTATTAGCTCTAAAGTCCCTTAACGGGTCCCGTCCGGACTCGCTAAGGGAACTCGGAATAGGGCGCAAAGGGATTACCGGCACCGGTATCCTTACCGGTGCCTGGTATCCCTTTGCGCCCAACTCGTAATGAGGGCCACTGTGACAAAGTCAAGAAACTGGCTGAGAAAAGAGCACAGTGTGGCAAAGCCAAGAGGTTGGCAAGGAAAAGCCAAGTGAGTGTGAATTAACCATCCTACAGGTACAGAAGAACCTGTGTGGGCTAAAGAGTCTAGGGTTCCTGGTTATGTGACCTATAATGGGTGGACCATGTGGTCTGACAACTGCGCTTTGACCGGGCAAACCCAATTTGTGAATGCCAAAGAGGTTGCTGAAACGAAACAGGAGAAAGCAATCTGATTGAACTGTTAAGAAACCAGAAGGACTATACAGTTGATCTAGAGCTGTTTTTGTTGAACATTGAAAGATTGAGAATAAGTACAAGTGGACTGTCTTGAACTTTGGCAAGGGATCCCTAAGACTTTGTGGAACTGTCTTGAACTTGCGGAAGGGGTGGTGAAAAGTAAGCCAGGACCTGGAAGAGGCTTAGAACTTTATTTGGAACACTATTTCTTTTATTACGGACATCCCTACACATTGTAAAGCTTTAGTTGTGAGCGCAAGTATAGGTTTTGAACACAGGCGGACTTAAATTGAACTTTCTGACTCATACTTTCCTTAGTTTCTTTAGGTAGGAAAATCCCACCTTAGTATATGACAAGTTAGGCCTTCAACAAACCTGAGATTTGAGTTAATAAATCCTATTATTTTGAACTTTGAATCTGTTGTCTGTGTCTTGCTTCATGATGCCTTCACAAATGGTGTCAGAGGAGGGAATGCAGCTCAACCGATACAAGTTGGGGAACCCTTCATTTGGAAAATGTTAATCGGAGAAGAATCCTGCATTGTGTTGCAGGATTAAGACATTGCTATCGTTAAGACATTGGGGAAAGAGCGGAGCAACATCGCCTCTCCCATCGATGAATCCTACACCCCATAAACCAACCTAGGCTCCAATCCCCTACCCTTTGTACTAAGAGAAAGATCTAGACAGGGCATGTTGTCTACCAGTGGGCTGGGACCCCTAGGAGGAAACCAAGAACCCTTCACCCAGTAACATACCAGGATAGTGTTTGGAAAACAATGCCAAACCCCTCAAGCTATTCTACCTGCTAGGAGGGTTGCAGAGGGCAACGTCCATTACCTCTTCTGCCCCCAAAGATTATCTAGTGCCTGCACCAGTGGGGGCCTTTTATGCCTCCTGGGTTCATATAGGTGTGGGATGTTAAACTGATTTACCCGACTACTACAATGGATGTTAGGCTTGATTACCCGACTGTTACAACTGCATGTCTCCTCAGTCTTTCTCGTCTCAGTACTTCTGGAATTCTGGGACTTGAAGTTCATTGCAACAAAGTTCGTTATTTTAACTTCTGCAGTTTAGCAAACAGCCATAAAAAGTGTGGGATTACAGGGAAAGTTAAAGAGGGGTGTTGTCTCAGTCTTCCTGGTCTTGCCCCCCTCCATGTGCTCCTCCCACAGTACACCACCCCCAGGGTCGGGATCAGGAAGCGTCTGCCTTTCCCCAACCGCATTAGGAGGGTTCCAGACCGGCTTCCTGGGAGTTATCTCCGATTCATCACACACACCCTTATAGTCCTCCCACAGTGACTGCACCCCCACCTCTCCATTATCATTATGTCCGAAGTACTTCTTGATTTCTATGAGAAGGCCCTGGGCCAGAGCTCCGTCTTTCAACAGGAAATCGTTACACCTCCACCTGCCCTTAGCTGTTTGACCTGACCAATTACCTACTGCTATGCTGACCAAGTCGTGGCCTGGCCTGGGGATGGGATCACTTGTGAATCTGAGATTAGAGCCCTTATATCTTTGTCAACCAAAATGAGGTCTATGCTCGAATACACATTGCTTACTTGCCTGTAGTATGTGTAAGGCCTGTCCCGGTCATCGGAGACAATGAGAGAGTGTGTGAGACCCAATTCCCAGTTAATCAGAAATGATGAGATTTGCTGTCTTTCGGCAAAGTCGAAGAGGTATCTCACCACCTTTTCCTGTCCCAAAACATGTCCAGAACCATATTAACAGTCCCCCCCAATATCAGATGAGCCTCCACAAACAAGGTCAACCTCTCCTTAAACACCTCCTAGAATGGAATCTGTACCGCATGGGGATAATAATTCTTTTGGTAGGAGCTGATGCCACATACATCTCTCAAACTGCTTTTTACCTTAGTTTTGGTTCTCTCCCCCTCTGCCAGAAGGTTTCCTGTAAAACAGGAGGATATACAATTTATACCTCTGAAATTCTCTGAGGACCATCGATCTCTTGGTCGGAAAGCTGACACCCCATGCATTAAGGAAGCCCATCATTATTTAAAAACTCATACCCATGAGTAATAAGCTCCTTCCTGTACCCCCGCACTTTCCGTAGAGAAGGTGCTCCATGCGAAAAAAAAGGCGCTCCCCAAGACTAAACCATCCTTGACAATAGAAACATTTATTTCAATTTGTAATTTCCCCTTATCGTTAGAACCACCCCCCCTCACCCAACATCCCAATCCCCCCTTCCTCCCGAGGCACCCCAGTCTTGTGCAAGAAGCATATACCACCCAAGACCGGACCACCAGTGGTCCCCAGAACATCAAACCAAATCATCTTGAATGCAACCACTTCTGAGCCCCCCCACAACTCCACACCTGGCGCACCGCTCAAAGCCCCTCCCAACTCCCTCCATCCCATGTACAATTGTGGGAACTCGAGACCAGCGATTTGAGACCCAAAATGAAAAAGCATCAGAACTACATTACTACACTGCCTTCTGTAAGGAAGGCATTGTATCAAACAGTGAAGAAAGGCACAAGTGATCACAGTTCAAGGGTGTTTACTAAACTTTAATGGGTTGGTAGAACGCCTATCTAAACCTAAATCTAAGGATGGGAGCAAGCTACAACCGTCAAATAATAATGCAGTCCTAGTGGAGTCTTTGTCAAAATAAAAGGGCCCATACTAATAAACTTATTTCCAATCCTTACTTCTAAGCACAAAAAGGGTGTTGGACAATTGTGTACGCAAAAAGGAACGTGTTCAAGAAATAATATGTCAGGATAGTTTAGCAGTTGGCTTTGCTTCCCCACATTTTCAGCATGGGACAAGGCAGCACGTTGAGCTTCATACACTCTGGCTTCTTAGAAACCGTTCAAAACAGGTCTCAGGGCCTTCTACCAAAGCCTCTTTTCCATTAACAGTCTCTTACTGCAGAGGTTCTGTCGTAACAAACAAATATCAAAGTTCCATTCCTCTCAGTATTTTCACATGCACAAGTTAATCATTTTCAATGTTCATCTGGGGGCTCCCTCCTTTAGGCTTGTACGCATTTTTACCACAATGTTTACTTTTGGTCTCCCTTGTTCAGGCTCGGACCATGGATCTCACTCGTTTGGGCTCGGATCCCTTTTTACTTTCTACGTTTTCCTCTGGATATCAAAATCGAAGACTTTCGAATATGCATTGGGTTTTGCTTAAACCGTTGCAGGACCACTTCGATTCACTCAACACATGTTTGTATCCTTACAGAGACCTTCGATTGAGCACCTTCACAGTGCCTGACCACTCTGTCAACGGTATCGTATCTTTCCTTCTCAAGTTCAAGCATTCATTAATAGTTCAGCTTTATTCGCGTCTCATCACATGCGTTTAAAAATGTTTGTTCCTGCACTCGTTATACAATGTTGCTGCTTGCAACCTCGACTTCAACACAGACCAGTGTTGGGTCAGTCTGCCCAACTAACCTGCTGTGTTGATCTCTACGGCGCTACTTTGTTCTTGGCGCCAAGGATGACACCACAGCGGCTGCTGCTCCTCACCCCCCTGGTCAGTTACGCGGGAGTGCCTCCAATATCTCCAGCACACAATGCAGGATTCTTCAGACTGGTTTCCTGGCCTTACGCTTTCACTGTCGAAGGTTTCTTGAGAATAACGGTTTCTTGCCGAAAAGGTCAAGGTTATTACCCTCCTTGTGAACCCTTTGTGGTTTGCAGTCATTCTCCCCTCAATCAGCTGCCGATTTGAAACTGCTGTTCCTTTGTGTCCTTTGCCTCGCTCAGAGTGTGCTTTTGTGCTCCGCTTTTTATCCGTGTGGGGAAGTGTAATGGCAGTCAGGCGTGAGTAATTGCCAGCAATTGCCGGACCTCGCCTGACCATTGTAGTGAGACATGTCAGGTATACTGCTCGGGTGTTCGTCTGTTTTCTCCCAGACCAGATAGTCGGTGTCAAAGTGTTCATGTAGGGAAATTAGGGTCGGGTAGAGTTCCCATGTATCCTACCTGGTAGGAGGGAAAAACGGGTTATAGGGGAGGGATACCCAGTCTCGCCATCCCTTGTTCCACTCCTCAAAAACCCCTCACCCAGGTGATCCTCGCGCACTGGTCCACTCGCCAGGGTCTGGGTCCAAAAGGTGATGGCCGTGCCCTGGTCACCTGAGGGAAAGATCTGCGGGGACTTGTCCCCTTCTGGTTTCTCACACTGCCCACAGAGACAAGGCATTATGATCACTTTTTCCCCCCCAACGGGAGAGTGTTTTTTCAAAACCTTTCGAACCCTGGCAGCCAACCGTCTTCTTACTCCCGAATTATCAGTCCTCAGTGTGACCATATCGCCAGCATCAGAATTTAGATCACGTTGCCTTGGGTTCCCCAACATTTCACCTTTTACCCTTTTGTAGGTCATCTTTCAACATCAATTTGTATTTGTGGTGTCGATATCCAAAGGAGATTGAGAAAGGGAAACCCCAGTGGTATCTCACTCCCTTTTCTTTGAGCCACAGTCTAAGGGGAGCAGACAATCGACTTCTGGCAAGAGTAAAGATGGAGAGATCCTGGAAGATAGAAATCTGTGTTTTGTCATAACCGATCGCGCCCTCTCTTCTTGCATTGTCTAGGATCGACTTTGGAGCATAGCAGTGGAATCAGGCAAGGATTGATCTGGAACCTCTGGAGCCTCCTCCTACCCGGTGTGCCCACTCTATCTTAGGCTCATCTATAGTGTTCTTCCTGTACAAGGCCTTGATTACCTTGATGATCGCCCTTGTAATATATCTCTGAATCACCCCTTCTCTTTCTGAGGTTGTTTCAGTGGTCCCCATTTTCAAAATCATCAATATTGAGGGCGGTTTCGCCTTCTCTCCGTTTAAGTTCCGACATCCTCATGTCAATCTGGGTTTCAATGATGTCAACCGACAATTGAGTAGTCTTCAAGCATTAAATTCTGTCATCCACTGCGTCCACTCTCCGATCAAGTTTATCCACCCTCTGACCAATGTCCGCCCTAATGCCCCTTCTCTCTACATGGGGCGCCACTATGACCTTTTTAGTGGACACTAGGTCGTCGGCCATGTTCTCATGAAAGGGTTGCTCCAGAGGATAGGAGGGCGACATGAGCTCCTTGAAGTGGTTCATATGTAGGGTAGCTCTTTAGGTCATTTGTGGTGTACAAATCGCTCCACACACTCCTCCCTCCCAAAGCTATAATTGTGCTCTGCCCTCACCGGGCTACTTAACAGGCTGAATGGCCCCCGGGAAGGCAATAACTCTGACCACTTTGGAGGTCGACTGAGCTTAACTAGAGTCAGTCCTTACTACATACGCACAGCAGCCAAACTTGCTCCACTAGATCCCTACCAGAGATGGGGCACACCGTGTGACTGGCTGAATGAAGCTTGGGGCCTCTGGGCAACGGCCTCTCCACTATAATGTCAGAGGGCACTGTCTAGCACAAGAAAAACTAGAGCAGGCAGATCACCAAAGACATGCCGTGTTCCTTCAGTCTGTAGCTCTGTGCCTTGAAGGAAGATACCCAACGGGGGACATGCGCAGCTCCAGTGCCCCAGTGGCTGGTAGATCATGTACACACCTGTTGTGGTCCAGTGTGGCAACAGGGGAGATGCTGGGCACCGCGCTTCCCCAGGCCAAGGTGTCAAGATCACATCCACTTAAGGGCAGTGGGAGGGGTCAGTAATGTGAGTCTCGGAATGAGTTTAGTTTTCTCAAGGTTCAACATTTTATTTTCAACAAAAACAATAAATACACTAACTAAACCTACCCTAGCAGGGGACTCCCTACCTAGTATAGGATCTTAGGGAAATCCTCCTAGAATACACAAAACTAACCCTAACGCTATGCAACAAAACATTCAAAGTAAAGCATAAACAACATAAATAAATGATGACCACATAACCAATGTCTTGGATGACTTCTACTTGTTCTGGGTAAATTCCGCTACCCTAGAAATGTCCAAAGTCAATGCCTCCCAAGGAAAAATTAAGTCTTAAAATCTCAATTCTTAAAAGGTTCCAAAGAAACAAAGTCACTGAAACAAAAATCCACATGTAACCGTTTCTTCTTCGTTGAATGAAAAGCTTCTCTGTCAAAGTTCCACAAAGAAAACAGCACTGATGGTAATCCTGGATAATGTTCAAAACAAAAAGTACCACTTCCACTTTGATAACAACTTTACTTTTGTAACTTCTGCAGCGTCTTGAATGCAATTTGTCAGGATGCTTTTCTTAAGGGAGTTGCTCTCTTGTTGGCAACTTTCTCCTGCCAATGCTACTGCAAGAGCAGGCTTCTTTGCAAAGACGGCTTCAACTTCATCAATACGCGAACGTTCTGACAAAATCTAGACAGTCACAGTTCTACTTCAACTTGATATTGTGGAAATGTGTTAGGAAAATTAAACAAGACTCAGGTTGGCAAGGCACTTTTCTTTCCACTATTACAAGAAAAGGCCGCCTCTTTGGCTACCACAAAATCTACCTTAGCTTTCGATTGCCACAGTTTCAGCTTCACAGATTCTTGATTAGTTATTGTTACAAGCACCTAGCTCCCTACCCCAGCTTCACATGCATCTTCTTGTCCCCAGGGTTTTCCCCAAAGCTGTAATGCCACCCTCCCAGTCTTATATAACTTAGTCACCCTTGTAACAGAGGAACCTGGGGTTGTATCCGTTTCAAAAAGTTCAAGACAACAAGGTTTAGTTCTTAATTGGGCTGTTTTCCCCTTTGGAAGGTATTGTCTACTGGCTTGGGTAATGCTTGTTTTACTTGTGAGTTCTACAGCTTCTGCAACAATTAAATGTTTGTTTAAAATGTTACAAGAGTAAGGGTTCACTTCAAAATCAGATTCAGGCATCCGCGATTCCTCTTTGATTGTCAACTCAAACTTGCGTTCCCTTTAATTCAGACAGCGTTTGTCTCGGACAATGATCAGGAAACACAATACTTCGTACGCAGCCTCTATGAAGCGAAATATTCTTGTAACTCTTTGGGAAAGTCTGCCACAACTTATTCAACCATTACCGCTACCATTTTCCCTCTTAATAGGAGACACACGACCACACCAGTTAAGGATTTTTAATAGAACAATGGGAAAAGAAAGACTTTCTTCACACGCAAGCAATTTAGCTATTGTAGACTAAGCGTGTTATACATTTCTCTTTGTTCAACAAGAATTCCCACAACTACAAATGATTTCACTCACTTTACCTTATACGCAAGTGAGTTGCAACTGGTTACAGTTACCGGCAAGGAGTTTCTGATGCTTTGGAGTATGGCACTTCATTTACCGGCTTACAGCGACTGCAGGTTACTTCCACTTCCCGCCTTCTCTTTATCTACTACTGCTAGCGCAGGCACTCTCAGGATCCACACACCTCTTCAGCATGGGTGTCTCGGATCTGGCCTCGTTAATGGAGAGACTTCCTTTCTCCAGCATCCCTCGATTTGCTTCTGCACACGGGCCTGTGGAAAAACACAGGAATGCAGCTCTGCATTGACTGCAATTAGGCACACCTAGAAAGACTGGCAGCTTCACCCAGTCTCTTCCAATGCAGCCACAGCCAAACAGGGTTTGTGAGCACAGGACCAACTGCTGCAAACAAATGAGCCACGCCTCTGAGCCCTGGTTTTGAGGAACTCAGGGCCTGCAAGCTTCTCTGTAGACAAGCGGAGAGGAAGTGGCGTGATGGCGATAAAATCTCCTTCCGTCGCACTATGGCAGCGTATCATAAGGCTGTCATTTCTGCGAAAACATTTTTTTTAGTCGGAAGGTGGAGACTACGGTAAGTCAGCCTAAGGCCCTGTTTGACATGGTTCACTCCCTTTCTTCTCAGCTAAATCGGACTCTCAGTCGGTGCTGTCCTAAGATCTCTGCAACTATGTGCCAAAATATCGGCGATACTGCTGGGCAGACTGCTGTTGTGCTCTGCCCCTATGTGGCCCCTGAATCTAATTCTACCTGGTCAGCCTTTCCCACCTTCTCCGAACCAGCTGTTCTTATGGCCATTCATCAGCTTAAATCAGCCTTGCCCGCTGATTTGATTCATCTTTTTAAAGACATGTCTGTTGATATCATCTCTCTGATCACCACTCAGTTAATGCCTCTTTTCGTGATGGTTGCATCCCAAATACCCTTAAACATGCTCTCAGTGCTCGGTAGTAGGTGTACATGTCCGGGCGACCAGTCCCTCCCATTCCTTTGGTTGGGTCAGCGTGGCATATGCTATTCTCTGCTTTTTGCCCTGCCACATGAATTTGAGGATCATTCCCCTTATTTCTGCACTGTGACAGGGAGCATTTGGTATTGATATAGCAATTTGGGGAGCACTACCATTTTTATGGCGTTCAATCGCCCCAGCCATAATATTGTCCGTTTGGCCCATCTCTCCAGGCCTTTAGCTATTTCTGTAAGCAGAGGGGGCAGGTTGTCTTCGTAGAGCTTCTCCGTAGTCCTTGAAATGTCGATTCCCAGATAACGAAGGCTTTGATAAGTGGTTGGTATATCTCTCGTGGTCATGGCATTTCGCCCAGGGAGGTCTGGAGCCTTGTAGAGGAAGAGCGTGGTTTTGTCAGCGTTGACTTTTAGCCCAGCCCATTGGCCAAAAATCTTGAATCGTTTGCAAAACTTTCGGTATGTTGCTCTGGGGGTCTACCAAATATAGGAGGATGTCATCCGCAAACATCGCCAGCTCGTATTCCACTTCCCCAACGATTATTCCTCCAATTGCCCTCTCTCTCCTGATGTTGTTACATAGTGGTTCCATGGACAGAGCATACAGGAACAGTGATAGGGGACACCCCTGTCTGGTCCCCCTAGACAAAACAATCTCACAGGAAATCCTGTTGTTCACCACCACCATTCCCTTTGGGATCCTGTAGAGGGCCCGGATCCCACGTATGAACGTTTCCCCCGAATTCCATGTTCCTCAGCACGGCCCATAGGAACTCCCACTCCACCCTGTTAAATGCTTTTTCTGAGTCCATGCTGAGGAGTGCATGGTTTCCTTCAATGCGCCCCCTGTGTGTTCCTTTAGGTCAAGGTTTTTCCGCATGCCGTCCACTCCCTGCCTATCTTCTATGAAGCCCACCTGGTCCGGATGCACCAGGTGGGGCATGATATCCTCCATGTGGGTGGCGAGAATTCTGGTGTTTACTCGCATCAGCGTTCAAGAGGGATATGGATCGGTATGATTTGCAGACACCTGGGTCCCTTCCTGCCTTGAGGATCACTACTATATGCCCTGCTGAGAATGAGGGAGGGCCCTGGCCCGACTCTTATATGGTTCAACACAGTGGCTAAGTGGGGGGAGAGGCTATCTGCTAAGTGCGGTTTCTGGGGGGGGGGGGGCTTTAGGTGTTTGACAGTTGGCCCTGCACTGGCAAACTTCCCCAGGGCCCGCACTGTGTTGCTTCCCTTCTATGGTCCGGCTGGAGGGGGGCCGCAAGGGGGCCGCGAGAAACACTCACCGCTCCAGCTATGGCTCTCTCCGGGCTGTTGCTCCTTTGCTCCTCCGTTGAGCTGCTGTCTCGTCGCCTTCACTGGTGGCCCCTCTGGCGGCGCCTCTCCCCTGGGGCTCGCTGCTTCCTTCTCTTCTTGGTCATGGGGGGTGGAGGGGACGACTCCTCCCATCTGCCCGAGCATGTGTGTGCTCTCTTCAGAGATCCGCCACCAAGGCAACACCCGGGGTGCGCCAGGACCCCGCTCAGCCGGGTGCTGTCTTTCCCAATAGCCGGGCTGTCCAGCCTCCCTTGTGGCGCACACCCGGATCTCTGTGCTAGCCTTCCCCCGACAGCTAGAACTCGCCTCAAGATGGCCTCCACGGCGGCCCAGGGATCATCTGCTGGGCAACCCCGATGGAGCGTGTACTTGTCTGGTGGATTTATGGCAGGGCGCTCTGGTCCTCCATCGCTCCCGCATCCTGTATCATGCGTCCGCCATTTTTCCTGGGTCCTTGTTAGGGGGAAGGGTGGCCCTCAGCGTACTCACTTTCCAGCCCCTTTTAGCTTCTCATTCTACCCGCATCTCCTTTTCTCTGGGTTCCTCTTATTAATGCAGGTATGTTTTGCGGTTTTCTCTTATGGATTCGCTCTATTTCATCAAATGTTTTACCTCGAGTCAGAGAGCCGAGCTTCAGGCAGCCATTGCCTTCAGCGCCCCCCTGGTGGTCTCCCGGATTTCATTTTTAAACACCCCAATATCATCTTGTATTGCCAAGGAACTGGAGTTTAGCTTAGAAATTGAAGATTGAATAATTGATAGTTCATTGAATATTTTTCCAATCCCAAGTTAATGGAGGATAGTTCCATTGAAGGGGAAGAATAATTAGGTTTACTCATTGTTGGATGAATAAATGCAGCAACAGCGTTTATAAGAGCGCAGGAATGCAGATTTAAATCAATACTGTATAAAGAATAATAGAGAGCAATACCAAGCTTGTAGCAAAGGTGTCAAACTTGAGCAGGCATTGATTTTCACTGGAATCATGTACTTGTGTGTAACATCCAGCCATACAATTACCTCAGGGTGTGAGAGGATATCTTACTGGCTGCTTTGAAGATTGCAGCATTCCATTTCAGTTTCAGAAATTAAAAAGAATGAAAACGCTATGGGGCCATGAATAAGTAGTTTTATTAGCCCGTTCAGGGAGTGAGAGACTCACTCGACCATTCTGTTTGATCGTTGGCCACCATGTCCTGCACCTTGGTTTTTTAACTATGTATCCCAAATTTGAATTAACCATTGTAATATATGCATATATGACAAATGTGGACGGTTTTGGTTTATTGTTATGTAAATAATGAAACACAGCCCTGACTAAAACCTGTGAAAGGTTGAAACACGCGTCGGCTGTAGGCTTTTAGGCTAGACTAAGCACAACTTACTCAAATAAAAAGAAACAATTACATTGTATCAATACTAACTTGGTGCGAGAATACATGTATTGATTGGCATACTTTAATAATGGTGTTGGCGCAGGCTACTAGGTGGAGCTTTCAGTATACCTTAAAAAGTCATTACTCCGGGATTATCAAACTTCACAGGGTTTCATTTGAAAACTATGGGGGTTTCAAAGTTGCAAATAGCAAACCTTTCCCAACACTACCCTCCAATGTGTTGTATCCCTTAGTGCCTAAAGAGTCAAGGGCGACTTACATCAGGGCAGCTTATTTGTTAAAGTTCAGACCCACCAAGGTATTGCGGCATGAAATGGTACCTTTTGCAGCATAAAAAGCTAATTTTGAGGGAGAAACACACTTTTTTTATTGCAGTATTTTTGCAGCCCATTTGTGTGCAAGATTGGCACATTGCAGTAAAGGGGCAGTGTGTGGCACTACAATAGAACCAAGTTGTCATTATTTGTACCTTATGTATCAATTGATTAGGAAGAGTCCCAGGTGTTCCTGGCTTGACAGAAATGTTTGGTTTGCGCTATGTTTTTGGTTTAATGTGCATGCCCATTTAATATTATTGACTGTATCAACACCCTCGCTCTAGCTTTGGACGATTTCTGCAATCACTCTTTTGCCACTGGAACGTTCCCCCTTCCCCTGAAGCACTCCCTTGTGCACCCCCCCAGAAAAAGCCTTCTGCTGATCCTTACTGTCTGGCAAACTACCGCCCGATCGCTATCACTCCTTTCCTGGGCAAATGCCCGGAAAAGCTGGCCATCTCCCAGCTCACTCAATCTGTTGGTTGTCCCCATGACCATCATTCTGGCTTCAGAGCAGCCAGAGGCACGGAAACTGCTCTCCTGTACACCCGTGAAGATCTGTTCACTAGTCTCGATTCTAGCATTCCACCTGTCCTCATCCTCCTGGATCTTTCCTCTGCTCTCGACACAGTCAATCATGCCATCCTGAATAATCGTCTCCGTGATAACCTCAGCATCACGTATCAGGCCCTGGCTTGGTTGACCTCCTTCCTCGTAGACAACAGACATTATTGTAGGATGATTTCACCAATGTAATGGGCCCAAAAGAGCCAAATGGGAATTTGAGAGACGGTTGAAGAGGGGAAGGGATGTGATGAGGTCCATGGGACAGCCAGACAGCGCAGCCAGCAGGCTGCAAGCCCCGCCTAAGCAGAGACACGCAATCATGCATGATATGACGTGGGGGAAGCATCACTGTGCTAAATAAGGAGGGACTGAGACAACAGGGTGCAGAGTTTCATACAGGCACTACACCCGAGCAGGCTTCGGTTTATTATTGCAACCTACTCTGCAGATATGTGCTGCTGAGATGCGCAGGCCATCCCATTAAGCCGATGAGAGTTCCCTGCAGACATTTTATTCTGTTTTATTGGACAGAATCTGCCTACCAGGTGATCCAAAATGTTGGCTTGTATGCTTGGTAGATAATTCAGTCTTGTACTTTTGTTTGTATCCTGGCCTCCCTAATTCAGGCAACACAGAAGCCTGCCGGACTTGAGAACTTTGTAACAGTGATTCTCATCCATGTTTCCAACCTGTTTGAGAATCGTCCACGTCATACAAGCCTGATTCCAGGAACTGGATTTCCCCACTTTCCATCCATCCAGAAACCTCATGCTTACCAGTGACGTATTCAGGACAGGTGCTAATTTCTCACCCCTATTTTAGTAGCCGACTCTTAAAAAGGGCACACATGTATGAAGAAGGCTGGGGCAGAGGGTGCATCAAGCAAACTTTGAGGAGGGTGTGGGTGGTGGAAGAACCAGTCCATTTGCATAGAGCTGCCTGGTGCTCAATAGCAATTGTCAGTATTTCATTCAGTAAACACTTCCAAGGAATGCCATTCTTACATGTCTCTTAGTTAAGAGTGGCCACTGTGAAGGCATCATGAAGCAAGACAGAGTCAGAATTCAAAATAAACACTTATATTAACTTAAATGTCAGGATGCAAAAGGGCCTACTTTGCCCTATGTTAAAGTGGGATTTCCCTAACTAAAGAAAACTAAGGAAAGTCTGAGTTAAAGAGTTCAACTGAAGAATCTGTCTGTACCCAAAACCTATACTTGCCCTCACAACTAAATATGTGCAATGTGTAGGGATGTCAGCAACCAAAAAAGAAAACAGGGTTTAACACAAAGTTCTGAGCTTCTTCCAGCTCGCAGCTTCCCATCAGCGCCGCTCCCAACTGTAAAACATTTCCACAAAAAGTCTATAAAATTACCTTCCTTGGAGCTAGTAATAAATACTCTAAATCAGGACTTGGGATCCCCTTCCCCAAGATGTATGACCTTCAAATGTTAAGTACCAAAGTTCAATCAATTTTGTTTACAGACATTAGTTCCTTTAGTTTTTAACTTTCACACAAGTGGACACAAATACTCCTTGTAATTTACAAAGTTCCACTGCACATCAAGCTTCAGCACCTTTTGTTTGCATGTTCTTTAAAGTCACATTCATTTTAGAACTCAGCATGCTGTGGTTTGTTTATCATTTAAAGCTATATTAAATTCAGCCTTTTAACATAGAACGCTTTCTTTGGATTTGAGGTTTCAGTCCCTTTCTGGGTTCCAAATGTCTTTAATTCTTATTGTTAACAAGGTTTTTATTCAGTTTGCGCTTCATATGTTGTTCAACATGCATTTGTTTCACTTTGTTTGGAGTCCTTCGAAAACGTGTTTGGCACACACGACCACTCCAATACAAAGTATTCTCAGCTCCCTATTCTCAGCTATTTGGTAATTGACAAAGAATCAAAGACTTTCGAAAACATGCTCATTTAAGGCATGCGACCACTCTGATACAAAGTATTCAGCACATAATAAAGTTCACACACTCGCGCACCGGGTTTAGCATTCATTAGAAACTCACTGGTCGCTTTCACAGTTCTTGTTGCAGCGTGCACACGCCATTCTGCTTTTATAGCCAAGACTTCAGCTCCTGTGTTGCCCACAAAAGGCAACGAGCACTCGAGCAACAAGGAAAGGGGCAGCCTTTCCACACGGGTTCCCTTCACCTTGTTCAGCCTGCTCCAGGATGTCCCAGCTCCCACGACATGCTTCCATGGACTGCCTCTCTCCGTAGTCCCCACCGTTACAGCGTCCTGCTCCAGCTGCTTTCACCGGCCTCCCTGTTGCTTCTCTGGTCGCTCTTTTCCCCACTGGGCTGGTCTCCTTTTATACACCTGCAGCCCCTTGACAGGCTGCAGGTCAGAATGTACAATTAGCCCTACCTGACAACAATCAAAGGGACATGCATGGCCTTCACAGCTCTTAGCAGGCATCTTCCTTGTCCCAGGCCAGAGTGGTAAAATAACATAGTCTTCAAAGCTCTTAGTTACCTCTTCTTCATCCCAGTACTGTCAAGTGTCAATGGTAGAGAAATGAGGGGAACTGGGTTATAATAGCCTATGAAGATTGGGGAAGGGTGGGTTGGTTATCAATAGGAACAGGGGGATAGCATGTCTCGCCTAAGGGCACCTTATTCTTTCTCATCCTGTCCTGGGTTTTCAGGACAAATAGGATCTCCCTCTGACGAAACTTACGAACTATATGAGGCGATGTAAAATAATCTCAAAATACCAAACAAACACTCAAACAGCACTCTGTTGTAGTAGGGACGACATTGCATTGTCCAGCTCACTTAGCAAGGCCAGGTTTCTTTTGGTTTTTTTAACACAAGAACTACTCTCTTTTTTTTTTATAACACATTTTATTGGTATTTAAAACAAATTAAACACATAAACAAACAATACACGCACACTAATGGTGAGGGTCAATGACTGTCTCCCATCGATATACACATATATTGCAACTTGGGTCGAATTATCCCAACATGGGTACATTTCTTTCCCCTGTTTAGCTAGCACTGTGGGTATCAGGGGGGTGCTTTTGACATGTCTCGGTGTCCATATGTCCAACAGTAGCCCTCATTGGGCGTCTTCCCATTTCTGCCACACTTTTTGTGCTTTAGCCGGGCATCCTCTGGCCGAGTATACCCTGTGCTCCATCGCAACACAAACATCGACATCTGTCCTCCACTGTTCATAACTCGGCGTCTGATCAGATCCCCATTTTTGGGCAATATTCCTTTTCATAATTGCAGTAGTGGTGAACAAAAACAGTTTTTCATATCTAGATCATCGTCCATTCCCAACAGTAATAACTTAGGGTCGCTAGGAATCGTTTTACCCATGGCTCGGAAGAGTTCCTCACAATATGCCTCCCAGAATAGTTGGATGCATGTGCACTCCCACAGGATGACCTTCCTCTGTTTTGCATCGCAGGCAATTTGGATCGTTTATCCTTCCCCATTTGTATAGGGCAACCCTGGGGTAGTATACCATATGTAGTATATTTAACTGAATCAGCCTACCCTATGTAGTATATTTAGCTGAATCAGCCTAAGCCTTGAGGATATGGCTGTCTCCCTAGGGAACATTAGTGCCATAAACCATCCCTCCGGCAGTATAGCACCCACTTCCGACTCCCATTTAGTCCGTAGCGATAGCAGATCTGGCGTGCCAAAGGAACTTATGGCACTGTACAAAACTGATGTCACTTTGTGGGTGATTAGTTCCGGGAATAGGTTCCTTTCTATGGGGGTGTAGTCCGGCAGAGAGGTCACTTCGGGGAGGATGTCGTGCAGTGCGTGTTGGAGTTGAGTATAGTGATAGTGTTTGGTCTGGGGAAGTGCAAAGCGGATTGCCAGCTCTGTGAATGGGACTATACTGTCTTCTCTCACAACATCACCCAATGTGAGCAATCCATGCTGAGACCAGTTCGGCCATCTGGGGAGAGTGTATACACCGGGGAGGTTTGTTATTCCATAATGGCTGCGCTTGCGACAATTTGTCGCCCCAGCCCACAAATTTATGTGCATCTGTCCAGATTTGCGTTATGTGTGCTCGCATGTTGGGAGCGTTTGTTCTGGCTCTTTTCTTATAGAGGTATTGCATGATGGGTTTGTCGGGAGTGTTGGCTTCTAGTGATCTATTATGTGGCGCAGCTGTGTCCCCGTGTAGTTGGTCATTCACTTTCGTCAATTAGCTGGCCCAGTAGTATGTCTGCATTCGGGGCAGCCCTATTCCGCCCTCCCATACTGATCTTTGGAGCATGGCGAGTGCTATGCGCGGGTGGCCATCATTCCATAACAATTTTCGGAGTGTTTGATCTATTTTCCTGAATATGTTTGGGGGGATGTATAGTGGGGCGTTCTGCAATATATATATAGGAGTCGGGGCAGGGACATCATTTTGAAAAGCGCTGCTCTACCTAATAGTGTCAGAGGAAGGGATGACCAGTGTCGAGTGTCCTCCGCGAATCTTGTCATTACTGGGTGCAGGTTTCTGGGAACATAATCGTTCAGATTGTTTGTTATTATTATACCTAGGTATTTGAATTGTTCCCTTTCCACCTGGTAGGGGTATTGGGGCGGAATCGATTCATCCTCTTGCCTAAGTGGGAACAAAGTAAATTTAGCCCAGTTAACCCTCAGGCCGCTAAAAGAGCCATATTTCTGGAGTACGTTGGTCACTATAGGGCAGGATCTGACCGGATCATACAGATATACCAGCAAATCATCTGCATATAAGGACACTTTGTCCTCTCAGGCATCCGACCATCGGAATCCCCTCCATGTTTCGTTGGTTCTTAACAGTATCGCAAGCGGTTCGATCGCTATCGCAAATATCATAGCTGACAGTGGGCAGTCTTGTCTGGTCCCTTTACCAATTTCGAAGGGGTTTGATACGTGACCATTTACTTTTGTGACGGCTAATGGAGATTTATACAATAATTTCACCCAACTCATGAATTGGGGCCCGAATCCCATTCTACGCATTATTTCCCAGACCGCCTCCCACCTGACCGAATCAAACGCCTTTTCAAAGTCCACCGCCAGCAGGGCCAGTGGGCCCTGGATGGTGGTCGCATTTTCCATTGCAGTGAATAGTCGATGTATGTTCATCCGCGTGGATCTTTGCGGCATGAAACCACATTGATCTGGATGGATTAAGAAGGGTATGACTTGCTGGAGCCTGTTGGCTAGTGTTTTCGCTAGGATTTTGGTTTCGGTGTTAATGAGGGGAAATGGGTCTATACGAACTGCATCTATCTGGGGGCTTGTCTGTTTTAGGTATTACCACTATGGTGGCTTGTCTCAGGTCTTGTGGGAGGGACCCTTCGCTGCGAGAGGTTTCATACATTCTCAGTAAGTGTGGTGTAATTAGGTTTGTGCCTATTTTCTTCCACACCTCAACGGGAAAACCGTTGGGTCCCAGGGTTTTCCCGGCTTGGAGGTCCGCCATGACTGCAGAGAGTTCATCCTCCATCATGTCATTTTCTAGCAGGGCTCTTTGATCGGGTGTCAAAGAGGGGAGGGTAATATCTGATATGGCCGTGGTTTCAATGGGGGAGGTTGGTGCTTTATAAAGTTCCTTATAGTAAGCTGCGAACCCTTCCGCTATGTCCCGGTCCGCCGTTATTAGTGTGCCCTCCTGTGATCTAATCGCTCTGACATGTCAGAGCCCCTCGTCTCGCTTGTCTAGCCATGCCAGCATTCTGCCCGCTTTATCCCCGGTCTCGTATACTCTGGCACGCATCTCTGTGTGTGCCCGTTTGGCATTGTCCAGGGCGACTTTCTATAGCTGTTTTTGTGCTAGCTGTAACTCACGGTGAGTTTCTGGGAGGCCCTGGGATAGGTGAGCCATCTCTGCCCCTTGCACTCGCGCTTCGGCTGCCCGGATTGATGCAATCTGTTTCCTCTTATGGGCTGCGATCCAGGAGATGAGTTCCCCCCTCAGTACTGGTTTATATGCCTCCCACAATGTTACAGGGCTGTCCACGGAGGTTGTATTCAATTCAAAGTACAATTCTGTGGCGTTTTGGGCATGTTCAACTAAATCGGGAAAGCCCAGGTAATAGTTATTTAGTCTCCAAGTGGGTGGGGGGACCGGTCTGTGGGTATTAAGCTCTAACAGGAGCGGGGAGTGATCTGATATGCCTCTGGGTAGAAGCTGCGCATCAATTGCTAGATGTAGTTCGGATGCCGGGAGAAAGAAATAATCAAGTCTTGACAGCGAGGCATGTGCTCCGGAGAGAAACGAGTATTCTCTTGTGCCGGGGTGTAGATGTCTTCATACATCCTTTAGACCCATCGCGTCAACAAATGTGGCCCACTTGGTATGCGTGGAGGGATTTCTGGAACGGATATGCGTGCGATCAAGCTCCAAATTCATGACTTCATTAAAGTCTCCCCCCACCACTACCAAGTTCGAGGGATCGGCCGCTATTATGGCCGTTATGTCATTAAAGGCATGGTAAAAACTTTTATTGTCCCTACGGGTCGGCCATGTTTTTTTAAGCCTAAGTGGCTCGATTTTAGAAAACTTTCCTATGGACCTTACCCGGGTTTTCGTCCATTAAACGCACGCGAAAACAGGCACCAGGGAGCTGCCATTTTGTGATAATCCTATCATTTCCCCCATCGCCCTGGCTGACCTGCTTATACCGCCCATTTCCCAACGCCAAAGCACGTCGTGTCAACATTCGCTGCGCTTCAGCTAATGACGTGTCGCCATGGAAATGGCAGGACGCCTCTTTCCCCAATAAGTATAAACAGACCGTTTCACAACACACAGCAGCAGATTTTCGATTCCATTCCTCTCTCTGTGTTACTTTGAGTATTTTGTGACTCGTTTCTGTGCTCTGGTCAGCTACCTTCGCGGCTTGTAGCCCGTGTGAACACCTGTACCATCTCGGTAAATTATTTTACTTTGTTTACCAAAGTACAATGGCTACAATAATGCCCTACATGTACGAGCCCCAATATACCGAGGAGGAACTACTGGAAAGGGAAGCACGCAAAAACGATGGGGATTCGGACGGCAGTTGGCAGGACGAATCAACAGATGAAGAACCTGGGCCTTGTCGCATGGACGGCGTCTCCACCTGGTACACATGCAATCGGTGCAAGCTAATGCCAACCGAGGAGGAGAACTGCTGCTGCCGAGAAAACAATGGATCACCGAGCTGCCAGACTTCAGGGCAGCCTGCCTCACATGGGCCGTGTTGAGAATAATGATGGTGCTTATGCACGAACTTCGCGCAACTGTTCGTCCTCGTAATCCGAGTAACGAGTAAGTATAATCTGCTTGTCATGCCACTCCTATTTCATGTTCTTCTACTATATCCAAAATTACATCTACATATCATTGTAACGCATGTAAGTCGTTCAATAGTGTGCATTGTCTAGATAGCATTTGTCCGTGCAGAATGCCATTAGTTACAAGAATTGTCATTGACAACAAATATTTATTAAACTTATCTTGGTCATTTAAAAAGTTTGTTTCATTCCTTTTCACAGGTGGTACAGGCTGGTGGCCTATCGTTCCTTTACATGGTGGCTCCACAGGAGGCTTGGACACAGCGTTCGAAGAGTGATACCCGCCTGTGCCGTTCATGCCATTAGAGAAACGTTCCCGAGTGACAGCGGTCAGTACAGGGGATTTTCTCTCGCTGTGCTGCAACCTGACCTGTATAATCTTTAAAGTCTTGTATTTTTGTGTCATGAAAATAAGATACAAAATAAAACACCACATATATTTTAACAACGGTTGTTTCGATTTTTTAAATGAATCAAGTGTGTCTCCATTCAAGGATGGACGTCAGACATCTGTGCTTCGAATGGGTGAAGGTCTGGTCGCTGTGAAGCAGGGTGGTCACTATCTAAGCTAACATAACATATTCTCGATAATGCATGCACTAAATAACCCTTGTTCAAAGTCTTTCAGTAGGTTATGTCTCTATAAAAGTCACACATATCTATACTAACAATTACCATTGGATTATACAGGCCTTAGGGTCTTGACCACTATAATACACAGGTTGAAGTGTGGGTCTGTGCTCACAAGAATCTCCGGTATGTGGCATTTGTTATTGATAAGCAACGATATACTATCAAAGGCGGTTCGCCCCAGTGAATGAGCGCTGGCATGGGGGGCTGTCAGAGGCGCGAAAGGCCAAGGTGCCAAACTGCATGTACACTTCAAAAGATATCCCACGTCAAGGGGCCATCGGTCACATGGCCTCCTCAGACCCCATGTCTCCAGCCAGGCCTCCCCTTGAAGCAGGCCGCCCCCCTGCAATCCACACAAGTGTGTCTCCATTCAGCAGTCTTCCTGTGCCTTATCTGCACGCCCCAGGCCCATCCATCCCACCCCCTCTATCAAAGGCGGTTCGCACCCGGGGATGCACGCTGTCAGGGGCGCGAAAGGCCAAGGTGCCAAACTGCATGTGCACTTCAAAAGGTATCCCATGCCAAGGGGCCATTGCTCACATGGCCTCCTCAGACCCCGTGTCTCCAGCCAGGCCTCCCCTTGAAGCAGGCCGCCCCCCTAAAACCACGACATACATACGTCATTCATTCAAAAACACACCCGTTTCTAATACTTTATAAACCATTTATAAACCACTTGATATGTCTCATGAGAACATCTTTGTGCTTTGCAAGTCAACTCCTGAACATGTTACTTGGCAACCACTGAGATCTACGCTAATCTGCTCGTCGTCGTGCTATCCGTGAACTTCTGTGACCGCTTAGAGCAAACCCATCAGTGTGCTACCTGTGGCCACCCACCTATTCTCCTGCAACATACTGCTCTGCTTGCTGAATCCAACTGTTTGTTGGTCAAGGTAAGGCCATGTATCCTAGTCATATTTCGCAGATTTTTAAATTTCAATCTATTTGCGAGTAGAGTACACAATAGTGCTATGTTCATTGGTCTCATTGCTATTGACTTGAGTTTCCATTGCTATGCTATCAATAGATCTCTTTATTTTCATCTTTGTCTATTGTCATCGAATTGCATCCTTCGGGGGTCCAGTCTATAATGTAAGCATGTTTCCTTCTCGTGCAAGACAGAACATCCAAAGGACGAGTCACATGTTGATATTTTAGTCACATCATTTATACATTTCTGCAACTTATGCAAATACTAAGCCGCACATAATGAACTGGTATAGTTCCTGCGACCAAAACAAACCTTGCATTGATCGTTGTATGATTCATTTACTTTTGTATCAAATCTTTATTCTTGAAGATTGTATAATAATGTCGATATTTACTTTTCAGATTTATCAACAATGCCTGCCTGTTCGATTAGATCCATGCGAAATCTGAAGGCACTAGAATGCATGTATTCCCGAAAACTGTTGATCGAATAAGAGAATGGGTCAGACATTGCGGATATCCACTGGATGAGCTGGAAAGTAGAGTCCAACAAGTCTTACAGGACAAGAGGGGTGATCGATACCGCATCTGCAGCCGGCACTTTTCCTTGGACATGTACACAACATCTTGGGTAACAAAGAATAAACGGCGAACGACACGGAAATTGCTCGAAAACGCTATTCCCACTCTATTCGTCCACATTCCGCCACCGGTGAGTCAAGTGTCCGGATTTAGCTTTAGGCCTTGCGGTAGTGTGTAGGTAGCCGAATGGATTAATTGATATTATAGGTGTTCTATCCCTTGTAATAATTTCGATATTGATATGAGTGTATAGTTTTTTGAATAATGACATTTATCAATATATTCTTTTTCAATTTCATAACCCACAAACGCAATGTATATATATGGGAACAGGGAACTGTGCTGTATTGAGCATTTTTCAAGTATTCTGTCGCCTTACATGGCTATTTTTAATATTGGCATTTCATTATCAATCATTAATTTACCTTTACAACTTCTTGACTATCCCTTGAATCTGAAGCAAGAACATTCTACATCCTTGACGTGGTCGCAGTTATCAACCACTTCTAGCGTGTATCAGGTAATCTTACTAGGCTAATCCGCTACAGACTTGTTTATGCATGTCAAGTAATAGTTTTAGTCTATCGTGTAATTATTTTACCGAATGTTTGGTTAGTGCTTTCCAATTGATATGCACCTTAGTTATCGTCCACTGGTGTTTGTTTTCAGTTATAATTAGTGTTATCCAAACTAATGCAAGTACTGTCTTTCAGGGAGATGCTGAAGCGTCCGCCACATCTACAACATTTCTAGATGTTCTTCACCAGCAGGAGGTATGGATACTGACAGCTCCATCGAGCGTCATCATCAGAGCTGGAATTCTTGTTGTTTGATTGTTCTACACAATGATTCATTTGTGGTTAGCCGTTGATATGTACCTGTGCTGTCGACCCCAGGTGTGTGTTATGTTTTCACTATTGTAATCCTCACTAATGCAAGTACTATGTTTCAGGCAGTTGATGGAGCGTCAACCCCTGCACTTGATGCAGAGCCTGACATTCAAGTAATTCCAGGGGAAGTTTAAGCGGGACCATGCGTATACGAATCGGCGCAACAGCTTTCGGAAGTGCGCACTACATTTGCAACATCCATAGATATTCTTCAGCAGCACGAGGTATGGATACTGACAGCTCCATCATGCGTGATCATATAACGTGATTCCATTTGCTATACTTTCTTCCCTATTAACGCAAGTGCTGTGTTTCAGGGAGACGACGAAGCTTCCACTACAATCACAACATCCAATTTAGATGATGCAGATGTAAATAAAATCGGAGAAATAAGTCGATGAAATGTGATCATATTTAGATTTTCCTTGATTCTTTTAGACAATGCATCATTTGTGGTTATCTATTTATATGTACCTGTGCGTTCGACCCCAAGTGTGTGTTATGTTTCCAATATTGAAAACCATACTAATGCAAGTACTGTGTTTCAGGGAGATGCGGATGCCTCCTCTCCAATACAACCATTCATGGCAGTCCATGCAGAGCCAGAGGTATGGATACTGACAGCTCCATCGAAATAGATCATCACTGGTCGAATACTTGTCGTTTGATTGTTGCACACAATGTTTAAATCGTGTTTGGCTATTGAGATGTACCCATGTGTTCGTTCTCAAGTGTGTTTTATGCTAACAATATTTTGATACATAGTAATGAAAGTACTATGTTTCAGGGAGACGATGGAGCCTCATTCCGTGCTGTCTATGCGGATACAGAAAATATAGTCGTTGCAGCGCAAGAGGAAACGAATCGGAGCTACAGCGTGCAGATGCTGAAGGTCGAGTCAAAAAAGTTGCAAAGAAAAAAAAAAAAAAAAAAAGGTTACAAAAAGTTCATAACTTTAAAAAAATGTTTGTGCTGGGGACTATTTTATGTTTTTTCCAGTCAATTGGACTACACTTTATCTTGTGTTTAAACTGAACATCCCTTTTCCAATCTCTCCTCCAGTTACCTGTGGGTGTCAGAACTATACATACACAGACAGTGAAGCGAATGAGAGATGTTGCTTGCCAGACCATGTACACTATGGAGGAACTATTAATTGAGGCGAGGTGTGTTCAGGCTCGAGATGCTCATGTCCAATGGCCAGAACATGAATTAACTGTGTTTGGAGACTACAGCAAAGTTGCATTGGACCATAGCTACAGTGCGACCGCACCACCACAAGAAGATGTTAATGAATGTATTGAAGATAGCTCTGAAGTAGTTGCAGATCAATTCACACAATCTACACCCACCAAAAATTTGCCACCCAAAAACCTGTCGACATTGTTGTGTTCTCCCATCAATGTTGAAGTAATAGATGTCGAAATGACAGAGAATGAACCAGCCGCAGCATCCATAGACGCATCAGAACTTGATATCAGCGATATTACTTTCCAATGTGTTGAAATCTCCACAACGTCACAGGCCGAAACAACGTTGACGCAGGAAGATAGTCTAATGAAAGAGAGCAAATACATTGTATTCGACAGTTGTTTGATGGAAACATTAAAGTATGCTGAAATGTGTGCATTCCATTAGAGGGAAAGTATGTGGGAAGCCATTGATTAATGTGACTCGTCAAATAAAGGCAGTAACGTCAAAATAAATGCCGCCTGTAGATTAAATCATAGGTTCTCATGGTCTGCTCAACCGATGCTGGGGAAACTGCCAGCAGGCAATCTACTGTGTGCAGCTGCATCACTTTTTAGTGGCTCCAGTTTTAGAAAGTTAGAGGCTTTCTTTCAGTTTGTGGAACTCCATTTCATTTCTAAAGCGCTGTACTACATATACCAACGTGATTATCTGTTTCCGGCCATTAGTGATGCTTGGAAAATTGAACAATTGTCTCTAGCAAGTACATTCAAAGGCAAACGATTTAGGCTAGCCGGCGATGGACAGTGCGACAGCCCTGGATTTTCTGCCAAGTACTGCACCTACCACTTTCAGGACATGGATAGTAAGAAAATTGTGAGTTCGGTGGTCGTGCAGGTAACACAATGTTTTCAGTGGCCATGGAGAAACTAGGATTTATAAAATCAGTGGAATATCTACAATCAAGGGGAATGCACATCGACCTCATAGCCACAGACAGACACGTTTCAATTGCCAAGACAATGAGAGAGCAGTTCCCACATATTAATCATCAATTTGACGTATGGCATCTTGCTAAATCAATCAGTAAGAAAATCTCGGCTGCAGGAAAAAAAAAAAGGTTTTGAAAGTATTTTGCAGTGGTCCCATTCTATCACCAACCATCTTTGATGAAGCTCAAAAACTTGTGAAGGGTCAGTGGAAATACTACTTGAAAAATGGCGGTCACTGATGCACCACTGTACCAACGTTCACCGCTGGACAGCAAATCAATATTTCCACCAATGTGAACATGGCCCTTTGTCCCCAGAGGAGGCACGGAAGAAGAAGTGGTTGATTCCATCTTCACCGACACACAAAGCCATTGAGAAGATTGTTTTCGACAAAACTCTATCAAGAGATTTGAGAGGACTGACAGAATTCTGTCACACAGGAGATTTGGAGGTGTTCCACAATATGTGCCTAAAGTACAGGCCAAAGCGCTTGCATTTTAGCTTTCGGGGCATGAAACATCGCACTCTACTAGCGGTCTTGGCCCATAACAGCAATGTCGGACGTGAACAATCTAGGACTAGGGGTAAAGTAAGGATGCCTCGCTACACTAAGGTGTTTTCAAAACGAAGTAAGCAATGGGTGATCAAACCAGTCTATGATGAAATGCAGTTCGACTTTGTGAAAGGCCTTATTGTTGCTGTGTTAGAGAAGCACAGATATGGAATTTTGGACGTTTCTGTGCAGAGCAGTGATCCATTGCCACCGAACATTGCGACTGTGCCATGCCCACCCGAAGCACAGCTGGTTGTGAAGTACAAATCCCGGTTTAAATAATTGCAATACGATTGTCTTTTTGTAAATAAATGTTATTGTACAGTGTACCTGTAACCCTAACCCCTACCTTCACCATCATGTGTGGCGAACAAGCTGGGTGTCATCTTTGAATTCTCTATATTCACCTCATATATGTGTATGTATATATTTTTCTCATGTCTCATCTCATGTAAATGTAAATGCTGCGCACTGTTGCGCACTGTTAACGGAGGGGAGGCTTGCGTATTGCAAATAATAAAACAAACAAACAATAAATCTCACTTTTAACTCAACTCCTGTGGTACTTTATACTTTCCCTGACCTTCCGCCAAAAATTAAATGTCTCAATTTGGGCTGCAAAGCTCGCAGACAACAGGGACAAAATTGGGGCACTAAAAACGCGCCAAGAGGGCCGTGGAATTTGGGAGAGAAGCCATTTCGCATTTGCACATTGAGGCGCACTAAATAGAGGGATTCTAAACTTCAAGTTCTCACAGATGCCTATACTACGTGATGTTGCAAATAAAGAATGCGAAGGACAGCGGCTTTGATTTTCAGCTCGCGCCCAGATGAGGCCCACAAGTCGCACTGGAAGTATAAGGGTCTATTGTTTTTTGACCTTGAAACAGGGACCATGCCGAAAGAACTACATTTGAAGGGGGTGCGCAATAACGTAAGAGACGATAAGGCAGAAAATTCAGAAACTAGAGTTTCATTTTAGTTCAGTATACGAAAAATCGTTATCAAGAGCATGGTCTGTTTTACAGACTGCATTACGAAGAGACACAATGGAAATTTCAAATATAATGTAAGTAAATCTTTACACGCTTTTATACCGGAATGAAGATTTAATGAATGGATGCATGAATAAATGAATGAATGAATGAAGAGCTAGGAAAAGCAAGGAAAACGTGTTCGTAGTGGGCACATGGGCATGCAGGTCCAATGGTCTCACCGATCTCGGTCCTTGGCCCAGCCACTTTTCCCTGCACTGCCTACCTGCACTACGGGACTGTCTCTGTATCCTTCAGCCCCTTCTCCCGACATTTACCTTGCACTTGCCACCAGCTGGTCCTATTATTTAATTTGTATTCAACTAACCATGTACAGCACTTTTACCCCCCCCCACCCCCTTCCCCATGCGCGATCAGAAAGACACCTGGCCTAGTAGGATCGTTGTCTGTCTGCCCTTGTTCCCCAGCTGCCCCGTCGAGTATAGGCGCGTTACAAATGCCATATCATATATCATATCATTCCTCACGCATGTAGACTAACTGTCGTTTATCATTGTGTGTTGGCCTCGATTTATTTTGTTACTTTTCACATTGATTTTAGAGCCGAACATACTCCATTGAACTATCCTTGCAAGCAAATAGTTTCTGATAGGCTGTAATAAATAAAATGAGTAATATTAATGAAGATCGGCTGGCAAGACTAATTATCATTTTTTTGTTTTCATAACAGGTATTTGCTCCCCTTCTGCTACTGCCATCGGTTTGAGACACCAGCAGATGGCTTTTACAGTAGACACCTGCAGCTTCGTGTGAACAACTGGAGCACACTGACAATTTTATGGGACGATCGCCAAGGGCCCACATGCCCTTACGCTGTACTAATGGCTAGAAGCAACATATCAACCTTTACGACGGACTAGTGCCTAGTTGATGGAACAGCCTTGCGGTTCACTGTGCTTCCAAAGTGCTTCTTTTAACGAAAAGCAACACCCTGTGTACCATGGCGGATACAGATAAAAGAAAATAAATGGCTTTCGGAGTTCATATGGCAATTGCTGAATATTCGCTAAACATTTAATGTCAAATAAATGTACTTTACCAAATGTACCGTGTTACTGTTTGATTTTAAAGTACAGTTTCATATTCCGAATTGTGGCGCGCTGTGTTGTGAGATGGTCTGTGTTGGTTTCTGGGTTCTGTGTGGAGTCACGTAGAAGACGACTGGGCGCGTTTGCCTACGCAGCACAGTAACGTCACGGAGAGAGGCGTGGAATATGAATGTTTGGATAATGTCAGGCTCAGGGGTGGGGGAATTGATTTAGTGCCGCAGAAGCAGGTCAGCCAGGGCGATGCGGCAAGTGATGGGATTATCACAAAATGGCGGCTCCCTGGTGCCTGTTTTTGCATGCATTTAATGGACGAAAACTCGGGTAAGGTCCATAGGAAAGTTTTCTAAAATCGAGCCACTTAGGCTTAAAAAAAACATGGCCGACCGGTAGGGACAATAAACATTTTTACTAGACCATGCCTTTAAGTAGTGCGGTAAGCAAGGTTGGTGGCGCGTATATGGCTAGCATGGATATGGACCGCTCTCAGAGGGTCCCGGTTACATGAACAAATCTACCCCCCCCCCGTGTCCTGTGTGACGGATAGCAGACTCAATGGTAGTCGTTTGTGTATTAGAATCAATACGCCACGGGCTCCCATGGAGAAGCCCGAGTGTATCGTAATTCGGTAATTGGTTCGCTTAAAGAGGTTGCAGTTCGTGCGTGCCAATTGCGTTTCTGTTAAAAAAGCTACATCGGGCGCATATCGATTAAGGTATTGTAGTACAAGGCGCCTCTTAATACTGCTGCCCAGCCCATTCACATTCCAGGTCATAATCTTAATGGGTTTGGTCTTACTTTCGTTGGTATATTCTGTCATGTTGGTTGGGAATTGGGGGTGTCGAGTAATGCTGTATGTGAGCCGGGATGATGACCTCTCTCTGCCCGGTGGGAGCCAGACCCTAGCCCAAAGCGTGCAACAATCCTAAAACAGTGAACTAAACAAGCGAATTCTGTCGCAAAACCAAACTCCCCTACCCCCTCCCAATACTCCGCCCCAACTTGAAGTACCTGTCGCCCGAACATTAGTCCGAGTTTGACTAGGGCCTACTCAGACTGAACAATTAATAAATACATTTGGTGTCTTTCACTATCACAGCATTGCGAATGCTGCGTGGGACAGCTGAGTAACTATGTTCTTGCTTCTCACGCTGTTGTTTGACGCTTGTCTTATCACTTTTCTTAGGGGAGGCCTGTTTGAGCCATCATTTCGTTGTTTTGTGGGGAAATCTGACGGTGCGTTGCTAACGGGTATCTTGGTTTTGAGTTTCGTTGCAGTTGTCTGAGGTTATGTTGCTGTGTACATATGCTTATTTACCTCAGTCGGCTTCTCTTAGCGGTCGTTCTTCTTGTTCATGTATTGGCTGTGCGTTCGGGGGTCTGTCAGGGCGTAGTCTTAACCGTTCACGTTTCCTTCTGGTTAGTGGGCCCCAGTCCCTCTCCAGGTTATTTTCTGCCCAGTTCCACACTTCTTTTGGGTCATTAAAGTGCACAGTTATGCCGTTATGATAGATTTTCAGCTTTGTCGGGAACAGGAGGCCATATTTGATGTTTTGCATCTGTAATCTTCTTAAGCTGGTCAAAGGATTGGCGTGCTCTTTGCACTTCTCTTGTGAAGTCCGGGAAAAAGCAATTTTGGAACCGTTATAGGTCATGGAGCCTTTGGATCTTGCCATTTGTGGTACTGTGTCGCGGTCCCTGTAATTTAGGATTTTGGCAATCACTGAGCGGGGTGGAGCCCCAGGCGTTGGTCTGCCTGTTGGGACTCAATGGGCACGTTCAATAGAGAAGAGTTTTGAAAACTTCTTTGGGGCGTATAGATCTATGAGCAGTTGTTCAAGGAATAGCTCCATGGAGGGGCCTTCACTTTTCTCGGGTAGCCCCAGAATTCGTACATTATTTCGCCTAGAGCATCACTCCCCCTCCTCCACTCGTTCTTCTAGTGTTTTAACACGTTGCAGTACTCTGGTCATCTGTTGTCCTATGTCCCGGAGACCATCCTCCGTGTTAGATATGCGAGGTTCCGCCTCTCTCGTGCGAGATGTGAGTTTCTGCACGTCATGGCGTAGGAGGGATACTTCTGTATTGATGCCATCTATTTTAATCTCCATGGAGGTTCTGGAGTTGGCAATGGCATTCATAATGTCTTTAAGAGAGGGTTCAGGTTCCTCATCTTCGGCGGATATGGTATTCTCCTGTGTCGGCTCCAAGGCCAGTGTGGGTACTGCATATTGCTCCATTTTGCTTTGTGTCGTGCCTCTTCTGCCCTTGTCTTTACCCATGCCCGCTTCTGTCCTCGGTGGGGGATTGCCTGCCACTTTCAAGGTCTCCACTTGTTTATTACGTGTTATGATTAAGCGGGTCACAGGTTTGGGTTTTTTGCTTCTCTGGGTTATCGTTCAAGGAATGAGAGGTTCACATCCGTGGTGCCATCCGGCACACGTCAACCAGAGTTATTGGAGGGGGCGATTTTTCCCCCCTCCCTCTTCCGTGGGGTTACCCACTTGCCTCCAGGGTTCCCTTTCCCCTATATCTATAGGTGGTATGCTTATATCCACCCGAGTTATGTTGCCCGCTTCAACTCGGGTATTGTTTCTGTATGTCTGGGATAAGTTGGTTATCCTATGTTGCTTTATAGGATTCCCTCTGCGGTCTGTCACACTCCTTGTGGGGGGGGGGTCTTAATATCAGTGTTCCGCCTGACTTCTCTCCTTAGAGATGTGGGCCTCTGGGTATCTCCTTTGCTTGCTCTATGGGGATGGTGATCCTGCTTTCCTATCCTGCCACACTCGAGCATTGCTTTGGTGTATTTGTGGCTCTACAATCGTCTTTCTCAAGCGAGGATGATGTCCCCTGGGAGGGTGTAGGTAGGGCCTAGCAGCAGTTCATTCTGTGTATCCGATCCTCTGTCCTTGCGCACATCGGGGTCGGGAGACACGTTCCTGCAGGAGGGTTACTGGTGGGAGGTGTCACGGGAGTTTTGATGGCGGGGAGCGGGCAAGCAGGGATGGACCTCCGGGTAGCCTGCTCTGTGCCGCCGCCTCCCGCCCACCCTTCTCCTTACCGCTTTGCCTGGATACTCGGATCTCAGTCTTCCACACCACTGCCTGCTGCATTGGATCGGCAGGCGCTCAACGCAGAGTGCCCGCGGCCGTTCGGCACACCTGGGCTAGGGGCTGGTGCCGGCTTGATTGCAGAGAGTCGCCACTGGGGGAGGGGAGGACCGCTCCTCCGTAGTGGGGCCCGATCTTGTGAGCTTCAACAGTACTCTTTTCCACCGAGGACCGCTCGCTCTATGGAAGTGTCTTTACGCCTCCAGGCGGGGTCGCGGCTCCTCCGTTGGGTGCTCTCCACCTTTTGTGGGCTGCTACTCTCCGTGTTGGGGACGGTCAACGAGATATTCCGTGCTGCCGTCGGCCATCTTGTTTCACTTCTCGGCGGCAGCCGCGCTCCTACTTTTCCCGCTGCAAATATCTCCGCTTCTATTCTCCGTTTTCAGTTCGGAGTTGCTGCAGTGCGTTGCGCTGTAATTCCGCCGCCTTTCAGTTATATTTGCCAGAGCGCATCGGGTCAGATTCCCGCAGGATTTACCAGGATATATTGGCGGCGCCAGGAGCTCAGCAGGCTCACGTCTTCATCGACTGCTTGCTGGCCAAGCCCCTCAAGAACTACTCTCTTGAACAGTCACATTATCCGGAAGTCACTAGAAAATGGGGAACAGCTCTTGAACTGGAAACAAAACCAATGGCAACAAATATTCAGGAGGCTAGCAAAAGCTTCCAGACCAGCCAGTAAACCCAAAGCCTTTTTGTTGTTTTTCACAAGCCACCATGGATTCCAGAAAAATTGCACACGGCCACAATTAGTGACAATCCATACTGCTGGAGATGCAAAAATACACAACTACTGTGCTCAGTGGAGCACATGATTTTCTCATGTCCTCAACTTTCTGTATTTTGGGAGTAGATTACGAAAAATATCTGACATTTTTCAAATTGGCTCTATGCACTAATTGAAAGACATTTGCACAAACTCCTTAGCTACCAATGTCAAAGAAAGACTTAAATATAAGGCAAATCTCCTTCTTGCTGCAGCCATTCAATCTATCACCGCTGCATGGAAAAACAAAGACCCATTGAGTCTGGTGGAACTCCATCTGTCTATCTCACCGCTTGGAAAAAAACAATATGTGGAATACCTTGGAGAAGTAATTAGGCAAGTTCCTCACCAATCCTGGATGACCACACATAGCCTCTGCCTCAATGATGAAAAAACAGAGCTCCTCCTCATCGGGCCCCCTGCCCGCTTGGCTAAACTACTTCAAGCTTACAAATCTACATCATTGATCGCCACAACATTGCTGTCGCCTCCTCTGTCAAGACCCTCAGCGTCTACCTCGACTCTTCTTTGACCATGCCCCACCACGTCAAGCACATTGCCTCTTCATCTGCTTATGTCATTAAGCGCATCTACGCCAGCAAACCCTTCCTCAGCACTACAAACAGACTCGAAGTTGCCTGGATACTCATGGGGTCGAAACAGGACTATTGCAACTGCCAACTCTGTCGCACTTCTGAAAAGAACTTGAATCAACTTTAAACAATCCAAAACAATGCCCTCAGGGTGGCACATGACATTGGCAAACAAGACCATATTTCTGAGGCTAGAAAAACTGCCCACTGGCTCCCAGTCAAGGACAGAATCAATTTTGAGATGCTGTCCCTCTCCCACCGTTGTCTATCGAACGACGCACCATGCTACCTCGCTGACAAAATAAAAAGAAACTCCTCAGCAAGGCCTACAAGATCTTCTTACAAACATTGCCTAGTTACGCATAGGTTCAAGTGGTCAAGAGCAGGTAGTGCCAGCTTCAAAGTCCACACACTGGATCTCTGGAACAAGCTACCTGCCCATTTACGAGACAAACCGTCCTACAATGCCTTCAGAAAGCAGCTCAAGACTTACCTTTTCAACTGACACGCACTCTCCTCTCCCCCATCCTTTTCCATCATGCTGGTACAAGCGCCTAGATGCCCGTGGGCTTTGTGCGCTGCTATAAGTGTACAAATAAATAAATCTCCACATCCAATAGCACATTCCTAGAAGTCTGCAAACCTCCATAATTAAAAACCAGTAAGAGTCATTTCCAGAGACCCTCTGCCAGCTCCATCTAGCACAACTATCTCTTGTACTTAAACTAAGCCGTTACCAATCCTGGCTGAGCTACACTCATCCGATCAATACACTACAGGTACCCTACCTACTCAACACACTCCTTCGCCACGTCAGAAGAATCCTCCTACAGTCAGTAGTGAACCTTTTGGACTTAAGATGGGTTGCCTTCCTTTAAACTCTTACTTTCGTCATTTCTTCACATCTATTTCTTTCTCTTAGCTTCTTCTCAGTAGCAACAGCACAATCCATTGCACCATCCATTTTTGGCATGTTCTGGAGCACATCCCTGGTCTAAAAGGATGACTTTAGAGACTATCCTGGGGTCATCTGCTGATCATCGAACCACACTAGAAGTCATTCCCACATCATCAGACGTCATCACGCTGTAAAGTCATCAGCAAATGTCTCAGAATGGTGGGTGATGATTTGGGGGATGAACTTAGGATGACTTAATGAATATGCTAACATCATCCTTATTGTAGAAAACTCTTCGTTCCTGATGCTTTTAGGATAACTGGATGAACACTTCAAGAGATTGCACGTTTGTCCCTGATGATTTGGGGGATTACCTGCTGGGGGATTACCTGCAGATTCCTTCAAGAGCATTGCCATGAAACGTGTTTGTTCTTGATGATTTGGGGGATTACCTGCTGGGGGATTACCTGCAGATTCCTTCAAGAGCATTGCCATGAAACGTGTTTGTTCTTGATGATTTGGGGATGGCTAAGTGATAACTTCATAACATCAGAGTTTGTAGGATGATATGCGGACCAATACAGGATTGTCATTTCGCTTTTGTTTATTTGCACTTAAGCTGAATGACCCCCCCCCCCACTGTGGCAAACATAAAGTTTGAGACTATGTTGGCCCGAAGTGGAAGCCAGAGGCCTAAACATAGCATGCACCCCCTGGGTGAGAATCCTTTGTCATACCAGTCAAAAGCAGGAACCCAGCACCCTCACAATCAATACATTACAATACTGACTGCACTGATATACGCCAGTATTCACATGAACTCCTTCACACAGTATTCATGTTTGCTTTGCGCATAATCCAATAATCAACAACCATGACCAAAGGGACCTCCAGGATAAAAACACATAGGATTCAAACAATTAAGAAGCAAAACACAAACAGAACCACAAGGTCCCATCAACCAAGGTCTCAATTACCCATAACCTACCAAATACAAGCAACAACAAACCATAAACAGCAATGACTAAATCCAAAAGACCAGGAAAAACACCAATCGAAAGAGGACGTCCACTAAAGGAACACAACCCACACATCATGCCTCGCCACAAGAAAGACACAGAAGCTAGGACAAGAGAAATAAACCCAAACCACTCGGGAAGGCACCGACCAGCATGATCCCACAACTCCAAAAAAGTTGACAAACAACTGAGATGCCCCATGGAGACATACAATTAACAGAGCAAAGACGGACTACATTGCTCGCTACATGTCCACATACGACAGCGTGGTAATCAAAAACGGCACAGCAACAACGAAGATACAGCCAACAAGCATCACAAATAAAGACCCAACCAGGACACCAAACGGAACACGACAACTAAAACCATCACTACCCGTCTCCACAATGGGCAATACTCCAACCAACAAAGGACAAGTTGGAGTCCATCACACTCTACACCCCCATATCACCAAGACTGGAACAACAGAGGGGTAACAACCCTATTTACCACCCAGAACGAACAACCCCGCCATAAACCTTATTAGTCTACTGGACAAAGACTGACCAACAAAGAACCACACCACCCAAAAGACTCAACCGAGGAAAACCCACCTGGAACGGAAACCCAACCAACAACACACTGGTCAGAACAAACAATACTGACAACAACACAAAAGGGAAATCAAGCAAACTACACTGCAGCCTCCTCAACGTTAGATTCATGGCAAAACACTCAACAGAAATCAATGACCTCCTAAGCGAAGTAGGCACAGACGTGCTCTTTCTTACAGAAACCTGGCTATCAGACAACTATAAAGCCATCACAAATGAAGCAATACCCAACAATTATAAATTAATACACGCCAACAGAGAAAACCGAAGAGGAGGCGGAATCCCAATTATACACAAAAAACACACCTGGGCATCTCGAATCATCACAACAAACGAGGAAGACTATGAATCCCTCCTAATCAAGATAGAACTCAACGACCAATCCAACATAGTATTCCTCCTGATCTACAGACCACTTTCTTACAACCCCAACTTTGCAACAAAACTAGCGGACGAGGCCGCCATGCTTTCAACCCACCACAACAACCTAGTCATACTGGGAGATTTCAACATATGGTTCGAAAAAGAAAATGTGTATACAGCAAACTCACTCTGCGCACTCCTGGAAACCTCAAGCAAATAGTAAATGGATCCACCCACGACGACAGACACACCCTGGATGCAATTTTCTGCAGGGAAGAACTATGTGCATCGGCGCCACCTACACCAATGGTGTGGCGTGACCACTACTGCAAACCATTCTACATCACACCCAAACCCGCCTACTGGCTGGGAAGGAAATACTCCACACCAGCAAGAAAAGAAACTGTAAGAACTTGGACGTAGAGGCCCTAACAAACCTTCTAGACGCAACCATGCCAAGCGAAAGAGATCCCACCAATACAAACAGATACAACAGAAGACACATTCAACAATTAGATCACCAAGGCCCTTGACCAATTAGCACCAGCTAAAACATTTGCAGCTAAAACATTCAAATAAACACCAAAAAAACAAAAATACACAAAATGGAAACAAAATGGTACACCAGACAAGACAAAATAAAATACCTAAGACAACTCAAACTGTACAACAGCTCTGAAAGCAACTAAAACTCTACTACGCCACAAGAATACACTTAGTGACAAAATCACCAATCACCTGAGAGCAAAGATAGACAATACAGGAGACCATCAATTTAGCTGGGGCAAAAAAACACTGGACCACAGACACCAGACGAAACCCAGATTACAGCAAAACTCATGTCTAGAACCAATCACAGAGGAAACTTTCGCCACACTGATCAAGGACACAACCTTGCAGGATCTCCAAGGGACCCATGCACCTCATAAGTTTTCAAAGGAATCCTCAACCACAGAACCCCAGTGACACGCTTCCGGAACCTAATAAATCTATCACTCAAAAGAGGAATCAGCATACATCAAAACCACTGACAAAAAAGGTCAGAAAGCGCAGAAGACCCAAGCAACTACAGACCCATATCCAACCTGCCCTACCCAGCCAAGATCCTGGAGAACCACATCTACAAAATCCATCTTAAACACGTCAAAACAAACAGATACTTGACCAATCACAAGTTGGCTCCAGACCGAGAAGAGGAACAGAATCAGCACTTCTATTGATATGGGACGACCTCAAAATAAACGCAGACACCCAATCGGCCCTCCTTATAGTGGACATTTCAGCTTCTTTTGACACAATCAGTTTTTGCAACACTAATAAAAAGATTGATGGAACGTGGCCTAATGATAGGGACAGGCATTTGGTAGGAGCGTTATATGGGATTATAGCAGAAGGGGCAAGGAGCCAGGCATGGCACTATATGGAGCAGTGGGAAACTAATGGGGCTGCTGCTGGAGGGGGAACTTTGGCCTTAGTTATGGGCAGATATCTCCAAGGTCACGCAGCCCATCCAAATTCCAGAGATGTGTGTTTAAGATATTGGCCCGATGGCATCTCACCCCAGAAAAACTACACAAATTCTAAACAACTGCATCAGCGCTCTGCTGGAGGGGAGGTGGGGAACTGGGATTGTGGAAGCATATCTGGTGGAAATGCCCAGTTATACAGCCTTATTGGACAATGGCCTGTGCAGCAATTAATAGTATTTTTGGGAGTCAGATGCCAGATAACACAGGGATGGCCATCCTGGGAATGGGCAGGGTTCTGGAAAATGTACCCTCGAAAGCTCAAAGAAAGACATACATCATCCTGATAGTCGCGGCAACACTTGTGGTGGCACACAAATGGAAACAAAAATCTGCCCCTACAGAACATGAATGGGTTAGTAAAATCTGGAACTTTGTGGTATTGGAGTGGTTGACCTATTCGATTCAAGGGGATCACCAAAGGTTTCTCTCAGACTGGGACATCGTCCTGCATCGGGACTCGCAGGATGCGAGGTGCCCGGGGAAAAAGATTGCTGGGGCTGGTGCGAGTACTCGCTCCACTTGGGGAGGGTGCCTACACAGGAAGCTGGGAGGGGATATGGCTGAAGTTTCTAGGTGAGACGAGGACTATGGCGGGGGTTCTCAAACGATGCAAGGGTCTGTACAACGGCTGGAGAAAGAGCTGCACACACCCAGAAACCTGGAACCGGGAATCATCTATATAGTTTATGGACTTGGTGGAGGGGGGAATGGGAAACAGGACTGAGTGCGTTGTTGGTTACATGTGTTGGGATCAAGGGGAGGAAGAGGGGAGAAGGAGGGGGAGAGAAGGGATGGGAAGGTGGGGTTACATGCGTGGTTACTGTTGAAAATGGCAATACAATTATATATATAATATAATATAATATATAGGCATTGTTACTGTGCTGACCTCACCAGCCAAAATCAGCTCCCTGGCCCAACACAAACACACCTACACACACATTATTTGACTCTTCGTTCACTCGCTTATTCACACACAGCATTCTCTCATTGCATGAGAGGATCATAAGTAACCTACATTTTATATCCCGAGGCACCCGTTCCAAATAGGCACAGACACTTTTTTCCCTGTGCTTTGAAAAGTGCACCTCTTTTGAAAATCGGGATTTACTTGTAAATGCCCAGAAACCCCTTTCCACCCTCTGCCTTGCGCAGTTGTGCATTTGGTGGGAAAAGAGCACCCCATGTGCAAAACTCTAATGCGCACATTTAAATGTCCTTTGTGCACGGTTCACCACCTTTTTGGCACAAGTGAAGTGAATGAGCATCCAATCAGTTGCACCAAATACGTTTTGAAAATCGTTGCAAGATGTTTTACCCTACTTATCACTTTTAACGCTGTACGTTCATTTCAGGGAGAATGGTTCGAGGTGTCAAATTAGGAATGGAAAGGCCACACGAGAAGGAAAGGGTGCATGGGTTTTTTTTTTATTGTTTTTGCAGTCATTAACCCCAGATTTGATCATGAGCATATATTATGTTAAATACCATTGGCTCCGGAGCAGATGCTGTGACTGTAATCGTTAGCCTCAGAGTACGTACTGTGCAGAGCAGGTATTGCGTCTGTGGTTATAAGCCCCAGGAGAGGTATTCTGTCACATGTAACGGATTAGTAGGTACTGTGTCTGGAATCGGTATCCCAGATCCGGTACTGTGTCTGTAATTTTTTGCCCAAGGGCAGGTATTGTCAGATGTAGCTGATGGGCAGGTACGACATACTGTATCATAAGGCATTAGCTCCAGAGCAGGTATTGTGTCTGCACTCATTTGCTCCAGCCAGAGGATGTGATGGGCCTTTACCATTAGGCTAGAGAAGATAGTGGGTGTTGTTTCTGTGTCCGCCGCCATTAGACTTAGAACAGACACTGTGCCTGCAGTTATTATCCAAGGAAGGGTCTTACACCCAGAGAAAGTACCCGATCTGTAGCCATTAGACCTGGGGAATAATTACTTTCAGAGTAGGCAGTTGAACTGGAGACAGTACGTCTGCAATCAGCCTGTGCAGGTATTATGATATATGTAGTCACTTAACACCAGAGCAGGGTCTGTGTAGTAGCTGAACAGCAGTTACTGCGTCTGTGAGCATTCCAGAGCCTGAACTGTACCGTAAATGAGCTTTGTAGTAGCGTCTACGATACCAACAACATGCTGCCTGTGTAATTTCAAAACCAGATGTTTAGAAAGTCAAGTACTTACAATGTTTAATTTCAATGGGATAAGTACAATACAACGAATTACAGCTTCAACGTGAATTTCCAGAAGCTGCAAGCAAAAGGGCTCCTCTTACCAATTCAACGACAAAGGGATGAGAACGTCTAAGTTGATGGATGCTAAAAGAAAAGCATTTAAAATTCACTACAACAGCTGGACCGCGTAAACTCACCTGAGGCTGCCTGGAATCAGGACTTGAGCGTTTCGTAAAGGGAAGCTTTCTATTGCTTTCATTATCAATCACATATTTAAAGTCTCTATGAGACCCGACAGCATTGTGTGTTTGTTTAAAAGTTTGGCGACACTTCCTAAAATGCCTTTAAAGCGTCATGACATTTCACGTGTTTCTGTTAAGTCGTCGTGACGTTTTACGTAGGACAACTACGTGCTTAGGAAGAGAATCACGGAGGAAGGAGCTCTCTGTGTACGGGCAGGTATGTATTTTTTTTATTGTGTATTAATAAGGCGCTTATACATATTGGAAGTGTTTCTAAGCGCCAGGTATATTTAAGTGCCGGTGGGTTTGTTTTTCCTATTTTGATTTTGCTTGCAGCAACAGCTGATCTCTGGTGTCTTCTTGGCTGGTAATTATTGCAACGGCATGAAGTTCCCTTGGCATGATTTCTGTAACTTTATTACTGCCTTTAGGAGGTGAGAGTTCTGATTTGAACAATGTAGGGTAATGTGCCTACCTTTACTGCTCAGTGATGCCAGGCAGTGCATTGAGCTTTACTGGCCAGAGTCTGTTTGTACCTCAAGATATCTTTCTTGATCCACCCTTCCCTTCTAGCCCCCCCTATGGCATTGCTTCTGCTTTCTGTCTGTCCGTATAGGACAGAGTTCCTTTATTTCTCTGCGTTGTCTCCCTGACTAGGTGCCTGCATGTTCATGCATATTATGCTAGTATACAGTGAAAATGCAGACTCATATGTACTCTTTTCAGCAAGATAATTGAGTATTTCGCCTTATAGCCATACTGTAGGCAGAGGTTTTCAATCTGTGGGGTGCGTGATCCAGGACTACGAGAAAATACCTTTTCTTTTGCTTCACTTAAATGTGCATGGCGAGCCACTGGCCCCACATGCTCAGTCAGTGCGACATGATGGGGGTGTGGCCACGAAACAAGAAATAAACGCAGCCGGGATGTGCGCTTTCCTGCATTTGCATTGTGTGTCCAGGCTGCATTGTTGCTTCCTGCTGGTGCCGCCAGCGTTGTCTTGCCTGGTAAGGGATTTTGATTTGACAGCCTCCCACACCACAGTTGGAGGGGGTGCTGGGAAATGAGCTTTTCCCGGTCCCTCTGCTTCCCTCTCCCCCTGTGGCCACACAAAGGTGAACGTGTGGGGAGAGGAGGCGAGTAGGGGGGCTGGATCACTGCAATGCTGGTCCCGGCTGCACCTCTCTCCCTCTGTGCCACCATTTGGGGGCCACAGGGGAGACAAGGCGAGCAGGGTCGGAAGCATGCATTGACGGTGTTGTATGATATCCGGCACCCCCCGGTGGATGGCTGGGCTCCAGAAATCTGCCTTGGGGAGCTGGATATAATACAACACTGCCCTCCCCTGCTTTGTCTGCCTCGTCACCCTTCTGGTCCATTGGACTGCTCTGGCTGGGTCCGAGATCCGACATCAGATGCCTGGCTGAATCTGGTTCTGACCTGCCTCAGCCATGACCTGGCTTTACCAAGCCCCCAGTTTCGCTGAGGGAAGCTGGGGGCTCAGTGACCTAATCTTTGCAGTGTTCCTTTTCCCCACCTGTCACTTGCGCATTTCCTGGCTCTATTTGCTCATCCAGTTTGTTTCCTTCTGTCCTGAAAGGGATGCCACAGGAATTAATGGGCCATGAACATCACTGTGACATGGAGGGGGTCACTGTTGAAAGCAGTCATTCTACATGCTGGACAAATTATTGTTGTTCAAATGTGCATTCTACACGTTCATGGGGGGGGGAAAAGTAATTTCCAAACTCAAACGCTGCTGATAAGTTGCGTTCACCAGTTTTCTTTGAGATGTTATTCATTATTATTATAATACATTTTTATTTTGTTGGCGCACCACACCAATATGCTTTGTGTTTTATTACTGGTTATATTTATAAAGATGTTATGTTTATCAAATGCTTCCGTAGTGCTTACAGCATTTATTAGGAAATTAGACTGAGTTCTTGGGTGCCAACTTTTGGTTTTTACTACAGAGGCAGAAATTCACCAACCCATCCCATGGGAACACATTTTATAGCACTTAAGTAATGCGAAAAGTCATAACTAGTTTTACATATATTTTTTTTTTTGTGTGGTCAAAGTCAACCTATATCAATACACATAATTATATTTTGCATATTTAACATTTCAGCAATAGTCTGTCAGCCTGCTGAGCTACCCCGGTAGCCATCTACTATACAGCGAGTCTATGCATCCATTGATGTACTAAAATCACTGCCTTATCAACAGTACTTTGGGTGCACCACTGCCATAGAAGTGATCTAAAGTGGAATTCATGTATACCTTCCTGCTGTGGGTGCCCAGCCTTCACCTGCATGGGGCACCATATGTTGCAGAGAAGCCAGGGTCCCTCGTGTCTGGCATGGCAGCCGCAGCAGAGTCTGCTGCTACTTCAGCGCTGTCACCGAGCTGCAGTAAAAGCGAAATGGCTATTACTCTGTTGCCGAAAGTTAGCTCTGTGGGTTAAGCACTACCGTGTCAGATTCTATGTAAGATATGTAGATGAAATATACCTTCAAGGGCTCCTGGCAATTCCCTGATCCGTCAAGGTAGGTGAAATGATAATCAACACAAATGATTGATCAGGGTGTCTCGAATATATGAAAAAACTCCAGTGACTAGAGAATTTAGTAAATTGTACTCATGGATAAGTTACAAAAGCAATTGGACATAACATAATGAGGTTGTCGTAATCATAAATAATAGTATACATTTAACATTACATAACAAAATGTTATCATACTCTTAAACAATGGTATAAGTTTGAGGTCCACCGGACAGAACAAAATGTATAATATTGTAAATCAGCAAAACGGATGCACAGAACTTTTTACATAACAAATTGTACGGAAAAAATGGGTCCCCTTTAATCTATTGGGAGCTGAATGTTATTTCATTTGCTGATTCAAACAGCTATATTAACAGTATGAACATTCAACGCTGTGTATGAGAGTTGCCGTCAGTGTGTTTCGGCCACTTTTAGCAGATGTGAAATGCTTAAGGTTTGGCGGCCTTCATCAGGGTGAGCGAAAGATGGATGGAGATTCAATAAATGATGGTTCCTGGGTATATCTGTGGAATAATTAAAGAATGGTGTGGTATGTAAGTCACATGGTCTATATTTGGGTGTATTATAGATGGTTTTGAAATCTATTATTGCTCTATTTAGTAAAAAGACCCGATAAGGGTTTACCATGCATTTTTTATTGGGCATGGTGTAGAAAGAAACCCGCTATCGCTTGTTTACAGAGGGTCCTTCAAGGCTGGATAGGTGGTTCAAGATGCTGCCTTGGAGATAAGTCTGTCACAAAAAAAGTATACAGATGAAAAGACATTGGTGAAATGGTCACCTAGTCTGGTATGAATAAAAGTGGACCACAATAACGTGTTGGTTATGGAAAACAGGCGGGGGGCTTGTGGTCAGTTTCCATGATGCACGGGCGTGAGATGGATATCTGTGCATGCCAGAGGTAGGTGCTCACACTGTGAGGTGCTGGATGTAACTGCCATATAGGGCGCTGTCGGAGTGGCAAGGACTTACAGTTGTGGCAGCAGAATACGAGGGTGCATTCGAAAAACCGTGCAAAATGCCTTGTGACACGCTTCCGTTGCTGTGGATCGCCTGGGCGTGATGAATCAAGTGCAGAAATATAGGCTTGAATCAGACAACATGGTACATGCGTGTATATGCATGAGACATGTCTGGTGTAAACTGTGTGAAAAGACGTTGTTCGATCAACTATATGCCTCCTAGGCATGGGTCTGTTTAGTGCAACATGCCGGATGAACCGCTAAATGGACGGATACGTGGGGGTCTGTGATGGTGGCTAGGTCCTCGCCGAAGATCTAGGTTACATCTTTATTACCTTGATAGTGAATCTTCAGTGAGATCTATCGGCACAAGCTGTACTCCCTGTGGATGCCCACGTATGACTGAGGAGGCGCTTCGAGGTCAGTGTGTATATGGGAGGAATTGGTTGTCATGGTGACGACGTGCCGCCCTGTCGAATGGCGCAAACCCGGGCGGCCATCTGGTTTGTAGGCTGACAAGTAAAAGTACGGTTTCTCTTGACCTTATGAAGGCTGCCCAACCTTAAGCATTTCACATGTGCTCAAAGTGTCAAACACACCCGTGTCGACGACTCTCATACACAGTGTTGAATGTTCCTATATTACTATAGCTGTTTGACTCAGCCAATGAAATAACATTTGGCTCCCAATAGATGAAAGGGGACCCGTTTTTTTCTGTACAATATGTTTAAAGTTCTGTTTTGCTTTTCTACATTTACATTTTTTTTGCTGATATACAATATTATACATTTTGTTCTGTCCTGTGAAGACATCAAACTTTTTGTTTAAGACTATGTGATGACCATGTGTTATGCAATGTCAAACACATACTTTTATTTATGATTATGACTACCTCTTTTTATGTTAAATCCAATTGCTTTTGCAACTTATCCGTGAGTAGAATTTACGAAATTCTCTACAGTCACAAGTGTTTTCATATATTTGGGACGCCCTGATCATTTATGTTGATTATCATATATGTAGAAGAATGATTGGAAGGGTAAAATAACAGTACAATGTTCATTCATCCCCTGGTTTTTCATTTTATTTATTTTTTGCCATCATTTATTTGCTGGAAAAACGACTAATATCGGGAGGGGGGCCTATAAGGGGTAGGGTGGGGTGGTTTGGTTTATAGCGATAAATAATGGGGGAGGTGGGTTTGGGGGGTGTCTTGATATGGGCAAAATCTTCCTCGGGGCCAGCCCTTTGAGAGCAAAAATACCCAATTCAGCCCAAAATACAGGTTCTATTGTGCTGAGCAGTGATCTCATGCTAGTGACAAATGACACCCTCAAAGTTTTAGCATATTTATTCTAAGCAGTGAATTTCATATACATTTTGGATTCAAGTTAAAGAAATATAGAGAAACATAGAGAAACACAGTCTTACGTCCCTTTAATCAGCACTGGGAGACCTGGCTTTTCATAAGATAGCTGTAAAACAAGCCCCGCTCATAGAAAAACAATGCTGGAGGACACCGTGAGAGCCAATTCCGGGCACCTGTTTCTGCACGAATCAAGTCCACAGGACGATCTCCCCTCGAGTCATGTGTGCATGGATATTTTATAATCTCTTGCTGTCAGTCACCATGACGCACAGTTCCAGAACTTTCCCTGTGCAACTGGCTCATGGAAAAAACCCAACTCTCTCTGAGAGGCACCCTGCTCGCTCCTACCCCTCCCTGGTTCCCATCTGCGCTGGCTGAGGAATGTCTTATCAGTACCTTCCCAGAGAAAAGGAAGATTAGCTTGGAGCCAGGGCTACCGTTAGTGAGGCTGAATATTCTAAGGGAAGCAGGGATGTATTAACCCCATCTGCAAGCTCTAAAAGGCATGCACTCATAGCTTAGTGTTTATAGCGCTTAAGACTGGCTATCTAAGCGCTATATAGGTGCCATGATGTTCCAAACACTCCAAAAATACCTATTAGCTACATAGCTGGGGCCCTCCCTGCCTGTCTATCAACAATGCTTAATGTGACCTATTTCATACTAGGCCTGCATATCCCTTGTAGCTCACTACTGCATAATGGAAGTGCTACAACAGACTACTGTCAGCATTTTTAGCACATACTTTGAATACACTATTGGCTTTCAGCGGCTAATTTGATTGGCAAGGTTGCAATTTCGTGTATCACTACAGGGGGAACCACAAATAAATTCAGCAAAAAGTGCTGCGAAAAAAAAAACGGTCGAAGAATGGACATATCAAGAACAATATAACATGCTTTTGATGCTCTTTCTCTCGCTCTATCATTTTTTGTCTCTGTGACTAAGTAGGAGTCACGTTTTCAGGTATGTGCTCTGACTGTTCTCTCTGCTAGCTCGGATGGACTGGCCTATAGGGAACTTTGAAGATTTCCCAGTAGGGCCCTGCACACTAAGTCCCTTTTGTGTGCGGGGGAAGATGTGCGCTGACTGTAGTGTGCGAATATTGGTACTGTCAATCTGGTACGTCTAATATTTTTTTTTTATTGTACTCTTTTTCAATTGCAGGAACACACATTGGCTCTTATTGGCTCTATCCCCATCTGGACTGCAAGTCCCAGCAGCAGTGGCACCATTAAAAAAAATCTTGACATCTGTAGTAGAAATTGCCGACGGTAAGAATGTCTTTTTTTTTTAAAACTACTGTATTTTGCTGTGGGTGATAATGGGGCAATTTTAAAGGTATAGTTAGGAGTCACAATCAGGGATTTCAAACCTATTTTTGAGGCTGTTCCTTTCTCTTGTCCAGTTTGGGGCGGTACTGCAAGTTCACGTCTCATGTGGGAGTTGTATTTACAGTGCACTGTGTACTCTCTCCTGGTTTCTCAGTGTTAGGTCCTGATTACTAGCTGATGCCTTATACCCAAGAGCTGGTTTTCTCATCTGATCTTAATTTTGAAGTTTCAGGTAGACCCATGCATCCTTGACTGACTGTTTTCATTTCAGCAGCATCTCTCCAAGCGTCGGTGTGTCAACCTAACCACCTGTGACCCATCCAGTGAAGCACTTGACCCAGTCACGCAGGCAGGTAAGGATTTCTTTTCCCGATGTACCATTGGTTGAGTAGAAGTGCTGAAGGTTTATATCGGCAATGTGCATCCAGGTGTGGTTTTCGCTGCCAATCTGTGGCCTAGTCCAGGATCACACTTAAAAAAAGAAATTCGATCTAGAACTTCACGATCTGAACAGGGGGGTCTTCTCAGACTTGTATCAATGTGGTGTTTTTTTTAACCCAACCAGTATTTCTGACCCATTTTTGCATAGTGTTTTCCCCAAGTTGTTCAAATGGTTCCTCTGAGTCTTTGCATGTGGTGTTTGCCATTTCAAATCTTTTGAGGCGTTTTTAATTTTTGAAAACTTGAAATGGTTTTTAAAAACTAACGTGACATCCACTAAAGTAGGGGTTTGCAATGTTTTCACAGATTCAGGCTCCTTTTTATATGGATTGTTGGTATGAAATGTAAATATCTTTTTCACTGTACTGATGGGGAGGCGGGGGAAAGGTCGATTTTTAGAAAGACCGCTCCATCATATTTGTCAAACCCCCTGCCCCACACAAGTGCACGCAGGGGCTGATGGATGCTGTGAGCCCCAGCGTAGTCGCTGGAGGAGGCAGAGGTGCGTTTTGGATTGTATGTATGTTTGTGGGTGTGTGGGGAGGATGCATGTGTTGTTGCGTGATGGGGTGGTGGGTGGGGTGGGGAAATTGGGCGTTTGGGGGGGTTAAACACCCCCCACACAATTAAAGAGTGAATGAGTGGGTGGGGAAAGAGCACAAAAGACCCGGGATTTCTTTGTACGGCAGCTGCAAGGCATCCAAAAGCAAAAAGACAGTTACAATTGTGGCCTCAGTACCTGCAAATGCTTTGGAAGCTTTGTACCACGTTATCTGGCCAATAACAAAAAGCCTTTTACAGATGCTGAGAAAGTAATCTGCCAACAATTCTCGCTGTCAACCGGGTAATGCTTGGTGATAGTAAAGCAGAGAGTATCCCTGTGTCTGACACCACAATTTCCTGCTGCATCACTGACCTGTCCTTTTGGTATCGCGGTTGAAACGGTCAGTTTGCCCTACAGTTGGATGAGGCCAGCGACATTTCAAAAGAAGCCCATCTGAGGTACTGCCATGGAAATAAATATTGGAGGGTTAATTATGTAAACCAATTCAGTGCAGAGCAACTGCATCTGTAGTCTTTGACATTGTTAACTACTTCCTAATGTTCCACTGCCTAAAGTGGGAGGCGTGTGTTGGTATTTGCATGCATGGTGCTCCTTCAATGTGTGGTGCTAGAGCTGGGTTAAAAAGCAAAATGGTTGGCAGTAGCTCCACGTATATTGTGGACACACTGCGTGATACACCGGGAAGCTTTGCCTGTGCGCAATTTGGGGAATGGACTCTCGGTCCGACTTCTGTTGGAAAGATTGTACATTTTTTTTAAGATGCACCCCACAAGAGCCCTTCTGTTTGCCACATTATGTGCAGAAATGGGAGCTGAACATAATGCTTTGTTGTTTCACACAGGTCCGGTGGCCCTCCAGGGGAAAGGTTTTAAATTGCATTTAGGAACTCGGGAACAAAGGACACTTTCTCCTGGGATTAGACCAGATGAAAGAAGAGCCTCTGTGTGATTCACACTGGCTTGTACTGTTAGATTTCTATGGCAACATCTTTGAAAAGCTACATTTTCTAAACCTCTCCCTGCAAGGCACAGAAACCACATTATTGGCGATGAGCGCAATAATATCAGCATCCGAGAATAAGCTGGAGCTTTGGAGGAGGAGGAGAGTTGATGTCTGCATTCCGATGCGTTTCCATTATTAGCAGATGCTCTTGAGGAGACAGAGTATGATCTCTCATGTGTTGCTGAAATAATAGGAAACCATCTCGGAACCAGTCTCCAAGTACTTTCCAGAGGACATTTGTAACATCAATGACTGAGTGGTTATGCCTTCCCTAGTAGATGTAGGGGCCCACCTCCCAATACACCTCCAGCAGGAGCTAATGGCGCTTCAAAGTGACTGACTACTGGGGAGCCAATTCAAATAATTGTCTTTAGGTGGATCTTCGGCAAAATACAGTTTCCAACTTTATCCAAATGTGCATTCTATGTACTGTTACCTTTCAGCACCTCGTACCTTTGCATGATTGGATTCTCAGCACTTGCAGCCCTAAAGACTAAATATCGGTCAAAGCTGGAAGAAATGGCTATTGCAAAAATTGAACCCAATACTGACTGGCTGGCTGCTGAAAGACATGCCCACCCTTCACACTAGTTCTCCGTTATGCCACTCTCCAACTTGCAAGGTACTGCATTGATAGCAAGGGACTGCATTGATAGTAATCTCAAAGTTGTACTTAACACATTGTTATATTTCAAACGTTACTGTAGGAAATGAATATCCAACACTACTTTTAGTCAAGTCCTGTGTAACAAACAATTCTGAATGCTGTGTTTACAAATATTTTCCCTCTAATCTAATTTTGAGTTATTGCAAGCAATGATTTTGAAAGAATTTGGTGTTTGGCACCCACACCTTCATTTGGGGCACAGTCTACACAAGCGGGCGGTAACTGTTTGCAAACGATAAAAATTTTGGAGTCCAAATGTATAGGGGGGGCCCAAGACAGATACATTTTTCTTAGTGGTGTGTTGGGTCGAAAAGTTTGGAAACCACTGTTGTAGAGTGACTATCTTGTTATCAAGAAAACATATATTTTTAAAATAAAGGCAAAAAACGTAATTGCTATCTTGCTTGCACCACTATATGTTAGCATCTATTTTGATTGCTAGTTTGGAAGAGCTCTTGGCCCCTAGGGGGCAGTTCACTTGTGGGCTTGAACGGCAGAAACGTAATGTACTAAACAAACCTTTGCAAAACCCCTAGTTTCTTTTTTTACTTTTTAAGTTGTCCATTATCCACGTGCTTGCGGTGTCCTTTTGTGTGACGTTGCTATGTGTACAGTATGGTGCATATAGAACTCGTAACAAAATCATTCCAGTGGTTTACTGTGAAGGAAAGAGTTACTCGGACCCAGCGATACCCATGATTTGACTTGGTTGTCTGCTTAAGAGCATTTAATGTGTCTATTGTATATATCAATTGTTGCCCAGATAGATGCCTGCTGGTACAGATGCCCGCTGGCATAGATTTCCCTTGTGGGATTGTTGATGTGTGGCATGTGGGAAGCATGTGTGACTTTTGCAGCATCTTAATATATAGCTTATTTCTGAAGCAAGGTGCCAAAGTGCCAAGTGGGAACGTTTTGTTTGGCTGGCTAAGTTTTGAAGTTTGTGGAAAACTGTTTGAGCTGCTGTGTGGTACAGGGTGTGCTGCACACACCGCTAGGTGTAGTCTCATCTTGGGGATTCCTGCCTTCCTGCTTCTGGTGGCACAGGGCGCTTTGGGCTTTACTTTACAAAAGCTCAAAATTCGATTTGTTGTTCTGATTCTGTGGACAGAGAATGGTTGCAGATATTGGCCATCCAAGCTCTCATTAAAGGGGAGAGAGAAAAAGGCCCATTTAACCACCAGTGGACAGATGCTCGCCCCCGCCCCCATCTGTTTTTCTTAAAAATGCTTGCGACCTGATCATTGCTTTCACTTAAGCCATTGAACACCGGCCAACTAAAAAAAAAAAAAAGAGTGGGATCCATTAATTGTCCTGCAACTGAATTTGCATTAAAGGAGAGTCTCAACCCCCATTTCCCCTCGTTGAAGCTGGGGAATATTGTTTACAGTATGAAACAGTTTGAGATTTGTGAAAAGTGTACAGGACAGATACTCTGTTGTTCAGTTCAATTACAACGCACCCATAAAGAGATTCTGTAAAGCTGCCCCCATAAAAAGTGAACTGTCTGTCATTCAAACACTGTCATTTTGTATTGCAATGCTTTTTGAATATTATTTTTTCACTGCTGGAATTTACGGATGCTATACCTGTGAGGCTGAGCTGTTGTGTTGCTTTTATGCCATTTTATTTTAAAGAACCCATAGAGTGCTTGTTTACCTCAGTTTTCCATTGTCTTTTCAGTTCAAAGTAGGGCTAGTTGTGCCCGCCTTTGGGCGCGGGGGACGGTGATCTAATTCCCTTAATGACTCGTGCTCTCCTCCATCTACGTTAATGTTCAACACTTGGGGAAATCGCTACTGGCAAAAGATACTTTGTCCTATTTGGCACTTCTGTTTTGTGCGATCGCAAGAGGTTTCTCCTCACGGCCCGGGGTTTGGATTTGATATGACATTTCAAACGTGCCTATACATAAGTGTTTCAAGGTGCGACGAGGCAAGGGAGGGGGACCAGAGGGAAGATGGACAAACAGTGATAAATAGAATAAATAAAACGATTAGTGTGGCCAGCTTGGGGCAAGTGCAGGGGTATTTGCCGACATCTTGGGCAAGGGGAGACAGCAGTTCCTTCATTTTATTTTTTCCCTTTGTCTCGTCTGGGCTTTACCAGTACTCCAATCCTGTAACGATAACCAATCCGGCTCTGGGAGACCATTTGATAATCAAATTGGTACTACATATTCCATTTGCCCGTTTCTCTGAAGAAACGGCTTTAACTTTGATTGAACCTGACCGCCAATATCTATCTGTAAGATGGAACATCACAGTCTGCAATAAGCTTTTAAAATACATTGAATTGGATAGCGAAATTATAACCAGGATAGGCTCAGGGGGACCAAGTCTGATGGATATTGAAACTAGGAATGCTACCAGAATCCAAATTCCCTTGAAAAGACTGGCAAATGAAGGAATTATGCAAGTCCAATCATATGTTAGCCATGTCCATTCTTTCAATATGCATTTAGCCGTTCTTAAAACAGAAAAAATTCATTTGTTAGGCATATATTAAGAAATAACTTCCACTTGGAAGAACTGCTGGAACAAATAAGAAAGATTAAACAAACCTATAAAAACAAAATTACATGGATGAGAAAAGAACTGCACTATGAGGACAACCAAAAAAGATACACCATCTTCTGAACATGATTCCAGGCAAGTGTGGTCAATATTGCGCACCTTGACTGCCGGTACTGCCAATGTGACTTAATCTGTAATCACTGTGGACGTTTGGGTGTCGCGTATAAAGGCTAAATATCAACTACCAGATCGTTTTGCCTCGCTCAAAGGTGGTTAACCCAAGCTGCAAGCAGGTATGCAATCTATGTGGTTGATCATTGATATTGTCGAAGCTATAGGGAAATTAAAGCACTCAAGGGCTCCAGGGCCTGATGGCCTGCCAGCATGTGTATACAAATCCAATCCCCAATTCTGGGCCCATATTCTAAACATTTGCTTTGATGTAATTCACCACACTGGTATAGTTCCACACTCCTGGCGCTCAGCTCATATCATTCCCATTTATAAAAAGGGTCCCCCCAGATTCTCCCTCCTATTATCGTCCAATAGCACTTACAGATGCATCTTCGAAAATATTTTCTTTATTACTGCTTCATCAGTTGCAAATGCACATTGACCAACAGGCACTATCGTCACCTTGCCAGGTGGGTTTCTGGAAACAAATTGGTTGTCCTCTGAACGCCACCCTCCTATCCCACCTCCAGGCCCAAACTTCGAAATAAAAAACCGGGCCTGTATACATGGTCAGTTTAGATCTAAATGCGGCGTTCCATAGTGTGATTCGAGAGATTCTTTGGGTAAAAATGGTAACAATGGGTATCCCAGTATATTTGGTAGCCCTTATTGCGCTACTCCATCATAACACTAACTACCGCGTTAGCCTGAATCGCGAACGTGCACTTACTAACCCCATTCCTACTGAAATGGGAGTAAAACAGGGGTGTAATATGGCGGCAGTATTATTTAATTTATACCTTCTGGGTTTAGATGACCGTTGGCAAAATGTTGGGATTTTCCAAGCAAAACTTGGTTCCATTAAACTGGATTGGATGGGATTTGCGGATGATCTTCTGTTCTTCGACAGAACCCCGCTCGGTCTGCAAAAAAAAAACTAGATCTATTTGCAGAATTCGCTTATGAACACAACCTAATTCCTAATCCATCCAAATCTTATATACTAACTTTTGCTGATGGAAAACGGAAACCCTATCGATTTGCTTGGTCACTTAACAGGATTAACATTGTGTATGCGCCTATAATTCGCTATTTAGGCTATCCACTTACAGATTCCTATTCATTGAAAATGTGGAAGAAATGTTTACATCAAAAGGTTAAAATCCTGTCTTCACAGATGAAAATCATATTCCGCAAACATTGCATGCAGAACCCCATATTATTATATACATTGGATATTTGTAGCTTTGAGATCGACGACTTCCTTGATTCCCCCCCCCCCCCCCCCCTACAGGGGAAACTATGAAAAAATGTATTAGGCTTAGCACTCTCTATTCCCAATGCAGTGATATGCCTTGAGCTAAATTTGCTACCCCTTTCAGTCAAACGTAACTTGAGAAACATAAATAATTACATAAAAATGCTTGACCCGCCCAAACATACCTTATATGTAGAGCTTAATAAAATCCTTGGCGATTCCAGCATTCAATCTTTGAATAAACTAATTTCAAAACTTCAGATAATTCTTAATGCGATCAACGAAACCCCAGAATCCATGAGCATGTGTTTACCCAGTCAAAAGAAAAAATGTCAAAGATACCATTGGTGCAGTATGTTACATCTGATGGGGACCTATTCCTCTTTCTATGAATATAACCTTTTTCGAAGGAAATGGCGTGATAGACCCAACTACTTAATTCAATTCCCTTCTGCAATCGCAAGAAAAACGTACCTTCGATTTAGATGAAATCAATTTTCAACTTATTCGAGAACTAAGTATTGGTATAGTTACCATGGGCTCAGGAATATGTCGCTTCTGTGTGTCGGATGAGGAGAGCGAAAACCTGAAACATTTGGTGATTTATTGTAATTCTTTTGAAGAACCCGGACTCCAATATTTGATTGCTACCTATTGAATAAATCTATTATTGGGGAGTCCTTATGGAAGCAATACATGGAAGGATCTAGTCAACGACTTACCTAGAAATTGATTGACTTACTTGAAATTATTGAGGCAAAACTGTGTGAGGAACTGCTGACTGTATAATTAGGCACTGAGTAAAAAAAAAGGCTATACAGGTAATGAAATGATTTACTTGTATCAAGTAATATATAATCTTGCTTTTTTCCCTGCTCTGGAGCTTAGACCGACAGGCCATATAGGTATCAAACTTATAATAACAAAGGGAAAACTATAATTTTTAACACCGTTTGTTGACCTTATTCTCTGCTTCAGTTTATCAGTTTTTTTTTATATGTTAGATATGTATTAATATTTTTAATATCTGTAATGTTTCTTGAATGCTTTTCAGGTACGTGTTAGTGGTTTGTTACATTTTCTTTTTCTTTTTTTCTTTCCTTCAATTGACAAATGTATTGTATGAAAAATAGATTTTGTAAAGGTCTTTACTTTAATAAACCAAAAACAATAAAAAAGAAATAAGTGCAGACATCAAGTATCAAGAGCTGGTGGGGGCTCTAGGGATACAGAAACAGCCCCCAAGTGTAGGGGTTGCCCGGGAGGCAGTTCATGTGTGCAGATGGTGGGGGAGGGGACCTGGGCCCGAGAATAGAGGGTAGCCAGGTGACCAGTGCACTTTCCATCAGGAGTTCAGCAGGGGAGAGGAGGAGAAAAAGTAGAAGCAAAGAGGAAGGTCTTGAGGTGCTTCCGGAACCAGAGATGGTTCTCCTCAGGTTGCAGGGAGGCGGTTCCAGAGGGTGGCCCCAGCCGCCATCTACCACCAACTCGTTGCTTGGTGAAGCGACTGACCCTGAGGGATTTGGAGGCGGATGAGCGAAGAGCTCGAGACGGAAGATATTTAGGAGGAGAGGGTTGAAGGTATTGAGGCCCCAGTCCCCAGAAGACCTTGTGGACAATGCAGAGGGTTTTGAGTTGAATCCTCGCAGCCACTGTTAGCCAGTGCAGAGATTTCAGTCCTGGAGAGATACGATGCCTGGGATTGAGGCCAAGGACAAGTCTCGCAGTCATGTTCAGGATGAGTTGCTATGGGGGGAAGAGTGTCACTGCAAGACCTTTCTATTTTGCTTCTGCTTTCTCTCCTCCTCTTCCCCTCTTCAGTGTCACGTCAGCATGCGTAAACACTAAAAGAAATGGAAAGTAAGTTCCTCCCTCGATTGCAGGCATTTCTATGTTGTTTTGATCGAGGGAGGTGTTGTTGGAAAGGGGAGTCTCCCCTTTCCAACAACACCTTCCTTGAAGCATTGCTGGGCGCAGACCGAGTGATCCGCGCCCAGCAATGCCACTGGACCACCAGGGATCTGTTTTTGAAGTGGCGGAGTGAGTGGCCATGACCACCACCCTGCCCCCAAAGCATGGGGCAGTACGTTTTGCCCACCCTGGGGGAAGATGGGCACAGTAATGTGCCCATCTGCCCCAAAAGAAGGGACAAAGCAAAAACTTTTTTCTGGTGAGGCTGTGGGGGGCACACTAGACCACCAGGGATCTTTGCAATGGAAAGGGGGGCTCCCCCCCCCAACCCAAATGGATGGGGGGGCATCTCATGTAGCTCTCCCTGGGGGCAGATTGCTAGTGCAATCTGGTAATCTGCCCATAGGAAGGCGTACATTTGTATTTAATGGGGGAGGGTTACTAGACCACCAGGGGGGGAGTGGCCCTCTTTCCACCCACACTGCCCCTCCTGCCCCAAATGGATGGGGCATGTAAGTGCAGATTGCTAGTGCAATCTGCCCCTAGGATGGGGCAAATGTGTTTTTTACTGGTGGGAGGGGGTTTGAGGGTCACTAGACCACCAGGTATGACTTGAAAGGTGTGGTGGTGATCAGAGCGTGATAGTTATGATTTTGTTTTTATTGGGCTGACCACAGATTTTATTGGGCTGACCACAGATAATGAATGTGTTTTTTTTTTTTTTTTTATTCTTTGGTTGGGGCCTATTGTCAGTGGGGTGGATGGGACCTGGGGCTGGAATTTTGGTGGTCTGGGCAGTCTGGGGAGGTATTTATGCCTGGGACACAATTGCAGGGTCAGGTCACAAATTGCCCTCCATGTCAGCAGAACATTGGTGTTTCCCTGGGAGCGGCTGTTTCCCATGTGGAGCGACCATCCCCAAGTGCAGCGGCAGTCCCAGGGAGCCCCAGCAGGGAACAGCTGTAATGCAGCCTAGCCAGAGCCCCAGGCTGGGCTTTGGGGGACGGTTGACCCACATGGAAGATGAGCACCAAAGGCCAGGCATATCACCCGACCATCCTGGAGCTCTGGCTTGCCAGCGTTACAGCTTCTCACTCGGGGAAGGGATGGGGACCCTGCCAGGCCCTCTGGAACCAGCGCTGGGCTTGGGGATTTTCAACACACATGGAAAACAGCCGCCCAAGGTCATGGCCATGACACCCTGCCAGCCTGCAGCTCTGGCTGGGTTGCGTTACAGCTTCTCACTCTGGGAAAGGAAATAGACCCTGCTGAGGCTCCCTGGAACAGCTGCTGGGTTTGTGAACAGTCAACCCACATGAGGGACAGCTGCCCAATGCCAGGGACGGCACCCCGACCCTCATGTAGCTCTGGCTGGCCTGCATTATAGAATTTCCCTCTGGGAACGGATGGGGGACCTTCCTACGACTGCCGCTGCATTTGGGGATGTTCAACCCACATGGGAGACAGCTGCACAAGTCCCGGGACATGCCCCCCACAACCACCACCATCCTGGAGCTCTGGCTGGCCTGTGTTACAGCTTTCCCCCACAAGGGAGCCCCGGCAGTGTGCCAATACCTCCCCTAGTGGAAAAGCTATAACTCGGACCAGCCAGTGCTCCAGGTTGGTCAGGGGGGTGTGGGGGGGGATTTCCCTGGCCTTGGGTGGCTGTCCACCCTGTGGGTCCACCGTCCCCAAATCCTGCAGCATATCAGATTCTTCCCCGGAGGGAAAAGCTGTAACGCAGCCCAGTCAGAGCTCCAGGCTGGGCTGTGGGACATCACTCCCGATCATCCTTGAGCTCTAGCTGGGCTGTGTGCCACTATTTACCTCCGGGAAGGGAGGGGGACCCTACCAGGGCTCCCTGGGGCTGCTGCTGCACCTGGGGATGGCCAACCCACATGGGAGACAGGTGCCCAAGGCCAGGGACATAACCCCCCTATCACCCTAGAGCTCTGACTGGGTTGCGTTACACTTTCTCCCTTTGGGAAAGAACGGGAAGCCTGCAGAGCCTCCTTGGAAGCGCTGCCTTGCTTGGGGACGGTGCAACCACATGAGACGGATGCCCAAGGCCGGGGACATCACCCCTAACCGTCCTGGAGTTCTGGCTGGGCTGTGTTACAGCATTTCCCTTCAGGGAGGTATTGACACACTGCTGGGGCTCCCTGGTGGGGGAAAAGCTGTAACAAGGGCCATGCGGAGCTCCAGGATAGTCGAGGTGATGTCCCGGCCATGGCAGCTTTCTCCCATGTTGGTTCACTGTCTGCAAGCCCCGGCTGCACATCTGGCTGAGTTACGTTACAGCTTTTCACTCCGGGTAGGGATGGGGACCCTGCCGGGGCTCCCTGGGACTGCCGTTGGACTTGTGGATGGTCGACACTTTTTCTTTTCTGCCCTGGTAGGTGCACTCACACATGTGAGGTACCGTTTTCATTGGGACACCTGTGAGAGCGCTGGAAGGTAAGACATATGGTGTTGGCGGTGTGTTTCAGTGGTTTCCTGGTGTCAAATATCTGTTTTTTAAAAAAAAATTTCCCCTACATTTTAGACGTTGCGCTTAAGTCACACCTCTGTGGATTCCCACGGGTGTCTTCTTTTCAGTAATGCCTGGGGTTCCCCGTTTTCCTTGGTGGCTGCGACACCCCAAGCCGAAATATGTGGGTTGTCCACAAAGCCAAATCCAGTCTTCCCCAGGGCACTTGCTGTACCAGTGGTTTGGCCTTTTCCCTTTGCGCCCAGGTAGGTGCACCACCACATGTGAGGTCCTGTTGTCGTCGGGACATCTGTGGAAATTTAGGAAATGTGTTTTTTCTCTTGGTTTTGATAACTTTTTCATACATTTGCTACTGCAGTTCGTTACACAACCCTTTAATTTCCCAAATGTAACCTTCATTTAGTCACTGCTTTAGGCACTGTACGCTTTTGTAAACTGCACAAGTGACCTACCCATCAAAAGCATGTGCTCTTTCAAAGTATGTATGTATGTATGTATGATTGCCATGCCACATCACATTTTTTTTCCATATTTACACATGCTAAGTACATCTGTTTAACTTTAGGCCGTCAGCATAAAAATCCTGTGTACCGTGGCTCCGTTTTTGGCTTGTGGTTGTGCTTGTTTTTCGATATATTTTATTTATAGCGCGCAACGAGGCAAGGGAGGACAAAACAACAATCTTACTAGGCCAGGTGACATTGACATTGAGATTGTGCCTATGCAGGGGAGAGGGAATGTGGAATGTGGAAGGTGGAAGGGAAGGAGGAGAAGTGCGAGACATAGGATCAAGACATAGAAGCAGGAAGTGCGGCCAGCAGGTGCCAGTGCAGGGGTTAAGTGCGGACAACAAGTCTTAGATAAGTGCAGGTAGGGGCGGGGGCTGTAGGGATGCAAATACAGCCCCAAGTGCACGGTTGCCAGGATGCAGTGCAGGTGTGCAACTGGGAGGGCAGGGTCCGGGGTTCAGAGGGTAGCCAGGTAAACTAGAGAGGTAACGGACAGATCAGCAGGGAAGTGGAAGATAGAAGGCAGAAGCAAAGAGGAAAGTCTTGAGCTACTTCAGGAACCGTAGATGGTTCTGCTAAAGTTTCAGAGAGACAGGGAGGCTGTTTGGAGGGAGGTGCTGGTCCAAAGCAAGATATCTGCCACCAACTCGTTGCTTGGAGAAGCGACAGAACTTCAGGGAGTTGGAGGTGGAGGAGCGAAGAGCTGGAGAAGGAAGATATTTTGGTCCCAGGCCCCAGAAGGCCTTGAAACATTAGGCAATCCCCACACATTTTTCTTAACTAAAAGAGTGTGTGGCGTGGGGATGTAGCTGTGCATTGCACTTCTCAATATTCACAGAAGTCATTCTCTTACATATCCAACCAAGTCCAGCACATAATTGTTTTTTCTTTTTTTTCTGTCGTTTTTTCCAATTTTCCTCAAACTATAGGAATCTTAACTATATAGTTGTTGCCTGACATCGCAAATGACCCCTTGCTAAACCTTTTGTCTACTTTTCAGAAATGTATGCCTTTCTCTCTTTCCATTCAGCTTTCCTACCCTCATCTTCTATTGCGTCCACGCATGTCCTATTGGAAAAAAGGGAAAAATCGCCTACCTCTCAACACTGATGATAACCTTCTACAAAAAATGTTTGCCACTCCACCTGTTCTTGAAAGCCTGGGAAATTGTGAATTCAGAACAGCAAACCATTTGTTCCTAGCGCTTACAAGGAAAACCCCACAGGCTTATTTTTACATCATTCTATTGACATTTTCTGAAGAAAAAAAAGACACAATTTGATTTTTGTTTGTTTATTTTGGTCACACCTCCTCTTTCCCCCACCCCCTCCCACAGCAATCGAGGATTCCTTGGTGACGTTATGACCAGCAACATGTGGGAAGGAAAGGGGCCAAATTTGGCCAAGGTATCACGTTACAAGGGATTGAATGGCAACATACTGAAATCACCAAAAAAGGGCTTGGCACTGGGAGCGAAAACCATTGGTAGTTAAGGGGTAATATATACAAATGTAAGTTTCAGGATTACTGCATGTTTAGTTATACTTATGTCACATTCTCTATATAGGTTGATGAGGTTTTTTTATTGCCTCTTCAATGTGGTTTGTTTTTTCCCAACCATTTTACCTCAGCAGTTAATTGAAGATAGTTTGCCTGTAAACTTTATTGAATGCTTGCTAGGGCTACTGATCACTGTCATAAATTTTGAAAATATCTTTTCTGATCATTGTTCATGATGATCTGGGGTGAACCCTTTTGATGGTGATATGTTTTATTTTGTCTCTAATGATGGGACCAGTTCTTTCTTGTTAGATGTTGTGGAGCGTGGCGCCATTTTCTTTTCCGATTTTTCAGCAGCCTTGTTTGTCAGAGGACTGGTGCTGTAGCAGGTCTTTTCTCACCTGGGCATGAAAGGAGTGCTGTTAATTGCTTTGCTATGTATGGGAGGTCACTTTATTCCCTTAAGGCAGTGCTAACCCTGTCCCTGACCATGGAGTAAAAATAAAGTTCCACAGTAGCAATGCTTGGGAGTGGGGAGAGACTTATGACCCTTCTGGGGATAGTGCCTGGCTAATATTAGCAAAGGCCTGCCTGCTAAGGTGTAATATTTACTTTTTGCCCTCCCCCCCCCCACCTGAGTAAAGATCGCTTTTGTCATGGGTTCTGTCCCTGCATACCCTCTTTTTTGGTCCCTATAATTTCCTGTACGTATTGCTGTCTGCAATCTGGGACTCTATATTTAAGAAACTGAAACAGGTGCTTGTCTTTTAACTAACACACACCACAACACCCCAGGTGCAAGAGCTCTGCAGTTAAGAACGTATTGTCTCTCCAGAACACCCACCTCTAATTTTATTAGTAAGCAGATGCAACTAGTTAAAGCCACAATGGGTGAAAGTCTTGGAGGATAAGCACCAAGAGACGTTTCACTCACAAATCGGGACACGGGCAGGAACATTCAAAGCAAGCCCGCTATACATTAATGGTTTTGGGTACAGACAAGGTTCACACATACTTGGAGCATACTAAATGTACTTTTTTTTTGTATTTCTTCTTTTAGGCACTAACTCAAATCATGGCACTCTTTAATGTGCTTTTCTTTGATTCTGACAATTCTGTGTATTTGAAAGGATGGGGAATTTGAGCCTTTGGCAATTCCTGGTGAAGTTAATTGTAAATGGCTATAGAGGATCGTAAGAGAAATACGTGAAGACTAGGATTTCAAGGCAGTAGTGCTTTTTTAGTCAGCAGGTAAGCAATGTATTTTTTGTTTTGTTTGTTGATCTATTTGATGTTTGGAGAGGGGGGTACATCTGACGTCCCTGCACGGAGGCATTACCTTTTTTCACACATACAAATGAGTGCTGCACAATGCCCACCACCTGTTTACAGCATCTCTTTCCTCTAGAGCAACTTTCTAGTATAGATGGTCTACATGATTTCTCTTATGTTATTGGCAAAGCACTATGGGTTGAACGACCTTGGGGACCGTAGTCCAGGTCAGAGTATGTTTGCAGCTAGACTGAGTTGTGGGTAGCTGCATGGGCAGGGTGAGAAAGTGCCAAGCAGCGCAAGAATAAACAAAAATCCAAGGGGACGGCTAGGATTGCACTTAGGTGGAGTCACCCCCGTGTACAGCTAGAGTGAAACGTTGGTTGTATTGATATACATTATGATAGCCACATTTTGACATTTCAACTTTCTTTTTTCATACCCACAGCCAAGAAACGTATTAAGATACAGAAAACATTTGACGAAATAATGAAAACCTATTGTGATGCAGAGGGACTAATTGAGGCTTTAAAAAGAAAGGCAGAGGAGAAAAAAGCAGCTACTGGTGGAATCTGGAAAGCGCTGGAAAACTTAGCGTTGCGTAAACTACAAGAAGAAGATGCAGTTAAAAAATTTGAATTATATTGTAAAAGCTGATGGGTGGAAACATGACTATTCCCAATTGTACTGTTCACGAAAGCTGGAAAACCTCTTCATTCCTCTTTCATTCCTTCCTCGGAGCCTGCCTCTGTTACTTCACATGGACAATTGAAAGACACAGCAGTAAATTGGCGGATCGCTCAGTGTAATGTAGCAGTTCCCAAAGTTAAAGCTGCGTAACCACTACAAAATATTTGACTATAAAGTAATAGTCAGTTGTCTGTCCGACAAAACATTTGTAGCAGATATAATTTGACAAGCTCAACTCTATTACCACGTCTTCTAAACAGTATGACAGGCATGCCTGTTTGGACAGTGAAGTGACACCTACATGTTCCCACACACCTGCTCAATCATTAAGATTACGATATTTAAAAACAATGGAATTGCAACATCCCCACAACCGAGTTTGGTTGCTACGTCGGCCCCTGCTACTAATCGACAATGCAATTTTAGCTCACATGCTTCTCTGTGAAACTGAAGATGCAAGTGCTCTTGAGTGTAGAACTGTATAGTTGATCTGGTAAATTTGTAGGTTGGTGCCAACTTGTAAATGGTACGTGTTTTTGTGCTCTTCATTTCTGTTGGGGGTCAGCTAGTGTTTCTTGGGTGTGGTGAATGGTCCAATTAATTGCTAGCTGCTCATAGTAATATTTGAAGTGATCGGCAGTCTGTCAAGCAGGCAGACCGTTAACGGATTCCGTTTAGGTCACTAAAAGTGTGTATTTTAGTGCAGTGATTTGTAATTGTGGGAGTTTATTGGGGTGTGATGCCATGTTAGCTCGAGGTTAGAACAGAAATGAGTGCGTTTTCAGGTTGGTTCGTGACATTGTGAGGTGGATTTCAAGGCATAAAATAAGCAGGGTCACATGGCAATTTGCTATTTAATTCTGTAGGTTTGCTAATTAAATTGACGTTTGTGTAGCAAATCTTTCTATTTGTTACTGTTCAATGAAAGCACACCTCACACTGCATTCCTCTCTTGCCCTTAGGTCTCTCCCCACTCTTCTGCCCTCTGTTCACTGCAGTCATCTCCTCCACATAAGTGCCACAGGCCTGTGTAGGAGTGCTTGTAAATAATTTTTCTTCAAATAATTGCAAGCCAGAAGTAATTGGGATGACGCTTTCATTAAGCCAACTATATCCTGTCTGACAAAGACCAGTATGTGTTAGCTTTCTTTTTTTTTCTTCTCAAATTGTCTTTATTATTTTCAACAAGTCAACATATATTCAACATTACATTAACTTCGCCCCTGCCCCCCCGGGGACAGATGAGTTTTGCTTCCGGGATTGCATTATGCATTGAAGATGTCTGATATCTTGATGTTGTGTGGGCACCATTGTTCCATAAAGTCTGACTGGAGGTACTCATGAACTCCTCCCCATTCCTTAATGAACCTGTCCCTCGTTCCCTGGATTGTGTGTGTGACTTTTTCCATCGCCATCTGGGCCCAGACTTTTTGAAGCCATGTGTAGATGAGTGGGGTGTCTTTCTTCTTCCAATTGTGGGCTATTGTTGTCCATGCCGCTATGAGGAGACCCATAAAGCTTCTCAATTGTTTTATTAAATCTTCTTGCCCTGTCGTCTCTCATTCCACATAGCCAGACGCCTTCTCCTAGTTGTCCCACCTCTGGAAATATTTTGCCCATTTCTTCCTTAACTCCTTCCCAAAAGGGGACTATTCCCTTGCATGTCCACCATATGTGTTTCCATGTCCCCACCTCTCCACATTCCCTCCAGCAGATGTTTGACGAATTAGGGAACATTGTGTGAAGTCTCTCTGGGGTGTAGTGCCACTGTGTGATGACTTTTGTCCACATTTCTCTTGTTTGTGCTGATCTTGTAATTTTTGGGATCAGAGTCCATAGGTCCTCCCACTGTTTTCTTGTCGGTTCCTCCCCCAGTGTTTTGTTCCATTTAATCATATATGACCACTTAATTTCTTCATCCTGTGTATTAATAAAGGAGTATAGGATCGAGACCCATTTCTTTGCCCCAGAGTTTGTTGTGACATATGTCTCAAATGGGGTAAGAGTTCTCGTGGCTGCCTGCGCTATGTCCGGGGTTTTCAGCCAGTGTTTGAGTTGTTTGTGTCTAAATTTCTCCCGTGTGTTGCGTGCTGAGGGAGGGAGGCATGTTTCGTATGATCTAATTTCGTTGTTGAGGAACATTTCCCCTATTTTTGTTATCCCTACCTCTTCCCAGGATTTGTATGCCCCCTGCTCCATCCCTGGTGGGAATAGCGGGTTCCTACAGATAGGGGTGAATGGGCCTAACGTGGTGGTCATTACGCCCTTTCTTGTTTGTGTGTCCCACGCCTCCATCGTTGTTTTCATTATTTCGCTAATCCCTATATTGGGGTGTCTATGCTCTTTCTGTTTCCAGAGGAGTTCCGCTAATGGGGTTCTAGCCACTGCTCTGTCCTGCGCCGCCCAGATCGGTTGTGGGTCATCTCCTAGCCACTCCCGTAGTACTTTTAACTGTGCCGCTTGGTAGTATTTCTGGAAGTGAGGAAGCGCCAGCCCGCCTTCCCTGATTGGGGTGGACATGACAGCCGTAGCGAGTCTTGGCGTTTTCCCTTTCCACACAAATGTTGTGATTGCCTTTGACAATGTTTTAAAGAATGATCTGGGTACCCCTATCGGGAGGGCCTGGAAATAGTATAGTATTTTTGGAAGGATAGTCATCTTTACCGCTTGGATCCTGCCCCACCAGGAAATGAGGAGGGGAGTCCATCTCTCCAAGTCTCTACGAAGCTTTGTTAGTAGCTGTGGATAGTTATTCCCATATAGTTGATCAACCCTATGTGTAAGCGTTATACCCAAGTATTTAATGCCGCGCTCTGCTATCTTAAGGTTCAGTGACTTGGCCTCTCTCTCTATCTCCCCCCTGTCACCCGCCAGTATTAGGATTTCCGATTTGTTCCTATTAATTTTTAGGCCTGAGATGGCCCCATTCTTCTAGCTCCCTTACCGCTTCCACCAATGTTTGGCCCGGCTCTTCTAATGCTAGCAGCATATCATCCGCATATGCGGTTACCTTGTGCTGTATGCCTGCCATGTCTATCCCTTTAATGTGTGTGGCTTCTCTTAATTTGAGTAGCAGGGGTTCTAGGAAGATAGCGTATAATAGAGGGGAAAGCGGGCATCCCTGTTTTGTTCCGTGGGATATGCAGACCTTTTCAGTAACCTCCCCATTGATTGCCACTCTGCAGGTTGGGTCATTATAGTTTGCTTTTATTCGTGCTATAAAGTTCTCCGCAAATCCCATGAAGTGCAAGGTCTTAAACAGCATGGACCATTCCACCCGGTCAAACGCTTTCTCTGCGTCTACTGCAAGTAGAAGAGCAGGGGTTTGCTTTATGCCAATTTTTTCCATCAAGTGGATGATCCTTCTATGGTTGTCATGGGTTTGTCTTCCCGGGATAAAGCCTGATTGGTCTAGATGTATTAGCTTCGGGAGGAGCGGGGAAAGTCTGGCGGCTAGAATCTTAGTGTAAATTTTTGCGTCATTGTTTATTAGGGATATCGGTCTATATGAGGCCGGGGCCGAGGGGTCTTTCCCTAGCTTGTGAAATACTAGGACCTTCGCTTCGTTCATTGTGGGTGTCACGTTACCACTATCTTTAAATGAGTTTAGGAGTCTGGTAAGGACAGGGATTAGCTGATCCGCATATGTTTTATAAAATGGGGCCGTGAAGGCATCCAGGCCTGGGGCTTTATTTTTTGGGAGGTCATTTATTGCTTTTTTAACTTCCTCTTCTTTAATAGGGTCCTCTAAGGCCTGTCTGTCTGCTTCTGAGATTTGTGGGAGGGTGAGTGTTTTCAGATATGTGTCCTGTGCGTCTGCATCCGGGTGGTCTGTGGAGTAAAGTTTTTGGTAGTATTCTCTGAACACTTCCCCTATGTCTTGTGTGCGCGTGAGGTGTTCTCCTGCCGTGTTTGCAATGCTTTTGATCGTAATTTCTTTTTGTTTTGCACAGAGTTGTCTCGCTAGAAGCCTATCTGCTTTGTTTGCCTTAATATAGTACCTTTGTCTTATGTATACCAGACTCCTTTACGCCCCTTTAGTGCGTAGCATCTCTAGTTGGCCTTGTGTATGCCTCAACGCCCTCTTCAGATCTCTAGAGGGCTGTGCCACAATTTTCCCTTGCAGTTCTGTAATTGATCTTTCCAATTATTTTTCCCACATGTACCTCTGTTTCTCTTTCGTGATTTTCAGAGTCATTATCCTTTCGCGGATCACTGCTTTAAACACCTCTCAGACCGTGCACATAGAAGTTTCCCCAGTGTCATTTTGTGTGAAATATTCTTCTATCATTTCCCTTATTGATTCCCCCGTGACCGGGTCACGGATTATGTCCTCTGGTAGCCTCCACCTCCATAGACCATTCGTTTTCCCCGGGAGTTTCAAATCTAGCCACAAAGGTGCGTGGTCTGAGAGTGCGATTGTCCCCTTTTCGAGCCCCTGGATCTTGCCCATAAGCCCAACTGAGGTCCAGAAGTAGTCGATTCTCGACATGGAGGTATGCACATTCGAGAAGTATGTATATCCCCTTTGCTCCCCCCTTCAGTTCCCTCCACACATCATTCAGGGCTAGTTGGTCCATTTGTTGCTTGAGACGCTTCGATGGTGCCCCATGACCTTGTACACTACCCGTGCTCCTGTCCAGATTTGGGTCCCGTGCTATATTCAGGTCTCCCCCCAGAATCACCTCCCCTTTTGCGAATGATTCCAGTTTACCCAGAGTATCTCTCAAGAAGCCATCCTGTCCCACATTGGGCGCGTACACGGACGCGAGAGTGAAGCGTTGTTCCTCCAATACCACGTTAGCGAACACATACCTTCCCTCCCTATCCGTGGTGGCGTCCTCCATTTTTGCGTCCCATCCATCCCTCACTGCTATTAGGACCCCCGATCTTTTTCCTGTGGAGTTCGCCTGGGCCCATATTTTAAACCCCCTTAGCCTGGTTTTCTGTTCGTCCTTTGCTCTAATATGTGTTTCCTGGAGAAGCAGAAGATCCGCTTTTTCCCTTTTGAGTAGCCTCTCCAGCTTCACCCTTTTCGTGGGATGATTCATCCCCCTTATGTTATAGGTTACAATGCGGACCTTCCCCATCTAGTGAGATACAGGATCATTAAATCTGGAATCCCTTGCTTTGCTCTCGCCATTATTTTCGTGCCCCCCCCAGTCCCTTGTCCCTTTACCCTAAACTCCGCCCACCGCCCCAAACAATAACCTTGAACCAAACAAGTTGCCCCCGAGTAGGGCGAGGGTTCCTACTGTTGCCAGGGCGTTGCACCCACAGCTCCCTGCCCATCATCCTCTCGGGGGACTTTTTTGTGAGGGATTCTAAACCCCACAGTACCATTCGTCCTTACCGGATTCCAAGCCGAAGGGGCCCTCCGGGCTGCCGACTCTGCCTCTGATGTAGCGTTTTTTTACTCTCCTCTTCCCCCTCACTGATGCGATGTGTAATTGCAACAAAGGTGCCCATGCCGTTCCATTTCTGTTTCTCCGATCATGGCATCTTCCTGCGGCCTTCTCTTCCCGTGTTTGGCCTTTTTTGTTTGATCGTATCCCATCCTTTGGGTTTTCTCCTATGCTCTCCACTAGACGTTGCTTGATCCCCTTCTTCCCCATTGTCCTGAAGCCCCAAGATGTTGAAACCCTCTTCCCGGGTGGTCGCTCTTCTCTGTTTTCCTTCCCATGTGAAAGTCAACCCAAAAGGAAAGGTCCACTTGTACCGGATTCCTTTTGCCACCAAAGCCCCGACTAGAGGGCCCATCGCCCTTCTTTTTTGCAATGTGACCAGGGCTAGGTCCTGATATAGTTGGATTTCTTGTCCGTTCATCCTGATGTGATCTATTTCTCTGGTTTTCCTCATAATCTGCTCTTTTTGTGTATACGAGGACAGCGCCACCAGTACATCTTGTGGTCTCTCCCCAGGAGCTCTGGATCTCTTTGGTCCAACCCTGTGGACCCTGTCCACTCCGATTGCATCTGGCTCTGATTCGTCCAGGATGTCTCTGAACACCTCTTTAACAGCCGTCTTAAGATCTTTGTCTAGAACCGTTTCTGCCATGTTTATTTATGCGTATGTTAGAGCGCCTGGAGCGGTTCTCCAAATCCTCACTTTGAATCTCCAGATTATGGGTGAGTCTCACTAGGTGTTCCTGAGTTTCTCTCGTCTGTCGCGTTTCCTCCTCGACCCCTTGCAACGTTCTTTCTATTATGTCTGTTCTCTCCTCTAGTTTGGTCACGTCCACCCTGAGGTCCTGGGCCGCCTGTTTCATGTCTTCTTTCATCGTCATGAACTGTTCCTGAACTGAAGCCATGAATTTTTCTTGCATCTCCTGAAACCATGCTTGCATGTCATCCCTTGAGGGTGGGTGATGAGGGTTCGTCTGCGCCATGTCTTCGCCTTGTTGGTCGTCCTGAGGCTTTCCTTTTACTTGCGCTGTATTGTCCGTTGACCACAGCTGTAATATGTTTGCTTCTTGCCTTGTGGGGTCTGGTGGGGCGCGTTGCTCTTGTTTTTTGCCCTTGATATGATCTGTTAGTTTTCCCAGAGGTGTGCGTGAGCTCTTGTGTTGCCCCCGTGATCTGCACGGTGTCACCGTGGAGGAGCTCCCGGAGGTGCCTTCTTGGGGTGTCCTGTGTCCCACCCGTGTGAGGTATCTTCACCAGTTAGGGCCGCTTATGTGGGCTCTTTTCACGCTGGGTTGTATATTTCCCGGCTCGAGTTGCCAGTCTGGTCAGCAATTGGGTTGCCCGCTGGGCTCGCTGCTTCTGCGGGATCTCCCTGTTCCATGCTACTGTGTCCTCTCTGCGTTCGCATCGTATGCCCTGGGACGTCTACAATGCCTTCTGTGGGCGCGCTCCTCTTTGCTTCTCTGTGGGATACCGTCTGTACTCCCCTGTTTTGTGGGGTAAATAAACACTGCTGTGTTGCGGCTGTGAGGTGCGTAGTGGGGGCCCCCCGGGGTGATCCCGTGTTCCTGGGCCGGATACTCCTCCTGGGCTTGATTCTCCTACTCGCACCCCTGTGTTTCCTTCTCCGGGCCCCAAATGCCCACGCTGAGCGCGGGGGGACTCACCCTCTTCCTGCGCCGTGTGCGTACTTCGCTCCGAGTCCAGTGCCGGGTGTTTTCACCAATGAGGGGGGATGGGCCGGAGGTCCCTCCACGCCGACCCCAGGCGCTGCTGCTTCCCGGCTCAATCCCCCTGCGGTGTATGCCTTGGCGGGGCGTCTGGCGGGAGGGAGCCCGCTCTTGTATCTCGGGCTCCCTTTCCTTATTTCGGAGTGCGGGCTTCCGCGATGCTCCGACGTTGTTGCCGTCTCGTCTGCCGGGAGCTCCCGATTGGGTGAGGGGCGGTCGCTGCCTCGCTCGCTTTCAGCGATCCCCGCGCCCCTTTGGTCTGGGTGCCAGACCGGAGGCTTCCGTGGGTGTAGGGGGGGGGCAAAACTCTCGCCGATCGGGTCAAAACGCTGCTTCAGCGTGCGTTTTTCGGCGGCCCGGGGAGAGCGCGATTCAGACGCGACTCGTCACCCCGGCGGCCGTCTTGGAATCTCTAGCTTTCTTTTTTTTTTTTTTTTAACAGTCATGCAATTCCATTCCTTACATAATGCAAAATTGCACTATTGCTACTGTAAAACAATGCATTGTCTCCATGCTTTACAGTAAAGTTTAGTTTATCTAAATATCAGTCTCCACTACATTTCATTTTATTGGGGAAGATGCATCATACGGACGAGTGAACACTTTTGAAAATGTACATGGTTACAAAGCCAAATACGTTTGATGGCAAACCTAGTTCTGTGACCACCTGGTTGCATAGATCTGCAAATGGTGCTCAACACGCAAGCTGAACTCATACTCCTTCACATTCTATCGTATCACCCTGTTGCTTTGTACTAGCTATTGTCAAGACTAACAACTTCCCCTTTCTTTGTGCCCAACTCCTCCTCACCTGAATCTCCAGTGGATCCCGTAGAAGTCGACCAATCCTGTCTTCTTCGATACCGTTTCGATTCCGTCTTCTCCTTGGTCTTCTTTTCACGTAAATAAGGACGTGGCTCCTCCGAGGCCACCCTGACCGGATGGGAACCAAGTCCGGTGATCCCCCAGGAGCCAGTCCCAAAACTTCAGGGAAAAAGCCGTTTGGCAAAAAACCCTGTGTAGCAGGTCTTCTCTCCTGTCAGAAGGAGTATCCGATCTATTATTTGTGAATTCCGCTGTGGCGAAAAGGTCTTTAAAGGTGGATATATTCTGAAGACTTTGAGGCAATCAAAGGACAAGACCAGATATGTAGTATGGAGAAACTACAAGTTCCAGCAGGCACCACAGGAGACAGGCAACCTTTTGAAGAGTACTGATACCCAGAAGACGCCGTAGAAGGCAGACGTTGTCTGGGAAAACCGCAAGATCCTAACGGCACCGCAGAAGGTAGAAGATGCGTAGGACCAGTGGCTCCGGGGAGGCTGCGGTAACCGGGGCTTCGGCACAGAACTATAATTATAGCGGTGAAAGAGAGCAGTGGAAAAAAAGGAACTGGAAGCAGACAGAGTATCGGACAGGCGAGAAGGGAGCAGAAAAAGTTAAGGTAGGAACAGACAACCGAAGAAAAATAGAAAAGAAACTCCTGTGAACTTACCAGAGTAAACCGCTGTTGAGTATACACCTGAGAGGGGTAACACCACGAGTGAAAGCAGAAGGGTAGAAAAAGGCTAAGGCAAGGATAAGGAGGTAAGATCCTTCTGTAAAACAGAGTAGTACGAGCAAGGGGCAATGAACAAAGTTAGAATTCAACGATGATACAACGCACCGTTGTTATTGTGCGTGATACGTATATACGCTCCAGCCGCCATCTTGGTGGGAGGCTAGACCGTTACGTAGATATAGAAGGCAACCATGCTAGGTGTATCTCCACCTATACCATAACTTCCATGGCTGGTGCATAACAGCTATCCTGAAAGTGAGTTGGCCACAAACTAAAATTTGGTCCAGTTCTCTGCCTGCTACGTCATCCATCTTGCTTAGTCTCTTAATTTCCTTTTACATACATAATGAATACACAAAACCAACTAGTTATGTACGGAAAGTTGTGATCAATAGTTCAATCCAAGCTGTACATCTACAGATCTGCAGCGATATCATCCACTGCATTTAGCCTCCAGAGCTCACTTTGCTCACGATTGCATTTATATAATGGCAAAACATGAGGTGGCCAAACTGTTTTTAGACAATCATCCAGGGCACACTTGCCCACTCGCATAGTCGATTAGATTTTATGAAAGACGAGTACCATTTGCAGGGGACGTTTGAAACTTGTATTTAATATTTACCTTGTTTTCAGTAAATGTCAAAGGGTTCACTGTGCATGGCTGGCAGCAGTGTGGCAAATATGAAGTGAGTTGGTGGTGATGTGCCCCATTTTACAAAAAGTGCATTTATATTTGTTGTCATCTGTTGCCATGGGTATAGTGCATTTCTCTTAGTTCGAGTAGGTAAAATAAGTTACTAGAGATGCAGGCAACACATGGCTCATTGGTGAGTACAAATGGCCCTGCAAATGCATGCATGTCTCGCACAGACAAAACCACACCATCTCACCTCTACAGAGGACAGTGCCTACCCTCTGAGCACCTACATGATGACGCCAATACGGATCCCCACCACCCCACCCCAGGTAAGATGCAATGCAGCCGATATTGCAACTAGGGGCATAGTGGAGCGCACATTCGGAGTGCTAAAGTGACGCTTCCGCTCCCTTGACCACTCTGGTGGTGAGCTACTATATGTGCCACATGGGGAGGCTGCCTGTACCCAGCTTGTGGCACAATTGTTCACCTAAAATCCAACCCCTGCGGAGTGAACACAGGCCTGGCACATTCCAGGTGACAATCGAGGATGACAAAGGGACAAGCATTTGTCCCAACCTTAACACCCTGAGAATGTGTCCTTGGAAGTGCTACATTGTGTGCATCCCTTAGTACTGAAAGTATCTCAATCTGGTGTGCACAAAAGGGACAAATGGAAGATGAGTATGCCAGAAACGGCATGACAAGGTACACATCTAAATGCTGGTATGTCACCTAAAATCTCCCACACTTCATGTCACCTGCTTGACACACCATGGCATGCAATGTCTAAACAGAAATAAATGGCCAACACATAACACTTCTGTCACAAAGCCTGCAATTATTCAACCTAAAAAGTCCAGAAATAACTCACTCATCAATATAATCATGTACACAGGAACATCAATTGGCCAGTACAACAAACCAGAAACACAGGAGGGAGGAGATGAAGGATGCAAGTCAACACCCACATGTGTCGATGTCAAAAAAGAACCCTCCATGGGTTAATGGGCTGCACGGCTATGATTGAGTGGGAGACCCGTCGCTGCTGTCTCAACCCTCTCTGCTGCATCAGAATGTGGTTGTGGAAAGGGAGGATAACCACTCATAGCCCTGGTCTGGTCCTCCATGGCAGTGGCCATGTGGGAGAGAGATGCTTGCATCTGCAACATGATGGCCCAGAGGTCTCCATGCAACACCTCATAGGATGTGCGCAGTTCCTCTGTGATGGTACGAGTCATCAGTTGCATCTGCTGTTCAGACAGTCTACTGCTGGATGCCTCGAGTGCAGCCAGTGTAGTCCTGAGGGACCCATACTCTGACTTCAGGGCTTCCCTGTTGGCCTGACCCTCTGCAGCCAAGGATGCATGCAGAGCCCTCAGTTCTGCCTGTCGGCGCCTGTTGCTGGCTACCATGTTCAGCCTGTGTGAGCGGCATGTGGACCGCAATGCTTGCTGCTGGTGCTCCACCTGTCTCGCTGGGGGTATCATGGAATTGGCCACCCTATCCGTGCCCTGGGCCAACATCTCATGTAAAGCAGCCTGTTGTTGTACAACAGCATACACGGACTACTCCCACACAGTATTGGCAGCTAACACACGGCCACCGTGTTGGCAGACCCCCACGCCTGCCTAGGCCAAGGGTACCTGGCCCTTGATGTGATGATGCCGTCTGTGGCTGCAGGACTGCATCCCTCCCTTTATCTGCTGCCCCAGGACCAGGAGTCAATACTGTGGAGCATGACCCTGCAACTATAACCACCACAGATGGACGTCCCGACACTGACTGGCCATGTAAGGGGTATCCCTCCAGATGTTTTGGATGCAACAGCACCCACAGTCGATGAACTCACCTGCGACACCACAGAGGTATCCATATCTGATTCACCACCAGAGCCTAAGGCTTCTTCGGAGGCAGACTCAGACTGAGGCTGGGCCAGGATGGCCTGTAGCACCAGTGGAACTTCATGGGCTACCACACCATGTCCTCCACTGGTGGTTGGTCGTGGCACACTATCCTGTTCCTCCTCAACCTCCTCCTCTGCATCCAGTGCCTCCTCATCTGGACATGGACAGCAAGAAAAGGAAGAGCCATGTAAATACCATAGACCACACACAGGCATCACAATGTCGTCATGTAACACATCAACCCGGCCATGTCACAAACTCCCGCACCTATGCAATGTCAATGCAATGAAGGCTAGCATGAAAGCCGCCAGATGCAAAAACACATATTCCACGTACCATGGCCATGCCTGATCTGTAATACTGCATTAGATGTGACTTGCTGACTACTGTCCCAGAGCCATGTACAATGGATGTGACATGACCTGTAAATCACAAACTCAATACACACAGTTGTCACACGGTGCAACGATGCAAGGGTGGTGGAATGGAGTGAAGCCAGACACACCCATCCCATGAGGCCAGCTCACATTGACGTCACGCGAGTGTATAGGCATGGTGAAGGTGAGACCTGGGGTTGGAAGTGGGAGTGGGCAGTGCAGTACATGGGAATGGCATACCAAATAAATACAACTACATTATCATCAATGAAAATACGGTGTGCTGGTGGAAGTGTATGTGCAGATATCGGCTGTCAATAGCTGCTAGAGGGTTGTAGGGATACAGTTAACAGCCACCGAGTGTGGAGTATGGCAGGGAGGCAGTGCATGGGTACAACTAGTGGCTCAGAGGCCAGTGTCGGAGATCATAGTATGGGCAGGTGACTAGTGCATTCTCCCAGTCATCCTGGACTCCAGCAGGGGACAGGAGGTAGAGAAAGCAGAACACATGAGGAAGGATCATAAGAGCCCCCAGAGAAGGTTCACTTCCAGTGCCATTGAGGCAGGGAGGCCGTAGCACAGGGAGGCCCAAGCCGAAGATGGACATTAACCACCAACTAATTGCTCTGAGAAGTAACTGACCCTGAGGGAGTAGGAAAGGGATGATCAACTACCATGAGAAGGAGGCAAATTGGGAAGATGGAGTTGAAGGAACTGCAGCACCAGGATCCATAAGGCCCTGTGGACAATGCAGAGCGATTGACAATGAACAGTTGGAGCCACTGGGAGCCAGTGCCATCATCACAGTCCTAGGGAGACAATACCTGGCACCAAGACAAAAGGACACTCGCCACTGTCCAGGTCCGGATGAGTTGCAGAGAGAAGAGATTAGAAGCACAGAAGCTGGGTATAGGTCATTGCAGTACCCCACCATAAGTATGACCATTCCTCTGGAGACACTGAGCTACTGGAGGAATCAGAGGAAAGGAGGAATCCCCCCTGAGGAGGTGCAGCTGGCAGGGTGACCTCTCAGAGACGTCCGAGTGCGGATAGAAGGCCAGTGTGGACTGCAAGATTGTCACAGACTGTCACAGACTATCCGCCATTGCAGGTTGGTGCAGGAAGGGGGCCAAGAGAGCCTGGACAGAGTGACATGGAAGGAGTGAGTAGGTGTGATGATGGGGTTTGTCACAGTGTGCAGCACATTGTGCGTAATGCGTCTGCATGTCGTCAAGCATGTCTCAGTCCACCATGACATGGTTCACCCATTGCAGTCATGCAAATGCAGCCAGAACTGCCAGACAACCAACACACTTCTTCCAAGCAACATCCACATGACCTGGGCACACACACATCACCACTTACCAGACATTGCCTCATAGATGGCAGGTCTCCCACGCCTCGGATCTGCTCCACATCAATCATAGCACCTATGATGATCTTGTGTGGAGTGAGTTCTTCCTCTTCTGGTAACCCACCTTCAGTCACCAGAGTAGAGGCATAGTTGGCACCCATCTTACCTTTGGCTTGGCGCTGGAGGTCATGCCAGCGCTTCATTGCGTCAGTAGCTGAGTGCCTCTCATGGCCCCAGGCATTAATAAGGTCAGCAACACACTGCCAATGGGCCATACGCTGGCCAGGCATATGTGTGCTCCCTGCCTGCACAAGCATGTCGTGTTGGTGTACCTGCACGTAGTCCACAGGGACCTGGAGCGCCTCATCACTAAAGCTCCTCTTCCTCGATGTGCAGGTCCCCTATGCTGTGCCTTGGGACTGAGCCCGTTTGCCTACTGCACGCTTTGCATTCTTAAGAGGCTGTGCAGGCCCGAGTGGCGGGGACCACTTGGGTCAGTAGGGGCTGGAGCACTGGTGGCCTGGGCTGTGGCATCACATACTGATGGTGGGACTGTAGGTGGCCTTGGATGTGGCAGTACCTGGGTTCCGGTGCCATGACACCGCACAGCATTTCCCTTCCCCTTCAATGCACGGATAGCATCAGCCCCTCTGTCTCTGTGGACCGTGCAGCGAGCACCACAGGCATGGCCGTGTGACCCGGAGGCTGGGTGTTGGTTGCTACAGCTGCCCCTGCAGCTTCCTGACCCTGTTGGGTATGGGGCATGGCTCCCCCTGCACGGGGCGGACACCTCTGCCACCTCGGGTGCCTTTGCAACCTTGCACACCTCCACCACCTCGGGTGCCTCTACCACCTCCGCCACCTTTGCCTCCCTTCCCACTAGTTGCCCTCCCAGTCATGGCACAGATGGATTGGTGCAATGGGATGTGCAGCTATCGATTGTCCTGGGCAATTTGTGTGAGGGGGCAGTGAATGTGATGGCAAATGTGGAAAGAAAAGACCTTTGTACACCAAAGAACAGATCAAAGGAAATCCCATCCCTTTACGCACTAAGGTACTCAGCACAGAGTCATCACATAACGAGGATGATTAAGAAGAATTGGAGAATAATCAACCTGGATCCCCAATTGAAGAGACTATTTCCAGAACCACCCATTATTGCCTATAAGAGGGGCCGGAACTTCAGGGACACTTTAGTGAAAGCTGAAAGACCAAGAATCGACAGCCAACGTACACTTACAAAGAAAAAAACAGGCACTTTTGCATGCCTGAACTGTTGTAACTGCAACAACGTAATGAAGGGAAGCTACGTGAGACACCCATCAAACAGACACAAAATCCCCTTACAGGACTTTGCAACATGTGACACCAAATCAATTATCTACTTTTTGAGTTGCCCATGTGGCATCTACTATGTCGGACAAACACAAAGAAAAGCCAAGGAACGAGCATAACAGCAACATACGAACAAACAGTGTACATTCACCAGTAGCCAGACACTTTGCCTTAAAAAAACACAACATTGCCCAACTGAAGGTGGTAATCTTGGAGATTGTTAAGAAAGCTCAAAGAGGGGGGAACCACTCTAGACGCATGAATCAGAGGGAAATCTTTTGGATTGAAAAATTGAACAGCCTAACACCCCATGGAATGAATGAAGATTACAGTTAGCTGTTTTTTTTATAGGTTATTTGAAGATCCCTAATAAAGATACTCTATAAATAACCTTACACAAAAACCATAGGGACTTGAATCCCATGAAACTTTTTAGGTGTACAAAATATCTAGTAATATGATTCAGATTAACACTTGGGCTTTTGTGAGAATTGTTTACCAAATATCCGGTAATAATGCAATGTTAAAAAATATGGAGAATGTGAGCATGTTCTTTTTGAAATAATAAACACATGGATGCTCCAATACCATGCCCTGCATGAGATCACTATGTGTAAGAACGCAGGCAGAGATGGGATACCACGACAAAAAATGCTATGCACCATGCCCTCTAGGGGTTCCTTTACACACGAGAATCCAAGTAGTAAGAGGATATATTTACGCTTAATTCTCTAATACGATTATGCCTAGGTAATACCAGGTGCTCATAACCACCTACTATAGTTACCAAGTGAGTTTAACCAGACATATCTCTACACCTGTAGACTGCATTTACCCGCGTCGACATGACGATAACTACGTCCTACGCTGACGATGTAAACACAGTGACGTCATCACGCTCATGCGTGATGACGTCATGACATAAATAGCGTCCATTTTTTAGCGCTAGAGAGGCAGCACGAAAGGCAGCACCAACTCCTGGAGCCCCTGTTCCACAGCGAGGTAAGATGGAAGCCACAAGTTATAATTCCAACCCCACGTGTCAGAATATTTACACCCAGAAACATCCAACTATTTACAATACGAATACGAGCCCACAGCTTATGTTGTAGTAATTTATAACTATCACCCTATAGTCTCTCAGGATACCACACAGATTACTACCTAAATACTCACTACAACCCTAAGATGATGATATCTGAATCACCCATTAAAACACATGCATATGTGTTTTGCAGATACGACTTGGATTCCTATCCAACATATACAATTCCACACCACGGGATTGTTTCACAGCGAATTTACGGCTACATTTTCCAAACTTATGAAGTGAGACCGCAAGATTGAAAACGTCAGGTAAATCGAGTTGCATTGAATTCCCATTACTGTACATAAACTCTATTCTATAATTCAGGACTAATTCCCTATTTTAATCTAGCTATTTTCTATTGTTTTTCTATTTGTTTTAATAGGTTCCTCACTAATTGGGTAATCCACACAACCTTTTTGGTTGACATTGAAAAGACCGCAAATCTTTAGGAAGCATCAAGTTAGGAAATTAATACATCGGACATCCAGGTGATTATTATTTAAACAATGTACAAAAACAACATGACAGAATATAATTAAAACAAAATATTTGAATACTGTATGATATATTTTAGGTGAAAAGAAAAAAGAAATGAAAGAGGGCTAACATCTCTTGAAGAAGGGGACAAAACCAACCCTGAAACGCGTCGAGTAATATATGTTAACATTTTTCTATTAACAATATATGGCATAAGGCAATTCTCCATAGAATTGAGGGAAGTGTGATTTACATATTGTGTGCCCACAAAGATTATTGCACCAAAATTGAGTGTGATTAAAGATATGTATATATATATGCTATACAAGCAATGTTGAAATTCCAAAAACACAGTTGTTGATTAACTAATGAATTGAAATTTAAACTTGTTGCCTATGATTTATTGAGAAATTAAATTGATTATCATCATCATTTTTTTGATATAATCAATGTCTTAAACTGCTTTTTTCAAACATTTCTTAAAAAGTAAATTGTCAGGGGACGGGAGAGTTCCATAGAATTGTGGACATCTGTTGGTTTTTACATGTGATGGCCAATGTACCAGTGTGCCCCAGCGAGGCTTGATGTAACCCCTGTCAAGTAAATAAAAGGCTGTGTAACGCACAGACACCCCAAATATGAAAGAAACGTGTACGCGACCCCTTGGCAGCCCACGTGTAAAGAAAAAACTTAACACAGTACGCTGTGGCATCCAGCAACACATAAAATACATACTTGAAGGACACGTAAGTTACAGTGATGTTAAATAAGGGGTTACACGACACACAGACACCCACAGTTTGCAAAATCCTTACGCAACACACCGTCAGCCTTAAGAGTACATGAATGTGTACGCGGAGGCAATCCCCCCACTAAAACAGGGTTGCACGTTGTTAGGCAGAAACCTGTGCAGTTCCCTTTGGGAACACTGCAAAAGATTTAGGACTACAGGTGTTAGCAGTAAACCCACTTGGTAGCAGTCTGTACCACCCAGATTTACCTGGTAGCTGTGGCTGAGCAGTCAGACTTCCCTCAAGAAGAGTTGGGCAGTATGCAAAGTATACACAATAGGCACTCAGGCGCAATAGCACAAGCAAACACTGACCAGAGCTTTGGTATCAAAGTATATAATTATTTATTTAAAAACACACTGTTTGAAACACTCCAGCACTCTTATTGTAAAACACTCTAAACACAGTTAGTATTATAATATATACAACCCTTATAATATATACAACCCTTATTCCTTATCAGACAAGTCTTAGTTAACACCACTTATTTCCAGACAGAGGTGAGCGCTTAACTATAGATGGCACTCGAATAAGTTCATGAAAAAGGGAGGGAAAAAGACAGAATGTGAAGATACACCACTCTAAGATTTAGGAACACTTTTAGCAAGGCAGAAGAGCAAAAGTCACTTGTGAGCCAGAGTCCATAGGCTGGGCCCACTCTAAGAGAGAGCAGAGCACAAATGCGCCCAAGATCACACAGTTACACTAGGCTTTGAAAGTCTTGCAGAGAGTTCGAAAAGAGTTTAGAGAGGCTCAGAAAAGTTTAGCCAGGGTGTCCCAGGCTAACCCAGGTTCGAAAGCCGGGGGCTAAATCTACCCCGTACAGTCGGTGGCAAGGGAAGCCAGGCGGAACACGGTACCTTAAGTGGGAAGGATCCTCTAGGGGTGGCAGTTGTTCCTGGCAGCGGGTGCAAGTCTCGGCGTCGTCCAGAGGAAGAGAAGATCTCGACTTGGAGGAAAGATGAAGGTCGTTGCACTGCCAGGGAAGAAACTAGCCGCAGAGTTTTTCAGTTAAAGGTATTACCCTTTATTTAGCGGTCGTGGTAAAACGTGGTATTCCGGTTGCCGGGGTGCTTGGCACAGGCAAGGCGGCCACGAGATGCGTCGGGAAGGCGAAAAGACAGTGAAACTGGTTGTCCTCACCAGTCAAAGGAAGAAGACTCTCCGGCGGGAGATCTCCTCTGTCGTTGGGAAAAGTGGTGAGACGGTGTCGTCGTAGCAGGTCGGCTCAGCTTCTCCCTCGTCGAATTCTTAGGTCCTGTGGCGACTTCTGAAGTTCCAGTCCCCAAAGCCCTGCTTTTATGCAGAAAACCCCCATTCACTCAGCCTAGCTGTCACTCAAACATGCTAAGTGGTGAGCCGGCCGGCTCACCTCTTGGGCCAGTCAGGACGGAGTACGACTTGAGTTGCCTAGGCAACTCAGTCCAGGGTGCCTAAATCCCCCTCCACACCTCCTAAGTACCCCAGACAGAGTGGCACCACTTTGGAGGGCTTCTGTGGAGAAGCCCGCCAAAAACTGGAACAAAGGGCTCGACTTGGGTTGGAGTCACAGAAGAGAACACAAACGCCATTTTAGAACCGAGTTTTAGCAAAAAATACCAACCGGAGAATTAATAATAATTAAATAAACCGGCGGTATGTTCGAGGCTATCGTAATTAAATAAATAAAGATCGTAGCCTCGAACAATGGGAAAATCCCGTAGAAAAATATTCGCGGTCGAATATAAAAAGTAGTATCCACTGCCACCAGCCAAAACTCGATCAGGGTGGACGGAGACGTGCCCCCTCGACTAACAGACCCCGGGGCAATTGAATTGCCCCAGCCAGTACGTCCACAATATGATGGTTTGTACTGGTTCTGTTCAGAATTCAAGACTAGTAAAGTCAATGGTGACTTTACATGCCCTGGGAGACAGTAGTCAGTCCCAGGGTATGGAGTCTATACTGGGGGGTCACTATGACACCCCTGTGTTACTGCACTGAGGGTGCTGTGTAACACATCGCAAAAACACATGAAGCCCTATGGAGTAAAAGACCCCATAGCCCATTAAACACATCTAGAGTCAAAGGAACACACTCAAATCATGTCCAAGAGTGAGGGTAAAAAGAGTCTCACTCTTGGCAGGAGAAAAAAAATAAACCCCAAAAATCCAGCAAAGCTGCTGGGGGACTCACTAGGTTAGGAAATTCAGCCTAAACAGAGAATTCTCCCTAACACACGTAGTGAATAGATTGTGTGGAAACAAAGTCCACAGTCTGCTATAACTCAGCAAGCGTGTGATGCACTCCTGCGCACTACTTTATCCTGATTGTGAATGCCACGCCCAACGTTCAGCACGTGTCATGTAAATTACACGCTTAGGGCCTTTCCTCTGATTACACGCTAATGAGCTGTTTCCACACGTGCGGAGTCACTCTGCTTCCAGGTGGCCACGCAAGTAACACGGAAGACCCACGCTCCTGCCTACCAGCCAATTTTCCTGCCTCCAACTGCCCCGAGTTGCCTTCTATGAGCCATCTGCTGCTGCCTGCCCACTCTGTGTGCCTGCTGCCAACGTGCCCTGCATTTTTGTGCCTGCTCATCAGCCATTGATCCTGTCGTTTTGACCACCTCTGCTGAGTCTGAAGACTCCCGACTGCCATACCACCGCTCCATAGCCCAGCTCCAGGACCACCTTGTCCACCCACACCTGCCTCGGTGGTTGCCATGTCTGACACAGAACCATCTGAGGCAAGTGGCAACCCCCCGGCAGAGGGCTGTCAACTTCTCACCCAGGGAAGTTGGCATCCTGGTGGAGCAAGTCCTGGGGCATCATGATGCCTTCTTTCCCGGACCATCGCAAGTCGGCAATGAAGGACGGAAGAAGACCTGGGCGGACATCGTGGGTGCCATCAACGCGGAGGGGGTGGCACCCTGTGACTAACCACATGTCCTCAAGCGCTGGGAAGACTTCAAGTCCAGGACCCACAACAAGGCCCGGTTGACCACTGATGAGATGCGGGTCCTGGAGCGCTTCTACCCAGCGCTGTATGCCCAGGTCTTGGAGTTGGTGCTGCGTCTGGAGGCGACTGGTATGTGTCCATGTGTTCTTGTCTAACATAGTGAATGTGTATTTTGACATGTGGCTGGAGTGTGCACCTTGGCCTTATGTCTAGCATGCCTACTATACAGATGTCTGTGTGCGTGTCCCAGACACTGCTGCATGTGAGTCCATTCAAGTGTGTGCAACATCAATGGTGTCAGTGTTGAAATGCGTGATGCGCGCCAGCATGTAATGACGTGCACATGTTTGTATCCCTGAGTCTGGACTGTGGCATGCCAGAGGTGTAACACATGGGTGCTTTGGCTGACACCATGGACATGCATGGTGTACATGTGTCTGAGTAGTGAGTGTGTGACTGGACAACACTCCGTGATGTATGTTACTTGAGCTTTTATTGTGTGATTGCCTCTCGCTGCCAATTTGACCTCAAGTGCACTCTGACGTGATAGCTCCATGGCCTGCCCCATGACTGCCAAGTGATGTGTGTGAATGAGATGTGTATTTCCCATGATGCTTGTGAGCTGAATGCACAATTCGGATTAGCTGGCAGTGCCTTGTCCAAGGATGTGAATGTCTGTTGTGAATGACAGACATGATTGTGCATGTGTGTGAATGGCACTTCCCTGTGTGTAGTGGACGGTGATGATGGTTGTGACCTTTGACAGTGCCACTGATGTACATTTGCATTATGACAAACACACATATGTTCAGTACCCTGATGTATGTGTTCTATGTTTCCCTATCCACAGCGATGATGGGAGAAAAGGGCGGAGAAGGTGCTGTGGAGCACAGCAACATGGATTCCTCCACCAGGCATAGACGCAGGGCCCAGTCTGCCTCCCAGGTACTGTCATCTTCCGGGAGCGAGGAGACTGGTGCCGCGTCCAAGTCAACGGCCGCAGCTGCTGAGGGTGACGGTGGTGGACTCCTCCTCAGCAGTCGGTGGGACAGGTGAGCCCGCACAGGTGCAAGACACTGCGGAAGAAAGTGGGGAGGCATCCAGGTTGGTGGGGAGGGAAAGGAGGAGGAGGAGGAGGCCTCATCAGCCCAGCCCATGCGGCCCGGCGGGGGTGATGACGTAGGTGTGACTGGTGCAGTCCAGGATCAAGGGCCAGAGGCAGTGCAGGTAACCGTGGAGGGGCCTGTGCCTAATCCTGTCCCTGGTACTGCACCAGTATGCACCTATGGGCATGCCCCAGGCCGGACCCATCCGCAGGTGGTGGATGTTTCCACCCAGACGGAAACACCAATGCCTGCAGATATCGCCATTCTGTACAGGTGGAACCTGTGCTAGCCGGTATTATGAGGTGGGCAGACTCCATCACTGATGATGTGCAGGCTTCCAATCGGGGGTTTGCATGCATCACGAGGAGATCTGCCAGCTCGTGAACTGGCTAGCACATTTCCTGGTATTGCAATGGGTGCATGGGCTGGCCACTTATGTTACCCCCTCCTTGTCTACCTCCTCTATGCGCTGTCCTCCCTGCCATCTTCCGGCCCAGATACCACCAGGGCCCCCTGTGTACCTGTCCTAACCCCGGCGGCCAGTCTGGTGGAGACCACATCCCTGCCAGGATCAGGAGTCGAAGGAGGATCAGCAGAGGTGGTCACCACAGAGATCCATCCTGCGACAGGACAAGTGGCACTGGTGGAAGAGCAGGCACCAAGCAGCAGGGCACATGCACGACAGCCCCGGGGGTTGTCATCATCTTGCAGGCTGTCCCGGAGGCGCAGGGAGCGGGCTATTCAGCAGCAGCAGCAGGATCGGCATAGGAGGCGACAGGACTCGGGGCTTCCAATGGAGGGGAGGCAGGTATCGGCCATCGGGCAGGAGACAGTCATGTCTTCCATGTCAGAGCGATTTGGCCAGCAGATCGGAGCAGAGCGGCAGCGGGCACGAGGGACACGACTCACCATGGCCAGGGTGGAGAATACCCTGCGTTTGGCAGAGGCAGCTGAGTTACTCAAGGAGTCTTGCAGGGAGTTTGAGAGGAGCATGTTGGAGTCCCTGCAAGCCCTCGAGGGGAGAGCACAGGCCCGCCTATTGGAAATCGACACAGAGTTCGATGATGCCCTGGCTGAGACCTTGGGGGGGGGGGGGGGAATGGTGAGTCAAAGGTCTAGACTGCTGTCATTGTACATAGTTCTTTAGGTTTAAGTTTCCTTTTTTGTTTTTTCTTTCTTTGGAGTTTGTGGACTTTACTCCACGTTTTGTATATAGTTCTTTGTTGTTTTTATTCTTCATCATTTTTGGACATGGTTTGGAACAATAGACCCTTGTTTTTTGCACATGGTTCTTTGACTTACATTTTTTTTTGTTGATATTTTATTTATTGGATCATTTGCTGATTTAATGTATTTGTTTTATGACTTCAACACTGTTTTTACAATATATATTGTGTGGTCTCAATGGTTTTGGCCAAAATTCACTCTTGCTTACTCTGTTCTATGTCCATGTTGCTGGCTAATGTTGTTCATGCTTGTGCACACATGCATGCATGTGTCATGTTTGACTTCAAGTGGCATGTTGTGGTGTGCATGACCAATGAATGTGTGTTAAGGTGCACTTAGACATAAATGCAGCAGATGTGAAATGAAATGCCACCACACGCTGCACACTCAATCGGTCAACAGTGTGTTGAGGGTGCGGACATGTGGCGGGGCCTGCCTGCAGGTTGCCATCACAGGTTGGCGGGGGGCACAACATGAGGCGGGGCTTGCCTGCAGGTTTCCGTCACAGGTGGGGGGGATAACATGAGGTGGGGCCTTTCTGCGGGGTATGGTCACGGGTGATGGTGGGGGTCCCATGTGGTGTCGGCTACCTGCAGGGTATGGTCACGGGTGAAAGGGGGACATGTAGTGTGGGCTGCCTGTGGGGTATGGTCTCAGGTGATGGTGGGGGTCCCATGTCGTGTGGGCTGCCTGAGGGGTATGGTCACGGGTGATGGTGGGGGTCCCATGTGGTGTGGGCTGCCTGCAGGGTATGGTCACGGGTGATTGGGGGGGGGCATGTGCTGTGGGCTGCCTGCGGGGTATGGACACGGGTGATGGGGGGCCATGTGGTGTGGGCTGCCTGCGGGGTATGGTCATGGGTGATGGTAGGGGTCCCATGTGGTGTGGGCTGCTTGCGGTGTGGGCTGCCTGCGGGGTATGGTCATGGGTGATGGTGGGGGTCCCATGTGGTGTGTGCTGCCTGCGGGTATGTTCACGAGTGATGGCTGCTGGGGTCTGGCTGTCCCGCGGGGAAGCCCTTAGGCGCCGTTGCTTCCTTCTGCGCGCTTACCTCACTGGCTGGAGTGCCAGCTGCTATGTGCCATCTGGCAGCGGCTTTCACTATACTGTCACTTAATTGGCTACCAGTGGTAAAAGTCGCTCTTCATTGGTTGTCATTTTTCTCACGGGTCGACAATGGCAACTCGCGCACCCAAGTAAAGAATCCTGCTCAAAACATGCTATGTCTGGAGCCGTGAGCCTAGCACTGCCTAATAGGTCATTGCTGCTCTTTTACCGAATGGGCTCGTTGTGGGAGAATAATGCTGTAGGGTGTGCAGCATGAAGAAGTAGCTTTTTCCAAACCACAAAGTTGAAGCTGCCGTTTTTCTTACTCTTTTTAATTATTGTATGTCTTTGAGCTGAACGTCTCTATATTATGTTATCCTCTGGTTTTTGTCAAAATTCGCTTAAAGTTAACAAAAAAGCTAATTTTGCCTCACCCTAAAATGGCTGTTTTGGGCGGGGTGGGTGGTTGAGATGAAATTAATATGTCGGGTCAGCCACTTGGTCTGTCACTCATATTTATCTCCATGGCAATGCTTTAAGTCACAAGCTGGTCCCAAGACTATTATATGGAAGCGCTAATGGAGGAATGTCATAAAAAAAACAGCCACATTAAGGTAAAAGGGATCGTTCGCCAATTGATGACCGGATCTTCCTATGCATAACAAACCACCGAAGAATGAGAAAAGCAATACTAATTTAGACAGTACATGCCAAGAAACATAACAAACTAATTTTTTGGCTGATACAGGAAGCAATTACATAGATAGGTTCTGTGAATTTTAAAACAATGAAGCATACATTTACCTTTGTGTTTTCTAAAGTAGATAATATTTATATAGCACTTATCACCAGTCTGGCTGTCAAGCGTAATGTAACTGCTACTATATCCAAATGGCCTCAGAATTCACGTAGAACTCGAGCTTGGGTGGGAACTGTCTTGCATAGTCCTTCTTCTCTATTAGTGACTGACTGAGAAGTGCCCCAAGTGAGCAGATCTAGGAAAGCACCACCGGCAGAGCGAGCACTCTGGCAAGAAAATGTCCAGTCTGAACCATGGTAAGGCGTACGGTATGGCTCTTCTATGAGGGTCTCACAGGGCAGCTCTCGCACTCAAGGGGACTGTGTGGGGAGCTGTCATCTTCTTCTAGACAATGAAAAGTAGAGTGCCCCTTACAGCGGCCGCAGAAAGCTAACCCTATCACTGCTTGCCTTTAAAGTATAAGGGCTTTAGTTCTCCCACATCTGTACTTCGTGTCCAGAGCATGGGTCAGCAACTTGTGCCTCTCCAGGTGTTTGCGACTAGAAGTCCTGTGATCCCTCATCATTGACTATGCCGCCACGGTCTGATGGTTGTTGTAGTCCAAAACACCTAGAGAGCCAAATGTTGCAGGGCTTTGGTCCACAGCCTCCCTACTTTCCCCAAATCTTATCCTTGCAACATGACCTGATTTTGAGATCCAATTGTTATATTTCCTTGTGGGTTTTTTGGTGCCAAATTCAGAGAGGAGAACATTTCCAATAAGGGCATACAATATAGCATTAACTATAATTAATGTATTTATTTGCAATTTATGCTGCAGACTCACTAGTCATAACAGGCGCGGGTCATTTTTTTTGGGAAATCGGCACTTATAAAGTTGTGGATCACAGACATGAATTAGGAAGTGTGTGATTATATGATGTACATGTGATAGTTTTTTCCTGACAATGTAAGGACACATTTGATTTCAAAAATGCTAAATATTTATATGTATAAGTGTAATGTTTTTGAATTCTCATCGTAATTTTATTTATTTAATGTGTAGTGTTAAAGGCTAGTAAAGGCTCAAACTGATTAAAAGCCTACAACCCTCCAAATGTAAAGGCAACATCTGCCCAGCATGTCTCAAAGATTCTGCTGATGTGCTAGCCCCAGTTATCACTGCTTTCATAAATGCATCTATCGCTAAGAGCACTGTCCCAGTCTGCCTCAAAGAAGCATAGGTCCACCCTCTACTAAAAAAAAAAAAAAGAAACACCCTTGACCCTGCAATTCCTTCCAACTATAGGCCAATCACCACAGTCCCCTTCCTACTAAAAGTTCTAGGCCGTTCAGCCTAACTGCAGGTTTAGACTTTCCTGGAATACAACCAAATTCTAGTGATGCGTCAATCTGGATTCCGCCCAGGCTATGGGACTGAATCTGCCGCGCTCTACCAAAAGAATCAACTTGATGATATCAGAGATGAAAGGAAGTCTGCCTTGCGCCTCCTCTTAGACCTATCAGCTACATTTGACTTGTTTAACTACCAAATCCTGTGTCACCACCCACGCCAACTTCGCCCCGCCTGCCACCGCTTGGATTGCCTCCTTTCTAGAAGGCAGGCCCACGAGGGTCTTTTCAGAAATAGCAAACACCTCGTCCATGCCCATTACCTGTGGTGTACCTCCAAGATCTTGCATTGTCCCAACCCTCTACAACATCTTCACCAGGCCTCTTTTCAACATCCTTGACTTGTTAGGCATAGCCTATAACAACTATGCCGATGACGCTCATCTTGATCCCACTATCCGGTAACTACACAGCTGACTCCACCTGCCTCAACATCTATTCAACCATACAGACATGGATGGCAGCCAACCACCTCTGCCTAAACGGCGATAAAACGGAAATCTTAATTGTCGTCCCCCCAAATGCTCTGAAGTCTCTTGACAAACAGTACAGTGTTTTTAAGATCGACAATTGCACAATGACCGTCTCATCAACCGTGAAGACCTTAGGAGTCTACCTTGACTCCTCGCTCACCATGTCCAGACAAGTAAGCCCCAATGCCTCCTCAGCAGCCTATTCCTCCAAGGTCCTTAACGCAGCCAGACCCTTCCTCTCTAATCAAAACTGTCTCAAATTGCCCACGCCATCATTGGCTCGAAGCTCGACTACTGCAATGTCCTCTTCACAGGCACCTCAGCGAGAAATATACAAAGATTACAAGTGGTCCAAAACAATACCTTGAGAGCAGCCCTCAACATCCCAAAAAGAGTATATTGCCAAAGCTAGAAGAGAAGCACAGTGGCTCCCTGTCCAAGAGCGCATTAGATTCAAAACTCTCTCCATCACACAGATGCTTATCAAACACAGCATCCCCATACCACACACACAGAATCACCAAGCTACACTCACCCAGACCCGCTAGGTCCCCCGACACTGACCGCCTAATCGTGCCCAAAGTCAAGAGATGCACCACAGCAGGTTGAAGCTTCCCCTACCTTGGCGCAAAGCTTTGGAATTACCTTCTCCCCACCCCCCTCCCTCATGGCAAAGAAATCATACTGGATCTTTCGCAAAGTTCTCAAACCCCAGCTCTTCTCCTAACCAACCACAATCCCATAGTCCTGTAAATACTATCAGCATTCCTATCAACAACATGACTGTTATTATTTTTTCCTCAGTGCAACTGCTTTATCATTCCTGCCCTCATCTGCTAAATGTATGACAAAGTATACTTCCTTGACTTGTACCTGCAGCAATGCCTCAGGGTTGTGTGTGCGCTTTACAAATGAATGAATAAATAAAAATAATTAGCCAGAAACCATTAATACATGAATAATGAATGTATTGATTTCTGATGAATGCTGGTTTACAAAAGGACATATTTTGAATAAGATAAAAAACTGAAGAGGTCGAGGGTCTGTTGATCAGATGGTCTGTCCAACATGCCGCTTTTAACTCATTTTAAATGGCCTCTTTCGGGAAATTATTAAGCAAAAAATGGTGTTCACTTCATGAGCACAGTGACACAAAGTGGCAGTTTACAAAACGGTACCAGCGACAATCATTTTTGTGTTTGGCTTATGCTGATGATTTTTTTCTGGTCGAAGACCAGGTGGTCTTCAGTGGAGCATAAGAGGTATAAAGATGGGGGGGTGGTGACTTTACAGATCGCTCCTGCAAGATCCTTTCAAATAGCTAGCGCTATCGTGGGAACTTCATTGGAATTTGGTGATGGCGTGGGGGAACATCACCGGAGTGCCCAGCAGTAAGAAGTTGAGCGGAGCTGTGGACAGTGGAGGGCTGTGAGAACCGACGGCAGGCACCGTCTTTGTTAAAAATGGTGGCTGCGAAAACTGAGTGAAGGCGGCTGTGAGGCAGAGGCTTGGAAGCCGTTTGCTGTCCGGGACACACTCGTGGAGCTGCAGCAGGTCGGAGGAGGAGGCGGTTGCCGTGGGGAGCGGAGGAGGCTACTGCACAGAAGCAGACGGCTGGCCGATCATAGGAGTGCCTGGACCGTGAGGACGTGAGAGGAGGAGTGCTGCTGGCCCCCTCCCCCGCCCCCAGGGATTCCATACCGCAGGACAGGCAAGTGTGCGCAATGTCCTCAGTGGCCCCGGCTCCCTCAGGAGTAAGAACAGAGAGTGGGGACATGCACAAGACGGCCCGGCACGTGCTGCAGTGATACGCATGTAAAGGACTAAGCGTCAGGAGGGAAACCTTGCGGCCGGGGGGCGCACAACCACACCTCTGATCGCGCTCCGGTTTAGAGGACTGGAGGTGCACCCCGAATAAAGGGACCTGGGCCAAAGGGTGAAACATTGCTACTCTGCGCTTGCACTGCGGCCCTCACACAGAGGACTTAAGTGCGAACCCTGCATGCAGAGACCCGGCACACGGAGCAGATAATGGCAATTTAGAACGCACTGCAAAACATTGTCACGAGCATAGGATGGGAGGCCCAGAACAAAGGAACCTGGGCCACAGGGTGAAATGCGAGAAGTGCCCCTGGGGAACCCCGGGCCAATGAGAATCCTCGCATCTAGAGGGCCAGAGCAGTACATTGGGCATGAAGACCAGGGCCGCATGGTGAAAACAATAAGCAGCCCCAGTGATCCTCTGACAAGATGGGGCTGTGCATAAGTAGTGTTCCGACTATGATGTTGGCAACACAGGCCACAGCATCTAGCTAATCCCCAGGCCCACAGTAACCGAGTCGAGATCAGCAATCATACTTGGTGCAAGGCCAAAGGTTGACCAGGATAAAAGCCCATGTGGGCAGTATTTGTGTGGGACACCGTGGAGGTGCTCAGCTTCAAGTTTGCTGTGGCATAGGGTGATGTAGGCGATAGTGGACTTGAAAGCCTCACTAGGCACGCAGATTGCAGCAGTACAAGTAGATGTCGGACTGCTGCACCAGGATGTGCGAAACTTGGCGGAGCACATTGTCACCCTGGAGACTCAAACAAAGGAGAACACTGGAGCGCTCCGAGTGACGCAGGTAGATGTCCATATTCTGCAGCAGAAGTTCAGCCTTCTCGAAAATAGAGTGGAAGAAGCAGAAGGGCGCGCCAGGAGGAATAATATTCACATAGTGGGCCTGCCGGAGGGGGAAGAAGGCGATGACCCTACGTCTTACATTGAGAACATGCTACTTCAGGAGACTGGGCCAGGAACCCTTTCGCAAGGTTTCATAATCGAGAGGGCACACAGAGCATTGACCAGACCCCCCCCCTCCCTCAACCCTCCCTCCAGGAGCATCTCAGAGGCCGATCATCGTAAGGTCCTGAACTATAAGGACAGGGGGAAAATATTGGCATACGCCAGACAAGGGGGCCCGCTGAAAAGGGCTTTGGCAGACTTGGCTGTCTACCCTGACTATACTTTCCAAGTACAAAAAAGCAGAGCGCAATTCTCAGCGGCCAAGTCAAGGCTCCGAGCAGCAGGCCTGTGTATATGTTGATTTACCCAGCGCAACTGAAAATCATACATAGAAACAAGACTTGGTTCTTCGACCTTCCAGTGGATGCGCAGGCATGGGTGGACAGAGAGAAGATATATCATGGTGGAAATTAGGAAAATGGCGCTGATGAGAGTCGTAAAGGCAACCCTACACAACCAGTGGTCAGGAGCATCTAGGGTATCTGGAGGGGGTTGAGGCAAAACGCAGTGTGCCAGTGACCTCGTTGCTGGGCCGACAACCTATAGCAGGGATCGCTCGCCAGGAATCGCCCTGGAACAGACGTTCTGCGCTTACTGACTTTTTTTACATGGAGCGGCTTTGGCAATGTACACCAGGATGAGAAATATCGTACTCGCTGCTGCCTCCACACCCTGCCCCCCCCTGTCCGAGTTCTTTTTCTTCCTAGGGGCACTTGATTTTGTGGCTATCGGCTGTGCGCTAGCCTCAAACAAGCCGGCTTGGAGCGAACGCGAGAAGCAGACATGCCTGAGCAGCAGGAACACAGTTGGGCATTTGTTTATTGTTCGGGATGTTGGGAGGGGGGTTCAGGGAGGGGTTTACCTGCACGTATGCGAATGTAGATCAGTAGCGTATCTACAGATGGTGTCAAGTTGGGGTGGATTGGCCTTGTGGAAGGGGAGAATGGTTAATGGCAGGATCTGTGAATGTCCTCACTTGGAATGTGAGGGGTCTGAACACCTATGTGAAGAGGAACAGAGTCTACTCGTACCTCAGGAGATGCAAAGTGGACATAGCCATGCTGCAAGAAATCTACCTCACGGCTGAGAAACAAACACTGCTGGCAAGGAAATGGGGGCTGGGTTCTGGGTTCTACATAATCTGCCTTTGCACGCAGTGTCTTGATATGGATCGCGCCCTCAGTGCCTTTTAATGTCACCCACATCAAAATGGAGGATGAGGGAATGATGGTGTAGTACACGGCTTCCTTGAACAGGTGGATACGTGTTTAATCAATACGTATGCCCCCATTCACTGGGCAGCCAAGTTTTTTCAAACCCTATACCCCAGGTTGGGCCCTTTTGGGAATAGCAACATAATATGGGGTGGAGACTTTGATTGTACGCGAATCCCTCTCCTGGACAGATCAGACACGGAATACACTAGACCGGCTCCACTTGTTAAGACCCTGCAGACATTTATAGACTCCTTCGCCCTGGTGAATGCCTGGAGGGATCTACATATTGACACCAGGCATTACTCGTACTACTCGGCACCACATGCAGTGCACACAAGAATAAACTACTTTTTTATTGGGTGTGAACTAGCTCACCTCGTCATGAATGCACAGTACAAAGGTAGAGTTTTGTCGGATCATGCACTGCTTAGTCTGCAATGGCAATATGTGCCCCCTAGATCTCCGATCCCCACTTGGCAGCTCAGAAGTGAGTCACTGCAAGACTCTGTGATTGCATCATAGACGGTATCATTGATTATGTTTCGCATAACGAGGGAAGTTTCCCCAGCGCAGGGACCATTTGGGAGGCTCGGAAGGTATTCATAAGAGGAACGGCCATAGCAGGGTCAAAGGGTGTCCAAGCAAGTATTAGCAAGGATTTGTCCTCTGCTGAGGAAAATATGAGGCAGTAGAACAATCCCAGGGTACCGGACAAGAATGCAAAGGTCTTTGCTCTAAAACATAAATGCATGGAATGTTGGTAGAGGCTGAGTAAACAATGTTTTGCAAGATACACTGAGAGACACCATATAGAGGGGGATGAGCCTGGCCACCTGCTCTCATGGCTGTATAAAAAGGAGGATAAACAGGAGCCCATACGCTCTATATACATGCAACGTAGGCACTTGTGCCATGCTCAGAAAGGTGTCAATTTTACCAAAACCTTTATTAGGAGAGATCCTGTACACTGGGGGCCCACATGGAGGAAGTGCTGAGCGAGATTGCACTTCCACTATTGAGTCGGGAGGCGCGAGACAGCTTATCTCCCCTGAAGATATTCTTTGCACCCTGCTAAGGGGGAAGACACTGGGATCAGATAGGCTCCCTAGTGAATTCTATAGGGAATACGCCCAAGAACTGGCCCCTCACTTGCTTAGCTCCTTTAACGATTCCTATGAGGCAGGGGTTCTTCCGCTGAACTTGAGGGAGTCCATCATTATACCGCTTCTTAAATCCTGCAAGCCTCCTGAGGAGTGTAGCTCTTATTGGTCCCTGTCATTGCTCAACCAGGACAGCAAGATACTTGTGTCAATACTGGCAAATCGAATGATACACAACTGGTGTTGCTGGACCAAACGGGCTACATACCAGGACTGAGTATGTCCTGGAATTTGGGACGGTTGCACCACGTGATAGATAGTACAGCATCCTATGGCACAATGTGCGCCATAGCCACATTAGACGCAGTCAAGACATTTGATTCCGTTAGATGGGAATGGCTTTATGCAACTTAACGTAGGTTTGGGTTTGGACAGACATACATCAAGTGGATGCAGCTGGTGTATAATAGGCCGATGGCTAGGGTCAAAACTGGGAAACATCTCAGAGGCATGGGAACTGGAGAGGGGGACGAGACAGGGTTGCCCATTGTCGCCGCTGCTCTATGTCCTAGCCATGCAACCTATTGGCCAGTATCTTAAGGCGGAATATATAGAGGCAGGCATTGAAATGGACGGGACCAGGCATCTTATATCCATGTATGTGGATGATACGCTGTTATATATTCAGAACCCTGAAGATAACACGATTAGCATGGATAAATCGGCTTTGTTCCCTCTGGCGGGACTGCGAGGGGTAGACATAGGTTTGCTTGCCTGTACTTGCACTACGATGGGAAGTGACAACGTTTAGGTATCTGGGAGTTAATGTGTATCATGACCCTGCGGTGACATACGCACAGAACACGCTTCACTGATGGGACGGGCAGCTTTGTTGAAGATGGTGGTGCCGCCCAAACTGGTACACTTTTTTTTGTAAATGGCCCATACTGCATTCCTTCATTTTTCTTTAAAACTTTAGATAGCATTTGTAGGGGGTTCCTGTTGCAAAATGGGCAGAACCGAATAGCGTTATCACTACTACACAGGCCGCACGCTGAGGGTGGCATCAGGGTTCTGCAGTTTGAACTATACACGTGGCGGGGCAGGTACAGTTGGTAGTGGACTGGTTAGCAGATGACCCTACCCTGTATACTTTGATGTTACAGTCCTCAAGGTTACGCCATTATCTGAAAGAATTGGTGTGGATCTGGAAACCCGGGGAGGGGATTGGTCATACCTAAAGACCCTAGGGGTGAAAATATGGGATAGAGCTTAGGCGGTGATGGGGCTCAGAGACAAAATTTCAGTGCAAATTCCCTGGTCTTGGGGGTAGCATCTTCAACACAAAGCAGGAGGGGTATACGCACTGGTTGGGAGACTTGTGTTGTGGCCACAATTGGGGACCTATTGCAAGATTTGTCTTTTGTACCATTCTCAGAGTTGTTGGGGAGCACTGGACTAAGTAAAGGCCAGTATCTTTTCCATAGCACAATTAAAAGGGACATAGTGTGTAGATGGCCTGCATACAGCGAATTGATGGGGATGCGCCTTGTGGTGGATGTCCTGTATGACATAGCTGAAGGAGGGCACCATATTGCAGCTATATGATCTTCTACTGACTAGTGGGCCTCCCTCCCCCCTCACGATACAGGGTAAATAGTAAGAAGACTTTGGAGCAGAGTTTACAGATGAGCAATGGGGGCAGGTGCTGGGATACCATAAGTGTCACGGAACGCTAGACTGCAGCTCATACAGCTGCAGGTGACACACACAGGGCTTTTATGACCCCCCCTCCCGAGGATCTTGCGGTTCCCAGTTGCGGTGGCGCTGGTGTTCCCCAGGTGCAAGGCGGGGGACGCAGGCCTGCTGCTTATGTTTTGGGCATGCCCGGTAGTGGGGCTATACTGGCAGAGAGTGGCGGGTAGAATGTATAGAGGGGGGTTGAACTTGGATGTGCTTTCTCCAGGGGCATGTTTGTTGGGCCGCTTCCCATGCCCCAAGGGCACAAAACATGCCCATAAATTGAAAAATTTGGCGTGCATTCTCGCCAAATGTAGAATAGCCATGGCATCAATCTTCTCAGGGCCCAGCGGTAGAGGATTGGTGGCTGGACCTGAAGAGGTGGGCGATGGTGGAAACGGGGGCATGGAAAAGGGCGGTATGGGGAAGTCCGGGCGAGGCCACGGCTGACATTGTAGCATGGGAGACCTTGTTGCATTCTCTTTTTGTGGCTGACGCCATTGGAGGATGGGAGGAAGATTAAGTTTGATAGCGAATAAGGATATCCATACGCTGCAAGATTATCTTGTCTTTTTTGATAGATACGACATGAGTGCGTTGGGAGGGAGGGGAAGGAGTTTAGAGTAATGTTTGAGAAAAGTTAATGTGACAGACGTTATTGTTCAGTGTCATGTTGTTGTTTTGTGTATGCTGAAATCAATAAAAAAAAAATTAAAAAAAAAGATATAGAGATGCACACCTAGGCCAATAACTTAATTATAAATCCCAAGAAAACGTTTACTATGCACTTTTGTAAAACTAGACTATTTAAAACCAGAATGGCATGGCAACTTTGTTCTCAGCCTGTAGATGTAAAACGGGAATGTGCGTATTTGGATTTTTCTGTTGGAACAAAGCAGGATAATAAATATTATGATTAAGTAAAACTCTGACCCGAGTTCACAAGGAGCATGGTTGTTTTATTTGCCAGCCACTTATTTTATATTATTAGCTAAAACTAGTTCCTAGTCTCTGATATGAAATAGAACCTCGCCCAAAACTACGCAAGTATGGCTGGATGTGTTAAAGGGTTAGATTTGGAGATTTTGCTCGACTTGTCTATGTATATATTCTGATTCAAGTTATATGAACAGAATTGGGGTCGATTTCTTATTATGCTTTAGCGATGTAGAGAAAATGTAAGGGAGGAAGGGTTGTTTGGGCCCCCCTACATTCCGGGTGAAGTGTACATTATGCTCATTCAATGGTTGGCAACATACCCTTGGTCTAGCCCTGATGACGGGTGCAAAGTAGCCACTGAATGACACATGTCAAATGCCTCTCCAGGACCTCGGAGACTCCATTTTGTATTAACCACAACTCCATATTTAACTAGGCGGCACTTGAAACCCTCAGCATCAAGTCTGCATCTCTCCCCCGTCCAGTGCCGCGCACGGCCAGCCCAGCAACCCCCACCTCCTCCCCACTGTCTGTGCTGTGGCTGTCCTGTTCTCACGGAAGCTTGGGCACAAATTGTTGCAAGCTGACACTGTATCGCTCTTCTTCCTCTGAGGTCACTGCCTGTGTGTGACCGGGCCAGAACCAGGCTCATGGAAACCATCCGTCTCCACAAACCTGCCCCTACACCAACAACCCCCACCTTAAGAGTTACTGTCCGCATGAACCTTAAAACCCCTTGCTTCTTTGATTTAGCAGGAGTAAGACCCCTGCCCATAGGCCACCCTTGATTACCTCAATATAACTAATCTTGAGCAAACATAAATTCTCCATGTACTAACAAATCCGACACCCCTGTTTGATCCTCGAGGCATTTCATAAATGTACCCTGACAATACCCGCCAAGATAAGGCACCTAGACCACCACATCTCTGCCCCACTTTGACCCGGGTCAATAATGCATACCTACTGCAACAATTTAGCTAGAGTTATAGCTGCGTGGGCACAGCGTGACCCTTCACCCGTCCCTGATGAGGCCAGCTGCCCGCCACACCTCAAGAAGCAACAAGTACAACCTCGGCCAATCCAGCACCAGTATTCCTAAACATTGTATACTGTCTTCTATTGAATCAATTGTATTTGTGCAACCCGTATAGCACATGTAATAGATTACTAGTTTCTGACATAAAATGTGAAGTTTTTGTATGATGGGCAGAGCGTTCTCGCAGTAGCAGGGTCCTCTGCGTGCCCTACTTTATCTTTATATAAAGAATACCTTTTACTCACTTGCAATCTCTCCTGGTCTCATTCCCTACTGGGGTGTGTCCATTGGTGTCCATTTATTCTATTGTTTTACTGTAACTGTGGGGAAGGACCACTTTCATTTGGTGACCCTGACGTGATAGCGTTCTTTAGTTCTTTTGATGCAAGAAGTCCCCCTGCCACAGCAGCGAGATCCAGGGCTCCCCCATCAAGGCTGCCCACGTACGGCAACTGGTACCTTTTAGAAACGCGTACGCTACTGAGAAGGTTCCACGGGTCCCGGCTTTGCGAATACCCAGCCCTACCGCTCGCCGGAGCCGGGTTTGGCTCTTGATGTCATGCGCTGTCTGCACACTCCGCCGCGGCAGATATGGAGTAGATGGAAGCTCCGCCGCCATTGAAATGTCCCACTAGGATTGCCACACTTCCTCATTTCCCGGTCTAGTCTTTTTTTCCTCCTTTGTTTCCTTTCCGGTATTTAGCCAAGCCCACCGTTCTGTCAAGTGTGTTGCAACCCTTCGCTTTCCGCTCCGGTGCTGTCACTCTCTCGTCCTCATTGGCATTCCGCTAATATTTTCCTCTGTTGTATCCCTAGTTTCTTCTTCCGTACTTGCCCTTCCCTTTGCTGTTATTTTTCCCTCTGGATTTCTAGCGCCGTTCGCCTGCCGCTTCGGTTTCGGTATCGCAGTGGGGGCGGTGCTGCCTTTACTTCGTCTCTCTCTCGCTGTGGTGTTTCGGGTTTGCTATTTGTACGCTGTCCTTTCACTTCCCTAACTTTATTTCAGGAGAATTTCTTTCTTTTCTTTACGGACCTCTTACCTTAGCTTCCTCTCCCGTTCTGTGGTTCACACTTACCTGTTGTTTCTCCCCCGTACTTCCAGCGGAGCAGGCTTTCTGTTCTTCCGCTCAGCTAACAGAAATCTTGTGTCTACTGTGGATACTCCTCTAGCTCCACGACTCCGAGTATCTTTTATCCGATTATCAGAAGCATTCACTTTCCTGTTCTGCTTACCTGATGAACATTGCAAACTTCAGACAACAAGCTAACCATCTTCCATTCCAACCTGTAGGTCAACACTCTGAGAGGTTTTTTTTAAGCTCTGCTTTTTTCCTCTCTACCGGCGTTCTCTGGAAGGGGGTCCCCTGTTCCCCTGTGTTCTTGGGGTCCCAGGTTGGCTTCTTTCCGGGGACGACCATATCTCTTCTCAAAGAAGAAGACTCCCAAGAAGAAGGAAAGAAGAAAGAAATCTTCCACAGAAGACTCAGGTGAGGAGGAATGGGGTTCTGAAGAGCGAGAGGGTCCTGGAGTTGACCCTTGATTATGGGGCGGCACCCTGATTGTGGATCGACCGGGCACAGAGGCTCTCTGATCAATACGGACACGTGAGTATCGATTGCAAGTGACCATAAAGGAAGTGCAAGGGAAGAGAGTCAGAATGGGGGTATTTGGGGGACAGTTGGTGGGTGTGAGGCTCGGTGGGATTCTTCTTTGACTGTTCTTTTCTGCCTATGGCCATTAGGATATTATAAGAGGTGATGAAGTAATGGGAGATACAGGAACCTATTTCCGAAAGGGGGTGGAAGGCATAGTGCTATCTCGGCTAGTACTAGAGTTTAAATAGTGGAGAAAATAAGTAAATGGGAGTCTTGTATAAGGAGGAGGCTCAGAAACATTAGTTGTGCTCTTTTTCTTTCTTCTTATCTATCTTTAGAAGTAAGTCTCTAGAGGGGCCAGGGAAGTGTGAACGAGGATAATAGAAGTAAGGGAAAACTCTCGATTTAGAGAAGGGGAGTAGTAGGGGAATAGCTAGGTAGGGTTTATTTTCTGTTATTCGGTGTAAAATAACGTACGTCAAATGTGTCATGTTTAGTGTTCTATGGTTGGTGTTTTTGTCATTCCATTTTGGTTGTGAAATTGTTTAGTATTGCACATTGTTTAGTATGCTGAGAAAAAGTATGATCGAAATGTATTGCTGAAAGGTTGCAAAAAAGGGGTGGTGAGGTGAACACATAAGGTACTGTAAGAATAAATTATTTAGACTGAGCACACCTCCACACACACACCCGATAGTGAAGAGAAAACACATAATGGGGGCAGACACGCCCTTCATGCACATATGCCAGCACCTCCCTGTCTATAGCGAGAAAATAAAAAGATATCATGAGCAGTGGCTAACAGAAATAAAAGGGGATGGGACCACCCAAATATGGCCCAAAGGAGGGTCATTTGACAAGGCAGTATTGGACCTCGTAGCAACATATTTTTCAATTAAATACAAAGGTAAAAAGCTCCAAAATATTGATTTTAGCCAATATAGGCAGTTATTTTTAATAAAAATGTAAAAGGCTGTGGGTTTAACAGGTGTGGTTGTGAATTGTTTGTCAATGAGATCAACCTTAACACTGCTACGGAATATTGGGACCCCAGTGGCATAAATGAAATGAAGTAGAGGATTTGGTATTGAGACTGGTTTAGTAAAGAAGAACATTTACAAAAGACTGTACCAACAATACCTAATGTGTTTCCTCTGTTTGCAGTTGCATAACCTTATGACCGGTACAAACCGAACTGAAGCTGCAAACAGGACATCACAACTCTCACTTTCCTATTCCCACTACACACTACGAATCTCCCCACTCCTTCCTTTTTTCAGATCCACCAGAGCACCTGGGGACCAGTGGTGGTGACAGTGCGCGGTACAAATACCTTTAACATTATATTGAAAAAGGTCCATGTAGACGAGCGAAAGGATCTTCATGTTATTTTGTTTTAATAATTTACCAACTCTAGAGGTGAGAGGTTGCCGAGAAAAACTGACAAGCCTTTGCTCAATGCATCCATTTCTGTGAAAGAAATCAAATTGTATAGAAACTGATTTCTCTTTTTTATTTTTGTTTTAGGGAATGTCCTCTGTTATTAGGTCTTAGGAAAAAAGGTGTTTAACAACTTTATTACTAATGCAAATGATCTAGAAACGAATACATTTTGGGCTACCTGCTGAATGGGAGACCAGTAAGCATGATTATTACCATTGCTTGGGTCCACTTGGTAGTGACCATTTGTGGGAGAAACCTCTGATACAGTGGAAATTATGAGGGAGTTCACAACATACTACTCAGCCCTATATAAGTGAGACAACCCTTCACCTAGCGCCCAATTAGACTATTTGGAGGGATGCAACCTACCGAAATTACCGGCCCAGGAAAGGGCGGATCGGGGGAAACCCATTACACTCGATGTGGTGAAGAAAGCTATTTAGTCACTTCCAACCAATAAGGCCCCAGACCTCAAAGGTTTTACCACTGATTTCTACAGGACTCTTAAAGACCAGCTGGCCCCTCGCCTAACTTCCCTTTTCAACCACTTTGGGGACAGGGAAGTGATATCTCCCACTATGGACGAGGCGAAAGTGGGCCTCCTACCCAAGCCAGGGAAGGATGCCACTTTATGCGGTTCTTACAGACCAATAGCACTAATCAACACTGATGCGAAAATCTATATCAAGATTCTAGCGAACAGATTGAAACACCTTCTGGCGCAACTGATGGATACCGATCAGTCAGGTTTTATTAAAGGCAGGCAGACCCATGATAACAGCCATAGAATCACCCACCTGATGGAAAAAGTCAGCAAAGCCTGCACTCCAGCTCTGCTAATCGCCCTGGACGCAGAGAAAGCGTTTGATAGGGTGGAGAGGCGGTTCCTACTCCACACCAGGGGCAAAATTGGCTTTGGGGAGGCCTTCCTAGCAAACAGTTCTGCTAATTACTGCAACCCCTCCCTGCGCCGCCTGGTCAACGGGGACCTATCGTCCCCGATAAAGGTGTCGAGAGGAACTAAACGGGAATGCCCCTTGTCCCCACTCCTCTATGCACGACATTTAAATAAGAGACTCAAAGGAAATAGAAGGAATTCCCTTTCGGACGGAAGGAACATAAAGTAGCAACATTTGCAGATGATATGTTGTTAACAATAACGAACCCAGAGAAATCCCTCAGAGCCATAGACAAGACACTTGCCCTCTTTGGAGAGGATGCGGGTCTGAAAATAAACAGAAATAAATCAGAGATCCTGAATCTTTGCATTTATCAGGACAGGGAAAAGGAACTGAAAGGGGCATTCCCGTACACCTGGGCATCTAACAATGTAAAATACCTGGGAGTAAGAATCGCCAACACACTAGACCAACTAGTTACAGCCAACTACCCCACATTATTAGACACCATTAAAAGTATGCTAGCCAATTGGGGCCAACTGGCAATCTCATGGATGGGAAGAATCAACGTCTTGAAAATGTCCATCATACCAAAGCTTTTATACATCTTCATGGCCCTTCCCGTAAAAATCCCCATGTCTTACTTCAAAGCCATACGGAGAATAACCAATAAATTCATTTTGGCCCCCAAAAAGCCAAGAATAGCGGGTGTAGTGATGAGGCTGCCAAGGAATAAGGGAGGAATGGGGGAACCTGACCTCAAGGCCAATTACTATGCGGCACAGCTCAAAGTAATCAGGGATTGGTTTTGGGACAATCTAGGAATACAATGGAGAGATATGGACAGAGCAGTGGTAGGGGATCAACTGGGAGACATCCTCTGGCTACCCAGGAAAGACAGGCCCTCCAACATGCATCAGAGCTAAATTGAGACCTTTGTGGCTAACACATGGGACACAGTGGTTAAGAGATCCAATCTGACCTCCTTCCCCTCGCCTCGATTTTCGGGAACCCACAATTCACGCCGGGACACCCCGGTCATGGCTACTGCAAATGGCAAAAGGGGGTGGGAGGTGCCTCAAAACCCGCGAGATGTTAGAGGGAGGGTAAATAAAATACTTCTCCCAGTGCAAGACAGACTTCGGGGTGGAGGAGTGAGCTAGGTATCGGTATGTTCAGCTAAGACAATGGCTTCTAAACCCAAAAGTTAAGGACGCAGTGACCATGGAGTTAACCCCCTTCGGGAAATAACATTACTACTCACACAGGAGACAACCACTCGGTGGGGGAACTATATAGACTAGACAAAGATGGGGAGGTACTGGGAGCAAGATGCTTCGTGGCCAATTGGGAAAGGAAAGGGGAACAAGCCATTGAAGATGCCCAATGGAGGGGATAATGGACCAGCATTCCCAAATTAGCTAAATCACTACAAATGCAGGAATTTTGGATGAAACTGATGTACCAATGGCATATGACCGTGGTGAAGAAGGCAACATTGTCACGCTCCACCTCTGTGAGGGGACTAGGGATGAGCTGGAGGCACATATGGTGGCAATGCCCAAAGCTTAAACGGTACTGGGAAATGATAAGGGGGGCCATGGTGGAAATACTGGGGGTGACCCTTGGGGCTAACATGGACCTGTTTATCCTGGGCTTGGTGGGTGAGCTAGAAGATCCACCTACAAAGGCCCAATGTAAAGTGTATGTGATTATAGTTTTGACTGGGGCCCTATTAATAGCCCAGAAATGGAAGACCAAAACTGCACCCACGGACCACGAATGGATAGGCCAAGTTTGTGACTTTGTGACTATGGCATGGGTTTCATACTCGCTCCAGGGAGAACACCAGACATTCTGCATGCATTGGGACCTAGTGATGCGAGACTCCAAAAGCGCATGGTCCCCAAAAAAGGTGCATTTAGTGGGCCTGATCTGAGAAGTCCAGCCACCCTGCGACCCAGCTCAAATACGCAACGAGCAAAGATAAGGACCCCAAGGGGCAACGAAATGGGAAAGGGGAAGGGGCGGAAGTCCACAGCAATAAAGGTCATCAAGTCATGTCAAACTCGTCATAAAAAGAGAACGATTGCAACAGAACCAGGGAGGGGAGGGGGTAAGCAGGGGTGGGATATGTTTCTATAAATAAGTTGTCTTACAATGTTATGTTTGACCAAAATGGCAATAAAAATGTAAATGAAAAATATAAAACTTCCCACCCAATTTTCCACTGTGAGCCTGCGGTTTGCTTCCCATGGTTTCAGTTTAACACTATCTTTTGAGTGTCTTGCATTTTACCTGAAAGTTATTTAAAGTGTTCACATTTACTTTATAATCCTGCGTATATAGTCCAACTATAACACTTGCCTGTGTTTATACGCTTTATTGATAAACAATACCATACCATACCAACTCCACCAATTTTAAAAAATAAAGTACTTTTCTATCCAAGCTACCACACCACGGCCCTCAGTTCAATATGTTTGCATTCCATCACTTTATAACCTTTTGACCACTTGGGGAATGGAGTATGTTAGGTAAAATTTCACTTACTGCTATTTTACCTCTATTTGTAGACCCCCTAAACATTTAGCTTTTGTTTCAGACTATCCTGACTTTCTGCCAGTGGAGCACAGACTTCAGCTGCACTCATCTGGGCTTTTGGTCATCATTATGGGGAACTGACGTGTCCTTTAGACAGTCAGTACTGAGAAACTTTGTTTCTCTTAGTCTCATGAATTTGTTGTCACTTTTGGCAACTGTATTTCAGTGACCAAAGTACATTACTGTACCGAGCACTGGGGTCCTTGCGTTTTCAGGCCTTAGACATCCTTTAAGGATTTTTTGGTAACTGGACAATGTGCCTAGGAGTAGACTGGTGGCAGCAGACACTTTAATGTATTTTTACATTTCTTTACAAAGTCTTGCCGCACTTACCCCGTTTGGCTCATGACCGTGGCTAGTGTCCGTTGTGGTTGTGCCACAAGGTCTTTTGTCTTCTCCTTTGGCAATTTTTTCCCTTGGCCTTTCTCCTGGTATTTGTGACCCGGGAAGTCCTTTTTTGGGCATGCATTCACCCGCGAAAGTCTGCGCTTTTTGTGTGCTAATGCATGTCACGTGTGTAGGTACCCAGGATGTCTGGCCCCAATCCACACTACTGGCACCAGGATGTCTGGTGTGCACAAGGGCATGAGAGTTGCAGTGGTCCCTGATTGGACCACTGCTGTCGTGCTTGGGTGGGGCAGATGTCCTCATTGGTCTGCTGGGTGCAAGCACTCACTGGACTTTGGCATATGAGGAGGGGGCCTGAGTGCAGACCTATGCACGGAGCCAATAATCCAGAGATGAAAAGCAGATCCAAGGACTGTCCGGAACTGTACAGAAAAGGTTTGGCACCCTGAGCCTACTGTTGTCCCGGTATCGCCCTGCTTTGCGCTCGATCTTCAAAGACCTGCAGATGTGCTTCTGGGACCAATCACTCTCAATGCCTCCTTGTTGCCCTGCAAACGAGCCTTCTCTGATGTGTCCCTGGGCCCTCCCGTGGACTGACTAGCTTGTTCCTTGGCACCTGTGTTGGAGTGTTGCCACATCAGTTTTTTCCTCTAGATTTGGGGAAATCCTATTTCGCGCTGCAAAGCATCTCCTAACTAAATTTTGGGCCGCAAGAGAGAAGTGTGCGTCACACCGCAAGACTTGGGTGCCCCTGAGTCTCTGTGCGACAGTGGCGGTCGTTGTTGGTGACTTTCCCACCTTTTATCAAGTGTCCTGGGACCAGCTGCATCAGTGCTTTCTTTGTCCTGCATTTGTGACGAGAGATCCAGCTCCAGTTGTAAACCAGACCCGCATCTGCACCCGCAGCACCTGTGCACTTTGAAGCTTAAGCAATGAGGGGATTCTGTACCCCAGGCGACCATCTCCAAGCCTGCCAAGTTTGCACCCAGAGTGAGCTAAGGGCGGTGAGTAATCCTACCACTTACCAGTGCCCCCTAGTTCATCCAACCCCTTTTACGCACAAAGGATTCCTTGTGCTCCTTGCTTTGGCTTGGGTGGCTCTTGCTTCCAAAAACCGTCTGAAAGTTTGGGGACCGCTTTGTTCTTTGCAGCAGATCCTCATCGGACTCTCTGAACTTAATTTCCACACTGCAGAATTTCTGGCTAACTTTTCCTTCCCATTGAATATTGTCCTGCGTTAAGTTTTACGCATCACTGAGCGCTTTTACGCACAAACTTGAAACTGAGCACAATGTTCCAATTTTCGTAGGGCTGGACTTTTAAGTTGGGGATATTCATCTCTGGAGTTGGCCAATGTGTTAGTTTGTCTGATTTCCCTCCCGACAGGTTTTGGCTAGAAACCGTACTTACCACATTGACCGAAAAGTGACAGTACACACACATATTTTACATTGTGTGTGTTTAAGAAGTGTTATTACTTTGTTTGCCATTATCCACTTGTGTTTGTTATGGTTCTACTAAATTGTATATTGTTGATATACTACTGTCTAGGGGTAATTCTTGTCATACTGTTTGTGCACATCCAAGATCTCAGATCGCCCCCACTACTCATGAGACTTAGCATTGGCTGTTCTCCAATCTACCGTGAATTGTCCTGGCTAACTTTGCAGAAGTGTTCCCTGTTTCACTAACAAGGTTGGCCTCCTAAACATCTGTTCTCTTGAGCAGAGTTTAGAAATCCATTCGGACAAATGGATGTACAGCGGTGGGATAAGAACTGAGGTACCTGGGTGTGGCACTGGATTACATTTACACAGTAACACAGTGACTTGTTAGCCAGTTGTTTCAAATCACTTAATTTAACTTCTAAAATGAAATCCGCCACTGCTATTACTTTGAGTGTTTCTAAGTGTCAATCACTAAGAAGGCAATGTGCAGAAAAAGGTGTCACTAGGTCTGGCACAAAAACCGAGCTAATCCACAAGATTGTAGATTAGCAGGAAAGTAGAATTCTCTACCTCTTCCCTCTTATGATAGTGCAGAAGGTGCTGGGGCTGCTCCTAATAATAGTCACGATTTGTCTGTTGCTGCCATCATAGAGAGAGAGGATGAGGATGATGCCCAATCCCATGTGTCCTCTATTTCCTCTGAAGCTGAGTTAGATCTCAAGATCTCATGAGACAAAAGATTAGGCTGAGACAAAAGGAACTTGAGTTTAACATGGCTAAACTGGAGATGGAAAAAGTAGAACAACAAAAAGATGGGGAACATCAGTTGGAACTTGCCAAGATTCAAGCTGTCAACAGGTCCTCAAGGGGGTCTGGTAATGGTTCTGCTCACTCCTCTAATCCTAGATTTCCTAAAGATCTGCTCAGTGTGTATGATGAGAAAAATGACATCATGGCTGGCTGACTGCGTTTCAGTATGCATGTGAGGTACAAAATGCACGGTTGCTCATTATACTGGCCCACTCTGGCTGCAGTGCCATTGTGCAAATGTCAAAGACTGAGAGGAAAGACTTTTCAAAATTGAAGCAAACCCTGATCTTGAAGTTTGGGAAGACTCCTGCCCAATACTTGAAAAGATTCAGGGAGTACAAAGTTGGGTCACTTATGAGTCTTTGAAGAACTTGGCTGGTTGGGTGGAAGGTTATAAGGTTACCAATTTTGAATGCATGCTCCTTTTGGTCATGCTGGGACATATTTTTGCATCTTGTTCCCCTGAACTTAAGTAGCATCTGGTTGACTCTAAGGAGATAGATCCTAAGAAGTTAGCCACGGCAGAAAATGTATGGGATCCCACAGGTTGTCCCATAAAGACAAGCCTGCTTCCGGGAAGCAGGAAGAGGTGAAGAAGCAGAATGAGAAAGAGGGTGGGTCAACTGAAAAATCTTCATCCCAAAAGGACAAAAAGGGTAAGTCATGTGACCATGTACAGGGATCGAAATGCAGGGGCGCTGAGCGTGCTTTAGCTCCTGGTAAAGATAGAAGTGCACCTGGTAATCGCTTTGAAAGTCCAAGGCAGGAGCTGGCTTCAGCTCCTGCTGAACTAGCCTCCTGGGAACATGCATAAATCACCCCTGTCAGCCTCACCCCGTGAGCTAAGACAAGACAAAAGTTGCTTCTAAATAAAACGGAGCAAGTGTGCCTCCAGAATCCATTCCTTTAAAGATTCACACACCAAGAAAATATATAAATTATAGAAACGGCTTGTGCACAAGAGACACTTGCCTTTCTAGCATTTAAAACGTGTGTACAATTTGCTTTTGAAAGAAAGTTGTCAATTTCACTCTTTTCTTACAGGAAAGCAGTAACCGTACTGATATTTCTTGTAAAGCCTTTCTTTTAGAAGGCCTAATAACATATTTCTTTACAACACTTAAAGACTGTAAAATTATATTATAAATGGCTACACAAGACCATCCAATTACTTACTGCTGGAAACACCATTGTTTTTCTTTGTTAAATTTTGAGCCGACTATAGCTCTAAATGGAGAATACAGATTTTAAAAAGCAGGTGTAGGTTTTGCTTGCAAATCTCTCCACTTGAACATTCACGTTTACATTATTGTAATGCGCTGTGAGGTACATATGAGGTACATATGATGCCAGTTACAAAATAGTTGTAAACTATGCATGGAATTTCAGCTGGACAGTTGCTTTAATGAGACCTTTCACTGTAACATTAGAACAGAGGTTACTGATGAAGTGGTCAAACCTTTGTCATTTTGTTAAAAATAAGTGTTCTATTCTGAAAAACATTCCTGCAGCTGTAAAACGCACTTCGCCAAAAATTTCCTGTTTCCTTCTAATCTTTCCAAAATATGAATTATGTCTCATACATGTCAATAGAAATCTCAAATTGAACCAGGATCTTAATGTTAGGGCAACACCTGTGCAACAGGTTCTCGGCTATAATCTCCCATACAAGAATGCTGTATATGGCTCCTAAAGAGAAACCACATAATAAATTGGGCCATATGCCTTTTCTAAATTATGGATTACTAATGTTTTGGTGTCGTTTGATATTCTTTTTCAAGTTCCAAAGTTGAAAAACATAGAATTTTTATTTTACACATTTTTTTGTTGAATTTTATTAAATTTGTTTTATATCAACCAAACAAACAACATCCAAACTTGCAGTACATATTACAATACGTCAAATTTTATACAACACAATCATTGTTGACTGCTTTTCCCATCCCCCCCCCCTACCTCCCCCCAAGCCTACATCTCTTTGCAATCTACTTCTGGGGTTTGCAAAAGGGTTTCCTTACTCGTGTTCTCCGCCAGGTCTTGGTCACTTGACCAATCTTGCATGGACCCAAATAGGTAGCTTTTAGGTGTCTCCAGCTGGTCAGGGTTTCTGCTTCTTCACCCCCTCCGCCCCATGTTTCTAGCATCCTGCCATACTACAGTTTCGGCTTCTGCCCATTTCTGGAGGTCTTTCCACCATACTTCAATCCTAGGTCTGTGACACGCCTTCCACCCCATGGCAATCCTATGCTTCGCCAGTATATACGCCAAATCCTTTAGTTTGCTTACATGTTTACGTTTACGTGATCTGGGGAAAGCCCCAAGCAGGCACGCCCACGCTATCCCAACAGTTATGTTAATCCCCTTTTCCTCCATTCTGTGGGCTATTTCTCCCCAAAATTTCTCGATTTCTGGGCACGCCCAGAACATATGCGTCATCCCAGCGTTTACTTTGCCACATTTGGGGCATATTTGCCTTTCTGCATTACTGAATTTGGCTATCCTTTGGGGGGTGTCATATAAGCCCTATGGGTTATCTACAACTATATTTGCTGTAACCTCGCATTCCTTGACACTTTCTTGTGTTTCCCTTGGGCCCGCTACCACAATCCATCACTCATCGGGGCACCCAACTCCTCCTCCCAGTCCTGTCGTAGTTGTGCCACTTCCTTTCTCACTTTGGGCATTACCAGCTCATATAATCTGGATATCTAGTGCCCTCCCTCTGCTATATCATATATTATTTCTGTGGTGGTATCCGGTTCTTCTTCCAATATTATTTCTGACCATGTTTCTTTAATCCGCTGGACCACCCTGTGATATGTAATATATTGTCCAGTATGTAACCCTGTATCCTCCACCAGCGTCCCTGAATTCCTTTATCTTCCCCTCTTGCCAAATATCTCCTATTGTCGCTATCCCCACCGGTTCCCAGTGTTTCCTGATTCTCTTCATTAACTGCACCTCTTTCCCTGCCAGTACAACCAGTGTCACCTGCGGGGAACACGGGGTCGGATTTTCCATTATCTGACAGGCCTTGCGCCATATTTTCCACCCCAGTGTCATCTTTGGGCACGCCTTCATGTATGGTTTGGACAGCCATATGATTTCCTTCAAGAAGTATGGGGCACAAACCTGTCTAAACAGCCTAGATTCTGAGGTTGGGTCTTCTGATAGCCATTTTGCCACATATTGTAGCTGGCTCGCTAGATAATACATTTCGAAGTTTGGCAAGTTTATGCCCCCCTTATCATACGCATTTTGCAATTTCCAAAGGGCGACCCTGCTCCTCGTCCCATGCCAGAGGAACCCCCTACACGTGATGTGCACCTTGTCAAAGAATTGTCTTGGTATCAGATATGGTATATTCCCAAAATAATGCAGTAATCTGGGTAGGACCACCATTGTCAACAGTCTCCCCATCATCGCCAGAGGGAGCTTTACCACCTTCTCCGTATTATGCTGGTGCTCTGCCTCAACTGTATGGTAGATATCTATCCCAAGGTATCTAAATGTATTAACCTCCCACAGTATTTGTAGAACTGGCAATTTCTCTCATCGAATACCGACGTATCTACCCATAGGGAATATGCATGATTTTCTGGTATTCACCGCTATGCCCGACAGCGCCGCAAATCGTTCCATTACTTCCAGAACATATTGGAGGTTTTCTTCGGAGTATTGTAAATACAACAGCATATCGTCAGCGTACAAGGAGATCAAGTGCGGTTCTCCGTTTATGCTTATCCCTATCGTGTCATACTGTTGCCTTAGATAAATTGCCAGGGGCTCTAATGCTAAAATATACAGCATGGGGGACCATGGGCATCCTTGTCTAGTACCCCTGCTAAGTTGCCACCTTTCCGATATTATCGCTCCCGTTTTAACCCTGGCCATCGGTGCGCTGTACAGCAATTTGACCCATTTAAGATACCCAGTTTCTATCCTATAACTGGTTAGGGCTGCTATCAGCCATGGCCATTTAACTGAGTCAAATGCTTTTATTGCGTCTAGCGATACAATTGCAATTTCCGAAGTTTCCCCTTTTGTGTGTTCTATAACTCGGTGTAGTCGCCTGAGGTTGTTAGTTATATTTCTATGTGGGACGTACCCAGTCTGGTCGGGGTGTATTAGTTTGTCTATAATCCGTTTCATCCTGTTTGCTAGCACCGCCGTGAGCATTTTACTATATTGATTAAGCATATACAACGCTCTAAATGATCCGCAATCTTTACCCGGCTTATTGGGATTAGGGAGTGGTATAATAATCGCCTCTCGCAAGGACTCCGGCAATCTTCCTATTTCGTATTCCTCATTTAACATAGCCAAAAGCGGGGGGAGCACCTCCTTTCTGTACAGTTTCTAAAATTCACTAGGGAGACCGTCGGTCCCCGGGGTCTTGCAAGTGGGTAGCTGCACCACCACCTCCTCTAGTTCTTCCAGGGTTATCGGGGCGTCTAGGTCCTCTTGCTCCTCCGCACTAATTCATGGCATACCTATGTCTTCCAGTGTTTCCCTTATGTCCCTGTGGTCGCTTCCCCCTTCATCCCCATACAGCTGTTGATAGTACTTTAGGAATTGTCTATTCACGCCCTCTTGGGTATCCACTACCTGCCCATCCTCCTTCTCTATTTCCCTGATTGTTGGTCTTGGGGTCTCACTTTTATATAACCATGCTAACACCCTTCACGGTTTATCTCCTCACACATGTTGTCTTTCTACATATCTCTTATAATTTAAGTTACACAGTCTCTCCCAGTGTTCCGCACATTCTTGTTGCAACCTGCTTATGGTTTCAGTGTCCTCTTTAGTATTGCCTTCGCGTCTCATCATTTTCTCCAGCTCCCTTCCCGCTTCCTGCAGTGCTGTTAGTATCCCTCCTTGCAGTCCTTTAGTCTTAGCTATTGCTATCCCCCTCAGTACCACTTTAAAGGCTTCTAAAGCGCACCCGCCGACGTCAGTATCCTTGTTCTTGGAGGTCTATATTGCCATGTGAGGGCCAGTGGCGAGTGGTCTGACAAGACCCTTGCCTTGTATTCTATCTGTACTATTTCTGCCATCAGCTCTTGCGTGACAAAACATGTAATCTAGCCTAGTATGCAAATTTTGTGGGGCAGAGAAATGTGAATACTGTCTGTCCTGCAAGTGGTGCATCCTCCAAGCATCCTCAAACCCGAAGTCCTTTAACAATGACTACAGTACCCTAGCAGCTGGGGCAGGTCTGTCCATTTTGTTATCCGATCTGTCTACTCTCGGGTTTAGTGTACAGTTAAAATCCCCCCCCCCCCAAATCACTGCCTCCCCCAAGTACATGCTCTGTTTGGTATACAGGGTCCTAAAATATGCCACTGTGTCCTGATTTGGGGCGTAAGTATTTATAATACATATTTCTTTATTTTCCACCAACCCTCTTACTGCGACCATCCTCCCATCTGCTTCCACTGTGGATTGTAATAACTGGAACGGAACATGCAGCGCCACCCAGATGATCACTCCTCTAGCATAAGCCAAATATGTCGCGCCAACCACCGTCCCCTTCCATTTCTTATGGATAACCTCCTAGTTTCTCTTTCCTAAGGTGTGCCTCTTGTATCAGGGCTATGTCTATTTTCTGTCTGCGCAGGTACATCATAACCTTATTCCTTTTCAAGTAACTATTGAGCCCCCTAACATTCCAAGTTAGCACTTTGAGGTCCCCCATTATCCAATGCCTTTCCGCCCCTCCTTGTGTGGGTCTGCGGGTTTTACTTGTAAGACATTGCTCATGTCTGTAGGCTCTTTCCCAAATTTTACCTCCCCCCTCCTTTTCCAACCCCAACCTACTTCCCAACTTTCCCTCCCCTCTTCTACAAACACCCCAACACCCCCCCTCTCCCTTCCACACCCCCACCTTTCCCAGCCCCAACTAGTGCCCAGCTCCATCCCTGGACCTCAGGCCTACCCGCATTTAGTACCTCTTCGGCGATGCCGATACTAGGACTCAGCAGGGAGTTGCCACCCTATTGACAACCTAACTATCCTATCTATTAGGGTTTAAGAGTGCATCCTTCGCGTCTCCTGTTATCTGCCGCATTATGTTGTGCACCTTCCGTGTTATATTCTCAATCTGTCGCCCCTTAATTTCAACACAATCCCACTCTATCCTATATTCAAGTCCCAAAGTCACAGTATATACAGCACCTCAGACTCAGGCTTCACTTGTCCGTACCTTCCTCTTTCCGATTGTCCGCTCCCTCTGGACAATTTTGGGCGTCCAACCATTCTGTTGCATCTTCTGGAGTCTCAAAGAACAGAGCTTTGTTTTTGTGGAACACTTTCAGCTTTGCAGGGTACATCAACATATATTGGAGACCCGCATCTCACAATCTCCTCTTCACTGTCCCGTAATTCAGTCGGCGTCTATGCACTTGAAGTGTGCAGTCCGGATATGCCGAGATGTTCGCATATGCCCTCTGTATGGTGCCCCCTTTCCTGAAATATTCCAGTATCTTCTCTCTATCTCGGTAGTTCAATATTTTGGCAATGATTGGCCTTCGGGGAGGTTCCTGGGGGAGTTTTCCTTGTGAGCACTCTGTGCGATCTCTCCACCGCAAATCCTTGCGTAAGGGCCCCACCTCCTATTTCCTGCAGCAATATGTTTTCAACGTAGTCCGTCGGGTTAGAGCCTTCTTCCCCTTCCGGGAGGCCTACTATGCGTACATTGTTCCTCTGTGCACGCCCTTCAGCTTCCTCTGATCTGTTCTGTAGATTGCTGGCCTGTTGCTTCAGAATGTGGATCTCCGAGGCATGAGATGTTCGGGCTGTTGTGTTTGTGGTCACTTCATTTTCCAGCTCATCTGCGCGTTCTGCTATCTTCCGTACATCCTGTCTGAGCAGATTAGCTTCTTCCTGTACTGCGCCTACTTTGAGCTCCAGCTCTGCTTTAAGTTCCACTGTGGCTGCCTCCGGCTTGCTCTCCCACGTAGCCTTTAAATCCGCAATTGCTTCCAGGATCTGCCGGTCATTGCGCGTTGGGGTCGTGTCCACCTGTGGGTTTTTGTCTTTAGGTCTCACCCCCTCTATCTGTTCTGGGGTTTTGTTGAAGAGTGGACTGCTTCCCCCTGGACTTGGGAAGTTTGGATGTCATCTTGGTGCCTGGATTCACACAAGCTCTAAATACCGCTGCTACTCAGTGCAGACAGCTTTTTTGTGCTGTGTGCTGCCGTGCCCTTCCTAGACTCTTATTTGTAGGCGCTATATAGCACCATTAGGTTAGTTGTTGCCCCACAGTGGGCCAGTCCCCCAGTTCCGCCAGCGCACACGGTCACACATATGAGCCCCTGCACCCTTCATGAGCAGGGCGTTTGGGTATTTGGTGCAGGAACCTTTCAGCTCTCGTATTCCATTGTGCTCTGTCATAGTTTGTTTGCATCTTAGCCACGGTTTATACAATGCAGATTCCTTCTGCTAGGGTCCGTTCCGTGACACTTCCTCATTAGTAACTTGCCTCCTCCGTGAGGTTGCTTCAAGCCCTCAGTTGTGTATTTGCAAAGTTACCTCAAATGCGGCGGGGTGCGCGCCAACCTTTAATTTCTGCCCGGGTTTGTGGCTCAGTGCCTTGCCGCCTCCTCTCTTGGTGCGCGACTCCCTAGCACTGCTTCAGTGTTTTCTGTGCCAGTGCCAGGGCAAACGAAACAGTAATGTTCTTTTGTACTGCTGTACTTGAACACTGGCTCCTTCCCTGAGCCTGTACCTGGTTGCATGTTAAGAGGGTGGGTCCAAGCCCTCACAAAGACTCAGGAAACAGCTGGGGGAGAAACGCGCACCTCGTTGCACTATTCTCTCAGCGACCGCTCCCATGGTCCGCACACGTCCAGATCAGCAGGTTCCCTCAGGCGCACCCCCCCCCTCCAGTTTGCCTCCTGTCTCGGCACCGCGCAGAGTCCAGCGTTGCGCTTGGACCACATATTAGCCCCCAGTCTAGCTCCCCTTCCGAGTGTGTTACTGTTTCCACAGTTGCCGTGTCAGTCGATCCAGGGATCCCAGTGCGGTCCTCTTCTCACAGCATTTTCCCGGTCTCTGCACTAACCCGCTGCTGTAGGTGTGCTCCTCAGGGGCACCCCTCTATTTCGGTGACTCGGTCCGTGCGATTGTCTCTGATTTGCAGGGGGTTGTGTCTTCTCTTTCCCCCGCAGCCCCCCTCCTGCCGCCAAGTCACCGGGTTGAGAGATTCATTCTCCGCTCCTCCTCTCACTTTTTTCTTGATGGGAGCTCGGTCCGCTGTGTCTCCGCATCTCTCAGCCTAGATGGTACCACTTCCAGCCTCCAGTGCGCCAGTATGTACACCCCAAGCCCTCCTTACATTAGCGCCTCGCAGTTCCCAGCTGGTCTGCTGCACTTCTCTTATGGGCCTCGCCACATCTGCATCGGGCAGCATTTCGTTTCCGCACCCGTAGTTCTCTTCACTGCAGTGCATTGGCTGGTCAGCACCTCAGCTCTTTGTTTGCTAGGCAGCCATTTTGCAATTTGCCGCAAGTCGGGCACTGCAGAACTTCGATGCCTCAGTATTCCTCCTTCCAGCGGTAGATCTTTTCCTACTAACGTTTAGTTTGTAGCAGCGGTATTCACGCATCCATAAGTGTAAAATAAGCCAGTTTGGTGGGTTTGAAATGCATCTTCTTCCCAGGATCAATAAAGGATCTGCAGGAGCTCACGGAAGCACGTCTTATCCGGCAGCCATTAAGCCACACCCCCCATTGTTTCAGATTCTTAGTGGGTTAATGAACCTAATGCAGAGGTCTTACATCTGTACAATCTATGTATCTCAGGTTGGAACTACAGTAGGTATAACAACCAATCATCCTCAAAAAGGTCCTTTTAAAATTTGGTTGAATAACCCCAGCAATACTCTGTGGCTTGAGTCATGTAGCGCCTGTAGCAAACATCTTGGCATCTAGTATATTCGATACCTGCACCATAAACCCATTTTTCACCCTTAACCAAAAGCAGAACCAGAGTTACTTTTAAAATCTTACCCTATTTCTTCACCTAAAAGGTGAAGCCATAGAGTGAGGTAGATGTAGGGTGCAGTAGCAGAAGAGAGAACAAGGTGGTGGCAGAGAAAGAGGCAGTAGCAGAACGAAACGTGTCCGTGAGGGGATAGCAAAAGCAATAGATGTAGCAACAGAAACAGTGTTTTAGGGACAGTCATGGGTGTAGCGGCAGACATGAATAATGACTGTGTGAGGAAGCAATAGAGAGACAAATAGGAAAGCTGGCATAAGAGTAAATAAAAGGGAAATAAATATGAAGTTGCATTGCACAAGATCATAATAAAAAGATAGTCGGTAACAGTGCAAGACAGCATTTTCGGGTTCAGCCTTTTTTTTCAGGCATTCCACAGTGAATAAAAAGTGGCATCCTATATCTATAAAGCTTGATGAGCAAGAGATGCTCACAGAGGCATCCTTCTCTTCTGATTCCTCACCCTGTGGTATAGGATCAGAAGTAGTCTTAGTTTAACTGGGGTCATGGGAACCTAGAGTGGCTGAGGCATTTGCCTCCATTCCTGACAATACTAAGCGTTACTTTAAGGATAGTGTCATTGTAGGTGGTGTTCACACCTCTGCCATCAGGGACACTGGGGCCAGCCAAACTGTAGTGGATTCCACTTGGGTAAACCCAGAGGAGCTGGCCACAGTTCCTCTGATACCCACGAAGTTAGCTGATGGGACCCCTCTTAAGTTTCCAGTTATGGCTGTAACTCTAGCTGTGAATGGTGGAGTAGTAAGGATTCCTATGTGTGTTCAGAGGCAAGTCCCTGGGAGAGTTCTGCTGTGAAATGATCTCAGAGACTTGGGTATTGTGGGAGATGCAGCAGAACAACCCTGCACAAGGTCTCAGACCAAGGCTGCCTTGGCCAAGTCCAAGGCTGAGCCAAAGCCAAAGGGGAAACCCAAGGCTAGAGGGGTCAAAAAGCAAAAGAGAGGGAAAGAGAATATTTCCCCCAACTCACCTATCACTGAGGTGGAGACAGTTGGTCAAGCCCCTGAACCTGACGAGGAAGAGGGCTGCCTGAAATACTTAACCCACATGACCATCCTGAATTGCAAGGTTTACTTGCAGAAGGTGGTCCTAATAGGGAAGAGTTCAGTAAGGGCCAAGGTGCGTGCCCATCTTTGGACGGCCTTAGCAGACGGGCCTGTTCCCAGCTGGAGGGTGAGCCACCTGGGAAACAAGGCTTCTCGGAAGTGTCCCTAGGCCCTTCAGTGGACTGACCAGCTTGTACCTTGGAACCTGCGTTGGAGCGTTGCTACATCGAGTTTTGCCTCGAGCTTTGGGGAAATCCTAGTTTGCACTGCAAAGCATCTCCTTGCTAAATTTCGTCGACCCAGTAGCTTTGGGCCGCGAGAGAGAGGTACATGCGTCGGATCCTGAGACTTGGGTGCCCCTGCATCACTGTGCAACAGTAGCGTTTGCTGCTGGCGACTTTTCCGCCTTTCTTCAAATGTCCTGAGACCAGCTTCTTCAGTGCTTTCTTTGTCCTGCATTTGTGACGAGAGATCAAGCTCCAGTTGTAATCCGAACCTGCATCTGAACCCGCATTGCCTATGCACTTTGAAGCTTAACCAAGGAGGGGATTTTGTACACCAAACTACCATCTCCAAGCCTGCCAAGTTTGGACTCTGAGTGAGTTAAGGACGGTGAGTAATCATACTAGTTACTGGTGGCCCCTAGTTCATCCAACCCATTTTTACGCACAAAGGTTTCTTTGTGGTCCTTGTCTTGGGTGGCTCTTGCTTCCTAAAGACGTCTGAAAGTTGGGGACCGATTTGTTCTCCACAGCAGATCCTCTGACTCTCAGAACTGAATTTCCACACCCCAGAATCTCTTGCTAACTTTTCCTTCCCATTGAATATGGTCCTTTGTAAGCTTTGCGCATCCATGAGCGCTTTTACCTACAAACATGACTCTGAGAACAAGGCTCCAATCTTTGTAGGGCTGGCCGAAAAGGGATTGTACACATATTTTACATAGTGTGTGTTTAAGTAGTTATATTACTGTGTTTGTCATTATTTACTTGTGTTTGTTGTGGGCCTAACAAATTCTATATTTTTGATATACTACTGTCGAAGGGTAATTCTTGTCGTCCAACTGTGTGTGTTCATCCAAGACCTCCGATCACCCCCACTACTCCTGAGACTTCGCCTTGGCTGCTCTCCAAGCTGCCTTGAATTGTCCTGGCTAACCTCGCAGATGTGTTCCCTGTTTCACTAACAAGGGTGGCCTCCAAAACATCTGTTCACCAGAGCAGAGTTTAGAAATCCATTCTAACAGAGTACAGGTTCTCATTTTACTCAGGAATCACTGGGACCATTAGGCATTAGAATTAACATCCTGGGGGGCAGGAGGGTGGCTATGGAAACTAAACAAGACATTTCAAATGGATCCAAGGACTTTCTCAAGTATGAAAAATGAGTAGACCTAAAGGAAAGTGTACATATAACCTAACCTTAACAAATGTCACAATCTATGTCCAATAGAATTCTAATATGCAGTGTGGGAATACATAGGCACAGAAAACATTTTACATTGTTTTGTTTTTAATGTGATCATTATTACAAAGCTGCATTTACAAATTCGAATAAAATATTTCATATCAATATACAAAATTATCTTGAAAGGGTAGCACCATGTAATGTATTCAGGGTCTATGTGGCTGATGGTATCTTGAACAAATTAATTGTCAGATGTTACAGAGAGTGCATAACGTTAAAACAATATTATACTGCCACTTCTTCATGGGGAGGGGAATTAACCCTGGGCAAAATGAGTGGATTGGATTAAACGTTCTAGCTTTCGAATTCCCAGTGGCTTCAAGATGGAGGAAGGAATGGTACGGTGGTCAGACCCTCCTTCGAAGCACCGCGAGCGACGCATTCATACCGCAAACGGAGAAGCTGAAGCTGCTGACCGGGATGCACACAGACAAACTACGGCGTCCGTCTCTGGTACGGAAGACCGAGAACAGAGTAAGAAGAAAGCCCAGGCGGGAGAACCCACCGAACCATGCGGGTCAGCAGAGACGTGCAGCCCGGCTCCAGTGAAGTCCTGCAGAGCTGCGGGAGGCAGCGCAAGGACTGAAGAACTAATGAGGAAGCCGTCGGAAGCTTCTGGAAAGACCGAATCCAAGGAAGAGGACCGGGAGCTCCTGTTGAAGGTACGGGGGGGGCTACCCAGGCCCACAGAGGGAACACAAGAGACCATTTCTAAGAGGGTTTGGGAACCAGAACTAACATATAAGCACCTTTGGGCAAAGTACTGTACCTGGCAGGATAGTGATGCGGGTATAGTAGAAGTAGAACAAAGTGAAGGAGACCGGGCCGGGGACCCGCAGGTAAACGAGGGGAATTCCTCAACTTTGCATATTCTTCGAGGCAGTACCTGATGGGGAAGTTTACCAGGTCTGCCTACCTGAGCCACTGGAGAGGCTCACAGCAAACAGCCTGAGACAGACCAGGGGAAAGAAGACATGCACCCTGGTGTGTGGAACTGCCATATGAAGCCTGAGAAAGGCCAACCTTTTTGGACTGCGATAGCTTGAAACGGCCTGGGGAAGGGAGTCACTCCCCAAACATCCGTGCAGTGTGGCAAAAGCCTGAGAGAGATCAGAAGAAAGCCATACCCCTTGGTGGTGTGTATTGTGAAACCAAGAGATATCAGGGGAAAGAAGCCATATTCTCTGGCGTTGTGTAGCGGAAAACCTCTCTTAGAGTTAGGGAGGGATAGATTTCTTCTTTATATTTGAACAAACCTAAAGTTCGTACCAACAATCATGCCACCTGCGTGTCCTTCTCCTCCTTCGACACCCTTGCAGACAATACAAATTTTGTTTTACATTCAGCGGATAATCTTTTAAAAACCTGTTCAGGTTGTGCTATGACACTCCTATCAAAAGACATTCAAGGGAATATGTTCTCGTATGTAAATTCAAAGATGTATTTATTTTCTTCCATGTAATGGGTTTAACAAAGTATTAAATGCCATATCCATGTTCTGACCTGGTAAGAGGCCATATTGTGTCAGCCCCTTTGTGCTTTAAGTTTTAGAGCTGGGCCAGGTATGACCCATAAGAGGGCTGGTTGTCATGGTGCATTGTCAGACGGTTCTTTGAAGTTCCGTTGCTCAGTATGATTACACTAGCTGGCTGTCACAAATGCCAGACTTAATGTTTGACTGAGTAAAAATGAATGCCATCCTTCAATGGAATACGTGTCTGATGATAATTTCTGATTACTTGGGGAAGTCTACCGCTGGCCCACTTCTCAAAATATGTTATTGTATTTTTAGTGAATGCTTGGATAAATCCAGTGCCAAATGGGGGGTTGTTAATGAACAGTATTTTACTTGCAAGGCCTGTTTTTGTGATCAAAGATAATATTTGTCCCTTTGGTGGATTCAGGCACTGTCATGAAGTTTTTATTTTATTTGTAATGTTTTATTGCCATTTATCATAAACAAAACAAACATAGGAGATTTAGGAGGACACGAGGGGATCACAGATCCCAGCATCAAAACATTCCAACCAAATACATTAAGACCCCAAAAGAACATTTCTGTCAGCTGGCGCTGTTTCAGAGGCCCCTACCTGGTGCCCCCCACACCACTTGCCTCCTTTCCCAATAACCCAGTTTTGCGCCTCCTATTAGCACCAGTCGCCTATGATCCTTGTACAAGCCCCCTGCTTGATGCCAGGACCAGTGCTCCCCTGCACCCCCTATTCTCATGTCCTTCAGGTGTGACCAGGTGATCACTCTGGTTTTAATTATGGTATCCAATAGCAACTAAAGTTCTACGGAGGTAGTTTGTCTGATGGGGGAAACCTGTACCAGTGTGTCCCAGGTGTTCACATTCTCGCATCCCTCTCCAGGTTCTGTTCATGCGCCAAGCTGCCGATTCTGCTAAAGCCCACCTCTTGAAATCCGCCCTCCAGGCCTCAATACTGGGTCACCCAGGTGCCTTCCAAGACATAGCTATGTTGTTTGGCAAGTATGCAGATGAGGTTTTTCATACGAAGGATGGAACGTTCCTAGCTGCCCCTTCCTGCATATAGACCCAACAGAAATGCCTCTGGTGGCCACTCACGCATCTCAATTCCCCCCCATCGCTGCACAGCCACCACACTCCCCCAGAACCTGCCGATGATCGGGCATGACCAGAACATGTGAGGTTCGTGTCCGCATCTGGGGCAGTTAGAGACACTCATGCCCCGAAACCTTGACAGCCTATAAGGTGTCCGGTACGCTCTGTGCAGCACTTAGAGCTGTGTGGTTTTAAGTCTGGCATTCCTCGACACTGCTTTAGCATATGCCAGTGCTCGCCGCCATTCAGCTTCCGTGAGCTCTCGGCCAACATCTGCCTCCCATTTCTCCCTCAGTCGGTGATCTCCTGCATCCCGTGTAGACAACAGCAATTCGTACAATCTCTAGACTGCGTTTCCTCCCTCAGCAATATCATACAATCTCTAGACTGCGTTTCCTCCCTCAGCAATATCATACAATGTGCCCAGCACCAGGTCCTCCTCAGTGCCCTCTCTAAAGGCTGGCCATTTCCTTTGAATAATCTTAATCAGTGTTTGAAACATCAAAAACTGTCCCTTGTGTAAGCCTGTCTGTTCACTCAATGTATTAAAATCTGCTACTTTCCCTTCCTCTAGCAGACCCCCTATCGTGGCCAGCCTCTGTACTTCCCATCTGCATCTTATCTGCTACACTGAGTCGCGTCCCGGCCCAGCGAAACCAACCAGCGGAATATTTGAGGAGTACGATTCCCCAGTCCCCACTAGCTTCCACATTCGTCACCATATCGTCGCACCCAGTTGCAGAAGCCATGGCGTTTCCGCAGTGTGTGAGTAAGGGTTCACTGTCAAGTGGCTGACCTGCAATATTCCATACCCTCTTAGATGATAAACCCCCATGAACTGATTGCCCTCAAGCCTGACAGGTGGAACATGTCCCAGGTCAGTCCTTTCCAGGCTTCAAATGCTGGACCGCCTCTTCTCCAGCCCTAGCCACCCCCTCTCCCCATACCCTCGTCTCTGTTAGACCAGTGTTCCACCTCTTTGAGCCATTTGAAGTATTACAGGCCCCCAGCCTTTTTCCATGCCATTGCAATATCCCTTTTAACCAGCACACGCACCATATCCATTAATTTGATTATGTGCCTGAGTTTTCTGATCCTCGGGTATGCTCCCAGGAGGCACTCTTTGGGTGACCAGTCGTATCTAATCACCCCAGCCTTTCTACAAGCTTGCTCTATTTTGCCCCAAAAGCAGCAAATTCTCGGGCACACCCAAAACATGTGCATCATCACTGCACCTTCAGATCCACACCAGGGGCAGCATGAATTTGTTCTGTTGTTAAACTTGGCCATTCTGCTCGGGGTCATATAAGTCCTATACAAGACGTTTAACTGGATTAACCTGAACCAGACATTTCTGGACACTTCCTGTGGGTACGCTAGAATCCTCTCCCACTCCCTGTCTGTGATGTCAGACCCCAAGTCTGCCTCCCACTAAAGTTTGAGCTTACTACTTTTAGGGTTGGGTCTATCCGCCAGTAGAGTGTAGAACCTGGAAACAGGTTTCCCGCTGTCCCCCAGAATATGGAGCAGTGCTAGTAGTGGATCGGTGTCACGAGTCGCACAACACCGCCCACCTCCCAGCGCATAACATCGCCCGCCTCCCAGTGACACCCTACCTGTGGCGATGGTCCTTCCCGGGCGCACCCCTTCAGAAGCCGTAGCGCCGGGGTCCCCGCATGGGGGAGGTGACGCGCGGCGTCATGGAAACTGTGGTGGCGCTGGGGGGGGATCGGTCTTCACCACCCCGGCTTCCTGGTCACGTGGGCAATGCTCACGTGATGCTGAAGGGGCAGCCCGCCCAGCCAATCCTGTTGCCGCTTCCCGGTTGCAAGGGTCACGTGATACGCGACGCCACTCACGTGACCCAATGAGGAAGCGATCACGTGACCCAAACACCGGCTCAAAGGCACACTGAAGCCGAGCTTCCACGCTTCTCAGCTGTTTTCAGCATTTCGAGTGGCATTGCGTTTTTCCTGGATCTTGACCTTCCGGCTTTTTGGACCCTGGTTTCTGGTGATTGTGGACTGTCTTGCCTGCCCCTTGGATTTGGTTGCCCGGACTTTGCCTTGTGGATTTCGGACTTTCTGGCTTGCACCATTGGACCTGCTTCCTACGGATTTCGGACTTGGCTTCTGGAACTTTAGAATTTTGTCTTCCTCGGATCTTGGACACTTCTTGCTTTGGACATTTTGGAACTGCTTCTGGAACTCCCCTTTGGCTCAAGGTTGTTTTGGACTTCGGCTAAGCACCACGTCAAGCCCCAAGTAAAGGGGGTCTGGCCTCAGCGCCCCCGGATACCTCCCCATCCTGGTTCCTCTCCCATGCTAGGTAGGTCCCACTCCATTTTCTTGATTATTGGTCATCCCCAGGTTATTGCTTTATACTCACACTTACCTGCTCTTCCCTTACAGCACCTGGTACCCGTGTTCCTGACCCTTTGCACCTGTGGCCTCAATAACTGGTGAAGGAGTATATTATTCTTTCCTTCACTGGTGCTTGGGGACGGAGGTACCCATAGACATCGCAGAGGTTACGTTGTGACAGACTGAGAAGCCTTCTCTGCCTTGGCTATGGATGCCGCCGCCGGGGACCAGGTGGCTGCTTTAGTCGAGGGCATTACGGTTCTCGGAGCTGATATGTCTGCTGCCACGGCCGCTATCCATCAGCGACTTGACACTATACAGAGCGAACGCCACGCACTCCCTCCTGATCCTGAGTTCGGGGATAGCTCTTCCCAGATGAACCCACCGGCTCCTGTTCCAACTCCTGCCCCAGTCTACGTTCCCACGCCGTTCCCCCTGGCCCCTGCCGAAAAGTTTCAGGGAGATCCTAGCAAATTTTGCACTTTCATTAATCAGTGCAAACTTCATTTTTTATGCCGCCCCCTAGCTTTTCCCGATTCCACAACGAAGGCGGCATTCACACTTTCACACCTAGGAGGCATAGCAGCCGCCTGGGCCAACCCATTGCTAGAAACAAACAGCCCCGTACTATACGATTTCGATTTGCTAATCGCGGAAATGACGAGAGTGTTTGATACCAGACACAAAGCACAGACACGGGATCTAGAGTTGTTAGAATTGGCTCAAGGTAAGAGTCCACTGGTCGATTACATTACTCGCTTCAACCAATTATCAGTGGAGACAGCATGGCCAGAGAATGAAAAGGCTGTGGTGTTTTATCGTGGTCTTAATGAGGCTATGAAAGATGCACTGGCAGTTGTACCTTCGCTGCCGGCACAATATCCCAAACTTGTGGATCTGTCACTACAGGTCGATGCCCGAAGGGCTGAGAGAAGAGTTGAGGCTAAGAAATATGTCCCTTTTTCGAACCCAAACATCAACGACTCCACTAGCGAGCCTATGCAAATCGGCAGGGTCCGTAGCCCTATTACAGCTACCGAAAGGGAACGCCGTAGAACCTCCAACGCATGCTTTTACTGCGGGTTGAATGGCCATTACGTCCGGGAATGTCCTCGACGCCCTAAACCTAAAGCGGAGGTTTTTCGGAAAGCCCGCCCCTAAGTGAGGAGGTTCGGACGGGTCCTCCCTTTTCTTCCTCCTCACCTTCAACATTATCGGGACCCATGCACATTCAGGCCCTTCTAGTTTCCCCCGACAACACTCCACATCAGGTTCACTTAGCGATTGATTCAGGGGCCACGGGGAACTATGTCGACATAGCGTTAGCCGCCTCACTTAACTTACCCGTTTTGAACAAACGACGACCGGAACCTGTGCAAGCTGTTGACGGTTCAACGCTCATCTCAGGCCCAATCAAGCAGCAGACAGCACCATTGACCCTTGTCATCCACGAAAAACACAAAGAAACCCTTTCATTTGATTTTATCACGGCACCACAATTTGGTTTCATCTTGGGTCTTCCGTGGTTGCGAACCCACAATCCAGTCGTTGATTGGGCCCAGAGTAAGGTGTTAATCGAATCCCCCTATTGACAAAATCATTGCCTGGTATACCCTGAGCCGGTGACCTCCCCTTCTCAGGTGTTGAGCGCTTTGGCCCATTTGCAGCTCACGGATGAGCATGATATGGAGTCTGACCCTCCTAACCATGTCGTGGGAGTCACCGCTTCTGGCATACCTGCAGAATACAGGGATTACCTGGATGTTTTTGACAAAAGAAAGGCTGAAGATCTCCCACCACACAGACCTTATGACTGCCCTATCGACCTCGTCCCTGACGCCGTAATCCCTTGTGGTCGGATATATTCCTTGTCTCGCACGGAAGATCAGGCCCTCAAGGACTACCTTCAGACCGCCTTAAGAATAGGCCACATTCGCCCATCACAGTCCCCTGCTGCCAGTCCCATCTTTTTCGTCCCCAAAAGGGAAGGAGACTTACGTCCCTGTGTAGACTACCGCCGTCTCAACCAAATCACCATAAAGAACCGATACCCGATTCCCTTAATAAATCCCCTTCTAGACAATCTTACTCATGCCGTACTTTTTACTAAACTTGACCTTAGGGGGGCCTACAATCTTATTCGAATAAGACAAGGGGATGAGTGGAAGACTGCCTTCTGTACCCGACATAGACTTTTTCAATATACCGTCATGCCCTTCGGACTCTGCAATGCCCCTGCGACATTTCAGAGATTCATGAATTACATCTTCCATGATATCCTAGATATATTCGTCATAGTCTATCTAGACGATATTATGATATACTCCCCTTCATTCTCGTCACACGTAACCCATGTTAAAGAGGTGCTCCACAGGCTTAGGACCAACGCCCTGTTTGCCAAGCCTGAAAAATGCCTCTTTCATGTTACAGAGGTGGATTTCTTGGGGTTTCACATCACTCCTAAAGGTCTGTCCATGAATGCGGCCAAGGTTGATGTTGTTCTGAACTGGCCAGTAACCACAACAGTTAAGGCTTTGCAATCATTTCTCGGGTTCGCAAATTTCTATAGAAGGTTTGTTGCAGGGTTTTCCTCTATAGCTGCACCGCTTACTCGCCTGACCAGCCCCCGAGAACCATATGTTTGGACGAAAGCACAGGATCCGGCTTTCGAGACATTAAAGGCGGCCTTCACTTCTGCTCCTATTCTGCAACACCCAAACCCTGATTTGCCTTTTATAGTGGAAGCAGATGCCTCATCATTTGCATTAGGGGCAGTATTATCGCAACATTGTCCTGCCTCAGGGATGCTACACCCCGTCGCCTATCATTCCCGCTAGTTCACCGCTGCAGAACAACACTATACTGTAACCGAAAAGGAGTTGCTCGCTGTTAAGGACGCATTTCAGGTTTGGAGACACCACTTGTTGGGAGCTAAGAATCAAATCGTCGTTTATTCTGACCACCGTAACCTACAAGACCTGGCGAACCTGAAATGCGTAAACAGTCGACAAGCCTGTTGGCACCTGTTCTTCTCCACCTATGACTTTGTCATACGACATCGTCCTGGCACCGGTCATGGCAAAGCAGATGCTCTTTCACGTTTACAGGGTGGAGAATCCCTTCCTGTGTTCCCTGAACACCTCCTGGGCAAAAATCATGTTATTTGTCTATGTACTCCTTCAACCCGACCTGGTCAGTTCTGTCCGCAGTTGGGCTTCTACACATTCCAATGACATGAGCGAATGGGATTTAGTGTATCACGAGGGATTACCCTTTATGCAGGGCCTACTGTTCCTCCCCACCACGGACACGCGCATTCAGGCTCTTGAGTGGTCTCATGACGCTCCAGTTAGCGGGCATCCGGGGCAACAAAAAACCCTCCCATTTATTAAAGAGATGGTGTTGGTGGCCGTCCATGCGCAGAGATGTAACTAACTTTCTGATGTTTGTTAATCTGCTTAGAATCACATGCTGTGCATAGGTCCGACATCCAGTGGTCACTGCAGAGTATTGCATTTTGTTTTTCGTAGTCGAAAAGGGACGTCGACAAGGCGTGTCTGAAATACTATCCCTATAGTGACGTGCGTTGTACCCACAATCCCTCACGCGTCGAGGTCCCTCAGATTGTTTTTTTCCGCCCAGCTACTGGTCGCCTTTACGCGGAGCTCCTCGAGAGACATTGCAGATTCCATCTCCTCGACCTTTGGTCGTTTTCCTATTTAATATATAACATATCGATCCCTCCCTCTACGCAGTTGTGAAGCTGTCTCCGCCGAGCAAGATCTTCGATGGAGGGGACGAGCGGAGAAGATCCTTCGGCGTTGCCGAACACGTGGCCTGGCCTCGCAGGCCAAATACAGTAGGGAGAGTGGAGTCGTGGGACATCTCTGGTTCTTTTCTGAGAATACCTTTCCTTTTCCCCTTCCTTTCCTTTGGGTCGTTATCACGATTTATTGCCTCGGCTATGGAGAGGAAACCCTTTAGGTTTTGCCCACTTTGCAAGGGCAAGTTTACTTGGAAGGACAAGCATTCACAGTGTAACCCCTGCTTGCCCCTCGATCACAAAGAGGAGGGTTGCACGGCTTGTCGGCTTCTTAAGCCAAAGACTCTAAAAGACCGTAGGGTCAAGAGGTGGGCGGCCTACGCTATGTCGAAGGCCGATTCTTCACCCGCCGCTGCTACCACCGACAGTGACGAGGAACGTGATAACATGACCTCCGCTACGGAAGTTGTAGACCACTCTAAAGAGCGCTCGCGCTCTTCGTCGTCTGTCCCCGGCCCCGACGGGCTCAGCTCACGCCCTGCTTATGGGGATGAACACCCCGGCGACACTGACGCACACGATACCACACATAAGCACACAACCCATGGCTCTTCTTCGTCGAAGACGAAGAAAGCATCAGCGCCCAAGGAGACGCAGGTTCCACCGGCGGCCTCCTCGGACCGTTCAGGTTCGAAGCCCCTCTCGCAACCGCAGCCGCGACCAGCGACTGGGCTTTCGGCAAATAAGGGCGCCGCCCCCAAACCATTGGCCGGCGCGCACCAGCAGAGAGCGCACGCCGCCGTAGAACGATCGACACCCGTAATGTCGAAACCACAGCCCTCCACTGACAAACGAGTCGCAGAGAGCTTGGCGAGGATCGTTGTAGCCGACGCCCAGAAGCGTACCCCGAAAGACACGTCGAGCGCTACGCAGAGGTCGAAAGACACACCGAAAAAGCCCGAAGAAAGACACAGACTACCCCCTTCAGTCGGGGGGACCCCCAGCACACCGGAAGGCTTTTCGGAAGGCGACGGGACACTTTCCTCGACGTTATGGGAGAGGTCGAGCCGTTTTCAGCTAGATGACACTAATTTTCCCCCGCTAGACCGCTTAGGGGTACCCCATGAAACCATGGAAAGGCTCCATCTCTGCATGGAGAGAATGGAGAGGTTTATGAAGACCCAGAACCCTCCCACTCCCAAGAGAACAAGAGAAGGGCCTCAGGAGGACCCCAGGGCCAAATATCCGAGACTAGTCAATCCCCAGCAGGACACAGCCTCAGACTTCCATAATGTGTATGACCTCACTGGTGAGGAACAATATTTGGAGGAGGAGGATGAATTTGTGGACGATGAAGAGGGACAGTACCAGGAGGAAGGTCTGGAAGACAGCCCAGACATGGTAGGAGAAGGCTTCGGAGAAAATCCAGAAGAAGGACCTTCGCATCCCTGGCAATCCCCATCAGTATATTCGGACACTGATGTCCTGAACCTAAATCCTCGTGACAATTCACCTGTTAGAAACACGTCTCCCATTGACGATCAGCCCACATTCAATGCCCTGTTGCGCAGAGCAGCAGCACATTTCGAACTGGACACTGGGGAGATCTCTCCTGAAATAGACTTTGTGGAAAGAGTAATTAAGGAGAAACCCCCAGTCAGCCAGACCATTCCCCTTCTCGCTTCAGTGAAGAGAAGAATCATCCCTTCGCTATCCACACCCGCACTAATCAGAGGAGTTAATCCAAGAATTGAAAAACTTTTCACTCCTTCACCCTCGGACCCGCTGTACATCAGGGGACATTCCATTCCGGATTCCCTTGTAGTAACTAATACAAGGAAGAGGTCAGGGGTGCCGCTGTCCACCAGCGATGCACCACCTGATGAGGAGGGCAAGAGGTTATATGCCCTTGCAAAGAGAGTCACATCCTCGGCTGCCTTTTCGGCAAGAATTGCGAACAACAATTCTTTGCTAGCTAGCTACGCGGACGCGCAGTGGGCCAAACTGCGCAAAGACGCCGAAGAAGCGCCGGAACCACTACGTACACGCCTGCTATCAACTATTGGCAAAGGAACCCAGGTCAACCAGAGTATTGTAAAGAACTCTCTGGATGCTGCAGAGACAGCGGGACGTTCCCTGGTTCAGGGAATACTCCTAAAACGCCATGTATGGCTGCGCAACTCAGGGATGAAACCGGAGACACAGGCGTCTTTAATAAATAAACCTGTTGAAGACTCAAACCTCTTTGGGAAAGAGGTGGATGAGGCTCTGGAGATGGCTAAAAAAGAGTTTGATACTATCAAAACTCTTGACCAGATCTCTAAGCCCACTACCAGACGCGGCTATGGCAACAAACGGTTTTTTCGTGGCCAACGCCAACAGCAGAATCAGCAGCAACAGTACCCTGCCACCAATTACCAGACCAATAGTGGGCAGTACAGCCAAAGAGGCCAGCGCCGGGGCAAAGGGAGAGGTCGGGGGTCCACCCCCAGAGGCTCCCAAGCCCCCAACAACACCAAATGACGCGAAGATTCGCGTCCCCTCCCATGCAACACCGGTCGGGGGCCGGATAACATCCTTTCTTCCAGCATGGGAGGGAATAACGTCAGACCGCTGGGTACTTTCCACCGTAGCCCACGGATACTGCATCAAATTCAACAGTTCCCCAACATACAGACCCCCGAGGGGATGACGCATGACACCGGAACACCTTGCCATCCTTCTCCAAGAAGTACAACAACTGCTGGAAAAAGGAGCCATAGAGGTCGTGCCTCTATCTCAGGTAACGGAAGGTATTTATTCAGTGTACTTCCTTGTACCCAAAAAGGATCTAACCATGCGCCCTGTATTAGATCTGCGCCCAGCGAACAAGTTTATCAAACCCCAGAAGTTTCGTATGGTGAGCTTACAGGAAGTGATCCCACTGCTATCACAGGGAGATTACATGACAACATTGGACATGAAAGATGCATACTTTCATATTTTAATGTTGCCAGTGCACAGAAGATACCTCAGGTTCATGATAGAGGGCAAACACTACCAGTTCAGAGTGCTACCCTTCGGCATAGCATCAGCACCAAGGGTATTCACGAAGGTACTGGCAGTGGCAGCGGCCCACCTGCGCAGGTTGTCCATTCCAGTTTACCCTTACCTCGACGACTGGCTCATAACCGGGGATTCTTACGAAACATGCTTCTCCAATACCCAAAAGACTGTAGACCTTTTGTTCCAGTTGGGCTTCTCCATCAACGAAAAGAAGTCCAGCCTAGACCCCAGCCAAATCAAACAATTCCTAGGGGCTCTAATTCAAACAAAGGACGGCCTCGTCTTCCCCTCCAACGAGAGGGTCCAAAACATGCTGTTTCAGATCCCTCAATATGTGACCGGTCGAGAGGTGACGGTACGCAAAGCAATGCTCACTTGATGGACTTGATGGAGATGTCTCTATCTCCCCCAGTGAAACTCCCCTGCCCGTACAACATGCTGTCACAAGACAAGGGCAGGACTCTGCATCCATGCCCCCAGAACATGAACTTAGCAGCTTGGCTCCTGAGATCATAGAATTCGGACATCTACAGCTCCGCAGAGATGCATGGACATCCTCAGGGAAGCCAGAAAACCTAACACTCGCCACTGTTATTCTAGCAAGTGGAAGAGATTTGTTATCTGGTGCAGAGGAAAAAGCATCAACCCGATTGACTGCTCTCCCACACATATTGTTCTATAGCTGACCCACTTATTGGATTCAGGTCTAGTGTTCAATTCCATTAAAGTACACCTAGTGGCACTTTCTGCATACACCACTTCCCAACTCAAGGTGTCGTGGTGGAAGATCCCTGTTATAAAGGCCTTCATGGAGGGAATAAAGAGAATACACCCCCCGATAGCTGACCCAGCTCCCGGATGGGACCTTAACGTGGTACTTACCAGACTCATGGGCTCACCTTTCGAACCCATGCACAAAGCATCTCTTAAAGACCTCACTCTTAAGACTGCTTTTTTAATAGCTATCACCTCCATCAGGAGAGTAAGTGAACTACAGGCTCTTTCTGTTCTAGACCCCTTCGTTACAGTTCACAGAGATAAGGTGGTTCTACGCACGCACCCAAGGTTTGCTCCGAAATTCATCTCGAAATTCCACGTAAACCAGTCTATAGAACTGCCAACGTTCTTTCAAAATCCTTCCAACTTGGGAGAAAAAACTCAGCACATACTAGATGTGCGCAGAGCGGTCATGTTCTACATGGAAAGAACCAGACCACTGAGGAAGACTAATCAGTTCTTCGTCTCGGTGGCAGCAGGAAGAGAAGGGGATGCAGTTTCAAAGTCCACTATTTCTAGATGGATTGTTCAATGCATCACTCTCTGCTATACTCTTGCTAAGAGAGAACTGCCCTTTAAGCCAAGAGCACACTCTACTCGAGGCACGGGGGCGTCCATAGCATTCATTGCAAATGTTCCCCTTGAGTCCATCTGCAAAGCGGCTACCTGGAGTTCTGTGCACACCTTTACAAAACACTACTGTCTAGATGCACACTCGAGATCTGACTCCCAGGTGGGACAGGCAGTATTAAGACATCTTTTCTCTACTGTTCCTTCTCATAACCCACCGCCAACTCCGGGTACTGCTCGCTAGTCTATGCACAGCATGTGATTCTAAGCAGATTAACAAACATCAGAAGACAATGCATTACTTACCGTAAAAGCATTTCTGATGGTTGTATCTGCTTAGATTCACATGCGCCCACCCTTCCTCCCCGCTCGGATGGAAGGAACATAGACCTCTCTTTATATCTCTCTTTTCTGTACTCACTCACGTCTAGAAGGCTCCCTCAGGGCAGAAAAATACAAACAGAGGGACCTCGACGCGTGAGGGATTGTGGGTACAACGCACGTCACTATAGGGATAGTATTTCAGACACGCCTTGTCGACGTCCCTTTTCGACTACGAAAAACAAAATACAATACTCCGCAGTGACCACTGGATGTCGGACCTATGCACAGCATGTGAATCTAAGCAGATACAACCATCAGAAATGCTTTTACGTTAAGTAATGCATTGTCATATTTCAAACTGCCCAATCTGTGCTCAATGTAAAAATACTAAAGGGCGTCTGTTGGGTCTGCTTCAACCGCTACCCATTCCCCCCTGTCCCTGGCACACATAACGATGGACTTTATAACTGATTTGCTGAAGGTCCAGGGTCATGATACCATATGGGTCGTGGTTGACGCATTCACCAAGATGGCACGCTTCGTCCCATGCATCGGCATTCCTTCAGCACCAACACTAGCCAGATTGTTTTTCAAGTCTGTATTCTGTCTTTTCGGATTACCTTCGGTGGTTATATCCGATAGGGGTTCCCAGTTCACCTCTAGATTTTGGCGCTCCCTCACTCGTCTTCTGGGCATAGATGCTCGTTTCTCGTCTTCATATCACCCCGAGACTGATGGCCAGACCGAACGTGTCAACCAGACACTAGAACAGTATCTTTGCTGTCTCTCTCTTCAACACCAATATACCTGGTTCCAAGTACTGCACTTTGCAGAATTCGCATATAACAACGCACCTCATTCTGCCACCGGGTTCTCTCCGTTTTATTCCATGTATGGACAACATCCCAGAGTCTTTCCCATCCCTGACTTCTCCACTGCATTAACTCCTGCAGCAGCCGGCTGCATTAGGGATCTGAAGGGCATACATGCTCAGACCCCGGTGCATTTGAAGGAAGCCCAGACTGCCATGTGCCGTGCGGCCAATAGACATCGTGCCCCGGCCCCTTGCTACTCGGTTGGGGATAAGGTCTGGTTATCCACTCGCCACCTACGGATACCAGGTTGCCGTAAGCTCCCTCCCTGTTTTGTTGGCCCGTGCCGAATTTCGAGGGTCATTAACCAAGTGACCTTCCGTCTAACCATACCCTCCTCATGGCGCATACACCCAGTTTTCCATACTTTCCTGTTAAAACCTTGTCGGCCCCTCACGAGGCCACTGCTGCTGCCGGCTCCTCTTGTGCAAGGGTCCTCAGATGAGTATGAGGTGAGGGACATATTGGGATCGCGTCTTCATAATGGGGTCTTGTATTACCTGATCGATTGGGCCGGCCTCGGCCCGGAAGATAGGTCATGGGAGCCTGCATCTAATGTTCACGCCCCCCTTTTAGTGTCACGATTCCATCGGGAGCATCCGTCCTGCCCACGTGGATGTGGGCCTTTGGGTGGGGATTCTGTCATGAGTCGCACAACACCGCCCACCTCCCAGCGCATAACACCGCCCGCCTCCCAGCGACACCCTACCTTCGGCGGTGGTCCTTCCCGGTCGCACCCCTTCAGAAGCCGTAGCGCTGGGGTCTCCGCATGGGGGAGGAGGCGCGCGGCGTCATGGAAACTGTGGCCGCGGTGGCGCTGGGGGGATCGGTCTTCACCACCCTGGCTTCCTGGTCACGTGGGCAACGCTCACGTGATGCTGAAGGGGCGGCCCGCCCAGCCAATCCTGTTGCCGCTTCCTGGTTGCAAGGGTCACGTGCTACGCGACGCCACTCACGTGACCCAATGAGGAAGCAATCACGTGACCCAAGCACTGGCTCAAAGGCACACTGAAGCCGAGCTTCCGCGCTTCTCAGCTGTTTTCAGCATTTCGAGTGGCGTTGTGTTTTTCCTGGATCTTGACCTTCTGGCTTTTTGGACCCTGGTTTCTGGTGATTGTGGACTGTCTTGCCTGCTCCTTGGATTTGGTTGCCCGGACTTTGCCTTGTGGATTTTGGACTTTCTGGCTTGCACCATTGGACCTGCTTCCTACGGATTTCGGACTTGGCTTCTGGAACTTTAGAATTTTGTCTTCCTCAGATCTTGGACACTTCTTGCTTTGGACATTTTGGAACTGCTTCTGGAACTCCCCTTTGGCTCAAGGTTGTTTTGGACTTCGGCTAAGCACCACGTCAAGCCCCAAGTAAAGGGGACTGGCCCCAGCGCCCCCGGATACCTCCCCATCCTGGTTCCTCTCCCATGCTAGGTAGGTCCCACTCCATTTTCTTGATTATTGGTCATCCCCAGGTTATTGCTTTATACTCACACTTAGCTGCTCTTCCCTTACAGCACCTCGTACCTGTGTTCCTGACCCTTTGCACCTGTGGCCTCAATAACTGGTGAAGGAGTATATTATTCTTTCCTTCACTGGTGCTTGGGGACGGAGGTACCCATAGACATCGCAGAGGTTTTGTTGTGACAATCGGCCTCCGGTTCCTCGGGCCACTCCTTCCAGCATTTCCCGGCTACACTCCTGATTCTTTGGTACCACCTCGGATGTGCTTTAAGTTGTCTTCTGGTTAGTGCATGTAAATCAGCATGTTGTCTGCGTACATGGATATGAGGTGATGAACCCCACCCACCATTATCCCTGCTGCCTCCTAATGTTTACCCAAAAAGACCGCGAGTGGCTCCAAGGTCAAAATTAATATCATCGAGGATCGGGGGCAGCCCTATTTTGTGCCCCTCTGCAACCTGCATTCCCGGGATATCTGCGTCCGTGCATACTCGTGGGCGGGCGTGTACAGCAATTTCACCCTTCTGTGAAACCCTTCCCCTATCCCGATCCTCTGCAGCATTGCATGCAACCAGTCCCACCTCACTGAGTCAAATGCTTTGATTGTGTCCAAGGAAGCCACAGCACATTCCATCTCAAGACGACTGGTGCCATCCATTACGTGGTGTAAGCGGCATAGATTCCAGGCCGTGCTTCTGTTTGGCACGTATCCCGTCTGGTCAGTGTGCACTAGGCACTGTCATAAAGTTTATTGCCAGCCTCAAAGGCCTGGATTTCACTTCCTTTAGGAAAACATCTCTTCAGCACTTTCTAGCCCATGTTTCCGTTTCATTCACAAATGTAGTATTTAAAGTCACTTTCTTTTCTACATGTCCATATTATAATTGTTTATTTAAAAAAGGGCATTACAACGTTTTTTCAATCAGGTCCCTGTGGAAAGAAATCAACACTTCAAGTCTATGTAGATTTCATGAAGAAAGCATAAATAATGTAGGTCTCAGTTTGATTTTCATGTTTCCATAGAATGATGTGCTTTTTCATCCCAGAATAATAACTGTTCTCCATGCTCCATTTTTTCCACGTAACCGAAAAACATGTTTTATTATTGTGTATATAGTTTAACAAAACTTGAACACATTCTTTATTTAAAAAAAGTCCTATAAATATACATATATGCTAAAGAAGGAAAAGGATAAAGCAATAAGAGTCATGCGCACAATATATTAAGAACACATCACTTTTCTACTACAAATATATACCATTTTTCTCTTTATACAACATTTAAGAAATAGAAAAATATGTTTAGGCCATATAATTTATTGTGAACAAATACACTTTTGTTTTAGCTCGTCTGTTGACATCGCAGCATTTCTTTGCATGTGTCTCTTTCAAATGCTTTGTGCAGAATGCAGTTTATATACTTTTCAATGTGGAATTTGTATTTGCATCGTTTCCTTGTGTATAGATTTCCCTACACCCTTCAGTGTCCACCTCTGTCACATGTTCCCCCTTTTTTGATTGTAAGAAGGCTACATTTCTTTTAATAAGAAGTTTATATATTTTTTTTAATTAAGTGCATGGCTTGAATATTAAACCTTTTGCTAAACAGCAATCATTATATTTAAGGGAGAAATAATTATTATCAATAAGAAGTTGTTTCGTTAGGATAGACCCACCTTTTGGCCCTTATTCATTAACTTTGTTTATATTTTATTAACCTGCTCCTCGTTAGGAGTCTTGAGCTGTGCCCTAACTATTATCCATCTTCTCCTTAGTGGTAGGGACTGGTTCACGTTGTGCTGGGCCTCAAGGTCAACCACATGTTTCTTTAGCTCTTTCTCGGTATTTGTTTGGAGATGTTTAGCTTCTACTGATAGTTCTATAAGTCTCCCCTTATAACAGCTTTCAAGGTATCCCAATACAGAGACATTTCTGCTGCGATGTTGACTGCAAAATCGTTGGCATTTGCTTTCGAGATACATGTATCGCATCTCTTAAGTAGTTTTCCATCCTCCATGTTCCAGTTGAAATCTTTTGCTTTCCCACAGTACATGTATGGATATTGGTCTATGGTCAGGCCGGGTAATCAACCCAATGTTGGCATTTGTGTATGTCTAGGCCAATCTTTGTGAAGGGAAAATACTCGCTATATGATAACGTGTGATGCACATGGTAGTACCAGGAGAAGACGCATGTCCCTAGTATTTCATTCCCCAACCATCAACCAAACCTAATTTTCTTAGGTTTTGAGTTGGCCGATATTGCACCAACCATGTCAGACAACCTGACAATGGACCTGTCAAGTTCGGGATCCACTACATCAGTCCTAGACCCCTGCAGAAATGGCCTCTCCTTTCCCCTGGGTATCCAGTATTCCTAAACATTCTCTCTGAAAGGCTCTCGTCCCTCGTTTGGTGAACAAACGGGCATAATGCTAAGCATTACTCCTACCAATACCCCCTTTAATAAGATGTAATGATCATCCTGATCAGCAGTTTCTTGGTTTACCAAAAAAAGGAGATAAACTCAAAATAATGAAGCTACCCATGACCTGTTTCATTTAACACAAGCAACAAACTGATGTGGATACATCCTGGATGCAAGTGTAAACTTGGCCATGTGAAGTGTGAAGGAGGTGCATTTCCTGCATTAAACCTAGTTCCGGGCTAGCAGCTCACAATTCTCTAAACAACTGGACTATTTTTTGGGGGTTAAGACACCTCTGTGACAAATTGCGGGATTCTGTCACTTTTTCCAAGGGGAGAGTCTTTCCTTGTGAGGCTAGAGAGGTGAGCCCACTACGCAATACCCTCCCTAGGGGTAGAGGTAAGCAGGACCTCACTGGGAGAGACTCCCCCCAACTCCCTTGGGGACTAGGACTCATGTTCCGATGAGGAACTCCCTAAACAACATACCTATAGCCCATCTCTAGTAAAACCTGCTAGAAGAAAATGCGAAGAACAAGCTGATATTTGTTATTGTTATATAGAACCTTTGAGAAAACCTGAAACGAAATTCGTATATGTGTTACTGAGACAAAGAAAACCACAGGAGCAATTTAGAGTACCAGCAGAACAAAAAATAAGCATGTTGACGCTCTGTCTGGGAAGTCCCATGACCACATCATAAATCTGAGAGAAGGAGAGAAGGAGACCTGGAATAGCGAGAAACCCAGGAATTCTGAATCGGCTGTGGGAGCGAAGCTGAAGGAAAAGGGGACGTACGTCTTCCGATGTTGCATTCAAGAATACTTGAAGCAGGAGAAGTCTAAGGACTGGTACACTGTCCCAGGAGTAACTGAGAAAGTAAGTGGTGGCGTGACCAAAACCCGGTGGACTTGGGAGTCCCTGATCAAAGAGACCGCTAACTTGAAGGCACCACAGAGCATGCCAAACAAAAAGGAAGTGAAGAGCCGAGAAGCCAACCAGACAATTCCTGACAAAGGCCCTGTCTGGACGGTAGGCCCAGTGACACGATCCCTGAGACAGAAAGGCAACAGGGAGAGTGGGAGACCCGGGTGGGGGACCAAGAATAACAAATGGAACATTCATACTCACCCAGTAAGGACACAGTATTAGAAGTATATAAGAAGAGTGTGCATCATTACTGGAACACTCCTACTTGTCGCAGTAAAGACCAAGACTTGGAAAAGAGCGAGAAACACTACTGTAACACTCATACTCGTCCCAATGAAGAAGAGTGAGGAGTGAGAATCAGTACTGGAACCCTTATATTAGTTCCAGTAAAAACCAAGTGTGGGAAGTGCATAAGAAGTGTGAGAATTGCAACTGCAACAAGCCTATTTGTCCTACTCAAGAAAAGGATTGGACATTGAATAGAAAGAAAGTCTCAAGTTTAACTAACAAGGGAAGAATCGTCCCAAGGGAAAGGGGAAAACAACGTGTAAAAGACAAGATGGAAAAGTTGAAACGCCCAATATCGGAAATATACGACTTGATAAAAGTATTTGCCAAGGAGTACCTGTGCATACTTTACTGAAGTGGCCTCGCTGAGAAACCAGTCCATAGGAGAAGGGAGTCATTCTCCTGTTCCTTAGTTGTTTTTGTAGTGATGGGGTCAGGTTAGATTAGTTTGGACTCATTGACAACTGACGAGCACCCCAGTTTATTTCTGTTTGGAATTTTCACTTTTCTTTTAATAAAGTATACACTTTGAATGGAAGACCAGAATCTCTGTCCTCCTTCTGACCCGCCACACCTCATATTAACCATATCTAGACCATGTTGCTCTATAGGTAAACAAAGGATGTTTCATATTACCTTGTGTAGTGCTCTGATGTCTTCATATTTTAACCAAATAATAAAGTCCAAGCTTTTAATAAAATAAGACGCATATCTGAGGACAAACTGCATAAAGAGAAGATGACCCAAGGAACCAACCCCAAAATGAATCTCACTTCTTCTCTTCCTCTAAACCAGGCCATTTAATTCCTGGCAGCAATTATGTATCCTGTGATGACAACTGTCCCCTCTCGTTGCACGCTCACCCCTTCCAAAGCCCTCGGAGACAAACGGCACCAATGAAGTGGCATGAACAATAGAAATCCTACCTCTGAGGGAATCTCATTTACCTCTCTCCGTGGGACCCAATGCACTGCAAGGATCCCAAAGCATACATCTTTCTACATTAAATGAAACTCTCTGGGCATGGATATAAACATTAACCATAACTTTTGAACTAGTGATCTTCAAGGCCAGAAAGAAAAGTAGAGTGTAAACACCAGGTTAGAAGAGTTCACAGAGAAGCTTTCTGTACCTCTGCTACACGCCCCCCTCCTTCTCTAGTGTGCATTTTGCAATACTGTTGACCTTTCGTTATGGAGGTAAGGGTGAAGCAGCAAAATGTGTGGTGGTTTGGGGAGATGGTTGTCTGATAGATGTGGCTCCTCTGCTATTTTAGTTTCTTTCACTGTCCTTGCTTCGAGAATAGCAAAGCCTACTTCTAGTGTTGTGATGGCTACTGTTCTGTCCTGATGTCTAAATGGCAGGCTGAATCTAAATGTCTAGCGGTATCTCTTCTGCTTTGACTGTAGTATTTCGACTAGTCACCAGAGCACCCGCTGTGAGCTGTAGTAGCCATTGCTATATCGTGAAACCACGCTATAGAAATATCCAGAAATTCAATTGTGTGTTTGCGTTTAGCAGCTGCAAGTATTTTCTCTTTGGTGTGAAAGCTAGACGTTTCGACAGGTATATTGCTGGGGGAAGCTGTAGAAATTCTCTTTCTGTGTGCCTCTCTAAAAGCTCTAGCAACCCAGTGCAAAGTGCATGGCTGGTCATCCAAAATATATGTAAAAAGTTGTGAAAGGTACACTTTGATACCAGATCGTTCTGGACATTTTTAAAAGTGTATATTCATACATTATCCCTTCTTCAATGGGTTTCAAGGTTGTTGCAGTTGTTTTGTAGTAGTTGAAGGCAGTCTAACTCTGGGCTTCAGGGATTACGGGATTCACACAGAGTGGATAGTTCTGCTTTCATGCAACTACTCTTAGACAGAGAGCTTAAATTCTTTCCTGTTATCTGTTATCGCTATAGTTGGGTCCTCCTGAATATGATGAATTTAGCTTTCAAATATACTTTCCCTGCAGCGAAGCATCCAGGTGCTCTTTGTTGTGTGCCATCTCATCGCTACCACCTGTTCACTGCAGGTGGTAGATGGGTCAGTTGGAGTTAGATCAAGTTCTTAATTATCCAAGTCTGTGGACCCTCCTATCTGTGACACTACAGAAGAGCCTAGCAATATCTTGATGTGTTGCCCACCAGTCTTCCTTTGGACGACATGTGTAGGCTCCCTGTCTGCTATTTCAGAAACACATGGCCATGCTATTCGACTTCACAGCCGGGGCCAAAGCAAGCATCACTTGTAAAACCTTGTTAACTATATCTATGTAAGCGTCACTGTCCCACAAATTTAAATTAAACGTGTTTCAAGAGTTAGAACTGTTTTAGATTTTTGTGAAGGTCTATGTTTGCCTCGGGAAAGAAAACGTACTACCTTTGCATGTGGACCAATTTAAACGGGGCTCATATCTCATGTGGAACACATTGATCTTATCGGGTGGAGCCACTGTATGGATGCAAACCTTTCTGTATATAGGCAGTCTTGCCCGCCATCTTGGCCAGAGGCCATGGCAGGCTGGCAGCCACATAACAGCCCATAGCTTTGAGCACACTGCTTCAGACATGCAGATCTCTCAGCTCCAAAGGTGGGTCATCAAAGCCACGAGAAGACTGGCCCACATGCTTAAGTCTGTTAGTGAGGCCCAGTAAGCAAGGTAGTTTCTTTCTGCAGCTTCCTCCAAGCTCCTGCCTGATCAACTCTCAAGTCTGAGGCGTGTGGAGGCAAAGGACTCCCCATCATCATCCTGCCACCTCTGCTCCCTTGCCTCAGTGTCTGCCACCCGGCCCATGTGATACAACGCACAGCTGCAAGACACAGCAGACTTCATCTTGCTGGTACTTAGACATGTCACACAGACTTCCGATAAAACCTCACTGCTGCCTCTCCGATTAATCAAGGTGGTCACCATACTTTTTATACACTCAAGTCTTTCGTGTACATGCTCCCTGCATTGATGCCAGGGTTGCAGGCTGGTTTGAAATTTGAGTTTGGTTTGAGCATTAAAGAATACTCCTAATGTTTTTACAGAATCAGATACTGAGATGGAATTTCCATTTATGACAAAAGCCTGCTATCTTGCATCTAGATTATTCAGTCTGTGGGGTACTAGCAATGAGCAGCTCGTATTTTTTTGCATTAAGGGCTAAAGAGTTTAGGGCCATCCATTTTTCGATTGCCCCAAATATCTTATTTATATTGGCCGAAACCTTCTCATAAACCCCAGATAGTTGGGTATCGTCGGCATAGATGGCGAAATTAACACCGAAAGATTTAAGGAGATCGCACAAGCATTTGATATAGATGTTAAATAACAAAGCTTTGTTTGGACAAAAACACATATCCATAAAGGCAACACATAAATAAAAGGAAATAAGACATCCTATTGCATACCTCCCAGAACATCGTAACCAGCATTAAAAACTATTTATCATTTGATTAAGTCCATTAGGATGTGTCTTCTACAAATACATCATAGCCACATTCTGTGTATTAGGTACTTAGAAGAAATAACCTTTGGTGCATTAGAATTCAAAAGCACATATGAGTTAAATATTTATAGCAAAAATGTCATCCTATACCTATTATATGTATTGCAAGAATCAGATGTTCTCTTGTTCCATCTATCAATATTGGAGGCTAAGGGTAAAAGGTTAAACCTCTATTTGGTAAACGGTGTATTTTTTCTGGGGCAGAGAATCCACTTCAAATATTGTTCACAACCCCACGTAACCTTTAAACATAGATATTCAATGCTCATGCATCCTAGACCTGGTGCAGCCAAAAAATGGCACTTAGAACATTCCTCGTACAGCTTTTGAGTACTACAATACATACATGTAGGCAGCAAACAGTCCTCTTGCCACAGATTAATTAATCCTAAATCAGTTAGAAGTGACCTAATAAACATAAGTTTCTTTTATTACCTTTATTGCTCTTTCCTCTCCCTATTCTTCCCTTGACGTCTCGTGTCTGCCCCCGTTTGTCCCGAACCATGCTTTGGTTTTACTTATCATAACATTTATTTTATATAGTATTGTATTTAGTTAACTACTGTATCATCATTTATAATAACTACGATGTACCTCACTTTTCATGCAACTTGCTGTAATGTCTACTTAATTATTCTTAACTTTCAATACAAATCAATTAACTTAAATACTTAAGCCAATTCCATAAATAGCCTTCATTGTGTTTACACAATTCCCACATAGCTTTTCTATGCAAGAAGAACTCTGGCCTAGAATGAACCGTAACCAGAAAAATAAAGTCCTGCCCACACTTCTTTTCGCATTGGTAGGGACACCCTTTGATAAGGAGAATAGAGTTTTAAAGAAGCTTTTCTCAGTCACCGCAATTCCCCGGAATGGGGCAATACCCTATAATTCTGCCCCATAAATTGCAACTGGTCGTGCTTGTCTCTTATAAACTTGTAGGGTTTTTAGCAAAGGCCTACTGCCAAATTCATTAGAGAAATTCAGAGTAGCATGTTGACTACGAACATAGCTGTTATGATCAATCTGACTACTCCAAGAGCCATTAGCTGACAATTTAACACCCAGATACATAGATTGCTCTACGTGTCGAATTGGTTTTCCATTACGTTTCTCAAATTTACTTCCATAATGTATCACTTCAAGACATTCCAGCTGTTGGTTAATGCCAGCGAGCGATTCAGAAAACACATCCTCAGCAATATTTTGGTTCTCCGGTTTACGTGCATCACAATCCACAATTGGACCATTTCAGCTAGATAGATATGCAAAGAAAACAATAATGGTGACAGAACACAGTCCTGTCTTATTCCCATGTTAACCTTAACCTCATCCATGCACTCTCCCTCTCTAGCCATATCGGATTTGAGCATGGTTGGTGTGATACAAGGCTTTAATAGCTGAGAATATGGCGATGGGTATACTCGAAAAACCAACCACAATTTTTTCCTATTAACTCTGTCGAATGCAGATTAAAAATCTATAAAAACAAGGTATAAAAACATACTTTTCTGAGCACAGTATTTTTCTGTCAGAACACAGATTAGAAAACTGGGATTCATTTAGTTAATCAGACCTTTTCATTTGTATGTGAATTAAATGTTTATTTTTTTTATGCGACACTCGTGTGGGATTAAGAAAATGGCTCCCAAAACAAACGTTTGGGCGTCTTGGAATGTGTGGTGAAAGGATTTGTGTGCTGGGTAAACCTTTAATCTGTCAGAATCATTTTTGGATCAGGGTTTTGGAAAACCTTGTTACCCAAGGGTCCTTTTATGGTCACCAGCACTCTTAGCTTTTTATGTCTTGAGTACTTCATGTTGCTCCAATGCATCAGGGAACAGAGCCTCATACAGACTTCTAATGCTGTAGGGTTTTCTCTGTCCATCTGCTTGGCTCTCCGAAGGTGTCCCCTGAATAGTGATCTGGAAGCAACTGTACTCTAAAGCTACATTTCCAAATTGTACATCGTTGGTGGTGATGGTGTGGCGACACCCACACCATCACCACCAACAATGTACAATTTGGAAATGTTTACGAGAAAAAGATTGAACAATTCATCAACTGTTGTACAAAGTTCGTGGTTTATGTGATAACATGCATATGTGGCCTGAAATACATATGACGTACAATACGTGAACTTCATACAAGGATCAGGGAGCACCTAAACTCCCTCAAGACAACGGAGGCCAGATACCCACTAGCCACACACTGGCAGGAAAAACACCAGATGGATAATTAAAAAGACATTAGTTTTGTCAGCCTAGAGATGATCAGACCAGACACCAGAGTTGGCAACAAAGCCCTGAGACTACGACAGAATGAGGCAAGACTCATCTGCAGAACAAGAAATACGGAACTCGGTCTCAACACTGAACATGAGTTAAATGATTTTCTGTCAAATTTAAACTGTATTGGTCCGATCTCACAATAGGAAATGACTCATATTTGTGACCAATGATTCATTCACAAACAAGCAGACTACCTACGGGCCTCCACTAAACAGCCATAGATCACACCACTGGGAAACCCTCTCCAACTACCCAATCACAAGCCAAGCAAAGGTTTGGACCAACCGTGGATGGACTTAACACTTTAATCACCCACCTCGAGGTGATCGTCACTATACCACCACAGTGACTCTTTCACACTAAAGACCAACTCATCTCTTCAAACGTTAGGGAACACCCTGCTCAACTGACTACTCTACAACAGGACCAGCCCTCCAGGGATCACAACCTACAGAGATTGTACATCCGCAGAAACACCCATTTTTGGAAATTGGCCATCCATCCTGACATCCCCCAACGACAACCCCCTGGTGGTTGTAGCTCCAACCTTCAATTCAAGGCCCACCACAATCTACGGGCCACAGGTTGACCCTTAATAATGGACCCAATTACCTTCCAGGAAAACCACAATACCGCGACTCGTGGTAACTTTTGTACTCACCCCAAATTGGCCCACACTGACAGGCACAGTGGGATATAGCCCCAAACCTCAATGCAAGGCTCGCCACTCATTTTTGTCCACTCTAAAGGGTCCACTGACTTCTTTTGGTGACACCCACGGCTTTATCACAGCAATTTCGCCTATAACAACAGCGTTATTATTTCTCTGGCCAATTGGCATTATACTGCATGCCTTAGTTCACTAGGAATATTATTGCCTCCCTGGCACGCCACAGCTGCATTCAGCTGGGAATCAGGGACCAATCAGGGACCCGGAACCATCCTCCAATTGAGTCCAGGCACCTAGGCCAATCAACAATCGCCTCTCTGCCATTTAACAACCATGGACAAGCTACTCCATTGTAGCTTGATCCGATGTCAGAGATGCAACAACATTATGAGGTAAGATGTCTATTAGAGACCGCGGCAACCTCCGCTTTAAGACTAAATGTAATTTAGTATTAACCTATGGAGAGCTCACACTCTCACCACTGCCAGCATGTGTCCCCTCTACGCTCTTCCCATATGGAACCCTTGGGAGAAGGTCGCTCGGGCACACAATCCTTTGCCCTTAATTAACCACCACCCGGCACCCCCCCACGAGTATCAGAACCTCATTGAAGGAAACGATTGGGATCTAACTCAATGCCTGCCTTACAGCAGCACCGAACACGCGGCACGTGACCCTTCTCCCGCTCCTCATATGGCCTCCCTGGGAGAAGGGGCACCGGGCTCCTGAGCCCCCACTCCACGCAATCATCATCATCGGGCACCCTCCCCACTATTCAAACCTTACTGCAGTTAACAATTGGGATCAAACCCAATGGCCTTTTTTAAACGGCTCCTAGCACACGGCACCTGACCCTTCTCCCGGTCCTCCTACGGTACCACTGAGAGAAGGGTCACCGGGCACCCGAGCCCTTACTCCGCACAACCGCCACCCGGCACCCTCCCCATTATCTGAATGACTATTGAGTGAACGCAATGGACCACACCCTAAGTACCATTCTTAACCAGCATAATGCTATAATTGCACTTAACACACAGGCTCTAAAATCAGGGGACCAGTTCCCAGCACTGAGTGGAGGTTACCCACCCATATCAACTCACTCCAAACCAACCGTAGAACCAGCATCCAAGGGCCTTTTGACAGGCACTATGTGTGATGCAAATAGCATGATCAAGGGGATGCGGCATACAACCCAACTGCACTGCACCCACCATAACGGCACAGACCGAACTAGCATTGGACCTCAACGCCACTCTGTATCCTTGACTACTTAGGTAAACACCTCAGCATAATCAATAAGACAAGAGCAGACTCAACCCCACAACCTCCAGCAAGGCAGGACGAACTGGAAGGACCAGGAACCAATGAACCTAGCATAGATCATGGCATACCTATGCCCTTCACACATCAGGTGAGCCATGCCCACTGATACAGCTCCCCCTGACCAATTCTCACATTCCCTGGACAATATTAACAGTCTCTTATAAACGTTCTTCTCTCCCCCTCTCTTTTCAAAACCCCTTTTCCCAAATTATGATGCTACATTTTCATGTGTATGTCAACATTAATGAGGTATCATAAAGGCAAGGACAGTATAATCATGAGGACCAGAATCATGCACAAGTCATCCCAGCAACTGCATGAACTGCAAAATCTTAGCAAGGGAATACAGACCAAACGTGTATTTTATGAACTACTCCGAAATGATGGCATAAGGTATTTTACCACTTACCAGCCTCCCACCTGCCATTGAGATAAGTGGAGTTTAAGGATGTGAGAATGAGAGAGAGATCAAAAAGGGGATAAAACAGTGGTTTAAAAGAATAGATCTCCAAAGTTCCCCTCCTTACCTCAATTTCCAGCTCTTACACTGTACAGCCAAATCTAGTTAAACATGACAAAGACCCACATCTTGGAGCGACCCACAAAATCAAAATCCTACATGAAAAATATCTGAATCACTGGTAGTCGCAACTCCCTTTTTGCCTTCCGAGAAAACTTGTGTTGCCTCAAGATGGGTCAAGACATAGGTATTTTCTTTGTCAAGAAATCCCTCAGCTTTGCAGGATGTTTAATTTTATGCCTGAAGGTCCATAAGCACTGTGAGTATCTCCTACATCCTCCATAATGATGCCTGACTTATGTCCAGAAAGATCAGGATCTTCTGAACATAATATAGGATTTGTTTCTTCCACCGCCAGGACCTCGTCCTTTTAGACTCTTGCAGTATAGCCACTGCTGTTCTGCCTTCATTAACACAACTTTACACACCCTATAGACAGTCCAATCACAGTGACGAATCTGAGGATGTCGTCCCTTCTCCCCTATGAAGATACCTTTTCCATGGGGGCAGGTTAGTGTGTCCATTGTAAATTCTGATAAATAAATTCTGGTTTCACCATCACCGTCTTGTGGCCAATGCTGGGTTTGACTTTTATGGACTTAATTCATTCACGGTGCGTCACCCTTTCTTAACTCTCATGCTGGACTTCCTTTGCATCTTGTACTCATGGTGGCCCTGAATCATGCTGTTCCCATCTTCATCTTGTATCCTGGCTTGGAACATTATGTGTTACTACTGACTTCTGCAATTGTATTCACTCTCCCCTTGCTTCTCCACTCTTTTTACTGCTAACTCTGTTCCTTCCTCCTTTCCCTTTTCCTATCTCCTCCCCTTACTTTCTTCAATGCACTTACTCTATCAGAATTGTCCCTGGACCTAGTACGATAGCAACCTCGTCTGTCTCCTCCCCCCTCCCATTACTGTTTTTTTCCTCCCCACTACCTCTCCAGCACTATCTGAAATGTCGTCAGGCCTAGGGATAGTGAGACATTTATCCAACCTTTTTTATTTAATAAAATGGCTGAAGTTGAAAACTCATTTCAAAGGTGTCTGCCTCACATTCCTGACCCCTCACAGAACTCTCTCATGGCACCTTGCATCTGCATGGCACGTCCTGCTCGTGCACTGCATCTCTCCTTCTTGGCTTGCGAACTCCACTGCTCTGCCACTCAGGCTCATATTTCCAGCGTTCGCAAGCGTCAACAGAATATCAGACGACTTCTCCTGCACTACCGCACATCATAGTTATAAATGACTTATCATATCATATAGTGCGGTTGCCATCTTTAAATGTACCGCGCACAGGTAGTTTCATTAAACCACTAGCATGCACATTCAGCTTGAGTCTCCTGTTATTTTGTACCGACTCCTTCATCTACCTCGTCTCAGTACTTAGGTGCTTGTGGTAGTTGGAGTCTATTACCATCATCGGACATACATTATTTGAATAGTCTCTCTCAATGGTTTTACATGAAAGAACAGTCTCACATAAAGGTGAACCAAACCAGAAACAAAAAGGGTTTTGTTGGAGCTTTTTTTTTCAGGTTATAGGTGGGAGTTTGACCTAAAGAATATTGGGAAGAGGTTTCTTTACTTCCTCTACAGGGGGGAAGAAACATATGGCAATAGGCCATTAGGGTATCGGGCATTAGGGTGTCTTCCTCATGGGTACAGAGGGGGATACCACGCCTCATCCAATGAAGCCATGACATCTCCCTAGTAGTTGTCTGCTCCCATGTGATCCTATCTCATATTACTCCCATGGTCAGGATCAGGTAGGAGCTGCCGTCCCCTGGCCACATGGGAGGAGGTCACTGCTGGGAAATCTGTGATGACTCCACTGGATTCACCCCTGGTTTTTGAGAGGTTGAGCTACAAAGATTGGGTATTGCGTACTTTCACCCACACCAGTTTGTATGACAGGTGTTTTGCCGCATGGTTTTTCCTGAAAAAAATAATTGCAATTTTTTGGGGTGGGGGGCCCGGAATAAAAATAAATAGGTACATGAAACGGTGCTTGGGGGGAGAGGGAATATTGTAAAACAAATTTCGATTACTTTTTTTGGAAAAAAAACAGTGGCAAAACACTTGTCGTAAAAACGGGTGTCGATGAACTAGAACCAAAGATTGGTAGCTCTGCAAAGATGTGATGGAGGCATTGTTTTCAGCCAGAAGACCAGCAACAAACGCACTATGCCACTGCTGTTGGATCAAGTTTTGCAGCTGGTGTAGAGCTAAAGTTATTGATAATTTCTCTTGCAGTACACCAATAGTGCTTTCTTTTTTGCTGCACCTAGCCCACCAAAAGCTGCAGGTGGCTACTGTTAAGGATTACCTGGCTGCGTTATCCATCTTTAAATGCACGCCAGAGCAAGGTTCTTACTTGCCAATTGGCATTCAATTCCGCAAGGGATTGACAAATACTTTCCCACCTGCCCCCTTTTAAGGTCCCGTTTTGGGAATTAATCCTGGTATTCACCTTTTTAATGGGAGCTCAATTTGAACATCTCCATACCTGTCCACTCAGGTTATTAACTTTAAAGACAATCTTTTTAGTAGCTATCACTTCTGCTCACAGAGTGAGTGAGCTGCAGGCTTTGTCTTGTAAACCTCGTTTCACTATATTTTCCAAGGAAAAGGTAGTCTTGAGGGTTCGTCCCTCCTTCCTTCCCAAGGTGATATCTAAATTACATCTGACCAAAAATTACCTTGCCAGAATTTTTCCACCTCCTCATCCTTCTATTGGAGGAAGAGAGATTGCAAAGACTTGACCCAAAAAGGGATCGAGTTTTTAGATTTCTAGGATGGCAAATGTTGGGTAAGATCACCAACCTTTTCTTGGCTATACAGACTAGGCCATACCATGACTAAACAATTTCAGAATGCTATTCTATAGCTGGAAAAGATGCCTCTGAGAATCGAAGGGCAAATTCCACCAGGGGAGCAGAAACCACATTGGCACTACAAATAGGTGTACCATTGCAGGACATTTATAATGCTGCAACTTGCTCCTTTCTATATACCTTTTCATTGCGGTTTGGACACCTTGTCGGGTAAGGATGCTCCTTTTGGAAGAACAGTTCTGCACGATATAAAACAGAAAGAAATGAATTTAACCCAAAAATCTTCTTGTCCCACCTCAATTTATGAAACTGCAATGGAAGTCTTATCAAAGCGGAGGAACAGAGAGAACTGAATAAAGTTTGGGCTATAAACATTTATTAGCGCAAAAAAAGGGTTGGAAAAAAAGGACTAACTTGCCCTATGCTAAGGTGGGATTTCCCTACCTAAATAAAACAAATGATAATCTGTGTCAGGAAGTCCAAAGCAAATGTCTTTCTGTGTCCAAAACCTATACTTGCCCTAATTGTATACCATGTGTAGGGATGTGAGCCTCAAAATGAGAAGAGTTCAAATAAAGGTTCAGAGCTTCCTCTAGCTCTTGGTTGGAAAAGGGGGATTTCCCTTCCCCAAGGTACAAAATAGTTCAAAGTTACAAAAAGAGGGGTTCTCTTCCCCAAGCTTTCAATTCTCAACTTTCCAAAACAACATAATTCTTTGAGATACTACCCAGCTCTTCTAGCTTGGTTACATTTCACCAATTTTGTAAAGTTTCTCAATTTCAAATCACACAAGTTTTACTTAAGTCATAAAGTGGCTTTTCTTTAGGTGGGTGTACTCGGTCTAGGTGCAGTTGTCGAACCACATGGTTCACCCGTCACAGATCACGCAAACGACAGACCTTACTTGTGTCTGTTTCAGAGGGACTGTGTCACGGTTTCAGCTTCACAGTGATGCTTGACTTATTCTCATTTCACATCCTCTTGAAGCTTTATCACTGCTTGTTTTGCCACCAGTCACTTGTTTAGTAGTGTGTGCTTCCAAAGACCAAAATAAGCTTCCCAGTACACTCTCCTGTTAGGAAACTTGTTCACTGTTTCAGTTCTTCTTTCACAAACCAACACAAGCTTCCCAGTACACTCTTCTGCTAGGAAACTCAGTCACTGTTTCAATTATTTTGACCAAAGAGTCTGGTGCCCTTTGCCAGGTGTCATTGTACTTTTACTCTTGCATACAGGTTTTCTTTTCACAACAATTAATTTCTTTCAGTAATACTTAATATCTGCTTGACTTTGGACAATGCTTGTTTGCCTCTTGACATTGTTCATTTAGCTGTATACAATGCTTCTGCATTCAATTTAATGGCTTCTTTATATTTGCCTCTTTAACAGTTCTCAGTCCCCTTTTCTCTTACCTTTTTAAAGTAGTCAAGTTTACTTAGCTTCCTTTGTGCAATAGACGCACCTTGGGGTCCCCCTGCCTTCTGGGCGGACTCACCGGTTTCCAGTCACGTTGGATTCGGTACATTGCTGAGTAAGGAACTCATGGTGGCAACAGTAATGACAGACACAAGTGATCACAGTTCAAGGGTGTTTATTAAACTGTATGCAAGTTGGAAGAATGCCTAATCTAAACCTAAATCTAAGATTGGAGCAAGCATCGACCATCAAATGGAAATAAGACAGTCTTAGTGGTTCGTGTCAAATAAAAAAGGGCCTATACTAAGACACCTATTGCCAAACCTTACAACTAATACAAAAAGGGTGTGGGATAGTTCTCAAGAAAAGAAAGAAGTGTTCACCAATAATATGTCCGGACGCAGTAGCCTGGGACTCCCTTCCCCACGTTCTGAGCACGGGGTAAGGTGGTTTCTGATGCTTATTAATCTGCTTAGAATCGCATGCTGTGCATATAGTCTGACATCCAGTGGTAACCGCGGAGTATTGCATCTTGTCTTTTGGGGACCGAAAGGGGACGTGGGCATAGGTGTGTCTGTAACACTATCCCTATAGTGACGTGTAGTGTACCCAAAATCCCTCAAGCGCTGAGGTCCCTCAGATTTATTTTTCCGTCCAGATAACTGGTCGCCCTATAGCAGAGCTCTTACAGAAGAGACATAAAGCGCAAAAGCCTAAATCCCAAATTATCATACTTGCTGATCTTAATCTAGGCTATCTGGACACAAATGATACTAAAGCCTGTGACCTAGCCAGTGTCCTATCCGACTTTGGCCTTACCCAGCATGTCAATGTACCCACCCATGTCAAGGGACGCACACTGGACTGGGTTTCAGACATGAATAGCGCATTAAACTTAATCTCAGTCTTAACATGTGCATGGTCTGACCACCACAAAATAACATTCTCCATCAACTCTTGCCCTCCCGCGGATAAACCTTGTACTGCGCCACCTACACTCACGCGTAACAAGAAGAATATCACAATTGAGAAACTACTTCCCCCTCATCCTCCCAATACTAAACTCGGTCTCCACTACTTCTGATGACCCTACCGTCCTGGTAGACACCTACAATCGAGCCATGTTAAAAGCCTTGGATTCCATTGCCCCACTTATACAGCATAAAGATAAACCACGCAATCACCTTAATTCCTGGTTCTCCCCTCACCTACGAGAACTTCGTAAAGATAAATGTAAAGCTGAGTCTCTCTGGAGATACTCGCCTACGCCAGCAAATAAAATTAACCTCCTTTCCATCACCCTCTCCTGCAAAGAAGCCATACTAGCGGCCCCAAAAAAGAAGCCTATAACAGGATCATACAAGCTCAATCTAATACAAAGGAACTCTTTAAAATTCTCAAGGAATTAGTCACCAGCTGCCCCACTTGATATGTGCACCTCTGGCACTGCATGGTGCGCTAACATTCAAAAAGCGCTCCTAAACAAGATCACTACACTCCAAACTAACATCAACACCAAAAGAAATCATCTCCTCGACTCTGCAGGTAGCACCCTACCCTACAACATCCCATCCCCGAATCACTCGTTCAAACCTTTTAGCTTCTCACCCCTCACCATTAGGGAAATGGAAAATATCATCAAGAAGTTAAAACCATCCAATTGTCAAGGTGACGCCTGCCCGGCACCAATTGTAAAGGAAGCTGCGCCCGAGCTTGCTCCCTTCATCACCAACCTCATCAACTCCTCCTTTAAATCTGGCATAGTACCAAATAACCTCAAGGATGCTTGGGTAATCCCCTTAATTAAAAAACCTAACTTAGACCCTAGCAACCCCACCAACTACAGGCCGATCACCACAGTGCCCTATCTTCTAAAAATCCTGGATTGTGCCACATATCTCCAAATTCAAGATTATCTGGATAAAAACAACCTATTAGGACTTAGGCAATCTGGTTTCCGGCCGAGACACGGCACAGAGACATCCCTAATAGATCTAAAGACGCAAATTGAGGATCTGAAGGACAAGGGCAAACAAGCGCTCCTACTCCTCTTAGACCTATCTGCCGCCTTCGATCTGGTGGACCATCAAATCCTCTGACAGAATCTCAAAACGGCCGCCCACTTTCCTGAGGCAGCTACCTCCTGGATCAGCTCATTCCTTGCCAATAGATCCATGAGAGTCTTCTCACCTCTTGCCGCTGCTGACCCAGCGCATGCCCCCTGTGGAGTCCCACAAGGCTCGTGCGTATCACCCACGCTCTATAATGTTTTTACTAAACCACTCTTTGATATTCTTGACCATCTGGGTGTCACCTACACAAATTATGCGGATGACACCCAGATACTCATCCCTATCACTGGTGATTATGTAACTGACGTCAAAGCTCTAAATGCAGTCTACACCATCATCCAGGCGTGGATGGCCCACCACGGTCTCTGCCTAAACAATGAGAAAACTGAGTTACTCATCCTAGGCTCTCAGTCCAAACTTTTAAAACTTGACAGCAAATATGATTCCTTCTACATTGATGGTAACATCATCAAGGTCACTAATGTCACTAAAACCCTCGGAATCTACCTAGATTCCACCCTCTCTCTCACCAGACAAACCAACTCAGTAGTCTCAGCATCTGCATACACGTGCAAACTAATCACTGCTTGCCGTCCCTTCTTAACTATGGACAACTGCCTGATCCTTGCTAGAACCCTCATCCTATCCAAACTCGACTACTGTAATGCCCTCTACTTGGGAATGAGTCAAAGAAACATTGACAGACTTCAGGTAACTCAGAATAACGCCATCAGGGCTGCTCTCAACATACCCAGGCGCGCACACATCTCATCCACTAGACGCAACTTACGTTGGCTTCCCATTTCACGGCGTATCGCTCTCAAAACAATTGTTCTAAGCCACAAAGAACAGAACAATGCAGCACCGGCCTACTTGTCAGCACGCTTCACTCAACACATTGCCTCCAGACCTCTAAGATCTGCACAAGCACACACGCTCATCATGCCTAGCTTCAGGCTACAGACTGCCAGAGGCTCGAGCTTCCCTGTCCTGGCAGCGAAGCTCTGGAATTCCCTACCCAATGATCTCAGGAAGGTCACCTCCCTTCAATCCTTCAAAAACAGAGCAAAACAATGGCTCCATGAGCAAGATGAAACTTTGGCTACCCTATGGTAACATCTATTGCATGTTGTGCCCCCGCAATTACCTCTTTATATACTGTGACTATTAACTACCCTTTTAAATGTATGTATATATCTTTGCTCTATGTATATATATTATGTAATATGTAACTGCCTTCTGAAACTTTTCAATGTAACCCTTCCAAACATGCGCCCTGATGCCCGCGGGCAGGCTGCGCAATATAAATAAATACAAATACAAATATATTGTTTCTTATACCGACCTGTCGGTTATTCCCCGTTAAGTCACTTCAGTCACAAGAACATCTTCAACGAAGACTGCAGGGGATTCGTCTACGGCAGTGGATTTCGGCACCTAAGATCCGACTGCCTGACTTTCCACGTGGTCGTTGAAGGTAGTACACCTACCTATAGACCATCGGAGCAATTATCTCACGCCGATTCAGTGATTATCGAAGACAGCATTGAGAGGATTACGGTGGCGGTGGGACTTACCCCGGATCCGCCTAAAATCATGGGGCAAGCTGTGGAAAAATCTTCGGGTGTGGTTTGGGGCCCCGATTCTTATGAAGATAGTCAAGAGCCTCTTTCCAACACCCTTAGAGACTCTTTTTGGCGCCGTAGGGCGGAAGACAAAGGTTTTCCACCCGTAGACCCATCTGGGTCCTCCAAATGGACTAGAGAGAAATTCGAAGAGTGTATGGATCGGCTGGAGACAATTATCATCAGTTTTTCTGATCATCCATGCCCGAATAGGTCTCGTGTAGAGCCTAACTCTCAATGTTCTTCTCACTATCAAGAAGATCAGACCTCTGTCCCAGTCCAGCATGAAGACATTGTCCACATGGACACCTATAGGGACATTTACACACCGCAAAGTACCGAATAAGTACTGTTTGCAGTGTTTGCCGGCTACTCTTGTGGAAGGATTGTGGACCAGCTCCTCTGAAAACACTTCGGCTGCGTATGAGGAGGACGTCTGGTGCTGTGACACCCACCCTTTGCCTGAGCTCGTTGTATATGGAGGAGGTGACTTTTTTTGGCTAACTCCCTGTTTCCAGCTCGTTAAGTCCCCAAGCCCTCGCAAAAGGGTTATTGATTAATCATTGTGGATTACTACGGTGCCAGTGTGCCCAATATACTAACAGTGTGCCCAATCTTCCCGTTTGATATCAGGATTCAGGAGGGCAAACAAGCAATTTGGGTATTGTAGTGGGCTGTTACATGATTCAATTACACACACCCCTAAACACGTTGTTTCTTTTCATTTTGTTTCGGTTATTTCCGGATTGGGAAGCCCCGCCTCGTGGGTCTGTGACGTGCTTTCCTGGGTGCTTATTATCCCATCAGCCAGCGCACCGCAAAGTACCAAATAAGTACTGTTGGCTGTTCGCGGCTCGCGTGCGGCTGACGACGTGGATTGCTGTGATTTACGAGGTACCTTCGAGGTTTGATTGTATCTGGGATCTAAACCTGGTTGTATTTAGCGTTAAGTACTTAAAAATAAGTGTGTGACAGCTGTGTTCATAATTAGAACGCTAGTAGGGACGGTGCCGAGTGGTTGTTTTGATTAGCACTCTCTTTGCATAAGATTGTATACTTACCAACTTGTATGGTGTAATTACCATTGTGCTGTCGACTGATTGTTTTTGTACTTGGACTTTCATCTTCCTCCTAGACAACTGAAACTTATGGTAATTATTGCTGACTTCGTGAAATACATTTATTTGCGTATTGCTTGAAACAACATGGCTTCACAACTGCACAGTGGTTTAAAAGAAACAATATTAATTCCAAAAAAGCGTAATATTGATGCTACAATAGCTAAACTGAACACAATGGCCCTCATTACGACCCTGGCGGAAATCGGAAAACGATGGCGGAAATGCAATACCGCCATCGAATAGCGCTCGGTGCGACTACGACCCGCCACCGCAAAGTACGAAGCCATTAGCGACACCGTAGTGAACGCCAACGCTAACTGCACCAAGTACGCGCGCGCGCGCGCCATGCCAAACCGTAAATACCACCATGGCGCAAGGGTACGCGAATTCCGACCCTAGCGGACATGTACCTAACGCCATCAAGCATGGCGGAAAGCACCATTCCGCCATGGTGAGAAGTACGGCATCGCGAATCAACCGTAAACGGCCCCACTGAGTGCCTGTACACCGCTCCCTGCCCACAAAGTACAACTCCCCGTAGGTGCAATGAAGTCACAATGCAACCAGTGAAATGTACAAGTCACCCATGCATGCCAACGAACAAAAGATTCACAAGAGGGGCCAATGGGAGCTGCAGGGCACAGATGGCACGAATACAGAAGCCATTCCAATGGACATGACCACAGTCCCCCCCCCCCCCGAAACGCACGCAAACACAGGCACCTGTGACCAGCAATAATCCGAAAATCACAACATTCCACCAGTCCACCTGGCTGACCGGCGTCTGTTACACAAAACCCAATCCCCCGCCCCTGAGCATGACAACATTCAAACAGTCATATTGGCAGCCCCCATCCCTGACCTCACTGGGCTCCGTAGGCAAACGCCCCCAGCACAGTACCACGCGACTATACTCCGAAACCGGAACCCAATGCAGATCTGCTCACAATACATCGCTCCCCAAATAGGAATATGCCACATCACTCGCAAAGAAGAACGCTACACGGCCCATATCAGAATAGAAATTTAATGCACAACTAAATCACCAAGCTCATACAGCCATTAGTCCATGAACTCCAAAACACATATCACCATTGTGGGCTGCATCCGCAAGGAATGACCAGCTACTACTTGTGTGACGCCCTGTTCCATCATGGTACACAGAGCCACATTCACGTACGAAAAGGCAACATGGAAGCGCACAGAACCGCAGGCCCGTCCCAATGGGGAGGCACTAGTCCAACTGAAAGGCCGAAATGTTGCTCCGAGCCACTAGTACTGCGTAAGGGCATGTGGCCCATTGGCGATCGTCCCATAAGATCGTAATGCTGCTCCACTGATTAACACGAAGCAGCAGGTGTCGGGAGTAAACGCCATCTGCAGGAGTGGCATACAGATGGCAGTGGCAAAAGGGGAGGAGATACCTGTCAACCAAAAGAAAAGAAAAAGAACAGAATGGCCATCAGAACTACATTCGAACAACTCACTTCAATGATCACACTAAATCCACAGCCATATGCATGCTAGCCCACTCCAAAGGATCATCACCACCCCAAAACCACTTGCGACTCATAACTATCTATATCGAGGTGTAAACACCATCACAAACGAGTGTACCTGTGCATGCGTCTGTCAAAACAGATTCCATCAGATGGGAATGTTAACGTGCATGGACACAAGTGTCTGAAGGCGCGTCGAGACAGGGAGGGCTCAACAAGGCCAGATAGACGATGGTCCCACTATGGCAGCCCTGCATCACATAGCGCAGGGGAGGCGGATAGATTCCAAGAAGCACTGTACATGGCAAACCCTGTATCAAATCACCTGCCCATGCATCCATTCATCATTCCCTCATCCTGTTATAAAAACGCCTGAATATTTACTCACAAAACATTCGAAATTTCCATTGAGTCTGTGCGTTATGCAGCCTGCAAAATCCACAGTGCCCCAACCCGTAATTCCAGTGTTGTGAAGTTACATGTATTTGGGAACGTCCGGCCTCATCGGCCACGTCACTATTGCGCATCCCAAACTATTCATATCAATCATTGCTTCCTCGCCATGGCCTCTGTCTCAAGGACATTGAACAATAGAACGTTATATTTGCAGTCAGACCTGTGGGCATCTCCTCTCCGCTAGCTGAAAACCGAAAGCGCCGGCCTTCGAATTCCTCATTTGCAACATCACGTCGAAAAGGCATCTGTGGCCGTTTGAAATCACAAATTAATCCATCTAGTGCGGCTGTGTGTGAAAATGGCAACTGCCATCCCCCACTAATGGGACGCCCCGCCCGTCGTTGCAACTCGGTACAGTGATGCATGAGGGCCCACCGTTACTCGAGTACTACGTTCCACTGACCCATCACAAGTCTGTTCGCGACTGCAAAGATTGTATGTGAAACAATGGGACCATAGCCGAATGTACATTTCAACAAATGTTACACGGCCATCGGGTACAAATACATGAATGCAATAGCAAGATGCCATTCCTCGAATAGCAGCGTTGTGTGCGGGACGTGCTCGGCCAAAGGGGAGAGCAGCTTGCACAGGTGGAATGAATCACCACAGGTGGAGGCCATACAGCCTGAAAACACATAAAGTGCACACCCAGTCTCCTCCCACAACCACACCCACTCCGAAATGCTACCGGCAGGACTCGCGATGTTGGCCCTGGGGGACCTGATAGCACTGCAAGTACTCCAACTCCAAGAAGAAGACGAACACCAACTACAACCGGCCGCACGGAGGAGACGCAGGAGGAGGAGGAGGCCAAGGCAGGGCCCGCAAGGGCCGCCAGCACAGCCACTACCACCACGCAGGCAGCCCGCAATCCCACGCCTCCGAGCACATCCGTTCAACCTCACTGATGAGCAGATCCACACCCTCTACCGTTTGGACCGGGACACCATAGCCGCAATAGTGGACATGACACAGGCTGACCTTGTCAGCATGATAGATAGCCCAACCGCCATCCCACCCCTACTGAAGGTGGTGTCTGTACTCCACTTCCTGGCCACAGGCACCTACCAGCACACAGTCGGACAGTTGCATGGCATTTCTCAGCCACTGTTCTCACGGACACTATCGCAAGTGCTCGATGCCCTCCTGCAGCACGCAGACGACTACATCTCACTACCACGCTCGGAGCAGGAAATTACGAACACAAAAGTGGGATTCCATGCACTTGCCGGCATACCGGGTTGCATTGGTGCCATCGACTGCACCCATGTTGAATTGGTCGTCCCACATGCCATGGAGGCCCAGTACCGCAACCGAAAACAATTTCATTCCCTGAATGTACAGATGGTGTGTGACTCCAACAGGATCATTACACATTGTTGTGCCAGATTCCCTGGATCAACCCATGATTCTATGGTCTTGAGGAACTCTACTATACCACGCTACATGGAGCGACACGCAGGGAACAGATCCTGGCTACTCGGTGAGTCTCTTTTCATGCATGATGATGTGGGGTATGTGATGCGGCAATGACCTGGCAGGAAGGGGGGGGGTGTGCGTACGTAGAAATGGCATTCCACATCATACGTTTATCGTCCACATACAGGTGATGCTGGGTATCCACTGAAGAGATGGCTCCTCACACCAGTCCGGAACCCACGGGACCAGCATGAGGAGGACTACAACCATGCCCACTCACGTACCCGTGTAGTCATTGAACAGGCATTCGGCCTACTGAAGACTCGTTTCCGCTGCCTCAGCAGGTCTGGCGGGGCACTCCTGTACCGCCATGAGAAGGTTGCAAAGATGGTCATGGCATGTGTCATGCTCCACAACATGTGCGTACGTAGAAATGTGCCCATGCCCCCTGACGCAGAACTGCAAGCACCTGATGATGGTCATGATGAGGGTGGGGATGTGTCAGCACCTCATGGAGTCTGCGAGGCACCGGAGGCCCGTGACATTCGTCAGCATGTCATTGATGCATGCTTCTAGCACTCACGCCTGGTGGCTGATACATGGACACAGGACTCGTGGCACTGTGTGTGTCTGGGACATGCACAATATGGACTGTACCCCTATGATGGCCTAGTACACAAAGATCATTGTCCACACATCTCATTGGTTGATCGTGCACTGTTTATGGCATATGTGATATCATGTTGAACACCCTATCGACCCGCCACCCAAGTGAGCCCAACACACCCCCTCCACCCTCCTACCTCCCCCCCGAACACCAGTGTCCAAAGATGCTCATTGTCAGTGGGCTGTCGCTATTGCAAGCCCCCTCTGCGGGTGTCAGGGGCACCCCTGCCTGTGGAGCGCAGGTTCCTCCCAGATCTACGTTGGGGGCTGCCCTGGACGGAACTTGCAACGGATGATGTGTCTGCCTGCTCACGTCCATGCATGTCCCTAAGGGTTTGTGAGAGCTCAGTGAGCACACGGCGCACTGCGGCAAGTTCGGCACATACGTCTTTGGACGTCGCATGCAGTTCCCCCCTCAGGCTCTCGGTGCTTCTCTCCATTTGGACTCTCAGGCTCTCGGTGCTACTCTCCATTTGGACTCTCAGGCTCTCGGTGCTACTCTCCATTTGTGCCCTTAGTGTCTCTGTACTTCTCTCCATTTCTGCCCTGAGTGTCTCAGTTGATGTTTCTATGTCTGCCTTAGTGCCCCCACATTCATCGGCATGGTCCTTGAGGAGCGTGGCCAGTTGCTGCTGTTGCACGATTAACTGCTCGAGGGACTGTTGCCTCTGCTGGGCCATGGCCATTTGCGGGGGTGTCACAGAGGGGCTGTTGACCTCATGTTGCCTTGCCACAGGGCTTGTGGGGGATGGCCAGTCGTCGTCTTTTGGGTGCCCCTGCGTGGTATCCTCATGTTGTATGGGATGGGACAGACAGGGGGAATGGGACAGGTCATGGATGGATCTGACTTCGACATCCCCGTCTTCTGTGTCGGAGCATGCTGCCATCAATGGGGTGTCACCTATGGTGCTGCTGCCACCAGAGGCAGTGCCTTCTGTGGCATCCGTTGGGGGGACCTGTGGTGGTGGTGTTGTGGGCATGCTGGCTGCTGGGGTGCCTGTTGATGTTCCCTCCTGTGTGCTGCCACCTGATGTGTGCTGCTGCCGTGTCTTGATGCGTGCAGCTGAGGTGGAGGGTCTTTGGCCGTTGGTCTTGGCCCTCTTTGCAGGTGCGCTGGTAGGGGTGTCCTGATGCTCGTCGTTTGGATCAGACCCTGTGGTGGAGTAAAGGAGGGCGAGGGTTAATAATGGGTCTGTGGGTATTGGAATGGCATTGTATCACATGCATTGGGGTGGTACCTGAGGGTGATTTGGGTCGGGGCCTTGGAGGTGCTTTCATTTGTGTGTGGAGTGAGGGTGCAGTTGTTTGGCAGCCTGCAGTTAGGGTGTGCCTGCTGCACGTGTAGTGGGTGTTTTAGGTGTTTTTAATTATTTATGTATTTATTGTGAGTTTTAAAGTGCGCTATCAGGGCGATGTGTGTGGACGTTCGCCTGGACATGTGTTTCTGTTGCACTATGTGGACACATGGTAGTTCACATGATTGGACATTGTGGATTTAGCATTGTTTTATCTGGCCCACCTACCTGAATCTTCGGATGTCTGCACTCCTTTCTCCATCCCTCCGACTCCCTCTATGCTCTCCATTCCGATGGTGGAGGCACAGATTTCTTCCCAGGGGGTCAACTTGATGGGTGATTCTGGACCTCCCCCGGTGGCTGTGGCAATGTTGCGGTTGGCAGAGAGTATGCTGCGGACGCGTATCCGCAGGTCGTCCCATCGCTTTCGGCATTGCTGTGGGTTGCGGGGTGCGGTCCCCACCGCACTTACCCGCTGTGCCACCAGAGCCCATATGGCCTTCTTGTTCGCAAGTGCCGTCCTGGTCATTTGCGTGGAGAAGACGACGGCAGCATTCTCCTGGAGGGTCTCTGTTAGCACGGTGAGTTCCTCACGGGAGAAGTGGACTTGCCGCTTGCGGTCGCACGCTTTCTTCGCTACTTTTCCCATTTTTCTTGGTTTCGCTAGGGTGGATGACGGGTTGGGGTGTGTCTCGGGGTAGTGTTTTTAGTGGTTGTGTGGTTTTGGTGGTTTTATAGGTGTACGGCGGGATGTTTCCCGTTCCGGGCCCATGTTTTTACTTCCGTTTCCGTATATTTCCGGTCACCGTACTTTCCGGTAGGCGCACTCTGCGGTGTCCGCTGTGATGGGTGGCGGTATTGCACCTAGGGCGACGTACGGCGGCGGTGTGGGCCGTTTTGGGGTCATTTCCGCCATCGCAGACTTTGCACTTCCGCCATGCCGTGGTGCTCGTGCCCGATGGGTCGGAATGGGCCGCACTTTGCTCCTTCGTGCAATGGCGGAAACGCTATTTACGCTGTTGCGGTCCGGTCAGTCACTTTCCGCCAGGGTCGTAATGAGGGCCAATGTTTGGACTCCATAAGGGCACTGATAATGACAATCCACCTATACCAAGCATGAGTGTAACTTTTCAAGATAACCATGCTATGGTATACAATTCAAAGAGAAGTTTCTTAAGTGTCCCAGAACCTGAGATAAATCATGATCCAGGTATTATTGAGGATACCAACATAGGTCCCCCTTCTGATATCTCGATTCTGGCACCTGCAGTATTAATGGAGTTGGAAAAACGAATAATACTATCTCATGACCCGTCAACTCCAGTTACAGTGTGGCCTATTGGTAAACACAAAGTACATCTCCACAGTGAGATTCCATGCATTCCATCATTAGAACCTGTTGCACCCTATCTTGATTTAGAAAATTCATCTAATAAACATGTTAATGTTGATCTATATAATGAAGACTCTGCCCAGAGCAAAGAGGGTGGAATATGTTCTTCACCTGAATATCAACATGTCCCTCAATTAAAACAGATGAACGAGGAGATGAATGCGAACGTTCAACCTAAAGTAACCTCCGAAGTGGAGGACCTCCAAATTTTTGAAGCATCATACGAATGTCAAGGATTCTCAATCTCCTTGACAAGGGCCATGATTATACGCATTACGAACTTCGAGATATAAAATCTGCACTTCTTGAAATTTCCTCAAAACTTAACAAACTGGAGGGTTATATATTTGCTGATAATTATAAAAAGGAAAAAGGCTGCTACTCTCCTAGTATTCCTCATGCATATGCTGTCACAATTGCATGTCAAACAGAGAGCACATTAAGTGAGCTACAGGATACCTCAAAAAAGAACGTGGGTGGCCCAGTGTACGGATTTCATTCATTGTTTGCTCAGACAGTTAATGCACCAAGAAATGTGGAATCTATTCAAATGTATACCCATGCACAGTTATGCCAAATGGTATCTCATCATGCAGAGAAAATTGACCAGTTACTCTTTTTCAATCAGCCAAACATGGAAGCCTCAATGAAAGGCTCAAATAAAGAGTATAAAGAGCCTTATGATCCGATTCCAACTCCCGATAGTCCATCTGCTCTAATTGAAATAATAAATGAGCAAAACGCGAAGGCAGTCATAAAACTAGGTCCCCCACCATTAGAGGAATCCTGTCAGCCTGAAGAAAAAAAACTGTTTTTATCACGAAAACAAAAAAGATTGCATATACGCGCACTGAATAGATTAAATCTGTGCAATGCTAAATTACAAGAAATTAAGCAAAAACAAAAAAAGATAACCCAAAAACAAATGCCCATTGGAGAGATAAAATCGAATGACAAAATACTACCAACTGAGGCAAAAACCAACATCTCCCCCGCCAAATCAAGTAATGATAGGGGGATTTATATGGAGGAACTTTCACTTGAAAGTCGACTTGCATTACAACTCCAATTGAACTTGGGTGGAAATAAAAAACCAAATATTTATGACAGAAAAATCCATTAATGACAAACAAAAAGAATTTTCGTCTTCTTTGTCTTCCTCACAACAATCCTTGCTATCACCGTTCTATAAACCAATTCCCAACAAAAGAACTACTGAACGAGCCAACTTAGATTCGGCACCTTCTTTACATCTTGAAGCAGTGATCTTGAAAGATGAACCTCAATTATCTGTGCCTTCTCTTGAGCAGTAAGGAAAAACAAACATCCTGCAGTTAGTTGACCAAAGGCACTATGTAACTAAAAATGTACCACTAGAGGAAGCGGAAGATAACGAGACGCTAAAGCGCCCGCTGATCTTGCTCTCCCTGAAGCTGAAAAGAATCTTCTAGCTCAATAAAACTAACTTATGAATAACTCTGAAGGTGAGCCCGTGAGGAAAAAATCTGTGACAATGGCTGTTTCTATGGATCAATCCACTTATGATAAGCCAATGTCGAGCATCTTGGGTTGGATTAGTGCTCTGGAAATAAGCGGAGACCAAGATCTAAATCGATCCTTTATGCTGCAGACCTTTAAAAAGATTCTAGCTCTGAGAAAGCTGGTTTCGAGTGATATTATTTGGATTACTCTTCCATCCATAAAAAACCATAGGATGGCATTTGAATTGCAATCCCCAATAATTGCTGAATTGATATGAAATCATCGAAGAGAGCTAAAAATGTCCGGATTGGCACTCACCCAAATCCAGACGATTGAGGAAGCAAAGATTTTCAACGAGACTAGTCCTCCAATCAAATTAAACATAAATAACCAATCGGCAACAACTAATATATTACACTCTTTGGAAACTGCAGTCTTGGAACAATTGGTTGCAATTTCTCCCGTTTCTAAAGACTGGACTTGGTTATCCGCATTGTTGGGGTCTCGGAAGGAGGAAACCAGAATCGAGCACTCGTAGTAGCAAAAAGCTCCTACGAGTTATGTCATGGAATTCATGTGGCTTAAAAAATTTGAAAAGGTGGATATCTAGTATACCCCCAATGAAATTGTGGGCATAGTGTTGTGCCAAGAGACTATGGCTGTTAAGCAACTTGAAATTATCGGGTTTACTTCATATTCTAAGCTTGCCACACGAGTGTCCAAAGGTAGACCATCGGGGGGAACTACCATTTTGGTAAATACAGCCCTTGACTACGCTTTACTACTAACACGTACCACATGCTCATATACCGCGATTGTAATTAAATTAGGAACATGTAAAACAGAGCATGTTTTAATAGTTTCAATGTACTATAATCCGCTAGCTACCGCAATGACAACAGTAATGAACGATCTTGATCTTCTGTTTGACGAAGTCCTGTGTAAATGGTCTAATGTAAAAATAGTTTTAGGGGGTGATTTTAATTCCAACTGTCTGCAAACGCCCCCGAATTAAATAAAAACTCTCTTACAAAATCAACCTCTGACAAATAGGAAAAGAGGTATATCTTTTCAATTATTTTTTCGGCAATGGATTATCATCTTGTTACCCTTTCTTTTAAAAGAGAAGGTATTCACATGGTGTCGAAACAGGAAATCATGCATTGATTATGTTGTGGTATCTGTGGAACTAGCCTCAAGTTGTACGGGAGTAGAAACTGCCATGATGGATTTGAGTGATCATTGTATTTTATACACTGAAATTCAACTAACTACTCCAAATCTGCTACAAGATCCACTTAGTACATTCATTTTGGAGGATAGGCCAGGGGCTTCTTTACGATGGAACCTGAAAACATGCAGAAAATTAAATGCAATTATTAAGAGCTTTGCAGATAACTGCATGAATGCTAATGACCTAACTATAAAAGGGACGAGCTCAACAGCACAAAACATCATCACAACAGCCCTTATACACATTGTAATACTCAAATCAAAAGAAAAAGTAAAGCCTCCAGTGGTTGATTTACTGGCTGCAATAATTGGAATTTTAAAAAAACAAAGGAATTATGAGATCGCTCACCTAATCAAAATGGGACTATCTGATCTTGAATATCAAAATACAAAACGGAAGGTTCTTAACAAATATCATAACAACATGAAAAATTATAGAATATATCTGCATCATTCAATGAATCAAACAATGATAGGAGTATTGTGTTCTAATGATAGGCAATCTACTTGGGCTCTCCTAAGGGGTAATGAGCACTAGAGAATGATTGAGCAAACTACTAGCATAAGTGCAGAATCATGGACTCAATATTATAAGGATAAATTTGCATTACCAGAAAGATTCTCAACATTAGTGTCTAAGTTCAATCAATGTTCATTGAGGAAATTGGAGGGCTGGTCCCTAGAGGATATCATATGGGCACTCACAAAGCTTAACAAATCAAGAGCTCCTGGTCCCGATTGTGTTCCGCCACGTGTATTAAAAGAAAACATGCAATTATGGGCCCCGATGTTAGAACTCCAATTTGATGAGATCATACGCTCATCCTGTGTCCCATCTTCATGGCTACAATCGATTATAGTTCCTATCCACAAGAAAGGCGTTAGAACAAACCCGGTAAATTTTCGTCCCATCGCCTTGATTGATGCGAGTGCTAAGATCTTCGCTATCTTACTACTACAGCAGCTAAAAGAGATTATAAACCATCAAGCTATCCTCTCTCCATTTCAGATAGGTTTTCGTGCCAGGATGGGAACGGCTCTGAAGGCAACCGTTTTGGCGCATTTAATTGCCCAAACGAAAATTCCAAACTCGGGTGCCCTATACATGGCATCTGTTGATTTATCAGCAGCATTTGACTGTGTGATAAGGAATTTACTCTGGGAAAAACTGGAGGAAAAAGGCATTCCACATCACCTAATTGCATTGTTGGCCAAATTGCACCAAGGCACATCATATTTGGTCCGCATTAACGAGTCTGGCTCAACAACTGTCCTGATTCCAACTGAGGGAAATATTTGTATAGAAAATTTTAAACATCTAACCATGTATTGTGCTCACTTTGAAGCTCTAAGATATTCTCTTATTGGTCCAAAGTGTTGGGGATGACTCAAGAAGCTAGCGAATGGTGTTGGAAGAAGTTTATGTGGGGATATTCATTTAAAGTAATTGTTTCATTATGCATGTTCCTTGGGAAGTTGGTTGTGGAATTGGAAAGGAAGGAATGACAATACTAAATGTGTTATGTTCTCTTGCATAATAAGGATAAAAGCATACTAAGATAAAATAATGCACAAAATTATCCACTTATTGCTTTTTGATTATGTACATTTACATCGAATTGTGAAGAGTAACTAAAAATGTATGTTTTGTATAATGACATTTTAATGACTTATCTTTTTAAGATGTTGTAAAAGTTTGTTAATCAAACTAATAAACAACTTTTATGTATTGAAAAAAATAGGGACATTTACAATTAGGAGGAAGAAGCTTAATTTCTACAGAATTATGAAGAACAGCAGGGTACCACAGACAATTGGGAAGAAACCTAGCAGGAAGGAACGGACCCATGGACACTGCAACATGAAGTTCAGGACAATGATGCTTTGTGTCTGGATTCCCCTCCGTCCACCCTGGCTCGTCAGGCCTCACCTGTAGATGACCAGATGGCCTTCAACTCTATGTTGAAAAAGGAAGCTGAACATTTTCAGATCTCTACTCCAGAGGCTGTGCCTGAGCATGATTTTGTAGAGGATATCCTTAAGGAAAAACCTCCATCTAGCCAGGCCATTCCCCTCTTTAATTCCATCAAGAGAAGGTTGGCTCTCTCCTTGGTATCACCAGCTCAAACACGGGCAGTGAACCCCTGTTTCGCCCATCTCCTTCTGACCCGCTATACATTAGTGGGCACGCCATCCCCGACTCTCTGTAGTGACTACCACCCGAAAAAGGGCAGGGGTACCCCTTGCCACGGGGAGGCACCTCTGGACAAGGAATCCAATAGGTTGTATGCTCTAGGGAAACGAGTCACCACAGCTGCTGCATACACTACGCAGATAGCAAATAATACCACGCTATTGGCAAGTTATGCTGACACTCAGTGGAACCTGCTCCAGGAGCATCCAAGAGGTTCCAGAACCCGTAAAATCCAAGCTTCTCTCTATAGTAGTCGAGGGAAGACAAGTGAACCAGAATGTGATTAAAAACACCCTGGACACGGCTGAAACAGCAGGCAGGTCTCTGACCCAAGGGACCCTACTAAAAAGACACGCTTGGCTGCGTACTTCAGGGTTTAAACCCGAAACGCAAGCCTCTCATCAATAAGCGGTTGATGAGGCCTTGGAAACAGCCAAGAAAGAGCATGAGACTCTTAAGTCTCTGCAACAGATCACACAGAAACCTTCCCCCCAGAGAGGTAATAACTCTCGGCGGTCCTTTCGAGGGCAGCCCCGTGCAGGTCAAAACAACTATGGCACTGGGAATTTTAACACAGGACAAACTTCAGGAAGCCCTGCATACTACCCTTCAAGGGGTCAGCGACAAAGGCAGAGGTAGAGGCCCCAATCCTAGAGGAGCCGCAGCCTCTGGTCAAAAATGACCACCAGATCCAGGTCCTCTCCCATGTCACCCGGGTCGGGGGGCGATTAACATCTTTCCTCACGGCATGGGAGGGGATAGGTCATAAAGACGGTCACCCACAGGTAATGCATGGAATTTTCCCGACCTCCACAATTCAGACCGCTGCGCTCACGGCACCTTTCACCGGACCATCTGGAGATCCTGAATCAAGAGGTGGAAACGCAGCTGGCAAAGGACGCCATAGAAGCCATCCCTATTCTTCAGGTAAACAAGGGTATTTATTCAGTGTACTTCCTTGTACCCAAAAAGGACCTCACCATGCGCCCTGTTCTAGACCTGCGCCCAGCGAATAAGTTCATAAAACCCCAGAAGTTTTGCATGGTAACACTACAGGAGGTGATCCCACTGCTGAAACAGGGGGATTACATGGCAACATTGGACATGAAAGATGCATACTTTCATATTTCAATGTTGCCAGCGCACACGAAATATCTAAGGTTCATGATAGAGGACAGGCATTACCAGTTCAAGGTACTCCCCTTCGGCATCGCCTTGGCGCCAAGGGTGTTTACCAAGGTCCTGACAGTGGCTGCAGCACACCTGCACAGACTATCTGTCCCAGTTTACCCTTACCTCGACGACTGGCTCATCACAGGGGACTCGTACAACACATGTTTTTCGAACACCCAAAAAACAGTAGATCTTCTGTTCAGTCTGGGTTTCTCAATCAACGAGAAGAAATCCAGTCTAGTCCCCAATCAAACAAAACAATTTCTGGGAGCTCTAATTCGGACAGAAGACAGTCTCGTCTTTCCCTCCAACGAGAGGGTTCAGAACATGCTTTTTCAGATTCCTCAATATGTAGCCAGTCGTGAGGTGAGGGTGTGCAAGGCCATCCACTTGCTACGAATGATGGCGTTGTGCATATACTTGGTTCCCCATGCGTCCCATGCAAGAGTGGCTCAACAGCCAGTGGTGTCAGGCCAGCGGACAATGGGAAGATCTGGTAGTTGTCTCGCCAGCCCTCGTTCTCTCTCTGCAGTGTTGGTCAAGAGAAAACCTCTTGAAGGGGAAAACCTTCACCACCCCTGCAGTGGAAGCCACTCTAACGACAGACGCATCTCTCACGGGGTGGGGGACTCGCCTGCTTCAGCAGACAGGACATGTAGTGTGGTTCCCTCAAGTAGCACCCAACCATATAAATTTACTGGAGCTATTAGCAGTGTTCAAAGCACTAAAGGCCTTTCAGATGCAACTGCAAGGGAAGACAGTGCTGATTCTAATGGACAGCACTACAGCCATGTATTACCTGAACAAACAGGGGGGAACTCACTCTCCAGGGCTATCCAAGCTGTCCCAAAACATTTGGCTATGGGCTCTCAGACACAAGATGTTTTTGTTGTCCCAACATGTTCCAGGGGAACTCAATCTTCTGGCAGACGAGCTCAGCAGAGATTTTCCTCTTCCCGAAGAATACAAATGGCGTCTGCACGAAGACATTGTGTCCGACGTCTTCGCAGAATGGGGCTTCCCAGAGATCGACTTGTTCGCAACTCCGGAGAACGCCCAATGCCAAGACTACACCTCCAGGTACCATGGTCAGGGGAATTTGTCTACGCTTTTCCCCCTGACTCCCCTTCTCAACAAGATGGTGCACAAGATGCACCAGGAACCAGTTAGCATGATACTGGTGGCCCCCATGTGGGCCCACCAACCCTGGTTCGCTCACCTGATGGAAATGTCCCTCTCCCCACCAGTGAAACTACCCTGCCTGTACAACATGTTGTCGCAGGACAGGGAGCAGACCCTACACCCATGCCCACAAACTCTAAATTTAGCAGCTTGGTTTGTGAGGTCATACGTTTGGACACCTACAGCTCCCCCATAGGTGCATGGACATACTCAGGGAAGCTAGGAAACCGAACACACGTTAATGCTATGCCAGCAAATGGAAACGTTTTGTCATTTGGCGTAATTCCAAGGGTGTCAATCCCATCGATTGCTCACCCACACACATTGTGCTGTACCTAAACCATCTATTGGACGCTGGGTTAGTCTTGAATTCCCTAAAGGTTCATCTGGCTGCACTGTCGGCCTACACCACATCACAACAAAAAGTGTTGTAGTGGAAGATACCGGTGATTAAGGCCTTTATGAAAGGGGTTAAGAGGATTTATCCTCTCATTTCTCACCCAGCTCCAGGGTGGGACCTAAATGTGGTTTTGACCAGGCTCATGGGAGCTCTGTTTGAGCCTATGCATAAAGCAAGTATAAAAGACCTGACTTATAAACGGCCTTTGTAGTGGCTATCACTTCTATCAGAAGGGTTAGCGAACTACAGGCACTTTCTGTTCTAGACCCCTTTGTTACAGTCCACAGAGATAAGGTAGTTCTGCGCACGCACCGCAGATTTGTGCCTTATATCATATCCAAGTTCCATGTGAACCAGTCGATTGAACTGCTTAACTTTTTCCAGAATCCCACTAGCATGGCCGAAAGAAGCCTAAACACACTAGATGTGCGCAGGGCAGTCATGTTCTACCTGGAAAGAACTAAACCAATGAGGAAAACAAACCAATTTTTCGTTTCAGTGGCAGCTGGTAGAGAAGGGGATGCTGTCTCTAAATCAGCCATCACAAGGTGGATTGTCAAATGCATCACACTATGTTACGCTCTCTTACCTTTACAAAACACTATTTCCTAGACACTCATTCTAGGTCTGATTCTCAGGTGGGACAAGTAGTACTAAGACATCTGTTCTCTACTGTTCCTTCTCACAACCCACCTCCAACTCCGGGTACTGCTTGCTAGTCTATGTACAGCATGTGATTCTAAGCAGATTAACAAGCATCAGAAGACATGCATTACTTACCGTAATAGCATTTCTGATGATTGTATCTGCTTAGATTCACATGTGCACTCCCAACCTCCCCGCTCAGGGTGGAAGGAACATAGAAGTCTTACTACTTTCGAATGGATTGTGTCCTCCCATGTATTCCTCATTTTAGATATCTCCTTACCTTCAGCTTGCTGCTTCGGAAAAAAAATTCTCCTTTCCACCAGAGGGCGCTCCCCTCAAGGCCGCGGTGTCGATGTCCCTCGGCGGCACCCGTCGAACACCGATGTCATCGCCTGTATAAGAGCCTCGAGCGCGCCCACTGGCTTCAGTTCCGTTTTTCCGTTAGCTTCGCTTCAAATCGTTTCAAACGGCGCTTCAATCTTTTGTGAAGAAAAAGCTATGTCATCTTCTTCTAACCCTTCCACGCCGAAGACTGGATTTAAAAAATGTGTGAAGTGTGGAAAGAAAATGTCTCTGACAGATCCACACAAAAATTGTCTTTGGTGCCTCGGTTCCGACCACCAAATTGAAGACTGGTTCGTGCCAGTCGATGACCCATAAAGCCTTGAAAGAATGCAGAGATAAACTGGCGATGGTGGAGGGTTCATCGAAGTCTACTTCGAAAGGGAAATACACGGCTGAGTCTTAAAAAAAGTATAGTAAAAAACATAGGTCGAGGAGTAGATCGATAGTCGTCTTCTTCGTCATCCAAAAAGGCAAAGATAAGACGGCATTGATCTCCCTCATCCTCCTCGACGTCTTCGGAGGAGGTGATAGCATGCCCAACAAAGCATGACTCCCCGAGTAAATGGGAAGCTTTTCGAGTTTCCATGCTTAAAATTTTTGACAACGCGGCCCAGACCCCCTCAAAAAAGGCAAAAGAAGACCATGGCCCTACTCACGAAAAACGTGACAGAGGGAGGTCCAAAACAAGAAAAGCTGATAAAAAGTCGTCGAGGGTGTCGTCGAGGGAATCTTCTCGATCCCCTCATGTAAAAGACCTTTCGGTGCAAAAATCGAAGGTAGAGGGAAACAAAATGGCGTCGAAACATCATACGCCATCGAAGTAGACATCGACGCCATCAAAGACTTCAAAGGCCCTCGACTCGAAAATTCCTTCGAAGGAAGCTACGTCGAGTTCACGTTCGATAACTCTGAAAGCTCCTTCGACAGTTTCCGCAACCCCCTCGACGATTACATCGAGGTCATCGAAGGTTCGCTCGACGACGTCGAAGGATGTGGTTATGACATCGGCGCCATCAACGTTTACGTCGACGCCCAACCCTTTTATAAGGGAAAAACCCACATTTCCAGAGAAGGTTTTTCAACCTGAGAATAGAGATTACTTTTTCAGGACCATTTAGGTGCATCATAAGTATGCTAACACATTGGTCAAATGGGGTGCTCACATTCAAACTCAGAGAAATAGGGGGGCCACCCAACTCGGCGTACCTGTCCCTAAGGAAGAACACCCTAGCCCTGGCGGGGGTGTCTCTCCCTGGGTAGCGCGTGGTGTATCGCCTACTAAATAGATATAGAGGAGAGAGCTGTCCCTCAACCTTCTTAGGGACAGGTACGCCGAGTTGGGTGGCCCCCCTATTTCTCTGAGTTTGAATGTGAGCACCCCATTTGACCAATGTGTTAGCATACTTATGATGCACCTAAAAAGTCTACCTTCCTAATATAACCGTTGTTGTTGTGTTACCATATGTTCTCCTTGTTAACGGTTTAAAGGATGATCACGGTTTTACCGTGCACTTTAGTTTTCCAAGCATTCCCTGTTGTTTTCAAGTTTTTCAGGACCATGTCATCTATCTATGAGGGAGAATCATCAGAAGAGGAAGAAGTCACCTTTGCGGGTGTTAAATTTGGCACAAGATCTGTTCCAGAGGAATTAATTAATCCTCAATCAAAAATGGAAGATCTACAAGAATGTTTACAGACTGCAAGTGGTCTGGACACTTCTCCAGAGTACGAATTTGACACGCCAGACCCATTAGAGCAGGCTGATGCGGGTTACAGGAAACTCATGAAAAGAGTTACAGAATTTATGGGGTGGGGTAGGAGTTCACCAGTCTGTCAAGATGATGACATGACTGATATACTATCAGGAACTCCTCAACAAGACCACCCTGAAGCCATCCCGGCAGTTAATAAAAAATGTGTGTCTAAATATAGACCCTGCAATTCTGATCCAGAATACCTGAGTAAACATCCAACTCCAGAAAGTCTGGTAGTACAAGCAGCCACTTCCACAAGAAATGCTGCATACCCTACAATCCCTCCAGATAGGGACGATAAAAAAGGTGGATGCATGGTCTAGGAAGATTTTTACATCAGGGAGTATGGCTTTGAAATCTACTTATGTAACCTGTACCTTGGCAAGGTTCACATATACCCTGTGGGACTGCATGTCAGCGGCAGCTGAACACATCCCAGAAGGTGAAGAGCGTGATGGCTTTCTAGCCATAATAAGGGATGGAAAGGAGGCTGAATGCCTTCAATCAGGTTTGGACACAGCGGACAGTATCAGTAGGTCCATGGCAACTAGCACGGTGCTACGTAGATTTGCGTGGCTAAGAAAGTCTAGTTTTGCACCAGATGTGCAATCCAGACTTCTTAATATGCCTTTTGACGCCTCGAGGTTGTTTGGCAGCAAGGTGAATGAAAGTTTGGAGCAGCTGCAGACCTCCGAAGCGGCGGCTAAATCTCTCAGTGCCGCTGTTAGGCAGAAACCTGTGCAAAAGATTTAGGACTACAGGTGTTTGGCAGTAAACCCAATTGGTAGCAGCCTGCACCACCCAGATTTACCTGGTAGCTGTGGCTGAGCAGTCAGACTTCTCTCAAGATGAGTTAGGCAGTATATAGAGTATACACAATAGGTACAGAGATACAGTAGCACAAGCAAACACTGACCAGAGCTTTGGTGTAAAAGTATAGAATAATTTATTTAAAGGCACACTTGAAAATTACACTAGCACACAAAGAGGTAAGTAAATTCAACACACAGTCACTATAATATATATATATATATATATATATACAATCCTAATTACTTATTAGACAAGTCTTAGTGAGAAACACCACTTATTTTCAGACAGAGGTGAGCGCTTAACATAAGATGGCACTCTAATAAGTTATAGAAAAAGGCACGGAAAAGGCAAAGTTATCAAAGCACACAATTTCAATACTTTTCAAAGAACCACAGTGAGGCAGGTTAGGCAAAGTCTACTGGAGAGCAAGGAAGTTCAAATGCCAGGCCCACTCAGAGCGAGCAAGCGAAATGTGTCCAGGATCACACAGTGGGGTTATGCCCAAAGAGTCATAAAAGATTGAGATCAAGTCAGGAAAAGTTAGTTAACGGGCCCCAGGCCAACCCAGGTTAGAAAGTCGAGGATTTACTGTCACCCCAAACGATATGTCGCAAGGGAAGCCAGGCGGGACACAGTACCTGAAAATGGGAAGAACGCTCCAGCGGGGGCAGTTGTTCCTGGCAGCAGGTGCTAGTCGGTGTTTCGTCCAGAGGAAGAGGAGGTCTCGACGTGGGGGAAAGCTGAAGGTCGTTGCACTGCCAGGGAAGAAACCAGCCGCAGAGTTTCCCGGTTACAAGGTACCACCCTTTGCTTCGCGGTAGTGGTCAACCGTGGTATTCCGGTTGCCGGGGTGCTTGGCACGGGCAAGGCGGCCACGAGATGGTCCAGGAAGGTGAAAAGACAGACAAACTGGTTATCCCCACCAGTCAAAGGAAGAAGACTCTCCGGGCTGGAGATCTCCTCTGTCGTCGGGAAAAGTGGTGAGACGGTTCAGCAGGGCTCCACCGGTGGTGTCGTTGCAGGTCGGCTCGGCTTCTCCTTCCTCGAATTCTTTAGGTCCTGTGGCGACTTCTGAAGTCCCAGTCCCCAAAGCCCTGCTTTTATGCAGAAAACCCCCATTCATTCAGCCCAGCTGTCATTCAAACATGCTAAGTGGTGAGCCGGGCGGCTCACCACTTGGGCCAATCACACAAGAGTGGGGCCAATCACACAAGAGTGTGACTTAAGTTGCCGAGGCAACTCAGTCCAGGGTGCCTATACCCCCTCCCACACCCCCTGTGGTACCCAGACAGAGTGGCACCACTTTTAGAGGCTTCTGTGGAGAAGCCCGCCAAAAAGTGGAACAAAGGGCTCGACTTGGGTTGGAGTCACAGAAGCGAACACAAACGCCATTTTGTTACCAAGTATCGGCAAAAAATACCAACCGGTGAATTTATATTAATTTAATAAACCAGCGGTATGTTCGAGGCTATATTAAAAAGTGGTAGCCTCGAACAATGGGAAAATCCCATAGGAATATATTCGCAGTCGAATATAAAAAGTAGTATCCACTGCCACCAGCCAAAACTCGGTCGGGGGGGGACTGGACAGTTCCCCCTCGAACAACAGACCCCGGGGCAATCGAATTGCCCCGACCAGTACGTCCACAATATGATGGTTTGTACTGGTCCTGTTCACAATTTAAGACTAGTAAAGCCAATGGTGACTTTACATGCCCTGGTAGACAGTAGTCAGTCCCAGGGTATGCAGTCTATGTTTGGGGGTCACTACAACACCCCTGGGTTACTGCACAGAGGGTGCTGTGTAACCCACATATCAAAAACACATGAAACCCTACGGGGTACAGGACCCCATAGCCCATAGAACACATACAAAGTCAAAGGAACACCTCAAATCATGTCTAAGAGTGGGAGGAAAAGAGTCTCACTCTTAGCAGGAGAAAAAAATAAACCCCAAAAATCCAGCAAAGCTGCTGGGGGACTCACTAGGTTTGGGAAATTAGCCTTTACAGAGAATTCTCCCTACCAGCCGCCATAAGTCAACCTCAGCAACGCCCCTACACAGGCTCATCTTCCTGGAGGGGTCGTCCTTTTCGTTATTATTCCTCAATTGGAAAAGGAAGAGGACAGGCCAGTCAAAGAGGTCAAAGAAAATGTCCTTGGGCGAGGAAAAGGTGCTAGATCTGCCCCAGCTCTAGGGTTTTGACCCACACGACCCCGGTGGGAGGCAGAATCTCACAGCATCTAGAAGAATGGTGGGGCATTACTTCAGATGCTTGGGCACTGGAAACAGTATCCCAAGGTTACTGCCTTCCTTTTCTAAAGAAACCTCAGACTAACCCCCCGGGATATAACTCTGTCAAACATCCGGATCCGCTCCTGTTGCAGGAAGTTTTAACCCTGCTACAGAAAGGTGCAATAGAACATGTACCTGTAGCGGAGAGGAACAAGGCTTGGTATTCCCCATATTTCCTCATCCCAAAGGAGGACGGAGGACTGAGACCCATCTTGGACTTGAGAAACTTGAACAAGTTCCTAAGGAAGGACAAGTTCAAGATGGTCACACTTTCTCAGATCCTTCAGGCTCTCCAACTCCAGGATTGGTTGGTATCATTGGTCCTTCAGGATGCTTACTTTCATGTGCCAATCCATCTCAAGCACAGAAAGTACCTAAGGTTTGCAATTGGCAAGTCTCACTATCAGTTTCGAGTTCTGCCATTCGGGTTAACCTCCACCCCAAGAGTTTTCACCAAGTTGATGGCGGTGGTGGCAGCGAGTCTCAGCAGAGGGGGGATTCATGTCTACCCCTATCTGGACGATTGGATGATCAGAGCATGTTCCCCAGAGCATGTTCCCCAGAGCAGGCCCAGGATCAACAGTCCAAGACTTGTCACTTCCTTCACAAACTGGGGTTTTCTCTGAATTTAAAAAAGTCAAACATGATATCATCACAGAAACTCCAGTTTATTGGAGCAGTCCTGGATACTTGCTCAGGCAAAGCCTCGCCTCCCGAAGAGAGAGCTCACCACATTCTGCAGATGGTAACAAGATTCCAGAATGCCCAGTATCTCCCGGCCTTCGATTTTCTCAGGTTGCTCGGTCTGATGGCATCCTGCATTTGTCTGGTGCCAGAAGCCAGACTGAGAATGAGATCCCTTCAATGGGCTCTCAGAACTCAATGGTCTCAATTCTCAGGGGAAATGTCAAATCTGTTGCAGGTTCCAGCCAAAGTAGCACAGGATCTACAATGGTGGGCTTGCAGACATCATATTCTCAGAGGAGAATCTTTTTGGCAACCATGGCCGGAGATGACAGTAGTGACGGACGCCTCACTCATGGGGTGGGGAGCCCATACGAACGATCTGACAATCAGCGGTCGTTGGTCTCCATCGGAGTCCAAACTATACATCAACCTTTTGGAGTTGAGGGCAATCAGACTAGTGCTGAAGGCCTTCCGCCCTCTGTACGGGGAAAGAATGTCCTGATAATGACGGACAACACAGTGGCCATGTACTACCTCAACAAGAGAGGAGGAGTGGGGTCACTGCCGCTGTGCAGAGAGGCGATGCAAATCTGGTTCTGGGCAATACCAGAAGGGATCTCACTTTCGGCAATTCATCTAGCCGGAGAGCAAAACACAGCAGCGGACACTCGGGCAGAGTACAGTCTCCCACGAGTGGGAACTAGCTCAGGAAGTCCTTCAAAAGATCTTCGCCCTTTGGGAAACCCCGCAGGTGGATCTGTTCGCGACCAGTGTCAACAGGAAGTGCGAACTGTACTGCTCAAGGGAATTTACCCCGAGAGGAGCTCTAGCAGACACATTCGTAGTGGAATGGGAGTTTCCTCTTCTGTATGCGTTTCCTCCAGTCCCTGTAATCCCTCAGGTAATAAGGAGGTTGAGAAAGTTCAGGAAAACCATGATCCTAATTGCCCCGGATTGGGCCAGGAGAACGTGGTACCCGGACCTTCTGGACATGTCCATCTGCCCTCCACTACGTCTTCCAAGAAGAGAGGATCTTCTCTCGCGAGAGGAAGGTCATGTTCTCCATCCGGAGGTCAACACACTCAACCTTCACGCATGGCTTCTGAGAGGTTGAGATACAAGGATTGGGATCTTCCGGATGATGTGATGGAGATTTTGCTTTCGGCCAGAAGGCCAGCAACCAAATCTCTGTATCGGCGTCGTTGGAATAAGTTCAGTAACTGGTGCAGAGAGAAGAATGTGGACCCATTTCAATGTAATATCCCCACAATGTTATCTTTTCTGTTACATTTAGCTAATCTGGGGCTCCAGGTTGGTACGATAAAAGGATACTTAGCAGCGCTATCCATTTTTAAGTGCTATTCAGAAGAAGAATCTTACTTCAAGATACCTTTTAAATAATTCAATTCTTGAAAGGGTTAAACAATGTATTTCCACCCATACCTTTCCAGGTTCCAGTGTGGAATTTGAGCTTATTACTAACATTTCTCACATGCATTCCATTTGAGCCTTTACACTCTTGTCCGCTAAGGCTCCTTACTTTGAAAATAATACTCCTTGTAGCATTGACATCAGGCCGCAGGGTAAGTGAGTTGCAGGCGCTCTCTAGCGGTCCTCCTCACACTATCTTTTATAAGGAGTAGCTCTTAGAGTTAAACCATCTTTTTTGCCAAAAATTGTTTCATCTGTCACAAAAAATAACTTTACCTACTTTTTACCCTTCTCCTCATGCAAGCAAAGAAGAGGAGCGGCTACATAGACTAGATCCCAGAAGAGCTCTTAGTTTCTACATTTCAAGATTGGCAAAAATACGTCCGTGTGATCAACTTTTTGTGGGGTACACTGGACGCAAACTGTGGCTGGCGGTAACCAAACAAACATTATCTAGATGGATAATTTTGGCTATAACAGAATGTTATAGATTGGCTGGGAAAGAACCACCTGATGGATTGAGAGCTCATTCAACCAGGGGCATAGGAACTTCGACAGCACTAAAAAGGGGTGCCCCAGTCCAAGACATTTGTACAGCAGCCACATGGTCATCCATGCATACCTTTATAAAACATTATGCTCTGGACTCTACTTCTTCTCAAGGAAGTCTGTTTGCTAAATCTGTACTCCATTCTGTACACGATTAGAAACATTCTGGACTCCCACCTCCGAGACAAAACTGCTTTGGGAGTCTATCTAAGATGAGGAATACGTGGGAGGACACAATCCATTCGAAGAACAAGTTACTTACCAACTGTAACGTTCTTTCGATTGGATGTTCCTCCCACGTATTCCTCATCAACCCTCCCAACCAACCCCACAGTACAGTTTACTTGTATTACACTCGAAGTTCTTATAAGGCTTGGGTCAAAAGAGGCACGCCATTAATCAAAATCAATTGACTACTATAACAGCCAGACTGCATCAGAGGCCATGGGAGGCCATGCAAACACCAAATACCCGGAAACAACGCAGGGGCCCGCGGGAAGCAGTGAGGCGGACACTGGAAAAACAAAACTCGAACCTGAAGGTACAAGCCGAAAGGAGGTGGAAGACATTGAAGGAAGCAGTCAATTGTGGTCAGAGGCAGACCTGGGTGCCATCCGCAAATTGTGTTATCTGAATACGGATAGCGGAAACCCTTACGCACGGCTGGTAGCAGGGTGGAGAAATGGCGAGAAACCTACGGGTAAGGAACGTGGTAACCACGACACAGGCGATAAGACGGAACAAGGGGCTGCCGGAGTGTGCCGCCTGTTCCGCAGTACGAACGACCAACGGGGAGAGGTTGTTGGGCCAAAATGGCACAAACGGGGAACGGAAAGAAGAGAAGCAAAAGAACCCTATAACCTCACACTCGTAAAACAGAGACACGAGAACAAAAAGAAGGATATTAGAAAGTATTTATCCTTACCAAAGCCAGGGTCTTCTGGCTATAAAAATCCCAATCTTCACCTCGGGGCACGTGGCGGAGAGACATCATGACGACTGGGCGCATGGAAGGAAGGGGGCGGGGCTTGGGAGGGTTTTTATATCCTCAGACAGAAGGAGAGTCCTGATTGGGTCAAGAGTGGCCAGCGCCTATATAAAGCAAAGAGAGACAAAGGACTGATGGGGAGTTCTCTTTCGCATTTCAGAATCGATTTGGAAGCAAGGAGTCCACAAGTCCATACCAGTGGGCTTACAAGGACTAACTGGAGATTTCAGCCTTACACTCATGGAAACCCGATCAGAGTTATCTCGGCTGGAAAGAGAACTGAGACTTGAATGAATATTTTTTCCTTTTCATTTTCTTAAATTAGTCAATAAAGACTGATTTTTGTTAAACTTATCTACCTGGTCTGAGTGGTCCGTCACAACTACAATATGCGAAAAAACAGAACTGAAGCCAGCGGGCGCGCTCAAGGCTCTTATACTGGCGATGATGTCGGTGTTCGACGGGTGCCGCCGAGGGACATCGACGCCGCAGCCTTGAGGGGAGCGCCCCTGGTGGTAAGGAGAACATTTTTTCCGAAGCAGAAGCTGAAGGTAAGGAGATATCTAAGATGAGGAATACGTGGGAGGAACATCCAATCGAAAGAATGTTACAGTTGGTAAGTAACTTGTTCTTCTCTCTTTATGTACTCTCTCACTATAGCCTTGGGCTCCCTCATGGCAGAAAAAATACAATCGGAGGGACCTCGGCGCGTGAGGGATTTTGGGTACATGTCACGATAGGGATAGTGTTACAGACACGCCTATGCCGACGTCCCCTTTCGGTCCCCGAAAGACGAGATGCAATACTCCACGGTTACCACTGGATGTCGGACTATATGCACAGCATGTGAATCTAAGCAGATACAATCATCAGAAATGCTATTACGGTAAGTGATGCATGTCATCTTGGAGCACAGCACACACTCAAGCTTCTTCAGCACGAGACAACAGTTCCACTTGCAGCTCTCAGGACCGTCGATGGCCAAGTTTCAGTTCTCTTGAAAGTCTATTGCCTTCGAGAGCCTGACGTAATCAAATAACAAAACAAAATGTTCCTTCAACAAAAAGAGAGTTTGTTTCCTGGTTTCACTTAGGCTGAGGATTGTTCACCTTTGGGTCACCCTCTTCCTGGTGCTGACACCTCTTTACTTTCAGCCTCCCTCCACCGGGTTCACTTATGGCTTTTCCTTCCTTTACAGTTCTTAATGTCTTTTTAAACCGTTCCAGTGGACATCCCCCCGGGTTCACGCTTGTCAACACACTGTCTCTTGGGACCTTAGACTTGCCCCCTTCTTGTCAGCTTCCCTCTTCCGGGTTCACTCTTGCTAACTTCATATTCACATTCAATGTTCACGGGATTCACTTCCCTTGCTTTCTCATGTGGCGGGATTCACTTGCCTTGCTTTCTTTATAGTTCTTAGGTCAAAGGCTTTTGACTGTATGGGAATTTCGCTTGACCTCCTGTATGACCACTTTGTACTAACTTGGCGGCTCTCCTACGGCCTTATGGTATTTGTTTTTTCACTCAGATGGGGATTGACCAGAGTCCCTCGAGTTATCACCCAAGTGGTGCGGGTTCCCTCTACAGCTGGTCTCCCCTCAACACTTTTACAGTTCTTTGAACTTGGTTCAACTTGCAACTTTGCTTTTTTCATTCACCACAGCCCGGCTCTTATCGGCTCTCCCATCGACTCACCGGCTGTGATGAACCGCTTGGCTTTCCTCGTAACTGGAGTCAAGGACGGTACCACGGTAGCAGGCGTTTCCCTCACTCCCGCTTATCACCGTCGACACGCACCAGGTACCGTTGGCATCTGTTGCAGCACACTTGGGCTATTGTCCTCGGTCTTATGCTTCTCTCTGCCGAGGGTTCAGAGGTCTGCGTCAAAAAAAGGCAAGGTTGTGTCTCTCCTTGTCAGCTTCTCGATATTCGCCGCCTTTCTCCACCTCTTGAACTGCCAGCTTTAGATAGCTGTCTCATCGTGTGGTCTGCCTTGCTCGTACTGTGCTCTCAAGCTCCACGTTTATCCCCATCGGGAAGGGAAAGGGACGTCAGGTGTGTGTGATTTTGATCAATTGCCTGACTTTGCCTGACCCTTGCTTTGGGACATGTCAGGTAAAAGGCTCTGGTGTTAGTCTGCTCTCTTGTGTGTTGTGCGAAAGTGTTTGTGTCGGAAAAGGGGGGGTGAGTGTTTTTGAATGTCTTGCGTGGTAGGAAGGGGAAAAAGTTTTTAAATAAGGGGGATACAGCGTCTCACCCGTCGGTGTCCCATTCCCAGAGGACCCCCCTCCAGGTGATCCTCCCTCACTGGTCAACCCCCAGGAACTGGATCCAATAGGTATGGCCGTGTCCTGGCCACCTGGATTACAGATCCCCAGGGACTAGCTAGGGAGACAGCTTCAGGTTTCTCACATGCACTTACTCCATGCTATGTAGCCACATTTGTTGCACAGGGGAACCGGGAAAGGAAATCCACATTTCCCTGATATTTTCCCCTTCCGGTGTTCCACTGTGAAACAATTGGGTTGTAGGTCTAGAAACCATCGCATGATCCGAGGGTTGGACTCTTTGCGTTGGCTAATCCAAACTAAGGGTGAGTCGTCTGTAACCAGTGTGAGCTTTCATCCTAATAGGTAGTACCTAAGATGTATAATGGACCACTTGATGGCTAGGGCTTCGAGTTCTACCACAGAGTAATTTTTTTCATGTGGGAATAATTTGCGTATGGTGTATAGTATGGGTGTTCTAGTCCGTTGCAATTTTTGGACAGATCGGCTCTTAACCCTGTAAGAGATGTGTCCGTCTGTAACACAGACTCTTTTGAGATGTTGACTACCTTTAGTATGGGGTTTTGGTATAACGGCTGCTTTAAGATGTTATAGCATATCTTGTCGGGGTTCGGCATTTTTACATTTATCTGTCAGCCATGCCGTTTTATCTGAAAAGTTAGGAATAAACCTTTGGTAATATCCTATTAGACCAAGGAAAGCTCTAAGATCTCTTTTGGTCTTGGGAGTTGGAGTGTCCAAGACGGCTTTTACCTTTTCATGTTGGGGCTGTACATTCCCATTCCCTACAAAAAAGTCAAGGTATTCACGGCTGGTTGGGCCAATCTGCATTTAGCTGGATTAGCAGTTAGGCCAGCATTCCTGAGGACTTTCATGATGGTATAAAGATGGAAGAGATGGTCCTCCCAGTTTTTACTATAAATGACAATATCGTCAATGTAAGCTCCACAGAAATCAGAATAGGGCTCTAGGATGTTACCCATGAGGCGTTGGAACGTAGCTGGTGTACCGTGTATGCCAAAAGGGAGGACTTTAAAATCATAAGGGTGTTGAAAACGCAGTTTTTTTCCTTATCTGGCCCATATACAGGGACTTGCCATGACCCCTTGGTTAAATATAGGATGGATAGATAGGTGGCTTTTCCGAGTTTATCAATGAAGTCATCAATGTGTGGCATGGGATAGGCATGGAAGGCGGATATGGCATTCACTTGACGGAAGTCCATGCAGAATCTCCAGGAACAGCCCGGTTTTGTAACCAACATGGTGGGAGAGGACCATATTCTTGAGGAGGGCTCAATAATATTGGGCTTCAACATTTTGTTTGACTTCCTCGATTACTATCTGTTTATGTGCCTCTAGTAGACTATAGGATTTTAGATGAACCACTTTGTCTTAAGGGGTTCGAATATAATGCTATGTACCTTTTACTCTTCCTGGTTTTCGTGACAATACATCAGGCAACAAGACTATTACATATTTTAGATCTTCTCGTTGTGGGATAGGTAACTCAGAAGGAATTAAGTCAAAGTTATCTCTATCTTCCAGAACCAGGCAGGCTAGTACTCTGGCATGGGTGGCTGAGGTTCTCCTTCTACTCTTTTAAGAGGTTGATGTGGTATAAGTGGACTTTCTGTTTTCGGTTTGGTTGGGCTATTTTATACATGCATGTTCCTGTTCGTTCTATTACCTCGCAAGGTCTGTGCCACTTCAAAATAAGTTTTGTTCTCGGAGGTGGGCAAGAGGACTAGTACTTTCGGTCCAACAGAAAAAGATCTTAAATTGACTTTTTTATCATAATTAGCCTTCTTTTGGCTCTGGGCCTTTCCCATATGAGTACAAACGAAGTCCCGAACCAACTTCATGTGTTTTTGCATTGTAGAGGCGGTTCGTGATATTGGAATGTTAGCCTCCTCTCGTTCTTCCCAGGTTTCCCAGAGCATGTCCAGGACATCTCTCGGTTCTCTTCCATAGAGTAGCTCAAAGGGAGAGAAGCCAGTGGAAGCTGAGGGGTCTTTCTCACAACAAATAGTGCCCATCGGATCATTCGATTGCAGTCTTTCCCGTCCTTGTCTACTAATTTCCGTAGAATTAGTTTCAATGTCTTATTGAATCTGTCTACTAAACCATAGTTTTGAGGATGGTAAACCGAAGTACGCAAGGTGGTAATGTGGAGTAGTACTTTGACTTCGGCCATAAGCTTACTCATAAAATGGAAAACCAACCCTAGAATAATACAATAGAAGATGTTTTAGGATCTGCTAAGTGGTATTATTTCGCATAGGGAATGACTCTTGATATCGGGTACGATCACCAGGACATGCTTGTTGCCCAATTTAGGTGTTTCTAGAGGTCCTATTATGCCCATACCAATTCTAGAAAAGGGGACATCTATGATCGGCAGCAGATTCAGAGGGGCAGGTACTGGGATGTGCGGGCTGGTCTTCTGACATATTTCGCAGATTTGTATGAAAGTTTTTATATCGGCATGTATACCTGACCAATAGAACCTTCCACTAATATGCGCCTTGTTTTTAACGTGTCCCAAATGCCCTCCTGTGAGATGGGAATGTGCGATCTCTAGCACAACCTTTCGGTGACTTTGGGGTATTACTAGTTGGGTCTTTATAAAAACCTTCTGGGGAGGTTTCTCTTCGGAAAAAGTAACCCAAGTTTTAAGAAGAAGAAAAGGACTTCCCTTTTCCATGCCTTCCTCTTCTGGGATTGCTTGTAGAAAAGCTTCAGCAAGGGCTGGATCATTTTGTCGGGAAAAGGCTAGGTTGGGATAGATGGTGGGTTCTTCTCATTTCCTTTCTTAGACAAGATATTTATCAGCCTCGCCAAAACCTAAGTTACCTTTTCCTGTTTTATCTGGTTTGCTATCTTTGAACTGAGGGAACTAAGCCCTTTCCAAAATTCCCTGTGCAATTTGGTCTCCCCCACCGTACCTCAAAAGGGACTACGGCATGATTTTGTAAGAGAACCTTCACGTCTCCCCTAAAGTCAGGATCAATAACGCCAACTGCATCTATCCCGGACTTTCATGCTAAGCCAGATTTTGGGGCTAATCTTATGTAACACCCCGGGAGGGGGTTTCAAAACCAAGTCCTTAGGAATCATTCTTCTTTTCCCAGGGAGTATAATAGCTTCCCTACTACTACAGATATCAAACCCTATTGATTCCTTGGTGGCGATTGAAGGGTTAGAGGCTCTCTGACTACATTTGTGAAATTGTAGGGTTCCCCAATTTGTTTCAATTGAGTCACATCCCACTCCTCTGACACCATTTGTAAGGAACTCATCATGGTGGCAACAAAAAAGACAGACACAAGTGATCACAGTTCAAGGGTGTTTATTAAACTGTATGCCGGTTTGGAAAAACGCCTAATCTAAACCTAAATCTAAGATGGGAGCAAGCGTCGACCATTGAAAATAAGGCAGTCCTATTGGTGTTGTGTCAAATAAAAAGGGCCTATACTAAGAAACCTATTGCCAAAGCGTACAACTAATACAAAAAGGGTGTGGGATAGTTCTTAAGAAAAGAAAGAAGTGTTCACCAATAATATGTCAGGATGCGGTAGCCTGAGACTCCCTTCCCCACGTTTTAAGCATGGGCTAAGGTGGTATCTTAGAGCACAGCACACTCTTGAGCTTCTTCAGCACAAGACGACAGTTCCACCTGCAGCTTTTAGGACAGTAGATGGCCAAGTCTAATTTCTCTTGAAAGTCTCTTGCCTTCGAGGGCCTGACGTAATCAAATAACAAAACAAAATGTTCTTCAACAAAGAGTTTTATTTATTTATTTGTACAAACCGAAAGGTATCTAGGCGCTAAGACATAAGAAGATGGTTACAAGTTTTACGTGCTTCAAGAAAATGCATTTACACAGTAGGAACACACATACATTATACATACAAAAATTACATGCTGACTTAGAGGTAAAGGGTAACAGCAGTTACAATGGGTAGGCTATGTATGCATAGTATTTGTGCTGGTGGCAGCAGAATAGTCAAAATGGGTGCTGAGAGCTGAAAGGCAAGGTGTCTGATGTGTATGGTCCGACCTAAAGAGAAGGGTTTTTAGATTTTTCCTGAGTGACCAGAGGGATGTGTCATTTCTTAGTTGTGCGGGAAGGGCATTCCATTATTTAGCTGCTAATACCGGAAAGCTTGAGCCTCCCGCTTTCTGTCTTCTATATCTAGGTGTGATGAGCATGTTAGTGTAAGATGACCAAGTAGGTCTGTTGGATTTAGTTTTACTGATCAGTTTGCTAAGATAAACTGGTGCATTATTCGAGATACATTTGTGTGTGAGCATAAGAATGTTAAATTTGATCCTGTCCTGGACTGGGAGCCAGTGAATGTTCTGCCTACTAGTTGAAATGTGTTCGTCGTTGGGAATATTCAGTGCCGCTCTGATGGCATTATTTTGTACAGTTTGTAGTTTGTTTGATATTTCTGATACTAGTTCCAGCAAATAGAGAGTTACAATAATCAATCCTGGAAGGTATCAATGCTCTGGCCAGAGTGATGGAGTTGTCCGTAGAAAGGAGCGGTCTGCTAGCGCTTATCATTTTCGCTGTGTAGGCAGCAGCGGAGACTATGGCGTTGACCTGTTTATTTAAGGTGAGGGAGGAGTCAATGTAGACTCCGAGAGTTTTATTTCGTTGGTGACCGTGATAGTGTTGGCATCAATGTTAAATGATTTATACACTTGTGGGAGATTCCTTAGCTTATATTTATTTCCGAATGAACTCGGTCTTGTCATCATTGAGACACAATTCATTGAGAGCTATCCAAGCCTGGATTGCAAGGTAGATTTTGTTAAGATTTTTGGAGTCTGTGTCATAATATCCAGTAATCGGTATGAGTATTTGTGTATCATCGGCATAGTTTGTATATGTGATACCCATATTGTCAAGCTTATCAAATAAGGTCACAGGTCACCAGTGCACCGGGGATGCTGAGGTATCAGAGAAGACCCTCATGGTCCGATTAGAAAGAAAGGATTTGATCCATTTGATGGCTTCAGAAGAAAAGTGGGCCGCTGTTTCAAGATGTTGGCACAGAATATTGTGATTTACCAAATCAAAAGCTGCAGAGAGGTCTAGCAGGAGGAGGATACATAGGTCACCTTTATCTTTATATTGGTCCATTTGCGTTTTCAAGTCTAGAAGGGCTGTTTCTGTTCCATGGCCTGGTCTGAATCTTGATTGTCTTAGGCCCAGAAGGTTATTGCATTCCAAGAATTTTTTGATCTGCAGATAGGCTGCGCGATCAAGGATTTTAAGTAAAAACGGTACTGTGGTAATAGGATGGAAGTTAGTCGGGATGTTTGGGTCTAACATAGGTTTTTTGATTAATGGTAGAACCCAGTCTGCTTTTAGGTCTTTTGGTACTATGTTGGTAGCAAATGAGCTATTTATAAGGCTGGTAACGAAGGGTGCAAATTCAATCGCACATTCTTTTACCAAGGTTGCAGGGCAGTTGTCGCCGTTACATCTGGAGGGTTTTAGGCATTTAATAATATTAATGGTGTCTGAGGTGGACAGTGGCGTGAAGGCAAACTTGCTAACCTTGAAGAGTTCCGTTGAAGGGAGTGTAGTTGGGAAGGTGGGGTTGAGGATACATTTTGATTTTTTTTGTTACTATTATTTGTTGTAGTAATGAGATTTTGTCTGCTAAGGCATTTTGAATATTGGAACACCATTGTTCATCTTTGATAGTATGGTCTGGGATAGGTGGTGGAGATTCCAGTTCATTGAGAATGGAAAATAGTTCTCTGGTATTAGACTGGGCGTTCGAGATTCTTTGGTTGTAGACTTCACTCTTTGCTTTAATAATTTCCATTTTATAATTTTTGGCTAGTGTCTGGAAAAGGGTTTTGTTCGGCAGTGTTGGTGACTTTAGCCAGTTGTTTTCTGCGGTCCTTTTGGTAGCACGCATGGCATGGTGCTTAGGGGTAAACCAAGAGTTAATATGTGGAGTAGGTTTGGCTTTTTAGTTTTTTAAAGGGGCTACTTTTTCAATAGTCGCAAGTATAATTTTATTGTATTGACTGACCAGAGCCGATGGGTCGTTGTTAGGTTAAATAATGGTGTTAGGAATGGTAACATGTTATCTCGGTTGATATTTTTCATACTTCTAGATTGAGCTCTAGGTGCTAGTGGGGGGTGTTTCACAGTTTTAGTGATAAGAGTAGTAGTGAAGATTATAGTATTAGGATCCGACCAAGGTGTATGGGGTGTTAGAGAGAATATCAGTGATACAATTAGTGTCAGCTATCAAGTCTAAGGTATTTTGGGTTTTCATGGAATTGGCTAGGAGGCCTGCACGAGTATCTTGTGGGTCGTGCAAGCCTAAATTGAAGTTGCTCAGAATGATGGCTTTAGAGTGGGGTTTTATATTATGTGCCAGAAAATAGGTGATATTATCTTCAAATGTGGAGATGGCACCTTGGGGCCTATAGACGATATGTAGTGTGAGAGTGCAGGTATGTGTAAGAGAGATTTTTAGTGTGATAACTTCACCTGCAGTGAAGGGGGGGTTCAGTAGAGGTTCTTATGTTGAAGGCTTTCTTGGCTAGTAAGGCTACTCTGCCTCCTTTAGTTGTTATTCTATCCTATAAGATAGAATAGCCATCTGTAATGGCTAGTGAAAGATGAGGGCCTGAGGCTGTGTGGAGCCACGTTTCTGTGACTGCTATCAAGTATAGGTCATTGGTTTTGATGATGTCTGCAATTTCCAAGGCATGGGCAGTGATGGATCTAGCATTGATGAGGGCACCTTTTAGATGAGATGTAGGGTCTCATTGGTATTGGCTAGGATCTTGTTGAGTGGGTGAGCATTTATGAGGTATTATGAGTTATTGTCTGACAAGTGTTGATTTGGGAAAGGGGTGGTGGGCTCTTTGTGATACCTGGATTGTTATTGAGATGTGGAGCTAACGCTGCACCTGGATAGTTGTGAGTCTTATGCTTTTGTGGGTTATGGATTACTGGCATTTGTGTCTTGTGAAGCCGTTGGTAGGAGCGCAAAGATAGTCTAAGTCTTCTAAAGAGTCCGGTAATAGGACGTGAAGGCAGTAATGGGGTTGTAGTTTGTGAATCATATGGCAGGGGTTTCTGTAAAGAGAGGGCAGGTGGGGAGTGGGCTGTGGAGGCATGGGAGTGTCTCTGCGCTGTCCACGCAGATGGACGTTAAGATCTTGTAGGTCCATCTGGTGGGAGTGTGGTTAGGGGACAGGCATTGGTGTGAGGGTATGGCCTCGCCATGTCCTGGGTGGGGGAGGAGTTATTGAGTAAAGGGGAGGTGGCCGGGAAAGGCGCAGTTGTGTTAAGGAAGGGAGTGGGAGATGGGGTGGTGACGGGCACACCGTAAGCAGGATAGGCCCTTACCTAGCTGAATGTAGGCAGCTGCAGTGCAAGGCATATCTTTTATAGTGGAGATTTCCATGAAGGGATTAGGGTGTGGAAATTTCTCCAGCCGGCGGTCAGATTGGGCTAGCAATTGCAGTAATGGGAGCATCAACATCAGTTTGGTTTTTTTTTGTTTTCTTTTTAAACACTTTATTAAGTTTGCAATGAACAACAACAACTACCAATAAAGTAAACAATGTCTCACAGTAAAGCGTCACAACTTAATTTACAGAACAATATAAGCATCATACATCTTCAATCTGTCATAATAGCTTTATCCTGCGAAACATAACAGCAAACTGACAAATATACACAGAACAACACAAGAGACAACACAAGTCGGGCGAAGAGAAAAAAAAAAATAACACCATCACCTCTGCCTTATCCCCCTTTCCTCCTCAGATGACATATCCACCAGATCAGCTCCACTGTCACATTAATCATAAAGAGCCAAAAATGGGCCCCATAACTTTATGTATTCCTCACCTTTATCTTTATTTTCCAATGAAACCTTATCATACTGTGATAGAATATGCAACTCCGTTAACCACTCCTCGACATTAGGCTTTTTCCTCTTTTTCCAAATTCTGAGAATTAATTTAATTGCTACCATCACTGCCCTATCAATCCAATAAGTACATTTTCTAGAACGCACACATCTATTTTTATTTGACAATAGAACTATATTAGCTGCAGACCTTTGTAAGTTTATTCCATAAATCATATCAATCCTATCAATGACATCCCGCCAATACAATTGGGCTTGGACATTCCCACAGTAAATGTAACAGGGTGCCTCTACCAATGTCACAGCACCAGCATAAATCACAAGATTGAAGACCCAATTTAAACATCTTAACCGGTGTCCAATATAGCCTTCCAATGATCTTCTGTCGAATCAAACGCAAACCCATGTCTGCTCCCAAATGTAAATTCACCCTCAGTTTGTCACTCCAGTCCTCATCAGTAATAACCCTCCCAATATCATGTGACCAATATTCCTTCAGTCCAGTCCATGCTGATTGAATATTTTCACTAATAGGCATACATTGTATATAAATCCGTACACAATATTCCTGACCTTCCAATAATTTGCTAAGTTCTGGTTTTCCCCCAACAGAACCCCCAGCCATACCTATCCTTAAATTAATCATGGAAGCTAGAGCCAAGTATCTATTCAATTCTCTCCAATTCAAACCATATCTACACTGTAGATCTTCAAATCCCAACAATTGGCTCCCATCCATCACATCCCCTAGCTTCAGAATTCCCTTATTAATCCAACTAATCCAGTTTAGACATTTATTATTTATTTGCAGAGCTTCATTATACCAAATAGAAGCATCCGGGCTGAAGCCATAGCCCTGCCCATTTTCTCGAAAACATGACCCTATCACCTGTCTAGTTGCCACCACGGGAATTAGCTTCAATCGTTTATTCGGCAGTTTACCCATACTGTAAATATTCCCCAGATCATATGGTGCACATATACCCCTTTCCATACTCAGCCAAATCGGTTTCTTTTCATTCACTTCCCTAAAATAATATGAACTCTTTTTAAGTAAAAATGCTCTATAATACTTCAGTAAATCTGGATAACCAAATCCCTCTTTCTCCACACTTTGCATCATTATATATTTTGGAACCCGAGGCTTTTTCGCAGCACTACACAAAAAGGATTGGAATAGTCTATCAACCTTTATCATTTGTTTTTTATAAATCATGAAAGGAATGGATTGCAAAACATATTAGAGTTTGGGTAAGAGAACCATTTTGATCGCATTAATCTTTGCCCATAAATTCAATGTCAATCTCTCCCATCTCTTTATTAGTAATGATATGCTCGCAGTTACCTGATCCAAATTATATTGTAACAATTTGTTTAAATCCCCAATAATATGTATTCCTAAATACGTGACCCCCCTGGCGACCACTTACAATTCCATGAGCTTAAAATATTACTATCACATGTTCTAGACAACGGAAAAATCTCAGTTTTATCCCAATTTACTTTATGACCCGAAATGTCACCTACCTCCTTAAACATATCCTTAATTACATCTCCACACACTTCTGGATTCGACAACAAAAGCATCATATCATCCGCATATGAAAACATTTTAACTTCCACCCCCCCAACCATAATTCCCTTGATCAATTTACATTGTCTAATATATGCAGCAAGAGGCTCCAGCGCCAAGTCAAACAAAAATGGTGACAACGGGCACCCTTGCCGCGTACCTTTCAACAATGGGAATGAACCCGAAATAACTCCATTGACCAATACCTGAGCTCTAACATCATGATGTATACATTGTATCATTGTCATGATCTCTGCTTCCAAAAGGTCAGGGTTTTCCCAACTCCCTTGGAAGCAGATCCATAACCCAGGTTCCGAGTGCCAACCAGTCCCAATTGGGACCTTTTGGACCCAGTCCTGGCGCCAGTGGCACCAGGCTCATAAATATGCCCAGTCCCAGCGCTGGAAGCGCCGGGCTCATAATGCTTGGGTGGACTTACCTGCAGCAGACCATGCTGCTTACTTGCCTGCCAGTTGAGCCTCTGATCCTCTTCTGTTTGGAACTACTTTTCCTGTTGGGTGGGCCAGGAGCCACTCCCTAGATTCAGAACACTGGAACTCTTCTGGAAAGCAGGAACTCTTTTCTTACCTAGGCGTGGCTGTGGAAGGAGACACCTAAGCACTACAGGAGGCTATTTAAACCACACCCGATGGATGAATCTTGCTTTGCGTTATTCTGCATCCTCTGCAGCAGAACGCTCATCGTGTCTTCTGCATCTGATCCTGGGCCTAAGGAAAAAGGCTTACCATCCTGAATCCAGTCTTCAGCAACACCTATAAAGACAAGAAAGAACAGGTTAGCATTACGGTCTTCAGTGACAGCTCTTCGCTTACCTGGTCCATCGGCTGTCACCAACGCCTCGCGCTGCATTCCGGCATCTGAAAGACAAAGGCTTGCCTACTCTTCGTGCGCTCCGGAGGTCTTCACACTGCATTCCGGCATCTGAAAGACAAAAGCTTACCAACTCTTCGCACGCTCCGGAGGCCTTCGGCGCTGCATCCCGCATCTGAAAGACAAAACAAGGTGCGTTTAAAGACATTGGGGAACTTTAATACTCACGTGCCATTACTCCTTTCCACATCTAACCCAGTGGGTATTCCGGCACCCTGCAGCCGCTCCGAACTTGTACCTGCAAAATAAAAAGACAGTTAGAGCGCATCGTGAAGCAGGCAACAAGCGCTTACTTACGTGCTTCCAGGCGCTTCTATTCATCACACGGGCTCCATCTTCAACTCACTTCAGCCCGTCATCCGCCATCGCCGGAACCCTGCAAAACAAGAAACATCATTACTAAAGACTTTAAAGACATTAGAATTACTCGAAACTTACCGTTCGTGCAGTAAACGACGGACAGCAGTCCTCTGAAGTCAAGAGGCCTGCTCCCCTTATCCAGTGAAGAAACTGGTTACAGCACCCTGCCCCGAGGCAGATGGAGAGCACGGCGTTCACTTACCTAAGGTGAGAGCGTTAACCTTTGGGGTTCTACAGGAGAAGAGAAAGGGAAGAAGAGAGAGACATTCAATAACCCAGTTCCTTAATCCCATATCTGCAGACATCTTACCCTTCGAGTCAGACATACAGTGCACAGAGGTCCAGCCCAAAGAGCCAGCCGTGTGTTACACATCACCTTTGAAGATACGGTATACGCCCAGTCAAGACCGGCGCCTCTACGGGAATCAGGTGAGCGTTACAGAACGCAAAGCCTACCACAAAATTCCCGTCCAGGCGCTATGGAAACCTCGGATACCGACCAGCTAGCCCAGTTACTTGGGGAACTAAGGGCAGAAGTGCATGCAGCCCGTCAGGAAACGAACGCTCTAAGAAGGGAACTGATTATTTCCAAGGAGCGAACAGATGATCTCGCTAGACAATTGCTAAAGTCACAAGCCGGACAGACCCTGTTACCCGCATCTGGGGGAAATCTTCCTTCTACATCCTCTATGAATCCAGTGCAGATCAACCTACCTGGGAATGTACCTCTGGCTCCGCCCGAACGAATTTCTGGTGACCCAAAGAGGTTTGCAGTATTTATCAATCAGTGCCGGTTGCATTTCTTATGCCGGCCAGCAGCCTTTCCAACTGATCAAGCTAAAGTAGCTTTCGTGCTTTCGTACCTTAGTGGCAATGCGGCAGACTGGTCGATCCCTCTAGTAAATCAAGATGATCCGGTCCTCCATGATTTTCAAGCTTTTCAGCTCAGTATGGAAAAACTGTTCGCAAGACATTCACAGGGGCAGGCCTTGGACAATGAGCTTCTTTCGTTGCGACAAGGTAATCAAGACCTTTTGGCTTATATTGCGTCTTTCAACAGACTGATAGTGGAAACTCAATGGCCTGAGGACAAAAGGATTACACTGTTTTATAGAGGTCTACGTGGAGAGCTCAAAGATGTGTTAGCCCAAGTAGTGAATCCCCCACAAGATTGTTCGGACTATATAGACTTAGTCGTTCAAATAGATCACAGACTGCAGAACAGGAAGGCCGATCGTTCCAAGTTTGATGCTCGAGTATTTTCCAAACCGCCAACTCCTTCCAAAGGAGTAGACTCCGGGGAACCCATGCAAATAGGGGGTCTGAAAGGTCCTCTAACACAAAAGGAGCGGGAAAGGAGAAAACAGTTGCAATTATGGCTCTATTGCGGAAACTCAGGGCACTTTCTTCGAGACTGTCCGGTGAAACCTGCCAAGAAGGCAGTAGGAGCTGCAGTTACCAAAGTTACAAACTCTGAGCAGGGAAACGACCTCGCCCGACAAGAATAGAGGTCCTCTTGCCGAGCGTGAAAACCAGTTCCGTGACCTCGCATTTCGTGATACCTGTGGTCCTCATTAGCCCTGATAATCCGGATCGATTACATGCAATTGAAGCTTACGTCGACAGCGGTGCCATCGGCAATTATGTGGATCATGAAATGGTTTTGAGGATGAATCTAACTCTTTGTCCCAAGGCTGTAAAGGACGTCATTACTACGGTGGATGGTACGGAGATAGCCTCCGGGCCAGTAACGCATACCACTCAAGAGGTGACGCTAGTAAGTCAAGATGGACACCATGAGAAGATCGTGTTCGATGTGATCAAGGCCCCTCAGTTTCAGATTATTCTAGGAATACCTTGGTTAGAGAAACACAATCCTCTGATCGATTGGCGAGCAAGAACGGTCCAGTTTCTAGAATGTGTCTCTACTTGTCACCCTCCACCTGGTGTTGCACTGGCAGCAATTTCTTCAGAGACTCCCCAGTTACCTCCCGAATACCTAGAATACCAAGATGTTTTCCGGAAGGATCAGGCTAACTCTCTACCTCCTCATAGGTTTTATGACTGCCAGATAGACCTGATACCTGGATCTACTCCTCCTTGTAGTAGAATTTATGCCCTCACCGAGCCTGAGAACCTTCACCTTCGACAATACCTGGATCAATACCTGGCAAATGGGTTTATTCGTCCTTCCAAGTCCCCTGCTTCTTCAGCTTTGTTCTTCGTTCCAAAAAAGGAAGGAGACCTTAGAACTTGTATAGATTATCGCTCCCTGAACCAGATCACCGTTAAGAATAGATATCCGTTACCTTTGATCCCTGGACTCCTGGACCAAGTCAGAAAAGCATGCATATATACAAAGCTGGATCTTAGAGGAGCTTACCACTTGGTACGAGTAAAGGAGGGCGATGAATGGAAGACGGCCTTCCGCACCAAGTATGGGCTATTTGAATATCAGGTCATGCCCTTCGGACTTTGCAATGCCCCGGCCGCCTTTCAATATTTTATGAACGATGTCCTCAGAGAGCTCATAGATGTGTGTGTTGTTGTTTACATTGACGACATCCTCGTTTATTCTTCATCGGAATCTGAACATCGGAAACACGTGAAAATGGTCCTCGAAAGATTGCGTCAACACAAACTTTTCGCTAAGTTGGAAAAATGTGTTTTCAACGTGACTGAAGTTGAATTCTTGGGTTTCATATTATCACCTGATAGAGTGCCTATGGATTCAAAGAAGGTCGATGCAGTTCTCAAATGGCCATCACCATCCTCCGTAAAAGGTGTGGAAAGCATGTTAGGCTTCGCTAACTTTTACCGCAGGTTTATCCCCGAATTCTCTCGAATAGTCCAGCCCATCACTGCCTTGTTAAAGAAAAACAAACGTTTTGAATGGTCTACCGAGGCGGAACAAGCTTTCCAGGATTTGAAGACTAAATTTATCTCTGCACCAATCTTAAAACACCCTCGCCCCAAACTCCCCTACATCGTGGAAACTGATGCTTCAAGCCTTGCCATGGGGGCAGTTCTATCACAAAAGGACCCGGTAACCAATCAGTTGCATCCCGTGGCATTTTGGTCCCGCAAATTCTCGCCTCCTGAAATCAATTACACGATTACTGACAAGGAACTTCTGGCTATCAAGTCTGCCTTTAAGGCTTGGCGGCATTATCTGCTGGGGGCCCGACACACCGTTACTGTGATTACGGATCACCGAAACCTGCAATATTTGAAAACCGCAAAAGCCCAATCCTCTAGACAACTCCGTTGGGCATTATTCTTTGCCGAGTTTGACTTCATAATTACCTATCGACCTGGTACAAAGAACGGTAAAGCTGATGCCCTTTCTCGGATGGGAGTGGAAGAACACTTGATCAACCCTAAACCTGTACCTATCATTCCCGAACAAAGAATTCTGGGTGTAATCGCCACAGAATCCATAGAGGAAGTTAAGGATAAAGCCAGGCAACTTGTAACTCCAGCAGACATACAGAATTGGCATCTGCAGGGAAAGGACTTTGAAGTAAAGGACAACTTATTGTATTTCCAAGAACGATTATACCTACCCAGCACACATTTACAGAAAAAAGTAATCTCTTGTTATCACGATTCTTTAATGGAAGGACATCCCGGTATGGCCAAGACCTCAGAAAAGATCAAGCGCTACTTCTGGTGGCCGTCTTGGAAAAAAGATATCAGAGACTTTATAATGTCCTGTGGAGTATGCGCCCAAAACAAGAGTCAAAAGGAAAGACCAGCAGGCCTCTTACGCCCTATTGACATCCCACCTCGCCCTTGGCATACGCTTTCTATGGACTTCATCACCGATCTACCTCCATGCTCCGGATACAATACGATTCTAGTAATCGTGGACTTATTCTCCAAGATGGCGCATTTCATTCCGCTCAAAGGCTTGCCAACAGCAGCAACTCTGGCCCGAGAATTTCTCGAAAACATCGTCCGACTGCACGGTTTTCCTTCGGTTCTAATTTCGGATCGAGGTAGTCAATTTATTTCTCATTTTTGGCGAAGTTGCTGTCGGTCAGCTCAAATTGATTTGAGACTATCGGCCAGTCACCACCCTCAGACCGACGGACAAACCGAGAGGACCAATTAAACTCTGGAACAGTATTTACGCTGCATGCTGCAACAAACTGAAAAAACTTGGAAAGACATCCTTTGGATAGCCGAATATGCCTACAATAACTCTGTCCATTCGGGAACTGGGAAAACCCTGTTTTTTCTTTTGTACGGCAGTCACCCTCGAACCTCGGAGTTGGATCCCCTCCAAGATATTGAAACACCAGCAGTAGACAACCTGCATTCTACAATCACCCAAGCCTTTAAGGAAGCTGTTTCTCACCTTCAAGGGGCTAAAGAACAATACAAGAAAGGAGCAGATCAACATCGGAAGGAAGCCCCTCAATATCAAGTAGGGGATCAAGTCTGGTTATCCACCAAATATCTACCTCTAAAAGGGCCACGCACATTCAACCCAAGATACCTTGGTCCCTATTCCATCACTACCATAGTAAACCCAGTAGCGGTCAAGTTGGACTTGCCCCCGCACATGAAGATACATCCGGTCTTCCACGTCTCTCTATTAAAACCCGTGCAACCTCAAACCCGACTAACTAAATCTCCAAAACCTATCCTAGTTGATGGAGAACTCGAGTTTGAAGTCAAAAGCATTCTGGACTCCAAGATCTCCAAATCTAAACTATTTTACCTAATTGACTGGAAAGGCTACGGCCCCCAAGAGAGATCCTGGGAACCTGCTGAATATGTCCACGCTCCTCGCCTAATCAAAAGATTTCACCGAACATTTCCTGACAAGCCAAAACCCCCGGAGAAGCCCGGTTTGGGAGGGGCCTTGAGGGGGGGGTACTGTCATGATCTCTGCTTCCAAAAGGTCAGGGTTTTCCCAACTCCCTTGGAAGCAGATCCATAACCCAGGTTTCGAGTGCCAACCAGTCCCAATTGGGACCTTTTGGACCCAGTCCTGGCGCCAGTGGCACCAGGCTCATAAATATGCCCAGTACCAGCGCTGGAAGCGCCGGGCTCATAATGCTTGGGTGGACTTACCTGCAGCAGACCATGCTGCTTACTTGCCTGCCAGTTGAGCCTCTGATCCTCTTCTGTTTGGAACTACTTTTCCTGTTGGGTGGGGCAGGAGCCACTCCCTAGATTCAGAACATTGGAACTCTTCTGGAAAGCAGGAACTCTTTTCTTACCTAGGCGTGGCTGTGGAAGGAGACACCTAAGCACTACAGGAGGCTATTTAAACCACACCCGATGGATGAATCTTGCTTTGCGTTATTCTGCATCCTCTGCAGCAGAACGCTCATCGTGTCTTCTGCATCTGATCCTGGGCCTAAGGAAAAAGGCTTACCATCCTGAATCCAGTCTTCAGCAACACCTATAAAGACAAGAAAGAACAGGTTAGCATTACGGTCTTCAGTGACAGCTCTTCACTTACCTGGTCCATCGGCTGTCACCAACGCCTCGCGCTGCATTCCGGCATCTGAAAGACAAAGGCTTACCTACTCTTCGTGCGCTCCGGAGGTCTTCACACTGCATTCCGGCATCTGAAAGACAAAAGCTTACCAACTCTTCGCACGCTCCGGAGGCCTTCGGCGCTGCTCCCGCATCTGAAAGACAAAACAAGGTGCGTTTAAAGACATTGGGGTACTTTAATACTCACGTGCCATTACTCCTTTCCACATCTAACCCAGTGGGTATTCCGGCACCCTGCAGCCGCTCCGAACTTGTACCTGCAAAATAAAAAGACAGTTAGAGCTCATCGTGAAGCAGGCAACAAGCGCTTACTTACGTGCTTCCAGGCGCTTCTATTCATCACACGGGCTCCATCTTCAACTCACTTCAGCCCGTCATCCGCCATCGCCGGAACCCTGCAAAACAAGAAACATCATTACTAAAGACTTTAAAGACATTAGAATTACTCGAAACTTACAGTTCGTGCAGTAAACGACGGACAGCAGTCCTCTGAAGTCAAGAGGCCTGCTCCCCTTATCCAGTGAAGAAACTGGTTACAGCACCCTGCCCCGAGGCAGTTGGAGAGCACGCCGTTCACTTACCTAAGGTGAGAGCGTTAACCTTTGGGGGTTCTACAGGAGAAGAGAAAGGGAAGAAGAGAGAGACATTCAATAACACAGTTCCTTAATCCCATATTTTCTATCTGCAGACATCTTACCCTTCGAGTCAGACATACAGTGCACAGAGGTCCAGCCCAAAGAGCCAGCCGTGTGTTACACATCACCTTTGAAGATACGGTATACGCCCAGTCAAGACCGGCGCCTCTACGGGAATCAGGTGAGCGTTACAATCATCTTCATAAAAACCGGCCCAAATCCCATCCTTTTCAAAGTATAATCCATAAATTTCCAATTAACCCTGTCAAAGGCTTTCTCAGCATCGAAAAAAACAATAATTTTATTCGAGTCCTTACCATGATGTTCACCAATCACATTCAACACAGTCCTAATATTATCATAACCAAACCGACCAGGGATGAAACCCACCTGAGATTCATCAACCAGATCTTCCATACATGACTTTAATCTATTTGCCCATATTTTAGTAAAAAAAATTTAAATCTACATTCAGCAATGAAATAGGCCTGTAATTTCCACAATTTCTATGATATTTATTAGGTTTTCGAATCACTATAATCAATGCCTCTTTCATTGAATCACACATTAGTCCAGACATAAGAAAGGCATTGTAAAGGTCACATAAAATTGGTGCCAATTGAGTGTCATATTTTATATAAAATTCTGAAACTATCCCATCTGGTCCAGGTGATTTCCCATCATTCATTTGAGATATGGCAGTACATACCTCAGTAACCTCGATAGCAGAGTCAAGTAAGGCTTGTTTTTCTAGAGCTAATCTTGCAACCGAAATCTTTTCAAAGAACACCTCCGAACTGTTTGTGTCAGGATTAATGTCTTCCCTATATGGTGTCTCATAAAATTTCCTAAAATAATCACAGATATCTCCATTTCTGTGCAAAGTATTACCCTCTTCGGTTTGAATAGAAGAAACGCATGTATCAGTTATCATCCCTTTAAGCTTCTTAGCTAACAACTTGCCATTTCTGTCCCCAAATTCCCAAAACCGCTGTTTTGAATAAAACATGCCTTTACCTGCCAAGTTCTGTATTCGATTCTTCAGCTCCACCTCTAACTGTTTCAATTTTAATTTATCACGGCTCAGATCATCATTAGCACAAACCTTTTGCATTTCTTTAACTTCCACTTCCAAATCTCTAATCTCTTCCTGATTTTTCTTTTTTGCATGAGTCGTTCTACTTATCAGCTCCCCCCGTAGTACCGCCTTAAAACAATCCCAGACTGATCTGATACCCGCAGAGTCTTCATTTTCTGCAAAATAATGAGTAATAATCTCATCCAAACCCACCGTAACCAAGTTATCCTTTAGTATTTTGGCCTGCATTCTCCATCTTCTAGATTTGTCACTCACAGTCTTCAATATCACCTGCATATCCAACAGAGCATGATCATAAATACCCCTTTACAGAATATTTGAGGACACTACCTAATCACTAAGTGTATTACTAATAAAAAAGTAATCAATTCTGGAGTGCGAATCATGTACAGGTGAGAAAAACGAATAATCCTTCTCATTATCGTGAAGCACCCTCCATATATCTATTAGTCCATATTTAAATACAAATGTTCTTAAATCTTCACTAATCTTTCCATTGTAGTATCTGCATTCAGATTTCCGATCAATCTTACTATCCATCACTATATTAAAGTCACCTCCCAGAATTATTGACTCACCTTCCATACCATCTAGCAAGGAGCCCAGTTGACTAAAAAACGACATATTTGGAGAGCATGGGGCATAAACAGTTCCAACAATAATTTTTTTACCATCATATAGTATGTCAAGCAATACTATTCTACCCTCCTCGTCCATAACCGACTTCTCAATCTTAATCGGTAGACCCTTCCTAAACAAAATACTCACCCCTCTAGACCTTGAATCAAAACTATTTGAAATTACCTGAGAATACTTCGAGCTGGACAAATATCTCTCACTTTCGTCATTTAAATGAGTTTCCTGAAGGAAAATCACATCAGCCTTACTTCTCCACAACCTCGCCAAAACCTTACGCCTCTGTACAGCATTACCAATCCCTTTAACATTCCATGAAACAAAAGTCAGTTGAGCCATTCCGCTATACCTTGTTTAAATATACTCGTATGACAATCCACATAGTCTGGAGGAAGGGTCCAATAAAAATAAATAAATAAATTAAAAAAATTGACAGATAAGAGGGATCCACACCACAACAAATAAACACATATAAAGACAGACAAACATAACATTTGAGCTTTGTATAACATTTCCAGTTTGATAAACATCAAACAAATAATAAGCATAAATATATACATTAGATACAGTATTCTGAACTATATCCACCAGAAACCCCGCGCCCTATGCTCTGACTAACAGAAATACTACAACCAGTATTAACCCTATACAACCAATTACTATGTGAGCCCCTCCCATCATTACCAAACCACAATCCATCAACTGCATACTTCCACATCACACCTCAATATCACGTAGATATATTACAATGTCTACATAACCAATATATTTATCAAACCCATTCATCTCAGTCTCAACAACTATTGGCCTTACAAAGGTTGACATAATATAAATCCAAACATCTCTTCTACCTATCTAGAGACCAAACACAAACCCATCAACAACACATTCAAAATGTTTCCGTCAAAGTACCCGTATCCAACTGCAACATTCGCCACAATTACCCATATTCAATATCCAATCCTTCATATGTCTTAAATTTGTTCGCCAAAATATCACTCAAAAAGTCTTCTCATACACCCAGCACCCACAAATCCAAGACTTAAGTATACTATCGAAATGGTCAACCTTAATGGTAATTACCAAGCAACCTAACACAATTCCTAAATTATCAAAGTGCAAAAGGGAACCAAAACAAAAATCCCCTCAATACTGGCCATCCCACCACCCGCACAAACCATGTACAACTCTATCCACCTATATGCCCTGTTAATATTAGTCTATCCGTGAACTAATTATTACTCTTCCCCATTGCTACAACACATCAATTTTCCACTTCTAGTTCAAAACTATTTTTTTTTCTCTTCCTTTTAAATTCTAACCTGTCAGTAGTAGTGAGAGTAGAAGTATATCTTTACAATTCAATATGTTACCCACAACACAACATAAAGGCTTACTTGAGGGTTACAATAAGCGGCCCCAGAAAGGTATACTTAAGTAGATTCAGTTACATGGTTACAGAAGATATACAGTCCAGTTGCATGGTTACAGAGGATATACAGTGAAAGTTACATTTAGTTACTCATCTTTTCTGGGTAGCACGAGGCATAACAGATAGTGTCCTATGCAAGGTGATACAGTGGAGGTGCAAACCTGGCAAGACGGGCAATTTATACAAAGGGCTGGGTTTTCAAAGCCTTTTGGAAGGCAGTGTGAGAATCAATAGATCTAAGCTGAGCTGGGAGATTGTTCCATAACGTCGCCGCCAATGACGTTGGAGGTCGCTTTGTCACAGTGGAGCGGTTCAGATAGTGTAACAGGTAATCTATTCAGTGATATTAATGTGAGCATGTTCAGATAAGAAGGTCTAACATATCAAAGATAGGTAGTTGTGTTCGCCCTGTGAAAATCTAGAATTCAATAACTGCTACAGTATAGCAGAATCAGCTAGATGCAGAATCAACAGGAGCCCCAACATTCAGTGACTGCAGCCCTATAGCAGGAGTAGCACAAAGCAATATAACCGAACAACTAGATGCAGGATCAGTAAGTGCAGCATTAGATAGGAAGCAGTTAGGTACACAGTTTAGATAATGCTCCAAAGAAGAGGCAGTTAAGTACACAGTTTAGTTATTACCTGGTTTGTTTCCTGGTTTCACTTAGGCTGAGAATTGTTCACCCTTGGGTCCCCCTCTTCCGGGTGCTGACCCCTCTTTACTTTCAGCCTCCCTCCACCGGGGTTAACTCATGGCTTTTCTTCCATCACAATTCTTAATGTCTTTTTAAACCGTTCCAGTGGACATCCCTCAACTGGTTTCACGCTTGTCAACACACTGTCTCTCGGGACCTTGGACTTGCCCCCTTCTCATCAGCTTCCCTCTTCTGGGTTCACTCTTGCCAACTTCACATTCAATATTCACAGGATTCACTTCCATTGCTTTCTCATGTTGCAGGATTCACTTCCCTTGCTTTCTTTATAGGTCTTAGGTCAAAGGCTTTCGACTGTATGGGGATTTTGCTTGACCTCCTGTATGACCACTTTGACCTGTCTTGGTGGCTCTCCTACGGCTTTCTGGTATCTGTAGTTTCACTCAGACGGTTATCGAGCAGAGTCTCTCGCGTTAGCACCCACGTGGTGCTGGTTCCCTCTGCAGCTGATCTCCCCTCAACACTTTTACAGTTCTTTGAACTTGGTTCAACTGTGCCTTTCATTCACCACAGCCCGGCTCTTATCGGCTCTCCCCTCGACCCACCAGCTGTGGTGAACCGCTTGGCTTTCCTCGTAACTGGAGTCAAGGTCGGTACCATGGAAGCAGGAGTTTCCCTCACTCCCGCGTATCAGCGTCGACACGCTCCGAGTACAGTTGACATCTGTTGCAGTACACTTGGGCTTACGCTTCTCTCTGCAGTGGGTTCGCGGTCTATGTGTCGAAAAGGGCAAGGTTGTGTCTCTCCTTGTCAGCCTCTCGATATTCGCTGCCTTTCTCCTCCTCTTGAACTGCTGGGTCTGGATAGCTGTCTCGTTGTGTGGTCTGCCTTGCTCGGACTGTGCTCTCTTGCTCCACTTTTAATCCCTGTGGGGAAGGGAATGGGCCGTCAGGTGTGTGTGATTCTGATCAATATCCTTACTTTGCCTGACCCTTGTATTGGACCTGTCAGCTAAATCCTCTGGTGTTAGTTCGTTCTCTTGTGTGTCGTGCAAAAGTGTTCGTGTCGGAAAAGGGGGGGGCAGTGGTTTTGAATGTCCTGCATGGTAGGAAGTGTAAAAGGTGTTGAAAGAAGGGTGATACCGTTTCTCACCCGTCAGTATCCCACTCCCAAACCCTGAGGAGCCCCCTCCAGGTGATCCACCATCACTGGTCCACCCCCATGAACTGGATCCAATAGCGATGGCCGTGTCCTGGCCACCTGGATGACAGATCCCCAGGTATTAGCCAGGGAGACACCTTCAGGTTTCTCACAGCTGGAAAAGCTATTCCCCCCCCCCCCCGCTTCGTGCCATCTTTTCACAGCCTCTGGTTCCCTTCCGAAAGACTTTGCTTCACCTGCTGCCTTCCTTGGAGCACTGGTAATCCATTCTGCAGCTGTGAAAGGCCGGCGAGCCTCCCTCTGCTCCCGGCATCTCGCTTTATCCCGCTTACTCGCGAGTCTCGACTTGGCTTATCTTTGGTTCCCACGCCTCTACTGCTGCAGCTTCTCCGGGTCTTTGCGTCTCGTCCTGTGTCCTGCCGTGTTCCAGAGAGGAAGACGTCGTCTTCTTGCCTTTGCGTCTCCATTTTAAAGTTCCCAGCATCAATTAAGGTTTTAGAAAGACTAGACCGCTCCTTTTGTGTGTGTGTGTGTGTGTGTGTGTGTCGCTCTGGTTTGTCTCTTCCTCATCCAAGTACCTTACTGGTGTTTACAGGGAGATGATTTACTGGAAAGATAGGGAAGGAAGGGACTGGTAACCTGCGAAGGCCGGGGGGATATTGGACTCATTAGAAAAGGGAAATGGGGGGGATACCGTGCCTCATCCAAAGGTGCCTCATCCCCACTCCCCAAGTCTCCTCCACCCAGGTGACCCTCCCTCCCATATCCAGCCCCAGGGTCGGGATCCGACAGCGATGGCCTTTCCCTGGCCACCTGGGAGGAGGATATATTGCGGAAAGAAGTGAGGACGCGTTCAGATTCCTCACAGCACACAATCCATTAGAAGAACAAATTACTTGCCCCCGGTAATGTTCTTTCTACTGGATGTTCCTCGCACTAATTCCCCACTGCTCTCCCAGCCTATCCCGCCGATTGTGGGTGAAATTCGAATATATACTTCTCTCTTTCCATGCCCATGCAGGTTTTTGTAATCCTCAAGTCGGCTGTGCAGAATGAGGGAAAAACTCGAACTGAGGCAACAGGGGCAGTGCGTGCTATTCATAATATCATCGATGTCATGTCCAGGTGAGGGAATGGAAACCGCAGAGGGACATCACCTCGACGCTGCACAGGACCCTCTGCCGAGACTGCAAGCAGGATATCAGTAAATCGAAGAGAGATCTATCTTCCTCTCTACCTGTGTGGTTCCCCAGGGGTCCAACCTCTCACCCTGGCTCTTCAACCAATACCTGGCAACTCTCGCTCACTGCATTACCATTTTCTGCTCAAATTTCCAGTGCTACGCTGGTGACACTCAGTTCATTTTCCGGCTGCCCTCGGCCACCTCCTCTCCCTCTCTCATCTCGGACTGCCTAACTGCTATTCAAGATTGGTGTGCTGCCAATGATCTTTGTCTGAATGCCAGCAAGACGGAGATCCTCCTCATCGGCACACCATCTCCATCCTTTTCCCTCACTCTCTGGCTGGCCTCCCTTGTCCGTCCTGCTACCCCTACCTGCGAGGCTAAGAACCTTGGGGTCATCTTTGACTGCACACTTTCCTTCTCGGCTCATATCTCTGAGGTCCCTAAAAGGTGTAACTTCCTACTGCACCTCCTCAGAGGTACTCTGATGAACCGCTCCCCCAGAAGCTCACTGTCTCCCAAGCTCTGGTTCTCTCTAGGTTGGACTATTGTAACAGCCTCTTTCTAAATCTACCTGCCTCTACTCTCCACCCTCTACAATTTATCCAGAACAGAACTGCAAGACTTGTCCTTGGCCCCAAGCCCTGGGATCGTATCTCTCCAGCTCTGAAATCTCTCCATTGGCTCCCAGTGGATGCAAGGATTAAAATTCAAAATCCTCTGCATTGTCCACCAGGCTTTCTGGGGCCTGGGTCTAAAATACCTTCAGCTATCCCTTTGCAAATACCTCCCTTCTCAAGCTCTTGGTTCGTCTAACTCCCTCCGGGTTAATCATTTTTCAAAGAAACAAGCTGGGGGTAGATCTCTATCTTTGGCTGGGGCATCCCTAGGGAACAGCCTCCCTGCCACTCTAAAACTTGGAGAACCATCATGGGTTCTGGAAGCACCTCAAGACCTTCCTCTTTGCTTCTGCCTTCGCTCCCCTTCTCCCCTGCTGATCTTCGCTCTCTTGGCACTGTGCACCTGGCCACCCTCTGTCCCTTGGGCCCAGGTACCTGCTCACCCTGCCACCTTCCTGCACTGCCTCCTGGTCACCCCTTACACTGCGGACTGGATCTGTACCCATATAGCGCCCTCCTCCCATTTTTCTTCTTTTTCTGCACTTATCAGACTTACCCAGTCTGCTGCCTTAAACACAGCACTTGCCACTTGCTGGCTGCACTACCACTGTTTATTCCCTCCATTTTCCATCTATTTTTATTTATTATTATTTATCTGCGCTCCTCTGCTCCGCACTTTCCCCTCTCCCTGTTCCATGCGCTTTTTCCCTTTTCCCTTTCCCATGCACTTGCGTGTTCTCAATGTCACTGGGCCTAGTAAAATCATTGTTGTGTTGTGCTGTGCTGTGTTCTCCCCTGTTCCCCTCCCTTGCCTAATCGTGGTCTGAAACACTTTTAAATATCATATCATATCATAAGGAATCCGTGGGATGAACATCCAGTAGAAAGAACATTACCGGGGCTAAGTAATTTGTGTGTCTCGACCGGTAAGCCAATGCTCACCAGCCCCAGATCATCCATATTCGGCATCTAGATAAACTCCCTCAGAAATTCTGCTTGTATGGAAGATAGTATTTCCAGGAGCTACAACCTCCAAGCTCTGAAGCTGTCGACTCCACTGTGCTTCAACAGAGAGGAGGGTCTCTTCCCAAAAAGCAATAAAGGGTACCTAGGTGTCACTTGTATTCTTATTCCCCACCTCCATTATCAGCGGTTTATTCTTTAAACTGGTAATCTCCTTTTCCACCCTGATAGGCTTCATAAGAAATCTTTCCTGGATGGTCTCCCCAGAGACCATCTGTGCCTCCATGGAATCCGACTTCTTGTGGAATTTATCCAAGGAGTTGAGGTTTACTAGCCCTTCTATTAAGCACTGAGACCTCTCTGTTCTGAGTCTCAACAAGAATCAATCTCCTTATTGGATACTTGACCTCCTCTCATCTTTCCTCTTCATCAATGTGCCTGTGTCTTCTCTCGGTTAGGGCCCCTTTTGGAGTCTTACAAAGAAAAGGTTCCCAAATTAGGAAACCCACGTCCCCTGCACACTATCTATGGGCTAAGCCTTAGGGTATTTAACAGTCTGCCTTCTTTCAGCAAGAAAGACAGGTAGAGCTGGTTTGTGTTACAGATATATAAATCACATGTGTGTATATTAGTCAAACTTGCAATTCATTTGTACATAAACATTCAATTTGACGATAGAAGTAAGAAGTAAAATTATTTATTTTTCAAGTAGCCCAACGCGTTTCAAGTTATTTCCACTCTTCATCAGGGGCAAATATTGTTTTCAACAAATTCTACAAAAAATGACATTGAAGAAATATATTTAGTACATTCCTCTTATGTTGTGTGCAGTTATTACATGTGAAAGAGCTACATCATTAATGTTGCCCTTCTAAGGGTCCTTGTCGAATAAGTACATTCACATTTATAACAACTGGAAAGTTCTAATACAGCCTTCAGTTTATGTAATCTTTCAATCATGGTTACATTTTAGCGACTACAAATCTTTTCTCAGAGCTAGACTTTATAAGTCATGGCATAGCAATTCCGCTGCCCTTGTGGAAAGTACTACGTGCGAAAGACCGCCAGAAAAGCAAAAGAAAGGTGGACAGGACATAAATCTTGTATTAGGACCAGGAACATCAAATCACCGGTCTTTAGGCATTTTAGAGACCACAATCACAACATCTCACAAATGAGAGTAGTCATCTTGGAGGTGATACACCCACTTCCAAGGGGAGGTAACCTACCAAAATTCTTGCACAGCGAGAATTATTCTGGATACATAAATTGGATGCAACGACCCTGGTTGGGATCAATGAAGACTATTACCTAGGTCCCGTCTTATAATACCTTAAATCAGGAGAAACTTAATTAGACAAAAAGTTGCAAATATTTGAGTTTCCTGACCAGCCAAAATCCTCAAACTCCATGTGTTGACCAGATGCTGTAAAAAAGCAGCTGTCTGCCCCAATAAAGGAAGCCTACCTTTCTATTCCCATACACCATCCAGCAAGCTACATACCCATTAACATCCTTCTGCAGCTAGCTAGAACTTTAGATATTATGACTGCCCAGTACCTTCAGAACGAAGTCACGGCTCACTCACTCTTAGATTCATTTCAGTCAGACTTTAACCTTGGCCACAGAACTGAAGTGGCTCAAGCAGGGTTGCAAGTACGATTTTTGAAGCAGGAGTATTTCTCTCCCTGTTGTGAGGGGTCAGTAATGTGAGACTCACGACTGTGTTTAATTTTCTCAGGATTTACCATTTTATTGTACACAAAATGATAAAAGAAACCCTAACAAAACCTACTCTACCAGGGGATTCCCTACCTATTCTAAGATCTATAGGAAAACCTCCTAGCATTCACAAAACTAACCCTGACACGAAACCAACACAAACATTCAAAGCAACATGAAAACAACATAAATAAAAGGTACCTAACACCGGGTGTCTTAGATGACTTCTAGTGATCCTGGTCAGATCCTGTTCCCCCAGGAAGGCCCCAAAGTCACTTTATTCCTTAACCAAAGTTTTGAAAAGGTTCCAAAGAAACAAATGTGCACACAAATATAAATCCACTGGCAAAAGTCTCTTCTTTGCTTGATGAAAAGATCCTCCTTTTACAGTTCCACAAAGAAAATAATAGCACCAATGGAGTTTCCCTGGATGGCTTCCTTCCAGGAAAGAATAGGTAAAGTTGAAGACAAAAATACCACTTCTACTTACATCAACCACTCTACTTTTCAACTTCTGCAGTGTCTTTTATACACACTTTGTCAGGATGCTTCTACTTAAGATTTGATATCTCTTCGGCAACTTCCTTCTACTTTACAACTGTGAGAGCAGGTTCCCTTGCCCACAGTTGTCTTCAGCTTCTACTTTTCCCAGCTAGTACACTTCTAACAAGAATATCGACAACCACAGTTCTACTGCTGCTACTACAACTTCTGATTTAGATGTGTTTGCTGCTACAACTGCAACTTCAACATTAGGCAACTTCAACAAGACCTCTTATACCTTCTCTCTTGTATGGTAAGAAAGGACTGCCTGTTGCTTGCAGTCACTTCCAATGCTGCCACAGCCAAACAGGGTTTCTGAGCACAGGACCAACTCAGAGCCGGCAGCTGGCTCCGGCATCCCTTCTGTGGTCACACTTCCTTGTTATCCCCAAGCTTTGTGCTCTGCTTCTTCGGTTTCTCCTACTGCCGATCTTCTAGATCCTGCCCGAGCTTCTTTCTGCTGCTCCTCCTTGCTGCAGCCTTTCTGTCCCGCAGGTAGGCTCATTGATTTCAGGTACAGGCCCTTATGCCTAATTTCCTGACATAGCCAAGAGCCATTAGGCTTGCTCCCCTGACCTGGACACCTGCATGCCTCTTCAGCCCCCTTCTTCACAGTCTCTGAGGGATTCTGGGACTTGCAGTTTATTTTGGAAAAACGTGATTTTCCCAATTCTTTAGAGTGGCAAAAGTCCATAAAAAGGGTAGGGTTACAGGTAAAGTTAAAACGGGGTTGCTCGCAGTCTTCCAGGTCTGAATACCACCCACCCCCATGTGATCCTCCCACTGTACACCCCCTCAAGGTCCGAGATCAGAGAGCGCCTGCCTTCCCCAGGCCACATGAGAAGGATCCCAGACCAGGTTCTTGGGGTTTGGGGGGGATCCCATTGGATTCTCATTGGATTCTCCAAACTGCCTTTTGAAATTGTATTCACAATGTTATAGGGAATAATAAAGCAATTCCCATTCCCATTGGGGGTCTTTTTTCAGGCATGTAAACATATATTGTGTAACTCTTTTCAATCCATACTCCTTTGCACTTGTTTGTTCATGCAAATTATGAGATTCATTTTACCTTAAAGTTCCTCTTCGGATCAGGCAGTAATAATGTCAGATATCTTTCCTGTTACACAGCTCTGCTGGTACCGCTCATCCAAACATAACTTTGGAGCTATGTGAGTGAAGCATCTTCTGTGTCATTTGTTTCCTATTTTTTGTGGGGAATATTTGTACCCCTTTTATTATGTTGGGTGTATTTGCCCGTTTTGGGCAGTAAAAGAGGCAGGTAGACTACTTAATTGTAGGGCTGATGTATGCTATATTTATATGGGAATATGCACTATAGGCAGCAGATAAATGGACTACCACTTTTTGTCTGCCTGTAAGATCTATCTGCTGCATTTGACATAACGGACCACGGGTTGCTGCTAATAGCTCTCCTCTGTTGCTCATTTGTGTCCCCCTGTATTTAAATGGTTGCTCTCATTCATTTCTGATACGACCCAGCAACACCACTTTAGGTTGTTCACATCCCGCATTCCATGCCTTACCTAAGATGTCCCCAAGCATCCCTTGTTTCCCCAGCTATTGCATTCTTTATCTCTTTCCCCTTTTCTCAATACACCATCAATTTGAGATATTGTACCAGTCCTTTGCTAAGTTTTCATCCATATAAGTGACTTCAAAACCCAGTCCTCCAAATTAGGACTGTCTGATGCTAATCAAAAGATGGATTCTTGGCTTCTAGCTGGTTTCAATGATGGACTGAGATCATCTTTCTCAGGAACCCCAGACTAACAAAAACCTTGAATCCATCATTCCTCTTACCTCCTTCCTCTCTTTGGTTTTTCCTTCTAACAGTGCCATTCGGAAGCATCAGGACTAGCTTGACCCAGCTATGACACTTCTCCCCAAAATCAAACAGGGAAAATATCTATCTTTTCTCTGTGCAACAGCTCCAAGGTGTTGTCCCTCTCCTACAAATTGCTAATAGAGCCATAGTCGCAATGCTCTTTAAGGAGATGTTATGGCTTTTCTCATCTGGAAACTCCAGTTAATTCCGAAAGTGGCAAAGGTTTCCTATCGGTTCGATTTATAACTTGCTCCAATTGGCAGAAAATGCTTGAGCTATTGGGACTCTCGGCACTGGAGTAACCTTGTCTACTCTCAGTCTTGATCCTAACTACTGGTGCTTCAGATCTCTTCCCCCAAATCCCCTATTCAGAAATTAATATTTCTGATGTTTGTTAATCTGCTTAGAATCACATGCTGTGCATGTAGTCCAACATCCAGTGGTAACCACAGAGTATTGCATCTTGTCTTTCGAGAATGGAAAGGGGACGTCGACATGGGCGTGTCTGTAACACTATTCCTAACGTGACGTGTAGTGTACCCAAAATCCCTCATGCGTCGAGGTCCCTCAGATTGTTTTTTTCCGCCCAGCTATCTGGTCGCCCTAATGTGGAGCTCTTCATAAAAATTGCATTAGTGTTATATCTCTCGACCTTTGGTAGTTTATTCACATTGCCACTCCCTTCCACAGCTGATTATTCCTCTGCCACCCCTGAAGACTGAATACTGCTGGTGATGGAATTTCGACGGCTGTTGATCCGGTCGGCACTGCCGACCACGTGGCCGGGCCTTATGGTCGGTAGGGAGAGTGGGGTCGGGGTGGTCGTATTCTTTTCAAGAATGCCTTTCCCTTTCCCCTCTCTTTGTTCCTTTGGGTTTGTCGTCGCTAGCTGTATCCTGCACTATTGACAGGACTCCATTTAGATTTTGCCCTTACTCTAAGACGAAATACCTGTGGAAAGACCAGCACCGTCGGTGCAACAATGGTCTTCCCCTCCACCACAACGAGGCGGCCTGTACGGCCTGTAAACTCCTACGGCCTAAGACTCTTAAGGAGCGCCGTTTGAAGCGCTGGGCGGCTTACGGTATGTCACTGGCTGAAAGTAATTCCCCCGCCGCCACAGCCGGCGAGTGTGACGAAGGGATTAGCAATGGCCAAGGCTCAATTTCGGAAGCCATTGACCTTACAGCAGAAAGTTCTCGTTCCGCAACGTCCATCCCTGGCCCCGATAGGCACAACGCGAGTCCTGCTATGGGGAAGATACATAACGTCGACAGGGACGCACCCGTTTCCCACACTAAACACACAACCCACGGTTCTGCTTCGGCGGTTAAGTTGAAGCAGTCCAAAGCACCAACGGGCATGTCGGATATTTCGGCGTTGCCCGCTGATCCTCGTGATCGGCAGCCCTCCCCATAACCACATCAGCAGCATGCGTCTGGGCAATCCAAAAGTAAGGGGGCTAGCACCAAATCACACACGGCCGTCGAGACGCTTCAGAAGAAGGCTCTGACACTGATTAAGGCCCTAGTGGGGACGAAATCCACCGCACAGCCACCGGCTCTACCGCCACACCTCCCTGAAGCCCTGAGCATCAGCGATAGTATCACGTGGATCGCTTCAGCGGCTAAACAAAATAAACTGTCAAAACAGACATCGAAACAGAAAGAACGGCCTAGAGATGCGTCTGAAGACACGTCACAACGCCCAGACCCTCAAAGAGTACTCTGAAAGCCCTGTATCTTTATCCAAGACTTTAGAAGTTTAAATCTTGATGTTCTGTAGAGGAAATTCGTCAAGAAGATCCCTTTCCTCCACTGGACTCCTCCTGGCTCCATCATGGACCAGGGAGAAGTTTGAGGGGTGTATAGACAGACTAGAGAAGTTTGTTGAATTCTAAGAGAGGTTTGCTCCCAAGAGGCCTCTTGAGGAACTTCTTTACGCCTATGGCTAGGTTTCAGAGGACCTTTGAGGATCCTCATGAACATAATGTTTTTGACCTTACAGATGACGAGGTACCTATCAATACCTATAGACAGGATGATAAGACCTTTGGGGACCCTATGGATGATCCTGCTGATCCCATGGACAATTGGGAGGACAGCCATCCAGTTGATAATCAACCTTGGCCATCCCCTACTCCTACCCCGACCCTGACGCTCTGTGCATGGATTCTCCTTCTACCACTCCAGCCCGTCAGGCCTCACCTGTGGATGATCAAATGGCGTTTAACGCCATCTTAAAGAAGGTGGCTGAATATTTTCAAATCACCATACAGCAGGCCCTGCAGGATTCAGACTTTGTAGAGAACAAACTGAAGGAAAAGCCTCCTGCCAGTCAGGCCATTCCCTTACTGAACTCTATTAAGAGACGTCTAGCACCTTCATTGATAACTCCAGCCCAAATCAGAGTGGTTAATCCCAGGGTAGAGAAGTTGTTTCGCCCTTCTCCTACCGACCCCCTTTACATTAAAGGGCATGCCACTCCAGATTCCCTGGTAGTTACAACTACGAGGAAGAGGCCAGGTGTCCCCCTGTCTACAGGGGAGGCACCACCTGACAAGGAGGGCAAAAAGTTGGATGGACTGGGAAAAGGTGTCATGACTGCTGGTGCATTCTCCACCCGAATAGCCAACACCACCACTCTGTTGGCTAGCTACTCAGATGTGCAGTGGAATTCGTTGCAAGAGGGCCTTCAAGAGGTCCCAGAAACAATGCGGGCTAAACTGCTCGCAATTGTATCAGAAGGCAAGCAAATCAACCACAACATTCTGAAGAACACTGTGGACGCTGCTGAAACAGCGGGAAGAACCTTAGCCCAGGGTACACTACTTAAATGGCAGGCCTGGTTGAGGAACTCTGGTTTTAAGCCTGAAACCCAAGCAGCCTTAATAAAGAAGCCGGTTGAGGAGACCAACTTGTTTGGCAAAGCCATGGACGAAGCGCTTGAGACAGCTAAGAAGGAGCATGAGACTCTCAAAACCTTAAACCAGATTACCCAAAGGCCTTCTCAACACAGAGGGGGCAGTTCTCGTCGCTCCTTTCGCAGGCAATCTTGCTCCCCTCAAAACCAGTATGGTTCAGGAAACAACTGGTCTTCAGGACAAGGATCCAACGCCACCACATCGTATCCATCTAGAGGACAATGCTGTGGAAAGGGTAGAGGCCAGAATTCCACTCCCAGAAGCTCACCGGCCTCAGGTCAGAAATGACCCTCAGATCCAGGTCCCCTCCCATGCCTCCCGGTCGGGGGACGGTTAACATCTTTCCTTCATGCATGGGAGGGGATAACAACAGACCAGTGGGCGTGCCAGACCCTCGCCCACGTGTACTTTATAGACTTTTGCCAACCACCTCAATTCAGAATGCCAAAATCAAGACGCCTGACGCCGGAACACCTATGCATCCTGCTGCAAGAGGTTGAGATCCTGCAGGAAAAGGGCGCCCTAGAAGTCGTCCCTCTTCTACAGGTAAACGAGGGTATTTATTCAGTGTATTTCCTTGTACCTAAAAAGGATCTCGCCATGCACCCTGTGCTAGACTTGCCCCCAGCAAACAAATTTGGCAAACCTTAAAAGTTTTGCATAGTCACGTTGCAGGAGGTAATCCCTCTGCTGAAACAGGGGGATTACATGGCAACACTGGATATGAAAGATGAATACTTTCATATTTCAATGTTGCCAGCACACAGAAAATACCTAAGGTTCATGATAGAGGAAAAGCACTATCAGCTCAAAGCACTCCCCTTCAGCATTGCCTCAGCACCAAGGGTATTTACGAAGGTACTGGCAGTGGCTGCAGCGCACCTGTGCAGAGAATCTGTCCCGGTTTACCCTTACCTCGATGACTGGCTAATAACAGGGGATTCATATGGAACATGCCTGTTGAATACCCAAAAGACGATAGACCTCTTATTCAGCCTGGGATTCTCCATCAAAGAGAAGGAAGTCCAGCCTAGACCCCAGTCAAGTCAAACAGTTCCTAGGGGCTCTAATTCGGACAGAAGACGGCTTAGTCTTCCTCTCCAATGAGAGGGTTCAGAACATGGTGTTTCAGATCCCTCAATATGTAGCCGGTGGAGAGGTGATGGTACGCAAAGCCATGCGACTGTTAGGAATTATGTCGTCCTGCATTTATTTAGTTCGTCACTCGCGTCTGCGCATTCGTCCTATGCAAGAGTAGCTCAACAGCCGGTGGTGTCAAGCCAGAGGACAATGGGAAGATCTGGTGGTTGTCTCGCCAGCCCTCTTTCTATCTCTGCAGCGGTGGTCGAGGGAAAACCTCTTGAAGAGGAAGACCTTCACCATCCCCGCTGTAGAAGCCACTCTCACGGCAGATGCATCTCTCGTAGGGTGGGGGACTCATCTGCTTCAGCAGACGCCACACGGTGTGTGGACCCCAGAAGTAGCATCCAACCACTTAAATCTGTTGGAGCTGTTAGCCATATTCAAGAAACTGAAAGCCTTTCAGACACAGTTACAGGGGAAGATAGTCCTGGTTCTCACAGACAGCACCATGGCCATGTATTAATTGAACAAGCAAGGGGGCAGACACTCTCCAGGGCTATCCAAGCAGTCCCAGAACATTTGGATATGGCCTCTCAAACACAGGATGTTCCTGTTGTCTCAACACGTCCCAGGGGAACTCAATCTTCTAGCGGACATGCTCAGCGGAGACTTCCCACTGCCCGTAGAGCACCTTTGGCGACTACACAAAGACATTGTCGCCAATGTTTTCACACAGTGGGGTTTCCCAGAGATTGACCTGTTTGCAACTGGAGAGTGCTCAATTCCAGTATTACACCTCCAGCTACCCCCAGAACCGATCCAAGGGGAACAGTCTCTGGATAACATGGTCAGGGAAATGTATTTACGCTTTTCCCCCCGACTTCCCTGCTCCACAAGATAGTGCACAAAATGCACCAGGAACCAGTCGCCATGATACTGGTGGCCCCCATGTGGGCCTGCCAACCCTGTTTCTCCCATCTGATAGAGATATCCCTATCACCGCCAATTAAACTGTCTTGCTCATAGAACATGTTATCTCAGGATGAGGGGGAGACACTTCACCCATGCCTGCAAACCTTGAATTTAACAGCTTGGCTCCTGAGGTCATAGAGTTCGGGCACCTACAGCTCCCTCAGTGATGCATGGACATACTTAAGGAGGTGAGAAAACCGAACACCAGATACTGCTTCTCCAGTAAATGGATGCAGTTTGTTATCTGGTGCAATTTCAAGGGTGTCAATCCTATGGACTGCTCTCCTGCTCACATTGTATTGTACCTGACTCACCTGCTAGACTCGGGCCTGGTTTTTAATTCCCTAAAGTTTCACTTAGCTGCTCTCTCAGCCTACACTACGTCAGAACAGAAGCTGTTGTGGTGGAAAATACCAGTTAAGGCTTTCATGGAAGGGGTTAAAAGGATTCACCCCCCATTTCTAACCAGGCTCCTGGGTGGAACCTAAATGTGGTTTTGACTAGATTTATGGGGTCTCCTTTTGAGCCTATGCATAAGGCAAATCTCAGAGATCTTACCTATAAGACAGCTTTCCTAGTGGCTATCGCTTCTTTAAGGAGAGTTGGTGAACTACAGGCCCTTTCAGTTCTAGACCCTTTTGTTACAGTTCACAGAGATAAGGTGGTTCTGCGCACTCACCCTCGATTTGCACCTACATTTATTTCCAAGTTCCATGTGAACCAATCAATAGAACAGCCTACTTTCTTCCAGAATCCCACTAACGTGACCAATAGAAGCCTACACGCATTAGATGTGCGCCAGGCAGTCATGTTCTACCTGGAAAGAACTAGACCACTGAGAAAAACAAACCAATTTTTCGTTTCAGTGGCAGCTGGTAGAGAAGGGGATCCTGTCTCGAAATCAGCCATCTCAAGGTGGATTGTCAAATGCATCACACTCTGTTACACTCTTGCTAAGAGAGAACTGCCCTTCAAGCCTAGAGCACATTCTACTTGAGGCACTGGGGCATCCATAGCTTTTGTTGCAAATGTTCTCCTAGATTCCATTTGCAAAGTGGCAACCTGGAGTTCTGTACACACATTTACAAAACACTATTGCCTAGACACTCATTCTAGATCTCATTCTCAGGTGGGACAAGCAGTATTAAGACATCTTTTCACTACTGTTCCTTCTCACAACCCACCTCCAACTCCGGGTACTGCTTGCTAGTCTATGCACAGCATGTGATTTTAAGCAGATTAACAAGCATCAGAAGACATGCATTACTCACCGTAAGAGCATTTCTGATGATTGTATCTGCTTAGATTCACATGCGCCCACCCGTCCTCCTCGCGCGGGTGGAAGGAACATAGACGTCTTACTACTTTCTCTCTTTTATGTACTTGCTCACGATAGTCATTTGGCTCCCTCATGGCAGAAAAAATACAATCGGAGGGACCTCGACACATGAGGGATTTTGGGTACACTACACGTCACGTTAGGGATAGTGTTACAGGTACGCCCATGTCGACGTCCCCTTTTGATTCTCGAAAGACGAGATGCAATACTCCGCGGTTACCACTGGATGTCGGACTATATGCACAGCATGTGAATCTAAGCAGATAGAATCATCAGAAATGCTATTACTGTGAGTAATGCATGTCATACAGTTCCTGTACTGTGAAGAGTAGTGATAAGAGGCAATTCAGTCTGTGGTAGTGCACTGTACAAATTATCACGCTCACTTTCACAAAGCGTCTCGGACAATGAGGATTCCTTTTGCTCAGAAGGCAATTGGCACCTTTTTTATCAAGATTCTGAATGTAATTTTTTTTTTTAAATAAAAATGTAACGGGTGCATGGAATCTCTCCTGCTGTGCCTGCAAAATATATGCCTTGCATTGAGTCAAACCTGCTTTCTGATAGCTAATGCCTACTGAAGAAACATTGCACAGTGTAGTTGTGTGTTAGTATGTCACACACCCCAGATATGTTGTGTAATTTGTTTACCTCTGAGGCCATAAGGGACGTTTCTTATAGCTGAGTACACTACTGCATAATATCCATCAACCTCCCACAGTCATCAATTTTTTTTAAACATTTTGTTTAGTTTACAAAACCTTTACAAATATATCAAAATACTTTAAGTCAATCAAATTACATAAAAACTGCATACTTCATTTGCTATATGCAAAGTGCTTAAAATATATCAAATTACAAACAATTTTTGAACAATATATACACAAAACAAAGCAACATGATTGTTCTATACTTGAGCACAGAATTTTGAAATATTTCATTTTGCATTTAAAACCTACAATTTTTGAGCAATTTATAGGTGTCTTAAAATTGCAACAAAGTCCTCACAGCAAGGTCATCTTTTTGTTCTTCTCACTGAGCTTTTTCTAGATCGACAACTTGAATTTGGGATTAGCAAATTTAGACAATATGCGGATGTTCTAGCAGCAGACAAGGTTATCTTTTCATACTTTACTAGAAGCATTTGCAAGGTAAGCAATTCTACATGAATCCATAATCACCACATCAACTGAGCTCATCAGATTTGATAAAATCATTGCATAAGAATTGCCAGTGACAACCCAATTACCTCTTGACTGGGGGCTAGATACTCCAAAAAGGGTGAAGATATATTAATGTCACCCTGTTTGTCAACCAAGCAGCTTTTGGTTGGGCATTTAAGCACACCGACAGCAGGAAACCGAGATGGAGAGCATTATAGAATTAAAGGCAAGTTGTACATTTGCACAAGGTCCGTTTCTATACTAGTCATGTAATATGTTACAATCGCATTTTCTAAACAAAAATGTTTACGCTTTAAATTACGTAGGTCATAGATTAGAGACCAAAAATTCACTTGTGGGATATGAGGCTCGCTTACACATAGGTAACAGACTAAGTCGGATTACTGACATTCCCACCCACTTTAGGGTGTTCACCATATCCTATAGTCCTCATATGAGTACCGTTTCCCAAAAGACGAATCTCTTTTGTACCACAGTGAATATTTTCATCTCAACAAAATCTATATTTACCTGCTTCAACACTACTATGATAGCTCATCGCATCCCATAATCTGCATGTGCACCATAGTATTTGCTTTCCATACCAGAATCAGCTCCATCTCAGTGCAATATAAGAGCCCCTAACTGAACCCCAAGGAGGGGCGCCAAGTAAACACCAGTGATATTGCCACTCCAGAAAGTAGCATCCACAAATATTTAAGGTGCAAGTAGTTGTAACTTCATTCAGGCCTCCAGTTCATTTAGGGCTTCTTCGATCCTACATACCAGACGTGCAGTGGCTATGATTATCCGGTCCGTGCTACCCCACATACACCGTGACCAGACTAAGTGGCCTTCATGGTTTGATTCCGACCCCCTGTATGCTCCAAGATGAGCTTGCCCATCACAAAGAAAATACGGACAGAATAGAATTAGATGCTGTAAAGTCTCCATTTCGTTTTCGTCGGTACAGAAGCGACATTTGAGGCCAAGATCTATATGATCGTGTTTATACCAGTTACAAATTCGTGATCCAGAGAGAACAAGATCAAAATAAAATCTCATGTATGTTGCGCGCATTTTGTTATCGGGAGACCTCACCAAATATGCGTATCGTGGTTTCTGGGCATGTCTGAAATTCGAATAGTTGACAAAGGAGGAGAATAGCTTTCAATCTTGTCTGAATTCAATGCCCATAAGTTAAGGTGAAATTGTGTTTTTCACCAATCCTGGACGATTGATGATGTCCTGTTTGTTCACATTCAGAGATGCCAGAATTTCATTCATACGATCATGAAACTTGGAGATTGATCGAGGCGGATCCTTAGTGAGCATAAATTGGAGTTCTTCATAAAATTAATTAGGATGAGGTAGGATAATTTTCATGAAGTTGTTGAACATGCACCATTCAAATCTGTCACTCAGAGGAAGTAAGCCTAGTTCATGAGTGAGGATTGGGTTTGGTAGATAACTCTGGAAGCCCCAAAACTGATTTCCACAGTTTGCCTTGAATTACATTTAAGATGGTACCAATATTCAGCAAACATAGTTCAAGGCCATACAGAAGGATAGGTTCTGCCTTAAGTTGGTAATAATCTATCAAGGGCAATAATGAGAACTTGCAATGGCGCTGGAATATCAGTTTCATCTGGGCTGTTAACTGCACAGCTTTGAGGTTCAGTGAAGTTTGCCAGTTTTTGCAAGAGAGAGTATTTGACAGCTGGTATCCCAAATATCTCATCTCAGATTTAGTTGTTATCTCTTTTGAATCGACATACCATCTATATCTTGGCAATTTCCTCTTGGCTGTGAAAATAAGAATATTTGATTTTTCCAAGTTGATAGTGAGATTATTAGTTTTGCAGTATTGATGAAAATAGTTAAATTTATTTTGAAGACCGAATGGGGTTCTGTCAAAGAGTATTATATCGTCGGCAAAAGCTAGCCAATTTAGGCGCAGAAGACCTAATATTACAGGAAACATATTTAGTGCTTCCCAGATGTTGCCAATGTCTGCAAGATGCAGATTAAATAGTACTGCTGTGAGATTACAGCTCTGTTTTACACCAATATGGGTGGTGATATGATCAGACAGCAATCCTGCATCATTGATGCGCACCCTGTAAGAGGTCTTTGAATGTAGTTGAGCAATCAATACTACGATATGTGATGGAATTCCATACGCAAGCATTTTTGTCCATAGGCTGTTATGCAGCACACTGTCAAATGCTGACGAAAGGACCAGTGAAGCCATATATATTGGCCCACTGGTTGCATTTCGTGATGATATCAATAGATGGGCAAGTATGGTCGCATTCAGGGGAGTTCCCATTTGTTTGTGAAAGCCTACTTGTGCCTTGGAAAGAAGCAGTCACTTGATCATGTACGTTTCCAAATCGTACAATACTAGCCGTGAAAAGACCTTTGCCGCAACATCAATAAGGGCAATAGGCCGAAAATTGCATGGATCGTCAGGAGGGCCCTTTTTATGAATCGGGAAGATTATGGCAGTAAGCCACGAGATTGGAATTGCTCTCTGTGCAAATACTAGTTGAAAATGAGTAAGCAGATGTTTAGCCCAAAAGTGAGGGTCATCTTTGAAAACACAGGACGGTGGCCCATCAGGGCTCGCCGCCATGGACGATGAAACGTTAGAAATGGCCCATATCACATCTTCCAACGTCCAGCTTCATGCAGGGGCCACACCGTGGGTAATAATAAGCAGCGCTCAGATACCTGAGGGTTCTTAGCGCTATTTAAATGCTAAATTATTATTATTATTATTATAATATTTGGAGCTTCTAGTTCCTCTTTGGCATGCATAGGGGGCATAGCATATTTAAACTTAAAATGCGTTTGCTAGGTGGATCCGTCTATACATGCGACCACGCAGTTTTGCTGTTGGTTCAACGGGTTTCTCAGAATTGCCCATATTTCCCTAACATTCCGTTTACACAAGTGATCGATCATGTTTTGATTATCCGACATATACCGCATATAGCGTATTTCTTTTATTTTGATTTTGTATTTAACTATGATGCTTCTTTTGCATAATGTATATAGTGCATTGGTTGAAGATATGCGTCTCGCTCTGAGGTCATGATTTTTCTGGTGTTTCAGTGCGACTATTTTGTTTGAGAATTTGGCAGCGACGTCAATGGATTGCGGTTTGAGAGGCAATTTAGATAGGGTAACGAGATGTTCCTGGATAATCTTTAAGTTTCTATTTATAAGACTTCTGCATAGACAAAAGGGTCCAATTTGTCATCACTGACAAGCAAATCCCTGTTCACTAAATATGCTAATTTTTTGCATATACTGGCAGTCCAGCAAACAGAAATTGTGAAACGGTCACTTTCCACTAGGGAGGTGTGTGTCAAAAGGGTCAAAAGTTTGGCAAGTAAAATGGAATACAGTGGACAATATGTTGTGATCGCCCAGACCCACATTGGAGATCTCAGTGAGTGCAAGATGACCAGATAATTCACTTGAAGCCAAAAGAAAATCGATTAACGTAGATGAAGAACCTCGCTACCACATGGATAGATTATTTAAAGGGGCGAAAGTCAAGGTCTGGATGTTCCAAGCTTCAAAGAATTCCAGCCAAAGCCTGCCCCTAGTTCAAGCCTGTTGAGCATAAGGCATCATTTTATGGCGATCAGATTTGATTTCTTCCAGCTCTAAATTTGTGTTGAAATCACCACTGATCAGAATTTCGTGCATTGGGTACTGTAACATAGCATTGGTCAAAACTTTGTTTAGAAGCTGAAAGGCTATTTCAAGGCCTATCTTCACGGGGTCCCAGTAAACCGAAACGAACAATAAATTGCAGACAGCTTTCCCGACCCTGGTTCCAGCAACCAACATAAACATGTCCGTATGTTCCAAAGTCCTAGCTGTGAATCTTAAGTTGTTCTTGATAAGAACAGCAAGACCACTGCTAGGACGACCCACAGAAGCACGACTAGCTGGAGCACAATATAATGTGAACCCATCAAGAGCAATCTCCATGATGGCCATAGTTTCCTTTAAAATCAATATATTCGGCATATGCGGATAACCCACAGATTTAGCCCATGCATGAAGATTGTTTTCCTCACAGCAATTCCAGGATGCTATTGCGAGTGTTGGAAGTTATGAAGCCGCAGAGGGATTTTTCATGGTGGCTGCCACTTTAATTAGCGGTTCCATCCAGCTTAGGGTATTAAGAGCCATAGTTAGCTTTTCAAGTTGTTCCCGTAGTCCACTATTGGTTTCGGATGTCACCTCTTGCATCGGCCCCTTAGGGACCGTGTCTTGGGGGATTTGCGAGATAAAATCAAGAAAAGCCCAGGCGGGTTCCATCTCTATAAAGATGTGAGGGTATAATCCCAAGGAAACCAAATCATCTGTGTGGTCTAAAATTAACTTGGTAATTATAGGCGATTGAAGTTTCTCCAGCATGGGGTCTGGCATGGATTCACATGTTCATGAATATTCCCCGTCGTCAGGCTGGGAATCCTCGGTAAAGAAAAAATCAGTATCAATTTTGTTTCTGATCTGTCTTTCTTAGTAGTAACCAATCACTGGTCTCTGGGTCATACTGCCCCCAGCCAATGACTGCCCTCTCCCTAAGCCCCACCCCTGGCAGCCATCCTCAGATTTTTACCGCACGTTCAAGTGTTGGGAGTCCTTGTGCTATAGCTCTCGAGCTTTTACTGCGTTTTGCGTTTTTTCAAAGAGTTTAATCTCATTTTTTTCGGTCAATCGAGCATCAAGCTCCACCGTTTCTACTTCCGATCAACGGGGACCCGTTTCGTAATTTTCTATGCCCCTCAAGGGCGAAGTTTCGTCGAGTTATGCTTCTTGGAGGATTCCAGAAGATCTGAGGCCTACCTCGTGGACATGGCCCAGGACAAGGGAAGCTCGACGCCCGGATCCAAGCTGTTCAGGAACTGCCCTGGATGCGGATTACAGAATGTTTTCAAGGAGGAGCATTCGAGATGTCTCTACTGCCTTCACGAAGACAAAACGCACATGAGAAGAAGAAGAAGAGGTCCGGGCGGTCTTCTAAGTCCTTTGAGGGCGCTCCGGTGACTGGGGCCCAACAAAAGGCAGAGCACAGCGAGTACATGGGCACCGGTAGCGCCGAACGGTCGGGCACCTCGGCTGCCAGGCAGGGCGCACTTTCACCGACGCCATCAACCACGAGCCAACGCTCTGGCTCGGGGAAGAGGAAATCGAAGAACCCGGGGAAACTTCAGGAGAAGTCCCGGTCGATCCCGACAGAGACAACCGAGGGGGAGCGAGGCGGTGACCCTCCCCCCAAGGTGAAGGCCTCAAGCGCGCTCAAAGTTGTGAAGGCCTTGATTGACCCGGCTAAGGCCTCTGTTGAGGGAGTCGTGGCGGCCCTGGCAAAGCCTGTGGAGGCTACCACAGTGGAGGCGACCCCGGGGCCCAGAGTTTCCCTGCCACCGCGGAGGGAATCCTCTTTTCAACCCATCGATAAGACCCCTGTGAGAACCCCGGTGGAAAAAGAGGGGGGGGGCTTGTGGCCATCACGGACACGGATACAGCCTCTGAAGAGGAGCTGGCTCGAGTAGTGAAGATCCTGAACAAAAAGTTCGAGGAGGTCCGGTCCCACGGGAGGGATCCCGACTAGGCGGACGAAGAGAGCAACGGCGGTACCGACGAGGTTCCAGAGGAGGCGGCGGATTCCACTCCCCAACCGTCGCAGCCGGTGCCTGGATCACAGGACAACTCGGGAGCGATCTTGATGTCGATCCAGGCCTTATGTATGGAGATAAGGACAAGGTTACTCTTACCCCCAACGGACGATCCAGCAGAGCCTGTCCCGTCGGGGAGCCCTCCAAGCAAGCGGAGGAGAGTTCATCCCCCCCCATCCTTCCAGCCTTTGCGGCCCTCACAGCCTTCATCTCCTTCCCCTGATCCTACGGAGGACATGGAAACAGAAACGGTGATGATGGGGACGGATGACGACGGTGGTGACGACGGGATGGGCCTTCCATCACCACCTCCTCGAGCCCCCCCCCCCCCCCCCGACGAAATTGGCTCCTTCCACGCCATGATTGCCAGGGCATCCGAGCTCTTCCAGCTCTGCCCCGAAGAACAGAAGAAGGAAGGCTTCCTCTATCAACGGCGTGAGGCCAAGAGGAAGACGGTCCTCGTGGTCCCATTACTTGACGACATCTGGGATGAGGGACTGGCGCTCCTGAAGAACCCGTCCACGACCCCTGCCAAGAGAGACCGGTACGAGAAGAAGTACCGTGTCCCAGATTCCGCCCGCTTGTGCCTTACGGCGCAGCCGACCCCGGATTCGGACATCTCGGTGGTGGCCAAGAAGAAAGCGGCAGGGGCGACGGCTTCAACTTCAACCTCCCCACCAGACGGCGAGGGGAAGAAACTGGACGCCATGGGACGGACGGGTTATCTCGTCGGCGGCGACAACGATTAAAGCGGCCAACGCCCTTGCGATTGTGGCCCGCTACGACAGGGAGCTGTGGTTTAAGATTGCTCCTCTGCTGGACTTCCTCCCGGACGACAAGAGGGCTGAGGCCCTGGAGATACTGCAGGAAGGCGACATGGCGTCAGACCACGTCACAACGGTGGCCACGGACATTGCTGACAACGGTTTCTGACAGTTGGGCAACAGTGTTTGCCTTCGGCTGCGCGGTTGGCTCAAGGCAACCGATTTCCACCAGGACATACGAACCAGAGTTTTGGACATGCCCTTCGACGGGAACAACCTGTTTGGCTAGACAGTGGACGAGTCACTGCAGGCCATCAAGGCTGACACGGAGACGGCTCAGGCTTTGGGAGTTTTGCAGCAACGACGGCTGCCCTTTCGCAACTCGGGAGGCAAGCAAGGTGCTTCCAAAGGATTCGGTGGCGGCTCCTCAACATACCGTCAGGCGGCCCGCTCCTCGTTGCAGGAAGCCTACAGAGGACGCAGCAAGTCAGGAGGATCTCCTCGACGACGCCAAGGAGGCCAAGGTGGCAAGGCCGCTGCCAATCAGGACTGAACCAGTCATAGCGTCGGGCCCCCACCTGAGCACCCCGGTGGGAGGCCGGCTGGCGAAGTTCGTCAGCGTGTGGGAGTCCATCTCCACCGACGATGGGTGCTGGATGCCCTGGCCCGCCGACACACTCTCGAGTTTCTAAAAAAGTGCCCCCGCATTCCTCCCGTGGCCAGGAAGGAAAACCACATCCCTCAACTGCTGCTGGAAGTAAGGGCGATGCTAAAGAAAGGAGCCATCGAGCTCGTCCCAAAGAGGCTCCGGGGCTCCGGAGTGTACTCACAATACTTCCTCGTAAGAAAGAAGACCGGCGGTTGGTTGTAACGCTCACCTGATTCCCGTAGAGGCGCCGGTCTTGACTGGGCGTATACCGTATCTTCAAAGGTGATGTGTAACACACGGCTGGCTCTTTGGGCTGGACCTCTGTGCACTGTATGTCTGACTCGAAGGATAAGATGTCTGCAGATAGAAAATATGGGATTAAGGAACTGGGTTATTGAATGTCTCTCTCTTCTTCCCTTTCTCTTCTCCTGTAGAACCCCAAAGGTTAACGCTCTCACCTTAGGTAAGTGAACGCCGTGCTCTCCATCTGCCTCGGGGCAGGGTGCTGTAACCAGTTTCTTCACTGGATAAGGGGAGCAGGCCTCTTCACTTCAGAGGACTGCTGTCCGTCGTTTACTGCACAAACTGTAAGTTTCGAGTAATTCTAATGTCTTTAAAGTCTTTAGTAATGATGTTTCTTGTTTTGCAGGGTTCCGGCGATGGCGGATGACGGGCTGAAGTGAGTTGAAGATGGAGCCCGTGTGATGAATAGAAGCGCCTGGAAGCACGTAAGTAAGCGCTTGTTGCCTGCTTCACGATGCGCTCTAACTGTCTTTTTATTTTGCAGGTACAAGTTCGGAGCGGCTGCAGGGTGCCGGAATACCCACTGGGTTAGATGTGGAAAGGAGTAATGGCACGTGAGTATTAAAGTTCCCCAATGTCTTTAAACGCACCTTGTTTTGTCTTTCAGATGCGGGATGCAGCGCCAAAGGCCTCCGGAGCGTGCGAAGAGTTGGTGAGCTTTTGTCTTTCAGATGCCGGAATGCAGTGTGAAGACCTCCGGAGCGCACGAAGAGTAGGTAAGCCTTTGTCTTTCAGATGCCGGAATGCAGCGCGAGGCGTTGGTGACAGCCGATGGACCAGGTAAGTGAAGAGCTGTCACCGAAGACCGTAATGCTAACCTGTTCTTTCTTGTCTTTATAGGTGTTACTGAAGACTGGATTCAGGATGGTAAGCCTTTTTCCTTAGGCCCAGGATCAGATGCAGAAGACACGATGAGCGTTCTGCTGCAGAGGATGCAGAATAACGCAAAGCAAGATTCATCCATCGGGTGTGGTTTAAATAGCCTCCTGTAGTGCTTAGGTGTCTCCTTCCACAGCCACGCCTAGGTAAGAAAAGAGTTCCTGCTTTCCAGAAGAGTTCCAGTGTTCTGAATCTAGGGAGTGGCTCCTACCCCACCCAACAGGAAAAGTAGTTCCAAACAGAAGAGGATCAGAGGCTCAACTGGCAGGCAAGTAAGCAGCATGGTCTGCTGCAGGTAAGTCCACCCAAGCATTATGAGCCCGGCGCTTCCAGCGCTGGGACTGGGCATATTTATGAGCCTGGTGACACTGGCGCCAGGACTGGGTCCAAAAGGTCCCAATTGGGACTGGTTGGCACTCGGAACCTGGGTTATGGATCTGCTTCCAAGGGAGTTGGGAAAACCCTGACCTTTTGGAAGCAGAGATCATGACAGTACCCCCCCTCAAGGCCCCTCCCAAACCGGGCTTCTCCGGGGGTTTTGGCTTGTCAGGAAATGTTCGGTGAAATCTTTTTTTTTTTTTTAAATTTATCTTTATTGACAATTTACAATTTAGGTTGGGCCTAACGGTCGACCCAACCGGCAAAAACAGCAAAATGAACCACATTGTCAGTAACATTTTCTTTTTCATTACCTTAACTCCCTTCCCCATTTCCCCCCTCCCGTCCCTCCCCCCCAAACTATCAACATGCCAAGTTTAGAAGTGTTGCTAGTAGTTATAACATAGGGGGGGACGCTTGCGTACCACATGGTTGCTAAGAGCATTCCTTGAAACAGTGGGGTATAACCGGGAAACCATTAGGTAGGGGCCAGACCGGGACTTTGAGGGCTATGAGGGAATGTGCCATGCTCTCTCTCGTTCAGTCTCTCATTTACAGGCGCATGGAAATACAGTCATCATGCAGTAGAACTGCTGTCCATTCTTGTGCAAAATCAGACAAGGTATCATTTGCTATTGCTGTGAGTTTTTCATATGTAAAAATCACCCTGAGTTTGCAGAGCCATTCCTCTTTGGAGGGGGCCGAGACACTCTTCTATTTTTGGGCTAGCGCCAACCTCCCTGCTCGCAGCATGGCACCGATGACCTTGGGGTAAACATTTACTTCCGACTCCGGCATGGGGATGCCCAGTAGGCTTTCCAGTGGGTGCAGGGACGGACCATACCCCTCGATATCTTTGATCCAGCTAAGTAATTCCGTCCAGTAAACCTGTATAACCGGGCAGCTCCACCACATATGAAACCAGGTTCCCCTTTGGTGACATCCCCTAGGGCAGAAGGGGGACACTTCCCGAAACATCCTGGACAACAGGGCCGGGGGGCGATGCCAAGAATGGAGGATTTTAAAACTGTGTTCCATGGCAGCCGTGTACAGGGAACCCGTAAAGATGCATTTAATAACCGCCCTCCAAGTGTGATCATCCAGTGTCATCCCCAATCTCTCCTCCCATATGCGTTTGAAGGGTTGTCTACCCTCTAGATCTGATGTTATCAGTACACTATAAAGCTTGGATAGCGAGCCCTTTCCAGATGTACTTTTAGCCAATATGAGTTCAAATGGGGTGAGGGGGCGACTAAGTTGTTCGGTCCACCGGGGTTGGGACAAAATCCCTTTCAACCGCAGGTATTCGAAGACCGTGGGGGGCCTATCCACCAGAGCCTTGGCCAGGTTGTCATACTCTATGAAGCCCTCTTCACTTGTGAGTTGGGAGACTCTTTCCAACCCCATATCAGACCAGGCCTGAGTGTCGCGGAAACCCTTTGTGCCAAGGTCAATGGGAGGCCCCCAGAGCGAAGAAAGCGGCGAAGGCCAAGTAGTCAGTAGTTTATTAACTTTACTGGGTTTCCATAGCGCCCACAGGGCTGATAGGGTAGGATGCCTTCTGAGCTGTAAGGGGATAGCCCTAGGAGCGGCCCAAAAAAAATCCCTAACCTTTCTCGGGTGAGCATGAATGTGTTCGACATATGTCCAATACGTTCGCATGTCGTCCTGCATATGCTCCAACATCACCCTGAGCTGCGCTGCTTTGTAATATATCCTGAAGTCGGGGAGTCCAAAGCCACCATGAGTCTTTGGGAGGGTCAGGGTGGATGTTTTAACCCTTGGCCTTTTTCCGTTCCAAATAAAGTGGAGGATACGGGATTGGAGCACCTCGAAAAAGGTCTCGGGTATCACAGCGGGAAGGGCTGTGAAAAGATAGAGTAGGCGTGGCAGGATATTCATCTTCACCGTGACCATGCGCCCCAGCCAGGTAAGCGTGAGGGGTGCCCATCTCTTAAGATCGCTACTGACCTGGGCGAGGTTCCCCGGGAAGTTGCACTGGTATAGTTGTGTTAAATCTCTGGGGATGGTGGTGCCCAGGTATCTAGTGGATTTTCGTTCAATTTTGACCCCCAGAATCTCCACTTTGCTCCCGATGTCTTGGTCCCCCGCACCCATAGGCATGATAATTGATTTAGATGTGTTTATTTTCAGCCCAGAGAAGGAGCCAAAATAATGTATGAGATCGAACAACCGCGGTAGGGATTTTGGAATATTGGTTAAATAACTCAGTATGTCGTCTGCAAATAGGGAGAGTTTAAAGTCACACTCCCCGCACTGTATTCCCGTGATTTCTGAGTCGTTCCTGACCGCTATGGCCAGGGGCTCCACTGCCAGGGCATACAATAGAGGCGACAAGGGGCAGCCTTGCCGGGTGCCTCTGGAAAGGGAAAAGGGCTCTGAGGGACCCCCGTTAACCAACACTCTCGCCGAAGGCGAGTTGTATAGTGTCGCGACCCACCCACAAAAGTTTTCTCCCAGACCCATCTTCCGGAGAACCTTGCCCATGTAAGGCCACTCGACACGGTCGAAGGCCTTTTCTGAGTCTAGCGAGAGGAGGTACCCCTCCACTCCCTGTCTAGTTGCCTCGTGCATAAGGTCGAGGGTTTTCCTTATATTGTCTGACCCCTGGCGCCCCGGGATGAAGCCCACTTGATCCCCATGAACTAGGGTTGGGAGGTGCTTTGCTAATCTATTCGCCAGGAGCTTGGCCAGTATTTTAACGTCGGTATTAAGGAGTGATATGGGGCGATACGATTGGCAATAAGCGGGATCCTTGCCCTCTTTAGGTAGGACTACAATTAATGCTGACATCATCGTGGGTGGGAGAGTACCTTGGTCCAGTGCAGCATTGAACATTTTAGCCAAGAATGGGGCAAGTGTAGACCTATAGGTCTTGTAAAACTTGACTGTGAAGCCATCATCTCCCGGGGCAGTGCCGCTCTTTAAGGAAGTTATAGTATCTACTACTTCTTCGGGGGAAATTGGTATTTCTAGCGCCTCAGCTTTGTCGGGGAGGAGGCCCGGGACCGGGAGAGAATCCAAGAATCTGTCAATGTCCCTCCCATCCCCCGAATATTCTGTGCAATATAGTTTTTCATAGTATAGCCTGAATTGTTCTGCTATTTTGGAGTCCCTCGTGGTTGAGTCCCCTTCCGGGGTGTGGATTGAATTCACCCTCCTGCTTTTCCTAATTTCACGGAGTCTCCAGGCCAATATCCTATTGGCCTTTTCCCCCTTTTCCATGTACTTTTGTTTCAAAAATGAGAGCTTCCTTTCCACTTGACCCACCTGAAGGTCGGCCAACCTGTCTCGCAGCCCCTGCAATTCCTCCCACTGCCCAGGAAACATCTGCGTTTTCAACTTCCCTCCCGGTTGAATAGCCTCTATCTTGCCCTTAAGCACCTTCTCTTCGTGGTCCCTCTCCCTCTTTCTCCCCGCCCCTATGCCTATAAGGGTGCCTCTAATAGTTGCCTTAAATGCCTCCCATACTCCCATGGTGCCAACCTCCCCGTTGTCGTTAAGGGTAAAGTAGTCTTCTATGGCTGTTAGGAGGGTTTGGCGTATCTCCCTGTCCTGTAGGAGAAGGTCATTACAGCTCCGCCTGGATCCGGCTATCGGGGGAGGGGGAAGGCCAATTCTAATCTTTACCATATCATGGTCCGTCCAAGGGACGGTCTCTACTCCTGAGCTCGAGACCTCTCCCTGCAGCGAGGAATCTACCAGGATGTAGTCTATATGTGAAAAAGCAGCATGTGGTTTTGAATAGAATGTGTAGCCAGGGTGCCGACCCTTCTTAGGTGTACAAGTATCACTTAAACCCAGCTCCCCATTCACTTCCAGAAAGGTCAGCGCCATCTTTTTGTAGTGACAGATGTTAGGGCAAGGATTCACGGATTTCCTATCCCTCTCGGGGCAAAGCACCATATTGAAATCCCCCCCCCCCCCCCCCACCAGAAGGGTACCCTCAGCGAATGCCATTATTTTCCCTTTCATACTCTCCCAGAAGGTGTACTGCGCTTCGTTTGGGGCGTATATGCAAACCAAGGTGAACAAACGGCCTCGTACATCTCCCTTTACCATGGGATACCGCCCCTCAGGGTCTGTCTTTGAGGCTTTAAACCCAAAATGGGCCCCGGGGGACACCAGTAGAGCTACTCCTCTTTTCTTTGCCTGGGTAGAAGCCATATACACCTGATCTATTGTTTTGGCCTTGAGCTTAGGCTCCTTCCCTCGAACCCAATGAGTCTCCTGCACGAAGAGGAAGTGTAGCCTCATCCTCACAAATTCCCTTATAAGTAGCGACCTCTTCGTAGGCGAGTTTAGTCCACGGACATTCAGTGTCCCCACTGTCAAGGATTGGAGTGAATCATCCATTAGAATGCGGATCGAAGCTCATACCTCCATTTTCAACACAGCAAGCATTATTACTCCCCCGATTCTTTAGCAACCCATAGCCGTCTCGAGACAGCCCCTGGGGTGCAAGAGAATCCCTAAAACTTGGCGCACCATAACTGTACCCCCAACAACCCAACTCCCCCTCCTCCGCCCCCCCTCCCCCTTCCCCCTAATCGCTTGGTTATGTCATGGCATTGTCCAGAAACCCCGACCAGGCCACCAATGTCTCCCCCCTCCGGGCTCATTAACTCTGCATAAACAACAACTCGAGCCCCCACCCACCCCCAGGATCAATGCGATTCATGAATTGTAACATCACCCACCCTTCACAGTGTCAATTGCGGAGTTATTCGTCGGGCTCCATTAGCGCTCTTCAGCTACCTTGCTGGTCTGGCGACGTTGGGGCCACCCTCCTGAATTTCCTTTGTCCTCGGACTCTGTGCCTTTCTTTTGGAGCTTTCTTCCCTTTTGGGCCCGTCGGGCCACGCTCCTGGTCCCGGTCTCCCAGCTCCGTGTTTGCATTGTCTAGTAGTTCGCCAGATACTCTCTGAATATCGCCTTCAGTGATCAAGGCGTATTTATAGCCCTCGAACTCGAAAGAGAGTGAAAATGGGTACCCCCACCTGTATCGGATTGCCTTGGCTTGGAGCATTTTTGTCAGCGGGGAGCAAAAGCGACGTCTTGCAAGGGTGAAGGCTGACAGGTCTTGATACACCGAGATCTGGGCCCCTTCCCATTCCACTGGGCCCTTTTTGTGGGCCAGTTCGAGGATCCTGCTTTTTTCAGAGAAGTAGTGAAAGCGGACCAAGACAGATCTGGGGCCTCTGGAGGATGCCCCGCTCTGTGGGCCCTGTCGATGGTAGGTTTGTTGGTGTTGGCCCCCTCAAACAGCACTCTTCTTACCTCGTTAACGGCCTTGATAATGTCCGTTTGCGTTTCACCGTCGTGTTCCGGGAAGCCTAGGAAGCGCAAATTACAGCGGCGTTCCCTATTCTCCAAGTCGTCAATTTTTAAGGAACATTTCTCTTCTCTCGAGCTCGGACAGGCGCATGTCAAATTGTGTCTCGAAGATGTCGCTCGAGGCTGTAGTGTTCTCCAATGCCTGGACCCTGTCATCGATATTGTCCACCTTTTTGTCTAGGGTGTCCAGTCTTAGGGTAATATCTGCCCTGAAGCCTCTGATTTCCTCCAATAGGGCCGCCATACCCCTGGTGACCGTGCTTGCATCCGCGGATTCCCGTTGCGTTTGGGCCTCCATTTCAGGGGCTGTCAGGGGCTCGGGAGGTGGGCGGCGGAACTTTTGCAAGGTTTCTCTCCAGGTCATAGGCTCTCCCCGTGTTCCTCTGTTCTCCGGGGGCTACCCCCCGATGTTTGTGGGCGATGCGGCCTGCTTATCTCCCTCTTGGGGTCGGGGGGGCCCGGTCTGCCTTGGGGCAAAAGGGCAGGGACGCAGCCCCGGGAGATTCGTCCCCCCAGGGATCCCCCCACACCTCTCGATCCTCAAATGGTTCAACTTCCCTCCCTTCGAAGCCGTGTCGGTGTTTGTTGCTCCCGGGGGCGTTCGCATGAAGGAGAGATCTCAGGGCCCGTAGCCTGTCCTTTCGCGAGGCCTGCTGGGGGTGCTTTCTTTCAGCCGGGCCTCAAGCGCGCGGCTGGGGAGTGTGCTGCACGGGAGAAGCCTCGTTGCCCCAGGCCCCTTCGGGGTTCGCCTGCATGCCGGGGGCTCACCCCCGCCTTTCTCCTGCTTCCCCCTTGGGTAGTCTCACTCTCCCGGAGGTTGCCTAGCCCCAGTCCGGACCTCCTTACCTCCCCGTGGGGGTTTGCATGTGGCACGTTCTGACCTGCGAGGGGCACCGCCTGTCTCCTGCGCCGCCGCCTGAATCCGCTCGCTCCTTTCTCCTTTCTTTTATTTTTTTCCTTGATTTTTTTTTTTTTTTTTTTTTTTTAAAGCGGGGTCCTCCGCTTTTCCGGTGCGGCCACCTCCCGAACCCGGGCCTGCCGCGTCTGCCCCCAGGGTCGTCCCGCCGCCGCAAGGTGGTTCAGGGCCGGGACGGGAGCTGCCGGCCAGGAGTCGCAAGGGCCTTCTACAGGCCTCGCTCGGGCCCGGGCTCGCCTTAGATCTCCGCGGAGCCGCGGGGCCGCAGGGGGGAGGGACTTCAGTCCTTCGAGACTCGAGGGTTCCAATCTCCGGCTCCGCACCTCGTCTGAGGCTCAAATTCGAACCGGGGGTGCCCGGCACCGTCGTACTGGCGTGGGTGGTGTCGGCTCTTCACTCCGGGGGTATCGGGGGGGCTCAGGTCCCTCGAACAGTGCCCTGCTGGGGAGGCGAGCCGAGATGCGTCAGTCCATCTCTGCGCCCCCTGGTGGATCTCGGTGAAAACTTTTGATTAGGTGAGGAGCGTGGACATATTCAGCAGGTTCCCAGGATCTCTCTTGGGGGCCGTAGCCTTTCCAGTCAATTAGGTAAAATAGTTTAGATTTGGAGATCTTGGAGTCCAGAATGCTTTTGACTTCAAACTCGAGTTCTCCATCAACTAGGATAGGTTTTGGAGATTTAGTTAGTCGGGTTTGAGGTTGCACGCGTTTTAATAGAGAGACGTGGAAGACCGGATGTATCTTCATGTGCGGGGGCAAGTCCAACTTGACCGCTACTGGGTTTACTATGGTAGTGATGGAATAGGGACCAAGGTATCTTGGGTTGAATGTGCGTGGCCCTTTTAGAGGTAGATATTTGGTGGGTAACCAGACTTGATCCCCTACTTGATATTGAGGGGCTTCCTTCCGATGTTGATCTGCTCCTTTCTTGTATTGTTCTTTAGCCCTTTGAAGGTGAGAAACAGCTTCCTTAAAGGCTTGGGTGATTGTAGAATGCAGGTAGTCTACTGCTGGTGTTTCAAGATCTTGGAGGGGATCCAACTCCGAGGTTCGAGGGTGACTGCCGTACAAAAGAAAAAACGGGGTTTTCCCAGTTCCCGAATGGACAGAGTTATTGTAGGCATATTCGGCTATCCAAAGGATGTCTTTCCAAGTTTTTTCAGTTTGTTGCAGCATGCAGCGTAAATACTGTTCCAGAGTTTGATTGGTCCCCTCGGTTTGTCCGTCGGTCTGAGGGTGGTGACTGGTCGATAGTCTCACATCAATTTGAGCCGACCGACAGCAACTTCGCCAAAAATGAGAAATAAATTGACTACCTCGATCCGAAATTAGAACCGAAGGAAAACCGTGCAGTCGGACGATGTTTTCGAGAAATTCTCGGGCCAGAGTTGCTGCTGTTGGCAAGCCTTTGAGCGGAATGAAATGCGCCATCTTGGAGAATAAGTCCACGATTACTAGAATCGTATTGTATCCGGAGCATGGAGGTAGATCGGTGATGAAGTCCATAGAAAGCGTATGCCAAGGGCGAGGTGGGATGTCAATAGGGCGTAAGAGGCCTGCTGGTCTTTCCTTTTGACTCTTGTTTTGGGCGCATACTCCACAGGACATTATAAAGTCTCTGATATCTTTTTTCCAAGACGGCCACCAGAAGTAGCGCTTGATCTTTTCTGAGGTCTTGGCCATACCGGGATGTCCTTCCATTAAAGAATCGTGATTACAAGAGATTACTTTTTTCTGTAAATCTGTGCTGGGTAGGTATAATCGTTCTTGGAAATACAATAAGTTGTCCTTTACTGCAAAGTCCTTTCCCTGCAGATGCCAATTCTGTATGTCTGCTGGAGTTACAAGTTGCCTGGCTTTATCCTTAACTTCCTCTATGGATTCTGTGGCGATTACACCCAGAAATCTTTGTTCGGGAATGATTGGTACAGGTTTAGGGTTGATCAAGTGTTCTTCCACTCCCATCCGAGAAAGGGCATCAGCTTTACCGTTCTTTGTACCAGGTCGATAGGTAATTATGAAGTCAAACTCGGCAAAGAATAATGCCCAACGGAGTTGTCTAGAGGATTGGGCTTTTGCGGTTTTCAAATATTGCAGGTTTCGGTGATCCGTAATCACAGTAACGGTGTGTCGGGCCCCCAGCAGATAATGCCGCCAAGCCTTAAAGGCAGACTTGATAGCCAGAAGTTCCTTGTCAGTAATCGTGTAATTGATTTCAGGAGGCGAGAATTTGCGGGACCAAAATGCCACGGGATGCAACTGATTGGTTACCGGGTCCTTTTGTGATAGAACTGCCCCCATGGCAAGGCTTGAAGCATCAGTTTCCACGATGTAGGGGAGTTCGGGGCGAGGGTGTTTTAAGATTGGTGCAGAGATAAATTTAGTCTTCAAATCCTGGAAAGCTTGTTCCGCCTCGGTAGACCATTCAAACGTTTGTTTTTCTTTAACAAGGCAGTGATGGGCTGGACTATTCGAGAGAATTCGGGGATAAACCTGCGGTAAAAGTTAGCGAAGCCTAACATGCTTTGCACACCTTTTACGGAGGATGGTGATGGCCATTTGAGAACTGCATCGACCTTCTTTGAATCCATACGCACTCCGCCAGGTGATAATATGAATCCCAAGAATTCAACTTCAGTCACGTTGAAAACACATTTTTCCAACTTAGCGAAAAGTTTGTGTTGACGCAATCTTTCGAGGACCATTTTCACGTGTTTCCGATGTTCAGATTCCGATGAAGACTAAACGAGGATGTCGTCAATGTAAACAACAACACACACATCTATGAGCTCTCTGAGGACATCGTTCATAAAATATTGAAAGGCGGCTGGGGCATTGCAAAGTCCGAAGGGCATGACCTGATATTCAGATAGCCCATACTTGTTGCGGAAGGCCGTCTTCCATTCATCGCCCTCTTTTACTCGTACCAAGTGGTAAGCTCCTCTAAGATCCAGCTTTGTATATATGCATGCTTTTCTGACTTGGTCCAGGAGTTCAGGGATCAAAGGTAACGGATATCTATTCTTAACGGTGATCTGGTTCAGGGAGCGATAATCTATACAAGTTCTAAGGTCTCCTTCCTTTTTTGGAACGAAGAACAAAGCTGAAGAAGGAGGGGACTTGGAAGGACGAATAAACCCATTTGCCAGGTATTGATCCAGGTATTGTCGAAGGTGAAGGTTCTCAGGCTCGGTGAGGGCATAAATTCTACTACAAGGAGGAGTAGATCCAGGTATCAGGTCTATCTGGCAGTCATAAGACCTATGAGGAGGTAGAGAGTTGGCCTGATCCTTCCGGAAAACATCTTGGTATTCTAGGTATTCGGGAGGTAACTGGGGAGTCTCTGAAGAAATTGCTGCCAGTGCAACACCAGGTGGAGGGTGACAAGTAGAGACACATTCTGGAAACTGGACCGTTCTTGCTCGCCAATCGATCAGAGGATTGTGTTTCTCTAACCAAGGTATTCCTAGAATAATCTGAAACTGAGGGGCCTTGATCACATCGAACACGATCTTCTCATGGTGTCCATCTTGACTTACTAGCGTCACCTCTTGAGTGGTATGCGTTACTGGCCCGGAGGCTATCTCCGTACCATCCACCGTAGTAATGACGTCCTTTACAGCCTTGGGACAAAGAGTTAGATTCATCCTCAAAACCATTTCATGATCCACATAATTGCCGATGGCACCGCTGTCGACGTAAGCTTCAATTGCATGTAATCGATCCGGATTATCAGGGCTAAGGAGGACCATAGGTATCACGAAATGCGAGGTCACAGAACTGGTTTTCACGCTCGGCAAGAGGACCTCTATTCTTGTCGGGCGAGGTCGTTTCACTGCTCAGAGTTTGTAACTTTGGTAACTGTAGCTCCTACTGCCTTCTTGGCAGGTTTCACCGGACAGTCTCGAAGAAAGTGCCCTGAGTTTCCGCAATAGAGGCATAATTGCAACTGTTTTCTCCTTTCCCGCTCCTTTTGTGTTAGAGGACCTTTCAGACCCCCTATTTGCATGGGTTCCCCGGAGTCTACTCCTTTGGAAGGAGTTGGCGGTTTGGAAAATACTCGAGCATCAAACTTGGAACGATCGGCCTTCCTGTTCTGCAGTCTGTGATCTATTTGAACGACTAAGTCTATATAGTCCGAACAATCTTGTGGGGGATTCACTACTTGGGCTAACACATCTTTGAGCTCTCCACGTAGACCTCTATAAAACAGCGTAATCCTTTTGTCCTCAGGCCATTGAGTTTCCACTATCAGTCTGTTGAAAGACGCAATATAAGCCAAAAGGTCTTGATTACCTTGTCGCAACGAAAGAAGCTCATTGTCCAAGGCCTGCCCCTGTGAATGTCTTGCGAACAGTTTTTCCATACTGAGCTGAAAAGCTTGAAAATCATGGAGGACCGGATCATCTTGATTTACTAGAGGGATCGACCAGTCTGCCGCATTGCCACTAAGGTACGAAAGCACGAAAGCTACTTTAGCTTGATCAGTTGGAAAGGTTGCTGGCCGGCATAAGAAATGCAACCGGCACTGATTGATAAATACTGCAAACCTCTTTGGGTCACCAGAAAATCGTTCGGGCAGAGCCAGAGGTACATTCCCAGGTAGGTTGATCTGCACTGGATTCATAGAGGATGTAGAAGGAAGATTTCCCCCAGATGCGGGTAACGGGGTCTGTCCTGCTTGTGACTGTAGCAATTGTCTAGCGAGATCATCTGCTCGCTCCTTGGAAATAATCAGTTCCCTTCTTAGAGCGTTCGTTTCCTGACGGGCTGCATGCACTTCTGCCCTTAGTTCCCCAAGTAACTGGGCTAGCTGGTCGGTATCCGAGGTTTCCATAGCGCCTGGACGGGAGTTTTGTGGTAGGCTTTGCGTTCTGTAACGCTCACCTGATTCCCGTAGAGGCGCCGGTCTTGACTGGGCGTATAGCGTATCTTCAAAGGTGATGTGTAACACACGGCTGGCTCTTTGGGCTGGACCTCTGTGCACTGTATGTCTGACTCGAAGGATAAGATGTCTGCAGATAGAAAATATGGGATTAAGGAACTGGGTTATTGAATGTCTCTCTCTTCTTCCCTTTCTCTTCTCCTGTAGAACCCCAAAGGTTAACGCTCTCACCTTAGGTAAGTGAACGCCGTGCTCTCCATCTGCCTCGGGGCAGGGTGCTGTAACCAGTTTCTTCACTGGATAAGGGGAGCAGGCCTCTTGACTTCAGAGGACTGCTGTCCGTCGTTTACTGCACAAACTGCAAGTTTCGAGTAATTCTAATGTCTTTAAAGTCTTTAGTAATGATGTTTCTTGTTTTGCAGGGTTCCGGCGATGGCGGATGACGGGCTGAAGTGAGTTGAAGATGGAGCCCGTGTGATGAATAGAAGCGCCTGGAAGCACGTAAGTAAGCGCTTGTTGCCTGCTTCACGATGCGCTCTAACTGTCTTTTTATTTTGCAGGTACAAGTTCGGAGCGGCTGCAGGGTGCCGGAATACCCACTGGGTTAGATGTGGAAAGGAGTAATGGCACGTGAGTATTAAAGTTCCCCAATGTCTTTAAACGCACCTTGTTTTGTCTTTCAGATGCGGGATGCAGCGCCGAAGGCCTCCGGAGCGCACGAAGAGTAGGTAAGCCTTTGTCTTTCAGATGCCGGAATGCAGCGCGAGGCGTTGGTGACAGCCGATGGACCAGGTAAGTGAAGAGCTGTCACCGAAGACCGTAATGCTAACCTGTTCTTTCTTGTCTTTATAGGTGTTGCTGAAGGCTGGATTCAGGATGGTAAGCCTTTTTCCTTAGGCCCAGGATCAGATGCAGAAGACACGATGAGCGTTCTGCTGCAGAGGATGCAGAATAACGCAAAGCAAGATTCATCCATCGGGTGTGGTTTAAATAGCCTCCTGTAGTGCTTAGGTGTCTCCTTCCACAGCCACGCCTAGGTAAGAAAAGAGTTCCTGCTTTCCAGAAGAGTTCCAGTGTTCTGAATCTAGGGAGTGGCTCCTGCCCCACCCAACAGGAAAAGTAGTTCCAAACAGAAGAGGATCAGAGGCTCAACTGGCAGGCAAGTAAGCAGCATGGTCTGCTGCAGGTAAGTCCACCCAAGCATTATGAGCCCGGCGCTTCCAGCGCTGGGACTGGGCATATTTATGAGCCTGGTGCCACTGGCGCCAGGACTGGGTCCAAAAGGTCCCAATTGGGACTGGTTGGCACTCGGAACCTGGGTTATGGATCTGCTTCCAAGGGAGTTGGGAAAACCCTGACCTTTTGGAAGCAGAGATCATGACATTGGTGACCCATCCTGGACCTTTGTCGTCTAAACAAGTACATCAAGGCCCAGAAATTCCAGATGGTCACCGTCCAGCACGTGCTGGGGCAGCTGGAGGAGGGCGACTTCCTATCGTCGCTGGACTTGGAGGATGCCTACTTTCACATCCCCATTCTAAAAGGACATCGAAAGTTTCTCAGATTCGTAGTCCAAGGGCGGCACTACCAGTTCAAGGCCCTTCCTTTCGGATTGAAGTCAGCGCCCAGGGTATTCACCAAGTGCCTAGCACCAGTGGCGGTGCGGCTGCGCCTGCAGGGGTCCACGTCTACCCCTACCTGGACGATTGGCTCATTCGAGCAAGGACAAAAGAACTTGCCGTCTGACACACAGCAAAGACCGTCCAACTGCTCACAGATCTGGGATTTTCCATCAACTTCGCGAAATCCCAGTTCCATCGCAAGTCGCACTGTTTCTCGGCCTCCCCATCGGAGGAAAGGACGAATGCCATCCTGGTCAAGGTGCATTGGCTGTCGACCATGGACGAGGCCAGGGTAAGGTCCATCAAGTCCCTCCTCGGCATGATGTCGTCGTGCATCTACCTCGTGCGCCTGTGCAGGCTGCGGATGCGGCCACTGCAAGAGTTCCTCGACGCCCGTTGGATGCAAGCGGCGGGCAGCTTCGAAGACAGACCTTTCGCCAAGCAATCCAGTGGTGGGGCACCCGCGCGCATCTCGCAGTGGGTATGGACTTCCAGACCCTGCACATCAGGAGACGGTGACGACGGATGCCTCCCTGGAGGGATGGGGAGCGCACACCGGAGATCTCAACGCAAGAGGCCTTTGGCTCCCAGAGGAGAGGTCACTTCACATCAGCGTCCTGGGGTTCCGAGCCGTGTTCTGGGCCCTCAGGTCCTTCCTTCCTACCATCAAGGGCTAGGTGGTGAGGATCTTCTCCGACAACACCACCACGATGTTCTACATCCGGAAACAGGGAGGCACCAGATCCCGAGCCCTATCCAAGGAGGCCCAGGATCTGTGGCACTGGGCCGTCGCCCAAGGGATGTTTCTGGTACCCTTCCACCAGGCAGGAATAAAGAACACCATCACCAACTCACTCAGCAGGGAGCTGCGCTCGTGCTACGAGTGGGAACTGCAGCAGGATCAAGTGGATCTGCTATTCCAACGATGGGGAAATCCCCAGATCGACTTATTCGCGACGGCGACGAACACCAAGTGCCGGAGGTTCGCCAGCAGTTTTCCCCAGCCGGGGAGCATGGGCGATGCCTTCTCATTCCCCTGGGACAGCCTGTTCCTCTATGCGTTCCCGCCGTTACCGTTGCTGCTGCGACTCATCAACCAACTCAGACGGTCCCGGTGCAGGATGATCCTCATCGCACCAGCGTGGCCGAGACAGATCTGGTTCCCGGACCTTCTGGACATGTCAGCGTCCCCCTCAGTCAAACTGCCGACGGACGCGGATCTCCTCCAGAGAAGGAGGCGCCATCCTCCACCACGACCCGGGGTCGCTGAACTTGCAGGCCTGTCTCCTGCAGAACTAGAGTTTGGAGGGTACGATAGCCCGTCGGACTGCAAGGAGGTGCCTGCAGAGGCCAGGGCATCCTCAACTCTCAAGTGCTATGGACATAAATGGAAGAGGTTTTCTGTCTGGTGCCGGGCACAGAAGATTAACCCTCTGCGGATTACGGCCCCTCAAGTGCTGCCGTACTTGCTATCGCTGGCCAAGGCGGGGCTGGCCCATGCCTCCATCAAGATCCATTTGGCGGCTATCTCCCGCTACACCAGAACTCCGGGGCGCTCATCCCTGTGGTCCCATCGCCTGGTGAAGGAGTTGATGAAGGGACTGTTCCGATCGTTCCTGCCGGTGAAGGCTCCGGCCCCGGCGTGGGAGCTCAACATGGTGCTGACCAGGCTCATGGGGCCGCCATTCGAGCCTCTGCATTCGGCACCCTTGAAGTTCCTGTCGTGGAAAACTGCGTTCCTTGTGGCCATCACCTCCGCACGACGAGTGGGAGAGATCCAGGCCCTTTCCTGCAAGCCCGCATACCTGACTTTCCACAAGACAAGAGTGGTGCTGAGGACGCACCCCTCCTTCATACTCAAGGTGCCATTGGACTTCCCATCTCAACGAGCCCTTGGTGTTACCTGTTTTCTTCCTGTCCCCTTCGTCGCCGGCCGAGAGGACTTTGCACTCGCTGGATGTAGATAGAGCGCTGAAGTTCTACTTGGACCGCGCAAAGAGTTTTCGGAAGACCTCACAGCTGTTTGTGAACTTTGGACCTGTGAACCAAGGGAAGGCTTCCATTTCCAGATGGCTCTCCGGATGCATCATGCACTGTCACCGGTTGGCAAACCGACCGTTGCCCAGCCGCCCGAGAGCCCATTCGACCGCTGCTACCACAGCGTTCCTATCTGGTGTACCCCTGCTGGACATCTGCAGGGCTGCTACGTGGAGGTCGACACACACCTTCACGAGATTCTACTGGGTCGACCGGGATTCCAGGGAGGAGTCCAGAGTCGGCCAAGCAGTGCTGCGCAACCTGTTCACCTGAAGGTGGGCCTGGTGAGGAGGTAAGAGATGCTTAATGTTGAGTTGATGAAATGCTTAATGTTGAGCCTTGCCACTTCCCATGGTTGTGCATGTGTGTACTGCTATGTATTCTTATATTCATGAGCATGTGAATCCATGCCAGACCCCATGCTGGAGAAGGAACAAGTTACTTACCTGTAACTGTTGTTCTCCAGCATGGGTCTGGCATGGATTCACTTGCGAACCCTCCCGTCTACCCCTCTGCGGCTATTCACTTGGTCCTACTGCCATTTTACGTGCTACCAAATCCGAAGATGGCTGCCAGAGGAGGGGCTTAGGTAGAGGGCAGTCATTGGCTGGGGGCAGTATGACCCAGAGACCAGTGATTGGTTAGTAGGAGAAAGACAGTTCAGAAACAAAACTGAAACCGATTTTTTCTTTACCGAGGATTCCCAGCCTGACGACGGGGAATATTCATGAGCATGTGAATCCATGCCAGACCCATGCTGGAGAACAACAGTTACAGGTAAGTAACTTGTTCCTTACACAGACCTCTAAAATGATTCTCGCTTGCCAGTTTCACCGACTCAACATCTTTTGGAGCCAAAATTCTTAAAGATGGAATCTGATAGAAAGCATTCATCAGGAAGGAGCGATTTATGCGAGTGATCCCGTTGATGGTCAAGTCGCTCCTCCAACCGATGATGCATTTCATCTCTTTAGATAGCTCAAGAAAATTTAAGATCAATTTGTCCTGCAATCCAGGTTCATCTTTGCGGGTCTGTTCCTCACTTGGTGGTAAATTGAATTCTACAGGGAGCCCCGATTCTTTCCCAAGTTCTTGTCCAATATTCCCCACACACCCAGCCTCAATCGGCTTTTGAGAACCTGTCTGGTGGCTGGCTGATAACACCTGTTGGCTGCTGATCAGATCCTGTACAGGAGGAACTGCAATCTGCTGGGCATCCAACGTACATACCTCCACTTGGCCCATGCCGCCTACCTTTTTAATTTGTATAGTTGGGAAAAAATTGTGAAGTTGGACTTGCGTCTTTTCCACGTTCTTTACCACCGCCTTCAATGAAGAATTTGAGGGTTGTGGCTCACACTGCGGTTTAATTTGCAGGAGCCTCTTACTCTCTTCGTTCAGTTCTGATAGGTTGAGAGCCGGCTCAGGGGCTTTGATAGGATCATTTACTTCAGTTTTAGAGATTTTATCTAAGGTATCCTTCGCTTTCGCTCTGGAGAGACTGAGCCTTTTCTGTGCTCTATGGAATGATTTCCTGGGCCTCCGAGATATGAAATGATGCCCTGTTTGAGCTGATTCCTTTTGTTCATTTTGAAGCTGTGAGTCGGATTCTTTCCATTCAATTACTTCCTGTTGGTCAATTATGTCCGTTAAGACAGATGGACTGTCGGGTCGAATTATTACCTTTTCATCGTTGCCAGGCAGTTCATTGATCGCATCCACAGCTACTAAAGTAGGATGTTTTGAAACAGCGTCAAATAGTAGCTGTTCAACTTGAAGAATCCGATCATGATGCGATTTTAGCGATTTCCAATAAATCTATGGTTTCAGTCTTTGACAATGAGGTCGACTGGGGGAGAACTCCCTGAAGTACTTGAGCATATGACTTGCCAGCAGCTCTCAGAACCATCTCATCACACTTTGTTTGGGATCCTCTTGAGGTGGTATTTGATGTGAGCTGCTGCATGCCCACTTGTTGATTTAAGTTGGAAATGTTTTCAATGTGAGAGGCATAGAAAGAGTGGGCCTGTTCCTGTGCCATTATGTATTCTTCGATTTTACTCATTTTGAGCATGAGTGAGATCATGTCCCTTGTCGAGGAGATTATGGATTCTAGTGATGATGGGGAAGTTCTGTAAATCATGTTCCTCAATGTTCGCGAGGGGATCTTCCGGGGTAGAGAAGGGAATATCCCCCGGCTGCATCTCAAAGTGATCTAGGCAACCAGAATTATGCCTGTGCTCCATAGACGAGTTTACTGAAGAGTGACATTTGTCTTTTTGAAATTACTCTTCTTTATGAGTGCCAGTCTCATGAAAACTTGATCCAAAAAGATCCCTTCCAGAGGCAGTGTGACCCTTGTGAAATAAGTTGTCCGCTAAGTGTAGATGGACCTGTTCCCGTCGCGGACGGCCTGCAGAAGCGGGTGTAGATGGTCCAAGAGACAGCTGAACCTGTTTCCCCAATTTGTCCATTACGACAGGAGCAAGCATTGAGTTGTCTAGACTAGGCACCGATACCCCCTGACGTCGTCCCCATTGGAACCAGGATCGGCTCCTTGAGGAAGCTCAGCCATCATGTTGCTGGCGTCATTATTAGCCTCTTTAACTGAGCATGAAGGCATGGATCGCGTGGGGATGTCTTTATGTGAAGAGACACCCTCGCTAAAGTCAAGGGGCTTCAGGGGTGGTTGAATCATATCTTCCACTATACCCAAGGGATCTGGGGTTCATGAACTGACATTGAAAGTAAAGACTTTTTGCAGGACGCAGGCAAGGGAATGGTAGTATTGGCAGCCTTAGTTATCATCGTTTGGGGCCGTCGAGAGGGAACCTCGCCCAAATGCGATTTTTGCTACATAGGTTACGACTCATGTTTGCACAACCAAGTAAGAAATGGAGAGCCACACACCTTTAGCACACAAACCTTCACACACCAAATGAGTGAATACAAATTGCAGGTCGAATAAGTGAGGTTCTATGTATTTCACAGTAATTCAGTGTCTACCTTGAGAAAGACAGTTCATTCCATTTGTTCGAGTGCTGCTTCGAGGTGGATTAGTATACACAAGTATATCAAGCTTTGGGGTGCATTTTCTTTCTTTTTTTTTAATTTGTTTTGGTTTATTTAACTTTGAAATAAATCTGATAGAATTTGACAAATGAAATCAGCTAAATAAAATCACAGAATATTCCCGCACCAATTATTAACATAGGTCACAAAAAATGTTCAAAAACGCAGCAACAACTATTCTTAACACAGTTGAGTTACCATGTCTCATTTGATGCCACAATAGGTCTCTATCCACACAATATGTATGTTCTACAAATTGACCAAAGTATAAAATTCGATCACTAACAAAGACAGGGCAAATGAGTAGAATGTGCTCAAGAGTTTCCTCTGTACCCTCATTTTTACAAAATCTGCACCATTTCCATAAATCTGTCAATAACTTCCTTTTCTTTAGAATGAAGTTTGTCCTCAACACGTTTGTCCTAAATCTCATAAATTCATTTTGTAAATTTCTGCATGGGTATTTGTCCAAATAAACCCTCAATTGTAGGAAAATATTTCCAAAAAGAGTATGTCTGATTATAAATTTTGGATTGCAATACAGCTCTTGAAGTTTGTTGCCAATCGTCACTTTTCAGAATCTTGTTCACTTTCAAAGGGTTAACCATTAACATTTCAGTACAGACACCCAAATTAGCAAGAAGCTATTCAATATTACCCTTCAATTGATTTCAAAAGTCATTTGTGAGGGCCATACACACTACTGTGTATAGATCCTCTATTGGATTTAGGCATTTAATTTTCTCCATAACAGTATTTTCTTCCACAGAATAATCGATTTCAAGGATTGGAGGCCTAACTCATATCTGATGATCTCCATGGGAACACATTTAGGTAGAAAGAACAGAATTCCTCTCCATATTAAACTTTCTATAGTTTTTACAAAGTCTGTAGATTCTAAACCATGAAATTCCATACCATACAATAGTCTTGGGATACCTTTCATAATATAGAAAGTTTTCAAAGGGACTAGCGTAAATTTACAATATTTTGTCTCCAATTTGCGCATTTGTCAGAGGGTCATTTCAGCATTTCAGCCTTTGTTCTCAGTTGGTTTTTTTTGTTGTTGTTAGTGAACCAGAGCCTATGATAAGATACCCCAAATATTTAAATGCGCTTTGACATTTAATGTGTTTGCCCACACAATACCATGTAAAGTCAAGCTGATTTTTTGTTTGTTTCCCCAAACATACAATAGTTGTTTTGGATGCATTCATTTTTAGATGTAATTCAGTGTCATAAATCACCCAAGTATCTGATGCAAAAGGATACAGGTATAACCATAAAGGATACACTTGGTAGGGCTTCTCCGGATACTTGATGAGGCAAACGGCTTGAAAGTAGTGAAGTCAAAATAGACCTTCCAAATGATACAACCCTCTGACTAATAAAACGGGATGAGAGAGGGATCACTGGAAAGGGCGTGGGAGAATCATTGGAAGTCAGCCTAGGATACAATAAAGTATAATGAGGAAGTGTCCCAACATAAACTCTCACTAATAGCAAAGCAATAGCAACTAATACAACACTAACCTGTAGATTCTGATAACTGGGGCTCCGCCAACAAGTCTCTGAAGTAATCCAAATAAGGAAACCATGACAAAAGGAGGGAAGGTTAGTAAGGGAAAACTTATCCCGAACGGTACGAGGCTCACGCTAGATACCGGGTTGGTGCACCACAGGATAGCGTCCAAAGTACTGTGCACAATCACCTTCTAATAACAGTTGTCGGCAGTACTTCCTTTCCCACATAGAACAGAAATAAGGAGTAGAATTCCACCTGTTATCTCATCACAGGCGCCAGGGTTTAAATCAAAAGTGTAGCAGAACTTGCGTGTGGAATTACACGTGCAATGGTACACACAGCCAGGACAGCACGTTAGAAATTCAGGAACCCGCGTGTGTTTTTTACACGCAATAAACTTACATGCAGCAAAGAAGCTGCACGTTCAGAGTTCAGGGAACTGCATCTGTTTTTATACGCGACAGAAGTACATGCAGCCAGGACAGCCGCGCTTGAAGAGGTCAGGAAACAGCGTGGGTTTTACACGTGACCAGAGTACACGCAGTCGGGACTGCCAGTACTCGCATGTGCAGGAAAAGCCGTTCATTGGTCTACTAGTAGACTGCTGCTGACAGTAGTGTGTAGAAAGATACACGCGAACATGGGAAGCTGTTGTAACTCCTTGGAAACAGCTACAGGAGTTTGCGTGTGGAAGCAACACGCACAAGGAAAGCCAAAGAAGTTGCTGAAGAGATTCGAGGACGCAGATCAAAGTTCCAGCTACAAGACGCCACGTTGGTTCAATCAGAAGCAGCGAGTGACGTCTCCACGCTGCTTATGAACATACTGCAGTAACACACGTGACAATCCAAATCACGTGAATTCAACAACGTGACTAATGCAAACGTCGTTTTCCAGGCAGGATATCAAACAACCTCCATTTAGAATAGAAAGACTTAGCAGTTCTATGGGCATAACCAGTTCTGTGTGAAGACAGTGTTCCAGGTCCCGAGGTAAATTGCCTGCCATGCATGACCTTCAGTCACGAATTTCACAAACGCATTAATCATTCGTTGCAGTCCGATTTTAGTACAATCTAACAACAAAAAGTTGTCGGCATATGCCAGCCATTCAAAACATTTATCACCAAGTTTAGGCACCACCAACCCTTTGTTCATCAGTGCTTTATTGGCCCTGCACACATAAAGATTGAACAAAGTAGGTGCTAACATGCACCCTTGTCTAAGCCCATTAGGGATATCTAACTCTGATGTTAATAAGCCTTCCGAATTTAAACTGACTTTTATCTTGGTAACAGAATAAAGTTCAATGATGATCTCCAAAAGATGTTTAGGCATATTCAGAGCTCTCAATAAGCACCATAGAGTGGTATGGTCAAACAAATCGAAGGCTTTACTTAAATCCATAGAGGCAACATAGAAAGAATTCCCATCTTTCATTAAAGCCTTTGATTGAAGACTTCTTAAAATTAGCCCCCCACAGACCGTGCCTGTGTTTTTTTTTTTTTAAAGCCAATTTGCTTCGGATCCAGTATGTTATTACGTGTGATCCATTCTTGCATTTCTTCAAGCACAATTGATGCAAAGATCTTTGATTCAGGATCTGATATGGCTATAGGTCTATAACTTTCGGGAGAAAATTCCGAACCCTTTTTGAATACTGTAAGTACCAAGGCCAGTCGCCATGACTTGGGAATAGTCTTAGAGTCAAGGATATCTTCATATAGTATATGTAGAGGTACAGCCCAGCGATCAATGTTAGTTTTAAGAATCTTGTTGGAAAGATTATAGGGGCTGCCGAGTTCTTAGATTTCCCAATGAGACGAGATATGTTTGAGATGGATATATTCAAAGACCATTCACCAGTTTTGCTATTATCTCCCAAAAAAGTTGTCATACTGCATCTATATAACCTGGTGAAATGTTCATGCCACCTGCTTTCACTAATCGGAGTAAGTTCTTTTTGGGAGAGTTCCATACAGTTTATAATTTGCCAAAAGTTGGATGTATTGTTACCTCTCATTGCATACAGCATTTTCCCCATCCAATTGAGCTTCAATCCCCTTATGACTGATTAGCCAATTTTTGTAATGCTGTTTAATTTTTTTTATCTGGACAAATGTATGAGAGTCAACGTTCCCTTTTTTCAAAGTCAGCCGGACTTCCCTCCTCATTTGCAGCTTCCGATTTTGTACCTCAACATCAAAACAGTGCTCATGCTTAGGTTTTTTTCTAAAGGCAGATTTCTCACAAAATATTGAATTAGATATATCATTTACATGTAGTGTAAAATTATTCACAGAAAAATTGGGCATATGTTGTAGGGGCATTTCATGAAATTCCTGCACCAATAGTGATGTGAATCGTATTGTTTTATTAAAAGTCCATCTAATTGTGTTGCCTCTTGCATTCACACGCAGTCCCTCGGTATAGTAGGAGATTTCCTTGACATGAATTAACTAGGTCAACATGTAACAAGGTATGATCGCTGGTAGGCATCTTAATCACTCCAAGATTTGAAGTGTATTTATCTAAGCCTACAGAAACAAAAATATAGTCCCAATATGGAGCTCCAGCCCATTGCATTCCACATACAATGCTTGTTCTCAAGCAGAACTAACCCCATAATTTCAAATTTCAATAAAGTTTAACCAAAGTGCTCCTCGAAACTTAGAGTTACCTGCCTTGGCTGCATTTCAATGTGCGCGAGACATTAGAACATTCCCCTCCATTTGATCAATATTACTGTCTGCGTTCAGATCACCTGCAATAATTATAAGACCATTCACATTTACTGTACGCCACGCATCAATATTCTTTATCAGATTAATCATTTATTTTTCCAATTGCTGATCTGAATATTTCAATGGGTTCCAGTAAACATTAATAATACAAAGTTGCACATCTTTGTTCCCGAATTTGAGCTCATAAGTCATAGACAATAGCGAATTCAAACTTGACCATTCATTAGTTTTTAAGGCCTTAAGGGTCTGTTTGCATGCTATTAACAGACTGCCCATTGGTCGGCCTTTAGTGCCCTTTGTAGCATGGAGTTGTGTTACTACAAAACCTTCCAAAAGGAAACCACAGGTAGCCCAGGTTTCCTGCAACAGTATAAGGTCATATGATTGTAATACATCTGTCACTTCGGTATTTCGTATCAGATTGACATGACCCCTTGAATTCCAACATGCTAACCCAATTCTTCCAACCCTTCTAGAGAGGCTTCCCCAATTCCTTCAAGGAATTAATGGATTCCCCGAGCGAAAGTGAGAGCCATCTCCAGTCTTGCCTGTCCACATTGTCATTTACCGCCGTGTTGAAAGTAGTATTCGAAGCCCCATAACCTCTGCCTTCTGAGGCATTCCTAGAGGGTTCCTTTTCATTTACCGCCTGTAAAGGCAGGTTAAATTGAAAAAGATCAAAACCTCTACATTGAAGTGATTCCGCCTCTTTCAACAATACATTTCTTACCAGTAAAGAGGGAATTACCAAACGCACAAAATCAAACCTCTTCTTATTATGTCAAGCTGAAGAGATGAATGACAGTTCAAGGATACTAGCAAAGAGTGAAAGAACATATGGCCGGTTTAAGCTTATTTAATTCCCATCCTCAAACAAAGTTGTTAATAATAGGCTAGGTTGATCAAGCAGTACTGGTTTTCTTAAGTCATATTCCAAATTTACCTTACCTATCAAATCTTGTGTTTTTTGTTCTGTGGTATTAGAATTTGAAACATCTTGCTTATTCTTATGTAAAGATTGGCATCCGTTATCTTCAAGAATTGGTTTGTCAGACAATATTTTCTTTACTATGTTAGCTATTGCCTCTTCACTAGCAAGAGTATTTGGAACACTAGCAAGAGTATTTGGAATTGTAGTAGTTGAGGTCATGATTGAGGTAGATACCGCTCCATTATCGTAGACAGAAGCTTCAGTAGAGGAGGCAGTCATAGAGAAACATCTGGCATAGGACGGGGCAGCTTCAGCAAAAGCACCTTCTTTATACTGATCACTATCCCCAATAGAGGGGACAGCCGTAGAAAAGCATCTGGTGAAAGTCTGGACCGCTTCAGCAAATTCAATTTCTTTATGCCGATCACTATGACCTAGGTCAGTATTAACCGAATGCACAACTGCTCTATTCCGACCACTCCCATTCTTAATAATTGGGGTCGGTTCACTAATAGTCGATTCTTTTATCTTATTTGGTAAATCGTTGTTATCATTGGAGCCTTTGCTAATGGTCACACAGGCTGGAAGTGAGTTGAGAGATCTTCCATTCCCTATCGAGTTTGTCTTAAATATTTCCAAGATGTCATCCAACCCAGTTTTTAAAGTTGTTAGTTGAGAGGCAATGTCACAGGGTTCTTTTTATTTTTTCATTGCTTCACACAGGGACAGCCTGAGTGTGCAGAATAGAATGCTTAGGAGCACTTTGCTTTGCTCCAACCTCAATATTTGCATATTGCAGTTCCGCACTCTCCATATCTTCTCTGGCTTCCAAGATAGAATTTTAGAAATTGGGGTCTCTTTAAAATCTTCGTGAGGATTTAGCCATTGCATTTCCTTTTAGTCTTCATTTCTCGTAATCTTTTTTTTTCTTGGTTTTTATTTCGCACATTTTTTTGTTTATTACCTACTTCCATCTCCCCTTATTTCACCTGGTTCTTAGATCCTTATACTGCTTCATCCATAGCCTCCCCCACCTGTAAAGGTTGAGAGTCAGGTATAGTAATTATTTCATCAGGTGTCTTAACTTGGGCTATATGTTTAATTGGACTCCGCTCAGGACTCCTCGACCCCATAGATGTTTTCAAATTGGTAGATGAGTTTTGCATTGATTCAGAGACCCTTAAGGGGATCTGATCCACACCGATGGTAATCTTTTTTTGAAAATCGATTTTATTAAGTTTCATTTGTGCATTACGAAGTTACATTACATTTGCAGATATGAGTTAACAGGAAAAAACCAAACGCAACACACCCCTTCTCCCTCCCTCCCTTTCCCTCCCTCCACCCCCCTTCAGTTCAAATGTTCATAGGTTGGTTAATTGCTTGCTTGACGGGTTCCTTAGAAAACAAAAGTGTCAGTGCACTGTGCGTTTGGCACGTCGAAGTCGTGTGGACCAACTGGGTAAAGTTCACTAACGGGTCTGTGGGTCATGGCACCGTGTCCTTGGGGGGGGGGGGGGGGGTCCCCCGGCATCACCATTAGGCACTAGACCGCTCGACCTTATTTGTCAAAAAAGGGGAGCCAGATTTCCTCGATGCTGGATTTGGACTCATCAAGCAGGTGTGTGAGGAACTCCATGTCGTAGATGGCCCGTACCTTGGTTACCCAGGTTTTTTCCCCTGGCATTTCCGGATTTTTCCATTTCTGTGCCAGGAAACATCTGGCTGCTACCAGCATAACCTGAAGCATATGGTCTTGAGTGCCCTCTTGGCCTTCCCCAACGTCAATTCCGAAGAGGAGGAGCCAAGGGCAGGAAGATCGCTCAACCCCATCCACCCCCTTGATCCAGGCCCGTACCTTGTCCCAATAGTTTTGGACCACTGGGCATCCCCACCACATGTGAAGGTAGTCTCCTCTTTCTGTCCTGCATTTCCAGCAGTGTGGGTCATATCCTGGCCTCATCCTAGCTATCCTCTGCGGGGGATAGTGCCATCGGTGTAGTATCTTGAGGGCTTGATGGCGATACTGGAGGGAGGCCGTGGATCGACTAGCCCGTCTACACATCTCCGTCCATCTTTCGTCATCGATTTCCTCACCTAGGTCCCTACCCCATTGTGTGCGTGCTGGCGGCGGGTCTCTGGGGACAGAGAACAGAAAGAGCTTATAGAGGCGGGATATTATCCCCTTGGAGCCCCTCGCGGTCAGGAGGAGCCTTTCAAAGTCTGTAAGGTCCCTCCTGAGGGTATCGCCCCAGGATGGCTCAGTGAGGACTCCTTTGAGCTGAAGATAACGGAAAGGGGAGAGCGTGCCTATTCCCAGGGCCTCCTCAAGGTCACTCAGGGGTAAGAAAGAGCCCCCCACCCACATATGACCAGTCCTGCTAAGGCCTGCCTCGAACCATGTCTGGTATGCTGCTGGTTCTGCTATTTTGGCCAGGAAAGGAGGGGCCCAAATGCCGCTTAAGGGGGAGGGCCATGTTGTGAGCCATCTGTAGTAGCCTCCCTCTCTCCATAAGGACCACAGTACTTTCAGAATCGGATGGTTCAGGACGGTTCTGGGGATCTTATTCCTTGGGACCCAGAGCCATTCCTCTATTGTGACAGGTGCGAGGGGCCGATTATCCATGGCTACCCACTGTTTTTTCGTTCCCGGTGAGAAGTGATCAACCAGTATCCTCAACTGGGATGCCCTGTAATATGTCTCCAGGTCAGGGTAACCCACCCCCCCGTCCTCCTTGGCCCTGGTCAGTACCTCGTATGAGATTCTGTGTTTTTTACCCTGCCAGAGGAAATTAAGGAGGACACGTTTTGTTTCTTCAAAGAAGGCCCTAGGGACCTGCACCGGGAGCATCTGGAAGAGAAACAGGAATTTTGGGAGAATCACCATTTTTATGAGATTGAGGCGTGCCATCCACGAGAGACCCGCTCCCGCCCACCTTTCTATGTCTCTCCTGATTGTTGACCAGAGAGGGGGGGAAGTTGGCCGCATACAGGTCTTCAAGGTCGCGCGTGATCTGGACTCCCAGATACCGGAACCCCTCCTCACTCCGTTTGAAGGGGAGTCCCTCCACAAAGGCCATCTCCGGGTCCGATAGATTCCCACCAATAAATGCTACCGATTTGTCAAGGTTGACTTTATACCCTGATAACTCCCCATATCGCGTGAGGCCCTGTAGCAACCGGGGGATTGTTTGGGACGGTCTGGTGACATAGAGCAGGGCGTCATCTGCGAAGAGGCAAATTTTGCAGTGCATGTCCCCCATCTGTATTCCCCTGATGGCTATATCGTTGCGGACCGAGATTGCCCATGGTTCCATCACCAATGCATAGAGTAACGGGGATAGGGGGCATCCCTGCCTCGTACCACGTTCAAGGGGGAATTCTCTTGATTCCATTCCGTTTGCCACCACTCTGGCCGAGGGGGAGGAGTAAAGCGCAGATATCCATCCCAACCACCTCGGGCCCATCCCCATAGATGTGAGGACCTCCCTCATGAAGGCCCAACTGACCCTGTCGAAGGCCTTCTCCGCGTCGAGAGCCAGTAAGAGTGTGCCCTCGTTTCTGGCCTCAGTTGTGGCTAGTATGTGGAGCGTTTTCCTTAAATTATCGGAGCCCTGTCTGTTAAGGACGAATCCCGCCTGGTCTGGGTGTATCAGGCGTGGGAGGGAGTTTTCCAGTCTGGAAGCCAAGATCCTAGCGAAAATCTTGGCGTCCAAATTAAGAAGTGAGATGGGTCTATAAGACCCACAGTCCGTCTGGTCCTTGCCTGGTTTGGGTATGACGGTGATGAGGGCCTGCAGGAATGTCGGTGGGATTGTGTCCCGACTCCTAATCTGGTTGAACAGTTTAGCCAGGGGTTTCACCAGGATCGATTGGGTCTGTTTGTAAAAATCTGCTGTATAGCCGTCTCGGCCTGGTGCCTTTCCGGCCTTCAGTCTTTTGATGGCTCCCTCCACCTCCTCTTCTGAGATTTCCCCCTCGAGGGCCTCTAGGTCTTCGTCGGTCAGCCTGGGGAGGGGGTGTTCCGCCAAGTAGGAGGAAATATCCTCCTGTGATTCGCCCACTTGCCTGGAATAAAGTTTGCTGTAGTAGTCAGCAAAGCATTCCGTTATTTTCTGCCGGTCCTTATGAATTCTGCCTCCCTCATCACCAAGCTGGGTAATCCCTCTTTCCACCCTGCACCCCCGTGACCTTTGTGCCAACAGAGTCCCCACCCTGTCGCCCCGTTCATAGTATAACTGCTTAGTGTACCGCATTTTTTTGACAACCTCCCCTATGAGAACCGTATGGAGCTCCTGTCTTTTGCCCTGCATCTCGTCCAGGAGTGCCTCCCGATCAACCCCCGGGGCGCCCAATCTGGTCCGCAAGACCTGCAATTCCGCACGGAGTTTGCTCTCGATCAGGCCCCTCTCCCTTTTGCGCCTCGAGCCCTCTGCTATGAGGAGACCTCTAAAAGTGGCTTTCCCCGCTTCCCATACCATAGACATGTCAGTCTCCCCGGTGTCGTTTGTCTCAAAGTAGGCCAGCATTTCCTGTTTCATAAAGTCGCGGAACACGGGGTCCCTAAGGAGCGTGTCATTGCACCGCCATCGAGATGATCTTGGGGCAACGGGCAGTGACCAGTTAGCCACGAGCAGTTCGTGGTCCGACCACGTTATGGCCTCAACCCTTGGTTGGGTTACCACCCCATCCCCCTCCTCTGAGGACAGCAGGAGGTCGATTCTAGTGTAGGTGCAGTGCGGGGGAGAGAAGAAGGTGTAACCGCCCTGGCCCGGGTATGCTTTGCGCCAGGTGTCTACCCAGTAGTGATCCCTCAGGAGGGCTTGCAAGGCCAGGTTGTCCTTAGTGATCCCCTTGGGTGTCCCTCCCCTGGTGGACCACCAGTCCAGTTGGGGGTCAGCTATTAGATTGAAGTCCCCGCCCAGTATCATGGCCCCCTCTGCCCACTCGTCCATGACACTGAAGACCCGCGTGAGGAATTCCACCTGACCCGAGTTGGGTGCGTATACGGTGGCTAGAGTGACGCGCTGTCCCTCGCAAAACCCTTTAACACCTAAAAATCGGCCTCCAAATCCTCTCTTGGTTTCTACCCCTGTGAGTTGGAGTGCCCTACCCAGGAGAATGCCCACCCCCTCCTTCTTTGAGGTCGGGTGTGATGCCCAGTAGTTGCAGCCAATATCTTTCCCTTTGATTCTGGACTCCCTCCCGCGTTTATAATGTGTCTCCTGTAGGAATAGAACTGTTAGATGTTGTTTGCGGAACATATTGCTCGTAAGGGACCTCTTATTTTGAGAATTAAGGCCCTTGACGTTCAACGTGCCTATCTTCCCTTCAATCATTATCGCCTTTTCGGTTGTGCACTTTGGACCCCTCATAGTATCTGAATTTCGGAGCCCGCCGCCAAGCAAGTTTCCGTGGCTTGAACTGATTTTCCCCCCTTACCCCTCTGTCTGCCCTGTTGACCATTTCCCCCCCCTCCTCCCCCCTATTCCAAGCCCCCCTCCCTGTTTCCTCCCCCCTCCCCCCCTTCCCCTGAAATATAAGGCGTTCGTCCACTTTCCCCAACATACGGTGGGGTTGGTCAATGAACCACCAAGGACTCTAACCCCAGCCCCGGGATTTTCATGTGTTAGGGGATCCCAATTCTCTAGATCAATATAGGCTGGCCCCGTCAGAACCTCGGTACAAGTGTCCGAGGTAGAATTCTGGAACCATGAGCCCCCACTCCAGCCCAGCAACCATTAACTTGGGCCTCGTGTGTGGGCCAACTCAACCAAACAGTTAACTTTTAACAAACTTTCGCCTGCCCTGTAGTCCGGCGGGCCAGCCGTTGCGCCAACGCGGCGTCCAGTTATGGCATCTCGTGGACCCAGGACCTCCAGAGCCCGGGCCCCGAGTCAATGCTCACCTCGTGATTTCCTCCACCTCCGCTCGAGCGGTATTATCATGACTTCGAGTGATCTTCAGAGTTTGTCGACGGGTGTCTGGTTTTCCGGAACTTCCGGGCCCCCTTGACCTTGGATTTGCCGCTGTGGTTCACCAGTCTGTCAGGACCCCTGGGGGGGTCACGGGCTCTCCCGTCCTGGGCGCCCGAGTGGCCCGCCTGGTCGCTGACCAGGTCGTCTGTGGCCCTTCGAATATCCTCCTCCGACACCAGGTGGTACTTCTCCCCCAGCCATTCAAATTCCAAACAGAAGGGATGTCCCCAGCGGTATCGAACCCCTTTACCCTGAAGCCATCTTGTGAGGGTGCCACATTTCCTCCTCATTGACAGGGTGAGGGCCAACAGATCTTGGAAGATGGACACCCTTGAGTCGCCATATTGTATGTTGCCGAGGTTCCTCGCTTTCTCTAGAATTTTGGCCTTGTCTTTATAATAATGTAGCCGGACCAGGACAGAGCGCGGGCCTCTGCCCCCCCCCTCCCGCCCGGTGCACTCTGTCAAAGTTGATCGTGCCCGCAGCCTCTGTTCCCAGAGCGATCCTCACAATGTCGGGCACTTTGCCCTCAAGTCCTTGTGTGGATTCGCCCTCGGACTCGACCAGGCCAAAAATGCGCAGGTTGTTCCTTCTCTCCCTGTTCTCCATGTCGTCGACCTTAAACCGGAGTTCTTCCTCTCGTCTTTCCATGTCTTGGAGTCTAATGTCCATTTGGGTTTCGAGGAGCGTTACAGAGAGCTGATTGTTTTCGACTCCCTCCACTCGGTCTTCTAGGGTGGTGACTTTGGTCGTGAGGTCAGCCAATTTGGCGCCCATGTCAGTCCTCATCCCTCGTATCTCCTCTAGAATCGTCTGGATATTGTTCTGGATGGCCCCCAAGTCTGGGGGTGGGGTAGCGGGGCCCCCGGTCGCCATGACACTCTCGTTGGCCACAAATTGGTATTTCAGCAAGTTTTCTTTCCAGCTCATGGGAGGATCGTGTCTACCCTGTTTGGCTCCGTTAGTTTGCGGAACGTTCCCTTTGGTGCCCCGTTTACTCCAAGAGGCCTTCCAATGGAAGGGGGTCGTAGGGGTGCCGGGCAGGGGCCCTTGCCCTCTATGCCTGTCTCACTTTGATCCCCAAACCTAGCCGCAGTGGGGAGGGTCCTCGTCGCGAGGCTGCAGGTGTCCCCTGGCACTTTCCTTAGGTCAGAGCGGGCGGAGGGGGAGTGTGTTGGGGGGGGGGGGTGCGCTCCCGCGTCGCTCCCCGGGCGATGTCGATGTTCCGTGGGCAGATGGATGGCCTTCTTCGGATCGGACCCTGGGACCGTGGGATGGGTAGGTAGGCCCGGGCCTCCCTCCGACAGAGCGCACCCGCGGTACCTCGGCTGCCCCGCCTCGAGCACCCGGAGCGCCAGGCGCGGGGCCGCGGCGTCGGTCTCTCGGCAGTGTCGTTCTTCTAAGGGTGGGAGGATGCCCCTCTCCGGGCCGCGTCGGCGGCTTCCCGGCTGCCCCGCCTCAGAAGCGCCGGGCGTGGAGCCCCCAGGCGCCGCGGGCTGCCTTGATGCGTGCCGCGATGGAAAGGGGGGCACGCTCCCGCGTCGCCCCCCCCTGCGATGTCGCAGCTCCCTGGGCGGGCGGATGGCCTTCCTCGGGTCGGGCCCCTGGTTCGTGCGATGATCCGCGGTAGTCCGTGCTAAGTGTCCGCGGCCCCAGGCCCTCTCATGAGCGGCACGGCCTATGTGTGCGCCGACGCTCTCCCTCGTCGCCTCCCACGCTGCTCCACACCAGGCCGTGGGGGAGGGGCCGCTGGTATCTTCTCAGCCCGCAAAGCTCCGCGTAGGAGCGTCAGATCGTGACCGGAGTTGGGTCCAAGTGGGGGCTACCGGTTCCCACACCTCTTGGTGGGGGTCGCGTGGTTCATGGGATCCTCGTTCCGCTGGTGGACCGCAGTTTACCCGGGGCTGGGTGCGGAGCTCGAAGCTCAGGTGTCCATCCTGCCTGCGCCCCCTGGTGGCCTCCGTAATCTTAACTAATATTTCTGTATGTTTCCTTAGTTCATGCTAAATTAGTCTATTGAATATCCCCATCATGGTGCAAAAATCTGGATTTTTTGGAGCCCCCCCCTCATCTAACGGTCCATCATGATTGGATGATAGACCCATAAGATCAAAATCCGCAGTGTGGAAGACACTGGGGGTGTCACAAAATGAGTCATTCAGGTTGGAGGCAATATTCATTTTTAAGGCCGCCTCCCCCCACTGTTGCTTTAGTGAACCCTTCTCCATATTGATGGAGTGTTCCTCCGCAAACGGTGGTTGAGAGGCATCAGTAGAGTCTGTAGATTTATAGTTTTGATTGTCCTGTATTTTAAGGGCATTAGAGCACACCTGCGTACATTACAGGAGCTCTTCCTCCTCCATACAAACAGGTGATAAAGGCAGTGCTACTTCGCAGGTCAGGCTAGCCCTGCGTGTGTTGACTGCCGTAAAAAAGTCAGCACCCGCATCCTTCCTCTTGATAGGAATTTTTATACCTTTACCCATATTGGATAGTTATTACTGTAGTGTTCTGTAGGTGGACCTCCTCACACTCTTTACCGCTCTCTCTCTTTAATCAGAGACTGACACGGGAGCTGGGGTGCAACACGTCTTCTCTTTATTTAATCTCAACACCAACTGCCGCTCCACGCGGTAACCCCTCCCCTTCCTGTCACGTGGGGCGCAGCCCACTCAACAATCAATAACAGAGAGAGAGGACTGTTCCTCTCTTCGATGCTTTGGTGACGACACCACACCCTCCCGTCACTAAACAGTCAGTTGCGTTCTCAACCCATTTCTTCGATGAGACGAGTAGGCCGCCTTCTGGTTCTGTGTGGTCAGAGGTCCACACTTGTGGATGGTGCCACCCATTCTCCTGATGTTATATCATCTCCTGAATCTTCCCTGTCTCCCTCATAGGGGGCGTCCCATTGGGAGAAAGTGTCACACACACTTGAATTTCTTGAGCGCTGAAAACCAGGCATCTTTCTAAAGTGAGAAGAGTTTCGCGTTATGGACCGGTGATCTCCTTCTGCGGTGATGAGCGATCCCTTCTTCCTAGTGATGATGAGGGGTTCTTCATTGAACGGAGTTGCGTTTTTGTGCTGTGGCCGTTGTCGGACCACGACCAGATCCCCAGGCGCCAGGTCACTCTCTCTGGCCCTGCGCTTGCGGTCGGCTGCCTCTTTCATGTGTTCCTTCATGAGGGAGTCTCGTGTTCGCATCTCCGCGTCCTCTTCGTACTGTCCTTCAACGTCGGGCGCGTGCGGTATTCGCGTTCTGATCATTCGTCCGAACATTACTTCTGATGGTGACTTCCCCGTGGTGCTGTGTGGAGTGTTCCTATAATCTCGCATGAGTTGGTACAGCAATTTTTCGATGGGTTCTCCCGTGAGGCGGGCGATCTGAGTCGTGCGCTTGATGTTACTCATGAATCTTTCGACAGTGCCATTTGCTTGGGGCCACAGCGGCGTTATCTTACGATGATGGAAACCCATGTATTCTGCGAATCTCTGAAAGTCTTGTCCCGTGAAGGGTGGTCCGTTGTCAGACTTCACAACCTTCGGTATGCCATAGATCGCGAACATCCGATCCATTGCTGGGATGGTATGATGTGCAGCGGTGGATGGGATGACCTGTAGGTCTGGATATCTAGAGTATTCATCTACCGCTACCAAAATGTATTCGCCCCCTTCCATGGGCCCAAAGTGTTCGATGGCTATCTCTTCCCATGTTCCTTCGGGTAGTGCGGTCATTCTTAGTGGTTCCGGGACTGTGTGCGGCTTTACAATGGCACAGGTGGGACAGTTTTGTAATAACTCCTCCACAGAGGTGTCCAGTTGGGGAAACCATAGCTTTTGCCTCAGCATCCTTTTGGTGGATACAATTCCCCGGTGTCCTTCATGAGCTAGCTCTAGCACCTTCTGGCGTAGGCTTCGCGGTATTACTAATTTCGTCCCTTTTAGTAGTAGTCCTTCCTCAGACTTCGCAAGTTCTTCCTTTACGGCCAAAAGGCACGTGATGTCTCGTCTGATGTCCTCGTTCATTGTTTCACATATCTGCTTTGCATGTTTCCACCGTCCTGTTTCTAGACACCTCATGATGGTCTGTATTCCTTGATCTGTGTTGGATTCCCTTGTTATCTGTTCCATGTCGAGCCCTTGCGGTGGGCTGCTGTGCATAACATATCTGATGTATTGATCAGCAATGGATTGTTCTGGTCCGCTCTTTTCCTTGGGGTGCCGGGAGAGGAAATCTGCTGGATTTTGTTCCTTCCCTGGCCGGTGTATGATGGTGAATCGATAGTCTTGTAGCCTAAGGGCCCATCTGGCTATCCTTGGTGGCATTTTGGCTTGTGGGTTGCCGTAGATGAAAGTGAGTGCCTGGTGATCCGTCACAACTGTAAAAGGTTTCCCATATAGGAAGTGGTGAAAATGCTCACAGGCCCATACGACCGCCAGTCCTTCCTTTTCTGCTTGAGAGTAGGCTTGTTCGGTTTTTGATAGGCTTCGACTGGCGTACGACACTATGTGTTTCTCGCCTCCCTCTTTGTCGTCTAGTTGTGTGAGAATGGCGCCTAACCCAACGGGACTGGCGTCTACGACAAGTTCTGTTGTCTTCTTGGGGTCAAAGTACGCCAGGTTTCGGGCGTCCGAGATGCGGTCTTTGATCTGGAATGCTTCTTGGCATTTGGGTGACCACACAAATTCGGTGTTTAGTTTGGTTAAGGCTCTCAGGGGTTCACTGATGGACGCAAAATCACGTATGTACCTTGTGCAGTAGCTTGCGAGCCCCAGGAACGATCTGAGGTCAGATGTCGTGGCGGGTGGTGCAGCTTCTCGGAGTGCACTAACCTTTTCGGGGTCAGGCGTCATGCCCTTCTCTGAAAATATGTGTCCGAAGAACCTGAGCGTCTTCTTGCGGAATTCACACTTTTCTTTGTTGAGTGTTAGCTGGGCTTCCTCCAAGGCCATGCAGACTCTCATCAGAGTGTCATCATGTTGTTCCTGGGTCTGGCCGAACACCAGAATGTCATTGCTGTAATTTAAGCAGTTGGGCACATGCTTGATTACATTGTGGATTTCTGCTTGAAAGATTTCGGCCGCTGAGGATACTCCAAAACTAAGTCGCTTGTAGCGGAACAGACCTAGATGGGTGGCAAATGTTGTTATGTATCGTGATTTCTTGCTGAGCTCCAGCTGATGATAGCCTTTGTTTAGGTCTACCTTCGAGAATGTTGTCGCCCCATTTAAGAGGTGCACCATGTCCGTTATTCGGGGGGCTTGATGTCTCTCTCTTAGGATGGCTTCATTCGGTCTTCTCATATCTACACATATCCTAATGTCCGGAGATTCTCTTTTGGGTACCGGCACTATAGGAGAGACCCATGGTGTGGGGCCTTCCGCGGGCTCAATGATGTCGGCCTCTAGTAGCTTAGTTAGTTCGCTTTCAACTTGCTGTTGAATGTTGATAGGGATCCCCCTGTAGTGTTGGGCTACTGGAGTGATGTGGGGGTCGATGTGAAGTTCAATCTGGTTTCCCTTCAGCTTTCCTAAACCTTTGAACAGGGCCGGGAATATTTGATCGATGCTTGCCGTTGGGTCTAGGTACTTGTGCACCATGAGACGATACAATATGTGAATGAGTCCCATCTCAGCGGCTGACCGATAGCTCAAGATGCATCCGCTCTCAGTGGCGGCTTCTAATACGTGCATGGGGATGCTTTTCTTGTGTTCCTTGTACTGGCATGATGCCATGAAAAACGCTTTGCATGCAAGGGGTGTTTTTGATCCATAGGGATAGATGAGGGCTCGTGCTGGCTGTAGGCGAAGGGCGTTCGGTATGCTTTGGTATACTTCCTCACTTATTACGTTCACAGTTGCTCCAGTATCTATCAGGGATTCTGCAGCTGTTTGGTTTATTTGTATTCTTAGTATCGGGCTGTGTTCCTTGGCCATGTTGTTTCCAAGGGCGTATAAATATCCCTTTTTCCGTGGTGCTTCTTGTTGCATTTCCGGTCTGCGGGATCTCTCCTCTGAGGATGCACTTGACACGCTGTCTGACTGTGATTGTTCTATGAGGCACCTCACGTACCTTCTGGGTCGTCTTCTTGCTTTTGGCTGGGTGGTTTGTTCTCCCTCCATTCTCTCCTCTCTTGTCTTCTTTCCGGTTGCTCACCGTGGTGACGGCGCCGTCCCTGTTCCGGGAAGTGATGTGCCGCCCTGCTGTGGTGGGAGAGTTGATTCTGCTCTAGTTCCGTCGAGGATTTCCCACTCCTACCGGCTCCTTTCATTTTGCTGCGAAATATCAGGCATACGGACTTGTAGTGGTTGTCACCACCACATGCGGAGCAGGTCTGTCCCATGGCTGGACACGTTCCTTCGTGTGGGTATTCATGGCCACATCTGTAGCAGAAGGGATCCGTGTTGGTTCTCGTTGTACCCTCCAGCTTGTTGATGCTTTCCTGCTTGCCGTGTGTGATCTTTATATCGTCCAGGCCTTCCACTTGTGCTGCGAGGGCAGCGTCAGATCTCGCTAGGCGCAAGATTTCTTCTAGACTTCTCGGCTGTTGTAGTAGTCGCCTCCGGAAGTCCGCGCTTTCACATCCCACAATGATTTGTGATCTGAGGGCCTCTTCATTCGAGTAATTATTGAAATCACAGTGCTTCATTTTTGATCTTAGCCTCATGACGAACGCGTCTATGGATTCTCCTTTATTTTGCTTGGTAGTGTGGAATACATGTCGCTCGTAGTCCACGTTTGTGTGCGGTGTGAAGTATTCTGTGAGCGATGATTTTAGCTTGATGTAAGTATCGATGTTGCCTTCCGGCATTTCCTCGAGGATATCACGCACGTTGGAACCTACCGCATGGTTTAGGAGGTTCAGTTTTTGTTCATCCTCCAGTGGTCCAGCTGCCTTTAGGCATACTTCAAAGTCTCTCAGCCATCTTCTCCACCTTGACCCCCAGGGTGCTTGTCTCTGAGAGGTCAAAGTTAGCTGGTAATTGGGCTAGGAGGCTGTCCGTCATCTTCCTGTGCGGGGACGCTGTGGGGTAGGAACCCTCTTCTTGTGCTGGTGTCACTGGGACAGTGAGTGACACCCTTCGGGCTAGAGTCGCTGTAGCAGTGGGTGACTCCTCTCCTGAGCCACTCATGAGCCGGACCTGAGCTTGCTTATTGTACGCGAGTGCGGTGGCGTCTGGCCGCCACTAGGGGGCGCTATGTTGGGGGAGTTCGCTCTCCCTGCGCCAAACGGGTGTGGATGGCTGCGTGGGGTCTATGAGGCCTTCGATGTGCGTCTCCTGACTCGCTGCTCGCGTAGGGGTTCGTGTGCTTACCCTTATAAGGCAGGCGCTGAGCGGGCACAATGTGTCTTTTTGGCCATTTCCTTGAGTTCTGTTGGAGTTATTTGCTCCCGCCGTTGCCGTTGGCAGGAGGTCAGTGCACCTCGACTGCCCGGTGGTGTGATGCGGGGAGTCGCCGTTCCACCCGCGGCGTTTGAGGTCACGTCTAGGGCTTCGATGCCGTTGGCGGGAGCGATGTCTTCTCTTTCTCCCGCCCGGAAGGTAGTGGCGCGGGGAGCCGCCGCTCCTACTCTGCCCGTGGGGTGAGTGCTGCGTGGCCTCTTCCGGTGGCGGGGAGCCCTCACGCTCCGACCCGCTATCCTCGGGGCATCGGAGGACGGAAGCCTCACGGGCGTCACGTGCGCCGTGACTTGAGGTGGCGGGCAAGGCTGGGCGCGTGTCCGCCTCGTCGCCAGATGTAGTGTTCTGTAGGTGGACCTCCTCACACTCTTTACCGCTCTCTCTCTTTAATCAGAGACTGACACGGGAGCTGGGGTGCAACACGTCTTCTCTTTATTTAATCTCAACACCAACTGCCGCTCCACGCGGTAACCCCTCCCCTTCCTGTCACGTGGGGCGATGCCCACTCAACAATCAATAACAGAGAGAGAGGACTGTTCCTCTCTTCGATGCTTTGGTGACAACACCACAATTACGTGGGTTATTGATCTATCAGAGTCGATATTAAATAGTTTTTAACATACCCCTTAGAAAACCACAAAAAGCTGGCTTCAGTCCCATGTGATTAGTTCCCTGTTTTCAAGTGCATTAAATCATTAAAGTAAACATAAGATCGCAATAAACAATATACAAATCAGAAAAAGAAATGTAATAACCTCCGTAGGCCCCACCCCGCACTCCATACCCGAACAGCCAAACAGCCAGCCACTTGGTCCAATTGGGTGCGCGCGCGGTGGCGCAGGCACCGGACCTAAAGTAGGCTGCTGGGTAGTAGGGCGGGGCTGGAGGCGGATCAGAAATCCCTAAGGAAGAACGGAGAAAACAGTCAGGGTAAGTAATTCTCTAGTGGTTCACTAGCACACACGAGACTCAAAGTCAGACTCGGTCAGTCCAGCGGTCAATTCGCAAAGATTACTTGTTTCACAGAGACGGTGTTTCCAGAAAAGGTGACATTAGCGGCTTCCTCTTGCCAACGGCACCTTCAGCACGGCACATCAAACACGCAGCTCCTCCAGCCAGTCAGCCAGCCACTTGGTCCGCTTGGGGTGCATTAACATGTGCTCAACAAAGTTCGTTTTCGCAAGCAGCCAATCAAATTTTTAACAACTAGATAAGCACTTACAACTACTTGTTACTTTCAGCATGAGATGGCAGATTCTAAGGCTCCAATGCCCACAATCACTCCCTCAAGCAGTATCCCTGGGTTAGACGTTGAACAAGGCACTTGTAGCTAAGCAAGCCCGGATACATGTATCACACTGGTAGAGACAACGCAGTCATACGTGCTTATGTATCAGAAACGAAAACCCTGTCTCCCAAGTTTGCAGAAGACAGAGCAAGGAGAGAGGGTGGAAAGAAGAAGATGAAAAAATGGAAGAAAAGAAAAAAAAGGAAGAAAGAATGATCTACAGAAATTCTGAGACTCGATGGCCCAGAGTCTCCTATGTGTTCAGTTGTATTTGGTAGAATGTATTCAACCACCTCACATTTGCCAAAGTGGCTTGCATCCACATAACAAGTTTTCAGAGATAGTTGAGACTTAATTGGCTAGACGATTGAAGACTGCACTCCAGGGTTCAAAGGCTTAAGAGCCGACAGTCACCCTCTATCGTGAGTGCCAATTTAAGCACTTAGTATAGCAGGTACAAATATGCATACACCAAGCACGGGTATGAGAGCCTCCCTCGGGGTTCAAAGGCCTGAGGACCCGTAGTCACCCTCTAGGTGAGAACTCTAGTGTACACACTCTTAGCTGCACCCCAGGCTTCAAAGGCCCGTGGCCCGCAGTCACCCTCTTAGGAGTGTGGGTTCAGACGCTTGGAGGAAAGTATACACCAGAAATGTGACTAAGACCTACCCCACAGCGTTCAAAGGCCTACTCTGTCACCCTCTGTGCAGGAGGTCCAGTTCACACACCCGGTAATCCAAGTTCACTAAGGCAGATGCCCAGTACTTTCGCTACAGGGTTCAAAGGCCCAAATGGCCCGCAGTCACTTTCCTGAGAAAAAGCCAATATGACCACCTACAGAGCAAGAATCATTAATCAGTTGCTTAAATACTGCCTTCGTGGGTTCAAAGGCTCACAGGCCCGCAGTCACCCCCTATATAGAAGTGCCAGTCAAAAAGCGAGGTATAATGTGATTAAATAGAACAAATTATGGCGCATAATGTGGGCAAATGGACCAGCTCAGAGCGCTTATCCTGCCTTGGATAAGGAACCTGTCAATAAGGACATAGGCACGTACAGACCCTCGTTTTAGGAGTAGTTACCAAAACCGAGACTTCAGAGTGGTATGAACAGCAGTGCAGAACATAGTGAGCAGAGTACACATTAGTAGAATAATCAGAACAAAACAAACTCATGGGCACATAACACCATTGCTTGTCCGAGTGAGTGCCTCACGTAAGCATGAAACCAGTTCCAAGAGACCAGAGTGAAATAACAGTATCCAGAGATAATGATTGATAGGAGCGCTGGACCATGGCACACTGTTGTTATGGACGGCAAAACCGCTCCTAAGTGGTCCTCAAAATTGCAGCCGCAGTTTGATTCCAATAGCGAAAACGTGTGCCACGTCAGGCGAAAAATTGGGAATCAAGTCACAGCATTCGTAAATGCAGGCGAGGCAGAGTGGTAAGAGCAGATTGCTGTATTTACGTGGCTCAATGCAGTGTAGAGCAGTACATACCAATATCTCTGTAGGGACCCCCACAGCACCACCGCTCCACCAAACACCTAAAACACTGTTGGGCACACCTCCCACAAGCAATGTCAGATGGGGCATGCTATGGAACTAGTTGCTTCCACTCCAGATGCTTTATGCTGCTCAAGGCTGTTGGCTGAGCGCCTTTAGCACATGGGAAGTGCAGCCAAATACTTTACTTCCACCCAGTGAACGTATTTTGGCTGATGACACTGTTTAAAAAAAATAAAATCCTGTTTGCCTTTAGGCCTTCTTACTGTTTGGTGTGGTTCCAAACACTCTTGAAGCGATCGCCATTCTTAAGCTTCCTTTCCATTTGCTCAACAACTAATGCTGTACCAACGGGTAAGAACCATGCAGTAGGTTAATGTTGTGCTATTTTAGGTTACTGGGATTTATACCGTGCACTACTGCCATAGCAGCAACAGCGCACGCATTCCCCTTCTGCAACAACAAAGTACATACCTAGAAGTTTAGCCATCACTTAACCCCAACCGTATTCCACCATCCCGGATGACAGCCCAGCTTCCCCACCTGTCACCAGCAAAACAACCACATACACAATGTATTTGAGTGGATAAAACCTGGACGGCATGTGCTTTAGTCGCCAAGAGTTATTTTACAGGTGACCCATAATTTCAAGATTATGTGCCGGGCTGGCATAAATTCTTATTCCTCACAAGGTGTCTCCCCAAACTAAGACTTAATAACCATCCATCTCTACATGTCACCTTACTAACACCATTTAGATGTAACATTTCATTTTCAACTTTGGACTTTGTCACTTTACATAGGTACATCTCACATGTTTATTTCCTTTGACTCTTTTGTTCATCTTCCCCAGTGCTGGAAATTGACAAAATGTACTGTAGGGAACTCCTCCCATGCACCCTCCATTCATGGGGTCGAGGAGGGATGGGGGCCGGATTGTCAGTGGTGTGAGCAGGACTGGGGCGGAAGCTAAGTTTCAAATGATGTGCAGGCCCTGAATATACGGTGGTGTCTGCTTTGCTTAAAAACAAAGTGCATTTTGGGAACATAAGAATGACCACCAATTTAAACATTTCTGTGCTAGTAATTCAAACATTCATTCCTTCTGCGCATGCAAAGCACACTTGGTATTGTGCTCATTTCCTCTGTCAGAATAGTACCCTGATACTAAAAGGTTTGCAAAGCATGAGATGTATATACATCTTTGGACTGTTTCATTGTTTGAATAAAGGACGTCTTTCAGATGCAGTCTGTGAAGTCGTTGTATATCGCGGCTCAGATGCACGCTTAGAAACACAGTGCCAGACAGTGTTTCTATGCATTGTGAGGGGTCAAAAAAAGTTAAGCCGGACACAAAGTTGTCATGTTTTCGGTTAAAGGCTTTAATTTAAATGGGTCGGGAAAATGCCTCACTGACCCTTCTCTAAAGGAGGGGTTTCCCTACCTAAAAAACAAAGGATCTGTCTGTGTCAGCATGTCAGAAATCAAAAGCCATCCTTATGTCCAAACATTCTTTCCTGACCCACACACTACAAACCAAATAATAAAGTGAGGAAGGAAATTTCTTTAACCTGGTATTGGCAAAACAAAGTGTTCATAAAGGAAATTTAGAATGGTTCCACAGTAAATGTTCTCCTAGATGAAAAGACCTTGGCTCCAGAGGGTGATTCCCTCCCCTTGGATTCTTCAATGAGATGGCAATGTCACTTATTCTAACTTTTCTCGTCTCTCCTTGGCCTACAACAATCATGTTAGGTAAAAAGTCATCTTATGATCTTACTTTAACACAAGTTCCTTCTTTGTCTAACAAACACTGTTCTTCTTCCACACCTCTTGTAGATTTGCTATTTGCCTGGTCTAATCCCCTGCCAGGACTCTTTATGCACTTCCAACTGCCTGGTTTACTCTCTGCCAGTACTTCTCTTGTACTTCCATCTGCCTGGTATTCATCCTTGCCAGGACTTAGTTCAACTGCCTGGTATCTTTCTCTTGCCAGGACTTCTCTTTTGTGTTACAGTTCCTCTTTAATTTAAAAAATGCATATACTGTCATTGGTTCCATATATATGTCTGTTTCAATGTTTGTTCAAGCTTTTCTTCTCACCTGCACTTCATGTACTCACATGTTATTATGGTTTGGGTCTGCACTCTGTCCTTTTTACTTCCAAACAATCTTCTTATTGTTTCTGTCTTGACAATCTCATGATGTTCAGATTGTTGTTGGTGCGGTCCCCGAAAAGCCCCGGGGTTCCCCACTTGCTTTGGGCTGACTCACCAGCTATATGTAGTGTCTTCGGTCCCGTTTGCGCTTATGCAGCGTATCTCTGCCGCTTGCTTCCTCCTCTGAGCTGTTCAGACGTCTTTGGCTTCCCTCGCAGCTCTGCACCTGCACGACTGCTTCCCTTAGGTCCCGGTAAGAAGAACGCAGCTTCTTCGAGCTGCCGAGCGCACAGGAACTCTCTGGGATCTCCTGGCGTCTCCATTGCACATCCTGCTTGCACAACGTGACTCTCCTTTGTTGGCGAGCTTCACGGCTCTGCCACACCAGCTCATGCCTCTAGCGTTCGCTCGCCTCTGCAGAAGATTAAATATCTTCTCTTGAACCATTTCTCATAGTGCAGTTGCCATTTTTAAATGTCCTGCGCACAGGTGTTTTCACCAAACAAAAAGCATGCTCATTGAGCTTGAGGCTCCTGTTGCTTTGCACCAATTCCTTCATCCTCCTCGTCTCAGTACATGGGTGATTGTTGGAGTTGGAGTCCATTGATGTCACTTGATGCACAGCTTTTGGACTTTTCTCAATGATTCTACATGAAAGATCAATTCCACATGAAGGGGAACCAAAAGTGAAAATGGTTTTGTTGGAGGTTTTATTCTTTAGGTCATAGATGTAATTTTGACCTAAAGAATATTGGGGAAAGGTTTCTTTGTTTTCCTTAGAGGGGGGAACAAACACATGGCAATATGCCATTAGGGTATTGGGTATCAGCGGTCTTCCTCATGTGTAAAGGAGGAATACCGCGTCTCACTGGATGGAGTCAGGATATCTCCCTGGAGGTTGTCTTCCCCCATGTGGAGGTCACCACTCGGAAAACAGTGATGAGTCCATCTAATTCATCACAGCGTGCAGCTGAGCAGTGATGTGCAACTGGCGACATAAACCCTTCCCAAGTTGAGGAAGCTTTCTGCTGCTGACTGTCGCTAGCAGCAGTTTCCTGACCACTATATCTGAGACGGGCAGTTTCTGGAGCCTGTTCAGGAGACTCACTGCAGTCAGGGGCAGAGAGCTTCCTCAACTTAGAGGGTATGTGGGGTTGGGCCTCGTTTCTACATGGAACGGTGCTCGGGCAAGACAGTTTTTGCCAGAGCCCAGCTCTATCTTGTGCCAGCCAAATTACTCCGCTGATCTTCCCTCCAACAGTCCGGGGCTGCAAGGAGATTTAGACCCCTCCCGCACCCCACATAAACATCCCAGGCATCACTGAGGTCTTGTACACATGAGCGCTGCTATCTAAGCTGGTGGCTGTGCAGCACCCTTGTGTCTCCTGACAAAATTTTCTTAAAAACAAAAAGGAAATCGCGCAGCATCCAGAAATAAGCGGCTGGGTTCATGTGCTGACACTTAATAAAGAGGCCCAAGAAGCCCTCCCTTTACCTGTGAGTCATTGCCTAGTGCCACTATTTCCGTTACCCTTCCTGACCCCCATTCATTCCTGCCCATCTTTCAGAATACTCCACCCATTCGATGTGCTGTAAATCCCACAGCCTCTGGTTGGGCTGGGTACTGCTGCTGATAGCTTCAACCACCAAGGCGGCTCAAGAGTGCTGAGTTCGCCAGCATTTGCTTTGCCTCCAGGCCCTCTGTCGGATCTGAATCTGAGTAGGGTGGGCTAGGTTAGTAGTGAGGTTGGGAAAATGCAAAAAAAAGCTTTGTGCTGTGTTGATGAGATTTCTCATGTGTTACATTATTTTATTTAGCAATGCCCAGGTGTTGAAGCTCATTAGAGACCTGTGTGTGACCTTCGTGGTCACAGGTTTGACTCCTCCCTGCTATTATACCATACATTAAATGAGTTAGTGAGACTGTACTTGTAGAGTATTATAAGCAGTCTAATTATATGACTTTATCAGTGACCCCACTAATTCCTCAATTATAATATAGAATGGGGAAACCCAGTGTATGCAATATGTGAATAGTCAAATTCCCACTTACTATTACATGGAGTAATAATGAGCCAGGGAGAAAATACACAATTTCCCTTCTCAAACTCCCCTATTCAGAAATTAATAACACTGTTCTTTTTACTGTTATGATTAGTGCTAAAAGGCGGTTCTGTCTTTGGTAGTGGACTGTTGCATGTACATCTTTATTGTGTTCTGTAAGGGTGCAAAAGGAGGAGGCCAACACAAACATGGCATATTTGTGGGCAAAGACTTTTATTCAAAAGCGAAAAGAAAATCTACCTATCCCTAGCTCTAGGAGCAGGGTTTTCCTGCCTCAACTAAAATATATATAAGGTTACTGTCAGGATGTCTGTTGACTCAAAATGTCCACCGTCCTGTGTCATGAAAACCTTGCTTCTGACCCTCACACTAGAAACTATAACTCTTGCCTATCCCAGAGGAATGACTCTCTTCTCCCGGGTTCAAGTTCCTAGCTTGCTGTAACCGTTCTATTCAGTTCAAAAGAGTTGTGTGTCTCACACGTTGTCTTGGGGAATAGATCCCATTACCTGCTAGTAATGTTCCAAACAATAATTCTGACGTGGTACAAGGGGGGAATGACCCTCTTCCCCTGAAAATAAAGTTCAAAACACTCTGGTATCCCTTCTTGGTGGGTCTGGAAAATCCCTTTTCCTGGCATATGTTTTCTTTCCATCAGGCTTCACACCTATAACACCCAATTCTGGTTTCACCTCTTCTATGACTTGGCCAACTTGGTTCACTTCCCTGAAAAGTACTGCCACGAGGAAGATGACTCCTATCTTTCTCTTGTTCTCTATTGTTTCGGTCCTCTACATTTTTATGACGATTAGTGGCCTTGGGGCTACAACCAACATGAGTTAAACATCCTTGGATGTAAAAGTCATACTCGCTCACATTGGGGTCCTTGACCCTTCTCTAGTGGGCTGTGGTTTTGGCACTATCACTGACACGAGGAAGATTTCCTCTTATGCACAGTTTACAGTTCACTTGTACATGCTTTTAAATTAGGGGACTGCTGCATGTCCCTGTTTCCCTGTGTGCCTTTATTTGGTTGCCAGGACCCTCTCGTGCCCCCACCGGTCTGCCCGCTCTCTCCCTGTCATGGGTACTAGGATTTGGACCCACACCTCAGTAGCACAAACACCTGGGAAAAAGCTGAAGACACAATTAGGAGCAAGATGGGTAAAGGCTTGGCAAGCAAAACATACATTGAGGAAGCCTTAACATATACATCATTCACATAAGCTTGTTCCGGCCTAGCCTTTATTTTCTAGTCACTTCATGAACTCCCAACATGGATGCCTGTGTGACTTTCAGGAAATGCCGGGAACTGTGTAGCACACTCTAGTGTTTGGGCGTGGCTGCCTATATAAGCCACACCCAAGAACTGGCCCATACTTCGTGTGCTTTCTGCACCTTCGAGCACACGTTCACCGCAGCCCGGATCTCCAGTGGATACCTACCTGTTTCTGCTTCCTCGCAACCCAGACATCCAGTACATCCTTACCTGTTTCCGCTTCATCGCGATCCAGACCTCCAGTGGAACTCTCACCTGATTCTTCTTGATCGAGGCAAGTTTCTTCTTGCTATTCTCTCCAGTGCTTCGGACCCGATCGAGGCAAGTTTCTTCCCTGTTCTTCACACCAGCACTTCGGATCCGATCTATGAAAGAAGAGAAAGCAAGCCAGAATTAGTAAGCGCTCGCATTCAATTAACCCCTCAGTCTCCCGCGCGACCAAAGGAACTTACCTCCGTAAGCGAGTCTGTTGGAACTCTTCTCTCTGCGCCAGCATCCAGCTCACAGCTCTATGCTCCAAACATGCAATGACAAAGAACACAAGATTACGCTCCGCATATCCAAAGGCAACAACTCACCTTTCGTAACTCACGCGCAAGGCCAGTGAAGTAACTGGCCCCATTGGACTTACCTTCCGCTTGTTGTTGAACTAACCTGCAGCTTCTTCTTCGTGGGCTCCCGGAATCAAGCCCGTGCATAACCTTACAAACAATTCCCAGTGCTGTAACTGGGTACGTACCACACTGCGTATTCTTCAGAACCTACCTGAAACTAGTGAAGCAACTAGTCTAGGACCCCAGACTACCGCACCCCTGCAGATGCAGGATGGAGAGCGTGCCATACTAAACCAAACGGTGAGCCACGCCCCAAGCAAACTACACTAAGGACACTGGGCGTGCGGAGGAAGGTTAGGAAGGCCTCATTACAGAAAACCCTCTAAACACCCATTCTTTTGGCAGTTCAGCTTCCCAGCCCAGGGGTAACGAGAGGAAGAGACCGGAGGAATCCATTTCTCCTGCAGAGACCCAGGTGAGCGTGACACTCCCATACTTTCTGGGCTCTTCTCGCCAGGTTTCGGTCTCTGCTGGGGTCTGCACTGTCCTTGTTTCACTCTTCAGCCTCTTCTGACAGTATCTGGTTCGCTACGGCAGCTCTGCAGCCTTTGGCTGCTTGCAGTTTCTGCACCCGGTATGGACTGTGCGGTCCACCTCATCCTAGAGGCTGTGCTACTGTCTTGCCAGCTTCTTGCAGGGTCTTGTGTCAGACCTGCTAGAGATGCATCTCCTCCTACGACGGTGTCCTGGTTTCCAGCCTTTCAACTCTCCCTGGCCAAGCAGCTTCCACAAATGCTGTCGCTCCGGCAAAGGCTTGGCATTGTGTAAAGTCCCTCTTTGGTCTGTACAGGTATATTTCTTCCTGTAAGGCTAGAACGCTCCTCTGAGTTCACGGAAGTGCTCTTCCTGCATCCATGCATCCTTTTTGTGTCAATACCTGCCACCCAGGTATCCTTCTTTGGCTCAGTACTAGAGTCAGTAATTGGTACAATGCTACAGTAGCAAACAGAAGTATTAGCAAGCAGTGGTTCGCTAAAAGATGGCAAAGGGTTTGGGATGATTAGGTTGGGGATATTGTGCCTAATTCTACCCAGGTGACCGTTTCTCTCCTCGGGTGAGGAAGGGGAGTCCCTCACCATGAGATCCTCCCACATTGTACCAGCCCCAGGGGGACTATCGGGTAGCGGCCTCACCTCCCTGGCCTTATGGAAAGGAGCTCCTCTGCGGGGCGAAGTGACTACACCTGATGAATCGTTACATACCCTTGCCCTAACGCTGCTGCTTCCCCATCTGCCTCCAAAGGAAAACGGGACAGGAAATCTACGTTTACCTGCTCTTTTCCTTTTCTATGTTCAACACAGAAACAGAAGGGCTGTAGGTCTAAGAACCAGTGAATGGTCCTAGGGGTTGTGTCCTTCCTGAGACTAAGCCAAGTAAGGAATGAATGACCAGTAATCAGTCAGACCTTTCTTCCGGTGAGATAATACTTGAGGTATCCTGTGGCCCACTTTATTGCCAGTGCCTCTAACTCGATGGTGGCATAATTTCTTTCTCTAGGAAATACGGGATGTTCCACGCCATCATATTCCGGCAGAGTCCAACTGGTATTGTAGGATTGTGAAATTCACTTTTTATTGGAAGTCTGATTCTAAACATTTGCTAATATTGTATGGACCTTTTATGTTTTCCAGTTGCATTATGGTGTGCAGTTCCATCTGTACCAATTGTATATGAATTTTAACTCTTTTAATTCATTTTAAATTTGCTGACAATGTAATAATGCGTAATAATGCTTTTATGGTTAATACTGCCGAATAAAGTTTGTTCGAACACACATATTCCCGAGATAACACAGCACCTATTCCCACTTTAGCGGCATCAGTATGAAGGATGAAATCTTTGTTGAAATTGGGGACTTTTAGGACGGAATCACTACATAGGATTGACTTAAAGGTATCGAAACTGGTTTGGTCTTCCTTCCCCCAACACAGTTTTTGTGGTACTGCCTTCTTTAAATTATCGGTTGGACAGGAGGTGATGACGGAGTAATTGGGGATAAACCTCCTGTAATATCTGGTAAGTCCAAAGAAGGCCCTTGGGTGTCTTTTGGTTTTGGGAGCTGGCGTTTCCTGGCCAGCACAACCTTTTCTAACTGGGGTTGAATCAACCCATTCTCCACAAATAATCCCAAGTACCTTGCGACCGACTGGGCTAAATGACATTTCTTAAGGTTGGCTGTGAGGCCGGCACGTCTTGGGGCTCTAGTAATTTCATAAAGATCAAACATATGCTCTTCCCAGGACTAACTACGAATGACTACATCGTCCAGCTATGAGCCGCAACAGCTGGTATATGGTTGCAAAATATAGTCTTTATTAATCGTTGGAAAGTAGCAGGAACACCGTTAAGTTCAACGTTTAAATGAAATCGTCCTCTAGGGGTGTAGAAGGCTGTTTTGTCTTTGTCCATGGGATTCAAGGGCACCTGCCAATAGCCCTTGGTAAAATCAATCGTGGAGAGATAGACCGCTGATCCCCCTCTTGGTAAGGTTGTAAAATACCAGGGGAGAGAAGGAGGCTTTGCTGGTTAACTGTCAACTTATCAAGACCGTCTTAGTATCTAAGATCTTCCTTGATCTGATGGTTCACGAGGCGTTCTAATAACATCTCTAGGGTATTCATTTTAAGGTTTTGAGGTAACTGGTCGGGTGAACCGGGGAATTTCTGGTCTCTTTCCAGCTTCAATTCTTGGGAAGTGTCAGATGTTATCTCCTCCCAGTCCTCAGAATTCCCGTCATCCTCTTGTTGAACTCTGAGGTGTCTACGGAATCACTGGATGTTTCAGGTCAACAACACAGGTGTTCTACTCTTTCTGCCTTCGCAATTCCTCCTCGGACTTCTCTGAGAGATCCGAGCCATGGGGAGATGAAGTGATTCTCTACTATATGGATTGTTCAGATGTCTCTTCCCTACATTCTGAATCTTCTGTTAAAGGTATTTTTACAGTATATGAATGGGGTGGTCTTTTCCGACTAGGTTTGATTCCCAGTGATCCTATCTTTGCCTTCCTTGGCCATGCACTTCATGGGGAACCTCTACTATTTATCAGGTGGATTAGAATCCCACCGCTGACACCATATGTAAGGGTGCAGAAGAAGGGCTCTGACACAAAGGAGGCATATTTGAGGCTACAGACTTTTATCAGTAAAACTAAAGCAAGAGAAAACCTACCTTTCCCTATTTCTAAGAGGGGGTTTCCCTGCCTCAACTAAAGATCGACGGTGACTGTCAGGATGTCTGTTAAAGTAAAGGTGTCCACCGGCCTGTGTCAAGAAAACCCTACTTCTGGCCCTTACACTATAACCTAATAAATAACCCAGCAGTGTGCTGATCTGAGGAGAATGCCTCCCTTCTCCTGGCATTCAGTCTCAAATCACGTGGCAGAATTACTACCTTCCCCATGTCACAAAGTTCAAAATAGTAAGCCTGGCGGGACGATTCCCTTTCCCAGTTCACAAAGTTCCAAAATAAGTTACTTCATAAGCCAGGAGAATGCCTCCCTTCCCTTGGCGTTTGGTCTTAGGCTCAAGTTAGCCCGGGGCAAGGAATCCTTTCCCCGGGCTTGTTGGACCTTCCTCCCTGCAGATGCTACCAGTAGAATGACTCCCTTCTCCTGGTAGTTATGACACAGTCTTCTTCAGCCAGGGGGAATTACTTCCTTCACCATGTCTTCTCATTAGGTTTCACACCTACAACACCCAACTATGCGTTCTATGTAGATCTGCCACCCTTGTTTCTCTCTTTCTTTGGCTTAGCCCACTTGGTTCTCTTCCCTGCTAAGTACTGTCACAAGGAAGATGGCTCGTATCGCTCTCTTGGGTTGGGTCCTCGACCCTTGTTTCTCTCATTCTTTGACTTAGCCCACTTGGTTCACTTCCCTGCTAAGTACTGGGACGAGGAAGATGGCTTGTATCACCCTCTTGAGTTGGGTCCTTGATCCTTGTTTCTCTTCTTCTTTGACTAGGCCTACTTGGTTCACTTCCCTGCCAAGCATTGCCACCAGGAAGATGACTTGTAGCGCTCTCTTGGGTTGGGTCCTCGGCCCAGGTTTCTTTTCCCCTCTCTTGTTCCCTTGGCTGCCTCGCTTGCAAAGTACTGACACGAGGGAGACAGTCTTGCTCACAATCTCGGTACAGAATTTGTGCCTCCCGTACTTTTCTGCCCCTACCAGTCCCCACCCTTCTCACGTTACTTTGTCTGCACCTGGGATGCGTGGCCTGTACTTCTTGGGGTCCTTCTCCTGCTCAGAGTGTTGCACGGATTTTTCTGCATCTCAGTTCCTTTGCCTTGCGGATCTCCTGTAGTGACGGTATGGACGCTGCTTCCTGCGTTTGCGCGACCATCTCCCAGCCCACGATGCCGCCTGGATGCTGTAGGGTGAAGGAGTGCCGTTGTCCTCTTTACTCCAGGAGCAGATTGCTCTTGCCTCTTTCCTGGCCTTCTCTGCGTCTCCTTCGTGCTTCCTGGGCTTCACGGTTTCTCGTTCCGGTTGGCTGTGTCTCATCGACAGTCTGTCGTTCTTTGATCTTTTATTGCATAAGCATGATCATGCCTCAGCGGAAGTCTATAATGATGCAGTTTTTTCTTGGCATTGTTCTTTATTGCAACTGTGTTTCACCTCGTCTTAGTACTTGGGTTAGCTATGTTGCTGATTTTCTTTGGCTCAGTACTTTCCAGGACTTTGAGGTAGTTTACCTTACAACAACATATTAGACCTAGTCTCTTCAAAGAGATTAGCAGAGGAACAAGAGGCTATAGTGGGTGGGTGTGTGGGTGAGATGTTCCTATAAGTGATACACCTCAGATGGTCATCCTTCTTCCTTTTGGGGGCAGTGCCTCCCCCGGTCCCTCACCATGAGATTCTCCCTCATTATACCACCCCAGGAGGGACGATAGGGTAGCGGCGTCGCATCTCTGGCCTCATAGGAAGGGGATCCCCCCTTGGGAGAATTGACGACATCTAATGATTCATCACATTACATATTTATACGTATGCAAAATGGCGGGTGCTATGTCTACGACACTAGATGCTACTATCATAGCGTCTTGAGCGAAGCAAAGCGCTTGTTAGGTAAGTCCTTTTACAGAATCAGTGACTCTGAAGTCACCAAGGCCTGATTAGTATTGTTTTTTCTGCATTCAAAATAAGAAGGAAGTCTGCACTACGGCAACCCTCCTTCTAATGTACAAAATATCAACAACAACAAAAATACCCTGAAGTGGACTAAGAACTTTCAGAGGTCATTTTCCAAAAGTAATTTTACATATGTGTATTAAAGATAAAATCAACACACAGAGTATTGGTGATCTTAAATGATTGTCTTCCTAAAGTGATTTATACATTGTTTGTTTATTTGTGTTTCCCCACTACAGAAATATAAAGAAGCCAAACAGAAGTGGAACACAATGGGCCTCATTACCAGGTTGCTGGTAAAACCCGCCAGTATCCAGTGGGTTACCAGCAACCCTGCAACACTGTTACTGCCGCCTGATATCCCATTGCTACCGGGATATCTCAAACAGTAGCAGTACGGTAAATCCCCATGCCTCTGGAGTCTGGGGACACTGAAGCACCGTCACTGTTGTCAACGGTGCCGGTGCTTCAGTGAAAAACATGCTGGTAGGGGCCTGGATTCCTGGCATGTCAGGCCTGCCGGTAGTTCAGTGCACCTACCCGCATACTAATAGTTTGTCGGTCCGGAAAGGCTGCTGGTATGTTGCAAACAGCAGCTTTATTTCCAGACTGCCAAACATGTAATGAGGGCCACTGTTGTTGTTTCCCGACCCACAAATCAGGCAGAGTAGCCAACTATACTGTCTTGATGAATACAATATCATCTCAGGACGGGTTTCTTTGGGGGATTGTTGCAGTCTTTCTTCAGGAAGAGGAAATGTCTGCCACCTCGGGCAGCTAGGACTCTCTCTCTCTGGATGGAAACAGAGGTTGCGTGGCTCCTTAAGGGGACCAAGACCCTGGAGAAACCTCTGGACAGGAAGAAAACCTTCTGCGTGGTAGTCTGGACTCCTTGGTCAAATTGATGGTAGTGATCATCAGCCAAAGCAAGGTCCAAAGGCTGGGAAAGAGGAGTGAGGAAACAGGAAAAGGAGCAAGGTAACGAAGTCACAAGAAGCGAAGAGTACAACGAGGGCAAACAGGAAAAGGTAAGGGAATGGGTGTACATAGGAAACATACCGCAGGTGTAAGTAGAGTTGCGACCCACCGCTTTACTGAGGAACCATGGATTTATAAAAAGTCGATATCTTCCCCAGATCCTTTGTACGTGATGACGACATGGCGTAGTTAAAGACTGTCATACATGGAAGTGCAGAACAGCTAGAACGCTACCGTGTTCTAACAGGTGTGAAGGCATCATGAAGTAAGACATAGACAATACTTAAAGTTCAAATAAAAGATGTTTATTAACTTAAATGTCAGAATGGATGAAGGCTTAACTTGCTGTATGCTAAGGTGAGATTTTTTTTCAATCTTTTTAAAATTTTGTTTAAACAAACTTTTTTAGCAAAAATTTCTAAAATTCCAATTTATCAGATTTGTCATAAGCCACGAAACCCGAACTAAAAGTTCTCAGTGGTAAGGTGGGATTTCTCTACCTGAACGAGACTAAGGAAAGTCTGAGGCAAAGCGTTGAACTTAAGTCTGTTCGTGTCCAAAACCTTTCCTTGCCCTCACAACTACAATTAACAAATGTGTAAGGATGTTGCAGTCAAAGGAAATAGTGTTCAACTTAAAGTTGTGAGCTTCTTCAAGCTCACAGCTTACCTTCAGCTCTCATTCCCCAAGTACAAGAATGTTCCATGAAAAAGTCTCCAAGTTGACCTTTTCCCAGTTCAAGGCGGTATAGTTCTGAAACATTCCTTGGGGTTCCCTTCCCCAATTTCCAAGTAGCACAATCCAAAAGAAAAGGGGGGCTTGAGCCTCTGCTCTCAAGACAACAAATGTGGTTCTTGGAAGCCTCAGGGTTTCCTTCCCCAAGACAATTCTGCCGCCTCTATTTGGTATAGTCTTTTCAAAGAAAAGAGTCTTAACAAAACACCAGATCTACCTGACCTTCTTTCGGGCCCACTTCGTCAGCTCGTATGCAGTGGTTTCCTTGGGCTGTTCTTCGGCGTTCTTATGGTTCACCATGCAGGGCTCTGGTCTAGGCACAGTTGTTAGACCACATGGTGCACCAATTGCAGGTCATACAACCAGGGACCTTCACTTTGCTCCTTTTATTGGCCTCTTGGTTTTGTGGATATTGCTGCACTTCTTTGGCTTCTCCTTATTAGCTTTGTGGCCCTGCCACTATGTTTTCCCCACCTCCAAGATGTGGTCTTGTCACACTGCATTCACTCTCAAATAGGGTCACTCCCTGACTCTTTCCCCTTTTTGAATACTCTTGTCTTTGATGTTTGAATTAGATTGTTGTGCCACATGTGTTCAATTCGGCTCAGTGTTGAGGTGTACACTTTTATTGTTCAGATTTAAAGTTCTGTTCTGTTCACGATTCAATCTGCACCTTTTTGTTTCAATGTTTAAGTGTCCCTTTTGTTCGGTATTCAATGAACATTTAATTCATAATTAAGTTTCTCTTCAGCTCGGCATTCAATGAGCATTTAATGGTTCAAAGCTAAGTTTCTCTTTAGTTGGATATTCAAAAACCATATAATTGTTTCCATATTGCATACCGGTATTCCCTTGCGGTCTTGTTGGAGTGCCCAAGAGCCTCTCTGCCCTCCCGACATTCACCAGCCTTCTGTGCTTTACGGCGCAAGCGCAGCTCACCTTCCTTGTGTGTCTCTCTGCACACCGGCAGCTTCATTGCCTCGGTTGGCACGCAGGCAGAGTCCTCTCTGCTCTGGTTTCACGGAAGCTCCTGTTGCGTGCTCAGCGGTCTGGAACCTCCCAGGCTTGCGGAAGTTACATGGCCTAGCTGCATCAGATCCCCCAAGTCCACTGGGTGACTTGCTGGCGTCCTGGCTTGTGCTGCTCCAGTGCCACCACGTCTGCCTCCTCACATGTTGCTCTCTGTCTCGGGCTCCTTCTCTGTTTCTTGGACCGATCTCCATTTATACACCTGCAGCCCCTTGACAGGCTGCAGGTGTGGCTGACCAATTAGCCCTGCCTGACCACAATCAGAGGGACATGCCTGACCCTCACAACTCTTAGTAGGCTTCTCCCTCGTCCCATTACCACTGTTGAAAAGAGGTCATCTTCAATGCTCTTGGTGGTCTCTTCTTCTTCCCAGTACTGTCAATTGTTACATGTGGAAGATTGAGGGGAACTGGCTTATAATAGCCCATAAAGGAGGGGGGAGTGTTAGGTTTGTTGTCACCAGGGAAAGGGTGATACCATATCTCGCCTTAGGGTACCCCACTCCCAATCCTCAAGGACCCTCCACCTAGGTGATCCTCCCTCGCTTCTCTGCCCACAGGGTCAGGATCCAATAGTGATGGCCTTTCCCTGGCCACCTGCTCCAGAGGATCCAAGGGTTCTCAGAGTGAGAATACCCTCAGGTTTCTCACGCAGAATACGTGGACGGGAAGCGTCTCCAGTGCTGCCACAAACAAGCACGGTTCGTGCTGACAGTATGCCCCCTTCCAGGCCTGGTATAACCCGGTTTGCATGGATATCTCTGATGAAGGGAACAGATTATTTTCATGACCCTTGCCCCTGGCCCTCACTGGCAAGTCAGTCTTCCAGTTAGGGCCAGGTCAAAGGCCTTAAAACCTCATCCAAGACTCTCTTGGAGTCAGTCCTGGCGCCTTTGACGCCTGGCTCATAACCATCATGAAGTCCAACATTAGAATGGGACTATTTACTTGGGACTATTTAACTTGGGGGCGGGGGGGTTCAGCCAACATGGAGGCACACACATAGCTCAGTTACAAGGAACTGAGCTATGCGGTCTAGTATTTTTGGTGTGGCAGGCCTGGGACTATTTTACCTGGACTTCTTTACCTGAGACTATTTAATCTGCACCCAAACAGCAGAACATGCTTTGGGTTATTCTGCTGTGGGCAGCGTGACGCTCACTGTGTCCAGTTCTTTGATGCCAGCTTACCTGAAACCAAGGACCTGCAAAAGAACACTACGAAACTTACCTGGAACAATATCCTTTCTTCAATCCATCGCTAACTTCAGTTCATTCACCTGAAGGTACGAACTCCATCATCCGGCACTGCATGCTTCCTGGAATACCATAACCTGGAAAGAGGAGAAAGAAAGACTGCATTAGTAAGCGTTTACTCACGTTTCCTCCCGAACGAAGAAAGCCACACAATTCTTACCTGGGTAGTCATCTCCTGGTCAGTATCATTGCTGTAACATTCCAGCGCTCGGCGAGGTACATCGCAACCTGCAAGGAGAGAAAAGACACAGGTTAGCAATATGAAAGGCAAAACAACACCGCGCATCACGCATTACTCACCGGACAGCAACGTGCACACCGCGCTTTCGAATACCGGTCCATGCTCATCTTCAAACTGCATGACAACACCAAAATACCTTTCCATGCCTAAAAGGAAAGCAGCAAGAAATTATAATTCGAACTAAGAGGAGCATAATAACTGCATATAAAGACTGTAAAGCAGCAAACCTACGGAGTCGCAGTAGGCCTGGATTCCCACAGGGGCGGCTTGCACCAGTGAAGTAACTTGGTCGCTGCTCGCCCCCCACATCTACACGCCCCTGCCACGAGGAGCAGGACGAAGAATCCACCTTTCACAATATTAAGGTGAGGAGAGGGCCCAAGGGGGAGGAAGGAGTTGACGCCAAGGGAGGTGGGAAAACATAAAGACAATCTGGTATTGAATCCAGCTCTCCTATATTGCAGACCCATCTTTAACCAGAGGCCTGGAGAGGATTCGAGAGTGCACATCATCCAACCAGGCTGGGTGGCGTCCCCATGGATACCAGGTGAACGTAACAATTATGTGTTGCCATGTACCTGTGATGCTGGTTCCCAAGAACGTTTGCTGGCATGCAATCCTTCCAACATAAGAACTATTGGAGTATGCCACGATGATATCTCGAATCGCATATTTGCTTGATCTCATATTCCTCCTGTTCGTTCATTATAACTGGTGGCAGTATCCTCCTTTTTTCTTGATGTTGGACACAAGGAATATGTAGTTTTAGAAGAGACCTTTTGAATACAGGAGGTATTAGTTTCCAGGAAAATGGCAGACAAGCTTAAAACCCAGACGGTTGATGGAAGTTTTTACTTTAATAAGACCAAAGTAGCGAGGAGCAAATTTCCCACAGACCAGATGCCTGGGTAAGTATTTATATTTATTTGGGTTTCATATTGCGCTTTACACCAAAGCACTGTACATAATGGGGCGAAATCCTGATTGAAAACAGGGAACGATAGAGTTATGAGAAACAAAGGTAGAGACTTGAGAGTAAACAATTTGTTCCAGGATTTTAGAAAGTTAGGGCAAGAGAGAGAAATGACGGAAATTGGAAGCAAGGAATGGATCAGCAGAAGGTTTCTTTAAGATCGGGATGATGGAGGCATGCTTGAATAGAGAAGGAAAGGTTGATTTGGATAGACAAGTATTAAACAAAGTTGTAAGGTAAGAAACAAGAGTAGGGTAGACTTTAGGAATGAGAGCTGAGGGGAGGGTGTCCATTGGGCAAGCGTTTGGATAACCTCTTGTCAGCACACAAGAGGTCTCATACTTGGAGATTAGAGTAAGACATGTGATTGTCTCCCTATGAAGTAAGGTAAGGAGAGAAGGAGCTGTTTAAGTATTGAGATGGTAACCAAACCTGGTCTTGTATGTAGGGGCCACTGTGCATTTTTTGTCGGCTTGTTTCTTTGTGCGTTCTTGTGCTGAACAGATGTTCAGAATGGTTTGTTCTTGGACGTTTCAGACATCTTGGAGATGTGGTTCAACTGCTGGTACTTAAGACGCTACCCAAGTGCTTGATGGTTACCAATGGGGATGAAAGCCCTAAGTGACAACAAAAGGACTGTTACCCAGAGACGACTGCAACAAGTTGTTATACGAGAACTCAGCTATGGGTAAAAGGGCTACCGAATTGTCTTGTGCTGCAGTGATGTAACCGCAGAGATATTGTACTAAGATCTGATTTATCTGCTCCGTCCGGCCATTGGTTTTGGGATGGTATCCTGAAGAGAGGGCTCTTTTTATCCACAATTCTTTACACAGGGCAGTCTGAAGCATGATGTATATTGGAACCCAAGATTAGACAGGATTACTTCAGGGAGCCTGTGAAGATGGAATATATTTCTCAAGAAAACTTGACTAATTTCCTTAGCTGTAGATACTTTTCATAGAGGGGAGAAGTTGGCCATCTTGGTATAAGTATATCCAGGTCACTCACATGCCGCCTCTGGACTCTACTATATACACAGAGCAAGGGCTAGATGCCCCCATTGACACTATTGTGCCGGTGCCTGATACACCTATTGCTGCTCCTGTGCCTGATGCCCCTACTGCCATTGGTGTGCCTGTACCTCATGCACCCATTGCTGCTACTTTGCCTTATGCCCCTACTGCCATTGTTGAGCCTGTGCCTCATGCACCCATTGTTGCTACTGTGCCTGATGCCCCTACTGCCATTGTTGTGCCTGTGCCTCATGCACTCATTGCTGCTACTGTGCCTGATGCCCCTACTGCCATTGTTGAGCCTGTGCCTCATGCACCCATTGCTGCTACTGTGCCTGATGCCCCTACTGCCATTGTTGTGCCTATGCCTGATGCACACATTGCTTCCACTGTGCCTGCTGCCCCATGCCAATAGCCACTGGCGCCTCAGCCTCTTCCCAAGCTCCTAAGCCTGCACACCGAACTGTAGCCACCACCTCTCTGAAATGTGGTCTGGTCAATGCTAGATCTATCCCAGCCTATGCCTTGGATATCCACTACCTCATTCTTAAGAACAAGACAGACCTCCTCATTATTACTGAAACCTGGCTGAACGAAACATCTGGCCCAGCCCTCGCTCTGGCCATCCCAGATGGATACACTATTCACATGCAAGACCAACCCCTCACTAGGGGTGGCGGAGTAGCTCTCATTGCCAAAGAAAGTCGTGCCATTAGGAGAACAGAAAGCAACCTTGGCCACAGCTGCGACTACCTCCCACTTAAAATCAATCTCTCCGCTAACATGGCTCTGACTCTCCACATCGTCTATGGCCCCCCCCAGGGCCTATCACTGAATTCCACGACTCCCTCTCTGCCAACCTGAAAAAGACATCCAAAGTCCTACTCGCAGGTGACCTCAATCTTGGCCTTAATGACCCTAATGACTCCCACGCAGCCACCCTGGATAAAGCCTTATCCAACCTAGGATTCGCGCAAGCCATCTCCCATCCCACGCATTCCAAAGGACGCTCACTGGATTGGGTCACCCACCACAATTGTCCTGTACTTATTACTGAGAACTCTCCTATCCTGTGGTCAGACCACCACTACATCCAATTTGACCTCGATACCTCCAAAGAGCCTCCCATGCCCACTGTCCCCCTCCCTCCAGGTCTCTCCAGAAGTTCTTGCCAACTCACGGTGGAAAACATCACTCCATTCCTCAAAGTGCCCGCACTCCAGGCTCCCTTCTCGTATGACCCGGAAACTCTTGCTAGATCCTTCAAGCTATCTATTACCCAAGCAGTTGACTCTATTGCTCCCCTCACTCTCAGGAAAGCCAAGAGAACCAAGCACACCAATGCCTGGTTCTCCCAGGAACTGCTTCAAATGCGTGCAAAAAAACGAGCCGCCCTCGCAGCCTGGAAAGCCAAACCTAATGATACAACCAAACTAGCCTTCAAGACCATTTCCAAAGATTATAAATCAGGCATAATCCATGCCAAAGCAAACTCCTTCAACACTAGGATAGCCAACGCCAAATCTGGCACCAAGGAAATCTTTGCCATTTTTAGGGAGCTGGAAACCCCGTCAACCCCGCCACCCACCCTCCTGAAGGATGAAAAATGGGGTAATGACATCCAATCTGCCATGCTCAACAAACTAAATACCCTGCAAACGAAAATCCTAGCTCACGAAAAGGCCTTAACTTTCCTAATTGCCACTCAGAGTAGTAATCAGAATAAGGAGATTACAACTAACTCCTCTCCGGTATTCAACTTCAAGGACATGAGCGAAACCGAAGTCATTTCCCTCCTAAAAACCATCAAACCGTCCAACTGCAAGGACGACGCTTGCCCTGCTCAGCTCATTAAGGATTGTGGCACCACCCTCGCCCCCTTCTTGACAGCATTTATCAATGCCTCCTTCCAGTCTGGCCATGTCCCATCAGACATCAAAGAGGCTTGGGTACGGCCACTCCTCAAAAAGCCATCCCTTGACCCTTCAGTACCAGGGAACTACAGGCCTATTACCACTGTCCCCTTCCTGCTCAAAATTCTGTACAAAGCAGCCTACCTGCAAGTCCAAACATTCCTTGAGGGCCACCGACTTCTGGGCCTTCGGCAGTCTGGTTTGATGCCACGACATGGGACCGAAACTGCCCTCCTTGACCTAAAAAAATCAAATGGACGACATCAGAGACGGCGGAAAACTAGTGCTCCTTCTGCTCCTTGACCTATCGGCCGCATTCGACCTTGTGGACCACAATACACTCTTCCATCACCTTTCCATTGCAGCCAACTTCTCCCCTAAAGCGTGTACGTGGATTACCTCGTTTCTACAGGAAAGGGCCATGAAAGTCTTTTCCGACTCGGCATGTGCCTCTCCTAGCAATATGAAATGTGGGGTGCCTCAGGGCTCCTGCATCGCACCCACCCTCTACAACCTATTTACTAGGCCCCTTTTTAACCTTCTTGACACCTTGGGCATCTCCTACACCAACTACGTTGATGATACCCAGGTGCTCATCCCTCTCTCAGGTGACTACGAGGCAGACAGGATCCCCCTTAACTCCATTTACTGCACCATCCAAGCCTGGATGGCAGAAAATTGGCTGTGCCTCAACAGTGACAAAACCAAGCTTTTACTCATTGGGTCACCAACCATCCTGGATAACCTCGATAATAACTATCGCTCCTTCACCATTGATAATTTACCAATTGCTGTGTCCTGCACAGTTAAAACCCTGGGAGTCTACCTAGACTCCAACCTCACCATGAACAGGCAGGTCAACGTCATTGCCTCCTAATCGGCCTACTACTCAAAACTGCTCAATGCAGTAAGACTCTTCTTAACCGCACAGAACTGCCTTACTATCGCTAGGGCTACTATCGGCTCAAGACTGGACTACTCTAATGCTCTCCTCGGAGGCACATCCAGCAAAAACTCCAGCTTGTCCAGAACAACGCCCTCAGGGCTGCCACAGGACTTCCTAAAAAGGACCACATATCGGACCTCAGGAGACAGGTGCACTGGCTTCACGTTAAACAGAGAATCGTCTTCAAAATCCTCTCCATCACCCACAAATGCCTCCATGATCTTGCACCTCCCTACCTCGCTCAGCGCATAGCCATACCCACATCCACCAGGCCTTCAAGGCTAGCCTACACCAACATGATCACCAAACCCAAAACATGCAGAGTGCGTGCAGGTGGCTCCAGCTTCCCAGCTAACGCTGCCACCCACTGGAACACACTACCCACACACATCAGGGTTATCGACTCCCGCCTGGAGTTCCGCAAAGCCATCAAAACTAGGCTATTTGTCTGAAATGTTAGGCCTAGCTCCTACTCTGTACTCGACTGAAACCAACCATGTTTGCCTAACTGTACTTTGTAACCTACCACTATGATGTAACTAAGTAACCGCATGCCCAAATTTGTATTCTTGCCTACGTACACTTTCTCGTAAAAAGCGCCCCAATGCTTTTGGGCTGTAGTGCGCTCTACAAATGTAAAAAATAAAAAAATAAAATAAAATTATGATGGTGTTGCATCCATCCAATACAGTTAGCTCCGCGTGGAAATCGGGGGCTGCTCTTTTCCAAGGTCTTGTGGGTAACAACGCTGTTGCAGTTGACCTGCTGGACGCGCTCTTGGTGTTTTTTCAATGCACATGTTTCATATGATTGTACATAGCTTTCGATTTCTTGTTTAGCGGGTTTTCACCAAAACTGATGCAAAAGAGATCATGTGTCGTCATAATACCACAATAACCCGTGAGATAGCTGTCATGGCCAAGCAAACCTACTTCTGTTCTTAAATTTCCAGGGAGTATGTACAGCTTCTTGTTATAAAACAGAAACCCGTCTTTAGTCTCCATATCATCCTGAGGTTTGGGGGTGAAGGTGGTATGATCCAAGGTAGTAGCCATTTTTACTCGTTCCAGAAATGTTTCGATCGTCATAATGAAAGTAGTGGCCGGCAACATCTTTTCAGGAGTCCATTGGTCTCTGGGTGTATCTGATTTCTTTTTTAATTTCTTTTTCTTCTTGAAAGTGTATCAAGGGTTCAAAATTGAGTGGAGCTGGGAGCTATCTAGCTGCTGCTTGTGACTTAGAGGAGCCGGTTTATCCTGACACCTTCAGCTACAAGGAGCTACCTATGGCTCCTCAGGCCATCTAATGCTAAACAAACACACCTATGTGAATATTACTCTGTGTGCTTGGGACAATCTAACAATAAACATTAGGGCACATCTATATAACATTCAAAGCATAATGTAAGGAAGTCATGGTGTTAATAGTAGAGACCGACACAATGGATACAAGTTACAAAAACCTTTTATTTGGTATTTTGGTTGGGTTGGTAGAATTCCTAACTGGCCCTAACTCTAGAATGGGAGTAATCTCAACCATTAAATAAATAACAAACAGTCCAAGTGAGTATAGTTAAAATAAAAAGGCTTAAAGCAAGAAAACTTGACCTTGCCCTCCTTCTCAAAATGACAAATGTGTTAAGGGAAAACAAAAGGAAAATAGGGTCTAAAAAGAATGTCAGAATGGCTTTTAATAACAACTCCCTTCCCCATGGTCAGCACCATGGGATCTAGAGTGTTTCCTAAAAAGTATAGGTGGATGGCACAGCTCTTTCAGTCTTGCACATTTGTTCTTACTGGTACAATTTTAACAGTTCAGGCTTGTGCTTCAAGCGCCTGGTAGTTCAATTAATTTCCTCAGGCTTTGTCCATCTTGTCATAAATATACGGTTCCACTTTTGTCCTTTACTGTGCAGACGTCCCTCTGCCGGGCTCGAGCCTGTCTTTTACGGTTCACTTTTTCACACAGTTCTGCACAGTCTTCCCTCTGCCAGCCTGTCTTTCTCTTTGTGGGGATTCCCTTCCCCACGTTTTGTCTCCAGTGTCTTTTCACTGTCAAAGACTTTCAAAACTGCAAGGATTTTACATAGACCTCTGCATGACCACTTCAACCTCTCTTTCAATAATTCTACAATCCACAATATTCCTATTATAACACCAATGTCTTTTGGTACTTGTAGTTTCTTATGATCTTTGCTTTGTCTTCTTGGCTTTTTCCAAAATTCATATGAAACACCAATACTTCTTGGTATTTGTAGTTACTTATTTTCTTTAGCTTGCCTTCTTGGCCTCTTTTAAGGGTCATATACTTTGCCCTTTTGTCATATATATATATATTTCTGAGGCTTGTGGAATCTGCTTAGATCACATGCTGTGCATAGGCCGACATCTAGTGGAAGCTGCAGAGTATTACAGTTTGTTTTTCGAAACTCGAAAAAGGGCGTCAACACAGGGCATGCCAGTAATACTATCCGTAGTGGGACTTCCACTGTACCCATGATCCCTCACGCGTCTAGGACCCTCAGATTGTTTTTTTCCACCATTCTGGTCGGAAGCACTTCCCGGAGTTCCCTAGCCTTAGCCATACTTTTGCTAAATATTGTTAAATTTACCCATTTCTCCACCCCAACGTCGAGTCACCGAACTTCCACACTCGACGCCGGTTCGGAGAAGAATTCGACCGTCGACAGCTGCACGGGTCAGCTCCCTCAGGCTCTAAGGATCCTATACCTCCAAGTAAAAGGTCCCGGTTTGAAACACCAACACGGTCTTCGGACCCCTTCTATGTACAGCCCTACTCTCAGTATCAAGGAGAGACATCCTTTTGTGAGGATCCAGATTTGGGCATGTTGGAAGAACAAACTGGTACGGGCTACTATGGGGATGATGAGGACCAGGATGAGGATGAGGACGACCCGGAAACCTACAGAGTAGATTCCCCGGTAGAGAAGGAACCCCCGGTTACCGACTCCCCTGTCGACAACCAACCTCTCCTGAATGAAGTGCTGTCTCGAGCAGCTGAACATTTCCACATTGACACCCAGGGTGCTCAAGAGGGGAGGGACTTCGCCGAAGTGTTAGTGGGAGAAAGGAGGCCTGTTGCTCAGCCCATCCTTATCCTGAAGTCTATTCAAAGGAGAATAGACCCTTCACTCGTAGATCCTAACCTCACCAGAGCAGTGAACCCCAGGATTGAGAAACTTTTCAGGGCAGCCCAATCAGACCCACTGTATATAAGGGGGCATCTGAAGCCGGACTCCCTAGTTGTTACAAACACCCGTAAGAGGGCTGGAACACCCTTGTCATCGTCCGAAACTCCTGCCGACAAGGAGAGCAAGAAACTGTATGGGTTGGGCAGGAAAGTTGCCTCCACTTCCGCATACCAGGCAAGGATTGCCAACTCCACCACCCTGTTGGCCAGCTACAACTGCCATTAATGGGAAGAAGTCGCGGCACTCATAGACTCCGCCCCAGAACCCTTAAAGAGCCAGTTGGCACGAGTTTCGGCAGAGGGAAGAGCCGTGTCCGGTTGCATTCTAAAGGCAACCTTTGATGCCGCGGATAACGCCGGCAGATTGATAGCAGAAGGAACTGTTATCAAGAGACACGCTTGGTTAAGGCAGTCTGGATTCAAGGCAGAAACCCAAGCATCATTGTTAGATAAACTGGTGGAGCCGGATCTGTTGTTTGGTAAGGCGGTCGAGGATGCGCTGAAAAATGCCAAGGACGAGTATGAAACACTCAAATCCCTAGGCCAACTAACCAATAAACCCCCTAATCGGAGAGGGAATGGCTATTTTCGTCGCCCACGCGGCCAAAATTCCCAGAGAGGATCTAACTATTCCCAGGGGAAAGGTACACCGTGGAGCAATAATAACCAACAGTCTACCCAGGTTTACGGCAGGGGTAATAAGAGAGGACGTGGGAAAGGTAGAGGCAGCCCCAGTAGAGGAGGTGGCACGCCTCCATCAAAACAGTGACGCTCAGTTCAGGGTCCCTTCTCACGCAACCCCAGTAGGGGGACGCATTTCCAACTTCACCCAAGCTTGGGAAGGGATCACATCAGACAGATGGGTGCTGTCCACAGTATCCGCAGGGTACTGCATAGAACTGTTAGAGCGTCCCCGAAACCATCCTCCACGACAAAGAATACATTCTTTGGACCACCAGAAGATCCTCCTCGAGGAGATCGTCAATCTGCTAGCAAAGGACACAATAGAACTCGTCCCGGGACACCAGGTAAACAAGGGTATTTATTCAACTTACTTCCTTGTGCCAAAAAAAGATTTGACAATGCGCCCAGTGTTGGATGTATGGCCTGTAAACAAGTATGTCAAGCCCCAAATGTTTTGCATGACTATTCTCCAGGAGGTAATCCCCCTCCTAAAAAAGGGGGATTGCATGGCAACATTGGACATGAAAGATGCCTATTTTCATATTGCCATGTTCCCAGCGCACAGAAGATTCTTGCGCTTCAAGGTGGACAGTCGGCACTACCAGTTCAAGGTACTGCCCTTAGGGATAGCTTCAGCTCCAAGGGTATTCACCAAGGTACTGGCGGTGGCAGCAGCACACCTACGCAAGGAGGCCATCCCGGTGTACCCTTACCTGGACGACTTGCTAATCACGGGGGAGACCCCAGTAATTTGCAGAGCAAACATTCAAAGGAAAATCGACCTCCTTTTCAAATTGGGTTTCTCAATAAACGAGAAAAAGTCAAGTCTCGTGCCAAGCACATCCAAACAGTTCCTAGGAGCTATCCTAGACACTCAAGAGGGGTTGGCCTTTCCTTCTGAGGAAAGAATTCAGAATATAATGCTACAAATTCCGCAATATCAGTCCGGTTGCCAGTTAAAGGTACGCAAAGCATTGCGTTTGCTGGGCATGAAGGCGTCATGTATTTACCTGGTCCCCCACGCGCGTCTGTGCATGCGTCACATGCAAGAATGGTTGGCGAAACAGTGGTCTCAGGCAAGTGGTCAGTGGGACGATCTAGTGGTCGTTTCGCCAACACTTGTACAAAGCCTTCACTGGTGGACAAGAGAGAATCTGTCCAAGGGGAAACCCTTTTACGATCCCGAGATACAGGCGGTAGTCACAACCGATGCATGCCTGTCGGGGTGGGGAGCTCACCAGCTCCACCACACAGCTCAGGGTGTCTGGTCGCACTCAGTGGCCAAGAATCACATCAACCTGTTAGAGCTTCTGGCAGTATTCAGAGCACTTCAAGCGTTCGAGCCCTACCTGTTAAATCTGTCAGTGCAAATCCGGACGGACAGCACTACAGCCATGTTCTACCTGAACAAGCAAGGAGGGACTTGGTCGCCAAATCTGTCCAAGCTTGCCCAGAAAATCTGGATATGGGCACTCAGACGGAACATCTTCCTGTCATCGCAACATGTTCCAGGGGATCTCAATTCCCTAGCGGATGCTCTGAGCAGAGACGGAGGGACTCGGTCGCCAAATCTGTCCAAGCTTGCTCAGAAAATCTGGATATGGGCACTCAGACGGAACATCTTCCTGTCATCGCAACATGTTCCAGGGGATCTCAATTCCCTAGCGGATGCTCTGAGCAGAGACCCCCTCCCAGAGGAACACAAATGGTGTCTACACAGAGAAGTCGTAGAAGATATCTTCTCTCAGTGGGGTTTCCCCACTATAGACCTATTCGCCACAAGCGAAAACAGACAATGCCCAGGATTTGCATCCAGGTTCTCCCAACCAGACTCCCAGGGGAACGCCCTGTGGATGAACTGGTCAGGGATGTTTGCATACGCTTTTCCACCAACTCCTCTAATCAGGAAGGTGGTCAACAAGATGAACAGAGAATCGATGACGCTCGTCCTAGTTGCTCCCATGTGGGCAAGAGAACCGTGGTTCCCACACTTACGCAGATTGGCGGTGTGCGAACCCATCAAACTTCCGGGCTGGTACAACCTACTTTCCCAGCACCAAGGTCAAACAGTGCATCCTCAACCCAACTCAATGAACCTGGCAGCATGGCTCCTGAGGTCATAGAGTTCGGACGTCTCAATTTACCACAGAGGTGTATGGACATCCTAAAGGAATCTAGAAAACCTAACACAAGGCACTGCTACTTTTTTCAAATGGAAGAGATTAGTTATCTGGTGCCAGAATAAACAAATCAACCCAGTTGATTGCACTCCTTCCACTATTGTTACATACTTGCTCCACCTGCTGGACGCATGACTGGTTTTTAACTCACTGAAGGTACACCTGGCAGCCCTGTCAGCATACACCACTTCCCATAACAAGGTGTCGTGGTGGAAAGTACCAGTAGTTAAAGCCTTCATGGAAGGAGTAAAGAGACTTCACCCTCCTATTTCAAACCCACCTCCAGGATGGAACCTTAACGTGGTGCTATCTAAGCTCATGGGCCCCCCATTCGAGCCCATGCTCAAAAGCAGTCTCAAACACCTGACTTACAAAACGGCCTTCTTAGTAGCAATTACATCTATAAGAAGAGTCTGTGAAATGTAGGCTCTGTCAGTGCAAGATCCCTTCTTTACTGTCCATAAAGATAAACTGGTTTTATGCACACACCCTAGGTTTTCACCTACGTTTCTTTCAAAATTCCACGTGAACCAGTCCATCAAAGATTCCGGCTTTCTTCCAAGACCCACAAAGCTCGGCTGAGGTGAAACTACACACACTAGATGTGCGTAGGGCGGTCCTCTACTATGTAAACAAGACCAGACCGCTAAGGAAAACAGATCAGCTGTTTGTCTCTGTAGCTACAGGCAGAGAGGGGGATCGCGTCTCTAAAGGTACCATCTCTAAGTGGATTATTAACTGTATCCAGCTGTGTTACTCACTTTCTGAAAAAACTCTGCCTTTCACGCCTAGGGCCCACTCTACAAGAGGCATTGGGGCCACTCTGACTTTCATTGCAAATGTACCCCTTGACACAATTTGCAAAGCAGCTACTTGGAGCTCTATTCACGCTTTTACTCAGCACTACTGCATTGACACTCATTCCAAGACAGATACACAAGTGGGACAAGCGGTTCTAAGACATTTATTTGCTCATGACCCTTCTCACATCCTACCTCCTTCTTCAGGTACTGCTCGCTAATCTATGCACAGCATGTGATCTAAGCAGATTCCACAAGCCTCAGAAGGGATACATTACTCACCGTAATCGTATTTCTGATGTTTGTATCTGCTTAGATTCACATGCGACCCACCCTTCATCCCCGCTGAGAGAAGGCGCATGGATGCTTGTAGTCTTACCTTTCTATCTATCTGCTTGGATTATCTGTACTCACACTACTCCTCATGCTACCTCATGTCAGATAAAATACAATCTGAGGGTCCTAGACGCGTGAGGGATCATGGGTACAGTGGAAGTCACACTAGGGATAGTATTACTGGCACGCCCTGTGTCGACGCCCTTTTTCGAGTTTCGAAAAAAATAAACTGTAATACTCCGCAGCTTCCACTAGATGTCGGCCTATGCACAGCATGTGAATCTAAGCAGATACAAGCATCAGAAATATGATTACGGTGAGTAATGTATCCTATATATATATATATCAACGCTCTTCATGCAGCAGTCAAGGCAGTTTCCAACGCCTCCTCTGCTCCTCCCCCAAGTCCGTTGTTCACCCGGGAGGGTCGCAGGCTGCTTTCAAGTACCTCGAAGGTTTCTTTTTTCCGTTCACTCAGTTTCAGTCTTGGAAAGTTTACGGCTTCCCGAAAGTGTGGCATTCTCGCCTGGCTTTCTCTCGATCGTCGTAACTGCAGATCAGCCCCTTGGCCTTCCAACTTCCATCGCCTGGTTCGCATCAGGCCCAAAAGAGCTGTTCCTTCTCGTACCCAGCCTCGCTTACAGTGTGCCTGTGCGTGCCACCTTTTATTCCCCTGAACGGGAGTGCTAACCTTTGGCAGGTGTATATAGCTAGGATTACGTGCCTGACTCTGCCTATACTGATTACAGGGACCGAGCCATTGCAGGTCAGCAGAGGTAATCTGCCTGACCTTATTCCTTATCTTCCTCAGCTCAGTAGTGTTGCCAATGTAACGTGGGGAGGAATTAGCAGGGATAGGGGTTAGATGGGTTGTGGAAATGGAGGAATACCATGTGTCGCCATCAGGTGTTTCTCCCCCACTCCCTGAGAACCCCTTACCCAGGTGATCCTCCCTCACTTGTCCAGCCCCAGGGTCGGGGTCCAAAAGCAATGACGATTCCCTGGCCACCTGAATACGGCATCCCCGGGGACTATGTTGTGAAACATCCTTTGGTTTTTCACAATAAGGAGTCGTAAATTATGGACAAAATGCTACGTTTGCATGTTATGTGGAAGTTAGAGCTGCAGAACACTATGTATTAGCTCCTCCTTCCAAAATGGTAGCTCCTGCTCACTGGTTAATGGTGGATACCCAGGAGCTGCTTTTAGCTCCTGCTTATCCAATCTTAATGTCAAACCCTGTATAGCTACACAATGTTCTTGGATCCCGGGATGTAAGTGAGTTTGAAATCATATTGAGAAAAGAAATCAGCCCATCTGGCTTGTCTATTATTTTCACAGTTGAAATTTGTTAAGATTTGCAAGTTGCAGTGATTGGTCCTGAGTTCTGTGGTACATTGCGTGCCCAACAACACGTATCTCTATTCCTGGCAGGCAAGTTTGATAGCTAACAGCTCCTTTTATAGGACCGAATAGTTTCTTTCGACTTCTGTTAACATCTTGGAAATAGGCAAATGGGTGTTCTTCGTGATCCTCTCACATCTGTTTGTGGAGTACCACTACTGCTTTATCAGAGGCATCTATAAATAGTATTTATAAATACCCAATCAATCCAATTCCAATATAAAAAGCTTTTGATTGTCGGGTTGAGCCAGTATAGAAGCAGTAACACTTTCCTTGAGACGTCCAAGATGTACTTTGGGTACAAATTGGCTAAGCCAAGAATCCTTTGTATATCTTTGACAGAAATAGGGATTCTCCAGTTCCGGATGGTCTTGACATATTTAGGATCCATTGATATACCTTTGGCTGTGTAAGGAAAGGCTTGGTATCAACAATGAAGACCGACACAAATGAGACACAGTTCAGAAGTGTTTATTGAATTTCAAAGGGTTGGTTAAACACCTATCTAAACCTAAATCTAAGGATGGGAGCAAATTACAACCATCAAATAATAACGCAGTGCTAGTCGAGTCTGTCAAAATTAAAGGGTCTATGCTAATATATCTATTGCCTATCCTTACTTGTAAATACAAAATGGTGTGGGACAGTAGGGTATGCAAAAAAAGGGAAAGTGTTCAAGAAACAATGTATCAGGACAGTAGAGCAGTTGGCCTCCCTTCCCCATGCATGCTAGAAAGCAGCACGCTCAAGCCTCGTGCACACTCTGGCTTCCTTAGCACGAGGACACAGTTCAATGGTTCAGATGGTCTCACGCAACTCTGACAAAGTCTTTAAGAAAGAAAAAGGATTCTCAAAAGAAACTGTTAGGCAGAAACCTGTGCAGTTCCCTTAGGGACCACTGCAAAAAGTTTAAGACTACAGAAGTAAGCAGTAAACCCAATTGGTAGCAGTCTGCACCCCCCAGAATTACCTGGTAGCTGTGGCTGAGCAGTCAGACTCCTCCACAAGAAGAATTAGGCAGTATATAGAGTATACACAATAGGGCTAACAACACAGTAGCACAAGCAAACACTGACCAGAGCTTTGGTATAAAAGTATATAATTATTTATTTAAAAACACACTTGTAAAAATACACTGGCACTAATATGTCAAGCAAGTTCAAACACAATCACTATAAGTATGTACACCTCCCTAGTTAATTATTCGACAAGTCTAGGTTAAGACACCACTTATTTAGCAAAACACAGGTGAGCGCGTAACCGCAGACGGCACTCCAATAATGTGTTTAAAAAGGGAGAGAAAAGGCAGAATAGGAAAATAACACCGTACCAACACTTTTAAGAAACCACAGCAAGTCAAGAAAGGCAGGGTCTACTCTATAGCAAAAAGTTCATAGGCCAGGCCCACTCTTGGAGAGAGCAAGGTGGAATGTGCCCAAGATCACACAGTGGAAATGCACTCAAAGTCTTTGCAGAAAAGTCAAAAGAGGTTGGATCAGTTCAGAAAGGTAAAATTAGCAGGTCCGAGGTCACCCCAGGATAGTCAAGGATTTACAGGACACCTTGGACAATCTGTTGCAAGGGAGACCAGGCAGGACACAGTCCCTGAAATGGTGAGAAAGCTCCAGCGGGGGCAGTTGTTCCTGGCAGCGGGTGCAAGTCGGGGCTTTGTCCAGGGGAAGAGAAGATCTCGACGTGGAGGAAAGCTGGAGGTTGTTGCACTGCCAGGGAAGAAACCAGCCGCGGAGTTTGCCGGTTAAAAGGTACGACCCTTTTATTCGCGGTAGTGGTGAAGCGTGGCTATTCGGCCGCCAGGGTGCTTGGCACGGGCGATTCGACCACGAGACGATCCAGGAAGGCGAAAAAGGAGAACTGGTTGGTCCCACCAGGTCAAAGGGAGGAAGACTCTCCTGGAAGAAGATCTCTCCTGGTAGAAGATCTCCTCTGTCGTCGGGGAAGTGGTGAGTTCGTACAGCAGGGCTCCACTGGTGGTGTCGTTGTTGTAGATGGCTCAGCTTCTCCCCTCTTTGGATTCTTTAGGTCCTGTGGCGACTTCTGAAGTTCCAGTCCCCAAAGCCCTGCTTTTATGCAGCAAACCCCCCATTCATCAGCCTAGCTGTCACTCAAACATGCTAAGTGGTGAGCCGGGCGGCTAACCACTGGGCCAATCACACAACAGTACGACTTGAGTTTCCAAGGCAACTGAGTCCAGGGTGCCTAATCCCCCTCCCACACATCCTGTTGACCCCAGACAGAGTGGCACCATTTGGAGGGCTTCTGTGGAGAAGCCCGCCAAAAAGTGGAACAAAGGGCTCGACTTGGGTTAGAGTTTCAGTGGCGAACACAAACGCCATTTTAAAACCGAGTCCTGGCAAAAAGACCCAACCGGGGAATAAATATTAAATAAATTACCCGACGGTATCTTTAACATTGCACCAAAAAGTGGTGTGTTTAAAATGAATGGGAAAATCCCATAGGAAATATTCTGGTGGAATATTTCGTGTGGTATCCACTGCCACCAGCCAGAAACTCGACAAGGGGGGGACTGGACAGTTCCCCCTTGGAAAACAGACCCAGGGGCAATCGAATTACCCCTACCAATACTTCCACAATATGATGGTTTGTACTGGTTCTGTTCACAATTTGAGACTAGTAGAGCCAATGGCGACTTTACATGCCCTGGGAGACAGTAGTCAGTCCCAGGGTATGGAGTCTATGTTTGGGGGTCACTATGACACCCCTGTGTTACTGCACTGAGGGTGCTGTGTAACACACATACCAAAAACACATGAAGCCCTATGGAGTAAAAGACCCCATAGCCCATAAAACACATTACATAGTCAAAGGACATTCTCAAATCATGCCTAAGAGTGGGAGAAAAAGAGTCTCACTCTTAGCAGGAGAAAAAAATAAACCCCAAAAATCCAGCAAAGCTGCTGGTGGACTCACTAGGTTTGGGAAATTAGCCTTAACAGAGAATTCTCCCTAACAGAAACGTCTCTTGTCAAACACAGACTTCCTTTGTCAGAATACAGGCTTCTTCTGCCTTGAAATAGAAGTTCATGTTACTTGTCAAAACACACAGTAGTACCTTCTTTTCCAGTGACTGTTGGTGCTTGTAGATCCTTTTGTTACTCGTACAGTTCAATATCTCAGTATCGGGACCTTCTGTGTCAAAGTCTGTTTGCCATTCAACGTCTCTTACTGCAGAGGGTCTAATGTTGCAAACAAAACACAAAAGTTCCTTTCTCCTCAGTCAAGATTTTCACATTCATAAGTTCACAATTGGTGTCCCTCCTTTGGGCTCAGACCACGGGTCCCCCTCGTTCGGGCTCAGACCCCTTTTCTACAGTGTTCACAATTCACAACTAGGTCTTCCTCATCCGGGCTCTGACCAGGGACTCCCCTCGTCCGGGCTCGAATCCCTTTTCAGACAATGTTCACAATTTGGTCTTTCTCATCTGGGCTCGGACCATGGATCCCCCTCTTCTGAGCTTGGATCCCTTTTGACACAAGAATCAAAGACTTTCAACTGTGCGCAGGATTTTGCTTGACCCGTGGCAGGACCAGTTCGACTTACAATTTGTTACAACTCTTTAACTTTCACTTCTACCACTTCTCTGTTGGATACCTTACAGAGACCTTCGATTGGGCACACCCATGGTGGCGGTCCACACTGTTTTACAGGTTTGCTTTTTTGGACTACAAGTCCCAGAATACACATTCAAGGTTTTATTTCCAATTTGCCAGTTACAGGAATTTTTGGGATTTACAACAAATTCTTGACATACCAGGTTATCCCGTATTAGATTCCCTCGAGTCACAGTGTCTCCATCTTTTACCCTCAGTGATGAGGTGTTAGCAGATCCTCAATAGGGATTCACTTGAGGTCAGGGTCCCAGAACCTGCCCCTCAACTACCTGGGTTTCTGGAAGTCACCCAGGGAGCAAGCACTGATTGAAAAACTACCAGAAAAGTGTAGCTGGAGTTTTGGTTCCATGGGCATGGCTCCACTGCCACACTGTAGCCCCCTTTGTACTCGCAGGCTTCAGTGTCTTGGCGGTCCATCCCCACTTCTGGCTTCCCAAGGTTCTCCCAGCTGCTGACTTCTCCTTCTGGTCGTCACAGTTCCTTCAGCATCCCCAGCTTGCTCATACTGTGCCTGGGTGGCTGAACTTTTATTTTCTTTGAAAGAGTTGATTGGAGTCAGGTGTGAGTAGTTGTCCCTCCCTGCCTGACCTTATTATCGGGACAACATGGAGACTGCCAATAGGAATCCATTGATCATTGATTCCTATGGGTAAGCCTCATGACTGCGACTTGCCTCCTCTTCGTCCCAGTAGTTGGACTTCTAAAATGGAAGTAGGGATTGTGGGAGTTGTAGGTTTTCCTGGAGATCATGGAAAAACCATTTAGGGTTTTTTCAGGATGAAGTGGGGTAGATGTATTGTGAGGGGTAAATGGATTTTCTATTGGGTTTTAATTTCCCTGGTCATCTCCTTTTTCTTACAGAAAGGTACTGAGGTATGATGGGACTCTGCTGACAAAATCCCATGACAAATGAGGGGATGTCGGGTAGGGGTGTATCGGAATGGGAGGAATACCATGTCTTGCCCGAGGGCGTGTCTCCCATAGGCCCCGAGGATCCCCAGCCCAGGTGATCCACCCTCACACGTTAGCCCCCAGGGTTAGGATCCAAGAGCGAGGGCCCTCCCCTGGCCACATGAACAAAGGATCCTCTGGAATAGCCTGGGAGAAATGCCTCAGGTTTCTCACAACTGATAGGATATAACCTAAGTAAGGAGACCCAAACACGCACTTCTCTGGTTTTGCCTTCAGGTGACTTTGCTGAAGATGATGAAGTACTTCGGTCACATGCTGTTGATGTTCTTGTGGAACATGGTGAAATACCAATATATCATCTATATACATACATTCACAGAGTGCATCAGGAGGTCTGAGACTATATGGTCCATGAACCGCTGGAATATTGATGTGGCGTTTGCTAGGACAAAAGGCCTGACACAGTATTCAAAATGCCCAAAGGGGGTACAGGAGGCATTTTCCATTCATCCCGACTCTTGACTCTTACCAGATGATACGCTCCTCTTAGATCCAGTTTGGAAAAGAGGCAGGCTCCTTGTACTGCCTCTAATCAATGGTAATGGGTACTTATCTTTCTTGGTTACTTTGTTCAATCAATACAGGGTCTGCTGATCTGCGATGTCCTTCTTAGGTATAAAAAAGAGGGTTGCTCCTCTGGGGGATGTGGATTCACAGATAAGACTGTTCGCCATGTTTTCTTTCAGGTAATCCTGTAAAGCTTGTTTCTCCTTGGGGGATAACAGAAGCATGTAGCTGAACGGTACTGATATGTTGAGTAAAAGTTTTAAACACCTCTTAAATGAGACATATTTAGGAGTTATAACACAGGTTACGTCTTGTGCCAAAATGGGCTCCATTCTTCAGACAATAGGATACACAGTATTCTTAACCCAAAAATAATGTGTGAGCTGTCCAGTTCACGTAAGTATTATGTAAGTAGAGCCATGCAATGCCCAGGGAACAGGCTAATGTGCTGCTCAAATAAGGTTGAAGGCAATCCACTCCTTATACTGATTGATGCACATCCCTAGTTCAACTGTGTTTTGTACAATGGGTCCAATCAACAGGGGTCTTCCATCTACGCCTTACACGGCTTGCGCTAAAGATTTGGTCTTGCAGGGTATCTGCATCCTTTGGTCCCGTTGCTGGTGCATGAAGCTTCCAGTCTCTCCACAGTCCACCAGAGCGAGGTCTCTATTTCGTGTTGCCCTGGTAACAGGATGTAGCCTGGATAGGATTTGAATTTACTGAAGTAAGGGTGGGACTCTTTTTGTACTTGCTGACCTGGGTTCCAGTTAATATCGGGAGCTGTTGTTTTCCGATTTCCTGAAAGCGACAAGACAACAGAAACGCACCAAATGAGTTGAATCCGGCAAAACACGCACAACCCTTAATTGCAGTGGTGTGCCTTGGTTACTGGTCATTTGGTTGAAGGAAAAAAAAAAAGAAAAGGTCGACAGGACAAATGGTCGACGCAATTATTTTTTGTATTTTCACATTTTTTTTTTGTGAGGGGGGGTCCCCCCCAACCCGCTTTTTTTGCTTAAAACCCCTTTTTTTTCCTAGACGAAAACCTGAAAAATATATATAAAAATGAAAAAAAAAACTTCGACCAATTTTCTGTCGACCAAATGACCGGACAGCGTGTGCCCTTTCTTCTTCTGTTAGGGACCTCTGGCCGCCCCTATTTGCACAGGCTCTGCGGGTTTTGACGAGACATGGTTTTCTGCAGGAATACGAGGTACAGAACGGGTGTAGTCAAAGAGGTACTTCCAATGTACAGTCCTCCTTTCTTGTAATTGGTATTCGATCTGTAAAGTATTTTGGATAAGTTGTTCAAAGGAAAGAGGTGCCAACTCATCCTTAAGGTCTTCGTTGAGACTGCACTGATACAAGTTAAAGCAGGCATCCTTTGGCCATGCTGTCTCCATTGCTAATTGCCTGAATCCGGTGTACATGAGGATGTCCAGATTTCCTTGTTGGAAGTCTAATAGCGGTCCTGAACAGTACAGGTGAGGTATTGCTTTTTAAACATGACCAACAATACAGGATAGTCATTCCGAATCGGGTTGTCGGTAATCGCCAAATTGGTAGCCCAAGCCAATGCATCCCCTGTTGTGTGACTTTAAAGTTCATTTTGGCTCTATCTGTAGGGAGGGCCATCTAACGGAAGGAAAACGCTACTGTGCAGGCATCTAGGTATTCCTTCATCTTTTTGGGGTCGCCTCAGAACTTTTCCAGCGTAAAATGAACTCATGAGGCGACAGCAGGTGCGCTGTCTTGACTAGCCACTGCTTGTCGTAAAAAACACATTTTCGGTTTTTATGGTTTGCATTTCTGCAGTCAGAGTTTGTACCGCTTGGATCAATTCCTGCATTTGATCCATTCTTATTTTTTCCTCTTGCCATCGCAGTCTCTCAGCAACAGGTTTCTTCGGGGGGTGGGGGGATTGTTGTGGTCTTTCTTCAGGAAGAGGAAAGGTCTGTCCCCTCTGGTAGCCGGGACTCTCGCTCTGGATAGAAACGGACGTCGCCTGGCTCCTTAAGGAGACCAAGCCCCAGGGAAAACCTCCCAAAGGGAGGAACACCATATGCGTGGTAGTCTGGACTCCTTGGTCATTGTGTCAATAGTGAAGCATCAGCCATAGCGAGATCCAGAGGCAAGGAAACAAAGTCACAAGAAGTGAAGAGTACAACGAGGGAAAACAAGAGAAGGTAAGGGAACGGAGTACACAGGGAACATACTACAGGTGCAAGTAGAGTTGCGAAGCACAGCCTTACTGGGAATCCATGGATTTGTAGAAAGCCGGAATCTTCCTCTAATGATTCCACTGCCGAGAGTGTCATGGTGTAAATGTTGTCCGGTGTGCATGGAAGCATGGAACAACTAGAACGCTACTGCGTTCTAACTGGATAAGTGGACGGGAAGCGTCTCCAGTGCTGCCACAAAGAAGAACAGTGCGTGCTGATATATAATTGATTTCATTGCAGAAACCGGTTGGCCATACCTTCATGGGGCATCCTTTAAATGTGTTGGAGTCACCCAGTTCGGGTTCTAGTACTTTCTGTACTTTTTATTAATTCTTAGAAATCCAATGAAAAATACATATTCAGATGTGGCTCAGAATCCCTAACTTAATGTATTCTCATATGGATGACTTTTAATGACACCCCAGTTACGGGTCATATTGGGTTAGTTCTTGTTGTCATGTGTCCTGTAGATTGGTTTACAAAACTAAACAATCGGTAGGAGCCTTTCACGGATATTATTCTATCCCTACACCACCTAAGGAAAGAATCCTGCATTAGGGCTGTCTTAGTTTGTCATGAGGGATTACATTAGTGACACTTTGCTAAATAAATGTATAAATAAAGGTTCCCCCCTTTTCTGTGGTATACAGTCATGTATAACAATCATGAATTGAGATATTTTGTAGACTAGTGAGCAGTACCCAGAGATGGTGGTGGGATCTGTGAAGGAACAGTAGCAAAGAGATGTCTTTGCACCGCTTGTCCCACCTGAGAATCAGACCTAGAGTGTGTATCTAGGCAATAGTGTTGTGTAAAGAACTCCAGGTTGCTGCTTTACAAATGAAATCAAGAGGAACATTTGCAATTAATGCTATGGTATCCCCTGTGCCCCGAGTAGAGTGTGCTCTACGCGTGAAGGGTAAATCTCTCTTGGCAAGAGTGTAATAGTGTGATGCAGTTTACGATCCACTTGGAGATAGCTGATTTAGAGACAGGGTCCCCTTCTCTACCAGCTGCCAATGAAATGAAGAACTGGTTTGTTTTTCTTAGTGGCTTTGCTTTTTCCAGATATTAGATAACCACTCTCCTTAAATCCAGTGTGTGAAGGCTTCTTTACGCCACATTAGTGGGGTTTTGGAAAAAGGTGGCTAGTTCTATGGACTGGTTTTACATCCAACTTCGAGATAAATGTAGGCGCAAAGCGGAGGTGTGTGCGCAAAACCACCTTATCTTTGTGAATTGTGACAAATGGGTCCTAAACTGAAAGGGCTTGCAGTTCAATAAGGTGATCACCACCAGGAAGGCGGTCTTGTAGGTGAGTGCTTTAAGGCTAGCCTTGTGCATTGTTACAAAGGGAGGCCCCATTAGTCTGGTAAGAACAACATTCAGGTCCCACCTGGGAGCTGGGCTGGCAATAGGTGAATTAAGTCTCTTTATCCTTTCAATAAAGGCCTTAATTGCAGGAATTTTCCACCATGAGACCTTGCTCTGGGATTTGGTGTACGCCGAAAGCGCGGCTAAGTGGAATTTCAAGAGAATTGAAAACCAGTCCTGAATCTAACAGGTGAGTTGGGCGAAGGACGATATCTTTAGGTGAGCATTCAATAGAATTGATGCCCTTGCCATTACACCAGATGACAAAACGCTTCAATTTGCTGAAGTAGCAATGCCTGGTGTTAGGTTTCCGTGCCTCTTTGAGTATGTCCATGCACCTTTGAGGGAGTTTGAGGTGCCCAAACTCTAGGTCCTCAGGAACCAGACTGCTAAATTGAGAGTTTGGGGGCATGGATGCAGTGTTTCCACCTCGTCTTAAGACAGCATGTTGTAAGGGTACAGCAGCTTCCAGGGAGGGGAGACTGACAATGCCATGAGATGGGAGAACCAAGGCTGGCGGGCCCACATAGGGGCCACCAGAATCATTCTGACTGGCTCTTGGTGCATTTTATACACTATTCTGTTGAGCAGAGGAATCGGGGGTGTCAGGGGAGGGGGGGCATGAGGAGAGGGGGAGGGGCGTAGACAAATTTCAAGGACCATGTAATCCAAAGACTGTTCCCCTTGGAGCGGTTCTGAGGGTACCTGGAGGTGTAATCTGGGCATTGTGCGTTCTCCAGAGTGGCAAATAAGTCTTCTACGAAGACATTGAGTACAATGTCCTGCTGTAACCGCCACTCCTGCTATACGGGTAGGGGGAAGTCTCTGCTGAGTACGTCTACCAGAGGATTGAGTTCCCGTCGGAACATTTTGTGTTTGAGAGCCCACTTACATTTGTTCAGGGACAGTTTGGAAAGCCCTAGAGAGTGAGTGTCCCCTTGTTTGTTTAAGTAATACATGGCCGTAGTACTGTCCGTGAGGACTAGAACTGTCTTCCCCTGGAGGCGTGTCTGGAAGGCCTTCAGGGCCTTGAACACTGCTAGCAGTTCCAACAGGTTTATGTGGTTGGATGCTACCGCTGGGGACACACGCCGTGCCCTCATCCCGTCAGAGATGAGTCTGTGGTAAAAGTGGCTTCTACTGCGGGGGATGGTAAAGGTTTTCCCCTGCAGAAGGATTTCCCTTGGCCACCACTGCAGAGATGGAACGAGGGCTGCAGAGACAACCACTAGATCGTCCCACTGGCCCGACACCATTGGCTCGAGAACCACTGTAGCAATGGGGCTCATGCGCAAACAAGCATGAGGGACTAGTTAGACAAAGGAAGCCAGCATTCCCAACAGTCGCATTGCTTTGCATACGGTCACCGGGTGACTGGCTACATAGTGAGGGATCCGTCGTTGGAGGGAAAGACAAGTCCGTATTTGGTTCGGATTTGAGCCCCAGGAACTGTGTGTCTAGATTGGATTTGTTCTCGTTGATAGAGAAACCTAGGTTGAAGAGTAGATCTACTGTCTTCTGGATATTTGTTTGGCATGTTCCGTACAAATCCCCTGTTATGAGCCAGCGTTGAGTTAAGGATAGACTGGGATGGACTGCCTTCACAGGTGAGCAGCTACTACCGCCAGTACCTTCGTGAATACCCATGGTGCTGAGGCAACGCCGAAGGGGAGAACCTTGAACTGGGAACCCGAGGTACTTTTTGTGTGCTGGCAACATTGAAATATGAAAGTATGCATCTTTCATGTCCAATGTGGCCATGTAATTCCCCTGCTGCAGCAGTGGGATTACTTCCTGCAGTGTTGTCATCCTGAATTTTTGAGGTTTGACATACTTGTTTGCCGGGTGCAGGTCTACAACAGGGCGCATGGTGAGATCCATTTTGGGTACAAGGAAGTACACTGAATAAATGGGGACGACATCTATGGTGCCCTTTTCCAGCAGGACCTGAAGCTCTTCATGCAGAATTTGCAGGTGTTCTGGTGACAGGCGTCTGCTTCTTGGTGGGTGGTATCGAGGTGGCCGGAGGAACTCTATGCAGTAGCCATGGGCAACAGTCTTTAGCACCCACTGGTCTGATGTGATTCCCCCTCCCAGGCGTGGATGAATGATAAGCGAGCCCCGACCAGGGAAGCGTGGGAGGGGACCCAAACCGGCGAGTCACTTTGAGGTGGAAGCTGGGGAGCCGCTAGGAGTAGAGTTCCTGCTTCTACCCTTGCCCCTACGAGGGCCTCTTTGTTGGTATTTGTGGCTACAAGATGAGCCTTGGCCTGAGGACCAGGGGGTACTCCCTGAGCCGTATTGTCCTTGGGGAGAGCGGGAAAAAGATTGGCCACCTAAGGACCGGCGCGAGTTAGAGCCTCCACATTGGTCGAAGGGTTTAGCCGTGATCTGGCTAAGCGACTTTAGTGTTTTGTTTTTTTTAGCCATCTCCAGTGCATTATCAACAGCCTTCGCAAAAAGGTTGGAGTCATCCACTGGCTTGTTGATCAAAGAGGCCTGAGTTTCGGGTTTAAAGCCGAAGTTCTTTAACCAGGCGTGTCTTTTAAGTAAGGTCCCCTGGGCTGGGGTGCGTCCAGCAGTCTCAACGGAGTCCAGGGTGCTCTTCAATATGTTATGGGTGACTTGTCTGCCTTCAGCCACGACCGCCAGTAGGCGTGATCACATGGGTTCTGGAACATCTTGAAGGCGATCCTGAACTAGGTCCAACTGGACATCCCTCTAAATGCCGAGGAGAGTGGTATTCTGGGCAATCCTTGTGGAGTGGGCCGCAGAGGCTGTGACCTGATTACCCAGGGCATAAAGCTTTTTACAGTCTTTGTCCAGAGGGGCTTCCGACGAAGAGTGGAACCTCCGCCCTCTTCCGAAGTGTAGTGACAACCAAGGAATCTGGTGTAGTATGACCCTTTATGTAGAGTGGGTCGGAAGGTGATGGGCGGAATAATTTGACCGCCCGTGTGAGAGACGGGCACAGCAAGGCAGGGGCCAGACACCTATTTATAGCGTTTATTAGGGGGTTTGGTTTGACTAGTCGGATCCTTCTCCTTGAGAATATCCTCCGCGAAATCTGAGCCTGGAGCTGCCTCATGTGTCGCAATTTGTAAATGATTGGCTGCTCTTTTTAAAATAGCATTAAATAACATCTGGTTGTCAACAGGTGACAAATCCTTTGTGGAGGTGAAGAAGGGGGATCGAGGCAGATGATGTCTGGGTCAGGGGTATGAGTTGGTGATAGCCAGGGGCCCTGATCGTCCACCTGATCCTGATCCCAGTCTGGGTCTTGATCAGCCATGTCTTGTGCAAACAGATTAAAGTCCTCATAAGTATCCGCCTGTGTTGGTTCCTCTGGGACATCAAAGATAGCTTCCTGGTGTCCTTGTGCAGAGATGGGTAATTAAGGAATGGGGCAGGAGTCCTCTACTCTGGGTCTTTTTTGGTGTAATGTACCTGTCAGAAATGTCAATAAACTAGGCCATATTGTCCATGTATTGTTCAAACCCCTCCCTAGTCCATAGGGAAGAGGCAGAAGCGTCTGGAGGTGGAAAAGGTTGCTCAGGAGGGCGAGATTTTCCCAATAAGGCCTTAGAGAGAGCATGGGGGCTTCAGAATAATCCTCCCGATGAGAGGGGGTGCCCATGTGCTCTGTGGCTGCCAAAATAATAGCTACAAGGCTTTTGCAAATTTTTCGGCGGTTGTATCGAAGGTCTTGAGGCACCTGAAGGCACAGTCGTGGTCCGTGACTCCACCAGGGCCTTAGGTGCTTGTGCGCCCTTGGACAGTGTGTCGAAGATGGTATGCTTTTTAGGGTAAACGCCCGTTCCAGAGGGATGCCCAGTCGCATGCTGTGAAAGCGAATCTTGAGGTTAGGTACGTGCCATCGAAATTTACAGCGGCCCTTATGATGTTGTGCACTTCTTTGACAATTCCGTCAAAGAGGCCTTGGGGGTTGTGTGTTTTTGTACCCGTGGTGTGTGGGTGCCCTTGTTGCCGGGGTGTGATCTCCCCATAACAGAGCCGATGGCCTGTCTGTCGGGACGGGTATTTGGGAGCCTGCAGGCTCCGCTGAGAGGTCGATGGCTTCCAATTCGGAGCCATGGCTGCCGATGGATTCCTCGTCGTCCGAAGCGACAACGCCAACGGGGGAAATGCTTTTGGCCTGCAAAGCATACGCCGCCCACCGTTTAGTCCATCTGTCATTCAACGTTTTCGGTCGAAAGAGCTTACAGGCCTTGCATGAGCGCTCGTTGTGGTCTCGAGGAAGACACTGATTGCAATATCGATGGGTGTCCTTCCAAGGAAACTTGCCGTTACAGGACGGGCAAAATTTAAAGGGCATCCTCTCCATAGCAGAGGGTAGCGGCAGCCAGACCAAGAAGAGAAAGAGAATGGTAAAGGAAATACATTCTTAAAGATGAATAAACCCAGGGCCCCACTCTCCCTACTGTAGGGGCCTGGCCGGAGGGCCGAGGCCACGCGGTCGACAGTCGCCGAGCAGTTGTAGATGTCTTCGGCGGCAGGAAACCCACGAGGTCGTCATCGAGAAGATTAGTCGGGAGACTAGACGACCCCAGGTCGTGGGGACAAAGTTAGCAATATAAAACTCTTGCGAGCTACGCATAGGCGAGCAACTAGGTTGGTGGAAAAAAACAATCTGGGGGACCTTGACGTGTGAGGGATTTTGGGTACACTACACGTCACGTTAGTGATAGCGTTACAGTCACACCCATGTCGCCTGCCCCTTTCAATCCTCAAAAGAAATGATGCAATACTCGCAATTTCCACTAGATGTCAGACTATATGCACAGCATGTGATTCTAAGGAGATTCACAAGCATCAGAAGACATGCATTACTCACTGTAATAGCATTTCTGATGATTGTATCTGCTTAGATTCACATGCGCCCACCCTTCCTCCACTCGTGGAGTAGAATGAACATAGACCTCTTACACCCTCTCTCTTCTGTACTAGCTCACGCTGACTATAAGGCTCCCTCACGGCATAAAAAACACAACCAGAGGGACCTCGACGCGTGTGGGATTTTGAGTACACTTTACGTCACGTTAGGGATAATGTTACATTCACGCCCATGTCGATGTCCCCTTTCGATCTTGGAGAGAAAGATGCTATGCTCTGCGATCTCCACTAGTGTTAGGTAAGATTTCCACAGAGCTGGTAAATCTTCCTTTCCTGGTTCAACTCCAGAACTTTTTGCTTTTCTAGTGGGATATTTTTCATTAATACCTCAGTGAGTGGGAACCTTTTTCCACACTCACCTCATCTTTAACTCTTTTTATGGGTGTCATTTTTAAGACTCTCCATAGTGTCTTTTCAAAGTTATCATGTCTAACAACTTATTGGCAATAAGTGCCTGTTGTTGCTGGGTTGCCCTATGGGCTCCCATTTAACTTTCTTGTGCTACCCTTGAGTGAACTACAGTTCCCAAGGGTGGAAAGGATCTTTGGATCCCTTTTACATTTTATTCTGTGAAACCAGCACACCCCACCTTATGTGGAGTTCTGGGGAGATACAATGTATCCCCTTTCACATTTAAACTGTAACAATTATGTTACAGTGACAAGCTTACATTTAATGGCTGTTGGCAGTGATACCTTTTACTAATTTGGTGCACCTTTACCGCGGGCTGTAATCACAGCTGCAGTAAAGGCACCTAAGGGTGCTCATTTTACCAAAATGGCCCCGTCTTCTTTTTCTGCCATTTTAGTGTTTCTTGTCGTTTCTTGTTCCTTCCCTTGACATCCAGGGTGGGAAATTCCTTTGTTTGAGTTTTGTCTTTGGCGGGAGTCCCCTGGACACCTGGCCCAGGCTCCAGTCAGTCTGTAAGTACAGGAAGTGGGGGAGGAGTCCAAAACTTCCCCCTCCTTTGTCTTTGGCCTTCCTTCAACTAGGCCAAATCCCAGTGGGGGGTTGGCTGTCCTGATTGGACACCCAGACGCCCCTTTCTTGTAAAATGCGGGGAGAGAATGCAGAGGTTGTGTTGCAGTTCCTGATAAATACTGGAAACCTGGAAGCTGAACTCATGTCGACCACTGGAACAGAAAACCGAAGAGGATGACGAAGGAAAAGCGGCGGGAATGATTTCCAGCGACCGGAGAGCCTGCTGTATAACCGGAGCCTGCTGCAGCCCTTCTTTCCGATCGACCTGGGGTCTCCGAAAACGACGACCCAAACCCAGAGCCTGGTGAGACCCACTAGACTCAAGACGACCTGCATTTTGAGCCATCCCACGGGTTGCTGAGACATTGCGTTCTTCCAATACCCTGGGACCTCCAGCCACTGTGCGGTGCACGGTCTTCCGAATTCCGAATCTCGCTGAAACTTTGTGGGCATCCTGGTCTATCTCCAGAGACACGAAACGAGTCCAAAAAGACCCCTCACAACAGTGCTGGACCTTTCTTACAACGAGAATTCAACGCGATTTTCGGTCTTCTTCTGTGCTCCTTGAAAAGACGCCAAACCCGCAGAACCACATTGAGCTGTGAGAGAAATCTTGCCTAGAGCCTTCTTCATCGATCCCTGCTGCAAAGTCCCTTCTGAGGTCTTGTGTTCCGTCTCCAGGACAAGGAATCCAGTGACCGGGTATTTGGCTGCAGTCCCTGAAGTTCGCCTGCTGCAATCTCTTCTTCATTGCTGAGGTACTGCGTTGGCTTGGGTATATACTTACCTTAAGCCTGCTGGGATTTCTGTGTAGTCTTGGGGTATTTTCTGTGATTGGGAGGTCCCTCGTCCAGTACACCCAGTCCCACTGCTAGAATCCTACTGGGGTGTCTTCTGTGAAGCCCCTGGACCCTCTTCTAACCCTAGAAGTAAGGTACTCACTTGTTTGCCAGCTTTCCTAAGGAAACTCTGACTTTTGCTACTAAAGAACTTATTCTAACACTGCCTGTTGATCACTAGTCCTAGTGACCCCCCTTCTGCCACTGAGAACACTCATGCTCTAAGGGAAAGACTTTGAAGGGATTGGGACTTGTGCCTAGAAACGAAATCAAGTGTTTTACTAACTTGTAAAGAGTTGGTTGGTTGGTACCTGTAATTCGAAGAGTGAACAGTTACAAAAGTTCATACTGATCTTGAAGGTGTGATGCACTATTCTTAAAAGTATGGTTAACATCTTTTCTTCCTTAGCCACTGTTTTACCAGTCTAAAAGAAAGTAGATGTGAAGGTATTTTACTCTCCTGTGATTAGGTTGTGCCTCTTTACAAAAGTAATGTGTTGGTTTCACCAGAATATTCCTGTAGGGTAATTGTATGAGTGTCCTCCAACTGTTGGTATCACCAGGTTAGTCCTGTTAGGATAACTGTATGAGTGTCCCCCAACTGGGTCTTGCTTCCCCTGACTTGCTGCTAGCCTGTCCTTAATAAGTCTACATTAGGTTGTTGCCTACCTAGAATAATTATTCAGTAAAGTGTGACATTGGGTTTTTACTTTCCCCTTCATTGTGAAGTTAAAGTAAGTGGGTTTTACTTACCTTGTGTCAGCTGTGTGCCATCCAAAACAAGTTACCAGAGTTATTGCTTACCTCAATCTGGGGTTCCCTGATTTCCAAAACATCTGTAATTGTACATTTTTTTTTTTTGTATTTAATTGTATAAAACAATTTTTACAAAATTGAAGAGGGGCAAGAGGAAGGAGAGATAGAGAGGTAACCCCATTAACTGATCCAGATTCCCTGTATAACTAAGACAATCTTTGTCCAGAGCCCCATGCATCTCAAAGTTCCCCGAAAGGCTCTGTCAGATCAATTCTTTTTCGAATCTAATTCAACTTCAAAATTCGAGATCTAGAATTCATAGTCAGATACTGAGTCTGTGTCCCCCTCAGAGCAGTTAGTGTGAGGGCACCCAGCTGATAACCCTGCTCACATACTCCCGTCAGGACAGCAGTTTAATCTCTCGAAAGAAGCCCACCACTGCGATCACCCAAGTGGTCTTCACCCCACTAAGAAGCCAACACCACCATTCTTCTTCTTCATAGACATGTAGGTTTTTAAACAAATGCCCCAAATGTCTCAAACGAGGGCCTGTGAGTCCTAAGCAGTTAAGGAGGAGATGTTTTATGGTTTCTGCCATCTCTAGCTTCCTGCAGAATCTACAAACTTCATCCGATGCCAACTTTCTTCGGAATAGGACTTCCCTTGTGTGTAGGATGTTCAAACGGATTCTTAAAAAGTAAACCCTGAAGCTGGGATCCGGCCCTTTTATCAAGTAAGGCTTAAGTTCGTTCACTTTAGTCAACTGTGGAGGCAAATCTGTGAACAATTTTGATGCGGCTGCTTTTTCTAAGGTGTCGATCCAGTCTTGCTGTAATAGACGCAGTTTGAACTTGGAAGGGTTGTGTATTAATTTGTTTTTACAGCTTCCAGCGCCCTCTAGGATTGCATCAATCTTTGCCGCCCATTTTGTTAACATTTTGCATGTTCCCGACTGAATTTCTTGCTGAATTTCTTGCATAATCAATGGGGGGCTTGGAAGTAAAGACTTTCGAAATAGCATGACTTCATTACGGGTCACAATGTAGGTCAAGGATTGTAGAGAAAGTTCCCTTCTTAATAGCACAATTGGTAGTGAATCGGGGAGGTTTAGGACCTTTCTCCAATAAAATCCTTCCAGTTTGGACCAAAAGGAGGTTGGAAGGTTCGGTAAAGCTTCTACCCCGTAAGTGAGTGTTGGAATTACTTTAGACTTATAGAAAGTCACCACTGGTGCCAAAGTAAATTTTCCATATTTTTTCAGTATTGCTCGGGATTGTGAAACGAGCAGTCTTGCTTTGGACATGATGTTTTCCTACATCGCTGTTTCCTTACTATTCATGTTGATGATAACGCCCAGGTATTTGAAGCTGTCCACCAGTTCGATTTTAGTGTTGTTTATCACCCATGTGAATTTCTCCAATTTCCTTTCCTTTCTACCCAGAATCATGATCTTGGTTTTTTCCAAGTTCATCAAAAGATTATTTTCCTTCAGGTAGGAGTTGAGGTTGTTTATCTGCCTCTGGAGGCCAATCGGGGTTACGTCGAAGAGTATTATGTCGTCCGCATATAGTAGGCGTGAGATTTTGCTTAATCCCAGTGTAGGAGGGAACATCCGGACTCTGGCTTCATACTCTTTAAAATTGGCCATGTATGCATTGTACAGAGCGGGGGCTAAAGGGCATCCCTGCTTCACCCCTCTTGCCGTTTTCATCCAGGAGGATAGGAGGCCTTGGTTGTTCAGCCGGACACATACTGAGGTGTCCGTATACAAGGCCTTTATGGGCTCCAGTATCCTTGGGGGGCAAGCGTGAAGTTGCAGTTTTGCCTGTCTACCCGATCGAATGCCTGCACAGGTCGATAAATGCGATGTATATCTTCGGACTGCCCTCGAACACTTTGGCTTTTAGTATGCTCACCGCCAAGATGTTAACCGTAGTTCCGACGTTTTTCACAAAACCCGCCTGAAGGGGGTCCGACATTACATACAATTGTACATTACATCCTTAGGTTTTACTCACCTGGTATAACTGTGTTATGACAAAAGTAGTTATAGGTTTTTACTGCACCTAGAATAAGTGTTTCACTATTCACCAAAAGTATATTGTCCAGTTGACTGTTTGTGATTTGTTCCAAGAGTCACTGTACAACTGTAAGGGCCTGCTGTCCTTGTATTACCAAAAGTAATCTGAAAGTAACCATTGGTCTTTTACTCCCAAAGAATAGGCTTGACCTATACTAAATGTGTATAACAAGATTTTGACTTCCCTAGAGTTACTGTTAGGTGTTCCAAATAAGGTTTATACTTGGGTCTGTGTACTTTCAAGTATAGTGTTGTGTTTTATATTGTGATTTTATATAATGTGTTAGTACTTACTTAACCCCTAGATTTATCTGGGCCTACTTGTATTTAAATAAATCCTTTATTGTTACAATACATAGTGTTTCAGTGTTTCTTGGGATCATTTGTATTACAATTTTACTTGTACTGTATCTACTGCCCTCTCTCCCTCCTAAGATAAGCCTGGCTGCTCTGTCTACGCTACCCCGAACTCAGGTGGTACAGCCTTATACTAAGAGTGGAGTCTTGTACTGCCTCAGTAGAATGGTTTTGCTAAGCCCTTAGTTGGACTTCAGAAAGACTGTCCTAACAACTAGATGTCGGACTATATGCACAGCATGTGAATCTAAGCAGATACAAACCATCAGAAATGCTATTACGTGAGTAATGCATGTCATACTGTGCTTAAACATCACAATGCAGCAGTGATATCACAAACTACAATTGTGATAAGTCTGTATTAATGCCGAATCCTCATTTAAAAAAAAATGTGTTTTGTATAATATCACAAGATACAGCACAATGTACATAGTCTTACAACTGACCCCAAGCATTTCTGTCCCTATTGCCACAAATACTGGTCATTTTTAAGGGGTGTTACAATTATAGGAATCTGTTTTCGCCACTTGGATCTCTTGACGAATAATCATCCTAAAAACAGCACTCTCAAGCCATTTTAAAGCGTTAGACATTTTCGTGTAATAGTTCTGTTTCTTTTTAGTTTCTTTTTAATACTTGACGGATTTTTTTAAATACTTTCGAGCTCTGTATATTCTTATGATGTGATGCACCCTGTGTAAGTGCGAAAGGAAAATATCTCTGTGAAACAACACTGGTGTCTCACTATAATTATCTTTAAATGAGCCAGTCAATTCAAAACGCCTCACAATTAACTTTTCCCATTAGTATTCATGTAATGATTTAATCCCTTATTTCCGTGGAGCCAAACAGGAAGGAGTGTTTAAAGTCCCTAAAACTTTCTGATATCCGTCATTAAGTAATTATAATACAAAGAAAATCTATTGTGTTCAGATTTCTCTTATGATCCATTTGTGATCGTAAACTTGTTTTAATGGATCATAGCCACTTCCCATAATACTTTATTCACAGTAAGGTTCACTACGTGGCGGATTGATTGTCTTGGTTGTTATTATCTGTTATGGTGTTCAAAGCAATCTAGTGGTTGGCAAATGCATCTTATTTAGGGAAAGAGATTTAGATATACCTACCCTTTTACTCAACAAAAAGGTCATCTTTTCCATGGAAACACTGCCACGTTTCACCGGGTTGTGAAGTTTCATTGCTGTGAGTGAGCAGAATTGCTGTTATTTTTATGTAACATACGTGTGCGACGTGATGACGCCATCATGTCATCGCCACCATGTTTATGGACACGTGTAGCAAAAAGCGTGTAGAATGTGTTTTAAAAATCTTGAAAAAATCGGCCCAAAAAAAATTAGACAAAAAAAAATCAAGGAAACCTAGCAGATGCGTTTATTTCGTCTGGTGTTCACTACTTGTAAAATCACCTCCTAGATGCAGTTGGGTCCACTGAGCGCACGATATAAATTCTTTAAAATCTAATTATGTGTATTCTCTCCTTTGCTCTTTATTATTGCGCTTAACACGTAGCAAATGTTATTCGAGTACTCCCTAGCATTGATTATGGAAACAACGCCCAAAACTGGAAAAGGTGTGCCCAGGTGATACGGAGTCATCTGGTCACTCCCAACGCAAAACCTATGCACTTGTCTTTGTAGCTCAGTGGAATGCTCACAAAGGAGGTCGGAGGGGGGTTCTTGTGATGTGATGCACCGACAAATCTGGAATTCATTTACATGGTGCTAGTGCTTTGTGAAGCGGTTTCACCACTGGCTGAACCTGACATTTCCTTGAGTGCGAGCCTTCCCACTCGCACAACTGTTGCTGCAAACCTCGCTCGGTAGGTGAGTGCTCGACAGAGTTCACAGAACAGGAGGGAGTGACCGTCTAGCAGCTAAAGACAGCTTCCTCCTCTGTGATGTGTGCTCCCACAGCAGAATCCTCAGTATCGACCTGACCTTTCCCTTACTGCGCAGTTTCATCCAGACAAGTTGCATTAAATATTTAATAGCAGTGCACGAGAAAAAACAGTATATCCGTAATGGCGGCTAGAAGAATGGCCTGCATTTGTAGATGGGACATATAATAAACTTGACATAGGTCGTTTGAAAGCTGTTTGTGTTATCCAGGGCTGCTATACAGCCATGCAGGCGCTTGCACAGTGACGCGCCTGTTTTTCGAGCCGCCATGTAAGTGACAACGACTGCTGGCTTTTAATCAGAAAAGCGATGCATTGTAGAACTTGACTCTCCTAATATTTTGTACTCCCATTCAATGCCACTGTGAGTGCTCTAACCCGGAGGACTCTGCTGGCAGCTCCTTTATTTTCTCTTTGTCTTGCACGCATTCCTGTGACGTGGAGCACATTTTAGAGCAAGGGCGCTAGAGAGAGAGAGAGAGAGAGAGAGGGGGCGGGGAGAGGGTGAGCGAGCGAGCGAGCGAGTGACTGGGAGAGAGCTGGTTTGTCCAGAAACTGAATTGCCTCTGGTGATACAAGAAGCGAGGGGGAAGTACTGTAAAGTACTGTAGAATCGGAAATGTACTGCTTCATGTCCTAGTCTAGGGCAACATCTGATCTGCGTTGTGGAGACAATTCTGTGTTGAATTCAAGGTTATATATAACGTGAGAACTGAATTCCGAAAGGTGCTTTTTATGCACATTAGCAATGAGGTCCATGAGGACGACTTTATATTAACGGGACAGATCGGCTTCTAGCACCTGCTGGCACTTTAGACTCCGAGCCTCCCAGGTGTTTCTCCATACAAGGTGCGTACTCTTTTTCTACCCACTATACCCTTCAGTGCAACTAGAAACGTTTTTTTTCTCCAATTGATTCGAATTGGCTCAAAAAGTAGAAATCCATACCCAGCTTGGTATCACTAGCCTTTTGTAAAAGTCACTCTTTACGCAGAGAGATGTTTTATTTGAAGATTATTTAGTTATTTCGTTTTTCCCGCAGTCACCTCCTTTTATTGTTCTATACCTGATTAATCTAGGAGGTCAACGAATTCGTAGTGTTTGTCATTAAGTGCTTATTGTATTTGGACAGCTTTAAGTGAACAATGTTTCCAATGGAAGTTAAAGGTGCTTGCCAGTGTGAAATGTCTTCATTGATTCTCTTTTCAATTCAGAGTTTTATTTTATTTTAACGCTTGCTTTCTTACCGTGCTAAATGTATATACGTATAGTGTGACCTCTCAAATTGTTAACAAGTAAAATGGTTAACATTTGGTGCATAGATTTTGGAACCCGGAATTTTTTTCGTCACGTTCGGTTACATTTTTATATACCTTTAAAATGTAGATATTATCGCCAATAATGGGCCAGTATATACTGGGGTCCTTTTCTGCCATGCAACGAGACCGTTTCCTTTCATCATCCTGTTGTCAATTTGCCCATTTATATCCATATCGGCGTTGAACTGCCTGTACATATTGACCCATTTCCATGGCTGTTTTTAAAAACTTTATTTTATTAGTGTAGTGCAGACCTACATTTTGCATAGAATACATCTGCAAACAGCATGATTGACAGAATTCCAAACATTGTTCAATCTCAAATAAACGAGCCTTGTGCAACTTTGACTCTTACAAAATGTTCTTGTATAGTTTAACTAGTCAAGTTAAGAGATAGTAGAGTGCACAGAAGGTATTAGGGCATTGTTTAATGGGGTCCCGAAGGAATTGTCCTCATTCGGTTGAGAAGGGGGATATACTCAAGATGCCCTTGAAAGCGTGTAGGAGTTGCAGACGGTGGTTTACTCAGACTGCCAGGCTGACCCAAAGACGCTTCTAGACCAGCATCAGTAATTTCACTAACTTTAAGTAACTAAGGAAGCATTGCAGAGGAATTGTGATCACCAGCCACAGTAAAACAACCCAGGAACTGGCCTGGGTCGAATACATCTTTGGAAGGTAAAGCATCAGTGCTGTAGCATCTTTCTGGCCGCAAGAAGTGAGTCATTTTTTGTGGCAGGGTTTCCTGGCGAAATGGAGCGTGGATTTTAACTGTGGGTCAATAAACATTTTGCAAGGCCCTTCGTTCGCGACCACCCAGTCAGACAAGCTCATCAAAGTCTGACTGCTTGCAAGCGTATTTTTGCTCCTCAAATTGTACATGTTGCCAATTGCAGAGCGTAGATGACTTTTCACTGGTTATTTATTAAATAATCAGAATAAGGCACATATTTCCTTATTGCTATATGGGTGTTCCCTACCTATATAAATAACAAATGTGCTTGTCAGGAAGTCTCAAATGAATAAATCTGCCGTCCAAAAACTAGTTCTAACTGACCCTACTACTATTGTAACCAACTTAAAGGATAGTTCCGGGACTTTTTTTTTATTGTCCCTACGGTTCGGCCATGTGTTTTTAAGCATAAATCGGTAGATCGTAGAAAACTTTCCTATGGACCTTACCCGACTTTTCGTCCATTAACGCACTCGAAATCAGCCGCCATTTTCTGATAATCCTATCATTTCCCCCCATCGCCCTGGCTCACCTGCTTTTGCGGCACTAAATCAAATCCCCCGCCCCTGAAACAGACTTTATCAAAACATTCATATTCCCCGCCTCTATCCGTGACGTGACTGAGCTGCGTAGGCAAACGCGCCCAGGCGTCTTCTGCGCGACTCCACACAGAACCCGGAAATCAACACAGATGAGCTCACACAACACAGCACGCCACAATTGGGAATATGAAACTGTACTTTTAAATTAAACCGCAAGATTATAAATTTGGTAAAGTACATTTATTTGACATCAAATGTTTTGAGAATATTCAGCGATTTTCATTTTTATTTGCTCACGTTCCAAAAAGTTCGTTTTGAGGCACGCGATGTTCCTTTGCTGTACACAGGGTCTTAGATCATCTCACAATACAGCGCCACAATTCGGAATATGAAACTGTGGTTTAAAAGCAAACGGCAAGATTGTACGTTTGTAAAAAGTACATTTATTTGACATCAAATGTTTTGAGAATATTCAGCGATTTGCATTTTTATTTGCTCTCGATCCAAAATAGTTCGTCTTGAGGCAAGCGATGTTCGTGTGCAGTACACAGGGTGTTGGTTTACGATAAAATAAGCTCTTCGGTCGCACTGATAATCGCATGGCTGTTCCAACAACGAGGCACTAGGCCACCACAACGGTCTTTATGTTGCATCTAGCCGTTAGTACCGCGTAAGGGCATACTTGTACTTGGCGATCGTCCCATAAAATGGTCAGGGTGGTAACGTTGTTCACGCGGAGAAGCAGCTGGCGGTTAAAAAAGCCATCCGCCGGTGTCTGGTACTCGTGACACATACAATAATGAAGGATGTACCAGTTTTAAAAACATAAAAAATGAAATTAGTCTCACCATCAGATCTTTATTAAAATTATTCATTTTATATATTAGGTCGGGAAATTATTTCATAGCTAGGACAGTGCAACTGGGTATTATACGTCAAGGGGGGGGGCTGTAGGATACTGAGACAGTCCCCCAGTGCAGGGGTTGACAGGGAGGCAGTGCAGGTGGAGAGTGGAAGGGCCCAGGACCGAGGTCGCAGACAGTGGACCAGTTGTAGCAGGGGAGAGGGAGAGAGAAAGCAGAAGCAAAGAGGAAGGTTTTAAGGTGCTTCCGTAAAAGGAGATGGTTCTCCTCAAGATAGTGCGCGGTACAAAACAATATGCCACATAGAACGAACAAGTACAACTTAACCCGTCTTTAAAGCTACTGTATAGTAATTAAATTGCGGTATAAACTCATCTAAAGAGTTACTTACATTATATTTGCATTTTCCATTGTGTCTGTGCGTAGGGCAGCCCCGAAATACCACTCCTTCTATGCCGACGTTATTTCTTCTAATGAACGAACATTAAATGGCTTTCGTTTCTGAAATTATATTCATTATCGTTTCTTACGTTATTGCACCACACCCCCAAAAAGAAGTCTTTCGGGATGGTCCCGGCCTGTCAAGGTCAAATAACAATAGAACCTTATACTGAGTCGTGGGCCATTCCGGCACCCGAGCAAAAAATCAAAGCAGCTGACCTTCACTTTGAACGAGCACACATTCCTAGTTAGCTACATTCAGTGTAAGGCCATCTCACAGGACTTGAAATTTACACTCCATCTTTGCATTTTGTCTGCGTGCTTTGCAGCCCCAGAGAACCATAAATACGGAGGGTGGAGAGACACATTGCATGTACACTGAGCAATCACTTTTATTTACACATTACATAGATACACATATTCAATGGGCCTGCGACATGAGGAGACTCGAGAGAACAGACAATCAAATTACAATCATTTAAACCGTGATGTGTATTTCTCAATGAGCTCTTCTTTAGGTGGACATGGAACAGAGGCAATGTTGGGTGGCAATGCAGTTGTCCCCTGCACAGGTTCGTTCACAACTCCATGTATGTGCCTATCTAGGACATCAACAATAAGTCTCTCAATAAAGTCATATTGCATATCCTCAAACACTGGTTTGATAATCCATTGTTTACTTCTTTTAGTGACGGCCTTATTGTAGCGAAGCGTCCCTAAAGTTCCGGTCGTCCTACTTTGTTGACGGCCAACATTATGGTTATGTGCCAAGACCGCTAGAAAAGTCCGATTTATCATGCCCTCCATGCCAAAATGCAATCGTTTTGGCCTGTACTTTAGGCACATATTGTGGAACACCTCCAAATCTCCTGTGTGGCAGAATTCCGTGAGTCCCCTCAAATCTCTTGTTATAGTTTTATCAAATACAATCTTTTCAATGGCTTTGTGAGTGGGTGATGAAGGAATCAACCACTTCTTCTTCCGTGCCTCCTCTGTGGACAAATGGCCATGTTCACAATTGTGGAAATGTTGGTTTGTGTTCCAACGGTGAACGTTGGTACAGTGTAGCATTACTGACCGCCATTTTTCCAGTAGAATTTCCAACGACCCTCCACATGTTTTTGAGCTCCACCAAAGATGGTTGCTGATTGACTTGGACCACTGTGAAATACCTTGCATATCTTTTTTTTTTTACCTGCAGCCGACATTTTTTTATTGATTGTTTTTGCAAGATGCCAAACGCCAAATTGGTGATTTATATTTTTGTACTCTTCTCTCATTGTCTTGGCAATTGAAACGTGTCTGTCCGTGGCTATCAGGTCGATCACCATTCCCCGCGATTGTAGTTCTTGCAATGCTGCTACAAAGCCAACTTTCTCCATGGCCACTGAGGATGTACTTTGTGACACCTGCACGGCCACCGAACTCACAATTTTCTTACTTTCCATGTCCTGAAAGTGGTAGGTGCAGTACTTGGCTGAAAATCCTGGGCTGTCGCACTGTCCATCACCGGCTAGCCTGAACCGTTTGCCCGCGAATGTACTATCAATAGACATTTTTTCCATTCTCCAAGCTTCGCTAATGGCTGGAAATAGATAATCGGTTTGGTATTTGTAGAACTGAGTTTTCGCAATGAAATGGATTCCCACAAACTGAAAGAAAGACTCTAACTTTTTAAAACTTGAACCACTAAAAAGTGCAGCCGCTGCACAAAGTAGATTGCCTGCTGGCAGTTGCCCCAGCATGGGTTGTGCAGACCATGAGAAAGGATGATATTTTGTACAGGTGGCATGTATTTTAAGGTTAGTGCCTCGAATCGCACGAGTCACATTAATCAATGGCTCCCCACATACTTCCCCACCAACCGAATGCCCACATTTCATCCGAATAATAATATCAATCAAACAACTATCGAATACAATGAATTTGGCCTCTTTCCTTATACTGTCACTCTGCATCCCAGCTGGTTCGGCCTGTAACGTTGAGGACATGTCACTCACATGAAAGGTAGAATCTCTGATATCGTCTTCCGCTATGTTCAATGATATTGATGGTGTTTCATTGTCGTCCACTTCATTCTCTTCCATTGCAACATCTGTTCCTTCTCCGGCGATGGGTGAATAAAACAATTTCTTCAACTTTCTCGCGGTCTTAGTTTTTGCGGGTGTGGATTCTGTGAATTGATCTCCGACTGCATCCGAACTACCAGGAGGACATTCACTATCAATGGCTGGTGGTGGTATAGCTCCGTTGTCAATCACTTCATATTCTTCCCATTGGCACGATGCATCTCCAGTCTCAAGTCCCTGCCAAAAGGTTTGACAAGCAACATCTCTCGTTCGCTTCACTGTCTGTGTAGATCTAGTTCGTACACCCACTCGCAACTAGAGGACAGATTGGAAAAGGGATGTTCAGTTTAAACACAACTTACAGTATTGAACTATTAACAGTGAAAAACAACATAATATAGTGACCAGGACACTAACCTTCTTTTGCTTTCTTTTCTTTGAAACTTTCTTGCCTCGAACTTCAACATCAGGACGCTGTTGCTCCGACTCGTGTGTGCATGTCTCCACTTCCTCTTGCGCTGCAACGACTATATTTTCATAAGCACATCCATCACGCACTGACGCTCCATCGACTCCCTGAAACATAGAACTTTCATTAGTATGTATAATAATATCGAAAACACAAAATGTACTTGGGGACCAATACCCACGTACATCTCAATAGCAAAACACGAATGAACGCTTTGTGTAGAACATTCAAACGACAATTATTCACGCATAGTTGATCTAGTTAGATGGAACTGTCAAGATCCATACCTCGGGCTCCTCATAGACTTCCATTGATGATATTATTGAAGATGATGCTTCAGTAACTCCCTGAAACACAGTAATTGCATTAGTATGGTTTTCTATTTTGATAAAAAGAACAGAAACTTTGTGCAGGCGTCAACGGCTCATCTAAATAGACCTGCACAAATGATCAGTTGTCTAAAATAAATAATGGATATGTAAATATGATTCGATTTGCTCGATCGTTGGAAGTGTCACCACCCAGAGATCTGCATCAACTACTAGGGGTGATGTTCTTGTAGAAGAAGCTCCGTCATCTCCCTGAAACAAAGAAGGAAGTATAGCGGATGTAATCACGTCATATGATTTCGCTTGATCGAACTGTCAGTATCCATACCTCGAAATGCATAAGAACATCAAGGGACGATGTAACTGCGGTGCACACTTCTGCAAGCTGTTGCGCCGACCTGTAACTGCATGCTCCCCCTTCTTCTTGGATTAATGCTCCATCGACTCCCTGAAACATAGGACTTTCATTAGTAATGAACACAATATTGAAAAAAGAAGACACATAGGAGGGCGACGACAGAAGGACATATCAATGGCTAAAAACGAAAGAAACATTGTGTGTAACAATCACGCTACAAGAATGCAAGATCTGATGATCTCCATCGATGGAACTGTCCGGAAACGTACCTCGAGCATCTGAGTGACATCAACGGTTGTCGTCAATACGTTGGACTCCTCAGCATCTCTCTGAAAGACAGTACTTGCATTATTTTGGATAACAATAATTATAACTGAAAACAAAGACTAGAGGACGAGTACAAGGGTGTACCATTAGGTAAAATAATTACACGATAAATTAAAACTATTGATTTACATGCCTAAAACAAGTCAGTGGCAGAATAGCCAAGTAAGATTACCCGATAGGCGCTTGAAGTGGCTGATGACTGCAATAACGACACGGATGGAGAATCTTCCGCCTTCATATTGAGTGGATACATAAATGGGGAAATTATTGTTAGCTAATGCTACACACTACTGCAAGGCAGAGAGATAAATACGTAAACTTGACTCACCAGTGGAGGGATGTGGACGAATAGAGTGGGAATAGCGGTTGAGAGCAATTTTCGCCTCGCTCGCGGTGTGTTCTTCTTTATTAGCAATGATGTGGAGTACATGTCTGAGCTAAAGTGCCTGCTGCAGATGCGGTATCGATCACCCCTCTTGTCCGCAAAGACTTCTAGGACTCTACTTTCAAGCTCAGACGGTGGATATCCGCAATTTCGGACCCATTCTCTTATCTGATCTATTGTTTTAAGGAAAACATGCATTATAGTACCTTCAGATTTATTATGGGTCTTCGAAGGGCAACCGCCAATGGAACAGGCAGGCATTGTGGAAAGTTCTGAAAAGTAAAGATCAACAATTCTCTATGAATACCAATGTAAACTCAGAACATGTGACTAGTTCCTTGCATGTACTGTCTTGAACGAAAAGAAATTGGACGCAAAATGATTATGGTACATGGCCTTACCTTGACGAACAAACAGATGCAGGGATCAGAGTAGTTTCTTGTCGTAGAACAGGGAGCAGTTCACAGGTTGCAAACTGACGAGTTTCCGCGAAGTGGTCACGGAAGTTCACAGAGACGAAGAGCAGATAACCAGCACCTTCACGGGTTGACTAGCAAAGCGCAAAGAAGTTCACATTAGAAATATGAAGTGGGTTATATAGAATTCGAAGCAGGGGTGTGTTTGTGAATGAATGACGTGTATATGTCGTGGCATTATGCGGTTTGCAGGGGGCCGTCCAGCGTGAGGGGGGATGCTTGGCAGGAGACACGGGGTCTGGAGGTAGACATGGGAACAACAACCCATGCTCTATAGACCACTTTGAAGTGTACATGATCTTTGGCACCTCTTGGCCTTTATCGCTCCCTGACAGCTCCACTTGCCAGCACAAGTACCCCGGTGCGAACTGCCTTTGATAGGGCGGGGGTGGATTGGGGCGGTGGTCGTGCAGACAAGACACAGGAAGACTCGTGAATGGAGACACACTTTTGTGGATTGCAGGGGGCCGTCCAGCGTGAGGGGGGATGCTTGGCAGGAGACACGGGGTCTGGAGGTAGACATGGGAACAACAACCCATGCTCTATAGACCACTTTGAAGTGTACATGGTCTTTGGCACCTCTTGGCCTTTATCGCTCCCTGACTGCTCCACTTGGCAGCGCAAGTACCCCGGTGCGAACTGCCTTTGATAGGGCGGGGGGGTGGATTAGGGCGCTGGTCGTGCAGATAAGACTCGTTTGCCGCAGGGCCTCACCAAGGAGAGGCCATCTAACTGCATGTAAGAGGCAGGCTGAAGGATCTAGTACATGGAAGGCAGGGGGGTGAGTTTATAAATACCTCAGCCTCCCAGGAGAATATATGGGTGCAGTTCACCCTGGAGACCCTGGATGCCTAGGCAGTTAGTCAGCAGCAGGTTGGCCTGTGGTGGCAAGGCGGCACGGGCCATAGGGGGTCATCTCTGTACCCGGTGCCCAAAAGGATGATTTATTATGATCAACCATATTGATTATTTACCTATAACCATGTTTTGTATCAATAAAATCCAACGGCCTTCCTTTTATTGCCAACGCTTGAACAAAGTGGTGTGGTAAGTATTTTTGGGGGAGGAGGCAAGGCCGGGAGGCTTGATGCCAACCCGCAAAATAAAATATGTATGTCTGCTGCATATGGGTTCAACGGTTATGTGGATTGAAGGTGGGCGGCCAGCGTGAGGGAGGATGCTGGCCGGAGACATGTGGTGTGACAAGACAAGGCACAGGAAGACTATTCAATGGAGACACACTAGATTCATTTAAAAAATCAAAACAACCATTGTTAAAATATATGTTGGGTTTTATTTTAGATCTTAATTTCAATTGAACATAAATAATAAACATTACACATTGTAAAGTTCCGGTTGCAGCACATCCAGGAAAAACCCGCGGTATTGTCCACTGTCGCTGGGGAAATGTTGTCTAATGGCAAGTACCGACAGGCAGGTATTACTCTCTGAACGCGGTGTCCGAGCCTCCCGTGAAGCCACCAAGTGAAGAAACGATAGGCCACCAGCCTGTACCACCTGTGAAAATGAAAGATGCAAATTGTATTAAAATGAGAAAACTTTCTTATCACTGTCGATTCAGGTAAAAAATGTCATTCTGCTTTGAAAAAAATTCTATCTAGAAAATGCACAATATGGAACCAATTTACATGCATTCGAATGATATGTAGATGTAATTTTATATGTGGGAGACGACCATGACATAGTAGTGGCATCACTGACATCAAAACCAGAGTATACTTACTCGTTACTCGGATTACGCGGACGAACAGTGCCGCGAAGTTCGTGCATAAGCACCATCATCATCCTCAACACGGTCCGTGAGAGGCAGGCTTCCCTGAACTCTGGCAGCTCGGTGATGCATTGCGGACTTGGCTCGCCTTCCGAAATGTAGGCCAAGCACCCGGAATTTTCACGGCAGCAGCAGTTCTCCTCCTCAGTTGGCATTAGCTCGCACCGATTGCACGTGCACCAGGTGGAGACGCCGTCCATGCAACATGGTCCAGGCTTTTTATCCGTTGACTGGTCCTCCCAACTGCCGTCCGAATCCCCATCGTTTTCGCGTGCTTGCCTTTCCAGTAGTTCTTGCTCGGTGTACTCGGGCTCGTACATATACAGCATTATTGTAGCCATTGTGTGGTAAAGAAAGTAAAATAATTTACAAAGATGGTACAGGTGTTCACAAGGCCTAGAAGCGGCAAAGGTAGCTGACCAGAGCACAGAAACGAGTCACAGAATACTCAAAGTAACACAGAGAGAGTAATGGAATCGAAAATCTGCTGCTGTGTGTTGTGAAACGGTGTGTTTATACTTATTGATGAAAGAGGCGTCCTGCCATTTCCATGGCGACACATCATTAGCTGAGGCGCAGCGATTGTTGACACGAAACGTGCTTTGGCGTTGGGAAATGGGCGGTACGCGTAGGCTGATGTCAGGCTCAGGGGCGGGGGATTCGATTAAGTGCCGCAAAAGCAGGTGAGCCAGGGCGATGGGGGGAAATGATAGGATTATCAGAAAATGGCAGCTGATTTCGAGTGCGTTAATGGACGAAAAGTCGGGTAAGGTCCATAGGAAAGTTTTCTACGATCTACCGAGTTATGCTTAAAAACACATGGCCGAACCGTAGGGACAATTAAAAAAAAAAGTCCCGGAACTATCCTTTAAATAAGGTCAGGAGAATGTCTCTCTTCTCCGGATTCTCTTCTCTGAATGTTTCTCCTATACTAGTTTTAAATAGGTTCTTGTTATTTTCTGTATACGTTCTTGCAATTCTCTCACAAGGTCTTTGGGTTGTACCTCCTCTATATAGATAGTTTTGCAATAATCCCTTTTTATCTTCTGTTCCAGGCTGGCATGACTTTTTGATTTCGGTAAGCGATAGTTTCTTAGATGAGATAGCCTTTCTTGACAGTTAATATTTTCCTTGTACTGGGGTGGCTCACTTTGCAGATCTTTTCCCATATTGGGTTCACTTAACTTCACTTCATAACCATAGACTTCTCTTTATGGTATGCACGATTCCGTGGTTCTCGAACTATGGGATACTTCCCAGGGTGTTTGTGCCCAAGTCTTAATTATCTCTATTTCAGGCTTAAACGTGATTTTCTTTCTCACATTAGTACTGTTCCACTTTATAGACTTTATATTAAATAGCTTGTCAATTTCACTGAGACGAGTTTCTTTTGTTTCATAATGATTCCCCGGTGGCCTCTCGTTCTCCCTGTTAGGCAGAAACCTGTGCAGTTCCCTTTGTGAACACTGCAAAAGATTTAGGACTACAGGTGTTAGCAGTAAACCCACTTGGTAGCAGTCTGTACCACCCAGATTTACCTGGTAGCTGTGGCTGAGCAGTCAGACTTCCCTCAAGAAGAGTTAGGCAGTATGCAAAGTATACATAATAGGCACTCAGACACACCAATACAAGCAAACACTGACCAGAGCTTTGGTATCAAAGTATATAATTATTTATTTAAAAACACACCGTTTGAAACACTCCAGCACTCTTATGGTAAAACACTCTAAACACAACTACTATTATAATATATACAACCCTTATTCCTTATTAGATAAGTCTTAGTTAACACCACTTATTTTCATACAGAGGTGAGCGCTTAACTATAGATGGCACTCCAATACGTTCATGAAGAAGGGAGGGAAAAAGACAGAATATGGAGAGATACACCACTCTAAGATTTAGGAACACTATAAGCTAGGCAGAAGAGCAAATGTCACTTGTGAGCCAAAGTCCATAGGCTGGGCCCACTCTTAGAGAGAGCAGAGCACAAATGCGCCCAAGATCACACAGTTAAACTAGGCTTAGAAAGTCTTGCAGAGAGTTCGAAAAGGGTTTTAGAGAGGCTCAGAAAAGTTTAGCCAGGGTGTCCCAGGCTAACCCAGGTTCGAAAGCCGGGGCTAAATCTACCCCGTACAGTCGGTGGCAAGGGAAGCCGAGCGGGACACGTAACCTTAAGTGGGAAGGATCCTCCAGCGGTGGCAGTTGTTCCTGGCAGCGGGTGCAAGTCTCGTCGTCGTCCAGGGGAAGAGAAGATCTCGACTTGGAGGAAAGATGAAGGTCGTTGCACTGCCAGGGAAGAAACCAGCCGCGGAGTTTTCCAGTTAAAGATATTACCCTTTAATTCACGGTCGTGGTAAAACTTGGTATCCCGGTTGCCGGGGTGCTTGGCAGTCAAAGGAAGAAGGCTCTCCGGCGGGAGATCTCCTCTGTCGTTGGGAAAAGTGGTGAGACGGTCCAGCAGGGCTCCACCGGTGGTATCGTCGTGGCAGGTTGGCTCAGCTTCTCCCTCGTTTGATTCTTAGGTCCTGTGGCGACTTCTGAAGTTCCAGTCCCCAAAGCCCTGCTTTTATGCAGAAAACCCCCATTCACTCAGCCTAGCTGTCACTCAAACATGCTAAGTGGTGAGCCGGCCGGCTCACCTCTTGGGCCAATCAGGACGGAGTACGACTTGACTTGCCTAGGCAACTCAGTCCAGGGTGCCTAAATCCCCCTCCACCCCTCGTAAGTACCCCAGACAGAGTGGCACCACTTTGGAGGGCTTCTGTGGAGAAGCCCGCCAAAAAGTGGAACAAAGGGCTCGACTTGGGTTGGAGTCACAGAAGAGAACACAAACACCATTTTAGAACCGAGTTTTGGCATAAAAATACCAACCAGAGAATTAATATTAATTAAATAAACCGGCGGTATGTTCGAGGCTATCGTAATTAAATAAATAAAGATAGTAGCCTCGAACAATGGGAAAATCCCATAGAGAAATATTTGCGGTTGAATATAAAAAGTAGTATCCCCTGCCACCAGCCAAAACTCGATCAGGGGGGACAGAGACGTGCTCCCTCGACTAACAGACCCCGGGGCAATCGAATTGCCCCAGCCAGTACGTGCACAATATGATGGTTTGTACTGGTTCTGTTCAGAATTCAAGACTAGTAAAGTCAATGGTGACTTTACATGCCCTGGGAGACAGTAGCCAGTCCCAGGGTATGGAGTCTATACTGGGGGGTCACTATGACACCCCTGTGTCACTGCACTGAGGGTGCTGTGTAACACACATCACAAAAACACATGAAGCCCTATGGAGTAAAAGACCCCATAGCCCATTAAACACATCTAGAGTCAAAAAAACACACTCAAATCATGCCCAAGAGTGAGGGTAAAAGAGTCTCACTCTTGGCAGGAGAACCCCCCCCCCCCCCCAAAATTCAGCAAAGCTGCTGGGGGACTCACTAGGTTAGGAAATTCAGCCTAAACACAGAATTCTCCCTAACACTCCCTGACACCTCTAGGCTTGCAGCAGTACATCCCCGGGGCCTGCACTCGCTGGGGTTCTCTTCGTTAACTCTGTTTCTCCGTCTTCTTCTCAATTCTGCCGGCATCACGCCCTCGGTCCTCTCCAGCTCTGCAATCAGGTTTGGCTGCGGTAGCCGGACCACTTGCTGACTCATCAGCACTGTGGTTTCGGTGTCGTTTGATGGGCGATTGCCCACCCCGGTCGTGGCCACGCCACCACCCGGATTTAGATTCCCCGTCTACTCTCCTTCTCACTGCGTTAACATGCAGGGCCTCCAACGTTTTGCATAGCCAAGCGGGGGGGGGGGGGTCATGGGGGATGAGATGTGTTATTAACAACCATGTCAAACTGGCGATAACAGAAGAAAAAAGAGATGATTTATCGCTTCTTACCTTCACCAGCACGACCCACAGGACTGCAGAAGCTGCACTATGAAGTTAATTTCGCGCATAGCTGCGTCTTAAGTCCAACACATCTCCTTGAGGTGAAGGCAATCAGTGATCAGCAGTTCAGCACACAGAGCGTAGAGTCAGGGAAACCTTCTCTTCAAAAACTGCACTATGAAATTCAGAAATAAAACACCTGCTGTGCAGCCTACTGTGTCACAGCTGTAGGCAGTGGCACTGTACCAAATTCAAAGAACTCTGATTAACTCGGAGGGGGTCGCCACATTAGCCCTGCTCCCATACCAAGCAACTATTAAGATGAGTGTAATTCAAATATGCTGGTTAGGAGGTTTAATGTAGAGCTTCTCCAGTTGCCAGATGCTATATGTCAGCAGCTCGCTGAGCCGGCCGGCACACACGTACTGCAGGGTCTGAGGACATGGCACCTAGCATTAGGCCAGTTCCCTTTATTCACCCACTGGCTGTCCCCACTTCAAGGGCCTAACCCGCACCTGAGGGACGGGCTACACCTCACTGGAGACCTCGGTGGAGAAGAGCGGGCGCTGCCATGTTGCGCGAGCCAACATGCACCAGTCTGCTTGGAATCGCAGATTGTTGAGTGGAGGGGGCACACTGAGGAGCCGGTTGCGGCTATGCCATGACCTACGACATGGCACAGGAGAGTGGAGGGCTGCATGCTCACCTCCCCAGCCACAACGCAGCACAGTCACAGGGCAATTCAAAGATTCAGCCAATCATGCGTGATCCTTCATTCTCATACGTTTACCGTGGCTGCATCAACGATATTGTTAAAGCGGCAATTGTATGAAAAATTATATGGAAATGAGGATAGAGGTTCGCTCCTCCTCAATTTTATTAGATTTGTTGGCAAAACTATACAATCATCTTGTAAGCCAACACGGGCTGCTGCTATTTTTCTAACAGTTCTACTGGTACGAGAACACACTGCTACGACCATCTTGTGGCCCAAAAAAAGAGAATCAACTCATCTAAAAATAACCTCAGTAAGTGGTAAACCTAGGATAGGATACGCAGGAGAGGATTCTCATCTTAAACCATAATACAACATTTGGGTACAATTTTACATAGTTTCTATGATGAATATAGACAGTCAGTGCATGATTTTTGGAGTCTGACTAATACGTTTTTGTAGGTCAAGTTTTCTTACAACTTAATCCGATTGCAAAAACTGCTTGGATTACACATTCTGAACTTTATAGTATTTCGAAGTAACGGAACTCTTACTCCCTGTCTCTTCAATCTGTATATTTCTGATGAGTTTAGTCTTGTGAGATTCTAATACTTTCCCCTCTCAGTATGGGCATGCAACACATCCAGTAGATTGCCTATGCTGATGATATAGTTCTGTTAGGCCATACGCCAATTAATTGATCTAAAGCATGTTCTTAACTCGTTTAACGATTATTTGAGAGCAAAGACCAAAATGATCTAATTTACATGATTGACAAAATTATCGCAGATGAATTGGTCACTCCTTGGCGAGGAGAGCATGTTTGCGACCAATTTGAGAAAATACAGTTAATTGCTCATCTTACTTGGGATATCACATTTTCAGCAGACCTAATCTTGATTTCCTCTTGACTCTTCTTAGGAAGAAAATATTGATTTTTGCTGCGCAGATTTCATGACTAAAAATGAAATATCTTTATTCGCTATTGCCTCTTTTTAAGTTATACACTGGAAAGGCTATACCTGCCATCATCTGTGGCTTGGAATTTGTGGCTATTAAATGATTGAAAAGTTTTAGACCTTCTGGACGACATCATCTGCAGAAAGGTATTGAGTTTGCCAAATTGTGTTCCTGTCGCTGGCATCAAACATGAATTTGGCCTTAATTCCTTAAAAGCCAGAATTCAGTGGAATATGTTTTTTTTCTCCATATAATAAAATCTTGAAACCTCACCTTAATTCAATGTTTATAGATTTAAATGTTTGTTTGCATTTGGGTTCTTGTGTACTTTTGAATGATTTGGTTGATAAATGTAATTGCCTTTTCACTCATTCACATTAGATACAGATTGTGATTCTTTCCTTTTTTATTCAACTTTGGTAAAGAAAAAACGTGAGAAAGATTGGATTGATTCCTTGGATTATATGTCTAAATGTAAGCTCTCTTTTGTGTTGAGGCCAAAAAAGTTGGTTTCTTCACTTGCCTATTCAAAATTCCCTAACTCAAGATTTGGAGATATTTTCTTCAGATTGGCCTTAAACATTTTACTAATAGGACAAATTAGGAATATCCACTCTATTGATGGATGCTAGAATATAAAGTGCAGATTCTATGATTCTTTAGGATAGGCTTAATCTTAGTATCATCTTCATTGTGACTGTACTGCCACAGTTCAGTTTAGATTTTATATTTACATTTAGCGGGTCGGGGGAGCAGCCAATCCAGTTCCTTAGACCAGGGGCAGAAACTGCTAATCACAGCCATCTTCCCCCACCCTCCATTATCTTTATTTTTCCCATTCTCCTACCCCCCACTTACCTCTTTTCTGCGGCGGCAGCGACATACTCCCCCGCCACGCTGCTGCCACTCAATGGCCCCAATGGAAATGGAACTGGGGCTCCCTATGGAGCCCCGCCTTCCACATCAGTGGCAGCCATCTTGAGACAGTATTTTCATTCAATGAATGGGACGCGCGTAATGTCTCGTACATTGAATGAAAATACAATTTTCTTAGCACTCGTGTTTCCTGATTGGAAACCTGGGATGCTAATAGCATTAACCCAGGCCTTAAACACAGGGCCGGGCCGTTAACACCCGTTCTTAACGCTTAATCATTTGTACATAGCTCAAATTCCATGATGAAACTTTGGCTTCACTACCAAAATAAGAAAACCAGACAAACGTTCTAGCTTCTGGTTTGATGAAGAACTAGTCTCACTCAGACGAACAAAAAGATCGCCACTGGAACACCTACATAGGAAAACAAATAGTCCAGAATCTGATAAAGCCTTTGAAACTGTAATAAAAAATACAAATGAGCTATAATTGAGCATAAAGCAGACACCTTCAACCAACGCATAGCCAATACCAACTCTGACAGTAAAGAGCTATTCACTATTCTCAGAGAACTTGAAAACCCTGGCCAAGTCACAAGACCAATAACACGAGCAAAGCCTGGTGCACCACAATTCAAGACGCACTAGCTTCCAAAATAAATCTCCTACAAAAGAAAATCGATAGCAAAAAATCCCTCCTTGCTAATAAAACATCCCTGATTCTTGACACCACCCCCACTATTTCCCCAACATGTACTCCTTTTCAATTCACCCCAGTCTCTGACAAAGAAGTACTAGATATTATAAACAAACTCAAAGCCTCAAACTGCAAAGAAGATAAATTCCCATCCCACCTGGTCAAACTATGTGCCCCGACCCTCTCACCCACCATCACTGAATTTGTCAATGCTTCCTTCAGCACCAATATAGTCCCAGCCAGTATTAAAAAAAGTATGGGTTACACCTTTATTAAGAAAAGCTACACTGGACCCCACAACCCGTACTAACTACCGACCCATAACCACCGTCCCATTTCTGCTGAAAATCATCGATAAAATAGCTTACTCGCAGATCCAAAATCACTAAGAACTTAATAAACTATTGGGGGACCGACAATCAGGATTCCGTCCTAACCACAGTACAGAAACAGCACTACTTGATCTGAAGATCCAAATGGATGCCTCAAGAGAAGCAGGTAAACTTTGCTTACTCATGCTACTAGATCTATCAGCGGCCTTTAATTTGGTCGACCACGACAAACTGTGTGCCACCTTAACCAACAACTTCAACATGTCAGATAATGCTACAAATTGGATCAAATCCTTTCTTGCAGACAGGACCTCAAGAGTGGCCATAGTCACAGAAGCAGCCGATCCCATACCAGTCCCGCTAGGAGTACCACAAGGCTCATTTCTGTCACCCACACTGTACAATGCCTACACCAAATGACTCTTTGCAGCATTGTACGCTATGGGGGTCATTTATACCAATTTCGCAGATGACATGCAGATCCTGATCCCTCTAACAGGGATCACGACCAGAACACACTCCTCATAAATCAAATCTATTCACTAATCCAAAACTGGATGGCTAACAATAGCCTGTGCCTCAATGATGACAAAACAGAGTTGCTCATACTAGGCTCTGCATCTAATATCGCCTCCCTACATCATGATTATGCATCTTTCACCATTGATGGCACCACAATCCCAATACTCAAACAAGTGAAGACACCCGGCGTCTACCTAGACGCCACCTTAACCATGACCAAACAAATAAACTCACTCGCCTCCTCCACCGCATACACAGCCAAACTCATCTCACTCACCAAACTCATCTCACGCCGTAAATTCCTCTCCGCCAGAAATTGTGCAACATTAGCTAGAGCACTCATACTCTCGAAGCTAGGCTATTGTAACATCCTCTACCTAGGCACTTCTAATACTAATCTAGCCAAACGCCATATTATGCAAAACAAAGCCCTAGGCATAAAAAAATCTGATCACATCTCGAATATCAGAAGATCCAATCACTGGCTCCCTATTCAAGCAAGAATACTGTTCAAAGCCCATAGCATCACACATAAATGTATCACCAACAAAGCCCCTAAATATCTCCTCAACGCAGTCAAGAAGAAACATCACACTAGACTACTTAGATCTAATAACAGTGATAATCTCGACATCCCACAGTACAAAAGAGAAAAAGCAGGCCGTAGTAGCTTCAAGGTACTCGCCCCCTGGCACTGGACTACCCTACCCACCAACATAAAGATGGAAACTTCCTTCCCAGCATTTAAAAAGTTACTAAAAACCTGGCTTTTCAATCAATACTGACATGAGAACTGAACCTAACCTCTATGCCACTGTTCACAACCGCTAGAACATTTTCTACTGCTTTACCTCTGTTTTTCCTTATATGGTATGATTGTATTTGCCACTGTTTGTAACTATGCAGTGATACCTCAGGGTCTGGGTGTATAATAAATGTAATTAAATAAATAAAAGTGTAACAAATAAACAAAAGGAGGTTCACTTGTCATGCGGTTTGAAAATCGTGGATAGACAGAGATTTAGATTTGATCGCCATCTGCTCTCACTTCTCTCACTTCTCTACCGGGGTCAATACTCGAGATCCACATTTTATCTGCCCCTGACAGAATCAGCAATGCACGAACTGGGCACATAGTAACTTGTAGAATCCTTGGCCACTTGTATAAATTCAAGGCACTACCAGACAGTTAAAATTGTACCTTTCCGAGCCAATGACATGGTTTATAGATAATGTGGCTGTGATTAGGTCCATGAAAGTTATTATTAACGCCATCTTTCAGTGGGCGATTAGAACACTAATCCCTTCAAAACCATTTCAGTTGCAGGGTCTATTGAATTAAATTATGTAAAATTGTCTCATAAGGTAGCCACCTGACTGGTCCCAGCTTTTGTGTTGTTTTAATTCAAATAGTGTAACACAGGCAGTTTTCGTAACATTCAAGATACTGGATATGATTGTGATCCTGGTATGTGCATTGGCAGTAGGAGTGGTGAGAACTTAATTGTCTTTTTGTTTAGTCTTTATTTCTTCAATCCATCTCTGCCTTTTTGTCTAATACCCTAGTGTTTTATCTTCTTGTTTTGTTAAGTTATTTGGCGTTTATATAGCGCTCTATATATCATTGATATGACCTGAAAGCGCTTGTGTGTTGAACGCCCTCGGGACTGTAGTCCAGGTCAGTCGAGAGAGTAGGGTATCATAGGATGCTTGGATGCACTCAATATGTGCACAGCTGATGCGATTGCCTGATGGTAGCCACATCCTAACCGTGGGTGGGTTGGCATTGAGATCAGTTGAATGCGTGCAATCTGGCGGTTGGTCTCCGAAACTGGATTCTAGCTGCGTTAGCACTGTGTATGACGCTTATGTGTGCAGCTAGACTGATTTTCCGTAAGGTATAGCTGCATTCTAGCAGGATGTTGAGGTGTTCATGGAGTACTGTTCGTATTTGTGAGCAGCTAGGCCGAAATTGATTGAGGGGTGTAGCTGTGCTCTATTGTGTGTTGGTGTAGAGTAGAGAGTGAGCATAGTGATAGAAGAGGTGAGTGTCTGGAGTGGAGGTTTTATTCTTACGAGCCCACTGTTCTGGATTTCATTTGCACGTTTTGCGATTGCTGCGTTCAGAGTGACTTATTAGTGACTTAATAGTCGCTTTCAGTGGCGTCATTGCTTTGTATCTCCTTGAACATTGTCTGCAGGCTTCAGGGTCTCAGCAACCTTAGATGGTCTTATTCGGCATTATGGAAAGAGCCAGGATTTTAGAGCTTTGTGGAAGGCTATGTAGTCTTGGGTGTTTCAAATGTGTGGGGGGAGTGAGTTTCACAGAGTTGGGTCCAAGGTTGAAAAGGCGGATCCTTGGAGGTTGGAATCACTAGTAAGCGGGCAGTGCTTGACCTTAGGGTGCGTGATCGGAGGTAGGGTTTTATCTTCACTTGTAGGTACTTTGGGCCGGTCTTGTGCACTGCTCTGTGGGTAATGTGTAGGGTTTTGAAGGTGGCCCTTTGTCCTGACAGGGAGCCACTGGAGGGTTCCGGAGAGCGGGGGAGATGTGGTCTCTGTATCCCAGGGCGAGAAGGAGTTTGGCAGCAGCGTTTTGGGCTCTTTGAAGTTTAAGTTGGTATGCTGTTGCTCCCAGGTATAAGGAGTTGGCATAGTCCAGTCTCGACCTAACAATAGACATAACTGCAGCGAGTCTGTTGGGATAGGTGAGGTAAGGGAAAATGAGTCTAAGGAGTTTGAGGTTGTAGTGACAGGATTTTGATACATTATTAATCTGACTGGAGAGGGTTAGGCCGGAGCCCATAGTGCAGCCAAGGTTTTTGATATTTTGGAAGGGGGGAAGGGGCATGGGAGCGGTTGCGGGAGAAGGGCAGTATTGCTGCACACCATGATTTCAGTTTTATCGGGGTTCAGAAGGAGGTGGTTACTTCTCATCCATCAGTCAATACCACTGAGACATGCTTCAAGGTCGGGACGGGGGTTGGTGCTTGTTTTGGGAATTATTACGATAATTTGGGTATCGTCGGCGTAGTTGTAACATGAGAGGTTGCGCGGGTGGATGATTCCTGCTAGAGTGGTCACATAGAGGTTGAAAAGGAGAGCAGAGAGGCAGGCGCCTTGGTGTACTCCAGTGTTCACTGCGTTTGAGACAAAAGGGAGAGAGAGGCGATTTGTTTCCTGTTGCTGAGGAAGGAGGCAATCCATTTGAATGCCGCGGGAGTGGAGGCGGTCAAGGAGGATTGAATGGTTAACGGTATCAAAGGCTGCTGACAGATCAAGGAGAATCGGCGCTGCGAAACCCTCAGTCTGCTGCAACCTTGAGATCATCCCAGATCGAGATCAGAGTGGTTTCTGTTCCATGGTGCGGTCTGAAGCCTGATTATGTGGGGTTGAGTAGTTTGTTGGGTTCTACGAAGCAGTTGAGCTGGGAGTATGCAGTCCGGTCAATGAGTTTCACGAGAAATCTGGTCTTGGAGATCAGCCTGTAATTCTTAGGGTCAAGGGAGTCGAGGGATGCCTTTTTTTAGAAGCGGTTTGACATGCACTATTTTGAAGGCTTCTGGAAAGGTGCTAGAGGTGAGGGAGTCGTTTAGTATGGATCTTGCACGTTCTCCTGCGCAAATAGAGGAGAATATTCCTTTCAGAAGAGGGGTGGGGAAGGGGCTGAGGGGGGATTCGTCCTTGAGTACTTGACCAAAATGCAATACCTAGTCCTTTCCCATCCTGTAGATTTGCCTACATTGCTTGCTACGATGATCCTGGTTGTGGCAGGTCTCATCTTTTTTTTAGGGGCATTGCTTATCTGTTACCTGAGCAGATTCTGTGTTCCTGGTTTGACTGTTCTTTGGCACATCGTTTAGTGGCATGAAGCGGTGGCTGTTTCTAAGATTCTGGTTGTGAAGTACGATTTCACTGCAGCTAAGATTTGATAATGATCTGGTCCCAGCAGATAAAAACATGATGTACCCTAGTGACCTTTTCAGATGTGTGCCGTTTATCAGACCATATTAACAATTCCATGGTGTTCAAGCGGAGCTGCAATTTGATTTAGTAGATTGTGTCTGTGTACCTCGAATATGCTTGATTCCGAAATGGAAATGCTAATTAGGCTTCCAAAAGGTTAACCGGGGCAGGTGCATATGTTGTTCTCGAGAAGGAACAGTGAGGATTGTGCGAAATAGCCTGTAGAATTAATTCAATAGACGCGTGTGGCCGTACTGTGATGTTATCACAGAAGCAGCTCCTGGTGTGCACTGTGTAGCCCTTCTTGGTTTTTGGATGGGGTTCAACGGATTGCATTGAGGTCCAGTTCATTGCAGCGCTTGAAATATGCAAATCCTTTAAAAGCTTAAACCTGGGCACTTTATTAATTGGCACCCTTCCTGATCTGCAAGAAAAGGACAAAGTAACATTGCTCATCACTGGACATCTTTACCTGGGCATCTGGGACAAGTCTCATAGGGGAGCAGACACAGAGGCTATACACACTCCGTTTTTCCATTACTGGTTCAGGTATTGGTTATTGGGCACATGAGACTGGAATGTGCCATTTACCTTCTTTACTTAAATCAGAAGACGCATCTTTTGGTGGTTCTTTAATGAAATTATTTAATTTTAATGGTGATGCCCTTACTTGGACATCTGCTTAACTGACTGTGCCCTAACTTTATTGAATGCCCTTCCTACCTCTTGTACTTTAGGAATACCGATGATTTCTTAACTGTTGTGTTTGACAAAGTGAGACTACTTTTCCCAATGGTTTAGAGTGCATTGGTGCCAAATCTGCTCCAAACCTGTCACCACGATAACAAGAGCACTGATATCAAAGAGTTTAGTTTGTTGCTCATCTTTAGCCAAATATGCTTGACTAGGAAATGTTCTTATCCATGAGTCTGACTTGCCCTGTGTACATATTCTTTCCAAAAGCTGGTGAAGATTGATGTAATTAGCTAAAGTCAATGGGAACAATCATTGGGGAATTGCAGTGCATTTTTAAACCCGCATTAATTAGTTTGAGTACAGTTAAACAGAAACTAAATATACTATCTTTCTGTAACTAAAACAGTATGTCTGTAATTGTTGTGGTGATACTCCTTCCCTGCTCTTTGGCCTTGGTTTGTGGCTGGGGAAAGGGTGTGGGTTCTGTAATCAATTATATATATGATAGTATAATATTAAATAGGCATGTCCTGTCACTCAATCTGGCTGAAATTGTAGCATGGGGCTGATTCTTTACAGCTGACTTATGTTTGTGCCCTCCCCGTCTTTGACTTGACGTGCAAAGGAATAAAACAAACGCACCCCTGACGGGGAATAAGGCAAAGAGAGCAGGCTGCAAGAGTTCAAGAAAAGGTTTTATCTGATGAGTAATATTCAAGAGATATCTGAGAGCGCTCTGCACAAGTTATCATTACATTACATTTTATAGGGTAAATGACGCAACTAACATAAATACTACGTTGGTCCCGGATTGGTCAGTTCACTCGATGTCTCAGGTGGGGTGGCATCTCTTCATCAGGGTTGGTTGCTTGGTTGGCGGGAGGATTGACGTCAGTCATCTGTGCTCTGCATGGGTGAAGGTCAGGTCGCTAGGAGGCAGGGTGGTCACTATCTAAGCTAACATAATATACTCTCAAATAATGCATGCACCAAATAATAATTTTTCAAATACCTTCAGTAGTTTATCATGTCTCTATAAAAGTCACATATATATCTATACTATCAATAACATAGGATTATTCAAGTCTTAGGTTAAGGGTCTTGACCGCTATAATACACTGGTTGAAGTTGAGGTCCGTATACATAAGAATCTCTGGTATGTGGCATTTGTTATTGGTAGGCAACGATATATTGCAACAGGGGTCTAATGTGTGTTGGGGATCTGCTGGGTGGCATCATGGCATGGTCAGTGGTCTGGCACATGAAAGGAATATCTTGCAGGGACACAGGGTCACAATGGCAGTAAGTTTCCACTGGCGAGTGTGCGGGAGGGGCAACAACACATTTGTGGAGATGGACGAGCTATGTGCTTAGCTCATGCTGGTTCACATGCAGGACAGTGATCTCAGAGGAAGAGCGATGTGTTACATTTATTATGTGTTGCAAGCATATCCGGCTTCAACGTGAGAATGGACCCGCAAAGTTTTCCAGTCGGAGTGAGAACGAGGGTGGGGGCCCTGCGCGCCTGGCCATGCTGCTGCGAGAAAAGGGAAGAGAAGCGTTTTTGTACTATCGCAGTGAGGCCTAGTCACCAAGATGGAGTCGAAAGGGGGTACAAAAATGGATGCCCCGTGTCCTGCTCAGTGGTCCCATCTACGCGAAAGTCAACCAAAGTTAACATCGCATAAGGGCAAGGGGCGAACCCACTACTGGAGGCACTTGGTCCGAGTTTTGTACTGAGAAGTAGAGGACGCGAGGGGCCTGAACGAATTATGACACTTTATTCTTTTTATTCTTTTCATTCTCCCTTCGGTAGTACTCAGCTTCAGCGACTGCTACATGCCAGGCTGGGGTACCCTTTATTTGCATCCATGCTCTGCTCTGCATACACTTCTCAAGCTATTCCCTCTTCTTGCATATTGATCTGGAGTCCATGTTAAGTATATCCCACCATCCCCGTCCAAGTCTACCCATACCTCGTTATACCATTGCAATTCTGTTGGTTCCTTGATTGTGGTGTGGTATAAATTATCAACCATGTCCGCATATTGCTGTAGATGGCAGTCATCCTGTACTTTGGAGGGTTATGTTCCCCTGTTTGTATTTGGGCATCTATCATAGTTGCTACCGTTGTTGGTCGGACCATTGTTACCATCATCATAGTCGAGGTAGGCATACTTTTTGCACAACACCGGAGTCCCAGTTGGCACACGCAGAAGAATAATAACACAAAGACGATGATAGAAACTAGTATTTTCATCATCACATTTACCCATGATGGTATCCAGCTATACAAGTTGTCAAACCATGTACTTTCTTCCGCTCCGCCCTCTGTTCTCATCTTCTCTCCTAGATTGTGGACTGCTTTTATCACACGTGAGAGTGTCCCGTTATCTGCATCTTCGGATGGTACGAATTTGCAACAGGCCCCGCCTATTTTTCGGAAAACACCACCGTCCATCGCCGTGAGGAGATCTAGAACATATCTGTTTTTCATTGTCATTAGGCGTAAGTCACGGAGCTCTATTTTTATAACGTTGAATCCTTCTTCAGTGTCATTGGCCAGTTGGATGAGCTCACAGCTTACTATTTGCAACCATTTGGCGTTTGCTCGTGCTTGGAGCCCCGTGCTAAGAGTGATGCAAAAAATGTCTCTGCAGATGAGAACAGCTTGTATTTTTGCGGGATCTCAGCAAGGAGTTTTGATGATTCGGACGAAATGTAGTTGGATGATCTTTTGCTTCGTGACAACTTTGTTTTCAGCTCATACTCTGACAATAGTTCATAAGCTGGAAATTCTGTGTTTTCTTGTTGGGGCGCTGCCGATGGACCAGCCGATTGCCCTGCTGCCCCTTGTATATGGCTTTCTGGTATTACCATCAGTGCTGTATGGAGAGTGGCTAAGGCGCAAGTACCCTTCCAGGATGCGGGTAGATGCAGGTATGCTTGCCGCAAACCCAGTACATGTCCATGAGGGCTGCGGTGCCTTTTTTCATGTCCGGTATTATTACTGTCTTGTTGCATTTTCTTGCTTCCCCCATGTTCACTCAATAGTTTAATCGTGCCATTTGTTCTCTGCATACCTCGTCCCCTTTATGACAAGAAATGGCTCTTTGAGGCATATCACTCCTTGATGCTGACTCGTGCAGGTTCTCTCACTTTCCATGCTTTCTAGGCTGACGGCGTGTGCCTGGAAGGTGCTTTTTATCCTACACAGAACTAAATGAATTAAACACTGAGCCTCCGACAAGGGCACTTCCCGGGGTATCAACATTTTTGGTGTCCCTGATGCATGAAGAATGAGTGAACAGACATAGCAGCTTTCAATTGTTGCTTTCTTTGCCGTTGCACTCATGTCTGAGTACCATTTGTTAGATTGGTCAGGGTGGCAGGGGTCTTCTATTTCATCTAACCCCAGGTCATGATAAATGTCATATCTTTTCCCTCCCGCCCCTCATTTCCTTCTCCTTCCGTTCTTGTGGCTTCTCACTCTTTGGTAATGTATTGGAAACATTCTAGCCCAGGTCGTGTCATTGCTGTTGAACATGGCATGTGTATATTCACTAGTGGTAGCAGCGTAATATGAGGTAGGTTCTATAGCTGCCTGTGTGTATGCACTTGTATTAGCTAAGTCTTTCGGCCAATAATAGTCACCATCATATTCATTTGATCCATAATCATTACTCATATTTATGCCAGGATGTAACAATGAGACAATTGTTGGAAATGCAATGTCGTGTTCTGAAGGTTGCGTTACATTTGTACCGTTAATACCAATGTTATAAGTTTCTCCCCACATTGTCTTTACTCCGGTCCATATTAGGGTGGAGCCTTCTCGTATCATATTAGCCTCGCTCCCCCCTTTATGCAAATCATTAACCAGAGATAAGAGAGTATAGTACCAGGCCATAAAAAACAGCATAACTGAAAACAATATTGCAGCACATTTCCAAACACATTCAACATTGCTAAACCTTTTTGCCCTGATGGCATCCCTATCACTAGCTAACATAATTGCATTTGCCGCAATTGTACTTCGTTGGGCCATTTCACCTGGAGGGGCGATACAAAGTTGTTAAGTCACCATGATATGTACATTTATTAATAGATTTACATTTCATATTTACACATTATTTCCATTTTGTGATTTCATTTTTATATACATTTCTTAGCCCTTTGTTTCAATTACGTCCTCTGTTCTAGGCATTGTGAGAGAGAGAGAGAGAATTGATATGAACATATGGCAGAGCAAACCAGAGGGCATAACATCCTTTCATGTTCCTTCTTCATTAAATCATATTGTCATTGTTTCTCAACATCGTTTGTAGTACCAGTTGCACATTCCTGTTCGGTCTGAGGGAGTGTACTATCGCGTGCCCTCCTCACATCTGAGAGGTGCACCCAATATTTCAGTCCCTTAACTTTGACTGCAGTGGGTGTACGATATATGACCTCGTAGGGGCCATGAAACCTAGGTGAATTCCATCTCCTCACAAAGCTTCGGACGTACACCTGTGACCCTGGCATCAGCGGCCCGCTTGGGCTGTCTGTAGCTGGTGTGGTAGTATCAGTTGCCACATTCTCAGTGAATGGTGGTGCTATTTGGCGTGCTATGCTGCGAACTAAATTCTTCCCCCAGCACTGTGGCAGCCCTGTGTGCGTCTGACGCTCTCCTAATCTGGGAGAGTGGTGTGTGTATTCGCCGCCCAGTCACAATTTTATGGGGGCTCAGATGGTGGTCCTTGCATGGTTGCGTTCTGAGTTGGAACAGTGCTAGGGGCAGGCAATTTACCCAGTTCTTTTTTAGTGTGTTGCACAACTTTGATAATGTGCTGTTGAGCAGCCCGTTGATCTTCTCCACCACTCCATTGGCCATCGGATGATAAATGGAACACAGTGTGTGCTTCAACCCCAAGAGTGTCGTCACTTCCTTGAAGAGGTCATTCACAAAGTGTGTGCCATTGTCTGACCGTATCACATCACATATTCCCCACCGGGAAAACACTTCTCATACTAGAAATTTCGCCCCACACTTCGCGTCTGGGTGGGGACACAGACCCGCCGCCCCCACCTTGAGAAGGGACACACCACCACAATTGGATATCTTGCTCCGTTACATCTCTCCCCCATGTCAGCATAGTCAATATGGAGTTCTCTAAATGGCCCTTCTGGTCGTGGCAAAGTATCTCGCAATGTCCTCAGTGTCATCCCTGAATTGTATGTTTGACATGTCGTACACTCTATGACAAACTTTGACAAATGTTCCTGTAGGTTAGGGACAAACCAATGTTCCTGAATGTCTGCTGCAATGTGTTGTTTCGCTACATGGGCTGGGAAGTTCAGCTGTTGGAATGCTACTTCTAGTAATTTTACCAAAATCACTACTTTTCCTGTTGTCTCCTGTCTCCATATGAGGTCTGTGGCTGATTGTTTGCACACCTGCTTGCTCCGCAACTCTTACTCCTCCGGTGGTGCTCTCCTCTGTAGCTCTATTAGCTGTGCTATGGGTATGTTACTATAAGCTTCTTCTAGTGGTTCTGTAGTAGCTGCTTTTACAATGCATTCTGTTGCTGGTGTTGTATTGAAATACGAGGCCTCCTTCGCTGCTGCGTCGGCTGCCGCGTCGGCTGCCGCGTTCCCCAATGAGATCGCATCTGTGTTGTTGGTAGGGGCCTGGCATTTCACCACTGCCACTAATGATGGTTCCGATAATGCCTCTATCAATTCATTCAATAGTGCAGCGTGCTGTACTGGCGACCCATCTGCTCATCTGACCCCCCTCCTACGCCAGCGCGATAGTCCTGAATGAACAGTGGTAGTTGCATATGCTGAATCTGAATATATCGTCACTGTGCACCCTTTGGCTGTGCGTAATGCTTCAATTAATGCAGTTAGTTCCGCTGCTTGCGCAGAGTAATGGGACGGGAGGCGCTTTTGGACGATTGTTTCATAGCTATCTTCTTCCACTCGTACTACTGCCATCCCTACATGTTTCTCCCCTGTTTCCGGATTTATTGATGCTGAGGCATCAATGAAGTATATTTCTCCTTCCTTCAGGGCGTTTTCACTTGCTTTGGGAATATCGTCACCCTCCCCCTCATACGTTGCACAGTCATGTTCCTGCATGTCCTCCATTGTGCATGGCTCTGTTATGAACTTTGCTGGGTTTACCGTTTTACACCTAACTACATGTACATTGGGGCTTGAAATTATTATTTCATATGCTGTTGCTCTTTGTGTCGTCAGTGTCGATTTTGACCGCTCGATAATTGCAATTAATGAATGCTCGGCATATAGTGTTACTGAACTTCCCATCACAATTGTGGCACTCTTTTCAATGGCGAAGGCCGCAGCTGCGAGGGCCTGTTCGCACGCGAAGTGACCTTGCATCACCGCGTCTAGTGTTCCACTGTAATAGGCCAATGGTTTGTGGCCTAATGATGTTTTTTGTGTCAGTACTGCTGTCATCAGTGTTCCATTGCAGTGCAGGTAGAATTCCCTCTCATAATCTGGGTTCACGAGGACTGGAGCATCTGCAATGAGGTGCTTTAGCCTAAAGTACTTGTTATCATGTCATGTGTCCATTTTATTGGGGCTCTGTTCTTCTGCGCTTCTTTTAGTGCTTGCAGTAATGGACGTGTGTATACTGCGTAATCGAGGATCCATGTTTGGCAATAGTTACATATGCCAAGACATTTTTGCATGTCCTTCACTGTTTTTGGTATGATTATGTTACGTATAGCAGCTGCTCTGTCTGGGAGTATTCGTTTCCCGTCTTTCAATATCAACTGTCCGAGGTATACAACTTCGGCAAGGCAGTATTGTAATTTCCCTTTATCCACCCTGTACCCCTTTGTAGCTAACATGTTTAGTAGTGTTATGGAGTCTTCCCTGCACTTTTCCTCTGTTTTGCTGCAACAAGTAGATTGTCTACGTATTGTATAATGGTGCTCTCTACATTTATGTTCCCAATATCTTCACGTAGTACCCTGTTAAAAATGCTGGGGCTTTCGCAGTACCCCTGTGGGAGTCTGTGATGTTCATATCTCTGTTGTTTCCCAGTGTGAATGCTGTGAGGTACTGTGATCCTGGATCAAGTGGTATAGAGAAGAAAGCATTCTTCAAGTCAACCATAGTAAAACATGTCGATTCTTTGGGTATACTGCACAGTACTGATGCCGGGTTAGGCACTAACGGGAATTCTTTTTGGATGACTTCATTGAGTGGGCGGAGATCTTGGATCATCCTCCACGCCCCTCCTTTTGCTTTTTTGATCGGGAAGATTGCCGTATTACACGGGGAGTTTTATGGCACTATGATACCTTGGCTCAGAAGTGCATTTATTGTTTCCCTAATTCCTTCCTCTGCTTCTCTGGATATTGGGTATTATTTCACTCTCGGCGGTATGGCACCTGGTTTGAGTTTTATCTTTATGGGTGTCACTTCATGCAGTAACCCTACATCATGGGGGCCTGTAGTCCAAATTTCTGGCGCCACCTTTGCCATGTCTTCCTCAAATATTGTTGGCGTGGCACTAACACTGGCCATAAGCGGGTTGTGTACCTCTCTCTACTGGATCATAATGTCACATGGTATGCTCATTTCCCTTATTATCTCTCCATCGTCTTCGTTATCAGTGAATAATTCTTCATCAGTTATGTCTCTGAGAATTATGTTGGGATCTATGCATAGCACAGTTCTCCACTCGCACCCATGCGTGTCCAAGCCTATGACCACAATACGTTTACTCGATACCTGAACTGCCTCAATGTCTATGGACATTATCGTGCCTGGCACGACATCTACACTTGTGATTGGGCTAAATATAAAGTCGGATGGTGTCCTCCACTCTTTTTTTGTTATTTCAGGCACTATTTGGGCTAACACCTTGATGCCATAAATAAACATGTGTATATCAATGGGTATCCATCGCACTACAACCTCATTCATTATTGTACTGATCATCAACATTGCCCGTACTGGGCACACTCCTGGGGTGGAACACACTATCCCCCGCTCTGTAAATGAAATGGTCATGTTCAATTTGCTTAGCAAATCTCTTCCCAGCAAGTTGGTTGGCGCGTCTTTGTGGTACAATAAGGGTGCGCGCACTTGTTTTCCCCCACCGTTATATCAAGATCTTTCATGTAAGGAACTTTTAAAATAGCCCCAGAGAACCCCTGCGTTTCCAAATTCCTGCACGAGAGTGGAAACCGCCCTTTCATAAGACATGATTTTTCTGCTCCCGAGTCTACCATAAAGATAAACTGCTTATTTCCTATCTCTGCCCCTACTAGTGGTTCCTCTTCTGCACGTAGGGTGGTAGATAGGACTGGACACGCAAGTGCTCCCTGTGGGCTGTCCTAATCTGCGTACCTTTCTTGTCCTGGCACTAAAAAGACATTATCTCCAACTACTGTTACACCACGGAATGGGGCAGGTGCACCGTTTGCAGCCGTTGTAAAGCTGTTATTGCTGGCGTTCCCTACAGTGTTTTGTCGTGCCATGGGCTGGGATGCACTGTGATGTGGCTGTGGGGGTTGCTGTCTTTGTTGCATTTGGGGTTCATTATAACACTGGTCCTGTGGTCTTCCACTCCCCATTGGTAGTCCATAGGGACTACGTGGGTGTGGGCAACCCCATACCTGTTCATTGTCCATTGGTGGTTGCCCTTGAAAGTACCCTGACGGCCGCATTCTGCAATCTCTTGAATAGTGTCCCCATCTTCCACAATTCCAACATGACCCTTGCTGTCCCCCTTTCATCCCTTGCCCACCAAAACCTCTGTTTCCCATACCTCTGAACCCCCCTCTCTGGCCACGGTACCCACCTCTTCCTCTGCTTTGTCTTTCTTGCCACTGCGGTCCTCTGTGGTTCTTCTCTGTTCCACTGTCCTTGTTCTCCTGCGGCCCACAGTGCTGCTATTCCAACTAGTCTATTTCCCACACTTTCGTCCCCCTCGTTCTCCCTATCAGCAGTTACGCTGGCGTTTATGGCGGCGACCTTCACCAATTTGTTCTGCACTCGTTTTGCTTCGTCTGCCAACCTTTTTTGTGCTATCTCCTTTTCTCTCTCTTTGATCCTCCTACAGTGGTGTACAATTATACTCTGAATTTCTGGCCAACCCTTGGCTTCTATCCCAGCTATTTTATCCAAGGCCTTCTGTACTTCCTTCGGGAGCCCTTTTTTGATAATAAGGTAGAACAGGGCAGTGGATTGATTCCAGGCCGTGCCAGTTTCGCTTCTCCACAAATCTAGCACTCGCAGTATGAATTGCTTAGGATCCTCATTCTCCTCCATTGTACATTGTATCACTAAATGTAAATCTGGACTATCTGGAAACGTGCGCCGCAATGCGTCCCATACTTGCGCTCGAACATTGTTGAATGGCGATCCATCATGGCGGTCACAGCTCATTGTCACTCCTGGGAACCCTGCTTTTTCCCACACAGCGTCTGTCTGATCACCGATAGCGGACTAATGGTACTCCTGCCGTGTTTTTCTCAAATGCATGTATCCATTTCCCTACCCCTCCCGGAAGTGGGGGGAGGAGCTTCAACAGGTTGTTTTTGTCTATTTGGGCCCACGGAATGTAGTTTGGCCTACCTGCTCCCTTATGTATCAGCGCCATCTGCAACTTAAGTTTCTTTCCTGTGTTATTTACCGTCCCTTTCTTTATCTTACTCACCAACATGTTCCCGACTCGCTGCCTTAATCTACCCTGCCATCGTGGAGGTGATCGTAGATCCATGTCATCGAAATGATGTAGCAGTGGGGATCCTACAGCTGACACTCCTTCCTCGTATTCGTCTAGGTCGCTCCACACCTCCTCTACTTGCTCACCATCCTCCTCTTGACCTTCTCTGTGAAGGCTTTCTGGGGTGGCTGGGTGTATAATTCTCATTGGTTTATCATTCAGATGGAACAGAAACTCTCCTGATCGCCATTCCTTTTCTCGCCCTTGTGATGTGGGTGTTCCCTGGGACAATACCGACTGCGCTGGCTCTGGCTTAGTTGGGGCTAACTCCCCTGTTGCACTTAGCGGGGGTGTGAGATCTGCCATAGTTAAGGGTGGTACTTCCCCCTCCTCCTGGTAGCATTTGGCCCTTATCACACACTGCTCTCAGCCGTGTTATTACCATCTATGCATGCGCTAGCTGGCGGTCTAGATCTCCAGTTAATCGTGCTAAATTTATAGGGGGCGTGTAGGGCCATACAGGCCTCCTTTATCATATGGCGGTGGTGCAGTGGCTATTGCTCTGTTAGAGGGAGTGGGGCATGGCGGTATGTAAAGAGGCTCGCTATATCCTACTGCTGGCTTTGTCATTAAGGGGTATATTTTGGTTGTGTGATTCTCAGCTGTGGTTGTTGTGCACTCACCCTTTGGTGTTCCGCTTACCTCTTCCTGCGTTTTCTCCTTTTCAATTGTCTTCCCTGTACTTACCTCTACTCTGGGGGCTATTTCCTCAAACATTCGCCACACATCTAGCACTTCCCTTCTGTTCTGCAACTGTTTTCCCTTATACCTCGCCAATAAGTGCGTGGACACTAAATCTAACACCCGTTTGTCGAATGACCCGCCCTCTGGCCAAATTGGTGTCACGCTGTCCCCTTTTATCTCTGTCACCCACTGATCGTGGTATTTTTGTATTCTATCACTATATAGTGGGAGGTGTTGGCAAATATGAGCTAGTGGTGTTATTCCTCCCATGATGATGTTTCTCCCTTCATTTGTACGCGCACTTGCACCTGAGCCTCCCTTCTACTCACCTCCTCCAACCACTGGTCCCCTTATACAGATCAGCAATATGTCAAGTGTTTCGCAATCATTGTGTTCCAATATTCAATGTTACCTTTGTCCCTATTGCACTTCTGACTTCAATAGTTCATGTTAGCATGTATGACTTTTTTACCAACAAATCACTTACAATATTTCAGCATATGCGACACAAAACTGACAAAAAGCAAAAACATATAACACATAACATGCACATGCACTATCTGCGTGCTTTTATTTCTCCTTTGTTCCCGTTACTGAAAACCTCTTCCCTTTCCCAGTTTTACCTACTCTTCTCATTCACTCCCCACCTCTTACACCCTCTTACTTGTTCCCAAAGAGATCTTGCTTACACGGAAAAAGAATATTCTAAAAAACTACTCCACGTCTACTCTGTATACAAGACTCCTACTATTTTCTCTTTATCTTCACTTATTTATCTGCACTGGACGAGACAATGCTACGCCGTGCCGCCTTCTACCCCGTTCGGGCTAGGTTACCTCTTCTCCTCTTCTTCTCACTTTTTCACAAAACTCATTTATTTATTTATTTTATTTATTTGCATTTATAAAGCACGCAGAACTGCCCTGCGGCATCGTGGCACTGTTACAGCAGGCTTAAGCTTAGACATACATAGGTATAGAGTAACAGTCGGTTGCAATAGTACATTGGTAGGTGGTACGAGACTAGAGGGTCAGAGAGTTATGCTTTGATATGGTTACAGTGCAAGCATAGCTGTGCATGCTGGTTAACATTTAGCGGAACAGAAATGTTTTTAGGTTTTTGCGAAAGGTGGTGTATGATGTTTCATTCCTTAATGAAGTTGGTAGGGAGTTCCAGTTTTTGGGTGTGAGGTGTTGGAAGCTAGATCCTCCAGTTCTTTTTCTTTTGAACGTGGGAACATAGACCTGGTTGGCACGGTGGGCTCTAATGGGTCTGTTAGAGGCATTGAGGGTGATTCTTTCTGCAAGGCCATATAAAGGACAGATCAGGAAAGCCTCAACCTCACTCACACAGTCCCTACTCTCAGTTTTAACCCACTATCACCTGTTCCCTTGTTCCCGTACTTTTCCCCCTTACCTTTCCGTGGAAACCTTCGCAACTGGCACTCACGTGTTTGGTCAGGTAATACAAGGGTCACCGTTCTCGGTCTGACCTCAGTCAGGTCCGCACCCCAACCAAGCCGTGGCCCGCCTCGGCGAGCAGATTTTCAGTCGGGTATTCGTCAACCTTCTTGTAGTGCGCACAGGCTGGTCGGCCGCGGAGGCGATGGTTTTGCTGGGGGGCGTCCCAGATCTTGCTGCATGGTGTGGGCCTCGAGGCACCTCACCAAATCACGTCGCAGGGGGTCACCAAATGTTTGTGCCCTCCCCGTCTTTGACGTGCAAAAGAATAAAACAAACACACCCCTGACAGGGAATAAGGCAAAGAGAGCAAAGCGAGCGGGCTGCGAGAGTTCAAGAAAAGGTTTTATCTGATGAATCCTATTCAAGAGATATCTGAGAGCGCTCTGCACAAGTTATCATTAAATTACGTTTTATAGGGTAAATGACGCAACTAACATAGGATACTACGTTGGTCCCGGATTGGTCAGTTCACTCAATATCTCAGGTGGGGTGGCATCTCTTCATCCGGGTTGGTTGCTTGGTTGGCGGGAGGATTGACGTCAGTCATCTGTGCTCTGCATGGGTGAAGGTCGGGTCGCTGGGAGGCAGGGTGGTCACTATCCAAGCTAACATAATATACTCTCAAAAAATGCATGCACCAAATAATAATTGTTCAAAGACCTTCAGTAGTTTATCTATAAAAGTCACATATATATCTATACTATCAATAACATAGGATTATACAAGTCTTAGGTTAAGGGTCTTAACCGGTATAATACACTGGTTGAAGTTAAGGCCCGTACACCTAAGAATCTCTGGTATGTGGAATTTGTTATTGGTAGGCAACAATATATTGCAGCAGGAGTCTAATGTTAGTTGCGCATCTGCTGGGTGTGCATCATGGCATGGTCAGTGGTCTGGTACATGAAAGGAATATCTTGCAGGGACACAGGGTCGCAATGGCAGTAAGTTTCCACTGGCGAGGGTGCGGGAGGCGCAACAACACTTTTGTGGAGATGGACGAGCTATGTGCTTAGCTCATGCTGGTTCACATGCAGGACAAGGATCTCAGAGAAAGAGCGATGTGTTACATTTATTATGTGTTGCAAGCATCTACGGCTTCAGCGTGAGAATGGACCCGCAAAGTTTTCCAGTCAGAGTGAGAACGAGGGTGGGGGCCCTGTGCCCTGCGCGCCTGGCCATGCTGCTGCGAGAAAAGGGAAGAGAAACGTTTTTGTACTATCGCAGTGAAGCCTAGTCACCAAGATGGAGTGAAAAGGGGGTACAAAAATGGATGCCCCCTGTCCTGCTCAGTGGTCCCATCTACGCGAAAGTCAACCAAAGTTAACATCGCATAAGGGCAAGGGGCAAACCCACTACTGGAGGCACTTGGTCCTAGCTTTGTACTGAGAAGTAGAGGACGCGAGGTGCCTGATGGCCCCTCGCTCCCACACACTTATAAACGGCTTGTTTTAATTGGGCAGCTCAATTTTTATTCAAAGTATGTAGTTTCGTGAACCAGTGCTCACACCCCTTGGTTTAAAGCTTTAGTTTGTTGTGGAAAATTGAGTGCAGAAGCTAGCATTTCACCTTGAGCTACACGCTTAAGTGAATGCCCTTCATGGTGTAATCAGCTGATTGATGAAGCAGAGCTTACTCTTCTGTGGTGACATTAGAGAATTTCCCATGTCTGCTTGCCGAGCAGACAAAATATCTTGGAAATCATACTGTTCCAGACAACAAACAACTTGTCTCTGGTGTTGATCAGTGTGATTTCCACACATCTGCTCCAAGTCTGTCATCTATTTCTGGGACTCCTTTTGTGATTCTTGAACTCCGGTTTCCAAGGGGCCAACTTAATTAAACAGGATTAATGCATAAAGGGCCTCATCAGTAATACAATGGTAATTCTGCCTCTCTGAAATTACTGTTACCGCTGTCGTGTCTGGTGGAATTACTGCCGTACTACAACTTGGCGGGAGCACGCACACACCACTGGAAGTAACAGTAATTATGTCTGGCAGAATTGCAGCAGAAAATTATTTTCCGGTGGTAATTCTACCTGTAATTGTCAAATGACCACTCCTGCCAGTACATTTTGCCGGTAATTCCGCCGGTGGATTTACAGCCAGCAGAATTACCAGCGGCAGAAATATTGTCATCGTCGGAACGGCAAGCATGGCGGCAGCCATCTTGAAAAGTATAATCCACTGTGAATCTCCCATTTCCTGTTGCCATCAAGAGATCATAATTGTCACAATCATGTGACAGGAAAAGGGGAAGCCTAAGGTGCAAGCATCTCCGTCTCCGAAAACATAAATTCACTGAGGCAGTACTCCAGGTTCTAGTAGATAAGGTTGTCTGCCACGCTGACTAGCTTCGTGGGAGCAGACCGCACAGGGCCTCTGGCCAGAGGAAGGTTGCCATCTGGACCACCATCAGGTACAAGGTGGTGGCAGTGGGCATTGTCCCACAGGACAGTGAAGACTGCCGTAAGCAGTGGAAAGACCTCAAGGCCATGGTCCGCAGCCTCATCGCCAGACACAGGAGAGAGACCTCATCCACAGGATGTGGCACCGTGGAACTCCTCGCCCTGACTCCATGGGAGAAGGCCAAATCCATTCTCCGCATGGAAGGATAGAGGGGATAGGCAGCGGAGAGTTTGGAGTAAGCAGCCAAGGGACTGGTGGTGAGTCTCAGTCCCCACTCCTATGTGAATGCAGTGGTCAAAAACATCTGCCCCCCAGCATAAATGAGCACAATGGGCAGGGGAATGGGCAACTACATGGAAAGCAGTACAAAGGCACAGTGATTAGATGCATGTGCCAAGGAAGGTAGGATAAAGTCATAATGCTCAAGCACATGAACTTTAGGTGAAATATGAAGCCATGGAACCATGAGAAGCACCCATGTGTGCTGGGATGGTCCATGTTGCCAAGTGATCCCCCTGCACCACCACAACAAGCAGTATTGACAGGCCAACAGGCACTGTGCACATGCATGTGCCATGTACACCCTCCGAAGACACTACTCCCATCTAGCAGTAGCTGTGCTCATTGGCTTGAAACCAACCATGCCTATCCTAATTTCATGTTGCATGAGTGTCCTGCTAGCCCACTTGTATGAATAATGACTGACTGCATGTCATTTCCCACACAACAGGTACACAGTCGACTGAGGCTGATGAGGCAGGGCACCCCACTGCCCAGGAGACCTCAACTGCTGGTAGTGCATCCACCTTCACCCCTGCACAGGCCGGATGTGAGAGCAGCGGGAGGAAAAGCAGGAGGAAGGCACCAAGGCCACAGGAGACCAGCACAGTGTCAGCCATGCTAGGCGTGGAGACACCTGCTGCCCCACATCGGTGCCCATTGGCCCCGCCACCAGCCATGCAGATGGCACAGGAGGCACAGCACATAGTGATGCAGGAGCTGCGACAGCCACACCACAGCTGACCGCTGTAAAGATCCCCAAGGGTCAACATGGTGCGATCCACACACCTCTACCCACCAACACACCCATCTGTCCCCTGACACTGCCTCATCACCTGTGTCAGAAAGGCATTGCCAGCGCCAGGCTGCGGTAGATACAGGAAGTGATGGCTCGCCATATGAAGATGAGGAAGACACAGGCTTTAGATCACCCTGCTTCAACCCAGACCCTCTCCAGAGCCCAAAGCCATTGCCGCAATACTCACTGGCAGCAATGTGGGCGAGTCTGGATGCCATGTAGCAGTGCCAGGTGTCCATCGAACACCTTGTGGGGCAGCAGGTGCAGCATCCACAGGCAATCGGGGACTGCGTCCATGGATCATTCAGGAGGTTCCCTGGACAGCTAGGTCCAACAGCTCTGCCAGTCCACCACTTCCATCACCACTGCTGGGCAGAGTATGAGGGAGCACACAAAGGGCATGTCGGCCTTTGCTGAGTCCCTCCATTCCTAAATGCTCTTGACAGTATAGCACATCCGGGAGCAGAAGTCCGAGCCCTCCTCCTCCATCACTCCAGCTGAGGGATCATTGCCCAGCATCCCAAGGCGCTTCTCCTTGCATCATCTGACCTCAAAACTGTGTGTGCAGGCTCCCGATGGCAAAAGGCCACGGCAGTGACATGTTATGCCACCCTATACATGGGCACAAGGAAGGTCTGAGGGCATGGGTTTTGGGGATGGTGTGCTGGGGAGGGGGAGGTGGAAGGGGATGGTGTGCAGTGGAAGGGGAGGTGGGAAGGCATGGGTGTTGGGGATGGTGTGTTGGGGAGGGCATGGGTGTTGGGGATGGTGTGCTGTGGAGTGGGAGGGCATGGGTGTTGGGGATGGTGTGTTGTGGAAGGGGAGGTGGGAGGGCATGGGTGTTGGGGATGTTGTGTTGGGGAGAGAGGTGGGCTTGGTTGTTGGATATGGTGTGTTGGGGACGGGGGAGGGCATGGGTGTTGGGGATAATGTGTTGGGAGGGTTGTTGGGCATGTCTTTTTTTACACTTAACTATTAAATACTAGGTCACTTGAAACAATGCTAGGACATTCATTATTGTGTGAATGTGAGGTATTCAAAACGTGGCTATATACAAAGGTGTGCAGCATGTGATTATCGATGTATTAAGAAATAATTGTCAATTAGTTCTTGCCACACCAGCCCACCATCCTTTTCCTCCTCCCGCTCACTGTGTGGCAGCACTGCACTTGCAGGTAGTGAGTCGTTGTCTTCGGGGGGGGTGGCAAGTCCTCATCAGGGGGCAGAAGGACATTTTGCCTGATGCAGATATTGTGCTGCATGGCACAGGCAAAAAATATTCATCCAACCTTTTCTGGCCCGTACATCAAGGCCCCTTCGGTCAGGTGTAGACACCGAAAACGACTCTTCAGCAGGCCAAAGGTCCATTCTGTGGACAAAAACAGAAGTGTTCCCGTGTGAAATAGATTAATGAGATTACTAATCAACTACCAACATTTATTGAACTGAATCTTGCAGTGAATGAATCACTTAATATTATGGAAGTGATACCTGTGATGCTACAATGTACAGTTATTAAAGCAAATGAAACAAGGGAAATGGGTATGAAAACATTCAGATCTGCATTTTATTATTAATATTGCATTAGCTCAAAAAATAAATTCAGGCCACAGGATTTGTTCATTGTGGCGATGGTATCATAACTGAAAAAGAAATGTGTTATCCCAAAAAAATAATGAATATTGAAAACAAAGAAAAAATACTTTTGGGGGAAATTTACAATCACTCACAGAAAAGGTACACTAATGTAGAGGTGGGACTGTGTCAAAGAAACACAAATAGGGAGCTGATATACAGTTTGTTATAAAAGAACGAAGTACAGTTAGAAAAATTTGGCTAGAATCAACAAATATTAATCAAGTTGACACATCTATTCATAGTGCTAGTACTGACCAGCAAACTGAATTTGAAGATAAGGCATCATACAGTAACTTAACAAAATACAATTAACTGTCCCTAGCAAAATGATTGCTAAGTTCAGCAGCCTGGTCCTGACTTGTGCCTCATTGTAGGACACTGTTACGCTCACCTGGCTCCCAAAGGGCGTCGGTCGGACCCGGACTGCTGTGGCCTCCACCCACTTGATGCGTAGTGCAGCGATGACTGATTGGATCTGCCCTCCTAATCTTGTCTGCTTTGACCGTAGAAATATTCTCCTACAAGTGGAGGGATAGAGTTAGCCACTTGTGGATTCAAGTGATAGCACCCCCACTGTCCTCCCCACTAATCACCTCTGAAGGGCCCTCTCAGCATTCTCACCTTATATTCTTGAAGGGTGAGCTCTCCATCCTGCGAAGCACGCAGGGGCACGTTGATGACCAATTACTTCACTGGCCTGAAGATATTGGAAGAGTTGTATACGAATCCTGACTCCAAAAGGTCCTGGCGAAGAGCCATAAGTATATAGTTCGTAAAAGTTCAAAATGTCTGGAATTCACTCCTGTCCAATTCCTCTTTTATCTTGCAGCTTTGACCCAATAAGAAGATTGACAGCTGAAAGCACTCCGGTAAAACTCTGTGTTACCCAAAACTGTCCGGTAAATAATGCCAAGGTTTAAACTTGCAGCTTTCTCCTTATCTTACAGGTGCAGAATTAGAAGATGTGGCGTGCTGAAGAATTATACCTCCGGCGGTAAAATCAGGTAAGCATATGGCGGTTAAAGAGATTGTCTCTGTCTGTTCTCTCTGCTCACCTTGTTGTTTCTTGTTCCCCTTAGGTGCCGGGATTCAGCGATGTAAAGATGGAGACAGCGCCGGATCGAAGAGATGCTGCTTGGAACGGTGAGTATGGCGCGGCGCTGCTGCTGGCGATGTGACGCTTTTAAAACCAAGTCTTTCCTCTGGTTTGAAGATGCGATGAATCCAGAATCAGGTAAGAAATCAGGTAATACTCTTGTTCTAACCTTTGCTTCTTTCCTTCTTACTAGGTGCTCCAGGTTCGAGGCGGGCGTGGCAGAAGGCTGGATGCTGCTGCTGGCACGGTGAGCGTTACGCTGCTGGATGCAGAATAACGCGAAGCATGTGCTGCTCTTCGGGCATGGTTTAAATAGCCTCCAAAGTAGTCCCAGGTAGGTATTCCTCCCCGGCCACACCCGAGTAACAAAATAGTCCCTAAGGTAAAGTAGTCCCTTCCAGGCCTCACATGGGCTTGGATCTTCTTGCAGCATGGTCTGCATCAGGTAAGTGTGCACCTATGAGCCATGAGCCTTGCGCCTATGGCGCCCGGAGTGATGTCCCATAATGAGCCTGGCGCCATAGGCGCCAGGACTGAACCCAGACAGCCCCTAGCAGGGGTTGCTGGGTTTTCTCAAGGCGACATGATGCCTGCTCCCGGGGCTGATGGACGTGTTCTGGTTGCCCGGGCGTATGCATCATGACAGACACCTCCTGTGGCGTGTGTGGATTGCGCAGAGGTGTCATTAGCCATGTTAGCTGGGGGTATCCAGAATTACCTGCAAAGGCAAAGGTCACAGGTGTCAGTGCATTGTGGATCTTTTGTCTTTTCTAAAGGCATGTTGTTGAACACTCATTTATTGGGAGTAAGAAGCTCCCCCCCCTCCAGAGTTACTCATATTTATGGGGATGAAAGCTCTTGTGATCAACAGGAGAATGTTAAAGGTAAATATCAAAACATTAACATCTCAGATTCTGAAACTCTTAATTCCCATGTAAATCGGAACCATTCATTATGTCCTTCTAAAATCTCTTTAGAAGATGTAATTAAGAATAGAAATGAAATTGGTACATTTAAAAACAACATTCAGAAAGGAAAAGTGAATTTGCACATTGGGGACTTCAAGTCCCACAATGCCAGAGTACTGGGATGAAGAAGATGGATGCAGATGCACTCGACTGCAAGTTGCAGTCTAATAGAGTTAATGGCAAGTAGGGCGCCTGGGAAGTATAAAAGTCCCCCTCAGGTGCAAGCCCTAGAGAGAAGTAGTGGAAGGTGGAGTGTTTGCAGTAACTCCATGTTGCTGCCACAGCAGAAGTTTGAGGAGAGCAGAGATGCCAGAACCACTGTCGTTTGCCAATCGGATGCCGGTTCTGAGGGGGTCTCTTTCTTCAAAGACCTTGTATGCAGAGGTTGCGCAGCGGGAAACGTTGTTTTTGAAAGCTTTCCCATGAAAACTGTGAATGCAGAGGTCACCCGCCAGGAAGCGTTGAACTGCAAAGGGTCCCTGTAGGCAAGGTGACGCACTGTAGCTCAGGCTCTTAACACAAAAGCAGTTAAAGATGTGGATCGAGGCCTTCCACGAAAGTCTTGCTTTCCAATTTCCCAAAACACAGTTCATCAAAAAATTCACGTCCGTCTCCCTCTGCCTGGCTCAGACCTCTTAAAGCACACTTTCACATCGGTCTCCCTCAATTGGGCTTGGACCTTTCACAGCGCCAGTTCACGTCGGTCTCCCTGAATCGGGCTCGGACCTTTCAAAAACAAACAGTTCAAAAGAAAAACACTTGCAGGGGTTCCCTTCTCCAAGCTTAATACATATCCTTTAGGTGTTCCCTTCCCTTCACCCCTTAATTGCACTGGTAAAACTGCAGAATCGCCGTCAGGCCTATTTGTTGTATCTTAAACTGTTAAATGTATTTTACACACTTCTTCTGCCTGTGCAGACAATTATCGTCTCCGAATATTAAGGACTCTGAGCGACTGCTGTTTTTTTCCCCCCATGTTCCACACCCTCCTTGAGCGCTTTGAAACACTTGCCTGTTTATAGGCACTTTATAAATAAACAATACCATACCCTAACCTTTTATACCTTTGATCTACCTCTGTCGGGCTAGGGCCTGGGTTTCTTCACCCGTGCCTCTTGTCCCTCGGTCCGTTGCTCTGCTCCAGTAGGTTTGCCTTTGCCCGGGAAGTTCTGTTCGTACTCGTGTTCCACTTTGCTCAGAGTGTGTCACTATGTTCCGCCTTTTATCCATGTGAGGAGAGCCAATTGGCATCCAATGTGTTCACTTAGAAGCCTGACCCAATTATCGCGACATGTCCAATGCAATGTGTAAAAGTTAGCAGTCTTACTCTGTTGCTCTCTTTCTCGGCCTAGTGTTTGTGTGGGAAAGGGGTGGGGCGGGAGTTGTAACATCGGAAAATCTTATCAAATAGGAGGGATAATAGGTACGGGAAAGGGAGGAATACTGCGTCTCCCCAAGTTAATTAGAACAGACACTGCCAAAGCCAAGAGAGGGCAAGTAAGAAGCAAGGTGTTTGTAAACCCTATTGCGAAAGTGAGAAACAAGCAATAGGTGGCACTGACCTAAACACAAATTGTCTGGGCCAAAGAAGAGCATGTGTAAGAAAAAGCTATCATCGGCACTTGGTTAAAACAAGAGTGGGGAAACAAGAGTGGCAGGAGAGCTGCCCTCCTGATAAAAGTACTCAGGAGGAGAGGAGCATAACCTGCATTGCATATGGCAATCACAAGTGTGGAACAAACATCACATGTGTTTTGTGTTTTCCAGTAGAACTAGTCAAAACTGATGATGTGGAAAGTCGAGAGACTTTGCTAAATTGTATGAAGTAAACTTTACCACTGAAGTACTTGTAGTAGTGTTAGAAGTTTTCATTGTTCCTGGCAGGCAAGCATACCAGTGCAAGGGACTTTATAGTGCTAGACCTGGGAGGTGAGTGGACCATGTGGAAGTCATTAAAGTACTGTTTTGTGGTTATGGACTGTGAAGAAGAAGAGGTGGCAAGACCACTAAATATATGTATTGGAATCATCCTGAAAAATCCTCATTGCTGATGCAGAAATTGTGAACTGTTGTGGAATCATCATGAAAAAAGCATTTTGTTGATATAAAGGAACTGTGGAAGTATTCTGGTTTCCTAGGAAGAATTTGTATTGAACTCTCTTCTACAAGTGAAGAGATAAAGACTGGTTCTAAATCCAAGTGAGACTTTTTGGAGCAAGAAAAAAAGTTATGATTGGAACTTTGTTGCATGATGGAACATTCTTATTTTTGAACTGTTGATTGAGAATCCTGTTTGAATCTTGGGCAGGGGATCTCACCCAGGTTGCATGGAGAAACAGGTATCAGGTTTATATGGACCATAACTGTTCTTTCTGTTATATTTGAATTGCCATACATTACCTTGTTAAGTTTGTTGTATGTATAAGTGTGAGGGACAGATTCCTTTTGTTGGAGTGTTTCCTTTAGTTATTTTGATCAGCAGGGAAATCCTCGCCAGGATAGGGATAGTGAGGCGTTTCTCAAACTCATTTTTGAGTTAATAAAATGGCATCTTATGAAAAATCTCTACCAAGTTGTCTGCCTCAAATTTCTGACCCCTCACATCACCCAGTATCATTGTCCATTGGCCTCTGTGGCTCTCCATCTATGCAGCCCGAACTGCCTGGTCGCATCCCTCCTGCACAAGACCACTAGCATTAATTCTAAACCTTTAATTCTAGATTAATTCTAAATCATCCAGTCATCGCCTCTTTTGTTTTGCTGTAGTCACCCCGAGTGGGACTGGTATGCCCAGACATGGGCCCTGTGCCTACTGGACCTAGAAACCCAAGCCAAATAATAGTTTGGGCTAGCCTGCCCTTTTTAGGGTGGGACCAGGCCTGATTTGCATATGGTCTTTCCCCTTTTGTAATGGCTACGCCGGCAAAGAACGATGGTCTGGAGGGTTGCCCAGAGCAATGCCAGAGGTTAAGATTCATTCTAAACCTTCCAGGCAGCACCTCTTTTGTTTTGATGTGTCAAGACAGGCAGGTTTTGCGGGAACAAGTGGGGACTACAACCGCTTTAGTGGAAGAACTGTAATTCCTGATCAAATGGGAGAAGTCAAATATTGTTCCATCTCAAGTGAAGGAGTTTCTGGGATTCATCATGAATTTGGTCGAGGAGACTCTCAGTCTACCCCTGGCAAAGGTGAATCGGATTAAGAAACAGGTGAAGGCGTGCATGATAAAGGACTTGATCTCGTTAAGGGAGTTGGCAGGGTTAGTGGGACGGCTTGCATAATCAATACAGTGATTTTCTTTTTCCGGGTCCCCTCCAGTACAGTGCACTTCAGCTCCTAAAGATGCAGCACCTTTTGAGGGGACTGTCAAACGAGCAGAGTGTCCCGGCTTCCCTGGAAGTGAAGACGGAACTGTCCTGATGGTTTTTACCACATGGAAGCCTTGAATGGGAGAGCGACCCTTGGGTCCCCCCCGAACCTAGTAATCGAATCAGACACTAGTCGTTGCAGTTAGGGTGCCGTTGTGGGTGATCACTACTGGGGGCAGGTGGTCAGAGAAGGAGCTCAGAGATGGAGCTCAGTTTGCATATCATTTGCCTGGACTGCTAGCGGGCTCCTTTGTAGTGAGATGTTGGACTCGGGAGATAGAGCAATGTTGTGTGCTGCTCAAGATGCACAATATCTCAGCTGTCTGGTATATCGATTGCCTAGGTGGGGCGAAGTCTACAATACTGGCAGAGCTAGTGAAAGACTTCAGGCACTTCTGCTTACAGAACAACGTAAGTGTGAGAGCGCTGCAGAATTGGGTTGCCGACTGGAACTGGAGATACTTCAGGGACTCAAGCGATTGGCAGCTGGACGCAGCAGTATTCGAGATCATAGGCCGGCAGGCCCCCTGCCGGACTGACCTTTTCGTGTCCAGCCTGAACAGGCAACTCCTGCGTTTCTTCAGCTGGAGTCCGAACCCAGAGGTGACGGATGCCTTCCTTCAGAGGTGGGGGCCTGACACAGGATGCGCATTCCCACCTTTTGCCATGATAGCAAGGACGCTGGCACAAGCGAGAAGGCAGAAAGCGAGGCTAGTGCTAATTGCACCGGACTGGAAATCGTTCAAGCCTAGTTCCCAAGCCTCTTGGAGATGTCCTGCAAGTTTCCCAGTCAGCTGCCTCAGGACGAGGCAGTGTTGCAGGACCCAGCAGGTGAGCTGCACCCGTTGCGGTAGCAGGTCATTATGGGACTCATAGTGTGGATGATTTCCGGAGAACCTGGTCCCTGCTAGGCCTTTCGGGAGAAGCTGAACATTTCATCAGATAGTCCTGGGCTCCAGGAATGAAGAAAGCATACAGGGTCCCTTGGGGGAAATGGCATAACTGGTGCCTGGCTAGGTATGTGCATCCCGCTAGAACGGATTTAGTGCGCATGGTGAATTTCCTGGTCGCCATGGCGGCGCAACACAAAGCTTACAGGACAGTCAATACAGCTTGTTCATCTATATCAGCGGGATGTGCACACGTGGAAGGGCTTCCTGTTGGAGAACATCCTTTAGTACTCGGGTTACTTAAAGGTGTAAGATTACTGAAGCCTCCAGCAATTTGTACTCCTGTCTGTGGGACGTCAATATAGTTCTCAGGTTGTTTCAATACTGGCCGGAGAACAGAGCCCTGTCACGTGAAGCACTATCAGCCAAACTTGCACCTTAGTATGGCTAATTTCTTGCAAAAAGACTTCAGATGTTATGGCCCTAGAGGTAGATCTTTTTCTCCATCTGGATTGATTTACATTACCAAGAAAAAAGAGATCAGATCAGTGACATACCCGGCATTCCCAGAGCAGCTGAAGCTTTCCCTGGTCAGTTGCTTAACCGCTTATGAAGCCATGTCGGAACAGTTTAAGCCGCCTGGGGAAACGTAGCTATTGATCGTCTTGCAGAAATCTTTTGGCACAGTCTCTCTGGATAGCCAGATGGGTTTGCTGGTTCATGCAGCAAGCAGGCATCGGTGCATGGGCATATGGCGCCCACCCAGTTAGAGGAGCTATGGCATCCAAAGCATTTAGAGTAGGGGGATTGACTAGAAGACATCATGAAGACGGAACAATGGTCGAACAAGTCCGTTTTAAAGAATTTTTATTTTAGACCAATCGATCAGGTGTCCATCATTGGTGGTAAGTAAGCTTTAAACATGCATCATCCGAACCTCCGGTCTTGACATAACATATGTTTTTTCATAATTATGTTACAGAAAGGCATGATTTTATTAAAGAGACAGAGGCAAAGGATTATCCCACCTAAGCAATCGAGAAGTATGAGGATGCATGTGGGCAGAATGAATGAATGATCAGATTAGGCAAGAGTGTGACAACTACATAGATTGTGGTTGCCTGCCCTGTGGCTAGTTTCCACTCAGTGGTTGCCTTCTTTATGTTTTACCTGTAGGTACAGAAGTCAAGCCGGCAGCCTCTTGTGACAGCAGGCTATGTGTGAAAGTTGCAGCATCTACCGGTTGGGGTGCATAGTTCAGTATCGCGGAGGCAGCACAAGAAAGAGTAGGACGTTCAGGCAGAGGAGGTCAAGAGAGTGAAGGAGCGCGATTGGATGGGCACATCAGAAGCTAAGCACCCTATCAAGTTCAAACTACAAGAACACTCTGTAGCCTTTTGATGTTATTGTTTTTTCCTTGGATTGTGTTTGTTACATTTTTAACAATGCTGCTCGAGAAGTAGAGTACAGTTGAGCATAATCCTTTGCCTCTGTGTCTTAAATAGAACCATGACTTTCTGTAACGTTAGTATGGAAAATCTGTATTCCTCTTCCAAGAAGAAGGTTTTAAAAGTTTGTCAAAGTGCATCAATTTCTACAAGTTTGTCAAGTTGATAGTGTTGCATGCTCGGTGCTGAGCACTGTGTTGATGTCTTCTCTGTGTAAGCCCGCTCACCCGATTCAGCATCCACATATGCTATAGGTGTCCTCCCACGTTCACATCTCTCCTATTGCCCCAGAAGATGTCCTGGCCTGTCTGCTTCACCGTATCTCTGGTCCATCCCTGGTCTATCCAATAGCCAAATTTGTAAGCTCCTTAAATGTATCCAATTTGGTGTTAGTCTCTAGCATCACTCCATATGAGGGAGCATGAGCATACCTCTCCTGGAGTTCCCCCAGCTAACTTTCGATTGCCTCATATGCCGCCGGATGGCCCTCAGAACGCCAAACTCATACACCATCGCCATGCCCCTGATAAAAACTTTGAAAGCTTGCCGAAGTGTTGCTATGGTGGAAATGGAGCCGACGTTTTCTTCAAAATAATGAGTAATGTTTTTTTCGATGAGCAGGTGTAAAAGCGGGATCCGCAGTGCCTCCGGTTTGAATCTCCACTAGGGTCTTTTATGCGCCCCATCCACCCAGGAGACTGCCAAGTAAACAGGAGAATGATTGGAATATGTGCATGGATACATTTCACAACTCTTGACATTTGACAGGAGGGTCTCCGTTATGTACCACCGATACAGGTGTTCATATGGTGCACTGACGAGTACTATGTTTTAAGAGGATTCAATTCAACACTACAGCTAAGTCAATGCCTAGTCTGGTATACTGAATGGAAACCCTTATTGATATATCTTTATGTCCAGTTCATGCGTTCTGGATGACTACCCCTATATAACACCCCTCTCTTTGAATCCCCCTGACCCCACTGAGCCAAGAAGTAGTTCTGTTTTGCAAGTTAAAAGGTTTATTTGATAATTTAAACAATTGATATATATATCACACTTTATAATTATTTAATAATTGAATATCACACTGAATCTGAGCAGTAATCAATAATGGATAGTCTGGCACTAGCACACTTCTTTATAATCAATGATGAGTGGTTATAGGATGGATAAGATAGCAACAATACTTTATGGTTTCAAATGGATGCAAGGTGGAATGAAAATGCAGTACAGAAAATACTCAATATGCGTTCAACAAAACAATGTAATCACTTTTCTCTGGCAATCCCCTCCCCCCTTTATGCAATGCAAGGAAATGGAAGGAAAGCACACAGTTCTCAGAAATGCAATCAAATGTAATTCAGTTCACCCCAGCAAGCTTAGACCACAGAATTAGGAAACACCGGCCCAAAATGCTTTTATATATGCTGGCAATGAAGTGAAAAATATGCTAAAATGCTTTTAATTCCCTCTAGAGGTTCAGGGTGAGTGGTGTCAAGTTAATATTAGTCCAGGCTCAGTCTAGCAATGATTCAGGGATGGTTCTTAAGAGGCAAACAAATTTTTAGCAAGGAAAGCAAGAAAGCTTCTGTTTTCACACATGGAGAAATTTGCAAATCGCGGCAAATTCGCGAGTGCGTTTTTCGCGATTGCGGCAAAAGTGTATGGAATAGGAATGCGGTTCTAGGTTCGTTGAAAAGCCAAGATTCTAAGCTTTCTGAGGAAACTTACTGCAAGTCTCTAAGACAAACGGTCACGGAGATATGAGCGATATGGTAAAGGCCGTTTTTCAGATTTGAAATTTTAAAGTTCAAAATGACAAATGACAGCTAGCAACTAGAAAATGACAGGTGACAGCTTTACAAACGACAGGTGACAGTTAGGAGGCAGTTCTACTTAGATTAAAATAGATTGAATTATATTATTTTAACTAAGAGATTGGTTCTGCACATTTCTGCTATGTACTCACAATATATTTTTGAATTAGGCCTCGCCACGGATCTGGTCCGGTTTTAGACTGGACTCTGGTCTGGTCTCTGCACTTCACAGTGATCTGGGTCAGCTCTCTGGTTCTGCTAACAGCGGTCTGGTTCTGATCAGGTCTGTGGGTCCGGATACAGCGGTCTCCGGTTCAGCTGGTCTCTCTCTGGATACAACACTGCTCTCTGGCAAATGGCAAGAGTTCTTGCAAAGAATTCAAACAGCTCGCCTGGCTGTGATAATGGCAGTGATTCGAGGCCTGCTAAAGAGGGATTTAGCTTGTAGTTGACCTCTCTGTTACAAATTCTGAAGTAAAGTCTTGGTCTCTGAAGGTGGATAGATTGAAGTCTCTATGTTGGCTCTCTGTTGCTCTCGGTTGATGGAGGTAAAGTATGGATTTTCCCGGCAGAGCGTCCCGCAGCAGATGGAATTGAATCCCTATCTGTCCTGTCTGTCTGCTTTTATGTGTTTTGAAAGTGGGTGTGTGAGCAGCATCACTAAGCTCTACCCCTCTCCACTTGTCATTGGCCACTTCATCCTCTTCCCCTTGATTGGGGGAATGAAATGAAGTGTCATCATGATGAGGTCTGTTTATGATACAGAGAACCCACCCCTGCCAACTTTACACACAATCTATATTTGATCCAAAAGACATATTTGCACAGGTACACATTTGTTTAAAATTACATGCACCCATCACATATCACAGGAGGTATCCCCTGTTCAAAATCCGCTCTTCCTGAGAGCTTGCATTGAGAAATGGCAACATATTTCACTTTTTGGTCAAGTTACCAATATCAGACATTACCCCAAATTTATACACATGCGCGCAATGAGTGTGGACATTACTTGATGAAGTGTCAGATTTTTAACATGCATACATTTTAAGTAATACCCTCTTAACTGCTAGCTTGCCCCCAGATCATGCCACCGGTTCTAAAAACCTCTTAAATAGTGGGCAGAAAAATCACAAGAATTCTGGTATCATTTAAATAATTATGACAAGTCCGTACTATAAGTTATTAATCTTTTTTCTAAAACCATATTCTGGCTACAGGGGTGTGTCTTTTCAGGTCACATGGTACAGAAACCAGTCTTTCCACTTTCTTCAAGCTCAGCCTCTGTCTCCAGTTTCTCCCCCTCCCAGTTTCTGCCAAGAGGAAGCCATTTGTATTACCCCTGCAGTAAACCATCTGCCTGGGCCCTGGAAGGCCCATTGTTCAAGAGGAAGCCATTTATGGCCCCCCATAATAAAACATTTGCCTGAGTCAGGACAGGGCTTTGTTCAATTTCCTGCAGAGCCCAGGTAATTCAATCAGAGAAGTGTCATATCCCTTTTGGTGGGAGCAGCAAAATGCAGGTCGGCCTGGGAACACAGCTGTTGTGCAAGTCTCAACTCCTGTCGGGGGTAGCTGGTGGGCAGGATTCAGTTCCTTAAGCCAGGCCACAGCTAATGTCAATTTTGTTATAAACCTTCAAGTCACTTCAGAATATAACTTTACATTGGATCCACCTCTCAGTAAGTCTTTCTTTGGCATGCTTTGGGTTCATCTATTCAGTTTTACACATATAAAAAAAATCTGGTGTTGTTTTAAAACGCCGGCTTTCTGATAGTGGTGAGTACTGGTACTGCACCCATTTTTGGGATTTAAGAAAATGAGTTCCCCACAATTCTAGGTTGCATTTGGCAATCAGCATTGCCATTCCCAATGGTTTCAGACTACAGTGTGGGTAGTCCAATGGTGGTTTTAGGCAGTGCCCTTCTGTGCCCATAACATCGGCAAAATGGGTGGCAGCCTATTCTTCATGCACTTCCCTGGGCATTTTCTGGGAAGCTCTGGCCATCATGATGTTTTCAATGCCAGTACTGCACAGTTTTTTGAGGTAGGGCTTGGATGCATGGGTAAAAACATCCCACAAGCTGTACCCCCTTTGCTCCTTGTGCAGGACCGTCAAGGCATCAACTAACCCCACTTCTCACAAACCCTCTAGTATTGTACTGGCTGCTTTTGTCTTACTCCTGGCATGCGTGGAAGACCTATGCAAAGCCACATTGAGCATGGTGTTAAAATCACTGCCCCAAATCTCAGCTGTTGGGGAAAGCCCCCAAGAGCTTCTCAACCCTTCGTAGAACTCGGGATCATCTGTGTTGGGGCCATAGCTGTTCAGTATCACTACCTCTTTCTTAGACAGCCAACCATGTATGAGCACAAAGCGCCCTGCGGGATGAACTATGGATCTGGTGCAATTAAACTGGAGGGACTTATGTATTAACACCATGACACCTTGAGTGGAGTAAGAAGTGTACTATCTTTGTGTACCGCAGGCGATCCAATTGTCTGCGCCAATTGCTCCAAGATGTGGGCTCCCAGCCTCCCCACCTGAGCGATCACTTGCCTTGCCTCAGTATAATTGCACAGCCCTAACATTCCAACTCAAAAGTTTAACTTGAATGGGACTACCCCACACCGCCAGTTGGTAACCAGAAAAGACAAATTCTTGTCAGACCCACCATATGCAATGTGTATACATCTCTCCACTGCAGTTGCCAAGTAGTTTTATCCCCCCCCCAACTAGCAGTGCCCCCTTCGAAACCACTCCCCCACACCCAAAAACATAACCAGCAATGCATACCCAACGGGATAAACTGTTTCTGACGAAGGCAGCTTCATGAGAACATAGATACTGTTCAGCATCATTGAACACATTTAAACATAACATCTGTATTTACCATTTACTAGGATTTTGTGACAATATATTTACTATGTACTATAGCCACCTTCTCAGGTGGTGGAGGAGCCAGCCACCGTGCCCGCTCTGGTAGCGGAACTTGGGCCTCAATAAGCTTCACTGCTTCCTCCGGTACTGTAAATAAATACAGCTTCCCATTAAACTGGAAGTGCATGCTGGCCAGCTATAACATGGCATACTGCAAGTTATGATCGCGTAGTAGTTTCTTTACTGCCATAAATGGTTGCCACTCCTGCTGGACAGCCACCAAACTTGTCTGGGAAGATGGAGATGATCTGCGAGTCCAGACGCAGCTCCTGCTTATCTCAGGTTAGTCTCAGCACCAGGTCTCTGTCTCTATAACTCAGGATCTTCGTAATGATGGCTGTGGGAAGTGCCATGGTATAGGCTTCGGTGCAAGCATCCTATGCAGTCTTTCACGGGCGGCCGCAACGGATTCCCCAGATCCTGCCTCAAAAGAGCCTCCACTGCCTGTTCATATTTCCTGCCAGTGCCTCCCCAGGAACCCCCACAATACGGATGTTTTTCCTGCACGAGCGTGAAAGTCATTAACACTGTCTTCTGTTGTTCCAATACTCTCTTTAGCTATGCTCAGGACTGCTTTGGCTAGCTGCACACGGATTGTGGTGACACTCGGTGATGTCATCTAACTTTTTATGCACAGCTGCAAAGCCGTTTTGCGTGGAGTCCAGCATGTAAGTCTGAGGGGGTCTGTGTCACTGGTAATCTGGGCACGGTGACAGGTTGCTGCGGACCTTCTTCGGTTTGTTTTGGGGTGTAGTTGGCGAATCTGTCCATGCTGGCAGTTTTCTTTTCCCCCGCCTCCTGTAGGTTTTGTCATTTTGAGATGTTGCAGTATCCGGCGCTCCCTTCAGTCACTCAGTGCACTCTTCAATGAGGGCCCAGCACATCTACCGCCAGACTGCTCAATAGGGGTGTGCTAGATATCTCCCTCCACAGTGTGCTCGCACCCTCAAGCACTCGACCATGCGATGCCAGCTCACACTGTCAATACTATTGGCCTGCAGTGGTCTTCGGAAGTCCCCTGGATGAACAATTCATGTAGGCCGCATCAAATTCACACACTGATTCACTTATTGGCAGTGTCAGGCCCTACGATTGATTTTATTGGCAGTGGATCCCACACAGCTTTACTCTAAGTTAATCGCTGAGCTGTGTACAGTCCACACAGTGTACTAGCGCCTTTTTAACACTGCCCAATATATTCAGCTGCTTCTCCAGCAATCAGCATCCGACAGCAGTGGGCTGATCAATGTCTCCTCCAGCAGGCCCTGGGCCGCTCCGCTGCTGCTGTGACCCGCTACCTGCTCACAGTAATATTCAGTGGCCAGTACTGTCTTGATGCGAGTCCTCGCTCCAACAACTCCTCCAGGTCGGGGGACGTACCTCGGCATGCCAGCGGTCCCTGACCCGGCCCAGCGCCTTTCAGCTACCACAGCGCTTTGCTGCCAGCCGATCTCTACTGCTCACAGCGGTGTCCTCTCCAACCGAGGGCGCCCCCGATCCGCTTCCCCTTTCAGGTTTCAGTGCACATCAGCAGCGGTACGCCACTCTGCAGGGCTCCGGCCTCTCCGCCACTCCTCGGCTGCAGCGCCAGCCATGCAGCGGGCAAGGCGCCCAGCCGCACAGGGACCCGCGTTCAAGCCCTCACTTGAGGATGGTGTGTGTGGATCTTCCCACAAACCAGTGTGTGTAGCAGAGCAGGCAATGCATGACCTGTTGTTTGCCACTCCCTGTAGAGACATGGAGATCGCTGCCTGTTATAAGGTTGCGACTTTGTTGGAAGCTGACAAAGACTGACACATATACACTACTCCAAATACTGCCACAAGTCACGTAGACTTGCTCATAAATGCTGTGCAAAAACATGTGAAGGAGAGACCTGTCCATAATTGTTGAGAAAGCAGATGGCTGAACAGACCTGTACATGAATGTTGAACAACAACAGGTTGAATGTTGAGAAGTAAGAGGTCCTGGAGTGACCTATCGGATAACGTTGAGAAGCAAGAGGTTGGGGAGAGACCCAACTGTAAGCCAAAGGCCGGAAAATAGCCCTCTCATACAGATTGCAAGCCAAGAAGCCTCTGAGAGGCCTAGAAGTGAAGTCTAATATCCAGTACGCCGCTGAGATGCCCAAAGGTGCATTCTGGAAGTAGTAGGAAAACTGAAGAAGGGTGTAAAGAATGTGAGTAATATCTGAAAAACTTTCCTAAAAATCCTTTTTGTGTTTTTTTCTAGACTAGGGATGGACATTTGTATAGTAAGGTTTTATGGACTAGCCCGGAGACTAAGGACTATTGAAGTCCTAAGTGATGGACGGGCTACGTCCTCAAGGATGCTGGATTTGGTCCCATTTTTTTTTAATTTATTTTTTTAAACCTTTCATTTATTTTCATCCACTCTGCCCTAAGCCTCAGGCCTATTTGTATTGACACATAAACCTCTTTGAACCTTCTTTATTGAGTCCTTAGTTGTCTGCTGATCTTGCAGCCATATCAACCCAAGGAATTAAAATGTTGCTGGCTAGGCTGATGTAACTCATTTGAAGTGTGTACTTCCTAAGGCAGGGCCTAAGCTCACTGTAACCTTTTTATACAAGGGTTAATGATTAAGAAACATGTTCCACATTGTGGAAAATTTTCAACAAAAACGTTTCTGGTTGAGGCATATTCCACACACCTGAAGACCGATTATCTAACATTTTGTCCATGCGCAAAAAAAAGGTAGCAAATGACTTTAGCACCAAATCTGCTGCTTGTGTAATGGTGACTTGATTGCCTAGAAGTTAGGCGTGACCATGAGCCTCTTATCTCCACCTCGTTTGAGGATGTGCTAATAGACCCATGATCATCAGTCATTTCATGTCCACATTCACACTAGGCTGTGACTCAGCGCTAAGAGACAGGCCTGCCTAGGTTTGTTTGCTTACCAACATCATTAAACATATACAGCCAGGAATTGTAAAGTTCTTGGAATCGGAGATACCGCTGTAACACATTACTCTGAATTATACACTTGACACAGGAGTTATCATGTTTACATATTTGACCCCCTATGGCCCCCTATCTTCTGAGGGCTCTTGTTTTCATTAAACAGGCTGAAGCAAAAGCAGATATAACGTAACATCACACCTATGAACAAAATTGCCATGTGGGCAAAGAGCATGTTTGAATAGATAAACTAAAACCACCTCTTGTTCTATTATTTAACAGCATGTGTAACCTATATGTCTCATTAAGCTTTGATACACGCCATCTGTGTAAATGCTCACAGCAAGCCCCCACCCTTCATTCACAGTTAGAGCAGAATGTGCTTCAAATGAAACAGCTCCTTCTGGGGTTGGTGAGTTCTGCTTAGCTGGGCCCGGCTGTCTCGTTCCTGCTCCTGCTCTGCTCAGGACTCCTACGCTGCACTCCTCCACAGCCCCTCAGGCCTCGATGCAAAGGCAAGTCTGCTGCTGTTATCCCTTCCCCTTTTGCTTGGGCCTTATATGTATGAAGGAACATGGTTTCCCTGCCTGTGTGTGTGCGTCATATCCTCTGCCTGGAAGACTAAAGCCTAAAGCTGAGTGTGTCACTGTGCTCGCTGGGTTAGGTCTCCTGTGTACAACTCCATTAGGTGGGTTTTTGCACCTCTTAGTGAGAGCTTTGTACCCGTCCAGTGAATGCCTCCAATGTATTCTTTGACCCTTGGCTATGTGAAGAGACATTTCTCTCAATTGTTACTTCTTTAGCTTTGCGGACGTGCACAATGCTTCTGTTTGTGTCTGCCAAATTCCTGTTCTTGAATCCTTAACCGATCTAACACTTAAACAGTGTTAAGTCAACGCTCGCACCTACTGGTGTGCAGTTAAAACAGGCAGCTATCTGCCGTTTGTGGTTTGCTCATCTGCCAGAATCGGAAAGCACCACTTCCTGGACCTTGGTGAAGCTAAGAAATATTCGTCCATCAAGTGTGAAAACTTGTGCTGTATGTTTGACGAACATTTAACAGCTGTCATCTACATTTGTCATTGTTTCACTTTCTACATGCCGCATGCACTATGAAAAGCTGTCTTAAATTACATTTGTTTCCATGTCACCCCCCCTGAAGACAGTTGTTATAGATCAAAGATTTGTAACACTGTGAAGCCGACATTAAACCTTCTAGGAGCTACATTTACAAAAACAGGCCGCCTATATTGGTGGCAAAAATAAAGCATACACATCCTAGCACTGGTGAGTATTGATTACTGCATGCAAAAGTAAATGAGTTTCTTGATAAGTACATGAGCTCCTAGAAACATATCAAATCAAATAAATAACTGCATCACACTTCAAAACGGTTAGCGTTTATTGCCAACACAAGCATAAATGAATACATGTGTTTAACAGTGAGGTATTCTGGATAATTCCAATATATTTTAACTGGACCTAGCTAAGGATGCATGCATGAATGTATGTATTTAATGTGAGGGATTTAGGTTAATTGAAACTCCTTAATGGCAATAGTTTCAAGGTAAAACAAGGGATTCTTTGAGAATCCATTAGCAATTAACTACCAGCAAAGCCTGGCTCCTGACTTTCTGACCCAATGCGCTTTAGACTGTGTGATCTTGAGCGTGTGACCACACGTGTAAACCGTCCACAGTTTAAATTGGTGTTCTTTGAAGTAGGCCAAGATGTGAGTGCCTTTGTTACTCACAGTGATTTGGAAGTGGAGGTCATCCAATACGTACATGTGCTGTGTGCACAAACTTGTACCTTGATGTATAATGCAGTATATTTTCAGTTCTGTGGACCCTGATTGTGATGCCAGCACTGGCGGATTTCGCAGCATTTAAGGCTTTTTGAATTCAGGGTTTGCTGCTAACCTTCTTTTGATGTGTGTTAGGGAGCAAAGTGGGGAAGGAAACAAACTGTGCATGTCCGATTTTTGCAAGGACGTGGATATTGGCTCATTATGCCATGCACTCATGGAACCACAGGTATCCATCACTTGTCTCGCCTGTGGAAGCTCCCTGGGATTCAGGGTTTGAGAGTAGGCATGTTTCATCCGGTGTCTGGCTTTATTCAGGCTTTGCGACTGGAGGCTCAGTTGTTTCCTTTGCTGGTGTGTTGGTCTCACGGGAGACATCTGGAAATAGTCGTTGCTTTCTTCATTCTCAGAGCGGTTTCCCTTTCCTTGACATGCTCCCATGGCGAGGCGTGGCTTCCAGGGAGCAGAGGGGGTTCAATGAGTAGAGCACTTGAGGGAAGAATCTCTGGATGCCACAAACGTCTCTGTGCACGGACAACGTGTTGGCCAGTTTGGTATACCACAATGCAAGTCTGGATGATGAGACGCTGACCCCCACATTCTTGGCAAAAAGTGATTCCTTGGCACACACCGTGCATCTGACAATAGCTGACACCGTTGACCTTTTCCTGATCAATGAGAAAATGAAATGTTTTTGAAATTTAGCACATTGCTGGTACCCAAGGCATCTGCATAGCTCAGCTCTGAACCGAAAACGAGTTGCGTACAGGCTCTTCACATTGCGAACATTTGTGACTGTCTACAGCAACACAAAAGAGAGATTTCAAATATTACCAGAAGTCCACAACCTAAAGCACATGGTGAATAAGTCAGAGTTTTAATGAACGTGTCCATCGTGGCCAGCCCTTTTCGAAGAGCTTTTGTGGCTGTCATGGTAACCACAGAAAACACAGTATTCAGCCCAGTCAACTGTGAGCTGTGAGCTAAAGAGTGCATGGCCTCTTCCATTGTATCTTCGGAGGCTAGTAGAGATGCAATCTGTTAGACCACTGTGGGGTGTGCTTCAAGATAAGACTCTTCCCTGCTGCATACTTTTAGACACATGTTTTGCAGTCATGCCATATGCAAGCTTAATTTTGGATATTCTAATTGTCTTCATTTGGAACTCGGCCAGTGTAGTAATCTCAATTGGGATGGCATAGGTGGATTCAGGATAAACCCACAGCACTTAACTAGTGTACTCAGTTATTGAATCACACCAGATATGAGCCATTAGATAAGCTGTGTATTTGACTGTGAAAAAATGCAGTTGGTAAAACATGAAGTGTGCATTTAGTGTTACTGTCACAGGAATCTACTGACGCAGAATGCGTGCAAGCTATGTGCGTAGAGCCTTAGCATTCACGTAATGAGTACAGTGTCATTTCGGGACTTGAAGGGGACACACATGCATGTGAATGCGGCATAACATAGTCTTCTCTAATCCAAGTGTCATTAACCAAGTGCACATTACCCCAGGAATGCAGTTCCTAACATACCATGAAAGTTGTCATCTGAAGGGGAATATTTAACACACCATGCAAAATCCAATTAGTCAAGCCTGGTCCCCAGGCAGATGATGCTACAAAACCCTCTGTAAGTACACAGTTAGCAACAAGAACCTAGAGCCTGACATCACCTGGCTTACTACAACCTTGGACAAGTTAAGTGCATTGATTTGTTCTTGCCATGAAATGACATTCCAATCTGGGACTCCTCTACTAAGAGTGTCCCAAAAATCTGTTACCACAGAAAGACATACTGCGGCTTCTTGGTCGCTTCTAATCATAGACCGGTCATTTTGAACCTATCCCACTACATCTGTAATGATATCTCTTTGTGCATAGAAGCCCTGCTCTAGCGCTTGATCATTAGGATCTGATGCATGAAATCCTAGCCGCACTGCCTCATATTCAGTCTGCAGGATTTGCATCATTGCTGGTGACCAAGTGTAAGTTCTACCCGTTATGGACGCTTGTCCCACCTCGCAAGGTACTCTAGGGTCAGAGGTGGTGAAGGTAGCTGCTCTCCTGACACGCCAACTTTGTGTGCGCCTCAGAACCATAGCTGACTGCATAATAGCTGTCCAATTCTCTGCTTTTATGAAGTTAGAGATTGTATCACCACACTCAGGTGATACTGCGAAAGCATTTCTTGGCACAGCTTACCTATGGATATAGCTTGTGTTAGGGAAGTGTAATTAGAATTCCAAGCCCTATATGGGCCCACACTGGTTCCTGTTTTTTTTCTATTGCATTCATTTGCTTGAACCGCCCATAATACAGGTCTCCCTGATGCATAGGTAAAATGCTTGGTGTAATTGCGTTATTTTTCTTCTCTATAGGATTCACTCGAGAACTCGCCTTCTTCCCTCTTCCATTCTGCGTAGAAGCTCAAGTTCCTATTACGGCACGTGGTCTGGAACTGTGTATCATTTAAAAAATACATCAAATGTGTATGCTATGTCTAACGTGTGAACACCTTTGATTTGCCATATCTGTTGACCCCAAGTAGACCATAGAGGGACAGTTTCTTCGCCATGTTTGTTCAGTCTTGTTTGAAAAGTATTCTCTGTCAAAAAAGACTGAATCTGCAACATGCATACATGTGCTTTGCATCATGTGGCTCTTGAGGGAATTTATACTGGTTTTCAAACATGTAATGCCTGCTTGGTATGGTGTAAGTGAAATGTATGGGAACTGTGCTTGGAATTCATGACTATTGGTTTGAAAAGGCACTGCGCAGTGTTTCCAGAAAGTGTATTTGGGCCACAGCATGGGCTCAAGCTTGACAAGTAAAAAGGCTTTGTAATATCGCACATAACACACATGGGACCCCATATCATGGAGATCCTCAACATCATCAAAAACATCAAACAACGGATTCCATGATGGCGGCGATGGGAAGCGGACGTGTGTGAGAGTCGCTCCGTCCCCCATTAAGGCCGCATCAATAAAGAACAATAAAGAAGCGGAAAACATCCACCTACATCCGACATCAGCAGCGGGCATCAAACGACTCGTCCGGCGAAGATTACAGAGGGCGAATCCAAGAAGCCCAAGTGCGGAGACGAGCCCCGTCGCATGCGACTCCTTGAAGCCGGGACACCCCACGGATCTCAATGCAGGAGTGCCGCCCCAAGGTACAGACTGGAGCGGCCCCGGGAACCACCAAGCCGGAAGACTTTACAGCGGCCACGGCCCCGGCCCCTGAGGCGGACACCCTCGGCAACGGCAGAGGGGGTCCTGAACGCAGGAGGAAGAACCGGGAACGCACCGCACCTACGCAGGAGAAGCAACTCGATCCAGCCGTGGACGGCCCTGAGACGATGCAAGGACCGTAGTCGGCAGAACACGACACCTCAAGCCCAAACCCAGGCAGAAGAAGCGACCCAGCCCTGCAGCAGACGGGCTCGGGACGACGGTGGACGGGGGCAGGATACAGCCTGAGAAAGGCACTGCTACTCCGGATCATGTGAGCAGGATACCGTCCGCGGCCAAGAGAAACCTGCACGCAGAGAGACAGAGGACATCCCCGGCGGCCAGCAGCCATTCTTCCAGGTACACGGTGCGGGGGCTGGAGGGGGCAGGGTCTAATTAACAAGAATGGAGGCCGGCACAGAGAAGACCCCTAAGCCATACCTCACCAGACCCAGCTGCTTGACCCCCCCACCCAGCGGGACCCCCCACCCAGCAGGGGGGCCCAGCGTGAATAGAGGACATGTTCTCCCCCCACACCTCTCAACATAGGAGGGAGCCATCTCCTCAATACCGAGGGGATACTGTATAAGGAGAGCCCTGCAGTACAGTAAACATCACAATAAACCCCCAAGGGTCACACTCTGGCACGGAATAGCAGATCCTTCACATTAAGACAGAGTGTGAGAAACAAAAGCTGGCAACCCCTCCTAGCAACCCCCCCTAACAAAGAGAACTGATGGGGGGGCAACAGGCACTCTGTGAGCACCAATTAGAGGCGCAACCCCACCCAGCAGGACGTGCAGTTGACAATTGGAGGCAAAGTAGGGGCTAGCCATTACCCCTGCACTAACCCGAGGGACCAATCAAAGGAGCAGCTCCCTCTAACAGAATTGACAACATAGACGAATCTTACCAGCACCTATGTCAAAATCCAGGGAGAGGACAGCGCAACAGGACCAACGAACACCACAAAAGCGAGGGGATCAGAGCCTAACGCAACTCTGGGGGCCTGAACCCTCCAACTCATTCACGTCCACTAGGAAAAAGACCCAAGGGGTCCAACCCACGACAGAGATCCCGAACTCGCTGGACCCCGACATGGCAACCAGGGAAGACATGAAATCGTGGTTCGGGGAGTTCCAGACGCAATTTCTAGCAACAACTCAGACAATTCGAAGCCATGAAAAAGGACATGAGAACAGCTATGCAAGAACTAAGAACGGAGATCACGAATCTGGGGAAAAAGGACGGACACCCTGGAAAAAAATATTCCCAAAACCTTGACGAGGAGGCACAACAGAACGCAGAAGTTCAAGAGCAACTCCTGACTCGTACTCACAACCTCGAATTACAGTGCGAAGATCTTGAAAATAGATCACATAGATCGAATATAAGAATAGAAAATATGGCAGAAGCAGTGGAGGACAGATACCTGAAAGAAGCAGTACAACAGGTCTTTAAAGAGATCCTACACGCAAAGGAGGATGAAGAAGTAGGAATTGACAGGGTCCATAGGGTAGGTCCAGAGAGGACGGGAGAACCAGGCGCGAGGCCAAGAGACGTTCTAGCTGCCCTCTCCCCATATCCCCAAAAAGAGCTGATACTACAGAAAGCCGGGAATATGGAACACATCAGGATGAATAGGGAGGAGGTGCAGCTATATCAAGATCTGGCACAGTCCACACTACAGAAGCGCAGAGAAATGGGCCCAGTGGTGAAAACCCTAACGGCAAAACAGATTAGATATAAATGGACAGTCCCCTTCGGGCTCCTGTTTACATGGGAAGGTAAGCAGAGGAGAATAACGACATGTGAGGAGGGGAGACCAATATTGGGCACACAAGATCAAGAGGAAGAATCACAAGGGGTGAAGAGGGATAAAAGAACCCAGAAAAGGTCAGAATGGCTCTCGACGAGAACAGAAAAAGGGTAGAGCTCCAACGCCAAAAGAGAAGTGACATTAAATGGGGAAGCTCCTGATGCTTCCTTCGGAGCAACTATGGCATATCCACGCAGGCATACATGAAGAGAACAAGATGGAAGGAGGAGATTTTTCCACAACATAAGGTGCAGAAGGGGGGGTGGCGGCGGGCCCCCGTGGCACCTTTTGGAATCCAGAGGGGTTTAGTATACCCTACAAGTTATCCCTGAGGACAGATGAGCATGGCGCGCACGGCGCAACGCCGGGGCGAACATAGGAACCAGGGCTCATCCCAGGACAGTTTGCGGGGGAAGGGTGGAAAGTTGGCGAGTTGGGGTTAGCCTGGGGGGGAGGGGAGGGAAACCGGGAACCACCACAGAACATATAGACCATATCAAAGGATGAACTCAGAGACCTTCCATTTAGAAACGTGATGGGTACTAAGGTTCTAACATATAACATAAGCGGTCTCAATTCTCCTGTCAAAAGAAAAAAAGTAGAACACTGACAGATATAATATTATCATGTTACAAGAAACACACATAAAGGGACAGGACAAGGGAAAGGTACGATTGAAGGGATACAATCACATAATACAGGCAAACGCTAAAGACAAAAAGGCGGGGGTTCTGATCGCATTTAGGGATTCCCTAAAGGTACAAGTGCTCCAAACAGAAGCGGATAAACAGGGCAGATATTTGCTAGCTAACCCGGTAATAGAAGGCTACCTCCTAACTCTGGCGGTTTTCTACGCCCCCAACACAGGTCAGGAGGGATTCCTCAAAGATATGCTTGAAAGGCTGGCACGCTTTGCTACAGCGGTAATAATATTGGGGGGAGACCTGAATATAGCATGGGAACCCCCTACTGGACAGATCAATCCCCAGACAGCAGGGGCAAGGCTCTCCCACGGAGGCCCTAAAAAAGAAAATGTCCAACCTGGCATTAGGAGACATCTGGAGACACATAAATACCAACCTCCGAGGATATACCTATTACTCACACGTACACCATACGATGTCTAGGATTGTGGGCCTGACCGGGCATCCTAGGCAAAACAAGAAAGACCGACATTGGTTCCATATCACTGTCTGACCATGCCCCTCTATGGGCTGAGATAGCACTAGCCCCATGGGCGACCGGGTTAAGGAAATGACGACTTCCTGAGGAGATAATTAGAGATCCTGTAATGGGGAATAATGTCCGAGAACAAATCACTTGAGTACCTCACAAACAACAACCGCCCAGACATATCGATTGAAACACAATGGGAGGCCTTAAAGGCAGTAACCAGGGGACACATAATTGCACTGAAGGCCCAAAAAGAAAAGCTTAATCACCAGTGGGAAAGGGAACTGGAGGCCAAAATCGGGAGCATTCAAGCAGAACTATTTCTGAAACCAACAATAAAACTACAAAAAGCTCTGAGGCATGTCCAAGGCCAGTTAGAAGCGATCCGCACAAAAAAAGCAGAAAGACACTTACTGAGGCTAAAACACTGGTACTATACTAAAGCTAACAGAGCGGATAAACTATTAGCCAGACAACTGAAGGGGAAACAACAAGATAGGACAATAATGGCTCTCCGTGATGACACGGGGAATAGAAAGACCCAAATAACCGAAATGGGGGAGATACTGGAGAGGTTCTACAGAACTTTGTATTCTTAAGACCATCCGGATGAGAATCTCCAAAAAACATATTTGGAGGGGGTGGACCTTACAGTGCTATCCGCCACAGAGAAACACACATTAGACAGTGACATAACAATAGAAGAGGTCAATAAGGCAATTAGAGATCTCCCCAGAAATAAGGCCCCGGGCCCAGACAGCTACACAGAATTATTCTATAAGGAATACAGAGACATACTGGTCCGACTCTGACAGAGTTATATAACTCCTTCAAAGAAAAACACAACATTACCCCAACGATGAATGTGGCTGAGATGCTGGTGATACACAAACAAGGGAAAGACCCCGAATTACCATCCTCCTACAGACCGCTAGCACTGATAAATCTAGACGCTAAGCTGTACACTAAAATCTTGGCCTACAGACTCACCCAGGTGCTCTCAAAACTGATCCACCAGGATCAGTCAGGATTCATCCCCGGACGACAAAAACAAGACAATATTAGGAGGGTCCTCCCCATCGTGGAAAAAATAGGTATAACAGGCACGTCGGCGGTGATACTAACATTGGACGCAGAAAAGGCGTTCGACCGAGTAGAATGGTCCCTACTATTCCAAATACTGAGGAAGATGGGCATAGGAGAAACATTTATTAAAATGATAAAAGCCAATTACAACTCCCCCCAACATCAGGGTAGCGGTGAATGGGTCATTGTCAAACAAGATACTTATTGAGAGAGGGACGAAACAGGGATGCCCACTATCCCCCCTGTTGTACGCAATCTTCCTGGAACCATGCTAACGCAAATAAGGGACAATCAAAGCATAAAGGGCATAGACATGGGAGGAATCACCCACAAAACAATAGCGTACGCTGACAATATGTTGATGACGTTGGGGGAATCCCGTAAATTCTCTCCCTACCCTGATGCAGGAGATAGACAAATATGGCTCCAAATCCGGCCTTAAGATAAACGGGCAGAAATCCTGATATTTGCGGGCGATACGACTCGAATACACTCGGTAGCAGACACCCTCCAATTAAAAATTGCTAAGACAGGGACCAAATACCTGGGTATCACCCTTACACATAAAATACAACAATTATATTCCCAAAACTACCCGAATCTGTTGCAACAAATTGGAAGGGACATGCAAAGGTGGAACCCACTATCGATATCATGGTGGGGGCGGATAACGGTTATCAAGATGAGCATCCGACCTAAACTTCTATACCTATTTCAGGCCCTACCAATAAGACCCCCAAGGTCATTCTTTAAATCCCTAACGCAGGCAGACAAGGAATATATCTGGCAAGGGAAAACTCCTACAGTCTCAAGTTCGGTTCTAACTGCCTCCCGGAAAGACGGGGGATGTGCACTGCCCCACTTTAGAAGATATTATGAGGCAGCCCAACTATGGGTCCTGTAGGAATGGATACTGGATGAGTCCCAAAAACTGTGGGTCGCCCAAGGTAAGGCAGTGGCCACTACCCCAACAAGACATATGCTATGGGCGGGGAAGACACATAGACATCCAAACCTACACATAAGCGAAATCATGCAGGCAGCAGTGGAAATATGGGACTGAGCAACTAAGAAAGGCACTCCAACCAAAGACCCAGCCCCATTCATGCCGCTATTAAGAAACCTGGAATTCCCGCCTGGTCTAGAAAAAAAGGCTTTTCAAAAGTAGGAGGAATCGGGTTGCTATATGGTTGGGGACATGTATCAGGACCAACAAATAAGGTCCTTCAAAGATTGTACTTCCCTATTACACCTGCAGGGGAAGGATAGTTATAAATATGACCAGCTGTACCATTGGCTAGACACACCGAGAATACGACAAGCGGCCACCAGAGAGCTAACCCCGTTCGAGCAATACATCATGTCAAATGATGGGACAATGAAGTTGATATCGAATACATAAAGATTCATCAACTCCTCAGAGGAGAAGGTCACTTGGCAATATATCAAGAGATGGGGAAAAAACTTTAAGAAGGACGATCCCAAGGAGTAGGTGGGAATATACGTGGGGGATGATATCTAAACTTACGAGAGCCATACACTCAAAAGAAATGTGGATGAAAATCCTCCTGCAATGGCACTACACACCAGAAAGGCTCCACGGGATGTTCCGAGACCCCCCCAACGTATGCTGGAGGGCATGTGGAGGGGAAGGAAATTGGAGACATATTTGGTGGGACTGCCCAAATCTCCAACAATACTGGACCGACGTGAAGAATCGCGTGAGCTCAATGTTCCAGGGGGCTGGGCTCTGGTGGAGGAGGTGTGGCTTTGTGGGATCTGGGACCCAAAGGACAAAACCCTCACCAAAACACAGAAAAGAAATTTCATGGGACTTTTAATTAGGGTGTGGTTGGAAATCGCCCATAAATGGAAGCCCCCGCCCATTGCAATAGATTGGATACGTAGAACATGGTCCCACATAACAATGGAACACATCACTTACAACTTGCAAGGGAACGATCAGAAATTCAGGGAAGAATGGTCGGACACGTTGGAGTACCTACAAAGTGACTATATGGAACAATGGTGCCCACACAAAATTAAGAATTCTTGATATGTTCAGATAAGCAACTGAGTTTACAAACAGAAGTCAAACCGATGGGTGGATTATCCCGGGGGGAGCGGATGGGGGGGAATGGGGATGTTTCTTTAACTGTTTATGTTGTAAAACTTAATAAAAATAATTTAAAAAAAAAATCAAACCATGCATTTTGCGTAAATATCTGGAGCCTAGTTCTTAACAGTTCTCTATATGTTCTTAACACAGGATTACTGCTTGCAAACAGTTTGGATTCATCAATCACAGAAAAAGTGTGAACTTGCAGCTGCTTGGCTGGGCCATTAAATGTCTTAAATGATTCCATCCACACATGACCCATGGTTAGAGGAAACATTTGTATTGAGGCTGGAGTTCCTGGCTCTTGGAGCACTCTTTTCTCTAAGATGTGTGACGAACTTAAAGGCTTTAGAAGAACTTCTTTGCTTGCAGGTGTGGTGGAAACCTTGCTCAAAAAATGCCCCAAAGTTAGTGAGATGAGAAACACAGTGAGGCCACAGTGGAATGAAATTTACTGCCAGCATTATGTAGCACCGGTTCAGAAAGTCTGTCCAAAAGAATTCTTTCTTTGCTTTAGCAACCAGAAATGCTTTTTGTTTCCAACTTGGCAGACCTGCAGTACTTCCCTGAATTGTGGAGTAGTAGTCAAGAGTGGCATATTCTTCCCTTACCTGGAACGCCAATCATCATTTGTCGGATTTCCATCTCTTCTTCTTCTGCGGGATTCTCAACTGGAAAAGGGGGATTGCATGGAAACATTACGGTAACCATCTGGAGCGTGTTTCAGGTGATCTGTAGAAACTTGCCTGGTACCTCTCTTGGGTGGTATTGTGGGCAGGACAGCTTTACTGCAACCTTTAACTCTGATTACTTGCATTGCTGGTCTGTAGGATCTTCTCCAGGACCCAGGGCCCAATCTCCTGCTTTGAGGGTGGTCTCAGGACTGGCCTCGACAGGTTCCTCCTGGAGGGCTTCCCTCAGCAGCGTTGTTACCAGCAGTTGCTCTTGCCTAGAGAGGGGCCTGGGGAGAGTGTGTAGAGCAGGCATAAACATTGTTCTCCCAAACAAGAGTTTAGTGGAGTCTTACCGTTGCATAGAGACAGGGGTGGTAAATTATTTAAACTTCGGCTAACTAGATGCACATGGTCTACCCAGTTGAACACCTCCCCCGCCCCCACTGAAAGGACGCAACATTACTGAGTGGTTTGCAAGTGCAGCTCTGATCCCCAAGCCTCTAATGCCTTTCTTAGGGCCTGCCCTGCGAAAGCTTTAGCATTATCAGCATGGAGCGTTTGAGTTTCTGTCATGGCTACTACACCCAGGAGTGCCTGTATGACTGATTTGCAGTCTGCTCTCTTTTGTGGAATCATCCAGGTGAACTTAGTGCAAGAATCCACTATTACTAGAATATATTTATACTTATTTATTGCTGGTAGTGGGCCTATATATGGGAGCTGTGAAAATCTGTCTCAAATTAGGTTTGTTTTCATGTCAATCGGGAATGAATTGGAGAGGTTTTGCCCCAATTCACATTGTCTAAAACTTTAATGGGGGGGGGAATATGTGGGGAAAATATGAAGCTGTATATTTATCTCTGTTTTCCGCATAACATTAAAAGAAATGTTGTAGACATATTTTTATAGTAGTCGGCAAACACGGAACAAAAACAGTCTAATCCATTTTTCCCCTTGTGCAAACGTTTTTAGATAATACTTATTGGGACAAATCCTACTTGCTCCATACAGTTTTAGGCATTAAGCTCATTTGCTTATCTTTTAGTACTGGTGCAAATGTTCAATCATCTGGCCCCTGGTGTTATCTTAGAGAAACAACTGCCCAAACAGGCAAACCAAAGCTGCTGGAATGAGTTCCTGGGTGCAATAGATGGCTAAAGATGTTTGAAGAGGACTATGTCACTGAATTAAAACCTCTAATGTCCCATGCAGCTCGGAGTCTGCTTTTCAGGAAAGAGAAAATGACAACAACCAAACACTGTATTCCGACGTGCGAGTAAGGTATTGCATTATGAAGGTTGGCAAATGGATGTGTAAAATGGTAACACTACTTAATTGTAGAAAACCCTGTTCCACGCAATGATTGCATTTTGCCCATTTTTAGTCAGCCCTTGTCATTCCTTTTAGAGAGTGATGTTGGCAAGGCCAGAGAATACTATGGAGGTTTATGTTGCACAAGAACAGCTAGTTGGGGAACTGTGTTTAAACTGTGGAAGTAAATGCTGTAAGGGTGCAGAAGTAGAGCTCGGACACAGAGGTGACATGTTTGGGTCATACAAAAAGAGGGTTCGTTTAATGCCTTTCTGTCCCTAATGCTAAGAGGGGTTTCCCTGCCTCAAAGAAAACAAATGAAATCATCAGGATGTCAAAACAAGTAGTCAGTCACTTTTGTGTCCAAAAGCCCTACTACTGACCTTAGCACTCTTAGCCTGAATCGAATGTGCAAGGATATTATCTCCACTGAGGAAAAAGTGTAAGCGTTCTTTGCTAACAAAAAAATCTAAATGTCTCTGGTAGTTTTAATAAATAAGCAAATGTACTCTCCGAAAGGAACAATGTTGTTGTATCCAGGATATGGCTTCTTTTCCCTGGATCACGTCGTCTTCTGCTTAACTGACTAGTAGGTTGTTTCCTTATTATGTGGTTTTCTTGAAAGTTTACAAAAGGGCAAACAAAAGTTCGGTATGCCAGGCAAAGTATTTCCCCGTTCCTGGCTTCTTTTTACACTTTCCAAAGTCCAAAACAATACTCTGTTAGCCAAGGGATCTGTCTTCCTTTCTCTGGCCCCTTTGAAGCTTTCACAATAATGTACCACAGAATTCTTTATCTTGCTTGGTCCCAGACCCTTATTCTCTCAGATAAAGTTCACCTTGGCATTTGGCTCTTATAATTGTGCGTGTTCCAGACACGCCATGCAGTAGTGTGCCAACTTGGTTTACTCTCCTGCCAAGCATGTACATCTTTTCTCTTTATCCCTTTGCCCTCAGAGTCCCAGACCCTCTTACTCTCCAGCTTTCATATGGGTGTGGGTCCCAGACTCGCAGTTCTGATTCATGACCGCATGGTTCCCTCTCCTGCCAAACGTAGGATTCTGTCTCTTTTACTCTGAGGGTCACAGACCCTCTTATTTTGTTTTCCTCCTCATAAGGGTGCTGTCTTCCAGTGGGGGAGATTTTACTGTATTGTCATTGTCATCATTAGCATTATCAACTATAAGAATTGTTTCTTTATTTAACCAAGCCTTTCAAAATGGTGCTACACAGAGGAAGAGTACATGTGCTTGATATATATTTACTGCTGACGTTCATCTAAATCTGTTTATCTTCCACATACTCACTGAAATTTGAAATACGTATGTTCCAACCATGAATGTGATAGAGATTAGGTGAAACATGATTTAAATAATGAAGTAATATAATAAAACGTGTGTGTTTATGTATGAATCCAAAACCTTAAACTTCTTATCTTTTTATAATGTGCTTATGTTGTAGTTTATAACTTATAAGCTCATAGGTTTCTGCGAGAAGCAGACGTCCCTTCTCTATTGTGTTTTATTACTGTATTAACTGTCAAGAAAATTGTAAAGAAAATTTGTAATGGGGTTAACGTACCATTTTTCTTTTGTTCAAGACAACACGCAGAAGTACGAAGAGGGACGGAACAAGATGAAAAAAATGCCTTTGTTTAGTAAATCACACAAAAATCCAGTGGAAATTGTGAAAACCTTGAAGGAAAACATGGCAATATTGGAAAAGAATGATAAAAAGACAGAAAAGGTATGAGGTAATGTAAATCACCCTGTATAATGCTACATACACCTTTTTGGGAGTTTCTTGTCTGTCTTAAAAGTCTACCATTATAAATCCAAGAAAGACGTGAAACTCTGAATTAAATGGCTGTTCTACAACAACGTCTAAAAACTTGTGGACAATAATAATTCAATAATCAATATTTTAGAAATGGTCTTTTTAGCAAGAACGTTTATTATCTATTTTAAATATATGTGGCACTTAGCTGCATTGTATTGACCAGTTCTAATTTGATTTGTTTTCTTTTTCAATGTAATTAGCTTGCTTTGTACTTTTTCTGTTTTCATAGAGTGCTTGACCTTTTTCCAGATCTGTTTTGTTAGACTCATTAGATTACTATTAGTATCATTATTTGTAAGTTATCATGTCCCTGCTGCCTTAAAGCAGGTTTTATTTTTTTTACTTTTGGGTTGAGGCTTGATTAAGCTCAGCAGAAGGTTCTGGGCCCAGATCATTCCATTTTAAGTCCTACACAACTATTGACTATGTACACGGTTCTTGCCACAACACTATCCTACTTTTGGTTACTAAAATAATATGAGGCTATACCTTTAGAAAGTGGGAGTGTGAGATATCCATCAAAGGAATTCAAAAGCTGGTTAGATGCACCAATAGAAAGAGATGAAGTGATGGTAACTATAAAGTGGTTAAAGGCCAGGGAAAGCCTGGGCCCAGATAGTTTGACAACCACATTTTATAAACCTACAGCCCTGGAATTGGCACAACCATTAACTAAACTGTTTAATTGTTTTTGAGAAGGGGTAGTTTAGTTATTTCATTAAAGAAGCTTATGTTGCATTGAACCCATTAGTGGGAAAGAATCCATGCAACCATGCCTACTATAGGCCTAACTCTCTAATTTAGATATTATGATTTATACTCGGACCATAACTACCAAACTAGAAAAATGGACTCCAATCCTGGTAAACCCTGATCAGTCGGGCTAAATTACAGGGAGCGCTACTAGCGATAACATAAGAGTACTACTACTGGTGGATAAAGCTGACAAAGGGGTCTGATCCATTCCTATTACTATCCTTCGATTCTGAAAAAAGCATTTGATAGGGTGGACTAGTCCTTCTTAAGAAAAGTCCTGGATACATTTGGATTTAGCCCATATCACAAACATGATAATGGGTAACTATAGAATCCCATTGCAAGAATAGATCTAGATGGCTCCATCACTCAGTGAGGCTTTATAGAGGAACAGGACAGGGGTGTCACCTATCCCCATCCTGCTGGCCTGTATAATGGAGCCGCTTTCAGAACGGGTAAGAAGCAGTAGAGAAATAACAGAGCTAAACATAGGAAGTATTGAATATAAAATTTAATTTCTTTGCAGACGATCTGATTCTCTCTTTGAGTGACTACTTAAATTAATTTAATGGAGCAATGAAAGAAATTAAAGCATTTGGCAAATTGCCTGGCTTTAAAATGAATGTTGATAGATCAGAGATTTTGAATGACATTTTCTGAGACGCAACAAACATAAGTGGGGAAACTAACCCCTTTTTGATGGGCAAAAAGTTCATTTAAATACTTATGTACAAAGATAACTCTAAAACTGGCTAGCAGTGGCCGTGGCCTGGTGACCTGTCTAGCAAGATGGCTCCTTGAGTGCCTCCTGACCTAGCAGGGACTTGAGGCTGCGTAAAAGACACCCACTCTGGCAAAGCCGAACCTAGCTAAGCAATGAAAGCTAAGCAATAAAACCCTCTGGAGTGTCTGGGGAAGGATTTGGGGCGCTCCAGAGTTCCAGATCCCTATGAGATGCAGCGCCCTGGGGAAGCCGCTCTGCTGGGACTTCATTTGGGTGAACATAGTGGCCTGCAACAATCAGCCCGTAATCTAAGGGTCTCCCAACAGATAACTTGGTACACAGCCTGATTTCGGGCCTCCCCCCTTTTATTTGGGAGTAAGTTCTCCCTCTGGGTCTAAGTTGGCACAATCCACATCAGACAAGGGAGACTGGATGGATCTCCATTGTTCCCTGTGGAAATGGCACATCCCTCCTCTTTGAGATTGGCAGGCTCCAATCTGGGCCTTGCTCGACAGTGAGGGATAGACTCCCCCGTACCCTCCAGTGGGTCCACCATATCTGCTACACAGTCGCAATTGATCCCTGGCTTCCTCCAGCCTCCCTGTCTCCAGAGCTGAGTCATCGCCATTATTCACTTAAGGGGATGCAGCGGCTGTGCCATTGAGGTGAGGGCTCGGTCTTCTGGCAGAGCTGTACAGTCTGAATCCACCTACAAGGCTGATATGCGAGTAGGAGAACTATGCCTCGAATGTTTTTTTTAATGATTCTAGAGGTGCATTAAAGGAGACTTCTGTTAAAGAACTTGGATTGCTTGAGGATGCCACGTTACTGTCTGCGTACAACAATCTTCAGAGTCGGTGTCGCTACATTGATTATGGCTAAATCTGCAAAAGTGAGGGACAAACTTGGTATTGTCTCATTGCCACAGGGACAGGAAAAAGCCAAGACAATTGGAGCCACAATGGTGATGGTACACAGAGAAGACACCTCACCTGCTTGCACGTTCCTTCCCACAACAAAAACAGACCTCCAACACCTCCCAGCAGAAATAAAAAAGAGAAATCCAAAATAGTATCACATAGATCTTGCATACGATTGCCACCTTGGCTAATTCAATTCAGGAATCCGCAAAGTGCTTGGAGGGAGTAGGTACAACGGTCTGCTAATAATCTTATGAAACGAGCGAATGGTCCCACAAATATGAAGCATTAGAAGCCCAACACGAAGCCTTTGAAGCCAAACAAGAAGATGCAGAGAACTGATCCCAGTAAAACAATAGCCGCATGGGAGCCATTCCAACTTGTATCACTCATAAAGAACTTCCAGGATTTGTCCATGGTCTGTGCTGTTTCATACTTAAATTACCAGAAGACACCACCATGGACCTGGACAGAACACACCGAACGAGGGCTATAAACCAGCTTACTTCCAGAAGTGCTCCCCTGAGTGCACTTCTATACCGTTGGGTACCAAATAATGAATACAGTAAGGAACTTGCCAAGATCCAATTCAGCGATGCCAACGTTTTACTATTCTTGAACCATGCCACCTCCTCAACATTAGCAAAATAAAAGCACTCCTGCAACTGATGGAGTGACTATGAGAAAAGCAGATACATTACAGGTGGGTATTTGCGCAAAGGCATTACTTTCACTATTAACGGGAGAAAATGGGCAGTGAAAATAATGGAGGGGGAACAACCAGATGAATCGGGAGACATCTCTGTCAAAACCTTGGACAACTCTGCATCAAAGATCATTCCCCACAATGGCACCTGGAGAAAAAGAGTTGGAAGTCTGGAAAGCCAAAGGGTCTGGAGAAGAAGAACCGTACATGATCAGAGTGAGGCTACTTATTTGATCGGGAAGAGACATTCATAGAGCACCCAGACAGGTATAGGCCTACCAGCAGAGACTAAGATAAACCACCAAAGAATATGATGGCTTTGTGAGAGGGAACAACTGAAGATTACATGTGCTTGCTTTTTCATGAGACCGTTTTTTAATTGAAACGTTTTTGGGATGGGTGTGGCTGGGGGAAATAGAGGATGTTGTTATTAAAGTTTGCTGCGTAATTAAACCAATTAGGCTTTGTACATGCTTGAGCACCGGGATTGCAGGGTGGGGTAAGACCCATTTCTGACTAACCGATTAATACCCTGTGAGAGTTCTGAAGTATAATCACTCATAATTATAACTTGAAATGTACAAGGAAGGAACTCCCTGTGGAAGAGGAAATCCGTTCTACAGAAGTTGACTGATTTAGGGGCTTGTTTTGCTTTCTTACAAGAAACCCATGTCGGGAATGGCACAATAGCTACTGCGAACCACTAACACTAATCAAGTGTTTGTATTGCTAATTTTTGGGCCCTAGGGCCATTCCATACTCTCTCATCTCCCGTGGGGTTCCATGCCAAACCTAGACATCTGTAATCCCTTGTTAGTGCCACTGTTTGGCACTAACGTAGAGCCTAATTCCTGGCTTCCTCTAATGATGGCTTTCTAAAAGAAGGCTATCTAAACTCTTTCAGGGACTTCCTATCTCCCCTAATCTAACCAAAAGTAGGTGTTTGACATGGGTTTTGATAGTGCCTTCATAGTGCCTTGGACTCATACACTGTGATCTTTAAGCTACTTCTCTCATGCCCACTCACCTCTTCTCCTCCACACTTACTACCACTTCCCTGCAGCTTACTCCTCCAACCAGTCCTCATTCTCTTAGATGTTTAACTTCTATCCTCGCTGCCACCCTTTGATGTTACCACTCCTCCCACTCCACTTTAGTACTCCCCTATCTTCCACTAACTACTTCTCTTCTCCATTCCTACTAATACTACTCTCATCCACTCCCACTACTCCTCTCCTCCCACTAATGCTCTCCTCCTCCAACTACTGCACTCCCCCTCTCAATAAAGCTCTCCACCTTCCACTGCTACTCCTGTCCTCTCACTAGACTACACAAACATTCAGGCAACAGTGCTGTAGAAGGATTACTCTGTATGGGGTCCGACGGGCCATTTTGTCCACGTAACGGCTGGACGCAATGATGGAAATGGCTAAATGCGGTACGGCTCTTGCAAGAACTACACTTTCCAGAAGGCCGGAAAGGGTAGTTCTGCACAATGTCCTGATGTCGTGTAACACCTCATCACTACAAAAAGAGTCAGCCCGTACAGCAGTGCTCCTTAGCATTGTTCTTCAAGCCCATTTCACTTCTTCGTGGACCCACTGGATTTGGCTGCAGGAAGTACCTGTGTTTTCTCTTGTGGACCTTAATTGGATTACATCCTTAATTTGTCTTTATGTGCGGGAAATGTACTGTTGATGTCTTTCGGAGGACTTCTGTGCTTCTCCTTTCTTCTTCCTGTTTCCAACCACCCACTGCAATGCCATTAGAAGGTACATTGTTCTTCTGTTGGTGGAAACTCCCTGAACATCAGGTACTGTGCTCAGACATCATACTTTTTGGATTACGTTTGTATTTGGCATTACACGGTGGTGCATTATTGCCCTGCTTCAGTCTTCTGTGACCTACTGGGTCTTTGAGGTTTAGCATCAGCCTGAGGCTGGGTTCACAACACTTTCACCCAGTGCCGTTCACTTCAAATCCACTCCCTTCTACTCACTTGCCACACAAACGCTCACATTGCAAAACCGTTTTCACTCCAAGACCAATACCTCACAAATTCCGTCCAACTCCACTATCCTCACCCAAATAATCCACACTTCCTGTTCCCTGCTCTTATCACCCATAGAGGTGATACCTTTTAGTCAAAGGGAAACTGGAGGGCCAGATGATTACATTCATTACTCATTACACTCAAAATAACAACCAAGCTCAAGTCTTCTTAAATATTTCTCTCGTAATAGGGCAGTTTAGCAAGGGTCATATAGTTGTAAGGGGGGATTACATTATTATGCTGGATCCACAGATGGGCAAAACCCTTCTAGCTTTACAGGCAGACGGATGTAACCAACAGGCCCTAGCCAATCAATTCTGTTTATTTTTTCGATGATTGAAAGATGGAGATTCTGTAATGAGGGTCAGAGGCAATACACACATTACTCCCATGTGCATAAAGGGTTTTCAAGAATAGCTATAATTTGGGGTTCATGCTCATTAATCCACACAATAACGTCAGTTGATGTTGAATTGAGGTACGTATCTGATCCACCTATCTCAATAAACCTGCTGGCAACAACCTCGCCTCCGAAAGAGCGAAAGGCATGGAGGTTGAATGATCTCATACTCAGCTACATGTCTATATGATCTGACATAACCAATACTTCTATGAGAATGTCGCAAAAGGAATGTGTTGGGACCTTGTATGGGATGCGGCAAAATGATATGATATGGCATTTATAATGCGCCTATACACAGGTGTTTAAAGGCACGACTTTCAAGGTACCCACGAAAGCAGTGGTTTGTGGGTAACTGATTAGTAGGACATCAGGGTACTAGAAGGCTTAGCAGGAAAGAAGATCCATATAAAGCCACCATCAAATGATTAGAGGAGGAGTATAGTTCAACCGGTTTCCAGAAGTTCTGGCTCGAGTAAAAAATAACAAGGAGTTGCATACAGCGGATGAAAGACGCAAGCCCTACTTCAATTTAAACAGGCATATCATTTGAGGGGCAATATGGCAAACCGATTTTTAGCAGCTAAAATACATGAGCATAAATCACGTGATTATGTTTCCCACCTCTTAGACTTGCATGGGCGCAGGAGGAGGGAAGAGAAATAAAAAAGTGGACCTTGTGGAGTGCTTCCACAAGGAATCGCGGGGAAGAAAAAACTTGATCGGGTTGGTCATAGCACATACCTCTCATCAGTAACATTACCTAAACTGTCAGGGGCGGATAGAGGGAATTTGGAGTTTCTGATCCTGGAAGCGGAATTAAGGATAACAAGTAAGTCTCTTCCTATTAATAAATCCCCCGGACCATGATGGTTTCACTAACCTGTTATCACGAACTTTACAGAAGTCCCAATCTCTCCACTTAAGAAATAGTTTAATGAAATCTAAGAAACAAGTGTCATTACCCGATCCATGAAATCAACTACATTTGAATATTGAAAATGGGAAAGAAACCAACCAAATGTGAATCCTGTAGTCCTTCACACTACCACTGAGACGCAAAAATATACTCAAAAATTCTGGCTGCATGATTAATTCGATACTCCACTCAGACTAGATGCAGATTTTGGTACCTTTTTGTAAGATTAACTGAAAATTCTATACAGAGATGGAAGAAAGCCTTACCTTACAAAGTCCCACACACTTCTTCATCAGATGGTGCAATGTGAAATGCTACATTAACAATGAGCCTAATAATCCACGAATAAATGTGTTGCTACTCCAAGTGAAATCAAGCGGAAGGTTTTTATGTATGGTGCACAGGGCCCTGTGCATGGAACTGCATTCTCCTTGTGCTCAAGTATCCATAGCGTCCTGAAGGCGGGTCTCGGCAACACACTGACTTTAAGAGCTGTTCATTTCCGGTGTGGTTGCGGATTCCCAGAAACACATTTCAGTGTTGACGCCCCATGTCAAAACATTGTCTCACACATTGTTTAAGCGAGTTGACGCCTCATGTTAAAATATCGTTTTATAAATGGTTCAAAATAAGTCACCTTTGTTACTAACATCACATTGGTTTCTTTTTTTTTTCAAACTTTTGTTTATTGACAGACGGCTAAGGCAGGTACAGCACATTTTACACAGAGAGAAACAAGAATCACAAGTTATAAATAAGCATTACATCCTGATCTATTACAAGCAGCTCCGATTGGGGGAGAGGGAAGCATGGTGGGATGGGGGGGTCATGAGGTGCTCAGTTCTTATGATGAGTCGGGCGGACCAGTCGGGGGGGGGGGGGGGAGGGTGGAGCTCCACTCCACCTCGTCTCTGCTATTTAAATAACTGCAGAATTCGGTCCACACATTTTTGGGGCGAGATGGCGCGGGTAGTGATCCAATATACTGTACTTCAAGTAATGGCTTTCAGCCACATCTCCATGGTGGGGGTGGAGCGCCGCTTCCAGCATTGTAATATATCTTTTTTTGCAATACAAGTATTCACATTTAAGAATTTTGACATTTTTTTGCCATTTTCTCCAACCCAAATTCCAAATAGCAAGGCCAGTGGGTCAAGGTCCACCGGGGACCCAATCACCTCTGAGAGCGCTTTCGTCACATCCAGCCAAAACTTACTCAGCGCAGTACAGGACTAAAACATATGTATGTGATCTGCTTCTTCAGATTTACATTTCGGGCATGCATGAGAGAGTTTCGCAACTCTGAACTGTGTATAATAAAGTCTGTTAAGAAGTTTGTATTGTATGCAGCGGAATCTAGCGCTAAGGGAGACTTTGCGCGTGTGCGCACACATTTTACTCCAGATCTCTACAGTGATTTCCCTTTCTAGCTCCCTGGCCCAAGCTTCCCGCGCTTTTGGGGATGCTTCCTCTAGTTTCCCTAGTTGCATTTTATACAGAGAGGATATTATACCCCTTCCTCCTGCAGAATTTGGTATGTATTGGAGTTCTAGTGATCTGGGGGTTCGTCTGGGTAGGAGGGCCACATAGCACGGACCGCTGCTCTTAGCCTGAAGTATTGTAATAGCTCCAGCACCGAGTTCGAGTGTGCAGGCCGCCAGGGGCATCCGTCTGGTACGTACGGTGTAGTACTAAGGTCATGATATTGTTCCCATCGCTAGCGAGTTTCTATAATTTGACATGTGAGGGCGGATTCTGGTGTGCATACCAGTGTGTGGTGTGCTGAGCCTGTGCCGCAATCCAGTACAATGTTAGGTCAGGGGCTGCGAAACCACCTTTTTCGTAGGGTAGGGTCATATGTTGCCACTTCTTACGGACGGCTCCAGAATGCCAGAGAAATTGGGCGCACGCAGAGTGGAGCCTTTTGAAATAGTGTTTCCCGGGCCAGACCGGGACATTAGCAAAGATATAGAGGAGCTTGGCAACCACGATCATTTTAAGCAGGGACATCCTGCCTGCAAGGGGCAATGGGAGATTGCACCATTTGAGCACTCTGGACTCAATGAGCTGTGCCGCGGTCTCATAATTATCCACCAGCAACAAGGTTCTGGTCAGTGATACTTGCACCCCGAGGTATCTGATGCCCCCTGGGGACCAACGTAGGAGGAATTTGCAGGCTGGTTGCTGGGTCGCTGCAGTGAGAGGAAATATTTCTGATTTAGAATAGTTGATGGTGAAGCCAAAGTATGTGCCAATTTTAGTTATGTCTCGGATGATTGGGTCTAGAAATGTAGAGGGGTTCTTCACGTATAGAAGTACATCATCAGCGTACAGTGAGATGATTTCAGGTGTGTCCCATAGACGAATACCTTTACGAGTATGTCTATTCATAACATGATCCGCCATGGGCTCGATGGCTAGCGCGAAAAGGATGTGGGAGAACGGACATCCCTGGCGAGTGCCCCTATGTAGCACGAAGGGAGAGGAGACATTGGAGTTGACCAGCACCCTGGCCATAGGGTCTGTGTACAGGAGTTTTATGTAGGAGATCATATTCGGTCCAATACCCATTTTCTCCAACATGGCCCACAAGTATTGCCATGAGACCATGTCAAACACTTTTTGGGCGTCTAGTGTGACTGCCACTGCGTCCGCCTCTGGGTCGATTCTGGCCATCACATTGAATATACGGCGGATATTAAGTGCTGTAGATCGGCCAGGGACAAATCCATTTTGGTCTGCGTGGACCAGATGGGGCATGAATGGAAGGAACCTGTTCACTATTATTTTAGCAAAAATCTTCGTGTCCGTGTTGATAAGCGATAAAGGCCGGTAGGAACCGCATTCATCTGGGGGTTTACCCGGTTTAGGGAGGACAGTGATCAGGGCTTCTCTTAAGGAGGGAGGGAGAGTGGCTACCCGCAATGATTCGGTCCAGACCCCATATAGTACCGGAGCCAGAATGGCCACATGTTCCTGGTAGAACTCAGAAGACAGGCTGTCTGGACCAGGGGCCTTGTTCTTGGGGAGGTCTGAAATTACCCGGACTATCTCATCTATGGTGAACGGGACATCAAGTTGCTCCTTGGTGCTTTGGGAGATGATACTCATGGGAATGCTTTCTAGTAGGTCGTCCAGGTTATGGGCTGTGTGTTCTGGCTGGGGGCCATATAGAGTGGCATAGAAGCTGGCGAAAATGTCTACGATGGTTTGGTCAGACCAGTGTTGTAAGCCCTGTTCATCGAGAATGCTATCCACCTGACCTCTACCACCTCTGCACGCACTAGTTTAGCCAGGGTTCTCCCAGGTCTGTCTCCTTCACCGTACCTTCAGCGGCCACAGAGCGAGCATAGTATCGCACCTCACTTAGGGCATGAGATTCGAATATTTGTAATTCCATTCTAATTTTCGCTAGGTTTGCCGGGGCTGGTGTAGAAGCATATTACCGTTCCAATGCTTTAAGCTTAATTTCCGAGTTGTTTAGGGCCTGCCTTATGGACTTGAGAATCCCTGCTTCCCTGGAGATGCACATCCCCCTAATATATACTTTAAATGCCTCAAAGCGGGTACCCTCAGTGATGTCTTGTGTATTATTTTCAAAAAAGGCGTTTATGTCCGATAGGATCTCAGCCTTAAAGACGATGTCAGACAGCGCATCAGATTTAAAGCGCCAGGGGGGTCGGGCGGTCCGAGTCTTACCCAGTTGTATCTGTAGCAATATAGGAGAGAGATCAGAGAGCGTTCGTGGAAGGATCTTAACATCTGTCGCCTTACCTACCTGGCACCCTGACAGTAGAAACATGTCAATTCTGGAAGAACTGCTATGTATTGTTGAGTGAAAAGTGTAGTCCCTCTCCTGGGGGTGGAGGACTCTCCACACATCATGTAGATTTAGGGAACCCATATGCTTAAGGAGTTGTTTGGCGGCACGGGAGGTGACCCTGCGTGAGGTGGCTGTTCTATCCAGAACATTGTCGAGTATAAGGTTCATGTCTCCCGCCCATATGATGGGGACCTCTACATATCGTGCTAGGATATCGATTACTGCATCTATGAATTTGGGGGAATCGGTGTTGGGACCATATGAGTTGGCTATCAAGCATTCTACATTATCCAGTGTGCAACGAAGGATCACGTATCTGCCGTCTGTATCAATGTGGGCTGTGTGGAGCATGAATTTAACCGATTTGTGGATAAGAGTCAAGACCCCCCTGGATTGAGTAGAGTATTGGGTATAGAATCTGTTGGGGCCCCAGGTCTGCGCCAGGTTTGATGCTAGGAGTTTCAGAGCATGGGTTTCTTGCAAAAGGAGCACCTTGACCCCGTGTCTTTGTGTGTATGCCGTGATCCTGCGGGACTTCGTGAAATTTGTTAATCCCGAACGTTCCATGTCATCATTCTAATAGCCATAGTGACAGATTATGGAACATCCCAACTAAAGGATCCATCTCTGTCTCCAACCATGTGTGTCGCTGTGGCGCAAGAACGCTTCCCTTCAGAACCTTTCATAACCTTCCTGCCAGTTTTCATCAAACATTCCCCAACTTCCCCACCCCCCCGCCAGTCCGAACAAGCCTTGTGATAGTGCCCACCCCCCCTCCCCCCAGTGGCCAACTGCCCTCCCCCAACTTGGCAACGCTTGACCAGTAGCCCAACATGGGCTCATACATGAACATTCCGCCTCAAGCGGCATTGCAGCTGCAGTGGGGGCTGCCGCTGCCTTCGGACCCACAATATTAATGCATATTGAGCAAGCAAAACTTTAAAACGGCTGATGGAACATAGGTTACGGTAAAGCAAACATATTATTCAGTAGCTAGATCAAAGCAAATGATGCCGTAGGCCGGCATCTAACAGTGAGGCTCAGTTTCCGAGTAACGGCCAGGAGAAGGATGTTGCAAACAGGCCAAATGGGGATATATTCCTTTCCACAGGCAGTGTTCCTGAGATGTTGATGCAAGGTATTAGGCCCAAAGAGGAGCAAGGAAAGGGGAACTAGTTGGCCCACTGGGGGGCCGTTTGCAGGTTTACCACGGCCTGTAGGGGTTACCACTAAGGCATGGGAGCCCAGATCTTAGTCGTCGTCCATTGGATCCTCCGGGGGATCCACCAGTGGGATTTGTGCCTCGATGAACTTAACTGCCTCGTCCGGAACAGTGAAAAAGTACAGTTTGTTTCGGTGGGTGAATTTGAGGAGGGCAGGGAAGAGCATCGCGTATTCAATTTTCCTGTCTCAACATTTTTTTTACACCGCCAAACTGGCGTCGCTTCATCTGAACCCCCACTGAGTAGTCGGGGAAGATCCTAATAATTTGTGAATCTAGCCTCAGCTCCCCTTTCTCTCTGGCCAGACGTAGTATGAGGTCTCTGTCCTTGTAGCTTAGCAATTTAGCGATTATTGGCTTGGGGAAATCTCCAGGCTTAGGCCGGGGTGCCAGCGATCAGTGTGCTGTTTCGACCGTAAAGAATGGTGACATCACAGGACTACCCAGGAGGTCTTTGAGGAGTTGTTCGACCGCCAGTTCCATCCGCCCTTTTAGCGCCGATTCGGGCACCCCTACAATGCGAATGTTATTTCTTCGCGACCTCGATTCGAGGTCATCGCACTTGGCCTTGACCTGTTTCATGTCGTAAACGAGCTCCGTGACCGTGGTTTGCAGGGCGTGGACATTGTCCTCGTTATTTCCCATTCTTTGCTCCGTCTCGGTGATCCTGGCCCCATGCTGAGCGAGTTTGGCTCTTAAGGAGGCAACGTTCGCATTAAGGTCATCCAATTTTTCATGGAAGGCCGCAAAGGTTTTGGCCATGGACTCCATCATTGCAGATAAGTCAGGCTGGGGCGGTTCCAGCAAGGCATCCGCTTATCTTGTGGTGTGGAGGAGGATGCTTGGTCCGCCCTGGGCGTCGCCTTGGCAAACTTGTCCATAGCGCCTACTTTGCTGGGTCCCCGCATCCTATTGGGCATGCTTGTAGTAGGGGGTAGCTCCCAATCTGTCGGATTTGGTGGGGTTCATATGTTAAGAGGCTCAGGGTGAAGGTGACAGTTAGCAAATGGTTGTGGCGTGTAGAGAAATGCGCCCAGTGATGCAAGTGTTTGCCCTGACTAGTTGGGGGTGGGCAGCCCGTGGATGGGCAATGGCGTCAGGGGAGCTGCAGGCCACAGTTGGGCAGAACAGTCATATCCTGGTGGGCTAAGCAAGTGATTCGCAATAGCCACAGGTGCAGCAGACAGTAATAGGGGGGCCTGGAGAACTCCTGGATAGTCATTAGCTCTGTGCGTAATGATTGGGCTTACAGAGCGTCATGCCGTTGATGGAGTGGACATGGGGGGGGGCACACAAATTACAAGGTAGTGTGTTTTGAGCTGCTTGCGCTGATATATTGGTGTTAATGCTGACCTAACAGCGCCCGCTCTGTCACAGTTCTACCAGAGCAGACTAGCAGCACATGGATGTGCAGGGCCTCCAGATGCGAAGGTATTCTAGTGTTGAATCCACTTCCTGAGAGGTCGGCACATAATAGTTCTGACAGCTGCGCCCACCGTATGGGTTTTATTTGCTCCCGTCCAGCGGAGCCCGGACACCAGGAAAAACAGGCAGCCCGCACGCGGGGGAAGCCGGGAGCCGCCCGCGTTTGCTTGGTCCTCTGCGCCGGGCCCCCCAGGCAGGGGCCGGCCGCGGCGACTGCTTCTGAGCTCCGAACCAAGCGGAGCAGCACAAGCTCCCCCTCGTGCCCGGCAAGGTGGCAGGGAACACCAGGGCCGAGGGAGGAGAAGGGAAAGCCGCGGCCCCCACCGCCGACAATCTGGGGAGTACAGGGGTTCCAGGCGAGGCCACAGCCTTGTTGGCAGCCCCGCAGCCTCTCCCCGTACGATGCACCTAACGTCGCCGCCCGCCCTTAGGAGGGCCCCGCGGCGGAAAGGCAGAGGCCGTCCCCAGCGGAGGCACAGACCAGCGGTGATATCCCTCCTTCCCCACGGCAGCTCCGGGTCCGGCTGCAGGTCGGTGGGGCACTTCAGCGGGCTGCTACGCCGTCTCGCCAGTGTGACCCTCAAGGCCGCCGAGGCCACACCGCCCTCCGGTTCACAAGGAGGCGGGCCCAGCACGCCTGTGCTGGCGGTCGGCGTTCTCGGCCGTATCTCAGGAGGCGCAGGGCCAGCAGCAGCGCTTTTTTTACAGATTGTGCCCTGTGTAGAGGGGGCAGTCAGGCTTCGTTTTGGAGGGCACAGGTGGCCGGATTGCACCGTTTATTGCAGATTATAGCTTGTGGGTCCCGGAGCTTACATTATGTAACATTATGCCTGGAATGTGGGTCTGGAAACTGCTGTCCTATCTTTAAAGGCCATAAAAACTCCTGGCAATACAGAGCATGTAGCGTAGCGGTTTTGGAAGCAGTACGCATTTCTATCTGAAAGTTACAATTAACACAAAATGGTAAAACTGATCCTTTTCACATGTAACTGTTAAATTAGACCCAGGCAGTGTTAAAGTGGGCCCTGGTGTTTTTTTTTTAAATATGTTTATTTATAGCAAGGCAGTAAAGGTTACAGACAGTATCGGGTGGCAGTATAATATTGCAAAGAAAAGATTCTAGTTTTGAGTCCCTTTCCCCCCCTCATTCCGGTTTTCCCGGGCCAGAGATTCAGTTTAGCTCCCCCGCTTGATGCGTATTCTCCTTGTCTCTCAGGGCCCAACGGGCGTTGATTGGCTTGAACGTCATTGCGGGATATCGCTGATCATAGTCCAGCACTGGGGCCCACACATTCTGGAAGCGGTGCAGAGACCCCGCTCTCGCAGCGGTAACCTTTTCCGCTATTAAGATGTCCCACAATTTTCCCCACCAGTGGGCCAGGCAGGGGCCGTCCCGCGACTTCCAGAAGCGGGCCAGAACCGTCTTGCCCGCCAGGAGGCACTGTGTGAGGAGCTTAGCCCTGTTGCCGGAGCGGGGGTAAATTCCAGGGACCGGGATCCCCAGCAGAATTGTCTCAGGGTCCAGTGGGAGGGCGGAGCCGGTGATTTGTTCAATGGTGGAGAGACACCTGGCCCAAAATTGCTGGATCTTGGGGCATGTCCACCACATGTGAAAGTAGGAGCCTGGTTGACTGCAGCCTCTCCAGCAGGCGGGGTCCACTTGTGGGTTCATGTGGTGGAGTCTGAGAGGGGGGTAGTACCAGCGTAGGGTGAGTTTATATGCACATTCCTTGTTGGTGACACAAGTGGAGGAAGAGTGGGTGCGGGACCATATGTCTACCCAAGCTTGGTCATCGATCGGATGGCCTAGGTCCGCCTCCCACTGAGCCATAGATCGAGTTTTTGTCGCCAAGAAGTCCCCCAGGAAACGTCTATATATAGCCGAGATTCTTCCTCTAGCCGGCAGGTCCGCAAGAGTTAGCTCCAATGGAGTCGGGGGGCGAGTTGCCGCCTGGAGGGTCTGAGGGTGCGAACACCAGTGGCGGAGCTGGCAGTATGTGAATCTGTCCCTTCCTTGAAGCCGAAAAGTCTCCTTGCACCGCTCGAAGGTCCGGGGTCTGTTTTCGGAGTACATCTGCCCCAGGGTTTCCAGGCCTCCGTCTATCCAACTCTGGAAGTTGCGAGGGAGAGATCCCGGGGAGAAGTCGGGGTTGTGAAAGATCGGTGAAAGGGGGCTTCGGCCCCTCGGGATTCCCTTCTGCTTTAGAGCCCAATCCCAGGAGCTTAGGGTCTGCTTTGTTAGTAGGATGTCCTTCCAGCGTGCCCTGAGGGAGGGTTGGATGTGAGGGAGGAACCGGAGGGGAAGCGGAAGCTGGGCCTGCTCCAGTTCCACCCATCTGGGGCGGGCTGTGCTCGTCTGCCAGGCGTGTAGATGTGACAGTTGCGCCGCTGTCCTATAGGCCTGCAGGTCCGGGACCCCTAGGCCTCCTAGCCTGGCGTTGCCAATCAGGGTTTTGTGGGGGATCCTGGCCTTCTTGCCTTTCCATATGAATTTGGATATCTTCCTCTGTGTCATGGAGAGCCTGGGCTGGGAAGGGCACCGATAGAGATGAGCAGGCATAGAGGAACCTAGGAAGCAGGTTCATCTTGACGGCCGTGATCCGGCCCATTAATGAGATCTCCTGCGTGGACCAGCGTTTCAAGTCCCCCTCCAGCTCCTTGGTCAGTTTGGGAAAGTTCGCCTGATAGGTCTCCTTTGGGTTCGCTGGGATGAGAACTCCTAGGTAGGGGATCGAGTGGTCCCGCCATTCGATCGGGCACAGAGCCGTTAACGCCTCCTTGTCCTCTGGGCGGAGGCCGACTCCTAAAGCCACTGATTTGGTGAAGTTGACAGTGAAGCCGGTGACCTCCCCCAATTCCTTTATTTCGGCCAGAGCGTGTTTCGCTGAGGTGTTGGGTTCGGTGAGTGTCAATAGGACATCGTCCGCGTAGAGAGCGATCTTGTGGTGGGAGGAGCCCACCTGAAGACCCTTAATGGACTCATTGCACCTGATCTTCTGGGCGAAGGGTTCCATTGTGAGGGCGAAGAGTAGGGGAGACAGCGGGCAGCCCTGTCTCGTCCCACAAGACAGAGGTATCGGAGCTGAGTGGATGCCATTGATCCTGAGGATGGTTCGAGGGTGCTTATAGTTCGCCAGGATCATGGCTCGGGCTGTGGGGCCGAACCCAAATGCTTCCAGAGTGCATTCCAGATAGGACCAATCGACTCTGTCGAAGGCTTTGGTTGCGTCCAGGGCCATTAGGGCAAGGCCTTGGGAGTTGCGGTGGGCGATGTTCACTAGGTTCAGAGTCCGCCGGATGTTGTCCCCTGCCGCTCGGTGAAGAATGAAGCCTGTTTGGTCGGGGTGGATTATATCCGGGAGGATGAGTGCCAGGCGGTTAGCTAAAATCTTCGAGTACAGGTTGGCGTCGATATTCAGTAGGGCGATGGGTCTGTATGACGCCGGATCTCTCGGGTCTTTCCCCGGCTTAGGAAGGAGAACCGTCACCGACTCCTGCATTGTGGCGGTCACGGATCCCGAGACCTTAAAAGAGTTGAACAGGGCCACTATGTGAGGGATGAGCTGGAGCTTAAAAATCTTATAGAACCTCGGGGGAATCCGTCTGGGCCCGGGGCCCGTGATTTGATGGCCTTGATGGCTTCGTCAACTTCTTCAGCTGTTATTGGGGCTTCCAACTGCTCCCGTGTGGAGTCTGGGAGACGCGTCAAGGCTGCGTTCCGTAGGTATGCCTCCTGCTTTGATCGATCCCGGGGAGGCGCTGTCATGACCTGGATTAGGTGGTCTGAGGCTAGTTGTAATTTCGTCTGTTCAGAGTGGTGTATCACCCCCTGTGGGTCCTTGAGCCCTATAATGGTGTTGGTCCGTCTTGTTTTAGCTAGCTTGGCCACCAGCAGCTTATTGGCCTTGTTGCTTTTGGCATAGTAGAATTGTCTGGTCTTCGCCAGGAGTTGCGCAGTGTGTTCTGCGTAGTGGGCCTCTAGTTTCTTCCTGGCCGAGCGGAGCGCTCTCTGTGTTCTGGGGGACCAGCCACTCTTCTTCTGGGCTTCCTCAGCTGCTCGCAGGTCCTCCTCCAGGGATAGACGGATTTGTTTCCGGTTTCGGTGGTATGCCACGCCTTGGGCTATCAACGTTCCCCGAATTACAGCTTTCATTGCATCCCAGTTATTGGCCAGGGAGGTGTCCGCGGCTAGGTTCTCCTCAAAGAAGTTCTTGATGGTGGTGGTTATGTTGTCTCTGATTGACATATCATTGAGGATCGGGTCGTAGAGCGCCCATCTGCGTGTTGCCTTGGCGTGGGTGTTCTGAATGCTCAGTTCCATTATTATTGGGGCATGGTCCGATAGGATTCGCTGGCCTATCGATACCTCATTAGCGAGGGCGAGAGTTTGAGGGGAAGCCAGAAGGAGGTCGATTCTGGAGAAAGTTCGGTGTACGCCCGAAAAGAAGGAGTAATCTTTCTCGGTGGGGTGAAGCACCCGCCATGTATCCACCACCTCTAAGGTTCTGAAGAGCCGCAGCAGACTGAGGGCCTGGCCGAATTCGCCAAGGGCGGGGGGGTTAGATTTGTCCTTAGTGGGGTCTGGGACCCCATTGAAGTCCCCACCGATTATTGTCTGGCCTTCCACAAAGCTTGAGAGGGAGGAGCCCAAGGAGTCATAGAAGGTTGCCTGTCCTGAGTTGGGTGCGTATGCCGATACCAAGGTGTAGAGGTCCCCCAACAGGAGGCACTTGATGGCCACAAAGCGGCCCTCCGGGCACATCATGGAGTCCAGGGTCTGGGGGCGCAGGTCTTTCCGGAACATAATCGCTGTGCCCCCTTTTTTGGAGTTCCCCGAGGCGAAGAACTGGTGTGGATATATGCTGGATCGAAGCCGGCCAAAGTCTGCCGGGAGGAGATGAGTCTCTTGGAGGAACACCACATCGGCCTCCTCATCTTGTAGCTTCTGGAGAATCGATTTGCGCTTGGGGGGGGAGTTGAGACCGTTAACGTTCCAGGAAAGGCATCTCAGCGTCCGGTGTTCCGGGATCGGGGAGCTAGGGGTTCCATGCGTAGGGGATGGAGGGGGGACTCCAGGTTGTTCATCAGCTGCCATCGTGAAGAGGGTGGAGAGGTGAACTGTACCGCACTTGCAGTTTTAACCGAGGCCCCCAACGGGAGGCCAACTTTTTAACTAGCGGGGTGGGAAACATTGTGGGTGTAACCCCACCCCAGGCCAACAGGGCCATTTGTGTCTGGCAAAATAACGTTTGCATCCAAGGGCTCTAAGATGGAGCGGATCTTGGAGGGGGGGCATAGGCCGTGGAGGAAGCCCGCCGCGCTGGGCGAGCGTGGGATTGTGTTGGGCCGGAGTTACTATTTCTGAATTTAGCTGAAAGGACGTTGGGCGTCCGGGACGCCGGAGGTGCGGGAGGCATCCGGGGCCGCTCGGACTCGGGTTATCTTCTCCTGTTTCGGGAGGCCTTGGACCATGGAGGACGTCCGGGTTGGGGGGGGAGGGCTGACGTAGGGCTTCCCGAGGCTTCCAAGTCTGGGGAGGTGGTTCCTTCAGGGGGGGAGGATATCTGCATGATTTTAGCGGCATCTTCTAAGTGGGATATTCTCCGGAGGGAGCCATTATACGAAAATTGCAGGGCTGTGGGAAAAAGCCATCTATATTTGACTTTACGCTCTTGGAGGAAGAGGGTTAAAGGTCGGAGAGCCCTTCTTTTCTGTAGGGTTGAGAGGGAGAGATCCTGATAAATTTGGAGAGGGTGACCTTGAAAGGAGAGTTCATCTCCGGACCGACTGATGGCGGAGATAGCTTCTTTAGTTGAGAAATAGTGTACTCTCGTTATGACATCTGGGGGCTGGTCGGAGTCTACTCCTCGTCGCGGACGAAGTCTGTGGGTCCGATCCAGCAGCAGTTGGGATTTATCTAGATGCGGGAGGAGAATTTGAAAGAGGTCTCCTATGTATCCTGCAAGATTTTGGTCGGGGACTGAGGACGGAACTCCCCTAATACGGAGGTTATTCCGACGAGCTCTGTTTTCCAGGTCCTCTTGTTTGTATTCGAGGATTTCGCACTTGTCCTGGAGGGCTCTTACTGTTTGCTGGATATCTCCCATGGCGGCTGTTTGGTCTTGGGAGCGATCCTCGATCTCACTCAGTCTCTGCTCCACTTCGGTCACCCTATGGTCTGTTTGTTCCAATTTGGAGGTAAGTTCCGACATGCAGGACCGAAACTCGGCTTTGATGTCTGCCATAAACGCCAACAGATCACCTCTGGTGGCTGGGGAGTCACCCCCCTCCTGGGAGAGCCCTGGGGTGGGAGTAACTGAGTCCGGTTTCTTTCCCTTATCAGGAGCGGTGAGCATGGTGGCAATGTCCACATTTTTAATAGCTTTCGACTGTCTCGACATGTTGGTGAGTCGTGGGTGGGGAGATGGTTTATGCGGCCCACCCTGTGGATGAGCGTCGAGGCTCTTGATTGAGAAAAGGGAAAGCTGATTCCAAGCTTGGCCGGTGTATAGTGGATTCGAGTGAGGGGGTGAACTCTCCAAATCTTGATGGTGGGCAGGTATGTGGGGCGTAAGTTCCGGTGGGGGGATTGAATAACGTGCGCCCCCTTGAGACTAGGCCAGAGAGAGCAGAGCGGGTCGCCCCAAGAAGTAGGCAGTCGGGTCACCTCCGAGGCCGAAGGGGCCTACCCGTCAGGGGCAGCCCGGGATGAGAGTGTGGCCAGGTCGAGGCTCCAGGTGGGCGGCGTTGGTCAGGCCCTTCTCGGGGCTTGCAGCTGTGGGTCCCTCGATGTGACCCAGCTAGGACCGCTCCTCCTCCGAGGACCCAGGCTTGAATCGCCTGGTGGGGATGATGGTGGGAGGGGTCCCGGGTCCGAGCGGGGGCTCCAGATGGTGGTGTGGGCCGGGGCGCCCCAGGAGTGTGGCGTATGGAGACCGGATCTCTGGGTCTTAGGTGGGGCCCTGGTGTTTTTAAAAGGCAAATTGAAATGAAAGGTTTAAAGGTCTTGTCTTTGTTTTCCCGTTTTGTGCGTGCCTCAGGGGCAATGGTGCACGTTAGAAGTATATTAAAGTAAAGTGAAGAAAAATATTTGTTTGTATTTATTTACGTTACTGTCAGATCCTTACTCCTCTTGACAGGCGCAGAGGCAGCACAAACTCCTCCCTCCCCATTGGGTCTTGGCACCTGGGAAGTGAAAACCGCAGGCCACCGCAACCCTCTGGGGAAAGAGGGTTAGGGTTTGTTGAATGGATGGGTAGAGGGAGTTCAGGATAACCGGAGAGAGGTTTAGGGTAACACAATGGATGGGAAAGGGGGTTTCAGGGAAACATGCTCCTCGGCTCCAAGGCTCCTCTTGCGGATGGTTGTAGGCGTTGACTTCGCACACACACACTTTCACACTAACATCACTCTCACTGAAATTCTCCTTGAAGGCCTTTGTACTGGAGCCTCTGACCAGCTTGCACCAAGAACAGTGTTCTCTAGTATTGACTGATTTTCACACTGCCTTCTCAAACATGAACTGTGCCCGCATTGCTTCATGAAAGCAAACCCTACCAACCTCACATCATATCGTGGTTGCCTCCCCACCAATATGCAGATTACATGTTCCCCACCACACCCTGTGCAAAGTCGCAACAAACAAATAACATGCACACGAGGTGCTAAAGCACTTAGCTCTATGTTCTGTGGAGTTCTAGGCCCTTCGGCCTTTTCGGGTGGTTGATAGGCGTGATATGTCTCACCGATCCGATCAAGCAAATGAGCTGAAAATAGCAAGACAAAGTCAGTGCACGTGCGTGCGGAATTGCCGTTCCAACGGAACGTTCCCTAACGGTTAAAGATCTGTGTTAACGCTGCGGTTGCTTCACCGCCAAGCTAACTCCAACTCTGGGTTAGTATCATGCTTTGCATGCAATAATGTCGTGCCTCCGAAAACGTCAACAGTATAATTCCTCAGCGTGCAACACGTTCACTCCCCACGGGAGAAATCAGCTGTCTAAGTAAAAGACTTGTACTTAGCTCTTTCATGTACGCGGGGCTGGGGGTAGAGCTGGCGGGCGGTGCCCCGCGTAGGCGTGCCTGCAGGAGCTCGAGGGAAACACGTCCTCTCTCGACGATGGCCAGGATTACGAGCGCTCCTCCCTGGGCGCGGCTCGCGCATGCGCAGTAGCGCGCGTGTGGTCCTTTTCCTCCCAGCAGGCCCGTGAAGCGCATGGCCTGCTGGGCAATGTAGTCTCTGGGCGGTTCTCCTTCCTTGGGCCTTTGTTCTGCAAAATGGAAGGAGAACACGCCTGGACAAGGTGGTTGGACTCCCCAGAGCCCTCTTAACTCCCCCCAAAACCCCCAAAACACTGCCAATTGCCCCAGCCCTGACAGTACTCCCCCTCCCTCCAGCAGGTCCTGGTTTAGTGGGGTGTAACACATGAAATTGGCGGAGGAGCCGAGGAGCATGAACATTACTAGCGGGCTCCCATGAGCGGTCTTCCGGGCCATACCCCTTCCAGTCCACCAAATACCAGAGTGATCCCTGTTTACGGCGTGAGTCTAGGATGTTGTGGACTTCATATTCTGGAATGCCATCTCTCAAGACCGGAGGAGGTTTCTTGGATGTTATAGAAGCTGGGGCTGGTTTGAGTAATGAGATGTGAAACACCGGGTGTATTTTCATGGATGGGGGTAAGATTAACTTCGCTGCCACAGGGCCAACCAGAGCTTTAATCGGAAATGGGCCAATGAAACGAGGGCTAAATTTGCGGGAACCCTGTAGATGAAGATTGCGTGTCGAAAGCCACACTTGATCCCCCACCTGGTATGGTGGACTTGGTCTCCTTTTCTTGTCAGCATGGTGTTTGTAAGTGGCTTTAGCGAGATTTGGACTGTGTTGCGCAGCTTGCCAGATGCTTTCCAAATGTTTCTGTCTCTCCCTGACTGCCGGAACTTCAGGCACTGGTTCATGTGGCACAGGCTGAAATCGTGGGTGGTAGCCATAAGCACAATAAAACGGGGTGACCTTAGTTGATGCATGCACGGCGTTGTTGTAAGCCAGTTCGGCCAACCAAATTACTTCTGCCCATTCGTGTTCTTTTCCTTGAGTTAGACAACGCAAATATTGTTCCAATGTCTGATTAAGTCTCTCGGTTTGACCATCTGTTGCTGGATGGTAACTGGTGGACAACCGAATCTCAATCCCTGCTGTTTTGCAAAAAGCCTGCCAGAATCGCGAAGTAAACTGAGGTCCACGATCTGAAACTATCCCATACGGTATACCATGAAGCCGTACCACGTTCTGTAAAAACAGGTTTGCTAACATGCTGGCTGTTGGTGTGCCTTTGCACGGTATGAAATGAGCCATTTTGGTTAAGTAGTCCACAACAACCAGTGTAGCTGAAAACCCCCGACTTGGTGGCAATTCGACAATTAAGTCCAACGATACCGTGTGCCATGGTGCCGAAGGAGTTGGAAGGGGTTGCAACAGACCTGCAGGTTTTCTGTGCTCAGTTTTGTTTCTCAAACAGGTTTCACATCTTGATATATATTGCTTCACGTCTTTTTGTACACTAGGCCACCAGAAATGACGCATGATTAGCTCCTTGGTTTTCAGTGTTCCCGGATGACCCACGAAAGGGGAGTCGTGGCACCACCTGATGGCTTGTTGTCGAAGCGGTATAGTAGGTAAGTATAGCGCTGATTTGTGAAATGGTAACCCTTCCTTGATAGTTTGCTCTTGATTCCTGCTAGCCCATTGCACCAGATCTTGCGCTGACATGGCTTTTCGGATTTTTTCAAATATGGCGTCTACCACCACACTTCCAATTATTCGTGCCGGGTCCACAATTGGTTTGGGTTCTTCTATGGTCTTTGATAGAGCCGAATTTGCCTCCGGATACCTAGAGAGTATGTCTGCTTTTCGATTTTCTACTCCAGGTCGATATGTGACGACGAAGTCGTATTCTGAGAACTGCATGGCCCACCTGAGTTGTCTTGGACTAAGCGCCCTGGCGGATTTCAAGAATTGTAAATTACGATGGTCGGTATAGATGGTAATGCGATGATGGGCTCCCATGAGGTGATGACGCCACTCATCGAAGGCCACCTTAATAGCCAACAATTCCTTGTCCGCAATAACATAATTTTGTTCTGCCGGTAACAATGTTCGTGAATAGTAAGCGACTGGGTGTAATTGCCCATTGTTGTCACGCTGCGACAAGATAGCACCCACCGCATAACTAGATGCATCGGTCTCTATGACGTAAGGCTTAGCAGGGTCCGGATGCTGCAACACTGGTGCTGTCACGAACGCTTCTTTCAAAGTGCGAAAACTTGCTTCAGCCTTTTCGTTCCATTGAAACGGAACTCCTTTTCGTAGTAGCTGTGTAATGGGTTGGACCTTCTTGGCAAAACCGTCAATAAACCGGCGGTAGAAATTAGCAAATCCTAACACCGTTTGAATGTCCTTCACTGAACTTGGAGAGGGCCAGTTGGCGATGGCCTGCACTTTCTTTTGATCCATTGTAATGCCTTGAGGTGACAGGATAAATCCTAGGAATTCAACTGTGGTTTGATGAAATTGGCACTTCTCAAGCTTGGCATACAACTTATGTTCCCGTAGCCTCTGTAAGACAGCCTTCACATGGCCCTGATGTTCAGCAGCGTTGCGAGAATAGATTAAGATATCATCGATGTACACGATGGCAAAGACATCCAAGTAACCACGTAACACCTCGTCTAAAAAGTGCTGGAATGCTGCTGGGGCGTTACACAGCCCGAAGGGCATGACCTGATATTCGTACAGACCAAACTTGGTCCGAAAGGCCGTTTTCCATTCGTCGCCCTCTCTGACGCGCACCAGATGATACGCGCCTCGCAGATCTAACTTCGTGTATACGGTGGATCCTCGTACTTGGTCCAACAACACTGGGATTAAGGGCAGCGGGTAACGGTTTTTGATGGTAATACGATTTATCGCTCTATAATCGATGCACGTCCTCAGGTCTCCCGTCTTTTTTGGTATGAAAAACAAAGGGGAGGATACCGGGGACGTAGAATGTCGTATGAAGCCGTTTGCTAAATTGGTTTCGATATATTCCTTCAGATGTTCATTCTCGGCTTCTGTGAGTGCGTATATTCTGCTACAAGGTAGCACAGCGCCCGCTTCTAGGTCTATGCGACAGTCAAATGGCCTGTGTTGTGGTAAAGTCTCGGCGGCCACCTTACTGAAGACATCCTGATACTCTACATACTCTTCAGGTAAAACCACTTCTGTGCTGCCTCCTACGTAGTGGGGACGACACTGCCCCACACTGCAATTAGCCTGGCAATGCATTGACGAGAACTGCAGAGTTCCTGCGGCCCAATCCACGGCTGGATTGTGGAGTCTTAGCCAAGTTAGGCCCAAAATGAATCCAAATTGTGGTGCAGAAATCACATCAAACTCAATACTTTCTTGATGTCCCTTCCCACACTTTAATTGCATGGGCTGTGTATGCTGAGTGATTGGGCCTGAAACCAACGGTGATCCATCCACTGATTTCACTTGCTCTGGCTGTTCTTTAGATACCAATGAAAGTCCTAGTTTTTTAGCTACTTGATCGTCTACAAAATTACCAGTGGCCCCTGAGTCGACCATCAGTGACACTGGTATGCGCCTTCCTTGTACTTCCAGATGGCCAGCCAGCATAATGTGAGCTGACGGAGTGTGATGAACATTTGCTAGCATCTTTGGGGTATCTTCAGATTCGCTCGCCCACACCCCCCTCACGGACGAGCTGGGGCGTTTCCCAACTGGGTTCCTTTGGTGGATGGTTTATTGGTGCATTCTCGGACGAAGTGGCCCGACTTTCCGCAGTAGAGACATCATTTCTCTCTCCTTCTTCTCTCTTTCTCCTCCTTAGTTAAGGGGCCTCGTATGGTTCCAATCTGCATCGGTTCCTCAGTTCCCTTCTCGGATAACTTGGAGTTTTTCTGTTGGTCTAGCCGAACCATAGGCTTACTGTCCCATTTACGACGGTCTTGGCGACGTTCACTTTGTCTCTGATCTAACCGTAATGCCAGATCAATCATGGTGGAACAGTCTTCTGGTTGGGGGTCTACTTGTGCGATTAAATCCTTCAAATCCTCCCGTAGACCCTGATAGAACAGGGCCATTCTCTTTTCTTGGGGCCAATCAGTTTCCACAGCCAATCGATTGAAAGCCGTGACATACGAAACCAGGTCCCTGCTTCCTTGCCTCAGTGTCAGCAATTCTCGATCTTTAATCAATGTTGCTGCCCTACGGTTGAATATTTTACCGAATTCATCTACAAAGGTGTCCCAGTTGTACAATAAGGCATCGTCTTTGCGAACCAGTGGTGTTGCCCAAGAAGCTGCATCCCCCGTGAGATAGGATATTACAAATGCTGTGCGGGCTTGTGCGGTTCTAAAAATTCCTGGCTTGGTCAAAAAATGCAACTGACACTGCATGACGAACTGGCTAAATTTCTGTGGGTCCCCATGGTATCTTTCGGGTGCAGCAAGGGGCAGGGATGGTTCCGTGGCTACCTGCACTTGTACTGGCACTGGTGGGGGTTGTCTGGGCAAGGGCGTTGCTTTGGCCTGAGTCTGGATAGTCAGGGTATGGACTTGGCCTGCTAAGTTCTGATAGTCCTGCCTGGTTGCTGCCAATTCAGCCTTGAGGTCCTGGAGAAGGGCTACTACATCTGCCATGATTGTGCTGCCTAGGCGCCGAAGAATACGTGGGCTCGTAATTCTGTCAGATCCTTACTCCTCTTGACAGGCGCAGAGGCAGCACAAACTCCTCCCTCCCCATTGGGTCTTGGCACCTGGGAAGTGAAAACCGCAGGCCACCGCAACCCTCTGGGGAAAGAGGGTTAGGGTTCGTTGAATGGATGGGTAGAGGGAGTTCAGGATAACCGGAGAGAGGTTTAGGGTAACACAATGGATGGGAAAGGGGGTTTCAGGGAAACATGCTCCTCGGCTCCAAGGCTCCTCTTGCGGATGGTTGTAGGCGTTGACTTCGCACACACACACTTTCACACTAACATCACTCTCACTGAAATTCTCCTTGAAGGCCTTTGTACTGGAGCCTCTGACCAGCTTGCACCAAGAACAGTGTTCTCTAGTATTGACTGATTTTCACACTGCCTTCTCAAACATGAACTGTGCCCTCATTACTTCATGAAAGCAAACCCTACCAACCTCACATCATATCGTGGTTGCCTCCCCACCAATATGCAGATTACATGTTCCCCACCACACCCTGTGCAAAGTCGCAACAAACAAATAACATGCACACGAGGTGCTAAAGCACTTAGCTCTATGTTCTGTGGAGTTCTAGGTCCTTTGGCCTTTTCGGGTGGTTGATAGGCGTGATATGTCTCTCCGATCAAGCAAATGAGCTGAAAATAGCAAAACAAAGTCAGTGCACGTGCGTGCGGAATTGCCGTTCCAACGGAACGTTCCCTAACGGTTAAAGATCTGTGTTAACGGTGCGGTTGCTTCACCGCCAAGCTAACTCCAACTCTGGGTTAGTATCATGCTTTGCATGCAATAATGTCGTGCCTCCGAAAACGTCAACAGTATAATTCCTCAGCGTGCAACACGTTCACTCCCCACAGGAGAAATCAGCTGTCTAAGTAAAAGACTTGTACTTAGCTCTTTCATGTACGCGGGGCCGGGGGTAGAGCTGGCGGGCGGTGCCCCGCGTAGGCGTGCCTGCAGGAGCTCGAGGGAAACACGTCCTCTCTCGACGATGGCCAGGATTACGAGCGCTCCTCCCTGGGCGCGGCTCGCGCATGCGCAGTAGCGCGCGTGTGGTCCTTTTCCTCCCAGCAGGCCCGTGAAGCGCATGGCCTGCTGGGCAATGTAGTCTCTGGGCGGTTCTCCTTCCTTGGGCCTTTGTTCTGCAAAATGGAAGGAGAACACGCCTGGACAAGGTGGTTGGACTCCCCAGAGCCCTCTTAACTCCCCCCAAAACCCCCAAAACACTGCCAATTGCCCCAGCCCTGACAGTTACGGTTTGATTGAACCTTTCACAATATGTAGCAAACGCAATACAAATATCACATTTAATGTAAAATAAATGGTGCATATTAAAACCAATTTTATAAAATTTTGTCCATATACTTAAATTCTTCCTTACTAATATTCATATAGCTTTTTAAAAATCTGCTTTGAAGTTCATTGTTTCAATACACATAGTCAAAGATTCACTGCTTATAATGATACGCCAGATCATCTCATGAGGCATTGAGGCATGTACTATAAACATTTCTCAAAATAGGTAGTTTTCTTAGATTGGAGGGAGAGACAATTCATTTCACTTGTTTGGTCTTCAAATATCCTTAACTGCTCACATGCCCGTCGGTACACACCTAGGTCTCCAATGGCTCTGGGTAGACTCACCAGTGTATTGAAGCATTCTGGACCTGTGGCACATTGCTGTGGTGAAGCACCCGCTTCAGAACGGTCCTTCTTGCACTGCAAACCTCTTTCCAGCTTTCCGGACAGCTTTGTGTGCACCCGCCAGCACGACCACTGCTTCTCTGAACAATTGTGTTCCCGACAGCTCTGCCGTCGCTGCCGACTCCTCAATGGTTCTCTCGGTGCCTGCAGTGTCCCGTCTGGCCTTGAGCCACATTGGTATGTCCCGCTTGCGAGCAGCGGGGTAGAAGTGTCTGCTTTCTCCTGCACTGCCCTTCCCCATATACTGTTGTCTGCCTCGGCTCTGCATATCTCGTATCGGCCTCCGCTTCCTTCGTGTTCGGTTCTCCTGATCTGAATGCGGATACCATCTTTAAATGTCCTGCTCATTAGGGCCTCCCCAAAAACGGCTAGTCTGCATGCTCAACTTTGTGTTTCTTCTGATCTGCATTAACCCCTTTCTTATCGTCTCGTCTCAGTACCTAAGGTTAGTCCACAGTATTTCTATAATTTCTAATGTGATATTGTTCAGAATTTCTATTCAGAAAACCATTAGAGACAGGAGATGTTAAAGGTGTATTACGTGTGTCTTGACTGGAATGTCAGTATGCCATCAGGTGTTTAGGTGTCATAGGGTTTTCTTCAAAAGGGCAGGGATATTGCATCTCTCCTATAGGAGTCACCAGCTCCTCTGGGCAGTCGTCCCCTTCCACATTATCCTCCCTCATGGTACCTTCACCAGGGTCAGAATCAGGTAGCGGCTGCTGTCCACTGGCCATGATGGAGGAGATCTTCACCGGGGAATCAGTGATGACTCAGTCGGATTCATCACAAATCTCAATCCACAGGAAGAGTTTCCAAAAATATGATTGGGAATACAGACTACCAAAAGGACAGTAGACAAGTGCAGGGTAGAAGGCAGCGTCAAGAGACAGGCAGGGCCAGAAACAGAATGGCAGTAAACCAAGCGACAGAACCAAAGGGTAATCCAAACAGCAGAATCCCAAAACACAGAGCAAATGGGTCTGGTACACAAAAGCAGGAATTCAGAATAAAGAACAGTTTGAACACACAGGAGTTACTTCATTTGAGAAGTGCATAGAGCTGTCTGTACGCGGCTTAAATCCTCTCTGTGGGCTGCAGCAAACGATGTTCTGGGTTTGCGTGATGTCACGCGCCTTTGACATCCAGTGTGTGACATAGTCCATGTGCCCGTTTCTGCCGACAAGCCTCCGGTGTCATAATGGACAATGAATAAGCCGCCATGGCAACCTTCAAGCTGAGTGACCGCCTCGGCGGGCGAAGGCGCGCCATGCGACACTGAGTCTAAAAGGCCCCATACTTCGTTCCCATAGGCCTTTGCCCAGATTCTGAAGGTATTATCCAGGAAGTCTCATTTGGTATACAATTGCTAATGCAGAATCCATCCCCTTGTGGGTCGTCTGGGGTTTTTCTCTTCTCAGGATTTTCTGGCCCAGAGTTTTGGCAATCCCATCTAGGTCCGTCTCCATTGACCCTGCACCATTTCCTACATTGAATGGTATGCCGCCTGCTGGGTGGTCCTCTGTCTCAATGATTTCCGCCCATTCTTGGGATGCATGGCCCTTAGTTGAGCTATAGCCCCTGGAGAGGGGCCTTCCTCCTACTCATCTTAAAAATGATCGTGCGTATGGATGTGGTCTTGCCATTCATTAGGGACCTTGCTTGGTTGGAATTGACTTTCTCCTGTTGGTCTAGCGATAGTCTTGTCATCAGCACTTCCTCCCACTGATTAATAGGTTTCTGGCTAGAGTCTCGACTCTTCCTCGCCCTCCTCCTCGATTTGTTACATTTGCTCATAATCTAGCCTGTGCACGTTTTCCTGCCGTCATCTCCTGGGAACGGGGATTTGGCTTTTTGTCTTTGCATTGTGTTTCTCTGAGTTGGACTCGGGTCTAAAGGCATGTTTTCAGCGACAGACCACTCACTCACTGTCATTATGGTAGCAATTTCCCTTTGTTTCCGAGTGTAGACGTGTCCTGCTCTCTGAATCCCTGCAAGGTTCACTCTATGGCAGGCCTTGGGTTTTCTCTGCTTCGACTCCTCATAAGCTCAGCTCGAGTTCTCACACAGTATCCAAACCGAAGTAGCCGAATACCTCTCCTCCTCGCAGATGCAGGGGGTCCTGTAGATTGGTTAACCAAGACAGCCCAGATATTATCTGGACACTGCGCATGACTAAACACTGTAACCACATCATATTCAATCCTCCAATTTGCTTTATTCGTTTAAAAAAAAAGTGAAACAAATTTAAATAAAAATGCATAATATCCATCTTCACTTATTCATCTAATTTTGTCCTACAAAAAGTCAGTCTAAAATAAACACATTTTGAAGAATGAAACATAATAAATGGCATACCAGTTAAAAAAGTATAGAGAACAGTTATACTTGAGCATCAATGTCACCCTACCAATGCATTTCTCCGTAGCCATGCCCTATATATGTATTAAGCAACCCCCCAGATGATCACAGTGCTAGAGGTCGACTTACACAAATTCAAGGCTCCTGTAACGGTTCTTGTCATGTGATTTAGAAATAGGGGCTTCAGGTAAGTGGATCTTGGGTCTCTGTAGGCTTGGCATAAAAGCATGAAGTGCTGCAAAGAATCTTCAGTGTTTATACATGACCAACACAGATCTGTTTCAGCAACATTCCAGCCCTTTTTCAGATTTGCTAATGGTAAAATGTCAAACCTAAGCTTAATATAAAGGTATCTGGTAAACTGAGGACTTTTGTGATCGGGATAATCCTCAAGCCCAGGGTTATGTTTAGATAGCCAATATTCTGAGGAAATGAAGTTTTTAGGTATTTATCATTTATGCAGGCCTACACCATACATCCATATGAACTCCTAACGTGTGCATTGGTGTTACATATTATGCAAGTGGGATTGTCCCAAATATTCTTGGAGCTACATTCCAGTGAGCAAAATCTTAACGTGTCTGGACCAAGCTCTTTTAATGCCCCCATCTCGCGCTAGAACATCACGAATTGCATCAGTAAACTTGGCTAAGAGCAGGGAGGACCATATTGTTGGCCAATACAAAACCAGTTTTAGCTTTAATATGTTTAAAGTCAAGTTCTAGTCTGAGCAACATATTTGGCGTCCCCCTGGGGAGGGCTGAAAGCGTTTTCATTAGTTTGTTTTCAGCAATTGTTAATTGAATCAGTGCATCCCCATAGTTCAGCACCAAAAACTGCCAATTTTTGTACTTACAGTTTTAAACCTTAATGGGAGGACTGACTGCACTTTTCCCATGAATATGTGCAAATCTACAAAGCGCATTGCAAGATGTATCTGGAGTCAAATGTGATTTTCACCAGTTGCTCATTCCACATGCATCTGCTTTCGAATCATATGCCTATGTAGTTGAAGCTAAAAACGTGTTTGATAACCATTCCCTCAAAGTTAACTATGTACCCTTGACATTCATCCTTTTGTACAGAGACTGAAGCTGTGGTCTCACCAAAGAGGCTCCAGTGGTCGGCTGACCTGATTATTATTATTACATAGACTTGCACTTGCTTTTAGCACTTGGTTTTAGCGGGGATAATGGAACAACTACATTCTTGAGCCTATCCTATAGGAGCATATGGGAACACAATCAAAAGCTGTTTTCAAATCAATAAAGAGCATATATAAATGTGTCTCCCTTGGTACAGCATATTTTGATATAAGTATAGATAACCTGAAACACTGATAGATACTGCTAAGCTGGGCCGGTGCAAGGATTTTTGTCGCTGTAGGCAAAAGGCAATTTTGCCACCCCTGCTACCGACTCCATGTGTCCGGACTATACCACCCCTTCATCCCAAATGTGTCCTCAGCACTTCACATGCATGCTTTGGCTGTCATGTTTACAAGCTGCAGTTTCTCCATCATGTTTTAAACCTTTTCTTAACAAGCTAAAATTAAATCACTCTCTCTTACACACACAAGGTATAATAAACAGGCTGGATCAGAAATAGATCAGGAAGGATTATCAATACAAATGACACACGAAAAAGCTATGATATCAGGACCCTCAGACATCCCTTTCCTACACATTCTCTCTCTCGCTCTCTCGCTCTCTCTTTCTCTCTCTCTCTTTTCCTTCCACCTGGCTTTCTACGAGCACCCTGATTATTTGGAGGTTGGAACTACCACTGGCTCTGCTTGCTATATCTCTGCCCTGCCTTCACCTGAATCCATTAAGCCTCTAATAAAGAGAGTGGCAGAAACCGCTGCTCAAGTCACTAAAAGTGAGTGGCTGTTAGTAGTTTTGCTACTGCCTCTACTAGCTTGGTTTGGTGGTACCCCCCTCAAATCCAGATATCAGGGATGGCAAAAAAATACCTTTTAGTTGACTGCATTCTCAGGCGAGTGGAGGGTATTCCTTTGGTATCTCAAAGCTGGCGAGGAGAAAAGGAGTGGACCACCCACCCATCCCTAAGCCGCTGGAAGCACAAGCTGGTGTTACTGGAAATCCACCTGGCAAAAATTATTTGGTCAGGGTGGTGACCACAAATTGGCTGCTGTTAAGGCTTGATAAAAAGAATGGGGCAGTGGCTCTGCCTCCTGGCCACTCCACCATGAGATGGAGTGAAGATGTGGAGAAAGCTCTTCTTCAACCAGGTTTTCTAAATCGCGGCTTTAGTGCACTGTGCAGCTGGGAGTTTTAACCAGTTTTACTGTCCCAATGTTCTTTAAAATGTTTGATTTCTCACAAACTGCCCATAAAGGTCCTCCTGGTACTACTCAGTTTTCTGCTTAAAGATATTAATTGTGTTTCATAAGTGTGTGCCACACTGCTTCCGTAATTCATTAACAGATACAGTACTGGCACAAACGGTGCAAGCGTTATTCACACACAAAAAAGACAAAGCAACACATGCAGCAGAAGTTGAAACTTCCCAGACATACAGAAAACGCACCGCAAAAGAGCAAACTTCTCCCACAAGCAGTTCAGCATGGTCAAGTGGAAGTTGTCTCACAAAAAAGCCAACCCAGGCATCCCTCACAAAAAGTGCAGGTAAAGAGTGGACAGTCTAGGGCATGTTTCCGTCACACGTGGGTACAAGTATATCATGGACAAGTCCATTACAGGTTTCCCTAACAAATTGGAACATGGACAGCAGGGTAGGGCAAGACAAGCTTCCCTCATGAACAGACACTGTATGTGCACAGTCACTGCAAGCTTCCCTAACAAACGGGTACAGCATGGGCAGGGTCAGTGCAAGTCCCGCGTAAACAGGTACTCGCACAGCATGCTAGGGCCAGTGTAAGTTTCCCTCACAAATACACACAATTACAGCATTGGCAGAGCAACTTATTGCAAGTGCACACTTCATTCAAATTGGTAATGTTTTGGCTCAAACCGGATCAGTGCAAGGCTCCCTCCACACACTCGTACAGGTACAGCATGTGCAAGACGAGTGCATGTTTTCATCCTAAACTAGGTCAGAGCAAGTGCAAGCTCCCTCAAAAGACAACTTGCGGTGAATAGCCACTGACAGTGCAGGTTTTTCCATGAAAAGAACAGGTACAGCGCAAGCTCCAAGAACATGCAGCCTGCTAGCTCCCATGCATGTGGAAAGCTCCTCTTTCAAGGCATAACATAAGCAGTGTCGCATAGCAATTTGCTATGCAATTCTGTAAGTTTGCTAATCAAATGGACACTTGTGTAGCAAAGTTAGCTATTTAAATTGCCCTCTTCAATTAACGCACAGCTCACCCTGCATTCCTCTGTTGACCATGGTGCTCTCTTCGCCCTCTTTTCTCTGTTCACTTCAAGTGCTAATGGAGAGAAAGTGCAGCAGTAATCATCTCCTTCACTCTTAAGTGCCAAGGCATGTGTGGGAGTGCTAGGCAAGATTTTTTTTTTTCTTTTTCAAATAATTGCAAACCAGAAGTAATCAGGATGATACTTTTATTAAGCTTTGTATATTCTGTCTGGCAAAGACCAGTATGTGTCAACTTTATATTCATATAAAAGGGTGCAGCAATTCCATTCTTAAAATGTAAGTTGTTACAGAATGCATAATTACACTATTGATACTGTACCACACTGCATCATCTCCATGTGTTACTGTAAAGTTTAGGTTAGTATATCTAAATTTCATAGTGCCCACTGTATTTCATTTTGTTGGGAACGATGCATCATATTGACAAGTGAACACTTTTGAAAATCTACATGATCAAATTCTTTTGATGGCAAACATCGTTCTGTAACCTGCAGGTTGCATACATCTTGCAACTAGTGCTCAACCCATGAGCAAACCCATATTCCTTGAAATTCTGTATTAACACTTTGTTGCTTTATACCAGGTAACCTGAAAGTGGGATGACCACAAACTACACTATTCCACCTAGTTTGCCCAGTTATCTGCCTGCTACGCAATCCACTCTGCTTATTCTCTTTCTTACCGCCTGCATAATGAATTACCAAAGCGAACTAAATGCTTACGCAAAGTAGTGATAAATAGTTCCATCCAGTCAGTACATCCACAGATCTACTGCAATTTCAAACACTGTAGTTGACCTCCAGCGTACGCTTTGATATATGATTGTGTTATATATTACCTCCTGCAAGAGACAGCTGGCCAAACTGTTTTCAGAGCCTTTTTTTATCATATGTATTTATTTGTGTCCGTTCATGCAGCTAACCCTTTACATTTTACAGATACTCATCTATGGCTCAAAGTCTTTTTGCCAGTAGATTTTATAAAGGGCAAGTAGCATCTACAAGAGATGTATGAAACTTTTATTTAACACTTACTTTACAGAAAAATGTAAAATTAAAAGTTTCACTGTGCATGGCTGGCCTGTGTCATGATCTCAGTCAGTGAGCTTAATCCTCATTCAGGCAGTCAGGTTAAGCAGGGAACATTATATCAATCAGCAGGTCAAAGGTGGCTCTTTGCCTGGCACATATGGCTTTTACACCATCCACAGTATATACTTTCATAGACTCCTGTGATGTTCAATAGTAATTTCATACACTCAACATGGCCGCCGCAAAACCCATTTACAAGTAGCAGCACAGTTCTATTCAGATTTGCAGAGGAACTACTTAAGCCCCGCCTCCGCTGGAACGCATGCTTTGCGTCTGCTCCGCTGACAGCAGGTAACACTACTAGCGTTTCTTCTCACAGAATCTGTGAAGAAAAGGAGATAATAGAGACATTAGTTTTACGAAAAGCTACAGCGTACCATAGTTCACAGAATAGACTTACCCGACAGACGTTATCTCCAATGCGGTTATCTTCAGTTAAGAACTTTTACTCGCTTGCAGTCGCAGCATCTTCAGTCAGAAGTTTCTATAAGTGTTTATGTACCTGAAGGTTCTTCTAGTTTTCACCTCACAATTGTTACCGCGTTCCTCCTTGAAGGCTGCAGTTACTCTGTATTGGCGAACTTACGTTTTAAAAAACGTTTTCTCATCCTGGGTAACTCTGCAGCCATAATTCTTTCCCCAACTTCCTAGAACCTGCGAAAAGGAGAAAAAGAACAAATGTAATTAGAAAGAGAGATCTCGCCAACGTAGCAATCCATTCAAGCCCTTAAAGATTACAGTATCTTCACCTACTTACTTACCCAAAGACTAATTCTAAAAAGAATAGACATTTCAAGGCAAGAAGCTATAGAGTTCATCAGCAACCCAAGTTACCATTTTTTCTCCATCTCAACGCGCCCCTGTACAAAAATAGGATGGAGAACTACACAATAATAAAACACAGATGAGAAGGGAATTCAGCCCTAGAGTTAGAAGGTTGTGATTTAAGGGAATACACTTCTCATGTGGTATCATCTTAGTTAATAGATGTTATAGCATTCCTATTGTTGTCATTAGTTTGTTCAAACAGAAAAAGAATCCTAAAGGCTCCAAGCTATCGGGTCCACAGGCTGGGAAGGTATTATGCTCCCGAGGAGTCCAGGTAAGCGTTACACTCTGCGTGGCAGCAGTGTGCCAAACAAAGTGGGTTTGTAGGGACATGCACCATTTTAAAGAAATCCCATTGCTATGGGTCGCGTGCATTTCTGTTAGGTTGAATAAGTAAACAAAGTTACCTGACCTGCAGGTCTAGTGGAAGTTTAAAGAATTTGTAAGGCCCGACTCCTCTCGGTAATGTCTTATTTCAGCGGTACGCAAGATTGCTGTATTGTTGCTCATTTCATGTCGGTATGAAGTCCAATCATCGAAAGTAGTTTTGTCGTCAGGTGTTTGCCAGAAACATTTTTGCCGAAAAAAACACATCGCCACTTTTCGTTTGGGGATTAGGGGGGCGGGTGGTGGTGGTGGTGGTGGTGGTGGTGGGGGGGGGGTGGGGGTGCTCATGGGCATATAAGGGGTTGGTGGGGGGAGGCGGAGGGGAAACAGAACAAAATAGGTGGGCTGATGGGGCTTTGGGAGGGGCCCATGCTGAAAAAGTAGAAATACATTTTTTTTTTCTCAAAGCTTTTTTTTTTTTTTACGCCCGACGAAAACACAGTTGTCGATGATATGACATAGGGCCTTCATTTCTTGGATACAAATAACTTCTGGTGACATTAACAATATTAGTATTAAACACACACACACACACCTACACACACACCTACACACACACACCCCTACCTACACACACACACACCCCTACCTACACACACACACACCCCTACCTACACGCCTACCTTCACACACACACACACACACCCCTACCTACACACCTACCTTCACACACACACCCTTACCTACACACCTACCTTCACACACACACACCCCTACCTTCACACACACACACACCCCTACCTACACACCTACCTTCACACACACACACACCCCTACCTACACACACCTACCTACATTCACACACCCCTACCTACACACACACACCTACCTACACACACCTGCCAAGCCTGGGTATGTTTGACCTTTTGCAAATTGCCCTTGGGAATTTAACCTTTTGACCAAATTGACCTCCATTGTTAAAGATGCGGGGGACACCCCTGGAGCCCCCTTTTGACCTACTTACATGAACATGAGGAGCAGGTGACACCCCCTCAACACCTACACTTCTTGGTCAGGTAAGTAGGTATTCACCTATTTGACCTAAAACAAAAAAGTCAATTTGGACCAGATGCAAAATAAAAAGGTCAATTTGGACCACTCAGAAAAGGTCAAAATGTCAAATGTTTTAGGTCATATAGGCTAATACCAAGCCTGCCCACTATGCCTGTTAGCCAATCTCAAGCTGTCCAAGGAGATGGAAAGGGACAGACAGAGAGCATGTTCTAAGACTGCAGGGCAATGCAGTTTTGCTGGACCATACATGGCCCTTTGGAGTGCAAGTACACTGCAGGCAAAGTGCCGTCTGCTTCCTCTATGTTCAATGGCGCCCCAAGTGGATTATTAGTTGTTCTGACCCTGCTTTTCAGTACCATCCATTTGGAAGGTCACACCTTTTTTTCCATCATCCAATTGCTTGCACGACCATCCAAGTTGTTTGATTAGTTTAGTACTTTTCACAGTAATTTTAAAGTCTGATCAGCATTTTAACATCAGAAGACCGACATGAAACTTTGAAAGGTTGGGTACTATGCATTTACGCTTAACATGCACGTATTCTCAGCCAGCATGCTTATCTTAATCCAGAACAGGACTGCGAGACTTGTCCTTGGCCTCAAGCCCAAGCATCGTATCTCTCCAGCCCTGAAATCTCTTCACTGGCTCTCAGTGGCTGCAAGGATTAAATTCAAGTCCCCCTCTGCATTGTCCACAAGGCTTTCTGGGACTTGGGTCCAAAATACCTTCAGCTGCCCCTCCGTAAATATCTTCCCTCTCGAGTCCTTCGCTCCTCCTCTAACACCCGCAGGGTCAGCTGTTTTTCTAAGAAATGAGCTTGGGGTATGTTATGCAGAATCCTGTGAAGTTCCCTTGGGGAACCCTGCAAAAACATTAAGACTACAGGAGTAAGCAGTAAACCCAATTGGTAGCAGTCTGCACCACCCAGATTTACCTGGTAGCTGTGGCTGAGCAGTCAGACTTCTCTCAAGAAGAGTAGTGCAGTATGCAGAGTATACACAATAGGGCCAAAACACAGTAGAGTAAACACGCACTGACCAGAGCTTTGTATAAAAAGTATATGATTATTTATTTAAAACACACTTTATGGCATATACTAGCACTCTCAATCAAAAGCAAGTTAAAACACAGTCAGGCAAAGTATACACACCTCCCTTAATAGTTATCAGACAAGTCAGGGTTAAAACACTACTATTTGTTAGAACAGAGATGAACGCTTAACCAAGATGGCACTCTGATAATGTAGCTAAAGGGAGAGAAAAAGGCAGAGCAGAAGAATTAAACAGTTCCCAACGCTTTTAAGAGTTCAGAGCAAGGGAAGAAAGGCAGGTTATACTGTAGAGCCAAAGTTCATAGGCCAGGCCCACTTTAAATGGAGCAAAGCAAAATGTGACCAGGATCACACGGTTTAAAGTGCACTGAAAGTCTTTGCAGAGTGTTCAAAAGAGGTTGGGGTGATTCAAAAGATATAGTTAGAAGGCCTGGAGCCAACCCAGTTTAGAAGCCAAGGATTTAAGGGTCACCTTTAGCAATCTGTAGAAAGGGAAGCCAGACAGGACACAGTACCTTAAAGAGAAAGGAAGCTCCAGCGGGGGCAGTTGTTCCTGGCAGTGGTTGAGGTTCGTGGGTCTGACCAGGGGAAGAGAAGATCTCGTCAAGGAGGGGACGTGGAGTCGTTGCACTGCACCGGGATGAAACCAGCCGCGGAGTTCCCGATTAAAAGGTGTGGCCCTTTCATTCACGGTCAAAAGTGGTGATCTTGGCTATCCGGCCGCCGGCGTTCTTGGCACGGGCGATTTGACCAGGATACATCTTTGGAAGGCGAAAAGGGCGAACTGGTTGATCCCACCAGCTCAGGGGAAGAAGACTCGTCCAGCAGAAGATCTTCTCTTGTCGTCGGGAAAGTGGTGAGGTAGTTGCAGCAGGGCTTCACTGGTGGTGTCGTCATTGCAGATGGCTCAGCTTCTTCCCTCTTTGGATTCTTAGGTCCTGTGGCGACTTCTGAAGTTCCAGTCCCAAAGGCGCTGCTTTTATGCAGAAAACCCCCCCATTCATCAGCCTAGCTGTCAATCGCACATGCTAAGTGGTGAGCCGGGCGGCTCTCCACTGGGCCAATCAGAGTAGAGTGCGACTTGGGTTGCTAAGGCAACGCAGTCCAGGGTACCAATTCCCCCCTCCACCTGTCCTGTGGAACCCAGACAGAGTGGCACCATTTGGAGGGCTTCTGGGGAGAAGCCGGCCAAAATAGTGGAGCAAAGGGCTCGACCTTGGTCAGAGTTACAGAGACGGACACAAATGCCATTTTAGAATCGAGTTCTGGCAAAAAGACCCAACTGGTGATTTACTTTTAAATAAATAAACCGGCGGTATCTTTAACATTGCACCAAAAAGTGGTGCGTTTAAAATCAATGGGAAAATCCCATAGAGAATATTCCGGTGGAATATTTCGCGTGGTAACCACTGCCACCAGCCAGAAACTCGATGAGGTGGGACGGGACAGTGCCCCCTCGAAAACAGACCCGGGGCAATCAAATGACTCCTTACCAGTACTTCCATAATAGGATGGTTTGTACTGGTTCTGTTCACAATTTTGGACTAGTAAAGCCAATGGTGACTTTACATTCCATGAGAGACAATAGTCAGTCCCAGGGTATGGAGTCTATGTTTGGGGGTCACTGTGACACCCCTGTGGTACTGCACTGAGGGTGCTGTGTACCACACATACAGAAAAACAGATGATACCCTATGGAGTAAAAAGAAACCCCATAGCCCATAAGCACATAACAAGTCAAAGACATACCTCAAATCATGTCTAAGAGTGGGAGTAAAAGAGTCTCACTCTTAGCAGGAGAAAAAAACAAACCCCAAAAATCCAGCAAAGCTGCTGGGGGACTCACTAGGTTTGGGAAATTAGCCTTATAAGAGAATTCTCCCCAACAGGGTAGATCTCTGTCTTTGGCTGGGGCCTCCTTTTGAAACAGCCTCCCTACCACTCTAAAACTTGAGGCGAACCACCTCTGGTTCAGGAAGCACCTCAATACCTTCCTCTTTACTTCTGCCTTCTCTCCTCCTCTCCCCTGTGGATCTGTTCTGTAACGGCATTGTGCACCTGTTCTCCCTCTGTCTTCAGGGTCCAGGGACCTTCTCACCCTGCCACCCATCTGCACTGCCTCCGGGCAATCCCTTGCACTAGGGTCTGTATCTGTAACCCTGTAGTCCCCCACCCCCCTTCTTTTTTCATTTTGTGCACTTATTCAGCCGCACCCTGTCTGTTGCCTTACCCTAGCACTTGCTACTTTCTGGCTACAGTAGCACTGTTTGTTGCCCTGGTTATCCATCTATTTATACATGTTTTATTTACTTATTTTATTTTTTCACAGCACTTTCCACCTCTCCCCACCTCCCTTGCTCTTAACCCTCTCCCTCTCCCATGCACTTGAGCGTTATCAATGTCACTGGGCCTAGTAAAATCGTTGTTTTTGTTCTCCTTTATTCCCCTCCCTTGCCTCATCGCACTCTGAAACACTTGTGTACGAGTGCGATACAACTAAAGTTTCAATATCTTGAATTTATAACTTGCACTGGACATAAATATACTGGCAAAGACTGTTCGATCACGGTATCTGCTTCTTCTCACTGTCCCCAAACCCTGCTGTGCTTCTTCCAGTTTCCGATCTTTTGCCCTCTTAGGCCCCAAACACTGGAATTCTTTCCCTCTGTCTATCCACTCTTCTTCTTCCCTTTGTATTTTTCACTCTAACCTGAAAGCTCATCTTCTCTCCCTTCTTTCTACTTGGTGACTTTCTGTTTCTCTCCCCCTCCTTCTGTTTTTGCATTATCATGTATATTGTACCACTTTTCTAATATTTTGTGATATCGTCAATGATATTTGTGATGTCATCTTTGATGTCCTGGGTGTTAGTCTTAGCAAATCACGTACATTGTACAAGTTATGGTTGCTTAGCTTACTATAATGGGGGAATGTGCAGTGGTGTTTGGTTGCACTGTGAAGTATAACATTCCTTTAGTGGCATTTTTTTTACTGAATGCACATATATATGTATGGCAGGGAAGGAAAAGAAAGGGGCTAAATAAGTGATGTCATCATTGATGTCAGCATTGACATTTGAGATGACATCTTTCATGGTCTGGGTGTTAGTGTTAGCAGTGCACAGGGGTGGTGGCAGGGTTGGGGGCTTACTTTACCATAACTGTCATATTTCAGGGGTTTTTCAGTTTTAATTTGAAGCATAAAGGGAAAGTTTACAGATTTTTGTCACTTAACCATAATGTCCCCTCAACAAAGTTTTTTTTGTAGGGAATTGTATAGGTTTTTGGAAGGTGGATCTTAAGCATAAAATTGTGGCAATGAAGTCGTTGAGCAGAATATACACTGTAATCATGTGATTTTGAGAGATATGTAGTATAATCTACGTACTTGACATACATTTAACATAGAAAATACAGAACTCCCTCCCGATATTGGAAAGGGACGGACTGAGCGCCTGTTTGCGGACGGGGTTGGACAGTATCAACATTACCCAAAGAGGTTCCACCTGGTCCGATACTATATTGCGCTCAAGGGGGGAGCTTTCCGGTATGTTTCATATATTCTGTTGGTGGGTGCTCCACGCATGTTGCAGTTGCGTGTAGTGGTATCTTTCTGTGGCTGGGAGGGAAAATTCCTCGTGCAATGTTTCAAATGGTACCAGTTTGTCCTCCCGCAGCACAGCCCCAACGGTGGTAATTCCTCGTTGGACCCATTCGGGCCATCTAGGTAGCTTTTGTATTTCAGGAAGATGGCAGTTGTTCCAAAGGGGTTGGGCCATTGTCAGTTTCCCATCTCATCCTAGGTGTCGGTGTACCTCTTTCCATATTCTCACAATATGTGTCGCCATATCTGGTTTCGGTGGGCGACCCAGGCTTCCGTAGAGATGTTCTAATGGTGCTGTTGTGTTGTGGGGGTTAATTGCTTTGATGTGCGGAAGTGTCCCATCCCCATGCAACATGTCATTGACCACCGTCAGCTGGCCGGCCCAGTAGTATGATTGGAGCCTGGGCAGTCCAATCCCTCCTTCCCATATGGACCTCTGGAGAGTGGAGAGAGCAATCCGCGGGTGCGCTCCTCCCCATAGCAGCTTTCAGAGGATGCAGTCGAGCTTATGGAATTCTTGCTGTGGGATATATAGAGGGGCGTTTTGCAGGATTTACAAGAATTTGGGGAGGGCAATCATTTTGAATAGTGCAGCTCTACCCAACAATGTCAGTGGCAAAGAGATCCAGTTGCCGGGTATCTTCTGAGACTCTTGTTACGAGGGGGGCAAGGTTCAGGGATGTATAGTCTGCAAGTTGCTGTGTGATGCGTATCCCAAGGTATTTGAAATGCTCCGTTTCGATCTGGTAGGGGCTGTTCATTAGACTAGCTGCTGGTACACCCCCTATGGGGGATAGGATGGATTTGGCCCAGTTCACTCGTAGGCCGCCGAATGCCCCATATTGCTCCAGTATGCTCGTGACTCTGGAGCAGGAATTGGCTGGGTCCTTCAGATAGATGAGCAGGTCATCAGCATAGAGCGATACTCTGTCCTCCCAGGTTGCTGACCAGCGAAAGCCTTCCCAGGTTGGTGTGTTTCTCAGGAGAATTGCCACAGGTTTTATTGCGACCGCAAAAATCATGGCTGACAGTGGGCAGCCCTACCTCGTGCCTCTCCCCAGCCCAAAGGGATCTGATTGCCATCTGTTGATCCTGGTTCTGGCCATTGGGCAGTTGTATAGTAGGTGTACCCAGCTCATAAAGCTCCAGCCGAAACCCATACAGTGCATTATGTCCCAGATAGCCTCCCATCTCACTGAGTCGAAGGCCTTTTCGAAGTCAATTGCTAGTAAGGCTAGGGGGCCTTGTATGCTGTCGGCTCTTTCCAGGGCTGAATATAATCTGTAAAGGTTCATGCGTGTTGATCTCTGTGGCATGAAGCCACACTGGTCCGGGTGGATTAGAGAGGGGATGACCTGTTGGATGCGGTCTGCTAGTATTTTTGCCAGTATCTTTGTTTCACTGTTGATAAGTGAAATAGGCCTGTATGAACTGCAGGTTTCGGGGGGTTTGTCCGGTTTGGGTATCGTTATTATCGTTGCTTCATGCAGGTCAGGTGAGAGAATGCCCTTTTCACGTGCATACTGGTATATCCGTAACGGGTGTGGTGCGATCACTTTGGTCCCCACCTTCCGCCATAGCTCGATCGGGAAGCCATTGGGACCTGGGGATTTACCGGTTTGGAGACCAGATATGGCACTTAGGATCTCGTCCTCCGTGATGTCCGTCTCCAGTAGTTCCTGCTGCGCCGCATTTAAGGTAGGGATGACTATTTCCTCCATGATCGAGGCATCCATTTTGGTCCTGGGTGCCCTATAGAGCTCAGCGTAATACTCTGCAAAGCCTTGTGTTATGTCCTGGTCCGTTACGCGAGTGTTTTGCTCTCCTGTTTCCAGCCGCCAGACATGGCTACGCCCCTTCTCTTTCCTTTCCAGCCATGCCAGCATCTTCCCGGCTTTGTCTCCCGTTTCATAGATTCTCGCTCGCAGGGAAAACATTCTTAATCAAAATCATCAGCAAGTTCCTTCAACAATTGACAAACAACAAATTGTCAGTTGTTGTAACAGCCCCCACAGGTTTAGCTGCCTACAACATAGGCGGTGTGACTTTACACCGTTTACTACTGCTTTCAGTAGAGCATCAAAATAAATTAGACTACTACAAACTTTCTGCAGAAGCTGCAATGGAATTACGCAGAGTATTGAAACAAATGAAAATGCTACTAATAGATGAAGTGAGCATGGTCTCCAACCTAATGTTGGCTTTGATTCATCTCAGATTGCAAGAAGTACTTAAAAATAATAACGAAAAACTCTTTGCAGGGAAACACATTATCTTTTCGGAGATCTTCTACAATTGACAGCAGTGAAAGGTGAACCGATCTTTAAAACCTTAGGCCACAAACTCTGCCGTAAAACTGTTGGCAATCTGCAGATCTCACTTATGCCAACATCTTAAAAAGTATTAGAGTTGGTGTGTTATCGCAAGAAGCACAAGCTGTATTAAAAAACCAGCATATACATGCACTTTATGGCGATAATGCATGTGCAACTGATGTTATGGAACAAATAGCGAACAAAAATGTCAATTGTATGGCTTTAATACCAACTCTTGCAAGCTGTTTCAAATTCAATGAAACAATGTTAAAGAAAGAAATGCAAGCAATAATAGAAATGAGCGCCACAGACAAACTAGACGTACATGGTATGACAGTACCCATGTGTGAGCAAGCCACAACAAGACTAATCGAAATAGTTTAGAAAATTCAATCTCCAACACAGCTGGGTTGGGAAAAATATTGAAATTATCATTGTAATGCTTAAACGTAACCTTGACGTAGAGCAAGGGCTAGTTAATGCAGCACTGGGCACAGTTGTTGGCTTTCAATCATACCCACGTGATAGCAACATTCAGTTTGTAAATATTCGCTTTGATAAAGTTTCAGAATAGAAAAGGATAGGGCGCTCAATTGCTCAATTCCTTCTCTTCAAAGACATGTATGTATGTACATAGAGAGCAATTTTCTCTAACTCTTGCATATGCAGTTACCATTCATAAATCCCAAGGTCTTACCCTAGAGAAAGCATTGACAGATGTAGGAAACACATTGTTTAAGGAAGGCATGAGCTGAGTAGCATTATCACGCTTACGTACACTTGACGTTCTATTGCTATTGCTAATAAACTTTGATTCAAGTAAGGTCAAAGCTGATTGCATTCTAGAATACGATAGATTGCGTTCACTGTACACCCATCATCTGAAACAATACCCTGTTCCAGATAAAGTGAAACGTGGTAAAAGAAAAGTAAATGAAACAGAAATGCAACAGCAAATTCCGCAAAGAAAAGAAAAGAAGCTTAAGTTTCATCAATTGCCGCAAACATAGAAGAACCTATTAGGGAATGTAAACAAGGGACGTCGGCAAAGAAGCAACAGAAAAACCAAAAAAAAACACTCAGATACAGAACTTGCTGGCCCATTCAAATTTGGAAATGAAAGTGGGGTAAGTTGCTATGCAAATGTAGCAATAAATATTCTATTTCAATTGCCACCAATTGTTAACAATATTTACCTGCACAGTACAGACCAATTGTGTTTGCAAATGTTAGTGCTGCATAGAAATGCAACAAGCAATCCTGACAGCACATAGTGTTCATGGAGTAAGGCAACAATTGGACGACAGTGCTGGAATGGTGAGATTCACTATGAACTCACAAGAATATCCACAAGAATTTCTAATGTACATACTATTAGTATTGGAAAACAAAAGCATACCTGTAAATGACATCTTCCAAATTTCGTACATGTGGAAACATACATGCACTCCTTGTAGCAAAGTGATACAGGAAGAAATCCCAAATGAGCGATTTGTGTATGTTTCCGTACCAAATAGTGAGAGCATTCCATTTCAGCAACTTGTACAAAATGCATACCATGGCAGATTATGTAGTATTTGCAATTCAGACAATCGCTCCACCTTGCTGATACAATCACATAGTGCCTACATAATACTTATGCTTCTACGTTATAATGCAGATGGCACCAAAAACAACTGCAAACTGACTGGATTCACACATGGTCAAGTGTCACTTGGAAAGCAAACCTTTACAACAGTAGGGATGATCTACCATGCCGGAGCTACAACCAATGCAGTTCACTACACTGTATACATTAAAAAGAATTCTGGATGGTTTGACTGTAATGATAGCACCATTACTCTAAAGCAGATGTTGCCAGCTAACCTAACAAATGCGTATTTAATGTTCTTGAAGTCAAAATGTACGAAATAATGTGTAATTCAAGATTGTCAACAAATTATGTGAAAGACTACAAACAGTTAGAATACGCCCACAGGTATCTAACTACCCAACAGGATGGAAGAATGACACAAATAAATGATTATCACAGATCGTTGGAAACAAATGCATAGGTAGAATACGCCTATAGGTATCTAACTGTTAAAAATGGGCAGAAAGGCAACAAACATAACATTGATCAGAAAGATGAAGAAAACACCGAAAGGAAAAAATGAAGTGGTTAGTACCATAGGAAATGAAGGTTTTTTTTTAATCCGACAAGGATTTTTTTCCCCCCAGACCCAAGGATTAGAAAAGCAAACACAGAAACTGAGCGCAATGCACAGTACACTGGTTTGTAAACTAAATATGAGCGTAAAAAAAAGGTTAACTGTCTATTATGCAATGTTGTAAATTTAAAAAAAATGCAAACACTAACAAACCTTTTTCTTTCATCACAGAAATGGAAAAAGTGATACTTCTACCAAGTACGATAGCCAATTAAAAAAATGTATGTGGATTCTGAACAAAGTAAGGAGTAAGTATATTGCAAGCATTTTCTACACATGGGAATCTACACGTCTAATCTATGGTACTAATTTGCTGCAGAGCCTGTAGGCAGCCCTTCCCTCTTCAGTGAGTAACCTACCACCTACAACTTACAACCAAGGTACAAGGAGTATAGTTCCTATCCACAACCATTGCTGCATATGCAAACCATGATCCTTGTAAATTAGCTGCTCATAAATTTACTTTTCGAAACATCGTCTGCAGCCATGAAGTTAAGACACTAGGGCATCAACACAACTAGCGCATTCCATCACACCCATATTGACTTGTAACTCCACTGCTTATGACTTCAGTCTTGCGTGCATGGGCTTTAGCCATGCACCCAAGAGTGCAGGGTCTCCCCACAACCACCTCGGTGATGTGTGGTAGTGGGGGTCATTCTATAGGTGTGTTATCCTTCAGTACCCCTGCACAGAGGCTTCCCTCCTAGCTGTATGTCTGTAGATCTTACATGGGATGGGTGTGCAGTGTCTTCCAAGTCTACTACTTACCACTTTGTTCTTGATTGCATGGCCTTTGGCCATGCACCCAAGACTGCACGCACTCCCCACAACTTGCCAATCAAAACGCAACACTACGGGTGTATGCATGGGTGGTACATGCGGCGGTGGTTGTGGCCAGGGCCTACAGTCTTGGAAGTAAGGCCTTTGGCCTTCAGCCATGCATCCAAGACTCTAGGCCCTGGCCACAACCACCGTAGCATGTGCCACCCATGGCGGCGTACTAATGAATATAATAGCCATTGGAAAAAATAATGCATTCACGGCATGTTGTCAATTTCAATGTTGCCTACCAATACGCGTGTGCATTCAACAGTTACAAATGTACTATCCACTCCATGGACTGAAGTGCTATCGTTATTACACCCCACATTCACTGTGCGTACAAGGTGTCCATAGAAATTACACCATGACGACCGAAGAACAAATGCATTGATCACCCATGTCTTACTGTCTGAACCTTTCCCAATGCTCTGTGACACAGCAAAATAGTTTCATGAAAAAAGCATGTGTACGCTGGTTGTTGCTCTGCTTTCCGCAGATCCAAGATGTCTGGCGCATCCAAACCATCTGACGCAGAACACTTCTCGCAGCAGCCAATGGGCAGAGACGTCGCATGTCCGCGGTCATGACGCCAGCCCCTTAGCCAATCGGTATCTTGTTCGTCAACCGAGCAGGGAAGTGTGACCACGGAGCGAACATAGATATCACTAATTTTTTCAGACCTATTTTTTGATAATTATAAAGAAAAATACAGCAAGGATGGTGAGCAAATTTACAAAAGCACGCTTTCTGGACCAAGCCCTTGTACCTGCCGCAGATTTCGTCAAAATCCGTCACACCTGTAGCCGTGCGCACAATTTTTCCCCCATTCAGTCTATGGAAAAAAAATATGTTTTGGGACCCCCCCTATAACTTTGCTCCCCCCCCCGGCCCAAACATCTCCAAACTTTGCAAAAAAATTCAGAGTGACCCATATACTTTTTTTTGCAAAGTTTAAAAAGTGTTCTTCCTATGGAAACAGCAACTTAACCATAACTACACGGCCACTACCATGACAGTGTAATATGTATATGTATTTTCTTTTTTTTTTATTCTTGTAACGTGCTTCATGCCCATGGGCCTCACAGCACACACAAAGGACGAGGACGGAACAAATAGAACACACAACAGAAACTAGGTTAAACCACAGTATCAGTTAGAAAATAGAGGTTTACTCTGGGTTAAGATTGAACAGAAGGGTCTTAGTCTGCTTTTTGAAGACCTCAATGGAGGAAGCCTGTCTCACATCGGGCGGCAGCTTATTCCAGGCAGAAGGCGCCTGGACATCAAAGGTAGTTCCATATTTTGATTTAAATAGACAATGGTCCTGCTTCCACTGCCAATTTAGAGACTCCTAGAAAGGTGACCACTGTGATTTTCAGCAGGGTAGCCCCTAGCTGCAAGAAGACATTATGCAACTACTTTAATTCAGATTGGTTTACATCTCTTATGTAATTTATGAAAGCACAGGGGAAATTCTTCTCTTTGGGTCGCCTGCTGGCCAGCACCATAGGCTGCAGCCTAGGTTGCCTAGTGCTTGCATTGGCACTGCCAGTTTGGATTCAGAGCACTACAGATTACAGAATTGTATTTGCAGAGACCCCTGCAGAGCATTATAACAAGGCTGCGCTAGAGCGTCCAAATACATCAGGTTCATGTTTCAAACAAGTGATATAAGAAGGAAGTGTTAAATGGGACATCTGCAAATGTTATGCTGTCCTGTGGCTGGTTGCTATGGTAACTTATGGGTTCTCTCTGAGATGCTTTAGCAGCACTTGGGTGTGATGACACATTGGCTGCATTTCTTGGGTTTGAAATCAAGCAAGCAGCCCCCTTACACATAATAATATTTCGATTTCTGTCTTTTACTAAACATAGCATACACCTTAAAATATGTAATTAGAATTTGAAGTTGAGATTGATGCAATTAGTTGATGCTGGACATATTAGGCTAAAAGAATATTAATAGTAAATGCACAGAATGGATGATAGATCAAACTGCTTTCTTGCAGCTATATTTTTATCTCGCTAAGATCTACTTTTAAATGAGTCCAAATGTGAGGTGTTCTAGTAATTTTTTTTTTTTTAAATATTTTTATTGGCATTTCTTCAAATTTAAACATCGGGACCCAACATAGTCCCACAAACCCCTCCACCCCACCCCCCTCCCTCCCCTCTGGTTAAACGTCTATGCATTGTCTTTGCAACCCTTGGATGTGTTCATTTTAAGCTGTAAACATATCAAGGATGCAGATGTTGTGTGGGCACCATTGCAGTATATAGTCGCTTTGCAGGAAGTCTATGGCGTCTCCCCAATCTGTGGAGAACTTCTGTCTGTCTCCTTGAAGGTTATAGGTGATCCGCTCCATGGCTACATAGTTCCAGATCCTCCTGAGCCATTCTTGTGTAGTTTGGGGGGGGGGTCTTCTGTTTCCATTTTTGCGCAATGGCTAGCCATGCTGCTATTAGGAATCCCATAAAGTTCAGTTTTTGAGTTTTCGTAAAAGACTTATCTCGGGGGGCCCACATACCGCACAGCCATATTTCTTCTCCTAGGTTGGCCGCACCCTCGAACATTTTCTGCATCTGTGCTTTCACTTCCGTCCAAAATTGTTGCAGTACTATACAGTCCCACCAGATGTGTCTCCAGGTTCCCAAGGAATCACATCCCCTCCAGCATTTCGCTTGCCTTGTAGGGAACATTCTGTGAATTCTCTCTGACGTATAGTGCCATTGGACCATCACCTTCGTCCATGCTTCCCTCGTTTGAACTGCATGTGTCCATTTTGGGATTATTAATTAGAGGTATTTCCATTGGTCCCGAGCAATTTGTTTCCCTAGGGTTACTTCCCACTTTTCCATGTACTGCCACGTTATGCTTTCTTCTCGGGCGTTTATAAAAATGTAGAGTGCGGAGACTAATTTTTTCACCCCCGTTTGGGTCAACATATATGTTTCGAATGTCCATGTCCATGCTATTGTTATTCTTGGTGTTTAGAGCCAGTGGTGGAGCTGCTCGTACTGGTATCTATCCCTTTCCGTGAGGCCAAGCAGTTCCTGGCAATCTGAAAAGGTTCTGATCTGTTGGCCTTCAATCATATCACCCACCTTTGTGCAGTCAGCCTTGCGCCATTTCCTAAAGGATCCTTTCACCAGTCCGGGGGGAAAGTCTGGGTTATCGAACAGTGGCATGAAGGGGGCGGGATCCTTCGTTAGGGTTTCCTTCTTGGTTGCTCTGTTCCATATATCCATGGTGGTTCTCATAACTTCGCTAAGTTTGATGCTGTGATGTCTGTGCTCGGGTCTCCTCCATAGGAGGTGGCGCAGATTTGATCTTGCAACGGCTCTGTCCTGTGCCTCCCACCATTTTCCGAGTTGTCTGTGATCCATTCGTATAGGACCCACAGTTGTGCCGCCTCGTAGTATTTTTTGAAGTGGGGGAGCACCATTCCTCCATCTGATTTAAGTGCAGTGAGCACCTGTTGGGACATTCTCTGTGTTTTGTTTTGCCAAATGTATTTAGAGAGGGTCCTGAAGAACGTTACCGGGATTCGGATGGGGAGGGCTTGGAAGTAATACAGGAGTCTGGGCAATATCGTCATTTTGATGACCGTTATTCTGCCCCACCAGGATATTGATAGAGGGTTCCATCTGTTTAGGTCGGTTCTTATGTCTTCTATAAGTTTGGGGTAGTATCCGTTATAGAGGTCTTTTATCTTTGGGGTTAGGGTTACTCCCAAGTATTTCACTCCTTCTTCGGCCTTTAGTAGGTTTAGGTCTTTAGTTGTCTTGTATATTCCCTCTGTGTCTCCCGCCAGGGCCATTACCGACGATTTCTGCTTATTTATTTTCAGCCCTGATATCACTCTATAGTTGTCTATCTGCTGGATAAGGAGGGGGAAGTGTGTTGCTTGGGTCTGATATGGTCAGCAGCATGTCGTCTGCGTATGCCGCCGTTTTGTGCGTGTGCCCTCCCATTTCTATGCCCTTGATGTCCGGGGCCGCTCTGATATTCGCTAGAAGGGGTTCCAAGAAGATTGCGTAGAGTAGGGGCGATAGGGGGCATCCCTGCTTAGTTCCCCTGCCTATTGTGACTGGATCCGAGAGTTCGCCGTTGACTGCAATCCTGGCCCTCGGTGAGTTGTAATTTGCACGAATCATGCCGATAAAATCCTCCCCATGCCCATTTTCCGTAGTATAGCGAATAGCATCGACCACTCTACCCGGTCAAATGCTTTTTCAGCATCCAATGCTATTATTGCCGAGGGGATTTCCATGATTCCGGTCTTTTCTATGAGGTGGATTATTCGTTTTATGTTGTCGTGGGTCTTTCTGTTGGGGATGAAGCCTGATTGTTCTTGGTGAATTAATTTGGGGAGCAGGGGTGCAAGCCTGTTGGCTAGGACTTTTGAGTAGAGTTTGGCGTCAACATTGATTAGGGCGATTGGTCGATATGAGCTTGGACTTTCGGGATCTTTCCCTTTCTTATGGAAGCCTAAAATCTTGGCGTCATTAATAGAAGTGGCTATATTGCGCGTTGACTTGAAGGTGTTAAATAGCGTAGTTAGATAGGGCGATAATGTTTCCGCATATGTTTTGTAGAATGCTGCGATAAAGCCGTCCGGCCCTGGATCTTTATTCTTAGGAAGGACTCTTATTGCCTTCAGCACCTCCTCTGTTGTGATTGGTTGATCGAGAGCTTCCTTTTCTGCTAGAGCCACTGTTGGTAATGTTATCCCCGACAAGAAAGCCGCCTGTGCCCTATCGCTCGGACGCTGTGACGTGCACAGATTCTGGTAGAATTCTCGGAATACCTCTTTTATGTCCTTCGCTTGTGATCTCTTAACTCCCTGTCCGTCCGTCAGTGTTTTCACTATTTGTTCTTGCCGTTTGCCTTTTAGTTGTCGTGCTTGTAGCTTGTCTGCTTTATTCAATTTCATCGCGTACCAGTGTTTGGTTGGCGTAGTTGCGTTTTGGCTCTCTTTGTCCTTATCAGGTCTATCTGGCTCTGGATGTGACGGTAAGTTCTCCATTTTCCTTGAGGTGTTCTTGGTCATTTCTTCCCTTAATTCTTCCAGCTTGACCCCCAACTCGTCTTCCCATTTGTGTAGAGGTTTATCTTTTTGAGCTTTTAACTCTATTGAATGTCCCCTAATCACTGCTCTGAAGGCTTCCCACGTGGTGCTCGGGGAGATGTCCGGGGTGACATTATTCTCAAAGTATTCCTCAATTTTCTCTCTAATTATTTCTTTTGTCCCTATATCTTGATCATTTCTCTAGGGAATGTCCAGCGCCATAGACCTGATTGTTTTCGCAGTTTAGGAAGGGTAATCCATAGTGGGGAATGATCTGATAATGAGATTGTGCCTTTTTCTATGTCCTGTATTTCTCCGACTAGCCCTGCTGTGGCCCATATGTAGTCAATCCTAGAGCTTGTATCGTGTACGTGTGAGTGATGCGTATATCCTTTAGTTGATCCTCTGAGCCTTCTCCACACATCTTCTAGTGCCAGGTTCTGCATTGTCTCTCTGAGTGCGTTCGACGGAGCCCCTTGATGGGGGGGGTTTTGGGATTCGAACGATCTTCTGTTAGATTCCACGCTAGGTTGAAGTCTCGTGTCAGGATCACCTCTCCCTCCGCAAAATTTTCTAGTGTGTTTATTGTTGCTTTGATGAATCCTTTCTGGCCCATGTTCGGGGCGTAAAGGGTTGCAGTGGTTAGTTTACGGTTGTCTATCAGGGCCTTCACAAATACGTATCGGCCGTTTTTGTCAGCTAGTGTCTCCTTGATTTGGACTTGCAGATGGTTGGCGAAGGCTATGAATACACCTTTTTTTTTCTCGTCATCCTTGGATTGGATGATTTGTTTGTAGCCTTTTATCCGAAGTAGACTTTTCCTCTTTTTCTGAATGTGGGTTTCTTGGAGCGATATTATGTTGAACTTTTCCCTTTGTAAGAAGTGTTCAGTTTTTTTCCTCTTCACAGGTGTGTTCAGCCCTCGAATGTTAAACGTTAGGATTTTCAGCCCCATTCTTTCACGTGAACTTGGGTTTTCTTGCTGGGACCATCCTGTGGGTTGCCATGGGATGCATTTGAACCGGAGTATGAGTCTCCCCCCACCGCCCGAACTTTCCCCTGAACTCCCTCCCCTGCCCCCTCCCTTCCTTCCCCCCCAACATTGTCCCTGAGGAGGGCTCTGGGCCCTATGGTTGCTCCGGCGTGGTGCCTTTGCTCCATGCCCTCTAAAGTCTCAGGGTAATTATTTGCAGGGGATCCTAAACCCTGCTTGTGGTGCGAATTCCACTGGTGTAACGTGACTCTGCCGTGCCTACTTTTCGCCACTGGCCCTTGCTTGAATGTTCGTGCCAATGTTTATTCTCCCTCCTAGTCTGCATAGGAGTTACTGTTCCTGGTGCGTTAATTTTATTCTGGATTGCGTGATTGGAGTCTTGTCCTTCTTTTCTCCGTTTGCCATCCCCTTGGCTGTCTCCGTTGTTTTGGGGGTTCTCTGTTTTTGTGGGATCAGATTCGTGTTCCTGACATCCCATAATCTTGAGGCCCCCTTTGCATGTTGTGATCCGATGTTGCCTTTCTTCCCATGAGAATAGAAGGCCGTTGGGGAAAGTCCATTTGTACCGGATTTGTTTTTCAGATAGGATTTTGGTCAGTTGACTCATTTCTCTTCTCTTCCTGAGCGTGGATTGTGCTAGGTCCTGAAACAGTAGTATTTATCTGCCATTCATTCTTATTTGTTCCAGTGTCCTGGCCTTTCTCAATATCTGTTCCTTTTGTGTGTAGCTAGTCATGGCCACTAGGACGTCTCTGGGGCGGGATCCCGGATCCCATGTTCTCCGGGGGCCTACCCTGTGTATGCTATTGATGCAGATGTCTTCCCCGGGATCGTCCCCCAGAATATCATGAAATACTTGTTGCACTGCTGTACGGAGATCTTTATCCTCTACTGTTTCCGGCATATTTTTGATGCAGATGTTTGATCTCCTCGATCTATTTTCCAAGCCCTCGCATTGTGATTCGAGTTCCATCGCCAGACGTGCGAGGCGGTCTTGTGCTTCAGCTTGTTGGGTTGCCTCCTCGTCCATGTTCTGGACCCTCTTTTCCAGGTTGTCCGTCCTCTCCTCTAGGGATTTGATGTCTTTTTTTAGTTCCTGTACTTCCTGCTTCAGTTCACCTTTAGTTTTATCGAATTGTGACTGCGTTGAGGCAATGAACTGATCTTGGAATTCTTTAAACCATGTTTTCATGGCTTCCCGAGTGGCCATGTCCAGCTCTTCGCTGCGCTTTATTGGGTCTGTTTCTTTACTATCCTGTTTATCCTGTTGTCTTTGTCCTGTGCTTCCTATTCCCCAAATGTGTGCCAGATCTTGTACCTGCTTGGCTCCTCTTTTGTTTGTCGCTGCAGCCTGTGACCCCTGCCTCGCCTTGGCTTTGGACATGTGTGTGACTTCTTTGCCCGGTGCGCTATCCCTGCGTCTATCACTCCTTGGGCCTCCCGGGTTTCAGATATTTCACTCCCGCTGGGGCTTGTGCCCCACCGGTTCTCAGATGTCTGTTCTTTTTCTCGGGGAGCTGGTGGGGTTCCGCCTCTGTTATTGCTCTCGGTGTTGCGAGTCTCTTATGAGTGCCTGGGGTCTGTTCCTCTGGGCGCCAATATGCTCCCCAAGGGTCGTCCGTTGCGCGGTAATGACCCCGGTCCTTTCCCAGTGTGGCCTGCTTGGTGGGACCGCCGAATGGGGGGACCTATGTTTGTATCGATTCTGCCTGGGGAATGCGGTTTCCTGATCGGTTTCCTGATTTCGACCCCTTATCTGCGTGCTGGGGGCGCGATGTTGGGTGCGCCGGTGGGGCCCTGCCCGCTCGTCCCCGAAGCTCTGCCCCGCCTCGTACCTGCTTATCGCGCTGCCGGATGGATCACTGGGTTCCGTCTGTATCCGCAGCGGTGTGCTGGGCCTTGCCGTCCGCTCCTCTGCCGGTGTGCTCTGGGGTGCGATTCCTTTCGCCTGGCGCCTCCCTCTCCCAGGCGGTCGCTCGCCCGTCCGGTCCCCTCTTTTTCCCGCGGCATCCGAGTCCGCCTGCTCCTCTCTCACTGCTTCCCTGCGGGGTGGGGACCGCGGCCTAGATTCTCGGTTCGCTTCGGGGTGCGCTCCGGCAGAGGTCCGGATGTCCCCTCCTGGACTCGCTCCTCTGTTTCCGGTGTATTCGCTGGCCCCGCGCCGGAGACACCTCCCTCGGCCTGACAGCGCGGCGTCTCAGGCCTGCTCCGGCAGGAAGACTGCCCTGGGTCAGGACCGGGGCGGCACCCCTCGATCGCCCGCCATCTGTTCGTCTCCTCTTTGCCCCTTTTTCTCTACCCGATGAAGGAAGGTTCGTCTTGAAGGGCACAGCGCCTGCTTATTTAATTTCTTTATTGTCGCGGCCCGAGCTAGGGGACGGAGCTACGCTCACGCACGTCACCCGGCTCGGCCGCCATCTTAGAATCGTTCTAGTATCTTTTAAAGGACTTGTATAGCAATGGGGCGGTTGGGCTATTGTTCCTTACACAGTCTGGTATCTTCATTGCTAATCCATTCCTTCTCTTGGAGTGTGAAACTGCCCGATATGTTGCAGTTATTTAAACTAATTTGATTGTCACGTGTAAGAAGTATAACTTACAAACGGAAGTCTAAAACATGTGTTCCCCCTTCTGTTTTGTACACACACTATTACCACCATTAGCACTAAATCCACTGTAAGCCTCCAATTGTTTTTGGACAGGGTGATTGATCTCTTGGTTATTCCACGACTACAGAAACGTTGAATTTCACGCCGCCCACCTCAGCTGCATACTTGCTCATTGTTCCATGTTCCACTCTTGGTTGTCCCCCACACCCTGCAGCAGTTTGCATCTCGCCAACTGGTCATATCGTGACCATCGAATATCTCACACATACATTATTACTTCGTTGTTTGAATGAACTCAAATAAGTTATGTTTAACTCATTTTTCATCTCATTTCACCAAGGTGGGCAGCCTGCCTGCCTGTGCTCGTGGGTGTGTGAAGGAGGTTGGAATGTTCTGTGCTTTCCTCGACTTTGGGTCAGTGTTTGCATTCTTTTGTCAACTGACTTTGGCGAACATTGGCACCACCACAGAAAGAGCATCTACATGAGTTTGCATGGTTCCTTGCGTCTCCTTCAGTCCTCCTCCCACCAGTTCTTGTTTTCTGAGAGAATACGAAAACTGCCGTGTCTCGTGGCTGAGTTCCGGTTTTCTCGGGCACGATGAGCTCATTTCTTGTTTATTCCTTTGTCTTTCACTGATGCACAAAAGAGCCATGTAGCAAGTGCTTCGTTCGCTCGAGGAACTTAAACGTCTGTTTAAAAGGTAGACCATTTCAGCGTTTCAGATGGATGATGACTCGGTTTACGCCAGCCTACTGCACAGGATACATTTTTTTTACCTGAAACTAAATGTTTCCTTTTGCGCATGTGAATGCCCATTTTCATGTGGACAATTACAAAGTCCCGCTATTTAAGCGAAGGAAATACATCGAAGGTCATCGGAGTATGTAAAGGGCCCCTAGCTTGTGGTAGGACATGAGGGGTACCACACCCCTCTTCAATGGTGGAACCCAGGCTCAGTCTGGTTGGTGAGCATTTGGCTGAGTGTGTACTGATAAATGGCTCACTTCCGGGGGTGGGCCCATGTGAACGTTTTTCCTTTGTTCTTTTTGTTTGTAGGGGGCTGCACTTGAAGCAGCAGTTATTGGAAAATGCTGGAAAGGACAAGCAGATGCCCTTTCCAGCCCTTTTACATGTGAAATTCCAGTGCTTCCTCGAAAATGCTAATGGTCACTGCATGGTAAGCCATCTGCATTATAACGCGAGATTCCTATCACATCCTACAATTGATTAATCTGCAAAAGGTAAAGAACTGCAAAACTTCACATATTTTTCTGCCTGTAAAATAAAAAAACTAGACTTTATTCACAAAATGCGACGAACAAGCTGAATGGCTGTTTCAAACAATGCTGAAAGCACAAGAATTTATTTTGATAATACACACTGTACAGTTGACAGAAAAATCAAGTTGCCCAATGCTCTGTGTGGGTAGCACATTCAGTACTGCTTCCTTTCCATGCAGTCTAAATTCAGTATTGGTAGGACATTAGCTGTAATTTGCTTTTTAGTCATTAGTGCTTTGCATTTGGAGAAAGTGCAACCTCATGGGTAAAGCAAAACTACAACTCCCTGAATGCAAATTGCTATTGACTGAAGAGCCAGAGCTGCAAGGAGTTTACACGGGATCTCTTGGCAATACTAAAAACCTTGCTGTTATTTAGTCCACTCTCGGTAGATCTTTAGGCTATTTAAGGTCAGGTCAGATAGTAACTCTGCCAGTCATGGCACTCAAAACCATATCACTCTACAAACCTGCTCCTTGCAGTCGGTGGCAAAGGTTGATGGGAGATGAAGTCCAAAACATCTGGAGAGCCAAAGATTGCAGACTCCTGCCCAAAGTCTTGCTCTCTGCATTTTATTAGTTGGTGCAGCTTAACAACATAACGTAATGGTAACTACTATGTTCGCATTATAGTCCTGCATGTTAAGGCATTCCCATCTATATATATTACACGGCCCGCTGTAGAGGCCGTGTAGTTATGGTTAAGTTGTTAAACTCGTAGGAAGAGCACTTTTTCGGTGGTTTATAACTTCTCTCCCCCTGGACGAATCCTCACCAAACTTTGCAGAAAAGTATATGGGCGGATTTGAATATTATCGCAAAGTTGGGCGAGGTTTTGTGTGGGGGGGGGGGAGTTATACAGGGGGTCCCAATTTTCTTTCCCACAGACTGAATGGGGAAAAAATTTGCGCACGGCTACAGGTCGAACGGCTGGACTGATTTTCACCAAATTTGCATCGGGAGCGGGGGCTCGGGCCAGAAAGCGTGCTTTTGTTTGTTAGGTGGAAATCTGACAGGTACATTTTTTGCAAAATACTGAAATGTACGTCCCAAAAAATTAGGACCCATTTCCCAGTTCGCTCCACGGACCGATGTCTGATTGGGTCGTGGTACGCCGTGCTGTCGACGAACAGTGAACCCGGCTGGTGGTTGGCTGGAGGGAAGCGTGCTTTGCGTCAATGTTTTTGGGAGACGCCGTCATGGTTTATCGGAGGATAGTGGTGTCCCGAACGGCGTTGGAAAGACTGCTTTGCAGGATTGGCTGGGTGAAAGAGGGGGAAGCGAAGATAATGCCAATGTTTTGTGCTGTAGGCTACGGCTGCCAGTGGTTATGTTGAGGTTGTGAGTTTGAGTTGTTTTGTTGCGGCAGGTTTGTGAGGAAAAATGAACCTGCCTCTATTACTTGCCTTGCTGTGGGTCTGGCTAAGGCGTAGGCTATTCACTGCATGGGCATGTCATGTAGAAAGCACGTACGGCTTGGGTACTACTCCCCTAATGTAAGGGCTGAATGTATGGGAGAGCAATGAGGCACTTAGCGATTAGGTAGGCAGGCGAGTTTGCTTACACCATTGCTGCAAGGGAGTGCATAACGACACAGAGAAAAAGGATTGTTTGGCAGCACACTGTCGAGATATGCACCAATCCCGCAGCTATTGACATACACTGGATTGGTGGTAGTTGCACAGGGAAGTATGATATGTTGATCACTGTAGATAGACTCTTTAGGGGATGGAGAGTGCCTTGGAGATAATATGAGGATATTAGCAGTCAGTGTACTATGTTGTGTTGTGCCTCCAAAGACCCTACTGCCTTGTGTGCATGACAATGGCCTCTGGCCGTAACAGTGTGACCACTGGTTGGAAGTAGGTGTGCGGATGCTGTTTTAGTTCGCTCCTTTCCTGTACATATACGTACGTGTAGGCAGGCAAGCACCGTTGGAAATGTTAGCATGCATGTTTGTAATGCCTTCTAGTGGGTGTGTAGTAGGACTAGGCAATTGGGTGCATGGGCCTATGTACCTAAGAGCCTAGGGATTGGCCACATTGGCAGATAGAAGGAATTTGTTTGGAGTACTCGCACATAGTTAGTTTGTGGGCAGTTATGAAGGCGACTATCATTTTTTGGTGAGTGCAGGCAGACTGCATTGAGGATGGGGAGTGCATTGGACAGAATATGAGGACATTTGCAGTATTAGTGGTATGTTGTATTGTGCTTGCAAAACCTATACTGACTTGTGCACATGGGTGGGGCCATTGCACATAAGAGGGTGGGCACTGGTTGGAAGTAGGTATCAGAAAGTTGACGTGATTGGGTGTATTACTGAACCGATATGTACGTGTGGACAGAAAGGGTGAATGCTGACATGTTTCCATGCATGGGTGTATTCTCCTATGTACCCAGGAGCGTAGGGCTTGGGCACAGCCTTGCTTTAGGGAGGGCAGGTAGACACTGGCAGATGTAAGGCATTTGTATGCAGCTACTCACAGATAGTTAATTGGTGGGCAGTTGTGGAGGCGACCATTATTTTTTGGTGATTGCAGGCAGACTCTATTGGGGATGGGGAGTGCGTTGGAGACTTATATGAGGATATTTGCAGTCGGACTACCATGTTGTCTTGTGCCTGTAAAACCCTTACTGGCTTGTGTGCATGGGTACGGCCATTGGCTGTAACAGTGTGGGCACTGGTTGGAAGTAGGTGTGAGAATGTTGCCTTGTTTGAGTATGTTGTTGTATCTACACGTACTTCAAGGCAGTAAATTATAAACTTACCTTGTTCTATACAATACACTTGTAAATATGTAAGTGCCGTAAAATCCGGCCCATTGAAGAATTAATGTGGAGGACATGGTGCAGGTCGTAAAGGGGAATTGCTGAGATAAGACATCATTTGTGTTAGGAGGGGTGTGGACGTGAACAGAGGTTCGGTTTAGGGAGTGCAGTAAGAAAGTGGTAAATGCAAGGCTTGCTTTAGAACGTAACGTTTGCGACATGGCACATGTACGCAGATACTAACACATAAACAGTTGTGGGGTAGGTGTGCAGGTGACAACCTAGAGAGGTATTGGGGTTGGGGAATGTATTGCAGATGGTATAGGGTTTGCTCTAATTGGTTGTGCATGCTGTGTTGGGAGTGGCAAGCGCGTACTGCCGTGTATGGATGGCTACGGGCGTTTGATGTAACAATGTGGACATTGTTCGGAAGTAGGTTTAACAATGTTCCCTTCTTTGGGTCAGTTCTTACACTAATATGCAAGTCCAGTGTACAGGGCTGGAAATATGTATGTCTACTGTGGGTGCTCACTGTCACAGCATGGTTGTGGAGGAAATTTTGCAGGTGCCATACCAGTAGAGGTGGTGTGAAGTGACAGCACGTGAATATGGTGACCGTTATTGGCCTTGTTGCCATTCACATACCGAGACGACACAATTCATGTACAGTATGGTACACCTCTCATAATACCTAGTACGTTGATAGAAGGAAGGCAGTGCAACATGACGCGCGTTAATAAGCATTACATATGAACACTATGGAGAATGTAAATTCGAACACGCATAAATTTGCAGCCGGCAACATGATGAACGCCGTTAAGTGGAGCTATATACAGGATGGCAGGCCATCTGACTCTTACCTTTGTTTGGCTTACTTGTTCAGATGGCGAAAAGAAGCCGGTGAAGCTTGAAGTGTGTGCAATTGTAATGTGTGCATTGCTTCCGTTAGCTATGCCTGTGTGCCGCATACACCATCGCAGCCGTCACTGGCATCAGTGACTTTACTTGTGGACAGTCGTTCCTCACGGTGTGCAATCCAGGTATTTATTTTATGTGCGTGCCAAGTGTAGTGCACTGTCATGTGAGTACCTAGCTCTGGAAAGGAACAACATAAACAAAAGAAAAAGCGGACTTGCACTGACAGACTGTACGGTTCCAGAACATTCCATACTTTACTAATAATACAGTGAGTGGTTGGAAGTGCTTTATTTTGCCACAGAATGTAAACGCAGTTGGTGGATTCACCGCTCTTTTATTTCACAAACAAAATACAGTGACCAATGCCGTCTGTGCAAATATGTTCTTCTGTTCTCATGTAGCACAATGAAAAGGAGTACATAGTGCTGCTTGGTGGTCCATGTGGAAGAAGACATTGTCTTTGAAAGGTAGCAAAGGTAGCCTGTGGTGCCTCTGGGATGGCTTATAGAATGAAGGTTTGCAGGTTGGTTCATTTAGCAGGAACCACAAGTGGACATACCGACCCATAGTAGTCAGTCCAGATAATAATGATGGAAAAGACATTGCTTATGGTAGTCTTCCAATGGTTGGTCCACCAGCCGTCTATTGGAAGTGGAAGGTGTGGCATGCGCAGTAGGGTGCAACATATCTGAGTAGAAAGAGGAATAAGAGTACATGTAAGTAGCGGCTATTAGTTGTAGCGTACAGGACAAAACTTTGTGTGATGGATAATGTAGTAATAGCTGAATGGCTGAGGAACAATGCCACAATGCTGTGTGTGTTAGTGCGCAGCGCCACATCTGAACTGACTGCCTTTGTGTCTGGTTTGTAGGTAATACAGTGATTGTACGAGTGCACAGAAGAAAATGTGCTGGAACCGTTGGGACAAGATGATGTTTTCATATGTTGCTTTTTTACAAAAGTTGACAGTGGTAGCGAGTGTAGTTGGACCCACGGCGCAATGTGTCAGTGTGTTTATAAAGAAAGTAATACAGTAAGAAACGTTATGATGGTTACTTTGGATTGCTGGAGAATGGAGTAGCTGCATTGGTAAGAAGCGCATGAAAGAAATGTGAGTTGTACATATTTGTGTGCCGGTTGTACGCTGCGTCGGTTATAACGTATACTACACTGCGGGTGCCTAGACGTAGTAATTGTGTGAAAGGTCATACAGAGGGCAGAACAGGGAATCTAGCAGTTTACAAGTGCTTAGAAGGTGAGGTGCTTTAGTGTACAAGAAGCAAAAGAAAGTACAATGACAGTTGCAACTTACTGGGAATGGTGGAGACATGGCAGTGTGACAGCGTTTTTTTACTGCCGTCACAAAGGTCCATATAATGTATGCAGAGAAAGTGAGCGGTAGAGCAAGTTTGTAAATATGCATACTGAGGAGCACGTAAATAACTGTTAATCGTAATACACATGTGATGTAAAGGTGTACTTAGATAATTTCGGCAAATTCCATCCTTCTATTGGGAGACTGTGAAATGGCAGTGTAAGGCGTATGAGATGGTTGCAGAGTGCCTTTGGGGCACATGGACAGAGGAACTGCAGTACAAGTTATGTATCTTTTTTTGCTAGACTTCTGCACAATATATGAACTTGGAGCTACACATTCTTCCCCCTCAAGGCTGTTTTACAATGAGCGTGTATTCTTTTTAAGGAGAGGTATGTTAAGTTTCGATTTCCGGAGATGAGGCAGGATAAAAAGGAAGGAATTAGCCGGGAACGTGTTTCGAGTGTAGCATCTATTTACGAATATTGGTAGTGTCATTACGGTGAAGGTAGTGCAACGTACAAGTAGATATGATGGTGCTGTACAAATGGTACTTAAACAATACACTATGTTTATAAGGTCACTTGCTTCCCCACTACCATACCTTGTACTTGTTTATAGAAAGTACTGTTGAAGTGGAAATAGCTTTCCGTCAGTGCCATTTCAGCGCACCACATTATAAAGGATACCGGAGTGTTGGTATTTATTGTCTCTGTAAGTAATCTTTCTTCCAACACTTCAAGCGAAGCTTTCTGGGGTATATTCGTGTACAGAGCTATTACATATGAAACATGTCGGGTATGGTTTGAATGCGGTATGAAAGTAAGCATGGGTGACGTTAATACAGAGTGAAATGTTTTATGGACTGTGTTGCACTGCTCTATGAGAGAGGGGAGCAAATAACAGATCCCTATGACATTTTTATTTTGATAAAATTGTTAAAAAGTGTATTAATACATGTTATCAGATGTGCATTGTGAATTTCAAAATCATTTAGATTAATGTATGTTTGTAAAAAAAATTTCATGGAGACCCCCTGCAATCATAAAAAAGTAAATTGAAAAAAAGTGTTTTAATAACAATGTGTTCTAAAAAATAATAAATGACTATTTTTGATACAAATTGGTGTTGTTATATGACAATATAATGATTGTTAATCATATGTAAAAAGAGAACAATAACCAAAAAACGGTAGTGGGGAAGCAAGTGACCTTATAAACATAGTGTATTGTTTAAGTACCAGTTCGTCGGAGGGCTGTTTATAAGTGGTCGGTAAATGAAGTACCTCCGGTCTCTTGAAGTTAGATTGCTGTCACATGAATGCACAGATGGCAAACACACAAAATGTGTTTTTGCAGTGTGTAAGGAAAAGTTAGATGTGCACTGTGTTACATGGCAACGGTGGGTAATGTGACAGTGTTTGCTGTTTGAGAACACGTCGGTGGGTGGTTCATAGTACGCACTTTGGTGTTGTACTGCATTACCTTTTTTGGAGATACTGTTTTGGAAAGGAAAGCAGTTAGTTTGAATGTTTGTTTAACATTGTAAGGCGGTTATGGCCTGTAAATGGTATTTTCTTTACAGAAGAAAAAAGGGTAACAGAAGTTGAAAAAGTAAAGAGGTACGGTAGTGGTTGCAATGTGGCTGGCGAGCTATGATGTGTGCGTTGTACTGAAATATGGGTTGGCTACATTTTTTGAAAATGGTGTACATAACCATGAAAGTGACCTAATGGCGTACATGGTGGCAATGTAAAGCAAAGATGCAAATGTTGGAGAAGTTAGGAGAGATATATGGATGCATGCATGAAGAAGTATTGTAATTGTGCAGATTGTAGGGTAGGTTATTGTAGTGTTCTTAATTCAGTGTGTGCACTTAAGATAAGGTTAGGTGAGCAGTGTACATAGGAAACTGGTTATGTATTCTGTGGAAGAAAATAGTAGGCAATGTAAACTGCAGTGGCTAAGGGGTAGGTGGCTGTGTTATGTGTGGGGTTAGTCATACGTGCATAGACGTTTGTATGTGTAGTTCTGCAGTGCAGCGGCAATAGTGGGAAGGGTGGTTAATGTTTAGTGTATGGCTGGAGGCCCTATAATATCGAGGGTTTAGTGAAGCGTTTAGGGCATGGTCACAAGCTGCATACTGTAATATAGGTGTGCATTGTCAGTGGTGCTAATGGTATGTGTATAGCAGAAATAAGTGCACTTATTGCACTGTGGATATTGTACAGAAGTGAAATAGCAATTGTTGAAAACTTACTCTTTGCATTGAGGAAGCCCTGCACTGTGTTTTGGGTATGGAGTGTAAAATTGTGTCATACTGGTTGCCGAATTATCTGCGGGAGAAGAGAACACCATATGTTAGGACAGGTATTTAGTTACTTTGAAGTACACTACATAGCATACATTTCTTTATTTTGTGGACCCTCATAACTAGCACTTCGTAAGTACTATGCTTTGAACCTGTGTACTGTGCAATCAGCGCAGTTCCTGTGGTTCTTTGCATAATCATTGGGTCTGTGGGGGAAAAAAAATCCATGCTAGATTTTAAAAAAAAAACTTCAAAATCTAGTTGCTAATATAGTGCACAATGAGTGATCGTGACGTCTGGAGTGGTTACAGCACTTTTTAAGGTGTACTGTTGAAGTAGGAGGAAATGTAATAGTGTACGATATGTGCACTATACATGTTGGTAAGATGGGTGGCGTTCTATAGCAGGTGCTGATTTGTAAATGTTTCACTGCTTCCTTTTTGTACCAATGTTTCTTTATGCGTTTGTTTGCTTTCTGCTGATGGTTTGCAAGTATTATGATATTGTTCAGTGGTTATGCAGTATTATGACCGTAGTTACGTAGCTGTTGGTGTATTGTAACTGCTAATGCTTTGGAAGTGTTTGATGCTATGTTTGTAGCAGAGTAGTTGTTGAAGGTTGAGTTGGGTAGTTTTGATGCTGCAAATAACATTGTCGTATTCATGTTGCAGTTAGATACCAGGTGGTGTATTCTAACTGTTTACAGTGTACTGTTTGTGAAGGATACGTAGAGAAGCTTGTGCATTCTTGTGGTTATTTGGACAACTGTCTACATTTGGAACTGGTACTACCGAATTATGGATGTACGTGGTGCCACGTCCATACGTATTGAGTTGTATAAGTATTGTTGGAGAGCTGGTGACTTATTTGCGTAAGTCGTGATTTCGGAGATTACTGATGATAGTTTTGAACCCTCATACTTGGCACTTTTCCACGTATGCAGTAGAAAATACTGGTACTGTGCTTTGTGTATACATACTGTTTGCGTGACTCTACTCCTTGGGTTTATTGGGGATAGAATTGTCCAACACACACTTAAGTGCATTTCGTCAATGTTTCCAGTATGGTACGTTGCTTTAGGTAGCTGTTGTGAAAGGAAACCTATTTTTCCTCCAATTATTAAGGTAGTGCTTGGTGCTGGGGAGTAAGTTATAGTAAGTTTGTACATCACTGAGTAAAGTTTGGCTTCCAGATTATTAAGTAGGCATTTCCAAGATTTGTAGGTAGTATGTGCTTTGGACTGATGGAAGTTTCATTGCATTCCTACCATGACCACTATTTTCTAATGTATGCAGTATAGTGGATTCCATTGGTGGAGTCCATGGTAGTGCAGAATTTGTACGGTACTTACGTACCTGTTGGCGTACTGTAACTGCTGTTCTGATGTTTGTTAATCTGCTTAGAGTCACATGCTGTGCATAGTCCGACATCCAGTGGTCACTGCAGAGTATTGCATTTTGTTTTTCGTAGTCAAAAAGGGTACGTCGTCAAGGCATGTCTGTAACACTATCCCTATAGTGATGTGCAGTGTACCCACAACCCCTCACGCGTCGAGGTCCCTCAAATTGTTTTTTTCCGCCCAGTTATTGGTCGCCTTTATGCGGAGCTCCTCGAGAGACATTGCGAAATCATTTCCTCGACCCTTGGTCGTTTTATTATTATTAACTATCACATAGATCCTTCCCTCGACGTAGCTGCCAAGCTGTTCTCCGCCGAGCAAGATCTTCCACGGAGGGACGAGCAGAGGAGATCCTTCGGCGCTGCCGAACACGTGGCTGGGCCTCGCTGGCCTAACACAGTAGGGAGAGTGGGGTTGTTGGTCATTTCTTTGTTAACACTCTGAGAATGCCTTTCTCTTTCCCCTCCCTCTCTTTCGAGGTCATAATCGCATTTCATGCACTCAGCTATGGAGAGGACGCACTTTAGGTTTTGCCCGCGTTGCAAGGGCAAGTTTACCTGGAAGGACAAGCATAAATGGTGTAACCGTTGCTTGCCCCTCGATTACAAAGAGGACGGCTGTGCGGCCTGTACGTTACTTAAACCCAATACTTTAAAGGAACGCAGGGTCAAAAGGTGGGCAGCCTATGCGATGTCTAGGTCTGACTCCTCGCCAGCTGCCGCCGCCGCCGAATGTGACGAGGACAGTGATTACAAGGCCTCTGCAACAGAGGTTGTAGACCTCTCGAAGGAGCGTTCCCGCTCCTCGTCGTCCGCCCCCAGCCCCGACAAGCCCAGCTCACGCCCCGCTTATGGGGATGAACACCCCGGCGACAAGGACGAACACAGAAAAACACATAAGCACATACCCTACGGCACGCATTCGTCGAAGACGAAGGCAGCCATAGCGTCAACGGAGGCGTCTGGTCCACCGGCATCTTCCGCCGACCGTAAGGGTCGCAAGCCCTCCCCGCCACCGCGACCGGCGACTGGGCTTTCTGTAAATAAGGGCGCTAACCCCAAATCCTCAGGCGACGGGCCTCGCAAGAGGGCGTACGTTGCCAGTAACGACTCGGCATTGTCTAGCGCGACGGCGGGCGATCCCTCAACGGAGAAGCTGATCGCCGAAAGCCTCACACGTGTAGCTTCTAAAGACGGCCAGAGACGGACGGCGGGTGACACGTCGAAAACCGCTCACAAGGCCAAAGAAACGCAGAGGATGCTGGAGGGTAGGCTGGGACAGCTCCCACCGTCGACAGAAGACCCTAGCCAGCGAGAGGATTTCTCAGAAGGCGAAGGGACTCCATCTTCGACGCTATGGGACAGAACTAAGCAACTACAGGGAGAGGGAACTCCCTTTTCACTCCCAGACCGCTCTGGCCTACCTTACTGGACTGTAGAGAGGTTCCAGTCATGTATGGACAAGCTAGCAGGTTCATGGCCATCCCAGAAAATACGACACCCAAGAGGCCAAGGGAGGTACTCCAGGAGGGGCCATGGGTTAAATACCCGAAGCTCTTTAACCCCCTACAGGAAGACATGAACTCTTACGACCTCACTGAAGAGGACTCTCACTTCCAGGAAGAGGATGAGTTTGTGAATAATGAAGACCAACAAGAGGGAGAAGGTTTTCATGATGACACTAACATAGGTGAGGAGGGCTACGAGGAGGACCCAGGTGAAGGTGGCTTACATCCCTGGCAGTTGCCATCAGGGTCTACAGACCCCGACATTATAGACATTTCTTCTCCTCAGACCACAGTGGTCAGGAACCCATCTCCAGTAGACGATCAGCCCACCTTCAATGCGCTACTGAGGAAGGCAGCAGCGCATTTTGAAGTTGAAACTGGGGAGGTCAACCCAGATACTGATTTTGTCAAAAGGATTATTAAAGAAAAACCTCCCACTAGTCAAACTATTCCTATCCTCGCCTCGGTTAAGAGACGACTCACCCCATCGCTGTCCACCCCCGTGCTGGTAAGAGGGGTCAACCCAAGAATCGAGAAATTGTTCTCACCCTCTCAGTCAGACCCATTATATATAAGGGGTCACTCAGTCCCGGACTCCTTAGTGGTGACTAACACAAGGAAGAGGGCTGGGTTCCACTGTCAACCAGCGAGGCACCCCCAGATAAAGAAGGGAAAAAGCTTTATGCCCTGGGCAAAAGAATTTCCGCCTCAGCAGCGTTTTCAATTAGGATTGCCAATAATAATACATTGTTGGCAAGCTATGCTGATGCTCAATGGGGAAAGCTTAAGCAGGACATCGAAGAAGCCCCTGAACCTCTAAGAACTCGCTTATTGGCTACAGTTACTTACAGAAGGAGCTCTGGTCAATCAGAGCATCATTAGGAACACTCTTGATGCGGCAGAAACTGCTGGCCGTTCTTTGGTGCAGGGAATTCTGCTGAAGCGTCACGTCTGGCTTTGCAATTCCGGTTTCAAGGCAGAAACGCAGGAGTCACTCATTAATAAGCCAATAAAACAGTCAAATCTCTTTGGAAGGGCAGTGGACGATGCATTGGAAAATGCGAAGAAAGAATTCGACACCATAAAGACCTCGTGGCCAACGCCAACAGCAGCAGCAGCAACAGCATTGCACTGCGGGCAACTGGCCCTCTAATCAGGGTACCAGTAACCAGTATAACCAAAGAGGACAACGCAATGGCAATGGCAAGGGCAGAGGCCGGGGCTCCAGGCCCAGAGGCACCCCGGCAAGTAACACCAAATGACCCGAAGGTTCGGGTCCCCTCCCAATGCGTCTCCGGTTGGAGGCCGGATAACATCGTTCCTTTCAGCATGGGAGGGAATAACATCAGACTGGTGGGTATTGTCAACCGTAGCCCACGGGTACTGTATAGAGTTCAATCGGTCCCCCACCTACAGACCTCCAAGGGGATGGACGACGCCTGTCACCAGAACACCTTGTCATCCTCCTGCAAGAAGTAGAACAGCTGCTACAGAAAGGAGCAATAGAGGTCGTGCCCCTATCTCAGGTAATGGAATGTATTTATTCTGTGTACTTCCTTGTACCCAAAAAGCACCTAACCATGCGCCCTGTACTAGATTTGCACCCAGCAAACAAATTTGTAAATCACAAAAAGTTTGTATGGTAACAGTACAGGAGGTAATTCCCCCTGCTATCTCAGGGGGGACTACATGACAACACTAGACATGAAAGATGCATGCTTTCATATTTTGATGTTGCCAGCGCACAGAAAATACCTCAGGTTCATGATAGAAGGCAAACACTACCAGTTCAGAGTGCTACCCTTCGGCATAGCGTCTGCACCGAGGGTATTCACGAAGGTAGTGGCAGCGGCCCACCTGCGCAGGTTGTCCATACCGGTATACCCTTACCTCGACGATTGGTTCATAAAAGGGGAGTCCTACGAGACATGCTTCTCAAACACCCAGAAGACTGTAGACCTTTTGTTCCAACTGGGCTTCTCCATCAACGAGAAGAAGTCCAGCTTAGACCCCAGCCAAATCAAACAATTCCTAGGGGCTCCAATTCGAACAAAGGACGGCCTCGTCTTCCCCTCCAACGAGAGGGTCCAAAATATGCTGTTTCAGATCCCTCAATATGTGGCCGGTCGAGAGGTGACGGTATGCAAAGCAATGCGCTTGCTAGGAATGATGGCGTTGTGTATTTATTTGGAACCTCACGCGCGCCTGCGCATGTGCCCAATGCAAGAGTGGCTCAACAGCCAGTGGTGTCAGGCCAGCGGACAATGGGACGATCTAGTGGTGGTCTCGCAGGCCTTGGTTCTCGCTACGGTGGTGGTCGAAGGAAAACCTGGTAATAGGGAAACCATTCGCCACCCCCGCAGTGGAAGCCACTCTAACCACAGACACATCCCTCACAGGATGGGGGGCTCACCCATCCCATCAGACTGCTCACGGAGTCTGGACTCAGAGCGTAGCTTCCAAGCACATAAACTTATTAGAGCTACTTGCGGTGTTCAAGGCACTAAAAGCCTTCCAGACACACCTACAAGGGAAGACAGTGATGGTCCTCACGGACAGCACCACAGCCATGTACTACCTCAACAAGCAAGGGGGCATTCACTCTCCAGGACCGTCCAAGCTATCCCAGAACATCTGGAAGTGGGCTCTCAGGCACAACATGTTCCTATTGTCACAACATGTACCAGGGGAACTCAATCTTCTAGCAGACGAACTCAGCAGAGACTTCCCTCTGCCCTCAGAGTACGAATGGCGGTTACACGAAGACATCGTCTTCGACGTCTTCACACAATGGGGCTTCCCAGAAATAGACCTGTTCGCAACTCTGGAGAACTCACAATGCCTAGATTACGCCTCCAGATACCCACAGAACCGCTCCAAGGGGAACGGTCTCTGGATACCATGGTCAGGGAAATTTGTTTACGCTTTTCCCCCGACTCCTCTGCTGAACAAGATAGTGCACAAGATGCACCAGGAACCAGTCACCATGATACTGATAGCCCCGATGTGGGCCCGCCAACCATGGTTTGCGCACCTGATGGAGATGTCCCTGTCCCCACCAGTGAAACTGCCCTGCCCGTACAACTTGCTGTCACAGGACAAGGGCAAGACACTACACCCATGCCCACAGAACATGAACTTAGCAGCCTGGCTCCTGAGGTCATAGAATTTGGCCATTTACAACTCCCTCAGAGATGCATGGACATTCTCAAAGAAGCTAGAAAACACAACACTCGCCACTGCTATTCTAGCAAGTGGAAGAGATTTGTCATCTGATGTGGAGGTAAGAGCATCAACCTAGTCCACTGCTCTCCCACACAAATTGTCCTTTACCTGACCCATTTACTGGACTCAGGTCTAGTGTTCAATTCTATTAAAGTCCATCTAGCGGCACTTTCTGCATACACCACCTCTCAACTTAAGGTGTCATGGTGGAAAGTCCCAGTTATCAAAGCCTTCGTGGAGGGGGTAAAGAGAATACACCCTCCGATAGCACACCCAGCTCCCGGCTGGGACCTTAATGTGGTATTTACCAGGCTCATGGGCTCACCCTTTGAACCCATGCACAAGGCAACTCTTAAGGACCTCACCCTTAAGACTGCTTTCCTAATAGCTATCGCCTCCATTAGGAGAGTAAGTGAACTACAGGCTCTTTCTATTCTAGACCCCTTTGTAACAGTTCACAAAGATAAGGTGGTTCTACGCACACACCCAAGGTTTGCACCGAAATTCATATCGAAATTCCATGTCAACCAGTCAATAGAACTACCAACGTTCTTTCAAAACCCTTCCAATTTGGGAGAAAAAAGCCTGCATACACTCGATGTGTGCAGAGCTGTCATGTTTTATATGGAAAGAACTAGGCTTCTGAGAAAGTCTAATCATTTCTTTGTCTCGGTGGCAGCAGGAAGAGGAGATGCAGTCTCAAAGTCCACTATATTTAGATGGATTGTTCAATTCATCACTCTGTTACATTCTTGCTAAGAGAGAACTACCCATCAAGCCAAGAGCACACTCTACTCGAGACACTGGGGCATCCATAGCATTCATTGCAAACGTTCCCCTTGAGTCCATTTGCAAAGCGGCAACCTGCAGTTCTGTACACAATTTTACAAAACACTACTGTCTAGATGCTCACTCTAGATCTGATTCCCAGGTGGGACAAGCAGTATTAAGACATCTTTTCTCTACTGTTCCTTCTCACAACCTACCTCCAACTCCTGGTACTGCTCGCTAGTCTATTCACAGCATGTGATTCTAAGCAGATTAACAAACATCAGAAGACAATGAATTACTTACCGTAAAAGCATTTCTGATGGTTGTAACTGCTTAGATTCACATGCGCCCACCCTTCCTCCCCGTTCGGGTGGAAGGAACATAGACATCTTTCTACATCTCTCTCTCTTTTCTGTACTCACGTATAGAAGGCTCCCTCAGGGCAGAAAAAATACAAACAGAGGGACCTCGACGCGTGAGGGGATGTGGGTACACTGCACGTCACTATAGGGAAAGTGTTACAGACACGCCTTGTCGACGTCCCCTTTTCAACTACGAAAAACAAAATGCAATACTCCGCAGTGACCACTGGATGTCGGACTATGCACAGCATGTGAATCTAAGCAGATACAACCATCAGAAATGCTTTTACGGTAAGTAATGCATTGTCATACTTTGGAAGTGTTTCATGCTATGTTTGTAGCACAATAGTTGTTGAAGGTTGAGTTGGGTAGTTGTGATGCTGCAAATAACATTGTTGTATTCAGGTTGCAGTTAGATACCAGGTGGCGTATTCTAACTGTTTGCAGTGTCCCGTTTGTAAAGGGTACATAGAGAAGTTTGTGCATTCCTGTGGTGATTTGGACATCTGTGTACATTTTGGAGTGGTACTGTCCATTTGCGGATTTACTTGGTGATACGTAAATATGTGTTGGTAGTTGTAGGACTATTCTTGGAGAACTGGTGACTGATTTGCGTTAGTTGTGATTTTAAAGGTTACAGAGGATAGTTTTGAACCCTCACACCTAGCAAATTCCCTTCCACGTATACATTGGAAAATACTGGTACTGTGTTTTGTGGACACGTACTGTTTGTGTGACTGTACTCCTTGGAATCATTGGGGATTAAATTGGCAAATATACACTGTAGTGCGTTTCGCAATGCTTCATGTATGGTACGTTGCTTTAGGTCGATAGTGTGGAAGGAAAAACATTTTTTGTCCACTTACGAAGGTACTGGTTAGTGCTGGGGAGTAAGGTATACTAGGTGTGTACATTAATGAGTACATGTTGGCTTCAGGAATATTAAGTAGACATTTACAAGATTTGCAGGTCATTGCATTCCCACCATGACGATTGCTTTCTAATCTATGCAGTATAGTGGCTTGCATTGCTGGAGTCCCCTGTGTGGTAGATTATGGCTACAGTTGTGAAGGTTTTCCTGCCAAGTGATATCTGTCTGTGTCTGAAGGCTGTAAGTTTGCAGTTGTTTTTGGTACCATTGGCATTGTATCTTAAGAGTACTAATATCACATATTGACTATGTGAGTGTATATGTAGCGTTGAACGCTTATCAAAATCGCAGAACGTACAGAACCTGCTATAGTTTGCATTTTGCACCAGTTGCTGAATGGAATGGAGTCACAGTTGGGTATTGATATATACACGAAGGATTCGATGGGGACTTGCTCCTCAATGACCTGATTGCAAAGAGTGCATGTAGGTCTCCACATGTAGGAAACGTGAAAGATTTCTATTATAAGTATGATTTTTCTTTCCAGTATTTGTAGTAAGTACATTAGACATTCTTGGGGATCTTCTTGTCAGTTTAAAGTTAATTTCACCATTCCAGCACTGTATACCAATTCTTGCCTTATTCCCGAGACACTGTAAATGGTGTCAGGATTGCTTACTGCATTTCTGTGAAGGATGAGCAAATGAATAAATGTGTTCAACAACTGCTGGTATTTGGAATAGAACATTTTATTGTTACATTTGCATAGCAATGAACTCCTGTTGTATTGGAAAATGTGAATGGGACAGGTCTTTCTGTGTCTGAGCCCTTTGAAGGAAGGGTACGTGGTTTCTTAGCAGAGGCTTTTTTTGTAGGTGGAGTTGCGTTTGGTTTGTCTATTTTACTCCTTTTGTTTTTGCTTTTGGTAGTTGCTGTAGTATGACTTTCTTTAAATTTCTTTGATGGTACTGTGGTCCAATCATTTAGTACTTCTGATGGAAAGAGCCTTCTTTTCAAAGCTTTTGGTTTTTGAGGAATAGGGTACATTTTTAGATGGGGTGTGTACAGTGCACGTAGTCTATTGTACTCTGTGATGCAAGGAATGTCTGCACTGACTGCAGTTGCATCAAAATTTACTAGATACAGTCCTTCCATTGTACGTAGTAGTGACAGTGCTACGTAACTCATGCCTTCTTTGAAGACTGTTGCCAATATCAATCAATGCTTGATCTAAGGTGAGACGTCGCGATTTATTAATAGTTTCTGCATAAGCTAGTGACAGAGAAAACTGTTCTCTGTGTACATACATGTCTTTGAAAAGAATGAATTGCGCTGTTGCGCGTCCCATATTTTGACTTCTGAAAGTTTGTCAAACTTGATGTTTACAAACTGAAGGCTGCTGTCCCGTGGGTATGTGTGGAAGGCAACAACTGTACCACGTGCTCCATTAACTAAACCTTGCTCTACATCAATGTTACGCTTTAGCATAACTCTACAGTTGACACACAATGTTAGAATTTTCTCCAAACCAGCTGTGTTGGAGATGGAATTATCTAAGGCTTGTAGTCGTGCTATGCCTTGCTGACACATAGGTATTGTCATACCATGTACGTCCAGTTTGTCTGTGCTATGAATTTCTACTAGTGGTTGTTTCTCTTTTTGCAGCAATGTTGCATTACATTGTGCGCAGCTTGCTAGAGTTGGCATTACGGCCATACAGCTGACATTTTTGTGAGCTAATTGTTCCATGATATCAGTAGCACATGTTACGCCCGTATGGCTCATGGATGTGTCTACTATTGAGAGTAGTGCAAAATTGCAAAGGAAATTCAGGACATTTTGCCCAATAGATTGAAAACATGTTTATTGTTAGATTACTAGGTTTGCCCTATAGTGATAACACGTGTTTCGGCCCTTCCTGGCCTTTTTCAAATCAGGACTAATTGATTACTTATACATCCATAATATTCTAATGTAAAGTAATTTAAACAACACAAAATGTATGAAAGGCCACCAGTTCATATATCCAATGCCAAACAAACATGAGTGGGAATCAACAGAAAATGCACGCATTACATCACACTAATGCACATAAATATTGATCCATATTCACGTGTAAACCCATAAATAATTTTGCGCAAAGGACAGAGAAATAAGGGTTGGCATTGGGAAGGAGAACATAGGGTAAATGCAAAACACAACAATATAATAAATTGAACAAATTATAAATTAGGAGATGCAGGGCAGGGGAAGTGAAAGGGGGACGGACAAACAAACACACAGAACACAAGAAAAGAATTCTTCATTAGTCACGTTTGTGTAAATCCAAAGTAACTTGTTAGAGCTTTAACTCCATAAGGTAATGACTTACCCGAGCAGGGGGTCATTACTTCGTCTTTGTCGGGTTGAATGTATTGGATCTAATCCCATTTAGGTGAGATCTAGTGCCATAATAATTAGGAAAGGTCCCATTAGTCCCAGGATTACGGTCCACACAATGTATTATGTCATTACATTTGGAGCACAAAATATGTGCCGTAACCATTGAGTAATATGTAGTAAGTAAACTCTTCGATTTTGTAAGTTGTAGCCCAATATAAAGAATTCATAAGTGCCCAGAGCGTGTAAGCCTTAAGTGAAACTAACTTAGTGATAGAGCAATCATACGCATTGGCTTCTTCCGATTACCGTAACCATTCAGTAATACGTATTAAATGAAATCTTCGATCTTGTAATTTGTGGCCCAATATACCAAAGAATTTATAGGTGCCCAGAGCGTCTAAGCCTTAAGTGTAACTTACTTAGTGATACACCAGTCATATGCGTTGGCTTCTTCCGATTACTGAGGTGGCGGGCGCCATCTTGGGACTATTTGTTAGGTCGTTCCCAAGGCGACGCGTAGCCAAATTCTCCGCCGCACAGTGTTGCTAGGCTACTGGCACGCGGATTCCTAAGCTTAGCAAAATACTAGCAATAGATTAAATAAATTTATAACTGCATTGGTATGCATCCGAGTGTACAGCATATGAAAGTTAGGCTTTGAAAAAAAACCTGTAGTTAAGGATACAAGTTTGTTACAGACTCGTGCTGGTTGTCATAGTAACTTGAAGACACGTATGATTTTTTAAAGGTGTACTCACTCCAATAGTGCTCGACTGTCTATACTGTTGGATCCATAAACTCAAACCTGCTAAGGTGTATTCTTACATCGTTGATTCTAAATAATGAATTCGGAAACCTTAAGAAGTTTAATGGGTAAGATTGAAAAGAAAAAAGGTCACTACTGCTCACAATAATAATTAATAATAGCGCAACATCATTAGGATTCCCTGTAAAGTGAATACATATACATGTTGAGATGCATCTACCTATATAGTATGACACATCACTAAAGCTTCCAGCACAGAGGAGAGTATTGTACAGCATACATATTTGTTCTATAGGAACAACGTCATTTCAGTGTCCAAATTCAAACCGAGCACAATTCTGTTGAAAAGGCAAATCAGTCTAGCCTCTACTTGGCGTAATGCTTTAACTCTGTCTCCACCTCTTTTATTCATTGTAATGTGTTGTAGGCCGATGAATTGAATTCTTGACTTATCCATCTGATGATTCTTTTGCAATGCGCTGATAATGGCAGAGACAGGTCCTGACTTCCAATTTTAGCCAAGTGCTCGCGCATTCTTGTCCTTAGTTCCCTTTTAGTGCTACCTATATACAATGTATTACAGCTACACTTAATGGCATAAACAACAAGCTTTGTTCTGCAATTTATCATATGTCTGATTGTGATCCATTTTCCGTTGGGACCCTCAAGTTGTTTAGTTTTATCACCCGCAAATTTGCACATCGTGCAGAAACCACATTTCCTAAAACTTGGTTCATTTCTGGTGAGCCAGGTGGCTTGTTTGTCTTTCTCTAGGTCTGGTAATAGTGACAGACAGATAAAGGTTTTGAGAGCACTAGCTTTTTTGAAAATGATTGTCGGTCTATCTTCAATATGTTTGCACAAATGTTCATCCACCTGAAGTAAATGCCAATGTTTTTGTAACATTTTTCTGATTCTGATTTTTCTGATTTGTTGAATTGGGTTATGAACATTAGCTTCATCTATTTTTCCTCCTATATAATTTTAGGGGTTAGGGTCTCCTCCTGTTGCAGATTCTTAGTTTTCTCAAAAGCTTTTTGCAGACATTTGTTTGGGTAACCTCTCTTCTTGAAATGATTCCTTAGGAGTTTACAATCTTGTTGGAATTTCTGGTCATCTTTGCAATTACGCCTCGCTCGGATATATTCTCCAAGAGGAATATTGTGGATTGTTGAGAGTTGATGGCAACTATGTGCATGTAGAATTGAGTTCACTTCAGTTGGCTTATGAACAGTCCAAGTCTCTAGATGATCATTCTGTACTTGTATGGTGAGATCCAGAAAATGAATTAGTTTGGCATTATGTTCTCCGGTGAATTCAATCTCTAATTCGTTCTGATTCAATCTATCGGTGAATTCTTGAAATAGGGTGTCAGTTCCTTCCCAAATTAGAAAGATATAGTCTATGTAGCTTATCCAGAGTTTGACTTTATCCTTGAATGCTGGATCCTTATACACTGTATGTTCTTCCAACATCCCCATGAAGATGTTAGCTAGTGCAGGGGCATACTTAGTCCCCATTGCCACTCCTTTAAGTTGTTGGTATAGACAATTATTGAAGATGAACAAATTAGAATCCAAAGTTATTTGCAACATTTCTTTCAACATGTCAATTTGTAGGTTATACGAGGCAGAGTCATTCCTAAAGGCATGATCAATAGAGGCCAATGCCCATTTATGTTGAATTGACGTATATAACGCCCTGACATCCAGAGTGGCCAGAATGAAGTTATCTTGCCAGACAAACGTTTGAAGTATCCGGATAAGGCTGGAAGAGTCCCGTAAATAAGATTTTACTAAACTAACACATGGTTTTAATATACCATCCAATACCACTTAGGATTGGGTGACCCTCGGGTATAGTATGATAGTGTTTATGGATCGTGGGTAGAAAGTACCTGGTTGGCGTTATAGGAATTTTGTAAGGAAATAAGATCTTTCTTCATCTGTGATGAGGCCCTTTCTGTGCCAGTTAAGTATTGATTCTTCAATTTGGTTGAGAATTATTTGGCGATCTGACAAATTAAGTTTTCTATAGCATCCAGTTGTTGATAGGTGATTGGAGGCCATGCGTAAGTAGTCTTCTCTATCCATTACCACTATATTACCTCCTTTATCGGCCTCCTTTATGACTATTGAGGTTTCCTCGGATAAGGTCTTTAAAGCTTTTCTTTCCCCTTTAGTCAGATTGCATTCTTGTCCTTAGTTCCCTTTTAGTGCTACCTATATACAATTTATTACAGGTGCACTTAATGGCATAAACAACAAACATTGTTCTGCAATTTATCATATGTCTGATTGTGATCCGTTTTCCGTTGGGGCCCTCAAGTTCTTTAGTTTTATCACCCGCAAATGTGCACATCGTGCAGAAACCACATTTCCTAAAACGTGGTTCATTTCCGGTGAGCCAAGTGGCTTGTTTGTCTTTCTCTAGGTCTGGTAATAGTGACGGACAGATAATTGTTTTGAGAGTACTAGCTTTTTTGAAAATGATTGTCGGTCTATCTTCAATAAATTTGCACACATGTTCATCTAGTAACTTAATTATCTGTAGCTTAAGTGTGAACAACGAGTCGCCGACCAGACCAGCTGTACCAATAAGCCTGGCTCTTACCTACTATTGAGGGTAGACTGCGCCTCTTTTGATAGTACACCAATCCATATATTTTTTTTTTAAAGTTACCATATGTGAGGTCTGCGGACTGATGTATGTTTTGAGTTTGTTCACGGTATTACAAATGTTGCCAAAGATTTACATTGCTGATGCTTCCAACACTTTTACGACACTGTCCTAAGATTTTGAAGATAGGTTCACCTTTGACTGGTGTCAATTGACGGAGATCTCTGAAAACAATGACATGTTTTCCTCCAAAGAGTTCCTCATAGTCTGTTTTGAGTACGTCTTGCATTCTGAGATGAATCAAAGCCAACATTAGGTTGGAGACCTTGCTGATCTCATCTATTAGGAGTATTTTCATTTGTTTCAAAACTCTGCTTAGCTCCATAGCAGCTTGTGCTGAAAGTTTATAGTACTCTAATTTGTTTTGGTGTTCCACTGGAAGGAGTAGCAATCAGTGTAGGGTTACTCCACCTATGTTGTACGCAGCCAAACCTGTAGGGGCAGTTTTAACTGCAGAAAGGTTGTTGTTTGTTATTTGTTGGACATATTTACTGATCATTTTCATTAAGAATGTTTTTCCTGATCCAGCTTCACCACTTACAGTAGTATAGATAGTTCTTACTGGTGCAAGTTGTACTTTTGTGCTGTACACCATGCTCAATGGTTTACTTCTTCAAAATTGGTACGCTGTTCATTGTTTAGTTGGGATTTCAGTACTGCAAACTTCTGCAGAGTGCTCTTACTGAAGCATAGTGGTGGTTACCTCCGTCATGGCTAATTCTGCCTCATTTGCTATGAATGGCTCTCCAAGTGGTTCTTGGCTGCCTGTTTAGGACGGTTCACTGCTTTCAGAAGTGTCTACATTTAGTTGTACTTGAAGTTCTTCTTCTTGTTGGCGCTCACTGTCCATTATAGTTTTGTACCGTGTAAAGTTTTCATCAGTAATTGTACTTTCAGTGGCTTTGAAAGCATCATCATAGCACGTGCATGTGGCTAATAAATCTTTCTCAATGGTTTAAAAAGTTGCCATGTAGTACAGTTCTTTGTGTTGAGGAGTTTTTAAAGACAACTTCATATGATTAATTAGGCTTTGTTTGGTTAGTGTCACGAGGCTGCCTTCACAACTTTCCACTCTGTATCTACCTTTTTCCTCATTTGGTGTAATGTTGTTTTTGTATGAGAAGTTTTGGGCTACCTGGTACAAGGACAAATTTCTAATGTAGTACTCCTGTTTGGGTAGTATATGTCCAATATGATGTTCTTCAAAATGTCCTTGGTGTTGGGATCGCTTTTGGCTATTCTTCGTATGTCTTTGTACGATTTAAGTACTCTATTTCTGGATGCAGCAGGCCCAAGGCTTAGCCACACTATGTTGTCAGATTTCCCATACAAGGCTGTGCCGGTTAAGCGGTTTCGTAGCTCCCACATTCTCTATGGGAGAGCATGTTAATGCCAAAGCTGTACAATTTTTGTGCCAGTGTTTTCTCAGAGGATATGTCATCCCAGAGGTCTTTGAGCTCTGCTTTCTCTGATTTGGTTAAGTAGGCGGTGAAATATCATGCAACAGCAGTGGGATTGTCTGCAATGTACTGTACATCAACATTAGCATTGCATAAGAGGGCAATAATTGCATTGTAACCATTGATGTACTTGGATGCTTTGCTCGTTTTATGTAGTATGTGTTTTTAGGAGATTTTCCTTTAACACTGTGTCGAAATGAAGACATGAAGCTGTTTATTTGGCCTGTTGTTGAAACTGGTCTAGGGAAACCAAAGCAGCATTTGGTGTAGTATTTACCTCTGTTCTTGTATTTGCGTCGACAATACTTGCCACACTTGTGTCGTTGGAATTGCAAAGGCTTTGTTCATAGGTCACTGAGCACTTTCCGGAGGGATTTCTCAAGTGATACATTTGTTAATGAACTCCAACACAGTTTCCTCCCTCTCCTCACCAAATTTACGAGCATTTTTAATCCACAAAAGCATGTGGATGTGTGGTGCTCCTCTGGCTTGATATTCTTTTCTCCAAAAGAAGTGTTGTACTTCTCCGAGGGGAGGAAGTCTTTTATTGCAAATGAAGTGCAGCATCTCAAGGAAGCGATGATGAAGTAGCGTGAAACATTTACTGGATCGAGAGAGCACAGCTCTCCTGGTGTTTTCATGTCTATACCTGTTTTGTTTTTGTTTGCTATGCATCGGAAAGTGTGCAAGTCTTCCCATGCATACTCAGCTCAACTTAAAGTGACAAACCATGTGGGTGGGGCCAAGGTTGTGTAGCATACACTGTACATCTGCGTTGCTTCGGAACCTGTACTCTTTGGTGCCACGCATGTTTGCCAAGACATTTGTAACATTACTTTGTAAAACCTCATCCTTTTGTTGCACCTTTTTGAAGTAGTTGTGTAGCAGACATGTTTTGGAAATAGGAACCTGTTTTTAGTGTGTGGGCAACTCCATAACATAGGGTTGCTAGTTCACTTTCAAAGAGCAGGTGGAATATGTTCTCCACGTTCTGTCTAAATCTTGGGTCTTCAGCATACATTCGTAAACAGCGGTATTCGGATGCTGTTATGTGTGCGCTTCTTTCATTATATCTTCCAACTTTTCCAATGGGGAAGAGTAGAGGAAAGGCTCGTGCTTCCACACTTTTTTCCCCATATACTGATTGGGACTCCTTTGGCTTGCCGCATTTGATATTTTTCTAGTGCATCGTCTATGGTGTCTCTGGTGTGCAGTGGGTGAATTGTATAGTGGTCTAAAATACTGGAGGCTGCACTAAGATCTAAGCGTTCTAATTGCCCACTTGTTGAGGAGTCCTGCATTATTTTGGTTGTTTCTCTCAGGTTTTCTTCAATGTGTGTTTCTTTGTAGTATTCATTGTTCTCTTCAAGGTACTGAAACACCTCTCTAACTTTGGTTAAGTCCACTAGGTGTTGCCAAATTATTTTAGGTACACCATTTACCAGGATAATCAAAGATTTGCGTATTGCCCTTTGCACTCGTAGAGTGCCTACATTTTCTTTCAGATCTAACAGTAAACAAACTACTTTACCATGAATGACGGAGTAATTCGGTAGGAGGTAATTTTGCAGTTTTTGGTTGAAGACTATTATTGCTTGAATTGGGTGCAGTGTTTGTATTATAATGCTCTCATACAAATTAAGCTGCTGCAGTGCATTTGTCACTGGAAACAATTCCAAATTGTTACTAATTGCACATGAAGGCCTTTGGTCATTGTCAAGTTTTGAAGTGTCGTACTTGTTTTCTGCTAGAAGGTACAGAGCTAATTGAAATCATTGGCATTCCTCATTGCCTTCTATTTTCTGAATGATATCAACAGTGTTGGTGCTCTTTTTATAGAACGTTCTACGACAGCACACACATACTTGGTTTGCATTTCAGCAGAAGTGCTTTTGAACTTTTGTATTTCTTTTGTGTATGTGTGATGTAAAAAGTTGATAGCTGCACTGTTGTCAGTATTGTTGGCTGACAATGTTGCAGTGGGTAAGTACTCTTCGGTTTCACAGTATTTCCTTAGGACGTTCAGTTTCATCATGCACTTGTTTGGCGGTACCGTGTAGGAGAATATCATTTAAATGTAGGGGTGCTACAGCTGCAGTTTTTGCATAGTACAGTTTGTAGACTAGATTTCTGATTGTTGAATGGTGGGTTGCTAACATTTTAATACGGTGGAAGGGTGCTTTTGCAAGCTGCTCCTCAAATGCAGGCTAAGGAATGTCTGCATATTCCAGTGTACTTGCACACTGCACAAGAGTCCATACTTTGTAGTATTTTCATTTTTCTTTTGTTGGTGCTTTTGACATACTGATTGAGGAATTGCTGCAAATCTTTGATTAGGCATGGGCGAACGTTGCACATCGATGTGCAAGGCCATTTGTAGGTGAGGCGTGTTGGTTTGGTGTATTGAAGAGTGCCATCTAAGTTTGATGGGGATATATGTAAAAGAAGTGTTTCTTCTTCCATTATGGTATTGGCTATCTTTTCATATCCTTGTCCACTCTAATGTAAGGCAATTTGGTCAGTTAGTTGTTTTTAGGATTCTTAATTGAAGTATGGCTCTGTGTTGGTGGTGTGACTCCACTCACCTGCACATATGTGGCCAAAGGTATCTATGGTGACATTGCGTTTGTTTCGTAGTACTGCTTGTAATTTACCAATTAATCTTGTTAGTGGTTTCATTTTCTTTGTAGTTAATATGAACAATTTCCGCTTCACACTTGTAGCAGTGTCTACAAGAGCTTCCAGGATGACTTTTCTGCAGTAGTTTTTGAGGGTTGCGCATGATTTCTGTCCTCTACTTGTAAGGTTGTGAAGGACTCTGAGGTGGAATTTTTTTTGTAAAATAAGTTTTCTTGAATGCTTGCTTGTGATTACACTACTATTTGTATGTGCTCTTTTAGGAGTAGTCTGTGTTGGACTGCATCCTGTACTTTCTCACATTTTGCCAGATCACCTACACTGTCTTTACTGGTAGATCGATTAGTTTTCCTTAATGACTGAATTAACTCTTCTCCTGAACCTTTCTGTTTACGTTCAGATTGCAGTGGATGGGTACTTTGTGTTTGTAGGTTGCGTGGCTCTCTTTCTGCGCTGCTTTCTATGGAATTGCCGCTTGGTAGTAGCTGTTGGCGAAGAAAGGGAAGTGTGGGTGTGCAAATCATGACATGCATATGTGTACAATGTGCGTCAGTGGGTGAATGGGCGCGGGTAGGCAGCTATTTAAGTGCAGGTTTGTGGCTGTGTAGTGGTGTGGAAGGTTAGGTTGGTGACACTATGTTAGTATGAGAGTATTGTAATGGTGGCGACATAAGAAACATTTAGCACCTGTAGAGGTGTGATTATTAACAATGAAGTACATACTGCTGGATGGGCACACATGTATATGCTACAGTAGAATATTAGTGCACTGGTTTAGTAAGACATACAAGAGTATGCTGCTATTGTACTTTGTTGATTGCAGAAAGTAGGTGTCTTCTAGGCTGTATTTTGAAGAGTACACTCCAGTAGCTTCCCAGAGACTGGTGGGTACTGCTCCTGTATAAGAAGACAGTAAGAAAATATGTTGGATAATGACATACTGCTTATATTTCTACATTACATTCTTGAGAACTGTTGAGGGAAGTCTTGGCAGGAAGATGAAGTGTGTTTGTATAAATGGAAGGTCTACAATATGAAGGGTGGTTGGGAGTAAAAGCATGTTTGTTAAGGGAGTAGGTGGCCTACTTGGGAGTTTAATGTGCGACAGGTTATGGAAAATGTGTGTATATTAGTGTAGACCTATTTACTTGACAAATGCAGTACTGTGCAGTGTGGGAGGATGCGACAAAGGTGCAGAAAGATGTACAGAGTGGTAAGTACAATGTTTTTGGGCGTCCATTTGCATGCAGTTCTGTGCATTTGTATGCTCAGTACCTGAGTGCAGGGAATGCTTAGGGGGTTTAATTTGAATATGCACATTTACGTATGTTACTGTTCTGAACGTGGCAATAACATTTTTTATTGCTTAACTGCTGTTGTTATGGATGATGTGCAGGTAGAAACTGTTGTTATGCTTGAAATGTATGCAGTTTGCTTAGTTTGGTCAGAAAGGCTGCCTGATAGTTGTGTTTGCGATTTGTACAAAAGTGCTAGGAGGTGGTGTAATGGGGGAAACAATTATAAAAAAGACAGAACAAAAGAACACAGTAACATTTTTCGTCTACCAATGCGTGTTGCGGGCAAATGGAACCTTTGCCACCACCTACCACTGTAGGAGCAATTTCATGCTATGTGATGGGAGGCACAATAGTACACATTTGCAGTATGTTATGGAGATTTAGACCTAGGTACTCTGTTGCTACGCATGGTGTATAGTTCTCAACCTTTCATGGCTCTTGGTCGGTTCAAAACAACTGATGTATTTGGCGTGTGAAAGCCCATTGATTGGTGTGGGCATTTAGGGAGCTTGTCGGGTGAGACAACTGCATAAGTGACGGATGGCAACAGCCAAAAGTGTATGATTAGAGATGTATGCGGAAGTTTAACACGGTTGGCACTGTACTGTACTGTAGAAAAAATAGTAACACCTACGGGGTGAGCTGATGGATAGTGATGCTGATGTTTGTGGGTACAGAACGTGTAGATCATTCACCCGTAATTTCTTGTGGAGGTGCTTTTTATTTAGAAGATATGTCACCACTGCATCATTAACGGCTTTTACACACTAGATGTGATACAATTAAATGCACACTTCTTGGTTGTAATTGCTTTATGCGTATGTAATAGTTTAACAGTACCGATCAGGGACTGCTGCTGAAAGACTACTTGAAGGGGAAGAAGCACTGGCCCTGCTCTACTGGGCCGCGGCCCTCGTGATGGTAGGGGAAATTGCACATGCTAAATGGTGCTCTTCGGAACGTGCTTGATATGGAAATGGGACTATGGTTGAGCGATTCATCTGTATATATGCACTCGTGTTCCATGGTAGGATGTTGTTCTGTGCCCATGATAACGTTAGTGCTTGTAGTGTGACGTTTGTTAGTGGCAGTGGATTTATTTTTTCCTGTATTGCAATTAGTAATCTGTTGCAGTACATACTATGTTTGCTGCAGACACACATGTAGTAATATTTACGGAGGACAAGCCGAGAGCAACCCAGAACAAGGAGCACAAAAGGTCTTTCTTGACACATCCCTCTAGCAAAATTAGAAATAAACACTTTGCATAACTTGTACGAAGACACCGATTTTTTTTATTACGCTTCAAATGTGTTTGTATAGCCCCATAAACAGGGCAATATGTTGACGAAAGCAGCACCTTTTGGGGGGAGCGCACGTGCTACACCCGGGTATTGTGTAGTTGGCTGCAATGGAAATGGGACTATGCAGGAGTTGGTTGGGATTGGTCAATATGAATTTGTGGGTGTGGTGTGTGGGAATAGATTGTGGCATAACATTTCTTTGCCAATAGGAGTGCACATGGCTACGGGGACGGGTGTGCTGTTAAGTAGGCAGACTTTATGGCTATTGGGTGACTCGTGGATACATTGGGTACAACTTTACGCAGTGTGTTGTGCACTAGCAGCCCACCTTGGTTTTGATAATGTTGCTGTGCACTGGTATAGAATACGTGGAATGCAGGGGGTCCATGTGGGTCCTTTTTGTGCTAGTTTGGTGATGCTTCCTCATTCAGACATTATTGTTCATTGTCGAGGGAACAGTTTAGGGCATGTTACCGGCATTTCACTGCAGTTTGCAATGAAGGAGACGTTTTGCCAACTAATGGAAATGTTTCCAAATTCACACATAATCTTTTCTCGCATTGCCCAGAGGCAGAAATGCTGCGTTCTTCCTTCTGTGGTCCACAAATGTTAGAAAGCGCGGCGCAATGTGAGCAAGGCTGTGTGTGCTTTTCTACGCGACAATGAAAACATTACCCAGACCCTCCAGGATATTGCAGCACAAAAAAGAAAAAAATGCGGCACACAACTGCATTTTTTGCTGCATTTTGTATTGTTGAAAAATACATAATTTAACATCTTTTTTATCCAAAGACAGAGAACTTGAACAGTACAGAGTATTGCACATTGAAACAAGAATGTTTGAGGTGATGGGGGGAACTTTTAACAAACCTTTGTGCTAACTTTATCAAGCATTAGCATCAAACTGTGAGCCTGAAGTGCCCGTCATTGTTTTTTCAAAGCAGTCTTCTGAGTTAATGTCTTCTGCCACTTGATTTATAAGCACTATATTGGCACTGATCCCATAGCTTTCTGAGCACCCCTGTCCATTCCTGAGCCACATCGGTTTCAGTACTTGGTCTCAATCCCATCTCCCCTAATCACATCAGTCCAGACTTGCAGCTCCTCTTTTATTCTGTGGGTTCCTAAATGTAGCTCTACCAGTGGACCTCAGTCCTGACCTTCAGCACTCAACGCAACTCCTGCTTTGATACCTTCATAATGCTGCCCAGCTATAACCCCTGCATTTGCAGTACTGGGATGTAGACACATACAGGCACACATGCACACAGCTCTGCTGATGTATCTCGATTCTAACATGCGCCCCTTCTGCTATCTCACTACTGATATCCTCTCACAAAGGTGCGTCCAGGGACACCTGTCCCTAGTTAAGGTAACTTTTATGGTCTTTTCTGGAAGCCCAGACCATAAAGTCCTGACCTTCAGCACTCCACGCAACTCCTGCTTTGATACCTTCATAATGCTGCCCAGCTATAACCCCTGCATTTGCAGTACTGGGATGTAGACACATACAGGCACACATGCACACAGCTCTGCTGATGTATCTCGATTCTAACATGCGCCCCTTCTGCTATCTCACTACTGATATCCTCTCACACAGGTGCGTCCAGGGACACCTGTCCCTAGTTAAGGTAACTTTTATGGTCTTTTCTGGAAGCCCAGACCATAAAGTCCTGACCTTCAGCACTCAACGCAACTCCTGCTTTGATACCTTCATAATGCTGCCCAGCTATAACCCCTGCATTTGCAGTACTGGGATGTAGACACATACAGGCACACATGCACACAGCTCTGCTGATGTATCTCGATTCTAACATGCGCCCCTTCTGCTATCCCACTACTGATATCCTCTCACACAGGTGCGTCCAGGGACACCTGTCCCTAGTTAAGATAACTTTTATGGTCTATTTCTGGAAGCCCATCACTGCTTCACTACCACTCTTCAGTCATGGCATGTGAACCCAATGTTTACGGGCAGTCCTCCGGGGTTAGGCCCACACATTTCAAAACAATGACATTGAAGTGGAGCTAAACACCCTCAAAGCCTAAATTGGCAGATCGGTGCCAAAATCTAATATTTGAAAACACTGGGGAGTGAAGCGTTAGGTATAGATAGTAAGTGGGTGCGGTGAAGAAAGAGGAAATCCAAAGATGGCATGAGGGTGGTGGGACCCCTATAAAAGTAATTGGAAGGTGGATCTTAATTAAAGATGACAATGTAGATACGATAATCTCAAAAAGACTTAGTCTCCCATCCAAATGAGCCATGAGAATCCTCCCTTCAGCGGAGGACAGGAGCATCCTCTGCAGGCCATCTGGCTTGCCTCTAGGGCACTTCCCACGCCACCATTCGTCCCCCAGATCTATACTTCCAGTCTGTTGCTGCTCACTGCTAGAATTGTTTTGCATATATCAGGGCATTTATGTAATTCCTTTAGCTCTTAGTCTCCACTGTGGGTCACCTGCGTCTGAAATCACCTACTGCCCATTTCCTATTCCAGCTTTCTACCAGATTCACTGCCTGCTCCTCTGGAGGCACACTCGAAACCGCATAACACTCTGAGGTGCTCCCGCAGTCGGTCCATCGCTACTAGTGTTCTGTGAGTTGCTCCCAAAGCCTTATTTCTCCACAGGGAATTGCCCAGTTTAATACCGTAATACTCTGAAAGGTACTCTAGGGCCCACCCTCAAGATGCTTCTTAAGCTCAAGGAATCCAGTAAATACTCTTGCCAGGAATCCTGCCAGGTTTCCTGGCATCTTAAGTCCTTTAAGTCATGTAGTGCGGTGGACAGGCCACATCACTGGTGAGGGTCACAGCAGAAGCTTGGTGTCAGTGCAGACCCTCCCTAGCATAACTCTGTTACACTTAATCCGGTCCAGTACCTCTGCCAAACACAAAACGTTGGTTCCTTCCCCAAGATACTTTCTATGAGTGTCCTTCACTGAAGTCCTGCTAAAAACAAGCATTTGCAAATCCAACAGTAGGCTTGATTTTAACATAACTGTGTATAGGAATTGCCAGCTGCTGCTATGGTAATTAATTGCAAGGCCTTTGTCAGTGAAGAACATTTGTGTCCCGTTCTGTCTGGCCACACTCTGTAGGAGAGCCAGGTTGAGTCACCACAGTCTAACATTTTGGGGTGTGGAGGGGATGGGGGTAGAGCCTGATCAGCTCCATGGAAATTGTGCTGTGCTACTGCTTCCAGCAGACATGTGAAAAGCCAATAAACAGAGGGGCTTGAATTCAAAGGTGGCAACCCTGGTTCACACCTTTGAACTAAAGCCCTTGGGTTTATTTGCTTTTTGCTGGTCCTATTGCCCCAGGAGAGAGGGGTTTACAGGACCAATTCTATATTTCTCCATGAAAGTCTTTTATGAAGCGAGCGCAAGGGAGGTGTAAACCTTCGAGCTGCTGCAATTGACAGCTCCTCAGTGGATGCTATAAATCATTAAATGAGCGTGAAAAAGACACATTAAGCTAATGTGTCTTTTTGCGCTCATTTAATGATTTATGGCGGCCATAGCGGGGGGAAAAGGCAAATTTTGCGGTTTTTTGCAAATCGCAAAATCGCCATGAGCTGGGGGTCTGATTACCTTTCATAGTAGGAACATTTTTCATTCAGATGGAGTTCATCTGACTGATGCTCGCAATGAGATCTTTCTGTGTAATTTCCAAAATGCTGTCCAGCGCTTCCTGCAAGTGTAGGGTGCATTTTCCCAGTGGTCCTTCCCCAATTGTAATGTTTAAAATACAAATACTACCAAAAAGGCTCTTTTCAGAGCCACTACATTTTTTGTGGAAATGCGTACAATGCTTTTGTCGGCATCTCGCCGCTAATTGGTGCTATCTCTGTATGCAGCGCTTATAGGCTGCGTCACCGCCTGCATGCTTCATTTGAAGTTCTATTTTTGACCACTGGAAGGGGACTCTGAAAAGAGCCTTTTTGTTCGCCCCGCTTTCTGGCTATTGTTATAAGAGACGCCAGAAAAGACAGCAGTGGAAGGGAGACTTCACAAAGCGTACCAACCACAGGGATAAGAAATGGTAAGTTTAGAGTAGAAGATGTAAGTTGCACCTTACTTGGGTAGGAGGCAGTGTTTGCCATGGTCCCGGACCGTTGACTCAAAAGCACTTCGACAATGTCCTCCCCTGCACAGTACCGTGTCGCAGTATATGCACAATACAGTGACCTTTGAAAGGTATGGGTCTGTTGTATTTTTTATGTCCTCCAAGGTTGCTTGCGGGACGTGGTGGTCGACTGGATTGTCTCTAGTGGTGGTAGGAGCAGATGCAGAGGATGCTGTAGTGGACAATAACGTACTGCCTGCTTGGAAGGGGACACCTCTCCAAATAGCTGCCTTGTGGTGCGCTTTAAGGTGCCACCGCATGGAACTGGAGCCATAGCTGTACAAGCCAGGTTTCCCGCGACTGAGTGTTGCACTCTGTGCACTTCACCTGGTTAGCATGAGATTTAGGCACATTTCCAACGGTCCTAAACAGTTTTCACACCCAGGATTGCAGTTGGGTGTAGGCAATGGGGATTCCTTCTACTTTACTCTTGTTTCCTTTTCGATGTCCCTCCCCAATTTCACGCTTGTCCATTTGCTGAGGACTTTTAGAAGGAGGTGTTGGTGGTGAGGTGTGGGTGCTTCTGAGTCAGAGGTAGTAGCGGAGGCTCTGGTGGCCATTACTTGGAGAAGTTGTTTGCAGGCACGGATTTGGTTAAAAAGCTATTTCTGCCCCAAGTACTGCGCACCAGTGCTCTTGTATAGAAAGCCAAATGGAGCACTTGTAGGGTGTGCTCTTTTATAGGACTCATGTGGAGCATGTGACATCGCAAAGTGCCATTTACTCATTCCCTACAATATCTACTTGTAGAAGGAAGAGTGGCGGATTGCTGTAAGGGTGCACTATCACTGTAACACTCCGTACATTGTAGAGGAATTTTCTATTTCGATGTTTACGGAGCTGGCGCATGTCTGCCAAATAAGGGACGATGCGCAACGTTGCTACGGTATATGGGAACGTCGCCATTGTTCTCCATTTGCAAGCTTGTCTGCCGGACGTATATTGCACATTACACTTAGTTGCATATGCATAGTTGTACTAACGATATGTTTCCCACCCCCGGCCTACTTAAACATATGGTTCGCGTACATTGTACATTTCTACCTATGCTTGATGTGAGCACACTAGAGTAGGTGGGATGTTCACGTGGAAAAATATGCACAGAACGAGGGTGTAAGCTTCCAGCTACTATGACTATACCACACGTTTATTCGGTTATGTTCACCAGGGAAAGTGTTACCAGGCGTCACAGCACAATATACGTTTGTGCACAGTTGTGCCACAGATAAACGGACGCTGCTGTTACTATTTCCAGACGGATGTGTGCATGTAAACGTGCGGCCAATACTGACCTCCTACGGATGATTGTATTGTGATTGCGCCTAGGGCAGCCAGGTGCGGCGGTCGTCCGCCTCCTCTATTTTTCTCACTTGTATTCATCCCTACTACTGCTGTGCCCTTCTCACTGACAATGGCCTTGTTAAACGAAAAAAAAGGGACATACACAATCTGTACAAATTAACATTTCAATATTTATTAGCGCACATTTATAGCGACTATTCAGAAAGGGAAGGGGGACAAGAAACAGATACATATATTAGGGATGTTTCCATTTCAAGAAGCTGCTGCTGAGGGGAAGAAGGGATTGAGCTCTCATCGAAGCGTCCTTCATGCCACTGATTTTGCAGGTAAAGGGGGCTGGGAATTGGGAAAGGCGGACATGTGCAAGTTGGGCAGCGATATCTTATTTTTCCTCTTATATGGTCTTCAACAAACGTTCTCAAGGCAGCAAATTGGAGGAGCAACTGCTAGATTTTGGCATCCAGGCGGTCAACTTTGATATGCCCAGCGTTCAGTTCCGTTTCGGGGGCCGTATGTTCCTGGTCAAAGGGTGCCGCTTCTGGTGTACAGCTTTGCATTCCGGTATGTTCTGTTAAAAGAGAACAAATGTGGTTATTTGAAATTAAGTTTTACATTGCGACTGTGTTCTTTTTACCAGCTCGTTCCCTAACTATGGGGTTACTATGCTCAGTCATTTGGTAATTCGGAACATTTTCCTCCAGCCATTCCAGGGTGCTAGGCCTTCCAGTAACACTTTCCCTTTTCACAGTGCGGCGGGTAACAATGGGCTCATTGTCATTACTCATTTCTTCATGTGGAAAATTCTCCTCAAGCCACTGTAGGGTGGAAGCCATTGCTGCGCACAAACAGAAAACATAATGCCTTTCTATTATTGTACACTAACGGATATGTGCAATTACAACAAAACTGTTAGTCTCCTTACCACGTTGCTGTGAAGTTCTGTTCTCGGTAGTTGCCGTTTGCTCCTTTGCCTCTTCCTTCTTTGTTTGATTGTGCAGCAGGTGTGCGGTAAGATTGAAGGCAAAAGTCACTTTTCATATTGGTGTTTTCCTTTATGTTGCATACTTTATGCCTTTGTGCACTTTGTTGTGAAAGTACACATTTTGTATAGGTACTGCATTTTCCCTTCTAATTGATGTGCTTGAAGCTGTTTGCCTATGTTTTTTGTCTTTGCTGATTGTTACACATGTTTATGACCCTCCCTCCCTTTCCGGGGACGTTCGACTCAACCCAATCTCCGCAAATGGATGCAGTTTTCCCAAACTTTGTGCCTTTTACTATTCAGCCTCCAGCTTCAGTATGTTGCACAGTACATCTTTACACACTAAGCGTATCCTGTAAACATCTAATGCAATTCAGTGAAAGATACATTAGTACAGGGACAATATGGTTCATGTGTGCACCTTAAACCCTATCATCTTTCCTGCAAAAACTATAACATACCAACGTTATGATTAAAGTCCTAAAACCTATGAAATTCACTAACAAAAGACCTTGTTAAAGGGACGTTATGGTTAAGTTACACCACTACAAAAACTATGAAATTCAATTGAAAAACGTTGCTACACGGATGTTATGGTTACAGGTAAAACTTAAAAAACCTGGAAATTCGCAAGTTATGGTACGCTACGCAACCATAACTCAAGCTATAACACAAAGGAGAGTGACACCGCTGTTTTGTTGTGCAGCCCTAGCAAAGATTATTAGATTCACAGATAAGCCTGATCAATGACATTATTGAGAGACAATCGTCCAAATTGTACTCAAAAATAGAGTCATCAGCCTAAGTGCTTAGTCCAAAGTTTATGTAAAACAGAACTGCCGACACATGTTTCGACCCTATACATCGGGTCCTTTTCAAGGCAAAAAACTGTTCATAATGTAAAACACAGAATCACACAGTGTAATATGCACATAATGCATCCAAACCAAACATTTAAAATTAAAAGGGAAGAAAGAAATGTACTCCAAAACCAAGTTAAAAGAGGAAAGGGGAATGGGACCAGAACCCATTCGAAAAAACAACAAAATGCCAAAATACATATTTGTGGTGAATGTAATACACACATGAGATGATACCATGTTATCAAAATGGAATGTTACCATGGGAAATAGGGCATTCACCATCCAAGGTCCAGTGATGTATTATCCGATGTTGCATGCATGAAGGAAGAACAGAAAGTATTGGACAGAAAAGGAGCTACATGCATTGCTAATACACATAGTACAAACTAATTACATGGCATTAGTCACTTAACCATTGTGTTATGATTGAGGATCCCTTGTGCCACCAACATTAGAGATGAAGGTGTTTGTTAATGGGGCAATGGGCCAACTAAAAGTCATATTCATTAAAATGGCAGAGATTACATTACATGAATAAAGAAGAGAAAGGGTGAAGTGTGCAATGGTCAAATCTGCACTGTCCATCTCCTGTACACCCCGGTGTACTCATGCTTGGTGTCAAAATGATTAGATACTAGGGTGATTAGGTGCCAATTATCTCATATTAAAGTTAGGAGATTCCATAATGTGGTAAGTTACCGTAAGGTTGCAGTCACGTGGAATATGGGGGAGAGTGTAGCGTAGCCATTAGGCGATGCTGTAAGAGGCAATTGTATATATTGCCCGATCGGCGGTGGCAATATATTCAGCACAGTGCTGTTATAGCAAACACGATCTGTAAATGGAAACAGTCCCATGCAAATATGTCACAAGTACTATAAAATCCGGTTGAGTACAAAAATGGGTAAAATGTGGGCCTAATAATGAAGAAGTTACCTGAGCATGTTGGAATGAAATATGTTGAAAAGATTTGAGGATTGGTTCGTTAACCGACACAGTTGAGAAGGTGAAACCTGCAGGTTTGCAGAAAAGAGAAAATGTACAAAGGCGCTTAGCTTGCAGCAAGTAGCTACTCAACCTATTTGGCATTCTTGACACTCCACACGCAAATACTGGGGTTAGATCACCTCTCGAAGCTACATGTCCCGGCATGGATTGCTTGTAAACAACGTTTGTCGCCTCTTCCGCGTTTGTAGTGGAAAGGATCTGGAGTCGCGTCACGTGACAAAGTCAGGTGTGCGTGTGTAGTCTTGTAACTACTGTAAATGCAATGTGGTTGCTAATACTTCAACTGCGATTCGTGAGAGAAAAATGCCTGCCCGAACTGGGATTAGTTCCCAGATAGTCGCCGCTTTAGTGTTCATGGCAAAGAGTAACAAAAGTCACGTCACGTGACGGAGTCACGTTTCCGTGTAATGTGTGATAAAGCTACAAAGCATTACGTTTGCTATACTAACTTATGCAATAAAATGGCCCTTACCTATGTGAGATTGCATACATGTGCCTGAGATAAAAATAACAAATGAGATAATACTAGAAAAAGTGTAAGATTGGAAATACCAAACTAGCACTTGTGAGAACTGGTTTGTAGGTTAAGAGCCTAGAGTGTGATAGAACGTGGGGGTTGGACAAGATGGACAGATAAAGATGACACTTGCACACCATATAACTGTTGCAAAATTGCGAAATAATTGTATGGAAAAACATAAAAAATGCACAATAAAGGCATGACTGAAGATTGGACATGAAATAGATGATGATTGGGGAAAACCGATTCTAAGAAGAAGTGAAAGAAATACAGGGGACAGAAAATTCAAATAGAGACTATGTCTGAGAACAATGGGGTAAAGCAATGTGCAGATACAGGACTAAGGAACTAACGCTGAATAGCACATTGAAAGGAATACATTCAGTTCAGTGTCTGTATTTAATCCCAAACTGGTATAGCGAAGTTTGGCAAAGGTCTGTGCCTCCAGCTGGCATAATAGAAGTTGACAATCACCATCTCTTGGGTGAGCATGTGCTTGAATTAGTCCAATGAACTTGAGGTCATTCCCTGAGTCCAATTGGTGATGTTGCTGCCAGTGCATGGCAAGTGGTAATTGGGGATCTTGGCTTTTCAGATGAGCGAAATGCTCCCGGGTGCGTACTCGCAACTCTCTAATCATAGAGCCAACATATACCTTGCGGCATACACATTGGATAGCATACACAGTAAATTTAGACCGACAGTTAATGAAATCAGTTATGTGAATTGTGAGACCTTGATGACAACTCATAAAATTATGGTTCAAGGTAAATTTGCAAAAGTTGCATGAGCCACACATGAAGAAACCCAAAGGTTTGGGCGGAAGCCATGTAAGAGAATGTGTCTGAGCAGATTTAGGGCCTCATTACACGGTAGGCAGTAAGGGTTTACCGGCACCGGTAAGGGCACCGGTACCGGTAAACCCTTACCGCCTTACTACGAGTTCCCTTTGCGGGACCCGACCTTAACGGCTGGTTTTACCAGCCGTTAAAGTAGGGTGCCGCAAAGGGACCTCGGTTCTAATTACGGTACCGCAATTTGCGGTACCGTAATTACCACCTTCCCCATTCCCATTATGCCCAATGGGGGCAAAAATGGGAATGGGGAAGGGCCTTAGTGAATGGGGAATTACCGGCCCCGCTCACCTTGGAGTAGGCCGGTAATTCCGCCATCCAGCAAGGTGGACACGTTAAAATACCGGCGGCAACCATGGCGCTAATAGCGCCATGGTTACTGCACAACGTGTAATGAGGCCCTTAGTCTGTAGGAACGAGGGGCATAGTTTGTTACGCAAAGTTTTATTGTGAGTGTAAATGAGTTTAGGAGTCTTGGTAATATATGAAGCCAGGTCAGGATCAAGACACAGTAAATGCCAATGTTTATTCAAAAGCTGGTAAACCATATTGTTGTCTTTGGAGTATTTGGTGATAAACTGAACACTATCAGATTGTGGAGTATTTTGAGCTTTACGGCTGGCCAAAATCGAATCTCTAGGTATTTGGTTGATGCAATCTAACCCTTTATTAATGGAGTGTTCCATATAGCCTTGTTCCAAGAATCTATGCCTGATCATGGCACACTCCCTTTCAAAAGCCTCCTGGGTACTGCAGTTACGACGTGCACGGTGGAACTCCCCAAATGGGATGTTCGTAACAACTGATCTTCTATGGCAGCTGGAGGCATGGAGAATAGCATTGACAGCTGTTGCTTTCCGAAAGGTTTGGGTCTGCAGAGTGTCATTAGCGATATAGATACGAAGATAAATACATTCTAATGAATCGGGGGTCACATGGCCAGAGAGCTTGGTGCCAAAATCATTATGATTAAGATAGTGTGAAAATTCTTCAAATTCTTTTTTTTTTAACTTCTGTTTATTGGCAGGTGGTCAAGACAGGTACAGCACATTTATCATGTGAGTGAGAACAAAAGGAAAACAGTATTACAGCATCAATATACATTGCTTCATCGATAACGTAAGATTCACATTGTAGAGGGGAAAACACATATTGGAAAAAAGGATTCGTACTTATGCGGCATGTGTCAGGAGGAGTCTAGTGGTGCCGGGGAAGGGGCTGATGTTCGTTCGGCGCCATCCTTGCCGTTTAGGTAACTACGGAATTCAGTCCATACATTTGCAGGGTGGGATGGAGCAGGCAGGGTGCCGATGTACTCCTCCTCGCATGTTTGTATCCACGTAAGGGCCTTCAGCCACATGTTGAGGGTGGGGGGAGTGCGGCGCTTCCAGCGTTGTAATATGCATCTTTTGGCAACCATAACACTGACATTCAAGAACCTCGACAATTTCCTTACATCTTCTCCCGTCCACATGCCAAATAGCAAGGCCAATGGGTCCATCTATACCGGGGCATCTATTATCTCGGTGAGCGCCTGTGTCACCTCCCCCCAGAACTTGCGCAGCGCCTCACAGGACCAAAACATATGGGCATGGTCTGCTTCGTTCGCATTTCGGGCATTTATGTGTCGAACTAAGCGTAAATTTTGCCACTCTGTACGGGGTGTAGTAGAGTCTATTGCGTAACTTGTATTGGATGCAGCGGAACCTGGCACTGAGTGATACCTTTCGCGTGTGTGCACACATCTTACCCCACATTTCATCAGTGATCTCCGTTCCGAGTTCTCTGGCCCATGACTCCCGTGTTGCCGGGGAGGTATTCTCTATTTTTCCCATCTGTATTTTATACAGGGAGGATACTATGCCTCTACAGCCTGCGGAGTTCGCTATGTACAGGAGTTCGGGTGAGTCAGGAGGCTCCTCTGGGAAGGAGGGCCACATTGTCCGCACCGCTGCTCTCAGTCTGTAGTACTGTAACAGGTCGAGCGCGGAGCCGGAGTGCCCGGGGCGTAGTGTTAGAGGGGTAATGAATGAGCCTTCAGGGTAAAGGTCAGTCAGGGCACGGTACCCCAGGCTCTCCCATCGCTGGGAAAGGTGTTGGTCATGCGTGGGGGTTAGGCCAGGAAATTGCCATAAGGGAAGCCACTTATAGTATGGGCGCCGTACTGGACTGGGGGAGAAGCCCTAATCGTGGATGCTACCGGGTCCCATGGGGCATCCGCGTGGTAACCATGGTGCAATATCAGGGTCATGATGTGGGTGCCGTCTCCCGCCATTTTTTCCAATTTGACATGTGGGGGCGGGTCGGGGTGTGTGTACCAATGGGTAGCATGCTGGGCCTGCGCAGCGTTCCAGTAGAAAGCTAAATCGGGGGCAGTAAAGCCTCCCTTCTCGTACGGGAGGGTCATATGTTGCCACTTCTTACGGACCGCCCCCGAGTGCCAGAGGAATTGGGCGAACGACGCATGGAGCCTCTTGAAATACTGCTTGCCAGGCCAAACTGGCACATTTACAAATATATAGAGTAGCTTGGGTACAGCGATCATCTTTATAAGGGAGAGTCTACCAGCGAGGGATAGAGGGAGATTGCGCCACTTGAGCATCTTGGTTTCAATGAGCAGCGCCGTTGCTTCGTAGTTATCTGCCAGCAGGGAGTCTCCAGCCCTTGACACCTGAACCCCGAGATACTTAATCCCAGACGGGGACCAGCGCAGGGGGAACTCGCAGGACGGTTGCTGAGTTGTTTTAGTGAGGGGGAAGATTTCGGATTTTGAGTAGTTAATAGTGAAGCCCGAATAGGTGCCTATTTTTGTTATGTCTCGGATGATGGAGTCCAGGTGTGTGGAGGGTTGTCTGACGTAGAGGAGGACATCATCCGCGTACAGCGAGATGATTTCCGGTGTGCCCTGCAAGCGGATGCCCTTATTAGTATGACAGTTTCTGACATGATCGGCCATGGGTTCAATGGCGAGTGCAAAGAGGATGGGGGAGAATGGGCAGCCTTGTTGGGTGCCCCTATGCAACGCGAAGGGGGGAGAGGGGACGGAGTTGACTAGCACCCTTGCCGACGGTCCCGTGTATAACAGCTGTATGTAGGCGATCATGTTCGGCCCGATTCCCATGTTCTCCAAGACGGCCCATAAGTATTGCCACGAGACCATATCGAACGCCTTTTGGGCGTCCAGTGTGACTGCCACAGCATCTGCGTTTGGGTCAATTCTCGACATCACGTTGAATAGGCGCCGGATGTTAAGTGCTGTAGAGCGGCCAGGGACAAATCCACTCTGGTCGGCGTGGACTAAGTGGGGCATTAGTGGGAGGAATCTGTTGGCGATTACTTTGGCAAAGATCTTCATATCAGTGTTGATGAGGGATAGGGGTCTGTAGGAGCCGCATTCGCCTGGGGGTTTCCCTGGTTTGGGGAGGACAGTGATTAGTGCTTCTCTTAGGGAGGGGGGGAGGGAGTGTGAGCGGAGTGATTCGGTCCAGACCTCGTGTAGTGACGGCGCTAGTATGGCCACATGCTCTTGGTAAAATCAGATGTGAGTCCGTCGGGGCCAGGGGCTTTGCCCTTAGGGAGATCTGAGATCACCCGGACTATCTCTTCTAGTGAGAACGGGGCGTCTAGGAGTTCCCTGGTGTCCTGGGAGATCAGGGTCATAGGGATGGATTCCAACAGGTCGTCAAGGTCGCGGGTCGAGTGCTCTGGCTGGGGGCCGTACAGGGTGGCATAAAAGTTGGCAAAAGTGTCAAGAATAGCATGGTCTGCCCATTGTCTGGACCCGTTATTATCGATAATGCTATCTATACGAGTGCCGCCTCCCTCGTCCCGGACCAGCCTAGCCAGGGTTCTGCCAGGCCTGTCTCCCTCGCCATATCTACGGGCGGCTGCAGGGCGGGTATGGTATCTCACTTCGCTAAGGGCATGTGCCTCAAATAGTTCCAGTTCCGTCCTAATTTTCGCTAGGGTGGCAGGTACTGGCCTGGAGGCATAATCCTGCTCCAAAGTTTTGAGTTTAGATTCGGAGCGGCTTAAGGCCTGTCTTATGGACTTGAGGACCCCCGCTTCTCTGGCAATACACATTCCCCTGATGTAGACTTTGAAGGCCTCCCAGCGGGTCCCAACGGACGTGTCGGAGGCCTTGTTGGTTTCGAAGAACAGGCTTATGTCAGCCAGTATCTCTGCTCTAAAAACGATGTCTGATAGGGCGTCGGACTTAAAACGCCAAGCGGGGCGAGTCCCTGCGATGAAACCCAGCTGGATCTGGAGCAGCACGGGGGAGTGATCGGAGAGTGTGCGCGCTAGAATCTTGACTTCGGACACACTACCCATCCGACTGCCCGACAGGAGGAATAGGTCTATTCTTGAGGAGCTGTCGTGTACCGTGGAGTAAAAGGTGTAGTCCCTCTCCTGGGGGTGGAGTGTTCTCCACACATCGTGTAGTTTCAGGGAGCTCATGTGGGTAAGCAGCCGCTTGGCCGCTCGGGCTACCGGTCTCTTGGCCGTGGTTGTCCTGTCTAGGGCTGTGTCGAGAATGAGATTCATGTCGCCCCCCCACACAATGGGAACGTCGACATATTTCATGAGAATGCCGTACACCATGTCCATGAAGTCGGGAGAATTAATGTTGGGGCGTACGAGTTCACAAGCAGGCATTCTTCGCCGGCTAATGAACAGTGTAGGATGACAAATCTGCCCTCGGGATCAATGTGGGATGTGTGAAGTGTGAATCTGATTGATTTGTGGATGAGAGTGAGGACGCCTCTGGACTGAGTGGAGTACTGAGTATAGTACCTGTTGGGGCCCCAGGACTGTGCGAGGTTTGAAGCCAGGAGTTTCTTAGCATGAGTCTCCTGCAGCAGGAGAACCTTGACCCCATGCCTTTGTGCATAAGCCGCAATTCTGCGAGATTTGGTGAAGTTGGTCAGCCCCCGTACATGCCACGTCAATATTCTAATAGCCATAATAATGAGTTAAGGGACATCCCAGGCGTGTATTCTCACTTTGAGCTTAAAATGGAGCACTGTGATGCAGCAGGCCTGCCGCCCTGTCGCACCGGTCCCGACCAACCCGCCTTTTTGCGAACAACAAACCCCAACTTTCCCACCCCCCACCCTCACTGCCCAGTGATACCAAGCAGTGTATAGGCAACCACCCTGAAGCGAAACTGCGTGCCATCCCCAACTCGGCAACACCTGGAGGGCAGCCCAACGGGGGCTCGAACACAACTTTACTGCCATCAACGGCCTTGCAGCTGCAGTGGGGGCTGCTGCTGCCGTCTAGCACACCCATAATAGGACTTTGAGTGAATGTCAACATACACATTCTTACCAGCATCGTAAGACAATTTAAGTGGAGGTTACAGGTAACGGATAACCGCAGTTTTCAGTATAGCAAGGACGAAGTGGAGTCCACTGCAGGGCCGTGGACAGCGGTGCGGCCCTGGCCCTGGGGTAGTGACCTGGGTCCGGCCACGGAATCATGAAGCACAGGGCGGCGGCACCCCCAGGGCGGGAAATACTTGCAAAATTGGCGGGGGCCTTAAGCGGCCGGCTGGTGGGATGACAGGGGGGGGGGGGCCGCCCCACACCAGGAGAGCCGGGGCATGGCCCCATCTTCCACCCAGGGTCAGCGGAGGAGCCTAGAAATTACGGCGTCAGTCGTCGTCCATCCGTTCCTCAGGCGGATTCACCAGGGGGACCTGAGCCTCGATGAACTTGACGGCCTCATCCGGGACCGTGAAGAAATATCTCTTGTTGCGGTGGATAAATTTCAGGCGGGCAGGGAAGAGCATAGAGTACTCAATTTTCCTATCTCTCAGCATCTTCTTAACCCCGCTGAACCTGCGTCGCTCCATCTGGACTCCCACCGAAAAGTCAGGGAAAATTCTGATGACTTGGGATTCCAACCTTAGTTCACCCCTCTCCCTGGCCAGGCGGAGAATGTGATCCCTGTCTTTGTAGCTGAGTAGTTTAGCGATGATGGGCCTGGGGAAGTCTCCGGGCTTAGGGCGGGGTGCCAGGGAGCGGTGCGCTCTTTCAACGGTGAAGAACGGGGAGAGCTCAGGGTTGCCCAGGAGGTCCTTGATGAGCTGCTCAACAGCGGTCTCCATGCGGCCCTTGAGTGCGGATTCGGGAACCCCCACTATTCGGATGTTGTTCCGCCGTGATCTTGATTCGAGGTCATCGTTCTTGGCCTTGACCTGTTTCATGTCGCGGATGAGCTCTGAGACCGTGGTCTGGAGGGTGTGGATGTGATCTTCGTTGGTCCCTATCCGCTGCTCTGTTTCCGTGAGCCTGGACCCATGCTGGTCGATTTGGGCACGTAGGGAGGCGACGTTAGCATTAATATCGTCCAGCTTTTCATGGAAGGAAGCAAAGTTTTTGGCCATGGACTCCATCATGGTAGCGAGGTCTGGTTGCGGGGGGTCCGGGAGTGTCTCGCCATCCTCCTGTGTCGCGGAGGAGGACGCCGGGTCCGCTCGATGGGCTGGCTTGGTAAATTTGTCCATAGCGCCCGCCTTGTTGGCGCCCCGCGCCCTGTTGGACATTGTTGTGGTGGGGGGTTCCCAGCGACTCCGGCAGAGTCAGAGACGGGCAGCGGCCGTGGAGTCGGTGGATGAGGCGAAGGCGGGACTGCAGCCACTAATCCCCAGTATTGTAGGCACAGGGGAGCCAGCAGTGCGCTCGTAGGATGGGGGGGCGGGCGACAGCGTGGCCACCAAGGTGGTGTAGGTTGGCAGGGGGAATGCGTGGTCCCGGGCGGTGTAGTTTTCGCGGGGGGCGGAGGCCCCGATCGTCCAGGGAGCCCAAGGGCCCCGCGTATCCTATGCGGCCACCGGGTGCCAGGCCGGGCCCTGAGCGCAAAGTGGAGAAAGCAGGTGGGGGCAGAGCCCCGCAGCAGGTGAGGGAGACCCCCAAGCGGAGTTAGCTATGGCCGGAAGGGCCCAGTCCAGGAGGCGTCAAGGAGGACAGCGCCCAAGCACCCACCTCAAGGCCTCCGGGAATGCTCTGTTCGACGTGGGCCCACAGCGGCAGCAGTGCTTCAGGGCGATCCTCGTGGCAGGCTGGAGAGGTGGGGGTTCCCAGCAGCGGTGTCCCGGAGATGCGTCGTGCAGCCCTCTCGGGGGCCGGCGCCCGGCTCCCCCACCAGCGAGAGCGGGCGAGCGGTCCGTCCTCCTCCCGCGGAGTCGCCGCTCAGTCCGTCGCGGGGGCCCACCAGGCGCCACAAGCCGCGGCAGTCAGGAAATCCACGAGGCCGCAGCAAGGCCAGTCTCCCTCGCGGGGGGGGGGGGCTCGCTGGCGGTAGCAGGCTGTAGCGCGGGAGGAGCAGGACCCACAGCTCCTCCCGACAATGTAGATTCAGGGAAGCCCGCGGGGCGATGGATCCGCGGTCAGCGGCGAGGGAGGCCCCCGTAGCCGCTTCTCCCTCCAGTGGTGGCTGGGCCGCAGCGGATCCGGGAGGCCTCGGACGGTCCCGGGCCGCGGAAGTTCGGGTCCCGGGTGCCGTTTCGACTCGGGACTGCGGGAGAATATAGCGGACAGCGCCACTAGTCGAATCGTTGTCGTGCCGTGCAGCAGGCGGACCGGATTCGTGCTGGTGCAGCAAGGATTAGGTGTGCGGTGACGGAGCTCCGACGCTAAGCGGCCATCTTGCTTGGCTGCTCAACAGCGCCCCCCAAAATTCTTCAAATTCTGGTAACGTCCCGTTCCAAATGACTAGGACGTCATCAATGTATCTTTTCCATACAACAAGACTGTCCTTAAGTTGATGATCACTGAAATGTATTTCCCCTAAAAAAAAAAACCATAAAAAGGTTGGCCAGGGACGGAGCATATTTCGCACCCATGGCCACTCCTTTCGTTTGCAGATAGTACTGTTGATTAAATAAAAACTGATTGTGAGATAAAGTGAAGGGCAAAAAATCTTTGATCATTTGGACATGTAAGTTATATGAAGCTGAAGGTTTGCGGAAAGTAAAGTCAATGGTTTTCAGAGCGAAATGGTGTTGTATTGAAGTGTATAGTGCTTTTACATCAAAGCTGGCCAGAAGAAAATTGGAAGACCACTTTATGTTGTGTAAGATCTGCAAAGTATGAGTGGAATCACGTAAATACGCAGGTAGCGTTGGTACGATGTCCTTTATTGCAGTGTCGATGTATTGGGAAAGTCCCTCAGTGGCCCATCCTAAGCCACTCATTATCGGTCGAACCTGAGGAAGTGTAATGTAGTCCTTATGTATCTTGGGAAGAAAATACATGGTGGAGATAACTGGATTGGGTCTATAAAGAAAGTTTTTTGTCGTCTGTGAGTGTCCCACGTGAATGCCAGTTCAGAATAAGAGTCTTAAGTTGTGAAACTGTCTCTTGAGTAGGATTGCCCTGTAAGAGTTGGTAACAGCCTGGGTTGCTGAGATGTTCATTGGCCATAGTTATGTAGTCTGCAGTGTTTAGAATCACTATATTACCGCCTTTGTTTGCCTCCTTAATAGTAATACTCGCATCCCGTGCTAGATTTTTAAGCACAACTTTTTCAGACAGTGAGAGGTTGGATTCGTAAGACAAAGAACGGGGGTGGTCAATATGTTTCTAAATATCCTGCATAACTGCCTGATAGAAAGTATCTATAACACTTTCATTACTGCTTACTGGTACAAATTTAGATCGTAGTTTGTGTTCCATCAATTTTAAATTTTGTTGGTGGATGCCAAGTTCATAATGCAGAGAAGTAGAAGTTGGCTGTGTGTTTTCAGTAAGCGACATTAATAGTTTTGTGTCTTCAATATCTGATATGGTTAACCGACTCCCTGGTTGTGGTACCATTTGAGAAGTATATGTAGTGACCTGATTATGGAAGAACTTTTTTAATCTGAGCTTGCGGGTAAACTTGAATGAATCAATCTGAAATTCAATGAGGTCAGTGGGACAACTGGGTGCAAATGAAAGACCTTTATTCAACAGGGACAACTCCGCAGTAGACAACACTTTGTTTGATAGGTTGCAAACAAGGTTCAGAGGATGGATTTGGTTGTTAAGTTCTTGAGACTGTAGCGAGTTTGACGTTCGTTGGCGTTTTTTTCCTTTGTCTGGCCCTTGATCCTCTTCCTCTTCCTTCTCAGAGGATGTGGTGGGAGTTGTAGTAATTCGCCCTAAAGGGACATTGAACCGTACTGTTTTATTTGTTTGTGCGGTGGCATTGGGTATGTTACCCTTTTTTAACGTTTAATTTCAGCCAAGAAGCCTCTGCATAGAGGAGTGAGTGAAAGAGTAAGACTGCCCTCCCCTTTATCAGTAGTGGCTGGTTGTTCCTCTTAGGATTCTATTTCGGATGAAACAGGAGTAGTATTAGGAGTTTGTATTGCTGGTTTGTTGTTATCATAATGAAATTTGGCCTGGAAAGTGTACACTCGGTCGTTGTTATAATCCCTTTCATCACGGAAGAATTTACAAAATTTACGTATCTTGATTTCATCCTGGCAATCTTTGAGAAAAGCATGCATTTTATCATAGTTTTTATCTTTGAAAGTGCTCGGATTGGACATATCCTCTATTTCCTTCTTTAGTGTGTCAATTTGTTTGATAACTCGTGCATATTCACGTTCTGCATGCGTAACCAAAAGCTTTAAAAAAATTTCACAACTGAGAGTGAGGTTCTCTTCCCATTCTCGGGCTAAATCTCGATCTTCATCATGGGTGAAGTCTGGAAAAATAAGGATGCGGAGACTCCTAGGGATCATATTGTGTTCGATATAATTGATGAGCGAAACCTTTTCCCAATATTTGTTGATTTCTCGTCTAGAGAGTCGTTCTAGGCGCACACATTTATTGGAAAGTGTTTCAGTTGCTTGTCCAGAGCTGACGAAAGCATTGCTCATACTGCCTTTAGGGGAGAATAGAGCTACTCTATCCTTTTCACGAGTCAAAATATAATCGCCATAGTCAATCCAATATTGGGAAAAAGAAAGAGAATGGTACAGTATAATACTGAGAGTTCCCTGCAAGCCTCAGCGGCATAAATTACTTTTATAACTCATGCTATCACTGTGCACTGCAAGGATTAACGCCCATGACATCAAAGATGACATCAAAAATGTCATTGATGACCTCACTGATGGCATCACATGTATATGTAGTTGTCATGAAAAACCTCCAGAAGGGATTGTCTTTGTTATGTTGGAATAACACTATCAGAGATCATGGGGAGAATAAGTAGGTAATTACACAAGGCATTGCTATAAACAGTATTGCATTACACATTTCTTTCCATTACAAGACCGAACTCATGTACAAACGTAAGCAGTGTGTTCAGCATGCATAATACAGCTGCAATATCCACATTTTTCCCATGATGCATAGTGAAATGATGCATGCTTTGCTGTTAGACTTTTGTGGACTGTTAAATATGTGCTAAGTATCTACTAATCCCTCAGTTACTATATAAATATACTACTGCACACAAAAATGAAAGACAGCAAAACTCATACCAATAGCAGCATATACAAAGAAAGTAAAGCAAAAACGTAGCAGTACTACCACAAAGTGTTCACAACCTAACTGATTATTTTAATGCAAAGAAATAAGTGCTCCATTTCAGGCTTCCTTCTTCCTATATATATATATATATATATATATATAATATGTAGCATACAGTGTCACTGAACCCTAAGGAAAGCAGCATTGGAAGTGCCTTGGAAGTGTAAGGCTGTTGGGCTGAGACGCTGTTGCTGCGTTGCTCCTCTGCCTTTCTTGCTGCCTGCCTGAGCGAGGCTGACTGAGGCTGTAAGGACAAGAGGAAGGTCTGCACATTTTATAGCGGCGAAACGTTATTGCAAAAACTGACTTCATTGCCCAGAGTAATTACATCTTTTATTTTGTGCTTATTTAACTTGTGTATCTCTGTTGTGGAGATTGGGTGTGGAGCTCTGGGGGTGGGAGTGACTTGCTCCTCCTCCGTGCTGTGCTGACCCAGGTTGCTTTTGATTGCGCACAATTACGCTAACGTCAGGTTCTTTTCTGACTTTTTTTTTTTTAGATCTTGTGCGTGCTGTGGCTCTGCCCCCTATCACTTCACCCCTTCAGCCAGCCTACTTACACTCAGGCACGTGCGCATTGGGCGCTCCTTGGAAGTGTAAGGCTGTTGGGCTGTTAGGATGTTGGGATGTGGGTGAGTCCCAGCTTATGTTTAAATTCTCAATGCTTCTTTGACCACACATAATCTGCTGTCTTACAACCAGGTTGTTGTTGAGACTGTGTAGAGGTAATTGAATATTTTTGATATTATTTTGATTGGGTTCAGTTTATTGTAATACGTTGTTGCGCTTCATGCTTTAATAATACTAACCTATTTTACAAAGCGCTCTCACTATTATCACCTGCACCGAGGGTTAGCCCCATCCTATCATGGTAAACGGTCTGCGTAGCGGAAGAAAACGTTTTACGATTATACCCAAGTCTACTTTAAACGTTAATCTTGCTAACACTTTGCCTACAATGTCTGACATTCATTCTATTGCTGCTGAGGCTACTATAGCTTCGATTCCCAAAGAGCCAGTCCCATCTCAGATTGATGAAATTTCCAATTCTTCTGTGCCATCTGAGTCTGGGAACGCTCGCCCTACTGACAATATGCTTACAGACGAGCCTTCACAGGGTTTTGATAACATCAAGGTAGACTCTACCTGCCTTGCTTCTGACACTAATTCTGTGCCACAGGATACACAGCTGAGTCAAATGATTGATAGTGACTCAGTGGTCCTATCAGGTATACGCGCACAAAGTGGACATAGTAATCCCGAAACTTGCGTAAATAATGAAGCGCTTCTGCAGCATTCACTTCACTTAGACAGAAATGACATCCCGGGAGCTTTTATAATAGCGCCCGACGCCCTTAACGGAGTTCCTACTGTTAGTGATATTTGTCATCCCAAGGCAACAAGTGAGGCGACATGTACTCCTTTTGCGCAAGCTAATGCAATTTCAGGGAACTGCACCAATGCTCAAGTCTATAAACATGCTATAGGTTTTCTAACCCTAAAAGAGGCAAATAAAATCTCACCCATAAAATGGGACAATGAGGATGATAAGCTGGACTGCACTATAGAGAGGGAAACCATAAAAAGATTGATGGGAGTGGATGGTTGTATCAGCCATCACGCTGATTTTTCAATGCTTGCTCCTGCAATTGAATCAGAGCTAGGAAAGCATATAAGGCTCTCTAATGAACCCTCGACTCCTGTTACTCAAAGGAAATATGGCATCGAAAATGTCTTTTTGTATAATAACTTGCCTAATTACTCATATAGTGCTCCATCACGGAATTTCTCATGTAATGATGGGCGTGGTTTCGATGGTATTCTTACTCCTAAAATTCCATTGATACCTCCTGCAGCTAGACAAAAAATCAGCTCCCCCATATTAGAAAAAACTATATCTCATCACCCTAAGAGCACTAACACCTTTGAACAATCATTGGCTAATCACTTATCTGAGTCTGAACCATATAATAACGAACCTGTCCATGAAACAACAGCTAGTTTAGATGAGGTTCGAGTGAGTCCTGAAGCATTTCCGGTCCTCACTCGAATACTCAATTTACTGGACAGGGGCCATGAACAGACACATGGTGAAGTTAGGATGCTTCAAATGCAGATGTCTGAAATGCTAGGTAAACTCAGCAAAATTGAGGGGATGCTATTCACCTGTGATGCAATGTCTGCTCTTACCCAGAAGTGCGATAAGAAGCCAGAGTCTCATTCTATGGCAACTCAGACTAAAACATTTGCTGAAATAGTGGCGCACAATCCCCAAAATGAGTTGCCATTAGGCCAAAGTTTGGACTCGCAATTCTCTCAACTCATTGCAGCTAATGCAGCCAAAATTGCAGAATTGTCATTGAGATTTGCAGCACCGGGTCCATTTCAGTTGCCCAATTCTTGTTCTGACGTAATTGGACCAGTAGGACCAACTATCTCTAGAGAGATTGAGAACCTTGATAGCCCTACGGCCCTTACAGACCTCATTGATCTTTCCGATGACATCATAGAGTCAACAATAGGACCGGATTTGCCTGAGAATGTTTATTGTACCAATGAGAGTTTTAAACTGTTATTGACACGTAAACAAAAAAGAGCCAATCCTAGAGTTGAGAAACGCAAAGCTTTTGAAAAGAGATCTACGACTAAAACAGAAAAAAAACAAAAAACTTACCTTTTGAGAAAATTGACAGACATAATACTCACATGAAGGATATTTGTAATCTGTCGGGTGGTGATGCAATTATTGACCTAAACCAATTGAATACAGAGTCTAAGCTAATGCTTAATCTACCTGTGCCCCAGTCACAAGCTCAGTTATCACTTAATCCCGCAACTGAGCCAGAAACAAGAACAATTAAAAACATTAAACCACTTTCTCAAGACAGAAATGACTTAACAGATTTATCTAATCAGAGCTCAGGTCCTAATGATAACAAAGGCCTACTTAAATCATCTAAAGGGGTTAATCTAGTCTCCAAAGGACTTACTAAAGGAGCCCCTCTACTCTATGGGCCCTCTGAAACATCTGAAATAAAGCAATCTGTTCTCTCAAATTACTATCCAATCTTGGCCATCAGGAAAACTGAAAAAGTAATCATTGGTGCAACAAAAGAACAATGTGCTAAAGGTTCTGTCAAAATGGCACCAACCAGAGTTAACAGTGCATTAATATCTTCTGCTGACTGTATGGTAAATATTGGGGGGAATGGTCTTAATAATGGAGGAGTACTTACCGGGGAAGTGCCTCCCCCTGCTAAATCTGATGATCAAGCAACTATCTTCCCCCCCCCTCACAGGCATAGTGAAGATCAAGAACAAGTTATAGGATGTAATGATCCTTCTCCCCCTCCTACTCTCCTATAGAGCTCAATTCTGCTTCAATAATGGGCTGGCAAAGTGATCTGAAATGTCATGCAAAGCCCGTTTGAATCGGATGTTTCTCCTAAATGCTTTACAGGAGATTCCAGCACTACGCATTATAAGATCCAACGGCCTAGATTGGATCAAACTAGGCTCAGTGAATAACAACAGAATGATATGTAGATGGACTTCTCATTTTATCCTCAAACTTGTCTGGGAACATAGAGAAGATCTGATTTCTATTGGTTTAATACCACACTTATACAGAACAATTGAGGATGCCACTTGCTTTGTTGAAACCCCACTACCCCCCGTAGTTACGACACCTTTAGGAACGTCTCAGGGTAATCCTGCCAACATAGATGAACACACTATGAAACAATTTATGGCTTTTGTTACAGTCATAAAAGGAATGCCATGGATGGATCCTTGTACTGCTCAATCTGCTTTGAAATCTGATAAGGTAAATGACTGTTAGCTCCGCTAACTTTTCTGTAATTTCCTGGAATTCCTGCGGTTTAAATAACTTTAGAGATTGTTGCAGGAACAAAAATAATTTCAACCCAGACATCTTCCTACAAGAAACCATGTGTTTGGACTCTTTTACAGTTGAGGGTTACTATACCTTCTGTGAAGTAGCAAAGCGTGGTTCCTTGGGAAGACCCTCAAGAGGTCTAGCTATTTTAATCATCACAGCATCTAGATTCTCCACTAAATTAATCAGCAGTTCTGATGCGTTTTTGGTAATTCAGCTAATTACTGACAAGGATCCAACTATAGTCTTCCTGCTTATTTGTACTATTGGAATAAGTACTCAAAGTCTCTAGTTTCCATACCTGAAGAGCTGACTGCAATATTGGAGTTGGCTTTCATAGAAAACCCCATAATAAGTATAATCATTGGAGGTGATTTCAATTCTTTCTGTTATGATACTGCTCTTCACTCAGAGGCGAGTGCCATAAAGCCTGGAGTTTTATCAAGGCGTAATGGTCAGGAGTGGGTTGACCTACTTCTGACCTGGGATATTCAATCTCCCCCTATGATTTTGACTCCTTTAATTATACTTGGTCCAGGGGAACTAGTTTCTCTCTAATTGACTTCTTCTTTATTTCTTCTGGTTTATATTAATATATTGTTCCTGTGAACATTCTTAATCCTGAAGTGGGCGACCACATGATGATTGAATTATTGCTTCTAATTCCAATTGCTCGATCCCCTAATGACCATCTGTTACCTTTAGTGGAACTAGATCGTCTGTCTTTATCTGTAAGATGGAACCCTTCTACCTGTCGTAGGCTCATTAAGAACATCAAATTGGATAAGGAAATTATTACTCACTGTTGTGGTGATGGTTATTCTCTTTTTGATTTGGATACGAATAACTACTTGTGTATTTAATCTCACGTAAGGAGGCTTGCATTAGAAAAATCCAATCGCACCAATCTCCACTTGCATCATGTACACTCATACAACTCTAGCCTTGCTGTCTGTAGGAAAGAGAAAAATGTTTTAATAAAGCAGTTACTTAAACAAAAGCAAAATAACCTTCATTGTGAAATGTTGACGAACAAATAAGAAAAATCAAACAAACCTACAAAAATAAAATTAAATGGTTGCGTATACAATTGCACATCACTGATAACAAGAATATGATTGGTCATCTCTTGCGACATGACACAAGGCATGTATGGTCGTTTTTGCGTACACTAACTTCATCCTCTGCCACTGTAGTGGAGTCAGTAATTTCTGCTGAGAAATGGTCAAGTTTTATAAAGAATAAATACTACCTGCCTGACAGCTTCAGAATGTTGAAAGGCTCGCAACCCAAGTTACCTTTGGGTATACAACCCTTGTGGTCCTGTGGAGATATTGTATCTGCCATTGGACAATTAAACAATTCTAGGGCCCCTGGCCCCGACGGTCTTCCCCCTTGTGTGTATAAATCGGATCCCAATTTTTGGGCTCGGATTCTCAAATTTCGATTTGACTTGATTACAACTAGGACTGTTCTCTTGTCCTGGTGCTCAGCACATATTATTCCAATTTATTAGAAGGGTCCTCCTGAATCCCCTCTTAATTATCGTCCAATTGCGCTTACTGACGCTTCCTCAAAGATATTTTCACTCTTACTGTTGAATCAACTCCAAACACACATTGCCCAAAATAATTTGCTCTCACCATGTATGGTAGGGTTTTGCAAATATATAGGGTGCCCCCTGAATGCTACCATCTTAGCTCACCTTCAAGCTCAAACTTCCTCATCTAAAATGGGGCCTGTTTACATGGCCAGTCTCGATCTCACCGCAGCTTTCGATAGCGTGATTCGAGAAATTCTCTGGTCCAAAATGCTAGTTTTAGGAATTCCATCTTATTTGATAGCTTTAATCGCCTTATTACATTGTGATACTACCTATCGTATTAGACTGAATCGTGAGGGGACCCTGACTTGTCCAATTCCAACGGATAGTGGGGTGAAACAGGGGTGTACCCTAGCAGCAGTACTTTTTTAAATGATATCTTCTTTGCCTTGATAAGTCTTGGCGTAGCTCTGTGACATTTCCTGCTAAACTTGGGTCTATTAGATTGGATTGGATCTGTTTTGCTGATGATCTCTTACTTAGCGATAGAACACCGTTTGGTTTACAAGAGAAACTAAACTGCTTTGACAGTTTTACTAAAGAACATAACCTCTTAACAAATTCAAGTAAATCTCACATTATAACCTTTAGAGATGGTAAACGTAAAACCACACGTTTTGTATGGTCTCTTAATGAGACCGTTATAATCCACGTTCCATTAATTCGATATTTGTGTTACCTATTTACTGATTCCTACTCACTGTCCATGTGGAAGAATTTCCTAAATGTCAAAGCAAAATCACTGATTTCAATGATGAAAATTATATTTCACAAGTATTGTATGTTTTCTCTTCTCCCTCTAATTTAATTTTATTTGCTTAAAGTGGAGCCTATTCTTCTCTATTCATTGGACATCTGCACTTTTGAAATTGACTCCCATCTAGACAGTCTGCAGGGTAGAATTTGGAAAACTGTTCTTGGCCTTGCTCAATCGATTCCAAACGCTATCATGTGTCATGAACTAAATATGCTACCTCTTTCAGCTAAACTTAACTGGCGCCGTATAACTCATTTTACAAAAATGGTTGATCCTTCTAAAAACACCCTCTATGAGAATTTGAATAAAATCTGGGATGACCCAAAAATTCCTTCTTTGTACAAATTGACGTCCAAATTAAAATTGCTGCTTAATGATATCAACGAAACCCCGGAATCTATGTGTGCGCGATTGCCCAGCCAAAAATTGAAATTCGAGCGTTACCATTGGTGCATTATGTTGGATTTGATTGGGGGTTACCCCTCTTTCTCTGAGTATAATGGAGGAAATGGGGCGATCGCCTTAAATATCTAAATCAATTCCCTTCCCCTTATGCAAGGGAATTGTACCTTTGATTCCGACTCAATCAATTACCTGTTTATGCTAGAACCGAGTTTTGGTATAAGAGTCAGCAGCAAGTGGGTTCAGGTTACTGTCGTTTTTGTACCAGTAATGAATGTGAAGAAACCTTAAAACATTTGGTTATCTCTTGTCAATATTTTGAAGTCTCTCGTGCGCGCATTTTTGATCTAGAGATTTCACTCGAAGGTCAAATTAAAAGAGAATTTTTATGGAAACGATGCATGGAGGGCTTTAGTCAACACTTTATCTTGAAGTTGATTGAGTTTCTTGGCCACATAGAGGCCTATTTAACTGAATTTGTTGAATTACAAAAACAATCTCTAACTAATTCTTAATTTTTTAAAATGTTTTTTATATGTTGAATATATTCATATTCCTCTTCTTTGTACCCTCTGCCCTAACCATATGATGATAATAATCGATGCTGCAACGATTATCTTTTTCGTTTTGTGATGAATTGTATATTTCATTTTTTTTATCAAATTGGTTTTATTAACTTGTTAATGTGTGTATATTTTATATTATTATGTATTGTATCTGTCTTCTTGTAAAGGTTTTTTTAAACCATATACAATAAAAAAAAGCAGCTTATGAGAATGGTAAGGTGTACAAATGTAGTACCTTCTCACTTTGCAATTCCTCACTGCTAGTCAAGAAAATCAACTAGTGTACATATCTCACTAAACTAAAAAAGAGGGTGCCAGACTTTTGATGTCATCAATGACATTTGTGATGTCTTCTTGGATGTCATGGGTGTTAGTCCTTGCATAGGTTTTGTAGTAGTGCAACTTAACCAGAACGTCCCTTTAACAAGGTTTTTTGTTAGTGAATATATGTTATGTTACTTTGCATTTATATAGCGCCTTATGTACCATTGGTATGGTCTCAAGGTGCTGGTAGGTTGAACGCCCTCGGGAACCAAGGCTCAGGTCAGTAGAGAGAATAGAGAGTGTCAAAAAGGTGCGTGTGAGCACCGGATATGTGTGCAGCTGGTGTGGCATACGTGTGATAGCTGCTTCTTAGCGGTAGGTGTGGAGGTTTGAAGGATCAAGAGTATGTGTTAGTTCTGGCAGGTTGTTATCCAGACCGATTTTGGCTGTGTTAGGCCTAAGGAGAAACGCCTAGGCTGGAGGGTGTGTAACCCGCAGTGTTTAGTTAGAGTGATGGGGAGTATGAGGCAAATGATGGTATGAGAACAGCTATACCGAATGGTGTCATAGTATCGCTGTGTTTTATTTGGGTGGTGATGTAAAGAAGAGAGTAAGCGTGGAGATGAGTATGGTGGTTTAATTAGGTGCTTGAGATCGAGCCCACTCCAATAGTTCCATGTATTCCGTGTGTTCCAAGTACTCCGACTGTTACACATACTCCGACAGTTTCAAGCACTCCAAACCGTTCCTTTCAGTGCCCTTTCAAACGATCTATGTTCTCCATACCATTCCATGTAGGTCACGCCATTCTATGCGCTCCAATCCGTTCCATGCATTCCAATCAGTTTCACGCACTCTAATCCGTTCCATGCACTATGAATGAATATGTATATATCTGAACACAACATACTAATCAGTCACTAATTCATATTACAAGCATGTTTTTTCAATATGTTTGTCAATTTTGCAAATAGGAGCACATTGTAAATTAGTGGGGCTTACTGAATTCAGCATACCACAGTTGTTTCCCATCCTTGAATTAGAAATTGTATTCTGGAGAATGACACACCTTTATTTAAAATTGCATACCTTATTGAATTGTCTTGTGTCCTCTCTCTCTCCCTCTCCTCCCTCTCCCTCTCCTCCCTTTCCATTTCCCTTTCCATCTCCCTTTCCCTCTCCCTCTCCCTCTCCCTCTCCCTCTCTCTCATATATATATGCATATATATATATATATATATATATATATATATATATTGATTCTTCTTGCTTTGCCCAACGCATTTCTATTTTTAATTCCTATATATTGTTAGGTTGATGTACCATGTGGTTTAATGTTTTTACCATAGCTTTTTGAACGCAGCATAGCTTCATGAAGACAACTATACACCATTATATGCGCATCTAAAGATGGAATTGGATAGGATGAGAGACCGGCTGCTGCTAAAGATGCAAAATGTGGAATCAAGAAACATGGCTCAAATTCTGGTTACCAAACTTGTGTGATCCTACACAAATCACTTTACATTGCTCTGGCTTATTTCTCTTAGCGGCCAAAATTGGGAACACCTAGACATTTTTTTAATGTGTATTACAGAAAAAGGTTCTATGTGTTTTGAAAGACTTTAAGTCTGCATTTTGTTTGTGCAGTTTTGGTCAACCAGAATGCAAATATTTTTTGGAGGCAGAGGGGGAACATGCCTGCTCTGCCTAGTGCACATCTCCACTATACCAAGTGAATAAAATGACACTACAAGGTCTAGTGGGTGGGAGGGGCTTGCAGAGCCCTGTTCCGAATTTTGTGTAGTAGCATGAAAGTATGTGAAAATGGCAAGGGGTGTTGAAGCTGCCCCACAAGTGACTTGTGATTATTCACAGTTCAGCCTTTAAAAATTCAGTAGCCCACAGATATTTGTAAGACACTCTGAGGAAGCGAACCCTGCACAAATTCCCTTCTAAACCACTCTTGTTTGACCTGCGGGATGGTGCCAATGCTGATTGCCGGTCAAAAATAGAATACTGCTACTTCTAGCCTCGGTGGGGACCATTGCTTGAAAAAGAGAAACGTCAGAGCTATACATTGAAGGAATACCTTTTCTTTTTCTAACATGGGCATGCTCTAGAAATAGGAAAACAATCTATTTCTAGTGCCAGCAAGCCTGCACATGCTACCAATACTAGCGAAAGAGGTTGCTGGCGCTGGAAATAAACAAAGTTATATTCTTTTTCCAGTGCAACAGGGTCTGCTCTCGATGTATATAGACATTTTCTTCTATTGATAGCATGTACTCAAGTCTGAAATAGGGCAAAAACATGGTCTTGTTGGGTATGTCATCTTGCCTTCCTCTGCAGGCAGGGCCCTTGTCTGCTTTGAAGGTTACCAGTCATTTGGTCGAAAACCAAATGGTCGAATTACCATTTGATCGAAGTAAAATGGTGGGAAAAAAAAGGTCGAATTTTTTTATTTTTATTTTATGGGGGGTTCGGCCCTACCCCCCTTTTTCGTTATTAAAAATATTTTTTAAGCAACCAAAACTTTAAAAAAATATATAAATAAAAAAATTCGACCTTTTTTTTCAACCATTTTGATTCGATCAAACGGTCATTCGACCATTTATTTTCGACCATTTGACCGGACACCGCTTTGAAACTGTTGTTTTTCAGCCATACATCGCTGAAAAAGTTTGGAAGTTCTTCTAACCAGCGGAAATTCGAGTGGTTTGACTTTTCTTCAAATTGGTTCAAGCATGAATACTTATGGTAGAGACACATCCTGCAAATCTACAGCCATATAATGGAATATATGAAGGCACACCAGTCGCAGTAGGATATAGTTATTAATCAGTTGTAAAGTACATTAAAAAATCTGCCGGTTACTGACTGGTGGCGTTATCCTTTTTTGTTGGGTACACCCGATTGCTTATTGGGAAATCTCTTAATCATCCCCCTGCTCACAGAAGTAGGGTGTAAGGTACACCCCTGAGCATGTACGGCAACGATCTGCTACTAACTCACCTCTTTGGCTGGGCTGTGTAAATCTCGAATTATGTAATTTAAACAAAATATTTTAAATTGAAAATATTGTGTAAGAAAACAGTATGACACCTTCCGATATATATATATTTGTGAAGGGGCCCTAATTCCACCACCTATACTCGTCTCCTTTTTAGATATCAACCTTTTGCCTTTTAGAGCTTTTCATTGCCATTATATGTCTTATGAGGATTATATTTTATGTTATGACTGACAACTGATTGTGCATGGTGCAAATATGTTCTTGGTAGTTATAGTCCTTTTTATTATATTTATTAGTATTGAAAATCCAGATGGCCATCTTTGCAAAAGCATGAGTAGTATGCAACTTAATTAAGAATATTTTTTGATACCCAGGCCTCTGAAGAAGTATCGAAGTCGCTACAAGCTACAAAGGAAATTCTTTGTGGCACCGGGGATAAGGAACCACAGACGGAAACGGTAGCTCAGCTGGCACAGGAATTGTACAACAGTGGTCTGCTGGTGACACTAATAACCAACCTGCATCTTATAGACTTCGAGGTAGGTTTTTGGTCTGCCTGCTGTGTACACACATTGCGTGGGGAAGTCTTTGTGTAAATGCTGGTGTCCGTGTATGTGAAAAATGTATGAGTGTGCATTGACTTGCACTAGTACAGAAGAACAAGTTACTTACCCCTGGTAACGTTCTTTCAACTGGGTGTTCCTCCCACATATTCCTCATGTTATGATATCTTCTTTTCCAGCTTCAGCTGCTTAGGGAAACATTTTCTCTCGGCAGAGGGTGCTGTGCGTCGAAACAGTCGACTCGATGTCCCTCAATGGCTTCCATCTCGGCTGACGTCATCGTCAAGTACATATACCACACGCAGCACCCATTGGCTTCAGTTCTGGTTTTTTCGCCACCCATATGCAGAATTACCACCCTTGATAAGTGCCTTTCATTTACCAGACCCTAAAAGAGCACAAGGTCTAACTCTCGGAAATTCTACAGTGGGTTAGGTTAGGAGGGCGATGAGGAATACGTGGGAGGAACATAACTTGTTCTTCGAATGGAGTGTGACCTCCCACGTATTCCTCATCTTATGATAGACTCCCAAAGCAGTATTATGTTCTTTTGGAGGAGGGAGTGAGAATTTGAGCGTTAATGTTTGTCCAGAATGGCGCATAGAACTGCCTTCCCAAATCTTCCTTCGTTGTTCGAAGTGTCTAAACAATAATGTTTTGTGAACGTGTGGATGGTAGACCAGGTAGCTGTCTTGCAGATTTTATCGGAACTCCCCTTTGTGTTAAGAAAGGAAGAAGGCAATGAATATGGCAAGGGAAATGTGCACGGAATCGCACAGTGAACAACTTTGAATCTAACAACGTGCATACAATACCCAAGACTCGTGTATACTAAAACCCAGGAGTGCAAATAGAGTGAAACAATAATACCAATATATGAAAAGGGATGTGGGGTAAGCACTTAGAACCTCCTTATGACTGAAAGGAAAGTCGGCAAACTCCTTACCCACTATGCTATTACAGATACTGACAGCGCTAAACCCACGTAGAGGGCAAGCAAGGACAGGATCTGTGAGCTGACACTCTGGATGATACTGAATAAGGAACTTAGAAACAGTACTCACGAGGACCGGAAAGACCACTTGAATGTTAGTAAACCCACAAAACCCAGTTGATGAAACAGGGACCCTGAAGGCTATAACAGCAATGGGTGGAGGAAACTAAATACATAAGACCCTAGTCAAGGGGCAAGTAGGAAAGGTGATTTTAGAATAGAGAGGAAAACAAAAGGCATTCACACAGGGACTAGTTACAACAGCACCCCACACATAATAATCAATGGGAAATAAATGTAGAAGTGCAATGGAAAACATGGAATGAATCCCAATAGAAAGTAAGGATCAGGAGCAGGGAAAATGATATCACAAAAGGAAACCTTTCCCACCCATCCAAGGAGAAAAGGCAGGAAGCTAAATCTATAAAGGGAAATACTAATGCATCAAGTTTTTCAGTAGCAAAGGACAGCATCAAAGAAACAGAGAACACAGGCAAATTGGGCAGCATCAAAGGGTAAAGCACAGAGAAAGGCTGCCTGCAGACAGAGGAAGACAGAAAGGGAAATCCAGAAAGCAGAAATCAATTAAGCACATAAATCCGAAATCCGGGTCAGAGGAACAAGAAACAGGAACTAGGAACTAGGCACAAAAGCTAGGAACAAGGAACAAGGGACCAGTCACAACAGGAACACTGCAACAATGACCAGCGCTGGACTGAAGTAAACTGAGGCTTTTAAAGCTCCTTAACGAGCACACCCCTCGGGTGTGCCGCATGCTGCACCTGCAGCCACAGGTGTTGCCTATCCTCCACCCAACCTTGTCCTGCAAGGGAGGAGGTGAGGCAGTGAGCCAGGCATTCTGGGAAGTATAGTCATTAGATTAACGTAGCATGCTGGCTGCCAAAAACCTGGAATGGATCCGGAAGGGAAGTAACTTGGAAAATAAGGTTTTAGCGCTCCCAATTCGTCACAGCACTGTAGCATAAGGTTCGGAGGAAATGTCCAGTAGGGAAAAAAACCCAAAACATGCCCCCAAGTGACGGGAACGGGAGCGAAGAGAGCGAGCCGTGACACTTTGAAGGGCGGCAGAAGTTGCTATGCCCCTAGTGGAATGAGCCCTTAAACCTTTTGGTGGATCTTACCTAGCTCACCTGTAGTACTTCGAAATAGCCAGTGTGATCCAACTATCGGCAGCCTTTCATTTGGTGGATCACGCAGTGTTATGCAAATACCTGGCATCAGCTGCACATTTCTCGAGTGATGCTATAGCCTGGGTTCAATCCTTCCTAGCCAAACGCACGATGAGTGTTCTCCCCTTCATCATCCGCAGACCCAATCCAAATTACCTGTGGCGTTCCACAAGGATCATGTGTCTCACGTACAATGTATAACATCTTTACGAAGCCTCTCTTTGACAAATTGGACAGACTGGGTGTCACCTACACTAATTATGCAGATGATACCCAGATCCTCGTATCCCTTTCGGGCAATTTTGTCGAGGACACAGCTTTGGTAAACAAGATATACCTCCTCATTCAGGCATGGATGCCATCTCATGGCCTCTGTCTGAATGACGACAAAACTGAGATCCTGATATTGGTTTCTGACGCCAACCTAAAAAACTTTAACCCCAGCTACGCTGCTTTCAATATTGACGCCAATGTAATCAAAGCAGTAACCGAGGTAAAAACATCAGGATTTTACCAAGACTCTACCCTATCATTAAAAAAACAAGTCCGTGCCATGGGTCCATCAACTGCATATACCTGCAAACTTATTAGGGCTTGCAGACCCTTCTTCTCCAAAGCCAGTTGTATCACGCTCGCCAACGCACTAATAATGTCCAAATTAGACTATTGCAAAGCCTTATACATAGGAGCAAACAAATAATCTTAGATAAAATGCAAACACTACAAAATAATGCCCTTAGAGCAGCTCTGAGCATACCCAGTAGAGGGCACATCTCTAACATTAGAAGAGACCAGTGCTGGCTAAAGATTTGCGACAGAATCCTTCTGAAAACTGAATCCCTTACCTTCAAGTGTCTGAACAATGCTGCATCCCCATACGTCTTAGACAGAATGATTAGAAGAACTTCGATCCGCCCTACCAGATCATCTAATTCCCATTGCTTAGAAATTCCTAGATTTAAACACTCCAAATCCAGAGGAGCCAATTTCCCAGTAAAAGTGGCCCTTTCCTGGAATGCACTCCCCCTAGCCTTCAGAACTAAACAACCATACCTCAGATTCAGACGTAATCTGATAAACTGGCTTCGAGCCAATGACAATTAAGACTGGCTTGTATTGTGTCCCTAGAGGCACTTGACTATTCTCATCCACTGAACTTTTCTATTGTACTATTCTGTTGTGTTGACCACTGCACTTGCCTTGTATGTTATTCCCTACCCATTGTACCCCCTACCTTGTTATTGTACCTATTTACATGTTGTAACGAAGTTTCAAGTATACTTGTATCTGCTGCGCTCAGCTTCCTAAGGGTTTGTTGTGTATTACCAAATAAACAAACAAACTGGATAGAATCTGTTTGGTAACTGACAGACCTAGTTTGTGTCCTGTATAACCAATGAAAAGCTGGGTGCTGTCGCAACTTTCCATCCTTGAAACATAAAAGCTTAGAGCTCTCCTCGGATCGAGTCTATGAAATTTGTCCCCTTCCTTGCCAGGACAAGGGCGGAGGATAGAAGGCCGGAAGCAAAATGTTCTGTGCTAAATTTTAATCCGATACAATCTCAGGTAGAAAAGAGGGGTTCACCTTACAGATAACCTTATCCTTGTAAAAGGTGGTAAACAGGGGTTTACAGGTGAATGCCTGCAACTCACTCACCCTGCGGGCTGATGTCGTTGCTACTAACAAAATAGTTTTGTAAGTTAGCAGGCTTAAAGGGCAGGAATGGAGTGGCTCGGTAGGAGTGCAGGTCAACAACTTTAAAACAAATGAAGGTCCCAAGTTGGTATTTGGAATGCTGTAGGAGGAAACACATTTGTGAGTCCTTTTAAGAAATTGAATTATTAAGGGTAGTTTGAAGTAGGATGCCTCTTCCTATGTGTGCTTGAATATGGAAAGCGCGGCTCGATAACCCTTGACTTTTCCAATCTGGAGCCCCAGGTTTGCCAAATGTAATAGAAACGATAACGCCGTAGGTGTATCGCATTGAAAAGGCACCACATCATTTTCCCTACACCAGCTGCAAAACTTGTTCCAACGGCAGCCGTATCAGGATTTTGTTGCAGGTTTTCTGGCCGAAAGCAAAATCTCCATTGCATCATCCGGGAGATCTCAATCCTTGTACCAGAGCCTCTCAGAAACCATGCATGAAGGCTGAGTGTTTTGACCTCTGGATTGAGAACCCAACCCTCCTGCCGCGAGAGAAAATCCTCTTTGTGGTAGATGTATTGACAAATGGACATGTCCAGAAGGTCCGGGTACCATGTCCTCCTAGCCCAATCCGTGCCAATTACAATCATCGATTTCCCGAACGTTCTCAACCTCCTGGTCACATTACAAATGACGGGGACTGGAGGAAACGCATACAGGACTGGAAACCCCCAGTCCACTACGAATGTGCCCCCTAGAGCTCCTCTTGGAGGAAATTCACTGGAGTGAAACAGTTTGCACTTCTGATTGAGACTGGTTGCGAGCAGATAATTTGAGGGGTTCCCCAAATGGTGAAGTTCTCTTGAAGGACTTCCTGAGCTAAATCCCACTCGTGGGAGACTGTGCTCTGCCTGCTCAGAAAGGCTTTCAGTGCTAGTCTGATTTCCCTTGGCTCCAAAAGGTTGATCGGTAGTTTGGACTCCGATGGAGACCAATAACTGCTGATTGTTAGATCGTTGGCGTGAGTGAGGTGTCCATAACTACTGTTATCTCAGGCGTTGGTTGCCAAAATGGTTCTCTTTTCAGAATGTTGCCCTCACAGGCCCACCACAGAAAGTCCTCTGTAATCTGAAGGAGGTCTGATATCCTGCCTGAGAATTGGGACCACTGTGTCCTGAGAGCCCATTGAAGGGATCTCATTCTCAGATGAGCCTCTGGCACCAGAAAAATGCAGGATGCCAAGACACCTAGCAACCTCAAAGTCGTAGGCTGGAAGACGCTGCGCAGTCTGAAACTTGGTGACCATCTGCAGAATGTCCTCAGCCCTCACCTCGGGTGGCGAGGAATTTCCCAAGGATGCATCCAGGACTGCTCCAATGAACTAGTGTCTCTGAGATGGTATCATGTGGGACTTCTTGTAATTGAGGGAGAAGCCCACTCTTTGGAGGCAGTGGCAGGTGATACTGAGATGTTCCTGGGCCTGTTCGGGTGAACGTGCCCTGATCAGCCAATCTTCCAGGTAGGGGTAGACGTGACTCCCCTAAACCCCCCCCCCCCTCCTGAGACTCGCTGCCACCATTGCCATTAACTTGGTGAAAACCCTCAGGCGGAGGTCCGCCCGAAGGGCAGAACTCAAAACTGATAATGAGAACCACCAATGTTGAACCTCGGGAACTTCTGTGCTTGTGATGGTTTGGCACATGTAAGTAAGCATCCTGAAGGTCCAACGATACCATCCAATCCTCGAGCTGGAGGGCCTGAAGGATTTGAGAAAGTGTGACCATCTTGAACTTGTCCTTCCTGAGGAACTTGTTCAAGTATCTCAAGTCAAAGATAGGTCTCGGTCCTCCGTCCTTCTTGGGGATTAGAAAATAGCGAGAACACAATCCTCTGTTCCTCTCAAGCACAGATACTGGCTCTATAGCACCTTTCTATAGCACGGTCAACATTTGCTGCAAAAGGAATGGATCTGGAACATTTAGCGAATGGCTTCCCGGTGGATGATTCTGAGGTCTCTGCATCCGAAGTAATACCTCGTCATTCTTTCAGATGCTGTGACAGTCTGCTTCCCATCGGGGTGTCGCAAGTCAAGACCCCAGAGTGGTTTTGAGGCGGCTGAAGCAGCGGCTGATGGTAAAGACGCCGCTAATGGGTCGTGCTTTGCACCTATCCCTCGTCCACAAAAAGGGAATCTACTCTGTCCTCCTTGACCAGCCCGTCCTCTCGCTCTTCCAACTGAGGAGTAGTAGCACAAAGACCTACCCCTCTAAGATGATTTGCTCTGGTGAAAAGGCTGTGGCTGCCTGACGGCGGTAATTAAGGACTTGGCTGCCGCCTTTTGGGTCTGCAGTTTTTCAAGGCTTTCGTGAGCCTTATTTCCAAATTAATTGGAGTCATCAAAGGGCATGTTAAGGGAGCCTGGATTGTAAATCAGATGCAAATCCTGACTTGGTCAACCACTCAAATCTGCATATGACCGTGCTTGCCGCCATGGCCCTGCTGACACTGTCATCAGTGTCCAGACCTGATTGCAGAGACTCGCACATGGCCTCCTTGCCATCCTTTATCAGGTTCATGAAGCTGTCTCTTTCCTCACCCTCAGGGACGTGATCAGCTGCCATTGCTATGCAATCCCACAGGGTGAATGTGAACTTTGCAAGGACACATGTAGAATTGGCATACTTTAAAGCCATGCTGCTAGCAGAAAAGACTTTCTTTGCCCAAGAGTCAATGCGTTTGTCATCCCTATCGGGGGGTATGGTTGGGTATGCAGCTTGCTTGGAGGCAGATGTAGCTACTTGTGCTACTAGGGTTTCCGGAGTTGGATGTATTGACAGGTAGCCAGGGTTGCTACTGGATGACCTATATTTTTTTGTCTGATTTTTGTGTACTGTAGGGCTTGACTCTGGAGCCTACAAGTTAGTTTGCGGCAACCCTTTTTTAAGTGCCTCATGAAATGGTAGTATAGGGTCATATTGAGGACTTTTGTCTAATATGTCCGTTAGATCTCATTGTTCAAATGCAGGAGTTGGTGTACTCTAGCCCAGAATATCTACCACTCTGGACATTAGGCTTCCGTATGATGCATCTGCATCATCGGCCAGTTACGATTTCCCCAATATCTAGTTCTGGGGAGGTGCCTACCCCACTAACTGTAGGGTGTCTTGTAGCTCCCTAACCCTGGTCTCTTCTGAATTCAGGTACATTAGTATTTTTTCTCCAGCATGGGGTCTGGCATGGATTCACATGTTCATGAATATTCCCCGTCATCAGGCTGTGAATCCTCGGTAAAAGTAAAAATCAGTTTCAATTTCATTTCTTTTTTTCAAAACTTCTTTTTATTGGTTTTCTACAAGCAGACGGGCATTACGGCATTATATTACATGCGCCGAAAACCATGCTCAGTTGCTTGTTATTACAAAAGACAATAAACATGAACAAAAACAACAAGACTGTAAAGTCTCAGCGGGGACGCCCAGAGGTGGGGGGGGCAGGAGGGAGGGGAGACGATGGATTGAATATCAGGAGTCAGAACCAGCGAACGCTGTTTGCACTGCAGGAGTGCATCAGTCGTGGGATGGACCTGCATTGTACCGAGTTTTCATTAGTTTGTATGTGTCGGGGGGAGGGGAACAGGGGGGAGTGCAGAGGTAGTTCCGGCCCGTTATGTCTTTACCGCTGGCTTCCCTTGCCTGTGGCTTGTGTCCTGTACTTCAGGCCTTCTCTATAATCATATTTGTCCATCCATCGGAGGGAGGGGGGCTGTCGGGCCAGGCCTGGGAATTTCTGTGTAGTCCAGGAATGGGGCCCAGGTTTGGTAGAATTTGTCTCTGTTCCCAAACTGGAAGGCTGTTATTTTCTCGGCTGCTATTATGTCCCAACACTTTATCCACCACATCTGTACTGCCGGACCCTCTGGGTTCTTCCAGAGCCTGGCTATTGAGATTTTAGCTGCCGTCAGTAGGTGGGCGCATAGTTCTGCTCTGTGGCCTGACAGAGGGAATCGGCCCTCGCCGCTTGCCGTAGGACGATACCAGGATCCCATGGGATTGTGAGGCCCGTGATCGTGTTGACTTGGTCTAACACTGCTTTCCAGAATTCGGTAGTCTTGGGGCATGTCCATAGTAGGTGGTACAGTGTACCTTTGTCCGGGCACCCTCTCCAACAGAGTGGGGGAATCGCGGGGTTACATTTATTGAGCGTCTCTGGAGTTCGATACCACCTATAGCATATTTTGAATGCCCCCTCCTTGTTAGTTACGCATTTGGAACCTCTGTGCGTTCTGGTCCAGATGTGGTCCCATTCCTCCGGTTCAATGGGTATCCCTATGTCTTTCTCCCATCTGAGCATGTATGGTTCTTTGCAGGTTGGGTCAGTTCTGTCGAGGATCTTGTAGAGGGTTGATATTCTACCCTTAGGGGGCATTGCTGTGAGGGTTCGCTCCAGGGCTGTCAGGTCTCTGCTTCCGAGGTTTTTCATGATACTGCTTGAGAGCCAGTGTCTAAGCTGTGAGTATCTGAACCTCTCTGCTTCCGTAACTTTGAATTTCGCCTTGCAGGCTTCGAAGTCCAGAGGCTTTCCATCTTCAAAGAAGTCTTTCACCTTCTCTAGTCCTCCTTCTTTCCATATCTGAAAATGATTGGGGTTAGTGCCCGGAGAGAATTCCGGGTTCTTCCAGATCGGTGTGAGTGGGCCTATTAGGCTTCGGCTATTCCACCGTCGCGCCGCTTTCCTCCAGTTTGTCACTGTGTTTTCTGTCGCTGACAGGGGCTGCGTGCCAGCTCGGTCGCTAGGTCTTTTCATATGTGGCAGCTAGACTATTGGGACTGGGCTCCAGGCCTCCTCCAGCTCCAGCCAGCGGGGTTTCGGGATAGCGGTGGACCAGGCGAAGGTCTGCGAGAGCTGCGCTGCCAGGATCTATGTCTCAACGTCTGGTACTCCTAGGCCTCCCACCACCCGTCCTCAGAGCATGATCTTCCTAGGAATTTGTGGCTGTTTTCCTTCCCATATATATTTCATGATGCTCCTCTGCAACTTCTGCACTGCTCGTTTCGGAATGGTGGTGGGCAAGGCTGAGCAGTGATATAGCAATCTGGGAATTAAATTCATCTTTAGAGCCGTGATTCTCCCACACCAGGAGATTTCCTGTTTTTGCCAGCGAATTAGGACATTTATGAGTTCTTTGGGGAATGGCGGGAAGTTTGCTTTATATATTTTACTGTGTGTGGCTGGTAGCTGGGCCCCCAAATAGGGCAATTGCCTTTTCGCCCAAGGGATTACGTAGTCCTTTTCCAGCGATATTGTCAGCGTCCGAGGGAGGTTGATACTCAATGCTGTGGATTTGGAGAGGTTGACCTGGAATTCTGATGCCTCCCCGAATTCCTTCAGTTCTCTCTACAGAGCTTTCATGGACTCCTTGGGTTGGGTCAGTGTTAATAGGACGTCGTCGGCATATAGGGCTGCTTTATAGACTTGGCCTTTGATTTCCAGGCCCTGGATTGCTGTGTTGTGGCGCGTTCTATTCGTGAATGGCTCCATGGAGAGGGCGAAGATGAGGGGAGACGGGACATCCCTGCCTTGTACCTCTTGTTATTCTAATTATGTCGGATCTGGTCCCAGTCATTCTGAGTCTGGTGGATGGGTGTTGATAATTGGCTAGTGTCCATTTTGTAAAGTTGGGCCCGAATCCATGGTGCGTTAGCGTTTCTTGGATATAGCCCCAGTCTAGCATGTCAAAGGCTTTCTGTGCATCGAGAGATGGGACCATCATTTCCATGCCCTTCCTGTTGGCATTCAATGATGTTTATGGTTCTCCCAATACTGTTGTGGGTACTACGGCTAGGGATGAATCCGGTCTGGTCCGGGAGGATAATAACAGGTAGAAGGGGCGCTAGCCTGTTCGCAAATATTTTAGCGTCATTGTTCAATAGGGTAATGGGCCTGTAAGAGGCGCAGTGGCTTCGGTCCCTGCCGGGCTTCAGTATGAGCACAGTTAGAGACTCCTCCATGGAGAGGGTGGTGGTTCCCGATGATAAGAACGAGTTGAACAGGGCCGCCAGCTGGGGTGCGAGAATATAGGAGAACTTCTTGTAGAATTGGGCCATGAGCCCGTCTGGACCTGGGGTTGAGTTTTTTAATGATGAAATGACCTTGCTGACCTCTTCCGCAGAGATAGGATCTTCCAGGGCATTCAGGTGAGGATGCAGGGAGTTCGGCTTGACTCTGCTAGATATTGAGACTGTGCAGATTTTGTCGTTGGTGGCCCTGTCATGATTCCTTTGTGATATGCTGTCATCATTTTCAGCTTCTCTGCGTTAGAGTGGCAAAGGGATCCTTGGCCATCCAGGAGAGATTGGATAAAGTTTCTTGCCTGCAGCTTTTTAAGTTTGTGAAACAGCAGTCGGTTTGCTTTATTACTGTTCACATAGTAAAATTGCTTGGTGTAGGTTAGTGCTCTGGCTGCCTTGTCCGCTAAGTGCATTTCTAGAGTTCTTTTCGCTTTTTGTAGTATGCGGCTTGCTTTCTTGTTGTGGCCTCGTTTGAGGATGTGTTCCGCCTCTGCTACCTCCGCTTCTAGCTGGTCTTGCTGTAACTTGTTCACCCATCAGAGCCAGGCTGTGCAGTCGCCTGCGACACCCCTAATGACCGGTTTCATTGCGTCCCAGATAATAGGTTCCGACGTGTCCCTGATGGTGTTCTCCTTGAAGTAGTTCTTGAGGGCTTCTGCCATTTCCGTTCTGATGGCTATATCTGTCAGGATGTGGTCTTGTAGCCTCCAGTATCGGTGGGGTGGGTCGGGTAGGCCTTGTACCCTTAGCTTCAATGTGACCAGTGCGTGGTCCGATAGGGCTCTGTGTCCTATTTGTATGGTGTCGACGCAGGGGGTGAGAGCGCTAGAGAAGACCAGCAGGTCGATCCTTGAGTGCCCCAGGTGGGCATGAGAGAAGAAAGTGTAATCCTTCACCCCAGCATTGGAGAGTCTCTATACGTCTGTGGTGTCGGTTTCCCTCAGAAATTCTGCCGTGGCGAGGGCTTTGCCGATGTCCTCCTTCATTGGAGGGAGGGTTTTGTCCAGGTTCGGGTCTGGTGTTAGGTTGAAGTCGCCACCCATTATTAACCGGCCCTCAGTGAAGGTTATGAGGATGGGAAGGAGATTGTGAAGGAATAACCTTTGTGCAACATTCGGGCAGTATATAGCAGCGAGGGTGATGGGGAGCTCAACCAGGAGGCCTTTGAGTAGTATGTAACGCCCCTCTGAGTCCCTTTTGACAGTGATTCGCGTTAGCGGCGGGTCACAGCTTAATGATATGGCTACCTCTCTTTTCTTTTGACCCGCGGAGGCGAAGTTGCGTCTTGGATAGCATTGAGAGGAGATGCACTTTTCGTCTGACTTGAGGAGTTGCGTTTCCTGTAGGCAGACGATGTCGGATGCCAGCTGGGAGAGTCTGTTTTCCACAGATTTCCTTTTATGGGGGGCGCTTAGACCCTGGACATTTCAGGTAGTCACTGACAGTTCGCTATCCGGTTGGGCCATTAGTGATTAGGTTGATTGGGGGAATTGTCCTGCCCCCTTTGGATTGCGGATCATTAGGTCTCCCCTCCCCATCGGGCTGAGCTTCCGTTGTCGGGGTAACTTTGTTCTGAGGATCCTCCTCCCTTGATATGCATTCCTCCCCTCACCTCCCTGCTCTCTCCTTGGTCCTACTTCCCCCCCCATCTCTCCAAACGTAGTAAAACAGAAAAGAAACAACATGAGCCAGAATAAAAACAGGTATTACGGACCAGCAAATACGGGCTTTGGGCCTCAACATTTTCCCAGTTCTCAAACCGCCAGGTATGACTTTTTACCTGACCCAGCTTCCAAGATATGTGACCTCCTACCTCCTTGCAGATGCGTCCATTCATGCGGTGTAGTCTATTCTGGTGCAGTGCGGTCGGCCCTTCGCCCATTGTCAGTATTAGGGGCCTTGTTCGGTGAGCGTTATCTCTCTCCTCCATCAGTCTTGGCTCTGTTGTGGGCCCTCAGGTTTCCTAGTTTTTCCCCGTTACCAAAGGGTAACCAGCGCTAGATCTTGATACAGCTGTATGCGAGAGCCATTGATCGTGACATCCCCGTGTGTTTTTGCTGCTCTCAAGATGTCTTCTTTTAGACAGTATGATGTCATCGCTATTAGGACATCCCTGGAACTCATCCCCGGTTCATTTTGTTTCGGGCCTACCCGATGTATTCTGTCAAATCCGATCGCCTCAGGCTGGGTATCGTTTAGTAAGTTGCTAAAGCATTGTTGCATCGTATCCTTTAGATCCTTATCAAGCACCGATTCCGCTAGGCCCTTGACCCTAATGTTGGATCTTCTTGATCCGTTTTCCAGGTCTTCCGTCTGGAGTTCCAGGTTATTTGTCGCGTTAGCCAGCTGATCCAGCAGAATACTATTTTGGTTGGTTTCCTCTGCCACATTCGAAAGTCCGCTTTCAACCACGTCTACTCTTTCTCATATCTCTGCCATTTCTTTGCTGACCTCCTGAAGGGAGGATTTAAGTTCCTCCTTCATTTGTTGCAGTTGGCTGTGAAATGTGTTTGTCAATCTGGCTTCCATTCCCTTTAGGCAATTCAGGAGTTCTTCTTTGTCTGACGCCATTGTGTTCGTGGGGAGGACTTCTGTTTGAGTGATCAGGGCCGGTGGGGGAGGGTGGCGATTCGGCGTGTGTTCTGCATTTGTTTCTCCAGCACCTCTCTATTTGACTTTCCTGAGCTCTAGCTGGGGTTCTTGCTCTTGCTGGGCCAGCCTTGGGTTTGGTTCCTGGCATCTAGGTTGCTCTCGCCAGAGTCGACTACCGTCGTTCAGGGCTGTAGGACGTACGCTGTGGGCGCTATTGGCCAACTTGCGGTGAAGCCGTAGTGACCACTGTTGATTGTTGCCAGTCATGGGTTCACTACTCTGGTCCGATCTGCCACTCTGGGGGACCCGTTTTGTGAACTGAGCTTATCAGGCTACCCTTAAGCCACGCCTTCTTTCCGCTCTTCCCCGTAAGTGCCCCACCAATGCTGGTATCTATTTCTGGGGCTTCTATCAGTCCCTACCTGTGTTTTGTGGGCTGTGTGCTGCTTCACCCTGTGGTCAGTAAAACGCTCTTCTGGGGTTTTCCCGTGTTCAGTGTAGGGGGCCCACCTGTCGGCATCCACACTATCTATGTGGGCCTCTTCTCCTCTCAGGTGTGCCCCCAGTGTTTTGGCCGGGCTCCACCCACCACCTTCTTTCAATCTGTCCTCACGCTTTCATGGGCTTACGCCGGTCGTGTTGTAGTGATGTCGTAGTGTTTTGGGTTGATTGCTGTCCCACGGTGGCTTCTTCTATTCAGGGGGAGGAGGTGAGCAGACCCTCTGGGTCCCTGAGCAGCTGGTGATGTTCTATGGGTATGGCAGCAGTGGTCAGGGGTGGTGGTTCCAGTATCAGAGTGAGCAGGCCAGCGGCTCGGCAGACCCCAGCAGGAGGGCAAATGGTACCCCCCACGCTGCGGTAGCCCTCGGGAGCGGCGGGATGTTATGGTCCCCGTACAGTCCACACCAAAGCAGCACAATTCAACAGAGAGGTGTGCACGCCTCCCCCAGTGCAGCATGTTTCTTCGCCGGCGCTTGCTTCATCTCAGCTGCCTTCCAAGTGTCTCCAGTTGTAGTCTGGTATGTAGCACGAGCTTCGACTCTGCACGAGTAGGTTGTGTTCTCCCACGCCTCAGGCTCACTTCACTTAGCTTATATGGAGCATCTGCCAGCCCCTCCAAGGATTAAGGATATCTCCAGGCTCTCTGTCGCTCCACGTACCTCTGGACTTCTTAATGCTGCCCCACGTTTTGCAGGGCCTCCCTCGGCCACAGCGCCACGCACCGCTCGCACACAGCGGGTCGCCGGGCTAGGGTGTGCCCACTTCAGCTATTTACTTGCGTCTCCGCCTCAAAGACCTCCACATGTTATTGAGCCTTGTTGTCCACAAGGGCCTGGCGTTAAGGTCCAGGAACAGTCTGGGATGCCTCACTGAAGCGCCCGAACGGGAGCGCACTGTAGGTGGGGGGGAGGGCAGCGCCTCTCGTTCGTCCGCTCCACAGATCTCCCTGCGGCCTGTCTATTCTGGGCTGGAGCTGTATGACTTCGAGGGCTGCCTTTCCCCAGAAGGGGGTGCTATTCGTTGGGTCCCAGGGCTTTGATGTGAGTTTATTCTGCGGGTGAGTCAATAAAATTCGAACCTCTTCAGTGTTCAGTTGTACACTGTTACCTCCTTTCATGCTGTTTCCAGTGTGGTTTTCCCATTCATGCATCTCTGTGCTGCCACAATGCCTCCAGTAATGTCATGTGTGTTCCACCAAGCTCTCCAGGGGCCCAGTAAGGGGGTGGTGAGTACACATGTGTGAATGGGGCTGTGAGAACAGGGTGATGCTTCCTAGTCAGGATGCTTGCTTAGTTTGATTCAGAGTGTCTCTCCATCGTTCTGTACCCTCTGTTGCTACCTGCAAGGGCTGCACAAATGAAAGTTGAGCTTTGGTATGGCGCGGAAGACAAGAGGAAGGCACTCCCCGTTCACTGAGCGCTGTGCGTGCACCCTGCACTTTGTAGGTTACCTTGCCCACAGCTCTGCTTCTAGCGGAGAAGCTCTTTCGCCAACGAGACTGCTTCGGGGTCTTGCGTTTCTCTGCACTGTCCCAGTGCTGCCTACGTTTCTGTATGCGTTGCTCCAAGCTCTCTGGGGGCTCAGTGAGGTATGGCTGGCGGTGTCATGTGGGAGTGGAGGGGCCGTATTAACGGGCCGGTGCTTCCTAGTGGGCTTGCTTGCTGTGTTATATGCAGAGTGCTTATATGTTGCTCTGTGTTCTCTCCTGGTTCATGCAAGGAGATGCGCAGTGCACAATGGAGCTCTAGCCAGGCGCGAGGGATGGGGGGGTGCTCTCTCCGCCAACTGAGCGCTGTGCACGCACCTCGCCCCACACCGCTACCTTCACCCACGGTGCTGCTGCGATCAGAGGAGGTCTGTCTCTCCACTGGCAGCTGTTATTGCGCTACAAGCGCGTTGGGTGAGGGTGCGCTAACTTGTCCCCCGGGATTGGCATGCGTTTGTTTTCTGTTGCCGCAGACGGCCTGGGAGGGGTGGCTGCTGAACTGTTATATGCGTGCGGGGCTGTGAGCGTGGGCCTTTTGGTCCTGGCAGGAGCGATTCACTGTCCACCTCCCTAAAGTGCGCGTTGTATTACTCTGGAGCTGAAGGCTTCTGCCGACACGGCGCACTGGGCAAAGAGGAGCCCGGGTGAGCAGGTGGGGGGAGGGGATCACTGCTCTCTGCTTCACGACCGTTATGCAATGTGTACGCACTCCTCCGTTCTCCTTACCGGCAGTACCTGAGTGATTTCACAGAGAGATTACACTGCGGTAGAGAGGCCTGGTGTGGGGGATCGGCTTTCTCGTCACCGCAGGGCTTGCCTATGTCCGCCATCTTGAAGCTGCTGCGTCGGGGTCGAGTGCTTATCTTGTCAAGCCTCGTCGCCTGGTAGAGTGCTGCGGTTTCGCTCCAAACTTTGAAATGAGGGACCCAAAGAGTTCAAAAGCAGTAACGCGTGGTCAAGATGTTATATATGTTCCATTTTTAAGGACTTTTGCCGTAACTTCAGGACTTTGGCAGCCTCTTCAGAAGTGTGACTGCAGCGGTCACTAGTATGGGGCTCGGCCCGGTCTTTTCTTCCCCCAGCCAATAACTGGTGTGTACCTTTCAGGGAGAGAGTTGTGACTGCGGGACACCCCTCGACCCGGGCCGCCTCACCGCTCGAACACAGCGCACGCGGTGGGCACCAGGGAGGGGGGCCCGTATTATATTGGTGTGCAGAGAGATACGTCGGAACTTAATGTCCCTGCCGCAGGTCTTTGTTTGTACCGATGGGTTCGCCGCCGGACTCCCCTTGCAGCTGTCCACCAAGGTCAACTCTGTTTTGCGGCCAAACGGAGGTAGCGTCCGCTGCTGGTCTCCGGCGGTGGCCCTGGCGAGGCGGCTGGATGTAGCTGACCTGCAGGTGGGGGATGGCCAATGCGGTCTGTGTTCACGCTTCCCTGGACCGTTATTCCGCTCAGCAGATGACAGATATCTCCGGAACCATTGGCAGTTCAGGGACCCAAATATAGCCCCAGGCACCTCAAGGCTTCAGCTTTCGGATTCCGGGCAGCTCGCTCGCCCAAATGGTATCGTTCTGCAGGATGGAATAGGAAGGATTTGATATTACGCCGCTGCTACACTCTCAGGCGACCATATTTGTCGGCGTCCAACAGCGCCCACCTTCAGTTTCATTTCTGAACTGTCCTAACAACCAATCACTGAGCTCTGGGTCATACTGCCCCCAGCCAATGATTGTCCTCTACCTAAGCCCCCCCTCTGGCAGCCATCTTCAGATTTTTAATGCACGTTCAAGTGTTGGGAGTACTCGTGCTTAGCTCTCAAGCTTTTACTGCATATTTTGCTTTTTGGAAGAGTTGTACTTTATTTTACGGTCAATCGAGCCCTTGTGCTCCATTGATCTTCCTTCCAATTAACGGGAACCTGTTTTTCAGATTCTTCAGTGCCCCTCAAGGGCGGATTTGTCTAATTTCTTCGTGGAAGCTTCCACAAGATATCTAATTGGAGACCACATGGAGGGGTTTCATCTGAGATTTCATAGTTTTCATATGTAGATGTTAAGTATCTAAAAGAATCCTTTTTAGGTAAAGGTTCAAAAACCTTTTCTTGGCTTTTATGTGGTAAAGGCGTTGAAGAATGTACAGTCGGTGTCAATGTTTTTTGTATCAGCGTCGATCATGTCGACGTCAGTGGAGTCAACGGCTTGACTTTGTTCTTGTACTTTGTGGGACCTGACCCTCGACTCACCGGTTTCGTTGACGATTTCTCATCTCGTCGAGTACTCGAAGCGTCTCGAGTGGTGTTAGTCTTATGACCCGGGCTCGAGGGCACGCAGGGATCTGCCTTGTGCTCATGCTTGTCATTGACTGTTGCATGGTTACTATTCTTATGTTTAGAGGAGGGCTGGGCCTGAACCTCGTAGATTTTGCACATTTTCTTTCTAAAGAGTTCCCACTCATCTTTGGAGGAGGATTTAGTCGGGCAGACTACGCTCCTTTCATCGGAGGAAGAAGAGGAAGACTGTCCTCTGCCAAGAGAAAATTCTTTCCAAAGCAGCTGAAGTTGGAAATGAAGATACCATAAGATAAGGAATACGTGGGAAGACACAATCCATTCGAAGTATCTTTTTGAGGGAAAAAGTGTTAACATTAGTTAAAGAAGATTGCTGTTTTTTACTGCTACTTTTAAAAGAAGAAGAGGAGACTGCGTCTAGCAAGTGAAGATTTTGGCCTTCATTGGATGACTTTGCAGACTACGTATTTATGGTAAGGATGAAACAATAAGTGAAAGTTTATCAATGATTGGATTGGAGGACAAATAATTGAGGTAGATATGAGAATTGTGGAAACTGCCAGCAATAGAATGCATCAGAAAGAAAATGTATAAAAGAACTCTCTGATCAACATGTTTATCATTGTCAGTCAAGGGATGGCATGAACATACTGACACTGGATGGCACGAGTGGCAGAAGTGGTGTAAGAAAGTGTGAGAAAGTAGCAAAAGGATTGCCTGGAGTTGTAGTTGGTATTCCTGAAGAACCCAAATCAACATCCATGTGGCAGTGGGTGGGTCTCCAAGAATCAGGATGTTTCTCCAATTGGTGAACTAACATTACTCGGTAAATGACCTTTGCTTACACATTACTGGGAGCTCGCTAGTAACTAACATTGATAATGAGAAGGTGTATTTTTTTCATCAAGCAGGGAAAGGTTTTTGGTCCAAACTTCTCCTTATGACCGCTTGAGATCACATGAGCACCAATTATTCAAAGAGAACACCAGGACCAGTTGCTCTTTGTGCTATTCCATGATTGAGTGAAGGGCACAGATAAGGAGTCCTATAGGAGAATAGTAGGTTGCATGTAGTTAAGAAATCTAGATGAGCAACAGGACAATGCATTGGCTCCTAAAGAGAAAAAGCGAAGCTAAGAAGGGTCCATTTAGCTGGGATCACCAGTCTGGCATCCCTTTTCCACCCCTTTACCCTGTTAATTAAAAATTGATTTTGAGGGGATTGGGTCCTCCGACGTATTCCATATCTATGACAGGTAATGTCCACAGCTGTGCTGCTTCAGAAAATCTTTGGCGTCTGCATCCTGCGTCAATGCGCCGTCCCCGAGGACCTCCTCCGATGGCCGACGCCACCCGATGTGATAAGTAGGACGCACGACGCCCATAGCCTCAGTTCCGTTTTTTCCGCGAACGTGTTCGCTTCGTGAATCTCGGTACGCCTTGACTCATTGGAGTTGCTGTTTTCTATTCTCGGTTCGTTGAACCTGTTCGGTTGGTTGTGAAGACCTGTTCGTGGCGATGTCTTTCTCACTTTCGACCCCGCGTCTGGGCTTCAAGAACTGCGGGGACTGTGGGTCCAAGATGTCGGTCACGGACTCGCACGACGCCTGCCTCTGGTGCCTCGGGGAGGCCCACGATACGGACGACTGTGTCGACTGCCAGTCACTCACTGCAAAGGCCTTACGGCAACGCAAGAAGAAGCTGTCGGTAGGCCGGGTGTCTAAGCCCCGGAAGTCAAGGTCTGCGGGGCTTCCGACCGATGACTCGAGGGGTGACTCTGCATCGTCGTCGGAAGTCCGGTGGGTCTCCTTCCAGGAGTCGGTCTCGCAACTCCTCCGCCTCTTCTAGGCATTCCAGGAAGCGCCGGCATAGGTCGCCTTCCCCGTCCTCTTCCGAGAACTCGGCCCGTCGGCGGGTCGCTTATCCCTCCATGCAGGCGACACGGGAGGAATGGGCTTCCTTCAGGAAGCTGATGCTAGCGATTCTGGAATCGCAGGGCACTGGTCTGTCCGCGCCTCCGAGTGGGATCGGTCGGCACCGGTCGAGAGACACCGCCCGTACGCCTTTGGGCTCGGGTGGTCGGCACGGCTCGCGGGAGAGGTCCCGCTCGGACAAGGGTAGCCATTCTCGCCATGCCCGTTCCAGGTCCCGGTCCTCGACGCGCTCGAGATCGCGTGATCCTGTGCCGTCTTCGAAGAAGACGTCGATGCCTGTGGCGCCGAGGTCGTCGACGATTTCTCTCGAGGTTCCGTCTTCGAGGGGGTCGTCGACGCCGTCGGCACCCAGTTTGTCGAGAGACACGCTCGGAGCTCCGGCTTCGAGGACGGTGTCGACGCCGCCGATGCTGATGGCGCTGCAGCTGTCGTTGACGCCGATTCGCTCGACGTCGACGCCTTTGCTGTCGACGCCGGCACCGACTCGTTCGGCGCCCTCGATGCCTTTTCTGTCGCCGCCGGCGCCTTTTGAGGCAGTGCTGTCGGAGGGGCCCCGTGGCACGGGGTTTGCCCCTAGAAAGGCTATGGCTAAGGTCCGGCACTGCTTCAGTCCGCAGAGGTCTTCCTCTCCCCACCTGGAGTACATTTCAGAGGGTGATGAAGGCTCTGATGGCGGCCTGGTTCCGGTTGCGGTTCCAGATGACCTTATCTCGGGCCATAGCCAGTTTGATGACCTGAGGCAGTCGCTGCATGATGCCAGTAGACTGGACACCTCTCCGGAGGTGGAGTTTTGTCGGCCGGAGCCTGGCACTCATGCCGATTCTTCATATCGGCGCCTTATGTTTCGGGTTACCGAGTACTTGGGTTGGTCTGCTCCCCCAGGGGAGTTCGTTCAGGATGATCTCACGGACTTCCTTGATCTCGGTCCACCCACTGACCCGGTTTTGCCTTTTCATATGGCTCTGAAGAGGAGGGCGGCGGCGGCTTGGACTGCTCCGGCGAGTCTCCCGGCAGTGGGCAAGTATTTGTCGCGAAAATACCGTCCAGTTTGGTGGTGCAGGCGGCTACGGCCCCGGCAAAGCAGGCGTTGTATCCTACCTTCCCTCCGGATAGGGACGACAAACGTTTTGACGGCTGGGCAAAGAAAGTGTTTTCTTCGGGGGGTTTGGCGCTTCAGGCGGCCAACTCCATATGTGCCTTGTCTCGTTTCACGCACACTCTGTGGAACTGTGTTGCGTTAGTGGCTGACCATATTCCCGAAGGGGACGAACGGGATGGTTTCCTTGCTATGGTTCAGGATGGCAAGGATGCTATGTGTGAGGCCGTTCAGTCAGGTTTGGAATTGGCGGATTGTGTCAGCCGGTCCATGGCGGCGAGCACCGTAATGCGCAGGTTTGCGTGGTTGCGGAAGTCTGGGTTCGCTCTTGATGTGCAGTTCCGGCTCCTCAACATGCCTTTTGACGGTAAACACCTTTTTGGCAGCAAGGCTGACGAGAGCCTTGAGAGGTTGCAGACCTCCAAAGCTGCAGCGAAATCGTTGGGTGCTGCAGTTCGCCAACCTCCGCCTTTTCGTCCTAGGGGACAGCAATGGAGGGGAGGTTCCTTTCGCTATTACTCGTCCTTCAGTAAAGCGAGAGGAGCTAGTAGTCAAAGAGGCCATCGTACGAGTGCCAGAGGTGGAAACAAAGGTACTCGAGGTGCCAAGGCCGCTCGGGCAGTTGCCTCTTTGCCCTCAGGCAACGCCGCAGCCGCTACCACTCAGTCATGAGGCCAGGTCCTATGGTTCGCCGGTTGGGGGAAGGCTGGCGCAGCATCTTGTAGAGTGGCAAGCCATTACTTTGGATGTGTGGGTTCTGGAGATCATAACCCACGGCTACTGTCTTCCTTTTCGGCAGAGGCCTCACGACAATCCACCAGGGAACCTCTCTTTGAAGATTCCGGATCTGCTCCTTGCGCAGGAAATTCAAGCCCTGCTGCAGAAAGGCGGCATAGAACTGTTGCCTGTAGCGGAGAGGAACAAGGGATGGTATTCCCCTTATTTTTTTATTTCAAAGAAAGACGGGGGATTGAGACCCATCATGGACTTGCGCGGTTTGAACAAACTCCTCAGGAAGGACAAGTTCAAGATGGTGACTCTTTCTCAAGTGCTCCAGGCCCATCAACTTCAGGACTGGTTGGTGTCTCTCAACCTCAAGGATGCTTACTTCCATGTGCCAATCCATCCCAAGCACAAGAAGTACCTGAGGTTCGCGGTTGGCGACTCGCACTTTCAGTTTCGGGTCCTGCCGTTCGGATTGACCTCCGCCCCGAGGGTTTTCACCAAGCTCATGGTGGTGGTGGCAGCGCATCTCAGGAAGGGGGGATTCACGTCTACCCCTACTTGGACGATTGGTTGATCAGGGGGAGCTCTCCCGAGCAAGTCCTGGATCATCTGTCCGTCACCTGCTACTCCCTTCACAGGCTGGGCTTCTCCCTCAATTTAAAGAAGTTCCATTTGACACCAACGCAGCTGCTCCAGTACATCGGAGCAGTGCTCGACACGTCCCTAGGGCAGTGTTTTCCTCCTCAGGTGAGGGCTCTTCACATTCAGCAGATGGTGCACAAGTTTCAGTTTGCCCAGAATCTCCCACCGTCCGAGTTCTTGAGACTGCTCGGCCTCATGGCATCCTGCATTCTTCTGGTGCCAGAGGCTCATCTGTGGATGAGGTCTTTGCAGTGGGCACTCAAGCTCCAGTGGTCTGTCCTCCGGCAGGCTGTCGGACCCTGTTCAGGTGCTGCCCTCGGTAGCCCGGGACCTTCTGTGGTGGGCCGTCGAGGGCAATCTGATGAAGGGGGCCTCATTTTGGCCGCCCTGGCCGGCGGTGACGATCGTGACGGACGCATCCCTCAAGGGATGGGGAGCTCATGCCAACGAGTTGACAGTCAGCGGTCGTTGGTCTCCGTCGGAGTCCAGACTCCATATCAATCTGTTGGAGCTGAGGGCCGTCAGGCTAGCCCTGAAGGCTTTTCTGCCGACTGTGCGCGGGAAGAGTGTCCTGATTCTGACGGACAACACGGTGGCCATGCACTACCTCAACAAAAAGGGGGGGGGGCAGGGTCACTTCCGCTGTGCAGGGAGGCGATGCAGCTCGAGTTCTGGGCCATCCAGCAGGAATTTACGATCTCGGCAGTTCATCTGGCCGGAGACGACAACGAGATGGCGGACGCTCTGAGCAGGCAGAGCACGATCTCTCACGAGTGGGAGCTGGCTCAGGAGATTCTCCTGGAGATCTTCGCCCTTTGGGGGACCACTCAAGTGGATCTCTTCGCCTCCAGTGTCAACCGGAAGTGCGAAAGGTTTTGCTCGCGGGAATTTCCTCCAAAAGGAGCCTTATGAGACGCGCTAGTGGTCATTCCCACTGCTGTACGCATTTCCTCCATTCCCAGTCATCCCGCAAGTGTTGCAGAGGTTACGGAGGTTTGGTTCCCGGATGATCCTCATTGCTCCAGCTTGGGCCCGGAGGACGTGGTACCCGGACCTTCTAGACTTGTCCATCTGCCCTCCACGTCGTCTTCCCAACCGAGACGATCTGCTCTCACAGGAGGGGGGTCAGGTTCTCCATCCAGAGGTCAGATCCCTCAATCTTTACGCTTGGCTTCTGAATTGTTGAGGTATAAGGATTGGGACCTCCCTGAAGACGTGATGGAGGTGTTGTTCTCGGCCAGGCGGCCAGCAACAAAGTCTATGTACCGTTGCAGTTGGAGAAAGTTCTGCGACTGGTGCAGAGTTCAGAATGTGGATCCTTTTGAATGCGACAATCGCATGGTTTTGTCTTTTTTGCTTTCTTTGGCCCACAGAGGCTTGCAAGTGGGGACCATTAAAGGTTACCTGGCGGCGCTGAACATATTTAAGCGCTCGTCTGAAGAGTGTTCCTATTTTAAGATTCCTTTAATTTCGCAGTTTTTAAAAGGGCTCACTAATGTGTTCCCTCTGTCACCTTTTTTGGTGCCAGGTTGGGATTTGAACCTTGTTCTTAAGTTTCTTATGGGTACTCCGTTTGAGCCTTTACATTCTTGCCCTTTGAGGCTGTTGACTCTGAAAACTGTGTTTTTGGTTGCGGTTACTTCCGGTCGCAGAGTGAGTGAGTTACAGGCACTTTCAGTTAAGCGACCCTTCACTGTGTTTCACAAGGACAGGGTTGTACTTGGAGTTCATCCTTCTTTTCTTCCGAAGGTGGTTTCGGATTTTCATTTGAGCCAGAAGGTTGTTCTTCCGGCGTTCTATCCTCCTCCACATCCTGGTAAGGAAGAGGAGAGGCTCCATAGGCTTGACCCTCGGAGAGCGTTGAGTTTTATATTTCGCGCATGTCCCGGGTCAGAGTGGACGATCAACTTTTCATTCGTTACGCTGGGAAGCGGTTGGGACAAGCTGTGACGAAACAGACTTTGTCTCGTTGGATTATTTTAGCTATCTCCGAGTGTTACCGCTTGGCGGGTAAGGACCCTCCAGCTGGCTTGCGGGCCCATTCTACCAGCGGATTGGCTGCGTCTACTGCCCTGCAGAGGGGAGTTCCTATTCGTCACATCTGTGATGCAGCCACCTGGGCTTCAGTACATACTTTTGTACGTCACTATTCCCTTGATTCCATCAGAGGGCAAGATCTGGCCTTTGGCAAGGCAGTTCTCTATTCCGCAATTTGATTGGGCATGCTAAATTTGTATTCTAAATTCTTTCCCCCCTCCTTGCTTGGTACTGCTTTGGGAATCTGTCATAGATATGGAATACGTCGGAGGACCCAATCCCCTCGAAGAACAAGTTACTTTCTTACCTGGTAACGTTCTTTCGATGGGATGATCCGACGACGTATTCCATATCGCTCCCTCCCTACCTTCCCCGCTGCAGAATTTCTTTTGCGATTGCAGCTTGCGTTCCCCAAGGCCTTGTGTGTCTGACTGGCAGAAAACTGGTGGCACATGTTCTGGGAAAAAAAACTATAACTGAGGCTATGGGCGTCGTGTGTCCTACTTATCACATCGGGTGACGTCGTCCGTCGGAGGAGGTCCTCGGGGACGGCGCATCGACGTCATCGACGCAGGACGCAGACGCCAAAGATTTTCCGAAGCAGCACAGCTGTGGAGATTACCTGTCATAGATATGGAATACGTTGTTGGACCATCCCATCGAAAGAACGTTACCAGGCAAGAAAGTAACTTGTTCTTCTATGGAAGATTTGGGGTTCACATCCGCTTTAAGAAGCACCATATTAAATTCTGTATAAATACCTATTGCAACAAGACCACTATGAGCATGCAGATTCAGGATGAAAGGGTTACAATATCAGGCATTTGTACTGATGAGCGACGTTATAAACCTGATTACTATCTTGCATCATCACCAACTGTATAACAAATGGATGTTGTGCTTCTCAATTGTGGGGTATTGTTTTTCTAATGAGAATGTTGGATTGTCGTTCTTAATTCTCATTATTTCATTAACATTGTATTTAAAAGTGAAATATTAATTTTGTTTGTTAGGGTAAGAAAGATGTGTCTCAGGTATTTAACAACATCTTGCGAAGACAAATTGGAACGAGATATCCTACTGTGGAATACATCAGTTCCCACCAGCATATACTCTTCATACTTCAAAAAGGGTAGGTTTTCAGTTTCATACACGCATTTAATGCACATAGATATGTTAAGGTGTAGGCGGTGGGAAAGGCTGCCTAATTTTCTATTGGGTACATTGCAAGGGCAATATTTTCACGGATCATCTCGTTTTTGAGTGGATAGCCTTCAAAAATAAAATACATAGTGTATTGATCCTTCATATGGATGGATCCGGAAATGTAACATTTAGTTTGACTATTGTCTCCACATTGTAGTTCACAATTCTACATTATGATATGTTTTTAAATATTTGTATTCCCACAAGAAAATAAGCTATTAAACACACATCATACCAATATGGACAGTGACACAGTAAATAAATAAGTTGAAAACTGCAGATAAATGCAACCAACAGGGCAGAATTAAGCGTCCTTTCAGGAGCTCTGCCATGTACATCATTTCTACAATCAAGTCTGGTGTTGCTTTCTAAAAAAAACAAAATAAATCTCCTTAGCAAAACCTTTTAAATAAAATTGAAGTTTCATGATTATGGTTGTTCACATGCATTTAAATCACTGTCTTGCACTGTAAAGTTTCATTATTATTTACAGATCTGTGAGCTATTGTTTTGTGTGATTGGTTGATTCCCATTGATCCTATTTTATATAAATGAATCCTATCAGAGGACCTCAGATATGTGTCCTATATAGTTAAGACATGGTGTCATGTTATTGCTTGTGCATAGCTTTCAGGAAAACGTGTGGCCAAATGTTCTTGTGTACTGTTGGTGACCCCATTATTTCACAAATGTACTCTGTGGGGCGAACCCCATCCAAAAACCATTAATTGGTTTGGGTATGTGTGCTGTGCTGGCCCTCTTGGGGCAATTCAGGGAAAACATATGACCCACCATTTTAAAATTGATTCTGCTTCAACCGTTTCAGGGTGATAGCCGGGTTAGATGTTTTAAGAAATTGAAGAAAAGTTAGAAATGGAAGCTGTCTCTTTCGGAGAACCTAGTTAACCATTATTGGAATGATGGCCAGAGCAGGCTTGTGCAACACAGAGATATATGCTTAATATCATCACATGAGCAATAATATTTTATATCTAACTGTTTTTGTATCACACATTGGCTTATATGGTAGCCTGGAAAAAATATTACTTGGGCTAGTGTGCATATTTCATGCTACTTGGGATGCTATTCCTTTAATTCTGTACTATATAGTATACATCTTTACTATTTTTAGAAGTTCTCTTTAATTGTTTAGAATTATGTTATACTGTGTCATGTATCCCCATGAATTCGGGCAATATGCAAGCACCAAACTTGCAAAACTGTCAAATGTTGAGGTTAGAGGCTTAGTTCAACTCGGTCTGCAAACAAGCTTTCTCCACATACAGTGGAAGCTCAGGTTTAATTGTCCATCTTTTTTGGTCCTACTTCGTGCTGTTTCTTTTACAACACATGTATTTGTGTATATGCTATAATATCACTTTCCTACATATTATGATGTTCTAAATATTTGTTGGCTAGTTTGGAGATCGCTATCAAACTATAAAGATACATTTTAGCGATTAAAAAGTAGTATCAGAAATGTATACTGTTGACTGCTTTGTAATAATCAAGCAAATAACATTGGAATGAAATGAAAATGTTGCACTTCCTAAGAAGTGAGCTGTCTGTACAAAGATTTCCTAATCGCTCTGTTGCTGAGTTAATGTTTTGACACACTGTTATTCTCGTTTCCACATGGAGTTTGCAGATTCCTATCCTTTAAATCTTTCTTTTTCTAGATGTGGAATGCTTTAGATTGTATTTTGAAAAAATAGGCTTATTTGTGTCACTAATAGAACAATAAATTGAATGTGGTATACTGTATTATAAATGTTCTTCCCCCTGATTCTTAGCGCCAGTAAGGTGTCAAGTCTGGTGTTTCTATATGTACTAGTATTTGGTTAATGTTCATGTGGCTTGTAGCTTCTGTAGTGAGAAAAAAGTTTGACTGGTAATTCTTTTAAAATAAATTTCTAGTCTGCTTAGTTTTAAATCTTAATTATTTCAATGTTTGTGCTTGGCGAGTCATTTCTTGCTTTGGAGCTCTGTGTCTTTCCAAAATAATTTCTTTCCCCATGCAGATTTCTCTACGTCGATATATGTTCTCTAGTGTCAGTATGTCTTTCGAAATTTACAAGCCACTAGGAGCTCACATGTGTTCTGCTTGGCACTGTAGGTGCCCATGACTTCGGGCTTGATGTCATGGGTGGTCTATATGGAGCCGGCTTCCCACCACAACCCCAGTTCTTATTTTCTGTGCACTCAGCATGCTGCTTCACGAACGAGACTGTGATTTAATTCTTGCTGCGTCATGCCTATTTCCACAAAATCTTTGGTTGTCAAGCCCCAGAGGAATTGCGGGAGGCAGATGTCTGTCGTAGCCCCATGAAGTGTGTCTCTGTCTTGGGGAGGAGCATGAAATGGAGGTCTGCAGCTGATGTCAGTTCATGCACTAAGATCCTCTGCGAGTGTTCCAACAGGATCTGCACCTTTCTTCACCAGGGTGAAAAGCTTACCATATCGAAATAGTCAGCTTCAGCCTTCCACCAAGGAGACCTGGGTACCCAATAAGGAGCCCGAGGAGCTCTGCTCTTGGGATGGTGAAAAAAGCAACAGAATAGATCTTGCTAGAAGTAGCACTATTCATCAGGTAACATAGCTGTCTCTCACATTACAGGGATGATAACACCTCAAAAGAATCATCACCTACGTTCAGTTAATGTTTGCCCCTAGCTCCTCCACTCCAGAGAAGTGGAAGGAATTTAGGTGCCAGATGTTGCACATCTTTGCCAAGGTCCTGGCACAGCCTCTGCAAAAGGGGTGTATCCATGGCCCACTGAGCTTCCTGAAGGTGGCACCTCCTCCAGTGGCAACCACAGAATTGCTGTCTTAGTTCCAGCACTGCTTGTTGTCATATCCTGGGCATGGATCAACAGATCAGACCACACCTGAATTTGAATTTTCGTATCTCCTTTAAACTTCAATTTGATGGGTTCTCAATGATAAATCCATAGAATACCAATGTCTGGCTTGGACTGGACTCCACCCTTTTCCCTTCTCTCAAGAATACCTTCAGGTTGACCCCTGCAGTTCTTCCAACACCCGTTTCTTCATATTGCCAAAAGAAAAAAAATAAGAAAATAGTCATCAGACCAGTTCTTAGAGACTTTTTGCAAATGTCCCGATTTTTAGCAGGCTACAGTAAAAACATGCAATTGTGGTGTTTGTTTCCAAGTTGTATCTGTTCAAAGAAAACGTCTCCCAAGCACGATAAGGCCCAAAAGGCTACAAACGTTTGCAGCTGTAAAGAAGGGCCCTACATCACGCTCTCTTTGAGCACGTCTGTGCTGCATTGGAAGTGCTAGAAAGGAGTAGCGAAATGAACAGTTTGATAATCAGAGAGGAGCTCTGGCAGTATTAGCGGTCTGCTCACACGCCCTTGGTCCTTGCACAACCAAGCTTTCTCATTGTGTTCTGTGGCAGGGAGCAAAGGAGGAGAACTGGACGGTTGTAGGCTGAGCAGAACATTAGTGCACAGTTCACTAAAACGGCAATCTGGGCAGGGTTGATGAGGCAGCTGGGACCAGTAGGCAGGAACTGCATATTTATACCATTTCTGGGAATGGTTCACTTGTTAGGCAAAGACGGCATATCAAGAATAGGCCCTTACCTCCCACAGGCGGCCTACATATTTAACAGCTTCAGATAACTGTCAGTTAAAAGTGCATGTTTCTGTTGAATAATTTAAAAGGGGGTTCAGCATATGGTTCCTTTAATATGGGGACAGCAGAAATAAATGCTTTGCACCTGAGGGACCAACAGCCGTACAGGGTGGATTTGAGGAGCAAAGATGCTCTCTGTGACTTCAGTTGTTACTTAAATCCCTGTAGTCATTTCACAACACTATGACCCACAAAACAAACTGAGAATATTGAGGGTGCAGTTGAAGCTAATAAGAAACTAGAGGTGGCAGTTTGAAGTGTTGTGACTGTGGACCAGGGGGCGTTACTACATCAAAAGTAGCAGTTCTCCAGCATGGGGTCTGGCATGGATTCACATGCTCATGAATATTCCCCGTCGTCAGGCTGGGAATCCTCGGTAAAGAAAAAAACCAGTATCAGTTTCGTTTCTGATCTGTCTTTCGTAGTAATAACCAATCACTGGTCTCTGTGTCATACTGACCACAGCCAATGACTGCCCTCTACCTAAGCACCGCCTCTGGCAGCCATCTTCAGATTTTTACCGCACGTTCATGTGTTGGGATCCTCGTGCTATTGCTCTCGAGCGTTAGTGCTATTTTTTCACGTTTTTTCTCAAAAACTTCATTTTTTTTTTCCGGTCAAAAGAGCCTCAAGCTCCACCGACTCTCCATCCGATCAACGGGGACCCGTGTCGGATTCGTCTGCGCCCCTCAAGGGTGAAGATTTCGTCGAGCTATGCTTTTGGAGGACTCCAGAAGTTTCTCAGGCCCGGACATGGCCCAGGAGAAGGGAAGCTCGACGCCCGGAAAGCTGTTCAGGGTCTGCCCTGGATGCCAGCAGCAGAACGTCTTTAAGGAGGATGAACACTCCTTTTGTCTCTACTGCTTACATGAGGACAAGACGCACGTGGAGAAGGACTGTGCGTTTTGCGGCAATATGTCGGAGCGGACCATGAAGGACCGCCATCAACGTCTCGCCAACTGGCTGGAAGGGAAGAGCCCGTCAGGCGAGAAGAAGAGGAAGAAATCCGAGCGGTCTTCTAAGACCTTTGAGGACGCCCGGGCGACGGGGGTCCAACACAAGGCCAAGCACCGCGAGTCCGCTGGCACCGGGAGCGCCGAACGGTCGGGCTCTACGGGCGCCAGGCAGGGCGCCCCCCCCCCGGCACCTTCAGCCACGAGCCAACGCTCTGGGTCGGGTAAGAGGAAGGGCGAGCACCCGGCGAGGCTCCTGGAGAGGCCCCGGTCGAGCTCAAAGGCCCCATCGGAGGGGGAGCGAGGCAGTGTCCCCCCCCTCAAGGATAAGGCGGTGAGCGCACCTAAGGTGGTGAAGGCCTTAATCCATCCGGCCAAGTCCTCTATCGAAACTGTCGCGGCGGCCCTGGCTCAGCCTGTGGAGGCTACACCAGTGGTGGCGACCTCGGGGCTAAGAGTCTCCCTGCCACCTCGGAGGGAGTCCTCTTTTGTGCCCATCGATAGGACCCCTGTGAAATCCCCGGCGGGGAAGAAAAAGGGGGGGCAGGGCGTCGTCGTAGATTCGGCTTCAACCTCGGAGGAAGAGCTGATCGAGGTCTTAAGCCATGGCCTTGGCGTGGAAGAAGACCGGCCCGTCGGGATGGATCCCGACGCAGGTGACGACATCGTCGAGGGTGCCGACGGGGCCCCTGATCGCCCGTCGGATTCCCCTCTGCCAGCGCCGCAAGACAACTCGGCGGGCATTTTGTTGGCTATACAGTCCTTATGCTCAGAGATAAGGACGAGACTGCCGTTGCCGACGGAGGAACCTCTCCCGTCGGGGGATCCTGAACCGGGACCTTCTGGTGTTCCCCCGCCCAAGAAAAGAAGGATTCACCCTCCACCTCCTTTTCAGCCGTCGCGCCCCGTCCAGCCCTCCTCCCCGTCCACCCGAGGGGATGATAAGGGGCCGGACACGGCAGCGACGGGTACGGACGACGAGGTATACGACGAGGATCTACTGTCGTCACCTCCCACCAGGGCTTCTCCGCCCGACGAGATTGGATCGCTCCACTCCATGATCGCCAGGGCATCCGAGCTTTTCCAACTCTTCCCTGAGGAGAAGAAAAAGGAAGGATTCCTTTATCAACGGCGCGAGGCCAAGAGGAAGACGGTCCTCGCGGTGCCTCTACTGGACGACATTTGGGATGAGGGCCTCGCCCTCCTCAAGAACCCTTCCACGACGCCAGCTAGAAGAGACCGGTACGAGAATAAGTACCGGGTCCCGGACGCGGCCCCCCTGTGCCTCCGGGCGCAGCCTACCCCGGACTCCGTCGTCTCCGCGGCGGCCAGGAAGAAAGCGGGGGGGTGCGGCCTCCACATCGACTTCCCCACCGGACGGCGAGGGAAAGAAATTGGACGCTATGGGACGCAGGGTCATCTCGTCTGCAGCGACGACGATTAAAGCGGCCAACGCCTTGGCTATCGTGGCCCGCTGCGACAGGGAGCTATGGTACAAACTGGCTCCCTTGCTGGACTTCCTACCGGACGACAAGAGGGCGGACGCCCTGGAGATCCTACAGGAAGGTGAGGTGGCGTCGGACCACGCCATCACTATTGCGACGGACATCGCCGACACTGGGTTTCGCCAGTTGGGCAACGGCGTGTGCCTTAGGCGGCGTGGATGGCTCAAGGCTACGGACTTCCGTCAAGACGTACAGACCAGAGTCCTGGACATGCCGTTCGATGGGAACAACCTGTTTGGGAAAACAGTGGACGATTCCCTTCAGGCCATTAAAGCGGACACTGAGACGGCCCGGCCCTGGGGGTTCTGCAGCAACGACGGACGCCCTTTCGGAGCAGCGGAGGCAAGGGCGCCTCCAAAGGTTCTGGCGGCGGTTTCTCCACCTACCGTCAAGCGGCCCGCTCGTCGTCTCAGGAGGCCTACAGAGGACGAGGCAAGTCTGGCGGACCCCGCCGTCGTCGCCAAGGAGGTCAAGGCGGCAAAGCCTCGTCGAAACAGGATTGAACCGGCTGCTCGAGTTTCAAAGAAGGTGCCCGCGCGTCCCCCCCCGTGGCCAGGAAAGAGCTTCACCTCCCTCAGCTTCTCCTGGAGGTAAGGGCGATGCTCAGGAAGGGCGCCATCGAACTCGTCCCAAAGAGGCTTCGGGGCTCCGGAGTTTACTCGAGATACTTCCTCGTGAAGAAGAAGACGTAAGTAACTTGTTCCTTCTCCAGCATGGGGTCTGGCATGGATTCACATGCTCATGAATATTCCCCGTCGTCAGGCTGGGAATCCTCGGTAAAGAAAAAATAAGTATCAGTTTCGTTTCTGATCTGTCTTTCTTAGTAGTAACCAATCACTGATCGCTGGGTCATACTGCCCCCAGCCAATGACTGCCCTCTCCCTAAGCCCCGCCTCTGGCAGCCTTCCTAAGATTTTTACCGCACGCTCAAGTGTTGGGAGTCCTCGTGTTTAGCTCTCGAGTTTTTTGCTGCGTTTTCACGTTTTTTTCCAGGAGATTTCTCATTTTTTCGATTTAATCGAGCCTCAAGCTCCACCGCTTCTACTTCCGATAACGGGGACCTGTTTCGGAATTCTTCTACGCCCCTCAAGGGTGAAGTTTTCGTCGAGTTTACACTTCTTGGAGGATTCCGGAAGATCTGCGGCCTACCTCAACAGACATAGCCCAGGACAAGGGGCGTTCGACGCCCGGATCCAAGCTGTTCAGGAACTGCCCTGGATGCGGATTATATAACGTTTTCAAGGAGAACGAGCATTCGCGATGCCTCTACTGCCTCCATGGGGACAAGACGCACGTGGAGAAGGACTGTGCGTTCTGCAAGAACCTTTCGGAACGGACCAAACAAGATCGTAGTCCCGCCTCGCCACCTGGCTGGAGAAGGGCACAGCCAGTGAGAAGAGGAAGAAGTCGTCTGAGCGGGCTTCTAAGTCCTTTGAGGGCGTCCCCGCGATGGGCGCCCAACAGAAGGCCAAGCACCGCGAGTCCGCGGGCTCTGGGAGCGCCGAAAGGTCGGGCTCTTCGGTTGCCAAGCAGGGTGCTACTTCCCCGGCACGTTCGACCATGAGCCAGCGCTCTGGTTCGGGGAAGAGGAAGTCCGAGAACCTGGGTAGGCTGCTGGAGCAGACCTGGTCGATCTCGAAGGGGGAGTGAGACGCTGACCCTCCCCCCAAGGCGAAGGCCCAGGACGGACCTAAGGTGGTGAGGGCTTTAATCCACCCGGCTAAGGCCTCTACCGAAGTGGTCGCTGCGACCCTGGCGGAGCCGGCTGAGACTACGTCAATGGAAACGGCCTCTGGGCCCAGAGTATCCCTGCCGCCTCAGAGGGAATCCTCTTTCCAGCCCATCGCTAAGACCCCCATGAAGCCCCGGGCTGAAAAATAGGGGGGGGCAGTGGCCATTACAGACTCGGAATCAGCCTCTGAAGAGGAACTGGTGGAGACCGAGGAGGGCCTCAACAAAAGGTCCATAGGCCTCAAAGAGAGGTTCAGAAACCTCAACGAGAGGTTCGAGAAGGTTCGATCCCTGTTGACATGATCGAAGATAGCGACGACGAACAGGGCCCAATGGAGCGGCCATCCCGTCTGTCGCAGCCATTGCCCGAGCCCCAGGATAGCTCGGCGGCCATTTTGTTGGCAATCCAATCCTTATGTACCGAGATAAGGACGAGATTACCACGCACCCCGACGGAGGAGCCAGAACCAGGCCCGTCGGGAAGCCCTCCGAACAAGCGGAGGAGAGTCCACCCCGCTCCGCCCTTCATGCCTGCGAGACCGGTGGACCCCTCATCCCCCTCACCGGGAGAGGATTCGGCGACGGATACGGCGACGGGGACGGACGATGACGGCGGCGATGACACAGCAGACATCCCGTCGTCACCCCCCACCACCCCCTGCGGGCGTCCCCAGCTGACGAGGTTGGCTCTTTCCACGCCATGATAACCAGGGCATCCGAGCTCTTCCAGCTCTGCCCTGAAGAACAGAAAAAGGAGGGGTTTCTGTACCAACGACGAGAGGCTAAGAGGAAGACTGCCCTCGCTGTGCCTTTACTCGACGACATCTGGGACGAGGGGCTTGTGGTCCTCAAGAACCCTGCCACGACACCCGCCAAGAGGGACAGGTACGAGAAAAAGTACCAAGTCCCTGATGCCTCCCCCCTGTGCCTCAGGGCCCAGCCCACGCCGGACTCGGTCTCGGCAGCAGCTAAGAAGAAGGCAGCGGGCACGGCGGCTTCAACGTCCACTTCCCCGCCGGACAGCAAGGGCAAGAAGTTGGACTCTATGGGACGACGAGTCATCTCATCGGCGGCAACGACGATTAAGGCGGCCAATGCCTTAGCGATCGTGGCCCACTACGACAGGGAGCTCTGGTTCAAAATAACTCCCCTGCTAGATTTCCTGCCTGATGACAAAAGGGCGGAGGCCCTAGAAATTCTGCAGGAGGGCGAGATGGCGTCGAATCACGCCATGACGGTGGCGACGGACATCGCCGATACCGGATTTCGCCAACTGGGCAACGGAGTTTGCCTCCGACGACGGGGATGGCTCAAGGCGACAGACTTTCGCCAGGACGTCCAGACCAGGGTGTTGGACATGCCGTTCGACGGCAACAACCTCTTTGGTAAGGCGGTGGATGAGTCTCTACAGGCCATCAAGACCGACTCGGAGACGGCCCGGGCCCTTGGGGTGCTTCAGCAGCGACGGCCCTTTCGGAGCCCCGGAGGCAGACAGAGTGCCTCCAAAGGATCCAGCGGTTGCTTCTCCGCTTACCGCAAGGGGGCCTGCTCCTCTTCCCAGGAGGCCTACAGAGGTCGAGGCAAGCAAGGGGGATCCCGCCGTCGTCGTCAAGGAGGCCAAGGCGGCAAGGCCTCCTCCAAACAAGACTGACCCGGCCGTGTCGTCGGGCCCCCACCGAAGCACCCCGGTGGGAGGACGGCTGACGAAGTTCGTCAGCGTGTGGGAGTCCATCTCCACCGACCGTTGGGTGCTGGACACCCTGGCCAACCGGCACTCGCTGGAATTCCAAAAGAAGTGCCCTCGCATTCCTCCCGTGGCCAGGAAGGAGAATCACGTCCCTCAACTGCTGTTGGAAGTAAAGGCGATGCTCAAAAAAGGTGCCATCGAGCTCGTCCCCAGGAGGCTCTGGGGCTCCGGAGTGTACTTAAGGTACTTTCTCGTCAGAAAGAAGACCGGCGGTTGGCGCCCCATCCTGGACCTGCGTCGGTTAAACAAATACATCAAGGCGCAGAAATTCAGGATGGTCACCCTCCAGCACGTGCTGGGACAGCTGGAGGAAGGCGACTTCCTATCATCGTTGGACCTGGAGGATGCTTACTTCCACATCCCCATTCTAAAAAGGCACAGGAAGTTCCTCAGGTTCGTGGTTCAGGGTCGCCACTACCAATTCAGAGCCCTACCGTTCGGATTAAAGTCGGCACCCAGGGTTTTCACCAAGTGCCTGGCACCAGTGGCGGCGCGGCTGCGCCTGCAGGGGATCCACGTCTACCCGTACCTTGACAACTGCCTAATCCGGGCAAGGTCAAGGGAACTCGCCGTAGATCATACGGCGGGGACCGTCCGGTTGCTCACGGAGCTGGGGTTCGCCATCAACTACCCCAAATCCCACCTGGTTCCATCGCAAGTAGCTCTGTTTTTGGGGGCGAAGCACGATACTGTTGAGCAATTGGCCTCCCCTTCAGAGGAGAGGACCAAGACCATCCTGGGCAAGGTGCTGCGCCTGTTAGCCACGGACGTGGCCAGGGTGAGGTCTATCAAGTCCCTTCTCGGGATGATGTCCTCATGCATCTACCTTGTGCCCCTGTGCAGACTTCGGATGCGTCTGCTACAGGAGTTCCTCGACGCCCGCTGGTTTCAGGCGAGGGGTTGCTTCGAAGACAGGATCCCCCTCGACGAGGAGTTCTGTCGGGCGATCCTATGGTGGGGCACGCGGGCTCACCTCACGACGGGCACAGACTTTCAAACCCTGGCATTTCAAGAGACGGTGACTACGGACGCCTCTCTGGAGGGTTGGGGGGCCCACACCGGAGATCTCCACGAAAGAGGCCTTTGGCTCCCGGAGGAGAGGTCTCTTCACATCAACATCTTGGAGCTCCGAGCAGTGTTCTGGGCGCTCAGGTCGTTCCTCCTGTCCCTCAAGGACAAAGTGGTGAGAATCTTCACAGACAACACCACCACGATGTTCTACATACGGAAGCATTGGGACACCAGATCCCCAGCCCTATCCAAGGAGGCCCAGGATCTGTGGCACTGGGCCGTCTCCCAGGGGATGTTTCTGGTTCCCTTCCACCTGGCAGGAATAAAAAACACCATCGCCGACTCACTCAGTAGGGAGCTGCGCTCGTGCCACGAGTGGGAACTGCGCCTGGATCGACTTTTCCAACGATGGGGCAAACCCCAGATCGACCTGTTTGCGACGAACTCCAAGTGCCAGAGGTTCGCCAGCAGGTTCCCACAGCCGAGGAGCATGGGCGATGCTTTCTCGTTCCCTTGGGACAGCCTGTTTCTGTACGCGTTCCCTCCATTGCCTTTGCTGCTCCGCCTCATCAACCAGCTCAAGAAGTCCAGGTGCAGGATGATCCTCGTCGCACCGGCGTGGCCGAGGCAGATCTGGTTCCTGGACCTTCTGGACTTGTCAACGTCCCCGCCAGTCAGGCTGCTGGCAGCCGCGGATCTTCTCTCCAGAGAAGGAGGCGCCATTCTCCATCACGACCCACAGTCGCTGAACTTGCAGGCCTGGCTTCTGCAGCACTAGAGTTTGGAGGGTACGATATCCCGGCTGATTGCAGAGAGGTTCTTGCAAAGGCCAGGGCGTCCTCAACTCTCAAGTGTTACGGTCATAAATGGAAGAGGTTCTCTGTCTGGTGCCGTGCACAGAAGATTAACCCTCTGCGGATTACGGCCCCTCAAGTACTGCCGTACCTACTGTCACTGGCCAAAGCTGATCTGGCTCACGCCTCCATAAAAATACATCTGGCTGCCATCTCCCGATATACCAGGACTACGGGACGGGCGTCCTTGTGGTCTCATCGCCTGGTGAAGGATTCTATGAAGGGACTATTCTGATCATTCCCGCCGGTGAAGGCTCCTGCCCCAGCGTGGGAGCTTAATGTGGTGCTGACCAGGCTCATGGGAGCCCCATTCGAGCCTATGCATTCGGCGCCTTTGAAGTTCCTGTCATGGAAGACGGCGTTCCTCGTGGCCATCACCTCTGCACGACGAGTGGGAGAGATTCAGGCCCTATCTTGCAAGCCTCCATAATTGACTTTTCATGACACGAGGGTGGTGCTAAGGACGCACCCCTCCTTCATGCCCAAGGTGCTGTCGGACTTCCACCTCAACGAGCCCTTGGTGTTACCAGTTGTCTTCCCGTCGCCTTCGACGCCAGCTGAGAGGACTTTGCACTTGCTGGATGTAGCTAGAGCGCTGAAGTTCTACGTGGACCGCACAAAGAGTTTTCGGAAGACGTCACAACTGTTTGTGAACTTTGGGTCTGTGAATCAAAGGAAGGCTCAATCGAAGACTTCCATTTCCAAATGGCTCTCCGGCTGCATCATGCATTGTCACCGGTTGGCAAACCGACCGCTGCCTGGCCGTCCGAGATACCATTCGACCAGAGCGATCGCTGCTACCACGGCGTTCCTGTATGGTGTGCCCCTGCTGGACATCTGCAGGGCTGCTACGTGGAGGTCGACGCACACCTTCAAAAGATTCTACTGCATCGATCCGGACTCCAGGGAGGAGTCCAGGGTCGGCCAAGCAGTGCTGCGCAACCTGTTCGCTTAAGGTGAGCCTGGTGAGGAGGTAAGAGATGCTTGATGTTGAGTTGTTGTATTGCTTAATGCTGAGCCTGTTGCCACCTCCCGTGGTTGTGCATGTGTATACTGCTATGCATTCTTTTATTCATGAGCATGTGAATCCATGCCAGAGCCCATGCTGGAGAAGGAACAAGTTACTTACCTGTAACTGTTGTTCTCCAGCATGGGTCTGGCATGGATTCACATGCAAACCCTCCCGCCTACCCCTCTGCGGCTCTTCACTTGGTCATACTGCCACTTGGCGTGCTACCAAATCTGAGGATGGCTGCCAGGGGAGGGGCTTAGGGAGAGGGCAGTCATTGGCTGGGGGCAGTATGACCCAGAGATCAGTGATTGGTTACTACTAAGAAAGACAGATCAGAAACGAAACTGATACTGATTTTTTCTTTACCGGGAATTCCCAGCCTGACGACGGGGAATATTCATGAGCATGTGAATCCATGCCAGACCCATGCTGGATAACAACAGTTACAGGTAAGTAACTTGTTCCTCATTGAACAGCAAGTGGTGTCAAAAAATGAGAAGTCTCTGGAAGCAATTGAGGATTTAAAAACCTGTGCAGTAGAGCTTCTGGAGACTTGATTCTACGTTGGAAACTCTTAATGACTTAAGGACACAAGTTGTTCTCTGGGTGTTGATGCTCCTACGGTGCATGTGGTAGAAAGTTTGTGGCCAAGTGTGGAGGCGCTCCTGACTGACCTGTTGGCAATAAACGATACAGCGGATATCTCAGTGACTCCATCAGTGGTCTGCCAAATGTACCGATTGTTTATGGGATGACGTCCTTCGGCACAGCTGAAAGGATTTAAAGTTGTAGTGAGTCTGAATCAGTTGATACTAGAGGTGCTATCCCAAAGAAGGTCTTTCGACTCAAGGAGTGTTAGGCAGAAACCTGTGCAGTTCCCTTAGGGACCACTGCAAAAGACTTAAGACTACAGGTGTTTGGCAGTAAACCCACTTGGTAACAGTCTGTACCACACAGATTCACTTGGTAGCTGTGGCTGAGCAGTCAGACTTCCCTCAAGAAGAGTTAGGCAGTATACAGAGTATACACAATAGGTACAGAGATACAGTAGCACAAGCAAACACTGACCAGAGCTTTGGTGTAAAAGTATATAATTATTTATTTAAAGACACACTTGTAAATTACACTAGCCTAAAGAGAAAAGTAAATTCAGCACACAGTCACTATTATATATATACAACCCTAATTACTTATTAGACAAGTCTTAGTGAGAAACACCACTTATATTCAGACAGAGGTGAGCGCTTAACATAAGATGGCACTCTAATAAATTATAAAAAAGGGAGGGAAAAAGGCAGAGTTATGGAAGCACACAAATTTCAATACTTTTCAAAGAACCACAGTAAGGCAGGATAGGCAGAGTTCTACTGGAGAGCAAGGAAGTCCATTGCAAGGCCCACTCTTGGAGAGAGCAAGCAGAAGGGGTCCAGGTTCACACAGTGGGGTTATGCCCAAAGAGTCTTGTAGATAGTTCGCACACAAAGGATGAAATTAAAGTCAGGAAAAGTTAGCAAGGTTGTCCCAGGCCAGCCCAGGTTAGAAAGTCGAGGCTTTACTGTCACCCCGTACGATCTGTCGCAATGGAAGCCAGGCGGGACACAGTACCTTAAGTGTGAAGGAAGCTCCAGCAGGGACAGTTGCTCCTGGCAGCGGGTGCAAGTCGGTGTTTCGTCCAGAGGAAGAGGAGGTCTCGCCGTGGAGGAAAGATGATGGTCGTTGCACTGCCAGGGAAGAAACCAGCCGCGGAGTTCTTCGGTTAAAAGGTACTACCCTTCTCTTCGTGGTAGTGGTAAACCGTGGTGTTCCGGTTGCCGGGGTGCTTGGCACGGGCAAGGCACGGGCAAGGCGGCCACGAGATGCTCCAGGAAGGTGAAAAGAAGACAAAACTGGTTATCCCCACCAGTCAAAGGAAGAAGACTCTCCGGACTGGAGATCTCCTCTGTCGTCGGCCATGAACGCCATTTTAGAATCGAGTTCTAGAAAAAATACCAACCAGTGAATTAATATTAAATCAATAAACCGGCGGTATGTTCGAGGCTATAAGAATTAAATAATTAAAGTTGGTAGCCTCGAACAATGGGAAAATCCCATAGAGATATATTTGCGGTCGAATATAAAAAGTAGTATCCACTGCCACCAGCCAAAACTCGATCAGGGGGGACGGAGACGTGCGCCCCTCGAACAACAGACCCCGGGACAATCGAATTGCCCTGACCAGTACGTCCACAATATGATGGTTTGTACTGGTTTCTGTTCATAATTTGGGACTAGTAAAGCCAATGGTGACTTTACATGCCCTGGGAGACAGTAGTCAGTCCCACGGTATGGAGTCTATGTTTGGGGGTGCTACGACACCCCTGGGTTACGGCACGGAGGGTGCTGTGTAACCCACATACAAAACACATGAGACCCTATGGAGTAAAAGACCCATAGCCCATAAAACACATGGAAAGACAAAGGAACACCTCAAATCATGTCTAAGAGTGGGAGTAAAAGAGTCTCACTCTTAGCAGGAGAAAAAATAAACCCCAAAAATCCATCAAAGCTGCTGGGGGACTCACTAGGTTTGGGAAATTAGCCTTTACAGAGAATTCTCCCTAACAATGAGGTACACATTGAAGGAGCCCGTATATTACTGTCTCATGATCTGAGCCCAGAGACATTATGCAATGCAGGAAGAAAGCCCTTTTTAAAGTTAAAAAGGAGTTGGTGACTGTGCCGTCTGGAGTCGGTCAAGCTGAGGGTGACTTACCATAACAAGGAGTTTGTATTCAGAAAATATGCTGCAGCTGAAATCTTTCTCAAAGCTTTGAATTGATATTTTATTTATTTCGTGCTCATACACAAGTGTTTCAGAGCGCGACAAGGCAAGGGAGGGGAACAGGGGAGAACAAAACAATGATCTTACTTGGCCCAGTGACATTAAGAACATGCAAGTGCATGGGAAGGGAAAAGGGGAAAAGTGCATGGAAGGGGGAGAAGTGGCAAGTGCGGAACAGAGGAGAAACAAATAAATAATAAATAAATAAATAAATAAATACATAAATAAAGGCAATAAAAAGTGGTAGTGCAGCCTGCAAGTGCTGATTTTAGCAGACAGGGTATCTGATAGGTGCAGAGGAAAAGTGGGTGGGGGACTGTATGGGTACAGATGCAGACCCCAGTCCAGTGCAGTGCAAGGGGTGGGCCTGAGGAAGTGCAGGAGGGTGGCAGGGTTAGCCGGTACCTGGGCCCGGAAGACAGAGGGTGGCCAGTTGCACAGTGCCGATAAAGAAACAGATCAGCAGGGGAAAAGGGGGGCAAAGGCTGAAGCAAAGACGCAGGTCTTGAGGCACTGCGAGTGGCAGGGAGGCTGTTCCAAAGGGAGGCACCAGCCAAATACAGAGATCTACCCCCAGCTTGTTACTTTGAAAAACGACTGACCCTGAGGGAGTTAGAGGTAGAGGAGCGAAGAGCTCGAGACGGGAGGTATTTACGGAGGGATAGCTGAATGTATTTTGGACCCAGGCCCCAGAAAGGCTTGTGGACAATGCAGAGGGTTTTAAATGTAATCCTTGCATCCACTGGGAGCCAATGAAGGGATTTCAGAGCTGGAGGGATACGATCCCAGGGCTTGAGGCCAAGGACAAGTCTCGCAGTCCTGTTCTGGATTAGTTGTAAAGGGCGGAGAGTGTAGGCAGGTAGATTTAGAAAGAGGCTGTTACAGTAGTGCAATCTAGAGAGAATCAAAGCTTGGCATACAGTGAGCTTCTGGGGGAAGGAGAGGAAAGGCAGAGTACCTCTGAGAAGGTGCAGTAGGAAGTTTGACTTTTTAGAGACGCCAGAGTTGTGGGCGGAGAAGGAAAGTGAGTCAAAGATGACCCCTGAGGTTCTTGACCCCGCAGGTAGGGGTGGGAGGAGGGCCAAGTGAGACTGGCCAGATGGTGAAGGTGTACCGATGACAAAGATCTCGGTTTTGTTGGCATTTAGACAAAGATCATTGGCTGCACACCAATCTTGAATGGCAGATAAGCAATCAGGGATGAGAGGAGAGGAGGTGGCCGAGGGCAGACTGAAAATTAGTTGAGCGTCGTCAGCGTAGCACTGGAAAGTTGAGCAGAAAATGGCAATGCAATGGGCGAGAGTTGCCAGGTATTGGTTGAAAAGCCAAGGCTAGAGGTTAGATCCCTGGGGAACACCACAGGAAGAGAGGGAGCTAGATGATAGGAAGGACCCAAGTTGGACCTGGGAGGGTCGTTCAGAGAGGTAAGATGTCAGTCGGGCCAGAGGCTGATCGGTGATACCAATGTTATCACAGAGACGGTTGAGCAGGGTGATATGGTTGACCGTGTCGAAGGCACAGGAGAGATTGAGTAGGATGAGGACAGAGGGAATGTTAGAGTCAAGGTTGGAGAGCAGATCTTCACGGATGTTCAGGAGAGCAGATTGGTGGTCATGGAGAGCGCCAACAGAATCAGAATGAAGGTTAAGTAGAGAGATGGCCAGCTTTCCCAGGAGTTTACCCAATTAGGGAGTAATAGAAATTTGGCGATAATCGGCCGGACAAGAAGGATCAGCTGTGGGTTTTTTGAGAAGAGGATGTTCAAGGGAGTGCTTCAGAGGGGAGGGGAAGGGTCCTGAGGCAAAGGAGAGGTTGCAAAAATCGGCAATGGACGGAGCGAGGGTATCTATGTGGTCCTTCATAGTTTTAGAGGAATAGGGATGAACCTGTTTTGACGAGGCTTTCATAGATCGCACTTGTTTAGCGACCCCATCAGGGGAGACGAGAGGTAAGGATGAGACCGAGGGTGGGGGGCGGGTGGCTAAAGGAGTGTCAGCAAGCGGAGACCTAGAGGGGATAGGAGGGGCAGGGGAGGAGAGGGTGGACAGGATGTCCTGGGTTTTAGAGATAAAGTGAGAGGCAAGGGCATTGCAAAGAGCAAGGAGGGGGGGTAGAGACTGCAGAAGGGTTGCCCAGCTCCTTGCATATTTTAAAGAGTTCGGCCGAGTTGTTAGATCCCGCAGAGACATAGGCTGGAATATGAACTCTTTTTGGTGAGGACAGAGAGACGGTATTGCCTTTGAAGCAGGCGACAGGCCAGTTTGTCAGAGGATGAACAAGAAGCCCTCCATTTCCTCTCAGCCACCCTGCACTTACGTTTAGGTGTAGCTAGGTTGGGCTCATACCAAGAATTGCACTTGGCTTTGGACTTCAAACAGATCCTCATGACAGGAGCAAGAACATCAAGAGTAGCACAAATAGAGGAGTAAAGCAGGGACAGGGCAGTGTCAGGATGTGAGTCAGCCAGCGGTGAAGAGGGGGGAGGGAGAAGGTGGCAGCGAAAGCATCAACTGACACACGCTTCATGGGCTGGATGTCCGAGAAGGTAGGTGGCAATCTTTGGGTAGCCTTGGCTTGCGGGGAAAGCGAAGGAGAGATTAGAGGAGAGGAGGCAGTGATCACTCCAGGAGAGAGGAGTGGTCAGGGGAATAGAGAGGGGGAGGCCAGAGGAGACCAATACATCAAGTGTGTGTCCAGCAGAGGGAGTCGGGCCAGAGGGGAGGATAGAGAAGGAGAGGGAATCGCAAGGTTCGCGAAAGAGCACAGAAGAGGGAGAATCAATATGGATCACCAAGGAGGAGGAGTTGAGTGGTTGAGGCCAGGAGGGATGAGAGGAGGTCAGTCCACTCAGAGATAAAAGAGGTGATTTGACCACGGGGGTGGTAGAGACTAGCAACAGTAAGAGAGTGGCTAGGGGAGAGAGAGAGAGAGCCTGCATTTGAGCCGAGGGCTCGCCTTTTCTCATCAGCTTATGCTCTTTGCCTCCTGATAACAACTTGTGTTCTTCTACTTCTTCCACAACCTGTTGTTCTTCTCCTGCCACCATCTGTTGTTCTTCTCCTGCCACCATCTGTTGCTCTGCTTCTGCCACCACCTGTTGTTGTTCTTCTGCCTCCAGCTGTACTCCTCCTTCTACCAGCTGTTCCCCTCCTGCCACAAGCTGCTATTCTCCCATCTCTGCCATTCCCGCCTCTCCTTCTCCAATTGTCTTCACCCACACCCTGCTGACTCTAGCATTGGGCTATATAGCCATTTATTCCCTACCCCAGCGTTTGGCTTTGCTTCAGAGTTTTCACCTGAGCGTTAGTTTTAACTTTGTTGTTTGCCTGGTCCCTGGATAGTGAACTCCTAATTTCAGGTGTTGCAATGGTTTTCAGGTATAGTGGGTGGACCGTAGCTCCAAGAGCTGCATCCTGCCATCTTGGATCAGGACAGCGCATCTTTCCTGGGCATGGCGTGGGAATCTAGCGCTGGGAGCAGAGCTGTGTCTGTTCTTGGAGGACTGTCTGTCAATTAAAGGATCAGTAAATTCTTTTAGGGAATTTGTGAGGTTTCCTGTGTAACTATCTATCTAAAGGGGCAATCATATTCTGTTGGGGCATGTGGCAGCCCCCTGCCCACTAAAGGGGACAAAGTGCAGGTGACCATGGGATCCTCCCCATACCGCTCTCCTGTTCTTCATACACGGTGTCTGGGAGGCACATGGCCCTCCTCGGTCTGGTAGTGGCCCCAAAATAAGGCAAGGTATATTGTCACCCTGTGGAGACTGCTCCCCTTCAGAGTCATTTTGCGCCTTAGGCAAAGGCTTCTTTGCCTTTGGCTCAGATGCTGCTTGATGCTGATACCTCCTGGGCTTTTCTCTTGTTTCCAGAACTCAGATTTTCTCAAAGATGTGAACAACCTTTAATATAGAGTTATTTTTTTTAATTATTTTTTTATTGGTTTAACACAACAATACATTAAGTCATATCTGTGCAGATCAATTTCACATTCCAACAGTTGAATGTTTCCCTAACAGCCCCACCTGTCAAGATTCTCTTCTGAAATTGTGCCACACATTAGTTCGTCTTCTGACAACAGGTCCTCCCACTCCTCACCTCACCTGATTTCGGTGAACTGAAGGATGAGGTCTTCTTCCTTCTGAAGTCTTTTTTTTTATGTAAGTATGGTCGATCACGGGAGGCCGCCACTGTGACCGCTCACTGAACAAGCAGTCCAGTGAAAGGGCTCCCGGAAACGCCAATGAGGGGAAAAAGACGTACTGGCAGAAAAAACCCCTGGATGGTAGCTGCGAGCAGGAATCTCCAAGGCTGTCCAAGATGGGGAACGCAGGTAAGATCCACACAGTGACGGTAAGGTCGGCAGGTAAGACCCAAACAAAGCGGGAAAACTAGAGGTAATAGGCGAAAAGGACGGGGAATCCAGGCGAAGCAAGAGAAGCAGAGGACACTGGCAAAGGGAGAGGGACCAGGTGAAAAGAAGGGCGAGAGGCCAGCAAGAGAGCGGGGAAAGAGGAAGAGAGGACAGACAGACTCAGCGGAGCCAAGGGGAAAAACTGGGAGCGTTGTAAACCAAAGAGAAACTACGTTGGTTGAAATGCGCAGCGCGTCAGGAGAGTCCGGGCTAAGTAACCGTGGTGGCGGCCATGATGGGAAAGACTAGAACGCTGGAGGACGTTCCTGGGGAGCGTGCCGGATACATCAATGGCGGCTGCAACACCATCTGTCCCATAGCCTCCACGGACGTGAACGCGTGACAGTATGCCCCTTTTTATTCGTGGCAAACCCGGTTTCCCTGGATGAGCTTGATGGAATCGACGAAGGAGGACAGGAGCATGGATACAAGAATGAGGTTCCTAAGAGTCCTCGGAATCAGGATAGCCTTTTCAGTGGACCAGGTATTCCACTCTCCCTTTGCGATATCTGGAGTCCCGGATTTGAGAAACTTCATACTCCTCAGTATTCTGATCTTTCTGAAAGGATCGGCCTTTCACTGGTTGACAATGGAACTCTCCGATAGCTGGGCGTAACAACGAAGAATGAAAAACTGGATGAATGCTCCCGAGACTAGCAGGTAATTTGAGACGATATGCCACAGGGTTAATGCGAGCCATTTTCTTATAGGGTCCCAAGAATCGAGGGGAGAGTTTCGTGGGATGAACCCATCGTGGAAGATATTTGGTTGAGAGCCATACTTTGGAGCCTACCTCCCAGGGTGTGTTGTCTGTGCGTTTGTGGTCTGCTTGCCTTTTGACAGTGTTCTGAGATTCTAGTAGGTTGGTTCTGGCCCGTTGGTGTGCTTCGGTAAGGGATGTCAACAATGCCTTAAGGCCCGGTATGTTAGATGGGGAGACAGTCTTGGCAACAAGCTCCGTGGATGTAGACCATAAGTACAAAAAAAAGGACTCATCCCTATGGCCGAATGAGTAGCATTGTTGTATGAGAATTCCGCAATATGCAATAGGGACACCCAGTTGTCTTGCTGAGAGTTAGTGTAACATCGTAGATACTGCTTTAATGTACCATTCAGGCGTTCAGTCTGACCGTTAGTTTGAGGATGAAAACCCGAGGACAACGCTCGCTCTATACCTAAAAGTTGACATAGAGCCTTCCAAAAGTGGGAAGTAAACTGGCTTCCTCTATCGAAGACCATCTTATCAGGCAATCCATGTAGGCGGTAAATATCTCGCACAAACACCCTGGCGGTTTCAGAAGCCGTTGGCAGTCCTGCAAGGGGTGTGAAGTGGGCCAATTTGGAGTAATAATAAACAGTAACCATAATACAAGTACAGCCCTCAGAGTTTGGCAAGTTGACAATAAAGTCGGTGGACATATGACTCCATGGTCTTGTCATTTGCCGGAGGATGGAGTTCTCCGTTTTCAATGCTTGATCTTCTGCAGTTAGGTTTTGCACAGCTACCGCCACTTCTTGTAGCTGTTCAAGAGATGCCATCTGGGCAGTGGATGTGTTAGGGTGTTTCAAACAGTCAAGATTCTCTTCTGAAATTGTGCCACACACTAGTTCGTCTTCCGACAACAGGTCCTCCACTCCTCACCTGATTTTGGTGAACTGAAGGACGAGGTCTTCTTCCTTCTGAAGTCTTTTTTTTAAATGTAAGTATGGTCGATCACGGGAGGCCGCCACTGTGACCGCTCACTGAACAAGCAGTCCAGTGAAACGGCAACCGGAAACGCCAATGAGGGGAAAAAGCCGTACTGGCAGAAAAAAACCCTGGATGGTAGCTGCGAGCAGGAATCTCCAAGGCTGTTCAAGATTGGGAACGCAGGTAAGATCCACACAGTGACGGTAAGGTCGGCAGGTAAGACCCAAACAAAGCAGGGAAACTAGAGGGAATAGGTGAAAAGGACGGGGAATCCAGGCGAAGTAAGAGAAGCGGAGGACACTGGCAAAGGGAGAGAGACTAGGTGAAAAGAAGGGCGAGAGGCCAGCAAGAGAGCGGGCAAAGCGGAATAGAGGACAGACGGACTCAGCGGAGCCAAGGGGAAAAACTGGGAGCGTTGTAAACCAAAGAGAAACTCACGTCGGTTGAAACGCGCTGCGCGTCAGGAGAGTCCGGGCTAAGTAACAGTGGCGGCGCCCATGATGGGAAAGACTAGAACGCTGGAGGACGTTTCTGGGAAGCGTGCCGGATACATCAATGGCAGCTGCGACACCATCTGTCCCATAGCCTCCACGGACGGGAACGCGTGACACCACCTCCCTGCTCACCCCTAAGCCTTCATATGATATAGCCATGATCTGGGTTGGGTCTGTTGCTCGATGGCGTTAGTGCCGAATATTTTTCCTTGGTCTGGTTGAACATAGTTAAGGCTAGCCATTGCATTAGGTCGGGCCAGGTTCTTGTTTTTGCTCTCTCAGCGCTTTTACCCATATCCCAGTTTCAGCTGTCAACCATTTTCTCAGATCTTCCCACAAACTGTTTTTACACTTGGAACAGTGTTTGCTTTTCATGTCATGGCAATGCTTTGCTTAGCAAGTACGTATACGAGATCTCTGATCTTCCCTGTTACTTTCTGCTTCGTTCCTCTTCTGAATTGCCCCAATATGCATGCTTCCTTCCGGTGACTGTACGTCCAAAACAAGTCCACCCTCTGCCACCTTGGTTGCTATATTACTCCAAAAAGACTGTGTGGCTGCACATTCCCAGAACATATGTGTCATAGCTGCATTTTCTTTTTTTTTCTTTTTTTTTTAAACACTTTATTTATAATTTCCACAAAATATATTACAACCAATCATTGATTCCGAAGAATGAATGATTACAGTAAAAATACAAAAAAAAAACACATGCAACAACAAAGCAAAGTAAAGATCCAACATATCAATTTGAAATCACATATAAATACCAAGCTTAGATTCACTAAAGTATCATCGAACAATACAGATCAACAAGAGAACAAGACAAATCAGGACAAAGGACAATACATAAAACACACTCCCCCATCTGATTCATACTTGCATTTTCTAAATTACATTTAGGGCTTTTCTAACTACTTGCTCCTTTGAACTTAGCTACCACTCCAGGAGTGAGGTATGCCATTTGGGTGATGTAAAATTGGAGCATCTGTAGTCTAGCATTTCTCGAAACCTTTTTGTGATATGCCACAATGTTACCCCAATCCTTATCTTCAAAGTGTCTCCCCAGCTCTTCCACCCCGTTCTGCATTTCAGTTTCTCCTTCGAGGTACACCCAATTAGGGTCTCGTACAACCTTGATATAGCATGCCCACCCTCTGAGACATTCATCATGGTTTCCATGTCCTTGTTAACTCCCAGTGCCCCTTCCACTACTGGCCACCTGTTTTTAATTGTTTTTAATATGGTCATGTGTGTCAGGAATTGCCCTCTATGTGTGCCCATGGATGCCTGTAGTTACGAAAATGCTAGCTGCCTCCCCCCCCCCCATAGGTCTCCTATTGTCGCGATCTCACAGGGTTACCTTGACCCCAGCGTGCAGCCCTCTGTAGTCTGTCATTACCGCTGCTAGCGGCGTCTGGGGTAAGATCAGGTCCAGGATCCCCATAACCCCAGAGACCCTTTGCCAGATTTGAATGCCCAGAGTCACTAATAGTGGGTACTTTTTTGGGATCCTGAGCTGGCACCCATATCAGGTCTCCCGAGTAATTTCTTTATTGCAGGTTGTAATAGGTAGCAGTGGCTACCACCCACCCCCATTTTCCAGCTAATTTCGATAATTTCTGTTCGGTGAAATGGGTTTCCTGTATGATTTATTGCAATGCCCACTTCGTGCCTTCTCAGGTATGTGATTACCCTCTGTCTTATGTTATAATTATTTGGACCATGCTCATTCCAGGTCATTACCTTTAGGTCTCCTGCCATTGTCTACATAACTGCACTAGAACGATGCGAGCTGTGACCCATACGGGTGTATTATCTAACTGTAAATACCTTAAGCTACTATATCCATCAGGCTTCACCCCCCTCCCCTTTGGTGACCCCCTCCCCTTCCACCTAACATAACTCCCCATAACTTAAACTGTCCAGCCATGCACCGCATGTTTAGACTTTATCCTCTTCCGCTCCTCAAAATCTTGCCAATTGGCAGGGCTCTTGGTGCCCAACAAATGGGTACTACGATGTACCTACTAAAGAATAGAGGGGAAGCAGCAGGCACGTCTCAGGTGACTCCTGTTGACAAGCCTCCCAAAACTGAACCGTGTTGCTCCTGTAGTGAATTGTAGCTTCGTGTTGACTTTGTGGTGCCAAAGTGACATGGGGACGTCCTTTCTCATTCGTGTCTTTAGGGATCTGATGCTGCTATCTGGACACTGTCCATCCAGTCCTGTGCTTTTGTCGGTGTCTCAAAGAACAGGGCCTTTCCATTGTGCAGGATCTTGAGCCTGGCTGGATAGATAGTATGTATTTGAGCCCAGCTTTACGCAGTATTTCTGTCACTGTGATGAATTGCACTATTCTTTTCTGCATTTGAAATGTATAGTCTGGAAAGAACGCCAACTTGGATAGGCCTATTGAATATTGCCACCATTTCTGGAGAATGCCAGGATCTTCTATCTGTCCTTATAATTAAGGACGTTGGCTATAATAGTCCTGGGCGGAGCACCTGGTGGCGGCCTTCTCACTAGGGAGCAATGCTCTCTTTCGATAGTGAAGTCGTGAGTTAAGTTCTCTGGGCCCAGTTCCTGTAGCAGCAGGTTCTCTATGTAATTAGTGGGGTCTGATCCCTCAGTCCCATCAGACAGGCCGACAATCCTAATGTTATTGCGTCTCACCCTTCCTTCTGCCTCCTTTGTTCTGTCTTCCAGTAATTTGACCTTTTGTTGTGGCACTCTCACCTCCGCAGACATCTGCACCCTCTCCGCAGTGTTCTCCTTTACCTGTGTTTCCAACTTGCTTGTTCTTTCGGCCAGGCCACGTACGTCTTGCCGCAGTCGACCAACATCCTCTCTAACCTCTTCTATTTTGGCTTCTAACGTGGCTTGCAGCACAGCTATGGTGTGTAGTATATGTTGGTTCCCCTGGTTAGTTGTTTCCTGCTGTTCAGCAGCCTCTCCTGTGTCACCATTACTCTCCTCATCCTTCCCTGGGGTGACTTGGCTCTTGGCATAGGACTCCATTGTAGTCTGCTTGCCTTTTGGTTTTATTATATTTGGATGCCATTGGTGTAAACGGTGCTCTCCACAAATCCTTAACCCCCCACCCCTCCCCCCCGGCTGGGAGCTGGCTTATAAGCTTGTTCGGAGCAGTTTATCCAGCAAGGCCAATTCTGTTGCCTTTCTTGAATATCTATACCAGGATTTCTTCTGTCCTATCCTGCGTCAGACTTGAGCAGTTCCCAGTTATCGCAGAGGTCGGGCATGACATGGTGCCATTAGGTGTAATCACTCTTTGGGGATACTTGGTATTAGTTAGACCTGCTTGAGAGCCCTCAATTGGCCCGCAGAGTCTTGTGTGTATTTAGTTTTGCGTGGGGTCTAGGGGTGTGTTTATTCTGTACTTGTGCTACACACCTTCCCCTGCTTGGCCGGCTGCTCGCTGAGTAACTTGTGTGTTCGCTGGGGGCAGCCCGCTCACGATTTCCCCTTCTCCTTACCGGTAATTCGCTCACGTTCTATCACTGTGTCGTCCTCTCTTTGGTTTGTGCGGCTGGAGTCACCACCGCCCAACCTCTCTCTGCAATGGCCACCACTCGCTGCGTTGTTACTCCTCAGCAGTGGTGCTACACCGGTGTAGCTCTGTTCGGCGGGCACTTCCTCCTTCACCAGCCCGGGACCCCCTCACTCTTGCTGTTAGCGGCTACTGCACCTGGACTGCGACCCGAATTGCTGTTCTTTAGCTTTGGCTCCAGATCTCCTGTGTGTACAATAGCACTCCTCCTCCGTGCTTCACAGACGCTGTGCTGCCTGTTTAACCACTGTGCTTGCCTCTCCTGATGCAGAGACAGGGGGCATCACCTCCCAACAATGCCTTTTCAATGCTTCGTACTGTATGGCTCTCGCCTGTGCCGTCAGCTGTTTTCGCCTGGCTCCCACGTCTCACACAGTGCTGGCCGCCATCTTCAGAGTCACACCCGGCGGTCACCGTTCTTTGCTGCCTATCTCGCCAGCCATACCCACTCGAGCCCCCGCAGTCAGATTCTTGTATAGGCTCAGTGCTCCGACGTCCCTTTTTGTGCCTTTATGCTTATTCTACATAGATTCTGCAACACGTTAGCTTTTCATTGTTCGGATCCCACAAAGCTCTAACGGGGCATGTCTGCTTACATGGCCCGTTGGCCACGTCCACCAACCTTTAATATAGAGTTATGGACTGGAGCCCTTGAAGGCTGGGTGGTAGAGGGCTTGTCCGAGGAATTGTACTGTCAAGATGAGGTCCTGACTATTATCTCAGTGGAGCTTGACTTCATGCAAGCCTTTGCTTATGGGAATTCTCACGTGTTTTTTTTAGACGACAATTGCTAAAGGTGTTGACACATCAATCAAAGCTTGTAGCCCTTCTGAATCCGGAGGAGGCACTTTTCCACAGCAGTGTGAAATTCCTATAGCTCCACTCTCAGGACAAGTTCTTTTTTGCCATGGGCAATATGATTTCATAAACATATTGTCCCCAACGCAAGTAGACAGTAGGTAAACTCTGTATAGGTTTTTTGGACTTGCAAAATACTCACTTTGATCTATTGTTTATCTGGGAGCATCATGGTTACCAAGGGGGTGTTGGTGACTCGCTGCACGGCTTCAGCTACTGTTTGCTGGTTGCATTGCGGTGGGAGATTTCTATAGCCATACTAGGTAAACGTTCTCCTTTAACATTGAAATGCTGGTCCAGCTGCAGTTGCTAGCTGAAATACATTGAATTGAAATCGGAAAATCCCTTTTTTTGGACTAAGAATGAGTATAAAGTTCTGCTCAATGTAAAGGACTTTCACCTGGGGGCGTTTTAATACTAGGAGTGAGCCAATGAGGAAGGATGAAAGTAGGTTTGGTGCAGAGTGACAAAATCCTAGAGTAGCAGCTTATTAGCAGTGAATAGAGTATTCAGGTGGCAACAAATAAGTAATTATACTTTGGGACATGTAAACGTGTTATCATGCCATGTTCTTTCTGGAGAGGAGCGCCTGCTACCTTCTTTGTACTATTTAATAATATTAACTAAATTGATCATTATAAATTGTAATGCTGAAAATATTCCCCTTCTATGTTCTCCAATCCCCAAACACCCACACACCTCTCTCACCACCACACATCTCACCAACTCTCCATCCCAACTTACATTCCTACAGGTCCTCATCCCACTCACAGGCGATTACCTGGCGGATACTAAAACTCTTACCACCATCTACTCCACTATCCAATCATGGATGGCAGATAACTGGCTATGCCTTAATAGTGAAAAAACCGAACTCCTCCTCATAGGAGCACCTTCCACGTTGGGGGACCTCGGTGAACAGTACACTTCCTTCACTATTGACAACATTCCCATCAAGGTCTCCAAACATGTGAAGACACTCGGAGTCTACCTAGACTCAGACTTGTCAATGGATAGACAGGTCAATGCCATTGCCTCCTCCTCAGCCTATTACTCGAAAGTCCTCAACGCTGCCAGACCTTTCCTGTCACGCCAGAATTGCCTCACCATTGCTAGGGCAATAATTGGATCCAGGCTGGACTACTGTAATGCCCTACTCGTTGGGATCTCCAATAAGAACCTGGCCAAACTTCAGCTAGTTCAAAATAATGCACTTAGGGCGGCCACAGGCACCGCGAGAAAAGACCACATCTCAGAAGTCAGAAGACAGGCACACTGGCTTCCGGTGAAAGAGAGGATTGTTTTCAAAACACTCGCCCTCACCCACAAATGCCTCCATGATCTTGCTCCACCCTACTTGACCCAAAGAATCACCAAGCACTCTGCCACCAGACCATTAAGAATGTGCTATTCCAACACGATTGTCACGCCCAAATCACGCAAGGTGCGCGCTGGTGGTGCCAGCTTTCCCACTCGGGCCGCCACCCACTGGAACACACTGCCACCTCACATCAGAATGATTCAATCCCACCAAGCCTTCCGCAAAGCTGTTAAAACCAAGCTCTTTGTATGAAACGTACCTGAATGCATTCTGTTACTGTATTATGAATATCTTGCCTCACCTGCAACTATGCCTGTAATTTTGTATCCATAAGACCTCTGGTCTCATGCATATCTGCTGAATTAAGAATCCAACAATTACTTGTAACAGCGCCTCGATGCCCATGGGCTGCAAGTGCGCTATACAAATGCGAATAAATAAATTCCTTAACCTCTCACTCTGTCATACAAATACTCACGTGCTATGTCACACTGTCAAGTCACATTTGCACTGCCCAGCCCCTGCCACACTCCAAATCATACTCCCAACTCACACCTTACACTCTACAATTCCTCCCGCAATATACAGTTTCATTCTTTTGTGCTGCTTCTGCATCTTGCATCCTTTCTCCCATTCTATCACACTCTTCTCTCATACTTTTTCCCAATCTGCAGCTCACTGCCTCTTTCTGGCCAACCGCTTCCTCTCTGCTTTCTGGCTCACTGACCACACGCTCCCTCTACTTTCTGTACCTCTGCTCGCTCTTAGATTTCTGGCCCACCGCATCACTGCTTCCTCTGCTCTCTTGTGCTGCGCTTCCTCCTCTGACCCACTGCTCTCCCTTTGCTTTCTTGCCTATCACTTCACATCTCACCCATCACTCTCCCTCTTTCATAGTGTAACCAGTGTTTTATTTTTTTTAAAATGTAGATTTTGACCCAGTTCCTCAAATAGTGGGGCATTTAAAAAAAGAATGGGATATGCTATTCTTAGACAACCCATTTTTGGAAATGAGCAGGTCACCTTATTCTCAAAGGTGACCGGCGCATTTCCACAGGCTTGAGCTGTAGTGTTCTGGGTTGTTTGACCGAAGTGTAATTATTTGCGGCAGAATTGACCGTAGTCAATTTCGCTGCGAATTGATTTGCACTTTAGCCAAACAACCCAAAATGTACCTTTCACCACCACCCCACCCCCTCCCCTACTTAACTGCTTGGTCGCTGCCACTTCCCCTGCAACCCTGCGGTGCCAGATCCGTCCCTCTAACGTGGGTCGGATCCGACTCCGCAGGGTCCCTTTTTTGTTATTTTTTGTTATTTTCTTTTTTTTTTTGTCCCCGGCTCCAATTTTGAGGAAAAAGGGGAAAACACTTATGCAACCACCCTAGACCAAAAATGCGGAACATGGGGAGCGGGTGACACCCACGCAACACATGTTCAGTATTTGTAAAAATTGATCGAATAGTACTGGACGAAATAGGTCAAATTGTAACATTCGATAGATTTTTGTCATCAAAATGGGCAGTACTTTGAATAGAATCGCTCTCCCGACAGTGTTCTGCAAGCTCCTAGCGCCTTTCACAGGGACAGGCCCTCCAGGCGCCTGCCGCTGTAAAATGCGACCCAAAAAATGCATTTTTATCCTGTTTGAGGAACAGAAATGCAAGCGGCACAGCAGCGGTTCATACCTTAAAAGAAATGCATGACAGGGTCAGGAAAGACCCTGCCATGCAGTGGCAGCACCACATCCCGTGCGCGTAGGGTTGCCTAAATTTCTGCACATTTAAAAGTGCATCTTGCTTGGAAATGAGGGATGCGCTTTTAAATTGACAAAAACGCCACTTTATTTGATCAAGGAGGTGAAAAAGGCCATCTGAATGGGCGCTCATATAGAATGTGCCCATTCATGTGTCCCTTGTGAATTGGGCTGCACTTTTTTGGTGCGCAAGTGATGAGATGTGTTAGCGCATTTCATTACTTGTGTAAAAAAAAGTTGAGAACCTGTCACCCTGAGTATTATTTTTTTTAAAACAGTAATTTTTGCAGATTACTTAAAAAAAAAGTAAAAAAAAATCTTTTTTTTTTTTAAGATGCAATTTTTGCACAAAACGGCCGTTTTTGTGGCATTTTGCACAAAACAGCCGTTTTCGCGGCATTTTGCGGGATCGCAAAATCGCTAAAAGCTGGAGGGTCTGACTATACAGAAATCAAACAATTGCAGAAGTTGGGCAGTCCACCAAACTAATTTGCCATTCCTGAGGTCATTTTAAGTTAGCTTTTTCTTTTTCTCCCAGTAGTCCTTCAACAGCTTTTTCAAACTAATAACCAGTTCCCAATAGCAAAAGAAATAGTTATTCCTGTACTGGTCATGAAGATTTTACTTTCTCTACTCCATTTGGAATCTAGTCAATTGCAGGATTTGTACCTTCTCTTGTTTCTCTCTTTTTCTCTCCCTTACCCTCTCTCTGTCTCTGTCTGTCTCTCTCTCTCTCTCTCTCTCTCTCTCTCTCTCTCTCCCTCTCTCCCTCCCCCTCTCTCTCTCTCGTCCTTTGGTTAGTTGCAAATATCTTATTCAATAACAGAAAAGTTTTGCATTCTTGAAGGCCTCTTTGGAAGGTTCACCAGATTTTAGGGCCGCCTCTTCGTCATCCAATGTTTCAATGGTTCTTTCATTAGTCATTGTTAGGGAGAATTCTCTCTTTAGGCTGAATTTCCTAACCTAGTGAGTCCCCCAGCAGCTTTGCTGGATTTCTGGAGTTTGTTTTTTTCCTCCTGCCAAGAGTGAGACTCTTTTTTCTCCCACTCTTGGACATGATGTATGGTATTCCTTTGACTGGTAATGTGTTTTATGGGCTATGGGGTCCTTTACTCCATAGGGTCTCATGTGTTTTTCCTATGTGTGTTACACAGCACCCTTCGTGCAGTAACACAGGGGTGTCATAGTGACACCCCACCATAGACTCCATACCCTGGGACTGACTACTGTCTCCCAGGGCATGTAAAGTCACCATTGGCTTTACTAGTCCCAAATTATTAACAGAAACCAGTACAAACCATCATATTGTGGATGTACTGGTCGGAGCAATTAGATTGCCCCGGGGTCTGTTAGTCGAGGGGGCACGTCTCCGTCCCCCCTGATCGAGTTTTGGCTAGTGGCAGTGGAAACTACTTTTTATATTCGACTGCGAATATTTCCCTATGGGATTTTCCCATTGTTCGAGGTGACCAACTTTAATTATTTAATTCTCATAGCCTCAAACATACCGCCGGTTTATTTAATTAATATTAATCTCCGGTTGGTATTTTTTGCCAAAACTCGATTCTAAAATGGCGTTTGTGTTCTCTTCTGTGACTCCAACCCAAGTCGAGCCCCTTGTTCCACTTTTTGGCGGGCTTCTCCACAGAAGCCTCCAAAAGTGGTGCCACTCTGTCTAGGTACCACAGGGGTGTGGGAGGGGGTTTAGGCACCCTGGACTGGGTTACCTTGGTAACACAAGTCGTACTCTTGTGTGATTGGCCCAAGTGGTGAGCCGGCCGGCTCACCACTTAGCATGTTTGATTGACAGCTAGGCTGAATGAATGGGGGAATGCTGCATAAAAGCAGGGCTTTGGGGACTGGAACTTCAGAAGTCGCCACAGGACCTGAGAATCCGACGAGGGAGAAGCTGAGCCGACCTACGACGACGACACCACCGGTGGAGCCCTGCGGAACCGACTCGCCACTTCCCGATGACCGAGAAGATCTCCCGGCTGGAGAGGCTTCTTCCCCTGACTGGTGGGCACAATCAGTTTTACCTTCTTTCTTCGCACCCCAGTGCGGTTTGTGGTCGAACTGCCTGTGCCAAGCACCCCGGCGGCCAGATAGCCACTCACCACTGAACCGTGAATCAACGGACCGCTCCTTGTACCTGAGAAACTCTGCGGCTGGTTTCTTCCCTGGCAGTGCAACAGACTCCTGTCTTCCTCCACGACGATATCCTCTCTTCCCACGGACGAAGCACCGACTTGCATCCGCTGCCAGGAACAACTGCCCCCGCTGGAGCGTTCGCACCACTTTAAGGTACCGTGTCCGCCAGGCCTCCCTTTCTAAAGATTGCAACAAGGTAATAATAACTCCTTAACCTTTTGGACTGGGCTGGCTGCCTTGACCCTCTAACTGGTCCCTTTCTTTGATCCAACTCCTTTTTGAACCCGTACAAGACTTTTGTGCACTGCAACCATGTGACCCTGGACACATTTCCTTTCGATCCTCTTAAAGCGGATCTGGCCTACTGACTCTGAATTCACGGTTTTACTTTGCCTTCCTCTCTTGTTCTGCTCTTGTAAAAGTGTTGGGATCTGTTACAAATTGTTCTCTGCTTTTCTCTCCCTTTTTAAAACGAACTATTAGAGTGCCAGCTACGTTAAGCGCTCACCGCTGTCTGAAAATAAGTGGGGCTTTACTTAAGACTTGCTTAATATTCTTTTAAGGGAGTGTATATCTTTTAGTGACCGTGTTTTTGAATTGCTTACTATTAGTGCCTGTGTGTTTTTATAGATGTGTTTTTAAATAAATAATTTTCTGATGTTTGTTAATCTGCTTAGAATCACATGCTGTGCATAGGTCCGACATCCAGTGGTCACTGCAGAGTATTGCATTTTGTTTTTCGTAGTCGAAAAGGGACGTCGACAAGGCGTGTCTGAAATACTATCCCTATAGTGACGTGTGTTGTACCCACAATCCCTCACGCGTCGAGGTCCCTCAGATTGTTTTTTTCCGCCCAGCTACTGGTCGCCTTTACGCGGAGCTCCTCGAGAGACATTGCAGATTCCATCTCCTCGACCTTTGGTCGTTTTTTCCTGTTTAAATATTTAATATATCGATCCCTCCCTCAACGCAGTTGTGAAGCTGTCTCCGCCGAACAAGATCTTCGACAGAGGGGACGAGCGGAGGAGATCCTTCGGCGTTGCCGAACACGTGGCCTGGCCTCGCAGGCCAAATACAGTTGGGAGAGTGGGGTCGTGGGACATCTGATTCTTTTTCTGAGAATGCCTTTCCTTTTCCCCTTCCTTTCCCTTGGGGTAGTTATCACGGTTTATTGCTTCGGATATGGAGAGGACACCCTTTGGGTTTTGCCCACTTTGCAAGGGCAAGTTTACTTGGAAGGACAAGCATTCACGGTGTAACCGCTGCTTGCCCCTCGATCACAAAGAGGAGGGTTGCTCGGCTTGTCGGCTTCTAAAGCCAAAGACTCTAAAAGACCGTAGGGTCAAGAGGTGGGCGGCCTACGCTATGTCGAAGGCCGGTTCTTCACCCGCCGCTTCTACCACCGACAGTGACGAGGAACGTGATAACACGACCTCCGCTACGGAAGTCGTACACCCCTCTAAAGAGCGCTCGCGCTCTTCGTCTGTCCCCGGCCCCGACGGGCTCGGCTCACGCCCTGCTTATGGGGATGAACACCCCGGCGACACTGACGCACACGATACAACACATAAGCACACAACCCATAGCTCTTCTTCGTCAAAGACGAAGAAAGCATCAGCGCCCAAGGAGACGCAGGTTACACCGGCGGCCTCCTTGGACCGTTCAGGTTCGAAGCCCCTCTGGCAACCGCAGCCGCGACCACCGACTGGGCTTTCGGCAAATAAGGGCGCCGCCCCCAAACCATCGGCCGGCGCGCACCAGCAGAGAGCGCACGCCGCCGTAGAACGATCGACACCCGTAACGTCGAAACCACAGCCCTCCGCTGACAAACGAGTCGCAGAGAGCTTGTCGAGGATCGTGGCAGCCGACGCCCAGAAGCGTACGCCGAAGGACACGTCGAGCGCTACGCAGAGGTCGAAAGACACGACGAAAAAGCCCGAAGACAGACAGGGACTACCCCCTTCCGTCGGGGGGGACCCCCAGCACTCCGGAAGGCTTTTCGGAAGGCGACGGGACACTTTCCTCGACGTTATGGGAGAGGTCGAGCCGTTTTCAGCTAGATGACACTAATTTTCCCCCGCTAGACCGCTCAGGGGTACCCCATGAAACCATGGAAAGGCTCCATCTCTGATTGGAGAGAATGGAGAGGTTTATGAACACCCAGAACCCTCCCACTCCCAAGAGAACAAGAGAAGGGCCTCAGGAGGACCCCAGGGCCAAATACCCGAGGCAGGACACAGCCTTAGACTTCCATAATGTGTATGACCTCACTGGTGAGGAACAATACTTAGAAAAGGAGGATGAATTTGTGGACAATGAAGAGGGACAGAACCAAGAGGAAGGTCTGGAAGACAGCCCAGACATGGTAGGAGAAGGCTTCGGAGAAAATCCAGAAGAAGGACCTTCTCATCCCTGGCAATCCCCATCAGTATATTCGGACACTGATGTCCTGAACCTAAATCCTCCTGACAATTCACCTGTTAGAAACACGTCTCCCATTGACGATCAGTCCACATTCAATGCCCTGTTGCGCAGAGCAGCAGCACATTTCGAACTGGACACTGGGGAGATCTCTCCGGAAATAGACTTTGTGGAAAGAGTAATTAAGGAGAAACCCCCAGTCAGCCAGACCATTCCCCTCCTCGCTTCAGTGAAGAGAAGAATCATCCCTTCGCTATCCACACCCGAACTAATCAGAGGAGTTAATCCAAGGATTGAAAAACTTTTCACTCCTTCACCCTCAGACCCGCTGTACATCAGGGGACATTCCATTCCGGATTCCCTTGTAGTAACTAATACAAGGAAGAGGGCAGGGGTGCCGCTGTCCACCAGCGAGGCACCACCTGACAAGGAGGGCAAGAGGTTATATGCCCTTGCTAAGAGAGTCACATCCTCGGCTGCCTTTTCGGCAAGAATTGCGAACAACAATTCTTTGCTAGCTAGCTACGCGGACGCGCAGTGGGCCAAACTGCGCAAGGACGCCGAAGAAGCGCCGGAACCACTACGTACACGCCTGCTATCAACTATTGGCGAAGGAACCCAGGTCAACCAGAGTATTGTAAAGAACTCTCTGGATGCTGCTGAGACAGCGGGACGTTCCCTGGTTCAGGGAATACTCCTAAAACGCCATGTATGGCTGCGCAACTCAGGGTTCAAACCGGAGACACAGGCGTCTTTAATAAATAAACCTGTTGAAGACTCAAACCTCTTCGGGAAAGCGGTGGATGAGGCTCTGGAAATGGCTAAAAAAGAGTTTGATACTATCAAAACTCTTGACCAGATCTCTAAGCCCACTACCAGACGCGGCTATGGCAACAAACGCTTTTTTCGTGGCCAACGCCAACAGCGGAATCAGCAGCAACAGTACCCTGCCACCAGTTACCAGACCAATAGTGGGCAGTACAGCCAAAGAGGCCAGCGCAGGGGCAAAGGGAGAGGTCGGGGGTCCACCCCAGAGGCTCCCAAGCCCCCAGCAACACCAAGTGACGCGAAGATTTGCGTCCCCTCCCATGCAACACCGGTCGGGGGCCGGATAACGTCCTTTCTTCCAGCATAGCAGGGAATAACGTCAGACCGCTGGGTACTTTCCACCGTAGCCCACGGATACTGCATCGAATTCAACAGTTCCCCAACATACAGACCCCCGAGGGGACGACGCATGACACCGGAACACCTTGCTATCCTTCTCCAAGAAGTACAACTACTGCTGGAAAAAGGAGCCATAGAGGTCGTGCCTCTATCTCAGGTAACGGAAGGTATTTATTCAGTGTACTTCCTTGTACCCAAAAAGGATCTAACCATGCGCCCTGTATTAGATCTGCGCCCAGCGAACAAGTTTATCAAACCCTAGAAGTTTCGTATGGTGACCTTACAGGAAGTGATCCCACTGCTATCACAGGGAGATTACATGACAACATTGGACATGAAAGATGCATACTTTCATATTTTAATGTTGCCAGCGCACAGAAGATACCTCAGGTTCATGATAGAGGGCAAACACTACCAGTTCAGAGTGCTACCCTTTGGCATAGCATCAGCACCAAGGGTATTCACGAAGGTACTGGCAGTGGCAGCGGCCCACCTGCGCAGGTTGTCCATCCCAGTTTACCCACCTCGACGACTGGCTCATAACAGGGGATTCTTACGAAACATGCTTCTCCAATACCCAAAAGACGGTAGACCTTTTATTCCAGTTGGGCTTCTCCATCAACGAAAAGAAGTCCAGCTTAGACCCCAGCCAAGTCAAACAATTCCTAGGGGCTCTAATTCAAACAAAGGACGGCCTCGTCTTCCTCTCCAACGAGAGGGTCCAAAACATGCTGTTTCAGATCCCTCAATATGTGACCGTACGAGAGGTGACGTTACGCAAAGCAATGCGCTTGCTAGGCATGATGGCGTCGTGTATTTATTTGGTACCCTATGCAAGAGTGGCTCAACAGCCAGTGGTGTCAGGCCAGCGGACTATGGGACGATCCAGTGGTGGTCTCGCAGGCCTTGGTTCTCTCGCTACGGTGGTGGACAAAGGAAAACCTGGAAAAAGGGAAACCCTTTGCCACACCCGCGGCGGAAGCCACTCTAACCACAGACGCATCCCTAACAGGATGGGGGGCTCACCTATCCCATCAGACTGCTCATGGATTGTGGACTCCGAACGTAGCATCCAAACACATAAATCTACTGGAGCTACTAGCTGTGGTCAAGGCGCTAAAAGCCTTCCAGGAACACCTACAAGGCAAGACTGTGTTGGTCCTTACAGACAGCACCACAGCCATGTACTACATCAACAAGCAGGGGGCACCCACTCTCCAGGACTGTCCAAAGTGGCCCAAAATATATGGAAGTGGGCTCTCAAACAAAACATGTTCCTACTGTCAGAACATGTACCAGAGGAACTCAATCTGCTGGCAGACAAACTCAGCAGAGATTTCCCCCTGCCCGAAGAGTACGAATGGCGACTGCACGAAGACATCGTCTTCGACGTCTTCACACAATGGGGATTCCCAGAAATAGACCTATTCGCAACCCTGGAGAACTCACAATGCCTAAGTTACGCCTCCAGGTACCCCCAGAACCAATCCAAGGGGAACGGTCTGTTGATGCAATGGTCAGGGAAATTTGTTTACGCTTTTCCCCCGACTCCCCTTCTCAACAAGGTGGTGCACAAGATGCACCAGGAACAAGTAACCATGATACGGTGGCCCCAATGTGGGCCCGACAGCCATGGTTCGCTCACTTGATGGAGATGTCTCTATCTCCCCCAGTGAAACTCCCCTGCCCATACAACATGCTGTCACAAGACAAGGGCAGGACTCTGCATCCATGCCCCCAGAACATGAACTTAGCAGCTTGGCTCCTGAGATCATAGAATTCGGACATCTACTGCTCCCGCAGAGATGTATGGACATTCTCAGGGGAGCCAGAAAACCTAACACTCGCCACTGCTACTCTAGCAAGTGGAAGAGCTTTGTCATCTGTTGCAGAGGGAAAAGCATCAACCCAATTGACTGCTCTCCCACACATATTGTTCTATACCTGACCCACTTATTGGATTCAGGTCTAGTGTTCAATTGCATTAAAGTCCACCTAGCGGCACTTTATGCATACACCACTTCCCAACTCAAGGTGTCGTGGTGGAAGATCCCTGTTATAAAGGCCTTCATGGAGGGAATAAAGAGAATACACCCCCCGATAGCTGACCCAGCTCCCGGATGGGACCTTAATGTGGTACTTACCAGACTCATGGGCTCACCTTTCGAACCCATGCACAAAGCATCTCTTAAAGACCTCACTCTTAAGACTGCTTTTTTAATAGCTATCACCTCCATCAGGAGGGTAAGTGAACTACAGGCTCTTTCTGTTCTAGACCCCTTCGTTACAGTTCACAGAGATAAGGTGGTTCTACGCACGCACCCAAGGTTTGCTCCGAAGTTCATATCGAAATTCCACGTAAACCAATCTATAGAACTGCCAACGTTCTTTCAAAATCCTTCCAACTTGGGAGAAAAAACTCTGCACACACTAGATGTGCGCAGAGCGGTCATGTTCTACATGGAAAGAACCAGACCACTGAGGAAGACTAATCAGTTCTTCGTCTCGGTGGCAGCAGGAAGAGAAGGGGATGCAGTTTCAAAGTCCACTATTTCTAGATGGATTGTTCAATGCATCACTCTCTGCTATACTCTTGCTAAGAGAGAACTGCCCTTTAGGCCAAGAGCACACTCTACTCGAGGCACGGGGGCGTCCATAGCATTCATTGCAAATGTTCCCCTTGAGTCCATCTGCAAAGCGGCTACCTGGAGTTCTGTGCACACCTTTACAAAACACTACTGTCTAGGTGCACACTCGAGATCTGACTCCCAGGTGGGTCAGGCAGTATTAAGACATCTTTTCTCTACTGTTCCTTCTCATAACCCACCGCCAACTCCGGGTACTGCTCGCTAGTCTTTGCACAGCATGTGATTCTAAGCAGATTAACAAACATCAGAAGACAATGCATTACTTACCGTAAAAGCATTTCTGATGGTTGTATCTGCTTAGATTCACATGCGCCCACCCTTCCTCCCCGCTCGAATGGAAGGAACATAGACTTCCTTTTATATCTCTCTTTTCTGTACTCACTCACGTCTAGAAGGCTCCCTCAGGGCAGAAAAATACAAACAGAGGGACCTCGACGCGTGAGGGATTGTGGCTACAACACACGTCACTATAGGGATAGTATTTCAGACATGCCTTGTCGACGTCCCTTTTCGACTACGAAAAACAAAATGCAATACTCCGCAGTGACCACTGGATGTCGGACCTATGCACAGCATGTGAATCTAAGCAGGTACAACCATCAGAAATGCTTTTACGGTAAGTAATGCATTGTCATATCTCTTTTACACCAAGCCCTGGTCAGTGTTTACTTGTTCTATTGTGTGCTCTTGGCCTATTGTGAATACTCTGTATACTGCCTAACTCTTCTTGAGGGATGTCTGACTACTCAGCCACAGCTACCAAGTGAATCTGTGTGGTACAGACTGCTACCGAGTGGGTTTACTGCCAAACACCTGTAGTCCTAAATCTTTTGCAGTGGCCCCAGAGGGAACTGCACAGTTTTCTGCCTAACAGTCATCCAGCTTGTGTTCGAGAGATGGTGTAGTAAGACCACCTCCAATTCATTGGCAGGTCCTTCAGCTGTCTCTGTGGTGGGACCTTAGTGGGGGTGACCAGGGGATCCTACCAATACCTCCCCCTTGGACAATCCTCTGTTAGTCTGGGGAGGTATTCTGCCCCCATTGACACCCCATTCCATGCCCCCTGAATAAGGCTGAGGATTTTGTCACATATGTTAAGCTGTGGAAAATGTGCCCATGAAAGAGATTGAAGGTTTCACCTCTCTAGGCTGTGATAATAAGGAGGTGGCAAGGACTCGTAGTCCTGAACAGAGCTGAATGTGTTGCTTGGTCCATGGGTAATGATACTGTGCTACATCTGCTCACCTGGTTGAGGATATCGGATTTTGCCCCGGATGTTCAGACAAAACCACTTGATATGCCATTTGACAGGGATAATCTATTGTGATTCAATGAATCTAAAGCTGCCATGGCCAAATCACAATATTTAGCTGTCCAACAACCTACTCCATTCTCTTTCAGGGGCTGTCATTTTAGCGCTTTTGCTCCTTTGCCTACTGTGTCCGGGATCGGTTGACCTCCAGCCAAACCAGCCCACTGGCGTTTTCTTTACGAATGTAGAGTCAGAGAGTCAACATGGCCATCCCCACAGTGTGCTCGGCAACCCCAGGTCTTTTGTCTAGGTTTTGCAGGTTTGGGGAGGTGTACCGGTATAACAAGGATTGCTGGCTCATCACCTCCAACACCTGGTTTGTGCAGGTCACCTTCTGCCTTCCTTTCTTCCACTGCCCATTCGATAACCCTCTTTCCTGACCTTCCACTCCCCCAGGCCCTCATCTGTTGGAGGCGGTCTGTCAACTCCTGACTGAGGCTGCTATGGTACTTAGCATTCCTCGTAGACGGGGAGGGGATGATACTCCCATTTCTTTTTGTATGCCAAAGGAGGACAGTGTCCTACACTCTATCATTTCCGGTCAGATAGCACAGCAAACTGAGCGCTTGTCCCCTGATATCTTTGCACAGCCTGCTGTGGCAGGTTTGAATCCTGGCAAGGTCAACTCAGCCGTTCATGCCTGCCAGGTCTATAAATTGAGTACCCCTCTGCGGGATAATAATGTCAGTGTTATTTCAGCACTCTGCGACTCAAGGGTATGTAACACTATATAAGAAATAAATATTATCATAGATCAGAGACTTCTGAATCTGTACATGCACAATGTTAAATTCAGGATGGTCACTCTGGCTCAGATCCTAAAGGCCCTGGCACTGGAAGATTGACTCGTGTCCCTGGACCTTCAGGACACCTGCTTCCATGAGCTGATTCAGCCGAAGAATAGGAAGTACCTGATGTACGTGGTGGGGAATACTCATCAGTTTGCGATCCTACACTTTTGCCTTTCCTGAGCATTATTTGTTTCCAACAAGCTGTTAGCTGCTGTGTCTCAGGTGGGATGGGATTCACATCTGTCCTACCTGGATGATAGCCTCATTGGAACCCAAAACCCAAACCCAGATCTGGTGGCAGTCCACCTGCACCACAGTTTTGATATGCTGCACAGCTTGGGCAATTTTAAGAAGTCCCATGTGACAACCCTCACTCACTCCACTGTAGAAGCCATCGGCTTAACCAACGCCTTGTGTCAGCTGGCTTTGAAGTACATAGCAAAGATCATACACATGATCTAGGTAACACTCTGGACTGGGTTGTAAGCAAAAAAAACTCAAGTCCACTAGAAATGAGTCCTTGTATCTAGTGCACAACCCCTTCAAAACAGAGGGAAGTTAGCAGTAGGAATTATAACAAAATCGATCACATTCACTTAGCAAGATGCCTTACTAATCTTCTGAAGTCTGCGTCGGACTTGGACTCTCACGATTTCCTGGTATCCGAATATGACAAGGCTATAAATGAGCTACTCGATCAGGTAGCTCCTATTAAGTCAAATTGTATAGAATAAAAGACAATAACCATAAATGGTTCACCCCAGCCTTGACTAATCGTAAGCAAGAAAAACATAAGGCCGAAAGAGTGTGGGGAAAAAGATCAAATACAGCCGAACAAAGATATATGGAAATCTCTAGAGAAACTATATCGGGCAGAAATTGTGTAAGCCAAGAAAAACTAATTTGACTGTCAGATAACCAATGCAGAGAATAATTCTACGAAGCTTTTTGAGATACTTTGTGATCTAGAAAAACCTTCCGTCACAGCACACCCTTTTCATACCATCTAATTCGGACTGTAAAGACATGCAGATGGCCTTTTTTCGATAAAATTGATAAGGCCCTGTGACGAAGTGGGTAATGACACATGCAGCTAAACATATTGAAATACATGGAAAGCCTTATAACCTAATATAGTCCCTTTATAGTGTTTATACCTACAGAGGATCCTGCAGTAGGTACTTTTTTCTAATGACCTGATCTCTATCTGCTCGGTTGCTAGGAGACTCATGTAACAGAGGACGGCGAGTGTGGCAGTTACAGCTGGGCTTATTGAGGTGAACTGAAAAATGAACAGCTGAGCGGCAGAAGAGGAAAAGGTGATTCTGAAAGACTTTGACCAGCTTCCGTCGTTGGGCTGTTGACACAGATGTGCCGCAGAGAACGAATAAGTTCCAGACCGTAATTGTAACGGTCATGGTCGTTCAGACCCGGCTGCATTAGCAAGGTCCATTGCTGGGGCTGGCGTCGCATGACTAAACAACGGAGAGCCTCAAGGTAAGGCGAAGTTAACAAACCGATGTAGCGATCGTTGTCAGCTACGATCGTATGAAAACGACGTCCCTCATTCAAAGACGGGCGTTGAGTAACTGTGTGGCGAACGCCTGTAAGACGAGTGAGAAGGGAGAAAGCAACCTCATTAAGGGTGAAAGAGGGACGCATGACCAGTCCCAGGCAACCGTTGTCGCCGTGAAGATTTAATGAGTTCAGCGCCGTTGCGCTTTCACATAGAGAAGTTACACGGATAAGGCGAACGTTGTCGCCAGATAAGTAGGAAGCTAAAGCACTGTTGCGATATAAACTGTTCAACCAGACGTCGTAACACTAATGAGTAACCTTCCAGTCCTGCTTCCCTACGGAGTTGAGAGAGTGGGGAAAGTAGGCTTTGCCCTAGACTGTGAAGAGCGGGCTGTCCCTCGGTTAAAGAAATAACGTCCACAAGGGTTCAGAAGCACCCCCTTTATAAGTACGTCTATAATGAACAAAAGGAACCTAGAGGTTATAAATGTTTTATGAAGCAGTGAGACCGGAAGTTGATAGGAAATCTCAGTCCGTTTCAACACCCAGTTGTTTTATACAATTTGTTAAGAAGCAAGAAGATACAGAAACAAAAGAAGAGACCCAAAGTTCTAAAAATTAGAGTTACAGGGGAGATAAAAGAAGAAAGAGAGAGAAAGGCTCAGGAACAGGAGAGACAACTTTTGAGTCGGACCAAAAGAACAGCACCAGAAAAGTGAAGAACCTTAGTGCAGGAAAAGACACCAAAGAGCTATATTGACACTTACCTGAACTTACCTTCAACTGGTATCCTGGTACAGAAGCAGCAGAAGTCGAGAAAAGGCGTATCCTTTTGCCAAGAACCTTAAAGAAGAAAACGTTAAGAAGTGGGTTCTCTTCGTAATACATGCCAACTACACATTGGCTCAGAGTTTTTATTCATAGTGTTCAACCACATTGTTACAGGCCCTCACTAACATTACTCTCAACAAGGGCTGCACAACTCAGGAGACATACAGCACGACCCCACAGGCACCTTGTACCACCAACCAGCTCAGGTGGAGAAACCCATTTTTGTCTGAATACCTATTCAAGAAGGACACTTGATAAAAAATGTAAATCAATGAAACCCTCCACCTGTGTGGGAGAAACGCTCCCTGCCAAAGTTGTTCTAGCCAATAAAGAGCTTTTTACTCCATTAATAGCACGTCTCACCAATGCATCCTTTAGAGAATGTAAGGTCTCTGATTCCTTGAAGAAAGTTGCTGTGACCCCCCCATTCATAAAAAAAACAGGATTGGACCCCAAAGACTACTCCAACTTGAGACCCATCTAGAATGTGCCTTTCTTAGAGAAGGTAATTGAAAAAGGGGCCACCGCTCAATTTCAAGCCCACTTGGAGTTCTCTGAGATATTGCACTCTAAGCAATATGGTTTCAGGGCGCACCACAGCACAGAGTGCGCTCGTGGACCTGCAGATGGAAATGCTCCTTCTGTTAGACAATTGTAAAGCAGGGCTGCTGATGTTGCTTGACCTCTCAGCGGCCTCCAACCTAGTGGGCCATACTATTCTCATAAGTAGGTTGAAGAATATAGGATACTGTTCAAAGGAAGCTGCCATCTGGATAGAATCATTCCTGGACGGACAACAGGATTTCCAGGGTTGTGTGGGGCACAGCCAGCTCACCGGACAAACTCTTGAAGTGCTGTGTTACTCAAGGCGCCTGTCTCTCCCCATACTTGTTCAACATATTCTGCCAACCCTTATATGTATTGTTGGATCAGCTGGGAGTAAGCTTTACAAACTATGCTGATGATACTCAGCTGGTCATTGAGCTGTCTGGAGTATACAAGCAAAATGCAGAGAGAGTCTCCTGGATATGCAACGCCATTAAGAGTTGGATGGCCAAAAATGGAATGTGCCTGAACGCAGTTAAAACAGAGCTGCTTCTTTTTGGCTTGCCTCAGGCTCAGGGAAACTCGGCAACTGCTATTCTGGCTTCATTATAGATAACCATTCTATTCCGACTGTGGCTAAGGTTAAAACATTGGGAGTGATGCTCGAAGCATCCTTGAGCTCAGATGCCCGCATTCACAATGTGGTCAATAAAACCCAATGCCATCTTAGACTTCTGCGGTTGATAAAAATCCTATATCTCGGAAGCCAACTGCACGACCCTGGTGAGAGCATTGATCATGCCTATGATAGACTACTGCAGTGCACTACATATTAGCGCTAGTAAGGGAGGTTTAGAATACCTGCAAGTGCTACAAAACAATAATGTTTGTATTGTTAAAAATGTACGCAGACAAGAACGAATCTCAGCACACAGAAAAAGCCTTCATTGGCTCCCAGTTGAAGCCAGGACTCGTTTGAAAGCACTCACCATTGTACATAAGTGTCACTATGGACCGGCCCAAGACTATCTTAAAACCCACATAAAAGCCCACAGTCCCAAGAGAACTACTAGATATAGCGAGGGTATCCATATGACAGTTCCTAGAAGTAACCGGTCTAGAGGCCTGTGAAGATCCTTCCCACCTCTGGCTACCCGAGCATGGCACAATCTGTCTATAGATCTACGTGCAGATCCAGACCTTCTTAGCTTCAGAAAACAAACCACTATATTTGAATAACTATATATTTTCTGACCAAGACTCTCCTCTTGCCATTCTTCTTCTCTTACATTCTGCGCCCTGATGCCTGCGGGCTCCGGCACAATACAAAAAAAACATGCAAGCTTCATAGGGATGGTTTTGTACACGCATTTAGGTCAGGCTTTTTTGCCCGAGGACTGTGATATTTTATGTTATTTGATATTTGTATAGCACCTACAAGCTTTGTTATGGCTTCGGAGCGCTGTGAGATGGGATGCCCTGTGTGATGCATTTCAAGTCCTAAGGACCGAGGCCTCCTTTTTTTGGAGTCTTCCGGCTCTCGTAGAATCCAGCATCTTGGTGGGGCCCGCTGCCCGGTTGCATATGGGGTTTCTTTAGTGGTTGCTTCCCTGTGAGTGGTCTCAGATTCAGGGCAAAATGACATACTTCTCAAACAAAGAGTCATAGGTTCACCTGTGGTGGGCCTGCACAGGCAACTTGCTGAGGGGACACCCTTTTTGACAACCGTCTCCTCAATTGATGCTAGTAACAGGTGTCTGCCTGAAGAGTTGGGGTGCACACCTAGATGATCTGATGATGAGCAGACTGTGGTCTCTCACCAAGGTGAGGGAGCACATCAATCTGCTGGAACTGTGAGTCATCGGGCTGGCCTCGATTTTGCTTTTCTTCCTTCTGCACAGGAAAAGTCTATCCTAACAGATTTTTACTAACAACACAGTTCCCGGAAGAGCAAGTTTTTCTGCTCCAGGGAAATGTCCCACCTCTGAACTCTAATTGATGTATTAATGGTTAAGTGGAACATTGTCTCTGTGTTTTCTTTCGGATTTCTGTCATTCCATTGTTTTTCAGGAGACTGAAGAGGTTTGGGTCCAGCAGAATCTTGATCATCCTGTATTAGGCCTGGTGAGATGTGGGCCCTGTGACAATTCTTGGGTTCACATCCCTTCTCCCCAAGAGGGAGCCATTCCCTGTGAGGCTGGGGAGGTGAGGCCGCTACCCGATAGTCCTCATGGGGGTGGTAAAAAGCGGTAGGACCTTGCAGGGAGAGACTTCATGGTAGAACTCCCTAATCCTTCCTCTTTACAAACTATAAAACCCTTAAGAGATGTGAGGTACAGGCAGACAATACTACTGTATACTGTAGTAGTACTCCCTCTCTTCTTCCTGTAAGATTTGATACCTTTAATATTGATATTCCTGCTCAGCCTAAACAGGATTTGTACTATAAAAGTACTGAGAAGAAAAAGAACATTCACATTCAATCCGAACACTCCTGTTCAGTCCATGAAGGTACTGAGAATAAGTACACCACCTATGAAGTTATGCAGGATGCTCTTGTCAAAGATACTAGTGGAGGCAAGAGGAAGGATGCAAGTAAGCCCAACAACGGACTACGGCACTCCGCTGGGAAGGTCCTGGCCAAATAAGATAAAATGCAAAGTGAGTGAGAGGTGCGAAGCCTGGTCAGCCCAGGATATTCGAACTGGAAGCAAGGCGAAACGCTGCAGGAGCAACGCAGACGTTGGAAGGATGTCGTCACAGACCAGAGGAGTCCTTATGTGGCTGAGTAGGAGTAAGCGAAGCGGGAATCTGGGAGACTGCAACAATGCTGATACTGCCTACCTGGAACGCCCACAGAGATACAGACGGACCGCAGAGAGAGAAGAGCGAAGTCGAACAAGCGATCACTGGGAATGCAGAAGCCTGATACCCCAGGAAGAACCAGTGACGTGCTCCAACCAAAATAAAGGTAACAGGAGTTCAGAGAGACCTTGTAGGGGGTTGGGGTCATGTAAACAAGCCTCTGGAGTGATCTCCCCTGTCTCAGTAATTATATTTTTATGTTATGTTATTGTGATTTATACCGCACGCCACCGCTGCCCTTTTCATGGTCTGAGAAGTAGAATTGTGAGCCAAGCCTCGGGAGTGACCTGCCTTGTCTCAGTAATTACATTGAGAAGCAGAATTGTGACTCAAGCCTTGGGAGTGATCTACCTCATCGTGGTAATTGTATTGAGAAGCAGAATTGTGAATCAAGCCTCGGGAGTGATCTCCCTTAGTTTTGTTTGTCATATTTTGTCTTGGTTAGTTGATGAGCTTGTGTTGTGGGAGGTGCCTGAAAAGTGAGATTGTTAGTAGATTGGATTCTTTGGACAGGTCTGCAAGACTAGGTTTGGTTGATGTGTTTAATGTTTTCTTGTAAGTTGGTTTCTGGTTGTATCTTCGCTCCACGTTTGAAACCATGCATTCGAATGAATTGTGTCCTCCAACGTATTCCTCATCTTTGACATGTTAATGTCCAGCTTTATCTGCTGCAGAAAACCTTTTTGGGTAGAGGGCGCCCTGTGTTGATGGCATCGATTCGATGTCCCTCGAAGGCCTCTGTCGAGGGTGACCTCATCAGAGAAGATATATAGCACGCTTTGCTCTCATTGGCCTCAGTTCTGTTTTTCTGTGACCGCATTTGCTTTGACTAACAAAAATCGACACGCCTTATTGTCTAACGACTTGTTTTCGAGAAATTCTTCGAAAGTCCTTCCATGTGTCTTCATCACCATCACCATCAACACCGACAGACTGGTTTGAAAAATGCCAGGACTGTGGGTCCAAGATGTCCCTTACCGACCCGCACCGTGTCTGCTTGTGGTGACTCGGGGAGGATCACGAAACAACCAGTTGTTCCAAGTGTCAGTCCATGACAGGAAAGACCTTGAGGGAGTGGAAGGGGAAACTCCAGGTAGGCAGAATACCCAAATCCCCTAAGCCCTGACCTGCTAAGCCTTCGACGGACGAGTCGAGAGGAGACTCTCCTCAGAGGAAGAAGGCAAAGCGCTCTAGGTCTACGAGTGGCTCCCACCACTCTTCGTCGTCAGTGAAAAAATCGAAGAGGAGGCACCGGAGGTTGCCTTCATCAATGTCTTCGTCCAACGACTCACCCGAAAGGGTCGCATGTCCCACAAAAAATTCTACCACAGCCGAATGGGAAGCTTTCCGAAAGGGAATGTTAAAAATCTTTGAAAAACAAGGTCATGCTCCTTTGAGCCTTCAAAGCAAGCCGGTAAAGATAGGTCTTGCTCGAAATCCTGCATGCCCTCGAGACCGGGAAAACGGCCTGACAAACATCAGGGGCCCTCAAGGCCTTCTTCCGATGAAAAGCAAGCACGAAGAGAAGTCGAGGACCTCGACACCATCGAAACCTTCGACGCCATCAAAACCGTCGAAGCCAAGCGCCCCTCAATCAGCCCCAATAAAAACTTCGACGGCATCGAAGCCTACACTAACTTTACCTGAAAAGGTTTATGCTCCTGTACCCACAAAGGAGTTTTTCAAATCACTCCTTTCAGTCTATGAAGATGAGGAATGGTCTGATGAGGAAGATGCTCCTTTTTGGTTGCAATATGGGACACCCAATGCACTAGAGTGTCTAATATCGGAGGAGTCTGGGATTAAAGATCTATATGACAATTTACAGTCTGCGAGTGGACTTGATACTTCACCCAAACTGGAGTTTGGTAGTCCTGAGCCTGGCGAACATTGCAACGCTCCATACAGATAAACTCCTGTCCAGAGTTGTAGAGTACCTAGGATGGAGCAGACCACCACACCCTTATGAACAGGACAATCTAACCGATATTTTGGCTAAAGGTCCTCAGACAGACCCTATTTGGCCCTTTCAAATGGCATTACAAAAGAGGATGGCTTCAAATTGGGAAACTTCAGTGACCAATCCGACAGTTAATAAGAATCTGACAAAAAAATACCACCCCTCCAGTAGTGAACCTGACTACCTGTTCAAACACCCCACTCAGGAGAGTCTGGTGGTGCAGGTGGCTACAGCGACTTCAAAACAGGCAGCGTACCCTACCATCCCTCCCGATAGGGATGACAAGCGTGTACATGGATGGGCGAGAAAGGAATTTTCAGCAGGGAGCATGGCACTGAAATCGGCCAACTCCCATCTGTGCCTTGGCAAAATGTTTGTATACTCTGTGGGATTGCATATCTATGGTGGCAGAGCATATTCCTGAGGGGGAAGAAAGGGATGACTTCTTGCCTATTGTTATGGACGGCAAAGAAGCTAATTGTGAAGCCCTTCAGTCAGGATGGGATACTGCGGCTTGTGTAAGCAGATCCATGGCTACCAGACCCGTAATGCGCAGATATTCGTGGTTGAGGAAGTCGGGTTTTGCACCAGATGTGCAGTCTAGTCTCTCAACATGCCTTTTGACAGGTCTCATCTTTTTGACAGCAAGGCTGACGAGAGCCTTGAAAAGTTGCACACCTTGAAGGTGGCAACCAAATCTTTAGGCTCCACTGTTAGACAACCTCCATTTTTTCATTCTAGGGACCAACCTTGGAGCGGTAGATCTTTTCGCTACTACTCCTCAGTTGGAAGGGCGAGAGGAATGGCCAGTCAAAGGGGCCAAAGAAGATTTCCCCGTGGTGGACGAGGTAGAGGTGCCAAGCCAGCTCAAGCAGCAGCCTCCTTACCATCGGCTTCTGCAGCAGCGACCACAAAACTACTCTGAGGTCTTGAGTCACAGTACACCAGTGGGGTCAGACTGTCTCAGCATCTGCAAGAATGGTGAGACATTACTTCAGATGCTTGGGCTCTGGAAACAGTAGCCTTTGGTACTGCCTTCCTTTCATAGGAAGACCTCAGAACAATCCACCGGGGAGCCGCTCTTTGATGGTTCTGGATCCGCTTCTTGTGCAGGAAGTTTTAACCCTGCTGTAGAAGGGTGCCATAGAACCAGTACTTGTAGCGGAGAGGAACAAAGAATGGCACTCCCCATATTTTTCGATCCCCAAAAAGGACGGAGGACTGAGACCCATCTTGGACTTGAGATACTTGAACAAGTTCCTCAGGAAGGACAAGTTCAAGATGGTCACACTTCTCATCCTTCAGGCCCTCCAACTTCAGGATTGGTTGGTGTCATTGGACCGCCAGGATGCTTATTTTCATGTGCCAATCCATCTCAAGCACAGAAAATACCAGAGGTTTGCAGTTTGCGGTTCTCACTATCCTTTTCGAGTTCCTCCATTCGGGCTGACCTCCGCCCGAGGGATTTCACCAAACTGATGGTGGCGGTGGCAGTGAATCTCAGGAGAGGGGGGATTCACGTCTACCTCTATGTGGACGCTTGGCTGATCAGGGTGCGTTCTCCCGAACAAGCCCTGGATCATCCAAAAGTCACTTGCCACTCTCTCCACAGATTGGGCTTCTCCCTCAATTACCATATGACACCACCTCAACAGCGCCAGTACATCGGGGCTGTTTTAGACACATCCTTGAGAGAGAGAGAGCCACCCGAGGTGAGATATCAAGACATTCTTCAGATGGTTACCAAATTTCAGAATGCCCAAGATCTTCTGGCCTTCGATTTCTTGAGGTTGCTCAGCTTCATGGCATTCTGCATTTTTCTGGTGCCAGAGGCCCGCCTGAGAATGAAATCCCTTCAGTGCGCTCTAAGAACACAATGGTCCCAATTCTCAGGAAAAATGTCGGACCGACTTCAGATTTCAGGCAGGGTCTCACAGGACCTTCTGTGGTGGGCCTGCAGGGAGAATATTCTGAAGGGAGAACCCTTTTGGCAACCATGGCTGGAGATTACAGTAGTGACGGATGCCTCACTCACGTCCATTCCAAGGATCTGACAGTCAGCGGTCTCTATCGGAATCCAAACTACACATCAATCTTCCAGAGCTGAGGGCAATCAGACTAGCGCTGTAGGCCTTCCTGCCCTCTGTCTGGGGAAAAAAATGTCCTAATAATGACGTACAACACGGTGGTCATGTATTACCTAAAGAAAAAAAGGAGGTGTAGGGTCAATACCACTGTGCTGAGAGGCAATGCAGCTCTGGTACTGGGCAATTCAAGAAGGAATCTCTCTATCGGCAGTCCACCTAGCCGGAGAGAAGAACTTGACAGCGGACGCTCTGAGCAGGCAGAGCACAGTCTCCCACGAGTGGGAGCTAGCTCAGGAAGTCCTTCAAGAGATCTTCGGCCTTTGGGGAACCCCTCAGGTGGATCTGTTCGGCACAAGCACCAACAGGAAGTGCGATCTGTTCTGTTCAAGGCAATTTCCCTCGAGAGGAGCTCTGGGAGACGCGTTCATAGTGGACTGGGAGTTTCCACTCCTTTACGCGTTTCCACCAGTCCCTGTTATTCCTCAAATGATCAGGAGGTTGAGAAGATTCCGGAAAACCATGATCCTAATTGCCCCGGACTGGGCCAGGAGAACGTGGTACCCGGACCTTCTAGATGTGTCCATCTGCCCTCCAATCTGACTTCCACTCAAAGAGAATCTTCTCTCGCAGAAGGGAGGTCAGGTTCTCCATCCAGACACCAGAACCCTCAACCTTCACGCTTGGCTTCTGAAAGGTGAGGTACAAGGATTGGGATCTCCCTGATGACGTCATGGAGGTGTTGCTTTCGGCCTGAAGGCCAGCAACAAAGTCTTTATACCGCTGCCGTTGGAACATATTTTGCAGATGGTGTAGGGAAGAGAATATCGACCCTTTTTCATGTGGTACACCAACGGTGTTATCGTTTCTACTCTACTTGGCAAACTCAGGCCTTCAAGTTGGCACTGTAAAAGGCTATCTCGCAGCGCTTTCAATCTTCAAGCGCACTGCGGAGGAACCATTGTATTTCAAACTACCTCTAGTGATACAATTTCTCAGGATTAACTAATGTTTATCCTCCAAAACCATTCCAGGTTCCCTTATGGGACTTAAATTTAGTCTTAAACTTCCTAATGGGCACTCCATTCAAACCACTTCACTCTTGTTCGCTGAGATTTCTCACGCTTAAAACTGTCCTATTGGTAGTACTAACATTTGCTAGGAGGGTGAGCGAGCTACAAGCTCTCTCCTGTAAACCCCCACACACAATTCTCCACAAGGACAACGTTGTCCTACAGGTGGAGCCTAATTTCCTCCCAAAGATGGTTTCTGAATTTCAAATTACTCAGAAAATTACCTTACCTTAGTTCTACCCTCCTCCCCATCCGGGAAAAGAGGAAGAAAGGCTACATAGGCTGGATCCAAGGTGAGCTCGAAGCTTTTACATCAGCAGAATGGCTAGGATCAGGCAAGCAGACCAACTGTTTGTAGGATACTCAGGTCACAAGTTGGGACTACCCATAACAAAACAAACCATTTCCAGTTGGATTATTTTGGCCATTCTGGAATGTTACAAACTGGCAGGGAAAGAGCCACCCCAAAATCTTAGGGCTCATTCAACCAGGGGTATCGAAGCCTCTTCGGCTCTCCAAAGAGGGGTACCGGTCAGAGACATATGTGCGGCTGCCACATGGTCGTCCGCACATACATTCATAAAATTTTACAACCTGGATTCCTCCACTAGTCAAGAGACCAGATTTGGCAAAGCCGTATTACATTTGGTCCATCCCTAAAGGGATACATAACATTCTTACTCCCACCTCCAATTACATGCCACTGCTATGGGAGTCTATCAAAGATAAGGAATACGTCGGAGGACACAATCCCTTTGAAGAACAAGTTACTTCTTACCTTGTAACATTCTTTCAACGGGATGTTCCTCCGACGTATTCCTTATCGCCCCTCCCATCCATCCCCGCAGTAATACTTCCCTTGTGGTTGCACCTTACGCTCCTTCAAGGTCAATAACCAATTCAGGCATGACTTTTCTTATGCTATAAAACGGAACTGAGCAACGGACGTCGCGCGTGGCTATTTATGGGCATGGTGACGTCGGCGCCGATACGGTGTCCGTCGAGGGATATCGACTCGGCAGACGTCGACGCGCAGCGCCCTCTACAGAAAAAATTTCCGAGCCCAGCAAGCTCGAAACATATCAAAGATAAGGAATATGTCGGAGGAACATCCCGTCGAAAGAACGTTACAAGGTAAGAAGTAACTTGTTCTTCTTTGTAAAACGCTGGACGTATTGTCCTTCCTTCTATCTCTAGCCAATTTGAGACTCCAGATTGATACTATTAAAGGCTATCTGGCAGTGCTGTCCATTTTTAAGTGCTCGTCAGAGGAATGCTCTTATTTCAATATTAAGTTCCTGAAAGGACTCGTTAATGTGTATCCTCCATCTCCTTTCCAGGTTCCAGTTAGGGATCTAAATCTGGTCCTAAAGTTCCTAATGTGTGCACCCTTTGAACCCCTGCACAAGTGTCCTCTAAGGTTGTTAACCTTTACAACCATTTTATTGGTTGCTCTCACATCAGCCCGCAGAGTGAGCGAGTTGCAGGCACTGTCAGTAAACCCACCCTTTACAGTCCTCTACAAGGACAAAGTTGTCTTGAAGGACAAACATTCATTTCTACCAGAAACCGTTTCGGATTTTCATTTTAACCAGAAAAGTGCCCTTCCCTCCTCCTCACCCTGGTAAGGAGGAAGAAATACTTCATAGGTTGGATCCTGGAAGAGCTCTAAGCTTTTACATTTCGAGAACATCCAAAGTACGGTTTGATGATCCACTATTCATAGAGTATATAGGACACAAACTGGTCCAAGTCATTGCCAAGCAAACCTTATCTAGGTGGATCATTTTGGCTATTTCTGATTACTACAGTTTGGCAGGAAAAGACCCTCCTGAGGTTTGCAGGCTCATTACACCAGGGCCATGGTCACATCTACAGCCCTTCAAAGGCGAGTTCCTATAAAGAATCTTTGTGATGCTGCAACGTAGGCATCAATACACACGTTTACAAAGCATTATGCTCTGGATGCCTCCCATTCTCAAGATTTTGCTTTTGGCAAGGTAGTACTTTGTTCTGCCCTGGAAAATGTTTAATATATACATTCTACACCCTCCTCCAAATTCTAATACTGCTTTGGGAGTCTGTCAAAGATGAGGAATATGTTGGAGGACACAATCCATTGGAAGAACAAGTTACTTACCCCTGGTAACGTTCTTCCGACTGGATGTTCCTCCAACGTATTCCTCATCCCCCTCCCATCCTACCCCTCTGGAGGATTTCCCATTCTATTACAGCTTCCGCTCCACCAAGGGCGAGTACTGTCATGCCCGTATTTATGGGCATCTCTGCTGCAAGAGGAGGAGGAAAAACAGAACTGAGACTAATGGGTGCCGCACGTGCTATATATGTTCTCCGATGACGTCACCCTCGACGGAGGGCTTTGAGGGACATCGACTCGACACCATCAACGCAGGGCGCCCCTGCCAAAAAATGTTTCCGAAGCAACTGAAGCTGGACATTAACATGTCAAAGATGAGGAATACGTTGGAGGAACATCAAGCCTAAATAACGTTACCAGGGGTAAGTAACTTGTTCTTCTCTGGAGTTGTGGTGGTGGCTTGGGAGTAAAATAAAGGAGGAAAAAGGAGAATATGCTAGCCTGGGGAAAACACCCTGTTTGGGGACACTGCTTTTATTTAGATTTGTTGTGTCTTCCTGAGAGGTTATTTGTGTTCATTTTGGTGTGTCAGTTGTTGAAAAGGTGCCAGGTCACGTCATGTTGTGTTGTGCCGTTGAAATTGTTTCGGTCATTGTGTTCTATTTGATACATTTGCTGAGGAAAGTGCCAGGTCATGAAGTATCGTTCCTTAGGGACTATTTTGGCTGTTAAGTTCTTTTGGTGTGTCATTCTTTGAGAAGGTGACATTGTGTTATGGTGGCAGCCTTATGGCGGTCTGTTATGATCTGTTATCTGTTTTAGGGTTGTGAATAGGTTTCTATCCTGGTGTGTTGAATAGTCCAATTTTTTAAACGTTTCCGAAATGTTCTGTTCGGATTCCTTTTTGGATTGAGTTCCACAGAGGATAGAGAAGGCAGTATATTCATACTTATTTTTCCCATAGGCCTTGATTCAATAGTGATGTCACTGCTTGATCTTAGTGTCCGTGGGTGGTAATGGGTGATTTTTGATTGGAGGAATTCTGCTCCCTATCCATGCAGTTCTCTTTGCTTTGAAGTGGATTATTTTCTTCAAAAGCAACGAGTGTCAGCGTCTCAAGGCCGTGGTTCCGTCCTATTTATTCTTAGTAAAAGTTGTATGATATGTTTTGGAATCATTGCAGGTTTTTGATGATCTATTCAGGAATTCCTAGATATAGACTATTTGTGTTGTCTATTCTTGACAGTATCAGTGGGATTATGGCGAGAATCTTGTGTGGTATGGAAGGATGCGTCTGAGCTTAGGTGGTAGAAGCATTTTCGTACTAGTGCGCTGACCTGTTCTTCTAGTGTGAGTTCACTGTCCATGAGTACTCCCATGAATTTGATCACTGTTGATGTTTATGGTGTTATTTCCAATGGTAATAGGGCAGGGGTGTGGTCTGCAGTTCATTGACATTGCGCCAGGAGATCAATATTTTGGTTTTGTTTGGGTTTAGTTTTAGGTCATTAAAACTAATAATGGTCGTTTGGGTTTAGCTATTAGTTATCCAGAGGTTTCTCATTGAGGCACTCATTGAAGGAATTGTTTGAGACAGTGCTAGTAGTCATTTTGAAAATATTTTGAGTGTCATCTACATAGTTGTTGGAAGTTGGTCTGTGTGTTTTATTAGTTTCAGGAGGGCGATATGTATATCTTAAAGAGGAATGGTGAAAGACTTGATCCTTGTGGGACGCTGCTGTTGGTTGTTCTGTTAGTTGAGGTGAAAGGAGATGTTTCTGTTCTGTCTACGAGGAAGGATTTGAGCCACTGCAGTGCATATTTGTGAATGCCAGATTCTTGTAGTCTCTTGGTTAGGGTTCTGTGGCTAGTGGTGACAAAGGGTGCTGATATAAGCAGCAGAATAAGGGCTGATGGTATGTTGTTTTAGCGTTCATCTTTAGGTCGTCTCATATGGAAAGTAGTGCTGATTTTGTTTCTCTCATTGATCTGAAACCTACTTGGGATTGGTCCATTATTCCATTTGTTTCCGTGTGGTTGAGGGTTTCTTTGTATATACACACCGCTCTAGAATTTTGCCAGCATAGGGTAGGTTGGATATGGGCCTGTATTTAGTTGGATCCTTGCTTTTCCTGCCACTTTCTTTTGAAACAATTTAATGTAGGCAGCCTGGTAAACCTTTGGTACAATTCCTTTTTCAAGGGAAAGATTCATCAATGTGTGGAAGCAGAGGGCAGGGCTTCTTTGGTGAGTAGGTGTTTGTACATGTCTGGTACAGTAGGCAATGGTCATTGGGTGATCCTACCTTACTACTCTCATTTGTTTGTTGAAGATTTCTACTGAAATTGGCTTGCAGTAGTTGAGTTCTGATGGTGGTGTTGGGTTTTCTCTGTCTGGTATGTTGTTGATTATGTTTGAGGTTGTTGTGTCGAAACCCTGTTAGATTTTCTTTATTTCGCTTCTGAAATGGTCTGTGATGTTGTCGCCTAGCCTTTGGGAAAGTATGGGCATGTTTCTGCATGAGATTTTTTTTTTCCATTTAGTAAAAGATGTTGTGCACTGCCTGAGGTGGCCCTGTCGCTGATTGAATTATTTCAGTGTAGTGATACTTTTTGGTCTTTAACACTTCTGGTTTATATAGACGTACCTGCTGTTCTTTGACTTTGTCCGGTTGATTCTAGTGTTTTCTCCAAGCTTTCTCTAGCTTTTGGTTCGTTTTCTTGCTGTCAGTTCTCATGTTGCTGCTTCTTTATTGTAATGGGTTTGAAACATTTCACGGGCATCGGGATATGTAGACAGTTTGTCTTCCAGGTATAAAGTTCATTTTCAAAAATATCTGCCATCATTTGGTCCATTTGCCGGATGTCAGGCTTGGTATTTTCCATCAATTGTGCAAATGTTTCAATATTGTTTTTTTCCAGTTTGTTTTGGGTATGACATCAGGAGATCACTCGTCGACAACCAAAAATCACAAATCTTTCAGGAGTAAAGATGCACTGCCATCAACCCTGTCAACCACTATCACGACTGAAATCATGGAATTACCTATATAGGACAGTATATCATCCAGCAAAGGAATACTAAAAACCCAGACAAGGGATCCTTTAGATCAGACATCTTCCTCCAGGAGTCTCTCCTATAAGCTACCCTGACATCATGCCAGATGACATCTTACAGTATGAAATCACTTCAGATTTTGAGCCTCCAGCAGATGGGTTCCCAGGGCTCATGGACTCCGATCCTGAGGAACGGAGGTCCCAGCCTCATATTCAGTACAAACCCTCTGATCGTCTACCATCAAAGGGAGAAAAAACGCCTCTAAGAATACATAACATACCACCTACTCTTCCATCAACACCTTCAGGAATGGGAGGTATGATTCCACAATACCCCCTTCCAAACTCGCAATCCTTGCTCTCTCTGCAGATGCTTTCCACTCTGCAAACACTGCTGGGACAACTACATGCCAGGCTTCCACCTCCTCAACCACAGACCGTTCATAAATGCAGGAAAGACCGGGGTATGCCAGGTCCGCAGCAACAAAGGGTCCCAGGGCATTCTTCCAGGGACCAACATAAACGTCCAAGAGCCCAATCGCCTCCTAGACCCCCACTGCTACGAAGTGATAGTCCACGAATAGGTGAATAGCAAGAGGGGGGAACTACTATACACAGGTCCAAGGCACGCAAGCTCTACAGCCTCTTCATTTCCTCCAGAGACGATACCTGGGACACGGATAACCCGGACTAAGATACACAAAGTAGTCCTGCTCAACCCTCGCCTCCATATGACATTGGGGCTTTCCACTCCATGGTATCTAAGGCGTGCCAGGAATTCGGTCCAACTCCTGCGGAAGAAAAGAAAACCTGTTTGGTGACAAGATTAATGAGACCCTCAAAGCAATAAAAGCAGACTCTGATACTGCTAGATCTCTAACAACCTTACAGGGCAGAAGGTCTTTTCGTTCCTTTCGAGGTGCCTCAGGTAATTCTAGATTCTCGTCCTCAAGGGACAACAAAACTTAAGGCAGATCCTTATATCACACTCAGGGATACAAGAGAAATTAACAGTCCTCCCAGCGCAACAGGGAGTATCACCATGGACAGCGCAAACGCGGATCAGCCACCTCTAAAAGAGGTAGATGGAACAAAGCCCAACAATGACTGCCTCAGGGGCACACAGGTGGGAGGAAATGTGACGTATTCTCTCAACATGTGGCAAGCAATTACAAAAGACAGATGGGTGCTAGATGCCATCCAGCACGGCCACTTGTTAGACTCCAAAACGCGCACAGATTCCGTTGCCTCCCATAAAGGTATCACTCCCGCACCATCCAATTCTACAACAGAAAGTGTGTCAAATGTTTAAAAAAACAGTCAATCGGAAGAGTTCCTCATTCGGCAAAGGGAAAAGGAGTATACTCCAGGTATTTTGTCGTCAAGAAACCAGACAGGAAGTGGCGTCCAATCCTAAAGCGAAAGGATTAGCAGAAGCTAAACAAAAATATCAAAAGCAAAAGCTCAATATGGTGACCATACAACCCAATGAATATCTGGCGACGTTGGACCTCAAGGATGCATACTTCCACATCCTGATACATCCAAGACACCGAAAGTACCTTGGATTAAAGGTTGATGAAAGCCATTTTGGAGTACTTCCATTCGAATGGATTGTGTCCTCCAACATATTCCTCATCTATGACATGTAATGGCCACAGCTATGCTGCTTCTGAATTCTTTTCGGCAGAGGGCGCACTTACGTCGATGGCGTTTGGTTGATGTCCCTCGAAGACCTCTGTCGCGGATGACGTCATCGGATGTTATAAGTAGCGTGCACAGTGCCCGTAGCCTCAGTTCCTTTTTTTCTGCAAACGTGTTTGCTTCGAGAATTCTGTTCGGCTTGTGTTTCCTATTGCATTCGGTATTATGTCTTCTTCTACCCCGACGACCCCGTGGTCTGGCTTCAAGAAGTGTCGGGACTGTGGGTACATGATGTCCATCCCAGAACCACATTGTATTTGCTTGGGTGAGGACCACGCTACGGACGATTGCTCGAAGTGCCAGTCGTTGACTGCCAAGTGCTCGCCGGTGCGTAAGGGTAAATTGACGGTAGGCTGTGTTTCCAGGACCCGTAAATCTAAGTCTCCAAGTCGGAACGTGGTCAAACACCCGTCTCAAGAAGCGCAGACCATTTGGCACTGGGACAGTCACAAAAGTATTCTGCTGTAAGTCTCCCACCTCCCGGGGATACACAACAAACAAGCGGACACCCTCAGCAGGAATTCGTCAGAGTCCCGCGAATGGCAACTACACAACAACCAAATATCCAAAATCTTCTCGACATGGGGTCACCCGCCTCTGGACCTCTTCGCCACTCAGAGCAACAAACAGTGCAAGAAATTTGCAAGCAGGATCCCACCTCTCGACTCTCAAGGAGACACATTCTCGTTTCCATGAACCGACATGTTTGCATATGCGTTCCCTCCATTTCCTCTCATCAGGAAAACAATCCAGATGATAAGCAAATATCACTGCAAAAACATTCTGGTAGCACCGCACTGACCCAGACGAACCTGGTTCTCTGACCTCCTTCAACTGACGGCAGACAATCCAATCCATCTAGGATCACACACCAATCTCCTATAGGAGAACAACGGGGTGATTCTACATCACGACCCGGACTCGCTCAAATTAACAGCGTGGCTCCTGATCACGCCGAATTCGGCCACTTAAACATCCTGCAAGACTGCCACTAACATTTCCTACAACCACGAATGGAAAAGGTTCTGTACATGGTGTGCGCAGCAGCCCAAACTTCAACCACTGGCCATAAAACCTCAACAGGTTCTTCCCTACCTTCTCAAATTGGCAAAAGAAGGTCTAGGGATCTCCTCTATCAAGGTGCACTTGGCTGCAATCTCTATATTCACAAGGAAAAGCAGATCACCTCCTCTCTATAGCCACAGGCTACTCAAACACTTCATAAAAGGACTCTTTTGTACTTTTCCTCCAAAAAGGATTCCAACGGTATGGAGCCTGAATCACTTCCGGCCGGTCTCATGAAAACTCCTTTCAAACCTGGAAAGTGGAATTCTCAATCGCCGTTAGATCCTGTAGACAGGTTTTTGTAACTACAGGCTTTAGTGGTGGACCCTCCGGATCTCTGATTCGCAAAGGACAAGGTAATCCTTTCCACCAATCCTCACTTCATCCTAAAAGTGCCATCGGAATTTCACATAAATGCAACCATAACTCTGCCTTCATTCTTTCAAAAAGCCACTTCCCCAGCAGAGAGAGCCCTAAACTCTCTGGACATGAAAAGGGCGTTAAAATATTATCTGCACTGGACAAAATCATTTAGAGCAACAAAACAGCTCTTTGTCATATTTGGCCCCTCAAACAAGGGAAAAGCCATCACAAAACAAGGAATCCCAAGGTGGATATCCTCAGCGATTTCCTTATGCCACACAAAGGCCAACAGGCCTCTGCAAACTATGGCTAGAGCACATTCTACAAGGGCCACAGTGGCCTCAGCTGCTCTCTTGTCCGGAGTGCCCATCAAAGACGTTTACCAGGCGGCAACATAGGCAGTGCCTCACACATTTGCCAGACACCACTGCCTCCAACAGCAGCAGGCTGAAGACGTGCAGATGGGAAAGGGCAGTCCTTCAATGGCTGTTCCAGTAAGGTAAGCCCTGCAGCCCAGGGTATTTCTTACGCTTGCGTATGTATAATTCTCGCATGATCGAAGAAAAATGCAAAGGTTTCTAATCTTTTTTTGCCTGGTTTATTTCCTCCTAACATGTATACTGCTATTCATACATCCAAAGCTGGAGAAGGGAGTAGTTTCTTACCTGTAATTCCATTTCTCCAGCGTATCTTTCATGGATTCACATGCGCCCTGCAGCCTCCCACCTCGAGACAAACATCCTCTACAGGGGGTTATCCAAAGGGAAGCTGCTGGGGCGGAGCTATAAACTCAACGTCCTGCTGCTGCGGACCAAAAGCACCAACAGTGACGTCGATGGGACACTTAGGATGTCAAGTTTTTCCATAACTCAAAGTAACCTTGGATTCCCAGCCTGACAGGGAATATTCACAGCATGTGAATCCATGAAGAAATGGAGTTACAGGTAAGAAAGTTCTCCCTTCTCTTATGCTGTCTCTGTTTGATTTTCTCAGTTTGATTGTAGAAGTTTAAAGTCGTTTGGGAGGGTTTCATGGGCAACTACTTTGTAGTTGTCTGATAGAAAAGGACGTTTGGGACCTTCATAAAGAAAGTCAGAGATTTATGTTTGGGGTTTTGCCATTGAACGTACATTGATTAGGCTGAAGGTGTATTGTGTTGTTTTTGGGTGGTATATTGGTGTTTGGTTGTTTTCTGAGTGCTATAAGTGAGGCAGAGTTCTCGGTTTGTCAACCCGCAGGTTGAGGATTTATTAGGAGCTCCAGTATTTCGGGCAATTTCATCTGTTCTTTGCTTAGGAGTGTGGCATCAGACAGTCCTGTACGGTTGTCTGTGTGGGTTCTCAAGTGGATTTTTTCCTCTCTTGCTATGAAAAGGGTATTAACTATGCTGTGCTCTTTAGTTCTATTTCTTGACATGTTTTCCAGGGTGCTTTTGTGAACAGATGTTCTGTTTTTTTTTTTAAAGGTCTCAAGAGAAAAAGACTGATTTACATTGACCGATTGTCTTTTGATCGGAAAACCGGAATTGTAAAGGTATTTTTCTCTTGAGGCCTTTCATTTGCAATTTTCCTTTTTTTCCATTGTTCCACCCCAGCCCCTTCCCCAAACCACATACATACACACAACCTTTCTCCTGGTCCTGCGCTACCCGGTCCCGAAGAGCCTGTCAGCCCCTGTGCACACTCGTGTGCGGCAGGTGCGTGACCGTTTGATTTAGAAAGAATGCTCTGCAAGCACAAAGTGATCTTTTTTAAATCAGTCTTTTAGTGAAAAGAGCTTTTTATAAAGATCTTTTCACTTACACTGTTCTGTTAGGGACTTGGGGAAGTTATATCTGAGGTTCCACTGCGGTTGGCTGCTGGGGAGTCCCCTCTTATTGTCTGCCCTTTTGTCACTGATCAGGTGGGCTTATAGGTTGGAAGATATCCCGCAATGTAAGAGGTCTTTGCTCTCTTTTTCGCTAATGAATTTTCCATATGGAATGGGTGTTGATGATGATTATGTAGTGTTGAGATGGAGAGTGAAATTGTTGGCATTTATCAATAGTACTGTATTTGCTTCATTTCTGTTTTACTTCCTTGTCTGTTTATCTTTCTTGTATTGTGGCATTGTTTTAAGGTCTTTGGATTAGTTGTTCTGTTTGTTCTGTTTGTTTGATACTCTCTGATACTGCTGTCTCAGCGTTTTGACCTTGGGAGCCACTTGCTATGATGTAGTAGTGTGATGCATTTGAGCCTGGAATGGTGTAGCTGTTCGGGAGCCCTTGAGTCTGGGACAGAACTGGGGTTGGGCACCATGGATCGGGACAGCAGTAGAGGGTGGGGTAATGTGACAAGTAAAATGTAGAATCAGGCAGTGGAATTTGACTATGTCGGGGTACGCTTAGGAATGAGGTGTGTCTTTTAATGGGATCAGTTTGGCTTTTGAGACTGGTTATTTATCAGCGTAGGAACGAAGCAATTTAGTTTTCCTACATTTGTGACACTTATGGATAGAGGTGTCTAGAGTTGTGCGAAGCTCAAGGTGCGATAAAACCTGTATATTGATAGTGTTTAGAACATTGTACATTAACTCAATTCTGCTATGAGTTAGGTGAACATGTATACTTTGACTGTTCACTTGTGTTAGGTGTACCGCGAGTTATAATAAGGTATGAGGATAGCCATAATGAACCAGCCCAGCTGTGTGCTTGATATTTAGTCAGTCATGGTAAAAGTTGCCCAGCTATGTGCCAAGTAGTCAGTCAGTCATGTTACAACAGCCAAGCTAGGTGCCAGATATGCAGAAAAATACGTCAAAAACAGCCCAGCTCTTTGCTAGGTATGCAGGCAGCAACTCTAAGCCCTTGCATGAGAGGTCTCTCTCCATCACTCACCGGTGTATGGTTGCTCCTCTAGGTGCTTTCGCTTTCCTCTCGGGCTCTTGCTGTCTCCCCTCTCTCTCGTCAGAGGCTGCAGCGAGCAGCGTTTGCCTCTTCTTGAACCTTCCTGCTGCTTGTGGTGGCTTCCTGGAGACTTCTGTGTCCCCCAGCTCCAGCGGGGCACACGTGGCTCAGTGCTCTCGACCCTCTCGAGGCCCGTCCTGGTCTCAGCGTCTTTCTTGCTCTCCTGCAGCTGTCAGCGTCCTTTTCAGTGGCCCCTCTCCAGCCTGCTCCAAGTCGAGTTGCTGCGTCCTCCTTCCCAGGTGGATCTCCCCTTCCAAACAGCTGTCTTCCATTTATGTACCTGCAGGTGTAAGTCCTTTGCCTAACCATAATTACTTCTGTGAATGGGACATGGCTGACTCTTAAAGTAGTTTTCCACAGTATTCTTCCTCGTCCCAGTACCAAAGTGGTGTGCACAGAGGGAAGTGTGCATAACTCTTAGTTGCCTCTTCCTCGTCCTTTTTAAAGGGATATGAATATGGGACCATTGGTGTGTGTGACAGTGGCGAAGATTGGTAATAACCTACAAAGATTGTGGGAGTGTAGGGTGTATTCTGACAAGAGAAAGGGGGTGCTATGCCTGACCTAAAGACACCTTTCCTCCACTCCCCAAAGACCCTCCACCCCGGTGATCCGCCCTCGCTTATCCACCCACAGGGTCTGGATCCAAGAGCAATGGCCTTTCCCTGGCCACCTGAGAGGAAGTGCCAACGGGAGTCGATGGGAGGATGCCCTCAGGTTCCTCACAAAGTGTATTCGAGATTTCAGCGATAACACGGCCCAAAAGGAAAGCTGAACCCTAAATAATAGAGTATGTAAAAACTGCAAACCCTTTAAAAAAAGAAAATGTTGATTTGTTCCAGCCTCTAATTGTAATTATCCTAGCTTGCCGAAATCCATGAGGTAATTGGCCTTAAATTGAATCTGCAGGACAAAAACTGTCTCAAGATAAAACTGTGATCAATAGTTTTTTAAAAAGACTCACCCTGATGCAGCATTTTGTAGGTCTAAACTATGCAATCCACATTATCATTTTCAGTGGGAATTGCCTTTTCACTTTTAATGTGACTGAACATTGAGATCATAACAGTGGTATGCATATTAGACTTTGAAGTCTGGGAATTGTGATGAAGTCAATTACTGTGGGCCCGTGGAGCCAGTGAGGAAATATAGGGGGAAAGGGAAGCAATCAGCTATGTGATGCAACCCCTGCAGGTGGTATACAGGGGATTTCACTCGGCTCCACTGGTGTTTCCATATACACCCCCCCCCTAACCCCCCCACCACCAACATGTACCATGCAACCTATGGTGGGCTCAAGGAGGGCTACTCCTGGCTGTGGAGTATACCATCTTTGTAACCTCAAAGGACATAGGTGGGGAGTCCTACCCAAGGAGCCACTTAGGTAAATAGGGGGAAACTGCAGATCTTTCCTCAGTACGAGCACTAGGAGACCATGTCAAGAAGGGAAACTGCAAGGTCTTGATATGGTAGTAGCACCAGAGTACCCACAGGGCGAAGTGCGGTAAGCTGAAAGATTTTGCCCCGGCAGTAGAGTATCACGCAGTTAGAGTACCCGAAGACTACTCATTGTTGTGATCACCTGCCAAGTCCAAGAGGTGTTCTGGGTCACTCAAAACTATTTCAGATGGCAAATCCCCCAGAACTATGTTGACTAGAATACGGACTTGTCACTGAGGTCCGGACATGACTTCCTCTTAGAATTGCCTTTCGCTCAAGTTCATTTACCTTTCATCCTGTGACTGTTACCAGAGAATATGCCCCTTTTTTTGTTGGTCCCGCACTGTGATGGTGTCAGTAGCCTGACTCTGTCAAAAAGGGATGGGGATCTTTCTCAGCCTGTGGGCGGAGGCCAAGAGTCAGCTCTACGCCAAAGGAAGATGGTGGCAGTTGGGAGAGCCTCATTCCCTGTCCCTTACCTATGTGCCTATGTAATTGAATATTGTACCATTCTTCATGCCCACATTCCTCTATTTTCCAATGCTGGACAGTCTTTCTCTAGTTTTCCTTAGAGAACTGCAGTTCCCAACAGCCCCAGCGCTGGACAGAAGAGAGAACAGACTGTCGGTGCAGTCTCGAGGGATGCCTAATGCCAGCATACCCCAACCGGCATACAACATGAGTTACCACAAGGCTTTGCAAGGATTTTTATTATTTTAATTTAATTGTATTTATTTGTATAGCACTAAGCCTGTGGGCGTTACAGCACTGCAACAAATGACAAACAAACATCGGACAGAAAATAAATAAAACCACAGTGAAAAGATAATGAGTGTCAGTAGACAGGTTTGAAAAATGTATTGGGTGCATCTCTTAAACAGATTAATCAAGTATGATTCTTAGTTGGAGGTGGAAGACATGCAACTCAGATTCTTACAATGACTCAGAAACCACGGGAGATTGCTCAGGCCACAGCCTATCACAACACAGTCTGTATTCTTCATGGTACACCAGTTCTTAATCCTCCTAAGGAGTCTCAAGTTCTTCACTCTGATACAACCTTGACCCACTTGCGCATGCGGCCAGGGCTTTGTTTCGAAGTGCCTCAACAGGCTTGTTCCTTTCTAGCTTATCCTCATTTGTTATTATGATCTTTCTGTGGTCCATGATGAGTCTTTTGTTGATTAATATCAGTAATCTCAGGCATTCACGATTTTCTGGTGTGAATGTTGCTTCCATGAGGGGGATGGGATGCTTGGTCTATGTATATGATTGACAAAATCCACAATATTTTGGAGGGATGATGTGACACCACAGGGAGATTGTACGGTTGCTAGGAACAGCGCAGAGCCGAACGCTGGATAGAGCGGCCCAGGAGATTCAGTGATTTCCTTACCAACAATTACTAGACTACTAGCTTCTTTCGGGTTGGTTTGACAGGTTTTATCAACCATATTGGGATGTACCTGTGTTTCATTCATTTCAGTTTGACAATGTTTATCCAGCCTATTGGGAAGGGCCTGAGTTACACCCTGTCAAGAGTCGACCCATAAACAGAAATCCATGATATTATTACATTGGTTGAGATCACTAATAATCTTCTCTTTAATATATTGCCAGCTCCCAGAGTTAATTGGACCATCATCCAACCCCATATTTCCGAGATGGGACTGTGAGAGGGCATCAGCAATAACATTCTCCATACTCTTCAAAGGAGAATGCAATGCCTTAGTCGGAGCTAGGGTAGGTCAGTCAGCATTTCCAGATTGACTGTCAGTAGGTGCAAACCCAAATGATCATTCTCATGCACAACCTTCTTCTCCAACTCAAAGCTTGTTATTGATATATCCAGTATAGATCCATTCTCTTCATCAGCTGATTCAATTTTTTCATCTCGAAGATGCAGTCTTCTTCGGGCACTCCTTTCCATGACTTCAGTCAAACAACTACCATTTGACTCTGCAGATGTAGGAGGGAATCCTGCTCCAGGGAAATCTGCTCCAAAGAAATCTTTCTGAGTATGATAGGATTAGGCCCTTCTTGGGACGGTGGAGGGGGGGGGGGCTTTGTTACCCCCAGGTCAATGATTCTGGCCTTGAGAAGAAGCCCTACTACTTGCCCAGACATGATTTTAGGGACCTGTGACACCAACCTGTGTTTATGGATGGTGTAAGTCACTGTACAATGCACAGATATGCACACCTACATGCCCCATTATGTCGTGGAGGTGACTGTAGCGTGAGTTTAGCCGCCTGGGAACCAGTATGCTGGTCGCATGAATACTGAGTCTGCAGTTAACTAATGTTTGGTGCAATGGAAAGCTCTTATAAAGGAGGTGGTTTATGTGTTGTGGATAGGCTGAATGGAGCTACAAGAGGCTTGAAGTGGCCTGTAAAGCCACATACTCTTAAATCCCATCCCCTTTCTCCCAAACTGTATGGGCGTCCCTTGCAAGGGACGGGAGACGGAACCGTTTTCACCAGATAAAACCTTCTTCTTTAAATTTAGAGGTGCGCGGGGGAACAGCCATGGGAGCATGCACTGCCCTGACTCCGCCCTCCGGCACCACACCTCAGTCCCCTTTTCTGCATCAACAGGAACGGGCCGAATTCACCAGCGCTCCTGGGTTTGGCTTTGGCCATGTAATTCCACTCGCGGATACTACTTCTCTTTGTCTTTTTTTGTCTTTTTATCATTCAGGTACTCTGTCCTCAGGCGTCACGCTCCTCCCCGGTGCATGTTGACTTCTACAGGGTTCAGCAGGTGTCCATCCTGCGACTGGCTCCTCCCGACTAAAGACCCGCACGCCCTCTGCCTACGGTGCCTTGGCCCTGACCACGGCTGGCAAGTTTGTACTGCATGCAACGCGCTTTCCTCAAGGTCTTTAAAGAACAGACTGCCCAGGTTGAGGGAGCGCTTCCACAGATCACCTTCAGAGGACCTAAAGGACTTTGTCTATCATCGATCCAAGCCCAAGGTAGGGCCGCTCTTTTCCAGTGCACCCCGCAAGGGAGACTTCTTCCCAAGGACTCACCCGCGTGAGAGGGACCACTCAGGTTCTCGTACCAGCACAAGTACCGAGGGTGTCTCAGCTCCCGGCCGAGAGGCTGAGGGATCTGCAGATCCTCCCGGTAAGGGTGCTGAGGGACCGGAAGGTTCTTTTACCCTGTCTTCACCCGAGGGGCTACGCCCTAGTACCGGCACCAAGTACGAGGGGGCGCCTTTACAAAGTTCTACCTGCAGATCCGCCGAGGGCGTAACGCCTACCAGGCCTAGGCTTGAGGAACAGGGTAGGCCCCATGATCCACACTAACGAGTCCTTGATAGGGCGGGGCCTAGTGAGCCGAGCAACACGACACAGTCACATGGAAGGCAGCTCGACAAGATGGCCGCCGCACCAGAAAATCCAAACATCTGGCCAACGCGCCTCCAGGGAAGGCAGGCGGAGGACTGTGTGTCGAGGTGGGACTGGTGTGAACCAGGTATGTGGCCTACAGCTTATCCTTCCTTTGTGCAAGGCAGGTTCCCGCTGCGTCCGTATGGGCAAGGCATGCAACGGCTTCAGCAGCCACCTGCTACCCTGTCAATATCGCCTACCACCAATCCAGCCTGTGAGGACAGGTTCTTTGAAAAGTTCCTCGGGCTCATGAAATCTCCAGAGATGCGGGTCATCTTCAGGGACGCCACCAGGGACTTGCTCCCTCCAATTGTCCTGCCAGCGCTTCAGGCCCTAGCACAGGCTCCTCTGGTGCCTGTTTAGCCTCAGCAGCCCTCTCCGGGCCCCTAGCCGATCACGCAGGCGGTTCCGCACCGGCCTCCGACTCCGGTCCCCGTACCGCAGCCCCAGGCTCCTAGCACTCCCTCTGCGGTGCCGGACCCTCCAGATCCACAGGTGGACACAGATGAGGAGGAGGACCCTGACATGCCGTCTTCAGCCAAGGCCTTCCGCAAACGACTGGCAGGACTGGCAGAGTATTGGGGCCTTCGTCAGCCCAAGGCCGAGAACCAGCAGAGGGGGTCCTCGCAGAAGTCCTCATGCTATGTCCCGTTGCCAGAATGGGGATCCCGATGCAGAAGGACGTAGTTGCCTTGGCCAAGAAGGGTTGGCTCAAGCCCCACTCACCCCAGCCGGTGAATAAACGCCTGGATGCCAAGTACAGGCAGATGGAGGGTTATACACTCTTGCTATCGGCCCATCCTCAGCCACACTCCTCGGTGATCGCTGCGGCATCACTGTGCTCCAAGCCTCAGTCGTCCTAAGCCTCCTCCTCTGCGCGGCCGCTAGAGAAGGAGGAGAAGATCTTCGAAACGTACGGGAAGAAGCTGTATTCCAATGCGTCCTTGCACGCTCGTCAAGCCAACGCGGATGCCATGCTGGCAGCCGTTAAACAGAGGCTCTGGCAGGAAATTGCGGATTTCCTCCCAGAGCTTCCGGCGCATAGCCAATCATGATTCAAGGAGGTATTGGGAGAGGCCAAAATCGTGGCGCAGGTCATCATGGAGTCCTCCGTGGCCCACATTGACACCTGGCCGTGCCATCTGTATTGCCACGGACATGAGAAGAAGGGCCTGGCTCTGTGCTATGAAATTCAACCCAGATGTCCAGGAACGCATACTGGATCTTCCGTTCGAAGGGGGTGACCTCTTCCATTCCACAACGAACGAGAAGCTGGATAAAAAGAAAAACAGCTCTCAAATGGCCAAGTCTTTATCATTCTTACAAAGTCCACGACCAAACCGTACTCCCAGTCACAGCAACGCTCTGAGAAGGTGTACATACAGAGGTTTTCCGCGGCTTCCAAGAGCAGAGGTCCAGGCAGCCTGACCGTTCGCCATCCCAGCATCGGAGCAAACAACAAAAAGGGGGGTGGGTGAGTAAGAGCTTTTTCCAGCCCCCCTCTGCCGCAGCAGCCTGAGAGGGAAAGAAGGCATGACACGCCCCTCCGGGTCCACATGTCTCCAGTGGGGGGCAGGCTTGCTCTCCATGCACATTTTTAGCGCCAGAATTTCGTGGACCCCTGTATCCTCTCTTTCTCCACGGGGTACTGCCTCCCTATCCCAGCCTCTCCTCCCTCCTCCCCTCCACTCCCACAGGTTGGGACAGCAACTCTTCTGGCGGCAGAGATCCGGTTGCTCGTGGAGAGCCAGGCAGTGGAGGAAGTCCCAGTCTCCCAGAGAGGCTTGGGCTTTTACTCCAGGATTTTCGCCATCCAGGAAAAGAACCAGGCGGGCCTGAGAGTTGTGCTGAACCTTTACACCCTCAACCTCTCCCTACATCTACAAAAATTCAAGATGCTTACGCCAGCTTTGATAGCGGAGACAAGGGAGACTAGATGTGTTCCCTGGACCTGAAGGACGACTACACGTCCCGATATGGCAGCCTCATCGTTTCTTTCTACGATTCAGGATCATGGGCTACCATTTCCAATACAAGGTGCTCCCTTTTGGCCTCAACACGGCCCCCAGGGTCTTTACCAGGCTGATGAACATGGTGGCGGCCCTCCTCGGGTTGCAAGGCCACCACATTTACCTGTACCTGGACGACTGGCTCGTCAGGGCTACATTTCCGGAAGAAGTGCACCATACCTCCCATGCCCTTAGGAACACACTGCACAAGCTGGGTTTTTCGCTCAACCTCAAGAAGTCACAGCTGCAGGCCACGCAGACACTGACCTGCTTGGGCCTGATTTGGGACACGTGCTCTGAGAAAGATTTTCCCTCAGAGGACAAGATCTCTGCACTCAAGAGAGCCATGGCGCACTTCCTCATCAGAGAAGTGACGTCGGTCTGGTGGTATCAACACCTACTGGGTCTCATGGCAGCAGTCCTCTTGGCCGTCCCCTACACGAGACTCAGGATGAGGAGGATACAGCTGCACTTTGCAGCATCTTGGAACCAGGATTGTGGCCATCAGTCAGAGTTGATCAACATTCCTGTCGTTTCACCCAGACCTCACATGGTGGTCCAGGGACTGCAACCTGCGGACTGCCAAGCATTTCCGGCTACCTACACCACAGGTCACCATCACCACGGACTCCTCTCTCGAAGGTTGGGGGGCCACCCTGAACAACCAATGCGTCCATGGCCCTGGCAGGAGTACCACATCAATTGGCTGGAACTGTAGGCCATCTGGCTGGCGCTCAGGGCCTTCCGGTTATCGAGGAAAGGTCGTCCTCATTCAGACTGACCACTCGACCAACTTTTTATGTGTCAACAAGCAGTGAAGTACCAGATTTCCACCCCCACTCTGCAGGCTGGCAGCCAGCATGTGGGAGGTGGCCCTGCAGAACAACATCTACCTCACTGCGGTCCACCTGCCGGGGGAATCCAACCTAGAGGCAGACAGGCTCAGCAGACTGGGAGCTGACAACTACGGGTGGCATTTGAATGACCTAGTACTGCAGGAGATCTTTTGCAACTGGGGTCACCCTCAGGTGGACCTCTTTGCCTCCTGGGACAACAGGAAGTGCCAACTGTTTGCCTCCTGGCAGGGTCAGGGCCTGGGCTCCCTGGGTGATGCCTTTCAGATCAGATGGGACGGAATGACAACATAATACGCCTTTCCGGCCACACTGCTGATTCACATGGTGATATGCAAGATCAAGGAGTCTCGCCACCTCCGCATCATTCTGATTGCTCCATGGTGGCCAGCCAGGCCATGGTTTTCGGAGCTGCTTAGCCTCTCGGAGAGGCCTCCAATGCGCCTGCCGACGGCCCCAGCACATTTTCTGGCACAGCAGGGGGGCATGGTCATCCACCCTGCACCAGATAAATTAGCCCTCACAACGTGGTCCCTGAACAGGTCACGCTAGGATATCTCAGCCTCTTTAAAGCTAATCTAGAGATCGTACAGGGCGCCAGGAGCAAATCAACCAGGGCCCAGTATAAGAGCAAGTGGACCAGGTTCTGCCACTGGGCAGACTCTAAGGGCATTAACCCTCTGCCATGCTCACTGGACAACGTGCTCTCCTTTTCGGCACATCTCGCCCATTCAGGCGTGCAGGTGAACCCTTGCCGCACTTACCTGGCAGCCATTGGGGCTTACAGAAATTCATAGGAGAGTTTTTCCTCCTCCAACCCGATCTTCAGGAAACGGACGAATCCGATCTGACAGGACGAAGAGCTTTCGCAAGTTGGATGCTCTATTAATCACCTTTGGAGGCTCTAGACCAGGCTATCAGGCATCCAAGGCCTCCATAGCCTGGTGGATGGTCTCCGCCATCAGAGAAGCCTACGAGGGATAGCATAAGCCACCTCCGGCCAACATGCATGCCCACGCGGTCAGAGCCAAGGCAACTGCCATCGCATTCCAGCAGCATGTTCCCAGGCAAGCCATATGCAGGGCGGCCACATAGGCCAGCCCTTTGGCTTTTTGCAAGCACTATTGTTTGGATGCCGGCTCTAGATCAGACACGGCTTTCGGATAGACAGTTCTTAGGAACCCGTTTGCTTAAGGAGGGTCTCCTCTCAACACTGGGTCTACATTCAGTTGTAATCGCCCATGCAGTATTGAGGAAAGGGGAACGGGACGTGAGAGTAATTATAAGTTACTCAACGTAGTGACTAACACGTCCTCTTTCATTCGTACGTCCCACCAACCTCCCCCCTGACAAAACTGTTGTCATTAGGCAATGTTTAATCTATTGTCGACGCGTCGATGGGGACTGAGGGGTGGTGCCGGAGGGCGGAGTCAGGGCAGCGCATGCTCCCAGGGCCGCACCCCTCTAAATTTAAAAGGGAAGAAGGTCTTTTCTGGTGAAAATGGTTCTGTCTCCCGTCCCTTGCGAGGGACACCCATGCAGTATGGAAGAAAGGAGACGTTAGTCACTTCCCTGAGTAACTTACAATTTCCCAGGATGCACAGCTAGGAAGTTCATTGTTAATGTAACAGACTAAAAGTACCATACTGATTTTTCTATAAGAGGGTCCTTGTGTAAAACTATAAATACCCTCAGGTCTGTTTGCTGAGGGTAGATATCTTGGGACAGAGATACTATGCTGGTTCCCTGACCTGTTTCTGCACAGCTGAATGGAAATTGTCTCTTGCCTGTGCTACCCATTTTTCTATTTGATTATTTGCGGGCTTGCACATCAGTAAGTGAGGGTAGTGTAAACTGTTACCAGTTTACTCAAGATTCTGTCTACCTTGTGGGCCATGCTGTGTTTATAACTGGCAAGTACGGGTGGTGTTGTGGGTCAGAAGGACGTAGAGTCTTGTAAGCTATTTCAAAATATATTTTTATTAAAGAAAACGATAATGCCTATCTCTCCCTACTTCTGTGGGGTGTTCCCTACCTAACAAAACGAGCGAAGCACTAGTCAGTCGCCAGTGAATGTCTTAAAAGAATCTGCCCATCGTCCAAACTAACCCTAACTGGCAACTACCTCTATCTTAACAACTAAAGACAGAAGAATGACTCCCTTCTCCTGGATTTTGCTTCTCGCAGACTTTTATTAAATAGCTGATTTTTAAATAGTCTCTTGTGACTTCATTGATCAGTTCACACAGTTTTCTCAGTACTTCCTTATGCTTTGGTTTCTTCTCAAAATGGGGTTTCTTTAACTCTAGATTGATATCTTCTCCCTTGCGAATGATGTTCGTTTGTTTACCACTCTTCCCTTTTGTTTAGCTACACAGATTGATTCTTCTCTTTTCCCAGGGTACGGTAATCTAATCTTTCGGATTCTCTCATGAGCTTCTCTTCCTTCTTACGTAGTTCCCTCTCTTTTTCCTCTCTACTGTATCTGTCTTTTTTTTTAATGAAAACTTTTTATTGGGTATTTGCAAAGCATGTAATAATAAGCACATAGCACTCCCCTCAAACCTAGAACATAGGTGGGACTTTAATGGTACTTTCCCAACTCCGTCTAGGGATGGGGCATTCCAGCGAGCAGATTTTGGTAAGCATGATTAGCCTGGCATGTTTGGTGGGAACCCTGTCTGTTTTCCAGTACGTGATCAGAAGCTTACGGGCTGAGAAGAGTATTATGTTTCTCCAGCATGGGGTTTGGCATGGATTCACATGCTCATGAATATTCCCCGTCGTCAGGCTGGGAATCCTCGGTAAAGAAAAATCAGTATCAGTTTCGTTTCTGATCTGTCTTTCGTAGTAGTAACCAATCACTGATCTCTGCGTCATACTGACCACAGCCAATGACTGCCCTCTCCCTAAGCCCCGCCACTGGCAGCCATCTTCAGATTTTTACCGCACGTTCAAGTGTTGGGATCCTCGTGCTATTGCTCTCGAGCGTTAGTGCTTTTTTCGCGCTTTTTCTTAGGAAAATGTTCTCTTTTTCGGTCAAAAGAGCCTCAAGCTCCACCGTTTCTTTATCCGATCAACAGGGACCCGTGTCGGATTCTTCTACGCCCCTCAAGGGTGAAGATTTCGTCGAGCCACGCTTTTGGAGGACTCCAGAAGTTTCTCAGGCCCTTCTCGAGCATGGCCCAGGAGAAGGGAAGCTCGACGCCCAGAAAGCTGTTCAGGGTCTGCCCTGGATGCCAGCTTCAGAATGTCTTTAAGGAGGACGAACACTCCCTTTGCCTTTACTGCCTGCATGAAGACAAGACGCACGTGGAGAAGGACTGTGCGTTTTGCGGCAATATGTCGGAGCGGACCATGAAGGACCGCCATCAGCGTCTCGCCAACTGGCTGGAAGGAAAGAGAGCGTCAGGTGAGAAGAAGAAGAAGAAGAAGTCAGAGCGGTCTTCTAAGACCTTTGAGGGCACTCCGGCGACGGGGGTCCAACAGAAGGCCAAGCACCGCGAGTCCGCTGGCACCGGGAGCGCCGAACAGTCGGGCTCTACGGGCGCCAGGTAGGGCGCATCCTCCCTGGCGCCATCAACCACGAGCCAACGCTCTGGCTCGGGTAAGAGGAAGGCCGAGCACCCGGCGAAGCTCCTGGAGAGACCCCGGTCGTGCTCGAAGGCCCCATCGGAGGGGGAGCGAGGTGGTGACCCTCCCCCCAAGGAGAAGGCGGTGAGCACACCTAAGGTGGTGAAAGCCTTGATCCATCCGGCCAAGGCCTCTATCGAGATAGTGGCGGCGGCCCTGGCTCAGCCTGTGGAGGCTACACCAGTGGTGGCGACCTCGGGGCCCAGAATCTCCCTGCCACTGCAGAGGGAGTCCTCTTTCATGCCCATCGACAGGACCCCCGTGAAACCTCCGACGGAGAAGAAAAAGGTCGTCGTGGATTCGGCTTCAACCTCTGAGGAGGAGCTGATCGAAGTCTTAGGCCACTGCGCTGGCGTGGAGGAAGACCATCCTGTCGGGAGGGACCCCGACATGGGAGACGACGAGAACGTCGAGGGTGCCGACGGGGCTCCTGATCGCCCGTCGGAACCCCCTCAACCAGTGCCGCAAGACAACTCGGCGGCCATTTGTTGGCTATACAGTCCTTATGCTCGGAGATAAGGACGAGACTGCCGTTACCACCAACGGAGGAACCGCTCCCGACGGGGGACCCAGAGCCAGGCCCTTCTGGGAGCCCTCCTCTTAAGAGAAGAAAGATTCATCTTCCACCTCCTTTTCAACCTTCGTGCCCTGCTCAGCCCTCCTCCCCGTCCACGACACGTGGGGATGATACGGGGACTGACACGGCCGCGAGGGTACTGACGACGAGGTTTACGACGAGGATCTCCCGTTGTCACCTCCCACCCGGGCTTCCACGCCCAACGAGATTGGATCGTTTCACGCCATGATCGCCAGGGCATCCAAACTTTTCCAGCTCTGCCCGGAAGAGAAGAAAGAGGAAGGCTTCCTTTATCAACGGCGCAAGACCAAGAGGAAGACGGTCCTCGCTGTACCTCTACTGGACGATATCTGGGATGAGGGTCTTGCCCTCCTCAAGAACCCATCCACAATGCCTGCTAGAAGGGATCGGTACGAGAAGAAGTACCGGGTCCCGGACGCGGCCCCCTTGTGCCTTCGGGCACAGCCGACCCCGGACTCTGTCGTCTCCGCGGCGGCCAGGAAAAAAGTGGGGGGGTGCGCGGCCTCTACGTCAACCTCCCCGCCAGACGGCGAGGGAAAGAAATTGGACACCATGGGACGCAGAGTCATCTCATCGGCAGCGACGATTAAGGATGCCAACGCCTTGGCTATCGTAGCCCGCTACGACAGGGAGTTGTGGTACAAACTCGCCCCCCTGTTGGACTTCCTACCAGACGACAAGAGGGCGGAGGCCCTAGAGATCTTGCAGGAAGGAGAAGTGGCGTCGGACCACGCCATTACGATAGCGACGGACATCGCGGACACTGGATTTCGCCAGTTGGGCAACGGCGTGTGCCTTAGGCGGCGTGGATGGCTCAAGGCTACTGACTTCCGTCAGGACGTGCAGACCAGAGTCTTGGACATGCCGTTCGACGGGAGCAACCTGTTTGGGAAAACAGTGGACGATTCCCTACAGGCCATCAAGGCGGACACAGAGACGGCAGGGGCTCTTGGTGTTCTCCAGCAACGACGGCCGCCCTTTCGGAGCGGCGGAGGCAACAGGGTGCCTCCAAAGGTTCCAGCGGCGGATTTTCCACCTATCGTCAAGCGGCCCGTCCGTTCGTCCCAGGAAGCCTACAAGGGGACGAGGCAAGTCGGGCGGACCCCGCCGTCGTCGCCAAGGAGGACAAGGCGGCAAAGCCTCGTCGAAGCAGGTCTGAAACGCCCGTGGGGTCGGGCCCCCACCGAAGCACCCCGGTGGGAGGCCGGCTGGCGAGCTTCGTCAGCATGTGGGAGTCCATCTCCACCGACCGTTGGGTGCTGGACGCCCTGGCTCAGGGTCACGCGCTCGAGTTTCTAAAGAGGTACCCGCGCGTCCACCCTGTGGCCAGGAAGGAACATCACGTCCCTCAACTTCTCTTGGAGGTAAGGGCGATGCTCAGAAAGGGCGCCATCGAGCTCGTCCCAAAGAGGCTTCGGGGCTCCGGAGTTTACTCAAGATACTTCCTCGTGAAGAAGAAGACGGGAGGATGGCGTCCCATCCTGGACCTACGACGACTGAACAAATTCATCAAGGCACAGAAGTTCAGGATGGTCACCCTCCAACACGTCCTGGGTCAACTGGAGGAGGGCGATTTCCTGTCGTCGTTGGATTTGGAGGATGCCTACTTCCATATCCCCATCCTAAAGGGACACCGAAAATTTCTCAGATTCGTGGTCCAAGGGCGTCACTACCAGTTCAGAGCCCTTCCCTTCGGATTGAGGTCGGCACCCAGGGTGTTCACCAAGTGCCTCGCACCGGTGGCGGCGCGGCTGCGCCTAGAGGGGATCCACGTCTACCCCTACCAGGACGACTGGCTCATCCGAGCGAAGACGAAGGAGCTCTCCGTGGAGCACACGGCAAGGACCGTCCAACTACTCACGGACCTGGGATTCTCCATAAACTACGCCAAGTCCCACCTGGTGCCCGCGCAAGACACACTGTTTCTGGGACCGAAGCTCGACAGAGTGTCGCTTCTGGCCTCTCTGTCGGAGGAAAGGATGCCGGTTGCGGACGCGGCCAGGGTGAGGTCCATCAAGTCCCTCCTCGGAATGATGTCTTCTTGCATTTATCTCATCCGCCTGTGCAGGCTCTGGATGCGCCCGTTGCAGGAGTTCCTGGACGCACGCTGGATCCAGACGAGGAGAGGATCACACTCGACGAGAGTTTCCGACGAGTGATCCGGTGGTGGGGCACCCGCGCGCATCTGACGGCGGGCATGGACTTCCAGACCCCCGGCCACCAGGAGACAATGAACACGGATGCCTCCCTGGAAGGGTGGGGAGCGCACACCGAAAATCTGCACGTGAGAGGCCTTTGGCTTCCGACGGAGAAGTCCCTCCATATCAACGTCCTGGAGCTCCGTGCAGTGTTTTGGGCCCTCGGGTCATTTCTTCCGTCCCTCAAGGGCAAGGTGTTGAGGATCTTCACCGACAGCACCACCACCATGTTCTAAATCAGGAAGCAGGGCGGTACCAGATCCCCAGCCCTATCCAAGGAGGCGCAGGATCTGTGGCATTGGGCCGTCGCCTAAGGGATGTTTCTGGTGCCGTTTCATCTGGCAGGAATAAAAAACACCATCGCCGACTCGCTCAGCAGAGAGCTGCGCTCGTGCCACGAGTGGGAACTACGACAGGATCTAGTGGACCGCCTCTTCCGACGGTGGAGCACACCCCAGATCGCTCTGTTCGCGACGGCGACGAACTCCAAGTGCCGGAGGTTCGCCAGAAGGTTTCCCCAGCTGAGGAGCATGGGCGATGCTTTCTCGTTCCCCTGGGAGGGCCTGTTTCTATACGCGTTCCCTCCATTGCCGTTGCTGATCCGGCTCATCAACCAGCTCAAGAGGTCACGGTGCAGGATGATCCTCGTCGCACCTGCGTGGCCGAGGCAGATATGGTTCCCGGACCTTTTGGACTTGTCAGCGTCCCCATCAATCAAGCTACCAGTGGACGCAGATCTTCTCTCCAGGTAAGGAGGCGCCATCCTCCATCACGACCCGAAGTCGCTGAACTTGCAGGCCTGGCTCCTGCAGCGTTAGAGTTTGGAGGCTACGACATACCGGCCGACTGCAGAGAGGTTCTTGCAAAGGCCAGGGCGTCCTCAACTCTTAAATGCTATGGACACAAATGGAAGAGGTTCTCTGTCTGGTGCCACGCACAGAACATTAACCCTCTACGGATTACGGCTCCCCAGGTACTGCCGTACCTACTGACGCTGGCCAAGGCTGGACTGGTGCACGCGTCCATCAAGATTCATCTTGCTGCGAACTCCGAATACACCAGAACCACGGGGCGGACGTCTTTGTGGTCTCATCGTCTGGTGAAAGAATTCATGAAGGGACTGTTCAGATCGTTCCCGCCGGTGAAGGCTCCGGCCCCGGCGTGGGAGCTCAACGTGGTGCTGACCAAGCTCATGGGACCTCCATTCGAGCCTCTGCACTCGGCTCCGTTGAAGTTCTTGTCGTGGAAAACAGCGTTTCTTGTGGCCATCACCTCCGCGCGACGGGTGGGAGAGATCCAGGCCCTTTTCTGCAAGCCCCCGTACTTGACTTTTCACGACACGAGGGTAGTGCTCAGGACGCACCACTCCTTCATGCCCAAGGTGCCGTCGTTCTTCCACCTCAACGAACCCTTTGTCGCCGGCTGAAAGGACTTTGCACTCGCTGGATGTGGCCAGAGCGCTGAAGTTCTCCGTGGACCGCACAAAGTGTTTTCGGAAGACATCACAACTTTTTGTGACCTTTGGACCTGTCAATCAGGGGAAGGCTCTCGCGAAGGCCTCCATTTCCAGTTGGCTCTCCGGCTGTATCATGTACTGTCATCGGTTGGCAAACCGACCGCTGCCTGGCCGTCTGAGAGCCCATTCCACCAGAGCGATCGCAGCTACCACGCCGTTCCTATCTGGTGTGCCCTTGCTGGACATCTGCAGGGATGCTACGTGGAGGTCGACGCACACCTTCACGAAATTCTACTGCGTCGATCGGGATTCCAGGGAGGAGTACAGGGTCGGCCAAGCAGTGCTGCGCAACCTGTTCGCCTAAGGTGAGCCTGGTGAGGAGGTAAGAATTGCTTAATGTTGAGTTTTGGATATAATGCTTAATGTTGAGCCTTTGCCACCTCCCGTGGTTGTGCATGTGTGTACTGCTATGTATTCTTTTATTCATGAGCATGTGAATCCATGCCAGACCCCATGCTGGAGAAGAAACAAGTTACTTACCTGTAACTGTTGTTCTCCAGAATGGGTCTGGCATGGATTCACATGCGAACCCTCCCGCCTACCCCTCTGCGGCTCTTCACTTGGTCATACTGCCACTTCACGTGCTACCAAATCTGATGATGGCTGCCAGAGGCGGGGCTTAGGGAGAGGGCAGTCATTGGCTGTGGTCAGTATGACGCAGAGATCAGTGATTGGTTACTACTACGAAAGACAGATCAGAAACGAAACTGATACTGATTTTTCTTTACCGAGGATTCCCAGCCTGACGACGGGGAATATTCATGAGCATGTGAATCCATGCCAGGCCCATGCTGGAGAACAACAGTTACAGGTAAGTAACTTGTTCAGTACCAGTTTTCTAACTATAGGGTCAATATGCCAGTCTTCCCCACCTGAGCCAAATAGCATTGGGCCAGTACCAGTTCTACTGTGGTACCGGGAGCCCGGGTGATTTGTTTGTGGACCATTTTCCAGTATGTCCTGATATCTGGGCAAAGGATATGGCCCATTGCTCCTAATTCTCCACACTGTTGCCAGCAAGTGAGTGATTGTGCGAGACCCATCCTCTGAAGTTTGCTCGGTGTGTAATATATTCTTTGGACCAGTTTAAATTGGATCTCTGTGTTGCAAATTTTGTGTGACATTGATGGTATATTATCAAAGAAATCGTAGATCTCTCCTACGTCCACTGGGATACTTAAATCGTTGGACCATTGTGTTACAAGTATTTGATTGTGTTTGATATTATTGGGGGGTATAGATGGTATAGAATGAGCGCAGTAGCAGGAACTCCGCCACATTCTGTTCTATCTCCAGTTTTCCCGTTGTCGGGTTATTCTGTTACATCTGTGTGGTTGTGTTTGAACGGATCACCTCGAGTATAGTGTAATATTGTAGCCATCCTGTGTGCTGTAGTCGAAGTACTTGGCTAGCTACTTGGAAGCCTATGGGTCTGTCTCTGTCATATAGGTCCATCACTCTAAACCCTGGCCAGTGAGTCTTGCTTTTTATGTGTTTGTGGTTTAGACCAATCGAGAGGATTGCCTGTATGCTGATCCATGCCTGGGCCGCCTGAATGTCGGAATCCAAAAGTGTTCTCATCCTGTGCCATTGTGTCAGTGTTGGGCCTATCAGTAGGTGTGCCCTAATATGTCTAGGTAGTTTGTTCGGTGGGATTGCCAGAATTTCCACCGGGGACTATAGTGCAAGCAAAGATAGTTCCACGGATCTCTAGCTGGATGTATCGGTTGTATCGAGCAACCGTTTGACCCAGCATATTTGGGCTGATTGGTATTATGTCTGCCAGGCTGGCACCGATAGTCCACCGTCGCTTTTGGCAGCCTGTAGTATTTCTAGCTGAATTCTTGCCTTTTTCCCCCTCCTGTTAAATTTGGTCAGCTGTGTATCCAAGTCGTCGTAAATTTGTTGCGATGGAGCACAGGGTAGCATCATCGCCAGATATGAGTTTGGGATAGTTTGGGATAGAGAGTTCATTTTAAAGGCATTGATGCGGCCTACCAAGGACAATGGGAGTGTATTCCATCGAACTAGGTCAGTTTTGATGTTTGAGAGGATCGTTGGGTAATTCAGGTCTGCAATTTTGTGGACAGACTGGGTGATTTTAACCCCAAGATATTTGATGGTGTAGTTGGAGGCGAAAGGGGGGCGACATGGAATGTTGGATCTGAGCGAGAGGATCTCTTATTTTGTCCTGTTCACCGTATAGCCAGTCATGGGCCCATACTCGTGGAGCAATTGGGGCAGGAGTGATACCACAGGTCTGCTGACATAGATCAGGAGATTGTCCATGTAGCGAGTGACTCGGTGCTCCTCTACCCCTCGCATCACACCTGTCCAATCTGGCCCGTGCAGAGTTTTTCAGCAAGTGGTTCCATTGAGAGTGCATACCCATACCAAAGGGGGGGTGTGGGGGCAGGCTTGCCTGGTGCCAGAGTATAGGTCAAATGGATTTGAGGTGGTCCCATTGGTGGTCACTGGGGCTGTGGGATTTGTGTATAGTAGCCGCATGGGCCCTAGGAGCGTTGGTGGGAAGCCTTATACCCTCAGCACCCAGAACATGAAGTCCCATATGATTTTGACAAATGCTTTTTCAGCGTTGATTGTTAGTATTATTTTGTCTGGGTCTCCCCGTCCGATTAAGATGTGTAGTATACGCCTCACGTTGTCTACAGAGTGATGGCCGTGAATAAAACCGGTCTGATTTACATGGATAAGTTGTGGGAGAACTTTCTTTACTCTGTGTGCTAGGCGTTTGGCCAGTATTTTGGCATCTGCGTTTATTAGCGAGAACTATCGGTAGGATCTGCAGTCCTCTGGATTACAGCCCTTGTGAAAGACTTTTATATTGACGCCAGCGTTGATCTCGGTAAGTGACCATTGGACTGTACTTCAGTGAAAATAGTTTCAAGCAATGGGGTGAGACAATCCACCATTACTTTGTATAGGTCGATTGGTAAACCATCCAGTTGGATGCCTTGCCCACTGATAGATATCCTATGGCTTGGGTTATCTCTGCGGCAGTAATTGGTTTCCCCAGATTTGCTTTTTGTGTATCGTTGATTATAATTAGAGGTCTGAGAGAAAGGTGTTAATTCGAATTGGTGGAATCGGGTTCGGGATGGCATATAGTGCACCGTAATAGTCTGCTAATCATTTATATCATTTTCATTCGTTAGTAGAGTCCCAATTCGGTCTCCGATGCCGGTAATGCGTTGCGACACTTGTCTGGTGCATCAAATGGAGGGATCTGTTAGCGTCTAGATATTAGGCCTGTGACCATCTGGTGAACAACTTTTGCGCACTTTGAGTGAAGATTTGCTTGATCTATGCTCTTAGCCAAATGAGTTGAGCGTGTGTATGTGGCTTTTGGGTACGTTTATGCTGGGTTTCTGTGTGCAATATCTCGGCGCTAATCTGAGACTCTCGTTCCCTCCATCCCTTCAGTTTGTGGGCCCATCTGGAAATACATTGCCCGCCGAGGAAGGCCTTGCAGGCGTCCCAACAGGTGTTAGGAGAGTATCCTGGGGTCAAATTGGTCTGCTAAAATAAGTCTGTGTCTATCTGAGGTGTTAGAGAACGTCTGGGTAGGTTAACGCTCTCAGATTTAGGCGCCACAGTGGTCTATCGAGTGGGGTTCCTGTGAGTTTGATGTGAAGAAGTACTGGTGCATGGTCCAACAACGTCGTAGAGAGTATTGTGCATTGATATATGCGTGGTAGGGCAGTCGCAGGGGTCAGCCAGTAATCTAGTCTGGAGTAGGACTTATGGCGATTTTGAGTAGAATATGTAGTCATGTCGCTCTGAATGCAGAGCTCGCCATGTGTCCACTAGTCCCAGTTCAGTCATGAGAGTTTATAGGACTGTGCGTTTGTGTGGGGTCGAGGGTTGTGATAGGTCTGTCCTGTCTGTCCAGTGTCGACTCCATTGTCATGTTCCAATCACCCCCGATGAGGATAAGATTTCTCATATGGTGTGCGCAGTTTGTAAATGTGTGTGTGAAGGAGGGTGGATCTGTGGTTGGCGCACAGATATTTAGGAGGCTCATGGGTTGTTGTCGGACAAGGCCACAAAGCAGGACTTATCTCCCTTCTTTATCCGTTAAGGAGTGGAGGATTGGTTTGGGATGTGTTTGTGGATGTAGATAGATACCCCTCTTTTACTCCGATGCAGAGAGTGAGCAGCTGTCCCGACCCACCCGCAACATAATTTCCCCGATTCATGTGCGTCAAGGTGCGCCTGCTGGAGGAATGCAATGTCGCTCTGCAAGTCTCATTGGTGATTGAGTACTCACCGTCTTTTAATAGGGTATCCCATCCCTTGCACATTAAGGGTTACCAAGCGCGTAGCGGACATTTCTTCGTAACCATAACAAGTTAGTGAGAGGATCTGTATGTTGGTTGGTGAGATTGTACTGGAGTGTATTATTCTCGTTGGGCGATGTGTGCATGTGTGTAAATAAAAACCCTAATATATCAAAGACAACTTTAAACTTGAAAGTCATAACACAAACATTGGGACAATCAAACAGTGTCCCAATACTACATAGTGTAAGCCTATGCACAGGGAGGGGTAGGAGAGATAGTGGATTTCGAGGGGATTGGGTCCTCCGACGTATTCCATATCTATGACAGGTAATCACCACAGCTGTGCTGCTTCGGAAACTTTTTCCTGCGTCGATGAGCCGTCGTCGAGGACCTCCTCCGACGTCCGACGTCATCCAATGTGATAAGTAGGACGCACGACGCCCGTAGCCTCAGTTCCGTTTTTTCCGCGAACGTGTTGCTTCGTGAATCTCGGTTAACGCTCGACTCTTTGGAGTTCTGTTCTTCTCGGTTCTTCGAACATGTTCGTTTTTGTGAGAATATCCTTCGTGTGAAGATGTCTTCTACTTCGTCTTTGACCCCGCGTCCGGGCTTCAAGAAGTGCGGGGAGTGTGGGTCCAAGATGTCGGTGACGGACTCGCATGACGCCTGCCTCTGGTGCCTCGGGGAGGCCCACGACACGGATGACTGTATCGACTGCCAGTCGCTCACGTCCAAAGCCCTACGTGAACGTAAGAAGAAGTTGTCGGTAGGTCGGGTGTCCAAGGCCCGGAAGTCGAAGTCTGCGGGGCTTTCGACAGATGATTCGAGAGGAGACTCTCCGCGTCATCGTCACAAGTCTCGTGGGTCTCCTTCTAGGAGTCGGTCTCACCACTCCTCGGCCTCTTCGAGGCATTCTCGGAAGCGCCAACAGCGGTCGTCTTCCAGGTCCTCTTCTGAGGACTCTGCCCGGCACGTCGCTTACCCCACCAGCCGTGCGACGCCGGAGGAATGGGCTTCCTTCGGGAAGAAAATGCTGGCGATTCTCGAGTCGCAGGGTACTAAGCCGTCCGCGCCCCCGAGTGGGGTCGGTCTTGAGAGGTCGAGAGACACCGCTCGCAAGAGTGCACAGCCCGTTCGGACAAGGGCACTCGTTCTCGACGTACCCGTTCCAGGTCCCAGTCCTCGACGCGTTCGAGACCGTGTGCACCTGTGATGTCTTCGAGGAAGACATCGACGTCTGAGGCGTCGAGGGCGTCGACAGGCTTTCTCGAGGCTCCGGCTCAGAGGAAGTCGTCGACGATCAGGTCGTCGAAGGACACGCTCGGAGCTCCGGCTTCGAGGACTGTTTCGACGCCGTCGATGCTGGCAGCGCTGCATCTGACATCGACGCCGATTTACTCGACGTCGACGCCAATCCTCTCGGCGCCGATGCCTGTTCTCTCGACGCCGGCGCCGATTCACTCGACGCCCTCGCCGCTTTTTGAGGCCGGGGTGTCGGAGGTACCCCGTGGCACGGGGGAACCCCCTAGGAAGGCTCTGGTTAAGAGCAAGCACTCTCGGGTGCCCTCTTTTCGCCATCTGGAATATATTTCGGAGGTGGATGAGGATTCTGATGGCCTGGTTCCTAGTCAGGTTCCAGATGAAATTGTCTCGGGCCATAGTCAGTTTGACGATTTGAGGCAGTCGCTGCATGATGCCAGTGGACTGGACACCTCTCCGGAGGTGGAGTTTTGTAGGCCTGAGCCTGGCTCTCATGCCGATTCCTCGTACCGGCGCCTTATGGCTAGGGTTTCCGAGTACTTGGGATGGTCTGCTCCCCCAGGGGAGTTTGTGCAGGATGATCTCACGGACATCCTTGATGTTGGTCCCCCAACTGACCCGCTACTGCCGTTCCATATGGCTCTACAGAGAAGGGTGGTGGCGGCGGCTTGGACTGCTCCGGAGAGTCTCCCAGCGGTGGGCAGGTCCTTGTCGCGAAAATACCATCCAGCCAGTAGCGACCCCTGCTACTTGACCAGGCACCCCACTCCGGAGGGTTTGGTGGCGCAGGCGGCCACGGCCCCGGCAAAGCAGGCGTTGTACCCTACCATCCCTCCTGATAGGGACGACAAACGTTTTGATGGCTGGGCGAAGAAAGTGTTTTCTTCTGGTGGTATGGCGCTTCAAGCAGCCAACTCCATTTGTGCCTTGTCTCGTTTCACACACTCTCTGTGGAACTGTGTTGCGTTAGCGGCTGAACATATTCCCGAAAGGGACGAACGGGATGGTTTCCTTGCTATGGTCCAGGATGGTAAGGATGCCATGTGTGAGTCCGTTCAGTCGGGTTTGGACATGGCTGAATGCGTCAGCAGGTCCATGGCGACGAGCACCGTGATACACAGGTTTGCGTGGTTGCGGAAGTCGGGGTTTGCTCCTGATGTGCAGTCCCGGCTCCTCAACATGCCCTTTGACAGTGAACACCTTTTTGGCAGCAAGGCTGACGAGAGCCTTGAGAGGTTGCAGACCTCAAAAGCTGCAGCGAAGTCGTTGGGCGCTGCAGTTCGCCAACCTCCGCCTTTTCGTCCTAGGGGACAGCAATGGAGGGGTGATTCCTTTCGCTATTACTCGTCCTTCAGTAAAGCGAGAGGAGCTGGCAGTCAAAGAGGCCAACGCAGGGGTACCAGAGATGGATGACAGGGTACCCATGGTGCCAAGGCCGCTCGGGCAGTTGCCTCTTTGCCCTCAGGTAACGCTGCAGCCACTACCACTCAGTCATGAGGCCATGTCCCATGGTTCGCCGGTTGGGGGAAGGCTGGCGCAGCATCTTGTAGAGTGGCGTGCCATTACTTCAGATGTGTGGGTTCTGGAGATCATAACCCGCGGCTACTGTCTTCCCTTTCGGCACAGGCCTCGCGACAATCCACCGGGGAACCTCTCTTTGCAGAGTCCGGATCCGCTCCTTGCGCAGGAATTTCAAGCCCTGCTGGAGAAAGGCGCCATAGAACTGGTGCCTGTAGCGGAGAGGAACAAGGGATGGTATTCCCCTTATTTTTTGATTTCGAAGAAAGACGGGGGATTGAGACCCATCATGGACTTGCGCGGTTTGAACAAACTCCTCAGGAAGGACAAGTTCAAGATGGTTATTCTCTCTCAAGTCCTCCGCTCCCTTCTGCTTCAGGACTGGTTGGTGTCTCTCGACCTCAAGGATGCTTACTTCCATGTGCCGATCCATCCCAAGCACAAGAAGTACCTGAGGTTCGCGGTTGGCGACTCGCACTTTCAGTTTCGGGTCCTGCCGTTCGGATTGACCTCCGCCCCGAGGGTTTTCACCAAGCTCATGGTGGTGGTGGCAGCGCATCTCAGGCAAGGGGGGATTCACGTCTACCCCTACCTGGACGATTGGTTTATCAGGGGGAGCTCTCCCGAGCAAGTCCTGGATCATCTGTCCATCACCTGCCACTCCCTTCACAGGCTGGGCTTCTCCCTCATTTGACACCAACACAGCGGCTCCATTACATCGGAGCAGTGCTCGACACTTCCCTGGGTCAGTGTTTTCCTCCCCAGGTGAGGGCTCTTCACATTCAGCAGATGGTGCACAAGTTTCAGCATGCCCAGACGCTCCCAGCGTTCGAGTTCTTGAGGTTGCTCGGCCTCATGGCATCCTGCATTCTTCTGGTGCCAGAGGCTCGCCTGCGGATGAGATCTTTGCAATGGGAACTCAAGATGCAATGGTCGCAGTCCTCTGGCAGGATGTCGGACCGGTTCTGGTGCCGCCCTCGGTCGCCCGGGACCTTCTGTGGTGGGCCGTCGAAGGCAACTTGATGAAGGGGGCTCCATTTTGGCTTCCCTGGCCGGAGGTGACGATCGTGACGGATGCATCCCTCACGGGATGGGGAGCTCATGCCAACGGGCTGACAGCGGTCATTGGTCTCCGTCGGAGTCCAGACTCCATATCAATCTGTTGGAGCTGAGGGCTGTCAGGCTAGCCCTGAAGGCTTTTCTGCCGACTGTGCGAGGAAAGAATGTCCTGATCCTGATGGACAACACAGTGGCCATGCACTACCTCAACAAAAGGGGGGGGCAGGGTCACTTCCGCTGTGCAGGGAGGCGATGCAGCTCGAGTTCTGGGCCATCCAGCAGGAAGTTTCGATCTCGGCAGTTCATCTGGCCGGAGACGAAAACGTGACGGCGGACGCTCTGAGCAGGCAGAGCACGATCTCTCACGAGTGGGAGTTGGCTCAGGAGATTCTCCTGGAGATCTTCGCCCTTTGGGGGACCCCTCAAGTGGATCTCTTCGCCTCCAGTGTCAACCGGAAGTGCGAGAGGTTCTGCTCGCGGGAATTTCCTCCAAAAGGAGCCTTAAGAGACGCGTTCGTGGTGGAGTGGTCGTTCCCGCTGCTGTACGCGTTTCCTCCAGTCCCCGTCATCCCGCAAGTGCTGCGGAGGTTACGGAAGTTCGGTTCCCGGATGATCCTTATTGCTCCGGCGTGGGCTCGGTGGACGTGGTACCCGGACCTTCTCGACTTGTCCATCTGCCCTCCACGTCGTCTTCCCTACCGAGACGATCTGCTCTCACGGGAGGGGGGTCAGGTTCTCCATCCAGAGGTCAGATCCCTCAACCTTCACGATTGGCTTCTGAAAGATTGAGGTATAAGGATTGGGACCTCCCTGAAGACGTGATGGATGTGTTGCTCTCTGCCCCAAGGCCAGCAACAAAGTCTCTGTACCGTTGCCTTTGGCGTAAATTCTGCAACTGGTGCAGAGTTCAGAATGTGGATCCTTTTGCATGTGACATCCCCATGGTTCTGTCCTTTTTACTTTCTTTGGCCCACAGGGGCTTGCAAGTGGGTACCATTAAAGGTTACCTGGCGGCGCTGTCCATCTTTAAGCACTCGTCTGAAGAGTGTTCCTACTTTAAAATCCCTTTAATTTCACAGTTTCTGAAAGGGCTCACTAATGTGTGCCCTCTGTCACTTGTTTTGGTGCCCGGTTGGGATTTAAACCTTGTTCTTAAGTTTCTTATGGGTGCTCCATTTGAGCCTTTACATTCTTGCACTTTGAGGCTGTTAACTCCGAAAACTGTGTTTTTAGTTGCGGTTACTTCCGCTCGCAGAGTGAGTGAGTTACAGGCACTTTCAGTTAAGCCACCCTTCACTGTATTTCACAAGGACAGGGTTGTCCTTAGAGTTCGTCCTTATTTTCTTCCGAAGGTAGTGACGGAATTTCATTTGGCCCAGAAGGTTGTTCTTCCGGCATTCTATCCTCCTCCGCATCCTGGTAAGGAAGAGGAGAGGCTCCACAGGCTTGATCCTAGGAGAGCGTTAAGCTTTTATGTTTCACGCATGCCCCGGGCCAGAGTGGACGATCAACTCTTTATTGGTTACTCTGGAAAGCGTTTGGGACAAGCTGTGACAAAACAGACTTTGTCTCGCTGGATTATTTTGGCCATCTCAGAGTGTTACCGCTTGGCGGGTAAGGACCCGCCGGCTGGCTTGCGGGCCCATTCTACCAGGGGTATGGCTGCATCTACTGCCCTGCAGAGGGGTGTTCCTATTCGCAACATCTGTGATGCAGCCACCTAGGCTTCTGTACATACATTTGTACGTCACTATTCCCTCGATTCCATCCGAGGACAGGATCTGGCCTTTGGCAAGGCAGTTCTCTATTCCGCAATTTGATTGGGCATGCTAAATTTGTATTCTAAATTCTTTCCCACCTCCTTGCTTGGTACTGCTTTGGGAGTCTGTCATAGATATGGAATACGTCAGAGGACCCAATCCCCTCGAAGAACAAGTTACTTTCTTACCTGGTAACGTTCTTTCGATGGGATGGTCCGACGACGTATTCCATATCGCTCCCTCCCTACCCTCCCCCCTGCAGAATTTCTTTTGCGATTACAGCTTACGTTCCGTAAGGCTTTGTGTCTGACTGGCAGTTGACTAATGTCACACGTTCTGGGGGAAAAAACTACAACGGAGGCTATGGGCGTCGTGCGTCCTACTTATCACATCGGATGACGTCTGACGTCGGAGGAGGTCCTCGACGACGGCGCATCGGCGTCATCGACGCAGGACGCAGACGCCGAAAAAAGTTTCCGAAGCAGCACAGCTGTGGTGATTACCTGTCATAGATATGGAATACGTCGTCAGACCATCCCATCGAAAGAACGTTACCAGGTAAGAAAGTAACTTGTTCATCTCGCCCATGCCCCTAGCATGCCAGTGAGCCCACCCGGGGTCGCCGCTATCACAGGGATTTGAAATGGGGTGTGAGGGCGGGGGATGGTCCTGGGCGGAGAATGGGGTATTGCGGCATTGACCGTGCGGATTGAAATCGTTTGTTTGATATCCTTGGTGTCAACATCGTACCCTGCCCCTGTTTTATCATGATCTGAGACAGGGAGGTTGGGCTATAGTGTCAAATTAACCATTGTATAGAGAGGTTGTTAGTAGATGGATATTGTGGATTAGAGTCCTTCAGGTTGGAGGTCGGGTGTCTTTGCTGGCGGGTTCAGTTGGTTGCCTGCCGGATTGCTGCCTTTTATTTTTCGATCGTTGTTGGTGCCATTCTGAAGAATCTGCACGGTAAGTTGGTACTTCGTCTTCTGTTTTGGAAGGAAAGTCTGTGGAAACAAGCTCTTGGTGTCGTAAGAGGCGCCAGGCTTCCTCTGGGTCATTGAAGGAGTTCCATTTTCTGTCCAATTGGATGCACCAGACGGCAGGGAATTTTAGATAGTATGTATGATTTGAGCCTTGTAGTGCCTGAAATAGGGGAGCACATTTCTTTCTCCGTCAAGACACTTCGGCAGAGTATTCGTTAAATTTGTGATTGTCTGCCCTTCAGCACGGATTGTACCTGCTGTTCTGTAGACACACAGGATGGCCACCTTATGTTGGAAATTGAGGAGGCACATGGTTATGGGACATGGTCCGTCTCCTACCGCCGGTCTTGGGATGGGGGCTCTGTGAATTCTTTCGATCATATATGTCGTTGGCTCTTGGATATGTAGATGTTCTTGGAAGAAGCGATAAGTGTATGCCTCATGGTCCGATCCCTCCACCTGCTCGGGTAGACCGAGCAGGTGGAGGGATAAAAGTTATTACGCCACAAGCAAAAGTTATTACGCCACAAGCAATTTTCTTGGTCCTCGATTTTTGATCCGAGGCATTGGACCTCCATTATCAGACCATCTAGTTCGGTAGTGGCCACTGCGCTATCATCAAGTGCGCTGATACGTTGCTCATTGTCCGTTGTGCATTCTGCTTGGACATTCAGGCGGGTCTGTACATCTTGAATATCACATTTGATTTCCTGGACTGTGATATTTGGCATTTGGGTTCTCTGGCCTATGGCCCTCATTTCAGTGAGGATTGTTTGCAGTTCATTTTGAACATCCATCTTGGGTTGTTGGCATGAGGAATGGCGTAAGCATGCTTCTATAAAGCTTAGATCAGTATCTCTGCTAATGTTGCCCCCCGATGAGGGTATTGCCATGTCCACCGGGTGGGTAGTTGCTGAAGGCTGGTATCTGAGGGCTTGTATCTGAAGGGCACTGTGGCCGGTCAGAGCACGTTAGGTGTAGCCCTGTATTAGTTGTGTAGGTTGCAGTGGTTGTGCCTTTTGCCTCCCAGCTCTCCAAGTACACCATAAGCCGGTATCTCCATCCACAGCGTGTTATGTGACAGGGATAGAGCTCGTTTTTACACCCAATGCCTGTTATCCGGGTGGATGGTTTGCACCATTCCTGTGGCGTATATCCTTATTTATTTATTGTCACAGTCTGCTGGGGTTGGTATGGATCACCCCCTTGTTTTGGCCGATTTGTCTGTGCCCCTGTGGTGATTTTCTTTCACATTTGTTAAGCTGGATTAGTCACAGGTGGTCTACGCCATGCAATTAGGGTTGGTGTACATGGGGTGGCAGGTGCAGCGTGTGTAGTCTGGTGCTGTGGGGCGTTGTGGATCCGAGGCTTGGCCTTTCTTGTGGATGTGGTCTGGGCTGATGTGGTATTTAGGCAGCTAGACAGTGCTCCATTATGGGGGTGGGCTGATTTAACGCTGTTTTCTGTTGCAACGTGGATCCCTCAGGCATCTGGGGCACTTGCAGGTAGTGTAGCCAAGGCGAGCGATCTGCAGTGATTGATGGTCGGCTCAGCCAGCGGTTAAGTCCCCTGTGATCGCTGTTGTACTTATCACATCCCTCATTTTGTCATGATATTGTCTGCAGCAGCTTGCGGGGAGAGGTACTGGGTGGGAGTGGTCCTTTGATCCCACTGCAGTCGATGGCCCGCAGTGAAGTCATGTTCATCGGGTACGTGGTGCAGGCATCAGGAAGCACTTCTGTCCCAGTGCTTTCAATGTCCCTCCGCCGCACTCCGTCCCTTTTCAGCTTGCGCCGGCCGCTATTTCGCAGCTGTGCCAGTTAGTCTATCTGACAGTGATTCGAAAGGGGAGTCAAGCTCTCTGTTCCTCAAGTTGTGGTCTCGCCATATCTAGTTGAGTATTTATAATCCGTGCAGGCTTTGCGGCCTATTTTGTTGTTAGTTTGCCTGTCTTCACCGGAGCTCGATCACCCTGCCGCCATCTTCATCGGGCTCTAGAGCGCCCCCCTAATGTATCTGTCTTTTTTTCATTTAATTTTTTATTTAATTTCTTATACACCATGTACTATAAAACATTGAACTCCACCCACCCCCCAACCCCTAACTTACCCTCTCCCTCCCAGGTCTTTGGTCTTCCTTTCTGCTTTCTCCTATAAATCAAGTTTGCTGCCGCTTTCTCTTGTCTCATAGTTCTCTCTATTTGTATTTGGTCTGTACTCGCGTTGTTTCCTCTCGTCTTCTCTCCTTGCTGGTGGTTGTTACCCTCCTTCTTCCCTTCTCTTTTATAGTTTTTCCCACTCTCTAGCAGGGGCTGCTTCTCATCCAAGACCCAAAAGGTTTATCTTCCTTGGGCACCAGGCTTTCCTGGAGTCCTTCATTAGAAATTGCATCACCAAATCCCAGTTCAAGAGGAATTTCTGGTGTTCTCCCCTTAGTGAATGTCACTTTTTCCATGGCTACCAGGCTCCAAATTTTACCCACCCATTTGTGTTCCGTGGGTGCCTCTTTTGCTTTCCATTTGCAGCCCACTAGCAAGGCCCTGGCCATCACCAGGATTACATATATTTTCCACTGGGCTTTCGTGGGCAACTTTTCTAGCTCCCCTACCAAGCCCATTATAAACAGCCCCTTATTTGTCGACCTTTCTAAACCCAGTATATCCTTCAACGCTTCATCCCCCAGAATGGTTCGATTGTTGAGCATTGCCACCATATGTGACCCCAAGGTACTTCCTTCCTGCATCCCCTCCAACATGCTTTGGGTGTCGTCCGATAGATTTTGGCAGTTTACTTGGAGTGAGGTGCCATTGGTACATTTTTTGTGTCCATATTTCCTGAATTTGTAGTGAGTTTGTCTATTTGGGTATATTCGCCCACAGGCTTTGCCATTGTTCGGTGTTGATCTCTTGTTTGACTTCCCTTTCCCAGTTGCGCATGAACTGTCTTTCCCCCGAATCCTCCCCTTCTTTCATCAGTCTGTATAGCGCCCCAACTAGGTGTCTGTCCCCTCTATTAGTGGAAAAGTATTCCTCAAACTGGGTTAGTTTGCATGTCGCTGCTTCCTTTACTTTAGGATGTTGGGGCCCAGTATCTCAGCTGGGCATAATGGAATCTTTCCCATTCCTCTACCCTAAAGTAATTTTGACATTGGAGGAAAGATTTTATCTCCTCACCTTCGTGTAGATCCCTTCGCATCCGACATCCCCCTTCTTGCCATTGTCAAATTTTGTCCTGGCCCACTCTGGCAAAAATCGGGGTAAGCGGCGATGGGAACGTAGTCATTTGTGACTACTTTACCACCTCGTCCCACGTTTGCCCTACTATGGACTCAATGTCACTACAATACATGTTATGGGGTCTGTCCTCCCGGGATAGAAATAGTACCTTCTCCAGATCCGTACCCACCACCGCTCTATCCATTTCCCTCCACTTTTTCGCTTTGCCTCCTTTGTCCAATCCCTCAACACTCTAATCTGAGCTGCACGATAATATGCTATTGGGTCGGGTTCTACCATCCCCCCTTTGTTCCTAGGTTGCAGCATCAGTTTACGTGAAATTCTTGGTTTCTTCTGCTCCCAAATATAGGCCAGCGTGTGTTTGCATAGCTTTCGGAAGGACGACGTCGGGACCTTAGCGGGGATGGCCATAAACGCATGCAGTAGTTTCGGCAGAACAACCATTTTCAAGGCATTACCACCCATCCATGATATGGTTAAGGAGCTCCAGCTGTGGAGCATGTTCTTGATGACCTCCATCAGAGGGGTATAGTTAGCCCTGAACAGTTGGTCAATGGTTTTTGTAATGTAAATTCCCAGATACTTTATTTGGGGCCCACGAGTACACTTACCCGGCTTTTAACTCCCCTCCCCTTCCTTTTCTGGTGATATTTGTAGACTCAGAACTTCCGATTTGTTCATGTTTATTTTCAGCCCGGCTACTTTCCCAAACTTTGCTAGAGCATTGCCTACTGCTTTTATGGACTCCTGAGGATTTGTTAGCGTTAGCAGCATGAGGTCTGCGAAGACTGCCACTTCATGTACCCTCATGCCAAATGGGACCCCTTCTATATCTTGGGTGGTTCTCATCGTGCTCAGGAGAGGTTCTAGGTGGATGGCATATAATAGCGTGGGCAAGGGGCATCCCTGTTTTGTTCCTCTAGATACCACTACTGGGTTGGAGAGCTCCCCGTTTATAAGTAAGTGTAGAGAAGGGTCTTGATAATTGGCTGGGATTTTGGACTTAAAAGCCTCTCTGAGTCTTATTTTGAGCATGGTAAGGAAGAGAAACCGCCACTCCAGCCTATCGGAGGCTTTTTCTGCATCCAACACGACCACTAGGGCTGCCGTACATGCTTTGTTAACCTTCTCTATGATATGGGCAATTCCCCTGGTGTTGTCATCTGTTTGCCTACCCCGTATACATCCCGATTGATCTGTCTCTACCAGTCCAGGGAGTAGAGATTCTAATCGGTTTACCAGGATCTTAGTATATATTTTGCCATCTAGGTTAATGATTGCAATTGGCCTCTATGCACTGCATGCTGTATGATCCTTCCCTGGCTTAGGCAACAGTACCACTTTTGCTTCTTCCATCAATGGTATTATCCCTTCCACAAACTTGTTGAACAGGGAGGCCAGGCGTGGAGCCAAGATCTTCTTGTACGTCTTATAAAACTCCGATGTGAAGCCATCAGGACCCGGAGCTCTATTGGAGGGGAGTGCAGTGATTGCCTTGGACACCTCCTCTCTAGATATCTCCTTCTCTAGTTCCTCCCTTTCCTGGGTCGTTATCTCCGGCAACGTACATTTCTCCAGGTATTCCGCCTGGCTCTCCTCATCTGGGTTTTCCATTTTATATACTTCCCCATAAAATGTCTCAAATTCCCTCTTAATCGATTTAAGGTCTGGTCGCTTGTCTGCCCCCCCAACCCCCTACCTTCTTAATTTTTAGAATAGTTATTTCTTTTTCCTCTTTCCTTAGCATTCTTGCCAGAAGTCTGTCCGCTTTATTTGCCTTAATATAGTACCTCTCTTTGGGATGTATAAGGGACCTCTCTGCTCTGCTAGTTTGTAGTGTTTCCAGTTGACCTCTGACTGCCCTATATTCCCTTCTAGTCTCTCCTGAGGGGTTTGCTGCCATTTCCAGCATATTTGCCTTCATCTTATCCTCTAGGTCCTCTTGTCGTTTCCTGGTTTTTCTGTCCCTCCTTGCGTCCCTCTGTGCCTTTATGGCTATTATATTCCCTCTTATAGTAGCCTTAAAGGCGTCCCATATTGTGCGTGGGTCTACGTCTTGGGTTTCATTTGGAAATATTGGTCTGTCCCTTCCCTCAATTCTCCCCTTAGGATTTCATCCTTGAAAATGTGTGCCATCTCCAAAGCCCTGCTAATTGTTTTGGTTGTGTGAGTGTCATTGTGATGGGGGCATGATCCAATATGGCAATGACTCCCACCTCCACCTCCGTCACTCTTCCTAGCAAGGAACGTGACACCCACATATAATCTATCCTTGAAGCTGTTTTATGGAAGTGGGAGTAGAAAGTGTAACCCCTGGATTCCCCCTTCTTTTCCCTCCAAATGTCTACTAGTGACTGGTTTTCCATTTTCTCCCGTAGTTCCTTCGATGGTTTGTTTTGGGTATGGTAAATTCTAGCAATCCTGTCCCTTACTGGATCCCATGCTAAATTGAAATCTCCTGCGAATATTATGTTTCCCTTAGCTAACCCTTCTAGTTTTTGCATCATTGTTTGAATGAAGCGGCCTTGTCCCATATTGGGAGCACAGAGTGATGCTAGTCTTATCTCCCCCCCCTCCGTGGAGAGTTATTGCTATGAACCTGCCATTAGTGTCTTTGCTTGTTCATTGCTATGAGAGTGCTCCCTTTCTTCCCCGGGTTATTTGATTGTTGTATTCGGTCATAGCCCCGTATTCTAATTCTGTGCTCATCTTTCTCTTTTATGTGTGTTTCCTGCTGCGCGATTAAGTCTGTGTTCTCCCTTGCCAGAACATTTTCCTGTGTTTTTTCCTCTTAATTGGGGAGTTAAGCCCTTTAATATGTAGGGATATAATTTTTAGATACCTATCATTAGCCATTGCTTACAGGTATTCTGTTCCCTTTCCATGGTCGGCTTATTTGATCCCCTCCTGACCTGGTTCCCCCTCTCACCCCTCTTATCCTCTCTCTCCCCTCTCTCCCCTCACTGGGGTGGCTCAACCAGCCTTTAGCCCCTCCCAAATCTCCTCATTGGGTGTTGAGAACCTTTCCTCCCCCAGTGCCCCCTTTAGCAGGTCTTCCTTGACCCATGTGATGATCCAGGAATCCCCCTCACTCACCACCGCTTATGTTTTTACCCCTCCCCAGGCGCTCTTACTTTTCTCTTAGAGCCGTGGGAGTTTTATTTGTTGGAACTCCTTTCCAGGGGCTCTGATTTGTGTGCTGGGTCTTTTGCCGGGGGTCTCGGGCCCAGTGGGCCCCTCCTTTTCCTTGCCTTTCTCTTTGATTCCTGCGTGGACCATTCCCATGCCTTCCTTTTTGGGTGGTCCTTTCCTGGGCTCTGCGATTCGCTCTGTGTCGGTTCTGCCTCTATGCCGAGTATGGCCACCCCTTCTTCCATCGTGGTGATCCTTCTTAGCCTTTTATCCACTTCGAACAGGAGGCTGAATGGCAAAGTACATTTGTATCTGATGCCTCCCTTCAGTAACTCTTGTACTATCGGACGCATCTGCCGTCTCTTAGTGAGCGAAATTAGGGAAGGTCCGGATATAGCTGGATCGTAGCTCTGTTGAAATTGAGGTAGTCAGATTGTCTGGCTGCCACCAAAATGTTCTTTGTGCATATATTTGTGCATAGCTACTAGGACATACCTTGGCCTTGCTCCCGGCTCATTCCTCTTTGGCCCCACTCTGTGTACCCTGTCCATCAGGATTTAATCGGGATTTGAGAAATCAATCAGGGTTGCAAATATTTGTTTCACTGTTTGTTGCAGCTCTGCATCCCCCACTGTTTCGGGAATTTCCTTGACCCTGATGTTTGCCCTCCTTGACATATTTTCAAGGTCTTCAGTCTGGATTTCCAGGGTGTGCGTGGCCCGGACCAGGTGTTCCATCATGTCTTCTACTTTGAGTGTCGTCCACCAGCTCCACCAGCTCCTGCAGGGCTGTTTCGTTATTGTCTACTCTTGCTTCCAATGTATTTAGTTCATTCTTTGCCTCCTTTAGTGCTCCCATCAGTTCCTCCTTCATTTTGTATTTTTTTGTAACCCCTCTTTCATCTTGGTCCTCTTCCTGGGGGATTTCCTTCTTGCGTCTGACTGCTCCCATGTCGCTATCTGGCTGGAATCCCCTCTCTTTCCTCCACATATTCTGTAGCGCACCTTGAGGGTTCTTTTTGTTTCCTTTCGCGGGGATCTGGGGTCCTTTCCTCTGTTTTTTGACATTTTAACTGGTTTCCGGAGTATCCGGTCGTAGAATTGCACTTCCCCGTGTGGTGTCCCTTTCATGCCACTTCCATACCCACTGGTATAGCTGTGCAGACTACTTCTTTTACTGCTTTATTGTTGGGGGCGCATTATTTCCTGGTTTGCCCATGCCCCCTCTGTTGGGAGAGGTGGATCACAAAGCCTCCCCTTTTTCTGTATCTGATTGCCCCCCCCCCCCCCCCAAGCCTGCCTCCTCTTGCCTCCTTCTCCGGATGACCCCTGCCCAAGGGGGGTACTCCCTTTTGGCCCCCTGCCTATATGGAGCCAGCCTGCGGTTCATGCTGCTCCCGTTGTTTGTATGCACAGTCCCTATTTAGCCAGATGGGGCCTGGTGTCCCACAAGCTGGCCTTCTTCCTTATGTGGTCAATGTCCTTTCCCCCTCCATTACAGCTCCGGTCTGCTCTATCTGCTCTGGGGGATTAACTTTTGCCTTGCGGTTGACAGTTGCCCCCCCTCCCCACAACCTCCTCCCCCGCTTCTGTCTCATGGCCTCCATTTCTTTTCAACTTTTATGGATGTGGTCTGTTCCGGATCAGACTCCCGTTCCTCCTCTACCTCCTCCCTTCATCTAGTGCCTCATCACCTGCACAAGGACATATAAAGACATGAAGAATCATGTTAATTGTGTCAACAACATACATCAGTATGACAATGCTGTCCTGCAACACATTGCTGTGCATGTAAGCATACACACACTATGTACAAGAAGCTTTCAGATCATGGCGTATGCAGACTTGCAACAACATTCCATGTTCCTGACCATGTAGCCAGTGGACACATTGACATCGGATATGGTTCTTTGAAAGCAAATTGTGGCCCATGGCACAGCAAACTATTGACAAATACATACTAAATGTGCATCATAATGTGGCTATGGAACATGCTATTACATTACATGTGTACACGTACGCACATATTCACAGCCAAGTGCAAATCAATTACATGCCACACCAGTGTAGAACTGGCACAGGGAGTACACACAATGTGGACGTGGCCTGAGTGTGGAGTCCCAGGTGTGTGATGCGGAGAGAGTAATTACATGCACTGGGAAATGGGAAGGACAGTGACACAGAAGAGAGACGGAGGCATGGACCCATGGAGTGTGTGCTGAGTGTGAGAGGTTAACATGGATGAATCCTGACTAATATTTGACTACGGGGTCAGTGTCATAGCTGCACCGGGGATGTGCACAGTGTTGTGAAATGCAATGTCACTCATGGCACACTGTGAGGCCAGCTGGTAGTCTTCATGGATGTTATCTGTAGCAAGGAACCACCTACGTGCGTGTGTGGATGGACTATCTACACCATGCACTGCATGATGTGTAACACATGCTTCAGACTGAAGCACTTGTCTTGCAGAGTGGGAGTCACTGACATCACTGATGCAACTAAGCAGAAGCCACATTGTGGTAGCATGTTGAAAATGTTGTTTGTGTATGCTGGTGGGTGACGACGACTGACACAATGCCATGTGCAATGGATGTACGACACATGGGCTGTATCCACTCTAGAGTACTCTGTGCATTAGTCAGTACACCATGACATGGTCCACCAAGGGCAACACAATCGTACTTCTTTGTTTAATCTACATACTCATACTCAGGATGCACACGCTTGGTCACTCACCGGACGCGCCTCGTAGTTTGGCAGTCCTCCCACGCCTTGCACCTGATCCAGATGAATTAACTGGCTCATAGCCTCCTCGTGAGGTGTGAGCTCCTTCTCCTGTGGTAACCCCCCTCCAGTTGTCAGAGCAGAGGCGACGTTGGCACCCAGCTTGTGTTCGGTGCAACGGTGGAGGTCATCACACCTCTTCATGACCTGAGAAGCAGTGCGCCTCTCATTCCCTAAGGCGTTGATATCATCTGTGACTCGCTGCCAATGCACCATAAACTGAGCAGGTGTCTGTGTGCTCCCTGACTGTGTGCATATGTCACAGTGGTCTGCGCCCACGTAGTCCAAGAGGATTTGGAGTTCCTCATCATTGAAACTCCTCTTCCTCAACGTGGCAGTGTCTTGTGCCGTGCATTGGGGTTGAGCATCTTCCTGTTGTGCACGTTTTGCCTTCTTGGCATGTGGTACAGACCCTATGTGGCTGGGACCACTCAGAGCACCAGATGCTTGACCACTAGTGTCCTGGGCCATGGCATCCCCCACTGTTGCTGGGACAGCAGCTGCCCCAGCAGGTCCCTGACCCTGGGGGGTGGGGGCAGGAGATTTCCCTGTACATCCCTTACCCTTTGAAAGACGGACAGCAGCTGCCACTGCGTGTCCGTGTACCTGGGGGACGACAACAGCAGCTACCTCTGCAGGTCCCTGACCCGGTGGGGGGACAACAGCAGCTACCCCTGCAGCTCCATGACCCTGTAGGGGGACAACAGCAGCTGCCCCTGCAGCTCCTTGACCCTGTTGGGGGGACCACAGCTGTCTCTGCATGTCCCCTAACCCTGGAGGTGGGGGCAGCACCTTCTGCTGCATGTCCCCTGCCACCTTTCCCTCTTGGGGCCTTCCCACTCACGGGAAAAATGGACTTGTACAATGGAAGGCACACCAAGCAATTGTCCTGGGCAATCAGAGTGACGGGGCAGTGTGCGTGATGGAAAACATACTTCTGTGCTGTGGTCCAGCAAGACTCAATATTAGCACTGGTGAAAAAATATATGGGACGCGTAATGCACAGGCACCCCAAAAATCATAAATGCATGCACGCAACACCTCAGGAGCTCCCGTAAAAAGAAAAGGCGTTACCTGATGCCCTGTGGTACCCAGCAACACAATAAATGCATACTTAAAGCCCAGAAAGCTATTGTAATGGTAATAATGGAGGTACGCGATACAGAGGCACCCAGAGTATGACTAATGCATACGCAACTTACTGTTAGCCTCTGAAAAAAGAAAAGTAGACGCGTAGAGGCAAATCCCGCCCCCCCAAAATAAGAGGTTCGTACTGTCACAGTAGTGACCGAATTGTATGGCACCCCAACATTCTCAATAATGCACTCGTCCATCCACTCGCAATCGCATGTACAGTCGGATTTGCTTCTACAAACTTCTTTATCTGAACGCCAGCACGCAGCGCGTGTCACGTAAGTTACGCACTGAGGGCCTTTACTCTGATTTTACATGTCTGTGCGTCAAACACACGAAGTAAGCGTCACTCTGTTTCTGGCTGCCCACACAATAGACACAGAAGACCCACAATCCTGCCTACAAGCCTTTTTACCTGCCTCCTACTGCCCTGAGCTGCCTCTTACCGAGCCATCTGCTGCTGCCTGCCCACTGTGTGTGCCTGCTGCCCACCTGCCCTGTATTTTGAGTGCCTGCTGTCCAGCCATTGTCAGTGCTCCTGTCCTTGGCCCTGTGACCGCCTTAGCTGATTCACCATACTCCCAACGTACCATACCATTACCACCGCTCCACAGCCCATCCACAGGACCACCATGCAAACCATACCTGCCTCAGGGGTTGCCTTGTCTGAACTAATATTGTCTGAGTTAAGTGGCAACCCTGTGTCAGCGAGGCAGAGGGCTGTTGACTTCACTGCCAAGAAAGTTGACGTCCTGGTGGAGCAGGTCCTGGGGCATTATGATGCCCTCTTCAATACACCGACGCAACGCGGCAAGGAAGGACACAAGCTGATCTGGGACGGGATCATGGATGCCATCAACGTGGAGAGGGTGGCATCTCGCACCTTCAAACATGTGCACAAGCGCTGGGAGGACCTAAAATCCCAGACCCACAACAAAGCCATGCGCTTCCTCCTGGACGGTGCCACTGCGAAGGGCGGAGGTTACCGGATCAACACCACCAACATGCGGGTCCTGGAAAAGTTCTACCTGGCACTGCACACCCAGGTCAGCGAGTTGCAGCAACGTCTGGAGTTGTCAGGTGAGTGTCCTTGTGTTGCTAGGCTCCACAGTGCAAGTGCATGTTCCTGTATGTTGGAAGTGAGCAGCTTAGGCTTACAGCAAGTATGCCTCTTGTACGGATGTCTGTGTGCAGGACCCAGACAGTGCTCTACATGTGTGCAGTGAACCATGTGTAATTTTTTTGAGATTTCATTTGCATTGTGTGTTGTACTGCTGCCTTTCACAACGTGCACGTGTTCTGTTACATGTGTATGAGACATGCCCGTGTGACAGATGAGGTGGTGTTGGCAACCTCATGTGAATGCAAGGTGTTCATGTGTATGTGTCAAAGATGTGATTTTGTGACTGGCCATCACTCATGGCTGGATGAAACAGGTGCATTTCAATGTGTGGCGTAGTCATATGGCGGGATTGCAGTTGACGGTACCCTGATGTGATTGATCATCGCACTGCTTGAGGACTGTTAGTTGATGTGTGTGCATGACATGTGTATGAGCACATGATGCATGTGTGTGTAGCATGCACAATTGATAGGTTGTGACAGTGCCATGTGATTCTGTTGAGATGGGCAGGCATGTATGTGCATGTATTTGTATTGCATGTTCATGTGTGTTGTGGTGGATGGTGGTTCCCTTTACTAGTGAACTTCACGTGCAAGTTTGTGTTGCCACACACACATTGGTGCAGTACCCTGATGTTTGTGTTCTATGTCTCCTTATCCACAGTTGCGTTGGAAGAAGAGGGCAGAGTGTGTGTTGCGGAGCAAGGCAGCAGGGATGCCTCCACCAGGCAGAGGCGCAAGGCCCAGCTACGCCCCCTGGACAGCACATCATCAGGGAGCGAGGTGACTGGTGCCGCGTCGGGACCATCGGCCAATGCTGCTGGGGGTAAGTCCAAGAGGGCGAAGGTGGACGTGGACTCCTCAGCAGTGGGGGGACAGGTGAGACAACACAGGGGCTATCCACTGCAGGAGTGGAGGGGGAGGAGGCCGCCGTAGTAACACAGCCAATAGGCTCAGGGCGGGGTGGTGAGGTAGGTGTGACTACTGCAGTCCTGCCCCTGGGGCATGAGGCTGTGCAGGCCTCGCTTGTTTTGCCTGTGCAAATTCCTGTCCCTGGACCAGTGTCTACAGCTGTATGCACCTGCCGACATGCCTCAACCCGGACCCAGCCTTAAGTGTCGGATGCTTCCACCCAGACCGACACCCCCAATGCCGGCAGCTGTTGCCATTCGGGCCGGTGTGGTACCCATGCTGGTCGGTGTTTTGAGGTGTACTGGCGTGATACGTGATGAAGTGCAGGCTTGCGATCGAGTGCTTGCACATCATCACGATGACATGTGGCGTCTCCTCACATGGCTAGCAACAATCGTGGTCCAGTTTGTGCTGCGTGGGCTGTCCAGTAATGCGACCCCCCCTCCTTGCCTTCCTCCTCTTTACGCCCGTCATCCTCCGGGGCGCCTTCCGGCCCAGATACACCCAGGGCCTCCTTTGCACCAGTCCCCCCCCCATATTGGCCCATATGGTGGAGCCAACGTCTCTGCCTGAGTTGGGAGTTGACCGTGAATCATCTGAGGTGGCCACCATGCCGATCCAGGCACTGACAGTAGCACCGGCAATGGAGGGAGAGCAGGCACCCACAAGCAAGGCACGGGCCATACACCTTCGGATAATGTCATCAGCCCGGAGGTTGTACACACAAAGCAGGCACCGGGTACTATGACAGCAGCAGGCTCTAAGGAGAAGCCTCTTTTTCGAGGGGATTGGGTCCTCCGACGTATTCCATATCTATGACCGGTAATGTCCACAGCTGTGCTGCTTCGGAAAATCGTTGGCGTCTGCGTCCTGCGTCGATGCGCCGTCCCCGAGGACCTCCTCCAATGGCCGACGTCACCCAATGTGATAAAGAGGACGCACGACGCCCATAGCCTCACTTCCGTTTTTTCCGCGAACGTGTTCGCTTTGTGAATCTCGGTACGCCTCGACTCGTTGGAGTTACTGTTTTCTTTCTCGGTTCGTTGAACCTGTTTGGTTTGTTTGTGGCAATGTCTTTCTCGTCTTCGACCCCGCGTCCGGGCTTCAAGAACTGCAGGGACTGTGGGTCCAAGATGTCGGTCACGGACTTGCACTACGCATGCCTCTGGTGCCTCGGGGAGGTCCACGATACGGACGACTGTGTCGACTGCCAGTCGCTCACTGCGAAGGCCTTGCGAGAACGCAAGAAGAAACTGTCGGTAGGTCGGGTGTCCAAGCCCCGGAAGTCGAGGTCTGTGGGGCTTTCGACCGATGACTCGAGGGGTGACTCTCCGCGTCGTCGTCGGAAGTCCGGTGGGTCTCCTTCCAGGAGTCGGTCTCGCCACTCCTCCGGCTCTTCTAGCCATTCCAGGAAGAGCCGGCATAGGTCGCCTTCCCCGTCCTCTTGCGAGGACTCCGGCCGTCGGCGGGTCGCTTATCCCTCCATGCAAGCGACACCAGAGGAATGGGCTTCCTTCGGTAAGCAGATGCTAGCGATTCTGGAATCGCAGGGCACCGGTCCGTCTGTGCCTCCGAGTGGGGTCGGTCGGCACCAGTCGAGAGACACCGCCCATACGCCTTCGGGCTCGGGTGGTCGGCACGGATCGTGGGAGAGGTCCCGCTCGGACAAGGGTAGCCGTTCAAGCCATGCCCGTTCCAGGTCCCGGTCCTCGACGCGCTCAAGACCGCGTGATCCTGTGCCGTCTTCAAGAAGACGTCGACGCCTGTGGCGCCGAGGTAGTCGACGATTACTCTCGAGGTTCCGTCTTCGAGGGGGGTCGTCGGCGCCCAGGCTGTCGAGAGACACGCTCGGAGCTCCGGCTTCGAGGACTGTGTCGACGCCGCCGATGCTGGAGGCGTTGCAGCTGACGTCGACGCTGATTCGCTCGACGTCGATGCCTTTTCTGTCGACGCCGGCGCCGACTCGCTCGGCACCCTCAACGCCTTTCGAGGCAGTGGTGTCGGAGGGGCCCCGTGGCACGGTTTGCCCCTAAAAAGGCTATGGCTAAGGTCCGGCACTGCTTTGGTCCGCAGAGGTCTTCCTCTCCCCGCCTGGAGTACATTTCAGAGGGTGATGAAGGCTCTGATGGCGGTTTGGTTCCGCTTACAGTTCCGGATGAACCTATCTCGGGCCATAGACAGTTTGATGACCTGAGGCAGTCACTGCATGATGCCAGTGGATTGGACACCTCTCCGGAGGTGGAGTTTTGTCGGCCGGAGCCTGGCACTCATGCCGATTCGTCATATCGGCGCCTTATGTCTCGGGTTACCGAGTACTTGGGTTGGTCGGCTCCCCCAGGGGAGTTAGTTCAGGATGATCTCACGGACATCCTTGATCTCGGTCCACCCACTGACCCGGTTTTGCCTTTTCATATGGCTTTGCAGAGAAGGGTGGCGGCGGCTTGGACTGCTCCGGAGAGTCTCGCGGCAGAGGGCAAGTCTTTGTCACAAAAATACCGTCCAGCCAGTAGCGACCCCTGCTACTTGTCGAGGCACCCCATGCCGGAGAGTTTGGTGGTGCAGGCGGCTATGGCCCCGGCAAAGCAGGCGTCGTATCCTACCATCCCTCCGGATAGGGACGACAAACGTTTTGACGGCTGGGCGAAGAAAGTGTTTTCTTCTGGGGGTATGGCGCTTCAGGCGGCCAACTCCATATGTGCCTTGTCTCGTTTCACACACACTCTGTGGAACTGTGTTGCATTAGCAGCTGATTATATTCCCAAAGGGGATGAACGGGGTGGTTTCCTTGCTATGGTTCAGGATGGCAAGGATGCCATGTGTGAGGCCGTTCAGTCGGGTTTGGACTTGGCGGATTGTGTCAGCCGGTCCATGGCGGCGAGCACCGTAATGCGCAGGTTTGCGTGGTTGAGGAAGTCTGGGTTCGCTCCTGATGTGCAGTCCCGGCTCCTCAACATGCCTTTTGACGGTGAACACCTTTTTGGCAGCAAGGCTGACGAGAGCCTTGAGAGGTTGCAGACCTCCAAAGCTGCAGCAAAGTCGTTGGGTGCTGCAGTTCGCCAACCTCCGCCTTTTCGTCCTAGGGGACAGCAATGAAGGCGAGGTTCCTTTCGCTTTTACTCGTCCTTCAGTAAAGCGAGAGGAGCTAGCAGTCAGAGGCCATCGTAAGAGTGCCAGAGGTGGAAACAAAGGTACTTGAGGTGCCAGGGCCGCTCGGGCAGTTGCCTCTTTGTCCTAAGGCAACGCCGCAGCTGCTACCACTCAGTCATGAGGCCAGGTCCCATGGTTCGCCGGTTTGGGGAAGGCTGGCGCAGCATCTTGTAGAGTGGCAAGCCATTACTTCGGATCTGTGGGTTCTGGAGATCATAACCCACGGCTACTGTCTTCCTTTTCGGCAGAGACCTCACGACAATCCACCAGGGAACCTCTCTTTGAAGAGTCCGGATACGCTCCTTGCGCAGGAAATTCAAGCCCTGCTGGAGAAAGGCGCCATAGAACTGGTGCCTGTAGCGGAGAGGAACAAGGGATGGTATTCCCCTTATTTTTTGATTTCAAAGAAAGACGGGGGATTGAGACCCATCATGGACTTGCGCGGTTTGAACAAACTCCTCAGGAAGGACAAGTTCAAGATGGTGGCTCTTTCTCAAGTCCTCCAGGCCCTTCAACTTCAGGACTGGTTGGTGTCTCTCGACCTCAAGGATGCTTACTTCCATGTGCCGATCCATCCCAAGCACAAGAAGTACCTACCTGAGGTTCGCGGTTGGCGACTCGCACTTTCAGTTTCGGGTTCTGCAGTTCGGATTGACCTCCGCCCGAGGGTTTTCACCAAGCTCATGGTGGTGGTGGCAGCGCATCTCAGGAAAGGGGGGATTCACGTCTACCCCTACCTGGACGATTGGTTGATCAGGGGGAGCTCTCCCGAGCAAGACCTGGATCATCTGTCCGTCACCTGCCACTCCCTTCACAGGCTGGGCTTCTCCCTCAATTTAAAGAAGTCCCATTTGACACCAACGCAGCGGCTCCAGTACATCGGAGCAGTACTCGACACGCCCCTGGGGCAGTGTTTTCCTCCTCAGGTAAGGGCTCTTCACATTCAGCAGATGGTGCACAAGTTTCAGTTTGCCCAGACTCTCCCAGCGTCCGAGTTCTTGAGACTGCTCGGCCTCATGGCATCCTGCATTCTTCTGTTGCCAGAGGCTCGTCTGCGGATGAGATCTTTGCAGTGGACACTCAAGCTCCAGTGGTCTCAGTCCTCCGGCAGGCTGTCGGACCCTGTTCAGGTGCTGCCCTTGGTAGCCCGGGACCTTCGGTGGTGGGCCGTCGAGGGCAATCTGATGAAGGGTGCCCCATTTTGGCTGCCCTGGCCGGAGTGGACGATCGTGACGGACGCATCCCTCACGGGATGGGGAGCTCATGCCAACGAGCTGACAGTCAGCGGTCGTTGGTCTCCGTCGGAGTCCAGACTCCATATCAATCTGTTGGAGCTGAGGGCCGTCAGGCTAGCCCTGAAGGCTTTTCTGCCGACTGTGCGCGGGAAGAGTGTCCTGATTCTGACGGACAACACGGTGGCCATGCACTACCTCAACAAAAAGGGGTGTGCAGGGTCACTTCCGCTGTGCAGGGAGGTGATGCAGCTCGAGTTCTGGGCCATCCAGCAGGAAGTTTCAATCTCGGCAGTTCATCTGGCCGGAGATGACAACGAGACGGCGGATGCTCTGATCAGGCAGAGCACGATCTCTCACGAGTGGGAGCTGGCTCAGGAGATTCTCCTGGAGATCTTCGCCCTTTGGGGGACGCCTCAAGTGGATCTCTTTGCCTCCAGTGTCAACCGGAAGTGCGAAAGGTTTTGCTCACGGGAATTTCCTCCAAAAGGAGCCTTAGGAGACGCGTTCGTGGTGGAGTGGTCATTCCCACTGCTGTACGCGTTTCCTCCATTCCCCGTCATCCCGCAAGTGTTGCAGAGGTTACGGAGGTTCGGTTCCCGGATGATCCTCATTGCTCCAGCGTGGGCCCGGAGGACGTGGTACCCGGACCTTCTAGATTTGTCCATCTGCCCTCCACGTCGTCTTCCCTACCGAGACAATCTGCTCTCACGGGAGGGGGGGGTCAGGTTCTCCATCCAGAGGTCAGATCCCTCAATCTTCACGCTTGGCTTCTGAAAGATTGAGGTATAAGGATTGGGACCTCCCTGAAGACGTGATGGAGGTGTTGCTCTCGGCCATGCGGCCGGCAACTAAGTCTCTGTACCGTTGCCGTTGGAGAAAGTTCTGCGACTGGTGCAGAGTTCAGAATGTGGATCCTTTTGAAAGCGACATCCCCATGGTTTTGTCTTTTTTGCTTTCTTTGGCCCACAGGGGCTTGCAAGTGGGGACCATTAATGGTTACCTGGCGGCGCTGTCCATATTTAAGCGCTCGTCTGAAGAGTGTTCCTATTTTAAGATTCCTTTAATTTCGCAGTTTTTGAAAGGGCTCACTAATGTGTTCCCTCCATCATCTTTTTTGGTGCCAGGTTGGGATTTGAACCTTGTTCTTAAGTTTCTTATGGGAGCTCCGTTTGAGCCTTTACATTCTTGCCCTTTGAGGCTGTTAACTCTGAAAACTGTATTTTTAGTTGCGGTTACTTCCGCTCGCAGAGTGAGTGAGTTACAGGCACTTTCAGTTAAGCTACCCTTCACTGTATTTCACAAGGACAGGGTTGTCCTTAGAGTTCGTCCTTCTTTTCTTCGGAAGGTGGTTTCGGAATTTCATTTGAGCCAGAAGATTGTTCTTCCGGCGTTCTATCCTCCTCCTCATCCTGGTAAGGAAGAGGAGAGGCTCGATAGGCTTGATCCTAGGAGAGCGTTGAGCTTTTATATCTCGCACATGTCCCAGGTCAGAGTGGACGATCAACTTTTCATTGGTTACGCTGGAAAGCGTTTGGGACAAGCTGTGAAGAAACAGACTTTGTCTCGTTGGATTATTTTAGCTATCTCCGAGTGTTACCGCTTGGCGGGTAAGGACCCTCCGGCTGGCTTGCGGGCCCATTCTACCAGAGGAGTGGCTGCGTCTACTGCCCTGCAGAGGGGAGTTCCTATTCGTCACATCTGTGATGCAGTCACCTGGGCTTCAGTACATACTTTTGTACGTCACTATTCCCTCGATTCCATCAGGGGGCAAGATCTTTGGCAAGGCAGTTCTCTATTCCGCAATTTGATTGGGCATGCTAAATTTGTATTCTAAATTCTTTCCCTCCTGCTTGCTTGGTACTGCTTTGGGAGTCTGTCATAGATATGGAATACGTCGGAGGACCCAATCCCCTTGAAGAACAAGTTACTTTCTTACCTGGTAACGTTCTTTCGATGGGATGGTCCGACGATGTATTCCATATCGCTCCCTCCCTGCCTTCCCCGCTGCAGAATTTCTTTTGCGATTGCAGCTTGCGTTCCGCAAGGCCTTGTGTGTCTGACTGGCAGAAAACTGGTGGCACACGTTCTGTAACTGAGGCTATGGGCGTCGTGCGTCCTACTTATCACATCGGGTGACGTTGGCTGTCGGAGGAGGTCCTCGGGGACGGCGCATCAACGTCATCGACGCAGGACGCAGACGCCAAAGATTTTCCGAAGCAGCACAGCTGTGGACATTACCTGTCATAGATATGGAATATGTCGTCGGACCATCCCATCGAAAGAACGTTACCAGGTAAGAAAGCAACTTGTTCTTCTCAGGGCGTACCATCCGAGGAGGCAGGTAAACAGCATCAGGCAGGACGCATATGTGGAACTGCGTAGCAGAATGCCTTCCGTGTTCGTGCGCTACGGGCTGCGTATCGGAGCAGAGAGGCAGCGGGCTCGGGAGGCAAGAGTGATAATGGCAAGGGCGGAGGTTGCACTGCGTCGGGCAAGGAGGCGGGCTGCCATTCTGGAAGCAACTTGCAGGGAGGCAGAGGGGTTGGAGTGGAACATGCTGGAGGCCCTGCAAGCCCTCCAGGAATCAGCAGAGGCCCGCCTGGGGGTAATTGATGCAGTGCTCGATGATGCCCTGGTGCAGAGTTTAAATGAGATGGGTGATGAGGAGATGGACTAGCCTGCTGCCTGTGCACATAGTTCTGTAGGTATACGTTTCCTTTTATTTTATGTTTCTTTGGAGCAGACTAATTTGGACAATACTCCATTTTTTGATTGTATAGAATTCTTTAGGTGTAGGTTTTATTTTTTTAAACCAGACTTTATGGACATTTATTTCTATTTTAAATTGTTACATAGTAGTTTAGGCACATTGATAGTGATCTTTGTTTGATATACATGGACTCATCTTTATTTTTTTACAGACTGTATGACGTGAATACTTCTGTATATTATATTTTTTATTTGCTCAAATGCATCACTTCTTGCTCTTCTTTTTGGTGTGTGCCTGTTTTCTAGTCTATTTAGAAGCCGTGCTTCTTTCCCTTGGTAGTCATGTGTCTTGATTGCATACATGCCTGTGTATTGTTGCTGGGATGGTTGGTGAGGGCAGTATACACATGTGGCTGACCGGTGGTGGTGTGTCAAGTGGACGGATGGTTGTGCACTGTCAATGGTATTTCCTTTCACATGTGCTGCATCACTCTGTGTTTGCCTTCACTGCTGTTGTGGTGGAGGGAGGTGGGGTGACTGTGGCAGTGTCACATGTCCATCAGGGCACATGACTTAGTTAATGCTGTGTAACACACATGTAGTGCATTCACCTTCACCAGCATGTGTTTCCACAGTACTCATTCGCTCAGGTCTTGGTCAACCTCTTGCACTGGAATACAGTAGTGGCATTTTTTTATATTCCACAGTGGCTGCCCAGTTCACCAGCCTCAGTGAGTCGCGCACTCTCTGACTGCCCTGTCCTTCACACATGCCCGGAACAGTGATGTGATTGTTAGGGAATATTTGAAAAAATACCAGCTCATTAATGCTCCGGCTGTGACACATCTGCCGATTGTGTGTTGATGTAGCACACATTGTTGGTATGATTACTTCTGTCATTGGCAAACATTTGGTCACTGGGGCTTAATGACATGCATGGGCAGCAGAACCTCACTTTAACATTCACTTGTCACATGTGTATGTTAGGGGATGGTTAAGGCCAGGAAGTGTGTGTGAGCAGATGCAGCACTCATGGATGTAGCTCTGGTGAATGCATTTATTTTGGTTTGCAGGATACATGTTCTTGATGATATTCAGGCTGATGTCCCAACACAGCGGTCCAGGTGTGCAACACACAATCGTTGCAGTGATGATGTGTCACAATGTCAGGGTACGGCCTGCAGGGGGTGTCACCTCTGGAGGGGGCTGCCTGCAGGGGGTTGTCACAGGTGAGGGAGGTTAGGGGGAGGTGTCCCTTCTGGTCGGGGCTGCTTGCAGGGGGTTGTCACAGGTGTGGAGGTGGTGTCCCTTCTGGTGGGAGCTGCCTGCAGGTGATTATCACATGTGAGGGGGGCTGGGGTGTGGTGTCCCTTGTGCAGGGGGCTACCTGCAGGTGGTGGCACTTCTGGAGGAGGCTGCCTGCAGGACGTTGCCACGGGTGATGCGGGTTGGGGGGTGGTGTCCTTTCTGGTGGGGGCTGCTTGCAGGGATTGTCACAGGTGAGGGGGGCTTGGGGGTGGTATTCTGTCTGGAGGGAGCTGCCTGCAGGTGGTGTCCCTTGTGGAAGGGGATGCATGCAGGGGGTGTCAGAGGTGAGGGAGCCCGAAGGTGGTGTGTGCAATACAGTGGTTAATGTGCAGTGGGTGGTTATGTGGGCAGGCTGGGTGCCGAGGGTGTGGGGGGTATCATGTTTTTGAAACTGGTGTAGCCTACACTTACGAGGGTGCGCGCGATGTAGCTGGGGTGCAGCCGGGAATTGCGAGGTGTTAGCATGCAATTTTGCTGGTGTATGGCCTGGGCTTGCGTGGGAAGGCACGCGTTTTCTCTGGGTTGCAGCCAGGGATTGCGAGGTGCTGACGCGCGATTACGCTGATTGTGAAATGTTGATGCTCGATTTCGCTGGTATACGGCTTGGGCTTGCTGGGAGGGCACGCGTTTTCTTGGGGGTGCGCCTGTGGATTGCGAGGTGTTGGCACGCGATTTCGCTGGGGTATGGCCTGGGTTTGCGGGGGGGAAGGGGCATGCGTTTTCTCTGAGGTGCGGCCGGGGATTGCGTGGGGTTAGCGTGCAATTTCGCTAGGGTGCTGGATGCAGGGCCAGGGATGGTGTGCGTAGAGGTTTGTTGAGGGTGTTCCTCACGCAGCTTGCTGTTACTTGTGCGACGGCTATTGATGCCTCTGGAAATCCATGAATACTTGTGCCGTGCACGTTTTTATCTGCGCCACGGCTCGTGCATGGTCCTTCTCGGCACGCGGCCCTTGTGCCTGTTCTGCTCAATTCCTTGAATCAGGCCCATAGTGTTTCAGTGTTTCTTTAGATCATTTGTATTACAATTTCATTTGTACTGATTCTACAGCCCTCTCTCCCACCTAAGATAAGCCTGGCTGCTCTGTCTACGCTACCCTGAACTCAGGTGGTACAGCCTTATACTAAGAGTGGAGTCTTGTACTGCCTCAGTTGAATGGTTTTACTAAGCCCTTAGTTGAACTTCAGAAAAACTGTCCTAACGACGATGAAGACCACTGCCCCCTTCCATTACCTCAGTTTGCCTGCGGCTACCACTTACCCTGTCTCCTCCCTCTCTCAATCCTACAACACTATTCAAGCCAATAGAATATTTTTATATTGTATGCTGATTTCATATTTTCACATATTAAATAGTTTGTTTTCTTTATTTTGACCTACTTTATTGCCCACCCAATATTTAGACTGGTTTCCAAACATAATGGAAGTAGCGACTTTGTGTCACCCTTCGATGCATTTAATCACTTTCATGTACATTGCTCGTACAGACCTCTTGTGAGCGCAAAATTACCCTTGTTTCCTCGATTTTTAACTTAGATGGTTTAATAACATATTAAATATAGTTTTCTGGTGCACTCTACAGTCATCTTCTATGGACTTCTTGGGATGCCACAAAGAGCATGCACTCCTAAAACTGTGGCCTCAATAGTTAGTTGATTGGTTTATATTGGTGTTATCTTGCTGTCCTTCCCTCTTGCTGCATCAGGACTGACCGACATGAATTTCAGTTTCTGTGCCTGTATTTTAGTTAACTGTCTATGTGTAAAGTCCAGTAATGTCCTTATGCTGGTTTCATAGGTTTACATATACAACCACTATCTTAATAGCTTAACATGAAGGCATGCAGATAGAAAAAAGGATAAAAAGGAAAATCCATTTTCAGATCCTATTCTGCTGAAGTTTTTGTATATAATTGCTATGGAACGCTAAGTAAAGTAAGTTAAAATGTGTAGAAAAAGAAAATAAATAAAATAAGTTGGAAAGAAGGCGGGGGTGGAGGGGTAGGTTCAAAAAGCAGTTTGGGGGTTGCACGCTTGCTCCGATAAAGACAAATAAAAAAAGAATAGTCTATTTGCCAATTTTTAGGGGCTTGCTAAATTTACCAGTACCTAAAATTCACATGAACCCTAAAATATATAAACATTTGCTTTTTTCCAAGCATCAGATATAAAGATAGTATTTAAGAATCAATATTGTTTCTGGTGTATTGAGCATTTGTTTTTAAATTCTACGTCTTCTTTTCAGCTATGAAACCGCTCAGGTTGCTTCACACTGTGGAATTATGCTGAGAGAATGCATACGACATGAACCTCTTGCCAAAATTATTCTGCACTCTGAAGACTTTGGAGATTTTTTCAAGTATGTGGAAATGTCAACATTCGACATAGCATCAGATGCCTTTGCTACATTTAAGGTAAATTATTTGGTGTCTGCTGTTGATAGTTTAAAATAACACCCTGGCTTCACCGCCTTCTGGGTTCTGCACGCTGTGGGATGGCTTTGATATTCAGCCTGCTCTTTTATTGTATGAAAGTGAGCAACTGCCTTCGGCCAGAGATTTCAGCAGGAGGATTTTTGTTTCTGTCTTACCTTTCATCTTATAACAATGAACTCTTTATTGCTTCAGGCAGCTTCCTTTCTTGCAGCCATTGTAAGAGTGAACTAGATTATAGTGCCAAAGGTATTTCCTCTTGTTTCTATTAATGTTGCCCTGTCCTGCTGTTCTTATTTCACAGTGAGGTAAATCTACTAATCTTGTGTGCTGATTACTGGGAAGTACCAAAATCACATTCTTGATAAACAATGGGCCGCATTACAAGAATACAGTTAAGAAATCCGAGTCTCCGGCATGCTAGTGCCACCGTGTCCGGCAACCCGTGATGCCTGAATCTCCGGATGATTACGTGTTGTCGTGCCGGCGCATTCTGGCATGCCGGAAACACCATCAAAACCAGCCAAAAATGCCAACACCGTCGTCCCTGGTGCCGGAGACTCCGAATCAGGCAACACGGTCCCAGAGCCACCGGCACCAGCAACACTGACCCGGAGCCACCGGCACTGATAACAGCGGTCCCGCAAATACCGTAACCGGAAACAAAGTGATCGCCGGAACAGGAAATCGGCCCGGAGCCATTAAAAAAACACAATCTATTGCAATCCTGAACGCATGGGCGACATCGACCATTCCTGACCACCGAAACTCCACCTTGACCATGACATCAAGAGTCTGAGAGACATGAAAGCGCAAGCCACGTTTCAGTGAGGCAGAGTTGAACAAGTTATCGGACCCCATTGTGCAGCATGCTGCAGTGCTCTTCTCAAACAACCAGCGCAGGCACGCCCAGCTGTGCAAGAAGAGCATCTGGGAGAATGTTGCCCAGACAGTCTCTGCAGTCAGCACAACCGCCCTGCACAGTGCGAGACTGCCACAAGAGGTGGGACAGCCTGCGATTGAGGGTGCGCAACCTCCTCTCAGCCCAGCGCAGCCCAGGAATGGCCACAGGTGGTGGGAGCACATCCCCAATACGTCTGCTGCCCTGGGAGGAGACGTATAGCAGTGTGCTGCACCTAAATGCAATCAAAGGGGTCAGTGCTGTGGAGGCTGGAGCTGGGATACATAAAGAGGCTGGTGAGTACATGTAACCCCAATGTAATGTCAACCTCCCTGTCCACCCACACCCACTACTGTACCAACATATGACCTGAATGTCAAGTGCATAGTCCCCAACATCCAAATAAAACATGACCCCCCCCCCCACCCCTAGAGACCAGCAACCTGGGTGCATACACCAACATACACCATGTCCCCCCAAAACATGACACATACCACTAATATACCTAAACACAGCACCGGAACCCTGTACTGCCAACAGAACATGCTTCTGCTTCCACACAGACGCACATCACCCTGCCACAGCTTAAAACAAGTGTGCCTGCCGTGCTTCCCCTGGCACAAAGTCACATCAGTGCTATGCCCCATCTCCACCCACAAATGACCAGTGTCACACACAAAGGCAACATGTGGCTCCCTCATCCCAGCCAGCCCGATCCATGAGCACAAATGCCCACCTATCCCTGTAAGTGCTACAGGCAGCATGCACATGGCGACCCCATCCATGCCACGTCCCTCCCCAACCCAACATCCCGCAGCGTGTAGGCCACACCCTTAACACTGTACCCAGTAATTGTCAGTACACCACAACAGTATCTCCGGCACACCACTCTACCATGTACAAACATCACACATCGACCCGCACAGTACGCATGACACAAGCATGTGTGCACCATGCCATGTACCCGCCATGTCTCCGACACATCACAGCCACAAACAAGATGATGCATGTATCTCTGCCTCATCGATCCACACTGTTCACTGGCAACCTGCCTTTCTGACTGCCCAAGGCACATCGTCTGATAATGAAGAGGCCCAGGCAAGCACCTCAAGGGGCACCAGCCGTCGACGCCGCAGGACCTAACGGACCACCATCACCTCCACCCAGGACACCACAGCCACAACAGGTACAACTGTCACTGCCACCCCAGCTGCCACCCACCCGGGCAGCATTGGTCGTACAAGCTGCACCCATCCAGCCAGCACCGGTCGCACAAGCTGCAATCATCCATGCAACCGCAGTTGCTGCAGTACCACCGCTGCCACATGCAGCCTGAAACACCTGTGTATGGGCGCGATATAAATAAAATATATCATATCACATGTGTTCAGTGCAGAGGACATAGCAGACAGTCGTGGAGTGGATACAGGGGAGGCCACCTACCACAGCACTGATGAGCCATTGGTATTCAGTCCCATGGCCCCATTGAGCCCACAACGCCCACCCTTCCCCAGTGTGAGGGAAATGGATAGCAGACTCGGGCGCATGGAGCAAAGCCAGGATGCCTTGACTGCCCTGGTGCAGCAGCACCTTCAGGAGGCGCAGTTGATGCGTGCGAGTACTCCTTGCAAAACATGACAGGAGTTGTGTAGGGACATTTGGGGAGGGATAGTTGGGGAGGTGGATTGGGGAGGGATAGTTTTGGCGGTTATTGTTTTTCCACATTTGTAAATCATTTCATTATACACTTTACAGTTGGTGTTGCATTGAAATCATGACTAGACATTGCTTTTTTGGTGTAAGTGAGTTATTTATTTACTGTGCAGTGCCCAGGGGGTTAGCTGGCCTGTCCCACGTGCATGTGTGAAGTGATCAAAAATAGTTGTAAGTTCATTGCGTGCAACACAGCCTTCCATGGCATCCCTACAATGTGCCAATTGCAGTTCATCCTCACTGTCATCCTCCTCTGCCACTGGTGGGTGCATGTCAATGTCTGGGGGAGAGGGCAGTGGGATGTTGCACCTGATACGCCTGCAACATGGCACTGGCCAGGACTATCTTGCCCACCTTCACAGGGCTGTACATGAGTGCACCCCTCCGATCTGCTCAGGCAGTGGAACCTTGACTTTAACAGGCCAAATGTCTGCTCTATTGTACAACGAGTACGGATGTGAGCATGGTTGTATCCCTGCGCGTGCTGGTTCTGTGGTTGCCTCACAGGGGTCATCAGCCATGACATCAGGGGATATCCAGCTTCACCTGCACTGGAGCGACAAAGAGTAGAAGGTCATTGTTGTGCCCATTTCATGTTGGAACAGTCTGTATAGTATTCACTAAGCAATGCAAAATGGCACATGCTAATTGCTGGTGAAGTAGCATATGTCATAGTTCTGCATGTTAACATGCACATTGTCATTGTGATGGGATGCCCATGCATTTTATGGACCACTTTGCGTAGGATCAGGGTGATATTAGGGATTTATGTCTGCAGTCATCAATGTTAATACAAACCATTAGAGCTGGGGATCCTCTTTTTTTAGGGGGTTGTGTGGCTGAGGACCAAAGGCAAATCTATACAACAGAAGTGCCACTGGACAGCTTCCCACCTACACATGTACTAGGTGTCTCTAGTTGCAAAAAGTGCTATCGATCATGTCGGTTGATGGATCAAGACAGGAACAATAGAGATAAACATTTTTTAATCAGTAAGTATAAAAAACACTCGGAGCAATTTCCGTATAAAAAAGACCAAAAGACATTTTGTTTACACAAGATATCACATAAAACAACATTTTGTGAAGCTCACTGATTGCAGTGAATCAAAACTGCCACAATTCCCAAATTCTAGCAAATTTGTGAGGTTAGTAAGGGTGTGTGGTGGCATTTCGGATGTCTCTCATTCATATAAATTGTCCTTGACTTTGGCAGTTTTGATCCGATGAGGAGGAGGATCCAGACATGCCATCCTCAGCCAGGGCCTTCCACAAACGTCTTGCTGGTCTGGCTGAATACCTCGGCCTCCCCCAAACCGAGGTTGAGCAGCCGGCAGAGGGGATTCCTATGCAGACTGATATAGTCTCTCTGGCCAAGAAGGGCTGGCTCAAACCCCATTCGACCCAGCCGGTCAATCGACACCTGGGTGCCAAGTACAGGCAGGTGGAGAGGGATACACTCTTGCTCTCGGCCCATCCTCAGCCACACTCCTCTGTGATCTCTGCAGCATCACTATACTCCAAGCCTCAGTCGTCCTCGGCCTCTTCCTCTGTGGCGCTGTTAGGTAAGGAGGAGAAGATCTTGGAGGCGTACGGCAAGAAACTCTACTCCAACACCTCTTTACATCTACGTCAAGCCAACGCCGATGCCATGCTGGCTGCTGCCAACCAGAGATTATGGCGGGAAATTGCAGACTTCCTTCCGGAACTCCTGACCCAGAGCCAATCATGTTTTAAGGCGGGGCTAGCTGAAGCGAAGCTGGTGGCGCATGACCTCATGGAATCCACAGTGGCTCATATTGATACCTCAGGTCGTGCCATCTGTATTGTCACGGATATGAGAAGAACAGCCTGGCTCCGAGCAACAAAATTCAACCCGGATGGCCAGGAGCGCCTACTAGATCTACCGTTCAGGGGGGTGGGGCCTCTTCCACTCCTCTACGGACGAGGAGCTGGACAAGAAGAAAAAAGCTCACAAGTCTTTATCCATCCTTACAAAGACCAAGCCCAAATCGTGCACCCAATCTCGGCAGCGCTCTTAGAGGGGTCGTATATATGAAGGGTTCTGTGGCTTCCATGAACGCAGATCCAGGCAGCCGGACCGCTCGCCGTCTCAGAGCCGGCGCAAGTAACAAAAAGGGCGGGGGGAGTAAGGGCTTTTTCCAGTCCCCCTCCTCAGCGACAGCCTCTGAGGGAAAGAAAGCATGACACGCCTCTTTCGGGTCCACGTGTCTCCAGTGGGGGGCAGGCTTGCTCTCCATGCACATTTCTGGCGCCAGAATGACGTGGACCCCTGGATCCTATCCGTAGTATCCACGGGGTACCGCCTTCCTATCCTAGCCTCTCCTCTGTCCTCCCCTCCACTCCCACAGGTTGGGACAGCAACTCTTTTGCCAGAGATCTGGTCGCTGGTAGAGACCCAGACAGGGGAGGTAGTCCCAGCCTCCCAGCAAGGTTTTGGCTTTTACTCCAGGATTTTCGCCATTCAGAAAAAGAACCAGGCAGGCCTGAGAGTTGTGCTGGACCTTTCCACTCTCAACCTTTCCTTACGCCTGCAAAAATTCAAGATGGTTACGCCAGCTTTTATAGCGGAGACATTGGACAAGGGAGACTGGATGTGCTCCCTGGATCTGAAGGACGCGTACCTACACGTCCCGATTTGGCAGCCCCATCATTCTTTCCTACAGTTCAGGATCATGGGCTAGCATTTTCAATAAAAGGTCCTTCCTTTTGGCCTCAACGCAGCCCCCAGGGTCTTTACCAGACTCATGAATGCCGTGGCGGCCCTCCTCAGAGCGCAGGGCCTCCACATCTACCCATACCTCGACGAATGGCTCGTCGGGGCTACATCTGTGGAAGCGGTTCACAATTCTTCTGATGCCCTTATGAACACACTGCACGATCTGGGCTTCTCGCTCAGTCTCAGGAAGTCACAGCTGCAGCCTACAGAGACTGTGACATTCCTGGGCCTCATCTGGGACACGTGCTCCGAGAGGGTCTTCCCGTCAGAGGACATAATCTCTGCCATCTAGAGGGCCACTGCCCACTTCCTCAGCGGAGAGGTGACCTCGGCATGGTGGTACAAACATCTCCTGGGTCTACTGGCAGCGGTCCTATTAGTTGTGCCGCACACGAGACTAAGGATAACAAGGATTCAACTGCACTTCGCGGCCTCATGGAATCAGGAACGGGGCTCTCAATCAGAGATGATCAACGTGCCTCCATCTCTCCACCTGGACCTAATATGGTGGTCCACGGACTGCAATCTATGGACTGGCAAGTCCTTTCGACCGCCCTCCCCGCAGGCCACCATCACCACAGACTCCTTGTTTGAGGGCTGGGGAGCCACCCTGGACGATCTCTGTCCATGGCACCTGGACTCGACAGGAGCAGGAATACCACATCAAGTGGGAGCTTAACGCCATCTGGATAGCGCTCAGAGCATTCTCAGGGGCAAGGTTGTCCTCATCCAGACAGACAACTCGACTAGCATGTACTACGCCAACAAGCAGGCAAGCACCAGATCCCCTCCTCTGTGCAGACTGGCGAGCAGCATGTTGGAATGGGCCCTGGAAAATGACATTTACCTCACGGTAGTCCACCTCCCAGTGGAATCCAACCTGGAAGCGGACAGGCTCAGCAGGCTGGGAGCGGAAAAAATTGCAATTGGGAGCTAAACAACCTCGTTATTCAGGAGATCTTCAACCGGTGGGGTCATCTCCACGTGGATCTCTTTGCCACCTGGCACAAGAAGAAGTGTCCCAGTTTGTATCCTGGCAAGGTCAGGGCCTTGGCTCTCTAGGCGATGCATTTCACCTCCAGTGGCCTGGCATCAAAGCCTACGCCTTTCCGCCCACTCCCCTGCTCCACAGAGTAATTTGCAAAATCAAGGAGTCTCGCCGACTCCTCATCATTCTAATAGGTCCATGGTGGCCGGCTAGGCCATGGTTTTCATAGCTACTCAGCCTCTCGGACGTGCCCCCGATCCACCTCCCGACGGGCCCAGTACATCTACTGGCACAGCATGGGGGGCAGAGTCATCCACCCTGCGCCAGGGAAACTAGCCCCCACAGCGTGATGCCTGAGCAGGTAACGCTTGGGTACCTTAGCCTCTCACAGGTCAATCTGGATATCATACAATGCACCAGGAGCAAAGCTACCAGGACCCAGTACAACAGCAAATGGACCAGATTCTGCCACTGGGCAGACTGCAAGGGAATCGACCCCTTGGCGTGCACTTTGGATAATGTGCTCTCCTTTTCGGCTCACCTTACTCATTCAGACGTGCAGGTGGACACTTGCCGCACATACCGTGTGCCATTGGGGCTTACAAAAACTCAGAGGAAGGCATTTTCTCCTCCTCCAGTCCTATCGTCAAGAAACATCTGACAGGTCTCGCTAGGCTCTACCCGTCCGTCAAGAAACCGCACTCTGTGTGGGACCTTAACATAGTCTTGGGCGCACTGGCGCACAAACCATTCGAGCCAATGGTGTCCGTGGACATCATACTGGTTACCATCAAGATGGCCTTACTAGTTGGCCTTACCTCGGCTCGTAGAGTCAGCGAGAACCAGGCGCTGGTCACCTCTGAGCCGTATACCACCTTTCACAAGGACAAGGTAGTCCTGCGGACACATCCGGCATTTCTGCCCAAGGTTCCGTCTGCTTTCCACTTGAACGAGGAAAAAGTCCTTCCTATGTTTTTCCCCGATCCCAAGGATGAAGCACAGAGAGTGCTGCACTGCCTGGATGTCAGGCATGCCCTGAAATTCTACTTGGACAGGACCAAGGGCTTCCGCAAATCGGACGCCCTGTTTGTCACTTTCGGAGGCTCAAGACCAGGCCATCAGGCCTCTAAGGCTTCCATAACCCGCTGGATGGTCTCGGCCATCAAAGAAGCGTACGAGGGCCAGCACAAGCCGCTTCCGGCCAACATGCATTCCTACGCAGTCAGGGCCAAGCCAATGGCCATCGCATTCCAGCGTCTTGTCCCTTGGCAAGTCATAAGCAGGGCTGCCACTTGGGCCTCTCCCTCGGCTTTCTGCAAGCATTACTGTTTGCATGCCGGCTCTAGATCTGATGCGGCCCAGACAGGTGGTTCTCAGGAACCTATTTGCTTATGGAGAGTCTCCTCTCCACCCTGGGGCTACAATCAGTTGTAATCGTCCATACAGTATAGAGGAAAGGGGACAGGATGTAAGAGTAATTATAGGTTACTCACCACAGTGACTAACGTACTTTGTCCATAGTCCCCTTTCCTCCATACGTCCCACCAACCTCTCCCCTAATAATACTGGTGTCATTAGGCAATGTTAAATCTATCGTTGACGCGACAATGGGGACTGAGGTATGGCGCCGGAGGGCGGAGTCAGAGCAGCGCATGCTCCCTGGGCCGCACCCCACCACCCCCCGTGCCTTAGTCTGCATCAGGTGGTGTGAGTTGTGCTAGGTTTTGGGACATTGGTGTGATACATTTTGGTACATGTAGTGCTTTTTTTGTTGCAGTACATATTTGATGTTATGCATGCGCTTGATCTGTTTGGACATTGACACACTCCAGTCAAGGCCTTGGACTCGGGCATGATATTTCTGTGTTGGACATTGCATTGCACATATGCACTGCTGAATGGTGTTGTACATTCCACCATTCAACAGTGCACATGCTTTGGTAGATGCACTCACCCAACAGCCAGGTACGCTCTCCGCTGTGATGTGTAATATACCCTGGCAGCGTGGAGTTCCACAGCATCATGGAGTCGTGGGTTGAACCAGGGAATAGTGGGTGATGAGGTGGCGGGCATCACACACTATCTGCACATTGAGTGGTAGAGTTTTCGGTTCCTGTACACTGCCTCAACAGCATGCCAGGCCACCAACTCCACATGTGTGCAGTCCAATGCACTTATCACATGGAGCATGCCTGCAAGGACATGGAATGTGATTTTTCGTGGCATTGACCTTGTCAGCCATTCTGAATATGCTTATGTGATCTGCCACGTGCCGCAGGAGTGAATCAATTACCTGAAACGGGGCACGCGAGAAACAGGGTTGCAATAGCCCATGCAAATCACACACAGTGTGTTGGTAGGTGCCCGTGGCTAGGAAATGTAGCACAGACTCTACCTTGAGCAAGAGGGATGGCTGTACGGATCTGTATGAGGCTGACCAGGTAATCATGGATCATATCCACTATGGATGTGATGGTCTCTGTCTAGCCGGTGCAGGGTGTGGATCCTAGTTTGGCTCAGGTTGAAGGGGGTGACCCTTATGCGTGGTATAGGTGGCTGCCTGCGGGGTGCAACCTGCTGGACATTGTTGTTTTGCTGGGCCATGATGGCCCTCCTTCTCCTCCAGCGCTTCCGCCGTATCCTCTGCCTCCCTGCCTCTTCAAGTAGTAGGCCTGCGTGCAGGGCCTCTAGCTCCGCTACTGCTAGCATGGTAGTATAGGAAGGGGTGGGGGAGTGGTCCTTTTGTGCTTTTGCAGTGTTCATTGGGGCCATCTAGACTGATTTATGCCACCTGTGGGCTGTTTCTGCACACCTGAGTCTCGTTAACGCCTGGTCCTCAATGCCTGTGTTTCCGGCGCAGAATTTGCGGTGCTACTGGCATGTCAATGCCGGTGTTTCCGTGTATGTGGTACTCAGAATGTGCACATACTAACGCTATGCTGGTGTCTCAGGCACGGCCGACGTGATTTGTTTCAGATTCTGGTCACGTTGTTGCTGGATACGGTAGGTCACTTGCAGTGACAGTGTTAGCGTCATCGCAAGTCCAGAGTATGCCGGCTTGGAAAAAGGTGCCAGTATGGAGTGAGCCGCACCGCTATTTCCGGACTGGCATACTTGTAATGAGGCCCAATGTGTAAAATGACAATGCATTACTTACCGTAAAAGCATTTCTGATGGTTGTATCTGCTTAAATTCACATGCTGTGCATAGGTCCGACATCCAGTGGTCACTGCGGAGTATTGCATTTTGTTTTTCGTAGTCGAAAAAGGGGACGTCGACAAGGCGTGTCTGTAACACTATCCCTATAGTGACGTGCGTTGTACCCACAATCCCTCACGCGTCGAGGTCCCTCAGATTGTTTTTTTCCGCCCAGCTTCTGGTCGCCTTACGCGGAGCTCCTAGAGAGACATTGCAAAATACTTACTACGGACCTCGGTCCTTAATTATACTTATTATATTGTTAAAGATCCCTCCACTCGACGTTAGCTGTGAAGCTGTTTCTCCGCCGAGCAAGTTTTCGACGGAGGGGAAGAGACGGGAAGAGACGGAGGGGATCCTTCGGCGCTGCCGAACACGTAGCCTGGCCAACATACAGTAGGGAGAATGGGGGTTCGAACTTTTATCTTCTCTTTGAGAATGTCTTTCTTTCTCCCCTATCTTTCCCTTGGGGTTGTTATCACCAGTTATTATTGCCTCAGCTATGGAGAGGACACCTTTTAAGTTTTGCCCACGCTGTAGGGGCAAATACACTTGGAAGGATAAACACAAGCTCTGTAATCGTTGCTTGCCCCTCGATCATAAGGAGGACAGCTGCGCGGCCTGTAATCTCTTGAAACCAAGAACTCTTAAAGAACGGAAAGTTAAGAGGTGGGCGGACTACGCTATGTCGAAGTCAGTTTCCTCACCCGCCGCCGCTGTTACAGAAAGTGACGAGGAGGGTGATAACTCGACGTCCGTTACGGAAGTCATTAACCCCCAGAAGGAGCGCTCGCGCTCCTCGATGTCCGTCCCTGGCCCCGACGGGCTCGGCTCACGCCCTGCTTATGGGGATGAACACCCCGGCGACAAGGATGCACATAGACCCCATAGGCCTAAGCACACAACCCACGGCTCTTCTTTGTCGAAGACGAAGGATCCATCAGCGCCGAAGGGGACGCAGGGCACTCCGGCGTCTACCTCAGACCGTAAGGGTCTCAAGCCCCACCCGCAAACGCAGCCGCGACCAGCGATTGGGCTTTCATCAAACACGGGCGCTACCTCAAAATCATCCGACGTAACGCTCCATAGAGCGGCAGTCGAGGAACAACGCGTAACGCAGGCAACGTCGACACCAGAGCCCTCTACTGACGAACTCGTTGTCAAGAGCCTGGCGAGAATTGTTTCCGAAGACAAACGTAAGCGGACAACGAAACAGACGTCGAATACCGCACAAAAAGCTATAGAAACGCCGAAAAAGCACAAGAGTAGCCAGGAACTGCCCCCTTCATCTAAGGGCACTTCTGAACTACCGGAGGGCTTTTCTGAGGGCGACGGAAACCTTTCTTCGACGTTGTGGGAGCGTTCTAAGCGTTTGGAAGGTGAAAACACTGATTTCCCCCCTCTAGACTATTCAGGGTTCCCCCATGAGACCCTTGAAAGACTCCATTCTTGTATGGAGAAAATGGAAAGGTTTTTGGGAAGCCAAAACCCACCCACACACAAAAGACCAAGAGAATGGCCCCAGGATGACCCTAGGGTCAAGATCCCTAGGCTGTTTCCCCCTTCTACAGACGTATATGACCTCACTGAAGAGGAGCAATACCTCCAGGAAGATGAGGAGTGTTTGGTGGAGAGGAAGAACATGAGGAAGAGGGGTTTGAAGAAGATCCTTACACTAGTGCAGGAGTTTTTGAAGAAGAGACAGCTACCTCGCAGCCCTGACAATCCCCATCAGTGCAGCCTTGGCAATCCCCATCAGTGCACTCAGACCCTGATGCCTTTCACCCTTCTCCTCCCAAGGATTCACCTATTGGAAACACCTCTCCCATAGATGACCAACCTTCACTTAATGCACTATTGCGCAAGGCAGCAGCGCATTTTGAAATAGACACAGGGGAAACTCTTCCTGACATAGACTTTGTAGAAAAAGTTATTAAAGAAAAAGCCCGTTAGTCAGTCTATTCCGCTCCTGGCTTCTATAAAGAGAAGAATAACTCCTTCCCTTTCCAATCCTGCATTAGTCAGAGGGGTCAACCCTCGGATAGAAAAGCTCTTCAGCCCTTCGTCCTCTGACCCCTTGTACATCAGAGGGCATTCTATTCCGGACTCCCTTGTAGTTACTAATACAAGAAAAAGAGCGGGGGTACCACTATCCACTAGTAAGGCACCACCTGACAAAGAGGGCAAGAAGCTCTATGCACTTGGGAAGAGAATCACGTCCTCCGCCGCCTTCTCAACTAGGATTGCAAATAACAATTCCCTACTAGCTAGCTACGCAGATGCACAGTGGAGCAAGCTGCGCAGCGAAGCAGAGGACGCACCAGAACCCCTGCGTTCACGCCTGTTAGCTATAATCTCAGAGGGAACTCTTGTAAACCAGGGCATCGTAAAGAACTCCTTAGATGCCGCAGAGACGGCTGGCCGTTCCCTGGTTCAGGAAATATTTCGCAAACGCCATGTCTGGCTGCGCAATTCGGGATTTAAGCCGGAAACCCAGGCTTCCCTGATAAATAAGCCCATAGAACAAACACATCTGTTTGGGAAAGCAGTTGATGAGGCCCTACAACATGCGAAGAAAGAGTTTGATACCATCAAGACTCTTGACCAAATTTCTAGGCCCCCTAACAGACGCGGCTATGGCAATAGACGCTCCTTTCGTGGCCAACGCCAGCAGAACCAAAAGCAATTTTACTCTGCTACCAACTGGCCCTCTAACCAGGGTAACAACCAGTTCAGTCAAAGAGGCCAACGCCGTGGCAAAGGAAGAGGTCGCGGCTCCAGCCCCAAAGGTTCCACGCCCAATACCAACAAATGACCCGAAGATTCGGGTCCCCTCCCATGCATCACCGGTCGGGGGCCGGCTAACTTCTTCAAGAAGTAGAAGAGCTACTGAAAAAAGAAGCTATAGAGGCTGCCCCCCTATCTCAGGTAACAGAAGGTATTTATTCAGTGTACCTCCTTGTACCCAAAAAGGACTTAACCATGTGCCCTGTATTAGACCTGCGCCCAGCGAACAAGTTTGTCAAACCCCAAATGTTTCGTATGGTGACCTTGCAGGAAGGAATCCCACTGTTATCACAAGGGGATTACATGACAACACTAGACATGAAAGATGCATACTTTCATATTTTTATGTTGCCAGCGCACAGAAAATACCTCAGGTTCAAGATAGAGAACAAGCACTACCAGTTCAGAGTACTACCCTTCGGGATAGCATCTGCACCAAGGGTATTCACGAAAGTACTGGCAGTGGCAGCGGCCCACCTGCGCAGGTGATCCATCCCGGTATACCCTTACCTCGACGACTGGCTCATAACAGGGGATTCTTACGAAACATGCTTCTCCAATACCCAAAAGACCGTAGACCTTTTGTCCCAACTGGGCTTCTCCATCAACGAAAAGAAGTCCAGCTTAGACCCCAGCCAAATCAAACAATTCCTAAGGGCTCTAATTCGAACAAAGGACGGCCTCGTCTTCCGCTCCAACGAGAGGGTCCAAAACATGCTGTTTCAGATCCCCCATTATGTGGCAGGTCGAGAGGTGACGGTACGCAAAGCAATGCGCTTGCTAGGGATGATGGCGTCATGTATTTATTTGGTACCTCACGCGCGCCTGCGCCCAATGCAAGAGTGGCTCTACAGCCAGTGGTGTCAGGCCAGCGGACAATGGGACGATCTAGTGGTGGTCTCGCAGGCCTTGGTTCTCTCGCTACGGTGGTGGACAAAAGAAAACCTGTTATTAGGGAAAACTTGTGCCACACCCGCAGTGGAAGCCACTCTAACCACAGACGCATCCCTTACAGGATGGGGGGGCTCACCTATCCCATCAGACTGCTCACGGAGCGTGGACTCTGAGCTTAGCATCCAAGCATATAAACCTGCTGGAGCTACTAGCGGTGTTCAAAGCACTGAAAGCCTTTCAGGAACACCTACAAGGAAAGACAGTGATGGTCCTCACAGACAGCACCACAGCCATGTACTACCTCAACAAGCAAGGGGGCACTCAGTTTCCAGGACTGTCCAAGCTGTCGCAGAATATATGGAAGTGGGCTGTCAAACACAACATGTTTCTACTATCACAACATGTACCAGGGGAACTCAAACTGCTAGCAGACAAACTCAGCAGAGACTTCCCCCCTACCCAAATTGCACGAAGACATCGTCTTAGACGTCTTCACGCAATGGGGGTTCCCGGAAATAGACCTGTTCGCAACTCTGGAGAACTCACAATGCCAAAGTTACGCCTCCAGGTACCCCCAGAACCCCAGTCCAAGGGGAACGGTCTGTCGATTCAATGGTCAGGGAAATTTGTTTACGCCTTTCCCCCGACTCCCCTTCGCAACAAAGTGGTACACAAGATGCACCAGGAGCAGGTTACCATGATACTAGTGGCCCCAATGTGGGCCCGGCAGCCATGGTTCGCTCACTTGATGGAGATGTCCCTATCTCCCCGAGTGAAACTTCCCTGCCCGTACAACATGCTGTCACAGGACAAGGGCAGGACACTGCATCCATGCCCTCAGACCATGAATTTAGCAGCCTGGCTCCTGAGATCATAGAATTTGGACATTTACAACTCCCGCAGAGATGTATGGACATCCTCAGGGAAGCCAGAAAACCTAATACTCACCACTGCTATTCTAGCAAGTGGAAAAGATTTGTCATCTGGTGTAGAGGTAAGAGCATCAACCCGGTTGACTGCTCTCCCACTAACATTGTTCTGTACTTGACCCATTTACTGGATTCAGGTCTAGTCTTCAATTCCATTAAAGTCCACCCAGCTGCACTTTCTGCATACACCACTTCCCAACTTAAAGTGTCGTGGTGGAAGATACCAGGTATCAAGCCCTTCATGGAGGGGGTAAAGAGAATACACCCTCAGATAGCTAACCCAGCTCCCGGATGGGACTTAAATGTGGTGCTTTCTAGACTCATGGGCCCTCCTTTCGAACCCAAGCACAAGGCAACTCTTAAAGACCTCACTCTTAAGACTGCTTTCCTAATAGCTATCACCTCCATTAGGAGAGTAAGTGAACTACAGGCTCTTTCTGTACTAGACCCCTTCGTAACAGTTCACAAGGATATGGTGGTTCTACGCACACACCCAAGGTTTGCACCAAAATTCATCTCGAAATTTCATGTAAACCAGTCAATAGAACTACCAACGTTCTTTCAAAACCCTTCCAGCTTGGGAGAAAAAAGTCTGCATACACTAGATGTACGCAGAGCTGTCATGTTCTACATGGAAAGAACCAGACCACTGAGAAAGACTAATCAGTTCTTTGTCTCTGTGGCAGCAGGAAGAGAAGGAGATGCAGTTTCAAAGTCCACTATATCTAGATGGATTGTTCAATGCATCACTCTCTGTTACACTCTTGCTAAGAGAGAACTACCCTTCAAGCCAAGAACACATTCCACTCGAGGCACTGGGGCTTCCATAGCGTTCATTGCAAATGTTCCCCTTGAGTCCATCTGCAAAGCGGCTACCTGGAGTTCTGTGCACACCTTTTCAAAACACTACTGTCTAGATGCACACTCTAGATCTGACTCCCAGGTGGGACAGGCAGTATTAAGACATCTTTTCTCTACTGTTCCTTCTCATAACCCACCGCCAACTCCGGGTACTGCTCGCTAGTCTATGCACAGCATGTGATTCTAAGCAGATTAACAAACATCAGAAGACAATGCATTACTTACCGTAAAAGCATTTCTGATGGTTGTATCTGCTTAGATTCACATGCGCCCACCCTTCCTCCCCGCTCGGATGGAAGGAACATAGACATCCTTTTCTATATTTCTCTCTTTTCTGTACTCGCGTCTAGAAGGCTCCCTCAGGGCAGAAAAATACAAACAGAGGGACCTCGACGCGTGAGGGATTGTGGGTACAACGCACGTCACTATAGGGATAGTGTTACAGACACGCCTTTTCGACGTCCCCTTTTTCGACTACGAAAAACAAAATGCAATACTCCGCAGTGACCACTGGATGTCGGACCTATGCACAGCATGTGAATCTAAGCAGATACAACCATCAGAAATGCTTTTACGGTAAGTAATGCATTGTCATTTTACTACACGCCAAGCTTTTAAAAGTGCACAATGTTGAGTATCTACTTTTCTGCTATCTTAAAGTGTGCTTCTAGGATACTTACACCCATAGTCTCTTGGCATTGACATGAGGGAAGGAACTGGCGGGAGCGTGCTTATTTGTGGAGCAGACCGTTTTTAATACATTATGGAATGCACTGAGAGTTGGGAGATATTAGATTTTCAGTGACGATTAATTCATACCTGAGAGGCAACTATGGCAAAGCCTTGACCTCACAGTCCTTTACTTTTAAACATTGAAACATACGTCCGGTTTAAGACTCTTGAAAACTTTGAATAGAAAAAGACTTATTTGCAGTTAAAGGCACAATATAGCATAAACAAAGATCTAAACTTTATTATTTGATAGACCAGTGAAGCTGGCGCTACTGGGGACAAAGGTGGCCCAGATGGTAATTGGATAGGGTATTGCTAGATCTTTGTCCCCCTCTCAGAGAAGGGGTGCTTTGTTTGTTCCCAAAGTCCATGTTGCTGCATTTCGCCATCACCACTTCAGCAGAACACATTGCTCAGCAGCCAACCTGTTGGGGACGGAAGTGGTGCTTACCTCCTGAGTAGAGCACTGTATTATGTACACATCCCTGGAGAACCAGAGAGACACAATAGCTTGGTCACAAGAACAACCCTGTGCCGTCTCACATTCAGGAACTCCATTTTCAAAAATACACCACAAGGGAGTGGACCGGCCCATGAACTGGAATATAGACCCAAGCAGCGGGGTGCTTTCCGACCAGATTTTTCAGCATTCTAACTGGGGTAAACGAGGCATCGGGTAGACAAGAACACAGAGTGCTGCAGTGTCACCAAGTTCAATCTAGGGAATTCCAAGATGGTACTAAATGCCACAGATGCTTAGAAAATATCAAAGGTCAATCAAACACTACTAGAAGCCATTAATTCATGAATCAATCATCACTCACCTGAACCAATAATTAGATAATGAGGGACAATAGGACTTGTAAGTGGAATAACCAATACCAGGGGGGAATACAAGAGCACAGCGGAAGAACCAATCATAGTCGGGCTTAGAAAACACACGATAGGCTCATGGGTACAGTGAGAGCTCGAAACATTCATTTAGTGTCCAGGGGAAGCAGATGTGCCTGTTGATGCTCCCATGCTACCAGGGGGAGTCTGCTGGAGAGACTGTTGGAAGTATCATCTTTCGATTAGTGACTTTACGCCACACTATTTCCTCTGGTGTAAAATGACACTGTTTTGAAAACTGAGTACCTAGTCTATAAGAAACTATAGGTCCCATAACTTTTGATTTACTAAAAGAAGTCTTTTAAGTATCACCAATACTTTTTATAACTTTAATTTTGAGTTGAACCACATAAAACCATCTGATCTGCACCTCATGCACACACCTCTGCTGTTGGTGAATAAAGTAAATTTAGTGATAATGTGCCTTAAAGAAAAATTCCTCCAGGGAATGTCCAGGGAGGTATAGCAGACCTGGCTCAACTATTTTATTGATTTACAAATACTAGAACTGTATACATTGTAGATGCAGGGACAGTGTCTCTTTTTCGTTTACTATTAGATAGGCGGTGCACCACCTCTGACCTAGGGATAGCAATACCCTTTAGGGATAGGGTGTTCTTCTGCCTACAGACCTTTGTAGCATACACATTCAGTGAAAACAAGTACTACCAGCATATAATTGTACTGCTGCAAGTGTTTTTATGTGATATATTCTGTTTTACCGAACACTTCAGATTATCCTTTTTTTTATAATCAGATTCCCTGATTGTTGTTGTGAGAAGGTTGGAAGGACAGCCTCCCGGGGGGAGGCTGATCAAAATACTGATTGGCTTGAGTTGTGAAAGAAAGCTAAAGCCTCATGGGCTAAGAGGAGCACTCTTTTCTTTTGGATTTTGTGGGAAACCTCAGGAACATACTATTCTGTTTTGTTTGAACTATATCCAACACCAAGAACCTGAGAGTTTAAGAGAGAGGCTTTCTCAAGAGACACTTTTCGGGAGGAAGGTTATGGACCAACCAGCAGAAGCAAAGGGGAAGGAGGACCCCTTTTCTATGCCAACTTTGTCTTTCTGGTTTTTAGTGGTAGTGTCAGTTAGATAAGGATAGGTGTGGATAGAGGACTGGTTGTGTTTGTATTGTAAGACATCCTGATGAGCACTGATTGACAGAAATTACCTATTCTACAAAACAGAGTGTTAGGAAAGATTTCATTTATGTGTAATTTTCCCTCCATTTGTGGACCTCCCCTCTCACTCCCCCCAAAACTTTTGCTTTTGTTTGGCTATTCTATCCTGACTTTTTACCAGTGGAGCCCAGCCTTCAGCTGGGCTCCCCTGGGATTTTGCTCACTTGTTATGGGGAAACTGACACGTCCTTCACACTGTCAGTACTGGGAAACTATGTTTCCCTTAGTCTTTGATTATGTTGACATTTCTTGGTAACTTTTTAACAGTGCACAATGTACCTTTCTGTACTGTGGGCCGGGGTCCTTTTTGTTTTATGGCCTTAGACACCCTGGAAGGATTTTTTGGTGATGGTACGAGTGTGCCTGGGATGAACTGGTGGCAGCAGTTACTTTTTTTTATAAGTGTTTTACTTCTTTTTATGGAATCATATTGTGTTTGCCACGTTTGGTTCAAGACTGAGGCCAGGTCTGAAAATGGCCGAGCCACAAAATCGTTTGTTCTGTCCCATGGCCATTTTGTTGCTTGCCTTCACCCAGGTCGTCCTTATTTGGGCATGCAGCCTCCCGTGAAAACTGATCTCTTTCACTGAATTCTGCCTGACACGTATGTGCGCGCTCAGTAAGCGGGTTGGGACTGTCTGGTCCCAATCCACACTATTGGTGCCAGGATGTCTGGAGTGCCTCAACGACTGGGACCATCATGCACCGTGATTGGTCCATGACTGGAATGCCTGCATGAGAGCAGATCTTTGATTGGAAGTCCTCGATTTTGGCGCAAAGCTAATATTGGATAAGAGAAGGGGCTGTGCATCCATTCCAGGTCGAGCACCTGAGTTCTCTCCGAACTACAGAAGGAGCCAAGTTTCCTGCACCGAAGAAACTGACTTGTGGAACTGCCAGAGATGCTTTGGAAGGTTTGACACCTTTCGCTCTCTGTCCCGTCGGACCCCTATTTTCTTCATCAATCAAGAAAACCTGCCAAGGCGCTTTGCCCCTTTGTTGTAGTTGGAACTACTCTCGGCGCCCCCCTGCTTACCTGTTGAACGAGCCCCTTCGGAAGTGTTCCTGTGCCATCCAGTGAACTGTCCAGGTCTACCTCAGTGTTTCCCGCAGAATCGCTGATGTCTTGAGCTCAAACCCAAGACTTGGGACATCGCTTGCTTGTGGTCCTGTGCCTTCTCCCGCCAGATTTCACAGGCCTAGCTCCTCTGGTCTCGAATTAGGAGATTGCGTAACGCTGCACACATCTGTGAATACCGCGTCACTACCTGTTGGTGACAGTCTTTGTAGGTGTCTTGCTGACCTGCTCTCCTGTGCCCTGAAGCTTGTTGCACCAGAATTTTCTTTGTATCTCATTCAGAAGCTAAGACACAGCAACTTTCCCGTCACTGACCATCGTTCTATCTGCAGCAGCTGAGAACCGGAGTGCTGCAAAACTTCAGGACTCTAACCTACTTGCGACCTCGACTAAACTGGCAAAGTTTGGTCCGAACTGTGCCACGGGTCAATGAGTACTTGCATCACTTACCAGTTGCCCCCCCCCCCTGGCACAACCCATCTTTTATGCATGGATATCCCTAAAAAGGTATTTGTTTTTGGCTGGGTTAGCCTGCACTCCCTAGCGATTCTCACCTTTTGAAAACAGCTCTGCCGCGAAGGGCAGATCCTGCTCGAATAGTGGGAACCAATTCTTCATAGCCTCAAGCAACTTCCTCACTTGCTGAAGTTCTCCCAAGAAGACCTGCTTATTGTTCTGCCTGCGCGATCGTGCGTTTTTACACACAACTGTACTGTTGAGCACAAGGCTCCCCACTTCTTAGGGCTGGACTCAAAAGTTAGGGAACGACTCTGAAGAATTGTCTAATGCTCCTAGTGTGTTAACCCACGCTTCTCTTTACAGGTTGTGGCTGAGTTTTAGTCATTTGTTGTATTAAGAAAAGTACTGTATATGTGTTATATGAGTATTTTGTGTGGTAACTTTTTTTATATAACTGAAGTTTATTTGTGTCTATTGGTCCGGCCGACAATAGATGTATAGATATTTTTCATATTCACTTGTCTGAGAGTAATTTGTGGTTTTTTGCTCTCTGTGCTCATTGTGGGCTTCCAATCACCCTCGCCCCTCCTTAAAATTAGTCTTGACCGCCTGCCAAGCTACCTAGATTGGTCTGGCTTGTCCAGAAGGTTCCCCTGTTTCACTAAACCGAGGGTGGCCTCCTAAACTTCTGCCCAACAGGACAGAGTTTAGAAATCCATCTTAACAAATTGGTGTACAGCGGTGGGATACGATCGGAGGTACCCAGTGTTGCGCACACTTTGGGCCAGGTGAGGGTTTTCTTTAAGTTAATAAAAATCAAGTGTTGAACAGGAAATGCCCAGAATAACTGGACTACCAGCTGTTGTAGTACAACATGCTGGGTGTCACATACTCACAGGCTGCACCTTCTGTTACATACACATGATGTTAAATCTGCAGCAGGTGGCTCATTTGCGTTTGTATGCTGTTAAAATGCCACTGGACTCACCTATGAAGTGTCTGTTCTAACACAGGTATGAGCCCCTATCCTGTCTTTAGCATTTACAAGTACACATGGGAAAGATTGCATTGTATACCTAGTTGATATTTAAACATATCTTTAATACATGTGCAGGGCATTTAGGCAAGATCTTTCAACAGTTGAATTGGCACAGATTTAGGTTTCAAAGCTTCAACTATTTCAATATGGTTAAAACCTTGCCCACCCATCTCCCTGTTCCTCCCTTACCTGTCAAATTCAAGAGTGCTTAGAAAGAAACCAAACAGCTGTTTGCTATAATTATTACTCCAAAACAACTGGCTAGGAGAGGTTTCATTTAGTGGCAACATTACATATTTTGTTATCAGAAGTTCTGAATTTTCATTGGCATCATTTTGGAGTAACAATCACCACCCAAATTATGCTTTTTGCAACCACAGTGAACTGCTTCGCAACTCTGGCATTCAACGAGTTTGACTACTTATATTTTAAACGTTAGTATGCCTTTGTTTATTTATGTAGTCTTACGGTGATATTTCATTGTGTAAGATAATGGAGGAATCGAAATTAAAAGGTTTTACTACTTAGTACCCCCTAGCGTTAATAGAGTGTTTAAGTACATCACATATCCCAGTTTCCAAACATGTTGCCGCCTCAGCTTTCCAATAAATGGTGGGAAAGATACACTGGCCCATCATCAGCGTCAAGGATTGTTTGATCTATTCTTGTGATGCCATTGAGGAGGTAAAGGGCTATGTGATGTCATATTTATAATTGTTATGTTCGATACCCTTATGATTTTGTAAAATAACAGTGCTGGTTCTAAACCCAGTGCTCTGACGTGTCCGAAATTGTTTGATCTTTGGTAAATAAAATCACCCTCTGCTTCAGTTTTCTCATTTTACCAATATGGAATACCTAGAAATAAATTGAACACCTGTATTAAGTGCTATCTGAAGTCAGTAATATTGGCAAGGGTAGGCAAGGAAGGAGATGTGTGGAAGAGACGCACTTTGACTTTGGAACCAGAAAATCTGTCTCCTAGCTTTTCCGTCTCGGCTTTATCATAATGATTCGATCTTTGTCAGATCACAATCTTCATGTGCTTCGCTGTCCTTCGCTGCTGTATTCCCTAATCTTTAATGTAAAATCTGATCTCTTCAGTGCACAATAATGAGCAACTTTAATCTTTCCATATTTTAAAAGTTGTTCAGTTGAGATAGCCTACTTTCCCCATCTTTCACTGTCTTCGAGCAGGGCGGACACTTCATTAAACCCATGTGATATTTTTCTCGCACCTGGCATGTGCTAACCTGAACCTTGTAATACAAATGTTTGCCTGCATTTAATAAATCATGGACGACCATGTTTGTTTATTGCCTTATTACTAGCAATACATAAAATCATAGTCACTTTAATTGTACTAACCCACTAAAATATGTACAATCTGTTGTGATTTATATGCAATATTTTTCTTTGTGCCCAGGATGGCATATGTCATTGTTTTAAATATATTTTCTTATGTGAACTAATAAATTGCAGAATTCAATGAATTCAATTCACTTTCCCCTTTTTCTTATTTTCTGGAAGAGCCAACTGATGTACGTTATCTGATGCTCCACTGCCTACAATAGCAAACTGCCATAGCGTTACTGACAAGGGTAGCTTTTGACCCCACTTTCCTTTGATAGATTTGCCTTAACCCTCCGGAGTCAGGCCCCCATCAAAAAAGAGGGTTTCCTTGCCCTTACTTTACACAACTGCATTTAATAAAGCAATTTCCCACAAACCTGGTTCCCTGGTTGGGACATATCCGGCACACCTTGAATCAGCCTTCATGTGCAAGCCCACTTGTGGTATCTCTCCTCCTGATGTCCACTGAATTCTGAATTACAACGGCTAGACAACAGCAATAGAACTTCCAGCCTTTAATTTCAAAAGGCAGTTTGGGAGGAGAGAGTCACCAGCTCTCTGCCATGCCCTCAAATCCATCCTCCATAGCCTGGCCCTTTCTCCGAAAATGGATGCATCTGTATTTCAAAGCGTCTTTGAATATATGAAGTAGACAAGGCAGTTATTGAATTTACACAGGTCGCGTGGTTTCTAAAAGCACCTACTCTGTTAGTGTGCATAATATTAGTACATGTTGTGGTTATCTTCACTTAAACGGTCCGATTGTGTTGTCAATAAATCCAAAGTCAATTCTGCTTGTGGAGCATATAAACCGTGGTTTATTGTGCCTTGCGTTCATTTTTTCCAAAAACCAATCGAGCCTACACCTTCTTCAAGCTATGCTCTTCTTCAGTGCTCTGGGTAATTAATTCTTCTCAGACAATTTGTTCTGACAGTTGAGTCCTTGCTTTCTAAACCAGGGACTGTTGGTACATGCACCTCTGTCACTATCTGGTATCCTCAAGGGTGCGTTCTATGCCTATGATCGGGAATATCCCTGAGGTACCGTCAGCATTTCATCTTATGGAATCTAGGTCCCAGGCACTACACAAGTCTAGGTGCACAATGTTGTGTTCCGTGATTCCCTTTGGGCTGTGGAAGTGCCCCCAGACAAGCATTGGTATTTCTAGCCCTTTCTCTATGGCCAGCTTTGAGTTTCCCTATTCAGTGGCAAACATCTGGCTAATCTTTTAGATGTTGACCTAGTCTTACCATTCTGGCATGAGTTCGAACAGGTCTTGTTGACACTGGCACCATCGTCACAAGCTGCATTATATGCTAGATCTTAAACACAAATGTTGTACTGGCGTAACTTTCAATATACTCAAGGGCTGGCCGCCAGATCATTTTGTCCCTTCTGTGAAAGGGTTGCGTGGCCCAGAATCAGTACCTCGTCCAGTGCTAAAAAGCCTATAAAAAGAATTAAGTCATCCTTGGTACCTGCCAATTTGCCCAAGTGTTTGGTGAAGTTGGACTTTCTTTTTTACTCTGATGCCTTTTTGTGTACTATATACTCAAAATGGCTGCTCCTCGTGGTTTAAGCCCTGTTCTTTCTGCCATCTTCTCTTCTCTGTTGGCCATCTTCCTCCCCTCTCGGGTCAGAAACGACCATACAGGAGGAGCCCTTCGCTCCTCTACTTCGGACTCCCTTAGGGTCATTTGTTTTTCAAAGAATCGTGCTGGGGGTAGATCCGTCTTCGGCTGGGGCCTCCCTTTGGAACAGCCTCCTTGCCACCTTGAAACTTGAGGAGAACCATCTCCGGTTCCAGAAGCACCTCAAAAACCTTCCTCTTTGGCTCTGCCTTATCCCCTCTTCTCCCCTGCTGGTCTGTTCACTCTCTCGGCACTGTGCATCTGGCCACCCTCTGTCCTTCGGGCCCAGGTACCTGCTCACCCTGCCACCCTCCCGCACTGCCTCCGGGCTAACACTTGCACTGGGGTCTGTATCTGTACCCATACAGTCCCCCACCCGCTTTTCTTCTGCACGTACCTGATATACCCTATCGGACTAACCTAGCACTTGCCTCTTGCTGGCTGCACTACCACTGTTTATTGCCTTTAGTTATTTATTAAATATTTATTCTGTTCCGTCCCTTGTTTCTGCACTTTCTACTTCTCCCCCCCCCTCCATGCACTTGCACGCTCTTAATGTCACAGGGCCTAGTAAAATAGTTTTCTTTTTGCTCTCCCTGTTCCCCTCCCTTTGCTTGGTCATGCTCTGAAACACTTGTGCATTAGCACGATATAAATAAAATATTTAATTTCATTTAATTTCATACATGATTGTGCACTTTTGCAGGTTCCTGCAAGCAGGCCACAGTCAACGCTTTGTGTGTTTTGAAAAGAGGATTTGGTCCAAATTCTTAGCCGAGCTAGTGTACTTAGTTGCTGGGTTTATGTGAAGTAGCTGGGTGTCCATGAAGGGCCAGTCTTCTACCCATTTGAATTTTGAAAGTCCTTTCCATTGGAGGGATGTGGCCTTCCCAGCCTGAATTTAGGTCATTATGAAAGGATCTGGAACCATGTAAACCTCAGGGGCTAAGTATCACATCTAGAAGGACCATCAGCGGACTTCTGCTGTGCCCTGCATCGGCTTACCCAATCACCTTGAAGTGAAGCTCTACCTTTTTCTCGGCTGGGGAGACCTGCAAGAGCCGCCTGCCTCCCTTGGCCTGGGAGGGACAATCCATTCTGTGTCCGGGAGCCTCTGAGAGTTCAGATGCTGCGTTTCAACTGTGTTGCCCAGGAGCTGGAATGTCTTTTTGCTGGGGCACCTTCTAGTCTTGGGGCTGGAATTGTTCTGAGTCCCTTCTCTGAACTGGAAAAAACATCTTCACCTTGTTGCTGCTGTTACTCTTCACAGAGAATGGCCTGCCGGGGGTGGAAGTCTGACCACTGTGCTACATGGTCCCTGCCATTCCTGTGTGTGGTTGAGTCGGCTGTTGCCCTTGTCTGCTTCTCGTGAAAGGTCCACCTGCTTCGTGCAATTTAACTTCTCCCCATCTAGGAGTACCTGCTGGTGTCTGACCCAACAGTTGGAGGAAGCCTTGAATCTGTGACCAGGTGCTTGCCGAGTCAATCACTTAGCTCAGCTGTGCCCAAGTGTTGGTCTTCCTGTTGGGAATCCAGGGGCTGCACTGCCTATGTCCTTAAGTCGTCACCCTGTCTTCATTAAAAAACAGAACATGAAGACCACCTGCAGCTATCATTCCCCTGCCCTAAATGGTGGGACCTGAGCATAGAAACTCTGTCAGGGGTCACCTTGAAAACTAAAGTAGACAGGTAGTCTGCCTTTGTCTTTACAGGAAACTTGATGGTTAGCTACGTAACTTTATAATAGAATGTTGCTCTAACACTGAAGACTTTGACTTTCTAACTTCATTTCAAGCCACTTAAAACATATTGTGTTCTGTGGTTGAACCATTAAAGCCATAGGTATACTTTTGAATGGCCTTATCTGAGCCTGTGATATTGCCTGGACACTGTATTGGATTGGACTTGACTTTTTAAGCTTGATGTGTTGAGTGCCTTACAAACGAATATGGCTTGCAAATTGTGTTATAGCACCTTTTCAGCTCTTTAGTAGAACAGTTTAACTGTGTAAATACTAAAAATGGTGTGTACTCCGTTTTGGAGGTGTGTGTGTGTGTGTGTGTGTGTGCGTGCGTGCGTGCGTAAGGTGCGTGCGTGCGTGCGTGCGTGTGTGTGTGTGTGTGTGTGTGTGTGTTATCTGCTTACATCACATGCTGTGCATAGGCCTACATCCAGTGGAAGCTGCAGAGTATTACAGTTTGTTTTTCGAAACTCGAAAATGGGTGTCGACATAGGGCGTGCCAGTTCTCTGGCATGGATTCACATGCTCATGAATATTCCCCGTCGTCAGGCTGGGAATCCTCGGTAAAGAAAAAAAACAGTATCAGTTTCGTTTCTGATCTGTCTTTCGTAGTAATAACCAATCACTGGTCTCTGCGTCATACTGACCACAGCCAATGACTGCCCTCTACCTAAGCACCGCCTCTGGCAGCCATCTTCAGATTTTTACCGCACGTTCATGTGTTGGGATCCTCGTGCTATTGCTCTCGAGCGTTAGTGCTATTTTTTCACGTTTTTCTCAAAAACTTTATTTTTTTCGGTCAAAAGAGCCTCAAGCTCCACCGACTCCCCATCCGATCAACGGGGACCCGTGTCGGATTCGTCTGCGCCCCTCAAGGGTGAAGATTTCGTCGAGCTACGCTTTTGGAGGACTCCAGAAGTTTCTCAGGCCCGGACATGGCCCAGGAGAAGGGAAGCTCGACGCCCGGAAAGCTGTTCAGGGTCTGCCCTGGATGCCAGCTGCAGAACGTCTTTAAGGAGGACAAACACTCCTTTTGTCTCTACTGCTTACATGAGGACAAGACGCACGTGGAGAAGGACTGTGCGTTTTGCGGCAATATGTCGGAGCGGACCATGAAGGACCGCCATCAACGTCTCGCCAACTGGCTGGAAGGGAAGAGCCCATCAGGCGAGAAGAAGAGGAAGAAATCCGAGCGGTCTTCTAAGACCTTTGAGGACGCCCCGGCGACGGGGGTCCAACACAAGGCCAAGCACCGCGAGTCCGCTGGCACCGGGAGCGCCGAACGGTCGGGCTCTACGGGCGCCAGGCAGGGCGCACCATCCCCGGCACCTTCAGCCACGAGCCAACGCTCTGGGTTGGGTAAGAGGAAGGGCGAGCACCCGGCGAGGCTCCTGGAGAGGCCCCGGTCGAGCTCGAAGGCCCCATTGGAGGGGGAGCGAGGCAGTGTCCCCCCCCTCAAGGATAAGGCGGTGAGCGCACCTAAGGTGGTGAAGGCCTTAATCCATCCAGCCAAGCCCTCTATCGAAACTGTCGCGGCGGCCCTGGCTCAGCCTGTGGAGGCTACACCAGTGGTGGCGACCTCGGGGCTCAGAGTCTCCCTGCCACCTCGGAGGGAGTCCTCTTTTGTGCCCATCGATAGGACCCCTGTGAAATCCCCGGCGGTGAAGAAAAAGGGGGGGCAGGGCGTCGTCGTAGATTCGGCTTCAACCTCGGAGGAAGAGCTGATCGAGGTCTTAAGCCACGGCCTTGGCGTGGAAGAAGACCGGCCCGTCGGGATGGATCCCGACGCAGGTGACGACGACATCGTCGAGGGTGGCGACGGGGCCCCTGATGGCCCGTCGGATTCCCCTCTGCCAGCACCGCAAGACAACTCGGCGGCCATTTTGTTGGCTATACAGTCCTTATGCTCAGAGATAAGGACGAGACTGCCGTTGCCGACGGAGGAACCTCTCCCGTCGGGGGATCCTGAACTGGGACCTTCTGGTGTTCCCCCGCCCAAGAAAAGAAGGATTCACCCTCCACCTCCTTTTCAGCCGTCGCGCCCCGTCCACCCGAGGGGATGATACGGGGACGGACAGGGCAGCGACGGGTACGGACGACGAGGTATACGACGAGGATCTACCGTCGTCACCTCCCACCAGGGCTTCTCCGCCCGACGAGATTGGATCGTTCCACTCCATGATCGCCAGGGCATCCGAGCTTTTCCAACTCTGCCCTGAGGAGAAGAAAAAGGAAGGATTCCTTTATCAACGGCGCGAGGCCAAGAGGAAGACGGTCCTCACGGTGCCTCTACTGGACGACATTTGGGATGAGGGCCTCGCCCTCCTCAAGAACCCTTCCACGACGCCAGCTAGAAGAGACCGGTACGAGAAGAAGTACCGGGTCCCGGACGCGGCCCCCCTGTGCCTCTGGGCGCAGCCTACCCCGGACTCCGTCGTCTCCGCGGCGGCCAGGAAGAAAGCGGGGGGGGGTGCGGCCTCCACATCGACTTCCCCACCGGACGGCGAGGGAAAGAAATTGGACGCTATGGGACGCAGGGTCATCTCGTCTGCAGCGACGACGATTAAAGCGGCCAACGCCTTGGCTATCGTGGCCCGCTACGACAGGGAGCTATGGTACAAACTGGCTCCCCTGCTGGACTTCCTACCGGACGACAAGAGGGCGGATGCCCTGGAGATCCTACAGGAAGGTGAGGTGGCGTCGGACCACGCCATCACTATTGCGACGGACATCGCCGACACTGGGTTTCGCCAGTTGGGCAACGGCGTGTGCCTTAGGCGGCGTGGATGGCTCAAGGCTACGGACTTCCGTCAAGACGTACAGACCAGAGTCCTGGACATGCCGTTCGATGGGAACAACCTGTTTGGGAAAACCGTGGACGATTCCCTTCAGGCCATTAAAGCAGACACTGAGACGGCCCGGGCCCTGGGGATTCTGCAGCAATGACGGACGCCCTTTCGGAGCAGCGGAGACAAGGGCGCCTCCAAAGGTTCCGGCGGCGGTTTCTCCACCTACCGTCAAGCGGCCCGCTCGTCGTCTCAGGAGGCCTACAGAGGACGAGGCAAGTCTGGCGGACCCCGCCGTCGTCGCCAAGGAGGTCAAGGCGGCAAAGCCTCGTCGAAACAGGATTGAACCGGCCGTGGGGTCGGGCCCCCACCGAAGCACCCCGGTGGGAGGCCGGCTGGCGAGCTTCGTCAGCGTGTGGGAGTCCATCTCCACCGACCGTTGGGTGCTGGACGCCTTAGCCCGGGGCCACGCGCTCGAGTTTCAAAGAAGGTGCCCGCGCGTCCCCCCCGTGGCCAGGAAAGAGCTTCACGTCCCTCAGCTTCTCCTGGAGGTAAGGGCGATGCTCAGGAAGGGCGCCATCGAACTCGTCCCAAAGAGGCTTGGGGGCTCCGGAGTTTACTCGAGATACTTCCCCGTGAAGAAGAAGACGGGAGGATGGCGCCCCATCCTAGACCTGCGACGTCTGAACAAGTTCATCAAGGCGCAGAAGTTCCGGATGGTCACCCTCCAGCACGTCCTGGGTCAGCTGGAGGAAGGAGACTTCCTGTCGTCGTTGGATTTGGAGGATGCCTACTTCCATATTCCCATCCTAAAGGGGCACCGAAAATTCCTCAGGTTTGTGGTCCAAGGGCGTCAATGCCAGTTCAAAGCCCTCCCCTTCGGACTACGGTCGGCACCCAGGGTATTCACCAAGTGCCTTGCACCAGTGGCGGCGCAGCTGCGCCGCGAGGGGATCCACGTCTACCCCTACCTGGACGACTGGCTCATCCGAGCCAAGACGAGGGAGCTCGCCGTGGAGCACACGGCAAGGACCGTCCAACTTCTCACGGACCTGGGATTCTCCGTGAACTACGCCAAGTCCCACCTGGTACCCGCGCAAAACGCACTGTTTCTTGGAGTGAAGCTCGACACAGTGTCCCTTCTGGCCTCCCCGTCGGAGGAAAGGACCAGGTCCATCCTGGGCAAGGTACAGCGGATGTTGGTTTCCGACGCGGCCAAGGTGAGGTCCATCAAGTCCCTCCTCGGAATGATGTCTTCTTGCATCTACCTCATTCCCATGTGCAGGCTCCGGATGCGCCCGTTGCAGGAGTTCCTGGACGCGCGCTGGATCCAAACGGCGGGCGGCTTCGAGGAGAGGATCACACTCGACGAGAGTTTCCGCCGAGCGATCCGGTGGTGGGGCACCCGCGCGCATCTGACGGCGGGCATGGACTTCCAGACCACCAGGAGACAGTGACCACGGATGCCTCCCTGGAAGGGTGGGGAGCGCACACCGAAAATCTGCACGCGAGAGGCCTTTGGCTCCCGACGGAGAAATCCCTCCATATCAACGTCCTGGAGCTCCGTGCAGTGTTCTGGGCCCTCAGGTCCTTCTTTCCGTCCCTCAAGGGCAAGGTGGTGAGGATCTTCACCGACAACACCACCACCATGTTTTACATCAGGAAACAGGGCGGAACCAGGTCCCCAGCACTGTCCAAGGAGGCGCAGGACCTGTGGCATTGGGCCGTCGCCCAAAGGATGTTTCTGGTGCTGTTTCATCTGGCAGGGATAAAAAACACCATCGCCGACTCACTCAGCAGGGAGCTGCGCTCGTGCCACGAGTGGGAACTACAGCAGGATCTAGTGGATCGCCTCTTCCGACGGTGGGGCACACCCCAGATCGACCTGTTCGCGACGGCGACGAACTCCAAGTGCCGGAGGTTCGCCAGCAGGTTTCCCCAGGCGAGGAGCATGGGCGATGCTTTCTCGTTCCCCTGGGAGGGCCTGTTCCTCTACGCGTTCCCTCCTTTGCCGCTGCTAATCCGGCTCGTCAACCAGCTCAAGAGGTCACGTTGCAGGATGATCCTCGTCGCACCTGCGTGGCCGAGGCAGATATGGTTCCCGGACCTTCTGGACTTGTCAGAGTCCCCGCCAATCAAGCTGCCGGTGGACGCGGATCTACTCTCCAGGGAAGGAGGCGCCATCCTCCACCACGACCCGAAATCGCTGAACTTGCAGGCCTGGCTCCTGCAGCGCTAGAGTTTGGAGGATACAACATACCGGCCGACTGCAGAGAGGTTCTTGCAAAGGCCAGGGCGTCCTCGACTCTTAAATGCTACGGACACAAATGGAAGAGGTTCTCTCTCTGGTGCCATGCACAGAAGATTAACCCTCTACGGATTACGGCTCCCCAGGTACTGCCGTACCTGCTGACGCTGGCCAAAGCTGGACTGGCACACCCGTCCATCAAGATTCATCTTGCTGCGATCTCCCGATACACCAGAACCACGGGGCGGACGTCCTTGTGGTCTCATCGTCTGGTGAAAGAGTTCATGAAGGGACTGTTCAGATCGTTCCCGCCGGTGAAGGCTCCGGCCCCGGCGCGGGAGCTCAACGTGGTGCTGACCAAGCTCATGGGACCTCCGTTCGAGCCTCTGCACTCGGCCCCGTTGAAGTTTCTGTCATGGAAAACAGCGTTTCTTGTGGCCATCACCTCCGCATGACGGGTGGGAGAGATCCAGGCCCTTTCCTGCAAGGCCCCGTACTTGACTTTTCACAACACGAGGGTAGTGCTCAGGACGCACCCCTCCTTCATGCCCAAGGTACCGTCGGACTTCCATCTCAATGAACCCTTGGTGTTGCCTGTGTTCTTCCCGTCGCCTTCGTCGCCGGCTGAGAGGACTTTGCACTCACTGGATGTGGCTAGAGCGCTGAAGTTCTACGTGGACCGCACAAAGTGTTTTCGGAAGACGTCACAACTCTTTGTGAACTTTGGACCTGTCAATCAGGGGAAGGCTCTCTCGAAGGCTTCCATTTCCAGATGGCTCTCCGGCTGTATCATGTACTGTCATCGGTTGGCAAACCGACCGCTGCCTGGCTGTCGGAGAGCCCATTCCACCAGAGCGATCGCAGCTACCACGGCGTTCCTTTCTGGTGTGCCCCTGCTGGACATATGTAGGGCTGCTACGTGGAGGTCGACGCACACCTTCACGAAATTCTACTGCGTCGATCGGGATTCCAGGGAGGAGTCCAGGGTCGGCCAAGCAGTGCTGCGCAACCTGTTCGCCTGAGGTGAGCCTGGTGAGGAGGTAAGATGCTTAATGTTGAGTTTGATGTAATGCTTAATGTTGAGCCTTTGCCACCTCCCGTGGTTGTGCATGTGTGTACTGCTATGTATTCTTTATTCATGAGCATGTGAATCCATGCCAGACCCCTTTCTCGAGAAGGAACAAGTTACTTACCTGTAACTGTTGTTCTCCAGCATGGGTCTGGCATGGATTCACATGCGAACCCTCCCGCCTACCCCTCTGCGGCTCTTCACTTGGTCATACTGCCACTTCACGTGCTTCCAAATCTGAAGATGGCTGCCAGAGGCGGTGCTTAGGTAGAGGGCAGTCATTGGCTGTGGTCAGTATGACGCAGAGACCAGTGATTGGTTATTACTACGAAAGACAGATCAGAAACGAAACTGATACTGGTTTTTTTCTTTACCGAGGATTCCCAGCCTGACGACGGGGAATATTCATGAGCATGTGAATCCATGCCAGACCCATGCTGGAGAACAACAGTTACAGGTAAGTAACTTGTTCCTAATACTATCCCTAGTGTGACGTCCACTGTACCCATGATCCCTCACGTGTCTAGGACCCTCAGATTGTTTTTTTCCGCCATACTGGTCGGAAGCATTCTGCGGAGTTCCCTGGTCTTAGCCATACTTTTGCTAAAATATTGTTATATTTCCCCTTTTCTCCACCCCAACATCGAGTCACCGAACATCCACACTCGACGCCGGCCCGGAGAAGGAATCGACCGTTGAGAGCTGCACCACTGATTTGGGCCTCGGAAGGCCTCTGGCCTCGGCGCTGCAAGTAGGGAGAGTGGGTGGTGGACATACTCTACACTCTTTTGGTATATAGGTACATTTCCGTGCTTTCGGACGGTGAATGCAACGTGGCGTCAATTGACAGCCAAGCGCAAGTCCCCGACCTCGGAAGGTCGTCTGGCAAGGCGGCTATTGGGAAGACCCCCGGCAACACAAGCGCTACCCACAGCACTTCCACAAAAACATAAAGTCCAACCGAGACTCGACGCGCACGTCGAGTACTCGGAAAGAGGCACATAGAGAACGGTCCGAATCGGTGTCCTCTGGGCGTTCTCGATCTAGATCGCCGCATGACTCCAGGCAACCATACACTGTTGCCAAGAGTGCCTCGCTCCCCAAGGTAACAGAGGTTTGATCGTCGGAATACGAAGCCAACCTCTATCCCCAGACCGCACTCCAGGAGTCGGCGTCAACAGGCCGCGCAACGGCTGTTCCCGAGTCCCAACCTCCACACTCGAGAGATGGGGACGCCAGGCGTCAAAAGGCTCCAAAGGGGCGAAAAAACAGGGTAAACACTCTTCCACCCACGGGGAAGGGGAAAAACAACAAAGGAAACATACTCGGCCTCCTTCCACACCTCAAAAACATTCTACTCCACATAAACAGATGGACAAGTCTCGGTCTTCTGTTATCCCAAAGACCCCTGTTCAAACCAGTAGGTCTAGTCAAGGTAAAACAGGGAAAGGCCTCCAAGAAAGAATCATTCCCAGTTCAAGAGAATGGTCTAGTGATGACATAGACAGAGTCATGTCAAGGATGTCATCATTGGCAGATTTCTACACCAAAAACCCTGAACACTTTCTCTCTTTTACCCCTGACGGGTCAACTCCCTCAGGCTCTAAGGATCCTATACCCCCAAGAAAGAAGTCCCGGGTTGAAGCTCCTGCTTCAGACCCCTTCGGTATACAACCCTATTCTCAATATCGGGGAGATCCATCCTTTTGTGAGGATCAAGATTTGGGCATGTTGGAAGAACAAACTGGGACGGCTACTATGGGGATGACGAGGACCAAGAGGATGAGGAGGAGGATGACCCAGAAACCTACATGCTAGATTCCACGGTAGATAAAGAACCCCCGGTTACCGACTCCCCTGTCGACAACCAGCCTCTCTTGAATGAAGTGCTGTCCAGAGCGGCAGAACACTTCCACATTGACACCCAGGGTGCTCAGGAAGAGAGGGACTTTGCCGAGGAGTTAGTGGGAGAAAGGAGACCTGTTGCCCAGGCCATCCCTATTCTTAAGTCAATACAAAGAAGGATAGACCCTTTCCTTGTTAATCCCAATCTCACTAGGGCGGTAAACCCCAGAGTTGAGAAGCTTTTCAGGGCAGCCCAAACAGACCCACTGTACATAAGAGGGCATCTGAAACCGGACTCCCCTAGTAGTTACAAACACCCGTAAGAGGGCGTGAACACCCTTGTCATCGTCGGAAGCTCCTCCCGACAAAGAGAGCAAGAACATTTATGCCTTGGGCAGGAAAGTAGCCTCCACTTCCGCCTACGGATTGGATTGCCAACTCCACCACCCTGCTGGCGAGTTACAACTGCCACCAGTGGGAAGAAGTAGCGGCACTCATAGATTCTGCCCCAGAACCCTTAAGAAGCCAATTGGCACGAGCTTCGGTGGAAGGAAGAGCCATGTCAGGTTGCATATTAAAAGCAACCTTTGATGCCGCAGATAACGCCGGCAGATTGATAGCAGAAGGTACTGTTATCAAAAGGCATGCTTGGTTGCGACAGTCTGGGTTCAAAGGCGAAACCCAAGCATCATTGTTAGATAAACCGGTGGAGCCGGATCTATTGTTTGGAAAGGCGGTCGAGGACGCGCTGAAAAATGCCAAGGACGAGTATGAGACACTCAAATCCCTAGGCCAACTAACCAATAAACCCCCAAACCAGAGAGGGAATGGCATTTTTTCGTCGCCCATGCGGACAAAATTCCCAGAGAGGGTCTAACTATTCCCAGGGGCAGGGTACACAATGGAACAACAGCCAGCAGTCTACCCAGGGTTATGGCAAGGGTAATAAGAGAGGACGTGATGAGGGTAGAGGCAGCCCCAGTAGAGGCGGCAGCATGCCTCCACCAAATCAGTGACGCTCCGTTCAGGGTCCCTTCTCACACATCCCCAATAGGGGGACGCATTTCCAACTTCACCCAAGCTTGGGAAGGGATCACATCAGACAGATGGGTGCTGTCCACAGTGTCCGCAGGTTACTACATAGAACTGTTAGAGCGTCCCCGAAACCACCCTCCACGACAAATAAACAAGGGTATTTATTCAACTTACTTCCTTGTGCCAAAAAAAGATTTGACAATGCGCCCAGTATTGGATTTACGGCCTGCAAACAAGTATGTCAAGCCCCAAAAAGTTTGCATGACTACTCTCCAAGAGGTAATCCCCCTCCTAAAAAGGGGGGATTACATGGCAACATTGGCCATGAAAAGATGCCTATTTTCATATTTCCATGTTCCCAGCGCACAGAAAGTACTTGCACTTCAAGGTGGACAGTCAGCACTACCAGTTCAAGGTACTGCCCTCCGGGATAGCCTCGGCTCCAAGGGTATTCACCAAGGTACTGGCGGTGGCGGCAGCACACCTACGCAGGTGGCAATCCCGGTGTACCCTTACCTGGACGACTGGCTCATCACGGGGGAGACCCCAGTAATTTGCAGAGCAAACATTCAAAGGACGATCAACCTCCTCTTCGAATTAGGTTTCTCAATAAACGAGAAGAAGTCAAGTCTGGTGCCAAGCACCTCCAAACAGTTCCTAAGAGCTATCCTAGACACACAAGAGGGGTTGACCTTTCCATCAGAGGAAAGAATTTGGAATATACTGCTGCAAATTTCGCTATATCCGGCCGGTCGCCATATAACGGTATGAAAAGCAATGCGTTTGCTGGGCATGATGGCGTCATGTATTTACCTGGTCCACCACGCGCGCCTGCGCATGCGGCCCATGCAGGAATGGTTGGCAAAACAGTGGTCTCAGGCAAGTGGTCAGTGGGACGATCTAGTGGTCATTTCACCAACACTGGTACAAAGCCTTCACTGGTGGACAAGAGAAAATCTGTCCAAGGAAAACCCTTTTACGATCCCGAGATACAGGTGGTAGTCGCAAACGATGCATGCCTAACAGGGTGGGGAGCTCTCCAAACAGGGTGGGGAGCTCTCCACCACCACCACACAGCTCAGGGTCTCTGGTCTCACTCAGTGGCCAAGAATCACATCAACCTGCTAGAGCTTCTGGCAGTATTCAGAGTGCTTCAAGCGTTCGAGCCCTACCTGCTGAATCTGCCAGTGCAGATCCAGACGGACAGCACTACAGCCATGTTTTACCTAAACAAGCAAGGTGGGACTTGTTCGCCAAATCTGTCCAAGCTTGCCCAGAAAATTTGGATATGGGCACTCAGACGGAAGATTTTCCTGTCATCTCAACATGTTCCAGGGGATCTCAATTCTCTGGCGGATGCTTTGAGCAGAGATCCCCTCCCAGAGGAACACGAATGGTGTCTAAACAGAGAAATCTTAGAAGATATCTTCTCTCAGTGGGGTTTCCCCACTATAGACCTATTCGCCACAAGTGAAAACAGACCATGCCCAGGATTCGCATCCAGGTTCCCCCAGCCAGACTCCCAGGGGAACCCCCTGTGGATGAACTGGTCAGGGATGTTTGCGTACGCTTTTCCACCAACACCTCTCATCAGGAAGGTGGTCAGCAAGATGAACAGAGTATCAATGACGCTCGTCCTAGTTGCTCCCATGTGGGCTAGGCAACCATGGTTCCCACACGCAGACTAGCGGTGTGCGAACCCATCAGACTCCCGTGCTGGTACAACCTACTATCCCAGCACCAAGGTCAAACAGTGCATCCTCAACCCAGCTCAATCAACCTGGCAGCATGGCCCCTGAAGTCATAGAGTTTGGACATCTCAATTTACCACAAAGATGTATGGACATCCTAAAGGAATCTAGGAAACCTAACACGAGGTATTGTTACTTTGATAAATGGAAAGGATTTGTTATCTGGTGCCAGAATAAGCAAATCAACCCGGTTGAGTGCACTCCTTCCAATATTGTCACATACTTGCTCCACCTGCTGGATGCAGGGTTTGTATTTAACTCACTCAAGGTACACCTGGCAGCGCTGTCAGCCTACACCACCTCCCACAACAAGGTTTTGTGGTGGAATGTACCAGTGGTTAAAGCCTTCATGGAAGGGGTAAAGAGACTCCGCCCTCCAATTTCAAACCCACCACCTGGATGTGACCTTAATGTGGTGCTTGCTAAGCTCATGGGCCCACCCTTTGAAACCATGCATAAAGCTAGTCTCAAACACCTGACTTATAAAACTGCATTCTTAGTAGCCATTACATCCATAAGAAGGGTCAGTGAAATTCAAGCTCTGTCAGTGCAGGATCCTTTCTTTACTGTCCATAAGGATAAACTGGTTCTACGAACTCGCCCTAGGTTCTCACCTAAGTTTATTTCTAAATTCCACGTTAACCAGTCCATTGAGCTACCAGCCTTCTTCCAAGAACCCAAAAGCTCTGCTGAGGTGAAACTACATACTCTAGATGTGCGAAGAGCGGTCCTCTACTATGTAGACAAGACCACGCCGCTAAGAAAGACAGATCAACGGTCTGTCTCCATAGCTACAGGCAGAGAAGGAGATTGCGTCTCTAAAGGTGCCATCTCTAAATGGATAGTCAAATTTATCCAGCTGTGTTACTCCCTTTCTGAAAAGACTCTGCCTGTTACGCCAAGAGCCCACTCTACAAAAGGCAATGGGGCCACTCTGGCTTTCATTGCAAATGTTCCCCTTGACACCATTTGAAAAGCAGCTACATGGAGCTCCATTCACACTTTTACTCAGCACTACTTCATTGACACTAATTCCAAGACAAATACTCAAGTGGGACAAGCGGTTCTAATACATTTGTTCGCTCATGACCCTTCTCACATCCCACCTCCTTCTTCTAACACTGCTCGCTAATCTATGCACAGCATGTGATCTAAGCAGATTCCACAAGCCTCAGAAGGGATACATTACTCACTGTAATCGTATTTCTGATGCTTGTATCGGCTTAGATTCACATGCGCCCACCCTTCATCCCCTCTGAGTGAATGCGCATGGATGCTTATAGTCTTATCTATCTGCTTGGATTATTTGTACTCGCGCTAGTCCTCCTGCTACCTCATGTCAGATAAAATACAATCTGAGGGTCCTAGACGCGTGAGGGATCATGGGTACAGTGGACGTCACACTAGGGATAGTATTACTGGCACGCCCTAGTTTGACACCCCTTTTCGAGTTTCGAAAAACAAACTGTAATACTCTGCAGCTTCCATTAGATTTCGGCCTATGCACAGCATGTGAATCTAAGCAGATACAAGCATCAGAAATACGATTACGGTGAGTAATGCATCCTATATAAATATATATATATTTCTGATGCTTGTGAATCTGCTTAGAGTCACATGCTGTGCATATAGTCTGACATCTAGTGGTAATTGTGGAGTGTTGCATCTAGTCTTTTGAGGATCGAAAGGGGACGTCGACATGGACGGGCTTGTAACACTATCCCTAATGTGACGTGTAGTGTACCCAAGATCCCTCACGCGTTGTGGTCCCTCAGATTGTTTTTTTCTGCCCAGCTAGCTGGTCGCCTTATGCAGAGCTCGAAAAATTGCTTATATCTTGGTCCACGACCTCCGGTTGTTTTATTATTCATCACCCTTCACTGACGACTACTTTACAACCAACGCTGAAGATTACGGAAGACGACTCCAGACTGTTAGGCAGAATCCCGTGCAGAGCCCTTAGGGACCACTGCACACAATTAAGACTACAGGTGGCTATACAAGTTTAACTTTGGTACAAGCCTGTACTACTATGTTTAACTGGTAGCAGTAGCGGAGCAGCCAGGCTTCTCTCGAGTATATGAGCAGTAGCAGAGATTACACAAAGGGACCACAATTACTGTGACTCAAGCAAACACTGACTCAAGGTATCATGTAAAAAATATATAAGTACATCTATTTTTAAACCGTTTGTTATAAACACAACACTTCTATTAATTCAAAATCACACGAAAAATACACTACAACCAACCAATTCACTTTGGTACACTCTAACTCAAGGTAAGTACCCTATGTTTTAACGGACCGGTGTTGTGAAACAAAAGATGTTACCGGTGTATGCGATCACTTTTTGACAGTAATGACAGTTCGGTCTTACTAAAGAAATGCGTATCCGCAGCAAGAAATGTTACCAGGGCAAAAACACCCTTAGCACCTGAGTTAACCAGAGAGAGTTGAGGGCAAAAATCACAGGCAATACTTTTGTCAAGGCAGACCGAATCAGAGAACACTCCTAGACAGAAATTCAAGAGTCAATAGGCCGGAGTCAGTGTCAAGTGGAACCGGGTTCCTGTTGTTGAGGATCACACAGTCGGACAGTTCACAATTCAACGTAGCCAGGAGTACTTGGATATTGTCAACAGAGGAAGCAAAAGTTGTAAGAAGGAGGGAAGACAAGGGCAAGCCTTGGAGGTGAAGAAAAGTGATTCACCCAAATTCCTCAAGCAGAACACAGTACCTTATTCAATGAAGAAGCTGGTGCCACGGCAGTTGTTCCTGGTAGTTTCCTGCAGATCCATGGTTCCTGGAGCTTTGGTACGAAGGAGGACATCTGGAGGGGTCTGCACCACACAGGGATGAGGCCGGCAGCAGCGACGGTGAATAAAAGGTGCGCTCCTTAAAAACAGGAGAGGCTCTTCAGATGGCTATCCGGACCAATACAGCAGTGTGCAGCAATTTCGACCAACAAGAGGATCCTCTGGCTGTGGAAGATGACCTGGTTATCCCCACCAGGCTCAAGGGAAGAAGACTCCAGACTGGATCTTCTCTGGTCGTCAAAGGGTAGATAGCTCAGGACTGCAGCAGGGCTTCATCGGGACAGGGTAGTTGCAGCAGCCGTCTTCTTCTCCGCTTCTCTTCGGTTCCTTGTAGTTCCAGTGGCGACTCTGACTTCTAGCCCAAGAGACCTGCCTTTTATGCGAAAATCCCCCATTCACACAGCCTGGCTGTCAGTCGCGCAGCAGGGGGGGGTGTCCAGCCCGGACAACCACCTTAGCCAATCATGGCAAAGTGTGACTTGGGTTTCCTAGGATACCCTGTGCAGGGGGTGACTACACCCCTCCCTCACATTCAGCCCACCTAGTCACCCAGGCGCCTGGAGGAGGGCTTCTTGGCAGAAGCCTGCCAAAAGACAGTAAACAAAGAAGGCAAACCTGGTTTGCTGTGCAAAGTAAAACACAAGAAAGACTTTAACAAAAAGAAATGGCGAATAAACCCGACCGGAGCCAAAAGAGAAAGTATTTGGTCAAGCGGGTTTAAGTTTGAGGCTAATTTAATAGCCTAAAACAATACCACGTTTATATAGTATAAATGTAACGCTGGCCTGGTTCGCGCTGCTGTGACCTCTTCTAAGGTGATGCGCAGGGTTCGGAAGACGGACTGGACCGGGCCCCCAAATCTGGCTTGTCTGGCTCGCAGAAGTATCCTTCTTAGGGTCTGGAAGGACGAGCTCTCCATCCTGCTTCTGATGCAGGGGCGCGTTGGTATCCAGTTACTTCACTGGATTTTCGGATTGGTGAGAACCAAACTTGCTTGGCTTCCAAGTAAGTTTTTTGATAAGAGGTTCCCCTTGTGTCCATGCATTAATGTACTAATGCTAGTGTCTTTTTCCCCATAGGGGCCGGGGTACGGAATGCCGGGGAACAGGCACCGACCCGAGATGAGAGGTGAAATCCTTGTAGAAATCAGGTAAGTCTTTAATGAGCGTTTTTTGGTAATGTCTTTTCATTCGCTCATTAACGCTGATGTCTCTTTTTCCCCTTAGGGGCCGGGGCCCGGAAATGCCAGGATGCGGCGCGGACCCGAAATGGAGAGGGAATGAATCAACAGGTAAGTCTTAACATGGAGATTTAGCTTTCCTTATTCCCTTCTCTCTCTCACCTTTTGTTCTGGTCTTTTTCTCCCTAGGCCTTGGGGCGTGACTGCGAATCCGGATGATCGCTGCTGAACATGGATGCGCCCTGTAAAGGTGAGTGGAATGCGGCGCTGCAGCGATCGACGCGATGAGCTTTTAAATAAAAGTCTTCCTTTTCAGGATTGTTGGCGAGATGTGTCCGGGATGCGGTTTTAGCAGGTAAGGACTTTTCCTTTTTCTGTTCTCTTCTTCTCTTCCTTTGCAGGTGATCCAGGATGCTGGCAGGCGTGGCAGAAGTCAGGATGCAGGAGCAGACACGGTGAGCGTCCAGCTGCTAGATGCAGAACAACGCGAAGTACATGTGGCTGTTCGGGTGGGGTTTAAATAGCCTTGGAAGAAGTTCCAGGTATGTATCCTTCCCCGACCACGCCCGGATGGTAAATTAGTCCCACAGGTAAAGTAGTTCCTTTCAGGCCTCAAGGAGGCCGGGATCCTGCAGCATGGTCTGCATCAGGTAAGTGCACCCAAGCACTCCCATAATGAGCCTGGCGCCTATGGCGCCAGGACTGATGTCTTTTATGAGCCTGGCGCCATAGGCGCCAGGACACTGTCCAAAGGGCCCCTATATGGGGTTGCTGGGTCCTTCCTTGGGGACTGGATGTCCGCTTTCGGGGACGCAGGGCTTGAACCGGCTCCCCGGGAGCGGGCATCATGACAATAATCGCGGTAGAAAAGTTAAGGTAGATACCACTGACACCAGCCAAGTCTAAATGTTAAAAGAGCGAAACAGTGCTCTAGGAGGTACAGATAAAAAGGGCTAAGGATTAACCCTTTCCAGTACTCCATGTAAGATGGGTTGTACTGGATCTGTGGTTAAATGACTAAGTAAAATAAATGGCAACTTTACCCTTTTCTGGGGGACAGTAGTCAGCCTCAGAAATGGAGTCGGTGGGAAGTCTAAAAGACAACCCTGTGTCACTGCACTGAAGGTGCTGTGTAACACACAAAAGAAGGGGGCGACTGAAATGGTGTACTCCAGAGTCCACAATCACAAAAGCAGATGAAATACACATGGCAAAAACACAGGTAAGAGTGGGAAAAAGAGGCACACTCTTACCAAGTGAAAGAAATAACTACAGAAATCCAGCAAAGCTGCTGGGGGACTCACTAGGTGTGGGAAATTAGCCTTAAAATGAGAATTCTCCCTAACACAGACTGGTGCTCCGGTTGATACCATCGAGCGCATGGCCCTCGGCCAGGCCCTACACAGTAGGGAGAGTGGGGTCCAGGGCTCTGTTTCTTTTCAAGAATGCATTTCCTTCTCCCCTCTCTTTTCCCTTCTGATTTTGCTGTCGCTGTAAACCTGAGCTATGGACAGGACACCTTTTTAAATTGTGCCCTTCTTGCAATGGCAAGTATCCCTGGAAAGACGCACACCGACGGTGTAATACGTGTCTACCTCGAGATCATCACAAGGAGTCCTGTCGGTCTTGAAAGCTTTTACGTCTGAAAACGATAAAAGGTAGTCGAGTAAACCGGTGGGCAGTCTACGCCAATGCAGCAGGCTGAGGGTAGCTCTGCCATCGCCGTGGGCGCCTCTAGTGACAAAGTTAGCGACAGCCGTGGCTCAGAATCGGAGGCCATTGAATCCACTTCGGAGCAGCCAATCTCCGAGACATCCATCCCCTACCCCGGTAGGCAGGCCATCAGCCCTGCTATGGGGAATGTACACTCCGGGGACAGGGACACACACACACACCACATAAAGGTAACCACACAACCCCCTGGGCCTCCTCGACGGACTCGTCGGGATGGGCAAAGCCACCAACAAGTACGCCGATCCTTTTGGCAGAACCCACCGATCCTCAGGGTCGGCCGCCCTTCCCGCAACCATCTAGGCGGCATACGTCCGGGCACTTGAGTCACAAGGGCATCAGCACCAAATCTCATAAGAGCGCCGAAACGCCTCATAAGAGTGTGTCGACACTTAAGGTTTTGGGGGTGCCGAAAACCACGTCTAGTCGCAAGGCCTGTCAAAATCTCTCCCAGACACACTAGAGATCCGCGAGAGTCTCGCAAACATCATCTTGCCAGCGAACAAACCTAGAGACACGTCAAAAGACACGTCAAAATGTCGAGAGGGTCAGGAAGAATACTTTGAGGGTTCCCTACAGTATTTATATGTCCTCTGGGCTGCACCACTAGGGGGTAGAAGGAGGGGATGTCTGCCCCACTGCTAGCTAAAGGCCGAAAATTGAGAGCTTGAGGGCCATGTGGTGTGTAGATCGTAGTCTCTAGCAATCTGAAGCAGTGTGGCGTGTGTTAGGGAGAATTCTCTGTAAAGGCTAATTTCCCAAACCTACTGAGTCCCCCAGCAGCTTTGCTGGATTTTTGGGGTTTATTTTTTCTTCTGCTAAGAGTGAGACTCTTTTCCTCCCACTCTTAGACATGATTTGAGGTGTTCCTTTGACTTTGTATGTGTTCTATGGGCTATGTGGTCCTTTTCCCCATAGGGTTTCATGTGTTTTTGATATTTGGGTTACACAGTACCCTCCGTGCAGTAACCCAGGGGTGTCGGAGCGACCCCCAAACATAGACTCCATACCCTGGGACTGAATACTGTCTCCCAAGGCATGTAAAGTCACCATTGGCTTTACTAGTCTCAAATTGTGAACAGAACCAGTACAAACCATCATATTGTGGACGTACTGGTCGGGGCAATTCGATTTCCCTGGGGTCTGTTGTTCGAGGGGGGCACTGTCCAGTTCCGACCGAGTTTTGGCTGGTGGCAGTGGATACTACTTTTTATATTCGACCGCAAATATATCCCTATGGGATTGTCCCATTGTTCGAGGCTACGACTTTTTAAAATAGCCTCGAACATACCGCTGGTTTATTAAATTAATATTAATTCACTGATTGGTATTTTTTGCCGAAACTTGGTTCCAAAATGGCGTTTGTGTTCGCTTCTGTGACTCCAACCCAAGTCGAGCCCTTTGTTCCACTTTTTGGCGGGCTTCTCCACAGAAGCCTCCAAAAGTAGTGCCACTCTGTTTGGGTACCACAAGGGGTGTGGGAGGGGGTTTAGGCACCCTGGACTGAGTTGCCTCGGCAACTCAAGTTGCACTCTTGTGTGATTGGCCTTGGCTCACCACTTAGCATGTTTGAGTGACAGCTAGGCTGAATGAATGGGGGTTTTCTGCATAAAAGAAGGGCTTTGGGGACTGGAACTTTAGAAGTCCCCAGAGGACATCAAGAATCAGAGGAGGGAGAAGCCGAGCCGACCTGCAATGACAACACCACCGGTGGAGCCCTGCTGAACCGTCTCACCACTTTTCCCGACGACAGAGGAGATCTCCAGCCCGGAGAGTCTTCTTCCTTTGACTGGTGGGGATAACCAGTTTGCCCGTCTTTTCACCTTCCTGGACCATCTCGTGGCCGCCTCGCCCGTGCCAAGAACCCCGGCAACCGGAATACCACGATTTACCACTACCGCGAAGAAAAGGGTGGTACCTTGTAACCGGGAAACTCCGCGGCTGGTTTCTTCCCTGGCAGTGCAACGACCTTCAGCTTTCCTCCACGTCGAGACCTCCTCTTCCTCTGGACGAAACACCGACTTGCACCCGCTGCCAGGAACAACTGCCCCCGCTGGAGCGTTCTTCCCATTTTCAGGTTCTGTGTCCCGCCTGGCTTCCCTTGCGACAGATCGTTCGGGGTGACAGTAAATCCTCGACTTTCTAACCTGGGTTAGCCTGGGGCCTGTTAACTAACTTTTCTTGACTTGATCTCAATCTTTTGTGAACTATTTACAAAGACTCTTTGGGCATAATCCCACTGTGTGATCCTGGGCACATTTCGCTTGCTCTCTCTAAGAGTGGGCCTGGCATTTGAACTTCCTTGCTCTCCAGTAGACTTTGCCTAACCTGCCTCACTGTGGTTCTTTGAAAAGTATTGAGATTTGTGTGCTTTCATAACTCTGCCTTTTTCCCTTCCTTTTTAAATAACTTATTAGAGTGCCATCTTATGTTAAGCGCTCACCTCTGTCTGAAAATAAGTGGTGTTTCTCATTAAGACTTGTCTAATAAGTAATCAGGGTTATATATATATATATATAATAGTGAATGTGTGTTGAATTTACTTTTTTTGTGCTAGTGTAATTTACAAGTGTGTCTTTAAATAAATAATTATATACTTTTACACCAAAGCTCTGGTCAGTGTTTGCTTGTTCTACTTTATCTCTGTACCTATTGTGTATTCTCTATATACTGCCTAACTCATCTTGAGAGAAGTCTGACTGCTCAGCCACAGCTACCAGGTAAATCTGGGTGGTACAGACTGCTACCAATTGGGTTTACTTCCAACCACCTGTAGTCCTAAATCTTTTGCAGTGATCCCTAAGGGAACTGCACAGGTTTCTGCCTAACAGCGTGTAAAAACCACTGTCATCCCATAAGAGCTGTGATCAGCAGATTGGTGATATATGCTGCCCTAGTTACCCGCTTGGGGCCCATGTCGGAGTCTGGCGTAGATTAAGGTGGGCTGCCGCCGCAGCATGCACCGGTCACCAGTCTGGATACAATTGAGGCTGCGTCCTCAGCAATGCTGCGCAGTTTCTTTTCAGGTGCTCTGGAAAGTGTGTGGTTTGCGGTGCCTGCCTCGTGCTGTGTATGGTGCACCGCGGTCCTATAACGGTGCAGATGTCCCTTCGCTCCGCGCGGGTGTGCATTAGCCCATCACCTCTGCCAGGCTGCCCCGGGATGTCTCTGATGGGACCCTGAGGCTCATCACTGGTGATTTCTGCACAGGATCGGTTTTAAAGTGTTTGGGTGCCTTAAGGGAGCAGGGTATGGCACCCTACTCTATCCTTCTGCCATACATCAGGAATAGGTGCCCCCGAGCGTTGTTCCGCTCGAGTGTCTTCGGGGATCCGGGCTCGCGTTCATCTAGTTGTTGCAGGTGAATTGGCGCCTCCCATTAGCACAGTCTAATAGCGTCCGCCATTACTCCTTGTGGCGATCCGTGGTTTCAGACACAGCGTTTTTGGTCTCCCCGGCCGAAGGAAGTGTGTCAGCCAGATCCCAGCATAGTGCGCCGCCCCTCCTCTCCATATTTTACTGCCTGTTCTACTACCAGCCAAGCCGTTATATTTGGGTACATTAATTACTCCTGCTTGTAACGGAGCCTCAGCACTCCGCCGATAGCTCGCTCGGGCACTCGAGCGCCCCCCAAGACCTTTTGTTTTTGAACTGTGTTGCTTGGAACTTGGGGACGGGAACCCCCGAGGATTGTTTGGAACTGTATTGCCTTGAGCTTCAAAAAGGTAATCTTGAGACTTTTGTGGAACTTTGTTACACTTGGGGAAGGGGATCTGGAAGAAGCTCAGAACTTTGAGTTAAACACTATTACTTTTATTATTGACATCCCTACACATTGTTTAGCTTTAGTTGTGAGGGCAAGTAGAAGTTTTGAGCTCTTTGACTCAGACTTTTCTTTGTTTAATTCAGGTAGGGAAATCCCACCTTAGCATAGGGAAAGTTAATCTTTCTACCGTTTTGACATTTGGTTTAATAAAGTATTTTATTTTGAACTTTGTCTGTTGTCTTCGTCTTGCTTTGTGATGCCTTCACAGTACCCAGCTCTCCATACTCCATGAAACACAAACCTTCATATGTTCAGCAATGTTTTATCACAGTTAACAAGCCCGCTTTACAAACCTGATAAACAAAGGGTGGGTTGCATATGCTGCAACACCTCCTCATCCTTTGATCAGTCAATTGAGACCCAGAGCTACTCGTATCAGAGCCAGGACTGCTGGTGGTCAAATGCAACTTCAATGAGAGAAACATCGCTCAGTTCAAGGGACTGGTGATTGTATGGAGGGTTGGAAAAAAGGCCGGGATGCCTACATATTTTACTCCGGTGCATGCACATCCGTTTTAAGTTTTCACTATTTTCTTCTCTCAAGTAAAGACCGTCATAGGATACGGGCCATTGGGTTCATACCAAAGTGTACTTCTAGATCAAGATGACATTGCAACTTTTTGAAATCTCCACAACATGTCTAGGATGTGAAACCATCCACCTCAAGTGCAAACCTAACTACACCATCTGCATAAACATTCTCCTCATCTATCATCCCCCTGAAATGATTCCTAACTTTAATGATGAGTTCTCTGAGCTACTACAACCATTACATAAAACAGGAAGTGCCACACTAGCCCTTGGAGACTTTAACCACTTGCAGGGCGATACATCATACTGCAAAGCAATCAATCTTGAACAATGACTAAATAGCAATGAACCTACAGAACTCAATCACAAGCCCATGCATAATAAGCTAAATATATTAGACTGGGTGATCAGTCGGAACCTGGATGTTAAGATTTCAGAAACCAGCCTGTGTATTTGGTCTGATCACTTCTTAGTGGAATTTAAAATCTACCTACCGCAGCGGTTGAAAAAACAGATCAATCTCCCAAAGAAAGTAGGAACTTTAACAAATCACACTCGCCAACTGGACACATTCTCTACTTGGGTATGCAACAGGTGATGACTGCCCCTACTCACTAGTAGCCTCATACAAAACGCACATGACCCAAATGCTCGACAAATTAGCACCAATAAAAACCGTTACTGTGAAAGAAGCGAGTTCTCGCAACAGCTGGTTCTCACCGGCACTCGAAGAACAAAAAAGTTGGAAAAGGCAAGCCGAACGCAACTGGCTAAAATCCAACTCCGATCTCCACAAATCTCCCTGGATGAGAAATCATAGAAGATAGCTCTTAAGAATATGAAGCGGTAGTGTTTTTGGTGAGCAGCACCAACCCTAAACTTTGTTATCCGTATTGCTAAGATTATATAAGTCTGTTTATAAACGCGTATCTGTACCAGTGTATGTAGGAACAGGTATTAAGAGCACAAACTATCAGGTTACCCTAATTTGGAATGTCAATAATGTATAGGTTACCCAACACAGAAATTGTACGTACTTCGAAATGTTATATCCTCAAGGTCATTTGAACACTGAACTGTGCTAGTGTACACGGGAACTGGTTATTGTATATTAGGAGCACAACCCAAAATAAACCACAAATTGAATGGTACCACTATATAGTTTGTTCTGAGTGATTGCAAATACTGAGCGCACAGAGAAGGGTAACACATTTTTGCTTCCATATAAAATAGCCATTCACAATGCTAACAATAACTTTTTTGATGTACAAATAATCAATGCTAAAAACAGTTCTAAACAACTTATTAAAGTTCTAAAAGTGTTGAAAAACCTAAAGTCCAACTGCAGACCTTTATACCAGCAAAGGCTGACTGCTGCAAAGTACCTCAAGTGTTTGCCGACAGCATTGTTGATGCACGAGATAAGATCAAGGCAAACTCCCCAGACAATTCTCCTGTTCCCCTAGATACCCCTACCCCGAGCTTCACTGGGTCAGAGTGACTGGAGCAGATACATGAACATCAAGATTTTTCTTTTAGGGCCATAACTTTTGAATTGGTGGAAGTACTTAAGGATATGCACCCTACTTCCTGCCCATTGGATATACTACCCACCAAACTCATTTTGGATAACAAAGCACTGTTTGCACCCTTCCTTAGACGCGTTGTCAATGCCTCCTTTCAACATAACGCTGTTCCTGACAGTAGTAAGCAAGTCACTGTCACGTCCCTTATCAAGAACCCTGGTTTTAGCCCAGAAAACCCTGCAAACCTTAGACTGATTACCAATTATTTCTTCTTTTTGGGGATTGTGAAATAATAGCCACAAAACAGTTCCAGTGGTACCTGCACCAAAGCTCTATTCTGAACCCCAGACAGTCAGGTTTCAGGGCCTATCACAGCACCATGATTACACTGTTAGACCTTTGGACTGGCATGCTCAATATGATGTATTAAAACAAATGCGGTTTGCTGGTGGTGTTGGACTTATAAGCGGCATTTGATCTGCTTTCTCCTTTTCACCATGGATAAGGGCGGTAGATGCTCCCGCAAAGCTATCACATGGATTCACTCGTTCCTACCCCGCAGGGTCTCGGCAGTGCACTGGGGTGGCTCCTGCTCCTATCCTGCCCCCCTTGTCTGTGGATTACCCCAGGGGGCCTGTCTGTTCCTGGCTCTCTTTAATCTCTATATTAAACCTCTCTGTGACTTGCTTTCCGAATCTGGTCTCCATTTTTCTAATTACACAGATGACGCACAACTCTTACTCAATCTAAAAGGGGATTATGACTCTGACGCTGCTAAACTTAACCCTATTTTCAAAACCTTAAAGCAATGGATGACCACTCACCAGATGTGCCTAAACAACTCCAAAACTGAATTCCTGCTTTTTGTTGCACCTCAGGCGAGCTATAAGTTAGAACTCCGCTATGCGAATTTCCTCATTGAGAACTGCCAAATTCCAACTCTGAACAAGGTCAGAACCTTAGGTACTTACCCGGACTCCTCTTTGAGTTCTGGAACACAGGTTAATAACCAAGTAAACTCTACTCAATACCACCCGAAGCTCCTCAGACAGGTCAAACCATTTGTTTCTGAGAAGAAATGTGAAAGCCTGGCATTAGCAGCGATTCTTGCCAGAATCGACTATTGCATCGCTCTCTTAGTGGGCGCGACTACAGGAAACCTCCGTAAACTCGCAAAAATTCAAAATGATGCCATCCGCATAATCAAAAATGTAACCCGCAGAGAGCCCATTACTGAACACAGAAAAAACCTCAATTGGATCCCCATTTCCTCCAGAGTTCAATTTAAGATCCTGACCTTGGCACACAAGTGCATCCACAGCAGATCCCCTATATATATGAAAGACAAGCTAACAAATTACCAACCACAAAGAGTCGTGTGATCAAGAATCAATCAACTGCTCATTTGCACTAAGCCAAACCATGTCAGAGGAAACAGAAGATCTTCCCCTTTCCTAGCAGCTTCTGCCTAGAATGCGTTATCCTTTGCACTATGACTGGAAAATAATCTACTGCCTTCCCAAATAAAATAAAAAATGATGCTGTTTGAATAATTTACCTTTGCTTACCCCCCCCCCCCCCAGGTTGTCCAGTGCTTTATGTTTTGTCTTGTGTGTCTTTCTAGCGCCCTGATGCCTGCCGGATTTTTGGCACGATATTAATCAAATAAATAAATTGGGGAATTCATTTAGAAAAAAAAGTTTCCATCATCATAGTTTTGTGTTTGGCTACATGACCAAACACAAAACAATGATGATGGAAACGTATTTTGAAAATGAATTGCTCAAGGACGGAATGTAACTTTTGTGGTAGGTGCAAAAGATGGTGCTTAGGGGTTGTTGAGTGAGACTGTAGAACAGGCAAAGCAGAGGCACATGGTTCAGACTTGAAGAAAACATGCAAAGGGCAAAAGAGGATCAATCTCTGTCAAGTGAGGAGAATGGGCTTCCCACATAAATACTATGGTTTAGCAATGGTGGAGGCAGCTTTTGGCTCGAGGAGCAGGTGGCTCCTGGTGAGGTACCAGAGTGGAAATTAGGTCAATTTTGGCTGGTGAATGTTTTCTGCTTAGGAGCATTAACAGCTCCCCCACATTAGTCTAAGTGACTAAGCATAGTGAGGGGAACGTAGAGGAATTTGTTAGGTTCTCTCTCTGAGAAATTATTTGAACTAATTGGTTAAAATGGTGCATATCCCAGTACAATTGTTGAGAAAAATGGGTTAAAAAGCCAACCAATTTACAATTGGTACTCTAGAGTAACTCCTGAAAGAAATCCGATAAATGCCATGTTACGAACAGTGCACAGGAGCATTTTATAACATTTTCATGGTGCCTCCGTCCAGAAGGTATTTCTGCAGTGCTATTGTAAAATGACTGCACCTAAATAATTCGGCTTTGCCAATGCAAGGTATACTAATAAGGATATTTTACGATGGCCTACCAGTTAGAAAGTTCCCGTAGCTAGAATGAGTACAGGTTTTCCCATGTAATTATCCACTGTATCCAGCCAGAACACACACACACAGTAAAGCACCATTTTCATTATATTGTCACACTCTCTCCCCGACACGAGATGCTATCAGTATGGCTTCAGTTGGGGGAGATTCGTTTGCCATTTCACCCTTTTGTGTCCCCCAAATTTAATTCAGCACACTGCGATCTCTTGGCTCGGACTCCTCTGTCAGCTGGCTCAGTATCACCAGGTCTCTCGAGGACACCTCATAAGGGATACGATGCGAATACCTGTTTTCTAAGCCTCCAGAACTTCCAGGAACTCTTGAGCACATCTCAAGGCCATCACACATCCATAATCTTAATTTAAATTAAACCAACAACACATTGCACTGCTAACTGACAAGATAATTGATTTGTCTGTTACGGACACCTCCTGATTCTTTTCATGACCGTTTTGGTCTAAACCTCTATACTCAAACGTCCTGTCCCCTTTTCTCCATCCTTGTGGGCATCCCCCAATACGGGGAACGTACCGGAACCTTTGTCAGCGAAAAAATGAGCTTCCCCTTTAAATTTAGAATAGCACGTGGGGTGCGGCCTCTGCTATCGGAACGCACGCCCCGAGGCCCCTTCTTTCGGCGCCTCACTTTGGTCCCTTTTTTCCGCACGAACAGTGTTGGACCTGGCAGCCAGCGCAGAGAACTTTTTGAGCTTTCCGCTTGCTCCCCGTTTATTTTCCAATTCTTATTCCACTTCTGTTTGATGCCTCACCTCCCCGGCGCTTGTCTGTCGAACGAGGATTCACGAGGTGTGCCTCTTGCGACTGCCAGTTTCCGGCCTCGGATCGCCATGCACTCTGTCTTGAGTGTTTGGGGCCTGACAACCGAGGGGACTTGTGTGCGGCCTGCAGCGCTCTCGGTCACAGGGCATTGAGAATTGGCTGTTGCATTGGAGGGAGATCCCCCCCACCTTAAGTACTTAATCTCTGGGACCTCTCGTCAAGAGAAGGTAGGACCTCTGTTCAGCACGGCTCAGAGACTCCTTCCCAGGGGTTCCCACTGATCAGGGTTCCTCGCATTCAGGTTCTGGCGGGCCCAAGGCCTCTAAGGCTACTGGCTCCCAAGCCGAGGGGCCTGGAGGCTCTTCCGGGCGGTCTGGGGACAGACCTGAGGCCTTCCAGGCTACCTGCTCACAAGCTGAGTGCTCAAGGGGCCCTACCAGATTGTCCTCGAACGGACGATCAGGTTTGTCATCTTCTACCAAAGTGGGGAATGGATTAGCGAGTGCCAACTCCAAGTGTGGTTCCTCAGCTAGATCCAAACTGGCTATCGGCACAGGTGCCGAGGGCTCCCAAACTTCCAGAGCTCGCTCTGAGGCAGTCATCCCGGGTGTTTCGACTACTCTGAGGGCTCAGTGCCTGCCAGAGGGCTCTCTGAGGTCGATGTCTATACTTCGGGTGCAAGGTCCAAGCTGTATCCTCTAGTGTCTGAGGCCTCTCTTGGGCCCGGGCCTTCACCCAAGGTGTGGCGCAAGGCTTCAAAATGGTAGAGCGGCATGTGGCAGAGCCTGCCGGGCAGACGAACATCTTGGATCCTGCTCAGGCCACGCCAGTGCTTTCACCCATCGAGTGGGCTTTGCAGGATGATTGCTCTTCCAGTGGCGGGTTTTGGTCCCTGCATGGGTACATTTACCCATCGCAACCTTACAGCTGCACGCACCAAGCGCCTCAGTGCTTTGACCAGGAGCTGAGGCACAGCGCCTCAGAGGGCAGGGCTCCTAGGGACCTGGAAAAAGGAGGACTGCTTCTTCGAATGCTTCCTCTTCATCATGCGTTCCCCTCAGATGAAGCGGCTCCTGAAGGACATTGTGAAGGAGGTTATCTCCCAGGTGACGCCTCCTCGACCCCCCCTCTGGGGACTCCTCCTGTTTCTCTGGTTCTCCCGGTGCCAATCCCTCCTCTTCTGTCCCTACCGGTCGTGCTGAACCCTCCTCCTCCTGTTCCACCAATGCCCCCCCAACAGCCGTCAGACTGGTCTGCGACTCTGGACTCCGTCGGCACCTGTGTCCCAGGGCCAGGATTCCCCTTGGCCTGTCAAAAGGGTCAGGGGGGACAATGACGACAATGACGCCCAGGACAATGAGCCCTCTGCATCCATTAAAGCCTTTCATGACCCCATCAAGGGCCTGGCGGAGTTCTTGGGGGTCCCTCTTCCTGAGAAAGCCCCCCTGGAGTCGAGTGTGCTCACAAAGGTGTTGGGGAAACGCACCACTACCTGGACTAGCATTCCACTCCAGAAGGATGTGCTGCAGGTGACGCAGAAGGTCTGGGAGAAACCCAGGGCCAATGCCCAGATGAACAAGAAGTTGGACAGCAGGTTTAGGTTGATGGACGGGAAGCCAATCCTCGTTGCATCCCACTCGCAGCCCCATTCCTCTGTTGTGGCTGCGGTCTCCTTTTATTCTAAACCATCGTCTTCCTCGTCTTCTTCCACAGGAGCCACCTCCAGTTGTCTCTATAAGGAGGACAAATTCCTTGATTCCATGGAAGAGTGACGTTACTCCATCTCAGGACTGCATTTGCGGCAGGCCAACACGGACGCCCTCTTGGCTGCGACTAACCAGAAGCTGTGGCAGGAGCTCTGAGAATTTCTGCCCGACCTCAGACAAACAAGCCTCCTTCAAGGCCAGTCTGGCAGATGCCCAGGCCATTACACAGGACCTAAAGAAGTCTTAGGTCTCCCACATCGACACAGCCAGCAGCGGGCTGTGTCTTGAGATCAAGGTGAGAAGGACAGCCTGGATGCATGCCATCAAGTTTTCATCTGACCTGCAGGATCGTATCTTAGATCTGCCCTTCAAGGGCATGGGCATTTTTCATTCGTCGACTGATGAACAGCCAAGTCCTTGGCCATCCTGACAAAGCCGGGTCAGAAATCCTTCCCTCAATCCCAGGGTATGACCGAGTTCAAACCCCGATCCTTCTCCAGCTTCAAGGGTTTCAGAGATCGTGATAGGCAGAGGCCTGACAGGTCGCCCAGCGACAACAGAAGGAAGCAGTAGAGAATATTGCATGTGTTTTTCCATCCCCTGCTCGAAGCAGTGACGTCAGGATCGGGGAACACAGCTCGCCTGTGAGGTGCCATTTGGCTCTCTTCCAGGAAACCTGTAAGTGTCTTTTCAGCAATGTGTGGATCCTAGCCATACTCCACACAGGCTTCAGCCTTCCTCTGCTTCTACCATCCTCTTCTCTTCTTCATCAGATCGGGTCCCCTTCTCTTTTACGGGAGATCCTTCCGCTCTTGGAGATGCAGGCGATAGAACTGGTTCCTCTTGTAGACAGCAGTTTTAGTTAATATTCCAGGATTTTTGCAGCACCCAAGAGCAACCAGGCTGGCCTGACGGTAGTCCTGGACCTGTCATTTCTAAATCTTTCTTTACCGCTGGAACGCTTCAAGATTATTATTCCCGCGCACATAGCAGAGTTTCTAGGTGCAGGGGACTGGATGTGTTCCCTGGACCTCAAGGATGCATACCTGCATGTACCCATATATGAACCGCAATAGAGGTTTCTGCGGTTCGCAATTATATTGTACCACTTCCAGTACAAAGTGCTGCCCTTCGTCCTGAACTCGGCCCCTCGTGTTTTCACAAACTTGATGCATGGAGTGGCGGGCCTTATCTGCTTGGAGGGCCATCATCTATGCCCTTATCTGGACCACTGGTTGGTGAGGGCGGGGTCAACAGAAAGGGTGGCACAATTCTGCCAGAAATTGGCGAATACCCTTCATCAGCTGGGGTTTTCCCTCTACCAGAGGAAGTCGCAGTTATTCCCGTCTTCGGAACTAGTATTCATACAGGTGCATTGGAACACTACCGTGCAGCGGATGTTCCCCACGCCGAGAGGCTTATGTCATTCGGCAAGGCAATGGGGCACTTTCTGGCTAACTCAACCACCTCGGCATGGTGGTTCCATCACATTCTAGGCCTGATGGCCTCCTGCGTGCTGACTGTGCAGCATGCGTGTCTCAAGATGAGGTGCCATCAGCTCCACCTGGGATCAGGAGACAGGGTCTCAGTCTGACAGGATCCCAATACTACTGCTCCTCTTGCCCGAACTTCGCTGGTGGCTGATGGACGGCAATGTTTCAGTGGCAGCCCCCTTTACCGACCGGAGCCTACCCTGGTGGTGATGACGGACTCCTCTCTTTCGGGCTGGCGGGCTACTCTGAAGGGCTATACGATTCATGGAGTATGTTCAAGGATGGAAACCCTCCTACATATCAGTATGCTCGAACTCAGGGTAGTGGGCCTGGCCCTCAAAGCATGTTTGTCCCTAATCAGGGACGAGTCGGTTCTGATCAGGATACACTTTTAAACGATTGTAGGCTATGAACTGTGACTACTTGGGGACCATGATGTGGACTGGGTTACCTGGGAGGACTTCAGCCTTTATGCAGTTCTCACAGCTAATGCATTACAAAATGTACATCATGGGGGCGCTGTCGAGCAGCCAGCAAGATGGCCACTTAATCGGGGAGCTCCAGCCTCGCATTAATCTGTATATATTAGCAATTTGTTTGTGCCACATTTCTACTGAAACGGCTGCAATTGCTAATTCCCCAAGACAGAGCGCATTTGCAGATCTAGGTGAAATCGGACCACGATTGGGAAGTTGAGGCCATTAGAATAATCCACCCACATTGCCACCTTCAACGCCGGGAACGCCGCTGGCGCGCTGTGTTCTGGGGACTGCCCTCTGCCTCGTTCCTGTTGCGGCACACACTGTCCTGCTGAACATCCTCCCACCAGGCGTGCCGACCCCTCCGCGGATGCCCTCGCTGAATCCACCCTGTTGATCCACACAAGGATCCTGAGGACGCCAGTACCGGACCTGACCCTCGGCAGTGACACTGTGCCGAGTGTTGGCGTGCGGCCCGGGCCGCTGCTGTGTCGCTGCACTGTGGCCGTACTACACCAGTGCTCTGAGGGACTTCTGGTGACCTGTGCAGGCTGCGCCCACGTACTGGTGAGGGGCAGCGCCCCATCCCCATACCTGGGCTGTGGGCGGCATTGAGGTCCATGCGAGCCGCAGCTGCCAGGGCTGCTGGGTGCTGCCCTCCCCCCGCTCCCCTGCGTTTGAGGGGGCCGTAGACACCGGGCGCCCTGCTGGACACTATTACTGGGGCCCACCTTATTGCTTGGAGGACGCTGGAAACCTGCGACTACATCTCGTGGCTCTGACTGGGGGAGCCTGAAGTGAGCCGAAAAACATCCTGAAGCGAGCTCAGCTCCTCCGGCGTCCCGTGGCAGCTCTTAAGAAGGTTGGTGCTCTAACCCATTAAATCTGCTCCTGTCGGGTACTGGCTCCATGCACTGATCGTACTTTTGCCCAGCTGGGCTGCACCCAGCCTCCCTGCCATACCAGGTGGTCGGGCTGGTCACTCCAAGCGCGAGCGTCGACCTGCTGATTGCCACCCAGTACACACCCGCAATGATAATTTTGCATAACAACATTGAGGCAACACGCTGCAGTGTCGGGGGCGCCCCAATTGCAGATTCAATGCCACCACGGGCTGAGAATCGCCTGCACAACACTGCCCAGCACTGGCTGGGGCGGACAGCCAAGCAATAGTAGTGAACTCTGTGACCCAGTCGGTGGCATCGCCGGGCGCCATACAAACCATGTGGGGATGTCCCTGGCCCATGCGCCACTAATAAGCGGAGTTCCCCCTGAGATACAACTCTGAGACGCTCCAACGGCCTGCTCTTGACCACATTTACTTACCCAAGGCGCTCCACATCACATCTGAAGATCTGGACCCCTGGCACTGTCAGTGGACACCTGGAAGACCGCGCTCCACCTTTGGTACCCTACCAGGGGTGGTATAACCCTGTGACTGTATTAAGCACTCAACTTGGCTTGCGGTGCATCTAAGTTGACCTCCTGTATGAGGGAAATGCCCCCCCTATGAGGACATTGTATGGGGGAAAATCATTGTGACACAGAGAAGTGTAACGCTCTGGGGATCTTTTTACTAGCTCCCCGCTACTGGAGATCAACACAACCGCGACCATCATGACAAAGGGGGCCGGATCCAAAAAGAAGGGCCCGATGGATACCTACACCAGTACTCCCGCCGAACACTCGGATCCTGTGGCAGCCATACCTCATGGTGAGGGTCCTTCGGCGTCCCAGGTCTCCAGGGACGAACATCTGCTCACCGCTATGCAGAATGGCTTTTTGGCTGTAGATGCAAAATTGGACAATATTATCTCTACCATCAGCTCTCTGAAGTCCAAACTCGAGAAAGAGGGGGCCCGGATCACAAAGGTGGAATCAAGAGTAAGAGAGACATAAGACAAAACAGTGAAACACGACCGCGATATTGCACACCTACAGCATGAATTCAGTAAAGTAAGTAATAAGTGTGATGACTTAGAATCAAGGTCACGCTGAAATAATATCTGGATCGTCGGGATTCCGGAGACTGCCTGCAAAGGCCCTATGGAACAATACATCGAAAATCTTCTGAAGTCATTGTTTGATTCCACCCGATTCTCGCGACACTTCCTAGTTGAAAGAGCGCATCGGGTCTTGGCCCCTGTTCCTAAGCCGGGAGCACCCCCACCCCGCACCACGCTTGCTAAACTGTTAAACTATCAAGATTGAGACCTCATCCTACGTATGCCAAGAGAGAAGGGGGCCCTCCGCTTCGAATCCGCAGACATACATATCTATCTTGACTTTGCTACAAATGTGCTGTCTAAACGCAAATCGTTTGATACAGTCAAGAAGCTCCTGTGCACTCGGCAAGCCGAATATGCTCTGCTATACCTGGCGAAGCTGCGCATACAGTATGCTGGAAGGGCACAATTCTTTGAAGACCCTGACGATGCCACGGCATATGTTAAGTCCAACACATCAATCCCACTGCTGATGAGAGACAGAGGGACGACTGCAGATCCCCCAGAGACAACAATGATCTGGCTAATGTTGAGAATGATTGACCCCCCTCTGTCTGCCTGGGTCCTAATCTTGTACTAAGTCTTGGCACAGGTAACTGCTATTTCGGGGTTGGCGGCACATGGACGGTCATCTGCCTAATCTTGCGAACTGTACACAGTGCACCACAAGAGTAACCTATAATGTTACAATGTTTAAAGGGTTTCATCGTCAAGTTTGGGGAGATGATGTGGGTGGGGGAGGTGGTTATTGTTGGAAATGTTCATAATTGCATTACCTCATTGGGTCCACGGTTTGGAGTTTAAATGTTGAAGTTTAAAAACAGAGCACACCACCCTTCGATCATGGAACATGGACATGCCCTAGAAATGTCCCGACATTGGTCGGGCTGCCATATCTTTCACTACATACATGTCTGGTATTAATATCACGTTTATGTCCTGGAACATTTGTGGCCTCAACCACCCTATTAAAGCATGCAAGGTTGTTGCCTACATAAACAGGCACTCCCCCAGTTGGTCATGTTACAGGAGACTCACACCCAGGGCTCCACTAATAGTTAGTTTGCTAAACCTTGGGGTCCACAACGATGCTGCACTAGTTATTCGTCTCAGTCTCGTGGTATACTCCCACTAATTCATCACTCTGTACCGTTTCAAGAGTCCAAGCCCCAATGTCGATGATCTGCAGTTCTACGGCCAGATCTTGGATATTCTCCTGGGGGAACGATATTCACACATCATGTGGGGGGGCGGGGGGGGAGACTTCAACTTGATCCTCGATTGCCTCATGGAAAGATCCAGATCTACGCAGAGGGGGCTATCTGCCTCTGCCCGGATTCTATTAACAATCACAGGGCACCTAGGTCTAACGGATGCATGGCGAGCTTGCAACCTGTCAACACGTGAATACACATGCTACTCTACAGTCCACAACGCTTACTCTAGGATAGATTTCTGGCTGATCTCGACCACACTTACGGCTAATGTAATAGAATCCCAAATTCTCTGCACAATCGCTGACTTCTCTTTTTGACCTTGAAGTGGAATACACTAACCTCCTCACGACCTCTCTGGCACATTCCCAGTGTGTGCCTGGCAGACCCAGCGCTTCTCGAGGGACTGCACAATGGCTCGCCGGCCGAATTCTTCCTTGAGAATGTAGGGACATTGCAACACTACGGTACAGTATGGGAGACCTTTAAGGTGTTGATCAGGGGGGAAATTATTTCCTCTGCCTCTGGGACACACAGAGCCACCAGGCGTGAGCTGTCCGGGGTGGAGGCCGACCTTAAAAAACTGGAGGACGAATATGGTAATACGCACAACTGTGCCCTACTGGAGTGTATTAAGGGGAACTTATTAAAGTTCTGCGAGCTAACTGACAGGGAAGCCTAATTGCTATACTATCCTGTCCCGGGCAAGGCGATACGGCGAGTCCGATAGGCCAGGACGCCAGTTGGCGAACGCGGTCAAAGCCGAGATTGGGGCCCATCATATCACCGGGATCCTTGGTGCAGCTGGCACCATCCTGAACACCCCTGAAGAGGTGAACTCTGAATTCTACAGGTTCTACAAATCCCTATACTCTAACTCAGACAACTGCACAAAAGCAGAACTCAAAACATATCTAAACGAGATGCCACTCGCAGCGATCTCGGACGAGGCCCGATTGGACCTTAATCTCCAACTGACCACAGACTAGATCGCTGAAGCCATCAAATCACTCCCCTATGGAAAGGCGCCAGGCCCCGATGGCCTGGGGATCTAACTCTACAAGGAGCTGAGCTTCACTCTTGACCCCAGCTGCTTAACACATGGGAAGAGGCACTACAAACTTGCAGGCTACCCCCATCAATGTCAGATGCTTGATCAGAGTCCTCCTCAAGCCCAACAGACCGCCCTCAGATATGAGTTTGTATAGGCCGGTGTCCCTGATCAACTCAGACATGAAAATTCTTTCCAATTTATTAGGTGCCCGGCCCCTACCACACATGACTGGATTAATACACCCCGATCAATCGGGATTTATTCCTGGGCGAACGACAGCCTTTAACCTTCATAGGCTCTTCAGCGTTATCTCTCAGCTCAACCCGAAGGCACAGGCGGTGGCGGTCTCCCTGGATGCCGAGAAGGCCTTTGACTCGGTCTCCTGGCAATTCCTTTTCTCGGTGCTGCGCTGCATGGGTCTGGGTGAGTTCTTCATCCATTGTGTCCGACTCCTGTACTCCTCCCGGCAGCCAGGGTCCGCACAGGGTCCAGGCTAGCCCCAGTGTTTCTACTAGAGAGAGGCACGAAGCAGGGCTGCCTGCTATCCCTGTTACTGTTTGCCCTTACTATAGAACCCCTGGCTTGCGTTATGCACCTCAGGCACATACAACGTGGCTTACGGATGGCGGGCCCCACACACATCATTTCATTATACGCTGACGATTCACTCACTATACATTAGGAACCCTTCTATAAATCTCGGCCCTATACTTAATGAAGTCCGCAAATTTGCTATGTTCTCAGGATACCGCATCAATGAGGCTAAGTCGGAACTATTCCACCACCCCCCTAACCTTGAAGGATGCCACTGGGCACGAGATGAATTGAAGTATCTGGGCATTGTGGTCACACAGCAACACCAATCACTATTGCAAGCGATCCACGGTAGCTACATATATATCCTTAAAGATAAATTGAACCGGTGGGCTCATCTCCCAATCTCGTATGGTAGACTGTCCCTTCTTAAGATGGTAATTGTCCCAAAGCTGCTGTACTACTTCATTAATATCCCGTTGTGGCCCAGGCGCGCATTCTTCAATAAATTGAGATCCCTTATGGTGGGTTTTGTGTGGGGCAAGGACACACCTCAAATGTAGTGGGTTGACATGTCCTGACCTTATGACCAGGGTGGGCTTCAGGCACTAGATGTTGAACTATATTACGAGGTAGCACAGTCACACTTTGCTGGCCACTGGTACACACCCCATACTCTACCACTCCACGCAGACCTTCAGAAATATAGCGCATTCCCCTCCGATTTGCGCTCAACCGTTCTGTGTAATCGACACTCAGATACATGCACTTTTGACCCGGTCTGCACGAGAGTCAATGCCTGGACCAGAATTTTTAAGAGGTTAAACATTACGGCACCCTGCTTGGGAGCAATCCCCCTCTGGAACTGTCCGCGTCTCCCTACCCCCCACCTATGATAAAGCTATGCAGAATACGTGGGACCCAGACGGCATCGTGACACTCCATGACTTATTTCAGGGGGGCTCTTTTGTCACACTCTCTGACTTCTCAAAGAAACTGGGTTTTGGCCCTATCAAGACACTTCAGTACTACAGAATTGGAGCCGCAATAAGAGGACATTGGCCATCATTCCCGAATGAACCCGAGAAGTGTGGAATCTCGAGTGTGGTGGTTACGGGCGGGCACCCAAGGTCCTTTGTATCTAAGTTATTAAAAAAAATGTCAAGAAGCACTTACACAACCTGTGAGTGCTAAGGAGGTGTGCGAGGCCGATATAGGAGCTCCTTTGGATGACATACAGTGGTCCTGATGGTGCCGCCTGACAAAGGAGGTGTCCCTTAACGCCAGATACAGGCTCACGCAATACAAAGTCCTCAACAGACTGCATTACACTCCCACGAAGATTGCCAAGTTCGCCCCAACCTCATCTAGTTCCTGTGTCAAATGCAATGCGAAGGTCGCTGACGCGCTGCATATGTACTGTGGGTGCCCCATGATAACCGAATTCTGCCGGGAAGTGGCTGTAGTGCTTCACACATGCACAGGAGTCCCTCCGCATCTGACACTGCCCAAATATCTGTTTGGCGACATAGGCAAAATAGCAATAAAACTTAAGCGACTCTTCAATCTCGGCTGTCTCTTCACCAAGAAATGCATTGTTTTATGTTGGAAATCCAGGTCAACCCCAGACATCAAAATGTGGACTCGCGAGATGACTTGCGCCATTGAATACGAGGTGACCTATGTGTCACTAGTGATGCTATGTTGTAGACCGAAAAATATTTGGGAACTGTTCTGGGCATATCTAACTGCGCAGAATAATGTATGATACTGTCCGAATCAAAACTGCATGTATGGATTGCATGACGCAAATGTTACCTACATGTTGCTGCTGTATGTATCCCATCCCTTTGATCGATATATATGCTACAACATGGTTGTGGACTGTTTATAAGTATGTATTTTTTCACTGCACTGAATAAATAAAGCTTAAAAAAACTGTACAGCATTGCAAACATTAACACATATATGCAACAGTATATTCTCCAGCATGGGTTATGGCATGGATTGACATTCTCATGAAAATTCCCCGTCGTCAGGCTGGGAATCCTCGGTAAAAACTTTCACTTAAAAACTGTATTTCTCCTCTAAACCAATCACTGTCCTCTGGGTCATCCTGCCCCCATCCAATGACAGTCCTCTTTCTAAGCTCCTCCTATGGCAGCTATATTCACATTTTCACTGCACCCTTCAGTGTTGAGAGTCCTCGAGTTTGCTCTCCAAGCTATTTATACGTTTGGACGGAAAAAGTTCTATTTTTGTTTCGAAGAAGCCTGTGCGATCTTTTCTTCATCTGCCGACAGCAGGGATCCGTTGTCGGTGAAGTTCCGCTCCCCTTAAGGGCGAAGATCATTGAAGATTCTGCAAGGCTTTTGGGCCTACTTCGTGTCCTCTGACCGAGAAGGAGGGACGGGGTTTCTGTAAGCCCTGCACCAACTGCGGGCTACAGAATGTGTTTGTGGAGGACAAGCATCTTCAATGCCTCTACTGCCTACACCTGGACCATAAGGAGGTGGAGTGCGAGATTTGCATGGTTTTTACAAGAAAATAATGGACAGGCATAGTAGGCTGGCAACATGGCTTAACACCAAGGCCTCTGTGCTCTGAGCAGGGTCATGCCTCATCCAGGACTGGCCAGTCCGAGGGGCGGTCTTCTAAGTCCTTTGAGGCGGCCTTATCCGTGGGGGCCCAAGCTAAGGACAAGAGCCACAAGTCGGAGTCCACTGGGTTCGCCATGCAAGCGGGTCCCAAAGCGGATAGGGCGTGATCAGCATCCCCTTCCGCCTTCATTCCCTGCCGACAGTCAAGCTCCTCTTCGAAGAGGAAGTCCTCTACTGTGGCTAAATTACGCGAGAAATCTGAGAAGCTGCAGACAGAGGAGAAGAAGGCCGAACAACCCAAGCAGGCTCAACCGGCACAGGCTAAGACCTCGTTGGCGACTCCGTCGACGACTGCTACTCCCACGATAGCTATGGGCGCTGATCCTGCGAAGGTGGCTCCCAAGGCTCAGAAGGTGTACCTACCGCCAAGGCGCAACACCCTTGCAGTGACTTTGGCAAGGTCTGCAGGCACACCAGAAGTGGTGAAACCGGCTCAGGCCCCGGTTCAAGACCCTCAGGGGGGAAAAAGAGGGGGTGGCTTGGAGACCCTGAAATAGCGCTTCCAGACCGTTGCCCAAACCATGGAGGTCTCGTTCACACACGGCGAAGAGCAGGAGTCCTTGCATACGGTCCACGAGGAGGTTGAAGAGGAGGGCGATGACGGTGCAGGATCTTGTTTTCCTGTTCTGCCTTCTCAGCCGAGGGACATTTCTTTGGATATTCTATCGACTCTACATACCTTGGTGTCAGAGATCCAGATGAGGAGGCCTCTGGCCCCGGTACCAGTGGTCCCCCAGGTCCCTGATCAGCCTCCAGCGAAGAAGAGGAAGCGTCATCCGACGTCCCTGTTTCAGCCCCTACCACCACGTCGGGTCCCTTCTCCTCCAGCAGACACAGGTACGGGGACGTATACAGCCGCAATAACGGATGAGGACGAAGACATTGTTGCAGCGGACAGTGGATCACCACATTTGGACTCTGCACATAGGGTGTCCCCACCAGATGTGGTGGGATCATTCCACTCCATGATCGCCAGGGCCTCCGAGCTATTCCAGCTGGCACCCGAGGACACCAAGAAGGAGGGCTTCTTGTATCAAAGGCGTGAGGCCAAAAGTAAGACTATCACGGCAGTGCCTTTTCTCAACGATGTTTGGGAAGAGGGCCTAGCCCTCATGAAGATCTCTTGCACGGCTTCAGCCAAGCGGGATAGGCTGGGGAAGAAGTATGGTGGTGCCAGACTCTGCAACCAAGTGCCTGAGGTCGCAGCCATTGCCGGATTCAATGATATCGGCAGCCGTGAGGAACCGGTCAGCTAACCCGTTGTCTTCGGTCGCTCTGGACAGTGAGACGAAAAGGATGGACGCCATGGGAAAGAAGGTAATTAACATTGCTGCGTCCACTATCAAGGCGGCCAACTCACTGGCGATCCTGGCCACGTACGATAGGGAGTTGTGGTACAAGATGGGGCCGATCCTGGAGTTCATCCCCGACGACAAGAAGATGGAGGCAATCGCTTTCTTCCAGGAAGGGGAAATGGCGTCGGATCACACCATCACAGTGGCATTGGACGTCGCCAACAGTGTTCCGGCAGATGGGGAACAGTGTCTGCCATTGTCGGCAAGGTTGGATGAAAGCCACACATTTCTGTCAGGAGGTCCAAGCGAAGGTGCTGGACATGCCCTTCGAGGGAGAGAATCTGTTTGGGAAGGTCGTCGATGAGTCTCTCCAGGCCATCAAAATGGATACGGAGATGGCCTGTTCTGTGGCCACTCTCCAGCAGCACCGCTCCTCCAGGGGTTAGTCGAGCCGGTCTTCAAACGGTTTCTCCACATCGTACCGACAGCCTTCCAGATCCTCAATACAGGAAGCCTACACAGGACGTTCCCAGGCCTATGGTGGCGGAGGACAGCGAAGCTGTCGTTAGCAGAGCAGAACGCTGGCAACGAAGCAAGCCTGAACTGACTGGGACATCGTGCCCCCACTTGTGCACCCCACTTGTGCACCCCTAAGGACTTTTTTGATCTTTCCTGCCCCGGTGTTGGAACTCCCCATGGTTCTGACGAGGCTCATGCGGGCCCCTTTTCGAGCCTATGTATCAGGCCCGTCTCAAGTTCCTCTTGTTGAAAACCTCTTTCCTTGTGGGAATCGCCTCTGCCAGAAGGGTAGGTGAGATCCAGGCCCTACCCTGCAAGCAACCATACCTGCCTTTCCACGAATCGAGGGTGGTGCTGCATACGCACCCCTCTTTCATGCCGAAGTTTCTGTCAGAATTCCACCTCAACGAGCCTATGGTGTTAACTGTTTTTTCCCAAAACCTTCGTCATCAGCGGAAAGGGCCTTGCACCAGCTGGGCGCTGCTTGTGCGCTGAAGTTCTACGTGACACACACAAAGAGTTTTCGAAAGATTTCACAACTATTTGTGAACTTTAGTACTGTGAACCATGGGAAGGCCTTCTCCAAGGCTTCCATTTCAAGTTGGCTCTCCAGCTGCATCATGCATTGTCATCGGTTGGCGAACTGTCCGACAGCCCACTCCACCAGAGCGATTGCTGCGACAACAGCTTTCCCGTCTGGTGTGCCCCTGCTGTACATCTGCAGGGCTGCTACGTCGAGGTCCACGCACACCTTCACAAAGTTTTACTGCATCAACAGAGCTTCCAGGTAGGAGTCCAGAGTCGCCAAGCAATGCTATGCAACCTGTTTGCTTAAGGTGAGCCTATTTCAGAGCTAAGAGTTAATTGCTTCTGTTGAGCCTTGCCACCTCCCGTGGTTGTGTAATGTTGCACTGCTATGTATTCGTTATTCATGAGCATGTGAATCCATGCCAGACCCCATGCTAGAGAAGGTTGAAGTTACTTACCTTTAAGTATTGTTCTCCAGCATGGGTCTGGCATGGATTCACATGCGAACCCTCCCTCCGGCCCCTCTGCGGCTCTTCTTGGTCATACTGCCACTTTACGTGTTTACCAAATTTGAAGATGGCTGCAAGAAGAGGGGCTTATGGAGAGGACTGTCATTGGATGTGGCAGTATGACCCAGAGGAGAGTGATTGGTATCTATCTATCCATCTATCTATCTATCTATCTATCTATCTATCTATCTATCTATCTATCTATCTATCTATCTATCTATCTATCTATCTATCTATCTATCTATCTATCTAATTCTAGAACGCCAAAGCCCATAGGCATCCAGGTGCTACATAAAACCAAGACAAAAAGACATAGAAATGTAACAACACAGCACCAAGTAGACGAGTAGGATAGTCTACCGACCTTCCTAAGTGAACAATCTCGTTTTCAGAGATTTTCTGAAAACAAGGTAGTCTTCTTCCTTTCGTAGAGACTCTGGGAGTTAATTCCAAGCCTGTGCGATCAAAATGGGGAAAGACCGACCATTTCCCCGGGTTCTTTTGAACCAGTGGACCCTTAGTCTGCAAGCACCAGAAGATCTTATAGTTCTCCCTGGTTTTCTCCCTCAAGTATTGGGGAGCAATTCCAAAAGGACACGCATGACCTAGCGTTAGAAAATTAAATTTGACTCAGGCTGCAACTGGGAGCCAGTGAGGTTACCTAGATGCTGGGTATCTGCGTGCAATATTGCACACTATGCGCACTGCATTATTTTGGATCTTCTACACCTTCTTTATACTTTCCATGCTAGCACCTCCAAGTAGGGAGTTGCAGTAGTCGAGCCTTGCCATGATACTAGCTCAGACCAATTATTCACAATTTGCATTTGAGACCAACTGACAATTCTGTCTTAGGACTTAAGGTAGTAAGTAGTTAGCTGTCTTGACAGTATGATTGACTTGGGCATCATCATTGAGCGTGGCCTTCATGTAAGTGCCAAGGGTTTTAACCTTTTCAGTTACAGGTACAAGGCCTCCATCAATGCTGAAGCTGGCATATTTTTGTCCTAGGCGTGCTTTGATCCATATACCACAAGCTCCATTTTACTGGCGTTTAGGCAAAGCCAATTTAAAGACATCCAGCATTTGATGAGTAACTAGATATCATTTAATTTGTTTTGGTCTACTGCATGGTCCCCAGTGAGTTTGAGGGACAGCTGGAAAGCATCTGCATAATTTGCCAAAAAGACCCCCAGTTTCTCAATTTCTTCACACAGTGTCTGGATACAAATGTTAAAAAGGAATGGGGATAAACAAGCCCCCTGTGGCACACCACACAGAATTTGTTCAGCATCTGAGGATGCATCTCCCCAGTGGACTCTGGAGTTGCGCCCACAGAGAAATTATTCCATCCAAAACACGGATTCCTGTTAGAAGCCACCGATGTCAGTCAGCCTTTGCAACAGCCTTTTGTGGTTTAGAGGAGAAATACAGTGTTTAAGTGAAAGTGAAGCTGTTTTTTTCTTTTATTGAGGATTCCCAGCCTGACGACAGGGAATATTCATGAGCATGTGAATCCATTCCAGACCCATGGTGGAGAACAATAGTTACAGGTAAGTAACTATTACACTTGTAAAGTTCACCATACCAGTACAGCTTTTAATGGGTCCAACAAGTCTACATAGCGTATCAAGTCAAGAAGTGTCTTCCATGGGGGTGAGTATTAGTCCCATTGAGCTTATCGAAGGAAAGGGGATTTCAGGTGTTGAACGTGGAGACAGAAAGCAGATGTTATTATAAATTCCTGTTATTGATTTTTATGCAAAGAAAGTTAAGAACTAAGAACATATTACAACTAATGCATTACAAAACGGACAGCATTGCAAATATTCCCACATCTATGCAACACCCGTATATATTACACTTGTAAAGTATTAAGTGACCTTTATAAATACCCAATTCCCCTAAAACGTTGTGTGTCACTCTCTTCTCAACATACCAGTACAGCTTTTAATGGGATCAAGAAGTCTTCACAGCTTATCAATTTATGAAGTATCTCCCATGAGGGGAGTATTAGTGTCTGGGTAAGAGTTTACACCAGCAGTCAAAGTACAAATCTTCCTGTTCATGACCATCTGCCATTCCCTTCAGCCAGCCAGCTTTTTGACCCTGCATCCATCTCTTAGCAAAACTGTGGCCAGGGACCTCTGAGGTCTCCCTGGCGACCTCTAAAAAAAATAACTAAAAAAAAAAATGTTTTTATTTTTTATTAATGCAACCTTTTGGGCTGTGGCCAGCACCATGTGGTTCTTTACTTCTGGAGTGGCTGGCTTTCTTGTTCAGGCCCCTTAAAAAGAAGAAAAATAAGAACAGGTGTGCCACAAGTCTAAAACTTTCAGCACTGACCCTAAATAAGAAAGAATAAGAATACCAAATAATGTGTCTTTCTGGAATTCTATACAATAATTGCTAGACTCATTAAAGGTTTATTTCAGGCGCACTTCAGGGGGTGAGTCACTGATTTATTCTGTTCTTAAACGCCTCAACTCAGCCTCTCATCCTTCTGAGGTCGATAAATGAGTACCAGCACACGTTGGGTGATATTGGGTGTATATTTTTTCTATATAAAGCGTTTATGCGTAAGTGCTATATAATAACACATCATTATCATTTAGCCATGGACTTCTGCTTGCATTTACAGTAATTTGGTAATATGGGCCTATACACACACTGATCTTAACGATACATATGGCGATGCATTCTTGTATGAAATGTACATCACATGATAGTGATATCGTAACCATATTTTTCGTAGTGTATAATGCTATGTGATGCCACTTCCTGTTTTGTCAACGGGTGAAAGGTCATGTTCTATCGCTTTCTGTGAAATGATTTCAGGGTAGGGTCAAATGACATCACTTCCTGTGATGTCATCAGGGGGGGTCAAGGGTCGTGTGATGTCAGTTCCGCTACCCCTGGCATTTTGGTGAAATGACGTCCCTAACCATGGCCAGCCAGTAGGAAAGCGAGGTCCACAAATCTTTAGATTGGGGTAAGTATATAGAGCCCTCGAAAAGAGTTAAGAGGTCAAGGCTCAAGATTAAGACTCACTATGTTCCCATGGCCATCAAATTCATTAGCACAAAAGGTTGCTACGGAATAACATTCATATGCCAAATGGACAAACCCTGCCCCCTGCCATCTCACATCTGCAACATGCATCTGGCACACATGAAGAAATAGCATAGTGTGTAATACAATTGACAAATGAACTTAAAGTGCAAAAGTTTGCATCTGTAATTAAACACAATGAGCTTTGTTTGTCAACAAATAAGTCACTGGTCATCAGGGATTGCAATGTTACAAGCAATCTCCCATTTAAGTTTTAATCTGATTGAGTGCATTGACTATTTATGCTGGTTTTCAGCAGAAAACATAGATATTGATCTACCCACACCTTGGCCTTTGATATCATGTGTCAAAAAGGGAAGAACATGCTATCAAAGTGGGAACAAGGAAAAGTGTTGTTAAAGCATTGCTCGTACTCTTAAGATATATGAACGTCTCCAACTGAAGATGTGCCTCTGTGCTCTTTAAGCTGTTGACTGGAGAGAAAGGATCCCGCTGGAAAAAGATCAGCAAAGACCACAAGACACAATTTTGACATGGTCTGTAGAAATCCTGGTTTTAGCAAAATTAGGGATCCCTGGCACCCCTGTTGAACCAGAGGCAAGGGGGAGTATGGATGTAAAAGTCCCTCTAAACATGCCCACTGTGGTAAGTCGGACACATGGAAGAGAGGAGGCGCAATTTTCCGATAAAGTGGTTTATTAAACAGATCACTACCTCGTCTGTCCCTAGCTCAACGATGATGGATTCCCTACTCTTCAAAGGAAATAATAAACTAGTGCTCGTCAGGATGTCTCACAAACATTCTGTCCTCCGTCCAAACCTATTCTAACCTTTGATCTGTCCTTATCACTAAAAGGAAAACAACATACGCCTCTCCTAACACCAATCCTCCTTGCTTGGCTTGTAGCGACTGGTTTCTGACCGACAGCCAATGTTGTAATTGGTTCTCTTTTTCTCTCAGGCCTCGGCTTGTTGCAGCAGTTCAAAATAGATCCTAGAGTCTTTTTCTCTTCCAAGAGCCAATTGCTCCAGAACCCAAAGCAAATGTTCCGATCACTTTAAACAGTTCCAAGCTTAATTGGAATAAATGTTCTTGTGAGTCTGTTCCTTGTCTGTCACAACAGGCTTTGCGAGTCCGTCTTTCTTTTCCTTAGTTCACTTTGAAGCATCTTTTACCCGAGCTCAGGATCTCTGGTGTTCTGTTACGTCTGGAATCTCTCTTGCTCATCCGTGCTGGGTGTTTCACCCTCTTGTGGGTTATTGTAGGTTTTAGCCGCTCCTGGGCTTACTGGCTCTATAGCCCGGTTCAATTTATCACCTTTCTCGCCCCTTTCTGGGATGCCTGGGTTCTCATCCTTGCCTGGCCTCGAAGACTTGTTATCCCCTTTGTGGCTTCTCTTTCGTTTTGCCTCGTCGTGGGGTATATCCTTGCTCAGCCCATAGTGGGATATCTGGCCTCTCACGGTGTCTGGGTTTGTAGTGTATTCACTCCCTCAAGGTATATCTGGTTGTTCAGCCCATCGTGGTATATATGGTCACTCAGGCTCTTTGGGTTATGTAGTGGGTTCATCCCATTGAGGGGTATCTCTTTACTCAGCCCGTCGTGGGCTATCTGGCCTCTCAGGCTGTCTGGTTTTTACCCAGTGCACAGCTTCTTTATTGTCTGAATAAAGTTGTTGCAGAATATTTAACAAATTACGTGGACCTCCTTTTTAAATAGTACCAACCATAACTGCTTGCGTGGTACCCCGTCAAAAGCAGTGTGAGGTCAACTAACACAGAAAAAGGTTTCATCTTCCTCAGAATAGTATACTTTTGTACAGTTGGGAATAACCAACATCCTTGGTCCACAGTGTTTATCTCAGGTTGAAAACCTGCCTGTAGGTGGTCAATTATACCATTTTCCACTGTCCAAACCTGGAGATGTTCATAAATCGTTCTAGCAAAGATTTTCCCAACACTATCCAACAAGGAAATGGCCTATATTTCCCCGGTGTGTCCCTCCCGCCTTTATTATAAATGGGGACGATGGAGGAAGCATTCTGCCACAAAATAGGCACTTTATTAAGCCGAAAAACCTCATTGAAGTATGGTGCTCCAGATGAGCATTTGAGGTGGGAGTATTTTACTCCCTATTTTTAAATGTTCAGAGTAAATATGATTTCAAGAGAGTAAAAAGACTTTTCTCCTTTGCAAAATGTATGGGGCATCCAGCCGACGTGTGCAAAAACTGTATGGAAATGATTACCATGCGGCAGCTTTCAGCATTTTGATAGAATACACATTTGATTATTTCTGTAAGGTCTGGCCATTTGATCTTGTTTATATTTAAATTTTGAATACACAAAAACCTAGCCAATTACATAGTAAAGCAAACATTAATTATATTGTGCGTTTTGAGGTGCGATAGCAGAATTGTCTTATGATGATTAATGAAAGTCCTCATTTCCTGGAGCTATTACTGCCTAATGGTATGTCAATGTTATGATGCAACAGTGCAGAAAGGCAAGGGCTACATGCTAAATTCAGTACCTAATCTCATGATCAAATTGTTATTTATATAGCGCGTTTGGCAAAGCACTGTGCATAGAACATATTTATCACAATTATCACCAAACTGAAGTTAGTACTCCTTTATCGACCTCGAAAGGATGAAAGGCTGAGTTGACCTTGCCGGGATTCGAACCTGCAACCTACAGATCACAGCAAGGCCTCGAACCTGCAAGCTACAGATCACAGCAAAGAGCATTCAGCCAGCTGAAAAATCTTATTGGCTAACATCCTTCAGAGGTCAGTAAACTGAGCATCGACTGAGATATAATAATCACAGTGCGCCCATAACAAATGCAAAGACCCGGCTGAGCCGTGAGGCGAAGCCGGCTCCACGCATTTAAGGGCCACGCTTAAGGGTTCGTCCTGTCTTTTCCCTGTCCTTGCCATGGACTTGCACTTGCTACATTCCTCTGCCCATCGCAACGTCTGACTCGCTCACCAGGTAAGAGGTGCAGCCACAAGATTACTGATTGCTTTCCTAGCTTACCCTCTACCACTTATGTCTTTGACCTACCCACCCTTTCTATGAGAGTCTGTCCACAAGTCTTCACCTTGGCTTCTGTACTCTGTCAGACTAAGAGTTCTTGGTCACTATCCCACATGGCACAATGATTAAACTTTCAGTGACTATTTCGATCATGGCAGAAAAGAGCTACGACTGGAGTTCCGGCATGGACCCCGCCCACTATCTGCCTCATTTCATAGACACCTGCGGGTCTGTGTATGCCCGTCCTGTGCCTCCACATTTATGCTCGCAAACACATCGAGGATGTATCGTGTATTGTTCTCTGCATCTTACACCTTACTCCCGTAGCGTTCTCGCTACCCTCTTTACCTCGAAACTTTTATCCGATAGCCTCTACTATTACAATTGTCTAACCATTTTAGGTTACATTGTCTTAAGTTTGTAGGATTCTTGCATAATAAGCTTACTATCCGTCCATGCACTATAGCAGTTTCTTCCCCAAATGGCTTATAACTATTGCCAGTAAACATGATGTGTTTCAGTTCCTCACTGTATTTCCTGTTTGCTTCTAATATTGTGCTGCACTGCTGTGCCCGATCTGTATCTTATGCCTTATCCCTTTCCTCCTCCGCTCCTGTTTGCACCATTCGAGACTTCCTCATCTTCAACAGTTATATCCTGATACTACCTGATTGACTTAATATGTACTTATTGTAGTTCCCTATAAGAGGAGAATGTTCCACTATGCATATACCTGCTACCGGATTGACTTAATATGTATTTGTTGTAGTTCCCTATAAGAGGAGAACGTTCCACTGGGCATATACCTGCCACCTGATTATGCAGTTCCTTCAAGAGGAGATTGTTCCATTTTTTAACCTGCCTTTGTTTATGCTCTTTTGCTCTGCAGCCATCTGTAACCTTTTATGGCACTTATTGTATCCCATCCCAAGCTAAGCGCTGAGATGCCCAAGGGCTTTGCGCGCTATGCAAAATAATAAACAAACAGTTCATAGATGTTGGAAGAACCATGTATGAAGCACTACATAAAGTTAAATGCCTATCTGGATTATCACAGGGACCGGTTTTGCTGAGTTTCTATTTCAATTACAAATGTAACTTACATTTGTTTGTTTTTAAACAGCGCTTGCACTTCTTGGAGAGTCAGGTTTTGGATGTTTTAATTGTAGTCTTGAAGATTACTGAGGCTAGAACACCTGTGATTGGTGTCATGACAATCACTCACCCTTGAGCAAAGACTCTGCTGCCACTCACCATTAATAGTAATGCACCCCATTGACTGCAAGATTGAATGGATGTAAACTAGAACGTGCATGCTCATCATTATACACACTGTTTTTATAATTCGAGTGTACATTAAATCATAAGTGTAAAAATGATCTGCCTCTGCATGATTATGCACTCAGCACAGGAACACTGAAAAATACAATTGTGCAATACTGGTTTGCTTTCACTGAAAAAAATCATCATTTGTTACAAAAGATTAATTCTCAATTGCATCTTAGTTTTCCACCTTATTAATTATACAATCCTAAAATACTAGGAAAATAAATATGCACAGTGCTTCTGTTTGCTCCATGAGCATCTACACACAACACAACAGAAGCTGAATGCAAAGAAACCATTCCTTTTAATACAGTGTGCACTTTCTTGTTTTAAAGGTTTCAGAGAAATAAATTCTGTTTCACAGGCTTTTCACCATGGTTTGCAATTACATCCATGTAGCTGAAATTTCAATGAAGCGTTCTGGTTTCTGTCAAGTAACCTGACATTTGCACTGCCCACTGCTGTAAATCTGTGTGTAAATGTACACAGGAAAATAATACAGCTATCCTATTTACTAGATGATTTTCATGCATAGAAAGGCCTGGTACAAACCTCATCTGTAGGCCTGGAAGTACCTCCATATATTAGGGGCCCAGACAATCAGTTCATCATGATAAAAACATCTATCTGGATATTATCCGGACCGGAAGCTTTTCCCCTTCGTTGTGACTTAATAGCTTTCTCAACTGCAAAGCAACTAAGTTGAATAACGTTGGTGATGCATTCAATAACAGGTAAACATTTTTGAGGATTTTGGAGAGGTGGCCGTTTCTCTAGGGCCATATAGGTTTGAGAAGTGATTTTTACAACAACTGCTAGGGTGTTATTTTACCCCCCCCCTTTCACTAACAAGTTCCCAGAATTCACATGCATCACCAGAAATAGTTGCTTCTTGAAATCTTTCTCACTTAGTTTGAACAGAAATATATTTTTGTTGTCTTAATTAGGGATTTATATTTGGCTCTCAGGGGCCGAAGACTCCTTTATCAACAGTTCAAGAGTTGGAGTGTGGCTACTTTACATTCTTCATCATACCACTTATCTGTTCTAATAGCAGGCTTCTTTAGGAGGCGGTTTGGTTTCATGACAAATGGTTGACTTTTGGAGACCAAGTTGTTAAATTTATCCAAGATATCGTTCGGAAGAGTCCAATAGGTAACAATGAATAATAAATGTCAGTTTTAACTTTAGGTGAATTCAGGCTAGCCCATTTAATTGCCTTCCGTGCATGTTCTACGATTTTGATCTCAGAACTGCGATTACTAGACATGTTGCCGATATGCTGAAGGGAAATTAAGTGTTATAGTAATGGGTTTGTGATCACTTTCAAGGCTTTCCAATACTTCGAAGTCTTGGATAAAACCCCAGATTCTAACCAAGAACAGAATATAATCTGTATGAGATAAACAATCAATCCCATTAAAAGTGGATTTCACAGGTTGATCTTTCTTAAAACATCCAGTAGATGCCCTCAATTCCAAACCAAATAAGGTTCAAGCTAAATCCAAGGCACAGAGACGGATTCTCTTTGGCGGAACATCACTAAATATAGGAATGTCCCATATCTCATCCCAAATGCCCTCCATATCCTTCAGTGGTTTGTTTTGCAAGATTAAATCACCAAGACATACTAGATGCAAATCATGCCTACCTTGGACTTATCTGTCCTATGTAATCATTTTAGCTAGCTCAAGTGCACTAGGGCCCTGATTCATATTAGGCCGGTTGCAAACGTTAAAAAGTAGTATGGATTGTTCATTTGGTGGATCAAGTTTTAAATATTGAAGGTCTGGGGAACCAGTTTCGTGCATTTCAATCTGCCAGACAAGGGCAATATTTATACAGGTCGTCATACCACCATAGGGGTCTACCTTTCGGGCCCTTGGCAGCAGGAAACTGGAAAATGTTGTAACCCTTAAAATCAAGTTGCTCCAGGACCCAGGTTCCTTGGAAGCAGACTATATCATACCCCCGAATGAAGTCACACCATACAGGGTCCTTCACATGTTTTTTAAGGCCTGCAATGTTCCATGAGATCGTCTTATAAGATTTCAAGTGGATCCCGGGTCAAACGACATCAGTCTATCTCATCTAGAGAGTTATTTTCCACCTACCCTGGAGTCCTGGCCGCAGGGGTACTTTTCCTGGCTGCATTGTGTTTATATATATATATATTGAATAGGCCTATATTGTTTTTTGTCCTGCATTGATGCTGTGCTAAAGAGAGCTGGCCTAATGGTAATTTTGGAGCCAATAGGTGGATATGTACGAAGCTCAATAAATAACAACCCTTCCAACAAGAAACAATTTTTCACAAAAACCTGGATCATATCATATTCTCAGTCCAACATTCTCTGTCTCAAGCACCTTACGGTGTCATCTCTGATAGATACACACCACTGTGCAGAGAGGCAGTGCAACTCTGGTTTTGGGTGTTGCAAAGACAAATCTCAGTATCGGCAATTCCTCTGGTCATGAAGAACAACATGGTGGTGGACACACTGAGCAGGCAGGGTCCGGTCTCCCACGAGTGTCAGCTATGCCAGGAAGCCTTTCAGATATCTTCGCCCTCTGCGAAACCCTGCAGGTGTCGGGTGGATCTGTTCTGTCAGAAACCAAAAGGTGTCTCACGGACCAGTCCCTTGGGATCTGTCATCCAGGTGGCCGGGGCACGGCCATCGCTATTGGATCTAGACGCTTGGGGTGGACCAGTGCGGGAGGATCACCTGGAAGAGGGGTCCCATGGGAGTGGGGCACCCGGAGGAGGGGCGCAGTATCCCTGCCCCATTTTCCTGTAGGACACCCTCATTCCATGTGCTGTCTAGGAACTTTACCTCCCTCCCTCCCTCCTTTCCTACACACACTCTGATGCACGGATAAAGCGCTTCAGGGAAGGACAGACTCACACACAGCCAGTCTGTTTGACATGTCCCAACATCAGGGACAGGCCGAGTCAGGCGTTTAACCTTAATGACTCGCACCTGAATCCTTTTGCCACTGGGATAAAAAGGCAGAGCACCCGGAAAGCAAGGCAAGAAGGGCAACCGAAGCGATCAAGACCAGCGGAACGGAAGGGCAGGAAATCCCGGGAAGACAACGCAACCATGGAAGCAGAGCATGCTGCGAATGAAAGGCTGTGGTCCTACCAGCTGCGGGGTGAAGCTTGCTGCAGAATCTCAAAGGGGCCGCTCTCTGCTACTGCAGAAGGTCACAGTGGTACCTCCTTCATGTGTGGTGCAAGGACTTGAAAGGAGGCTAGCCGTGTTGGGCCAAAAGCCTTGACTACGCAGGTTTTGATAAACTGTATCAGCCGCTGCCGGTGAGTGAAATGGGAACTTGTGTTGATAAATGAAAAAGACATTAACGTTTGAAGTGCTTGTTGGGTTGTCGAGAAACCGTGAGCAAAAGCACATTGTAGCAAGAAGGAAGAATGCCAAGATTGTGCGTGTGAGAGAAGCCGCAAAGGAAACAGAGAAAGGAGGCAAACAGTCAAAGTGGTCATACAAGGGTAAAGTCAAGAGTACAAGCCCCCCTCGTACAGTTGAAAGTCTTTGACAAAAAGGTGAAACGAAGTATAAAGCTAACCTAAGGAATTATTAGCCCTGTGATGCTAAGTAAGAACTCCAGATACCAGAAGGCCTCGGGAGCGAAGACCGGGGACAAACCTTTGAACTGTATCCAGTATTGTAGGTTGCACGCAGGACGCAGCCGTGAGAAAGAGAAGCCTAGTTGTTGAAGGTAAATGCACTTCCTACAATATAGCACAGTGACCTGGCAAGACGCGATCGCCTATCAGAAGTCTCTGTTTTGAACTGGTAAGTACATTGAAGTGAAGGATTGCAAAGTAACAAGTGTGATGCTAGCAGTGTGAAGGCTCGCGCCTGATCGAGGGAAGCCAGAACTACCTACAGAGGAAGGTCTGAGCCCGGAGGAGGGGGGACCTAAATGAATCAGTTAAAGTGAACCAGATATTTGATTCAAAAGACATTAAGAGCTCCTGAGTGTTATGAACTTGTAGAACTGGTAAAGTTAACTGATGTAAAGGCTACAAGAAACCCGACGCAGGGATGCCAAGTGAAAGCAAGGGAAAGTGAATCCTGCATTTTTGATAGTGACTGAACAGTGGTGTAAAGACAAAGGTGAACCTAACGGAGGGGTATATGGAGAAAGTCGGGGAAGAGGGGAATCCCGCATGGTGAGAGCTTGGGAAAAGTCTTATGAGGCCAAGCCGAAGACATTAATTCACAGGATCCTGCCTTTTCTGAAGAAACTGCTTCCTGATGCCTGTCGCCCTCAAAGGTTCTCACAGTCATGTCACTGTTCCGCCTTCTCCCGTGATGTAACGTGGGGAAGGGAGTGCATTAGTTCAGCAGTTCTGAACTACCGAAACCCTTTTGGACATTTCAGTTTGCACTACACTTTTTTGTTATATAGAGTAAGGATTTGCAATAGGTTTATGAGTATAGGCCATTTTGTTTTGACACAACACCACTATTCTTTACTTTGATGGCCGTAGCTTGCTCCTATCTTAGATTTAGGTTTAGATTAGGAGTTTTTCTCGCCCATGTACTGTTTAATAAACACCCTTGGATTGTACTCCTTGTGTCGGTCGTACTTCTGATAACCATGCCTTCCTTAAAGTTGACATCCAGGTCCAACAGAAAGTACAAGCTGTTCTGCTCTAGGGAATTTCTGAGAGGAGCACTGGGGGAACGCTTTTGTGGTGGACAAGAATTATCCACTGCTGTATGCATTCCCGACATTTCCCCTCATCTCACACGTCATCAGGAGGTTGTGAAGGTTCGGTGCAACCACGATCTGAATAGCTCCGAATTGGGCCAGGAGGACATGGGACCTTCTGGACTCGGCCATCTGCCTTCCACAACGTCTTCCAAAGTAAGTGGAATCACTCTTGCAAGACGTTGGATTCTCCACCCAGGCATCCGTACCCTCCGTCTCCATGCCGGGCTACTGAGAGGTACAGAAATTGGGACCTTCCGGTGGACGTCATGGAGGAGGTGTTCTCTGCGAGAAGGCCAGCAACAAAGGCTCTTTACTGCTGCTGATATAAGACGTTTTGCAGCTGGTGTAGAGCCAAAGAGTTGCATCCTTTGTCATGTGAAATCACTGCAGTACTTTCCTTCTTGTTACAACTTAAGAGACAGGGTCTCCAGGTGGCTAGAGCTAAAAAGTCCTTAGCGACACTTTCTATCTTCAAGAGGACACCTGACCAAGGCTCATGCTTTAGAGAAGCTTTGGTTTTTCAGTTACTCAAAGGACTGACAAACAAGTTTTTTCCTACAGCTTACGTGGTGCCGGCATGGGAACTGAACTAGGTGCTGACATTTTTAATGGGAACACCATTCAAACCAATGCACTCTTGCCTTCTCAGGCTTTTGTCGTGGAAGACAGCTTTTCTGACTGCCATCACATCAGCGCGCAGTATGAGCAAGCTCCAGGTCCTGTCGTACAGACAACATTTTACTGTTTTTACCAGAGATAAGGTGACGCTTAGAGTTTGACCTTCTTTCCTCCCCAAGGTAGTGGCAGATTTCCATTTAGGACAAACAATATATCTTCCATCTTTTTAACAACTTTATTTAGGTGCGGTTGCACATGAACAATATAACCGTGTTTTTTTTTCGCAGTTATAGAATAACACTTGATGTTTCATAGAAATCCCACCCCTTCCCACTGTTAAAATTACCCTCCCCCTTCCAACCCCCCCACCCCACCACCCACTCTGGCATGCCTCAGGTCTACGACCCAGCCTACAGCCCAGCCTGTAGGAACCAAGCCACTTGCAGAGGTTTATGCACTTGTGCGGAAAACTCCAGGCCGTATTACACTACGGGAGACCAGGCCTCAGCAAATCGGTGTAACACCTTGCCTGCCGTGACCTTTTTCACCACTAAAATATCCCATAATTTTGTCCACCACTGGGAATGAAAGGGCCCTCCGGTGGCTTCCAGGCCCGAGCCAGAGTGATCTTCGCCGACAGCAGGAGATGATTCTTATATCTTTTAACCGTCGTCCTCATCATTGTAAGGAGGAGGAACGACTTCACTGACAGGACCCTAAAAGGGCTCTGAGCTTCTATATTTCCCGAACAAGAAGCTTCTGGGTACCCTTTTGTGGGATACGATGGGCATTAGATAGGAAAAGCCATTACTAAGCAAATCATTTCTAGATGGATTGTATTGGCTATTTCAGAATACTACAACATTGCAGGCAAATCACTCCCCATAAGTAATGAGGGCCCATTCGACTATGGGAATGGCAGCTTCCTCAGCTTTACAAATGGGAGTGTCTTCTGCAGACATTTGCAAGGCAACAACATGGTCTTCTATTGACACATTTGCTAAGCATTATTGCCTGGACACCTCGGATAGTCAGGATGCCCGATTTGGCAGAGCAGTTTTGCAAGATGCTTTGTAAGGGTATCAGGACGCGAGTGACTCTCTTTTCCCTCCATCCACAAAGGGCTGAGTAATGCTATGCTAGACCATCGAATGTGATGACTCTGTGGGTGGAGACTATCCATTAGAGGAACAGAATATTTGCCTCTGGTAATGTTATTTCTGATGGATGTTGCTCCCACGGATTCCTCATCTCCTGCTCCTCAATGTAGAGAGCTAATTGGCTTTTCATAAACCTCTCCTTCTCGGCTGTTAGGCCCAGGATAGCCTGCAAAAGATATGCTTTAATTTAGAAGTGAGACACAATTCCCTAATATGACTGTGAAAATGGGAATAGAACAATTTGAAACTGAGGTCGCAGGGCATGGTCACAGCTATTTAAATCAACTTCGATGTCACATCCTAACCTAAAGCCGAGGAGTGTCAAGGGCTCTCAATGCCGATGCCACATGCTGCCCCCTTGTGGTCAAAAAAGTTTCAGAATTTGTGCTGCTGTCGCAGAATACATCTAAGATGATGAGTTTGTGGGAGGAACATCCATCACAAAGCACATTACCAGAGGTAAGTAATTTGTTCATCTATATGACAATTGCAAATTACCTCCAACAAAAAACTATGAAAATGGTGGACCCTCAGCCCGGTTTTACCATCCATATGAAACTTAACCCAAAGGCAGCCATTGGTTCACACCCTAGACACAGGAAGATGATATAAAAGCTGAATATACGATAGAAATGTCAGACCAAAACCTAGCCTACTAAGTACCACAGAAAGAAAAGGCCATTTGATTGAGTCAAACACATTTTCTGTGTCCAAGGTTATGCCTATTGAAACCTCTGGGTGCAGCGAATGTAACAGACCAAAAGGATAACACAAATTATACTAGGCGAATCTGCCTGGAATAAAACAAGTTTACTCAACCAAAATCAGAATAGTTATCAGTTTATATTATATTTTATTATCTACACTCTCATCGTCTTCTATCTTTGCTGAGACTTCTGTTCTCTTATATTCACCTGTTTCTCCCTCCTTATCTTTATTCTTACCTTTTTATAAGCTTTATGTTTATATTTCATCTTCATCACATAAAACAGTATTCAACATGAGAAGTAACATCATTGATGAAGATTAAGTTTTATTTCTCAACCTCCCCCTTTCCCCTTTCCCCACACCCTAAGAGAAAAGAAAGAGAAGAAGAGTAAAACAGGAAACCCCATGCAGCTAATGTAACACTACCATCAAAGTCTAATCCATCCTATTTTAGTTGGTACTCAATCTCAACTGGAGTTGCAGAATATTCTGGCTATTGCACGCTGATAGGTTAGTTCCCCTCAAGACTGTGATTCCCCTCCCCCAGAAGCACCCCAGCAGTCCCTTCCGCAATGCCTGCTACTCGAGACTTAAGTATTGCAGAAGGTGAAGTCTATACAGTGCGGCTTCCCTATCTTTTACATATTCTACAAAGGGGGTCCAAACCCGGGTGTATTTGGGGATCAAGGTAGTCACTACTGCTGTGATCCTTTCCATGGCCAAAATATCCCATACCTTGAACCACCAGTATGCTACGGGCAGACCCTCCTGTATTTTCCAAAATCGTACCCTGGTTATCGGTTATCTTTGCTGCAAGTAGCAATCTGTTAATAAGGGCCGGACGTGGGCCCAAGAGTGGAAACATACCATCATCAGGGACATCTCCTAGGATCACCACCAGGGGATTTAGGGGGAGTTGGCTGCCCGTGATATGCGAGCTAAGACCTCTTTCCAGTAAACCTGTATCACAGGGCAGGTCAACCACATGTGTATCATGTCTCCCGTCTCTTTATCCACCATATAGTATAGCACTTGATGCTGTGCACCCTGTGCATGTGGGGGGCCTCAATACCTTCAACTCTCTCTTCCTAAATATCTTCCTTCTCGAGCTCTTTGCTCCTCTGCCTCCAACTCCCTCGGGGTTAGTCACTTCTCCAAACAACAAGTTGGTGGTAGATCTCTGTCTTCGGCTGAAGCTTCCTTCTGGAACATCCTCCCCGCACCCCTGAAACTTGAGGAGAACCATCTCCGGTTCCAGAAGCACCTCAAAACCTTCCTCTTTGCTTCTGCTTTCTCTCCCCCCTCTCCCCTGCTGAAACTGAAACTGCACTGGTCGCCTGGCCTCCCTCTGATTTCGAGCCCAGGTCCCCTCCCCTGCCAGTTGCACACCTGCACTGCCTCCCTGGACTGTTCCTGGGTTCCATGTGTTAATATCCCCGCAAAGTTATCGCCATACAAACATATCGCCATATTTTTGCGGCAATATTAAGTCATGGAACCACCCCCGCAACTGCTCCCAATAACCCAAATATTATCCCCACTAATAATATTGCCTATGGCCGTTCCCGACGACCATATATATGGCGATATTTTTGGTGGGCATAATATTACCTGATGTCCTGTTTCTGTATCCCTACAGTCCACAACCTGCACTCTGCACTCACCCTTGCACTTGCCACCAGCTGGCCGCACCTTTTACTCATTGCTGTTTTATTTATTCTATTTATTTTTACTGTTGATCTCATGTACTGCACTGACCCCTCTCCCTTCCCCCTGCACTTTTCCTCTTTCCTCTTCCTCTGCACTTGCGCAATCTCAATGTCAGCTGGCCTAGTAAGATTGTTGTCTTGGTCTTCCCTCGGTTCCCCCGCCCTTGCCCCATCGCGCCTTTAAACACTTGTGTATAGGCGCGTTATAAATGCCATATCATATCACATCCTTGCCAACAACTATCAGGGGTGTTTGAGTATATCTTATGAAGTATTGCTGGGGGAGCTAACATCCATAGCATAATTTAATAGCCCCCCTCTTTGATTTGCATACACCTTGAACTCTTGTGAGCCCGCTGCCAGGTTCTCTACCATGACCCTTGAGGGATTTCCTGTCCGATTTCCTGTTGCCGTTTAAGCATGTAGAGGAGTTTCCTGTCCTCTTTTGGTTTCTCTAGTAGCTTATATATTTGGAAAACCTTCCTGGACCTTCTGCCTTCCTGTGCCGTGAGTTCTAGTCCCCTGGGAGTCTAGCAGGCGCCCTCTTAACCACCGCGTTTGTAATCCAGTGTCTTTTTTGCATGCACCTAAATTTTTTCGGTCTCGGGGAGTGCACATTTTTCCTTACATTCGATGAAAATGAATGGTTCCTCTTCTCTATATAGGTCGCCTAGCCTTAGTATAGAGTCACTTTCCCAATTTATAAAAGTCTGTTTGTTCATTCCAGGAGAGTACTCTGGGTTATTAGTGACCAGAGTAAGCGTGCTATGACCCATGAGGATCCCCAAGGAGTTGGCCTGCCCTGTCCCAGTGTTTTACGGTGCAAGCTGTTTGCCATGTTCCCACCCAGGTCTGCCTAGCCCCTTTCTTTAAAAACTGGAGCGAGTATAGTGGGGGAGTGACTCTGCCATCTCAATCTCTTTCCATTCCGGGGATCTCATATCAGTCGGCCATCCTAGCATTGGGTCCAGCTGTGCAGCTAGGAAGTACTTTCGTACAGATAGGACGCCAAGGCCTCCCATAGTCGTGGATTTCATTGTAACCCTTCTCGGTATCCTAGGACGTTTGCCCACCAAAATGAATTTAGTGATTGATCTCTGGAGTGTATTTAAATGGGCAAAGCCTGGAAGACATATAGTAGTCTCGGGAGCAGAGTCATCTTCACTGCCTGGATTCTGCCAAGCCAAGAGATTTCCTGTTGGTCCCATCGTGATAACTGTTCCTTGAATTCCCTGAGTAGATCAGGAATATTTGCGCCCGCCCAAGGTATCATGAGAGGCAGTGATTTTAACACCCAGGCAGGTTTTTGCGTCGTCTACCCATTTGAAGGATGAGAGCCCCCGCAAAAACCATGGGTTTGGTCAGGTTTCTGTGATGTTCAGGCCTACTGATTTGTCTTTATTAATACGGAACCCCGAAACATCCCCAAACTCGTCCAAAATGTTGGTCAGTTCTGGCAGTGAGGTAATGGGATCCACGAAGGAAACAAAGTACATTATCATACTTCTATATGTGATTCCACAGGTCTTTGGGTTACAGCAGATCTGTTGGACCAGGCGTTCCAGGATCAAAGGGAAAGATTAGGGGGGAGTGTGGACAGCCCTGCCTTGTGCCTCTTTTAATTGTGATAGATTGGGGCCATTGATGTTAAGTTTAGTTTCTGGGGATCTATAATTGCCCATGATAAACTGCCTGAAAGTTGGGCCGAAGTTATAGTCATCTAACACTGCTACCAAGTATTGCAAGTCCATGCTGTCGGACGCCTTGTGAGCGTCCAAGGATCGGACCACAAAACTTTCATAAATCTCTTCCTTTGCTGCAATCAAGTCGACTACTCATCAAATATTGTCGTATGCCCCCTGCTCCATTATAAATCCTGTTTGGTCTTGGTCAATTAACCCGGGTAAGGCGTCTATCCGTCTGTTTGCTATAACCTTTCCATACATTTTAGCATCTACATTGAGAAGTGCAATCGGCCTATATGCTGAGCAGTCTTCCCCGGTTTAGGGATCAGCATTGTCAGAGACTCCGACATGGATTCCGAGACCGCCCCTTCCCTGGGAAACAGTTAAAAACCCTAGTGAGTTGTGGTCATACCAGATGTGCAAAGGTCTCATAGAACTGGCCTGAGAAACTGTCTGGCCAAGCGGCCTTTCCTGACGAGAGGCCCCAGATGGTCCGCAGGACCTCTTGTTGCATAATTTCAGCCTCTAGTGCATTCCTCTCTTCCCCAAAATGTTTTGGGAGTCTCACTGATCTTATGACATGCGCTCTTTGTTGTTGATCTCCCAGGACTCTAGCCCCCAATCTCTCTAAAATAATTCACCATTAAGGATAACGTGTCCTCTTCTCAGATAACCTTATTATGTAGGTTGGCTCTCGGTGAAGGTATATAATTGTGCTGAGATAGTTTGCAGAGTTTGGCTGCCAGTAATGTGTTGACCTGGTTTCCTTTTGCATAGTAGAACTGCTTGGTATTGGTTGGCCACCAGGGGGCGCACAGATGAGCTTCAACTCCGTGTGAGCTCCTCACCCGTAGGTCCGCAAAGTGATTTGAGGCCCTGTCTCGTGACCCCCCCCCCCCGTAAAACAAATCGAGGAGAAGCTGCCCGAAGATCCCTCCCTCTCTCCCCACCCCGCCCCCCAGGAGAAAACCCGAACAAAATCAGTCCGTGGAAAGGGGTGAAAACACCTTCTAAAGTGAACGCCACAGGACTGCCCAAAAGTGAAAGCAAATCACGGTAAACCTACGCAGCAGCCTCTAAATGGACCTTCTGGGATAGCGGACTCCTGGATGAGCGGTGCACAGGACACCTTCCCTGGTTCCCCTCACCCCCACGCGTGCTATCCCGTCGCGGGGGTGGAACAGAGCAAACTTCACTTCTGCGGCAGGCTTAAAATGATCTCCCCGCAGTGAATTCTAGCCTGCGCGCCTCCGAAGACCGAAGGAGGCCTTGCCGAAATCCACGGTAAACTGTAACCCCCCAAAACACCCAGAGAGCAGCGGAGCCTGCGAGGCCGCGCCACTTGGAGGCGGAGCGCCCCGCAGACGGACGCCCCCGACCGAGGACCAGAGGGCCCCAGTGCAGCGCCCCCTACCTGATGACCACTAACCCCGGGGGCCGGTACACCGTCACTGGGCCAGACCCCCACGACACCCGGCAGGGTGAGTGTGTGGGGAGAGGGGATAGTGGACATAATTGCATGGGCATAACCTCACCAGTCCTGATACGCTGAACGAAATCCAGACGCCTCCGCAATTACGTCCTACGCACCTTATCCTAAGAACGTGACCGAGATATAGCAGACCATAAGCCTGCACAGCCCATCAAAGCTCCTCGGATGCTCTAACGAACTGTGCTCATATAGAGCAATACCGCCAGGACCACCAGAACACAGAGCCAACATCTAAGATACGCACCTAGCTGCATACCCATTGGAGAGGGCTGGCAAAAAAGGCAGGCGCCACCTATTTCATGATCCATGCGCACCCAAATAGGGCCCCACTAATGAGCTCATAACAACACTGGAATGCAGTGGATCATCATATTGCCCCACACCGGAGTGGAAAAGAGGCATTGGCCTCAGATCATAGCGCCCTCCCCAAACATAAACACACAAGGTTGCCCAGATAAGAATCTGCTCCAAATCCCTGCAGGAAGGAAACATAGCAATTATTTAGGAGTCAGAGGGTCACCAAAATAACCCCTGACCACAAGCGGCCTGGACAGTGTCCAAGGTTAACCAAAGAGACCTACGCATCTCTCACCTGCCTCCTACTCATAAAGTAGCTCTGATCACCAACAAACAACTGGAATCATTCTGAAGCCATCCGTACACACTGTAGTGCAGAGGGTTGGGCCCCCGGAATTAGGGGCTTGTGCCTCCTCTGCCACAGTAATCACCCCATGAACGTTAAGGTGAAATTGGCCAGATACGCCTACACTCCACTATTACCAACCTCAGGGATCAAGAACAAAACGATAATGGATGCCTCAGAGATGGGTGCAGCAGCCACCAAGGGCGACATCGCAACCTTGTTGAATGAGATAAAAAATATGGGAGCCAATCTGGGCGGGAAAAAATAGATAAGATAACACAGAGAATGGACAACATTGAAGAAAGACTAGAAGGGGTCGAGAATAATCAAGCCTCCATTGATACCCTTGAAACTCAAATGGACCTCAGAATACGAGAAATTGAGAAAAGAGAGGAGGAATTTCGACTAAAAATGGACGATTTAGAGAATCGTGAGAGAAGAAACAACTTACGTTTTTTCGGCATTCCGGAACACGAAGGAGAAACAGAAGATGATCTAAAAAATAGAAATCACAACATTATCAAAATCCTGACAGCGGACAAAGATATCGATGAGCCTAAAACAGAGAGAGAATACACGGGCTGGAGGACCACCTGGTGGCCCAAGATCAGTCCTTGCCAGATTTCACCGATACCAGGATAGAGCCAGGATTCTAGAGAAAGCCAGCTCTGGAGGTCCCCTCACCCTTGGAGGTGCCCAGATAACCATCTTCCAGGATCTATCCTCGCTCACCCTAGCCCTGAGACGCCTCTGTAATCTGCTGACGAAATGTCTCAAAGAAAAAGGCAACCGATACAGATGGGGATACCCCTTCTCTCTTACCTTCGAACATGGAAGCAAGAGGACACAGCTAAGATCAGAAGAGGAGATCTGGGACTGAATTGCGGAACTCCTTGGAACAGGTCCAAGGGAGGGAGACCGAGAAGAACCCAAGCAAAATAGAATGCGCTGGGAACTCCAGGGACCACGGAGAAAGAGTGAAGGGATCAAGAAAGTACAGGCGAGGCAACAACACACCAGACAGCGACAAATGAAAATAACACATGATGAATGGTCCGTATCCAAGAGACAGGAAACTGGGAAACATACCGTGAGCAACCGTCAACGACAAGGCGACACATACCTCTTCGACATGGGGACAGACTCATAAGAGAGATTCCACCCCCCCCCCCCCGTTGGGAGGGGCGGAACGATCAGCTGACGACGAATCAGGAAACTGCACGTACCACCGTATATCATTTTACAAAAGTTACTGTTGAGTTCTAAGCATTGGGGGGCAGGAAGGTGGCTCAAAATGTTAAAGTGATTGTGCTTGTAATAAGGAACGTCCGACGGTTCCCACTGGTGGTCCGACGTTAGACTGACAGTTTTCACCCAGTCCAAATAGGATGCCACCAATCAAAGATGGAAGTCCTCGACAGAAAGGGGAAAGAAGGAAAACGAGGTCGGAGGGAAAGGGGTGTTAGATTGAAGAACACTGAGGGGAGGGATGGGGGAGGGCAGGTAAAAACATTGAAGCTCAAGACGGTCAGGCACATTCAACAGAACATTCCAACCTCGTTGGCATCCAGGGATAAAAAATGGGACCCGGTGAACAGATGAACGCATACCAATGGCCAACATTAGCAACACTGTAAGCGACAGGCTCAGCACAATCGGAATCCGAACACTGAATGTCAAGGGACTCAATTCCCCCACCAAGAGGTCATTAGTTACCAGGGAATTCAAAAGGGCGGACCTCGACACACTCTTCTTACAGGAAACTAGATACATTAAAGGAGAAGAACGAAAGGTTCTGTACGCCAGAACCGGCACCGAATACCGGAGCTCAAGCCGACTCGGGAAAGTTTGCGTCGGCATCCTGATGAGCAAAGGACTCCAGTTTGAAATGGCAGATATTTTTTTTTAATTTGAAATAAGCGGCAGAGCAATCGTGCTGGTCGGCAAAAAACAGGGCACCACCATCACACTTGCCTCTATATATGCCCCCAATTCTGGACCGTCCAGATTTCTGCAACATATAGTCCCCAAAGTCATGATCAAAGCAGAAGGCGAATTGATCTTAGGAGGCGACTTCAATATGTGGTCAGATCCAACACTGGATAGACAAGCCGGCAACCCACGTGTGAATAACCCACCAACCCACCAGAGGCCGGCCGCTCAGACGTAATAGACATGATGAACACCTACAAGCTCAATGACGCATGGCGCCATATGAATCCCCAGCAGACAAGTTTCACATTCTACTCCGCGCCACACGCCACATATACTAGGATTGACTATATATACCTCACACCAGATCTAACGGAGGCGTTGTCCACATCAAAAATATCCCCCATAAACTGGTCGGACCACGACATGGTCACGGTCACCCTATGTCGGATGGCGCTCCCCCACAGAAGCTCGAAATGGCGGTGTAATGAAACGCTCTGGAAGGACCCGATATTTCAAGCACCTTGGCGAATACTTTGAACGAAATAACAGATGGCAAAATCTCGGAAAACACGGTATGGGAGACAGGGAAAGCCACATAGAGAGGCATACTAATCAAAGAAGGGGCGGCAAAGAAACGGGAGCGTAATCTGATAGAAAATAAGCTCGGAAACAAAATAGCACAATTAGACCTTAGTGCTCAATCCGTCGGCGCTAAGAGAGAAAAGAGAATAGCAGAGGCTACCAGCAAGAGAGAAGAACTGCGTCAATTAGAAACCCACCAAACTGTGCGCAAACTCCAATATTTGAAACAGAAACACTATGAGAAAGGGGACAAAGCAGACGCATTGCTGGCAGTCAGGCTCCGAGGACAACGCAAAGAAAGATGGGTGCCAACCATAGAAAATGGGAACGACCCCTTTGCGGATCACTCCACCAACATCCCCGAAGCCTTTGCCGACTTCTATGAGAAACTGTACACCTCTGATGTCATACCAGATGAGGGGGTAATCACAGAATATATGAACAGGATAACTATCCCAAGTCTATCCTAGGAAATAGCAGATGCACTCGACGCCCGATCACTGACAAAGAAATAGAAGACGCTATCAAAAGGCTCCCAACAGGGAAAGCCCCCGGAAACGATGGTTATACGGCGGGGTTCTACAAAACCTTCATTGATTCATTGACCCACTACTCCTCTTCATGGTTGAGCTCTTTAACCACATCCTTCAGACCGGTTCTGCACCCAAATCCTTCTCCGAAGCATTAATTACGGTTATTCCGAAAGATGGCAAAGACTACAAGCAGTGCGCATCCTACCGCCCTGTTTCTCTCCTAAACATAGACGCCAACATTTACACGAGGGTCCTCACTGCACGGCTGGAAACCCACATGCCCTACGTAATTCACAACGACCAAGTTGGATTTATCCTTGGGAGACGGGGAGCAGATTCCACTCGCAAGACCCTCCACCTTATACACAAAGCCAAGAAAATACCAAATACACCTGCACTATTCTCAATTGACGCGCAGAAAGCGTTTGATAGAGTCGAATGGCACTTTCTGGAAGCAACATTAAAGAAAATAGGCCTAGGCCCGACGCTTCGGCAAGGAATGAAAGCAGTATACACTTCGCCTCGAGCATCCGTAACAGTGAACTGGCAGTACTCTTGCTGGCTCCCATTGAGAAGAGGCACGAGGCAAGGATGCCCCCTCTCAGCAATATTGTTCGCGCTATCGCTGGAACCACTGGCCCAAACGTTCAGAACAGACAAAGGCGTCGAGGGCTTGCGTGTGCACGGAAGGGAATACCAATTGGCCCTATATGCAGCCGACATTTTACTCCATGTACAAAATCCGATGACATCAATTCCCCGCGCGATTCAACTCATCGAAGAATATGGCTCACTATCGGGCTTCAAAATCAACAAAACTAAATCCATTCTCTTCCCACTACAGGAACCCACCGCGCACCAAAAAGGTAAATTCGACCAACTAGGCCTCACCATCGGAGGCCCAACACTCCGGTATCTGGGCATCAACCTGATGAGAGACGTCGCCGACAAATACGAGGCCAACTTTCCCCAACTTCTCACCGCATTTCATGCGGACTTTGCAAAATGGCGACCCCTCACGATCTCTTGGATGGGACGTTTGAGCGCCATCAAGATGGTTAGTCTCCCACGTTTCCTATATCTATTCCAAGTTCTTCCCGTGAAGATCCAAGAAGACTTTTTTTAAACAAGTGAAAAGGGCAATAACCAGATTCCTGTGGGCAGGGAAGAAACCTAGAATATCCTATGAAACTCTCATACTACCCAAAAACCAAGTGGGGGGGTCGGCCTACCAGATATCGAGCAATACTACCAGGCCGTCCAGCTAAGAGTCCTCGTCCCTCACCTAAGTGACAGGAAAGACTTACAATGGCTACAGCTGGACAATGATAACCTGACCCCCGCAACACTCAGAATGGCTATGGGTCCCCAGACCAAAGCTCACACGAAAACTACGGGACCATCCCATACTGGGGACGATATGGGACATATGGAAGGAAGGAAAAGGAATGACGGGAGTAATCACATGGCCGTCCCCCCTGAGCCACCCATGGGCCCCAGGAGTCAGAGAAGAAATCCCAGAACACCCCAGGTATCAAACCTGGTTCGATGTGGGACTCGAAAGGGTCGGACAGCTATGGAGAGAGGACAAATTCATACCAATCACAGAATTGGAGGAAGCCCTCCAACTGCATCCAATACCGATTTTCCTCTATCTAAGTTTGAAGGGTGTCCTATCCAAACGAGAATGGAGCACCAAGATACGTAGAGAACTCACCGCTTTCGAGAAAATTCTTGACAAGACCACCACAAATAAAGGCCTGATATCAGGCATGTACACTGCCCTGATCAGTAAAGTTCAGAACTCGAGCCTGCGCCTTGAAGAAAAATGGGAAAAGGACTTCAACAGAGAATTCGACCAACAGGCATGGGACACAATCTGCAAAACACCCTCCCGAATATCAATCGCTGCCTAATACAAACTACATGCAATAAAATTACTTCATAGATGGCAATATGATCCCCACAGACTATCGAAAATGTATCAGACCAACACCCCAAAATGCTGGAGACAATGCAGAACGAATGCTAACTACTGGCACATGTGGTGGGACTGCCCAAAAGTTTGCGTATACTGGAACGAGGTGCTGGGATGGATCAAACAAATAGACGGCATTGAAAGAAACCTAACTTCCCTCCTGACTTTATTTGGCCTACAAGAAGATGACAATGGACTATTAGGGATAAAGGGACTGGCTTCCCCGCTGCTACTAGCAGCAAGAGCCAGTCTAGTCATCAAATGGAAATCTCCACACCTCCGAGCAAAAAAATAATGGATTAGCATTGCCACAAATATATATATGATGGAAAAAATCGCAGCGGCTCTCAATGGAAAAGCAGCACACCACGAAGAAACCTGGAGTGACTTCACCACATTACACGTCCCAAACCAAAGACTAAGACAACTCGAAGACCCTGGATCTCCTTAAATCTACACATCCATATGAGAGCCGGACACCACCCACCAACCTACAGGTGAAGGGGCCGGTCGCACCACATTAACATATGCAACCCAACTAAGACAAACGTCCTGGCTGACACTGAATACAGACTAAGTTCTTGCCAACAAAACCTGTGAAAATGATTGACCGCTTTGGGGCGAGGGGGAATGGGTAAAGACTAACTTAACGCAAAAGGGAAGGGAAAGTTAATAGTGATAATTGCAAGAACCGCTTGGTATTGAGCATGGCTTGTGCTGCATTGTCTGCAAACTGGGTTTACCAAACTTTTTTTTTTGTTTGTCTTTTATTTTTTTTTGCAATTTTTATTGATTTTATTCAAACAACTAAAAACAAACCAAACTTACAGTGGATGCACAATTTGCTAACAAATACACCTACATTGTTATATTCCCACCCACTGTATTTCCCATCCCTCCCCCCTCCCGAGCCTACTTTCCTACATTACTAGTCTGCACCTCTTGCGGTGGGGAGTCCTCTTCCACCGCACTCATTGAGTCATCATCACTTAGTCCATCATACGAGAGCCCAAATAGTTCTATCAATGGTCTCCAACTCAATAGGGCACCCGCTTCTCCTTCCATATCCCCTTTACACGCTTCCTGCCATGCCACTGTTTCCGCCTCCGCCCACTTCTGCAAGTCCCTCCACCACGTTTCCATTTTGGGCCTATTTTTTTTTTTTTTAAAAACTTTATTTTGTGAGATTTTCATAACTTCTAATTACAGGTGTGCCATTCAGGCGTACCTACATAACAGCAAGTCAAGGTAGGAAAGGGATTAAGTCAGCTGAAGAGGGGGTGGGGAGAGGAGGAAGAAAGAACAAAAAGGAACTCAACATTACCCCTAAACGGGTTCGACCACAATTCCCCTCCCCCCGCCCCAGTGTCCGCATCTCCAGGCCTCAAAATGTTCCTTGTTTGATGCCGAATGGCACCGAGTACACAAAAAGTGCATAGTGGCTCCACTCCCGCCCCAGTAGCCTGCACCGAGTTTAGGTTTCTTCCGGGTCAGACGGGACTGTACAGTTCAGCAGATATGTGATGTAAGGCCCCCAGATGTCAGGAGGGCGCGTATGTAGCGGGAGGGTTCTGATGAAGTCACTCTCTATGTCTTGACGGAACGTTACGTCCCTTTTCCACTCTTCGAACCTGGGTAGGGGCCCCCTGCTCCAGGCCATGGCGACTCGCCTCCGGGCCAGTGTCAACAGGAGAGCTGCCAACTTGCGTGACGCCGGTTGCAAGTATTTGGTGAGGCCGAGCAGAGGTGCTACTGGTTGCGGGGCTATCTGTTCGCCAATTATGTCAGCAATCATTTGTAGTCGAAACCCAGAAGCGCCGAACACCCGGGCAATCCCAGGCTAGGTGAAAGAAATCGGCTCGTCTTACTGAACAGCGTTCGCACTGAGCTGGGGCCTCTGGGTGATGTCGGTTCTTTTTAACAGGGGTGTAATACGTTTGGTGGACAAAGTTAAAATGTATTAATTTGAAGCGTGTGTTCACTGCGACCTTCTGAGTTTGACGCAGTATGTATGCCCAGTCCTCATCGCTTATCGATTCCTGAAGGGCGGATTCCCATTTTTGTCTTGTTTTAACGTTGGGTGACATGGTGTCCACCACTAGGGATTTATATAGCAGTGAGATCAACCTCCCCTCTCCCTCCGCCCGAATAGTGTTATGTAACAGATCCCATGTGGGTGGTTGCTGGGGGAACGAGGGAAACAATTTTTGTAGTGTGTGGCGTAATCTAAAATATATGAAGGTGTCTAGTGAAGTATTGCCTCCTCTATCTTTGGCCATTTGTGGGGTAAGAAATGTACCGTCTGGAAAAATATGGCCAAAGGAATGGACGTTGATTTTGTCGGCCCACGTTAAAAATACTTTTTCATTCGTGAGTGGGATGCCCGGGATGAACCTGACCGGCAGCAGGGGGGAATATCTAATACTCACACCGTACCTGGCGGCCATCTTTTTCCAAATCGTGTATGTTGCCAGGACCGTGTTCAATGTGTTATACGGGACCGGGATTTGGCTAATCACTACGGCGCTGAGCAAGTCAGGTGACGCCAGTGTGCGTTCCACCTGTACGTGTGGACGAATGAAGTGGGTCATGTACCAATAGCTCCGAAAGTGTGCCTGTGCCGCCCAGCAGTACTTTTCAATGTCCGGGAGCGCTAGGCCGCCCTGCGACGTTGGTAGTACTAGGGTATTGTATGCTATTCGTGCGGGTTTCCCTGCCCATAGAAGGTCTAGCACCGTGGACTTCACTTTCAATAGGAAGGATTTGGGGAGCAGCAGTGGGATATTCACGAACAGATATAATAGCTTGGGCAGGATAACCATTTTAGTCAACGAGACCCTGCCCCAGAGCGTCAACGGTAGAGTCTTCCACCTCTGTACCCTGTCCTGGACGGAACTGAGCGTGGATAAGTAGTTATCTTTGTAAATCTCGTGGTGATTCCGCGACATGTATATACCCAAGTAGCGTACCCCCCTATTTTCCCATTTGAAGCCATAGTCGTCAATGAATTCCACTGTGTTGGGGGTCAGCGGGAGTATCACTGACTTGGAGTGATTAATTTTCAGCCCGGATATATGTCCAAATCGTATGACTTCCCTCATTATCGGGTTCAGGTTCTCCCTGGGATCCCTAATGAATAATGCGACATTGTCAGCGTAAAGGGAGACGATTAGTTTATGGGAGCCCAGTTTAAGACCTCTATGTATTTGGAATTCCCGCAGTCTCGATGCCAGGGGTTCCATAATTAGTGCAAAAATCAGGGCGGAGAGTGGACACCCCTGTCTCGTACCACGCTCCAGCGTTAGGCTGGGGGACCTAGAGTTACCCATTATGACATATGACTGGGGGTCGTTGTACAGTAGGGATACCAGCCTGATGAAAAACTTGCCGAAGCCCATCTGCCTCAGTGTCGCTAGCATAAATGGCCATTCCACCGAGTCAAACGCTTTCTCGGCATCCAAAAATACTGCTATCGCCTGCTGGGTCGGATCTAAGGCCTCAATGACACCGAACAGGCGTCTGATTCCGTATGTGGTGCTGCGGCCCGGGATGAATCCGGCCTGGTCTCCTATTACTAGGGCTGGCATGAGGGGTAGGAGTCTAGAGGCTAAAATTTTTGCAAGAATCTTATTGTCGAGATTAATTAGTGAAATTGGCCTGTATGATGCACACTCATCGATTGGTTTGCCGTCTTTATGTAGCACTATTATGTTAGCCTCGCGGAGTGTGGGGGGGAGGCAACCTCTCTCAATCGATTCCTCATAAACACTTAACAGAATGGGGGCGAGGGTGACTGCATGTGCCTTGTAAAACTCCCCCGTAAGACCGTCGGGACCTGGTGCTTTAGAATTCGGGAGGGATTTTATCGCCTCTACAATTTCCTCTGCGGTTATCGGGGCATTCAAAGGTTCCCGCAGGGCTGGGTCCACCCAGTACAGTTCAGTATCGTCCAGGTACTCCTGCGTGGAGCCCGGGGTCTGATCCGCCCCTGGAACTGTACAGATCTTGATAAAAGTCACGGAAAGTCGTGGTGATGTCCTTTTCAGAGTAAACCCTCTGACCGTGTGTGTTTTTGATGCATTCTACGCGGGTTGGGGTTCTGTCTATCGATAAGAGGCGAGCAAGCAGTGCTCCCGGTTTCTGGCCCTCTCCGTATTGTCGAGTTTGGTGTTTGCGACTCAGGAATTTCAGTTCTCTTTCGGCTGTCTCTCTGAATTTTTGAAGTTCCTTCTTCAGCTCTGCTTGAACCCGGGGGTTCTGAATAGGGGTGGCACTGAGTTCCAGCTCCTTGAGTCGACGTTCACTGTCCGACAGCTCTCTACAGATCAACTTCAGCATACCGTTCTCTTTGGCGAGACAGATTCCTCGCACAAAGCATTTCAGCGCCTCCCAGAAGGTGCCGGCCGAGTTCACTGTGCCCTGGTTTATCTCTATAAATGATGCAATTTCTTGCCTGAGTTCTTCCGCAAAAATAGTGTCCGACAACGACCCATGCTTGAACCTCCAGTGTAGGCCCGGGACTGTCGCCCCTGTAAACGAGACATCCAGTGTTACCATCGAGTGATCCGAGTATGTACGCGGCCAGATTTGGCTCGTTCCCCATGAAAATGGGCAGTGAGAGGACGCCATGATGTAATCAATTCGGGAGCTGGTGTTATGAACTGATGAGTGGAATGTGTAGTCTCTTGCATCTTGATTATGGAGTCGCCATGTGTCGATCAAGCCGAATGATCGGCATATCTCGCGGACTTGGGTGCTTGCCTTGGACGGGTTTCTGGTTGTATTGTGGGATTTGTCTAGCGCTGGGTCCATAGGTGTGTTGAGATCCGCCCCCCAGATGATGGTTTCAGCGTTAATCTTCCCGAGTTGGGACATCACCCAGTTGAAGTTGTCGTGGCTGTCCGTATTTGGGCCGTATGAATTTACCAGCACGATTTCTCTCCCGGCAACTATTCCCCTTACTAACAGGGCTCTACCCTCGGAATCTTTCTGGGTCTCAATGAAACTGAAGTTTGACCTCCTATCAATTAAGATGGCGGCCCCTCTGGCAAAGGATGAATACGATGAGAAGTATCTATGGCAGCCCCAGGCTTTGGCCCATTGCGATTCTGCTGCGGGCAGGAGATGTGTTTCCTGGAGAATACGATATTGACGTTATGTCTGCGTAAATATTGGAAGATTCTTCTGTTCTTCGCCGGTTGGTTGCCACCTCGTATGTTCCAGGTGGCTATTCTAAGCATTGGTGTTGTCATTTGGGGGGCCAGGCGAGTTTCTTTCTCGATGGGATGTGGCGGTGCGACGGGTGGCTGGGGCCACTGGAGCTGGACAGGAGTTCGAGATTTTGGCCCTCGGGGCCGCGCTTTGCTGGCGATGTGAAGTTAGAGCGGGGCGAGCAGGGTGCTCGTGTCGAACCAAAGATCCTCCCTTGCATGGGCAACCCCCAACTGGCCCACATAGTTCCCTCCCTTGAAAACTTAACTGCAAACATTGCTGTGCTAGGGGCATTAGTAGCCTACCAAGAAGATGCCGGGCTTCCTTTGGCGACATGAGTTCGTTCCTGCGGTCGCCATCTTGCCCGGAGGGTGAGAGACGTTGGTTCCGGCCTCCCTTGTTCGAGGTGTTTTATGGCGGGAGGTTACGTCTCGCCCGGTCTTTATGCCTGGGCCTCGGGTTGTTTCCGCTGGGCCTACATCCGGCCCGGTCCAGAAAGTCACTGGCCTACTCTGGGAAATTAAAGAATTGTGTTTTCCCTGCGTGCTGAATGCGAAGTTTCGCTGGGTATAGCATGGAGTATACAATTTGATTGTCCTGCAGGCGGCGCTTGACAGACGTGTAGGATCTTCTCTGTAGCTGTACTGCTTGGGAAAAGTCGGGGAAGAATTGGATCGGGTCTCCATCATACTGTAGTTCCCCCTTAGTTCTGGCCGCATGTAGTATCGCATCGCGATCCTTATTATTTAGCAGTCTGGCAATTATTGGTCTTGGGTGTGCGCCTGGTATTGGTCTAGCATTCGGGATTCTGTGTGCTCTTTCTACAACGAACAGCTGGGACAGTGACTCTTTGCCAAAGAGCGTGACGCACATTTGTTCCACAAAGTCTTCCATTTTGCCCGGGAGTTGTCGTTCTCTCACTCCTATAATTCTGATGTTTCTACGAGAACGACCCTCCAAGTCTTCATTTTTGGCAATCGCAGTCTTCATCTGTGTTTCAAGTAGTGAGACTCGGGAGGTCAATGCCGCCGACCCGTCGTCCAGGTCGGACACCCGCTGCTCCACGCTGTCGAGCCTGTCCGCATGTTTGTCGAGTCTGTGTTGTAACTGGTCCACTTTGGTCGACAAGGTGTCTAGCTTGCACCCCAGGCTGTTGATACCTGCCTTCAGATCCATCAGGATCTCTCTGATGTCCTGATGAGGTGTCTGTACCTCCGATAATGCTGCCTCTTGTACAGGGGATTCGGGTCCACTGCTGGTCGTGGGTCTATGCTGCGAGTTAGGTTCGAAGTGCAGTTTCTTTTGGGTTTTGTCCATTTTCCCCATGATGGCTTGTGTAGATGTTTGTGATTGGCGTTTTGCTCGGGTAGGGCAAGGATGGGCGCCTCGGGGTCAAGGAGACTGAACGCCGCCGGGTGGATGGAGTGTGGCCATAGACTCAGAGGATTTGGAACTGGCAATCTTGAGGAAAGCTGTGTTCGCGATCAGGTCCCCCTTCTTCGCTTCCGCCGTCCCAGCGGGCCGTGTCCCCGGGATCGGCCGCCCGAGCGCTGTGGCCGCCGGTTTCTTGAGCTGGTGGTAGTTGGAGATCTGCGAGGCAGAGGGTTCGTGCCCACGTAGCGGCGTCTCGGCTTCTGGGTTGTGCTCGGGAGGGGGTTCGATCGTGGCGGGGGAGGTGGTGCCGCTCTGCCCTGCAGCCCAGCAGTTCCGCGCGCTCCTACCTGGGCCCGTGCGGGCCGTCGGCGTTGCCGGCCCTCTCGTCGTAGGACTTCCACCGGGCCGCTGCGGGGACGGAGACCGCTCGGTCTCTATGGCGCCGTCTCGCCTACGTCTACCCGCGCTGTTGAGCGGCTCAGTGTTCGCTTCCGTCGAACGTCGCCTCGTTGCGCAGCGTGGGCACCTGCTGGTAGGCCTCAGGATCAAAGAGGCGCAGCCGGTGATCAGGTTGCTTGCCAGACTTGAGAGTTAGTTCAAAATGATCTGCGGGATGTTGCCAATGCACCAAGCGGCAAACTGGACTAGTTCGGTAACTGCGGGAGCAGCGATGGAACAGGATTCATTAGAGCCCTACGGAGCTCTCTGAGGAAGCGGCCATCTTGGATGGCTCTCTAGCGCCCTCTCCCATTTTGGGCCTATGACATGCTTTCCAGCCCATTGCAATCCTTCTCTTTGCCAGGACATACGCTAGATCTTTTAATTTACTTACATGTTTGAGCTTTCGAGTCTGGGGGACCCTCCCAACAAACAGGCCCACACGGTATCCACCTTCATACTGATCCCCTTGTCTTCCATTTTCTGTGCTATGTGCCCCCAATATCTCGCTATCAGCGGGCAGGCCCAGAACATATGCACCATTCCTGTATTTTCCTCATTACATTTTGGGCACACTTGGCTTCCGGCGTTTTTTAAATTTAGCTATTTGTAATGGCGTCAGGTATGCCCTGTGAGTTATATACAGCTGTATTTGTTGCAGCCTAGCATTTCTCAATACTTTTTTATGATATCCTTGTGCCCTCTCCCACATCCCATCACTCATCGGGTCCCCTACTTCTTCTTCCCAGTCCAGTCTAAGTTGCACCACCACCTTACCAACTCGAGTCATTATCATCTCATACACTATAGATGTTTCATACCCCCCTTCCGCTATATCATATAGCAAATCCAGTGTGGTGTCCAGTTCCTCTGCCAGTTCCACCTCGGACCAGGTAGCTTTAATTCGTTGCACCATCCCATGATACGTAATATATTGCCCGGCACTCAACCCTGTTTGTTCCACCAGCTCCTCAAATTCCAGTATTTTCCCCTCTTGCCACGCACCCCCAATCATTGCTATTCCCACTGGTTCCCAGTGCTTCCTAATCATTAACCTTAGTTGCTTTTCTGCTCCCACCACTGTAACCAGCGGGATCTGCGAGGAGCACGGGGATGGCTTGTCCATCATCCGGCATGCCCTTTGCCACATACCCCACCCAAGACCCAACATCCTTGGACGACCTCCCAGTTCCCGCTTGGGCAACCATATCATCTCTTTCAGGAAATGGGGGGCGCAGTCCCCCTGATGCAGCCTATGTTCTAAGGTAGGATCCTCAGAGAGCCATTTGGCTACATATTGTAATTGGCTCGCTTTATAATAAACTTCCCAGTTTGGTAATTTAATGCCTCCTTTCTCATGCATATTTTGTAATTTCCACAGGGCTACCCTGTTCCTCATCCCGTGCCATAGAAATTCCCTAAATATACTGTCCAACCTAGCGAAGAATTTCTGAGGTATGGAGTATGGGATGTTCGCGAAGCAATGTAACAGTCTGGGCAATGCCACCATCTTGAGCATCGCCCCTCACCCCATCATTGCCAAGGGGAGTTTCGCCCAGAACTTCATGCTATTCTCCAGTTTCTTCACCGTTCTTACCATGTTATGCCTGTGTTCGGCTTCTAGGGTATGGTATATATCTACCCCAAGATATCTGAAGGTTGTGACCTCCCACGGTATCTGTAAAACCGGCAGATTCTCCACCGAGAGCCCCCCATATCTACCCAGCGGAAACGCACAGGATTTAGTAGGGTTCACAGCTATACCTGATAGTTCTGCAAACCTCTTCATCACTTCCAGTATATACTGAAGGTTCTCTTCTGGATAACGCAAATACAACATGTCATCTGCATATAATGAAATTAAATGTGATGTCTCCACGACGACAATGCCTATTGCATCATACTGCTGCCTTAAGTAGATCGCCAGAGGCTCCAACGCTAGGATATACAGCATGGGGGACCATGGGCATCCCTGTCTGGTACCTCTACCCAGTTGCCACCTTTCAGAGATCACAGTTCCTGTCTTCACTCTCGCTAGCGGTGCACTATATAATAGTTCTACCCAATGAAGATATCCTGGCCCCATACCGTAATTGGCTAGGGTCGCATTTAACCAGGGCCACCTGACCGAGTCAAATGCTGTGATCGCGTTCAGTGATACTATCGCCATCTCGCCTGTATCCCCTTCCGTATGTTCGACCACCCGATGGAGTCGCCTCAAATTATTCGAGATGTTCCTATTCGGGACATATCCTGTCTGATCAGATGTATTAATTTACTGATGACCTTCTTTAATCTATTTGCCAAGACCGCTGTTAGAATCTTACTATCTTGGTTCAACATCGACAAAGGCCTATAGGATCCGCAGTCACTACCAGGCTTATTGGGCTTGGGAAGTGGTATGATAACCGCTTCACGTAATGATTTCGTTAGTCTCCCAGCTTCATATGCTTCATTCAGCATCTCCAGCATCGGGGGGGGGGTACCTCTGTTTTATATGCCTTATAGAATTCGCTGGGGAGTCCATCGGTTCCTGGGGTTTTGCACGTGGGCAGCTGCCTCACTACTTCTTCTAGTTCCTCCAGGGTGATCGGGGCATCTAGCTCCTCCTTCTCCTCTGCGCTAATCTGGGGTAATCCAATATCTTCCAGTATGTTCCCTATTTCCTCTCTGTTGCTCTTTGTCTCAACCTCATACAAACGTCTATAATATTCTGCAAATTCCCGATTAACCCCCTCTTGCGTATCCACTATGTTACCATTGTCTTTCACTACTGTTCTGATTGGGGGCGTAGGGGTCTCTTTTTTTGTAGAGCCACGCCAGGACTCTTCCTGGTTTGTCTCCTTCAGCATGTTGTCTCTCTATATACTTTTTATAGTTGAGATTACATAACCTCTCCCAATATCCTACACATTTCTGCTGCAGGCCCAGTGCCATGTCTGTATCTAACTTAGTGTTACTGCCCCGTTCCAGCACCCTTTCTAGTTCCTTTTCAGAGTCCTGCAATTCGGCCAGGATCCCATTCTGCAGCCCTTTAGACTTAGCTATGGCAATTCCCCTCACTACTGTTTTAAAAGCTTCCCAGAGCGTGCCTGCTGTCTTAACACTGCCAGTGTTCATCTCAAAGTAACTTATTATTTCCTCTTGCATATCCTCCCTAAATACACTATCTTTGAGCGCTTCTGCACGCAATCGCCATTTGGATATCCTTCCCCTTGGGAGTTGGTATTGCCATACTAGCATCAGTGGCGAGTGGTCTGAGAGGACTCTGGCTTTATATTCCGCCTGCGGTATTTCATTCATTATTTCCTGCGTGACAAACACATAGTCTAGTCTAGTATATAGGCCCTGTGGGGCTGCATAATGTGAATATTGTCTATCCTGCGGATGGCGTGACCTCCATGCATCTATCAGCCCAAAATCCGCCAACAGTACATGCAGTGCCTTTGCGGCCGGGGTGGGTCTGTCTACTTTAGTGTCTGATCTATCTAGATTGGGGTTCAATACGCAATTGAAATCCCCCCCCCCTTCGCTACCACTGAGTTTACCATATAGGATCCTAAAATACGCAGCCGTGTCCTGGTTCGGGGCATAAGTGTTTACAATACAGATCTCTCTATTTTCCACCAGCCCCTTCATAACCACCATCCTGCCATCTGCCTCTGCCACAGATCTCAGCAACTGGAACGGGACATGTGGGGCCACCCATGTGATTACCCCTCTTGCATAGGCAGAATATGTTCCTCTCCACTTCTTTCATATCACTTCCAGTTTATCTTGCGTTAAATGGGTTTCTTGTAGCAGGGCTATGTCCACTCTCTCTCTGCGCAGGTACATCATAACCTTGTTCCGTTTCAAGTAACTGTTGAGCCCCCTGACGTTCCAAGTGACTATCTTAAGGTCTCCCATGGTTCGTCTTATTTTCCCTGGGGTGTAGGCTCACCCCATAACTCCTCCCCAACTACAACACACCACTGCACACAACCCCTTCCCTCCCCCCTCCCCGCCCTACCCCAACCCCAACAAATGTCCAGCTCCATCCCTGGATCTCATGTTCCCCCGCGTTTGGGCCTACCTTGGATCCCCAAGCTAAGACCCCAGCAGGGTGTCACCACACTATCGGTGACCTAACTAAACTCTAAATGGGGGTAGGAAGATTGGCCCTGCAAGGCTCCCTAACGAAGCAATAGTCACAGTGCTCACAGATTATGTTTTTCCCCAGTCTGGCAATACCAGTCAGCGGGCTACTGCAGTCACTATAATCAAGTCCCATAGTCTTGAGTCCTGACACCCCCCCGGTTCCCCCCTTGTTCGCTACTTATCTTCTCCTTCTCCCTTCTGAGCATCCATCTCCTGGGGGCAACCCTGCATGTCATCCCATAGCCTCTTCCGGAGTTTAAAAAAAGAAGGTCCTGTTCTTGTGGAAAACTTTCAGCTTCGCCGGGTATAGCAACATGTACTTGTGGCCCGCCTCTCGCAGTCCGTCCCAAAGTTCATATGGCTGTGCTGTACCATCAGGGTATAATCCGGGTATGCAGTTATCTTTGCTGTCCCTCTTTGTATCGTTCCACCCTTCCGGAAATGTTCCAGGATTCTTCCTTGATCCCGATAGTTGAGGATTTTAGCAATCACCGGCCTGGGTGGGTTGCCCGGTGGCGGCTTCCTCATTAAAGCCCTATGCGCCCTTTCCACCGAGAACCCCTGGGACAAGACTCCTCCAGCTATCTCCTGCAGCAGCAACGATTCTATAAACTCTGTGGGATTGTGACCCTTCGCTCCCTCCGGCAAGCCAACGATGCGGATATTCCTCCGGGCACGTCCTTCCGCCTCCTCCGCCCTGTTCTCTAAGTTGCCCACGCGCTGCACTAGGGCATGAAGTTCAGATTTGTGTGCAACACAGTCTGCTGTGTTAGGGCCCACTTCCTTCTCCGGGCTCTCAGTGCGCTCCGCCGAAGACCTGACATCTTGTCAAAGAAGATTTAAGTCCTCTTGCACCGCCCCAACTTTGAGCTCCCACGCTGTTTTAAGTTCTGTCACAACCAGTTCAAGCTTGGTCTCCCAGGCTACCTTCAGGTCAGCGATTGCAGAAAGGACCTCCTGGTTCGTGCCTAGTGCCGGCCGCTCAGTCTCACGGTCTGTTCTCCGAGCTTGCATAAGACAGCGGAGGCTACCGGAGACACAGCCTTACATGGCAATGTCTCCCCAGAGGCGCGCGGATGCCCACACGGCACGCTCTGCGGCCGTCCGCACACAGAGTGTCTGCATCAATCAAGGTCCTTTGTTCAACGCAGCCGCCATTTTGCCCACGCCAGTCCGCGGCTCCGGGGGCTTCGCTCTCTTAGATCTGCCGTTCCCTGGGCTGCATGTGTCCCGTGTCTTCAGCAATTGTTCCCAGTGTTTTTATAAGCAGATGCTTATGTTCCTGGCGTCAGAAGGTTCCTGCAACTGCACTTTTTCTTAGGTTGACTTAAGGATCTCCGGGTGCTCTCCCAATGGCACGTCTCTTCACATGGCCTCCAAGCCACGCCCCACTGGGTTTACAATACTTTCTTGGCAGTTCATAGCTAACTCAGGGACTTGCATGTGTTTTTCCTTTTGTGGAGTTGCGCTTGGTGAGTTACCTCTCATTCTAATGCTATCCCTCTAGCTTTCTGGGCCCCTGTGTATGATGCCACCTGACTAATAATTGCTCCCCTTAGCACAGCTTTCCCTGTGTCCTATAGTGGGCAGGGATCTATATCGCTGATGCCATTCTCCCTAGTGATTAGAGTTTCTGTTATGTGGAGCTTCATGGCAACGTCTCTCAAGAGAAAATCATTTAAGTGCTATGATTTCCTCCATGGCAAGACCGGTACTGGTGCATGGTCTGAGAGTACTCTTGGGAGAATCTCATATATCGTGATGGTCGGAACTAGAGAGCCGAAGCTCATCATCATATCCAATCTTGAGAATTTTTTGTGTACCGGCGAATAGAACATGCAAGTCCCTTTAATCTCGATGGAAAAATCTCCAGGACTCTGTCACCAAGAGGTCGCTTAACAAGTTAGTCATGACCAAGAAATTGCATTTGTCAGTACCTATTGGGGAGAGTGGTTCACACCTGGTGGGGTCCACCACAGAATTGAAATCCCCCGCTATAACCAATTACCACTCAGTAAAGCCCATCAACAAGCGTGTCAGGGTTTAAAAGAAGACCTCCTGCCCTGTGTTTAGGGCGTACACATAAATCATAGACCACCTGCGGTCACCCAACCTGATGTTTAGGGCTATAAATTACCCTCTGGGTCCCTAAGCACTCTGGTGACTTTTTTAATGGGGATCGCCTTTCGAACCAAGATAGCCACCCCCTTCATTTTAGTGCCACTAGTAGTGAAACATGCCTTGGGGCAAGACCTATGAACCATTCGTGCCTAGTCTTGGGGGGAAAACGTGGTCTCTTGAAGGAATGCTATTGCAGGGGAGAGTGCCTCTGGCCTCTGAAGAAACACCTTTTGCTTGATTGGGGAATTAAGCCCTTGGTCATTTAAGGTCAAACAAGAAATCTCAGGGGCTCCCGTTCTCTGTTTAATGTTCTGCACTTGTGCATTGGATGGGGCAGCTATATCGTCATCCAGCATGACCTGCGCTTGTGTGTGTGTGTGAGTCTATCTTGAAGAGAACCGCTTGATGCTCGGTAGTGCTAACTATGAAAACGTAAATAATTTCTAGAATCCCCAAAGAAATACGAACCCTGTTCATTCCCCAAATGCCCAATACCTGTAATTCCAAAAATCCCCAAATGAAAAAACACATAATTCAAAATTCCAACATATCAACACATTATTGGGTGTTATACCGGGATACTATCCCTGCAGGCCCTATTGAGTTACCACTGTGCCCATCGTATTAGCCCATACATACCCACAAAACTCTCCAGGTTATTTACATGCCCCATCCACTATAGTTTATCAAACAAGAATCGTCTTGTTCCCAGCCATCCTATTCGATTGGTCTGACGTATGTTGCCCAACCAGTTTGCTTTATAAAGGAAGTAGTGGGCAATGTGGACCTGTGAGAAACCTGAGGGCGTCCTCACATCTATTCCCCTTGGATCCTCTGCGCAGGTAGCCAGGGAAAGCCCATCGCTTTTGGATCGTAACCGTGTGGATGGAGAAGCGAGGGAGGATCATCTGGGTGGAGGGTTCTTGGGGAGGGAGAAAGAAATGTCCTCGGGTGAGACAAAGTATTAATTTCCATTCCGTGATGATCCCCTAGTCCCAGAAGCCTTTGTGGGATGTTGTTACCCCGTTCCTTTTGGTCAGAGTAACATCAGGCGAAATGACAAACCTCGAAGACCCAGACAGAGGGTAAGAAAGAATAAGGGGCCCGCAAGCGAGACATGGTATCCCCCTTTCCCTATTGATGACCAACCAAACCCTTTCCCAACCTTTATAGTTTATTGTAAGTCAGCTCTCCTTGATTTTCCACACATGAAAATGCAGAGTACTGGGACGAAGAAGGAGCAACTAAGAACAATCAAGGCTACACTCTTTTACCACTCTGCTACTGGAACGAGGAAGATGCCAGTTGAGAGCAGTGAAGATCGGGCATGTCCCTTTAATTGTAGTCCGGCAGGGTTGATTGGACATTCACACATGCAGCCTGTCAAGGAGCTGCAGGTGTATGAAAAGAGACCAGCCCACCAGCTAAGAGAGCGATGAGGGCGATAGGAAAAGCATCAGGAAGGCCGGTGTAAGCAGCATGTAACTCTAATTGGAAACCACGCTGAAATGCAGATTTTTTTGCAGAGAGAAGCGTTCCATGGAAGCGTAGCATAGGAGCGGGGGCTTTGTGGCACTAACCGAAGGGAGTTGTGTAGAGAGGCTGTCCCTTTTCACCCTGTGGTTGAGATGCTTGTTCCCCTGTGTCGGGAATGTGCCACAGGAGTGCCTGAGGGGCAGGAGTAGGACCCCTGACGTGAAGAACAGAAGGCTGTATTATCCATGCTGCTGGGAAGCCTGTGAACGCAACCAGTGAGTTTCTAGCATTCAGAGACCCGGTGCATGAGTGTTAGAACTTGTTTGTTGGAGGAATACTTTGTAATGGAGTGGTCGCGTGTTTGAGGAAACACGTTTTCGAAGGTTTCCGATTCAATCCATTGTCAAATATTGAAATACTAGGAATACTTTATATCAGAGCGGTCGCGTGTTGGAGGAAACACATTTTCGAAGGTCTGCGATTCAATCCATTGTCAAATATTAAATACTGGGAATATTTTTTCTGATGTTTTTTAATCTGCTTAGAATCACATGCTGTGCATAGGTCCGACATCCAGTGGTCACTGCGGAGTATTGCATTTTGTTTTTCGTAGCCGAAAAGGGGACGTCGACAAGGCGTGTCTGTAACACTATCCCTATAGTGACGTGCGTTGTACCCACAATCCCTCACGCATCGAGGTCCCTCAGATTGTTTTTTTCCGCCTAGCTACTGGTCGCCTTTACGCGGAGCTCCTCGAGAGACATTGCAGATTCCATCTCCTCGAACTTTGGTCGTTTTCCTATTTAATACATAACATATCGATCCCTCCCTCAACGCAGTTGTGAAGCTGTCTCCGCCGAGCAAGATCTTCGACGGAGGGGACGAGCGGAGGAGATCCTTCGGCGTTGCCGAACACGTGGCCTGGCCTCGCAGGCCAAATACAGTAGGGAGAGTGGGGTCTTGGGACATCTCTGGTTCTTTTCTGAAGAATGCCTTTCCTTTTCCCCTTCCTTTCCCTTGGGGTCGTTATCACGATTTATTGCCCCGGCTATGGAGAGGACACCCTTTAGGTTTTCCCACTTTGCAAGGGCAAGTTTACTTGGAAGGACAAGCATTCACGGTGTAATCGCTGCTTGCCCCTCGATCACAAAGAGGAGGGTTGCACGGCTTGTCGGCTTCTGAAGCCAAAGACTCTAAAAGACCGTAGGGTCAAGAGGTGGGCGGCCTATGCTATGTCGAAGGCCGATTCTTCACCCGCCGCTGCTACCACCGACAGTGACGAGGAACGTGATAACACGACCTCCGCTACGGAAGTCGTACACTCCTCTAAAGAGCGCTCGCGCTCTTCGTCGTCTGTCCCCGGCCCCGACGGGCTCGGCTCACGCCCTGCTTATGGGGATGAACACCCCGGCGACACTGACGCACACGATACCACACATAAGCACACAACCCATAGCTCTTCTTCGTCGAAGATGAAGAAAGCATCAGCGCCCAAGGAGACGCAGGTTCCACCGGCGGCCTCCTCGGACCGTTCAGGTTCGAAGCCCCTCACAACCGCAGCCGCGACCAGCGACTGGGCTTTCGGCAATCGGAGACCGTTCTCACATTTTACTGGCTTAAGACTAATCCCCCCTCCTCCCTCAGGTAACCGAGAGAAGGGTAAGACTGTCAGATTCTTACCCCAGAAGCGAGGCTGCAAAGGGGTACTACTGGGATGGAGGGTCTTTGAAGAACAGAAGTGGGATGCTCAAAGATGAGATCTTGGATCCATCCCCCTTTTTCTAATCCCGATATATCCTACATCTGCTCTACTGTCATAGGATATTGTCACGCATGTCCTACCCTACCGCAAGACCTTCTGTCGAACACTCACACTCGGAGGAAAGCAAGAAAATGTAAAACCCTTTTTTCTAACTATAGCACAGACTTATCCTCCCATCCCTTTAATATCATAAACTACAGTGAGACCCAATCGTTTCCTTCCCTGTTAACCTCAATTACTGAGTGTACCAGGTAAAAGAACTACAGCCACCTTCTTATCACAAGACACACAAACTTCTTTTCCCCAAGTATCATTCAAGTACTGTGACGAAGCAGATTTTCTATGAGAAACACCACTATGCTACTGGGACGAAGAAGATGCAGATAAAGGCACATCAACATTTTCATAGGCCATGTCTCACTAACAAAGCCAGGCAGGGTCAGGCAATTCAACTCAACCATGCCCACCTGCAGCCTATCTTCAGGAAAGTATAAAAGGAACACTAGCAATTAGCAAAGAGAGCGAGTTGTGAGGAGAGCAGGGGAGCCGTGGCTGCCCAGGACCAGCTGGAAGAAACCAGGCCGCAGAGACACTGAGGGTCTGTGTGAGGAAGCATCCGGGAGACGCGTGGCTAACGACCCCTGTTTCCAGCAAAGAAGAGCAGTCCAAAGAAGGGAGCCGGGAGGCATGCTGATCCCTTTTTACATTGATAAATGAAATGCTTGCTCCCCTCAGCCAGGACAGGAGCCCAGGAGTATCTGAAGGGCAGGTGCGGAGACCCTGACCTCAGATAACAAAGACATACGCTCACCGGTGGCGTTTTCTTTGTTCTTGAGTTAAGCACATTTTGAGCCTGATGTGTATTTAAGAAAGCGAGCAAGATACAACGTTGCAGCCCAAATGCGTAAGACTGGAGATGCGTCGGGTGAAATTGACAAATGGAATTTCAAGGATATATAGTGGCAGTGGTTGCGTGTATGATTACACGTTCTCGAATGACTGTGTAAACAAAGGAAGTGCCTGCAAAGAGGGGAGCTGTGTGTGGACATGAAAAGTGTGAGAAATAGAGGTCCTAAAAAGTGGGAGCTGTGCGAGAATTGAAGTGGGAGAAAAATTCCCAAAACTGACAGAAAAGTGTTGACAACAAACAGTGTGTTGGAAAAGCATAGGGGAGACCACCAGGTGGGAGATTGATGCAGGCTGGCCGCAGATACCCCAGAATAAGGAAAGAAAAGCATTGGGGTGGCCACCAGGCGGGAGATTGATCCAGGTTGGCCGCAGAGACCCCAGTATAAGCAAAAGAGAACTCTATTAAGGATAAGGCACCTGGTTGCGCAACCTGTAATGGGTGGACCATGCAGTCTGACAACTGCGCCACAACCAAGGGAGCCCAATTGAAAGCAAGGAGCTGCGTTATCTAATAAAGGAAAAGCTAAAAGGGGAACTTAACAAGCAAAGGTACAGTGAACTTATTTTGCCAAGTCAACTTTGTGCCAACTATACTTTTCTTTGCCAAGTGAAACCTGAGAGACTTGTGGAACTTTATAATCCTGAGTGCCTTAAACTTGGGAAAGGTAGCTGCAGAAAGGCTCCATTGTCACATTAACTTTACTTTGAACGCTATTGAATTGGCAAAATCCCATCCACCCTATTATTCTGTAGAAGTGAGGAGAAGCATAGGTTTTGACACAGAAAGTGGGCCTCATTACGGGTCTGGTGCTAAGCCTGCCAGTGATAGCGGCTGTTAGGCAGAAACCTGTGCAGTTCCCTTAGGGAGCACTGCAAAAGATTTAGGACTACAGGTGTTAGCAGTAAACCCACTTGGTAGCAGTCTGTACCACCCAGATTTGCCTGGTAGCTGTGGCTGAGCAGTCAGACTTCCCTCAAGAAGAGTTAGGCATTATGCAAAGTATACACAATAGGCACTCAGAAACAAACACTGACCAGAGCTTTGGTATCAAAGTATATAATTATTTATTTAAAAACACACTGTTTGAAACACTCCAGCACTCTTATTGTAAAACACTCTAAACACAGTTACTATTATAATATATACAACCCTTATTCCTTATCAGATAAGTCTTAGTAAAACACCACTTATTTTCATACAGAGGTGAGCGCTTAACTATAGATGGCACTCCAATAAGTTTATGAAAAAGGGAGGGAAAAAGACAGAATATGGAAAGGTACACCACTCTAAGATTTAGGAACACTTTTAGCAAGGCAGAAGAGCAAAAGTCACTTGTGAGCCAAAGTCCATAGGCTGGGCCCACTCTTAGAGAGAGCAGAGCACAAATGCGCCCAAGATCACACAGTTAGACACTAGGCTTAGAAAGTCTTGCAGAGAGTTCGAAAAGAGTTTAGAGAGGCTCAGAAAAGTTTAGCCAGGGTGTCCCAGGCTAACCCAGGTTCGAAAGCCGGGGGCTAAATCTACCCCGTACAGTCGGTGGCAAGGGAAGCCAGGCGGGACACGGTACCTTAAGTGGGAAGGATCCTCCAGCGGTGGCAGTTGTTCCTGGCAGTGGGTGCAAGTCTCGCCGTCGTCCAGGGGAAGAGAAGATCTCGACTTGGAGGAAAGATGAAGGTCGTTGCACTACCAGGGAAGAAACCAGCCGCGGAGTTTTCCGGTTAAAGGTAGTACCCTTTAATTTGCGGTCGTGGTAAAACGTGGTACCCGGTTGCCGGGGTGCTTGGCACAGGCAAGGCAGCCACGAGATACGTCGGGAAGGTGAAAAGACGGTGAAACTGGTTATCCCCACCAGTCAAAGGAAGAAGACTCTCCGGCGGGAGATCTCCTCTGTCGTCGGGAAAAGTGGCGAGACGGTCCAGCAGGGCTCCACCGGTGGTGTCGTCGTGGCAGGTCGGCTCAGCTTCTCCCTCGTCGGATTCTTAGGTCCTGTGGCGACTTCTGAAGTTACAGTCCCCAAAGCCCTGCTTTTATGCAGAAAACCCCCATTCACTCAGCCTAGCTGTCACTCAAACATGCTAAGTGGTGAGCCGGCCGGCTCACCACTTGGGCAAATCAGGACGGAGTCCGACTTGAGTTTCCTAGGCAACTCAGTCCAGGGTGCCTAAATCCCCCTCTACCCCTCCTAAGTACCCCAGACAGAGTGGCACCACTTTGGAGGGCTTCTGTGGAGAAGCCCGCCAAAAAGTGGAACAAAGGGCTCGACTTGGGTTGGGGTCACAGAAGAGAACACAAACGCCATTTTAGAACCGGGTTTTGGCAAAAAATACCAACCAGAGAATTAATATTAATTAAATAAACCGGCGGTATATTCGAGGCTATCGTAATTAAATAATTAAAGATAGTAGCCTCGAACAATGGGAAAATCCCATAGAGAAATATTCGCGGTGTAATATAAAAAGTAGTATCCACTGCCACCAGCCAAAACCCGATCAGGGGGGACAGAGACGTGCCCCCTCGACTAACAGACCCCGGGGCAATTGAATTGCCCCAGCCAGTACGTCCACAATATGATGGTTTGTACTGGTTCTGTTCAGAATTCAAGACTAGTAAAGTCAATGGTGACTTTACATGCCCTGGGAGACAGTAGTCAGTCCCAGGGTATGGAGTCTATACTGGGGGGGTCACTATGACACCCCTGTGTTACTGCACTGAGGGTGCTGTGTAACACACATCACAAAAACACATGAAGCCCTATGGGGTAAAGGACCCCATAACCCATTAAACACATCTAGATCAAAGAAACGCACTCAAATCATGCCCAAGAGTGAGGGTAAAAGAGTCTCACTCTTGGCAGGAGAAAAAAATAAACCCCAAAAATCCAGCAAAGCTGCTTGGGGACTAACTAGGTTAGGAAATTCAGCCTAAACAGAGAATTCTCCCTAACAGGTCCCAAGAAGGAGTACGGGCAGTATCACTTGATCCACCACCTCTCCTTCCCGGAAGGGGAATCTGTGAATGATGGCATAGCTGAAGAGTTGTGCCAGGTACATTATTCCTCTTTGGACGATGCCATAGAGATGGTAAGATCGGCGGGGAAGGGTGTCCTAATCAGGAAGGCCGACATCGAGTCTCCTTCCTATCCACAAGGAGAGTCATCATTTGCTGGGTTTCAAGGTACAGGACGAGTATTTCTATGATAAATGTTTGCAATGGGTTGTGCTATTTCATGATCCTACTTTGAAGCATGCAGCACCTTGTTGGAGTTTGCATTGAAGCAAAAGGTGCAAAAGGTTGGTGTCTTGCATTATCTTGACGATTTCTTGTTCATCGGCAAAGACGGGACCGGGGAGTGCAGGGCACTCATGAGCACATTTCAGGGATTAATGGAGGTTATGGGGATCTCGCTAGCACAGTGTAAGACAGTGGGGCCCGGTCACAACCTTGACAGGCTGCCCTATGACAAGGTGCAGAAATTGAAAGAGACAATCATGGTGTTGAGGGGTAAGAACAAGGCGACCCTGAGGGAGCTTCAGTCATTGGCAGGTAATCTCAATTTTGTGGGAAAAGTCATCCCGGCAGGAAAAGTGTTTGCAAGGAGCATCGAGCTTAAAACAGTGGGACTGCTGCATGCCTCCCAACATGTCAGGCTAGGACCCGAAGTAAGGGAGAATCTCAGGATGTGGGAACATTTTTTGGATGAGTTCAATGGTGTATTGCTATGGAGGGGAGAGTGGGCCAGCAGCAATAGGCTCAAACTATTCACAGATTCTTCATGTGCCCACGGTTCTGGGGCAGTTTTGGACAGCAATTGGTGTGGTAAGGCCTGGCCAACAGAGCGGCATCAAAAGGGGATCACTAGGGACATCACGTTGCCCGAGCTGTTTCCCATTGTGGGGGGAGCAGTTGATGAAAACAAAGGTGTTGCTATGGTCAGACAATCTGGCGGTGGTCCAGATCATCAATCAAGGGTCATCCAGCAATTCAAGGGTGTTAAAACTGCTTAGCGAACTCACCAAGATCTTGTTTGCATTGAACATCGAGGTCAGGGCACGACCTCGATGTTCCAGGGGTCAAAAACGTAGCCGCTACACTCTTTCTCATTTACAGTAGGAGAAGTTCTGGGGGAACTATCCAGAAGCAAGCAAGGTGATGACTCCGTTTAAGTCCCAGTGGTGGGGCATGATTGGGGTGATCCGAGTTCTCTGACACACACAGCACTAGCACCTGGCACGGCGAGAAGATACAAGGCACGCTGGGAGCGGTTCTTGGCCTTTCGAAACAAAATTGTCGGAAGGGCAGAAGGATTTGCCAGTGCGGGCCTTTGTGGGATGGTGTTGGCGGTCTGGGAAAACCAGAGCTTGGGTGGCGTACCATTTGGCAGCGATAGCGCATTATTCTAAGCTAGGTGAAGTTGACCCCACTAAGGAGCATTACATTGAAATGGCTATGAAAGGTTGGGCAAAGCAAGTGGTGAAGAAACCAGATCAAAGGCGTCCCATTGACGTGAAACTGCATGGCTTAATTAAATGCTTGAAGGTGGTATGCCATAATGATTCAGATAGGGTTTTGTTCACAGCAACCTTCACAGTAGCTTTCTTTTGGTCTTTCAGGGTGAGCGAGCTAGTACCAGAGAACAGGGATGGCAAGGGTTCCGGCTTTCTACGATTAGGAGATTTCCAGGTTACGGAGGGTCGGGTAAACATTTGTCAAACCAGGTAAACCAGAGAGAGAAGGGGAGTATGGTGACACTCCAGACCATCCAAGGGAATATAGTCTGCCCGGTGGCAGCCTTGGCAAACTACCTCCAACAGAGGCTGCCTTCTGACAAAGGGTTGCCACTTCTACTGCACAGGGATGGGTCTGCCTTGAGCTGCTTTCAGTTTAAAAGGGTCCGTTTTAGGATAGAGGTGGCCACTTCGGCGGCAGCTGGGGGCTTGGGGTCTGAGGAAATCAAGCAAATAGGGAGGTGGACGTCGGGGTGTTTCAAAAGAGATGTCAGACCTGAGAAAATATAGAGTTTACCTGCTGCCTTCTCAGCTCCTTCCCACTAGTAGCAGTACAGAGGAGGAGGCAGTCCGTCTGGGTGGTAGGGCATTCTTGGCTGGGGCAAGCTGGACGGCAGAACTGGAAGAGTTGACCGCCGGCGAATACCGGATATGGTGGCACGTGGTGCCCGGGATGAGATGGGCCAGCTGCAAGGGCATATTCGCAAGTTGCTGGGTAAGCAGCAAAAGCCAGAGGTCTTGATCATTCATCTAGGCGGTAATGACTTGACAAGCATGGGGAGGGAGGCTTTGATGACAGAGATGTTTTCATTACAGGAGCTGTCAGCACAGCTGGGTGAGACCGAGATCGTGTGGTCGGAAATAATTCAAAGGCAGGAATGGAGGGGAGCAGAGAGCCACGCAGCAGTAGAAAAATCAAGGAGAAAATTGAATTGCACAATGTCATAATTCTGCAAGGGCTCAGGTGTTCCACAGATCAGACATGGCTTGATCAACTTGAAATCCCGAAATATTATCTAAAGGATGGAGTACTTTTGTCGGCGATGGGGATGGAACTCTTTTATTGGAATGTGTGCACAAAGCTCTTGGAATTGTAAATAAGGAAAGGGGGAGCCACGGTGGACGGTAACCCGCCTGTGCCGTGGCGGTGTTTGGGCGTCCAATAACAAGAGACAGACTCTGAATGAGCCATGAGAAAGCCGGAAGGGTCTTCGCTCTTCTCGGATCTGCGCCTCTTGGGAGCCTAAGCGGCAGGGGCGTCTGGTGGTAACAATAAGGGCTCAGCTTCCCCCGAAGAAACAGCGCTCTCCACGTTCAGGAACACCAGCAAGGGCAGGCGGGGCTCAGACCTGAAGGGTTGGGAGAGTTGTGCCTACTGTGGACTTTGTGGAAAAAAGGGGGAAGCAGGTTGTTGGACACGGAGCAGTCGCTGCACCTTCAGAACTATTTTTCACTAAAGTGTTTTTTATGATGATGTGAAAGTAAATCTGTGGCCTTTTTATGCCAAAAAGAAGACAAGTCTCATTCTGCACCTTAATATGGGGAAAGGAAAGGAACGAAAGAATGAGCAAGTATAATGTTTATTGGTACAAAATGGACAGATGCACGGCTTATGCTGATGCCTGTGGAGCGGTTTCGGGTCCAATGGGCCTCAGAGTGTGGCATCCTCGCTCCTCTCACAGAGTGACCGCCAGCTTAATATCAACCGATGTGTCTGCTCCGGAGCCCGTTTATCGCTTGAGGCTGCCACTTTTCCTCTCTTGTGGCCTGGGTGAATGAGGCGAGTATCTGCAGTGATTAGGGTCGGATTTCTGGGCAGATTACTTCATTTTCAGGTAGGTAACTGGACCACTGGAGGAACCCAGAGCTCACAGGAGACACGTCCTGTTGGTCCGCTGCTTGGCGGAACTTACCTGTTTCTTAATTAGATTCACTCTTTAACTCTCTCTTTACTCTTTGTTCTTGGCTGCCTTCTCTTCTCATTGTATACTTCTTCCCTCTCCTCTATTGTTTCTTCTTTTGGTTTGTCCTGACACTTTAATGTTGGCGATTTACAAATCTTTGTATCCTTTTCTGACTCTCTTCATCCTACTATTATTGCTGGTCTGCAGGTCATCCAAAAATGGATGCATTTTCACTTTCTGCACCTCAATGCCTCAAAAACAGATTATCTTTTTTCCTACTTCTACTTTTCCTCCCCTCCTCCTCTTCCTGACCTTACCCTCTCAGTTCCACCCTCTGTGCCCCCATTTTCACCCTCTGCATGTAACTTATGAGTCATCTCTGGCTCCTCACTTTCTTTTTTCCTTAACGTCTCCAATATTTCGTTATCTTTTATAACGTTCGTTAAGGTCTATTCTTTTGTTCCTTCCATTCTGCTAAACCACTTATGTTAACACTTTCCTTTTGCAGTCTCGACAGTTGTTCTGCTCTGTTAATTGATCTTCTGGCTTAACAACTTGTCCCCCTATAATGTGTCTTTAATTTTGCTGTTATCATCGTCTTCTGTCTTTCAGATTGTGCTTCTATTTCTTCACACTGGTCGATTTCCTGGCTTCCCTTTGTATCCCGCCTTCTCTTTAATTTTCTTTTTGGTGTCTTTAAATGTATTCATGGCTTAGCCCCTATAGTATATCTTCTCTAATTTCTATATATGTCGCATCTCTAAATTTCGGAACACATTTCTTTTCCTTGTAATTCCCAAACCTCACTGCACGCAATCCAGTTTCTGCTACTTCTCACTTCTAGCACCTAAGCATTGGAATGATATGCCCGTCTATCAGATATTCTTCCACTATTTCTTTATTTCACTCTCGTCTCAGTTGTTCTGCTTTTCTCTTTGCCTTAATCTACTGTATGCCATGTATTTTTGCATTGTTCATATTATTTTACGGTTATTTTATTGTTCAATGCTTTTGAAGAAATTGTTTTATAAATTAATAAGAACAAATGCAAATACAAAATATTAAAGAGATGGGCCTAAAGGAGAAGCAAGATGCTGGTGGTTTGTTTGGTTTAAGAAATAGGGTAATAAGTGCCCCTCTTGTGGTTTCTTGAAGTTAGCCCCTCTCAATAGATTGTTCATACAAACTATATAAATGTGGTTGCAAAACATCAACATAGGTCTTAAAAACGCTCGGCTACAAGGCCATTGGGCCAGCGGACATATTGCCTGTGTGGCAGAAAAAATTGCCTCTCGCGATTCCGGTGGGTTGATGAGCAGTTTTAGTAAAAGCAACAGGACAGACCGAGCAGCAATGCAAGACCCGGATTAAAGTGTCCCCCTTTCCCTCAGAGCACTGTTCTCTTATGCCCAATGGAACACATGCTCTTCAATGGAAAGGGTGGTCCCAACAAGTCAAGGCCACAGATTGAACTCCCTTTGCTAGCAGAGAACAAAGCCTCATTTTACCAACCTTTGTCACCAGCTGTGTTCTTTCATGTTAGCTAATGTTATCAAAGAGGTCAACCTGTCGTAATTAAGTTAGTCAAGGTGAATAAACTCCTTCAAGATTCACAAACACTTTGAAGAAGGCGAGAGCGCCTGGAATATGACTTCCAACCACTAGTGCCGCTTTTCCCAAGAAAGCAAGAGTGAAAAACTTGTTTGCATATGCCAAAAAAGAAACATGTCAGAAGCGAGAGATTGTGAAGGCGAGCATTCCAACAAGCTAGGAGAAAGGTCTTCATTATAAAGACATGTGCAGTACAATTTACCGTGTTCAACTCACATAAGCGAGAAACAGTGTTTAAACATGGCAATTTGCAGTACCTATTCCATATCATAATGCAGTACTGTGCAAGGGGAATATATAAAATATTCCTTTCCCCAAATTTACTCCTCAGTCCCCTCCTCTGAGACCTTCTCTCCATTCTCATTCCACACACTCCTGGGAGAACAAATATCACATTCTGACATGACATATAACACAGTAAATCTTCGGAAACATGATGGTAAAGCACTTGAGCAGAACAGGTATTGCGTAACCGATTATTATAATTGTTTTTTTTTTATAACATTCTTAATACTGAAGAGGTTTGTAAGCGCAGACCCGGGATTCTATCCTGTGTTGCTCTGTCATCTTGCTTCCAAGACGAGCATGTTCCCTCTGAGCTATACTACCGCTGCCAAATGTGATCATGGAGGCACTTGCAAAACAATCATAGACACGATAGACTTAGGATTATAACCACTGCTATGAGCAAGATCTGACCAATAAACACGCCTAAGGGTCCCAGTAAGCCTACAATCCATGAACCAAAGGTCCAGAAAACCTCCAAATCTGTATGAAGGAGGCTTACAGTGTTATGAATGTGAGTAATGATGTCAGTAATATTGCTTACATACTCTGGTTTGAAAGTACAGCATTTGCTCTTTACGACTGCACAGATGCCTCCTTGTGAGGCCAGATCGATATCTAGAGCCATATGATTCTGGAGAACCATGGTTCCAATGGCTACTTGTTCACAGGACAACAAAGTCAGGGAGGAGGTAGTGACATTTGCGATGTCCTCCACTAACCACGATAGCTGGGTCTCTGAATATCTTGACCCCAAGGGCTGGTATCACATATTCCATCAATGCAACAATGTTTTCCCAGGCAGTGCTTCTCTTAGGACGTGACTGCGTGGGAAAGGCAGGGGTATGGCGCACTACTGGCAGAATATACCACATGTAGCAACTCCCTCCGCCCAACACCAAATCCATGGGCAACCAGGGGTAAGCTTTGTCCCCACAGGTGAAGTATGTTCGGTATCCAGCCCGGGAAACTGAACAATTTTGTTCAAAGGCAAATGTGACATTATTAATCACTTCACTAGAATTAGTGGACAGATAATGCTGACGTTTGCCAATTTCCATGAACAAAGACCCTTATTTAGTATAACGTAAGCAACCAACTGCTGGGGAGTTAAGCTGCAGTGCTGCTAGTTCAATGCGTACTTGTTCCGGAGTTCGGAAATTTGGAGGACCAGTAAAACTCAAGTGGGAGTGGCCATCCCTAGGAGGTCCTGGGACTGGGTAACCAACTTTTGTTCCAGACAGGCATCGGCCCACTGGAAGGGGATGGGTGCAATAGGAAACCTGAAGGATAAATCATGTAGCAAATGAGCACAAACCGAGCAATCAGTCAGATTAAAGATACAGGTATACTGCCAAGAGAGGTGTAAGTAAGTGTTTTCACTGTGTACCAAGGGATGCGCAGCGGGGTATTATTGTCATGGCATGTGGTATGGAATGTGTCTGTCACAGTAAAACAAGAATATATAAATATTCTAACGACAACAAAATAAATTAATGCAGACATTCTGCCCATCAGGTCCATTCCTTGACTGTCTGAGTTCTACAATCAACCTGTTCTCTTAGAACAACAGTTTGCGGCATGCAGACAAGGTCCACTTTAGTTTGTCCCAGCCAGTAGGATACAGGGCCTGGGTGAAAGAAATTTGCTAGAACAAACTTCCAGTTCAATGTTTTCAGGCTCTGTGATGCTGCACCAAAGATATGGGTCGTTGTAACAAAATGGATGATCAGCAAATGATAGCAGAAGGCGCTGTATCCTGCAAATGCTGGTGAATCAACAGCAGTGACTTCTCCAGCATGGGGTCTGGCATGGATTCACATGCTCATGAATAAAGAATATTCCCCGTCGTCAGGCTGGGAATCCTCGGTAAAGAAAAAACCAGTATCAGTTTCATTTCTGATCTGTCTTTCGTAGTAATAACCAATCACTGGTCTCTGCGTCATACTGACCACAGCCAATGACTGCCCTCTACCTAAGCACCGCCTCTGGCAGCCATCTTCAGATTTTTACGTTCATGTGTTGGGATCCTCGTGCTATTGCTCTCGAGCGTTAGTGCTATTTTTTCACGGTTTTTTCTCAAAACTTCGTTTTTTCCGGTCAAAAGAGCCTCAAGCTCCACCGACTCTCCATCCGATCAACGGGGACCCGTGTCGGATTCGTCTGCGCCCCTCAAGGGTGAAGATTTCGTCGAGCTACGTTTTGGAGGACTCCAGAAGCTTCTCAGGCCCGGACATGGCCCTGGAGAAGGGAAGCTCGAAGGCCGGAAAGCTGTTCAGGGTCTGCCCTGGATGCCAGCTGCAGAACGTCTTTAAGGAGGACGAACACTCCTTTTGTCTCTACTGGTTACATGAGGACAAGACGCACGTGGAGAAGGACTGTGCGTTTTGCGGCAATATGTCGGAGCGGACCATGAAGGACCATGAAGGACCGCCACCAACGCCTCGCCAACTGGCTGGAAGGGAAGAGCCCGTCAGGCGAGAAGAAAAGGAAGAAATCCGAGCGGTCTTCTAAGACCTTTGAGGACGCCCCGGCGACGGGGGTCCAACACAAGGCCAAGCACCGCGAGTCCGCTGACACCGGGAGCGCCGAACGGTCGGGATCTACGGGCGCCAGGCAGGGCGCACCCTCCCCGGCAACTTCAACCACGAGCCAGCGCTCTGGGTCGGGTAAGAGGAAGGGCGAGCACCCGGCGAAGCTCCTGGAGAGGCCCCGGTCGAGCTCGAAGGCCCCATCGGAGGGGGAGCGAGGCAGTGTCCCCCCCCCCCCCAAGGATAAGGCGGTGAGCGCACCTAAGGTGGTGAAGGCCTTAATCCATCCGGCCAAGCCCTCTATCGATACTGTCGCGGCGGCCCTGGCTCAGCCTGTGGAGGCTACACTAGTGGTGGCGACCTCGGGGCTCAGAGTCTCCCTGCCACCTCGGAGGGAGTCCTCTTTTGTGCCCATCGATAGGACCCCTGTGAAATCCCCGGCGGGGAAGAAAAAGGGGGGGCAGGGCGTCGTCGTAGATTCGGCTTCAGAGGAAGAGCTGATCGAGATCTTAAGCCACGGCCTTGGCGTGGATGAAGACCGGCCCGTCGGGATGGAGCCCGACGCAGGTGACGACGACAGCGTCGAGGGTGCCGACGGGGCCCCTGATCGCCCGTCGGATTCCCCTCTGCCAGCGCCGCAAGACAACTCGGCATCCTTTTTGTTGGCTATACAGTCCTTATGCTCAGAGATAAGGACGAGACTACCGTTGCCGACGGAGGAGCCTCTCCCGTCGGGGGATCCTGAACCGGGACCTTCGGGTGTTCCCCCTCCCAAGAAAAGGAGGATTCACCCTCCACCTCCTTTTCAGCCGTCGCGACCCGTCCAGCCCTCCTCCCCGTCCACCCGAGGGGATGATACGGGGACTGACACGGCAGCGACGGGTACGGACGACGAGGTATACGACGAGGATCTCCCGTCGTCACCTCCCACCAGGGCCTCTCCGCCCGACAAGATTGGATCGTTCCACTCCATGATCGCCAGGGCATCCGAGCTTTTACAACTCTGCCCTCCTCAAGAACCCTTCCACGACGCCAGCTAGAAGAGACCGGTACGAAAAGAAGTACCGGGTCCCGGACGCGGCCCCCCTGTGCCTCCGGGCGCAGCCTACCCCGGACTCCGTCGTCTCCGCGGCGGCCAGGAAGAAAGCGGGGGGGGTGCGGCCTCTACTTCGACTTCCCCACCGGACGGCGAGGGAAAGAAATTGGACGCTATGGGACGCAGGGTCATCTCGTCTGCAGCGACGACGATTAAAGCGGCCAACGCCTTGGCTATTGTGGCCCGCTACGACAGGGAGCTATGGTACAAACTGGCTCCCCTGCTGGACTTCCTACCGGATGACAAGGGGGCGGATGCCCTGGAGATCCTACAGGAAGGGGAGGTGGCGTCGGACCACGCCATCACTATTGCGACGGACATCGCCGACACCGGGTTTCGCCAGTTGGGCAACGGCGTGTGCCTTAGGCGGCGTGGATGGCTCAAGGCTACGGACTTCCGTCAAGAAGTACAGACCAGAGTCCTGGACATGCTGTTCGATGGGAACAACCTGTTTGGGAAAACAGTGGACAATTCCCTTTAGGCCATTAAAGCGGACACTGAGACGGCCCGGGCCCTTGGGGTTCTACAGCAACGACGGACGCCCTTTCGGAGCAGCGGAGGCAAGGGCGCCTCCAAACGTTCCGGCGGCGGTTTCTCTACCTACCGTCAAGCGGCCCGCTCATCGTCTCAAGAGGCCTACAGAGGACGAGGCAAGTCTGGAGGACCCCGCCGTCGTCGCCAAGGAGGTCAAGGCGGCAAAGCCTCATCGAAACAGGATTGAACCGGCCGTGGGGTCAGGCCCCCACCGAAGCACCCCGGTGGGAGGCCGGCTGGCGAGCTTCGTGTGGGAGTCCATCTCCACCGACCGTTGGGTGCCGGACGCCTTGGCCCGGGGCCACGCGCTCGAGTTTCAAAGAAGGTGCCCGCGCGTCCCCCCCGTGGCCAGGAGAGAGCTTCACGTCCCTCAGCTTCTCCTGGAGGTAAAGGCGTTGCTCAGGAAGGGCGCCATCGAACTCGTCCCAAAGAGGCTTCGGGGCTCCGGAGTTTACTCGAGATACTTCCTCGTGTAGAAGAAGACGGGAGGATGGCGCCCCATCCTAGACCTGCGACGTCTGAACAAGTTTATCAAGGCACAGAAGTTCCGGATGGTCACCCTCCAGCACGTCCTGGGTCAGCTGGAGGAAGGAGACTTCCTGTCGTCGTTGGATTTGGAGGATGCCTACTTCCATATTCCCATCCTAAAGGGGCACCGAAAATTCCTCAGATTTGTGGTCCAAGGGCGTCACTACCAGTTCAAAGCCCTCCCCTTCGGACTACGGTCGGCACCCAGGGTATTTACCAAGTGCCTTGCACCGGTGGCGGCGCAGCTGCGCCGCGAGGGGATCCACGTCTACCCCTACCTGGACGACTGGCTCATCCGAGCCAAGACGAGGGAGCTCGCCGTGGAGCACACGGCAAGGACCGTCCAACTTCTCACGGACCTGGGATTCTCCGTGAACTACGCCAAGTCCCACCTGGTACCCGCGCAAAACGCACTGTTTCTGGGAGCGAAGCTCGACACAGTGTCCCTTCTGGCCTCCCCGTCGGAGTAAAGGACCAGGTCCATCCTGGGCAAGGTACAGCGGATGTTGGCTTCCGACGCGGCCAAGGTGAGGTCCATCAAGTCCCTCCTCGGAATGATGTCTTCTTGCATCTACCTCATTCCCATGTGCAGGCTCCGGATGCGCCCGTTGCAGGAGTTCCTGGACGCGCGCTGGATCCAAATGACGCGCGGCTTCGAGGAGAGGATCACACTCGACGAGAGTTTCCGCCGAGCGGTCCGGTAGTGGGGCACCCGCGCGCATCTACGGCAGGCATGGACTTCCGGACCCCAGACCACCAGGAGACAGTGACCACGGATGCCTCCCTGGAAGGGTGGGGAGCGCACACTGAAAATCTGCACGCGAGAGGCCTCTGGCTCCCGACGGAGAAGTCCCTCCATATCAATGTCCTGGAGCTCCGTGCAGTGTTCTGGGCCCTCAGGTCCTTCCTTCCGTCCCTCAAGGGCAAGGTGGTGAGGATCTTCACCGACAACACCACCACCATGTTTTACATCAGGAAACAGGGCGGAACCAGGTCCCCAGCACTGTCCAAGGAAGCTCAGGACCTGTGGCATTGGGCCGTCGCCCAAAGGATGTTTCTGGTGCCGTTTCATCTGGCAGGGATAAAAACACCATCGCCGACTCACTCAGCAGGGAGCTGCGCTCATGCCATGAGTGGGAACTACGGCAGGATCTAGTGGATCGCCTCTTCCGACGGTGGGGCACACCCCAGATCGACCTGTTCGCGACGGCGACGAACTCCAAGTGCCGGAGATTCGCCAGCAGGTTTCCCCCGGCGAGGAGCATGGGCGATGCTTTCTCATTCCCCTGGGAGGGCCTGTTCCTCTAGGCGTTCCCTCCTTTGCCACTGCTAATCCGGCTCGTCAACCAGCTCAAGAGGTCAGGGTGCAGGATGATCCTCGTCGCACCTGCGTGGCCGAGGCAGATATGGTTCCCGGACCTTATGGACTTGTCAACGTCCCCGCCAATCAAGCTGCCGGTGGACGCGGATCTACTCTCCAGGGAAGGAGGCGCCATCCTCCACCACGATCCGAAATCGCTGAACTTGCAGGCCTGGCTCCTGCAGCGCTAGAATTTGATTTGGAGGATACGACATACCGGCCGACTGCAGAGAGGTTCTTGCAAAGGCCAGGGCGTCCTCGACTCTTAAATGCTACGGACACAAATGGAAGAGGTTCTCTGTCTGGTGCCACGCACAGAAGATTTACCCTCTACGGATTACGGCTCCCCAGGTACTGCCGTACCTGCTGACGCTGGCCAAAGCTGGACTGGCACACGCGTCCATCAAGATTCATCTTGCTGCGATCTCCCGATACACCAGAACCACGGGGCGGACGTCCCTGTGGTCTCATCGTCTGGTGAAAGAGTTCATGAAGGGACTGTTCAGATCGTTCCCGCTGGTGAAGGCTCCGGCGTGGGAGCTCAACGTGGTGCTGACCAAGCTCATGGGACCTCCGTTTGAGCTTCTGCACTCGGCCCGTTGAAGTTTCTGTCGTGGAAAACAGCGTTTCTTGTGGCCATCACCTCCGCACGACGGGTGGGAGAGATCCAGGCCCTTTCCTGCAAGGCCCCGTACTTGACTTTTCACGACACGAGGGTAGTGCTCAGGACGCACCCCTCCTTCATGCCCAAGATACCGTTGGACTTCCATCTCAACGAACCCTTGGTGTTGCCTGTGTTCTTCCCGTCGCCTTCGTCGCCGGCTGAGAGGACTTTGCACTCGCTGGATGTGGCTATAGAGCGCTGAAGTTCTACGTGGACCGCACGAAGTGTTTTCGGAAGACGTCACAACTCTTTGTGGACTTTGGACCTGTCAATCAGGGGAAGGCTCTCTCGAAGGCTTCCATTTCCAGATGGCTCTCCGGCTGTATCATGTACTGTCATCGGTTGGCAAACCGACCTCTGCCTGGCCGTCCGAGAGCCCATTCCACCAGAGCGATCGCAGCTACCACGGCGTTCCTTTCTGGTGTGCCCCTGCTGGACATATGCAGGGCTGCAACGTGGAGGTCGACGCACACCTTCACGAAATTCTACTGCGTCGATCGGGATTCCAGGGAGGAGTCCAGGGTCGGCCAAGCAGTGCTGCGCAACCTGTTCGCCTGAGGTGAGCCTGGTGAGGAGGTAAGATGCTTAATGTTGAGTTTGATGTAATGCTTAATGTTGAGCCTTTGCCACCTCCCGTGGTTGTGCATGTGTGTACTGCTATGTATTCTTTATTCATGAGCATGTGAATCCATGCCAGACCCCATGCTGGAGAAGGAACAAGTTACTTACCTGTAACTGTTGTTCTCCAGCATGGGTCTGGCATGGATTCACATGCGAACCCTCCCGCCTACCCCTCTCCGGCTCTTCACTTGGTCATACTGCCACTTCACGTGCTTCCAAATCTGAAGATGGCTGCCAGAGGCGGTGCTTAGGTAGAGGGCAGTCATTGGCTGTGGTCAGTATGACGCAGAGACCAGTGATTGGTTATTACTACGAAAGACAGATCAGAAACGAAACTGATACTGGTTTTTTCTTTACCGAGGATTCCCAGCCTGACGACGGGGAATATTCTTTATTCATGAGCATGTGAATCCATGCCAGACCCATGCTGGAGAACAACAGTTACAGGTAAGTAACTTGTTCCATCTGCTCTTCGCCAGCCACTGCCGCCACAGGGGGAGCCATCATCGTTGGGACAAATCCAGAGGCGAGTGACTCGGCCAGTTGCCACCTTGTTCAAAACTATTGACTCACTAGTATCTTTCCACGGGATCACAGAGCCATACCTCTTGCAGATTGCATTGTGAGGTCCAGAGGGTTCAGACGCTGGAGATGGTACGCCAACAGCAGGGCCTGAATCAGAGTTGTCTCTTCTGGGACTTCGGCAGTCTGACGAAAGAGACCACACTGTGTAAAAAAGGATGATACGATTTGTCCGCAAACATTTTGTTCGCGGGCAGACTGCCCGCAGTAAAACGGCTCGGGCCCTGTTTTGACCGTTAATTGAAAACGCGGGCCCAAGCAATTTTTGTCCCTGCCTCCATTGTTACGGATCCGGGGACACCCCTGCAAACCCTGAGGCCGCAGATACCTGAACATGAGCGGGGGACACTCCCGCTCCTCATGTTCAAGTAAGAAGGTCAAAAAGAAAGAAGGTAATAAGTAAAAACCTATAATTAGGTCAAAAAGACCCAAGTACCAAAAGTGAACGACCAAATAGGGTAATTCCGTTAAAAAGACTCTGAAGCTGCGGATCCTGACTCCGCACATGAATGTATCGACTGATCGAAGGTTGTGCCCTTGCTAACTGATGCTGGACGCTCTGTTCCAGGAACCGTGGAAGAGTCTGACATGGGCAAACACTTTGAGACTTCATTGGTGGTTGCTGGTGGTCGCAGAGCAACTGGAGCTAACCTGAGGAGGATCGTGGACGCTGAGTTGAGGTCATCGGATTGGGCGGCAATGTGCCTTGTGAATCCAGGCTGGGATGCTGGAACACTTCACCACCGAGTTGGTGGTCAACACGATCTGGAAGGGGCAGATTTCCTCTGATAGACTTTCACCAGGACCCAATGTCCTGGCAGCAGAGGGTGGCATGGTTCTGTAGGTGTTTCAGGTAGGGGTTCACAAACCTGTGCATCAAGAGATTGAACAGTTTTAATCAAGTGCAACAATATTTCATCAACCTATCAAGCGCCATGATAACTTTGGGTGGCCGTGCGCTTTTAGAAATTTCCATAACGTAACATGTCATCCCCCAGTGACAGACTTGGCATATGGGAAACTGCTGGGGGTGCAGTTCCCCTTCTCATAGGGCAACCAGTAAGAATCTCATTAGCCAACAATTTGTGTTTACGCTGGGGGTCATTTCTCATGGCTAGAAAACCAGGTGCAAGGCTTGGGGCCATTTCAGCCCGGTCTCTTTACACACTTTGGACAGCCTTAACTTGAGGTTGCTGTTCCGGCAGTCTACATGTGCGCTTCAGTATGGGTGATAGGTGCAGCGGAACTGTTGTGTTATTCATAAAGCTTTACACACCTCCCTAATAACCTGACCAGTGAAGTGGGTACCATGGTCACTTCAATGTCTATGCAAAGTGATAATCTGAACCGAGGTATGAACGCTGCTAGCAACAACTTTGTGGCCACAGTGACAGCATCTCCTTTTTTACATTGATATGCCTCCACCCACCCATAAAACATATATACTACGACCAGGCAGTAAAGATATGACACGCACGTAGGGAGCTGTATGAATTCTGTCTGCATGTGTACAAATTGACCTTCCGGTTCAGGACGTGCAGACAGCTTCGTGGGCACCGCTCTCCCAATGTATGTTAAATATATAGCACAATTTTCCCAATAACTCTGAGCCATAGATGCTAATCCAGGAGTCATCTAATCTCTGTGTAGCAACGTGATCATGGTGTTTTTACCTGAATGGGCTTCGCCACATGGTTCATGGACCAAATAGGGGAGAAGTACCTTGGGTGCCACCAGGTGGCCATTTGGGGAACACCACAGGTAGTCTTCTCCCAAGATGCACTGAATCCATGTCACCTTTTCAACTTCTGAAACTTGATCTTAGAATATCGCCAGTTAGCCAGAGACTGATTCGGTGACCGTGGAACTCCAACACAAACAAGACATTCTGTTATGTTCAATAATCGCCAGGAACTCAGTAGTGTACCACCAAGAAGTCTTTTATTTAAGTCTGTGGGACGACCCCCGGGGGGAACTCAACCTCCGTCCACAGCCTTGTCTTCTCTCCCCTCTCACCCTGTGCTCGGAACCTGGAACCCCTGAGGTTGAGGATCCACATTCCAAGCGCACAGACAAACTGCAACATACTAACATTATAATATGCAATAACTCTGGGCAACCTGTTTCCATATATATATGTAACATTGATATCCTAACACCTCCTTCCTTTCCTTGAACTAATAATTGAAAACAATGTCTAAACATATTTGCCTGAAACATATGTGCTATAAACTTAAGATAAAGTAGAACTCTGAATAAGTGAAATGTCTTACATTGTACTGATAATATTATATGTCTATCAGTGATGGTGGTATCCGTGACCCTATATGCGAGTCCATCACTCCCTTCCATTGACGAACTTGGCAATTGCTACTCTCTCCTTGTTCCAAATACCACCACCTCTGACCAATACCGATGAACCTAAATCTTTTACCACTTGTTTAGGCTCAGAATATAAAGATGCTCCTTTACGAACTTTGGTAGGTAATTTGATTTTGATCCAATCACCTTCATTAATCTTAAATTCCTTACAACAATTTTTTTGATCATATCTTTCCTTAGATTTAACTCCTGCTTCAAACATTCTACTCCTCACTTTTTCCACATCCACACCAACCATCTTGGATTTTCCCATCCATCCTGGACGTAGATGTGAATTAGGTTTCCTACCTCTCAAAATCTCAAATGGCGTTAATCCTGTGACACTATGAGGTGTTATTCTATACTGGAATGTCCTTTCCATCGCTGTCCTGAACCAATCCCCACCAGTTGCTACCGCAATCCTTATGGCTTCCATCAATGTCCTATTGAAGCGTTCAACGCAACCATTACTTTGGGGATGATAGAGAGAGGTGTTTGCCTGTTCAATTCCATTCCTATCCAAAAATTCTCTAAATTCCTTGGATACTAATTGGGATCCATTATCCGACAAACATTTTCTAGGAAAACCCTCTCTCCAAAATAATTGTTCTAAAAATTTCGTAACACTGCTGCTGGAAATATCTCTAAGTAGACATATCTCAGGCCATTTGGACAATAAATCTATGACCACCAGCAGATAACTGTCTCTGGTCCCTCCTATGTTAAATGGTCCTAAAAGATCTATTGCAATCTCATCCCATTGTACCCGCGGACTTTCCCTGATAACCATAGGTACTTTTTGTACGCTCAAACCCTTGTTTCCCTCCAGGCACTCTGGACACTCCTTAACTTGCTCTTCAATATCTTTATCAATTCCAGGCCACCAGAACTCAGATCTTATTATACCTTTAGTCCTAGCTAGACCTAAATGTCCCTCATGGGCTAGTTCCATTACCTGTTTCCTCATACCCTGAGGAACTATCATCTGATGCCCTCTATGTAGATGTTTGTCATTGATCCATAAATCCCCTTTAACTCTGGCAAATCCACCCATGTCACCTTTATAGTTCATTATTCTGTTTTCTTTAACCAATGTTAGTGTTTTCTGGTACATTAAATCTTCACTACTAGCTTTATCCCACTCATCTTTTTTTAGGGAATCATGTACTTGGAAAATCTCAAATGTTTCTTCCTGATCTGATTGATCTATACTGATATGGCCTTCTCTGTGAACAGATCTTGACAAGGCATCTGCCACTACATTGACTTCACCACTAATGTGAATCATGGTAAATTGCAAACCTTGAAGAGCTGTGACCCACTTCATAATGCGTCTCGATACTCCTTCCAGCCCACCTTTTGTAAAAATACTAACTAATGGTTTATGATCAGTGCAAATCTCAAATTTCCTTCCCCACAGAAACCTTTTGAATTTTTCAACTCCCCAGATGCAAGCAAGAGCTTCTTTCTCAACTACTGAATATCTAATTTCAGGATCTTTAAGTGACCTTGAGGCAAATGCTATAGTGTGCAGACCTTCTGAATCTTCTTGCATAAGAACCGCACCTATGCCATAATCACTAGCATCTACAAAAAGTAATGTGGGTTTCCCTTCTTCAAATGTCTTTAGAATGGGAGCATTGATTATGGACTTTTTTATCATTTCAAACTCCAACTTAGTCTTCACTCCATTTAAATATCACGCCTTTGCGAGTAAGTCTTCTCATGTGTCTTGACATGCCTGACAAATTCTTAATGAATTTGCCATAGAATTCAACTAACCCCAAAAACGACAACACTTCTGCTTTTGATTTGGGATCTTCCATTTTCCTTATTGCTTCAATGGCGTCCTCTTTGGGTTTGACTCCCTCAGCGGTGATCTCGTGACCTAAATAAACCACTTTACTTGCTTTGAATGTACACTTCTCTGATGCTATTGTTAGACCAGCTTCTCCTAATATGTCTAGCACCCTTTTTAACCGTCTATCATGTTCCACCTCATCACTGCCACATACTAAAACATCATCTTGGTAGTACATCACCCCTTTTTCTCCACCTAGTAACCTGTACATAATACTCTGAAATACACTCACAGCAGACACCAAGCCAAACGGCATGCGTACACATCTAAATAAACCGTTAGGAGTGATAAATGCTGTTAAATCTCTAGAATCCGGATGTAACTCAATCTGGTGATAAGCAGACTTGAGGTCTAAAATTGAAAATATTTTGGATCCAGAGACACCCACAAGTAGGTCATCTATCCTGGGTAATGGAAATCTATCTGCCACCACCATACTGTTAAGATGTCTTAAGTCAATGCATATCCTCAAAGATCCAGAGGATTTTCTGACTACCACAATGGGACTCACCCATTCTGAAGAATCTATTCTCTCAATAACCCCTTCATTCTCCATTCTCTTTAATTCATCTTCTACACCCTCCTTGAGTGCCAGGGGAATGGTGCGCAATTTCGCAATCTTGGGAACCGCCCCCTTTTTTAGTCGTATCTTATGAACAAATCCTTTCATACATCCAAGCTTATGTTCCTCTTCAATCAGTCTCTCACCACTCACTGTTAAGACCTGTTCAGGATGACCTGCTTCAAGTCTGATTTTTAGCTCAGCTTGATCGCTCCACGACAGTAACTCTCCCCCTTTGTTGCCAACATAAATAGTAGTGGTGGCTTTCCTATCTTTAAACTGCAGTTTAGCGTCAAAATATCCTATTATCTCTGTTGGTTTGTCACCATATGCATTCGCCTTAATTTTGTTTTCTCGTAATGTACAGCAATTAAATCTCTCTTTCCATACCTGCACTCCTATTAATGTATAATCTGCCCCACTATCCATAAGCATCGATATTTGTATCCCATTAACCAATACTATGGCATAAGGTTTTTTCTTCTTCACTTTCCCATCAATGGCGTTCACCATAAACACCACTTCTCTACCACTTTCAATATAATCATCTTCCTCATTATTTACACTAACATCAAAAACTTGACCTGAATTGGAATTAAAGTTTTTACAACATCTGGCAATGTGTCCACGTATGCCACAATTGTTGCATATAATGTGCACTGCAAAACACTCCTTGTCCGATGCTACATGTGAGAAACTCCCACACCGGAAACACCTTCTTGTCGTGGAATCTCTGTTTGTCATTGCCTCTCTAAAACCTCTGGAGAAATTAGACTCTCTGGAAAAATTCCTGTTGTCTTTGACTAACCCTTGGCGATTCCAACTTTTCCCCACTGGAGGTCTACTCTCTTGTCGGTCTTCGCCTTTTTTTCCAAACTGCAACTGTCTCTTTGGGAAACCTGAGCCCATCCTCGGATTAACTTTTGATACTTTCTGAACTGCACCCTCATTTTCCTCCAACTTGGGTTTCTCAATGTTTGAATGATTGTCTTCTTGGAGTAACTTTATGCATTTATCAGTGTGTTCCACCATCTTTGCAATCTCTATAGCTCTATCCAATGTGGGATCTTTCTCCTTCCATAGTTCTTTCCTAATGTTGTCGTTGTTGCATTTGATCATTAATTGATCACGTATATGTTCTTCCTGACAGTGATTGAATCTACATTTGACCGCCAATCCCCTCAGAGCCGTAATAAAATCTTCTATGCTCTCTCCATTCTTTTGCCGCCTGGTAGCAAATTTGTACCTCTCTAGAATGATGTTTTCCTCTACTTTATAATGTTTGTCCAACTTGGCTAATGCCTTCTCATATGGGCCTGTGTCTGGTGTATCTATAGGTTCTGGTAATTTTCTTAGAACTTCCTGACCTGCTGTCCCAAGACAATGAAATAACAAGGCTTCTTTCCGTTCATTAGAATAATTGGGGCCAAATACTGCTAACGCATATTTGTGGAAACCTTCTTTCCAATCTATCCATCGGACTCTGGGTTCTCCAGGTGAAGGTAAGAAAAACACTGGAGCTGGAACATTTGCCATTATATTGTGATGCCAGTGGCTGTAGTTACTACGCTGTGGTACGATTGAGGGAAATTTGGCAAATAAATAAACCAATTACTCATGTAAATAGCTGTGTTATTTGTAACTCACCAGCTAGGTTATAGTATGTGGGGCTGTCCGCTTGTTCTGCAAGACTTGCAAAGTTCGTTGGAGCGCAAACTCGCCCGGCGTCCAGCTGGTTGCCACTCTCTGTTAATCGTCTCGCAATGCGTCGATGAGCGCTCCGCTGTGCTGAATTGTTCTTCGTTTGTTTACATTTGGCTACCGCTCCGTATGTGCATTCTCTTTTGTTGCGTGTAGACGTCGATCACGGCGTTCATCACGCCGTAGGGTCCTCTTTTCAGCTGACTCTGTCACGTCATTGGGTCCTGCTTTGGAACGCTATCGGTGCGTATAGCGGAGTCGCGTTGGAATACGCGCGCAGGTATTTCAACTTTAAATGTAAACACTTCGCGTGCTGGCTTCTTTTCTACCGCTCCTTCAAAATGTCATTTTCTGTAATTAATATAATTATCGCCGGTACCTGTATTTCAAACAGTTCTTATCCTGTGGCTCCCGAGCGTATGTCGATGCGTGGCCGCTCACTTTTATTTTACGATCCGTAGCCTTTCTAGCTGGTATCGTGCCGGGGGTCGTCTGAAAAATCCTTTATCCTCGTCGCCAGCTGTTATGTTCAATAATCGCCAGGAACTCAGTAGTGTACCACCACGAAGTCTTTTATTTAAGTCTGTGGGACGACCCCCGGGGGGAACTCAACCTCCGTCCACAGCCTTGTCTTCTCTCCCCTCTCACCCTGTGCTCGGAACCTGGAACCCCTGAGGTTGAGGATCCACATTCCAAGCGCACAGACAAACTGCAACATACTAACATTATAATATGCAATAACTCTGGGCAACCTGTTTCCATATATATATGTAACATTGATATCCTAACAATTCATTAGGAGCCAGGGACCCTATCAAGGCCGCTGAGCAAGCTGCACTAACAGCTAAATCATTTCCTTGGGCTGTAAAGGACTGTGAAGGATCACACCCTTTACATTTTATAATAGCTACCTCTGTGGGGAGCAGCAATGCCTCCAATAAAGCTGATACATATTTTTCATTTAATATTGGGGAACCAGTGGATGTTAAATACCCACCTCGCTTCTATAAGACTCTGATGTTGTGGACCACCACATGGGCATACCTGGAGTTTGTATAGTTCGCTGTCGATCTATCTCGAGCCAGATTACACACTCTGGTGAGAGCCACGAGCATAGCAACCTGGGATGATTTTGCAAATGGTAATCTATAGGATTCTAGGACAACATGAGGGGTACATTGTGAATATCCCGAATCCAATTTCCCTGTTTCCAGAACACAAATACACGATCTATCAAAGAAAATAATCACATCAGGCTACAACAAGGGTACATTAGGCAATCAATACGAGGGGACAGGAGTGTCTCCTCAACAACCTGGCAGTTATGGGACTCCCCATCCTCAGGGGTTGGTAACAGGGAGGCAGTGTTCAGAACTTAGCAACAATTCAATGTTACATTAGCAGCAGAGATGAGCTATTTTTCATATCACATAAGGCGGGAGGTTTGACATATGCTATGTTTTTCCCTTAAGCAATAGAGGTAATACCGCATGGGGAACAGAAATCGTGGCGGGATGTTCATGTACCAGGAAGTCAGTTTTCTCTACTAACAGTGCAGCGGCAGCGCCAGCTCGCAGACAAGCTGGGAGTCCCATGGCTACTGGATCTAAAGCTACACTATGATATAATAAAGGCAGATGGTTATCACTCTGTAGCTGAGTCAACACATCTTCAGCAACCCCTTTGCATTTGTCACAAAACAGGACAAAATACTTGTTACAATCTGGCAAACCTAATGCCCGAGTCATTGCGAGTGCCTGCTTAATGGTGACAAAGGCATCCTCCGCTTCCTGAAACCATGGCAGGGGTTCAGAAATCAAATCATGGATTTTGAAGGGGCTTAACTATGGATACATACATCTGGACGCAGTGCCCACAGAAACTTAACATCCTGAGGAACCCCCTCATTTCTTTTTGGTCTGGGGCTTCGGGACTTCTGCATCGCTGCAATACGATCCTGGGACATGTCTTTCTCGTGCAGAAATCCCATGGCCCAGATACCGCTCACAGGGCAGACGTTTGTCTTTGGTTGCTGTGACGAATCCTGTGATGTCTCTTCTTCCTTGGGGGGAGGAGGGATGAGTCCCTTCTCATGAGGCCAGAAAGGTGAGGGCACTACTGAATAGTCCCCCTGTCTCTTATACTCAGTGGGTGGATCTCATGGGGGACTAGGGACGACTATTCGGGGTGAATGCAGTATCTCTTCACCTAACCATCCTTTACCCTGTCATCCCATGTACATGTGTCATACAGCGGAAGAACGTCCTGATAATGATGGACAACACATTGGCCATGCATTACCTCAACAAAAGAGGTGGTGTAGGGTTACCACTGTGCAGGGAGGCAATTCAGCTTTGGTTTTGGGCACTAGAAAACAGGTTCTCTCTATCGGCTGTTCACCTAGCCGGAGTAGAGAATACGATGGCAGATGCTCTGAGCAGGCAGAGCACTATCTCCCACGAGTGAGAGTTAGTTCAAGGAGTCGTCCTAGAGATCGTTGACCTTTGTGGGACCCTTTAAGTGGATCTGTTTGCGTCCAGTATCAACAGGAAATGGGACCTGTTCTGTTGTAGGGAATATCCTCAGGGATGGAGCTCTGGGGGGCGCGCTCGTAGTGGATTGTGATTTTTCACTCCTGTACACATTGCCACCAGTCCCCGTCATTCCTCATGTCATCAGGAGGCTGAAGACAATTGGGAAGTCCATGATCCTGGTTGCTCTTGATTGGGCAAGGAGGACCTGGGCTATCTAGACCTGTCCATCTGCCCTCCATTCCGTCTTCCCTAGAGAGCGAACATACTTTCGCAAGAGGGAGGCTGTCTTTTTCACCCAGGAATCATAACTCTAAACCTTCACGCCTGGATTCTGAGAGGTTAAGATATAAAGACTGGGACCTCCCGAAAGACGTGATGGAGGTGTTGCTTTCTGCCAGAAGACCAAAAGCAGTATACCGCTGCTGGTGTAGAGCTAAAGATATTGATGCTTTCACTTACAATACACCTGCAGTGCTTTCTTTTTTGCTGCACCTAGCCCATCAGGGTCTGCAGGTGGGTACCTTCAAGGGATACCTGGTGGTGCTATCCATTTTTAAACACAGGCCAGAGCAAGGCTCTTACTTTACAATGCTTATTGTCATTCAGTTCCTCACAGGACTGACAAATAATTTCCCAATGGTCCCTTTTCTGATTGCGTCCGGAAATTTGAACTTTGTACTAACCTTTTTAATGGGAGCTCCATTTGAACCTCTCCATACTCTTCCGTCCCATCCTCTTTCCTCCATACTGCATGGGGGTCCCATCCTAGGGATGGGAGACGGAACCTTTTGCACCAGAAAAAAACATCTTCCCCTTTAAATGTAGAGGTGCATGGGGGTGCGGCCCTGGGAGCATGCACTGCCCTGACTCAGCCCTCCGGCGTCACACCTCAGTCCCTTTTTCCGCGTCGACGAGAATGGGCCGACTTCACCAGCCCTCCTGAGTTTGGCCTTGGCCATGTAATTCCACGCGCGGATACTTCTTCTTTTTTGTCTTTTTATCACAGGTACTCGGCCCTCAGGTGTCACGCTCCTCCCCGGCGCATGTCGACTTCTACAGGGATCAGCTGGTGTCCATTCTGTGACCGGCTCTTTCCAACTTCAGACCCCCATGCCTTCTGCCTACGTTGCCTTGGCCCAGACCACAGCTGGCAAGCTTGTACCACGTGCAACGCACTTTCCTCGAGGTCTCTGAAGAACAGACTAGCCATGTGGAGGGAACTCTTCCAGAGATTGCCTCCAGCGGACCTGAAGGACTTTGTCAATCATCGATCCAGGCCCAAGGTAGGGCCACTCTTTTCTAGCGCACCCCGCAATTGAGACTCCTTTCCAGGGACTCACCAGCGCGGGAGTACCCGATCAGGTTCTCATACCAGCATGAGTACCGAGGCTAAGTGGGCTACGGGCCGGCAGGCCGAGGGGTCAGTGGATCCTCCCGGTGACAGTGCAGAGGGACCGGAAGGATCTTTTACCGGGTCTTCACCTGAGGGACCATGCCCTAGTACCAGCAACATGTCCGAGTGGGGCGCCTATACGCAGCTCTACCGCCAGATCTGCCTAGGGCAAAAAGCCTACCAAGTCTCGGCCTGAGGAGCAGGGTAGGCCTCATGATCCGCACTCAAGAGTCCTGGATGAGGCTGGGCGCAGTGAGCCAAGCAACACGACGTAGGCACGTGGAAGGCAGATCGACAAGATGGCCGTGCCAGACATAGACACCCACCCGATACTGCACCAAGGAAGGGAGCAGGTGGAGGAACGAGTGTCAAGGTGGGACTGGTGTCAACCAGGTATGTGGCCTACAGCCTATGCTTCATTTGCGCAGGGCAGGTACCCGCTGCGTCCGCATGGGCAGGGCACGCAATGGCTCCAGCAGCCACCCACTAACCTGTCAGTATCAGTATCACCTACCACTCCTCCGGCCTGTGAAGACAGATTTTTTGAAAGGTTCCTCTGGCTTATGAAATCTCCTCGGATGGGGGTCATCCTCCGGGACGAGCTCCCACCAATGGCTCTGGTGCTGCAGGTCCCAGTACAGGCATCCCTGTGCAGCCTCTGCCGCCTGCTCTGGCCCCACAACCAATAATGCAGGTGGTTCCGTACCAGCCTTTGGCTCCGGTCTCCACACCTCAGCCTTTGGCTGCCAACACCCCTCCACCGGTACTGGACCATCCGGACTCACAGCTGGACACAGACGAGGAAGAGGACCCCGACACACTGTCATCAGCCAAGGCCTTCCTCAAACGTCTTGCAGGGCGAGCAGAGTACGTGGGCTTTCCTCAACCTGAGGTCGAGCAACCATCAGAGGGGGGGTCCTCGCCGAAGTCCTCACGCTGCGTCCTGCAGCGAGAATGGGGATCCCGATACAGAAGGACATTGTTGCATTGGCCAAAAAGGGCTGGCTCAAGCTCAATCGACATCAATCGACGCCTGGACGCCAAGTACAGGCAGATGGAGGGGGATACACTCAACCTCTCCCTACCTCTACAAAAATTCAAGATGGTAACGCCAGCCTTAATAGCAGAGACATTGTGCAAGGGAGACTAGATGTGCTCCCTGGATCTGAAGGACGCGTACTTCCACGTCCCGATTTGGCAACTTATCGTTCTTTTCTATGATTCAGGATCATGTGCTCCCAATTCCAATACAAGGTGCTTCCCTTCAGCCTAAACTCTGACCCCCCCCCATGGTCATTACCAGGCTGATGAATACAATGGCAGCCTTCCTCAGGACTCAGGGCCACCACATATACCCGTACCTCGACGACTCGCTCGTCGGAGCTTCATCTCTGGAAGCGGTGCACTGCACTTCCCACAATCTTATGAATACTCTGCACGATCTGGGCTTTTCGCTCAATCTCAAGAAGTCGCAGCTGTAGCCCACCCAGACTCGGACCTTCTTGGGGCTCATCTGGGACACGGGCTCTAAGAGTTTTTCCTTCAGAGGACAAGATCACAGCCATCAAGAGGGCCATGGCGCACTTCCTCAGCAGAGAGGTGACAACAGCCTGGTGTACCAACACCTACTGGGTCTCATGGCAGCGTTCCTACTGGCCACCCCCCACACAAGACTCGGGATGAGAGGATACAGCTGCACTTTGCAGCATCTAGGAACCAGGAGCGGGGCTCTCAGGCGGAGATGATCAACGTCCCACCTTCTCTTTACCCAGACCTCAAATGGTGGTCCAGGGACTGCGAATGGGCAAACCTTTCTGGCAGCCTACCCCGCAGGTCACCATCACTACGGACTCTCTCTCTCTCTCTCTCTCTCTCCCTCTCTCTCTCTCTCTCTCTCTCTCTCTCTCTCTCTCTCTCTCTCTCTCTCTCTCTCTCTCTCTCTCTCTCCCCCCACCCCCACCCTGGACAACCACTGCGTCCATGGCACCTGGACCAGGCAGGAGTACCACATCAATTGGCTGGAACTGAAGGCCATCTGGCTACCTCTCAGAGCCTTCCTTCCGGTTATCGAAGGCAAGGTCGTCCTCATTCAGACAGACAACTCAACCAGCATTTTCTATGTCAACAAACAAGGAGGTACCAGGTCCCATCCGCTGTGCAGGCTGACGGTCCGCATGTGAGAATGGGCCCTGGAGAAGAACAACATCTACCTCACGGCCGTCCACCTTCCGGGGTAATCCAACCTGGAGGCGGACAGGCTCAGCAGACTGGGAACGGACAATTATGAGTAGCAATTGAATGACCTTGTGCTTCAGGAGATCTTCAGCAAATGGGGTCACCCCCAGGTGGACCTCTTTGCCACCCGGGACAACAGGAAGTGCCAACAGATCGCCTCCTGACAGGGACAGGTCCCCAGCTCCCTGGGCTACTTATTTCAGATTCAGTGGAACGGCATGACAGCATATGCCTTCCCTCCCACACAGCTGATACACAGGGTGTTCTGCAAAATCAAGGAGTGTCACCAACACAGCATCATTTTAATGGCTCCATGGTGGCCAGCCAGGCCATGGTTCTTGCAGCTGCTCAGCCTCTCGGAGAGACATCCCATTTGCCTTCCGACAGGCCCAGCACATCTTCTGGCACAGCAGAGGGCGGGTTCATCCACCCGTGCCACCAAAACTAGCCCTCACAGTGTGGTTCCTGAGCACATCACTCTAGGGCACCTCAGCCTTTCCCAGGCTAATCTACAGATCATACAGGGGGCTAGGAGCAAAACTACCAGAACCCAGTATAAGAGCAAATGGACCAGGTTCTGCCACTGGGCAGACTCTAAGGATATCAACCTCCTTGCATGTACATTGGACGACGTGCTCTCCTTCTCGGCGCACATCGCCCACTCGGGCGTACAGGTAGACACTTGCTGCACGTACTTGCCAGCCATCAGGGCCTACAGAAACTCAGAGGAAGAGGTGTTCTCCTCTTCCAACCCGATTGTCAAGAAGCATTTGACGGGACTCGCCCGACTGTACCCGCTCATCAAGAGGCCACAACCTGTGTGGGACCTTAACATAGTTTTGGGGGCTCTGGCGCAAAAAACATTTGAACCAATGGCATCCCCGGTCATCGGGCTGGTCACCATTAAGACGGCTTTGCTAGTCGGCCTCACCTCGGCTCGCAGAGTCAGCAAATTCCAGGCACTGGTCGCCTCAGAGCCCTATACTACGTTTCACAAGGATAAGGTAGTCCTGCGGACACACCCAGCATGCCTACCCGAGGTGCCTTCCACATTCCATCTGAACGAGGAAATAGTGCTGCCTATGTTTTTTGCTGAGCCTCAGGATGAGGCACAGAGAGTTCTGCACTACCTCGATGTCAGGCGGGCCCTGAAATTCTACTTGGATAGGTCCGCAAGGGCTTCCGCAAGTCGAATGCACTGTTTGTCACCTTCGGCAGATCTGGACTGGGGTATTTGGCCTCCATAACCCGGTGGATGGTCTCGGCCATCAAAGAAGCTTACGAGGGACAGCACAAGCCACTGCCGGTACACATGCATGCCCACTGGGTCAGAGCCAAGGCAACGGCCATCGCATTCCAGCGGCATGTCCCCTGGCAAATCATAAGCAGGGCTGCCACATGGGCCACCCCGTTCGGCTTTCTGCAAGCACTACTGTTTGAACGCCGGCTCTAAATCAGACGTGGCTTTCGGACAGGCGGTTCTTAGAAACCTATTTGCTTAAGGATGGTCTCCTCTGCAGCCTGGCGCTACACTCAGTTGTAATCGCCCATGCAGTATGGATGTAAGAGTAATTATAAGTTACTCACCGTAGTGACTAACCTATTCTTAGTCCTCAGGCCCCTTTCCTCCATAAATCCCACCAACCTCCCCCCTAATAAAACTGGTGTCATTAGGCATTGTTCATCTATTGTCGACGCATTTATAGGGACTGAGGTGTGGCGCCGGAGGGCAGAGTCAGGGCAGCGCATGCCTCTCACGGCTGTATCCCCGCACGCCTCTACATTGAAAGGGGAAGAAGGTTTTTCTGGTGAAAAAGGTTCCATCTCCCGTTCCTAGGAAGGGACGCCCATGCAGTATGGGACATTCCGTCCAGTGGGACGAGACCGGAGCACTTTTGTAAAAAAAAGCATCAAATTGTAAAATGTGTCGTCCTTCTCTTTTTATGCGGGTACCACACGTGGGCGTAACCCCACCCTCTTGAGCTCTACCCCGCACATCCCCCTTCAGTGCTGTTCTCCGCGGGGTCGGGGCTGGATGTACTTGCATCACCGAAAAGACATTTTTCCTCTTTCGTTGTCCTTCTCTCCTGCTCCGGTTCTGCGGTAGCCTAGTCCACCGTCTATGCCGGATCGTTTGGGATTTGTCTCTTGTTCCTCTTGTGAACATCGCTTCGCTAGGGTGGATCCCTATTATCTCTGTTTGGAGTGTCTGGGACCGGATCGCCGTTGGGACTCGTGTTTCTACTGCGACTCCCTTTCGGAACGAGCACTTGAACGTCGTCTTCGTCGGTGTGAGGAGGTCTTCTAGTGCGTTTCTCCACTGCATTTTCAACTCTTCATCGAAAGAGACGCCCGGTAAGTTTCTTAATTTTTAGGGCACCCCGGCCGGGGGACTCCTTCATGGGGTCCTACAGGTCCGGGAGGGGCTTCAACAGCTCTGCTACCAGGGTTTCCCCTGAGGTGCCTCATAGGCCTAATAGGTGTACCGGGGGTTTTCTCAGAGTGTTCACGCGAGGGACCTGCCGACACCGGACTACGATCCGAGGTTCACCAGTCAGTTGCTAATAATCAGCCCAGTCTTGCTGAAGCTTTGAGTTCCAGAGTTCCCTCCGGGGTCTCCTTGTCTGGAGCTTCCCATACAGACACTGGGTGCGCCCTGAGGCCTCTGTTGCCAGGATTCGTCCCTATAACTCCCGAGGGACAATCTATCACTGAGTAATCCAAGTGTCTGTCTCTCCTCTCTCCTACAGTTTTGAACAGCTCAGTCAGTATACCAAATAGGTCCCGAGACTGAAATTTTATATTTGAACAATTATTTTATTTATAATTATTCTCAAAATTCATTACCAAAAAAAACACGAGTTAAAAAGACATTTAACAACTGACATAAAAGAATGCTCTTTACCACCTTACAATTAATACAAGATAAATTCTAAAAACGTATTTCTTAAAACTACCCTACATGTACACAATGCATACAATTATTCATAAAAACTCCCTTTGTATACAAATCTAAATACCAACAGTGATGTATATTACAAAACCTTGCAGTGCAATAACTGTGCAAAAATACAATAAAGTGCAAATAGAATGTGTGCGTTGGTTAGCAGAACCAGATTGCTCCTCTGTTCTAGGATGCCTTGCTGGGATTCACAAAGTCAAAGAAATAACACCCCCTTGCTCTGCTTGCAGGGGATAAATACTCAATCTAATGACAATTGAACACCCTGTTTATTTTACAGTGTCTTAGACCCAACATGTTTCGTCCATCTCATAAAAGCTCAAACTGATCTTTGCGGACTTCCTCAGGGGAACCAACTTTGATTTATTTAAAGTAGATTGAATGTCTTAATGCCTATTTATGTCAGTATATACTGATTGTCACCTCCATGTATTTAATGGGTGGAGAAATACAACGTCCAAAACCTAAAGGAAAAGGGGAAGAGGAAAAAAAACAAAGAAGAGAGAAAGGTGGCCGTCAGCACGGGGTTTAATTGTGTACCCACGTTAGGCTTACTATGTTAAAAGGCAAAATTCTGTTCCTTTTTACACATTTTTCATTTGGGGGTCTCTTCTGTAGACCTTGTTTTCTGGGAAAGAGGAAAGAATAAGAAAAAACAGTCAACTCTGACTAGGGATATCTCCATTCATTCTGATTCACTCAAGACACGTAATATGAGTCTAACAACACCATGTCAAACTCCAGTACTTAAGCAAAGGAACAGTCAGGTTATTGTTAGCTCACAACCAGCTGTCTAACGGAGGTTGCAAACGGATTTTCACAGTGTTCAACCTTCTTTTTATTCGTTGACTTCTACAACCTCCATATTGCCCACTGCATTTCAAACTCGTGCCGTCGGTATTCGAGTCTTTTACTTTAATCTATAAGTCAGCTCTTTCAAATTCACGAAGTATTGAATTGATATTTTATTTCTATTGCGTTCATACACAAGTGTTTCAGAGCGCGACAAGGCAAGGGAGGGGAACAGGGCAGAACAAAAACAACGATCTTACTAGGCCCAGTGACATTGAGAACGTGCAAGTGCATGGGGGTGGGGGAGAGGAAAAGTGCAAGGATGGGGGAGAGGTGGAAAGTAGGGAGCAAAAGGAGAAAAGAATAAATAAATAAATAATAAAAACAACAAAAGTGATAGTGCAGCCAGCAAGTGGCAAGTGCTCAGTTTAAGGCAGACAGGGTAGGTCTGATAAGTGCGAGAAGAAAAAAAAGGGGGGACTGGATGGGTACAGATACAGACCCCAGTGCAAAGGGTGGCCCAGATGCAGTGCAGGAGGAAGGCAGGTGAGCAGGAACCTGGGCCCGGAGGACAGAGGGTGGCCAGGTGCACAGTGCCAAGAGAGAACAGATCAGTAGGGGAAGAGGGGGGGGCGAAGGCAGAAGCAAAGAGGAGGTCTTGAGTATGCACAAATGTGTTATTGCTGCTCTGCGCAACATCAATCTTGTGGGATGTATGGACCCACTCAACAGTATTTCACCACATCACCAAGGTGCCTGTTTGCAGAAAACAACAAATGGCTGTGCTGGCTCCAGTGCACAACAGGACCTCAAAACTGCATTTTTGTAGCAACAAAAAGATGGCTGCACAATCCTGCCTAGCACGCTTCAGGCAAGATGGAACAAGGGGACACACTGAAGGAGCGTGCCAGTGTGTTCTGAAACATATAAAGTGAATAAAGTGAAAAGGCAGCACTGCTTTGCTGAAACCCCCAAATTCCCCTTCAAAGTGAAACATTTTCACCCTTTAAAAATCCTGCTTTGACGTTAATTCCATCTGTTCTGTCTTAAACTACGGTGATTAAAAAGGCCCTGCCATGCCCAGGATATTTCATTGTGCCTCACCAAAACCAAGCAGAATGCCTGAATTACAGGCACTGCTGTGCACGGCAAACACTTTATTCTGTGCTATAAAGTGTCAAAGGAATTAATCCTGCAAAAGAAATCATAGCTCTGTGCACATGTCCATTCCAGGAGACCTTTGCCTTGTACAGACTGTTGTTTACAAGAAGCTAACTATGGCTGCAAGGCAATGTTGGGAAGGCAGATGGCAAAATCGAATTTGAAAGGAAATGCTGGCCTTTTTCAACACGTGTAAAAATGGGCTTTTGCAAAACTAAAGGAGACAAATGCTCATTTAAAATGTAAACCGTTGAAGGAAAGCCTGCCATTACCTAGCAATGCGAAGCGGTTTGTGGCTGGTGAAAATACATACAGGGGCTATTTTTATTCCACAGGGTTGTTTTAATTCCGGACCCAAAATAAGAAAATAAAGATTTGAAACACATGGGCTGAATTTGCAAGCTCCCAAAAAAGCCAGTTATTCCAGTTGCCAGCCCTAAAAGTTCTGCCTAGGAAGGGAGACACACCATAAACTTCCAGGACACGAAAGGGATAATTGCCAGCTTGAAAAAACTTAGAATGGGCCAGGACAAAGAAAGTTCACACGCTCATCAGATATTCGTCTGTGCTCCAGGCTGGGACAATAGAAGTCCTGGGACACTAACCTGTCAAGTGGAGGGAGCCATAAAACCTTCATTCAAACTGGGAACCCCCACCCCACACAGGGCTGAAGTGATAGTTGGTTACAGCTGTAAAAAAAAGAAGGGTCCAGTGCAGGACAAAGGACTGCCATTTGCTTCCAAAGACTATTTTATAAATAAAGTTTAAAGACTTTTTATCTCTGCAGCAAGACTTTGTAAAAATGTAGAATGTTCGCAGTGTAAAAGGGATTTTTTGGGCTTTCTTTTCAGACTTGGTAGAATTCATTGACACCTTGGGGACAGAAATGGCAAAGTCCGGTGGATTGCGAGAAAAGCATCCATATTGCAAATGCTTGTACATACATCCTTTATGATAATCCACACCCATGTATAAAGTTATAGAATTTTGAGCAATGTAAATCCCATTGAAAAGAGCGGAACAAACTGGTAGAAGCGCGACACAAGGTCTCAAGGACTGGAGGTTTGGACTGCAATGTGCTGCACACAATATGTAACCTGTGTATATAATTTGCTGAGAGATTGCAATTGTATAAATATGTTTGTGGCAAAATCAGATTGTAGTTAAAGTAATTGTGGGAGGTTTTTGGACATTGTAAAACTCACACCATAAATCTGACATCATTTTCCTAAACTCCAACCAGCTGAAAGCGAGGCGGAGACTATCACCCTTGTCCAATCCCGTTGTTAGAGGTGGGTTTAGTTAAGCCTGCCCCAGACATATACTTTGATGAGGTCACTAGGCATTATAGAAGTCCCTGACAAGACTCTAGACACACACTCTTCCTGATTTTCCTGCGCAGGTGTCCTGTTTCATCCATCCAGATTCCTGATCCCCATTGCAAGGCCAAAACATTGCTGACCCTACTCCAGGGCCCACTGCAAACCTGCCATCCAGCTAATCTTTAGTATCCAGTGACCAGAATTGCCAGTCCAGAAGTGCCATCCGGTGACCAGAACTGGCCAGCTGTTTGCCAGGCGCCCTGCCGTGTAGTGACCAGAACCCTTGAAGGTCCAAAATCCCAAACTAAAAGTGGACTGTGAGTATCATCCCTACCCTATCTGAACCCATAGTATATCTTGTCTTGCCTTGGTCCTTATCCCACTCTCTAAGTCATCCTATCCTTATCCTGATAACTTGTTCAAACTGTCAGAATCATTCTTGTAACTTTGCTCTTGATTTCTAGTGTTAGCGCCACGTTTCTCTTCATTTCTGTCTTGCATAGAACCTAAGTCATCAGCGATATTGTGTTTAAATAAATGAATTTTGCTTTAAGAAAAGGGGTACACTGTGTGAAGGGTTACAACTGCAGCGTAACTTTTGATATTCACGGGTGGCGTTCCTCTTTTCTTAGCCATTAAATCGAGTTTAAGTGAGAGTTGCCTTTCAATTTTAAAACCGATTCCTCTTTTCACTGCTCTATTTTCCTAAAAACGAACCTCACTCTACCTTCCATATCACTCTCCATTTACCAGCTAGAGACTTACTTTCACCTCCATATTGTACCTGAGATATATCTCTACACCCCAACAAAAAATGCACTCCAAATTAGTGTATTTCACCCGTTTGTATTAAATACCTTTTGGGTAATTTCAGGCAGAAATGGAAAAAATGCAACTTTCACACATGTCCTTTTGCTGCAATCTGTTTTAAACCTGCCACTCATTTTCGAACTGTATGCTTTTGGTAAACCATTCTTTGTTATTGTTGGTGTCTGTGCATTGTTGCTTTAGTGAGGAATTATATTTTCTTCAAGGTTTTTAACACACATTCATTATTTATTTGTCCATTTCCGAGTGTCATTTTATAATATTGAAAGGGGTTTAAAATCAGTGTTTCTTGCTTATTTGGGAAGGGAAGTTCAGATTTGGCCTCCAGTTCTTATTCCTGATTACCTGCTGCTTCTGTTTATCCACTCAGAATTGATTTGTGGGTTGAGGGAACTTTGCAGGGGAAAATTCTAACTTGGCTGCTATCTTTCCGAAACCAAAAAGTGCTCCTATTCCGCTGTGCTGTGTATATGTTTCACTAGAAGGTTAAACCCAGTGCATTGCTCACATCCTCATTGTAATTATCACCCATTGGTGATTGCTGCCACATATTAAGTGTATGATTTCTTTTGAATTTTAAAATAAATATTGTATTTTACCAACCAGCCTGGTTCATGGTCCATTGTGGCCCGGGGTATTTGAAAAGGGGGTGTGATATGAGTGGTGTACCATCTCAATATTAAATCAATACAAAAAGATAAGCATTTCAGTCGTGCGCTGCATACTAAGCCGAGACCAAGGTGTGTGTCGCCTGATTGACATCCTTAACAATCTGGGTACGCGGCTATCTTCCACCCTCGTCAGTATCCATTAGTAAACATGTTGAGATTGTGGCGGTCTGTCCATGCCTCTGAAAGTAAGACATATGGCGAAAACCTGTTTTAGGCTAAATTGGTGGCGGGTCTCTTAGCGGCTCATTTCAGTATGCACCGCATTGCTGCGTTTGTCTCTTACTGTCATGCTTGGCTTCTTTAATCCAGTGTCTGCAGCGCGTCCACGTCAGCGAAGTTGGTATCGCAGTGTTTGTTTCGTCCCAATACTGCTATTGAAATACCAGACTTGACAGGGTCGTGTGATGAGAAAAACGTATGTCGTCATACGCAATGTAAACAACTAGCCTGTTACTTAAGAAAATGGCTGATGCCAATGTAAAACTCTATGGGCCTCATTACACGGATGGCGGAGAACCATGGCGCTATTAGCGCCATGGTTCATGCCGGTAAATTACCGGCACCCCCTTGGCGGAAAGGGGAATTACCGCCCCATTCCAAGGTTGGCGGGGCGGTAATTCCCCCTTCCACCATTGCCTTTCCCCATTCCCATTTTTGCCCCATAGGGCTCAGTGGGAATGGGGAAGGCGCTAAGTACGGTACCGCAAATTGCGGTACCGTAATTAGCTCCCTGGGTCCCTTTGCGGGTTGGTTTTTAACGCCTGCAAAAAGCAGGCGTTAAATCCCCCAAACCGCAAAGGGACCTCGTAGTAAGGCGGTAAGGATTTACCGGTACCAGTATTTTACCGGTACCGGTAAATCCTTACCGCCATCCGTCTAATGAGGCCCTATATTCGCAAGACTCTCCTTTGTGTGACAAAACAAAACCACTGGTACTTACTTATGGTTTTCAATAGAACCTAATGGCGTTCATCTAATCCGGCGGTGCTGACAATAAAGCACTTCACTAACCTCTGCAACAGTACGCTAAGTTACCAAGGTAAGGTGATGCTCGTGCTTCAAAATTGTCCAACTGATATTCTAACAACACACTTTTAACTGGAACAAACAGTAGGTTCATAAAGTGGTCTCCACGAGTCCATGTTTTCATGATGGTTACATGCAAAGTTTATGACATCTAATGATTTGGTATGAAATCACCTACCCCTATTTGGATTGCGCCCAGGTAAAGGTTTACACACTTCTATCCATTTCTTACGAACTTCTGTTATCTATTCAAATTCTCATTTAGCAGTTGTTCTATACAATTTGTTCATTCAGGCCAGACTCTGATGTTTTGTTAAAAAAATTAACCACTGTTCTCTGAAGAACAATTTCTTAGCGTCTGCTTGGCTATTGTGAGATTTCACCAGATGCCATAAAATGGTCCCTTTTGTGTATCACTGGTTTGTTCCATTGCCAAAAAATGATTTACAAAGGAGGCTGTCAGTACCTTCTTGATGCAACTGCGATGCTCACTAATCCGTTGCTTTGCCTTTCGCTCTGTCATTCCGATTCACATTTTGGGGCAAGGGCACCAAATAGCATACACAATATGGGTTGTGTTACAGTTGGTAAACCCAATCTGTTTCCAGGGTCTTTCGAGTCCAGGATCGACCTCCTTGGAACGACTTGTGAACTTGCAATTGACAAATTGTCCACAAGGTGAGTGACCTGAAAAGGCGGGCATCCACCATTGCTCAGTAATGCTTCTCTGCATATTGGTTCTCAACGAGATGTTGTTTTTTGTGAGGAGTTCTTTAAGATTGGCACTTCTTCTGAATGCACATAATGGTTTAGAAAAAGGGCGATCTCTCCCTTCTAATATGTGCCAATGTTTTCGAATAATCTTAGTAATTTCATTAGTCCGAGCATTTGAGGTACTGACAAACACCATTTCAGTGTTAGTTTCACTTCTGGTTCTGTATTCTAATAGTGCTTCCCTGTTGTTATGCTTAGCTCTTTTAAAAGCTCTTTTCACTCTTTTTTGGGGATATTTTCTCCTTAACAGCTTGGAACTTAACTAACTAACTTCTGATAAGAATGTTTGGTTTTGTGTGCTATTTCCGTTGAGCCTCAGGAACAGGCCCAATGGCAAGTTCTCCCTGTGTGTGTCTGCGATGGCAGCTATCAAAGCTCAATAATGCGTTCCGATCCGTGGGTTTGTGATACGGTCTTATTTTCAAGACTTGCTCTTCCTGGTCGACCCAGATAGAAATGTCTAAGAAATTGATTTATTTTTTACTGCACATAGATGTCAATTTTAAAAAATGGTTTTGTAGGTTCATCCACTGTGTGAATTCTAAAAATGAACTCTCTGATCCGTCCCAAATAATGAGGATATCATTGATGATCCTGCGCCACAAAGTGATCCTATCCAAATACGGATTGGAGGCGTGATAAATTTGTTGGATCTCAAAGAATTCCATGTACACATTTGCAGAAGTTGGAGCAACTGGAGAACCCATAGCAGTACCATGGGTTTTATGGTACAATGTTTTGTTAAAGCAGAAGTAATTTTCTGTGAGTGCCATTTCGGCACACCACAGGATAAAACTGTTAGGAGTTGAGCCTGTAGTCCTTTTGGTGAGAAGGACCTCCTCAAGAACCTCAAGTGTATCTTTCTGTGGAATACACTTATAGAGGGATACAATATCGAGACTTGCAAGTAACTGCGTCTCAGGGTTAAACTGGAGGTTCTCTATCAAATTGATAACCTCAGTAGTATCCTGAATTTACGAGTACATAGTCAAAACATAGGGTTTCAGGTATTTGTCTGCAAACTTAGACAAAGGTTCTAAGAGTGACCCCTTACCTGATACTATTGGACGGCCTTGAGGATTAACCAGGGCCTTATGTATCTTAGGTAAAATGTAGAATTTGGGTGTGGATGGTTTTTGAACTTTCAAATATTCATATTCTTGGTTTGAAATCCATTCCCTCTGTAAGGCTTTTTCTAGTTTGTCTGAAATGAGTGCTGTCAATCTTGTCGTCGGATCTACCGTGATCATCGTGTAAAAAGGATTATCGCTTAGTTGCCTGTTACATTCACTGAGATAGGCTGATCTATCTAGTAACACAACTGCTCTGCCTTTATCAGCCTTCCGGATCAGTATCTCATTATTAGTAGCCAGACTTCGGGTTGCATTTTTTTCTTTGTTGCTGAAATTATAGAACACAGCAGGAGTTTGAAGTTTCTCTAGTGCTGTGACATCATGCCACACTCTTGGCATCCACTGTAGCTTCTGGTGTCCTACAGTTCACCGGGGATCAAATAATTATTTGTTCCGTAATCCGCTCTCATTGGTAGGGAAGTCGTAAGTTGTGTTACTGAAATACTGACGTAGATGAATTTTACGCAATAGACCTTCTATGTCTATACCAGTTTGGAATTTGTTATAAGTAGCAGTGGGTACAAAGGCCAGCCCTTTGTTAAGGACCTTGTCTTCAATGTTGTTAGGTATATATTTAGACAAGTTCACTAATGAGGATGGTTGCTTCTCGTTCTCCTCTCCTCCAGTTCCCAACTGTCGGGGGCTGTGCGCTAGTCTAAAAAAGAGACCGATGAAGAGGCTTGTTGTTGTGGGTTGGTTTGACCTGAGAAAAATGTATTATAACTGTTTCCCCTTGACCCCTTTGTTGGAGGCTCAGTGGACATATCCGTCTTTAGTGTGGTGAAAGGCGTTCTCATGAGAGAACTGTATAAGGTCTTTTTTTTATCCTTGAAACATGGTCCTTTGTGCAATTAATCTTGAATTCAGCAATTTCCTGAATTATTTCCTCTAAACGCTTTTTGTAGATCTCAAGTGGGACGAGTTTCTTAATTTCGTTTTCCATTTTATCAAAATCTCCTGTGATTTTAACCAACATATCCCGTACTGTGTCAATGATTAAGATCACCCAGTCGTGTCTGCGTTTATTGGCGAAATAGCTCCATTGAAGCACAAATTGTTTGTCATCTAGGAATAACTGTGGCTCAGTTCGTACTATCTGGTCTTGGGGTAAGGTGCCTGAGCGTAAAAATATTCAATCATTATTGAACCGTGTAGTTTTCTGTACCAAACCACGGTTCGAGTCGCCTCTCGGGGGAGCTGCACATACTGGACGCTGTTCCGAGGTTCCTCTCTTTGAGGCTAAAGTGTGTACCGACAGAACTGAGAGACCTACTAGGGTCTTGTCTGTGAGGTGGATTCCTCAACATTTCCGCGCTCGCGGTGATGCCGGTTCTGTCGAGGGGGTAATGGGAGAGTTCTCTGACCATGACTCCTCTGTTACCAGCTTTGCCGAGGTTCCTCTCTTGAAGGCTAATTCAAGGGGCCCTTTCAGGATGTCCAGTAAACATCTGAGGCCCCACAGTACCGTCTCTGCCGAGGATCCTTGTGTCAAGGCTAAAGTTTTGATCAAGTCCCTTGACCATCCTGTGGAGATACCTGCCTCATCCACACATGTGACGCAGTTCTCTTCGGGTGGGGACAAAATGGCGGGCCTTCCCTAGTGGTCTGTGGCAGCCATTTTGGATTCTTCCCTTATGTTAGGGAGAATTCTCTGTTAAGGCTAATTTCCCAAACCTAGTGAGTCCCCCAGCAGCTTTGCTGGATTTGTGGGGTTTATTGTTTTCTCCTGCTAAGAGTGAGACTCTTTTTCTCCCACTCTTAGATATGATTTGAGATATCCTTTGACTTTGTAATGTGTTTTATGGGCTATGGGGCCTTTTACTCCATAGGGTTTCATGTGGTTTTTGGTAAGTGTGTTACACAGCACCCTCAGTGCAGTAGCACAGGGGTGTCATAGTGACCCCCAAACATAGACTCCATACCCTGGGACTGACTACTGTCTCCCAGGGCATGTAAAGTCACCATTGACTTTACTAGTCTTAAATTGTGAACAGAACCAGTACAAACCATCATATTGTGGAAGTACTGGTAGGGGTAATTAGATTGCCCCTGGGTCTGTTTTTCGAGGGGGCACTGTGCAGTCCCCCCTCGTCGGGTTTCTGGCTGGTGGCAGTGGTTACGACGCGAAATATTCCACCGGAATATTTCCTATGGGATTTTCCCATTCATTTTTTAAACGTGCCACTCTGTCTGGGTCTACAGGATGTGTGGGGGGGGGTTTAGGCACCCTGGACTGAGTTGCCTCGGCAACCCAAGTCGCACTCTTGTGTGGTTGGCCAAGTGGTGAGCCGCTCGGCTCCCCACTTAGCATGTTTGAGTGACAGCTAGGACTGATGAATGGGGGGTTTTCGCATAAAAGCAGGGCTTTGGGGACTGGAACTTCAGAAGTCGCCACAGGACCAAAGAATCCGAAGAGGGAGAAGCTGAGCCGACCTGCAACGACGACACCACCGGTGGAGCCCTGCTGAACCGTCTCACCACTTCCCAACTACAGAGAAGATCTTCATCCCGGAGAGTCTTCTTCCTCTGAACTGGTGGGGATAACCAGTTCGCCCTCTTTTCGCCTTCCTGGATCGTCTCGTGGTCGAATCCCCCGTGCCAAGCACCCCGGTGGCCGGATAGCCACGCTTCACCACTACCGCGAATAAAAGGGTAGTACCTTTTAACCGTAAACTCCGCGGCTGGTTTCTTCCCTGGCAGTGCAACGACCTCCAGCTTTCCTCCACGTCGAGATCTTCTCTTCCCCTGGAAGAAGCACCGACTTGCATCCGCTGCCAGGAACAACTGCCCCCGCTAGAGCTTTCTCACCATTTCAGGTACTGAGTCCCGCCTGGTCTCTCTTGCAACAGACTGTTCAAGGTGTTCCGTAAATCCTTGACTTTCTATCCTGGGGTAACTTGGGACCTGCTAACTAACTTTTCCTGACTTGATCCAACCCTTTTTGAACTATCTGCAAAGACTCTTTAAAAGTACTATTCAACTGTGTGATCTTGGACACATTCCGCCTTGCTCTCTCCAAGAGTGGGCCTGGCCTATGACTTTCTTGCTCCTCAGTAGACTCTGCCTTTTCTGACTTGCTCTGGTTCTCTTAAAGTGTTGGTATTGTGTATGTTCCTAATTCTGCCTTTTTCCCTCCCTTTTTAATTAACTTATCGGAGTGCTATCTTAGGTTAAGCGCTCACCTCTGTCTGAAAATAAGTGGTGTTTTAACTAAGACTTGTTCAATAAGTGATCAGGGATGTATACATATTAATAGTGACTGTGTATGTACTTGCTTGCCATATTAGTGTTAGTGTATTTTACAAAGTGTGTTTTTAAATAAATAATGATATACTTTTATACCCAAGCTCTGGTCAGTGTTTGCTTGTGCTACTGTATTTTGGTACCTATCTTGTATACTCTATATACTGTCTAACTCTTCTTGCGAGAAGTCTGGCTGCTCAACCACAGCTACCAGGTAAATCTGGGTGGTACAAACTGCTACCAATTAGGTTTACTGCTAACACCTGTAGTCCTAAGCCTTTTGCAGTGGTCCCTAAGGGAACTGCACATGTTTCTGCCTAACACCTTACATCCATGCTATCGACAACGGGTGCTGGCAACCTTCTTTTTGGTGAACAACCGCTTCCACGGGTCAGTGCAAATCCGTTCCGCCCTTCTTATGGTTGGCATGCTCGGATGTCACTACCGCATACTGTCTTGCTTCCTGGCAGCCTTCCTCATTACATTCGTGGGGGTATGCCCCTTATGAGCGACCTCTGCCCACCCGAGTGTCTAAATCTTCATCAGAGGATGCCTTTTTCGAGAAGTTTCAGAGACTTATGCACTCTGACCCCTTGAGGGAGTACTTTAAGGGCCTTTTCTTGTAGGTCTGTCACCAGGGTTTCCCATGAGGTGCCCCAAGGGCCTAACAGGCGTACCAGAGATTCCTCTGAGGTTTCTGACGGACCTGCCAGTACCGGACATTATTCCGAGGTTCACCATCACAGTGCTAAAGTTAAGCCCAGTTAGGCTGGGTGCTGGGATACCAGGGTTCACCCTGAGGTCTCCGTTTCTGGAGCTTTCCCCGCTGTAACCAGGTTGAAACCTGAGGTTCCTCTTATGGAGGCTAAAGTCTGTATCGAGTCCCGACTTGAGGCCCTTTTTAAGGAAGCTTTATGTACCAGGTTGAAACCTAAGGTTCCTCTTGTGGAGGCTAAAGTCTATATCGACAGATGTTAGAGGCCTTCTTAGAGGGTCTTGTAAGTGAGGTATTGTCCTCAACCTTCCCACGCTCTGGGTCCTGGTGGTACCGGTTCTGTCAAGGGGGCAAAGAGGGGCATCACGGACCGCATTCCCTCTGTCCAAGGTTCCTCCGTTGGAGGCTAATTTTGAGACGGGTTCGAAGATGTCGACTAACATCCGAGACCACCCAGTACCGGCTCTGCCGAGGATCCTTGTAAAGCTAAAGTGATACTTAAGTTCCCTGACTCTCCTGAGGAGGCAGTTGCCTCAGCTAAGCATGTGACGCAGTTCTCTTCAAGGGCGACAAGATTGCAGCCCAACCTACGTGGCCTACAGTGGCCATTTTGGATACCTCCATTACACCTACGTTTGTGTGCTCTAGTGCTGGGAGCATTCCTTGTGCATTAGTAACCCTTTCTGCCCTTCTTTTGACGTGCATGGGTTCCGCTGCCTCATACTGTCTCGCTCCCTCCTGCTTTTGCTCCACTGATCTATGTGGACCCGGCCAGTGGTGGACCCTCCTGGCAAACATCCTCCTTGTGTTCAGGGGTGGGCCCCTTATGAGCGGTTTCTTCCTCTTCGACACCTAAGCCCTCAGCTGAGGATGAGTTTTTGGGAAGTTTCAGATGCTCATGCACTCTGACCCTATGAGGACGTATTTCAACTGTATTTTCACCCCGGCCCTGGCTGCTCCGATTCAGTTTTCTTTTAAAACCTGAAGCGGTAGGCGCGGAGGACCAATCTTCTGTTCCTGCCGCCTTGGGATGTGCCTTAAGCGGATGAGGACGGCAATGAGTAGCCCCGCTCGGTGAGAGCATTCCATGACCGCGAGGGGCTTGTGTAGCTCCCTTACCAGGGTTACCCCTGAGGTGCCTCAAGGGCCTAATAGGCGCACCAGAGTGCTCTCTGAGGGTCCCTCAGAGGACCTGCCAAAACCGGACGTGGTTCCGAGGTTCACCATTTGGGTGCTAAGGTTCAGCTCAGTTCGTCTGTGGCTCTGGATAACGGGGTTCGCCCTTAGGTCTCCATTTCTGGAGCTTTCCACACTGATACCGGGGTACACCCTGAGATCTCCGTTTCTGGTGCTTGTCACACCAAGCCACGGCTCGAGGCCCCTACGAACGGAGCTGTATGTCCTGGATTAAAACCCAAGGTTCCTCTAAATACAGTGCCAACGGAGTGAGAGATCCTTTAAGGATCCTTTCGGTAGGGTACATTCCTCAACCGTCCCACGCTCGGGGTTGTGGTGGCACTGATTCTGTCGAGGGGGCAAAGAAGGTGATCAGCAACAGGCTTTCCAGTACCGGCTCTGCCGAGGTTTCTCCATTGGAAGAAAATTCTGGGTCAGTTCCTAGGATGTCCGCTAAACATCCTAGATCTGCCAGCACTGGCTCGGCTGAGGATCCTTGTTTCAAGGCTAAGTGTTTCTTAAGTCCCCTGACTCCCCTGAGGGGACAGTTGCCTCACTTTCTCCTATGACGCAGTTCTCTTCAGGTGTTGGCTAAATGGCGGCCCAACCTCCTTGGTCCACGACAGCCCTTTTGGATACCTCCCTTACACCAATTTTCATGACGACAGGTGCTGGGAGCGTTCCTTTTGGGGCTGAGCAGCTTTCCACGCTATGTGACAACAAAGACCCGTTTGTCGGTCCTGTCGACAGCTTCAGCTAAGGCCCCTTGAACACAGAGGTCAGGGTCCCTGACTCGGTCCTTCTCTGGGATCAGGGGTTTTCAGGGTCGCCTTGGTAGCCCCGCCTTAAGCGGCAGCGGCAAGTTGGTTGGTTTTTCTCTCGGCCATCAGCCTCCTCTACAGGGAGAGGTAATCTTTCTGCCGACAAATCACCAAATGATCATTTTTGTCGGTCCCACTACACTTCGGTGGGAGGACGAATCTCGTCTCATCCGGAGGCGTGGCAAACCATCACCGAAGACTGGTGCGGTTTGTCCATCGTTTAGGCGGGTTTCACTTGCTTTTTCCTCCTACACCACCCTTCAAACCTCTCTTCCAACAGATCGGGATGCCCTCCCTCAGAGCAGGGGTACAGAAACTTCTATAACTCAGAGTGGTGGAAGCTGTTCCCCTCATGGAGCAAGGGAGGGGCTTGTACCGCCGTCCTTTCACATAGCGTGCAGGCCAACCTGGTTGAGCAATCTTGGATCTTTCGAGAGAAATTCAAGTTGATCACCCCCTGCCAAACAAAGTCCTCTCTTCGGAAGGGCGATTGGCTCAGTGTGGTGGTCTTCCCGTATGCGTAAATGCACATTCTGACTTGGAGCCCGCACAAATATCTGCGGTTCTCCGTGGGAGCAGAGCACTTCAGATTCAGGTACTCCTTTTGGTCTCTGCTCAGTGAGACACACTGGAAACTCCTCTGAGGGGCCCTGCAGCTGTCTCCTAATACCGGATTTTCTTCCAAGGTTCCCCATTTGGGGCTAAGGCTGGCCCCAGTTCTGCTGTGGCTTTGGATACCAGGGTTCACCCTGAGGCTTCTCCATCTGGAGCGAACTGTTCCGAGTCTTGGCTTGAAGCCCCTCTCGAGGTGGTTATAAGACCAGGGTTAAACGTGAGGTTCCCTGCTTGGGGGTAAATCGGTCACCAACAGAATTGAGAGTCCCTCATCGAGGGTCCTGGCTGTAAGGTTTATCCCTAAGCCTTTCCGCGTGTGTGCGACCGTGGTGATAGCAGTTCTGTTGAGGGAGCGAAAGAAGGCGGTCACGCACCACTTACCTTCCAGTACCGGCTCTGCCGAGGATCCTCCATTAGAGGCTAATTCGGGGGAAGCCCCTGACGTGTCGAGTAAACACCCTAGTTCTGCCAGTACCGACTCTGCTGAGGTTCCTTGTTTCAAGGCTAGGATGGCGCGCAGGGCCTCTGACTCCCTTGGGGAGACTATTACTCCACTTGCTCCTGTGCCACAGTTCGCCACTGGTGTGTGATAATGGCGGCCTGACCTCCGCGGGCCACAGTGGCCATTTTGAATACCTCCCCTAAAGCGAGGTTTTGCATCAACAAGCAGGGCGACTCAGACTCTCCTCTCCTTGTGGATCTTGCCATACAAATTTGGCCTGGGCCATCCGGTATATTGTTTGGCTCCAGGCTCCACACATCCCGGGTCACCTCAATGTGACCGCAGATTATTTCAGTCGCCAGTCGGCTTCGGTTAAGAGTGTGAGATGAACAGCAATATCATCTCCAACTTTTTCCAGCAATGGGGCACGCCAGAGGTGGTCCTCTTTGCAGCTTGTGGGTCAACATGAAGGCTTATGCTTTCCCCTCATGGCCTCCTATCTATTGGTCACTCTGTAAATCCATCGAACCGTTGCCAAAGCAGCTATGTGGGCTTGCCCATCAGTTTTTGGTAAGCATTACTGCTTAGACGTGAGCTCCAGTGCCAATGCTCAATTCGGTCAGGCTGTTCTTAAGAACCTTTTTCAGTAATGGAATTCCATCCACACGTTTCCTGTGAGGAGTGCTTGGTAATCTCCCAAAGGTATGGAGGAAAGGGGACGGGAAGTAGTAGTATAACAAAGTTACTTACCGTAGTGACTACCTTACTCCTAGTCCATAGTCCCCTTTCCTCCGTACGCCTGCCCGCTGTCCCCTCTAATAAGTATCCTCTATTATTGCTTAAAGGTCTCAGACCTGGCGATAGAAAATGACTGAAGGGCGATGCACTGGGCGGAGCTCAGGAGGGCTGGGTTACGGCCACATGCGGTACCTCACGTAAAAAGAGGACACATTTTTCAATTTGATGCTTTTTTACAAAAGTGCTCCGGTCCCGTCCCACTGGACAGAATGTCCCAAAAGTATGGAGGAAAGGGGACAATGGACTAGGAGTAAGATTGTCACTACTACGGTGAGTGACTTTATTAGGAAACATTGCAATTGCTATCTTTTCTGCAAGTAAACTTTGACCATTTAGGAGTTGTAGTTCAGATCATGCTTTTAAGCAAAGATAGATGCTTATGGTTTGAGGCGAGGGCATGCACAGGGAATCGAATTCCGCTTCATCCATCTTTTGGGAGGCACATCAGGTAGTGGTCAGACCAACTCAGTACCCTGTGGCTTGACTCCCAAAAAAAGGCTTGTGAGTTTCTCCAACTCTTCACAATGCCCATGTTTCAAGTTATGCAGCAGGAGTCCAGCCTCTTGTGCCCCTGTAAATGATTTAAGCCTTACACTGGGGATGCCATTTTAAAAAGCTCATCGGCATAGTTCCACTGCAAGGCCAATATTATAGTACTGGGGATTCACGGGGATAACTCTAGTTTAGTCAAAGGGGGGGTTGAGCTAATGTCAAAGGGAATGCACTAAATGCCAGGGCTGGGCTGGGTGCGATACCAGTTGAGATCAAATATAGACATGGGCCTCATTAAAAGTATGGCGTTGCAGGTAAAAATTGCAGTAATACATACCGCTGCATTACTGTACTACAAGTTTGGTGGTAAGGTGGAGGATTTATTCTCCAGCAGAAAGTTGGAGGAAAATCCTCCACTTTACTGCCAAAAATCTGCAAAATGTGAGGAATCCCCATGGAGTTCTCTGGACTCCACCGCCCTACCACCACTTGTAATCCAACAGTAAATCTGTGGGTCCAAGTGGCGGTAACGGTAATCGAGTTTGCTGGTAACTCAGATTTACTGCCGAAATACCATCAACCTCGTAATGAGGCATTGTGTGCAAACAGCAGTTTTTCGCCCTGTTTAGTCTGTAAATACAAATAATCCAGATGTTGATTTTTTTTACATAAAACTTAAAACCTCTGCAGAAATACTTGCTGAAATGGCGACGTTCAGTTGAATATTGAATAGAGCAATAGACCTTGTTACTTTGTTTAGGCTGGTGGCGGTACATTTGCCTTCCATACTACATACTTGGCATTTGTCACAGGGAATGCCTCTTCGGGTGTTTCTCTTCGGCAGCTTCTCTTCGGCAGCACGTAGAATAAATTCCAGTTGCCAGCTTCGGCTAGTAGTAGCCTTCTCGCGTTTTCTAAATCTACGTTCTTAGAGTTTGCTTTTTAATATCACGAATCACGATGTCTGTAGAATGCAGGGTTCCTGGTATTGCAAACTATTCTGTAGCTAAAGTAGATTAAGGATTAGAAAATATAATACTGATTAGTAACGGTGCACCCACTAAGCACAAATCCTAAAAGCGTGCGTTTGAACTGTTTCCTTTAATATCTGCGACTCGCTGCCAGCTCTAAAGGAAGAGCGATTGCCCGAACTGTCATTGGAACAGACCGACATCAAATTCTAGCGGGTTAAAAACACCTTGCGTTTGTATCATGCGGATTTGCGTTACTTTAACTAAGTTTTGGATGCTGTTAACTTGGAAGATTTAATGTTGCATAATGTCATTTTATTAAGGCTGGAAAAATATTGCAGGCGATTTCGAGAAGTCTGTTAACCATGGCTATCGGCTGTCACTGGACTGACGGAATGATAGGGTTACATTGGTCTTACTCTAAAGGGGGTATTGCTTTTGCGAGGGTTGTTGGTAGTGAGGCACAGTGCTTTAAATGGAAACAAAGAATTGCAGGTACCCGCCAAACTTTAAATACTCTCTATGAATACATAAATAAAAAATAAACATTCTGGCGAAGCGCTTTCGCAGCCGGCCGTTTCGCTGCAACACCTTGGGCACAGGTCCCTTTTAGGCACACACTGTTGCTTGCAGGCAATGCCCAGTAAGATTAAATAATGTGCCAAGGAGCACACATCTTGGTAAATCAGTGCATCTGAGATCCTTTCAAACAAGCTTCCATTTTGTTGTTATGCATTGTGTTGAAAGTTTGAATATGTACATTAAATGACTTTCTTTTTTGTGAATCAAACTAGCAGATATCTTAGCTGTTAACTAAGCTTTACAGGAAAGGTGTATTGCTCGCTTTTATTGCATAATAAGGAATTTGTTAGCTAGCTGGAGCTCTGAGCGTTTTCAGTCGAAAACGTTCCATCACAACTCCAATTACTCTAATATTTACATATTAGAAGAGGCACTGCTAAAACAAAGAAACATTTTAAGTAATTTCCCAGCATTTCCAACTCAATCCCTGCTCCATCAACGAACACCAATTGTAACAGTTGAAGCCCACTTAGGGAAACCGTCTTCTGCGCTTAGTGTGCTGAGAGCACAGTAGCTGCATGCTTGTCTCTGCTGTTCTTCTGCAGGGTGGGCCCTGAAGGAGACATTATGGGCACAGTGGGTGGTGGAGAGGAGGAGGGAGAGGGCGTTGCTTTCTCCAGCAAAGGCTGCAGCAGTGTAAACCTTTAAATTGCGATAAAGTGGAATGAAAAGCTTTTATTTTCACCTGCAAAGAGTACCGGTACACTCTTTGAGGCGTTGAGAAGTGCAGGTACTCCAATGCAAAAAAAAAAAATAAGAAGTACAGGTACTGAGGCCCGGGTTGGACGGCCCATTTAAAGCACTGGCGAGACAGGTCTCTTATTTGCTCCACAATTTCACTCTCTGGACATATTCATGTTACTCCTCGGGAGTCTTTTATCTTGAACGCCTGCATGCACTTTTCATTTAATCTAGTTAATTACATTTGTATTAAACCACTGTAGTGGCTGTTGTGGGGAAGCAGTGGAATTTTTGAACAATGTGTGTGTGTGTGTGTGCGCGCGCGCCTGGGTGTGTGCTTCTGCTTTAATTAAAATCCGCGCGGTGCTGACCTGAGGGTATTTTGTTGCTGAGGGGAACGGAAATGTCGCTCTTGCTTTGAGAAATGTAATATGTGCTGTAGACAGAGATGCGGGAGGGCAGCTAAAGAGGTCCTTTACCCTCTGGGGATTTTCCGTGACGCAGAGCGAATCTGCTTTGGGATTCTCTTCTTTCTAGTGTTGTGCACGCTTGGACTTTTCATGGGCGCCAGTGCACTGCGGTTCTTCCGACAGGACGTTGCGCTCTCTGTTACGAGTTGGCAGTACATTGAAAGGATAGTGCCGCTCAGTCTGGCGAATTTACCACAAGAATATGAGTGGCGGTATGGCAGAATTAGTGCCCTTTTTGTACTCCATAGGACTCATGAAGATTTTGTGGATTTCAGCAGTTCGGCCCGTGGCAAATCCTCCAGTTTTTGGTGGTAAAGTGAAGGAGTTACCTCAACCTGGCGCAGTTAACTCATTCACTTCATCTCCATTCTTGAAATTTAGCTGTGCAGTAAAAGTGGTGGGAAATCAGTTACTGGCGAAAAAAATGGCAGTAACAAATATATCATCTTTTTTCCCTTGCCACCAAACATTCCTGTACAATGGTAGAGTACAAACGAGTCTTTGTTGTCATTCAATAGAATTGAAACTCCATGTTAACTGAACTTTTCTTTAGACTGGCTTTGTGACGTGCACTCGGTCACGCCTGGGTTTGGGTGTGCTCCAGAAATAACGGTTAGCCTAAAGGATACTGTTGAACTTGTAAAGTGGTAGGGTTTTGTGTTCCAGTGACACAATGCCACAGAACCTTTGCGGTGGTTCCCTAAACCTGCAGTCAGCTGGTCTAGGAAGCCTGTGACTATAGACTGAAAGATGTTGATGTGAAATATGCGCTCAGTATGTGTTTCTTCATATTTGGCTACATAATGTACCATACTGTTTTACACAATATTGCAAAATATGCTACAACGCATCTAAATAGTACAACTCTTGAGCCACATACTGGAAGTCGGTTATAAGGAACACTACACCCCTGTCTCATTCAGCCCTTTAAAAAGATCTTTAAAATCAAGGTATGGCTGCAGAAAATCACTCTTATGGGAAAAGTGGGTGGCTTGCTCATATTAACCACAAGAGTAAGAGAATGTTTACGGAAGATGTTATACAAGTAATAAACTAAAGGAAAGGGCATCAGCTACCACATATTGGATGTGTGTTTTTTTGGGTTAATTAAGCACACCCCATAGAAGTCAATTGAGTATTGTAGATAACAACAAGATGCCGTTCAGAAGCTTTTACTCTGCTGATCAGCCTAACTGAAAAGTAACCCAAGCGAGGCATTCTACAGAGGTATTGCATGAAACACGTGGACTTCACCGGAAAGCACACAAGGAAGATCAGGGAAGGTAAAGAGCAAAACCCAACAGGAGATATCTCCCGTCTCTGGGGGTAAATTAATTTAGTATTGGAAGGGCAGATCCAAGCGAGGGTTCCAAGTGAGGATTCAGGGGAGAGTCCAAAGAGCAGGACACACAAGTGAAGGAGGGACAGGAAAGAGACGCACACTGTGGCCATACAAAGTAGTTAGATGCACAAGAAGACACTGCAACTCTGTAAAGTAGGAAGTGGGCAACCCCAAACAATGAGGTAAAAGATAGGTGGTGCATGTGAGGAAGATCAGAAGCAGTGGCAAGCAGCAGTGACCAGAGGTAGAATCCGATGTAAGAGCATGCAGCGAGGATGCTTACTCTTCGAAACGTGAAGGGACACCTGCCTCCCACTTGCTGATGTTGACTGTGTCAGCGATGTAGCTGTGGTGGCTGGTAGGACCTGAGGAATCAACTTGAGATGGAGGAGCTCTCATATCTGTGGGAAAGGACGAGTCATTGGAGACTTTGTATTAATCCAAGCAGTGAAGTTCCAAATTCCAGGCATCAGAAGCCGTCCAGCAAATCGGTCCTCTCAGCGTTCCATACTGCACCATTTTGGGATGCCGGATAACTTGATCTTCATAGCGTCCCTCACCTGGAACAATGGCACTTTGAATCCCATGTCTCACCTTGGCATCGGCTTCAGCTGTTCTGATGTAAGTGTGTACAACTGCAATATCAACAGTGATGGTGTCTGAGTTCTCCCACATTCCATGCTAACCAGGTGGGCTTGGCACCTGAACCACTGCATACACGGGAAACAGACTGATTTAGACACCTAGTAGTATATCTGGAGCATTTGTTCAACTTCGGCCTGCACCTTGTACTGGCTGTTGTGCTCTTTGAATGCATTTTGTGAGTTCTCCAGCATGGGGTCTGGCATGGATTCACATGCTCATGAATATTCCCCGTCGTCAGGCTGGGAATCCTTGGTAAAGAAAAAACCAGTATCAGTTTCGTTTCTGATCTGTCTTTCGTAGTAGTAACCAATCACTGGTCTCTGCGTCATACTGACCACAGCCAATGACTGCCCTCTACCTAAGCACCGCCTCTGGCAGCCATCTTCAGATTTTTACCGCACGTTCATGTGTTGGGATCCTCGTGCTATTGCTCTCGAGGGTTAGTGCTATTTTTTCACGTTTTTTGCTCAAAAACTTTGTTTTTTCGGTCAAAAGAGCCTCAAGCTCCACCGACTCTCCATCCGATCAATGGGGACCCGTGTCGGATTCGTCTGCGCCCCTCAAGGGTGAAGATTTCGTCGAGCTACGCTTTGGAGGACTCCAGAAGCTTCTCAGGCCCAGACATGGCCCAGGAGAAGGGAAGCTCGACGCCCGGAAAGCTGTTCAGGGTCTGCCCTGGATGCCAGCTGCAGAACGTCTTTAAGGAGGACGAACACTCCTTTTGTCTGTACTGCTTACATGAGGACAAGACGCACGTGGAGAAGGACTGTGCGTCTTGCGGCAATATGTCGGAGCGGACCATGAAGGACCGCCATCAACGTCTCGCCAACTGGCTGGAAGGGAAGAGCCCGTCAGGCGAGAAGAAGAGGAAGAAATCCGAACGGTCTTCTAAGACCTTAGAGGACGCCCCGGCGACGGGGGTCCAACACAAGGCCAAGCACCGCGAGTCCGCTGGCACCGGGAGCGCCGAACGGTCGGGCTCTACGGGCGCCAGGCAGGGCGCACCCTCCCCGGCACCTTCAACTACGAGCCAACGCTCTGGGTCGGGTAAGAGGAAGGGCGAAGCTCCTGGAGAGGCCCCGGTCGAGCTCGAAGGCCCCATCGGAGGGGGAGCGAGGCAGTGTCCCCCCCTCAAGGATAAGGCGGTGAGCGCACCTAAGGTGGTGAAGGCCTTAATCCATCCGGCCAAGCCCTCTATCGATATTGTCGCGGCGACCCTGGCTCAGCCTGTGGAGGCTACACCAGTGGTGGCGACCTCGGGGCTCGGAGTCTCCCTGCCACCTCGGAGGGAGTCCTCTTTTGTGCCCATCGATAGGACCCCCGTGAAATCCCCGGCGGGGAAGAAAAAGGGGGGGCAGGGCGTCGTCGTAGATTCGGCTTCAACCTCGGAGGAAGAGCTGATCGAGGTCTAAAGCCACGGCCTTGGCGTGGAAGAAGACCGGCCCGTCGGGATGGATCCCGACGCGGGTGACGACGTCGTCGAGGGTGCCGACGGGGCCACTGATCGCCCGTCGGATTCCCCTCTGCCAGCGCCGCAAGACAACTCGGCGGCCATTTTGTTGGCTATACAGTCCTTATGCACAGAGATAAGGACGAGACTACCGTTGCCGACGGAGGAACCTCTCGCGTCGGGGGATCCTGAACCGGGACCTTCTGGCGTTCCCCCACCCAAGAAAAGAAGGATTCACCCTCCACCTCCTTTTCAGCCGTCGCGCACTGTCCAGCCCTCCTCCCCGTCCACCCGAGGGGATGATACGGGGACTGACACGGCAGCGACGGGTACGGACGACGAGGTATACGACGAGGATCTACCGTCGTCGCCTCCCACCAGGGCTTCTCCACCCGACGAGATTGGTTCGTTCCACTCCATGATCGCCAGGGCATCAGAGCTTTTCCAACTCTGCCCTGAGGAGAAGAAAAAGGAAGGATTCCTTTATCAACGGCGCAAGGCCAAGAGGAAGACGGTCCTCGCGGTGCCTCTACTGGACGATATTTGGGATGAGGGCCTTGCCCTCCTCAAGAACCCTTCCACTACGCCAGCTAGAAGAGACCGGTACGAGAAGAAGTCCCGGGTCCCGGACGCGGCCCCCCTGTGCCTCCGGGCGCAGCCTACCCCGGACTCCGTCGTCTCCGCGGCGGCCAGGAAGAAAGCGGGGGGGGTGCGGCCTCCACATCGACTTCCCCACCGCGCGGCGAGGGAAAGAAATTGGACACTATGAGACGCAGGGTCATCTCGTCTGCAGCGACGACGATTAAAGCGGCCAACGCCTTGGCTATCGTGGCCCACTACGACAGGGAGCTATGGTACAAACTGGCTCCCCTGCTGGACTTCCTACCGGACGACAAGAGGGCGGATGCCCTGGAGATCCTACAGGAAGGTGAGGTGGCGTCGGACCACGCCATCACTATTGCGACGGACATCGCCGACACTGGGTTTCGCCAGTTGGGCGACGGCGTGTGCCGTAGGCGGCGTGGATGGCACAAGGCTACGGACTTCCGTCAAGACATACAGACCAGAGTCCTGGACATGCCGTTCGATGGGAAAAACCTGTTTGGGAAAACAGTGGACGATTCCCTTCAGGCCATTAAAGCGGATACTGAGACGGCCCGGGCCCTTGGGGTTCTGCAGCAACGACTGACGCCCTTTCGGAGCAGCGGAGGCAAGGGCGCCTCCAAAGGTTCCGGCGGCGGTTTCTCCACCTACCGTCAAGCGGCCCGCTCGTCGTCGCAGGAGGCCTACAGAGGACGAGGCAAGTCTGGCGGAAACCGCCGTCGTCGCCAAGGAGGTCAAGGCGGCAAGGCCTCGTCGAAACAGGATTGAACCGACCGTGGGGTCGGGCCCCCACCGATGCACCCCGGTGGGAAGCCGGCTTGCGAGCTTCGTCAGCGTGTGGGAGTCCATCTCCACCGACCGTTGGGTGCTGGACGCCTTAGCCCGGAGCCACGCGCTCGAGTTTCAAAGAAGGTGCCCGCGCATCCCCCCTGTGGCCAGAAAAGAGCTTCACGTCCCTCAGCTTCTCCTGGAGGTAAGGGCGATGCTCAGGAAGGGTGCCATCGAACTCGTCCCAAAGAGGCTTCGGGGCTCCGGAGTTTACTCGAGATACTTCCTCGTGAAGAAGAAGACGGGAGGATGGCGCCCCATCCTAGACCTGCGAAGTCTGAACAAATTCATCAAGGCGCAGAAGTTTCGGATGGTCACCCTCCAGCACGTCCTGGGTCAGCTGGAGGAAGGAGACTTCCTGTCGTCGTTGGATTTGGAGGATGCCTACTTCCATATTCCCATCCTAAAGGGGCATCGAAAATTCCTCAGGTTTGTGGTCCAAGGGTGTCACTACCAGTTCAAAGCCCTCCCCTTCGGACTACGGTCGGCACCCAGGGTATTCACCAAGTGCCTTGCACCGGTGGCGGCGCAGCTGCGCCGCAAGGGGATCCACATCTACCCCTACCTGGACGACTGGCTCATCCGGGCCAAGATGAGGGAGCTCGCCGTGGAGCACACGGCAAGGACCGTCCAACTTCTCACGGACCTGGGATTCTCCGTGAACTACGCCAAGTCCCACCTGGTACCCGCGCAAAACGCACTGTTTCTGGGAGCGAAGCTCGACACAGTGTGCCTTCGGGCCTCCCCGTCGGAGGAAAGGACCAGGTCCATCCTGGGCAAGGTACAGCGGATGTTGGCTTCCGATGCAGCCAAGGTGAGGTCCATCAAGTCCCTCCTCGGAATGATGTCTTCTTGCATCTACCTCATTCCCATGTGCAGGCTCCGGATGCGCCCGTTGCAGGAGTTCCTGGATGCGCGCTGGATCCAAACGACGGGCGGCTTCGAGGAGAGGATCACACTCGACGAGAGTTTCCGCCACGCGGTCCGGTGGTGGGGCACACGCGCGCATCTGACGGCGGGCATGGACTTCCAGACCCCAGACCACCAGGAGACAGTGACCACGGATGCCTCCCTGGAAGGGTGGGGAGCGCACACCGAAAATCTACACGCGAGAGGCCTTTGGCTCCCGACGGAGAAGTCCCTCCATATCAACGTCCTGGAGCTCCGTGCAGTGTTCTGGGCCCTCAGGTCCTTCCTTCCGTCCCTCAAGGGCAAGGTGGTGAGGATCTTCACCGACAACACCACCACCATGTTTTACATCAGGAAACAGGGCGGAACCAGGTCCCCAGCACTGTCCAAGGAGGCGCAGGACCTGTGGCATTGGGCCGTCGCCCAAAGGATGTTTCTGGTGCCGTTTCATCTGGCAGGGATAAAAAACACCATCGCCGACTCACTCAGCAGGGAGCTGCGCTCGTGCCACGAGTGGGAACTACGGCAGGATCTAGTGGATCGCCTCTTCCGACGGTGGGGCACACCCCAGATCGACCTGTTCGCGACGGCGACGAACTCCAAGTGCCGGAGATTCGCCAGCAGGTTTCCCCAGGGCGAGGAGCATGGGCGATGCTTTCTCGTTCCCCTGGGAGGGCCTGTTCCTCTACGCGTTCCCTCCTTTGCCACTGCTAATCCGGCTCGTCAACCAGCTCAAGAGGTCACGGTGCAGGATGATCCTCGTTGCACCTGCGTGGCCGAGGCAGATATGGTTCCCGGACCTTCTGGACTTGTCAGCGTCCCCGCCAATCAAGCTGCCGGTGGACGCGGATCTACTCTCCAGGGAAGGAGGCGCCATCCTCCACCACGACCCGAAATCGCTGAACTTGCAGGCCTGGCTCCTGCAGGCTAGAGTTTGGAGGATACGACATACCGGCCGACTGCAGAGAGGTTCTTGCAAAGGCCAGGGCGTCCTCGACTCTTAAATGCTACGGACACAAATGGAAGAGGTTCTCTGTCTGGTGCCAGGCACAGAAGATTAACCCTCTACGGATTACGGCTCCCCAGGTACTGCCGTACCTGCTGACGCTGGCCAAAGCTGGACTGGCACACGCGTCCATCAAGATTCATCTTGCTGCGATCTCCCGATACACCAGAACCACGGGGCGGACGTCCTTGTGGTCTCATCGTCTGGTGAAAGAGTTCATGAAGGGACTGTTCAGATCGTTCCCGCCGGTGAAGGCCCCGGCCCCGGCGTGGGAGCTCAACGTGGTGCTGGCCAAGCTCATGGGACCTCCGTTCGAGCCTCTGCACTCGGCCCGTTGAAGTTTCTGTCGTGGAAAACAGCGTTTCTTGTGGCCATCACCTCCGCACGACGGGTGGGAGAGATCCATGCCCTTTCCTGCAAGGCCCCGTACTTGACTTTTCACGACACGAGGGTAGTGCTCAGGACGCACCCCTCCTTCATGCCCAAGGTACCGTCGGACTTCCATCTCAACGAACCCTTGGTGTTGCCTGTGTTCTTCCCGTCGCCTTCGTCGCCGGCTGAGAGGACTTTGCACTCGCTGGATGTGGCTAGAGCGCTGAAGTTCTACGTGGACCGCACAAAGTGTTTTCGGAAGACGTCACAACTCTTTGTGAACTTTGGACCTGTCAATCAGGGGAAGGCTCTCTCGAAGGCTTCCATTTCCAGATGGCTCTCCGGCTGCATCATGTACTGTCATTGGTTGGCAAACCGACCGCTGCCTGGCCGTCCGAGAGCCCATTCCACCAGAGCGATCGCAGCTACCACGGCGTTCCTTTCTGGTGTGCCCCTGCTGGACATCTGCAGGGCTGCTACGTGGAGGTCGACGCACACCTTCACGAAATTCTACTGCGTCGATCGGGATTCCAGGGAGGAGTCCAGGGTCGGCCAAGCAGTGCTGCGCAACCTGTTCGCCTGAGGTGAGCCTGGTGAGGAGGTAAGATGCTTAATGTTGAGTTTGATGTAATGCTTAATGTTGAGCCTTTGCCACCTCCCGTGGTTGTGCATGTGTGTACTGCTATGTATTCTTTATTCATGAGCATGTGAATCCATGCCAGACCCCATGCTGGAGAAGGAACAAGTTACTTACCTGTAACTGTTGTTCTCCAGCATGGGTCTGGCATGGATTCACATGCGAACCCTCCCGCCTACCCCTCTGCGGCTCTTCACTTGGTCATACTGCCACTTCACGTGCTTCCAAATCTGAAGATGGCTGCCAGAGGCGGTTCTTAGGTAGAGGGCAGTCATTGGCTGTGGTCAGTATGACGCAGAGACCAGTGATTGGTTACTACTACGAAAGACAGATCAGAAACGAAACTGATACTGGTTTTTTCTTTACCGAGGATTCCCAGCCTGACGACGGGGAATATTCATGAGCATGTGAATCCATGCCAGACCCATGCTGGAGAACAACAGTTACAGGTAAGTAACTTGTTCCTACTCTGTGTAACCCCCTCCCACGACGAGCCTGTTGCCTTGCAGATGATAAAGTGTAGTGGTTTGATTCTCTACACTCCCAAGTCTTGAGAAGCATGCCATACACTGCGAGATGAGCTGCAAACCATTGTATTTGATTAGGGTCTCTGGTGGCCTTCCCATCTAAAGATTTAATAGAGGAAGAAAATAATTGCAGACTTGCTCCTTGAATCCTAATTCCAGCCGCTTGGACAACCTCTGAGCCATGGCTCCTTTCCGGGTTCAAAAGGATGGAGAAGGGCCTTGGCTGCACTAAGTATCTGGAACAGCCCCTGACCCAGGAGCCTATATGCAGATCCACTCCCAGACACCAGAAATTCTCCTGCACTGCTCTTTTGGTGGCTACAATCCCAAGTGACTGTAATGAACGTTGCATGTTATGGGCTCCCTGGCACCCTCTGGTGGAACTATAAGGCCTTTCTTAAGCAAATAAGATCCAGCTACTGTTTACTTGTTGGTCAATGCTACTGAAGGGGCGACAGTCGTGAGATACCGACCAGGGTGGGTGCTTGTCTCCTTCACCGTGCACGTGACTCTTTTAAGGAGCCATTCGGCATCCCCCTCTCACGCCTTTGGGAATCTTACTACCTAACTCACAGTTTTTGGAGAGGGAGGCTAATATTTCCGCATCATTCTGACCTCCTACCACATATGGCAAGGGAATTCTGGAAAGACAGTATAGAAGGCTGTTGAGCTTACCTTTGTGGAAGTTGAGACCGTATAGTAAGTGTAATCTTAAAGGTGTGAAGATATGCTAGCCAGATTCGGTGATGCTTTATTCATACCCTTTGTGGCTATTATTTGCACTAGAGGGTGATGATCTTTCCTGAGAGACAAAGAAGGGCTCCAGTTGTATTGCTGGAAATGCATCACAAGCCCAAAAACACAAACCAGGACCTCACTTTCATTGACTGAGTAATTCACCTCTGCTGGCTTGTGAATCTTCGAAGGATACCACTTGTTATATTCCACGCGCCTTCTGAGACAACACAGCTCCAAGACTTCCGGTTTCAAAAGGCTGTAAAGCCGGGGCATTGGCAATACACCACCTGGTGGTCATAGGTGTAATTATTTTGGGGGGGGGCAGGGGTGTTTGTCCCCCCAACTTTCATGGCACACCATTTTGTCCCCATTCATTTGGCTGGGGTAACTTTTCTTCAGATGTCATGCCCCCCCCAATATTTCCAGCAAAGTTACTCCACTGCTGGTGCTACCAAAGGCCTGTTCATGTTCAGTGGTCCATAATCTAACCCCCTTCTTGAGAAGTCTTTGAAAGCTTTAAGTCTTTGAGGGAAAACCTTTGACAAACTTTGCATAGAACTCACAAAAGCCTATGCACAGTAACTCATCTTTGTGGGTTTGAGGAGGTACGCAGTGATTGCATGGATTGGGTCTCGTTTGTGGAGCACTCCTTTGCTGATATTGTGTATCCCAAGGTATTCAGCCTCTCTCCAGAACAGTCTGTATTTTTCTTGTCTCAACATGGGGACACGTTTCTTTAGAGTATTGAGCACATGTTTGAGATATTTCTGGGTTGCCCTGCATCTCCTAAGAATGAGCACCTCATCCTGAAAATAAATGACGAGCTTGAGCCTTTAGAAAAGATGGTTCAATTAATTATTCATACACATCTACATCACCCTTTGTAGGAGGTAGACTGCTTGTTATTTCCTGGGCCTCTGTCCCTAAGTGAAAAAAGATGGTACTTTTTTGGAAGCAGGTGCCTGCTCACAGCCCATGGCTCTACGTAAACGGAACTAGACCTCCGACCTTTTTAATTACATGAGACGGCATAGCGATGGCAAGAGAGAGGAGGTGAGCTGGCAGCTAATGGGAAAGAGTGTGTCAACAAACTACTCAAACTGTTTGTAAACAAGTTGAATAAGATACTAATACCCACGTCAGAGAGTTACTGGCATTGCGCTTTGAGCATAAGACCCCTGCTGTCAAGCAGCACAGGAGGCAAGCAAGAGATGGATGTCAAAGTAGGATACGGTTGGGGCAAAGGATTGTAGGGCAGGACTGAACGTTGAGGTGCGCAGCCTGTTGACATGCCCAGAAGGAGCAGAGGACTGTGAACAGAAAGGTGCAGCAGTCGTTAGATGTGCCAGGAAGGATTGAAGGATAGGAAACCGGACTAACTTGGAGGGTACTCGGCACTGGGTGGCAGATGAAGCCATTGATGAGTTTAGCTCTCTGGTGGAATTGTGGGGCTAGTGCATCTGCAGTTTGACATGAACCCTTGGCCTGAAGGGGAGCAGAGAGCCATAGAAGGAGTGGCCCGTGTCAGTAAGAAGGAGCTAGGTGGATCAGATGGAGAGGCATTGGTGAGGTTTGGCGAGGCAGAGAGCACCTGGAACCAGGGCAGGTGAGGCTCGCATGGTGGCTGAGCAAGAAGGTGCCCAAACTGCCTGGGGGCAGAAGGGTTGTTCATAGCGGCATCAGGAAGGCAGCAGAGTACGTCGCCAATGTTGTAAATGAGGATGAGATGCCGGCAAGGGGGTTTTATTGACACAACCAACCTCCTCTCCACTATTCCTCCTAACTGAAAAGGAACTCGGAGAGAAGCATTTTACAGAGGCATTACATGGAACAAATGGACATGGCCGGTAAGACAGTGGCAAATATAGAGCAGATGCTAATATGACTAAGAGGTTGTAGCGAGGCAACAGCCACTGAAGCAATGGAATGAAGAACCAAAGTCTGCCTTCTGTTTCAGCCATCTGATGAATGACCACATGACATCGGCAGCTGTTCAGAATTACAGCAAAATAAAAAAATGGGGTGTCCAGGAGCTGAATCACAAGGATCGGTAGTAGAACAATGATCCTATCGAGGGGTACCTGCAGCAGAATTAGTGGAAACTTTGCAGCACCCACAAATGCTGGGAAGAGTTTCTGGGCATAAACTGCAGAAATAATGACACATGTATGTGGTTTCAGAGTGAGTCAGTAGTAGCATTGCTAATAAACTTGGGGAGAGACTGAGCAAGCAGATAGGACTATGAAAGGGTGGCCCAGCAGCAGAGACGCAGTCTAATTGAGCAGCACAGAGACCAAGAGCTTGTCCCTGAGCGAACCAAGGGTAAGGGCTGTGAGCAAGCTCTGAGCGAGGTGGAGAGCCGCCATGAGGAAGAACAAGCAAGAAGGGAAAGGGGAGGAACATGGTTGAAGATGTTGGGGAACTGCAACAAAGCAATTGATTTGAGTGAAGGATCTGGAGATCTCAGCAGACTGCAGTGGAAGTCATTTAGAACAGTAAATGAGGAAAGGTGGCCCGTAACCCAAACCAAATTAGTGTTTAATAATGGGAACTAGATAATACAAGCTGGGCAATGTAGTTGCACGAGCAATGAGAACATCAGTCTGAAAAGACGTGAAATTTATGTTAGCGGTTGGGAATGAGGAATAAGACCAAGATGAGGTCTAAATCAAATACAATGCATAAGGATGAAACATGATGGGAATTAAAATATCGATGCTGAGATGATGAAAGGTCTCGAATTAATGACAACAAATCTAGAATAATTACCTAGGCAATGACTGAGAGAATATAAAAACGGAAGTTGGTGTATTCTCAGACCGGTAATAACGTCAAAGAGGCGAGAGTAAGAGATACTTGATCATGTATTTCAAACTAGGCAATGCTGAACAGTGTACTAGGTTAAGTCACTTACAGACCAAGGTTTCTGAAGACTCAATTATGATACATGTTGGGCAATTAAGTATTATAATCCCAAGAGTCCTTGTCATGGAAACCAAGTTTTATAGCGTGCATGCTCAGAAGTGAAGCGATATTGATAAAAAGCAACAGTATTGTTGAATACATCTCTTTTCAAGGCTCAAAGTGACTCAAGCCATGGTTCTCTCTAGGGTTGACTACTGAAACAGCCTCCTCCTGAATCTACCGTCTTCCACTGTGCAACCACTCCAATTTACCAAGAATAGGGCAGCAAGACTTATCCTTGGCCTTAATTAAGCCCAAGGACCGCATCTCTCCTGCACTAAAAAGTCTTCACTGGCTCCCGGTTGCTGCACAAATTAAATTCAAATACCTATGCATCATCAACAAGGCTGTCTGGGCCCGGGGACTACACTACCTTCAACTTTATCTCACTTAATACTCTCCCTCCACACCACTTTGCTCCTCTGGCACCAACTCTTGGTGTGTAAAGTGTTTTGCTAAACAGAGGGCAGGGGTGGCTCACTCTCCACTGCGGGCTCCCTCCTTTGGAATAGCCTCCCCCTGTGCCTTGAGCAGGATCTTCTCAATTTCCTGAAACTCCTTACGACTTTCCTCTTTTCCTCTTCCTTCCCTCCTCTCCTCTGCTAATCCCACAGTTGCTGAATCAGTGTCCTTGGCCCTTATGCACCTTCGGGCCCTTGTCCTCCCACACCAATTCCTCCCAGCTTCTGTCTGTCCACAGCACTTGCATTTGCACACCCTCCGCTCTGGAGACTCGCACTTACACCTCCTGCGGCCCAGGCCATGTAGCAATTCCTAGCTCAACGTCCATGGCTCACCCACGGGCTTGGACTCCCCAGCACTTGCCCCCTCTTCCTTCTGCACTTGCACGTTCTGAATTCTCACAAGGCATAATAGGATTGCCTCCCTCCCTTTTCCCCCTCTGCTCTTAACATTTTGTGCCATATTACTGTAATGTATTTCCCACACTTCCTCCCTTACTGCCCTATGGGCGCTTTGAAACAATTATATTCTTATTGTATAACCGCCTAACAAGCAAACAAATAAATAAGGAAACAAACTAATAACCCAACTGTGGCAAGTAAGGAAATGAAATATTTTCAGGTGTAAGAGACTGCCTTTTGAGGCTGAGATTTATCCAGAACTAAACCAAAATGATAAATGGTGGGAGACAGAGGCCAGTAGCTCCCCCATAAACATTGTCATTGATCCCAGAAACTAAAGCAATAAAGCTGACTGTGAAATACAAAACTTCAAAAGCTTCAAAGCACATAGAAACATATGCAGCAAAATCCAAAGGGGATCCCGGGAGCCTCAATCAAGCCTGTTGGGTACCAAGAAGTGTCAATCAAAACTGAAGTTAAAAAAACGTTGTCGTACTTGATGCACTGCTCAATTTCCTTGAAGGTAATGAGGGAACTGCCACATTGTCTAACACAGTGTTTAAACTATTAACAAATTAGTTTAAAAAAGGATTTACATAGGCGCAGAGGGAAGCAGCAGGAAACAAACCGTTCCCGGCATTGCAATTGAATGGTGCAAAATCGGTGCTATAAGACTTAAGCAGACCACCCAGTTTATAGCGATTTTGCGATTTGCAAAAAAACGCAAAATATCCCCCCTTGCTATGGCCGCTATAAATCATTAAACGAGCGCAAAAAAGACACATTAGCTTAATGTGTCTTTTTCACGCTCATTTAATGATTTATAGCATCCACTGAGGGGCTGCCAGTTGCAGCAGCTCGAAGGTTTACACCTCCCTTGCGCTCGCTTCATAAAAGACCTTCATGGAGAAATATAGAATTGGTCCTGTAAACCCCTCTCTCCTGGGGCAATAGGACCAGCGAAAAGCAAATAAACCCAGGGGCTTTAGTTCAAAGGTGTGAACCAGGGTTGCCACCTTTGAATTCAAGCCCCTCTGTTTATTTGCTTTTCACATGTCTGCTGGAAGCAGTGGCACAGCACAATTTCCATGGAGCTGATCAGGCTCTACCCCCCATCCCCCTCCACACCCCAAAATGTTAGACTGTGGTGACTCAACCTGGCTGTCCTACAGAGTGTGGCCAGACAGAACGGGACACAAATGTTCTTCACTGACAAAGGCCTTGCAATTAATTACCATAGCAGCAGCTGGCAATTCCTATACACAGTTCTGTTAAAATCAAGTCTACTGTTGGATTTGCAAATGCTTGTTTTTAGCAGGACTTTAGTGAAGGACACTCATAGAAAGTATCTTGGGGAAGGAACCAACGTTTTGTGTTTGGCAGAGGTACTGGACCGGATTAAGTGTAACAGAGTTATGCTAGGGAGGGTCTTTACTGACACCAAGCTTCTGCAACAGCAGTCTCCCATATCCTCTTCACATGGCAGCAAGCTCCTGTAACATGCATTGCTGCCACTGCTGTGCTGTGACCCTCACCAGTGATGTGGCCTGTCCACCGCACTACATGACTTAAAGGACTTAAGATGCCAGGAAACCTGGCAGGAGCATTTACTGGATCCCTTGAGCTTAAGAAGCATCTTGAGGGTGGGCCCTAGTGTTTAAAGTACCTTTTAGAGTATTACGGTATTAAAATGGGCAATTCCCTGTGGAGAATCAAGGCTTTGGGAGCAACTCGCAGAACACTAGTAGCGATGGACCGACTGCGGGACACCTCAGAGTGTTATGTGGTTTCGAGTGTGCCTCCAGAGGAGCAGGCAGTGAATCTGGTAGAAAGCTGGAATAGGAAATGGGCAGGAGGTGATTTCAGACGCAGGTAACCCACAGTGGAGACTAAGAGCTAAAGGAATTACATAAATGCCCTGATATATGCAAAACAATTCTAGCAGTGAGCAGCAACGGACTGGGAGTATAGATCTGGGGGATGAATGCTGGTGTGGGAAGTGCCTTAGAGGCAAACCAGATGGCCTGCAGAGGATGCTCCTGTCCTCCGCTGAAGGGAGGATTCTCATGGCTCATTTGGATGGGAGACTGAGTCTTTTTGAGATTATCGTATCTACATTGTCATCTTTAATTAAGATCCACCTTCCTTTTACTTTTATAGGGGTCCCACCACCCTCATGCCATCTTTGGATTTCCTCTTTCTTCACTGCATTCACTCACTATCTATACCTAACGCTTCACTCCCCAGTGTTTTCAAATTTTCGATTTTGTCACTGATCTGCCAATTTAGGCTTTGAGGGTGTTTAGCTCCACTTCGATGTCATTGTTTTGAAATGTGTGGGCCTAACCCCGGAGGACTGCCCGTAAACATTGGGTTCACATACCATGACTGAAGAGTGGTAGTGAAACAGTGATGGCCTTCCAGAAATAGACCATAAAGGTTACCTTAACTAGGGACAGGTGTCCCTGGATGCACCTGTGTGAGAGGATATCAGTAGTGGGATAGAAGAAGGGGCGCATGTTAGAATCGAGGTACATCAGCAGAGCTGTGTGCATGTATGCCTGTATGTGTCTACATCTCAGTACTGAAAATGCAGGGGTTGTAGCTGGGCAGCATTATGAAGGTATCAGAGCAGGAGGTGCGTTGAGTGCTGAAGGTCAGGACTGAGGTCCACTGGTAGAGCTACATTTAGGAACCCACAGAATAAAAGAGGAGCTGCAAGTCTGGACTGATGTGATTAGGGGTGATGGGATTGAGACCAATGTGGCTTAGGAATGGACGGGGTGCTCAGAAAGCTATGGGATCATTGCCAATATAGTGCTTATAAATGAAGTGGCAGAAGACATTAACTCAGAAGACTGCTTTGAAAAAACAATGACGGGCACTTCAGGCTCACAGTTTGATGCTAATGCTTGATAAAGTTAGCACAAAGGTTTGTTAAAAGTTCCCCCCCATCACCTCAAACATTCCTGTTTCAATGTGCAATACTCAGTACTGTTCAAATTCTCTGTCTTTGGATAAAAAAGCTGTTAAATTATGTATTTTTCAACAATACAAAATGCAGCAAAAAATGCAGTTGTGTGCCGCAATTTTTTCTTTTTTGTGCCGCAAAATTTTCCATTTCATGCCGCAATATCCTGGAGGGTCTGCATAAGCTTCTTTCCCAGCGCTAGTTACACCCATCTTTAATGATATGTTTAAATTCAATGTCGTGGGTGATGGAATGGAGTACTCTATTATTTAGTGATTACTGTACAAAAGAACACTACAATTACCGAATATGTTTACTTGGCTATTTTTGACAGTGTTTTTCTTTTTCAGGACTTGCTAACGCGCCACAAGCTACTGGTTGCAGAATTTCTAGACCAAAATTATGACACTGTAAGTATCGGATGCTTCAAACTATACAGTCTAAATTGTCTAAAAATATATTGCCGATTCTCAAAACCTACACAATGTATCCGTAGTTCTCGGATGAAAACGGACACTTTTAAAGCATTTACACTTTAACCACCTATATTTGAAGCCTCTTATATCCATCCACTTATAGACTAACATCTGTACATGTACTAAGAACATAATTAAATCATGTTTGAAGGTCGGTTCTAATGATTAAGGTACAGGGCTTTATCTTAGAGATAGATGCAACTTCCTATTCCATCCCTGCTGATCACCAGCCGTATAAGTGTGGGTTCATGCAGTGTTCTAAGTAAACACTGAAGGTCGAATACTCACATTGCTATCTCATGGGTGCGGTAATCCAGAAGATCCCTGGCTTCTGATAATCTCTGGAGTGCTTCCTGGCCTCCAATGTGCCTAGACGCTTGTATGCTGTTATTTATGATTCCTTGGAATGCGTTTTGGCCGTAACACATGCGTAATGCTTTGCATCCCTGCAAGTGTGGTAGAACGATAGGCCACTTTCAACTCCAGTTCCTTTTAACTTTGTTTATTGAGGCTATCGGCAAATTTTATTAGAAGTGAAATGCTGTATGTGTAGTCTCAGATCATTGTGATAGATTTCTCTATCTGTAATAAGATTGCTCCATCTGGATGTACGTGATTATTTTGAGTAAAAAAATGTCGAATTCTAAATGTTCGTATTTGAAATAAGCACCCCACTGCTAAAGGGCCTTTCTACACCCCGCTCCCCCACCTCCTTACTTACCTTTTGGCGGCACACTTCGCTGTGCGCTGCCGAGTGCCTGCAGCGCCAGTTCCCTTCACTTCCGTGGATGGGAAACGGCACTGCAGGGTCATTTTCTTTTTTTTCCAAAACTTTGTTGTTTTGGTGGCAGGAGAACACACCCGGAATCCCTGCTCGCTATAATAAAAAAATGAATGGTTGAAATGTTCAGCCTTTTCGGCTGTATGTAATTTTGGTACAGCCGAAATCCGATCGTTTCAACCATTTGGTTTAAAAAAAACTATTTTCAGCCGATATTTGTGATCATTTTGATGTTAATGCGTTTTTTATTTCTAGCACCTCACATGCAACCTTTCAAGGTTGCTCATGTTTTAGTGATTTACTCTGAGGAGGATAGGCTGATCTTCACCATTACTTCCGGGAAATACAGTTGGTTTCATTCAGCATGTGGCTCTTCCTCCCAGGATAGTCGCAGCACAGTATCCCTCACGTTAACCCCATTAACGCCAATGCCCCTAGTTTACTAGTCATTTGGAGAGCATTGCCAGCTTTACGAGGCACCAATGCATTGCAGCCAATAAACACAGCTTTACTCCAGTTAGAGTACCCCAACATTTATCAACGCAACTATTTTATTCTTGGTATCACAACATACATTATCAACTTTACTTTCAACAGTGAACTCTGGCTGGAACAGGGTAGACTGAATGCATGTCTACAATCCAGCATAGTGCAATCAGTGAGTTTCCACTGAAATGATATTGAACCCCATCTTTAAACCATGGCTTTTTTATTCCTGAATTATCGAAGTAACTACTTTACAGTTGGAGGTGCCGTAACCCAATCCTCTCTCTCTGCGGTGGTGCGAGGCCGAAACAGAAAGCTCCATATCCAGCCTCAAACACTCACACAGACTAATGGATGAAACACAACAGAGACAGCAATACAGGCAATCGGTGAGGCTTCTGAAGATCTCCAGCGCTACTTATACCAAGCAGAGGGTTTGAACTAGCTATAATGCAAAGCTGCTGCTAGTCTGTTCATTGGGGCAAGACACCTCCTACGATATGATCTAATCTACTCCTGACCCCCAATAGTAAAGCCCTATGCTACAGGGAACCTTGTCTGGGCCTGTGCTAATAGGAGAACATATCAGCACCGGGTGGCATTGATAGCCTACTTGGGAATTCCTCATAGTTCCGTAATGCAGTTTATTGTCCTTAAGAACTGAGAATTAGGTGAACATTCCCTTCCCCCATGGGAATGGGGGAGTGGATCTCCCAGTTACAGGGCTAGGGCTGTCCACACAGCCCTCTGCATCCTTCTAATCCGAACACTGTACTACTTAACTCAAGAGTTCTCCATCCATCAGTGGCTCATAGGGAAACATATCTTTCTGCCGTTCAGCCTGAGCATTGTGTAAGACAGGAACGGCACCAACCGGTAAAGACAGACACAAGCAACCATAGCCCAGGGGCTCACATCGAACCACAATGAGTCAGCAGAACGCCCACCCAAACTCAGAAAATGGGAGCAAGCCACGACCACCAAACAGCAAAAGCATTCCCAGTGGAATCCGTCAAACTAAAAGGGCCCACACTAATAAGCATATTGCCAATCCTTCTAAATACAAAAGGTTGTCATGATAACCATGAATGCAAAAGAAAAGTGTTCAAGAAATTATATGTCAAGATAGTTGAGCATTTGGCTTCCCTTCCACACGTTTTCAGCACGAGGCACAGTGGCACGTGCGGGCTTCGCACACACTCTGGCTTCTTGGCCGCGAGGTACCAGTTCAACACATAGCCATCAGGGCCTTCTGCCAAAGTCTCTCTCGCAATGACAGAGGGCTTGATGTAACAAACAAAACACAAAGGCTCCTTTCCTTTGTCAGGGTTTTGACTCTCACAAGTTCAAAATTGGTCTCCCTCCTTCGGGCTCAAACCAGAGGTCCCCCTCGTCCGGGTTCAGACCCCTTTTCCACAATGTTCACAATTTGGTCACCCTCGTTTGGGCTCGGACCATGGATCCCCCCTCGTTCGGGCTCAGATCCCTTTTGTTACCTGAATCGGAGACTTTCGAATATGCAATGGGTTTTGCTTAGACAGTCGCAGGACCACTTAGATTCACTTGACACAATTTACATTTCACATCAATCTTCTACTTTAATTTCTCTTGTCAGGATACCGTACAGAGACTTTTGACTGAGCACATTCACAGTGCTGGACCACTCTGTCAGCGGTATCATATCTTTCCTTTTTAATGTTCAAATATTCACCAGCAATTTAGCTTCACTCGCGTCTTTCATCACACGCTTTTAACAATGTTTATTTTCACAATGTTGCCGCTTGCAACTTTTACTTCAACACAGACCGGTCTGGCATCAGTCTCCCCAACTCAATGGCTGTGTTGTTCTGTCGCTTCTTTGTTATTGGAGCCAAGAACGATTCCACAGCGTCTGCTGGTCCTCTCCACCTTGGTCATTTACGCGGGAGCACCCTCGGTATCTCCGATACACAATGCAGGATTCTTCAGCCTGGTTTCCTGGTCTTACGTTTTCTGCCTTGAAGGTTTCTTGAGAGTAACAGCTTCCTATCAAAAAGGTCAAGGATGTTGCCCCTCTCATGAACCTCTTGTGCCTTGCCAACTTTCTCCCTTCGTTCAAATGCTGACTCAAAACTGCTGTACCTTTGTGTGTTTTGCCTCGCTCAGAGTGTGCTCTTGTGTTCCGTCTTTTATCCATGTGGGGAAGTGTAATGGAAGTCAGGTGTGAGTGATTGTCGATAATTGCCTGACCTCACCTGACCATAGTATTGGGACATTCAGTTAAACGGCTCGGGTGTAAGTCTGTTTTCTTGGTATTGCACAAAAGACTGTATCTAAACGGTCGCATGAACAAAACGTTCTAAAAATGCTTCCACCAAAGGTTCAAACACCAAAAGTTCGAACCTTTGGTGGTACATTGTAGGTAAGTATAAAAAAAAAAAAAGACTGCGGGGGTGTCCCCTGCAACACCCCGCTCACTGTACTTTACAGTATAGTGAGCGGGGGTTACCCCTGCAGCCCCCGTAAAAGAACAAAAAAAGAAAAGGACCCTGCGGCGCCGGTTCCCGATCACGGAAGTGAAAGGGAACTGGCGCTGCAGGGACTCGGCGTGAAGAAAAAGGTAAGACAGGTTTGTTTAGGTTGGGGTTAGGGGGGTGTCATAGGTGTGTTGTGGGTGTAGGTGGGAGTGTGGGTATGTACATGTGTTTGCATGAGAAAGGTGCGAACATTTGGTGGTTCGCACCTTTCTCATGCAAACGTTCCGGCCACAGCAAAATCAGCCGCGGTTGGATCACATAGATCAGTTTTCTTCCAGAGCGGGCTGTCCATGTAAGTGTTTGTGCAAGAAAAGGGCAGGGTTGAGTTTCTAAATATCCCATCGGATAGGATGGGGTAAAGGTGTGACAGGGAAGAGAGGGACACAGTGTCTCACCCTCCGGTCTCCCACTTCCACTCCCCAAGGACCCCTCACCCAGGTGATCCTTGCGCACTGGTCACCCCCAGGAACTGGATCCAAAAATGATGGCCCTGTCCTGGTCACCTGAATGAAGGATCCCAGGGGACTAGCGGGTGAGACACCTTCTGGTTTCTCACAACTGTCCCTGTTTCGTGTGCTTGCATTGGCTGGGGAACTTGGGGTGAGTGTGGGGGGGGTGGTTGAGGCTACTCCATGGTCCATGAAACACTTTCCAAAAGACAGTAACTTGATGCAGCTCCCTTCCACTCAAAGCACCCACATTCTCTGCGGAACACGCACACTGCCCTAGGGTTGCCACCTACAAAGAATCAAAAACTGGGATACATTATGCGACACCACAGTGCTGCCTTAACAGATTTTCAGGTGTATTAGAGTTTTTCCACCTTATGAAAGTTTTGGGAAAAAACCCAGAAAAACAACTGTCTTTTAAAGCAGATCTAGGTACAATGTATTAGTGGTAATAGATTGGACTGCAAGACAATTGTTAGGGGACTTGGGGGATTCTCATGAACAAATCTCTTGCGCAAAGGAGGCAAATGATCAGTTGAAGGTAGATTGGCTTCCACTAGTTGGGGTAAAGTAGAAGGTCTTCCAGTAATCTATCCTTGAGCATCTCATACTGGGCAGACTAATGTTGTATCGACTGCTCCCCTGTAGTCTGGAGAGAGTTTAATGGATTCACCCAATCATCTTGGCTGGAGAGTAGAGTAGCTTCCCCTGTGATTCTCCCTGTGCCAAAGCCATAGCGGTGCTCCCTTTCAAGGGGCCTGATGGGAGTTGGGCACATCTATAGACCCTATGACAAGCATGTGGGGCATGAACAGACAACATGGATACTTTGCTTGAGTATATTCGGGTAAATGGGTGGACTGTAGAGGGCAGCATGAAGACCATTGGGCAGAGTAGATAGGATTAGATAGTTTGGGTACATGTACAGACCCTGTGAGGAGGTCCGTCCCAGCTCCGTCTACCTGTAATATTATTTTAGGTGTTTGCCTTTTAGATGTGCCTAGAACTGTTCAGAAATAGGAAACACAAACCCTACAGCTTTCTAAAATCGGATTTTTATAAATATGGGCAAAGGAATGTACAGACCAGTTCTTGTATTTACCAGGGTAGGAAGGAAACGTGGACACCTGTACAATCTCTGCAGGCTTACTCACCGAAATCTGCACTCATCTGAGTAATCTCTGCCATCACTTCAACTGCTCGACAGTCACTGCACACTGCCATGCTTCTGAGGGATTAGCATTCTCTTTGTAGCAACTTCCTAGCAAGGCATATGTCTACCCCACCCAGACGTACCCTACCACAAAAACAACATATTCCTTCATAACAGAGATGTCTGTTCATTTATCAGTGAACTTCTAATTCTGGGAGCTACCTGCCTCCCCAGTGTCAAACAAGCTGTAGATCTGGGATACTCGATTCCAACCGATCTGGGATACTCGATTCCAACCTTACAGTCCAGAGGAGCGACTGAGCAGAAGGCTTTAGTGACTCTATGTGCTGATCCTCATTTCCTGCCTAACCAGAGTAAATTCTCATGTCAGGGACTTGCATCGACATAAATGTTTTTTTGTCTTGAGAAATTACGTAATACTTCCATTCATATGAGCAAACATGCAACTATAGGTATTATGCACTTCACTACTTGGTGTTCATGTTAATGTTCCTTATTACATCGATCCAATCCATCACATTGATTTCGCATAAAAATTTCTGATCACATAGGTGATATCAGTTCTTCTCTACATGTTTCACTGCTTCACACAGCCTCCTCCTTACAAAATATGTTAATATTTTTCTATTTTCTTTTATGTTCAGTTGTTTTTTCTTACAACAAGTGGTGGTATTGAGTAGCCAGTTTATACTACATTGATGAGCAATATTCTGATAAACTGAAGTCTGAAATCTAACCTTTCATCTGTGGGTTGGTATCATCACCCTGAGGAGCTGGCTTTCAAGGTGCTGTACTGCTCTCCCCCGAAAAGTGCACAAAACAACCATAAATCATCAATGCAATTATGGAGCAAGTACTTTGAACCACAAAAACAGACAGACACAATAACTCACAACCACGCACTCTTAGAAGATAAATCAGTTCTTTACGGCTATTTATTCAAAGTTACAAGTACATAGAAATAACTCATAGAAATAATATGGACACCGTTCACAGAATAAATAAAGAAGTCAAAGGGAAATACATAACCGTGAGCGTAATACCAGTCCTCATCTCGTCCAGAAGCGGCTGGAAGACCACGGGGACAGCCAGGCCGAGAGTACCACAGCTCACAGGAAGGCCAGACGTAGCGTCCTTCTCTGGCTGAAGTCTCACCTGACCCCCTCCGTGCCTTCACATATATCCACACTCCACAAAGGGGAGTTAATTCCCGAACATTCTGGAAATTGCACTTGCGCAGTTGAGGAACAGCCGTCGGTTGCCAGCTGGGTCAATCGAGAGCTCCCCTCAAGGAACGCAGGGCCTCCCTGCTCTAAAACACGCTCCACGGAGAACAGTAGCAAACCATAACAACGTTCGCTTTCCCAGCAGAAATGGCCTTGACTGAGTACCAGGGTTGGAAAAGCATGTTTGTCTCAGCACTGTGAATCTAACACTTCAGAAAAATGTGTGCAGCCTTTCGCTGCGATGTGAAGTAAATATCCAACATGGCTTCAAGCGCTCCCAGAAAGCATTGCGCGCCCGCGCCATTTTGAACCAAACATAAATCAAGCATAACAATTCCACCCTTTGGATATTTATCTTCCGTAGCCAGGTGGCACTGGAACTGGTCTCTGAAACCTACGAAAGGTTAAAACTAAATTGGGAACACATTGAAGGCAACAACAAGCAATTATAATAAACAATGTAATAAAAATGCAAGCAAAAATATAACGTAGTGTACCCCAATATCAGGTATCCATGAAAATAACCAATCCCACCAGTTTTTGTTACGATCTTGAGACACTTGAGAAATGAGATCCCTCAAACCTCGAATATGACTTTCAATGGATCGTGAGTGGTCACTCAAATTGAAGCAACACATACCTTCAAAGGCATTACACCCTAAATTATGTTTCAGCAATAAGTAATCAACAGCAGCTCTGTTCTGTAAAGTTGCTTTTCTAATAACTTGACTATCAAGGAGTAATTCTTCTAAAGCCTGCGAAGTATGATTAAGACTTTTGACTACTAAACACGCTAATTTCATCAAATATTTGTAACCTCCAGCAGCTAAACCCCAAACACCTACTAATGAAAGGGTTAATGCTAAAACCTCAACTTCTGATAGCAAATGTACATGTGAATCACAGTCAGGAGATAGCCCTACAGATTCAAACGTTGACCTTTTACCTCGAGTTATCGCTGAGTGTAAAGGAAACATCATTAGTCCTATTCGAGTGAACGCACATGGACCTCCAGAAATGTTAGCTGGAATATAAGTATATGTAATGTTACCACATGAAAAGAGCCGTCCTGTTGGAAGTTTCACATGATTCAAATAAATAGCAGTTATCACTGTATGATTGCAAGACATAATGTTATTTACACCGGTGCATTTGCGTGACATTCGTGAACACAGTCTCCTCTCGAATGTAGTGTGATTGTATTGATCGGTCAACTCTAGTTGTCTGCATTTACCAATTTCTTGTGCTTTGCACGTCATAATATAACACACATCGCTTGGGTTATGTTGTACGGGATCACACGTGTCAAATTTCTCGATTTCTTGTCGGTTTCTTGGCAGAACCTGCAATATTCATAGACTGAAAAAGATTGTCTAATGTCTGAGTCTTGAACTAAAGAATCATTATGTGTGACGCCGAAGATATGCTTTAAAACCGGAACAGGCGTCGGCACCGCTACTAAACATGTAGTCAATAAAGCTTCAGCATTGGGCACATCAGAAAGACAAAAATGTGATATATTCAGTACTTGCTGTGCCAGATATATCCACATATTTTCTTCTTGGGTTATCAGAGGAGAGTGTTTCCTCCGTCCAACAAAGGGCTCCTGCACAACTGGCACAAGGTCGTTTTCACTTGCTCCTGATGTGTTTGTCGCATCTCACGGATCCATGTCTTCGGTCTGGCAGGCTTGTCGGCACTGGCATAGGGCTGCTTGGGGACAACATTATTCATCACTATCAGTATCCCCTTGATCACTGGCACAGATGTGACATTTGTTACTGGTAACAGAAGATCGTCGAACCCGTCCAAATGGAGTCCATTTAGTGCCACAGTTAAATCAACCAGACCCAGGATCTACAAGGCAAACCGAGAAAAGAGATATCAGTGTTGCGCATCACTCTCTTAGGTAACATTTGTCTGCGGGTACATATTGCCATTTCTTTCTACCAGGCTCCATCACTAAAACCACTTGATCTTTGCCTGATGCAATGACATCTGCTGGCACTTGTGGGCCACTTGGCTTTTCCACCCACACTTTTGCACCCAGTACCATACTGTCTGAAGAGCCAAAACCGCGATCCCCACGGGTAGTTAACACTGTAGGAGGCTCCCCTTTCTTAATCATGGACAATTTAATGGTAATGATTATCAATTGGGCCACTCGATCACCCTTGTGTATTGATAACAACTGATCCCCACTATTCATTAAGATGACTTTGATCTCACCTTGGTGATCAGCATCAATTACCCCTTCCAACACTTGAACTCCCTTCAATGCTAGGCCAGATCTAGGGGCAATCCATCCCATATGTTCTGGGGCAATCTGTACTCCAATTCATGTTTCAATGACAACTATTCCTCTTGGATCTAATCTGATTTCTTCATTAGAATGCAAGTCTACCCCTGCTGACTCTGGAGTTGCTCGATAGGGAGCTAAAGAACCTGGTATAATTTCCCAGTATAACAATGTTCCTCTAACTGAATTGGGTCGAACCTGTAAATTAGGAGTCATTAATCGCATTAAAGGAGTTTCATGTTCATACACAGGCCTATTGTTTAACACTTGCACCGCATGAAACACACGATCACGCCAGCCTGCCAAACTGCCATCTCCAGATTTGCGCAACTGTTCCTTCAATAACCCATTCATTCGTTCAATTAGCCCTGCCGCAGCTGAGTGGTAGGGGATGTGATATATCCACTCAATTCTCTTTTCCTGACAAAACTCCTGGATTAGTTTGCCTTTGAAATGTGACCCATTGTCACTTTGAATCTGCAAAGGCACTCCATAATGTAATATGATCTGATCTAACAACCTGATGGTATTCAATTGGGTTGCATGTTTGCAGGGCAAAACCATCAAATATCCCGAGTATGTATCTACAATAGTGCATGCATACTGACAACCTCTGCTGTTTGGCATAGGACCGATATAATCAATCTGCCAAATTTGACCTTGTAATTTTCCTCTTCTCAATGTACCTCTAACAATCTGAGGCATAGGTCTATGCAATTGGTGTTGGCACACGCTACACTGCAAAATGATTGTTTTCACTAGTTCTAACGGAAGACTGATGCCTCGAGCTTGTGCCCACCAGATAGTAGCCTTTTCTCCAAGGTGACCACTTTTCTGAAGGGCCATTTGGCCAAACCCTCCATATCGTCTTCCCGAGCCTCTGCATCCATTGTCGCAATCTTGGTGTGTTCGTCTGCAACAGAATTAAACCAACGTTCTAATGAATCTGTGGCACAATGTGCGTCCACATGATATACAGTGACTTCACTTTGTAACAACATTTGGAGGGGATTGGGTCCTCCGACGTATTCCATATCTATGACGGGTAATGTCCACAGTTGTGCTGCTTCGGAAAATCTTTGGCGTCTGCGTCCTGCGTCGATGACGTCGATGCGCCGTCCCCGAGGACCTCCTCCGACGGCCGACGTCACCCGATGTGATAAGTAGGACGCATGACGCCCATAGCCTCAGTTCCGTTTTTTCCGCAAACGTGTTCGCTTCGTGAATCTCGGTACGCCTCGACTCGTTTGAGTTTGCTGTTTTCTATTCTCGGTTCGTTGAACCTGTTCGGTTTGTTGTGAAGACCTGTTCGTGCCAATGTCTTTCTCGTCTTCAACCCCGCGTCTGGGCTTCAAGAACTGCGGGGACAGTGGGTCCAAGATGTCGGTCACGGACTCGCACAACGCCTGCCTCTGGTGCCTCGGGGAGGCCCACGATACGGACGACTGTGTCGAATGCCAGTCGCTCACTGCAAAGGCCTTGCGGGAACGCAAGAAGAAGCTGTCGGTAGGCTGGGTGTCTAAGCCCCGGAAGTCGAGGTCTGCAGGGCTTTCGACAGATGACTCGAGGGGCGACTCTCCGCGTCATCGTCGGAAGTCCGGTGGGTCTCCTTCTAGGAGTCGGTCTCGCCACTCCTCCACCTCTTCGAGGCATTCCAGGAAGCGCCGGCATAGGTCACCTTCCCCGTCCTCTTCCGAGGACTCCGCCCATCGGCGGGTCGCTTATCCCTCCATGCAAGCGACACCGGAGGAATGGACTTCCTTCGGGAAGCAGATGTTAGCGATTTTTGAATCGCAGGGCACCGGTCCGTCCGCGCCTCCGAGAGGGGCAGGTCGGCACTGGTCGAGAGACACTGCTCGTACGCCTCGGGCTCGGGTGGTCGGCATGGCTCGCGGGAGAGGTCCAGCTCGGACAAGGGTAGCCGTTCTCGCCATGCCTGTGCCAGGTCCCGGTCCTCGACTTGCTTGAGACCGTGTGATCCTGTGCCGTCTTCGAAGAAGACGTCGACGCCTGTGGCGCCGAGGTCGTCGACGATTTCTCTCGAGGCTCCGCCTCCGAGGGGGTCATCGACGCCGTCGGCACCTAGGTTGTCGAGAGACACGCTCGGAGCTCCAGCTTCGAGGACTGTGTCGACGCCGCAGATGCTGGCGGCGCTGCAGCTGACGTCGACGCCGATTCGCTCGCCGTCGACGCCTTTTCTGTCGACGCCGGCGCCCTCTGCGCCTTTCGAGGCGGTGGTGTCGGAGGGGCCCCGTGGCACGGGGTTTGCCCCTAGAAAGTCTGTGGCTAAGGTCTGGCACTGCTTTGGTCCATGGAGGTCGTCCTCTCCCCGCCTGGAGTACATGGCGGCCTGGTTCCGGTTACGGTTCCAGATGACCTTAACTCGGGCCATAGCCAATTTGATGACCTGAGGCAGTCGCTGCATGATGCCAGTGAACTGGACACCTCTCCGCAGGTGGAGTTTTGTCGGCCAGAGGCTGGCACTCAAGCCGATTCTTCATATCGGCGCCTTATGTCTCGGGTTACCGAGTACTTGGGTTGGTCAGCTCCCCCAGGGGAGTTCGTTCAGGATGATCTCACGGACATCCTTGATCTCAGTCCACCCACTGACCCGGTTTTGCCTTTTCAAATGGCTCTTCAGAGAAGGGTGGCGGCGGCTTGGACTGCTCTGGAGAGTCTCCCGGCAGTGGGCAAGTCTTTGTCGCGAAAATACCGTACAGCCAGTAGCGACCCCTGCTACTTGTCTAGACACCCCACCCCGGAGAGTTTGGTGGTGCAGGCGGCTACGGCCCCGGCAAAGCAGGCGTCGTATCCTACCATCCCTCCGGATAGGGACGACAAACGTTTTGACGGCTGGGCGAAGAAAGTGTTTTCTTCGGGGGGTATGGCGCTTCAGGCGGCCAACTTCATATGTGCCTTGTCTCGTTTCACACACACTCTGTGGAACTGTGTTGCATTAGCGGCTGATCATATTCCCAAAGGGGACGAACGGGATGGTTTCCTTGCTATGGTTCAGGATGGCAATGATGCAATGTGTGAGGCCGTTCAGTCGGGTTTGGACTTGGCGGATTGTGTCAGTCAGTCCATGGCGGCGAGCACCGTAATGCGCAGGTTTGCGTGGTTGCGGAAGTCTGGGTCACTCCTGATGTGCAGTCCCAGCTCCTCAACATGCCTTTTGACGGTGAACACCTTTTTGGCAGCAAGGCTGACGAGAGTCTTGAGAGGTTGCAGACCTCCAAAGCTGCAGTGAAGTCGTTGGGCGCTGCAGTTTGCCAACCTCCGCCTTTTCGTCCTAGGGGACAGCAATGGAGGGGAGGTTCCTTTTGCTATTACTCGTCCTTCAGTAAAGCGAGGGGCGCTAGCAGTCAAAGAGGCCATCGTAAGAGTGCCAGAGGTGGAAACAAAGGTACTCGAGGTGCCAAGGCCGCTCGGGCAGTTGCCTCTTTGCCCTCAGGCAACGCCGCAGCCGCTACCATTCAGTCATGAGGCCAGGTCCCATGGTTCGCCGGTTGGGGGGAAGGCTGGTGCAGCATCTTGTAGAGTAGCAAGCCATTAGTTCGGATGTGTGGGTTCTGGAGATCATAACCAACAGCTAATGTCTTCCTTTTCGGCACAGGGCTCACGACAATCCACCAGGGAACCTCTCTTTGAAGTGTCCGGATCCGCTCCTTGTGCAGGAAATTCAAACCCTGCTGGAGAAAGGCGCCATAGAACTGGTGCCTGTAGCGGAGAGGAACAAGGGATGGTATTCCCCTTATTTTTTGATTTCGAAGAAAGACGGGGGATTGAGACCCATCATGGACGGTTTGAACAAACTCCTCAGGAAGGACAAGTTCAAGATGGTGACTCTTTCTCAAGTGCTCCAGGCCCTTCAACTTCAGGACTGGATGGTGTCTCTCGACCTCAAGGATGCTTATTTCCATGTGCTGATACATCCCAAGCACAAGAAGTACCTGAGGTTTGCGGTTGGCGACTCGCACTTTCAGTTTCGGGTCCTGCCGTTCGGATTGACCTCCGCCCCGAGGGTTTTCACCAAGCTCATGGTGGTGGTGGCAGCGCATCTCAGGAAAGGGGGGGATTCACGTCTACCCCTACCTGGACAATTGGTTGATCAGGGGGAGCTCTGCCGAGCAAGTCCTGGATCATCTGTCCGTCACCTGCCACTCCCTTCACAGGCTGGGCTTCTCCCTCAATTTAAGTCAAGTCCCCTTTGACACCAACGCAGCGGCTCCAGTACATCGGGGCAGTGCTCGACACGTCCCTGGGGCAGTGTTTTCCTCCTCAGATGAGGGCTCTTCACATTCAGCAGATGGTGCACAAGTTTCAGCTTGCCCAGAATCTCCCAGCGTCAGAATTCTTGAGACTGCTCGGCCTCATGGCATCCTGCATTCTTCTGGTGCCAGAGGCTCGTCTGCGGATGAGATCTTTGCAGTGGGCACTCAAGCTCCAGTGTTCTCAGTCCTCCGGCAGGCTGTCGGACCCTGTTCAGGTGCCGCCCTCGGTAGCCCGGGACCTTCTGTGGTGGGCCGTCGAGGGCAATCTGATGAAGGGGGGGGCCCCATTTTGGCTGTCCTGGCCGGAGGTGACGATTGTGACGGACGCATCCCTCACGCGATGGGGAGCTCATGCCAACGAGTTGACAGCGGTCGTTGGTCTACGTCGGAGTCCAGACTCCATATCAGTCTGTTGGAGCTGAGGGCCGTCAGGCTAGCACTGAAGGCTTTTCTGCCGACTGTGCGCGGAAAGAGTGTCCTGATTATAACGGACAACACAGTGGCCATGCACTACCTCAGCAAAAAGGGGGGGCAGGGTCACTTGCGCTGTGCAGGAAGGCGATGCAGCTCGAGTTCTGGGCCATCCAGCAGGAAGTTTCGATCTTGCCGGTTTATCTGGCCGGAGACGACAACGAGACGGCGGATGCTCTGAGCAGGCAGAGCACGATCTCTCACGAGTGGGAGCTGGCTCAGGAGATTCTCCTGGAGATCTTCGCCCTTTGGGGGACCCCTCAAGTGGATCTCTTCGCCTCCAGTGTCAACCAGAAGTGCGAAAGGTTTTGCTCGCGGGAATTTCCTCCAAAAGGAGCCTTAGGAGACGCGTTTGTGGTGGACTGGTCATTCCCGCTGCTGTACGCGTTTCCTCCAGTCCCCGTCATCCCGCAAGTGCTGCGGAGGTTACGGAGGTTCGGTTCCCGGATGATCCTCATTGCTCCGGCGTGGGCCCGGAGGACCTGGTACCCGGACCTTCTAGACTTGTTCATCTGCCCTCCACGTCGTCTTCCCTACCGAGACGATCTGCTCTCACGGGAGGGGATCAGGTTCTCCATCCAGAGGTCAGATCCCTCAATCTTCACGCTTGGCTTCTCAAAGGTTGAGGTATAAGGATTGGGACCTCCCTGAAGACGTGATGGAGGTGTTGCTATCGACCAGGCGGCCGGTAACTAAGTCTCTGTACCGTTGCCGTTGGAGAAAGTTCTGCGACTGGTGCAGAGTTCAGAATGTGGATCCTTTTGAATGTGACATTCCCATGGTTCTGTCTTTTTTGCTTTCTTTGGCCCACAGGGACTTGCAAGTGGGGACCATTAAAGGTTATCTGGCGGCGCTGTCCATATTGAAGCGCTCGTGTGAAGAGTGTTCCTATTTTAAAATTCCTTTAATTTCTCAGTTTCTGAAAGGGTTCACTAATGTGTTCCCTCCGTCACCTTTTCTGGTGCCCGGTTGGGATCTGAACCTTGTTATTAAGTTTCTTATGGGTGCTCTTTTTGAGCCTTTGCATTCTTGCCCTTTGAGGCTGTTGACTCTGAAAACTGTGTTTTTGGTTGCGGTTACTTCCTATCGCAGAGTGAGTGAGTTACAGGCACTTTCAGTTAAGCCACCCTTCACTGTGTTTCAGAAGGACAGGGTTGTCCTTAGAGTTTGTCCTTCTTTTCTTCCGAAGGTGGTTTCGGACTTTCATTTGAGCCAGAAGGTTGTTCTTCCGGCGTTCTATCCTCCTCCACATCCTGGTAAGGAAGAGGAAAGGCTCCATAGGCTTGATCCTAGGAGAGCGCTGAGCTTTTATATTTCGCACATGTCCCAGGTCAGAGTGGACGATCAACATTTCATTGGATACGCTGGAAAGCGTTTGGGACAAGCTGTAACGAAACAGACTTTGTCTCGTTGGATTATTTTAGCTATCTCCGAGTGTTACCGCTTGGCGGGTAAGGACCCTCCGGCTGGCTTGCGGGCCCATTCTACCAGGGGAGTGGCTGCGTCTACTGCCCTGCAGAGGGGAGTTCCTATTCGTCACATCTGTGATGCAGCCACCTGGGCTTCAGTACATACCTTTGTACGTCACTCTTCCCTTGATTCCATCAGAGGGCAAGATCTGGCCTTTGGCAAGGCAGTTCTCTATTCCGCAATTTGATTGGGCATGCTAAATTTGTATTCTAAATTCTTTCCCACCTCCTTGCTTGGTACTGCTTTGGGAGTCTGTCATAGATATGGAATACGTCGGAGTACCCAATCCTCTCGAAGAACAAGTTACCTTCTTACCTGGTAACGTTCTTTCGATGGGATGGTCCGACGACGTATTCCATGTCGCTCCCTCCCTGCCTTCCACCGCTGCAGAATTTCTTTTGCGATTGCAGCTTGCATTCCGCAAGTCCTTGTGTGTCTGACTGGCAGAAAACTGGTGGCACACGTTCTGGGAAAAAACTATAACTGAGGCTATGGGCGTCGTGCGTCCTACTTATCACATCGGGTGACGTCGGCCGTCGGAGCAGGTCCTCGGGGACGGTGCATCGACGCAGAACGCAGACGCCAAAGATTTTCCGAAGCAGCATAGCTGTGGACATTACCTGTCATAGATATGGAATACGTCGTCGGACCATCCCATCGAAAGAACGTTACCAGGTAAGAAAGAAACTTGTTCTTCTGCAATATCTTTCCACAGTTCTTTTCCCCACAACTGTTTTGAATGAATCTTCCATCCATTCTTTTGCCAAGTCGGCAACCACACTGCCAATCCATTAGCCACTGACCATGAATCTGTGTAAACATGGCATTGACCAGGGGTCTCTTGTTTCAACAGTTGGTAAACAGCGTAAAGTTCTGCGAACTGACTGCTCTTTCCTTTCCCTGTCGTTGTCAACATCTTTTTTTGTTTTGGGATTGTACGTCACTGCTTTCCAGTACCGCTCAGTTCCCACATATCGAGCGGAACCATCCGTGAACCAAGCATGCTCTGTTTGCTCCACGGTCAAATCACTGTAAGGGACTCCCCATTTCACGGGAGACTCACGTTTTGCAGGCACCTCCGGTGGTATGTAATCTGAGGGCGGTATGTTGGCTACTTGCTCATGTAATTTTGCCACTCCACCCTTTCCTGATTTGGCTCGGTCTTGAATATACCATTTCCACTTAATTATGCTGGCTTCTTGAGCATGTCCTATACGATGCGTTTTAGGAGAGCTTAGTACCCACTGCATGATTGGTATTTCAGGTCTCATGAATACATCATGACTTAAGGTCATCTGCTCAGTATCAACAAGAGCCCAATAACATGCCAGCAATTGCTTCTCAAACGGAGTATATGAGTTACCAGTATAAGGCAACTTACGACTCCAAAACCCTAATGGCACACGTTTCCTGTCTTGTTTCTGCCACACACTCCAGTTAGCATAATTGTCTTGTACAGACACATTTAATTCCACTTCGCCTTCCTTCAAGGGCCATAAATCAAGCACTTGCTGCATGGTGTCTTTCGCCATCTCAAAAGCTTTCTGCTGCTCTTCCCCCCACTGAAACTCATATTTCTTTCGTGTCACCTTGTAGAGGGGGGCCAATAACTGCCCTAAATGCGGAATGTGCTGTCTCCAAAACCCAAACAGTCCTATAAACTGCTGAGCTTGCTTTTTCCTCGTTGGAGTGGTGAATTCAAGTATTTTCTGTCGTGCTTTTGGCACCATTTCCCGATGCCCATGATGCCACTGAATCCCTAAGAATATCACTGTTTCAGCTGGACCTTGAATTTTACTCAGATTAATCTCCCACCCTTCCTTATTCAATCCTTCTATAAGGACATCTAGCTGACTTTGCACGCTATGCTCGACCTTGCCCTGGATCAAAATATCATCAATGTAATGAGAGATTTGTATGTCAGGTTTACATGGTATCTTGTCTAAGTGCTCTGCCACCAGCCGGTGACAGATAGTCGGACTGTGCATGTACCCCATGGGTAGTCTCGTGAAAGTGTACTGACGTCCACCCCATGAAAATGCAAACTGTTCTTGACACTCGGCAGCAATTGGCACGGAGAAAAATGCATTAGCTAAATCGATCACTGCATACCAAGTCCCCTCAAACTTTTGGACATTTTCAATCAAAGTAATAGCATCTGGGACTGCGGACACTAAGGGAGGAGTGTGTTTATTCAACTCCCTGTAATCCACCGTCATCCTCCACGACCCATCCCCCTTTTTAATGGGCCAGAGCGGATTGTTCCATGATGTGGTAATAGGGCGTAATACACCCGCCTCCACGTACTCGTTGATGGTGTCTGAGATTTCCTTGTGCCCCCCAGGAATGCGGTATTGTTTCATGGCTACCCGCTTAGTCGCCACTAGCACTTGCACTGGGGGCATCTTCAATTTGCCTACAGCATGGGTGCACAACATATGGCCCACGGGCCAGTTGCGGCCGGCCATGCTCTTTTGTCTGGCCCGCGAGGCACAAACACTTTCCTAATGGAGGGCGGCCCGTAAGCAGCATGGGCAGCCCTCCATTAGGAAAGTCTTTGTTGTCTTCCGGGCCGGAAAAAACACTGGCTGTCATTGGCTCAGCACACACGCACCACGTCGTTCCTATGAGCCACGTAGTGTGTGTGTGCTGCACCAATGGAGGGCCAGCACTATGGCTGGCGTGGTCCATAAGGCTTGATGCCGGAAGGCATTTCAGCCTTGGACCACGCCAGCCGTAGTACGATTCCAGCGACTTCCAGCTTACCTGCCTCCCAGCACGTCTCCGGTAAGTGGTCTGTTTGTGTTTGTGTGTCGGGTCTGTTTTGCTGTATGTTTGTGTGTGTATGTTGAGATGCGGGTGTCGGGGGGGGGGGGGGTGTCGGATGTGTATGAATGTTTGGATTTGAATGTTTTGTGTGTATATGTTGAGATGCGGGGGTGGGGGGGTGTCGGATGTGTATGAATGTTTGGATTTTAATGTTTTTTGTGTGTATATTGAGATGCGGGGTGGGGAGGGGTGTCGGATGTGTATGAATGTTTGGATTTTAATGTTTTTTGTGTGTATGTTGAGATGCGGGGGTCGGGGGTGTCGGATGTGTATGAATGTTTGGATTTTAATGTTTTTTGTGTGTATGTTGAGATGCGGGGTGGGGGGGTGTTGGATGTGTATGATTGTTTGGATTTGAATGTTTTGTGTGTATGAGATGTGGGGGTGGGGGCGGTGTCGGATGTGAATGAATGTTTGGATTTGAATGTTTTTGGCGTGTATGTTGAGATGGGGGGGTCGGGGGTGTCGGATGTGTATGAATGTTTGGATTTTAATGTTTTTTGTGTGTATATTGAGATGCGGGGTGGGAAGGGGTGTCGGATGTGTATGAATGTTTGGATTTTAATGTTTTTTGTGTGTATGTTGAGATGCGGGGGTCGGGGGTGTCGGATGTGTATGAATGTTTGGATTTGAATGTTTTTTGTGTGTATGTTGAGATGCAGAGGTGGGGGCGGTGTCAGATGTGTATGAATGTTTGGATTTTAATGTTTTTGTGTGTATGAGATGTGGGGGTGGGGGCGGTGTCGGATGTGAATGAATGTTTGGATTTGAATGTTTTTGGCGTGTATGTTGAGATGGGGGTGTGTGGGGGGTCGGATGTGTATGAATGTTTGGATTTGAATGTTTTTTGTGTGTATGTTGAGATAAGGGGGTGGGGGGGTGTCGGGTGTGCATGAATGTTTGTTTTGGAGTGTAAGTGCGCTGTATGTTGATATGCAGGGTCTGTATGTGTGCATGCCTGCTAGTTTGTATGCTGAGTTGGGGGGTGGGGGGTTTTGGTCTGTATGGGAGCTTGTTTGAGAGTGTGCTGATGTGGGGGGTTCGGGTCTGTATGGGTGCATGCTTGATTGTGTGCTGATTTGGGGGGTGGGGGGTTCGGGTGTGTATGGGTGCATGTTTGTGTGTGTGCTGAGTTGGGGGGTGGGGGGTTTGGAGTTGGGGGTGGGGGCTTCTGGTCTGAATGGGTGCTGGTTTGTGTGTCCTGATTTGGGTGGTGGGGGGTTCGGGTGTGTATGGGTGCATGTTTGTGTGTGTGCTGAGTTGGGGGGTGAGGGGTTCGGGTCTGTATGGGTGCTTGTTTGAGTGTGTGCTGATTTGGAGGGTGGGGGGTTCGGGTGTGTATGGGTGCATGTTTGTGTGTGTGCTGATTTGGGGCGTGGGGGGTTCGGGTCTGTGTGTGCTGATTTGGGGGGTGGGGTTTCGGAGTTGGGGGGTGGGGGGTTCGGGTCTGTATGGGTGCATGTTTGTGTGTGCTGAGTTGGGGGATGGGGGTTTGGAGTTGGGGGGTGGTGGGTTTGGGTCTGTATGGGTGCATGCTTGAGAGTGTGTGCTGATTTGGGGGGTTCGGGTCTGTATGGATGCTGGTTTGTGTGTGCTGAGTTGGGGGGTGGGGGGGTTCGGGTCTGTATGGGTGCATGCTTCAGAGTGTGCTGATTTGGGGGGTGGGGGGTTCGGGTCTGTATGGGTGCATGTTTGTGTGTGTGCTGATTTGGGAGGTGGGGGGTTCTGGTCTGTATGGGTGCTGGTTTGTGTGTGCTGATTTGGGGGGTGGTGGGTTCGGAGTTGGGGGGTGGGGGTTCGGGTGTGTATGGGTGCATGTCTGTGTGTGTGCTGAGTTGGGGGGTGGGGGGTTCGGGTCTGTATGGGTGCATGCTTGAGAGTGTGTGCTGATTTGGGGGGTGGGGGTTCGGGTCTGTATGGGTGCATGTTTGTATGTGCTGAGTTGGGGGGGTGGGGGGTTCGGGTCTGTATAGGTGCATGTTTGTGTGTGTGCTGAGTTGGGGGATGGGGGTTTGGGTCTGTATGGGTGCATGTTTGTGTGTGCTGAGTTGGGGGGTGGGGGGTTTGGGGTCTGTATGGGTGCATGTTTGTGTGTGTGCTGAGTTGGGGGTGGGGGGTTTGGTTCTGTATGCGTGCTTGTTTGAGAGTGCTGATTTGGGGGGTGGGGGGGATCGGGTCTGTATGGGTGCATGTTTGTGTGTGTGCTGAGTTCGGGGATGGGGGTTCGGGTCTGAGTGGGTGCTTGTTTGAGAGTGTGCTGATTTGGGGGTGGGGGGTTCGGGTCTGTATGGGTGCATGCTTGAGAGTGTGTGCTGATTTGGGGGGTGGGGGTTCGGGTCTGTATGGGTACATGTTTGTATGTGCTGAGTTGGGGGGGTGGGGAGTTCGGGTCTGTATAGGTGCATGTTTGTGTGTGTGCTGAGTTGGGGGATGGGGGTTCGGGTCTGTATGGGTGCATGTTTGTGTGTGCTGAGTTGGGGGGTGGGGGGTTTGGGGTCTGTATGGGTGCATGTTTGTGTGTGTGCTGAGTTGGGGGTGGGGGGTTTGGTTCTGTATGGGTGCTTGTTTGAGAGTGCTGATTTGGGGGGTGGGGGGTTCGGGTCTGTATGGGTGCATGTTTGTGTGTGTGCTGAGTTGGGGGATGGGGGTTTGGGTCTGAGTGGGTGCTTGTTTGAGAGTGTGCTGATTTGGGGGTGGGGGGTTCGGGTCTGTATGGGTGTATGTTTGTGTGTGTGCTGAGTTGGGGGATGGGGGTTCGGGTCTGAGTGGGTGCTTGTTTGAGAGGGTGCTGAGTTGGGGGTGGGGAGTTCGGGTCTGTATGGGTGCATGCTTGAGAGTGTGCTGATTTGGGGGTGGGTGGTTCGGGTCTGTATGGTTGCATGTTTGTGTGTGCCGAGTTGGGGGGTGGGGGGGTTTGGGTCTGTATGGGTGCTGGTTTGTGTGTGCTGATTTGGGGGTGGGGGATTCGGAGTTGGGGGGTGGGGGGTTTGGGTGTGTATGGGTGCATGTTTGTTTGCTGAGTTGGGGGTGGGGGTTCGGGTCTGTATGGGTGCTGATTTGGGGGGTGGGGGTTTGGAGTTGAGGGGGTGGGGGTTCGGTTCTGTATGGGTGCTGATTTGGTGGGTGGGGGGTTCGGTTCTGTATGGGTGCTTGTTTGAGAGTGTGCTGATTTGGGGGTGGGGGGTTCGGGTCTGTATGGGTGCTGGTTTGTGTGTGCTGATTTGGGGGGTGGGGGGTTCGGAGTTGGGGGGTGAAGGGTGCCAGGATGAATAACATCACAGACAACGGGCAGCCTTGCCTGGTGCCCCGTAGGATCACCCAGGCAGGTGAAATGTGTTTGCCAGTGTGAACCCTGGCCACTGGCCTGATGTATAGCAACTGCACCCAGTGTATAAATCCCGGGCCAAACCCAAATCGGCATCACCACGTAGATCTGTAATAGCTTGTTTTGTTCCTCTCCCTCCTTTCTCCTCCCATCTCCCTCACCTTGTGTAATTCTCCGGCTCTACCAGAAATGTTGTCAGGCCTAGGACGGTAGTCGCCTGTCTGTTCCCATTTCCTTCCTATCTGTGTCGCTAGGCCGAGTACGATAGTTAATTCGCATTCTTGTTGTTCATGGCCTGTAAAATTGTTTTGTATTTTCCCTTTTTCCCTCCCTTGTCGAGAAGCACTTTGAAACACATTGTGTATAGGCGCTATATAAATAAACTATCATAGCATATCATTAGAGTTGTTGGGCCAGAGTGTCAAGGGTCAGCAGTGGGTGTGGTTTATTTGTACATTCCTAAAGAAATGGCATGGAAGTAAATGGCTTGCAATATTCAAACTGGTAGTACTCCAGTTGCCCTGGCCAGGAAGAAACTGAGATAAGTTTCTTTGTATGTTCACTAAAGTAATTGGTCATCCTATGATAATTCCTTTCAAAAGCTCATAATTTGGCAACAGCTTGTGCTTTGAAATGTAATTTTTTTCTTTTTAAAGAATGTCCTCAATTTCCACCTTAATCTCAAACATAGCAGGTTGATATGCTATGCAGCCCACTATTCCTGAAAGTATCCATCAATAAGTGCATGAAAAGGTATCCTGGCAAGGCTATGTTCTTTATCTGATCTTGTTCTTTTGTCGCTTCTAGGATTCTCAAAAAAGTATCATTTGTATATACTCTAGACTAGGACCGTCGTAGTGGGAGCATAACAGTGGAGTTTGTATTGTTATCCAAAGATGTCCCTGCCAATGTTCAGTGCAGTAAAAAAAAGAAAGATTGACCAGGAGCACCGTCAATTTAAGGATGAGTGGACTGAGGTTTTTTTTCATGGAGTCCAAACCTAATGTGTACTCGTGTCTCATTTGTCTCGAATGCATAGCAGTCCCCAAGGAATATAATATCCGCCGCCATTGTGAAACAAAACATTCACAATATAAGGATTTGTAGGGGGAAGCGAGAATTAAGAAAGCTGGGGAGCTAAAAACACAGTTGACTAAGCAACAGGGTGTTTTTCCCAGAAAAGAAAAAGAATCTGAATGTGCTACCTTTGCGAGTTATAAGGTTGCACAGCTTATTGCAAGGTCAGCACGTCCTTTCACAGATGGGGATTTTGTTAAAGACTGCCTGATGGAGATTTGCGAGGCAGTGTGTAAAGAAAAAAAAGATGCTTTAACAAATGTTCCCCTTTCACGTATGAGTATCCAGCGGCGTATTGTAGATATAGCTGACAATTGTTACAGCCAACTGAAAATGCGTTGTAAGGATGTCAAGTTCTTTTCAGCTGCCCTTGATGAGAGCACAGATGCAAGTGACACAGCCCAACTCTTCATTTTCATTCGGGGGGTCGATAATCAATGCAAAGTATTTCAGGAACTGGCTTCCCTGGTATCTTTGCATGGCAGGACTACTGGTACTGACATTTTTAATGCCTTTCAAAAAGTCATCGATGATTTAAATTTGCCATGGGATGCTTTGGTAGGTGTGACGACTGATGGGGCGCCAGCCATGGTTGGGGAGCAAAATGGGTTTATTGGCTGCTTGAAAAGGCACTTGGGCGAGAAGGCTATCCATTAAAGAAATTATCACTGCATCATCCACCAGGAGGCATTATGTGCAAAACATTTGAAATTCACTGAAGTCATGGACTTTGTTGTGAAAAGGGTTAATTTTGTCTGTGCATGCTCTTTAAATCACCGATTGTTTCAGGCGTTTTTAGAAGAGGTAAAGGCGGAATATGGTGATGTCCTATATCACATCGATGTCCGATGGCTTAGTCGTGGCAGTGTGCTGAAGCGATTCTTTGCTTTACGGCACGAAATAAAAGCATTCCTTGATGAAAAGGGAATGGACACTTCTGTCATGCAAGATATTGACTGGGTAGCTGACTTTGCTTTTCTGACTGACCTGACAGGCCATTTCAATGATTTAAATTTAAAGTTGCAAGGAAGCCAAAATCTCATATCGGATCTGTTTGAGGCAGTTTGTACCTTTGAAATAAAGTTAAGGCTTCTGACAGCCCAACTGGAGAAAGGGATGCTGGTACACTAGCCCGCATGTGCAGAGGTTTTCCCCCATGACAAGTATGTAGGATGGTACCGGCATGCGAAGGTCCTGAAGGAACTGCAAAATGTTTTTGAGAATCGTATCTCACAATTCAAGTCCCAGCGAGCCTCTTTTAAACTTTTTGCAGGCCCTTTCTCTGCTGATGTTGACAGTGTGCAACCTGGACTGCAACTGGAACTGATTGAACTTCAGTGCTGTAGTGCCCTCAGAAATAAGCACAGAGAGATGCTTTTATTAGTCTTGTATCAGTCTCTGGACACTGCTCAATTCCCCAATCTGTCACGGGAAGCATTAAAGATGGTTTCTATGTTTGGCAGTAATTACATTTGTGAGCAAGTTTTTTCACAAATGAAACTACATAAATCCAGCCTAAGGACAAGACTAACTGACCAACATCTCCATGCTATCCTGAGAGTAGGAACATCATCACTGGAGCCCGAGATCCAGAAACTGACAGCTGAGAAACGCTGCAATGTTTCTCACTGATCAACTATGTCTGGTTCACTGTTTCATCCTGTATGATTTGGGGAAATGTATAGTACAACATGTAAGTTTTAAATACAAATAAAATGGTACACCTCCAAAAAGGTGTTTTTTCCAACTGTCATAGTGTTTGGTTGGCGGTGGGGGGGTGCCATGGGGCAGAGTGTTTGGTTGAGGGGTGGGTGCCATAGGGCATAGTGTTTGGTTGAGGGGTGAGGGCCATGGGGCATAGTGTTTGGTTGGGTGTTGGGGGTGAGGGCCATGGGGCATAGTGTTTGGTTGAGGGGTGGGGGCCATGGGGCATAGTGTTTGGTTGGGTGTTGAGGGAGCCATGGGGCATAGTGTTTGGTTGAGGGAGTTGGGGGCCATGGGGCATAGTGTTTGGTTGGGGTTGGGGTTGAGGGTGCCATGGGGCATAGTGTTTGGTTGAGGGGTGGGGGCCATGGGGCATAGTGTTTGGTTGGGTGTTGAGGGTGCCATGGGGCATAGTGTCTGGTTGGGGGTGAGGGGGCCATGGGGCATAGTGTTTGGTTGAGGGTGCTATGGGGCATAGTGTTTGGTTGGGAGTGAGGGTGCCATGGGACATAGTGTTTGGTTGGGGTTGAGGGTGCCATGGGGCATAGTGTTTGGTTGAGGGGTGGGGGCCATGGGGCTTAGTGTTTGGTTGGGGGCTGAGGGAGCCATGGGGCATAGTGTTTGGTTGGGGTTTAGGGAGCCATGGGGCATAGTGTTTGGTTGGGGGTGAGGGTGCCATGGGGCATAGTGTTTGGTTGAGGGTGCCATGGGGCATAGTGTTTGGTTGAGGATGCCATGGGGCATAGTGGTTGGTTGAGGGTGAGGGTGCCATGGGGCATAGTGTTTGGTTGGGGTTGAGGGTGCCATGGGGCATAGTGTTTGGTTGAGGCGTGGGGGCCATGGGGCATAGTGTTTGGTTGAGGGGTGGGGTTGCCATTGGGCATAGTGTTTGGTTGAGGGGTGGGGGCCATGGGGCATAGTGTCTGGTTGGGGCTTGAGGGAGCCATGGGGCATAGTGTTTGGTTGGGGGTGAGGTGGCTATGGGGCATAGTGTTTGGTTGAGGGTGCCATGGGGCATAGTGTTTGGTTGAGGGGTGGGGGCCATGGGGCATAGTGTTTGGTTGGGGGTTGAGGGAGCCATGGGGCATAGTGTTTGGTTGTGGGGTGCGGTGCCATGGGGCATAATGTTGGGAAACCCAAACAGCAAACTATAGCACTCCAAAATAACGGAATGTCCAATCTAGGGTCAATAAAATATATATAAGTTAATTAAACAGACGAGATACAATAACTAAATAGAAATAAATTATGACAATGGAAAATGTGTAGTACAAAATGTAAGTTTGAAATGCAAATAAAAATCGTTACCCCTCAAAAACATATTCTTTTTCCATGTGTTTAATACAAATTGGGGGTTTAAAAAGCCTCCTGCCACGCCCGCCTACCGCCACGCCCACAATTACTTTTCGGCCCACTATAATCCTCATGTAAGGTACTTTCGGCCCTCTATTGAGGGGTGGGGGCCATGGGGCATAGTGTTTGGTTGGGTGTTGAGGGTGCCATGGGGCATAGTGTTTGGTTGAGGGTGAGGGGGCCATGGGGCATAGTGTTTGGTTGGGGTGCCATGGGGCCTACTGTTTGGTTGGGGGTGAGGGTGCCATGGGGCATAGTGTTTGGTTGGGGTTGAGGGTGCCATGGAGCATAGTGTTTGGTTGAGGGGTGGGGGCCATGGGCATAGTGTTTGGTTGAGGGGTGGGGTTGCCATGGGGCATAGTGTTTGGTTGGGGGTTGAGGGAGCCATGGGGCATAGTGTTTGGTTGGGGGTTGAGGGAGCCATGGGGCATAGTGTTTGGTTGGGGGTGAGGGGGCCATGGGGCATAGTTTTTGGTTGAGGGTGCCATGGGGCATAGTGTTTGGTTGGGGGTGAGGGTGCCATGGGGCATAGTGTTTGGTTGAGGGGTGGGGATGCCATGGGGCATAGTGTTTGGTTGAGGGGTGGGGTGCCATGCGGCATAATGTTGGGCAATCCAAACAGCAAACTATAGCAGTCCAAAATAACAGAATGTCCAATCTAAGGTCAATAAAATATATATAAGTTAATTAAACAGACGAGATACAATAACTAAATAGAAATAAATTATAACAATGGAAAATGTGTAGTACAAAATGTAAGTTTGAAATGCAAATAAAAATCGTTACCCCTCAAAAACATATTATTTTTCCATGTGTTTAATACAAATTGGGGGTTTAAAAAGCCTCCTGCCACGCCCGCCTACTGCCCCGCCTACATTTCATTTACTTTTCAGCCCACTATAGTCCTCGTGTAAGGTACTTTCGGCCCTCTGTCAAAATCAGTTGTGCACCCCTGGCCTACAGTAATGGGTGTACAAATCAATGCACTCACCCCTTGTGTGTTTCCTGGCCCCCAAAAAATCTTAACATCAACATGAGGCCGCCTATCCACTTTTATGCGGGCAGACGCTGCCGGAGCTTGGCCGAAGCCCTAGTCAAACTTCGAATGAGTGTGACTTGTCTCCGCCTCTAGCATCGCACTCACCACCTTTCTCAAATCAGCGTATGTCGGCTGGTATGGGGAAGGTGTCCCCATAGACCCTTCATCTTGTTCTTCTACAGGGGGGGCAGAAGGTGAGGCGTCCCCCTGTGTCGTGGTGACTACTTGTTTCTTAACCTGTTTATACCATTCTTTTGCTGCAAGTCCTCGTTTTCTTTATAATCCATACATTACTCTGGTTTCAATGCCATCAATTTCTTCGTGTGGCACACCATCTTTTAACAAAGCCAAAAACATGTCTTTTCGGGACACTCGGGAGTCTCTGCTATCTTGCCGCGTGCCTTCATTTGTTCTCTCACTGCGCCCCTCTGTCTCTCGTGGCTTGTTATCGCTCTTATCCCACTCTCCCAAATCTGCAAGTTGCCGAATGGCATCTGCTACCTCATCCGTAGCCTTGCCCGTCATGCCTACAAGCAAAGTCATAATGACACTTTTGTATGCGGGTGGCGCATTTCTAATCTCCATGTTTCGAGTTGAAACTGAGAGCGGTACTGGTCCCATGTGATCAGGAGCATCTATGTGAATCGCCTCTTTCATAGCATGCTCTCTGACTTTTTGAATTGCTTCTCTCAATGTATACCTCTTCGTTTCTTCACTGGGCCAATCTGTGGTTATAGGGTATTTACGGTTACATGCTTGGGCTATCAGGTGCAACAAAGACACCTGCGTATCTTGACCATTTGCAACAGGGGGCGGTCCTGCTCTTAAGACCTCCTGTACATTAACGTCAATTGACGGGTAAAAAACGCGGTGAATCAGTAGAATCTACCAACAACCCTGCAGCACCCCCATCTAGCAATCTCACCATCCATGTCAATAAAGCTTCCCCTGATTTTTGCCTCAAACGGGTAATAATTTCCCCAACCTCCTGTTGTGTGTAATCCTCCAGCGTGGTTAAATCCACCATTCCGCCACCAGGATTCTGCAGGTGTGGTCCGGCTCGTTGCCTTCTAACAGGCTTCGCCGCCACTGTTTTCTGTTTCACCTTTGGTTTGGGGTCACTCTTCTGCAGAACTACTTTCTAGACTGGTCGAATCAAAAATATCACCATCCCATTTGTCCGGATCCCAGTCTACACCAGCGGTAGCGATTACAGTTGCCACCTTTCTTTTGTTGACCCCTCCCCGTCTTTTCCTATACTTATATCGCGCCACTCTGACTGCTGCCCTCTCGGCCACCGCCTGATATGTGTTGGCCTTATCTTTAAACAATTTAATTTGAATCTGCTGCATTAACGCAGTCTGCCGTTCTGCAGCTAGTTCTCTCTCTAATCTCAAAACCTCAGCGTTCATATCCATTTGCCTCTGATGTATTTTCCTATAAGCATGCAAAAGAACCCAACCTCACCTACCTAATGCCGCACATTCTTTACCACGTTCTACTGGAACTTGTTGCAAACATGCAATTACATCAGTCGGATCGGCATCTCCCAATCCTTGATCTCAAGTTTCACTTAAACCGGCACCACATGCCCACGCTTGAGCCAACTTATCATACGGACTCTTCGTCCAACCTGGAATAACATCATCAGAACAGTCACCGCCAGCGGTAACTCTCTTCTTCTTGAACAAACTACTCATTATCGCAAGCAAAGCACAGCCTCGTTGAACCTATATATTTTCTTCTCCACACTGCAATCACTCCCACAGGCACTCAAACAATTACCAAAGAGCGAAAAAGAACTTCACTTACACGACAACCAAATATTATCTACATTTCAACAGATTCTTGGATGCACGGAACAACTCATCACGTACATCCTGTTCGTGACGCCAAAAATGTACTGCTCTCCCCCGAAAAGTGCACGAAAAACAACCATAAATCATCAATGCAATTATGGAGCAAGTACTTTGAACCACAAAAACAGACACACAATAACTCGCAACCACGAACTCTTAGAAGATAAATCAGCTCTTTATGGCTATTTATTCAAAGCTTACAAGTACATAGAAATAATTCATAAAAATAATATGGACACAGTTCACAGAAGAAATAAAGAAGTCAAAGGGAAATACATCACCGTGAGCGTAATACCAGTCCTCATCTCTTCCAGAAGCGGCTGGAAGACCCCGGGGACAGCCAGGCCGAGAGTACCACAGCTCACAGGAAGGCCAGACGTAGCGTCCTTCTCTGGCTGAAGTCTCACCTGACCCCCTCCGTGCCTTCACATATATACACACTCCACAAAGGGGAGTTAATTCCCGAACATTCTGGAAATTGCACTTGCGCAGTTGAGGAACAGCCGTCGGTTGCCAGCTGGGTCAATCGAGAGCTCCCCTCAAGGAACGCAGGGCCTCCCTTCTCTAAAAACATGCTCCACGGAGAACAGTAGCAAACCATAACAACGTTGGCTTTCCCAACAGAAATGGCCTTGACTGCATACCAGGGTTGGAAAAGCATGTTTGTCTCAGCACTGTGAATCTAACACTTCAGAAAAATGTGTGCAGCCTTTCACTGCGATGTGAAGTAAATATCCAACATGGCTTTGAGCGCTCCCAGAATGCATTGCGCGGCCGTGCCATTTTGAACCAAGCATAAATCAAGCATAACAGGTGCCAATGTGGATCATTTGTGTCAGCTTGCATTACATAGAGATGCTGCTAAGAATGTGCCGTATTGCCAGGTAGGAGTATTCCAGAACAAGTTATTTAACCTCATTCATTTAGTTTCTCAATTTGATTGGGAGTGCCATTTTATGCATTGGTTTCTTATGAGTCAGTATGGCGCTGGTGCAAGCTAGATTCCTATATAGTACTTCAGAGACAGAGGTAGATCTCACAATACTGCAAGTTGAGTCTTTAGTTTAGGCCCTTCTATTTGGTATCCAGTGATATAATCTCTGGAAAAAAACATCGAGGGTGTTTTTGTTAAGGAACTATCCAACACTTTCCCCAAATATTCTAGGGCTGGAGTTTGTTTATATAATTGCACCAGTCTTAACATATGTTGAGATGGGTGTTTAAAACAAATGTCGAGTCACCCTCGATTTTCTACCAGCGATGACATCAGATATACCTTCTATTTCACATGCTTAGAGATTTTTCTTTTTGATGCAGTCGTCATTTTTATTTCATCTGCAGTGGATTTTTTTCTCACTTTGGATCATCCTATATTTTTAAGCGTCCATTAGCTTACCCTTTTTTTTGGCTCCTTGTTTTACCTGAGGCGTACGTACGTGCGTGTGATGTGATGGCAGCAACACGGTTCTAACCAGAGCCAGCCCCAGGCATGGGCAGTCGGTGGTGTCGCCCCGGGCCCTGTGGTCTTGGCCCCGCAGCTACCTGCCACCATGCACAGGGCCGGCCCTAGCGGCAGCAGCGCCCTGGGCGAATTGGCACCCACCCACCCTGCACACCCCTGGTCAACAAGGGGGCGGGGCAGCAGGGGGGCACCTCGCTCCAGCGCCTCGCAGGGAGATAGCTAATCACTGCAATAGGACGCTCATGTTGATGCATAAGCATCGTATTCCAATGCAAACCGCCTTGCTCCCCCGTCGGAGCAGGGAGGTAATCCTCTGAATCGGGCACATATTATAACAAAAGGACACCTGCCGCGCCTTTTCCCACTACACCAGTTCGGGGGAGCTCTTGAAAGACTCCCCCGAGCTGGTGTGGCAGGGGGCTAATGGCGCCCCTGGGTAATGGAGCCCTGGTCGTATGCCCGGCCCACCTTGCCCTGCTCTAAGTCCGGCCCTCGCCGTGAGTATAAGAAGTAACGTATTTTCTTTATGCCTGTTTTAGCAAGGCTGTGCTGTCAGCTCCCAACCCCCTGTGACACGTATCTAGAGACAAAGCCCTCCCGCCCACCTCCCCAGCATCCCATCACACCCGTGTGACCTCAGTTATGGCTCATCACGCTCTTTATTTAAAGTACTGGTCCTTTTAAGAACCTTTGTTTTGGACATGTAGTTGAAAAGGGGCATTTTATTCTGAAAGCACATACAGAAAAACGGGTATCCACCCAAATCTGTCTTCTTTGAAGACAATTAAAATAGGTTGACAAAAAAGAGTTGTGTACTGTAGCGATAGTATTAATGTCTCCATTTGGTGTGTTAAATGGATTTTTTTTTCGAGAATGTCACATTTCACTCGCATCATACAAAGCATGCCTTTGTCAAACGATGCAAAAGGTTACCATTTCACATTATCTTTTGTTATGATTAAGTCTTGAAAGACCGGCTATGAGCCATTTTAAAAATAATTTTGTGGAATTGCATTCTGGTATTTGTAGTCTTCAAGATGGGGTGAAAATAATGCAACATTTTACTCTTTTTGCTTAACATATTTATATAAGGATTCCGATATTGCTGGAGTACTGCAATTGTGATGTGTGTACTTTTCAAGTCCGATTTATAAAACCGAGTATTGTTGAAAGCCAAACGTGGTGAGGCGGGAAAGAATCAGAGGGCACATTTGTAGTGATGATTTACCAAGTCCATGGATGTGGGAAGAGAGGTTGCTGGACTGATGATGTTTCTACCTTGTCCTGTGCTGATTTTCAGGGTACAAGTTGAGATTACATGTGGGTTGACAGCATCCACCCTCTTTTTTCACAGTGCCGACTCCATCCTCTTTGGATGTTTTTGAGACCAGCATGCAAAAAAGCTTGTTTGCTCAAGTTTTTGCCCACCATGATTTGAACCCACTAACCTACAAAACCACATGAAAGTGTCTTCAAAACACACGTCTTGTGTTGGTATTTTGCTTTCCATAGAATATTTCAATATAGAGTTTTGGGTTAAAAAGGTAAACACCTTTTATACTTAGCAGCAGGGTCCTAGTAAAATCTCCTCTAGCTGTTTGGTTTTCGGGTACTGATTCATTTTGGAAAGACCATGCTCATTTCTATTTTGAATTTTCTTCTATTAAAAAGGTTCAGTTGAATTAAATTTGCATATTTCACTTTAGGATACATTCAGTCCCTGTGCGTATGTTGATGATCCCCCACACTTTTTTCTGGCCTTGAGCCCTATTGATGACATTTGAAAACCTGCGGAATTGCTTACTCTGACTGCCTCGGTACCTTTACGTTAAATAGGCTTTGTTACGATTGCACTATCGTGCAGCAAAATCCCTTTTCCCTGTCTGGTCCAGGACCAATCCCTTCCCTTACATCCTTGGAATGTGCAGTCACATTAGTTATGTTTGGATCACTTACCATTGATCTTCATTACTCTTTGTCCTGCTCTCCCTCGTCACCGTACTTTCTTTTGAGATGGCTGTAATGTCCTTCTGATTACGAGCGTGATCAGCTGACAAGGGAGGGCGCCAGAAGGCACGGGGAGCGGGGTGGGCAGAAGAGGAGGCGAGAAGTTTCTGTTACAATTTGGAGAAAGATGAATGAAGAGGTGTAGAACTCAGCCTGCTATCTGCGCCTTATTAGATATGTATGGCGCCGTGTGGGAGGCCGAGGATGCCATAAAAGGAGTACCCGACACTGGCGATGAAAGGTTTAGTATCGTACCTGCAAGTGCGTGCACTGCAGGTTGTGTGATACACACGCGCGGAAGAGACGCGCTGAATCTGAACATGGCAGAGCCCTGCCGACGTTGCAGTGAGCAATTTATTGCTTCGGAGCCTGCGTGGTAGTGTGCAAACACTGGGAAGCATGACGTCAGTCAGCACAGACTGATTTAAAGGTACAGAGGACTATAGAAGCAGGCCCAGCAACGAGAGAGGAGGAAAGCACATGAGCCACACAGCCTGTTGTGCTTTTGATCCTTCGAAGGCCGATAGTAGCCCTGCTAAGTGAATCAACAACACATGCTGTGAGTGAGGGGTGGTGAATGATCCAGCCTCCACCTCCGTTCTGGGGCTTTCCAAGCTACTAAATATTGGCACAGTTAATGAAGTATAAGGTGCCTGGGTCACATCAAGCATTTCATCCTGCTGGGTGACCTCAGTAGACCACCAGTGCACAGCACAAATACAAAACGGTACATTCACGGCCTGCACCCAATTGTTCCCGGCAGTCTCACGGCCTGGGAAATTTCAGAAGAGAACCTGCCACAGGAAAGCAAGTCCGGATATTAGTGGCTAACTGGGGACAATCCGCAACCACACCATGTCTGACCAAGTCCGTATCATAGTACCTGCAACACCACCACCCGCGCCGCAGGGAGGCCTACCATCTAGACTAAAAGACAATTTGGCCATGCAGTTGCCTGGCAATTTCGACATTATGGAGACAAGCACCCAGGGGCTGAGATGGAAAAGGTGGGTCAGAGACTTTGATGTGTAAATATGAGCGATAGGCTCATTGGATGAGGATGAGCACAGCCTGCTGTCGCTGGCGACGGTGCCAAATGTGAGGGATATTGTGAACAAACTCCCAGCTGACACCACAGACTCGTACACAGGTCTCAGGGATGCCCTGACTGAATTTTTTACCCCACACACCAACGTGGACTACGAGCACCACATAACTGAACCGAACAAAGGAGAGTCTAGGGGCGCGTTCGTAATGAGACTGCAACTTCAACAACTATTCCATTGAAGAAGTTTTTAGATCACAAATCTTTACAGGATGCAAATCCCCCATGTTCCGAAAGCACCTCCTACAGATGCAGTGATCGCTCGATGAGATTTTGAAGCTGGGCAGGACCAATACCGTTCTTGAACTGCAAGTGGAAGCCATGAGCAACACCAAAGTGTCACCCATGCATCTGAAACCATTCAACAGTTGACAACATTCTCAACACACAGGCAGAATAGTGACCCCTTCTCCTACAGATGCGGTTATGAGTTTCCGCACGAAGGTGTGTGCCCTGCCATGGGTCAACAATGAATAGCATGCAGAGGGGAAAACCACTTCAAAGCAGTGTGCCGCATGCCCGCAGCCAAGCAAGAGGAGAAGGCACACTAGTGGGGGCGTCCAGACCAAAAGACATATCAGCCACACTCCACATGGGACCGCCAACACCATACAGGACCTGCACTCGCGAAGCTCACGGCTGGACAAATAAAATCCAGCAAGCATTTCTACACTCCAGGAGTTATCCCCCAACAAGGGAATCCCCCATAATCTTCAAAGGTATATTTGGCCAGGAACGCCAGTGGATACTAAAACAACAAACCACAGGACATTGGATCTACTGAAATCAGAGAAACATTTTTCCTCCTGAAGAGCCATTCTAACCAGGATGGTGAAACACGTGTAAACCATATGAGAGGACAACCATAACCATATGAGAAAATGAATAATTACATGAGTAAATCAAGCAATCCATTATATGACAAACTGAGGAAAACCACATGAGAAAGAAGACAATTGCATGAAGAAATTAAGCAATCCAATACAAGATAAACTGAGTATTGCCAAGGAAAAAGCAGTATCAGTAACCAGCAGTACTACGCTGAATAAAGTCTAACTTTGCTACCAATCTACTACCATTCGAATCCTTATTTCCCAATTAGAAAAACACACACCAAGTTGAGAAAAAAATATATTTTTGTTGGGTATTTGGCGCAGAAGGTTGACCTCATATTTGTATTAATTTAACGTTTGAATACTGGGCAGGCGCAGTAGTAGAGGTCAACCAGCAACAATACATGCTCTGATCCAACACCAAGGATTTTTTTGCCAAAGGTCTGTTTTATGTCTGCAAATAATTGTTGACCACCAACACCATATGAACCCCACACTGACGTCGCAAAGACTGAGAGGAAGAGTGCATGTGGCCTGACAAACGAATACTTGAATTGCCCAATCGTTGTTCATTCAGTTCAAGGCCCCAGCGAAGGCTCAAACGATATGTAAGATGCCTGATGGAACAATCTGCTTTGGGCAGCGGCCGACGATTTCAAGAGAAAACAAAGATCCAGACAACCCATCCATGAAGAACCGAAGAAGAAAGGATACCTATATGCCCTACGAAACCCTTAGGCCAAAGAACATAGCCCCATTTTGCTACTTCAGATACAAGGGCTGTCGGCAGAGTTTCTAGGTGACACAGGGGCCAACGTAAATGTCAGCGAGGAAGTGTATGGCAAAATTCTGGGAGCACTGAGACTCAAACCTACAGGTTAACATATATCCATACGGATCCAGAACGCCCCTGCCCTGCAAAGGATACGTGCTGGTTGAATTTAAATACAAGGGGCAATTCAAGGCGCTGCCTTTACACGTGCTGGAGGCCGCTGCAGAAAGCGGACGCATCCTACATTTCGGAACCGCCCTAGACATTGGCCTTATCCACATACTTTATCGCCTTGTGGCACAAAATGGAACAATTGTTTCCCAAACTATTCAAGGGACTTGGCAAGTTAAGAAATAGACAAATAAGTCTACACATCACCCTGAGGTGCACCCAGTAGCCCAACACTACAGCGGCATCCCCATAAACATTCAAGGGCAGGTGGAGGAAGAATTTCACAAGCAGCTTGATGTGAGAAACCTGAAGGTGTCTCACCCGCTAGTCCCCAGGGATCTGTCATCCAGGTGGCCAGGACACGGCCATCGCTTTTGGATCCAGTTCCAGTGGGTGGACCAGTGCGGGAGGATCACCAGAGGGTGAGACGCGGTATGCCCTTTCTTGTATTACCTTTTCCCCATCCTACCAGGTAGGATACCTAAGAACTCAATCCCCCACCCCCTTTCCCAACACAAACACTTTCTCATGGACAGTTCACCGTGAGAGACAACGGACTAACACCAGAACTGTATACCTAAATGTTCCAACACCATGGTCAGGCAAGGTCATGCAATTACGGATCATTACACACACCTGACTTCCATCACACTTCCCCACATGGATAAAAGGTGGCGCACGAAAGCACACTCTGAGCGAGGCAAAACACACAAGCAAACAGCAGTTCCAAGATGGCCATTGAATACAAGGAGAAAGACTGGGAGACCAGAGAGGGTTGCAAGAAGGTAAGCACCCTTGACCTATAAAGATTGTTACATTCATGAATCTTTGAAAGTAAGAAACCGAAGACCAAGAACTAAGGCTGATCAAACTTGCACAGTGTGTCGGAGGTACCTGCAGCTCTGCCACGTCGATAACAAGGCGGGAGGAGCGATTGCCGTCGTGGTACTGTACTTGGCACCTACAACAAAGCGGCGTCCGAAAAGAAAGCACAGCCGGTGAATTAGCGAGACTGATACCAAAACAGCTTTTTTTTTAAAAACGGTTTTATTTTATTGTTTTTTATTTTTATTGGTTTGTTCAACCTTTAAAAAAGAAGAAAACAAGTCACACATCAGCGTGCGTCCTACCTCCCTCCCGTTTACGTTAACAGGTCCAATTTGTCACATGGGACTCCATTGGCCACAGCCTTAGTCATGCTTTTTTTCTACTTATGCTTAATCACTCAGTTTACTTTCAGGTCGTCTAACCGAGTTTTTAGCACTTGAAGAAAGTTTATCAGAGCAAACAGTACTGCTCTGTCTGTCAGACCCTTCAAAAAAATGGTTTTATTGACTTTTGCATACACAGAAGATAAACGTTCATGATACAATCTTGCACATTATCCACAATAACTGCACATTAACACCCTCTGAACCTCTTACCCCAACAGTTCCCCTCCACCACCCCAGTTCCCTCCCCCCCTGTTGTCTATATTAACAGCCTGTGACATTATGAACCTTGAATCGCTTAACTTCGAATGCCTACAATAAGTGTGATGTTTATGAAATTTATGGGGGGGTGTTTGTCGTGTCTGTGTCTATGGTCACCGGGGCATGCAGACTTCTTATTAGGGCGTCCCATGCCATAACAACTTCACTGTCTAGTGGTATGCCGAAATGTGCCATCCCACTCCAAACCTCTGTCTCAGCCTGTGCCCACTTCCTCAGATCAGCCACCAGTCCTCTATATTAGGGTCCCTTGGGGCTTTCCATACCATAGCAATCCTGCGTTTGGCTAAAATGTACGCCAAATCTTACGGATATGCTTCGCCCGTTTGGGACGTGAGAATTGACCTAGCAAGCATGCCCCAGGGGAAAGTACGTCCAATACCAACCCTCCCCTGTTCATTCTGGCTGCTACCTCTTGCCAGTATATCCGCGCCGTCGGCCATGCCCAAAACATATGTAGCATACCAGCGTCTTTGGACTTGCACCTGGGACAGTGCTGTGCTTTTGCACCAGGGAAACGAGAGATTCTCAGGGGGGTCATATATGCCCTGTGTGTCACAAACGGCTGTATCAGCTGCAATCTAGCATTCCGGGAGACTCTTTTGTGGTATCCGAGAATCTCCTTCCAATGTGTATCTGAGAAGGGTGCTCTGAAGTCTTCCTCCCACTTGCGTCTAACTGCTAATACAGTGGGGGGGGGGGTTGTCCCGTAAGAAGTAAGTCCTAGATATGGTATGTCCTTGTTAGGCAGAATCCTGTGCAGCTCCCTCAGGGAGCACTACAGGTGATTAAGACTACAGGTATATGCAGGAAAATCCCATTGGGTATCAGTCTGTACCACAAAGATTTAGTTGGTAGCTGTGGCTGAGCATTCAGACGTATCTGAAGAGGGAGATGAGCAGTATTCAGGGTTTACACGTTAGGGCTTCAGTACTATGGAACAAGGAAACACTGACCAAAGATTTTGTATCAAAATGAATATATATTTCTGAGGCTTGTGGAATCTGCTTAGATCACATGCTGTGCATAGGCTGACATCTAGTGGAAGCTGCAGAGTATTACAGTTTGTTTTTAGAAACTCGAAAATGGGCGTCGACACAGGGCGTGCCAGTAATACTATCCCTAGTGTGACGTCCACTGTACCCATGATCCCTCGCGCGTCTAGGACCCTCAGATTGTTTTTTTCCGCAATGCTGGTCGAAAGCACTGAGCGGAGTTCCCTGATTTAGTCATATTTTGCTAATATTGTTATATATTTCCCCGTTTATTCCACCTATCCGTCGAGTCTCCGAACATCCGACACTCGACGCCGGATCGGAGAAAATTCAACCGTCGGACTACAGCGACGGATTTGGGCCTCGGAAGTCCTTTGGACTCGGCCCTGCAAGTAGGGAGAGTGGGGGGTGGCACATATCCTACACTCTGATTAATATAGGTACATTACTTATATTCCTACACTCCCAGCCCGCTGCCACAGGGTGCGTATGGAGGGTACCACTTTTCAATTTTGCCCCAAGTGCAACCGCAAGTATCCTTGGGTTGACAGACACGCCACGTGTAAACACTGCTTGCCGAGGGACCACCCCGTGCAGTCGGTTTAAACCGAAGACCCTTAAGGACCGTTCGACAAAGCGTTGGGCCCACCACGCCAGGCGACAAGAGGCCATGGCCGCGGAGGGTGCCTTCAGCGATGGCAGCAACGCTGTAGGTTCGGACGGCGAGGGCACTGTGGCGTCGATGTACAGCCAAGCGCAAGTCCCCGACCTCGGAAGGTTGTCCGGCAGGGCAGCTATGGGGAAGACCCCCGGCGACACGAGCGCTACCCACACCACTTCCAGCAAACAAAGGTCCAACCGAGACTCGACGCGCACGTCTAGTTCTCGGAAAGAGGCACGTAGAGAACGGTCCACCCAGTCAGTGTCCCCTGGGCATTCGCGTTCGAGATCGCCTCATGACACCAGGCAACCCTCCACTGTTGCTAAGAGTGCCTCGCTCCTCTTAGTGACTGAGGTTCGGTCGTCTGAGGACGACGCCGACCTCTACCCCCAGGCCGCACTCCAGAAGTCGGCGTCTGCAGGCAGCGCGAAGGCTGCTACCGAATCCCTTACACTCTCCAGAGACAGGGACTCTACCCCTGAATTTCGACGCCAGGCATCGAAAAGCTCTGATAGGGCCCAAAAATCAGGGAAACACTCTTCCACCAAAGGAGGGGGGAAAACAACGAAGTAAGCAGTCCCAGCCTACTTCCTCGCCTAAACTACATTCTACCCCACCTAAACAGACGGACAAGTCTCAGTCTCTTGTCCATAAGGCCCCTGTTCAGGCCAGTAGGTCTAGTCAGGACAAATCTCAGTCTGTTGTCCCCAAGACCCATGTGCAAACCAGCAGGTCTAGTCAAGATAAAACAGGGAAAGCACTCCAGGAAAGAGTTATTCCCAGTTCAAGGGAATGGTCCAGTGATGACATAGACAGAGTAATGTCAAGGATGTCATCATTGGCAGATTTCTACGCCAAAAGCCCGCAACACTTTCTCAATTATACCACAGAAGGGTCAACTCCCTCAGGCTCTAAGGATCCAATACCCCCAAGTAAGAAGACCCGGGGTGAAGCACCAACTCAGTCTTCAGACCCTTTCTATATGCAGCCCTATTCTCAATATCAGGAAGATCCATCCTTAGGTGAGGATCCAGACGTGGGCATGGTCGAAGAACAAACTGGGACAGGCTATTATGGGGATGATGAGGACCAAGAGGAGGACGACCCAGATACATACAGGGTAGATTCCCCGGTAGAGAAAGAGCCCGCGGTTACCGACTCCCCTGTCGACAACCAGCCTCTCCTGAATGAGGTCCTGTCCAGAGCGGCACAGCACTTCCACATTGACACCCAAGGTGCTCAGGAAGAGAGGGACTTTGCAGAGGAATTGGTGGGAGAAAAGAGACCTGTTGCTCAGGCCATCCCTATCCCTAAGTCAATACAAAGGAGGATAGACCCTTCCCTTGTTAACCCCAATCTCACTAGGGCAGTAAACCCCAGAATTGAAAAGCTTTTCAGGGCAGCCCATTCTGACCCACTGTACATAAGGGGGCATCTCAAACCGGACTCCCTGGTTGTTACAAACACCCGTAAGAGGGCGGGAACACTCTCGTCATCGTCCGAAGCTCCCCCACATGTAACCTCTGCTTGCCGAGGGACCACCCCGAGGCGAATTGCAGAGCGTGCAGTCGGTTTAAACCGAAGGCCCCTAAGGACCGTTCGACAAAGCGTTGGGCCCACCACGCCAGGCGACAAGAGGCCATAGCCGCGGAGGGTGCCTTCAGCGATGGCAGCGACGCCGTACTTTCGGACGGCAAGGGCAATGTGGCGTCGATGGACAAGGAGAGCAAGAAGATTTATGGCTTGGGCAGGAAAGTAGCCTCCACTTCTGCCTACCAGGCAAGGATTGCCAACTCCACCACCCTGCTGGCTAGTTACAACTGCCACCAGTGGGAAGAAGTCGCTGCTCTCATAGACTCCGCCCCAGAACCCTTAAAAAGCCAATTGGCACGAGTTTCGGCAGAGGGGAGAGCCGTGTCAGGTTGCATTTTAAAATCAACCTTTGATGCCGCGGATAACGCCGGCAGATTAATTGCTGAAAGCAGGGTCATCAAGAGGCATGCTTGGCTACGGCAGTCTGGTTTCAAGGCCGAGACCCAAGCATCATTGATAGATAAGCCGGTGGAGCCGGATCTATTGTTTGGAAAGGCGGTCGAGGACGCGCTGAAGAATGCCAAGGAAGAGTATGAGACACTCAAGTCCCTAGGGCAACTAACCAACAAACCCCCTAACCAGAGAGGGAATGGCAATTTTCGTCGGCCTCTTGGACAAAACTCCCAAAGAGGCTCAAACTATTCCCAAGGCCATGGTACTACATGGAACACTAACCAGCAGTCTACCCAGAGTTATGGCAGGGGTAACAAAAGAGGTCATAGTAGGGATAGAGGCAGTCCCAATAAAGGAGGGGGCACGCCTCCACCAAAACAGTGACGCTCCGTTCAGGGTCCCTTCTCACGCAACCCCAGTAGGGGGACGCATTTCCATCTTCACCCAAGCTTGGGAAGGGATCACATCAGACAGATGGGTGCTGTCCACAGTGTCCGCAGGATACTGCATAGAACTCCTAGAGCGTCCCCAAAACCACCCTCCACGACAAAGAATACACTCCTTAGACCACCAGAAGATCCTACTCGAAGAGATCGAAAATCATCTCGCAAAGGACGCGATAGAACTCGTCCCGGGACAACAGGTAAACAAGGGTATTTATTCAACTTACTTCCTTGTGCCAAAAAAAGAATAGACAATGCGCCCAGTATTGGACTTACGGCCTGCAAACAAGTATGTCAAGCCCCAAAAATTTCGCATTACTACTCTCCAAGAGGTAATTCCCCTCCTAAAAAAGGGGGATTACATGGCAACATTGGATATGAAAGATGCCTATTTTCATATTTCCATGTTCCCAGCGCACAGAAAATTTCTGCGCTTCAAGGTGGACAGTCAGCACTACCAGTTCAAGGTACTGCCCTTCGGGATAGCCTCGGCTCCAAAGGTATTCACCAAGGTACTGGCGGTGGCGACGGCACACCTACGCAGGGAGGCAATCCCAGTGTACCCTTATCTGGACGACTGGCTCATCACGGGGGAGACCGCAGTAATTTGCAGGACAAACATTCAAAGAACTATCAACTTCCTCTTCGAATATGGCTTCTCCATAAACGAGAAAAAATCAAGTCTGGTGCCCAGCACCTCCAAGCAGTTCCTCGGAGCTGTTCTAAATACTCAAGAGGGGTTGGATTTTCCTTCAGAGGAAAGAATTCGGAATATACTACTGCAAATTCCGCAATATCAAACCGGTCGCCAGATAACAGTATGCAAAGCATTGCGTTTGCTGGGCATGATGGCGTCATGTATTTACCTGGTTCCCCACGCGGGCCTGCGCATGCGTCCCATGCAAGAATGGTTGTCGAAACTGTGGTCTCAGGCAAGTGGTCAGTGGGACGATCTAGTGGTCGTTTCGCCAACACTTGTACAAAGCCTCCACTGGTGGACAAGAGACAATCTATCCAAGGGGAAACCCTTTTACGATCCCGAGATACAGGCGGTAGTCACTACGGACGCATGCCTGCAGGATGGGGAGCTCACCATCTCCACCACACAGATCATGGTCTCTGGTCTCACACAGTGGCCAAGAATCACATCAACCTGCTAGAGCTTCTGGCAGTTTTCAGAGCACTTCAAGCGTTTGAGCCCCACCTACTGAACCTGTCGCTGCAGATCCGGACGGACAGCACCACAGCCATGTTCTACCTGAACAAGCAAGGAGGGACGCGTTTGCCAAATCTGTCCAGACTTGCCCAGAAAATTTGGATATGGGCACTCAGACGGAACATCTTTCTGTCATCTCAACATGTTCAAGGGGATCTCAATTCTCTAGCGGACGCTTTGAGCAGAGATCCCCTTTTGGAGGAACACGAATGGTGTCTACACAGAGAAATCGTAGAAGATCTCTTCTCTCAGTGGGGTTTCCCCACTATAGACCTATTCGCCACAAGCGAAACAGACAGTGCCCAGGATTCGCATCCAGGTTTCCCCAACCAGACTCCCTGGGGAACGCCCTGTGGATGAACTGGTCAGGGATGTTTGCGTACGCTTTTCCACCAACTCCTCTCATCAGGAAGGTGGTGAACAAGATGAACAGAGAGTCGATGACGCTCGTCCTAGTTGCTCCTATGTGGGCGAGACAACCGTGGTTTCCACACCTACGCAGACTTTCGGTGTGCAATCCCATCAAACTCCCAGGCTGGTAGAATCTTTTGTCCCAGCACCAAGGTCAGAAGGTGCATCCTCTACCCAACTCCAGGAACCTAGCAGCATGGATCCTGAGGTCATAGAGTTTGGACATCTCAATTTACCACAGAGATGTATGGACATCCTAAGAGTCTAGGAAACCGAACACGAGGCATTGCTACTTCGACAAATTGAAGAGATTCGTTATCTGGTGTCAGAATAAACAAATCAACCCAGTTGATTGCACTCCTTCCACAATCGTGACATACATGCTTCACCTGCTGGACGCAGGTTTGGTTTTCAACTCACTAAAGGTACACCTGGCAGCACTGTCAGCGTACACCACCTCACATAGCAAGGTGTCGTGGTGGAAGGTACCCGTGGTTAAAGCCTTCATGGAGGGAGTAAAGAGACTTCATCCCCCTACATCTAACCCACGACCAGGATGGGACCCGAACGTGGTGCTATCTAAACTCATGGGCCCCCTATTCGAGCCCATGCATAAGACAAGTCTCAAACGCCTGACCTATAAGACTGCCTTCTTAGTAGCCATTACATCCATAAGAAGGGTCAGTGAAATTCAGGCTCTGTCAGTGCAGGATCCTTTCTTCACTATTCATAAGGATAAGCTGGTTTTACGGACACACCCTAGGTCCTCACCCAAGTTTATTTCTAAATTCCATGTAAACCAGTCCATCGAGCTTCCGGCTTTCTTCCAAAACCCACAAAGCCCGACTGAGGTTAAACTACAGGTTAAACTACACACCCTAGATGTGCGTAGGGTGGTCCTTTACTATGTAAACAAGACCAGACCGCTTAGGAAAACAGATCAACTGTTTGTCTCCGTAGCCACAGGCAAAGAGGGAGATTGCGTCTATAAGAGTGCCATCTCCAAGTGGATTGCCAACTGTATCCAGTTGTGTTACTCTCTTTCTGACAAAACTTTGCCTTTTACGCCCAGAGCCCACTCGACAAGAGGCATTGGGGCCACTCTGGCTTTCATTGCAAATGTTCCCCTTGACACCATTTGCAAAGCAGCTACTTGAAGCTCTATTCACACTTTTACTCAGCACTTCTGCATTGACACCCATTATAAGACAGATACTCAAGTGGGACAAGCAGTTCTAAGACATTTATTTGCTCATGACCCTTCTCAAATCCCACCTCTTTCTAACACTGCTCGCTAATCTATGCACAGCTTGTGATCTAAGCAGATTCCACAAGCCTCAGAAGGGATACATTACTCACCGTAATCGTATTTCTGATGCTTGTATCTGCTTAGATTCACACGCGACCCACCCTTCCTCCCCTCTGAGAGAAGGCGCATGGATGCTTGTAGTCTTATCTTATCTATCTTCTATCTGCTTGGATCATCTGTACTCACGCTACTCCTCATGCTACCTCATGTCAGAAAAAATATAATCTGAGGGTCCTAGAGCGTGAAGGATCATGGGTACAGTGGACGTCACACTAGGGATAGTATTACTGGCATGCCCTGTGTCGAAGCCCAGTTTCGAAAAACAAACTGTAATACTCCGCAGCTTCCACTTGATGTCGGCCTATGCACAGCATGTGAATCTAAGCAGATACAAGTATCAGAAATACGATTACGGTGAGTAATGTATCCCATATTTTTTTACACACACTGATGTTCGCACACAAATCACTATTATTAAAGCAAGTTAAATCAGTCAAGAAAAGTATACACAACTCCCTATTTAAATTGTAGACAAGTTTGAGCAAGAGTGAAAACTGAGCAAAACGGCACAGTGTGAACCAAGCAGAAATGGCACTCAACAATTTCTCAGAAGGGAGGAAAAGGACAAGTTATACAGGTTTAGACTCTTTAACACACCAGCAACACTTCCCCGGTAGATTGTGAACAAGTTAGGAAAGGCAGTACTTTAGTAGCATATGCAATACTGAGGTGAAAACCGAGTAAAATGGCACTTCACAAGTTTAAAAAGGGGAAGGAAAAAGGTGGTTATAAGAGTTAGGTGCACCAACACATTTCTAAGTGAGAAGCAATCTAGAGAAAGCAGTTGTAACAGATTTAGCCAGAGTCAATAGGCCTGTGCCAGAGTCAGTGGTACAAGGCAATGTGCCCAGGATCAAACGGTTCTAGTAGCTGCGGTTTGAAAAGGCGGTTGCAGAAGGTGAAAGACGATGTTAGATGATAGGGGCGGCCAACCCAATAGGCAAGTAAAGGATTTAAAACACCTTTAGCGATTCCCAATGAAACGGGAGGCCTGGTGGAACAATGTACCTTAAAAGTGGAAGAGGCTCCTGCGGTGGCAGTAGTTCCTGGAAGTTCCTGCAGTTCTGGAGATCCAGCAGAGGAAGAGAGACTCTCGTCGTGGAGGAATATTCGAGTTACTGCACTGCCCAGGGATGAAACTAGCCGCGGTGCTGCCAAAACGAATAAAAGGTACGTTCCTTTAAATCGCGGTCGTGGTGGAAGGGTGCCTGGCTATCCAGTCTCCGAGTGTCTGGCACTGGCGATTCGACCAAGGCAGGTCCTGGAAGGTGATTGGTGAACTGGTTGGCCCCACCAGCTCAATGGAAGAAGACTCTTGCAGGTGAAGATCTTCTCGAGTCGTTGGAGAAAAGTGGTGAGGATCTGCAGCAGGGCTTCACCTGTGGTTCAGTCGTTGCAGATGTCTTCAGCTTCTCTCCTCTCTGGGTTTCTAGTTCCAGTGGCGACGTCTTGTCCTCCAGTGCTCAGGACTCTGCTTTGATGCAGCATTCATACAGCCTAGCTGTCACTCACACAGTGGGGAGGATCTCCTGGCGGGAGAACCCCCACAGCCTATCAGGGCAGAGTGCGACTTGGGTTGCTTAGGCAACCATGTCCAGGTGTTAGGCGGAAACCTGTGCAGTTCCCTTTTGGGAACACTGCAAAAGATTTAGGACTAAAGGTGTTAGCAGTAAACCCACTTGGTAGCAGTCTGTACCACCCAGATTTACCTGGTAGCTGTGGCTGAGCAGTCAGACTTCCCTCAAGAAGAGTTAGGCAGTATGCAAAGTATACACAATAGGCACTCAGATACAATAGCACAAGCACACTCCTGACCAGAGCTTTGGTATCAAAGTATATAATTATTTATTTAAACACACACTGTTTGAAACACTCCAGCACTCTTATTTGTAAAACACTCTAAACACAGTTACTATTACGATATATAGAACCCTTATTCCTTATCAGACAAGTCTTAGTTAACACCTCTTATTTCCAGACAGAGGTGAGCGCTTAACTATAGATGGCACTCCAATAGGTTCATGAAAAAGGGAGGGAAAAAGGCAGAATATGTGAAGATACACCACTCTAAGATTTAGGAACACTTTTAGCAAGGCAGAAGAGCAAAAGTCACTGGTGAGCCAAAGTCCATAGGCTGGGCCCACTCTTAGAGAGAGCAGAGCACAAATGCACCCAAGATCACACAGTTACACTAGGCTTTGAAAGTCTTGCAGAGAGTTCAAAAAGAGGTTAGAGAGGCTCAGAAAAGTTTAGCCAGGGTGTCCCAGGTTCGAAAGCCGGGGGCTAAATCTACCCCGTACAGTCGGTGGCAAGGGAAGCCAGGCGGAACACGGTACCTTAAGTGGGAAGGATCCTCCAGCGGTGGCAGTAGTTCCTGGCAGCGGGTGCAAGTCTCGGCGTCGTCCAGAGGAAGAGAAGATCTCAACGTGGAGGAAAATGAAGGACGTTGCACTGCCAGGGAAGAAACCAGCTGCAGAGTTTTCCGGTTAAAGGTATTACCCTTTGTTTCGCGGTCGTGGTAAAACGTGGTATTCCGGTTGCCGGGGTGCTTGGCACAGGCAAGGCAGCCACGAGATGCGTCGGGAAGGCGAAAAGACTGTGAAACTGGTTATCCCCACCAGTCAAAGGAAGAAGACTCTCCAGCGGGAGATCTCCTCTGTCGTTGGGAAAAGTGGTGAGACGGTTCAGCAGGGCTTCACCGGTGGTGTCGTCGTAGCAGGTCGACTCAGCTTCTCCCTCGTCGGATTCTTAAGTCCTGTTGCGACTTCTGAAGTTCCAGTCCCCAAACCCTGCTTTTATGCAGAAAACCCCCATTCACTCAGCCTAGCTGTCACTCAAACATGCTAAGTGGTGAGCTGGCCGGCTCACCACTTGGTCCAATCAGGATGGAGTGCGACTTGAGTTGCCTAGGCAACTCAGTCCAGGGTGCCTAAATCCCCCTCCACCCCTCCTAAGTACCCCAGACAGAGTGGCACCACTTTGGAGGGCTTCTGTGGAGAAGCCCGCCAAAAAGTGGAACAAAGGGCTCGACTTGGGTTGGAGTCACAGAAGAGAACAGAGTTTTGGCAAAAAATACCAACCGGAGAATTAATAATAAATAAATAAACCGGCGGTATGTTCGAGGCTATCATAATTAAATAAATATAGTAGCCTTGAACAATGGGAAAATCCCATAGAGAAATATTCGCGGTTGAATATAAAAAGTAGTATCCACTGCCACCAGCCAAAACTCGATCAGGGGGGACGGAGACGTGCCCCCTCGTCTAACAGACCCCGGGGCAATCAAATTGCCCCGGCCAGTACGTCCACAATATGATGGTTTGTACTGGTTCTGTTCAGAATTCAAGATAGTAAAGTCAATGGTGACTTTACATGCCGTGGGAGACAGTAATCAGTCCCAGGGTATGGAGTCTATACTGGGGGGGTCACTATGACACCCCTGTGTTACTGCACTGAGGGTGCTGTGTAACACACATCACAAAAACACATGAAGCCCTATGGAGTAAAAGACCCCATAGCCCATTAAACACATCTAGAGTCAATGGAACACACTCAAATCATGTCCAAGAGTGAGGGTAAAAGAGTCTCACTCTTGACAGGAGAAATAAATAAACCCCAAAAATCCAGCAAAGCTGCTGGGGGACTCACTAGGTTAGGAAATTCAGCCTAACCAGAGAATTCTCCCTAACACCAGGGTGCCTATTCCCCCTCCCACACATCCTGTCTACCCCAGACTCGGTAGCGCCGAGAGGAGGGCTTCTGTGCAGAAGCCCGCCAAAAAGGCAAACAAAGGTTCCCAAACCCGGGTTAGGATTTCAAAGAAAGACACGAGAAAGAAATATTATTAAAGTTCTGGTAAAATAAACCGGCGGTATGTTAGAAGCTGTCAGTAAAAGTGGTAGCCTCAAACAATGGGAAAATCCCATAGGAAAATATTTGCAGTCGAATATTTACGGTAGTAACCACTGCCACCAGCCAGAAAATTTTGAGAGAGGGACTGTACGGTATCCCCTCGAAAATGAACACTAGGGAAAAACTATTAACCCTTTCCAGTACTTCCATTGTAAGATGGGTTGTACTGGTTTACTTCATAATTATGGACTAGTAAAGACAATGGGGACTTTACATGCACTGAGAGGCAGTAGTCAGTCCCAGGGTATGGAGTCTATGTTTGGGGGTCACTGTGACACCCCAGTGGTACTGCACTGAGGGTGCTGTGTACCACACATGTTAAAAAGATGGTTCCTATGAGGGTGAGAAAAACCCCATAGACCATAAACACACAAGATAGCCTAAAACATACACTAGCAATCTGTCTAAGAGTGGGGAAAAAAGGGTCTCACTCTTAGCAGGATTAAAAAAATAAACCCCTTAAATCCTGCAAAGCTGCTGGGGGACTCTATAGGGAAGGGAAATTAGCCTTAGAAGAGAATTCTCCCCAACATTCCTCCCTCTGAGATGTCATACAGGATGTCTACAATTGAATGTTTTTCCATTAATTCGCCGTATGTGGGCAATCTGCCTATGATCTCCCTCTTGATGGTACAGTGTAGCAGGTATTGGCCTTGCTGTAGGCCCATGTGTTCGCTTAACGCGCTAAAAGGTGTGAAGGAGGCGTCATGTTTTAGGTCACCTATTGTTGCAACGCCATTGGGTTCCCAGTTTACTTGTTTCTTTAAACGCGCTTGCGTGGTGGACGATACTACCGATATTAAGGGGATCTGTACGAAGAAAGGGTCCGTAAGTCTGATCTGTGTGAGAGCTCTGTCCCACATTTGCACCCCTGGAGACACCAGGTGAGAGCTGTGGCGGGCTCGAGATCTTTTATTCCATAACAATTCCCTCCGATAAAAGCGTGGTTCGGTGGGTAGAAGCCTCTGCGTGTCTGGATTAGGGTCATCCGCTAACCAGTCCACCACAAATTGCAGTTGTCCTGCTATATAAAACAATTCGAAGTGTGGAACCCTGATTCCGCACTCTTCATGAGGTCTTCGTAAAGAGGATAGTGCTATCCTACTTCTGCCATTTTGCCAGAGGAATCCACTTCATATGGAGTCCAGGGCCTTGGACATATACAAAATAATGCAGTAGTCTAGGCAGGACAAACATTTTTAACAGCGCCGCTCTTCCCATAAGGGAGAGGCGCATTCTATTACAGAACCTTATGGAGTTCTTAATACCTTCCAGGGCTTTCGGGGTGTTGTAGACATGTTCCGACTTTGGGTTGTGGTATATATTGACCGCCAGGTATCTGAACGTGCCAAAGCTCCATTGTAGTGCCAGGACTGGGACTGTGTGTTGCACCCTCCTAGATAAACCTGGTAACGGGAACAGGGATGATTTATCTATGCTGATCGTGATCCCAGACAGTTTTGTAAACTGCGCCAGGGCTTCCATAATTATGTCTGGGTTGTCTACCGGAATCTATATGTATAACAATGTGTCATCAGCGTACATTGAAATCAGGTGGCTTGCCCCATCTATAGCTATGCCCGCCGCAATATATTCTGTCCTCCAGTAATGCGATATCGGTTCCATGGCCAGAATGTAAAGCAATGGGGACAACGGGCACCCCTTCCTAGTAGCCTTTTCTAGCTCTTGGTAGGACTGATTTTCTATACTCTGGCCTGGTGAACAGATGTATAGAAGGCCAACCTATATTTTGACACAAACAACTCTGGGAAGATGTAGCCAAACAAGTTTAGGTAGCACTGACAGGCGGTCTAGGCTAAGTTCTTCAGAGGTGGTGAGCTTGTAAAGGGTCCACCATGAAGTCAAACAATGGGCATCACAAATGAAACTTAGACAGGATGTATAAAAATACAGTTATTTAATTATGGCCAAAACACACTGTAGAAAAATGACTACAAGCAGGTAGGCTTATCACACAACACTATTAAACCAAATACATATATACATTCACTTGGTTCAATTGCACAATACAAATCAGATACTCCTGCAAAGGAATGGTTAGGCAAGTATTATACACAAAAAGGTCCACAGAGATGATCCGTAGCTAAAATTGTCCACCCCTAAATTGCCTGGGGCCTTGTGCCCTATTGTTCAGGATACAGTTCCACAGAAGTTAGGATGCAGGAAAAAATGCAGGTTGGGTCTCTGGGGTCCAGTGAAGGGTTCTTAGAGTTGGGGTTCAATGTAGACTAATGCCCAAAATTAGCCCCAACCGTCAGAAGTCTTGCATAGGCAAGTAATGGCAAAGCCAAAAGTATTAAAATTCGGTTTATTATAAGCCCATTGACTTATAATGGGAGTATACGGGTAGGTTAAAAGCTCAATAACTTACCCCCCCCCTACTCCGAATCTTCCCTAGATTTGGTAGAACAAAGGAAGGGTGTCCTACATAGCTTTTCCCTCCGAAATCTGCAGCACTCTATTTCTAGGGGTTGCCTGTTTGAGCTCCACTCCAGGTGGTGTCTTTTGCTGGTGCAAGGACTCTCGGCCGAAGAATGCAAAAATACTCGATGCAGCACCCCTCTCAGGACTGGACTCAGGTCAGGAAAGCAGTTTTCGGACAATGCACGCCACGCATCGCTATGCAACAGGACTCAGTAGCCGCGGTCAGACTTTCCGGTCTATCTCAGGTCCCCTTTGTGCTAGGATGCTGAAATTCTACAAGAAAGAGAGAGACTTGTAGTGGCAGCTGAGGGCCCACCAAGTTAGCACGGTGGTCAGCCACAGGATGGTTCCAGGGCACTTCCGAAGGCTGTCTTTGGCAGGGCACCGAGCAGACATCGGGAATGGATGGTCCCTCCACTCCAAGGGTCATAGCACCTTCGCAGGGCAACTGAAGATCACGAGCAAGACAGGGCTCCACTAGGGCTGCAGCAGATGTTGGTTGCCAGGACTCCTTCAGTTAGGGTTCAGGATTCTTTGCGGGTCTCACAGCTGGACATGACACTTGGCTCCTTCATGTTTCTCCAGGATCTCTGAAGAATGGGTGCAGGGGTCCTCTTCTTATCCTAAAAGCCAAGTAGGAGCTGAAACTCCCACTAGCCAATAGAAGGATTAGCCCACACACACCCCAGCAGTGGTCCAATCAGGACCATTGGCGGGAACATTCATGCATACCACTCAGACACACAGAAACTAGTATGTGGATTGGAGTTAGACTGGCCCAGCCCACATCCTGCCGCAAATACACATAGCCCTCCAGTAGCCCGCCAAAAGCTGCTGCTTTCCCAGGCACTGGAAGTCCTTATAAGGATTTTCCTGGCCTCTGAGGCCAGGAAGAAGGCTAAACAACAAGATGGAAAAAGAACAAAAGAACAAGCGAAAAATCTCGTGGCACGGCCATGTTTGACCAGTAGCCACAGTTAGTAGCCAAACACAATAACGCTAAAACGAAATTCCCCAAAAAGTGGGGAGAAGTCACTGCTGCCACCAGCCCATCTTTTAACCAAAAATCCTGAGAGTTAGTCTAGGGCAAAACAAAAATGCACCCCATTGCACTGCAGTGTAAGCTGCTTTGTGCAATGATAAAAGTTACCACAACAAGTGATACAAAAGTAACCAAAAGTAGTAACACAGTAACAAGTCTAAGGGAAACACTGTTTCCCAGAACTGATAGCCTGAAGAACATATCAGTTTCCCCATAACGTATGATCAAAGACCAGTGCAGTGAAGCTTAAGGCTTCACTGTACTGCTAAAAGTACAGGTCAGATCCAAAAATAAAAAGCAAAAACTTTAGGGGTTCCATAAAGATGGAAGGAAAGGTGCAGTAAAGAGAATATTTCCTAACAGCTCCCACGAGTCTGAGATGTGTCTGCCTGTCCTGACTCTTGCGACTGGATGGGTGTATACCAGCCATACCCATTTTATGTACGCAGGCCCGAAGCCGAATCTGCGCAGCGTTGCATAGAGCCATACCCATCTCACCGAATCAAACGCTTTTGCAGCTTCAAGCGTTGCTATTGCACGGGGAGTCTCCTAGGAAGCGGTGCGATCAATTACATGGTGTAACCACCGCAGGTTCCAAGTCATGTTTCTACCTGGCACATATCCTGTTTGGTCGGGATGTATAATTGTGTGGATCACTTTCTGCAGCCGCTTGGCTAACGTGGCAGTCAATATCTTATCCTGTTTGAGCATGGACAGAGACCTGTATGAGCTGCACTCCGTTGGTGGTTTACAGGATTTAAGAAGGGGAACAATAATTGATTACCTCAAACTGAGGGGGGAACTCCCGCTTTATAGGAATCGGTGCATGCGTTCAGGAGCTGAGGAGGCAGAACTTCTATGTATTCTTTATAGAACTCACCGGATAAGCCATCTGAGCCTGGGGTTTTTCCTGTAGGCAAAGATCTAATTGTGCTCTGTAGTTCATCTAATGTGATGGGTGCTTCCAAACCATCCACCATCTCCTGGCGTAGACGGGTGAGGTTTATCACATCCAACACTTACCCAGGAACCCTCCTGATAAAGGTGATGGTAAAATTCCTCGAAGACCACATTAATTCCCTCTTGGGTATGACAAAGGACCCCTTTCTTCGTGCAGCTGAATGGAGGGGCTCTGGTGTTCTTCCCTTTTATATAACCAGGCTAGGGACCTGCCCGGCTTGTCTCCTTCCTTATGCTGTCTCTCAATGAATTTGGAGTAGTTGTATTTGCCAAGCCTCTCCCAACATTCCTCACACCTCTTCCTCAATGCCACCAACTCCACCTCTATGCTATTGTGACTTGTGCAGGACTGTTCCAGCGTCTGTAACTGCTCCTCTGCGGAGGTTAGTTCCTTGCCTATTGCAGCCTGGGCACTACCGGAGTTTACAATGGCGGTGCCTCTGATAACCACTTTAAGAGCTTCCCAGCGGGTACCTGCACTAGAGATGCTGCTTGTGTTATGCCTAATATACTCAGCTATGCTATCTCGAATTTGGTCTCGGAAGGGGATGTCATTAGGGATTGACTACTGAGCCTCAACGTGGGTATCGGAGCTCTTGGAGGCACATACTGCCAATGCAGTCGGGGAGGGGCATGATCTGATAGAACTCTGCCTTTATATTCGGCGAGGGTAAAACTGCCAGCCATCTCTTGGCCAATGAAAAAATAATCTATCCTGTTTTGGACTGGGTGTGGAGCGGAAAAGTGAGAAGTGTCTGGTTGTCGTGCCCTCCAGATATCTATCAGATCGAATGATGTCAGGAGCGTCTGAAGGTATCTAGCTGGCGCAGCAGGTCTGTGTAACCTGGAGTCTGATCTGTCTAGTACTGGATTCAAAGTACAATTAAAATCACCCACCATTTTAATGTTGCTGTTTCTAAAGGGGCTGAGCCTTGGGTATAACGACTGGAAGAACCTGGCAACATTGTGATTGGAAGCGTATGTGTTTATCAAACATACGTCCAAGTGTTCCAAGAACCCTTGTACCAGCACCATTTTACCTTCATTATCAGTTTTCATCTGGGTAACACTAAACGATATTGTAAGCGCTATTCAAATCAGAACGCCCTGGCATTCACAGAGAATGGGACCCAAACACGCGCCCGCTCCATTTGCTTGAAAAGCCGTTAAGTGTGTCTCTTGCAGCAAAGCTATATCGATTTTATTTCTCCTGAAGCATGAATGTACCCTGTTCCTTTTCACATAATTGTTCAAGCCCCTTACGTTCCAAGTAAGTACAGTCACTGTGCTAACCCTAAGTGTAAGTATACTGTGTGGTGGCCCCACATCGCTGGCCAGTCAGGCGCCCCCCCACCCCTGCAAGGTGGCAAGCGAGGCGAAATGTCTTTACTGATGTATCGCCCCGGCTCTCGTATAGGCAAAACGTAATCCCCTCTAACAACCCCAACTTCCCCAACTAAGAACAGTTGGACAACATCGTTATTCATGCTCAGGCGTATCCGCTTGTTGCCACCGCCGCTGGTGTGTAAACCGGAGGTCCGATTTCTTGTAGGAACATATTTTCAACGTACGTTGTGGGGTCATTGACTTCCTCGCCCTCCGGCAGTCCAACAGTGCGTACATTGTTTCTGTGGGCCCTTCCTTCTGCGTTCTCCACCTTATTTTTAAGTAGGCTGACTTTCTGCTGCAGGATTATAGATATTGCTGCTTGTTAAATGGAGCGCTGCAGCATTTTCCTTTGCCTGAGTTTCCAAAGTCGTAGTTCTTTCAGCCAGGTTCTGGATATCTTGACGTAGAAGTCCGTCAATCTTGACTGCTTCAATTTGCATGTCCAACATGGCCTTCAAGTCTGCGATGGCCTGCATCGCCTCATTGTGCAGCTCTATGGGCTCCCCGTCTTTTGCCTGCAGTGGCGCCATGTCTGCCCTCGGTGCTCGCCCTGGTCTCCTGACGTAGCTATTCAGAGTCGTCTGGGTGGCCCTCATTTTAGCCGCCTTTGGAGGGCTTCAATCTGTCCTACGCACCACTGCGGTGTGTGGCAAGTACTGTTGACCGTGTGCGCCTCACAGCAACGTCTGGATCTGTGTCAGGGCCGGCCTGGACAATGTTTGGGCCTGGGGGAAAATCGCCAGAGTGTTGGGCTGCTGTGGTTTAATAGCGGCAGATTGGAATACTAAGTGTTGGCTTTACTGCTGCCTATTCAACGGGCACTGTCAATGTTGCACCGTTCCAGGCCTTAAGCAATATGTGTGCTCCTCCACCCCAGGGATATGGCCCAAGTTGCATGTGGGGGGTAGACAGCCGTGGATCAGTCCTTTTCTTGTTTAGGCACACTTCTCCTTTCTATAATTTTGTTATTTCATCTGCACTTTAGTTTTCCTTTATTTGTTTTTCCTTTCCAAGGGCCTTGGAGCCAGCTGCTGGATGGTACGATCCTCGTGACTGTTTGCAGCTGGGATAAGGACCCTCTAGGCTCAGATCCAGAGCAGCAACCGTGGGGGAGCCAGTCATTCCGTAGGGGCCAACAGGGTGCCCACCCTGCCAAATCCTCTTGCCCAGAACGTTCCAGGCTTTGCAGGGGTTACTCCTCTCTTGTCCATCCACCATCTCCCTATGAAGCACTGGCGGCCTGATATGAAGCAGTACTGCAGGCCCTCCTGCTCTGTTGATCAGTTGTGCCGGAGGCCCTGTGCTCATGCGATGGTGGTGCAGCCCTTATCTGCTGCTTCTCTTGACCACTGCACCTAGCCCTCTCCATCACGGTGCTCAAGCAGTGCCGCAGTCGGGGGCATCCTCCGCAGGTCGTGCACTCTGTTGTTCGTCTTGGTTCGGGTGCTCTGCTGCCGAGCGCCTGATCCGTTCTTCCCTGCTGCACAATCCGGCTGGCCTCGACCTCCTGTCCCAGGCGCTCCGGCAGGAACCACACTCAGACGAACGCGGTCCTCACTGCATACAAGCTGTGGCCATGGTAGCACAAGCACCACTGTTCCTGCTATGTCTCCTGTGCTCCGGTCTGCTATTTGCTTCTAGAGCAGCGCCGGGGGCTGTGCCAACCTGCCGCAGTCCAGCAGTTTAATGCACCAGGGTCCTTCCGATGTCAAGCAAGGCTGTTGCATAGCTGCAACAGCCGTCCACCAATGTGTCTCGTCGTCTAGGGCGTCCTCAACGCAGCTGCGGTCACCATCTTGCCACCCCTCTGTGTCTTGAATTCCATCAGATTGCAGCCCTCTGGGGCCACCAGAACAGACCAGATTGTGCGTGGGTTCACTCTGCACGCTCCCACACCTATTTCAGTAAAAGATCTTGCATGGGCCCAGGCTCAAAGGATCGACTTCAGGATCAGCCTTGATAGCTCGCCTCAGGCACTCCTCACGGCACAATGGCAAGCCACGCCTCTGATATCAAACCAGCTTGTGTTTTCAACCAAGGTTGCAAGCGGCAACATTGTATAAAGAGAACAGTGTGTGAAGCGTTTGAAATAAGCGACGCAAATACAATTGACAGCCAAAAGAAATAGTTGAACTTTGTTACTGAACTTTAGGAAACCAAGAAAAGATACCATACACAGAGTGGTCCGGCACTGCGTGGGTGCTCATTCTAAAGTCTCTGTTAGGTATCCAACGGATTTGGAGTGGAAAGAGATTGAAGCAGTCCTGCAACGGGTCGAGCTAAAAACCATGTGCACATTTGAAGGTCTTTGATAGTTTAAAGTAAATCCATATGGGTCTGAGCCCAGCTGAGGGAGACTAATTGAACCTTGTTGGAAGGGATCTGAGCCTGGCAGAGGGGGATCCAGAGTGAATACCCAAGTTGAATATTGAAGAAAACATTTGTGTTGTTTTTGGTACAGCAGGCCCACTGTGTCAAGAGACTTGCGAGAAGTCAAACTTGGACACAGAAGGTCCTGAACTGGGAAAATGGAACTGTATCCTTGTGCCGCAGACGCCAGTGATTTGCTCGAGTGACCCGCCTTGTCCCGTGCTGAAAACGCGGGGAAGGGAGGCCAGCGGCCCGAGCACCCTGACATATTATTTTGTGAACACTTCTTTCTTTTTCATGAACATTACCTCACATTATTTTGTAACTTAGTGGTAAGGATTGGCAATACATTTTTTAGTATAGACCCTTTAAATTTGACAAGACTCCACTAGGACTGCATTACTATTTTTTGATGGTTGTAGCTTGCTCCCATCTGTAGATTTAGGTTTAGATAGGCGTTTATCACACCCTTGCAAAAGTCCAATAAACACCCTTGAACTGTGGTCACTTGTGTATGTCTTACTATTGCCACCATGCGTTCCTTACATTAAACAAAACCTTATCGAGCCGACGACTGGTACCACCCCATGGGTCTCGCCCATACTTCCAGTCCCTAAGAAGGGGTCTAATGATGTCAGAATCTGCATTGACATGCGCAGGCCTAACGAAGCAATCCTGAGGGAGAGACACCAATCCCAAGAATCATAGACATGATCCATCTATTGAACGGTGCACAAATCTTCCCCAAGCTGGACCTTAACAAGGGTTATCACCAGCTAGAGCTCAGTGAAGAATACAGTGGTATAACAACCTTCATCACGCACGTAGGGTTGTTCAGACACAAGAGGTTATGTTTCAGAGTGTCCTTCGCCGCCGAGATTTTTCATTCCGAAACCTATAATGTCATCAAACACATCCCTAACAGTCTGAACTATAGCAACGACATACTAGTGTTTGGAAAAGACCAGGACCAGCATGATGACACCTGGTCATGGTGTGTGTGGCTCTAGAAGCAGCCATTCTCACACTAAACAAGAAGTGTGAATTTCTAAAAGTAACTCTACAATTCTTTGGACGCATATTCTCAGCACAAGGAATGATGCCGGACCCAGAAAAGGTGGCTGCACTCATCACTCCTGAACAGCCCACGAATGCATCAGATCTACACTAATTTCTGGGGCTCGCCAGCTATTGTACAAGATACATACAAAACTTTGCATCTGTGAACGAACCCCTGTGCGCGCTCACCAAGACACAGGTGCCGTTCACATGGTCGGAAGCGTGCCAGGAAGCGTTTGCAACCATCCGGCTGCGCATCTCGACTGCCGACAACATGGCATATTTCAACACAGCCTGGGACACTGACCTCACAGTTGATTCCAGTCCCGTGGGACTGGGGGCTATCCTGGCTCAAGTGGACCCGGAGTTACTGGACAAAAGATACATTGTATGTATCGTATGCTAGTAGGGGCCTATCACACACAGAATAGGCATACTCACAGGCCAAGAAAGAAGGGTTCCCAGTTGTGTGGGCCTCTGAACATTTCCTTTTTTTCTTATACGGGAAACCCTTTACCGTTGTGACTGATGTAAGGAAGGCATGATATCAAACCGTGAAGGTAGACACATGTGATCACAGGTCAAGGGTGTTTATTGAACTTCAATGGGTAGGTTGAACGCCTAACTAAACCTAAATCTAAGGATGGGAGTAAGCTACGATCCATCAAATAATAATAATGCAGTTCTAGTCAAGTCTCTGTCAAAATAAAAGGGCCTATACTAATAAACCAATTGCCAATGCTTACTTCTAAATACAAAATGGTGTTGGACAATAGTGTATCCAAAAAGAAAAGTGTTCAAAATAATATGTCCGGATAGTTGAGCAGTTGGCTTCCCTTCCCCACATTTTCAGAACGGGACAAGGCGACATGTTTGAGCTTCGCACACTTTGGCTTCTCTGCTACGAGGATACAGTTCAAAGCATAGGTATCAAGGCCTTCTGCCAAAGCCTCTTTCCCAATAACCGTCTCTTACTACAGAGGGCCTGTTTTAGCAAACAAGCACCAAAGTTCCTTTCTTATCAGGAATTTCACATTCACAAGTTCTCGCTTCCAGTGTTCATCATGGGTCTCCCTCCTTCAGGCTCGGACCCCTTTTTACCACAGTGTTCACAATTGGTCTCCCTTGTTCAGGCTCGGATCCCTTTAGCACAATGTTCACAATTGGTCTCCCTCGTTCAGACTCGGACCATGTAATCTCACTTTGTACGTTTTCATCTTGATATCAACTGGTCTTTGCTTAAACCGTTGCAGGACTACTTCGATTCACTTTACACAATGTTTTTACCAATTTTCTACTTTCGTTTCTGCCACTTCTTGGTTGAATACCTTGCAGAGACCTTCGATTGAGCACCCTCGTGGTGCCGGACCACTCTGTCACTGTCCATAATGTTAAAAAATCAATCAGCAATTAAGCTTTACTCGCGTCTTTCATCGCATGCATTTCAATCTTCGTTCTTGCGCTTTTTATACAATGTTGCCGCTTGCAAACTTGACTTCAACACAGACTGTTCTTGCATCGGTCTTCCCAACTTGTCGGCTGTGTTGATCTCTCTGGCACTGCTTTGATCTTGGAGCCAAGGACGGTACCACAGTGGCTGCTGTGCCTCCTGACTCGGTCAACCGTGTATGAGGGCCCTGGGTATCTCCGACACACTATACAGGATTCTTCAGTCTGGTTTCCTGGCCTTACGGGTTCTAATCTGAAGGGTTCTGGAAAGTAACATGGCTCAAGGGTATCTCCCTTCTTGCATAGCCTTCCTGGTTTGCCGTCTTTCTTTCCTCATTCAGCCACCATCTGGAAAATACTGTTCCTTCATGTGCTTTGCCTTGCTCAGAGTGTGCTCTCATGTTCTGCCTTTTATCCGTGTGGGAAAATGTAATGGAAGTCACGTGTGAATGATTACCTGTAATTGCCTGACCATAATAGTGTGACATGTCGGGTACAATGCTCGGGTCAGAGTTGTTTTCTCCCAGAGCTGTCTGTGTGAAAGTGTTCGTGTAGGGAACGGCGGGGGTGGGGGGGGTAGAGTTTCTAAATATCCTATGGGGTAAAGGTGTTACAGGAAGGGGGCGTCTCGCCATCAGGTGTCCCACTCCCCAAAGACCCCTCACCCAGGTGATCCTCCCGCATTGGTCCAACCCCAGGGACTGGATCCAAAGGCGATGGCCATGCCCTGGCCACCTGAGAGAGAGACCCCCGGGACTAGCGGATGAGTCACCTTCTGGTTTCTCACAGTGACCACCAAGCCCTTCTATTTATATTTGGAGACCCACAGGCCAAAATGCCTCCTCGAATTGCCATATGGGGCCTGTGACTCCAGAAATATCAATTTTGCATTATACACAGGCCCCGCAGGGAAGATTTTCTGGTACGACGTCCATTCAACGCCGTTTTTTTCCCTGCATTTTTTTGCAAAAATCTGAAAATATGGGCTGGGTGGGTAGACGGATATAAGGTGTAGGTGGGTGCAGGAACTAGATTTCAAATAGGTTTGAAAGGGGGTTTAAGGGGTAACCCCCCCAAAAAATGCTGCGAAATAAAAACGGGCGATGGAATAACATGGAACCGATTTTATATCCTGTGACCTGATCACGTCAGCAGAAAGAAGCTCCTCAATTGCAGACCAATATATACACTACATGGTACAAGTGGCACATTGTGCAGGTGTGGGAAAATGACCCAGCTATTCAGATCATCCTACGATGCCTGGAGACTGGAAGATGGAAGCAAGCCAACCAAATGGGGAACAATACGTGTCCGGGGACACAGACATATTCAGGGATTACTTGTAGTGAAAGAAGAACTGACATGGGCTGAAGAAGGTGTACTTTCAATGGAACAAAAATAGTAATACCTCGGAGTCTGAGGAAGAAAATGCCAGAACTGGCGCATGAGGGGCATTGTGTCCACAAAGAGACACCTGCGCCCTAAGATCTGGTTTCCACACATGGATGGACAGGTTGAAGCTCTGCTCACAGACTGCCCCACATACACTGTACTAAATCCACACACCAGACCTAAGCCGTTACAAATGACAGAGCTCCCGGAGCATACATGGGATGTAGTGGCCATCAATTTTTTTTAAGGCCAAGAAGGGAGATACTGTCGTAATGCAACCTTGCACTGGCAAACTGCAGCATTCAACAGTGCCCTGCTGACTGTCACCAGAGGTAAAGGGTCACTGATAATGGGAGGGAGGGGCAGTGGCAAATAACAAGGAAATCATCGCACTTTTGGAGGTTTCCAGAGACCCTGAAGGGAGAAATATGGAGAGGTGATGGAGACACGAGGGAGTCTGTGGCCGGAAGGGGAGGAGAGACGTTTGTTACAGTTGGGAGATAAATTAATAAAGACATAGCTCTCAACTCACACGCTTTTGGCAGGTGTCACCCGCCTTGTAAAGGGCTGACTCACCCGCCAAGACCCTTGCACGTCCATTCAATCCAATGGGCGTCTCACCCAAAAACAAAATCGGGTGATTTCACCCGCCTTTGCTACACAAATGGTTGAGAGCTATGTAAAGAGGTGTAGCAACCAGCCTGTTGTCCGCGCCTTTTTAGATATGTATGGCGCTGTGTGGGTGGCTGAAGATGCCATAATATGATCCGACATCTAGGAGTCTCTACAAATGATTCAGCTCACTCGACTACTCCAAAATAAGCCTCACTCCTGATATTACTACAACGGTAATTGTAACAGTTAAAATGCAGATATTGAATGTCAGTTTATTTGATCCCTACGGTTATTAATGATTAATTTTGTGACATCATTTTCTGCGATGCAAATAAAGGGGCCGCATGCGTCTCTTGCCGCCCAGGGGCCCGCAAATCCTAGGGTCTGCCCTGGTTCTAATTTTGACTTGCCTGTTAGAATAAGGTGGCTATCGCGTGAGATTTGTACGCACGCTGGTTTGCCATCCAGAAATGAAGCCGGTAAATAAGTGTCCCATTTGTATGTGTTTAAAGCCCAATCCCTTCAAACACACGGAAACTAAACATGTGACTAAGAAACCGAGAGAGGACAACAATTGGCTACTCCTTTTTTTTCTTGAATAGAGGCAAAGTAGCCGACATTTTGCAGCGTGAATCTTTTTCACTTGCCTTGTACTACACTGCCATCTGGTGAGTAGACTGGAAATTGTGTTTAGCTCCCTCTTCCCGGTTAGAAATTACGTTTTCTCATCAGAAGATGACGAGGCAGCTTTCTTTCCGCCGCCGCATAGGTTAAAAACATCCCGTTCAACGAGCCACTGCACGGATGTGGTGTTTGGCTTGTCCTGTCGACAAGGCAGGGACATATTGTACCTTAAAAGTTGGCTGGCTATAAACGTCGATATCGCTTAGATTGAAGTTGGCATTCTGCCGACGGACCAACTTGGAAGTAGCATCGTGTGCACAATCTGATTTCATTCGTTTCTGCATCGGGAGAGTTCCATACATGCCAACGTTCTGAGGCACCTGGGAGGGATTTTTCGTCCGCGAAATCGGGAGACATAAAGTCTCCCATTGGAATTAATTGGGGCTGGGATTATTTTAGGCGGGAGAACGTGAAAAATAGCAGCATTTTTCACAGAAAAATCGGGAGTCTCCCGCCTAAATCGGGAGGGTTGGCATTGGCATGTATGCCTCATACTTGGGCACCGAGCTGGAGTGGGGAGATATTCACTTCCAAAGTACACCTAGCAGTAGGGGGCAGCCCTACGCTGGATCACCCGGCGCCAGTAGGAGAGCGGGGTGCATTTGCTTTCAACACCAGCTCGGGTGGCCTTTGAACGACACTCCTAATGCCCCCAGTAGGATAATTGATACGGAGAATAGAAATATAAGTGGCACCAAATGTATTTTTAGGTCTTTTGATTGGTGGAGAGTGGTAGAGCTGGTTGTGTTTCATCCAAGTAATGGAACATAGACCAGACTGGGGCACTTGCTCAAGAGCCCAAAGATGGTTGCTCTATAGGCATGACCATTCACGTAGAAGCACAATCTCTGTTTTAAGAAGGGTTCATTTTCAACAGTCGGTGCACATGAAAGAGTTTGCCAACTGGAGACGCGTGGAGACTGAATTGTCTGCTTGGCAACGTTGCCTATTCAGCCAAAGCTGTTAGTCCTCAGATGAGCTCAGCAGGTGTTTACAAAATGCCCAGTGGTGGTCACAGCCCAATTTTGAAGGGAAATAATTAATGTACATTTGTTTTTGGAAGATTGATTCATATAAGCCCGGCGTCTATAGGTGCATTTCCATGCCACTTAATGATCATTCAGCTCCCATACAAAAAGTAGAGGCCACCTCAGACCTTTTCCAAATAATTCTATATAGACATGGCAGATGCATGCTGTACCAAACAGATCCGATGTCATATGACATGACCATATAGTCCGGTTTTTGAAAACTCTGTTGTGAGCTATTGCAGCCTTCTATCTTTCTAATCCCTTAGCAGAAATATCTAAAAGACCGTCTGAAACAGTTATCTGATAACCATCTCTTCTTTGGCAACCTCACTGAACTGGTGGTTATCCAAGGCATACTTTAGTTTTAAAAAATTGATTAGAGTTTTCTCATTTAAAATTGTATTGATTAGCCAACAAACGTATTTGATTAGCAATTATGTACTAATATTTTAAATGTCACCAGGAGGTATTTGTACCCAAGAAATAAAATGTGCAACAAAGCAGCATTTTTGTGTCCCTCTGAAGTTACACATTAGTGAGATAATTGTCTGTAAAATGCAAAGGTTAACTGCATGAATGAACACAAATGAATAGACAGATAAAAAGGCTTTGCAAACAATTTTCAGTGCAAGGCTCTGTGTAGCTGTGTGCAGTCAGTGTTGCACAGGGCAGTGTCCCGTATATTGTATGCTTGTCACATAATTTGTTGTGTAAGGAAAAGTTAATAATTTTCATAAATCAAAAAGTTTGCCATGTTAAAGGAAAGTCATAGCTCGAGACTGTTGCATGGTGTTGCGGCAGCAGACTAATTGTCAACCTTGGGTGGGCAAGATGCCCCTTATCTGTCCTTGATTTCAACTGTTTTCAATACAGAGTTAAATGCCATTTTCGGGGGAGCGCAGGGGCGGTGACGGCTATCCAGCCCAAGCAAGGTTATGTCCAAGTGCAGCATTCCAGCCCTGAGAACCTACGAAAGTGAATTTATCGCTATTAGCAGTACGAGCCAGCACCTGGGGTGCTGATACTTTGTTTGTTTTTAAGGGAACCAGGCTTTGCTCAATTTGGGCTTCTCTTAAAAAGAAATTACACATGTCCACGATTAGAAATAATAATTTCAAGGACCTGGCGGTGGACCAGGAGGTGCACTGATGAGTGGTCGGGGCGATGGCTGGGGTTTCTGGGGCATGGGGGCATTAGAGGGGTCGAGGTGATGAACTCCAGTGGAGATTTAGTCTCGAAGGACAAGGTGGAGGCTGGGCAGAGGTGCAGCGGACCGACATGAAGTGCGGACGGATACTGGAGTATTCTACTTGCATTCTCTGCATTCTGATTGACCTGCTCTCTCCCCAGCTGCTAACATATAAAGTAATCATAGATCAAAGCAAACTCTGGAGACTGAATACAGTTTATGGTATTGTAGTAGGTCTGTAGACGTACAGACTGGATGGAACTATTGATCGCTACTTTGCGTAATCATCTGGTTAGCTTTGTGTACTCATTGAGTAAGTGGAAATTAAGCGACTAAGCAGAGTGCATGGTGTAGTAAGTAGAGATCTGGGCAAACTACGTGCAATATTGCCGTTTGCGGACATCTCCCTTTCAGGGTAGCTGATATAAAACAGGGTGATAGTATATCAAGGAGTTTGAGATCATCTCAGATGAGCACCAGTTGCACAGATGTTGCAGCCAGCAGGTGACAGACATAGGTTTTCCATAAAATGCATTAGGCTGTGTGATCCGGATTACTTCTGGTTTGCAATCATTTGAATTAGAAAGAGCTTTTCTTGGCTAGCACTCCAACACACATCTTGGACACTTTAAAGAGTGGAGGAGGTGATTACTGCTGCACAACCTCTCCATAGGCCCCTTTGAAATTACAGGGCAGAGCCACGAGGACAAGCGAGTAATGCCGGTTGAACTGTGTTTTCATTGAACAGGGTACTTTAAATCACCAGCTGTGCTACACAAGTGTCAATTTAATTAGCAAACATTCAGAATTACATAGAAAATTGCTATGTGACACTGCTTATGTTTTGCCTCGATTGTCAAAAGAAAGCTTGTTAAAGTATTTCTTTCATGGAGCAATATCCAGAAGCAAGGAAATTCACTTACGACATCTGTTGACCCCTGGACTTTGATGATCCAAAACGTGACTCCTTTGTATTGACTATTTAAAACTCATGAGAAGTCTATGAATTATTCATACTCGGCGCTATAGAAGAAGCCACTGTGGCCTTAGACAGAATGCATCACAGTGCTGCATTAGAACAGGAGTGATGATGACAAAGTTTTGTGATCTCCATCGATCATCCATCTCCCTTTGTTGCAGTGATGACATAGTTTACTTTAAATTCAAAAAAGAACCCAGAGTTGTGAACCTTGAGTGGTGGACTAAGGAAGAAATTAGATGGAGGGGGAGGGGAGAGTGGCAGATGGAATTGGGTAACCATGTGTTCAAAAGCCACGTGACAGAATGTGGCAAGATGCAAGCATAACAAGCATACCCTTCCTGGAGTTGGTCTTTATAAATGCAGTCATCATAGGGATAGTTTCCAGGGCAGGCAGGGACTGATAGAACTTTCTCTGTCCTTGTGCACATGACATGCCCAGGTAATAAGTCCACAGTAATAGACAATCCAGGAAGTCACATATTTTCTCTGAGACACACAATATGATTGAACCGCCTTCCTTTCTTCTTTTCTCCTTCACCTTTTTAGACATTAGAGATCACAGGATTACTCACAAGCGCATCACTTGGTTGTTGGAGTACACTATCGTAGGGTATGACTTCGCCAATTCTTTTTGTGTTGCAAAACAGTGCTTGGGCGCAACCCGCATTAACTACTGTTAAGCAAAATATACCCCTCTTATTTATTTAGTCCTTGTTGACAGTGCCACACCAATCTTTATCTAAAAATAGTTTCACGCGAGAGTTTAATATTTATCAACACTCCCTTACTATTATCCCACATTGTTTTGTTGAAGTCTTTAAATAAAGTGCTCTTTGTTGGCGCTAAAAGGTACTTATAAAATGGCAACATTTTCCATTTATGCCATCCAATAAGGGATACGAAACCTAACTCTTATTTAGCCTGTTTGGTGTTTCCAAATAACTGCTGAGCACAGATCTGAGGTATTTTATATTTATTAGTTTTATATTTTATATTTTTTAATTAGATTTCAAATAATAAATTAATGATGTCCTCTTGTTGACACGTTTTTCAGCACTAAGCCCTTCTCAAAACCGGACATTAGTTATCACATTCTTTCACAAACAAAAACAAACTGTATGTGTATGATAATCCCAGACAGAAGGGGATTGCTAAAGGGCAGGATTAGGTAGGTGAATGAGAAATGTAAATCCAATAAATGATTAGTGATCACAAAGTACAAATCTGTAAAAAAAATAAAAAAAAAACCCATATCAGGTACTATTTAGCACACAGTTTTATACGTTTGGACTCAACCGTTTGGCTTCTTAGCATAAATCATCATTTGCAGTCACGGGTTAATCCCTGATTTTTCTGTATTATGTACACCACACTCTAAATTAATATCATGAACATTAGTTAAAAATAGTATCTCCCTTACACTTCCCTTATGTGGAATCCCTGCCGCGTTCTTGTATGTGGTTTTACACATATCATATGTAACTAGATTGTTGCTGCTCGTTAGCTGTGGCTATATTTCCCCATGAATAGTCACCCGGCCTGATATAGTCAAATATCAATTTGCTTCAATGTGTAACAAGTATGGGCGACCGTTCTCCTATTTGTTTTGGCATTCCCCCTGTAATGTGTTTGCACATCTCTGCTCCTCTGTTCCCAATAAGTTAGAGCAAGCTAGAATAAAACACACCTGGTCACATTGCTCTGTATTACCATCTCGCTGCCACATGTTTAAAAACTTCCGTCTCACTATTCACACGTCTCGCAATTATACCTACGGTATTTAAATATTCCTATCCTTGATGCGAAAACCCCTGTTTACTTAATCAAAAGAACTTACCCATTCTTGGAGATGATCTCCCTCCCGTTCGTAAATACGGTGTTCCAAGGTCATCCGTCCGTCATTTTGCTTCCCCTTATATACTCACGTAATGCTGATTGCCCCACCTATTGACTAAGTTACTATTAAGGTATCCAATAGTAATCCAAGATTCCTTTTCCCTTCTTCACGTTTAGAATCAATAATGTAATCCCTTTCGTATATCTGTATCCTTAGAAAAAGAATGTACAAAAATATATATGTATGTTCCCCCTATTACTTAGAGATTGCCATCTGTTCTGGCAAGCATTTGAAATAATTGAGTCCCCTTAGTTTAGAGTTCATTCCCAATTAGTGATATTAATGGAACATTGCTTCTTGCACAAATATAAAAATCTGCAAGAGCCATAGTTTTGTGCTGAATCAAACTTCTCCTCGCATGTTAGAATTAAACATATATGAAAATCCAATGATTACAATATTCGTCTCCCTTGTTTCTCCCAAATGATAATTATATATTACTTCTTAAATGCACCTCGGCCTAATTAGGATGCCATGAAAATACTTGATGTATATGTTCCTGTATGCTATTCAAAGAAAGGAACTCATTTAATTGTCTGAATTGAGACCAATATAGGTGCTACAGGAATAACAGATGGTCTTTGTCTCTGTTTGCCCGAGATGATGTTCCTTGTCGCCACCTCTCTTGTTGAGTGTAACGCTCTTCAGACCTACAAATTGAATACCTGCTTTGTCATCCATTTGGTGTTCTTTCTGCCAATGTGCAGCCAAGGGCAAATGTGGGTGCTGGCTGTAAATGGAGGAAATGTGTTCCCTTATTCTTACTCCCAATGGCCGTATGGTGGTACTAATGTATATTTTGGTACAAAAACATATCCATGCATATACAACAAATAGTGTTTTGCAAGTAATACATTCTTTGATCATTAGTTTTGTCCTACTAGAGGCACAGAATTGCTCTGTATCTGGATGAGCAAATGTACACATTGTACATAAACCACATTTATGGAAACCTCGTCTTGTTGGATTAAGCCACGTTACTGCTTGTTCTTTAGTTCTGCTTGCTGGAAACGATGGACTCAATTTATTTTTCAATGTATCTTCTCTCTTGGAGATGACCGACGGTTCCTCATCAACACATCGCTCCAGATCCGTGTCTAGAAGCAATAAATGCCAATGTTTCTTTACAATCCTTCGAGAATCTCGTGTTGATTTTGACAATATCGTGTGATGAAATTGACTTTGCCACCTAGTATTTCTTTGTTCTTCTGTTTCTGAATCAATGTTTCCTGTCTGTCAATTGATTGCTCCTTTGTTAGTGCATCTTGAATTATATTGTGCTGGTAGCCTCTTTCATGAAATCTGTCTGACAGCAAGTCAGAATTCATTCAAATACCATCTGATCCTCACAGTTTCTCGTGTCTCTGATGAATTCACCTACTGGTATGTTGCGTATAACTGATTATTTTTTTCCCCACTTAAATTTTATTAAACATTTTCCAAATAACAAATGCATTTCGACTAGTCACATTTGAAAATCCACGAAAAAACACAAATAACCCCCCCCCCCCTCCCACCTCCCACCACCCCTCAATAGCAACCGAACCCCTAAGGGAGCAGGAGAGTCAGTAACAGCTCGATGAGGGACCAAGCCAGATCCAAAGGCAGACACCTTGGGTTTGACCCAACTAAATAAGGAAGAGGAACCATTTGTTGGAAGGAATACACAAAGCACAGTTCACCCCATACCAGAAGACTTTAGAGTCTCATTGATTCACAGTCCTCATGAAACAAGACTACTGTCCAATCTAGAAGAAAAGCCTTCATGGTATTGTGGGTCAAGGCTGTGAATTTTTCATAAGTAACTATCGTCCATAGTTTGGCGAGCCAGTCTGCCTTAGAGGGCGCCGAAGCGCATTTCCACTTCTGAGCCAGGGCTATCCTCCCTGCCTGCAACATAGCCTGTACCACCCTTGGCAGGGAATCCGAGGCCTCCTCTGAGTCCGGGACGCCAAAGAGAAGTTCAAGGGGGAGCATAGGTAGCGAAGCGCCCGTGATCTCTTTAATCCAGCCCAGCAGCTCTGACCAATACCCCTGTATCGCAGGGCACTCCCATCAAAGATGGAACCACGTTCCGCGCTGGCCACATTGCCTCGGACAAAGTGGAGACACCCCTGGGTAAATTTTCGCAAGCCTCTCTGGCGGGAGGCGCCAAGCGTGAAGTATCTTAAAGTTGTGCTCCATTGCTGCCGTGTACAGGGAACCCGGCGTATAACTGATTTTTGTTGGCTACTACTGGCATATAAGGTAGAGTTTACTTCTGTAGGTTTCTGGTAAATCCAAGTCAATAGTTTACCTCCTGATACATATAGCTTTAATATAGCCACAAATCTAATTCCAAAGTCATTCATGGTGAGCTCATTGATAAATTGTTGCAGTTGAGCCTTAGATCCCTTCCAAATAAGTAATATATCATCTATGTATGATATGATATGATAGGTTATTTATAATGCGCTTAATACCCAGAGGTTTCTAAGCGCAGACCCGGGGATCGAACCTGCGTTGCTCAGTGTCGTCTTGCTTCCAAGGCGAGTACGTTGTCCCTGAGCTATCCTCCCGAGCCCATTGTCGTGCTCCTTTCAGATAGAGCTCATTGATGTAGACGGCTGTGTCCTCAAAGGGACCCATAAAGAGATTTACCAAAGCTGGCGTGTATTTGGTGCCCATTGCTACCCCTTGCACTTGTCCATAATAAGTGTCATTAAAGATGAATTTGTTGTGTTGCAACATTGCCTCCAGCATTTCCATAAGCATATTGCGTTGGTGGAAGTGAGATGCAGTGACATCTCTAAATATATTTTCAATTGTCTTCTGTGCTAAATCATGTCTGATGGATGTGTATAGGGCGCAGGCATCTAGAGTGACCAATAAAAAGTCATTTCCCCAATTTATAGCTTTCAAAATGTTGAGTACACTAGTGGAGTCCTTGAGACATGAAGGCAGTTGGTCTACGAAGGGCCTTATCATAACATCAATGTATGCAAATAGATGTTCTGTGGCCCACCCTATTCCACCAAGGATAGGTCTGGTTTTGGGTATCCTTTCAAAATCTTTGTGTATTTTTGGGAGAAAATACATTGTTGGGGGTGTTGGTTCCTTGACGCTTAAGAATGTTAACTCTTCATCTATAATAAGTCCTTTTCTATGCCATCTTTCAGTCAATTATTTGAGTTGTTCTATGACCATCTTGGTGGGATTATCTTTAATTGTGACATAGTATCCTGGAGTATTTAAATTACGCATTGCCATGTCAATGTAGTTGCTTCTGTCCATTACGACAATATTGCCCCCTTGTCAGCTTTCTTGATGATTATTGATTCGTCTTTTCTCAGATTGTCAAGTGCAGTTCTTTCTTGTCTAGTTAAATTTGATCTGTTATTATATTTCATTTGTTTAGCTTTTGCTTTGTACGGACCGTTGTTGAAATCATTAGGGACTGCTTGTTGAAATGTATCAATAACATTGTCCTGTAAACAATTACAGAGTGAACCTGGATTGAGGTATGAATTTGTACGAATGGTAATTCACTGAAGTAATCTGAAGCTCTTACATGAGGTTTCTCATCTCAAAATCTTGTGCTTCATTGAGCTAGACCATCATTTGTTCCCCCACCTGTGGGCTCTGTATCGCCACAATGCTACCGCTGAGCCCCCTTCAAAAAGCCCCCTTATTGTAGGGTCAATACGGCACAAAGACACTCTAAAGTCGTAAAGAAACAAAACGGGAAAAGTGAAAACAAAAGCAAACCGGAAGATCCCTCTCTGATAACTTCGTGGCCAGGGATGACCCCCAGCGTATAACAAATGTACAAAGTCATGTTTGTCTCCCAGTTTTTAGGATAAGCAGCAGTACTTTCCCCTGTGTTGCCTATGAGCACCTAGCCCCCTCAGCTCTGTGGGGGGGGGGAGATTCCGGGTTCAGTTTCTTGAACTTGCGAAGCCCTTTGACCCGGCATCAGTCAATGAGGTCCTTGCTCTGTACTTTGCGATCCTTCCTGACCCCCGAGGACAGCCACTGGGGCGGTCTTTCCGAGCAACTCTTGTCACTTTGCTGATGTCCTCTGTGACCAGGTTGTTTTTGTACCCCTCAAACCCAAAGACCAGAGAAAAGGGGAATCCCCATTTGTATCGCGCCCCTTTTGTTGTAAGCCATTTAGTCGGGGGAGCAGAGTCTTCTGCGAGATAGTGTAAAAGATGACAAGTCCTGGTAAATCGAAATTTAGGAGGTTCCCCAGGCCACCAGGCCTCTTTTTCTCACCATGTACAGTATCTTTTTCCGAGTAATAATGGAATTTGGCAAGCACAGATCTCGGTCCACAGGCACCCCCTCCTGCTCTGTGTGCTCTGTCGATGGTGGGTTCGGTGGCGTTATCATTAAAGACTTTCCTGATGACTTAGTTGATGGCTTTAATTATCTCGTATTGCGTTTCCCCATCCCTTTCCGGAAAGCCAAAAAATCTCAGGTTGCATCAACGCTCTCGGTTTTCAAAGTTGTCCATTTTGAGTGCACTCTGCTCCTTCCTTCTTTCCAACTCAGAGATTCTCATGTTGATCTGGGTCTCCAGAATGTCAATGGAACATTGGTTTGCTTCGAGACCCTGGATTCTGTCATCCATACTGTCTACCTTCTTGTCCAGTCCGTCAAGCCTCTTGCCAGTGTCCGATCTGAAGCCTCTTATTTCTTTGAGTAGGACCGCCATGTCCTTCCTCAGGGATTGGGAGTCCTGCATGTTTAGAATTAGCTCTGGGGGTGGTGGCACTTGAGGCTACGGGGGGCTCTGACTTGTAGTGACACTTTTGCAGTGCAGAAGACCAACTCGTGGGTAGAGGATTCCCCAGGTAACGTTGCAGGGGCGGTAGGCCGGCTGTAGAACCGGACACCCGCAGCAGTCAAGCGCCTCTGTGTAGAATAGGTAAAGAGGTTCTTCCACGCCATCCCGGAGAGTCACAGTTCTCCCCCCGGGCGGAAGGTGCCCCCGTCCCCCAAGGCGGAACCCAGGTAGCTGCACTGGTGGTGATGTGTGGGGGGCACTACAGGGGTTGACCAGCTATTAGGACGCCTTCTTGCTTGTGTTCCCCCAGTGCACGTTGTTGTTTTTGACAGAAGCCTCAGCAGCAGGGGGGATCTCTCGCCCACCCGAGGGGGGGGAAGGGGAGTGCTCCCGATCGGCAAAATGCTCAGGGTAGCAAGCAGCGCTTCTTCCAGTGGACCTCCCAGCCTGACAGGCCCCCTCCTCTGGGCGTCTGGTGGGGGGGCTTCAAGCCCCTTCGTTGCCACCGTTTACTTCTCCTTCCACCTCTGCACTCCCACCTTTCACCTTCTCCCCTCTTCCTCTTTAGCTCTCTCGTCTCCCCTCTCCTGACCGTGGCGGTAACCAGGGGGGCCCTACCCCTCCCCCGGACTTCAGAGCCGCACTGGCAGGTCTCCAGGTATCTCCTGCTGATGGTTCTTCCTCCTGGTGGCGCAGCAAAGGGGTTTTCTCCACTCCTCTCTGGCAAGGGCCCGGGGTATTTTCAACCCCAACTCTGTGCGCCTTCCCTCCTCGGGGGGCACAGGATGTCTTGTGTTCCGGACAATGGAGGCCGGAGGGTGGGGGCAGCAGCTCCCTGCGTCTATCCCTCACTCCTCACCTCTTCTCTGCGGGTCCCGGCTCGCTCCCCCTGCGGACCTCGTACTGCAGGGGTTGTGGGTCAGCAGGCCGCTGCTCGCCCGTCGCGGCTCCTCCTCCTGCTAGGCCCCCTCAGAGGCCGGCGCTCAGGGTGCTCATGCGTGAAGCCCACGGCCAGATCCGAAGCAGGTCATCCTCGTGGTGTGGCTCCAGCGGCCGTATCTCGGTCGTTCTTTGTTCCCAAAAATCGGGGGGAAGCGTGTGGGGGGCAGCACTACGTGGCACACACTGTTACTGGAAGTGGGGGCTCAAGCCTCAGAACGGGCCCGTTGGATGGGAGCTATGCGGAGCAGTTAACTAACTTGCTCCCTGGTGGCCAATCCTTCCTCCTATATTTTTCATTTTTATTTGTTTATTTTTGCTGAAATATTCAACTGCTACACTACATATCAGAAATATTACAAATCAGCAATACAAATATAAAATATAGAACAATATACACAATAAGTAAAATAGATACTGCAAATGCTTATCATATTTACTTAAAAAGAAAATACCAGTTTTTCTCATGGTACCATAAACAGTTTTCCACACATGTTATGTTTCTGCAGTTATCACAAACAATTCCCAGAATAGGTACATGGCCAGAATTGATCTGTAGACACCTGTTCAATGGTGGTAACACAATTTGCGTAACCCTTTAGATAGCGATGTTCCAGGGCTGACAGTTGGTTAGTATGTGTCTGTCAGTTTCGCACTCAGCGGTACACTGTCTGCTTTTCCGTGTTTGACGCGGTATGCCTTGCCATGCACCCACATACTCCAGAGTTTGTAAAACATTCAGTCTGAGGTACATGATAAAACCCCTAGCTTCCGGGCTCTCTTTTTCAATGTATTGGTTACAATGTACTTCATAGCGCTTTTTTGGTGACAAATTCTCCATTCCCAAGACTCCAAATCCCATTCCATAGCCTTTTTCTTCAACTGAATGTAGACAATACCCAAACTGGACTTATCAGGAAGATCTAAACTAATGGCCAGGAGGAAATAATTTACTGTTTCCCTTAACCCCACAATCCGCCCATTATTCTGTTTAACATCAGAATCCTTCCTTATTTAATTCAATAATGTATCCTCCACATTGGTGCCTATCATAAGTAGAGCTTGCAACATTGCACATTACACAAAATAGTCAAGGACGTAAGTCTCATCTCGCATCTTATTGCTTCAATCGGGACTGCCGAGGGGATTCTTCCTCCAGATCTTGCCTTCGAACTTTTTGTTGAAGTGCCTCAAGACAATAAAGAACGCACAGGATTATGCTTGTCTTGTATATGTCGAGATAGCCTTCAATGGATTGCCTCCCTTCCTTATGAGGAAACCTCTGATAAGGTTCCATTGATTATCTGCTCGTAAAAGCCCATTGGCGGCATATTCCTTATGGGAATCCCCAAATGAATATACGTGTCGACAAGCTCCAATGATACTAAAACAATTTTCCAATTGTACAAAGGCTTTTTGCGTGACTTTCTGCCAATGATCATCACGTTAGTTTTAAGCAGATTGCATCTCAGTCGGTTGTTGTATGCATACTCCGATATGGCATCCAATGATCTCTGAAGACCAATAGTGGTGCGTTTGAGCACGACCGTATCATCTGCATAGGAGAGCCATGCCAGTGGCTCAGAACTCAGCTCTGAAGGAAAATCGCGGAAGCCCACAAATGTAGAGTCCAGGCCAGCAACGTATAGGTTATAAAAGACAGGAGCGAATATGAAGCCCTCTTTTAACCCCTGATTGGCATAAATGGGTTCAGTAAGGGCTCCACTCATTTCCAGTCAGACCTGTACTCTGGTGTCTGAATACATTTGTTTTATAAAATGTAATAGAATTGGATCCAACTCCCATTTCCCCAATTTGTTCCACAGATTTTCTTTTGCTACGTAGTCAAAAAGTCCCTGCATAGTCAATATAGTAGAGATGCAGACTTTTCTCTGCGTCTACTATAGGTGTCATCCATCATATAATGCAGTGCCCAGATATTATTCAGTGTGCCATGACCACATCGAAAACCTGTCTGCTTCCAAGGTAAGCAGTTCTCCATTATCCACAAATTCACTTTCTGTGCTTTTAAGATGTGAAATATTTTACGGCTGGACTCAATCATAGCCCAAAGTCTATATTTTCTAGCCTTTGCCCTGTCACCCTTTTTGAAGACTGGGAAAAGAATTTATTTTGTCCAGCTGTCAGGAATTTGCCTCTATTCCAGGCAGATTTAAAACATGTTAAAAGCTGATGTGCCCATAACTCTGGGTTTCACTTAATTGCGACATTGGCAATATGATCTGGACCAGGGACCCTAAGTGCCTTAAATTTACTAATCACTCTGTTGATATCTTCTAGATCAAAAGGCAACTGGGTTGGTACATATTCCTCAAGCAGACCAATTTTTACAATTTCTCCATCCCCAGTGCAATAGAGCTCCTTGGTGTATTTCACCCATTCTCTTTCAGCGATGGGATTGACATCAATAGCCACACCTTAAAAGAGATGCAGTCTATATAGCTGACAACATGTCTTATGTGATTTCAGCATTTGAAATATTATGCACAAATTTGCATTATTGATGTCCTTCTTATAACATCTGAGCCAGTTCTTATATTTCAGGCAGAAATATGCACTAAACTTTAGCTTTTTTGCCATACACATAGTTCGTGCTCTGCTTATATGACGTAAGTTGTTCCGAAGGCACTTTTTCTTTCTATCGATGAAAATTTCAAAAACATTGCTAAGCATCTTGGTACTAGTACACACCTAAACGGTTCTCAGCATGTACTTCAATATTTCATTGTGCATTATAAGTATTTACATACCATTTTCTAAGGCCGATTTGTGTCTGAGTTCCAGGCATGACCTTACCAATGCGTCAGATCTATTTACATTTGTCTCAGACCACTGGATCTGATTGACCTGTAGGTTGACACTTATACCATTAAACAGCACTGGTATGCACTTGCGTTTTATGTCATTCAGAGCTACCCAAATAATTGCTAGCTAGTGCTCCAGATAAGATTTGGAAGTGGGAGTATTTTACTTCCTTTTTTTATATTTGGGAGTAAAATTATTTTTTAGGGAGTACAACTGTAAGTCCAATTCCCAATGAGGGTATTTTATAAGTGAGTAAAACTGTGTTTTAACTGAAAAACGAAAATGTTTTTGTAAGATGTATTTCTTTGCACCTAGTTATTCATGCATATTAAATGATACATGTTTACTTCTTCCAATCAGTCAGTTAAAAAAGTAGTTTCTTCCTGTGATACTACATGCTCTACTGGTCAAAGCATATGCATAGATCTGTGAGGGTGAAAGCAAGGGTGGAAGATTCTACATGTCTTTTTCCTGTTTTTGTTGGGAGTATTTTTACTCTGTATTTTTGTTTTTGGGGTGTATTGGCCAATTTTTAAGTGGGGAAAGGGGCCAATACACCCTTTATATCTGCAGGGCTGTCGCTAGACAAAGTGCACTCAGTGGTAAATCATTTGATATACTTTTTCATTTGTGGATTAACAAAGACAATACGAGAAGTGTTTCCCATTAGTCCAGGTAGTAGCGAGAGAATTATCATGCACTGGAAAAGGGTCAAAATAATTAATTTCATCATCCCCCAAAGTTTGTAACCATTTACTGCCATATTCCATTTGTGATCTACCCCAGTACTAGGTGAACAGTTGCAGTCCTGAGAAAGGGTCAAATCGACCGTAGGGGTAACAACAAGTATTAACATTCTAAGGGGGGCGTGGCTAGAAGGCCATGTGAGCAGACGTGCTCTTGAAGGAGCTCCTGTCGATCCTGAAGTCATCCGGATAAAAGGTGCAGATGCAATAGGCCTTTGAAGTAGAAAATATAAGTGCAAGCTTATGAAGGTGTAGTGCACAGATGCTGGAAGTTTGGAGCCCAGAAGACTAGAGGAACATCAGCAAGTAGCGTGTGAAGTTTCCGAGATGAAGACCCGAATAAAGAAAAATGGTGGACGCTCTAACACAAAGGAACAATAAGTAAAGTGGAAGCGGCGCCCGAGATATGAACGGCTGGAGCGTAGGCTGGGCAACAAGAAGATATACCCCCGCGAGACACGGATGTGCTTATTGTGCTCTGGACGGCCGTAATTACAGTGCCATTAGAAGCCGGAGACCGCGCGGTGAAGAGGGGCGGCCGGTGCTAGGACTGCATCGGCGGTGGGACAAGAGCGGCCGGACCTCGGGGCCCGAACGAAGTAACGCTCCAGGCATCCGGGGGGTAGGGGGGGCGAGCAGTAGACCCCAGCCCGACTGCGGCCTCCGGGAACCAGGGCCTGCAGTGACGTATTTTGAAGCGCCTGCCAACGAGCATTCCAGCTCTGGGGGCATGCTTACTCAGCGAGGAGCCCGGCGGACACAGAGGGCAGCATTTGGGTGCTCCGCGCACCGGAACACAGCGATGGCCTGATGACTGGCGCGGGGTCCGTGTAGGAAGTGAGGAACGGGCAGCTGGATCCTGCGGCCCGAACGGAGAAGCGGCTTTGGCATCCCAAGCAGGATGGGGAGCGTGGACATTCTGTCTGTTAGTTACACGCCCGGGGCTGCGGAGACAGTAGCCTGCTGAGGAGCGCTGATCAGTGGCACAGCAGACCCGGCATATGATTGGTAAAGTGAGAAACGAAGCTGGGGGCCATTTGAACACTGAAACTTGTTTCTCAGGAGATCAGAGAGGTGAGCTCACAAAACTGTGCTCAGCTGGTGCTTCCCCCACATAGACTAGTCAGCTGGGTCCTTAACAAAGGGCTCATAACACTGCCCTACCCCACGGAGGAACTCAGATTATCTGGCCAGTGGAAGGGCACATACTGGGAGCAGATCCTGAATGAAGAGGGGTGCTGACAAAGACCCCAAATGGCCACAACTACCTAGCGTGCACTACACGGAGAGGGTGGGCATAAAGAGTGTGACACATGCAGGCTACATACGGAGAGCTGGAGAACCTGTTCGGGCCCGCAGCCTGCCTGGACACACGGTGCCTGGTCTAGATGGCAAACAGTGTGGGTGGGCGACGGATCGGAGTGCAGCCTTACATTCATACGTGGGAGGACACAACCCACTCCTGCAGCTCATAAGTTGCTCTAAGACTCCCTTTGCGTGGCCTGTCTGGGACCTGGCGATAATAGCTATCTAATCCCGCTGAGGCTAGCTAGTGGCGAGGCTCGCCCAAGAGTCTGTGGCAAGACGCCATGTCCAGCAAACCTCTGAGAACGAAATTCAAGCAACCCACGTTAGACGAATACGCCAGAACACCACCGGGCCCAGAAGGAGCCAGGAGTAAAGACAAATCCCCGGCTGGAAGTGCAGCCACCATGGGCACTAATCAGGAGAGCCTCGCAGTGATCACGGACGTGAAAGTGGCTTGGGAGACCAAATTGGGACTGCCTATGACTGAACTGAAAGCAGCATTGGAGCTTAAAGTCGGTGCAGTGCAAGAGGAAGTGAACCTACTCCAGCAGGATGTCAGGTCGTTGGCGGAACGCACAGAAAATCTGGAAAAAGAGTTGGGCCCGAACACAGCAGACTGTACAACTCATAAAGCAGACCTTCACGCCCTAGTGCAACACGTGGGCAACCTAGAGAGTAGGGTGGAAGAGGCAGAGGGACGCACCAGAAGGAAGAACATCTGCATTGTTGGTTTGCCGGAGGGTGCTGAGGGACCCAACCCTACGGAGTTCATTGAATCCATGCTACTGCAGGAGATAACTGGAGGAGTGTTATCCCAGAGGTTTGCGGTGGAAAGAGTGCACAGGGACCTGACGAAGAGGCCGCCCCCGGGTACCCCCCCTAAGCCGGTGATTGCCAAGATCCTGAACTATCGAGACCGGGAAAGGATCCTTGAACACTTTCGGAAGGGCGGCACAATACGAAGAGGAACGGCAAATATAACTGCATACCCAGATTATACCCTGTTGGTACAATGCAGCCGCATGAACTTTGGGACGGTGAAGAGAAGACTGCGTGAAACAGGCCACAAGTATATGTTGCTTTACCCGGCGAAGCTGAAGGTGTTCCACAAAAACAGAACCTTGTTTTTTGAGTCTCTGGAAGAAGCGATGGGGTGGCTCGACACGCAGAGCTGCTGCCCCCAGGAATCGGGCATCCAGGCAGGAGAAGGTGATGGAAGAGATAAGTAAGCTGTGTATGCTGCACCGAGGGGGTTGCAGCCTAAGACTATGGGACTTGATTATTGTGCAGGTTGTAGCTCATGGGCGGGCATGATCAGCTTATAATTGGATATGATCCGTGTGTGTTAAGGAGATTTCTCATTTATGGCTAATTTCCCTCACCTAGTGAGTCCCCCAGCAGCTTTGCTGGACTTCTGGAGATTTTTTCCACTTGGTAAGAGTGAGAGCTTTTCCCCCACTCTTACCTGGGTTTTGCTATGTGTTTCTACCTGTTTTTGTGATTGTGGACTCTGAAGTACACCACTTCAGTAGCCTCCTTCTTTTTGTGTGTCACACAGCACCTTCAGTGCCGTGGCACAGGGTTGTCTTTGAGACTTCCCTCGACTCCATTTCTGAGGCGACCGGTCCCCCAGAAAAAGGTATAGTTACCATTAACTTTACTTAGTCAATCTACCACAGATCCAGTACACCCCATCTTCCATGGAGTACTGGAAAGGGTTAACTTGTATCCCTTTTTATCTGTACCTCCTAGAGCATTGTTTCACTCTTTTAACATTTAGACTTGGCTGGTGGCAGTGGTATCTACCCTAACTTTTCTACCGTGATTATATTAGATAAACGTGGTACTGTTCTTGGCTATTATATTAGCCTCGAACATAAACCTGCTTGACCAAATAGTCTTTCTCTTGGCTCCGGTTGGGTTTATTCGCCATTTCTTTTTGTTAAAGTCCTTCTTGTGTTTTACTTTGCCCAGCAAACTAGGTTCGCCTTCTTTGTTCACTGTCTTGTGGCGGGCTTCTGCCCAGAAGCCCTCCTCAAAGCGCCTCGGTGTCTAGGTGGGCTGAATGTGAGGGAGGGGTGTAGTCACCCCCTGCACAGGGTATCCTAGGAAACCCAAGTCGCACTTTGTCATGATTGGCCAGGGTAGTTGTTCGGGCTGGACAACCCCCTGCGGGTGATTGACAGCCATGCTGCGTGAATGGGGGTTTTTCTCATAAAAGGCAGGTCTCTTGGGCTAGAAGTCAATAGAGTCGCCACTGGAACTGCAAGGAACCGAAGAGAACGACGGCTGCTGCAACTACCCCGCCCGGTGAAGCCCTGCTGCAGTCCTGAGCTATCTGCCCTTCAACGACTCAGAGAAGATCCAATCCGAAGTCTTCTTCCCTTGAGCTTGGTGGGGATAACCAGCTCATCTTCTACAGCCAGAGGATCCTCTTCCGTGGTCGAAATCGCTTCACACTGCTGTAGTGGTCCGGATAGCCAACTGAAGAGCCTCTCCTGTTTTGAAGGAGCGCACCTTTTATTCCGTGTGGCTGCTGCCGGCCTCATCCCTGTGTGGTGCAGACCCTCTTCAGACAACCTCCTTCTCGACGAAGCTCCAGGAATCGTGGGTCTGCGGGAAACCAACAGGAACAACTGCCAGGGCACCAGCTGCACCATTGGAACAAGGTACTGTGTTCTGTTGAGGAAACTGGGTGAATCCCTTTCTTCTTCATTTCCAATGCTTGCCCTTGTCTTCCCTCCTTCTTATAACTGTTGCTTCCGAACATTGACAATATCAAAGTACTTTTGGCCAGGTTGAATCGTGAACTGTCGGACCGTGTGATCTTCGGCAACTGGCCCCGGTGTCTTTCGACCCTGGCTCCGGTTTTTTGACTTTTGAACTCCTGTCTCTGAGTGTTTCTTGATTCTGCCTGCCTAACCAAAATATTGCCTGTGATGTTTGCCTCCAACTCCCTCTGGGTATCTCAGGTGCTAAGTGTGTTTTTGCCCCGGTAGCATTTCATGTGAAGGATACGCGTTTGTTTAGTAGACCGAACTGTCAAAAAGTGATTGCAATCGTATTCGCGGTAACGTGTTTTGTGCCTAACACCGGTTAATTCCAAAACAGGGTACTTACTTTGAGACTTACTGTACAAAGTGAATTGGTTAGTTGTAGTATATTTACTGTGTGGTTTTTATTGAAGTTTAATAGAAGTGTTGTGTTAATAATAAATGGTTTAAAAATAAATGTACTTATATTTTTCTACCTGAAACCTTGAGTCAGTGTTTGCTTGAGTCACAGTAATTGTGGTCCCTTTGTGTAATCTCTGCTACTGCTCATATACTCTTGAGATAAGCCTGGCTGCTCCGCCACTGCTACCACTCTGACATAGTAGTACAGGTTTGTACCAAAGGTAAAACTTGTATCACCACCTGTAGTCTTAATTCTGTGTAGTGGTCCCTAAGGGCACTGCACAGGAGTCTGCCTAACAGTGAGCACAGAGACTTCTAACACAATAAGGGAGCCTCGCAGAGCTAGTCCTCATACCCCCATTTAGAGTAGTTTAGTTAGGTCACCGGTAGTCTAGTGACACCTTGCCAGGCTTCTGTCCTTGGCATACCGAGGCAGAACCAAACCCAGGGTCGCCCGAGATGCAAGGATGGAGCTGGGCATTTGTTGGGGTTGGGAAGGGTGGGGGAAGGTTTGGGTGGAGTGTGGGAGTTTGAAGTTGGGAGGGAAAGGGGTTACGAGCCAAAATGTGAATCTTGGTAGACGGGTGGAAGGGGGGAGATGGAGGGCGGGACATTGTACCCATGGTATCGGGGTGCCTTAGAGTGGTTACCTGGAATGTCAGGGGCCTCAACAGCTATTTGAAGCGTAATAAGGTGATGATGTACCTGAAAAGGATGAGGATTGATATTGCATTATTGCAGGAGACCCACCTCACCAGGGAGAAATTGGAGGTGGTTCAAGGGAAGTGGAGGGGGAGCATGGCGGGAGCCACATATTCGGCCTACGCTGGAGGTGTTATCACTTGGGTGGCACCGCACGTACCATTTCAGCTGCTTCAGGCCTTGGGAGACCCGGAAGGCAGAATGATCGTTATGAGGAGGATGTTGGAAAACCGGGAAGTGTGTATTGTAAACTTATACGCCCCCAACCAAGATACAGCGGCTTACTTTCGGACTCTGTATGGCAAAATTAGCCCCCTATTAGGTGGCGGGATCCTGTGGGGCGGAGACTTTAATTATGTACTTAATCCTAAGGTTGACAGATCAGATAGTAAGCTAGACAAACCCACCCCGGCTGCAAAGGTGTTACAGGCCCTCCTGAGAGACTTCGGCCTAGTTGATGTCTGGAGGCAGCTGCACCCAGCAGATAGGCAATACTCGCACTATGCAGCGCCACACTACCTGCACACGAGGCTGGACTACGTGTTCGCTGCTACAGAGATGGCGGAATAGATGAGAAGCGCGGAATATAAGGCCAGCGTGCTCTCAGACCATTCCCCCCTGGTCCTGGAGTAGCAACGCCAACCCCCTAGGGCGCAGATTCCTACTTGGAAGCTCAGAGCCGAGGCTCTGCAGGACCCGGGATTCTGGGAGGACTTAAGGGAGGCGATCACAAAGTATTTCGAGATCAATACTGGCAGTGTTCGATCTATGGGAACCGTGTGGGAGGCATTTAAAGTGGTATTGCGGGGGGTTGCCATATTGAAATCTAGAGGGCTCCAGGGGGGCATAGAGTGGGAACTGCAGGGAATGGAGGAGGAGTTGGAGGACATCATGCGCAGGGGAGGCACCTTTAGTGAAGAGGGGTTCAAGATGAGACAGCTACAACAAGCTAGTGGTGAACTCTGGGACAGGTTATGTAAAATAAGCTATAAGAAATATGTAGAGAGACAGCATGTGGGAGACAAGCCGGGAAGGTTGCTGGCCTGGCTATATAAGAGCGAGGGACCACGGCCAATGATCAGGGAAATTAAAGGGGAGGGAGGCCGGATCCTGAATACCCAGGTGGGAGTGAACGAAGAGTTCCTGGGATACTATAAACGCCTCTATGAGGACTCTGGTGGATCGAGGGACCATGAAATCCAGGAAACGCTGGAGGATATAGGCCTGCCCACCTTGGATGACTTGGAACGGGCAGACCTGGATGCCCCAATTACAATAGAAGAACTTGAGCTAGTGATTCAGAAGCTGCCCACCTGTAAGGCTCCTGGGTCAGATGGGCTCCCTAGTGAATTCTACAAAACCTACAAACAGGAGCTGCTCCCCCCGTTGCTGGCTATGCTTAAGGAGGCGTATGAGCATGGCAGGTTGTCAGAGTCCCTACGAGAGGCGGTGATCATTCCGCTTTTAAAGCCGGGTAGGCCTAGCACAGATTGCGGGTCATATAGACCCCTATCGATGCTTAACCAAGATAGTAGAATAGTAGAATCCTTACGGCAGTGCTGGCAAACAGGCTTAAGCGAGTCATTGGTAAACTGATACATCCTGACCAAACAGGCTACGTCCCTCGTAGAAACATAACGGATAACCATAGAAGACTGCATCATATTATTGAGCAAACAAAGGAGGACCCGGGTGAACTGGCGATCGTATCGCTTCATGCGGTTAAGGCCTTCGATTCACTTAGATGGCCCTGGCTGTTGGCGACTTTGGGAGGCTATGGAATGGGGCCAGGGTACCTCAGGTGGGTGAAAATGTTATACAGCTCCCCAATTGCTAGGGTTAAAACGGGTGCTACTATATCGGAGAAATGGCAACTTAGCATGGGCACTAGATAGGGCTGCCCTTGGTCGCCCATGTTATATGTACTAGCTTTGGAACCATTGGCTCGTATTGTTGTCTGAGACAACAATACAAGGAGATGGGGATCCGCACTGCGGGTGGTCCGCATCTTGTTTCATTATATGCTGACGATATACTATTGTATCTGCGCTTCCCAGAAGAGAACATACAATACATTCTGGAAGTGATGGAGCAATATGCCGCTCTCTCCGGCATAGCGGTTAACCCCAGGAAATCTAGCATGTTCCCCCTGGGGAGATACAGGTTTGTCCTACCCAGGGGCTTGCCGACATTACCAATACCCTGGCGCACCAAGTCGTTCCTATTTCTCGGAATTGACATATACTATACGGCAGGAGAAGAACATAAACACAACACGGAAAAGGCAGTAGAAGGCATTAAAAATAGCATGGTATTTCGGTCCAGACTACCCCTGGCCATAATGGGCAGAGCTGCTCTACTTAAGATGGTAGTCTTGCCCAGACTGTTACATTTCTTTGTAAATATCCTGCATGTGATCCCTAGGCACTTTTTCGCTAGTCTCCACAGTTTGTGCAGGGGCTTTATTTGGCATACCTACAGGAACAGGGTGGCTCTTTGGAAATTACAGAATTTGTGTGACAGGGGAGGAATAAACCTGCCGAATTTTGAGTTATATTATTTGGCGGGACAGCTGCAGTATGTGGTGAGATGGCTGTCTGAGGAGGAGACGGCTGAAACCAGGCTGTTGTGCATGGAACCGGGTCCCTTCTTCCTCAGGGAAGTAGTGTGGCTGTCCAAGCCAAAGGTTCTAAAGATGGCGAGGCTGTTGGTGCTTGGCTGGGAGATGTGGCATAGGGCGTGGCAGATGGTGGGATACCCGGCTCTGTTTTCTATGCAGGTGCTGCTGGCGGCGCTATGCGGAGAGGATCCCCAATTGATACACGGGGTCCGAAAGTACTGGGAATCGATGGGCCTGACGACCCTGGGAGACGTGGCAAGAAGGGGAGGCACTGGAATTCCAGAAACTGATAGAAGACATTGGGGTGCATAAGGGGCCGTATATAAACTACTCCAGAATTGTTAAACGAGTGCGAGAAAAGTGGCCGGCGGTGGTGCTTTCTGAACAACCAACGACATTTCAGAGGATGGGCATGAGTTATCCCGTATATATGAGCTGCTAGGATCTAAAGTGGGGAGGTAATTGTTTCAATTGAGACAACTCTGGGAAGAAGAGGTGGGAGAGCCCATGTCGGATGGGCTCTGGGATAGGGCCCAAAGATATCATAAAAAAGTGTCTCGGAACGCAAGGCTCCAGCAGATCCAATTATATGTCACACATAGAGCATATCTCACCCCCAGGAAGATCGCCAGGTTTGGTGGTCAGGTGACTCAGAGATGCCCCAGGTGTGGGGAGGAGGAGGCCGGGATGTTACATATGTTCTGGGCCTGCCCGGAGGTGGGAAGATTTTGGTCAGAACTGAAGACACGCTTAGCAGGAAAAGGCATTGCGCTGGAGGTGGAGTCGGCCTGGGCATGCATGCTGGGGGGTTTCCCTAGGCCACATAATTTAAGGCACATTAGCAAAATGAAAGACCTGACATACATCCTGGCCAAACGGAGGATTGCAATGTGCTGGAAGGCAGCTCAGAGGCCTAGGATAGAGTTGTGGTGGGCTGACCTCTTGAAATGGGCAGAGGCAGAAACGGCTGCTTGGTTTGACGCGGTCTGTAGGGGAGGGGAGGAGGAGGTAGGACCCCTAATTGAATGGAGGCAGTTGGTGGCGACTATGGTGCCCCCTCCCCCCCCCCCCCAGCCTGATCACAGTGATGATGATACGGATAATATGATGACGATAGACCCGCCTGAAGCAACACAGGCTGATGACATGGACTCATGGGCTCAAGTTAAGGTGGTGGGTGGAAGCGGGACTGAAGAACACAATTTGTAATGTTTTGCTGTCAAACTTGAACACGGAAGTCCTAATTATTGTAATGTTTGGTGTGTTATAAAATAAAAAATGTTTTAAAAAAAAAGTATTAACATTCTAGCCATACTACAATCCCCAGCCACCATAATGCTGGATATAGGGTATAGCCCTCTTCATTCATCCCGAATGAGCTCCAGTTGGGATAACAACAAATGGGTAAATGTGCCCCCAGGTGGATTGTACAGGGCAACAATAAGGGTTTCCCAAATTGGCGCCCCCACCCAAATCAAAATCCCTTATAGAATGTAGGGTAATTTAATACCAACATCAAATTCTGAAAGGGTAATGCCAGATTTAGCTCCTATACACAAACCACCAGAAGACCGTCCCCTCCCAGGAAATTCTGCAAGTCTCACAATTGTCTTATAGCCATCAATATGCAGGATATCACTGTCACATTTCCTGGAATACGAAAAATGTCACATACATTTATCATTTTCCGACTTTCCACACTCAGAAAGGAGTAGTGGCCCCTCATATTCAAAGACAGAAATAAGTCCTTACAGCACCGCACAATTCAGTTAGACTGTGGCATCAATGATTCCAATGTACTAGATCCTCTCCACATTCTTTAGGGGCTGATTGATTAGAACACACATTCAGGAGACTGTCTTTCAGTGGTATATGCCTGCGAGGACGGCACTGCTTCCATTTCTGTGCACCGACTCGTGCTTATGGACTTTAAGTATTTTTTGCACACTATGATATCATAGCCAAGTTTTAACAATGGAGTTGCATATTTCACGATCAATTGGACAACTATAGGGGAAACAAACTGCACTATCGCGCACCGACGTTTTTCCTATGTATTTTTTCCCAACCTCCTTTTTTATTTGCCGGGGGTTCTCCCAGAAGACGCTCAAGGACCGTAACCGGCAGCTCATTTGCTGGTTGAACGAAGGGACCTATCAGGGATCAGAGGTTGGTTCGACCCGCGGGGGCAAGTCTTCTGCTTCTTTGGCAAAGAGGTCACCTCCAGAGGGCGCAATCGGCAGAGGCGGTGCCGAAGAAACCACGCCCGGGGGCTGGCCCGGCTTCGGGTTCAGGAAAGGGTGGTGAGTCTACAGTGACAAGGCCGGTGCAGACAGGCGAGACCTCCGGAGGCCTCGCTCCAGGCACTGAGGCACCACAGATTCCACTGGCCGGCCAGAGAAGCATGAGGATCCATTGCGCAGACTGCAAAACGAAATCCTGTGTCGCCACACGATATCCCCATATGCACTCCTAAGGAACCTAAGTTCCGATTGTAATGAATGTAAGGTCAGGAAAATAAATAATAGTATGTAAACTTTAAGAACAAATAATTCAATAACCTCAGAAGGAGGGTACAGTCGGGTGTTTAAATATATATAAAAAACATAAAAAAGTTAGGTACTGTATCAGTATATTTGACTTCACTAGGCACGAGAAAGTCAATTTAAAAAAAAAACAAAATATTTAATTCAAATGATCAAAGCATCTTTCTTTTAACAACTGTTATGCAATTCGCACATCACAACATATTTCAAGACCAAAGAAACATCTTTTTATACATTGGACCGCCTTCACTTGGCGTCTGTCTCGACATTGACAACAAAAACACAATAATTATGTCAACAAAAATATATTTCATGCGAGGCGGCACGCCATGCGGCTGTGTTCGCTGTGGGCTCCGCGACACGGTGCCCAAATCAACTGTTGCTGATGCCCTAAATCAGGACTTCTCGCCCGATTTGCCTTCCGCAGGTGTGGGAGAAAGAGCGATGGTGGTGAATTTAGGATTGGGGTGCTGTGGACCCGGAATCCAGAGGTATCTCCTGTGAAAGTGATACGGCGTGGACCTGGAGAAAATGGTGGCGCGCGCCAATGTAGGTGAACGCTAGAGACCCGGTCTATCCGCCGAACTGCAGAGGCCCCCAAGCAAACTGGATGAGGAGGCAGGTTCACTCTGCAGCGACCGACCAGCAGTGCCGGTTGGAGGGGAAAAGGTAGATGCCCCCCCGACGGGACTTTAGCCTTATCTGAGTCGCGTATTATGGAGCTTCCCGCCGCTCGGCTGAGGGGGAGGAGAGGCGGGTGGCGGGCTGATCTGGAGCCCCAGCGGGAGTGGACTGCTCCTCTTGGCCTGCCGCGCCGGGGGCTGGCGGTCCTGCTGACAGCCTGAGCGCTGCTGCCCTATGTCGTAGCCTGAAGTAGGGAAGACATTGCGCCCTGCACCGCGACCTCTTCCTGGTCGCTTGTAGCCTGCCAAGCATCTGTCTGAGGCCGGACCCTGGCGGGGGCCGTGGTATCCGGAGAGGGCACCGCATGAGCGTTGGACACAAGCCCCAGCCCTGACCTGCCTTACACCTCGACTTACCCACAACCACTGGGGATCGCCACACGCGGACTGCGACTGACAGGTGGGTGATTGCGTAGCTTAGGGGTGCGCATTAAAAACATGTAGTCACCCGCCTTGGACTTGCTGATGGTTTGATGGGGGCAACACGAACTGCACACGCTGAAACATCCCCACAGGAAATTTGGAAGCCTATAGTGATGACATAGGAAATACCCCTTTACCTCCTTCAGCCCAAGCCGGAGAAGTAAGATTAGCGCCTGCTAGAGAGACTCTCATTCTGTCCCCTCCAACCACGCACAAACCCCTGCGCTCTGAAAACATTAACACATGTTATACTGGGGATACGGGCAATGCCTAAAGCTGCAGGGAAACGGAAAGCGCATGGAATACAGGCCTTTCTGAAGCTGCAGCCAGCAAATTCACCCTGCTCACACATAGTTACGGCAGATGTTCACCTAGCCCCGTCTCTGAAGCAGCATTCAAACATTGCCCTCTCCAGTGAGGACTTTGAGGAGATGCTACGGTCCTTTAAGCAAGATATCACCCAAGAAATTAAAACGGAAATCAAAACCTCCAAGGACTCTCTAGCCCAATCACTTGCAGACTTGACTTCACGCTTGGGGGTCTGGAGACCAGAGTCAATGAGCTGGAAAATTTAACCTGCGAGCATACGCACAACAGCGAGGTCCTCGCTGAAAGGGTGAGGATCATTGAAGAACAACTGGAAGACATCTGGGCGAAATAGGCGGACCTTGAAAACAGGTCAAGAAGGAATAACGTGCGTCTGCGAGGTATTCCCCGGCAGGTCTCGGACCAAGATCTGCCCGAGTATGTGGAAGCACTATTTAGATCCCTCATTGATCTCCCCCCAGATAAAGACCTGGTGCTGGATAGAACCCACTGAGTTTATTCCACTGCCCATCTTAAAAGGAACCTACTGCCGGATGTCCTTACTCGTGTGCATTTCTTCCGTTAGAAGGAGGAGATCATGTTAGCAGCTAGGAACTCCACCTCGATACAATTTAGGGGTGCGAAAGTACAGCTCTTTCAGGATATTTCCCCGTTTACCCTAGTGAACAGAAGACTACAGAAGGTGACAGCCTGGTTGAGGGCTAAAAAGCTTCTCTTTGACCTTCACAATCAACATCACGTAATCTCTTCAGAGGATGAGGCAATGGGGCTAATGTTTGAGACACCCAGTGAAGACCCCATAGGGCCCTGCACCCAGGACCTGGGGGACCCCACCTCCAGCCCCACACCAAAAGACAAACGGAGAAAGCCTAGGGGCTGGCGTCGTCTGGAGGCAAGCCCACACCAGGAAACAGAAGCTACGAAGGGAGCCGACGGGCAGCATGGCCCTGAGGCCCCCTTGACATCGGAGAGAAATAGCTCTCTCCGACCGCTCTTTTTCAGTCTCCTGGGGTGGCTCCTCCTCCCCCACCTATCCTCTTAACCACAGAGTTCCCCAAGGATCTGTCCTTGGCCCCTTTCTCTTCTCTCTCTACACTTGCTTCTTAGCTCCTATCATCTCCTCCTTTGGTATCTCGCAACATTTTTATGCGGATGATACCCAGCGTTTCCTCTCCTTCTCCTCTTTCTCTCCCGACATTCATGATAAACTATCTTCTTGCCTTTCAGCTATCAAATCCTGGATGTCCTCTCACTTCCTTACTCTTAATACTGAAAAAACTGAACTCCTCTTCTTCCCTGCCAATTCTCTTCCTCCACCCTCCCCTCCCGCTTCCATTCTCTTTTCCCACCTCTCCTTCTCTCCCCATTCCCGTAACCTTGGTCTCCATATTGACTCTCACCTCTCTCTATCGCACCACATTTCTCTTACTGCCAAGTCTTGTCGCTTTCACCTCTACAACATATGTAAAATTCGACCCCTCCTTACCTTGTATGCTACTAAACTTTTAATTACCTCCCTCATCTTCTCCAGACTCTTCTACTGTTCCTCCCTTCTCTTTGGACTCCCCTCCTCTCACCTCTCCCCACTCAAATCCATCTACCACTCTGCCATCCACTCCCTCTGCTTTCTCTCACCTCTTGATTCCATCTCCTCTTCTCTCACCTCTTTAGGTTGGCTCCCATTTCACTCTCAGCTGAAATTCAAGTTCCTCTGTCTTGTCTGCAAATCCCTCTATGGTCTTGCCCCCCCTATCTCTCTTCCCTTCTCACTTTCTAAACCCCTTCTCGTTCTCTCCGTTCTGCCAATCTTTTCCTACTCTCTCCTCCTCCACCTCCCTGTGCCCCCTCCTGCTTCCGATCTTTCCAATTCCTTGCTCCCTTCCACTGGAACCGCCTCCCCCTTCACATCCGCTCTTCCCCCTCCTTCCCTTCCTTTTGCTCTTCTCTCAAATCTTACCTTTTTCACTCACCTCCCTAGCACCCATCGTTTCTTCTCCCTCCCCTTCATTCCTCACCTCCTACCACTGCTCTTCCCTTCCCTCTCTACCTCCTTCCTCCCCACCCCCTGCTCTCATATAGTCCCACTCTTTCCTCTCCTCTTCCTCATTCACTCTTACATTCCCTCTTCTCCCGCTCTTACCCCCACTAACTCCTACCTTTCCCTCGCTTACCCTGCCCCTCCCTACTCCCTCCTCACCTCTGCAATGTTGTAAATTGTTCTTTATACTGTTTTCGAGTTATGATTCAATGGCCATCTCATGCTTGTTGTATTTCGCCTGATCTTATGTAAAGCACTTTGGATTAAAGGGCTATATAAATTCAATAAAATACAAATACAAATAGCCTTATGGCCAGCCGAGTTAGTGAGATTTTGACCCAATGGTATTCAGCAGGCGGAAAGTTGACTCCCCACTCACCTACACCTAATGAATGGTGCTCCCCTTGTTGCAAGACCTCCCAAGACAGCTGACTGAGGGGACCTGGAGCCATGGGCTTGCCTCCCCTTCCTTTTCAGTCTGACACATCACTCGTCTGGCCCCTCGCCCCTTGGGGAGCTCATAGGGGGGATTCATGATGGCTCAATCTATAATCTGGTGGGCAACCCAAAGAGCTGTAGCTTCTGAATGCTAGATTGTTTAAGGGTAATAGAAGTTCTTGTTGTTTAGCGGATTTGGGTACCTGAGTGGATGGCGCCCGACATGTTTGACGGTTGGTTAAAGTTAGTTCGGAAAACGAGGCTATTAAGAGCCTCAACAATGTTCTTTCATCTATTGTGCTTTATTTGTTTATTTTATGTTTTCTGTTTTCCTCTCACCGTGATGTCATGAAGTTCAAGATATCATTAAGTTCGAGATATGACCACACGCACCACACAACTCTTGTAAGCTATGCCACAACGAGGGTCCTCCTGGAGTTTCTCTCTCTTGACACCCCTTTCCCCACCCGCCCCCCCACCCGCTGTCGGGCATCCACTGATAGCCCTTACGGAAGGCAAGCTACCCTGGCACAACATCCAGGGGACCCGAGAAAATTTTATCGAGGGTGGGGGTTCTTCCTGGGCGATGCACCTTTGCAACTAAGCAGGACGCAGAAGCCTAAGCGAACCTGGTATGGCGACCCCAGACATTAAGCTTATCATTCTCAATGTGCAAGGCATAAACTCCCCCTTAAAACGTAATGCCTTGTTCCAGAGTTTAGCGACCCTAGACGCAACATTTCTGTTCCTTCAGGAAACTCACCTACGGCCCGCTGATGAATTTCACCTTAACAATAGGCTATATCCCACAAAATGTTTTGCCTCCAGCGGCCTAAAGAAAGGAGGGCTTGCCATCCTGGTTTGCAAGGGTACCACCTTTAAGACACTGGAAGTGGTTCGGGATGGAGGGGAGGTTCTTGTTGGTAGTGGCCATGTTAAATGGGCACAAAATCACTTTGGTTTCTATATACGTTCCAAATGCTGAGCAAGATATATTTTTCGCAAAATTGTCTAAGGCTTTGTCTGACCACGCAGAGGGGGAAATACTTTTAGGTGTTGATTTTAATGCTGTATTTAACCCCTTAGTAGACAAAACCTTGCCCCCAACTGCCAATGGTAGGAGTAACTTTAGAGCGCTTACCACGCTGCTGCAGGAACACTCACTCTTTGAGATATGGCGTTACTGTCATCAAGAGGAGCGCAATTACACCTACTTCTCGGCATTGCATGGGGGTTCTCCAGGCTAGATATGTTTTTTATCTCGGACTCGCTAATACCCTCGGTGATAGACACGGAAATACTTCCGGAAGCTCTTTCAGACCATGCCCCAGTGAGACTGATAATGTCCCCGCTTCATGCAGCCTCTCTGCGAAACCCCCCCTGGAGATTGAATGATTTCTTATTAAAAGACCCACTAACCTGCACCCATATAAGAGAGGCTATGGAATTGTATTTTAGGGAGAACGACATAGGCGGCATGAACCGGGGCTTGATATGGGAGGCAAGTAAGCAGTGATTAGTGGGCATCTGATTGAACAGGCGGCACAGAGGGGGAGGGCCAGGAGACTCTTACAGGCACAGCTAGAGAATGAGGCCCGCAGGTTTGAGGAACTACATAAAGAAAAGGGCTTGCGGCGCTCCTTAAGAGACCTGCAGATAGCCAAGAAGGTGCTTGAGGCACACCACACGCGGAAGACAGCCTACCATATGATGCTTATTAAGCAGTATTTCTACACGAGGGGCAATAAGGCCAACAAGTTGCTAGCAGCGAAATTAAAAAAACAGACAAAACAAAACAGGATAGACACCTTACGAGATGGCGGAGGCAGGTACGTCTCTTCAGAAGATGGCAAGCTCCAAATTATTGAAACATTTTTCAGGGAACAAGCAACCCCACATGCGGGAGACCCACAAGCCTCCAATGATTTTGTAGCAAAAGCGAACCTCCCACAAGTTCCACAGGACCTGCGAGGCCCTCTGAAAGACCCGATATCCGCACAGGAAGTGGAAATGGCAATTAAATCCTTCCCCCTTGGGAAAGCCCCGGGCCCGGACGGATTTATAAACAAATTTTATAAGACCTTCTGCACAGAGCTCACACCCCACCTCACAACACTAATTTAATTTCCTTTGGGAAACAGGCACTGTCACACAATCAATGGCAGAATTGACCCTAATCCTGAGGCCTGGGAAAGACCCAACCGAGTGCACATCCTATCGCCCTATAGCCTTGCTTAACACCAACGCAAACTTGTTTAGCAAAATTATAGCCCGGCGGTTGGGGGAGGTATTGCCGACAATAATAGACAGAGATCAGACTGGCTTCATTCAAGGTTGTTCTGCACATGATAATATCCGCAGAGCAGTAGACTTGATAGCCCTTGCCCCCACGGCCTCAGACCCTCTCTCATTGTCATCCTTGGATAGGGCGTTCGATAGCATGTCCTGGGACTATTTGAATTTGGTGTTAAAGAGCTTTAGCTTTGGGCTAAAAATGTTTAGATTAATTCTATCAAACTTTTAGATCTCTTCAACCCGCATAATAGTTAACTCACAATGGACATCACAGTTAGCCTTTGGTAAAGGAACCAGACAAGGTTGCCCCCTATCCTCGTTGGTATTCGCGTTAGCAATGGAACCCATAGTCCAGCAAATTTGTCTCCACCCAAAGATTCAAGTGTTTGAAGTAGGAGGGCAATGTCACAAAGTCGTGTTATACATGGATGATGTGCTCTGCTTTCTGAGAGAAGCCAGAACCTCAATCCCTCCCCTTATGGAACTACTCAACCAGTTCGTGCTGATCTCCGGGTTCACAATAAATTCAGCCAAATCAACAGGTTTGAACCTGTCGGAAGCTCCGACACTTTGGCCACCCTGCAGAATATTTACTCCCTTCAATGGAAGAGTACAGCTATTATGTACCTAGGGGTACACTTGACCCCAACCTTTACAGGCCTGCTGAAGGCAAATATCCCAAATCTATTAAAATACTCTAAAGAAACCTTACAGAGATGGCTCTCACAAGGCATATCCTGGCTCGGACGCATCAGCGCTTTCAAGATGATCTTGCTCCCTAGGCTTTTATATACGTTCCAGGCCCTTCCTTTAATGATCCCAGAGCGAGATCTCCACAAAGCTCCTAACTCGAGGGAAGGTGCTAGGAGATCTGGGCTCCCCTCTATCCCAAGATACTTTCGAGCAGCCCAAATCGCTGCCATCCTGAGCTGGACTAAACCAGTAGAGCCCCCCCCAATTGGCAGGAAATTGAACAGCAACACATCTGGGCCCCCCTTTCTCACCTGCCCTTTCTCCCAAGGGAGGCGCGCACCTATCGGGGATCCCTCCTTCCCACCACAGTAACTACACTTCAATGCTAGGATAAGTTCTGTTCGCAGAGAGGTTTCACGTCAGGCCTGGGCCCACTCTCCCCTGTCACGCAGAACCCAGCCTTCACCCCCCTGGGCTCCAACCCAACTCAAATCACCTGTGGTCAAATGGGAAGATATTGAGACTACAAGAGCTCTATGCGGATGATTCGCCCCTGACCTTTCCCAATGTAAAGAGAAATGTAATCTTCCAGAATCTGAGAGGTTTAGATATATACAACACTGCCACTGAATAACTAATCCAAATACGAAAAGGGCAGCCACTAGGTCCCCCACGGGATTGGAACTAGCAGCTTCAGAAGGTCAGCATGCAAGCAGAATAGCTGCCTGTTATCGTCTACTGGAAAATGTTCTGGAAGATGAAAAACTCCCCTATATGCTGGCATGGGAGAGGGAGCTAGGGACCGCTGTGTCCCAAGAATCCTGGCAGAGGATTTGGGATAGGGCTCATAGGTCTTCAAGGTGCATGGCAGTGAGGGAGGGCGCGCTTAAGCTCTGTTTTCAATGCTATTTCTCCCTGCAGAAGCTCCATGCGATGAACCCAGACTACCCTGACACGTGCTGGCATGGGTGTGGGGGTAATGGAGACCTGGGTCATCTATGGTGGGACTGTCCCATTATTCAATATTTCTGGCTGGAAATTAGATCGAAGATCAAGGACATATGTGGGGCTCTGCTACCCATGGACCCACGAATACTGCTGCTTGGTGTCACACCAGATGATGGGTCTTATCCACGGTCGGGCCCCAGAGGCGAACTGATTACTCAACTACTCATGGCAGCTCGCCTCACACGGGCCCCATTATGGAAAGAGCTAGAGGGCCCCCATATAGCTTATTGGTGGGTGAAGGTCTGGGAACTGCTTGGAATGGAGAAGCTAACGGCCACATTGGAGGGCAAGTCATCCAAGTTTTCCTGCGTCTGGGAGCCATTCCTGGAATATGCAGCCGAAAAAGAACATATGTTTTTCCAACCTAGACTGATCAAGTTCCTCCTTAAACCGTGAGAAGCACTGGGAAAGGCTTGAACATTCCATGTGTGGAAACTTGACCTGAGCAGCTACAACCTCTCAGGAGGCAATGGTGTAAATGGTGTTGATAGATATGTTTTTTTTTTCTTCATCTTTCTCCCTCCTCTTTCGTTTGATCCTTTCCCTCTGCGGTTTTATGTTGTGTTAATTCGTATCTCCCTGAGCGTGATGATGAAGTTATAAGCAACAAATGAACTGTAACTAAGTTAAAATGAAATTTCGAAGCGACTGATTAAGAGAAGTGATTCATGCTTTATTTCTGTTATACTTTATGCGATGAATTTCATGTTTGATCAATGTTTCAATAAAAAGATATTGACAAAAAAATAATATATATTTCATGCATATCTACAGTAATTCTCATGACTAATGTTCACAACATCCACATTTAGTCATGTGAGAGAACCTTTGGTTCAAATGTAAATTGTCCCAAATAGCACTAGTCGTTCTTTGTTTTGCCAATGCGTTTCGGACTAATTATAAGTCCATCATCAGGGCTAAAGTTGCTAATCGTTCCAACTGGTCAACGTGTTCAGACTGTGGATTCCTAAAGGTAAATGTAAGAAGGGATTGCTGTGATAACAGTATTCAGATCAACCAATATCTTTTCCAGTAGACTTAACTTCCACGAACCTTTATGTTCCACAGGTGGGACTTGTCACTGAGACTTAACCATACTCGTGTGTAGGGGTACACTGGAGAGCAGTATGAATATGTCGACGAATGGAGTTCAAACGCTCTGGAATTTAAAGGAATTTTAAATTCCAGAGCATAAATTGAATTTTATGTGATTTTAAATCAAATATTATAGTGTTCTGTTGATCGTCGTGTAAGACTGCACAGTTGTTATCATGCAAATCACAGCTGTTGTTAAACGTGTCACCAGTGCTCTTAATGGTGTGGGAAAACTCCATCAAAGGTCAAGCCCCGGTCACCATACATGTCAACCACAAATGGCGGACCGGATATATAAAAAAAATGAAATTTGCTAATTCATATTAGTAAGAACGAGGAAATTTCCTGGCACAAATATGCGTTCGAGTTCGGAGAACAGGAACACTTATTTCAATGTACACGGGAAAGTAGCCACGAGTGCAGAAAGGTGAGGAGTGAAAGAGAGGCGCCAACCATACATATATATCGAAGGATTTGAAGGTGAATATAATGCCAGATTAATGCCGTAGAAATTCGCCGTCATGGTGGACCAACTAATACATAGGGGTGGGGTGGCCTAGACAACATCGATTGTTCGTCACACAACTTACTCTTACCTCGCCACGGAAAGCGCTGCAAACAGTCACCGGGCGCGAATGCGCCGCGCTGTATCCTGGATGTTATTGTTTCCATGGAAACGTAACACATGCATGCTAGTACCGCATTCCGCCATCTTAGTATGGGATTTTTGTCTATGCGATTGTGACTTCTATATCTGCAACTTGCCACCTGGATGTCCAAAGCGTGGTCCATCCACAGGAGGATCATATTTTTGCTATCCATGTGCCAAACCTAAAAGTGGCCTAATAGAAAGTTATGAGAAATATCTTGTGTATATATTGGCACAGGGTAAGTGCAGAACACATCTGCTCGAGCCCCCATTTCAGCCAGTAATAGGAGATGGCTTACTCACTATCCCGCCACTTGAGGAGATGGGGGAAAGTTGTGGATCAGGTCAATAACAGAACCGCAAGGTCAGAAGTTTGCTATCCCTATATCGAACCAAAGTGTGGCTTGCTCATGAAAATCAAGTGTAGTCTATCCCTATATCGGACCAAACAATGTGTGGCCAAATAAGGGGCAACAAATTATACCTTGTGTATATGTTGGCACGGGGGAGCGCAGTTCTTGTCTGCTCAGGCTCTCCTGTCAACTAATAATTAAGGATGACTTTCTCATAATACCCCCTTTTAGGAAGATGGGGAGGATGGCAGAACAAGTCTGCTCAGGCCCCCATGTTCCCAACATTGGGGTCTTCATCAATCAGAAATAGTTCACATCATGCACAGAGCCTATTAGTTTGTCACCACATACTATATAATCAGTCCTCACAGTCTCAGGACTGTTAACACTTCAAAGCGGGACTGGCAGTTTGAAGTCTGCTCACACTCTTAATGTAGTAAAAAGAGGCCTACATATGGCACTGCCATCATTGGGACACTAACTTGCTCGGCCTCAAATGCACGTTCACACTCTGGATGTATCTTATCATAGTGGGATAACCCCATATAAATGTATGGTCATCAATGTCCACCAACCTCTAAACAGAGCACATTAAATCAAATTCATAGTTCATGCCCCTAGGACTGAGGCAGTCAAGTAGATCTATCCGTACAATTTCCCTTTGCTGGAGTTTCCTCACTAGATCTCCACCTCTAGGGCTCAATTTCACTTGTTCAAGTATTACACATTTTAATTGTGCCACAGAATGTCTGGCTTCTGCAAAATGCATTGCTACGGATGACTTCTGACTCTTCATACGGATATTAGATTTGTGTTCCGACCAACGTGTCTTTGCTTTCCTAGTGGTCATGCCCACATAAAAGAAGCCAAGCAGACATTTCAGGCCATAAATGACGTTCGAGTCACAGGTACAGGAATGCTTTAGCGAAATAGGTTTTCCTGTATGAGGATGTCTGATGCTATTGTCCTTTATTACGTTACTGTAATGCTGGCAATTCAAACAAGGTATCGTCCCCTTGAAATTGGGGGTTCTTGTTCCTGGGGTCATTATTTCAGCTATAATGAGGCTATTGCGTAACGCTTTATGGTTTCTGTATGCAAAGGTAGGTGTTTGTGGAAAGAGTTGTTGCAGTTTAGGATCCATTTGCAACATGGGCCAGTGTTTCTGGATTATTCTCTTTATCCTTTTGCTTTATGTTGAATGTGTGGTTACATATACAAGCATTTCACTGTCCTTAGATGGCTTAGGTGTCAGTAAGGTTTCTCTTTGTATGGTGCTGACTCTTTCTTTCACATCAGCAATCAGTCTTCTGTCATAGCCTCTTTCTATGAATTTTGTTTGCAGTAAAGAGGATTGTCTTGTGTATTCTGTAGATTCTGAGATATTCAGTCTATACCGTAAAAACTGGCTTAATGGGACACTGTCAAGAGTTCTCTGAGGATGAAAGCTTGTTGCTAAGAGCAAACTATTCCTATACGTAGTCTTTGTAAAGATCCGTGTTTCTAGTTTCCGTTCTTTCACGTAAACTTCAATATCCAAAAAATAGATACTGGATTCGCAAGTCGTAGTGGTGAATTGTATTCTTGGGTGCATTTGATTCATCATAACAAAGAATTCTTGAAGTTCTTCCTCTGGACCAGTCCAAACAACAAAGATATCGTCAATATAGCGTGTGTAAAGTGCCAAGTGTCTCGACCACCTTGGGTATGTTAGTACATGCCCATGTACTAAAAAGAACATGAATATGTTATCATAGCACAGGGCCATTGCCGCTCTCATGCTGGTTCCAGCAATGTGTAGGAAAAATCTCTCTTCGAACTCAACGAAAAAGTTGTTCATTAGGAGTAGGGTGAGGACAAACACCCGGTCTGCTTTACATTCCTCTAACCTGAACAACAGCCATTCAATGGCTTCTAATCTTGATTCATGGGCTATGTTCGTGTAAAGTGACGTGACATCCATTGTGAACAGAATGTCACGCCCCTCAATGAATTGTACGTCTTGTAATTTCTTTAGAAAATCCGTTGTATCTTTCAGATATGTTTCTGTACACTGAATCAATGGCTGTAGAATTTTATCCAAGTATTGGGCTAAGGGTTCCAAGACACGGTCGGTTGCAGCGATAATCGGGCACCCTGGTGGTTTCAACAGTCTCTTGTGAATTTTCGATAATATATAGAGAACAGGCGTAATTGGATGTTTGTTTTCCAGAAATCTATGGGTTTTCTCAGATATCACTTCCCTCCTTTCGGCTTCATGATTTGACTTGTAGGATTAAAGGATATATCCTTGTATGTCTACTTTTTGGACAGTTGTCTCTCTATTTCTTCCATGTAATCATCTTTATCCATTAGGACAAGTGCCCCCCCTTTGTCTGCAGGTTTGTCCAACAAATTCTTTAAGGTCTGCCGCTCACGTGTTGTGAAGTTCCCATATCCCTTGCTTTTAAACTATAATTTCTTCAAATCTTGCAGTATTGTCTTCTCGAACGTTGACAAAATTGTTGATTCATTGCGCAGGCCCTCGTCTTCCGACAAGGAGAAGTTGCGGTCGCATTCGTCCTCGTCAACAAAGAAGTTGTTGTCGAAGGATCGGCGTCATTCGCCGTCGAGCAACGAGTCTTCCAGAAGCCATTACAGCTCTGCATCCAAGCGGCCATCTTCACCGGCGTAGCCCAGGCCAACGAGTGGGGCCTCGATTCCACGGACGACAAGCTCATCGAAGATAGTGCCCCCGTCGACGACTGATGTGGTGCCACTGATCCCTTCGTCCACCTTTCCGACGACTACCTTGGCTACGGCCTGGCTGACGACCAGAACGTTCACGATACCTCGATGACGACGGTTTCAGCGGGTGTGAGACTTAAGAGTTCCGCGGGTCTGCGGGGGTCTGATGGAGATCCATTGCCTTCCGGTGAGTTGTTGTGGCAGTCTGGGATCACCTTTGCGCCGTTGCTCCCGATGGAGAGTCTACAGCAGGATCCCTCCACCTACGATTTGACCTAGAGTCTGGAGGAGGAGTCTCATCCTTTCCTGGACCCTTCAGCACTGGGCCTACAGCCGGCGGTTCCATTCACTTCGGCCGGCCTGGGGCTGTTCCGCCTCAGTATCAGTTGGTGAACCCGCACTCCCTGCTCTCCATGCAGGTACTGACTACGCTGCAGTCGCTGCTCGGACAGTTGGATCCCCGGCTCCCGGTGCCCCAATCCCTGGTGGAGCCCTCTGGGTGGGAGGTTCCAGCCATCCCCCGACCGAAGGATGTGATGGGTACCCCTCACCGTGGTCTGCCAAGCAAGTCTCCCCAGGTTCGGCCTCCGGTTCCATCTCCTAGGGGATGCACCCCACCTCATAGGGATCAGGAAGAAGGGGAGCTGGTGGAGTCTGAACCTGAAAGCGTCCTGCAAGATATGCTCTTGGCAGTGTCGTCCTCATACCTGGGATACAGACCCAGAGGTGGATCCCTCGAGCAGTCCAGCGCAGCTCTCTCCCCTGACGATGTCAGCGCTTTTCATGCCATGATGGCCAAGGCTTGCCATGAGTTTGGCCTTACTCTGGAGGAGGAGAGAAAAGACTGCTTTTTATTCGATCATATGGGGAAAAGGCGGAAGGCCGTCTTCTCTATCCCCATCTTGGACCACGTGTGGCAGGAAGGGCTTTGCACGATGCAGCATCCTTTCACGGAGCCTGCGGTCAGGGGCCGCTTGGAGAAAAAGTTTAACGTGCCGAAATGCCTCCCTTCACAGCCCACGCCGGAGTCATTGGTGTCGGTGACTGCCAGTAGGAAGGCGCGTAGTGTGTGAATCCCCGGACAATGAACGTAAGCTGGATGCTTTTGCCAAGAAGGTGCTGACGGTGGGTGTAACAAAGGTGAAGGCAGCCAACTCATTGGCAATTATGGCACGCTACGACTGGGAAAAGTGGCACAGGTTGGCGCCGCTGCTGGACCATCTGCCTGAGCAGCAGCGTAAGGAGGCGTTGCTTCTGGTTCGTGAGGAGGAGGAAGCCGCCAATCATAGCATTAATATTGCTGTGGACCTGGCGTAGTCAGGATTTAAACAGATAAATAATGGAGTCGTCCTGCAGCGGCAAGCATGGTTGCGCTGTATCGATTTCCGCCCTGAAGTGCAACATAAAGTGGTGGACATGCCCTGCAAAGGGGAGCAGCTGTTTGGAGAGAAGATTGACAAGGCTCTGAAGGATATGAAGGAGGATCCGGATACGGCGAGGTCCCTGGCAACGCTACAGGGTAGGCGTTTGTTTCGTCCCTTTGGCTCATTTCGGGGAGCTTCGGGGAACGCCAGGTTTGCGGGATCGTGCGACAAAGGCTACAGTTGCTCCGGCTATTTCTCTCAGGGGTTTCGACGATCTTACCAGTCAGCTCAGCGAGCCAAGGACTATCAAAGTCAGCTGAACAGGGGTTTTGCCTCCTCCTCCACTAGAGGCTGCCAGTCCAAGCCTCAACAATGAGTGCCACATGGGCAGTCGACTCAGAAGCAACATATCGACGAGTGGCGTTTGATTACGACGGATCGATGGGTGCTGGATGCAGTGCAGTACGGCCACTCATTAGAATTCCGCTGTCCACCACTCCCTATTCCACCAGTGAAGGTCTTGCAGCCGCATCTGCAGGTCTTGCAGCAGGAAGTGTGCCTGATCCTGGAGAAAGGGGCTATAGAAAAGGTCCCGAAGTCAGAAAGAGGACAAGGCACCTACTCCCGGTTTTCAAAAAACCAACGGGAAGTGGCGCCCCATTCTGGACATAAGGCCGCTAAACAAAGATGTGAAACGCCAAACGCTCAGGATGTTAACTTTGCAGGACATTATTCGCGCGATGCAGCCTGGGGAGTTCCTGGCGTCCTTGGATCTAGAAGATGCTCATTTCCAAATCCCAATGCATCCCAAACATCGCTAATTTCTATGGTTTGTGGTCGATGACGAGCATTAGCAGTTTCAGGTTCTCCCCTTTGGCCTCAAGTCGCCTCCCAGGACATTCACCAAGTGCCTGGCTCCAGTAGCGGCTTACCTCCGTAGGGAAGGTCCACATGTTTATTCGTACCTGGACGAATGGTTTGTCAAGGGGCGACTCGTCAGCGGGCGTCGGAGTCTCTCCAAGCCGCTATGATCCTGTTTCAGCGTCTGGGTTTTGCGGTCAACTTTGCCAAATCTTGTCTGACGCCCTCCAGGGACTTGGTTTTTCTGGGGGCACATTTTCTTACGCATCTCAATCTGGTGAAGCCATCTGTGGAAAGGATAGAGAAGCTGTCGTCCATGGCGGGTTCCTGGGTGCCGGGGACGTCGATCACTGTCAGAGTGTACATGTCTCTTCTAGTCTCCATGGCATCCTGCATCCCACCCACTCTGAATTGTCGGCTGTTCATGCGGCCAGTACTGGAGTTTCTCGCTTGAAGATGGTCACATGTTCTAGGTTCCTGGTCCGACAAGATTCTCATCTCCCGGGCGCTGGCCGACGCCTCGCAATGGTGGACTTGATCCAGCAACATAGTACGGGGTATGCCCCTGGTGGAGCCAGACTTGCAGTATACAATCGTAACGGACGCTTCCAATGTGGGTTGGGGAGGTCACCTCGACAAGTTTCAGGTCCAACGCCTATGGTCCCTGAAGGAGGCTTTGTTGCATATTAACGTTCTGGACTTATTCGCCAGCACAGAAAACGGGCAGTGCAGTCTCTTCGTCAGCAGGGTGGCTCATACGGACTCAAGGGGGAACGCATTCTCATTCCTGTGGATGGGCCTGTTTGCATACGGGTTCCCTCCATTTCCTCTGATCCGGAAATCTGTCCAGATGGTGCGCAAGGGTCCGTGCAAGGCGATCCTGGTAGCCCTGTTCTGGCCTCGACAGACCTGTTTCTCTGACCTTCTTCACCTAATAGTGGACGGCCCTCTTCATCTGGGATCAGGGCCGGATCTTCTGTTACAGAATGAAGGAAAGTTGTGGCATCATGACCCCGGCTCCCTCAGCCTTGCAGCGTGGCTCCTGACCACGCCGGATTTGGACACCTAAGCATTCCACAGGACTGTCGTTGCATCTTGGCCGCTGCAAAGGTGCCATCTACCAATGTGTTTTACAGCCGAAAGTGGAAAAGGTTCAGTGCCTGGTGCGCACGGCAGCCGAATGTACAGCCATTGCAGGTTTCGCCTCCACAACTCCTGCCTTATCTTCTGCTGTTGGTAAAGGGTGGTCTGGCATTGTCCTCCATCAAGGTCCATTTGGCTGCCATCTCCAGGTTCACGAGGCCGTGCAACGCTACACCGCAGTTCAGTGACCGGCTGATTAAACATTTCCTCAAAGATCTTTTCAGGACTTTCCCCCTGAAGTAGTTCTCTCCGGTCTGGAGTCTCAAGTTGGTACTCTCGGCCCTCATGAAACCACAGTTTGAACCCATGTCCACAGCAGCGGTGACGTTTCTCACGTTGAAGGTGGCTTTTCTGGTGGCCATCACGCCTGCCAGGAGGGTTTCCGAACTTCAGGCTCTGGTAATCGACCCACCGTATCTGCGTTTCATGAGGGACAAGGTTCTCGTGTCTATGAATCCTCACTTTGTTCCAAAGATATGTTGACCTTGCCCACCTTTTTTCCAAAGCCGTATACTCCGGCGGAGAAAGCACGACATTCCCTGGATGTCAAGAGGGCATTGAAATTTTACCTGGACAGGACTTAATCCTTCAGAACGTCCTGACAGCTATTTGCGGCTTTCGGCCCCTCCAACAAGGGGAAGCCGATTTCGAAGCAGGGCCTTTCCCGTTGGGTGTCTACAATTTCCTTTTGCCATGACAAGGCCGGCAAGCCATTGCAGTCGACTCCCAGGGCCCATTCTACGAGGTTCACGGCATTGTCGGAGGCGCAGTGGGCCGGCATACCACTCAAGGACATTTGCCAAGCCGCAACATGACCGGTGCCGCATACCTTCAACAGACACCACTGCTTGGGTCGTCAGCATGCAGCGGCTGTGCAGGGGGGGGCGGGCGGTCCTCCAACACCTGTCACAATAAGGTAAGCCCCGGAGCTTCCAGGGGTTGGTTTTTGCTAATTTTCTCGGTCTTGATGACTGAAAATGTATGCTTGTCTATTGTTGGTTCTGGATTGCGTGGGGCATGTTTGCCTGTTATGCACCTCCAGGTTATCTTACTGCTATGTAGTCTATTCATAGCATGTGAATCCATGAAAGATCAAACGCTGGAGAAGGGAGTAGTTTCTTACCTGTAACTCCATTTCTCCAGCGTTGGTATCTTTCATGGATTCACATGCTCCCTACGGCCTTCCCCCTTCAGGCAAACATAGGTTTCAAGTTCCACCGTTTTGGTGAGGGTAAAATCTGAAGGGAAGCTGGATGGGCGGGGCTATTTATTCTGGATGTCCAATTGGTGCAGCCTACAGCACCTTTAAGACGTCGATAGGTGACTCAAAGTATAGGAAAACTGCTATATTAAAGTTACTGAGGTTCCCCAGCCTGACAACAGAAAATATTCACAGCATGTGAATCCATGAAAGATACCAACGCTGAAGAAAAGGAGTTACAGGTAAGAAACAACTCCCTTCCTATTGCTCTCACCCTGAGTCGCTGCCTCAAGCATGGACAGCTCGAATGAAATCATCACTGAATGGGCCAGCAGAGCTTCACTGATTGAAGTTAGTTTACACTCAAAACATGACTTATTGTTGTTAGACAAAATGACATTGAGAATTCTGGCAATTGCAGCCTTCATTTCACGTTGCTCTTTCATGAGGTTCGAACAAAGTCCAAACACAGCGTCCAATCTAGCCCCTATTGCATTCAAACAAACAGCATGGTTATTGGACTCCACAGAGGAGAGCCATGTGCTCTCTAGCACAGTAATTGCTTGGCCCTCCATAGCAAGTTCATCAGCAATATGTGTAAGGTTAGGAGAAGCTGATGCTTGTGTCCCTGTGATGTTATCATATGAATTAGTCTCTACCCTGAGGGTACTTCGAAGTGGATTTCCCACGCATTTCCTTTTCATATTATAGCAAAGGTTGAGGATATAGTTGTTATCCACTAGAGGAAAGAACGCTTCCAGCTTCAAATGGAGCAAAGACAAGTCACCATCCTCATTGCCACTAATCACTGTTTCTTTTGTAGCTGAAATAGAAGAAAAACGTGATCTCGGGTTGTACCGCCTTCTTTAACACCCCTTTTTCCTTTTTTGCACACTGTTTCATTGCAATTGAAGTAATTGAGCCGTTAGACATTTGGCAGTAGTTTCTTTTCCAAGGACCGCTCAGCTTACTGCATAGGTGGTTGGTGCATGCCTCTACAAGCCTAATAGTTCTCTAAAGACACAGTCACAGAATTCCAAATGTACAGAGAGAATGCAGAGAAATTAACTTACCGGCTGTTGGTTCAGAGAGAGGCGTGTTTGCCCACCGCAATCCACACAAGATAGCAGGACAGCACTCAACAATTGACTCTTGCAAGTGCACGCAGAATTGGATTTAAATACTCTTTCAGTGTAGTGGCCAGCCAGTTCTTCTCTTCACCAATCCAAATGCAGCAACTTCCCAAACAGAATAAACGGGCAGCAAAGGCGAGCAGGACAGCACTTGGCAATGCACTCTTCCATCCTCCTCTTTCTCATTTCCTCTCTTTCTTGGTGTCAAACTCCACCTTATGCCTCTGCTCTCCTCCTTCCTCATAATATTTTCCACCTCCATTTTCAGCCTCTTCCATATACACCATCGCGCCTCCAAGGTCTTTACATTCTCCAACTCTGTATCTCCCTGGTATGATATGATATGACATTTATAACGTGCCTATACACAAGGCGCGACGAGGTAAGGGAGGGGGAACGGAGGGAAGACCGACAACAATCCTCCTAGGCCAGGTGTCATTCAGATTGCGCAAGTGCATAGTCTTCCTTCTGCTTGCACACCTTTGCAGCTCTGATCCCCTTACACATTTTCTTTCCTCACGCCACCGCTCACATCCCCTCCCTTTTTTACACCCAGGTTTGTGAGGGAATTACGAGGGATTGGCTCCTCCTCTTGACTATATGTGCCTGATACAACTGTAATTGTGTCATGTACCCGTGGCTCCCCAGAAACGCAGGAAATGGAAACTATCTGTGTTGACTGACAACAATCTAAATGCAACCTCCACATCTCCTTTTGCTATAGGCCTCCCTTGCTGGCCATCCTGACTAGGTGCATCACCGCTCATATAATGTGTAGAACACAGAACATTGTTCTTCGCCCAGCCAGTCACTCCTCATGTTACCCTCTGGGAATGGAAAGTGATGAATGAGTTTGAACTGCCCTTCCTCTTTTTTGGGGACATGAAGTGTTCTGTATGTGGCTCGGTGAACTGGCCCTTTATTCACACCATCACCAGCTCCTTTTTAATTTTTTCTCTCACTAGTTCTGGCTTGGCCAAGGCTGATTTCCAATTCTTTCTGTACTGCTCTCCATTGGACCCTTCAAAGGTGTGATGAACCCCTCTGGGAAGCTGTCCAAGAGGAGTCTTGCTCTGTCTTTTTTGTGATATGCGTTTAGTAAAGGCCTCAACATCTCTAGTTTCATGGAGAATTGGGCCTTGAGGTGATGAATTGTACCTTCCGCACTGTTGGGTGCACTACCTATCCTTGAATTTCTCTTTAGGCTTTGTGTTGGCGCTCTGTTTTTCTGCCTGCAGCGGGCAGCCACATGGTCTCCACCTTATCTGCTATAAGTATGTCTGTACTGTATCCTGCACTCCAAGTCTATATTCTATTCTCCAATTTCCAACAAGTGCAGTTATTCTTAGACTGTCAAAGAGCTTTTGTTCCAAATTCACTCTTTCATGGTTAAAGGAATGTGCCACACCACACCAGCTAACTTTGTGGCCATTGGTGCTGCCCTCGTGAATGTGCAATTTCTGTTGCTGTTGCCATTGCTGTGGGTCGTACAGCACGTGTTGTGTTATCTGCCTGCCCAGTCATATCACCCCTAACATTATTCACAGTAATACTTGTAACTGCTGGGCTACACAGGCATTTCCGTTGCCACTGTGCTCCATATCTGCAGTTAACCTGAGTGATCCAGTTGCCCCTGTTCCAATGGCCTGCTGTGTGGTCAGAACCCATGTTATCGAAGCACACCTTTGCTAGCCCATTATCCCATATCCAAGCAGTACTGACACCCCCACCTGTATTGGATACACCTTTATCCCCACCTGCCCTGGCCACTGCCCATCCTTCCCATTAGGCGCAGGCCCCTGGGTCTGGCGGGCCACCCAACCTGCCTGCCAGACTGGTGCAATACCATTGCTCTTCAGCATGCCCCCCATTGATATTACTGCTCTATTCTAGATCCAGGTCAAATATACTGCTAATTTGGCGGCTTGAAAGGCCAGGAAGGAGGTGTCTTTAGGCTTAATGGTCACCCAAGATGGTGCTACAAGGGCTTTAAGTGGGCTGGACCTAAACCCTGTCAGTCTCCCAAAATGGCAATCGAGCCAGGGCTCCCTCGCTCCCATCACCCCAACGAAATCCACTTTACATTTTTTTATTTCCTGCTCCAGGTGCTCACTCAACACGGCAAGAAAATCCACTTCTTTCTCCACTGCTGGGATTCAAACCTGAGCCCTGCTGGCGACAAGCCGGTGTCACATCACGCTGCGCTATTTGGTAGGTGCGGGATTTCTTTTGTTTCATTCAATAGACTGCTTGATGCATAAAGACTGTTACAGGCTTTGTGTTGAGCAGTCTGTTGAACCCGACAGGGCTCGGGTTCGAATCCCCAGCACGGTAAAAGGGAAAAAAAAGTGTATTTTCTTGCTGTTGGGGTGCGAGTGGTGGGTGATTGCATTTAAAGGAATAGTGCGCTCAAAAATATTATTGTCCCAAGCGTTCGGGCATGTGTTTTTAAGCATATGTTGATCGATCGTACAAACATTTCCTATGCACCTTACTGTAGTTTTCCTCACTTTTACACATGCGAAATCAGGCAGCAGGGCGCGGCCATCTTGTACTAATCTTATCCGTTGCCGCATTGCCCTAAGGTGAACTGCTCTGGCGGCACTAAATAATATCCCCCACCCCTGAAGCTGACATCACCATTCCTAGCGATATTTTCCGCCTATTTACATGACGTTACTAGGCAGCGTAGCCAAACGTGCCCAGTCATCACCTACGTGTTGACATCAGTTGATGCAGAACCCGGAAAATCAACGCATATCCTCTCACAACACAGCACGTCCCAATTTTGAATACAAAACATTATTTTAAAAGGAAACTGCAATACTCTGAAATTTATAATGTGCTTTTATTTCACAATTAACGCTCTGAGAACATCTGCCGATTTCCATATTCAACCACATTGCTAGTTTATTTCTTTGTTCTCGATCCACAAATGTTTATCGTGAGTCACACAGTGTTCCTTTGGGTATAAGACGCGCATTGGACACACTGTGAATCGCAAGGCTTCGGCATCAGCGTAGCGCTAGGCCACTGTAAACAATGTCAGGTTGCTCCTTATCGCTGGTACCGCGAAAGGGCATATCGGCCCAGGGCGATCGTCCCAAAACAGCATCATTGTAATCTAGCCATTTAAGTGTATCTGCAGCAGCCTGCTAAAGAAGCCATCAACTGATATCTGGAATCTATGACATTTGCAGAAAGGCAGGATGTAGCTCTGTAGAAAACATAACAGAAATGTGTCTCAGTAGCCGTTCTTTATTCTAATTTATCAATTTACCCATTAATTCTGCACCATGTGAAAACTAATGATGAACACAAACGTGACACAATGGAAACACAGAGAAAACATCTTGGAAAGTTGGCATCTATGATGCGCTTGAGAGGTTAGTGCTATGGAGTAAGTTTAGCTCGCAATGGGATGCGGAAGCTGACGGAAGAATTCGAAGAACACATGGAGGGCATTTTAACGGAATATTAGTGTAGAATTTGGCATTGGTGGAACCTGGGGGAACCCAGATGTGGACTACATGCATTTTGGTGCTGGGCTGCCCATGTGCCCGGGACAAAGACAAGTACACACAGGTTGTTTTTGCGTGTCGTTGCAATATGACACAAACACCAACCCATTATAATGTAAGCCAGCAATAACGGTAATAAAATGAAACCTTGACTCGTTTGTCTATAAAATCATCTACAGTAAAACATACATAATATTCGGCATTTCCATTCTCTTGGCGTGACGCAGAGTCTCCGCTCAGATCAACAAATTTTCATAAAATGAAATTACATGTTCCTTTGTCCAGTTTTTGAATGGTGAACCTTATCATATTTGACGGTTTTACACACCTCCCTTCATTCATTCCATTCTGAATCATCCCTTTCTTCCAAGGACGGACGAAAAACAATCAAACCTTATACTGTGTAGGATGCATGGGTTTGCACAGCTCACAAGCAAAATTCAAAAGCGTTGACCTTCACTCCCATGGGAGCGAATAGCCCTGCAGACTATTGTGGCATTAGAAATATTTTTGAAAAGCAAACTGTTTGTTTGCTGGCATCCACCAATGCAGCGTGAAATTTCTATTGATTTACTTTTTTAAATGAAAACAGTTAGTTTACTTCCAAATGCATTATTTTTAGAGTGCCTCTGTTGAACTGCTCACTCTCGCAGCACCTCGCACAGCTAGCCCCCACCACCTATCAGCTCAGCCCGTCTTCTGCTCTCACGGCAATGCATGTAATCATTTTTGCAAGTAGCGAGTCTCGAGCCCTGACAAAATGTGCTCCTACGAGAATGTCAGAGCAAGCCCTGCACCAACCTTAGTGCACAATCGGTTGATGCTCACTGACTCATGCCATCTCCAGCCTCCTCCTGCCAGGCGCGGTCCTATGAACCCATGACCCCAGACCCTACCCCTGCACCACCTTAAATTCACCTCCCATATGCCTAATCAGGAGTGGTCATATATTTTGGTAACACTGACACCTATCCCCACCGTGTTTTAAATCGTAAGACTCCAAAGGCTGCAAATCAAAGATCGTCCCCTCTGATAAGGCATCCGATAGCAACGACCCCTTACACATGCCCCCATAAAAATATAGGTCAGAATGCACCTATTTCAAATGGATTGTGTCCTCCAACGTATTCCACATCTTTGACATGTAATGTCCACAGCTGTGCACTTCGGAAACTTTTTCAGCAGAGGGCGTCCTGTGCCGATGACGTCGGGTCGATGTCCCCGGAAGGCCTCCGTCGAGGGCGACGTCACAGGATGTTATAAATACAATGCTCAGCGCCCGTAGCCTCAGTTCTGTTTTTTCCGCAAACGTGTTAACTTCATGCTACTCGGCACGCCTTGTGTGTTCATTGTTACAATGTCGTTCTCTTCGACCCCTCTGACTCTGTGGTCTGGCTTCAAGACCTGCCGGGAATGCAAGTCGAAAATGTCGCTCACCGACTCCCACTGCATTTGTTTGGGGTGCCTGGGTGAGTCGCACGACACCGACACCTGCTCGAAATGCCAGTCGCTGACTGCCAAGGACTTGCAGAAGGGGAAGCTCCAGGTAGGTAGGGGCTCTAAGCCTGTTAAGTCCCGAACATCCAAATCCAAGTCCAAGGAGGTTTCCACCGACGACTCCAAGGGCGACTCACCGCGTCGGAAGGAGTCCCAGGGATCTCGGTCCCGGAGTTGTTCCTGCCACTCTTCTTCCTCATCCCGGCACTCTAGGAAGCACTGTCACCGGTCGCCTTCCCCGTCCTCCTCGGAGGATGGTGCCTCGAGGAAGGTTACGTGCCCAACGAAGTCCTCGATATCGTGGATCCTCCAAGGAAGGCTAGGGTGATTTTCTGTGAGGCCAGTTTTGGACTCCAGGCCCTCTTCTGTCACCAGACCTGGGTTTCATCTCCCTCTAGCTGACATTCATGAAGAGGAGGAAAGGTCTGCATTTGAGGACCCTGGTGAGTTTGATGAAGCTCCACATTTTTCTGGAGACAATCATTTGGAGGAGTTGAGGCAGACCCTCCATGATGCCAGTCGGTTGGACACTTCCCCGGAAGTGGAATTTGGTAGACCTGAGTCTGGGGCTCATGCACAGTCTTCATACAGGATGCTCATGGTGAGGGTCTTGGAGTATATGGGCTGGTCCAGTCCTCCTGAAGACTTTTTGCAGGATGATCGAACGGACATCTTAAATCAAGGTCCGTTCTCTGACCCGGTTTTGCCATTTCATTTTACCTTACAGAAAAGGGTGGCAGCTGCTTGGTAGTCCCCGGAATCTCTTCCGGGTGTTAATAAATCTTTGACCAAGAAATACCACCCTTCCATTAGCGACCTCAGCTGTTTATCTACTCATCCCACTCCTGAGAGTTTGGTGGTTCAGGCGGCTACGGCCACCTCTAGGCAGGCGGCATACCCTACCATCCCTCCGGATAGGGACAACATGCACTTCGACGGTTGGGCCCGGAAGGTATTTTCTGCTGGGGGCATGTCCTTGAAATCGGCCAACTCCACGTGTGCCTTGACAAGGTTTTCACACACTCTGTGGAATTGTGTTTCAAGGGGATTGGGTCCTCCGATGTATTCCATATCTATGACAGTAATCACCACAGCTGTGCAGCTTTGGAAAATGCCCTGCGTCAATGACGTCGATACGCTGTCCTCGAGGGCCTCAGTCGAGCAGACGTCACCGGATGTTATAAGTAGGACGCACGACGCCCGTAGGCTCAGTTCCGTTTTTTACACGAACGTGTTCGCTTCAGAGGTCTCAGCGCGCCTCGGTTCTGCTGAATCCTGTTCTTTCGGTTCTTCAAACCTGTTTGTTTGTGTATTACAATGATGTTGTCGGCTTCTTCCACCCCGCGGTCGGGTTTTAAGAAGTGTTGGGTTTGCGGGTCCAAGATGCCGTTGACGGACACGCACGACTCTTACCTCTGGTGCCTCGGGGAGGACCACGATACGGATGACTGTGTCGACTGCCAGTCGCTTACATCGGAGGCCTTGCGGGAGCGTAAGAAGAAGCTGTCGGTGGGTAAGGTGGCCAAGCCCCAGAAGTCGCGATCCACTGGACTTTCGATGGACGATTCAAGGGGCGACTCTCTGCATCGTCGTCGTGAGTCCGGGGGGTCTTGGTCCAGGAGTCAGTCTTGCCATTCCACTGCCTCTTCGAGGCACTCACGGAAGCGGCGTCACAGGTCGCCTTCCCCGTCCTCGTCCGAGGACTCCGCCCGTCGGCGGGTTGCTTGTCCCAACAAGCATTCCACTCCTGCGTAATGGGATTCGTTCCCGCAGGAAATGATGGCGATTTTTCAGTCGCAGGGCTCCGTTCCGTCCACGCCGTCGAAAGACACCGGCCGTGAGCGTGCTAGAGATGCCGCTCGTACGCCTTCGGACTCAAGCGGTCGTCGCGACCACCGGGCGCATTCGAGGTCCCGGTAGGACAAGGCTGGTCGCTCTAGGCATGCCCATTCCAGGTCCCGGTCCTCGACACCCTCGAGACCGTCGGAGCCTGTGAAGTCTTCGAGGAAGATGAGTAGAGAAAGGAGGGTTCAGCCTTTGAAACAGTGTTGGCGCTCTAAGTGGAAATTATTACAAAGATACAAAATGGTAATGGTGGAGATGCTGCAGTAGAGGGATGCCACAGAGGCTGACCTGGGCTTGGGCAAACTTAGAAGAGAAAAAGCCCTCCTGTTGCGCTTCTCGAAGTTAAATAAATATTCAAACAAAAGTGTTCGGATTCCTTATAGTTTTATTTAGATTGCAAATCTAGCCAAAGTTTTTTTTTGCACATTTGCGTCCGAAATAAAGTAAATGTTTGTTAAAGCAAAGTAAATTCTTATAAGAGTAACAACAGTATGAGATTATACATTTTTCGTACTGAGATTTTAGTCTATATCCTTTGGCAAAGTCCTGTGAAATCTTGAGTTGTTTTCACTAAGATTTATTCTTTTTTCCTTTTAGAAAAATCCTTAGTTGAGTACACTAGGTTTTGTTTGTAAATTGGATTATATCCTTGTTGATTTGGGATCTTTATTGGTTTGGAATTCTTTGTTCAATTCACTAAGTCTCATAGGTTGAGAAAGTCCTTAAAGATAGAAAAATCCTGTTGAGGTTGAGATCAATGCAGTGAATACTTCAATTTGTAATGTTCCCTTGGGTTCTAGTGGTATACAAACCTCGTTCCTAGGCTTAATGAAATGCTAGTTCCTCAACACGTGTTTCTCCACCGCACGGTCGCGGTGGTTCTTCAGGAGGAATATAGGATGAGAATCAAAGGGTGTCTGAGAGGAAGAGGGAGATTAGGGTTAGTTTGAGCAGTGAGTCTTATGCTGTTAGTTCTAAGTGATATGGGTATAGATATAACAAATGGAGTTTACTTACAAAGTTATGGTCAGGTCAGATGAAATTAGTTCACTTCGTTTGTACTGGAATGAATGAATTCCGTTTGTTCTGGTCTGTAGAAGTAAGAAGCACTATGTTATGTGTGTTGACATTTTAAACTGAACATATTCAAATGCTTGGTCAACAAGACGCGTTGAGCAATACTCCCTAGATTCTATCCATGGGCAGGATCTGGCCTTTGGCAAGGTGGTCCTTTACTGTGCAATTTGATTGGGCATTCTAAATTTCTATATTCTAAATTCTTTTTCCCTCCTCCATATGTTGGTACTGCTTTGGGAGTCTGTCATAGATATGGAATACTTTCGGAGGACCCAATCCCCTCGAGTTACTCTCTTACCTGGTAACGTTCTTTCAATGGGATGGTCCGACGACGTATTCCATATCGCTCCCTCCCTACCTGCCCCATTACAGAATTTCTTATGAGATTGCAGTTTACGTTTCCACAAGGCTTTCTGTGGTCATACTGGCACTGGTTTGCGCCATACGTTCTGGGGAAAAAACTACAACTGAGGCTAAGGGCGTCATGCTTATAACATCCGGTGACGTCGGCTCGACGGAGGCCCTCGAGGACAGCGTATCAACGTCATCGACGCAGGACGCAGACGCCAAACATTTTCCATAGCAGCACAGCTGTGGTGATTACTGTCATAGATATGTAATACGTTGGAGTCAACATTGGGGGCGTGGCCAACCGCCATGTAGGAGAGTCGTGTCTTGGACAGCTCTGTAAAATACGGTCATTGATCCGCCGCTAACATTGGCTCTGAACTTTAAAACGACTGAATAATCGCCTCAACTGTTTGCGAACGCCTGTGGCACTCGAGGCAGAAGTCTGGTGCGATTTCATCCCTCCGTTCAGCCACTGCGTCGTGGAGAAAAGAAATACGCCACAATCAGAAAATGGCGGCCGCCACAAGACCCATCTCCATACAGTAGCCTGCGCCCTGGCCAAAACACAACGCAAGCCTGCCGGAATCCGAGGCATCCTGCTATCCCTTACGGGACCGGGCGCCAACTGATCTGAGAAGAAAAGCAACCTGTACAGACGGGCTAGCACCAGTGCCCCAAGCCAGCTACGGTGATAGAGCCCGAGGCGGCCTCGGACCCCGAATGTAGCGGATGCGGCGCTGCGCCCGTGCTGCTCAGACAGAGCGGGAGGTGAGGAGCCCGGAATCCACCCGGCTCGCCTCGACCGATCAGTGCATCCCCGGGCGGGAACACCAGAAGCCCTGCAGCGCGATAGTGGAACAAAGGGACGGGCGGTCCCACAAAAGCTCTGCGGCTACCACCCCAACGCAGGATAAATAAGCATTGCTGCCTTCATGGACCCTGCGGCACACGGTCGTGCACACCCTGAGGCAACGGGCCACGCTGACGCCGAGCTGCGAGCGGCTGCCACTCAGGACCCGCGGCCTCCGGAGCCTAACCTGGGGAGCTTCCCACAACCAGCTGTTGGGTAACAGAGAGGCCCATTCAGGGACGCTGGAGGAGCCCGCGGATTGGCCGAAAGACAGGCGGTAAGGAGTCGGGAGGTGGAGGCTCCTGGGACATCATCGCCGCAGCACAACACTTACAGCGCCCTGTCCCCCGGGCCCCCCGGCCCTAACTTGAACACGCCGGACAGCGGCCCGCCACGCCCGGTGCTGGGCGCCGCACGGCTGGACTGGGGGGCCCCGGACACCCATAGGGGCCTCCTGGGTCGGGCCTTGAAAAAATATCAGCACCTTGCCAAGTCGAACCGGCAGGCCACTGACCCCCAGCCCGCATCCCCATAAGACTCTGGGGGAGGCCTGAGATCGAGGCTCCCCTCACCCAGAACGCAACGTGACCCCAAATCACCTGGCAGCCTGGAGACAAGTTACCAATTTATCAGGACTATAGCTCAGCTTGGACCCTGTGACGGTGTGCTACCCCCCTGCTCCTAGTGCACAGTTGACTCTAATACCGGAGCCTCCCCTTAACCAAACCCAAGGAGCCAGCCCCGCTAGACGAACACGCTATAAGGGCTAACCTGCCTCTGGCACTCCCTGGATCCTTCCAGACCGCCCCAGGCTTGCCATTGAAGCGAGTGGGTGACACAATTGGGCTGAATTGGCCCTGAGCTGCCTTAATTCTACGCCGCTGCGGGGTGGGTTGCTGCTGCCAGCATCAATAAGCCCACTCCTACAGCTATGTCTGTGAAAGGCCCTCGAAGTAAACACAGGCCAACTACCATGGACACCTTTGCAGCCTCCGCAGCGATCAGATCTGACGCCGGCCACGACAACGGAGGAGCACTAAATGCAGAGGCACCCAAACCGGTGAACTCACAACTCCTAGAGGCCATTATGACTCTCCAGAAAACCATGGAAAACAAAATTGAAGGCGTAGCGATCGATTTGAACCTACTGCGGCAGGATGTCTGCTCCATCGCCAGTAGAACGGAAGCTCTGGAGACGCAAGTGCGAGACAACACTGAAACAAAAACACAACTTCTGAAAGATGTGGATATTCTGGTACAGAGGGTGAAGAACCTGGAGGATAGAGTCGATGAGGCCGAAGGTCGGGCCCATAAAAATAACATCAGAATCATAGGCCTGCCAAGGGAATTGAAGGCAACGACCCCACAAACTATGTTGAAAACCTCCTCACACATGAAAGCGGAGCCGGGAAGCTATCCCAGGGCTTCACCATAGAGAGAACCCACCGATCCCTCGCCAGGCGGCCGCCCCCGGGAAACCCGCCCAGACCAATCATAGCCAGAGTGCTCAATTATAAGGATAGAGAAACGATGTTAGCCTTCTCAAGGATGGGCAGCTCCATACAAAGAGACTCTGCAAAGGTCGCCATTTACCCCGACTACACCCTGCAGGTCCAGAGGAGCAGGGCCCAATTCAATCACGCCAAAGCCAGACTGAAACACGCAGGCCTGCGTTACATGCTACTATACCCGGCTAGATAGAAAGTCCTGCATAACAACAGAGCCCATCTATTCGACACCCCTGCTGAAATTGGCGAATGGATGGACAGGGAGCAGCTTCCTGACCTAGAACCAAAACAGCATAAGCCACAACCATCAGCAACATGAGAGCCCACCCACTTCACCCCCAGGCAGCCTTAATCGGACACACAGCTTTACACTATGAAATGCGGCACCTCCGATGTCACCGGAGCCACACTAAGACACAAAATACCTCACAGTTGCACCACCTGCAGTAGAGCTACTCCTGCCCCCTGAAATAGTTAGGGTATTTCACCCGCCCGTAGGGCACCAAGTGACCTAGGTCTATGGAGCGGAAACGGGAAAGTCTGAACGGGAGAAACCTCGCTAGACATGTTATGTGTAGTAGAAAGTTAAAGGTTAATGTTCATTGGGAAGGGAATCCCAAGTTAGGGGCCCAGTTACAGTTGAATACAAATCCCAAGTCCCTCTCCTGCGGTCTGGCTGTAGGACAGTCCGGGCCTGCCCTGGACCTCGACCATGGAACGCCCACAACCACAAGTAGACCATGGCTGACAAAATCAGAATAATGTCCTGGAACATTAGGGGCCTAAACAGCTACATCAAACAGCATCATATCCATTCCTTCATGAAATGCCACAAAGTTAGAACCGCCCTGCTGCAAGCGACACATCTAAATGCACCCAAACTAGCAGCGCTGGCCAAAGTCTGGAGGGGAACCTTAATAGGTTCCGCGTACTCCACATATTGTTATTTTGCATTTATATAGCGCCTTATATACCATTGGTATGGTCTGAAGGTGCTGGTAGGTTGAACGCCCTTGGGAACCGCAGTTCAGGTCAGTATAGAGAGTAGAGGGAGTCCAAAAGTGCGTGTGCGCACTAGGTATGTGTGCAGCTGGTGCGGAAATCGAGTGGTAGCTGCTTCTTAGTTGTACGTGTGGTGGTTGAGAGGTCAGGAGTATGTGTTTGCTCTGGTTGGTTTTACCCAGAACAAGTGTGGCTGCGTTAGGCCTGAGGAGAACGCCTGGCTGGGGGGTGTGAATCCAGCAATGATTACTTAGAGTGATGTGGAGTAAGAGGGAGATGTGGATATGAGAACAGTTATACCGAATGGTGTCATAGTATCTCTGTGTTCTAGATGAGTGGTGGTGTAAGAGGGAGAGTAAGCGTGGGGTGTGGTATGATGTATGTTTTCATATTAAGCATCGTCTGTTGTACAAATTCGTCCGTTCCTCATATTCGTCCGCTCCACACATTCGTTCAGTCATTATCATTGTCTAGTTCACACCCTCGTACACTTCTAAACGCTGCTGGGAACAGTTCTGAATTCAACTTTCACAGAGAGGCTATTGGGTGCAACTTTCAAGTGTAACTGGGTACACTTCTAAAATGCTATTGGGTACACTTCTAAATTAAGGTGGGAACCGTTTTACAATCAGCTATCAGATAGGCTATTGGGTGCAGCTTCTAAATGCAATTGGGTATATTTCTAAAATGCTGTTGGATACACTTCTAATTGCAAGAGGGTACAATTCTAATTCAACTTTCTCTGAGGAGGTGCGGGGTACAGTTCTAGTTGCGAGTGGGAACAGTTCTTTATTCAACTTTCACAGAGAGGCTATTGGGTGCAAACTTTCAGGTGCAACTGGGTACACTTCTAAATGCAAGTGGGAACAGTTCTAAATTTCAGCTTTCACAGAGAGGCTATTGGGTGCAGCTTCTGAATGCAATTGGGTACACTTCTAAATGCCGTTGGGTACATTTCTACATGTAAGAGAGAACAGTTCTAAATCAACTTTCTCACAGAGGCTAACCGGCGCAACTTCCGACTCTAATTGGATACACTTCCAGGAGCAGGTGGGAGCAGTTCTAATGCGGGTGGTAACGGATTAAAATTCAACTTTCGCAGAAAGGCTATTGGGCGCAGCTTCTAAATGCAATTGGGTACAATTCTAATGCAGGTGAGGACAATTCTAAATTCGACTTTCTCAGAGAGGCTATTGGGTGCAGCTTCTAAATGCAATTGGGTACACTTCTAAATGCCGTTGGGTACACTTCTACATGCAAGAGGGAACAATTCTAATTCAACTTTCTCAGAGAGGCTATCCGGCGCAACTTCAACTGTAATTGGGTACACTTCTAGATGGAGGTGGGAGCAGTTCTAATGCGGGTGGTGACAGATCTAAATTCAACTTTCACAGAGAGGCTATCGGGCGCAGCCTCTGAATGCAACTGAGTACACTTCTAAATGCAGGTGGGAACAATTTTAAATTCAACTTTCACAGAGAGGCTAATTGGGGACAGCTTCTAAATGCAAATTCTAGTGTATCTTTCTCAGAGGGCTATCCGGCGTACTTCTAAATGCTAACATTCACAATTCCATCTAAGAGTGGACATGCTAACATTCACAATTCCATCTAAGAACATGCTAACATTCACAATTCCATCTAAGAACATGCTAACATTCACAATTCCATCAAGGAGTGGACATGCTAACATTCACAATTCCATCTAAGAGTGGACATGCTAACATTCACAATTCCATCTAAGAGTGGACATGCTAACATTCACAATTCCATCTAAGAGTGGACATGCTAACATTCATAATTCCATCTAAGAGTGGACATGCTAACACTCACAATTCCATCAAGGAGTGGACATGCTAACATTCACAATTCCATCTAAGAGTGGAACATGCTAACACTCACAATTCCATCAAGGAGTGGACATGCTAACATTCACAATTCCATCTAAGAGTGGAACATGCTAACATTCACAATTCCATCCAAGAGTGGACATGCTAACATTCACAATTCCATCTAAGAGTGGACATGCTAACATTCATAATTCCATCTAAGAGTGGACATGCTAACATTCACAATTCCATCTAAGAGTGGAACATGCTAACATTCACAATTCCATCTAAGAGTGGACATGCTAACATTCACAATTCCATCTAAGAGTGGACATGCTAACATTCACAATTCCATCTAAGAGTGGACATGCTAACACTCACAATTCCATCAAGGAGTGGACATGCTAACATTCACAATTCCATCTAAGAGTGGAACATGCTAACATTCACAATTCCATCTAAGAGTGGAACATGCTAACACTCACAATTCCATCAAGGAGTGGACATGCTAACATTCACAATTCCATCTAAGAGTGGAACATGCTAACATTCACAATTCCATCTAAGAGTGGAACATGCTAACATTCACAATTCCATCTAAGAGTGGAACATGCTAACATTCACAATTCCATCTAAGAGTGGACATGCTAACATTCACAATTCCATCTAAGAGTGGACATGCTAACATTCACAATTCCATCTAAGAGTGGACATGCTAACACTCACAATTCCATCAAGGAGTGGACATGCTAACATTCACAATTCCATCTAAGAGTGGAACATGCTAACATTCACAATTCCATCTAAGAGTGGAACATGCTAACATTCACAATTCCATCTAAGAGTGGAACATGCTAACATTCACAATTCCATCTAAGAGTGGACATGCTAACATTCACAATTCCATCTAAGAGTGGACATGCTAACACTCACAATTCCATCAAGGAGTGGACATGCTAACATTCACAATTCCATCTAAGAGTGGAACATGCTAACATTCACAATTCCATCTAAGAGTGGAACATGCTAACATTCACAATTCCATCTAAGAGTGGAACATGCTAACATTCACAATTCCATCTAAGAGTGGACATGCTAACATTCATAATTCCATCTAAGAGTGGAACATGCTAACATTCACAATTCCATCTAAGAGTGGAACATGCTAACATTCACAATTCCATCTAAGAGTGGAACATGCTAACACTCACAATTCCATCAAGGAGTGGACATGCTAACATTCACAATTCCATCTAAGAGTGGAACATGCTAACATTCACAATTCCATCTAAGAGTGGAACATGCTAACATTCACAATTCCATCTAAGAGTGGAACATGCTAACATTCACAATTCCATCTAAGAGTGGACATGCTAACATTCATAATTCCATCTAAGAGTGGACATGCTAACATTCACAATTCCATCTAAGAGTGGAACATGCTAACATTCACAATTCCATCTAAGAGTGGACATGCTAACATTCACAATTCCATCTAAGAGTGGACATGCTAACATTCACAATTCCATCTAAGAGTGGACATGCTAACACTCACAATTCCATCAAGGAGTGGACATGCTAACATTCACAATTCCATCTAAGAGTGGAACATGCTAACATTCACAATTCCATCTAAGAGTGGAACATGCTAACATTCACAATTCCATCTAAGAGTGGAACATGCTAACATTCACAATTCCATCTAAGAGTGGACATGCTAACATTCACAATTCCATCTAAGAGTGGACATGCTAACACTCACAATTCCATCAAGGATTGGACATGCTAACATTCACAATTCCATCTAAGAGTGGAACATGCTAACATTCACAATTCCATCTAAGAGTGGAACATGCTAACATTCACAATTCCATCTAAGAGTGGAACATGCTAACATTCACAATTCCATCTAAGAGTGGACATGCTAACATTCATAATTCCATCTAAGAGTGGAACATGCTAACATTCCCAATTCCATCTAAGAGTGGACATGCTAACATTCATAATTCCATCTAAGAGTGGACATGCTAACACTCACAATTCCATCAAGGAGTGGAACATGCTAACATTCACAATTCCATCTTAGAGTGGACATGCTAACACTCACAATTCCATCCAAGAGTGGACATGCTAGTATTATGGCACTCTATGTTATTGGTAGGTAAGATAGAGTGGCGGGGGTTTTCTGGAGTAGAGGGATTGCTCTACTCCCCACCCATGCCACACTCACGGTTTTTGTTGGTGTTTGTTGGCTTCCTTGGCGTCCCCTGCGGACACCTGCTGACACATCCTGGAGCCGCCTCTGTAGGAGCCGCCCTTTGCCTTGGGGCCCTTCGCCAGAGGGGCTGCCGGGCAGAGGGCTGCCCTGGGAAAGTCGGGGATAAAGGGGAGGTGGACGAATCGGGGCAAGGGGAGGACAAAGGGGGCGGGACTGAGGGAGGAAAGCTGCCATGCAGAAGGGAGGCAGCAAGGGCCTCCTGGCCCCAAAATGGTGGCATGGGGGGGCAGGGGCACAGAAATTCCTTTGTGGGGGGCATCTGGGGTCGGCTTGCCCTGCGCAGCACTCATCTGCTTCCCGATGGTAAAGGAAGCAGGGAGGCTGCCGCGGGTCGCTAGACCCGAGCCCACGGGTCCAGTTAGCCAATGGGGAACGGGGGGCGGGATGGGAGGCGGGAGCAGGGATCCAGGAAGGAGCGGGGAGAGGGGACGCAAAGAGGGTACAGGGGCCTGGGGGCACAGAAATTCCTTTGTGGGGGGCATCTGGGGTCGGCTTGCCCTGCGCAGCACTCACCTGCTTCCCGATGGTAAAGGAAGCAGGGAGGCTGCCGCGGGTCGCTAGACCCGTGCCCACGGGCCCAGTTAGCCAATGGGGAACGGGGGGCGGGATGGGAGACGGGAGCAGGGATCCAGGAAGGAGCGGGGAGAGGGGACGCAAAGAGGGTACAGGGGCCTGGGGGCACAGAAATTCCTTTGTGGGGGGCATCTGGGGTCGGCTTGCCCTGCGCAGCACTCACCTGCTTCCCGATGGTAAAGGAAGCAGGGAGGCTGCCGCGGGTCGCTAGACCCGAGCCCACGGGCCCAGTTAGCCAATGGGGAACGGGGGGCGGGATGGGAGGCGGGAGCAGGGATCCAGGAAGGAGCGGGGAGAGGGGACGCAAAGAGGGTACAGGGGCCTGGGGGCACAGAAATTCCTTTGTGGGGGGCATCTGGGGTCGGCTTGCCCTGCGCAGCACTCACCTGCTTCCCGATGGTAAAGGAAGCAGGGAGGCTGCCGCGGGTCGCTAGACCCGAGCCCACGGGCCCAGTTAGCCAATGGGGAACGGGGGGCGGGATGGGAGGCGGGAGCAGGAATCCAGGAAGGAGCGGGGAGAGGGGACGCAAAGAGGGTACAGGGGCCTGGGGGCACAGAAATTCCTTTGTGGGGGGCATCTGGGGTCGGCTTGCCCTGCGCAGCACTCACCTGCTTCCCGATGGGAAAGGAAGCAGGGAGGCTGCCGCGGGTCGCTAGACCCAAGCCCACGGGCCCAGTTAGCCAATGGGGAACGGGGGGCGGGATGGGAGGCGGGAGCAGGGATCCAGGAAGGAGCGGGGAGAGGGGGCGCAAAGAGGGTACAGGGGCCTGGGGGCACAGAAATTCCTTTGTGGGGGGCATCTGGGGTCGGCTTGCCCTGCGCAGCACTCACCTGCTTCCCGATGGTAAAGCAAGATGGTCTATGCAAGAGGAGTCCTGATATGGGTAGCACCTTCGGTTCCCATCACCTTAACCCACACAAAAACGGATAATGAGGGCAGGATGGCCCTGATACAAGGCACCATAGAGGGGAGGGACCTTTGCCTGATTTGCACCTACGCTCCTAACCACGACGCCACAGTCTTCTTTCGCTCATTGTACGCCCGCCTAAGCCCAAGCAGAGAGGGCATAATAATATGAGGAGGTGATCACAATTGTACCCTGGATCCACGTAAGGACAGATCGGACAGCAAGCACGTCTGCCCCTCCCCGCCCACCAAAATACTAAATGCCCTCACGCGACAATTTGCCCTTAAAGACCTATGGAGGGAACAACATCCCGATACCAGAACCTACTCCTTTTACTCACTTCCACATAAAGCCACACTAGAATAGATTACTTATTTGTCAGTGAGGAACACATAGCCCAGTTTGAAGATACACAATATCTGCCCAGGGTGCTGTCAGACCACTCCCCCCTGAAAGCACATGGACATTAACAGCCCCCAGGCCCCCTGCCACAACATGGAAACTCAGAAGTGAGGCGTTGCTAGACAAAGCCCTCAACGAACAAATCAGACAAGGCACCACGGATTATTGGCAAACCAACATTGATAGTGTCCAACACATAAACACAGCATGGGAGGTGATAAGGGGTGAAATGATAGCTGCCGCCGGAGGAGCCCTAAGACGCACCACGTCCCTGTTAGCGCACACCGAAGCAGAGCTGAAAGTCCTAGAGTCAACGCCATCCCTCGACCCGGCCCACATGCACAAAGTAATAGAATTTAAGCAAGCCTGCCTGACACACTGGGAGACACTGGGGAAATTAAGCTACGCGAAATACACGGAAAGGAACCATGCCCTAGGTGATAACCCCGGGAAACTACTTGCCTGGCTATATAAGCGCGAAATCCCCAGAACACCCATCTGCCTGATCCAGGGCAAAGATGGTCTGAACACCCACACACAAGTTGGGATAAGCCTAGCGTTCAAAGAGTACTACCAGGCCCTATACTCTGACCCCGCACCACCCACGGACACTGAAATCGAGGATGTCCTTGACATCATCAGCCTGCCACACCTAGACGAACACATGGTCGAGTCCCTGGATGGCCCCATCACTCCTGACGAGGTCATAGCCACCATAAGAACACTACCCTCTGGGAAACGCCGGGGTCTGACGTACTCCCCGGTGAGTTTTATAAGACCTATGAGGACATACTTGCCCCATTACTATCCCAAGTGTACAATGAGGCGTACGAGGGGGGCCGCCTCCCTGACACTTTGCGTGAAGCTGTAATCATCCCCTTGCTAAAACCCAATAAAGACGGCTCAGAATGCGGCTCGTACAGGCCCTTGTCCATGCAAAATGTGGACAATAAAATACTGATGGCGCTACTGGCAAGGAGACTACAGGTCGCCATCCCACACCTAATCCACCATGACCAGACGGGTTACGTGCAGGGCCGTTCCATCACAGACAATCTACGCAAGCTGCACCACGTCATATACTGCATGGACGGTGAGCCTGGAAAATGTGCGGTGGCGTCCTTGGACGCCTCCAAAGCTTTTGATTCGGTCCGGTGGAGGTGGCTCCACGCCACCCTGGCTAAGATGGGAATAGGACCGGCCTTTTTAAACTGGGTCAAACTTATCTATACAAACCCCACCGCCAGAGTGCGTACTAATAGCACACTCTCTGACAAATGGAACCTCTCCAGAGGAACCCGGCAGGGATGCCCCCTTTCCTCCCCTTCTTTACATCCTAGCCATCGAACCAGTGGCAGCATATCTCAGGCAAGAGTACGGAGACGGGGGCACAACAATAAACGGGGAGACCCACCTAGTCTCTATGTACGCGGACGACATGCTCCTTTACCTATAAGACCGCGAACACTTACTTCCCTACATACTAGAGACATTGGAAGGGTTTTATAGATGCACGGGGATCCAAATCAACCACGATAAGTCTATCCTGTACCACCTTGCAGCCCTAAGCACGACTAAGGTGGAACACCTCCCCTCACTAGCTCTTAAATGGGAACCTACCTCATTTAAATACCTGGGCATTCGGATCCACCGTGATCCCAGAACTGAACATGCGCTGAACACCGTGAAAGCGAAAGATGGCCTAGCTAGATCAATTGACATTTGGAGCAAATTGCCCCTTTTGGTGGCCGGCAGAGCTGCGCTCCTCAAAATGGTGGCATTACCACGACTTCTGCACTACTTCACCAACGTCCCATACTACATCCTGCAACAATTCTTTAATGATCTAAACAAACTCTGCAGGAAATTCCTTTGGCACGAAGGTAGGCACAGGGTTGCCCTTGACGGTAATGCAGATACGGTATGATAAAGGAGGCCTCAAAATCCCCAATTTTGAACTTTGCTACCTAGCGGCCCAACTGAAGCACGTGATCCAATGGATGGCTGATGACACCACTATGGACACTCGCCTGCTACAGCCTTTAGTCCCCCCAACGCTGCTCAGACACCTGCTCTGGATCGAACCGGAGACCCTGCAACAATACTCATACTTAATCCGTCTGGGCACTCGGATTTGGAGGCAGGCCAGTAAAACTGCCAAAGTGGTCGACCCCTACTCCCCACAGATCCCGATAGCTGCGATTATGTCAACCAGACCAGAGGACCAGAAAGTGATCAGGAACATATGGGAACCCTTTGGTATTGCCACCCTTGGAGACCTAGCGACAGAGCAGGGCATCCTCACGTTCACAGAACTGCAGGAAGCCACAGGGATACCGCCAAGGTCAATTCCTCCTACACGGAGCAGTAGTAAACAGACTCATGAAACGATGGCCAGAGATGGAAACCCCCAACACCGGACATGAGGTCATCGAGAACCTGTTGACTGTGGCAGAAGGAGGACATGAAACATCAAGGCTCTACGAGACCCTGCTCACCAGTACCTCACAGCACGAACTCAAAAGCAAAGCAAAATGGGAACTAGAACTCGGCACTCCCTTCGAAGACGAGGAATGGGAGGTCATATCACGCTACCACAAAAAGGTATCCAGAAACACCTGCTTCCAGCTCATACAATTCTACACCATTCATAGAGCATACCTCACCCCAAACATCATCTCCAAATTCAGCAGCACAGGTGCCGTGTCATGACCCAAATGTCAGGATCCCTCCGCCGGGATGTCCCACATGTTCTGCGGATGCCCAGCAATACAGGCCTTTTGGACACAAATCAGAGCAAAGACGGCCAAAGCGGACATCACATTGGACGTGCAGTCACCCAAGGCTTGCATCCTGGGCTCATACCCAAAAAGTAAAAAGAAAAAGCCCCTAAATAGACTTAAGGACGTAATGTACATTCTGGCAAAAAGACGAATTGCCATGGCCTGGAAAAGCCCCAGGGCCCCCAGTGTCGCAACATGGTGGGAAGGACCTACGCAGATGGTCCACAGCTGAAACAGGGGCCTGGAAGCTGGCACAACGACAGCAAAATATGGACACCTCTGACGACTTATTGCAGTGGATTGACCTAACGGTGTCCCTGTTCAGCACACATGAAGACAGTTCCTCCGGAGGGGACCCGGGCAGCCTGCGCTAGGCCGTGGAACAGAGAGGCTGCAGCACATCTTCATAGACTTGGTCTTTTGGGGAGGGAGGGAAAGGGGGAGTTACTACTAATTGCAATTGCCTCAAATGCTTTTAAGTTTGTATTGTTATTAAAAATAAAAACAAATAAAAAAAAGATATGGACTACGTCGTCGGACCATCCCATCGAAAGAACGTTACCAGGTAAGAGAGTAACTTGTTCTTCTTTAGCAGCTGAGCATATTGCTGAGGGGGAAGAAAGGGATGGGTTCCTTGCTCTCATGCAGGACGGCAAGGATGCCATGTGTGAATCCCTTCAGTCGGGTTTGGATACTGCCGACAGTGTTAGCCAGTCCATGGCTGGGAGCACTGTTATATGCAGATTTGCGTGGTTGCGGAAGTCAGGGTTTGCTCCGGATGTGCAGGCCCGTCTTCTGAACATGCCCTTTGATGGCACACATTTGTTTGGCAGTAAGACTGACGAGAGCCTTGAGAGGTTGCAGACCTCAAATGCTGCGGCGGAATCTTTAAGCGCTGCAGTGCGTCAACCTCTGCCTTTTCGTCCTAGGAGACAGCAGTGGAGGGGAGGTTCTTTGTTACTACTACTCCTTTAGTAGAACAAGAGGGGCCGCCAGTCAAGGGGCCAGCGGAAAAGTGGCCATGGTAGTCGGGGAAATCGTGGTGCCAAAGCCGCTCAGACAGAGCCTCTTTGCCTTCAGGCACTGCCGCAGCCGCTTCCAAACAGTCATGAGGCCATGCCCCATGGTTCACTAGTTGGGGCAGACTGTCTCAGCATCTCAAAGAATGGCATGCCATTACTTCAGATGCGTGGGTGCTGGATACCATAGCCCATGGCTACTGCCTTCCCTTCCTTCAGCGGCTTCACGACAATCCACCAGGGGAAACTCTCTTTGAAGCTTCCGGATCCGCTCCTTGTGCAGGAAATCTTGAGCCTGCTGGAGAAAGGCGCTATAGAACTGGTGCCTGTAGTGGAGAGGAACAAGGGATGGTATTGCCCTTTTTTTTATCTCAAAGACAGACGGGGTATTGAGACCCATCATGGACTTGTGTTGGTTGAACAAACTTCTCAGGAAGGACAAGTTCAAGATGGTCACTCTTTCTCAGGTCCTCCAGGCCCTTCAACTTCAGGATTGGTTGGTGTCTCTGGACCTCAAGTATGCTTACTTTCATGTGCCGATTAATCCCGTGCACAGGAAGTACCTGAGGTTTACGGCTGGCGACTCGCATTTTCTGTTTCGGATCCTGCTGTTCGGATTGACCTCCGCCCGAGCATCTTAACTAAGCTAATGATGGTGGTGGCACCGTACCTCAGGCGAGGGGGATTCACGTCTACCCCTACCTGGACAACTGGCTGATCGGGGCGCGCTCTCCCGAGCTAATGTTGGATCATCTTGGTGTCACCTGCCACACCATCCACAGGCTGGGCTTCTCCCTGAATTTCAAGAAGTCGCTTCTGACACCTTCCCAAGAGCTCCAGTACATCGAGGCTGTATTAGATACGGGTTTGCCTCCCAAGGTAAGGGTTCTTCACATTGTGCAGATGGTGGACAAGTTTCAACATGCCCAGAGTCTCCCGGCTTTCGAATTCTTAAGGTTGCTCAGCCTCATGGTATCCTACATTTTTCTGGTACCAGAGGCCCGGCTGCGGATGAGATCTCTGCAATGGGCTCTCAAGATGTAGTGGTCACAGTTCTCCGGCAAGATGTCGGATCCCGTTCAGATTCCCCTCTCGGTCTCCCAGGATCTTCTGTGGTGGGCCAACAATAGGAACCTGGTGAAGGGGGAACAGTTTTGGCAACCATGGCCGAGGTGACGGTAATGACGGATGCTTCCCTCACAGGATGGGGCGCTCATGCCAACGACTTGACCGCCAGCAGTCGTTGGTCTCAGTCAGAGTCCAGTCTCCACATCAATCTGTTAGAGCTGAGGGCCATCAGGCTAGCCCTGAAGGCTTTTCTGCCCTCTGTACGGGGGAAGAGTGTCCTGATCGTGACGGACAACACAGTGGCCATGCATTACCTCAACAAAAAAGGGGGGTAGGGTCACTTCTGTTGTGCAAAGAGGCAATGCAGCTCTGGTTTTGGGCCATCAAGCAGGAAATTTCTATCTCCACAGTTCTGACGCTCGGAGCAGGCAGAGCACAGTCTCCCACGAGTGGGAGTTGGCACAGGAAGTCCTTCAGGAGATCTTTGCTCTTTGGGGTACCCCGCAAGTGGATCTCTTTGCCACCAGTGTGAACCGGAAATGCGAGAGATTCAAGGGAATTTCCTCTAAGAGGAGCATTAGGAGACGCGTGAGTGGTAGATTGGTCATTCCCACTGCTGTACGCGTTTCCTCCAGTCCCCGTCATTCCTCAAGTGTTGCGGAGGTTCGGTTCCCACTTGATCCTCATTGCTCCGGATTGGGCCAGGAGAACGTGGTACCCAGACCTTCTAGAAATGTCCATCTGCCCTCCACGCCGTCTTCCCTACCGAGAGGATCTGCTCTCGCCTGCGGGGGGGGGGGGGCAGGTCCTCCATCCAGAGGTCAAAAATCTCAACCTTCATGATTGGTATCTGAAAGGATGAGGTATAAGGATTGGGACCTCCCGGATGACGTGATGATCCTTTTCAGTGCTCCATTCCTATGGTTTTGTCTTTCTTACTTTCTTTGGCCCACAGTGGCCTTCAAGTGGGTGCCATTAAAGGTTACCTGGCGGCGCGGTCTATCTTCAAGCGCTCGTACGAAGAATGTTCTTACTTTAAGATTCCTTTGATTTCTCAGTTTCTTAAAGGACTGACTAATGTATTCCCGCCGTCCCCTTTCCAGGTGCCGGTTTGGGACTTGAATTTGGTTTTGAAATTTCTCATGGGTGCTCTGTTTGAACCTTTGCACTCTTGTCCTTTGACATTACTGTCCTTCAAGACTGTGTTCTTGGTTGCGGTTACTTCCGCTCACAGATTGAGTGAATTGCAGGCACATTCATTTAAGCCACCCTTTACTGTGTTTCACAAGGACAGGGTTGTACTTTGAGTACGTCCCTCTTTACTACCTTAGGTAGTATCTGAATATCATTTGAGTCAAAAGGTAGTTCTTCCATCCTTCTACCCTCCTCCTCACAAGGAAGGTGTTAGGGAGAATTCTCTGTTTAGGCTGAATTTCCTAACCTAGTGAGTCCCCCCAGCAGCTTTGCTGGATTTCTGGAGTTTGTTTTTTTCTCCTGCCAAGAGTGAGACTCTTTTCCTCGCACTCTTGGACATGATTTGAGGGGTTCCTTTGACTGTTAATGTGTTTTATGGGCTATGGAGTCTTTTACTCCATAGGGTCTCATGTGTTTTTACTATGTGTGTTACACAGCACCCTCAGTGCAGTGACACAGGGGTGTCATAGTGACACCCCACCATAGACTCCATACCCTGGGACTGACTACTGTCTCCCAGGGCATGTAAAGTCACCATTGGCTTTACTAGTCCCAAATTATGAACAGAAACCAGTACAAACCATCATATTGTGGACGTACTGGTTGGGGCAATTCGATTGCCCCGGGGTCTGTTATTTGAGGGGGCACGTCTCCGTCCCCCCTGGTAGAGTTTTGGCTGGTAGCGGTGGATACTACTTTTTATATTCGACCGCGAATATATCTCTATGGGATTTTACCATTGTTCGAGGCTACCAACTTGAATTATTTAATTCCTATAGCCTCGAACATACCGCTGGGTTATTTATTTAATATTAATTCACCGGTTGGTAATTTTTGCCAGAACTCGATTCTAAAATGGCGTTTGTGTTCTCTTCTGTGACTCAAACTCAAGTCGAGCCCTTTGTTCCACTTTTTGGCGGGCTTCTCCACAGAAGCCTCCAAAAGTGGTGCCACTCTGTCTGGGTACCACAGGGGGTGCGGGAGGGGGTTTAGGCACCCTGGACTGAGTTGCCTTGGCAACTCAAGTCGCACTCTTGTGTAATTGGCCCAAGGCTCACCACTTAGCATGTTTGATTGACAGCTAGGCTGAATGAATGGGGGTTTCTTGCATAAAAGCAGGGCTTTGGGGACTGGAACTTCAGAAGTCGCCACAGGACCTGAAAATCCGAAGAGGGAGAAGCTGAGCCAACCTGCAGAGACGACACCACCGGTGGAGCCCTGCTGCACCGTCTCACCACTTCCCGACGACAGAGGAGATCTTCTTGCCGGAGAGTCTCTTCCCCTTGAGCTGGTGGGGACAACCAGTTCGCTTTCCTTTTCGCCAACCAGGACGTCTAGTGGTCGAATTGCCTGTGCTAAGCACCCCGGCAACCGGATAGCCACTTACCACTGAACCGCGAAAAAAAGGACCGCTCCTTTGAATCGAGAAACTCCGCGGCTGGTTTCTTCCCTGGCAGTACAACGACCTTCTGATTTCCTCCCCGACGAGTTCTTCTCTTCTGCCGGACGAAGCACCGGCTCGCAACCGCTGCCAGGAACAACTGCCCCCGCTGGAGTGTTCTCACCATTTCAAGGTACTGTGTCCGCCTTGCCTCCCTTTCTATAGATTGGTACAATGTGACAGTAAATCCTTAACCTTCTAGACTGGGCTGGTCTCTTGATCATCTAACTGGTCCCTTTCTTTTGGTCCAACTCCTTTCTGAACCTTTTCGAGACTATTGTGCACTTTTCAACCGTGTGACCTTGGACACATTTCGTTCTGATCCTCTTATGCTTGTTCTACAGTATTTACCTGCCCTATTGGGTATGCTCTGTATACTGCCTAACTCTTCTTGAGAGAGGTCTGACTGCTCAGCCACAGCTACCATGTAAATCTGGGTGGTGCAGACTGTTACCAATTGAGTTTACTGCTAACTCCTGAAGTCTTAAACTTTTTGCAGTGGTCCCTAAGGGAACTGTACAGGTTTCTGCCTAACAGAAGGTAAGGAAGAGGAGCGACTCCATGGATTGTATCCTAGGAGAGCTCTGAGCTTTTACATTTCTAGGATGTCCAGGGTCAGAGTGGACGATCAACTCTTTGTGGGATATGCTGGACAACGATTGGGCCAGGCTGTTACCAAACAGACCTTGTCCAGGTGGATTATCCTCGCCATTACGGAGTGTTACCGATTGGCGGGTAAGGACCCTCCTGAAGGGTTGCGAGCTCATTCCACTAGGGACGTGGCTACTTCCACCGCCCTCCAGCGGGTTGTGTTCCTATGAGGAATATTTGTGATGCCGCTACATGGGCTTCCATCCACACCTTTGTTAAACATTATTCCCTGGATACAATCCATGGTCAGGATATGGCTTTGGGAACACTGTTCTTTATTCCGCAATCTAATTGGGGACTCTAAATTCTTTTCCCTCATCCATTTACTGGTACTGCTTTGGGAGTCTGTCAAAGATGTGGAATACGTTGGAGGACACAATCCATTCGAAGAACAAGTTACTTAACAACTGGTAACGTTCTTTTGACTGGATGTTCTTCCAACGTATTCCACATCGCCCTCCCAGCTTGCGTCTAAGGAGAATTTCCTATGCAATTGCAGCTACCGTTTCCGCAAGGCTAAGTGGAGTCAAGCAGGCATGAGACTGGTGCCACACGTTCTGAGGGGAAAAATCTTAAACTGAGGCTACGGGCGCCGTGCTTCCTATTTATAACTTTCTGTGATGTAGCCCTCGACAGAGGCCTTCGAGGGACATCGCCCCGACATCATCGGCGCAGGACGCCCTCTGCTGAAAAAGTTTCCAAAGTGCACAGCTGTGGACATTACATGTCAAAGATGTGGAATATGTTGGGGGAACATCCAGTCAAAAGAATTTTACCAGTTGGTAAGTAACTTGTGGGTAACTAGTAGCTCGGGAAGAGGGCGCCTTACCAGGTCCTCTCTGGGTCAGTCCTTGGAGACACAGCAGCTTTCAGATTGATGAAGGAGAGCAACAGCAATTCTTCTCTTCCAGCAGGGCTTCATGGTCAAGCGTCGGTTTCACTCCAGTTACTCTTCGTAGTTTGGACTTCAGCTCTGAACACTTCTGAACACGATTCCTAGCAGTGACAGGTCCCCAGATATACTGTTGATCTCCCATTCATTCCGCTGGGTCACACTCGAGAATCCAATTACTACGGAGGGCATTCAGCAGTCCGTCAGCCAATCAGGCGCACGGTGCATTCAGGCCATTCTTCTCCATCCAGACACTCACAACACAGAATGTGGATTCGGACAAGTACCACGCCATTCAACCCTACACAACGCATTCATACCAGTTTCGGGCAGGGCTGTCTCAGTCATTGTGTTAAACACCAGAAACCAGACATCCACAACAAGAAGTGCATATTCGTCACACACTCCATTCACCCAGGTCCCACCCATAGGTGTAACCACAATATACGGTTGTTGGGAAGGCTCCAGCCAGTCTGGTCGGCACTTCCCCCACACTACCATATATGGAACTTTCACCCAACAGCCAGTCAGGGGGAAGGGACAGAGTCAGGGCTTCCCGGGACTTCAGGAAGATCAAGGCAACAGGCGATGGAGGGCAAGAAGCCACTGGGGCCATCTTGTCTCCATCAGGAATCTACCGATTCCAATGCCAGGGCCTGGGAATCCCAAAATGGAGGACGCTCAAGGCACCAGTCATTTCAGCACGGAGCTGCCACCAGCTCATACCCTGCTCTGTGGGCTACACACAGGTGCCCAAAAACATACACCAGGGGCACATGGTTGTACCCCCACCCATGGGTGCCATAAGGGTGTCCCATGGGTCTGTACACCAAACCAGAAGAGAGAGCTGCACCGCCAGAAGTCCCACATGAACTCCTGCGTGGAAAACACAACAGAACACACGATAAAAGGCAGTAAAGGACAAGGATACGGAACAGAGGCCCTGTCCCTTCGATGTAGTTCCAGCATTACAACCGCTAGTAGTGTTCGATATTGCATCCCGTCTATGCCGAAATGCAATCTCTTGGGCCTGTACTCTAGGCACATATTGTGGAACACCTCCAAATCTCCCGTGTGACAGGATTCTGTGAGTCCCTTCAGATCTCTTGATGGCTTTTTATCAAACACAATCTTACGAGCTTTGTGTGGAGGCGAAGATGGAACCAACCCCTTCTTCTTGCGTTCCTGCTCCTGCGATAAAGGTCCATGTGCACATTGGTGAAAATGTAGGTTTTCTGTCCAAGAGTGAACGTTGGAACAGTGGTGCAATAATGAGCGCCATTTTTCAAGTAGAATTTCTCAGACCCACCACAACTTTTGGAGCTCCAACAAAGATGGTTGCTCAAAGACTGGGACCACTGTAAAATATTTTCAGAACCCTTTTTTTACCAGCCGCTGTGATTTCTTTTTTTTGATTGATTGATTTGGCAACGTGCCATACATCAAATTGATGGCGAATGTTTGGAAACTGCTCTCACGTGGCCTCGGCTATTGAAACGTCTGTTGGTGGCTATGAGGTTTATTTGCATTTCCCTCAATTTGAGATCTTCCAGGGATTGTATAAAACCATTTTTCTCCATGGCCACTGAGGATTTACATTGGGACACCTGCACGACCACAGAACTCACAGTTCTTTTAGTTTCCATGTCCTGAAAGTGGTATGTGCAGTACTTTGCTGAAAATCCGGGGCTGTCGCACTGTCCATCGCCACCTAGCCTGAACAGTTTGTCAGAAAATGTCCTTTCAATTGACATTTGTTCAATTTTCTAAGCTTCACTAATAGCAGGGAATAAATATTCTCGTTGATATTTGTATACTTCATTTTAGAAAGGAACTCCCGTCCCACAAATTGACAGAAACTGGACAATTTACCAAAGGTAGAGCCACTGAAAAGTAAAGCTGCTGCACACAGTAGATTTCCAGCTGGCACTTTGCCCAGCATCGGTTGAGCGGACCATGAAAATGTAACATGAAGCGGGCCACAGGTGGCTTGGATTTTCAGGTTAGTGTCTTGTGATACATGAGTCACATCCACCAATGGCTGCCCGCATACTTCCCCCCTCAGTGGATGGACACATTTCAGCCGGAGGAGCCTGAGAAACTTGGAAAGAAAAACCGCAGCGTTTTCCAACACAACCGCGTGTGTTTCTGCCTGCTGTGGCTATCACTTTGGGTCTCCGGTGCTCCCAGGGGAGCACCGGAGACCCAAAGTGAAAGCCACAGCAGGCAGAAACACACGCGGTTGTGTTTACATGCCGCATAGTGTTTCTACCTGCAGCTGATTTCCCATTTGGGGCTCTCGGGCTCCCCGTGGGGAGCCCGAGAGCCCCAAATGGGAAATGCTACGTTGTCTGCCTGAATCTTCTTTTCCATTTGGGGCTCTCGGGCTCCAGATTCAGGCAGACACAACGTGGTTGTTTTCCGCAACGCCGCGTTGTGTCTGCCTGAATCTGCTTTTCCATTTGGGGCTCTCGGGCTCCCCGTGGGGAGCCCGAGAGCCCCAAATGGAAAAGCAGATTCAGGCAGACACAACGCGGTTGTTTTCCGCAACGCCGCGTTGTGTCTGCCTGAATCTGCTTTACCATTTGGGGCTCTCGGGCTCCGGGGAGCCCGAGAGCCCCAAATGGTAAAGCAGATTCAGGCAGACACAACACGGTTGTGTTGGAAAACGCTGCGGTTTTAAAACCGCAGCGTTTTCCAACACAATAACGTTGTATTTATGTTTGCAGTCGCTTCAAAAGCGACCGCAAACATAAATACAACGTTTTTAAAGCTGCAGTTTTATTTCTAAGTTATCCGCGCTCCTCCAGCCCGGAAAACCTAGAAAAAAAAAACGCAGCTAGTGCTTATTTTTTGTAAAAATAAATAAATAGTACTTACCGAGATTCAGCTGCAGCTTTCCTGCTCTGGTCTCCGGTCCGCGTCCTCCGAGTCCCGGCACTAATGAAGGGAAAGCCACCCAGCGGTAGACTTTATTTACTACAGCTGGCTGGCTTTTCCTTCATTGGTGCTGCAAAAGCCAGCACAGGAGGGCCTCCATTTCACAAAATGGCGGCGCCCTTGTGCTTGCTTTTGAGCTTAAATATCTCAAAATTTTACATAGGAAGTTTTAAAACGGAGGATGCCAGTATTTTTTTTTAATGTGGGCTATCTATTTTTGAAATAAAAATTTTTACTAGACTATGCCTTTAATTGGTGGCCCTTTTTTGCGGGTGTGGATTGTGTGAAGTGGTCACTCAGTAATTCAAAAGCATCATCCTTATATTAAGTTTCTTCTTCATCTTGTCGAGCTCTCACACTGTAGCAATGGTCCAAAGACACTTTGCTTGCTTCGCCGGTCACATTCAATTAATTTTATGGCCATTGGGCATAAGCATCTAGAGCCTGCTTATTGACTGGACCACCCTGCGCCTCAAATAATATGTTGAAATCTGTTTGGCAAGCAACATCTTTGGTTTCATTTGTTGTCTGTGTCTTCATACTTTTTCTTCTGGGCCTCTAGGAGATGGGTTGGAAGAACATGTTCAATGTAAATCCAACATACAGTATATAGCACTTTAAACATGTTATGAAGAAACACCAGCCCAAAACACTTTTAGTAAACGAAATTGTTTGTAACTTACCCTTGTTTTCTTGATTTTCTGTGAAACCGTGCTCTTCACTCTAATGACCGCACCAGCAAGCTGGTCCACCACCTCTGATCCATGTGCCTCCTCTTCTAATTCCCGACCTTGTATACTTTCCTTGAATAGAATATTCATTAAAAAAACAAGTCAATCATATTTGAACTCAGTCTTTCATCGCACACATTGCTTACATACATACCCTCGTAAACAGTGTACCTCATTTAGTCAAAATAGACATTTCGAATTTCACCAGATTGATGGCAAATGCATTCGATCAGAGATCACCGTGCAAAACCTACTGATTGTAATTTTGCACTCAAGTATTTTGCATTGTATTCTGCATTAGGGTAGAAATTGTAACATTAGAACTGAAATGATAAGAGTTTGAAACACTGCACGTTTATATGAATGTCACTGTCTAATAATATCCGATGTAGGATTTACTTTCTTTCATTTAAGGGAACTGTCAGTACGCATACCTCATACTCTGGACCAACTCACCAAGGATGATGTAATTGTAGTAGAAGTACCAGCATCCCCCTGTAACACAGTACTTGTTTTAGTATGCATGAAAGCAGTGAAATTGAACGGAGACAATAGGATGCAGACAATGTTGCATATAAATAGAAACCCATAAAGGAAACATTATGTAAACAAACGACAGGATACGTAAACTATTTCATACAATTTAAAATTTCATGCATAATACATTCGCGTAAATGAAAAGCGAAATAAAACTACCTGATAGGTGCTCGAAGTTGTTGACGACTCCGGAAAAGAAATGGATGCAGAATCTTGCTCCTTCATTTTCAGTGTATTGTCACGAAGTGGTAAAGGGAAAATTACATTTGCATTAGATATGTTGGAAGATCCAACTCGCAAGAATATGAACTTCAGCAAGTCTGTGTGGCTCACCATTGGTATACTGGATGTGTCGGTGATGTCGTCACTACCGATAGTCTGTTCTTCAGTCAATATGCTCAACTAAAAGAATTGACATTCGAAGCAACCGATTACGAAAAGATTATGCTTATTTCGAAGGGCACTATAGCATAGTTTTCTGTGTTCATGAATAATTTTCTATGATGCTCCTAAAACCAGCGACAGATGTCTAGCAAAATGGGGTATAGTTATAAAGCAATAAAATCTGGTAAATATGCTAAGTTTAGTAAGAAACATTTACACCGAAAGCACCAATTCGTTCATGTAGTTACCTGTTCAGTACCCCAAGGCCTACAGCTAATTCATGAACCGTGACTCATCTGAGGCAGCGTGTGCATGAATAGAGTTGGAATTGCATTTGGAAGCAATTTGCGAGGCGTTCTGAGTCGATGCTTCTTTTTGTACTGAGATTGGTCGTACATATTCAGGGTAAAGTGCAGGCTGCAGATGCGGAATCGATTGCCCCTCAATTCCCCCAAGACATCCTGGGCTCTACTTTCAAGCTCGTCCGGCTCAAATCCGCAATATCTGACCCATTCTCTTATTAGATCTATATTCCTCAGGAATATATGCATTATTGTGCCCTTGTGTTTGGTATGTGTCTTAGAACGGCAACCGTAAACCATACAAGCAGGCATTGTTTAAAAATCTGTAAAAAAAAAAAAAAAAGTCCACATCGTTTAAAACTTATTTTGCATGAATGCGTGAGGAAGATGAAATTATATCATACATTTTTCTATGCAATGTTTGTTTTTGTCAAAGAAGCAAATATTGTGTAGCGTAGTCGACTATACACTAGGATAACTTTCATACAGAATTGATGTGACGCAAATCGTAACGTGTTACTCGTCCGTTGAATGTACTTTCATGCATGAAAAGGAAACATGCTTATAGACGAGGTCCGCGAAGGATGCAATTCTATCCCAATTGACACCAATGACAAGTGCTATATATCGAGAACAGAACAAATTAAACACAAGTCAATGGTAATGGCAATGGGATGAATGAACATTACACCACTGGGTACATTTGTTCGAAATCGATAGAAATTTGTAGATCAAGAAGAGATAATTAGGTGACCTGCCCTTACCTTGACCAACAAACAGTTAGATTCAGGAAGCAGGGTAGTTAGTTAGTACGAGAACAGGTAGCGTGATCACGAGCTGACTTTCAGTGGTCACAGATGTTCTCAGGTAGCACGATCACGAGTTGACTTACCGTGCTCACAGATGTTCTCATGATAAATATCAAGGGGCTTATAAAGAATTAGAAAAGTGGGTGTGTATGTGAATGAGTGGCGTGTATATGGCGTGGTCTTATGTGGATAGCAGGTGTGTGGCCTGCTTCAGGGGAGCCTGCCTGTAGACATTGGGTATGGGGAGGCCATGTGAACAATGGCCCCTGCTTGGAAGATACCTTTGAAGTGTACATGGTGTTTGGCACCTCGGCCGTTCCCACCCAGTGAGCCCTACCAGGACAAGTGAGCGTGTCCTTGATTCACTGAAAAATTGATACAACCAATTATAAAAGTTCAGTTGTATTTTATTTTGTTGCTGATGTTGATGGCACAAATGTACTACACATTATATACTTTGGGTTGCTGCACAGCGTGGGAAAATCTCCTGTACTGGCTGCTGTCACTGGGGAATGTGTCTCTAATGGCACCAACGGAACAGGCGGGTATTGCTCGTCGAACGATGTGTCCAAACCTCCCATGAGGCCATCATGCAAACAAATGATAGGCCACCAGCCTGTACCACCTGCGGAAGAGAAAGATACAAACTGTATTTAAATGAAGAATATAAGTGTATTAAACCTTAGTTGAAAATGCAATCTTGAATCCTATGGCATTGTTGCCAGTACAAATGTTACTTCACGGATCAATGAACTTGGGCTTTAAAGTGTAGACACATTACAAAAGTGAAGAACTATGCATTCCCTTACATTTGGGACATAGAGAAATATTGTTTCTTGGTTGTACGTGAAAGACACATAAGATGACCACTATGATTTCCCCAAATCGCGAGTGATGTATAGAATTGCAAGACTACATTCAATTGGCAGTGATCGATCAAAGTTACGACAATATAGGAGACAAACATGAAATGTTAGTGGCCTAGGTGACATCACATCTAGAGTACACTTTGTTACGCTCACCTGGTCTCTGTGGAGGCATTAGGGCACGGTTGCAGCCCTCCCTGGTTTTTGATCTCCCCCTTCTGGTTTCGTCCCCTGCAGATCAGCTATGGGTGGTGACAATTGGTGGCAGTGCTCCTGCGTGGGTATGAGAAAACGTGAATGTGCTGGTAGGTGATTTTGGTATCTCTCAACCCCTTCGACCCAAGGTGCGATTTCTGTGGGCACGTACCAGCCCATAAGGCTCACCTGGTTAATGTGAATGATGAGCTCTCCGTCCTGCTACTTCTGGCAGGGGCGCTTGTTGGTGGAATCTAGGTCGTTCACTGATTCCTGAGTATTAGTCCAGTTCTGCTTTCTCTCAATGTCTTTTGTCTTTTCCCCTCTTTCTGCTTTCTTTCAATGTCTGTCTTTTCCCCTCTCAATGTCTTGCTGTTAACGTTTCTCTCTGTTTTCTCCCAAATAGGTGGAAATGCGGCCTTACAACAGCTGTGGAGGCGCGGAACGCGGCTGAGCGGAAGATGGGTGCGACCGTGATGTCCATCAGCAGGTGAGTAATGGCTTTAGGGAAGACGCAAGGTTTTAATGGCAGCAAGCCCTTAACGTAATGTCTGTTAAGTGTCTAACCTTGTCTTTTGCCTTTTCTTTGCAGGTGCTGTGAGTTCGGATGGAATGCGTCGTGCTGCGGTGCCTAGATGATGCTGTCTGTGTTCCGGGGTGTTTGCCGGTGAGCCGCGTTGCCTGCGCTCCAAAATGTTTGCAGGTGAGCCGTGGTGCCAGGTGGAAGATGTCTGCAACCCAGAGATGTTTGCAGGTGAGCCGCGGTGCCAGGAGGAAGATGTCTGCTCCCCCGAGATGTTTGCAGGTGAGCTGCGGTGCCAGGAGGAAGCGTACTGCTGAGAGCAGGATTCTCCAGTGACAAGCACGGATGAAGATGGCAGGTAAGATGAATCCCCGGCGACGGTGAGCGTTACGTTGCACGGAGGTGCAGAATAACGCGAAGCGTGTGCTTTGGGGTTCGGCTGGCTTTTATAGCTGAGCTCTTAAGGCCACGCCCCTAGCAAAGTTCTGCATGCCACACCCTACCACTCCTACAAGTTGCATGTGCAGATGTTGATGGAGACCACACCCGGACTAGTTACACAAATGAGAGTTCTTGAGAGTATTCTTGCTCATAATAAGAGTTCCTGTTCAGTCTAAGCACTTCTGCCCATAATGGAAATATCTTGTTTAAATCCTTCCATGAGCCTGGCGCCAAAGGCGCCAGGACTGTGTCCAACCAGGCCCCCCATGTATAAATGTCCCAAAGGGACATGCGTGACCCATGATGCCCCCTGCTCCCACCCCTTGATGGTACCACTCTTGTGATCCTGAGCAAGTGGCCATAACACACTTACTCGTTACTTGGATTGCGAGGGCGAACTGTTTCGCAAAGTTCGTGCATAAGCACCATCATAATCCTCAACACTGACCGTGTGAGGCAGGCTGCCCTAAAGTCATGCAGCTCGGTAACACATTGCGGCTGTGTCTCGTCTTCCAATATGTAGGCGAAGTATCCATAGTTTTCTCGGCAGCAGCAGCTCTCCTCGTTGGTTGGAATGACCTTGCACTGATTGCAGGTACACCAGGTGGAGACGTCGTCCATGCAACTAGCCTTAGGCTCTTGATCTGGTGATTCGTCCTCCCAACTGTCGTCTGAAGCCCCATCATTTCCGCATGTTTCCTTTTCGAGTAATTCCGCCTCAGAATATTCCGCTCGTACTGGTAGGGCTGTATTGTTGCCATTATGCGACAAAATTAAAATGGTAATGATAGTAGTAGTATCTGTTCACACAGGCTAGTAGCAATGAAGATAGCTGAAGAGAGCAGAAACGAGCAACAGGATTCACAATAAAAGACAGTTAAACGATTGAAAAAGCAACTCTGTTGTCTGATGAGAAGTGGTCTGTTTATACTTATTGAGGAAAAAGCCGTCCTGCCACTTCCGTGGAGACACGTCATTAGCTGGAGCGCAGAGAAAGTTGACACGAGACGTGGATTGGCGTTGTGAAATGGGCCGTACGCGTCTAGTGATGTCAGCTTCATGGGCGGGGGATATGATTTAGTGCCGCCAGGGCAGTTCACCTTAGGGCGATGCAGCAACAGATGAGATTAGCACAAGATGGCTGCACCCTGCTTACTGATTTCGCATGTGTAAAAGTGAGGAAAACTACAGTGAGGTGCATAGGAAATGTTTGTAGGATCGATCAACGTTTGCTTTAAAACACATGCCCGAACGCTTGGGACAATAATATTTTTGAGTGCACTATTCCTTTAACTTGCATTTAAATGACCACCATTAGTGTGTCATAGAGTGTCACACTAATGGTGGTCATTTAAATGTGCACATACTCGTATGTCCTGTCCCCTTTCCTCAATGTTTGTGGGAGTCCCCCAACATGGGCACGGTTCTGGAACCTTTGGTAGTGAAAAATTGAGCTTCCCCTTAAATTTAGCATAGAGAGCGCAACGGCTCGGCCCCGGGAGTGTGAACCCCTTGGAGACTCTGGCAACTCACCTCAGTCCCTTTCTCTGCACGGACGGTGTCGGACCTGGCAGTTAGGTACGGGAACTTTCTCAACTTTCTGCATGCTCCCTTTTTTCTTCACATCCCTTTGGTGCCTCGCCTCGCCAGTCAAATGTTGGCTGCAGGAGGCTTCACGAGATGCACAACTTGTGATAGCTCGATCCCAACCTCGGACCCTCATGCGCTCTGCCTTCAGTGCCTGGGGCCCGACCACTGCTTGGACGTGTGTGTGGCTTGCAGTACTCTCGGTCACCGAGTATTGAAGAATCGTCTTTCCCGCTGGAGGGAGATCTTCAATTCTTCTCTTCCCGGTCATCTTAAAGAGTTTGTCACCAGGACCCCACGAGGAGAAGGCCAGAGGACAAGGCCTGCACTCCTCTTTGCAGCTCTGCTGCGAGTGCCTCAGTCCGATCAGCTTCAACAGCTGATCTCTCAGCATTCCATTGCCTTCGGTGCCCCAGCCACATTGTGCTCCACGCACACGGCAGAGCCCCTCACCATGGAGGGGCCAGCTACTGCAAGGATCTCCAGCATCAGCCCAGCATTTTGTAATGTTCCTGCCGAAATCACCAGCCTTCCTGCGCTCTATGAGCCCGACAGCACTGCCGGCTCCTCCCCCTCCCGCTTTAAAGGGAGAGGGAGTGAGCCGCGAGGAGAAAGCCAGAGGTCAAGGCCTGCACTCCTCTTTGCAGCTCTTCGCTGCTCGTCTGCCGTTTGCCCCAAATCTATGCCGCATCTGGAAGGTAAGAAGCATCACCATTGCAAGCTTCTCTCTAACCCATGTTCTACCTCAAGGTGCTTCAGAATGCGCGCCCGTACTCTGCAAGCCACCGTCAGCTCACAGCCCATCCCCACGAGCACCCGTAATGCCTGGCTATGTTCACGTACCGTGCAACCCTCTCTATCTGATAACAAGGCCAGACTCCTCCGCCCAACTCCAAAGCCCACAGCCACTACAAGTACTTCCAATATAGCGGCCAATGAAGTACTTAACCCCTCATACATTTGTACAGCCTCCATAGTAATAATAATAAATGTGATTCCACACGTGTCCACCACTACTGAAAATGAGCCCCCAGTGTAAAATCTGTGATGTGCAATTCTTCTACCACCATTTTGAAAACTATTGTGCCAAATGCTATTCCATATGTGTCCACCACCACTGAAAATGAGAACCCCAGTGTAAAATCTGTGATGTGCAATTCTTCTACCACCATTTTGAATGCTATTGTGCCAAAGCTATTCCACATGTGTCCACCACCACTGAAAATGAGACCCCCAGTGTAAAACCTGTGACATGCAATTCTTCTACCACCATTTTGAATGCTATTGTGCCAAATGCTATTCCACATGTGTCCACCACCACTGAAAATGAGCCCCCCAGTGTAAAATCTGTAATGTGCAACTCCCCCAACTCCCACAGCACAACCACCCCCTCCACCTCACCCTCTCTCCTCATGAACCCCCCGCAGCTGCTACTGAACCCCATCTGAATTGCGCTATGATTAACGCTAGGTCCATTAATGCTCACGCTCTAGACATCCATGACCTCCTAACCACCCATGACCTCGATTTGCTCATGATCTCAGAAACCTGGCTACATGAGGCCTCCGGCCCTGCGCTCTCCCTCGCCCTACCGCCTGGCTATTCCATCACTAGACAAGATCACCTCTAAAGGTGGAGGTGTAGCAATTATTGCCAGAGACTGCCCCTCTATCAGAAAGGCAGAGAAATCCTTGCATAACAACAGCGACAACCTCCAAGTCAAAATAACCCTCTCTTCCCATTGCACCATTACTGTGCACACTGTCTACCGCCCTCCAGGCCCATCAGGAGACTTTCAAGCCTCTCATATCCACCTCCTCTCCGACAATCTCAAAAAACAGTCTAAAGCCATTCTTCTTGGGGATGTCAACCTAGGTCTCCTGGATAGTAAGGACTTAGCAGCCAAATCCCTTGACTCAGCCCTCAAGGTTCTAGGCTACAAGAACACCATCCTTAGCCCAACTCGCACCCAGGGCAGAACTCTCGACTGGATCACACAGCACAACTGCCCACTTATCATCACAGGAAACACTCCCACACCATGGTCTGACCACCACATCATCACCTTTAGCATCCTCACCACTAGCTCCCCCGCTGCCCCCTCACCCCAACCGCTCCCACCATGCCTCGCCAGAAGCTCCTGCCAGCTCACAAAGGAAATGCTGCTGCCCTTCCTCCAAGGTCCAGCCTTCAGACCCCCTTGCTCCTCAAACCCAGAAACACTCGAAACAGCCTATGATGCTGCCATCAAAGCACCTATCAACTCCATTGCCCCTCTCAAACCACGCAAATCCAAACCCACTACCCACTCCAACTCATGGTTCACCCCTGACCTCCTCACACTCCGCAACGGGAAAAAGGCTGCACTCACACAGTGGCAAACGTCCCACTCTGACAAAGATAAGATGATCTTTAAAGCCCAATCCACTAAATCCAAAAAGGCAATCACCCAAGCAAAGGCCAAATCTTTTGAATCCAGAATCTCGGAAGCCCAATCTAGCAAGAAATAAATCTTCGCCATTTTTAGGGAGCTCGAGACACCCACTCCCGCCCCCCAGAATTTCACCAAAGACAAAGACTGGTGTGATGAAATACAAACGGCCATGCAAACCAAATTAAGCCTCCTCAAAAATAAAATATTAGCCACTAAACAAGTCCTACCTAATAAGCACATCCCTGTCCCACCACCTGCCCCGGACACCCCCATTCCCTTTCTCCTTCAAACCCATTCAGGAAAAAGACGTCGTCAACATGAGGAACATCAAGCACTCTTAACTGCAAAGGTGATGCATGCCCAGCCTCCTTTATCAAAGACTGCACTGAAGCGCTAGCTCCCTTCCTGACAGCCTTTGTTAATGTCTCCTTTGCCACAGGGAAAGTCCCTGCATCCTTCAAGGAAGCTTGGGTCCGCCCTCTTTTAAAAAAAACAGCTCTCGATCCCACCTCCCCCAACGACTACAGACCTATCACCACTGTCACATTCCTCCTCAAAATACTGGACAAAGCAGCCTACCTGAAGGTTCAGCACTTCATTGAAGAGAGCAAACTCCTTGAACAGCTCCAATCTGGTTTCCGCCCCAGAGACAGGACCGAAACCACCCTACTTGACCTGAAAAACCAGATGGACGATGCTAGAGACATGGGTAAACCAGCACTTCTCCTACTCCTTGACCTATCCGCGGCCTTCAACCTCGTAGATCATGGTGTCCTATGCCACCACCTTTCCTCCACTGCCAAATTCTCCCCAGAGGCCACAGTATGGATCACTTCCTTCTTACAAGACAGAACCATGCAAGTATTCTCTAACCTAACCTAGCCTCCGCCTCACCAACCATCATACTCTGTGGTGTGCCCCAAGGCTCCTGCCTCTCCCCCACCCTCTACAACATCTTCACACGACCCCTCTTCCTCATCCTCGACGCTATGGGCATCTCCTACACCAACGACACTCAGATTCTCCTCACCCTCACTGGTAACTATGACACTGACTCCCTGACCCTCAACAACCTCTACAACACCATCCAAGCCTGGATGGCAGACAATGGACTATGCCTCAACTCAGACAAGACTGAACTCCTCCTGGTAGGTTCCCCCGACACGCTAAAAAATCTAGATTCCCAATTCAGTCACTTCACCATTGACACCATTAAAATTCCTGTCTCAGATTCTGTCAAAACTCTTGGAGTCTACCTGGATTCCAGCCTATCCATGGATAGACAAGTCAACGCAATAGCCCCCATTATTATTTTTATATTTTATATTATTGTATATAATACATATTATTTTAATGATCCAACCATCTACCAACTATCAAAGCACTGGCCACGGGCGGCTGCATATCATGTTAAACTAATCAACGCAGTCAGACCCATTCTCTCCAAAGAGAACTGCACCATCATAGCCAGAGCCATCACTGGCTCTAGGCTAGACTATTGCAATATACTCTTTCTAGGAACCTCCAATAAAAACCTAGAGAGACTACAAGTCATACAAAACAATGCTCTCCGGGCAGCCCAAGGCATTGCTAAAAGAGAACACATTTCTGAGGCCAGAAAATCTGCCCACTGGCTCCCAATAAAGGAAAGGATCATCTTCAAAGCTCTGACACTGACCCACAAGTGCATTCACCTCACTGCTCCTGCCTACCTCTCACAAAGGATCCACCCCGTCTCCACGCCAACCAGATCACTGTATACCAACATGCTCTCTGTGCCACTAGTAAAAAGAGCCAGAGCGGGCGGATACAGCTTCCCTTTTTTCGCACCCTCTCACTGGAATGCCCTACCTCCCACTATCCGAGGTGAGGCCTCCCTTACCACCTTCCGCAAAGCTATGAAAACCATCCTCTTCACATAAGGCCCTTCACATCAGCATGACTACTTATCATATGACCCTTTGCATAAGTTGTAATTTAATGACCAAGTGCAATATCTGTAACAAAAGTATGAGGTTTTGTAGTATTCATAATGTGTCAACGACCGCTACCATGCCTGTACCTGTGTAACTAAGTTCTTGCAAGTAACAGCGCCTCAATGCCCCTGGGCTGCTTGTGCACTATATAAATAAATAAAGTAGGTCCTTAGTTGACCAAGGCACCTCATCACGGAGACTCCTTCCTTGTATTCTGGTTCTGGCATGCCTGAAACTGTCAAGGCTACCGGCTCCCAAGCCGAGGGGCACAGAGGATCTTTCGTGCAATCTGTCGACCCATTCCGAGGTCGAATGGCCAAGGGGCTATTTTGCGCAGCCAGCGCATAGACTTTCCTAACTTCCCGTGTTTGTTTTTCATTCTTATTTAACCTCCCTTCTGTGCCTCGCCTCCCCCTGACGCATGTTGGCTGCAGGAGGATTCTAGAGATGTGCCTCATGTGACCGCTCGTTCCTGGCCTCGGACCCCCATGCACTCTGTCTTGAGTGCATGGGGCCCGACAACCGCTTGGACGTGTGTGCAGCTTGCAGTACTCTCGGGCACAGCGCATTGAAGAATCGGTTGTCGCGGTGGAGGGAGATCTTCCACACTTCTCCTCTGCACCACCTTAAGGACTTCATCTCCAGGACCTCTCCCAAAAGCAAGGTAGGCCCTCTGGTTAGAATGGCGCCACAGTTCCCACGGACAAGGGTTCCTCGAATTCAGGTTCTTGCATGCCCCGAGGCCTCTAGGGCTACCAGCTCACAAAACGAATGGGCCGGGGGCAATTCCAGGTGCACTGGGGGCAGACCTGAGGCTGTCCAGGCTACCGCCTCCCAAGCCGAGGGGCTCTACCGGACTGTCCTCAGAAGGGCGTTCAAGTTCGTCCTCTTCTTTGACCCTTAGGGGTATGGGATCAGTGGGTGCCACCTCCAAGAGTCGGTCCTCAGCATGATCCAGCACGACTACCGGCATAGGTGTCAAGGGCGTCCAGCCTACCGGAGCTCGCTCTGAGGTCGTGAGTTAGGGCGCTGCGACTATCGGCCGTCTGGTTGAGGGCACAGCACCTACCAGAGTGATCTCTTAGGTCGATGCTTCTGCTTTGGGTGCAAGACCCAAAGTGTATCCTCCCATGTCTGAGGCCTCTCGTGGTTCAGAGCCTTTGTGCCCTCCTGCCCAGGGCATGGCACAAGGCTAAAAAATGTCAGAGAGGCACGTGGCAGAGCCTGCCAGAATGACAAACATTTTGGATTCAACTCGGGGCCCACCCGTGTTTTCATCCATTGAATGGGCTTTGCAGGAAGATCCCAGTCCCTTTCCCCTTGAAAGCGGCAGTAGTCTTTATGGTACATGCTTCTGGTCAGCTCAGGGGTACATCTACCCATCGCAGCCTCATGGCCACACGCCTCAAATGCCTCAGCGGTGAACCAGCACCCATAGGGATCCGCCGGCTAGTGAGGACCGCTTCTTCGAGCGATTCCTCCTCCTCATGCTTTCCCCTCAGGATGACGGGGCTCCTGAAGGGTACAGTGAAGGAGATGATCCCACAGGTGGTGCCTTCCCGGCCTCCTCCTGTGGATCCTCTGCCGGTTCCACCAGCGCTACTGGTTCCAGTGCCGACCCAGGCCCTAGAGGTCGTTCAGACCCCTCCACTACCTCCTGTACCACCATCACCTCCCCCTCAACAGCCGTTGGACCTATCTTTGGCTTTGGATCTAGGGGGGACCCCGCGGGGGCTCCTGTGTCCCAGGGTCCAGACTCCCCTCAGTCTGTAAAAAGGGGGTGGGTGACGACGCCTAGAACGATGAACCCTTGGCATCCATTAAGGCCTTTTATGACTACCACCAGGGCCTGTCAGAGTTCTTGGGGGTTCCTCTGGCCGAGAAAGCACCCCAGGAGTTGATAGTGCTAGCAGATGTTTTGGGCAAGCGCACCAGGATCCGGTCTGGAATCCCTCTCCAGAAGGATGTTGTGCAGGTGGCGAGAAAGGTCTGGGAGAAGCCCAGGGCTAATGCCCAAATTAATAAGAAATTGGACAGAAGGTTCAGACTGACGGATGGGGAGCCAATCCTCCTGGCATCCCACCCACAGCCCCATTCTTCAACGGTGGCTCCTGCCTCAATCTATTCTAAACCTTCGTCTTCGTCATCTTCCTCCATGGCAGCAACCTCCAGTTTTCTTTCAAAAGAGGTCAAGGTCCTCGAATCTTTCCATCACAGGACTGCATCTGCGGCAAGCCAACACTGACGCCCTCCTGGCTGCAGCTAACCAGAAGCTGTTGCAGGAGCTCAGGGAGTTTCTGCCCAACCTCCCTTTGAAGTGGCAAGCTTCCTTTGAGGCAGATTTGGAAGTTGATGTGAGGCAATTTGCGCACAGCCAATGAAATCCAATGGAATCTGTTGGCACTAATCTGGGAACAATATTATTTTAATGATCCAACCATCTACCAACTATCAAAGCACTGGGCACGGGCTATAGGGTGCCGCACACTACTGCTCCCTACATGGTATTTTAATACTATGTGCTAATGTTCAAATAACTCGGAGTATTGCACCCCAAAGAGAATATAATGTTTTATTCTATGGATAATACGAAACATCCCCACTGTGTATATTACTCATACTGACTTCGGCCTACTTGTGCAATTCTCTTTCATGCCCCTCCGATGGTCCATCATGGTATGTAACCTTTTTCTTTCATAAAAAAACATCTCATTTTATTATATCCTTCTCTTGACCTAACCATGTGGACCAATTTATGTTCTTATTTTGTGTTTCTCTTTATTATTACTTTTCACACTTTTTCGTAATTCATATTAAAAGCTGATGATCCTGTGAATGGAATATACTTACATTTGTTAAGCCTTGAGAAGGACCTAGCGTTGAAACGCGTGTTGGCTGAATTCAAGAATAAACCAATCAGCAAAACTCTGAATGGACTTTGTTAAATTACTTCAATGATTACTAATGCATATTATTAACACATCAGCGTTGTATTTCATTGGCTGTGCGCGAATTGCCTCACACCAACTTCCATCTTTGTAACATTGGGGTGGTTGGGGTTCTCCCGCCCAGTGAAGGTAATGGAGCCAGCTTAAGCAACAGATCCAAGGGCTCGAGCTCACCTACCCTACGGCAATATCCTTCCTTTATCTAACATTTCTACAAGGCAGGTCTGCAGTATGGCTGGGCCGTTGCGCAGGACCTCATGGAGTTTTCGGTCCCCCACATCAGAGGGCTGTGTCTGGGTGTAGAGATGAGAAGCACAGCGTGGATGCATGCCACTAAGTATTTGTCTGATGTGCAGGAGCGGATCCTGAATCTGCCCTTTCAGGGCGTGGACCTCTTCCATTCATCAATTGATGAGTTGACAAAGAAGAAAACCTCCACTCAAACCTCCAAGTCCTTGGCCATTCTGACAAAGCCAGGGGAAAAATCCTTTGCTCAGTCGCAGGGCAGGATTGAATTTTAACCCCGTGCTTTCACCGGCTTCAAGTGGTTTCGGGACTGTGGCATGTGAAGGCCTGACAGGTTCCCCAGTGACAACAGGAGGAAGCAGCAGAGGACTACATGCAGGTTTTTCTGCTCCCCCCTCCTCTGCTCCCGCCTCTGACGCAAAGAAACAGTGATGTCAATGTCAGGAAGCACAGCTCCCCAGTACAGGGCCAACTGGCACTTTTCCAGGACAGCTGTAAGCATCTTTTCAAGAACCCTTGGATACAATCCATAGTCTCCATGGGATTCAGTCTTGCTCTTCCCTTTACTCTACGATCCTCTTCATCAGATTGGGTTGTCGGCTCTTTTTACGGGAGGTCCTTTTGTTCTTGGAGATGCGGTAGAACCGGTTCCTCGCTCAGACAGGGGCTCTGGCTTCTACTCCAGGATTTTTGCGGTACCCAAGAACAACTTGAGTACCGTAAGGCCTGAGGGTTGTCCTCGACCTGTCCTTTCTCAGTCTGTCTTTACCACTAGAACGCTTCAAGATGATTACTCCTGCACACATAGTAGAGTCTCTGTGTGCAGGGTACTGGATGTGTTACCTAGATCTCAAGGATGCATATCTGCACATCCCCATCTACCAGCAGCCTCAGAGGTTTCTGCAGTTCATGATTATGCCGTACCACTTTCAGTACAAGGTGGTGCCTTTTGGCCTGGACTTGGCCCCTCGTGTCTACACAAAGTTGATTAACGCAGTGACTGGTCTCCTCCACTTGGAGGGCCATCACCTATACCCTCTCGACGACTGGCTGGTGAGAGCGGGTCCCCTGAAGGGTTGTTACCTTCTTGCCAGAGCTTGGTGGATATTCATCATCAGCTGGGGTTCCAGCACCTTCTGGGCCTTATGGCCTCCTGCGTGCTCACTGTACAGCATGCTCACCTCAAGATGATGCGCCTCCAGCTCCACCTAGCGGCCCATGGGGATCAGGAGATGGGGGTCTCAGTCAGACAGGATCCCAATACCCCCAGTTCTCCTGCCCTATTTTCTCTGGTGGCTGATGGATGGCAATGTTTCTGTGGTAGTCCCCTTCGAGTGGGAGTTGCACACAGAGTTCGGTGTTCGCTGACCTAGACTTGTTTGCATCTCCTCGGAATTCCAAGTGCCCCCAGTTTGCTGCAAGGACAGATCGGGGGTCTCTGGGAGGCGCCTTGCAGATCTGTTGGCACGGCTGCGTGTGTTATGCGTTCCCACCCCCCCACCTTTGCTCCAGCGGACCGTCTGCAGTTTATGGCTTTCGGTGGGCTGCAGCCTCATCCTGATTGCGCCCCACTTGCTTTTGAAAGCCTGGTTTTCAGATCTAATGCAGTTATGCTCCCAGGCCCCGATCACCAGCAGGAGCTTCCTGACACAGCAGGGCGGGGCAGTGGAACGTCCAGATCTGGCTAGGCTGGCGCTGGCACCCTGGTTTGTGACCATCTGAGGCATCGGCATGCACAATTTTCTGATGACAACTGAGACAACATTCAACTGGCCAGGAAGCCCTCTACTCGGTCTCAGTATAAGAGCAAATGGGCCAGGTTATGCCATTAGGTTCGGGACAATGGTCTGGATCCTGTCCTCTGGATGACGTACTGGCTTTTTCAGCGCACCTGGCTCTTTCTGGTGGATACTTGCTGCACTTATTTGGCAGCCATTGGGGTTTACAAGAATTCCCCTGAGCGTGTGTTTTCGGTTGCCAAACCAGTGGTTAATTCCCCCCTTAAGGGGTTGTCTAGGCTTTTTCCTCCAATGCAGAGGCTGCACCCGGTCTGGGACCTCAATATGGTTCTTGCAGCTCAAACATTTCAAGCCAATGGCCTTGGTGGACATCCGCTTGATAACACTAAAGGCAGTTTTACTGGTGTCCCTCACCTCTGTGCGCAGGGTCAGTGAACTGCAGGCGTTGTCTTTTTGACAAGGTCCTCTTGCGCACTCACCCTAAATTCCTGCCCAAGGTGGTCTCTCCATTTCATCTGAATCAAGAGATCTGCCTGCCGCTGTTCTTCCTGAACCTGCAGTCAGAGGCTGAAAGGGCCCTGCATTCCTTGGACCTCGAGAGGGTCCTAAAGTTTTACCTCTCTTGGGCGAAATCCTTAGGAAGTCTGAGGAATTGTTTGTGACTTTTGGGGGATCCTCCCCCGGATCTCAGGCTTCCATCGCCCATTGGACGGTGCAGGCCATTTCAGAGGCTTACATGGCCATGGGCAAACCAGTCCTGGAGGGAATTCCTGCTCATGCAGTCAGAGCTAAGGCCACGGCCGTCGTATTCCGGAGACCTGCTTCTTGGGATGTCATCAGCAGGGTGGCTACCTGGGCCACTCCGTTGGCCTTCTGTAAGCATTATTCTCTGTATACCAGCTCCTGATGCAATGCTAAGTTCGGACAAGTGGTTCTGAAGAACCGTTTTGCTTTGTCCTAGATATGAGGCAGGTTGTCACGGCTCCACCCTATGGTCTTGTTTGGTGGAATCACCCACAAGGATGGAGGAAAGGGGTCGGGACATATGAGTAATTCAAGTTACTCATTGTAGTGACTAGAGTACACCTAGTCCCCTTTCCTCCGTATGTTTCACCCACCTTCCCCCGCTAGTATGCCAAGGGCTAGTATGTAATAAGCGTAGCCAGGTATCTAAGTGTCCAATATGTTCAAAAGGGGGCTGAGTTGAGGCACCAGAGGGCATGGCCTCAGCGGGGTGTTCCCACGCCCCGGGCCACGCTCTGGCGCACTGTACTAAATTTAAAGGGGAAGCTCACTTTTTCACTACCGAAGGTTCTGGTACCGTCCCCATGTTGGGGGACGTTAGGGGGATGGAGAAAAGGAGACTATGGACTATGAGTTCTCTAGTCCCTACTGTGAGTAACTTTAATTTCTTTCATCTCCTTGCACTGCTTTTTTCTTTTTTTTAACACTTTGAACACTGCGGAAAACCTGCAAGTGACGGAAGTACAGCAACACAAAAGAGTGAGAGAAACGTATGAGTTGGTGCCCAAATCTATCTATTTGGGCACTTGTTTGTTTTGAGATGTTTAAAAATAGCATAAGGCTTATGCTATTTTTTTTAGTTAATTGTTGATGTGTGTAGATTGGTGCTGGTGAGTAGTAACATTTTTAAAAATATTTGGGCTCCACACCTTTGACAGACATGCACAACACACTACAGGCTATTTCCATCATTTAGACCACACCTCCTTGTTACAGCCCCACCTCGATTTATCTCCCCACTTAAAGCACTGGGTGCTCCTCATTGGCACACAGCTCGAAAGGTATTTTGCTGTTGTTCCTTGCTGTTCACCTCCCGCAGTCCTCACCTTTCCTGTCCCCTACATTAGATCCTTTATCCAAACCTGCAATATTCATGTCCAGTAGTCTCTGTGCACCTTGGAAGCTTAGGGCCCCTTGCGAGCAGCACCTGTCATTACCATCCCCTTTTCTCCCTCTGGCAGCAACTCAAGAGCTGGCTTTAGGCCCGGGCCACCCAGGTGACAGCCCGGAGCGCAAAAATAGCCCGCCTGCCACGTCAGCTCGGGGGATTATTTCATGTGGTCCCCCAACCTGGCTTGGTGGGTGAAGGCCCGGCAGGCGCCCTATTGTAATGAAATGCACACCGCTCTCCTGCTGGTACTGGGCACATCGGCGGGAGAGCTGGGTGCTTTTTATTACAGAAGGTGGCCAATGCTAAACCAGCATGGGGCAGCCTTTCACAGGTAGCCCCATGCTGGTCTGACAGCCGCGCTCTATTGAAGTGGTTAACTTCATTCCGTAAAGCGATTAAAACCATACTCTTCAACTAAACCTAACCCATACCCTACCATCACCTGGAACGCATCAAACTGTCCTAAACATAGCTCATTTCTAATGACTGTTTACTCTTTATGTACCCGCCATCGGATTATCGGTAACCTGCCTCCATTATATGTATGTAACCTTATTTACCCGTTACTAGATTATCTGTAACCTGCCTCCATTACATGTATGTAACCTTTATGAAACTAAGTATGCAACAAGTAACAGTGCCATGATGCCTTTGGCCTGTATGTGCACTATACAAATGTAAAAAATGTATTATAATAATAACTCCAGGTGGGCCCTGCCAAAGCTAAGGCCAACCCTCAGAAGCTCATTGCGTTTCAATGTGCAGGCTCGTCAAACCATTAGTCACATTATCCACCTGCATAACCTGAGAACCAACTTTGTTAACAGCTGTTCACAATTTCTACCTGACATTCCTATTTTCCCTCAAAACATTCTCTACATATTTTACAACCAAGCTACTAATGCTCTCACCCATCATGTCCTGTTGCGCCAGCAGCTGTCAAGGCCATAGACACAGACTAATCGTTCCTGGGTACAGATATAACTGCGCACTGTCTCTGGCTGTCTTTTGTGCTGTTGCTTTTCCGGGAAGGACTGCTTCCTCACTCTGATTCTATCATACCCTAGGAGCCCCCTTTGCCATCCTCACCTTATTGCTGGGTGGCTTGTGCTCATACCTGCCTAACCTCCGGGTTTTCCTAGGAGACTCCTGGTTTTTAGCCTTTTCTCCGGGTCAGGCAAGACCCTCGAGTCTCCGGGTTTTCGCAGGTTTGCGAGAATCCGGAAACGGCGCGAATGTGCCTCCCATTGCTGAGGTGAGGGGCAGCTTTTACAGATTGCTTTTTGCTTTTTTTATGCTTGCAGGACTGCGCCACCGCGGACTCCCTGCCTCAGTGTGGCTTTGTCTCTGCAGCAATGACTGTACCGCTTCCAGTAAATTGTCAAAAATAATGCAGGTGAAGCAAAATAACGCGCGTTTATTTTTCTTCATCTTTCATTTTCTTTTTGCCGAGTTTCAATGCGAACACGCGTTTATTTTGCTTTTATTACCAGATTACCAGGGTTGAAGTAGAGTATACGTGGGTGGACATAGTACACCCACATTTTTAAGAGGGTGGACTCAGTTCCATTGAACCACAGCCATCATTTTTGCAGGTTGGACAACTCGCCACTGCACTAAATAACCTGATGATAAAGGACTAAGGTGAAATGTCCAATTTCCGTACTGCAAAATTCAAGAAAAAACTTTGTATTGGTTCTTGGAGTTTTGGAGTTATATGCACATTTTAGCCTGTGGATTTTATGGAAGGTGGATGCCTTTTGTCCTATACAATTTGGGTGGTTGTGAAAAGCCAATTTAATGAAATATGCATAGTTCAATTTGAACTGCAAATTTCTGACGTCACATCACATTGCAACAGAGTTTACCTTTTTGGCATGTGGGCGGCCATGTGTAAATGGGCGGAGTCTTGTGTGACTGTGGGCGGGGCATCACTCTCAGGGTTTTTGATTTTCCAATGTAGGCAGGTATGCTTGTGCTCCATGTTCGTTACTTTTGCAGGGTGCAGGGCAGTTATGGTATGTCTGTGTCCTTTGCTGCCATGTGCGTTGCTGGTGCAGTAGATTCCTCCACATCATGGACGGAATCAGCTGCTGCTGTTAGTTTCCCCTCCCAGTGCTTTAAGTGGGATAAGAAATCGAGGGGGCTCTAGCCGCCATGATGCACATTTTTGCGGGTGTGCCTAAAAATAATCTGGCGCACCCTCAAATCCCAAAGGAGGTGGGCCTACGTAATTAAGAGTGACATAACAGACCCAATCGAGTTTTCATACGTGCAATGAAAGGGAGTACATTTTACTTTCAAATCTATATTAAATAATATAAATGTTCATAAAAATATTGACCAAAATACATATACTAATATGTAAAATAGAACTTCAAATCAAACTAGGTCACTGCACCTTGAATTCCCATAGATAATTTGAAAGAAATCTGTGATTTGTATGTACTAATTAACATCATTGTAATGACAATACTTTAATATAATGTGTTGCAACAATCCAATTCAAAATGTATTTAACTGATGTAATTATAAAAATGCCTGATTGTGATACTGGTGAAGAGAAGTATTGTCACTCAGCTTTGTATTGACATTACTGCAAGGAAAAGACCTGGTCCGGAAAGTCAGTTCTGAGAGCCCTGCAGAGCCCCTGCTCAACTATAATATCTGGAGACTGCTGGAGATGAGGCCTGGCTAACCCATGCCCACTTAAAGCCCTGGCCCCGCCTTCCCATGTTGTTGCCTATGAACTCAGTCATTCGGCAGGCCCGTTTCATGGCCCGGGCGAGGCAGGCAGCTGCCCGGGGTGCAATAGCAGGGGGATGTGGGGGGGGAGCGCAATTGCCCCGGTCCCTGGAGCTTCTGGAGGGGATGAAATTCCCCAGTTTATGGGGCGGCGCATTGCAGTGGGAAAGTTCTGCGGGTCAGGTGCTGGTGGGGCCCTTTCTGACTGTAATGTCACGTAGTATCCGTACTACGTGACATTACAGAAGTCAGAGGCTCCCTCTGACCACTTTCGCGCCACTTGGGGTGGGGTGGGAGCATAATCACAACAATTAGCACACTTCAGGTCCCCCTGCAGCTAAGACCAGCCCCTCCCATCACAATGCGGGCAGGAAACTGCTGATGGTGGGCCATTAGTCACTGAATGGTTTTGTGCTGGCATTATGATGGGAGGGGAGGTTGTGTGAGGAGTGGGTGTGCATAGGCAGCTCTGCCTCTCCCAAAATAATAGTTTAAAGAGGCGCTATTTCTTTCATGCTGCTTCTTTTCCAAACTGTATATCAATTCCACTTTAAACCACTTCCATGGCACTGGTGATGCGTTACTTCATTATGCTGATAATAGTTTTGACCAGTGTTGCCAAGTAAATATTCTTTAAGCCACGCCCCGGTTTATTTATTTATGCAATGTTTGTCAGATACCTGTATCCAACAAACATTGCATAAATAAATAAATATACAGGTACCCGACAGACAAACATTGCATGAATAAATAAATAATCCTGGTCCATGTATCCTTCTAACAAGTCAACAGTCAGACTTTACTGTATCAAAGCATACACTTGATTCCCATTCAAAGAATTTTAAAGTGATTGTTTATTGGGTTCAGGTGTCTCCTTGTCATTGCCCTTTTGGCTTAGGTTGCCTCCAAACCCCCTTCAGCATTGTGTGTTCTTTGTTGTATATACTGCATCCTATGCCATATTCATGGTCTCTTGGTGTGCACAGTCCTCATTATTTGCAGCCTAAGTGGGACTGGGGCCTACAATTGTCTTGGGCACCAATGCAAAAGTGGCCCACCGTTGCAAATGGCAAGTCATTCCTTGTGTGACGGTACGGTGTAGTTTGGCAGTGGGGTGCGGTGGGAGTGGCGCGCAGGGTGCCGTGTGGGGGCGGGTGCATTCCTAGTGTTTCGCCTGAGCACATACCTGCCTAGCCTCCGGTTTTTCCAGGAGACTCAGGAATTTTGGCCATTTCTCCGTGTCTCCGGGAAAGACCCTGGAATCTCAGGAATTTTGGTGGGGGACAGCTTTCACTGATTGCTTTTTTTTTTTTTTATGCTCGCAGGACTTCGCAGCAACGGACTTTCTGCCCGAGTGTGGCGTTATCTCTGCTGCAATGCTTAACGTTTTCAGAACACTGGCAAAAGAATGCAGGTGAAGCAAACTAACGCGCGTTTATTTTGCTTCATCTTAATCTTTCATTCTTTTTTGCCGACTTTCAATGCGAACGCATGTTTCTTTTGCTTTCGTTCTTTTTGCCCAGGTTAGGGTGGACTCAGCCCCATTGAACCACAGCCATCAGGTTTGCATGCTGGACAACTCACCACTGCACTAAATAACATAATGAAATACAACTACGGTGAAATGTCCAATTTCGGTACTACAAATTTCAGGGAAAACCTTTGTGTTGGTTCTTGGAGTTTACATCTGCACATTTTAACGTGTTGATTTTAGCCTTTCGTCCTATGCAATTTGGGTGGTTGTGAAAAGGCAATTTAATGAAATATGCATATTTCAATTTGAACTGCAAGTTTCTGACGTCACATCACATTAAAACAAAGTTTACATTTTTGACGTGTGGGCGGAGCCATGTGAAAATGGGCGGAGTTTTGAGTGACTGTGGGCGCGCATACATCTCAGGAATTTTGATTTTAAAATATAGGCAGGTATGCCTGAGCACCAAATGGACTAGAAACTGCCCTGTCATTTGGTGCCCATCTACTCCGTTTTCTTCCGCATCACAGCATGCAATGTTCCATGCCGTCAGTTTCTGTACCTCCTTTGCTATCTGATGGCGTGGTGCCTTGCATGTGGAATTCTAGGAGTTTCCAGCAGCTTTGACACGGTGGGGCAAGGCACTCCTCCTCTACCTGGGGCTTCTTCCCACTCGCAGATGACAGTGCTGTTCCTGTGTCTCTCACCTCCAGCTGCCTGTGTCTCCACTGCCTTTCCTTTGGTAACTGCACTTCTCCGCAGGTTCACGGCTCCCGCACTTCACTTACTGCAGGGTTCTTTGTCATCATGGCATAGAGGCAGTGCCAGCCTCAGGTCTTCCAGCGGCCTTTGTGAGATTTGTACTCCCCCGGCACCCTCCTTGTGTGAGATTTGTGCGCCCCCGGCACGCTTCCCCAACATTCTGACAGCACTACTCGTGCCCGTGCGCTGCACTTGAGGCAGCTGGGAAGCTGTATCCAGGGAGTGAGAAGCAAGGGGCGGCCGGAATAGAGGGGCCCTTTTCACTGCTTTGTTGGCGCGATTGGAGACGCATCAGGAACCCCTCGGTGAGGAGTCCTGGGCCTGTCACTAATCGTTCCAACCCACCACAAATGCATAACAGCAGTGGGCTCAGTCTGTTGTTCAGCTGATGTTCCGAACTACAGAATGGAGCCCCCTGCTGTTCTTGTAAAGTGCTAAAGTGTGCTTGAGGGCCGCGTGATTGTTTCATAGGTGCCGTTTACATGACACTGAGCTGGAGGCAAGGCGCCCTTTATTTTCTGCAGGGTGGGGGAGAGGAGGGGAGGCAGGAGAGAGAAGGTGAGACATAAACAGTGCATTCCTGACCTCACCCTACCCTCCTACCTTTTCTCGCACCACAGTCTCCTCCTTGCCTTTCCGGTGGCTATTGCCACTTTTGCGCTTGTAGCCCCCTTTCACTGGAAAGTTCACCCCATTTCTGTTCGCTCTGCTTCCCCTTTGATCACCTTTTGCTCTCTGCTTAACACCCCATCTGTTAGATTCGCAACCTTTTTTTCCACGTTCTCTTTTTCTTGAAGTCTCGGTGAACATGTCATAAAATCAATGCCATAACAATATGCTAAAGAAACATCAAAATTGCATTTGACATTTTGTGATTCTGCCCCAAAGAAAGAAGGAAACTTAAATAACAAAAATACATAACATAACATATAGTCAAACGAGTAAAGCACGTCCGCCTTTTGAGCGCCCATAAGCACTCGCTCATCTAGGCACCATCGCACCCCAGCTCCTCCCACTCCCACAAAAGTCCTCCCACGACCCTTTACCAGCCATCCGGCTCTCTGCTGCACCATTAATTCCGAAATAGGTGAACGCAAGGATTACATGGAACAAGCTATTGCTCTTTAGGAAAATGCACGACGAAGCAAACCTACCACTGTTCAAAATCCTATTGGGAAACGAAATAGGTGAAAAAAAGTCGGCCCTAAGAGACTGGAAACAGCAATGTGGAGAAATCCTCAAACAGCTAGGGACGGATGAGTCAACATTATGGAATAATCCAGATTTTGTAAAAAGAAAATTGCTGGATCTCGACTGGATTACAATTGGAGAGAGAAGAGCCTGTCAAAAATCCATGATAAATCAACCAAAAGAAGCAAAAAAACAGAAAACTCTTCAGAAATATCTGGCACTGGCTCCGTGCAAGCACCTCAGAAAACATTATTTGATGTTTCGTCTAAACATTCTAGAAACAAAAGAAATTCGGGGAATCAGGCGTGCGATATCAAGGGGACTCTATGCCGATTCTGTGGGGAGAAAGATGAAAATTTAAAACACCTCATTCTAAGCTGTACTGAACTAAACGACCAACGTGATAGTTGCATGGGAAAGATGATGACAAATTACCAGACGCTGTCTGAAGAAGAATGGTGGAGACAACTACACTTGACTGAAAGCAAGCCACTGTTGATTGCAGTAATGCGATTTTTGGAGCTCCTGCAGAAGCGCCTAAAAATTAATGCGGTGGTTGCCTAAACAGCGGCCCGCACAGTTATAGGTCAGGAGACCAACCTCTCTGAAAAGACTGATAAGACAGAATATCTGTTGGTGCAAAGGTAGAGGAATTGGGGGTAGAAAAAGTCTGGAGAAGTAGACCAATAAGATGTTTAGTGAAAAATAGTTAAGGACTATAGATGGAATGTTGATCTTATGTTAAAGATAAAGGTTTTCAAAAGTTTGTATAAACTAAATGAAAATAAAAAAAAAAAATAGGTGTTTCAAGATCTGTGGCTGAAAAAATATGTTCTTTCCCTTGAAAAATGTCTAAGAATGGAGCCAAGGTGCAGGAGAATCTTGCCATTCGATCTGAAATGTGTTCAGTTAGCTTTTCCATGGCTATGATCTCCCATACTTTTACCCAACCAATATGAAATACAAGGGCCCTCCAGAGTCTTCCAGAAGCGTGCACGGTTTCTCATTGCTGCCATTAACAAGTGAGATATCGGCTCTGCTCTAGCACCTGCAAGTGGGAAAGAACCATCCTTGGGGACATCCCCCAAAAGCAGGGTCAATGGGCACACGTTGAGCAAGCTACCTGTAATATCCTTTATCCTTGAGCAAATCTCTTGCCAGTACGTTTGCATTATTGTGCAGTGCCACCACATGTGTGCAAGGTCACCCAATTGCCCACACCCCTGCCAACAGTGATCTGAGCAGTCAGTGTGGATCTCATGTAGACTTTGAGGGGTCATATACCAACAAAAGCAAATTTTAATGTACCCCTATTTGATTACAGCACATCGGGAGCTTTTATGGGTTTGAGACCAAATCTTTTGCTAGGATTCCTCTGAAATTACAGTCCTCAATTCCATTTCCCAACGTGCTCTATATGGTAATGTATCTTCACTGGAGAAATTCAGTAACAAGTGGATATCCTAGTTTTATCCCTGTAGTCGATATGCAGCAAGCCTGTTTGACGTGGTTATTTGACACCCAATATCTGAGTTGAAAATACCTGCAACACTCTGCTTCGGGCAAATTAAACTTCTCTTTACATTCTACAAATGTGAGTGGTATTCCTTCCTTATATAGGTTTCTCAGCCGTAGAAACTAGAGTGATTCCCATTGTGCAAATATCCTCCTCTCAAAGCCTGGGAAGAAATCTGGCTTTTGTAACACCAGGGACAAGTGACCCAATCCTGATTTAAAACCTAGCTTAAAGCAAGCTTTATCCCAATGGCCAAAGGTAGACCTGGTGGATTCCAACAGCCTCTGCTGGATTCCCCTTGAAGATTTGGGGGAGAAACGGGAGATGGGCCAAAGGGTAAATTGAGCTGACCTGGTTGAGTGTCTTCCATTTCAGACACCTCGCTTATGATGCCCAATCGAACATCAGCGTACCCTGTGTAGCTAGAAAATAACGCTGAAAAGATGGGTCCCCCAGCCCTCTAGATCTGAGAAGTACTTTACGAGGAATTCTGGGAGGTTTGCCCCGCCAAGTGAATCAACCCACCGCCTTCTGTATTTCTCATAAATTTCACTCTGGGATAGTAATTGGCAGAGCCTAGAAGAAATACAGGAGTCTCGAAATTATCATCTTGACGGCACTGATTTGCCCCAGCCACAAGATCTCCTGCATCTCCCAATGCTGGAGAGTCTCTTTGGTCCCCTTACATAGTGCAGGAATGTTGGCCCCTAGACAGGCCCCATAGGTGTTAGTGATGCAAACCCCCACATATTTGATTTGCCGGTCAGCCCACCTAAAAGGGGAAGCAGATTACAAAGCTTGAAGGACTTCAGGAGGTTCCCAACGCCACGACTTCCAGTGATTGATGCGAAGCCTGATATCAAGTCGAATTTCTCCAGTAGCTCAGGAAGTGCTGGGAGTGAAGCCAGGGCGTTTTGAAGAAAGTTAATATAATCGGCACACAATGCCACCTTATGTGTCCTCCCCACCCCACATAAATTGGTACCAAAATGGGGGGATTACCACATATCATCTGTGCTAAAGGTTCTATCGCTACTGTGAAAACTAAGGGGGTTTGGGAGCAGCCCTGCCTCGTGCCCCTGCCCAGGGGAACTAATGATGACCTGAGAGCGTTGATTTTAATGCTGCTGGAAGGGATTTGGAAATTAGCCATGATCAGCTTTGTGAAGGATGGGCCAAATCCATATGTGGGCAACAGAGCCTTTAGGAAGTCCCATGACATGCTGTCAAAGGCCTAATGGGCGTCTAAGGAGAGAAGAGATAACCCCCCTGGAATTCGAGGGGCCACAGCAACTGGATCCACCACCCACCAAATATTGTCATGAGCCCCCGCCCCCTATTTCTAATAAAACCAGTCTGATCACTGTTAATTATCCATGGGAGGACCTCTCCTAATCTGGTAGCCAAGATGTTACTATATATTTTAGCATCAGTATTTAAGAGGGCTATGGGGCGATATGATGTACATTCCTCAGCGTCCTTCTTGGGTTTCAGTGACAAAGTTGTTGCTGATTCCACCATGGATTCCGATACCTTTCCCGAGCATGAAAAAGAGTTAAATAGCTTAGTGATTTATGGAATCAGAAGGCCGGCAAACATTTTGTAATATCTGTTGGTGAAACCATGTGGGTCTTTGCCTGTCACGAGTGTGAAAAACCTAAGGGCTTTTCCCATCATACTGGCTGTGAATCTCCTAATCCCGACCCTGGGGACAGACAAGCAAGGGAGGATCACCTAGGTAAAGCATCTCTGGGTACCTTTGGGCGAACACCTAAAGGTGAGACATCATATTCCACCTCCCCTGCCTCATCTTCCTAACCGACATCCCCTCGGCCTTTGTAGGTTACTGTTAGTCCAACTCCCCACAACCTTATTACTGGATACCAAACCTTGGATACCAACCAGGATGGAACAAATTCTGAGGCCTGTGGGCATGTTGGCGCTATAAAAGAATTCTGTAGCATAGAATAGACATTCTACCTCACATAACACCGGTGGGGAATACCCCTAACCCAACCTACTTTGTAGGACACTTCAACTCCAATGAAACTCACCCTTCCTACTCTATCAATACTACTGGGCCGAGGAAGATCAGGAACATGAAGATTACCTCTGACACTGTTCAATGGCTCTGTCCCAGTAGAGGCCAGGCAAGTTCAGGCCTCCCTTCCCAATCATCCCCACCTGATACCTGTTAACTTCCCCACCTGGGATAAAAGGCGGCACACCCAGGTGCACTCTGAGTGAGGCTGGGAGCGTGAAGGGACCGGACTTGAGAAGCTACTGCGAATGAGAGATTGAAGGGCAGGAGCCAAGAGGACATTACGAGTTGTGGAGAAGTCTCAAGAAAGCCAGGCAACAGAACCGCACTTGCAACAAGCAGCTGATAACCCGAGCTGGAAGTCGTCCTTCTAGGGAGCCTTGATGAGAAGCCTGCTTCCCTCCTGGTGAATAGTTGAATTGGGGAGATTCGATAAAACTACGAGTAAAGGAACCTTGAACTCTAACACACGAACAATATTAAAACACAGTCGGTGAGCTAACAAAAGAGACGAACAAAGGCCTGGTTGTTTTTGCTTGAAAGTAACTGTATCAAGACATGGCTGCGCTGCTGCGCGTAATATGGCAACTGCGAATAAAGAAAGATCAACACTTTAATGAGACAGTGCGATACAAAGTTCACACAGTGGTCCTGCTGGTGGATACAGCAGAGTCCAAAGTCTCTGTAGTAATACGCCTGACTAGAAGAAACTATTGAACTATGTAAAGATGAAAGGAAAGGTGTTATAAATGTAACGCACAAAGTACTGAAACAAAAGGGATTGTTGAAAATAGAAAATAACGTAGGTTGAAGCTTGTGCTCGATCAAGGGGAGCCTGTGTGAGGTGGAGAAATGCATTTCAAGTCTGAGCCTGACTGGGGGAGGCATGTGTGAACCGTGCAAAAGGTATTGAAGGCTGAGCCCCACTGAGGGAAACCAGTAATAGTGTGAGTGGCTCGAGCCTGACGGAGAGAAGCCCATAATCTTGCAACTACAAGTACCAGAAAGCATTGGGAGAAAAGTAAAGGTAGCGATTATTGAAGTGGTCAGGCGTAGTCAGAAGCCAAACCTTTGTCGTCATGACCAAGAAAGCTTGGGGAAGGGTATCTCTGATACATTTATGAAAGATTGTGGCTATTAAGGTTTTTGTTTCAAGACAAAGAAGTCTTATTTGTGGAAAACATTTGCAACCTTTGTTTTTACAAAGTCCAAACTAACATTTGATTATGAAAGAAGCCTGAACATTTTTGTTGACTCGCCAGAGTGTGCCACACTGGGGAAAACTGTGCTGCTCAAGTCCCTATGCCCTCGAATCCCATTGTCCCAATGGGAAATCGTGGGGAACAGATTCATCATTGCTTCAAACCCCTTGCCATCTTGATACTTTTGTTGAGAACACTATCCTTTTCATTTTGTGTACATTTCCCTTGCACCTTTTTGTATTAAAATTAGGGCAGGCATTGGGTTTAGAACCATTTTTTTTATTGTACTGACTAGGACAGTTTTACCTTTACTTCATGGTCGAGTTTGCTCCCACTTTAGATTTAGGGCCAGTTAGGAAGTCTCCAACCCCTTTCAAAGTTGTAGATGAAGCTGTTAAACTTGCATCTCTTGTTTGTGACTCTCCTTTTGATACCATAAGTTCCTCACAGGAGGAATCACATTGCTTGGGATACTTCCTGAACAGTTATGGCCCCTTCCAGCGCTTCCCTCACTTCTTCAGGGACCTGGGGAAGTTGCGCTTGGCAAATACAATCTTAAATGTGTGCTTGATTCCCTTGGTATGGGGCTGAGGCGCTACAAAAAAAAGTCCTCCATAACCTTTAACCATTGCAGTTGCAGGTGGCCGCCTTCTTTAATTTAGCTGCCAACAATCTATTTGCCTTATTACCTCTAGCATAAAAGTATTGTTTTGTCCGAAGTATTGATTGAAGCTATACAGACGTCCCAGAGGGACCGCTGACTCCATCTCGCTATATGCTCTTTCTCCTTATCTTGGACTATTTCTTCTAATGCGACTTATCGCTGTTTTTGGACCCTCCCCCAGGCTGCGCAATGCCCTAAAATTGCAACCCAAATCACTGCCTTCCCCGCATTCCATACAATCCAAAAATCTAATTCCCCGGAATCATTATCTCAAAAATAGTCCATTATAGCCTCTTCTGTATGAACTTTTAAAGCAACATCAGCCAGTATAGAGTCATTGAGCTTCCAGGGATGCCTATGCAGTGGGGCAGACAGGACCAAATCTAGTTCAAGCCAAAGGGGCGAGTGATCTGAGAGAGTTTTTAGTAGAATGTCTATCCCCTTAACTGTTGGGATGAGGGTGTTGGAAACAAAAACATATCCAGCCTAGAGAAGCCCTTATGAGCAGCTGAGTAGAAAGTATAATCTCTTTCCCCTGGGTGGGAGCAGCGCCACGCCTCTATCAGTGTGGAGTGCTCCCTCAACAGTGTTGTCAAAGCATAGAGGTTTTGCTTGTCGATTGTGGGAGCCAATGATTTATCCATCACTGGATCTATAACACAATTGAAGTCTTCCCTCCCCCACCCCCAAGGATAATTTCACCTTCAGCAAATTCAGACAGGATATCTGAGAACTTTTCAAGAAACTCAGCCTGGGAGTGTGGCCAGCCGAGGACGCCAGCGGATGCCTCTTCGGTAAGCTCTGCGTCTCCTCCCCGCCTCAGGGCCCATATCCCCCTTCAAACAGTCCTAATGGGGCAAATGAATAGAGTACTGGGCATTTGAAGAGCCCGTGAACCGATGGTGGAAGTTGGCAGCGCCACAGGACTCTCCATGCTGATTTATTGAAGGAAACCCCTCCGAGAAGCAGGCCACGCCAAGATGGCGGCCGGCAGGCAAGAGAGAGTTGGAGCCAGCCAGTGACCGTTGAGGGATGCCGGAGTACGGCGCAGGGACCAGGCCATATTGACCCGACAAGGAGGAGGAGGCCGGGGGTCACGGCAATGCCGCACACCAACAAAGCTGAGTGAATAAGCGCCGGTGGGGCTCTCGATCCCCAGAAGTCCACATGGCAGAGACTCGCGTGGAGCGGCCCCTCCCCCACGGATGTAGGCAGCCACGATAAGGAGACACTGGGGGCGACCGTGGATCCACTTACATGCGAGAGGCACAGCAAGAGGGGAGGGTGGCTGCAGTCGGTCTCATAGTCCTTGCCGACTAACAGCAGCAGCGTCGTCGCAGGTGGAGTTGAAGATCCGCCATGTCACCTGTCAGCCCTAAATTCAGACCCCCAGCAGAACGACAAAGCCATTCCGATTCAGCTGGGATTGGATCGGGTCAGCGGCAAATGACCCGGTGGGGTGAGGATCCCTGCACATCAGCTTGGGGCAATTGTCCATGGCATATTTATGACAGTAACGGTGCTGGAAAGGAAGGAAAGCCAAAACGGAAGGATGGCACAATCCTGCAATAGCCCTGGCCCAAACGCAAAGGGGACACTTAACTGGCAACTAATGAGAGACTGGTTGATCTAGGCACGCAAAGCTGAGTCAACACCTTCAGAAAACCCAACGCACAGCAAAAGGAGGACATGGACGGATGCCTCCTCACTGAGCTGTGTATTCCTTCCCCGCCCTTGAGCCCAAATCCCCCTGTAAACTGTTCGAAACTCATGGAAATGAGGCTCACGCATAGATGGGAGCCTAGAGCAGCGCCCTGGTGAACTTGGACTGGCTAGGTGTAGATGGGGTGAGGTGAGCCCCCGATGCTGAGGAGCGAACACGAAGGAGGAAGCAGAAGGACCCTTCAATAGCAGGCGAAAGCGGCTGTAGCCGTGGAAGGAAGGACACTATGAAACTGCACCTGAGGGGACCCGGGATCCCGAAAGAGAGCTGCATTGGAAGGCCCATCCCCCGCCGACATGGTGGGTGAAACCGCTGGGAAGGGCAGAGACGGAGACACCGGGCGGAGGTGAAGAGCAGTAAGAGGCAGCCGCCGAGCTGTTGGAGGGCGCTGACAGCTGCTGTGGCTCTTTGGGGGGAGGCGACTGCTCTCCCCAAGCAGAACACGCGGCGGCAGTGCCGGCCAGTGACGGCTTCGGGCCGGCACAAGAGGCTGGGCTCGTGAGCCCTTCCTCCCTCCCTCCACGGCGGAGTGCAGAGAGGAGGGGAGAGACCCAGGACAGCCACATGGCAGGAGGCAGTTGCGCACCGCCAGAAGTAAGGAGTCTTGGCGAAGGCTGTCTGGGTGTCAGCACGGGCACGAAGGGAGGGGAGGCCTGGGGGGTAGCCTGGACCCCCTGCAGGACATAATGGAGCCACAGCCGAACGCTTGGCATCTTCCTGACTCAAGAGGCATGGACATTGAAAGTACAATACAAGCAGTAGGAGTGTTGCTGCCTCTAGCAATGCTAGTTTGCCTGCAGTGAGAAAGCTCTGCCAACTTATTAATGAACATACAGTAGGCACATGCAGTTGGCAGCTGGAACCCCTGGACTGGGGCAATGAGGAGCAGCAACCATCTCCATACTCACCTATAGGTAACCTGTGAATTCTAGCCCCTACATCAGAAGAAATGAACATATCCTGATCAAGAAGGCCTCCCACACATGTACCAAGATAAGCGTGCGCAGCCACTCAAGGGCATAGACACACTGCCCTGGGCTAGGAGTAAACATATTCTACGCCTGAAGACAACAAGAAAGACGCACACAACCAGGAGGCAGACAATCTGGGGCGGATTCATAACTTGAACCAGGGGCTAGGTGTTAGTGCTATTTTGAGGCTGAAGCAGGCGCTGTGGACCCTCTTGCCATTCAGAGAATAAATATGACCAAACAAGGCACGAAACGGAAGGGGGTGACATCTGGGGACATCAAAACACTCAGGCAGGCAGCAGAAACCAATAAACGCAGCCAGCAACAAACGGCTGCTCAGATCCACTCTCTCCCCCACCCCCAAAAGACATGACAACGCAGAAGGAACCACCACTACGTAAATCAGACCTGTTAGCAATGTTACAGGAACTAAAGAAGGACATCAAGAATAGTGCCTCCGATTTGGTCAGGTCTACCACAGACCTCAACAAGGGTGTTACGGCAGTGGAAAAAAAGAATAGATGAGGTGGAGTTGACGGTAGCAGAACAAGCGTAGGAACAGGATGAACTGTCCAGGAGAGTCCAGATGTTGGAACAACAGATGGACTGGGTCCAGAACAAACCGGAGGATGCTGAAAACAGGTCCAGGAGAAACAATGTTCGAATTCGGGGGATCTCTAGATCAGTGTCAGACTCCGACCTGCAACAAACAGTGGTGGAGCTGTTCCGGCAGATCCTGGGCCCGGAAGATAAGAGAGACATTCTCTTGGACTGGACACATAGGGTGTACTCGACGTACCAGATCAACAAAAACCTGACCCCAGACCTGCTCACCCGAGTACATCCATTCCAACTAAAGGAAGACATCATGCTGGCAGCCTGCAGGATGGAGCCTATTCGCTTCCAATCAGCATCTATCCAGCTCTATCAAGATTTAGCACAAGCTACTTTACAAAAAAGGAAGCGCCTACAAGTGGTCACGGATTGGCTGAGAACCAGGAAAATTAGGTATCGTTGGATGTTCCCAACCACGCTCTGGTTCGAATGGAAAGGTCAGCGGTATACGATTGCAAAGGAAGAAGACATGGATGACCTCATGAGTAGGTAAGGGGTTGAGGCCGACGGCACGGAAGGAAATGCCTCTGGGCACACAGGAGATGGGGATGACACGATGAGAAAGCGTTGAAAACCAGCACGGCCTCGTCCAAAGGGCTGCAACAGAGAGCCAAAAGCGACAGATCCCACATGAGGGGCATAAATTGAGGACTATACTCTTCAATGATGAAACTGCTGAGGTCTCGTTGGGGGCAGATGGTTATGAGAGGGAAAAAGGGGGGTTGGATGACAACAGAGGTTAAACCCTCCAGGGATACATATCCTGGAGTGGAAGCATGTAAGCAACACACTCACGCGGGGAGAAAAAGGGTGGAGGGTGGATGAGGGGCATGGTTCCCAATTTTCCCGGGGTGAACAAACCTGGTGAGTCACTGTGACGGATCATGGTGGGAGTTAAAGTTGAAGTTCAAGGGAATGTTATAAGTTGGGGGTTTGTGGGGATCTGGATGGGGGGAAAGTAACGGTTATTGATATGCAAAGTGCAAGGGCAACCGTCAAAGGTCTTGGCGGGAACGGAAGCTGGTTAGAGGGCATGCAACATTACTCACAGTATGGCTGACTTGACATTTGTCACGTTAAACGTTCAGGGGCTAAACTCTCCAATAAAAAGGAGATCAATTATGAGAAGGCTCTCCGAACTGCAGGCCTCAGTGTTCTGGGTACAAGAAACGCATCTACTTCCAGGGGATGAACATAGGCTGAAACATAGAGCTTTCCCAACACAATTCCTAGCTTCAAGCGGAACCAAAAAGAGGGGAGTAGGCATTCTTATAGCTAAGGGGGTACGTTTTCAGAAGCACTTTATTAAAAAGGACCTGGAGGGCAGATGCATGATCCTGGTAGGGATATTGATGGGTCAGCAGGTCACCATGGTGGCAATCTATGCCCCTAATGATAAACAAGAGGGGTTCCTACTGGGCTTGATACCGAAAATTGCAGAATGGGACAGGGGGCAGATCCTAATAGGGGGGATTTCAACTGCGTAATGGACGCCCCAATGGACAAAACTCTCCCCGCGACCCCCCAATGACAACGTGCGTAAACAAGCTCTGGCTCAGTTTCTTAGGGACCTACATTTAATAGAGACCTGGCGGTTCTTTCGCCCCCAAGAAAAAGCCTACACTCATTTCTTGGCCGCGCATAAAGGCTTTTCCCGGATTTACATGATCTTGGTCTCTGACACAGCTATCCCACAAGTCACGGGGTGGTCATAGGGGTACAATGTATCTCGGACCACGCCCCGGTTTCTTTGACAATGGAATGTAGACCCCGCTCTCTCAGACCCGCAAACCATGGCGCCTAAACGAACTACTCTTAAAAGACCAGGCCGTTGGATCGGAGATAGAATTGGTATTAAGGAATTACTTTAATGAAAATATTACGCCCGGGGTCAACTGGGGAACAATATGGGATGCAAGCAAGGCAGTAGTGCGAGGCGAATTTATAGCGCACACAGCAAGCTTTCTGAAGAGAAAAGGGAGGGAGAGGCTGGAATTAGAAACCAAAGTAAAAACCGCAGAGACCCACTACAGGGACACAAGGTCCTCGAAAGCATGGCGGGAACTTAAGCAAACTAAAGCCGCATTAGAGGCCCACTATGCGGATAAATCCGCACAGCTCCTTCTTCGAACAAAACAGATGTATTATATGAAAGGGGACAAGGTTAATCGTTTTTTAGTGGCCAAACTAAAGAAACAGAGAGTCCGTAATCGTATCAATCAACTCAAACAATCAGGGGGAGGTGTGGAAAGAGGGATATCCGAGATTATGCATACATATTACTCAAGTAACTTGAAAGGGGATAATCTACAAAGGGAGGCGCAGACAGAGTTCCTGGCGCAGGTGGAGGTTCCGCAAATAACGGAGGAGGATAGGCAAATGCTGGAGGCACCAATATCGGAGGAGGTGGTACGGGGGGTTATTAAGGCCCTGAAAGGGAATAAATCCCCAGGGCCAGAGGGTCTGTGTAACGCATACTACAAAACATTCCAGAATACTTTAGCGGGTCCACTAACAAACCTTTTCAACTATATGAGGGATACTGGGAATGTTTCTGGGGACATGGGTCCAGCTACCACAGTGCTCTTGTTAAAACCAGGAAGAGACCCAACAGAATGCGCAAGTTAACGCCCTATCTCATTGTTAAATGGGGATGCAAAGATTTATTCCACTATTCTGGCACAGAGACTGGCTAGCGTCCTCCTGAAGATCATTCACCCGGACCAGGCAGGCTTTGTAAAAGGGCGTCACACCTATGACAACATCTGCAGGGCTATAAATACCATTGAATGGGGAAGAAGGACGGGACAACGCATGGCAGTGTTAGCATTGGACACCTCCAAGGCCTTTGATAGCCTTGACTGGGGCTCCCTACAGTTGACCCTTGAGAAATTCGGTTGTGGGCCTGTCACATGATCTTGGCCAACTATGGGAACCCAACCACAAGATTAATGATTAATGGGCAACTCACAAACAGCATCCCAATTTGCAAGGGAACTAGGCAAGGGTGCCCGCTCTCCCCGCTGATCTTTGCCATAGCCATGGAGCCCTTGGCACAAATGGACCGGACAGCACAAGGTATTCAGGGGGTGGATGTGCCTTTACGCGGACAACATTCTATGGTTCCTAAAAGACACGGCCCATTCACTCCCCTAAGCCATTAAATTACTAGAAAAATTTGCAGGGGTGTCAGGATTTCCCATGAACTATCCTAAATCCAAGGCACTCAATATCAATGAAGAGCCAGAGCAGGTGACTGAATGGGAGAGCCGATACCCACTAAAATGGGAACGAAGGTCCATTGCCCATCTAGGAATACACGTAACACCCACCTATGAGAGGCTATATGGGGCAAATATCCCGAGATTGCTGAAAGCCCTGATGGAAGACCTCAAAAGATGGAACATGCAGGAACTATCCTGGTCAGCACGTATAACAGCCATCAAGATGTCCCTAGTCCCCAGATTCTTATATGTAATGGGGGCACTCCCGCTGTGGATCCCAGACCCAGCGATCAAGAACCTGCAAAAGAAAGTTATGACCTTCATTTGGAAAGGGAAGAAGCCCAGGGTCCCAAGGAGGGTCCTCTTTCGGCCGCTGGCAATTGGGGGTTTGGGGGTACCAGAACTCTGCAGATACTTGTGGGCAGCACAGGTGGCACCAATGCTACAATGGGTTTCCTGGGAGAATCAGAACCAATGGGTAATCTTGGAAAGGGAAGCAACGGGGACCCCCCTGGAGTGTCTGGGGTTCTTGGGAACGAGACATAGAGGGGGAGAGGGGGCACTATTGGAAACTACAAAAGCTACTTTGTGGTACTGGGACAAGGCATTAAGGGGTAAGAAGATAAAAATAGGAGGAGCCCCACTAACGCCAATGGCCCATAACCCAGACTTTACTCCAGGCATGCAACCCTATTTCTGGTCCCGTTGGGAGGGAGGGGGAGCACTGACGCTAGGGGAATTTTATTCAGAGGGGGCACCCCTGACGTTCGAAGGGCGCAAAGGGAAATTTCTGGTACCGGAGACTGAACGATATAATTACGCCCAAATTAGGCATTGAATCAAAAACACAAAGGTGGAGGGAGCATCCCGAGCACCGGTAAGGCTGGAACTCTCAATAAAAGAGGGGGCACTTGAAAAGGTGGTATCAAGAATATACTGATTACTTAGCGGGGTGCACCCACAAGAAACCCTACCATACATGCAGAAATGGGAGGAAGATGTGGGAAAACCGATATCCTTAGGGACCTGCGGACGAATATGGAGGCAGGCTGCGAAAAGCTCTAGATGTGTCTCAATTAAAGAAGCGGCCTATAAGCTACACTTGAGATGGCATATGACACCACAATGCATACATGCGATTAACTAGAGTTATTCCTCACTCTGTTGGCGGGGCTCTGGGGGCACTGGTGACTTAATCAACATGTGGTGGGCTTGCCCGCTGGCACAGACATACTGGAAAGAAATCCTGAATCACATCAAAGAAGTGGTGGGGGTGCAGCTCCCCATGGACCCAATAGTGGTACTACTGGGGGAAACGGTGGAAGGTAGTTACACAAGTACTAGGAACAGAGCCACGCTTATAACCCTTAAACCCAGAATCCTTCGTAAAGTCTCCGTCCTGTGACCGAGCAAGACCGGCATAATCTATTTGACCCTGCAACGTACCTAACCATACAAGAACTACTTTTTAACCAAACAATGCCAAGACCAACAGAGAAGAAGCCGGGGTTTGATTGGTTAACAGTTACACCCAAGATCCTACATCCAAATGAAATGAAAACTGTAAAGAATGGTTCAAAGGCTTTGTTTGTTGTCATAAAATTGTCAACTGCGCTCTTGAGTTGAAAATAAAATAAAGTTTGTAAAAAAAAAAAGAAGCTGTTTTTTATTAGGGCCATATATGACAGCTTAAGTAATCTTATGATCACCCTATGATCCCCTATGTAATGTTGGGGAGGAGCCAGCGCCTTCCTGCACCCCCCAAACGCTTTACAATTAGACAAGACTTCTCTAAGCACTAGAGCACTGAGAAAGCTTTTTCATGCAAAAATAATCACACACAGACGTGGCCAGGCACTAAATGAAGATAGTTAGTATTTAAGTATAAGGTGTAAATAACTATTAGCTGAATGAATTTGTAAAAATTTTAAATTGTATTTTGTTTTTCTCAAAGCACGGTAAAGAGCAGAATGCTCTGTGCCAAAAGGAATGCAACCTGAGCTAAAAAAAAATAGACTGCAGGCATTGCCTGGTGTTCGCTAGCTCTGGCAGAGTACACGAAGTGGCTGAGCCGCTGTCTCCTGTCCATAAAAAGCCTAAGCAGACTAAGAATAGGGGAGTGTACATGCTCATGCACACAATGCAACATTACGTGAAAATAAGGTTTTAAGGGGAATGACTGGACCAGTTAAAATGAGTATATTGAGTGAAGTATGGAAGGTATGACAAGAAAATGAGTTTATATATAAATGTTTATAATATAGCAAAATGATGATAAACAGGAGCTACAATGTATTCTTGCATAGCTAGCAATATGCAAAGTAGTTTGTCCTAAATGGAAACCCGCCATGCAGGAAGGAAGTCTGCAGCATCCCTTGTAGGGGAAGAAGGACCATTTTGGATGAGTCATGCAGTATCCAAGTTAAACAGTATATAAGGCTCCTCCTTGGCACCAGTTCGCAGTAGCCAGCCACGGAAGAAGGACCGAATGCTGGTGGGGGAGCAGAGTTCTTTGCCCCTACGCCCCCGCCTTCATTTCTTTACAGATTAAACGTATTATCCTTGCAAGATAAAGACTCTTGGCCTTAATTCCCTAGAGGGGTGAACTTTAATCTGGTGTGACCGTGATTAGGGGTACCCATATACTTAAGGGGTACCCCTGTAAGTTGGGCTACTTTTCAGTAACAATACCTTGCGTTTTCCTGGTGAATTAAGGCCCTGCACAGTCAGAGTCAGGCTGGGAAAATCAGGGGGCGCCATCATGCTCTACATCTAGCCAAAAATCCCTCAGCAGAGCCAGAACAATAAACGGGAGAGCCCCTGCCAAGGACACCCCTTTAATCACAGCAACAAAGATTTCTTGTGTGACCAAAAAAAAGATGTAACCCCCAAAACAAACAGTGGAAATATAACGGCTTTCTACAAGCAATTTCGTAAGCATTTGTGGTAACTTATACATGGTCGCAATTCCCTTGTGGTACCCTTTTAACCACACAACTATACTCCCAAATCCTCAAACAACAAGCAACATATATATGCTCTCCCTGATGGGTTGAGCGCATGAACTAGTGATGTCAACTGATTAAAAGTAATCAGTCCCCATATAGTGGTCCAAAGTATCAGGTAGGGGCTCTCCAAGCCGACTCGATCTCAGCATCTGCAGATGATTTCACCAAATGGCTCCTCCTCCTTGATTTTCTGGTGCTGCTTCTGAGTCTCGAGCTTTAACCATCCTCCATCCCATCGTCACCTAGGGTAGAACCCGGAGTAGCCGCCAATAATTCAGCCACCTCCTCCTTCGAGCCATTGGCTTATTGTTGATTTTGATATTTAAAGAGCAATTTCCAGGGGAAACCCCTGCATATTTGATGTTTCTTGATTGTAGCCACAACGTGACTATAAGCAGCTTCCGCCTGTTCGGCTATGTTCTAGGTGAGAGATCTTGATATAAAGAAAGCTTCGTCCCCCGGAATTCAGCTGGCTCTTTCCTTTGGGCTGCCATCATAATCCCCTCCTTTCACTGAAAGTAGTGAACTCTGGAGAGCACATCAGGCACCTGATTGCGCTGTTGTTGCATCGAAGTGTATACACAGTGTGTTCTATCCAGCTCCAGAGCTGTGGTGTCTGGGAGGTCAAGTAAGGATCGGAACAGGTGTCAAACATTCTGTACGGTCTTGATCTTGTTTATCCAACGTATCCAGATGTTGTTTATTTGCAATCTGTTCTCAAGATCCTCCTATTTGGCCCAAATCACTTCTAGCTGTTCTTCAATACCCTCCACCCTGTTTGCCAGCGCCACATGCTCATGTGCCTGATCGCATAGCGTATGTCCGTCCTCTTTCACATGCGACTCCAGCCCCATCAGATGCGAATTGAAATCAACAACAGTTTTGACCAATGCCTCCTTTATTTGTATATTTGTTTAATATGCATATAGCCAACAGCGGCTTTACATATTTCACACTTATCCAATTCTTAAAAACACACATCAAACAATAGCTAAAATCACATAAAATATGCCATTTATAAAACCATAATACCGAAAGTTAATTCCTTTTAAAATGGTTAAAATGAGCTCATAAAATGTCATTGTGTGGAAAATAAGATTTATGTCATTACCTCCTAACAGGATTTGCCATAGTACATCTATAATTTTCATATTAATGGTATTGTACCTTTTCAAATAGTTATAACGCAACTGATTAAGACTCTCACAGTGGTACATGAGATGTTGCGCAGTTTCAATAGTCTCAGTACCACACAATATACATAGTCTCAAATTTCTTTCAATCCCAAGTTTGGCTCCCATGATTTCCATTGTGTCTTGCTTATTAAATTTAAAGAGTAAATAACACCTAACAATGGTACAATGAGGAAACAAACTTTGATATTTAGGTTTTTTTAGCGTCGGCAGACCAGTGTTCTAGAAATAGACCGCTGTTGGTCTTGGTAGCTAAGTTAATCATGTCTCGCTCTTTGGCACAAGTATAAATCGACCTTTTATGTAGGCGTTTAACTTTGGCATAAGAATAATAGAACCATATAGGAGCATTCTCTTTAGCCTATCTGACGTATATCATACATAATGAATTAACCGCCCTTAAATTATAATGATTGTCATTGAATTCTTTCATCAGTTCCACTATAAAGGTCTTATTGTTGAGAGAGCTCAGTTTCACAAATAGCATAGCCATTGTATATTCTAAAATGTCACTGGCATATCTTAAATCACACTCCAATAAAATATATTCACATGATAAAAATGTCGGCATTCTAAATAACTGTCTTAAAATGTTCCCTTCAAACTTGTTAAGATCATATTTAAAATCCAATCCCCAGATCTCAGCAGCATACAGAAGACAAGATACAATTTTAGTAGAATACAGCAATAAAACAGTATTGACAGAAAATCATCCTTGCTTTTCAATAAAGTGACTTAGTGCTCTTCTTGTACATTTCAGTTTTGTTTCAGACTAAGGTTGGTTCCAAGTTAGTTTGTGGTCTATGATCACACCTAGATATTTGTAGCATTCGACAATTTCAATCTGTTTTTTGTTGATAAACCATTTGTAATTATTGGATCGGGAATGTTTAACTTTACCTAGGAATGCCATCACCTTGGTTTTACCAATGTTTATTTCTAAACCATTTTTTGTTGCAAACTGCTTCAAAGCATTCCATTTATTTTGTAAACCATTGGGGGTGTACTCCAACAACAAAAGGTCGTCAGCATAGCCGAACCATCCCGGCCTTAAATTAGCTATATCATCAGCAGCAGTGTTGCATAGCTCTTCTGAGAAATCAGCAAGATAAAGATTAAATAAGGTTGCTGCTAATGTACAGCCCTGCTTGACTCCTCGCAGAGTTGGGATCAATTTGGATAGTTTTCCTTCCCCATCTAGGCGGATTCTAACTGAGGTATCAGTAGATAGAAGTTGAATCATCTTTAATAAGCCTGATGGTATTCCCCACTTTTTTTGTTTAATCCATAGCCTTTCACGCACTATGGTATCAAATGCTGCGGTAAAATCTATAAATACAGCATAGACAGGTAATTTCCAGACCGCCGACGAGTACTCAACTGCGGATACTAAATTAATAATATTGTGGATAGTGGAGGATTGGGCTCTAAAACCAGATTGTTTAATTGGTAAAATGTGGTGATCTGCTATCCAATCATTTAATTCGATCTTTTGCGAATAGTTTAGCATGAATATCCAACCTGGCGAGCATTCTATAATTCTTGGTATCTTTCCATACGACTTTCTTATCTATCGGCAGGATTATGCTTTCTCGCCTGATTTGGGTATTATACCAAATATTCCTATCCAGCTAAACAGAATAAACAACGCACTTGCCCATTTCTCAGGAGCCATCCGAAGCAGCGCGTTATAGGTCCCATCAGTGCTGGTTGCTCTGGAGGTGTGTAGCTGTTCTATCAATTTGTTTAGGCTAACCACAGTGTAACTACCATACCATCTAGTCTCCTCAACACATATAATTTCTTCTCTTATCACATGTGTACAAAGAGTCTTTTTTACATGAGCGATCCACTCACTCTCTGCTACACTATTTATAGATAGGGATTTCCTTTTGGTGTCATTCATAATGGGCCACATACCCTGATGATTATTGTTCGGAGCACAGTCAGCGATGGCACGCCATGTCTCTTCAACATCATGTAATTGGTAATATCGCAGCCAATTTATATATATATATTTTTTTACCAATCTTATCTGCATGGTGGCATCTATCTTTTGCGCGTTTTTTATTGATTTAATTGAATGTCTTAGTTGTTTAGCTTTGTGGATAGTCCAATTATAGGGATTTTTTATCATGGGAGAGATTCCATCTTTCACTGGTGCTAACATACTTCAGTTTCTGTATTGAGACTTCTTTAATCGTGTTTACCAGATGTTCAAATTTAGTTATTATTCCATTAGTGCTCTCATCTGCTGTATTTGCCAGCTGTTCTATAAAAAGTATTAATTGATATTCAGCCACCTCTTTGGCTTTTTCTAGTTTGTTAGGTTTCCATGTGATACGATTGCCCGCATTGTTAGTGCCTATGTTGCCATTAAGTTGGTATATAGTCTTTTCCTTGGTGTTAGTCATCAGCAGATATAACGGAAGATGGTTGCTTTCTTCTTTAAATCCCACAGCCATATCAATCACCAAGGTATCGGTTCTTGAATTCACCACCATATAGTCAATCGAAGATAAACTAGCACCACTAACTCGAGTTGCACTACGATTGACATCACCCATTGTATTACCATTCAACATTTTCAAGTGGTATTTAAGAAACAGACAAGCCCAGGGTCTTCCATAGATATTAGATAAACCATGTTCTATGGGTCCAGAGCTCTGTTCACCTATCTCTGGATTGTCAGGCAACACTATCTTAGCGTTAGTCGCCGACTATCATAATAGGCATATTGGAGTCAGTTTCCTCTAAAATTCTAGAGACAGTGGCAAGATTCATTTTATTGCAGACCCCATTAGGAGGATTATATATGTTAACTAATAACAGATTTGAAAAGTGAGGTTGGTTAGTCCTAACCATCACTGCCAACACCATCGCAGTGGACCAAATAGTAGTATAACCTGTCCACGGGTGCCTGATGGAAGTTAGCAGTCCCCCTTTAGGGCGACCTCTCAGTCCCTTTGTTGCTAAGCGTTGTATGGTGCACCACCCATCTACAACACATTGTTTGTAAAGCCATATTTCCTGGAGTGCTACCATACAAAAGCGGTGAAGATTAGCCAATAACCGGTCATCTCCTGTGTAGTGTAGATTCCCCCTAGTATTCCACGATAGTACCAGATTGATGTAATCAGGATCGTTGTTCAAAACAGGGTTTAAATGCCATCGGTAGCCATTGCCAGTAGCCATCAGACATTAATCCCTCCATTTCTGGTTCTATCATATGTTTAGTTTTTGGTATAGTTGGGACCATGGGTACATTGGCCGTTCAACGGTTATCAGCCACTGCAATCTGATGGTCTTTATTGAGCTTAGGGACATAGGGTAGCATCTGATTCTTTACGCATTGATGTTTCCTTGTACGTATAACCCAATTTACCAAAAAGGTCACAATGGATCAGAATATACTCCAGAGTGACGATATCAGCACACCACACATTTGTGGTCACCATCATTGGAGTCACTAATTGATCCACTATCTTGAAGTCTTTAGATGACACCATACGCAAAGGAACAATAGATGCGCATAGATCTAATATGCGACGCCTATTAAGGACCTCCAGTTTTTCTGTCGTGGTAATAGCCTGAAATTGCAATGCTGTTCTGATCTTGGTGATCCGCCTTGATGGTCCTGCAGCTATAAACTACCTCCGTCCCCAAGTACCGCTCGAGCAGGTAAAGAATACTGCCCTAGCAATCTTTGAGGCCACAGGTGATGAGTGGCGTCGTCAATCAGATACCCGGAACACCGGAAGGACCCCTGAGTGCTGTAAGGCAAAGGTTAGGATCAGGTATACTATGAACAATAATGGCAGTGCAAGCAAACAAGGAAAAAATGACAAAGCTTACCCTGGGGATGATAGGACAGGTAGTAAACCTGAATAGACAACGAGGGAAGACCGACAGCAGGCTGGGATGTACAGCACTTCCTCCAACTCACACCGGTAGCCAGAGCGTGACCAGATAGCAAGTCCATCCAAGGTCCAGGTGGTGAACCCCAAATGACTGAGGAGACAAAACGTGATCGACAGGAATTGCGTGGGTAGAAGTTCGCCAAAACAGAAGGGTAATCCAGAGCAATTCCAGGGCCAGAAAGAGGGGGTCAAGAGTTCCAAGGGTCCAGAAGATGCGTCGAAACAAAAGGGTAATCCAAGACAAGTCCAAGTAACGGTCCGTGGTCGAGTTCCAAAGTGTATCAAGAAGAACGAGGGTAATGCCGAACAGGTCACTGGTGGAAACAGCTGTGAAGCACTGAGTGTTTCCTCTCAGCTCTTTTTGAAGGAAAGGTAGCTCACGTGACAGGGCACGTGACCGCACAGGAGCGTCACGTGATGGACGGACGCCATCAGTGATTGGTGTTCGTCCGATGTGGACGCCAGCGTTGGCTACAGGCGATCCCGTGACCAGTCTCGTGATCGTCTGAGCGAGACGCGATCAGGTTCCCCCGTGCGCGGGGGCTGGAGCCGACGATGCCGGAGCCGTCGGGCATGTATGAGACGCCATGGCAAGCGCCAGCACGGAAATGGGCGGAAAGAGGTGGTTCTGCCCCCTCGGACATCCCGCCTGCCGTGTCTTCCCCGTTGGTGTGGGTGGTGGGTACGGGAACGAATGGTGCCTGGTGAGTGACGGGAGGAGGGCAGGACCGGGGACGTGACAAATGCTCTAATAAAATTTGTTGGGTCTTTTTTGTAGGTCGGAATATTATTCTCAGACTCCATAGTATCTTCAAATCGCACAGATTTGTTCATCGGTTTAGCACCATTGTTATTTTTTTGCTATCGCCTCAGGTCCTATTTTGGGATCGGTGTTATCCAGCTTCTCTGCCTGCCTCAGCAAATATGTTTGCATGTCTATCAGAACAGCATCAGATATGCCACTAACTTTCTTCCCATTCATTTTACCAATCTTATACATTTTTGTCACACCCAGCCAACTATCTAATGTTGGCGACGAGGCATGACATTAGCGATCTGTGGTCTAGGTCTAAGTTTAGGTACTTTCTTTAGCTTGGTTTTTAAGGCCAGTTTCTCAGATTGGGCATGTATTGCCACAGTGTGAACACCCACAACATTAGGCTCTTTAGTCAATGGTGCAGGTTTGGAATGTGGGGGTTTTATAGAGATTAATGGGGTGGTAGTTGTCGCAGTCTCATTTTAGAAGCTAAAACTTCTCTGACTACACACCCATTTTTTAGGCTTCTACCCACTCTACCACTGGCCATAGCGGCGTGGGATAATTGTTTCTTTGTATGTTTACTGCCCTTTTTTAAATTGTTTTTATAGCTAATATTACCGTTTATCTTTTCAGTAATAGTATATCTGTAAAGGTAGTTGATGCAGTCTCTGGATTGGGCAGGAGTGAATCTTTCGCTGCTGAAGTAGGGGAGAATTTGCTGATCTCTGCTTCAGTGTTAACACCTACACCTCTAAGTGTCATTCTTCCCATGTTCCTACTTTTATCTAGGAGCAACAAGTGGACACCTCATTTATGCTCAATAGTTTCGCATTTATTGACTAAATTAGTTCAAACATTCTCTAGTGCCTCAAATAGTTCTTCTGTATTCATAATAGCAAAGATTACATTATTCAGAGAGGCAGTAGTGTTAACATTAAATTTACTGTCATTTGAAATCAGGACTTGTGAAGTGTTTGGCACCTCATCAACAGAATTACACGCTTCATTACATATTATCAGTCCCGTTACTGTATCGACAACAAATCTTTCTAGCAAATTGCTAATGGACACGTCATTATTCTGTATGTAAGGTATAGCTTTTCCTTTTTGCATGTTTCTTCAAGCTGATTAAGTGAAGTATCGGTGAACACTATGGTCTCTAACAAACTCTGTTTTGCCATGTCTTTTAATTTTGGAATTAACCTCGGCATGTCACAAGACACACTATCACGTAATGACTCTCTGTTAGCCACTGGGTCTAATGTGTCATGCATCTCACGTATCACAATCTCACGCCACTCATTCTCTATCACTAATGTGCTTTTATGGGTGATTATACTTTAATCATTAGAGGGGACATTTTCACTTGGCTCCTCTAACACTAACGTTAATAGCTTAGCACCTATACAGGGAAGTCTAAGCGCCAAATCATCAACAAGTTCATTTCTCGTATTTTCCTCTTCCACTGCAGACAGCTGTGCTGATGTGACACAGGTAGTGCGCTCCATTTTGCTAAAGAAAGTAGTCATCTTTGCGAGCTTTCCCTCAGGTAGCAAGCCAGGTTTCGAAATTATGTTTCGTTTGCACATTCTACTAGGTCTCAGCGTCATTTCAGCAGAAGGTGCCCCAGAAGTGTTCCTCATCGTACGATCACTTGCTTTCCGGGATGGGTTAGTGGAGTGGGCACCAAAGGACCGTAGTTCCATGTACTTACTGAGTTAAATCAATTACAGCTCTGTTTTTTTATCAGACGCGTGTCACAGCACAGAACCTATAATGTATATTGCCGGGCAATGTATACGCATAATGCATAGCTCACCAGTTTCTCATTGCGGATATACACCATTCATAACGGCATACTAAAGATCAGAAAAACTGCGCTGATAAAACTAGTATCTCTTGCAGGAAAAGCGCTACTTCAAGAAGCTACTTCCAAAAAGCACGCGCCAAAAAGCACATGCACCTTGCTTTATGTAGCTTCCTGTGTAAAAGGGGGCGAGACTCCCAGTCGTATTACCTAACAGTACACTACACATGGTTTCAAGAACTCCGAGCAGAGTAGCCTCACAGACAACAGCGCTACTTCCATGCCTCCTTTATAGATTTGATCTCTACTGTGAGATCCTGTGTCAGGGCGGAGAGCATCACCATAAGATTCTCCTTAGTAAAAGGGATTTGGTAGAACTGTTCTGGGAGGGAGGAACCACATTTAGCCATCTCACCAAGGTTAGCTGGTACTCCCGGCCGACAGTGCTCCTCAAGCCAGCCCAGGAACCCCTTTCAGATGGTTCCAAGCAAATTGGCTTTTTAAAGGCACATTCCTAGCTGCTGTTCAGGGCACTAGTTTATATTGTAAATGCAGCAATATCTCCCAGAGGCCCAGATTCACAGTACTATATGTGGCTCGTTCCGCGCAAGCAATTACACAGGGCTGCCAAGTGTAGTGTGCCTCTGAACGTGGGGGATCTCACAGTTGGGCAAGAAAAACAATCTTCTATGAATGCAGCCCACTTCCACCAACCGTCCAGGTTCGCAACTATTGAAACGCCACTGTCAATAACAATTGTAGTAGAGGCCCATAGGTTGTGTAGTGTGACCCTTCAAAGCACTGCATAGACTCACTTGTACTGGATCAATGGCTGACCGCTATTACAGCCCTGCTCCCTCTGTGTCATAACGGGCCGCTGGGGGATCTATGAAGTTATATTCAATCCAGCCTGCTGGCCCTCCACTGGTCTGCATACGTGCGTCTCTGCCCTCCACCATGTATATCCAGACAAGCACACTCCTGCTGTCAATGCTGCACACGCATTCAAGCGTCTTTGCAGGCTGGCGCACGCCCCCTCTCCCTCCCTCCCTCCCTCACTCACCCACGGGATGCGGGGGACCGACCTGGCAATGTACCTGGGTCCCGCTGGGTGCCCCCCCATGCATTCTATGAGCAGTGGGAGAGCGCTCTGAGCTCCCCGCCTGAGTCCGTCCTCTGCTTTAGACGCCAGCAGCTTCCGAGCCCTAGGATCCTCCGTGGTCGGGCTGCCCCCAGGCACCTCACCGCAGCAGACACCAAGACCCGCAATCTGCCACTGGAAATCACACTCCCTCCTCTGAAGCCGCCATCTGTTACAGCAGAGCGTGGCCACTCAGCCTATGAAGGGTGTAAGGAAGGCATGGCATCAATAGTAAGACAGACACAAGTGACCACAGTTCAAGGGTGTTTATTGAACTTTAACAAGGGTGTTATAAAAATCTACAGATGGGAGCAAGTTACGACCATCAAATAATAATAATGCTGTCCTAGTGGAGTCTCGTCAAAATAAAAGGGCCTATACTAAAAAAAAAACTATTGCCAATCCTTACCGCTTAATAAAAATAGTGTTCATGAAAAAGAAAGAAGTGTTTGCAAAATGATTTGTCAGGACTCTCAGACCATTGGCTTTCCTTCCCCACGTTTTCAGCACGGGACAAGGCGGTTCACTCGAGTATAGCACACTCTCGGGCTTCTTCGACAGGAGGACACAGTTCCCTAACCAGAATCTGGTCCTTCTGTGCCCAAATCTCTTAAGTTATCAAAGTCTCTTGATGCAGAGGGCCTGATGTACAAAACCAAACGAAAAGTGCCTTTCCTTTTACAAACACTCAAGTTAGGTGATTCCTGGATCCCCCTCAGCCATGCTTAGATCCCTTTTATACCACAATGGTTACTTTGGATGCCCCTCTTCCGGGCTCAAATCCCCTTCTCCAATGTTCAGAGAATATCATTTCTCGGGTGACTCAGGGTTCACCCGGATCCCCCTCAGCCAAGCTCAGATCAATTGCAGTTTGTATTAGGTATAGAAGACTTTCGAATGTGCACAGGGTTTAGCTTGACCCATTGCAGGACCACTTCAATTTACCAATTCACATTTCACATTTGCCACCTGTCAATTGGATACCTAACAGAGACCTTTGAATGAGCACCCACGTGATGCCGGACCACTCTGTATATTGTATCTATCTTGGCTTCAAAAGTTCAGTCACTCCTTGGATGTTCAATTATATTTGCGTTGCTCATCACATACGCTTCACACACTGTTTCATCAGATTGCTTCTTACAAAGTTGCTGCTTGCAACCCTGGTTCTAACACAGGCCGATCTGCTATCAGTCTCCCTGACTCACCGGCTGTGCTGACTTTACTAGTTCTGCTTTGTTGTAGGAGCCAAGGACAGTACCACATCGGAAATCGCTCCGGTCCGCCTTGGCTATTAACGCGGGAGTGCCACGGGTACCTCTGACACACAATGCACCTTTCTCCAGCTTTAATTCCGGTTCTTATGTTTCTTATTCTCGAGGGCTCGTGAAAGTAACGGTTTTCCTCCAAAAAGGTCAAGGGCACTTGCCTCATTGCACCCCTCCCTGGTCTTGCCGTCTTTCTCCTCGTATTAAACTGCCATCTCGGAACTGCTGCTTCCTCATGTGTTTTCCTTGCTCAGTTTGCTTTCATGCTCTGCCTTTTATCCATGTAGGAAAGTGTGATGGAAGTCAGGTGTGTCTAATTATCAGTAATTGCCTGACTCTGCCTTACCCTTGTGATGGGACATGTCGGGTATACAGATCAGGTGTTAGTCCATTTTCTCTCACAGTGAGCTGTCAGCGAGAAAGTATTTGTGTTGGAAAAGGGGGGGTTGAGTTCCTAAGTATCCTACCTGGGGAAAAGGTGTTACCGGGAAGGGGATACAGCATCTCACCATCCAGTGTCCCACTCCCTGAATACTTCCCATCCATGTGATCTGGGCCACCCCCAGGAATTGGATCCAAAAGCGATGGCTGTGTCCTGGCCACCTGTATGACAGATCCCTGGAGACTAGCGGGTGAGACACCCATGCAGTGTCTGCCATGTTCCATCCGCGGCAGGAGTTGGCCCAGGATCTGCACCCAATCCGCTTGGTGCATTAGCTGTAAACCTGCAAATCAGCTGGCATTGGGTACGTTGCCACCAGGAGAGCTGTGCCACACGATGAGGGGTTCATTTTATTAATAAAGCAGCATTTATAAGGGGTTTTACAGGACAATATGACGAAGCGTGCAGCAGGCACATCCATCTTGGGTGCCTGCTGGCCACGCCACCCGATTCTCAACCTTTTTTGCTTAGTCATTGTATTAAATGCCATGTTCTCTTCCTCATTGTTATTGTGCCATTTTAAACGTCTTTGTACAGCGTTTTGGTAATAGCAGTACAGAAATGGATTGGAATAGATTACACCAAATAAATTATCTAATTTCAGAATTTGCCGAAAAATGAAGATTTTTGTAACTACTGTTTAATTTTTTCACAGATTTTTAATGACTATGAAAAATTGCTCCATTCAGAAAACTATGTGACGAAAAGACAATCTTTGAAGGTAAAGTAGATTTTCTGATCATCTCATTGTTGTGATTATAATCTGTTGGGTGCTTTCATTAACTGTGAATCTTAAAATAATGGCACCTGCCTCAAGTCTGCTATCACAATGGCTTGTTTGGGACAGTTTTGAGCCATAAAAATTATCTACATCGAGTTCTATTCTTGGTCGCCATAAAAACTGTTTCATTTTGCTAACATTCAGCTTTTTAAAAATATGATTCGTTTTTTGTGGATTCTTTATTTAGAGCAGTGGTATTCAAACTTATTTATGCGAAGCCCCCTCTGGAGTAAAAATATTGTCATGCCCCCCCTTCCCCACTTTAGTATAAATAGTGTTGCCAGCCCCCAGATACCATATCTTCTTATATTTTCTATTGAAAGAAGTTGCCGAACTCTATTTTTGAAGAGCCTCGCACCCCCTCGGCCATCCTTTGAGCCCCCCAAGTGCGGCCCGCCCCACAGTTTGAAGACCACTGATTTAGAGGTTCAGTACGGCAAAAACTTCCCACACGTTATCCTACATATATGACCATCAAAGAATCTTAATCTCTTTATCCATCACAGTATGTTGACTGTAATGATTACTTTAAAGCAGTAAATAATCCTTCCAAAATCATGAAACTGAGTTTATTTTTTCAGTACTATTAAAACAAGATGGAGGGTGGTCGCTGCCGGATGTTAACGAAGATGGCCATGTTTTGTTCTAGTGCTGTTCCCTCCATAAATGTGCTTCTCCAGCATTGTATCTTTCATAGATTCAGATGCTTGAATATTCCCCTTCGTCAGACTGGGAATCCTCGGTGAAAAAAATGATTATCAACATTTTTTAATATACATCCCTTCTCCCCTAGAGAATGCATGTAAATACTCCATTGTGGCCTATGAGCCATTCTATTGTGTAGTCCCTCCACCTCACTTTGGTTCTTCATGGCCCCAACCAATGAGGTGACAGGGTTTAAGCTCTGCCCCAGTCAGCCATCTTCAGATTTTTCACCGCAGTCTATCAGACAGTAGGAATCCTCCAGCTCTCTGAGCTTTCAAATTTAATTCACCTTTTGTGTGCAGTTCATATTCTTGTAATGTATTCTACTAGTTTCCCTTTCTTAGGGTCTTTCTATCCTGAGCCTTTGGGCTCTGTAAAATGTTTTTCCTGGCACTTTTTCATCGAGTGAAAGTTCTCCTCAGCATGGCTGAGCTTCAGTCTGCCAAGAAGCCTTTCCTGTTTAGGGACTGCACGAGGTGCAGGAAGAAACTTGTCTACATGAAGGATCCACATGACCACTGTATTTACTGCTTATATCCACATGACATCAACAGATGTGACATTTGCAGGACTTTCTCCACCAAAACCCTGCTAGACAGACACAGGAGACTTCTGTTACACCTAGAAGCCAAAGGTCTGTCCTCAAACGAGGCGTCTGCCAAGACAGCTCTTGTATTGTCTACTAAACCATCTGAGAGACAAACTTCAAAGAGAAGGTCCTCTTCAGTGCAAAGGAGTTCCTCCCCATCTCATAGGTCTAAAAGAAAGTTGGCAACCACTTCTTCTATGCCTTCCTTGGACTCAGGTCATCACAAGGCATGTCATCCTGAAGAATAAACCACCTCCAAAGGTAAGGAGGCATTATAAAAAAAGCGGGGGGGGGGGGCAGCCGTCGACAGAGAAGCCGTCCTCGAGCGGCAGCAAGGTCAGGGACCCGTCGACGACCAAGCCATCGACAAAGCCACTATCAACTACAACACTCCAAGCCTCATTGTCCACGACCAAATCCTCGTCGTTGTCCACAAAGCAGTCGAAAGAAACTCTCGTCCACAAAGTTCTTGTCGATGGATCAACCATCTTCAAAGTCCTCGTCCACGAGACCACCGTCGGCGAAACCGCCGTTGACAAAGCCATCATCCGCGAAACCACCGTTGACGAAAATACTGTTGACGACTCCAAAAAATTCGGTGTCTTCTGAGGAAGTAGAACCCACACCACCAGTCACTGAAGTCACGGATAAACCATCCAATGCCAGCAGTCTCCACAAGTTCTTGGGATCAACATCTCCAATTTCAGATACACCTGAACCAGTTGGAGCACAACTGTCCCAGTTAAGAGATGTGTATAACTAGGGGTGTGGTAGCCGATGATTTAGAATTAGAACATATCTTGAGTGTAGTATGTTATACTATTCTAAAGTAACTGAATTGGTGTTAATAGTAATCACCAGTGGCCCAACATGCAAGTATTTTGAATGGTGCTCAGATGTGGAGAGGTTAAGAGGGTATTTTTGAATGAATCCCGTTAAAAGAGATGACGGAACTCCCAGACGTCATTCTTCAGGAGGAGTTCTCGGACATGGAAATTCTTGGTGAGCAACCTTTCCTCATTCCTAAGGGAAACAGCCCTGCTTGGCAACCAGATTCAGAGGACATGGCTGATCCTTATGACCCGGGGCTCATGGCATCGATGCAAAGAATCATCCAGGAATTTAATAGGCGCCAAGAGCTAAAGAATAGATTTTCTGTACCAAAGGAGCCAAGAAACCCCCTGAGGGATACTTCACCTCAACATAGCACACCCAGACACTCTCCTTCCAGGAGTAGACCACAGAAAAGAGCATGGCCACCTGAGCCTCCACGTAGATCCAGGAGCAGAACACTCAGTGCTTCACCGACAAGAGTCCCCTCTCCATCATCACCTCATAGACCCCGATCGCCAGTCCGAGATCCAACTACGGTACCGTCATTTGTGTCAGTATCTGATTGGCAAGAGGAACCGAACCGTTCAGGGATTTTTCGGACCCTGAGGAAGGGGAGATTACTCAGGAACCTGATGCTCGCAGTGAATGGGATGATTATATCGTCGAGCATCCCAGGAAGAAAGACTCCCCAGGTGATTCGTCACCTCTGGACGATTTGGTATCATTTCATACTATAATTGGTAAAGCTGCAGACTTGTTCAAAATACAAGTTTCTTCGGAAGAGAAGAAGTCGGTGCTTTATGAGCACAGAGACAAACGCAGAAGAAAGGTTACCACCATTCCTCTTCTCAACACCTTATCCACACCAGCATTAGTGTCAAGACCTGAAAAGACCTGAAAAGAAGTACAAGGCACCTTATTCGGCACCACTTTGTTTAAGGGGTCATACTAAGCCAGACTCAGCCATCACAGTAGCAGCTAGAAAGAAGTTAGCCAACCCATCATCACCACTGTCAGCACCACCAGAGAAGGAAGGTCGTAAGCTGGAAGCCATGGGTAGAAAGGTGTCTTCCTCAGCCTCTCTCACTATTAGAGCGAGCAACGCATTAGCCATGACAGCCAGGTTTGATCGCAAACTTTGGCTCTGCATGTCCAAACTGACCAAACATCTGCCAGCAGATTTACAGGAAGAAGCCAGGTCCATCATTGTGGATGGAGAAGCTACCTCAGACCACATGATCTACGCTGCTGTTGATGTGTCTGAATCAGGTTTCAGACAAATGGCCCACGGCACAGTGCTAAGGAGACAGGCATGGATGAAGGCCACGAATTTCAGGCCTGAAGTACAGGCACACATGTTGGACATGCATTTCGATGGGCAAGAATTATTTGGCAAAAAAGTAGATGACCATCTGAAAGGGATTAAAACGGACACAGACACAGTCCGAGCCATTAGTTCCCTGAAGGATGAATATAAAGACTGCCGGTCTTTTCGGCCCTTTTGAGGTTCAAAGTCAAAAGACAGAGGATATTCACGTTCCTCCTATGGTCAAAAGTCACAAGGTAACACTTTCCAAGGCAACAGCTATCAATCCGCCAACAGGTATTCTCAGAGAGGAAGGCATGGCGCTTCCCAAGGTATAGCCCAGAACAAACAAAATTGACCATTTGGTTCTTCCCCCTCTATGTCAAACACCTGTGGGGGGGGAGTAAGCCAATTCTTTCAACGCTGGAATTCGATAACATCGGACAAGTGTGTATTACAGGTGGTCCGCAGGGGTCACACCATAGAATTCCTAGACCACCCTCCATTTCTTGCCCCCACCCCTCGCAAAGTTCACATGCTGCGGAACTTCATGGCAGAAGTTAAAAAATTACTGCACAAAGCAGCTATAGAGCCAGTTCCCTATTCCCAGAAAGGAGAAGGTTTCTATTCCCGCTTTTTTCTAATCAAAAAGAAAAACGATCAATGGAGGCCCATATTGGACTTAAGGGCACTCAACAAATACATCAAACGCATCAAATTCAAAATGATATCCCTGCAAGGCGTCTTACCGTGGCTGAACAGAAACGACTTTCTAGCCACTCTGGACTTAGAAGACGCATATTTCCACATTCCAATTCATCCTGCCCACAGAAGTTCCTCAGGTTCGCTATAGGAGACCTAAATTTCCAATTCAGGGTACTCCCGTTCGGGCTGAAATCAGCACAGAGGTTATTTACCAAATGTCTGGCACCCGTAGCGGCGAACCTCAAAAGGTTGGGAACAGAGGTAATTCCATATTTAGATGACTGGTTGATAAGGGCAAGCTCCTACAGTCAAGCTCAATTGGCAGTATCGAAAACGCCAAAACTACTAAAAGGGTTAGGTTTTTTGATAAACAGCATAAAATTCTGCCCAGTACCCAGCAAGACTGTTCTCTTTCTGGGGGCCGAGTTCAACACCACCATTCCCAGGATAAGACCATCGGCGGACAGAGTAACAGCCATCCTCCGTTCGACATCATTGTTCCTAGAAAAAGAGACGACCACGGTACGCTCTTTCAAATCCCTCCTGGGCATGATGTCCTCATGTATATTTCTCATACCAAACTGCAGACTTCGCATGAGACCAATCCAGGAAGGCCTGGACCACCAATGGAAATAAGCCATTGGTTCATGGGAAGATGTAGTCCAGATACCGACGGCAGTGCACAAGGCGTTTCGATGGTGGAATACTCCACGGAACCTGACCCAAGGGATGCCATTCCAGGCACCAACATCTACTCTTCTCTTAAGGACAGATGCATCCCTATCGGGATGGGGAGCACACTTGGCAGAATTCCAGACAAAAGGGGCTTGGTCAGACCAGGAATCACAGCTCCATATCAATGTCCTAGAGCTCAGGGCGATACGTTAGGCTCTAAAAGTTTTCCTTCCAGTAGTGGTGGGTCAAGTCTTGACCATCCAGACAGATAATACAACCTCCATGCACTACACAAACAAGCAAGGGGGCACAACGTCAGATCTTATCACAGGAAGCTCAACTTCTATGGTCATGGGCCTTGCACCACAAAGTCCAGATCAGGGTGGAACATCTACCAGGAGTGGACAGTGTCTTAGCGGACAAACTGAGCAGGAAGTACGCGTCTTCCCAAAAATGAAAGTTAGACGAAAAGGAAGTGCAACAGATTTTCTCTGTATGGGGCCATCCGCAGATCAACCTCTTTGCCACCAGAGTCAAATGAAAATGTCAAGCATTCGCCTCAAGGTACCCAGAACATCAGTCAGCAGGAGATGCATTCTCGGTGGACTGGATAGGGAAGCTCCTTTATGCATTTCCCCCCATTCCACTCATAGCCAGAGTTCTGCGCAGAATGAAGGAACAGGATTGCTCCATGATCCTAATAACACCGGACTGGGCGCCACATAGCTGGTATCTGACTCTGCAGCATCTATCCCGGTGGCCTCCAATGCACCTCCAGGCACATCAATACCTCTTGGCTCAGCAGAACCATAGAGGGGTCCACCACGACCCAGCAAGCCTCTCCCTCAAGGCTTGGCTCCTGAGCAGCGAAAACTCATGAACTTGAACTTTCCGGCAGACTGCTGGGACATAATCAGGGCCTCAAGAGCCCCCTCGACAAGGATCACATATGTGCGGAAATGGACCTGCTTCTCTAAGTGGTGTTAAACATCTGCTATTGACCCACTTACAGCTTCGGTAAAACAGATACTACCTTACTTATTACATTTGGCTAAGTCAGGTCTCTCCCTAACCTCCATCAAAGTGCACCTGTCGGCCATATCGGCATACACGACGACTCCAGAAGCACAGTCATTACTCTCCCTTCCGGCTGTCAAGGTTTTCCTGAAGGGGTTGATGTGTACTTAACCTCCTACGCCCTCATCGGTTCCTCCCTGGAGCCTAAACACTGTGCTAACGGCCCTCATGGAACCCCCTTTTGAACCCATTCACAGATGTGAAATAAAATTCTTATCTTGGAAAACGGCTTTTTTGATAGCCATGACGTCGGCCAAGAGAATCAGTGAATTACAAGCCTTGTCTTCAAAACCTCATTTTACTTTGTTTCAGCAAGACCGCAGCATTTTGAGGACACACCCAAAGTTTCTGCCCAATGTCTTATCGGAAATGACACTCTCAGAGCGCATTGTGCTACCATCTCTCTTCCAGAACCATACTTAAGAGGCGGAAAGAGCTCTACACTCCCTAGATATGACTAGGGTTTTGAAATTCTGCTTGCAGAGAACTAAGGAGTTCCGCTTATCTAACAGACTGTAAATTGCCTTCACTGGTCGCACAATAGGGCAACATATCTCCAAACAAAAGTCTGACAAGATGGGTCTTGTTATGCATCACCCATTGTCATCAATTGAAGGGCGACCGACCCCCCCTCTCCAGACCGGCTTCAGCACATTCCACCAGAGCGAGAACGGCATCAGTAGCGTTTCATGCCGGGTACCTTTGAAGTACATCTGCAGAGCCGCTACCTGGAGCACTCTGCACACATTCGCCAAACACTACTGCCTAGCAGAAGATGCCAACAAGGAATCGGCAGTTGGCCAGGCAGTGCTCTGCCACCTCTTTACATAAGGTAGGCCAGTCTACTTTCCCCGCTTTCCCTGAGTAAGTAACCATTGTGTTGCTGCATGGTAAAGGTTTGTCAGAAATAACTTTTCTGCATCTATGCTTATATATGGATATATGTATATGATGGTGGCATGCTTTAACTGCTTGGTATTCTATTCAAGCATCTGAATCTATGAAAGATCTAATGCTGGAGAAGTCTTAGTTACTTACCTCTAACTGTATTTCTCCAGCATTGGTATCTTTCATAGTCACATGCGCCCACCCGCCTCCCCTGCTCCTACGCTCAGCACCTATCATACTGTAGTCTCTACGGTTCAAAATCTGAAGATGGCTGACTGGGGGGGAGCTTACACCCTGTCACCTCATTGGTTGGGGCCATGAAGAACCAAAGTGAGGTGGAGGGACTACACAATAGAATGGCTCGTAGGCCACAATGGAGTGTTTACATGCATTCTCTAGGGGAGAAGGGATATATATTAAAAAAAGTTAATAAAGGGGGGCGTGGCCTGGAGCGCCAGCGATGTGGCAGCTCCTCTAATGGCCTCTGCCTGGGTACCGCAGCATTTGTTGAATAACTCTAGTTCCTCCTATGGTCCAGCTTCCTGAATGCCTGATCCAGGTTGCGGAATGCTGACAGCCCTTTCGACTGCAATCTGGGCTCAAATCGAGGTCGGGAACCCCCGAATACGCAGCAAATGCGCCTGCTGGCAACGACTGCCAGATAGCCTAAAAATGGCGGGTTCTTCGCTGCTACCAGCGCCCTACCCCTGGTGGACTCATGGTTCCCCCCTCCTGCTGACGTCTTTCCAGGTGCCTGACAGCGCTCCGCTGCTTTTCCGGGCCCGGACCGTGTGCGTCCTGGATTATAGCCCGGCGGGGTGCCCGACCCGGACCCTGCTGCACAGGACTCATCTCACTGGGGAGACTCCTCTGCCCTGACGCCCAGCTTGCTTTGGCCCCACTGGCACTCCCTCCCCCCCTCCCCTGACCTACCTGCCGCCTCGGCCTGGGGGCCGGAGCCACACGCCACGGAGGGCGCCCACGCTCCACAGAGAGCGCTGGTGACTACATCCCGCTTCTTCGGCACCGGATCCCTGAAACCTGCTTCCTTCAGCTGCATGAGGCGGTCTGACCTTGCGTAACTTCTGCTCTCCTCCATCGGAGACGTGGGGAGTAAAGCAGCCACAATCTAACTTTGACGCCGGAGGGGAGCCCCCCACCAAACCTCCACTGCGGTCCCGGCGCCTGGGATGGGAAGCTCCATCCAGCAGCAGCAATGCGCTGCCTCCACGATCCCCTGCTCCCGGCGTGCTGAGGCTGGCCGGGAACTCTGCATTGCCCTGCTGTGCGCTCAGACGTCTCTGCACCCCGCGCCACCACTACAGGGGGCCCTGGTCTCCACCACAGAGCCCCGGCACGAGACAGGACTTTGTGATCCCCCCCCCTAAGCAGCAAGTGGGCCATCAGGGGCTCACCCCCCCTGCTGTTCACCCGGACGAGGGGGCTCTCCACCCTCTTCTGCCCCTTCCCCCATATACTCTGCAACTCCGCGGCAGCCACCCCACTGCTGCTCTCCTCCTCAGGGTGACTGGACAGCGTAAAGCCTTCTATCAGCCCATCGATCACCTTGGTGGGATTCCGCCTGGGCCCAGAGCTCCCAAAGCCCTTCAAGAGCCGCCCAGCTGCGACCCAGATCCCTCCCCCTGGGGGACCTGACCACTGGAGAGAGGGGACGACCTCGCCTTGGACTCCTGATCTCGCCTCCGCCTCCCCCCTGAGCTCAAACTATCCCTTCTACGGAGTCTTGAACCCCCAGATTCCTCACAGCAGCTCGCCTGAATTAATCTCCTGCAGCTTCCTGGGGCGCCCCTGCCCACCCTCCACCATCATTGGAACCAAGCGGCTTGCCCTCCACGCCTTACTTGGGGAACAGGCGGCAGTCGGTGAGTGATCCACCAACGGCAATCAGAAGCCTGGGAGTTCTTTTGCTCCCCTCCCTATGCACTACTTTCTTCTCCACCTTAGCACAGGATCCGCCGAGCCCAACCCATCTGCGCTCCTCCTGACAAACCCACTTCCCCACCACAACTAAAAGTAAGGCAAGTGGTCCCCCAGTTAACTTCTGAGAACCCCCCAATATCTCACCCTTCAGTTACCGATCATACCCTCGCAGCAACCCCGCTCGGGGTCGCCTTCCACTCTGGAACTATGGCTAAATCTCTGAAACCCAATAAATCTGCGGATATCTCCACCATGCTCCTGGCTGCGGACAAGGGAAAGAAAGCGGACCCGCCAAAACCCACACCCCAAAAATTGTCAGAGGAGAAAGGGACCCTTGCAACCAAAGAAGACCTTGAAGCCTTCATGTCCGAAATCAAAACAAGCAAAGGGTCGGCGACGTTGAGCACAGGATGGGGGAATTTGAAGACCTAGCCCAAGAACACTCCAATGCATTAGTGGAGGTACAACGTGCAATTCAGACCTTGACGGACAGAACCGAGATCCTTGAATACAAGCAGGAGCATCTTGAAAATCGTGCCCGCCACAATAACCTGCGCATCCGGGGCATTCCCTCCTCCATCTCTGATAAGGAGCTACCTGAGTATGTGGGCCATTTCTTCCAGTCGCTGCTTCCGAACTTAGATGAAACACAGCTGTTACTCGATCAGACCCATAGACTGCGCCCTCGCCGGGGAACCGTCTCCGATTCCCTCCCCCACTCCCCCCAGACGTAATTACAAGAGTCCATTTCTACTCCACCATAGAGGCCATATCAGCGATCGGTCGCACCCGCGACGTATTATCATTCTAAGGCTCCCCTCTTCAAATTTTTCAGGACCTCACCCCTCTAACCCTGCAGAAGCACAGAGCCTTGCGCCCCCTCACACTCTTCCTCCGAGACCAACAGATCTGCTATCGATGACTATTTCCGACTGCTCTACAATTCACACATAATGGCTGGGGCCTCCCTCTGGAACAGCCTCCCTGCCACTCTAAAACTTGAGGAGAACCATCTCCGGTTCCAGAAGCACCTCAAGACCTTCCTCTTTTCTTCTGCATTCGCTCCCCCTCTCCCCTGCTGATCTGTTCTCTCTTGGCACTGTGCACCTGGCCACCCTCTGTCTTTTGGGCACAGGTACCTGCTCATCCTGTCACCCTCCCGCACTGCCTCCGGGCCACCCCTTGCACTGGGGTTTGTATCTGTACCCATACAGCCCCCCTTTTTCTTCCTGCACTTATCTGACCTACCCTGTCTGCTGCCTTAAACCTAGCACGTGCAAATTGCTGGCTGCATTACCACTGTTTGTTGCCTTTATTATTTATTTATTGTTATTTATCTGTTTCTCCTCTGCTTTGCACTTTCCACCTCTCCCCTCTTCCATGCACTTTCCCCTCCCCCCCTCTCTCATGCACTTGCGCGTTCTCAATGTCACTGGGCCTAGTAAGATCGCTGTTTTGTTCTCCCCTGTTCCCCTCCCTTGCCTTGTCGCGCTCTGAAACACTTGTGTATGAGCGTGATAGAAATAAAATATCAATCAATCAAAGAGAAAAAATTAAAAAGGAGCTGGTGATGGTGTGAATAGAGGGCCAGTTCACCGATCCACATACAGAACACTTCATGTCCCCAAAAAAGAGGAAGGCCAGTTCAAACTCATTCATCACTTTCCATTCCCAGAGGGTAACATGAGGAGTGACTGGCTGGGCGAAGAACAATGTTCTGTGTTCTACACATTATATGAGCGGTGATGCACCTAGTCAGGATGGCCAGCAAGGGACCCACAGTACTTAAGCTGCTTTGTACAGCGGAGCAGCCACAGAGTGACGGAGAGTGACAGTCCTGCCCTGCTCGTGAGGACTGCTCTCCATTTCCTGAGTCTTTCTTTCACTACAGTACTGGTGGGTGGACCCACAGTACTTAAGCTGCTTTGTACCGCGTAGCGGCCGCGGAGTGACGGAGAGTGACAGTCCTGCCCTGCTCGTGAGGACTGCTCTCCATTTCCTGAGTCTTTCTTTCACTACAGTACTGGTGGGTGGACACACAGTACTTAAGCTGCTTTGTACCGCGGAGTGGCCGCGGAGTGACAGTCCTGTAGTCCCGGCAGGACGGGCAGTCAGGGCGGCAATGCACTCCCCACTCTCCTCCCTGGTGCCCGGATAGGAAGGAGGTCAGTGTCTCCGGAGCTCAAGTCTTCGAGCTCCAACAGAGAAAACAGAGAAATCTAGGCTTGAAGACTCACCAAACTACATGCTTGACCAGGTACCTGAACTACTTTTGTGTCCAAAACCAAAAGGAAAACCTAAAGCCTTGAACTCATCCACTGTTCCCACTGCTCCAACTCAAACCTCATTCACAACTCGATGACTGACCTGATGGCTCCGGGCTCTGTGGTGGGGCTTTCCAGGGTCGGGTCCCTCGTGGAGAAGACGGTTACGTGTGGACGCGGTGGAAGCACAGACTGTACACCTGTTGGGGGCTTGCCGCTCCCCTGTCTTCCCCCAACCGTTCCCGGAGGGGAGGCGCTACGGGTCATGGCAGACGGGGCAGCGCCGGGTCGGGTGCTGCCCGTGGATGGGGACGGTGTGGAAGAAGCAGGGGAGGCGCCCGCAGGCCGCGGGGCCACGGTCTACGCGGGTGCTCCCGGCCATGGATTGCCGCTCTCCTGCCTGCTCTCGTCTCCCCCAGTGAGGGTTCGCCGTAGGCTATGGCAGTCGGGGCCGGGTGCGGCCTGAGACCGGGGATCGGGTCCTCAGGCTCGAGGGGGGCAGGGGCAGTGATGGGGTGTGCTGCGTGTGCCTGGGGGGCGTGGAGGCTCCCCAGAAGGCACCTCCTTTGCTGATGGGATCCCTGCGAGCGAGCCTGGTAGAGGGCTCGGCTCCTCTTCCGGGATCCACACTGAAAGTGCAAGCTCTGGTGCACGCAGAGCCGAGCCACGTCGTTTTGCCACCCCCTGTGGCAGCTATTGATGAAAACACCAGTGCTCTGCTCGGGAATAGTTAAAAACGTCCACTCTCCATTCTTCCTCAAAAAGTTGGTGGAACTTTTAACAAAAAAAGCACTAGAGGCTCCATCAAAGGGCAACAGAGCAAAGACAAATGCCCAATACACAAACCAAGTAAAACCATCTATGGCAGCCTCGCAAACTTGAGAGACTTTTTCAAACCCAAATCCTCAAGCAAAAACACAAGAAAGGGTGAGCTAACAGACCTATACATCCTGGAGGCTCTAAATGAATGCATGCCAGTTTCAAAACAGAGGCGAATTGATCATCCCATGCTACAGGATTCGCTTTTTTCATCTAATAATGGCACTGTTTCTGCCGGGTCTGGCATAATGGCACTGTTTCTGTCGGCTCTGGCGACACACGGTCTCCTTCTGATGCAAGCAACCCCGGTCTTCCTAAATTGATAGCGCATTTAACAATGCCTACCATCAGTGTACCATTGGACCTTAAATCCACTGTACCTACTGTGAGCTCCAACTCAACCCCAAGGACTCCAACTGCAAGTTCCACATCAGAGGACAATACCTGGCCAAGTCTTTCACCACCTAAGGCCAGCGCATCCAAACTGGCTGAGACCCCAACAATGCCCAAAATTACTTCATTGCTGGACCTCGAGTCCCTCGTGCCGGTAGCAAGCCCAAACTCAGCTCCAAAAGTACCAATTATAAGTACTACGTCAAAGGACATTACCTTGGAAATGCCTCCACCACCTAAGAACAGGAAAAACCTGCACCTGGTGCAAGAAAAGTTGACTGCACCAGTCGTTTTGCAGGAGCCAGAGTCAGTACAAAGGAACCAAAACGTCAGTCCAAAACAGCGATAAAGGATTGTATGAAGCCGATTCCAGCGACCTGACTCAAAAAACTAAACCACAGAGAGATGGCTCTTCATTGAACATAAAAAATAACTTGCAAAAACCCAACAAAGACCAAGACCTCTGGGACCCACTAAAGTGGCTAATAGCTGCAGAAACTCATTAGACCTCCATAGACCACAGACCTCTTCTCAAATGACTTCCACACCCCTTTGGCTTGACTCTCCGGTAAGACCATCGTCTGGAACTGAGCCCAACATGAGCGTTTCCACGCCAAAAAAAACAGACATGCTTTCAATTATGTCCACAGTAACGATAGCCCTTGCCCCCTTTATGAAGTTGTACGAAGGGGTAAACAAAACGCTGAAAGATCATACACCAATACAAGCTACGTTTCTGGCCAAACTGACGTTCTTGGAAGCATACATCATGGCCCAGGAGAGTAAAGAAGACTTGCGGTCTCAAGATGGGCAACTTGGCCCGGCGAGGTCCGTCCAAGACCAGCAGCCAAAACTGGGCCTTAAAAAAGATTCAGGACTCAAACAGCTCCAATTATAGATCTAACTAGGAGCCCAAGAGAGTCATCCTCAACAGCAACCCACAAAGAAAACATTGTAGCAAAGCCTGAGACAAGGAAAACCTTGCAAACATTAGAACCTGTGTTTATCTTAAACAAGCCCAACAAAGTGCCGCCCAAAGAAAGAGAGCAACCGACAAAGAAAGCCGGCAGAAAAGTTTCTATAGTTACATCAACGGAACCCACTACGATAGCGAAAACCTCTGGCATTGAAAAATCGCCAAAAACAACTGATGAATTTCTGGAGTGTGACGCCCTGATGAATTTGAGTATGTACACCAACGAGGAAGTTCCCCCAGAACCAAGGTCCGACAAGTCAAGTCGCTGAAAACAAAGTAAGAAAAGAAACAGAGTGGAGAGCGGGAATGCAACCAGCAGGCATGAAAAACGAGAATACCCCTCGGCTACAGCAAAATCCGGTAACAAAGAGGGTCCCACGCGGCAATATAACAAGAGACACAAAGAACTTCCTTCTCCTTCTAAGACAAATAGAAGACCTCGAAACTCCTACAGATCAATACCTGAGCACAATAATACCCCTCTAGGGACTTTAAAACCTCATTATATCTCCAGAACAGAGAAATACACCAAAGCACGCACGAAAAAAGAGGCTACTAGATGGATAATGAAATTAGAACAGATTGAGGGAAACGAAGACGAGGTAACGCTAAATCGAAGCTCAGTACTCGCCTTCTTTAGCTATATTCCATCACTACAATGTATAAGATCGGAGGACTTACTAATCGTCGACCCGAGCCACAAACGAGCGAAAGCCCTGGCTCACCTGTACATCGCATCTTTATTTGTTAAACGCCAACTAAAAGAAGACTAACAAATTGTTAAAAATGGGATACGACCTAACGGAGTCATCGAGAAAGATCACTTTAAGACCAGGTGTACTCCCATTCCTATGCGAGCCGGTCTCGCGACAAGAGCGATATACAGAGGACAAAAACCATCTCCAAGAAAGAAGGTGGAAAACCCTAGGGGCATAAACGACCACAATAGACCTCAAAATCACCACACAGAGGAGTTCTCACAGCAAGGACCAGGAGGGCAAAGCTCAAAGAGCCGATTGAAGGACCATAGAAATAGGGATAACACCACCACGAAATCAAAAAGACCTCCTTCCTTGTCTGAGCAGGAAACACCTAGGATAAAACCTCGCACAAGAGTAAAAAAATCAGCCACGACTGCACTTCCCACCGAAAAATCTCTGTCACAGAGCTAGTGGGCTTGGCTACCAAAGACCTTGCAAAAGCAACAAAACAGTTAGCAACCCTTGATCCGGGAGCATGGCTATCATCTTCAACCAAACTCAAAGTTATCTACAAGAGAAATAAAGCTGTGCTCCTGGAACACAAGAGGTCATGGCCACCTTACAGCGCCGAGTGACATAAAACTGGCAGAATATGATGTTCTATGTTTACAAGAGACATGGCTGACTGAACTCCCTTTACTCGACGGCTACGAAGTCTTCTTATCCCCTGCAAAAAAGGGCAACTGGGACGTCCGTCATCGGGAATCTTAACTGCCATACGTCATGATTGCGGTATGTCACACGCAAAAGTACTGATACAAAATCAGTCCCTGCTGATGATCAGCTTAGAGATGATCAATTTTGTGATCAACAAAACAAAGGAGGCAAAGTCGATAATAGTAATCATGAATATTTACTGGAATCCATCTTCAATAGCCACCAGTAACTTTTTAAGAATGATCGAGCAAGCAATCGACGAGGCGACAGCTGTACACCGGGCTTCATACCGATTGCTCTGTGGAGACATCAACGCCTCTTGTCGCGAGGATAAACTCAAAGAACACCCTAGCCGCAACATCTCGGCGTCAGTCTCAAGAGGAAAAGCCTGGGCCAACTTGATGACATCGCAAGAGCTACACAACATGAGCGAGGTGGTTACCAAATGAAAACATCTTGCCCACATGGGAAAATGGCTTATCTAATGCAACAATCGACTACATATTCGTTTCTGATTGCCTGGCACAATAAATCACGTCATTCGAGGTTATTCGAACCACTAAGAGCGACCACAATCTGCTATACATCACTTGGCCAATAAAACAAAACTTAAGTCCAAAGTCATTCGCCAATTTGGAGACAAATTCCCAAGGCTCAAAGTTAAAAATGTCGGCAAAAGAAATCATTGACCTAAAGCTCAATATTGCGCTCTAGAACCACGTCCACTTACAAACCAGACCGACTATTTACCATTACTTGAGATCTATAAAAAGAAGAGGGGTCCGAAAAACATTGTCTAGAAAGCACGTGTTTGACAAACTCTTGGTTGAAAAGAGCTAAGAGAAGTGAAGAGGACAGCCCAACTCCTGGGTCCCATAAAGACAAAACACTCAGTGATCGAGGCCACTAGATCGTATAAATCATGGCTTAAACATCATCGAGCGAAACTATACCAGCAAGACACTGAGGCAATTCAAATAGCAATACGGGGGAACAAAAGCTGTGAATTCTGGTCGCTTTTAAACTCAACCAATCCTAAGGACGAAGTATCCGTAGTTAACAACGTAGGTGAATCCGTATGTCTGTCTGAATTTCTTCAAAACGCTGTTCGCACTGCCCAAGTCATCTCGGACAGTAAAGACGAACCCAGTGTATCAGCAAAATGGATCATCTTGGACGATCAGGAAGATATAATGTGTCAGATTAAGTCCCTTAAAAACTCTAGAGCGCCTGCTCCTGATGGGATCACAAACGTGAACCTCAAAGCACACCCGGAAGAGTGGGCAGAGTTCCTGAGTGAAATCTACCAAAGATGCGCAAAATTGAAATCTGTCCCACTATCATGGAAGTCAGCAACGGTGGTGCCAATTTTCAAAAAAGGAAACGGGAGCGACCCAGCAAATTACCGCCCAATCGCTCTGTTAGACTGTATTGGCAAAGTCTTCGGTTCCCTGCTCTTGAACGAATTTAAAGCATGGGCCAAGTCGGTGCCATGCGAGGACTTTCTGCAAACAGGGTTTAAGAAAAACTTTGGAACATCTGCAAACATTCTGACAATGAACATCCTGAAGCATAAAGTCCTAGAGGGTGGGCCCAAGCTATTCATTGTCTTTGTGGATCTTACCCAAGCGTTCGATCGTGTAGACCGGTCACTGCTGTGGGAGAAACTCTCGGCATGGAACTGTCCTGCTTCACTTTCAGAGCCCATCAAAGCCTTGTGCTCGGACACTAACATGAGGGACCGTTTGGAACAACAAGGCCTTCTTTCTGCTCCAATTTCGAAGCAAAGGGGCGTCAAACAGGGCTGTCCTTTGGCCCCGGCCATGTTTCTAGCATTTCTTAGCGACATTAAAAACTCTGAAGCGACTGTCCGAAGCTTCCCGCCTAAACTAGGAAAAACCGAAGTAGGTAGACTTTTGTATGCAGATGACGTGATACTCCTGGATTACACACCAATAGGGCTCCAGCGCCAACTTACCAACCTTCAAGCTTATATGGAAAGAAACAACTTGGAGATCAACGAAAATAAAACCAAACTCATGTCTGTGTCCAAATTCTCAAGAAGCAAAGAAAAAACAAAACTAGTTCTGAACGAAAGCCGGATTGACAATGTGATGGAGTTCAGATACTTGGGAGTTATCCTGGACAACTCTAAAAGCGAGACAGGGATGCAAAATCTCCTGAAAGAAAAAACGAAAAAACTAACGGCACAAGGTAGAGCTATCGACAGGAAATTTGGTCGATTTTCCTTGATCCCTTTGATCAACTTCTATAAAATGAAGGTGGTGCCACCATTAGTATACGGCGCAGATGCAATGCCCAACATTCCAACATCTATATGGCCAATTCTGGAGGCAACATTTTGGCGGGCAATTTTGGGACTTCCAAACTGTGTCTCTATATCCTGCAACAGAAAAGAACTCAGTCTACTTTCTCTCGAGGGCTCAGTTAGATGTAACTCCCTGATGCTCTACCGCAAATGCCAGCTCGCGGAGAAACCTTCAGTCTATAACTTGATACTACAAGAAATGAACGACTCAAGTTGTAAGATGTTCAATAGATTGTCAAAACAGAATCTGGAAGTTCTACAAGAGGCCACAATTGACATAGAGACCCTTTACACCAATCCAGTGAAGGTTCTGAACAAAGTGAAACAGCTCTATTGGATTAAAACTGGAGAGAAAGCTGCCTCGAACAAACTGACGAGGCACTTGCCTTCTAATCCTCATAAACTGAACAAGTTACAACCATTTATAAAGCAGTTCCCTTCGAAGCAAGCCAGGACTCTGTTACCGAGAGCGAGATTGAATTTGCTACATACCAACGAAATTCTCTCTATACGGGGTCTTGCCATCACAAATGGCTGCAGATTCTGTGGCCGACCTGAAGTAGTGGAGTCGATCCGCCACTTACTGCTTTCTTGCCCAGTGACAGCGAGGTTAAGATCATTCTACCTGAGGAACATTTTCTCAGAGTTTGTGCTACAAGATGAAGAACTTTCTTGGGCACGGCTGATGGTTGGTGATAAGACTTCGTTGCTGTTGGCCACATATAACATTTTACATTCCATCCAAAAAGCCTTTCCGGCTCCAACAGTCTTGATGGATAATCGCGCGTCACCAACGGTTACCACGCAATAAAGTGCCTGGGATAGCTGATGGCTTGGCTAGTCAGCATCTTCTCGACCTTTTTCTTTTGAAGACTTGGAAAACTTGAATATATTTCCATAACTTTGCGAAAACTATTTGTCTTCCTCTCCTCCTTCTATTTGATATCGTCTGTTTGTAAAAATTGTAAGAAAAAAAAATATTAAATAGAGGTTTGCAGTAGTTTTTAAATTATTCATTTTTCAAATTGCTAAATTGTATGTTCAATTGTATAGCATACATGTGGTTCTTGCAATCTGAGGGCAGATCCCTGATGTTATGGATATGTTGAGTTAGTGTTCTTTGGTAAGTTTTATTTTGAAACTATAAATAAAATGATCCAAAAAAAATAAAATAAAGAATGTTCATCCTCTTTCAACTGACCAACAATGTCTCGCAGCTTAATAATAGTATTCCAAGTTTTCTGAGTCTCCAGTTTTTATGCAAGGAGGCAGGAAGCCTTGATGGAAGTGCTAAAGTAGAATTGCCTTGTTTGGAGCAGCTTATAAGAAATGTCTGATGCCCTTAATGCCTTGAGTTCAGCTCTAGCTACCTGGCGCGGTGTGTAGATCTTTCAAGCCTTCCACCCCCTTTTATATAATAAGTCCAATTCCTATATGCACTTCTCTACTTCTCCTATCTGGGATCATAGAAGCCTCTTTCTGGCAGAAACCATGCTTATGATTTCCCCCTGCAATGTGGGTTTGAACGCATCCCCAACAGTACCAACAGACACATCCCCAGTAAGGTTATCTTGAAAAAACAGGGTCATTCGTTCATAGATGGAGGCCGCTAAACACTGTATCATTAAGTAGAGAATCATTTATTTTCCAGAGGGAAGCCTTCCGGGCCCCTTGTGCCAGTGCATCTACCTGGAGCGTAATCGGAGTATGGTCCGAGACCACCGCCACCCCAATGGAGGCAGCTGCCACCTTTGGAAGTAAGGAGCGGGATACCAGAAAGAAGTCAATTTGGGAATGTCGATGGTGAACGTAGGAAAAATGGGTAAAGTCCATTTCCTGGGCGTATTGCTATCTCCAGACGTCACCTAATTGTAGGTCCGGGATAGCTTTCTTAAGAGAATCTGAATGGATTGTAGTGAACCCCTCCTCCCCGTCAGAGCAGACCTGTCCAGTATATCACTGAGAACAAAGTTAAAACCCCCTCCCCATTATGAGTTCACCCACCTGGAACTGAGTGATATGAAGAAGTGTACAGGCATAAATCATATCATGGAATTGATAAGGAACATAAATAGAGAACAAAGCAAGATCCATATTCCCAAAGCGAATATGGAGACCCAGGTACCTCCCTTCCGGATCTTTAGTGGACTTGACCAAAGTAAAATTCAGGGAGTGAGCTAACAAAATAGCCACACCAGCTTGCTTAGTTGGTGGAGACAAAAATACTGGCACGAGAACCACTTAGAGCGAAGTCTGGCCTAATCCGTGTTCAGTAAGTGCGTCTCCTGAAGCAAGACCACATCAGCTTTCAGTTCCAGTCCCTTAACTAACCTGCTCTTTCTTTTCCTGGGAGAATTGAGGCCTTGCACATTCAGCAATACCACCTTTAGATCACCCATTCATACCAATAGCACACTCCTCAGTATTCTTAAAAACACAACCCAGTTCTGGGTAGAGCAGCCCCCCCATCCACCAGCACAGTTAACAATTTCTGAGTGCCAACCATCGACTGGACAGAAAGGACCATCAAAGAAAAAGCCCCAGCGCTGCAGGAAACAAAAAATGTAGGTAAAAAAACAAACTAAGAAAAAAACCTATAAAAAACATTCTGTATGGGACGGACATCGGGTCATAACAAACCCAATGAAGGCGGGTACTCCAGCTACCCTGCACATATATTTGTGAATGCCACAGTATTAACTAGCCTCATAGGTACCACTAGCCCAGGCTACCAGAGGAGTAACAATAGGGAAACTGTCCAAAACATCAAATCTGGAACAATGACAAAAAGATTAATATGATTAGAACCTCTCAAGCAGTCAAGTTGGTTCATCTAAGCCCCCACTTCTTTCCCACCTGTCCATATAGGGCCCCCTATGATCCTCTCCCCCTGCTCTTCCGAGAGGGCATTGCAGACAATTCCTTCTGGGGAGCATCGTGGTCGGCCCGTCCGGGAGCTGAAGCTCTGCGTGGGGGGTCTTTAACACTTCTAAAGCTGCAGCAATAGAGACAAATTGGTGCTGGGTCCCCTTGTAGCTGAATATAATGTGGAACGGGTATCCCCATCTGTATTTGATGTCCTTTTTCAGCAATCATTTGGTGAGTGGCCTCATTTGGTGACACCTCTGAATCGTCCCCTGCAGTAGATCTTGGAATATCTGGATGTCGACTCCTCTGATTCGAATATTGCCTTGCGCCTTGGCCTCTGTAGCAGTTTTATGCCTCTCCAGCGCCACCCACCGCTGTTCCAACTGGTCTTGAGAATAAGCCTAATCACAGAAAGCCGTCTCAAAATCATTCAGACAGTGCTCAGCCCGTTGGACTGGGACAGCTCCTGGAATGAACCTTTCAGCTCCTGAAAGGTGGAGGCCATCCCCTTTTGGATAGATTGCAATAATTGCACAATGTCGCCCTTAGTGGCTAGCTGCAAATCATGGCCCACCACAGGAGACAAATCCATACACCTGGCTTAGAGGATTATTACAGGTCTTTGATGGGGGTCCTGGGCTTCTCTTTTGATTTCCTGGATTTCATATCCAGGGCGAATTTGACTGGCCTGCAGGAGCCCGACACCCAGGGAATCTCAGGCACTACAATGAAGATCCAAGCCTCTGGCCGGAGGGGGCAGGGTATTGGGTAGAATCCTGTGCAGTGCCCTTAGGGACCACTACACACAATTAAGACTACAAGTGGTAATACAAGTTCACCTTTGGTACAAGCCTGTACTACTATGTTAAAGTGGTAGCAGTATCTCAAGAGTATATGAGCAGTAGCAGAGATTACACAAAGGGACCACAATTACTGTGACTCAAGCAAACACTGACTCAAGGTTTCAGGGAATAAATATAAGTACATTTATTTTTTAAACCATCTGTAAAACACAACACTTCTATAATTTCAAAACCACACGTAAAATATACTACAAACAACCAATTCTCTTGGCACAGAATAACTCAAGGTAAGTACCTTCTGTTTTGGCGGACCGGTGTTGTGGAACAAAAGACGTTACCGGGGATACACATGCGATCACTTTTTGACAGTTCGGTCATATTAAAGAAACACGTATCTGCGGCAAGAAATGTTACCGGGACAAAAACACACATAGCACCTGGGCTAACCAGAGAAAGTTGGGGGCAAAAATCATATGCAATACTTTTGTCAAGGCAGACAGAATCCCAGAACACTCACTGACAGAAATACAAAAGTCAATAGGTCGGAGCAAGTGTCAAGTGGAACCGGGTTCCTGTTGTCGAGGATCACACAGTCAGGCAGTTCAAGATTCAACGTTGCCAGGAGTACTTAGATACTGTCTTTGAGGAAGCAAAAGTTATAAGAAGAAGAAAAGACAAGGGCAAGCCTTGGAGGAGGAGAAAAGGGATTCACCCTAGTTCCTCAAGCAGAACACATTACCTTATTCAATAAAGAAGCTGGTGCCACGGCGGTTGTTCCTGTTGGTTTCCTGCAGACCCGTGGTTCCTGGAGCTTCGGCAAGAAGGACGACGTCTGGAGGGGTCTGCACCACACAGGGATGAAGCCAGCAGCAGCGACGGCGAATAAAAGGTGTGCTCCTTTAAAACAGGAGAGGCTCTTCAGATGGCTATCCGAACCACTACAGCAGTGTGCAGCGATTTCGAAGGGGATCCTCTGGCTATGGAAGATGAGCTGGTTATCCCCACCAAACTCAAGGGAAGAAGACTCCGGACTGGATCTTCTCTGGTCGTCGAAGGGTAGATAGCTCAGGACAGCAGCAGAGCTTCACCGGGACCGGGTAGTTGCAGCAGCCGACTTCTTCTCCGCTTCTCTTTGGTTCCTTGTAGTTCCAGTGGCGACTCTGACTTTCAGCCCAAGAATCCTGTCTCTATGCGAAAATCACCCATTCACACAGCCTGGCTGTCAATCACGCATCAGGGGGGTTGTCCAGCCCGGACAACCACCTTAGCCAATCATGGCAAAGTGCGACTTGGGTTTCCTAGGATACCCTGTGCAGGGGGTGACTACACCCCTCCCTCACATTCAGCCCACTTAGACACCCAGGTGCCCAGAGGAGGGCTTCTCCGCAGAAGCTCGCCAAAAGACGGTGAACAAAGAAGGCAAACCTGGTTTGCCATGCAAAGTAAAACACAAGAAGGACTTTAACAAAAAGAAATGGCGAATAAACCCGACCGGAGCCAAAAGAAAGAGTATTTGGTAAAGCAGGTTTATGTTTGAGGCTAATATAATAGCCTAAAACAATACCACGTTTTACATAGTATAATCGCGGTAGAAAAGGTAGGGTACATACCACTGCCACCAGCCAAGTCTAAATGTTAAAAGAGCAAAACAAGGCTCCAGGAGGTACAGATAAAAAGGGCTAAGGATTAACCCTTTCCAGTACTCCATGTAAGATGGGGGTGTACTGGATCTGTGGTTAAATGACTAGGTAAAGTTAATGGCAACTTTACCTTTTTCTGGGGGACAGTAGTCAGCTCCAGAAAAGGGAGTCGGTGGAAGTCTAAAAGACAACCCTGTGTCACTACACTGAAGGTGCTGTGTAACACACAAAAGAAGTGGGCTACTGAAGTGGTGTACTCCAGAGTCCACAATCACAAAAACAGATGAAATACACATGGAAAAACATGGGTAAGAGTGGGGAAACAGCTCACACTCTTACCAAGTGGAAAAAATAAACTCCAGAAATCCAGCAAAGCTGCTGGGGGACTCAATAGGTGAGGGAAATTAGTCATAGAATGAGAATTCTCCCTAACACACACTCTCAGACCATTCCCCAGTAACGCTGCGGATCAAGCTGGGGCCCAGCCTGTCTACCCACTCTGCTTGACGTTTCAAATCAGAGGCACTGCGTGATATAGTCTTTAAAGCTGAAATCCTAGCTGACAATGCCTTTTTCAACTACAATAAACGACACAAGACATCTGAAGAGACCCAGTGAGAGGCGTTCATGGTCTTTATTAGAGGTATGTGCATTTCCAGGGAAGCTGGGGTTCGTAAACACATAAACGCTCCGAAACCAAGCTTAAAGAACGCCAGTGGGATTATACCGCCGCACCTTCCCTAGCTATACCAGCACAGATAAGATCGGAGCTGGAAGCCTTCGAATCCCATGCCCTCAGGGAGGTACAATACTACGCCCGTCCCCTGGCTGCGCGGAAGTACGGCGAGGGAGACAGACCGGGGAGATCCCTATCTAGACTGGCCCGTATGGAGGGGGGTAGAATCCGCATTGACTGTATCAGGGATGCAAGTGGTGCCCGGCACTGGTCAGACCAACTCATTCTCGAGACCTTCACTGAGTTCTATGCAGCTCTGTATGCTCCCCAGCGGGAGCACTGCATCCATGACATAAACCTCCTTCTGGACCAAATCCCCATGACCTTCATTTCTCGAGCCACCAGAGAGCAGCTGGATGCCCCGATCACCCTTGATGAGATTACTGAGGCTATCTCGGGTCTCCCGAAGGGCAAGGATCCCGGTCCAGACGGGCTCACCTCAGAATTTTATCAGGAACATGTCGCCATCTTGGCACCCAGACTCCTTGAGGTCTAGACTGAGTCGCTTCGCCTGGCCACCCTGCCGCAATCCATGCGCAAAGCCCTCATAACTGTGCTCTCCAAGCCGGGTAAGCCTCTTGATGACTGTGGATCCTATTAACCCCTATCACTCATAAATACAGACACAAAAATCTTTGCCACGGTAATAGCAGGCAGATTCCTCCCCATAATGACGCACTTAGTCCACCCAGACCAAAGCGGCTTTGTCCCCGGTCGTTCAACAGCCCTCAACATCCGCCGGCTTTTTAACGTTATGTCCAGAATCGATCCCAATGCCAGGGCCATTGCAGTTACTCTTGATGCCCAAAAGGCATTCCACCTGGTGTCCTGGCAATATATGTGGGCTGTGCTGCACAAAATGGGAATCGCCCCGTGCATGATGTCATGTATTAAATTACTATATACAAATCCCGTGGCCATCGTCCTGATCAACTCCCAGGTGTCGTCACCCATCACGCTTCACAGGGGCACTCGTCAGGGTTGCCCGTTCTCCCCTATATTATTTGCGCTAGCTTTCGAGCCCATGGTTGATAGCGTCAGAGATAAACATGCCCGTAAGGGAATACGACTGCGGGTCACACTGGAAATAATCTCACTGTATGCCGACAATGTACTCCTCTGTTAGAGAACCGTCCGTACATCTGGACATGATCATTCGTGACCTAACCAAAATCGGCACATTCTCGGGCTTCACCATAAACTATTCTAAATCTGAAATATTCCCACTCACCGCGGCAACCCACCAGCCCTCATGCAAATTCCCTCTCCACTGGTCCCCAGGCAGGATCAGATATCTCGGGGTCCAGGTATCCTTCTCTAGATCTTCGCTATTGGCCGACAATTACACTGCTACTGCACAGTTTGCAGAGTCCCGGATGTCGCGATGGCTTAACCTCCCGCTTTCCCTATCGGGCAAGTTGTCCCTAATCAAAATGATAATAGTCCCCAAGCTTCTCTATATTTTCGCGAATGTCCCGATCTGGCCCGGGAAACAGTACTTTAGGAACCTACATTCCGTATGTGCCCAATTTCTATGGCACTCTGTTGCGGTCCGCAAGAAGTGGCTACATATGACTCTTCCATACGAGAAAGGGGGCTTCACTGCCCCTGACCTCGCCCAATACTAGATTGCCGCACAAGCTCAACATGCCACACACTGGTACACATACCCTGATACACCCCCCCACGTGAAACTTGAGAAGCTAGCAAGTGAAGAGGTAAACATCATGTCCTTAATCCTTCATCACACATATCACACCGATGCCCCGGCGGATCCCGTGGCCGCCACGACCACGGCATGGAGACGAATATTGCAGTCCCACCCAGAACATCATCCATACTATAAGTGGCTGTCCATTTGGCAGTTCCCGAGCCTCAGCTCCACTCATGACAAACCTCAGATGCGACACTGGCACGATCTTGGCTACCGGGCGCTGTCGACCTCTACCCCGAAGGGAAATTCATCACCCCGCAGACATGGCGACCTGGGCACTCGGGTTCGGCGCTGGAGCTACTGCAATATTTCAGATTGAGAGCGGTGGTTCACGCCATGTGGCCCTCCTATCCCGACAAACCCCCTGACTCACCTGAGATCCACTTCATAACCATCTCAGCCGGTGGTAGAGGTATAACGTCCTCCCTGTACAGAATGTTGCTGGCAAAGTCGGATAATGCACCTCAGACACCGCACCTCAGACACCGCGGGATGCGTAGAGTGACGAACTGGGCTTAGCTATCGCAGATACCATGTGGGGTAAAATGTGCTTACACACACGCACAGTCTCCCTTAACTTCAGATTCAGATGTATGCAATACAAGCTCCTTAACCATCTATACTACACGTCTCATAGGGTGGGGAAATTTGCACACAACCAGGCCCACACCTGCCCGAGATGTAAATCTATGGAGGCTGATCACACTCACATGTTTTGGTCTTGTGACGCTCTGGGTCCGTTCTGGAAAGCCATCACGGAAGCCCTCTCAGAGATGTAGGGATCCAGATCGGCCCTGAGCCACTGGCTGCTCTATTTGGGCTATGGGATGGGGCTGGGGCGATGAAGGTGTCTAAGTTCTTGAACGTCGGGGCCATGGTGGCCAAAAAATGCATACTACACTGCTGGAAGTGCCGCTCCCCCACTCCCTCATTCGAGATGTGGTTGAAGGCCCTCACCTGGACTCAAATGTGCGAGGAGGACTACATCAACTCCCTCCCCACAACCTCCCGTCCCAAAAATGTGTGGACAGATTTTTGTAGCTACCTGAACAGTAGAGATGACATAGAACGGCTTTCCTCCCCCCTGCCAGACACATAGTTTGTGCTATTTCCTGTAATGCGAAAAGTCAAGCGAGCTATTAGTCCACCCTCTTCAGAAAACCCCTGTATGCACTGGCAGTCATGAATATGTAACACCACTTGCTAATGTACTGTACTCCTGCCTCATACCAATAAAGAAAAGTTTTTTTTAAAAAAGGAAGTACCTGAGGTTTGCGGCTGGCGACTAGCACTTTCAGTTTCGGGTCCTGCTGTTCGGATTGACCCCTGCCCCAAGGGTCTTCACCAAGCCATGGTGGTGGTGGCAGCGTACCTCAGGCAAGGGGGGATTCACGTCTACCCCTACCTGGACGACTGGTTGATCCGGGCGCGCTCTCCCGAGCTATCTCTGGATCATCTTGGTGTCACCTGGCGCACCCTCCACAGGCTGGGCTTCTCCCTGAATTTCACCGGACACCTTCCCACCAGCTCCAGTACATCGGGGCTATGTTGGATAAGTCCTTGGGGAACTGCTCGCCTCCCAAGGTGAGGGCTCATCACTTTGTGCAGATGGTGGACCAGTTTTAACATGCCCATAGTCTCCCGGCTTTCGAATTCTTAAGGTTGCTTGTCCTCATGGCTTCCTGCATTTTTCTGGTGCCAGAGGCCAGGTTGCGGATGAGATCCCTGCAATGGGTCCTCAAGATGCAGTGGTCGCAGTTCTCTGGCAAGATGACGGATCCTGTTCAGATTCCACGCTTGGTCTCCCAGGACCTTCTGTAGTGGGGGAACGAAGGTAACATGATGAAGGGTGAACCGTTTTGGCAACAGTGGCCAGAGGTGACTGTAGTGACTGACGCTTCCCTCACAGGATGGGGCGCTCATGCCAACAACTTGACCGCCGGCGGGCATTGGTCTCCTTCGTAGTCCAGACTCCACATCAATCTGTTAGAGCTGCAAGCCATCAGTCTAACCCTGAAGGCTTTTCTGCCCTCGATACCGGGGAAGAGTGTCCTGATCATGACGGACAAAACAGTGGACATGCATTATCTCAACAAAAAAGCAGGGGCAGGGTCACTCCCGTTGTGCAGAGAGGCAATGCAGCTCTGGTTCTGGGCCATCCAGCAGGATATTTCGATCTCAGCAGTTCATCTTGCCAGAGATAAAAATGCGGCGTCAGACGCTCTGAGCAGGCAGAGCACGGTCTCTCACGAGTGGGAGTTGGCTCTGGAAGTCCTTCAGGAAATCTTCACCCTTTGGGGAACCCCGCAAGTGGATCTCTTCATCACCATTGTCAACCGGAAGTGCGAGAGATTCTGCTCAAGGGAATTTCCTCCAAGAGGAGCCTTAGGAGTTGCGTTCGTTGTGGATTGGTCATGCCCACTGCTGTACGCGTTTCCTCCAGTTCCTGCCGTTCCTCAAGTGTTGCGGAGGTTTGGTTCCCACATGATCCTCATTGCTCCGGATTGGGCCAGGAGAGCGTGGTACCCAGACCTTCTGGAAATGTCCATCTGCCCTCCACGCTGTCTTTCCAGCCGAGAGGATCTGCTCTCGCGCGAGGGTGGTCAAGTTCTCCATCCAGAGGTCAAGACTCTCAACCTTCACACTTGGTATCTGAAAGGTTGAGGTATAGGGATTGGGACCTCCCGAATGACATGATGGAGGTGTTGCAAATCCCTGTACCGTTGCCGTTGGCGTAAATTCTGCGACTGGTGGTGGGATCACAATGTTGATCCTTTTCAGTGCTCCATTCCTATGGTTTTGTCTTTCTTGTTTTCTTTGGCCCACAGGGGCCTTCAAGTGGGTACCTTTTAAAGGTTACCTGGCGGCGCTGTCTATCTTTAAGCGCTCGTCTGAAGAATGTTCTTATTTTAAGATTCCTTTGATTTCTTAAAGGACTGACTAATGTATTCCTGCCGTCCCCTTTCCAGGTGCCGGTTTGGGATTTGAATTTGGTTTTCAGATTTCTCATGGGAGCTCCGTTTGAACCTTTGCACTCTTGTCCTTTGAGATTACTGTCCTTCAAGACTGTGTTCTTGGTTGCGGTTACTTCTGCTCGCAGAGTGAGTGAATTGCAGGCACTTTCAGCTAAGCCACCCTTTACTGTGTTTCACAAGGACAGGGTTGTACTGCGAGTATGTCCTTCTTACCTACCTAAGGTAGTCTCTGAATATCATTTGCGTCAAAAGGCGGTTCTTCCACCTTTCTACCCTCCTCCTCATCCTGGTAAGGAAGAGGAGCGTCTCCATCAGTTAGATCCTAGGAGAGCTCTTAGCTTTTACATTTTTAGGATGTCCAGGGTCAGAGTGGACAAACAACTCTTTGTAGGATATGCTGAACGCCAATTGGGCCAGGCTGTTACCAAACAGACCTTGTCCAGGTGGATTATCCATACCATTACGGAGTGTTAACGGTTGGCGGGTAAAGACCCTCCTGAAGGGTTGAGAGCTCATTCCACGAGGGGCGTGGCTACTTCCAATGCCCTTCAGCGGAGTGTTCCTATTAGGAATATTTGTGATGCTGCTACTTGGGCTTCAATCCATACCTTTGTAAAACATTATTCCCTGGATATAATCAGTCAGGATGTGGCCTTTGGGAAGGCGGTTCTTTATTCCGCAATCTAATTGGGTATTCTAAATTCTTTTTCCCTGCTCCATTTACTGGTACTGCTTTGGGTGTCTGTCAAAAATGTGGAATGCATGGATGACACAATCCATTCGAAGAACAAGTTACTTTCCAACTGGTAATGTTCTTTCGACTGGATGTTCCTCCAACGCATTCCACATCGCCCTCCCAGCCTGCCCCTCAGGAGAATTTCCTATGCGATTGCAGCTTCCGTTTCCGCAAGGCTAAGTGCAGTCCAGCAGGCATCAGAATGGTGTTACACGTTCTGGGGGGAAAAACTTAAACTTAGGCTACAGGCGCCATACATCCTATATATAACATCCTGTGATGTCAGCCTCGACGGAGGCCCTCGAGGGACTTGGACCCGATGCCATCGACGCAGGATGCCCTCTGCCGAAAAAGTTTCCGAAGTACACAGCTGTGGACATTACATGTCAAAGATGTGGAATGCGTTGGAGGAACATCCAGTCGAAAGAACGTTACCATTTGGTAAGTAACTTATTTGTCTACTGGATGTCCCTCCCACAGATTCCTCATCACCCTCCTTCCAGCCTACCCCTCTGATTGTAGGCAAATCTTTTAACATACTTCGCTCTCACAATGCAGGTTATTTAATCCTCAAATCGGCTGTGCAGAAAGGGGGAACAACTAAGAACTGAGGCAACGTGCACAGTACATGCTATTTATACTATCATCGAAATCAAGTATGGATGCAGTAATGGTAACCGTCGAGGGACATCCACTCGATGCCGCACAGCACTGCCTGCTCTCGAAAACCTTTTCCGAGACTGCAAAGCAGGATTGGGGTGTATCTAAGATGGAGGAATCCGTGAGAGGAACATCCAGTAGAAAGAACATTACCTGGGGTAAGTATTTTGTTCATCTACACCACAGTCAAAAATTAAGAACGTTCTAATACCATTAAAAACATTTTAAAAAAACAAATTGAGGGGGCTTGGCTTGAAGCGCCGGCGATGCGGTTGCTTCTCTAAGAGCCTCCGTGAGGAGCCTGTGGTATCCCGTCCATAGCAACGGTTATGGAGCTGATGACGCAATATAAAGCAGCGCGCCGAAAGAGCAGCAGGCATGGAGTGCCTTCATCCAACTGCAGGAAATCACTATCCTTAACGCGGCCGTGCGAAGTAGACGTACCCCATAGAAGAAGACAAGCAAGATGGCGCCGCCCCAGAGGAGTGAAAGCTAAGATAGTCGGGACTGCATTCGTAATGAAAGAAAAGCACAGAGCATGGGAAAATCGAGTGAAAGGCACTGCTGCAGCTCTGACAGCTTATCGTGCTTGACGTGTAATGGGAGCCGGGCCAGGCACTGAAACGGATCAAAGTTGGTGCCTCCCACTGAGGGAATTCTCCGACAAGGCATATGAATAAGGGAGTGTCGCAGCCACCCCATCAGGAGAAGAGGAGGGTAAAGCTCAAACAGGCCTGCTTACAGCAACTGACATGAAGCGATAGCTTTGTCTTCCCTAGCGAAAACGGAATACAGATCTCCTACATCTTTGGCATGCAAGGGAAGGCAAAGAGCCACTCACCCAGGGTACACGCAGGACCCAACCACAGCGCTGCCCCTGCCATCATAGCAGGCGTCCTAGTAAGTTCCTCCGATAGGGAAGTCAAGCCAAGCCCCTCTGGACCTCATGCCAAAATATACACCGACGCAGTGAAGGGAGAGGGAGGTAACCCAGCCTGATCCAGCACCTGATACAGGGAGGTAAAGTCTCCACTTTCCCCCGGCAAAAGCAGAATATGCGTCCCCTACACTCCTGAAGTGCAGGTGCAGCAGTGAGGGGCCAAGTCCAATGCCCCCGCCCCCATTTTTGCTGATCCAAAGTCCCCAGGGACAGCAGGGCAGAGGACAGATTCGGAGGCGCACTCATTGCCTCCAGCGAGCTAACACGGGAGCACACGGACCTCTGGACCTAGGGCGCAACACACAGACAGCAATCAAGATGGCCAAATACCAAAAACTGCATAAATCTGCGGATATAGCCACCCTGCTACAGCCACATGACAAAGGGAAGGAACCAGATGGGGTTCCCTCCAGACTCAGTCACCCGAAAAACCTAATGGGCCACAAAGGATGACATTCAATCACTTCTAGTGAACATCAAGTCAAAATTTTCGAAAACTGCATGTCGGAGATTGCCTCTGGGGTGGACAGTCTAGACAACCGTATAGAGGAGCTGGAACGCAAGGTCAGTGAGGCAGAAGATCATTCCCTGGATTAAACGATGCAACTAACAAAGCTGCACAGGAAAGTCCTGATTTCTGAAGACAAAAATGAAGCCAATACGCTTAACCAGGAAGATATTGAAAACAGGGCTTGAAGGGACAACGTGAGAATCAGAGGGGTTCCTGCCCCGATTGCGGGTCAAGCTTTACAGGAATATGTGAGCAACCTGTTCCAGTCCCTTCCCCCACAATGTGATAAAGCAATGCTGCTATTAGACCAAACCCACAGGATATGCAGTTGTAGAGGGGACCCAACAAAATATCCCCCGATGTAATTACCCGCACTTCTTCTCCACTAACCAAGATCTCGTGGCTGCAAACCGCCTACAGGGCGAGCTGGCATTTCAGGGAGCACCGATACAGATCTACCAAGACCTGGCAGTAGCGACTGTACAGAGGTGCAGAGCGCCGAGACCCCGAACTACCTTCCTTCAGGACCGGAAAATCAGATATCGCTGGCTCTTTCCCGCAACCCTCCAATTAACTTCTGAGGGCATGACACAGACTATTGGCGCATTGGAAGAAGCTATGAGCATCCTAACAGGGGCCCTCGACCACAGATGAAGACCTTACAGCAACTACGCCTGCACAGGGAAAAGAAGAGACCCCAACAGGGACGCAACACCTGGTTGAAGGTAGCAAGGGGTTGGAAACTAGGAAGCTCCTCGCAACAGACATGATCAATACCTCCAGTCTTCCCCCCTGTACTCCCCATCAGTTTGCAAAAGTGAAACTTCAAATGTGGTTCCCTACCCCAAGACTACGACGGATCCCGGGCTCCACACGGCGAACCCCAGCCTAGAAGAGAGCAGACACTTGTCGGCCAACTGACCTTTAGGTCCAGTTTTGTTTTTGTTTGGGTCTCCCAGTTCAGTTATGACGTTTGTTTGAGAAAAGTTGAAAATCTGGTTCGGCTACTCGAGAGAAAGATAATGGAACCCGATGGCAGAGGCACTTCACTCGGACTCTCCCCACCTGAAAACTTGAGAGATCTACAGGAAGCCCCCCCTCCCACATCAGAAGCTGCGGTTTGTATCGTTCAACATACAAGGCCTTAATTCTCCTAAAAAAACGCAGATCTCCGCTGCAACGCTTAAATGACTTGGGCAGCTCTGTAGTATTTCTTCAAGAAACTCACCTGATTGAGACAGACTTCCCCCGGCTTCGCTGAAGAGCCTTACCAAAACAATATCTAACGTCTAATGGCACTAAAAAAGTGGGCACAGCAATCCTTCTGGCGAGAGGAGTCCCATTCACGGAACTGGAAGTACTACACGGTACCGAGGGGTGATAAATGGGCAGCAAAGGTAAGCTGTTTGGCCTTTTATATACCCTGGTCTCAGTATATGCCCCCAACAAAAGGCAAGAGGGCTTCTTAGCAGACTTGGAGTCCAACATACTACCCTTCCTTTTGGGGCAAGTGGTCATAGGGGGAGACTTCAACAGAGTCCCGGACCCCCACGCTGATAAATCCCACCAACCAGCTTTGAGAGACTTTAAAATTGCCCCGAGCCTGCTTCATCTGTTCAAATCCCTGGGTGTGGTTGACTCATGGAGGGTTCTTCACCCAGAGGCAAAAGACTTGTCCTCTTTCTCACATGTGCACCGCACCTCCTCTCGCATTGATTTGCTGTTAGTTAGTCCCCAGTTTATGATGGAATCTGCCCCCCCCCCCGAGGCTCAGATGGAATCTCTGAGCCAATGTTGAATGACATGGCACTCGGAGATGATCTAACTAAAGTCATTCAAAATGACTTCAAAGAAAACCCCATTGGACTCACAACGATAGCCACCAGATGGGAGACGATGAAAGCGGCCATCAGGGGGGAATTGATTGCCCACACAGTGGCCTAAAAAAAGTGCCAAGTAAAGACCAAATAGCGTTTGGAAAATGAAGTGGCTGCGTCTAAACAGAAACGCAAGAAAGGGTGGTCACCTAAGGCTTCCTGAGCTTTACGTATGGCCCGGAATAAACGTCCCATTACGCAGAGGAAACCATGCAAACCCTGCTAAGAACAAGGATATTACACTAAGGGTAATAAAGCAAACAGACTCCTGGAGTGAAAATTAGCAAAAGCCCAGAGGAGAAACCTGATTATTAGCTTAAATAACTCATAGGGCACTTCTCAATATGCAGATGTTAGGCAGAAACCTGTGCAGTTCCCTCTGGGACCACTGCAAAAGATTTAAGACTACAGGTGTTTGGCAGTAAACCCACTTGGTAGCAGTCTGTACCACACAGATTCACTTGGTAGCTGTGTCTGAGCAGTCAGACTTCCCTCAAGAAGAGTTAGGCAGTATACAGAGTATTCACAATAGGTCAAAAGAACATAGTAGAACAAGTAAACACTGACCAGAGCTTGGTGTAAAAGAGATATAATTATTTTTTTAAAACCACATCTAGAAAAACACACAGGCACTAATAGTAAGCAATTCAAAAACACAGTCACTAAAAGATATACACTCCCTTAGAAGAATATTAGACAAGTCTTAAGTAAAGCCCCACTTATTTTCAGAGACCGGTGAGCGCTTAACGCAGATGGCACTCTAATAATTTGTTTTAAAAGGGAGAGAAAAGCAGGGAATACATTGAAACAGGTCCCAACACTTTTACAAGAACACAACAAGAGAGGAAGGCAAAGTAAAACCGTGAAGTTAGAGTTCAATAGGCTGGATCCACTTTAAGAGGATCAAACGAAATGTGTCCAAGGTCACACGGTTGCAGTGCACAAAAGTCTTGAAAAGGTTCAAAAAGGAGTTGGACCAAAGAAAGGGACCAGTCAGAAGGTCAAGGCGGCCAGCCCAGTCCAGAAGGTTAAGGGATTATTATTACCTTGTAGCAATCTTTAGAAAGGGAGGCCTGGTGGACACAGTACCTTAAAGTGGTGGGAATACTCCAGCGGGGGCAGTTGTTCCTGGCAGCGGATGCAAGTCAGTGCTTCGTCCGGGGGAAGAGAGGATCTCGTCGGGGAGGAAGACAGGAGTCCGTTGCACTGCCAGGGAAGAAACCAGCCATGGAGTTTCTCAGGTAAAAGGAGCGGTCCGTTGATTCGCGGTCCAGTGGTAAGTGGCTATCCGGTTGCCGGGGTGCTTGGCACGGGCAATTCGACCACAAGCCGGTCTGGGGTGCGAAGAGAAGAAGGTAAACTGGTTGTGCCCACCAGTCAGGAGAAGAAGCCTCTCCAGCCGGTAGATCTTCTCTTTCGTCGGGAAGAGGTGAGTCGGTTCCGCAGGGCTCCACCGGTGGTGTCGTTTTGGTAGGTCGGCTCAGCTTCTCCCTCGTCGGATTCTCAGGTCCTGTGGCGACTTCTGAAGTTCCAGTCCCCAAAGCCCTGCTTTTATGCAGAAAACCCCCATTCACTCAGCCTAGCTGTCAATCAAACATGCTAAGTGGTGAGCCGGCCGGCTCACCACTTGGGCCAATCACACAAGAGTGCGACTTAAGTTACCAAGGTAACTCAGTCCAGGGTGCCTAAACCCCCTCCGACACTCCCTGTGGTACCCAGACAGAGTGGCACCACTTTTGGAGGCTTCTGTGGAGAAGCCTGCCAAAACGTGGAACAAAGGGCTCGACTTGGGTTGAAGTCACAGAAGAGAACACAAATGCCATTTTAGAATCGAGTCCTGGCAAAAAATACCAACCGGCGAATTAATATTAAATAAATAAACCAGCTGTATGTTCGAAGCTATGAGAATTAAATAATTAAAGTTGGTAGCCTCGAACAATGGGAAAATCCCATAGGGATATATTCGCGGTCGAATATAAAAAGTAGTATCCACTGCCACCAGCCAAAACTCGATCAGGGGGGACAGAGACGTGCCCCCTCGACTGACAGACCCCGGGGCAATCGAATTGCCCCGACCAGTACGTCCACAATATGATGGTTTGTACTGGTTTCTGTTAATAATTTGGGACTAGTAAAGCCAATGGTGACTCTACATACCCTGGGAGACAGTAGTCAGCCCCAGGGTATGGAGTCTATGGTGGGGTGTCACTATGACACCCCTGTGTCACTGCACGGAGGGTGCTGTGTAACACATAGTAAAAACACATGAGACCCTATGGAGTAAAGGACCCCATAGCCCATAAAACACATTAACAGTCAAAGGAACTCCATAAATCATGTCCAAGAGTGAGAGAAAAAGAGTCTCACTCTTGGCAGAAGAAAAAAACAAACTCCAGAAATCCAGCAAAGCTGCTGGGGGACTCACTAGGTTAGGAAATTCAGCCTAAAGAGAGAATCCTCCCTAACAGCAGAAGACGCCAATTTACAGTTGGCAACGTCACACTTGATAGAGACTGTCGTCCACTCACTGCTCGCTGGCTCAAAAGTAACGTTACATTGCAGGAGCCTCCCTTCTTGGCGTATCAGAAGTGGACAGGAAAGCCCTGGAATCGCCAGTCGGCGTAGAGGAGGTTGAGTCAATGTTTAAATTCCTAAAACCTAGAGCCCCCAGCCCCTATGGAGACTCCCCCATGTTCTATAAACTCTTTAGGGCACTCCTCACGGGTCCCCTCACTGAGCTCTTTAACCCCTTCCGGGAGACGCAGGGACTACAACCCCATCCATGCAGGCATCCATAACCATTTTATTATTAAAACCCAGTAAAACCTGTGTGAATGTGCATCATACAGGCAGATTTCCTTGATCAATATTGATGCAACCATTGAGAAGGAGCACCAGAGACAATACAAGGAGGGCTCTCAATTTAGTAAAAGTAGCAAAGTCCGAAAACTGCAAGCTAGCTTTACTAACATTGGACACACCTAAAGCCTTTGACATGGTAGATTGGGCATTTATGCGACAAGCCCTTGAAGCGTTTCATTTTGGCCCCCTATTTTGTAAAATGCTTTTAGCAAATTATAGTTCCCCAAGAACTGTCCTGGGGGTTAACAAATTCTTAGCCCCTATACCCATTTCATGTGGAAATTTGACAGGGGTGTCCGCTTTCCCCGTAAATTTTCGCCCTCATCATGGAAGCCCTTTCTCAACTAATCCATAAGAACACCTCCGTTACAGGGATGGCTGTAAAGGGCGACCACTATAAAATATCTCTCTATCCGGACGATATAATGGTCTCTTGTACCAGTTGCCATTCCTACCGAAGGCCTTAACAGAATTGGAATGCTTTGGGCAAGTGGCAGGCTTCGCCATTAATTATGCTAAATCAGGAGCCCTGGGGGTTGGACTAACTCCACAGAGAGAAATCCTCTTCAGAAAGCCTGTCCATTAGAGTGGAGCACCAATTCAATTAAATACCAAGGGGTCCACATTGTAGCGAACCCAAAAGATCTTTATGCAGCTAATTTCCCCCGTCTCTTTAGTGACCTGGAATCCGTTCTGAAGAGATGGACAACTCAAGAGATCTCACTCATGGGGAGAATCGCGGCGTATAAATGAATTTGCTTCCCAGAATCTTGTACCTTTTATTCGGCATTACCAGTGGAAATCCCCCTGAAATCACTCATCTAATTACAAAGACAGATCTCCTGATTTATTTGGAAGGGAGGGAAATCGCGCATGGGAGTCCCTAATCTCAGTAACTGCTATGTTGCAGCACAATTGACAAACATGCTGGCTTGGTGCACTCCTGCAAACCCCCCAAAATGGGTGATCATCGAACAATCTAGGCTCTCTCGCCCTCTCAGCTTTCTGCCACATATTGCACAGTCAGCGAGTAGAAGCTGGACAAATCTCCTCTCTTGCACCAAAGCCACATTGAAAACTTTGAAAACTTGCCACTGAGCATTAAAAAGAAAAGGGACCCAAAAGGGAATAGGCCCTCTCTCCCCAGTCTTTCACAATCCAGACTTTACCCCAGGTACTGTTAATTTTAGGAATGGGAACCATGGAGGGCTGTACAAGGACTCACAACTCTTTAACGGCTCTGCGTTCACCTTTGAAAAATGCAAAGAAAGGTTCTCCCTGTTAGAATCAGACAGATTTCCTTGCACACACATCCGTCACTGGATTACCCATCCGCTTATCAAGCAAGGGGCCACACATGAACTTAACGCCTTAGAATTTACACAGCAGGTGGGCCTTGAAGGAGGAGACATCTCAAGGTTTTATAAGCTTCTGCAAGAGGATATATTATCCATCCATCCCAAATACATGGCCCTCTGGGAAGCCGATTTGGGTCACCCCATAGAAGACCAAACATGGTTGGATATTCGGTCCTGGAACAAAACCCCCTCCAGATGCGTTACGAATAAAAAATGTGCCCTTAAACTATTATACGGGTGGTACTTCCCCCAGTGCACCTGAACCACTTTGAGAAATCGTTGGATCACCCTGCTGGAGGAAATGTTGTGTGCATGGTTCCTACTTTTACATGTGGTGGGACTGCCCAGTGGCGCAATCCTTCTGGGAAGAAGTAATCCAAGCAATTGAGGCCATCACCCGTGTAGCCCTACCTTTGGAACCAAAGGTGATAATGCTATGGAGCCCACTACAGAAGATTTACCCTAAAACGTAGCCACAGCTAAGCTAATCACTCAACTCCTTCTAGCTGTGAAAATCACACTTGCCTGCAGATGGAAATCGCAAGACGGTCCACTGCTACAACTCTGGTGGGTTAGGATTTGGGATATCTTGGTAGCAGAAAAGGTCCCAGCTTCTAAGGAGGGAACTCTCCACCATTTCACCAATATCTGAGCACCAATTTTGAACTATGAGCAAGACTACCCAGCCCAGACGTATCAACCACAGATGGCGAAACTCTACATAAAGACAGCCTAGCGCTGGCAACCCCCCCACTTCCCTCCCAACCACCAAAAGCAGGGACTGAACCTTCCCGCCCAGAGATGGAGTCTGGAGGAGTAGCAGTGGACGTGGGAGGATGAAGGGGCGAGCCAAGCTTCTAGTTGACAAATAACAATGTTATTACTAATTTCCACTACTATTATTGTTGTATACCACAACCGTTTAAGTAAAGTTATACAAAAAAACAGAAATTGTTATAAAGGTTCAAATTCTTTGAATAAGAAGAAAGTTAATGATTGCAAAATAAATGTTCATTTTCTTCATAATATCATAATTGATGCAGAAGGGCAAATATCAGAAATTGATGAATCTGGCTCAAGAAATTTCAGTTGTTGCCCATCAGCAGGAGTAAAAAAATATCTGCACTTTTACAAGATAAGTAATGATAAGACTATTGAAAATATTTTCTTCCCAATGGGCAAATCATATTGAACAGCAAATTATGGTGCAATGCTAACATACTGCTCTGTTTGTTAAACAGTCCCTGGCCCCGCATTCAGTGTAGCGAAGCGCTGCACTGTGTTTGTTTCCTTCCTGCCCTGGCAACAGGTGAGAATAGCAGATGGAGTGACCTTCCTGGGGCTCTAAATTTTGAATTTTGGGCCTTGTTTGAGCCCCCCGCGCCCGTCTGCACCCTTCCTCCAGCCCACTCCCCTGCATCCATTTCCCCGGCATGCTTTCCCTCCAGCCTCCCAGCCCGCCCACCATCCCTGATTGGTGTATCCAACGATCATAAGCAACATTCCCAATGCAGCCCTCTGCCCGGCAGCCCCTGCGGCTAAGGGCTCCAAGGCAAAGGACGGCTCCTGCAGAGGTGGCTCCAAAATGTGTCTGCAGGTGTCAGCAGGGGAAGCCAGTAGCCATCCATCAACCGCAGCGACAAACTAGGTAGGAGGTGGTCAGAAGCCCCGTCGTATAACAAACGTGCATACATTGGGATAGCATTGCGATTATTAGCTTGTGCCCTCTAGGATAGTACTGAGATTATTAGCTGGTGCCCTATAGGATAGTACTGTGATTATTAGCTTGTGCCTTCCGGGATAGTACTGTGATTATTAGCTTGTGCCCTCTCGGATAGTACTGTGATTATTAGCTTGTGCCTTCCAGGATAGTACTGTTATTATCAGCGTGTGCCTTCCAGGATAGTACTGTGATTATTAGACTACACCACAGCCTTTAGAGTTTACCACTTACTGACTTGAATCACATCAAGAAAAGCACCACAAAGAATAGTACTGTGATTATTAGCTTATGCTCGCTAGGATAGTACTGTGATTATTAGCATGCTCCCGCTAAGATAGTACTGTGATTATTAGCTTGTGCCCTCCTGGATAGCACTGTGATTATTAGCTTGCGCCTTCTAGGATAGTACTGTGATTAATAGACTGCACCGCACCCTTTAGAGTTTACCACTTACTGACTTGAATCACATCTAGAAAAGCGCCACAAAGAATAGTACTGTGATTATTAGCTTGTGCCCTCTAGGATAGTACTGTGATTATTAGCATGCTCCCGCTAAGATAGTACTGTGATTATTAGCTTGTGCCCTCCTGGATAGCACTGTGATTATTAGCTTGTGCCTTCTAGGATAGTACTGCGATTATTAGCTTGTGCCCTCTAGGATAGTACTGTGATTATTAGCTTGTGCCCTCTAGGATAGTACTGTGATTATTAGCTTGTGCCTTCCAGGATTGTATTGTGATTATTAGCTTGTGCCTTCTCGGATAGTACTGTGATTATTAGCTTGTACCTTCCAAGATAGTACTGTGATTATTAGCTTGTACCTTCCAGGATAGTATTGTGATTAATAGCTTGCACCCTCTAAGATAGTATTGTGATTTCTAGTTTGTGCCTTCCAGGATAGTATTGTGATTATTAGCTTGCACCCTCTAGGATAGTATTGGGATTACTAGCTTGCACCTTCTAGGATAGTACTGTGATTATTAGACTGCACTGCACCCTTTAGAGTTTACCACTTACGGTCTTGAATCACATCTAGAAAAGCACCACAAAGAATAGTACTGTGATTATTAGCTTGCGCCTTGTAGAACAGTACTGTGATTATTATCTTGCGCCCTCTAGGATAGTACTATGATTATAAGCTTGTAACCTCTAGAATAGTACTGTGATTATTAGCTTGCGCTCGCTAAAATAGTACTGTGATTATTAACTTGCACCCTCTAGGATAGTGCTGTGATTATTAGGTTGCGCCCACTAGGATAGTACCGTGATTAATAGCTTGTGCCTTCTAGGATAGTAATGTGATTATTAGACTGCACCGCACCCTTTAGAGTTTACCACTTACTGACTTGAATCACATCAAGAAAAGCACCACAAAGAATAGTACTGTGATTATTAGCTTATGCTCGCTAGGATAGTACTGTGATTTTTAGCTTGCGCCTTCTAGGATAGTACTGTGATTATTAGTTTGTGCCCTCTATGATAGTACTGTGATTATTAGCTTGCTCCCTCTAGGATAGTACTTTGATTATTAGCTTTTACGCTCTACAATAGTATTGGGATTATTAGGGTGAGCCCCACTAGAAGAGCCACTGAAATACCCTAGCGATATATACCCCTAGTAGACCTCCCCAACCGGACAGCCCAAACTCGAGACAGTGACTGAACTACCCTAGCAATATCACCAGACTAGACTACTACAATAGACTGAGCCCAAGCTTGTATCGGACAATCCCCCACACCCAGTGCAACACCACAAGACAGATGGACCAAAAGCACTAAGACCCACTCTGCAACAAAGAACCGAATAAAAACCAACCAAAAAACGCTCAAAACTCAAAATGCCACGAAAACGAATTGAACCGGAGGAAAGACAAAGAGCAGAAAAAACAAACCCCACCGAAGACTCACAGCCATAGAACAGACTCCCACAGACAAGAACAATAATAGAACTAGCGCTGAGAGAAGAGAGAAATCTCTTTACCTAACCCCATACCTCACAAATAACCACTTACCGGAACGAACTGACCCATTGTACAAATCAGAAATGACCAACAACCAAACACAACCATGTAGAAGAACGGACTAAGCTATAGATAGCAAGAACATAATCGACACCCTAACCCCATACATCACCAAAACAAGAGGACCCTTCCATCGACAGCCACAAAATTTAGAAGAGGATCCTGTTGAAAACAAAAATCCAAGACTCAACCTAGAAGAGCTTTTCGGCGACACAGACTCCTCTGTACCAACACCTCAACTAGAGATCCACTTGGAAGGAAACCCTAACATCAGTCAGAAGACAACGCCGACAATAAAGCACAAACCAAACTATACCTTCAAAATCCAGTGCAACATAATAAACGCAAGATCCATGTCAAAACACTCAACACAGATCTTCGACCTTCTCTGCGACAACGGCATCGACATCCTATTCGTCACAGAAACATGGCTGGATGACAACTACAGAATCACACTCCAAAGCTGCCTCCCCACCAACTTCAAATGCCTTCAGTTAAACAGGAAGAATAAAAAGGTGGAGGCCTCGCAATAGCATTCACAGAACACCTGAAAGTAAAAACAGACAAACCTCTTAACATCAAGAACTGCAAATCCATGGTCCTACACCTATTGACGAATCCAAAACCAAACATTAAATTCATACTGAATCCAAAAACAAACATTAAATTCATACTGGTTTACAGACCACCGACATGCGATGCAACCTTCGTTGACAACTACGTGGATGCTATCACCAACATAGCAATCGAACATGAACATCTAATAATCCTGGGGCACTTCAACATTTGGTTCGAAGAAAAACACACCAACTCTCAAAACTCACTAATTGGGCAGCTAGCAACCATGAAACTACAACAGTTAGTGAAGGGGGCAACACACTCGGCAGGATACACCCTTGACGGAATCTTCGCCAAGAAAAATCATATCACCACAGCACCACCGATACAAATACTCTGGAGCGATCATTTCATCATTCCATTCGTGATCACACTACCAACTCAAGTCAGCATCCAGACCCTCAAGATCCCAACCACCACAAAAAGAAACTGGAAAACCGTCAAAGCAAGCAACGTAACAGAACAACTGGAGATGACCAAACTTTCAACAGCAGAACTGGAGAAGGCAGACCTAGACGGGAATGTTAAGCTATTCCACAAATGGATTGCTGATACAATCGAAAACATTTCCCCAGAAAAAACATTTACCCCATCAAGAAAAAGAGCAATGGCAAAATGGTTCACCTCACTACTAAGCACCATGAAAAAGAAGCTGTAATTGGAATGGAGAAAATAATACGACCAAGATAAGAAAACCCAGTTCCAGAAACAAATCCGATCATATAAGAAGGAAATTCGGAAGGCAAAGAGAAGGCATTATGATGACGGAATCACCAATGCCACCAACACACAAAAAGAAATGTTCAACATCATAAACGAAATGAGAAACCCACCAGGTTGCGACAACACTCCAATACCCTCACAGAACCTATGCGACCACTTGGCAGACCATTTCAAAATAAAAACCAACAACATCTGACAAATCATACAAAATAGACCAACCAACCCTACCACTCAACCAACACCTCACGAGGAGCCACAGCACAAACTCCAAAACCTCCCGGAAATATCAGTTAGAGACATTCACCGAGCTGGTAAAACAAAGCAAGAAAGCAGGATCACCCATGGATCCTTGCCCCCCTGACCTCTACAAATCAATCCTTGCACAAGGAACGGCATCATAATATTACAGAAACCTCTTAAATCTGTCGCTCACAGCAGGGACAGTACCACAATCCTACAAATCAGCATACATTAAGCCACTTTTTAAAAAAACACAAGTGGCGACATGACGTGAAAGACCTCTCCAACTACAGATCGACATTCCCTACCCGGCAAAACTCCTAGAAACATAAGTATACAAATTAACCCAAGAACATGTAGAAAAACCCCACTTGCTAGACTAAGCACAAGTCGGCTTCAGACCCGCAAGAGGAACATGATCGGCACTACTAGCCATCTGAGACAACCTAAAAACAAACACAGACTCCGCTCTGATTCTGCTCGACCTCTCCGCAGCCTTGAACACAGTAAGCCATGGCACCCTAATCGAAAGATTGGAAGATATAGGTATAATGGGCATGGCACTACTCTGGACTAAAACATTCCTAGCAGACAGAACAGAAACCATATGGATAAAACCCTTCAAATCTACTCCACGAGTTAACGACTGTGCAGTACCAAAAGGATCCTGGCTATCGCCACTATACATCAACATCTACCAGACTCCAGTAATCAGGATCCTCAAAAAATACAACATTACATGCTACAACTACACAGACGACACTCAAATCATCTACAAAATCGAAGATACCCAAGCCGATCACTCAACCCTAGTGGAATGTCTAAAATAAATCTTTGACTGGATGAGCGCCAACAACTTGAAAATTAACCCAGGAGAGACTGAAATCATTATAATATCCAAAAATCAAGAAAACAACACCTACATTCCCTGGCCAACGGAAATGGGAACCGCACCCACACCAGCTAAAGTAGTACAAAACCTCGGAGTCCTAATGTACAACGCCCTAACCTAAGAACCACAAATAAATGCAATAATTAAGAAATGCTTCTTCCTCCTTCACACAATAATAAGAATCCTACCTTTCCTCTCCTTCACCCACAAAACATTTACAATCGCCGCCCTCATCATGTCAAAAATTGACTACGCAAACAGCTTCTACCTCGGGATGCCGGAATACCTCCTGAAGAAATGCAGCAGCCAGACTCCTCAAACTATCCAGAAGAGACCACATCACTCCAGCACTAAAAATACTACATTGGCTCCCATCAAACATCGTATGACGTTCAAAACAATGTGCATAACACACAGGGCAATCAGCGGACAGGGAGCCAAATTCCTACAAAAGAAAATAATCTACAAGCCAACGAGACTCCTCAGATCAAGCAATGAAATTCACCTGGAGCCAAAACCATACGTCAAAAAAAACTGGGCTCCTCTTGCTCCCACCTAGCTGCAAAAACTTGGAACAACCTCCCGAAAGAAATAAGAAACACCAAAGACCACCTAAAATTTAGAAAACTTCTAAAATCCTGGCTCTTCAACACCTCGGAACCAAATTGAAAAAAAGGAAAAAAACAATCAAGTAGGAAACACAAAGAACAGATTGACAGAATATATGACGGCACAGACAACACTGAGGCCCGGCTAAGTGAAAATCCAACAAGAACTAGAGAGACAACGCTAGGTGGAATAGAACACAAGCGACAGCGCTATGAGGACAGAAATTTGACATAGATGCCCAACACTACCAGCAACCTTGCCCACTCAGAGAGGACGTAGGGTACGGGCGTAGGTCGCAAGTAAATCGATCCAAACCTAGGTTGCAGCAAAGACAAACTGGAATAAAAGGGCTAGCTGAATACAAAGATGGAAACAAGAAAGTAGCTAGTTTAGCATAAATTAGCATAATGACAAAGAGATGAAACAGTCTTATCACGCTGAAACTAAATCACGAAAGGAAACCACCCTCTTGAAATCACGAAGGAGACACAATAGGAATACGCATCTCTCCTAATAACAAGGATACTAACCAACCACAAAAGACACACTAAAACCTCTCTACTCCTCTCACACTCTAACCAAACACAACCACATGCACCCCGCACAAACTTCACCACACCACACAGACCGCCCAAACAACGGCACACGACAGACTCAGAACCGAATAACACACCAATATGCTCAGTTAACGGTGTTAACCAAACCGAAGCTGCCAACAGCACTTCACAGCTCCCTTGCTCTTCTCCAAACCTTGTCCTACTAACGTTGTCCTACTAACACGCCTAACCTACACCCCCCCACCCTTGTTTCAGACCTGCCAGAGGCCAGGGGACCACTAACAGTCCAAAGATTGGCTAGAAAGCACCACTGTTAGCATGTTCCCTCGCAATGACTGACAAAGAGACTGCCATTGCAGGAGAATGTCCTATTTAACAGAACCGCAGTGAGCCCATGACTTGAAGTGATAAACAGTGAAAAAAGAAGCATTAGAAAACAGGTTTTCGGGGAACCAAGATGGCAGCCGGGAAGAGAGCAGCGTAAAGGCTATGCTCTCATCCCCCCGTCACCAACAATAAAGCTAATCTGAGAAAGAATCCTTCCCCAAACTGGGAATCTGTAAAATACGGTGCAAGGACCGGTGCTGGTGAATCAGTGTGCAGCTGGACCTGCAGAGCGGCATTGCAGAGGAGCAGTGTGGGGTTTCAGAGCCGCGAGGTGCAGTAGCTTGGAGAGCAGTGGGCCCGCAGCGCCGTCAGATGCAGAGGAGCGGCGCTCAGAGATTAGGCACAGAGCGGGGCTTTGACATCAAGGAGACCGCCAAGATGGAGTTTATTGAGTCGGGGGTGAAAGCGGGCGCCCAGGAGGGGCCAGGTGGCATAAAAGAACCCCGGGGGCGGAATGCTCCCCTTGACTCCCCTCCCCCCTCTGACAATCAAGATGCGTTGGCAGCCCGGGCCTGAGCATCTGGGAAAAGAGGAGGCTGGAAGAAACAGCCCGACTTGGAGACGGCTGAAGCAATTAAGGTGAGAGACAGTGGGCATCACCACATTGCAGTGACTGGAGCACGGGGCCAGAGGGAGATCCAGGGGACACGAGAAGGAGGGTGATGCCCTGTGGCAGGGGTCTTCACAGCGGAAGGACAACCACGTGAGGAAAGAGAGAGAAGGGGGCCAGAAAGTAAGCACGGCTTTGTGATTGTAAGTTACTCGCCGTAGTGACTAAAGTACTCTTAGTCCATAGTCCCATTTCTCCATACGTCCCACCAACCTCCCCTCTAATAAAACTGGTGTCATTACGCAATGTTAAATCTATTGTCGACGCGTCTATGGGGACTGAGGTGTGGTGCCAGAGAGCGGAGTCGGGGCAGCGCATGCTCCCCGCCCGCCTCTAAATTTAAAGGGGAAGGTTTTTTTCTGGTGAAAGAGGTTCCGTCTCCCGTCCCTCGCGAGGGACGCCCATGCAGTATGGAGGAAAGGGGACTATGGACTAAGGGTACGTTAGTCACTACGGTGAGTAACTTATAATTTCTTTGCGGACACCATTGTTCTCAATAGTCTTTATGAAGGAAGTCCAAGACTATGGGGCTCATTACGACCCTGCCGGTCCGGTAACAACAGTGCCTGTAGGCTTGCCGGCACCATTGTTACCGGACCAGCAGAATGCAAGCTTGTGAGCGAGGATGCCCTTCCACCCGCGAGGTCTAACCTGGCGGGTGGAACTCCACCCGCTAGCAGACTTTCACGGTAGCACCTGCACCGTTAGGAGCGGTGCCGGTGCTACGGTCCTCCCCATTCCCATTGAGTCCTATGGGACTCAAATGGGAATGGGGAGTTACATTTTCCGGCGCCTGGCTTCATGGACAGCTGGAGCTGTAATGCCCCAGTGATTCCATAAAGCCAGTCACCAGAAAAAAACACAACTCAGACGGCAGCTTGCTGTTTTTACCAGCACGGCTACGGCTGGGGTTGTAATGAGGGCCCCTGTATCAATCTTCCTTAGATTTGGCATAGCCCCCCTGGATAGTATAGGTTACCCATTTTTAAGAAGTGTAGTGCCGAATGTTTGCTGTCCTTTCTTGTTCAGTGGGAACCTTGGCTTGTTTCCATTTTTGGGCTGTCGTGGAGAGAGCAGCGGCACTCGGGATCATGTACGCTTTCTTCTGAGGTTTAGTCGAAAGCGAATCCAATACGTCACCCAGGCCCAGCATTGCTTCCCGGTATTCACTTCGGATTTGGAAACCCAAGATGGCTTTCGTTGCCCCGTTAACAGAGTCCCAAAATGGTTTCAAGACTGGGAGGCCGCTTTCTGCTTGCACAAATTGCCAGGTATCTAGTGGACCGAGGGTTGAGGCCCCTTCACCCCTCCCCCCCCACCCCTGTATGACCATTAATTCAGATTTCTGGTTGTTGTTCTTCAGGCGCCTCATTGCCAAATTCGCCTAGTAGAAGAGCTGACAACCTCGGGAGTGAGGAGCTCAAGTCTGTCAACATCACCGGCAGGTCATCCGCAAAGGCCATCACCTTATGTTTCTACTCCCCGAATGTTACCCCTTTTATCCCCATATCCTGTCTAATCTTAGCTAATTAGGGTTCCAAGTATATTGCATACAACACTGGGGATAGCGGACAACCCAGTTTGGTACCCCTGGACACCCGTATCATCTGGTAAACGTACCCATTTATGGCTAGCCTAATCACAGGAGACCCATAGCTAGCTTTGGCCAAGCGGAGAAAAACCGGACCGAACCCCATAGCCTCCATAGGGGTCGAAGGCCTTCTCCGTGTCCAGGGCCAATACCCCTGCAGAGAAGCCGGTCTTATTTACTTTTTCTATTATATGGCATATTCGTCTGGTGTTGTCGAATGTTTGTCTCCCCCTGATGAATCCCACCTGGTCTGGGTGGATCAACCCTGGGATTATTTTGTCCAACCCAGATGCTAATATTTTAGTGAAGATCTTTGCATCTAAATGTATTAATGCATTAGAGCGGTATGAGTCACATCAGGTCTTGTCCTTATTAGGCTTGGGGAATAAAACCACTTTTGCCTCTTCCATGGTCCTGGAGATATGCCCTGAATTGGAAAATGAGTTAAAGAGAGATGTCATTGTCGGGACTAGAGTATCTTGGAATGCCTTATAAACATTGCAGGGAAACCATCAGGGCCGCGGGCCTCATTCAGCAGAAGGGATCGGATCGCCGCCCGAACCTCATCCTCTGTAATCGCTCCCTCCAGGCTCTCCCTTTTCACTTTCATCTCATTTTTGCAAGGGGTATGATCTTATGTAGACCTCTTGAAGGTCCTTGCTTGGGAATTCCGAGGAGTACAACACTGAGTAGCACTCTGTGAAAGCCTGGAGGATCTCCTCAGATCTAGATGTGAAGTTACCCTAGATGTATGGATACAGAGGATCGCCCTGGCTGCCTCTTTCCACTTTACTTGTCGCGCTAAAAGTCTATCGGCCTTATTTGCCTGAACAGAATATCGCTGTCTCATAAATAGTAACATTCTTTACACCTGTTATGTCTCCAGGGTAATAATTTGGCTTTTGAGATGTCTATATTGCTTTTTAAGCGATACTCCCTTGTCTGTTTCCATTCTGGCCATCATCCCCTTTAGGCAGCTTTCCAAATCCTCTTGTAGTGTCCTTTCCTGCTTATCACAGAGTGCTTTTTTGCTACAAGTTCCCACTCTATAGTTGTTTTAAAAGCATCCCATCCCATCCCATCCTACCTGTATCTTCAATGTCTGGGTTTTGTTTCTTTCCAGAACTTTCAAATGAAGTCTTGCAGTTCATTACAAATCAGCATGTCCCTTAAGAGATATTGAGGGAATTACCACTGCCACATCCCCAATCCCCCCCTCACCCATTGGAATTCCAGCTGCAGAGGCGCATGTCCACGTGGAAGTAGAATGTATACCCTTTAGCCCCCGCTTGGGATTCATGCCAGAGGTCGACCAGTGTTAACCGGTTCATGCTGGCACACAAACTTTGAGACAAGCCCTTGGTTGTGGAGGTCGAGCCTGCACTTCGAGGGGATTGGGTCCTCCGACGTATTCCATATCTATGACAGGTAATGTCCACAGCTGTGCTGCTTCGGAAAATCTTTGGCGTCTACGTCCTGCGTCGATGACGTCGATGCGCCGTCCCCGAGGACCTCCTCCGACAGCCGACGTCACCCGATGTGATAAGTAGGACGCACGACGCCCGTAGCCTCAGTTCCGTTTTTTCCATGAACGTGTTCGCTTCGTGAATCTCGGTACGCCTCGACTCGTTGGAGTTTGCTGTTTTCTATTCTCGGTTTGTTGAACCTGTTCAGTTTGTTGTGAAGACCTGCTCGTGGCGATGTTTTTCTCATCTTCGACCCCGCGTCCGGGCTTCAAGAACTGCGGGGACTGTGGGTCCAAGATGTCGGTCACGGACTCGCACGACGCCTGCCTCTGGTGCCTCGGGGAGGCCCACAATACGGCCGACTGTGTCGACTGCCAATCGCTCACGGCAAAGACCTTGAGGGAACGCAAGAAGAAGCTGTCGGTAGGCCGGGTGTCTAAGCCCCGGAAGTCGAGGTCTGCAAGGCTTTCGACGGATGACTCGAGGGGCGACTCTCCGCGTCATTGTCGGAAGTCCAGTGGGTCTCCTTCCAGGAGTCGGTCTCGCCACTCCTCTGCCTCGCCACTCCTCTGCCTCTTCGAGGCATTCCCGGAAGCGCCGGCATAGGTCGCCTTCACCGTCCCCTTCCGAGGACTCCGCACGTCGGCGGGTCGCTTATCCCTCCATGCAGGCGACACCGGAGGAATGGGCTTCCTTCGGGAAGCAGATGGTAGCGATTCTTGAATTGCAGGGCACCGGTCCATCCGCGCCTCCGAGTGGGGTCGGTCCGCACCGGTCGAGAGACACCGCTCGTACGCCTTTGGGATCGGGTGGCCGGCACGGCTCGCGGGAGAGGTCCCGCTCGGACAAGGGTAGCCGTTCTCGCCATGCCCGTGCCAGGTCCCGGTCCTCGACGTGCTCGAGACCATGTGATCCTGTGCCGTCTTCGAAGAAGACGTCGACGCCTGTGGCGCCGAGGTCGTCGACGATTTCTCTCGAGGCTTCGCCTCCGAGGGGGTCGTCGACGCCATCGGCGCCTAGGTTGTCGAGAGACACGCTCGGAGCTCTGGCTTCGAGGACTGCGTTGACGCCGCCGATGCTGGCGGTGCTGCAGCTGACGATGCCGATTCGCTCGACGTCGACGCCTTTTCTGTCGGCGCCGACTCGCTCGGCGCCCTCGACGCCTTTTCTGTCGACAACGGGGCCGACTCGTTCGGCGCCCTCGACGCCTTTCGAGGCGGTGGTGTCGGAGGGGCCCTGTGGCACGGGGTTTGCCCCTAGAAAGGCTATGGCTAAGGTCCGGCACTGCCTTGGTCCACAGAGGTCTTCCTCTCCCCGCCTGGAGTACATTTCAGAGGGTGATGAAGGCTCTGATGGCGGCCTGGTTCCGGTTACGGTTCCAGATGACCTTATCTCGGGTCATAGCCAGTTTGATGACCTGAGGCAGTCGCTGCATGATGCCAGTGGACTGGACACCTCTCCGGAGGTGGAGTTTTGTCGGCCGGAGCCTGGCACTCATGCCGATTCTTCATATCGGCGCCTTATGTCTCGGGTTACCGAGTACTTGGGTTGGTCAGCTCCACCAGGGGAGTTCGTTCAGGATGATCTCACGGACATCCTTGATCTCGGTCCACCCACTGACCCGGTTTTGCCTTTTCATGTGTGTTAGGCAGAAACCTGTGTAGTTCCCTTAGGGACCACTGCAAAAGATTTAAGACTACAGGTGTTGGCAGTAAACCCACTTGGTAGCAGTCTGCACCACCCAGATTTACCTGGTATCTGTGGCTGAGCAGTCAGACTTCCCTCAAGAAGACTTAGGCAGTATGCAAAGTATACACAATAGGCACTCAGATACAATAATACAAGCAAACACTGACCAGAGCTTTGGTATCAAAGTATATAATTATGTATTTAAAAACACACAGTTGAAACAGTCCAGCACTCTTATTGTAAAATATTCTAAACACGGTTACTATTGTAATATATAGACCCCTTTTTCCTTATCAGATAAGTCCCAGTAAAACACCACTTATTTTCATACAGAGGTGAGCGCTTAACTAGATTGCACTCCAATAAGTTTGTGAGAAAAGGAGGGAAAAAGACAGAATATGGAAAGGTACAACACTCTAAGATTCAGGAACACTGTTAGCAAGGCAGAAGAGCAAAAGTCACTGGTGAGCCAAAGGCTGGGCCCACTCTTAGAGAGAGCAGAGCACAAATGCGCCCAAGATCACACAGTTACACTAGGCTTAGAAAGTCTTGCAGAGGGTTCAAAAAGAGTTTAGAGAGGCTTTAGGAAAGTTTAGCCAGGGTGTCTTAGACTAACCCAGGTTTGAAAGCCGGGGGCTAAATCTACCCCGTACAGTCGGTAGCAAGGGAAGCCAGGCGGGGACACGGTACCTTAAGTGGGAAGGATCCTCCAGCGTTGGCAGTTGTTCCTGGTAGTGGGTGCAAGTTGCGTCGTCGTCCAGGGGAAGAGAAGATCTCGACTTGGAGGAAAGATGAAGGTAGTTGCACTATCAGGGAAGAAACCAGCCGCAGAGTTTTCCGGTAAAAGGTGGTACCTTTGTTTTGCGGTCATGGTAAAACGTGGTATCCCGGTTGCCGGGGTGCTTGGCACGGGCAAGGCGGCCACGAGGTACGTCGGGAAAGCGAAAAGACGGTGAAACTGGTTATCCCCACCAGTCAAAGGAAGAAGACGCTCCGGCGTGAGATCTCCTCTGTCGTTGGGAAAAGTGGTGAGGCAGTCCAGCAGGGCTCCACCGGTGGTGGTGTCGTGGCAGGTCGGCTCAGCTTCTCCCTCGTCGGATTCTTAGGTCCTGTGGCGACTTCTGAAGTTCCAGTCCCCAAAGCCCTGCTTTTATGCAGCAAACCCCCATTCACTCAGCCTAGCTGTCACTCAAACATGCTAAGTGGTGAGCCGGCCGGCTCACCACTTGGGCCAATCAGGATGGAGTGCGACTTGAGTTGCCTAGGCAACTCAGTCCAGGGTGCCTAAATTTCCCTCCACCCCTCCTAAGTACCCCAGACAGAGTGGCACCACTTTGGAGGGCTTCTGTGGAGAAGCCCGCCAAAAAGTGGAACAAAGGGCTCGACTTGGGTTGGAGTCACAGAAGAGAACACAAACGCCATTTTAGAATCAAGTTTTGGCAAAAAATACCAACCGGAGAATTAATATTAATTAAATAAACCAGCGGTATGTTCGAGGCTACCGTAAATAATTAAATAAATGTAGTAGCCTAATACAATGGGAAATCCCATAGGAAAATATTTGCGGTAGAATATAAAAAGTAGTATCCACTGCCACCAGCCAAAACCCGATATGGGGGGACGGAGACGTGCCCCCTCGACTAACAGACCCCGGGGCAATTGAATTGCCCCAGCCAGTACGTCCACAATATGATGGTTTGTACTGGTTCTGTTCAGAATTTAAGACTAGCAAAGTCAATGGTGACTTTACATGCCCTGGGAGACAGTAGTCAGTCCCAGAGTATGGAGTCTATACTGGGGGGGTCACTATGACACCCCTGTGTCACTGCACTGAGGGTGCTGTGTAACACGCATCACAAAAACACCTGAAGCCCTATGGAGTAAAAGACCCCATAGCCCATTTAACACATCTAGATTCAAAGAAACACACTCAAATCATGCCCAAGAGTGAGGGTAAAAGAGTCTCACTCTTTGCAGGAGAAAAAAATAAACCCCAAAAATCCAGCAAAGCTCCTGGGGGACTCACTAGGTTAGGAAATTCAGCCTAAATAGAGAATTCTCCCTAACACTATGGCTCTGCAGAGAAGGGTGGCGGCGGCTTGGACTGCTCCGGAGAGTCTCCCGGCAGTGGGCAAGTCTTTGTCGCGAAAATACCGTCCAGCCAGTAGCGACCCCTGCTACTTGTCTAGGCACCCCACCCCGGAGAGTTTGGTGGTGCAGGCAGCTACGGCCCCGGCAAAGCAGGCGTCGTATCCTACCATCCCTCCGGATAGGGACGACAAACGTTTTGACGGCTGGGCGAAGAAAGTGTTTTCTTCGGGGGGTATGGCGCTTCAGACGGCAAGCTCCATATGTGTCTTGTCTCGTTTCACACACACTCTGTGGAACTGTGTTGCATTAGCGGCTGATCATATTCCCGAAGGGGATGAACGGGATGGTTTCCTTGCTATGGTTCAGGATGGCAAGGATGCTATGTGTGATGCCGTTCAGTCGGATTTGGACTTGGCGGATTGTGTCAGCCGGTCCATGGCGGCGAGCACCGTAATGCGCAGGTTTGCATGGTTGCGGAAGTGTGGGTTCGCTCATGATGTGCGGTCCCAGCTCCTCAACATGCCTCTTGACGGTGAACACCTTTTTGGCAGCAAGGCTGACGAGAGCCTTGAAAGGTTGCATACCGCCAAAGCTGCAGCAAAGTCGTTGGGCGCTGCAGTTCGCCAACCTCTGCCTTTTCGTCCTAGGGGACAGCAATGGAGGGGAGGTTCCTTTCGCTATTACTCATCCTTCAGTAAAGCGAGGGGAGCTAGCAGTCAAAGAGGCCATCGTAAGAGTGCCAGAGGTGGAAACAAAGGTACTCGAGGTGCCAAGGTTGCTCGGGCAGTTGCCTCTTTGCCCTCAGGCAACGCCGCAGCCACTACCACTCAGTCATGAGGCCAGGTCCCATGGTTCGCCAGTTGGGGGAAGGCTAGCACAGCATCTTGTAGAGTGGCAAGCCATTACTTTGGATGTTTGGGTTCTGGAGATCATAGCCCACGGCTACTGTCTTCCTTTTCGGCAGAGGCCTCACGACAATCCACCAGGGAGCCTCTCTTTGAAGTGTCCGGATCCGCTCCTTGCGCAGGAAATTCAAGCCCTGCTGGAGAAAAGTGCCATAGAACTGGTGCCTGTAGCGGAGAGGAACAAGGGATGGTATTCCCCTTATTTTTTGGTATCGAAGAAAGACGAGGGATTGAGACCCATCATGTACTTGCGCGGTTTGAACAAACTCCTCAGGAAGGACAAGTTCAAGATGGTGACTCTTTCTCAAGTCCTCCAGGCCCTTCAACTTCAGGACTGGTTGGTGTCTCTCAACCTCAAGGATGCTTACTTTCATGTGCCGATCTATCCCAAGCACAAGAAGTACCTGAGGTTCGTGGTTGGCGACTCGCACTTTCAGTTTCGGGTCCTGCCGTTCGGATTGACCTCCGCCCCGAGGGTTTTCACCAAGCTCATGGTGGTGGTGGCAGCGCATCTCAGGAAAGGGGGGATTCACGTCTACCCCTACCTGGACGATTGGTTGACCAGGGGGAGCTCTCCCGAGCAAGTCCTGGATCATCTGTCCATCACCTGCCACTCCCTTCACAGGCTGGGCTTCTCCCTCAATTTAAAGAAGTCCCATTTGACACCAACGCAGCGGCTCTAGTACATCGGAGCAGTGCTCGACACGTCCCTGGGGCAGTGTTTTCCTCCTCAGATGAGGGCTCTTCACATTCAGCAGATGGTGTACAAGTTTCAGTTTCCCCAGAATCTCCCACGTTCCGAGTTCTTGAGACTGCTCGGCCTCATGGCATCCTGCATTCTTCTGGTGCCAGAGGCTCGTCTGCGAATGAGATCTTTGCAGTGGGCACACAAGCTTCAGTGATCTCGGTCCTCCAGCAGGCTGTTGGACCCTGTTCAGGTGCCGCCTTCGGTGGCCCGGGACCTTCTGTGGTGGGCCGTCGAGGGCAATCTGATGAAGGGGGCCCCATTTTGGCTGCCCTGGCCGGAGGTGACAATCGTGATGGACGCATCCCTCACGGGATGGGGAGCTCATGCCAACGAGTTGACAGTCAGCGGTCGTTGGTCTCCGTCGGAGTCCAGACTCCATATCAATCTGTTGGAGCTGAGGGCCGTCAGGCTAGCCCTGAAGGCTTTTCTGCCGACTGTGCGCGGAAAGAGTGTCCTGATTCTAACGGACAACACAGTGGCCATGCACTACTTCAACAAAAAGGGGGGAGCAGGGTCACTTCCGCTGTGCAGGGAGGCGATGCAGCTCGAATTCTGGGCCATCCAGCAGGAAGTTTCGATCTCGGCTGTTCATCTGGCCGGAGACGACAACGAGACGGCGGACGCTCTGTGCAGGCAGAGCTCGATCTCTCACGAGTGGGAGCTGGCTCAGGAGATTCTCCTGGAGATCTTCGCCCTTTGGGGGACCCCTCAAGTGGATCTCTTCGCCTCCAGTGTCAACCGGAAGTGCGAAAGGTTTTGCTCGCGGGAATTTCCTCCAAAAGGAGCCTTAGGAGATGCGTTCGTGGTGGAGGTCGTTCCCACTGCTGTACACGTTTCCTCCAGTCCCCGTCATCCCGCAAGTGCTGCGGAGGTTACGGAGGTTCGGTTCCCGGATGATCCTCATTGCCCCGGCGTGCGCCCGGAGGACGTGGTACCCAGACCTTCTAGACTTGTCCATCTGCCCTCCAAGTCATCTTCCCTACCGAGACGATTTGCTCTCACGGGAGAGGGGTCAGGTTCTCCATTCAGAGGTCAGATCCCTCAATCTTCACGCTTGGCTTCTGAAAGGTTGAGATATAAGGATTGGGACCTCCCTGAAGACGTGATAGAGGTGTTGCTCTCGGCCAGGCGGCCGGCAACAAAGTCTCTGTACCGTTGCCGTTGGAGGAAGTTCTGCGACTGGTGCAGAGTTGAGAATGTGGATCCGTTTGAATGTGACATTTCCATGGTTCTGTCTTTTTTGCTTTCTTTGGCCCACAGGGGCTTGCAAGTGGGGACCATTAAAGGTTACCCAACGGCGCTGTCCATCTTTAAGCGCTCGTCTGAATAGTGTTCCTATTTTAAGAATCCTTTGATTTCGCAGTTTTTGAAAGGGCTCACTAATGTGTTCCCTCTGTCACCTTTTCTGGTGCCCGGTTGGGATCTGAACCTTGTTCTTAAGTTTCTGATGGGTGCTCCGTTTGAGCCTTTACATTCTTGCCCTTTGAGGCTGTTGACTCTGAAAACTGTGTTTTTGGTTGCGGTTACTTCCGCTCGCAGAGTGAGTGAGTTACAGGCACTTTCAGTTAAGCCACCCTTCACTGTGTTTCAGAAGGACAGGGTTGTCCTTAGAGTTCGTCCTTCTTTTCTTCCGAAGGTGGTTTTCGACTTTCATTTGAGCCAGAAGGTTGTTCTTCCGGCGTTCTATCCTCCTCCACATCCTGGTAAGGAAGAGGTGAGGCTCCATAGGCTTGATCCTAGGAGAGCGCTGAGCTTTTATATTTCACGCATGTCCCGGGTCAGAGTCGACGATCAACTTTTCATTGGTTACGCTGGAAAGCGTTTAGGACAAGCTGTGACGAAACAGACTTTGTCTCGTTGGATTATTTTAGCTATCTCCGAGTGTTACCGCTTGGCGGGTAAGGACCCTCCGGCTTGCTTGCAGGTCCATTCTACCAGGGGATTGGCTGCGTCTACTGCCCTGCAGAGGGGAGTTCCTATTCGTCACATCTGTGATGCAGCCACCTGGGCTTCAGTACATACTTTTGTACGTCACTACTCCCTCGATTCCATCAGAGGGCAAGATCTGGCCTTTGGCAAGGCAGTTCTCTATTCTGCAATTTGATTGGGCATGCTAAATTTGTATTCTAAATTCTTTCCCACCTCCTTGCTTGGTACTGATTTGGGAGTCTGTCATATACATGCAATACGTCGGAGGACCCAATCCCCTCGAAGAACAAGTTACTTTCTTACCTGGTAATGTTCTTTCGATGGGATGGTATCACGACATATTCCATATCGCTCCCTCCCTGCCTTCCCCGCTGCAGAATTTCTTTTGCGATTGCAGCTTCCGTTCCGCAAGGCCTTGTGTGTCTGACTGGCAGAAAACTGGTGGCACATGTTCCGGGAAAAAACTATAACTGAGGCTATGGGCGTCGTGCGTCCTACTTATCACATCGGGTGACGTCGGCCGTCGGAGGAGGTCCTCGGGGACGCGCATCGACGCAGGACGCAGACGCCAAAGATTTTCTGAAGCAGCACAGCTGTGGACAATTACCTGTCATAGATATGGAATACGTCGTCGGACCATCCCATCGAAAGAACGTTACCAGGTAAGAAAGTAACTTGTTCTTCTATCTACCTGTGGGGAACCATGCTATGTTAAAGTCCCCTGTTACTAAGAGTTGTCATACCATATATTTCTCCAGCTTCTCTGCCGCCCCCCGTAAGAACCCCTCTTGTCTCGAGATAGCAGCATACCCCCTGGCGATTGTAAGCAGTTTAACTCCCCATTGAACCTGAGTGAAAAGGAATCTGCCTTCCTTCTCTGCCTTCATCCCTATTATTCCAAAGTCTGATAGGCCCCGGAACGCGATGAAAACCCCTCATGTCTTGCCCTAGTCATTCGCCTGCATCACATGTGGGTAACCTCTTATCCTCAGTTTGTTCTTATCTCTCAGACAGATGTGGGTCTCCGGGAAAGTAACTATTTTGGGTTTCGCCTTCTGAAATAGTCCCTCTACTTTCTGCCTTTTAGTAGGTGTATTCAACCCCCTAACATTCAGCGAGAGCAGGTGAATCCCCTGTTTGCTACCCATCCGCCTTTATGCCGCCTGTGCTTCTTAAGTGCAGCGATCACCCACCCTCTCAGACTCCCTCCCTCCCCTATTCACTCCCCCCACCCCTCCGGTAAACTCGGCTCACCTTCCTCCTCCCATGTTCTCAGCCATGGGGGCCGAGTCTTGTTTAACACCCGGAGAACAACAATGCAGGTCGAGCATTTCACATGCCCTCCCCAGATTCCAAGTACTGTGACCATTCCTCCCACCGCCACAGTCGATCCCCCAGCATTTAGAAGTCCGCCTCAATACAATTATGAGTCACCTCCCTGGGTCAACCTCTTTCCTATAAATCTCCCTGGGTCCGTTTTTATGCTTAGTCTTTCATTAGAGCTGGAGTCTTGGGGCTCTGACCTTCGGGACCACGTGGAGGCTTTCTTTTTGCCTTGGATTCTCCTACTCGCCTCCATTCCCAGGGCTTCTCTTGCAGCCTGTTAATGGGGGGGGGCTCCTGGGTCTCCCTTTGTGAGGCTCCCCTCCCATCATCCTCTATATTCAAGACCCTGAACACTTCCTCTGGTGTGGTGTTACGATGCTGATGGCCCTCTCACGTAAAGACCATCCCAAATGGGAAGGTCCATCTATAGCGGATCTGAGCTTGGGCCAGTTTCCTCGTCACAAGGCCCATCTGCCTCCTTTTTACCAACATAGTTTTGGCCAGATACTGGAATAGTCGAATTTCAGTGCCATTGACTTTGGATTGCCTTCCATGCTGCTCGTAGGATCGCCTCCTTTTGATCATACTTTTGCAGCGCCATCACCAATTCTCTCGGTCTGGCACCTGCTTCAGTTCTTACTGGGCATACCCGATGTATCCCGTCCACAGGAATCTCCCCCACCCCACCGCCTCTAGGTCCAGCAAATCTAGGGACACTCATTGCACTGTCTCACGGAGGTCGCTGTCATTCACACTTTCAGGTAATCCCTTAACCTTGACGTTCGCCCTCCTTGAGTGGTTCTCGAGGTCCTCTGTTTGGAGCTCGAGATTATAAGTGGCAACGTCCAGCTGGTCTGCCAGTGCGTCTATCTTGCCGGTATCCTCGGTTAGTTCTTGGTTGGCGTTTTCATTTGTGTCGACTCTGTCTCCTAGTTCTGCGATTTCCCCTTTAACTTCCTGCAGGGATTGGGCTAGTTCCATCCTTACGAGACTCCGCTGCATTTGTAGCATTTCTGTAATTTGGTCACTGAACGCTTTGAAGCATTGTTGGAGCACCTCGCGCGTGACCACTTGCCCTTTCGCATGCTATGGGGGTCCCTACGGCCCCGGCTGTTCAGTCTTGAGTCTGAACCTCCTCCGTCACGAGTTCCCCCTCTTTGCGCCATAATTGCTGGAGGATCCCATCTGGCTTTTTCGACATTTTGGCCGCATCGGCCCCTTCCTTTAGTTCCTTGGGTTTATTCTGTGACATATGGGGAATATTAGCAGTTAGTGTCCTGCCCCCGGCCACCTTTCCTGCGGGGGCTTTTATGATATCTCTTCCTTCCCACAGGCGGGATCTGTTTCCCTCCCCCAGCCTCTGGAGGGCGATGGATCGCTCTACCCCCTCTCCCACTCTGCCACGTCATATGAATGTACTGCACTCCTCCCCTGCTCCTGGACCGTTCATCCAAGTGCGTTCTATCTGATGTTCTCGTTAAGGCCCTAACCAGTGCCCAGTAGAGGGTTCTCGTTACGATAGGCGGTGGTTGCTTGGAGTGCATACTGTTGCATTTTGGGGCCGAGAGGTTATGCGATTGTTCTTAGAATGTAAAGGCACTCAGCCCGTATGGTAATCTGGAGGCAATGGGCGTCTTTCTGGGGCACTGCTCCTATATGGCCCTCTGAGTCTGTTGTTCTTATCCCTTGTTTCTCTGCCCCTGGTCTTCCGGGCCCACTCCCCCATCAACCACTGCTGAAGTGCACTCTTTGACAGTTACTTCTGGCAGATCTTTAAGTGGATTGGCTCCTTGCTGTCCTCTACACGGGTCCCGAGGTTTGTATTCCCTGGTCCCTCTGTGATTCAGGCCACCCGGGGGGATATAACAAGATTACTGCTCCTGAGGTTGCCATGTGAGGGAGCTTGATTAATCTGATATGCGCAGAGACTGCTGTGATTGCTCAGTGATTGTTTATGATTTAAAGTCAGATTGAGGTCAGGAATGTTCCATGGCAGCGCGAGCCCTGCCTCGCGTCAGGCTGACATCAAGGCTCTTTAAGGGGTTTTTCTCCCTGCTGTCCCTGGTCCTGACGCCTCCCTGATGAATGTTTATGGCCCGCCTTACCTCTGCCGCTCTGGTGTCTTGGGCAGTCCAGTGCCCGGGGGAGAGCGTTCATTTGCCGGCCCTTATGGAACAGGGGGCCTGTGGAGTCGCTGTGCTGATAGCCCAATTCCGCCAATTCTGTCAGTTGGAGCTCTTTCACCCTGCAGACAACCTGCGCCCCGGAACGGGTGGCACCAGGTAGCGAACCGTTCCTGGGATCTTAATATTCTGCCTGAGTCGGGCGATGCCTGGTTGCTGCTTTGTCTGGTGCCGGGCCGCCTTGTCCCTCACAGAGGCGCTCGCAGGGCGGTCTCCTCTCGCACCGCACTCCTCCTCCCTTTTGTGTGATACTGTCACTGCTGCTTGCCGTTCGGGAGCTAGTTCTTTCCCCAGGAGGTCACGGCACCAACACCCTTAAGAGGGGGACTTCAGCCTCTTATTGCTCCTTTAATAGGGTTCACAGCGGCCATCTCAGAATCCACTTCCAATGTTTTCTTAAGGTGCATTGTAGAATTTTTGAAGAAGGTTTGACACCATCTTTTGTCAGTAGCACATAATGCCTCCTTTCTACATTTCGTTCTGCTGTGAATCATGATGCTGTGATTTTTTTCTTTAAATCGTGCTAGTACATCAGTGATGTCTGGCATGGCACTTTGCTGATTTATGGCATGGGTTTATGTCTTTGGCTACTCATACTGAGAAGGCACTGAAGACACAAAGTTGTTGAACGTGTTTGGAACTAAGAACTTTAATTATTTGACCCGGTTTTTCTGGGGTTTATGGAAAAGCTTTGAACTATTTCAAAGTGAAGCCGAGCGCCTCGCCACCATGCTGAATCATTCAAAGTAGGATAACCAGGTCCAAGTTATGTCATTGGTGATGTATCTAAACAATAAATCAATTTGTTCCTTCACCACAATTCCATGAAAGGAGGCCGCGAGTGTTCAAGGCACATGTCTCTCTTCACTCCCTCATTTAGGGCTTCTGTAAGAACAGAGTTGGATTTAAGCCAATTATGACTCGTCCAAGCATTCACAGACCCCAACCAAGATCTGATCTGATCTTCGCATAGACAAACCTAGACCAATGTCAAGTTTGAACAGAATCTGGGTGTTCTCCAGCATGGGGTCTGGCATGGATTCACATGCTCATGAATATTCCCCGTCGTCAGGCTGGGAATCCTCGGTAAAGAAAAAACCAGTATCAGTTTCGTTTCTGATCTGTCTTTCGTAGTAATAACCAATCACTGGTCTCTGCGTCATACTGACCACAGCCAATGACTGCCCTCTACCTAAGCACCGCCTCCGGCAACCATCTTCAGATTTTTACCGCACGTTCATGTGTTGGGATCCTCGTGCTATTGCTCTCGAGCGTTAGTGCTATTTTTTCACGTTTTTTTTCTCAAAACTTCGTTTTTTCCAGTCAAAAGAGCCTCAAGCTCCACCGACTCTCCATCCGATCAACGGGGACCCGTGTCGGATTCGTCTGTGCCCCTCAAGGGTGAAGATTTCGTCGAGCTACGTTTTGGAGGATTCCAGAAGCTTCTCAGGCCCGGACATGGCCCAGGAGAAGGGAAGCTCGACGCCCAGAAAGCTGTTCAGGGTCTGCCCTGGATGCCAGCTGCAGAACGTCTTTAAGGAGGACGAACACTCCTTTTGTCTCTACTGCTTACACGAGAACAAGACGCACGTGGAGAAGGACTGTGCGTTTTGCAGCAATATGTCGGAGCGGACCATGAAGGACCGCCATCAACGTCTCGCCAACTGGCTGGAAGGGAAGAGCCCGTTAGGCGAGAAGAAGAGGAAGAAATCCGAGCGGTCTTCTAAGACCTTTGAGGACGCCCCGGCGATGGGGGTCCAACACAAGGCCAAGCACTGCGAGTCCGCTGGCACCGGGAGCGCCGAACGGTCAGGCTCTACGGGCGCCAGGCAGGGTGCACCCTCCCCGGCACCTTCAGCCACGAGCCCACGCTCTGGGTCGGGTAAGAGGAAGGGCGAGCACCCGGCGAAGCTCCTGGAGAGGCCCCGGTCGAGCTCGAAGGCCCCATCGGAGGGGGAGCGAGGCAGTGTCCCCCCCCCCCCCCAGGATAAGGCGGTGAGCGCACCTAAGGTGGTGAAGGCCTTAATCCATCCGGCCAAGCCCACTATCGATACTGTCGCGGCGGCCATGGCTCAGCCTGTGGAGGCTACACCAGTGGTGGCGACCTCGGGGCTCAGAGTCTCCCTGCCACCTCGGAGGGAGTCCTCTTTTGTGCCTATCGATAGGACCCCCGTGAAACCCCCGGCGGGGAAGAAAAAGGGGGGGCAGAGCGTCGTCGTAGATTCGGCCTCAACCTCAGAGGAAGAGCTGATTGAGGTCTTAAGCCACGGCCTTGGCGTGGAAGAAGACCGGCCCGTCGGGATGGATCCTGACGCAGGTGACGACGACATCGTCGAGGGTGCCGACGGGGCTCCTGATCGCCCGTCGGATTCCCCTCTGCCAGTGCCGCAAGACAACTCGGTGGCCATTTTGTTGGCTATACAGTCCTTATGTTCAGAGATAAGGACGAGACTACCGTTGCCGACGGAGGAACCTCTCCCGTCGGGGGATCCTGAACCGGGACCTTCTGGTGCTCCCCCGCCCAAGAAAAGAAGGATTCACCCTCCACCTCCTTTTCAGCCGTCGCGCCCCGTCCAGCCCTCCTCCCCGTCCACCCGAGGGGATGATACGGGGACTGACACGGCAGCGACGGGTACGGACGACGAGGTATACGACGAGGATCTACCGTCGTCACCTCCCACCAGGGCTTCTCCGCCCGACGAGATTGGATCGTTCCACTCCATGATCGCCAGGGCATCCGAGCTTTTCCAACTCTGCCCTGAGGAGAAGAAAAAGGAAGGATTCCTTTATCAACGGCGCAAGGCCAAGAGGAAGACGGTCCTCGCGGTGCCTCTACTGGACGACATTTGGGATGAGGGCCTCGCCCTCCTCAAGAACCCTTCCACGACGCCGGCTAGAAGAGACCGGTACGAGAAGAAGTACCGGGTCCCGGACGCGGCCCCCCTGTGCCTCCGGGCGCAGCCTACCCCGGACTCCGTCGTCTCCGCGGCGGCCAGGAAGAAAGCAGGGGGGGTGCGGCCTCCACATCGACTTCCCCACCGGACGGCGAGGGAAAGAAATTGGACGCTATGGGACGCAGGGTCATCTCGTCTGCAGCGACGACGATTAAAGCGGCCAACGCCTTGGCTATCGTGGCCCGCTATGACAGGGAGCTATGGTACAAACTGGCTCCCCTGCTGGACTTCCTACCGGACGACAAGAGGGCGGATGCCCTGGAGATCCTACAGGAAGGCGAGCTGGCGTCGGACCACGCCATCACTATTGCGACGGACATCGCCGACACTGGGTTTCGCCAGTTGGGCAACGGTGTGTGCCTTAAGCGGCGTGGATGGCTCAAGGCTACGGACTTCCGTCAAGACGTACAGACCAGAGTCCTGGACATGCCGTTCGATGGGAACAACCTGTTTGAGAAACAGTGGACGATTCCCTCCAGGCCATTAAAACGGACACTGAGACGGCCCGGGCCCTTGGGGTTCTGCAGCAACGACGGACGCCCTTTCGGAGCAGCGGAGGCAAGGGCGCCTCCAAAGGTTCCGGCGGCGGTTTCTCCACCTACCGTCAAGCGGCCCGCTCGTCGTCTCAGGAGGCCTACAGAGGACGAGGCAAGTCTGGCAGACCCCGCCGTCGTCGCCAAGGAGGTCAAGGCGGCAAAGCCTCGTTGAAACAGGATTGAACCGGCCGTGGGGTCGGGCCCCCACCGAAGCACCCCGGTGGGAGGCCGGCTGGCGAGCTTCGTCAGCGTGTGGGAGTCCATCTCCACCGACCGTTGGGTGCTGGGCGCCTTAGCCCGGGGCCACGCTCTCGAGTTTCAAAGAAGGTGCCCGCGCGTCCCCCCCGTGGCCAGGAAAGAGCTTCACGTCCCTCAGCTTCTCCTGGAGGTAAAGGCGATGCTCAGGAAGGGCGTCATCGAACTCGTCCCAAAGAGGCTTCGGGGCTCCGGAGTTTACTCGAGATACTTCCTCGTGAAGAAGAAGACGGGAGGATGGCGCCCCATCCTAGACCTGCGACGTCTGAACAAGTTCATCAAGGCGCAAAAGTTTCAGATGGTCACCCTCCAGCACGTCCTGGGGCAGCAGGAGGAAGGAGACTTCCTGTCGTCGTTGGATTTGGAGGATGCCTACTTCCACATTCCCATCCTAAAGGGGCACCGAAAATTCCTCAGGTTTGTGGTCCAAGGGCGTCACTACCAGTTCAAAGCCCTCCCCTTCGGACTACGGTCGGCACCCAGGGTATTCACCAAGTGCCTTGCACCGGTGGCGGCGCAGCTGCGCCGCGAGGGGATCCACGTCTACCCCTACCTGGACGACTGGCTCATCCGAGCCAAGATGAGGGAGCTCGCCGTGGAGCACACGGCAAGGACCGTCCAACTTCTCACGGACCTGGGATTCTCCGTGAACTACGCCAAGTCCCACCTGGTACCCGCGCAAAACGCACTGTTTCTGGGAGCGAAGCTCGACACAGTGTCCCTTCTGGCCTCCCCGTCAGAGGAAAGGACCAGGTCCATCCTGGGCAAGGTACAGCGGATGTTGGTTTCCGACGCGGCCAAGGTGAGGTCCATCAAGTCCCTCCTCGGAATGATGTCTTCTTGCATCTACCTCATTCCCATGTGCAGGCTCCGGATGCGCCCGTTGCAGGAGTTTCTGGACGCGCGCTGGATCCAAACGACGGGCGGCTTCGAGGAGAGGATCACACTCGACGAGAGTTTCCGCCGAGCGGTCCGGTGGTGGGGCACCCGCGCGCATCTGACGGCGGGCATGGACTTCCAGACCACCAGGAGACAGTGACCATGGATGCCTCCCTGGAAGGGTGGGGAGCGCACTCCGAAAATCTGCACGCAAGAGGCCTCTGGCTCCCGACGGAGAAGTCCCTCCATATCAACGTCCTGGAGCTCCGTGCAGTGTTCTGGGCCCTCGGGTCCTTCCTTCCGTCCCTCAAGGGCAAGGTGGTCAGGATCTTCACCGACAACACCACCACCATGTTTTACATCAGGAAACAGGGCGGAACCAGGTCCCCAGCACTGTCCAAGGAGGCGCAGGACCTGTGGCATTGGGCAGTCGCGCAAGGGATGTTTCTGGTGCCGTTTCATCTGGCAGGGATAAAAACACCATCGCCGACTCACTCAGCAGGGAGCTGCGCTCGTGCCACAAGTGGGAACTACGGCAGGATCTAGTGGATCGCCTCTTCCGACGGTGGGGCACACCCCAGATCGACCTGTTCGCGACGGCGACAAACTCCAAGTGCCGGAGCTTCGCCAGCAGGTTTCCCCAGGCGAGGAGCATGGGCGATGCTTTCTCGTTCCCCTGGGAGGGCCTGTTCCTCTACGCGTTCCCTCCTTTGCCACTGCTAATCAGGCTCGTCAACCAGCTCAAGAGGTCACGGTGCAGGATGATCCTCGTCGCACCTGCGTGGCCGAGGCAGATATGGTTCCCGGACCTTCTGGGCTTGTCAGCGTCCCCGCCAATCAAGCTGCCGGTGGACGCGGATCTACTCTTCAGGGAAGGAGGCGCCATCCTCCACCACGACCCGAAATCGCTGAACTTGCAGGCCTGGCTCCTGCAGCGCTAGAGTTTGGAGGATACGACATACCGGCCGACTGCAGAGAGGTTCTTGCAAAGGCCAGGGAGTCCTCGACTCTTAAATGCTACGGACACAAATGGAAGAGGTTCTCTGTCTGGTGCCACGCACAGAAGATTAACCCTCTACGGATTACGGCTCCCCAGGTACTGCCGTACCTGCTGACGCTGGCCAAAGCTGGACTGGCACACGCGTCCATCAAGATTCATCTTGCTGCGATCTCCCGATACACCAGAACCACGGGCCGGTCGTCCCTGTGGTCTCATCGTCTGGTGAAAGAGTTCATGAAGGGACTGTTCAGATCGTTCCCGCCGGTGAAGGCGCCTGCCCCGGCGTGGGAGCTCAACGTGGTGCTGACCAAGCTCATGGGACCTCCGTTCGAGCCCCTGCACTCGGCCCCGTTGAAGTTTCTGTCGTGGAAAACAGCGTTTCTTGTGGCCATCACCTCCGCACGACGGGTGGGAGAGATCCAGGCCCTTTCCTGCAAGGCCCCGTACTTGACTTTTCACGACACGAGGGTAGTGCTCAGGACGCACCCCTCCTTCATGCCCAAGGTACCGTCGGACTTCCATCTCAACGAACCCTTGGTGTTGCCTGTGTTCTTCCCGTCGCCTTCGTCGCCGGCTGAGAGGACTTTGCACTCGCTGGATGTGGCTAGAGCGCTGAAGTTCTACGTGGACCGCACAAAGTGTTTTCGGAAGACATCACAGCTCTTTGTGAACTTTGGACCTGTCAATCAGGGGAAGGCTCTCTCGAAGGCTTCCATTTCCAGATGGCTCTCCGGCTGTATCATGTACTGTCATCGGTTGGCAAACCGACCGCTGCCTGGCCGTCCGAGAGCCCATTCCACCAGAGCGATCGCAGCTACCACGGCGTTCCTTTCTGGTGTGCCCCTGCTGGACATATGCAGGGCTGCTACGTGGAGGTCGACGCACACCTTCACGAAATTCTACTGCGTCGATCGGGATTCCAGGGAGGAGTCCAGGGTCGGCCAAGCAGTGCTGCGCAACCTGTTCGCCTGAGGTGAGCCTGGTGAGGAGGTAAGATGCTTAATGTTGAGTTTGATGTAATGCTTAATGTTGAGCCTTTGCCACCTCCCGTGGTTGTGCATGTGTGTACTGCTATGTATTCTTTATTCATGAGCATGTGAATCCATGCCAGACCCCATGCTGGAGAAGGAACAAGTTACTTACCTGTAACTGTTGTTCTCCAGCATGGGTCTGGCATGGATTCACATGCGAACCCTCCCGCCTACCCCTCTGCGGCTCTTCACTTGGTCATACTGCCACTTCACGTGCTTCCAAATCTGAAGATGGCTGCCGGAGGCGGTGCTTAGGTAGAGGGCAGTCATTGGCTGTGGTCAGTATGACGCAAAAACCAGTGATTGGTTATTACTACGAAAGACAGATCAGAAACGAAACTGATACTGGTTTTTTCTTTACCGAGGATTCCCAGCCTGACGACGGGGAATATTCATGAGCATGAGCATGTGAATCCATGCCAGACCCATGCTGGAGAACAACAGTTACAGGTAAGTAACTTGTTCCTTGTCAGTGTACATTTAGAATTCAAACCTGTGGGTGCAAATCAGATGTGTTGAGGGTGAAGATAGAAATTAAGAAGGGAACAGAGTTATGAGCTTTTATTACACCACACGTCAGTACTCAAAATTTTAATGAGTGAGGACACTGATGTTGTCGTCTATCACGTTGGGGAACAGAAAATTCAACACACAGGATAACTGCCTACTTCAATTATTGTGGTGTTCACTAGAAAACAAAAAAGCTAATAATATATGCTTTGTAACAGTGTGAGGATGAGGCGGTAATAGAATGTGTGCAAGGGTCAAATCAATTAGAGTACATATTGAGACAAGAAACAGTTACCACCTGTTGGCTATTTCCAAGGTCAGTCACAGGGTATTTATAGTCCCCCAGCTGCTTTCTTGGCTTGTCCATGGTTGCTTCGTGGCTTGGTTGTTCTCCTTGAGTACCTTCTGAAATAAAACCATCAAGCATTGGTCTCCTTCCTGAGATCTCAAAGTGTTATCACACCAAAGATTTACCAGGCAGGACCTAGTGAATTCCCCTTGCCCCAGGGGATAAGATTATCTGGAGGAATTCCACTCTCCAAATTAGCCCCTCCACACCCCCCTCGCATCAGAGTACTTTTCAGGCTGCAGTTATTATAACCCACCACCGAAGGGTCTCCCTTCTGGGATGAATCCATTACAGATTCTTGTATGCTCTGCATTACACGTGAGCTGCCTTGTAGCTAGGACTGAACCCCTACATGCTCTGGTTTGTTCTCCACCTTGTAAATCTCTGGCGCCTTGCAAGGCTCTGGGCTCTATACGGCCCTCAAAATGCTGGCAGTCAGTTCATTTTCCTTTAAGATTTCTGGCCATTGCTGAGACCTGGTGTATAGTTCTCGGTAGCCAAGGGTGGGCCACACTGCCCAGCAATCTCCTTTCCTCACTCCTCTTTGCCTGTACAAGCACTCGAACTCCCCTTAGCTGACTTCATGCCTGCTTTCCACGGCTCCCTTTTATAAATTGGTCCTGATTGTTTACGTAACTCTATCACAGGTGAGGCGTTAGGCCTGCCTCTTAATTGCCCGGGTCACCTATTGGTCAGTGCCTCCAAGTTCCATCTTCCCTGCATGTGTTTCTTGCTCCTTTTCCATTCTTGTAATGTGGTGCGGCTTATGCTGACTCGCATGTTTCCTAATTTCGTAATTTAGAGCGAAAGATAAGACTGGTGCAGCCATCTTGGAGTCAGGCAGTGCTATCCTAGCAACTCTGCATTTCTTCCTGCAACTGTTTGTGGTCCTCCTCTTCTTCCCTGAATTGTATCTGGAAAAAACATGGTAAGCAGAAAGTAAGCAGGTTTGTGAGCAGCTCGCCTATGGTTTTCTTCTCATGGTAGCTGGCTAATCAGTCTACCGCTCAATTACCCCCCGCCCCCCGCCTCTTTATCACCTCCAAAAATCGCTGCATCACTAGGTTGGTGGCTTCCCCTTTCCCCAGAGTCTAGTCTCCTGGGTCCCCTTTTTAGTGTTCCCTAATGGGTGACTTTACCACAAGACCAAAGTTAAGGCTAATTTCCCAAACCTAGTGAGTCCCCCAGCAGCTTTGCTGGATTTTTGGGGTTTATTCTTTTCTCCTGCTAAGAGTGAGACTCTTTTTCTCCCACTCTTGGGCATGATTTGAGAATGTCCTTTGACTTTGTAATGTATTTTATGGGCTATGGGGTGTTTTACTCCATAGGGCTTCATGTGTTTTTGGTAAGTGTGTTACACAGAACTCTCAGTGCAGTAACACAGGGGTGTCATAGTGACCCCCAAACATAGACTCCATACCCTGGGACTGACTACTGTCTCCCAGGGCATGTAAAGTCACCATTGGCTTTACTAGTCTCAAATTGTGAACAGAACCAGTACAAACCAGCATATTGTGGAAGTACTGGTAGGGATAATTAGATTGCCCCTAGGTCTGTTTTCCATGGGGGCACTGCCCAGTCCCCCCTTGTCGAGTTTCTGGCTGGTGGCAGTGGTTACCACGTGAAATATTCCCCCAGAATATTGCCTATGGGATTTTCCCATTCATTTTAAACGCACCACTTTTTTGGTGCAATGTTAAAGATACCGCCGGGTTATTTATTTAATATTTATTCCCCGGTTGGGTATTTTTGCCAGGACTCGGTTTTAAAATGGCGTTTGTGTTCGCCTATGTAACTCCAACCCAAGTCGAGCCCTTTGTTCCACTTTTGGCAGGCTTCTGCACAGAAGTCTCCAAAAGTGGTGCCACTCTGTCTGGGTATACAGGATGTGTGGGAGGGGGGAATAGGCACCCTGGACTGAGTTGCCTTGGCAACTCAAGTCACGCTCTTGTGTGATTGGCCCAGTGGTGAGCCGCCCGGCTCACCACTTAGCATGTTTGAGTGACAGCTAGGACTGATGAATGGGGGTTTTCTGCATAAAAGCAGGGCTTTGGGGACTGGAACTTCAGAAGTCGCCACAGGACCTAAAGAATCCGGAGAGGGAGAAGCTGAGACGACCTGCAACGACGACACCACCGGTGGAGCCCTGCTGAACCGAACTCACCACTTCCCAACGACAGAGAAGATCTTCCTCCCGGAGAGTCTTCTTCCTTTGAGCTGGTGGGGTTAACCAGTTCGCCCTTTTTCGCCTTCCTGGATCGTCTCGTGGTCGAATCGCCCGTGCCATGCACCCCGGCGGCCGGATAGCCAGGCTTCACCACTACCGCAAATAAAAGGTTAGTACCTTTTAACCGGGAAACTCTGCGGCTGGTTTCTTCCCTGGCAGTGCAACGACCTCCAGCTTTTCTCCACGTCGAGATCTTCTCTTCCCCTGGACGAAGCACCGACTTGCACCCGCTGCCAGGAACAATTTCCCCCGCTGGAGCTTTCTTACCATTTCAGGTACTGTGTCCCGCCTGGTCTCCCTTGCAACAGACTGTCCAAGGTGTCACGTAAATCCTTGACTCTCTATCCTGGGGTGACCTCGGACCTGTTAACTAACTTTTCTGAACTGATCCAACTTATTTTTGAACTATCTGCAAAGACTTTTAAAGTGTACTTCAACTGTGTGATCTGTTTGCTTGTGCTACTGTATTTTTGTACCTAATGTGTATAATCTATATACTGCCTAACTCTTGTTGAGAGAAGTATGACTGCTCAGCCACAGCTACCAGGTAAATCTGGGTAGTGCAGACTGCTACCAATTGGGTTTACTGCTAACACCTGTAGTCTTAAACTTTCCAGCAGTGGTCCCTAAGGGAACTGCACAGGTTTCTGCCTAACACAAGGGGACTTTTCTTAAAAATAAAAATTAAAAAAAAGAAGAGATGGCAGCTTTAATAATTCAGCACCGTGTACTGTATTCCACCATAACTGAGGTGACTAAGGAAGACCTGATGGTCGAAGGTGTCCAAAGAAAGATGCAGCTAAATCCAGTAGGATTAAAGAAGAAGAAGCGGCACCGTAAGATTTCTTCCAGAAATTATCCAACACGGTCACCAGCCCTCGAAATATGGTTGTTATTTGGACCGATTTTGGGTTATCTTCCCAAATACGTCCAGCAATCTATACTCTTCAAAGTCCATTGCAAGAATCCGCTCAACCACCTTAAAGGCTATATGCTGTATAGAGTGGGACCACAGTAAGGTATTACAATAACCAATTATTAATGATTAGGCAGAATTTCATAAGCGTTGGAAGGTTTACATTGAATATAACTTCAACAACCCTTGCTTACAATGTATCCAATATGCTTGGAGGCCATATAGATGAAGAAAGAAGCCCAGATAACCATATGGTATCTTATTGAGGGCCTCACCATCTCATCACATCAAACCTCTGCCTGATTCCAGCACTGCAAATTGGCAACAAGCTAATTCCATTGTGTGGTGTTCGGAATAAACAAATGGGTGGGATAGGTATGCACAGCAGTAACATATTGAGTCTTCAAGTATCCAAGATGAATAGTTCCAAAAGAAATGTGGAGTTGAAACAATGTTTTAAAAGTATTTAACCATGCATTCATTAACTTCTTTCTTTCTATACAGCTACTCGGTGAGTTGATTCTGGACAGACATAACTTTCCTGTAATGACAAAGTACATCAGCAAACCAGAAAACCTGAAGCTTATGATGAATCTGCTAAGAGATAAAAGCCCCAACATACAGTTTGAAGCATTTCATGTGTTTAAGGTAAGGTTACAGAGACGCGGATAACAATATATTTGTTTTTCTACTTTGTGAAGAGTCAGACATTGATCTTTACAGGCTGTAAATGGCTGGGTATGCGAGTGTGTGAGTGGGAGGACAGGCGCGCACCCTGTGAATTCTAGCACCTCTATGCATTAAATAAGGGTTCCTGATTTCACAAGAAATCAGGTTATTAGTAAGTAGAAGGGTTATCGATTTGACCCTAAGGAAAGTGGCACTTGCAAATAATGAGCTCTCGGAAAAATATGTTTGACCTTGAATCAAGAAACAATGTTGGGCACCCTCTTTGTAAAGGGACATGCTACAGATACATAAAGCAGAGATTGTAATGCTGATTGAATTGGTGCATGAGGCCTTAAGCAAGCCAGGTCCCCAAAAACACTAACACTTTACAGAGGGTTTTCAAACATACTCCTCTATTTCATTGCGTGCCAATGGCCACCTTTCAGTGAGAGAGGGTTTATTTATGCTTGAGAACGGCACCCATGTCATGCACTGCTTACTGTGGGAAAGTCAATGTGTTGTGCTGGCCTAACTAGAGAAAGCTTTAGAAGTCTAGAGATTGTAGCACAAAGAAGGTTGTTTACTGAATCTAAGAAACTGTCCATAGAGGATAAAGTCCCTTATTACATGATTTACCGAGCTGTATTGAGAGTTGTTGTGGATGGAGTAACACACTCTTTGTCAGACCACCTGAAAGCGCTCTGTTTCCTTAAAGGTCTACATCCTAAACATAGTGAATCATCTGGGATTCGTAACAAAAAGCATCAATATAAGAGAATAATTGTGCGATAACAGGACACATACACAGCATGCTCCTGTGCAGTAAGGAACAGGGTCAACTCCCCTCGGACCTTAGGAGGACATGCATTGTGGTGATTCCCAAACCCCGCAAACCACCGGAACAGTGCGCCTCCTACAGACCTATATCATTGATAAACGGAGAAGCAAAAATCTTGGCTCGAATCCTGGCTAATTGGTTGTTTGGGGTGATAGAATCCCTCGTTCACCTGTACCAATGTGGATTTACGCCTAGCAGATCCACCCGTATGAACCTGCGCAGGGTCCAGCTTGATAGACCGTGCCCCCAAAATTCTGGCTCCACTCGCCCTATTGGCAGTGGACTTCGTGAAAGCGTTTGACTCGGTGGGGCGCGAGGCTCTGTGGGAAATTATGGGTCAGATGGCATTTGGGCAAGATTTCACATCTTTGGTTAAACTTCTCTACGATTCACCTGTGGTGGCTGTGAGAGTTAAAAGCAGGTCCTCCAGGCAGTTCCAACTGGGTCGAGGCACTAGACGGGGCTGCCCGTTCTCCCATCTATTGTTTCTCCTTGCTGTTGAACCAATAGCGATCATTCTATGAATGGATAAGGAATAGTCTGGATTTTCGTGGCCTTGGGGAGGCGTGGATCGGGTCTCGCTGTATGTCACAACCTCCTTATCTATCTTAGCAACCCAATTACCTCCTGCCTGAAAGTGTCCCAGATTTTGTTAAAATACCAGAACTTTGGGCTTCAGGTAAGAAAACAAAAAACCTGTATATTTTCCAATCCAGGGGGGGAGATGCTGCAATCCCAGAACAGTGCCCATACCCCGTTTAATTTACAACCAGTGATGGACAGATTTGCAGCCGATGTCTCCCATTGGCAGTCCCTCCCGCTATCCCTAATGGGCAAGGCTGCACTATTCAAGATGATGACCTTGCCGAGGTTTCTATATGTTCTCCAGAACGCCCCACACCCCATCCCCCATGCAACCTTCGGGTCCTCCGGGGACTGATTTGGGGAGGGAATCAACCCCGGCTTGCCCTCAGGACACTACAATGCTCGGTGTCGAAGGGGGGCATTGGACTGCCATGTCTACACACCTATTACTGGGCTGCACAAACGGGGGTGGTGAATGACTGGCTGCATGGCAACCCTGTACTTCCACACATCAAGGCTGAATTAAACAGCACAGGCTCTGTTCCCCCTCCTTATATACTGTATGGTGACTGCAAGGGCGTAGTGGGAACGTCAGAAATGATGCTTCATATCTGTCGAGTCTGGAGCGAGGCCCACCAGCACATTGGTTGGGACGCAAAACCGACACTGTTCCAACCTTTGTGGCGCAACAAGCATCTCCCTGAATGTTAGGCAGAAACCTGTGCAGTTCCCTTAGGGACCAATGCAAAATGTTTAAGACTACAGGTGTTAGCAGTAAACCCAATTGGTAGCAGTCTGTACCACCCAGATTTACCTGGTAGCTGTGGCTGAGCAGTCAGACTTCTCTTAAGAAGAGTTAGACATTATATAGAGTATACACAATAGGGCCAAAAATACAGTAGCACATGCAAACACTGACCAGAGCTTTGGTATAAAAGTATATAATTATTTATTTAAAAACACACTTGTAAAAATACACTGGCACTAATATGTCAAGCAAGTTCAAACACAGTCACTAGAAATATATACACCTCCCTAATTAATTATTTGACAAGTCTAGGTTAGTACACCACTTATTTAGCAAAACAGAGGTGAGCGCGTAACCATAGATGGCACTCCAATAATTATTTAAAAAGGGAGAGAAAAGGCAGAAATAGGAAAAACGCACAATACCAACACTTTTAAAGAACCACAGCAAGTCAAGAAAGGCAGGGTCTACTGTAGAGGAAAAAGTTCATAGGCCAGGCCCACTCTTGGTGAGAGCAAGGCGGAATGTGCCCAAGATCACACAGTTGAAGTACACTTTTAAAGTCTTTGCAGATAGTTCAAAAAGGAGTTGGATCAGTTCCGAAAAGTTAGTTAACAGGTCCGAGGTCACCCCAGGATAGAGAGTCAAGGATTTACGGGACACCTTGGACAGTCTGTTGCAAGGGAGACCAGGCGGGACACAGTACCTGAAATGGTGAGAAACCTCCAGCGGGGGCAGTTGTTCCTGGCAGCGGGTGCAAGTCGTTGCTTCGTCCAGGGGAACAGAAGATCTCGATGTAGAGGAAAGTTGGAGGTCGTTGCACTGCCAGGGAAGAAACCATCCGCAGAGTTTCCCGGTTAAAAGGTACTACCCTTTTATTCGCGGTAGTGGTGAAGCGTGGCTATCCGGCCGCCGGGGTGCTTGGCACGGGCGATTCGACCACGAGACGATCCAGGAAGGTGAAAAAGGCAAACTGGTTAACCCCACCAGCTCAAAGGATGAAGACTCTCCTGGAAGAAGATCTTCTCTGTCTTTGGGAAGTGGTGAGTTCGGTTCAGCATGGCTCCACCAGTGGTGTCGTTGTTGCAGGCCGGCTCAGCTTCTCCCTCTTCGGATTCTTTAGGTCCTGTGGCGACTTCTGAAGTTCCAGTCCCCAAAGCCCTGCTTTTATGCAGAAAACCCCCATTCATCAGCCTTAGCTGTCACTCAAACATGCTAAGTGGTGAGCCGGGCGGCTAACCACTGGGCCAATCACACAAGAGTGCGACTTTAGTTGCCAAGGCAACTCAGTCCAGGGTGCATATTCCCCCCTCCCACACATCCTGTAGACCCAGACAGAGTGGCACCACTTTTGGAGGCTTCTGTGCAGAAACCCGTCAAAAGTGGAACAAAGGGCTCGACTTGGGTTGGAGTTACAGAGGCAAACACAAACGCCATTTTAAAATCGAGTCCTGGCAAAAAGACCCAGCCGGGGAATAAATATTAAATAAATAACCCAGTGGTATCTTTAACATTGCATCAAAAAAGTGGTGCGTTTAAAATGAAGGGGAAAATCCCATAAGAAATATTCCGATGGAATATTTCGTAAGGTAACCACTGCCACCAGCCAGAAACTCGACAAGGGGGGAATGGACAGTGCCCCCTTGCAAAACAGACCTAGGGACAATCGAATTACCCCTAACAGTACTTCCACAATATGATGGTTTGTACTGGTTCTCTTCACAATTTAAGACTAGTAAAGTCAATGGTGACTTTACATGCCCTGGGAGACAATAGTCAGTCCCAGGGTATGGAGTCTATGTTTGGGGGTCACTATGACACCCCTGTGTTACTGCACTGATGGTGCTGTGTAACACACTTACCAAAAACACATGAAGCCCTATGGAGTAAAAGACCCCATAGCCCATAAAATACATTACAAAGTCAAAGGACATTCTCAAATCATGCCTAAGAGTGGGCGAAAAAGAGTCTCACTCTTAGCAGGAGAAAAAATTAAACCCCAAAAATCCAGCAAAGCTGCAGGGGAGACTCGCTAGGTTTGGGAAATTAGCCTATACAGAGAATTCTCCTTAACACTGAACTACAGAGAATGGGGCACTTTGCGAAATGGGAAAGGCGAGGCATATGTACACTGGCAGCCGTAGTTCAAGAGGGACGGCTTTTAGATTTTGTTACCTTGAAAGGTAAACATGGGCTTCAACCAATGGACCACTATAGGCACATACAACTCACTTGCACCATAAATACCCAATTCTCGAATCTAAATGAAATACCCGACTGCTCCCCCCTTGGGGACCAATGTCTTCCTGGAACACATCCTGTCTTAGGTCACCTCCACACTCTACCAAGTTCTCAATTCCTTTGGGAACCAAGAGCTCTCTAGACTGAAGGGGAAATGGGGAAAGAGACCTGGGCCTGCTCAAAACAGAAGAATGGGTGGAAGCATTGAAGTTCCCTCAAGAGATTGGGCTTGATGCATAGCTAAGACTGATCCAGCTCAAAATACTCCATCAGGCATACTATTCCTGAACATTGATGGCCCTGTGGTGGATAACGGGGAATGTCTCTGGTGCAAAAGAGTGGAGGGCACCTTCTTCCATATGGTCTGGGACTGCAACGTACTACAGAGCTTTTGGGAGAGATTTACTAGTAGGATCTCCAGAGCCCTGGGGTCACCGGTTCCTCGAGACCCGAAACTGATACTATTGGGAATCTGGGGGGAGGGGGGCTTTCCTAAATATGAAAAAACGTTCCTGGCAGTGGCATTGGGCGCAGGGAAACGGCTGATGGCCGCAACCTGGGGCTTGGCTAACAAACTCCGTATTGACCGATGGTACAATGAAGTGGACAGATGTGCCTCCCTGGAAAGGAGAATCTATAATGCCAGAGGATGCCCCACTAAATTCTAGAAAATATGGGGGAAGTAGGAGGACTCTAGATAACCCACTCCCAAATGTGGCCGCCCTGGCACCTCTTGTACCTCCTAAGATAATAGATGCCTACATTCTAAGAACTGCCCCCGGGCTGTGTGTTGCCAATATTGTTCAAGGTTATTAATGTGTAAGTGTATCATGTGACCTTGCTGTTGTTCATATTGTTATGTAACAAGAATAAAATCAATAAACCGAGTTATTTTGCTTTTGGGACTGTGTGCCAGTGAAGATCTGTCTCAATTTTTTCTTTTTGTTACCATTAACTTTATTTATTTATTTGTTTGTTTTAAATGTAAGTTTATAGAGATTTTCAGAGTCATATAAATATACATTTACACACATTGGTTAAGGAACAGTTAGGTCATTATAAAGCATGCCTTATGTCACATTCCCCTCCCCCCAACACGAAAACAATGAAGAAACGATCTGTCCTTTATTCAATAATTAACACCCCCTTTTTCCCGCAACTCCCACCCTCCTCCCGCACCCCCCAATTCAATCCTTCCCTGTCTCACAACTATCATTGCCATATATGTTCAGGGAATAGAAAATCATGACTTGCTTGCTATTCACAATGACATAGCTGAAGTTCACACTCTCATTGATTTGATTTAGTTTGAAGTCCTCTGGGTCTCGTTGTTTGTCTTTCCCAGCAAAATAGAGTTTGGGTGGTCTCCCCAGGGGGGTGCGGTTTAGCAGCTATGGGACTTAGTTTACTGGTTGATTCCGGGCATGTATTCACTTACAAAGTCTCCCCACATTATGTCCCATTTGGTCGATTGTCTGTGTAAGGTTGCTGTGATCTTTTCCATAACGCATATGTTTGAAGCTACATTCATCTATTCACTCTTGCTCAGAGTTTGTTCAGACTTCCATTTAGTGACCAAGGCAGCGCGGGCTGCTAGCAGCAGGTGGGCCGCTAGACCCTTGATTCGCTCCTTTTCGTCTTCACCTAGTTCAAATCCAAAAAGAACCAAGAAGGGGTCCGCTTGCCTCGAGACTCCATTGAGGTCCTTTATCCAACCCAGGACCTCACTCCAGTAGATCTTAATCCTGGGGCAATCCCACCACATGTGCCAGTAGTCCGCTATCCCACCACACTTACGCCAACATCTTGGGCTTAGCGACTGAAACATTTTGGAGAGTCTGAGGGGATCATATTGCCATCTATGTAATCATTTTATGGCATGCAGTTTGTATTGGCATGCAATAGAGATCCGAGGTGCAGCCCTACACATCCTTGCCCACATGTCTGGTTCGATCGCCTCCCCAAGATCCTTCTCCCACCGGCCCTTCAAATGGGATGTGGATCCCCCTCCCGCCTCAACCAGTTCCCTATACATGGACGATATTTAGCCCTTCATTTCTGTTCTGGAGTTTAGGATCTTCTCGAAGGGAGTGAGATCCCTGTCCACTTTCTTTCCACTCACCTATTGTCAGGGCTCCCTTGATCTGCAAGAAGTGAAAGACTGGGAGGGGACCCAGCCCGAGGTGTTCACCTAGTTCTACAATTGTGATAAATGACCCCTCTTTCCATAGTTGACCTGCCCTTTCCTAGCCCGCTTCGAACCAGGTCTGAAATCTATCTAAATTGGGGATTTTCTCTCTAATACCCGGTGCCCATAGATGACTCGGGGGTGGGGGGGGACCATGAAGTTATGCCCCTCATTTTCCTTCCTTCCCTCCATATCTCCCAAATGGTTCCCAATATCGGGTGCTCTCTCATTCTTCGTACCAGTTTATCTCTCGGGGCCCACAGCCATTCAGAAACTATTGTTGGCGACAGGTAGTGATTATCCATTGCCACCCATTGAGGATCTTTGCAATTGCGTAGGTGGGGGATTAGAATACGTAGTTGACCCGCTATATAGTATTTTTTCAGGTCTGGTAGTCCCATCCCGCCCTTATCTTTGGGTTATGTTAAGATGTTGTGGGCTACTCTAGCTCTCTTGCCATCCCATAGGAACATCATAATGGTCCCCTTGATCTCTTCAAAGAAGGAGTTAGGCATTCTTAAGGGGAGCATTTGAAAGGGGTAAAGGAAGCTAGGAAGACATACCATTTTTATTGCGTTAAGTCTGCCCATCCATGAGATTGTAAGTTTCCTCAAAAAGTTGTAGGAGGAGGGGTGGAAAATTGACTTTATACAGTCATGTTATATCTCTGGTTACCTGTATGCCTAGGTATTTGAACTTTACATTTTCGAGAATAAAGCCTAGCGGAGAGAATCTATTTACGTCCACTTGTGTGATTTTGTGTAGGGGGAATAGGATTGATTTGGCTTTGTTGATCTTGAAGCCCGAGAGGGTTCCGTATTCCTTTATCAACCGGATTGCCCTGGGAATCGAGGACGTGGGATTTGCGACATGCAACAGCAAGTCATCTGCATAGAAGGCGACTTTGTACTCTACGGATCCTAGCCTTAGACCTTCGACCTGGGGATCTTCTCTAAGTTTCTGGGTTAGGGGTTCCACCGAGAGGACGAAGAGGATCGCTGAGAGTAGGCATCCCTGTCATGTTACTCTACTTAGTCGAAACCAGCGGGATAATTTGCCGTTGACAAAGACCGAGGCCTTCCGCGATGAATATACTGCTTGGGTTCCTCCTCTGAGTTTCAGGCCTATCCCAACTTTGCGGAGGATTGCCATTAGGAAGCCCCACTCCATCCTGTCAAAGGCTTTCTCCGCATCGACAGGGAGGATAGCTGGATCATTTGTCATGGTTTGGGACTCATTGATTAGTTGCAGGGTCTTCCTCATAGTGTCAGCGCCCTGCCTACCCAGTATGAAGCCCACCTGGTTTGAGTGTATCAGACGTGGCATGTATCCATCTAGTGTGGCAGCCAGGATTATGGTGTATATTTTTGCGTCGATGTTCAATAGGGATATCGGGCGATACGACCCACATTGTTTAGGGTCTCGACCTTCCTTGGGGATCAGACTAGCGCACAGACAAACGAGTATGGTGCTCTCCGTGTGTTCAGGATCTCATTGAATAGTTCTACCATGAACGGGAGAAGTGACTTGAGGAAGGTTTTATAGAACCCGGCGGGGAAACCATCTTCGCCAGGAGATTTGCCCAATAACAGTCTCTTAATTGCATCCTTCTCCTCTCCCGTTATCAGGGTTTCTAGTACCTAACTTTCTTCATTTGTTATTTGGGGCATATGTACTGAGGGTAGGTACTGATCATTATATGATTCTTTGAGGTAAGTTCCAGATCTATATAGCTCTTCATAGAAGGTGTCAAAGGCCTCAGGGATACCTACATTGGTCGAGGTGCTGTGGGTGCTCTGGTCTTGTATTTCCAGCACCCTCCTCTCTGTGTGTTGGGCTCTTAACCTCGCGGCCAGTAACAAGTCTGCTTTATTCCCTTTTTCATAGAACTTCTGCCTTAAGAGCTGTAACTTACGGGCTAACAGACCGTGTTCTAGGAGGCAGAGTTCTTCTTCTCTTTTTTTTGCCTCATTTAGTTTGTCCGCCTTTCCGGATTAATCCTCCCTCGCCTCCCTTGTCTAGGTGATATATCTCATTCCTGAGCCTGTTTTCGATCTAGTGTCTTTCACTTTTCTTCCTCGCACCTTCTCTAATCAGAGCTCCACGCCACTTCGCCTTCCCTGCTTCCCATACTTTTAATTTAGAGACTTCCCCGGTGTTATTCGTCTTTATGTATTCCGTGATTTCAGTTTCCATCTCAGTTTTGAATATTGGGTCTTTCCATAGCGTTTCGTTGCACTGCCACCGTCCGCCTTTTCTGGGTAGTGCCTCCCAGTCAATGTCGGCTGTGACCATGTCATGATCGGACCAGGTAATTGGTACGATAGCAGACCTTTGTGTGGCGTTACATAGTTCTCTCGTTAGATATGTGTAATCTATTCTAGTCAAAGTGTTGTGTGGGGCAGAATGGGAGGTAAACCCTTGATCATCTGGGTGGAGTTCCTGCCATGCATCTCTTAGGTCATATATTTCAAACATATTCGCTACCTCGCTATGCCCCCCTTCCGAGGGGTCCTTTGCTTCCTTTTTACCTGTTTTCCTGTCCCTTTTGAGGTCCGCCCACAGATTAAAGTCACCACCCAGGAGGACATTTCCATTCGCTTCCAACATTATTTTGAGGATCATTTTGGCCAGGAATCTTGCTTGTCCCGTATTGGGTGCATAAATGGTTGCTAGGGTAATGTCTACCTTTCCCAGCTTACCTGCTACGAGTAGAGCCCGCCCATCCATGTCTTCCCATGTTAAGGACATCACAAACCCAGCCGCTTTTGGATGAGTATCCCCACTCCTCCCCTTCTCAGAGGTCCCGACCCCCAGAATTCCATCCCTTTTTTTTCGCGCACCCAGTAACTTCTGTTCTTCTCCTTTGGCGTATTTCGTTTCCTGGAGGAAAAGAATATCTAATTGTCCCCTGCGGAATTCACGGTATACTAGTGATCTCTTTGTCAGTGAGTTAAGTCCTTTAACGTTTAACGTCCCCACCCTGAGAAGGTTCCCCACCTTTCGCTCTGATTTAGCTGCCATTTGTTTTCATACTTTTCAAAAGACCTTTCAGCATCAATTGGCACCTCGCCGGAGTGATATCGTGCCATGTGCGTGACCATGAAAGTCTGTGTGAATTCTCTTCCACACCCATCCCACTCACCCCTCCTTCCCCCTTCCATCCCCTTTTCACCCCCCATTCCTTGGTGGTGGCATCCGATCTGTGTCGGATGGAAAGGATCGACCCGACTTCGGACCGCCATTGGGGCCAGTTACCTCACGGTCCGTAATCAAAAAACATTCTCAGTTAAATTTGAGCCCCCTTACCGCCCCCCCTCTTGTGTTTTAAAACCCCAACATTAACTCTGTAAAAGGATATGTGGTGCCCCACATGACTTCATCACCTGTCTTCGGTGGATTGTCCGCCCTCCTTTCTAGGAGGAGTGTCCAGGCAAGATGTCTACCTGTGTTCAGATTTGAGGCATAATGGAGGACTCGGATCCATACGGGCTCTCTGATCTCGCCTTTCGGTGTCCCAAGCGTGCGTTGCGTTTCAACCGGCCATTCTTTTCATTTGTCACTGTCAGGTGTGGCGTTGCCTCGCCTGTATTTTCTCGATCCCTTGACTTTCTTCCTGCTTGGCCCTTGGAGTTCCCAACGTCCCGCACTCTGCCCTACTTCTCCTTGTTCACCATTCTCCTGCCGTGGTACCAGAAGATCATCATTGCAGTCACGAATCTCTCTTTCAGAAATCAGTCATATTTTCTCTCCTTCATGCTCAAACGATAGGAAGAAGGGGTATCCCCACCTGTATCGGGTACCTCGTTCCTTGAGCCATTTCGTGAGGGGGCCGCACATTCGCCTCAGTGCCAGAGTCAGTGATGACAGATCCTGGAAGATGGCGATCTGTGCTCCTCCGAGGGTGAGTGTGCCCCCACTCCTGCTTTTCTCGAGGAGTCTCGCTTTATATTGGTATCTGTGGAACTTGTCAAGGACAGATCTTGGTCCACCTGTAGGTCCACCGGCCCTATGTTTTCTCTCTGTTTTAGGCTCATCAATGTCATTGTCCACCACCAATATTTTGATGATGTCATGGATTGTTTCCCTTAGGTCTCCCTCTGTCTCGCCCTCGTGTTCCAGGATGCCGAGAAAGCTCAGGTTGTTTCTCCTCTCCTGACTTTCCAAGTCATCCATTTTTAACCGGAATTCCTCCTCCCTTTGTTCGATTTCTCTTATGCGGGAGTCCATCTGGGTTTCAAGGGTATCTATCGAGGCTTGGTTGCTTTCGACCCCTTCAAGTCTTTCCTCGATCTTATCCATTCGTTGTGTTATCTTGTCTATCTTGCCTCCTATGTTGGCTCTCATTGTCTTTATTTCATTGAGGAGAGCAGCAATGTCATCTTTCGTCGCTGTTGCCTCTGAGGCGAGTATATCCATGGTCACTTTATTCGGGGTATCTGTGGTTGACAGTGGCAGTAGATAAATGTAGGCGTACTGGGCTAGTTTTCTTTTGATGTCCATAAAGGTTCTGCTGTGTCGGAGGAGGCACTCGCCCTGATTGCAGGGGCCCAACCCTCCGTACCAGCCCAAGTCTCCGATGATTTCAGTGTGGTTCCAGGGGAGAGTAGCCTCACTGATCCTCTTTGGAGTGGGGGGGCCGGTCAGCAGGGTAAGAGTATGTCCTGCTCACCCTGTAGAGTCTCTGGCACACTGGTTGTGCGGTGTGCTTGTTCTGTTCCTCTCTATTCTAGTTCTCTGTCATTTATCCCTGCATTCTCTGGGTTGCGTGCTTCCGGTTTGCTCCCAAGCTAGGGGGCCCCTTAGAGCTTGGCGGGTGCAGGGAGGCGTGGATCCCAGTGGCCTAGGAGAGGTGGCGTACTGTTCTGGATTTTAGTTTGTATGCGATCTAGTAGGACAGAGAGGATGGTCTGTTGGGTGCCGGGGGTAGATCTCAGTGGGGCCACTACCGTTTGGGTACTCACTGCCTTGCCCCTTGTGTGAAGGCCATTATATGCGGGCTCCCAAGGTGACTCTTGGCATGTAGTGCATTGTTGCCCATGTTCTTTACCCACTTCTGGCTGCCTCTCCTTTTATTCCGGTGGTGCTAGAGATGGCTGTGGTCAAGAGCCGGGTCGGCAGTGGGGCGCTCATGGGTTAGCGAGCCATGGGAGCATCTGCCGCGTGTGTTTTATGGGTGTGGGGCACACGATTCGCTGTATTGATGGAGAGTACTGGATCAGATCACTTAATGCAATTCCTTGGTCACCCCACTGGTCGTTAATGGGCACAGATAACTTGACCCTCGGTACTTCATTCCCCCGCAGCTGTGGCAATTGTGGGGTTGTGGGGCTGTTTAGGTCATCTTGGTCGATTCAATGTGTTGGTTCTTCTCGGACAAGAGTGCCCGTGGGCCTGCTGTACGGACGCTTATGCTCAGTTTCCGACCTTTACTTCCGGCTGTGGATGGCCAGGGCCCGTGCCTCTGTTGGGCCAGTGGACCAGGATACACCCTCCAGTGTTGATTCCTCCTCTCCCCGCCTCCCCTTTACTCGCAACTTGATTCTCCACACTCTAGGGGTGAGGTGCAATTTGTGTGCTATGGAGATGGAAGGCACTTGCCTCGTTACTTGCTGCCTTTGGTCGTTGGTCTGCGTGCTGGTCGCTTATGAGGCATTGGCTGACAGGTCCATCCGCAAGGCTCCTGCGTGTTTGGAGGTGTTCCCACGCAGAGCCGAGGTAGTGCCTCGTTTGACGCAGTGAGTGGCCGTTTGGCCAGGGTGTCAGCAAAGGGGGGGGATCCGCGATAACTGGTTTCCCAAGTTTGCTGCGTATCCCGCGGGACATTTGTGCGTCCTGGGGGTGTGGCGGGCGGCACTTTTGGGCAGCTATGCTAATTGCGTAGAGCCGCACGGGGCCCACGGGTCCACTCGCTCGCCTGCTCCGCCTTGGAGTCGTAATGTGAGGAGATTGGATTTCGTCGGAGCCAGCCGGGGTTTCGTACTTGTACCACTGTCAGTCGGTTTGGGTTCTTATTTGTGCCGCACGTTCCGGGATTCCATTTTCCTCTGCGATCCTCACGTTAGTCCGACGGCGGGGTTTTAACCCTCCAGGGCAATGCAGCAGGGGTTCCGCAAAGAGTTTGGAAGTCCGGTCCTCTGTTCGTCCCATGTAGGCATTTGTTGTTTCAAGTTTCACTTTCATTTGACCTGGGACACTTCAGGCTGCCATGAATACTAGGCAATTTCTCCACGAGTTGGTGCTCGATTCTCGTCGGATTTTTCAGTGTTGGGGCGGCGGGGGGCACACTCATGTGTCACCAGCTCATATCTCGGGTCTGGGGTGGGTCAGGAAGTAGGGGCCCAGAACCACTTTTCGGACCTCAGCACCAGAGCTCACACGAAGAGAGGACCCATCTGTGCGCCCGCTGGTGGCTAGTCATCCATTAACTTTATTTTTAAAACGAAAATGTATTGTGGAGATGGAAAGATTTGAAAAAGCTACCTCTTAAAACTGTAAGAACAAAGCGGTCCATTTTGCGAGGTGCTTTCCTTTAATGCTTACTCGTATCGCTGTCCCAATATGGCATTTGCAATTAGCATTTGTCTTTTATAATTCATGAAGACGTAGTGTGTTCTTGGAACTGTTGTCCCCGCACTACGGTGATCCGAGCATGTGGAGAGCTTAGGATAAAACAAACTATTGAATGCTGAGAAAGAAATGCCCTGTAGATTGTATTTAACAGCATCTAGATGTCAAAACCTCTTCTGCTTGCTACAGCATGACTGGGTTATCGGCATGTACTCTGTCACTGTACCGCCTGGGGGGCTGAACTTTAAGAACAATTGTATATGGTTATATCATGCAGGATCTTTGCAACTTGGAGGACTTACTGCACATGATTAGATATTTGTTATGGAGATGGTGCGGCCATGAAACTACCCTTGAGGCTACTTTGAATTTGAGGAAAGTTCCAGCTTGAGTCGTGGCCATGTAGTACTATGAGCTTTGCACCTGAAAGATACTTGTGCCGTGCGTACTGTAGAGTAGAAAGCAAGCCTTGATTTTATTACGCTGAGGTCAAGGCAAGGAAAGGACTCTTGAGATTTATAGATAAATGGGACCTACATGATATTTGCCGTGATTTTAATGGAGAGAGAAGTTAAACTTTTCATTCAATGGTGCATGGACGTCTTCCCGTATTGACTTTTTTCTAGTTGTTAGATGTTTATGTGGAGATGTTTGTAGCATTGTGATTGGCGATGTGGTGATTTCAGACCATGTACCCGTTGTGTTGGCATTAGCTGGATCTGCAGGTAGACTAAGGTCTAAAAAACAATGATGTCTTAATATTCAGCACCTTTCTGATTTGGAATTTGTCAACCAGATTAGAACAGAAATTTCAGTGTTCATAAAGGATAATCTTCATTCAGTTGACTCCATTTCGTTGGTATGGGATGCATTGAAAGCTACTATATGCCGAAAGATATTAATTTTATTTTGTACAAAAAACAGCAAAAGGAGAAGGTTATGGTCAATCTAGAAGATAACCACAAGGTTGCTGTGGAGCGCTATTGCAGTTGTGCAAGTAAGGAAAATGTTAGCTTTGTACCATGCTTAATAGGCTCTAGATTGTGAACTCCACCAGAAAGCAGAGACATACTTATTTTATTCGAGACAAGTTTTTTGGGAACAAAGCAAAAGGTCGGGAGCATTGTTGGTGAACAGTTTGAAGCAGAAAGAGAATAATAGACTTGTGCTTTTTATTGTTATTGGGGAGGGCACACTTCTGAGAAAGTATTGCGATATTTGTGAGGAGTTTGTCACGACCCTCGGCCAAAACCCCCTCTGGCAAACCCATTGGCCAGGTGGAGTCAGGACTCGGGCCACTAGAGCCTGGCATCCTCTTCAGGCTCATACACCATGATTAAACAATGTGCTTGGGGAACTACTTTATTATTGTCAGCCAACATGGAGGAATTCACATAGCTTGGTTCCTAAGAAACAAGCTATGCAGTCTAGTGTTTTGGGTGTGGTAGCCTAGGGACTACTTTGCCTGGACTATTTTATTGGGGCTATTTAAACCACACCCGAGCAAGACAACACGCTTCGTGTTACTTTGCAGCTTGCAACGTGACGCTCACCGTGTCCAGCTATTCCCTCAAACCTCGGAGAAGCAGAACCTGCAAGCAGACAAAAGGAACATCATTAGCAGCAGCATCTCACCTGCAGTCTTCATCTTTAAACACTTGCAGCTACTGAGAACAGCTTCCTCGAATATGCACGCCTCCCAGACAGAACGACCTGAAGGAGGAAGATAGAGGCAACATTAAAGAAAGCAGTAGAGACATTTACAAATTGCGAACTGCTCAAAAGGCTTACCTGGCTGGTCGCCTCTCGGCTGGCACCACTCCAGACAATCCACTCGCGCTGAAGAACACCGCGACCTACAAGGAAGGAAAATGCAGGTTAGCAAAGGCAAGACTTTGCAGCGCTGCGCATAGCGCTTACTTACCGCATCATAGCGCTCTTACTGCACCAACATTTACCAGCGGGGCTCAACCAAGCCAGTTCGCCGCGCTGAAGCTCCGCATACCTAAGGGAGAAAAAAGAGACATTTTAAACAATGAAAGGCATGCAGGATAGCAACAAAACTAAAGAACAGCAATAAGACCTACCTGAACAATATCAAATGGGCCGGCGTCAGTGAAGTAACTGGACCGCACTCGCCCATGAAAGACAAGGCGCCTCTGCAAAGAAGGCAGGACGGAGAGCACGCCTAATTCTACCACAAGGTGAGGAGAGGGCGCCAGGGGGACTGAAATCATACGGGGGTGGAGGGAGGATACTTACCCGAGTCGGTCAGTCTTGAACACAGTCCTCCTGTATTTTCAGGCAGCACCTTCCCCGCAGATGCCATCAGGGCAAAGCTATGAAGCATACCAACGAGTAACCTGGCTGGGTGGCTACCAGGTGAGCGTAACAGAACGCAAAGCCTCCCATAACAAATCCACCTGGGCGCCATGGAGACATCAGAAATTGACCAATTGGCCCAATTACTTGGGGAGCTTCGTGCTGAGGTTCATTCTGCCCGACAAGAGACTAATGCCCTCGGAGAGACCTAATAGTGACCAAAGAACGCACTGAAGAGATTAGCAGGCAATACTTGGAATCACAGGCAGGACAGATGCCTCTACCTGGAAGCAATCCAACGATGCAAAACCCCGCCATACCACCCACTCCAATACAGATCACATTACCGTGAACAGTGCCCCTGGCACCACCAGAGAGATTCTCAGGCGACCCACGGAAGTATGCGGCATTCATCAATCAGTGACGCCTTCATTTTCTTTTTAGGCCTGGAGCATTTCCAAACGACCAAACTCGGGTAACTTTTGTCTTATCATACCTGAATGTTAGTGCAGCAGATTGGTCGGTGCCGTTGATAACCCATGACGATTCTCTATTACATGACTTTGGGGGGGTTCCAGAGAGAAATGGAAAAACTTTTTGCTCGCCATACCCAGGAACAAGCAGTAGACAATGAACTCTTGTCCCTCCGACAGGGGAATCAGGACTTGTTAACGTACATTGCTACCTTCAACAGACTGGTTGCCGAAGCTAGAGGGCCAGAAAACAAAATAATCACGTTGTTCCATCAAGGCTTACGAGGCGAATTAAAGGACGTCTTAGCCCAGGTGGTTGATCCACCCAGAGACACTGCAGAATTCATAAATCTGGTCATGCAGCTAGACCACCGGTTGCAGGACCGAAAGGCAGACCGGTCTAAGACGGACCCTCGAGCCGTGTATTTCGACCATGGGAAAACACACACGGTGTACCTGAAAATGCTGTAGAACCCATGCAGATTGGAGCGATACGGCCTCCATTAACAAAACAAGAGTGGGACAAAAGAAGACAACAGCAGCTTTGTTTGTATTGTGGGAAACCAGGACATTTCCTGAAGGACTGTCCAGTAAAACCCCCAAGAAGAACAGTCGCGGCCACAGAGAAAGATGAAGCTAAGGAATCGGAAAACTACCAAGCTCGACATACGTAGAGAGGTCAGTTTGTCGAGTGAGAAGAAAGAGTTGCTGACCTCGCACTTTGCAATACCAGTGATCTTAATTAACCACCAACAGTCGTCAAGAATGCATGCTGTTGAAGCATACATCGATAGCGGAGCAGCAGAACTGGCAGCAGAGATGGGGCTTCCTTTGTGTTCTAAGCCAACTATGGACAAGGTAACCACCGTGGATGGGACATAAATCGCTTCCGGACCAGTAACCCAGTGCACAGCCAGGGTAACCTTGCTTTGCCAGGACGGACATCGGGAGTCCTGGCATTTCATTCGATCTCATCAAGGCACCTCAGTTCAGGCTAATACTAGGGATGCCATGGTTGGTTGCTCACAACCCTTTAATAGACTGGCGGGCACGAAAATTAACCTTCCCTGGTGACTGCTCCCTTGCCTGCTATTACCAAGAGGAGAAACCCTACGTCTGTATCCCCATGACCCCCGGAGCGACAGTATCAACCCTGGGAGCAACTAATACATTGCCAAGTGAATACCATGATTTCCAGGATGTTTTCCGAAAGGACCAAGCCAATACATTGCCGTCGCACAGGCCCTATGACTGTCAGATCGACCTTGTTCCTGGTGCACAAATCCCTTGCGGCGGGATCTACGCTCTCACAGAACCAGAAAACCTTAATTTGAAATCCTATATAGACCAGTGCCTTGGAAACGGATTTATCTGTCCTTCGAAGTCCCCTGCAGCCAGTCCTTTGTTCTTCGTACCAAAAAAGGAAGGAGACTTGAGAACCTGTATTGACTACCGCGCATTGAATCAGATCACCGTGAAGAACCGCTACCCCTTGCTACTTATCCCTGAGATGCTAGACCAAGTTAAAGATACCCAGATTTATACCAAATTGGACCTTCGAGGAGCGTACCACCTGGTCTTGAGTGAGAAAAGGAGATGAATGGAAAACCGCCTTCCGTACTAAGTACGGCTTGTTTGAATATCAAGTCATGCCCTTCGGGTTATGCAACACTCCTGCGGCATTCCAGTATTTCATGAATGACGTCTTAAGGGAGTTAATTGATGTGTGCGCCTTAGTGTACATAGACGACATCTTGGTATACTCAGCCTCGGAACAAGATCATGTCAGGCACGTTCGTTCAGTCCTCGCCAAGCTCCGTCAACATTGCTTGTTTGCAAAGCTTGAAAAATGCTTTTTTTCACGTCACCGAAGTAGAATTTCTTGGTTTTATCCTTACAGGAGGCATCAAAATGGACGTGCACAAGGTAGATGCCATTCTGAAATGGCCTTCACTGACGTCTCTGAAAGGGGTAGAAAGCATGCTGGGCTTTGCGAACTTCTACCGCCGGTTCATCCCAGACTTCTCTCAGGTTGTGCACCCAATCACAGTACTATTACGAAAAAACAATAAAAAGTTTGCTTGGACCGAAGAAGCAGAAGAAGCCTTTCAGGAACTTAAACGAAGATTTACCACCGTTCCAATCCTGCGACATCCTCGTCCAGACCTCCCTTATGTCGTTGAAACTGATGCGTCCAGTTTCGCAATGGGGGCTGTCCTTTCACAGAGACCCGGAAACCGGCCAGCTACATCCTGTGGCCTTCTGGTTGAAAAGGTTCTCACCTCGACAGATTAATTATGCCATCACGGACAAGGAACTCCTGGCTATCAAATCCGCCTTTAAAGTCTGGAGGCACTATCTTCTGGGGGCCAGACACACCATTACAGTCATCACAGACCACCGAAACCTGCAATATCTCAAAACAGCCAAGGCCCAGTCCTCACGCCAATTACGGTGGGCCCTTTTCTTCGCCGAATATGATTATGTAATCACATTTCGACTAGGAGTCAGAAACGGAAAGGCAGATGCCTTATCTTGCATGGGCATAGATGAAATAGTATATACAACTCCAGACCCAGTACCTATTATACCTGAAGACAAACTCTTGGGTATCACGACAGCCTCAACACAAGCAGAACTACGAAAAGAAATCCAACGGACAATGAATCCTGATGCCTACCTCGCATGGCAAACTGAAGGAGAACAATATACCATCAAGGACCATCTACCCTTTTTTAGGGATCGCTTATATGTACCCAGGAAGGAATTACAACAGCATATTATTTCAAACTATCACGATTCACTGATCGAAGGGCATCCTGGGATCGCCAAAACCCTAGCTAAGGTGAAAGAGAACTTTTGGTGGCCTTCCTGGCGTAAGGACATCATTCAGTATATTCAGTCCTGCAGTGTCTGCGCACAAAATAAATCACAGAAACAAAAACCATCTGGTCTCCTACAACCATTGGACATTCCTCCAGATCCATGACACACTCTTTCCCTTGACTTCATCACTGATCTACCTCAAAGCCAAGGGTTCAACACCATCCTTGGAGTTGTGGACTTATTCTCGAAGATGGCCCATTTTATTCCTCTCAAAGGCCTCCCAGACGCAGCCACTTTAGCAAAAGTGTTACTGGAGGGCGTTGTTAAGCTACGTGGCTTCCCTTTGGTTCTGGTCTCTGATCGAGGCAGCCAGTTTGTTTCAAACTTCTGGAAAAAATGTTGTGTAATGGCGCAGATTGACATTCAGCTATCTACCAGTCACCATCCCCAAACGGACAGCCAAACCGAGAGAACCAATCGGACACTCAAGCAATATTTACGGTGCATGCCACACCACGAACAAAGGAATTGGAAAGACCTACTATGGATAGCCGAATATGCACAAAACAATTCTTTGCATTCAAGCACCGGACAAACGCCCTTCTATACCCTTTATGGCAGACATCCACGTACCTCTGAACTAGACCTTCCAGCCAGCTTGGAAATGCCAGCGGTAAAGACTCTACACACAACCATTACTCAGGCTTTCAAAAGGGCAAAGGAACACCTTATTCATGCCAAAGAAAAACAAAAGGGATTCGCCGACCAACACCGTAAAAAGGCCCCTGATTATCAAGTAGGAGACAAAGTTTGGTTAGTCGCTAAATTCGTACCCATCAAAGGAACCCGGACCTTTCATCCCAGATTCTTAGGACCCTATACCATTAAGGCAATTATCAACCCAGCAGCCGTGAAACTGGATTCATCACCTAATCTACACATTCACTCGGTATTCCATGTGTCCCTCCTGAAACCAATGCAACCCGGCAAACAGATTGGGACACCACCTAAGCCCAGACTTGTTGACGGAGAACCAGAATTCGAATGTCAAAGATATCTTGGACTCTAAATACTCTAGGACCAAGCTATATCATCTCGTCGATTGGAAAGGATTTGGACCACAAGATAGATCCTGGCAGCCCAGTGAGAATATCCACGCACCACGTCTAATCAGGAAATTCCATGGGAACTTCCCAACCAAACCTGGGCCAGATAGAAGGAACACCATGGGAGGGGCATTAGGGGGGAGTGCTGTCACGACCCTCGCCCAAAACCCCCTCTGGCAAACCCATTGGCCTTGGTGGAGTCAGGACTCGGGCCTCTAGAGCATGACATCCTCTTCAAAAGCCCTCATGGGGCCAGTCCTGGCACCTTTGGCGCCAGGCTCAAACACCATCAATAAACAATGTGCTTGGGAACTACTTTATTATTGTCAGCCAACATGGAGGCATCCACATAGCTTGGTTCCTAAGAACCAAGCTATGCAGTCTAGTGTTTTGGGTGTGGTAGCCTAGGGACTACTTTTCCTGGACTATTTTATTGGGGCTATTTAAACCACACCCGAGCAAGACCACACGCTTCGCGTTACTTTGCAGCTTGCAACGTGACGCTCACCGTGTCCAGCTATTCCCTCGAACCTCCGAGAAGCAGAACCTGCAAGGAGACAAAAAGAACATCATTAGCAGCAGCATCTCATCTGCAGTCTTCATCTTTAAACACTCGCAGCTACTGAGAACAGCTTCCTCAAATCTGCACGCCTCCCGGACAGAACGACCTGAAGGAGGAAGATAGAGGCAACATTAAAGAAAGCAGTAGAGACATTTACAAATTACGAACTGCTCAAAAGGCTTACCTGACTGGTCACCTCTCGGCTGGCACCACTCCAGACATTCCACTCATGCGGAAGAACACCGCGACCTACAAGAACGGAAAACACAGGTTAGCAAAGGCAAGACTTTGCAGCGCTGCGCATAGCGCTTACTTACCGCATCATAGCGCTCTTAATGCGCCAACATTTACCAGCGGGGCTCAACCAAGCCAGTTCGCCGCACTTAAGCTCCGCATACCTAAGGGAGGAAAAAGAGAGATTTTAAACAAAGAAATGCATGCAGGTTAGCAACAAAACTAAACTAAAGAACAGCAATAAGACCTACCTGAACAATATCAAACGGGCCGACGTCAGTGAAGTAACTGGACCGCACTCGCCCATGAAAGACAACGCGCCCTTGCAAAGAAAGCAGGACGGAGAGCACGCCTAATTCTACCACAAGGTGAGGAGAGGGCGCCAGAGGGACTGAAATCATACAAGGGTGGAGGGAGGATACTTAACCCCGTCGGTCAGTCTTGAAAACAGTCCTCCTGTATTTTCAGGCAGAACCTTCCACGCAGTCCACATCAGGCAAAGCCTAGAAGCATTCCAGCGAGTAACCCGGTTGGGTGGCGTCCCTGTGGATACCAGGTGAGCGTAACAGAGTTCAGGTTATATCACCCATCTCTATACAGAGTTGACAGACTTGTCTCCGAATTGGAGATTAGCGATTATCTTTCTTTAATAGATATGCAGCACCTGAATGAACAAGGGAGATTAGAACTTGATGGGGTAATAACAGTTCAGGAGATTGAAAATTCGATAAAGGCATTGGTGAATGGTAAATGCCCTGGCATTGATGGGTTTCCAATAGAGTTCTAAAAGACTTTTTGTCAGTTCCTGGCCCCATTCCTTGCACCGTTGTATATGGAGAGTGTGCACACTGAGGCAGTCATAGGGTCGGTTATTCCTAAACCTGGTAAAAATCCCTTGCTATGTGAAAACTACCGGCCTATCTCACTTTTGTATGTGGACGTTAAACCTTTAGGGAGAGTATTCGCTGGAAGTCTGAATGGCTTGCTTCCAAAATTGGCTCACCGACCCACATCGCATTTGTTTGTGGTGCTTGGGTGATAGTCACGACACCGACGACTGTTCAAAATGCCAGTCGCTGACTGCCAAGGCCTTGTAGGAGCATAAGGGGAAGCGTCAGGTAGGTAGGGGTTCTAAACCCAGTAAGTCCCAAAAATCTAAATCGTCCAAGGGGGTATCCACCGACGACTCCAGAGGAGATTCTCCGCGTCAGGAGCAGGTCCGGGGATCTCGGTCCTAGGGTGGTTCCCGCCAGTCTTCTTCCTTGTCCGGCATTCTAGGAAGCCCCGTCACCAGTCGCCTTCCCCGTCGTCCTCGGAGGATGGAGCCGCGAGGAATGTGGCATGCCCGACGAAGTCCTCGACTCCGGAGGCATGGGCTGCCTTTAAGGAGCCGCGCCTTCTGATGAAGCCAGCAAGGGACGGTCTCATAAGGTGGCTCGCACACGCCTTCGCGCTCGGGTCTTCGAGGTCCCGTTCGGACAAGGCTCAGGATAGTCGCAAGAGACCTGCTAAGGGCTCGAAGCCTGCGTCGACTCCGACGGCGATGTTTCCGTTGAATTCGGACATCGAGGCTTTGCCTTCTTATCAGCCCTTGGCGCCGTCGGCTCCATTTTCGCTGCCAAAGCCTTCGGCCCTCTTGACGCCGAAGCAATCGACACTCTCAGCGTCAAAGCCTTCAGCGCCCTCGACGCCCTCTGGGATTTTTGCCCGAAATTTACCATTGGAATTCCCTGATAAGGTGAATCCTCGGCTAAGGCTACTGCTAAATCTGTGAGGACAGTCGTGGATTCCAGGGCCTCTTCTGTCTAATCTGTCCCAAGACAAGGTTGTTACCTCCCTCTGGACGACATATCTGAGGAGGAACGGTCTGACTTTAAGGACCCTGTTGAGCCTGATGTGGCTCCTGTCTTTTCTGGAGACAGTCAATTGGAGGAGTTGAGGCAAACCCTTCCTGATGCCAGTGGGTTGGACACTTCTCCGGCAGTGGAATTTCGCAAGCCTGAGCCTGGGGCTCATGCTGAGTCGTCATACAGGAGGCTCATGGCTAGGGTAACAGAGTATCTGAGTTTACTTGATCAAAGGTATCCTCACTGACTGCGCACACCTCCTAATAGAAAAATGAGCCAAACATTATTAATACATGGAAGCACTAGGTGAGTGCTTGATTAGTGGTTGGTATCATGTCAAAACACAAATAGAAAAATTATAATATATTTTCTACGTTCGGATTGGGATTGGAAAGGTATCAACCCAATCGTGTGTAACACATTGGAGTTAGAACATATATCAATATGAATATTGCAATCACCCTTATACATCAGTGTTTACGTCAGACTCATTTTGTAGAGTAATAGGTTAATATAATTAATTTTGAGCCACGCCAACACGTGTTTCGACCCTCCAAGGTCATCCTCATGGCGTACAAAAATCTTTTTAACCCAACGGTTACACTTAGGTTTTCAAGTTGTATATACATTAGACTTTGTTAAAGTTGCTTTAGAAAGCATACTCTTTCAGTCTATTCTTGTGTCAAAGAGAGAGAAAACAAAAGGAGGGAAGGGGAGACAAAACCGCTCTGGTTCTGGGCCATCCACCAAGGAATTTCGATCTCGGCAGTACATCTGGAGACGGAAATGCGGTGGCGGACGCTCTGAGCCGGCAGAGCACGATCTCTCACGAGTGGGAGTTGTCTAAAGAAGTCCTTCTGGAGATCTTCGCCCTTTGGGGAACCCCTCAAGTGGATCTCTATGCCACCAGTGCCAACCGGTAGTGCGAGAGATTCTGCTCAAGGGAATTTCCTCCGAGAGGAGCCTTAGGAGATGCATTCGTAGTGGATTGGTCATTCCCATTGCTGTACGCGTTTCCTCCAGTCCCTGTCATTCCTCAAGTGTTACAGAGGTTCGGTTCCCACATGATCCTCATTTCTCCGGATTGGGCCTGGAGAGCGTGATACCCAGACCTTCTAGAAATGTCCATCTGTCCTCCACGCCGTCTTCCCTACCGAGAGGATCTGCTCTTGCGAGAGGGGGGCTCAGGTTCTCCATCCAGATGTCAGAACTCTCAACCTTCACGCTTGGTATCTGAAAGGTTGAGATATAAGGATTGGGACCTCCCGGATGATGTGATGGAGGTGTTGCTTTCGGCCAGGAGGCCAGCAACAAAATCCCTGTACCGTTGGCATACGTTTTGCGACTGGTGCAGAGGACAAAATGTTTATCCTTTTCAGTGTTCCATTCCTATGGTTTTGTCTTTCTTACTTTCTTTGGCCCACAGGGGCCATCAAGTAGGTACCATTAAAGGTTACCTGGCGGCGCTGTCTATATTTAAGCGCTTGTCTGAAGAATGGTCTTACTTTAAGATTCCTTTGATTTCTCAATTTCTTAAACGACTGACTGTGTTCCCGCTGTCCCCTTTCCAAGTGCCGGTTTGGGATTTGAATTTGGTTTTGAAATTTCTAATGGGTGCTCCGTTTGAACCTTTGCACTCTTGTCTCTTGAGAGTATTGTCCTTCAAGACAGTGTTCTTGGTTGCGGTTACTTCCACTCGCAGAGTGAGTGAATTGTAGGCACTTTCCTCTAAGCCGCCCTTTACTGTGTTCCACAAGGACAGGGTTGTACTAAGCGTACGTCCTACCTTTCTATCTAAGGTAGTTTCTGAATTTAATTTGAGCCAGAAAGTGGTTCTTCCTTCTTTCTATCCTCCTCCTCATCATGGTAAGGAAGAGGAGCAACGCCATATGATGGATCCTAGGAGAGCTCTGAGCTTTTTTATTTCTAGGATGTCCAGGGTCAGAGTGGACGATCAACTCTTTGTGGGATATGCTGGACACCGATTGGGCCAGGCTGTTACCAAACAGACCCTGTCCAGGTGAATTATCCTCACCATTACTGATTGTTACCGATTGGCGGGTAAGGACCCTCCTTGAAGGGATGAGAGTTCATTCTACTAGGGGCATGGCTACTTCCACAGCCCTCCAGCGGGGAGTTATTAGGAATATTTGTGATGCAGCCTCATGGGCTTCTATCCACACCTTTATTAAACATTAATGCCTGGATATGATCCATGGTCAGGATATGGCCTTTGGTAAGGCGGTTCTTTTTTCCGCCATCTGATTGGGTACTCTAAATTCTTTTCCCTCCCCCATTTTCTGGTACTGCTTTGGGAGTCTGTCAAAGATGTGGAATACGTTGGAGGACACAATCCATTCGAAGAACAAGTTACTTACCAACTGGTAACGTTCTTTCGACTGGATGTTCCTCCAACGTATTCCACATCGCCCTCCCAGCCTGACCCTCTGGAGAATTTCCTATGCGATTGCACATAGCCTTGCGGAAACGTGAGCTGCAGTCAAGCAGGCATTGGATTGGTACCACACGTTCTGGGGGAAAAACATAAACGGATGCTACAGGCACCGTGCGTCCTATTTATAACATCCGGTGATGTTGCCCTCGACGGAGGCCTTGGAGGAACATCGACCCGATGTCATCGACGCAGGACGCTCTCTTCCAAAAAAGTTTCCGAAGTGCAGAGCTGTGGATATTACATGTCAAAGATGTGGAATAGGTTGGAGGAACATCCAGTCCAAAGACCGTTACCAGTTGGTAAGTAACTTGTTCTTCTGCTAGTGTCCATTTCTTCAGGTCTGCCCACCATGCCTCTATTTTTGGCCCGGTGCTAGAGTTCCACACCATTGCTATGCAGCGCTTTGCCAGTATGTACATCAGGTCTTTCATTTTCACTATGTGTGTCCTTTGTTTGCCGCCTCTTGGGAACAAGCCCAGCAGGTAAAACCTCGGCGTCTGCATTTTCTGCTGTGCATTGTGGGCAGTTCCGAGTTTGCCTATTTCCCATGTTGGACATCCTCCTGGGCGTGAGGTGCGCCCTGTGCATAAGGTATAGCTGTGCCTGTCTGAATCTTGCGTTTCTAGAAACTTTCTAAACATACCGGAGAACTGTGGACCATTCCTGTTCGGTGAAGTTTTTCTGAAGTTCTTCTTCCCATCTTGACCGTGCCTGGAGCACTTGCACGTTGCTACTTTCCAGTAGTTCTTCATAGTCTAGAGGCTGTATGTCCCCCTTCAGACACGTCATACCACGGATCCAGCGCTCCCTCAGTGTCTATCCCTTCTGGTAATTTCATCCACCATTTATTAATTGTCTGAACCATTCTGTTGTACAATATGAATTGGCCTCTGTGTACATTGTGCTTCTCCGTCAGGGTCCGAAAATCCACCCATCGTCCGTCTTGCCATAGGTCCCCAATCTGGGCCACGCCCTTATCCTCCCATTGTGTCTGGTATGTCACCAGGGTCTCCGCTCAGGCGCCGACCAGTCCCGCCAGGTGATTCTGCGTGGAGCAGGGGTCCTGTACTCCTGGGGTCTTCCATGCCCTCTTCCACAGCGTCAGGCCCAGCCTGACCATGTTAGGGAGGGTTTTGGTCAAGGATTTGTCTATACACAGCAGCTTTCTTAGATACTATTGGCATATTGCAGGCTGCAAAAAGCAGTGAGTCTATGGATGTCTCCTCTCCCAGCCACCCCACTACAAATTTCAGTTGTCCCGCCAGGTAATAACGTTCAAAGTGCCGCAGCCTGGCCCCTCCCGAATCATAGTCCCTGTGTAAAATGTGTAAGGTTATTCTGTTTCTCCCTCCTCCCCACAGGAATTCTCGTGTTATTGTGTTCACCTGCTTGAAAAATGTCTTGGGTATGATGTGCGGTATGTTTTATAAAATAGTATAAAAAGCGGGGCAGTACCGTCATTTTCAACAGGGCTGCCCTACCCATCATGCCCAGTGGGAGCATCTTCCAGAATTTCATAGCCTTTTCAATTTTGTCTAGTGCTACCTGTGTGTTGGCCTTATGAGCGTCCATTGCATCATGGCAGCTGGTTTGAGGTGATAAATATTAGGTCTGCTAGAGGGAACAAGGAGGACTTCCCTTTGTTAATGTAAATTCCTGATAGTCTAGCGAACGCGCCTATGGCTTCCAGCAGGTCCGGTAAGTGCACCCGCAGATTCTCAACATAGACAAGCATATCATCAGCGTATTTCGAGATTTCACCGCCTATGTCTATCCCAGCCTCCTTATACTCTGCCCTGAGGAAGGCTGCTAGTGGTTCCAGGGCCAATATATATAACATTGGGAATAGCAGGCATCCCTACTTCGTGCCCCTAAGGATTCTCCATACCTCCGATATGTGTCTGCCCGTCTTTATCCTCGGCATGGGGTCCTTTATATAGAAGCTTAATCCAGCGGAGAAATCCCTCCCCCATCCCGTAATGGGCGAGCGTGCTCAGCAGCCAGTTCCAATTCACCCACTCGAAGGCTTTAACAGCGTCCAGAGACGCAATGGCGCATTTGCCTCGTCTCCGATTCGTTTGATCCCTATGTGGTGGAGTCTTCGCAGGTTCCACGTGGTGTTCCTCCCGGGCACATAGCCCGTTTGGTCTGTGTGCACCAACGTGGGTATGACCCGTTTAGGCCGGCCGGCCAAAGCCGGCGTTAGTATTTTGGAGTCCTGATTTATGAGGGAGACAGGCCTATACAGTGAAGTGGCGGTTTCCCTGGTTTCAGTATGGGTGTTATTGTCGGTTCTGACATGCTACCCGGGAGCTATCCTCTCTCACATGCCTCCTCATACATCTCTAACAGCCTCAGAGCCAGTGTGTCTTTGTGTTTCTTGTAGAATTCTCCGGGTAACCCATCGGTTCCCAGGGATTTACCAGTCGGGAGACTGGTTATTACTGCCTCAAGCTCCTCCACCATGAGGGAGGCTTACAATATCTTTGGTTGCTCCTCCGTCAATTTGGGTAGGTTGATCTCCGTCAGGGAGTCAGCTATATCCTCTGCTTCCGCTTCCTGGTTGTGGGAGTACAGCCTTTCATAGAATCTCGAGAATATCCTGTTGATTACCTATTGCCTTCTGGGACCTTACCTCCATCCCGGTTTCATCTTTGATCGCATTAATTGGGTCATGTTTAGTCTCCTGCTTAGTGAGCCAGGCTAAGAGCCTGCTGGGTTTGTCCCCCTCCGCATGTAACCTCTGTATATACTTCCCATAATCCAATCCCTCTAACTTCTCCCAGATTGTAATGCACTCCAGCCTCAAACATGTAAGGTCAACGTAGTCCCGGAGAAGATCAAACACAAAGTCATCTTAACCATGTACAATGCGATCACCTTCTATGCCACAAAGGAATTAGTTAGCCTTAAGGCCAAATGGGAGCGGGATGTGGGAGCATTGCAACCAGAAGACTGGATCACTGCGTTGGTGTACCCACGGGAGGTAGCAATCTCATTTAGACTCAGACTCGTCCAGTTTAAGATCCTACATCGCACTTACTACCCGAGAGTGGCACTCTTCCGGTGGGGTAAAGCCTCAGATCCACGGTGCTTGCACTGCAAGCACGAGGACGGCACCTTCTTTCACATTTTATGGGAGTGCGACCGCATACAACAATATTGGCAAGTATGTTGTGATGAGCTAACAAGGTTCATGGGCAAAACGATACCAAGAGAGCCAAAGCAGCTGTTGCTGGGGGTAGATGACGAAAGTGATCTGACACGATATGCAAAGTTGTTTCTGTCGACTGCCACGGCAGTACTTAGGAAGAACATTGCACAGCTATGGGGTTCGGAGGCGACACCCAGTTTCGATCAATGGGTGATGTATGTTGATATATGCGCAGCAATGGAACACAGAGTGTATACCGCAAGGGGTTACCCTGATGAAGCAAGTAAAATATGGTGAAAATGAGAGGACCTCCACTGACTGGTTTATTGCCTAGCCAAACATATCCACCTTTTGGAAAAAGTGTGAAACATGTAAATGTCAATGAAATATTATCTAACACTGCCAGTGATTTTGATTTATAACCAGTTTGCTGATGCTCAGAGTGCAAGGGGGTTTGGGGAGTTTGCATTGCGTCCATCAGTAGATGCACTGTTTATTTGTATGTAAAAAAAACAATAAAAATTGTTTGATTTAAAAAAAAAAAAAAGGTCCCTGGCTCCTCCCCAGTGACGCCTGCCTGTGACTTGGCTTGGCTCGTTCAGTCTCCCGTTCTATTGCCCCGAGCTCTGTGCCAGAACCCTTCCCCTGAGCCCCCCTGTTTTCCCTATTACTGCTCCTCTGATCACCACTTTAAAGGCTTCCCAGACAGGCCCTATGCTATCCACGCTCCCCGCGTTATGCTCAGAATAGTCATCTATCATGTCCTGGATATGCTCCTGAGATTCCCCATCCAATAATGCTTCTACCCTTAGTCGCCATGTGGGTATGGGCCACCCCCCTATATGTGTAAGCCCACTTTGCCACCAGCGGAGCGTGGTCCGATAGAGAGCGTGCTTTGATATGTATCCCCGTAAATTCCCCAAATGTCTCCCTGCCCATGAGTAAGTAGTCTATGCGTGTGAATGTTCAATGTGGGGCTCTATAGTGTGTGTACTCTCTAGCTTCAGAGTGTACCTTCCTCCAAACGTCTTCCAGCTGCAGCTGATCCAGGATATTCAGCAGTGCCAGTTTCCTGTATTTAGTGTCCGACCTGTCCAACAGCGGGTTCAGTGTACAATTAAAATCCCTGGCCCAGATGAAGGTCACCTCTCTATACGGAGCCAGTCTAGGCGCCACTGTCTTGAAGAACACGATCGCATCGTGATTGGGGGCGTAAGTGTTTATTAATCAGACTTCCTTGTTCTCCAGCATTCCATGCACAATCACCATTCTGCCCTCTGTGTCTGTCTCCTGTTTTATGAGCTGCAAGGGGACTCCCGGGGCTATCCACGTCAGCACTCCACTGGCGTAATTGGAATACGTAGAGCTGTACATTTGTCCGCCCCATTTTTTAGCAACCTTGGTTTGCTTCTTTCCTGTCAGGTGAATTTCTTGTAACATCGCTATCTTTTTTTTTAACCAACTTTATTTTCATTTTTATCGAAACAATAACTGGGCATTGGTTACAACTTGCATCATGAACATTACTACCTTTGTAACACCCTTATTCCTTATCTTTATGCCTTTGTATTATTTCCAGTGATTGTCTTTTTGAACTTACCCTTGTCGTATTTTCTTTATGACACCCCCCTACCACCCTCCTCCACCCTCTTGTGTTATTTTTACCAAAAAACAAAACCTCTCGGTTCGTAACCAGATCCGTCCATGAGCCAAGTTATCTGCTGTAATCCCGTCTATCTCTCATCTGATGTGAATGTTTGAGGATCCGTGGTTTGAAATAGTGAGCCTCTCTTTGTCCCACATAGTCCTGGAGGGGTTCCCATATAGCCAAGAATTTCAAATAGCTCCCTGCCTTTGTGGCGCAGATGTTTTCCATTGCCATGACTCCCCACACTTTAACTCACCACCACAGTGTTGTGGGGCCCTCCACGGTCTTCCACTGTTGAGCTACCGTCATTCTTGCTGCTGTGAAAAGGTGTGTTATGAGGGCAGCTCTGTTCCCAGAGGCCGCATATTTTCCTTCCGCTACTGTGCCTAGCAGAATTACTTTTGGCGACCATGGTAGGTCAGTGCCCGTTATGTCTCTGATATGGCCCAGGATTTTTTTCCAATACACTTTCATCTTTGGGCATGACCACCACATGTGAAATATGTCTCCTCTTTCCCCACACTGTCGCCAACATTTCGGGGGATACGTGGGGTTCATTTTGTGTATCCTGTTCGGGGGCATGTACCAGCGATAACAGAGTTTGTATGCAGATTCTTTGATTGCTGTGGATTTGGATAGCTTATGTGCCCTAGACCAAATTTGACTCCATTCTTCCTGCGTGATCTCTTCCCCTGTGTCCCGCTCCCAGTCCTTCATATATTGGAGGGTATCCTCTACTTGCGCCCTGTCGAGGAGTTTATATAGTTTGGTTATCCCCTTTGTGGGTATCCCCTCCCGTATTGTTAATTCAAGGCCCACTGGAGGTCTTAGCCCTGCCTTTTTAATCGCTGGATGTCAGATCCAATGGCGCAGTTACATATATCTGAAGATATGGGCTGGGGGGAAGGGATGGGGCGTGCACACCGGAGATTTCCACGCAAGAGGCCTTTGGCTCCCTGAGGAGAGGTCTCTCCACATCAACATCTTGGAGCTCTGAGCCTTGTTCTGGGCGCTTAAGTCGTTCCTCCCGTGCTTCAAGGGCAAGGTCGTGGGGATCTTCACCGACAACACCACCACGATGTTTTACATCCGGAAGCAGGGAGGCACCAGATCCCCAGCCCTATCCAAGGAGGCCCAGGATCTGTGGCACTGGGTCGTCGCCCAGGGGATGTTTCTGGTTCCCTTCCATCTGGCAGGAATAAAGAACACCATCGCCGACTCACTCAGCTGGGAGCTACGCTCGTGCCACGAGTGGGAACTATGCCAGGGTCAAGTGGATCAGCTCTTCCGACGATGGGGCAAACCCCAGATCGACCTGTTCGCGACGGCGACAAACTCCCAAGTGCCAGAGGTTCGCCAGCAGGTTTCCCCAGCCGAGGAGCATGGGCGATGCCTTCTCGTTCCCCTGGGACGGCCTGTTCCTGTATGCGTTGCCTCAGTTGCCGCTGCTGCTTCGACTCATCAGCCAGCTCAAAAGGTCCCGGTGCAGGATGATCCTCGTCGCACCGGCGTGGCCGAGACAGATATGGTTCCCGGACCTTCTGGACCTCTCAGCGTCCCCACCAGTCAAGCTGTTGACGGACGCAGATCTTCTCTCCAGAGAAGGAGGCGCCATTCTTCATCACGACCCGGAGTCGCTGAACTTGCAGGCCTGGCTCCTGCAACACTAGAGTTTGGAGGGTACGATATCCCGACTGACTGCAGAGAGGTTCTTGCAAAGGCCAGGGCGTCCTCAACTCTTAAGTGCTACGGACATAAGTGGAAGAGGTTCTCTGTCTGGTGCCGCGCACAGAAGATCAACCCTCTACGGATTACGGCACCTCAAGTGCTACCATACCTACTGTCGCTGGCCAAGGCTGGACTAGCTCACGCTTCCATCAAGATACATCTGGCAGCGATTTCCCGATACACCAGGACTACAGGATGGCCGTCCTTGTGGTCTCATCGACTGGTGAAGGAATTTATGAAGGGACTGTTCCAATTGTTCCCGCCGGTGAAGGCTCCAGCCCAAGCGTGGGAGCTCAACGTGGTGCTGACCAGGCTCATGGGGCCGCCATTCGAGCCTTTGCATTCGGCTCCGTTGAAGTTCCTGTCATGGAAGACCGCGTTCCTTGTGGCCATCACCTCCGCACGACGCGTGGGAGCGATTCAGGCCCTATACTGCAAGCCCCCATACTTGACTTTTCACGATACTAGGGTGGTGCTGAGGACGCACCCCTCCTTCGTGCCCACGGAGCCGTCCGACTTCCATTTTACCAAGCCCTTGGTGTTACCAGTTTTCTTCCCGTCGTCTTCGTCGCCGGCCGAGAGGACTTTGCACTCGCTGGATGTAGCTAGAGCGCTTAAGTTCTACGTGGACCGAACAAAGAGTTTTCGGAAGACATCACAGGTGGTTGTGAACTTTGGACCAGTGAACCAAGGGGAGGCTCTCTCGAAGGCTTCCATTTCCAGATGGCTCTCCGGCTGCATCCTGCACTGTCATCGGTTGGCCAACCGGCCGTTGCCCGGCCGTCCGAGAGCCCATTCGACCAGAGCGATCGCTGCTACTACGACGTTCTTGTCTGGTGTGCCCCTGCTGGACATCTGCAGGGCTGCTACGTGGAGGTCAACACACACCTTCACGAGATTCTACTGCGTCGACTGGGATTCCAGGGAGACGTCCAGAGTCGACCAAGCAGTGCTGCGCAACCTGTTCGCCTGAAGGTGGGCCTGGTGAGGAGGTAAGAGTTGCTTAATGTCAAGTTTATGTAATGCTTAATGTTGAGCCTTTTGCCACCTCCCATGTTTGTGCATGTGTCTACTGCTATGTATTATTTTATTCATGAGCATGTGAATCCATGCCAGACCCCATGCTGGAGAAGGAACAAGTTACTTACCTGTAACTGTTGTTCTCCAGCATGGGTCTGGTATGGATTCACATGCGAACCCTCCCTCCTTCCCCTCTGTGGCTCATCACTTGATCATACTGCCACTTTACGTGCTACCAAATCTGAGGATGGCTGCCAGGGGAGGGGTTTAGGGAGAGGGCAGTCATTGGCTGGGGGCAGTATGACCCAGATATCAGTGATTGGTTACTACTAAGAAAGACAGATCAGAAACGAAACTGATACTGATTTTTTTCTTTATCGAGGATTCCCAGCCTGACGACGGGGAATATTCATGAGCATGTGAATCCATGCCAGACCCATGCTGGAGAACGACAGTTACAGGTAAGTAACTTGTTCCTTACCAAAGGTTCAGAGGCAGAACGGGTCCTCTGACACCGCTCGGAGAGCGAAAAGAATGGAGAGGGGAACTTGAGCAATGTAGGAGTGGGGGTTGGTGGGGAGCCGGAATGCATTGAGTGGTCTGAGCCAACGTAAAACAGTCCCAAGGGGCCGAAAGTTCCGAAGGCTCAATACTCCATCTCATGTGACGTGAAGGGGTGCAACCTGTGCTGTTTCTACAAAGGGAGTATTATGATATCTGTGGTGGCTTTTGGTTATGCCTTTTGTTCTGAATAATTGTTGTAATGTGAGTAAGGGGACAGGGTGGGGTTGTTCTTTCCTTGGTGACCCAGCAGTTTGATTGGCGTCTCTAGGGCTAGGACCGGGTGTAAGGGCGTGGGTGGCGGGTGGTTGAGGTTTTTGGGTAGCTGTGAAGGGTTGGTTAGGCGGCATTGGGGAATGATTCGAGATCGTTGGGATCTTTGGGATATGGCGACGGGATATGCAACAGCCATCTTGAGATGTGGTGCAAGGGGCAATAGCAACAATAGGTGGTAAAAAGTAGGGGGGGGGGGCAGGCAGACAGTCTGGCTGCTGGGACCTTGAATGTGAAAGGTTTAAATTCCCCGACCAAACGTACATTGGTGGCAAGGGAGTTTTGGAAAGCGGGTTTAGATGTGTTGATGTTGCAGGAAAAAAGGTTGGTGGATGGCGATGAGAAACGCATCCCATCGGGGCTAATTGGAGGAGTGTTCTGGGCATCAGGGCGGGTGAAGAAGGGTGGGGTGGGGAACCTGCTGCATAAGCGGTTGAGGTTAGAGGGGGTAAAGGTTTGGACAGGGAAAGGTGCAAAGGCCCTGTTGGTATCGGGTAGAATGGGTGATGTATGGATGCCTTTTGCTGGGTGAAGTCAAGGGTTTCCTCATACATGTGGTGTGAGACAGACATGGTTTCAAGAGAGAGACAGACTCAAGGTCTGTCACCTTGAACACCTTTATTATCAAACTTTGTGGGGTTGGTGTAATGCCTACCTGGCCCCAACTCTGAGCATTGTTCCCTCAACTGATGCTTCTAAGGGCATTTGATATCCATAAGTCCAAAACCAAAGTTTGTCTGTGTGCAAACCTATGCTTGCCCACACTCTTATCAAATGTGTTAGGGGTCTTCTTAAAGGAAAAATGGTGATTCAAATGAAATGTAAATCACAGCTGGTTTCAGTTAGTCTTACCCATACGTGGAGTTACGCTAATTCAAAGTAGTTCAATTCAACAGGGTTGCCCTTGGAACCATCCACGTAGGGCTCTTGCAGCAAGTCAAGTCAAAGCCATTGTGAACTTTATAATTAAAATAAAGCTTTGATCCTTCCAGTTTCAAACACAGAGACAGTTTCTGTTAGGCCTCTCATGGTTACCTTCCCCAAGCCTAGGCCTCTTTTCACAAAGATCAAAAAAATCTTTAGTGGGCCTTTTAGGGTTCCCTTCCCCAAGCCTCGGCCCCTCATTACGCAGTTCAACAAACAAACAAAAAGTTCCTCTTGTCAGGATGTAACTTTCACTGCACAGTTCTTTCATGGGGGTAGTATCAGAGACTTTTGAGAACGCCTGGTTCTTTGCTCCTCCCAGGCACGACCACTCTGACCTCTAACCCCTCTCCTTATTCTCTGGCACCTGTTCTTCTTCTGTGCCTCTTCCACTCTGTCCTTTTTCCTCTTTACTGTACTTCCTGCACAACTTCTTTTTCTATGGTGCACAACTGCACCTTCTTTCCACCTTTCAGTGACTATTGCACACTTCTCTGTACTTTTCACCTTCCTGTGCCTCTTGCACACTTCTTTTTGCCTTTTGCTGTGTACTCTTGCCTCTTTCACTCTCAGCACTTACTTCGGGTTGCTTGCACCCTCTTCGCACCCTCTTTCTAACTTTCGTGTCGCTTCCTTCTCTCTGTTTCTTTACAGTCTTTCTCAGTTTCGGGTTACTTGCACCCACTCTTGGTGGTTTCCATGCTGCCAGCGCACTTGCTTTGTCTCCCTTTATTTCCGTGCCTCTAGCATCCTTTTCTGTTACTCCTCTTTTCTTTATTCCTGCTTTTCAGCTTTTGCTTGCTTTGCTTTCTTCGCTTTGCCTTTTCCCTTTTTGTTGCTTCGCTTTGCTTTTCTCGACTTCAGTCTCTGTGCTGTTCAAATTTCTCAACACTCCTGCTCCCACACTAGCCACCGGCACACTACTGAGTTTTTTTCTGGCTCAGGAAACACACCATTAGTAGCGCGGCGCTGGCAAGTAGGTAAAGGGGTTCTTGGGTCGAGGTCAGGGTCTCACCACCTGCCCCTCGGATATCCCTGGGACCGGCACACTTCCTAGTGGAACAAGCACTGGTCTGAACCAAGCCAGCAGAATGCCATCCGTCCCGCTCCAGCTTCCTGGAGACATGGCTCTCTTGCCACGCTGCAGCTCCTTACACACACTGAGCCAGCGTCTGAGCGTCCTGCACTCCACCGGCCCTTCTTGGCTCCTCTTCCTATAGCCTTCTGTTCCTTGGCTCCTCTGGTCCAGTCAGCATCCCCAGCTCGCACTCTGACTCTGGCAGAACCACCCTCTCTTTTATATTGCAGGTGAAATTTTATTGGAGTCAGGTGTGCACAATTGGGGAAATGTGCCTGACGTTGCCTGATTTTATTAGTAAGACAATTCAAAGGTGTTAGATGGTAGGCCTACCTTTACATTCCTATGTGTTATGTCTATGGGTAATATTCATCCCTATGTTATGTCTATGGGTGATCGTCATTGCTCCCTATCGCCTCTTACCTCGTCACATTACTTATTGGAAATGGGGGGGGTGAGGGTGAATGGCGTGCGAGTGGAAATACCCCATAAAGCCTGAGGGAGAGTGTGTTGGTGGGCAATTAGGAAGGAGGGAGTACCATGTCTCGCCCTTGGGTATTCTCCCAATCCCCTGCAACCCTCCACTCAGGTGATCCTCACTCGCTTGTCCACCCCCAGGGTCGGGATCCAAAAGCGATGGCCCTTCCCTAGCCACCTGAATGAAAGATACCGGGCGAGTAGGTGGGAGAACACAGTCAGGTTTCTCACAGTGGGCAGATCCTAAGCTAGACAGGAGGACCATGGAGGTTGGGGGGTGATCAGGCAACGGGAGTCGGATGAGAGGGCCTATGTGACTGTTTTGACATATATGGTTTGCTGGATGTATGGAGATGGCTCCACAGGAGCGATCTGGGATGCACTTTTTTTCTCCCCCACCCCTTGCAACTCCCTCCACCCCCCAATGGTATCCACACACGGATTGACTACATTTGGCTGGGCCAAGGGGAGGCTTGTGATCATGTGCCAATCAGTGGGACAGATCACGATATGGCCTACATGGGATTTTCTTTAGTAGAGATGCAAGCACGTGATTCACTTTGTCGGTGCAATGACTCCCTTTGGAAGAAGGTGAGGTTTCATGAGGAGTTGGAGATAGGTATTAGGGAATACTTTAATATTAATGATACACAGAGGAAGTGGAATATGGCACCGTTTGGGAGGCGGCCAAGGCTACCTGGCGTGGACTGTTGATTATGGAAGAGGCTAATAAGAAAAGAGAAAGAAATGTCCTACAGAATAACTTGAGGGGGGATATTGTCTCATTGGAGCTCAGGATACATGCTGGTGAAGCAGGCAGAATGATATTGATACAAGATGTTGGGGCCAAAAGGGAGGAACTAAAATCCCTTGAGTTGGTTGGGTAGTTCAACAGTTAAAATATTTTAAAATAAAAGTACTGTGAGAAAGGGGACAGGGCTAATGGGCTTTTAGTAGCCGGTCTGCAGGGACAAAGGGCGCAGAGATGGGTTGAAGGGATTAGTGGGTCAAGGGGGCAGATCAATATGTACCCTGTCTGGATAGTAGAATGCTAGTAGTACATTCTATGAAGGAATGTATGGTGTGTAGACGCAGGCTGACGGGCAATAGCTGGATTTATATTTGCTGGAGGTTACACTCCCGGCCCTTACAGAGGAGAAGGCGCAGATGGCAGACGCGCCCTTTTGCCTGGAAAAGGTCCTACTGGCAATTCGGAAGATGCAGGCAGGGAAGGCACGAGAGGGGTTATGCAACCGGGTTTTCTAAGTCTTTTGCAGACCTTCTCACCCCACATTTGGTAACATTTTTTAATTGCATCCGTGAGACAGGGAAGGCTCTGGAATCCTTTTGTTGGGCTCTGATAACAGTGATTCCTAAGGGGCGGGGGGATGTTAGGGCGTGTGGTCTTATTGGGCCGTATTATTGCTTAATATAGATGCTAAAACCTTTACTAGGGTGCTGGCCTCTCGATTGGAGACGCCGATTCCCCAATCCATGCAGATCAGGTCAGCTTCATACAAGGGAGAAGACAGGGGCTGATACTTTGCAGAAAACCTTGCATTTGATGGACATGGCCCGGGGCAGAGGGGGCAACCCACCGCTACTGACCTTGGATGGAGCGAAGGCCTTTGACAGGGTGGACCGGGCCTTCCTGTATGCACTGTTGCGGAAATACAGGTTTGGCAGAACACTCTGACTTGCATCAGAGCCTTATGCACCGGCCCCTCAGCAAGGGTGGCCGTTAATGGGAAGTTCTCCAGAACGTTCCGGCAACAAAGGGGGACTAGGCAGGAGTGACTGCTCTCTATCCTATTGTTTGCGCTCTCAATAGAGCTGCTGGCAGAGAGGCTCAGGGGCACACCTCAGGTCGAAGGGATTTGGGTAGGGGGATAGAGTTCAAGCTTGGGTTGTATGCTGATGATGTTTTGTTGCATCTACGAAATCCACACACTTCAGTTCCAGCGGCGTTGAGGGTGATACAACAATATGGGATGTTATCCGGGTTTAAAAATAATAGGGCTAAGTACATCTTGTTCCCTTTTGATGGTGATGCCGAAAGGGACGTGGGAATAATCAATTCATTGGGGATTGAGGTGAGGTTGGAGACAATCCGTTATTTGAGAGTAACCATTACTCGTAGGCTGCAGGATCTCTGTGAGGCCAATTATCCGCTGCTGCTTCAAACACTGTATGGGGATATGTAAACATGGGAGAAACTTACCATATCCTTGATGGGACGGCTTAACGCTCTCAAGAGGAATTTCCTTCCTAGGATATTGTACCTTTTCCAGAAGCTTCCGAAAGCAATTCCCGAGTTGTTACTGAGGGAGGTCAAGGGGCTTATGTTGTATTTTTTGTGACAGAGACAGAAGCCTCACGTGGCGTATATCTCAGTACCATCTGAGGTTACAGAGGCTTGTGAGGCCCTATGTGTCTTCCAAAAATTGTGAGACCCTTGTAAGAACGATTATTATGCCCTTACTCGATTATTGTAATGCTCTCCTTAGTGGGGCTAGTAAACTTGCCTTAAATAAACTGCACGTTCTTCAAAACAATACAGTACGGATTGCCAAAAACGTCTCCAAAAGACACCACATTTCAGACCATAGTAGAGCCCTCCATTGGTTATCTATTCTATCTAGAATTCTGTTTAAGATAAACATCATGGTCCACAAATGTCTATTTGGCGCTGCTCCTTCTTATCTCAAGCTGAGTCTTATCCCGCAACAGAAGACCAGATCGACTCAGTCTTCTAATACCTTCAGATTAACCTGTCCTAGATACAAAAGATCAAGCGGTAGAGGCTGCTCTTTTCCAGTGCATGCCTCTTCAGCCTGGAATTCTCTCCCTGTGAAACTTTGCATGAAAAAGAGTCTTTCAGTGTTCCGTAATAGACCAACGACTCTTTTGTTCACTTGATTCCTTAGTTTATTTTGACCTCCTACCACTCGGACCTCGCCTTCTTTTGTACTTGTCCCATCAATTCTGTTGTCTTAATGTATTTTTGTGCGCATTGATGCTTGTGGGCATAGGCGCACTACAAATCTAAATAGCAATAGAAATATGATACCCTGGTCCTGCCCAAGGAGAGTGGGGATGTGGGATTCCCACATGGTTGCTGGTACCACATCTCTGGGCGGACAAAGGCAGGCAATGGGTTTATCAGGAGAACCTTCATTTGCAACCCGCCACAGTGGGCGAATGGCTGTGGGCGCATAGGGTGTCGATTTTCCGTCGAAATTTGTGAGCACTCTATCTTGGTGCTGATATGGAACCTGTGGCATCCGGAAGAAGGGATGCAGGGTATCGTGACATGGCCGTCGCCTATGAGCCACCTGTGGGCACTGGGACTAAGGGAGGAGATTCCAGACGTAGCTAGGTACCAGGCATGGTATGAGGCTGGATTGGCTAGAGTAGGCCAGCTGTGGCGAGAGGGGAAGTTCGTATTGATCCTGGATTTAGAGGAGGCATTGCACATAGGGAAACTATCAGTTTTTCCCTACCTCCAGATTAAAGGGGTACTCGCCACAGAACGGTGGAAGCAACGGATACAGAGAGAGCAGACCCCGCCAGAGTGCATTTTGGATTCACACCTGAAGATGAAGGGCCTGATCTCGGCAGTATATACAGCATTCCCAGAGGTGGTACGGAGAGTCTTAGGGCTAAATGGCAGCCGGATCTGGGAAGGGAAATTGATGTGGGTCATGGCGCAAGATGTGCTGCAGAGCATTTAAGACATCAATCTCATTTCATTATAAGCTCCATATTATCAAGCTGCTTCATAGGTGGCAATATGACCATCTTTGCCTTGTTAGGATGTTTGCAGGTGTGAGTGAAGTGCAGATTTATTGGACAGGTGCTGGGGTGGATAAAGAGGGTTGAGGGGATCTCTCGTCCAGTGGGGCCCCCTGTTGGTTTTCTTCGGTCTGGACGAGAGAATATAGGAGTCTACCCCAGGGTGCATTTCCTATTGTTGGCCGCTAGAGCATGCCCGGTGGTCCACTGGAAGAGGGAGAGATTGCATAGTTAGGGGGAATGGGTGGCGATGACGAGGGAGATTTACCTGATGGAAAAGATCACAGGGGCTCTCCATGGGGAGAGTTCTGAGCTGGAAATGAGCTGGTTGGGCTTCTGTACGAAATACATGGGGTTGTGAAGGTCCCTCGTGGGAAATGTGGGTTGGTGGTGTTGGGAACTGGCCGGGATAAGTGGTCTGCTTCCCCCTCCGGTTTATCTTCCTGTTCTTGGAGGTACGTTTCCTTGAAAGATGGACTGTAGCAAAGTGAAGGCATTTGAGTTGTTATTTTGACCTGATTGTACGCCATGTTTGATCCCTAACTGTTATTCATGGGGCAGCCGCACGGTGGGAGGGGGGGGGTGTTAAGGGTGGTGGACGTGGATTGAGAGTGTGTTGATTATGTGCTCTTTTTGAAATGTCCTTTGTTCCATTCAAAATCAATACAAATTTTAAATAAAAAAAAAATGGGAGGCAGACAACTTTGTAAAGAGTTTTCAACTTCGGCAATTTTATTAAATTAACAGGTTGGATAGGCAACTCACTATTCCTACTCTAAGGAGGATTTCCCTGCCTAAAATAAACTAAAGGGAAACCTGTAAGCAAGATATATCTAACCCTCACAGTTATACAACAAGCAAAACAAAAATTAAATATTTGACAATTCAATTCAACAGAAATATTTAACATATGACCTGATTTGCAATATAATCCATGTCTCTGGTCATGGTCTGGGTGAACGTCCCTTTCCCAGATCCAAATAAGAGTTTTCTCCACAGTTCAAAGGAAAAACAAGGAAATCCGGTTTAACACAAAGTTCCAATACAGTTCTTAGGTTCTTGTACTCAAATTCACAAAGTTCTGTCGCTTGAATAAAGTGTATGGAAAAAGTCATAAAGTCATAAACTCTCACTCCTCTTGGAATAAGAACTGTCACATGTTTGTAGTAACAGCAAATAATTTGGTCAGGATGCTTTAACACAATTTTAACTGCAGAAAGAATAGTACCTTTTCTTCAACCAGCTTTCACAATTCTTTCCCAAATGTCACCACTCACATGTTGTTTTCTAATAGTGCTACTCTTCAGCACTTGTACCTTCTACTACCTGGCTTACTCTTTCCCCAGGTTTCCTCTGGGCATCCCTTCTTGCCCTACGGCTATACTTGCCTGCCCGCTTTCTTCTTCAGCAACAAGAACAGAAAAGTGCTTCAATGGTAACTTAAAACTTAAAACCACAACAACTTCAATAATCTTCTTTGGTATTGGAATGTATTAGCTTTCAGGGAATGGAACATTTAATTTGATCCACATGAGAACGTTTCTGCAAACAATGCTCATCTACCTCTAGATAGCGTATTACAGAAGGGAAGCCTGTTTGCCACCGTCCTTTCCCTTCTGCATCAATAACAATACAGTGATCAGGAGAAAGTATTTTCCTGCTTCTGTAAAGCAATGCAAGTTTAAACCAAGTATAATTTTCCCAAAACATAAGCAATGGATTTTTACAAAACATGGGATTATTTTTGCCTCCCCCCCGGCTCTGGCAATATTGGTTGATTTTAAATTGGCCAGGTTTTTACTGTCTTTTGGCCTGGGGATTTCTTGCACACCTCAGGTCTTAAGGTTGTTTCCCCACTGGATTGTTGGGAATTCCGTAAGCTCACAAAATGAAAACCACTGTTACTGTGTTCCACTGGAAATCACTTTCGTTGTTTTCGTTTTCTGCTAGCTCAGTATTATAGTAATACCGCTTTCATTCATATGTGAATGACTCGGCTGGCTTGGGCACAAGCATTTGAGCGCTCCGGAGCTACTCGCAAGTGGTGGACTCACCGGGAAAGCTGCTTTCGCTCAGTGCTCGCTGGCCTCCAGTAGTAGTGGCTCTTCACGTCTTGGGAAACAGGTATTTTTAGTTCGCCCTCGCAATCGCCACGCTGACTTGTAGCTTCCTGCATTCGTGGGAGTCTCTAGTGCGAACCAGCCACATGATATTTTTCAGCGTTCTCTGTTATAACTGCTTTCTGCTGAGCTAACTCTGAAAGGAGGATAACGAGAGGCACAGACCCTCTCGGGACCCACAATTTGGTAACTTCAATCATTGTTTCTTATTCAACCCAAAGTAAATTACTATCATATTGCAGAGTGTAAAATTAAAGTTATTGGCTTTATGTGTTCAATTCAAGTGCTGTCAGAAGATTGAACAAATCCTGATTTTATGTTTTCTGAGAATCCTCTCTCATGTAAGGTCTTGTCTTTGGGCCTCATCACGGGTTGGGCTGTAGCCCTAAATGCGGTGGTAACGGTATTAACTCTGCATTTAAGGGCTGGCCCTATCACGAGTTGGGCACTAAATCGGCTGTTTTACCTCCAGCTTTTTTCTGGAGGTGAAAATCCCTGTTTTTGGCGGTATTACAGCCGGCTGTATTAGCCTGCAGTATTAGCACCGAAAATTCCCCATTGGATCCAATGGACCCAATCGGGAATGGGGATTTACCATTAAGGCCCAACCCGTGATCCGGTGGTAATACCACCGGGCCAGTCGGTGCTAGGGCTATTACAGTCAGCGGTATTACAGCCGGGAATACAGCCCAACTCGTGATGAGGCCCTTTATCTCTTGAAATATCCTTAGGCCACAGTCTAGATGAGCAGAATCATAGATACCCAGATAAGGCACTACTTGACACTACACATACCATAATTTTGTGCTAAGCACAGAACATTCAAGTGAACCCAATGCAGGCCCATATAGCTAAACTAAGTTTTGAATGATATAGGATCACTGGGAAATAGCTTTCTTCAGATTGTGGGGCGATCTCTATTCAAGTGATGGCTAAAATATATGACCACATTTCTTTGCTTGTCTTGGGGTGGAGTGTTGATTGCCAACGGATCTCTTGTGAGGACATCTGTATGTTGTCAGTTGTCCTGCATCCTCTCTTCCCTGTGTTATCAATCTCTTGTTATGGCATAAAAGTCTGCAGTTCTACTCATGGTCCACAGATGTCCTCATAGGAAATCACATGAACTCACATCAAGGAAATCATATTTGGTTGAGTGGTCTTATAGCTGTCTATTTTCACTTGTTTCCTCTGTATTTAAAGTGAAAATGTACAGTGATCTGTACCGGGAAAGGTTCAATGCACAGTTTGTTTAGTGGAAGTGGAAAAATCTACATTTAACAGATAATTACAATACTCAGTATATTAACAATTCAGTCAGTGAGTAAATAAATCACCCATGAGAAAGGGCAGGTGTGCAAAAGGCACAATGCAGTATGGTAGTGATTTACATGAATTCAAAGAGCATGTGGGGAACATAAACATGACCACAGAATTTTATATTTGAAATATGTCTGTGATGGTGATTCATTCATGAAACCCTTTTGAGTATATAATGCACACTGGGCTCTCTCATTTAATTTGTCCCAACAATCACCCTAACCGTAAAACTTCTGCAAACCACATGGCTTATATACTCATTTGGAGAGCTTGGATGGTTTAATATGAGGCATTGTCTGTTGCGTTTAAACAGAGTATTTTCCTAAATGCTTCACAGAGCTTATTCAGTCCCCCTCACTTCTCCCAAAGTGCAACAGCCCAGGCAGTCCTTCCTGCATCATGCATAGGTACACATTGCCAAGCGTATGCTTCGCCCTCTCGCGTTTGGTTGCTTAAGGCCATGAGGCTCCTATTTGGTCATGAAGCAATAATCTCTGCCACCTTTTGAAGTGAAAGCCCAGATACGGGACGTCACACATAAGGGGCCCAAATATTGTTTAAACAGCCCTGACCAGTGTACATTGCGGAAAGATAAAAGACATAGTGAGGCAGTGAATTAATGCTGCAAGTTAGTTTTGCCATTTGTCATGCCAACCAGATATTCTGATTCCAACACCCTTTCTTTCTCTTTGTAGCATTGATTTCGACCAAACGTGCCAAAACCAAAAATCAAGTAAACTCATTCCAAGATTCCTTGGGGAGTCCTGAATTCCAAGAATGCTCATTTGATGGGCATGGTTTAAGCTCTTCAATAAACCTGACCGGTTATTGACCTGTATTGTCAACACACACCTTCATATTAACTGTATGTGTTTGTGCTCAGGTAGGAGTTTGGTTAAACAAGTACACTTGGCATGGTGGTAAACTTGTAATGCAAAAATATGATTTGTGAGAGGTAATGGGCACCAGTGAAAGTTCCAAAATTGATTGTCAAAAATGAAAGTTGATGTGATAAACAAAGGACATTTTTCTGTCTGCGTGATTTGGTACACTGTACTACTTGGCCTTTGGCTCACATCGTTTTGTCAGTAATCTTTGCCACCAAATGGTCCTAAAATGGGATGGAACCCTTTATGTTGAAGAAAAAATGTGGAACGGCTGATGTACCATAAGGCTGCCTCACAGTTTATGGCACAATACATCAACGCTAATATGTAGTACAGGAGAAGTGCACAAGACGCAGCAAATTTCTTAGTATTCAGTGGCTACTACAGTAGGGAGTATTTAAATTAGAAAGGTGCATGAAACTGCATTGCATTTTAAATCCCATACTATAAATGTTATTGGCACATGGAGATCGTTATTGAACTCGTCTCAGCCAATCAGAATGTTTAGAGTGCAGTCTATACCTACTGCTATTGACTGCATTCTGAACATTCTGTCTTCAAATGCAGACAGGGAAACAACAATGCAATTTCTAGGCAATATTTCTGAAAGGACTATTTGTTTGCTGCAATATCCTAATTAACACACAAAAAAGAAAGATAAAACATTGAAAAATACTTTCTTCACACGGCACCTGCGAGATAGTGACCTTCACAAACACTGCAGTGGACACACTGAGGGCTGGTTAATTCCCAGGGACACCGAAACGTACCACCTGATTGGTGCTTCAAGGATCGCAATTCCATTCCACCTCCGCGTTCCCAAAACTGATGGTCAAAGGGCAATTACGACTGAGAGTGTTCCTCTCCATCAGGTCGAATTCCCAGCTCCTACAAGCAGCCGTGGGAATGGCTCGCTGACCTTGATTACATCACCCACTGCTATCCCAACGACTATAGACTGCTGGAGATGTGCAACTTTAGTTCACCATTCCCCATCCCTAAGCCGCAGTGCGTAGGTAATGTGTTTGAATCAGGCCTTCTGGGTGATGCTCAACCTGTGACGTCTCCGCTGAGTGTGTTTACCTTGGGTTTCCCCTTTCTCATACTTGTGCATTTGCTTATGCAAAGTTTAAAATATAGATGCTCTTTCTGTCCTTTTTCGCCCATCGCCATGCTCTCAACGCAGTGAAGAATCAAGACAAAGGACAAGACCACCGTCGGACGAAGAACTTTTAACGGAACACTTTCAGTAGGGAGAGTGGGGGTGCTCATTATACAATGTATTTTCCACCCCTTCCCTTTATCACCCAGCTGCCTTCCCCAGATATGGATAAGACACCCTTCAAATTCTGCCCATCCTGTAATAGAAAGTCTCTGTGGATCGATAAATGCAGACTTTGTAAGCTGTGTTCAAATCGCGACCACGACGAAGGGCACTGCCGAGCTTGTAAGCTCTTTCGACCCAAGAACCTTAAAGATCGCAGGACGAAATGCTGGGCCCATCACGCCATGCAGGCCGAGGCCGCCATGGACGTGGAGGGATGCCTCCAGTGACGGCAGCAACGTTGCCTTTTTCGGACAGCGATGGTGACTGGGAACAGTCACGTTCCCAAGTGCTAGCCCCCGACCCTGGGAGACAGGCCGGCGGCTCTATTGTGGGGACTACACCCGGCGGCAAGAGCACTCCATCTTCCCACACTAAACACACAACCTCCAGCGATGTGTCGGCTCTGCCAGACAAAAGCCGAGATTCGGCGTCTAGTGGCAGAAAGGTGGATTCCCTGTCCTCTGGGCACTCCAAGTCACGGTCTCCTCATGACAGGCCCCAAAAAGTAAAAGACACAGCCCATAAAACGTATTCAACCGAACGGCGTACATCGGCAGATGCGACGGAAGTCCTTCCCAGTGTCGGAACTCAACACGTTTCGTCGAAACCGGTAGGGAAGTCTAAAGATTCAGTGTTATCACACCTGATTAGAGTTTCTAATTCCCAAAAATCTTCCTCTAAGAGCCCAAATCATAGAGACAAGTCCCAGAAAAACAAGACCCAAAAGGAAAGGTCTCAAAGGGTGGATGACACTGTAACTGCCCCACAAGAGGAGGGGGGAGGATGTCCCACAAGAGGAGGGGGAGGGTCCATTAAGTGATGCCCTACATAATAAAGACCTACCTACACCCAACACACCTGCTGTACCTTACCTTGGGGTCATCGCCAGCTCAGCCAAATGGTCAGCAGAAAACATAGAGTGATGTCTAGAATGTCTTTCTTTGCAGATTTCTTTGAAAAGAACCCTAATGCCTTAGAAAGTTTACAAAATGCACCTCCAACTGATCAGGCCTCAAGCTCTCAGCCCCAGTCTTCCACTACTCAGCCCCAATCTTTATCCCAGCCTCCAGCAAAGAGGTCTCTCACTGCAGACAAACACGCTGACGCGGAAAGGGATCAGGAGGAGGATCAATATTATGATGGGGATGATGATGTGGATAATGACGATGAGTCAGAGGATTATACTATAGACTCTCCAATTCCACAAGACCCCCCCCTTACCTGATTCCCCAGTGGATAATCAGCCCGTGTTTAATGACTTCTTAATGAAAGTAGCTGAGCACTTCGGGATTGAGACTCCCGAAACTCAGCAGGGCAAGGATTTTGTCGAGGATACCCTACGGGACAAAAAAGCTGCCACCCAGTTTATACCCATTTTAAAGTCAGTTCAAAGGAGGATCCAACCTTCACTTGGAACGCCCATTCAAACCAGGGCAGTCAATCCGCGAAAAGAGAAACTATTCCACCCGGCTCCATCTGATCCCTTATATATCAGAGGACATCTTAGGCCGGATTCAGTATTCGTCACAACTACCAAGAAGAGGGCTGGTACACCTTTGGCCTCTTCAGAAACTCCTCCAGACAAGGAGAGCAAGAAGCTCTACACCATGGGTAGGAAGGTGGCAACTTCGGCAGCATTCCAGGCTAGGATCACCAAAAACAATTTCACCCTGTTGGCTAGCTATGACTGCAATAAATGGGACGAAGTTAACGTCCCTTGTTGACTCTGCTCCAGAGCCTCTAAAGACTAAACTTGCCCTTGTAGCAGCTGAAGGCAAGGCTACTGCCAGTAGTCTGTTAAAAAAACAACCTTGATGCAGCAGACAATGCGGGACGCATCATGCTTGGCTTCGCCAATCCGGTTTTAAACTGGAGACACCAGCAACGTTGCTGAACATTCCAGTGGAACCAAATGTACTATTCGGGCAAAGCGGTGGAGGATGCTCTGAAGTTGGCCAAAGAGGAGTATAATACTCTCAAATCCCTTGGCCAACTTACCAATAAACAAACTGGGCAAAGAGGCGGAAACAATTTTTGTCATTTTCTCAGACAAAATTCCCAAAGAGGCTTCGGCTATGGACAAAACCAGAATGCGTCATGGAACACCAACCAGGGTCAAGTGTCCCAAGGCTATCCAAGAGGCCAGCGCAGGTCCCAAGGCAGAGGGAGATCCTCCACTTCCAGAAGTGGAGGGACGCCTCCCAAACAATGACAGCCTGCTACTGGTCCCCTCCTATTCCTCCCCATTAGGGGGGGGGGCGGATTTCAAACTTCACCCATGCATGGGAGGGAATAACCACGGACAAGTGGGTGTTATCAACAGTAGCAGGAGGATATTGCGTGGTGCTCCTAGGAACGCCATCAAAGCTCCCTCCGTGCCAAAGGAAAACATCAAGAGAAGAACAACTCATCTTGACTTGATAGAAGAGGTCAACGTGCTGCTCCTCAAGGACGCCATCGAGATTGTGCCGTGCAAAGAGGTAAACAAGGGTATTTATTCAACATACTTCATTGTGCCAAAAAAAGATCTTACCATGCACCCAGTATTAGACTTGCGCCCAGCAAACACTTAAGTAAAGCCACAAATGTTCTGTATGACACCGCTACAAGAAGTAATTCCCCTGCTAAAACGGGGGGATTACATGGCAACATTAGATATGAAAGATGCCTATTTTCTTATTTCAATGCTCCCAGCGCACAGAAAACTCTTGCGGTTTAAAGTAGCAAAGCAGCACTATCAATTCAAGGTGCTACCCTCTGGAATAGCATCAGCTCCAAGGGTATTCACCAAGGTACTGGCAGTGGTGTTGGCGCACTTGCGCAAGGAAGCAATCCCAGTGTACCCCTACCTGGACGACTGGCTGATCACAGGAGAGACTCCCCATCTTTGCAAACTAAACATGCAAAGGACCATAGATCTTCTCTTCGAATTGGGCTTCTCGATAAATGAGAAAAAATAGTCTTGTACCAAACACATCAAAACAGTTCCTAGGAGCTGTATTGGTTACAAGAACAGGCTTGGCCTTCCCATCCATGGAAAGAGTGCAGAACATGCTTCGGCAAATACTCCAGTATCAGGCCGGTCACCAGATAAGCATACGAAAAGCTATGCGTTTGCACAATGCCATCTTGCATAGCATATATCTACTCCCACACGCACGTCTGCGCATGCGACCAATGCAGGAGTGGTTGACAAAACAATGGTCTCAGGCAAGTGGTCATTGGGATGATCCAGTGGTTGTTTCGCCAACACTAGTACAGAGCCTACGCTGGTGGTCAAGAGAAAATCTGTTAAAGGGAAAACCCTTCCACGATCCGGAAGCGCAATTGTCACAACAGACGCATCACTCTCCATGTGAGGGGCTCATTACCTTCACCACACAGCACATGGTCTGTGGACCCATGTCACCACACAGAACCATGTAAACCTGCTGGTACTACTAGCAGTACTCCAAGGCACTTCAAGCATTCGACGTGCAACTAATGAACCAGTTGGTGCAGATTCTGACGGACAGCACAGCTGCGATGTTCTACATCAACAAACAGGGGGGCACACACTCTCCAAGTCTGTCCAAGTTAGCACAGAAAATATGGAAATGGGCAATCAGATGAGGAATATCCCTATCCTCTAAACACGTTCCAGGGGTACTGAACACTCTAGCAGACTCTCTGAGCAGAGATCCCCTACCGGAGGAACACGAGTGGCAACTAGACTCAGGCGTCGTAGACCACATCTTCTCTCAATGGGGTTACCCCACAATAGACTTGTTCGCTACAGGAGAAAACAAGCAATGCCCAGACTTTGCGTCCAGGATCCCCCAGCCAGACTCCAAGGGGAACGCCCTATGGATGAACTGGTCAGGGAAATGTGCTTACGATTTTCCCCCAATTCCAGTAATTGGCAGGTTAGTGAACAAGATGCACAGAGAACAGATGATGCTTATCCTAGTTGCTCCTGTGTGGGCGAGACAGCCGTGGTATCCACATCTGCGCAAACTGGCAATGTGCGATTCCCATCAAACTTCCATACCTAACCAACCTGTTAACCCAACACGGGGGAACAGTGCACCCTCTACCACACTCAATGAACTTGGCAGCATGGCTCCTGAAGTCATACTAGACACTGTTATTTCGACAAGTGAAGGAGATTTGTAATTTGGTGTCAGTCTAAACAAATAAACCTCATAGAATGTACTCCTTCACACAGTCTCAACTATATGCTCCACTTGTTAGACTTGGGGTTAGTATTCAACTCTATAAAGGTCCACCTGGCGGCTTCATCAGCTTATACCACCTCTCAAAGTAAGGCATCGTGGTGGAAAATTCCAGTCATTAAGACATTCATGGAGGGAGTCAAGAGACTCCACCCTCCTATTTCAAACCCACCACCAGGATGGGATCTCAATATAGTACTAGCAGAGCTCATGGGGCCCCCATACAAACCTATGCATAAGTCGAGCTTTAAACACCTGACATACAAGACTGCCTTCTTAGTGGCTATTACTTCCATAAGAAGAGTTAGTGAATTGCAAGCATTGTCAGTGCAGGACCCTTTCTTTATCATACATAAAGATGAATTGGTTTTACATACTCATCCTAGGTTCTCCCCTAAATTAATTTCTAAATTCCACGTGAACCAATCTATTGAGTTTTCGGCTTTCTTTCAGAGACCAATTAGCTCAGCTGAGGTAAAACTCCACACACTGGATGTGAGGCGGACGGTCCTTTACTACATAAACAAGACTAGACCGCTTAGGAAAACAGATCAGCTGTTTGTCTCCATAGCACCAGGCAGAGAAGGAGAACGCACTTCTAAGAATGCCATCTCCAGATGGATTGTAAGATGTATTCAATTGTGCTATTCATTATCAAACCAAACAGTGCCTTTTACACCAAGAGCTCACTCCACAAGGAGCACTGGAGCTACTCTGGCTTTTATCGCAAATGTCCCATTAGACAGAATTTGCAAAGCAGCTACATGGAACTCAGTACACACTTTCACTCAGCACTACTGCATTGACACACATTCCAAGACAAATACACAGGTGGAACAAGCTGTTCTAAAACATCTATTTGCCGCTACTCCTTCTCATGACACACCACCTTCTCCTAACACTGCTCTCTAATCTATGCATTGCATGTGATCTAAGCAGATTCCACAAGCCTCAGAATGGGATACATTACTCACCGAAATCGTATTTCTGTTGCTTGTATCCCATATAACTCCTATTTTAGGGGCACTTCAGTGGGCCTCCAGCATTCTCAAACTATCTGCTCAGAAAATAATTCCTACCAGCCCAATTGCCATAGTGCTTCCCCCAACCACATTAGGTCACCCACACCTCTGTCTGCCTACACCCTTCGAGATTATATAGTGCCACAGGGTACAACTCATCTCTCTACAAGGAAGAAAGCTACATTGCAGCTGGCAAATTAACCTGACCACTGGGAGGGTTACTCCTGTCAGACAGGAGAAATTAAGAGTCCCTGTGGAGGCCGGGCACTTAAACCCCAAGTGAAGTAGATTATGAATGAAAGACGGATACAAAATAGCTCCGATTACTTACCAGTAGTCTTCTTTAATCTTAGTGTGAGAGTCCGAGAAAAAATCCCCAAATGTGGGTTGTTGCGCACAACTTCAGCTGTGCATTTGAGTATAGATTATTCTGAAGGGTTTGCTGCAGTAGTGGGGCAAAGAAGGGTAGTTTTCTCAGTATCCCTTCCAAAAAGTATGTGCTAGTTTAGGGAGATGCCTCACAAGCTACGCTACCCAACGTGGTTATTTGAATGGATACATGTGCCCACGGTTTCTGTTAGCAAATTAATGTGACCAGTGGTATCTCTGTCGTATGATTATAGGAGTTTATTTGCAAACATAACATAACACGCCACATCAACACATGTTTCAGCCCTCTCTGGGCCATCCTCAGGGCGTTCAGAAAAGTATTATACATTAATCACTGTTAGGGTGAGCCCTGCATCGTGTGCATTTCTTTGCTGAGTGGCTTTTCCAAAGCTTTCTATGCGTATTCAGCCTTTGCATAAAATATTCACGTTCATGCGCTTTCGTTTTAGTGCTTTTTAATAGTCTGTTACCATTCTCCGCATTCAAACAGTGATTAATGTATAATACTTTTCTGAACGCCCTGAGGACGGCCCAGAGAGGGCTGAAACACGTGTTGGTGTGGCGTGTTATGTTATGTTTGCAAATAAACTTCTTTAATCTTAGGTCTGCTGTTCCCTGTCCTATTATTTACTTATGAAGGCGAACCGCCTTCCAACAGAACCCTTTCCCAATTTATTTTGTCTTCCCTGTCCCTCACAGCCCAGGGTATAACGCACCTATCGTCTCCCATTATCCTCCTGTGTACATCAACAAAACCAATGTGATCTGACCACCAGGCAAGGAGAGAAGGGGGTCAGTACTGTGCATAGTATAGGACTAAGAGTAATGAAAATTACCAGTAAAAAATGGTGATTGGTATAGACTTTAATTTAAAGCGGTTTGGACAATGTCTCACTGTCTCTAACCTAGGAGGTATTTCCCTACCTCAACCAAAAACTACGGGTCTGTCCTGTGTCCAGATGTCCAAATCAAAATTGTACTGTGTCCGAAATTCTATCCTACGTCTCTAATTCTAAAACGAACTGCAAGGTGTTAAGGGTATTGTCTTTGACTTGGAAAGTGCACAAATGTTCAAGTTCAACAAAAAAGGTATGAACCTAACCAAATGGTCCACATGGATGAATGTTAACAGTTCCAGGGAATGACTCCCTTCCCCAAGTTTCTCTCCACCAAAACAAAAGATCAAAGTAATAACCAAGTTCTTTGTAGCCCAAGAGGATAACCCCTTCCTCTTGGTGAGGCAACCAAAGGGAAGTTACTTCCTCTCCCAGTTTATTTCCATATTCAATGCAATTTAAAATCCTATTGGAATTAATCTTCCTTTGTATTTCCTTTTCAAGATATCACAACTTGGGTGCGGGTCCCAGACTCACAAAGCATCTGATATACTGCCCTGCCAAGTTCTCTTATACTGTTCTTTACACCACCCCAGGGGAAAGGTCTCTCTTCCCCTGCTTTAAAACAATTCCACAGATTTTAGTCCATTCATATTTTCAGCCTCAGACCCTTCGATTAACTTTTTCTACACGGGTCTCAGACCCTAATACTTTCACCTCTGGCTTTTTCCCAGAGCCTGGTATATCCACTTCCTATAAGCAGCTCTGGTTCACTAACTTGCCAGAGACCGCTGACGTGTGGATACTGCCAGTATCATCCTCCTTCAACCAGCCAGAAAACACCTTCTCTCCTGGGGTACCCCCAGCAGGTTTCCATCGCTTCATGTAGCAATTCCGTCGTGGTCTTCAACAGTTTTGCTGCGACTGCTGAACCTTGCTGGTGTATTCAGTGGACGCGGAACACTGCAGTGCCTTTCTTTCTGGCCCTCGCAGATCCACTTCAGCAGGCGGGAAGGTTTCCCTCCTCTGCGGGTATGAGGATTTCTCTGGTGTCTATCCCGTAGACCTGTTCTGCTCTGTCTCTCTGCCTCGCTCGTGGTGTGTCTTCCCGGTTCCTCGAGGGAGAGTCGTACCCCTGATCTGAAATTCTATTTCAGTCCTTCTGTATCCAGTTGGATTTTGACAATAACTAGACTGCTCACTATGGTTTCTCATTTTCTTTTCCAGGCTTGCCTGGGTCTTCCTCGTTGCAGTATTTTGAGTTAGAGTTTTAATGGAAGGTTTTAGATCTCTGCAGTGATCACCTCATGGAGAGTCACAAGCACAGCCCCACCCTCCAGGGAATGAGGAGTGTGAAGGGCATCCCTCTCTAAGGCCAACTGGAGGGGGGGGTAAAAAGGTAGAATTTATGGATAGATGTATGTTCTAGTCATCATCATTTGATTAAGCCAAGGGTCCTAGAATTGGATAGTTCAAATCCAGGGACCACCAGGGTATCACAGAAGTTCCAGACAAAGACCAGGGAAGAAGGCATCCTGTAGCTTACTTCTAACTCTAACGACAAGAAAAAAAGCATAAAAGGGCAACAACAACCACAACTCTATTTCTAGAGCCAAAGGTCCCTCCAGAAAGATCCAAGATTACCCCTAGCAGCCCCTGGCCTGCAGTAGTCCAAGCATGAATCGATCCAACCATTGAAAAAAAGGGAAACTAGAGGGGCTCCAAAAAGGCTGCCCGGGTCCTGGAGTATCAAATGACCACCACGGCAGGCACTTTTCAAAGAGTCTGGACTTGAGGATGGCACTCTTAGCAGCCTGACCCCCAAAAGGGGTTCTATGTGAAGTTGTCCCCTGGGAAAATGTCGCGAGGTAGGCAATTTTGTTCCCTGCACTGCTAAATGCCTTCCCCCACATACTATTTACTATTCTAACTTCAGTCCTAGAATATTTGGGAAAATTGCTTGATTTTCTTTAGAGTGCAAATTTGGGGAAATGTCATCCCCTGGTGACCTTTTCCCAGGAGATTTTATCATTGGGTACACCCCAAAAGGGAGGTATAGTCGTAAGATAGAGTAAGCCCTCTGTATGATTGAACTGCACCAAAGACCTATACAGAGGCTGGTGCCTCAAAAATCACCAACAGGCAATCCTGTCCTTCAGCCGCAGTGCTGAGACGCATCTCCGGTGGGCTCAAGAAGAAGATACTAAAGTGGGAAGAATCAGGTGCAACAGGCACTCCTAATCAGTGCAGAATACACTCATCCAGCATAACAATATCACTCAAGAAACCTATGGGACCTGCCAAGGTATCAGATCTTGCTTCAACAAGCTCTACCTGCATTTGAGATGGGCAGCTATAAACTGACTTCGCGAGTGCCCAGCCGAAGACAGAGTACCTAGACATCATAATTATAATTGTTCTTTTATAAAGCGTTTAATAAGGGAGACCAGTTTCTAAGCACAAGACAGTGATTCAAACCTGTGTTGCTATACGTTGTCTTGCTTCCAAGACAAACACGTTGCAGGTGAGCTATCCTCCCAGCCCCTACACCATCCTCCCAGTCCATAAATGCCAGCAAAGCCAGAAAGCAATGTGGGACAAATCCAAAGACAGAACGAGTATGGTAGTCCCGAAATTACAATGTACGAATAAAAGAAGACCAGGGTCAGGGACTTTCTCCAAGAACAGCAAACCTGCTTAGTTACCACTACCAGGCAGGACCAACCAACCCGCTAGCAGGACTAAGTCCATATTTCCTCCATTGGCAGGACCGAATCCATAAGGTATCCAAACTCGCACCCGACCAGGGTAACCTCACATACAACCATTTTATGTATACATACATGTGTACACACTATCTGGTCCAGACAGCAGCAATTTAAGTCACCAGCCCAACCAGAAAGTGAGGGTGCACACACCTTCACTTAAGACTGTGATCCGCAACCGGAGAAGGGCAGAAGGTGGACCGAAACAGCACTGCAGACCATCCCAAATACTTTGCTGCAACTAGTGAAGCCAGGGCGACCCAATCTGCTAAGACCACTATGGCTAACAAAGAAGGGATATCTGAAGGCCAGCCCAAAGTGGGAATGAGGCACAGCCAGTATCTGACAAATATACAGTAGGCTCCAAAACTTGGTAACAGCATAAATGAACGCAGCGTGCCTCACAACACTCATACCAGGCCTGGGGGAACAAGGGACTCCATGAAGTGCTGACTGTTAGGGAGAATTCTCATAAATGGCTGATTTCCCCTACCTAATGAGTCCCTCAGGAGCTTTGCTGGATTTCTAGGATTCATTTATTTCACCCGGTAAGTGTGGGAGCCTTTTTCACCACACTTACATGTGTTTTGCTGTGTGTTTGTGTGATCTTGGGCCCTGGAGCCTCACCTACTCCATGAGCCTCTTTTATAAGTGTGTTACACAGCACCTTCAGTGCAGTGACACAGGGTTGTCTTTCAGACTTCCCACTGACTCAATTTTTCTGGGACTGACTACTGTCTCCCGGAAATATGTAAAGTTGCCATTAACTTTATGGAGTCTCTTTAAACCACAGACCCAGTACACCCCATCTTACGTGGAATATTGGAAAGGATTAATTCCTATCCCTTTTTGTCTGTTCTTCTTGGAGCACTGTTTCACTCCCTTTACATCAAGACTTGGCTGGTGGCAGTGGTAACTACCCTAACGTTTCTTATCTTATATAACCATGGTATTGTTTTAGGCTATTATATTAGCCTCGAACATCAACCTGCTTGACCAAATATATTTTATTTTGGCTCCGGCTGGGTTTATTCGCCATTTCTTTTTGTTAGTCTTTTTCGTGTTTTACTCTGCGCGCCAAACTGGGGATGATTCCTTTGTTCGCCGTTTTTCGCTGGCTTCTGCACAGAAGCCCTCCTTAAGGCACCTGAAAGTCTGGGTAGGCAGGATGTGAGGGAGGGGTCTTCGGACCCATGCCATGGGTTCCCTTGGTAACCCAAGTCGCACTCCTGTTTGATTGGCTGAGGGAACTGTCCTTGCCAGGACAGCCACCCTGCTGTGTGATTGGCAGCCAGGCTGTATGAATGGGGGAAAACTGCATAAAAAGCAGGTCTCTTGGACTGGAAAGGCAGAGTCGCCACTGGAACAAAAGAACCATCGAGGAGCTGACAGAAGAGGATCCCTACAACAACTGAACCGCCCGGTGAAGCCCTGCTGCAGGTCCGAAACTTCAGAATCCGACGACAGAGAAGATCCTCCAGGAAACTTCTTCCCTTGAGCTGGTGGGACCGACCAGTTCACCCAAACTGCAAGCCAGGACCCCTCCTCTGGTCGAATTCGCTGTACAGAGCTCAGTGGACCGGATAGCCAGGAAGGGTCGGACCCTGCTTGGGTTTTAATGAGCGCACCTTTTATTTGTTGCTTTGCTCTGCTGCTGGTTTCTTCCCTGGGTAGTGAAGGACCCTCCAGTCTTCCTACTTCTTGTCAGTCTGACAGTTGCTTCAGGAACCGTGAGCCTGCAGGAAGTACCAGGAACGTCCGCCTCAGCTACAGCTTCCTCTCTGTTTTAAGGTATTGTGCAAACCCGGTTGTTTGTTCAGCCATCGCTACCACTTTAACTGTGTAGTACAGGCTTGTACCAAAGGTGAATTTGTACTGTCACTTGTAGTCTTAATTGTGTGTGGTGTTTATAGAGGGTACTGCATATAATTCTGCCTAACACCGACAGGGCTCATCCAAATCAAATGTGCAGTCCTGACCCTGCAGAAAGTCTGCTATAACAACAAACCCCTCCCATGGTGGGAGGTGGGAGCACCTAGAGACACACTCTGAAAAATCTGCAAGTCCTGTGATACCAGAGGTGTAAGATAGTAGCCAACACGAGGGGATGGTCCTACCACACCTCTTATCTGCAAAGTTCCTCCCCACTTCCAGAGAAACTGCTGCAGCCTTGTAACAATGAAATTAGAAGTTACTCACTGTAGTGACTAACGTACTCTTAGTCCCCTTTTCTCCATACTGCATGGGCGTCCCTTCCTAGGGATGTGAGATGGAACCATTTTCAGTGGAAAAAACCTTATTCCCCTTTAAATTTAGAGGCGTGCGGGAGTGCAGCGATTAACATTGGCTAATGACACCAGTTTTATTAGGGGGGAGGATGGTGGGACGAATGGACGAAAGGGGAATAAGGACTAAGAGTACGTTAGTCACTACAGTGAGTAACTTATAATTACTCTCATGTCCCGTCCCCTTTCCTCCATACTGCATGGGCGATTTACAACTGAGTGTAGCCCCAGGGTGGAGAGGAGATCCTCCTTAAGCAAATAGGTTTCTAAGAACCGCCTGTCCGAAAGCTGCATCTGATCTAGAGCCGGCCTCCAAACTGTAGTGCTTGCAGAAAGCCGAAGGGGTGGGCCATGCGGCCGCCCTGCTTATGACTTGCCAGGGCACATGCTGCTGGAATGCGATGGCCGTTGCCTTGGCTCTGACCGCGTGGGCGTGCATGTTGGCCAGCAGTGGCTTATGCTGTCCGTCATAAGGTTCTTTGATGGCCAAGACCATCCAACAGGCTATGGAGGCCTGATAGCCCGGTGTTGATCCGCCAAAGATGATAAACAGAGCGCCCAACTTGCGGAAGCCCTTAGTCCTATCAAAGTAGAATTTCAGGGCCCTTCTGACATCGAGGCAGCGCAGAACTCTGTGCCTCGTCCTTAGGCTCAGCAAAAAACGTAAGCAGCACTATTTCCTCCTTCAGATGGAATGCGGAAGGCACCTTGGATAGGAATGCTGGGTGTGTCCGCAGGACTACCTTATCTTTGTGTAATATAGGGCTCTGAGACGACCAGCGCCTGGATTTCGCGGACTCTTCGAGTGTCATGATGCCTACCCCCGGGGAACCAGACCAGGTCCAGCAACCCCGGAAGCAGGCATCAAGTTATTTTGAGCAAGCCCAAAAACCCCTGCTAGGGGCTGTTTGGGTGCGGTCCTGGCGCCTATGGCCTATTTCGCCAGGCTCATATGGAGTCATTCCTGGCGCCATAGGCGCCAGGCTCATAGAGTAGAACTTATCTGATGCAGACCATGCTGCAAGCTTACCTGATGCAGACCATGCTGCAGAGCTCCAAGCCAAATGAGGCTTGGAAGGGACTATTTTACCTAGGGACTATTTTTTACTTGGGTGGGGCTGGGGAGAAATACTTACGTGGGACTACTTTGTAGGCCATTTAAACCACGCCCGAAGAGCAGCACATGCTTCGCGTTATTCTGCATCCAGCAGCGTAACGCTCACCGTGTCTGCAAGCCTGCATCCAGTCTTCTGCCACGCCCGCCTCGAGTCTACAGCTCCTAGAAAAGGGGAGGAACAGAAGGAGAAGAGGTTAGAATAAGAGCAAAACCTTCGATCCTTACCTGAATTCCGGATCCACCGCGCCTTCGAGCTGGAAGAAAGAAGCATTTTACGCGCGCCGCCTCGCCTGCTGCAGCGCCGCACTGAACTCACCGGCCTTCGCAGCATCCTCACGATCCACCGCATCCTTCTGCACTTTCCCGCCGCACTCTCGCACCTAAGGGGAACACAAGAACAGCAAAGGTGAGCCAAGGGAATGAACAGAGGCAATAGTAACTACCCTCATAGACTTGCCTGATTACCGCCGGGGGTACTGTTCCTCTTCACGGGTCGGCGCAGTCTCCATTGCATCCTCATCATACCCCGGCCCGTAAGGGGAACAAAAGGACAACAAGGTGAGACAAAGGGACAAACAAGGGGAACTCTTCTCACCACAATAGACTTACCAAATTTTACCGCCGGAGGCATTAATCCCCGAACTTCATATTTTCTCTCCACATCTGAATAAGGGAGCAAGCAACAGGTTACATTCTGGCCTTATTTTATTGAACTGTGTAGGATAAGCCAAATCCTTACCTGAACTTCGTCAGCTACCACGAGGAACTCTTCGCTGGGGTCAAGCTGCAAACTGCAAGGAATCGGACAAGAGTGAAAGTCAGACATGTGAACTCTTACGAACTACATACTTTTGGAGTCAATATTGTTCTGGAACTCACCAATTCCTTCGAGCCAGTGAAGCAACTGGTTATCAACGCGCCTCTGCGCTCAATGCAGGATGTAGAGCTCATCTTTTCAAACCATCAGGTGAGACTATAAGAGGGGACATCAAAGTTGATCTGTGGGGAGAACAGCATGGGTGGGGGGATTTACGCTCAACTCCACAGGTGGTTAATCCCCTTTCTCCACTTGCAGAAGAATATTCCTACGGGCCAAGCAAACGAAGCTAGGTGGGCCAGTCCAGTCCGTCATTATGGCCCTACGCGTCACATTGGTGGAGACCGCAGCTGTCCAGTTCAGACCGACGCCTCTGTGGGAGCCAGGTGAGCGTAACAGCGAGCCGAGGTGAGGCCGGCCAGCAAGGCCGTCTTAATGGTGACAAGTCTGATGTCCGAGGACGCCATTGGCTCAAATGGTTTGTACGCCAGAGCCCCCAAGACTATGTGAAGGTCCCTCACAAGGTGTGGCCCCTTGATGGGTGGGGAGAGTCTGGCGAGTCCCGTCAAATGCTTATTGACAATCGGGTTGGAAGAGGAGAACACCTCTTCCTCTGAGTTTCTGTAGGCCCCAATGGCTGCGAAGTACGTGCAGCAAGTGTCTACCTGCACTCCCGAGTGGGCGATGTGCACCGAGAAGGAGAGCACGTCGCCCAATGTACATGCGAGGGGGTTGATATCCTTAGAGTCTGCCCAGTAACAGAACCTGGTCCATTTGCTCTTATACTGGGTTCTGGTAGCTTTGCTCTTAGCCCCCTGTATGATCTCTAGATAAGCCTGGGAAAGGCTAAGGTGCCCTAGCGTGATGTGCTCAGGAGCCACGTTGTGAGGGCTAGTTTCTGTGGCGCGGGGTGGATGACCCTGCCCCCCTGCTGCGCCAGAAGATGTGATGCGCCCGTTGGAAAGCGAATGGGTGGTCTCTTGGAGAGGCTGAGCAGCTTCAAGGACTATGGCTTGACTGGCCACCATGGAACTATTAGAATGACGGTGAAGTGGCGAGACTCCTGATCTTGCAGATCACCCTATGTATCAGCGGTGTGGACGGGAAGGCGTATGCTGTCATGCCATTCCACTGAATCTAAAATGCATCGCCCAGGGAGCTGGGGCCCTGTGCCTGCCAGGAGGCGAACTGTTGGCACTTCCTGTTGTCCCGGGTGGCAAAGAGGTCCACCTGGGGGTAGCTGTAGATCTCCTGCAGTACAAGGTCGTTCCATTGACACTCGTAATTGTCCGCTCCCAGTCTGCTGAGTCTGTCCACCTCCAGGTTGGATTCCCCCGGAATGTGGACGGCCGTGAGGTGTTTTTCTCCCGGGCCCATTCCCACATGCTGACCGCCAGCCTGCACAGCGGAGGGTACCTGGTACCTCCCTGCTTGTTGACATTGAACATGCTGGTTGAGTTGTCTGTCTGAATGAGGACAACCTTGCCCTCGATAACCGGAAGGAAGGCTCCGAGAGCTAGCCAGTTGGCCTTCAGTTACAGCCAATTGATGTGGTACACCCGGTTTATAGTCAAAATGTCGAAAACAATGTTAAAAAAAGTCGGCTGTTTTATTTATTTATATATTTATTTAAATGGGGGGGTCCCACCAACCACCTGTTTATTTTTTTTATAGCTAAACCCAAAAAACATATAAATAAAAAAAAAACACATTCGGTTTTTTCCAACATTTTTCCCCCCGATATTATTGTTTTCGACTTTTTGCAGTCGACATTATTACTGCACACCGGTACACCTACTCCTGCCTGGTCCAGGTGCCATGGGGGGGGGGGGAGGGAGGAAGGGAGGAAGGGAGAGAGGGAGAGAGGGAGAGGGAGAGGGGGAGAGGGAGAGACTCCTCGTTCCAAGATGCTACGAAGTGCAGCTGTATCCTCCTCATCCTGAGTCTTGTGTGGGGGCCGGCCAGTAGGACTGCTGCCATGAGACCCAGTAGGTGTTGGTACCACCAGGCCGATGTCACTTCTCTGCTGAGGAAGTGCGCAGTGGCCCTCTTGATGGCCGTGATCTTGTCCTGCGAAGGAAAAACTCTCTCGGAGCACGTGTCCCAGATGAGCCCCAAGAAGGTCAGACTCTGCGTGGGCTGCAGTTGCGACTTCTTGAGATTGAGTGAAAAGACCAGATCAAGTAGTGTATTCATAAGAGCGTGGGAAGTGCGGTGCACAGCTTCGGAGATGAAGCCCTGATGAGCCAGTCGTCAAAGTACGGGTATATGGGGTGGCCCTGAGGAGGGACGCCACTGTATTCATCAGCCTGGTAAAGACCGTGGGAGCCAAATTGAGGCCGAAGGGAAGGACCTTGTATTGGAAATGGCAGCCCATGATCCTAAATTGTAGAAAAGAACAATGAGGCTGCCAAATCGAGACGTGTAAGTACGCGTCCTTCAGATCAAGGGAGCACATACAGTCTCCCTTGCACAATGTCTCTGCTATTAAGGCTGGTGTAACTAGCTTGAATTTTTGTAGAAGTAGTGAGAGGTTGAGGGTGGAAAGGTCCAGCACAACTCTAAGGCACGCCTGGTACTTTTTCTGAATGGTGAAAATCCTGGAATAGAAGCCCAAGCCTGGGATTTCATCCACTGCCTGGCTCTCGACAAGCGACTGGATCTCTGCCAAAAGAGTTGCTGTCCCAATCTGTGGGAATGGAGGGGAAGAGGGAGGAGAGGCTGGTATGGTTAGGCGGTACGCTGTGGCTACTACGGAGAGGATCCAAGGGTCCGCGAAATTCTGGCACCAGAAGTGTGCATGGAGAGCAAGCCTGCCCCCCACTGGAGACACAGGGACCCAGAGGGGCGTGTCATGCCTTCTTTCCCTCTGAGGCTGTTGTGGCGGAGGGGGACTGGAAAAAGCCCTTATCCCCCCCACCACACTTTTTGTTGCTTGCGTGGATGTTGCGACGGCGAGCAGTCCGGTTGGCTGGATCTCCACTCTTGGAAGCCGTGGAACCCTCTGTATGTACGCCCTTTCTCAGAGGGCTGCTGTGACTGGGTGTACGTTTTGGGCGTGGTCTTTGTAAGGATGGATAAAGACTTTGCCATTTGTGAGCTGTTTTGATTTTTATCCAGCCCCTCATCCGTAGTGGAGTGGAAGAGGTCACCCCCTTTGACCGGCAGGTCTAAGATGCGTTCCTGGACATCTGGGTTGAATTTTGTAGCACAGAGCCAGGCCGTTCTTCTTATGTCCGTGGCAACGCAGATGGCCCAGCCAGGGGTGTCAATGTGGCCACAGTGGATTCCGTATTGTATTGTGCCACCATCTTGGGGCTGCACAGGGGCCAGAGGCACCTGTACTGGGACCTGCGGCGCCGGCACCATTGGCAAGAGCACGTCCCTAATGGCGTCCATGAGGATGGCCCCCATCTGAGGCGATTTCCTAAGCCTGAGGAACCTTTCATAAAATCTGTCCTCACAGGCCAGAGGGGTGTAGGTGATATTGACGGGGTAGCGGGCGGCTGCTGGAACCGTTACATGCCCTGCCCATAGAGACACAGCGGGAACATGCCCTGTGCAAACGAAGGATAGGCTGTAGGCCACATACCTGGTTGACACCAGTCCCACTTTGACATTTGTTCCTCCACCTGCTCTCTTCCTTGGTGCGGTATCGGGCGGGTGTCTGTAATGTCTGGCACGGTGGCCATCTTGTCGAGCTGCCTTCCAAATGTGCCTGCGTCGTGTTGCTTGGCTCACTGGGCCCAGCCTCGTCGAGGACTCTTGAGTGTTGATCATGAGGCCTACCCTGCTCTTCAGGCCGAGACCTGGTAGGCATTTCGCCCTCAGCGGATCTGCTGGTAGTACTGCGTATAGGTGCCCCCTCTGACATGTTGCCGGTACTAGGGCATGGCCCCTCGGGTGAATACCTGGTAAAATAACCTTCCGGTCCCTCAGCAATGTCACCGGGAGGATCCATTGACCCCTCGGCCTGCCGGCCGTTAGCTGACTTAGCCTCGGTACTCGTGCTGGTATGAGAACCTGAGCGGTTCCTCCCGCATGGGTGAGTCCCTGGAAACGAGTCTCCCTTGCGGAGTGCGCTGGAAAAGGTTGTCCCTACGTTGGGCCTGGATCGATGGTTGACGAAGTCCTCAAGGTCCTCTGGAGGCGATCCCTGGAAGAGCTCCCTCCACCCGGCTAGTCCGTTCTTCAGAGACCTCGAGGAAAGCGCGTTGCACGGGGTGCAAACTTGCCAGCCGTGGTCTGGGCCAAGGCAACGTCAGCAGAGGGCGTGGGGGTCTGAAGTTGGAAAGAGCCCGTCGCAGGATGGAAACCTGCTGAACCCTGTCGGCATGCGCCGGGGAGGAGCGTGACACCTGAGGACCGAGTACCTGAATGATAAAAAGACAGAAGTGGGGGGGGGAGGGTGGGCCTTGGCTTGGAGCCAAGATGGTCGGTCCAACTCCGTAAGAGCTCCCAACTGGTGCCGCGCCGTCAGTTGAAATGCACTGGTGAAACCAACTCTGCGTTTCCGGAAAATAGCCTGGGAGCTGGCTCATGCCCTGCAGCATACATGGCCTGAGCGGCAGCTCTCTGCGACCCTGGAGAGGAGTGAAATCTGTCTGGGGGGACTGGCGGCTTGGGCCACTGAGATACGCAGCAAAATGGCGCTGTCCTAGGCATGCCAAAACCACTGCTGCGTGGCATAGTGCACCAGTGGCCTGAGGGTTGTGGCGGGGTGCGACTGGTGGCACATGGCGACACCAGCGACCATCCTCTGCCACATCCGGGGGGGGCGTCCCCACAGTGCTGCAGTACTGAGGCCGTTGGAGGTGGGGGACCTCTCGGCCAGGAACGCTCCTCCCCTCTGCAGCGGCAGCCCAACACAGCGAGGCTACGGGGTGAGTCTCCGGCCCTGGCAGCCCATAAGCAACGCAGCCGCTGCAGCCCCACCCTATCAGCCACAAGCACCAACTGAGGACCCTGCTGGTGGAAGCCCTGCCTCACCCAGACAACCGCATTGCGGCCTTATGGCGACTTTGCGCCCGGCACGCTCCTGGCAGGGGGTGCTCACTGCCCGGGAGACTCATCTGGGTGCCCTGCTCAAGGCGAGCCCTCAGCATTGCCCACCGGATCCATCGCGGCCAAGAGGCGGGGGCGGCCTTCCCCTGAAGCAGTGCCCAGTCTGCATCTGATGTCCCTTCCCTGGAAGTTGAGGGGGACCACCACGGCATCAGCGCCCTTCTGCTGCTCCAGCTCGGACAAACCCGACAACGGTGAGTGACGCCTGCGGCTCCCCCCATCCAGGCCCCTGAGGTGACCTAATATCTTCCACAGCAGCCCCGAGCACCAGACCCCTCCAAGCCACATATTCATTAACAGCTGCAGCATCCCCCGCATCTAGTTGCCTGTAGTGCAGCACTCAAGGATCCCCATACACTATCCACGGCAGGGATGCGCACCTCATGGTCCCCAGCCGCATCAACAATAAGGGTGTTCCTCTCCAAGGCTGTGCTCCTGGGGGGTGCAAGGCTTTTGGGAGTCACCTCCGTTGGACAGCCCAGGGATTAACAAAGAGACTGTAGCTTTTACACACACCATGGGTCCATTCAGATCTTAATTAGCTGGCCCGTTGCACTGAGCTGGGACGGACGGCTGTGGGAAGGCCCACCCCCATCACTGAGAGGGACAATCCTAGCAGTAGCTACGCCTGGCAGCTAACCATTGACTCAAGTGGGGGCAACCTCTCCATAAACTCCCGACTTCGGGGCTGCCCACACCAGCACCTGGATCTAGGGTCCAGCCCGAATCCCAGCTGGAGTCTACCAGCCCCACTTATCCGCCCTAGAACCCCCAGCGGACCGGGGCCCCTTGTGCCGGGAGACCGGGTTGTGGGCCGCTTGCCCAAAATGGCCAGGAGCACAAAATCATCTAAACAGATGGACATATTGGCATTGCTCTCTGCATCGGAGAGACCAAGGAGAGGTGACCGTCCCGACATGATGAAGCAACAACTATGGAAACTGGCAGCGATTCGGGCCCAGGTTCTTCGGCTCAGGCGGTGACAAAGTCTGACCTCCAGGATCTATTGTCCGCCCTCACGAAAGAATATCAGAGGGGCACGGAGGAGGTCAAGAGCAAAATCACGGTCTTGGACAAAAGAGTGAGGGAGCTGGAAGTGAGAACAGCAGAGGCGGAAACTACCCTCTGTGAACACAGCTATGAGATCGACAAGGGAGCGGCCAGACTGGCCACACTGGAAGCCAGATGCGAAGCCCTGGAGCTTAAACAGGAGGACGCTGAGAATCATTCTCGGCGCAACAATATACACCTGCAAGGGATCCCGACGACTATCACAGACGCGGAATTGGAGCGATATGTCAACTACCTCTTTCGCTTCATCCTCACCTTGCCCAATGAAGCTCCCCTGGTTCTCGATAGAGTTTATTGAATGAGGACGAGACCAAACACAACCACCCCGCCGGATGTCCTGGCGAGACTACATTATTTTAAAATAATAGAAGAAATAATGCTGGAAGCAAGGAGCTCCCCCCGTATTCTCTTCAGAGACGCTGCCATCTCCCTAAATCAGGACCTGGCAGCGGTTATGCTCTTGAAGAGGAAGGCTCTGAAACCGGTAACAGAATGGCTGAGGGACAAAGGGATTCCTTATCACTGTGGTTACCCTACATCCCTGACCTTTACATGGGAAGGCAGCCCCCGTCATATATGCAGTCTAAAGGAAGCAGAGCGACTACTGCACCCAGAGGTGGAGGATGGGGGCCCGGATGAAGACTCGCTACCTGCACAAGCAACTGCGCAAGATCCTTAGCTGTCCTGGTCCCGGGTGGTGAAGCGCCGCCGCAGGCTCAGAGGTCCCCCCTCCAAGGGCAAGCAACCCAGCAATGGCTGACTACGTGGCTCACCTCATGAACACTACATTAACTGGGCATGGGGCACCAAGTCGGGATCCAACAGCATGGGTCTCCGCTGTGAACAAAGAACTCAAAAGAAGCCACTTCCAATCATTACGTGGCAGATGTTTCACAGTTCAATAAGAGGGGGCTTAACCGCCTACACACAAGCTGGTGGTGTCGGCCCGGCCAGAGGCCCCGTTGGTCGAATGTTGGCCCGGTTGACCGTGTTCTGTTCACCGGGGGGGGGGGGGTTCGAGTTGGGGAACGAGAAGAGAATCAGATAGCCTATGCAGGGAACAAACTAAACTGTGCACATTGTGGCCCCGTGGAGTTGGATTGCGAGGGGCAACCTCTGGAATTTACACACACACCCCGTCCAGATGACACATAATACCACAGATCTTACCTTGATCACATGGAATGTTCAAGGCCTGAACTCACCCAGGAAAACGTAAATCAGTGGAGCACTGCCTGTCCCAGCTTGCAGCGGACATCATGTGTCTACAAGAGACCCATCTGTTGGCCTCTGATGAGAAGCGGATCAGCTTTCGTCCCTATCCTAAGAGGTTCTTTGCCTCATCGGGCCAGAAGAAGAGTGGGGTCGCAATTTTACTGCAGCCCTGAAGCAGATAAAGGTCAAGCAAGATCCAGGGGACAGATATCTATTGCTCAAGGGCTTGCTTGTTGAACTCCCAATCACAATTGCAGCAATATATTGTCCGAATGACGCCCAAGACCGCTTTCTGAAGAAAATTCTCCCAACAAACCGCTTTCCCCGAAGGTTCTCTTCTGATTGGGGGCAACTTCAACCTCACCCCGGACCCCCGCGTTGACAAAATACTAGCATCCACCAGATCGGACTTCATCCGAACCCTGGGGTTCGCAGAATTCATGAGGGGTTCGGGCACAGTCGACGCAGCTAGCGAACGATGGGGCCCGAGACTACTCCTTCCTTTCGCACGTTCATAAGGGCTTCTCACGCATAGATCTTCTGCTGGTGTCCAGCGCACTGTTCCCATGTATTGAAGACATTCATATCGGCTCGAGGGTACTCTCTGACCATGCACCGGTAGTAGTCCAGCTCCAGACAGTAGGCCTGCCGCCGCCCCCGCAGAGGCCCTGGAAATTGCAAGATTACATTCTGTCGGAAACGGCATCGAGACGGGAACTGTCTGAAGTCCTTACACACTACTTTGTCGAAAGGCCTCCGAGGCCATGGTATGGGATGCGATGAAGCCAGTGATCCGGGGCGAAGCTGTCACTGCACAGCGGCACATAAACGCAGACTCCAATTCTCCAAGCTGGAGGCAGAAGTGGCGGGCAAAGAGACAATTTACAAACGTGGCCAGGAGGCAAGAGCGTGGAGAGACCTTAGAAGGGCCAAAGCTGCACTCGAGTTGCACCTGGCAGATCAAACGGCTCGAGCATTGGCGTACACAAAACAGTATCACTGTCTCAATAGTAATAAGGCCAACCGCCTGCTAGTGCACAAACTCAAGAAGCTGCATTCCAGAAACAACATTCTAGTCCTTCGGGACAGAGAGGGTAAAGCCCGCTGTTCGGAGGTGGAAAAGATGGGCATCATGACCGAACAGCATGGAGGCGTAATGTCCGGAGAGCCTACGAATAAGGAAGTGCAACTCAGTTACCTGCAAACTATTCAGAGACCCCCCCTCCCCTCTCCATCCGCAGCTGGACCCTCTTGAAATCCCCAACTCCACTGAAGAAGTGACCAAAGTCGCACACTCCTTGAAAAACACAGCCCCAGTCCCAGATGGACTGTCAGCCCCGTTCTATAAAAAATATATTCACATCCTGGCCCCACAGCTGGCTTCCCTCTTTAACACTTTCTTGGTGACAGGCTGCACCACACCGTCCATGAAGGACCCCGAACTCTGCTCGTCATATTGCCCCATTGCACTGCTGAACGTTGTCTTGAAAATGTTCTCTAAGCTCCTAGCATGCAGGGTGGCGAAAATTCTCCCAGACCTGATCCACCCGGACCAGGCAGGATTTATCCCTGCCAGCAATGCCTTAGACAACACTAGGCGCACTCTGAACGTCATCGAGTCAGCTAATAGAAAGGGGGAGAAGGTGGCGATCCTGTCGCTCGACGCTCCCAAAGCCTTCAATATGCTCGACTGTGCTTATATGGAGGAAATACTGAAGCACTTTGGCTTTGGGCAGAAATTCTTAAGAGGATGCTGGTGAACTACCAATACCCCACCACAGCCCTTTGTATAAATGGCAGCAAATCCCCCAAGATTGTAATAACCAGAGGCACTCGGCAGGGCTGCCCCCTGTCCCTGCTCATTTTTGCATTATCTATGGAGCTATTTGCCGCCAGAGTTCGTCAAAACCAGCTGATCCGGGGTCTTGAGTTCAAGGGCGAAACCTATAAAGCAGCCTTATATGCCGATGACGTGGTGTTGACTTTGACCCAACCGGAAGCCTCTCTCAGCGCCCTATGGGAAGAATTAAACAACTTCAAAGCAGCATCAGGCTTTACCATCAACCTTATGAAATCTACAGCTCTGGGCATTAACATCCCGAAGGCCTTGGTAGACTCCTTGGCAGCCAACTTCCCGATCCCATGGGCAGAAACTCACCTTGACTATCTGGGCATCCGACTCCCCAAATCCTTAGAGCGAACTTACAAGGTGAACTTTCCAGCCCTGCTTAAAGATATACAGTCGGATCGCTCTTGCTGGCAGAAACAGGAGTACTCCTACTTTCCGTCCCCTTTCCTCCATACTTTTGGGACATTCCGTCCTGTGGGACGGGACCGGAGCACTTTCAGTAAAAAAGCATCGAATTGAATTTTTTTTCCTTCTTCTCTTTTTAAGCGGGGTACCGCACGCAGCTGTAACCCCGCCCTCCTTAGCTCCGCCCTGCGCATCGCTGGGAACCTTCTTTTCGGTGGACAACCTTTTCTACATGACATCGAAAGGGCGGAACGGATTCACACTGACTGGCGTGCTCAGATGCCACTACCACATTCGGTCTCGCTTCCTCCTACATCTGCCCCATTGGTCTATGTAGACCCAGTTGGTGTTGGTGGCGGGCCCTCTTGGCAGCCCTCCTCACTGCATTTGTGGGGTTATGCTCCTCATGAGAGGCCTCTGCCCACTCCAACGCCTAAGGTCTCGGCAGAGGATGCCTTTTTTGGGAAATTTCAGTCTAATTAACTCTGATCCCATGAGGGGGTTTTTTAAGAGCCTCTTTAGGGAAATCTTCCCTCAAACTCTGTTGCCTGCCCTGACAGTTCCTGTCTCGGCGCCTATCGCCCCGATGGCAGCACCTCCTCTGCCTCCCGGCCCTCCGGCTCTCCCGCCTCTGCCTCCCTTGTCAGCGGTGGACAAGACTCCAGCAGAGCATGATGTCAATCTGACGCCGTTGCAGTCGGGTGATCCGGATGCTCTGGACAACCCTTTGGCAGATCAGGACAGTGAGGACCAGCCCCGCTCTGTACGAGCATTTCACGACCGGGTACTGGACATGATGTCACTCCTTGACATACCAGTGCCTGTGGCACCCGCTCCGCAGGAAGGGGTGCTTTTGGGGTGCTAACCTTGTCTCCACAGGAGCGCACCGGCCTGTTCCTTCAGAGGGACATCCTGGCCAAGGCCCGTGAGGTCTGGAATAAACCCCACACCGGGTGTTAGGCAGAAACCTGTGCAGTTCCCTTAGGGACCACTGCAAAAGATTTAAGACTACAGATTTAAGTACTCCTACTTTCCGTCCCCTTTCCTCCATACTTTTGGGACATTCCGTCCTGTGGGACGGGACCGGAGCACTTTCAGTAAAAAAGCATCGAATTGAATTTTTTTTCCTTCTTCTCTTTTTAAGCGGGGTACCGCACGCAGCTGTAACCCCGCCCTCCTTAGCTCCGCCCTGCGCATCGCTGGGAACCTTCTTTTCGGTGGACAACCTTTTCTACATGACATCGAAAGGGCGGAACGGATTCACACTGACTGGCGTGCTCAGATGCCACTACCACATTCGGTCTCGCTTCCTCCTACATCTGCCCCATTGGTCTATGTAGACCCAGTTGGTGTTGGTGGCGGGCCCTCTTGGCAGCCCTCCTCACTGCGTTTGTGGGGTTATGCTCCTCATGAGAGGCCTCTGCCCACTCCAACGCCTAAGGTCTCGGCAGAGGATGCCTTTTTTGGGAAATTTCAGTCTAATTAACTCTGATCCCATGAGGGGGTTTTTTAAGAGCCTCTTTAGGGAAATCTTCCCTCAAACTCTGTTGCCTGCCCTGACAGTTCCTGTCTCGGCGCCTATCGCCCCGATGGCAGCACCTCGTCTGCCTCCCGGCCCTCCGGCTCTCCCGCCTCTGCCTCCCTTGTCAGCGGTGGACAAGACTCCAGCAGAGCATGATGTCAATCTGACGCCGTTGCAGTCGGGTGATCCGGATGCTCTGGACAACCCTTTGGCAGATCAGGACAGTGAGGACCAGCCCCGCTCTGTACGAGCATTTCACGACCGGGTACTGGACATGATGTCACTCCTTGACATACCAGTGCCTGTGGCACCCGCTCCGCAGGAAGGGGTGCTTTTGGGGTGCTAACCTTGTCTCCACAGGAGCGCACCGGCCTGTTCCTTCAGAGGGACATCCTGGCCAAGGCCCGTGAGGTCTGGAATAAACCCCACACCGGGTGTTAGGCAGAAACCTGTGCAGTTCCCTTAGGGACCACTGCAAAAGATTTAAGACTACAGGTGTTGGCAGTAAACCCACTTGGTAGCAGTCTGTACCACCCAGATTTACCTGGTAGCTGTGGCTGAGCAGTCAGACTTCCCTCAAGAAGAGTTAGGCAGTATGCAAAGTATACTCAATAGGCACTCAGATACAATAATACAAGCAAACACTGACCAGAGCTTTGGTATCAAAGTATATAATTATTTCTCCAGCATGGGGTCTGGCATGGATTCACATGCTCATGAATATTCCCCGTCGTCAGGCTGGGAATCCTCGGTAAAGAAAAAACCAGTATCAGTTTCGTTTCTGATCTGTCTTTCGTAGTAATAACCAATCACTGGTCTCTGTGTCATACTGACCACAGCCAATGACTGCCCTCTACCTAAGCACCGCCTCTGGCAGCCATCTTCAGATTTTTAACGCACGTTCATGTGTTGGGATCCTCGTGCTATTGCTCTCGAGCGTTAGTGCTATTTTTTCACGTTTTTTTCTCAAAACTTCGTTTTTTCCGGTCAAAAGAGCCTCAAGCTCCGACTCTCCATCCGATCAACGGGGACCCGTGTCGGATTCGTCTGCGCCCCTCAAGGGTGAAGATTTTGTCGAGCTACGTTTTGGGGGACTCCAGAAGCTTCTCAGGCCCGGACATGGCCCAGGAGAATGGACGTTCGACGCCCGGAAAGCTGTTCAGGGTCTGCCCTGGATGCCAGCTGCAGAACGTCTTTAAGGAGGACGAACACTCCTTTTGTCTCTACTGCTTACATGAGGACAAGACGCACGTGGAGAAGGACTGTGCGTTTTGCGGCAATATGTCGGTGCGGACCATGAAGGACCGCCACCAACGCCTCGCCAACTGGCTGGAAGGGAAGAGCCCGTCAGGCGAGAAGAAGAGGAAGAAATCCGAGCGGTCTTCTAAGACCTTTGAGGACGCCCCGGCGACGGGGGTCCAACACAAGGCCAAGCACCGCGAGTCCGCTGGCACCGGGAGCGCCGAACGGTCGGGCTCTACGGGCGCCAGGCAGGGCGCACCCTCCCCGGCACCTTCAGCCACGAGCCAACGCTCTGGGTCGGGTAAGAGGAAGGGCGAGCACCCGGCGAAGCTCCTGGAGAGGCCCCGGTCGAGCTCGAAGGCCCCATCGGAGGGGGAGCGAGGCAGTGTCCCCCCCCTCAAGGATAAGGCGATGAGCGCACCTAAGGTGGTGAAGGCCTTAATCCATCCGGCCAAGCCCTCTATCGATACTGTCGCGGTGGCCCTGGCTCAGCCTGTGGAGGCTACACCAGTGGTGGCGACCTCGGGGCTCAGAGTCTCCCTGCCACCTCGGAGGGAGTCCTCTTTTGTGCCCATCGATAGGACCCCCGTGAAATCCCCAGCGGAGAAGAAAAAGGGGGGGCAGGGCGTCGTCGTAGATTCGGCCTCAGAGGAAGAGCTGATCGAGGTCTTAAGCCACGGCCTTGGCGTGGATGAAGACCGGCCCGTCGGGATGGATCCCGACGCAGGTGACGACGACAGCGTCGATTGTGACGACGGGGCCCCTGATCGCCCGTCGGATTCCCCTCTGCCAGCGCCGCAAGACAACTCGGCGGCCATTTTGTTGGCTATACAGTCCTTATGCTCAGAGATAAGGACGAGACTACCGTTGCCGACGGAGGAAACTCTCCCGTCGGGGGATCCTGAACCGGGACCTTCGTGTGTTCCCCCGCCCAAGAAAAGGATTCACCCTCCACCTCCTTTTCAGCCGCCACGACCCGTCCAGCCCTCCTCCCCCCGTCCACCCGAGGGGATGATACGGGGACTGACACGGCAGCGACGGGTACGGACGACGAGGTATACGACGAGGATCTGCCGTCGTCACCTCCCACCAGGGCTTCTCCGCCCGACGAGATTGGATCGTTCGTCTCCATGATCGCCAGGGCATCCGAGCTTTTCCAACTCTGCCCTGAGGAGAAGAAAAAGGAAGGATTCCTTTATCAACGGCGCGGGGCCAAGAGGAAGACGGTCCTCGCGGTGCCTTTACTGGGTGACATTTGGGATGAGGGCCTCGCCCTCCTCAAGAACCCTTCCACGACGCCAGCTAGAAGAGACCGGTACGAGAAGAAGTACCGGGTCCCGGATGCGGCCCCCCTGTGCCACCAGGCGCAGCCTACCCCGGACTCCGTCGTCTCCGCGGCGGCCAGGAAGAAAGCGGGGGGGGTGCGGCCTCCACATCGACTTCCCCACCGGACGGCGAGGGAAAGAAATTGGACGCTATGGGACGCAGGGTCATCTCGTCTGCAGCGACTGTGAGAGAACGGATCTCAACGACCGGTGGGGGGTGTCTGTACTCCCACTCCCTATATGGTGGAGGAGAGGCACAGGAGACCCCAGCCAAGATTCTCTATTCGGTAGCAATGGTCGAGCAATCAAGGCCTAGCTTCTCAGGAGGTGATGCAGGCTGGTTCTTAAGTACAGTGTATCCCCAAGCCCCCACAAAGGAATATCCACACTCTGTATTGGTTAAAACACAGTCTTTATATAATCAATAGTTGAGGTTATGTACATTTATCATGATAACTCACTTTGTACTCTGGCAAAATCTACAATGACAAATATTTACAATCCTAAAGTGGTACCACCCTAGATCCTATTGAAGTGCATGAACAATACTGTACAATGTCACACAGACCAATAGAGGGAAACCAGCAATAGAGAGAGGAGAGAAAATAAGAAGGTTGAGCAATAGGCAGAATACTGACCCCTACCACTAGGCACAGTTCTGTGTGGAGATCCCCCCACCTGGGCAACCTGTAAGGAAAGATATAGCACAAGCCCAGTCCATATATTGCTCTGCAAGTCTTATTTTCCCCTATAATGTTTTTACCCCCCCAATGTACCTGGTGGAGTCGAGTTCCTCGAAAAGGCGTCGACAAGCGTCGAGGGACTCGCTGTTCGGCGACGGGGAATCGACGGCCCTTCTTGAATGCCTTCCCTTTCAAGCGGGAGGCACGGGGCGTCGAACGTCCGTCGACAAACGAGGTGGAACGATGTCGAAGAGGCGGCAGCTTCGTCCGAGCGGTGCTCGTCGGCGTCGGGCGTCGGCGTCCTGCAAGACAGAGGTGTGCGGGGCACCTCGATGACAATAGTTCTGGACCGCAAAGATTGTAGAGACGGGAGCCCAGCAAGGGCGTCGAGTCGTCCGAGTCTTTGAGGTCGTCGGGTGGCGGGAAACCCACCGGCAGGTTTCTCCTCGGCGCGTTGGTCGTCCTCGACTTTCTCCGGCAGGATAAGCGGTCGATGATGCGGTCGAGAGAGTCCTTCGATTGAATGTTCTTAGGCAATGGAGCGGACGGCTCCGGTCGTCGGCGGCACGGCGTCAAGTGGTTCCCACGGCTGGGCAACACAACTTCGACGGGCCTCCAGCGGTTCCACAAACCTGCGAACCCTGGTCGACGGCAATGGACTTCGACGGCGTCGATGTCCGGGTGCTTCACTTCGATCTCCTCGGCGGTCCCGTCTCGGGTCGACAGCCTTTCGAGGATCTGTCTTCCAGGGCGCTTCGGCGAAGATGGAGCGGTGCTCGATGGTCCCTCGGAGCACGGGAAGAGGGCGCCTTACCAGGTCCTCTCTCGGGTCAGCCCTCGACGAATTCGACAGCCTTCGGATCGGTCAAAGCAAATGCCACAGCAAGTCTTCTTCTTCCAGCTGGACGTCGAGGATCAGCAGTTCCTGTTACTCTTGAGTGGAGACTCAGCTTCTGAACACTTCTGAACTGAACACCTTTCCAGTGGTGAGAGGTCCCCAGATATACTATCCTCTCTCTCATCCACGCTGCTGGTACACACTCAGCAGCCAATCATACTGCAGGGCATTCATGCAGTCAGTCAGCCAATCAGGCACACAGTGCATTCAGGCCACACTCCTCCCTTCCAGACACTCACAACAAGGAATGTGGATTGGAACAAGTACCCAGCCATTCAACACTACACACTGCATTCAGGCCAGTTTCGGGCAGGGCTGTCTCAGTCTTTGTCTCTCATGCCAGAAACCAGACAACTACAACAAGAAGTGTATATTGGTCACACACTCCATTCACCCAGGTCCCACCCCCAGGAGGTACCCACAACATACAGTCAATGGGAAGGCTCCAGTCAGTCTAGCTGGGCCTTCACAACAACACCATATATGGAACTTCCACCCAACAGCCAGTCAGGGGGAAGGGACAGAGTCAGGGCTTCCCAGGACTTTGGGAAAAACAAGACAACAGGCAATAGAAAGCAAGAGGCCACAGGGGCCATCTTGTTTCTATCAGCAATCAACTGATCCCAATGGCAGGGCCTGGGTGTCCCAAAATGGAGGACACTCAGAGCACCTGGCAGATTCAGCATGGAGCTGCCACCAGCCCATACCCTGCTCTGTGGGCCACCCACAGGTGCCCAAAAACATACACTAGGGGCACAGGGTTGTACCCCTACCCATGGGTGCCATAAGGGTATCCCATGGGTCTGTTCACCAAACCAAAAGAGAGAGCTGCACTGCCAGGAGTCCCTCATGGACTCCTGGGCAGAAAACATAACAGAACACACGGTAAAAAAGAGAAAGGACAAGGATTCAGAGGCCCTGTCCCTCAGATGCATTTCCAGCATCACAGTCGCCCCCCCCAGACTGAGGTGGAGGGTGTCTAATCTCCCACGGGATAGACACCCTCATCCAGACGGTCAACATACCTTCTGGAAAGGCCATCTGCATTATCGTGACTCTTCCCTGGTCTGTGCTCTATGGTGAAGTCTAGCCCTTGCAGGCTAATGGACCACCTGAGCAATTTCGGGTTCTCACCCTTCATCTGCATAAGCCACTTCAGGGGCTTATGATCTGTTTGGACCTTGAAGGTAGACCCCGTAAGGTAGGGCCTAAAACGCCTAAGGCTCCAAACTATACTAAAACACTCCTTTTCAACAGTAGCCCACCTAAGTTCTCTACCCTTGAGTTGTCTACTGATGAATATGATAGGGTGTTCTCTCCCTTTGTCATCTAACTGGGACAAGACAGCTCCAATTCCGGTGTCGCAGGCATCCGTCTGGACGATAAAGGGTCGGCTGTAGTCAGGCGCACTCAACACAGGTGCCCTACACAGACTTTCTTTCAAGCCATCAAAGGCCCTCTGACAGTCTTCGGTCCAATTAACCTTCCTAGGCTGCTTGGGTGACGTTAGAGCGGTCAGAGGTGCAGCTATGGTCCCATAGTCTGCCATGAAATTGCGATAGTACCCGGTGAGACCCAGAAAGGCCCTCACCTGGGTTTGAGTAGTGGGAGTCTCCCAGTTCTGTACATCCTGTACTTTACTGGCGAGAGGTTGGATTTGACCCCCTCCTACCTCATGACCAAGATAGGTAACTTTCCCCTGAGCTATCTGGCACTTGGTAGCCTTGATAGTGAGGTTAGCCCTTTTCAAGGCCTGCAACACCTTATCCAGATGTGTCAAATGCTCTTCCCAGGTGGAACTGTAGACGGCAATGTCGTCTAAGTAAGCCACACAAAAGGCTTCCAGCCCACTGAGCGCATGATTGACCAATCTCTGGAAGGTGGCAGGGGCATTCTTCAACCCAAAAGGCATGACCCTAAACTGGTAGAGTCCCTCAGGTGTTGAGAAGGCCGTCTTTTCCTTGGCATGGTCCGTCAGAGCTCTTTGCCAATAGCCTGAAGTGAGGTCAAAGGTGCTCACAAACTTGGCAGCACCGATGGTGTCCACGAGCTCATCAGCCCTGGGTAATGGGTGCGCGTCAGTCTTGGTGACCGCATTGACGCCTCGGTAGTCCACACAGAACCTCCAATCCTTGGTACCCGCCTGGGAACTTGCCTTGGGGGACAAGGACCACTGGGCTGGACCAGGGACTGGTTGAGGGTTCAATAACACCCAGATCCAACATCTTGGCGACCTCAGCCTGGATGTGGTTCTTGACGGTATCTGACATACGGTAGCACCTGCTTTTGACAGGTACACTGTCCACCAGTGTCAATTTCGTGCTTACACCACGGTGTAAGGCCTGGCTTCAGTGAAAACAGAGAGGCATACTGTTGGAGCAAAGCCCTACAGGCCCTCTGTTGCTCTGTTGTCAAATCTGGAGAGAGATGTACTCCCTCCACTGAGCCATCCTGAGGGTTGCTATGCAGCAAATCAGGAAGGGGCTCACTCTCATCCTCTTCTTGCCCAGAAGCTAGCAAGAGACATGAGACTTCCGCTCGCCTGTGGAAAGGCTTGAGCCTGTTGACATGGAATAGCTGAGGAGCTACCCCAGGGGCTCCCATGTCAACCAGATAGTTGACTTCGCCCATCTTGGAGATGATCCTGAAGGGTCCAGTCCACTTGTCTGCCAAAGCCCTAGGCTTGGTAGGCTCCATCACAAGGATTTCCTGTCCCGGAGTCCAATCCACTTGCGAGGCTTTAAGGTCATGCCAGTACTTATTCAATTCCTGGCTGGCCTTGAGATTTGCTGTTGCCTGACCCATCATCTGTGTCATCCTCCGTCTGAGGCCTAACACATAGTCCCCCACTTGCTTGGCGGGACCCGGAGGGGTGGCTTCCAAGCCTTCTCTGATCAAGGCGAGGGGCCCCCTTACGGGATGTCCAAAGAGTAACTCAAAGGGGCTGAAACCAACACCCTCTTGCGGTACCTCCCTGTAAGCAAACAGCAGGCATGGCAGGAGGAGATCCCATTTTCTCCTTAGGGGTTCTTCCAAAGCCCCTAGCATGCCCTTGAGAGTTTTATTAAATCTCTCAACCAGACCATTGGTCTGGGGGTGGTAAGAGGTGGAGAACTTGTAGGTTACCCCGCACTCTTTCCACATGGTTTTCATGTAACTCGACATGAAGTTGGATCCTCTGTCAGAGACAACCTCCTTGGGGAATCCAACACGGGTGAAAATGCCCAGGAGAGCCCGGGCAACCACCTTGGCCGTGACCGTCCGAAGGGGTATCGCCTCAGGGTACCTGGTGGCATGATCTACCAAGACCAGGATGAACCGATGTCCACCTGAAGTGGGAGGGTCAAGGGGACCGACTATGTCGATGCCCACCCTCTCAAATGGGGTGCCAACCACTGGCAACGGCTGCAGTGGGGCAATGACACTGCCTCCAGTCTTGCCAGACAACTGACAAGTTGGGCAGGTCCTGCAGTGGGACTCCACCTCTACTCCCATCCGTGGCCAGTAGAAATGGGCAGAGAGCCTCTGCTTAGTCTTCTTGGTCCCAAGATGACCAGCCAAGGGCACCTCATGCGCCAACTGCAGTAGGAAGGGCCTGTAAACCTGGGGTACCACCAACCTCTTGCGGGCACCAGGTTCAGGCTTAGTGGGCTCACTAACAAGGAGCTCACCCTCCCAATAAATCCGGAAATTCCTAGGCACCTCTCCTTGTGCCTGGGCCAGGGCCTGTTTCCTCAGTCCCTCGAGAGAGTGGCACTCTCTCTGTCCCTTACAGAAGTCCGCCCGGGAGGGTCCCTCTTCAGCTAACAAGCATTGAAGCTCGGGATGATCCTCCGGGTTAAGAACCTCTCCCACAGGAGAGTCTTCTGCCTCTTCTCCCAAAGGAGTTGAGTTTGGGTTTTCCACTGGACCCAGCCCGTCCGGAGCTTGGATCCCAATGGGTGCGGCAGGAAGAGAAGGTGCTCCCTCCACCGGGGTGGCCTTCTTGGTCTTCCTCCTTCTTGCCTTAGGCCTCGCCTTTGGCTCGGGTATCTGACCCACAGCCAGACCCGATGTCACCTGTGATCTAGTGACGGCAGCAGCAGTCATGGGAAGACCATCCGAGATCAACCCCAACTCTACTAGATCATTCCCTAACAAAATGTTAGCAGGGACATTGTCCTGAACCAGGACAGGAAGCTTCGCTGTCTTGTCGCCAATCATGAGTGTGACTAAGGCTACAGGGGATAATTTGGGAGGCCCACCAGCTAACCTGGTGGTTTGCAGAGGAGCACCTTCATAGTCCTCTGGCCTGAGCAGGGTCCTGTCCACCACTGTCATACTTGCCCCAGTGTCTCTCAGACCAGTAGAAGGCTGGCCATTCAAGAGGACACTTCTCAAAAACCTACGGGTGTTCTGTGGGATAGTCGCCAGTACTTCCGCATACTGGTCCCAGGCCCCAAGGGACACTAAGGAAATCTCCACCGGAGCACCAAATGTGATACCGGCAGAGGAGGGGGAGGACAGTGGCCTCCACCTCAGACACGGGGTAAGGGTAGGTCAGGCTGACAGCCTGTACTCCAAGTGCCTTACCTTTACACTTGGGGTCACCCCTTCTGTGATCCAGAGCCCCACAGTCCCAACAAGCGCCAGGAGTGCGGGGTACGGTACTGGAAACACTGGGAGCCTGCTTTGCAGCAGGTGGACCACTACTCTTATTCCCACCCCCAGATGACTTATCCCCACTAGATTTGTGGGTCTTAGGAGAGGAAGGTTTTGGTTTACCCGACTGTGACTGCTTGGGGGACTCCTCAGCTTTCTGAGAGGCCCCCTTCTCTTTGTCCTTGTCCTTCCCACTGGAGTCCTTAGGGGACACCCGGTGGGAGACCCACTTGTCAGCCAACCTAGCCAGCTTAAAGGGGTCCAAAATGTTCTGGTCAGCCACATACTGACGCAGCTCTGGTGAACAGGCTTCAGAGAAATGCTCAAAAAACAAGAGGTGGGACAATTCAACAAAAGTCTTAACGTTGTATCCATCGATCCACCCCATCATGTTCATGTGCGCAGCACTCACCCAGTCAACCCAAGACATATTCTCCTTTTTCTTAAAATCCCTGAACCTTCTAAGGTATTGGGTAGGTGGCTTGCCGAACTTGGTAATCAAAGCAGACTTCATACACTCGTACTGACCCCTTTCTTCCACACTCAGCTTCAGAATACAGTCATACCCAGTTTGAGGCACTCTGCTTAACAAACACTTCGCCCAATCTCTTTTATCCACATCATGAATTTCACAAGCCATTTCAAACGCTTCAATCCATTGGAGGATATCCGAACCCTCCACAAATACACCAACCAAATCTTTCATAAACTTGGTGGCTGGGGACCTGACACTCTCACTGGTTCTAGCTGAAGTCTCCACTCTAGCTTTCTCTAGCTGGATCCTCTGACATTCAGTGTCCTGGCTCTTGAGTTCAAGGTCCTTATTTTTGAGTTCAAGATCCCTATTCGTGAGCTCCACTTGTTGAGCCAACTCCTCTTTCTTAAGATCAGCATCTATTTCCAACTTGCGGTATTCAAAGGCCAATTTCATCCTTAATAACTCAAGTTCTAAGGAATTGCTGGAGTTTGGAACAGAGGCAGCAGGAATGGCGGTATTCCCAGAAACAGATTCAGCAGAAACCCCAGGGGCAGAGTCCTCATTGGTTGCAGTCCCCCCCTCATCAAGAGTTTCACTATCAGTCTGGTAGTCCACCAGGGCAGCTATCAGCTCAGCCCTAGACTTATCCACAAAGTCTAACTCCCTAGCTTCACAAGCACTCTGGAGAGCCTCCAAGCTCATCCGAGTTAATTTGCCATTCGCAATAGACTCCATTGTTTGTAATGCAGTTACCTTGTACACAACTAAACTTTAATTCAATAAAGGGCAAATATCCTTTGTAAGTGGCACGGTTATACACTGATTCTTAAAACCATAAGCATCCCACCGCTGCCACCAGTGTGAGAGAACGGATCTCAACGACCGGTGGGGGGTGTCTGTACTCCCACTCCCTATATGGTGGAGGAGAGGCACAGGAGACCCCAGCCAAGATTCTCTATTCGGTAGCAATGGTCGAGCAATCAAGGCCTAGCTTCTCAGGAGGTGATGCAGGCTGGTTCTTAAGTACAGTGTATCCCCAGGCCCCCACAAAGGAATATCCACACTCTGTATTGGTTAAAACACAGTCTTTATATAATCAATAGTTGAGGTTATGTACATTTATCATGATAACTCACTTTGTACTCTGGCAAAATCTACAATGACAAATATTTACAATCCTAAAGTGGTACCACCCTAGATCCTATTGAAGTGCATGAACAATACTGTACAATGTCACACAGACCAATAGAGGGAAACCAGCAATAGAGAGAGGAGAGAAAATAAGAAGGTTGAGCAATAGGCAGAATACTGACCCCTACCACTAGGCACAGTTCTGTGTGGAGATCCCCCCCACCTGGGCAACCTGTAAGGAAAGATATAGCACAAGCCCAGTCCATATATTGCTCTGCAAGTCTTATTTTCCCCTATAATGTTTTTACCCCCCCAATGTACCTGGTGGAGTCGAGTTCCTCGAAAAGGCGTCGACAAGCGTCGAGGGACTCGCTGTTCGGCGACGGGGAATCGACGGCCCTTCTTGAATGCCTTCCCTTTCAAGCGGGAGGCACGGGGCGTCGAACGTCCGTCGACAAACGAGGTGGAACGATGTCGAAGAGGCGGCAGCTTCGTCCGAGCGGTGCTCGTCGGCGTCGGGCGTCGGCGTCCTGCAAGACGGAGGTGTGCGGGGCACCTCGATGACAATAGTTCTGGACCGCAAAGATTGTAGAGACGGGAGCCCAGCAAGGGCGTCGAGTCGTCCGAGTCTTTGAGGTCGTCGGGTGGCGGGAAACCCACCGGCAGGTTTCTCCTCGGCGCGTTGGTCGTCCTCGACTTTCTCCGGCAGGATAAGCGGTCGATGATGCGGTCGAGAGAGTCCTTCGATTGAATGTTCTTAGGCAATGGAGCGGACGGCTCCGGTCGTCGGCGGCACAGCGTCAAGTGGTTCCCACGGCTGGGCAACACAACTTCGACAGGCCTCCAGCGGTTCCACAAACCTGCGAACCCTGGTCGACGGCAATGGACTTCGACGGCGTCGATGTCCGGGTGCTTCACTTCGATCTCCTCGGCGGTCCCGTCTCGGGTCGACAGCCTTTCGAGGATCTGTCTTCCAGGGCGCTTCGGCGAAGATGGAGCGGTGCTCGATGGTCCCTCGGAGCACGGGAAGAGGGCGCCTTACCAGGTCCTCTCTCGGGTCAGCCCTCGACGAATTCGACAGCCTTCGGATCGGTCGAAGCAAATGCCACAGCAAGTCTTCTTCTTCCAGCTGGACGTCGAGGATCAGCAGTTCCAGTTACTCTTGAGTGGAGACTCAGCTTCTGAACACTTCTGAACTGAACACCTTTCCAGTGGTGAGAGGTCCCCAGATATACTATCCTCTCTCTCATCCACGCTGCTGGTACACACTCAGCAGCCAATCATACTGCAGGGCATTCATGCAGTCAGTCAGCCAATCAGGCACACAGTGCATTCAGGCCACACTCCTCCCTTCCAGACACTCACAACAAGGAATGTGGATTGGAACAAGTACCCAGCCATTCAACACTACACACTGCATTCAGGCCAGTTTCGGGCAGGGCTGTCTCAGTCTTTGTCTCTCATGCCAGAAACCAGACAACTACAACAAGAAGTGTATATTGGTCACACACTCCATTCACCCAGGTCCCACCCACAGGAGGTACCCACAACATACAGTCAATGGGAAGGCTCCAGTCAGTCTAGCTGGGCCTTCACAACAACACCATATATGGAACTTCCACCCAACAGCCAGTCAGGGGGAAGGGACAGAGTCAGGGCTTCCCAGGACTTTGGGAAAAACAAGACAACAGGCAATAGAAAGCAAGAGGCCACAGGGGCCATCTTGTTTCTATCAGGAATCAACTGATCCCAATGGCAGGGCCTGGGTGTCCCAAAATGGAGGACACTCAGAGCACCTGGCAGATTCAGCATGGAGCTGCCACCAGCCCATACCCTGCTCTGTGGGCCACCCACAGGTGCCCAAAAACATACACTAGGGGCACAGGGTTGTACCCCTACCCATGGGTGCCATAAGGGTATCCCATGGGTCTGTTCACCAAACCAAAAGAGAGAGCTGCACTGCCAGGAGTCCCTCATGGACTCCTGGGCAGAAAACATAACAGAACACACGGTAAAAAAGAGAAAGGACAAGGATTCAGAGGCCCTGTCCCTCAGATGCATTTCCAGCATCACAGCGACGACGATTAAAGCGGCCAACGCCTTGGCTATCGTGGCCCGCTACGACAGGGAGCTATGGTACAAACTGGCTCCCCTGCTGGACTTCCTACCGGACGACAAGAGGGCGGATGCCCTGAAGATCCTACAGGAAGGTAAGGTGGCGTCGGACCACGCAATCACTATTGCGACGGACATCGCCGACACTGGGTTTCGCCAGTTGGGCAACGGCGTGTGCCTTAGGCGGCGTGGATGGCTCAAGGCTACGGACTTCCGTCAAGACGTACAGACCAGAGTCCTGGACATGCCGTTCGATGGGAACAACCTGTTTGGGAAAACAGTGGACGATTCCCTTCAGGCCATTAAAGCGGACACTGAGACGGCCCGGGCCCTTGGGGTTCTGCAGCAACGACGGACGCCCTTTCGGAGCAGCGGAGGCAAGGGCGCCTCCAAAGGTTCCGGCGGCGGTTTCTCCACCTACCGTCAAGCGGCCCGCTCGTCGTCTCAGGAGGCCTACAGAGGACGAGGCAAGTCTGGCGGACCCCGCCGTCGTCGCCAAGGAGGTCAAGGCGGCAAAGCCTCGTCGAAACAGGATTGAACCGGCCGTGGGGTCGGGCACCCGCCGAAGCACCCCGGTGGGAGGCCGGCTGGCGAGCTTCGTCAGCGTGTGGGAGTCCATCTCCACCGACCGTTGGGTGCTGGACGCCTTAGCCCGGGGCCACGTGCTCGAGTTTCAAAGAAGGTGCCCGCGCGTCCCCCCCCGTGGCCAGGAAAGAGCTTCACGTCCCTCAGCTTCTCCTGGAGGTAAAGGCGATGCTCAGGAAGGGCGCCATCAAACTCGTCCCAAAGAGGCTTCGGGGCTCCGGAGTTTACTCGAGATACTTCCTCGTGAAGAAGAAGACGGGAGGATGGCGCCCCGTCCTAGACCTGCGACGTCTGAACAAGTTCATCAAGGCGCAGAAGTTCCGGATGGTCACCCTCCAGCACGTCCTGGGTCAGCTGGAGGAAGGAGACTTCCTGTCGTCGTCGGATTTGGAGGATGCCTACTTCCATATTCCCATCCTAAAGGGGCACCGAAAATTCCTCAGGTTTGTGGTCCAAGGGCGTCACTACCATTTCAAAGCCCTCCCCTTCGGACTACGGTCGGCACCCAGGGTATTCACCAAGTGCCTCGCACCGGTGGCGGCGCAGCTGCGCCGCGAGGGGATCCACGTCTACCCTTACCTGGACGACTGGCTCATCCAAGCCAAGACGAGGGAGCTCGCCGTGGAGCACACGGCAAGGACCGTCCAACTTCTCACGGACCTGGGATTCTCCGTGAACTATGCCAAGTCCCACCTGGTACCCGCGCAAAACGCACTGTTTCTGGGAGCGAAGCTTGACACAGTGTCCCTTCTGGCCTCCCCGTCGGAGGAAAGGACCAGGTCCATCCTGGGCAAGGTACAGCGGATGTTGGTTTCCGACGCGGCCAAGGTGAGGTCCATCAAGTCCCTCCTCGGAATGTTGTCTTCTTGCATCTACCTCATTCTCATGTGCAGGCTCCGGATGCGCCCGTTGCAGGAGTTCCTGGATGCGCGCTGGATCCAAACGACGGGCGGCTTCGAGGAGAGGATCACACTCGACGAGAGTTTTTGCCGAGCGGTCCGGTGGTGGGGCACCCGCGCGCATCTGACGGCGGGCATGGACTTCCAGACCCCAGACTACCAGGGGACAGTGACCACGGATGCCTCCCTGGAAGGGTGGGGAGCGCACACCGAAAATCTGCACGTGAGAGGCCTTTGGCTCCCGATGGAGAAGTCCCTCCATATCAACGTCCTGGAGCTCCGTGCAGTGTTCTGGGCCCTCAGGTCCTTCCTTCCGTCCCTCAAGGGCAAGGTGGTGAGGATCTTCACCGACAACACCACCACCATGTTTTACATCAGGAAACAGGGCGGAACCAGGTCCCCAGCACTGTCCAAGGAGGCGCAGGACCTGTGGCATTGGCCGTCGCCCAAAGGATGTTTCTGGTGCTGTTTCATCTGGCAGGGATAAAAAACACCATCGCCGACTCACTCAGCAGGGAGCTGCGCTCGTGCCACGAGTGGGAACTACGGCAGGATCTAGTGGATCGCCTCTTCCGACGGTGGGGCACACCCCAGATCGAACTGTTCGCGACGGCGACAAACTCCAAGTGCCGGAGGTTCGCCAGCAGTTTTCCCCAGGCGAGGAGCATGGGCGATGCTTTCTCGTTCCCCTGGGAGGGCCTGTTCCTCTACGCGTTCCCTCCTTTGCCACTGCTAATCCGGCTCGTCAACCAGCTCAAGAGGTCACGGTGCAGGATAATCCTCGTCGCACCTGCGTGGCCGAGGCAGATATGGTTCCCGGACCTTCTGGACTTGTCAGCGTCCCCGTCAATCAAGCTGCTGGTGGACGCGGATCTACTCTCCAGGGAAGGAGGCGCCATCCTCCACCACGACCCGAAATCGCTGAACTTGCAGGCCTGGCTCCTGCAGCGCTAGAGTTTGGAGGATACGACATACCGGCCGACTGCAGAGAGGTTCTTGCAAAGGCCAGGGCGCCCTCGATTCTTAAATGCTACGGACACAAATGGAAGAGGTTCTCTGTCTGGTGCCACGCACAGAAGATTAACCCTCTACGGATTACGGCTCCTCAGGTACTGCCGTACCTGCTGATGCTGGCCAAAGCTGGTCTGGCACACGCATCCATCAAGATTCATCTTGCTGCGATCTCCCGATACACCAGAACCACGGGCCGGACGTCCTTGTAGTCTCATCGTCTGGTGAGAGTTCATGAAGGGACTGTTCAGATCGTTCCCGCCGGTGAAGGCGCCGGCCCCGGCGTGGGAGCTCAACGTGGTGCTGACCAAGCTCATGGGACCTCCTTTCAAGCCTCTGCACTCGGCCCGTTGAAGTTTCTGTCGTGGAAAACAGCGTTTCTTGTGGCCATCACCTCCGCACGACGGGTGGGAGAGATCCAGGCCCTTTCCTGCAAAGCCCCGTACTTGACTTTTCACGACACGAGGGTAGTGCTCAGGATGCACCCCTCCTTCATGCCCAAGGTACCGTCGGACTTCCATCTCAACGAACCCTTGGTGTTGCCTGTGTTCTTCCCGTCGCCTTCGTCGCCGGCTGAGAGGACTTTGCACTCGCTGGATGTGGCTAGAGCGCTGAAGTTCTACGTGGACCGCACGAAGTGTTTTCGGAAGACGTCACAACTCTTTGTGAATTTTGGACCTGTCAATCAGGGGAAGGCTCTCTCGAAGGCTTCCATTTCCAGATGGCTCTCCGGCTGTATCATGTACTGTCATCGGTTGGCAAACCGACCGCTGCCTGGCCGTCCGAGAGCCCATTCCACCAGAGTGATTGCAGCTACCACGGCGTTCCTTTCTGGTGTGCCCCTGCTGGACATATGCAGGGCTGCTACGTGGAGGTCGACGCACACCTTCACGAAATTCTACTGCGTCGATCGGGATTCCAGGGAGGAGTCCAGGGTCGGCCATGCAGTGCTGCGCAACCTGTTCGCCTGAGGTGTGCCTGGTGAGGAGGTAAGATGCTTAATGTTGAGTTTGATGTAATGCTTAATGTTGAGCCTTTGCCACCTCCCGTGGTTGTGCATGTGTGTACTGCTATGTATTCTTTATTCATGAGCATGTGCATCCATGCCAGACCCCATGCTGGAGAAGGAACAAGTTACTTACCTGTAACTGTTGTTCTCCAGCATGGGTCTGGCATGGATTCACATGCGAACCCTCCCGCCTACCCCTCTGCGGCTCTTCACTTGGTCATACTGCCACTTCACGTGCTTCCAAATCTGAAGATGGCTGCCAGAGGCGGTGCTTAGGTATAGGGCAGTCATTGGCTGTGGTCAGTATGACGCAGAGACCAGTGATTGGTTATTACTACGAAAGACAGATCAGAAACGAAACGGATACTGGTTTTTTCTTTACCGAGGATTCCCAGTCTGACGACGGGGAATATTCATGAGCATGTGATTCCATGCCAGACCCATGCTGGAGAACAACAGTTACAGGTAAGTAACTTGTTCCTTATTTAAAAACACACAGTTGAAACACTCCAGCACTCTTATTGTAAAATATTCTAAACACAGTTACTATTATGATATATACACCCCTTTTTCTCTATTAGAAAATCACAGTAAAACACCACTTATTTTCATACAGAGGTGAGCGCTTAACTAGATTGCACTCTAATAAGTTTGTGAAAAAGGGGGGGGGAGACAGAATATGAAAAGGTACACCACTCTACGATTCCAGAACACTGTTAGCAAGGCAGGGAGCAAAAAGTCACTGGTGAGCCAAAGCCCAAAGGCTGGGCCCACTCTTAGAGAGAGCAGAGCACAAATGCGCCCAAGATCACACAGTTACACTAGGCTTAGAAAATCTTGCAGAGGGTTCAGAAAAGCGTTTAGAGAGGCTTAGGAAAGTTTAGCCAAGGTGTCCCAGGCTAACCCAGGTTCGAAAGCCAGGGGCTAAATATACCCCGTACAGTCGGTAGCAAGGGAAGCCAGGCGGGACACGGTACCTTAAGTGGGAAGGATCCTCCAGCGGTGGCAGTTGTTCCTGGTAGTGGGTGCAAGTTGCGTTGTCGTCCAGGGGAAGAGAAGATCTTGACTTGGAGGAAAGATGAAGGTCGTTGCACTACCAGGGCAGAAACCAGCCGCGCAGTTTTCCGGTTAAAGGTGGTACCTTTGTCTCGCGGTCGTGGTAAAACATGGTATCCCGGTTGCCGGGGTGCTTGGCACAGGCAAGGCAGCCACGAGATACGTCGGGAAAGCGAAAGGACGGTGAAACTGGTTATCCCCACCAGTTAAAGGAAGAAGACTCTCCGGCGGGAGATCTCCTCTGTCGTTGGGAAAAAGTGGTGAGACGGTCCAGCAGGGCTCCACCGGTGGTGGTGTCGTGGCAGGTCGGCTCAGCTTCTCCCTCATCGGATTCTTAGGTCCTGTGGCGACTTCTGAAGTTCCAGTCCCCAAAGCCCTGCTTTTATGCAGCAAACCCCCCTTCACTCAGCCTAGCTGTCACTCAAACATGCTAAGTGGTGAGCCGGCCGGCTCACCACTTGGGCCAATCAGGACGGAGTGCGACTTGAGTTGCCTAGGCAACTCAGTCCAGGGTGCCTAAATTCCCCTCCACCCCTCCTAAGTACCCCAGACAGAGTGGCACCACTTTGGAGGGCTTCTGTGGAGAAGGCCGCCAAAAAGTGGAACAAAGGGCTCGACTTGGGTTGGAGTCACAGAAGAGAACACAAACGCCATTTTTGAATCAAGTTTTGGCAAAAAATACCAACCGGAGAATTAATATTAATTAAATAAACCGGCGGTATGTTCGAGGCTACCATAAATAATTAAATAAAGGTAGTAGCCTAAAACAATGGGAAATCCCATAGGAAAATATTTGCGGTTGAATATAAAAAGTAGTATCCACTGCCACCAGCCAAAACTCGATCAGGGGGGACGGAGACGTGCCCCCTCGACTAACAGACCCTGGGGCAATCGAATTGCCCCAGCCAGTACATCCACAATATGATGGTTGGTACTGGTTCTGTTCAGAATTTAAGACTAGTAAAGTCAATGGTGACTTTACATGCCCTGGGAGACAGTAGTCAGTCCCAGGGTATGGAGTCTATACTGGGGGGGTCACTGACTCCCCTGTGTTACTGCACTGAGGGTGCTGTGTAACACATATCACAAAAACACATGACATCCTATGGAGTAAAAGACCCCATAGCCCATTAAACACTTCTAGATCCAAAGAAAACACACTCAAATCATGTCCAAGAGTGAGGATGAAAGAGTCTCACTCTTGGCAGGAGAAAAAAATAAACCCCAAAAATCCAGCTAAGCTGCTGGGGGACTCACTAGGTTAGGAAATTCAGCCTAAACAGAGAATTCTCCCTAACACCGGGCTGCACGTAAATAAAAGGATTGCCGCCCGTTACAGGCTTCACACCTCCGAGGAAGTAGCCTTGACATCATGCCTGCTCCCGTCCTCGATGGTGGTAGCGTCCGCCACTCTGCAATCCAAGCCGGCCTCTGCATCTTCCGCAGCTGCGGCTCAAGTTCTTTCCAAGGAGGACAAATTGCTTGATTCCTTGGGCAAGAAGAATCTTGCCAATTCGGTGCTGCAATTGCGTTAGAAGACTTTAAAGGCGACTTGTCATACACCAGGGTGTTGGCGCAGGATATGCTGGAGGCTGCTGCGCACCATGTTGACACCTCAGCTCGTGGCCGCATGCTGGGGGTGGACACCTCTCGTCAGGCTTGGCTTCATGCAACAAAGTTTTCAAAGGATGTCCGAGATAAAGTTCTGGACCTGCCTTTTGAGGGCAAAGAATTGTTTCATTCTTCAACGGATGACAAGCTCACCAAGACCAAGGTGAGCATGCAAACTGCCAAGTCTCTGTCGCTGCTCGTGAAGGCCCCAGTCAAAGCTCAAAGATCTGGGTCCCTATCTCGATCCTCTTCAGGCTTCATAGGGTTCCAAGACTGCAGGTTGCGCAGGACTAATCCTCCGCTGGGTAACTCCCGCTGGAGGCAGCAACGTGCCGATTTTTCTCTCAGTAGTCAGCCTCCTCTTCAGGGACAGGTATTCTCTCTGCCGAAAAGTCTGCAAAATGATATTTTTTGGCGCTCGCACGAGACTCTGGTGGGAGGACGAATCTCGTCTCATCTAGAAGCCTGGCAAACCATCACTGACAACCGGTGGGTTTTGTCCATCGCTCGCGTGGGCTTCCGCTTGCCCCTTCCCCCTACCCCACCCTTTAATCCTCCCTTTCAGCAGTCGGGGACGCCCTCCCTCAGAGCCGAGATCCATAATCTTCTAGATCTCGGGGCGGTGGAACCCGTTCCCCTAGGGGAACGAGGGAAGGGCTTCTACTCTCGTCTGTTTACGGTGCCAAAACCCAATGTTCGGGAGGATAGCTCAGCAGCAACGTGCTCGCCTTGGAAGCAAGAGCACACAGAGCAACAAGGGTTCGATCCCCGGGTCTGCGCTTAGAAACCTCTGGGTATTAAGTGTGTTATAAATAACCCATCATATCAACCAGGCTGGCCTGCGCACCATTCAAGACCTTTCCCAGTTCAACGTTTCTTGTCCCCAAGAGAAATTCAAGATGATTACGCCCTGCCAAATAAAGTCCTCTCTTCAGAAGGGCGACTGGCTCAGCGTTGTGGACCTTCAGAATGCTTATATGCATATCCTGATTTGGAGCCCGCATCGGAAATGTCTGCGGTTCTCCTTGGGAGAAGAGCACTACCAGTTTCAAGTGCTCCCTTTTGGTCTCAACTCGGCACCACGTGTCTTCACGAAGATGATGTCAGTCATTGTGCCTTTTTTTAAGGCTACCGGGTATTCATGTGTATCCGTATTTGGACGGTTGGCTTCTGTGCGGTCTTTGTCCGGTGAGCCTCCAGCAATCTTCAGACTCTCCTTCAGCTCCTGTTCAGTCTTGGACTGTCGGTGAACTGGCGGAAATCCTCCATGAGGATCTTTCAGAACCCGATATTCCTGGGTTTCTGTTGGAACACGATCGACTGCAGAGTTTACTTGGCGGTGGACAGGATGGCGGCTCTGTTAATCATGTGTCAGGTCTTCATTCAGTCGGGGGGGCGTGGCTTAAGAGCCATGTAATAGGACGTGGATTTGGAGGAGCTCCCGTCCATCCGACATAGATCCAACAAAAAAGTGCACTAAAGTGTGCCTGTGGTGGACAATAGAAGCATCCCCACACGTGTGAATCCGAGGGGACCAGTAGTCTGAAGTCAGATGCCAGGAAAATGCGAAGAAAAGGTGCCCCTGGCACGAAGAAGTTGAGAAGGGTCGCACTCATAAAGATCTAAGATGGCAGACGCCACAAGAACAAAGGGAACCGGACCAACATAACACTAGTGAGCAGCGTGGGAGATCGGGGCTAATAAGCACCGAAACAGAGGTGTGGCTGTGGCGCGGAACGGCGCACCAGTTCTACTTCAGGCTGGGGTCTGCATACTAACCCCAGGTGTGGGCGGACACGAACGATCCACAACACTCCGGAACAGTGTTCGGAGAAGTGCGCTGTCCGCCTCCCCACCACCCGTGTGGAGGAGCGCGGCTTCAGAAGGTAATCAGCAGGTCAGACGAGGAGAAGACTGAGGCGAGAAGTTTACAGCAGAGCGTTGCATGAAACAATGTTGCACAATTGGAACAGGAGCTCCGGTACGGGCTGAGCGCAGAAGGCGCACATCAGCTGTTGCTGACACGGCGGCCCGAGTGCCAAGGGGACCTGAAGATAACGTGCAGGGGACACCTGGCCCTAAGCGCACCCGCGACCAACATCCAGCAAGAGGGACCAGCCGGAATCACGCAAGTACCAAAGACACGCAGGTCCGTATAGAGGCTTGCAGACATGGTGTAGTGGTTAGCCCCCAGAACAGATACTGAAGCGGATAACAGGGCAGCGCCGCGTGAGAGGGAGCGGGCCACAGCTGAACCCCAGGGTGTGACAACAAAGTAGCGCCTGCAAGAGCTGCCGAACAGCAGAGCCCTGCTGCAACATCAACGTGCACACCCAGATTGGACCCTGTAGCCAGGCTAACACAGGCAGGGCTATGCACGGAAGGAAACACAACCTGAGTCATCCCATTTACAGTTGTGGACCCAATAGTATAAGTAAATGGAATAGCAGAGTGGATCTAGGGAAGTGCAGAGACCCATCAGAAGAGACCCACCAACGGATAAAGAGGGGGCGCCAGACAAGCTACAGACCATCCATGGGGCGGTGCCTCACACCAACCATAATAAGGGCCTGAACAACAGAAGACCTGTAATAAGGATAAAAGGCAGTGAGTACTGGACTAACGGTACAGGGAACATCCGGGAAATAGCCCACATACACAGGGTCTAAAAGCACCCGAGACGCGAAAGTCTGACACCAAGGCAACCCACACACTCGAGATGTCGACCAAAGGGGCCAAATCCAAAGTGAAGCAGTCGTCGCTGGACATCTTCACTAAACTAAGTCAAGCCGGAGAAGGAGCCAGCCCCCGGGGGTGCACCCCACTAGAGAGAGAGACAAGGCACTGAGAGAAGATCAGAGAATCCTGGAGGCCATCGCAGCACTGAAAACCGCCTGGGAAATCAAACTGGACGAAGTGCAGAATTCCTTGGAAGCCAAAATAGACGCGGTTAGTGTAGACGTCAATCTGTTAAGACAGGATGTCAGGGCTATAGCCGAACGAACCGGCATGTTGGAAAAAGAGATGAAAGCCACCATGGAAACCAGCAAAGAAAATAAAAGTGAGCTACATATCCTGCAACAGAAGGTGGACAATCTAGAAAACAGGGTTGAAGAAGCGGAAGGGAGGGCGAGAAGGAACACCATACGTATTGTGGGACTACCTGAAGGGGAGGAGAACCCCGACCCCACCGAGTACGTCGAGGCCATGATACTACAAGAGATAGGCGCAGACACGCTATCTCAAGGTTTCGCAGTAGAAAGAGCACACAGGGCCCAGACAAGGAAACCACCGCCCGGAACCCCGCCTCGCCTGATCATAGCCAAGATACTGTGTTATAGAGACAGAGAAAAGATTCTTGAATACTTCAGGAAGGGTGGAACAATCTCTAGAGCTTCGGCGACCATCAAGGCATACCCGGATTACACATTCCTGGTACAAAAGCGACGCCTAAACTTCATATCGGTTAAGAGACGGCTGCGAGACTCCAACCTGAAGTACAGGCTGCTCTACCCAGCGAGACTCGGGGTCCTACATGGTGGCAAAGCTCACTTCTTTCAGACTCCAGAGGAAGCGACCAAGTGGTTGGACGGAATTAACTGTTCAGATGAAGCAGCAGACCGCGCGATGGTGGAGAATGATAAGTGAACTGCTGTTGTATCCCTCGTTTAAGATAGGAGGCTGGGAATGCGGTTTTGATACAGGGGGACACCTTGGCATAGGGTTGGGTACCTGAGGCTGAGGACACTAAAGATGTGTAGTGATGGCCACTGGGAGTGCACTGTGGATTAAACACGGGAGCTGCAACGTAGTTCGCGGCTTTACCCCAATTGCGTAGTTTAGGTAGGATATTGTAGTGTAATATCCACCTGCAGCGACCTTCACCTGAAGCTGCAAGGTGGAGGTCGAGAAGCAGGGGAGCCTGAGATCCAGGGATGGAGCTGGCCAACAGTTGGGGGGGAAGGGAGTTGGGAGGGAGGGCAGCGGGGGGCCAGCACTGGAAGTTTGGTTAAGGGGAGGGAAAAGGGCAAGGGGGAGAACAACGGAGAGGATACAGGAGCATATCACGGGTTGTCAACAAACACAACTAATCTTGCACAGGAAGAGGATGGGAAGAAGGGTGGGCGGAGTAGGATATAGCTGAAATGGGGGACCCAAGAATTGTGACCTGGAACGTCAGGGCGTTAAACACCTATATTAAGCACAACAAAGTTATGATGTACCTACAACGGCAAAAGATAGACAAAGCACTGCTACAGGAAACACACTTAATCAAAGAGAAACTAGAAGTGTTGAAGAGAAAATGGAAGGGGACCACAATAGGAGCTACATACTCAGTGTATGCCAGGGGGGTCTTCATATGGATCACGCCCCACGTCTCATTCAAATTGTTACAACAGGAGGTAAGAGAAGACGGCCGAATGGTGTTGGTAAAAGGGATGGTGGGTAATAAAGTGGTTAATCTGATCAATATCTATGCCCCGAACAATGACACTGCACCATATCTCAGAAATCTGTATGCCATTATCAGCTTATATATGGAAGGAGAGGTCATAATGGGGGGGGGGCTTTAATTTCACCCTGGACCCCAAGATGGATAGATCAGATGATAAAGAGACCAAGCCCAGCACGGCAGCAAAAGCTCTGACCACACTTATAAGAGATTTCCAACTCACGAAGATATGGAGGAAGCTTCACCCCGCTCGCAGGGGGTACTCCCATTATGCAGACCCACAGGACATCTACACCTGGTTGGACTACATACTAGTGTCTGGCACCATGGTGGAGCAGATTAAGCAGGCAGAGTATAAAGCGGCAGTCCTATCAGACCACACTCCCCTTGTGGTGACGTGGCAGATCTCGCCGCCCACGCTCAGAATACCCACATGGAGACTTCGAGCTGACGCTCTCAAGGATACCATGTTTAGGGAAGAACTAAGGAAAGCAATACAAGAGTACTTTGAATTAAATAAGCGAAGCGTTGAGTCGGCCAGCACACTCTGGGAGGCGTTTAAGGTGGTGATAAGGGGGACAACAATATCACAGTGTACCGGGTTATTGAATGGCATAATGACAGACCTACAAGCTACAGAAAGGGAGATTGAAGATAAAATGCGAGAGAGACTAAACACCCCGGAAAAGGCAGAGGCGATTAGACAATTAACAGAAAAATGTAAATCGCACTGGGAGAGATTATGCAACCTCAACTATAGAAAATACATAGAGAGGCAACATGCGGAAGGAGATAAACCAGGCTGATTACTAGCCTGGCTGTGCAAGAGTGAGACCCCCAAAGCAGGTGATCCGAGAGATACGTAGTGAGGAGGGCATACTTGTAGGGACACAAGAAGGGGTGAATGAGTGCTTTCAGGGATACTATAAGAAATGATATGCTGAGAAAGTAGAGGCAGAGGAAATGGACATAGAAGGGGTGCTGGAGGACATTATCCTGCCTAGGCTTCAGGCAGAGAAGAGGGAGAGGCTCAAAGCACCACTGAAATTGGACGAACTGGCATATGTAATTCGTAACCTCCCTACTAATAAGGCGCCGGGGGCCGATGGCCTCCCAAGTGAATTTTACAAGACCTACATAGTAGACCTGCTTCCACCACTGCTTGCCATACTGAACAAAGCATTTGAACGGGGCACACTCCCGGAGACTACGAGGGAAGCGATCATTGTCCTGCTTCTCAAGCCGGGTAAAATAGACACCGACTGCGGTTCTTACAGACCACTGTCGATGTTAAATCAGGATAGTAAGATTCTCAGCGGTAATGACAAACAGATTGAAGCCACTGATCAGCACCCTAATACACCACGACCAGACGGGATATGTCCCCCAGCGGAGCATATCTGGTAATCTCAGGAGATTACATCATATTATAGACAAGACCGCTGGAAGCTCCCAAGAACTGGCAACAGTCTCACTAGACGCAGTCAAGGCTTTTGACTCAGTCAAGTGGCCCTGGCTACTAGCGGTCCTAAAAAAGTTTGGGATGGGGCCAGTTTATCTGCAGTGGGTGAAGCTATTGTATAGCGCACCGATAGCGAGAGTTTGGAAAGGGGCGGTGGGCTCGGAAAGGTGGATGTTAAGCAGAGGAACCAGACAAGGCTGCCCCTAGTCCCCGATGCTGTTCATCATAGCATTGGAGCCACTAGCGGCGTACCTTAGATAACAATATGGGGAGGTGGGCATTACTACAAAGAGCAGTCAGCACTTGATATCATTGTACGCAGATGACCTGTTATTTTATCTGAAATATCCTGAAGAAAACTTACAATATGTAATAGGGGTATTAGATCGTTATGCACTATTATCGGGCATAACGGTAAACCCAAGGAAGTCCACAATATTCCCGTTAGGGAGATATAGGGGTATGCCCAGGGAGGTGCTGCCGGTGCTACAGATTGACTGGGCGGTAGATACATTTAGATATCTGGGATAAATGTATATCACAGGGCTGAAGATGAACACAAGAATAACACAGAGAAAGCAGTGGAGGGGATCCAAAGTAGTATGGCATTCTGGACGAGGTTGCACCTAACCATGATGGGGAGGACAGCATTGCTCAAAATGATAGTATTGCCCAGGTTGTTGTATAATTTTGCAAATGTCCCATTTTTTTAAATACCAAAACGTGTTTTCAATAAACTCCAACATACCTTTAGAGGGTTCATCTGGCACAACACTAGGAATAGGGTGGCCCTGTGGAAATTGCACAACCCACACGACCGGGCAGGTATTAAACTACCCAATTTTGAAGTATACTATTTGGCGAGCCAACTGCAATATGTGGCTAGATGGCTATCTGAAGACACCACATCTGAGTCCAGACTACTGAGGGCGGAATGTACACCGTACTTCCTGAATTAATGGATGTGGACAAAGGAGCCACCGACAAGTGAGAGGGCAGCACTACTGTCCCAGCGAAGGAAGATCTGGTGGAGGACGTGGAGGAAATTGGGTAGCCAGACACCGTACTCCCCGCAGGTCCCTCTAGTGAGACTGCGAGGGATAGACTATCAACTGAGATGTGGCATAAGGAAATATTGGGAACCAGTAGGGGTGGCAACGGTAGGGGACGTGTGGCATGGAGGTTGCAGGATAGAGTTTGATATCCTAAGGGAAGACACTGGCCTACACAGCGGGAAATGGTTGTATACTAATTGACCTTTTCACAATTGACCTCGGGAGAATCGGCCTTGGGAGAATTGACCTAATTTAGAAGGTCAATTGGGACATATATGTGGGGGGGAACCCCCCGCAACCCCCCACCCATTCCAAAACCCCCTGCAACTCCCCACCCAATCCCCTTATATTATTTATAATCCAAAACCAACCCAATACATATATAAAATAACTAAAATTATATGAAGGTCAATTGTGCAGAAGTTCAATTAGGACCACTATAATTAAGTCAATTGTGCAAAAGGTCAATTGTAAAAGGTCAATTTGGGTAATACCCGGGAAATATATCGCGTACGTGAGGCTGATAGCTATGTTTAAAGAAACATGGTCGGAAGTAGAGCTGGCCGAACACGCAGACGAGACCTTAGAAATGTTTCAAGCAGTGTCAGACGGGGGACACAAGATTTCTAGAATCTATGAATTATTCATGTCTAGGGTGGGAAAAGAGGTGGTTCAGACAAGGCGAGATTGGGAGCAAGAAAGTGGGGAGATAATGAGTGACGGCCTATGGGAAAGGGTGCAAGGGTACAACAAAAAGGTGTTGAGGAATGCCCGATTACAACCAATTCAATTGTATATCACTCAGAGCATATATGACCCCCAAGAAAATTGCCAAGTTTGCAAATGCAGCTATACAGAGATGCCCGAAATGTGGGGAGGAGAATGCTGGGATTGTACACATGTTCTGGGCTTGTCCCGAAATAGCCAGATATTGGAAAGAAATAGCGGACCGGATGGCAACCAAAGGGATTGTACTGGTAGTAGACACCCTGTGGGCGTGTATGGTGGGGGCTTTCCCCAGACCGAGTAAACTTAAGCATGTGAGCAAGCTCAAGGACCTGGCCTATATTTTAGCCAAACAAAGGAAAGCCATTGGATGGAAAGCTCAGGTGAGACCCAATGTAGAGACCTGGTGGAGGGACCTTCTGCAGTGGGCTGAGGCTGAAACAGTGTTCTGGAGGGAGGCAAAATGCAAACGGGGTGAAGAGGAAGCAGGAACATTGATGGCATGGCAGCACTTGATTGCATCACTTGACGGGCTTGGGACCCGACGAATTGGACCTGGATAGCTCCCAGGATTATGGAGAAGAAGAAGAGACAGTTGTGGACTAGTGGACCGTGATGGCTCCTCAAAGAGACTTTACTGGGGGGAGTGGAAAAGGAAGGGGGGAGTTGGGGTTTGAGTAGTTATGCACCATGTTTAGGTGCATTGTTTGTGTGATTTTCAAGAAAATTATAAAAAACCAATAAAAACATTTTTTTTAAAAGTCTTCATTCAGTCGGAAAGCATGTCGGCCTGGTGGTTCCAGAGGCTTCTGGGCCTCATGGCCTCGTGTGTTCTTGCTCTTCACCATTTGCATCTCAAGATGCGACTTACGCAGTTGGCTCTTTCGGAGCTCCTGGCTTCAGGCAGTGGACCCGGACACCAAAATGGTTCTGGTTCCACCCTGCATGATGACAGATCTCCTATGGTGGTCTTCTTCCAGCAATCTGTCTGTGGGTGCGCCTTTTCAGGAGCCCTCCCATCAGGTGACCATTACGACAGACTCCTCCCTTATCGGGTGGGGTGCGACGATGGATCATCTTCGGGTTTTCGACCTATGGTCACCGCAGGACAGACAATTTCACATAAACTATCTGGAGCTTATGGTGATTTTCCTGGTGCTCAAAGCTTTCAAGCCAGGGATTGTGAACTAAGTGGTCCGCATCTGCACGGGCAATGCGGTATCCATGTTTTACGTCAACAAGCAGGGGGGTACCAGGTCACCTGCCCGTGTAGATCTAGCCATTCAGATTTGGGAATGGGCCATGTTAGGCAGAATCCTGTGCAGCTCCCTTAGGGAGCACTACAGAAGATTAGGACAACAGGTATATACAAGAAATCCCCTTTGTTATCACTCTGTACCACACCGATTTAGTTGGTAGCTGTGGCTGAGCAGTCAGACTTATCTCAAGAGGGAGATGAGCAGTATTCAGGGTTTACACAATAGGACTACAGTACTATGGAACAAGGAAACACTGACCAAAGCTTTGTATCAAAAAGAATATATATATTTATTTTACACACTCTTAAATCAGCACACAAGTCATTAGTATTAAAGTAAGTTAAAACAGTCAAGAAAAGTATACACAACTCCCTATTTAAATTGTAGACAAGTTTGAGCAAGAGTGAAAACTGAGCAAAGCGGCACACTGTAAACCAAGCAGAAATGGCACTCTATGCAATTTCTCAAAAGGAAGTTAAAAGGACAAGTTATACAGATTCAGACTCAGAAACACACCAACAACACTTCCCAAGAGGATTGTGAACAGGTTAGGCAAGGCAGTACTTACGCATAAGCAATACTTGAGTGAAAACCGAGCAAAATGGCACTTCAGCAATACTTGAAAAGGGAAGGAAAGATACTTATAAGAGTTTAGGTGCACCAACACATTTCTTGAGGAAAAGCAATCTAGAGAAGGCAGTTGTAACAGATTTAGCCAGAGTCAATAGGCCTGTGCCAGTGTCATTGGTGCCCAGGCTCAAACTGTTCTAGTAGCTACAGTCAAGTCTTTGTTTTTGTTTAATGATTTGAAAAGGCAGTTGCAGAATGTAAAAAGACAATGTTAGACGATAGGGGCGGCCAACCCAGAAGGTAAGTAAAGGATTTAAAACACCTTTAGCAGTACCTAGAGAAACGGGAGACCTGGCAGAACAATGTACCTTAAAAGTGTAAGAGGCTCCTGCGGTGGCGGTAGCTCCTGGCAGTTCCTGCAGTTTGGGAGATCCAGCAGAGGAAGAGAGGCTCTCGGCGTGGAGGAAGGTTCGAGTTACTGCACTGCCCAGGGATGAAGCCAGCCGCGGCGATGCCAAAACGAAATAAAAGGTACGCTCCTTTAAATCGCGGTCGTGGTGGACGGGTGCCTGGCTATCCGGTTTCCGAGTGCTTGGCACTGGCGATTCGATCAAGGCAGGTTCTGGAAGGCGATTGGGAAACTGGTTGGCCCCACCAGCTCAAGGGAAGAAGACTCTTGCAGGTGAAGATCTTCTCGAGTCGTTGGAGAAAAGTGGTGAGGATCTGCAGCAGGGCTTCACCGGTGGTTCAGTCGTTGCAGATGTCTTCAGCTTTTCTCCTCTTTGGGTTTCTTAGTTCCAGTGGCAACGTCTTGTCCTCCAGTCCTCAGAGCCCTGCTTTTATGCAGAAAAACCCCATTCATACAGCCTAGCTGTCACTCAATTAGTGGGGTGGCTATCCTTGCGGGATAACCCCTGAGCCTATCAGGTCAGAGTGCGACTTGGGTTGCCTAGGTAACCCTGTCCAGGGTGCCTATTCCCCCTCCCAGACATCCTGTCTACCCCAGACTCAGTGGCGCCGAGAGGAGGGCTTCTGTGCAGAAGCCCGCCGAAAGGACAACAAAGGATCCCCGACCTGGGTTAGGATTTTAGAGAAAGACACGAGAAAGAAATATTAACAAAGATCTGGCAATAAAAACCTATCGGAGTAAAGTTAATATTAAAATAAACCGGCGGTATGTAAGAGGCTGTCAGTAAAGGGGGTAGCCTCGAACAATGGGAAAATCCCATAGGGAAATATTTGCGGTTGAATATTTATGGTAGTAACCACTGCCACCAGCCAGAAACTTTGGAGAGAAGGACTGTACGGTACCCTCTCGAAAATGAAAGACCAGGGAAAAACTTTTAACCCTTGCCAGTACTTCCATAGTAAAATGGGTTGTACTGGTTTTGTTCATATTTATTGACTAGTAAAGTCAATGGGGACTTTAAATGCCCAGGGAGATAGTAGTCAGTTCCGGGGTATGAATTCTATGTATGGGGGTCACTATGACACCCCTGGGTTATTGCACTGGGGGTACTGTGTAACACATATGTAAAAAGATGATACCTATGAGGGTGAGAAAAACCCCATAGACCATAAGCACAAAAAATAGCCTAAAACACACATCAGCAACATGTCTAAGAGTGGGAAAAAGAGTCTCGCTCTTAGCAGGAGAAAAAAAATAAACCCCTGAAATCCAGCAAAGCTTCTGGGGGACTCTATAGGTAAGGGAAATTAGCCTTAGAAGAGAATTCTCCCTGGGAGGCGCTGTTGAGCAGCCGACAAGATGGCTGCCTAGCTGTGGAGCTCAGTGCCCAGCAATCTTTTATCGGTCTGCATCGGCGGTGAAGAACAATATCCAGCACTGGAAATACTTGCTCAGGGTAGCATTGGATGTGTGCTACATTTACATCTAATTTCGGCTGGAACCTTATTGTTGGGACTGTGCTGCGGCGCCTGGTCATTTGGGCCGTCTGGGCTGTGTGGGGCCTGTCTGGGCCATGCTCTATCTGAGCTCTTGTGACCTGCTGTGAGGCTGCCTGGAGGTGCTGCCTCTCACCCCCCGTCTTAGGCGGGCCTGCGGCGGACCCTCCTCGCCCGCCTCTGCCTCTGGGAGCTGGGTGGGCTGCCGGACTGTGTCTCCCTCTGCGGCAGAGGCTGTGCGCACGCTCCACCTGCGGGTGGTCGCCGCAGGGGGCCTCGCTCGGCTTCGCTTCACGGGCTGCCTGCGTGGCTGGGACATCGGTCCCCCATCGCGGGCGGCCGGCGGTTGGCTGCTGCGGCCGCACTGCTGTGCTGTTTGGACTCTGGGCCCGCTCCATCTGCTGCGTGATTCTTGGGCTGCTGAGACTGCAGGTGAGGAGCCGGGGGGACCGCCGGACTATTACTGCCTGTTTTATATCAATTGACCGGACGGCCCCCCCGGCCCTTGCTCCTGTGCCTGACGATCTGCCTGCATTGGGGCCCCTGCATTGTTTGTGCATGTTGGGCCCCACTGCCCTTGTGGGGGCACGCAGTATGCGCTGGGGCCCACACCCCCTGTACCTCCAGCTGGCCAACAGTCATATCAACGTGGGAAGACATCCCTCCCCTGGCACTGCTCCTAACAGTGTGGGGGCACCTATTAATACCTATATTGCGGCGGTGCTGATCTATGGGAGTTCAGGCCTCCCTGGTCACTGAGAAACATCACACTTGCTTTGTAAGACAAACTGGGCGGTCTTCTAGCACTTTGCCCTGTGTGCTCCTTTTTTTTTTTTTTCTTTTTCTCCGTGCCTGCATCTGAGCCCCACTCTGCTCTTCTCTTCAACGCATCCTGCTTAGGTGTCCCCCTGATGCTACGTTTGGATGCCGGAGGCCCTGTGATTACTGGCTGAGCTCTGATGCATGGCGCGGTGCCCCGTCCCTGACTCTGTGGCTTCCCGTCTGGGGCCTTCGCTGGACCACTCTAAGTGCGGCTTCACCCAGGGGGGTGCTGGCGCTCTTGCCCGCATGGACTGTACCCGCACTTTGTGCCATCTTGCGCGGTTGCCCCTGGGGTCTCTCTGAACTATTTCCTGGACTACGCAAGCAGCGCCTGCGCATATCTATACGCAACACCTTTTGTCTTCGGGATGCCCGGTAGATCTCGTGGGACAGCCAAAACCGGGGCCACAGACAAGTTTACAAAACCGACACCCAGAGCGGAGCAGGGTGCCACCCCCTCAAATACCGCAGACATGGAAGCATTATTGGACCCCCCTCAGCATGACCTTGCAGCGATAATGGAATACATGGCAAAGAACTTTGCCTCCTTCCACGAAAAGCTGGATGACATCAATGCGAATGTGGCCGCACTCAGGTCAAAGCTGGATCAGCATGGCACCAGGATCACTGAGGCTGAGTCCAGAATTGGGGCAAATGAGGATGGCGTCCATACTCTCCAAAATACTGTTGCAGAGCTTGTGCGCGATATGAAGAGTGTTAAGGCCAAGTGTGACGATCTAGAATCGAGATCACGCAGAAACAACATCTACATCGTGGGAATTCCTGAATCTGCACTTAAGGGCCGCATGGAACTGGCGTTGGAGACCCTCCTTAAAGATCTTCTTGGCGAACCCCCCGCTCTCACCGCTTTTCACAGTTGAACGGGTGCATCGCTCACTGGGTCCCCGTCCCAAGCCAGGTGACTTTCCCAGGCCAATAATAGCGAAGGACCTCAGTTATAGGGACAGGGAGCATATATTGCGCCTGGCACGGGAGAAGTGCGTGCTGAGGATGGACTCGCAAATCATCAGAATCTTCCCTGACTTTTCTGTGGCGGTCCAGGAGAAGCGCAGACAGTTTAACGGGGTGAAGAAAATGCTTCGTGAAAGGAAGGTTGAATATGCAATGTTGTTCCCGGCGCGGCTGAGATTCACCTAACACAACAAGTTGTACTTTTTCACGGTTCCGGACGAAGCAGTGAAATTCATCGAATCGCAGATCCCACTTGAGGCGTCTCCACAGGACTCGATGGACAATGACATCCGTCATTATCTTTTCATTGGAAAGTTCAGCGTTGAAATCCTGTCACCGCCCGAGAAGCACCTTGCGCTGCACTGCTTGCTTAATTGGGTACACGGCAGTGGTGTCCCCCGCTGCTTTTGCAACACTAGGCTTTTTGGTTGGTTTTCTGTATTGCCCCGGTTGGGCACATGGGTTTGGGCTGCTGGGTTGGTTATGGTATTCTGGCGCCTTTGTTATGGGTGGGGTGTATTACACTTCTGATCGGGGTTGGGCAGTGCGGGAGGGGGGTGGCAATGTTGTGGGTTGTTTATTTGCAAAAAGCACGAGAGTGAGGACGCTGGTGGTAAAATGGTGTGGCTTTAATGAGGCTGTGTGCAGGGCATGGCGGGCAGAGTATGTCTGCAGGGATGTCATTGGACATGTCACTATGTCCCTTAGTCTCATGTCCGCGGGCTGAGTAATTGCACTAAAACCCGCAGGATCACGGCATATGCTCAGCGGCATGGAATCAAAATGCTCCTTAAAGAAACGCACAATATGGGGCACCTTCCAACATGCCTGGCTCCGACCTGGGGCTCGTATAGGTACTATACAAAATATTCAACCCAGTCTACGGGTGTGCTTAATCTGGTCCACAAATCTGTCCGAATTTCATTGGGCACCAGTCACCTGGATCCGGAGGGTAGATACGTGATTCTCCATTGCTCTCTGGAATGTCTGGAATTATATGATATGGCATTTGTAACGCGCCTATACACAAGTGTTTCAAGGCGCGAGAATGAGTCTCTCAGGCTGGCCACCCTGCGCCAGTCCATGCGCGAAGCCCTCATAACCGTCCTTCCCAAGCCGGGTAAACCACCAGACGAATGTGGGTCCTATAGACCCTTGTCTCTAATTAACACAGACGCAAAAGTCTTTGCCAAGGTCATTGCAAATCGATTTCTTCCCATCATGACACACTTGGTCCATCCCTATCAGATTGGCTTCGTCCCCTGCCAGTCAACATACCTCAACATTCGCCGGCTGTTTAATGTCATGGCCAGAATAGACCCGGACGCGAATGCAGTAGCAGTTACTCTTGATGCCCAGAAGGCAATCAATATGGTGTCTTGGTAATACATGTGGGCTGTGCTTTACAAAATGGGTATTGGTCCCTGCATGATGTCGTACATCATGTCGTACACTAACCCCATGGCCAGAGTCCTGGTTAACTCCCATCCCTCGCCTCTCATCACACTCCATAGGGGCACGTGCCAGGGCTGCCCCTTCTCCCCAATTTTATTTGCGCTGATAATTGAACCCATGGCCGACTATATCAGGGATAAACACAGCCGAAAGGGTATACGTCTGCGGGATTCTCCAGAGATAATCTCGTTGTATGCAGATGATGTACTCCTTTATATATGGGTCTATCCATTTGGACTCAGTAATTCGAGATGTTACCAAAATAGGCACATTCTCAGGGTTTACCATAAACTACACTAAGTCTGAAATATTCCCGCTCACCATTGCTACCCCCCAACCAATATGTGAATTCCCCCTTCGGTGGTCAACAGACGGAATTAGATATCTTGGGGTTAACATATCCCTCTCTAGATCCTCACTGCTGGCCGACAATTAATCTGCCGTGGCGCAGCAGGCGGGAGACCGGATGCTGAGATGGCGCCACCTTCCCCTTTCCCCTTAAGGCAGGCATTCACTAATCAAAATGATACTGGTTCCCAAGCTCTTATACACCTTCACAAATGTCCCGATTTGGCCCGGGAAGCAATATGTTCAGAATCTCCATACCCTATGCGCCCAATTCCTATGGCACTCTGGTGCAGTTCGTAAAAAGTACTAAAACATGACTCTCCCATATGATAAGGGGGGCTTCACGGCCCCTGACCTTGCTCGTTACTGGATAGCTGCTCAAGCACAACATGCTACACATTGGTATGTATTTTCAGACGCCTCCCACCCCCATGTGAAACCTGAGAAACTTGCAAGCGAAGGGGTTAAAATTCTGTCCCTTATCCTTCATCATACATATCGGGCTGATGCTCCGGCGGACCCTGTGGCTGCCACAATCATGGCGTGGAGATGGCTATTGTCATCCTACTCTGATTCCTGCCCGTACTACAAATGGCTGCCCATATGCCAATTCCCGGGTCTCAGCCCCACTCACGACAAACTCCTTATGAGAAACTGGCAGGGCCTCGGCTACTGTATGCTATCTGACCTATTTCTCGACGGGAAATTCATCACCCCGCAGACATGGCGTTCTGGTCAATCTGGCTCGGCGCTGGAACTGTTACAATATTACAGATTGAGGGCGTCGATCAGCGCCATGTGGCCATCTTTCCCCAATGAACCCCCAGATTCACCCGAAATCCACTTTATAACTAACTTGCCTGGGGTGAGAGGCGCAACATCTTCACTATACAAAATGCTGCTAGGGAAGTTGGGTAACACCTCTCCTTCGACCAGGGAAGCATGTAGCAGCAAGCTGAACCTAACTATCACTGATGCCATGTGGGGGAGAATGTGCATGCATACATGTAAGGTCTCCCTAAATGCCAGATTTCGCTGTATACAATACAAGCTTTTGAATCGCCTATATTACACTCCGTGTAGAGTGGGGAAATTTGTGAACGGCCAGGCCCGTAGTTTCCCGAGATGTAGGTGCATGGAAGCAGACCATATCCACATGTTCTGGTCTTGTGATGCGTTGGGCCCTTATTGGAAAGCCATCATGGAGGCTCTGGCTGAAATAACTGGGATCCACATTGCACCGGACCCCCTGGCCGCTCCGTTCGGGCTATGGGACGGGCCTGAGTTGAGCAAGGCGTCCGGATTCCTGAACATTGGGACTATGATTGCCAAAAAATGTATACTGCATTGTTGAAAGCATCGCTCCCCTCCCTCTTTTGAAATGTGGCTGTAGGCCCTCACCTGGACTATATTAATGCTCTCCCCATGACCTCTTGTCCCAAGAATGTATGGGCCGACTTTTGTAGCTATCTGAATAGTAAAGATAACATTGAACTACTCTCCCCTGTCGGACACGTAACCCCTGCTTTTCTTTGAGTGGCTTCGAACTGCATGAGACTGTTAGAGATTCTGTCTGCTGCTTTCTGCTCCCCCGCCCCTGTATGCAAATGCCATTCAGTTATTTGCAATGTCTTTTGTTATGTGCACTGTTCTTGTCCGCTGGTTCTTGCTTTGTGTTAATAAAGAAAAGTAAAAAAAAAAAAAAAGAGGAGAATTCTCCCTAACAGGCCATTCAGCACAGTGTTTGGCTGTTGGTGGTACACATTCCTGGCCAGCTGAATGTAACGGCAGATTCTCTGTAGGCGAGCAGTGGTCAGCTACGAGTGGGAGCTGAACACGGAGATCCTTTCAGACCTCTCTCGCCATTGGAGCACTCCAGTAGTGGACCACTTTGCAACTTCATCGAACAGGAAACTTCCTCTTTTATGCTTCCAGGAATGTGCTCGGAGCCTCTTCCCTGGGGGTTGCTCTCGAGATTCCGTGACACAATATTAGGGCCTACTCCTTCCCGCCTCTTCCTCTGATTCACCGGGCGCTATGCAAGCTCAGGAACACGTCGAATTGCACTCTCTTGTTCATAGCCCCGTAGTGGCCAGCCAGATTCTGTTTTTCGGAGCTTCAGCATCTGTCAGTCTGCTCACTGATCAGGCTTCCGCTGATTCCCAACCTGCTTCACTAGAGCGATCAGCAGATGTGGCACCCCTCCCTACAATCATTCAGCTTGGCGGCCTGGTGCCTGAGTTCAAATCTTTAGAAAGATTCAATTTGTCCGCGGATAATATGCGTATCATCCAGGTGGCTAGAAAACCTTCGAAAAGGTCTCACCATAGGAGCAAATAGCTCAGTTTCTGTCACTGGTAGCAAAAAAGCTAGACCACAGAGAATCTGCTATCGATACGGTTCTGTCCTTCATTTCTCATCTGGCAGCTTCGGGCATGCATGTCTTGTCTTGCAGGACTTATTTGTCGGCTATTGCCGCTTACCTGTCTTTGGACTCTTGCTCTTTTTCTTTAACAAATCCTGTCATTAAAAGGCACTTTGCAAGTCTATTGCATCTGTATCCACCTGTGCGTAACCTGCATCCTAAGTGGGATCTGAATGTGGTTCTTACTGCTTTATGCCATAAACCCTTTGAGCCCATGGCTATGGTGGTTTTGAAATTCCTTTCATGGAAAATGGCTTGTCGGTAGAACATCCATTCCTCACCTTTCACAAGGTTAAGGTTGTCCTTCAGACCAATCCTTCTTTCCTACCAAAGGTGGTATCCAATTTTCATCTGAACCAGTCTATTTCCTTACCAGTTTTCTTCCCAGAACCGGCCTCAGATGCCGAGATGGTTCTGCATAATTTGGATGTAAGACGAGTGCTTAAGTTTTATTTGGACAGAACATATAATCTTCGGAGCTCTTCCCAGCTCTTGGTGACCTTCGGTGACCCAAAAGGAAAACCAGCCTCTAAAGCAACTATCTCCCGATGGATTGCTTCTTGTATCTCTGAGGCGTATACCATTCAGGGCCTTCAGCCTCCGAAGGGAATTTGTGCCCATCTTGTGCAGGGCTAAGCAGCTGCCATTGCCTTCCAAAAATATGTTCCTGGGAAACCATTGCCAAAGCAGCTACATGGGCTTCCCCGTCAGCTTTTGTGAAACATTACTGCTTAGACCTGAGCTCCAGGGCTGATGCTCAGTTCCGACAAGCTGTTCTCAAAAACATCTTTCAGTAAAGGAGTTCCATCCACCCATTATCCTGTAAGGAGTGCTTGGTAATCTCCCAAAAGTATGGAGGAAAGGGGACGGAACGTAGGAGTGTAACAAAGTTATTCACCGTAGTGACTACCTTACTCCTAATCCATAGTCTCCTTTCCGCCATACGCCCGCCCGCTGTACCCTCTAATAAGTATCCTCGATTATTGCTTAAATGGTCTCAGACCTGGTGATAGAAAAGGACTGAAGGGCGATGCGCGGAGCAGAGCTAAGGAGGGCAGGGTTACGGCCACGTGCGGTACCCCACGTAAAAAGAGAAGGACACATTTTTCAATTTGATGCTTTTTTACAAAAAGTGCTCCGTTCCCGTCCCACGGGACGAAATGTCCCAAAAGTATGGAGGAAAGGGGACTATGGTCTAGGAGTAAGGTCGTCACTACGGTGAGTAACTTTGTTAATCTCCTGGACCGGGAGGATCACAGCAGTCAAAATAAATCTGGTACTCAGACTATTATACCATTGCCAGGCCCTCCCAGTTCCTTTTCCCAGAAAAGATAGGCAGAAACTGCAGGCAAACATCTTGAAATTTGTCTGGGGGGGAAAGCCACGCATCACCAGAAGAGTCATGCTCCGGAGCCCGGGGATCAGTGGAATGGGGGTTCCGGAGGTGGACAGATACTGCCTAGCAGCCCATCTCTCAGCAACATTCGTGTGGCAATCAGGCACTAACAGACCCAGCTGGCTGAAGTTGAAGGAATCCTAGAGCAGCTATCCACTAGCGTCCCTCCCGCACATCGCCTGACCTAGGACTCCCACAAACACGGGGCCGCTGCTGGCAACCAGGACTATGGTGGAGAGCTGGAGAATAGCAGTCTGGAGGTGGAGCAGCTGTAGTACGTTGGGCCCACTGTCCCCGATCTGGGGGAACTCGGACTTCACCCCCGGACTGGAGCCGATGAGTTCACCAGGTGGAAGACAGGCTGGTTGAAATGTATTGCAGACTTTTTCACGGACGGCACCCCGATCACTTTTTTTTATTTTTTAAAATAAGTACAACGTGTACACACACATATTAACATATGTCATATAACAGACACCAACAAGCTGTCCATTTCCATGACTTCCATATTTAACGTCAACATACACTATTTCACTCAATGTTACTGTTTACAGGAGATATTCCTTCTGTTGGTGTCAGGCAGGTTTCGATTATTTCCAACAGCCACGTTAAAGGAAGTATTAGTTTTAAATCAGTTCCCTGAAACATCAACTTCCACCAATCGTCTGCACACAAGGATGGATGGTTTAGGCTCCAGGGACCCAAGTGAATTGTCCTCTCAGATCTTAATTTAGTACAAAATAGCACTGAATGTTTAAGTGATTCATTTTCGCTTGAACACAACCTACATTCAGGTGTCAAATGTCTATAACCCTTCCATAGGAGAAGCCGATCAACAGTTTTAAACATGTTCAGTCGAAACAGTATGAACAGTCTGCGCGCCTGCGGGTTGGGAAATAGTGCCACGTAGTTCTGAAGAGTGTTGAAGGCTCGTGCCTCTAATGGCATGTCGCTCATGCGACTAGCGGCTGATCTCTCCACACAAGTTTCGTCCCAATCTGCACTCCAGATTTTAAGCTTGGCTGCATCCGGATTCTCATGAAGCATATCAACTTTGATGTCATATTTTTTTAGGATTGCCTCACATCTGTTTGTCCACATGTAGACAATTTTGGAGTTAGCGGGTAAGATGTCGTGAAAGATATCGAATTGTGGAATCTGCGCACGAGTGCAGGTCTTTCGGTACAGGTTCAACAGGCTCCAACATATTCTTGCGTGCACCGATATTAGTGCAAGCTCATATCTTACACCCCTAGGGAGGGTTAGTACCTTAGTCCAAAAGCAAATTTCCAAGGATACCCAGGTCTCATAAGGACAGCCAAGCGCATTTTCTGCCCCATATGTCACAACCGGAATGACCTTCTGTTGATAGGACAAAACGGGTCGTAATGAAAATTTACCAAATTTCTTATGGATTATCAATGCCTGGCTTGCTAGTTGTTTGCATTTCCTTTTAGTTTCCGCCAGCCAGGGCCCGTCATTTATGGCAGAGCTTATTGTCATCCCAAGATATTTGACATTTTGAGAGATCTGAAGCGTTTCTTGTCCTAGGGACCATTTTATGTTTTTTCTATTGGACACTCCACCGCCATTCAGGTTCTGCAGGACCAATATTTCGCATTTCTTGGTGTTGATCGCTAAGTTGTTGGATGTGACGTATCGTTGCACAGCATTTAGTTTTCTTTGCAACCCGATAGACGTCACATCCATAACGATCAGGTCATCTGCATAGAGCAGCCAGCTTAAGTGTGTATTGGCGACCTTTGGCGGGAAGGACTTAACCTCGTTGATTGAGTCACCTATGTCAGAGATAAAGGGGCTAAATATGGCTGCGGCCAAAGGACAACCCTGTTTCACTCCTTTAAAGGTTTCAATGGAGGCGGATAAAAGGCCAGATTGATCCAGGCGAACTCGAATAGAGGTCTTCGTGTGGAGTTCTCTGATGGCTGCAGTTAAGTCCAACAGACACCCCCAACTCTTCAATTTAGCCCACAAAAGCGCTCTGTCAATGGTGTCAAATGCGTACGAGAAATCTATAAATGCTAAATACACCTTTGTGTTTGATTTGATAGCCTCCATTTTGATTATGTTTAGCAATAATAAATTTAGTGAGCAGCCCACGTGCTTTACGAAGCCTGATTGGCATTTATCCACATGGGCTGATGTTGTCGACCAGGCTACCAGTTTTTGCTGTAACATTGTGACGTAGATTTTGCCTGATACATCCAACAATGCACAGGCCGGTAGTTTTTCGGATTGGATCTATCACCCTTTTTAAAAATAGGTACGATAATCGCACACTTCCAAGATTTAGGCGTCTGACGGGTTTGGACTAGCCTTTTAAAGAGTGTCTCACAAAACTCTGCCCATATCTCTGGGAACTATTTGATAGTAAAGTTTGTGAGCCCGTCAGGGCCTGGTGCTCGCAAATGTTTTGCTTTTTTGATTATGTCCATTATATCATCTTTTGGAAAGACTAGAGCCCAGGGTTTGGACGTTTCCTTTGCTGCAATTTCCGAGGACTCATTTGAATGATATAAGGCTCCAAGGTGGGTTATCCAGTCAGCTTCTGACACCATACATGCTTGACTAGCGTTTTTGGGGGCATGCAAGTTGTTAATAAGGCACCAAAAGTCCTTTGTGTTTTTATTTTGCAAGATCCTCAACATTAGTTCAGCATCATTTTGCAACATGACATGCTTGTGCGATTTTACCCAGTTTTATACCTTTGCTTTGCAGCCTTAGCTGCTTGCAGACCGGCGGATTCATCTAGCATCTTATAATGTCTTAACTCACTACGTAAAAAGTGCTTGTGTTTCAAGAGCTCCAAATCAAAGCCATGAGCACGTACGTAGGACTTGTTTTTTGAGGGCCGCCTTTTTTTGGTTTAAATTGCATCAATAGCTGATCATATTCCAGAGATCGACTGACATTACAGTACTCGCTAGTCAGGTGTTCGAGCTCGTGCGTGTCCAATCTCAGGCGAACTCTATTTGATTGAGCCTGGATTTTGTGCTGCCACATAGATATTGGGGCTTTCAGTTTCGATGAAAATTCTGCTACCAGCATATCATGCTCGCTGTCATTTTTCTTTATGACCTTCATTGAGCTTATCCGCAGATGTAAAGGTTCTGAAACAAACATATAGTCAATTGTTGAGACCAGGCTTGCCCTATGCCAGGTGTAGGCTGGTGGCATGTCGTTGTGGGTGTTCCCGTTTAACATCTGAAAGTTAAGTGTGCCCATCTCTTCTGTCCATGATTGTACTAATAGGTTTTTTTCCGCATCCAACGGTTTGAACAGGTCAATGTTCAAGTCACCACGAATGACTGTTTGGCCATCCAAATCCTCCATCAGAAGGTCCAATATTTCCATTATTTTGTCTATAAAGACTTGTTTTCCGGCCCTTTTATGGTTCCAATACGTGTTTACCAACGTTATTAAATCAATACACGTTCCTAAGGGGCTGAGAAATTCTATGGAGGTTATCTGAATAATTGGGGAGTAGTTAGTTGAATTTACAATCCTCCAGCCTGAAGATCTTCTAATCATAGTGAGTAAGCCTGCCATTGGACAACCTTTTAAAGGTTTAATTGCGTGATTTAACGCAACATCAAAATCAGTGGTGAACGGGGCTTCTGTTAACCACGTTTCCTGTAAGCAGACTATCTGTAGTTGATTGATCAAGCCAATTTGAGTTGAATAGATGCAAGAAACCACAGGTATTCCAAGATGCAGACTGCACACGTCCTGCACTATGACTTTTTGGCATTATTGTTGTGATTTGATGCTCAATGCCTCAGACAACCAGAGCCACTCATGTGTTTCCATAGTGGGTTTCTCAAGATGGTCTCTCAAACCCTCAGTTGAGGCCGGGCGTATGTTTCCATTGATTGTTATTGTTATCCTATCTTTTTGGGGAGCCATTTCCATAAGTAGTATGGATGGTTCTTGAACAGGATGCTTTGATGATGGGTTATTTTTGACGACCACTTGATCCTTGTTAGTTCCAAGGCAAGAGCTTGTTTTTACTTCGCATTCAGTCAGGTTATTGACAGACTATGTTTTAAAGGTAGAGGCTCCCGCTAGAGGCATACAACAAACAGAATCGTCCACTCTGGAGTCCAATGAAGGGTACGTTTCGTCAAACTTATAGACATCGAAGCCTAGAGAGAACAACGCTATGTTGGCGTCCATAATAGTTGATGCAATCAAGGAAGATAAAATATGGAGGACGACTTTGTTGTTTCTGTTCTCATCAAGAAATTCTTCAAATCGTTGGAGCTTATTGCTCGCAGTGATGGCACCAAATGAAGTAGTCTAATGATGTTACCTCGATTCAGTATTAATTTGTCAGAGGGTTCCAGCCTCTCAATTATAAGGTTCTGAACCAAGGTTGACGAATTGGTGCTTCTGGGGGATGATCCTTTAATGAATTGCACGCGCTTTGGCAGTCCTTTTGGATCTTGAGGTCGGCCTATGCGTCTGCCAGTTTCGCACTCTTCGGGAGAACTTTTTTGCTCTCCTTTTTTCTCCCAAGACACGAAGTTAGGTTACACGCGAGAATTGGACCCTGGATCATTGGTACAATCAAAATGTCGGGGTACAGAATCCCGCATCCTTTTTTCGTGTAAGGTTAGGAAGACCGGACTGGCTGAGCAAGTTGGTTGTGAAGGCGAACTGTCGTCCTCGATGATAATGCGACAGATTCTGTCATGTGGGTTCAGTTCCTCTTGAGATGCTTGCGAGGACTCCTTTAAGTTGTAAGCGTTGTTAAGCACTCTTGAGGCCATACTGAGTACCTGAGGCTCCTTTGAGCAGCCCTGTGCTTTTAGGTTCGTCATGCCCTTGGTACTGCTCGGCTCAACAATCTCTGGCATTGCAAGATCATTTTCCAGATCTATATAGTCGGTGTCTTTGTAAGTTGACACATTTAACAACTCACTGGGTATGTCCTGAGCTGTCTCCACTGAAGCCACTTTGATGTCGATTATGGGGACAGCCTGTACAAAAGATACTTGCTGCCGTTGATTATTGGGTTGAGATGACGCAATTATGCATTTGTTAATGGTGCTGGCCACATTCTGTACTACATTTATGTTCCTCAAAAATTTCCAGGCCCCTTGTAAAGACTTATTTTTCCGACTTATTTGATTTTTTGTTTTTTTCGTTTGCTTTGGTGGTTGCATAATAACCCGTTTTGGTAAGACGGGAATCGTCGGGATTTGGGGGCCCCCATTAAATATTGGATAAACGATGGGTTGCGTCACGTCAGGAGCCTTTGGAGGAATGTTGTTAACTGCGTCCACACTCTGCCCCAACTGCGAGGAAGAGGCAACCTGAGAGTCGAGCTGCGCTTGTTTTGAGCTGCTCCGAGCTTGTTCAAATGCAGTATTAAAGGAAATGTCTGCAGTAGGGGCAATGCGACCACTCGCAGAAGTTGGTAGACCTACCGTTCCTGGAGAAGATGTCTGCTCATTTGTTGTTGTCGAGGAAGGAATCCTTAGCTCGATTGGGGCAAGGAACGTTGCAGGCTGTCACAGGCGCATCACTCGGTCTCGACAACAGTCTAGTGTCCACGGCCGTAGAGTACGCCTTTTCTAAAAGAGTTGTGTGGGGGGGCTTGTGTACCTCGTTGTTCAGCGTTTCGCTTAGATGAGGTGCTGTCAGGCACAAATGTTTCACGATGACATTCTCGGTTTGTGAGACGGCCCTCGGATTTAAATGGTGTGAGTGCCACTCTTGCGACTTCAGCCAGAAGTTTTTTTATCAAAGGTATCATTTTTCCTTTGATCGTTTAGAAGGCTGAAAGATGCATCAAGCCTCTTAATTCCTTCATGTTGTTCATTATATGAGCGGTCGCACACTTGTTCCAGATGAATTAACTTAGAGAGCACTAAGGCCACCGTTGTCGATAAATCCTTGGTTGCTTCCTGCATACTTTCGTATAATTTCATGAACGGTGCCAAGGAAATTGATGTTGATGAAATCAAAATGGCTTGTAGATCATGGGGTAAGACAGGGATGGTTTTATTAGGGGAGGACTCACGGACCTGATAAGGCCTTGTGTTTGTTACAGGAACTTCCCTGACTTGACGAATTTTTGGGAACGGACGTTCCATAAGAGAAGAATCCTGAGACTCCTCCAGGCACGACCCATTCCTTCCGGGAGACAGTGGGATGACCATACACAAGTCATTGTCGACAATGGCTTTCTGTTGTCGCGATAATAACCTCTTTTGAGAGGATAGCAAATGGGTAGATATGTCATCTAAATGACAGTTATTATCAGTATGGCCATCTGTTTTTGTTCCTTTGTAACACACTCCATGCCAAATGTCCTCATTTGCTCCCGTTAATTGAGAGTTTAGTCTTTTAACTGAATGTCTATCCATTTTAATTGGTGAATGCGGACACCCTCTGTGGGCATGCTCTTTACATGTTTTGTTCAATGCTATCAGGTTTGCCAGCACTTTATTTGCAATGCCCAGAGAGTCTCTTCTATTTTCCTTTTGCGTGACATCAACCTTGAGTACCTCGGTTTCTTGGATCCCTTTTATGAATTCTTGGTCATTAGAAACTGTGGGAGGGATTGGGAGTGCGAACACATCATCCAACAGCGCCTCAAACTGGGGGCTGCCGAGCATTGCGACCGGCGAGCTGGCGTTTAATGGAGTCCCACGAGGAGGGACACCAGCGCCGACAGACTCCCCGGCTCCCAGAGGCCCCAGCGGGAGAGCACCGGCGCCAACCTCCGCTCTCATCACAGCGTCAAAGCCTCCCTCAACCCCGAAACCGCCACCCCCAGGGAACAGACACACTTCCACTGGCACCAGCTGCGGCCCCCCCTGCGCCTCCCTCTGCTCGACACCCCCGAGCCGATCCATGGCAGCATCGGACAAGGTACATCCAGTCGCAGCAAAGACTCCACAAGACACGCCGCCGTCAGCACCCGGGACCAGCCCCCCCTCAGAAACCACAGAGGAGGCGGCGCCGCCGGGCCGTCACACGGTAAGTCCACAGGGTGAACACCAGCAACTTTGTCTCGTTCAACAGCGTTTTCCTGTGGATCGAGATCGTTTAGTACAGTTTGTGCCTCATTTTGCAGTAGATAGGAGATAAATTCAACATTCCCCGTCCCTTCAGCGAGAAGACAGTCAATAGGTAGTCAACCTGCCTCCTCAAATGAGTCTGCCACAGACGTTATGATACATGAATTAGTCATTTTGCTGGAATCAAGGGTACCAGGGAGAGGGGGTGCATGGTCTTCTGTGGTCGACACGCATGAAAAGTAACGACTTACTTTGTTGGTTGGTCCACGCTGGGTGAGTAAGTCAGTAGCAGCACTACCATCGCCTTCTCGCTTCTTTTGGGCGCGGGTCCTTGAAGCTGAGGATGTAGAAGTAGAATCCGGCATGGCCGTCCGCGAAGATTAGGGTGCCACCAGCTTACCACTCGCCGCAGCCTAACAGCCAGGAAAAGTTCACAGCCCTTCACTCCACAGGGCTTAACACCACAAGGGTGCTCGAGGCGGCCTTAAGTAGTCAGCTGACCCTCAGCTGCTAGAAATGTTAAAGGCACACGCACCTCAGGTGGAATGAGTAGAAATAAATAGGCTCCAGTAGTAGTAGACAAGTCTTCCTCCAACAGGCACAGCAGGCACTCGCCACAGCCTAACAGCCAGGAAAAGTTCACAGCCCTTCATTCCACAGGGCGTAACAGCACTGGAACAAACCCTGACGGCGTCCCCGCCCAGGGGGAACATGTCAACCTTGTACCAACTATTAGACAGAGGTGCCCCTAGCGTAAAGGAACCCTGTATGGAACGGTGGGAGCGGGACCTAGGTAAAGAACTAGATGAGGCAAGCTGGAACCGGATCTGGACGAGGGCTCACGGGAGCTCCAAGTGCGTCACAAACAAGGAAGGGGCAATCAAGGTCTGCTACAGGTGGTACTGCACAAGAGTAACCCTGCGATCCGACCGCACTGCTGGAGGGGCTGCTCTGACACTGGTTCTCTATTCCACCTTTTATGGACCTGCCCGATAGCAACCCAGTTCTGGAGAGAGGTCCTGGAGCAGATCAAACTAATCACTGGTCTTTCAATTCTGTGGGACCCGGGCATAATCTTGCTCGGTGACACTGGTGAGGGTCAATTCCTGCTAACAGGGCGCCTGGCTACCCTCTGCACACATCTGCTCACAGCGGTAAAAATCTCTATAGCTAGGCTGTGGAAACACCCAAAGGGCCCAGCGATTCCTATGTGGTGGGCCAAGTGTTGGGACATTGCTGCCGCTGAAAAGATTACTGCCCTCCGCTTTGGGAACAGAAGCAAGTTCGACAGCATTTGGGCCCCCTTTCTGGATTACGTACAATTCCCCGGAGTGGCTAGGCAGCCACAAACCCTCCTTTGGGTGGCGAAATACAACTGATCTGATTCACATCCCTTCCAGTGGTGCCTGGGTGGCCCTATGCAAGATCACCTTTAACCGAAGCGTTTCGTGGCCTGAGATCCCGCTCCTTATACAGCTTCAAACTGGAGAGCTCCGGCCTGCCGTGGACCCCAGAGACCGCTCCCGATGTCCCTGATCGTGACCTGAAGCTGCCCCCGCCCCCTGAAAGCCTGCGTGAGATCCCCCCTGTAATTCTGTTGTACTCTTGCGAGTTTGATGCTTGGTTTTGTTTTGATTGCTGTTTTCTTTAATTGACAGCATTATGACTTGAATAATGTATACAGCATTGTTATGTCAGTAAAAGTTCAATAAAAAGCCTCGTTGAAAAAAAAAGACAGAAGAGAAGATTTTTCCGCACATGGAATTACATGGCCGAAGCCAAACCCAGGAGCGCTGGTGAATTCGGCCCGTTCCCATCGATGCGGAAAGGGGCACTGTGGTGTGGCGCAGGAGGGCAGAGTCAGGGCAGTGCATGCTCCCAGGGCCGCACCTTTGCGCACATCTAAATTTAAAGGGGAAGACATTTTTTTCTGGTGAAAAAGGTTCCATCTCCCGTCCCTAGGAAGGAACGCCCATGCAGTATGGAGGAAATGGGACGGGACGTAAGTGTATGTTGTCCCGGCGCTTCTAAAATGGCAGGCAGGGACAATACACTGTGCCTCAAAAATGTCAACTGTGTATTTTTGTTTTTCTTGTTTTTTAAGGGAATCCAAAGGAGTAGGATGAAAAATGTCAAGATTCACTCTTCTGTGGGAACAGAACTCCCATCTGCGGCTAATCATTCTGCTATACAGGTTCTACCAAACAGCCACCAGAATAATAACGTACATAGAAATACTATCCAGTTTAAATGTAATTGTAAAAAATGTTTCTCACCGACAACAAGACTTGTATTCAACACTCCTGCTCATTTCCCATTAACATTTTCCTTCACAAACATTTAAAGATTGTGACCAACATAATGCCCTCATTACAACACCGGCGCTAAACCATGGCGCTATTAGCACCATGGTTGGTGCCAGTGTTGCAATGAGTCCGCCATGGAGAAATACTGCCCCATTCCAAGGTTGGCGGGGCGGTATTTCCCCATTTCCCCATGGCCCTAACCCATTCCCATTTTTGCCCCATAGGGCTCAATGGGAATGGGGAAGGCGGCAGTTACGGTACCGCAAATTGCGGTACCGTAATTGCCTGCGAGGTCCCTTTGCGGGTCCCTACTTTAACGGCTGGTCCAGACCAGCCGTTCAGGTCGGGTCCCGCAAAGGGACCTCGTACTAAGGCGCTAAGTGGTTAACGGCACCGCAGCCTTTTACGGCGCTGTTAACCACTTAGCGCCTGGGTCGTAATGAGGCCCCATGTGTTTAGAAGTAAAACAGATTTTTGCTAAAGGAAAAGGTAACACAAAAAAGGCTTCTTGCCCCCAGACCTGAATACAATCTAATCTGTTCAACTGCCTGGTAGGAGGCAGCTTTATTCAAAGATTCATTTCAGCTGCTGGTGTTGCCAGAATTCCATAGTAGCCACTGAGAATGTTCATTCTCAAGGACAGGCACTCCTGCCAGCACAGAAAGTACAGCCTCACACTGTTTGGAACTCCATTGTTCATGGTGCACTAAAAATAACACACACAAGCTTCATGTTATCCAGATAAAGCTGGGACTGACTGCAAGAAACACAGGTACAACAACAGGGGAGTGAGAGTGGGACTGCGGGAAAGATTTCAAGACAGTGTGCATGCTAAACCCCTTCTTTTAGGCAGTACCGAAAGCCCCACCCGAAATAGGCCTGGAGGGCAGAAGATAGGGGTTTCCTAGCAGCCTGCCACTGTGCTGTGGGAGGATTCACAGCTGAAATGTTGCTCACTCAGTGTCATGGTCAGTGCTCGAGCTGTCATTGCCACAACAGGGAGCATCACCCAGACCCACACGAAGCGACTGGGAAGCCTAGCAGAGCCTGCAAGAGACACTGACGGTTGTAAAACTGATATTGGGGAATCGCAGAACTCCTACACAGAATAGGGCAGCAAACATGAGACATGGAGAATAACACAGTGAGCACAGTCATATTCTCCCCTACTCACTTTGACCTCAAGGCTCCTTGGAGGAGCATATGCATTCCACATATCCCCATGCAGTTCTTCTCCCTTCAATTGTGGGGAATTATTATTATTATAGGGAGATAGGGTTTTCTCAGCATAATTGGCAGCCTGTATGTTAGGGAGAATTCTCTGTTTAGGCTGAATTTCCTAACCTTGTGAGTCCCGCAGCAGCTTTGCTGGATTTTTGGGGTTTATTTTTTTCTCCTGCCAAGAGTGAGACTCTTTTACCCTCAATCTTGGGCATGATTTGAGTGTGTTTCTTTGAATCTAGATGTGTTTAATGGGCTATGGGTCTTTTACTCCATAGGGCTTCATGTGTTTCTGTGTGCATAGTGACCCCCCAGTATAGACTCCATACCCTGGGACTGACTACTGTCTCCCAGGGCATGTAAAGTCACCATTGACTTTACTAGTCTTAAATTCTGAACAGAACCAGTACAGACCATCATATTGTGGACGTACTGGCTGGGGCAATTCAATTGCCCCGGGGTCTGTTAGTCGAGGGGGCACGTCTGCGTCCCCCCTGATCGAGTTTTGGCTGGTGGCAGTGGATACTACTTTTTATATTTAACCGCAAATATTTTCCTATGGGATTTCCCATTGTTTTAGGCTACTATCTTTATTTAATTATTTACGGTAGCCTCAAACATACCGCCGGTTTATTTAATTAATATGAATTCTCCGGTTAGTATTTTTAGCCAAAACTTGATTCTAAAATGGCGTTTGTGTTCTCTTCTGTGACTCCAACCCAAGTCGAGCCCTTTGTTCCACTTTTTGGCGGGCTTCTCCACAGAAGCACTCCAAAGTGGTGCCACTCTGTCTGGGGTATTTAGGAGGGGTGGAGGGGGATTTAGGCATCCTGGACTGAGTTGCCGAGGCAACTCAAGTCGCACTCCGTCTTGATTGGCCCAAGTGGTGAGCCGGCCGGCTCACCACTTAGCATGTTTGAGTGACAGCTAGGCTGAGTGAATGGGGGTTTTCTGCATAAAAGCAGGGCTTTGGGGACTGTAACTTCAGAAGTCGCCACAGGACCTAAGAATCCGACGAGGGAGAAGCTGAGCCGACCTGCCACGATGCCACCACCGGTGGAGCCCTGCTGGACCGTCTCACCACTTTTCCCAACGACATAGGAGATCTCCCGCCGGAGAGTCTTCTTCCTTTGACTGGTGGGGATAACCAGTTTCACCGTCTTTTCGCCTTCCCGACGTACCTCGTGGCCGCCTTGCCTGTGCCAAGCACCCCGGCAACCGGGATACCACGTTTTACCACGACCGGGAATAAAGGTACGACCTTTAACCGGAAAACTCTGCGGCTGGTTTCATCCCTGGTAGTGTAACGACCTTCATCTTTCCTCCAAGTCGAGATCTTCTCTTCCCCTGGACGACGACGCGACTTGCACCCACTGCCAGGAACAACTGCCACCGCTGGAGGATCCTTCCCACTTAAGGTACCGTGTCCCGCCTGGCTTCCCTTGCTACCGACTGTACGGGGTAGATTTAGCCCCCGGCTTTCAAACCTGGGTTAGCCTGGGACACCCTGGCTAAACTTTCCTAAGCCTCTCTAAACTCTTTTTGAACCCTCTGCAAGACTTTCCAAGCCTAGTGTAACTGTGTGATCTTGGGCGCATTTGTGCTCTGCTCTCTCTAAGAGTGGGCCCAGCCTTTGGACTTTGGATCACCAGTGACTTTTGCTCTTCTGCCTTGCTAACAGTGTTCCTGAACCTTAGAGTGGTGTACCTTTTCCATATTCTGTCTTTTTCCCTCCCTTCTCACAAACTTATTGGAGTGCCATCTAGTTAAGCGCTCACCTCTGTATGAAAATAAGTGGTGTTTTACTGTGACTTATCTGATAAGGAAAAAGGGGTATATATATTACAATAGTAGCTGTGTTTAGAATGTTTTATAATAAGAGTGCTGGAGTGTTTCAAACTGTGTGTTTTTAAATAAATAATTATATACTTTGATACCAAAGCTCTGGTCAGTGTTTGCTTGTATTGTTGTGTCTGAGTGCCTATTGTGTATACTTTGCATACTGCCTAACTCTTCTTGAGGGAAGTCTGACTGCTCAGCCACAGCTACCAGGTAAATCTGGGTGGTACAGACTGCTACCAAGTGGGTTTACTGCTAACACCTGTAATCCTAAATCTTTTGCAGTGTTCCCCAAGGGAACTGCACAGGTTTCTGCCTAACACTGGTGTACAGCGGTGGGATTTGTATTGAGTATACATTTTAGAATGCTTTAGGATACCTTAGTACAACTAACCACAAAGCTTAGCACTGAAAAAGTAATCTTTCTAACATGTCAACTATGGAAACCTACAGTCAAGAGTCCCTTGCTACAAAAACTGCTGATTGTTTAAGAGTTCTATGTAAGCATAAGAATCTCCTGACTAAAGGCAAGAAAATTGAATTGATAGAAAGGTTGTTAGCTAACCAAAGTCTGGATGATGGTTCAGAAGAATCTACCATGCCAGAAAATGTAGATAACAGTATAGAAATTGATATTGATCAAAATGTTGATAATCTTGAGGAAGAGTCAGAAGAGGAGGGTGAGGCTGCTGTGACTGTCCCCCTAGGCCTCTGTCTGCTCTACCTGCTGTACCTACTGGGCCTTTGCCAAGTCCCACACTTAGTCCTCAATATCTTGTATTAGAGAAAATGAAACTTGAACTAGAGTTCAAGAGACTGAATACTCAGGCTGAACAGAGACATCAGGAACTGAATCAAGAACTAAGGCTAAGGGAAATGGAGCTCAAGCATGAGCTAGAAATGAAGAAATGATCTGTCGAAAATGCTTCTCTCTCTGGCTCCTCTAGAAGTTATAGTCCTAAAAGACCCCGGATGCCTAAAGAATTGGTTGGTATGTATGAGCCTAAGTTGGATGTGTTGGATTGGTTGTCTCTGTTTGAATATAATCATGGGCTCCAGAACATCACAGGAAATGACTTACTCACCTGGTTGTTCTCTAGGCTTCCCCCTGTTGCAACTGATGTGGTAATGGAGTTGGGGGAGGAGGATAGGAAAGAGTATGAATGTGTGAAACTAGCTCTGATAGCTAGATTTGGGAAGACCCCTTCCCAGTATCTTAAGAGGTTTAGGACCCCCAAAAAGCATGATGGTACCCCTTGGGCTACCTGGGTGAGTGAAGGGTTGAAAAACCTAGAGGGATGGATTAAGGGTTACAAGGCGAACACTTATGAAGGTATGAAGAATCTTTTTATGTTGGAGTCAATTTATGATGCCTGCTCTCCTGAGCTCAGACAGCACTTGGCTGATTCAAAGGAATTAGATTCCCGAAAACTAGCTAAGGCTGCCGACTCGTGGGTTGCCAACAGGGCCACTCACAAGGATTCTGGGGTAACTCAGAAAAAGGATGAGGGGAAACAGCCTAAAAAGGACTCCAGAGAAAATTCTAATACTGCAAATTCCAAAGAGGGCCCCAAACAAAACCAGAAGGGTAAGCCACCAGGGAAACCACAGCAGAATAGTGTCTCCTCTGGTGCCAAACCAGAGGGAGGTCAGAACAAGCCCCCATTCCAGAAGGCATTTGGTAAATGCTTTGTTTGTTGCTCTACTGACCATGTGAAAGGAGATCCCAGATGCAAGGGTAAACCTTCAAGGATCCAACTTGCCTCCTTAGCCTTCGCTCCAGAAGAGGACGTCCCAATGGTAAGTGGAAACTTTCTACTGCTGGCTGATGAACCCATTGGTGTCTCAGCCAGTGTTTCTTTAGTATCTCTGGGGTTGTGGGAACAACAGATCTTAGATGTGTATAATTCTATCCCAGATAATACTAAAGAGTATTATAAAGACAGTGTCCAGGTGAATGGTCAGGAGACCCCTGCCATTAAAGACACTGGGGTCAGCATAACTGTGGTGGATGAATCATTTTTCAAGGCAGAGGATGTTGCTAAGGCACCTAAATGCCTCACCAAGTTAGCTGGAGGGCCTGTGCAGATGTGTCCCCAGTTACCAGTTCTCACCCAGTGTAATGACATGGCTGCAAAAATACCTGTCAGTGTACAATGTGAAGTACCAGGTAGGGTTCTGTCGGGTAATGACCTGAAAGCTCTTGGAGTTGTGTCACATACCCCCAGACCACCTAGTAAAAGGTTAGAGGAGCTCACAAAACCTGCAAGAGAGAAAACCCTGCGAGGGTTATCTCAGGAGATGATGACAGAGATCACTCCTTTACCACTGGAGCAACCCACTGCAGTAACTACCAGATCAGGAGCAAAGGGGCAACCCAAGACTCCTGGGAAAAAGTCAGCAGCAAGCACTCCAGTTCTTCCAACAGTTACACCTGTAACTACACCTCCGGCTGAGGCTGAGAGGGAGGTACAACCCTGTATGGTTGAACTAGACTCTGAAGAAGAGCTGTTGGGGGGCCAAGAACTTATTGGAGATCTAGACCCTGAGGAACATCCTGAGCTGCAGTCTTTACTGGCAGAAGGTGGGCCCAGCAGGGCAGCTTTCCGTAAGGGACAAAGATAATGTCCAACTCTGGAGGGTCTCTGCCACCAGGCTGATGGGCAAGAGCCTGGGAAGTATAGGTTGCACTGGGAATATGTCCTCTTCTACAGTGAACCAACTGAGTCTGAACCTGGAGACTACAAACGCCTTGTAGTACCTCAAGAAAACAGACAACAGTTCTTGCACTTAGCCCACGAGATTCCTTTGGCTGGTCACTTGAGTTTCAAAAAGACCAAGGAAAGGCTCTCCCTCTACTTCTATTGGCAGAAAATGGGGGCAGAAGTAGATGGGTTTTGCAAGAGCTGCCATACCTGCCAAACTTCTGGTAAGGTTGGCTCCAAGAATGTGGCACCATTAGTGCCTCTCTCAGTTGTGGGAGTCCCATTTGAGAGGGTAGGGATTGACATTGTTGGTCCCTTTGATCCCCATACCTCCTCAGGCAACAGGTTTATCCTTGTTGTAGTAGACCATGCTACTAGATACCCTGAGGCAATTCCTATTAGGACTGTTACAGCTCCGGCTGTGGCTAAGGCCCTCCTCGGTATTTTTACCAGGGTTGGATTTCCTAAGGAAGTAATATCCGACAGGGGGTCAAACTTTATGTCCCACTACATGAAAGCCATGTGGAAAACCTGTGGAGTTACTTACAAGTTCTCAACCGCCTACCACCCCCAAACGAATGGGTTGGTAGAAAGGTTTAACAGAACCATGAAGAGCATGATAGGTGCTTTAGAGGAACCTCTGAAAAGAAAGTGGGACCTTCTACTGCCATGCCTTCTCTTTGCTTATAGAGAAGTCCCTCAGGAGGGAGTAGGTTATTCTCCCTTTGAACTGCTCTATGGCCATCCGGTCAGAGGTCCATTGGCCCTCATTAAGGAGGGGTTGGAAGGTGCTCCTCCCCTCAAGCCAGTCAGAGTGACTGACTATGTGATAGGTCTCCGAAGGAGAATGTCACACATGATGGCAGAAGCTAGTGATAACCTGAAAGCTGGACAAGCTTTGGTCAAGCATTGGCATGATCAAAAGGCTAACATGGTTGAGTTCACTCAAGACCAGCTAGTTCTCGTTATGCTCCCAACAAGGCAGCGGGCCTTGCAAGACAAATGGATGGGACCCTTCAAAGTTGTGGGAAAACTTGGAGAGGTCAACTATCTGGTGGATCTGGGCAGACCCAGGGAAGCACCTAGAGTCTTCCACACCAACCGCCTGAAAGCGTACGTCTCCAGACCTGAAGTAGGGGCCTTGCTTCTAGCTTCAGCAGCAGAGGAAGAAGAGTGAGTCTCTCCCTGATCTCCTTAGAGGTGTACCTTTAGATGAAAAAATTGAAGGAGCCAATCTCTCTTCAGATCTGACACCTGAGCAACAAGAGGAGTGCAAATCTATGTTAAATCAGTTTGCCTCCCTGTTCTCACTCTCACCAGGCTTGACCCCTTGGGGACAGCACAAGATACTCACTGGTGACTGTCTGCCAGTCAAAAGCAGAGGATACCGAATGTCAGAAAATGTGAGAACCCATATCAAGGGGGAGGTCAAGAAGATGCTTGATCTCGGGGTAATAGAACCCTCTACTAGTCCATGGTCTAGCCCAGTTGTGTTAGTACCAAAGGCAGGATCCAAAGACTTGAGATTCTTTGTGGACTATAGAGCTCTTAATGCAGTCACCAAGACTGATGCCCACCCTTTACCAAGGACAGATGAGTTGGTGGATAAACTTGACACAGCCAAGTACCTCAGCACATTTGACCTTACGTCAGGCTATTGGCAAATAACCTTGACAGACCATGCCAAGGAGAAAACTGCATTTTCCACCCCAGTTGGCTTGTACCAGTTTAAGGTCATGCCTTTTGGATTAAAAAATGCACCTGCTACATTCCAAAGGATGGTGAACCAAGTTCTAGCTGGGATGGAGGACTTCTGCATGGCATACTTGGATGACATTGCAGTCTTCAGCCACTCCTGGGAGGATCATGTGAACTACCTAGGACATGTTTTGCAGGCTCTTGGACAGGCCAATTTGACTATCAAGGCAAGTAAATGCCAGATAGGTCAAAGTAAGGTGGTCTACCTTGGGCATGAGGTAGGAGGTGGAGAAATAAGGCCTTTGCTCAGCAAGATTGAAGCTGTGCAAAATTGGACAACACCTACTACTCAAACCCAAGTGAGAGCCTTCCTAGGCCTCACTGGGTATTACAGGAATTTCATTGAGAACTATGGGACCATAGCTTCTCCACTGAATGTAATCTCCTCTCCAGAATTCCCTAAAAAGGTCAAATGGAATGAGGAGTGCAATCAGACCTTTGAAAAACTGAAGAAAGCTCTTTGCCAAGCTCCAGTATTGAGAACTCCTGACAACCACCAAACTTTCATTGTACAAACTGATGCTTCCAATGTAGGTATAGATGCAGTTCTAAGCCAACTGGATGAGAAGGGTAGGGAGCACCCCATTTGCTTCATCAGCCGTAAGCTGAAGGATCCTGAGACAAGGTGGGCAACAATCGAAAGAGAATGCTTTGCTATTGTGTGGGCACTGAAGAAGTTTAGGCCATACTTGTATGGTTCTACTTTTGTCATTCATACTGACCACCAACCCTTAAGATGGTTAATGCAAATGAAGGGAGAAAATCCAAAACTATTGAGATGGTCAATCTGCCTGCAAGGGTTTGATTTCACCATTGAGCACAGGTCAGGGTGTCACCATCAAAATGCCGATGGCCTCTCTAGGATGTATGTCATCGACTAGAGGTATGAGGTTCATCCAGGAGTGGATTAAATCCTCCTGTCCCTTAGTCTGGGGGGGCGAGTGTTAGAGAGAATTCTCTGTTTAGGCTGAATTTCCTAACCTAGTGAGTCCCCCAGCAGCTTTGCTGGATTTTTGGGGTTTATTTGTTTCTCCTGCCAAGAGTGAGACTCTTTTACCCTCACTCTTGGGCATGATTTGAGTGTGTTTCTTTGAATCTAGATGTGTTTAATGGGCTATGGGGTCTTTTACTCCATAGGGCTTCATGTGTTTTTGTGATGTGTGTTACACAGCACCCTCAGTGCAGTGTCACAGGGGTGTCATAGTGACCCCCCAGTATAGACTCCATACCCTGGGACTGACTACTGTTTCCCAGGCATGTAAAGTCACCATTGACTTTACTAGTCTTAAATTCTGAACAGAACCAGTACAAACCATCATATTGTGGACGTACTGGCTGGGGCAATTCAATTGCCCCGGGGTCTGTTAGTCGAGGGGGCACGTCTCCGTCCCCCCTGATCGAGTTTTGGCTGGTGGCAGTGGATACTACTTTTTATATTCAACCGCAAATATTTTCCTATGGGATTTCCCATTGTTTTAGGCTACTATCTTTATTTAATTATTTACGGTAGCCTCGAACATACCGCCGGTTTATTTAATTAATATTAATTCTCCAGTTGGTATTTTTTGCCAAAACTTGATTCTAAAATGGCGTTTGTGTTCTCTTCTTTGACTCCAACCCAAGTCGAGCCCTTTGTTCCACTTTTTGGCGGGCTTCTCCACAGAAGCCCTCCAAAGTGGTGCCACTCTGTCTGGGGTACTTAGGAGGGGTGGAGGGGGATTTAGGCACCCTGGACTGAGTTGCCTAGGCAACTCAAGTCGCACTCCATCCTGATTGGCCCAAGTGGTGAGCCGGCCGGCTCACCACTTAGCATGTTTGAGTGACAGCTAGGCTGAGTGGGGGTTTTCTGCATAAAAGCAGGGCTTTGGGGACTGGAACTTCAGAAGTCGCCACAGGACCTAAGAATCCGACGAGGGAGAAGCTGAGCCGACCTGCCACGACGCCGCCACCGGTGGAGCCCTGCTGGACCGTCTCACCACTTTTCCCAACGACAGAGGAGATCTCCCGCCGGAGAGTCTTCTTCCTTTGACTGGTGGGGATAACCAGTTTCACCGTCTTTTCGCCTTCCCGACGTACCTCGTGGCCGCCTTGCCTGTGCCAAGCACCCCGGCAACCGGGATACCACGTTTTACCACGACCGCGAACAAAGGGACCACCTTTAATCGGAAAACTCTGCGGCTGGTTTCTTCCCTGGTAGTGCAACGACATTCATCTTTCCTCCAAGTCGAGATCTTCTCTTCCCGTGGACGACGACGCGACTTGCACCCACTGCCAGGAACAACTGCCACCGCTGGAGGATCCTTCCCACTTAAGGTACCGTGTCCCGCCTGGCTTCCCTTGCTACCGACTGTACGGGGTAGATTTAGCCCCCGGCTTTCTAACCTGGGTTAGCCTGGGACACCCTGGCTAAACTTTCCTAGGCCTCTCTAAACTCTTTTTGAACCCTCTGCAAGACTTTCTAAGCCTAGTGTAACTGTGTGATCTTGGGCACATTTGTGCTCTGCTCTCTCTAAGAGTGGTCCCAGCCTTTGGACTTTGGCTCACCAGTGACCTTTGCTCTTCTGCCTTGCTAACAGTGTTCCTGAACCTTAGAGTGGTGTACCTTTTCCATATTCTGTCTTTTTCCCTCCCTTCTTACAAACTTATTGGAGTGCCATCTAGTTAAGCGCTCACCTCTGTATGAAAATAAGCAGTGTTTTACTGTGACTTATCTGATAAGGAAAAAGGGGTGTATATATTACAATAGTAACTGTGTTTAGAATGTTTTACAATAAGAGTGCTGGAGTGTTTCAAACTGTGTGTTTTTAAATAAATAATTATATACTTTGATACCAAAGCTCTGGTCAATGTTTGCTTGTATTGGTGTGTCTGAGTGCCTATTGTGTATACTTTGCATACTGCCTAACTCTTCTTGAGGGAAGTCTGACTGCTCAACCACAGCTACCAGGTAAATCTGGGTGGTACAGACTGCTACCAAGTGGGTTTACTGCTAACACCTGTAGTCCTAAATCTTTTGCAGTGTTCCCTAAGGGAACTGCACAGGTTTCTGCCTAACACTGTACACTGTGATGAGAGGATTCACAGCCCAAATATCACTCACACCCTACCTCATGTTTCGTGCTCAAGCTAACACTGCTACAAAAAGAGGCAGCGCTCAGCCTAGTACCTCCACCAGGAGACTCGGAAACCCAGCCGAACTTGCAAGATGCCTTGTTGGTTGCCAGCCTGAGTGGGGAACCGACAGACCCCATACACAGCAAAGTGAAAACATACATGATACATGGAGAATAACACAGTGACCAGAGCCCTATTTTCCCTTACTTTTTCTTTTTTTGTTTTTGTTTATGGTTGATTAAACAAACCTTTTACAAACAATAAACATCATCAACAAAAACATAATTCAAAACTAGTTATCTTCATTTAAAAAATACGAATCACGAATCCTTAAAATCCTTAAAAATACATTCAATAAATGTCATTCATGCTAAGACCAATCCTGTTTTTTCCCCAATTGAAACATTTCCCACCAGTCCAGGGCCGATAGGGAGCTTGTCTATTTTATATGAGCCCCCATATAACGGGTCCTTGTTTCCACCAAAGCCTTACTTGTCACCACCAGATGGAATAATGTTTCTTCCCTCTCCTTGTCACCACAATGTCTGCAAAATGTGCCCTCTTTCATTATTTGTCTCCTAGCCAGTTGAGTCTCTCTTGTTGGGAGGATGTTAAAGCAACATCGCATAAATAGCTCACAATAGTGAGCTGATGGAAATTTTTGTAGATAAGAGGATTGGGTTTAGCATTCTATTAGCTCAGATTGATAGTAACAACAGCTTATATTTCTTTCTGGACTCCTGAGTGGAGATCCAATCACAATCTTCTATCCTTTTTTCACCTTTGACGGATTTGCAGTGAGCATTTCTGGTGAAATGTCACAAGACCTAAGAAGGGCCACACATTTCCCTTTCCAAGTCTAAAACCAAGCGTCTGAGGATGCCAAACCACTGTACCTCAGTATATCAAATAGGAGTGAGTTATCAACAGTGGTGCATTTCCTAAATGGAGAGAGAGTTTTACACATTGCGATTGACTCTATAGATTGCAAACGTAGCTACAATTGTATCACAGCTACTGGCAATGAATTTGGTAATCTTAACACTTTTCGCCAAAAGTACCCTTCAATAAGCACCCATACTTTCCAGGTTAAGCTCAGGATGGATTCTGCTTCATAAGTTAAAATCTGGACCACTTTTTGCTTGTAGAAAGCAAGCAGGTGCAATACTGAACAGGTCCCATATCTCATATGAAGAGCAATTCCTGGGGCCGTTAACCTTGGTTCATAACATCATATAATGGGCATCATCATTGAGGTTCCTATTGACTATGGTTCCCAAATAGGCAATGGAGTCAACAATTTCCAGTCTTTCCTCTCCTACCGCCCACAAGTATGATCCCTTCGGCTTCCTATGAGCCAATGACATGATTAAGACTTTAGATTTTTTTTTGCATTTAGTCGTAGGCCGTTCAATTCAAGATACAGCGAGAAAGTAGTTCATCTGCCCTGCAGTTCCCATCAGAGTTTGGGCCACGAAAACGAAATCATCGGCATACAGGACCCAGGGAAGATCTGTTGCTTTGATCTTGGGTGCAAACGCCGGGATCGTCTGCTGGGACTCCCCCAGATCAGAAATATACAAATTAAATGAAATGGGGCTAAAGAACAGCCTTGCTTCAGTCCCCGAAATGTATAATTCTTTTTCAAAATGGTACCCTCATCCGATAATCTCACTTGAACAGACGTGGCCAGATACAGTGCCCTGATTGCCTCCACCAAATCTGGAGGGCATTTTCAGTTCAACAGTTTGGACCAAAGCCTCCCCCTGCTCACCACATTGAAAGTGTGTTGGAGATCCATGAAAGCCAGGTAGATGTTTGGTCTGGTTTCAATGGCTTTTAGCTTAAGAAGGTTGAGCAGAAATAGGTTTAAAGAGGTACCAACTCCCCTTACGAAGCCCGTCTGACGGGCTCGAGACGACCGGAGCGCAGCACCGAAGCATTCAAGTCTCTCTGCGTGAATAGGTGCAAACAGTTTCCCAGGGAATCTAGAAGGGCGATCGGATGATAGTTTTTGGGATCCTCACAGTCACCCTTCTAAGATCGGCACTATAACGGCCTCCCTTCAAGAAGCGGGGATCCGTTTAGTCTCCAGTACCTGGTTAAAGTTCCTGACTGCGAAATCTGCCCATAAATCAGCGTTTTCTTTTAGAATGTGATTCGCTAGGCCATCGGGCCCCGCTGCCCTAGATGAGTTTAGCTTCCTGATCATTGTTTTAATCTTATCTCTATCAAAGTAAATGGAGCATTTTCCCCCAGTGGCAGAGCTTTTAATCTGGACCCCTTCCTCCCCAGCCTCAAAGAGTTTAGTGTAGCACTCTACCCATCTATTTTCAGGTACCTGATTGGTTGCAAGAGCCGGTTGAAAGCTTCCAGCATTGTTGAGCAGTCCCCAGAGACTTCTGGCATTCTTGCAGCTCTTGACGCTAAGGGCCAAATCCGATATTTTTTTCTTTTTTTTTTTATTTGGTTCTCACATGCATTACTATTTACTTGCCTTAATTTCCTAATATCGATCTTAGCGCTTTCTTAGCTACCATCATTTCATTGTTATAAATGTGCAGAGCCACAATATTCGGTCTTCCAGAGGGGCACTGTTCTTAAATATAGTCTCTAAGAATCCAACCATATTCCGTTCCATTCAGATTGTCCGATACAAATTGCTCAAACCAAGCTACCATCCGAGGAACATCCAAAGGTTTGATTCTTAGTCTATTTCTACCCCATGTCACTTCGACCAAAGTTGTCATATCGGTATGAAGCGGCCGTCGCGTTACCACCCAGCTCGCTGCTATCAAATTGTGGTCACTCACCGGCATCTCCACATCCTCAAATTTCTTTATTGCCACAGCCACATTTGTGAAGACAAAACAATAGCCAAGACATGCCTGCTGGGCTCCCTAGCCCATGTCCCAACCCCTGGGATATCTTCCTTTGTCTGGCCTTTCAGCATCACAAAGTCTTGGGCCCCTGACGCCTTCAACCACAACAACTCCATTTCCCCCAGCATCGAGTCACTCAGCACCATACCCTGTGGGTCTAGGTAGTGCAGATTAAAGTCTCCACATACAATAATATGAGGATTCCTCAATGATAAACACGCCTCATCCAGGAGCGTCACAATACAGTCAATAAAACCCTGATCTGAGCACATTTTTACACTCCAATACAGGTTTATGAGGAGTAAAGCTGTCCTCCTCTTATGCGCAAGTTCTGTCGTTCCATCCTCTGCATTGAACATGCAGGGTAGGTTGGGACACTTCTTTGACCATTAGAGCACTGTCAATTTTTACAAGCGTCAGTAGACCCGAATAGGGCCTCCAATGCCGGCCCTTGGAAGCTTCATTTGGGTATTCCTTATAGCCTTCACAAATTGGTTTGGTTCGAAGCTATGTCTCTTGCAGGCAAATAATGTCAAAATGGTGCAAGCCCAATTTTTCGTTCAACAACAGTTCCACAAAACTTAGAGTTCCAAGTTCCAACAAAAACTACCTCATTTCCATCCTTTATCTTGCTCTAATGCTGTCGAGGTTCTGCCAAGGCCGCTGTGAGCCATGCCCAGCTTTGAGCTTTTTTGACTCCCATCATGGGCTCCTGCCCTCTTGGTGGAGTTTTTGCCCTTGCCGTTTTATTATCGATCATGACTGAGAGCGATGCTCTTTTGGGGGCTGTAGATTGAGTGACCAGCTCCATGGCTTCACGACCCTTTGGCATTCAGATTTTGCTTCTCCCAAAATGATCAACTTTCGGATGCCGGATTCTCACGATCAACGTGGGACATGTTGTTGCCTGTGTAGTAACTCAGCTCAAAGCCCCGAGTGAGCAGATGGTCGCTCATTTCCAACATCATAGATTTTATTAGGGCCGAGGCCGAGTCCAGATTACCCAATACGTGCGTTTCTCATTAACAAACTGAACTACACAGACATCCTCTGAAGTGATGTGTCTTAGTTTCGGGATGTATTGCAGCAGTTTCATCACGTTTCGGTGATTCAAGATTAAATTATGATCCGCAGATAACAGTCGTTCAAGGCATATTCGGTTTTCCTTCCTCTGAGAATTGGGTCGAAGTCTCGTCTGATCAAACATTGGCTTGGTACCCTCTTGCTGTTCTTGGTTAGTCATTACTGGCTTGCCCGTGGAAGGCTCCCCATGCAATTGGAGTTGTCTATTTTCTTCAAGAGTCCTGAAAGAATGTATGACTGGGTAATTATTTGCCCTTTGACCCTTCAACTGGCCATTCAATGAAGGATGAGAGGAGACTTCATTTGTAAACTGTGACACTTGTTGATCAATTTCTACAAATTCAGATCAGCTCAGGTTTCTCCAATCATCAACTTGTTCGTCTCTAGCGATTGTTTCGATGAGGTCACTCAGGCAAGCATCTGAGACCAGTTCTATATCATCATTTTTCTGCCGGGAGTCAATAGTTGCTGGTCCTATTTGACTTGCTCGGGCGCCATGCGATACGCTGGTTTCCACTGGGAAATCTTTCCTTGAGCGTTTAGAATTCGTATTAGGAGGCAAAGTTCTCAGGTTTCTCATGAAGGCTGCGATACGTTGGACTTTCGTTTGTGACCCATTTTCATATTTTTCTCTTTTTTAGTTTTTTATGGCTATTCCCCCTTGGTTTGCATTTTACCCACTAGTTGGTTGTGAGTTTTGGAAAATCGAAAAGACATTCGCACCTGCAGACACCGAGGTGTTCATTTCTCCGGGGAGCCATTGCCAAAGGTTGTTCAATGGAGATGACTGGTCGTTGGTTAACCGAGTTATAAGTCTCTGCAGCCGGTACGCCGTTTGTGGTTTCGACCATCCCCACCCGGTCTCGTCTCATTAACCGTTCTTCCCTCAAAGGGTGTGACATTTCCAAAGACCTGATGGGCTTTGTACCCTCTTCAGGTAAAGGAGATGTAGACATCACTGCTTCGCCAACCTGGGCCCAATTGGCTGCAGAGCTTATGTTGGTTTCTCATCCATTTACAGTCCTCTAACAAGGCTGCCATCAGTGTAGATTTGTCTGTTTCTTCTCTTCTCGCCAGATCACACAATCGATTTTGCTAGTTCACTGAGGTTTCTGCTTCTTTATCTAATCGGTCTTGGACCTTAGTCACAAAACCTTCTAGAAAAATCATTTTGGAGTGCGCCATTGATATCAGGGTGGCCTGATCCTTCAAAGAGTCATTAAGTGAGTCCTGTAGTTTAGAGGAGGGGGCCAGGATTATAGTCAATGCCGCCATTAGAGTGGTTTGCAGGTTAGATAGGGCTTTCGAAGAGAGACAGGTCTCACTGTTCCTCTACTCAGGCTGGAACATAAAGTCACCCCTTTGATTTCCAGTAGAGGTCAAGGATAAACTTCTCCCCGGTTTCTCAAGCTCATCTTGATGTGAGGATTCCATGTTCATGTGCACCTCTAATCGAGAATGCTGCCAAGTGTCGTTCCCGTTTCCACTTCTTGTAACATTCTGCATCCAGTCTCGTTGCATTAGTGTTACATTGGCTGGGAAAGGGGACAGCTTTATTTAAGGGCTCAGTTGTGGTACTAGGGCACGGGCAGGTTTGTTCTCCAAATCTTTCTTTTACCCTCGCCAAGCTAAGTCGTTTTTGTCTCTCAATTTTGGACGTTAGATCAGGAATATCCTTTGATAGGCGAGCAACCAATACAGAGGATTTATTTTCTTATGACCCTACCATATCAAAGCCATGCTCTATGCCATAAGAGTCTTATTGGGCTAGGGAGTTTGCAGCTGTTACCCAGGGATAGGAAAGGGCAAGAATAGAGTTTCCAAGGTAGCACAGTCATCCATATTTGAGTTACATGATATGGGCCCCCCCCAACTTATCAGCTTCTTCACAAGTTTGTTTGGGCTCTGTATTGACAGGCAGGGAGAGAAATTCTCTATTTGCTCCCTTGTGGATGTTGTGTGATAGTTGCATTGAACCTTCTGTTTCTTCTGAACATGTGAGACTATGTACGAGCCTCTGGCCAGTAGAGGTGTAACAGTATTGGTTTTATGGCGGTTTGATAACCTTCTTGCAAAATGACGGTAAATCATTGTTATAGCAGGTGGAGTAAACTAATCTTAACAAATATTTTCTTAAAGGTCATAAATTGTCAGCATTTTGAAACTTGAAACTTGTCTCTACACATTTTTAGCTGATCCTCCAGGAATCTAAGGTGGCTGCAGATTTGGTCTTTCATGGCGCTCACTCGTTGATCGCCTTGAATGAAAGAGTGACCAGTCAAAGTGTTCAAATGCACATTTTGAGCAATGAGCTTGCTGCTCAGTCACAGGTCATCGCTTTGAAAATCGGCCTTGACCTGCATTATTTTGGAACCACATGGCATGGGCATCATGACCCCTCGCTACGATCAGTCATAAGTTTGTTTTGATAACGCTTTATCCCATTAAAGGGAGAAAAGTCACTCATGTGAGGTCTGAAAGCCAATGTCATTGTGTTTCTTTTCTCAAAATGTCATAGCCAACACACTCTCACCGAAAGGTTGCCTATTGATCAAATCACTATAGCTTGTTTACCATCTGCCTGGTGTATTATTAAGGTCTGATGTTGGAGTCTCCACTGACTATGTAATCCGAACATCAGACCTCGGCTTCCCCCCGCTGCCTGCCCTTCTAAGGGCGCTGCTTGATCCGACCTGCTGGACGGTGAGGCCCCTCCCCCCCTGAGATCGCGGGGGAAGGAGACACGGCGGAGTGGCCCCGCTCATGGTGGAGGGCTGCCCATCAGACCCTGCAGTGGCAGGACCGGGGGGAGAGGCCCTCACGGATTGCGGTGCTGATCACTGCGGCCTCACCCCCGGCATACTGGAACCCCCCCTACCCCCGAGGGCTCACAACTGTCCCCACAGCTCTACGCGGGACCCGGATGGCGCCCTATCTCCGGCTCTGCCCAGCAGGCAACCACAGAGCCCTGGTCGGGGGAGCTGAGGCTAGGAGCCCCCCATCCCCACACACAAGGTGGGATCCAGCCGGGGTCCCCCCCCCTCCACCCTGCTACCTGCCTAGGCACTGACCAGTGGTGCCCGCTGCTACTCCCCTCACACGCAGCTGCTTCAGAGCGGCCTTTGCTCCCCTGCTCCTCCCATATCAAACCTGGATGCACACTTGAGACGTCTGGCCCCTGAACCTGGAACCCTGAAGGAAGTGAACCGGGCTGCTCCTCTCCACCACCCCCCGATGCTAAGATCCCCCCTCCTTGGATTCCTGGACCCCCAGAGCATCCCCCCCACCACACCGGGCAACTGACCCCCCCCCTGCCCATCCCCCAACCCCTGCCATCAACGGATTATCTGCCTCGCTGGCCCACAGGGAGGTCTGGCCCAGTGGCGACCTGACATCAGCAGCCACTGGAGGCTTGGGGCCCTTCTCCCTCCCTTGGTGCTGACGGGGGACCTTCTCCTTTAACACGGCAAGGGACTGACCAAGCTTGCCCTTCTTGGAACGGCCAGGCTTTTCACTCCTTTCTGCAGCCATCAACCCAAGACAGAGGGGTCCCCTGGCTGGCTCCTTGAGACTTTCTACGGACCACCTAGAACCCCACCCATCAGCCAAAAGCAGGAAGACCTGGAAAATCGCTCCCGCCGCAATAACCTGCGCATCAGAGGAGTGCCCTCCTCGATCCCCGACAAGGAGCTCCTTGAGTATGTAGGCAACTTCTTCCAGTCATTGCTCCCTAACCTAGATGAAACCCAACTCCTTCTCGCCCGTACCCACAGACTGAGCCCACGTCGGGGCACAGACAGACTCCCCGCCAGATGTGATCACAAGAATACACTTTTACACCACTAAAGAGGCCATTGCAGCGACTGGTCGCACACGCGAAGAACTCTCATTCCAGGGCTCTCCCCTCCAAATCTTCCAGGACCTCTTCCCCCATGACCTTGCAGGAGCGCAGAATCCTGCGCCCACTCACGCTCTTCCTTCGAGACCAACATATCCGCTACTGACGGCTCTTTCCGACAGCCTTAGAATTTTCACTCAACGGCACCTCGCGAACCATTAGCCATCTTGACAACGCAGCGTCCATACTGTGCTCCAGCTCCCCGGGAGGACCAGCGCCCTCTCCCACCAGCCGAAGGAGTCCCGATGCGTGCACTGTGTCACTCAAACCCAGGCATGCCCCCTGACAAGAGTGCAGAGAAACCGTAAACCCAAGTGAAGATCAGCGACAGACCTGAAAAATCCATGACACTGGTACCTGACTTGCCTAAGCTTGCTGCGGGCCCCATGCGGCCCATGACCCTCCTCCAAGGTGGGTGTCACCCTTTTGCCCTTGGAGTGAAGTTCGACGAAATTTGGCCGATGACAGCCTGGACGACTAGGGGACAGACCGATATTTTAAATCCGGTCCCCTTGTTCCCAAGTTCGTCCACCCATTGGTTGCTGTTGTTGAAAGTTCGCACCTCCCGTTGGAGGCTATTTAGAAAACCTCAGCCCCAGGAGAACCCGATGCAGCACCCCACTCACGACCATGGCTGACTCGACTCCCCATCACCCCCCTCTTGCGGCAAGAGAGCTTGGAGAACCAGCCCCCGCATCTAAAATTGAGGTTTATCACCCTAAATGTCAGCAGCCTAAACTCCCCCCCGAAAAGGAAATCGATTCTGCACAGATTACAGGACGATGGAGCCTCAGTAGCTTTCCTGCAGGAAACTCACCTGCTCCCTTCTCTTTGCTAAAGACCTGCACCCCCGGGTTCTAGACACCTTACGATGCCGGGAAGGTCATTTCATCGCAATCAAATGCCTCATCCTCGGCCAATTCTATACCTTGATCTCAGCCTATGCCCCGAATGAACATCAGGAAGGATTTTATCGAGACTTGGAGGAGTCCCTCCTTCCATTCATTGAGGGGCAAGTCGTCCATGGAGGGGACTTTAACGGGGCGCCTGACCCACTCAAAGATACATCACACCCCCCATCATCTAGGGACCTGAAATTGGCGAAAGGCCTGCTCCACCTCTTCCGCACGCTAGATGTTGTTGACGCCTGGAGAGTACAATTCCCGGAGGAGAGGGATTTCATCTTCTATTCATATGTGCATCGCACCTTCTCTAGAATCAATCTGCTGCTGGCCTCACCCCATATCCTGCCCTTCACGGACAATGTCACAATTGGCTCTCGGATCCCCTCAGATCCAAGGTTCCTCTACGCCTGTTCCTCCCTGCCCGTCTCGATACCGCTACCCTCCCTGCAGCGGCTTCCAAGGAAAATGTTTGACTTCATCTGGAAGGGCAAGAAAGAGCAGATCCCTCGAAGAACCATGATGGGTAGTGCAAGGTTGGGGGGCCTGGGGTTTTCGGGACCTCCGCAAATACCAAATAGCAGCGCAGCTGGCTCACGTTCAAGCGTGGGGAATCACCACAGGGCGCCCACAATGGGTGGACATCGAACAATCCCACCTCTCTCTCCCCTCTCCGCTTCCTCTCGTTCATTTCCTCTGCGATGCGCCCAACGTGGCCTGATGTGATGTCGTCCGTGAAGTCCTGGGACTGGGCCCGTAGACGCAATGGTATCCCAGGAGGCCCGAGTACATTTTCCCCAATATTCTTGAATCCAGCTTTCTACCCAGGTTCCTGTCCCAAAAACTTTAAGAACTGGATGGCGGGAGGCCTCGAGTCCCTGGGGCAGCTCTTCAGGGGGGGCGCGCCTCTCACCTTTGAACAATGCAAATCAACCTTCCAACTCGCGGAAACAGATAGATTCACCTATGCCCAGTTAAGGCATTGGTGTTCCCACCCCCAAACTCGAGCGACAGCGACACGACCCCCTGCCCCACTGGAGCTTACAGCAACCGACTTGCCGGCCCGAGGGAGGATCTCGGCCCTCTATAGACTACTGCAGGAGGACCCCTTTTGCACTAAACCCTCCTATATGTCCCAATGGGAGGTGGACCTGGGCCACGTTATAGAGGACCATACATGGGTGGACATATTGTCAAGAACGCGCTCAGCCTCCCCCTGCATCACCAACCGGGAATGTACCCACAAACTGCTCTTGTGTTGGTACCAACCCGCTCTGCGTCTGCATCACTTCCAGCGGACATTGGACCCTCTTTGCTGGCACCTCTGCGGCCTCCCGGGATCCTACCTCCACATGTGGTGGACATGTCCTAAGGTAAAGGAATTCTGGTCTGAATGCCTCGCCGCGATAAGGGATATTACCCAAGTGACAATTTCGCTGTCGCCCGAGCATGTCCTCCTGGGGGTTCCGATCCCAGGTTCCTACCCGAGGACGGGAAGGAATGCAGCCCTAATAACCCAACTCCTACTGGTGGCCAAAATCACGATTGCTCGCACCTGGAAATCGGCAGAAGGCCCCTGACATCTCTCTGGTGGGTTAAAATTTGGGACATTTTGATAGCTTGAAAGGTCACGGCAGCCAAGGCGGGCTTGTTCCATCGTTTTATGAACATTTGGGCATCCCTATTAGACTATGACCAGAACTATCCGGCCCTAACCTATAAACCACACTTAATCACGAGAACCCTCCACCCAACCAGCGAACATTCGCACCCTGGCCCATCACAGTGAGACGAAGTGATGCAGCCCAAAGGGGGACAATGTGGGTGGGGGAAATATCGACTTGCACGTGTCTCGTGAGCCTATAAGTAATTGTTAATGTTTTCGCTCTCCTGTGTGTGCTGATTTACAAATAAACAAATTTTTTTAAAAAATGATATCGGCACAAATATGGCCTAGACCACCACATCACCACAGCCCCATCATTACCATTTACCCCAGGCCTCAGTGCATTCGGACCATTGTCATGTGAGTTGAGACACAGGAATGCTTGCATGGGTGGTGTCACAAATCGAGGATAGACCTGAGAAATATCTCACCCCTGTTGCTCTGGATACTTCAAATTGAATGTAGAATCTGTTCTGCCTGCTTGAGTCCAGTGCCATATGCAGAAGGCAGGTGAAGGATCAAGCGAAGCAACAACTCTAGTGCCAATGTGTAAATCTACACAGAGGACATTGGGGGGGCGCAGTTTATATACTAGCACAAAGCACTGATGGGCCCTGTGTTCATACAGTCTTCAGAGCTAACATTTTTTGTGGACATGCATCAGAAGGGCATCCAGTTAATTAGCCTCCCTGCATCTATGTCAAAATTTGTTTAAGGAGTTAGCGCTGGAGGTGGAGGTGCATGTATAATGACCGGGGATGGAATCACAGAAAGCGGGCCTGTTTTTGCGATTGTTTGACATCCACTTCATTACTTTGCTGACCAGCGGCTGCAGTATTTGGCTTCACTCTCATAGCGGGAGATACTATAATCTCATGAGGCTGTTGGCGTCTCATCTGCTGGCGGGTCCGGGCGCCGATCGTCAGCATTATCCACCTTTACCGGGCTCGTCCGATCGACAGGTTCCTCCGTTTCCGTAACTCTTAGCAGCTTCACCATCCTTTGATCAATGTCAGTACCAATGGCATGATACAGGAAGATGTTACGCCTGTCTGCCTCCTCACCGCAAGAGAGTAACACTCGCTGTCACTCGCAAAGTGGGACAGGTATTGTACAGCACGTCAGCAGGTAGCTATGAAAACTGCAGGCAGACTGTAGACTCCACTCTCCACAGTAACATTCCCCTATTCACTGTGACCTCCAGGCTCCTTGGAGGGGCATCTGCAATCCACACAACCCCATGCTGCCTTCCTTCCTTAAATTGTGGCCAAGGTGTGGGCCCCAGAAACCCCCAGCACTATTGACTTCTGTTGCTAAACTCCAGTGCCATGCCCTTTGCAGGCCCCGGGGAGAGAGCCATCTGCAGCCCCTGCACAAGCCTCTGCACCTCTTGTACTCAGCCCAGTTAATGCTACGGGGATGCAACATACTCACACCATGCCTTCCTGAAGTCCAAGCCCAGAGGGAACAGGTGGAAAAGGAATAATAAACCGCATTCTTAGACACACAAAGCCCAGCAGCGGGGTCAAAACCTATAGGAAAGCAATAGACAGCTCAGCCGGCCTCTCCAGGATGCAATGTCCAGGAGGACAGAAAGCAGAGCGTGCATGCGCAGCCACCTACAAGTGTTGGCACCCCTGGCACCCACCCCAGCAGAAAGTCCCTGTGAGCCCCAGACTCACTAGCCTAGGGTTGCCCTCCCCTCTTGAGGTTTAAGCCCAATGCAGACTGAGGGGAAATAAAACAGCAGTCTTACACGCACCAAGCCCAGCAGCAGTGTCATAACTTCAGAAAACAAGAGAACAGCCCAGCAGGCCTCTCCAGGGTTCACTGTCTGGAAGGACAGAAAGGAAATGGTTAGATTATGGGACAGGTGAGGTGCTTTGTACCCTAAGCAGGGAAGAGGGAGAGACTATAAAAATAATGTTGGGAATGTGTTCTTTAGGAAGATGAATCACCTTTTTAAGCAAATTCGGTAATTAGGCAGAAGGACATAGACGTGATGCTGCCTCTAGCTTCTAATTTGAGCAGAGAGATAGATTAGGTCATTAACTGTCATGAAATGTCATCCCAGACCATGTTTTGAAGATTGTCTTTGTTTGTCTTTTAGGTGTTTGTGGCCAATCCAAGCAAAACCCAGCCAATTGTGGACATCCTTTTGAAGAACCAGACCAAGCTTATCGACTTTCTGAGCAGCTTCCAGAAAGAAAGGACAGATGATGAACAGTTTTCTGATGAGAAAAATTACTTGATTAAACAAATTCGAGACTTGAAAAAGCCAACAGCATAAACATGTAACCCCCTTCCAGGCAATAATCTCAGCTCACTTAATAAGCGTTGTTTAAAAAATCTGATGAAGGCATCACCAGTGCCTATTTTTGTTTTAGATTAGTAAAATGGCTGCCAAGAGTTTAAGGGTTTTATATTAAAACTAAAAAAAAGACTAGTTTCATATTTTCTTCTTCATCGAGTGTGCTAAATAATGTGAATTTGGAGGGCAACAGGATCTGGCATTGCACAACGTATGTGTTGATGTCCATGCTTGTGCAGTAAATAGCGATAATTCCTTTATCGGCAGAAGTGTGCTGCCATTGAATAGAAAATGATGGGTTTGTAGGAGTGTTGATTACTTCTCACATTTGTTTTTTGCCTTCCTTGGTCTTCTCCATACTTAACCGAGATTTGCTCTAGTCACACACTGCAACTTTCCTCTGTTTTTGCTGTCCTTCAGCATCTCCTCCAGGTCCGATCGGAGAAGCTTGTGGCAGCAGCACCAAAACTCAACCCTATTGAACTAGCACCTGTTCCCGAGCACCATCTATTCTTCGCCCTTGACGCTGTACGCCATTGACGTAGCTCAATGAATCTCATTCTGTGAAGTTCCTTGGTGGGCACACAAATTATGCTGAAATGGAGAATGAAAGTGAATGGTGGATTCTTCTCACAGTCCAACAATACACATAAGGTCCTGCTCTAACTGGTATTATATGAAACTATTTTTGTAACACAGAAAGCGCACCACAGAACCCAGCTAGCTTCTTATAACTGCATTTTATATAAGTGTACAACCGGCAAACTGTTAACTTTTCCACACCAGCCATTGTCCCTTTCACTTGACAAATGTTGTTCTGCCTTTACTCTTTTGGGTGTGGGTGCACGTTTTTTCAACTTCTCCAACTTTTTCAATCAGTTTTTCTTTTCTAGGGTCCTGATTCTTTAGTGGTAGTCTTTTTCTTTATTTGTGGCCAAACCTTTAAATGGATAGAGGTGTGACTTGTACTTGGCAAAGTCAGCAACCCACTGCAGTAGCCTGAAGGTGTTGCTACTCTGAATGTTCAAGTGGCCTTTCCGGTTTTGGCGATAGGGGGCAGTAGTTGCTCCGCCCCTGTGGTGATTGGCCCCATGGCTGCGTTGCGCCTCAGACAAAAGTGAACATTCAAAGATGGTGGGATTTGTAGATGGTTATTGTGTGTCTGGGAAACAGAACAGCTTCTGGTTACAGTGGAACTGTAACGGGTCGCAGGATCAGTACAGTATTGAACATTGGACTCTTTTGGAAGCTTTCAGGTAGAAACAAAGGAGGTTTGCAGTGCTTGATGTGCACCGATGAAATCCTACAAATGAAAATGCCCTACAGACATAACTCAATTCCATTTTCGTTTCAGATTTAGAAACATTAACTTACACATTATATCTGACAATTCAATATAAAAAAAATCCAATGCTCTACCATATTATTCCACACCAGCGCAAACCGTGTGTTTTTCTTTGTGTTTCGCCAGCATTTTGCACAATACAGTTGATTGACAGCTTCTGTTCATCATAAATGCAAGTCTTTGTATTTCAGGAACATTGTAAATTTGAGAAACTCTTGTTTTAATAACTGTTGATAACTTTTAGCTCATCCTGTAGAAAATTGATAGCCTATCAGGTTACACGGAATGCAGTCCATAACTAATTGCATGTGACTGCAGTTGAACCTGTCGTAACAAACAGCGGGCATGGAAATGCATTTGGCTAAGGCGTAACCCTGTGTTAATAGCATGATTTACTTTGTAGCCTGTCTATAACACTAGCTGTTGTCTTATTGGCCTGTAACTCCGTTGCATACTTATAGGGTAAGCAACAATATCTACTGTTGTTGGCATTCTTTACGCTCTATCGTGCAAACAAAGCTTTCCTGTTTCTTTTCTTTTAAATCCACATGGGGGAGGACGGCTTAGAGTGCTGGGCAATCTCTGTGAACAATAACTAGTGTGGGAGTATACAGACGTTTGGTTAAAACTAGCTTGATTGCTTTTGAAGATGCTGTGTTTTCATTTCTTTCTGATTTTGTTCTGTTTTATGTGTCAGATGTACACCTCACAAGTGCAAATGGGGTAGGTTTGACTAATCAGTAGCCTGTAAGATAGCCTGGGGGCTAATGCATCTGTTGGTTGCTCTTTGGAATCTTACAGGGTGGACTTCATATGAGTTAGCTACAATGAGTTGAGGAGTAGCAACACTTATTTTTTTTACAGCACTTTGAAAATGCAAGACTGTTGTACCAAGAGCTACATAAAACACATTATGATGATTATTATTTTAGGTCGTGTGACATTTTGTCAGGGGGTATTGGTTTGTAAGAATTATTTTCAGTGCTGCCCAATGGGTGTTCTGAATGGACGTAAAGTAACTTAACAGCCACGATCGAGGGTGCTCGAATCCACTGGCTATATACCAAACTCTGAATAAAAGGTATATTTCTAGGGCCATTTAAACTCGAGATCTCTAGGGTTTCTAGCTACCACTGGAAGAACCATTGCAAAGCTGCAGGGGTATAGCCCAGTGATTTTTTCATGTAGCACAGACATTTGAGTTCTCTCTTGAAACGTTGGCAAATGTTCCTATTGCAGGGAAACTTTCTGTACAGTGGAGCCATGATCCAGTACCCCAGCAAGTGGCGATCTATTCACGACGTATCTATTATTATTATTCATTCCTGTGTGATGGGTGATTTATTTATTGTTCTGAAAACATGTGTTGTGATAGGAAACCTTTCCATTGAGATGATGGGGAGAAAAGCGCCTTGGATCTTATCCCCACGTTTGTTGTCCGTTTTCATTTCATGTAAGAAATGATGGGTGATGGTTACGCTGGTCCCAGTTCTTGTATTAATTTAAGGATCGCTTTAAATCGATGATTTTGTTCTTGGTTGGTATGGCCTTTAACCTCTTTGATGATTGTTAATTGGCAAAAACAGTAATGGGAATGTTCGAAATCAAGACAACCTAAGATTATGTCCAAAGAACTGTTGTGCAGTTATTGGATTGCATATTTACATTTTGCACCTTTAAGAAGGGGTGGAATCTAATAAATTAGAGAAATAGTCTATTTAAAATGCCATGTGTATAAAAATCAGTCTCTATCATAGCAGTTTGTATGTATAAAATTATATTTGCAGCATATTAAAGGCGTGGTTAATGAATGCGTGTACGTTTCTTATTTGTTCCCTTTTTATTTTTTCTCCTACCGATGCAAAAAAAAACGTGCATTTTGTTTTAGGGCGTACATCACCAACGTAAACCTGACTTTTTCCTAAATCAGAAGTAGCGAAAATTAGGATTGAGTGTCTAAAATGCCCTATCGAGGCAAATACTGAACTGGTGCTAAGTAGGGTGAGCTGAGGTGGCACAGATATTCTACATCAGAAAAACCACGATTTGGAAAAATGTATAGCTTTTGTGTGTAGCTATAAAGATGTGCTGTGTCTATAGGTTGTGTGCGAATTGAATTCTGGTACAAGTTAGTAGCTTAAACAGAGAGCAAAAACTGAATGTCCCTGGTGTCTCTACTCCCGCTTTATCTTCCTGAGCAGTGATCATGGATAGTCCAAGCACATCTTTATAGAAATGATTATGTTTACTGGACAGTGCAGCGCATATCTGCATAGTTGCTGTATTTTTAATGGGACAGAACTTCAGTTGTCAACAGGGCTTTGATACATACTTGCAGTACTGTCACTTTTTCATTAGACATAGACTATGAACTTCACGTTTGCACTTCTGAGCAGGTTTGAAGTATGATTCTTTTCCAGCATTGGATAGTTCATAGATTCATGCTGTTTGACTATTCCCTGTTGTCAGGCTGGGAATCCTCAGTAATATTAAAGCAGTTTCATTTAGAAAATAAAAGAAACTGCGGATCCGCTGAGAGGGGGGGGTGGCGCAAGATGGCCTCGGGCTAGTGGAGCTCCTGACAGTGCAGGGACGGATCTGCAAAATTATGCCTGAGATAACAATCTAATTGCACCACATGGAGGAGAGCTGAAGCGCATCCAACCAGGATCCAGAAAAACAAAAGTGCAAGTAAATCGGTGCACGATATCCCAAACTATCAGACAGCGGCCGCTCCAAGTAAGCGGCTCTAGCAAAAGCCTGCCAAAACCATTGCATACTACCAACGGGCACCTGGACGGTCGGCAACGAACAGACACAACAGGGCACACAACAGCTCTGACCAACAGAGGAGCAGACTCCCGATCCTCCTTCCCCTTCGGATTGGGCCTTTGCAGACCCCACGGTACATCCCCATGAAGTCCAATCAGCCCCCAACGTCGAATAAAGAACCGCAAGACCGAGTGAGTGAACGCTGCGTCTATCCCATGGCAGATGGCCAGGGGAAGTGGGGACATCGGCCCCTGCACTGCTGAGCAGGGAAATCCCCCCCCGGGCTGCAACACCCGGGCGGATAGTGCTCCACCGTCTCCAGACATCCTGCCACCCCCTCCGGAAAGCAGAAGGGCCCAGCCAAAGGACGTCACACCCGGAAGCCGAGGCATTCGAGGAAAAGAGCCTTCAAAAGCATATAACAAGTAAGTGGGTTGAGGGGAGGGTGTGCACGGAGCAGGCCCGGCGAGCGGAGGTCACATCAGCTCCAAACTGCAGAAGGGAGCCTCATAAACGCATACAGTGGGCAGAATCCCCTCAGCCTGGGCCCCTCCCCCCATCCATCCCGGTATGGGGAAGTACGTAGCACTGAGAGCGAACCAGGGGGGCAGTGTACCCATGAACTGCACACCCCCATGACAGCCGCATCCACGGTAGCTAACGGGAAGTCAGACTGTGCATAGCATATGTTCCTGCGAAAAAAGGAATTTAATCCCTCAGGCCCTGCGCAACACCAGGCTCCGCCGGGGACCCACTGGCCTATCCCCTCCCCCCACTTAACTGGAGGCTACAATCGGAGAGCCTCAACAGTGGGCCCCGCACAAGCATACACCGCACATGTTCAGAGGAGGGGCATCCAACAAGGAATCTCACCGGACCATCCCAGCCCCCTGCCAGAGCTCTGCTACAGCGGGTGGGGAGAATCTCAACCACCCCACAGCAGCAGGGGGAAGTCAAGCCTCCAGCACACGGGTAAGAGCACAGCCACAGTGCACCAGCTTGAACCGCAGCGGTACGGTTCGGCAGCCTCCACAACCAGCACAGTGAACGCTAGCAAACGGCGCACAAACTGCCCATGGACCGCACCACATAGTACTTGGGGCGCCTACCCCGCAGAAGGTTGCGGAACACGCACGGCAAGCCCTACAACGGACTCCACTGCCCCCCACAACCCAGTGGATGATCGCCCAGACACCAGGTCAATAACCCGGCTACTTTGCAGATTGGCAAATGCACACTAGTCCTATCACACCCCCAAGATTTCTGCCTCCTTGCCAGCAAACCGAGGGAGGAGCACGTGGACACAGAGGAAGTGAAGACTGTTTGTTGTTTGTTATTATTGTAAAGTTACTTGCTGATGATAAACTGTATCGAAGTACACATGCAACAATAATTGATAATTGTGCAGTGAACTGTTACATGTAAATTAGAAAAACCAATAAAAACATTTCAAAATAAATCAGAATGGACCCCACAAACGGCGACCTGTGCCTGCACAAATCCTGGTGTCGGGGAGATCCCCCAGCAGACAGACGAAACCGGACTCTCTAAAACGCGACGGAAAAATCAAAAGTGCGTGGATCCCACGCAGAGCACAAACGCAAGGTGCCACAACCCACCAACCCAGCAGGCACCACGAAGGGGATCAAGAACAACGGGTTGACCGTGCATGCTAAAAGAAAGCTGCACCCCATTAGCAGAAGAGCCACCGGCCCCCGCTAATCCCAATCAGCCAAGGAGCTCCAACCGGAACAAGGCGGAGATGGACGTGCAAACGCAGTTACAGACCATCCTGGCTGAAATGCGGCTCATCTGACAACGGACTCAAGAAACAAATACAGTACTGGACATTAAGCACGATCTTCAGGACGTCCATACCCGCCTAGGCGCTCAGGCAGAACGCATCACAGACAACGAACAGCAGATTAGCACAATAGAAGACAATCAGACAACAACTCAAACTGACCTAGACGGGTTTGGGCGTGAAAATAGATGATCAAGAAAAACGCTCCCGCTGGAACAACCGAAGGGTGGTGGACCTACCTGAGAACGCTGAAGGAGCAAACCTCGAGACATACATTCACGGCTTCCTACGCGACACCCTCAAAATCCCACGAGAACTCATTGAGAGGGTACACAGGGCACCAATACTGAAACCATCACCGGATCAATGCCCACAGATCATAACTATCCGCCTTCTCAACTTTCAGTACAAGATGGCAATCCTAAAAGCCTACAGGGTGGCCAGCACCATCAAAGTAGGAACAGCAGACATTTGAATATACAATGAATACTCAATGAAGGTCTTCAGGCGACACAAGGAATTCAGCCTGATATTCGAAGCGCTGAAAGACTCTGAAGTCCGTCACTACTTGAAATTTCCAGCAACATGGTGTGTCCAATTAGACAAACAATGGCACAGCTAGGAGGACCTGGAAGCAGGGTGGCGCTTCCTCCAACAGCGTGACATAGTCACCAGAAACTTTGAACGACCACCACCAGAGACCCAGTGACCAGACCACTGTCCGTACCCCAACCCAGAAAGACCACAGACAAGTGGAAAGTGGCACAAAAATAGCTGACGCCCGAAAGTCTGGGGACCAAAGCTCTGAAAGTATAAGGCCACACCAATGGACCACACAACAACCACCAATTAACTAACACTTATCTGGGCCCCAAGCTGGGCCAGACCCGCAGATAATATCTGTATCCTTGCATACAGCGCATCGGACGCCTCTCCTTTAGAAAGTCAAACGAACACGAAGCACATGCCGCAGCAGCCGTGCCCGGCTAATTGAGGCAGGCCGCAGCCTCGTCAGGATCACATGGGGGCGTAAAGCACCCGATGTCGGCTGGGGCACGAGGCAATGGAGGACGCAGGGAACATTGGCTCCACAGCACCTCTTTTGTTGGGGTCTGGCGACTGATTAGACCTACCCAACGTTTGAAATAAAAATGTTGGTTAAGAGTTAGTAATGGCTAATGTTGGAATCAGAATGAGTTGCATGCTCCCAGGGTAAGACGGCGGCAGCACCACCAAGCTGCCATCACATACAATAACACCTCAGGACAAAATCAATCCGTGAACGACAAGACGCAAAAACACATACACACAAGCTATTGCACTCACTATCAACTTAGTGGCAATTAACATCCAGGGCTTGGGCCACCCTATCAAACGCAGAAGAATGATTAACAACATGCGGGATCTCCAAGGAGACATAATATTCCTCCAAGAAACACATCTAGGAAGCGTAGAATCTGGGAAGCTACAGCAGGGGATGGGTTCAGTACCGCAATTCACTCTCCACACCATGGAAAAAGAGGTGTATCCATACTCAGATCCAGGGCAGATATGTACTTGTTCAGGGCCTATTACACCAACATCCCATCACGCTCCTCAATGTGTACGCACCCACCTTGGACACCCCATCCTTTTTCACCAAGATGGTTGAGACCTGCGCACAGTATATGGGTAATCTCACGTTTATACGGGGAGACCTCAACTTAGCCCTAGAGCCTCTACTAGATCGCCAAGGCATGGCCGCAGGAGGCCCTAGCTCACCCAAGAAACGGGCAGCACTTCACTCATTAATACACAACCTTTGCCTAATCGACATATGGAGAGATATGCACAGGCAAAAACAGGACTTTACGTTCTACTCACACCCACATGACAGCTACTCCCGGCTGGACTACTGGCTAGCACCAGCTAACACACGCTACCTGATGACTGACTGTATTATCCTCCCGACCACCCTATCAGATCACGACCGGTCCGCCTAAGCATCACCCTACAAGACACAACACGCCAACCATCCCCTTGGAGACTAAACCTGTGCATGCTCCAATACCCTGACCTCGTAGGGCAGCTTGTAGCAGACACAGAGCGGTTCTGGGAGGTCAATCTAGTACAGGACTACACAGCCCATATGTGCTGGGATGCATTCAAAGCCTACGTGAGGGGACAATGCATCTTGCGCTGGGCACATAAGCGTAAAACGTGGGGGGAAGAAGTAGCCTGCCTAACAGCACAACTAGACAAAGTAGAGAGGGACCACAAAAGCCCCAGGAACAAACACCTACGACCACTACTAAAAAATCTCAGCGCCAAAATTGGTCAGTTACCGGCTGACAGGGCCCAAAAATCATACACCAGCTGGTCTCAATCATACTATATCAAAAGCGACAAGCACCTAAGGTCAATGGCCCTGCCCTTGAAACGAAGACAAGCCGCGCAAACAATAGTCTCCATTCAAGACAAGGAGGGAAAGCTACTGGTGGGGACGCCCAGATCAATGCACGTTTCGCAGAATTCTACAAAGAGCTATACATGGCTTCGGACGCTTCCACAACCCAAGATATTGAACTCTTCCTAGACTGTATACAGATCCCAAAAATCCCCCGACCATAAAGCCGCCCTGGAGGCCCGGAACACGGCGACAGAAATATCTAATGCTATAGCCACATTATCCGCGGGGAAGGCAGCAGGGCCCGACGGGATCCCTATTGACCTCTATAAAGAGTTGGGGGAAGAAATTGCACTCTGGTTAGAAGAGGTATTCAATGAGGCAATCTCCCAGGGCCGCCTCCCCCAGTCTATGCTTGCTGCATATATAATAGTCTTCCACAAGGGGGGGAGGGACCCGGAAATGTGCGGGTCCTATAGGCCCATATCTCTCATAAATGCAGACGCCAACTTTCTAGCGAAGTGCCTAGCTAAACGCATAGAAAACAGCCTCCCAACCATCATCCATAAAGACCAAACGGGCTTCATACGAAATAGACACTCGAGCGACAACATCAGAAGACTGCTGCACATGGTATTGGGCGATGGAGACCCGAAAGACCTAATACTGGCAGTGGACACGGAAAAGGCTTTCAACAAGGTGCAGTGGGAGTTCATATTCAGAGTTTTACCACGATACGGCTTCCCCCCCACCTCGTCCAACTGATTAAACTACTATATACAGGCCCTACCCTTGCTGTAGTAACCAATGGAATTACCTTTCCCGCTTTCAAACTACTGATTCAAACTACAATCAAGCATGCGCAAAGGGTGCCCGCTGTCGCCCTTACTCTACGCCCTATCTTTAGAGCCAATAGCAATCAAGCTCCACACAGGGGATGGGCAGGCATCATACAGGGGGGCGAGGAACACTGTGTGTCCCTTTACCTAAGCAACGGTCCCACATCTCTCCCATACATTGGAGCGTTGCTACTCGAGATCGGCCCAATGGCCGGATCCAAAATCAATTGGAGCATATCAGAGGTTATGCCCAGATATCCGTGCCCCGGGGAGGGGAGAATGGGTAGCAGCCCCATTCTCTCTGCAGATGGACCATCTTAAATACCTCGGCATTAATATAAGCGCCTCATTCAGTAACCTCAGGGACCTAAATTACCCACATAAAATAATGGACATGTGTCAGGATCTCAAAAGATGGGATACCCTAAACTTTTTCTTGACAGGTTGGATAAACGCCCTGAAAATGAAATAATGAAGCATGTTTGACGCTTACATTATCATTCTAAGTTGCACTTGTCGTATACAACTGAAACTATGCGCAAAAATATGCTTTTTGTCTGCACATTGATTCCAACTGTATGGTACTTGGTTTACAAATGCCAATAAAAATATGTTTTAAAAAAAGAAAAGAAGCTGCAGTGGCTTTAGTTGTTATAGTGTTATAGTGTTGTTTTGGGTCATTTGCCCCTTAGCCAATAGGCAGTGCTCTGCCCCGAAGGCCATCTTTAGATTCTTACCGTACGGTCAAGTGTTGGAAGTCCTCTCCTGTTACTCTACTTTCACTGGATATTTTGGAGAAGAATTCTACAAACTTGCTTTTCACACTGTTGGCAAGCCTAAGATAAGTACTTTTTTATTGTGGGTCTATAGAAGTGCTTCACCCGTTTGGTACTCACCTACCAGGTACATACCTCCTGTGTTCCCCAGGGCTGGGCCCTGTGGAGTGTCTCTTCTTTTCTCCTACCATGACTGAATCCAAGATTAAAAACAGTCTTTTAAAGGCCTGTTCTACTTACCACCTCAAGAACATCTATATTGAAGACCAACATCAAGTATGTCTTTGTTTATATCCACGCCATGATCTCAACTCCTACTCCATATGTCACTCCTTTATTTATTAAACTTTGAAAGACCATCACAGGAGACAGGTACCTGGCTGGGTGAGCGGACTGTGGCCTCGGACTCCACATCCGTGAAGAACCATGCCTCACTATGCCATAGTAGGACCCCAGAGCGTACTCTTCCCTTCTAAGAGATTGAGATCCTAAGAAGAGGCTTCCTGTGGGAAAAGAGTGAGAAAAGGTAATGCGACCCATGCTCCTCAACCCTGGGTAAGGCTGCTTTGGTGTGGGGGCATGGCTAAGTAGCCATGGAATAGGACGTGTGTCTCCTGTTGATCCTACAATACCCTGTTGTGCACCAATGCTACAACTAGTGCACTTGTGACATAAATGAAGCTACTGCTGTGGGAATATGCTAGGAACAAGATGACTGTCTTTTTGTGATGACCCGCGGTGTGAAACTACAGCTATGACGAAAAGAAATGAGAGAGAATCCCAAGCTGCAATAACTAAAATGGTCCTGCCCCGTAACAAAGGGCAATACTGTGAGCTGGACCGCAACACGACGGGGTCGGTCACTTACAATTGTTTGCTGTAAACGCTGCAAGCCACTGGAAACAGCGGACACATAAGACTCTACAGACTCGATGCCTATATGAATTGCCGGTAGACGGAGGAAGACAGTGAATTGTGCCCCAACGACGAGGCGTGTATGGCATGAAAGCAAATCTTTCTCCCCAGAGTGCAGTGATGTCGACCGGAGACCCACAGTCGTTCGTTATGGGAGCCCCAGCAGGACATGATTGCTCGACATGAAACAAGTCGGTACAGGCGGACGTACAGAAAGGCAAAACACTCCTTGATTTTGCAGCACAGACAAGGTTACACTACTGATCATATTAGTAATAGCTACCGTATGGCGCTGTTGTGGCCAGAATCTGCCAACAGAGCGGATAGAGGTGCCACGCGGGGCCTGTGGAGAAACCGGTGCAGTTGAACCCAACTCACAAAACCAATTGGAGCGGCAATAACAGGTTTTCAAGGCGGCTACAGTAGCCGGAGCAGAGAAGTGTGGCTCATATCCCGTACAAAAATGAAATGCCAAGCATCAATCAATCCGAGTTTTAAAGGGTTACATTGTATCCGCAGAGGAGCAGCAATGACCAATAGGGCAGGGCAATAGCTGGAGCCCGCGGTAGGGGTGAAACTGACAAAGCCAGTGTCCAGGAGAATCCAAACAGTAAGGACGCTGGAGGAACAGTTAACACAAAGCGACACACAGAATAAAAACATTAACCAGCAGATGACGGCACAGATGAATATGAACTCCATGACCGAGCTCTCGCCGATCGTGATGTAGGTGATTTCCCCATGAGGAAAAGCAGCAGGGTGACGTCCCAAATAACAAGAGCCAGCGTGGACTAAACAGCCCCGACAGCAGTCCCGCGAGGGCAAGTGGAGGTGAGAGCCAAACAAGGGTCACATGTATTGATTGCTGGTGGATTTTGAGCCCGGGACACTGAATATGCAGGAGTACTGAGAAAAAATATGGCTAAATGGTGGGACTCCCAGAGCAGGGAACATAACAGTTAAACACTTGAGCCTGATGCCCGAATTGGGGTGGGAGGGAAATGCCACTAAATTGTGTAAACTGCGCTCATAATTGGGGCGCTGGGCTGGAAAGTAACACTACGGAATTGTTGCAGTGGGGCAGGAGCTCACAAAAAGCCCTTACACCACAGTAAACAACTGGCAAGGCGGAGGTGCGCAACAATCGCCGTAGAACGGCTGGAACTGCACCTCCCTTAAGTGAGATTGCTGGCCCCAGCAGATAAGCAAACACTGGCAAAATGGATACAAGACTGGCACCAGCAGAAGCAAAGGTGAAAGCCACATCTGCGAACTGCAAGGATGGAGAATAACAGGAATTACTGCACAAGAGTGGGCTCCTATCGAGTCATAAAGGACACATGGCATCAAAACTGGGTAAATCCAAAGGGAAACAGCTGTCAATAGATATTTGTTCTAAACTAGCTCAACTCAAGCAAGGGAGACTGCAAAAGCCGGGTACAAAGCATGCAAGGAGAAGTAACCCCACCACAGGATGATCACCAGATCCTGGAAGCCATTTCAGAGTTTAAATCATCATGGGAGTCCAAGATTGACACCGCCATCGGAGAACTGAAGACCTCCTTGGAGTGCAAGATTGACGCCCTAAGTGTAGATGTTAACCTGCTGAGACAAGATGTTATTGCGCTAGCCAAACGCACAGGAGGGTTAGAAAAAGAGGTTAAGACGAACCCAGCATTTGCAATACCAGCCCCAAGGTCGTCTACACATTGCAGCAACAAGTGCGCAACCTAGAGTGCAGAGTAGAAGAAGCAGAAGGACGCATTGTGGGATTTCCAGAAACAGAGGAAAGTCCGGATACGAGCAATTACATCAAAAATATGTTGCTGCAAGAAATAGTGGGGGAATGCTCACCCTGGGGTTCACAGTGGAGAGATCGCACAGAGCACTGACTCTGCAAGAAATAGTGGGGGAACGCTCACCCTGGGGTTCACAGTGGAGAGATCGCACAGTGCCCTGACTAGGAAGCCGCCACCAGGAGCCCCTCCCCGGCCGATCAGAGCCAAGATATTGAACTACAAAGACAGGGAGAAGATCCTGGAGCACTTTCACAAAGGGGGGACAATAAGCAGAGCGTCAGCGACCATTACGGCGTACCCAGATTATACTTTCCTGGTACAGAAGCAACGTCTGAGCTATGTGGCAGTGAAAAGAAAGTTAGGCGAGTCTGGCTTCAAATATATGTTGCTGTACCCAGCAAAACTAAAGGGCCTGCACAAAGACAGAGCGTTTTTATTCCGAGACTCCGGAGGACGTCACAAAGTGGATGGACATGATGAAATGCCCAGCAGGAGCGGAGGACCAGACGGAGAACGGAAGGGGTAAGTGAATCTGTATTTCTTCTATGACACGCTATCGGACAGAACGTATGCAGGTGTGTAATGTAATTTAAATGACATTGAACTTGATATAAGAGCATAACCCAGAATAAGATATAACGGATATAATGAGAACACATAGATGATCAAGTATTAATTAATGTGCAGCGTACTATTAGCAGAATGCAGGAGATGCTGGGAGTGCACCCTTATAGACAGCGATAAAGAACACGTTCACTCCCCAGTAGGTAGTTAGTCAGATTACAGGTACTGCAGTATCCTCCTGCAGCACACCGAGTACCAACTGTCGGCCGGGAAAAGGATGAGATGCAGGGTAGCCTGAGATCCAGGGATGGAGCTGGGCAACAGTTGGGGACAGTTGGGGTAGAGGGAGGGGTGTGATTTGGGGTAATTAAGGTGGGGGCGAGCCTACAGACACAAGCCAAAAAGTGTGATCAGGAGGGTGGGGGCGTAGATGGGAGGAGTGGAAAATGGATAAGATGGCTGAAATGAAGATAGTAACCTAGAATGTGAGGGGACTCAATAACTACATTAAACGTAATAGGGTTATGATGTACTTGAAGAGACAGAAAATAGATATAGCATTGCTGCAGGAAACTCATCTGACCGAGGAAAAGCAGGATGTGATAACAAGGAAATGGAAAGGGTTAACCCTGGGAGAAACATATTCAGCGTACACTAGAGGGGTCATAACATGGATAGCGCCACATGTCCCGTTCAAGCTACTACAGTCCACCATAGATAAAGATGGTTGGATGGTATTAATAAGGGGGCTGGTGGAAAATTAAGAAGTGTGTATCATCAACGTTTATGCCCTGAATCAAGATACTAGAGCCTACTTTAGAACCCTATATACCAAGATAAGTCCGTATATGGACAGAGGGGTGGGGGGACTTTAACTGTAACCTGGATCCGGTGATGGATAGGTCGGACAAAAAGGTCACAAAACCGACCCCGGCAGCGAAGGCTCTATAAGCACCCTGCTAAAAGCGTTTCGGCTAGTATGGAGGCTGAGACACCCACAGGATATAGGATACTCACACTACACCGCCCCACAGAACCTGCACAAGGCTAGATTATATATTTATTGGAACGGAGCTAGCAAAAGAAGCGACACAAGCAGAATACAAAGCCTTGGTCCTCTCAGACCATGCCCTGCAAGTGGTAACGTGGCAGATTCTACCACCCAGAGCCAGAATCCTGACATGGAGACTTAGGGTCTGAATCATTAAAAGATAGTGTTCAGAGAAGACATGAGATAGAAGAGTATTTCGAACACAACACGGGTAGTGTAGATTCGGCTGGGACACTGTGGGAGGCATTTAAGGTAGTAGCGAGGGGAATGGCAATGTCTAAATCAAAGGGGTTGCAAGGCGGTATAACAAGGGAATTACAAAACGCAGAACGGGAGTTAGAAACGAGGATGCGGGAGGGCACGGGATTCCCAGAGGAGGCCAAGACCATAAACCAATTACAAGAAGAGTGCAGGGATCACTGGGAGAGGCTAAGTAACCTAAGTTATAGGAAATATGTTGAGAGGCAGCATGCCGAAGGTGACAAGCCAGGCAGACTACAGGCCTGGTTATACAAAGGTGAGACCCCTAGACAAACAATTAGAGCAATGCAAGGGATGGATGGTCAGATACAAGAAACCCAGGAAGGAGTGAACAAATGCTTTTTTGAATACTGTTAGGGACTATATGCAGACCACACTGAAGGAGAAGAGATAGACGTACGGGGAGCATTAACAGAGATCAAACTCCCAAACTCGATGAGACAGAAAGGGAGAACCTAGAGGCCCAATAACGTCAGAAGAGGTAGAACAAGTAATCAAGCTACTGCCCACCAGCAAGGCCCCAGAGGCAGATGGACTCCCGAGTGAATTCTACACATTTTATAAGACAGAAATACTCCTCCCCCCCCCCCCAAACCCCATGCTAACAATGCGCAATGAGGCGGTTAATACAGGCACATTGCCTGGACTTTACGAGAAGCAATCATTATTCCGCTCCTGAAACCCAACAAAACGGACATGGAGTGCGGGTCCTACAGGCCGCTCTCGCTGCTGAATCAGGACAGTAAGATCCTGACAGCAGTGATGGAAAAGAATAATAAATAAAAAAATAATAAATAAAAAAAGGCTGCTTTGCTGCCTGCCAAAATCCTGATCACATAAATCTCCAGCTTCGTCGACAAAGCCTCCAGCAGCGGCACTGTCAATGAAACCATACTGTATGCCAACAAGCTGCCCCCCATCCAAGACATGATCGTCCACTACACAATCTCCACTTACAAAGCTTCAACAGTCGCTGATTTGTTCATCAACGACTATGCAAATCTCGTCAAGCCTGCTTCAACAAGGGCCACCACGCCCAATACAAAGAAATCGTGTTGACTGCATCTTTGACGACCACCACCTCATCGACGGCAACCACCAAGCCAACCACTCTGTCGATGATGTCACCACATCCATAATGGGTGCCTCCACTGCTCAAGTTCTCTAAGAGACCTAAAGAGACAATCTTCACTCTCCAGCCATATGCTCGGCTGGCTTTTTCCCAGAACATCAAATGTGCCTCCCAAGGAAATTTTGGAACAAGTGATTGACAAAGATTTTGAGGGCCCGGAAGGAGTTTTGTTCAGAAGAGGAAGATAAAAGATTTCCTCCTGCGCAACCACCTCATGCAGCACCACACCACCAGCACAGCCTGGCCCATCACTGCTGGGGTCTGATTACATCTCCATGGACATCCTGTCCACACTTACATACATTAGTGTCGGAGCTGCAAACACAAGCTCCCTCTTTTTCCCCTCCACAGGGCCAGCCTCCTATCCAACTTCACCCCCATAATCGCCTTCCTCCATCAGCACCTCCTCCTTCAGAACCTCTATCAGACTCTGACTATCATGCAGATCCTCCTCTGGACACTGCTTCCACCCATTCTTCATCCCTGGACAACTTTGATGTTTTGGTACGCGCTTAAAGAGAACCAGAGAAGCTCCCGATCAGAAACTCTCCACCCAATGAAATTGGGACATTGCATACCGTCATATCCAAGGCAGCAGAAATGTTGGATCTTCTCCCCATAGAGCAGAGAAAAGAGGGTCTCCTCTATCAACAATGTGAACAGGATAGTAAGACTGTAATTTCTACTCCTGTTGTAAACACCATCTGAGAGGATGGCCTACTTACCATGAAGAAACCGTTTACTGCACCTTCTAAGAAGAACTGTTTTTTTAATTAAAAGGAATGGGGCACCAGACATTGCCCCCAAGTGTTTCCATGCCCAACCCAGTCCTAACTCGGTTGTTTCTGCAGCAGCTTGGAAGAAATCCGTCAACTTCTCCTCTCCATGCTCTGTACCCCGTGCCTTCAGCCTCTGCATGCCCACAGCACTTGCCTTGACACGCACTGGCCTTCGCCACTGTAGGCCTGCACTTAGCCATGTATGTATTAAAGCTGAAAGTGCCTAGCACTTCCTACACTGGGCACTTAAACCTGCTGCTCACTCACGAGCACGAGCACTCCAGCACTTCCCCCCCCTCCCCTCCCCCTCTCTTTCTGAACTTGTATGCTCTGAACGCTCACAAGGCCTAGTAGATTAGCCTTTATCCTCCATTGTTTTAATAGTTTTCTATTCCATGTTATATCCCTGTTGCCCTGTGGGCGCTTTGAAACACAATTTACTTGTATAAGCGCCTAACAAATGCACAATAAATAAAATAAACTATGGCTACTACCATCAAAGCCCTAATTCCCTTGCCATTTTGTCCAGGTAAGATCTAAAACTTTGGCATAAATTGTGCCCCCATTCTCATTTCCTGGGTGACAGTTAGGAGGAAGCCTTTGCGTTACTTCATGAAGGCAAATCTGCATCAGATTATGCCATCGCCATTACTTGTTTCTTTCTAATGGGCAATGGAGTTTTGCTAGGTCGTCAAGGGTGGCTGGAGGCCACACACTTCTTCCCAGATGTCCAGGGCGAGGTTGTAAATATGCCTTTTTATGGGGAATACCTCTTTGGCAAGGAAGTTGGCAATACCCTACAGGCAATTAAATCAGTTAAAACACATTAATACTGCCCGATCCCTGGGCACTTTGCACCAACATTGCTCATACTAGTCCTTTCTATGCAAGCAGAGCCATTTTTCCAGATTGGCCATGATTATCGATCTGCATCCCGCTCCCATTCTTACAAAGAAGCAACCTATGCATCAGGTGACGACTTCAAAACCAGGTTGCAGCTGCACAAAGGCAACCAACAGCGCTGTGTTCTTCCAAGGCCAAGGACCAGCTCAGCAACCAAACCTGATTCTGACATAGCACTGCCCTTCTGCTTCCGCGCCCAAGTAGGAAGACTCTCCTCGTTCCAACATCAATGGAAACAAATTACTACAGATAAATGGGTGCTTTCACTGCTAAGCCAAGGGCATACCCTGGAATCCCTCAAATTACCTTCCACCACCCTTCCCGCAGCAAACAAGGAGGAAAAACAACTTCACACACTCAAAATGGGAAGTTCTCACGCTCTGTTAAAAGGGAGCAGTGGAGCAGGACCCCTGCGCCCAGTGGAACCATGGTGTTTTTTTCTAGCTACTTTCTTGTCGAGAAGAAATCAGGTGGTTGGAGACCCATACTAGACCTCTGCTTTCAAAACACTTTATTCGTTCCCAGTCCTTTTGGATGGTCACTTTGCAACAATTCCTCATTCAACTAGTCAAAGGGGATTTTGTGTCGTCCCTGGACTGGAAGGAACCATATTTCCACATCCCCATTCACCACTGCCGCCATGGGAAGTTACTGCGATTTTCACTGTGCCAGGCCTGCATTACCAATTCAAGGTCCTTCCCTTTGGCCCCATGCCCACCCCAAGAGTGTTCACAAGATGCCTGGCCCCTGCGGCTGCACACATCTGGAAGTTGGGCATCCATGTTTTTCCTGTATTTGAACAACTAGTTGGTTAGGGCCCCATCCCTGCACCTTGCCTAAAAACACACGCAGGCCACAATATCCAACCTTTCCTCATTGGGTTTCTCGATCAACTACGACAAATCTTTCAACTCCCTCCCAGCAAATGCTATTTCTGGGGCCACAGCTGGACACCATTTCCTCCACTGCTACACCGTCAACCGAAAGGATAAATACTCCTTTTCCCAACACGCCTTGCTGTCACAGCAGCAGGTCGCCTCAGTTCAGACACTCATATAGCATTGTCAGCTTCACAAGCAACATATCCAGGAGTTCTTCGATGCCCTCTAGCAACACATCTTTGGACATTGGGACATAAGACATTCTTCACAGTCTGTTCTACGATGCCCTACTTTGGTGGTCAGATATCACCCATCTTGGGGAGGGAGCTTCGTTCGTCATCCCCTATCACCAAGTGTCGGTGACAACAGACACGTCTATGGAGGGTTGCGGACCTCACACTGCCGGTTTTCGCGCCGGGGCCTTTGTTAGTTGGACGAAAAAGCCCTGCACATCAACATTCTAGAACGAAGGGCGGTGAACTGGGCTCTGAAGTTGAAGTCCTTTCTGCCTCAACCGCAGGGGAAGATGATTTGTGTGTTCACAGACCACAATGTTCTTTAATTCGAAACAGGGTGGCACCAGATCACCTATCCTGTTCACCGAAGCACAATCTCTATGGAACTGGACCATTTTGAACAGGAAGTTCCTATCCCTATTCCAACTGCCAGGTATCCACAACTCCAGGACCAATTTCTGTTAGCAGATTACTCTCTGGAAACTCCTCCAAGGTCAAGTCCTACTCCCATTTCGGACATTAGGCACCCTAGACATAGACCCCTTTGCCACCAAGGACAACAAAGTGCCTTGCACTCACAAGCCGGTTACCGCAACCGGACAGTCTGGTAGACATCTTCACACCTTCCTTTGTGCTTTTCACCCATTCCCGCTCATATCGAGAGTCCTACACTCACCCAAACAGCAGCGGCGCAAACTGATCCTTGTTGCTCTGGATTGGCCTAGACAATTTTGGTTCTCTGTACTACTGCCACTTTCTGCGGTCCTGCCCATCAAGCTTCCGCCAGTGTTCAACCTACTGTCCAGGAACAAGGCACCAGTCCTTCATCACAGCAGCCTCACTCAACCAGATGGCCTGGCGCCTGCATCCATAGATTTTGGAAATATTGACGGCTCCACAACTTCAGAGACATCTTGATGAAGGCTCAAGCACCTGCTAGCCTTCTCCAGCTATAACAGTGAAAGGAAACGCTTCACTGTGTGGTGCACTGCTTATGGAGTGGATGTTCTCCACTTCCAGCCACAACATATTCTGCTGAACTTACTCGCTTTAGCACATTGCAGTCTGGCCCATGCCAGGGTTCACTTAGTAGTGACATCTCGCTTCAGGGTCACTCCAGCTATGCCTTCATTGTGGTCTCATCGTAAATGGGAATTTCTTAAAGGCCTCTTCCTTTCCACCAGTAAGTGCATTGGCTCCTGCTTGGCAACTAAACATCATACTCTCTAAATTAATGGGCCATCCTTTTGAGCCATTACATAAGGCCGACATTAAGTACCTTTCATGGAAAACCGCTTTCTTCGTCATTACCTCAGCCAGGAGAGTTGGCAAAATCCAGGCTCTGTCCCCCAAACCACCTTTACTTTTTATAACTTGCCAGCACACCCAAGGGCCTTGGGTACACCTTACCTTGTTTACCACAGTTCCAAGTTTCTTTTGGGGACAAACCCTTTGTTCATACCTAAAATTCCCTCATTGTTTCACCTCAGTGAGCCTCTGGTACTGCCAGTGTACTTCGGCTCTCCTTCCTCACCTGCTGGGCACTTCTGGATATCATGCAAGCACTTAAGTATTATGTTGGCCGTACCAAACCATTCCGGAAGTCCTCACAACTATTGTGGTGTTTGGACTCATTGCTATTAGCAAAGGTCTGTCTAAGTCTTACATCTCCCGATGGCTCTCTGCTTGCATTTTCTTTTGCCACCACCTTGCTAACAGGCCGCTTCAAGGTCATCCTATGGCGCATTCCACAAAGGCTGCCTCATCTACTGCCGACTTCTTCTCCAGTGCTCCTCTGGCAGACATTTGCAAGGCGGCTACGTGGAAGTCTGTTCATTCCTTCACCAAGTTTTACTGCCTCGACAAAGACTTGATGGAAGAGTCCAAAAAAGTGCCTATACTAAAAAACCTATTGACAATTCCTTACAACTAATTATAGAAAGAGTGTGAGATAGGGGTTTCAATAATGAGAGAAGTGTTCACAAATAATAAGTCGGGATGTGATTGCCAGGGGTCTCCCATCCTCACGTTTTAAGCATGGGACAAGATGGATCTCCTGAGCACAGCACACACTCGAGCTTTCCCAGCACAAGCCAGAAGTTCAGTTCCAGCTATCAGGTTCTTAGATGGTTAAGTCTGTTTGTAATAAAAAGTCTCTCCTTCGAGGGCCTGATCATTTCCACAAACAAACACAAAGTTCTGTTTTTTTTTTTCAACCTTTCACTTTTTTGTTTTATAGTAGTGATAAGTAAAACAAAGTAAACACGGGAAACGTATAGCTTTCGGCAAGACATCGGGTCTAGGGAGACATTAAAGCTTTGTTTCAACAAATCTGACAGAACAGTCATACTGAGGTCCGAAAAGGGAACAGTGGGAGGGGGGGGGAGTGGATACGTAGGGAGCATAAGTTTACACAATAAGCTGTATTGGGGGTCAGTCTCTTTCTTGCTGCGTTGCCTTGGGGTAGGCGGGGAGGGCCGTCGTCAGGCCTGGGTTTGCCCTGCTGTTCGGGAGGCGAGAGGATGTTGGTGTTGGGCTCCGGCAAGGCCAACAAAGATGTCTCCATTTTGCCTCCGTCGGGTGTTCAGTCCATTTTCTCCAGCCATCGCAGGTTTGGGGGCTGTCTTGCCACTTCGGGGAATTGCTGCGTATAGTCCAGGAATGGGGCCCATGTTTGGTAGAATTTGCATCTGCTGTCGAAGCGCACAGCTGTGATTTTTTTCAGCTGCAACTATCTCCCAACATTTGGTCCACCACATTGGGATTGATGGGCCCTCGGGGTGTTTCCATAGTCTGGCGATCGATATTTTTGCCGCCGTTAGTAGGTGCAGGCAGAGGTCAGCTAGACAGCGGGACAGAGGGAATCGACCTTCGCCTGTTGACCCCAACAGGACTGCTCCAGGGTCCCACGGAATCGTGAGGCCTGTGATTAATTTGATTTGGTCGAGGACGTTCCTCCAGAATTGGGCCGCTTTGGGACAGGTCCATAATAGATGGTATAGTGTGCCTTTGTCTGAGCATCCTCTCCAGCAGTTTGGTGGGATGGAGGGGTTACATTTGTTGAGGATTTCTGGGGTTCGGTACCATCTGTAACACACCTTGAAGGCCCCTTCTTTGTTGGTTACGCATTTGGAGCTTTTGTGGACACGGGACCAGATGTGGCCCCATTCCGCAGGGTCAATCTCTCTTCCCATGTCCTTTTCCCAACTTATGTAAGGCTCCTTCTTGTTCGGGTCCGTTCTATCTAGTAGTCTATATAGGGTGCCCACTTTCCCTTTGGGGGGTGGTCTTGAGAGTGCTCTCTAGGGCTGACAGCTCTCTGCTTCCGCCTTGCCTGACTCCATCGCTTGATAGCCAGTGCCTGAGCTGGGCGTACCTGAACCTTTCTGTTTCCGGGACCTGGAATTTAGTCTTACAGGCTTCAAAGTTCAGCGGAACGCCGTTTTCAAAGAAGTCTGCGATGACGCGCAGTCCGCCCGCTTTCCACTTGTCGAAGCTGTTCGGGGAGATGCCGGGAGAGAAGTCCGGGTTGTCCCAGATGGGGGTGAGAGGGCCTGTCGTAGTTCTACGGTTCCATTGGCGGGCTGCTTTCTTCCAGCTTGTCACTATGTTTTTTGTCGCCGTCAGCGGTTCCTCGTTGTTGGAGTGGTCGGGCCTTCTCCTGTGTGGAAGGCCTTCTATCGGCGACTGGCACCAATTGTCCTCCAGAGTTAGATACGGGGTCGGGGGTCCTGTAGTTTCCATGCGAAGGAGTGAGAGAGCTGGGCTGCGAGGCAGTATCTGCTAATGTCTGGGACCCCTAGGCCACCCGCCGCAGTACTTCGGAGCATGATACGTCTTGGTATTTGCGTCTTCTTTCCTTCCCAGACGAACTTTAGGAGATCTGCCTGTAGCTTTTGGATGGCAGTTTTTGGGACCGTAACTGGGAGGGCCAGATAATGATATAGTAGTCTTGGGATTAAGTTCATTTTCACCACGGTAATCCTTCCGAACCACGAGATTTCCTGCTTTTGCCATCTGATTAGATCTTATCGGAATTCTGCGAATAGTGGGCGAAAGTTTATTTTGTAGATCCTTTCCGTTTTAGTTGGCATTTGGACTCCCAGGTAGGTGAGATGCTGCTTTGCCCATGGGATTGGGTATTTGGCCGCTAGGGGGGCCTTGTGTTTCTCTTGCATGTTGAGACCCATTACTGCGGATTTCGAGAAGTTTACCTGGAATCCTGCTGCTTCTTCGAACTTTTCTAATTCTTGCCATATTGCTTGCATGGACTCTTTAGGCTGAGCGGCTGTTAAAAGAATGTCATCTGCGTAGAGGGCTACTTTGTAGGACTCGCCCACCGACCGAGAGACCGTGGATCGCTGGGTTCGCTCTTATTCTGTCTGCAAAGGGCTCCATGGAGAACGCGAATATAAGGGGAGATAGGGGGCAGCCTTGCCTGGTGCCTCTTGTGATAGTGATTCTCTCGGACTTGATACTGTTCACTCTGAGATGTGTAGAGGGGTGCTGGTAGTTGGCTAGGACCCATATGGTGAAGTTTGGGCCGAATTTGTAGTGTCTTAATGTTTCCTTGATGTAGCCCCAGTCCAGCCTATTGCAGGCTTTGTGTGCATCGAGTGACATGACTATCAGCTCCGACCCCATCCTGTTGGCCGACTCGATTGTGTTGATTGTACGCCTGATGTTATCGTGTGTGCTGCGGTCTGGGATAAAGCCGGTTTGGTCCGGGTGGATTATACTTGGGAGAGTCGGTGCCAATCTGTTCGCCAGGATCTCTGCGAACAGTTTTGCGTCGTTGTTGAGCAGAGTGATAGGTCTGTATGAGGGTCATTGGGCCCAGTCTTTCTCCGGCTTTGGGATGAGGACTGTCACTGACTCCTCCATTGACCGGGTTGTGGTGCCCGTTTCGAGGAAGGAATTGAATAGGATTGCCAGCTGGGGAGATAAGATATTGGTGTATTTCTTGTAGAACTGGGCGGTAAAGCCGCCCGGGGCCGTGTTCTTCAGGGTGCGGATCGTATCGCCTACTTCCTCCGCTGTGATTGGGCGCTCCAGCGATTCGAGTTGGAGCTGTGGCGGTGCTCCTTGGGCGGGAGCCAGGAAGCTCAGCTCTGCCCGCTTGGATGTGGGGGGTCCGGACATGGTTTCTTTGTGGTGTTGTGCCATGAGTTCAAGGATTTCCGGCTTTGTATAGTGGATTTTGCCGCTCGGGTCTGCCAGGCCTTGGATGTTGTTTTGCGAGTGAACTTTTTTCAACTTGTACGCTAGGAGGCGATTCGCCTTGTTGCCATTTAGGTAGTAGAATTGTTTTGTATATGCCAGGGCCTTGGCTGAGCGGTCCGCCAGGTGCATCTCTAGTTCAGATTTCGCTCTCTTCAGTGCCCGGCCGGTAGCTTTAATCTGGCGCTTTTTAAAAGTATCCTCCAGAACCTTGACCCTTTGCTCCAGCTTGTCTTGCTGTAGTTGGTTAAGTCTCTTGAGCCTTGCTGCGCAGTTGATTGCTCCGCTATGAATCACCGGTTCCATGGCATCCCAGAGGATTGCCCCTGAGGTGTCGATGGTAGAGTTCTCTGCGAAGTAGTTTGTGATTGCCTCGGCAGTTTCTGTTCTGCAAGCGGAGTCCGCTAGGGTTTGGTCTTGTAGCTTCCAGGACCATTTCAGCGGTTCCGGCATTACCAGTGTTCGCAGGCGCATTATCACTGGAGCGTGATCCGAGATGGCTCTCAGGCCGATTCGGGTGTCTTCTGTGCAGGGGAAGAGCTCGCTGGAGGTCAGGAGCAGGTCGATTCGTGAATGGCCTCTGTGGACATGCAAGAAGAATGAATAGTCCCGTTCCTTTTTGTTAAACAGCCTCCAGGCATCTACGTTGTCGGTTTCCCGCAAGAACTCCGCCATGGCCAGGGCTTTGATGTAGTCCTCCCTAGTAGGAGGGAGTGTTTTGTCCAGGTCAGGGTCTGGTGTTAGATTGAAGTCCCCGCCGATCAAAAGCCGGCCCTCGGAGAATGATGCCACAACTGGAATCAGGCTGTGGAACAAAGTTCCGTTTTACGTATGGCTTTGGGTGATGACTTCACCCCTGGGTCCCCCTTTTCTGGGCGCAAACCCCAAACACAAAGTTCTGTTTCACGTATGGCTTTGGGTGACTGAAGTCGTGCTCACCAAATCAAATAAACCGTTCCTCTGTCAATGAACTTTGGGTGGTGGCTTTCCACCCCTGGATATCCCTCCTTCGGGCTAGGATCTCTTCTCAATCATCAGCCTCCCTCCTTCGGGTTCACAATGGCTTTTCTTGTATTCACCACTCACAATGTTTTTTTACACATATCACTGGGGACATCCCTCCGCCGGGTTCACTCCTGTCAACACAATGGTCATGAGACTTCAGAGTTCGTCCCTTCTTGTTAGCATCCCTCCGCCAGGTTCACTCTTGCCAACCTTTACGTGTACTACTTTGACCATGCAGGCTTTGTTTCCCTTAATTTCCCAATCTGTCAGTCAATGACTTTTGACTCTACAGAGGATTTGTCATGACCCCCGTTTGACCACTTTGACCCCCCTTTCTCTCCTTTCTCCCAAGGCCTTCTGGTTACTATAGTGCAATAGCAGGGTAATCGCCTAGCGTTTCTCAAGTGAACACCCACAGGGTGTTTTGATTTTGTTATGCTGGCTTTACCCTTTTCCAGTAAGCAATCAGTAATTTGTTTATTTAAAGTTCAATTGGCTGCTTGCTACTTTCTTTTAGCACCGTTCGGTTTCTTTATCAGCTCTCTCCTCGACTGTGATGAACTGCTTTGCTATCTTGTCTTGTTGTCCTGTAGAGTCAAGGCCAGTACCATTGGGCCATGCGTCTCTCCCTGGCTTGGCTGTCAGCGGAGGAGGCGCCCGGGTACCGCTACTGCAACACACGCTTCCTATTGTTGGCGGTCTTACGATTCCTGCTCTTGAGGCTTCACGGGTCTCTGTCAATAAGGGCAAGGTCACTTCTCCCCTTGGTATCCTCTCGAATCGCGCCATTTTGACTGCGGTGACAGACCGTTTAAGACACAAACAACTTTTCCAATTGAACTCTAGATTTATAAATCCAGAACCAGTAACACTTGCATGGAACAAAAATCATTAGTGCACTCGGTTTTATTTCGCATGCTTAAAAACATCTTTATTTTAAACATTCATGAATATCCAAATTGCAATTCATTCAACCAGTATGGACTTACAAACAGTGTGAGTAGTCCCCAGCGTTGTTCAACACGCCACGCGTTCCTCCCCAAACACTGGGATTTATTCAGGGCAAAATTACATGGTGTTTTCCCTGGCATTGTTTGTTTCTACACACTTATGAGTCACCTATTTGTGAACATGTGACTCGCTCCTACTGCAATAGTAAACATGAAGAAAAGCCAGCGGCCAGTTTAGCCTGGCTTTGTAATAGTTAATCTATGCTCGCATTTATTGATAATTTGTATTGTCTGTTTTAAATGAACATTCAATATACTCAATTTCTTAGAACTCACTGCCTGTATGTTATGAAATCTTTTTTGCCCATCCAGCCAAGTGGCTTAAAAATCTCCATTGTTAATAGCCACAACAGTATAGTCCTGCATGGCACGTTTAGGGCCTACTCACATTCTAAGAAGTTGAATAGTATGGCGGATTTCATTGCCTAATCCTCTAATATATTGTGCTGACAATTTGACACTGACATTGATTGAGATTCGATATAATCTTTCAAGTTCACCCCAGTGGGCTTGATCCCAATGAATCTCAACCAAATAGTGTGCTATCTTCATTGTTCAATTAAAAAAATGTAATGTTAAGGTGCTAAATGTTCAGTGCATGGATTGTGTGCAACTAGTGCAACGATTTCTATATGATACAAAGTGCTATGTGCTCAGTGCAATTTCAGTTTGCAAATCATTCTGTTTTCAAATTAGGTCAAATCTCAACAACCTTCAAATATAAATTGTTAAACTAGGTCTATTATACCTGATTTTAAGTTTTCTAAAATCATTTTCACCTATAAAACCAATTAATACATTTATTCTAATTGTTCTAAAAACATCTTCACACTTCTGATTAAATTCATATTCTGTTACATTAAAACCAATAACCTCATTGATATCAAAACATTATACAAATTCAATTAATCCATGTGCTTTAAATTCAAATTTTGATTTTGACTCTCTTTAATACTAAAGTTCTATTTAGAATGGATTGTGTCCTCCCACGTATTCCTCATCTTGTGATCTTGTGATATTCGTATTCGTCAGCTTCGCTGCTTCAGAATGTTTTTTTCGCCAGAGGGCGCTGTGCATGAGGTCATGGCGTCGATGTCCCTCGACAGGCTCCGTACCGTGTCGACGTCACCATCAGTATAAATAGCTTGTGCCGCACCCATTGGCTTCAGTTCCGTTTTTCCGATTGCTTTGCTCTCGAGAACGGCGCTTTGACATTTTCTCCGAAAATGTCGTCTTCATCTACCGCTTCTACACCCAACATGGGGTTAAAAAAATGTATCGACTGCGGTTCGAAGATGTCGATAACAGATCCTCACCGCATTTGTCTTTGGTGCCTGGGTTCAGATCTTCGAACCGGCGACTATGGCTCCTGTCAGTCAATGACAGAGAATGCCCTTCGTGAGAAGAAAGGTAAACTGGCGGTGGGGCGGGATGCTTCTAAGGCCTCGTCAAAAAGACATAAAAAAATCATCCGATTTGAAGGAATCGGAGCGTCACAAAAAACACTAAGAGATCCCGATCTCGTAGATCGAGGCACTCTTCATCTTCCTCTTCTAAAACAGTTAAAAGGAGAGCTAGATCTCCCTCATCATCATCCGATACGTCGATTGAATGGGTACGATGCCCAACTAAATCGGATTCCCCAAGAAAATGGGAAGATTTTGGAAGAAAGATGATGAAGGTCTTTGCGAATGCGCCTCGACCCCCTCAAAGAAGCCTCAAAAGAGCCAGACCCCGGTCGCTGCATCGGACGACACAGGGAAGTCAGAAATACTGCGATAAAACCCTGTAGTATGGGTGAAACTCATAAGACTCAAGCCAACGTCAAGTTGTTGAGGAATCCTCGAGAGTCGAGTGTTTCTCCGACACGAACAGAAGTCATCGAAAACATCTGCGACTTCGTCGACACCATCAGCGCTGATAGCTTCGACAGTGAAGCCTAAAGCGTCTTCGACGCCTTTGTCGAAGACACCATCAGTGTCGTCGAAGATTCCTTCGATACCATCGAAGGATCCTCCTAATCCTTCGACTAAAACTCATGAACAGGACAGGAGATTTACTCCATTACCAATTTCAGACTTTTTTAAGTCTGTCTTCGATGTTTGAAGAAAGTGGCTCTGAAGATGAGGTTTTTCCCTTTGGAATGCAATATGGCACTAGACAGGTTCCAAAAGAACTAATAGATCCAGAATCAAATATGAGAGACCTGTGTGAGACTCTTTACTCTGCTAGCGGCATTGATACGTCACCTGTGCTAGAGTTTGCGAGATCTGACCCTGCAGAATATGCAGATTCAGGGTACGGGATTTTAATGAATAGAGTAGTGGAATATATGGGTTGGAGTAGAGCCTCACCCACCTTTGATCAGGATGACATGACGGACATTCTAGATCGGGGCGCCCAGAAGGATCCAGTTCTCCCCTTCCATAGGACACTTCAGAGAACAGTAGAAAATAACTGGGAAGCTCTTTACAACATTGCTGCAGTAAACAGTAATTTTCCTAAGAAGTATAGAACTTCAACTTCTGGTCCTGAGGATTTGAACAGGCATCCCACTCCAGAAAGTCTGGTTATTCAGGCTGCAACTACCTCAAGACAGACTGCATATCCAACTATCCCTCCGGATAAAGAGGATAAAAAGGTAGATGCTTGGGCCTGTGAAGTTTTTACTTCGGGTAGCATGGCTTTAAAGTCAACTAATGTCACCTGTACCTTGGCCAGGTTCACACATACCCTGTGGGACTGTATTTCAGCGGTGGCCGAACATATTCCGGAAGGCAAGGAAAGGGAAGGCTTCCTGAATATAGTCAAAGACGGAAAGGAGGCAATGGGGGAATGTCTCCAGTCTGGACTGGACACTGCTGAAAGTATTAGCAGGTCCATGGCAACAAGCACAGTGCTACCCAGATTTGCGTGGTTGAGGAAGTCAGGGTTTCACCAGATGTGCAGGCCAGACTTCTCAACATGCCTTTTGATGGCTTGAGGCTGTTTAGTAGTAAGGCTGATGAAAGCCTAGAAAGACTACAGACCTCAAAAGCGGGCGCTAAATCTCTTAGCGCCGCCATGCAACAGCCTCAGAAACCCTATTCGGGCTCATCTTCCTGGAGGGGTCGTTCTTTTCGGTACTACACCTATTTTGGTAGAGGGAGAGGACAGGCCTTTCAAAGAGGCAAAAGAAATGTCACTCGTGGTGGACGAGGAAAGACTGCAAAGCCATCCTCAGGAACAGCATCTTTACCCTCAGCCGCTCCTGCAGCCGCCTCCAAATCACTCTGAGGCTTTATCACACAAAACCCCAGTGGGAGGCAGAATATCTCAGCATCTGAAAGAATGGCGGGGCATTACTTCAGATGCTTGGGCACTGGAAACAGTAGCTCAAGGTTACTGCCTTCCCTTCCTAAAAAGTCCTCAGGACCATCCACCGGGAGACACCTATACCAAAATTCCACACCTGCTCCTGTTGCAGGAAATTTTAACCCTGCTAGAGAAAGGTGCAATAGAACATGTACCTGTAGCGGAGAGGAACAAGGATGGTACTCCCCTTACTTTCTCATCCCAAAGAAGGACGGATGATTGAGACCCATCTTGGACTTAAGAAACTTGAACAAGTTCCTCAGGAAGGACAAGTTGAAGATGGTAACCGTTTCTCAGATCCTTCAGGCTCTCCAACTCCAAGACTGGTTGGTATCATTGGACCTTCAGGATGCTTACTTTCATGTGCCAATCCATCACAGGTACAGAAAGTACCTGAGGTTCGCAGTTGGCGGTTCTCACTATCCGTTTCGAGTTCTGCCATTTGGGCTGATCTCCCCCAAAGGTTTTCACCAAGCTGATGGCGGTAGTGGCATCGAGTCTCAGGAGAGGGGGGATTCATGTCTACCCCTACCTGGACGATTGGTTGATCAGAGCACGTTCTCCCGAACAAGCTCAGAAACATCTGTTGATCACCTGTCACTTCCTTCACAAACTGGGCTTCTCTCTCAATTTCAAGAAGTCCCACAAAATACCATCCCAAAAACTCCAGTTTATCAGAGCAGTTTTGGACACTTCCTCGGGCAAAGCCTCGCCTCTCGAGATGAGAGCTCCCCACATTCTGCAGATGGCAACAAAATTCCAGAATGCCCAGCATCTGCTGGCCTTCGATTTTCTGAGGTTGCTCGGCCTCATGGCATCCTTTATCTTTCTGGTGCCAGAGGCCAGATTGAGAATGAGATCCCTTCACTGGGCCCTCAGAACTCAGTGGTCCCATTCTCGGGGAGTATGTCGGATCTTCTGCAAGTCCTGAGCGCAGTTGCTCAGGATCTACTATGGTGGGCTTGCAACAACAACATCCTCAAGGGAGAATCATTTTGGCAACCATGGCCGGGCATAACAGTAGTAACGGACGCCTCACTCACGGGGTGGGGAGCCCACACCAACGATCTGACAATCAGCAGACTTTGGTCTCCATCGGAGTCCAAACTACACATCAACCTATTGGAGCTGAGGGCAATCAGACTAACTGTTAGGAAGAAACCTGTGCAGTTCCATTGGGGACCACTGCAAAAGATTTAGGACTACAGGTGTTGGTAGTAAACCCACTTGGTAGCAGTCTGTACCACCCAGATTTACCTGGTAGCTGTGGCTGAGCAGTCAGACATCCCTCAAGAAGAGTTAGGCAGTATGTAAAGTATACTCAATAGGCACTCGGACACAATAGCACAAGCAAACACTGACCAGAGCTTTGGCATCAAGGTATATAATTATTTATTTTAAAACACACTTATTGAAACACTCTAGCACTATTATTGTAAATCACTCTAAACACAGTTACTATTATTATATATACATCCCTTATTCCTTATCAGACAAGTCTTAGTTAACACCACTTATTTCCAGACAGAGGTGAGCGCTTAACTATAGATGGCACTCCAATAAATTAACGAAAAAGGGAGGGAAAAAGGCAGAATGTAGGAAAATACACCACACTAATACTTAGGAACTCTTAAGCAAGGCAGGAAAGTCAAAAGTTACTTGTGAGCCAAAGTCCACTCTTGGAGAGAGCAGGGCACAAATGCATCTAAGATCACACAATGACAACAGGCTTAAAAAGCCTTGCAGGGAGTTCAGAAAGGTTTTAGTTAGGCTCAGAAAAGTTTAGCCAGGGTGTCCCAGGCTAACCCAGGGTCAAAAGCCGGGGGCTAAATCTACCCCGTACAGTCGGTTGCAAGGGAAGCCAGGCGGAACACGGTACCTTATGTGGAAAGGATCCTCCAGCGGAGGCAGTTGTTCCTGGCAGCGGGTGCAAGTCGCGGCTTCGTCCAGAGGAAGAGAAGATCTCGACATGGTGGAAAGATGAAGGTCGTTGCACTGCCAGAGAAGAAACCAGCCGTGGAGTTTTACGGTTAAAGGTACTACCCTTTGATTCGCGGTAGTGGTAAAACGTATCCCGGTTGCCGGGGTGCTTGGCACAGGCAAGGCAGCCACGAGATGCTCCAGGAAGCGAAAAAGGAAGCAGACTGGTTATCCCCACCAGTCGAAGGAAGAAGACTCTCCGGGCTGGAGATCTCCTCTGTCGTTGGGAAAAGTGGTGAGACGGTTCAGCAGGGCTCCACCGGTGGTGTCGTAGCAGGTCGGCTCAGCTTCTCCCTCGTCGGATTCTTAGGTCATGTGGCGACTTCTAAAGTTCCAGTCCGCAAAGCCCTGCTTTTATGCAGAAAACCCCCATTCACTCAGCCTAGCTGTCACTCAAACATGCTAAGTGGTGAGCCGGGCGGCTCACCACTTGGGCCAATCAGGACGGAGTGCGACTTGAGTTGCCTAGGCAACTCAGTCCAGGGTGCCTAAATCCCCCTCCACCCCTCCTAAGTACCCCAGACAGTGTGGCACCACTTTGGAGGGATTCTGTGGAGAAGCCCGCCAAAAAAGTGGAACAAAGGGCTCACCTTGGGTTGGAGTCACAGAAGCGAACACAAACGCCATTTTAGAACCGAGTTCTGGCAAAAAATACCAACCGGAGAATTAATATTAAATAAATAAACCGGTGGTATGTTCGAGGCTATAGGAATTAAATAATTAAAGTTGGTAGCCTCAAACAATGGGAAATCCCATAGAGATATATTTGTGGTCGAATATAAAAAGTAGTATCCACTGCCAGCAGCCAAAACTCGATTAGGGGGGACGGAGACGTGCCCCCTCGACTAACAGACCCTGGGGCAATCGAATTGCCCCGGCCAGTACATCCACAATATGATGGTTTGCACTGGTTCTGTTCAGAATTTGAGACTAGCAAAGTCAATGGTGATCTTACATGCCCTGGGAGACAGTAGTCAGTCCCAGGGTATGGAGTCTATCTTGGGGGGTCACTATGACACCCCTGTGTTACTGCACTGAGAGTGCTGTGTAACACACATCACAAAAACACATGAAGCCCTATGGAGTAAAAGACCCCATAGCCCATTAAACACATCTAGCGTCAAAGAAACACTCAAATCATGCCCAAGAGTGAGGGTAAAAGGGTCTCACTCTTGGCAGGAGAAAAAAATAAACCCCAAAAATCCAGCAAAGCTGCTGGCGGACTCACTAGGTTAGGAAATTCAGCCTAAACAGAGAATTCTCCCTAACACTAGCGCTGAAAGCTTTCCTGCCCTCTGTACAGGGAAAGAATGTCCTGATAATGACGGTCAACACGGTGGCCATGTACTACCTCAACAAGAGCGGAGGCGTAGGGTCACTACCACTGTGCAGAGAGGCAATGCAGCTCTGGTTCTGGGCAATACGAGAAGGAATCTCTATCGGCAGTTCACCTAGCCGGAGAGCAGAACACGGCAGCAGACGCTCTGAGCAGGCAGAGCACAGTCTGCCACGAGTGGGAGCTTACTCAGGAAGTCCTTCTGGAGATCTTCGCCCTTTGAGGAACCCTTCAAGTGGATCTGTCCGCGACCACGGTAAACCAGAATTGCAAACAGTACTGCTCAAGGGAATTTCCTCCGAGAGGAGCTCTAGGAGACACATTTGTGGTGGACTGGAAGTTTCCTCTGCTGTTCGCGTTTCCTCCAGTCCCCGTGATTCCTCAAGTAACCAGGAGGTTGAGAAAGTTCAGGAAAACCATGATCCTAATTGCCCCGGATTGGGCCAGGAGGACGTGGTACCCGGACCTTCCGGACATGTCCATTTGCCCTACAATACGTCTTCCGCAAAGAGAGGATCTTCTCTCGCAAGAGGAAGGCCGCGTTCTCCATCCAGAGGTCAAGACACTCAACCTTCACGCATGGTTTCTGAGAGTTTGAGATACAAGGATTGGGATCTTCCGGATTACGTAATGGAGATTTTGCTTTCGGCCAGAAGGCCAGCAACAAAACCCTTGTAGTGGTGTTGGAACAAATTCAGTAACTGGTGCAAAGATAAGGATGTGGACCCTTTTCAATGTGGCACCCCAATGGTGCTCTATTCCCTATTGCATCTAGCCAATCTCGGGCTCCAGATCGGAACAATTAAAAGTATATCTAGCTGTGCTGTCCATTTTCAAGCGCTCATCGGAAGAGGTTTCTTACTTGAAAATTCCATTAATCATTCAATCCCTAAAAGGGCTTACTAACGTATATCCTCCAGTACCTTTTCATGTCCCAACTTGGGATTTAAATCTAGTACTTAAGTTTCTACCTTGTATCCCTTTTGAGCCTCTGCACTCCTGTCCCTTGAGGCTTCTAACATTGAAGACTGTCCTTCTTGTAGCATTAACATCAGCCTGCAGGGTTAGTGAACTACAGGCTCTCTCATGTAAAACCCCATATACTACATTTTACAAGGACAAGGTAGTTCTTAAAGTTAAACCATCTTTCTTACCAAAAGTAGTTTCTGACTTCCATTTGTCACAAAAAATCATATTACCAACATTCTATCCTCCTCCTCATTTGGGCAAAGAAGAGGAGAGACTGCATAGACTGGACCCTAAAAGGGCTCTCAGTTTTTACATTTCAAGAATGTCAAAGTTACGTCAAGATGACCAACTTTTTGTAGGATATACAGGTCATAAATTGGGATTAGCGGCGACAAAACAACAAACTATATCCCGCTGGATCATTCTGGCTATAATTGAGTGCTACTGATTGGCAGGAAAAGACCCACTGGATGGGCTACGAGCCCATTCCACCAGGGGGATGGCTACTTCTGCGGCTTTGAAGAGGGGAGTCCCTGCAGCAGATATTTGTTTGGCTGCAACATGGGCATCAATGCATGCCTTCATCAAGCATTATTGATTAGATGCCTCTTCCTCCAATGAGGGTTTGTTTGCCAAGGTGCTACTTCATTCCGTCCATGAGAACAATAACTAGTACTCCCACTTCCAAATTCTCCACTGCTATGGGAGTCTATCACAAAATGAGGAATACATGGGAGGACACAATCCATTCAAAGAACAAGTTACTTACCAACTGTAACGTTCTTTCGACTGGATGATCCTCCCACGTATTCCTGTGTTTCTTACACATTCCTCTCACGAACAATCTATCAGTCACGTGGCACGCCACGGTGTTCCTCAAATATTTCCTCGTAAAAACAGAACTGAAGCCAAAGGGCGCGGCACAACCTGTTTATGCTGATGGTGACGTCGGCACGGTGAGGAGCCCATTGAGGGACATCAACGCCACGACCTCGTGAACATCGTCCTCTGCCGAATTATTTTTTCCGAAGCAGCGATGCTGGCGAATACGAATATCACAAGACCACAAGATGAGGAATACGTGGGAGGAACATCCAGTCGAAAGAATGTTACAGTTGGTAAGTAACTTATTGGTCTGTCTCTTTCGTTTGTCATTATTAGAATTCTCTACATAACAGCAGATTCAAATATAATGCAACCATCATTTCTTCAAAAATATATACTTAAATGGTTGAAATAGAGTGCAATATTTTCAGAAATCATATTTGGTTTGGTTACTCAATCTTGTAGTAGATGTACAGGCAATTCCTCATCAGAATTATGACCCATTGATTTTTTTGAATTAATTGCTATTATAAGTTTCGATTCCAACTCGCACAATTTGCATTCTTTATTCCCCTTTCTTTTATGTGCTGGTATATGTACAAGGTCAAAGCATCTGATCTGTGTGGCATCACTGTTGTGTTTCTCTGCAAAATGTATCGCTAGGCGATAATTATCATCCCCATTCAAAATAGCCCGATAATGTTGCAGTATAAATATCTTTAGTTGCCAGATAGTAGAGCCTATATACATCTGTTCACATGGGCAAAGAATTGCCTATACCACAAATTTGGTCAGACAATTGATCTTGTGTGTCGTATACCAATGTTTTTGTTGATTAATGCCATAATGTATTTTTTCTTTACTTTCAGCATATCTACAAATTTTGCAACTTTTGCATTTTACAAACCCTCTCTTTGAAGATATTTTCTTTAACCAATTCCCTTTGGGTTCTTCAATTCTTAACATACTTTGATAACATGTCTTTAAGTGACTTAGCCTTAGAGAAAGTAAGCAACAGATTAGTACATACGCAAGGCTATAGCAGGACCCCACGTGCATGTCAGCTACAGGCCCAGGCAACACTGGGTGGTACCGCTAGAGTATGTATGTGAGCAAGCGGCGAGGAAAGCCACGAAACACGTTAACGTTCCCTGCGCGCACAATATTCTTTGCACTTTGGGAGAGCCAAACTTTGATGGCTTTTTAACTTGTTTTTGCTGTTTGCAAGGCACTAATAAAAACTGTTATTTTAACTTGATTTGGTGTCCGGACTTCGTTTACATTGGAGAAGTGAAGAGTGCTACTCATCCTGCCTGATTCAATCAGTCCGAAAAAAAAAGATATATATATATAGATATATGTTGGGCACTATTGGAAAATGTGTCTAAACTGGTAGATGAAACATTGATTAAATTTGTTACTAGCCTACCGTCATACTTAAAAGACACGAAGGATTTCCTGAATAAAATTGACGGTATACCATGGGAAAAGACCTACCAACTAGCCACATTAGATGTAGTCTCCCTGTACACTTCCATTAATCACAAAGATGGACTACAGTCTTGTGAGTACTTCTTAAAGACAAGATCCTTGAACTACCTCGAGCATGGTAAAATGATTTTGGAAATTATCAACTTTTGCCTAACGAACAACAGTTTCCTATTTGACAACAAGTTTTATACCCAGTTGCAAGGCACGGCCATGGGAACAACATTTGCTCCTTCATACGCAAATCTAACGATGGGCTGGTGGGAGAAATTTGTAGTATGGGTCCCTTCTAATAAAGACTTCACGGACAAAATTGTCCTATGGCTTCGTTATATAGACGATTTATTTGTCATTTGGGATGGACCCACAGATGAACGGATGGTCTCTGTTAAGTCACTCAACTCAAACGAATACAACTTACAGTTTACTGAGTGTCACAGCAAGACCACTATTGTCTTTTTAGACATAACTGTAACTGTGGCCCAAGACAGTTTAGTGACTGAATTGTATCGCAAACCCACAAGTTCTAACACACCCCTCCATGCCAAAAGTAACCATCCAACATTGTTAAAATGGAGCATCCCTTATGGTGAATTCATTCGAATTAGACACAACTGCTCACAATTGGAAACTTTTGACAAGGAATCTAAGTTTATGGCACAGAGGTTCCAACAAAGGGGTTATCCGAAAAAAGTGTTGGACCGCGCCTATTCTAAGGCACGACAGAAAGATCGTTCAACATTGTTGATGCCTAAGGTACAAATTGCAAAAGACATAGAAGAGACGGAAACGCGACTCATCTTGACATTTAGCAAAGCCTCTAAGTACATTCGACACATAATGCAAAAACATTGGCATGTACTTAAGCAAGATGAGCATTTGGGGCGTACCTTGGGGGCTAACGTCAACATCACTTATAGACGATCTACCTCTTTGAAAGACAGCCTAGTCTCAAGTTATATGAGTCCCAAAAGTACATCAGTGTTCCCGGGTTGGCTGCGAGCAAATCCTGAAGGTTTCTATAAATGTACAAAATGTAAGGCATGCAAGTTTGCTAAAAATATTAAGAACTATCAACATCCAATATTGAAAAACAATGTGAGCATAAAATCTAGAATTACATGCGACACAGAGTTTGTTGTATATGTCCTGCCCGTGTAACCAATGGTATGTCGGAAGTACGATTTGTAAGCTAAAATTGCATATTTTACAACATATAAGAGCAATTAAAAATATCGATCCGACATACCCCATGGCTTTACATTTTCAAGAGAAACACGGAGGGAAATTGGAAGGCTTTGGATATTTTGGAATACATGCCATCACCAATCCTGTAAGGGGTGGACATCGGGAACTCGTTTTGAGACAAACAGAAACTAGATACATTCTGGATTATGAAAGCCACATGGCCATAATCTGGATGAAGAATTATATACATTCCTTGGCACCTGATTGATGAAATGACATTTGAAACTAGTTTGATGCATGATAAGATTTTAACAAACTCCTAACTCCAACACGGTTGATTTAGTCCTTACCTCCTCAAATAGTGTATGGTTTTAGTACTAATGTAATGTCTAATTTAACTAATAGCCTCATGATATCGTAAATGCAGAACATATTAGTTTGCTTGCAGCTTATCTGGCAACTATGCTGTCCACTAGTTCAAGGGTGCGTAGGTCTCTCAACAGATTATTTTTTACATCATTTGAGAACTTCATGCATAATGAATCTCCAGTGAGGCCTGGACGCCGTTTATTTTAAAGTATTTAAACATTTATTTTCACATTACTTTTTCTCTTTTTTTTGGCAGGGCTAGCATTTCATCTTTTGCTTAAATATGTATGGACACAGGAACTATACGCGCATTTCTCTTTCCAGAAGGGTAAATTAGAACTTTATATTGATGCAGCAAATCATGACACATGTAATCTTTAATGTACCAAAGGGAAGCCTTTTATGCACTAAGCACTTTATTCCATATTGAAATGGAGAATTTTAATGAAGGTCATTAGATGCACTAAGCACTTTATTATCCGGAGTTACACTCCGTGGAGCCTGCTAGCACATAGCACTTTAACAGCATTAAGCTGTACAGAGCATATTTTGCACAGCAATTCCAAAAAGGTACTACTGCATTAGAACTTGTAATTTAAACATACTTGTGTCTTAAAAACGAAGAGTTTGTGGGCACTATGCACTATAATCCGTTCTTGTTTTTATCAAATGGGTAAAATAACTGCATTGATTCAATTACAAAAACTTAAAAATCAAAAGATTTAATATTGATGTGACTTGAATATGTTTCCATTTATGTTTTAGAAATGGTCGTCTTGAACACATGTTCCACTTAAGTCTATTAAAATATGTGCTTGTTTTTAACTTTTGAACCCAACGTAAAATGGTGGACACGTGTGTGAGAGAAGGGTCTCAACGACCGGTGGGGGGTGTCTGTACTTCCGCTCCCTATATGGTGGAGGAGAGGCACAGGAGACCTCAGCCAAGATTCTCTATTCGGTAGCAATGGTCGAGCAATCAAGGCCTAGCTTCTCAGGAGGTGATGCAGGCTGGTTCTTAAGTACAGTGTATTCCCCAAGCCCCCACAAAGGAATATCCACACTCTGTATTGGTTAGAACACAGTCTTTATATAATCAATATTTAAGGTTATGTACATTTATCATAACTCACTTTGTACTCCGGAAAAATCAACAATGGCAAATATATACAATCCTAAAGTGGTACCACCCTAGATCTCATTACAGTGCATTAACAATACTGTACAATGTCACACAGACCAATAGAGTGAAACCAGCAATAGAGAGAGGAGAGAAAACAAGATGGTTGAGCAGTAGGCAGAATACTGGCCCCTACCACTAGGCACAGTTCTGTGTGGAGATCCCCCCACCTGGGCAACCTGTAAAACAAGATATAGCACACGCCCAGTCCATATACTGCTCTGCAAGTCTTACTCTCTCCTATAATGTTTTTACCCCCCCAATGTACCTGGTGGAGTCGAGCTCCTTGAAGAGACGTCGACAAACGTCGAGGAACTCGCTGTTCGGCGACGGGGAATCGACGGCCCTTCTTGAATGCCTTCCCTTTCAAGCGGGAGGCACGGGGCGTCGAACGTCCGTCGACAAATGAGGTAGAAAGATGTCGATGAGGCGGCAGCTTCGTCCGAGCGGTGCTCGTCGGCTTCGGAGCGTCGGCGTCCTGCAAGGTGGAGGTGTGCGGGGCACCTCGGTGACAATAGTTCTGGATCGCAAAGATTGTAGAGACGGAGGCCCAGCAAGGGCGTCGAGTCGTCCGAGTCTTTGAGGTCGTTGGAGTTGCGGGAAACCCACCGGCAGGTTTCTCCTCGGCGCGTTGGTCGCCCTCGACTTTCTCCGGCAGGATAAGCGGTCGACGATGTGGTCGAGAGAGTCCTTCGATTGAATGTTCTTAGGCAAAGGAGCGGACGGCTCCAGTCGTCGGCGGCACAGCGTCAAGTGGTTCCCACGGCTGGGCAACACAACTTCGACGGGCCTCCAGCGGTTACACCAACCTGCGAACCCTGGTCAACGGCAATGGACTTCGTCGATGTCCGGGTGCTTCACTTCGATCTCCTCAGCGGTCCCGTCCCGTCTCGGGTCGACAGCCTTTCGAGGGTCTGTCTTCCAGGGCGCTTCGGCGAAGAAGGAGCGGTGCTCGATGGTCCCTCGGAGCACGGGAAGAGGGCGCCTTACACGGTCCTCTCTCGGGTCAGCCCTCGACGATCTCGTCAGCCTTCAGATCGGTCGAAGCAAATGCCACAGCAAGTCTTCTTCTTCCAGATGGACGTCGAGGATCAGCAGTTCCAGTTACTCGTAGAGTGGAGACTCAGCTCCCTGGCTGCTTTAGGAGCACAATGGTCGCTTCTCAACCAAAGGTCCCTTCTGAACACTTTTCCAGTGGTGAGAGGTCCCCAGATATACTATCCTCTCTCTCATCCACGCTGCTGGCACACACTCAGCAGCCAATCATACTGCAGGGCATTCATGCAGTCAGTCAGCCAATCAGGCACACAGTGCATTCAGGCCACACTCCTCCCTTCCAGACACTCACAACAGGGAATGTGGATTGGGACAAGTACCCAGCCATTCAACACTACACATTGCATTCAGGCCAGTTTCGGGCAGGGCTGTCTCAGTCTTTGTCTCTCATGCCAGGAACCAGACAACCACAACAAGGAGCGTATATTGATCACACACTCCATTCACCCAGGTCCCACCCACAGGAGGTACCCACAACATACAGACACTGGGAAGGCTCCAGTCAGTCTAGCTGGGCCTTCACAACAATACCATACATGGAACTTCCACCCAACAGCCAGTCAGGGGGAAGGGACAGAGACAGGGCTTCCCAGGACTTTGGGAAAACAAGATAACAGGCCATAGAAAGCAAGAGGCCACAGGGGCCATCTTGTTTCCTATCAGGAATCAACAGATCCCAATGGCAGGGCCGGGGTATCCCAAAATGGAGGACACCCGGAGCACCTGTCAAATTCAGCACGGAGCTGCCACCAGCCCATACCCTGCTCTGGGGTCACCCACAGGTACCCAAAAACATACACTAGGGGCACAGGGTTGTACCCCTACCCATGGGTGCCATAAGGGTATCCCATGGGTCTGTTCACCAAACCAAAAGAGAGAGCTGCACTGCCAGGAGTCCCACATGGACTCCGGGGCAGAAAACATAACAGAACACACGGTAAAAACAGTAACAGGACAAGGATTCAGAGGCCCTGTCCCTCAGATGCATTTCCACCATCACAGTCGCCCCCCCCAGACTGAGGTGGAGGGTGTCTAATCTCCCACGGGATAGACACCCTCATCCAGACGGTCAACATACCTTCTGGAAAGGCCATCTGCATTATCGTGACTCTTCCCTGGTCTGTGCTCTATGGTGAAGTCTAGCCCTTGCAGGCTAATGGACCACCTGAGCAATTTCGGGTTCTCACCCTTCATCTGCATAAGCCACTTCAGGGGCTTATGATCTGTTTGGACCTTGAAGGTAGACCCCGTAAGGTAGGGCCTAAAACGCCTAAGGCTCCAAACTATACTAAAACACTCCTTTTCAACAGTAGCCCACCTAAGTTCTCTACCCTTGAGTTGTCTACTGATGAATATGATAGGGTGTTCTCTCCCTTTGTCATCTAACTGGGACAAGACAGCTCCAATTCCGGTGTCGCAGGCATCCGTCTGGATGATAAAGGGTCGGCTGTAGTCAGGCGCACTCAACACAGGTGCCCTACACAGACTTTCTTTCAAGCCATCAAAGGCCCTCTGACAGTCTTCGGTCCAATTAACCTTCCTAGGCTGCTTGGGTGACGTGAAAGCTGTCAGGGGGGCAGCTATGGTCCCATAGTCTGCCATGAAATTGCGATAGTACCCAGTGAGGCCCAAAAAGGCTCTCACCTGGGTTTGAGTAGTGGGAGTCTCCCAGTTCTGTACATCCTGCACTTTACTGGCGAGAGGTTGGATTTGACCCCCTCCTACCTCATGACCAAGATAGGTAACTTTCCCATGAGCTATCTGGCACTTAGTGGCCTTGATAGTGAGGTTAGCCCTTTTCAAGGCCTGCAACACCTTATCCAGATGTGTCAAATGCTCTTCCCAGGTGGAACTGTAGACGGCAATGTCGTCTAAGTAAGCCACACAAAAGGCTTCCAGCCCACTGAGCGCATGGTTGACCAATCTCTGGAAGGTGGCAGGGGCATTCTTCAACCCAAAAGGCATGACCCTAAACTGGTAGAGTCCCTCAGGTGTTGAGAAGGCCGTCTTTTCCTTGGCATGGTCCGTCAGAGCTATTTGCCAATAGCCTGAGGTAAGGTCAAAGGTGCTCACAAACTTGACAGCACCGATGGTGTCCACGAGCTCATCAGCCCTGGGCAATGGGTGCGCATCAGTTTTGGTGACGGCATTGACTCCTCGGTAGTCCACACAGAACCTCCAATCCTTGGTACCCGCCTGGGAACTTGCCTTGGGGACAAGGACCACTGGACTGGACCAGGGACTGGTTGAGGGTTCAATAACACCCAGATCCAACATCTTGGCGACCTCAGCCTGGATGTGGTTCTTGACGGTATCTGACATACGGTAGCACCTGCTTTTGACAGGTACACTGTCACCAGTGTCAATTTCGTGCTTACACCACGGTGTAAGGCCTGGCTTCAGTGAAAACAGAGAGGCGTACTGTTGGAGCAAAGCCCTACAGGCCCTCTGTTGCTCTGTTGTCAAATCTGGAGAGAGATGTACTCCCTCCACTGAGCCATCCTGAGGGTTGCTATGCAGCAAATCAGGAAGGGGCTCACTCTCATCCTCTTCTTGCCCGGAAGCTAGCAAGAGACATGAGACCTCTGCTCGCCGGTGGAAAGGCTTGAGCCTGTTGACATGGAATAGCTGAGGGGCTACCCCAGGGGCTCCCATGTCAACCAGATAATTGACTTCGCCCATCTTGGAGATGATCCTGAAGGGTCCAGTCCACTTGTCTGCCAAAGCTCTAGGCTTGGTAGGCTCCATCACAAGGATTTCCTGTCCCGGAGTCCAATCCACTTGCGAGGCTTTAAGGTCATGTCAGTACTTATTCAATTCCTGGCTGGCCTTGAGATTTGCTGTTGCCTGCCCCATCATCTGTGTCATCCTCCGTCTGAGGCCTAACACATAGTCCCCCACTTGCTTGGCGGGACCCGGAGGGGTGGCTTCCAAGCCTTCTCTGATCAAGGCGAGGGGCCCCCTCACGGGATGTCGAAAGAGTAACTCAAAGGGGCTGAAACCAACACCCTCTTGAGGTACCTCCCTGTAAGCAAACAGCAGGCATGGCAGGAGGAGATCCCATTTCCTCCTTAGGGGTTCTTCCAAAGCCCCTAGCATGCCCTTGAGAGTTTTATTAAATCTCTCAACCAGACCATTGGTCTGGGGGTGGTAAGAGGTGGAGAACTTGTAGGTTACCCCGCACTCTTTCCACATGGTTTTCATGTAACTAGACATGAAGTTGGATCCTCTGTCAGAGACAACCTCCTTGGGGAATCCAACACGGGTGAAAATGCCCAGGAGAGCCCGGGCAACCACCTTGGCCGTAACAGTCCGAAGGGGTATCGCCTCAGGGTACCTGGTGGCATGATCTACCAAGACCAGGATGAACCGATGTCCACCTGAAGTGGGAGGGTCAAGGGGACCGACGATGTCGATGCCCACCCTCTCAAATGGGGTGCCAACCACTGGCAACGGCTGCAGTGGGGCAATGACACTGCCTCCAGTCTTGCCAGACAACTGACAAGTTGGGCAGGTCCTGCAGTGGGACTCCACCTCTACTCCCATCCGTGGCCAGTAGAAATGGGCAGAGAGCCTCTGCTTAGTCTTCTTGGTCCCAAGATGACCAGCCAAGGGCACCTCATGCGCCAACTGCAGTAGGAAGGGCCTGTAAACCTGGGGTACCACCAACCTCTTGCGGGCACCAGGTTCAGGCTTAGTGGGCTCACTAACAAGGAGCTCACCCTCCCAATGAATCCGGAAATTCCTAGGCACCTCTCCTTGTGCCTGGGCCAGGGCCTGTTTCCTCAGTCCCTCGAGAGAGTGGCACTCTCTCTGTCCCTTACAGAAGTCTGCCCGGGAGGGTCCCCCTTCAGCTAACAAGCATTGAAGGTCGGGATGATCCTCCGGGTTGAGAACCTCTCCCACAGGAGAGTCTTCTGTCTCTTCTCCCAAAGGAGTTGAGTTTGGGTTTCCCACTGGACCCAGCCCGTCCGGAGCATGGATCCCAATGGGTGCTGTCGGAACAGCAGGAAGAGAAGGTGCTCCCTCCACAGAGGTGGCCTTCTTGGTCTTCCTTCTTCTTACCTTAGGCCTCGCCTTTGGCTCGGGTACCTGACCCACAGCCAGACCCGGTGTCACCTGTGACCTAGTGACTGCAGCAGCAGTCATGGGAAGACCATCCGAGATCAACCCCAACTCTACTAGATCATTCCCTAACAAAATGTTAGCAGGGACATTGTCCTGAACCAGGACAGGAAGCTTCGCTGTCTTGTCTCCAATCATGAGTGTGACTAAGGCTACAGGTGATAATTTGGGAGGCCCACCAGCTAACCTGGTGGTTTGCAGAGGAGCACCTTCATAGTCCTCTGGCCTGAGCAGGGTCCTGTCCACCACTGTCATGCTTGCCCCAGTGTCTCTCAAACCAGTAGAAGGCTGGCCATTCAAGAGGACACTTCTCAAAAACCTACGGGTGTTCTGTGGGATAGTCGCCAGTACTTCCGCATACTGGTCCCAGGCCCCAAGGGACACTAAGGAAATCTCCACCGGAGCACCAAATGTGACCCGGGCAGAGGAGGGGAGGACAGTGGCCTCCACCTCAGACACGGGGTAAGGGTAGGTCAGGCTGACAGCCTGTACTCCAAGTGCCTTACCTTTACACTTGGGGTCACCCCTTTTGTGATCCAGAGCCCCACAGTCCCAACAAGCGCCAGGAGTGCGGGGTATGGTACTGGAACCACTGGGAGCCTGCTTTGCAGCAGGTGGACCACTACTCTTATTCCCACCTCCAGATGACTTATCCCCACTAGATTTTTGGGTCTTAGGAGAGGAAGGTTTTGGTTTACTCGACTGTGATTGCTTGGGGGACTCCTCAGCTTTCTGAGAGGCCCCCTTCTCTTTGTCCTTGTCCTTCCCACTGGAGTCCTTAGGGGACACCCGGTGGGAGACCCACTTGTCAGCCAACCTAGCCAGCTTAAAGGGGTCCAAAATGTTCTGGTCAGCCATATACTGACGCAGCTCTGGTGAACAGGCTTCAGAGAAATGCTCAAAAAACAAAAGGTGGGACAATTCAACAAAAGTCTTAACCTTGTATCCATCGATCCACCCCATCATGTTCATGTGCGCAGCACTCACCCAGTCAACCCAAGACATATTCTCCTTTTTCTTAAAATCCCTGAACCTTCTAAGGTATTGGGTAGGTGTCATGCCGAACTTGGCAATCAAAGCAGACTTCATACACTCGTACTGACCCCTTTCTTCCACACTCAGCTTCAGAATACAGTCATACCCGGTTTGAGGCACTCTGCTTAACAAACACTTCGCCCAATCTCTTTTATCCACATCATGAATCGCACAAGCCATTTCAAACGCTTCAATCCATTGGAGGATATCCGAACCCTCCACAAATACACCAACCAAATCTTTCATAAACTTGGTGGCTGGGGACCTGACACTCTCACTGGTTCTAGCTGAAGTCTCCACTCTAGCTTTCTCTAGCTGGATCCTCTGACATTCAGTGTCCTGGCTCTTGAGTTCAAGGTCCTTATTTTTGAGTGCAACTTGTTGAGCCAACTCCTCTTTCTTAAGCTCAGCATTTATTTCCAACTTGCGGTATTCAAAGGCCAATTTCATCCTTAATAACTCAAGCTCTAAGGAATTGCTGGAGTTTGGAACAGAGGCAGCAGGAATGGCGGCATTCCCAGAAACAGATTCAGCAGAAACCCCAGGGGCAGAGTCCTCATTGGTTGCATTCCCCCCCTCATCAAGAGTTTCACTATCAGTCTGGTAGTCCACCAGGGCAGCTATCAGCTCAGCCCTAGACTTATCCACAAAGTCTAACTCCCTAGCTTCACAAGCACTCTGGAGAGCCTCCAAGCTCATCCGAGTTAATTTGCCATTCGCAATAGACTCCATCGTTTGTAATGCAGTTACCTTGTACACAACTAAACCTTAATTTAATAAAGGGCAAATATCCTTTGTAAGTGGCACGGTTATACACTGATTCTTAAAACCATAAGCATCCCACCGCTTGCCACCAGTGTGAGAGAAGGGTCTCAACGACCGGTGGGGGGTGTCTGTACTTCCGCTCCCTATATGGTGGAGGAGAGGCACAGGAGACCCCAGCCAAGATTCTCTATTCGGTAGCAATGGTCGAGCAATCAAGGCCTAGCTTCTCAGGAGGTGATGCAGGCTGGTTCTTAAGTACAGTGTATTCCCCAAGTCCCCACAAAGGAATATCCACACTCTGTATTGGTTAGAACACAGTCTTTATATAATCAATATTTAAGGTTATGTACATTTATCATAATAACTCACTTTGTACTCCGGAAAAATCAACAATGGCAAATATATACAATCCTAAAGTGGTACCACCCTAGATCTCATTACAGTGCATTCACAATACTGTACAATGTCACACAGACCAATAGAGTGAAACCAGCAATAGAGAGAGGAGAGAAAACAAGATGGTTGAGCAGTAGGCAGAATACTGGCCCCTACCACTAGGCACAGTTCTGTGTGGAGATCCCCCCACCTGGGCAACCTGTAAAACAAGATATAGCACACGCCCAGTCCATATACTGCTCTGCAAGTCTTACTCTCTCCTATAATGTTTTTACCCCCCAATGTACCTGGTGGAGTCGAGCTCCTTGAAGAGACGTCGACAAACGTCGAGGAACTCGCTGTTCCGCGACGGGGAATCGACGGCCCTTCTTGAATGCCTTCCCTTTCAAGCGGGAGGCACGGGGCGTCGAACGTCCGTCGACAAACGAGGTAGAACGATGTCGATGAGGCGGCAGCTTCGTCCGAGCGGTGCTCGTCGGCGTCGGAGCGTCGGCGTCCTGCAAGGCGGAGGTGTGCGGGGCACCTCGGTGACAATAGTTCTGGACCGCAAAGATTGTAGAGACGGAGGCCCAGCAAGGGCGTCGAGTCGTCCGAGTCTTTGAGGTCGTTGGAGTTGCGGGAAACCCACCGGCAGGTTTCTCCTCGGCGCGTTGGTCGTCCTCGACTTTCTCCGGCAGGATAAGCGGTCGACGATGCGGTCGAGAGAGTCCTTCGATTGAATGTTCTTAGGCAAAGGAGCGGACGGCTCCAGTCGTCGGGCACGGCGTCAAGTGGTTCCCACGGCTGGGCAACACAACTTCGACGGGCCTCCAGCGGTTACACCAACCTGCGAAACCTGGTCGACAGCAATGGACTTCGACGGCGTCGATGTCCGGGTGCTTCACTTCGATCTCCTCAGCGGTCCCGTCTCGGGTCGACAGCCTTTCGAGGGTCTGTCTTCCAGGGCGCTTCGGCAAAGATGGAGCAGTGCTCGATGGTCCCTCGGAGCACGGGAAGAGGGCGCCTTACCAGGTCCTCTCTCGGGTCAGCCCTCGACGATCTCGTCAGCCTTCAGATCGGTCGAAGCAAATGCCACAGCAAGTCTTCTTCTTCCAGCTGGACGTCGAGGATCAGCAGTTCCAGTTACTCGTAGAGTGGAGACTCAGCTCCCTCGCTGCTTTAGGAGCACAATGGTCGCTTCTCAACCAAAGGTCCCTTCTGAACACTTTTCCAGTGGTGAGAGGTCCCCAGATATACTATCCTCTCTCTCATCCACGCTGCTGGCACACACTCAGCAGCCAATCATACTGCAGGGCATTCATGCAGTCAGTCAGCCAATCAGGCACACAGTGCATTCAGGCCACACTCCTCCCTTCCAGACACTCACAACAGGGAATGTGGATTGGGACAAGTACCCAGCCATTCAACACTACACACTGCATTCAGGCCAGTTTCGGGCAGGGCTGTCTCAGTCTTTGTCTCTCATGCCAGGAACCAGACAACCACAACAAGGAGCGTATATTGGTCACACACTCCATTCACCCAGGTCCCACCCACAGGAGGTACCCACAACATACAGACACTGGGAAGGCTCAAGTCAGTCTAGCTGGGCCTTCACAACAATACCATACATGGAACTTCCACCCAACAGCCTGTCAGGGGGAAGGGACAGAGACAGGGCTTCCCAGGACTTTGGGAAAACAAGATAACAGGCCATAGAAAGCAAGAGGCCACAGGGGCCATCTTGTTTCCTATCAGGAATCAACAGATCCCAATGGCAGGGCCGGGGTATCCCAAAATGGAGGACACCCGGAGCACCTGTCAAATTCAGCACGGAGCTGCCACCAGCCCATACCCTGCTCTGGGGTCACCCACAGGTACCCAAAAACATACACTAGGGGCACAGGGTTGTACCCCTACCCATGGGTGCCATAAGGGTATCCCATGGGTCTGTTCACCAAACCAAAAGAGAGAGCTGCACTGCCAGGAGTCCCACATGGACTCCGGGGCAGAAAACATAACAGAACACACGGTAAAAACAGTAACAGGACAAGGATTCAGAGGCCCTGTCCCTCAGATGCATTTCCAGCATCACAACGTGAAACGAACGAATAGAGAATGAGCGTGACTTTCTACACCGCAATCATAGAGTTTCAATGTGGATAAATTGTCCTTCCTTAGTGTTCATTGCCCTGAACGTGAGCAAGCGGCCAGTTGCTGCGAAACGCGTCGTGTATCGTGTGTTTTCTTTTTCTGTCCTGGACATATGTCGAAATAAAGTATAATTTTTTGACTGAACTTAAATGGATTGCTGCCTCAGTGTTTTGCCGTAATTATTACCAGCAGAACTCGCTTCCTGGAGTGCCTTCCGCTTTCCCTGAACTTGCGTACAGGGTTGACTATATATATATATATATATTTGGAAAAAAACACTACGACAACAGGGGAGGGGGGAAGGAAGGGCAACAATAATAACGCTGAACTAAAAATAGAATGCTCTCCTAGTAAGCAAGAGCTGGGATATCACCGTAAGTGAATGATCTTTAATACAGGAAGTTGTCTTTGTAGCACATTGTCCCTTTCCTGAGCCTCCTAGACCTAAGTTTACTACACCCGTTACTCTCCATGTGACAAAAACCATCTTCCTCATGCACACCATCTTCTTCACATACACTTCCTTTAGTTTCATCGGGTGTGTGTACGATATAATCATGAGACCATTTTGTACCGTCCTTCAATATCACTCTTTTTGTACCCACACTTTCCACTACCTGACACTCTCTATATTTGGATAAATCTTAACACTTTGCAGGATTCCTCAATTTGCCCCAATCTGCTTTGCTGAAATTGGCTTCAGATGTTACTTTAGTGTGATCATAGTATTCTTTGTATCTACTCTGTTTATCTTTTACTCTTCTCAAAATCCCTTCCCTTTTCTTCACGTGTTTCTTCGTACACCAAAACGAATTTAGACTATTGCAAACTGCTCTCCCTCTCATCGCAAAAGGCTCTACATCTGTATTGGAATGAGTTGTCACCCTGTAGGCAATTAAAGTATCTTTCAGCATGTCCTTCAAGGCAACAAATGTTCTAACGCCAGTTGTATAGTGTTTTTAATGAAACCATCCACTCGGCTATTTTCCATGGGATGATACAGAGGGGTACGCCTGTGGCATATACGTCTATCTCTCAAGAATTCTTTCATTTACTTCCGAAAATGAATTGAACTCCATTATCTGTTATTTCTTCAGGATCACCCTCCCTTACATTTTTCCAAAAATGTGCTACCTTCCTGTGTTTTGCACCACTCCCTACTCAACCCACTTGGACGTATAGTCCATAAGAATGATGATATAAACTTTGTAGCTTTCTAATGTTACAAATGGCCCCACAATGCCCATTACAAGTTTGCTTCACACATTTTCGGGTAGCTAAACAGATGGAAGCGGTGTTGTGCAGGGTTTTCTCTCTTTGGCACTATTTTTATTCCATAGGCACTATGATGAATCGGAGGACCCTTCTCATGTAGCCAGGGAAAGGCAGATGCTTCCTGATCCTGCCCCTGGGGGTGGTGGTCCGTGGGAGGATCACAGGGGAGGGACTCGGGTCAGGAGAATTGGGAGAACCCTCGAACTTCCCTAATGATCCACAGTCATAATGGCCTATTGTAAAATTGAAGCCTTTGATGTAAAAAAGAACAAAGGAACAAGAACATTAGTACTGGGACGAGGAAGAGGGGCTCAGAGGTGCACAACTGCAATGCACAGTCTAGTGGTTCCAATGACCCACACCTGAGCAGGACTTTAACATGTCAAGTTGAATCAAGAGATGTGCCATGGAACTTGACACTTTTCTGACCACTGAAATGGCACATTCTTCTTCAATACGCCCCACATGCTCTGTTTTATCGGTAAAGTGTGGGATACATTTTGTATAATACTCCACCATCCCTAGGAAGGACCGTAGATGATTCTTGTTGATTGGTGAAGGCGCCTTAGATATTGTTTCAGCACGTTTTTCTTTGGGTTTTATGACATCACAGATGATGATGTGCCCTAGATATGTCACTTCAGGCACATTAATTGAGCATTTTTCCAGTTTCCGGATGAAACCTCTTTCCCGGATAGTCTGCAGAACACCTAGTAACTTCATGCTCCTCCTCTTTTAGAACCACTATAAATTTATCATCTTGAAAATAATGCACGCTGTCTATCCCCCCAAAAAGTTGTTCCATTCATCTTTGAAACACAGCAGCTACTGAAGCAAAGCCAAATGGCATGGTTTAAACATGTCACAAATTAAGTTAAATGCTTCAATCCTTCTAAAACAATCTGATAGTAAGCAAATTACAAGTCTAGGCTTGTGAAAAATATGACTGGTTTCTTGGTAGTTAGCATTTCATTGATGTTCGAAAGGGGGTGTCTATCGACCCATATATTGGCATTCAGAGCCCTCATATCGACACACATTCTGATAAAGTTATCAGGTTTACAGACTATCCCTATTGGGGCAAGCCATTCAGAAGATTCGGTGAGTTCAATGATATCCCCTTTAGATAACCTGTCTAATCTTGTAAGGCATCTTTTGTCCCTATGAGTATGCTCCTCATTTGTGCACAGTGGCCTTTGCTCCCTTTTTTAAGACTGTATGGGGTTTAAATCCTTTAAGTTGACCAGTTATGTCAGTGAAAACTTCAGGAAATGCCCTCACTAACCCTTCCTTAGATTACACTTCTTGTTCGGTGATGTACAATATTGGATTTTCCTCTCCTGGGTGTTAATTTGTAGGGTTTACTGTTCTTAGCATCCAACTATAAAAGAATCATTTCTGACAACAAACAACTTGAAGTAAACAAACATGTATGTTTAAATGAACCCATTTGTAACTGAGGATAGAAATGGGAGTTTTTTCATAGCCAACCACTCTAACCTTTTAGGATCTTAAGTCTTCTATGTTGCCTTTCAGTTCATTAGCATACGTGCCAATATTGTGTATGGTGACCCTGTGTTTGCTATCATGTTCAGTACTGTGTCATTTATCCTCATTTGTTCCCATGGTCCTTTTTTCCTGTTGACACTTATGGTCACTGTTAGGCAGACACCTGTGCAGTTCCCTTAGGGAACACTGCAAAAGATTTAGGACTACAGGTGTTGGCAGTAAACCCACTTGGTAGCAGTCTGTACCACCCAGATTTATCTGGTAGCTGTGGCTGAGCAGTCAGACTTCCCTCAAGAAGAGTTAGGCAGTATGCAAAGTATACACAATAGGCACCCAGATACAATAATACAAGCAAACACTGACCAGAGCTTTTGTATCAAAGTATATAATTATTTATTTAAAAACACACTGTTTGCAACACTCCAGCACTCTTATTGTAAAACACTCTAAACACAGTTACTATTATAATATACACACCCCTATTCCTTATCAGATAAGTCTTAGTAAAACACCACTTATTTTCATACAGAGGTGAGCACTTAACTAGATGGCACTCCAATAAGTTTGTGAAAAAGGGAGGGAAAAAGACAGAATATGGAAAGGTACACCACTCTAAGATTTAGGAACACTGTTAGCAAGGCAGAAGAGCAAAAGTCACTGGTGAGCCAAAGTCCAAAGGCTGGGCCCACTCTTGGAGAGGGCAGAGCACAAATGCGCCCAAGATCACACAGTTACACTAGGCTTAGAAAGTCTTGCAGAGAGTTCAGAAAGAGTTTAGAGAGGCTCAGAAAAGTTTCGCCAAGGTGTCCCAGGCTAACCCAGGTTTGAAAGCCGGGGGCTAAATCTACCCCGTACAGTCCGTGGCAAGGGAAGCCAGGCGGGACACAGTACCTTAAGTGGGAAGGATCCTCCAGCGGTGGCAGTTGTTCCTGGCAGTGGGTGCAAGTCGCGTCGTCTTCCAGGGGAAGATAAGATCTCGACTTGGAGGAAAGATGAAGGTCGTTGCACTGCCAGGGAAGAAACCAGCCACACAGTTTTCTGGTTAAAGGTAGTACCTTGTAATTCGCGGTCCTGGTAAAATGTGGTATCCCGGTTGCCGGGGTGCTTGGCACAGGCAAGGCGGCCACAAGATACGTCGGGAAGGCGAAAAGAGGGTGAAACTGGTTATCCCCACCAGTCAAAGGAAGAAGACTCTCCGGCGGGAGATCTCCTCTGTCGTTAGGAAAAGTGGTGAGACGGTCCAGCAGGGCTCCACCGGTGGTGTCGTCGTGGCAGGTCGACTCAGCTTCTCCCTCGTCGGATTCTTAGGTCCTGTGGCAACTTCTGAAGTTCCAGTCCCCAAAGCCCTGCTTTTATGCAGAAAACCCCCATTCACTCAGCCTAGCTGTCACTCAAACATGCTAAGTGGTGAGCCGCCCGGCTCACCACTTGAGCCAAGCAGGACGGAGTGTGACTTGAGTTACCTAGGCAACTCAGTCCTGGGTGCCTAAATCCCCCTCCACCCCTCCTAAGTACCCCAGACAGAGTGGCACCACTTTGGAGGGCTTCTGTGGAACAAAGGGCTCGACTTGGATTGGAGTCACAGAAGAGAACAGAAACGCCATTTTAGAACCGAGTTTTGGCAAAAAATACCAACCGGAGAATTAATATTAATTAAATAAACCGGCGGTATGTTCGAGGCTATCGTAATTAAATAAATAAAGATAGTAGCCTCGAACAATGGGAAAATCCCATAGAAAAATATTTGTGGTTGAATATAAAAAGTAGTATCCACTGCCACCAGCCAAAACTCGATCAGGGGGGACGGAGACGTGCCCCCTCGACTAACAGACCCCGGGGCAATTGAATTGCCCCAGCCAGTACGTCCACAATATGATGGTTTGTACTGGTTCTGTTCAGAATTTAAGACTAGTAAAGTCAATGGTGACTTTACATGCCCTGGGAGACAGTAGTCAGTCCCAGGGTATGGAGTCTATACTGGGGGGTCACTATGACACCCCTGTGTTACTGCACTGAGGGTGCTGTGTAACACACATCACAAAAACACATGAAGCCCTATGGAGTAAAAGACCCCATAGCCCATTAAACACATCTAGAGCCAAAGGAACACACTCAAACCATGCCCAAGAGTGAGGGTAAAAGAGTCTCACTCTTGGCAGGAGAAAAAAATAAACCCCAAAAATCCAGCAAAGCTGCTGGCGGACTCACTAGGTTAGGAAATTCAGCCTAAACAGAGAATTCTCCCTAACACTCGCCCTCCCCCCGCAGACTAAGGGACAGGAGGATTTAATCCACTCTGGATGAACCTCACACCTCTAATCGATGACATACATCCTAGAGAGTCCATCAGCATTTTGATGGTGACACCCTGACCTGTGCTCAATGGTGAAATCAAACCCCTTGCAGGCAGATTGACCATCTCAATAGTTTTGGATTTTCTCCCTCCATTTGCATTAACCATCTCAAGGGTTGGTGGTCAGTCTGAATGGCAAAAGGAGAACCATACAAGTATGGCCTAAACCTCTTCAGTGCCCACACAATAGCAAAGCATTCTCTTTCGATTGTTGCCCACCTTGTCTCAGGATCCTTCAGCTTACAGCTGATGAAGCAAATGGGGTGCTCCCTACCCTTCTCATCCAGTTGGCTTAGAACCACACCTATACCTACATTGGAAGCATCAGTTTGTACAATGAAAGTTTGGTGGTAGTCAGGAGCTCTCAGTACTGGAGCTTGGCAAAGAGCTTTCTTCAGTTTTTCAAAGGCCTGATTGCACTCCTCATTCCATTTGACCTTTTTAGGAAATTTTGGAGAGGAGATTACATTCAGTGGAGAAGCTATGGTCCCATAGTTCTCAATTAAATTCCTGTAATACCCAGTGAGGCTTAGGAAGGCTCTCACCTGAGTTTGAGTAGTAGGTGTTGTCCAATTTTGCACAGCTTCAATTTTGCTGGGCAAAGGCCTTATTTCTCCACCTCCTACCTCATGCCCAAAGTAGACCACCTTACTTTGACCTATCTGGCATTTACTTGCCTTGATAGTCAAATTGGCCTGTCCAAGAGCCTGCAAAACATGCCCTGGGTGGTTCACATGATCCTCCCAGGAGTGGCTGAAGACTGCAATGTCAATCAAATATGCCATGCAGAAGTCCTCCATCCCAGCTAGAACTTGATTCACCATCCTTTGGAATGTAGCAGGTGCATTTTTTAATCCAAAAGGCATGACCTTAAACTGGTACAAGCCAACTGGGGTGGCAAATGCTGTTTTCTCCTTGGCATGGTCTGTCAAAGCTATTTGCCAATAGCCTGACGTAAGGTCAAATCTGCTGAGGTACTTGGCTGCACCAAGTTTATCCACCAACTCATCTGTCCTTGGCAAAGGGTGGGCATCAGTCTTAGCGACTGCATTAAGAGCTCTATAGTCCACACAGAATCTCAAGTCTTTGGATCCTGCCTTTGGTACTAACACAACTGGGCTAGACCATGGACTAGTAGAGGGTTCTATTACCCCGAGATCAAGCATCTTCTTGACCTCCCCCTTGATATGGGTTCTCACATTTTCTGATATTCTGTATCCTCTGCCTTTGACTGGCAGACAGTCACCAGTGAGTATCTCGTGCTGTCCCCAAGGGGTCAAGCCTGGTGAGAGTGAGAACAGGGAGGCAAACTGATTTAACATAGATTTGCACTCCTCTTGTTGCTCAGGTGTCAGACCTGAAGAGAGATTGACTCCTTCAATTTTTTCATCTAACGGTACACCTCTGAGGAGATCAGGGATAGACTCACTCTCTTCTTCCTCTGCTGCTGAAGCTAGAAGAAAGGCTCCTACCTCAGGTCTGGAGACGTATGCTTTCAGTCGGTTGGTGTGGAAGACTCTAGGAGCTTCCCTGGGTCTGCCCAGATCCACCAGATAGTTGACCTCCCCAAGTTTTCCCACAACTTTGAAGGGTCCCATCCATTTGTCTTGCAAGGCTCTCTGCCTTGTTGGGAGCATAACGAGAACTAGCTGGTCTTGAGTGAACTCAACCATGTTAGCCTTTTGATCATGCCAATGCTTGACCAAAGCTTGTCCAGCTTTCAGGTTATCACTAGCTTCTGCCATCATGTGTGACATTCTCCTCTGGAGACCTATCACATAGTCAGTCACTCTGACTGGCTTGAGGGGAGGAGCACCTTCCAATCCCTCCTTAATCAGGGCCAATGGACCTCTGACTGGATGGCCATAGAGAAGTTCAAAGGGAGAATAACCTACTCCCTCCTGAGGGACTTCTCTATAAGCAAAAAGAAGGCATGGCAGTAGAAGGTCCAACTTTCTTTTCAGAGGTTCCTCTAAAGCACCTATCATGCTCTTCATGGTTCTGTTAAACCTTTCTACCAATCCATTGGTCTGGGGGTGGTATGCGGTTGAGAACTTGTAAGTAACTCCACAGGTTTTCCACATGGCTTTCATGTAGTGGGACATAAAGTTTGACCCCCTGTCGGATATTACTTCCTTAGGAAACCCAACCCTGGTAAAAATACCAAGGAGGGCCTTAGCCACAGCCGGAGCTGTAACAGTCCTCATAGGAATTGCCTCAGTGTACCTAGTAGCATGGTCTACTACAACAAGGATAAACCTGTTGCCTGAGGAGGTTGGGGGATCAAGGTGACCAACAATTTCAATCCCTACCCTCTCAAATGGGACTCCCACAACTGAGAGAGTCACTAAAGGTGCCACATTCTTGGAGCCAACCTTACCAGAGGTTTGGCAGGTATGGCAGCTCTTGCAAAACTTATCTACTTCTGCCCCCATTTTTGGCCAATAGAAGTAGAGTGAGAGCCTTTCCTTGGTCTTCTTGAAACTCAAGTGACCAGCCAAAGGAATCTCGTGGGCTAAGTGCAAGAACTGTTGTCTGTTTTCTTGAGGTACTACAAGGCGTTTGTAGTCTGCAGGTTCAGACTCAGTTGGTTCACTGTAGAAGAGGCCATCTTCCCAGTGCAACCTATACTTCCCAGGCTCTTGCCCATCAGCATGAGCAGCTGCCTGGTGGTGGAGACCCTCCAGAGTTGGACATTCTCTTTGCCCCTTACGGAAAGCTGCCCTGCTGGGCCCACCTTCTGCCAGTAAAGACTGCAGCTCAGGATGTTCCCCAGGGTCTAGATCTCCAATAGGTTCTTGGCCTCCCACTAGCTCTTCTTCAGAGTCTAGTTCAACTACACAGGGTTGTACCTCCCTCTCAGCCTCAGCTAGAGGTGGAGTTACAGGTGTAACTGTTGGAAGCACAGGAGTGCTTGCTGCTGACTTCTTCCTAGGAGTCTTGGGTTGCCCCTTTGCTCCCGATCTGGTGGTTACTGCAGTGAGTTGCTCCAGTGGTAACGGAGTGATCTCGGCCATCATCTCCTGAGATAACCCTTGCAGGGATTTCTCTCTTGCACGTTTTGTGAGCTCCTGTAACCTTTTACTAGGTGGTCTGGGGGTATGTCGCACAACTCCAAGAGCTTTCAGGTCATTACCCAACAGAACCCTACCTGGTACTTCACATTGTATACTGACAGGTATCTTTACAGCCATATCATTACACTGGATGAAAACTGGTAACTGGGGACACATCTGCACAGGCCCTCCAGCTAACTTGGTGAGGCATTTGGGTGCCTTAGCAACATCCTCTGCCTTGAAAAATGATTCATCCACCACAGTTATGCTGGCCCCAGTGTCTCTAATGGCAGGAGTCTCCTGACCATTCACCAGGACACTGTCTTTATAATACTCTTTAGTATTATCTGGGATAGAATTATACACATCTAAGTTCTGTTGTTCCCACAACCCCAGAGAGACTAAAGAAACACTGGCTGATACACCAATGGGTTCATCAGCCAGCAGTAGAAAGTTTCCACTTGCCATTGGGACTTCCTCTTCTGGAGTGAAGGCTAAGGAGGCAAGTTGGATCCCTGAAGGTTTACCCTTGCATCTGGGATATCCTTTCACATGGTCAGTAGAGCCACAAGCAAAGCATTTTCCGAATGCCTTTTGGAATGGTGGCTTGTTCTGACCTCCCTCTGGTTTGGCACCAGAGGAGACACTATTCTGCTGTGGGTTCCCTTGTGGCTTACCCTTATGGTTTTGTTTGGGGCCCTCTTTGGAATTTGCAGTATTAGAATTCTCTTTGGAGTCCTTTTTAGGCTGTTTCCCCTCATCCTTCTTCTGAGTTACCCCAGAATCCTTGTGAGTGGCCCTGTTGGCAACCCGCAAGTCAGCAGCCTTAGCTAGTATTCGGGAATCTAATTCCTTTGAATCAGCCAAGTGCTGTCTCAGTTCAGGAGAGCAGGCATCATAAATTGACTCCAACATAAAAAGAGTCTTCATACCTTCATAAGTGTTCACCTTGTAACCCTTAATCCATCCCTCTAAGTTTTTCAACCCTTCACTCACCCAGGTAGCCCAAGGGGTACCATCATGCTTTTTGAGAGTCCTAAACCTCTTAAGATACTGGGAAGGGGTCTTCCCAAATGTAGCTATCAGAGCTAGTTTCACACATTCATACTCTTTTCTATCCTCCTCCCCCAACTCCATTACCACATCAGTTGCAACAGGGGGAAGCCTAGAGAACAACCACGTGAGTAAGTCATTTCCTGTGATGTTCTGGAGCCCATGATTATATTCAAACAGAGACAACCAATCCAACACATCTAACTTAGGCTCATACATACCAACCAATTCTTTAGGCATCCGGGGTCTTTTAGGACTGGAACTTCTAGAGGAGCCAGAGAGAGAAGTATTTTCAACAGATAATTTCTTCATTTCTAGCTCATGCTTGAGCTCCATTTCCCTTAGCCTTAGTTATTTTTCAGTTTGAGCATTAAGTTTCTTATACTCCAATTCTAGTTTCATTCTCTCCTGTTCAAAGTATTGTGGACCAAATGTGGGACCTGATAAAGGTCCAGTAGGTACAGCAGGTAGAGCAGACCGAGGCCTAGGAAGGACAGTCACAGCAGCCTCACCCTCCTCTTCTGACTCTTCCTAAAGATCATCAACATTTTGTTCATTTTCAATCTCAATACTGTTATCTACAGTTGCTGGAGTGGTAGGTTCCTCTGAACCATCATCCAGACTTTGGTTAGCTAACAACCTTTCTATCAATTCCATTTTCTTGCCTTTAGTTAGGAGATTCTTATGCTTACAGAGAACTCTTAAACAATCAGCAGTTTTTGTAGCAAGGGACTCTTGACTATAATTTTCCATAGTTGACATGTTAGAAAGATTACTTTTTCAGTGCTAAGATTTGTGGTTCGTTGCACTAAGGTATCCTAAAGCACTCTAAAATGTATACTCAATACAAATCCCACCGCTGTACACCAGTGTTAGGCAGAAACCTGTGCAGTTCCCTTAGGGAGCACTGCAAAAAATTTAGGACTACAGGTGTTAGCAGTAAACCCACTTGGTAGCATCTGTACCACCCAGATTTACCTGGTAGCTGTGGCTGAGCAGTCAGACTTCCCTCAAGAAGAGTTAGGCAGTATACACAATAGGCACCCAGATACAGTAATACAAACAAACACTGACCAGAGCTTTGGTATCAAAGTATATAATTATTTATTTAAAAACACACTTTTTGAAACACTCCAGCACTCTTATTGTAAAACACTCTAAACACAGTTACTATTATAATATATACAACCCTTATTCCTTATCAGATAAGTCTTAGTAAAACACCACTTATTTTCATACAGAGGTGAGCGCTTAACTATAGATGGCACTCCAATAAGTTTATGAAAAAGGGAGATAAAAAAACAGAATATGGAAAGGTACACCACTCTAAGATTTAGGAACAATATTAGCAAGGCAGAAGAGCAAAAGTCACTTGTGAGCCAAAGTTCATAGGCTGGGCCCACTCTTAGAGCGAGCAGAGCACAAATGCGCCCAAGATCACACAGTTATACTAGGCTTGGAAAGTCTTGCAGAGAGTTCGAAAAAGAGTTTAGAGAGGCTCAGAAAAGTTTAGCCAGGGCGTACCAGGCTAATCCAGGTTCGAAAGCCGGGGGCTAAATCTACCCCATACAGTCGTTGGCAAGGGAAGCCAGGCGGGACACAGTACCTTAAGTGGGAAGGATCCTCCAGCGGTGGCAGTTGTTCCTGGCAGTGGGTGCAAGTCTTGTCGTCGTCCAGGGGAAGAGAAGATCTCGACTTGGAGGAAAGATGAAGGTCGTTGCACTACCAGGGAAGAAACCAGCCGCAGAGTTTTCCGGTTAAAGGTAGTACCCTTTAATTCGCGGTCGTGGTAAAACATGGTATCCCGGTTGCCGGGGTGCTTGGCACAGGCAAGGCGGCCACGAGATACGTCGGGAAGGCGAAAAGACGGTGAAACTGGTTATCCCCAGGAGTCAAAGGAAGAAGACTCTCCGGCGGAAGATCTCCTCTGTCGTTGGGAAAAGTGGTGAGACGGTCCAGCAGAGCTACACCGGTGGTGTCGTCGTGGCAGGTCGGCTCAGCTTCTCCCTCGTCGGATTCTTAGGTCTTGTGGCGACTTCTGAAGTTCCAGTCCCCAAAGCCCTGCTTTTATGCAGAAAACCCCCATTCACTCAGCCTAGCTGTCACTCAAACATGCTAAGTGGTGAGCCGGCCGGCTCACCACTTGGGCCATTCAGGACGGAGTGCGACTTGAGTTGCCTAGGCAACTCAGTCCAGGGTGCCTAAATCCCCCTCCACCCCTCCTAAGTACCCCAGACAGAGTGGCACCACTTTGGAGGGCTTCTGTGGAGAAGCCCGCCAAAAAGTGGAACAAAGGGCTCGACTTGGGTTGGAGTCACAGAAGAGAACACAAACGCCATTTTAGAACCGGGTTTTGGCAAAAAATACCAACCGGAAAATTAATATTAATTAAATAAACCGGCGGTATGTTCGAGGCTATCGTAATTAAATAATTAAAGATAGTAGCCTCAAACAATGGGAAAATCCCATAGAGAAATATTCGCGGTTGAATATAAAAAGTAGTATCCACTGCCACCAGCCAAAACTCAATCAGGGGGGACAGAGACGTGCCCCTTCGACTAACAGACCCCGGGGCAATTGAATTGCCCCAGCCAGTACGTCTACAATTTGATGGTTTGTACTGGTTCTGTTCAGAATTTAAGACTAGTAAAGTCAATGGTGACTTTACATGCCCTGGGAGACAGTAGTCAGTCCCAGGGTATGGAGTCTATACTGGGGGGTCACTATGACACCCCTGTGTTACTGCACTGAGGGTGCTGTGTAACACACATCACAAAACCACATGAAGCCCTATGGGGTAAAAGACCCCATAGCCCATTAAACACATCTAGATTCAAAGAAACACACTCAAACCATGCCCAAGAGTGAGGGTAAAAGAGTCTCACTCTTGGCAGGAGAAAAAAAATAAACCCCAAAAATCCAGCAAACCTGCTGGGGGACTCACTAGGTTAGGAAATTCAGCCTAAACAGAGAATTCTCCCTAACAACAACCCACTAGAAGAAAGGCCAAAGTCGATCTTGTAAGGATAACCAGTTTTAATCTCATACACAGATGACCGCAACAGCAAAGGGCTCTGCTTCCAAGAACGTTCTGCCGAAAAGTAGTACATGCAGAATCTTATAGAAGAAAAACATCATCTCTAATGATTCAATATATACAGTAGAAACACGCGCGGCTGTTTGGTGTGCACCTATCCACCTGCTTCATAACAGATGCCAGGTCATTGGTTCCAGCCCAGACCATCGTCTTCCATCACATGGGTGCTGCAGTGATCCTCTTCTTCTCATGTCGAAGGTCACGGAACAAATTAACTATACTCCTATCACATTGCTACTTTGTCATTATACTGTGCACCTGACAGACTTTAGGGCTGGCTCAAAGGAGGTTCTGGGGCCCTCTGACCTTCACACTCGCTCCCTTCCACGCCATCCGGCACCAGGTCTCCACCCTTGTGTTGAACTGTAATTTCTCTCCCAGCACCTTGCAAGAAAAATCACATGGTTGTATTTCAAAGACATACAATGGCTGTTCTCTTTGAACATCCAGGACCTGTTACTTTTAGGGTTGGTGGTCAGAGGGCATATGGTCCCATTGAATTCTGGGGTCTCAGCGCTCAGTCAGTTAAAGGGCTATAACTCGTGGTCACCTGGGGATGGACCGGGTCATGCTATGGCCAGTGTGAGATAACATGCACACCTGGCACTCGTCTCTGATTGCAGCCTTGTAGGGCACATTCCTCTTGGGTAAAAAACACATCTTTGCAACACTGTTGGAACAATGAATAGGCGTTGTGGCGGTTGGGGGTGGGGACTGTCCTCATGGGAGCTTGGGCATGGCTGGAGATTTCCCTTGTCTCGCAATTTGGGCCTAATGCATGCACTGCTGCATTTGCCACGCAGGCCTTATCTATTAACTACAATTACTAACATCTATGCAAAAATAGTAATGTTGCTCGCACTCTGCGCTACACTATGTGGTTTGATTATATTATATTATATTGAGGTGGGGTGGTCTTTTCACTGTCTCCCCTCCCACCTGACCCATTATAGTTTTTCAAATGCAGCTTGCCTCACTCTAAAGCGCTTGGGGGGGTGGGACAGGGCTTTCCCTTCCCAACATTCCACCGTTTTGTTACTTCTACAGTAACAAACTCCGTAATACCTCTGCGCTCCCTCCTCTATGCTTCTACATATGGCTGAGTTCCCTTTATTAGCACCCAGGCCCTACATACTGACCGCAAGCTCTCCCCCCTACGCGCATACTCTTCATATGAGCAAGTTGTATAGATGCACCCCACCTCCCAAAAACCTGTGTAATTTTCTAGATCAGGGGGTGGGATAATGATAGTATTTTATAAACGGTCCCCCTCCCCCTCCCGTCTCCATACGGGAGGGGGAACATTTCATACTTCAGACCACTCTGTGGGCTGACAGTCTGTGCTTTATTTTTTGTCTTTGAGGTGCTTTTGGAACCTCAATTGATACCATCATTTTTGCGCTATGGGATGCTGCACTAGTACATCGAAGGCCTCTTTGGCAGATACAGAAGATGATTAGTGCAAACACGATAATGGGTATCAACATCTTCGATTGCTCTGAGCCAAGACAGGCCCAATTGAACACCAAAGTAAACCAATCACTGTCCTGTATTCCTCCCTCCTTCATGCGAACACCTAGACCATGGACAGCTGCAATGATGTGGGAATAGCGATGCATTCTCTGCATGCTCTGGAGACACTAATGTGCAGCCGGAATCACCAAATTGTTTGCAAACCCCCCCCCTTCCACTGTTGTTAACATGTCCAACACATATCGGTTTTGCATCGTCATAAGTCTTAATGCACACAACTCAATGTTGAGCACATTGAACCCGTTCTCTATCGTTGGCCAGCTGCGGCCTTCGCTCCCAGCAAAAGTAAAGATGCGAAAAAGGATTCTGCTGAGCTGAAGAGCCTGAATTCTGCTGGTATTTCAGCAAGCAATGCGGAAGAGTCTTTAGATATGTAATGCAATCTTTTTCTCCTCTTTAGTTGTTGGAACTGTCCTTTTCCTGACGGGATGTGGAGCGCTTGTGTGGGGAACAGGTCCTTATCCTCATTTTCGAATGCGGGGAAACTGGTGGCCCCTCGGCAGGCAGTGCTGCCCCTTCAGGTGTTTTTCTGTGATTACTAATATGGCTGAGTGCAATGTGCCCAGCGAACAACAGCAGTAATCCATCATCGCTGCTGTTGCCTTCCTCATGTCTGAAATCAGGAGAATCTTATTGTAACGTTCGTTCGAGCTGGCGAAGACTATTGCTGCTGAAATAGTCTATATTGTTCTTCCTTGTGCACTCGCACTGACTTTTCCATTGTTGCAATCCACGTCAGCTTTGTGATATGCTCTGTCCAGATTTGTGCACAGAAATTGTCCACCCGTGCTATCCTTTCCTTGCTGTATATTACCAGTCCTTCTGCCAACCAAGGTAGTGTGGTATCCTGCCAGTTATTTTTGACATGTTTATACCCTTTCCCCATCAGATGGGGTAGCTCGGACACTTGATGTTTTTTAAATCGCTGCTGCACTGTACAAGATCTGGACCAACCATTTGCAGTTGCACACTGTGTGCCTGGAACGTTCCTTTTATTCTACAAAGCGCAAGATGAACTAGGCATTGTGCCTCTATAATTGAGACCACTTGTGTTACGCTCACCTGGTTCCCACAGGGGCGTCGATCGGACCCGGACAGCTGCGGTCTCTACCAACGTGATGCGTAGTGAAGAGATGACAGTGTGGACTGGCCCGCCTAATCTTGTCTGCTGGACTCGTAGAAGTATTCTCCTGCAAGTGGAGAAAGGTATTTAGCCACCTGTGGACTTTAGTGATGGCCCCCCCCAACTGTTCTCGTTCTCCCCACTAATCACCTCCGATATCCCCTCTTGGTAACCTCACCTTATGTTTTTAAATGATGAGCTCTCCATCCTGCATGGCATGCACGGGCGCTTAGATACCAGTTACTTCACTGGTTTGAAGGTACTGGAGGAGTTCCAGAGGAATATTGACTCCAGTGTCTATAAAGTTCAAATAGTACAATATGTCCGATGTTCACTCTTGTTCCATTCCCTCGTTAGGTTGCAGCTGGGTCCAAAAGAATATTGCCTGGAGGCAGCTGATGGCGTTCAGGTAAGAGTCTTTATTACCAAACACGGTAAAAGTTGCATGAGTTTAACTTGCTGTTTTCTCTCCCTTTATAGGTGCGGCATAGAAAGATGCGGCGAATTAAAGGATAATACCTCCGGTGCTAAAGCAGGTAAGCCTATAGTGGCAAAGAGATTGTCTTTGTCAGTTCTCTCGGCTCACCTTGTTATTCCTTTTGTTTTCCCCCCAGGTGCTGGGTTTCGACGAAGAAAATGATGGAGGCAGCGCCGAGTTGAAAGATGCAGTGGACCGGTGAGTATAACGCGGCGCTGCTGCTGGCGACGCATGCTGAAATAATGTCCTTTCCAGGCTCGGAGATGTGCTGGGTCCGGAATCAGGTAAGGAATCAAATAATGTCCGTGATCTAACCTCTTCTCCTTTCTTTTCCTTTTGTCTAGGAGCTCCAGATTCGAGGCGGGCGTGGCAGAAGACTGGATGCTGACTTGCAGACACGGTGAGCGTTACGCTGCTGGATGCAGAATAACACAAAGCATGAGCTGCTGTTCGGGCGTGGTTTAAATAGCCTGCAAAGTAGTCCCAGGTAAGAAGTTCCCCAGAACCACACCCAAGTAAAAAATAGTCCCTGTAATAAAATAGTCCCATCCAGGCCTCACGTTGGCTTGGACTCATTTGCAGCATGGTCTGCATAAGGTAAGTAAAGTCTATGAGCCTGGCGCCAGGACTGATTTCTATGATGAGCCTGGCGCCTAAGGCGCCAGGACTGAATCCAAACTGCCCCCAGCCGGGGCTGTTGGGGTTTTAATGAGTATCTGGATGCCTGCTCCCGGGGCTGATGGACTCGATCCGGATGCCCGGGGGTAGGCATCATGACAACTTGTGGTACGAACACCTTGGGAGTCCCTGACGCTTGCAGAATGAGTGAACACACATAACCGCTTCCATTCACAGCGTTTCTTCCCATACCACTCATGTCGGAATACCATGAGTTGGTAAACTCGGGATGACGGATATCCTCAATCTCATACAAACCCAGTCCTTGATTCCTATCATACTTTCTTCGTACTTCACTTTTCATTATTCTATACACACTGTCAGGGATGCCAGCTTTAACAGTGCTATCGAAAATAACATCATATTGTTTCAAATTGTTAGACAATCTCCTACTTGCTAAAAACAACCTTTTCACTGTTTCTCCATTGTTGTGTTGTACCTGTTATAATCACCACTAACACTTGTGTCAGTAATATTGCTACTCCTATATTAATTTCCATTATTATTGTTAGCATTCACACTATAACTAATATATGTAACTCAGCTAACATGTATATGTACTCTCCCATTTAGATGATATACAATCCCATTCCCCCCCTTTATAGGACCTCCCCCCTCTATCAGCCTTCCCCGAATACAGTCCCAATAGTACCATCAATATTACACAGACACTTGTGATAATGGTCAACCCACAATAATGACCATAGGTCCATATTTTATCATTCGTGCATCTACACCTATGGCCCCTACTTAAATTATTTATATTAGTCATGCCCATCTTCTTCTCTCCTGAAATGAAAACACAGATACACAAGACAACGGAAAGGAGAGATGAGCCAGATGTACTTCTTACACAGAGAAAGAGAGAGAGAAAGAAAGAGCTCCTGAAAAAGAAAGATATGCAGCTAGCAGCTGAACTTCGGCCCATCAATGGAGTGTGTCACTGCACACCTATAGCGCCTGGGCAGGACGGTGAGGTAGATGGGGTACAGGCATTGCTACCCCTCCTTTTAATATAACTGATGTGCCAACATATTATCTGGAGGTGCCCTGCGTACATCGGAGAGGAGGACTCAATAGCGCAAGCCCTTTACTTTCACCGTGAGAGGAGTGCAAAACACCACCTTGTAAGGCCCATGGAACCGAGGGTTGTTCCACTTGTACATGAAAGTATGAACATATACGAAATCACCAGGCAGCAGCAGTTTGTGGTCATGTGCTCAGGATCTGTCAAACAGTACACCCAGTTCTTCTTCAACGAGGTACAGTTTGACAATTTACTTTTGAGTAGCCCATTGATCCTCTCCACAACGCTGTTGGCCTGTGGGTGATAAATTGAACACATCTGGTGCTTAATGCCGAGTAGTGCTTTGACATGCTGAAACAGTGGATTGAAAACTTTTGTGCCGTTGTCTGACCTTAAATCCTCGAACAGACCCCACCGAGAGAAATTCTCATGTACCAAAAATCTAGCAGCACGTTTGGCATCCGGATGTGCGCACAGCCCCGCCTTCACACACCTTGAGAAGGGGCAAACCAATACTATGACGTACCGGGAGCCATTGCAACGGTCACCCATATCGGCATAGTCTATGTGTAATTCACGGAACAGCCCCGTAATGTCATCCGTGTACTGAAACTCGAATGTGGCGTAGTGTATGACCATTTCTGTAATGCTTTCCTGGATGTTTGGTATACACCAGTCCTCGTGTAGATCTGCTGCTATGTGCTGCATCAAACTGTGAGATGGGTAGTTTAACTGTTCTAATGCCACTGCTAGCAGCTCCTGGGGCATTACTGTCTTCCCAGAGCTCTCTTGTCTCCATAACAAATCTGTTGAGGATTGCTTGCAACCCCTTTGTAGCCATAATTCTTTCTCCCTCCCTGGTGCCCTTCCTTGTAACTCGATAATCTGAGAGATGGGCAATGCTGAATAAGGTATTGGAGGTTCGCTTACTAGTGGGGTGGTGACAATGTATTCAGCAGGCCGTTCATTTGGCAGATACACTGCCATTTTGACTGCCGCGACAGACCGTTTAAGACACAAACTACTTTTCCAATTGAACTCTGATTCATAAATCCAGAACCAGTAACACTTGCATGGAACAAAAATCATTAGTGCACTCAGTCTTATTTCACATGCTTAAAAACATCTTTATTTTAACCGTTCATGAATATACAAATTGCAATTTATTCAACCAGCATGGATTTACAAACATTGTGAGTAGTCCCCAACATTGTTCGCCACGCGTTCCACCCCACTTCTTCAGGCGAAATTACATGGTGTTTTCCCTGGGCATTGTTTGTTTCTACACACTCATGAGTCACCTATATGTGAACATGTGACTCACTCCCATTGCAATAGTAAACATGAAGAAAACCCAGTGGCCATCTTAGCCTGGCTTTGTAATAGTTACATTTATGCTTGCATTTATTGATAATTTGTATTGTCTGTTTTAAATGAACATTCAATATACTCAATTTCTTAGAATGAATTGTGTGTATGTTATGAAATCTTTTTTGCCCATTCAGCTAAGTGGCTTAAAAATCTCCATTGTTAATAGCTACAACAGTATAGTTCTACACGGCACGTTTAGGGTCTACTCACATTCTAAAAAGCTGAATAGTACGGCGGATTTCATTGCCTAATCCTCTAATATATTGTGCTGACAATTTGACCCTGACATTGATTGGGATTTGATATCATCTTTCAACTGCGCCCCAGTGGGCTTGATCCAATGAATCTCAACCAAATAATCTGCTATCTTCATTGTTCAATTAAGAAAATGTAATGTTAAGGTGCTAAATGTTCAGTGCATGGATTGTGTGCAAATAGCACAACATTTTCTATGTAATACAAAGTGCTATGTGCTCAGTGCAATTTCAGTGTTGCAAATCATTCTGTTTTCAAATTAGGTCAAATCTCAACAACCTTCAAATATAAATTGTTAAAATATGTCAATTTTATCTGATTTTAATTTTTAATTTTAAAATGTTTTATTGGCATTTGCATACGTACAAACATGCATTTCAAATGTTACATATCAAGTAAAGAGCTTTATACTTGTAGCGTTATATTGGTAGCAACAACAAACAACAAACAACTTTCTTCACTTGTCAGGCATTATTTCTTTTCCAAACTCTTAGTGTGAGCCTACCAGGATCTGGGGCCCAGCCTATGCTTCCCATTTCTACTCCAAGGCAGCGATCGGTCTGGACAAACTTTATTCCGACTGCATCAAAATCAGGGTCAGATACTGTGCGGTAAGACAGATAGATTTCAAGGGGATTTGTTGTCAGATGGGGGGAACATGTCCCAAACCAGCGCCTTCCAGGCCGCACATTTATCACTTCCATCAGGACCCGCTCTATTTGCCCCTTCCATCCACACCTTAGTCTCTGCTTCAGCACAACGCTCAAATTCCCTGTGCCATCTTACGTATTGTGGGCCCCCAGCAGATTTCCAGGACATAGCAATAGTCCTTTTGGCTAATATACATGCCATGTCCATAAACTTGATCACATGTTTATATTTGCTAATTCGAATGGATTGTATCCTCCAACGTATTCCACATCGTTCGAGGAACATCCAATCGAAAGAATGTTACCAGTTGGTAAGTAACTTGTCCTCTGGGGGAATGCTCCAAGCAAGCATTCTTTTGGTTACCACTCATAGTTCACTATTCCAGCCTCCCTGCAGGCCTGTTCAATTCGTACCCAAAACCCTTGCACACGCACACACCCAAAACATTTGTATTAAGTCTGCATCACCCACCCCATACCATGGGCATAGTGGTCGCACATTCTTATAGAACGTTGCTATCTTGTGCAGCGTCATATATGTGCGGTATAATATGTTTAGTTGTATCAACATGAAGCAGGGGTTTCTCGATACTTCTTTGGGGTACCCCAGTATCCTTTCCCATTCCTTCTCTGTTATGTCTGTGCCCAAGTCCTTTTCCCATAGCTCTTTCAGCACCGTGCTTTTGGGGTTGGGTTTATCTATCAGTGAACTAAACAATCTGGATACCGGCCGCCATCCATCACTCAGACTATACATTAGGGTCAGCAGGGGGTTCACTGACGGTTCCTCAGGCCAGCCCTCCCACTTTTCTTTGGCCGCCTTTTGAACTCTTTAGTACCAGAGAAACTGTCCTCCAGGCACTTCTTCCTTGTATTGCAGCGAATCAAACTCCCTGAAGACCCTCTACTCGTATACATCGCCCCAAGTGTATAAGCCCCATCTTGTCTCACTATTGCCATGTTTGCGCTATCTCTACAGGTGTCAGCCGCAATCGGCACCTCGGGTGAATAGGAGTTTCCGAGTTTCAACATAGACACTGCCCTCCATATCTTCCTTCCCAATACCACCACCATGGGGGAGTGTCCCAAGCAGGCACAGTGTAGCAAGTGACATCTTGTGGTGGGCCGCGCCCCACAAAAATTCACAGTGCAGCGTTTCCAGTAGGCGGAAGAAGGACGCCTTAACGTAACAGTGTACATTGTTAAAATAGTACAGAAATCTTGGTAGGATAATCATTTTGGTGATAGCCACCCTACCCATTAGGGACAGCGGCAGCCTGAACCAAAATTTCATGGATTTGCTCAAACCTTTCACCACTGTTGCTGTGTTGTTTTCGTGCGTTTGTTCTGGTGTGTGTCGTATGTTTACCCCCAAGTACTTGAATGATTCCAGCTCCCATCGGAGTCCTACTTCCGGCAGTTCTCGTGTGTCGTCCCCCTCAAGCCAGCTTTTGGGAATATGCAGGATTTGGTTTTGCTGAAGCAAATCCCAGACACTCTTGCATAGTTGTCTGGTATATCCAGAAACACTGGGACGTTTAGATGTGGATCTCTCAAGTACAATAGCACATCGTCCGCGTAGAGTGATATCCATTGTCCCACTCCCCCCACCCAGATGCCTGCATCCAGGTACTGCTTTCGAAGATAGATTGCTATTGGCTCTAGTCCCAGCACATACAGCAGCACGTACAGCATTGGAGACAGTGGGCAGCCCTGTCTGGTACCCCTCTGTATGTCCCTGGCTAGTTATACCATCCTTCCAGTTTTCACTCTTGCTACTAGGGCTGTGTATAGTATCTGCACCCATTTGGTGAAATGTTCCCCGAATCCAAATTCCTTTAGCGTTGCCACTAACCATTCCCAATTTATTGAATTGAACGCTTTTATTGCGTCTAGGTCGAGTATGGCGTATTGTGTCTGGGAGTTTACCGTTTGCGCAAGGACATGCTGCAGTCTGCATAGATTTAACACAGTACTGCGCCCCGGAATTAAACCATTCGGATCACTGTGGATCAAGTCCCCCATTACCCTGCTCAGTCGCTTGGCTAGTATTGTGGTTAGGATCTTAACATCATAATTTAACATTGCTAGTGGGCGGTATGAGTCACACTCATCAGTTGGCTTCCCTGGTTTGGCTATCGGGATAACTAGGGTTTCCCTCATGGACTCTGGCAGCACCCCTTTCGTGTATGCCTCCTTGAACACCTCGAGCAGCACTGGGGACAAGACTGCCTCATATGTCTTATAGAACTCCTGGGGGAGTCCATCGCTTCCGGGTGTTTTGCTCGAGGCAGTGATCTTATCGCCTCAGATATGCCCTCAACTGTTATGTTCCTCTCCAGTGCCTCCCGCTGCGTTGCCCCCAGATTGGGCAGACCGATTTCCTCAAGTGTGTCCAGTATGTCCAACTGGGGCACCTGGTAGTCATTTCTGTAAAGTCGGGAATAGCATTTCCCAAAAATGTCATTGATCACCACTGTACCTGTTTCATCCTTAAGTTCTGTGGTCGGGTGTTTTGGATAGTCCTTTCTGCACAGCCACACCAGCAGCCTACCTGGTCTATCGCCCTCTGCATGCGCTCTGGTGGTTTTAACTGTGTAGCCAAATTTTGACAGCCTTCCTCACGCATCTTGGCAGCTACCCCTCATCTGTGCTAATTCAAGCTCCTCCTCGCGTGTCCCTTGCATGCGGAATGCTCTTTGTTTTATTTCGTCTTCCCACTTTTCCAATTCTAGTCTGTGTTTTTCTGATGCCTCCCACACTAGCAATAACCTCCCCTCTCGCCACCATCTTCATTGCTTCCCAGACCGTGCCCCACCGCTCAAAACTGCCCAAGTTCCTCTCAATATATTCCTCTAATTTGCTTTGTAATTCTTCTTTGAAGGCCTGATCTGTTAACGCTTCCCAGGGCATACGCCACAGCGGTATAGGGGGCCTAGGGCCTCGTATTCTCCAGGTCAACAGCAGTGGCGAGTGCTCCGATATTGACCTGCCCATGTATTGTGCCGATTCCACCTGCGTGAATCCTGGTGTGTAGGTTATGCGGCGAGGAAAAGAAAGAATAACCCCTATCTGTCGAGTGTAGTTCTCTCCACACATCCACCAGATCTAGGGCCCGTAGTGTGGCATTCAGTGCCCCCATAGCCGCCTCGTTCCGGCTTCCCGGAAGTCTAGATCGATCCAACTCCCAGTCTCGCACGCAATTAAAGTCACCACCCCAGATGAAGAAACATTCTCGGTATGGGGCTATCTTAGCACCCAGTGTGTTAAGGTGCATCGGGATCCCATGATTGGGGAAGTAAGAGTTAACTATACATATTTGTACCTGTTCAATGTAGCCCATTGATATCAGATACCTTCCCTCTGGGTCTGTTTCCCTCCCAAGTAGCTTAAAGGGAACTGCTGGGTTTATCCAAGTGAGAACCCCACGGGCATATTTAGAGTAGACAGCCCCACAGCACTGTCCACCCCAGTGTTCCTCAACCGTGGCCATGGATTTCTGCATTAGGTGGGTCTGTTACAGCAGTGCAATAGACACTCTTTTGCTATTGAGGAAGGACTTCACCCGGTTCCTACGCAAATACGTGCCCAGTCCCCGGACATTCCACGTCAGCACCTTAATGTCAGCAGCCATAACAATGTTGTGTCCCCCCTCCGTACCTCCTTATTTCTGTGCACCCAGACTCCCGACACAAACACTCTCAGCTTTTCCACACTCTGGGCAACCCTCACTCCTGTCCGTTCACTCAACAGCTCATATGCACCCTGCTAATACATGCCTCTTTTCGTAAAGAATTCAAAACATTAATAACAACAAACCAAAACCAAAGAACTGCGCTCAGCAGCCATGTTCCGTCCACAGCGCTCTAGCGCCCCCGCACCTTCTTGACCCATCCGGGACATAGTGTGCGAGCTGTGTTGTGTCAGCAACTGGCCGACACCTAACAATTCGTGGGATGGGTCTTCCGACTCTGTTCGAGGATCCTGGTATCACCCCCGCCATACAAAAGAACAAAAACTTGATTGCAGTAGCACTGTGTGTCCACTGCCTCACCGCAGCACACCTGCGGTCCCATCAATTGCTATGCTCGCCCCACTCCCCGCACCCCCATCGGGCCAGCTGTCTCTCATGTAACTGCTTCTTTGCCTCCGTCCAAGTTGTGTTCCATCCACATTGTGGCCGCTACAGGTGTTTCAAGGAAGACAGGTCGTCCTCAGTAGATTACTTTGAGCCTAGATGGGTACATCAACATGTATTTGAGGTTTAGTTGCCTGACTCTTGCTTTGATTGGCACGAAGGAGTTCCTCGCTCTTTGAACTGTGGGCATGTAGTTCGGGTATATGGCTATGTTGGAGTTGTTGCTTCAGTTCTCCCCACCTTCTCTCGAGTATTTCAAGATAGCCTCCCTGTTGTGGAGGTTCAGAATTATTGCTATCATGGGGCGAGGGTGCGAACCCGGTGGCAGTCTTTGTGGGGTTTGAACCTTCCATTCCCTCTGGAATTTCTAGAAGACATATGTTGTTGCGCCTGGCGCGTTCCTCAGTGTATTATGACCGGGCTTCCAGTGCCACATTTTTCCTCTCTAGTTCTGATAGTCTCTTTTCAAGGTCCTTGGTGGTCTCCATCATTTCTTTCAGACCCGTCTGCAGTCGTGACTCTTTCTGTGAGGTTGCGAACATCTTGTCGCATCAATTGCATATCAGCCTTAACCACCTCAATTTTCGTGTCTATAAAGGATCTCAAAGCTGCAATTGCATCTAGCACCTGGTTCTCCTTGGTTCCAGCCTCCATGTCCGGTTGACCTTTTTTGTGCCTCTGCGTTGCTCTGTGGCTGCCCCTTGGGCTTGGTCACGTTGAAGGAGTCGATGATTGTGGAGTCCTTCTTTCCTTTAGATGAGGGCATGTCAGCGATATCAATGTAGGGCTATTCGATGATTGCCGTCAGCTTCGCATCCTCTCCACCACTTTGTGGTCACTGGCCCGCATGTGGGCAAAGTTCCTCAGACCAGATCAGTGACCTGCCAACAGAACTCTCACGCTGTATGCTCATTGGTCTGTTCCTCGCCCCCTAAGAGGTGCTCCGTGGGTGCTCTGCGTTTCAGCGTGGGGCCAGAGGGCCCTAACTGCGGAGTAGGTGTTGCAGCTGGCTATGGCTCTGCCTTCGTGGCAGCTGAGGGACTTTACTGTGGTTGCCTCAGTAGGTGGTCCGTGATGCCTTGTGACATAGGCGAGCACAGTAATATCTTATAGTCCAGTGAGACTAGCATTCTGCTGAATTGTGCCGTGCCCAGTTTCCTGCCTGCACAGTCAATGTTCCGGGGCAATTTCACAGTTGTACTGTGTAGTGAATGCAGCTGTGGCTTCCTGCCTCCGTCTTCCTCACCCTTTATTACGCGTGGTGGCCTACATGCTGTGCAGGATTTGTAGTGCGCCTGCTGCAGGTGTCTCGCCAGCAACCGCCGCACTCGGCACTTGATTGTGGTGTGCCGTGTCTATGACAATGTGGGGGCCCTCTCAATTCCAGATCTTTGTTTCCCCTTTTGTCAGGAAGCATAGCATGCTGGTTAGCTGTTGTGGCTTTCGTGGGTGCTACCGCAAGTGATCTCTGTGCCCAACGTCCCACTGTGTCAGGGTTATCTCACTTATGACTGCTCACCCTTCGTTGCTTCGTTATGCCCCCCCATCCCTGGGTCTTCTCCACTTAATTCATGTGCGTATTCCACTGCCTGTAAGGCTTCACCATTGTAGCCCCTCAATTATGCAGTATTGCGGCCACTAGGTAGCTGCCAGCTTGTTAGCCTACCTTCTGCTGTTTCAGGGCGACTGCAGCACTTCTTAGCGTCCTCCTTTCCGCTTGGCCCTTTTCCGTGTAGCTTGCTCTCTGGGCTCTGCGTCGTTCCTGCAGCCAATGATCACGCCGTGCCTCCACTGGTCAATTTTGAGTGCTGACATGTGGCAGGGGTGAACCTCTCGGGCCCACTGTTCCCCAACCAGCTACATCCCAGTCCTGGTGCACGGTTCCGCTCTGTGACACCAGCCGGTAGTGGCCGCAGCGCAGGCTCCTTGGTTTAGTACTCCTTGTCTGATTTTGTGGCGTATTATCTGTCGCCTTTCCGCTTTGCAGATGTGTTTTGCTGCCTTCCTTCCTGCTCATTCCAACAATAACACGCTCGGCTCACCGATATGATACCGTCATCGGTCACCCGCGGTGTAAAGTACCGCTCTTCAGCCCCAGTTTGCCCGCCAAGATGAGACACCTGCTCTGTGGGGGCTACCACTCGACGTGTGCAGTTAGTGACTTCTACATCAACTTCACCAGTGTCCTCCTTCAGGACACCTACTCGCCTGAGGTTCCCTCCAGATGCAGCTCATCCGCCCGCTTCCTTGCTTCCCTGTAGCTGTTTGAGGCCACCCAGCCTCTCACGGAGCCCCAACTGTCACGTTGGGTCTGCCGCAGTGTTCAAAGCTCCCGGGCAATAACCGTGGGGGATCCGGGGTACAGGGCTTTGCCCATTGCCGCAGTCTGCCATGCGTGTGATTGCCGCGCTATGGCTCGTAGGCAGCCCTTCCCACTTTGCAGCACCGCAGACACCTCTTGCCAACTCGCCCGCACCAGCCCCTCCTCCACTCCACTGCCATCTTGGCCACACCAGGCCTCAACTTCGCTGGCAAATTTCACTTAAATCCCTTTCTGATTTTCACCCACACTGCACTCCGGGGCTGGGGAATCAGTTTCAGTACCGGCAGGTATGCTTAATTTTGCTCAGATCACCATTTATTGCAAGTTTCCAAGATAAAATAAAGGATCTCGGCGGGAGCTTTAAGGAGGCGCAGCCTCACACCATGAGCTCAGGCCACGTCCCCATCTATTTTACCTTATTTTAAGTTTTCTAAAATCATTTCCACGCATAAAACCAATTAGACCATTGATTCTAATTCTTCTAAAAACATCTTCACACTTCTGATTAAATTCATATCCTGTTTCATTAAAACCAATTACCTCTTTGGTATCAAAACATTATACAAATACAATTAATCCATGTGCTTTAAATTCACATTTTGATTTCGACTCTCTTTAATACTAAAGTTCTATGTCTGTCTCTTTTGCGTTTGTCATGATTAGGATTCTCTACATAACAGCACATTCAAATATAATGCAACCATCATTTCTTCAAAAATGTATACTTTAAATGGTTGAAATAGATTGCAATATTTTCAGAAATCATAATTGGTTACTCAATCTTATAGTAGATGTACGACCAATTCCTCATCAGAATTATGACCCATTGTTTTTTTTGTATTCATTTCAACTATAAGTTTCGATTCCAACAATTTGCATTCTTTATTGCCCTTTTTTATGTGCTGGTATATGTACTAGTGCAAAGCATCTGATCTGTGTGGCATCACTGTTGTGTTTCTCTGCAAAATGTATTGCCAGGGGATAATTATCATCCCTATTCAAATTAGCCCGATAATGTTACAGTATAAATACCTTTAGTTGGCAGATAGCCTATATACATCTGTTCACATGGGCAAAGAATTGCATATACCACAAATTTGGTCAGACAATTGATCTTGTGTGTGATATACCAATGTTTTTGTTGATTAATGCCATGATGTATTTTTTCTTTATTTTCAGCATATCTACACATTTTGCAACATTTGCATTTTACAAACCCTCTCTTTGAAGATATTTTCTTTAACCAATTCCCTTTGGGTTCTTCAATTCTTAACATACTTGGTGATGACATGTCTTTAAGTGACAGCCTTAGAGAAAGTAAGCAACGGATTAGTACATACGCAAGGCTATAGCAGGACCCCATGTGCATGTCAGCTACAGGCCCGGGCAATATCGGGTGGTACCGCTAGAGTATGTATGTATGTATGTATGTATGTATGTATGTGTGTATATTACATGGCCTGCGGTAGCGGCCATGTAGTTATGGTTAAGTTGCTAAACCCATAGGAAGAGCACTTTTTGGGTGGCTTTTAACTTCGCTCCCCCTGGACAAATCCTCGCCAAACTTTGCAAAAAAAAGTATATGGCCCACTCTGAATTTGTTTACTAAGTTGAGTGAGGTTTGGTCAAGGGGGGGCAAAGTTATAAGGGGGGGGTCCCAACATTTATTTTTTTCCCATAGACTGAATGGATAAAAAACTTTGCTCATGCCTACAACCCAAACCGCTGGACGGATTTTCACCAAATCTGTGGCAGGAGCTGTGGCTTGGTCCCGAAAGCGTGCTTTTGTAAATTTGGTGGAAATCCGTCCAGTTTTTTTTTTAAATGTCCAAAAAGTAGTTCCCAAAAAATGTGATTTCTATGTCCGCTCCGCGGACACACTTCCCTGTTCGCTCCGCGGACAGGACTCTGATTAGCTTAGAAGGCAACGTGGTGTCGCGGACATCGGACGCGCCCACTGATTGGATGGTGAAATGCGTGAAGTGCGTCAGATTTCTGGAAACTCCCGTCATCTTGGATTCGTGGACATCGGCCGGTGTCCGCGGACATTGCGGTAAAATCATATTAAAAAACACAACATTGCACTTGTCAAACTTATCAAATAATCTCAGGGGAGGTGATGGGTGATGAGGTTGGGATGGCACATGGCTGCAAGAAGCAAAAAAAATGGTGTTTTTCACTGTGAAAGTCCGCAAACGGTTCGGATGTTTGCGAACGGTCCTGGGAAGTTGGCGGACACCTCGGAATTACAGGGTTGTTGAAGAGGAGAGAAGCTGAAGACATCTGCAATGATTGAACCAATGCTGAAGCCCTGCTGCAGATCCTCACCACTTTTCTCCAACGACTCGAGAAGATCTTCACCTGCAAGAGTCTTCTTCCCTTGAGCTGGTGGGGCCAACCAGTTCACCAATTGGCTTCCAGGACCTCCCTTGGTCCAATCACCAGTGCCCTGCACTCAGAGACCGGATAGCCAGGCACCTGTCCACCACGACCGCGATTTAAAGGAGAGTACCTTTTATTCATTTTGGCAGCACCACGGCTGGCTTCATCCCTGGGCAGTGCAGTAACTCGAACCTTCCTCCATGATGAGAGCCTCTCTTCCTCTGCTGGATCTCCCGAGCTGCAGGAACAGCCAGGAACTACCGCCACCACAGGAGCCTCTTCTACTTTAAAGGTACATTGTTCCGCCAGGCCTCCCGTTTCGTTGGGTATCGCTAAAGGTGTTTTAAATCCTTTACTTACCTACTGGGTTGGCCGCCCCTATCGTCTAACATTGTCTTTTACCTTCTGCAACTGCCTTTTCAATTAGTTAAACGAAGACTTGACTGCAGCTACTAGAACAGTTTGATCCTGGGCACATTGCATTGTACCATTGACTCTGGCACAGGCCTATTGACTCTGGCTAAATCTGTTACTACTGCCTTCACTAGATTGCTTTTCACCTAGAAACGTGTTGGTGCACCTAACGCTTATAACCACCTTTTTCCTTCCCCGTCTTAACATTGTGAAGTGCCATTTTGCTTGGTTATCACCTCAGTATTGCATATGCTAAAGTACTGCCTTGCCTAACTTGTTCGCAATCTACTTGGGAAGTGTTGCTGGTGTGTTAAAGAGTCTAATCACATCACATATAACTTGTCCTTTCCCTCCCTTTTGAGAAATTGTTAGAGTGCCATTTCTGCTTGGTTTACACTGTGCCGTTTTGCTCAGTTTTCACTCTTGCTCAAACTTGTCTACAATTTAAATAGGGAGTTGTGTATACTTTTCTTGACTGTTTTAACTTGCTTTAATAATAGTGATTTGTGTGTGAACATCAGAGTGTGTAAAATAAATATATATTCTTTTGATACAAAGCTTTGGTCAGTGTTTCCTTGTGCCATAGTATTGTAGTCCTATTGTGTAAACCCTGAATACTGCTCATCTCCCTCTTAGGATAAGTCTGACTGCTCAGCCACAGCTACCAACTAAATCTGTGTGGTACGGACTGACACCAAAGGGGATTTATTGCATATACCTGTAGTCCTAATCTTCTGTAGTGCTCCCTAAGGGAACTGCATAGGATTCTGCCTAACAGCTAAGTAAATGGTCCATAACGCAAACGTGTGAATGAAAAAAAATCCTTTCATGTGTCAATGTCTTGCTGCTCTCCCTGAAGCAAGGCTGTGCCCAATCCCTGACTCTTGGGTAGGTGCGGAGGCCTATGGCCTCCGCCCCTGCACCCGAAAGCCTACGCCTTGCCCACAACCACTACAAGGCAATGGAGGCATGCATGGGAACATGTGGCCACGTACCATACTTTACAAAAGTACCACAGCCACCGACACCCCTATCCACTGCCACAACACAATGGGAACCCACAAAGTCAAGATACCCACCGGCACCCATAGCCCACAGCACAACCTATTCTCAATTCCTTTACATCATCTGCAATGCAGTCCCCATTCCCAAGGGAGCGTCCATGCAATCGCAACAGAAGGTAGTCGCCTGATGATCTACTCGCAAATTGCCTCAGTCCTCTCCCATGCATGGCAGCATTGCATCGCGGGGGTGGTGCCCAAGCCCTAGGCTCTTGGGTACAAGCAGAGGCCTACGTCCTCCGCCCATGCACCCAAAAGCCTACGCCTTGCCCACAACCACTACAAGGCAACTGAGGCATGCATGGGAACATTTGGCCACATACCATACTTGCCCAACGTTCCACTGCCACCAACACCCCTACCCACTGCCACAACACAATGGAAACCCACAAAGACAACATAAGCACCGACACCCCTAGTCAACAGCACAACACTTTGTCAATTTCTTCGCATTATCTGCAATGCAGTCCCCATTCCCAATGGAGCATCCATGCAGTCACCACAGAAGGTTGTCGCCTGAGGAGCTACCCACAAATTGCAGCATTGCTTGCGTACACTCCTCGCACACCACCGTCTTCTTTGACCTAAACAAATTCATCATATTTTCTGCTTTTCACTCCCCCAAACTTTTCTTCCCCTCATTCACCCACCTGGTCCAGCAAACCATGTTTTCCAACCCCTTGCGGTGCAGCACTATCCTCTGATACACCATGGCAGCGCTTCCCAAAAATGTTGACGCACAGCACCTTTCCCTCCAGCCAACCACCGGCTGTGTCCAATATTCAACGACATCACGGCATACTGCAAGACAATGAGACTTTTGTCTGCGGAGTGAACAGGGAAATGCGTTTGTGGAGCGGAGCCAGATTTCGCTAATTTTTTGAGACATACATTTCAATTCTTTGCAACAAAAGTACTGGTCGAATTTCCACCAAACACACAAAAGCACGCTTTCGGTACCAAGTCCCCGCTCCTGCCACAAATTTGGTTAAAATCCTCCAGCCGTTTGGGCTGCAGCTGTGCGCAAAGTTTTTCCCATTCAGTCTATGAAAAAAAAAAAAAAAGAATTTGGACCCCTCCTATAACATACCCCTGCACGAAACCTCACCAAACTTGCCAAAAAAAGTCTGAGCGGCCATATACTTGTTTTTCAAAGTTTGGTGAGGATTCCCCCAGGGGCAGCAAAGTTATAAGCCGCCCAAAAAGTGGTCTTCCTATGGGTTTAGGAACGTAACCATAACTACACGGCCGCTACTGCGGGCCGTGTAACATACATATACAGAAGAAAAATCAACATATTGGAATAAAACAACATGACAACAGGGGAGGGGGGGGAAGTAAGGACAACAATAATAACACTGAACTAAAAATAGATGCTCTCCTAGTAAGCAAGAGCTTGGATATCAACGTAAGTGAATGATCAGTAATACAGGAAGTTGTCTTTGTAGAAAAGTGTCACTTTCCTGAGCCTCCTAGACCTAAGTTTACTACACCCGTTACTCTCCAGGTGACAAAAACCATCTTCATCATGCCACCATCTTCTTCCCATGCACTTCCTTTATTTTCATTGGGTGCGTGTATGATATAATCATGAGACCATTTTGTATCGTCCATCAATATCACACACTTTTTTCCCCCCACACTTTCCACTTCCTGATGCTCTCTATATTTGGATAACTCTTAACACTTTGCAGGATTCCTCAATTTGCCCAAATCCCCTTTGCTGAAATTGGCTTCAGATGTTGTTTTAGTGTGATCATAGTATTCTTTGTAACTACTCTGTTTGGCTTTTACTCTTCTCAAAATCCCTTCCCTTTTCTTCGTGTGTTTCTTCGTACACCAAAACAGATTTAGCCGATTGCAAACTGCTCTTCATCTCATCACACAAGGCTCTACATCTGTAGTGGAATGAGGAGTCACCCTGTAGGCAATTAAAGTATCTTTCAGCATGTCCTTCCAAGGCAACACATGTTCTAACGCCAGTTGTATAGTATTGAAACCATCCGCTCTACCAGGCCGTTCTCCATGGGATGATACAGAGAGGTACGCCTGCGCCATATACTTCAATTTCTCAAGAATTCTTTCATTTACTTCCGAAAATGAATTGAACTCCATTATCTGTCACGATTTCTTCAGGATCACCCTCCCTATTAAATAATGTTTCCAAAAATCTGATTACCTCCCTAGTGGTAACTGTGTTTTGCACCACTCCCTACTGAATCCACTTGGACGTATAGTCCATAAGAATGATGTTAAAAATGTTGTAGTTTTCTAATGTCACAAATGGCCCCACAATTCCCATTGCAAGTTTGCTCCACACACTTTTGGGTATCTGAACAGGTAGAAGCGGTGTTGTGCAAGGTTTCCTCTCTTTGGCACTATTAGCACAGGCTTAGCATGTCTTCATTAGTCTCTCTGCTTCGCTCATCATGCCTGGTCACCAATAATTTTCTCTTAGTCGCTGTTTCGTAAGGGTCTTACCAAGAGGCCCTTCATGGGCAGGCTGTAAGGTTTTATTCCATAGGCACTGTGATGAATCGGAGGACCCTTCTCATGTGGCTAGGAAAAGGCAGATGCTTCCTGACCATGGGGGTGGTGTTCTGCAGGAGGATCACATGGGAGGGACTCAGGTCAAGAGAATTTGGAGAACCCTCTAACTTCCCTAATTATCCCACAGTCTCAATGGCCTATTGTAAAATTGAAGCCTTTGATGTAAAAAGGAACAAGAACATTAGTACTGGGATGAGGAAGAGTGGCTCAGAGGTGCATAACTGCAATGCGCAGTCTAGTGGTTCCAATGACCCACACCTGAGCAGGACTTTTACATTTTTAAAGCCCTTTCAGGTGTCGGCCATTAGACAGCAGCAGTGGGAGCAGCAGAAGCAGACCCCAGAGCCGCCGCTGTGTTTGCAGCGGAACGTGGCACAGAGAGAGACGTAGAAGGTGAAACCCTGAAGTGCAGAGGATGCACAGCGGGTATCAGTGCTGTTACTGGCTGTCCGACGGGAGAAAGAAGCTCTCCTGGTCTGGTATGCCACTCCGGTGGTTGGCTTTCACAAAAGTGCGAGGAGCAAGATAAGCTCCCTTTTCAGAAGGTACAGGTCACAGGAGTGTGACCAGAGCTGTCAGACGCCCAGGACCCGACGAGAGAAGAAGGAATTAAAGCAGCAGCAGGTCGAATGGAAGCGCAGGGAAAGAGCAATGAGTTGACCCAGGGGCGCTCTGCAATAGACTGCTTGCTGCCAGGGAGCCTTTTGAATACTGAACTAATGAATTAAAGCAATGTTGGCCTAACACTCATATTGAGAGAGAAATATTGTAACCAGCATTACCAAAGTAAAGAGGGGGTCATATTTTAACTAGATGAAGATAATCTACAAAAAGGAGATTTCCTGAAAAAGAAAATAACAACCAGCATTGCCTAAGCCAAATAAAGGCAATTAGAAATAAAAGGGGATACAGCTTTCCTAAAGGTGGCCCTCTGAAAAAGAGACATTACCAGCAGCTAAATTATGCTGTAGAAGGAACCCAAAGGTGGCAGGAGAGAAGCCCTCCTTGTAGAAATCATCAAGGGGGAGAGGAACATGACTGCCATTGCATGTGGTAAACAAATCAGTGGAACAAACGGCATCAATGTGTACTGTACATCTATGGAAGAATTTGTTAACCCCAATGTTGCTGTTGAAAGTCAAAGACTTTCCTAAAGTGTGAAACAAGCCTCACCACAGTTTATGTTTAGTAGCGGTAGGAGTTTTATCTTGGCAGGTGAATATACTAGGAAAGGGGTTTTTAGTGGTTAGTCCGGGCAGGTTTGTGGACCGGGAAGAAGACATTGCAGTGTGGTGGAAGGTTGTGATGGAAAGAAAGTGGCAAATCCACTAATGTGTTATGATGAACTGTGGTAAAACCATCCTGACAAAACATTGTTTACGAACAAGAAATGTGGAAGTGGTTGTTCTCCAAAGAAGAGAAGTTATATTGAATACTGTCTAGAAGTGTAAAGACAAAGGGCCTCATTACAAGCTTACCGGCACAGTTGTTTCCGGAAAGGCAAACTACGAGTCCGCCTGCAGGAGCCGCTGTGCCAGACAGGTCTGACCTTGCTGGGCACAGAGGCCACGGTAGGCAGACCGTCATGGAAGCACCAGCACCGTCATTAACGGTGCCGGTGCTTCTGTGTTCCCCATGTGTTCCCCCGTGTTCCCCATTCCCAGAAAGTCCAATGGCGCTCTATGGGAATGGGGAATTACAATTTACCGGCACCTGACTTTCCAGACTGCCAGGGTTTTAATACCCCTGTGTTACCGGCAAGTCAGGCGCTGATAAATATTCAAGGGTCCAGCGGCAACCGGCGGGTAATACTGGCATGGTTACCGCCGGACTCGTAATGAGCTCCAAAGTCTTTTTAGTTTATCAAGCAAGAGATTGTGGAAACTTTGACCAACATTTTGAAGAGTTATAAGTCCTGTTTAAAGGAATAGTGCGCTCAAAAATGTCATTGTTCTGAGCGTTTGGGCATGTTGTTTTAAGCAAACTGTGATTGATCGTAAAAACATTTCCTATGCACCTTACCTTCGTTTCCCTCACTTTTACACATGCAAAATCAACGAGTAGAGCGTGACCATCTTGTGCTAATCTTATCCGTGGATTGATCGCCCTAAGTTCAAGTGCCCCTGCGGCACTAAATCATATCACCCGCCCCTGAAGCTGACATCACTATTCCTAGCGATATTCTCCACATATTTTCATGATGTTAGTGGGCAGTGTAGCCAAACGTGTCCAGTCATTGCCTATGTCTTAACATCAGTTGGTGCAGAACCCGGAATAGCAACACACACATCCTCTCACAGCAGAGCGTCTCCCAAATCGGAAAAAAACACTATTTTTAAAGGAAACATCAATATGCTGCAATTTATAATCTGCTTTTATTTCACAAAAAACGCTGCGAGAACATCTGCTGATTTTTATTAACCACACATTTTTTGAATGTCCTTGGGTTAGAGCATCAAAACTTTATCATGTGGCGCACACTGCTACTTTTGGGAGAAGATGCACATTCGACGCACCTTGAATCGCAAGGCTTCGGCATCGGCTTCTTGCTAGACTGTAAATGATGACAGGTTGCTCATTGTCGCTGGTACCGCTATAGGGCATATCGGTCCCGGGCGATCGTCCCACATCAGCGTAATGGAAATCCATCCGTTTAGGCGTATCTGCCACTGCTGGCTGAAGAAACCATCTGTCGGTATCTGGAAACTATGGCATTCGCAGAAAGGCAGAATGTAGCTGTGCAGAAAACATAATAAAAATATATTTTAGTAGCCGTTCTTTATTCAAATGTGCCATTTACCCTGTAATTTTGCACCGGATGAAACCCAATAACGAACACTAACCACAAACAATGGAAACACACAGAAAATATCGGGGAAAGTTTGAGTCTAGCATGTGCTTGAGAGGTTAGCGCTGTGGAGTATGTATAGCTCCCAATGGGATGTGGAAGCTGACGGAAAAATGTAACACCACATAGACGGCATTATAATCTGAATATTTGCAAGGAACTTGTGGTTGGTGAACCTAAATTCCCTGGGGGAAACCAGACGTGGACTCCATGGTCACTGTGCTCAGAGAGGCACAGCTCCACCTCACTGATGCGGCCCAACAAGGCTGAAACACGCACATGGTGTTGCTGTAGGTACTCTTGTTCAGAAGGGAATTGCCATAGCATTTCGGTGCCTGACTGCCTATGTGGGTGCGGATATGCAAATGGGTATTTCCCATCTATAAAAGGTACATTGTGCAAAAGGCAATGAAACTCAAAGTGTGAAAAAAAACCACATCCCACCGTGTACCACCAGTAATGGGAGAAGAAGAGAAAGGAGAGAGCACAGATACCATATGTAGATTCCATAGTTCTGGCGAGGGAACGACTAAAAGGGTGTCGGTTGGGGCTTGCCTGGAGGAAACACTGGTATAGGTATCAGCGATGGGGAGGCCAGGATTGGAGAACAGGATGTCCTTTTTAAACTTCTATCTACCTGATTTAGTGAGGAGAGCAGAATATTCGGCAGAGAAGCATTTAGAAACGAAAGGAGAGACAGAGAACACCATACAGTATGGAGGTTGTGGAGAGAAGAGGAAGGGTGGTGGAGGCGGCAGGGGGAACACATGGGATGGACACAGGAAGGGGCTCATGAAAAGCAAAACCCTGTTATGTTAGTTTGTTATGGGGTTGACACAGGTCAGGCAATTGATCATTGCTATGAAAATCTTACCCACTATAGGACATCAACGCCAGTGCCATGAACGTCATGTGTGGATGTGGTTTGGGTCTAGCGGAGGGATTTACAGACACCAAGCCTCAGTGTACCTTTGCCTAATGGCAAATATCCATTTTCCTAGCAATAATTCAGAAACCCAAATGGGCAGTGTTGCACCGATGTGCTAGGGCAATTCTATTTTGAAATATATCACCAATAGCAACCACAGACATGTGTCTTATCGATCTAGGACCAGTAATATAAATGAAGGGAAGGCAAAAGATATATTAGAGTGTTTTCCTTTAGTCTTATTTTAACAGGTAGGGAAATCCTTGTTAGGTTATGGAAAGCAAGGCGTTTATCTCACCCTTATTTAATGAAATGGCTACTTGTGAGATAACTCGATCTACTTGTCCATCTCACATTCCTTACTCCTCACAGCACAAAGGGGGTATCAAACGTTTGCCTCTGATTAAACATCCAGAACTCTCTCCTATCTCTACACTTACTCGTGCATAACTGGAAATGTGTCTTTTTCATCTCTCCATTTTGAACCATCAATCGTAGCCAATACATTTCAGTGTCCTCCTTTGTGGCTTCAACCCATTCTTCCTTTGATATTGCAGGTTGGATTCTTACTACGACACTCTCTCTGAGTTCTTCACTATCTGCTCTCACATCTTCACTTTCCCAAGGTAATCTCGAAAAGCAATCTGCCACAACATTTACATTTCCTTGGGTGTACACTACTTGGATGTTGTATTGCATGATTTCAACCAGCCATTTATTAATCCTGGGAGACATTGCCAACGACTTAGTTGAACACATAATGTGAACAAGCGGTTTATAATCAGTTTTAACTATTACTGGTAGCCCCCATATCAGTGTCTTGAAATGTTACACAAATGATTTCTGGGAATGAATAACTGCAGGGCATAACATCTTACTAACCAATTAAGTGTAAAACATATTGCAGAGGGTGGATTTACTGACATTTTAGCAGTTTAAAAACATAGTGTTTCAATGAATTGGTGCCTTTTATTATTTGTTTTTTTCTTTTTTTTATCTTGTTTCTCATGTTTTCCTTGTTTTTATTTTTCTCTTTTCTATTTTCTTATTTTAAAATATGTTCTGAATGTATTCATGTTATGAAAAGTCGATTTGTTTCGGCTGTATCATCATAATAATTTTAAAAAAAATAAAAAATGTGCAGGGCCCAGTAAATCCCCAGTGCCCCCTTTTCAGCCGTCGAGTAATTCTGTTCCGACTTGTTCAGAATTCGAGATGCAAATATTACCATCACATCATTACCACGTTGAATCTGCTTAAGTACACTACCTAAGCCCACGTTGCTGGGATCCATTGTTAGTGCATTAACTTCTGTTGGTGAAAACATCTTGAGTGTGGGGGTTTCCATGACACATCTCTTGATTCAACTTGACACTTTTCTGACCCCTTAAATGGCACATTCTTCTTCCAAACGCCCCTCATGCTCTTTATTTTATTGGTAAAGTGTGGGATACATTTTGAATAATACTCTGCCATCCCTAGGAAGGAGCGTAGATGATCCTTGTTGATTGGTGAAGGCGCCTTAGATATTGTTTTTGCACGTTTTTTCTTTGGGTTTTATGCCATCACAGATGATGATATGCCCTAGATATGTCACCTCAGGCATATTAATTTAGCATTTTTCCAGTTTCCGGATTAAACCACTTTCCCGGATTGTCTGCAGAACACCTAGTAATTTCATGCTCCTCCTCTTTTACAGCCACTATGAGTATATCATCTTGAAAATAATACATGCTGTCTAACCACCCAAAAGGTTGTTCCAGTCATCTTTGGAAGACAGTGGCCGCTGAGGCAAAGCCATATGGCAACCTGTGTCATGAATGAAGTTAAATGCTTCTATCCTTTTAAAACAATCTGATAGTAAGCTGATTACAAGTCTAGGCTTGTGAAAAATGTGTTTGGTTTCTTGGTCGTTAGCATTTCATTGATGTTCGGAAGGGGGTGTCTATCAACCCATTTATTGGCATTCAGATCCTTCAAATCGACACACATTCTGATCGAGTTGTCAGGTTTACAGACTATCCATATTGGGGCAAGCCATTCGGAAGGTTCAGTGGGTTCGATGATATCCCCTTTACATAACCTGTCTAATTCATCTTGTAAGGCAACTTTTGTCCCTATTAGTATGTTCCTCATTTGTGCACAGTGGCCTTTGCTCCCTTTTTTAAGACTTTTGGGTGTTTAAACCCTATAAATTCACCCATTTTGTCAGTAAAAAATCAGGAAATGCCCTCACTAACCCTACCTTAGATTACACTTCAAGTTCGGTGATGTAAAATATTGGATTTGCCTCTCCTGGGTGTTAATTTGTAGGGTTTACTGTTCTTACCATCCAACTATGGAAGCACCATTTTGGCAACAAACAACTTGAAGTAAACACGCCTGTCCTTTTAAATGAACCCATTTGTAACTGAGGATATAAATGGGACTTTTGTCATAGCCAACCGCTCTAACCTTTTTGGATCTTAGGTCTTCTATGTTGCCTTTCAGTTTATTAGCATACGTGCCAATATCGTGTATGGTGACCCTATGTCTACTATCATGTTCAGTACTGTGTCATTTATCCTCATTTGTTCCCATGGTCCTTTTTTCCTGTTGGCACTTATGGTCAATATGTATTCGGGACCACTGTCATTTTATGTGAGGGTGAGCAAACTACTAGGTTCACTATTTCTTCAAGAGCCCTAATTGTCCCTCTTTTGGCCTTTTCTCAGGACTTCCTGCAAGCTCTTCTGTAATGACCAATCCTATCTGAAACATTTAGTGTTGGCGGCAGGGCATTCTTTTTCTCCATCAAAATGCTTGGTGCTTCCACACCTGAAGCATATGGATAATGATCAATTGATCACTGCATTTTGATTCATTGATTTACTCTTGCCATCTGCCAAGTTCACTTTGGATCTTACAGTAGGCTTTTGGCCCTTCGTAATGAGTGCTACTTCAACCTCTTGATCTTCTGCTATCGGTTGTAAAATGTTTGCATAGTGGGTGGATTCTTCTAACGCAGAGAATACAACCCACTAAGTAAGAAAGGCCCAAGTCAATCTTGTAAGGATAACACTTTTTTATCTCATACACAGATAAGCGCAACAGCAGAGGGCTGTGCTGCCAAGAACGGTCTGCCGAAAAGTAGTACAGGCAGAATCTTATAAAGAAAAACATCATCACTTATGACGCAATATATACAATAGAAACATGTGCGGCTGTTTGGTGTGCACCTATACAAGATCTGCCTGCTCCACAACAGATGCCAGGTCACTGGTTCCAGCCCAGTCCTTTCGTCTTCCATCACGTGGGTGCTGCAGTGAGCCTCTTCTTCTCTCGAAAGTTAAGGAACACATTAACTATACTCCTATCACATTGCTACTTTGTCATTATACTGTGAACCTAACAGACTTCAGTCCTGGCTCAAAGGAAGATATGGGGCACTCTGATCTTCACACTCACTCCTTTCTGCACCATTCGGCTCGAAGGTCTCCACCCTTGTGTTGAACTATAATTTCTTTCCCAGCACCTCACAATAAAAATCACATGGTTGTATTTCAATGACATACAATGTCTGTGCTCTTTGAACATCTAGGACCTGTTACTTTGCATTTGCCACGAAGGCCTGGTCTCTTAACTATAATTACTAACATCTATGCAAAAATAGCAATGTTGCTCGTGCTCTGCGCTACGCTATGTGGGTTGATTATATTTTATTATATTGAGGTGGGGTCCTTTTATATTAGGGGTGGTCGTTTCACTGTCTCCCCTCCCACCTGACCCATTATAGTGTTCCAAATGCATCTTGCCTCACTCTAAAGCACTTGGGGGGGTGGGACTGGGCGGTCCCCTTCCCAACATTCCCCCCTTTTGTTACTTCTTCATTAACAAACTCTGTAATACCTCTGCGCTCCCGCCTCTCTGCTTCCACATATGGCTGAGTTCCCTTTATTGACACCCAGGCCCTACACAGTGACCGCAAACTCTCCCCCCTACGTGTGTACTCTTCAGTTGAGCAAGTCGTATAGATGCACCCCACCCCACAATAACCTGTGTAATTTTCTAGATCAGGGGTGGGATAACGATAGTATTTTATAAACAGTCAACTTCATCTCCATACAGGAGGGGGAACATTTCATACTTCGGACCACTCTGTGGGATATCAGTCTGTGGTTCGCTATTTTTTGTCTTGCAAGGTGCTTTTGGAACCCCAATTGATACCATCATTCTTGCGCTATGGTGTGCCACACTAGCACAACATCAAAGGCCTCATTGACAGGTACAGATGATGTCTAGGGCAAAAACAATAATGGGCATCAACAGCTTCAAGATTGCTCTGAGCCAAGACGGGGCCCAATTGAACGCCATAGGAAACCAATCACTGTCCTGTATTCCTCCCCTCTTCATGCGAACACCTAGGCCATGGACAGCTGCAATGATGTGGGATAGCGATGCATTCTCTGCATCCTCTGGAGGCACAAATGTGCAGCAGGAATCACCAAATTGTTTTCAAACCCTCCCCCCCTTCCGTTGCTGTTAACATGTCCAACATAAATCGGTTTTGCATTGTCGTAAGTCTTAATGCACGCAACTCAACGTTGATCACATTGAACCCGTTCTCTATCATTGGACCATCTCCCCTGTCGCGATCTGCACCCATTTGTCATTTGCTGAGGCTTTCACTGCCGGCAAAAGTACAGATGCGAAAAAGCATTCTTTTGAGCTGAAGAGCCTGTATTCTTCTAGTATTTCAGCAAGCAATGCGGAAGAGTCTTTGGATATGTAATTCGATCTTTTCATCCTCTCTAGTTGTTGGAACTTTTCTTTTCCTGGCAAGATGTGGAGCTCTTGTGTGGGGAACAGGCCTTATCTTCATTTTCAAATGCAGGGAGACTGTTTGACCCCTCGGCAGGCAGTGCACCCCCTTCAGGTGTTCTTCTGGGATTACTAATATTGCTGAGTACAATGTGGCCAGCGAACAACAGCCCCTCCATGATAGTGGGATGTGCAAGTAAGCTTGTTGGCTACAGACCCAGTAGTAATCCATCATCACTGCTGCTCCCTTCCTCATGTCTGCATTCAGGAGAGTCTTATTGCAACGTTCGTTCGAGCAGACAAAGACTGTACTCTTGCTGCGGAAATAGTCTATATTCTTCTTCCTTGTGCACTCGCACTGGCTTTTCCATTGTTGCAATCCACGTCAGCTTTGTGATATGCTCTGTTCAGATTTGTGCACAGAAATTGTCCACCCGTGCTATCCTTTCCTTGCTGTATGCTACCAGTCCTTCTTCCAAGCAAGGTAGTGTGGTGTCCTGCCAGTTATTATTGACATGTTTTTGCCCGTTCCCCATCAGATAGGGTAGCTCCACACACTTGATGTTTTTTAAATTGCTGCTGCACTGTACAAGATCTGGACCCACCATTTGCAGTTGCACACTATGTGCCTGGAATGTTCCTTTTATTCTGTATAGCGCAAGATGAACTAGGCATTGTGCCTCTATAATTGGGACTACTTGCGGTAGTAACACCTTGGGAGCCCCTGACGCTTGCGGAGTGAGTGAACACACAACTGCTTCCATTCACAGCGTTTCTTCCCACACCACTCCTGTCGGAATACCATGAGTTGGTAAACTCGGGATGACGGATATCCTCAATCGCATCCAAACCCAGTCCTTGATTCCTATCGTACTTTCTTTGTACTTCTCTTTTCATTGTTCGATACAAGCTGTCAGGGATGCCAGCTTTAACAGTGCTATCGAAAATAATATCATATTGTTTCAAATTGTTAGACAATTTCCTACTTGCTGAAAACCACCTTTTCACTGTTTCCCCATTGTTGTGTTGTACTTGTTATAATCACCACTAACACTTGTGTCAGCACAATTGATACTCCTAAATTAATTTCCATTAACATTGTTAGCATTCACACTATAACTAATATATGTAACTCTGCTAACTTTAACATTTATATGTACTGTCCCATTTGGATGATATACAATCACATTCCCCCCCTTTATAGGACCTCTCCCTATAACAGCCTCCTCCAAAATACAGTGCCAATAGTACCATCAATGTTACACAGAGACCTGTGATAATGGTCAACCTACAATAATGAACATAGGTCCATATTTTATCATTCGTGCATCTACACCTCTGGCCCCTATTTAAATTATTTTTATTATTCACGTCCATCTTCTCTCCTGAAATGAAAGCACAGATACACAAGACAACAGAAAGGGGAGACGTACAAGAAGAAGAGAGAGAGATAGAAAGATCTCCTAAAAAAGCAAGATCTGGTGCTAGCAGCTGAGCTTTGGGCCATCAATGGAGTGTGTCACCGCACACCTATAGTGCCTGGGCAGGCCGGTGAAATAGATGGATACAGGTATTGCTATCTCTGCTTTTAAGATAACTGATGTGCCAACATAATATCTGGAGGTGCCCTGCGTATGTCGGAGAGGTGGACTCTTTACTTTCACTGTGAGGGGAGTGCAAAACACCACCTCGTAGGGCCCATGGAACTGAGGGTTGTTCCACTTGCACACACAATTACGAACGTATACGAAATCACCAGGCAGCAGAAGTTGTGTGGTCATTTGCTCAGGATCTGTTGCCCTTGTGGTTGCTACGTCTGGTGTCTCTGTCATCTCAATCCTGGAAGGTGCAATGTGTCAGGAGACACATTTACTTGCCCTAGTTAATGTGGTCAAACAATCTTTGAACTCATCGCCTAACACCGCTGCTGCCCTATGTGCATCTGAAACTCTTCTTACAGGGGACATAGGGATGTGCATACTCTGACCAGTGACCACTTCGTGAGGTGACAAATGGTGGTCTTTGCTGGGCTGTGTGCGTAAACTGAAGAGGGACAGGGGCAAACAGTGCACCCAGTTCTTCTTCAATGAAGTACACAGTTTGGACAATTTGAGAAACCCATTGATCCTCTCCACAACGCTGTTGGCCTGTGGGTGGTAAATTTAACACATCCGGTGCTTAATGCTGAGTAGAGTTGTGACGTGCTGAAACAGTGCATTGAAAACATTTGTGTTGTTGTCTGACCTTAAAGCCTCGAACAGAGCCCACCGAGAGAAAACTCCATGTACCAGAAATCTAGAAGCACATTTGGCATCCGGATGTCCACACAGCCCCGCCTTCACACACCTTGAGAATGGACAAACCACTACTATGAGGTACTGGGAGCCATTGCAACGCTCACCCATTTCAGCATAGTCTATGGGTAATTCATGGAACAGGAACAAAGAGTAGTTCCCAATTAGGGAACTCCTGTCCCCTGCACACTTTCTATGGCCGAATATACAAGCCAAACAGCTTAAAGTTTTTCTTGAAGAGTATTTCAAATTTACACAGTGTTGTTTTTCAATAATTCATACACAATTTCTTAAATCAGTACCCTTTACCATTAAGTTGCAATTCCATATACAATTTATTAAAACAAATAGTGTGGCCCAACGCGTTTCGAGATAGTTCTCTTCTTCAGGGGCGAATAATCTTTTCCAATTTAATCTATAGAGAAAGTCAAACATACATTTCAATTATAATTGTGTCTCAATATCATTACAACAATTAATTGTAGTTTAAGATTATTACAATTGTTCACCAGAAGATTTTGGGAGAATGTTTTGAAAATCATTTCAAATCATAAATTCAAATGAACCCTATCATGGACCTCGTGGTCTGTTCCATGATCATCACTTATACCGTCTTATCTAGTAATCTATTGGAATCAAAATGTGTTTTTTGAAATGTGTTCTTGAAACCTGCTTCACAAACTAATGGGAATGTACAATAGTAAAATCGCAGAATAGGTATTAACTATGACATATAGATATGAATATCTATCATTACAAACACCAAGATGAAAACCATCTTTAGTCTTTACTAAACTAATCACATACATAATTTCCATCATTTCACTGTGATTACGTCACCGTAAATCAATCACATTTCCTTGCTGCCTTTTTACTTTGCCACATGACTTCTTATTAATTATGGGGCAACGTTCCAATTTTTACAGAGTCGCAATTCTACAATGTGACATAGGAAATTGCTGTATATAAAGGAAGATGCACACAATGAAGATTGTTTTTAGGACATTTCATAACACCGGACACACGTGGTGTCAAACTTACTTCATTCTAAGCACACAGTAGGAACTTTATTTATTTTTATGACGTCATGCATGTTAGAATGTGTTGACGTCACCAGTAAACAAAAACACTGCACTTCTTTGCGGCCATCTTACTTTGCCACATTAATCAAGCGTACCTTATTAATCAAGAGGTAACAATCTAAATCTTTCCAGAACCACATAATGTAATGTGAGAATGATGTTCCCTGAGTATACTCCCCTGACCTAGATCCCAAAAAAACAGACCAAAATATTTTTGTTATACAAAAAAAATAAGATCTATTTACCATCATGACGTCATGCAAATTCTAACGAGATGACGTGACTACAAATCGCCGCGATATAAGCGGCCATCTTAAACTGCCACATCACATCTGTTTGGCAGGCAGACTCATCCGGCTCACAGTTCTACTCCAAGTAAGTACAATTAGCAATGCTAATTTAGACCCTAGACTGCCTTAGGCTTTATTTCTTTATTTTGATCGCTGAGGCTCTATCTTCAGGAATTTCTCCATTATTGAGATTCTGACATCCTGTTTAAAAATTTACTTACACATACTTTCGTAGATTACTTTGCATAATCGTCAAACCGCTTCATATAATGCAGGATTCTGGCAGCTGCCCAGGTTCTTCTACTTACATGATGAACTCAACTTCCTTGGTGAGATTTCTTAGAATGCTCTATTAGTGCAGAAAGTTCTGATAGTAGATAACATGTACTTAACCGTTATGCATGGAATGCCCTAATAGAACACCTTTAATTATAACCTCTTAGAAATACCATTTTGGGCCATCCTAAAGAACGTATTTCGGTGTGATCGACACCATCTAAACTTTTGGAGAGTAAGACAACGTCATATTCCACTTTGGTAAGAACTTTTACCAGATCTTTTTACCTCTAACTTAGTGCAAAACCTTAAACAAGGGACCTGGGCGTGGCTTGAGGCTCTGACGATGCAGACGCCTCACTAAGAGCACCATGGGACGCCCGGCTTGCTGCCACAAAATACCTTATTTTTAGCTCAACTCCCGACTTGGAGATAACCTGACTAGCGGCGGAACCTCCCAAGAACCTTCGGCCCGACTCTGGGTGAAAATCGGATCGGCAAAGCCCCTGCTTACTGGTCCGCTGAAGCTCACCCGGGGCCCGAACTCAATGCCCAATATGGCAGCCATGTGGAGCCGATGAACCGGGGGATCGAGGACAGCCGCTAGGACACTGCCCCGCGGCTTGGGGGGGTACGGCAACAGACCAGAGCCACCTAAACCATGAGTTCCACAACCCGAAACATCCCGTAACGAAATCCTGACAACAATCGGGACCCCTGACTCCTGTGGCGAGCGAAGACTGCAGGCCCCGGTGGTCCATTGCGCGCCAAAACACTTGCACTCTTTGGAGCACGGTAGCCCACTGTCCGCGGGCACAGCCATACGCCTGAGGAGGAGCTGATCCTGGTGCAGAGGAGAGCCATCTAAAGACTCCCCTGGGGTGCGACGAACGCACCAAGAAGACAAACGGACAAACGGTACCAGGCGTGCTCGTTTCTTACACGTAGGACCCAAGGATCGGATGCTGCTGGGAAATCCTGAGCATACGTGGGCTGCAGACCGTGGGTTGCCTACCACCCGGGGGCGGTCCATGGGGCCGAGCTGTAGCGGGCAGCAATCACACCAGCTGGTGTTCGGAATGCCTGAAGCAGCCTGCTCCTCGGTGCTGGCCCTTGCCCCCACCAACACTGCAGGAGGCGAGGAGGACCTCACATAGCCCCGGATCCTGTGGGTTGGTCCCCTACCCTGAAAGCCTGTGCGGACCAGAACCAACCTCAACCTGGTGCAGTGGGTGAGGCGGAGTGGCGAGCCTGAAGGTACGTGCCCAGAGCACTGTGGGGGAGGGTCCCTGCCTCTGCAGGCCCATCCAGGGAGCCTGAACTCTGGGCAGGAGGTGCAGCGGCTCTAGCGGTGAGACCGGGGGCACCTGACACCCACACACTGCCACAACAACGAGCCATTCCGGTCGGCTGAACTCTGAGGCCTCCGGCCCATTTGAAACATTCCACACAGCAAGTGAATGCCCGGCCCATGAGGGTCCTCACCCACTGATGCTGAACATCACACGTCATGCAGCAATAAGCAAACGGCCGCCCCAGGCTCACAGCAGTCATCCTTTAGCCCTTGGTGGGACAAACAGCCCGGGCATAAATGAGCTGTGAGGCAATCCTACGACGTTAACTGGCAGGGCCTAGGAAACATAGCACCCTGCTAAAGATGGTCGGTCGGCCGGCCGTGTCCCCCCGGACGTGCTCCACTGCACTAACTGTATCATAGCTGCCAGACCAACCGGTAGCATCTTTGAACACTGAACCTCCCCAGCCCGCACAGATATCGATGCGCCCAACACCAGTTTGGGCCTGCCCATCGTCAGACCAGCACTACGCCTCTTGGCCCGTGACAGGCCTACATACCCTGACATTGGCGTGGGGAGGGCCAAGGCAGCCCTCCTTGATCTTCATTTGCCCCATTTGATGCCCCCCTCGGGGTCCATCCACCCCGGCCCTCGTGGACCCAACGGGCCACCTTGGGGCATCCCCCCCATACACACTATTGAAGGGCTACAGGGACACAGCGCCAGCCATATCTCACCAACCCCACCACACACCTGAAGCCTACGGGCTTTCGCCACTGCAGGCAACATGGAAGGATCCGCCTAGGTGGGCCCCCTGCATTAAAAGGGGAGCATGGAGAGCAGCAGGTGACCAGCAGCCCAAACGTCATGGCGAAGCAGTAGTAAATGGCCCAGCCACTGCAGTAAACCTCAGCAAACACTAGTCAGTAGAGGCCCTGGAACCCCTGCCGGCGGGACCTGACAGGCGGCATTGTCAAGGTAGGGCCCCCCCCCAGGACGCCCTGTGAAGATCCAAGCTCCCAGCTTGGACGAAAAGGGGGTCACACCCGAAACTGCCCCCCCCCCCCTCAATGACAGCCTGCAGATACCACTCAACTGTGCGGAGGGCTACCCAGACCCCAAAATGTCTAAGTAGAAGGGCCCGAAGTCAGCAGACATAGCCAACTTCACCTGAAGAAGAAACCTAAACAGCCGGACGCCCCCCAACCTAACCTTCCTCGCCCACAAGAGCCCAAGGACAATGGGCTACAAAAGACGATATTCAGGGCCTCCTCGCCGACATCAAAATGGAATTCCGCAACTGCATAGCAGAGGTTACAACCAAAATAGATAGCGGGGACAACCGCGTTGAGGAGGTGGAACATACTGTCAGGGATACAGAAGATCAAGTCCTGGAGCACATGGTGCAGATTGCAAAACTGCAACAGAAAATCCGGACTCTGGAGGACAACACAGAAACTATGCACCGCAAACAGGAGGACCTGGAAAACAGGACCCACAGAAACAACATCCATATCAAAGGGGTCCCCACCCGACCCCAGACCAAACCCTCCTGGCCTACATCGGAGATCTCTTCCAGACTCTCCTACCGGACTGTGATAAGTCGCTACTTCTGCTCGATCACACTCATAGACTGCGAGGCCGCAGGAATGCCCAATCGGCGGCTAGCCCTGAAGTAATCACCAGTGTAAATTTTTTCTCGACAAAACAGGAGATGATGAAAGCGAGCCGCTCATATGGCGACCTGACATACCAGGGAGCCGCCATACAGCTGTTCCAGGATCTAGCTGCCCCCACAGTCCAACGGTGGAGAGCCCTGCAGCCTCTAACATGCCTACTGCAGGAGCGGAAAAATCAAATATCATTGGCTCTATCCGGCCTCGCTTCAGTTCACACTTGAAGGCCAAACAAGGGTAATTCATGCCCTGGAGGAGGCAGGCAGCATTATGGGAAGCAAGCCCTCGACACCCAAAGAAGATACAACTACCTCCCCGACGGATAAACCACGCAGCTCAACACCGAAGCCCCAGCATAGCCGCTGGATGAAAGTTCCAAAAGGAGGGAAAACTCCCGCTGCACACGATTAGTAACCGACCATCAGCTCTCCAAGCTGGAACCGGCACTCTTGGCACCCGGACGTCCCACGCAATGCCCCAGCCAAGTGGATGGACAGTCACTTCGGCCAGAGGCCCGTATGGGCTAGTTTGGTTAACTTTTGTTCCTTCCTTTCTTCTCTTTGGGCTGGAACTTTCCCCAGCCCCCTAGATTGCTGGGGCCCGGTTGGCCCTGAGTTGGACAAAGTTAAAACTCGGTTACAGCTGAGTCATGCTGACATCGGCTACCCGTGGTATTCCCCCAAGCACAGGATTAACCCCCGCCCACCACCCACCTGAATCCTAGTAGCACCCCGCTGACTCCCCCCCCCTTGGCACACACCAAACTCTGCTACATCTCATTGAATGTCGGGGGCTGAACTCTCCTACAAAACGTGAGTCTGTCCTTCGACGCCTGCAGGACCTTCAGGCCTCGGTGGGGTTCCTCCAGGAGACCCACCTCTTAGCAGAGGACTTCATCAGACTGCGCTGCAGAGCATTCCCAACACAATATCTGGCCTCTGGTCCCAGCAAGAAAGGGGGCACAGCGGTTCTGCTAGCGAAAGGCATCCCCTTTAAAGAGAAGGAGACCCTGCGCAGCCCAGATGGCAGGTTCGTAGCGATCAAGGTGGATCTCTACGGTCAACTCCACATGCTGATCGCGGTCTAAGCACCAAACGATGGCCAGGCAGCCTTCTACACAACCCTGGAAACATCTCTCCTGCCCTTCCTCGAAGGACAGGTGGTCCTGGGCGGAGACTTCAATCGGGTACCCAACCCCTCACTGGACATGCGCCTCATCCACCAGGGACTTCAGGTTAGCTTTGGGCCTCTGCCACCTGTTCAAAACACTAGGCATAGTAGACACCTGGAGGGTCCTTCACCTGGACACCGCCGACTACTCTTTCTTCTCCCACGTCCACCGTGCCTCATCCCGAATAGACCTGATTCTAGCTAGCCCGCAGCTCCTGCAGTTCACAGATGATGTGGAAATCAGCGCGAGGGTGTTGTCAGACCATGCCCCAATTCTCCTCACGGCAAGGGTCTTTGACCCGGATCCCCTAGAAAGACGCAGATGGTCCCTATATGAACCAATGCTCCATGATATGGCGGTGCGCGATGCCATAGCCAAGGCTATCAGCAATTACTTTAAGGTATACCACCCTGACCTCACCTCTACAGCAATGAGATGGGAAGCCATGAAGGCCGTAATCAGGAGGAGAACCATAAGCAGAAACCAGCTAGAGAAGGAAATGATGGAGGCAGATGCGACCCTAAAAAAAGAAGTGGTCGCCCAAAGCGGGCAAAATGGTTAGGCTAGCTCGCACCAAGCTGAAAGCTCACTATGCTGAGGAAACAGCCCAGACCCTGCTCCGGACCAAACAGAGCTACTACGTGAATGGCAACAAAGCTAATAAATACCTGGTGAGCAAACTAGACAAAACCCGCCGACGGAACCACATTGTCGCACTGAAGGACCCGAAAGGCAGAACCCTGTACGGAGAAGGGGCGAAACTATGGGTGGCGGCAGCCCATCTAGCCAACACCCTGACCTCAGCCCCCTGCCCACAGGTCTTCCAGGAACAATATATAGCAGATGCCTGACTACCACACATATCAGAAGCAGACTGAGCCGCCCTGGAAGCCCCAATTACAACTGAAGAGGTGGAAGAAGTACTCAAAAATCTGAAACCCAGGGCCCCAGGCCCAGACGGCTTTCTGCCAAAGTTTTACAAACTCTTTCGCCCCCTGTTGCTGCACCCAATGACAGAGCTATTTAACTCTTTTCGGGACACAGGCACTATCACGCCCTCCATGCAAGAGTCTACCACAAACATTCTATTAAAACCCGGCAAGGACCCAAAGGAGTGCTCTTCAAATAGGCCGATATCCCTGCTCAATGTGGACGCTAACGCATACTCAAAGGTACTGGCGAACAGGTTGGTGCAAACCCTCCCAACTATCATAGACCAGGACCAGGCAGGGTTTATCAGAGGGAGAAGCACCATGGACAACATCCGCCGAGCGCTCAATCTCATCGAAGTCACGACTCGAGCGACAGGGCCTGGCAGTCTTAACTCTGGACATCACCAAAGCATTCGACATGGTGGACTGGAACTTCATGCGCCTCACTCTGGAGGCATTCCGGTTCGGCCCAACATTCCAGAAAATGGTGTTAGCAAACTACAAAGCCCAGAGAAATTCACTCCGGCTGATTCAGAAAACCTTGTCCCAGATCCGGCTCTTATGCGGAACGAGACAAGGTTGTCCACTCTCCCCACTGATCTTTGCCCTGGTCATGGAACCATTCGTCCAAAGGACACGAGCAACCGAGCACATCACTGGGCTAGAGATAAACGGCGAACAATTCAAGATCTCCCTGTATGCCGATGACGTGATGATCTCCATCACCAACTGCCAATCCTCCTTGCCTGCTACCCTAACTGAGCTGGAGGCGTTCGAAAGAGTGGCTGGATTCCAGGTGAACTACTCCAAATCCGAGGCACTGAGCGTCAACCTGGGCGCTCCCCTTGTAGCCAACCTCCAGGCACTCTGCCCGCTAACATGGCCACCTCTTCAATGGCCTACCTGGGAATACGCCTCACAGCAGACCCGAAGCAGCTCTACACTACCAATTTCCCCACGCTGCTCAAGGAACTGGAGGAGGACCTCCAACGATGGGACAACCAAGAGATCTCTCTATTGGGATGTATCACAGCATGTAAAATGAACCTCCTCCCTAGACTGTTGTACCTGTGCTCCGCCCTCCCGGCCATCCACCCCCCCCCAAAACAGGCCTTGGAGCAACTACAGAGGAATCTAGCGAAATTTGTGTGGAGGGGACGCAGAGCCAGAATACCTTTGAGGGTCATGACCGGGGCTGCAAAATGGGACGGCTTCGGACTCCCCAACCTGATGAACTATTTCCTGGCGGCCCAACTAGCGAGCGCTGTCGCCTGGGCGAGCTTGGAGGCCCCCCAAAATGGGCCCGCATTGATCAATCCAGATGCCAGCTACACTCCCTGCTACATATCGCAGGGTCTCACCGGAGCCACGGACCTCAGATGCTATCGTCTACCAAAGCGACCCTCGAGGCCTGGGCGTGGTCCCGACAGAGGAGGAAGGTGCCCAGGGGCACGAGCCCACTCACCCCGGTCATTTGGAACCCTGACTTCAGGCCAGGAATGGAGGCAGCTCGCTTCGCCGATGGACCACAGGAGGCCTCCGTTCCCTCTCCCAACTCTACGAGGCCAACAACCCGCTCAGCTTCGAGGAATGCAAAGACTGCTTTCAGCTGACGGAAAGAGAGAGGTTTGCATACGTCCAACTTTGCCACTGGATCTCGCAGCCCGCAGTTTGTATGGGAGCCACTGGGGACCCCCACTCTCTTGAACAGGCGATGGGGGATGAAACAGGCCTGGGTCGGATCACCAAACTGTACCACCTCCTCCAGGAGGACATGCTAAAAGTTAGACCGCCATACATGTCCGGATGGGAAGCGGACCCGGGACACCACATAGAGGACCAAACATGGGTGGAGATATGGTCCAGGATTAACTCAACTTCCAGATGCGTCACAAACAAGAATGTGCCCTAAAGCTTCTCCACCGCTGGTATTACTCCCCAGTTCGCCTGCACCACTGCAACGCTGAGATAGACCCGAGCTGCTGGAGATGCTGCGGCGAGCAGGGATACTTTTTCCACATGTGGTGGGAATGCCCGACAGTACAGTCCTTCTGGAGGGAGGTCCAGCGGATCACTGAAGACATCACCCAACGTAAAGTACTGATGGACCCGGAGGTGGTCCTTCTCGGGGTGGCAAGCCCAGACTGCTATCCCAAAACAGGTCGATCTGCCAAACTGCTCACACACCTACCGCTCACAGCCAAGATCACAGTGGCACGGAAGTGGAAAGCCCAGGAGGGTCCTCTTTTGGCCCTCTGGTGGATACAGGTTTGGGAGATCCTGGTGGCGGAGAAGGTCACAGCGACTAAGGAGGGCTCCCCCCACCACTTCACCGGCTGCTGGGCCCCGGTACTGGAATGCCACTCCCGATTCCCGGCATTAACATTTCAATCCCGCCTGGTATCGAACTTCCTGGGCCCCCAAAGCCCTGACAGGTCTCCAACCCATCAGAACACCACAGAATAAAGAGGTTGCAGAAGTGGGACCATTGGGAGGGGGTAATGGTCAAGCCACATGCATACTAAATGTAAAGGGAGTCACAATAACACATGTAATACAAAGATAATGCTGTAACCGAAATAAATAAAGCTGTTTAAAAAAAAAAACAAGGCACCTTGCACTTACCTTGTCCATTGCCACAGGTTAGGACTCTAGAACCTACCTTCTTTAAGACAGTAAAGGCAGATCCACACTCGGACTGATTAAGGCATAACGTATTGCTTCAAAAAGGAAAAACTACCTTCTATTAGAAACTAATGGGATACTTGAAAGTATAGGGGGAAAAGGTTAGTGATTGATGTACCTAATATAAGAATTAAACTTTTTTGGAAACATCCACACACAAATGTAAAGGGTTAATGTCTGGGAATGTCCAATATGGCAAATGTGTAAATATGTTCCATTTTATCTATTGTTTTGAGTCCTTTCTGAAATCAGATCCCCAGCTGGGATTAGAGTGTACAAGTGATGATCATGGCACAGACCACAAGGTCAATTCTCCCAAAATCTTCTGGTTAGAAATTGTAATAATCTAAAGCTACAATTAATTGTTGTAATGGTATTGAGACACAATTGTAATTGAAATGTATGTTTGACTTTCTCTATAGATTACATTTGAAAAGATTATTCACCCCTGGAGAAGAGAACTATCTTGAAACGTGTTCGGCCACACTATTTGTTTTAATAAATTGTATATGAAATTGCAACTTAATGGTGAATTGTACTAATTTAAGAAATTGTATGAATTATTGAAAAACAACATCGTGTAAATTTGAAATACTCTTCAAGAAAAAACTTTATACTGTTTGGCTTGTACATTTGGCCATAAAAAGTGTGCAGGGGACGGGATTCCCTAATTGGGAACTACTCTTTGTTCTTGTCCAGTTTACAACCCATATGCCAGGGTTGATTTTCTTCTCCCCTGCACCTAAAAATTCCATACAAATGAAATCAAGATTCTGCAATAAAACTTTCATAAAATCAAATTACACTAGGAGTGCGAAGTGTCTCATTTCGCTTAATTCACAGAACGGCCCAGTAGGGTGGGGCAATGTGCCCCGTAAAGTCTGTAGTGTCATCCCTGTACTGAAACTCTGACATGTGTTGCAGTGTATGATCATTTCTGTAATGCTTTCCTGGATGTTTGGTATACACCAGTCCTCCAGTATATCTGCTGCTATGTGCTACATCGAACTGTGAGATAGGTAGTGTAACTGTTCAAATGCCACTGGTAGCAGCTCCTGGGTCATTATTGTCTTCCCAGAACTCTCTTGTCTCAATAACAAATCTGTTGGGGATTGCTTGCAACCCCTTTGTAGCCATCATTCTTTCTCCCTCACGGGTGACCTTCCTTGTAACTCGATAATCTGAGGGGTGGGTGATGCTGTATAAGGTAGTCGATGTACGCTTGCTAGTGGGGTGGTCATAATGTATTTACCAGGCATTTCATTTGGCCGATACACTGTGATTTTGACTGCCACGTCAGCGACTGCGCTCCCCATTGATATTTCGTCTGTTGCGTGAGTGTCGTTGGCGCACTTGACGATCTCCACAACAGAAGGCTTGGATTATAATTTTATCAGTATTTCTAGCAGGGGATCTATGTGCCCTCTGAAATCCCCTCCTCTTCCAGCGGGATAGACCGGCATTTACTGTTGTTGTGACGTGCGCTGACTCTATAATGCATGGGCACTCTTTTCATGACCACTGTCTTGTACTCTCCTTCCTCAAGTCGTACCACTGCTGCCCCTGTATGTCTTTGCCCACTCTCCTGGTCATTTGTGGATGGCCCGTCAGTGAAAAATAGCTCACCCTCTGACAATGCCAGTCTCTTGCTTTGGGTATGTTGTCCTCCCCCTCGTATGTTGCACAGTCATGCACTATTAAATCCTCTGTAGTAGGCATGTCTGCTAGGAAGGTGGCAGAGTTCACTGTTTTGCATTTAACCACATGAATGTGGGGTTTAGAAATGATCATCTCATAAGCAGAAGACCTTTGTGTAGTCAAGAGTAGATTGTGATCTGTCTATAATGGCAAACAAAGTCTGTTCCACATACAACGTGTCTGAGCACCCCATTACACTTGTAGAACTTTTTCTATTGCAAAAGCAGCAGCTGTTGAAGCTTGTTTGCACGCGAATTGCCCTTGCATCACTGCATCCAGAGTGCTGCTGTAATAGGCCAGTGGCTTATGGCCCATAGTGTTTTTTCTGTGTCAGTACCACTGTCATGAGCTGGCCATCTGAATGAGGGAGTAAGTAAAATTCCTGCGTGTACTCTGGGGGGCGCCTTCTCCAACGTCTAGAGAGACTCTGGCTCAAAACCCCCTTGCTTTCCAACCAAACCTCCTATTTCTCTTACCACGCTCTCTTCGACTCTTGTCTTGCCTCGGCTAAACGCTCCTACTACTCTAACCTTCTCCACTCCCAAGCCTCCCACCCTCGCCGTATCTTCCAAACTCTCTCTCGACTCCTCTCCCCTCCCACTCCTGATCCCTCCTCCTCTTCCACACTTTCTCCCTCTGACTTTGCTAACTTCTTTTCCTCCAAGATTCTCACCCTTCGGCAAATAATCAACTGCTCCTCGGACTTCCCCTCTTCTCCTCCCTCTGAGCCCCCTTCATCCTGCATGTCCTGCTTCTCACCTATCTCCCCTTCTGAAGTCTCCACCCTCCTCTCCAAAGCCCACCCCACGTCCGCTCCAACTGACCCTCTCCCATCCCTTCTCATCCCTATGATCTACCCTCTTCTTATCCCCTACCTTACTTCCTTCTTCAACATCTGTCTTTCCTCAGCTACCTTTCCCTCTGCTTTCAAACATGCCACGATCATCCCTATTCCGAAAAAACCATCTGCCGATCCCCTCCTCACCTCTAACTACCGACCTATCTCTCTTCTCCCATTCCTCTCCAAGCTTCTCGAGCACCTCGCCTACTCCCAGCTCTCATCCTTTGTCACCAATCTCTCTCTCCTACTCCCGTCCCAATCTGGATTCCGCCCTAAACACTCTCCTGAAACTGCTCTCACCTATATCCTTAACTCGCTCCTCTCTGCTACGCACTCTAAGCAATCCTCTATTCTTATTCTCCTTGACCTCTCCGCTGCCTTCGACACGGTCGATCATCCCCTTCTTCTCCACACTCTTTCCTCCTTTGGGTTCAAAGGCTCTGTTCTCAACTGGCTATCTTCTTACCTCTCTTCCTGCCCTTTTACTGTTTCTTGGGGTGTCCGATCCTCCCCATCCCAACCTCTTGAATACGGCGTACCTCAAGGTTCGGTGCTTGGACCTTTCCTCTTTTCCCTTTACACCTCCCTCCTAGCCCCTGTTATCTCCTCATTTGGCATTTCCCACCACTTCTATGCTGACGACACTCAACTTTTCCTCTCTTTCTCCTCTTTTTCAACTGACCTCCACCTAAAACTTTCTTCCTGCCTTACTGCCATAAAGAACTGGATGTCTTCCCGCTTTCTCTCCCTTAACACTGATAAGACTGAAGTCTTATTCTTTCCCTCAAACTCTCTACCCTCTCCCTCTCTACCGCCTTTCATTCACTTTCCTCCCTCCAATCTCCCTATCTCTCTCCATGCTCGTAACTTAGGCATTCACTTTGACTCCTCTCTCTCTTTCTCCCACCAAATCTCGCTCACTTCTCGCACCTGTCGCTACCACCTATTCAACATTCGCAAAGTCCGTCCCTCTCTCACCTTCCATGCTACCAAACTTTTAATCTCCTCCCTTATCTTCTCCCGCCTCTTCTACTGCTCTTCCTTATCTTCGGACTACCTACTTCTCATCTCGCCCCCCTCAAATCCATCTACCACTCTGCTGTTCGTACTCTGTCTCCTTACCACCCGAGACTCCATCACTACTTCCCTCTCCTCTCTTGGCTGGCTTCCATTTCACTCTCAACTCAAATTTCACTTCCTTTGCCTTGTCTTCAAATCACTCCATGGTCTTGCTCCCCCTTACCTCTGCTCCCTCATCTCTCTCTACTCCCCCTCCCGTTCCCTTCGGTCTGCTGACCATTTCCTTCTCACTGTACCTCTGTCCTCTTGTGCCCCTCCCGTTTCCGCTCCTTCCAACTCCTAGCCCCCCTGCACTGGAACTCCCTACCTCTTGCAATCCGCTCTTCCCCCCACCTTCTCCTCATTCCGCACCTCCCTTAAATCTCTCCTTCTCCACTCCCCTCCTTGAAACTCCTTCCCCTTCCTGCCTCCCCTCCCTCCCTCTCTTTCCCCTTTACCATTTGCCTCCCCTCCCCACCTCCCCACTCTCTCCCTTCCCCTTCCCTCCTCCTACCCCTCACCTGTCCCCACCCCACCTAGTCCTACTCCACTATTCTCCCTATCTCCCTTCAGTTAATTGCTCTTCTTGCTGTTTTATTGACTGATTCATATTGTAACTTCGCTTCTACTGTTATATTGTTTACGTTTATGTTTTATGTATTAAGTTGTTCACTTGTACATCGTGTTGGTGTAAAGTGCTTTATAAATCAATAAATACAAATACAAATACAAATACAGGTGCCGAACTAATGACTTCTTTTAAATTGTTAAACTGTTTGATCATGTCTGTCGTTCACTGTTACCTATGGTCTTTTATTTTTGGTGCTTCCATACAGGCTTGCAAAAAGGGGCCTTGTGTATGCCACGTAATCGAAAATCCATGCCATACTGTAATTGCACAGCCCCAAAACCTCTTTGTTTCTTTAACTGAGGCGGGTCTGGGGATGGGGCGTACTGACGCTGCCCTATCTTGCAGTATCCTTTTACCATTCACTGATGTAAACTGCCCTAGATAGAGCACCTCCTGTTAGCAGTATTGTAACTTGGCCTTATCAACCTTGTACCCCTGGTAGGCCAGCAATTGTAGGAGCGTAATGGAATCCTTGCGGCAGTGTTTCTCACTGTTGCTAAACACTAACAAAGTGTCCATGTACTGGATAATCATACTGGGGACATGAATGTTCCCTAAATCGGCATGCAATATCCTGTTAATGCTTGGGCTCTCGTAGAACCCCTGATGTAAACTAGTTTGTTCAAACCGCATCTGGCCCTGTGTAAATGCTGTGAGATACCTTGATTCAGGATGGAGTGGAATCGAGAAAAATGCATTTTTCAAGTCCACTACAATGAAGTATGTAGCTTCTTTATGGATACTGCATAAAATTGTCACAGGATTAGGAACGACTGGAAATTCTTTTTGCACCACATCATTTAGGGGGCGCAAGTCCTGGATCATACTCCAGTTGCCCCTGTCGATTTGTTAACAAGGTATATTGCTGAGTTACACGGAGACGTGGGCAGTACGATAATGCTCTGGTCCATTAGGGCCTGTAGTGTATTTCTAATACCTTCCGTGATAACGGATATTGTGTTACCCTATGTAGCACCGCACCTGGCTTCAATGCTATATGCACAGGGGTCACGTCTTACAGTAATCCCACATCATGTGGATTTGCAGTTCACAAATGAAGAGGCAAGTGTTGAAAGTCTTCATCAAGAAATAGAGGAGGGTTAGTGCTGCCATCAAAGGGCACTTCACCCAACGGTATTGTACCATTATGTCACAGGGGATACAAATTTCTAATATTATTTCACCATCTTTATCATTGTTCTCAAACAGCTGGGTAGCCGCCAGTTCCGATAATTGTACTGTTCGAGATATACAGAGCACTGTGCGCCAATCATACCAGTCCCTGTCAATTCCTAGTAGGGCAACCCTCTTGTCAGAAACCAACAATCCCTGTAAATCCAATGACAATATTCTTCCCGCAACCATCTCAGGTGACACAACTGGGCGAAAAATGAAATCTGTGGGCACCCTCCAACACTGCTTGGCAATCCCGAGGCACTGCCTCCACAAGCACAGTAATACCATAAATGAACAGGTCCGGGTCCACGGGAATCCTGTGAACCACCACCTCCCTAGTTGCTGTGTGTATTATCAGCATTGCCCTTATCACGCACATCCCAGGTGTGGAACAAACTATACAGCGATCAGTAAATGATATATGTTTAATTTGCTGAGAAAGTCCCTGCCCAGCAAATTGACCGGGGAACTTTCAGAATATAGCAAGAGAGCCTGCACCACCTTCCCTCCCACTTTTATGTCCAGCTCCTCAGCATATGGAACCTTGAAAATAGCCCCAGAGAATCCCTGCGTGTCAAGATATTTGCCTGATAATGGAAAATTCCCCTTGATAATGCATGATTTCATTGCACAGGAGTCCACCATAAATATCCACTGCTTGTTTTCTATCTCCACCTCCACGAAGGGTTCCTCCTCAGGGTGGATGGTCGCTGACAATACCGGACACACAAGTGCTCTCTGTGGGCTGTCCTAATAAGGGTATATGTTTGTTCCAGGGAATGAGAAGGGGGTATCCCCATTACTGCTCCTCCTCCAAAGGGAGCAATGGTCCCACCCAGTACCCTATTGACCAGTGTAGCACAGCCCTGCTGCTGCTGCTGTGGCGACTGCTGCACATGTATATCAGATACATGAGACTGCTAGTTATATGTCTAGGGCTGTCCCTGTAGATACTCTTGACTTTGATACCCTTGACACTGTTGCGGATACCCTAGTCCTTGGGGCTATTGGCCCTGCTGCAGTGACCCATAATTATAGCCAATTGTAGGCCTACTCCTGCACTCCCTTGCAATTCCAACATTGTGATTATCCAAACCCACCACCTGTGCATCCAAATCCTCCTGCTCTCGCTCCTCGGACGCCCCCTCTTCTTTGCTGTGGTCCTCCCTGCTGCCACTGTGGGCTGTGGTACTGTTGTCACCTGCCCCACTGTCCTTGTCCCCCTTCTGTCCAGAGCGCAGCAATGGCGGCACTCACAACTTGTTGGGAACTCTCTGTCCCCTCCGCCTGTACAGTCATCAACACAGGTACCTATATGACAACCTTTGCCAATTTCCTTTCTACCAATTTAGCTTCCTCCGCCTGACTCCTTTCAGCTGTTTCCCTCTCCTGTTTCTTAATCCTTTTGCAATGATGCACTATTATACTCTGTATCTCCGGTCACCCCTTTGCCTCAATACCCACAATCTTGCCTAATGCCTTTCGCACTTCGTTTGGCAATACTCTCTTTACAATAAAATAGAAAAATGATATTGAACGATCCCACGGACCTCCCACTTCAGCTCTCCACATCTCTTATAATTTAAGTATGAATTTTGCTGGATCCTCATCATCACCCATTGTACAATGCATCAGGGACTGTAAAGCAGGGGTTTCTGGCAAAGCTCTCCGTAACGCATCACACACCTGTGCTCTACTTCCGTTAAACAATGCTCCATCATATTCATTGTCCCCAGAGTTATACCCGGATTCCCAGCTTTGACCCACACATACCCAGCCTGGTCCCCAATTATAGCAACCATCAAGCTCTTAATATCACCCACTGCCAGGGGCACCCCCGCTGTTTACTTTTCAAACTCATATATCCATTTGCTTGCTCCTGCTGTGAGCTCTGTGAGAGCCTTAAATTATTCTTATCCATCTGGGGCCAAGGCACATGCTGTGTTCTCCCCGCTCCCTTACGTATCGGGGGCATCTGCATCTTTGTCCCACTTCCCACATCCTTCTTCACAATTCCCCTTTTTCTTGCTAATGCCTTCCAGCCGGCTATACTCCTCAACCTTCCCCCTCCCCACATGCCTGCTGCTTGGGAGGTATTATCTGCCGCCTCTTCACCCTTTCCTTCTCCTTCAGCCCTTCCTTCTCCTTCACCCTGTTCCTCAGCAAACAAGTCACTATCATCCTCCCTCTCAATATTTCCCTCCACTGTATCCTCTTGTCCAAAGATTGTCCTCTACCTCCTTCCTTTTCAACACATACATTTCGTATTCCTCTCTTATCCATTCTGAGCAAAACAATCTACCTCCTGATCTCCATTCCCCTGATCCGTTTGCCAGTGTGCCCTACATCCCCCACCTCTCTTGAGGATGCTTGTATCATGTTCAGTTCTGCTAACAACTATGACAACCTGTCCTTTAACTATTTTGACCTAACACCTGTGGATGCCGACGTTTCAGGCGGGTTTGCATACAGGGGTGAGAGAGCGGTATCCTGCATTATTACTGGTGTTGAATGGGTCCCTATCACAGCTGAGGAGGTCCCTATCACGGTGGGTACATACATTGGATTTGTGTACCCTTCTGCAGGGCACGCTGTCAAGGGATATAATCCCTGCGTTCTGCTGGTGTCCCTTCCTCTCCCTTCCTGCACTTTCCATCCCTCTGTCTTTATGCCCATCTTCCGTCCCCTTGATCCTCTGTGTCCTCGAACATACACCAGAGAGCCAAATGTTTTTTCTCTTCTGTAGCTGTTTCCCCTTATACTTAGCTACTAGAAATGTGGACAGATTATTTCAGGATGCTCTTATTGTGGGAGCCCTGCTCTGGCCACAGGCAGGGCATCCCTCCTCCTCCCATTTCTGCGATGCAGTGCTTATGGTATTTCTCCACCCTGTCATGATACAATGGCTGGGTCTTATACCTACACTCTAATGGTGTTCCCCCACCCATGTTAGTGCTGTCAGTTATCTTACTAATCCCACAATGCCCCAATAACACGCCATGCACGCTGCCGCTGCTTGTAATGAGAAAAAGGAAAATCAACCTCCACCCTTTTCTGTTCCCCAGCCCCACGCCTACACACTACCGTTCAATGACACACCGCGACACACACAATTAATGCCCCTGCTAGGGCCTGTCCTTCATCCAATGAAACATGAATACAATAAACTGAAATAACATACTAAAATAACCACTTCTTATTCCAGGCCTATTACTTATATGAGACCCCCACTTTTATTTCTGTATTCCTCCTTTAAATATACTTTATAGTGGTACCACCTTCCCTCCCCTTCCGAGGAGGGGCTCCCTGCCTTACCTTTGCCTTACCTTATAATGCCTTACCAAAATAATCTCTTCACAGTACAAACACCAACAAGAAATAACACAAACCTCACCCATGTCACATCGAAAACCTTGTTCTCCATGTGTTCACACCTCTCACCCCATGCATCTGTCCCCTACTTGTTATTGCTTACAAGAGTATACTCACATGTGTGTGCTCACCCAAACTCCTCCATGACAGGGGTCCTAACACCGGCCTGCACTCTCCTCTGAGCCTCGCCGCACTTTAAAGAGCAGAGAGAACTTCTCTTAACCTTTTAACTCCCATGGGTTCCCCCCCAGTGCCAAGGCCTTTTTTGGTGATTTTGGTATTTCGCCATTCAATGCCTTCTAATGTTTTCTGTTTCATTAACCCCTTAAGTGCCAAGGACGAGGTATCTCGTCCTTGGCAACAGGGAGGTAATCCTAAGGACGAAATACCTCACCCATGGCACTTAAGAGGTTAAAATGGCTCCTGCTAAACCACTCGGAACACATGTTTTTTCGGGACCGGTCGCTGTAGGTGGACGTGGCTCCTTCTGTAGAAGCGGCCTGGAAGCCTCTGCAAGTACGGGGAGCGATGTGATCACATCAGGGTCACCAATTGAAGGCAAGTCCCTGAACGCTCACATTAGAGAGAAAACAACCCCCTAGGGAAGAAAGCCCCAAGTTGATCTTGTAAGGATAAAAAGTTTTAATCTTATACACAGATAAGTGCAACAGCAAAGCACTTTGCTGCCAAGAATGTTCTGCCGAAAAGTAGTACAAGCAGAATCTTATAAAGAAAAACATTTTCACTTATGTCGCAACATATTCAGTAGAAACCTAGGCTGCTGGTTGGTTTGTGCCGATACATGATCTGCCTGCTCCATAAGAGATGCCAGGTCATTGGTTCCAGCCCAGTCTGGCCATCTTCCATCATGTGGGTGCTGCAGTGATCCTCTTGTTCTCACGTCGAAGGTCAAGGAATAAATTAACTATACTCCTATCACATTGCTACTTTGTCATTATACTGTGCACCTGACAGACTTTAGGGCTGGCTCAAAGGAGGTTCTGGGGCACTCTGACCTTCACACACACATCTCAGTCACTCACTCCCTTTCATGCCAACCGGCTCCAAGGTCTTCACCCTCATTTTGAAGTATAATTTATCCCTCCCAGCACCTCGCAATACAAATCACATGTTTGTATTTCGAAGACATTCAATGTCTGTGCTCTTTGAACATCTAGGACTTGTTACTTTTAGGGTTGTAGTCAGAGGGCACCTGGTGCCATGGAATTCGGAGGTCTCATGGCTGAGTCAATTATATGTGCTATAACTCATGGTCGCCTGGGGGTGGGCCGTGTCATGCTTTGGCCAGTGTGAGATAACATGCACAATTGGGGCTGGTCTCTGATCGCATCCTTGTAGGGCACATTCCTCTTTGGTAAAAAACACATCTTTGCAACACTGTTGGAACAATGAATAGGCGTTGTGGCGGTTGAGAGTGGGGACTGTCCTCATGGGAGCCCTGGCATGGCTGTAGATTTCCCTCGTCTCGCAATTTGGGCATACTGCATGCACTGCTGCATTTGCTGCGCAGGCCTTTTCTCTTAACTACAGTTACATCTATGCAAAAATAGCAATGTTGCTGCGCCCTGTGCTACACTATGTGGGTTGATTATATTGTATTATATTGAGGTGGTGTCCTTTATATTATGGAGTGGTCTTTTCACTTTCTCCCCTCCCCTCCCCACTGACCCATCATAGTGTTTCAAATGCATTTCGCCTCACTCTAACGTACTTAGGGGGTGGGACGGGGCTATCCCCTTCCCAACACAGCTTTCTAGCATGTATTGGCCAATTCTATTGTTCTTGCTATATCTATGGCTTTCTCTAGTGTAGGATCTTTTGCTTGCCACAATCTTTGTTGGGTGTGATGATCCGCTGTATGTAACATGAGTTGATCCCTGAAGTATTCATCAGCCACTTCAGTGAATTTGCAGGTCACAATTAGGTCTCTTATGGCTCCTATATAATTGTCCAAGGATTCTTCTTTATTTTACCTTCTTGTAAAGAAATAGTACCATTCCAGGACTATATTAGTCTTCTTGCCAACATATTTCCCAATTTGGCCAGCCCCCCCCCCCCTTCTATTTTGTTGAAGATGTGGCGCTAGGCTCACCATAGCCATCCTGAACCACACACTCTGGTAGAGTACGAAAAATCTGCAGCCCTTCAACTCCTAGGCAGTTTAAGAGTGTTGCCTCTTTTAAGTCATCACTGAATTTTGCTCCACCTATAGCTGTTAGTGTTAGATTAGGGAGACCCGGACGCTCATAATGATTTAAAGGCCTTTATTAAGAAGCTAACTCTATAAAAAGACCCCCAGCACTGCTAAAACAGCACTCATACAAATTGCTGGCCTTCCACTGCCTAACATAGAACTCCCAACAGAAAGTAAACAAGTACATCATAACATAGAACAATGACAACGCCTGATGACACCATCACATTCCAGCCTCAGCAGCATTGCATATTACACAATACACTTATCAGGCTAAATAACACTGGCTTACAAGCCAACACTATAACACATCTTCCTCCGTTTATTCATGCCAAGCATCTGCAATGCATATGGCATACCATCCATCACCCTCTTCTCACAACCACTATTCTATCCTTGTTTCACACCTGCCCTCCTACCACACGAACAGCACCATGCATCACGGCCACTACCCTGACGGGGTCGGAGTACAACATTCCCCTTTTCTTCTTATTACACCCTTCTTAATTCTCACCATGTCCCCACATTCAACCCTCAATTCTTTCTTACCTCTCCTCACATTCTCCCTTCTTCCTCTTCAACTCTCTCCTCATACCATCTACCACATAGTCACTCTCTCTGCTTCTACCCAACCACGGTGGACTAACTGCAGTGTTGGGCTTTCACCCTCTCATCAGCTCAAATGGGCTTCTTTCCGTGGTACATGTGGCGACATCCGCATTGCAAATAGTCTTTCCTGAATTGCCACCTTTTTGTATCATCCAGTTTCCATGGCTATACGTATGCTCTCCATGATGCATCTATTTATTCTTTCAACACATCCATTAGTTTCGGGATGATATAGGGCCATTTTCTAATGTCTCATCCCACACTTCATTAAATACTTGCCAAAACAGGACCATTGTCGATTAAAATACATTCCTGAATACCCTCCCTGGAAAACACTTCCTGAATCTCCCTCACCATAGCTTCTCCCGAGATTTCCCTCACAATACAATTTTTTTTTTCTTTTTTCTACCTCCCTCACAATACTAAAGTCGCACCATCGGGAAAATAAATCAATAATGACTACCACAAACTTTCCTCTCCCGTAACCCAGATCCACTGGGCCGAGAATGTCCATAGTAAGTCTTTCCAGACACCAGCTGGCACATCAACTTCCACTAGAGTCTGTTTTCACGCCTCATGCCACTTCCCTATTTTGATACACAATTGACACTCCAACAACCTCCTCCCTACATCTCTGTCAAAACCAGGCCACCAGTAGTCGTTCCTCAAAACACCCTTGGTTTTAGTGATTCCTATGTGTCCTCCATGAGCTATGTCAATAACCCTGTTGTGCATCCCTTTAGGCACTACAGCACGCTCCCATCTGAATATCACTCCATCCACCACACTTAACTCGTTCCTCACCTCCCAAAACCGTATGACCTCCTGACGAATATCTGCCTTTCTAGGCCACGTACCCGACTCCACATAAACCTCAAATAACTCCAAAATCCCATCCTTACTGACATCTTCTAAGCACTCCTCCTTAGACACAATCCCTTCTGTGTTAACAAATACCAATTCCATATTCTCACATTCCATGTCAGCATCACTCCTCCCTCTCAACCTCGATAGGCTATCAGCTAAGATATTTTCCTTTCCAGGAACAATTTCTACCACAAAACTATGGCACTTCATCCGAGTAATCCATCCAGCCACTCTCCTCGACACTTTGTCTAATCCTTTATTCTTCAATATGTCCTTCAGGGGTTTATGGTCTGTACGTAAGACAAAATCAGTCCCCCATACAAAATTCCTAAACTTCTCTATGGCCCAATAACATGTGAGAGCCTCTTTCTCCAACACCGAATAACGAACTTCGGCACCCCTCAAACCCTGCGAGGCATGAGCAATAAATATCTCTGCACCCCCCTCATCCATCTGAGACAAGACAGCACCAGTGCCTCTTTCCGATGCATCAACTGTAATCCTGCTCTGATGCCTTGTATCAAAATGCCCCAGGGGTTGCGCTAGATCTATCTCGTTCTTCAAATTGTCAAACTCCTCTTCACACTTTGTGGACCACACAAATTCCCATCCTTTCTTCAGCAATTTTCTCAATTCCACTACTTTACTAGCATAATTGCAAACAAATTTCTGATAACATTCTGTCATTCCCAGAAAGGACCTTAATTGCACATTGTCCTCCGGACACTTGATCTCTTTTATGGCATTTACTAGGCTCTCCTTAGGTCTCATCCCATCTACGGATATCTCATGAACCAAGTATTCCACCTGGTTAACACCAAATTTGCATTTCTCCTCCCTCAATACAGTGCTACTCTTCTCAAAAATCTCCAATACTTATCCAATCTCACATCATGTTCTTCTTCCTTTCTCCCACACACCAGCACATCATCCTGAAAACAAAACACTCCACCTATCTCTATACCACCAACTAGTTTGTCCATGACCTTCTGAAACACTGCTGACACAGACAAAGTCCAAAAGTCATTTGTCTGAATTGGAACACCCCCTCATGGGTAATAAACACGTCAACTTGCGACACCTCTCTTCCAATTCCACCTGGTGGTACGATGATGCCATATCCAGCTTAGAAAACACTTTCTCTTGCCCTATTCTTGACAGCATTTCTCCCATGTTCGGTAGAGGATGACGGTCCACTAAAACACACTTGTTGAGTTGGCGTAAGTGGACACACAAACGTAGCTCACCCAAGCTTTTCTTAACCACAACCAGAGGAGAGGTCCAATCTACCCCTCCCACTCTCTCAATAATCTCATATTGCAACAGTTTCTCAAGCTCCCTTTTAACCCCTTTCATCACTGCCAGAGGGCCGGGTCTCAATTTGGCCACAATTGGTACACTACCTTTCCTCAGTATAATCTGGTGCTGCACACCTTCGATCTTACCAACTCCCTTTCTGAACACCCTCGGGTGCCTACTCAGAGCAGTGCTTCCAATTTGTAACACTTGCTCTACTTCATTAGGATCCAATCTGATCTTCAGTTTCCTCTGCTCCCTCCACCCCAACAATGTGAGGCCCTTTTTAGTTACGTTAACCTTCTCTTCACACATAAGCCCTTTAAATTTAAACTGCCCTATGGTATACCCCAAGAATTCAATGGTATCCGATTGTACCCACCAGGGCTAATATCAGGCTTCAACAAACTCTGGACATCACCTCTCATATCCCTCTCAAACACTTCCCTAGACACCAAAGTAATCTTTGACCCAGAATCTGCCATCATCCAGACATCCCTTCCATTGACCTTCACATTCGCGTAAGGATGCTCACATTCTTCATCATCATCCCCACATTTATGGTATTAACAGTAATGTTTTCCACAGGGTAATCAATTTCTTTATCCGACGACTTCTGACCTTCTTCCTCATTTACATACAAGACCCTCCTTTGATTGAATGGGTAATTCTTACAGCTGTTGGCAAAGTGTCCTTTCCTCTTACACTTTGAACATGTCGTCTTCCTCCCAGGACATATGGCTGAAGCTGCATAATGGGTGATACTGGCGCACTGATAGCACAAGCGTTCCTCTCTTCTGGCTTTTTCACCCTTTTGTTTCCCCACTTTCATATCAGTGCCACTAAGAGACAGTTGCTTGTCTTTGTCTTTCATTTTGTTTTTGTTCTTGGATTCACTCACACTCAGAACCTCTGACTTTACTTCGCTTGTCTCTTTTCTTGACAGTTTTGCAATACAAGCTAAAGAATGTTCTACTCTGCGGACAATGCTCAAAACTTCATCTAAGCTTGGCTCGTCCATAAACCATAATTCTTCCCGTATTCGGTCTGAACTGCAATGCGTCATAAATTGCTCTCGTAAATGTTCATCATAGGATCCCAAAAATGTGCAAGAAGAAACCAATTGCCGGAGAGCAGTCACATACTCCTCTACGGATTCTCCTGGCTCTGGAACTCTCATGCGAAAGTTAAAGCGTTCCAGAATAGTGCTGGTTCTGGGGTTAAAGTGTGCATCTAGCTTGGCAAACGCACTTTCAAGTTTGTTCATGGCATCACCCTTGCCTTCAATTGGGATCTGCGGAAGAGTGTCAAAGATTCGTTGCCCCTCATAGCGTGGATGGTGCATTAAGAGGGCAAGCTTCCTGTCATTGGAGAAGGAATTTCCACCTACTGCTTTGAGATAATGTAAAAATCCCTTCTATACTGCGCCCCCTTGATTTTTACAGGTCCCAGGACAGCCATAAACATTGGTGGCCCACTTACATTGCCATGTCTGCGTGAGTGTTCTGATGGGGGCTCTTCTAAACAGTTCAGACCTTCTCCACTTTTACTTCTCCTTTATTTCTTTTCTTCTTTCTCCTCTAGGGCTCATGTCACTCCTCTCTTAGGAAGTGGAGGCTTCTCTTCCCTTATTTCTTGTTTTGTCCTCTTGTGGTCCTAAAGCTTAGGATCACTCCTTTCCTTTACTTCTGATTTCTTTGATTTCCTGAAAGACTCCTTCTCTCCTTCACTTCTGCTTTCTCCTCTTGTGCGCTTTCCCCACTCCTCCTTCTTCTGCTCTCTCCTCTTGTACGCTTTCCCCACTCCTTCGTGCCCCTCCTGCTCACCTCTCTCTTTTCTGCTCCCTTCTCATCTGTTTTCTTTCTGCCCTTTCAGTCTGTGTTTGCCTGCTGCTCTCCTGTACTCCCTATGCTCTCTTCTCTCTTGTGCCACTGGCTTCAGGCTGCTGGGGTACCGTATCTGTCGACCTTCAGGTTTGCTGCTCTGCTATACCAAGCGTTACAGTGCCTTTGCCGAACTTGGCGGGCGGGGCGTAGGCGTTGCACGACTGTGCACAGAGGATCGGGACGCGACTACAGCGGAGGCTGGGTAGGCGGCAGGCAGGGATGGGGCTGCGATCTCTGGCGAGAGGTGCTGGGACTAAGATGCGGGGGGCGTGGGTGGGAAAGAGAGACTTACTTGGTGCCTGTGTATGATTAGCGGTGGCCGCTGCAACGGTAATGAAAGTGGAGCGGCTGTCTTTGTTGCCCGTGGTGTGGGAGGCAACGAATGTTCCGCGTCATCCGCTGCTCTTCCTTCCTTCGTTGGGGGTCTTACACATTAGATCCTCATCACCAATGTTAGATTAGGGAGATCCGGACGCTCATAATGATTTAAAGGCCTTTATTAAGAAGATAACTGTATATAAAGACCTCCAGCAATGCTAGGACAGCACCAATACAAATTGCTGGCCTTCCACTGCCTAACATAGAACTCCCAACAGAAAGTAAACAAATACATCATAACATAGAACAATGACAACGCCTGATGACATGATCACATTCCAGCCTCAGCAGCATTGCATATTACAAAATACACTTATCAGGCTAAATAACACTGGCTTACAAGCCAACACTATAACACATCTGCCTCCGTTTATTTATGCCAAACAATGGCTTACAAGCCAACGATATAACAGTTAGGTATACCTGAAATTAACCAGTCCGATGCTCCCATGGGATTGGTGGTTCGCCCAGGGTGGCATGGAAAAGGCACAGGACAGGCATGTTTAACATTGCAGCCAGGATTCATTTGTGTTGTTACTCTTTATTTTAGCTCTCCCTCTTTTTTTAATTTTTTTATTTGTATTGCTCACTCACATTATTTTGCTTTATATTGTTATTCTGTTCTGTACTCTTCAGTAGTCAAAACCTTCCCACCATATGTCATAAAGGCAGTGGGTTCCTTTGTTCTTGGAACCAATTTCCTTCCAACATTCCTGGCTGCACGTCACAATGCAGCTGAACTTAAATCGTCTTGGAACTGCAGAGCTATATAATTCCTGGCGTGACATCACAATGCCTGTCCGTTACCAACCAGGCTTTCTTGTAGTTGTAGCAACATGCATCTGGTCCCGGCATGGTCCTTTTCTCTGACCCACACCGATGCAGAATGGCAATTTGAAAGAGTGGCGCTTGGGGCTGCGCTCATGCTCTGTCACTATGTGCATGAGCCTTGCGGCCCAAAACTGGTCCATACCGCCTCCACTGCACCCCAGACAATGGATGCTTCTCACCACCGCAGGACCAAAGCCGTGGGACCTAATTTCCACCCCACAGAGCTGGAATGAGTGCTGCCCCTGCACCCAAGGGGTCACAACGATGGGCAGTCACCAGCAGTGTTAAGATGTGAGGTAAGGCTCTGACCAAGTACACAGACCAGCCGTGGAGCCATAAACCAGGATGCTTTCTTTTACATAGTCACATATGTACAAACTCCAGTTACTTGCAGGTATGTACATTGAAGGATCAGGTAGACACAGGTAGACATTAAAGGGACAGGCACACAGGCCATCCTCTCCCTCCCAGCTCAGGCCCCTGTTGCGTATAAAGTTATTATATATATATATATAATACGCAGACGAAGTCTTCTTGTATACAGGTTGGTTTATTTATACGAGAGTTCCCCCGAAGTGTGTATGCTCCGGTGTCGTCCTCTTTCCGTCAGTCTCCTGGTTCCAGAATCCGACGGAAACAGACGTCACGGAGATTTCAGAACATAAGGTTCTGAACTTCAAGATCATAACAGCCCCCAACTGATATTCATTGAACACTCACACACAACACTCAATCAACATTCTCCTGAGCTGTCTATCATGCATATATCAACATTCCACCAGCATGCACTCCTGGCCAGTGACACATAACAAGACTGACTCACATTACAAAAAGCAGCTCCCAGAATCCTCCTCCAGATCCCACCTTCATCACCAAAATATGTGGTGGTTGATAAGATCGAAGCAACACTCAGTTAAGTGGTAGAATGTGGTTTATTGAGGACCCTGGTGAGCCGCTACAAGAAGCTCTACTTTCCCTCTCAACAGTATCCTCTTTAATCCCTCAGGGTTCCAGAATAAGATGCAAGAATAGAACGTACACATCATGGCAGATACATAACATTGTAACTGTATTGTGTTCAAACAGCGTGTGAATCTATGATAGATACAATGCAGAAGAAGGAATAAGTTGCTTTCCTGTAACTCCTGTTCTCCAACATGGCATCATTCATAGATTAACATGCGACTCTCCCGCTTACTCATCATGTGGCTCAACTTAGCATTGTTACGTGCATTATATGAATCTGAAGATGACCTCTAGGGGGTGGAGCTATTGGAGGCACTGCCTATTGGCTAAGGGGTAGGTGACCCAAAACAACACTAAGAGAACACCAAAGTGACTGCAGTTTCTTCAATTTTCTAAATAAAACTGCGTCATTATTACCGAGGATTCCCAGCCTGACGATAGGCAGTGTTCAAACAGCATATGAATTTATGACAGATACCAATGCTGGAGAACAGGAGTTACAGGTAAGTAACCTATTCCTCCTGAGTCAGCATGGCACTTTTCCCAGTGTCTCCCTCTGCTTATGTGACCAATGCTACAGCCAAATAAGCCTTTCAAAAGTAACTTGTATGGGGAGGGGAGGGACGTGGCTTGGCAGCCATGGACTAGGCTGCTCTCCTTATGAGCTCCTGGATCCGACAATCGATACAGACAGGCGCATGCCTATTAACATCAAAAACCAATGCGAAAAAGAAGATGACTGAAATATGAAACATAGCAGACTTTAATGCACGTTGCCGTGGGCTGATCGAGCAAGCACATCAAAAGTTATGGAACTTTGAAGTTCCAGACGAAAGCTGCTGGTCTGCTATCAAAATGGCGGTGGGCCCCGAACAAAGGAGCCTCTGAGCGTAAGGATAGTGCCCGGCAAAGAGAGCGAGGTACCTAGAGAAACCGGCGTCCTCGCGAAGGGTGCCGATTACCGCAGACAACAAGAAACACGCCCAGCGGGTACACTGGGAAACCCGACAAAGGCAAGCAGTACGCTCCCGGGCACCAGCAAGATAGATGCGGCAGTGGCCTCCCTGGAAGAGTTGCAGAGTGTGAAGCGCACCTCTGAGGAGGCGCAAGATTGACCGTGCGTGATGCCCAGAGTCCCCCATAGCGAGGATATGACAAGCCACGAACCCGGGCTAACCCAGGAGCTGCGGCCGAATGCGAAATAAATACGAAGTGTGGTCGGCACAAAGCAGGTCAGTGTGTGTAAAACAAGCGTGCGACTGCCGCACTTCAAAGACGTGCTGCAGTGAAAGAGAAACGGAGGCCCCGGCGGACTGCACGGAACGGAAAACAAAAGGACGGTGGACACCGCCAACGGAAAAGGACTGATACATGTTGCAAGGCAAAGTCTGTAGCCCTGCCATAAGAAGAAAAATGGGAACATTGATGCATCATTACCCCTGTAGACAACGTGCTCTCTCTTTAATGGAACAGTGCACCCAGACCTCGGAAATAATGTTATAGTAAAATGCGCTGGGCACGTGGCACGGAAGAGATAGCCCCCCCCCCTCCTTGAGATAAGAACGGTGGATGCTCAGCCCCAGGGTGCCAAGAGACTGCCTCCAGAGAGCGCGGGCACCGAGACGGGCACCGAAGCAAAGCCACAAATACAGAGCACAAGAAAAAGGAGCCCTGGAGAGACGTGACAAGTGGATAACACGATGCTGATGCAACGAAGGAGAGGTAGCAATTAAGCCCCAATAATAAGTGCACGGGAAGCTAGCTGTGCCGCAGGAGGGAAGAGTTTACGGAGGCACACTTCACATAAATAAGAACAGTGATAGACTATCAGGAGGGCGAAACTGAGGAGCACACCACCGGTGAAGAAAGCAAAGACCGCTATACAACTGGAATAGCCGCTGAACAACAATCAGACCCCGCCAGCCACACATCAGGCTATCCGACCAGCAGAACCAGCAACAGACTCATCTCACCCTGCCGAACGGCACCCAAGTCCCGGGAGGAGATATAAACACATCCCAATAGCTGGCAAAGGCCATTGCCTGATGAGAAGGGGTGCACGTGGGACATATAGGAAAGGGGCCTGTGGAAACTAAGCTAAGGCCCCTACACAGAACTGAGTAGTGCCTGGACCCCCGATAAACAGTTGAGAACCGGCAGGCCCGAGAAGCCGGGGCGGCCTATACACTAAGGAACAAACGTGCGCAGCCAGCAGCGCCACTAGGAGGCCCGACAACTGCAGGCCAAACCTGAATCAAATTATGGCCAACAGCACGCAACCTTAAGCTGAAGACGGGCTGAGCCGAGGACGTATGGTGTAATGGCTCTCAAGGGAGGCAAATGAAAAGGCAAGCAACCAACAATGGATATTTTCACCAAACCACATCATACCCAAAATACGCCCACACAAGCAACGACCACCACACCGGAAGGCGAGACTTTGCTGATAAGTGAACACCAGATTTTGGCAGCCATAACCAAACTGAAATCCTCATGGGGGCTGCGATGGCAGACCTGAAAGCGGCCCTGGAAACGAAGATTGATGCAGTAGGGATGGAGGTCAGCTTACTTAGGCAAGATGTAAGAGCACTGACAGAAAGAACGAGCGGTCTGGGGAGCGCAGTGAAAGTTAACACAGAGGCCAGTACTACCAATGCTAAGGAGATCCACATACTAAAACAGCAAGTGTCCAATCTGGAGAACCGTGCTGAGGAGGCCGAAGGGAGAGCGCGGCGCAACAATATACGCTTGGTAACCCTGCCGGAAGGAGAAGAAGGCCCGGACCCTACAGACTGTGTGGAAAATATGCTTATCCAGGAAATTGGGGCCAGCAAGCTCTCGCAGGGATTTGCAATAGAACGAGCGCACAGGACTCTGATGAGGAGACCTCAACCCGGAGCCGCACCCCGGGCAATCATAGCAAAGATACTGAATTACAGAGACAGGGAAAAGATCCTGGAATTTTTCCAGAAAGGGGGAACAATAACACGCGCATCGGCGACGGTCAATGCACACCTGGATTACACTATGTTGGTACAGAGACAACAGTACAGCTATGTGGCGGTGAAAAGAAGATTGCGGACAACTGGCCTCAAATACATGCTTTTGTATCCTGCAAAACTTAAGTCTTACACAAAGGCAAAGCACACTTCTTTGACACTCTGGAGGAGGTGACGGATTGGCTAGACGCTCAGGGCCTCCCAGAGTCTGGAGACGGGCAAGGAGGAGAAGGACAGGATAAGTGACCCGGCGCTTTACCTGAAATTGTGGGAGGTGGGGGGAGCTCCAATGGGGAGATCAGAAATGAGGAGGGTGTTGGTAAAGTATTGATTTAAACACCTTATATGCATAATAGATGAACTTGTTCGACTGGAATATAAAACTGTATAATGAAGCTATGAGCAACAAATGCGCGATGTGTGGTACCAACATAGGATACACGGGATGTAGAGGACCTAACCCTAGTAGGTAGAGTAGTTAAGGCGCCAGTAGGGCGACACTTCCCTGCTGTGCCCCGAGTACAGATGAAAGCCAAGAAAAGGGCTAGATGCAGGGGTGCCTGAGATCCAGGGATGGAGCTGGGCTTCAGTTGGGAGGGGGGGCAACGTTGGGAGTTAGGAAGTATGTAGGGGCTGGGAGGGGACAGGGGAGGGAGGTTGGGGGAGTTGGAGTGTTTAAAGTTAAGGGAAGTTTATGTTGGGGAACAAGCTTACACTCTGGACAGGGGCTGGGAAGATACTGGAGGGAGGCGGAAAGTGGCTGAAACATGGGGGACCTTAAGGTAATCTCCTGGAATGTCAGGTGGCTCAACAGCCACCTAAAGAGGAATAAGGTCATGATGTACTTAAGAAGGCATAAAATAGACATAGCTCTCCTACAGGAGACGCATCTTACGAAAGAAGTTGGAGGTGCTCCAAAAGAAATGGAAGGGAACTGTCATCGGGGCAACATATTCGGCGTACGCCAGGAGGGTTATCACATGGGTAGCACGCAAGTCCCATTTCAATTACTACAGTCCATAGTTGAAGCGGGCAGGGGGATGGTGGCGATACAGGGATTGGTTGAAAATAAAGAAATTTGCATAATAAACACATATGCCCTGAATCAGGACACAGTGAAATACTTCAGGAACCTATATAATAAATTGAGCTTGTACATGGGGGTGCGGCGATCTGGGGAGGTGACTATAATTGCACACTGAACCCGAAGGTAGACCGTTCGACCATAAACAAGACAGGCCCTCCCCGGCAGCTAAGGCACTACAGACTCTGTTGACAGAGTTCCGCCTAGAAGACACATGGGGGGGTCCACTACCCACAGGATAGACAATACTCACATTACTCTGCCCCACAAAACTATAGAATATAAGGCAAGGGTCCTATCAGACCACTCGCCATTAGCCCTAATATGGCAATATAGACGTCCAAGAGCCAAGAAACCAACTTGGCGACTAAGAGCTGAAGCACTGAAGGACATGGTATTTAGGGAGACCTGAGAGAAGAGATTGTAAGATATTTTGAGACGGTGGCCTGGAGCGCCGACGATGAGGCAGCTCCTTTAATGGCCTCCGCATGGGTCCGCGGTCACCATTGATTTTCCCCCGGTTCCTGCTCTGCCCGCCGTGCAATTTATCAGAATGCTGCAGGGGAGCATCCCCCGCACCGATGGCCACAATCTGGGAGCCTAACGCCCCCGAGATCCCTAAAAACGCAGCAGAAGATCTTTTCTCCGGCGGCCGGTGCGGCGACCATGATGGCGGCTGCTTCCTTCTCCCTGCTGGTGTGCAGCAGACCTTGGAGACGGGGGTTCCCCCCTGTGCACTCGGGAGGTGCAGTGACGGCGCACGCCTTCGCCCGCTAGCCTCACCCCCACCCCACATGGATCGCCTGTGCCGCTGGCTCGCCCCGCTCCCCCTGAGCCCTGGAGGCACGAACTGAGTCTCCCGCCACCCGCGGCCACCTGTCCGGCCCGGGTGCGTCATCGCTCCGGCCTTCCACCATTCGGAGACTCTCCCGCTCCATGTCCGCAGTCCGTGGGTTCCTGGCCTGCAACCCCATTGGCCCCGCCTGCGCCAGGGCCCCTGTGCCCATCCTGCGGGAGCCTGGGGCGGGGATCCTCAACTGCTGGCCCCCTCCTGGAGGAGTGGGGCCCCCATGCCACTTGCCTGCCCCTCGGCCCCCGGCTTTCAAGAGGGACCCTTCCGCCATTTGGGTGAGCCCGGTGGCCCCCCAACACCGGAGGAGGGGCCCCCATGCCGCCTTGCTGCGCCTCGGCCCCTGAGAGGAGGCCCCCAGCACCAGACCCACAACTGCTGGCCCCTCCGAGAGGGGGGCCCCATGCTGCCCACCTATGTCTCGGCTCCCAGCTCCTGAGAGGGACCCTTCCACCATCCAGGTGGGCCCGGTGGCCCTCGGTGCTGGTGGCGATCCCGCTCTCTCCTGCCTGGAGCGCTCTGGGGATTTTCCTCTTCTGTCCCCCGTTGGCTCCGGGGCCTTCTGAGTCTCACAGCATTCCTACAGCCCGCCGGGTTGCCCCTGGTCCATCGTGACAACCTCCTTGGCCTCCTGGGGCGCCCCTGCACACCCCTCCTCACCGCCTACCGCCTGCACCTTGGGCCCCTGCAGCGGAGGATGAATCGGAGACCCATAGCTATCCTGCACAGCGGAGCCCCAGCCTGAGCTACGCCGCTGACTTTCCTGGAGTGCCCCTGACCATCCCCATTTTACAGATGAGGGGAACAGACCTACGACCCTGGCTGCCTGACCTGCTCTATGGAGGGTGACCTGTGGACCTGCTACCTCCTGGCCTCTTGAAGCGAGGCCACCAAGGTATTTGATCACTCTTGGGGGGGACTTGACCATTGACTGTTTGCACTGCCTCCTGGGGCGCCCCGGCCCACTCCACTCCCCTAGCTTTGCTGTCCCCAGAATCCGCGGCCGGTGCCCTGAGTCTCGGTGCGTGGTTGCCGGGCCGAGCCCCCTGAACTGATCCTTCACCTTGAAACCATGTCTAAAGCCTCAAAAACCACTAAATCGGGTGACATTTCCACCATGCTGCTGGCCCCAGAGAGAGGGAAGAAGTCCGACCCCGCCCCCCAAACTCACTCCCAGAAATCCACTGAAGATAAGGGGTTGCTTGCAACCAAGGAGGACCTCCAGGCTTTTATGACCGACATCAAGTCGGAATTCAGGTCCTGCATGACCGAACTAACGTCCAGGCTGGAGCAAATGGAACAACGACTCAGCAACATCGAAAGTAGGTTGGGGGAGTCGGAGGAGCTGGCTACGGATCACACTAATGCACTAACGGAGGTCCAGCGCTCTATCCAGACGCTAATGGACAGAACCGAAATCCTCTAGTTTAAGCAGGAGGATTTGGAGAATCGCTCCCGGCGCAACAACCTCTGTATTCGTGGGGTCCCTTCCACGATCTCCGATAAGGAGCTTCCCGGATAAGTAAGCCTCTTTTTTCAATCCCTGCTGCCAGACATGGATGAGACACAGCTCCTGCTTGACCGCACTCACCGACTGCGGCCCCGCCGGGGATTGGACACAGAAACTCCTCCGGACGTCATTACAAGAGTGCACTTCTACACCACTAAGGAAGCCATCTCGGTGATAGGCCGTTCCAAAGATGAACTCTCTTTCCAAGGCTCCCCATTGCAGATTCTTCAGGATCTCTCCCCCTTGACCCTCTAAAAGCGCAGGTTGCTGCGCCCTCTCTCGCTCTTCTTGTGAGACCAACAGATTCGCTACCGCTGGCTGTTCCCCACAGCGCTACAGTTTTCATATAAGGGCACTTCTCGCACCATTAGCCATTTGGACGACGCAGCTGCCATCCTCCGTCCGAACTCCCCTGGGTCTACAGAACCACACTCCTCAAGCTAGACAAGCTTTGGTCAAGACGCTGCATCACCCAAGCCAAAGCGGACCCCGTGGTCGAGAGTGCAGCGGAACCGCAAACCCAGATAGCGGGGGCTAGTAGCTCCAAAACACATATAACGCAGGAACCACTGAAATACCCACAAGCTTACCGTGGACCCAATACGGTCCATACCCTCCTCCAGGGTGGATGTCATTTATTTTACCCCTGGAGAGACTCTCAATTACATTGGAGATGTCGCCCTGCGACGTCCAGGGTGGCCGGGGGAGTCACCGACTAATCAAATTCGGTCCCCCCGGTCACAGTTTGGCCCTCTCGTTGGAGGCCACTGTTGGAAGTTTTTGTCTCCCGTTGGAGACTTCCTTTAAAAACGTTCAGCCATTGGAAACCTTAATCCTGCATGTCCCTCACGGTTATGGCTGACTCGGTTCGCACCACTTCCCCCCCCCCGCAACAAGCGGACTCGGGGCTTCACCGCCCGCACCTAACTTTGAAGCTCACCACTCTAAACGTCAGAGGCTTGAACTCTCCCGCGAAGCGGAAATCCATCCTACACATGCTGCATAATGAGGGAACCTCTATCGCATTCCTGCAAGAAACACATCTGCTCCCGACGGACTTCTCTCGCTTACGAAGCAAGCTCTACCCCCTGCAATTCCTGGCCTCCGGAGGTACCAAGAAAGGAGGCACTGCGATTTTATTTGCAAGGACCCTGAAACCTCAGATCCTAGTCTCGTTGAGTTGCCCCGAGGGCCGCTTCATAGCAGTCAAATGCTCAGTACTTGGTCAACTCTACACCGTGGTCTCAGCTTACACCCCGACTGAGCACCAGGAATGCTTCTACCAGGACCTGGAGGATTCCCTCCTTCCATTCGTTGAGGGACAGGTGATCATTGGAGGTGACTTCAACGGGGTCCCGGACCCACTCAGAGATAGGTCTCACCCCTCGCCAGCTAGAGACCTGAAGCTGGCCACGGCCCTACTCCACTTATTCCGTGTGCTGAACGTTGTTGACTCCTGGAGAGTGCTATCTCCTGAAGAGAGAGACTTCACCTTCTATTCATACGTTCATCATACCTTCTCCAGGATCGACTTGATGCTGGTTTCCCCCCAGATTCTGTCCTTCACAAACAATGTTAAGATTGGCTCCCGGATCCTCTCAGACCATGCCCCGGTTTCTCTCACCTTGCGGGCTCACGACCCGGATCCACCTCCCCGCCGCCAGTGGAGCCTGTACGACCCCATCCTGGGAGACATGGCTATAAGAGATACGATTGCTACAACAATTAAAAACTTTTTCGCTGAAAAGCCCGACGAAGACACCTCCCCGGACAATACCTGGGATGCTATGAACGCTTACCACAAACAAAAGCAGGCAGCACGGACTATCCTAGAAGCGGAGGTTCGCGAGGCAGAGGCCGTTCACAAACGCAAAGGCTGGTCCCCGAAATCCTACAGGGCCCTACGGATGGCGCGGCAGAAACTTGAAACGCATTACGCTGACGCTACAGCGAATCTGTTGACCAGAACCAAGCAATGGTACTACGTCCACAGCAACAAAGCCAACAAATTACTGGTCACTAAACTGGCCAAGGAGAAGAGCAGGAATTTCATGCCAGGCCTGCGTAATGCGCAAGGAAGGATCCATCACTCGGAAGACGAGAAATTACAGTTGGCGACAGCCCACCAGTTGGAGATAATGACCGCGACCCTGCGAGACCCAGATCTTCAGCGCGCCTACATTCAGGAAGCCTCGCTTCCGCCCCTCAATCCGGAGGCGAGGGTGGAATTGGAGTCCCCGATTACTATTGAGGAAGTGGAGGAAGCTATCAAAGGCCTAAAGCCGAGGGATCCTGGCCCTGACGGGTTCTTCACACGCTTCTATAAAGTCTTCCGCCCTCAACTGGTGGCCCCCATGACCCGCCTCTTCAACTCGTTCACGGTCTCCGGCACCGTCACCCCATCGATGCAGGAATCTATCACCATTTTAATTCTTAAACCTGGAAAAGACCCCCTAGAAAATAGCTCTTATAGACCAATCTCCTTGTTGAACTTGGACGCTAACATCTACTCCAAAGTCCTGGCCAATCACCTTGCCCCAATCCTCCCGAGCATTATAGATCCAGACCAGACGGGGTTCATCCTCCACAGATCAACGAAGGACAACATCCGCAGGGCTCTAGATCTAATAGAAGTCACTGCCCAGGGTTCCCAGCAATTGGCCCTGATCGCCCTGGACGCAACTAAAGCCTTTGATAAAATAGACTGGCCTTACCTCTCTTTCGCCTTAACGGCCTTTGGCTTTGGACCAACGTTCATGCAGATGGCCCTGGCGAACTACCAGACCCCGAGGATCCGGCTGAGAGTCAACGGTCGCATGTCGGATCCGATCTCCCTCACATGCGGCATGCGACAGGGATGTCCGCTATCTCCCCTGCTCTTCGCGTTGGCCATGGAGCCGTTGGCCCAGTGAGTTTGCCAGAACCCCCTCATCTCTGGCCCGAAGATCAGCGCTACCCAACACAAGATTGCCCCCTATGCGGACGATGTGCTGCTGACCATCACAAACATCAAAGATTCTATGACGGTGGCCCTAGCAGAGATCCAGACTTTTGGGGACGTTTTGGGTTTCGCTATCAACTTCCACAAGTCAGTTGCCCTCGGCGTGGGACTGTCCCCAGGCGAGATAGAAGCCTTGCAGAATCTTAGCCCGCTCCAATGGAATACTCAGGCGATCCCTTATCTGGGTGTCCAGATCCCCGCTGACCCTGCGAAGATCTACCAGGCCAACTTTCCCCCACTCTTTGCGGAACTAGAGAAGGACCTAGCCCGTTGGCAGACACAGGAAATCTTGCTTCTGGGGCGCATTACGGCAAGCAAAATGAACCTTCTCCCCCGATTCCTCTACTTATGTGCTGCCCTTCCAACCACAATCCTCCTCCCCCCTCTGCAGCGGCTCCAGAGGAAAATCGTTGGCTTTATATGGAAAGGCAAGAAAGCCCGGATTCCCCGGAGAACAATGATGTCCCGTACAAAACTGGGAGGGCTGGGAGTCCCGGACCTCTGGAAATATCACATTGCAGCACAATTGGCCCAATTTCAAACTTGGGACCTGGCCTCCAATTGCCCGAAATGGGTGGAAATTGAACAATCTCGCCTTCCTCTTCCCCTCCCCTTCCTCCCGTTCACTATTCTTAGACGCAACTGGCCAGGGATACTGACTGCCACTAAGCAGACCTTGAAAGCATTGGAATGGGCCCGCAGGCGTGGAGGCATCCCTGGATCCCTTAGCGCAGCCTCCCCGATTTTTCTTAACCCCGCCTTCACCCCGGGAGCTCGCCCGCAAAACTTCAGGAACTGGGTGGCAGGAGGCCTCGAAACTTTGGGACAGCTCTTTGAGAACGATGCTCCTCTCACCTTTGAACGATGCAAATTGATTTTCCAGCTTGCAGAGACGGACAGATTCTCTTATGCCCAACTAAGGCATTGGTGCACTCACCCCCAGACTCGAGCCGCTGCAATCAGACCCCTGGCCCCCCTAGAACTTATGATTAAGGACCTGCCGGCCCGGGGTAAAATCCCGGCCCTATACAAACTCTTGCAGGATGACCCTCCTACTCTTCAGGCCCTCCTATATGGCCCAATGGGAATCGGACCTGGGTCGAGCGATCGAAGACCACACATGGATAGACGTTTGGACGATAACACGTACGACATTCCGATGCATTACCAATCGGGAATGCGCTCATAAACTCTTGTTGCGCTGGTACTACCCTCCCCCTTACGCCTCCATCATTTCCAGCGAACCCTGGACCCCCAATGCTGGCGCCAAAGTGGCTCTATAGGTTACTACTTCCACATGTGGTGGACTTGCCCCAGAGTAAAAGAATTCTGGACTCAATGCCTGGCCATTATCCGAGAGATGACCCAGATGGATCCCCCTGACGCCTGAACAGATCCTCTTGGGGATTCCACTTCCGGACTTGTATCCGAGAACAGGGAGAAGAGCGGCACTGGTCTCCCAGCTGTTATTGGCTACCAAAATCACAGTGGCTCGCACTTGGAAGTCTGTAGAAGGCCCCCTGATAAGTCTCTGGTGGCTTAAACTATGGGATATCTTAATAGTCACAGCAGCCAAAGCGGGTCTGCTTCACTGATTCGCTGACATGTGGGCCCCAGTTTTGGACTATGACCGGAATTACCCGGCCTTGACTTTTAAACCCCGCCTGATCGCCCGGGCCCTCTCCCCGTCGGAGGGGGGCTCCCAACTCGCTCAGGCCGAATGAGACTTCCTCTGCCGCTGACGCGGGATCCTGTGGGGGTGGGGAGGGAAGGGGATTTTAATCTATTTTGTTTGATTTGCCTGTGGGACTTACATGCCATTAGTGTCTTGTTTCCTCTGTGCTGTGTTATAAATAAACAAATAAAAAAAAAAAGATATTTTGAGACCAATACTGGGAGCATGGAGTCAGCCGGCACATTGTTGGAAGCCTTCAAGGTGGTGGTGAGAAGGTTAGCGATAGCTAAATCCAAGGGGCTGCAGGGGGGCATACTAAGAGACCTGCAGCAGACAGAAGCCGAACTTGAGATAACCTTGAGTAAAGGTGGGGACACAAAGGAAGATTCTGAAATTATAAGCCAATTGCAACAGAAATGTGTAGAGCACTGGGAAAGACTACGTAACTTGAATTATAAAAAGTACGTGGAAAGGCAACACGCAGGAGTTGACAAACCGGGAAGGATGTTGGCATGGTTTTTCAAAAGGGAGACCCCCAGACCTCTGATCAGAGCCACAATAGAACAAAATGGGCAGGTAGCAGACACTCAGGAGGGCATTAACCGGGAGTTCTTAGAATATTATCAGAAATGATATGAGGACAATGAATGGTGCGATAGCCGGGAAATAACGGACACACTGGAGGATATAGGCTTACAACGAATAAGCGCGGAGGAGTGAGAGGACCTAGATGCCCCGATCATACTAGTAGAGCTAGAAGAGGTGGTAGTGCAGCTACCCACTAGTAAGACCCTAGGGGCTGATGGGCTCCCCAGTGAATTTTATAAAACGTACAAAAGTGAGGTGCTTCCCCCACTGCTAATAATGCTAAGTGAGGCACACGAGACAGGAAGGCTACCAGAGTCCCTAAGAGAAGCAATTATTATCCCATTACCCAAACCCAACAAACTAGGTAAATATTGTGGATCCCTCAGGCCGCTATCGATGTTGAATCAAGATAGCAAAATACTTACAGCGGTATTAGCAAATAGAATGAAACGGATTATTAACAAACTAATACACCCAGACCAGACAGGATATGTCCCGCGCAGGAACATATCCGACAACCTTAGAAGACTTCATCGGGTCATAGAATATACAAAAGAAGACCCGGATGAAATGGCTATTGTATCACTAGATGCAGTTAAGGCCTTTGACTCAGTCAAATGGCCCTGGCTGATTGCAGCTTTGACGCACTATGGGAAAGGACCAGTGTATCTTAAATTGGTCAAACTACTGTATAGTGCACTGATAGCTCGAGTAAAAATGGAGCTATTATCTCCACAAAATGGCAGCTGGACAGGGGCACTAGACAGGGATGCCTGTGGTCTCCGATGCTTTACATCCTAGCACTAGAACCTCTTGCAATATGCCTGCGACAGCAGCACAAGGAAATAGGAATCAGAATAAAAGGGGAGCCGCACTTACTTTCACTATATGCAGATGACATGCTACTGTATTTGAGATACCCTGCAGAAAACCTCCAAAATATCTTGGAGGTGATGGAGAGATTTGCGCTGTTCTCCGGTATAGCAGTGAACCCAAAAAAATCATGCATATTTCCATTAGGAAGATATGTAGGGACCCCATACAGCAAATTACCGGTTTTACAAATACCATGGGAGCCAAATACGTTTAGGTACCTGGGAATAGATATTTATCACATGGTAGAAGCTGAACATCAGCACAACACTGATAAAGCAGTACAGAAAATTGAGAATAGTATGAAGTTTTGGTCCAAGCGCCCCTTGGAAATGATGGGTAGAGGGGCGCTGCTGAAAATGGTGGTATTGCCGAGACTATTGCATTATTTTGGGAATATACCATACTTGATACCGGGGCGATTCTTCATGAAACTACAGAGCATATGCAGGGGATTCTTGTGGCATGCGTCAAGGAATAGAATCGCCCTTAGGAAGTTGCAGAATACACATGATGAGGGGGGATAAAACTGCCAAACTATGAGATCTATTATCTAGCTAGTCAACTGCAATACGTGGCCAAATGGTTATCCGAAGACCCCACCTCAGAATTGAGATTCCTAAGATTAGAATGTGCCCCGTTCTTCCTTAAAGAGATGATATGGCTGCCCAAATCAGAGTTGAAAGTGCGCTCAAGGATGCTGGTTCTGGGATGGGAAGTATGGCGCAGAGCGTGTCAGGTAATGGAGAACCCAACCCCGTGCTCGCCACAGATACCGGTGGTAGCACTGGCAGGAGGGGACGAGCAGCTAATAAGGACAATAAGGAGGCACTGGGAACCGGCGAGTATTCTAACAATAGGAGACATATGGCAAGAAGGGGAGATAAAGGCATTTGAGGCGTTGTCGGAGGAAATGGGGCTCCATGAAGGACAATATATCACATACAATAGATTGATACGGTGGATTAAAGATACATGGTCGGAAGTAACGCTAGATGAGCAACCCAACCCTACCATAGAAACGATATAGCAGATGGGGGGCACGAGATATCCAGATTATACAAACTATTGATGTCTAGAGTGGGGAAAGAGGTGCCACAATTAAGACATAATTGGGAAAAAGAAGTTGGCGAGCCCATGAGTGATGGGATGTGGGAGTGGGTCCAAGGATGCCATAAGAAAGTGTCAAGAAATGCAAGGCTTCAACTGATACACTTATATATAACTCACTGGGCATATATGACTCCCCAAAAAGTTGCCAGATTTAAGAATGCAAACAGGCAGACATGTCCCAAATGCGGGGAAGCGAATGTGGGGATGACACACATGTTTTGGGCATAGCCAGAAATTGGGAAATTCTGGGCACAGGTAGCCCACCGGCTAGATGAAAAGGGGATCAAAATAAACATTGGATCAGTGTGGGCATGTTTAGTAGGAGGATTCCCTAGGCCACGGCACCTAAAGCATGTAAGCAAATTAAAAGATCTGGCGTATATACTTGCCAAGCGTAGAATTGCCATGGGATGGAAGGCATGCAATAGACCTCAGATAGAAGTCTGGTGGAAAGACTTCCAAAAATGGGTTGAAGCCAAAACAGCAATATGGCAGGAAGTGGGAAGCAGAGGAGGGGAGGAGGAAGCGGATTCCATGAGGGCCTGGAAGCACTTAGTAGCCACATTATACGGGCCCACCCAGGACTGGTCGAGTGACCAGGACTCAGATGAGGATATTGGAAAAAGATCCCCTGAAGTAAGAACTGAGGCAAATCAAGAAGCCGAGTAGGCTTGGAAGGGAGGGAGGGCGGGATGTAGGCAATAGACATGGACACATAAATGCACATTTTTTGTAATATAACGTTAAGCATTGTAAGTCTGTTGTATGTTGTTTTGGTTGTAAAATTAATAAAAATTGTTTTTAAAAAAACTTGTATGGGGAGGGGGCATGCAGTGTGCTCAGTATCTACTAGCTCCTGCATGGATACCAAAATATGTATATTAAAAGGTCATCCATAAGAAATGTACCTATACCCAGTGGTAGTTTCTCATTAGGGGGAGAAGGGCTTTGATCCCACTTTGATTGATTGTTTATTTGTATAGCGCCTATACACAGTGTGTTTCAAAGCGCTTCAAGGAGGAAGGGAGCATGGGAAAATACAGTTACATTCTTACAGGTCCTTCAAACAAATCAGAATGTGAGAAAAAAAACGCTCATATCAAAACCGATAGTACAAGTGCATGAAACAATGAGGGAGAAGTGGGGAATGAAAAAAAGGAGACAATACTAGCAGTAACATTACTATGCCTGACAGCAATTCTTGCAGTGCAAGAATGACAAGAGGAGGGGGAGGAGGGGAAGGTGTGGGGTAGGCGAGAGAGGGGAAGAGGAGAGGAACAAAATAAGTGACTATCTTAAAGGGTCGGCGACTGAATAAGGTAGTGCTGGGGAGGGAGAGGGAGAAGAGGACAAGAAGGATAGGAGGGGGACAGACAAGCTATTATCAGAGGTCAAAGGACAGTGATAAGAGTAAGTGCTTTGGTGGAGGAAAAGTGAAAAGGGGGAAGGGGAAGGGGAAGGGAAGATGGCTGCAAAAAGCAAGCAACTACAAATACTATGCCTGACGGCAATTGAGGTACTGCTGACTTACACAGGACAAGTGGTGGGAGAGGAGGGAAGCTGCTGCAAAGGACAAGCGGCTACAATTACTATGCCTAAGGACAATTGGGGTAGTGCCTGAGTTTAACAGAAGGAGGGAAGGGAGGGGATGGAGGGGAGAGGTAATGGGGAGGAGAGAGAGGGAGGAGGGGCTAAGGATGAAAGAGCAAGCAGGGGGAAGGGAGGAGGCAAGTAAGGAAGGTAAGGGGTAAGAGAGTGGGGAACTAGGGGACAAAGAGGGGGGACACACAGGTGGACACGAGGGCAAGGGTGTCACACAGGTGGACATGGGGGAAAGGGTGGGCGCACACAGGTGGACACAGGGATAAGGGGGGGCACACAGGTGGACATGGGGGAAAGGGGGGCACACAGGTGGACATGGGGGCACACAGGTGGACAAGGGGGAAAGGGGTGCACACAGGTGGACACAGGGGCAAGGCAGGGCACAAAGGTGGACACGGGGGCACAACAGTGGACAGGGGTGCAAGGAGGGGCACACAGGTGGACACTGGGGCCAGGTGGGGCGCACAGGTGGACACAGGGGCAAGGGGGGGTGCACAGGTGGACATGGGGGCATACAGGTTGATGGACATGGGGGGCATACAGGTGGACAAGGGGGGTATACAGGTGGACAAGGGGGGCATACAGGTGGACAAGGGGGAAAGGGGGCACACAGGGGCAAGGCAGGGCACACAGGCGGACACAGGGGCACACAGGTAGACACAGGGGCAAGGGGGCACACAGGTGGACACAGGTGGCACACAGGTGGACATGGGGGAAAGGGGGAGCACACAGGTGGACAAGGGGGGCGCACACAGGTGGACACGGGGGGCACATAAGTGGACACAGGGGCAAACAGGTGGACACAGGTGTAAGGGGGGCACACAGGTGGACGGGGGGAGCAAACAGGTGGGCACGGGGGCAAGGCAAGGGGGGGCACACAGGTGGACATGGGGACACACATACTCATGGGGGGCGTCCCTGCGGCGTACCGTGGTGGACAGGGGTAGACGGGGCCTTGTTGTGGGCCTTGGTTAGTGTGTGCCGGCTCCCACCTCCCAGTTGCTCTGATTGGCCTATCTAGGTCAATGCAACCAGTGGGAGGGGGAGCAAGGCCACACCAGGCATCTCACTTAAGTGCAGATAGAAAACGTCCCTCTTGGAAGGGCCAAGCATGTGAGGCACCACAATCAAGCCACAGTGCAGGAAAACGAAAAACCCAAGCAGTGGGTAATAAACAAGAAGTAGATTGCTCTTCACGCCTCGGGCCTCAGGCAATTTAAATTTCAAAATTGGCAGTTCTGATGCAAAATCCACAACAGCAGCGCGAAGCTACTTTCCCACAATACCTTACATCATACTGCTACTGAAGCAAGGCACTCCCTCCCCAATGTGATTTGATTTGCAGTGTTTGTATACAGATTAATTGGAAATGCAATCACTACAGTACCTGCCACCATGTGCTGTGGTGTGCTGTGATGGTCCAAAGACAACGATGAACAGATTGCATATGGGTCAAGAAAGTCGTCCTGTTGTTTCTCAACAAAAATGTTTGGTACCATAAAGAACAATAGTGTACATACAAAGATTAAAATGATTAGTACAGCATACGTTTATTCTCCAAAACCTGCATATTATCATTCTGACCTTTAAGTTAGATGGCACACTGAAACGCGTAGCTGACAAAGAAAAGCAAACCTTACCCCACCGATCCCCTCTCCCCCCCCCCATCAGCACAAAAGTGCACTCAACAACATGTTCCTCATTGAGCATAGTAGACTGGTAGCAGATCAAGTGCTCAGAGTCTTTTAGCCACGTACAGTTCGAAAGGTAATGGCCCAAAAGGTCGCCCTCACAATTACGATGGCCGAAAATGCAGATTTTTTATTTTATTTTGAACCCCCCTTACACCACATATATATGTGTGGGGGTATATGATGTAATATTAATATGTGGGGGTCGCATATATATGTGGTGTGAAGGGGGTTAGAAAAATAAAATAAACAAAAAGAAGTCGGCATTTTCGGGTCGTAATTATTACGGTCTCAGTGATCACATAGATCTGTTGGAAATGATCCCTTGCTGCATATATCAGGAAGCATGACCAAATCTTACTGAATTGTCCGTGTGTACCCCTAATCGTAGATACTTAGTATGCCTCATACTTTCTGATACCATTGTAGTTCAGAGGGAGGTGTAGGTTTTCTCCACTGACTTACACCGTTTTGCGCATAATGAAAGAAGCTTACAGACCAAATATTTCGTATGTTCCATGTTCTCTCCCTCCTCCTGACTGATTCCCAATAGACAGGACGCAAGCTCGTCCAACATCATAGTCACTGTAATTTCAGGGATTCTAGATTTGACCATCTGCCAGAAACCATGCAGCTGCAAGCAATAGCACCATTTATGGAGTGTAGATCCCACTTGTTTGCACCCCCCCCCCCGCCATCCCCACCAAACCGAGGATATGTCTGGGTCGATTTGATGCATATGTATGGTTGTGTGGTGCCATCTGGGCACCAGCTTACACTGCAACTCCTGCCTCTGAACACACCCTAAGGAAGAGTAAATAGATGAGGAGGTATATCCCCACTCATTCTCTGTAAACTCCCTCCTTAAGTTCCTGGACCACTTAGCTTCATGCAGGTGGCAGCCAGGATGATCACTCGCCATGCGTAGTTCATATATAGCTGAGCTCAGTCTCTAGAGAAAACAACATCGAGAACCAGAGATTCACCCTGGCCACTACATATAAAGCGCTTCGAACCCAATGTCTTAGTTGATGAAAGGCTAGCTGCTCACTGTTGGTCAGGTTGATTCTTTCATGCCATCTCTAAATGATTCTTCCCACTTTTGAACAAATCTCCTAGTCTGACCACTCCCCCGACCCGTCTCCTAAACTCCAATCCAGTGGGAAATCAGGGTTTCTGAAAAGGGGAGGGATAGGACGAGGATATGGCTACAGGATCTTCCCCTTGTTAACCAAATTCCACACACTCAGCACGCACCTACTAACAGGGTTAAGTTCTAAGAACTGAGCACTCCTTCCTCTTGCCAACCATGGCTGCTTCCATAACTGTGCACCTGCGGGGGCCCTAAAGCCACCCAGTGTTCCTTATCTATCTGATGCAATTTGTCCAGTACCCTAACCGGTGCTACCTGATGGTATCTTAGTATATACGAGCATGGGATCCCTCCCCTTTCTTTGGGCTGATACAAGATTCTCCTAGAGATACTGGGTTTCTTTCCACTCCACAAACACTGCATACATTAATTCTGAATTTGTCGCAAGACTTTGTGGGGCACCAGGCTTGGGATAGCTTAGAAAAAAAAGAAAGTCATCTCAGTAGAAGGCTCATCTTTAAAATGGCCACTCAAAGTATTCAAGAAATGCTCAGTCCCCACCATCTCATCAAGTCTTTCTGGATTTGGCCTAGTAATTTAGAATAGTTGGAGTGATAATTCCACAAACTGAGCAAAACAAACAAGCTCTAGCCACCAGAAGTAAAAGCGCCTCTCGAACCTTCGCCTGAACCACAACATAAAAGGCTAACAGACCAGAAATAATGCTCATTGAAGAATTTGAATCATTGTGCAGGATGCTTTGCCCGCACCTTTAACGGATGCTAGCGTAATGAGCACCTCTCATACCCGAAATGTGTTATTAGAAAGAGAACTGGACCCACCATTGCCTAAACTTTCCAACTAGAACAAAAGAAAGAAGCAGAAACCAAAATGTAATGAGAAAAAGCAATCAAGAGATTCTCAGAAAGAAAACAAAAGTTCACATTTATTATATATAAACTGGTATGATGTGACCATCGGTTCCACAACTTTGCCCAAGAAAACTACAACAAAAAATAAAAATGCTAAAAACAAAACCCATGTTCGGTAATTGGCTAATTAAATTAGCCTGCTGATTTAAAGAACTCCTCCAGTATTGAGTGCAAGTGTTAGTGTTGTATTTATAGACATCATGGAAATTGAAAATTTGTAATCGATCGACAAAGGCGCTAGGAAGTATCAAGTGAAGGCACCTACCGCAATGAACCTATCAGCACAGACAGTGGAGCAGTTATGGATGTGGTTTCTTTTACAATTATTGATTTTTTTGGAATGGATTCTTGTGCAGAACATCACTGAACAGGAGCAAGATACTTGCTCTGTTGAATTTCATACTATCACAACTAGGGATTTAGATCACGTAGAATTCTTCTCAGATAAGGGCAGTTATGCCACAACGGTTCACTGAGTTTCTTCACATATAGTTGCATTGCTATTAGCTTATGTAGCTAATTTTCAACAGGTGGGGTATGAGATTGTAAAATGCACTGAGAGCACCAGAACAACTCAGATTAATAATCTGACTTGTTTTGAAAACATTATGATCATTAGTACTGTAATGGGTAGGCAAACATGGTTGCCAACCACAACAAAGCAAGAAATTGCATCAAATAATACGGCTATGTCATGGGATTGGTTTCCCTCTGTTTAAACAACTAAATGTCAGAGTAATTCCTAGCCCTGAATTCACGGATTTACATTTTTTTACACCAGACGACATACACAAACACATTACACACATCGAATAAATACAATTTAACAGAGTATACACTCTTGGGGAATAATCCAAATATATTAATAAGTGTTTCGACAATCTGTATTAACAAACAAATTCTGACAACCCTGGTTGTAACTATGTATGATCCTCTGGGAATAGCACGTACAAACAATGTAATGTTACACATATTAGAAGTATCAAGATAACTAATGTGAATAAATGAAGAGATAATGGTTTTAGTCAGGGGCGATTTAAATGCATATTGTGCCATGACAGATGTAGAGTATACAGTAACAAGACTATACAACCATCATAAACCAGTTATGCAAATAAATAAAAAAGAGTAGGATTAAGGGAAAAATGGGCCCAATTCATAGAAGACCTCAGACTTCTAATGTTTAATGAGAGAACCCCAGGCGATACACCTGGCCATATAACCTGGGAGATGCAAAGGAAATCAAATATTATAGACTACATATGTGTAACTGGCACATTCCATAATCTGAATAACAATTTAAAAATAACATTCAATAATTGTAGCTATCATGCTACTTTGGAATTAACATTAACTTTACAGATAACCCAAAACGTTAAATAGGATGTAGGCCAACTTTCCATCTACTTCAGACAAAACACACATAATATGGCATGAATCCAAACTATGCAACATGAATAGGCATTTGATGAATTAACTTAAGTTATAAAGGATAGTTAGGTTAGCTGGTATAATAAAAAAAAGCATGTCATCCGTGAAAAGGGGCACTATATATAACCTTAGCCCACTGGATTCCCTTGACAAGATTATTACGCCCCGATGTTCCCATGAAGGGTTCCATAAACAGCACAAAGTGCAAGGGGGAGAAGGGGCATCCTTGTTTGCAGAGGCGTTATAAGGAGAGCTGAGGGGGCTATAGCTCCCGGTCTTTTTGTTGTAGCCCCGATAGAAGCTCGGGGGCTACAACCAAAAGGCTAGCCAATCCCAACAGTCCCAACATTAGTGTAGAGGCAGATCTTTCCAAGACCTAGCAACACCCCTGCTTGTTTGATAGCGAACTGTATGGTAAAAGGTTCTGTGAGCACCCCATTAACCCTCAGGCTTGCCTTGGGTTCAGCATAATTTGCTCTGACCGTTCTCCCTGCTATGGGGGCAAATCCTATCCCATGGATAACTTTTAACAGGAAAGATCAGCTTTCCCGTTCAAACGCCTTCTCGGCATCCAGAGTGAGTCTCAAAGAAGACTTGTATGTTTTTGATGATTTATCAATTATATGAAGAGTTCTCTGGATAATATAAAAAGCAGTGCACTATTTAATGAAGGCAGTGTGTGCTACAAATTGCAGGTTTCCCTCAATCCTGGAAGCCAGGACACTGTGATAGATTTTTGTATCTGTTACAGGACGATATGCGGAGCGAGCTGTTCATCTTTACCCTACTTGAGCAGCAACATAATATTTGTTACTTTCATAGACCTTGCTATATTATCATTGGCTCTAAAAGTATTGCATAGCTTAGTCAAAAAGGGTGCGAACGACGGGGGAAAAACTGTATACAAAACGGATGGGTATCTATCAGGGCCTAGACTTTCTTTTTTTATTTAGTCAGATTATGCCTTTTGTTTTTTATCTCTCTTACCATGATATGCTGTTCTAAAAACACGTCATGCTTCGCTGCGGGAGCGGGAACCTCCCATCCATCAAGAACACTATCTTGTGCTTCCTCATCGCATCTATCTACCGCATACAAGCTTTTGTAAAAGCTATGCATGACTGTCCTCTTGTCCTTTTTGAGATAGCGAATGTGACATTTAGCTTGCTCACTTTTTCTATAAACACTTTCGGCTCCCTTCCCTTCAATCTCTAGCTACCAGAATCCCAGATTTGGTGCAATGTTCATAGAAGAACTGTTTTGCTGGTAGCATTTTACTTTCTGTTTTTTGTTTAGGACTGCCAGCAGTTGGCTCTTTAAGTTTGCCAATTTTTTACAGTTGTGTATTCACTCTGTTAGTTTACTCTGCCTCTCTAGAGCAGATATTTCCAAGAACAGTTATTTTTCACCATGCTGGATAATTGCACCCACCATTGTGGCCCTTTCCCAGATCTCCTCTGTATCTAAATCTATCCTGCTTATCTACATCAGACCCATACACTAGATTGCAAACTCTTCTGTTTTGATCCTTTCTACATACTGTTTATCTCTTAGAACATTGTTTTCTAACCTCCACTCTCCCTTACTCTTAATTGTCCCGCCCACTCCCCATTTGGGGGGGACTGGTGAATGGTTCAACAAAGCAGTGATGCCCATGTAAGCGTCAAGTAATGATTGTACTATAGTACTAACAGTTTATGCAAGATATATATGTACCTGGGGGTAGAAAGAGTAGCCTTTCTCCATAGGGTACCAGTATCTCCATGTGCCTATCGATCAAGCCCCGCTCGCTCAGTATATTCCTCACAGAAGCAGACATAGCCCTGTCCCAAACAACAACCTCTCGTGCAATCTATCCTTCCCAGGGTCAGCTATCCAATTAAGATCGCCAGTCATGAGGACTTCCCCTTCTCCAAAAGCTTACAGTTCACACAGGTCCCTCTACAGGAAGGTCTCTTTACCTTGGTTAAAGGCATAGATGGAGATAAATGTGTACTTATGATGCTGCCAAACTTCTTTGATAAATATGTACCTTCCGTACCTCTTTTCACTGAAATATTCTTAAGGTCCACACCCTTACGTAAGAGTTTTTCTACACTCACCTTTGTGATAGCCGGCACTTCATGATCTTGGTTTGGGTGCTCCGTACTTAACAAACTTCCTCCGTCCTCTTTAAAACAATACGTTTCTAGCAAACACACCTGATCAGGACTTGCTTCTCAAGATGCCTCAGGATCCCAGCACTTTTGCACTAGGAGTTACCGCCCCTTACATACCTGGATAAAAGATGTGACATTGAGTTTCTGATATGCCATCATATGCGCCAATCATTCGCCCCCTGAACCAGAATCCAAGATCCTAAGAGAAGTGTTAACATGGATAACTGTTTTAAGACCACACTGGCCTGGTGACTAAATTCCTGCCCTACAACATGGCTCTACTCTGGAGTCTCTCTCCAGCATCATAGCATGCCCTGAAAGCCATTGCTGACTGTGGAGCCCCACCCCTAGCCCTGAACAGAGCTCATACTCATTCAGCAGAGATTGCAAGATTTCTATCAAACAGTAAGTAAAATAATAAACCAGTTCCTTCTCAATACAATTAATTATGAGAAGCCTTACATGCTTCTTTTTCTTGACCTTTGTGTCAGGGTGCTCCCGACCACCTCCTCATGCCAAGTGTGTCCCTACGACAATGTGTGGACAGGCCACCATTGTTTCCCTTGAGGTCTAAAATTGTATCACCCTCTTTAACCATGCTGGTGGTCTTTTAAACATTGTCAATCTTCACCTGTATCTTAGTGGGAAAAAACCAGTGATATCTCCTACTTTTCACCGGTTCTGTTGTGCTAGGTCTTAACATCCTTTTTTTAAAACATTTTTTTATTTTATTGTGTTTTAGCCAAAACGAAATCTTGACATTTTACACATTTCATCTTCAAAAACACAAAAAGTTGAAGAAAAATTCAACAGCATAAATACAAAGAATCTCCAATTTAATACAGTCTTAAAACAATAAAATTTCATGTAATAAAAGAAGCACCAGATAATAAAAGAAATGAAAATAGGGGAAAACAGAGAAAAAACATTATCTAAAAAAATCAGGGGATCAAGTACGAACTCGAGAGGAGCAGTCATCTAAAGCTTTTTATGTTTCCAGCTTTTACATTACGTTCTTTCCAGTGAGATTTAGTTTTTTCAAAAGTTTCACCACTTAAACCACAAGGAAGAGTTAATTTCCCGACGCCAGCCTTTCCCAAAACATAATGGTATCTAAAGACCCAGCATCATGTACAAATCTTTGAAATCTTTGCACTCTCCGGTCCCAAGTCTGTGAACATTTTGATAGAAGATGTTGGATTGATTGTCTTTCCATTTACTCACATTTTTCACATATATCTGTGGGAAAATGTACTTTATGTCATGTGTTGGATTTCTAAGGTAGACAAAATATAAAGTCTAAATCTAAGGAAGTCTGTTCTAATTCCTGGGTCCGGCAATTTCTTTAGATAGACAGGCAGAAAAGACCTAGGTTTGTTGGTTGAAGTGAAAGAAGATATTTTTGCTAATCTCATCTTCTCTATGGTCCTTATCCAATCCATTTTCTTCATGGATTCCTTCGTTTTTAGGGGGTTTTGAATCAGGATTTCAATCATACTATCTGATTGAATTAATATATCATTACACTTTGATCTTAGTTTATTCACAAATACATTATCTGCTTTATGCATTAGTGTTGCCACATCCTCATATAGGGACTATATGGGAGATTCGAGGATTAGTCTATGCATAGACACCAATTTCCATTCCAGCCAAGCCTGAAGATAGGTGAAACCCAGTTGATATCTTATTCAGGCTATTGGGATGCAATTAGGAAGTGCAAAGGTTCTTTTCCATAGTTTTGCTTCAATTTTGTCCCAATCTATATCAAAGACTTGGCGATTAGAGTCTAAGCCAAATAGAATAACCGGTACTACTTTTCCAATGTAAAATTTTATTATGGGAAGAATGGAAAATGTACAGTATTTTTATCAGATTTTCTTCATTGCGATCCCATATTTAATATCTTTAGGTCTAAGGTTGAGAGTAAATGGATTTTAGTCAGGAATGCTCTAATCTGTGATCCCAGATAGGTTACCTCGTTTGTGACTGGAATTGGTTGATTGTCATTGTGCCAAGTAAATGCTTTTGTAGCCCTCATAGGATGTTTAAATATGAGTATTTTTGATTTGTTCGGATTTATTTTCAAGTCATTTTGTAATGCATATTCAACTAAGACAGTCAGTAAGCGTTGTAATCCAACTTGTGTATTGTCTAATATTGCAATATCATCGGCATATGCCAACTAGTTTATTTTCATAGTGACGATTTTAGGACTAACCAAAACAATCTCTTCAAGCCATTGGAACAGATGTGATAAATACAAATTGAAGAGAAATGGTGCAATCAAATAACCTTGCCAAACTCCTCATTCGATACCAATAGCTTGAGACAGATCCCCAATCGAGTCATTCTAACTCTTAGGGATGATTTTTGATGCAGTTCTATTAGGATAGCTAGCAGATTTTCAGGTAGACCTCAGCCTTTTAGGTTACCCCATAACCGATCACTATTAATGATATCGAAATCCTGGGATAAATCTACCCAGACTCTGAATAGGGGTATACCTCCCTTTATGAAGGACCCTGAGCTGACACAGCTCAGGATGAGGCCATTCACCGAAGTAGATAATCCCCTTCTAAATCCTGTCTGCTGTTTTGGAATTATCCCCTTAGCCCAATTTTCCAGATCTCTTACGATTATGCCCGCAAAATGTTTGCCATCCGCGTCTAGGAGTGAGATTGGGCGGTAGTTGGATGCTGCTAATTGGTCTTCTCTCCTATAAATCAGGATAATAATGGAATTTCTCCATGACTCTGGAATTTTTTTTGTATCGATTATGTTATCAAACAAAGTTTTTAGGACCCTTGCCCATAGGGCCGGGTTCATCTTCAGTTAGTTAGAATGTCTTCACTTGTACAGGTTAAGGCCCAATTTGAGTTTATTTTAATCTTTGATTCAAGGGTATCCGATTGCCCATAAACCTTAGAAAAATGATCTACACAGGTCTGCTCCTGAATAATTGTATTTTGAGAGTAATTAATCGGATTCTCTATAGAGCCTATTTCGCAAATTTTTCAAGCAAATTGCTTTCAGCATTACCTCCCCGTCTCTTTGTAATCTCATAAACCTATGAGACCTAATCCAATTTCTGCAACTATTATTTATTAGTCTAATTTCTTCTTCACATTCTTTTACATCTTTTGCTGTTTTTTAATAGGGCTTTTTGACGTCTTCTATTTATTTTCTTGTCTTGGAATTGCGTATCAAAAGAGTGTTTGTGGGACATGTGCTGTGTTGGCCATGGTGGCCCAGTCATATTCTGCAAGGTTTCTCCTCTCTTCCCCCTCCAGTGGTTTTAGGAATCACAGCTTAGTTTGAACCACCTTCCCTTTTCCCCAGGACGAAATGCCATTGTTCCACCAGACTGCCTCCCTTGTTTTATGGCTTGGTGTTGTTTTCTTGATCCTATCCAAATGCAGGCAATTTCATGCAGAAGCATACAAACATCCAAGTACTACTACGGTGGTAGCTAGCCCTGGTTTGCCAGCCACTTGACACTGGCAAGGGTTAGGCGCACTCCCTAGAATGCCTGAAGGAGCCACTCATGCCTGTATGTGTGGGAGGAGAGCTCTCAGCAGGCCGTCCTAGAATGAGCCTGAGCAGCACCCTGGGGCATGCCTGAAACCGGCTTTGTGCCGTGCTCACCCTGGTCAGCTCCTACTGGGTGTGTATACTAAAAAGTATTCCCCGCTGTATTTGTGTCTCAGGGGCCTCCATGCACTGTCCAGCCTCTGCACAATCCTGTCTTGTCTGGGGTTTTAGGCGGCTGCCCCAACCCCCCATAAAGCAGAAGAGGGTGTCCTGATCCCAGCTGAGCGCCCACAAATCCTACGGCTCCTCTCCCGAGCTTTGGGGCTCCACTCGACCGCCTCCAGCCTGCGGCAGTCCCCAAGTTGCTTCAGGGCAGCATCAGCCTCTCCCCACCAGGAGAGCTCCGTGGCTCTCACCCCAAGCTTTGTTCCACTCGTGCTCCAAACCACTAAAATATCTGTGATGTTGCTGTTAGGTCTGTCTCCATGCCACAGCGCATATTTTATGGGTACATTGTGTGAAGCGAGAGCCTTTCACTTCCAATTAAGTTGATGTCTTGGACACACTCCAGTACTTTTATTTTTGTGATGGGAAGCATTGAAGCACTTGCACACAGGCCACTGGGGCAGTAGAATGAGAACAGTTCTGGAGGGCAATGTGAATAACACATGGGATCTCTGGAGCATTGTATAGAGTCTTGGGGCTGTTTGGGTCAATGCATAGTGGCATGTGGGGTTTAGGTCTACTTGGTCGAAAATATTTGACCTTTTCACATTTGACTGAATTTGTTTTGGTCGAATATGCGGGGGGAGACCTCTGCAACACCCCCACCCCCATTTCCCCTACCCCACCCCCATATATATATTTAATTAAATTTGACCAGATTTCAACCCAGAAATAATTTTAAAAATTCAGTCAAAAGTAAAAAGTCCAATTTTTTTTTAACAAGTAGTCTAATATCAGACGGGGTAATGAAGATTCCCCCTGCTAATAGCGCAGGGAGCTTTTGATTCTATTAAAGACAAGGAGGCGAGCATTAAGCTTTCTCTTCTCTTTAATTCACTCTCCAGCAGTTTCAACAAATACATCATATTTCGTGAAAATATAAAAACTTTTTTTTTTTCAATAAAAACTTCAAGTCCCATCATTCCCTGTAGTTCCAGTCTCTAGTCTCTGTGCCTTGGCCCTTCCTGTTCCTGTGTACTTCCTCTTCTTTGACTGCTTAACTGTAAACCTCTGTAACATTAACTTGCCAATGGGCTCAACAACTTCCCTTTTTCCTGCTTTCAGCAGCGTTCTATCTCTTGCCTCGGAACTTGCAATCCGATCGGAATCATCCACCCTCATCGAATATTATCATTCGTTCTTTTGGTCATCTCCTAGTGTTGGAAAGTAAACAATAGAGATATGTTAGGGCTGGGAATACACCCCTATATCGAGGAGAAATCGGTCATCATGATTATTCGCAATTCATATCTCTTACATTACAATATTCTTCCCGTTTTCTGTGTATCTGGGTCGGGAATTTAATGCTTGCCTCCTTGTCTTTAATAGAATCAAGAGCTCCCTGCGCTATTAGCAGGGGGAATCTTCATTCTATGTCAAGACAGAGGCGAGCATTAAGCTTGTTCAAATCTTCTTGCTACCGCAGTTGCCATCGTGCTGATTGGTCTAAAATAAAACGTCCTAAATGTTTTATCACTAGACCAATCTGCTGCCTTCATGATATCTTGTAATGATGCGCCTTGTCCTAATGCTTTCGACGCCATCGCTCCTCTGACAGAGTGTGCTCCAAATGCCGATACATCAATGCTCGCTAGGCTCATGATAGTTCTGACCCATCTTGCTATTGTGGCTGATGCTACGCCTTTGTGTGGTTTTCTGCGCGCTATAAGTAGTTGGGTTGTACCTACTGGTCTCCTTTCCGCTGTCCTACTTTAATATTCCTTAATACATGAAGCCACGCACCATTTGGGGTAGTCCTGCATGTATGGGTATGTGATTGTAGATGAGTCTGTTTTCATTCTCTTCGCCAGGAAGAAAGTTACTCCCTCTGGTCCATATGTTTTCCTATCTATTTCCAGCACCTTCACATCTGCTACTCTCCTGCACGATACCATACACAGTAATATGGCTAGTTTCCCTGATAGCTGTTCTAGTGATAGGTATCTGTTGCTAGGCCAGTCTGATAATAGTTTCAGCAGCACCGATACGTCCCATAGTACCTTGTACTTAGGTTGAGGTGGCTTCCTAAATCTTATGCCTTTCAGGAGTCTAATCACTGCTATGTTTTCCCCTACCGGAATATCATCCAGTGGCACGTGGCCTGCAGAAATTGCAGATCTGTAGACTCCTATGGTTCTATATGCCTTGCCGTCCTGCAGAAGTTCTGCTAGGAAATTCAGAATTTCGACTAAAGGTGCAGAAACGGGATGAAGATCTCTCCTTCTGCACCATGACGACCACTTATTCCAAGCTGCGTCGTAGCTCCTTCTGGTTGAGGGTGCCCAGGACTCGGCGATAAGACTTGCAGCCTGCGCCGAAATGCCCGGGAGGTTCCAGCGTCTCCTGCTATCCTGCACGCCATCAATGGCAACGTCCCCTTCACTCTCAGAGGGTGAAATGACCCAACTGGGTCCGTGAGCAGGTCCACTGCTTGTGGCAGCCTTCTCGGATAATCTACTAGCATTTCTATGAGAGTTGGGAACCAAACTTGTGATTTCCATATTGGTGCTATTAGTATCAGATTCGCCGCCTCTCTGCGAGCTTTCGCTAGCACTCTGCTCAACATTAAGAACGGCGGGAAGGCATACAGCGTCCGTTCCCTCCAGTCCTGCAGGAATGCATCTACTCCAGCTGCTGCTGGGTCTAATCTCCAACTGAAGAACCTCGTTGTCTGTGCGTTCAGTCTGGACGCAAACAGATCTGTATGGGCCGGTCCCCAACGTTCTTCCAGCTGTCGAAAAACTACTCGGTCCAGCTTCCAGTCGCTGGAGTCCGAGAGGTATCTGGAGTTCCAGTCTGTTATCACGTTTTGTGATCCTGGCAGGTATTCCGCTACTACTGAAATCCCTGATGCCAGGCAGGAGTGCCAGAAATCCTTGGCTATCTCTGCCAGAAGTTTGGATCTCGTTCCACCTAGATGATTGATATATTTCACTGCTGAAATGTTGTCCATTTTCAACAGAATACAGGAGTTCACTTTCCCTTTCGTAAACGCCTTGATCGCAAATGACCCTGCTAGTAATTACAGACAGTTGATGTGAAGTTTGAGTTCTTCCGAGCTCCACTCCCCTCCTGTCTGAAGGTCTCCGCAACGGCTCCCCAGCCTGCTCTGCTGGCGTCCGACTCTATGATCAGGTCTGGGCGATCGCCGAAAATGGCTCTCCCGTTCCATGCTTCCATATTTGCTAGTCACCACTCCAGCTCTGTTCTGGCCTCTTGGTCGATGTGGACCATCTGATGATATTGCAGACCCTGCTGCAGGTGTCTTATCTTTAGTCTCTGCAGGGCTCGATAGTGCAGGGGTCCTGGAAATAGTGCTTGTATGGAGGCTGCTAGGAGGCCTACCACTCGGGCTATCGCGCGTAGTGATATAACTGGTCTGCTGCGACATGTCTTTATCTCTCTTTTTATGTCTCGAATTTTTCTGTTCGGAAGCTCTAGTGTCGCTGATCTGGTGTCTATCATGAAGCCTAGAAATTCTATTCTCTTGGCTGGTTTCATTTCCGATTTTTCTCGGTTCACTAAAAATCCCAGCGATGTCAGGAGATTCACTACCCAGTCGGTCTGATAGTGGAGCGCCTCCCTGCAGCTGGCCATCAGTAGGATATCGTCCAGGTATATAATCATACGAATCCCTTTCTCTCTGATCGCTGCCGCTACTGGTTTCATAATTTCTGTGAAGGCCCAAGGTGCTGATGCCAGGCCAAACGGCATGGTAGCAAACTGCCATAATTGCTCGCCCCAGTAAAATGCTAGGAATGGGCGGAACTCTTTTCGAACTGGTATTGTCAAATAAGCGTCTTTGAGGTCTATCCTCACTAACCAATCGTCTTGTCGGAGTGTGTCTCTGAGGTGATGAGTACCTTCCATTTTGAAGTGGTTGTAAGCTACCCATCTGTTCATGTCCTTTAGGTTTATTACGGGTCTCACTTTGTCCTTTCGATGGACTAAAAACATGTTGCTCACGAATTTGGGAGGTGTCACGCAAGGCTCTATCACTTGCTTCTCTGCTAACTGCAGCAGTTCTGTGTGCAGAAGAGCTCTCTCTTTTCGTGTTTTCGCTAGAAGGCGTGGTTACTGACCCTGGTAAGGAGTCTCTATAAAATCTATAAGCATGCCTTTTGTTGTCTGTAACACCCATGCATCGCCAGAAAGCGCTTGCCAGTTCTTCCAGAATATTGCTGTTCTCCCCCCAACTGGTGGATAATTTGAGACTCTCACCTGCGGGAGAATTGTGTCCTCTCCCTTGTCCTCTGCTACGTCTTCCTCTCAGGAAGCGACCCCTTGGAGGGAAGAAGGCGTCTGGCTGTCTGTTTTCCCAGTAATTACTCCTGTTTCCTTGAGGCCTCCTGAATGTTTGGTAGCGACCGGCCGCTCGGCCTCTAGACCGACCGGTCCCTCCAAAAATTCGTGTCGGGAAAATCTTTTTCATGGATGCTTGGGCCTTTTCTAGGGATGTGTATGTTCCAACAAACCTCCCCATTTCTTTTCCGAAGGTTTCTCCGAATAGAAGGCCTTGTGCGGCTTCGCCCGCTTCATAGGATGACAGGTCTCCTAACTTCTGATCAATTTTTAGTAGGAGTCCTTTCCTGCGTTCAGAAGAAATTGCGCAGTTCGCATTGCCTAGCAGACATACTGCTCTCTGGGCCCAGTTTGCCAGAACTCCTGGGTCCACTTCTTCCCCCGTGTCCTACGCACGTTCTGCTAGATCCATGATCTTCGCTAATGGTCCCGCTATGTCAAGAAGCTTCTCCTGACAGCTTTTCCAAGAGCGGTCAATGCCCTTTCTTGGATCTTTATTCGCCTTTGATACAAATGACAGCATTTTGGGATCAAGCTCCAGCGCCTCTGCTACCTTCCCCGGTAATTCTGGTTTCGGGCACTCTGCCCTCATCCTCTGCCTCACTTCTTTTTCTAAGGCCTTTCGCAATCTCTGCGTCATGTATTTCGCCACTCTTGGCGACGGTACCCATTTCTGATGATCTTGGGTTTCTGATATCCTCGGGATTAAACATATCGGAGGTCTCTTCCTCCTCTAAATTGTTGAGCTTTCTGAGCCTCTTCATCAGCGGAGGCTGGCTGCTCTCGTCCCCTTCGTTGTCCGCCTCTTCTTGCGAGGAGGTAGGGGATTCTGGGATTTCCTCTTCGGGAAAAACACCCTCCAAATTGCCCATATTATCATCCCTGGGTAGGGGGTCTCGAGGCTCGGCACCTGTGTTTTCTTTATGAACGCTTCTCTTAGCTTACTAAAAGCGTCTTCAGCCTCCGGGGCCTCAGTATTCGCCCCCTCAGTTTGGCCCGGGGGGTCAGAAGAGTCCTTGCTCTTCCGGGCCTTGATACACCCCTTGGGGTCCTTTGCAACGACCCTGGTGGACGTGCTGTCTCCGGTGTATTTACCTTGAGTACTCAGGTATAATTCTATGGTATGTAGCCTGTCTTGCAGGGGTCTCACACCCTGCGCTATTGCCTCTGTCAGCGAGTCTCCCAGCACTTCTTTAAAGCTGTAGGCTAAATCTTCTGGGTAGGTAGCCTCTTGCTCCTCATCACTCCACTCAAAGTTAGACATTATTGTGCTGTTCAGGTGCCTTCTCAATACCTTTCCAGGTGTAAGTGCACGTCCACTGCTCCGCTCTATGAGGCTGCACCTGTTCGCCATTTTTTCCTGCAGTGCAGGGTACTTCAGATATGGGCTTTCTGATTTATCAGTGAAAGAATGTGCTTTTCAGCTATCTGCCGTGTAATGAGTCTTTTCCGTGAGCTTATTAGTGCTCCGAACACGAAACGCGGTGAAAAAACCCTTTCAAATTCCGTATTTCACCGCTTTGTGTATATTGCTCCTCCTCCCCAAAGGTGGGGGCTCTCAGGAGCTTCACTCTTCCAGGAGGAGGAAGTTCCCCTCTCCTAGAGCACGAGCTTCCAGGTCCTCATGCTCTGCCACCACGATGGTGGGGGCTATCTCACTCCCTAGCGCGAGCGGGAAGACAAGATCTCCCGCTCGCGCTGCTTGCTCCGCCTCCCCAAGGGTGGGGGCCGCAAGCCCTCGATCGCGCTGTGGAGCGCTGCGGGCTTACCTGAGGAGATCGGCAGGCCCCTACTGTGTCGGGTAACGCGACACAGAGCCGCCGAATCTCCTCAACCAAGTGTAAATTGCTATGCTGCGCGCTGCACTCACGTCTCGCAAATACTCTTATAACAATGTCTGCCTTATAAAAATGTTAACACACGATCTACATGTCTATTAAATAAACACATTCGCGGAGCTCTATAATAACGTGTTACTTACCTGGAGAGCAGGAAAAGAAGAGGAAGTACACAGGAACAGGAAGGGCTAAGGCACAGAGACTAGAGACTGGAACTACAGGGAATGATGGGACTTGAAGTTTTTATTGAAAAAAAAAACTTTTAATATTTTCACGAAATATGATGTATTTGTTAAAACTGCTGGAGAGTGAATTAAAGAGAAGAGAAAGCTTAATGCTCGCCTCCGTCTTGACATAGAATTTCTTCGTTATTGTGAGTTGCATGAGGCATTTCTGGGAGAATGTGTAGTGCTTTGGGGAAACTATATGGGAAATATGTCGTGCTATGAAGAAGGTTTGGAGGTAATGAGTGCCATGGGAAAATCGGGGCAACCTGCAGTGGCATTAGGCAGTTTTGGGGGCATTATGAAATGACATGGAGCAGTTTTCTAGGGGTATTGTGGCATGTGTCATTTTCAAAGACAACAATCTGTTAGACCAATTTCCTGAGGGTAATGGAGGAACTAGAATACCAATGCACTTAACTGCCATAACTGGCATGGCACTGTTGGAACTGACATGATATTTTTCTGGAGGTAAGGAAGAAACTAGTATCACTGTGATCAAAAGTGGTAACGCTGGGATTGCACTGTTGAAACTTCCATGATTCTGTGATCAATTGTGGCAGTTTTAAACTGGATTGGAAATGTGATGATTTACGTGGCAATTAATAAACCGACAGGCTAACACGTTCAGTTGAACACTAGCATTTTCAATAGTACCACAGTGCCCCTAGAAGGTTGCCACATTGAGCATCAGATTGTTAGCAGCACTTTAGAGATTCTGAGATGTACCATGTTATTACTTAGTACCCTGGATTATTTGAGAAATACTTGGATATGGATTGTAATCATTCAGGTCAACTGTGATGAATCTGATGTCCTCACTCCTTTCCCGGAGGTGGCCTCTCCTCATGTGGCCGGTGGACAGCAGCAGTTACCTGGTTATTTGAGGGAGGACCACATGAGGGGAGGCGATCCTCAGGGGGGTGGAGCGATATCATTGGGTGAGACATTGTATCCCCCATTCCTTCTTAGAGACACCCCTTCAGTACGTAAGGTCCACATGTCATATTGATATGATATGGCATTTATAATGCGCCTATGCACAAATGTTTCAAGGTTCAACGAGGCAAGGGAGGGGGAACAAAGGGAAGACAGAGACAGCTATCCTACTAGGCCAGGATACATGGAGATTGCGCAAATGCAGGGGTGGGGGAAGGTGAAAAGTGTGAAGAGAAAGGGGAGGGGGCAGTGCAGTACATAGGAATAACAGTAAAATATATAAATAATAAATAAGTGCAGCAGGGTGGTGGCAAGTGCTGGTAGGGGATGTAGGGCTACAGAGAACCGCCCCCGAGTGCAGGGGGGCAGTGCAGGTGTGGAACTGGCTGGGCGGGGACATGGGCCCGAGAACAGAGCGTAGCCAGGTGACCAGTGCAGTTTCAGTTTCAGCCAGGAATTTAGCAGGGGAGAGGAGGAGAGAAAGCAGAAGCAAAGAGGAAGGTATTTAGGTGCTTACGGAACCATAGATGGTTCTCTTCAAGTTTCATTGAGGCAGGGAGTCTGTTCCAAAGGGAGGCCCCAGCTGAGGAAAGAGATTTACCACCAACTTGTTGCTTGGAGAAGCGACTGACCTTGAGGGAGTTGGAGGTGAATGAGCGAAGGCCTTGAGAAGGAAGATATTTAGGAAGAGAGAGTTGAAGGTATTGAGGCCCCAGGCCCCAAAAGGCCTTGTGGATAATGCAGAGGGTTTTTAACTTAATCCTCGCAGCCACTGTGAGCCAGTGCAGAGATTTCAGTCCTGGAGAGATACAATCCCTGGGCTTGAGGCCAAGGACAAGTCTCACAGTCCTGTTTTGGATGAGTTGCAGAGGGCAGTGTCTAGAAGCAGGCAGATTTAGAAAGAGGCTGTTGCAGTAGTCCACCCTGAAAAGAACCAGAGCTCTGGAGACAGTGAGCCTCTGGGGGAAGGAGAGGAAAGGAAGAATGCCTCTGAGAAGGTGCAGCTGGTAGTGTGACTTCTTAGAGACATCAGAGATGTGAGGAGAGAAGGAGAGCGTGGAGTCGAAGATGACTCGACCTTCCACTGTAGCCGTAACCCTCAATATTCTCCAACACTTAGTCATAGAACTTTTAAACATCACACATTTACATCAGTGGCAAATATTGACACGAGGAGGAGAGCAACCTGAATGAAGATTGCTCAGCTAGACCCAAATGAGCGGTCTAGTTGCTTGAGAAATCCAATTGTCACCAAAGGACTCCTTTCAGTAACGTGGGAGTTCAAAGATGGAGCCATGGAGAACTGCAGAGAGATCTGACCGGCTATTGACTACCGTGGAAGCCAAGTTGTCAGGTGGACACGCGAGCAAAGAAGCGGCATGAAGAAAGAGGGAGGTGGCATCTGTGTCTCATTCATGGTTCCTCACACAACTCTAAATCTTAATCCGGTCTAATTTGATCTACATCTAATACGCCTTTTTTCAGAATCTAACAAGATCCTAGACACTGCCCAATCAGTCTTCAGACCACTCCAGGGAACAGAGTCTTGCTTAATTTCCATTTGGGACAATCTAAAAAAACACACTGACTCAGATGGATGTACTCCCCTAATCCTGCTCGACCTCTCGGCAGCTTTTAAAACCATTGACCACTCCATCCTCACTGAGTGACTAACCCCCTAGGCATGCTTTTTCTAGCTCTGAACTGGATTGCCTCCTTCCTCTCCAACAGAATGCAAATATTCCACTTACCTCTGTTCTCATCGCTCCACCCGGTCCTTCATAGGGTTCTGCAAGGTGCCCTCTCTCTCTCTCACTCCCCTCTCCTCTTAAACCTCAGCACGCTGGCCGCCCCCATTCGATTTCACGGTCTATTAAGCTACAACTAAGCAGACGACACCCAACTCGTCTTCAAAATCTCAAATAACTCTTTTCTCCATCTCTCCCAATCTCACAACCTGCCTCTTCGAGATCGAAGACTAGATGACAGCTAATCACCGGCTACTCAAACCATGTAAAACCGAGATCAAGCTATGTGGAAAAAAATACTCTCTTCCCTGAACCCATCCCCTGGCCCCCCTCTCTGGGCCCAACACCCTCGACCTCTAATATAGTTAAAAATCTTGGGTGGCTTATTGACTCCGACCTGACTCTGTCACCTCACATGAACTCAGTGGTAAAAAGCTATTTCCTCCAGTGTCCTTTGCCACTTGTTCCCCTTTCCTAACAGAGTTACTGCAATTATTTCAATCTTACTATCACACCTAGACTATGCCAATGGACTATATTTAGGAGCCCCCACCATGCATCTGAGTAAACTCTAAGTTCAAAATACGAAACTCTTTAGGTCCTTGAGAACACATCTCTCCTGACCTCGGAGTCCTCCATTGGCTTCCGATCGGTTGACGTGCTACCTTCAAAGTGATATGTATCACTCATTGAGCCTTCTACAATAAAGGACCTGAATACTTGCAACAAAAGTTTACTTGCTACAGACTGTGAGGAACCAGGAATGAGGCACGGACACAGAGGACTCATAGTGGTTGTGTGAAGACATTATGAAGTACGACTCAGACAACAGACTTAAAATTCCAATACCAGATATTTATAAAATTAAATGTCAGGATGGTTGAAAGCCTAACTTGCCCTATCCTAAGGTGGAATTTCCCTACCTGAACGAAACTAATGAAAGTCTGAGTTAAAGGGTTCAACTTAAGTCTGTCTGTGTCCAAACCTATTCTTGCCCTCACAACTACAATTAACCAATGTGTAGGGCTGTCAAAGTCAACATAAATAGTGTTCAACACAAAGTTTGGAGCTGCTTCCAGCTCTAAGCTCTTTCTTCAGCTCCCTTCCCCAAGTTCAAGAAAGTTCCACAAAAGTTTTAGAGTTACCTTTCTTCCACTCAAGGTAAAATAGTTCCACACAAGTCTAAGGGTTCCCCTTCCCATGTTCCAAGCAATAGAGTTCAAATAGTTTTTTTAGTGTTATATTGGTTAATTAAACCATTTAACACTAGAAACGACATGTTTATATATCTTAAACGTATTACAAATATACAATAACATTACAAATTTACTGCTAAATCTTTTCAACAAAACCGATTAAAAATACATAATATGATAGAGCTACGATATATCAATATAAACATATAAATATCATTCTTAAAACCTATTTCACATATCAATTCACCAATACAAATCATAAACTATCAACCAATTTCATATGTAATGCGAGAAACCCAAAGGTATTCTCACTTCTTTTCCCCCTGGATCCTCTGCTCAGGTGGCCAGGGCATGGCCATCGCCTTTGGGTGCAGACCCTGGGGGTGGACCAGTGCAGGAGGATCACCTGGGTGGAGGGACCTTGGGAATTGGGAGTGGGATGCCCACAGGTGAGACGCAGTATTCCCCTTTCCCTAATTGCCAAACATCCTATTCCTCCCAACCCTAGCAGGATATTGTGAATCTTACTCTGTCTCCCCAACACAATTTTGAAAGCCACTGGGAAAAAGAAGAAGAGGAACAGAGTTATGAAGATTTCCCATAGGAACCAATGTACCATGGATCCCTATGGGGCAGTCTCCATCTTGTTCCATTAACGAGGACAGCCAGAGTCAGGCCTCCCTTTTGAACCACCCACACCTGAAACTTGTTAAATCTCCATACTAGTATAAAAAGAAGAGCACATGAACTGACTCTGAGAGAGCTGTGGATGCTGGAGGGTGCAAAGAAGCCAGAGGGAGACCAATCGAGCTGGAGAGAACCTGGAAGGCCTGAAGGATGAGGAACTGCCCAGATACTGCACCTTTGAGTGCTGGGGAGGCTGCAGTGTGGAGTATGAGCTCTGCCTCCAGGGAGCCAAACCAGGGGGAGCTGGGGTTGCCTGGTGCCACCCACATCAGGGCTCATCCCCTGGGGGAAACAGGAGAGCCCAGGCCTTTGAGGGGCACGTGGTAGGACACTGACCTCAGTCAGACACCCCCTTGTGCTCCTGTTGCTCCCTAACCCAGAAGAATGCTGTTTTCAGGGAGCTGGTGATGTAGGAGCGAAATACACGTAACTGCATTCGGGGACTGGAAGTCCAAAACCATTTCGTTTTGAAAACTGAGAAGGGTCCAAGCCTGGCTGAGGGAAACCCTTGTGTGTGAACATTAAGGAGGGGTCTGAGAACCCAAAGAGCTTTCGGGAAGAAATTGAGAGCAAGGAGAGGACCTGGAAAGCCAAAGTGCAGAAAAAAGCCTTGAGAGAATGGAGGGGAACGAGACGCTGACTCAGTGCTGGAGAGAGACTGTGGTGTGGCTAGGGAGATTTATCTCCAGGAAACCGGGAGAAGGCAGGTTGCAAGCTGCTGGCCATGCCCTGAATGAAGGCAAAATACAGGAGGACTGCGAACACGTCAACGGGTGAGTTTTCCAGAATGAAAGAAACCATGTGCGTGGAAGTGTCAAAGGAATGAATGTGAAATACATCAAAGTGGTCATGCAGAGGTTAAGCAAAGACTTCACACAGTCGAAAGTTTTCGATTATCTATGGAAGAAGGAATTGTGAACAATAGGTCTGAACCCGGCTGAGCAAGATCTGTAAACGTGTGAATAAGGTGTCAGAGTCCAAACGAGGGAGACCAATTGTGAGCATTATGTTTAAGGTGTCTGAGCCCGAATGAGGGAGACCAATTGTGAACATTGTGCTAAAGGGGTCCGAGCCCAAACGAGAGAGATCTGTGTTCTGATCCTGATCGAGGGAGACCAATTGTGAACGACAGGTCTGAGCCCAGCTGAGGGAGACCTTTTGGGAATTTGTGTTTGAGAGGTTCTGAGCACGGCCGAGGGAGACCCACTGCAGACCGTGAACCCCTAAACTTGTGAATTTTGAAAAAACCTGAAGATGAGAAGGAACTTTGTTTTGTTTTGTATGTGTGCAGGCATCCTGCGAACAAGAGATTTTATTTTGGGGAAAAAACTTTGTCGCAGAAAGCCCTGACTTATGTCCTGAACTGCATCTTCCAGCCACAGATGCCAGAGTGTGTACGAAGCTCAAGTGTGCCACCATGTCTCATGTTGTAAACGTGGGGAAGGGACCTCATTTATTCCGTCATTCTGCCCTATTATTTTCTGATCACACTTTCTTTTGCATACATAATTTCCCCACACCATTTGTATTTAGAAGTAAGGATTGGCAATAGGTTTATTAGTATAGGCTCTTTTTATTTTGTCAAGACTCTACTAGGACTGCATTATTTTTGCTTTGATGGTTGTAGCTTTCTCCCATCCTTAGATTTAGGGTTAGATAGGCGTCCAGCCAACCCTTTTAATGTCAATAAACACCCTTGAACTGTGATCACAAGACTGTCTGTCTTCATTGTTTGATACCATGCCTTCCTTACAGTATTCATAAAATCATCCTACTAAGTACTAAAATCCCCATTGTCATACATTTGATAACCTATTAACAATTTCGTTCCACATATGGTATAGTGCAACATTTTAAATGATACTTTGTCCTGAATACATCAAATTCCGTGTTTGATCTGTCTGGTAGTTAACAATCAGATATCGTACATTTAAAAAGCCTTTAGTATGGATATCATGTAACCCAGTGCCTTTTGTAAGGAGATGTTTAGGTGTTTCTATCTCACACCAAATAAACGACACAGTCTCATCTCGTATGCTATATTATTCCATGTGAGATAATGTAGGTAATAACTTCAATCTCAAAAAGAGAATACATCTTCTGATGCGATGATTAAAATGGTTAGTTAGGTATGTACATGGAGTATCTATAGGGAAGCCTTGTTTAACAATAAGAATGTATTTTTCTTTTTCCTCAAGAGATTTTGCCCTTGGATGTCTTACATTGTGCATTCAATGAGATGATACCCAATTCAAAGATAATTGCCCTCTATTGTGGCGTTCTTCGGTAAACCTACAATTCTTCTCCACTGTTTACCTTCAACTTTCTCTTTCCATTCAGTTTCCTTTATTGAAAAAATGTCCAAACCATAAGAAAAGCTAGGAAATCAAGGAGGTTTTATACATTTTTTTAAACTCTAATGAGTAACCACCTTTATGTTTAATGAAGTTTAATATTGAGATAAATCTTCTTTCCATTTTCAGTGTTATATAGCTTTCAATTGTCCTTATTTTCAGAGAGTCAGAGATATACATACCCTGGTATAAATATCATCACACATTCTCAATGGACTCTTTCCCCATCTTCCAATTCCATTTAGGACTTCTCCTTTTTCCTGGTTGAACAACCATCATTTTTGCTTTCTGATGATTTATAATCAGACTGTTTCTCCTGGAGAAGTCGAATAATGTATGCATACTCCGTTGCAGTCCTATTTTGTGTTTTATCCATTAACCGAGTATCATCAGCATAGCCCAACCAACTCATTTTCTATTTATTTATTTTCGGGGGAAGTTATTGCAGTCATCTAAATGTGGACCAATATCCAAGACATATAAGTTACATAAGGTAGGTGCCAATGGGCAACCTTGCTTCAGGCCAAAATTAGTATCCATTTCATCGTTCAACAAACCCACCTGGTCTAACCTAAACTGGATTTTAGTGTTTGTATAAAATTCCCTGATGAAATATAGGATCATAGGGTTCATATTCAGGTTTTAACCATAACAAGCTGTGATTAACAGTGTCGAATGCTCCTTTAAAATCTATAAGGTATATAAACAGTGCACCTTCTTTTTTCCTTAAACAATCTCGCATTAAATAAGTCAAGGACCATAGATTAGATAACACAGCCTTGTTTTTCCTAAACACACTCTGTTGATTAAAGAGGAGCTTATTACTTTTTATCCATTTGTTTATTTCTGGGAGTAATAATTTAGCAACAATCTTAGCACATACATCGGTCATAGCCACCAATCTGTAATTAGCGGGATTTTCTCTGGCCCCCTTTTTAATTACAGGAATTAATATCAAGGCTTTCCAACTAACCGGTATCAGGCCCGTTAGGACAATGTTAGTATAGATATGTCCCAATGTAGTAACCCAAAAAGCAGGGTCTTTTTTATATACTAAATTGGGTATCTCATCCGGGCCAGGTGCTCTTGTCTTTTTTAAATTAATGATTGCTCTTTCAACATCTTCATCCCAGAAAATGCTCCTCATAAGATCCGTCACTCACATACAATTGATTGATATGTTTTTCCACTCATACTCAGTTATACAATTTCGTTCCCTCACTTCTACTTCTACTTATGGTATATTTGTGCATAATCCAAAAACAGGAAAAATCAGATCCTCTGATCATATCCCATGGCCAAAGCAGAGGTTTTTATGTCACCTAACAAAGTTCCTATATCTTGTTTTGATATTAGCAAGTCTCTTTGATGTTAGCACCCTATCCACTCCTTCCTTTTTCAAATTTCCTATCTCCTTACCTAATAATCTTTTTTCTTCAGCTATAACTACATCAAATGCTTTGCTGTGGAAGGAGCTTTTTTCCCGAATCGCTTTGATTTTTGTCAATAACCTGTCACTTTAGATAACCAGCATAAATCTTGCACCCGCATAGTGCCATGTGGACAATGAGATTCTCAAAACATAACCTTTAATTATCAATGTTTTTTACCGACCAGTGTATTCTATTCCCGGCTCCATTGATCATAGTCTGTCCAAAAGTTGTATTATTATTTGTTTCCAATTTTAGGCTAAATCTGTTAACAACATGATCGCTTAAAGTGTTACGAATCAATGATAATTTTCCGATTATTTGGAATAGGGATGCTGGGAATAATATGTAATCAATCCATGATGCAGTGTCACCAGAAGACCAGGTAAACTGTTTAAAAAGTTCATCACTTTGGGTTGTAAACAGCTGGTATAAACAATTAGCTCTAATAAATACTGACCACCGGTCTTTTAACACATTCTAATCATCCATACAATGAATGATAATAGAACCTATTTCATTACAGGATAACACGGTTCGTTCCAGATCACAATCATTATTTTTATATCATAGTGATTTTGTCGAGTGCAGTTTGTAGCAGGAAGGACTTCTAGGGCTCAGCGCATCTACTACAAACCATTGTGGACCTTTGGGGACTATTGTGCAACTTTATTTGATTTTTAACCAATGTGCAGTCACTAGCTCCACCCTCTGCTACCCACTGACTGCAAAGGTATCTGGCTGCGCGCATTTGCAAGAGTGCTTTTGTCGAGTGCAGTTGGCAGCAGGAAGGACTTGTAACGCTCAGCTGTACGTCGTAAGGAATACTACATATCTGCAAGTCTTCATCATACTGGGAATACAGCTATATATTTATCGCATCTTTCCTTACTATTTTAGCATCTACTACAAACCATGTGGACCTTTGGGAACTATTGTGGAACTTTTTTAGAATTTTAACCAACATGCAATCATTAACTCGGCCCTCTACCTCCCACCGACAAAAGAACCTACCCGCCGCATATGCGTGAGTGCTTTTGTCGAGTGCAGTTGGCAGTTGAGTTGGTGAGCCTCCACCTACACTATATGCTTTGTCTGGGTTGTTGTATTGTTTTGTTTAGCACTGTTAACATGATTCAGCTGTAAGCACCTGTGGCGTGTGTTTGAAAAAGCCTCTCGTTCAAGTTGGTGTAGACATGAGTCCTGCGTACAGCCTAAAGTCGGCTATGACAATCGTTACTATGGCGGCTCCAAGGATGAAAGAGATACCCACTGTTGTGGTGTCTCATACCCCTAGCGGGTCTCCATGAGCCCCCAGCCCCCTCTGTCACAGACTCACACGGAAGCGTGTTGTAGGCTAGGGCTCCCCGGTTGCACTGCACGACACGGGCATGTCCCCTTTATTTAAAGGCACACGGTGGAGTGCAATGTCACTCCACCGCGTGCCGAAACCCTTAAAGGGGCAGCCCCACACTCCTCCTTTTTCATGAGGACAACACATAACAACATGAACTGAATAATCACTCTGAACTCAAAACTCATTAACAATATCAAACCACACAACTGTACCCAACAAACCCCTTTATTCACAGCCACCCCAGGGCCCTCCGGCCCCCACGCTTGGCAGACCCTACTCGGGTCAAACACAGTCATTGCTCCAAAACATAGTCACTGAGGTGAACAGGCTTCCCTCGCCCTGTCCTCAGGGGGTACCTCCTGCTCACCTAGGGGATGGGAGTTCCACTGGTAGCCGTTATACTGACAGGAGACAGAGGGAGGGATTCAGCACCCCCGCCCTCGTCGGTATTGTCCGCAATGTCCTGGTCATGGGGTACCTCCGCCCTGGGCTCCCCCAGCTTCTTGAAGAAACTGACATTCCTCGTGACCGAAGCCCAGCCATCCGAGGCGGTCACCATTGACCCTTTTACCGCAATCACGTCCAGCGGCTCCGGTTCATATGTCAGCAATAACTTCCCCCGGGGGTGCCTGTTTCGAATTAGCACCTCGTTCCCGGGCACCAGTTGTTGACATCTGAGGCCTCTCCTCGCAGTCTCCTGCTCGATCCTCAACCGTCGGTCCTGCTCCACCTGCTGGTCATTGATGACTCCCGGTTCCTTCTCACCGACCTCAGGCAGCAGCCCCCTCGGTCACCGCTTGAACAGGGCTTCTGCCGGGGCCTGCCCCGTCAAGGTGTGGGGGGTTGTCCGATAGACCCGCAGGAACTGATACAGGGCTCTCTCCAGGCACTGCCCTTTTCCTTGTGCAATTCGGAAAATGTTGTTCAAAGTGCGCATTAGCCTCTCTGCCTCCCCGTTGGCCCTCGGCCAGAGCAGAGTGACCTTCCGATGCTGTACTCCATAATCGTCCATTAGGGCAGTAAATCACTTTCCTTGGAAATGGGCCCCATTGTCTGAGCACAGGGTTGTGGGGAGACCATGAGTGGCAAACACTTTCTCCATCGCCACCTCATGTGTTCGAAGGCCACAGCCTGGTTGAATTCCACCTCTGGATACCTGGAGTACTCATCAACCACCACCAGGAAGTGAGTTCCTTGCGAATTGGAACCAAAGTCTGCATGGACAACCTCCCAGGGATGCGTTCCTGAGGGCATAGCTTTGATGGCGGACTCCCTCTGTGCAGGAGAAGCTGCCTGGCACCACACACATGAGGCTACGTATTCATCGACCCGTCGCTCGAGCTCCAGGAACCATACCTTGAGGCGTAGGCGTGCCTTGGTCTTTCCGGCCCCCTGGTGGCCTTGATGGGCTAGGCCAATCACCTCTTGGACTTTGGCCTGCGGGACCACAATCCGATCGCCTCTCAATAGCAGTCCGTTTGCTGAGAATGACAGTTCTTCCCGCACCCTCCACAGCTGTTCGAGCACCACCTTCGCCTCCTGCGTGTGCCCTGCCAACGACTCCAGCCTGCTCATCCAGGACCCTTGTTGCATGGCCACTCTGAGGACGGGGAAGCACTCGTCCTGCATGGCCGCCACCTCCAGTTCCTCCAGTGGCAGAGCATTTGGGGTTGCTGCCTCGACCACCAGTTGAACGTGATCATCGCCTCTTCTGCACAGGCATCCACCTTGCCATCGTGGCACCCACCGGATGGCGAGAGAGAAAGTCGACTGCGTTGTTGGAGCCAGGCCGATATACCAGAGAGACCCCATACTCCAGAAGAGCAAGCATCCACCTATCGATCCTCGACTGAGGTTTTGATGACGATCTGGCCAGGATAGGCAGCAGGGGCTTATGGTCGGTCACCTCTGTCACCGGCCTCCTGAGAATGTTCAGCCGGAAGTGCCTACACCCCCAAAGAAGAGCCAGCACCTTCTGCTTTATCTGAGAGTTACGCTGTTCAGTTTCAGACAAAGCTTTGCTGGCGTAGGCCACGGGTCGGACGCTGGATTCAAGCCCAACTTGTGTCAGCACGGCTCCCAGACCAAATGGGCTAGTGTCTACGATTATCTCGGAATGGAGGGCAGAGTCAAAGAAAGCCATCGTGTCCTCCTCGGTGAGGGCACTCTTAATGTCCTTGAATGGCCAGGGGAAGGAAGTAATTGTGTAAACAAGTCTTTGCTGCGCCATAAGACCCATCTGTAGGCTGGAGGGAATCACAAATCTCGTACACCGCAGGTCCGGCGGCATAAAGTAACGTGGCCAGCTTGCTGTCATCACTGGTTTCCATTGTTGCCCGAAAATACATGTCTAATCGATCAACCCATCGCCTCCACCTAGGTCCCCGGCTGGATGCAGGGCCAAACACATCAAACTCAGGGATGGGGAGAAGTGACGCCGGGGCCCTCATCTGGGCCATTCCTGGAGGTGGAGGTTGGGGCAGTCCTTGAGGCTGCTGTTGTGCTGCTGGCTGGCCTCCATCTTGGTTCGCTGGATCACTCATGGGTCAAGCGCACGAGCACCCCTCTTGGATTGCACAGGGGCCACAAATCACCCAGCTAGATTGGCCTATTGAGGCCAACTTGATCTTCCGAACTTCCACACCAGGACACACACAGGACAAAACCCTTGCAGGCCTTTTTGATCTTCAGAAATCCCCACCAGCACAGCTCCAGGGCACAGAGCACCCTACAGAAAGTCCAGACAGGGTAAATGGCCACCGAAGGTGTAAACAGGCCCCCAAAGTTCAGTGAGGAGTGTCCAAAAATTGAGCCAGGAAGGCCTAGGGTAGATGCATAGAATAGTCAGTATCCCCCAGTACCTCACCTTCACTCGACGAGATTCACCTCGTCAAAAATTGCAGAAAAATCAAAATTCCAGGCATGTCCATGTAGGAATAGCTATCAGCTATTCAAATTTCCAAAAATTATGCATGGATGGCATTCACGGGCCCCTCCAGAGCGCTGCGAAACATCTGTGTTATGAAGGACAAAATGGCCACCGCCTCGTGGGCTGCACCCTCCCCAGGTGTAGAACGAGTGGATTCCGTCCCTCGTTCATGAACAAAAATTGCAGTAGTTGCCACTGCTGGGTCCGGGTTCATCACCGGCCTCGTCGCCACTGCTGTGGGGGTGTCCCATACCCTTAGCGAGTCTCCGTGAGCCCCCAGCCCTCCTCTGTCACAGACTCACACAGAGACATGTTGTGGGTTCGGGCTCCCCGGTCGCACTGCGCGACGCATGCACGTCCCCTTTATTCAAAGGCACGCGGTGGAGTGCAACGTCACTCCGCTGCGTGCCGAACCCCTGTACCCACGAAAACAACAAATAATGAGGTTATCAAATTACCATCTTGTCAATTACCAACACGCTCTTGTAAGCAAACAAAGTCACTCACCTCAGATATACGAGAGTTATGTAAGGTAAAAATGAATCTGGCGACTCCTCTGGCTGAGCTGACTCACGGCAGCAGGGAGCTAGCCGTGAGGCATGCAGTCCCAGATATTTCTGATAACATGCTAATTGACTTTGCAAACATGCCAAGAGTTGAGGCGGTGCTGGGATGCCAGTCCGTAGAGAACACAATTCTAACGCCAACCCAAGCCTCATCTGCTAATTTCCCTACTGCTGTGCAGATAAATCATTCACTCGGAAATTACTGAGCAACCATTTTTGTCCAGCCCTCATCCTACCTTGGTAGTCGCATATTCTTTGTCCTTATCTAATACAGTAGACACCATGAAGGAACATGACTCTGGCACCTCTGGCATAAATTTTGCGCAGGTGTTGAATCATAATGCTATGGATAAGAACAAAGCCATTCAGTCGGAGGTGAACAATATTAATAAATATTGATTACAGCAATGCCGATATAGCAGAAGAGCACAAACATTAAGCAGGTGTGTCCTTGCACAACCTGGGGCGCCGGTCTGCGGTCACGTGGTAGAACATGTCAATCTGAGTTGTCCCCTTACAATGCCTGCACCTCCTTCCTCTTTCACGGAATGTGAAATCTCAACTCATTCCCCTCAAATGCCTGTATCATTCACCACTGTCAGTTTCCTATGCCAATCCAACACCCCGCAGAGTATCACTCCAAAAGCAAGTCCCCCCCGCTGCTGTTGGAGGTTACATTGGGGGACGATGAACGTGGCACTGATATCACTAACTAAGTTTTATGAGAATTTGGACGACAATATGCGCAAAAATAATGAACTGCTGACAATACTATTGAAAAGACAGCAAACAGCCGAAAAGGGTGCAGTGCATTCTGTACTAGATAAAAGAGGTTTTAATGAACTACTAAGGAATAAGCATGACATACAACTAGGTACAGTGACGCCAGAGAGTCGAAGGCCCTACAAGGTTACTCTGACTGTGCCACTAAATGAACAGTTACATTCACAATATGCTGTCCTTGATGGCTTGCCCATCTTGGTTGAAACAACTCTCGTGGAGCAAACAATGTCCCCTCTTTTTGACAAGCTCAAGAATCCACCCAATCCCCCAGAAGAAGAATGCATTGTGATACAAGAAACAGTGTAGAATTTGGATTTAAAGAAGTCTAATTCCACGTGCTTACCATATACCATATTTACCAATACAAAAACTGTCAAACAGCCTACACAATTGATTTAAAAAACTAAAAATCAACAAGCCCCAGTCAAATCTTGCCAAGTGAGATCTCATGACTTTATTCAATCTTTATCATAAGCAAATTCACAAAGATACAAAATTAATAACCAAAAAGTATGCCAAAATGGCAAAGGCGTGGAAAACTGTAGCTGAGGTTAGCATAGATAAGCCACCAAAAAACACAACATCTGTGATGAATTACGAGCCGCTCAATTAACTGCTATGTGAAGTTGAGCACCTGAACAACAATACTGCGCCGTTGGAGGAAACAGCTAATCCTGGTTTGGTCTCAATCACAAATACGAGATCAGAAACATGTGTGGGAGACAGATAGAGTAGGCTACCTCCTATGCTTGAATCTAAATTCCTCACATTAGAACAAAAGAGAAATGAACTTGTCAAGTCTGCCACTTCTTATACCACATCTTTTCATTCAGGCATGATGACAACAACTCGAACCAATAGCTGGACCGACATAACCCATAACAATATAAATCAAAATCTAGCAAATAAATATGCGAGACCTCAAGTAACTTTAAATACACACACTACTCATCAAGAGAGGTGTCTTATTACTTCCCAAAACTTTCACTCCTTGCTATTACAATGTAGAGGTGGTGAATATCAATCCTACACCCTGAATAGGTCCAGTATACTGGCTATCTTCCGTGACATTCAATTACTCGAAGATCTCTGCTGACCAGATATACCCCAATTTGAGTTCCTCCATGATTGAGATCTTACGCAGGTTAGATTATGGATTCAGTCTGGAATCGTACTAAATACCATATGGGAAGTGAGAACAGTTGTATTTCACATGGGCTTCATCTTGAAGCAGGACCATACCCGTAAAGTGGAGATCACAATAGATCAAGATGATGGAAATGACTGCAACTCTGAGGCACTATGTTTAGAATCGCCTCTGCTCATGGTGCCTTTGATTCTTTAGAGAGGTTATGGGCAATGCTGCAAGTACCAGGCGAGGCCAGGTAACCTGTGCCGCATGGCAGCCAGACTGGGGAGAGGGACGAGCAACAGCCCCAACAAAACGGTGGGGGGTGCTTCTCCCTCTCCCCCAGGACACTACGAAGCGACACACTGTCGCCTCTGGCCCGGGAAGAGAAGAAGGAAGGGCGAGGTGTGAAACAACACCTTGCCCTTCCTCCCCAAGGGGTGCTAAGCGCCAGCGTCAGGAAGAGGGGCAGGAACAGAGGATTTCAGGCACCACATGGTGCATCTATTACCATCGGCATCATCCAGCCAGGGGCCAGCACCCAGCCCCCAACAGAGGACAACAAAGAACCAGGGGCAGCCCGGGGCATAATATAAGGAAATGCTCTGCAATGACAACCAGAATCAGCTTGTGGTCCCTGCATGGGGACCTAAACAACAGAGTTCTCTGCAAACACAGAGTCTCTTCTTTTTCCCAGAACCCTCCCACCCTAGAAAAAGGGAGAGAAGAAAGAGAAAGAAAGCAGGTCACCGAACAGTGACCACACACTGTCGTGGGACAAGAAATGCGGCATGGGCCAGAGGGGGTAACCTCGGGCCCGATGCCCAAAAGTACAGCATATTATGGTTACTGTAATTATGATTATGTTTTGTTATGACTATAAGTGTGCAATAAAATCTCACACCTTTTTATTGCCAACACTCACCCAATGCTTTAGCATACTACCTGGGAGGGAAAAGGTATGGGGCGTCTGTCACACCCAGGCTATGTTACCACTCTGCCTGCATATGGGTCCACTGGTTACACCGGTTCCCATGGTCACTTCACAGGATTCATGGAGACCTAACCATACGCAGGTTAATATGAGAGTATGTGATGTATAGCAACCTGTGCAACTACCACCGTCCACTTTCAAGATAGCCTGTTGGAATACGAGAGGATTTAAACTTCTGCTCCGCATTGAGCACAATCCTCTTAATGACTTTGATATTGTACTACTACAAGAAAGGTGGCTCTCTGAACCTTCGACGTGGCACGGGTTCATACTATCTTTATTACCTGCTAAAGCCTCTTCCCGCGGTAGACCCTCTGCGGGGTTGTTGGTTGCAGTAAGCACAAAATCTGGCATTATTTTAGAGCACTGGGCCTCTCCGAAGATTGTTGGCCAATTTTGCATATGGGATCCACATTTCTTGAACATTTGGATCAAATGTTGGAATTAATTATGCAAGACAATTATTAGCTGGCGACATACATTACCTTGCGGGTATTAGAGTCCACATAAATGATTGAAATCAGAAATGGCTGGAAATTATGGAGGAGAGATACTTTAATATGCTCAATGGATCCCTCAAGGGTGATATTCCTCTGAAACCGACATGAAAAAGGGGAAAACATCTGCCATCATCAATTTATATATTTGTTCAGCAAGCCATGCTTAATATTGTTCAAGAATTCCAGGTATTCCCGCAGGTTCATAGTGATCATGATTTATTAGCCATGACTTTGTGTCTGATGATGCCCTCACATGAGTCGGAACACTATGTGCCTGCTTTAGAAATTTTTGGTGGCCGCAACAGATTTCGATGTTCAGCTGCCCTAGTGACAGACCTTGAACATCTTCTGCGAGCTGACCCTTGTCATTTAAACCATGACTTAATAATGTCAGAGGGCCTCTATGTAGCAGCAATTAATTTGTTCAAATTGCAACCATATCTTAATCAAAAACCAATCTTCAAACACAAGCATGTGTTTGATAAGGAGATAAATAACAAAAAAACAGAATTGCGCAGAGACATAGGAATATTATGCCATCTGACTATGAGTGCAAGTCGCCTAGCCATTCGAACCTTAAAGATGAAATTCAAGAATTGGCTAAAATGTCATTCTGCCATTGTCTATCAAAGGGAATTATCAGAACAAATGATCATGACATAGCATCTAAAAACAGTGCCCACATTTGGACATGCCCCATATCAAGCAGCACAAATCACCTATCAGATTAATTCTGTTTCCAAAGAAACCCGGATACAACATTTCCAAGATCTATACGCTTGTTGTAATCATGATTCAGCAAAGGACTCATGTCTATGGACAACTGATGATAATTTGTCGTTTGATAAAGTTGACATACTGTACCAAATAGCAACATTAAGCACCTCACGCGCCCCAGGTCTCAATGGACTCACTAACAAAATGCTCAAAAACCACCCAGAGGAATGGGAATTGGTTCTATATGCTGTCTTTTGCAAGCTAATTAAGCAGAGACAAAATCCTCCAACGTGGAAAAAGTCAATTATTGTACCAATATTTAAGAAAGGAGATGGCGAGTGCCCGGGCAATTATCGTCCATTATCCCTACTAGATATCCCGGGAAAAATATTTGCAAGACTGTTGCTGAGAGATTTCGCTATATGGGTTAAAGGATGTTTTTTTCTCGATGTATCTCAAACAGGTTTTGTTCTGGGCTTGGGAACTGCAGTCAATTTGTTCTCTCTAAGGACCCTCAAAAGCCATGGATTGCAAACCCTTATATATGCCCTTTGTTGATTTTCGAGCTGCCCTTGATTCTGCATCGAGAAATATATTATTTACCAAAATGCAAAGAGTGAAGTGTCCACCATACATACGAGCCCTAGTTTCTCAACTCCATAAGAATACATCGGTGCAAGTGCGTTTGTCCATAGAGGACAATCTATCCAAGCCTATACTAACTTATCGAGCACTCAAGCAAGGGTGCATCCTAGTGTCCTCTCTATTCCATTTTTTCATAGGTGATATTGGACATTATTTTAAGTCAGATAGCTCAGATCCCCCAAAAATTGGACAACATGCATTACCATGGCTATTGTATGCTGATGACTTAGTCTTATTTTCTAAACTCCAAAAGGCCTACAAAATCTACTTTCTGCATTAGAATCCTATGCTAATGACAATGCTTTGAGCATAAATTTGGAAAAGACCATGATAATGATATGCACCTCTAAACAGGAGATCAAAAAGCCCAATTGGCTCCTGTATGGGACCAAAGTAGATGTAATTAATGAGTATTGTTACCTTGGCCTCTATACAAATAACCATCCTACTGACTTTGCCTACATTGAAGAAAGAAAGAAAAAAGCTCAGACAGCAACTGCACAAGCCACGATAATTCATAAAAGATATGAAAAATGTGCCTTAGAATGTGTAATTAAATTTTACATGCAAAAAGTAATACCAGTATTAACGTATGGAGCAGAAGCTAAGGCCCATCAAGAGGTGGCCTTTTGGACAAAGTTAGAAGGTCATTTATAAGAAATGTATGATGAATAATGTTGAAGGATCGTTACTATCAATTCTAGCTACTCATCTAAAATGCTGGACAGTAAATAATCTAGTGCCTTGGAAGAAAAACTTTGCAGACACCATGTTAGCAGCAGGAATCTCGCTAGATATGCTAGTAAGTGACCTGGAGCGTGCAAAAAAGAAGCTGTGGCTCCATGATTGGATACTCACTCGGCAACAATGTATGCACTACAAACCTTTTGAGGAAGGCAATTCTCAAATGAAAAGCCTTAATAAACCGGAAATATATTTGATAAGATTTCCCAGCTCAGAATACAGAACTATGTCCTTTAGGCTTAATCTATGGCCTACTCGCGAGCTCATAGGTAGAAGGACAAAAGCTGCACATTCCTTAGAGCTTGAAACACTCAAATATCTACTTGTTTCTTGTCCAGCATTACTAGCAAAAAGATGTTATTTAGAGCGTTCATACTAGGACTTTCAGTATACGTCCTGTAGTATGTTATGGGAAAGTATATGTAACGGAAAGCGTAATTTGATGATCTTTGCCACAATTAACTTTTTAGACTCATTCAGACTTGAAAACATTTAGCTAAAAATGTATAATACCATATACTGAAAAACAGATATGTTGACATTTTGATAAACACTGACAATTTAAATAATTATATAATCAACATTGTGCATTGCATTAGTTATTTAATCTCATAACAGCATGATACAAATTGAAATTCCTTGGAATCTTAAGGTGCGGCTTCGACTAGCAAATAATGTTAATATAGATCACTCTCACATGAAAGGCGAACTTAGAAGTGTCACTTGGTGTTGTATATTTTAGATATTGCACCGTTTCAAAAACACTTTGAAAGAGATGAAACCCATTCTATTATTGTATTGATTTTAAACTATTGTCTGTGAAATTGTGCTATATTTGTATTGTAGAATACAGTTGAAAGGTTGAAAATCAACCACACCAAATAAACATGTTTTAAAAAATATATTTTTATTACATCTCTGGTAATTAGTGCCTCAGGAAGATTCCATCTCCATGCATCAAGTATTTTCTCTAATGCCTCTATAATTTCCACAGTGCATCTGTTATTTGGAAGATTATACACATTTAGAATCCGTACCATCTGTTCTCTCTCCAACAACCTCATTTATTCGCACAACCGCTGTTAATATATATGGTGAGTTTTCGACCACACCATACTTGAATATTTTTAAACGTTTTTTGTCTCCCAACACCAAACCCCTAAATGGTCGTCCTCTTTCCCCTCTTGTAGCCTTTCTCTGCAATAGTAACACGAGGGACAGCCCTAGGTCGGACAGGACATGGTGGGCTAGAAATGTAGTATATATAAACAGGGGGTAGCCCTGTCCTCAAAAAGATAATGACTGCAACAACTTTTTGCAGAAATTATTTAAACCTTCCTGATCAACCAGATCAACAGTTAACTCATACGTGCCGCTGGGGGACGAACCATCCAACTACTGAGGTTGGTCTACATTTGCCTTTTTATTATTTAGGCTAAGTATGTAGCTTTCATTAATTTTTTATAAAGAAATGTAAAAACAGGCTTGACTTTTTTCAAAACAAACATAAAGTAAGTCACACTATGCAAACAACAATCAGTGAGTATACAATCAACTACAAAAATAGAGCAGGAGAAACATCTTAACAGTTTGATGTGCCTATACATATATAGCCAAAACAGAAAGGGATCAGGCTAAATATTACTTTATATAAGTCTCATCCTAAACATCAGTTCCTGTTTTGTGCAAAATCACATTTGTACCTGCATGAATTAGTACAAAAATGGATCAAAAAGACCAATGTGAGTGGACCCTAGATCAAGTACATATTAATGCGTCTACACGTTCCTGGTGTAATGAGTAATTATGTCTCTTTCCGGGCATTAGGATCCCAACACTGAGATGTTAGGTCTGTTGGCTGTCCGGTCTGCAAATCCCAGTAAACTGGTGTGTATGTCCACTATTGTGAACCACTCAGACTTGTGAGGTTAAGTCTGTTTGCGCCTAGCGCTTGTGGAATGACCAAGAGAGACTGGTCGACGTCTGTTAAAAGATAGAGAGAATTTGGTGTGGTCCTTGAACGTGGTCCTGGGATCTCTGCCACGTGGATCACTGACTTTTCATTTTCAATAAATCACAACCTTCATCTGGGGCCATGTGTATGCAGGTCTCCCTAAAGAGAAAAAGGACATATGTATGCTCAGTGCCAAGTGCGTTGGTGGAGCAAGGCTGAATAAGCAATTGGAAGGTTTAAAACCTTTTTATATAAAAAATAAAGGTAAAAGCATGTGATGGGCTCGTGGCTCTGTAGCCCTAAGACTGACTTTAGCGTGGGGCAGTAAAGGGATACTACCCTGAATATTTTTCTTTATGGACAGCAGGCACCCTTTTGAGTATTGGCTGCTGCTAATGTATTACAGGGCTGCTTTAATGGAAACTTGATAGGCTGCAAAGCTGGACAGGGCAGGGACTTGATCGTGACCCTGTGATATGGAGAGGAAAAGGGGAGCAACAGAAACAGGAGGGTTGGGGGAAAAGAAAGGAGAGGGCACAGTTAGGTGGTTGCCGGCATGGAGCATTAAGGGATACAGTAAGGAAAGCCAAGAAAAAGTGTTCCTTGGTGCACCGGGAATGCACTGACCTGAATAAAAAGAAAAGCCGGTAGCTCAAATTCAAACCGTAGCTTCCCGTCAGTTTGAGTCGCTGACAAAAAATGGAGCTGTGTGTAGGAAATGCCATAGCGCATGTGTAAAACAAGAGTGGCTCTGTATCGCACATGCGCAGACAGTGTCGTCGCCTGTGGTCATGGCGACAGGAGAGCAATGTAGCTCTCATAATGGAGGTTGATAGTGTAACATCTGTTGTAGATCGGTGGCATGGATCTTAAATTCACTTTGGTTCTGTGCAATTTCTGCGGATTCTGAGAAATTGTCCATAGGGGCGATTATTGCATAGATTCTTCGGGTGATGGCTATTAAAGTGCAGGATCGTGTTTCTATCCGTTTCCTTTCTAAAGACACAACATTTCAGTTTGTTACTTGTGACACTGATGTTAAGGTCCAGAAAATTGATGTTTGTATTGCTGTTGTCAATGGTGAATTGAATGTCCACAGATTGGGCATTAATCTATTTGAAGAAATTCTGTAGTTCTTGCTTCTGTCCTTCCCAGATTAAGATGATGTCATCGATATATCTGCGCCATAATCGGATGTTTTGCTGGAATGGGTTGTTCGTGTTCAGTACAAAGCTCTGTTCATATTCTGCCATATAGATTATGGCCATGCTAGGGGCAAACGCCGCGCCCATGGCAGTTCCGCAAGTTTATAGATAAAAAGTGTCATTAAAGGAGAGGAAGTTGTTGGTGAGAGCTAACTCGAGTAGTTCCACTATGAAATTAGCTGGAACTCTCCTTTGTATCATATGTGCGGTGAGATGGTGTCTGATACACTCAATTGCTTTATCCTGTGGGATGCTTGCATATAAGCTTTTTATGTCCATAGTTACTAGTTGGTTGTTGTTACTGTCAAATGGTAGATGCTCAAAGGTCATGATGGTGGCCATTGTATCTCTGAGATAAGATGGAGTCTTTTGGCACAAAGGTTTGAGAAAATAGTCAATGAATTTACAAATTGGTCTCAGGATAGAACCGCAGCCTGAGACTATCGGTCTTCCTGGAGGTGTATTGCTATTCTTATGTATCTTGGGCGGCAGTGCATAGAAAACGGGAATTCTCTCGTTCTGTGGTGTTGTCAGGTGAGTTTTGCTGCCGTTTTATATATTAGGGTAGCGTTCCGGCCCGTTGCGGGTACTTTTTCGTGTGAAAATGTAGATTTTGGTCAGTAATGGGTTAATGACAGCACATTGTTCAACCTCCCCCATTTCCAAAATGTTCTTCATGTGTGTTTGCATCTTTTTCAGGTGAGTTTTGCTGCCGTTTCATATATTAGGGTAGAGTTCCGGTCCGTTCCGGGTACTTTTTCGTGTGAAAATGTAGATTTTGGGCAGTAATGGGTTAATTACAGCACATTGTTTACCTTACCCATTTTCAAAATGTTCTTCATGTGTGTTTGCATCATTTTCAGGTGAGTTTTGCTGCCTTTTTATATATTAGGGTAGCATTCCGGCCCGTTCTGGGTACTTTTTTGTGTGAAAATTTAGATTTTGGGCAGTAATGGGTTAATGACAGCACGTTGTTCAACCTTCCCCATTTCCAAAATGTTCTTCATGTGTGTTTGCATCGTTTTCAGGTGAGTTTTTCTGCCGTTTTATCTATTAGGGTAGCGTTCCGGCCCGTTCCGGGTACTTTTCTATGTGAAAATGTAGATTTTGGGCAGTAATGGGTTAATGACAGCACATTGTTCAACCTTCCCCATTTCTAAAATGTTCTTCATGTGTGTTTGCAAAATTTTCAGGTGAGTTTTGCTGCCGTTTTATATATTAGGGTAGCGTTCTGGCCCGTTCCAGGTACTTTTTCGTGTGAAAATGAAGATTTTGGGCAGTAATGGGTTAATGAAAGCACATTGTTCAACCTTCCCCATTTCCAAAATGTTCTTCATGTGTGTTTGCATCATTTTCAGGTGAATTCTGCTGCCGTTTTATATATTAGGGTAGCATTCCGGGTTTTACACTGTTCCGTTTTTAAACAATGCCTTTATTTTAGCTAAAAGAGACATTGCAGCTCTTTGGATCAAGTCAGACCCACCGTCCGTCACTAAATGGAGACAGGGTGTGGACAGGACAATGGAATGGGAAAGGTTGATCTACAAAAATAGGGGATGTCCACAAAAGTTTGGGAAAGTTTGGGATACATGGGCGAACCTTCAGAACTGGGATTAGGGGTATTCAGAGATGTTGTGGCATTTTGAAGAATTGTTAGAACTTGGCCTTATTTGTGGTGTATGCGCTTCTCGTTCAACCTGGAACAGTTACAAGGAGTGGGGAAGGGGAGAAAATGCATCACATTGTCCTTGTTTAATACCGTTTTTATTATAGTTTATATGGAAAGATGAATTGTGATTGATATTTGTTTAGTATTCTTGTTGTATACATTAGGCTGCCTTTTCATGGCCTTACGGCCGGACTAAGTTATTGATTATAGTTTATTAAGTGTCACAAATGAAAAAAAGAGATTTAAAAAAAAAGAGGGTCAAATACCCCTTTCTCGGTTCGTTGGGTGTTGCATGATTCCTGAGCACTTATCCCAGTAATGGACTATTTGTGAGCTTTCTAGAGTCCCTTGTCCAATGGCTGATTTCAGAGCTTAGACTTGCAGCAGACTAGTCAGCAGCAGTAGTAGACTTGCAGACATGGATCGTATCCCTTTGGGTCTGCCCTAAATTGCCCTTCCTGCTTCTTCTCCCTTCTTCCCCCGTTCCTCCCTGATCTTGCCATAATCTCCCTGGCTGATACTAGCTCCTCTTCCCACCTGCTGGCCCAGCTTTGTGCCAACCAGGCCTCCCAGAACATTCCGATTCTGGCTAACCACAAGATGCGCTCAGTTCCACCTCCACCTCCTAATGTTAACAGTTCCTCCTCTGCACGGTCATCAGATCCTGGAGATATCACCACCCCCTCTTTGGTATCTTACACTTGTTGATGTTATCCCGCCTCCTCTTTACCACCTGATGTTATCCCCAACACATCTTCACCATTTCCACCGGTTATCCCTTCCTCCTTCTCTGTGCCACCTTCCCTACTTGTTACTTCCTCCTTGTGCCCCCTTTGTCTCACCACCTCCTCCTTCACCCTTGTAGCTCTCACCACCATCTCCTTGTCTATGCTGGTGGCAACTTTACAAACTCCCCCATTTTTTTTTGTTGTTGTTGAAACATCTTTTTATTAAATGTTTAGAAAGAACATCATAAGAAAACTTCACAGTGCCACATCGATGAACATTAGCATGTTACACTGCTACAAGAAAGAAATATATGTAATTATATAATGTCAGTGCCTGGTGATCTCCGGCCACTGCCTACTCCCCTGTCTCTCCTACCCCACCAATAAACCCCAACCCCAGCATCAATGTTGTTATCTACCATTAGGCCATATAGCAACCATCCACTAGGATTTGCCCTGGCCGGGTTCGAGTCCAATCACCTGATATGGGTGTCAACAAGGTCCCAGATTAAATCCGCTTGTGTAGTCTTCCTTCATCTCCTCAACGCAGCACACTCCATTGTACACACCCTAAGGATCAGGCCCAAATAGGCTTGCTTGGTAGGGGGCTGGGGCGACTTCCATTGCATAATCAACAGTTTGCGTGCCGAGAACAGTATTATGTGAACCAGGTGTCTCACCACCGGGTCTGTGTGTCAAGTTTCATCATTGGTACCAAAATGCATGGGCCGAGGGGCAAGGTCAACAGTTGCATTTGGGATACGAGAGATGAGATCATACACATGATTCCAATAACCAAGTGTGACTGGGCAGGACCATATGATGTGGCCCAGGGTGCCGAGCCCGTCACACTGACACCAACATGCGGGGGAATGTATAAACCCATTTGGTGTAATTTACTAGGAGTGAAATAAAGCTGTTAAATCAATTTGTATTGGATTTCCCTGTTGCGTACGTTGTAAGATATGGAGGGTATGCTCTCAAAATACTCGTATACATCCCCTGGGTCAACTGGAGTATGTAGGTCCCCGGCCCAATGCGCCACTAAAGTCAAATTCTGTGTGGTGTTGTTGGGGGTGCAGATGGAGTCAAATGGGCATAGTCTGGGGATTTCGGTATGGTTCCGGCCCATTTCCTGTTCACCTGACATGGTGGTATCATGTAGCATCTGCATGGTTGTTTTTGCTTTGATCAATCTGTGTATGGTGTGGCATTGTAACCACTATGTTCGTCGGAGTTGCCTTGATAGCTTCTGTGAATCCCATTGGGTCGTCATCATTGTATAAATCGGCTACCCGAATTTCCGACCACAGGAAGTTCTGGTGCTTCTGTAGGGTATAGTCTAAACCTATAGATAGGATTGCACGCACACTAATCCACACCGGTGCGGCCTGAGTGTCGGCTCCCAGGAGTCCTCTCAGTCTGTGACACTGGGCGAGGGTAGGGCCAATTAGCGGGTGAATTCTAATATTGTCTGACAGTTTTTTCCATGGGATAGCTAAGATTTCCGCTGGCTTATAAGGCACTATTAAGGAGGCTTCGATCTGGCACCAGATGGAAAGATCAGTCGAATCCAGCCATCTCTTTGGCCAACATACTTGGGCGGCTTGGTAGTAGTTGCGCCAGGCCGGAACCGCTAGGCCACCATCACCATTTGGACACTTGCAGCATCTCCAGCCGGACCCTGGCCTTTTTACCCATCCAAAGAAACCTGGACAGTTGCTTGTCCAAGTCCTTGAACATTTTCTGTGGGAGCGCATGGGGGCATTAATGCTACATATATCAGTTTCAGTAGCGCATTCATTTTTTAAGCGTCAATACGTCCTACCAGCAATAGTGGGAGCGTGTTCCACCTAGCCAGGTCTTCCGCGATCTTTGCCAAAAGAGTCGTATAGTTCAGGTGTCTAAATTCCTGGACAGACGGGGTAATACAAATCCCTAAATATTATATGGAATGTTCCCGCAATTGCAATGGGGCCAGGGTCCCATGGAATATCTGGCCTGAACGGTACCACCTTAGATTTTCACTAATTCACCCGATAACCCTTCATGGGTCCGTAATACTGTAGCAGATGGCAGAGGCGTGGGAGTGAGTATGCAGCGTCCTGAAGGTAGACCAATAGGTTGTCTGCATACAAGGAAATATGGTGCTCCTCCGTTCAGGAGAGGGGACAGAGGGCAGCCTTGCCTGGTCCCTGAATATAGGATAAATTTATCCGAGGTGTACCCTTTTGTGATTACAGAGGCTTGGGTGTCAGTGTATAGTAGGTGTATAAGCCTTAACAGCTCCGGCGGGAAGCTTGAGCATCAAGTCTCACCTCACCTTATTGAATGCTTTCTCAGCGTCGATTGTCAATATGAATTCATCGGGATTATTCTGCCAGGACATGAAGAAGTCTCCGGACATTGTCCACAGAGTGGCGACAGGGGATGAATTCCGTCTGGTCCTTATGGACGAGTTAGTGGAGCAGTCTGTCGATCCTGCACACTAAGCACTTGGACAAAATTGTTGCGTCCGCATTTATGAGCATTTACGAGCGAAATTGGCCAGTAAGATCCACAGTCTTTGTGGTCCCGCCCCGGTGTGTGGAAGACAATGATGTTGGAGGCCAGCATCAAGGTCGCTAGGTTTCCCAAAGAGGCTGCATCAGAGAAAACCGAAGCAAGTAATGGAGCCATAGTGTCATGATCACCTCCAGGGTTGAAGGTTTGGGACCAGGTATGCAGGCTAGCAAGAGTTCTTTGTGCAGATCTGTGGGGGCTAGATGGCTACTAGCAGGGCGTACCAGGCATTCTTCACAATCCTCAGTATCAGATTCACGGTGGGCTCCCATAGAGATCTAATGGTTAACTGGTTCCCTTAAAATGGTTGCCCTGCGGGTCGCAGACTGAGTAGCAATAGTGAACTAGTAGTTGGGCGTGGAGGACTATATAAGCCCCACCCACGCAGTAACACATGCCTTGCGTTAGTTCCGCTGACAGCGGGGTAACGCTCACCAGCGCTCTGCTCACAGACCTGTAGAGACAATAGAAAAGTCATGTTATGAACTTATCTAGTTAACAGAAAATCCACAGACCAAAATTCACTGTACCTGACAAGAATTTCCGCAGCAGCAGTAGTCCTCCAGCAGTTGGAATCTTCCTCCGAGTTCAGCGGTTCATTCCGCTACCTTCTTCTTCAGCCTCGGCTTCACCGTGGATCCTTTGACCTCCGTTCAACCTGCAAGACAAGGTATTACAGTTAAAGAAAAACCTTTTAAAATATTAGTCGCAAGTGAAATTTAACTACGCGCTTACTTACCCGAAGCTCCCACGAACGTTTCTGAGCATTCCAAAATCTTGGCTTCACAGAGGGAGAATCTTCAGCTTGGTCACAAAGGCATGTATCACTGCGCGCCTTTCCAATTACGCGTGCATGCTTGCCTCAAGAGAAGACTTCATGTTTTTTCTTCGACAACGCCCGTGTTTCCTCAGGTGTGATTCTCTCCTCATCTAACCTGCAAAAGAAAGAGAAAGATTTTAGACTTTCATCAAGTAAGGCTATCGCAACAGTTAAAATTTTCCCTCAGAGTCTTCAACACCCAACTGACTACAGCAAAGGCCCTCAGCCATCAAGACCCTTACCTCTTTGAGGCTTTCAACGCTTTCCAGTCTAGAGCATTCTTGTGCCTCATATCAACGCACCTCTGCAGGAAAGCAGGACGGAGAGCTCCCTAACAAAAAAACACAGGTGAGAAGGGGAACGGGACATTTAGATATTATAAGGGCACTCAGCAGTTTGGGGAAGGGGAGAGCCATAGTATAGTGACCCGGATTAGATTAATTCCATTCTCCCACCTTTTTTCTCGCTTTGATGACAAGGGAAGGTCCTGTATATCCAGTAATTGCAGAACACGAGGAGGGTATTCAGGCCATTTACGCTCCTGCAGAGATAAGGTAAGCGTTACACATACAGTCACTCAATACCTTGTAAAGATCTATCGGTATGCCATCCGGCCCGGACGCCTTTCCCCCTGATAGTGAAGCAATGGCTTGGGAGACTTCATGTACCGAAATTGGTTGTTCAACCACTGCCTTTTGTGGATCACTAATGGTGCGCAGCTGAAGCGAGGCGAGGAACATCGATATATGCTCGGGAGCAAGTTGGCAAGGCTATTCACATAGCTCGCAGTAAAATTCCTCAAAACGTTTGTTCATATCCTTTTCATCTTTGAGCAACCTTCCCTCCTTGTCTCTAATGCTGAGAATTTGCTGGGAGGCCTGTCTCGTGGGTAGGGCAAGCAGCATTAGATGGAGGGGCCTGTCGGCATCTGAGAAGTAGGTATGTGACCAATTGGTGAACGACTTCTGTGTGCGCTGGGTTGAGATTTGCTTGAGTTCCCCCCCTAAGCCTATTGAGTCAGGCTTAAATGTTACGGTCTTAGGTCCGCTTTTGTTGAGCTTCTGTGTGTGCAATGTCCGCTTCCAGCCTGTCTCCTCTCTTCTGCCACCCTTTCAATTTGTAGGCCCACCGTGATATACACTGTCCCTGGTAATAAGCTTTAAAGGCACCCCAGCATGAGCCCGGGGTGTATCCTGGAGTTAGGTTAGTACGCCTGAACAGGTCAATATCCTCTCCCAAGAGTTCTGTAACATCTGGGTACGTAAGTGTTCTCAGGTTCAGATGCCATGCCGGTCGCACTGTGGGTGTGTCAGTTATTCTAATGAATAGGCACACGGGGCGTTGTCTGATATAGTCATCAGGAGGATTGAGCATTGGTGTATAAAGGAAAGGGCACTCAACAGGGCCAGCCAAAAGTCCAATCTAGAATATGACCTATGAAAGTTGGACTAGAATGTGAAGTCTTGACGAAGGGGGTGAAGGTGTCACTAGATGTTAGTGAGCCTCAGGTCAAACATGAGTGAGAGTAGGGACATTGCTTTATGCGGGTTGAGGGGGACTGCAGTGGTGCGCCCTTTCGGTCCAATGTTGTATCGAGGATCGTATTCGTATCCCCACCCAGGAGTGTAACCTTCCACCAAAACGGTGCACACTTTGCCATTACCTGAGTAAAGAACTTGGGCGAGTCTCCATTAGGGGCATATACATTACGAAGACCGATAGGTTGTTATCAGAACAGGCCCTGTAGTATCATGACAAATCTGCCCTCTGCGTCAGTGACCTTATTGAGTATGCTAAAAGGGACACGTTTGTGGATTAGGATAGAGACACCGCTATCCCCCCGATGGGGAAAGTGGACCGCCAACCTGACCTGATCCATCCCAGTTTTAGTTTGTCAGATTCTAATTGATCTAAATGGGTCTCCTGCAGGAAGGCCGATATCGCAGAGCGTGTCACGCAGATAATTGACGTTTAATTGGGTGCTCCATGCCTTGCACGTTTAGGGTTAGGTGGGTAATTTAACCGTATTTGGACATTTTTGCTATGGTTTTAAGCAAGAAAGTCACAACACTAGTATCAAAACTAACTTTAACATTAACATTGGGGCTAAGGAACATTGCCCCAATACTTCAGTGAGCCTGCCCATGCACTGCGGAGTGAGGGAAGGAGGGGTTAGCCTCTATTCCTCCATCTCCCAGAATGGCGTGATCCCCATCTGTGGCTATCCGTATAGCCAGTGGGGTCTCAAGGAAGGGGCAAAGGGGTGAGGCCGGGTCGCGGCTGCAGGCAGGAAAAAACCAGTCCCTGGACTGAAGTATTTATTCAAGGACCATACGCTGTTAATGGTAGCCTTCGGTACATGTATATATGCTGTATATTTTTGTAACTCACTGTTACAACTGCTTTTTGTAACATGTTTAAGAGTATGTACATGTATATATGCTGTATATTTTTGTAACTTCTGTAACTACTGCTTTTTGTAACATGTTTAAGAGTATGCGCCCGGTTGCACCTGGGCCTGGTTTTTTGCACTTTATAAATAAAATAAAATCAAATCAAATCAAAAGGTATGCAAGTGTATCTCGTTCTTGGTCAGGTGTGGTCACTCAGGGGTGAACAGGTGCTAAAGCGAAGGGTGCCACATTGGCATTTTCGAGAAGTCCATACCTGTGTGCTGGCTTGATCTGTCCATCAGGTCATTGGCAGAGTCGCCGTGCGAGCCGGCCCCTCTGGCTGTCTACCGAGCGTTGTCGCCTACCACGTGGGCATTTTTGTTGCTGGGGCTGCCAAAGCGGGCATCCGGTTGCTGGGAAGCACCTGCATCATCAGAGTCAATGGAGAAGTCTGTAGAGACCAGGTCGTGTTGCCTCAGGAGGTGCCATTCGTCTTGTGGATCATCAAATGAGTGCCATGTTTTATCCAGAAGAATGCACCAAATTGCTAGGAATTTCAAATAGAATTTATGCGATGAACCTCGGAGCGCGTTAAACAATGGGGCGAACCTCTTTCTCCTTCGAGATACCTGCATGGAGTAGTCGTTGAAAATGCAAATTTCTGCCCCCTCCGACCATATGACTCCGGCTTCTCTGTAGTATGGCGACCTTATGCTGGAAGTTCAGCAGTCGCAAAGTTATTGGCCTTGGTCGTTCTCCAGCTGGTGCTTTCGGTATCAGTGCCCTGTGGATTCTTTCAATGGTATATGAGTTTGGGTCTGGGATCCGTAGCTGGTCTTTCAATAGGCGGTAGACGTAGGCCTCAAGGTCTGGGCCCTATGCTTGCTCCGGAAGGACAACAATTTGCAGGTTATTTTGTCGAGAGCGATTTTCTTGATCCTCAACTTTGGCCCTATGGCGCTGCACCTCTTTGATGAGGCCGTCAAAGTCAGGGGCTGCTACTGCACAGTTATCCTCAAGCACGTGATTCTCTGCTCGTTATCTGTGGTCCGCTCAGCCTGGGCGTTGAGGCGAATTTGCATGTCTTGAATGTCCCTCTTGATCTCTAATACCGTGACATTAGTTTCCTGTGTGCTGTGACCGATAGCACTAATTTCCGTAAGCAGGGTCTGGAGCTGATTTTGCACGTCCATCTTCCTGAGTTCTCTTGTCAACCGGCGTTGCAGTGGGGCGACGGGCCTTGATGTGTGATCCCTTTTTTTGGCGCTGTCAACAAGGGCTTCTGCCATGCCCCCCTCAGGGGCCGCTTGGTAGTAGAGGATTAAGCAAAATGGAGTGCGGATGATGTTCTTGGAGTTGCGGGTGCTCCGCTGGGGATGTAGGGCATGACCCTTTCCTCCTAGCGTTCCCCCTTCCCCACACCCAGAGGGGTACCGCAGCCTGGTCCCCTGACTGTGGTGTTGCTAGGCGGAATGCACTGGCTGTGGTTGTGGTTTTGATCACTAGCGCCCACACAGATTCGACCGTCGCTTCATTCAGCTCCCTCTGTCATCATGCGCTGCGTTGGTGTGACTATTGCCTGGGGTGAGGGCCAGACCATATCCTGTGATCGTTGTGCTATCCCCTCCTCTCCAGGGTGTGGGGGGGATGTACGGGCACCTCCTGGTCTCAATTTTGCATGCAATGTGAGGTCATTCATCCCTGGTGTGATATTGATTATTGGTTCCTGGAATAATACGTGTCCCTCCCAGGGGGGAGTTTAGGTCAGCCAGCAAGTATTGTATGCCCTCCAGGCGCCGCTGGTGAAAAAAAAGGGTGCATGGTCCACTGCCCGCCATAAGCCACTGTTGTGGGAGCGGTAATCCTGCGGTGCTCTGGTCTCCAGCGCTATCGATCAGCGATGGGGGTATCGCATAGGTGCCCCAGTCAGCGTTGCTGAACCAAGCTCTGGTGCATATGGGTGTCTTCAGCTTGGGTTACTGACTTACGGGCCAGGTCTGGGTCTGGCCTGTATGCAGGTGGATCTCTGCCACAGTGAAATGCAGCCCCGGGTAAAGTTGGGACTGTGGCTACAGGCCCGCGCTGCACAGCTTCCCTCACCTGCTTCTCGTGGTGTGGCTGTTTTATGGTGCCACGCTCCTCCATCGCCTTGTGGTCTCACCGCGTTACAGGAGCCTTCTCGCTCTGCTTGGGTGCACACCAGCCCTTTGCTACCCCGGGCTATGTCAGGATGTAGGCGGAATGTTGTGGGTTCAGCACTGGCCACTTCAGCGCGTGGACTGCTGAAGGCTTGTTGTGCGTTAGTGGGAGCAGGGAGGAGCACACCCCTTACCCCACCTGCTGGAGGAGCGCACCCTTCACCCCATCCGCTGCTTATGTGACAAATGGCAACTTCAGAGAGTATTTTCATATGCTCTATCCAATCAAATGTATGCACAATATGTGTTTTGTGTAGATTGCTAATGTGGTACAGTGCAGCAAGACCACCAATAATGGCAGAAGGGTACTATACAAGACCACTTACATTACAGCAAGAAAACATTAGGCACTTTGCAAAACTTTTACATATGTCAGAGATATGTAGTAGTAACAACGTTGGGGGTGTTCAATGAATCAAGAAACGGTATGATGTTGTAGGAAGTGCAAATGTTGATTGTCCTTGCTAATGACAGTTTACTTTGTTTGCTGTCTGAAGATAAGGTATGTGCCTCTTGTTGATTTAGGGCTAATATTCTGTTGATCCCTCTTTTGATGGGTGCTGTCTGCTGTATCATCCCAAAACGTTTGATGTTCACTAAGGTGTTTTCTTGCAAATGTCTAGAGAGTAGTTATGTAGCATATTGTTTCTGATGGCTCTCAAGTGTTCAGCAGTTCTTTCTTTGAGAGGCCCCATAGTGCTGCCAGTATAGGCTTTGTTGCAGACACAGATCTGAGTGCAAATGTATTAATGTGGTTTTCAGTGAATTAAATGTTTTTATTTTGTGACTGGTGCTACTCTGGAAGTCAATGGTTCTGTTGAGTGCGACAAGGCAAAGAACTAATGCCTCACTCGAAACGCCCCAGGACTAATGCAGGTATCCATGTGTGTTTGTGTTATCTGCCGGATTATCCGTGAACTTCTAAGGCCTTTATCAAGTTTGAGGATGTACAAGTGCTGATGTAGTTTACCATTGATCTGATTGCTGTGTGCAGAATATTGAGCGATGAATCAGACTTTCTTGAGAAGTGTTTTTGTGGGGTACATTTGATGTAAGGAGTACAGGTCTTTTCTTTGTGTTAGTAGCCCTTACTGATTTGTTGTCATCTTGTTTTTTGTATCCTCTCGTGAGAAATCTTTCCTGAATGTAATAGTTTGCACACAATTTATATCTGTATGTATGCAGTTCCCATGGCTCCAAGAAATTCACACACATACATGTTGGACATGTGGTTTAATCAATTCACATTTTAGACATAAATCAGTTTGTTTCTTTTCGCTTATGAAAAAGTGTGGCTTCTTATGTTCCTTGGACGATATATAGTTCAAGATCCAAGAAGGCAAATCTGGTTTTGCCAAATGTGAGTGCGAGTTGTATGGAAAAAGCGTGTCATTTAAGTTAGGGACACTTGTTGAGATCTTTATTTTCACCATCTGATCAGATTAAAAGGTTCATTTATGCAGCTATTCTATCTGATGAGGTGTGTCATGTGCTTGTCGTTGGTGGTGTGACAGGCAAGTTGGAGTTCGTAGAAGGACATGAACTGGTTCACCAGGGATCCCATGGATACCCCTTGTCTTTAACTATAGTAATTAACACAAAGAAATATGTTGTTCTTCATGGTGAAGGTTAGCATCACAATGATCATGCTGTGTTGTGAATAATGGCTGTTGGAGCTGGAGGACAAGAAAAAGAGTAACAGTGTTGATAGTGAGATCTTGTCTGATGCCAGTGTATAGCGTTGCTGCATACAGTGTAACTAATATGCACGTATTTTTCCATTCAAGCGTGCTCAGCTAGCTGGTTGACAACATCCATAGTGTCCATGGAGATTGCTAGAGGTGTTCCGTCAATGGCCCAATTCTTCTGATAATGGCCCAAAAGATGGGAATGCGTTTTACATCCTGCGCACTTTGGATAAGAAATATATGATAGTTAGTTACCTTGGGGTGAGGTATTCGTAGGCAGTGTCTTTCATCTTTGTCCTTCACATAAGTCCATCTGACTGCCCCCCTTGAATCTTACTCAGTGATTGTTTGTAGCTCTCAGATTCGCACTCAGAAGAACAAATTACTTACCTCTGGTGATGTTCTTTCTGATGGATAGTCCCACGCATTGTTCATTTCAGATGTATTCTGCTGCAGCCGAACAATTTCGGAATTTTCTGACAAAAGGAGCATTGGAGTCGAGCAGCTCAATACTCCTTGACATTGAGTGACGAGTAGGAGTAGTAAGTATATGGCAATGCGCCTTCCCTGGATTCATTGATTAGTGGATTAGTAGCTTTCCTTTTATTTTGTTACCTGCTAGCAGATCCTGGCCATGACTGATACTCACCAGTCAGTCGGATTGTGAAATTCTTAATTGGAATGCTAGGTCTAAATCATGCGCCTGGGTGCCTATTTGAATTGAAAAAAATTACTTTATTCCTAATTTGTTTAAGTTAGTGTTTTATTAACATCTTGATTTCAGATTGTGCACGGTGCCAACATTCTCCTTTTTGGAGGCACGTGCCAGTGTATAATATGCATAGTTGTGAGCTGTGTGTCCTATTAGTTTAGTTTGTATTCAGATACCCAATATTACTTTGAAATGTATCGGTATAAGGTAAACATTCCATGCTGATGCGTCTCATCACAGCTGTAAACTTTTTCTTTTTACATACAAATCTAATACATTCACAATTGTTAGTGTACCACACAATTTATTCTCAACACACACTTCTAGTAAGTCATGTCACATATTGTGGTTTTCCTCATAGTCAATAAACTAAGTTTAGATCCTAGGTGGTTCCTGTGAAAATCACTGTTGTGCCCATTCCCGTTAAGTTGCGTTATCCTTGTTAGCTATGCTCATCTAGTGGTCCAAATTTACAATTGAAGGCACCTTATTAGGTTGCTGTATGGTTTCTTCTCATTTCCTTTCAGGATGGTGGTATTGATTCCAGACGCAACTCCGACGCTAGTATAAATAGGCAGCATTCACTCAGTTTCTCTTTTCCGTATTGCTCAATCACGAAATTGACTTGTATCTCACACTCCTCAAGGAAGCCGTAGGACTTGCAGACTATCCTGAGCCTCACGGCAGAGAAGGAGAGGTTTAAGAAAAGCCAATTAGCGCTCTAATTTGTGGGCCAGGTTGGGAGAACGATGAAGAATCTGTGGGAGGACTATCAAGCAGAAAGAACATTCCAGAGGTAAGTAATTTGTTCTTCTAATGGATAGTGCCCTTGCACAGATTCCTCATCTTAGATGGACTCTCAAAGCAGCACTAGCCCCTTTGAGGAGGGAAAAAGAGAGACAGGGACAGAGACAGAGAGAGGGAGAGCGCCACTCCCATCCTCAAAACCCTTACAAAGCCTCTTGTAAGACAGCTCTGCCAAATTGGGCCTCTTTACTACCCAGGTGTCCCGGCAAAAATGCTTGGTGAACATGTCGATAGAAGAGCATATCGCTGCCTTGAAACTGTCAACAGTGGGGGCTCCCCTTTGTAGGGCTGAGGAGGCTGCGATTTCCTTAGCTGAATGGGCCCTCAACCCTTCAGGGAGTGATTTGCCTCAATGGTGTAGCATTCCGAAATAGCCAAAATGATCCATCTTGAAATTATTGATTTGTTATTTATTATGCACCTATACACAAGTGTTTCAAGGCGCAACAAGGCAAGGAAGGGGAACAAAGGGAGGACAAAACAAACAATCTTACTAGGCCTTGTGACATTCAGATCGTACACGTGCGCAAGTGCAGGGGATGAGGTGTAGGGGGGGGTAGTGCAACCAGGGCAGCAGGCTCATGGTTAAGTGCAATGGAGACTGGGCAACACGGTGCAAACCCAGCCAGGAAGTGCAAGGTAGGCCAGGTGGCAGTACAAGGCGGGCCATGTGGCAAGTGCATGAGGACTGGTTGGGGGGGCTGGTGCCCTGTAAGACTCAGAGGGCACCACACAGCCAGTCAGCAGAGTAGGAGGAACCCGAGCAAGGGTAGGTTACCAGGGAAGAGGGAGGGAGAAAGAAGGGGAGACAAGGAAGGTCTTGAGGAGCTTATGGAATTTAAGGAAATCCGCTCAAGATGGAGGGGGGCATGCTCCAGAGGGGCACGCCTGCAAAAGAGAGAGATTTTCCGCCCATTCTCTGCTTGGCAAAGCGAGTGACCCGCAGAGAGGTAGAGGTAGATGAGCAGAGGGCTCCAGAAGGAAGGTATTTAGGAAGAGAGAGTTGAAGATAGTGAAGGCCACGGCCCCAAAAAGCCTTTTGGACGATGCAGAGGGTCTTGAACTTACTCCTTGCAGCCACTGGGAGCCACTGGAGGGATTTCAGGGCCAGTGAGATGCGGTCCCTGGGCTTGAGGCCAAGGATAAGTCTTGCAGTCCTGTTCTGGATAAGTTGCAGAGGACAAAGAGCAGAGTTAGGCAGATTGAGAAAGAGGCTGTTGCTGGAGTACAGACTTGAGCAAACCAGGGCTCTGGAGACAGTGAGCTTCTGGGGTAAGGTGAGAAAAGGGAGAATACCTCTGAGGAGATGTAGCTGGAAGTGGGCCTTGATACAAGGTCCGTGATGTGGGGAGAGAAAGAGAGAGAGGAGTCGAAGATGACCCCAAGTTTATTTGCCTCACAGGAGGATAAGGGCAGAGGGCCCAAGGAGGGCAGCCAGAGTGAGAGAGGAAAAGCGGGAGAAGGGGTCCAGATGAGGAGGATCTCTGTCTTACTGGCAATAAGGCAGAGAACGTTGGAGGCGCAGCATGCCCTAATAGTGGATAGACAGTCAGGAATGAGCGAGGTGGGGGCGGAGCCTGAGGGCAGCCTGAAAGAGAGCTGTGTGTCATCCACATAACACTGAAAGTTAGAGGAGAAGGTAGAGATCAGGAGGGCCAAAGGGGCTAGATAGATATTGAAGAGCCAGGGTGAGAGGATAGAGCCCTGGGGAACACAAAATGTAGAAAGAGAGGTGGTGGAGAGAAAGGACCCAGGCTGGACCTGGGAGGGTGGGTCTGAGAGGAAGGAGGTCAGCCATGACAGGGCCTGATCTGTGATGCTCAGGTTCCTGTGGAGTCGGCTAATCAGGATGACGTAGTTGAGCGTGTCAAAAGAAGAGGAAAGGTCAAGGAGGACAGAGGGAGAGCTGGCGTCAAGGTTAGAGAGCAGATCTTCACGGGTGTTCAGGAGAGCAGTTCTAGTGCCTGTGGCTGCTCTAACGCCAAACTGATGGTCGTGGAGACAACCAACAGATTCATTTTCAGTGTGGAGGGTTAGCTGGGAGATAGTCAGCTTCTCTAGTAATCAGGCGATAGTTAGCCAGACAGGAGGGGACGGCAGAAGGCTTTTTTTTAGTAGCAGGTGCACAAGGGAGTGCTTAAGAAGAGAGGGGAACGATTCAGTGATGAAGGAGTGATTACAGAAAATGGCCAAGGCTGGAGCGAGAGAAACAATGTTGTCCTCAATGGTACTGGAGGAGCAGTGGGGTCACCTGTTAGGATGAAACTTTCATAGACCAGACTTGTCTAAAGACATCATCAGGTGTTATAGGAGAGAAGGAGAGGAGGTGGGTGGGGGTGGCTAACGGGGGCATGGGAGAGGAAAGAGAGATATGGGAAGCAGGAGAGAGTGCAGACAGGATGTTCTGGGTTTTGTGGTGAAGTGAGAAGCCAGAGCTATGCAGACGGCCTGAATGGGTATAGAAGAGGTGGATTAGGATTGGCCAGCTCCTTGCATATTTTGAAAAGTTTGGCCGTGTTACTAGAGGGCGCAGAGATGCGGGCTTGAACATTGACCTGCTGCCATGATGCATACCCCCGGGCATCCAGACCACGTCCATCAGCCCCGGGAGCAGGCATCATGTTGCCTTGAGAAAACCCAGCAACCCCTGCTAGGGGCTGTCTGGGTTCAGTCCTGGCGCCAATGGCGCCAGGCTCATATGGGACATCAGTCCTGGCGCCATAGGCGCCAGGCTCATAAGTGCACACTTACCTGATGCAGACCATGCTGCAAGAAGATCCAAGCCCATGTGAGGCCTGGAAGGGACTTCTTTACCTTAGGGACTATTTGTTACTCGGTGTGGTCGGGGAGGAATACCTACCTTGGGACTACTTTGGAGGCTATTTAAACCATGCCCGAAGAGCAGCACACGCTTCGCGTTATTCTGCATCCAGCAGCGTAACGTTTACCGTGCCAGCAGCAGCATCCAGCTTTCTGCCATGCCCGCCTCGAACCTGGAGCACCTAGAAAGAAGAAAAGAAGCAAAGGTTAGAACAAGAGTATTACCTGATTTCTTACCTGATCCCGGATTCATCGCATCTTTAAACCTGAGGAAAGACTTTGTTTTAAACGCGTTGCATCGCCTGCAGCAGCGCTGCGCCATACTCACCGTTCCACGCAGCATCTCTTCCATCCGGCGCTGTCTCCATCTTTACATCGCCGAATTCCGGCATCTAAGGGGGACAAGAAACAACAAGGTGAGCAGAGAGAACAGACAGAGACAATCTCTTTAGCCGCCATATGCTTACCTGATTTTACCGCAGAGGTATTATTCATCAGCACGCTACATCTTCTTATGCCGCACCTGTGAGAAGAGGAGAAAGCAGCAAGTTTAACCCTTGGCATTATTTACCGGACAGAATTGGGTAAGACAGACTTTTACCGGAGCACTTTCAGCTGTTAATCTTCTTATTGGGTCAAAGCTGCAAGATAAAAGAGGAATTGGACAGGAGCGAATTCCAGACATTTTGAACTCTTACAAACTATATACTTATGGCTCTTCGCCAGGATCTTTTGGAGTCAGGATTCGTCTACAACTCTTCCAATATCTTCAGGCCAGTGAAGTAACTGGTCATCAACGCGCCCCTGTGTACTTCGCAGGATGGAGGGCTCATCCTTCAAGAATATAAGGTGAGATTGCTGAGAGGGCACTTCAGTGGTGATTAGAGGGGAGGACAGTAGGGGTGCTATCAATTGAATCCACAAGTGGCTAAATCCATCTCTCCATTTGTAGGAGAATATTTCTACGGGTCAAGCAGACAAGAATTGGAGGGCAGATCCAGTCAGTCATCGCTGCACTACGCATCAAGTGGGTGGAGGCCGCAGCAGTCGGGGTCCGACCGACGCCCCTGTGGGAGCCAGGTGAGCGTAACACCCTCTTTTTAGTGAGGATGGAGAGTCTGTATTGCCTTTGGAGCAGGCAGCAGGCCAGTTTGTCAGAGGGTGTGCCTGAAGTGCCCCACTTCTACTCTGCACTTGTGTTTTAGAGCAGCCAGGTCGGAGTCATTCAAAGAGTTGCACTTGGAGGCAGGCTTCAGGCGGATCCTCATGACAGGGGCAAGGATATCAAGAGTGTTAGAGATAAAAAGGTGAAGGTTGGAAAGGGCTGTGCCAGAGTGGGAGTCAGTCGCAGGGGTAGGGGGGGGAGAAGGTGGAGGCAAAGGGGGCACTGACACTCGCTTCATAGGTCGAATAACCGCGAAGGAAGGTGGCAGTGCTGGGTGTGGCTTTGCCAAAGGGACAGGCAGTTTCAAGTGAGAAGAAAAAAGAAAGTGATCACGCTAAGAGAGTGGAGTAGTAAGACGATTAGAGAGGGGGATGTCTGAGGAGATGAGAACATCCAGGGTGTGTCTAGCTGAGTGAGTCAGACCAGAGGGTAGGATAGAGAGGGAGAGAGAGTCACAGAGGTTGCGGAAGATGGAGGATGGGTCTGGGGAGTCCAGGTGGATGTTAAGATCCCCAAGGAGGAGAAGCCGAGAGGAAGAGAAACAGAGATAGGAAGTGAGGTCAGACCATTCAGCGAAGAAGAGGATTACCTTGCCAGGTGGCCTGGGTCAGACAGAGGCCAGGAGAGATAATGAGCCTACAGACCAGGTATTCAAAGGAGGAATAGGTCTGAGTGTGGATGATAGAAGCAGGGATGCACTCGGGAAAGATCAGGGCCACTTCACCTGCAGGCTGGTTGGGCCTCGACTAGGAGAGGCTCTTGTTTAGTTTAGTTTATTATTTATATAGCACTCCTAAACCTGGGGTAACTGGGCGCTGGAACTTGTGACAGAGTTACAGGCAAACATAAGATTCCATCAGACAAACGTGCTAGTTGACCATGGGCTACAGGTTAGTTGATATGCATATAAATACATGGGCATCAGCACTTTTTCTGGCCTACATTGGAGATATACAATCAATTGAGGCGTCTACAAGAACCTTTCCTTCGAAGATTGGTAACAACATAATAGGACGTTTGCTTTACGCAGACGACCTCACGTTGTTAGACCAGACACAAATAGGGCTGCAACGCCAACTAAACGGCCTTCTACAATATGCAAACAACAATCACCTTGAAATCATCAGAGACAAAACCAAAATCATGATCCTCCAAAAACACGAAAGGACAAACACAGACTTCAACTGGTACTTGGGGCAAAAAAGAATTGAGATTGTCAAAACATTTAAATATCTGGGAGTCTACCTACACAGCTCACAGCAGGAAACGACCATGCACTACGAGCTGCAGACAAAAATCAACAAATTAGCGGCCCAAGCAAAGGCCATAGACAATACATTTGGGAAATGTTCCATGTTGCCAATCATCAATTTTTATAGAATGAAAGTTGTACCCGCCGTCACATACGGCACCGAAGCTGTGCCAACCATTCCCAAGCAAATATGGACCAAACTCGAAGCCTCGTTCTGGCGACAGGTGCTTTAACTCCCGAATTCAACATCAGGAGTAGCAATCAGACGTGAACTAAGTCTCCAGTCATTAGAATGCACTGTGAGCTGCAACACCTGGTTTAATGCAGCCTCTGGACCATCTCTGGCCCTTGCTATATCAAATGACTATGCTATCATAAGATGCGATAGAAACACCAACCAAGTGAAGGGAGGCAGACTTGCCCTCATCTGCAGAAACACCTACGACATTAGAGTCATTCAGGATGCTCAAATTCCCTCTGCCGAATCCCTGTCCATCAAACTGCCACTATCACCTAACCACACAGCAACAGTGCACCTTATCTACCGACCACCAGGACCCATTTCCTCATTCATAGAGGATATTGTATCCCTTGTATCCACTGACAATAAACCTAATTCACAAACTATCCTACTAGGGGACTTCAACCTTGCATTTAATGACCCCACGAATAATAATGCCCGTGATCCAGCTAACGCTCTATCAAACTTGGGTCATACCCATATTATTCATGAGCCCACACATATCAAAGGAAGAACACTGGACTGGCTCACCAACCTTAACTGCTTGATCGATCTTCTATCCAATGATCCATGTATTTGGTCGGATCATAAAATAACCTTTTCCATCAGAGCCAACACACAACACCCTGCTCCTATCATCGCTCCAGCCACCCGCACTAGAAATAAGAAAGACATTACACCAGATAAACTCCTACTGCTATTACTTCCCCCTTCTTGACAACATGGCCACCTCCGACCCCACAGTCTTAGTAGACATTTACAATCAGGCAATACTGAAAGCCTTGAATACCATCGCCCCCCTAAAATTGCAGAAACCTAAACCACAACGTCACCTGAATACATGGTTCACGCCGCATCTTAGAGAACTACGTAAAACTAAGAGAACTGCAGAAGCACATTGGAAAAAGTGCCCTTCAGTAAAAAATAAAAATGAACTAATTCTAGCAACTTCTAGCTATAAACAAGCCATTATACTTGCCAAAAAAGACACCTATAACAAAAGGATCGAACAAGCGGAATCTAACACAAAAGAACTTTTTAAGATTCTAAAAGAATTAGAATCCCTGATTGCCCCTATTGATAAATGTGTCACAGATGCACTATGGTGCAGCAACATCCAGAAGGCACTTCTAGATAAAATAGCCCGTTTACAATCTAAAATCAATGCGAAAAAAACCTGTTACTCGCTGACCCTGACCACAAACAGCTTCCTAGCAAGTCACCTACCTTTGAGCCAACCTGTAAACCATTTAGTTTCTCACCCTTCTCAATTTGGGAAGTAGAAAACATCATTAGGAAACTTAAACCATCGAATTGCCAAGGCGACGCTTGTCCTGCTCCGATTATCAAAGCAGCAGCTCATGAACTGGCACCATTCATTACTAACCTTATCAACGCCTCCTTCAAAATGGTAGTAGTGCCTGATAACCTAAAAGACGCCTGGGTCATCCCACTAATCAAAAAAACCCACTCTTGACCCAGCCAACCCGTCTAACTGTAGGCCGATAACAACTGTACCCTTCTTACTAAAGATACTAGATAGAACAGCCTACCTGCAAATACAGGCTTATCTAGAAACAAACAATCTTCTGGGACTAAGACTATCCGGCTTCCGACCTAGGCATGGCACGGAAACTGCCCTAATACATCTCACTACTCAGATTCAAATTTTAAAAGACAATGGCAAACTAGCACTGCTCTTATTGCTTGATCTGTCAGTAGCTTTTGACTTGGTCAACCACCAAACGCTTTGCCACCACCTGAAATCTGCAGCTCACTTTTCCGACGCAGCCACTGCCTGGATCAGCTCCTTCTTGGCTAACAGAACCATGAGGGTCTTTTCTCCTACTGACTTGGCTGAACCCTCACCAGTCCCGTGTGGTGTCCCGCAAGGCTCTTGCGTGTCCCCAACGCTCTATAGTGTATTTACGAAGCCCCTTTTCGATGTCCTTGACTATCTGGGTGTCACGTATACTAATTATGCGGATGACACCCAGATATTCATTCCCATCTCTGGCGACTATTTTTTTTGTTAAACGTATTTTATTGGCATTTATATAAGTACATAATAACCATCAAACGGTAACATAACAAACGAACAACAACTAATTAACTACCACAGTCTTCATAACTCAACGTATTGTTCTTAATTGTGATGAGGGGGAGGGGGGCCGGTGGTCGGTTTACCCAAGGTCACGGGGGTCGAGTTTCCGGGTTGTCCATTCTTGGGGGTAAACCCCAGACAAGTCTCTGGTAGGGGTGAGAACTCAGAGGGGTTTGTGATCCGAAGCGTATTGGATGTCGCGCAACAGGGCCCTCCATGCTTCTAGGGTGTCATTGGAGTTATCATCGCTTGAGTTGATTCCATCTTGCCAGGCTCTGGTCTCTGCCTCTGTCCACTTTTCCAGGTCCTTAAACCAGTGTCCATGCCTCGGGCCCCCTGGTGATTTCCATGCCATAGCTATGGACCTTTATGCGAGGATGCAGGCTGGGTCCATTAGTTTGACCAGATGTTTGTATTTGCTGAGTCTGGGGTGGGCTCCCAGTAAGCATTCCTTTGGGTTCCATTCATATCTTGTGAGTCCCGCTTTGGTGCAGGTGCTTTCTACCATGGACCAGAATTTCGCCGTTTTGGTGAAGGTCCAGAACATGTGGATCATGTCCGCTTTATCATTTCCGCACCAGGGGCAGTTCGGAGATGCTTGTTTGTTAAAGGTAGCAACTCTTAGTGGGGTCATGTATGTTCTGTATACCACATTCAGTTGAACTTGTTTGAATCTAATGTTCCTCGACACCTCTTTGGGGAATAGTAATATTCGCTCCCATTCACTGTTAAATAGTGTGATCCCCAATTTGGTTTCCCATTTTTGTCTCAGGGATGCGCTTTTTGGATTGGATCTATCATTCAGTTTGATGTATAAGCGAGAGACCGGCTTCCAACCATCTTCTAGGTCGTACATTTCCTGAAGGAGGGGGTCCGGTGGGGGTTCCTCTGGCCAGACGGGCCATTGTGCCCTAGCTGTCCTCTTGAGGCGGTGGTACCACAGGAATTGGGTGTTTGAGATGCCTTCATTAAATTGTAGCGATTCAAGTTCTCTGAACATGCCGTCTTCAAAAAGGTCTCCCCATGTGTAGATTCCGGCTCTCTCCCATTTCCTAGCTGTCGCTAGGTCCACCTGAGTTTTGCATTCATCCACCAGAATGGGGGTGTTGGGATTGTAGGGATGTTCTAATTGTCGAAGGAAGCCAGTTGTGGCCCATATCTGCCTGCCCAGGGTAACAATCATGGGAATTTCAGATGTTTGTTTCGTCGGGTTCCAAAGCATTTCTTTGGGGAATAGCTTGGAGGTTGCATGTCGCATGAGCCCCAATTCAGCTGACGTGTCATCGGAGAGCCATTTCGTCACGTGGCTGAGCTGTGCAGCTAGATAGTACCTTTGCAGATCGGGCAGTTGTATCCCTCCTTCCTTGTACGGGAGCGTAAGTGTAGGTAAAGAGAGCTTGTGTCTGGATGACCCCCATATGAAGTCCTTGATTAGAGTCCAGTTTTTTGAAGAAGGGAGGTCTGATGTAGAAGCAGACGTTCGTGAAGTGATATAAAAGACGGGGGAGAACTATCATCTTGACTATTGCCGCTCTGCCCATCACTGCCAGTGGTAGCTTCGACAAAAAGTTCATGGATTTGCGGAGGGCACCCACTGCTTTTTCAGTGTTGTGTTCATGCGTGAGTGCAGGGGTATGACACACATCGACTCCTAGGTACTTAAACTTCTCTAATTGCCATTGTATCCCGACGTCTGGTAGATCGGACTTATCCAGACCCCCGAGTCTGGCCAGTAGAAATGCACATGACTTTAGCTTGCTAAATGTTATCCCAGAGTATCGGGCATAATTGTCTAGGATGTCCAACGCGACTTGTGCATTGAGTTGAGGGTTATTTAAATACAGGAGGACGTCGTCCACGTACATGAATATTATGGAATGGTCACTGCCCAGCTCAATGCCCGCGTCAAAGTGTTGTTTCCTGAAATAGGCGGCCACTGGCTCCAGGCCCAGTATGTATAACATCGGGGACAGCGGGCACCCTAGCCTCGTGCCCCGCTGTATCGCCCAGGCTTTGGACACCGTCCCTCCAGTCTTCACTCTCGCTGCTGGTGAATTATACAGTACCTCGACCCATTTTACAAAGCCCTCGCCAAAGCCGAATCCCCTTAGTACTTCGATCAGCCACTCCCAGTAGATGGAATCAAAGTCTTTTATGGCATCTAGCGATAGCACCGCTAGGTCCTCATCTCGATCATAGGTCTCTGCCATGATGTGCTGCAGCCTCCTCAGGTTTGCGGTAGTATTGCGTCCTGGAACGAAACCATTCTGGTCCTCGTGAATCAGGGTTCCTACCACCCTTGCCAGCCTCTTAGCCAGTATTGTGGTCAGGATCTTGCAGTCATAGTTTAGCATGGCGATTGGGTGGTATGATTCACAGTTGTCGACAAGTTTGTTGGGTTTAAGTATAGGGATGATAATTGTTTCTTTCATGGAGTTGGGTAGGATTCCGTTTTCGTACGCCTCCATATACACCTTGTGGAGTATCGGGGTGAGGGTCGCTTCATACGCTTTATAGAATTCTGGCGGAAGCCCATCACTCCCGGGGGTCTTGCAGGTGGCTAGCGATCTAATCGCCTCTGTCACGTCTTCTGGAGTGATTTCGGCATCCATTAGCTCACTTTGGGCCTCCGTCAGTCTTGGGAGCTCAATCTCTGCCAGTGTAGCCCTTATGTCCTCCACTGGTATTTTGGTGTCGTGGGCATACAGTTTGGAGTAGAAGGCCGCAAACGCAGAGTTAACATCTTGTTGCGTCCTGTGGGTTGTCCCCCTTTCATCAGTTATTTCGGTTGGGAGGTGTCTTGGGAACTCGCGTTTACACAGCCAGGCCAACATTCTACCAGGTTTATCTGCTTCTTTGTGCACCCTGGCTATGTAGGTCGTCTAGTCGAATTTAGACAGTCTATTCCAGGCCAAAAGGCATTCCTCCCGGGTGCCCTTCAGTTCTGTTTCAGCGTCCGGCATGATGTCGATTTCAGATTCCATGTGTGTAATCTTATTCTCCAGATCCTCCAGTTCCGACTTCAGATGCAGCTCCGGATATGACTTCTTCCCGTGTCACAACCTTCATAGCCTCCCAAAGTGGGCTCCAACTTGACACTGAGCCTGTGTTAATGTCTAAGTATTCCTCGAGTTTAGCACCAAGTTCCTCCTTAAATGCGTGGTCTGTGAGTGCTGCCGGTGGCATTCTCCATAGTGGGATTGGCGGTCTGGGTCCTCTAGGAGCCCATTGCATAATCAGCGGAGAGTGATCGGATATGGTTCTGCCCAGATACATTGTGGAGTCTACTTGTTGAGCCAGCTCACGATCTATGAACTATTATCCTCGTATAGACCTTGTGCGGGGCCGAGTAATAAGAATAGCTCCTCTCGGTGCGATGTTGTTCCCTCCAGATGTCCACTAGGTCGAGTTGCTCTATTGTGGTGTTTAGCATGTTAGATGCAGGGCTATTTAAAAGACGGGGGGGGGGGGCTCTGATCTGTCCATAGCTCAGTTCCTGATGCAATTAAAGACGCCACTCCATATGAACGCACTCTCTCTGCGAAGAATCATTTTAGCACTAAGAATTTCGAGGTGTGAGGGTATTCCGTGTTGTGGTAAGTATGAGTTCACCAGGCACACTGGCGTGGATTCGATAGTTCCCCATAGTATTCGATATCTGCCCTCTTTGTTGGCTTCATAGTCCAGTAGCTGGAAGGGCACTGTCGGGTTCAGCCACGTGAACACTCCTCTAGCAAATTTGGAGTATGGCGCCCCTCTTCCGATCCCACTCCATCTTTTGGATAATTTGGCTGTGGATTCTTCCGTGAGATGGGTCTCTTGAAGCATCGCTATCGATACCTTTTTCCTGCGCAGGTAAGAGTGGATCCGATTCCTTCTCAGGTACGTGCCCATACCCCTCACATTCCACGTCATCACCTTAAGTTGGAGTGCCATTGAATTGGTGTCTTGGTTTCATCTTTCCGGTCGCCCCAGATTTCACAGGGCGGCCCCTTCTCTGGGTGATGAGGCTCTCCTCCTGGGTTCCGGTGTTTTCTCATCCTCGGCCCCCATGGACCTCCGGACCCGTGCTTCCCAATATTTCGAGGACTGTGGTGTGAACGAAACGATTAACAAAACTGGAACTGGTGCGCCCAGCAACGACAAGTTCCTGCTGGTGCTCAGGTGCTCTCATACTGTCAGGACCCATCCGGTGTCAGGCACGAGGGAGGTCGGTCAGGCAACTGGCCTGTCCTGTACTGTTCGTGGGGGTAGGGCTCTGTCCTGGCGTGGGCCGAGCGAGGGCCGCATCTATGTAGCTGACTGTTGGGTGATTTTACTTTCTCTTTGGTCATTTGCCCTGTGTCTGAGTTAGCTTTATGAGTCATGGATCCGTCCATGTCTCAAGCGCAGGGGATTCTTCAGTTTTCCGTGGGTTGAGGATCCTTATCTGCAGCTAGATTGTTGTCTTCCAGCCACATGTTGGCAGCTGCTGGGGATTCCAGGAAAATGGCCCTCCCCTTGTGGATCACTTTCAGTCTGGAGGGGTATAATAGCATGTACTTCAGGTTCAGTTGCCTGAGCCAGGCTTTAATCGGCACACATGAGTTCCTCTCTCGTTGGACCTTCGGGGTGTAATCAGGGTAGATCGTTATCCTGGAGCTCCCACGTTCAATGGGGCCCTCTACTCTGGAGTGCCAGAGGATGGTCTCTCTATCCTGGAAGTTGAGTACTTTAGCGATTATAGGGTGAGGATGCGAGCCCGGCGGGGGTCTCTTCTGAAGTGATCTATGCGCCCTTTCGATCGAGAATCCTTGCGTTAGTCTTCCAGCACCCACCTCCTGTTGTATCAGGGATTCTATATAGGCTGTCGGATTCGAGCCCTCGCTTCCTTCCGGGACCCCAAGTATTCTGATGTTGGCGCGTCTGGCCCGGCCCTCAGCCTCCTCAGCTCTGGCCTCAAGTGTGAACACCTTTCGTTCCAGGTCCAGCACCTTAGCTTTCAGCTCCACGGTTTCGTCTGACGTTTCTTTTATGGCTGTTTAGACAGTGGTCACTCTTTCTGTTAAGTTGCGGCATCCTGGCGCATGAGTTGTAGCTCGGATTTGAACTCCCCGATTCTGGAATCTATAATTGTGCGCAGTGACGCAATTGCCTCCAGTACCTGGGCTTGATTTTCGAGGGAGTCCGCCGGTTTTGCTTGGGGAGGTTCGGGGGTGAAAGAGCGTGGCTGCGGAGGAGTTTTCGCTTTAGTAGATACATACGTGTCCATGGTGCTTGTTTTCGTCTTATTCCTGGCCGCCATGATGAGGGACGTTCAGGGACGCCACTCGGTTATGTGTGGGTAGATGATAGTGGACGTCGCCTCCTCAGCTATGCCCCCACCAGCCCAGTGATTTTAGTGTGTGGGCTGGGGGAGCTTATGGTTCCAGGGTGGGGTGGTCAGCTTGCAGCATGTGGGGACTGTTTTTCGCGGGTCTCCAGGGATCAACAGGGAGGCAGCGGGTGGGGGCCCCTCTGTAAAGGCTGCATCGGCCTGTTGGGATCAGTGTTCAAGTTCTCAGAGTGGCATACAACAGCCCACCGATGGTGCGGCGCTGTGGTCCCCTATGCTGGGGGTGTTCGATTGGGCGTGTCTCTCCGGTTCTCACTCCTCAGCCGCTACGGATGCCAGAGCCCAGGGCCCAGGCCCAGTCTCCCCGGGCGGGAGCGCCGCTTGTCTCCCCGGTCAGCCGCTGCAGCAACAGCAGATCGGACCCGGTTGGAGGGGCAGGCTCCTCGGTCGTGGCAGCAGCTTATGGGCCGGCTTCGCTGCGAAGGCAGTTGACGTTTTCCTCCGGCGCCGGCTTCAAGAGGTGGCCGCCATCTTGGGTCCTGCCAGCAGTGGGGGGGGGACCTTTACAGGGGAAAATCCGTGGGTTTGGAGGTCCAAACCCAGGAGAAAATCACAGGATCGTGTCCGGGGTCGGTTCTCCTTCCCTCGGAACCGGTTCTTTCTGTCTCAGATGTAATTTCAGGCAGGCAAAAGGATCGAGATACGGCGTCTCGGCCGGAGCACGACGACTCAGCTTCCACTCGCCATGAGCTCCAGGCAACGCCCCCCCTGGCGACTATGAAACTGATAGCAAAACCCTCAATGAAATATACGCAGTAATATAAGCGTGGATGGGACACCATGGACTTTGTCTCAATGACGAAAAAACAGAGTTGATTATCCTTGGTACACACGCTTAGCTAAAAAAACTAAATACTGCTTTCAAATCGTTCACTATTGATGGTAATCCCATCCCTGTCTCTAATAATACTAAAACCCTTGGTATCTACCTCGATGCCACATTATCGTTCACCAAACAAACCAATGAAGTAGCGTCTTCAGCCGCCTACACATGTAAACTTATTACCGCACGTAGGCTGTTTATCTCCACTCCCAACTGCATTACTCTTGCTAGAACGTTAGTCTTGTCCAAAGTAGATTATTGTAATGCCCTCTACTTAGGCAATAGCCGCAAAAATATTCACAAACTTCAAGTAACTCAAAATAACGCCATTAGGGCAGCCCTCAACATCCCTAAGAAGTCGCATATATCTGAGATTAGACATAATCTGCATTGGATCCCTATAGAGCAAAGAATATCCCTCAAAGCTCTTGCCCTTACCCACAAAGCCAGGGCTAACCTCGCACCATCCTACATCTCTAACCAATTTACCCCACACACATCTACAAGACCACTTAGAACAGCTCAAGTTAAAACTATGTCTATACCAAGATTCAAACTCCATAACTCGGGAGGAGTTAGTTTTCCCTGTACAAGCCTCAAAGCTATGGAACACGCTACCTGTTCCAATCAGGTCTGTAACCTCCTTTAACCTATTTAAACGCAACACCAAACGTTGGCTTCATGACCTGGACACATTGACAGCTTAACATTTTAGAGCTTAGATTTACTGCCTACCCACTGTACATATTGTAAATAATAGTACTATCGGTCTCACCTTCGGCCCACCCCCTTAATTGCAACATGTATGCTTGTACCTGTAATACCAATGTATGTATTTATTTGTAACCGCAACTATTGTAACTGTTGCCTACTGCTTGCTAATGTAACTGTACTCTTATGTAACATGATCAAAAAATTACGCGCCCGTATGCCCCTGGGCTTGGTTGCGCTTTATAAATAAACCAAATACAAAATACAAACACCATAATGCTTTTTAGAAAATGCAGAATGGAAAACAGCAATGCAATATTCCGCATGATTAAACTCGAGATGGATGGGCAAAAATCTGAGATGCTGATCAAATGGCAAAAAGAAAATCAAACTGTGCTCCAGACAATCGCGTCAGATGAAGATGAATTAATTTCAAATCCCTGTAGAGTTTTACGTAAACCCAAAGACGCGGATTGGGATAAGACTAATGACATGGCAGCTAAACTAAACTCATTTCACATCTTCCAAGCAACACAACAAAACGAAACGAGCCACAGCAGCTAATAAAGCAATTTCCAAATAAAAAAGCTTGTAACTTAATCCTACTCGCTCGTCTGAATCTCTTCAAAACTAATGAAATTCTCCATATTAGAGGTCTCAGTCAATCGTCGCAGTGCCGATTTTGCCATAACGCCACACCCCCTCCAACTGAAACAATACATCTTTTGATGGCGTGCCCAACAACCAAAGAAATCAGGCAATGCTATTTGTTCACCATGGTTGGACTTGATATCCTACAAGAACAAGAGACATGGTGGCACAGACTCATTGGAGGCAATCGCACAGTTTGGCAAATCGCGACATCAAAGATTTTAGAACACATTGACAGCAAGTTGCTTACTGCTGATCTGTGACTCGGTTAAGCAGTCATTCACAACTAATTAATAATGAACAATCAACAGCAGCAGAACCACCCAAGACAAAAATGGACTTTACAAGCACACAATGTGCATGTGCATGCAAGAATGATTGTACAATATTGTAAAAATCTTATTTTGATTAAACAATAAAAATAAAAAAGAAATACATGTAAGAGCATAAAGAGGTTGCTGATGTTTACAGTTTAGACGACAGTGCAGGACGGACAGTGATACATACATTGAAACAGAAAAGGTGAGCAGGGGAGTATACGTTTTTTGGCAGAGGAAGGTAGAGAATTGGCTGGCAGCCAGTTAGTGGTTCTCATTGGAGAGCCCACTTTACTTTAGCTCTAAAAGACCAGAAGGAGGGTTCCATTCTGATGGGGAGAGGGAGAGAGTTCCAGTATTTGGCAGCAAGCACTGGGAAGCTGGCTCCTCCAGCCATTTTAAGTTTGTTCCTCGGGATAGTAAGGCAACGAGAGTTAAAAGATCTAGTGGGTCTGGCTGGTTGGTGTTTGGAGAATTTGTCCGACAGGTATTTAGGGGCGGAGTTTGACAAGCATTTATGAGTGATGATTAAGGTGCGGAGCGAGATTCTGTTATGCACAGGGAGCCAGTAGACATCCTGTCTAAAGCTAGAGATATGGTTGGACCTAGCGATCTTTAACGCTGATATCAATGGATTTTTTTGTAAGACCTGTAGTCTGTTGCCCTCAGGGAGGAGAGTGTCGAAACTCATGAGAGAGCTGTCCTTAAACCATGTGTGGGTAAGAGGGAGAACATCTAGGTCTTGGAGTTCAAGGAGATGGCAGATGTCGGAAGAGTGTTTGACAGCCGAGCGAGAGTTGAGAGTCGATACATGGAGCAGGTTGCCACTTTTGAAAGATTTCCATGGAGGGGTACAGGAGAACGTAGTACTCATAGGAAGTGGCAGAGGAGCGGAGGGGGCAGAGGAGCCAGAGAGGTGGTAGGAGGGGTGGAAGAGGAGCCAGTGAGGAGAAAGAGGGAGTAGCAGGAGAAGGAAGGAAATTGATGAGGCGAGGGAGGTGTCTATCAATAGGAGGAGATTGGGCTGAGGGCCCCAGACCATGACAGTGCCGTTTAGATAGACATTAATGATGACTCTGAAGGACAGGCAGGAGGCCATGAGACCTCCTACCGAGGGCCACCATTAATGGCAGAGGAGGAAGAGGGAGAGAGAAGTGTGACCATATGAAGGGTCCATAGGTCAGGGAAAAAAACAACAAAGTGGATGTCAGTGAGAGTCTGTCTGGTGGAGGCACTGACATAGGTGTCCATGATGGGGAGGCCTGGGTTTGAGACCAGGGTTTCCTTATTAAGCTTCTTCCTTCCTGACTTAGTGAGAGGGATAGGATAGGAGATAGAATAGCAGTTAGGATGGGGGAAATTGAGAGCACCATAGAGGGTGTGCTAGAGGAGGGAGAGCGCAGGCGAGAAGAAAAGGATGCATAGCACAGAGGTATGCCACACAGGAAACACATGGAGGGGTCTAGGGAAGGGGTAGGGGGAACAGAGGGAAATAGCAAGCAACAGCAGAGCACAGACAGATAGGAGTCAACAGAGGGCAGTACAACAGCAGTGAGTGGAACAGTAGTGAGCCAACCGGGCTCAGCTATGACCTAGGGAGGAAAAAGGCCTAGAGGACACAACAATAAGCAGTGTGACAGGCACACGCAGGATCATCTCACCTAGAGGTAAAATCAGAAATGTGCACAAGAATGCAAAGAGACAGTAGCGGAAACACAAAGCTACACGGGAGAGGGGAAAACCCTATGGGTTGCCAGAATCAATGTAGAATGCGTCATGCGTTGCAAAAGGAGTAAGCGCAAGTTAGGGTAGTTTAGTAGGGATCATTAATTGCTACTCCCCCCCTACTCGCACCTTTCCTACCTTAGGGTTGCTACATGCTCACACTCCCCTTCATCGCCAAACACCTGCATTGCACACCAGCGCACCCTTAGCCTATGCAGCCTTTGCCACAGTGTCCGATCCTCAGTTCTTAAAGGATACGCTGTGTGGGTGTACTGCAACATGTACTGCAACATTCACCGTATCAATTGGTCAGTGTTTCCTGCGGTCCTGGGTCAACACTGCAGCCTTGGCATACATGGATTTTGACACAGAGGGTCCGATCCTGGGTTCTTAAAGGATAAGCTGCGTGGGCATATGGCAACATGTTATATATCAATGAGCCAGCATCTCCTGCGGTCCTGTGTCGCACAACACTGCACCCTTAGCCTATGCAGGCTTTGCCATGGAAGGTCCGATCCTCGGTTTTTAAAGGATACACTGCGTGGGTGTAGTGCAACATGCTACGTATCAATCAGCAAGGGTCTGCTGCGGTCCTGCGTCGCACAACACCACGCCCTTAGTGTCACGCTCACCTGAATCTCTGTGGGAGCGATGGAGTTTGCCGACCTTGGCCCTGCCCTCTTCTCACCCGGAATACTGGGAGTTTAACCTGGAAGGAGAATGACGGGTTAGTGAGTGGTGCTACCCAAACCCAGGAACCCCCTCTCCCCTCTGTGTGCTGCAATATAGTGTCTGGGGGCTCACCTCTTAGTTTGGGATGGCGGGCTCTCCGTCCTGCCTCTGCAGGTGAGCTACGGTGCGGGACCAGCAGGCCTTTGCGCTGACTCGATGCAGGTTTTGCTGGTTGCTGCACTGGTTCGGCGATGTAAACTCCACCTTTTATTTTAGATAGTGGAGTTCTGGAGCTCCCAAAGAGTGTCCCAAGGCCAGTTACCTCACTGGATCCTTCGTACTGCGGGAATAGCAGATGTGCACAAAAGGAGTCATTTTCGGAATAAGGTAAGTGCTATATGTCCTTGGAATCCCACCATTTGCTGCACTGGGTTAGCGCGTGTGAAAGAGTCCAGGTTTGTATTGTCTATGAAGGTCTTTGCCAACAAAGTGTCTTTAAGTCCTAACCTGCTTTTCCTTTGGTTTTTCTCTTTGCAGGTTGCCGGAGTCACTCAGGGATGGAAAATCCGGATGAGCTTGCAGAGAAGATGAGCGGGAGTGACTTGTCGGTCCGCAAGTGATAAGGAGTGGCGAAAACTCCAGAGGGGCGCTGAAAAAAGGTGAGTAGAAAACCGCTTGTTAGCTTAGGTCTCTGTGCTTCTCTTTTCAGGAGAGGTGATCGCAGTGAAGAAGACTGATCTGCCAGTCACAAGGGCTGAAGAAAGCTGTAGAAGTCTCAGGAACCAGGTAAGCGTGTGCTCGAAGCTACAGAAATCACACGAAGCATGGGTTGCTCATTGGGCGTGGCTTTTATAGAGAGCCACGCCCGAAGACTAGAGTGTTCAACTTAGTTCCAAGTTGGCACAAAAAAGGATCCATACTAGTGGAAACAGGAAGTCTCATGTTATTCTATGGGAGTAGAGAGTACCAATGGATGAAATGGATACTAACCCTATCCTTGCTCGCCATGCTCTCACCCACATTGCTCCTATCTATTTACCCTCTTGCCATGAATTGAATATGGAGGTGACTTGGAAGTGCTAGCTACGCTAGTGCCCATGACAGTCCTCCCCCCCAAGGCCCCTCTCAAAGGTGTGCTTCCTGGACCAGGCTTGGTGGAATTGTTCCGATGGTATTTGAGTAGTAACCGAGGGGCATGAATGTTCTCGCTTGGCTCCCATGACCTATCTTGGGGCCCATATCATTTCCAATCCACTAAGTAATACAGGGTGTTTCGTACTATCTTGGAATCCAGTATTTGCTTTACCTCGTACTCTGTTTCCTCCCCTCTGATTTCTATGGGGGCTGGTGGAGTTAGTGTTCTAGTCCCAGGGTGTACAGGTTTCAACAAGGGAACATGAAAAACCGGGTGTATGTGCATTTGTGGTGGTAGAGTCAACTTCATGGCAACAGGAGTAACTACGCTTTCAATTGTGAACGGGCCTACGAACTTGGGTTGGAATTTTCTTGGTCCTTTTAATGCTATATATTTAGATGCAAGCCATACCGAATCTCCTGCTTGGTAATTTGGGGCCTCTCATCGGTGCCGATCAGCATACCTTTTTTGTGTAGCCTTGGCTGCCTCGAGATGTTCAACCGCATCTTTGGTTGCGTGTGAGATGTTTTCGTGTAAGGTCTTAATGGCTGGCATCAAGGCGCTGGTTACAATAAGCACAGTTTGTGAGTCAGATCTGTATGGTACAGTACATGCAGATTTGAGTCAGTTACATGGATACAATGCATGCAGAGGTTTTTGTTTATAAATCTTGTGTGACCAGCCACGTTTTGAGGCGTTTTGTGGAATGTCCAGAATGACGGTTTGATTCTTAAAGGTAGTGATAAGGCATTCCAGTGTTTTGGGCCACTACCAGGAAACTGGTGCCCTCAGCTCTTTGTGATTTGAATCTAGAGATGGAGATCATGTGTGAATGGGTGGCCTTGGTTGGTCTGATGGATTGCGATTCGGTAAACTGCCTAGATAAATATCTTGGTTCCGTATTTGAGAGGCATTTGTGACTTATGGTGAGAGATTTAAACAGAATGCGCTCTCGAACGGGCAGCCAATGAATAGCTTTTCTCGCATGTGATCTGTGGTCTTTTTTGGGAATGTTAAAGGCTGCTCTTTCTGCATTGTTTTGAATGATTTGTAATTTCTTGATGTTGCCAGTGGTAGAGCCTACGAGACATTAGCCTCAACGTATGTATCCCATTGCACCTGCGTAAATCTTTTCAGGATTTATACAACTACAGACCTAATATCTTATGTGTGACACGCTGTTCATTAGGACAATTTCTGCGATTCCTGTCTGCAGCACACCCTTTATTTAGTAGTACCACATATCCACTACAGTCCCACACAACAAACAATGCATCGGATATCAACAAACACAACACTGTCGATGTTTATATGTACTCTGATTTGGAGGTACAGACCTCTGTAATGTTTTGAATCCGTATAATAATTCTACATGATGTTTGTGTTGACCGTGTTACTTTCTGTGCTCATTATTCATATGCACATTATGCAATTTATTTATAATTTTTTTTTTTTTTTATTTTTAAGGCGCCAAACCCCACAGGCATTAGAGCAATCTTTGTTACTTTTCTGTTTTTTAATCTGTTTATGACCAATACAAGTACTTTACATTTACAACACTACTGTATTATTGCTTCTCCCATACCATACTTGCAAACGCACTCTCGGCTATGGTTATGCAGATTTCTTTCACCGATATGCAGAACCTTCAGTCTAGAGAAAGTGATCCGTTAGCATGAAACACGTGTCAGCTGTACTTTTAATTCTTTGAACTTTTTGCACAATAAACCGTGCAGCCATATCTATGATTCCACATGCATTGAAGCTAAACCAGTCTGGACAATGATTCTTCCACTTGCGTGACTGTCGTAAAACAAGCAGAAGCTACAGCCCACAAACCCACACAATAGGCCTCATTACAAGTTTGCCGGTCCGGACATAAGGGTGCGGTAACAACGTACTGGCACCCTTTCCGTACCGGAAGACTATAACTCTGCTTTCCTGGGCCTCTGCGCCTGGTAGGGCTGACCTGCTCGGCGCAACAGCCCCGGAAAGCAGAGTTGTCACGGAAGCACTGGCACCATTATAAACGGTGCCGGTGCTTCCATGTCCTCACTCCCATGGATTCCTGTGGGACTCCATGGGAATGCAGACTAACATTTTCCGTTGCCTGATGTCCCGAGCCATCAGGGCGTGTAATGTCCCAGTGGCACATTTTAAAAAGTTTTTTTATTGTGTTTATTTATGGTTAATTAAACCTTTAAAACACATATGCCAACAAGGAAAAGCAATAGAATAAAATACAATAAGATAAAATGTCAAGAATAAACAATGCATTGAATAATGTAGCAGCGTACAAAATTACAGATTCAATGGTTATTATAAAAACATTTAAGTGAGGAATAAAATTAAGAAACAAACAAACACACACACACCGATTAGCCTATGATCCAAATAGCTGCAATTGCTTGTAGAATACATTACGCTTGTTAAAGTCCATCCGGCGGAAAAGTGATACTCGTTGATCTTATTTCTATTACAGTCCAAGCATGTTATGCAGCAGAATTCGCCTAAGTACAATTACCAGAAAAAAAGATCAGACTGGTAATTAGTGATAGGGTATTTCAAATTCAAATACCCTCTACTGTATACCTAACTTAGCATACCACAATTTGTTAAGAGATGCCTGGAAGTCCCAATTTCCCACATAGTCTGCAAAGTCATTGTCCTAGTCTATTCCTGCTCTCGACAATGTTGGAAGCAGCTCCAATCTTAATAGTAAGACAAATCTCCTGAATTTGTAGTTAAAATGATTGATCAAATAAAGGCAAGGTGTGTCCTTAGCAAATAGCTGAGAGCTATACAACTGATAAGCTCTAAGTTCTTTCAATCTCGAGATACTTAATTCTCTATCCCAAATGTAGGTACACTCTTTTAATGTCTTCTCATTTCCAGTGTCTGATACACTGAAACCTATTTTAGAAAATTAGGTCTTACATCAATTAGCCACACAGCCAATGCCTTACAAGGAGTCTCTTCCATAAGCATATTTTTGAAATTATAGAACATAGACTCAATCAGGACAGATACATTTGTCTAGCATCTTATATAGAAAATGCCCATGGCAATACTTCTTTGTGTGGACAATGATGTAAGAGCAAGTTCACGATTGATAGCCTCCATTGGGGCACTCTTTGGTAAATCCAACACATTTTTACAGATCTTCTGCTCCAATTATTTGATCCAGGAGACTTCATCAAGTATTGCGGCAGGGTGTCTATTTTTCTGTGTTCATTAGCTGCATTTCTTTGACATTTATATTCTAACTTTTGTTCTCTATGCAGTCTTCTCTTTTTACCTTTTCTTTTACTTTGTCTGGATTCGTGATTAGTTTTTCCAGTGTTGAGTCAAGGCTGTCTAGTTGTTTGATACAGCTGTCCTTCCAGATTTTAAGTGAGGCCGCACTCCTTCGTTCTCTGTTATTTGATAAGATTTTATAGCCAACCACAGGTGCCGGTAGGGACAGCTTTCTCAGTAGGGCCAGGGACTTCCATCTTCCTACTGAGTAAAGAGAGGACAGGCCTAGCTCAGCTCTTATGGCAGCGAATGGCAAGCAGCTTGGAAGTTTTAAGATTTGTTTCCAGAACCTACTTTCAAGCTTTGGCCATGTTTTCCAGTGTATGTTCAAGCCTGCTTCCCCACCATACGTATGGGCATTATTTTCTGAACGTAAAAAGAGCGCAGAGGTGCCAATGAAAATGTTCCAAATCTACTGTTCAGTATTGCTCCTTGTGAGTTTAGCATTTTTATATTTTAAAGAGGTCATTTTCCTAGCTTTTTTCTGCTACTGACTGGAATTTGATAGCCAAGTAGGGAATCATTTTAACCTTGCCAAGACTCTTCTCACCAATTCTCCATTTGAATTTCTTCAATAGTGTCTCCTATTGTTAACATTTTGGCTTTGTTAATGTTTATCTCTAGGCTGTTGATCTTCATGTACTCTTGCAGCTTGTTTAGTAGATATTGTAGACCGATTTGAGTCTGGTCTGCGAGAACTATGTCATCAGCATAGCATAGTATTGAAATCTCATTGTTGTTAATTTTCGGGGGAATGTACCTTGTTTGGCTCAGACCTTCTGGTAGATCGCATATGTTTAACTTAAAGAAGGTGGTGGCCAATGGGCAGCCCTGTTTAACACCTCTTTTTGTTTTTATGGGTCCAGATAACGCTCCTTTGTTGTTGTTCCTTACTCGCATTGTGGTACTCTCGTTAAGAGCTTTGATGGGTTCCAAGATCTCCACAGGACACTTCCACATCTGTAATTTTAGCCATAGCTTTTGACGGTTAACACTTTCAAAACCTTGCCTTAGATCTATAAAGGCTATATGTAATCTCAGAGGAGGAATGGCAGAGAGAGACTGATTGAGAGCCAGCGCTAGACCCAAGGAAAATTAATTGCTGATGGGCTGCAGGTAAGAGCAAGGTGTGGGTTGCCTGCCAAGTTCCCCACAGTCAAGGGTACTATTCACAAAAAAGATTTTGCTTTCACACTGCGCACTTAGACAAGAGTCACTGCAATATTTGCAAGAATTTAATTGAGTACAGGACAGCCTGACACATGTTTTGAGCTGTAAGGCTCTTCCTCTGAGGCTGAGAACAACATATACACCAATAATGCAAAATTGCACCATAGATGGTAATCAATGCAATATTATCCAACACACAAGGGAAGCACAGTTGGTGAATGATTGGTCATTAGTTAGGCAAACGGGTTAATCAATGGGCAGTAGCCAAATTGAATAAAAGTATAATTGCCCACATTGGAACACATATAAAAAATTATACAAAACAAATTGTGTGGCCATTGCATAAGATACCATGTAAAAAAAGGATATTGGTCATCAGTTAGATGTCGCAGAATGTTCAATTTTGAGGGGATGCAATGCAGCAACAACAAAACAAAGGAGAGGGGAAAGACACAGCCATATTAGCATAGAGTCCATAATGGTTCAACATGTGCACTTATACTAGATGCATGAAAGCCATATTGATACTTTACACTACAAAATTAATGTTGTACCTTTGAATTACTTGTTAGTCATGCGTAATGCTAGAGAGAAAAATGAGGGGTTTCGTTGTCGGTGAGAAGCTTGTGCACAAGATTCCATAGAAAGAAAGAAATGCCAGTGACTCTAGAAGACTATTGCCACTTACCAATTAGTTATTGTAAATTCTGCTGATCGTACAATTCATAACAATGGGCTCCACTGAAAGTGAGAAATATTGCTGTCACTTAGTCTGCATTTAAAGTTCATTGCTGCCAGCCAATTCTATTGATCAAGAATAATTAATATAAAATAAAACAAGTGCACATACCTATATATGTCGCTGTTGCAACATTATCTGTTGCAAGATAATGTCCCTCTAATTAGTTGGGGACAATTCTTCAACCACATTGGGCAAGTTGCAAATCACATAGGTGAAGCAGAGAGGAGAAGGGGAGAAAGTACGCTAAATTAGTCCAATTCATTTGGCTGAAAGGTCACATGCGCTTTCTCAGCCCCTAATGGGCCTGCTAAAGGACGTGCGCAAAAGACCTCATTTACCAGCGTTTCCGCGTGAATGCCGAGTACGGAGCCTATCGCGGCAATGGCTTGTTGCTTTTTTATCTTTTCAGCAAAGCTAGTGCATACGTCATGTTGGCGTGCGGCTGTTGCCTGCGGCCATGCTGGATGTGTGGAAGGGATCATAGTAAAACCTAATAGTCAGTTACACAAAGTGTGCATGGAGGTTACCAGCTACGTCTGATGAACCTAAGATCAAATTATGGTTGGATGATAATTAGCAATAAAACAATCCATGGAGAATTGGATTGTATATAGAAGGAGTATGTGGGAAAACAGTATGGTCATAATTAGTAGACCACGCATTTGGTTATACAAAGGCATATACTTGGAGTGGTAATCCACAGAGATCCGCATGCTTATCTGCACCTTCTCCATAAGCATAGAGTGAGCCAATACAGCTTGGACTAACACCGTTCATGCACTAAAGATTGATTAAGAAAACTGGCTTCCGCGCACCTGTAAAGGGCAACATGCATCTCCGGTGATGGACACGGTACATATATTACCATAATGATCGTAAGCAGTTGGACCAATCTTATTCATGAATTCAATTAAAACACCACAAGTAACACATGTGCTGTACATGGCTTCAAAGGAACACAGATAGTTCATGGTCTGTATTAAGTCCGTGTGCAACAGTACAATATCGACGTATAAGGCAGGCTTCCAATCGCCTCCGCTTCAGAACGAGGTTGCCCCCTCACTGAGGTAAATATACTTTTGCCATACCCACAAATCTGATCAGTTGTTTGTTATCCATTTGGTGAGATTTTTGCCAATTAATTGCCAAAGGGTATTTTGACTCCTTATTCGAAATAGTGGACAGGTGTTCACGCATTTTAATTTTGAGTGGCCGAATTGTACTGCCTATATAATGCTGCCCACATATACAGATAATACAATACACACAAAATGTGGTGTTACAATTGATAAAAGAATTAACATTATATGTTCCTAATTTGCCAATATCAACTTTTCTAGTTTCAAACACGTGGGCACACATTGAACAACCCCCACATTTGTAGAAGCCATTGTTGTGGGCTTGGTGAAGCCAAGTATGCTTAGATTGTGGGTTGGACATGAATGATGGGCACAGTATATTCTTTAGAGTTCCCGCTTTGTTGTAAATAAAGTTGGGGGGAGGGATCCAACCATGTCACGATGTCTCTGTAGTAAATGCCAATGTCTTTTGACAATTGTATATATACTTGAACTATCTGCATAAGCGTGTAATGAATTTCAGTTTGTTACTGTGTGTTATATTTGTACGTGTTTTTGGAGTGAGCAGATCCACCCTATTGATGCTTTTGACAGCCTGTTCGGCCTTGGTTAAAATCTGATGATCATAGCCATTTGCCAAAAATCTTTGGCATATCAGATGACATTCTTGTTTGAAGTCACCAGTGTTTGAGCAGTTCCTTCTTGCCCTTATGAATTTGGCCTTTGGAATGTTAGAAATTACCGCTTTTTTGTGACAACTGTTAGCGTGTAATACTGCATTAACTGAAGTAGACCTACGGAATGTCCTAGTCTCGAAACCCTGTTCTGATATACTGATTGTTAAGTCAAGAAAGTTAATGCATCTGTCACTATATGTGTGTGTAAATTGGATCCCCAATCATTGGTGTTGAGGTATGTCACAAATACATTTGGGCACTCCACTGTCGCAGTCCATACCATAATCACATCATATATGTAGCGTTTCTACACATAAACATATTGCAAAAAAGTATCGTTAATAAATGCATACTGGTGCATAAAGATATTAGCTAGGGCTGGCGCAAAGCTTGTCCCCATAGCTACACCAATTAGTTGGTTGTAATAGGTGTTGTTAAACAGAATGATATTATTAGAGATTGCACATGACAATAATTCTTTCACCTTTTCAATATGTTCAAAATACGAAGTGGAATGCTCACGAAAAATATAATCCACACTTGCTATTGCCTTCTGATGGTCTATAGAAGTGTACAAAGCGTTCACATCAAGTGTGACCACCAACAGATTTGGAATGATAGTTAGCTGCTCAAATATTTGAAGAATATGCATAGTATCTCTTACAAAGGTTGGTCTTGTGACTACCAATGGTGCTAGGCATTCATTAATATAAATCGAAATTGGTTCCATTATGCCGCCACCTCCACTTAGAATGGGTCTCCCTTCAGGGATTTTAGTAAATGGTTGGTTTACTTTCGGAAGAAAGTAGGCTGTAGGCATAACTGGTCCAACTACAGTCAGGAATTGTTTTTCCACGTCTGTTAGAAGGCCACGTGAATACCATTTAGTCAGGAGTGTGCTACTGCTGTACGTAGGCTCGGCCGGGATTGGATGGAAGTGACTCATAACATCCAGGGGAGTTAAGATGTAATCTCTCTTTGGTTTTGATGGAGTTTAGCTTCAGGAGTGATAAAATGAACAGATTTAGGTCCATTCCGATACCTTTTGTGAATCCCATCTGACGGGGGATCAATGAATTGTCTTTTCTCTGCCCATTCTGACAGACTTCTCTGCAGATGTGATGCAAATAACTTCCCATTTACATCGAGAAGTGCAATGGGCCGGTAATTTCATGGGTCGACTCGTTGGCCTTTTTTGAAGATTGGTACAGTGATGCTTGCTGTCCTGGATTCAGGAACCAATCTCTGCTTCGCAATGTTCCTTACGATCAAATTGATCATGCAGGCCCATTTTTGGGGGATCTTTTTTTTAGGTGTAGATTAGTTAACTCATCTGGCCCAGCTGCTGAGTCATCTTTCAGCTTTTTAATCTGGATCTCAATTTTGTCTTCTTCCATCAGTGTCCTCTATTGGTAGGTTCTAGTTGCCAAATTGCGTTTTCCTTCGTTGTCTGCGCTACCAAAAACTCTTGAGTAGTGGTTAATCCAGTCGTTTTCGGACACTCCATTTATTAAGCAACATTGTTGGTGTAGGGTTTGATGGTTTATAAGCGCCCACATGTCTCTTGTTGTCACTTGTGCCATTGCCCTGAGCATTCTTTCCCCTTGTTCAAAGTCTCGGTTTTGTCTGAATTCAATCAACCAGTTTTTATAATGTTGCTTCTCAAATTTAATTTGGCAGATTTGCTCTTCGCAGGTTTAGTTTGTTTTCTTCAATAGTTTTATGTCATGTCTTAGTTGTTTCTTCTCTTTTACCACTATCTCACTGTATTGATGTTTTGGCTCGAGTAGTGGTCATTTCATTCCAGTTTTTTTTTCTTTGTATATTTTTAGTAGGGAATCATATGATGTGTTGTGTGATCCGTTCCTCGTTTGTTCATCGTATTTGTCTGTTATTGCTATAATATCTATTTTCCTTGATCTCAGTCGGTTGCCACCCTGACTGAGTTTCAGGGACGCTAAGTAGTCATGTGCTTTGGTCTCTTTTTCTTCGATCCATGTTAATCTCAAGATATTGTGGTTGCTTGCATGTTGTGGTAACGCGTCAAAACATTTCACCTTATGAAGCTGGTTCTTTGAAATACGGATGTAGTCAATCGTTGATTCATGAAACCCGTTCGTCCACGTTGGCTTACCTGGGATATCTCCCTCTAACTGTCCATTTAGCATGAATAAGATGTTTGCTTCTGCCATCTGTACCCACTTTGCTGCGTCACTCTCTATTTTTAAGTGATCAGTTCTTGGGAGACCCTGTTTACTCATACATTGCATATTTAGATCACCACATAAAACAATAGTCGTGTGAGACTCTTCTTCCATACCTTCGCTTATTTTTTTGTTCATTCTGCTTGTAGGCTTTGATGTCTGGAGTCTTGCGTAATTCCAATATAAGTTTATCAACAGTTTTGGACTTTTTGAGGCTTTCTGGTCTTTCCTTTCAATTATTGCCCACTGAACATAAATGTTAAGATTTCCGTGTCTTGTTATCGTGACATTAGAAGGTTGTTTTACCAACATCAGTAGTCCAGCAAAGGGTCTTCCGTTGATTCCTTTTTTTGCTGGATTCATTATTACTTCATAGTTTTCACATATTGGCATTTCCTGAAGCCATGTCTCTTGCAGGCAAATAATTGTGGCACTCATCAAGTGTTGGTCTGATCGATTAAACAGATGCCTAAAGCCTCTTGTGTTCAAAGAGATTAAAAAGTCTGCTTGCTCTTTTCCCTTTGTTTGCTAATCTTTGTTTGGGTTATTTAATGCCGACGCCAACCAGGATCAATCCTTCATGGTCCCTTTGTGTTCGTTCTTGTCATCCATTTGTTTAGTCTTTGATCTTTCCAGACTTGTGTTAGTGAATGTTACTTTTAAGGATTTCCTTCCTTATTGCTCAATAAGCCCTCCATTGTTGTTTTGGTTAGTGTGTTCCATTTTTTAAAATTCTTTTCCTGTTTTTTGTTTGTCTTCATGTTCTTGTGAAGGACTGTCGATCAACCTGTTTGTGTGCTCGTTTACCTCAATCCCAGTTTGAGTAGTTTGGAGCTTCCTTTTATCAGGAGATCTTTAACTTTCCATGATCTTACGTGTAAAATCACCTTTATCCACTCTTTTTCATCTATCTATATATTCTACGACTGCAGTGACGTCTGATGAGATACTTTTCAGTGTTTCTACACAATGAAGTAGGTGTAGCACATTTTTCCGGTTTAGGTTTGTGTCTTTCCTTTTTTTAAAGATATTTTCAAGTCTCACCTTTAATCTGTCAGTGAAATCTGTCCTTTTTGAGTGATGTGGGCTGTGTGCCTTTGTAACCGCAAGTCTTTTCGTGTTCCAGTTTTTAGGTTCAGCTGTGTCTCTCTTTGGCTGGTTAATGTTTGAGTGCTTGTCTGGAGTGCATCTTGATTTTCGCTTTTGCGTCACAGAAAGAAATGGAGATTCTTGCTGATAGCTTTCATCTTCTGTTTCTTCCTCTTGCCTGAGTGAGCTTTCATTTGCCAATTGTTCGCTGTGAATGTTTTGTGATTGTGCCTGCTCTTTTAGAGGCTCTACGTTATCTTCCATGTCTGTTTGAGATTAGTTTAGCTCGATGTAAAACGAGACGTTGTCTATCAAGTCAGGTGTCTTTTCTCTGTCTTCTCCATCAGAGCTGATTTCGCACTCTTCTTCTGTTGTGTCTTGTATTATGTCAACCTTCCGTACTATTACTGCTCCGTTAGCGTGCCCCCCAGCCTCTACATGTTTGTTGCAGGTTGATGGTTTGGTTCGGGGTGGCATGTGGATGTTCCGTAAGAATGCCCGAAATCCGTTTGCCCTTCCCGTGTCCCCGTTTTTTATGTTTAGTTTTTTTCTCTCTGGCATTTCCTGCCATGGTTTTGATTTTGTATTTTGATTGTTGTACTTTGTGCTCCTCTAAATCTTTTCTATCCGTCATTGGGCATGTTTTTCCAAGAAAACTAGGTAGATTGTTCCTTTTCTCCCTTCTACACTATTTGATGGCTTACTTCTGTGATTGTTCCCGTTGGGACCTAGTTGTTCTTCCTGTGCTATTTTCATTTGAAGTGTTGTTTCCTTTTTTTTCACAAGGGTTATCGATACCTCCAACTGCTACAGAGCTTTTCCTTCCATTGATACCTGTCAATTGATTGTAACTGTCTGTCCCTTGTCGTCCTCCTTGCGCCTTCCTGTTTTCTCTTTTCTGTTATCCCTCGAAGCTTCAAAGTCGTTTTCTTTATATCGCTCTGATCTTGTTCGGGTGGCCTTTTAGCATAGCCTGCGTTGGGGTGAATTGGGCTGATTGGAAGTTGCCCTAATCCTCGCACTACCTGTTTTCCTTGTGTTCGCCACCTCAAATTCTCTATGTTGGCCCTTCTCTGTCATCAACCAGTTTTCTCATGCATTTTATGGAGTCCATTAGTGCTTCCATTGTGGTAGTTTTTTTCCCCTTGCTCGTTGCTTGCTAGCTCGCAAAGCTTTCTTAGCCATGATGCTGAAGCTTCAGCCTCTTGGCTTAGTCGCGCTTCGACTTTTGTTGTAAATGTTTACAAATGTACCAATTCGAATGTAGCATTGCAAGCATAGTCGAGTTGTCCTTTACATTTTCATTTAACATCTCGTATAACTTTGTGTATGGTGCTAGCGAGATGGTCATTGCCGCCATAACATTATTGTGGATTTGTATCCCTGCTGAGAAGATGTTTTTCTTCTGTATTTTGCATATTGAGGTCTTTAGTGTTGGAACTTGAGCCAGCTGGAGCCCTTTGGCAATCAGTTCCTTTAAATGGTAATTGTGTTTCCTGAGCGTCTACTCCTTTGGCTCTCTCTCAATGCTTTGTGAGACTACAAGTTTCTGCTGTCTATTTCCTCTGTCCCATCTCTTCTCGTTTTACTGCGTTGTTTACCTTCAATTGTTTCAGTTTGTTGTGACCTTTTTTGTGGTTCCGAAGATTTTACTTCTTCCCCTTGTTCTTTTCTTAAGTTGTTTTCAACTGCCCCTTGATCTGATTTTTCTTCATATTCATGAGGGCTTTCTGTAGATCCTTTGTCATCCCTTCCTTTTAATTCTCCTTGTGGAGATTTCGGTTTTACTTCCTGAGCTGGGGTGTTTGTGCCAATGTTTTAAATGATTGCCAGGTGACCAGGTGTCTTTTCCCTTCATCTTGTTAATGAAACTAATGCGTCATTCGAATTCTCTTATATCGTCCGCTATCGAATTTTGGTGCAGGTTAACATGCCATACTTTCCTCCTATTCCCAGTTAAGGGAGTTGACAATTGTATCCTTGTTGGTTCATTCCTTGAGCCATATAGTGTCACTGTGTTGTCTATGGGCTGTTCCGTCCGCTCTCTGGCATCTTCGTTATGTCTGGAATTTGTTTTTGGACCGGTAGTAAGTCATTGTAGTCATTGTTCACTTCTACATCTATTTCGTCTGTCTCGATGTTGGAATTGTCAGAGGACTCATTTGTTTCTGTGAGTTTGGTGGTGTCTATGCCCTCCATGGACTCGTTTGTTGCCACAATCATTTTTTTGACATTTTTGTTGGATTTGGATTGGTTTGTGTCCTCGCTGCCAATCTCAGCATTTTTTATATCCCGACCTCTACAGTCATATCTTGGGACGTATCAAACATATATTATGGTGGAATTGTGATTTACATTTGGCACTCCAGACCCTTTGTTCGGTGTAAGGATTGCATTGTTGTTTCCATCTTGTATCTCTCCGACTGTGTCATTGAAATTGCCATGCTATACCCTCTCCTTTTGTGGTTTTCGAGCAGCATGTGTTCAAAATGACATTTTTGCTTTCACTTTCGCCTTCTGGCTGAAAGAGCTCTCGGTAGCTACTAACTGTATTCGGGTGCTCCTTCCTTACGGCAGGTGAGTTTCTGTGGTCTTAAGAATTGTGTTGGTGTTTGGGAGTGCCTTAAGTTGCTCCTTGTGGGTTGTATGGGTTGTGTGAGCTGCGGCGGGCTGTCCATGAGAGACGTCTATAAAAGAACCGATCTCAATCAGCTCGGCATCTGTTAGATCGAGAATTGTTGTTTGTACGATCAATGGTTTTGAATTTTCCAGGCCTTCAGCATTCGCTTCACTCTCGAATACAGCCGCGTCCCCTTCACTTGCTCCACTCGCACAACACTCTTGTTCATAATCAGTTTCACTTACAGACTGCTGCAAGGTGCTTAATTTACCTTTTAGCCTTGCGCTCAATATTATGTTGATTGCTTGTTTCCCAATCAGTGTTACGAGCCGCAGCTTGGCCCTTGGGTTTTGGCCGAGTTGATGTATCTCGAAGCTTTTCAACGTCCATGACTCCAGACACTTCCGGACTCTGACTGAAGTATGACTGGCTTACACGCCTCAGTAGGGTTTTTAAAGGAGGTGCCTCCAGTTAAAGATGCAGTCCTTAATTTCAATGTTGCAACAGGCGACAGAAACACGGATTCAATTCTCAACACACTGGAGTACGACTGGACTCCAAATCGGACTCACCCGCCATCCATTTATTCAATTCCACCAACAAGAGTTTAGCAAATATTTTGGCGCACACATCAGTCATGGCTAATAATCTATAGTTGGCCGGATTACGTATTGCACCTTTTTTGAATATGGGCATCACGACAATGCTTTCCAGCGAACATGTATTGTGCCAGTTTCTTTTATGGTTAAGAATATGCTTGTCAAGGTTTTGGCCCAATAACATGAATCTCTTTTGCACATCAGATTCCATATCCCTTCAGGACCTGAAGCCCTGGAGTTGTTTAATTTGGATATAATCCAGTGGAGATCATCAATATCTCATGTTAGGGCATTCATACCCAATTGGATTTCTGACCAATTATAGAAGTCTGGTTTCTTATAATAGAATTGTTCTATATAATGTACCCACTGTTGTTCTGAGGTGCAGTCAATCTCCATTTTTACAATCTCTTTTGCACCTGGGTGTGTTTGAAAGTCCCTTGTTAAATATTAGGAACCAGTTTTTTACAACCATGGAAGTATTATGTCTCTTAACGAAGTTTCTATACTTCATTTTGAGATTAGCATTTTTTTAAATATCACTATCAAGCCCATCACTTTTTAAATTTTTGACATCTTTATATAATATTCTTTTTGCAACTGCTATTATTTATCATAGGTTTTCGATCTGTATGAGCTGTTAGTCATTGTTTTCATTGCTTGCTGTGCAAACTGTTTGGCACCAGAGATAAAGATTCAACATTCAAATATCTATTCATATTGTTTGATCCTGGTTTGACCACTTGTACCAATGTTGAATGTCAGATACGATTGTTTTACCACATGGTCACTTACATTAGTCAGGATTAGTGTCAACTCTCCCATCAGATGGAACATTGTAATCGGGAACAGTATATAGTCAATCCATGATGAACTTTTACCCACCAACCATGAGTGTTGTAGTGAGTTACGATCCTCCATGTTCACAAACAATTTAAATAGACCATTGGTATCAATAAAGGAGGACCACAGATTATACGAGATACAATCATCCTCTGTATAATGTATAAGCGTGGCCCCCAGCCTATCTTTTGACCAAGTCATGTTTTTGTGCCCAAGAGAGGTACATTTCCTCGAGTGTTGGAAGGTGGGTCGCCCAATATCAAGAATAACGACTCAGGGTTTGCTTCCCTCCACAGATCTGTAATTCTTTCAAGCTCTTCAATAATCTCAACTCCATACACATTGTCTGGTGGATTATATACATTTAATATAAGTAGGCTAAGATCTTTATCTGCCACCTTGACTTCCACTTTACCGGCTAATATATTGTGCTGATCTAGGCCTACATCATAGTTTAAGTTTCAGATGATTTTTTGTCCCCAAGGCTAAACCCCCAAACGGTCGACCTCTCATTCCTTTTTGCACTTTTCTGAATAATGTAATACCTATTCAGTTCAAATTCTTTCATTGGACAGGTTTCTTGGAGAGCAAATATGTCAACATTAAGGATATAACTAAGACCTGTTTAGATAAAAAAAAAGAGTGATGGCCTCTAGTATTCCAGGACAAGAAGTCCAATTTATCTCTATGATGTTTTGTTCTATATCAATTGACTTCCTCACAACTCTCCACAACATTCCTTGTCCTACCCTTATCCATACTGGCTGACGAGAGTTTAGCTAGTTCTTCCACAATCCGCTTAACCAAATTGTCTGTGTCAGTATCCACCAAACTGTTTCTCTTTTTCTTATCCTTCACTACTTCCTTAGTAGATCTAATGGGAAGGTTTTTATCAAAATCATATCCTGATTGTGCAAATTCGGCTCAATAGGCCATCATCAATTCCGCTATAATTGGAGATACCAATTGTATAATAGCCCAGTTGGGCTCATAAGGAGAAGTACGGATTTGTACCAGTAGGATATCTTTACTTGAGATGATCACCAGGTCAGGGATCTTGTGAATCAATTCCAGTGTATTCACTCTATTTAAAAAAAGGACTATTGGTAGAAGCGTATATATCTGTGACCTTAATAGAAGATGTTTTCAGTTCTGGGTGGGCCAAGAAGGTTTTTATATCCATTTCTTTTTTTTCATTGTTATGCTAGCTTAGTCCCTGACATTAATATCCTCAGCTTTCACTGTCCCACACTCAGTCAGATTAAGAACATCTGTAGTCTCCCAGTAAGGAGGCTCCTCTATATTTATGTCACTATGCTCAAATGTGACTTTTTTCCACATAACCAGGCGGTTTACTGCTCAGCCATGTATCGATACCATGTGTTTTTTCCTTTCATTCCATACTTTTTTATTCTCCTCCTTGGTATTGTTTTTTTTATTAGTTTCTCCTGCACTAATCAGTCAGAATATCTTATCTGTTTCAATACATCTAGTTCTCTTCTCTTAGCAATGATGTCCGCCAAAGCACCCGAGTTTCTATGTCCACCATTATTCTTAGGCGGAATATTCAGGTGTTTCCTCTTTTGTTTGCACTTCCTATGTCTTTGACATAAAAGATCTTGAACTGATTTAGGTGGTGGAGAATCACTCATCACGTTTACCTGAACCCTAGGAACCACCATCTTCTCAGCATGCACTGTGAGTATAGAGTCGTCCCCATTTATTATCCTCTCTAAAGATCTTTCTGCCACTGCCTGCATTTCCAGTTCATTTTGCACATTAGAGCAGCCTGTCCACGTTATCCTATTGTCATTATTATTATTGCTATCCAGGAGCACATCCACAAGCATAATTAAATCCTGCTTCATTATTTTTTGTTCATTAAGTAAATTGTTACATACTATAAATAAGTTTTTGTTCCGGCTCATAGATAATATCCTCTGAAGAGTCTTGAGGATGAGAGTGAATTATGCCTAGCTGGACAGGTGGCATAAACAGTGGCTGCAATCGTGGCCGGGTCAGGAGTTTTCTCTAAATTGGTTTGAGGAATATAATCTTGCCTAGACATCCCTGCTTCTTCAACAATAATCCTGCCCTGTACTTCACTGGTCTTGTCCCTTAGGTTCAAGCATATATTTAAGAGAGAATTATTGTCTATGAGGTCCACCTCTAACCAATCATCTGTCCCCATAGGGGCATTAGGGTCTAATACCTGGGGCAGACTGTTATCCACCGGTTTATTCAGTACTTTAAAAAAAAGTGGTAATTTTTTCCTGACCCTTGCCGGACTTGCCCCTCTTGTCCCAGACTGTTTCTATGACAAAAATCTCTACAAGCCAATCGAACAGCACTTCTACGTTGGTACCTCTTGCAGATTGGAGGCATCCTCCTATTTCAATTGCGTAGTTTAAAATTCAACAAGGAATATATTAATCAATTCAAGCTATGTCACAAGATAAAATCAATATCAGTTACATATAATACACAACATATGAACGAGCCCAACATAGGGCACACAATACTGCATGTACTAAGGGCTTGCAGTGATTTACAGCATCAATATCGGAGAGCTTTTAGCCCCCGATATACACCCACCACAACACTGCCAAAAAGCACTCACTGGAGTACTCCTTGGTGTCTGCGCCTGGTGGTTTAAATCCTCATTTGGCGGGCTAGGGGCATGGCTAATGTCTGTGCCACTAAAGTTAAAAACATCCAGCAATATACTCCCGAATAGTCCACCTGTAAGGGATAAAAATTTAAGAGCTTGTTTGAACCTTCCAGGTATGTCTCTGTATCACTATAATCAAGGTCGATGCTCGAATACCTGCTCTGCTCGTATAATCCAAATGTTAGTCACAGCGTCACGTGATCCACAGCGAAACAGCGCCCACTGGAGCATGCGCTGGTGCGCATGCCCAGTGGTTTGAATCCTCTTTTGGCGGGCTAAGGGTGGGACTAATGTTCATGCCAAAAAAGTTTGAAACATCCAGCAATATAATCCCCAATAGTCCCCCTGCTCCGCTCGTATCATCCAAATGTTGCTTAGAATCACATTGTTGCGTGATCCACAGCGAAACAGCACTCCCTGGAGCACTCCTTGGTGCTCCAGTGAGTAAACAGACTAGTTCCGCAATTGTTGAGTTAGTGCCGATGTGAACAATCTCTAGTGGGTAATGATGAACTTGACATTTCAACCATTGTGAATGTGTTGAATACCAGTCTATGCAAAGTGAACAAGGCAGTCAACATAATTCAATACAAAGCTTAAGAGAAAGCACACTGAAATTTACCTTCCTAGAAACCTTGGTGCCCAGCCTCAGGGAAGCCCTCCTTCTTGAAAGTACCTGTCGGCAGGGATATGTAGGGGCACCGATGACAGTAATTTGCCAAAAGGTAGACTATAATCATGAAGGAGTCTCACAAGAGGACCCCATCTTTACCATCCCGAAAACGTAATGGCCACATGGAAAACTGCAAATTAACGTGCAGTGGCAAAATGTTTCTGGTGATCAGGAAGGTATTGCCCAGATTAGGAGTAATTGACACATTCCCATTCTCCGTCCTTTCCTTGAACCTCTCCCCTCCTTCCCTCACATTACCTTCCTGCTTTGAAGTGGCATGGTACAAAACTTGAATGAATAAATAAAAGAAACAAGTGTGCCCTCAAACACAGGGACTTTCATGGCCAAAACATGGGCAAAACACTCTCCCAAAGAGAACTAGACTGTTTAAGTGATTCATCCGTTCAATCAGACATGACCCCCTTAGGGAGAAAGTGCCCCAAAGGCACAGTATGAGTAGGTATAAGATTGCACACACCCCCCTAGCAGCTGCCCCTTACACAGGATGTGGTGCATGTTTGAAAATCCTATCCTGCTCCACTTCCCTCATGGATACATTATCAGAAAAAAAGGAACAAGTTACTTACCTGTAACTGTTGTTCTCCAGCATGGGTCTGGCATGGATTCACATGCTCATGAATATTCCCCGTCGTCAGGCCGGGAATACTCAGTAAAGAAAACATCAACATCAGTTTTGTTTCTGATCTGTCTTTCTCAGTAGTAACCAATCACTGGTCTCTGGGTCATACTACCCCCAGCCAATGACTTCCCTCTCCCTAAGCCCCGCCTCTGGCAGCCATCCTCAGATTTGGTAGCACGCAAAGTGGCAGTATGACCATGTGAAGAGCCGCAGAGGAGTAGGAGGGAGGGTTTGCATGTGAATCCATGCCAGACCCATGCTGGAGAACAACAGTTACAGGTAAGTAACTTGTTCCTTCTCCAGCATGGGGTCTGGCATGGATTCACATGCTCATGAATATAAGAATACATAGCAGTACACACATGCACAACCAACGGGAGGTGGCAAAGGCTCAACATTAAGCATTACATCAAAACTCAACATTAAGCAATTCTTACCTCCTCACCAGGCTCACCTTAGGCGAACAGGTTGCGCAGCACTGCTTGGCCGACCCTGGACTCCTCCCTGGAATCCCGGTCGATGCAGTAGAATCTCGTGAAGGTGTGCATCGACCTCCACGCAGCAGCCCTGCAGATGTCCAGCAGGGGCACACCAGACAAGAACGCTGTGGTAGCAGCGATTGTTCTGGTCGAATGGGCTCTCGGACGGCCAGGCAATGGTCGGTTTGCCAACCGATGACGGTGCATGATGCAGCCAGAGAGCCATCTGGAAATGGAAGCCTTCAAGAGAGCCTTCCCTTGGTTCACAGGTCCAAAGTTCACAAATAGCTGTGATGTCTTCCGAAAACTCTTTGTGCGGTCCACGTAGAACTTCAGCGCTCTAGCCACATCCAACGAGTGCAAAGTCGTCTCGGCCGGCGACGAAGGCGACGGGAAGAAAACAGGTAACACCAAGGGCTCATTGAGGTGGAAGTCCGACGGCACCTTGGGCATAAAAGGAGGGGTACGTCCTCAGCACCACCCTCATGTCGTGAAAAGTCAAGTATGGAGGCTTGCCGGATAGGGCCTGGATCTCTCCCACTCGTCGTGCGGAGGTGATGGCCATAAGAAATGCTGTTTTCCACGACAGGAACTTCAACAGTGCTGAATGCAGGGGCTCGAATGGCACCCCCATGAGCCTGGTCAGCACCACGTTGAGCTCCCACGCCGGGGCAGGGGCCTTCACCGGCAGGAACGATCGGAACAGTCCCTTCATAAATTCCTTCACCAGGCGATGGGACCACAAGGATGCCTGTCCTGTGGTTCTGGTGTATCGGGAGATCGCAGGCAGATGTATCTTGATGGAGGCGTGAGCCAGTCCAGCCTTGGCCAGCGACAGTAGGTACGGCAGCACTTGAGGAGCCGTAATCTGTAGAGGGTTAATCTTCTGTGCACGGCACCAGACAGAGAACCTCTTCCACTTATGTCCATAGCACTTGAGAGTTGAGGACGCCCTGGCCTTTGCAAAAACCTCTCTGCAGTCAGCCGGAATATCGTCCCCTCCAAACTCTAGTGCTGCAGGAGCCAGGCCTGCAAGTTCAGCGACTACAGGTCGTGGTGAAGTATGGCACCTCCTTCTCTGGAGAGAAGATCCGCGTCCGTCGGCAGCTTGACTGGTGGGGACGCTGACAAGTCCAGAAGGTCCGGGAACCAGATCTGTCTCGGCCACGCCGGTGCAACGAGGATCATCCTGCACCGGGAACTCTTGAGCTGGTTGACGAGTCGGAGCAGCAACGGAAACGGAGGGAACGCATATAGGAACAGGCTGTCCCAGGGGAACGAGAAACCATCGCCCATGCTCCTTGGCTGGGGAAACCTGCTGGCGAACCTCTGGCACTTGGAGTTCGTCGCTGTCGCAAACAGGTTGATCTGCGGTTTTCCCCATCGTCGGAAGAGTCGAACCACTTGATCCCGACGTAGTTCCCACTCGTGGCACGAGCGCAGCTCCCTCCTGAGTGAGTCGGCGATGGTGTTTTTTATCCCTGCCAGATGAAAGGGCACCAGAAACATCCCTTGGGCGACGGCCCAATGCCACAGATCCTGGGCTTCCTTGGAGAGAGCTGGGGATCTGGTTCCTCCCTGCTTCCGGATGTAGAACATTGTGGTGGTGTTGTTGGTGAAGATTCTCACCACCTTGCCCTTGAGGGACGGGAGAAAGGACCTGAGAGCCCAGAACACTGCACGGAGCTCCAGGATGTTGATGTGGAGCGGTTTCTCCCCCGGTAGCCAAAGGCCTTTCGCGTGAAGTTCTCCGGTGTGCGCTCCCCACCCTTCCAGGGAGGCCTCCGTCGTCACCGTTATCTGGTGAGATGGGGTCTGAAAGTCTGTGCCCGCCGTCAGATGAGCGCGGGTGCCCCAACACTGAATCGCTCGTCGGGAGGTCTCGTTGAGCGGGATCCTGTCCTCGAAGCTGCCTGTCGCTTGGATCCAGCGGGCGTTGAGGAACTCTTGCAGAGGGCGCATCGGAAGCCTGCACAGGCGCACGAGATATATGCAGAAGGACATCATCCCGAGGAGGGACTTGATGGACCTCACCCTGGCCACGTCTGTGGCCAGCAGACGCTGCACCTTGCCCAGGATGGCCTTCGTCCTTTCCTCCGACGGCGAGGCCAGGCGCGCCACTGTGTCGAGCTTGGCTCCCAGAAACAGTGCGACTTGCAACAGGACCAGGTGGGATTTGGGAAAGTTGATGGAGAATCCCAGGTCCGTGAGCAGATGGACGGTCTTCGCTGTGTGTCCTATGGCGAGCTCCCTTGTCCTTGCTCGGATGAGTCAGTCGTGTAGACATGGATCCCCTACCTGCGCAGCCGCGCCGCCACCGGTGCGAGGCACTTGGTGAACACTCTGGGTGCCGACTTCAATCCGAACGGGAGGGCCTTGAACTGGTAGTGCCGTCCTTGGACCACGAACCTGAGGAACTTTCGGTGTCCTTTTAGAATGGGGATGTGGAAGTACGCATCCTCCAAATCCAACGACGAGAGGAAATCACCCTCCTCCAGCTGTCCCAGCACGTGCTGGAGGGTGACCATCCAGAACTTCTGTGCCTTGATGTACTTGTTCAGTCGTCGCAGGTCCAGGATGGGGCGCCATCCCCCCGTTTTCTTTTTCACGAGGAAGTTCCTTGAGTATACTCCGGAGCCCCGCAGCCTCTTCGGGACGAGCTCAATGGCACCTTTTTTGAGCATCGCCCTTACCTCCAATAGCAGTTGAGGATCGTGACTTTCCTTCCTGGCCACAGATGGAATGCGGGGGCATTTTTTTAGAAATTCGAGGGCGTGCCCCTGGGCCAGGGCGTCCAGCACCCAACGGTCGGTGGCGATGGACTCCCACACGCTGATGAACTTCACCAGCCGGCCTCCCGCCGGGGTGCTTCGGTGGGGGCCCGACACCACGGTCGGTTCAATCTTGCTTGGAGGACGCCTTGCCACCTTGGCCTCCCTGGCGATGACGGCGGGGTCCACCCGACTTGCCTCGTCCTCTATAGGCTTCCTGCGACAAGGAGCAGGCCGCTTGGCGGTAAATAGAGGAGCCACCGCCGAATCCCTTGGAGGCACCCTGCTTGCCTCCGGTGCTCCGAAAGGACAGCCTTCGTTGCCGGAGAACGCCTTGGGCCTTAGCTGTCTTCGTGTCCGCCTTGATGGCTTGGAGGGACTCATCCACTGTTTTCCCAAACAGATTGTTCCCTTCGAACGGCATGTCCAAAACCTTGGCTTGTACGCCCTGGCGGAAATCCATCGCCTTGAGCCACCCTCTTCGTCTAAGGCAAACGCTGTTGCCTAGCTGGCGGAAACCAGTGTCGGCAATGTCCGTTGCCACCGTAATGGCGTGGTACGACGCCACTTCGCCTTCTTGCAAGATCTCCAGGGCCTCGGCCCTCTTGTCGTCCGGTAGGAAGTCCAACAGGGGGGCGATCTTGTACCATAACTCCCTGTCGTAGCGGGCCACGATCACAAGGGCGTTGGCCACCTTAATCGTTGTTGCCGCCGACGAGATAACTCGTCCCATTGAGTCCAGCTTCTTTCCTTCGCCGTCCGGCGGGGAAGTTGATGTTGAGGCCGAAGCCCCCCCGCTTTCTTCTTGGCCGACGCTGGGATGACCGAGTCAGGGGTCGGTTGTGCCCTAAGGCACAAAGGGGCCACGTCGGGGACCCAGTACTTCTTCTCATACCGATCCCTCTTGGCAGGCGTCGTGGACGGGTTCTTGAGAAGGGTGAGGCCCTCGTCCCAGATGTCATCCAGCAGAGGCCCAGCGAGGACTGTTTTCCTCTTGGCCTCGCGCCATTGGTAAAGGAAGCCTTCCTTTTTGTCTTCGGGGCAGAGCTGAAAAAGCTTGGATGCCCTGGCGATCATTGCATGGAAAGATCCGATCTCGTCGGGCGGGGAGGCCCGGGCTGGGGGCGATGGGAGCTCCGTCCCGTCGTCATCGCCGTTGTCGTCGGTACCCGTCGTGGCCGTGTCCGTTCCTGTGTCATCCCCAGGGACGGGGGACGTGGGCAAAAGTTGAGTAGGCTGCGAGGGCTGAAAAGACAGGGCTGGATGGATCTGTCTTCTCTTGTTCAGGGGGCTTCCCGCCGGGCCTGGCTCTGGCTCCTCCGTAGAGCTTGGTTCCGGTTCCTCCTTCGGTGGTAAGGGAAATCTCGTCCTCATCTCCGAACCTAACGATTGTATTGCCAGCTCCGGAAGCGACGGGTGACTAGGACCCTTGCCGGCGCCGCCGTCACTCTCGTTGTCACCTTCGTCGGGATCCCTCCCGTGGGAACGGGCCTCTTCGACGCCCTCTAAGACTTCTACCAGCTCCTCCTTGGATGCTGTGTCCGTGTCCACAATGGCCACGGGCCCCCTCCCTTTTTTTCCGCCAGGGTCTACACGGGTGTCTTTTCGATGGGTCTGAAAGAGGCTTCCCTCTGCGGAGGCAGGGAGACTCTGGGCCCCAAGGTCGCTTCCACTGGTGTAGCCTCCACAGGCTGCACCAGGGCCGCTGCGACTTCCTCGATAGAGGCCTTGGCCGGGTGAATCAAGGCCTTTGCCACCTTATGCGGGCCTGTGGCCTTCACCTTGGGGGGAGGGTCACTGCCTCGCTCCCCCTAGGCGGGGGCCTCTGCAGAAGCTTCGCCGGGTTCTTGGCCTTCCTCTTCCCTGAGCCAGAGCGTTGGCTCGTGGTTGATGGCGCTGGGGAGGATGCGCCCTGCCTGGCAGCCGAGGAGCCCGACCGTTCGGCGCTCCCGGTGCCCGCGGACTCGCTGTGCTTTGCCTTCTGTTGGGCCCCCGTCACCAGGGCACCCTCACAGGACTTAGAAGACTGCTCAGACTTCTTATTCTTCTTCTCACCTGACGGGCTCTTTCCTTCCAGCCAGTTGGAGAGACAAAGGTGTCGGTCCCTGATGGTCTGTACCGACATGTTCCCGCAAAACGCACAGTCCTTCTCCACGTGTGTTTTGTCCTCATGAAGGCAGTAGAGACATTTCGAGTGCTCGTCCTCCTTGAACACATTCTGCAGCTGGCATCCAGGGCAAACCCTAAACGGCTATCCGGGCGTCGAGCTTCCGTTCTCCTGGGCCATGTTCGGGTAGGCCGCAGAAACTCCTGGACCCCTCCAAGAAGCATAACTCGACGAAATCTTCACCCTTGAGGGGCGTAAAAAAATCTGACACGGATCCCTGTTAATCGGATGTAGAGACGGTGGAGCTTGAGGCTCTATTTGACCGAAAAATGAGAAATTCTCTGTGAAAAAGCGCAAAAATGCAGCAAAAGCTTGAGAGCTAAACACGAGGACTCCCAACACTTGAGCGGGAGGTAAAAATCTGAGGATGGCTGCCAGAGGCGGGACTTAGGGAGAGGGGAGTCATTGGCTGGGGGCAGTATGACCCAGAGACCAGTGATTGGTTACTACTGAGAATGACAGATCAGAAACGGAACTGATATTGATTTTTTCTTTACCGAGGATTCCCGGCCTGACGACGGGGAATATTCATGAGCATGTGAATCCATGCCAGCCCCCATGCTGGAGAAGATCTCAATTTGTCTCTGTTCCCATCTGACCTCTCAATTTTGCATTGTCAGGCATACGTTACATGGGAAATACAAATGAGACATGGGAAGCAGGCAAGGAATCGAGCCCCGTCGAGGAAGATGGCAATAGTTTGTCTTCTATTCTATCACTGGGGGCTCTAACGTGGTGAAGCAGATGATGCTTTGAGGTATTTTAAACAGTAGCTCAAAGTTAAAGTTATTTTGTTGATTTTTAAATATTCCAATTATAGGATGACCCTTTTCATAACATTAATGTTGTCTTGTGTGCTTGCAGATGAGAAAAATTGCCATTTGGTCTATTAGGGCGATTCCTAGATAGGACTGCTTTGGAGCTTGCGGTTCTATTTTCCATAGCGTCTGTTGGGGCAAGGTTGCATTGCCGAATAAAGAAATTGGCAAGGTAGCTGATTCAATCGGAGTTTTGAATATGTGCCACTGTTATCACAGAGATAGGAATTTGAGGTAAAACCGCATTCCTGTGTCCCCCAAAAGGTTAATAAATTACTAACTCTTTCCGTTGCTTGCTCGCCTCTGCATAAAAATCATTAAACATATGTTCGCGGTTCCATCAGTCTGCACCTCTCACACTGCTTTGTACACCCTCTGCAATTAATTTGTTGTGCTGAAAGCTGAGCATTACAGAATTCATAGGTGTTGGCCTCTCCGACCTTGTTGGTTTTGGGATGGGAGTTCTGTGGGCTATTTCGATGAGGAGATCTTGAGTGTCTGAGGTGTGAAGTGTGAAGCTGCTCTCAACATTCTGGTGATGAAGGTGATAAGCTAGTCCCACCTCCTGGGCCCACCATCGACACACTCACAGCATAATTATATTACAATACAATCTATTGTCTTGATGATCATTTGTAGTTGTGAGACTCTGGATTTCACAAACAGGTGTGTCACGCTCTGTCACAAAGGTTTCAATTATTTCCAGATGTGCAGACCTTGTATGCGTTCCGCTTGGGATGGCATTCAGACACCCAATTCTTTAATTGATTTCATAGTATTCTCACTGTTTTGATTTGATTACTCATGGCTCTGAGGAATGCTTCCACGAAGGGTCTTCTTGGATGTATTATACACCTTTTCGAATGTATTTGAGGCTGATCCACCAACACTACTAGCCCCAGAGACAGAGGTCATGTTGCAGCACAGCCACAAACATGAGTGTGTTCTCAAATATCAGGTGCAATATCGAGAGTATACAGCTGGAACTGGTGGCACACCGCAAGTGAAAGCACTTCACGGTGCGTCCACCACTTGTAGATGTCTCCAGTAGGTCGTAACACACTTTTGATACTAGCAAGCAGAGTCCCCGCTGCAGCTTCCCGTGAGTCTGTTGCCCAATTCTGCCAGCACCTGAAGTCCCGAAGTTGGTCCATCAAGCGGGACAACCTTGCCCTCCAAGTACCTGCTTTCCGCAGTCAACTCTGATTTCTACTGGGTTTTACACTATCTTTGCCTCAGGTGCATCTTTAACTCTGCCATCCCAGCTTCCTGAGTCTGCAGCTTACAGGAGGGTTATTAGCAAAGCAGGGCGGACAGTGGCATTCTCTAAGCATTCGGCATTTGGCTAGCCAGATCATTGTTTAATTATGATATGGGAACATATTTGTGTGATGAGAAAAAGGAGACCCGACATCCTAAACTACCTTGCAAGCTCATGCAGAACTGCTTTATTACTTTCAATCTTTTAAAACGTTTTAAATGTGCGTCTTTTAATATTTGTACACAGAGGCAAGACTTGATGAAATGTATTTTAAAAATGTGTGTTTACCTCTTCTAATCATGAACAAGACAATAAAAAAAAGAACAGAAAAAATAGGACGACCACACTTGACATATAAAATAAATATATATTTACAAGTAAATAGGACTTAACATTTAAAATGATCAAATAAATTACTTATTTAAAAATCAATGCTCATTTTCATCAACAAGCAAAGTGCATTAGCAACAAATGTAAAATCATGTTTCTTTGTCCATTTTTGATTTCTCAAGACACATTTTCTTGAAGTGGTGTGGGTGATCCACATCGTCCGATGTAATATTTTCTCTGCAATCTAAATAGGAGATAATCACAAGATTGAGTTAGATATTTCAGATTTGAACAAAATAAACATTTTTAATTTGCCTTAAGATCACAGTAACAATATATGGTAGCCAGAAAGTCTTGCACCATGTGCCAACAATGCTGCACAGATACACGAGCAACCATTTTCTAAGAGAGAATAACATTTATTCGGCATCAGTCATTACCAAAAAATGCACATCACGACATAAATGATAAAATATAAAACCAAAACTCTAATATTGTTATAAAAACGGTCTACCGTACCTTCTGAGAGCCTCTTTTACAAACGTCTAATATAAAATCCAAATAATTAAAATTCATAAATAAACACATAGCATTCGAGATGTCTCTGATGCCAAACTTAACAAAACGATTTCTAAAAGACGTTCTTCTAAAAGCATTCAAAACAGGACATGTCAACAGGAAATGTAAAATATCTTCAAACCCTAACCCACAAGAACATTCTTTATGGCCACTCAACTAGGTAATTCTTGCTAAAAATGGTAAGATATTTAAGCGAACCATTAATATTATTTTGCTATGCTCTGGAAATCTCAAGGAGCTTACAAAGCCTTGCTCAACAATATTCAAGTGGAAGGCGACGGAAAATGCCATTGACGGTAATGAGCATAAGCGATTCATCATGCATACTTGTTCCAGCCTAACAGCCTTATCCCTAAGAACAGTCTTCAGTTATGCTGGTCAATTAATTTGATTAAGTACAATTATTTATCTGAATATTTCTGTATTTGTACCATGTATATTTCTCTTGGGCTGGAGACAGCCTCATTTCCCTCTCTGCACTTAGCCTAATGGGGTTTTGAATAACAAACCTATTGTTTTTAACATAACATTCCAAAAACCTACGCTCAACAAGAACATCAATGCTATGAACCCCAAGTTCTGCTCGTAAAGCATCCCCTGCAGCACTGGGGCCAATGGCTTCTATATTCCTTAGGAATTTGTTCTGTACCACATCCAATCTTGGGCAGTTAGAGAAGCCCCATATTTCAGAGCCGTATAATGCAGACAAATGTACTTTAGCTTCCATTACCCTTAAACATGTATCCATTCTCTTACATCCATATTTATAATAGAAGCACCGTAGACCTCTAAATCATGTTTGAATTAGTTTTACTATCCTTTTAATATGATGGTGCCATTCCAATGGAACAAAATGCCTGAATAGTTATGTGTATTCTCCACTAAGATATTGACATAATTTATAGCCCACACAAAGATCTTTTTACAATTTCCAAATTGCACTTTCTTTGTTTTCTCGAAATTCAGTTCAAGACCATCTTCTTAAAAAAACCTAGCTGCTGGAGATCAGAAAAAACAGGCAGAAATAAAAAGCCTGAGACCTGACCCAAGCGCAACCCACCAGAGCGTCCACCACAGGAGCAGGAACCAGTCCCACCTCCACCCATGAGAGACGATTGAGGTGTAGACCTCCAGGCTGGAATATTGTACTCAACGACCGGATAAACCCAAGGGGCACAACACTATGTATAGAGTGAAGCCCACCTCAGCCATGCATGGAACTTAGGCTATGCGGCCCGGCACCCCACCCCACCAGATACGTCACACTGGCACTGCCAAACCCATTGTGCTTCTGAAGCCAGTGACGCAACTTATTTGTATGTTTGTTGTTTGACTTTCTGGTAGCCGACTGTTTTCTTCTACCAGCAAGTTCGGGCGATAGATGCTTCAGGTTGGGACGGAGTATAGGGGCAACGGGAAGTTTGTAAAGTTTATTATTGTTCTCCAATTCACTAGTTGGAACATAGACACACATGGCACCCTCAAGCCTACCTCGCTGATTCGCATACATGCATCGCCCTCTAGTTTTCCCTCATGCAAGGACGCATACAGGACAACCAAGCAGAAATGGTTGGAAACAGTGTTAAGGCGTTGACATTTCTGACATGGAAGATTAATGACTTGGGCACTGGAATAAAACGACGCCTAGTTATCCAGTTTCTGAATAGACACTCCCCTGATATTGTTCTCCTCACAGAAACATATCTAGCAGGTACTACATGCAATTTATTCCGACGCACGAACTACCGCACAGCACTACATGCTGGCTTCTCCATGGGCTCCAGGGGAGTTCTGACATTGTTGCACAAGAGGTTCCCCCTCAAAATGTCTAAAGTGATACAGGACACTAGTGGTAGATATGTCCTGCTACACGGCACACTATGGAATGAAACCCTTAGCATTCTAACAGTGTATTCTCCGAGCTGATCCCGGACATCACCCCCGTAATCACAGCCCACGCAGCTGACATTTGGATAATGGGGGGCGACTTCAATGATGTGATGGATGTAACAGTAGACCGCACACAACTGCAGGGCAGAAATCCTATGGCAGGCACCAAGCTTGCCACCTTTACCTCTGTGCTCGGACTAATAGATGTATGGCGAAACCTACACCTGATGGAATGTGGATATTCCTAGCATTCTGGAGTCCATGCCTCCCCCTCGAGACTAGACTATTTCTTCCTTCCAGAAATAGACGCATAGTGCCACTTTGCTTCCATGTGGTATATCCAACCATTCACGAATAGGCCACTCCCCCCACCCCTCACGGCGTCTAAATAACTACTACCTCGGCTTCCTGGAACTTATTGAACATATTCAACAGACAACAACCGCTTACTTTGAACTGAATACCGGAACAGTAGACAACCCAGCAACACTGTGGGAAGCATATAAGCCAGTACTCGGGGGTGAGATTCTCTCCTGGACCTCAGCCCACAGAAAAAACCACCGACAAGTGGTGACAGAAGCAGAGGGAGAAGTAATGCAAAAGGAAAGGAGCACATAACCATTGGGTCCCCTGACACACACCGATCCCTCCTAGTGGCTAAGGAACGCCTTTGTAATGTAGCTCTAAATAATGCTAAACAGACGTACTTGGAGATGCGCATGAGAATTTATAAAACTGGGGACAAAGTTGGCAAGATCCTGGCCGTGCTGGAGCGAAAAGGTGCTGGCCACCAGCATGTCAGGCAAATTTAAACAACGCAGTTGAGACTATTACAATCTGATCGCGATATAGCCTAGGGTTTCACTGTCTATTATGCAGACCTATACAAAGCCCCCAGTGAACCTATCAACACCACTCTACACGAAGACATTACATTCCCCTGCCTAGACCCTGCACAAAAAACACTCCTGCATAATGACATTACGGAAGATGAGGTAGTATGGGCAATGTCACAACTGCAATCAGGGAAAAGACCAGGACCCAACAGGTTCCCAATAGACATATGGAAGAAACTTGAAGGGAATGAGATGGTCCTGCACCTGTTCAACATGTTCCGGCATTGTAAGGAGCAGGAAATCCTACCCCCTGATCTACGCAAAGCTAATATAAGTGTCCTCCCCAAACCAGATAAGCCCCCGGATCTCTGTAGCTCATACAGACCGTTCTCCCCATCAACAGCGAGACGAAAATCTTGGTGAAAATCCTCACAAACAGATTACAGAGAGTAATATCGTCGCTGGTCCATCCTGACCAGTGTGGATTTATGCCACAAAGATCCACGCGCATGAACATTCGTAGGCTTTATCTTATATTGGAAAAGGCCTATACCCTCCAAGAACCTCTAGCAATGCTGGCAATTAATTTTGAGAAGGCCTTCGACTCGGTCTTCTAGGAAGCCCTCTGGGAAATCATGACGCAAATGGGGTTCGGGAAGCCTTTATGTGATGGGCCCAGCTCCTGTACGGATCTCCAGTGGCGGAGGTCTGGGTAAATGGGTGGCCCTCAAGGCTTTCAGCTGGGGAAGAGAACAAGACAAGGGTGCCCCCTCTCTGCATTACTTTTTGCACTAATTATCGAACCCCTAGCCATACTTCTACGTCAAACAAATTTGTGGATGGGCTTCTGCTGACCTGAGGGTGAAGAGGATAAAATCTCCCTATATGCAGATGACCTAACATACTTAAGAGACCCGGTTCGCTCCTGCCCAGAAGTTACAAAGGTACTTGAAATGCATGGGTCCTTTAGTGGTCTAAGAGTGAACTGGAGCAAGTCCATTCTTGTCCCAGTCAAAGGGGAGGCGCAAGCAATCCCGCCACATTGCCCGTATCGCATTCAATTAGAAAATGTTCGCTACCTAGGGATACAGATCACGACAAATATTTTGGAGTACACAGCTAGGAACCTACACCCGATCATGGAAAAGTTTGCAGCGGATGTCCAACACTGGGTGTTACTCCCACTGACATTGCTAGGTAGAGCTGTGCTTTGTAAAATGCTTGCCCTACCACGCTTTCTATACATCCTCCATAATGCCCCACTCCGGATAGCAGACCTAGAATTCCATAAGACTGATAGTAGTCTCAGCCAGCTGCTATGGAGTGAAGGGCACTCGCATATTGTATTATGAACGCTGCAATGAACTGTTTGGTTGGGTGGTGGAATTAGGCTGCCCCACCGCAATCGTATTACTAGGCTAGCCAAATGGCGGTGGTCAATGACATCCTACACAGACAAAAAACTACCCCAGATTCGAGCGGAGATCGCCACGAAGCGGGCCATGTCCCCGCTCATGTGCCTTCACCAACTCTACTGAAACCTCCTCCCCCCACAATGACAGCCCACATCACCCTGATCTGGAAAGACACTCACAATCATATTGACTGGGATGAAAAGATTACCCCAGTGCAAACACTATGGAAAAACAGTAACCTGCCTGAACTGGGCACACTACCGCTATGGCTGAGCTAGATAGCAGTAGGGATAAGTAAAATAGGAGATGTAGTAGTCGAGGGCAAACTGACCTCCTTTGATGATCTGTCTAAGTTTTGGCCTCCCCCTCACAGAACACTATCGCTACCTCCAACTAGCACATGCACTGCTAACACATCTCCCTACACTATCGGATATGCCAGAGTGTACACCACTGGAGAGGAATATAGTGATAGAGCGTATACCCAGCAGAATCACCTCCATCATGTACAATGTCATATCCTCCTTTGCCACATCTGACTCATGTAACCTAAAGCTCAAATGGGAGAGGGATGTTGGACCGATACAATCGGAAGACTGGCTGGGAGCACTGATGTACCCGCAGGAGACCGCGATCTCTGCCAGAATTCGACTGATACAGCAACATTTTTTACATAGAGTATACTACCCACGAGTCAAACTGTATCAATGGAATCGTGCCACCAACCCCAATTGTTTACGATGTCTGCAGGAAGAAGGCATGTTCTTTCATATCTTGTGGGAATGCCCCCATATTCAGTAATACTGGCAGGAATGCTGTACTCGGCTCAATGACGTTCTGTGACATACCGTTGCTAGAGATCCAAAATTGATGCAGTTTGGTATTGTGGAGGAGGGAGAGGTGACACGCTGTGAGAATATATTCCTATCCATGGCCACATGATTAATCAAACGAAATATAGCGAAGCTGTGGGGATCCGGTGTCACTCCGCTCCTCGCACAATGGGTAGTGGATGTAAACATCTGTATGTCAATGGAGTACTGCATATATACAGCCAAAGGGTGCCCTGGGAAAGCGAAAAAGATCTGGCAGAAATGGGAAGATGCAAATTGAAACATACCTAGAACATCGCACTAATATATGGGAATGGGTACAGAGGGTGATGCACTGTGCTAAATGTTACGCTCTTATGCTATTGTGTAGATTATGTTATGATGGATTTGTATGTTCTATTATTATTGTTACAAAACCAATAAAATGCATAATTTAAAGACTGTTAGAGACCCTTGTGTGTTATGTAGGCCAGAGCCTTGTCATTGGCATACATTAGTGCCCTGTATTTTGTTCCATTAATAACCAGTGAATTAGTCTTCATCAAAGAATTGCATGGTTCAAAATCTGATAAAAATAGGACAGACAATAATGGGGGAATGGGGCACCCTTGTCTAACCCCTTTATTAGTAGCAAATTCCTTGGAATAACTAGTCAAGTCTGGGCATCTTATGACAGCAGATATTTCTGTATTTAAAAGTTGGATTAGCTGAAGTAATCCTGCAGGCACACCCAGCCTGTTCAGTTTTTTCCACAAAATGGCCCCATCTCAAGATTTTGAATGCTTTCGACAGATCCAGTAATGCAACAAAAACACATCCCTCCCTAATCGCAACATATATTTTTCTATAATTATATTCAATAAATAGCAGTGGTCCACCATGAGATAGCCTTTTCTAAATCCTGCCTGTGTTTGGGAGAGAATGCTGTTAATATCTGCCCATTCTAATAAACCTTGTCAAAATACATTTTGAAAACATTTTACTCGTACTGTCAAGCAAAGAGATACAATGTGTATCACTGCCTGAACATTTTTTTTTTTTTTTAATCAGAACAATTAAACTATTTTTCCATGACGCCGGCAGTATCTGAGATCTCCCTATAGCGTTAAAAACCCTGGCGAGGGTGGGGACCCATCACATAGGAAACTACTTAATGACCTCGATATTAATACCATTTGGTCCAGATGCTTTTCCACCCCTAGATGCCAAGAAGGAGGCAATAACTTCTTCTTCTATAAATAGTGGACTATCAGTGGCAATAGCTCCATACCCTGTCATAGGGCTACCAACCCGTGATGGATTAAATAACATTGCTGAAAAATCGGAACTCCAGACCTTAGGCTCAATTACACTGATGTCATAATTCACTGGGTTTTAGCCCTTTAGCTACCATCCTGCAAAACACCAGAATATTATTTTCTCAAACCATTTGATCCAAACTGTCCCACAGTTTTTCTGTGTGGTCAGCTTTTTTTTCTTTTTACATAGGCTTTTGTAGCCCAGCTTTAAAGCATGAAGTACCCCGCCTTCAGCACCGTGATCTTAATTTCCTGACATAATTTCAGTTTTGCCAGTTAAGAGCACCACTAATATCTGTCATAGCAGCTCAAAAGAGACAACTATTTTGAAATCACCCTCATGACGATCAAGTATAGCTCATTTTAGGAGACCAATATCTACACGATTTAACATTGTTTCAATCAGTCCCTTATTTAAGCTAATTCTTCTTGAATATGGCTTGCCAAAGTCTCTTCAATTATCTAGCCAGGTTCATCACCTGGTATTTCCCACTTAACCACCAGGGGATTATGTTCACTCTATGACCAATTAATAACAGAAAAATCTAGAATATTTGTATGCACAAAATAATTTACCAACCTGTCATCAATAACAGAGGCCCGCACCCCTGATCTAAACGTGGTCTTCCGAGGACTATATCCAAAGCATCTTCCATTTAACTCTACCAACCAGACATGCTTCATGAAGTCATTAATCAGACATCCCCTGGCATCCTGTTTTGGAAGAAACAGACTATGATCCGGGAATGCCACAAGCCTTAGCTAAGGCGGACTGGTCCTCCTCAAGTTCTTCCTTTGCCCCTAATTTTGCATTAAAATCCCCCAATATCAAGCAGCTAAAATTGTCATTGTGTGACAGGAAATTACTGAGAATACCCCCAGTCTTAAACAAATGACCATATACCTCCTTGGGGTGAATATACATATTAATGATACAGAGTTTCTCACCTAGACTTGGTTTAATATGTAGAGAACCTATAATACCTACTTTATTATCAGAATCATGTCCCTCCACTTTGGCAGGGAGACTTACGAATAAAAGTAGCAATTCCAGCACTTGGGCGACCTGGTCCTAATTGCCTTGCATCAACTGAGAATACTTGAAACTCTTTAAAATAGTTCAATAGGCAGCTCTCATCAACAAGGCATGCTTCCTGCGTACAAATTACTTTGTGCTCTATAAGCAATTATTAGGACATGCTTGGGGGTCCATGTGTAATGCAGCCATATACTGACTCACATGCCTGAAGTGAAATTCTGCTTTGAGTTAACGTATAGGGGAGGGAACTCGTCTCAGATTGTGTTCCAATTGGTCCATAAAAAGAGGATTATCATCAACAGAGGGAAATAAAATACTACATTGGGATTGTACTGATTTGGTGTCATGCAAATGACATGTGTTATGCTTTGTATCTTTGAACACCTGAATACCCTTATGTGACCGTGCTTCTCTACAATGTATTACACATGCCCTAAAAAACGGGTTGACCAACCACAGAACATACAGTCTGATCAAATCTGTGTCACAGTAAAAATATTAAAAAGATAAATCTCGGACTCCCAGAATTTCTGCTATTCTAAACCTTATAAATTGCGCAAAGGAGGCCTTTTACGTTTGCACGCAAGTGCACGCTCCATGTAATTTCGACATTGTCACTATGCAAAAGGAAGCAAAAATCAGGAAAAATACTGTTTACTCCTTTCTGCCCCTAGTATTGCAAAATGTAAAAATGTCACCTGCCTTTTATGCATGGCATGTAGTATTTACAATAGATCCTTAATGAATCATCCTGCTTTTAGCAGTCGAAAAAAGCAGGTGCTTTCCATAGGAATCCAATATTCTAACGTCAGCAAGAAAATCAGGTGCTGGAAAAAATGCATGTGGATTTGTACGAGCGATCGAATGGAGGTGGCGAAAGTCCACTCTGTGTACCCGCTCCGCCAACAAATCAAAGAAAATGTGGCAGAACGTAAAAGTATGCGGAAAATGGTTTGGCATGCCAGAGGGGAAGGCCCTCCAGAATGTTACTTCATTTAGCGCTGGATCTCCAAGGTCGAAATCCTAGCAAATTTCAAACAACGTTTGGAACAATTCCTCCAGAGTCTGCAAGGCTCATGGACAATGTAGATGTTAAATAATATATACCGCTCAAGATCACTGCAAGGTAAGCATGAATTCTTCTGAATTTCTGTCAATGGCCCACCTTAGAATTCATTTTTAGTTTTGACTACTAGATGGCGCTTTAGCCCCAACTATAAGCTGAAACTAATGCATTGGAGTAGAGCTAGCGAGAGATGGTAGATGAGGAGAGAGACAATGCTTGTAGGAGTGGTTTGGTTATTTACTCACCCATTGACTGCCTATGGGCATGCTAATCCCTATGGCCATTCCCATCCACTACCTGCCCGTCCCCAGCCAAAACATACCCTCCTGCGATCTATTTGAGCTAACTTTATGATGCCGTAAAATCATACTTTTGAAAAAGCCCTGGCAGGCACTTATAGTGCAGTTTTCTGAGAGGCAATGGTTTAATTGGGGCTGTAAATAAGAAACTGGTGTAAGGAAAAGGTCTTAAACCGGTCTGACTTATAAGCAGTATGCTTGTCCTTCACTGAAGTCCTGTTAAAAACAAGCATTAGCAAAGCCATCAGTTTCGGCTTTTGCCTAGGCATTAGATAGGCATTCGCCAGGCACTGCTATCATATGCCTGGGTATGTTCACCATTTTCCAGCTGCTACCATTAATGGCAAGTTAGCACCATTGTGGCAATGCCTGGAAAATACCTTTCCCATATCTACTCAAAATCCAAAAATGTTGGCATTGGCAATGCTTGTTTAAGAAGTGATAGCGAAAATGCACAGTACCCCAGGATGGGCGGTCACAGATGTCTCTGAAAGATACCAATGTTGCAGAATCAATGCTCTCAGGATCAGCACCCTGGCCAACCTGTGAGCCGTACATGTATTCAATATCAAGGCAGCAGTGTCGAAAAAATGTAAAGGTGTATACATATCCCATTTATAAGCAACCCTGATATCTTGCCTACCTGAGGACTGGACCGTGCAGTATGTAAGCAAGGAAGTTTTATTTACTGGAATTCCATGCAGGCTGCAACCCACTTGCTTAGAAAGAGCATTCGCTTTTCAACCAGAGCCATAGACAACAAAATGAAAAGTAGTTAGTAATTATTAGTCGGGGGAATAAAATATCCAAGTGCCCTTTTGATATGAACAGTATTTAGAGCCTGATCCACTAGAGTGGGCAGTGAAGAAAAGATCTGGGAGAAAATACAAATGAATATATGATACTGTCGTGTGGCAAGGGTATCCACGTTTACAGAAATGTTATAAGAGAGAAAGCAAAACAGATATGATGCTGCAGGTGAAAGTGAATAGTGGTAGGGTCTGTCAGTGATCTTGGAAATAACCGAACACTTTCGTTCAGTGTTCCTGACCTTCCCCACTTCCCACCTGAACGGGCCCAAAGGGAACTGAGACAGGACAAGTTAAAAGAGCACTGTTTCCAAATCCAATGATGCACTAAAACAAGGTAGGTTTTACACAGTTCTTGAGTTGGGCTCTTTGACTCTAGTCCACAGTCTGCTCGATTGCCCTGGTTATTGTATTCAAGGCTTTCACGGTTCTCAAACCTTCTTACTCTGGCCAGGTAGCTGGCTGTGGGTTTCCTCCAGTAGCTTGAGGTACCATTGGATCTTCCTCTGGATGGGGACGTTCTCCCATGGTCAGGTGAATAGGCTCAGGGCTCAAGCCTCTTCTGACCACATTCCTGGTCGAAGATCCTTGTCCCCAAGGCACTCCTCTGCTAAATAGTCCCTGTCATAAGCTCCATGACACTCTGTGATCTTGCACCATCTCATAACACCTCCTCACGCCTTCAAAACCTGCCTTGACCGACCTGGTCTGCCGGAACATACCTCACCTCCTTTTTGTTTCTCTGGGCCTCACCCCCTCTAGCTTTCTTCCGTCGCCCTGCCAATGGAGTGTTGGTCTATATTGCCACGACCTCCAGGCATCCCCCTCCAGGTGTCTCTTCTACTTTAACCCCCCTCAAGGTGTCTTATTTCAGATGTTTTTCCTTCTCCAACCACTTCAATACTCTCCCTCCAAACTGCAAATCAGATGGTCTTCAATACGCTCCCTAGCCAACTCTCTTCTCTAGATGGATGCAAGTTTGTATCCGTAGGGTTTCCTCTGACTGTGTGTGAATGAGTATATTTACTGAAGAGTCGATGCCTAAAGGAGAAATGTATTTATTGAGCGTAAGCGACTTTGTAATGTAGCAATTTGTTTTCCTTAAAAGGGAAGGTGTTACTTCCTAGGTTAGGTGTTGGGGTCTGGCCAGGGGCGCTGCAAAAGTTCCCTAAGTGGTTCCAACTTATGGAAAGGGATCTCTGTAAGGGTCTATGTTCCCCTTTTCATCACTTGTGGCCACTGGTGTCTGCAGGGGTGGTGTGATATGAGTGGCCCTGTGACTGCCCCATTGATAGCCAATGGGGTCTGTAGGAGTGGCAGGGTTAAATGTGTTCATGTGACTGTCCCTGTGTTAGTCATGGGAGTCTGCAGGTGTGCAAAGTGGCTTTAGAAGTTCCTGTGAATGCCCTGTGCATTAGTTTAGGGAGCCAGCTGGGGTAGTGTGGTGATCCCCCATACACCTCCTCTGGGTGCACCATCCAATAGCTTGGGGTAGAATACTAGCCTCTGTGACCAACCCACCCACTGTCGGTCCCCAAGATTAGGCAGATGACTGATACACTACACATACAAAGAGACCCAAAAGGCTTGGCAAAAACAACACTAATCTACTATGAAAGATACTTCTCAAGACGAGGTTGGAATACATCACACTTAATTGGAAGAAAGTAATCTGGCGCTCCAATCAGTGCTTCTTTAAGGAGTACACGAATCAACTTGCATGAAATAGCCAGTTAAAGAAGTTGACAAGTAATATGTATTGATCATTGAACATTTATAAGATTGATATCCCTTTAGCAAATTTAGTGCAAAACCAAAGCCATTTGCTTTGTCTGAATAGACAGCCTCCAGACCAGTTTGAGGTTTTTCAAGTATCTTGAATGGGGGGAAATCCTATATGACCATAGGTTAATGTGCCTGGTACGTGCTGCAAAATACAAGAATGCTGTGGAGAAATCCACTGAATTCTCCTTTTGTGACAGAAGATACCTGCCTTACGTGGCAAGCAGGGAGAGATTCAATGGTCAATTCCAAATGATCTGGGAAATTGTGTTGGGTCTTTTGGGCGTCTCCCTAGAACCATTGGATACCTTGCAAAGCTTCAGAAGTACATTGACATGAGTTGGTTAGGAAGACAACCTAGAAAAGAACCAGCACAATCACTACACGAGGAATGCATTCACCAGAGAGCAAGATCATCTCTCACTCCAAAAGGTGAATGGTGTTGCATTTGTAGCAGGCATTAGTTGCAAATGGATCCATCTCTGGGTACCCCAAGTGGAACAAACGGCTCCCAATCTCGTTTTAGAGGTCCTGCTGGTGAGGAGCTCAGCTCAGCCTGCTGAACTGGCTATATGTTCTGTATACCTTAGGAGTGGACCAGTGACACCTGAATGCCCTTGCCCTGCACCCACAGCTGAAGATCACTTATTGCATGACACAGGCTTGAGTACCTCCATCCTTGCTTACATAGAACAGGGCCATGGTATTCTGGGTCAACACCACCACCATCCTTTGGTGTACTAGAGGGAGGAAGCCCTTGAATACCAGGACTATTGCTTCAACTGTTTCTATGGAGAGCTGTGTCTTTGGAGGGTGAGACCTGCTATATATGGGAAGATTCCAGTATAGTCACCCTAAGCATCCACCTGCTTTCTGAACTGTTATTTTAAATGTCAGAAATGTCGCAGGGTCTTCCTGATTCGGTAGATTAAAAAAAGAAAGCGTACCATGTGTGCGCCCATTTTGGACCACCTAATACAGAATTTGTAAAACCTCAGATGAAATTCAAAATGTACTAAGTTGTGGATACAACAACAACATAGTTAAGACTGGGTCCTTTGCCTCCCCAGCTTGTATCCCCGTAGCACTTTGTATCCCCCTAACCCAATCGTACAAATGGCGCAATCAATATTCTGTCCTAATTGTATCCATAGTATTGTACCCTGTAACTATATCCCCCTGTTGTACAGCGCTGCTTCTTCACAGCTAGGTCTGCACTAAATAAACCCAGTATATACCTACATAAATACATATAAGAGACCCCATGGAGTCTATAGGGTCATGTGCCAGCCTAGAACATGAATGGGGCTAACATTCGATTTTGACCAGAGGCAACATGATCCTACTCTTAGACAAGTGTTTATTTCAGAGAAGACAGTGGAGGAGTTTACATAACCCTCAATGTGCTTCTTCCACAGTACACCCTGAGCAGAAAAGGTCGGACTAGCCTTGATATTTTGTAACCAGAGCCTTGGTCACTAATGCCATGAAAGAGCTAATAAAAGCATATATTGCAGATGCCACACAGTGGAGGTCCATCAACAAATAGGCCAGACCAGGGAATCGGGCAAACAAAGCGTTTTATACAGGATTGGTGAAAATAAACAAATAGTGACTGAATTAAAACTAAAAGTTGTCAGGATGGTTCCTTTCCATGGCAGGGTAGTGCTCTGGCACAACATAGCCAAAGAAAGTGTCTCTCATGAAAGTAAAGTGTTTCAACAAAGGTTCTGCTAGTGCTACGTCTGTCCAGGGGCTGGGTGTCCCCCCGTTAAATCCACACAATACTTGTGAGCTAACAGTCCTGAGTTTAAAGGGGATCGGGCACCCTACTTCTCACACTTATTGATCTCTTTTACTAGGTTCTCAGTCCCAGGTGTTCGCACCTTCCAAGATGATTGAGCCCAGGGGTGACAGGAGGCTGCCCTAAAGTTGGAACAAGTTTCTCACTATGTCCCTTACTTCATCCCTCTGTGTAAGGGTTCAGCTCTGCCCGCCACTGCTCCATTCTCTCTCCTCACCAGTGTCTCACCCACACATCCTTGCCCTCTACTATTGTCTTCTTGGGTGTACCATTTTTCTTTTATGATCAGAACCACCACCTCTGCTTAACAATTCTCTGCTTCCCACTTTGATCTAATACTGCCTCGCCTAGTCTCTTAAGAGCTCTCCCCCTCAACTGTTCAGTTTCTCCTACTACCTCTGCCTGCTCCTGGAGGATACCCAACATTCCCCTTTCACTTTCTGTCACCCCAATTCCTGCCTTCCTGCGGGTTCTCCACTCCTTCACTGCCTGCAATACTTCCTCCGCCCACTCTTCTTCACTTTCCTCAATCTCCTGTTCTGTTCTTATCCATCCCTCATCAATAGATTTTTGCAATAGCCATCTATTCTCTTCTTGCTCATCCCATTGGGCCCCTCTCCCACAACACTTAAGATAGTCCAAGTCACTTTCAACTTTACCAACTTCCTTACCCCTTTGGGCTCTTTCTTAATAGCCGCTACTGTTCTCAACTTCTCCCCTATTTCTGCCACTTTCTAGACCTTTCTTTCCTCGACTTCCCACATCGTCCTGCCAGCACACTGGGTCTCTTAACTCCCTACACTTTAGGCCTGCCTTTGGCCAACCTCCTAGATCCTCCCTGCAGCCTCCTGTCTCTTCTTTACCTCAGCCTTCCCGGTCTCTCCTCCAGCCTCTTGCTTCCTGCTCTACCCAGGCTCCAAGAGCTCTGCTACAATCTCCTGTCTCCAGCACGAACGTCAACTCCTTCTCTTCTTCCCACCAGCCAGCACTGAATTAGTGCTTTCTCCAAAATCCACCACCTATTAACTGAGCACTTGAGGTTTTAAAGAGTTTCGGTCCCTCATTCTAGCTTTGCTCTGGTGGAAGCAGATGGGGAGTTTTCATATAGGGAGCTTGAATATTGTAGTTCTCTGCCTGGATGTGTCTGGACTGCAGCTTTCAGAAACACGTTCACCATATTGGAGTTCTGAACACACACTTGTTTTTCTCAAGACAAGGTTGATGTACATTACACTTAATTTGAAGCAAGTAATTTGGTGCCCCTATCACAGGTGCTTTAAGGTTTGCTTGAATCACCTTGCATGGCAACGTTGGTTATAAAGCCAACAATTAAAATAGTTTAATCGCTGAGCACTTATAAGATCAATACACCTTTAGCGAATTCAGTGCAAAATCAAAGACATATGCTTCATCTGAATCCACACCATGCATGCCGCTTTCGGGATTTTAAAAGTATTTTGATTTGGGAAATCCCAGATGACCATAGGTTAATGTGCCTGGTACCATGCAGCAAAATACAAAAATGATGTCTAATTGGCTCAGGGGTATCTTAAAGGATAGTTCCGGGACTTTTTTTTTATTGTCCCTACGGGTCGGCCATGTGTTTGTAAGCATAAATCGGTAGATCGTAGGAAACTTTCCTATGGACCTTACCCGACTTTTCGCCCATTATCGCACTCGAAATCAGCCTCCATTTTGTGATAATCCTATCATTCCGCCGCATCGACCTGGCTCACCTGCCTTTGCGGCACTAAATCAAATCCCCCGCCCCTGAGCCTGACATCAGCAGACGCGTACTGCCCATTTCAAGCACGTCTCGTGTCAACAATCGCTGCGCCTCAGCTATTGACGTGTTGCCATGGAAATGGCAGGACGCCTCTTTCCCCAATAAGTATAAACAGACCGTTTCACAACACACAGCAGCAGATTTTCGATTCCATTCCTCTCTCTGTGTTACTTTGAGTATTCTGTGACTCGTTTCAGTGCTCTGGTCAGCTACCTTCGCCGCTTGTAGCCCGTGTGAACACCTGTACCATCTCTGTAAATTATTTTACTATCTTTACCGCACAATGGCCACAATAATGCCGTATATGTACGAGCCCGAGTACACCGAGGAAGAACTACTGGAAAGTCAAGCACGCGAAAACGATGGGGATTCGGACGGCAGTTGGGAGGACCAGTCAACGGATGAAGAGCCTGGACCATGTCGCATGGACGGCGTCTCCACCTGGTGCACGTGCAATCGGTGCGAGCTAATGCCAACTGAGGAGGAGAACTGCTGCTGCCGTGAAAATTCCGGGTGCTTGGCCTACATTTCGGAAAGCGAGCAAAGTCTGCAGGAAGGCGAGCAAAGTCCGCAATGCATCACCGAGCTGCCAGAGTTCAGGGAAGCCTGCCTCTCACGGACCGTGTTGAGGATGATGATGGTGCTTATGCACGAACTTCGCGGCACTGTTCGTCCGCGTAATCCGAGTAACGAGTAAGTATACTCTGTTTGTGATGTCAGTGATGCCACCACTATTTCATGGTCGTCTCCCACATATAAAATTACATTTACATATCATTCGAACGCATGTAAATTTGTTCCATATAGTGCATTTTCTAGATATAATTTTTTTCTAAGAAAAATGACATGTGTTACCTGAATCGACATTGATAAGAAAGTTTGGTCAGTTTAATACAGTTTGCATCTTTTTTTTTCACAGGTGGTACAGGCTGGTGGCCTATCGTTGCTTCACTTGGTGGCTTCACGGGAGGCTCGGACACCGCGTTCGGAGAGTAATACCTGCCTGTGCGGTACTTGCCATTAGACAACATTTCCCCAGTGACAGTGGACAATACCGCGGATTTTCCCTCGATGTGCTGCAACCTCAACTTTACAATGTGTAATGTTTATTATTTATGTTTAATTAAAATCTAAAATAAAGCCCAACATATATTTTAACAATGGTTGTTTTGATTTTTTAAATGAATCTAGTGTATATTCTCCTGGGAGGGTGAGGTATTTATAAACTCACCCCCCTGCATTCCATGTAGTAGATCCTGCAGCCATCCTCTTACATTCAGTTAGATGGCCTCTCCTTGGTGAGGCCCTGCGGCAAACGGGTCTTGTCTGCACGACCACCGCCCCGATCCACCCCCCGCCCTATCAAAGGCAGTTCGCACCGGGGTACTTGTGCTGGCAAGTGGAGCTGTCAGGGAGCGATAAAGGCCAAGAGGTGCCAAAGACCATGTACACTTCAAAGTGGTCTATAGAGCATGGGTTGTTGTTCCCATGTCTACCTCCAGACCCCGTGTCTCCTGCCAAGCATCCCCCCTCACGCTGGACGGCCCCCTGCAATCCACATAAGTGTGTCTCCATTCACGAGTCTTCCTGTGTCTTGTCTGCACGACCACCGCCCCGATCCACCCCCCCGCCCTATCAAAGGCAGTTCGCACCGGGGTACTTGTGCTGGCAAGTGGAGCTGTCAGGGAGCGATAAAGGCCAAGAGGTGCCAAAGACCATGTACACTTCAAAGTGGTCTATAGAGCATGGGTTGTTGTTCCCATGTCTACCTCCAGACCCCGTGTCTCCTGCCAAGCATCCCCCCTCACGCTGGACGGCCCCCTGCAATCCACATAAGTGTGTCTCCATTCACGAGTCTTCCTGTGTCTTGTCTGCACGACCACCGCCCCGATCCACCCCCCCGCCCTATCAAAGGCAGTTCGCACCGGGGTACTTGTGCTGGCAAGTGGAGCTGTCAGGGAGCGATAAAGGCCAAGAGGTGCCAAAGACCATGTACACTTCAAAGTGGTCTATAGAGCATGGGTTGTTGTTCCCATGTCTACCTCCAGACCCCGTGTCTCCTGCCAAGCATCCCCCCTCACGCTGGACGGCCCCCTGCAATCCACATAAGTGTGTCTCCATTCACGAGTCTTCCTGTGTCTTGTCTGCACGACCACCGCCCCGATCCACCCCCCCGCCCTATCAAAGGCAGTTCGCACCGGGGTACTTGTGCTGGCAAGTGGAGCTGTCAGGGAGCGATAAAGGCCAAGAGGTGCCAAAGACCATGTACACTTCAAAGTGGTCTATAGAGCATGGGTTGTTGTTCCCATGTCTACCTCCAGACCCCGTGTCTCCTGCCAAGCATCCCCCCTCACGCTGGACGGCCCCCTGCAGACCGCATAATGCCACGACATATACACGTCATTCATTCACAAACACACCCCTGTTTCGAATTCTTTATAACCCACTTCATATTTCTAATGAGAACTTCTTTGCGCTTTGCTAGTCAACCCGTGAAGGTGCTGGTTATCTGCTCTTCGTCTCTGTGAACTTCCGTGACCACTTTGAGCAAACTCGTCAGTTTGCAACCTGTGAACTGCTCCCTGTTCTACGACAAGAAACTACTCTGATCCCTGCATCTAACTGTTTGTTCGTCAAGGTAAGTCCATGTACCATAATCATTTTGCGTCCAATTTTTTAATTTATATCTATTTGCTAGTAGTCATCAAATTGCATCCATGTTTTCTTTTCGTTCACGACAGTACATGCAAGGAACTAGTCACATGTTCTGAGTTTAGTCAAATTACTTTTTCTATTTTTTGAAAGTTATTGAAATACTTATCCGCATGTGAATAACATGTATAGTTCCAAGAACCAAAACGGACCTTGCATTGAACCTTTTATGTGTCATTTAATGTTTTAACACATTGGTATTCATAGAGAATTGTTGATCTTTACTTTTCAGAACTTTCCATAATGCCTGCCTGTTCCATTGGCGGTTGCCCTTCGAAGACCCATAACAAATCTGAAGGTACTATAATGCATGTTTTCCCTAAGACAATAGATCAGATAAGAGAATGGGTCCGATATTGCGGATATCCAGCCTCTGAGATAGAAAGTAGAGTCCTAGAAGTCTTTGCGGACAAGAGGGGTGATCGATACCGCATCTGCAGCAGGCACTTTAGCCCAGACATGTACTCCACATCATTGCTAATAAGGACGAAAACACTGCGAGCGAGGCGAAAATTGCTCTCAACCGCTATTCCCACTCTATTCGTCCACATCCCTCCACTGGTGAGTCAAGTTTACGTATTTATCTCTCGGCATTGCGGTAGTGTGTAGCATTAGCTAACAATAATTTCCCCATTTATGTATCCACTCAATATGAAGGCTGAAGATTCTCCATCCGTGTCGTTATTGCAGTCATCAGCCACTTCAAGCGCCTATCGGGTAATCTTACTTAGCTATTCTGACACTGACTTGTTTTAGGCATGTAAATCAATAGTTTTAATTGATCGTGTAATTATTTTACCTAATGGTACACCACAGTACTCGTCCTCTAGTCTTTGTTTTCAGTTATAATTATTGTTATCCAAAATAATGCAAGTACTGTCTTTCAGGGAGATGCTGAGGAGTCCAACGCATTGACGACAACCGTAGATGTCACTCAGATGCTCGAGGTACGTTTCAGGACAGTTCCATCGATGGAGATCATCAGATCTTGCATTCTTGTAGCGTGATTGTTACACACAATGTTTCTTTCGTTTTTAGCCATTGATATGTCCTTCTGTCGTCGCCCTCGTATGTGTCTTCTTTTTTCAATATTGTGTTCATTACTAATGAAAGTCCTATGTTTCAGGGAGTCGATGGAGCATTAGTCCAAGAAGAAGGGGGAGCGTGCAGTTACGGGTCGGCGCAACAGCTTGCAGAAGTGTGCACCGCAGTTACAGCGTCCCTTGATGTTCTTATGCATTTCGAGGTATGGATACTGACAGATCGATCAAGCGAGATCAAATGACGTGATTACATCCGCTATACTTCCTTCTTTATTAACGCAAGTACTATGTTTCAGGGAGCTGACGGAGCTTCTTCAACAAGAACATCACCCCTAGTAGTTGATGCAGATCTCTGGGTGGTGACACTTCCAACGATGGAGCAAATCGAATCATATTTAGATATCCATTATTTATTTTAGACAACTGATCAAAGATTGTGCAGGTCTATTTAGATGAGCTGTTGACGCCTGCACAAAGTTTATGTTCTTTTTAACAAAATAGAAAACCATACTAATGCAATTACTGTGTTTCAGGGAGTTGCTGAAGCGTCATCTTCAATAATATCATCAATGGAAGTCTATGCGGAGCCCGAGGTATGGATCTTGACAGTTCAATCTAACTAGATCAACAATGCGTGAACTATTGTCGTTTGAATGTTCTACACAATGCGTTCATTCGTGTTTTGCTATTGAGATGTACGTATGGGTATTGGTCCCCAAGTACATTTTGTGTTTTCAATATTATTATACATACTAATGAAAGTTCTATGTTTCAGCGAGTCGATGGAGCCTCAGTGAGTGATGGATATGCTTATCATGAAAGTATAGTCGTTGCAGCGCGAGAGGAAGTGGAGACATGCACACACGAGTCGGAGCAACAGCGTCCAGATGTTGAAGTTCGAGGAAAGAAAGTTTCAAAGAAAAGAAAGCAAAAGAAGGTTAGTGTCCTGTTCACTATATTATGTTGTCTTTCACTGTCAATAGTTCAATACTGTAAGTTGTGTTTAAACTGAACATCCCTTTTCTAATCTGTCCTCTAGTTGCGAGTGGGTGTAAGAACTAGATCTACACAGACAGTGAAGCGAACGAGAGATGTTGCTTGTCAAACCTTTTGGCAGGGACTTGAGACTGGAGATGCATCGTGCCAATGGGAAGAATATGAAGTGATTGACAACGGAGCTATACCACCACCAGCCATTGATAGTGAATGTCCTCCTGGTAGTTTGGATGCAGTCGTAGATCAATTCACAGAATCCACACCCGCAAAAAATAAGAGCACGCGAAAGTTGAAGACATTGTTTTTTTCTCCCATCTCCGGACAAGGAACAGATGTTGCAATGGAAGAGAATGAAGTGGACGACAATGAAACACCATCAATATCACTCAGCATAGCGGAAGACGATATCAGAGATTGTACCTTTCATGCGAGTGACATGTCCTCAACGTTACAGGCCGAACCAGCTGGGATGCAGAGTGACAGTATAAGGAAAGAGGCCAAATTCATTGTATTCGATAGCTGTTTGATGGATATTATTATGATGATGAAATGTGGGCATTGGGTTGGTGGGGAAGTATGTGGGGAGCCATTGATTAATGTGACTCGTGCAATTCGAGGCACTAACCTTAAAATACATGCCACCTGTACACAATATCATCCGTTCGCATGGTCTGCACAACCCATGCTGGGGCAACTGCCAGCAGGCAATCTACTTTGTGCAGCGGCCGCACTTTTTAGTGGTTCAAGTTTTAAAAAGTTACAGTATTTCTTTCAGTTTGTGGGAATCCATTTCATTGCGAAAAGTCAGTTCTACAAATACCAAACCGATTATCTATTTCCAGCCATCAGCGAAGCTTGGAGAATGGAAAAAATGTCAATGGAAAGTACATTCGCGGGCAAACGCTTCAGGCTAGCCGGTGATGGACAATGCGACAGTCCAGGATTTTCAGCCAAGTACTGCACCTACCACTTTCAGGACATGGAAAGTAAGAAAATTGTGAGTTCGGTGGTCGTGCAGGTGTCACAAAGTACATCCTCAGTGGCCATGGAGAAAGTTGGCTTTGTAGCATCATTGCAAGAACTACAATCGCGGGGAATGGTGATCGACCTGATAGCCACGGACAGACACGTTTCAATTGCCAAGACAATGAGAGAACAGTACAAAAATATAAATCACCAATTTGACGTATGGCATCTTGCAAAAACAATCAATAAAAAATTGTCGGCTGCAGGAAAAAAAAAAGATATGCAAGGTATTTCACAGTGGTCCAAGTCAATCAGCAACCATCTTTGGTGGAGCTCAAAACCATGTGAAGGGTCGTTGGAAATTCTACTGGAAAAATGGCGGTCAGTAATGTTGCACTGTAGCAACGTACATCAATGGTCGACAAATGAGCATTTCCACAAATGTGAACATGGCCATTTGTCCACAGAGGAGGCACGGAAGAAGAAGTGGTTGATTCCTTCATCACCCACTCACAAGGCCATTGAAAAGATTGTATTTGATAAAACTATAACAAGAGATTTGAGGGGACTCACGGAATTCTGCCACACAGGAGATTTGGAGGTGTTCCACAATATGTGCCTAAAGTACAGGCCCAAAAGATTGCATTTTGGCATGGAAGGCATGATAAATCGGACTCTTCTAGCGGTCTTGGCACATAACCATAATGTTGGCCGTCAACAAAGTAGGACGACCGGAACTTTAGGGACGCTTCGCTACAATAAGGCCTTCACTAAAAGAAGTAAACAATGGGTGATCAAACCAGTGTTTGAGGATATGCAATATGAGTTTATTGAGAGACTTATCGTAGATGTCCTCGATAGGCACATACATGGAGTGGTGAACGAACCTATGCAGGGGACAACTGCATTGCCACCCAACATTGCCTCTGTTCCATGTCCACCTAAAGCAGAGCTCATTGAGAAATACACATCACGGTTTAAATGATTGTAATTCGATTGTCTGTTCTCTCGAGTCTCCTCATGTTGCAGGCCCATTGCAATTAAACCAAACAGTAATATAAATCATTTTTACAAAAATTATAGAATGTTTCCGTATTACAAACACATGGCCGACCCATAGGGACAATAAAAAAAAAGGCACGCAGACAAGATGCCCTTACACTAACTGGAGCTAACTAGAAATGTGTGCTCGCTCAAAGTGAAGGTCAGCTGCTTTGATGTTTTGCTCGGGTGGCGGAAAGGCCCACGACCCAATATAAGGTTCTATTGTGATTTGACCTTGACAGGCCGGGACCATCCTGAAAGACTAAGAAAAGATAATGAATAAAATTTCAGAAACGAAACGATGAGCCACGTTCATTAGAAGAAGTAACGTCGGCAAAGAAGGAGTGGTGTTTCGGGTCTGCCCTACACAGAGACACAATGGAAAATGCAAATATAATGTAAGTAACTTTTGATGAGTTTATACCGCAATTTCATTACTATACAGTGGCTTTAAAGACGGGTTCAGTTGTACTTGTTCGTTCTATGTGGCATAGTGTTTTCTACCGCGCACTATCTGGAGGAGAACCATCTTCTTTTACTGAAGCACCTCAAAACCTTCCTCTTTGCTTCTGCTTTCTCTCTCCCTCTCCCCTGCTACAACTGGTCCACTGTCTGCGACCTCGGTCCTGGGCCCTTCCACTCTCCACCTGCACTGCCTCCCTGTCAACCCCTGCACTGGGGGACTGTCTCAGTATCCTACAGCCCCCCCTTCCCAGCACTTGTTCTGCACTTACCTTGCACTTGCCACCAGCTGGCCCTATTTATTTATTATTTTATGCTACTTACCTTGTACTCCACTCCCCCCCCCTCCATGCCTCGCCACGCCTTTAAACACTTGTGTACACCCAGTAGCGCTGTCCTCGCTATGAAATGAATAATTTTAATAAGGATCTGATGGTGAGACTAATTTCATTTTTTATGTTTTTAGGTACATCATTCACTACTGTCTGTGTCACGAGTACCAGACACCGGCGGACGGCTTCTACAGCCGCCAGTTGCTTCTCCGCGTGAACAACGTTACCACCCTGACCATTTTATGGGACGATCGCCAAGTACAAGTATGCCCTTACGCGGTACTAACGGTTAGATGCAACATACCTACCGTTGTGGTGGCCTAGTGCCTCGTTGTTGGAACAGCCATGCGATTATCAGTGCGACAGAAGAGCTTATTTTTATCGTAAACCAACACCCTGTGTACTGCACACGAACATCGCTTCCCTCAAGACGAACTAATTTGGATCGAGAGCAAAGAAAAATGCAAATCGCTGAATATTCTCTAAACATTTGATGTCCAATAAACGTACTTTGCCAAATGTACAATCTTGCCGTTTGCTTTTAAACCACGGTTTCACATTCCGAATTGTGGTGCTGTATTGTGAGATGCTCTAAGACCCTGTGTACAGCAAAGGACCATCGCGTTCCTCAATACGAACTTTTTGGAACATGAGCAAATAAAAATGCAAATCGCTGAATATTCTCTAAACATTTGATGTCCAATAAACGTACTTTGCCAAATGTACAATCTTGCCGTTTGCTTTTAAACCACGGTTTCACATTCCGAATTGTGGTGCTGTATTGTGAGATGCTCTAAGACCCTGTGTACAGCAAAGGACCATCGCGTTCCTCAATACGAACTTTTTGGAACATGAGCAAATAAAAATGCAAATCGCTGAATATTCTCTAAACATTTGATGTCAAATAAATGTACTTTACCACATTTACAATCTTGCGGTTTGATTTCAAAGTACAGTTTCATATTCCGAATTGTGGTGCGCTGTATTGTGAGCTGATCTGTGTTGATTTCCGGGGTCTGTGTGGAGTCGCGTAGAAGACGCCTGGGCGCGTTTGCCTACGCAGCTCAGTCACGTCACGGATAGAGGCGGGGAATATGAATGTTTTGATAAAGTCTGTTTCAGGGGCGGGGGATTTGATTTAGTGCCGCAAAGGCAGGTGAGCCAGGTCGATGCGGCGGAATGATAGGATTATCACAAAATGGAGGCTGATTTCGAGTGCGATAATGGGCGAAAAGTCGGGTAAGGTCCATAGGAAAGTTTCCTACGATCTACCGATTTATGCTTACAAACACATGGCCGACCCGTAGGGACAATAAAAAAAAAGTCCCGGAACTATCCTTTAATCCAGCTCAGTTCCCAGTCATTATTTAAATGGACTCGCACCAGAGTAGCATCAGCACCTGTGGCGCGTTATGAAGACAGGAGGGAAACCGTTTTCCCTGGTGGGGTGACCACTAGATAACAGTGGTGGCCCTGGTGCTCAGCAACCGAAGCAGGGAACAGGAAAAAGCCTGAAAACCCAAACTCCACAAAGCGAGTGGCAGCACAGACAAGACAAGAATGAAAGTACAGACAAGACAAGAATGAAAAGGAAAGCGACCAACTTAAGGACACCAGTGAGAGCTGTAAACTTTGGGGTCACAGACTGCCAAAGCCATCCACGGTACAAGAGGATGGGAAAACGGAACAGGCATAAGACCCAGATAAAACTGAGTGAGTGAGATAGGAGTACTGCATATCATGGCTGGAGAAGACACCAACAGTATGAAAGTCTGAACGAGTGGAACGGGCACGCGACCCAAGTAAAACAGAGGGGAAGAGATACGAGCACTGCATATCAAGGCTGGGGAAAGCGCCCACAGTACAAGAATCTAAGAGAATCGAATGGGCACACGCCCTGTTAACAAGAGAGTGAAAGGGATACGTGTGCGTGTTACCAAGGCTGCAAAAGCCGAACAATATATGAGATTAATTGGACTGAGAACCAATAACCCTATTAAAGGGCCACATGACCAGTGGTCGAAGTGAGCGGGAGCGGTGCTCCTCTACTTTTTTAAATTACCTTTTACAGCTCCTATACTTTTATTTAAAAAAGAAACCATTCCGGAATGGTTTTGTTTTAAAATAAAAGTGTAGGAAGAAGTAGAAACTTGCCCTTTCAGTGCAATGCACTGAACGTTCCCTTAAACAGCAGGTGCAAGTGTTTGGTGTTGTGTATTGTGTGTGGGAGGCAACGTGATGATGGAGTTTGTGGGGAGTAGGTGCAGGCCAGCAGGGTACATAGTTCCACTACTTCTTTTTGTGCACTTCGACCACTGCACATGACTTTGGGGGAGTCCCAGTGCCACAAAAGTGGGATACAAGGAAGAGTGTGCAAAGTAATCCGGAGGGATTTAACCACTGATAAAAAGCTGACGTGATCCTAGAGGGATATATCCATTGGTAAAAAGCAGAAAAACATAAGTAGAACCATTCTTCTTTTCCCACAGGGGGAGGAGAAAACAATCCAGAAGATATTTAAAATGTTAACCGACTAACTCTATACAAAGACTGTGAACTGTGTAAAGACATTCTAAAGAAACTCCGTGATGAATAATAAGTCCTCTAAGGTTCGGGCCAGGCAGAAGCTCATTCCGAGGCTTTTGTGCAAGCCTCCATTTCTTTTCAGTTACATTTTCTAAAGTGGTAGGGCCAGCTAGCAACTAGGAATTTGCACTGAGGACTCTTTATTTTCGGCCTTTCCACAAGCACCCTTAGTTTTCTGTTTTACAGGGTAGGGAACTTCCCTCATAGCGATATGGCCAGATAGGCATTTTTCTTTTTATTTGAATAAACACATCTGCACCATGACCCATTGTAGTACGAGTCCTCCTCCTGTTTCGCTACAGGGTCCACTTTGCAATGGAGCACGAGCCACGTCAAGGAATGTCATAATGAAAGTCCATTCATACACGTTGAAAGAAAGCCTGTTGAAAGGGCATTAGGAACAACAGCCTATGAGGGAAAATCGGTGCTCAAATTTTAAGACATTCAACCACGATTCTACAAAAAAGGCAGGCTTTCAGACCACCAAGATGAAGCCAGCCTGGTGGACATCAAGCACACGTGGACATTTCATTTTGGACTGCTATTAACATAGGAGGGGGAACATGGCTGTTGCAACAACTTGGAGGAGGTGGACTTTCCTATCAGCATAGCTCTTCAAGCATATACAGATACTAGAAAGACATATAAGGAACAGTGAACAGTCTTGGCATGGTGAAAGAACATTAAAAAGAAGCAAAAGAGCAAGCAATGCTCTGTCCACTTTACAATTAGCTTCTTGAGATTTTCCTTTCTAACAATAACTTCAATTATGGAGTTTAGTATAGCAAACATGCTAAGATTACGATACAAGTTTGGCGTTATCCCTTTGGGGAGGCAAGACACATCCTTGAACAATTTACCTTGATGGTCAATAAGAATGTTAACTGGCCCTAGGTTTGTGAGCTGTTAAACATGCTAAACGTACCTCTGCTAAACCCCTTGATGATGCTGTTTTTGCACAACAAATGCTCACCTTGATGGAAATGGAAGTTTACTTCCCATGTGATAGGGTGATGGGAGGCACACCAGGGCAGAGCTTGGGTTCAGGAGATGCTATTGAGCATTCTAGGGTTTCTCTCCATGCACCATTGCCTTGCACGCTTGGTAGCTGACCCTGGATATCTGGGAGCTTTCAACAAGAGACAGATCACTTTGTGGATTCCTCTGAATGTTGTGTTAAATGTTTTTACTGGGTTGGGGTGGTTGTATCTGTTAAGACGGATTTCTGAACTCTGACCTGGTGGGCAGAGGTTCAGAAGGCCTGCATAGTTTCCTGGAACAGGGTTACCTTCTGGACAAGCCAGACCAATCAAGGTAGCAGTGGCGGCGGTCAAGACTAGGTCTCGGGAGGGGTGAGGGTGACTGAAAGACCTCAATGAGCACACAGAGTAAAGGACACTTACAAAACACTCAGAGAGATATATATATATATACAAATACATTTATTTCAAGGCCTTTGAGATTCAACACACAATAATACAAACACAGTAATACTTCTAAGCCAACACAATCCTATCAATATACATATATACAAGACCAAAGGGGCCTAAAGGATTAATGCACAAAATGGGCCCACAACCTGGAAAGGGAAGGAAGCAGGTAGTGCAAATAGTTTTTAGGCAGTTCAGCATCAAATACAATCTTAACTGAAAGGCAGTCCAATCCCTAAGATGAGGGGAGCTTAGTGCTCAAATGTACTTGCGATGCTGGCGCACGCGGTAGAGCAGATGGGCGAAACAGGGTCTTTTTTAGGGGCTGTAGCAGCTCAGGAAGGCAGGTGAGGTGATGCAGAATAGATTCCCACTATTCGAGGAGGGTCTCCCCTTGAGGGCGGGGCAGGTTCCAAGTGTTGGGAATAGTTTGCACTAGCAGTGGAAAGGAGAGGGGTCGTCAGGGGCCACTCGTGTGTAAAAATTGATGGATGCGCTAGGGGCCACCGGTTAAGGTTGCAATTACTCACCGACCCCTGGCACACTCCGGACCAAACTTCAGCAGTCAAGTCCACTTTGGTTGCAGGTTCAAATGCAGCATTCTCGCGGCTCTCAGCAACAAAGTTAAGCGATGATTCCCAAACGGGACTGTGGCAATTTCTCCACTCCTGGTGGATGGATCAGGCCAGTTCCGCTGTAGCAGGCTTCAGGGCACAGAGGGGGACAGCTGCAATGAACTTGCAAAGTTCGTCCCCACGGCTGGGCAACACAGTAACCGCGGATACTCCGGTCTGGACGCTCTCTCTTTACTCCAGACCTGGGAACGCCAAGTGTATGAAATTCGGTTTGATAGTGCCGTGAACACAGAGCTTGCAATGTCCCAAGTTTCAAGGGCCTCCTCAAAACGGCAGCGTACCAGGGCAAAGATCCAGCGAAAGCCGATGAGCCCACTGGTTGGCCCAGGGACACTTCCGAAAAGGCTTACTTGCAGGGTTTGATTAAGGTGCAGAGAATAGTTGGTCCCACTATTCCAATGGGTCGAAGCGTCTTCACAGACCTTCTAGGATGAACAGATGCAGAGGGGACCAGCGGAACAACAGCAGGCTCAGGGTGCCAAACCTTCCAGCCGGTCACCAGCGGTTCCTCGACTCAGCTTCTTAATTTCAGGATACTTGGATCCTATCCTTCGTTCAGTAAGAACTCCAGGGATCGACATGTTATGGGTGTTTGGAGCCTTCTCTTATCCAAAATCTCCTTCGCGCAAAAAAGGAAGAGGACCCAATGGGAGATCTGCTTACATACAGGCATACCATATGTGGACCAATCATAGACCACGGTGGTCCCAGGTATTCACAGCACACCAGACCCTCTGGCACCCAGGATGTGTATTGGAACCAGACAGTCCAGCCCACATCCTGGAAGCACACACACAAGGCATGCAGAAGCCTGCAAAAGCTTGGCGTTTCGTGGCAGAATGCATGCCCAAAGAAGGACTGACCCGGGTCGGCACGACCTGGGGAAGATGAAGGGGCAAGATGGCCAAAGGACAGGACAAAGAACATCGTGGCATGGCGATTTTGTAGCCAGGCCACCTATTCGCGCCAAATGTGGTATCCGCGGTTTACCTGGCAGGAAAGGGTTGAAAATACATGAAAAGATAAACTGCCACCAGCCCTCTCCAAGGCACATCTGCACTTCTAAAAAAATCCTTCCAGAGCATACAGGGCCTCTAGAAATGACGGGAAGACCCAAGTGCACTGTACTGCAAGGTAAATTGTGAACTTGCAACATGTTGCAGAAAAGTTGCAACATTGACAAGGACTAAGGGAACCAAAGTCTCACAGCACTTACTGTCTTTAAGGGCATGTCAGTTTCCCCATAACAAAGTGAGCGAAAAGCCCAGGGGAGTGCAGCTTAAGGCTGTGCTCCTATGGTAAAGTCAGACTATGGTGTTTAAACAAAGCAAAAGGTTGGGGGGTACACAACTGGAGGGAAAATTACACATGAAATGGGAATCTTTCCTAACAGTATCCATGAGGGATAGAGCTCACAGAGTTCTGGGTCTCCTCCTAACACAAGTTGCTAAATCACATTTTGAGGCGATCTGTGGAGCCTCTGTTAGTGCACAATATGCTGAACATGCCTATAAAGTGATCTCTAGGTGGTACGTTATTCGAGACCGTAAAAAAACATTTCTCAAAAGCATAGACTGGTCTCTGTTGGTGGGGCGGCAGAGGTGCCGATACCTGCTTTTATACTGTCCTAAATTGAAAGGTATAGGCAAGTTTTTGGATATTTTAGAAATACCTGGGGTTTTCACCCTAAGTTATGAAGGGAAATTCAAATGTGAAACCTTTGCTCTGGGTGCCTAGAGAGACATAGCGTCACTTTCTTCACTGAAGACGCAGAACAAGACAAAGGCATGTATCTAGAGTTGCTGTTGGTACTGTTGTTCCGAGGAGAAATGCCTAGCATTTCAGTGGTGATCATCCTTGGACCACCAGTCTGGTCAGCAATTGGATATTTCTTCTCTGGTAAGGTACAGTGGGCTAAAACATGATTTTTTACCCTCCTGAGTGGGCCCCTTCCAACAGAACAGAGCATTTTAGCCGTGCCTGTCCTCAGAAGAGGGGCTCGCACATTTAATGGCTAATTTTGAAAAAAGGTTGAAGGAAAGGAAAAGGAAAAAAGACCCTCTAATACAAAGGGTCTAGTCTCAAAGTTATATCAATGTCTAATGTCACAAGATAGAAGTTTGAAAAGATACCTCAGATTACACTCAAACATGGCATAGGGATTTACAAGGGGTGTTGGAAGAGGAGCGTCAAGGGAACATTTTGAGGCAAGCCCATGAAACCTCGCTCAATGTACAATATGCTGAAAGTGCCTATAAAGTGATCTCTAGGCGGTACCACAGAGAGTAAAAACATTTTCTTGAAAGACAAAATGGAGCCTGTATGGTGGTGCTGTGAAGGTGCAGGCACTTACCTTCATATGTTTGTGGTTTTGTCCTAAGTTGCAAGGTTATTGGGAATAGATATTATCCGTGATAAGAGATTTAAGGAATACCGTGACCTCTTATCCCAGACTTCTGCTTATTAGGAAATGATGATGGAATGCATTTTCTTACAGGGGGAATTTGTTGCAAAGGTGATACTGGTTGTTAAAAAGACCACAGCACCCAGATGAAAGTCCCTACCTTCCCCCACAGTTAATGACTGGATGACTAAACTATGGAACCTGCAAAATACATGATAGAACAACCATATTCTTTGTGGTTTGGAAGGATTTTAGAACTATGTCAAGGTTTCAAACAAGAATTGTACCCGACCTAGGAGACTAAGAACATGGACTTCTTAACTAGACTTATCAATATGAAGAATGGTGAAAAAGGGACATGGGTATTAACTTTTGAAAACAGTTTGTTTTGTTACACGTGGCTCATGGTGTATATGTGAAAATGTTAGGAGCAGTGAGCCAAGACACAGGGTTTCATGATAGCTTTGTAGAGTCTCTGGCCTCTCCAGCCCTCGAGCCATCCTAGTAGCCCATACATAACTAGAGCATGAGTGGAGTGGGTGTGTAGTACCCCCTGCTTCTGTGATGACAACCCCTAAAATGGCGGGCACTTCCCTCAAGGTTTGCCTTGATGTAGGTCAGGCTCGGTGCTCAGGGGCATAGAACAGATGGGCCATGGTACAGAAAACCCCAGAAATTTGAAACGACGACGAACAGCACAAACTACGATACCCATGGTACCTAACAAGTATCAGAGTAACGCAGTGACATCATTGTGCAAACCACATCGACTGAATGGGGGCGTCTCTGATTCTGGAAGACCGCGGTCACTGGCATAAGGTACCGTGACAGCAGAATCACAGAGCTTTCTCAAACAAGTGAGTGTATGGCTTGTGACTGGCATTTTGATGTTCAAGTCTGGATTGTCTTGTGTTCTGAATTCTGCCCGACACTTGAACTCGCCTCCGGTTTGTCCTTCATTGATTACTGCCCTCAACATTTGTGTCTGACACCTGGCTGGCCCTAGAGTGCTATGAATTTTGATTCTGATGCTGTCATGCCTCCATGGTTCCAACCCTGGTTCTGTTCCTGGATTGCTTTGGACAACTCTCCAAGTCTGGTTGCATGTATTGTCTTGGCCCCTGCCTGTCCTTGGATAGTTTAAACCCCTTTGTAAAGACTGCTTCATCCTCATGTTTTTTGTTCTCTGTTTATCCCGGATGAACTCTAGGGACTTTACCAGCTACTCTTCTTGCTTCACTCAACCCTTGGATTACATATACTTGTTATTAGAGACTGGATGTGTGTATCCTGGAATTTTGATACACTACACGGAAGGAGGATTGTTTGGTGTTGTACCCCAGCCGTGATCGGTGTCTTGTAGGTGAGTCCTTGTTCCAAACAGGTCCGGTGCCAGCGCAGTTCTATTTCTTTCTATTTTTTCTCCTACTTTTTCTGTTCCGTACCCTGCTGGGCGCTGTCTGGTCTAGGGACCTCTCCACATATCCAGTTCTCTTTAATGTGTGACTGCGTCCTCAACTCTTCTACAGGTATACACAGATGGAATATCAGTAGAGTGGTAAGGAATGTAGGTACTTTAGCCTGTGGTAATTCTGTTTCTGTCTCTTTTCCCCTGCAGCCCTGGACATGTGTTGATCAACATCCTTTTTATTTTCATCGGAGCCATCTGCAGCTAGTAGTTATATTCTCCAAGAGGAAGTTCTCTCAGAAAGAAAGTCCTTCATAGGGGGACCCCACACCTGGGTTACAGTTAATAAGACCCTGTCAAATTCTGACAGGTTCGTAAGCCCATTATTCCTATACCAGAGTGTGTGGAGGCAGTAGCAAATCCTATTTCAGCCATTGTGAAGGTAATTAATGATTTACATATTGACACAACCCCTGCTCATACCACCATAAACCAAAGAACTGATGCATTACAGTGCAGTTTTCATCCTATCACAGCGGATGAAGAATTTGCTGGGGCAGGAATTGATGTTGTGCAATGCACCCTGCATCTGCCCTCAGCCGAGGCACTGCCTTCAGGTCTGGCGCCTTTGCTGGTCCCATCCCCATTTCCCCTAGCCATCACCTAAGCAGTTTCCAAGAAATTCAAAACAAATACTGTACCTTTAAGGTAAATTGCATTTTTTGTGTCGTCCAGCAGCATTTTCTGATGCCACTATGAAACCTGCCTTTGCCCTTTCTCATTTAGGAGGTAGAGCGGCAGCTTGGGCTAATCCACTCCTCATAGCTAGCAATCCTATACTCTGACATCTATGTGCTATTGGCTGTGTAGTTTTGTTTCTTTGTAATTTTTACCAGGTTACTCACCATAGTGACCACCTTACTCCTAGTCCATACTGCCCTTTCCTCCATACTTATGGGACATCTCTCCGTCCTGTGGGACGGGACCGGAGCACTTTTGTAAAAAGCATCCACATTTTTTAAAAAAATGTGTCCCTCCTCTCTTTCCTGCGTGGGGCCCGGCACGCGCCGTAACCCCGCTCACCTTGGCTCCGCCCCGCGCATCGCCCATCAGTCCTTTTCTATCGCGGGTCCAAGACCCATTAGCAATAACAGAGGAACCTTATTAGAGGGTACGGCGGGCGGGCGTATGGAGGAAAGGGGACTATGGACTAGGAGTAAGGTGGTCACTATGGTGAGTAACCTGGTAATACTCCTACGTCCCGTCCCCTTTCCTCCATACTTATGTGAGATTCCCAAGCACTCCTTACAGGAACTATGAGTGGATGGAAATACCCCTTACTGAAATAGGTTCTTCAGCACAGCCTGGCCGAACTGAGCGTCAGCCCTAGAGCTCATATCGAGGCAGTAATGCTTACAGAAAGCAGATGGGGAGGCCCAAGTAGCCACTCTAGCGATGGGCTCCCAGGGAACATACTTCTGAAAAGCAACCGCAGCTGCCTTGCCTCGCACCTGATGTGCATGGATACCCTTATCAGGTTTCAGCTTTTGGACGTTGAAAGATTCTGTGATACAGGCAGCAATCCATCTGGAAATGGATGCCTTAGACGCCGGCCTGCCCTGGGGTTTACCGAAGGTCACAAACAGTTCAGAAGAGCTCCGAAGCTTGGCAGTCCTGTCCAGGTAGAACTTAAGAGCTCTTCGGACATCCAGGCAGTGTAGAACCCTTTCCGCCTCTGAGGCTGGGTTCGGAAAAAAGACCGGAAGGGAAATCGACTGATTCAGATGGAATTCGGTCACTACCTTTGGTAGGAAAGCTAGGTTCGCCCGAAGGGCTTCCTTGTCCTTGTGAAAGACCAAGAAAGGATGCTCCACCGACAATGCCTGGAGCTCACTCACTTTCCTCGCTGACGTAACGGTGACCAGAAAGGACACTTTCCAGGACACGTACTTGAGGTCAACCGTAGCCATTGGCTCGAAAGGTTTATGGCACAGCGCCGTCAGGACTACGTTTAGGTCCCAGGGCGGGTGCAGACTACGAACCGGAGGGTAGATGCGTGTCAAACCAGCAAAATGTCTCTTCGCCACCGGCTTAGTTAACGAATAAGAACACTGGTCTGTAGAGAGGTAGGCGGAAATCGCTGAAAGATAAGTCCTGCAGCACAAGACATGAACCCCTGACTCTGCTAGGGAGGAGACAAAGGACAGCACCGTGTCAATCGTCGCCACCCTCGGGTACAATTCTTTCTCCAAACACCAATGACAGAACCTGAGCCATTTACTCTTGTATTGAGATCTGGTCGAGGGCTTCCTGGCTGCTTTGATAATGTGCATGTTATCCGCAAACAAACCCAAATGCTCTAGAGCCATGAACTCAGGCACCATGCCGCCAAGTTGAGCGATTGTGGGGAGGGGTGCCACATCTGCTGTTTCCCTTGGTGAAGAAGATTGGGAGTTACTGGTAACCTGATCGACGGACACACCGACAGGTGTTGAAATTCTGAGAACCAAAACCTGGCCGGCCACCACAGAGCTATCAGTAGAAGAGAACAGTTGACAGAGCTCTTCAAGTTCCAAATTGCTCGATGAACCAGAGGAAGAGGCGGGAAGGCGTAAGCTCTCATGTTGTGCCATGGAATCTCAAGTGCGTCCCCCAGAGAGGAGGCTCCCAGCCCCCCTCTGGAGGCGTACTGAGGAAGCTTCTTGTTTACCGCCGTGGCGAAGAGGTCCACCTCCAGTGTGCTCCAACACGAAAAAATCCATGAGAGGATCTCCGCCTTCAACTCCCACTCGTAGCTGACCACTGTCCGCCGGCTGAGGGCATCCACGGTGACATTCAGCCGGCCCGGGATGTGCACTGCAAGCAGCCAGACCCCATGGAGCACGGCCCACTCCCAAATCTGGATGGACAGATCCACGAGAGGGGGAGACTTCGTTCCCCCTTGCTTGTTTATGTAGTACATTGACACCGCATTGTCCGTTCTTATGCGGACCACCTTGTTGACAATGAGAGGTCTGAATGTCTTGAGCGCCAGAAAAATCGCCAGAAGCTCCAATTGATTTATGTGCTTGACCTGAGGTGACCAGAGGTCCGAGACCTGAAGAAGATCCAATGTCGCGTCCCACCCGAAAAGGGAGGAGTCTGTCGTGATCGTCACCATGGGGGCTGGGTCCTGGAACCCCACGCCCACTGACAGGTTGCTGAGAGATGACCACCAGTCCAGGTCCACTCTCATGGAATCCGGAATTATTATCCGTTTGGAATCCGGGTCCACAGCCCGATGCCAGGAACTCCGAAGAGCCATCTGGGTCCGTCTCATTTTGAGACGAGCAAGAGGAAGAGCCAGTACACACGAGGCCATGAGGCCCAGAAGCCTCTGCAACCACCAGGCCAACATGCTCTCCGACTGCGTAAACATCTGACACGTGGCCAACAGATCCGCCATTCTGTCCCCGGTCAGATACTCGGCAGTCTATCGTGTTCCAACGAAAACCCAGGAAAATCAGGTCTTGTGAGACCGTCATGGAGGATTTCCACCAGTTCACCGACAGCCCAAGATGGAACAGGAGCTGAAGGAGAGACTGGAGGTTGCCCGCTGCTGTCAATGGACAAGGGCTGTGTAGGAGCCGGTCGTCCAAATAGGGATACACATGGATACCCTGGAGACGAAGATAAGCCGCGATCACCAACATAATCTTTGTGAAGATACGCGGCGCCGAACTGAGGCCAAAAGGAAGCACCCGAAACTGGAAGTGCTCCTCTCCCAAAGAGAAACGGAGGTATCTCCTGTGTGGGTTGCAAATCAGGATATGCATGTACCCATCCTGAAGATCCACCACGCTGAGCCAGTCGCCCGTCTGCAACGAGGAGCGAATCTGGCCGGGCGTGATCATCTTGAATTTCTCTTGGGGTAGGGAAAGATTGAAATGGGAAAGGTCTAGGATGGTGCGCAGGCCAGCCTGGTTGGGTTTGGGCACCGTAAACAGCTGGGAGTAGAAGCCCTCCCCTCGCTCCCCAAGGGGAACGGGTTCCACAGCTCTGAGGAGCAGAAGTTTCTGAACCTCGGCCTTGAGGGAGGGTGAGCCCGACAGCTGAAAAGGAGGGTTGAGGGGTGGGGTAGTGGGTAAAGGTAAGCAGAAGCCTGCTCGAGCGACTGACAAGACCCATCTGTTTTCTGTGATGGCTTGCCACACCTCCCAATGAGACGCAATGCGTCCTCCCACCGGGGTCTCATGCGAGCGTGGAAAACCCTCATTTGGCAGGTTTATCGTTGGCGGTGCCACCTGAACCTGATGAGGCGGCTGAGGAGCGGGAGAAATACCGCGTACGGTGTTGTCTACGGCAGTTATTCCCTGCAGGGGTATCCACTCTGCGATTTTGCGGTCGAGGAAGCCCCTAAAACCAGAGGAAGGTCGACCTTGCGACAACGGCCTTTGAGCCTTGAAGGGAGCTTTGACCAGAACAGAATGATTTGGCCGTCTGAGTGCTGTCTTTGGTTTTGGTGAGTTCTACATCAGTAGAAGAGTGCAAAAGCTCCTTACCATCAAATGGAAGGTCCAGAACCTTGTCTTGCACCTTTTTCGAGAACTTAGTGGCATGTAGCCATGCTTGCCGCGAGGTATCAACCCCAAGCATCAGACCCTGAGCTGAGGTGTCTATGTGATGAACCGCAGCCTCCAGGAGATCCTGGGCTAAGACCCTGGCATTGGAAAGGCCTCCTCTGAAATCCTCCAGCTTCTCGACCGGAATGTGCTCCTCAAACTCCGACAGACCGCTCCACATCCGCATTTTAGCTCCCGCCAAAATCAATTCTGCATTGGCCTGCCTGAGCTGCAAGGCCGAACTGGCAAAGATTTTCCTCCCTAGGGAGTCCAGGAGCTTGTCCTCCTTTCCCAAGACCTGAGTAGCCGTCGCGGAGGAGGATGCTGCAGGTCTGGATTGCAACGTGGCCGCAGCCACCACTGTGGAGGAGGGAGGCGGACAAGACGACAAGGCCACTTCTTCCGAGGAAAGTAGCCTGTACCTCGCATCAATCTTTTTATTGACAAAAAGTCCTGAGTGTGGCTTTTCCCAAACTCTTCGGACCTTGGCCAGAACGTCCTTCTGCAAGAACAGGCCGGTATGCTCCAAAGGAGACAAGATGAACGCCCCAGAAAGCACGCCCTCCTGCGGAGCAGGTGCCTCGGGCACCGGAACATCTAAGAAGCTCATCATGTCCAGTAACCGGTCATGGAAAGCTCTGGTAGAGCGGGGCAGGTCCTTGTTGTCCTGATCGCCTTGAGGGTCATCTGACAGGTCAGGATCCTGTTGAACCGTGTCAGGCACTGCCTTGTCTACTGGGGACAATGGTGGCACAGACGGAAGCGCAGGGGGAGGCACCACGGGCAAGGGAGTCGCCGGCAGAACCACCGTCGGAACGGGCAGAGCCGGAGGCGCGGGTGGACATATCTCCTTGAAAAGCCCTTTGAAATATTCCCTCATTGGGTCGGTGCGCATAAGCACTTGAAAATTACCGAAAAAAGCGTCCTCAGGAGATTGTTTCAGAACCTGAGGAGGCCTCTCATGAGGTGGACAAATCCAGGGACATAACGGGGAAGGGTGCCATACCGGCCCCTCCGCCGACGTATCCACATAAATCAAGGGAGTCGCCCCCGCGGGCAACGAAACATTGTGCGGAAGAGGCATCTGGGCGTTCCAATCATAAACCGGCCGGTAAGGATGCGCACAAGGGACCTTGGGTTCACCCGAAGGACCGAACCCTACACCAGGGGCCGATGGCGTAGTTGTAGGGGTAGTACCTAAAATGGCCGCCGTGGTCGTGGCGGGAACGGCCGCCATTTTGTCCTCATCTGAGGGGAACTGCGGCACGTGAGGAAGTGAGGTAGGGGTCCCCGTTGATGGATCAGGGGTCTTAATTTTAGCCTTAACTTAAGGAACCTCGGCAGAGCCGGTACTATGAGGCCTGCAATGTTTCTGCGACATACCAACCGCCGACTGAGCCTTCGAAGGAAGAGCCTCGGCACTGCCGGTAAAAGAAGAAACTTTCTTCTTTGCCCCCTCAACAGATCTGGTGTCACCACAAGAGCGGGAACGGTGCGCTGTCACCGACAGGGCCTTGCCGGGCCCCTCAGAACTGTTGGTTTCCTTAGCCTCTGTACGAGGGACCTCGGACCTAGGCCCGGTAGAAGCCTTATCAGCACGGGCCAAGCTCCGGTACCCCACGACTCAGTAGAACTGGGTCTACAAACAGCCCCCACAGGAGGGGCCTCGGAGCGTACTCCGGTGTTCACAGGCCCCTTACGGAGACCCTCGGAGAAAACGCCGGTAGAATTATTAGGCCCGACAGGCACCTCAGGGCGAACCCCGGTAACAGAGCGATCAACGCCCCTCCCGGCTCGATAGGAACCCGGGAAGGTATCCCCCGGCCGGGGTGCTCTGAAAATTAAAGAACTTACCGTGCGTTTTTTCTTCTCGTCGATAAACGCCTGAAAATGCAAAGGAGGAGTCCGTCCGAACACCTCCTCCCACCGCTCCAACCGACGTTGAAGTGCCCGGACCGAAAGGGAGTCACAGTAAAAACAGGAGTCCCAACAGTGTTCCGGACCCAAACACTCTAAACAAAGAGGATGGGGATCCGCCCTCGCGAAGCGACGGTGACACTATGAATAGTCTGGAAAATCTAGTTTAAAAGACATAGACAGACTAGTAAGCGAACGCTAGCGAGAGCCAGAGAGGGAAAAAAAGGGAAGAAAATCTTGCGAGGGTGCAAGTGCGTCCGGCCCCGATCGTGCGGAGAAAAGGACTGATGGGTAATGCGCGGGGCGGAGCCAAGGTGGGCGGGGTTGCGGCCGCGTGCCGGGCCCCGCACAGGAAAGAGAGGAGGGACACATTTTTGAAAAAAATGTGGATGCTTTTTACAAAAGTGCTCCGGTCCCGTCCCACAGGACGGAGAGATGTCCCATAAGTATGGAGGAAAGGGGACGGAATGTAGGAGTATTATTTTTTTAAACATATTTTTATAAAGTTTTATCATTATCAAGAACCAATAAATTCCTTACCTCCCCCAAACAAACACAAAAAGTGAAACAACCAACAGCAGAAGGTACATATGAAGCTCATCGGGTTAAAAGTTTCCAGAAATGTGCAAACAGTGTCACAACTAAGCACCATGAACATCGACTTTCCACTGATAACCCAATCTACTTAGGGGATCAACTCCCAAACGTTCTGGAGCTTGGGAGCACTTCCGCCCTAGGATTCTTTCTCGACAGGTTCTCCCCTCAACTACCTATCCTTCCTCCCCTTTCTTCTTCCCCTCATTTGCCTATCCCCCTCTGTTACTGTGTCTTTCCCCTTTCCCCTTTCTTCCCTCTCTTCTTCTCGTGGTTCACACCTTGATGGATGTAACTTCTAGTGCCCCCGAACCTCACTGACTTCCCCATTCTTCCTCAAAGGGTCCCATGTCCTTGTGTACCAAGTACATCATTTTTTCCATTGAATAAATGTCCCAAACCTTGATATGATATATGTCATTTGTAACGCGCCTATACAGAAGTGTTCCATCACTTGTGCAGTCATTCCTGTTCATCACTTAACCCCTAGCTTTTCAATTTTTGGGCCACTGCCAACCTGCCGCCCTAAACATGGCTTCCACTGGAAACCGGTACAATTCACTACCTTAGGGGGAATACCCAAGAGAACAAGCATGGGGCTCAATTCTAGTTGTTCTCCCGTCACCTCTTTCATCCAACTTAACACTTCCGCCCAATGCATTTGAGTAAGAGGACATACCACCAGATGTGAGAGAACCAACCTGCCCCCAACCCCGAGCACACAATAGAGAGGCCCCGGGATACAAAATTTCAATATCTTACGCGGATCACTGTGCCAACCATGCAATATCTTGAAATTGTGTTCCATGGGATGCGTGGAACGGTTACAATGGAAGTAACCTTGTAGATATTTTCCCAGGTGAACTACAGGATGTCCTCCCTGGCCAAAGTATCCCAATACTTTTTTTAAGTTGGTCTAACCTTAAATTCACTATTGATAAGAACCCTATATATTTTCTAGATTATGCCTTTCCTAGAGGTTGATTTGCTTTTCAGACCTTCTCAAATGCATAAAGGTCCCTCTCAAAGTGTGTGGCCCATCCTGGGTCCATCAGGTGTCCCTTTAACTGTACATACTCAAAAACACCTATGTTCTTTCAACCTAACATTTTGATGACCTCTTCATATTCCTTAAACTTGCCCTTTGTGAACTGACACAGTCGTTCTAAGCCCCTGTCAGAACACTCTTGTAAGTTTCAGAATCCCAGACTAGACAGATTGACAGGAGCACCACACAGAGAGCTGAATGGAGACGGCCACGTGGATACTTTCTCTGTCCGACCCAGTTGTATTTTTTTCTTTTAAGTTTTGTAACAATCCCCCAGATTATGTCACTGCTCCCCAGAGGGGAGCCCCTTTCTATGAGGCTTGGGAGGTGAGGCCGCTAACTGATAGTCCCCCTAGAGGTGGTAACATGCAGGCGGATTTCATGCGGAGGGACTCCCCTCCTGGGGATAAGGATGTAAGTCTGGGGCGCAACCCTTTATCTCCCAACCATACAAGGTAATAACGCCCAACCCTTCCTTACATATGATAAAGTCTGAGACTATGGACCTCATTAGGAGGTTGAGCGGTAACCCACTGGTGCCACAGGCGAGTCGCCGCCGACCCCAAAAAACTGTTTCATGGCGCCTGACTTCCCGGTGCCTCCGGGACATTACAAGTCCCGGCGGCGCGGGAAGTCAGGACTCCATGGGGGATAGAGACTCGGAAGCACCGGCACCTTTGTTAACGGTGCTTCTGTGACAGCTCTGCTTACTGGGGCCGTTGCTTCCGGCAGGGACAGACCAGTCAGCCGCAACGGCCCCTGCAGGCAGACTTGTAGTGTGGCAGCACGGAAACAAGAGTGCCGGTAAGTTTACCGGCTCCCTTGTTTCTGGACCTCCACACTCGTAATAAGGCCCTATGTGTTACTGTAATGTGCCAAACAGTCTCACTATGATAAGTACTCAGACGAAGAAGAACCCAAGAACGCCACAGTCCAGTATGAATAGTGTTTGACCAGCTGTTCTTAATCAAACTGATGTTACGCTGGGGAAGTCTCAGTTACTTAAGCTAAACAGTTAAGATGGACGAGGAGAGAGACATCCGGAAGGAGACATTGGCGAGCTAAGAGGCCGCCAAAAAGCCTGTGAGTCGGAAACGGGGCGAACAAAGGCTGTGTCGAAGCAGCAGTGTGGCCTGGCGAGAACGAACAGAGGGATGCCAGGAAAGCATCTCACCAGTCGGCTGAAAGTAAACAGCCTTGAAACTGAGTCAGTGTGGTGGTGGCATGACCTGTGGTGGGTGGACTGTGCAGTCCAAAAACTTTGCAGCCAACACTAGCCTACTGCAGAGCCATGTAGGTGATGGCATGTGAAGTATGAGGAATTGTGGTGGTTGCACACCTGCAACGGGTGGACCAGCTTGTCTGAAACTTGTGCCCAGACCGCCAACAGAAATGGGCCGTGAAGTCAAGCGGGCTGAAGAAGAAAGATAAAGAACGAACGAACGAACGAACGAACGCGTGACCCCTGGCGAAACCAGTGAAGAGTTCCCTGAAAAAAGTAAAAGGAACAGTAAAAAGTCTGGGAGAGGGCTTGGAAAACTTGAGAAAGTGAAACCAGAAGACAAGAGAGACATAGATCATTTTGTGAGGCAACTCCCTGACCAGTTTCATAAGACTGTGGTATTGAAGAGTCAAGAAAAACTCAGGGAACCTCTTCCTTGTCCCGGTGGGGGCAGTTTGAAAATTGGTAAAACAATAAAGAGTCAAGGGGAGCTTGGGGAGTCTCTCCCTCATCCCAGAGGGGGCAAGTTGAGGGACGGTGTTCAACTGGAGTTAATACAAAATCCATGCAGAGAACGTAAAGTAACTCAAGGAAAACCTGTTGAAAACTGGGTGAAAACTAGGAAACAGGAGACATTTTCCTAGTGATATTTCTGGAACTTTGGGGAAACCTGAACTTTGAGAGACTTCTACCGAATTTGTGTTTGAATGACAGAATAGGAGTTTTGACTAAGACAGTACCTTTTCTTTTGACAACAGACTTCCTGACTGGCCCAAATTTTAGTTTTGTTGAGGTAGGGAAAACCACCTCTAGTTTTAGATATAGATAGTATTGTATTTCCTGTTAAATAAGTTTGTAACAAAAAACATGCCTTCATTTAGTCAGACTCCTCATTCCAGGTTCCCAGTTTGTTCTGTTCTGTGCCCCGGTGGGTAGTTGTCTGGTCTAGGGGTTCTTTCACAAATCCGGTTCTCCTTCAGGTGTGACTGAGTCTTCAAGTTTTTTTTTTTTTTAAACAACGTTTATTTTTGTATAACCATAGCAATTTACAGACTTGCATAAACATACACAGTGCATTACATTTCAATTCCTGGCTGTCTGCTGCCCTATGCCCCCCAAAACCCTCCTCCCCTACCCCGGCCTACGTCGCACCAAATAATTCCACCACCTCCCCTGTTAATCTTCATCAACCACCCTGCTATCAGCACCCTTCTGTATGGGAATATTCTCAGGGTCTTTGGCCCCCCCTGTGCAGAAGTGGCCAAATCCGCAATCATCTGCCTCCAAGTGTCCACACCCCCTTCTTGTTCCGTGTTCTGACCTATTGCTTCTTGCCACACCACAGTTTCTGCATTCGCCCATTTTAACAGGTCCCTCCACCATACCTGTACTACAGGCCTTGTCTGAGCTTTCCATCACATCACTATCCTGCGTTTCGCCAGTATATATGCCAGATCCTTAAGCTTACTCACGTGTTTAGCCCTCTTGGGCCTTGCAAAGCCCCCTAGCAGACAAGCCAGGGGGGATCCGATATCCAGGGTGATATCTGCCTTTGCTAGTGCTTGGGCTACCTCCTCCCAGAATCTAGCATTCTCTGTGCAGGCCCAGAACATATGAACCAGATCTGCATTAATCTCTCCGTACTTCGGGCATGATTGTGTTGCTGCCTGGTTGAACTCTGCTATTTTGTTCGAGGTTAGATATGCTCTGAGGGTCCCATATAATTGAATCAATTGGAGCCTTGCATTTCTAGACACCTTTTTGTGGCACGCCATAGCTCTAATCCACATTGCTTCTGACATTGGTTCCTGTAAGTCTGTCTTCCAATTTTGCTTTGTCTGCCCTAACTCCTTCCCTACGTTGGACATCAATAGCTCATATATCCGTGAGACTTCGTGTCCCCCTTCCGACACATTATAGAATGTCTCGATCATCTCGTCTAATTGTAAGGGCGCTTCGGTTTCTGGCCATCTGCGTCCAAGATTTCTCAGAATGCAGGAATACGTGATGTGCTGCTCCCGGTGCACTCCAGTATCAGCTGTCAGTTCCCCAAAATCCTTAGGCAAACCCTCCTTTAGTACATCTCCCACCATCGCCACGCCCGTAGGTTCCCAGTACTTACTCACATTTAACCTCAATTGCTCATCAACCCCTTCCAGCACAACGAGCGGGATGTGTGGGGAATATGGTGTTACGTTCCCTATCAATTGTCAGGCTTTGCGCCACATTACATACCCCAGTCGCAACAGCAAGGGTGAGCGAGTCAAATAAAGGTCGGTTGTCTATATCACTTAGTTTAGAAAGAACAGGGAACTCATTGCTCGCAACAACCGTGCTTCGGGTGTTTGTTCATCAGACAGCCATTTAGCTACAAATTGCAACTGACTAGCAACAGAATATACTTCAAAATTGGGCAATTTTAGGCCCCCTTGTTCATAAGGGTTCTGGAGCTTCCACAATGCCACCCTGCATCTTGAATTATGCCACAGGAAGCTCTTGCATATACCATGTAGTTTTTTTGAAGAACAGTTTCGGTATCGCAAACGGGACATTATGATGAAATAAAGAAGGAGTCTCGGTAGCACCACCATCTTTAGCAATGCTGCACGTCCCATCATGGATAACGGCAATCTGGCCCAGAAAGACAAAGGGCCTCATTACGAGTCCGGCGGTAACCGAGGCGGTAAAACCGCCTGGTTACCCCCAGACTCGTATTACCATTCCGCCTCCGTGATTCCCGGAATTACAGGGGCATTACAACCCCGGTTTTCCGGGAATCACGGAGGCGGAATGGTGTTAATCCCCATTCCGATTGAGTCCTATGGGACTCAATGGGAATGGGGATCATGGAAACACCGGCAGCATCTCGTAATGCTGCCAGTGTTTCCTCGTCCGCCTGCAGGCGGGCAGTGTTAAACCCGCCAGGTCAGACCTGGCGGGAACATCACCTCCCGCCTGCAGGAGTCGGGATCAGGCGGTCTGGAAACAACGGTGGCAGCGGTTTTACCATCACCGTTATTTCCGGACCGCCTGATTTGTAATGAGGCCCAAAGTCTTCAATTTTGTTCACTGCTCTCACCGTGTTCTGTGTGTGCTCTGTCTGAGGAACACGATAAAGGTCTACCCCCAGGTACCGCAATGTGTCTATTTTCCATTTGATTGGTTGCACCGGCAGCTTGCGCAGGGGCTCCCCAGCGTATCCTCCCAAAGGGAACAGACTCCACTTCTGTTGGTACATTGTTAGGCCTAACAAAGCAGCATATCGTTCCATCACATCTAAAATGTATTGCAAATTCATCTCAGGGTGTTGCAAGTACAGAAGCACGTCGTCTGCGTACAATGAAATTAAATGCCTCCCTCCCAGAGTGACTATGCCCGCCTCCCCATATTCCTCCCTTAAATAGACCGCCAATGGCTCCAACGCTAAAACGAAGAGCATCAGGGACCACAGACATCCTTGTCTTGTGCCCTTTCTTAACTGCCACTGTTCTGAGATGATTGTGCCAGTTTTGACCCTAGCTATCGGTTCATTATACAGCAATCACACCCACTTGATGTACGTGGGCCCCATACGGAACCTTTCCAGCACTGATAGCAGCCAAGGCTATCTGACTTAGTCAAACGCCTTAACTGCATCTAGTGATGCCACTACGAATTGCTGTGTATCGCCTCGGGTGCCATCTATTACGTGGTGCAATCTTCGCAGGTTATTGGTAATATTTCTATGTGGGACATATCCTGTGTGGTCCGAGTGTATAAGCTTGGCTATAACCGGTTTAAGCCTTTGTGCCATTACTGCTGTAAGAATCTTCTCATCTTGGTTCAGTAACGAAAGGGGCCTATACGAGCCACAGTCTGTATCCGGCTTATTCAGTTTAGGAAGGGGGACAGTGATTGACTCCTTCAAGGATCCGGGCAGTCTGCCCGTGTCCAATGCTTCATTAAGCATTGCCAGCATTGGAGCCAGGATTTCGGTCCTGTATTCTTTATAGAATTCACTGGGAAGCCCATCCGCTCCTGGGACTTTACCGGTCGGTAGGTCTTTAATCAAATACTCCAATTCTTCTATCGTTATGGGGACTTCCAGCCTGTCTCTCTCCTCCGTATTTAGCTTGGGCACCTCTGACATATCACACTCTGAGGTTTCCTCATGCTATCGCTTATAATAATCATAAAAACATTTATTTACCCCTTCCTGCGTCTCACACAATGCTCCGTCGGTTCCCACAATTGCTCTAACTGTCTCCCGTTTACTCTCACTTTTGTAGAGTCAGGCTAACAATCGCCCGGTTTGTCCCCTTCTGCACGTTGTCTCTCAATATATTTCCTATAGCTTAAGTTGCTCAACCTATCCCGGTGTTCCAGACATTCTTGTTGTAGGCGGGTCACCTCCTGTGCCTCTACTAGGGACCTCTCTCCTGCCTGCGCTATGGCTTCCAGCCTACATTCTGCTTTTTGTAAATCCAATAAAATGACATCTTGCATCCCTTTCGACTTCGCTATAGCCGCTCCTCTCACCACTACTTTAAAAGCCTCCCACAGTGTACCTGCAGATTTCACACTGCCCGTGTTATACTAATAATATTCCTTCAACTCCTCGCTCAGATATTCTCGAAACCCTGTGTCTCTGAGTGCCTCGACTCTAAGTCTCCATGTTGGAATTCTAGCTGGATGTGGGGGGGGGCATGTAGCTGTTCAGGCCTCTAACATTCCAGGTTGCTATTTTAAGTTCCCCCATCTTCTCTCATGGTTCTCGCTCTCATTTCTACCCTGTCGCATTCGCTATACCCTCTCCGTGCGTATCTGTAGGCTAACTCCTCTCTAACTACCCCAACTCGCTTCCCTCCCTCTTCCCCAACATTTCCCAACTTTTGCCCAGCTCCAAATCTAGAGCTCAGGCCTCCCTGCATCTCAATCCTATCCCTGCACTATTGCTGGTATTCGGAGTGCACCAGGAGGATACTGTACTACTAGTATGCTAACCTATCAAAGGTACTGTGGGTTATAGTGTGATTCCTTGGCGCCACCCATATCAGTGTGGCACCGGTGGTTCCTGCATTTAGCAAATTTGAAGGTCGGACCATGTGACCTTCCACCTGTATAATAATCTTGGGTCATCCGTAACAGCTACTATGCAGCTTAAGTATGCATGATTTAACAATACAGGTACACTTATCGCTCCCGCCTGGTCCTTTGTTTCAGCCGGCATGTACGCTGCATCCATCCACTTGCTCACCTCTTCCGGGGTCTCAAAGAAAAGAGCGCAATCTTTATACAGGACCTTCAATTTAGCCGGATACAACACGACGTATTTGAGATTAGCGAACGTAATCTTCTCTTGACTGCTAAGTAGCACATCCTCTGCTTCTGCACCAAAAAAGTATAGCCCGGGTATGCCGTGATGTTCGCTGATGCTCGACGGATCGTTCCCCCTTTGCGAAAGTGTTCTAGGAATTTCTTCATGTCTTTGTAATTTAGGATCTGGGCTATTATCGACCGAGGTTGGGCCCCAGGTGGTGGTTTTCTTGTCAGGGCCCTGTGCACCTTCTCCACCGTGAACCCTTGAGTGAGTGCACCTGGGCCTATTTCCTGCAGCAGCATATTTTCGATGAAGACTGTCAGGTTTGGTCCTCCTCTCTCCGTAAGCCCGACAATTCGCACATTGTTCCTCCGTGCTCGTCATTCCGCCTCCTCTGCTCTACCCTCAATAATTCGTACCTGTTGCTGCAGTGACTGAGTCTTCAAATTATGTTATGTTGTCTTGCAACTCACACTGTTACCATTGGCATAGTCTCCAGGCACTCTAAGAAAGTGGGTTGAGAAGGTTAGTGAGGGAAGAGGGAGTGGGATAGAGGTTGTGCTTTTCTTTTGGTGCTTGTAGAACCAGGAGGAACTTGCTCTAGTGGGGGTCTGGTTTCTAGGTGTGTTTGGATTCTGCACACTGGGACTATTGTGTCCGGATGGGAAGCATCCAGTAATTATGTGCTTGTTTGTGGCAGTTATGTGGTGGATGTGCGGGTTGTGTGTTTCAGTGGGAGTTAAACTGATCCAAAGGATTGTGTGAGGTAAATGTGGGGTATGCTGGAGAGTGCATGGAAGTGGGGGATTAGTAGTAAGTGGCTTTCCTTTTGTCCCCATAGGCATCACTGGCAGTGTCCATTTTGTGTTGGTCATTTGGGCGCTGAATACCTATGTTTTTGGTTGTTTCTGAAGGTGAGGTAGTCTTCTGTCATCCTATTTTCCATCAGTGGTGTGTTTCATAGATTAGTATTTAGACGCGAGTATGCATTTCCTCCGAATTTCTTTTTTTTTTAATTGTTTTGTTTAGGAGGTTGTTGCTTGATCTAAGAAGGTCTCTTCCTGGTTGGTAGCGTTTGATCTTGGCCTGGAGGAATTCAGCTCTTTGTCCATGTAATTATTTGTGGGCAATGCAGAGGGCTTTGAATTGAATGTGTTTTTTACTGAGAGCCAATCTGGCTGCTGAGAGCCGGTGTGATGTGATCTTTCCAGTTTAGTCTCAGGAGTATTCTTGCTGCAGTGTTTTGGATGCCTTGGGAGTTTTTTGGTGAGCCGTTATGGCATTCCAAGCTAGAGGCTGTTTGCCTGGTCGATTCTTGATAATAATAGGGAGAGGATTGTGAGGGTTCTATGTGGGAATGAGAGGTAAGGAAGCATCCCTCTAAGTAGTACCAGGAGGTAGAAGCATTTCTTTGTAATAGCGTTGATTTGTGGTTCCAGTGCGAGTCTGTTGTCTATGAGTATTACCAGGTTCTTTATCAGGTTCGATATCTCCAGTTGGGTTCCCATGCCGGGTGGCCAGTCCAATTGTAAGTCAGTTGTGTTGTCCTCAGAGAGTGAGAACATTATTTCTGTTTTGGTCCGGTTTAATTTGAGGGTGTTCGTTGTCATCCAGCTATATGTAGGTGCGGCAATTGTTAAGGGTGTTGCTTGGGTCATGGGAAGCTTGACAATGAGGTGTGTGCCGTCTGCGTAGTTGTGGGCAGTCAGTCTTCTACAGGTACACACAGAGGAATAAGGGAAGAGTGGGATGGTTACTAGGTACTTTAGCCTGTGGCAACTCTGGTTCTGTTTGTATTCTCCTACAGCCATGGACAGGTGCTGGTCGACTTCCTTTACCTTTTTATTGGAGATATCAACACTCGATAGTTATATTCTCTAGGAGGCAGTTCTCTCAGAAAGAAAGTCCTCCCTAAGGGAGCCCCATACTGGGGTTACAGTCAATAAGACCACGTTAGATTCTGACAGCCGGCCACTAAGCAGATGAAGACCAGGCTCGGGTATAGCCTGTCAAACACATGGCAGCTGACCTGCAGCTGCATGGTTCTTTAATTACAGTAGTATCTGGCCAGTGAGGAGTGATGCTGTAAGCAAGCTGAGGAAGTGCAGGGATTTTGATGGAGCAGAGCTTGCCCATACTCAAGGTGCAACTCGAAGCACAGTCCAGGCCTTTACTGCGGGTCAAGTGTATGCAATTATAAGAGTAGAGTCAACCTGATAATGCCCAGTGTTTAGTGCTCATGGCTCTGCGACCGGCGTAGCCCAGTGCAGTCCTAGATTGGGAAGACACAGGAAACACATGCAAAGCAAAATAAGGCTCCATATTAAAAGATATGCTCTGTGTATTCTTGTGGAAGTGTATGCTGTTGCTGCCTATTCATTCTGCTTTGCTGGATACTGGAGCCTATCTGGTAGTCTGTCAACCATTTCCGTGAATTGACTGACTAAAAGCCCCAACACAAGCGGCGCACGATATGTCCGCTGTGGGTTCTTGTATTCCCGGGCAGCCGAGTGGCTGAGCGGCAGGGCGCGCATCGAGCAACCTGCAAGTCCTGGACTGATCTGCTTATATCCATCTCGCCTGCTACATTGGCACTACAGGTACTGTTTATTGATGAGCTCTGCTACACAATGCCCCTGCATGCATACTGCTAAATCTCCTCTGATCTGAACACCCTGTTACCTTGCTGTGGAACATCGGAGTGTGCCAGTTATCTGTCATAGCCGGTGATATCCACAACTTCATTCAGCGTATGGGAGTGTGACGTGAGGTTTCCCCCGCCATAGCTTGCCGCTTGGACTTTAGGGTAATAACAGGGGTGCTCCTTCTTAGAATTTGCCATTCTATACGATCAAGAAATGCCGCATTACACTAAATCACAGAGGCCTTGCTACAATTTAAGGAAAGGGGGGAACAGGATGCTCCCCCCAAGCTACGTTCTGAAGGACCTGATAAGGTCAAAACTAACAATGTGGCCTCACCAGCACACAGGGGTACTATACTGTCTTTTTTCCCATGCGAGAAGGCTGGGTCAAAACTCCCATCTGTGCAGGAGGCGGCTGAATGTTCTTTGCAGAAGGGGGACATATCACATGGTTCCCTCAATTTCAAAGACATTGACAATAATTCTCTACTTGACCTTTGCTTATCTATTCAAAAGACTATGGTGGCTACAGTAGAAAATCCTCTACTATCCAAAGGGGATCAAGAGACTGAGCGCACATGTAATACATGCAGAGGAGAGTTTTGCACCTATGATGTCTTCAGCCTGGATATCGGCATCCCCCAATCTTATGATAGACACGGAGGGGGCTGTTCAAATTGAGGAATCAATCGCCTTGGAAGCCTCTTTCAGTAACAGTGATTTATGCTGAACTGCACTCAGTTCGCAATGAAGATCCTATTAAAGCTTTGTGGACACATACATGAAAATATTCAACAGCCCTCTAATACAACCAATCCTCGGAGGAACAAGAATCTGCAGGGAACTTGCTGAATTCTCCTAATCAGAGTTTGCCCGTAGCCTCTCCCACTACAGTGGCGAATTATGCTATCTCTCAAACCTCTGCCATCTTTTTTTCTAGGAAACAACGGTGTATGGCAAGACGTGCTGCTGCCCGGAACATCCCTTACAAAATGGCACCTTCACTTCCTAACACTAACCTTCCAGTGAAGAAATCTAAGAGAGCACGTAAAAAGGCTGTCCCCAGTAAAAACCATCTGAGTAAATTAATGGGCAGTCTCACAAGTTTGATAATTCCAGACAAAATGGGAGATATTTCCAATGCCAGCATGGACCATCAAGAATCTAATTTGTTACAGAATCCGGTGTAGCCTTTGGCTAACAATTCTACTCCCAACAGGCCGCCTAAGAGAATTCTATTAAGTGCTCCTATGCAAAAGGAGACACAAATAGAAATTGTACCTCTTCTCAGCAGCTGTCCAGAAAGTAAGATCTGCTTTTTAAAAGATCTTAACCAGAAACCTCGGGATAAATGGTTGGCTAGATCAGCCTGTCTGGCATGGCTTCATTCAATCCCTCAACTACGTGTGCAGCTCACCGAGGACTTTGAGTTCTCCAGCATGGGGTCTGGCATGGATTCACATGCTCATGAATATTCCCCGTCGTCAGGTCGGGAATCCTCGGTAAAGAAAAAAATCAGTATCAGTTTCGTTTCTGATCTGTCTTTCTTAGTAGTAACCAATCACTGATCTCTGGGTCGTACTGCCCCCAGCCAATGACTGCCCTCTCCCTAAGTCCCTCCCCTGGCAGCCATCCTCAGATTTGGTAGCACGTAAAGTGGCAGTATGACCAAGTGAAGAGCCGCAGAGGGGAAGGAGGGAGGGTTCGCATGTGAATCCATGCCAGACCCATGCTGGAGAACAACATTTATAGGTAAGTAACTTGTTCCTTCTCCAGCATGGGGTCTGGCATGGATTCACATGCTCATGAATATAAGAATACATAGCAGTACACACATGCACAACCACGGGAGATGGCAAAGGCTCAACATTAAGCATTACATAACTCAACATTAAGCAACTCTTACCTCCTCACCAGGCCCACCTTCAGGCGAACAGGTTGCGCAGCACTGCTTGACCGAGCCTGGACTCCTCCCTGGAGTCCCGATCGACGCAGTGGAATCTCGTGAAGGTGTGCGTCGACCTCCACGTAGCAGCCCTGCAGATGTCCAGCAGGGGCACACCAGACAGGAACGCCGTGGTAGCAGCAATCGCTCTGGTCGAATGGGCTCTCGGACGGCCGGGCAGCGGTCGGTTTGCCAACCGGTGACAGTGCATGATGCAGCCGGAGAGCCATCTGGAAATGGAAGCCTTCGAGAGAGCTTTCCCTTGGTTCACAGGTCCAAAGTTTACTAACAGCTGTGACGTCTTCCGAAAACTCTTCGTGCGGTCCACGTAGCACTTTAGCTACATCCAGCGAGTGCAAAGTCCTCTCGGCCGGCGACGAAGGTGACGGGAAGAAAACTGGTAACACCAAGGGCTCGTTGAGGTGGAAGTCCGACGGCACCTTGGGCATAAAGGAGGGGTGCGTCCTCAGCACCACCCTCGTGTCATGAAAAGTCAAGTATGGAGGCTTGCAGGATAGGGCCTGGATCTCTCCCACTCGTCGTGCGGAGGTGATGGCCACAAGAAATGCTGTTTTCCACGGCAGGAACATCAAAGGCGCCGAATGCATAGGCTCGAATGGCGCCCCCATGAGCCTGGCCAGCACCACATTGAGCTCCCACGCCGGGGCAGGGGGCTTCACCGGCGGGAATGATCGGAACAGTCCCTTCATGAATTAATTCACCAGACGATGAGACCACAAAGACTCCCGTCCTGTAGTTCTGGTGTATCGGGAGATCGCAGCCAGACGTATCTTGATGGAGGCATGAGCTAGTCCAGCCTTGGCCAGGGACAGTAGGTATGGCAGCACTTGAGGGGACGTAATCCATAGCGGGTTAATCTTCTGTGCACGGCATCAGACAGAGAACCTCTTCCACTTGTGTCGGTAGCACTTGAGAGTTGAGGACGCCCTTGCTTTTGCAAGAACCTATCTGCAGTCAGCTGTGATATCGTACCCTCCAAACTCTAGTGCTGCAGGAGCCAGGCCTGCAAGTTCAGCGACTCCGGGTCGTGATGAAGGATGGCGCCTCCTTCTCTGGAGAGAAGATCCACGTCCGTCGGCAGCTTGACTGGTGGGGACGCTGACAAGTCCAGAAGGTCCGGGAACCAGATCTGTCTTGGCCACGCGGGTGCGACGAGGATCATCCTGCACCGGGACCTCTTGAGCTGGTTGATGAGTCGGAGCAGCAACAGCAACAGAGGGAACGCATATAGGAACAGGCCGTCCCATGCTCCTCGGCTGGGGAAACCTGCTGGCGAACCTCTGGCACTTGGAGTTCGTCGCTGTCGCGAACAGGTCGATCTGGGGTTTGCCCCATTGCTGGAAGAGTCGATCCACTTGATCCTGATGCAGTTCCCACTCATGGCACGAGCGCAGCTCCCTGCTGTGTGAATCGGCAATGGTGTTCTTTATCCCTGCCAGATGAAAGGGTACCAGAAACATCCCATGGGTGACGGCCCAATGTCACAGGTCCTGGGCTTCCTTGGACAGAGCTGGGGATCTGGTTCCTCCCTGCTTTCCGATGTAAAACATTGTGGTGGTGTTGTCGGTGAAGATCCTCACCACCTTGCCCTTGAGGGACAGGAGAAAGGACCTGAGGGCCCAGAACACTGCACGGAGCTCCAGGATGTTGATGTGGAGCGGCTTCTCCTACGGGAGTCAAAGGTCTCTTGCGTGAAGATCTCTGGTGTGCGCTCCCCACCCCTCCACGGAGGCATCCGTAGTCACCGTCACCTGGTGAGTCGGGGTCTGAAAGTCTGTGCCTGCCGTCAGATGAGCGCGGGTGCCCCACCACCGGATCGCTTGTCGGAAAGTCTCGTTGAGAGGGATCCTGTCCTCGAAGCTGCCCGCCGCCTGGATCCAGCGGGCGTCGCGAAACTCCTGTAGAGGACGCATCCGAAGCCTGCACAGGCGCACGAGGTAAATACATGAGGACATCATCCCGAGGAGGGACTTGATGGACCTCATCCTGGCCACGTCCATGGCCAGTAGACGGTGCACCTTGCCCAGGATGACCCTTGTCCTTTCCTCTGACGTCGAGGCCAGTCAAGCCACTGTATTGAGCTTGGCTCCCAGAAACAGTGCGACCAGTGACGGGACCAGGTGGGATTTGGGGAAGTTGATGGAGAACCCCAGGTCCGTGAGCAGCTGGACTGTCTTCGCTGTGTGTTCTATGGCGAGCTCCCTTGACCTTGCTCGGATGAGCCAATCGTCCAGGTAGGGGTAGACGTGGATCCCCTGCAGGCACAGCCGCGCCGGCACCGGTGCTAGGCACTTGGTGAATACCCCGGGCGCTGACTTCAGTCCGAACGGGAGGGCCTTGAACTAGTAGTGCCGTCCTTGGACTACGAACCTGAGGAACTTGCGGTGTCCCTTTAGAATAGGGATGTGGAAGTACGCCTCCTCCAAATCCAATGACGACAGGAAGTCGCCTTCCTCCAGCTGTCCCAGCACGTGCTGGAGGGTAACCATCCAGAACTTCTGTGCCTTGATGTACTTGGTTAGTCGACGCAGGTCCAGGATGGGACACCATCCTCCTGTCTACTTTTTTACGAGGAAGTATCTGGAGTAAACTCCAGAGCCCCGGAGCCTCTTCGGGACGAGCTTGATGGCACCTTTCTTGAGCATCGCTCTTACCTCCAACAGTAGTTGAGGGACGTGGTTTTCCTTCCTGGCCACGGGTGGAATGGGAAGGCACTTCTTTAGAAATTTGAGGGCGTGCCCCTGGGCCAGGGCATCCAGCACCCAACGGTCATTGGAGATGGACTCCCACGCGCTGACGAACTTCGCCAGCCGGCCTCCCTCCGGGGTGCTTCGGTGGGGGCCCGACGCAACGGCCGGTTCAGTCCTGCTTGGAGGCCGCCTTGGCCTCCCTGGCGATGACGGCGAGATCCCCCAGACTTGCCTCGTACCCTGTAGGCTTCTTGCGATGAGGATCGGGCCGCCTGGCGGTACGTAGAGGAGCCACCGCCGAATCCCTTGGAGGCACCTTGCTTGCCTCCGGAGTTCCGAAAGGACGGCTGTCGTTGCTGAAGAACTCCTAGGGCCCGAGCCGTCTCTGTGTCGGTCTTGATGGCTTGGAGGGACTCATCCACTGTCTTCCCAAACAGATTGTTCCCATCGAAGGGCATGTCCAAAACCTTGACTTGCACGTCTTGGCGGAAATCCTTCGCCTTGAGCCCCCCCGCCGTCTAAGGCAAACGCTGTTGCCCAACTAGCGGAAACCGGTGTCGGCAATGTCCGTGGCCACCGTTATGGTGTGGTCCGACGCCACCTCGCCTTCCTGCAAGATCGCCAGGGCCTCCGCCCTCTTGTCATCTGGTAGGAAGTCCAACAGGGGGGCGGATCTTATACCACAATTCCCTGTCGTAGCAGGCCACGATCGCCAGGGCGTTGGCCGCCTTAATCGTCGTCGCCGCCTCTTGGCAGGCGTCGTGGACGGGTTCTTAAGGAGAGCAAGTCCCTCGTCCCAAATGTCATCCAGCAACGCTACCGCGAGGACCGTCTTCCTCTTGGCCTTGCGCCGCTGGTAGAGGAAGCCTTCCTTCTTCTCTTCGGGGCAGAGCTGGAAAAGCTCAGACGCCCTGGCAATCATGGCGTGAAACGAGCCAATTTCGTTGGGCGGGGAAGCCCGAGGAATCGGCGACGGGAGATCCGTTCCGTCGTCACCACCGTCGTCATCCGTCCCCACCATCGTCATCTGTCCCCGTCGTGGCCGTATCTGTTCCCGTGTCATCCCTTGGGATCGGGGAAGGAGACAAAGGCTGAGAGGGCTGTGAGGGCTGACAAGGCAGGGCTGGATGAATCCTACTCCTCTTGCTTGGAGGGCTTCCCGACTGACCCGGCTCAGCCGGGTCGTCCGTCGGGGGGAAGAGGCAATCTGGTCCTTATCTCCGTGCATAAGGCCTGGATTGCTGTCAAGATGGCCGCCGAGTTGTCCTGTGGCTCGGGCCGTGACGGTTGCAACGGTTGCTCCTCCTCCACGGGAGCCTCGTCATCGCCACCCTCGCTCTCGTCGTCCCCCTCGTCGGGATCCCTCCCGTGGGAACGGGCCTCTTCCAAATTCTTGTTGAGTCCCTCTTCGACTTCTACCAGCTCCTCCTCGGAGGCTGTGTCCGTGTCCATAATGGCCACCGCCCCCCTCTTTTTCCACCGGGGTCTTCACGGGGTCTTCTCGATGGGCTTAAAAGAGGATTCCCTCTGGTGAGGCAGGGAAACTCTGGGCCCCGAGACCGCCACCACAGGGCCGCAGCGACTCCCTCGATAGAGGCCTTGGCCGGGTGAATCAAGGCCTTCTCCACCTTGGGCGCGCTTGAGGCCTTCACCTTAGGGGGAGGGTCACCACCTCGCTCCCCCTCGGCCGGTTCCTCCGTGATCGACCGGGGCCTCTCCAGAAGCTTAGCCGGGTTCTCGGATTTTCTCTTCCCCGAGCCAGAGCGATGGTGTCGGCGAAGGTGCGCCCTGCCTGGCAGCCGAGGAGCCCGATCGTTCGGCGCTACCTGTGCCCGCGGACTCGCGGTGCTTAGCCTTCTTTTGGGCCTCCATCGCCAGGGCGCCCTCACAGGACTTAGAAGACCGTTCTGACGACGACTTCTTCTCACCTGCTGGGCTCTTGCCTTCCAGCCAGTTGGCGAAACGGGTCCGACGATCCCTCATGGTCCGTTCCGACATGTTCATGCAAAACGCACAGTCCTTCTCCCCGTGCGTTTTGTCTTTGTGAAGGCAGTAGAGGTACCTCGAGTGCTCGTCCTCCTTGAACAGGTTCTGTAGCTTGCATCCAGGGCAGTTCCTAAACAGCTTGCCGGGCGTCGAGCTTCCTTTCTCCTGGGCCATGTCCACGAGGTAGGCCTCAAACTTCTGGAATCCTCCAAGAAGCGTAGCTCGATGAAAACTTCACCCTTGAGGGGCACAGAAAATTCCAAAATGGGTCCCCGTTAATCGGAAGTAGAAACGGTAGAGCTTGAGGCTCAATTTAACCGAAAAATGAGATAAATCTCTTTGAAAAAGCGCAAAACGCAGTAAAAGCTCGAGAGCTATAGCACGAGGACTCCCAACACTTGAACGTGCGGTAAAAATCTGAGGATGGCTGCCAGGGGAGGGGCTTAGGGAGAGGGCAGTCACTGGCTGGGGGCAGTATGATCAGTGATTGGTTACTACTAAGAAAGACAGATCAGAAACAAAACTGATACTGATTTCTTTCTTTACCGAGGATTCCCGGCCTGACGACGGGGAATATTCATGAGCATGTGAATCCATGCCAGACCCCATGCTGGAGAACAACAGTTACAGGTAAGTAACTGGTTCCTTATTTGAATCATTGAAAGGCAACAATCCTAATGTTTTGGCAATACATTGCAAGTATATGGCTACAGCACAGTTGCCCCATAAACATTGTGAATCCCTACTGGTGGCAGGTGTTGAGTTAGATGTGGACCGTGTTTTGATGGATCCGTTATTGACGATTGAGAACAGCGACCTAGGTGACAGCACTGGAACAAAGACGATTCTTCCGGCCAAGGATAAAGTCCAGTTGTCTGATATACAGACCATGCTGAAGTGGCTGGCTGATTCTTTGCCAGCAGCTATGCATAGACAATGAGATTAGACACTTATGTCCTGGAACACTAGGGGGGGGTTTACCCATTTTCTGTCATCTACCAGTTCATTACCCTATATTACTAACCATACATTCTTTCTTTTACAGGAAACTTGGTTAACCTCCCCAATTTCTATAGATGGTTATACCATCCACCAAACTTTGGGCAAGAAGACCTTATGGGGGCCTTACCACTGGGGTTATACACAGTTTGAAGTCAAGAAAGATCATGTCAACTCAATGTGAATATATGTTAGCAGTGGAGGTAACTATCCCTGCCATAGATCAGTGTGATAAGGTACTACTGGTTAATGTGTATAACCTGCTGGGGCAGATCAGAGAGAACAGCTGCAAGAGGAGTTGCAAGAGTTATTTATCAGCTGGGCAGATGACTTAGTAGAGAAAAGTATCATAATCGGTGGTGACTAACTGTCATATGGCTGAGGGTGTGGATACAACTGATAATCCTGAACTACTATCTACAAGTATAATGAAACAAAGCAATATGGACCGTAAGGGCTCCGGCTGGCTGAATTTCTTTAACAGCTGGGAATTAGAGATACTAAATGGATTCACAAAAAGTGATACACCGGGGAATTGTACCTGGAAAAGGGATAAGGCTATTGCAACCCTTGATATTGGTTTCATAAGCTATGAAGTGGCTTTGAGGGTGTAGGACTTATCTATTAGTCATACATAATACCTGGAGCGACAACAAAGCTCTTATTCTAAATTTTAGTGGTCCCGCCATCAGAACTCTTGTAAATCTGGTGGGGGACTTGCTGACTAACCATTCAGCTAATCCGATCATATGGTCCGAGAATAACATTATTAATGCCAACAGAGCCACGTTCCACATGACTCCTATTAACCATCAGTCATTTCAAGAAATGCCCCTTGATGATATTGAGAGATGGATATTATCCTTCTCAGGTGAATATGCCACAACGAAAGCTAAAATGACAATGAGAGAGCATAGGTCACACAATCTATGATGAAACTATCAGAAATGCGAAACGCAAACTTCGGGGTGATCTCTGGAAAGCTAAGCTGGCAATTTTATCGCAGGGGAATTACCTTCGAGTAGCAAGGAAGCTTATAAATCTCTATCGTAATTGGCTCAAACAGTGGAGGCGCTCCGGCAAAGATTCCCTATGGTAACAGATGGTGACCACACTTTGTGGAGGAAACTCTTGCAGTATTTGGTCCCTTTTGGGTGAGGCAAAAGGAAGCAGGGAAAAGCCCTTAATCAATCCGATTAGTGCGCACTCATGGGTCTCTGCTCTGACTAATCGTAATTCTCATCGGCCAACGCATCAATACCTACAGGTCGATCTTAAACCTGAGTGGCCCCCTTTCACAATAGATGCTGAAGACATAGCAACAAAAATTAAGAACCTTAAATCCTCGAGGGCCCCAAGGCCAAATGGGTTGGCTAATGTGATTCTTAAGAGCAATCGCCCATTTTGGTCCCTCTTATTTAAAATCTTATTTGATAAAGTGCTCATAGAGGGGAAGATACCAGACTCATGGCAAATGGCAATCTTGATTCCAGTGCTAAAAAAGGGTAATAAGACCGACCCTAGTAACTATCGTTTACTTTCCGTGCTGTACTGATCCGGGAAGCTCTTTGCATCTCTACTGCATTAATTACATGGATGGGTGGAACAGAGTGGCATCCTGGACAGATTCTAATGTGGATTTTGCCCAGATTACTCTACAGCCCATAATCTCCTATTAACGGATACCATGGTCACTCGTGCGCTTCGCCCAAATAGCGCTCCACTGTTCGCTTTATTCATAGATTTTAAAGCAGCTTTCAATACAGTGTGCAGGGAACGACTTTGGAGTAAATAAGAATTGCTGGGCTGCCCACCGGGGATCTTGTATTATTTAAAACTGCTGCATAAGAATAACACTGTATGCCTAAAATTAGATGGAAAGGGCAGATGACTGAACCTATTATCCAGAAATGTGGTGTAAAACAGGTATGTGTGGCAGCGCCCTTGTTGTACAACTTATTTGTGTCAGACCTGCCTGCCTTTTTGGCATCGATTCGTAATTGTCCCCCTAAAATTGATGCCACGCATTGTACAGTCCTGGCCTACGCCGACGATCTGGTGCTGCTGGATCACACCTTTAATGACATACAGCGTTCAGCAGAGGCACGTTGGGCTTATGTAGACATGAATGGCCTGATAATCAAAAACTCAACTGATGTTATTCTCTGGTAAACATATTGCTAGACTTCGTCTGTATGTTCACGCCATAGAAATTTCTTATGCTTCGCATTATAAATATTTGGGTGTTCAATTTGATACTATTCCAGGTTTTAGTACCTGTATTGAGATGCGTAGCAGGAAGGCGGCACAGTTGACTGCACTGGAGGACCAATTCTCTGAAAGAAGAGGCAGGTATACACTGGTGGGAGCCATACAACTGTATTTGCTGTGCCTGGTACCTGCAGTTATATATGTGCTTGAGTCTCTTATTGGTATCAATCTGAAATGGCTTCAGCAGGTGGAGGGTAGGCTCTGGAGGAAGCTGCTGGGGTATTCCCAACTGTGTTCTGATGGCGATAATCAGGCTAGAACTTGCTATTATTCCAGTGAAATCACTTGTTATAAAAAAGAGAGCTCTAATGTATGTTAAGATGCTGAATGGCCCTGCTAACCCGCTCTTGACAAGTATGGGCAAGGAAGAGCGCAGGCAACAGATGAAATCCCCTCTCAGTAAGAGTATAAACATCCTATTCCATAGCGTGGTGTGGACCCCTAATTTGGGGGATGATTACATCAACATGAGATACTCACTGGGAAATCGTATTGATCTTTGGGATTGGAATGAAAACATATTGCATTTGGGCCTACTAAAATGTTAACCATTTGTGTCAGACGTCTTATATACATTTAAGAAAGCTCAACCCTATTTGAACATATGTCCATCTTAGAAGATTTATTCTCCTTCTACGTATGAACGGCTTACCGGTGTTGGCTGTAGTGGGCGCGGCACTCTGTTGCGGAACAGGAGCACTTCTGCCGCATTTGCTTCAACCAAGTCGGAGACTGCGAAGCATGTCCTGACTGAATGCCCTTGTCTGGGGAAAGTTTACATATCACATCTAGGTAGATTTGTACATCATCTAGACACAATTAAAGAGCCCCTATTTTGGAATCAATGTGTCAATATTAACAATAGGGGACTTTATATGGCACTATACAGGATATGGAAGGTGGCAGAAAAGTGCATGCTTATGGTGGAATAGGCATGTATAGTCTGTGATTTCTGAGGCTGATAAAATCATTCAGATGTTGATATTATGATATCAGCTAATATATTGTAACTACCTTATTATTTGGTGCCTTTGGAACACCGTCATAACATTAATTGGTGAATGTGACGATAAGGGGTTAGAGTTGTTATGGCCCATACCCTTACTATTCTCACTTTTGTATTCTACATTGAAATACATATGAATTCTATCTACATCAAAACATGCGCAACGAGTCTGGTAACATGTGCGACCAATTGCCATTAATTGTTAGTGTACGGTGTACCTCTAAGAGGAGGGGCAATGTTAAAACATAGAAGTATGGAGATTAAATGTTATGCTATGATATGTTAAGATTTATTAACATCAATATTTTCCCTTGTGATCTGCACTATGATTATTTGAGTCTGCCAGTGCCCCATTCTGTTTCAGGAGTATGGTTTTACTTATTCTTATTTCTAAATAATGAATGTAATGAATTATGAATCAAAGTGATCATGAATAATGAATAAGGTATTGTTTGTGTATATTTAAAAAACATTTTTTATGTGTAAAGTTTTATGTTAAAACTGTATCACATTAAATAAAATATTAAAAGAAATGCTATTTTTTTTTATTGCAGACAAACAGCAAAACAGAAGACTTAATAAGAAGATAGCTATCACTGAATTAGTCATGCGAAGTGCCACTAGGTGTTTATTTTTAATACATGTACATTCTGCTCTTCTAATAACTAAACAAAGAGCAACCATTTGGCTGAGTTCTGCAACCTGAAAGTAACTCTTGAGTGTTGGAATCCAATCTCCGAGTGGATCGGATTGAATCTGGAGACTTTACAACAATGTGCATCAGGCTATACAGCTCGAGTTGCCATTTATGTGCAACGTGATCATACTTCCCGCGCAACCTCTGGAGCTGGGACCATTTAAGGCTCCTAGGGCTTGCACCACACTGACCCGACGCAAGCACAATTCAATGGCAAAGACACAAAGGAAATGGAAAGGTTTTATATGGCTAACAATTCATGATGCAGGCACAAGAGCAGAATAGAAGCGACAACAAACAGCAGCAAAAATTCATGCCTCTCCTAAAATGAAGGGATGGTGGCCCTGGCTACCAAGAATTAGCTCCCTCTCCTAGTACTGGAACTGAAAAAAGAAATTAAATGGGGTCCTGTAGAGCTGTCAAACTCTATAGCTGATTTGAAAACATGTCTTGGCAGCTGAAACAAGTCTGAATAAAATGGATGATAAAATATGCGACCAAGCGTGCAAACAAGACAGACTTTCTTGGCGAATGGAACAGCGTGAGTTCATACTCTTAAAACAAGAAGATCTCACAAATTGGTGTAGACGGAACAATGTTAGGGTCCGCAGAATTCCGAAACAAATACAAGATTCAGAATTAGAATAGTTTGTCTAAGGATTGTTTGAACCCATTCTGAGTCTACTGGATGACGCTGGACTGCTGGAATTTATTTCACATATCAACAATGTAATATTCTGACACTGGACGTTCGAACTCGAGTCAATGTTTTACATGTGAAGGAGAAAGTTATGCTAATTGCCAGCAGATCAAAGTACATTCGGTTTCAGGATGCAAACCTCTTGCTGTTCAGCAAGGGCTGGAGCAAGCTATGGTAGCAAGGAGGAAAAGTGTCTGAAGGGTCATGAACGGGCTACAAGACGAGGGCATCAAATATAGATGGAACCATTGATGCAGGCTCATTATTTCCTATGATAACAGAGTATTTAACTTAATTTAATTAATTAAAAAAGCAACATCTTTAATGAACCCAGGATTTACTGGCATAACACTGTATATGCATTTAGCAGACACCAAATTGGAAGGAAACCAAGAGGAAAAGAAGGTACTCTGGAAAAGGCAGAGGAAAAAGTTGGGCTTTTAAAGTCTAAAAGGAATGCAGACGTGGTGCACAATCTGACAAATTCACCCAATCGCACTGCCAATAGTTGTTTAAAAATTAACAAAATATCGGGGCATGGCCAGCCGAGGACGACATCGGATGCCTCCCATCCTGAGGCCCCAGAACCCCTTAAACAGACTTAATTGCCCAAAGAAACAGCTCTGAGGGGTTCCATGTGATAATATTGCCGCAAAAATATCGCCATACAAAAGTTTCGCCATATTTTTGCTGTGATATTACCCCATGGAACCTGCGGGGGACACCCCCGCAACCCCCATCCATTTACCCCATAAATTATCCCCACCAAAAATATCGCCTATGGCCGTTCCTGACGACCATATGTACGGCGATATTTTTGGTGGAGATAATATTACCTGATACCCTCTGAGGGCGTCGGTGGAGTGTGGGAGCCGACTGTGCTAAGCTGGAGAGCAGCAGACATGGAGGGGTAAGGAGCCAAAAGGCGAGGAGCCCAACGGTTCCAGCCAAAATGGTGAATGAGACCATGAGACTGATCGCAGCACCTGCAGGGGCGTTCAACAACCTCCGATGAAGATATGAGCAACAGAAGGGATTAACCGGACGGAATCCTGAACACGTGGAGAGCACCCTGCCCTGAGCCGCTGGTGATCGTGAGCGAGGGGCCCTGGCTCTGAATCCGGAGCCAAAGTGCCTTGGTGGAAGACTCTTCCCCCCCCCCCCAGGCTCGCGGACCGTCTCCCCTGAGTCGGGTCCTGAGGAGCGAACCCGAGGAAAAGTGGGTAAGGAGACGCTGGGGGGCAGCAAGGGCGGGTGCAGGAGAAAGGAATTGCCACGCTTCTCAGGGCGCATCGAGGGGCCGCACCCCGGCATGGATTTCAAACGCGTTGTCAGACCCTGGGCTGGCATTGAGGTGCGCGGACACCAGCGTGACATAAAGCTGCCGGAGCTGTCCTGTACTGCCGGCGGGGAAATAACGTGGAGGCATAACGAAGTACCTGGCAAGTACAAAGAAACTTGAATGTGCACGCGCCCAGAGACGGGCTGCAGGAGTTGCTTGTGATCCTAGAGGGAGTGCTCTGCATGAGCCGCCGCAAGATATTTGAAGGGCACCGCTCCGAGTCTTCCGGAGCTCTCCAGTAGGCAATACATCTGTGAAAGGAACGTGGAGCAAAACACACCAATTCATAACGATAACTCCATGATCAGCTAAAAAGGCAGCAGAAAGGACTCAGAACGGGAGAAGGGCATCCAACGTTGACCTGGAGTGGGGAGCAGGAGCTCCGGCTCGGAGCCCAGAGCCAAGCCGATGCATCAAGAGGTCCCTCCCCACACCCCCCGGCCCATCTCCTCTACAGCAGGCTTGAAGAGGAGGGCCCGAACCAGGAGCGGGTAAGGAGGCGCGGGAGGCTTAGGGGTAATAGGGTTGGATGTGGAAGATCGCACGGCTTGCCGCATCCAGGAGGGCTCCCTTATGCGCTCGAAGGGGATCCCAAGCGCACAGTGAGCAGAGCGAACACGGAGGGGCGGGGGCACCCACGTATTACAAGTCTGGAGCTGCTCTGGATCTCCAGCTGGGAACTAAGGCGGCAATCAACACCCGGCAGAATCATTAACATCTGGGCAGCCACCCGGATTGAAACAAATGGCAGACTCCTGGCAACGAGATCTGGGGGAAAGGCGGCATATGTCTGAACCAGGGAAGAGCCAGGTGGAGCACTCTTAAGGTTATTACCCTAATTGTTCATTTACAATTGTTCGAACCAACAATTGACTGAAATTAAAGGGCCACAATTGACCTTATATATGTGTATATATATATCAATTGTGAAAAGGTCAATTGTAATTCGAACAGTTGTAAGATGAACAATTCGTATACAACCCTCTTAAGTGGCCATACCCTGGTGGGAATGCTCAGCAGGGGCTGCAACAGGACAAAGGGAGAACACTGCTCCTGCCAACAGCGGCTGAAAGGGATTAAGGCCTGCCAAAGGGCAATACCTGCAGATAACATAAGGTACGGCTAGGCGAGCCTAAACCGGGGCAACAAGCAAGAGTACCCGTCTTCATCTAATACTAAGCAATATGTCCAAGCAAACAAAGAAATCAAAGGGTCAAGGCTCCAGAGACATCAAGACCCTGATGCAGACTGCAGAGATTCAGAAACGTAACCAACTGCAGGCAATGGCCCAGATACACGCCCCCCTCCGGAGAGGTCAAGAGATCTTGAGGATCCGCCTATTTGTAAATCGGACCTGCTGGCAATGGTGCAAGAGCTCAAAAAAGACATTAAAGACAGTGCAGCTGACCTGGCCAAATCCATTTCTGACCTTAACAAAGGGGTTCTGGCGGTAGAGAAGAGGATCGTCGAGGTGGAAACCGTGGTAGCTGAACAAGGTCATGAACATGAAGTGTTAGTCTAGAGGGTGTACGAACTTGAGCAGCAAATGGAGCGCGTCCAGAGTAAACAGGAGGATGACGAAAACAGGTCCAGACGAAATAACATTCGGATCCGTGGAATCCCAAAGTCGGTAATGGACTCTGACCTGCAACAATATGCGACAGACCTGTTTCGGCAAATCCTGGGCGCAGAGGAGAATAGAGAAATCATATTGGACCGGACGCACATGGTCTACACCGCATACCAACTCAATAAAAAGAACAAGTTACTCTCTTACCTTGTAATGTTCTTTCGATAGGATGGTGTGACGACGTATTCCATATCTATGACAGTGATCACCACAGCTGTGCTGCTTCGGAAATCTTTCGGCGTCGTGCGTCCTGCTTCGATGACGTCGATACGCCGCCCCCGAGGACCTCCTCCGACGGCCGACGTCACTGGATGTTATAAGTAGGACGCATGACGCCCGTAGCCTCAGTTGTAGTTTTTTCCCCAGAACGTGTGGCACCAGTCTTCTGCCAGTTTGACCACACAAAGCCTTGCGGAAACGTAAGCTGCAATCACCTAAGAAATTCTGTAGCGGGGACAAAGGCCAGATCCTGCCCATGGATGGAATAGAGGGAGTACTGACGTACAAAAGTATGGACCGAAGCCCAGGTGGCTGCATCACAGATGTTACAAATAGGAACCCCCCTCTATAGGGCAGTAGAGGCAGCCATACCCCTGGTAGAATGGGCCCGCAAGCCGATCGGTGGGTCCTTACCTGCCAAGCGGTAACATTCTGAAATTGCCAGAATAATCCAGCGAGACAAAGTCTGCTTAGTCACAGCTTGTCCCAAACGCTTTCCAGCATAACCAATGAAGAGTTGATCGTCCACTCTGACCCGGGACATGCGTGAAATATAAAAGCTTAAAGATCTCCTAGGATCGAGCTTATTGAGCCTCTCCTCTTCCTTACCAGGATGCGGAGGAGGAGAAAATGCCGGAAGAATAACCTTCTGGCCTAAATGAAATTCCGACACCACCTTCGGAAGAAAGGAAGGACAAACTCTAAGGACAACCCTGTCCTTATGAATTACAGTGAAGGGTAGCTTAACTGAAAGTGCCTGTAACTCACTCACTCTGCGAGCGGAAGTGACCGCAACCAAAAATAGTTTTAAGAGTTAACAGTCTCAAAGGGCACTAATGCAAAGGCTCAAACTGAGCATCCATCAGAAATTTGAGGATAAGGTTCAAATCCCAACCGGGCACCTGGAAAGGTGACGGAGGGAACACATTAGTGAGCCCTTTTAGAAACTGAGAAATTAAAGGTATTTTAAAATAAGAACACTCTTCAGACGAGTGCTTAAATATGGACAGCGCCGCCGGGAACCTTTAATGGTACCCACTTGCAAGCCCCTGTGGGCTAAAGAAAGCAAAAAAGACAGAACCACAGGAATGTCACATGAAAACGGATCCACATTCTTAACCCTGCACCAGTTGCAGAACTTTCACCAACAGCAACGGTACAGGGACTTTGTTGCGGGCCTTTTGGCCAAAAGCAACACCTCCATCACGTCCTCAGGGAGGTCCCAATCCTTATACCTCAACCTTTCAGAAACCAAGCGTGAAGGTTGAGGGATCTGACCTCTGGATGGAGAACCTGACCCCCCTCCCTTGAGAGCAGATCGTCTCGATAGGGAAGACGACGTGGAGGGCAGATGGACAAGTCGAGAAGGTCCGGGTACCACGTCCCCCGGGCCCACGCCGGAGCAATGAAGATCATCCGGGAACCGAACCTTCATAACCTCCGCAGCACTTGCGGGATGACGGGACTGGAGGAAACGGGTACACCAGTGGGAATGACCACTCCACCACGAACGCGTCTCCTAAGGCTCCTCTTGGAGGAAATTCCCGCAAGCAGAACCTTTTGCACTTCCGGTTGACACTGGAGGCGAAGAGATCCACTTGAGGGGTCCCCCAAAGGGCGAAGATCTCCAGGAGAATCTCCTGAGCCAACTCCCACTTGTGAAAGATCCTCTGCCTGCTCAGAACGTTGGCCGTCTCGTTTTCGTCTCCCGCCAGATGAATTGCCGAGATCGAAACTTCCTGCTGGATTGCCCAGAACCAGAGCTGCATCGCCTCCCTGCACAGAGGAAGTGACCATGCTCCCCCCTTTTTGTTGAGGTAGTGCATGGCCACTGTGTTGTCCATCAGGATCAGGACATTCTTTCCTCGCACAGTCGGCAGAAAAGCCTTCAGGGCAAGCCTGGCGGCCCTCAGCTCCAACAGATTGATATGGAGTCTGGACTCCGACAGAGACCAAAGACCGCTGACTGTCAATTTGTTGGCATGAGCTCCCCATCCCGTGAGGGATGCGTCCGTCACAATCGTCACCTCCAGCCAGGGCAGCCAAAACGGAGCCCCCCTCATCAGATTGCCTTCGACGGCCCACCACAGAGGGTCCTGGGTGACCGAGGACGGCACCTGAACAGGGTCCGACATCCTTCTGGAGGACTGAGACCACTGGAGCTTGAGTGTCCATTGCAAAGATCTCATCTGCAACCTGGCCTCTGGCACCAGAGGAATGCAGGCTGCCATGAGGCCGAGCAATCTCAAGAACTCGAACGCTGGTAGACTCTGGGCATGCTGAAACTTGTGCACCATCTGCTGAATGTGATGAGCCCTCACCTGGGGAGGAAAACACTGCCCCAGGGACGTGTCGAGCACTGCTCCGATGTAGTGGAGCCTCTGAGTTGGCGTCAAGTGGGACTTCTTTAAGTTGAGGGAGAAGCCCAGCTTGTGGAGGGAGTGGCAGGTGACTGACAGATGATCCAGGACTTGCTCGGGAGAGCGCGCCCTGATCAACCAATCGTCCAGGTAGGGGTAGACGTGAATCCCCCCTTTCCTGAGATGCGCTGCCACCACTAACATGAGCTTGGGTCGGAGGTCAATCCGAACGGCAGGACCCGAAACTGAAAGTGCGAGTCGCCAACCGCGAACATCAGGTACTTCTTGTGCTTTGGATGGATCGGCATATAAAAATAAGCGTCCTTGAGATCGAGAGGCACCAACCAGTCCTGAAGTTGAAGGGCCTGGAGGACTTGAGAAAGAGTAACCATCTTCAACTTGTCCTTCCTGAGGAGTTTGTTCAAACCGCGCAAGTCCATGATGGGTCTCAACACCCCGTCTTTCTTGGAATTAAAAAAATAAGGGGAATACCATCCCTTGTTCCTCTCCGCTACAGGCACCAGTTCTATGGCGCCTTTCTCCAGCAGGGCTTGAACCTCCTGCACAAGGAGCGGATCCGGACTCTGCAAAGAGAGATTCCCCAGTGGATTGTCGTGAGGCCTCAGCCGAATGGGAAGACAGTAGCCGTGGGCTATGATCTACAGAACCCACACATCTGAAGTAATGGCACGCCATTCGACAAGATGCTGCGCCAGCCTTCCCCCAACCGGCGAACCATGGGACATGGCCTCATGACTGAGCTGAAGCGGTTGCGGCGTTGCCTGAGGGCAAAGAGGCAACTGCCCGAGCGGCCTTGGCACCACGAGTACCCTGCTTTCCACCTCTGGCACTCCTACGGTGGCCCCTTTGACTGGCAGCTCCTCTCGCTTTACCAAAGGATGAGTAATAACGAAAGGAACCTCCCCTCCATTGCTGTCCCCTAGGATGAAAAGGCAGAGGTTGGCGAACTGCAGTGCCCAACGACTTCACTGCAGCTTTGAAGGTCTGCAACCTCTCAAGGCTCTCGTCAGCCTTGCTGCCAAAAAGATGTTCACCGTCAAAGGGCATGTTGAGGAGCCAGGCCTGCACATCAGGAGCAAACCCCGACCTCCGCAACCACGCAAACCTGCGTATTACGGTGCTCGCCGCCATGGACCGGCTGACGCAATCTGCCATGTCCAAACCCGACTGAACGACCTCACACATGGCGCCGTTGCCATCCTGGACCATACCAATAAAACCATCCCATTCGTCCCCTTTGGGAATATGTTCAGCCGCTAAGGAAACACAGTTCCACAAAGTATGCATGAAACATGACAAGGCACATACGGAGTTGGCCGCCTGAAGAGCCATACCCCATGAAGAAAACACTTTCTTCGCCCAACCATCAAAATGCTTGTCGTCCACATCAGGAGGGATGGTAGGATATGACGCCTGCTTTGCTGGGGCCGTAGCCGCCTGCACCACCAAACTCTCCGGAGTGGGGTGCTTGGTCAAGTAGCAGGGGTCGCTACTGGCTGGGTGGTATTTTCGCGGCAAAGACTTGCCCACTGCTGGGAGACTCTCCGGAGCAGTCCTAGCCGCCGCCGCCGCCGCCGCCACCCTCCTCTGTAGAGCCATATGGAACGGCAGTACCGGGTCAGTTGGTGGACCTTGGTCGAGGATATCCGTGAGGTCATCCTGAAGAAAATCCCCAGGGGGAGCAGACCACCCCAAGTCCTCGGTGACCCTAGACATAAGGCACCGGTACGAGGAGTCGGCATGGGTTCCAGGCTCAGGCCTACAAAACTCCACCTCCGGAGAGGTGTCCAGACCACTGGCGTCGTGCAGGGACTGACGCAGGTCCTCAATCTGGCTATGGCCCGAGAGAATCTCATCTGGCACCGTATCAGGAACGTATCAGGCGCCGCCCCGTTGGCAGGTACCGTACCCCGGCCCCTATGGGGAAAGGACAAGAGACATTTCTGGTGAATGATAAGGACATTTAGAGGGATCGCCCTCATCACTACTCACCTCGGCAGTTTAACCCCTCGACGCATCGCCTTCATTCTGCACCTGAAATAAAGGACATATCACAGGTCAGAAAGACAACATAAAGGGGGCCTCACTTGAACTTTAAACTTTCATACTTACGGCGCATCGCTCAGGAAAGTCAAGTGGATTTTGCCAGCGCCATTCTGAAAACCAGTGAAGTAACTGGACGAACGCGCGCCCCTGCACCAGAAGCAGGATGGAGAGTTCATCCTTCCAAACCATAAGGTGAGCTTAAACCGGGGTTTGGAGGAAGTTAGAGAGGAACGAAGGGGGAAAGGGGGGAGCTAGCACACTATTCTGCAGACTGTTAATCCACTTTCTCATCTGCAGAAGGATATTCCTACGGGCCAGGATTTGGAGGTCCTGTCCAATCGGTGTTCCGGGTCCTGCGCATCACGCTAGAAGAGGCCACAGCAATCCAGACTAGACCAGCGCCCCCGTGGGAACCAGGTGAGCTTTACAAAAACCCTCCCAGCCACTCCTAATGGCCACATGTTCAGACAGGCCCTAGCTAAATTTGTGAGGGAATTACACCTATTAGAAACATGGCGATTTTTTCACCCGTAAGGGAAGGTATATACCCATTACTCAGTGGTGCACAGGGGTCAATCCCGCATTGATATGGTGCTCATCTCTGACACGCTGATCCCACAAGTTACGGGCCTAGAAATCGGAGTGAGTTGTCTATCAGACCACGCCCCGGTCCTCTTAAAGCTGGAACCGATTAGTCCACAGCAGCAGCCCCACAAACCATGGCGCCTAAATGAGGTGATACTGAGAGATCTAGCCATTAGAGCAGGCATAGAGCAGGCCTTAAAGAATTATTTTCAAGAAAATGTGACACCGGGAGTTGACTGGTCCACTATTTGGGACGCCAGTAAAGCGGTGGTAAGGAGTGAATTTATCGCGCACACATCGAACTTCATTAAGAGACAAAAGAGGGTGAGGCAGGACATGGAGGCCAAAGAAACAAAGGCTGAGGCGGAATATAAAGAAAGCATGGGGAGGATTTAAAAAGGTTATGGCGGCACTAGAAGCTCATTTAGCGGATGAAGCTGCACGACTCCTTGTGCAAACTAAGCAATTTTATTATATAAATGGGGACAAGGCCAACCGATTCCTCGCAGCAAAATTGAGACAGCAGAAGCTCCGGGAAACATATAGTCCAATTTAGAAATGGGGACGGGGATCTGGTGAGGGGGGAGAAAGAAATAGAGGAGGTCTTACTCATACTACACCGATAACTTGAAAGGGGAAGATCTGCAGAGGGAGGCACAGATAGTATTTCTAAATCAGGTGGCTTTGCCGCAAATCAATGACTCAACCCATAACAGAGGAAGAAGTAGGGAAGGCTATAGGTGCACTGCAAGGGCACAAATCCCCGGGTCCAGACGGGCTAAGTAATGCATACTGTAAAATATTTAGGGTTACCTTAGTGGGCCCCCTAACAAACTTGTTTAATTTCATTAGGGATATGGGGCAAACTTCCGGAGATATGAGCCCGGCGACCACAGTGCTCCTATTGAAACCGGATAGGGACCCGCTGGATTGTGTAAGTTATCGCCCTATCTCCTATTAAATGGGGATGCGAAAATGTACTCCATGGTCCTGGCCTGAAGGTTAGCAGTGGTCCTCCCGGGGATGGGCCACCCAAACCAAGCGACCTTCATGAAAGGGCGGCACACCTACGACAATGTTTGCAGGGCCATAGACACGATAGGCTCGGGACGAAGAACGGGGCAGGGGTTCTCGGTAGTAGTGCTGGATGCCTCCAGAGCCTTTGACAACCTGCATTGGGGATTTTTACAACTGACCCTTGAAAAGTTTGGGTGTGGGCCGACCTTCACCCGCATGGTGTTGGCCAATTTCGCACAACCATCCACACGATCAATGATCAACGGGCGGCTCACAGAGAGTATACCTATCCAGAAGGGCACGAGGCAGGGGTGCCCATTGTCGCCTCTGAGCTTTGCTATGGCTATGGAGCCGTTAGCACAGAGGGCCCGTGACGATCCGAGAATCCATGGGGTGGGGTGGGCACCAAGAGACCCCAAAGGGTAGCTCTCTACGCGGATGACGTCCTCATGTTCTTGAAGGACACTGCAAACTCACTACTGAAGGCCATAGAGGGTCTCGGGGTTTCTTATCAACTACCCTAAATCCACGTCTCTTAACATCACTGAAAAGACAGAACAAGTGACAGAATGGGAGAATCAGTAACCTTTGAAATGGGAACAGAAATCAGTAAAATACCTGGGAATACAACTGACTCCCAAGTATGAAAGACTATACAGGGCTAATATCCCGGACCTACTGAAGGCATTGGCAGGGGACCTAAAGTGCTGGGACATGCAGGAGATGTCATGGCTGGCATGGATAATAGCGGTTAAAATGACCCTGCTCCCTAGGTTTCTGTATGTGGTAGGCACCCTCCCTATACGCATCCCGGGCACAGCCATCCAAAAATTACAGAGGGAGGTGATGTCCTTTATCTGGGGAGGGAAGAAACCAAGAGTTCCAAAAAAGGTATTATTCAGACCACAAGCCCTGGGGGGCTGGGGGTTCCAGAATTCTCGCGCCTTGAAACATTTGTGTATAGGCGCGTTATAAATGCCATATCATATCGTAGGTACTTATGGGCAGCACAAGTAGCACCAATGCTACAATGGCCATCACGGGAAGGTCATAACCGATGGGCAGCCCTAGAAGTGAGGCAACCAAGACACCCCTGGGGAACCTAGGCTTTTTTGCTGCACGACACAGAGGCAAAGGAGGCACACTACTGGAATCGATTTAGGCCACCCTATGTACTGGCACAAAGGCACAAAGCACTAAGGGGTAGGAAGGTGAGGGTGGGGGGCGGGGGGTCCTTCAACACTAGTTGCTTATAACCCAGATTTCACCCCAGGGATGCAGGCTGATTTTTGGGTACATTGGGGGGGGAGAGGGAGGGGAAGCAAACTCTGGTATTGAAAGACTTCTATGCAGAGGGGACACTCCTAACATTTGAGGGCTGTAAGGCTAAGTTTGATATACCGGAGTGCGAGCGATTTCACTATATTCAACTCCGACATTGGGTTTCGAATGCAAAGGTTCGGGAGGGGGCAACTAGGGATCCAGTAGGGTTGGAGCTTGCAGTACAAGAGGGCCAGCCTGAAGAACAAGTTACTTTCTTACCTGGTAACGTTCTTTCGATGGGATGGTCCGACGATGTATTCCATATCTATGACATGTAATCACCACAGCTGTGCTGCTTCGGAAACTTTTTTCGGCGTCTGCGTCGATGATGTCGATGCGCCGTCGTCGAGGACCTCCTCCGACGTCATCCGATGTGATAAGTAGGACGCACGACGCCCGTAGCCCCAGTTGTAGTTTTTTCCCCCAGAACGTGTGACATTAGTCAACTGCCAGTCAGACGCAAAGCCTTGCGGAACGTAAGCTGCAATCGCAAAAGAAATTCTGCAGCGGGGAAGGCAGGGAGGGAGCGATATGGAATACGTCGTCAGACCATCCCATCGAAAGAACGTTACCAGGTAAGAAAGTAACTTGTTCTTCGAGGGGATTGGGTCCTCCGACGTATTCCATATCTATGACAGACTCCCAAAGCAGTACCAGAGCAAGGAGGAGGGAAAGAATTTAGAATCAAAATTTAGAATAGCCAATCAAATAGCAGAGCAAAGGACAGCCTTGCCAAAGGCCAGATCCTGTCCTCGGATGGAATCGAGGGAATAGTGACGTACAAATGTATGTACTGAAGCCCAGGTGGCTGCATCACAGATGTTGCGAATAGGAACACCCCTCTGCAGGGCAGTAGATGCAGCCATACCCCTGGTAGAATGGGCCCGCAAGCCAGCCGGTGGGTCCTTACCCTCCAAGCGGTATCACTCCGAGATGGCCAAAATAATCCAGCGAGACAAAGTCTGTTTCGTCACAGCGTGCCCCAAACGCTTTCCAGTGTAACCAATAAAGAGTTGATTGTCCCCTCTGACCCGGGACATGCGTGAAACATAAAAGCTTAAAGCTCTCCTAGCATCAAGCCTATGGAGCCTCTTCCTTACCAGGATGCGGAGGAGGATAGAATGCCGGAAGAACAACCTTCTGGCCAAATTAAATTCCGTCACTACCTTCGGAAGAAAAGAAGGACGAACTCTAAGGACAACCCTGTCCTTGTGAAATACAGCGAAAGGTGGCTTAACTGAAAGTGCCTGTAACTCACTCACTCTGCGAGCGGAAGTAACCGCAAACTAAAAACACAGTTTTCAGAGTTAACAGCCTCAAAGGGCAAGAATGTAAAGGCTCAAATGGAGCACCCATAAGAAACGTAAGAACAAGGTTTAAATCCCAACCGGACACCAGGAAAGGTGATGGAGGGAACACATTAGTGAGCCCTTTCAGAAACTGTGAAATTAAAGGGATTTTAAAGTAAGAACACTCTTCAGACGAGCGCTTAAAGATGGACAGTGCCGCCAGGTAACCTTTAATGGTACCCACTTGCAAGCCCCTGTGGGCCAAAGAAAGCAAAAAGGACAGAACCATGGGGATGTCACATACAAAAGGATCCACATTCTGAAATCTGCACCAGTTGCAGAATTTACACCAACGGCAACGGTACAGAGACTTTGTTGCTGGCCTTCGGGCCGAAAGCAACACCTCCATCACGTCTTCAGGGAGGTCCCAATCCTTATACCTCAACCTTTCAGAAGCCAAGCGTGAAGGTTGAGGGATCTGACCTCTGGATGGAGAACCTGACCCCCCTCCCGTGAGAGCAGATCGTCTCGGTAGGGAAGACGACGTGGAGGGCAGATGGACAAGTCGAGAAGGTCTGGGTACCACGTCCTCCGAGCCCACGCCGGAGCAATGAGGATCATCCGGGAACCGAACTTCTGTAACCTCCGCAGCACTGGCGGGATGACGGGGACTGGAGGAAACGCGTACAGCAGCGGGAATGACCACTCCACCACGAACGCGTCTCCTAAGGCTCCTTTTGGAGGAAATTCCCGCGAGCAAAACCTTTCGCACTTCCGGTTGACAATGGAGGCGAAAGAGATCCACTTGAGGGGTCTCCCAAAGGGCGAAGATCTCCAGGAGAATCTCCTGAGCCAACTCCCACTCATGAGAGATCGCGCTCTGCCTGCTCAGAGCGTCCGCCGTCACGTTTTCGTCTCCAGCCAGATGAACTGTCGAGATCGAAACTTCCTGCTGGATGGCCCAGAACTCGAGCTGCATCGCCTCCATGCACAGAGGAAGTGACCCTGCCCCGCCCTTTATGTTGAGGTAGTGCATGGCCACTGTGTTGTCCGTCAGGATCAGGACACTCTTTCCTCTCACAGTCGGCAGAAAAGCCTTCAGGGCTAGCCTGACGGCCCTCAGCTCCAACAGATTGATATGGAGTCTGGACTCCGACGGAGACCAACGACCGCTGACTGTCAGCCCGTTGGCATGAGCTCCCCATCCCGTGAGGGATGCATCCGTCACGATCGTCACCTCTGGCCAGGGCAGCCAAAATGGAGCCCCTTCATCAAGTTGCCTTCGACGGCCCACCACAGAAGGTCCCGGGCGACCGAGGGCGGCACCTGAACCGGGTCCGACATCCTGCGACCATTGCGTCTTGAGTGCCCACTGCAAAGATCTCATCCGCAGGCGAGCCTCTGGCACCAGAAGAATGCAGGATGCCATGAGGCCGAGCAACCTCAAGAACTCGAACGCTGGGAGCGTCTGGGCATGCTGAAACTTGTGCACCATCTGCTGAATGTGAAGAGCCCTCACCTGGGGAGGAAAACACTGCCCCAGGGAAGTGTCGAGCACTGCTCCAATGTACTGGAGCCGCTGGGTTGGCGTCAAATGGGTCTTCTTTAAATTGAGGGAGAAGCCCAGCCTGTGAAGGGAGTGGCAGGTGACGGACAGATGATCCAGGACTTGCTCGGGAGAGCTCCCCCTGATCAACCAATCGTCCAGGTAGGGGTAGACGTGAATCCCCCCTTGCCTGAGATGCGCTGCCACCACCACCATGAGCTTGGTGAAAACCCTCGGGGCGGAGGTCAATCCGAACGGCAGGACCCGAAACTGAAAGTGCGAGTCGCCAACCGCGAACCTCAGGTACTTTTTGTGCTTGGGATGGATCGGCACATGGAAGTAAGCATCCTTGAGGTCGAGTGACACCAACCAGTCCTGAAGCTGAAGGGCCTGGAGGACTTGAGAGAGAGTAACCATCTTGAACTTTTCCTTCCTGAGGAGTTTGTTCAAACCGCGCAAGTCCATGATGGGTCTCAATCCCCCGTCTTTCTTCAAAATCAAAAAATAAGGGGAATACCATCCCTTGTTCCTCTCCGCTACAGGCACCAGTTCTATGGCGCCTTTCTCCAGCAGGGCTTGAATTTCCTGCGCAAGGAGCGGATCCGGACTCTGCAAAGAGAGGTTCCCCGGTGGATTGTCGCGAGGCCTGTGCCGAAAAGGAAGACAGTAGCCGTGGGTTATGATCTCCAGAACCCACACATCTGAAGTAATGGCTTGCCACTCTACAAGATGCTGCGCCAGCCTTCCCCCAACCGGTGAACCATGGGACATGGCCTCATGACTGAGTGGGAGCGGCTGCGGCGTTACCTGAGGGCAAAGAGGCAACTGCCCGAGCTGCCTTGGCACCACGGGTACCCTGTCGTCCACCTCTGGTACCCCTCTTTGACTACCAGCTCCTCTCGCTTTACTAAAGGACGAGTAATAGCGAAAGGAACCACCCCTCCACTGCTGTCCCCTAGGACGAAAAGGCGGAGGTTGGCGAACTGCAGCGCCCAATGACTTTGCTGCAGCTTTTGAGGTCTGCAACCTCTCAAGGCTCTCGTCAGCCTTGCTGCCAAAAAGGTGTTCACCTTCAAAGGGCATGTTGAGGAGCCGGGACTGCAAATTAGGAGCAAACCCCGACTTCCGCAACCACGCAAACCTGCGTATCACGGTGCTCGCCGCCATGGACCTACTGACGCATTCAGCTAAGTCCAAACCCGACTGAACGGACTCACACATGGCATCCTTACCATCCTGGACCATAGCAAGGAAACCATCCCGTTCGTCCCCTTCGGGAATATGTTCAGCCGCTAACGCAACACAGTTCCACAGAGTGTGTGTGAAACGAGACAAGGCACAAATGCAGTTGACCGCCTGAAGCGCCATACCACCAGAAGAAAACACTTACTTCGCCCAGCCATCAAAACGTTTGTCGTCCCTATCAGGAGGGATGGTAGGGTACGACGCCTGCTTTGCCGGGGGCCGTGGCCGCCTGCACCACCAAACTCTCCGGAGTGGGGTGCCTGGTCAAGTAGCAGGGGTCGCTACTGGCTGGATGGTAGTTTCGCGACAAGGATCTGCCCACCGCCGGGAGACTCTCTGGAGCAGTTCAAGCCGCCGCCACCCTTCTCTGTAAAGCCATATGGAACGGCAGTACCGGGTCAGTTGGGGGACCAACATCAAGGATGTCCGTTAGATCATCCTGCACAAACTCCTCTGGGGGAGCAGACCATCCCAAGTACTCAGAAACCCTAGCCATAAGGCGCCGGTACGAGGAATCGGCATGAGAGCCAGGCTCAGGCCTACAAAACTCCACTTCCGGAGAGGTGTCCAGTCCACTGGCATCATGCAGTGACTGCCTCAAATCGTCAAACTGACTATGGCCCGAGACAATTTCATCTGGAACCTGACTAGGAACCAGGCCATCACAATCCTCATCCGCCTCTGAAATATATTCCAGGTGGTGAAAAGAAGGCACCCGAGAGTGCTTGCTCTTAACCAGAGCATTCCTAGGGGGTTCCCCCGTGCCATGGGGTACCTCCGACACGAAAGGCGTTGATGGCGTCGAGCGAATCGGCGCCGGCGTCGAGAGAACAGGCATCGGCGCCGAGAGGATCGGCGTCGACGTCGAGGAAATCGGCGTTGACGTCAGATGCAGCGCTGCCAGCATCGGCGGCATCGACACAGCCCTCAAAGCCGGAGCCCCGAGCGTGTCCTTCGACGACCTGAGCGTCGACGGCTTCGACGACTTCCTCGGAGCCGGAACCTCGAGAAAGCCTGTCGACGCCCTCGACGCCTCAGACGTCGATGTCTTCCTCGAAGACCTCACAGGTGCACACTGTCTCGAACGCGTCGAGGACCGGGACCTGGAACGGGTACGTCGAGAACGAGTCTCCTTGTCCGAACGGGACCTCTCCCGTGACTCGTGCCGATCACTCTTGCGAGCGGTGTCTCTCGACCTCTCACGACCGACCCCACTCGGGGGCGCGGACGGCTTAGTACCCTGCGACTCAAGAATCGCCAGCATTTTCTTCCCGAAGGAAGCCCATTCCTCCGGCGTCGCACGGCTGGTGGGGTAAGCGACGTGCGGGGCAGAGTCCTCCGAAGTGGACCTTGAAGACGACCGGTGTCGGCGCTTCCGAGAATGCCTCGAAGAGGCCGAGGAGTGGCGAGACCGACTCCTAGAAGCAGACCCACGAGACCTCCGACGATGACGCGGAGAGTCACCCCTCGAATCATCCGTCGAAAGCCCTGCAGACCTCGACTTCCGGGGCTTGGACACCCGACCTACCGACAACTTCTTCTTACGTTCGCGTAAGGCTTTGGACGTGAGCGACTGGCAGTTGAGTCATCCGTGTCGTGGGCCTCCCCGAGGCACCAGAGGCAGGCGTCGTGCGAGTCCGTCACCGACATCTTGGACCCACACTCCCCGCACTTCTTGAAGCCCGGACGCGGGGTCGAAGACGAAGTAGAAGACATCTTCACACGAAGGATTTTCACAAAACAAACAGGTTCGAAGAACCGAGAAGAACAGAACTCCAAAGAGTCGAGGCGTTAACCGAGATTCACGAAGCAACACGTTCGCGGAAAAAACGGAACTGAGGCTACGGGCGTCGTGCGTCCTACTTATCACATCGGATGACGTCGGAGGAGGTCCTCGACGACAGCGCATCGACGTCATCGACGCAGGACGCAGACGCCGAAAAAAGTTTCAGAAGCAGCACAGCTGTGGTGATTACATGTCATAGATATGGAATACGTCGGAGGACCCAATCCCCTCGAAAAAGGGGTATCAAACTGTATCGAATGATGGGGGTGGTGGACCCAGAAGAAACTCGATCGTATATGCAAAGATGGGAGACGGATGTGGGGAGGCCAATCTCCGGGGAGACTTGGGGCCGCATATGGCATAGAGCCGCCAAAAGTTCCAAATGTGCTTCAATCAAGGAGGCGGCATACAAACTTTTTTTGCTATGGTACATGACACCCTTACGCATGCACTCCATTAATCCGGAATACCCCATGTCTAGCTGGAGGGACTGCAGACAACTTGGGGACCTAATCCACATGTGGTGGTCCTGCCCAGTGGCACAGATCTACTGGAAGGAGATCTTGAGTCACATCAAAGAGATAACAGGGGCGCAACTTCCTTTTGACCCGCTGGTGGTTTTACTGGGAGAGGCAGTTGAAGGGTGCTACGCGAACGATGGGTCCAAAACTACTCTTATTACCCATCTGCTAAGCGCGGCCAGAATAACCTTGGCGCAAGCATGGAAGAACAAGCAAGGACCAGTGGTAGCCACGTGGTGGGTGAGACTATGGGGAGTAATGGCTATGGAAAAAGTAATGCCGATAACCCATGCTTCCTATTCGAAATACCTGAACACTTGGCTGCCATTACATGAATTCACAGACAACAAGGAACAGATGTATTTCAAACCTAGGCTACTTCATACAAATTTCTGTTATCTTACAATGCAAACTTTGAGCTGAAAGAGCGACTCAACCCATTGAACACTTAGGAAAACCTGAAAAGTGCAGTTCTTCACCCAAATGTTTGGGTGTTTTGTTGGGGGTGGGGCGGGTTTGGGGGTCGGGGGGGGAGAGTTCCAACAGTTACTACTCATGAGCAAAAGAAACTTAAAAGCTGGAACAAATAAAAGGGAAGACATGGCGAAGCTATTGTTTATTACTCTCTTATGCATGCATGTCTATAATCTATGCTCTTGAAAACTAAATAAAGTTGTTAAAAAAAAATTAACAAAATATCACAACAACTTGTTATTTGGGGCTGTTAATGAGGAGCTTTGTCTTTTATCCACCTGTCTCTGAACATCAAGAGAGACGGTAAAGAGGTTACTTATCTTGTATTGGTATACTCATAGAGCAAGACAGGGAATCCACAAAAGGAACACACCATTTAACGATAAAGGTTGTGTGCTGGGGTCGAGGACTGATTGGGATCTGGGGGAATAATGATCTTTCATATAGGTGAACCCACTGTTAATATTTCTCAAATAGAGGGCAATTTACTTTGAATTCTAACCTTATGGGTTGGATGAGATGCATTGGTTTGAAATTATTTCTATTGATATTGGTTTTATTTTGGTTACCATTCCTAAATATTACCTTGACCAGTGGAGAGGGGTCCAGATGGAACTTGAATATGTGCTCACAGAAGACTTCTAGGTTAGAATCTCTACAAGTCTTTCCTACCCAATGGCTGCCTGAAGGATAGATACCTTGAATGTTTCGGGACTTAATTTCCCCATCTAAATGAAACTCCATTGCACAAAGACTGATTGATCTGGATATCTCAATTGCTTTCCTTGAATAGACACAGCTCCTTAAAACAGGACAAAAAAAGATTAAGCCATAAAGTGTTTATGAAACTTTCTTTTGCATCCAGTGGCATGAATGGTTCTATGATATTTCCGCATTTTAAAAAACCCAACACCAAAAAATACGATTTATTTTCAGCTGTTTTTGTGTAGTTTTAAATTGCGGAAATATTTTCTGCGCCCTCGTCTGGTGATACCCACCCCACTCTCCCCTAGTCGTATTCATAATCGGGTGGTTTAACCCCCCCCATGCCCCCAGACTCCCCATTTCCCCAGCCACCTCCCCCTTCCCAGTACAACAAACACACAGGCCAAAATACATTTTCCTGACACTCCCTCAAAGACTCTTCCGGGTCTCGCTGTGCCCGTCAGCCCCTGTGAGCACTTGTGTGCGTCGCAGGCGCTGACAGTTCGATTTAGAAAGAGCGCTCTGTGCTCTCACAGAGAGGTCTTTCTAATTGATTTTTTTCTCAGTATAGTTAAAACGATGTTTTCACTTAATAACGAAGGAACAGGAGTGGCGATTCTCATAAATCAAGAAATTAACTTTACTGAATGGTCTATATATGGAGGGCACATTTTTAGACTTCTTATGGTTTATGGTAAAGGGTAACTGGAATGATCAAATGTTTTCCCTTATTGATATACATGCAGCACATGCAAAACAGTAACAGTTTTTTTTAAAGAGATTGTCAATGTAATGGAATCCTTCTGCGAAGGGAAACTAATATTTGTTGATGATTTCAATTGCACATTAGGCCCAAAAACTGCCAGAACTCTGTCTCTAATTCAGACGGATGTGAGAAGTCAGCATGCTCTATCTAAAATACTTAGGGTTTTGTCAGTGATCGATGCCTGGCGGTTTTTCCAATGGGAGGGAAGACATTATGCCTTTGTTTCTTTTGTTCAGATGGGGTTCTCTAGAATATTTAAATTATTGGTTTCATCTATCTTGATTCCAAGGGTGTCCTTACGAGAGGCCAAATATATTTTCAGATCACTCCCCAGCATCACACTTCAACCACTTAACCAGCCCACAGGAAGGAGAGTCCATTGGAAACTAGACTTTATGATCTAATGAGCCCCCATCATTTGCACTACCATCTCTCAGGCCTACCCATTAAAAAAATTAAAAAGATACTTATAATTTAATTTAAACTGGAGTGTGGTTGGGGATGCAGGTGAAGCAGTGATTAGAGAGGATATCAAAAGTAGGAGAGTAGTTTTTATGAGGTCAACTGAGGCACTATGCAAAAAGCTAGAAGACAGGGTGACCAAATGTGATCAACATCACAATCGATTGGTTATGTGAAAGTGTTACCAGCCCTGAGAACAGTTAAAATACAACGAAAAAACACATTTAGCGGACCATAATTCAAACAATCCTATTGAGAAAAAGGAAATAAGCAAATGGTTTCCTTGCTGCTGAACTATGGAAACAAAAGGGCACAAAACTAGACTGAAATTTAGTGATCAAACGGGTATAGATATGTTTGGTGAAGGGGAAAATTGAGTCTATGGAACCCTTTTACAAATCTCTCATGACAGGGGATTCTTTGGACCACATGAATCAGGATAATTATGTGGTTTCTCTTGATCTACCTAGGCTCTCCCAGATGGATAGAGATGCTATAAAAAGACCTAAAACCACATATAGATACCCACGATTGTGCCTCCTATTGTCCTATTTCCCCTTCTCAATAATGATGTTGGAATCTTCACTAAAGCTCAATCAGGGTTTAGGATCCATCTAAAAGTACATGATAATATTTGCAGAGTGATCTTCTTGGCACGCAGGACATAACTTTACTTTCCTGGCACTTGATGCCCATAAAGCTTCTGTTTTCATTGACTGGACATACATCAAACCTCCTACATAAACCTTTTTGGCTTTGGGCCGGTCTTCAGTACATTTATTTTGGAAAATGTTTTTATACCACACACCTAAATTAATGTTAACAACTCTTTGACTAACTCAATACCAATTACTGGAACAACATGACAAGGCTTTCCCCTTACCCTCTGATTTGTGCTTTGGCAATGGAGTGTGATGAAGTGCAAGGCGTTGTCACTCCGAAAGGGGGAGGAGCCCCTGTTTATGACTAGACCATGAAAAGAAGATTGCAGTATCCTCGCCCATCATCTGACCTTAGACTCCCTTCTTCCAAACCTAAGAACAAACCCTTCCCAAATAGGCTCATGAATTGTGGTCCTCTTAACATTTCCCTAGAAAATACTGGGATGAGGAAGATCCCCAATAACTAACAAGGAAGTCTAAAGATCAGTACTGTGATGAGGGAGATGCACGGAAGCATGAGGATCACACTTGAGAACCACAAGGAATCGTCTAGTTATTACTGGTTTCCGATTGGTCCATCTAGTTTAGATATAGAGGAGGGAAACCAGGATGTGTTGTCAATCCTTCCCTGGGGAGCAGGAATCCTGTGCTTCAACAGAGGGGCTGTGGACCACTGCAATACCCAGAGCGAAGGGGAACCCTTGATCCCTAGCAGCCTGTGGGGAACTGAGAGAAGTTGGAATCACTCTCACTGGGGAAACCCTGGAGTACTGGCAGTCTGCAAGGGTCTAAGGAAAGCAGAAGACTCCTTCACTGAATGATCAGCTGGGGAGCTGCTGAAGGAAGACCTGAGAGCCATGGGGAAACCACAAAAGCTTACTGGTGTTGCAGAGGACCGGAACCCTCATGGACCAAGTGCAAGGGTACGCAGAGGGCGACCAGGAAGGCACAGGGAGACCCCAGCGAGTGCAAAAGGGCCAGGGACCCATTGAAGTCTAAGGACGTAATGCAGAAAAAGTAGAAGCAGCCGAAGCAGAAGGGGAAGCAGAAGCAGTAGAAGATCTTTATGAAACATGAAGAAGGCAAGTCTGTTGGAACTCGCACCCATATGAAGAGTGCAGCATGCTGAATCGTCATAATCACAGCACTTGGCAGGATAGTGCACCAGGTTGGCTGTGGTACCAGCAACAGTATATTGACCATGCGAGGGGAGTCACTCCACCTGGTGTTGAAACCATAGGGAAATAAGCCAGGAGGAGGGAAGCACCCTCTTCACCAGTGATTATTTGTGAGACTTACAAGCCCCTCATTGAGCATTTGGAGGGCACGACAGTCTGAGAATAGGACTGTCTTTGAGAACTTTTGTGTGGCAGCAAACCATGGCAAGGGAATCGTCCCGCCTGGTTTAACTGGAACTTTCATATTTGGAGAACTGTCAGGAGGAGGGAGGCACTCAGGAACTTTAGTTTTGGATCTTCTTTTTGCACCCTGTTTTTGGAAAGTATACAGAGTTACAAGTGTAAGGGATGGAAATAAGTTTGGACACGTTTTCAATTTCGACATCCTGACAAAGACACGTGGTTAGGGAAACCCCTGTTAGCTTTAGGGCAGCTAGGAATGTCCCCAACCCCTTTTTGCTTTTAATAAAAGTTTGTAGCAAACAAAATGCCACCTTTGTGTCCACCTCGTGCTTCTGATTCCTTACAGGAGCTATTAGCCCAAAGTATAACAGCAATAGTAAATTTCAGGGACTGGACCATGAAGGCTCCTACCACCAGGCATTGGTATACACAGATGATACTCCTTTTTTTGTTTTTTGTTAAAGAAGCAGATGCGTCTCTACTGAGCTACCATGCAGGAGCTTAATATGTTAAATTGTTCCCCTGCTCATTGTCCAATAAACAGCTAGATAATTTAGGTACATCGATAATTCCATCACATGAGCTGCAACAAAGGGTTCATTTTCCACGTTTATTTAAATTGGTGAGGGAAAACCTTGAAAGATTGGGATCCGAGGAAATGTCCTAGCTGGTTTATATAACTGCTATAAAGAGGACTTTCTTCACAAACCTTTATGTGCCTTCCGTGCACCCCCTAATAGGAATCCGATAGGGGCTATACATTGCTTTGAGGGATTGATTTTTAAGTTCATTTGGGTGGGGAAGTTACCAGAATTTTGCAAAGAGTTCTTTTTTGCTCGCCTCTGTTGTTTTATGTGGTGGGCTTGCCCGCTAGCGCCAAATTATTGAAAAGAGATGTTAAGTTACATCAAGATACTCATAATTCTTATCTCAATTCATGCTTCTTGTATATATCTGTATGCTACACATGTTTTATTTGTAATTATTTTGTAAATACTTTGATTGCTTTATCACTGCCCTGTGTGAGACCTTTGTAACCATGTAACGCGCCCATATACCTCTGGGTTTGGTGCGCTTTATAAATAAAGAAACAAACAAACAAACCTAGGTCTGAAAGTCTGATCCTCCACATGGACCTGCGGTTGCTTGTGCTTCGCAACACTGGCCTAGAATGGACTTAGGCTATTGTCAGTTGTGATAACTGCTTTAATAAACACACCTATAAAATGCAGCAAGATTGACAACAGCACAATTTTGAAAGCCCACATCTGGCCCATTAATAGGGAACTGATGGGCTGAGATTTGCAACATTTTGGCTAATGAGAAAGTTACACCCCTTGTTTATAATAGATTTCCATAATACTTTCAAATGTGCTTCCCCTTTCTGGAGTATTTGAAGAATAGTCAGCAAGTATTCAAAAGACCTAAAATTTTACAAATATTCTCCATGATTTGAAATGTCCTAACTCGGTTTGACTACCTAACTTGTATGTTGATAAATTCATATAGGAGCGGGCTTTGACTATGACGCCTGAATTGGAGCACTTTGAGACTATTGGGACAATACCGCCTTTCCAGTTGTTTCATTTATTTTATAAACCTATACAGGAACAAACTACTGTCTGATGTCAATCCTTTTGAACACCATATTAGGCTGTGGAAGAGGTACATCGATGATGTACTGTTGATTTGGCAGGGTGATGCTATGAAGTTTGATGATTTCTTTTGGCTGAATCAACGGAATCCATATTTGAAAATCACAAATAATAAGAGCAATAGCAAAATACATTTTTTGGATCTAACTATTTATGCAGACCAGATGAGCAGTGAACTGAAGGTTAAATCATTTCACAAATTGACAGATAAGAACTCGTTGCTCTGTTTCAGTAGCTTCCAACTCAAGCACATGAGAGAAAATCTACCTGTAGGACAATTCCTACGTTTGAAACGCAACAGTTGAAGCCAAGAAGAATTTAAAAAAAGAGACCACTAACTTAAGTTGTAAACTACAAGCAGAGAGTGTATCCTAAGAAAATAATTAGGAAAGCATGGGAATGAGCCTCCAATACCCACAGGGGAGCACTACTGGAATACAAGAAAGAATGAGTTGACAATGACAACATTACATTTGTAAGTACTTTCAACACATTGTTCAACCATTTCCAAAGAATAATTCTCAAAAAATGGAACATTCTAGCCAAAGGAGATAATGCATTAAAGCAACCCATATGCACTTATATAAAGCTGCAAAAACCTGAAGGATATTGTGACACAAAATGATGTATATGAAGCAGTGGACACCCAGTTGACACTGACAGAGAAATAGGGGATGCCGAGACCCATAGGACATAGTCCATGGGGTATGGCAAATGTTGTGCACAGACCATGAGGACTTTTGAGGTGGACATAGGTCTTGGAATGCAGCAACACAATTTTACTAATTGCAACAGCAGTTGGGTTATTTATACGCTTTGGTGCCCTTGTCAAAAAATCTATATAGTGAACACTGAAAGAAAGGTGTAGATAAGGATCACAGAACACAAAAGCTGCATTAGGAACTCCATATTGACAGCCCCCATGGTGGGTCATTTCAAAGCAGTTTGGCATACCCGTGAGGAATTGAAACAGACTATCCTGATGAAATTGAATCCCGAGCATGAGAAAATGAAATTGTCTACGTTGGAAACACACCGCATTTTTTTAACCAGGAGTCACAAACTGATTGATGAAAAAATGGTTTGGCACTTGATAAACTGAGTGTGGATGACTTCAGAAGTACAGAAAATCAATACTGTGATGTCACCCACACGTTAGAGATGTTTTTTCACATTGACAATAAAGGTCCATGTTGATCAGCAATTTGAGATATGAATTGAGATAAACACTAATGTGTAACTAGGCTAAAGTGGCTGCTTGCTTTACGCCTGAAAGGCAAGTGCTTGAATTCTTAAACCCACGTGACTGCTATTTATGTCTCTAAGTCGGAGATCATGTGACACACAGTGTACAGAGGATGTGCCTGTAACACGTAAGAATTCCATTCTGAGATCACAGAGGCAGTAAGTGGTGAGCGGAGACGTTTTCGTTGCCGTATTGAGATAGCGATTACTTGATATACGACCTTTAGCTAAACAAAGCACTAGGCACATTTAAATACCACAGCTATTAGTGCCGCTCTTTTACATCGTTCTGCTGACTGAATATAAAGCTAGTATTATGTTTACGTAATGCGCAGTACACAGCAATAGTTGCCCCCACAGTAACGAAGCATGTTTGGTTACCCCACAGCCCGTAACTAACGTTATGTCCCTTGCTTGAAAGCAAAATAGAGCCGGTGTCATGGCCATGGGCATGGAACACAAGACCCTGCACCATTAGGGTACGAGAGTAAGGGGTAACACAACCTTTAATAGTCCCTTGGGGACAAGGCAACATGGAGGGCCCAGCTGGACTCAGTCCTGGCGCCTTTGGCGCCAGGCTCATAAATAAATGTGCACTAGCACATTTTTATTTGGTGCAAGTACTTTGTTTCCCCTGCAGGAGCCCCCACGTGCATTCGGTCGGGCGTGGCTGCTTGGGAGAGTCAGACTGCACGTGTAAGCATTCTTTAGGAGTGGCAGGGTGGGGCCGATGAGTCAGGACTAATGGCCGTGGACAGATCTAGGCTATATAAGCCTGCTCAGCCCTCATGCATCGCTTCGAGTTATTCTGCTATTGCAGCATAACGCTCACAGCCGCCTAAGCGCATCTTACCTGTTTCCAGCTACCAGCCTGAGCGCATCTTACCTGTTTTCAGCTACTCGCCAGAGCGCATCTTACCTTGTTTCCAGCTACCAGCCGCAGCACTTACCTAGGAACCTGCTTCCTTCGGCACGCATCATCGTGGACTCTGGCATTCATCTTCCATCTCCAGACCTCCGGAAAGCAGCGCTCCAGCCCGACGTCGTGACAGACGGTGCCTGCAAGAGAAATAGATAAAGACAAGGTTAGAATTTGCTGAGACATTACGTGTAAGGTCGCGCTTAGACAAATCCTTGCCCTTCACCTTAAACCAACACTCACCTGTCGTCAGAGCATAGTGGACTCCATTATCTTCCCATTTGGCCCCGCTTCATGCACTGCAACTACCGCTGGGCCGCATATCATCTATTGGGAGAAAGCAGAGCAAAGACATCATTAAAAGAACACGGACAATAATCACGAATCAACATTACAATATTTTTTTCATAACATTTTATTAGGTTGCACAAATCAACAAGACATCAACGACAGCACAGTGATCATTAATCGCAACATTTGAGTAATACAGGATCATAGGGATGAGGAGGAATTAGTTGATGTTAGCCAGAACTCCATTGTCCGATACTTTGTTTGGTCTTGGTGGACATATCGGCAGCTGTAGGTAAGGTGACTATAATTGAAGACTATGAGCTGGTCAATAGAGGGGGCTGCTTTGTAGCCATCTAGTGAATGGTGGCCTTCTGGACAATATCGGGAATCTAGTTGCATAATCCATGAAAGGATCCCAGATGTTCATGGTTTTGGTGAAGGAATTATTTCGGATAGCAGTCACCTTTTCCGCCAACGCAATGTCCCAACATTTGGACCACCATAATGCTACTGAGGGTCCTTCCTCGTGTTTCCACAGATGGGCCATGGCAATTTTTGCTGCGAGGAGTAAGTGCGTACACAAACGAGGAATGTGACCTGAGATTGGTAATGCCCCGCCCCCCATTTCCCCTAGAAGAACGATCTCCAGATCCCAAGGAATGGTGAGTCCAGTGATGTCTATGTCTGGCACCCCCAGCCCACCCCGATTCTTGTCCCGCATCATTATTCGTTTACCAATGCGTGGCTTTTTCCCTCCCCAGACAAAGCCCTGCAATTTCTTTTGCATGTGCACCCGTACTGGGCCCGGAATGCGGGTCAGTATTGCTGTGCAGAAGTATAGCCACCTGGGGGCAATATTCATTTTTATGGCCGCAGTTCGCCCAAACCAGGAAATTTCCCTAGAGGACCAGGTCTTTAGGTCATTCTTAAGATTTGTAATAAATTGTGGAAAATTTGCAGCATATAGTTGGGCCGGGTCTTTAGTGATTCGTACCCCTAGGTATTCTATCGCATCTTTTGCCCATGGGATCGGCATTAACGGACGAAGGGCGACTCTTCCAAGATTAGGGGCATTGATCGCCATAGCCAATGATTTGTCTAGGTTAATTTTAAACCCTGATAATGCTCCAAATTCGTCAATTTCCTTCCATAAGGATTCAAGGGATGATGCCAAGTTCGATGCTGTTATTAATACATCATCCGCATATAGTGCGATTTTATATTCCCGGCCTCCTATCTTGACCCCCCCCCCTATCCTGGCATTCTGCCTAATTTTGGCTGCAAAGGGCTCCATTGATAAAGCAAAAATCAGCGGGGATAGTGGGCACCCCTGTCTAGTGCCTCTTGATATCTGTATTGTTTCAGATCTTCTGCCATTGACCCGTAACTGTGTTGTGGGAGTTTGGTAATTGGACATAACCCATGTGGTGAAATTTGGGCCAAATCCGAAATGTTCCAAGATCGCCCGCAGGTACCCTCAGTGATTTGATGGCTTCGGTTATTTCCTCCGCCGAAATAGGCATCTCAAGGTGCTTCAGCTGATTCATGTTCTGCTTGGGTATTGACTGTAAATACTTTGGTAGGGTATCTAGTACAGTTGGTGACCCTCTCATGATTTCTGAGTGGTATCTTGATAGCTCCTCTATTTTATCCGCGTCAGTGTAGAGTGTTTTACCGTCCGCCCCAGCTATTTTAAGGATGTTGTTTCTGCTTCGAGTCTTTTTCAGTTTTTGCACTAGTACTCTGTTCGCTTTGTTCCCCTTCATGTAGTAAAACTGTCTTGTGAAGGCTAAGGATGTAGCGCTGCGGTCGGCGCAATGCATTTCCAAAGCTGTTTTGGCTTTTCTTAGCTCTCTCTCGGCTTTACTGGAGTACCGCCTTTTCAGATCGGTCTCCAGTTGGTTCACCCTCTCCTCCAGCCTGGCTGCGGCTATGTTAGAGACCCTTTGTTGTTCCGCTCCTGCGCTAATCAGAGAGCCTCTGACAACTGCCTTCATTGCGTCCCAGATGATATTGATAGGGGAGGTCTCTGTGGTGTTTTCTTTGAAATAGTTGACTATTGTGTTCTCGACTTCCATCTTAATGCATTCATCCAGTAGCAGAGTGTCATTTAGTTTCCAGTGTCTTTGTGTAGGGCGCTTTTGCCCCGATACAGCTAATTTCGCCGTCACTGGGGCATGATCCGAGATCATGCAGGTGTGTATTGACGTTGCATCCAAGCATGGGTAAATGACTCCTGAGATCAAAATGAGGCTGATTCTTGAGAAGCCTTTGTGCACCTGGGAATAGTGGGTGTAGTCTCTTGAGGTCCCGTTAAAGAGCCTGCAGGCATCCACGGTTTCCGTTTCCCTTAGTAGCTTGGCTAGTGCGAGTGCTTGTACATAGTCAGATTTAGTGGGCGGAAGGGTCTTGTCCATCTGGGGATTTGGCATTAGTCCCCACCCATGATTAGATGCCCTTCCTGGAACGCTAAAATGGTTGGGATTAGATTTGTGATGAAGTTAGCTTGAGCAGAGTTGGGACCATAGATTGCAGCGATGGTGATTGGGAGCTCCTCGAATATCCCCTTGAGTAGGAGGAATCGCCCATTTGGAACTCTTTTTATAGTCATTTTTGTTAGGGGGATCCTATCGCTTAAGAGTATTGCTACTCCTTTTTTCTTCTGGCAGAGGTGGCAAAATATGCTTTTTGGTACCTGTTAAATCTTACTCTATGTTAGTCTTCCTGTAGTAAGTGAGTTTCTTGAAGAAGCACAATGTCCCCCGCTAATTCCCCAAGCCAGTGTTCGACGGATTTCCGTTTCTGTGACGAGTTGAGCCCTTGCACATTCCATGATAGGATTGTTATTGCGGTCGTATCCGCCATATTTTCCTGTTCGTTTTTTATCTGAGATTGAGTTCATGTCCGCCTGCTGGTTGTGATCTTCCCTTCCTGAAGTTACTTTAATGTGTCGGTGATGCTTCGTTGTTGTCGTTGATGTCATGATGTGATCTTGATGTCTGGGCCGAGCAACTAACTGGGGCTCCAAGACCCACGGTATTTGTTTATCTTCCGATAATCCCATTCCCCTACCCCACCCCCCTTAGAACGAACATGTAGGAAGAACAACGTCCTACTGCCACTGGGAAACTGGTGGCACCTATGCGCTTATATAGGCCAACTGGGCCGCCGAACAAATTGTCAACTAGAAATGATGCCGTATACCCACACTGCCCGGGGTATCGATCTCTGTACCGCAATAAGAATTAGCCCCAACATGAGACTCCCATCTTCTTTTGGACCCGTAGATACGTCCGTCTTGCCTAGCGCAGATCAGCTCGTTCCATTGTAAGGTTTCTATGATCCGCAGATTTTGGTGGATGTATGTGACTAGATCATCCGGGGTTGGAGTTTTTCCTGGGTGGCCCTCGTGGTCTGCGTCGTCGGGCAGGTTTCGACCACGCTCTGTCGGAAGGTCTGTTGTGCCGAGATCGGGATGGTTCCTCGGAGTCCGACCCGCCTCCTGTTTCTCCGATGCCCATGAATTTGTCGGCCTCTTTCAGAGAACGGATTTGTGTCTGAGCCCTCTCCCATGTGAACCTGACTGAAGTTGGGAATCCCCAATGATAGGCAATCTTTTTCCCCCTCAGCCATTCCGTGAATGTCCGCAGGGCTCTACGCTTCTTAAGCGTGGAGTTCGCTAGGTCTTGATATAGTGATATTATAGATCCTTGAAATGTTATTTGGCCCATTTTTCGTACTTCATTCATGACTTCTTCCTTGATTTGGTAGAAATTAACCCTTAACAGGACGTCTGGGGGGAAGTTGGATGTCGATCTCAGAACTGCCCTATGTACTCGGTCCAGCTCCAGAGGTGCCTCATCCGGTAGGGTTATGATGAATCTGAGCAGCTGCGAGACGTAACTTCTTAGCTCTGTGTCTGGTATGGATGATGGGATCCCCCGGAGGTGAATGTTATTTCTCTGCGACCGATTTTCCGCATCCTCCTGTCTAGCTTCTATGAGTTCACATCTTTCCTCTAGAGCTTTGATTTTATCTCTGTCGATCTGGTCTTCAAACCGCTGGTCACAAACTTCTGATTCGAGCTCCGCCGTCCTTCTCTCCACCTCAACCACTCTTTTGTCCAGGGAGTTTATTTTTTTTGTTACTTCTTCTGTGCTTTTGTGAATTTCTTTTGTCAGTGCGGTGAGTAGTTCCTGCAGGTCATTCTTGGTCACCATTTGTGCTGTACTATGCGCCGATGCTGCATTGGCGGGGCCCTCTTCACCGGGGGGAGTCTTAGGCGTTTCCCCTTTCTTCGAGCGATCGGTCGAGGCGCTGGCCATTAATGCCACAATGTCTGTTTGCTTGGACATCTCTGCTCCCGACTGCTCACTGCCTTTCCCCCTTACTGCTCTATCCGCTTGTTTACCCTGCTTCAGGGCGCAGGGGACATATATGAGTTGAGGGGGGGAAGTGGGGTCAGGTAAAGCAACTTCTTTGGTGATTTGGGACAGCAGTAACATTATAGCAAAGCTTTAAGAATGGCCGCACCGGATAAAGTGCGGGGCGCTGCTTCTCTGCAGCGGACTCCCTCCCCACTATGGTTGATCTCTCAGGCCTTGTTGTGGGTGTATGCTGGGACGAATCTGCAGAGTACGGTGACCTGCTCCTCACCTTATGTCAGCCAGACTGCAGTATTTATTGCTGGGCTGTTTATCCCGCCCGTCTCCAGGGCAGCGGAGGCTCTGGTGTGTTGCCTGCAGCAGGCAGGTCGGGTGGGTGCTTGATCTTTAATGCGCTCTGTAGCGCTACGCTGTGGCTCCGTAATAGCGCTGTCTCGCCTAGGCCTCCTTCACATGCCTCGAGGCGGGCGGTGCCATTTTTGTGAACGGTGCTCGTTTAAGTGCCGCGGTTCCACGCGGCAAGTGAGATCTGCGTAGGTGGGCTCCAGTTCGTAATACCATGGGACGGCGTGAGCTGCCTCTCCTGCTTCCTCCGGATGCTATTCGGGCTAGGGGTGTGGATTGATGCCAGGGCGGGATCCCCGGAGAGGCAAGATAAGTTCTAAGGTCTCCTTGAGTCCACCCCTGGTCCGGGCCCCCTCCGTCGGGATTCTCCTCCGCTCAGCTACCGGTTACCTCCCAGGAGCTCTCTGTACATGGGTTTTGGAGCGCCTCCAACCTCCCGGGACCAGCTGTTGGACTTCGGGCACACGGTACTGTTCATTAGGGCATTGCCGGACTGCTTGGGTCGGTCAGTTCACTCGGCGGCCTGTGTTGTTTTCATACGACTGCCCCTACCCCATTCCGCCGCTTCTTGTGGCCCAGTGATGCGGCCGCCGTCTTGCCGCCCGGAGATCTCCGGGACCAAAATGTGTCCAAACTCGGAAAATTGGTCGCCGTTCTGGGAGCCACTCGCCATGGAGCTGCTGCGGAACTTCCCCCACGCTATGAGCCGTTTTCGGTGGAAAACAGGGGCTGGAAACAGCGTTGTCACATTCTGCGCCTCAGCCCAGCCAGGAGCTCCTACGAAGACATGCCGATCGGGCCAGCTCCAAGCCACGCCCCCCAACATTACAATATTATAAAAGCCATAAGACACTTACCTTCAGGAGTGGTTCAGCCACAGCCTGTCTGGGATGCCATGCCAAGGAACTCGATCCATCAAAAGCGCCCCTGCGGTGAGAAGCAGGATGGAGAGCTCCCCATCATCAATCAAAAGGTGAGACTATATGGGTCGGCGCATGCTCACCACATTCTGGGAAGAAGGGTTCGAGAGAGACAGCAGTCATATAGCAGCATTCTCACGATCTCTCATATCCTAGCATGAGCAGTGCCCACATCCAGCGCAGTCCACAGCACACGAACAGGGTAAGAAGCCTGACAAGGGGAATTCACTTCCAGGGAGGGCTGCAACCGTGCCCCAAAGTCCCCGCAGAGACCAGGTAGTTGTCTACCTACAGCCTCCAGAATTGATTAAGAAGCTAGATTACTCTTCGTGCACCCTGCGCAGTAATCTCATTTTTTTTACAAGCAGCAGCCCGCTTTATTATCTGCCCCAACTAACGTACATAATTGTACGCGCATCGTGAGGAAAAAGTGCTTTTTAAACTGCCCGCCATTGATGCACACGAGGAAAGCATCCATGCAAAGATGGCCGCCCTGCCTCCACACTACCTCGAAATGGCCCAGCCAGCCCACAGTGCTCTTTGATTGGCTGCAGCTGTTCTCAAAGCAGCCAATCACGCACCGGAGGCGAGAGCCGGCTCTCCTCCCGAAAGGCCCACGAATGCAAGGCCATAGCCTGTCCCAGCCTGTCCTGAGCGGTCCGGACCGTCGGCCAGACACGCTGCCTTAACAGCCCCTCACTATGTAAGTACATGAGCGTCTATGATTAATACTGCTAATCCAAACATTTGCATCGACGTCCCAGTCATCCCCAACTTCACCCTTCATGATCCCAAAGAGCCTGTGGCGCTATGACCACCTCCAAACTACAGACTCACCCGAGACTCTCTCCATGCCTGTTGTTGGTAATGCCTGTAAATTGCTTGTTGCGTCGTGTTAACCCTACCATTTCCAGCGAACAACGATCTGCATTCATTGTGAAAGTGTACACAGGCAAACTACGGTCATGATATTCGCCCCATTGCTTATATCATGAAAACTGAACCTAGGTATACTATAAAGTGACCCATCCCCCACCTCTGAAATTGTACTTAGTTATCTGATTATTGCACACCCAGCTTATACTGTGCTTGTTGAACCCAGGTGAACCCCTATTGTTGAGACTGGACCTAGCCATCGGTATACTGCATTTCTAGCTTATATTGTGATTGTCAAATCTAGGTGAACCCCCATTGTTGAAAATACACCCAACCATCTGCACACTGCATTTTTAGCTTAAATTGTGACTCTCAAATCTAGGTGAACCACTATTGTTGAAACTGCACCTAGCCATCTGCACACTGCATTTTTAGCTTATATTGTGATTGTCGAATTTAAGTGAACCCCTACTGTTGAAACTGCACCTAGCCATCTGCATACTGCATTTCTAGCTTATATTGTGATTGTCGAATCTAGGTGAACCCCTATTGTTGAAACTGCTTTTAGCCATTTATATACTGCATTTTAGCTTATATTGAGACAGTTGAATCTAGGTGAACCCCTACTGCTGAAACTGCATTGAGCTATCAGTATATAACATTCCAACCTATACAAAGGATTGAACCTAGTTACAGTACAAAACACTATGGCTCTCAACTTAAAATTGCATCTACCTAATTGTATACAACCTCTCAGACCCTACTGTGGAGATTTAACCTAGTCATAGCCCTTTAGCGACACCTGACGCTAATTGCAACTAACTGATAGCGCTAGCAAAGCAGCTACTGCCTACAACTACCTTGCCTAACATGAGTAAAAACATACATACCCAGACTCTCCTACTCACGGTTGGTCTCCTCACAATCATGGCCTCTGCTACTTCTAGCACAAGCCCACCCATAGACAGAAACATGAGACTCAGGTCAAGATTACCTTGCATTTATGAACCCAAAAGAAACAAAACAAGTAATACCACTAGACTCCTCTCCATCCATGACCACCTGGCTATGCGAACACAGGTAACTTAAACAGACACCCTAAACTTTGTGCCTGCCCACTCTTACACAAAGAAGCACTCGAGCCAAAATAGACATACAATCAAACCCTCTCACAATCCCAATCTTACGAGTAACTTGATGTTAACCGGGTCGCTCATCAACGCTAGATCCATGGTAGCCCATGCCACCGAAATTGCAGACATCCTAAGTAACAGTAGCCTGGACCTACTCGCCATAACAGAGACCTGGCTCCACGAGACAGCAGGACCTACCCTAATGATAACTGTACCCGACAGCCACCAGATCCTCAGAGTAGATAGACCCAACGCCAAAGGCAGTGGCCTAGCCATCATCACCAAACCTACCCTGCCCATTAGGCTCGCCACCGCACCTCCTTGCTCATCCTGTGAAATACTCACAGCTAAACTGCTGTTATCCAATAACTGCACGCTGACCATCCACTTGATTTACAGGCCCCTAGGACCACTAGGAACATTCGAAGATGACAACACTAGCCACATAGCGAATAATATTCAAAACTACTCCCAAACCCTGCTGATGGGTGATTTCAATATTGGCTTCAACGACTCAGACAACAAACATGCCCACTCAATAGCAGCCCTACTTAATGATCAGGGGCTCACCCAAAAAGTCCTCTCCCCTACCCACATCAAAGGTAGAACCCTCAACTAGGTATCCGATCTCAACTGTCACATTGCCATCACAGACATCACCCCACAACTTTGGACGGACCAGCACTTAATAAACTTCACCGCCACACTTGATCTCCTCAGCCCTAAAACTATCAGTATGATACCCCCCCTACCAGAAGCAAAAAAATATTACTGCCGAAAAACTCATCCCTCTTCTCCTCCCCGCTATTAATGGCCTGGTAAATAACACTGATCCAGACACTTTAGTGGACACCTTCAACAAAGCTATGACCACTGCACTAGACACTATCGCACCAACCAAACTGCGCAAAGGCAAGCAGGTAGCGCACTCGAATGCCTGCTTCACACCTCAACTCAAGGATCTAAGAAAACAGAAAAGAAAGCTTCAAGCCATCTGGCACAACTCACCTACCTACAACAACAAAGATAAATTAGCCCAACTCTCCAAACTCTATAAGAAAGAAATTATCAACACAAAAAAATATCTATTTGATGACAGAATCACAAAAGCCAAATCAAACGCTAAGGAATTCTTTTCCATCCTCCGGGAAATGGAATCCCCCTTACAGCCATTAGACATTGTCCCCAAGGACAAGATATGGTGTACTAACATACAAAACGCCCTATCGAATAAAATCTCCACCCTCCAACTCAAAATAACAAAAGAGTCTCTGCCCCTCTCTGACCAACAAATACCACTGCCCGCCGAGCCCAATATTATTCCACCCTTCAGTTTCAAAACTATTTCAATCATTGACACTGAAAAGGTCATTCTCTCCCTGAAACCTTCCAATTGCAAGGGCGACAGCTGCCAAGCGCAAATAATAAAGGATGCAGCTAGGGACTTAGCCCCTTTTATCTCGAAGCTTATAAACTCCTCCTTTAAATCAAATACAGTACCTACCAACCTGAAAGAATCTTGGGTTCTCCCCTTACTTAAAAAACAAACCCTTGATCAAGCCATCCCAACCAACTACAGACCTATCACCACCGTGCCATTCCTACTCAAAATTATCAACAGAGTAGCCTATTTACACATTCAGGACTACCTGGAAGCCAACCACCTGCTGGGCTCTCGGCAATTGGGCTTCCGCCCCCTCCATGGCACCGAAACAGCCTTGCTAGACCTTAAGACAAAAATCGAGTTAAAGAAGTGGAAAAACAGCTTTGCTATTTCTACTGGACTTGTCAGCAGCCTTCGACCTGGTGGATCACGCAGTTTTATGCAGCCACCTCAGGCTTGCTGCCAACTTCATAGGGGAAGCTATAGCCTGGGTCCAATCCTTTCTAGCTAACCGGACTGAGAGTTTTCTCCACCTCAACCTGTGCTGATCCCATCCAAATAACATGCGGAGTCCCACAGGGATCCTGTTTCTCGCCTACCATGTATAACATTTTCACCAAGCCACTGTTTGACAAGCTGGTCAGACTGGGCGTCACCTACACTAATTATGCAGATGACACCCAGATCCTCATACCCCTTTCGGGCAACTATGAAGCGGACTCGGCCTTGGTGAATAAGATATACATCCTCATTCAGGCATGGATGGCGACCCATGGCCTCTGCCTGAATGACGATAAAACTGAGATACTGCTCCTCGGCTCTGACTCCAACCTAAAAAAGAACCCCAAACTACGCATCCTTTAACATTGATAACAATATCATTAAGGTTATGCCTGTGGTAAAAACCCTAGGATTCTATCTGGACTCCTCTCTCACCCTCAAGAAGCAAGTCAACTCGCTTGCCTCCACAACAGCCTACACTTGCAAATTAATCCGAGCTGCCAGACCATTCCTTTCCAGTGCCAGCTGTGTCACCTTGGCCAATGCTCTTATGTCCAGACTAGACTATTGCAATGCCCTGTACTCAGGAGCCAACAAGTATGTCACTGACAAACTTCAAAGATTGCAAAACAATGCCTTAAGAGCAGCGTTGAACATCAGGAAAGAAACCCACTTGCTAAAAACAAAGGATAGAATATTCCTCAAAACTATCTCTATCACTTCCAAATACCTAAACAATCTAGCACCTCCTTACTTATCGGAAAAAATCTCCAGGAGAATTACGACCCGACCCACGAGATCTGCCAATACATTTATGCTTGAAATCCCTAGATTTAAACTGACCATGGCCGGAGGAACCAATTTCCCAGTCAAAGCTGCGCAATCATGGAATACACTCCCAGTTGACCTTACACGACCCCAACCCTACACCAGATTTAGACACAATGCACTCAAATGGCTTCGTACTAACGACTTATAACCGTTTCTTCCCTCTATTGCCGCTCTACCCTCTTGACATAACCCGGACAACCACTGCCCTTAACATTACAACTCCAACCAATACAATGGACCCTGTTGTCCATAGCTGTAGGCGCTCCCTTAAGTATCCGCAATTTTAAGCTTGGTCCCTGTCATGTATCTATGATCAGCTATATCCTCCATGCTCATTGAATGACAAATGTCTGTACTGTATAATATGTTGTATACACATGTATGTACCTGCCTGCGACAGGCACTGTAACTAAGCTTCGAGACTTCTTGTACTGCTGCGCCAAGCTACCTAAGGGTTTGTTGCGCATTATCAAATCAATAAACAAACAGGTGAGCGTAACAGCAGGCTGGACCTTCTAAGAATCCAGTTAACAGTATCTATTCCAATGAACGTGCAATCTGAAGTAGTGTTGTGTATTGAGCGGACTTGATGAAATACAGGTTGTCTGACTGTGTCCATAATGCTAGTCTAAATATTACACTCAATTCAGATGAGATTGAAACAGCTATGTACATTTATTTTGTTACAGCACCATAACGGATTAGAGTGCATTTAACGTTTGAGAACAAGAACTACTTCGCTAAATAAATCCATATCAATGTCAAGCGAATTAACTGATATCTAATTACACAACTAAGTGCTGCTTACTTTCCTTGATAATTATGGATTCAGATTAGCAAATAGTTGTTAGTTCATTTTTCCCTTCGGGAACACTAATGGTGAGAATCAACATGGGATATTTGACTTGTGTTTTCTCAGGAGAAATAAATGAAGAATTAACTCTTCACTGCTTACCAGACATATCGGTCCAACAACGGTCTGAGGTAAGCTTCCACTGTAAACCATCACTTTTCATAACTTCAGTTCTATATACATATTTCTTTTGCTTAATATGAATAGCACTAAAAATAGCTGTTTCGGTAGCTACGCATTGCAGTTCCAAATTAGTTGGTCTGAAACCTACGGGCATGACATCATACAACTGAAAAAGGGTCGCTGTTTACAGCAAAGAAGGCTATTCGCCCCCGAAATATTTCCCGTTATTTCAAACATATCGAGATGGAATGAAACATGTTGGGTTGTTAACGTAGACACCTATTGGGAAGGAGTGTACCACTAGGAGCCAATTGTTTGTTAGAGGTTGTGCAGAACATTTGACAGCACCCAGCACGACCTATCGTTTATTGTGACTTATTTGTTTTGTTTATGTTTGAGTCCTTCTTTGCTCTTTGGTTAACCTTATGTATTAATTACTAGACTGAACATCTTAATTATATATACACGATTAAGTTATATTTCTGATGCACATGCCACTTTATGTATTACACTTTATACTTGCCTAGAATCCTAGAGTAAGTTTTTAAGGTTTCAATGAATATAATACATTGAATGTATTATTAAAATGGGTAATAGGCTAATGGAATAGTTTATTCTTGCTGAAGCTCTGCTATCCTCCTGTATCATGAACACTTTACATGCTCAAGGTCTGTTGGATTAGAGTTGTTTAATTTTTTACCGGAAATTACCTTGTAGCATTATATCCTGGAGTCCCTTCTTTTGTTTCAAGAGTTTCTAGTATGGCTATCGGTCGTGGGACAATCATTGTCGAGGTGATTTCAACAACATAGTCGGGTGGAGGTTCTTCCATCATCACATGTTGCTAAAACCATTTTTGCACTGGATGTTGGATGACTTTGACCCGGCAGGAGCCTGGATGACCCTGCAGCCGAGAGCCAAATATATCACTTATCACTCGATGCTTCAAGATATGTAATTTTTTCCCATTTTGACCTTCTGGCAAATTGGGTCATTCTTCGTTGCATATTCTTCAATCATTCCCCTATTGCACTCACTGTGCAATTTAAGGAGCTACCAACCCGAGACCTCCTTGGCACTTGGCTGCACCTTCATTACTGGACCCTACATTGTAATGCTACGTCTCCCAAAAAGACAGATCTCTATTTTCTAATCAATGTGTGCTTCGTATGCTCCTAAGCTACCCTTTTGTAGTCCTTTAAGATCTATATTTGTTCAATTGCTTTGTCTACTACCTATAGGTCTGTAAAAGCTGTTCCGTTGGAGTTAGACACTATTAAAGAACAGCTTAATACACTAAAGTAACAGCATTCTATTGCTTCATCGCCCTCTACTCCAAGGGCCATTAACAAAACACTGCAGGAATTATGCTCTCAGTTCGTGAAGTAGAATTAATTGTTGGCTTGTTCAGGCCCCAGGTTATAGAAAGGCAGGGTATTACCCAAATTGACCTTTTACAATTGACCTTTTGCACAATTGACCTAATTATAGTGGTCCCAATTGACCTTCTGCACAATTGACCTTTATATTATTTTAGTTATTTTATATATGTATTGGGTTGGTTTTGGATTATAAATAATATAAGGAGATTGGGTGGGGTGTTGCGGGGGGGTTTGGATTGGGTGGGAGCTGCGGGGGGTTTCCCCCTGTATACATGTCCTAATTGACCTTCTAAATTAGGTCAATTCTCCCGAGGTCAATTCTCCCGAGGTTAATTGTGAAAAGGTCAATTAGTATACAACCGAAAGGCAGATAGGCCTGGAAGAGCATGTGCCAGGCTTTTGCATGGTGAATCAGGTCAGATGTACATATATACCATGCAAGGCAAGGATTGTTCTTTCGAACATCACTCTTATGTTATTACCAAATCCTTTGCTTTTTATAGCTTTCTGTAGGTCAATCCTGATAAAGTAATCGCTAAGGACATGTCGTGCACCTCAATAATATTCCCCACCCAACCCTGACCCTTGAGACTGCTGTATAGATATTTTCTTATTTGAGGCCCCCCTACCTCGGTGGGCTATTTGCAGAATTTTATAAAGAATTGAAAGTGATACTGGCTCCACATTTTCACCAATTATGACAGGAACCGCTTCATAAAGTGCAGACTCTGCCGCCTCTTCCCCAGCTTGTAATAACATTGCTTCTCAAGCCAAGTAAACCCCCACTAATTGCTGATAAAATCGTTTGATACATTTTAACACAAAGATTGTTTTCCAGGTTGCTTACTTCTGGAATGTTGCCATATATGACCATTTGGTCCATCCAGATCAATCCAATTTTATACCCCAAAGATCTACAGCATTAAACCTCCAGATTTGTATCATGTTACAACCGGACCTGCGAATCCCAGCTGTAGATGCGATGCTGGAAGCTGAGAAAGTGTGTGATTTGTCTCTTGGCTACCTTTAAATATCTTAAATGTAATCCTGATTTCCTCACTTGTATAAGGCTTTGTAGTCCTCTGCTATGGCCAGGGTGAATACGAATAGCTTTTTCTCTGCTCCTTTTTCCTTTTGGCCGCAGTACTCCCAGGCTTCCCTGCTGTTTGTTTGTGGGTGAGACCCTTATTCGCTCTAGACCTGGTTTCAGGGCGTTTGTATGTTCCATGTTCCTAATCTAATTTCATGTCTTTGTTTATTGGTACTTCCTGTAGCAATCTTGAGCCAATTATGCAAGAAGTCAGAACTGTTGGGACCTATTCTGCTTTCAAGGTAAACTGAACTAAGTCTGCACTCTTCCTACTAACAGGTACGAGTTACCCCCCTGAAGACATCCAAGGCATTAACTGGGTTCCTTCACATATTGGGCTTCATCATCAGTTGGACGGTATCCCAGCAGTATTACCGCTGGGATTCTGCCCACGCTAATAGTGTTACTGCCACCCGGTCCAGCGCTATTAGTGCTGGATCAAGGGTTGAGCGGTAATGGGGCATTTTCAGCGCATTTAGCTCGCGCTAATAGCGCCGTGCTCATTGCGCCCGAAAATGGCCATTAAGTTGGTGCAGTTACCCCCAGTTTAGAGCTGGGGGTAAATGCTGCCAGACTCGTGATTCTCCAATGTTCCTATTTAGCTTAGTTGACCCTTCTTTGACATTCTCCATTGTATAACGATTAGCTGTATATGGATGTTCTTGCATTAAGTGGTAAATAAGGTTCTTCCTTATGCTCTTGGTGGTAATGCCGTCCCTGATTTTGCGCTGTATTACCTTGTTTTCCAGGTCACCAAAAGATGTGCAGTGATTGACATGCAGTGGGTTCTAGGTCACATGATCTAGATCCACTTGCAGCAGCTCAACAACTACCAAAATTCTAGAAAAATAGGAACATAAATAAAAAAATAACAATGCTACAACTAATTAATACCCTAAAGACCCACCTCTGTAAAGGAAACATAAAGAATGCAGACTTAGTATAAAGGACACTCAGCATTGATAGGCAGGGGTGCTCAGGAAAAAGATTTCAGTAGCAATGTCAATGTTCCAGGATATATGTCTTCTATAAGATAAAGAAGGGCGCTTGAAAGTCAATAAGGGCCTACAAATTGGACCATGTGGACCGGGCCTCTTCAAATACCTTATGTTCATGTTGTTGGTGATCAACAGCATCGAGGCAGTGACTGGCTCTAATGATGCAGTTCTCTTCAACAGCAGCAAAAGCTTGCGATTCAAAGATGCTGGGGATAGCAGGTGAGGCCAGGTCAGTAGCGCTGAAAGACACAGTAACCTTGGGTGCAGAGAAGCGGAGACTGACATTTAGCAGTGAGAGGGCTCGACTGGCATAACATGTCATAGGGGGTACTGTAGCAGCTACAGCTTCGAGCTCGAAGAAGCTTGTGCTCGGCAGTGGAGATGAGTTGGAGACACTGGAAACATTTGTAGGTCTTGGATGCAGAGACAGTGCAGTTTGGCTGTGAAGCTAACCTCGGAGAGGCAGAGGCACAAACCGCAGAGGATGGATATAAGTGGCAGTTCCCATGCAACAGTTTGGACAGTGTCATAAGTGCCCAACCAGCATCAAGGTGGTGTGAAGATGTAGAGAGCCAGGGGTCACTTGCTTTAATCTGTGGTTGCAAAGGAACCCACTCCAGACTTTCAGCAGCAAATCAAGTCCTTTTGTGTGCTTCCCAGGCAGGAAGGATTGTAGATTACACTTGCAGGGTTCTGCCACCTCCAGTAAGCAGGTTCCTGGGTACCATTGCCTCAGTTGCAGAGGTCTTGTCCAAAGCAGAGATAGATTGCATTCCCAACAGAGTTCCAGTAATCCTCCTCCTTCTGAGAGCCCAAAGAAGTAAAGACAGGATTTCCTGCCCTTATAAAGGTACATCGGTCCGACAGCACAGCGAGTAGAGCGCTCGCTTTGACATCTGTGCAGAGCCTGCTGATCCAGGTTTAAATCCTGGCAAGGGCAAATTCAGCCTTTCATCCTTCCGAGGTGGATAAATGTGCATCACACACAGTGGGTAATAATAAGCAGTGCTCTGATGCCTGAGGGTTCGTAGCGCTATATAAATGTTAAATTATTATTTTTACATTGCTACAGGAGATTGATCCAAAGCAAGCCTGTTGTCGGGTGTCCAATCCAGGCTGCTGTCCTTTGCCTTCTGATATTCTACCCAGAGTGCTCTGTCTGTAGGATTTGAGGGGGCAGGATGTGTAGAGAGCCCTAGAAGAAACCAAGATGTTAGAACTCCTCTCTCAGCCTAAAGGACTCCTCTGGCTACTCCAACTCAATGCCATTCCTACGTCTGCATACTTCAAAAGGGACACAAGTGATCAACACCCTGGTGTGAGAGTGGCTTTGTTATGTGAGGACTGTCTTTGAAGTCCGGTTCCCAGGGTACCTCCGGGGACGGTTCCTGTGCCATGGAAGAGAGTTGTTGGCTTTCCTTAGTGGGATCAAAGAATTAGCTTCTCGGGCATCGCCCCACATTGCTGTTGTGGAGATATTCATGCCAGACAGCTAATATACAAAAGCCCTGTCGTGGCTGCAGCACTGCTAATTAACCTGACACAATAGGATATTCAAATGCTGTTGCTGTAGAATTGTTTGACCTAAGTAGGCACCATGTCAAAACCAGACATCTCTCATATTATAGTTTATTGTCCAAACAGGCTGAATAGGGTATACAATTATTATGTTTTGAATCTGAGGTGCAGAAGATTAAAAAGCCACCTCTTTGTGTTCTAGGAACGGTCAGGTATAAACATGTAACCTTTGCACCTGTCCTGCTGCCACTGCAGGGCAGCTGCTAGAGATGCTAGGACTCTGTCGCAACTAAGGCACTTGAGTGTACTATGCTTTTGGCATTGATGATTACAAAGTGGGGGGGGGGGTGGATATGATTAGCAGACCTCCCTTCAGAAACACAATTACCAGCATCATTTTATTTATAAAAATTAAAATAGCCTGCCATACATGGCTAAATGGGAAGCTTATCTGGGGAGCCCCACTGAGGACGAGGCATGGCTGAGAATCTGTGATAGGATGATGAAGTCCTCTCGTTGTGTTACTTCTAGGGAATGCAGTTATAAGTTTTGATACAGATGGCATCTCATGCCGGAGAGGCTGCATCATATGGACGGGGGTTACCCGGCTACCTGCTGGCGGGGATGTGAAGCTGTAGGCTCCCTCTTTCACATGGTTTGGTCATGCCCCAAGGTGAGCGTCTACTGTAAGGAGGTGCTGGCCAGAATAAAAGATCACAGGGTTGTCCCTCCCTATGGACCCACATGTGGGGATTTTGGGCGATACGGGGGGTGACGGGTAAGGGGGGAGGGGGGAATTCCCTCTTATGGCCTCAATGGCTTCCCTAATTGGCCACCTTCTTTCGGTAGCAAAGCTGGCAATTGCCCGCACTTGGAAAGCGCCTGAGGGCCCAGTGGCTCAAATGTGGTGGGTTAAGGTCTGGGACATACTGGTGGCAGACAAAATGTCATCACTTTATGATGGCCGTTATCCATAGTATGTCGCAGTGTGGACCCTGTTCATTGACTATGCCATAAAATACCCTGCGATGATTGCTAGGCCCCCACTGTTGCACCACTTCTTTGTGACTTTGTCCTGTCCCCGTGGAGGTGGGGGAACGAGGCTGGCACCATCACCCCTCCTGGAGCCTCTGGTGATTGGGTTATCTAGTCGGACTGTTTTTAAAAAGGCCAGGAATGCAAGTGTTTTCAGACCCAGGGGGAGGGTAGTGAGGGCAAATTACATACAATCGCAATGTCATGCTATCCAGCTAACCTGTACTCAGAGGGTTATTTTCAATATGCATACCAACTGTACTGTACCTAATGTGGCACGTTTTCCTGTACTCACAATATGTTAATTTAAATAATGGTCATTTGGAGAAAAAAAAAATAGCACTCACCAGGCATTCTGTCACATCTGTCCTTCCTGTTGCTTTGTAATAACTACCCTCACACCCCTTTTGCTCCCTTGTGCTTCCCTTTACCTCACGGCGGGTGGTCCTGGTCTCTGAACCACCTCCTCCAACCTCTCAGGCTCTCTTGCCGCCTACCTCCCTCCTATGGGGCTCTGTAATCTCTGTCTTCCCTGGTTAAATTCTTCTAATTTTCTCTCACAGCTTCTGGCCTCTACCCCTGGTTGGTTCCATGGGTTTATATCGCCGCATAAATATCGGCATACAAAAATATTGCCACATTTTTTAGCGATATTACACCCCTGCAGCCCCCATATTTTTTTTTATGGAGTAGGGGACACCCTTGCACCCCCGGTCCTAATAACCCCATACATTATCCCCACTAATAATATCGCCTATGGCCTTACCCCACGACAATATATATGGTGATATTATTGGTGGGGATAATAATAACCGATACCCCCTGGTCTAGCCAAACCTCCACCTTAGTCTACTTGAGGCCGTCCTCTAGGAATGTCTCCTATAGACTCCTCTACTTCCTTTCCCTCCTTGAGGTTTTTTGGGGCACTCCTGCACCACCTAAATCTCAGGTGCGCCAATGCACCCCCCTCGCCATGGGGTAACCCCTGTACTGCCAAACCACAGGTAGACCCCTGTGCATGCCAGAATCTTGAGGTGAAGGCCCACTGCACCAGGGTGATGCCTGTGCCACCGAATCTTGCGGTGCACGTCCTGGAGCCCCTCCTCAGAATTCCTAGTTACCTTCTGTTCCCCATTCCTCGTTACTCTATAGTGTTTCAAATCAGCCAGGCTCTGCTCCAGCATCTCCTCTCCAGTTGGTCCGCTCTTCCATCTTTTTAAGGTTCCATCTTCCAATGTCTTCTCCTACTACATTGCCTCTTAGACCTAGGGCTCTGGCTGTTTAGTTTGAGTACTCCTGCCTCTGGACTCGCCTTCTATGCATGTCCTGCCCCTGCCCCTGTGTGACCTGGGCTGTGCTTGTTCCTACCTAGGTCATGTGACATAGGGGTTAGGTGAAGATGCGTCTTTCTCTATGCTGGTGTTTTTGGGCTGTGGTACATTGACACTGCTGGGATCGTTTGATGCTACCCATCCCATTCAACCATTGCATTGTATGTCCCCAAAGTCAGGCAGGGGAGGTTGTCAAACTCTGCCTGAACATTAATGTGGAAATCAGCAACCAACAAAAAGTCCAGATTCACATCAACCAATCCTTGAAGAACTTGCATTGGCTCCCATTAGCATCGAGGATCAAGTTAAAGATACTAGGGTTTCAGGTTTAGGCCCTAGTAAAATTAAGCAGGAACACAATTGTTTGCTCATGTTAAAGGATTTCCATAACCTAGGGTTTTAGGTTTTACTGCTTGGTGATTTGTTTTTTTCCCCCTCATCTTGTAAAACATGCATCTGTAAATTTGTTGCGATAGGGACAATGGCCTTTTGCTCTCACTTACAGTGCTGAAAACCCATGAAAGCCTCAGTAACAACAGAATTGTCCATATTCATCTCACGTCTGGATAAATATGTTTGCTAGAGATACAGATCACAGTTCAATGGTCCAGGCTGCTGGAGGAGAAACAAGAGTTCATGTGACTTTCCCTTCAGTAATCTCCAAGATAAACTAGCAGAAACTGTACCCAAAAGGTACATTCCATTTCAATGAAGTGCCATTTAAAGCCATTTCCAATAACCCTCAAACCTAAAAACAAAGATATTCTCCAAAAGACCTTATACCATCACAAGTATTAAAAGTGTTTGTCGGAATGATTACCCCTACCATAATGAATTTCATAAATGTCCCCAAAACTCTGGAAGAGGCAACCATCTTCCAAGCTTTCAAAAGAACCTAGCTCAGACACAGCCCTTATGCAGAATACTTCTAGATACCAAACGTTTTTGCACAGCTTGAAGAACACCTCAAAAGTTGTGAAAATTACCAGAAATCATAAACACATGGGGTTCCAAGCTGGTCGCTTCTGCATGTGATAGAGTTTAACACTTCACCATTGTTAACCTTCTTAAAGCAGTTGAAGGACCATCAGAGAAGGACGTTCACGTTTTCCCTTTTTTTCTCTTGAATGGAAAGCAAAACACAAAAAACAAGATACCTTTTCGCTAAAACATGTCGCTGAGTTTTAGAGTCAGTAACTTTCAGTATTGTCATTATTTTTCAATTCTATTCCCAACGTCCTGTGAAGTCCAGCCAAACATTGGGATACATTAAAATCCATTACATGGAGTGACGTCTTACGGTTTGAAACTCACTCTGCTCAGCAGCACTGGAATACGACTGATGTAACTGCCACTGCAGAAATAAAAAAGGTAACATTAATTTACAAATACGAAAATAAAAATCTAACATTTTGTATATAATAGTAATACTGAGCAATAAAAGGTATAGCATCCATAAAATTAGTTTTCCTAACGTGCTTGGGTTACCCTGACTTAATCAAAGGAGGCAGGATTATATGTTTTATGTAGGATCGCTAATGTGCTCACATAGATTGCTGGTATCAAGAAGGAGAGAGTACTGGAACAAAGTGGTTGAAAGGAATAGAGGATAAATGCTGTGGGAGAGGGATAGACTGGTGGTGGGCTTCATGAAACAGAGTTCTGAACACTTGAAATATGAAAAGATTTCCAATAGGGATTGTGTGTGGCAGGTGCTCCAGAGCAGATCCCCCTGTATATTATGAGCCAAAAGTAAGAACTTGATCTAAACAATATCCTATCCGTGCCAAAGGTTATGGTTGTAGATAGAAATAGACTGGTGTAATCTATGGATAGTGACTGAACTATACAGAGACCAGCTGAGGAGAACAGCAGCCGAAAGGCACAGCAGCCCACCGGGGGTTAGGGGGTAACTTCCATAGGATCGCCAAGCCACAGATACCTGTGTCTTGCGCAAAACACTCAACTGAGTCAAGGTATCGTCTCCACTTTGCCAACAAGATTGTCCAACCAACAAGCCAGTCACCCATCAACCATGGGCAGTCAAGAATCAGTTTAGCCTCGAGAAAGACCCTTATGGGTCAAAACATGTGTCAGCTGACATACTTGAATCACTAATTAAATCCTGTATATGAAAAACTCAAAAAATGTAATCTTTCGTAATATCAGCGCAAGCATTACGGGGTCCAAACCTTTCATGCTATATACACATTAAAAATCTAAAGAAAAAACAATATACAGTATAGACATAAAATACAATGCTCTGAACCTACACTAACATACATCAATTTAATATATTCTCAAAGATAACAGAATTCATACAAATCCGTAGTAAAATTAGAAAAATAAAAATGGTTGTCCTACAGATCCTCACATAAAACTGCAAAAAAGAATTCCAAAATGTCCATCTCTTCATTGCATATTTGCATTTGTCTTTTATACCATGAAACTAGCTCGCGAGCAATGGAGTACTTTACACACGTTAAAGAGAACAAAATTGGTAAATTTACAAGACAATTGCAGAGCAGTTGTAATCGACGTACAGTAGATTCTTAGTCACATCTAGGAATTTCTTAAAACGCAGGGTCTTCAAGTTTTTTTCTGAACTGCAGTAGCGGTATTGATTGCAACCAGTATGGTATTCCAGTATGGTGGAGCACAGCAGGAGAAGGACTGTTTCCTGGTCTTCACACTGCATACCACTTTTATTACAAACCTTGCAATGGTCTAGCTCGTGGAGGAATGTGTGCCACCAGCAATGAAGTTCGGCAGCAAAATAGGCAGGCTGTCAGGTGGTGGTTCCCTCATATGTGACAAAGGTGATTTTGAAGAGAATCCTGATGAAGATAGGGAGCCAGTGAAGTTCACGCAAAATGGAGATGATATGGGAGATTTGCTTGGGAACCAGTTATGAGGTGTGCCTCAGTATGATGGTCTGCCTTAGAGGGGCCATTTGTACAACAGGGAGCCCTGGTAGGAGGGAGTCTCCCTCGTGAATGTGTACAATCTCGAGGGCTAGTAAAAGGAAGGGCTCAATGTTACGGAGCAGTGTGAGCTGATACGAAGTGGTTGGATTCCATTTGTTAATATGCTGCAGGAAAGGGATGTTACGGTCTATGATGAACCCAAAGGATTTGGCTGAGTTGAAGAGTGAACCCATCCAAGTGCATGTCATTCAGCCATCATTCGATGATTTCCTGTTTGGAGGGGTGACTGGGGAGAACAAATTATGTTTGCTTTGGGTTGAGCTTTAGGTATTGCAGAGGGTCAGAAGAGGAGACAGATTAGACTTTTCCATTTTGAACACAGGTTTATTAATAACAAAAGAAAAATGCCTCACTTTCCCTAAGATATGGGTTTCCCTACCTAACACAGCAAACTAGGGTGCTCGTTATCAGTTGTGAAGTCCAAAGTAAAAGTCTGTCTGTCCAAAACTAGGCTGCTCTGACCCTCCCACTAATACTAAAACACTAATGACTCCCTTCTCATGGGGCTGCTTTCGCAGCATATTTTATCAATATACAATCTTGAGATAATTGTTGGCTATCTCTTGTAACAGTTTGTTTAACTCGCTTGTCGGGCTTTCCGATGCCCCTTTGTTCCCTCTCTCTTGGCTTTTCAAGTCCCTCTGTACATATGCTACGATACCTTGAGGTTCCTTCACTCTATCCTTCTCATATGAACTTGAAAGTCTCTCCCTCTCTCTGACACCCAACTTATGCCTTGAGAATTATAAACAGTCTTTTTAACACGGCTCGTAATCCTCTGATCTCTTGGCTTTTCACTGGGACGAGTATGATGTACCCAATGATGACTTTTATTCTTCTGGTTATTTGGTTTTTCACTGGGACGAGTATGCTATGTCAATTTATACCATGCACCGTTACCACCCAAGGGCAATCTCCAGGTGCTCACGTGGCTCTGCAAGAGGGGAGGGCTGGGTGTGTTAGTGGGGATGGGACAGGTTCAGAACCGGGAGGAACTGGCGTCTAAGTGTTGTTTGCATGTGGGAGTTGCTTCAGAAGGCCCCTTTATGACTCCATTGGTTGTCTTTGTCTCAGTACCAGGCAGGTACTTGTTTTCACATAAAACACCTCAGTATCAGATGTATAAGGATTCTTCCTGTTTTCTCCCAACAGGGTTTACATTGTTGGGTTGCTGAGTGAGTTGGGAAGAGAGTTCCTCATCGGAACCAGCGTCCTTGGCCCCATTGGTGTTTTTAGGGGGGTGGGGGGAGACTCTCCCGGTGAGAACCTGCTTGCCTCTATCCCTAGGGAGGGTATCGCGTAGTGGGCTCACCTCCCTAGCCTCATAAGAAAAGGCTCCCCCTTGGGGAGAAGTGACAGAATCCAGCGATTCTTCACAGTATGCACCATACCATTCCCTTTGAAATGGGGGAAAGACATTTTTGGAGTCTTTTGATCGCATGGGAGCAGTTCACTCGGAGGTACAGCTTTCCATCGTCTGCTGTGGAACTCCACAGGTAACCATGCAGTGGTCAGATCTGAGGTTGCCCACTTCAACAGCTTGGTGCCTGTCTGATAGTTAGCAGAGAACCAACTGAGAACCGTACCTAAGAAGCCCATTCTTTGTGTGAGGAGGCTGGTCCGATGTGGTGGTCGACCGTATTCACAGCAGCAGAAAGGTCCAGAAGGAAGGGGTCTCCTTTGTTGATGATCTGGAGGCATCGTCAATAACCTGTATAGTTGCTGTTTCTGTACTGCACTTTGGATCGAACCACGGGTGGTATTCCCCGGGCAGGTCATGGGGGTCGATTTGCTCAAGGAGTTAATTGCCTACGGTCTTCTGCATAATTTTAATGATAAATGAGAGGCTGGTGATTAGCCAGTAGTTTCTAGAGCGCTTGTTTATTCATTGTCAGTGACACAGCAATAATGAACCCTCACCATGAATATAAAGATCTAAGACAATTGCTTCATATTGGGGTGCCCCTTAGAGGAAGAAGTTCTTTAAACCTTAAGGATATTGTACCCCAATGAGCAACTTCAATCCTTTTTGACCATCTCCCATGTTGACAACAAGAGAAGCACAATATTATGGAAACATGAATTACCTCCCACAAACTGCTGTCATAATCTATACATTTGTTTAGTCTGGTTGTCACAGAAGGCTGGCTGATAACCCAACATGTGGGAAATATTTTGATCCCTTTAACATTCTTAAGGTTGTTTAAGAGTTTAAGGTGCTGCTACTTCCAATGATGAGGCAGCTGAGAAATCCAGTAAGGCAGGGAGCTCTGATCCTTCCACAGCATCGATGTATGTTCTCTACCAGTCCATGGCATCGGACACAGCTGTTAAACAAGGTTTAAACTAGACTGACTCAGGCCTATCAGGCTTTTTGGGTTGCCTTCATGAGGTTGAGCAGTGTGTGTCGGATCATAAAGTCATGATTCGCAGGAACGATTTTGAATCCAGGGAAGGACAAAATTACATTTGCATTCCTAGAGTTTCCGTGGGGCCTGAGGCATTTAACAAAGAAGATAGTGACTCTGCTTTTAGATGCTGTGCTTCATTTACAAATTCCAGATTATACTGAGATTGACTGAACACACCACTCTCTCCGACCACATCTGAGAAATCCAATAAAACGGGGAGCTCTGATCCGGACCACATCTCCATGCTGGATAGACTTTGCGTCCAATAATGGTTTGTTTCCTGTGACAAGCTACTCAAGAGAAACACCCACTACTTAAAAAAAGAGAAGAAACTGATTCTATTGGAAGGTCATGAAATATAATTTACTCAGGATCTAGAGCCTGGAATCCTTGTGAAAAGAAAAAACTTCCACAGTGCAAAACCTTTACTTCAGGAGATAGGGCTTTGTAACATATGGGGGTTTTCGCGGTTTCTCTAACATTCCATATTAGAGAAGAGTCTTTTGAAGGTGCTCAAAAGAGGTTTCAAATATATCAGATTGCTCTTAAAACCAAAATGGGTCACGATCTCTGCCTATGCCTCCGAACGCTGCCTCCTCAGCGGGGTCAGAATGGTTTACGGGCATATCATTGATGGAGAACTGAATGGGACACATTTAAATCAAATTTGGATAAGTTTGTTCCTTGAATAATGTCATTGTTTTCTGTTTTTACACATATGCCACTGTTTGAGATACGGGTATGCTCTGTGTGACGAATCCTATGATGTGCCCTTTCCCGAGACTGAGACCCTTTCAATGAGGCCAGGCAGGTGAGGCCGCTACCCGATAGTTCCCCTGGGGGTGGTTGGTGCTCAGCGGGTGAATCTCATGGGGAGGGATTCCCCCTCTAGGATTCAGGGAGGAGATAATGGGTCAATACGGTATGTGTACCCTCAACCTCCTTTCTTCCCTCACCTTCTTTCTCTTAGTTTGGTCACCCAAGTTCCCCCCTATATCTTTGCTACACCAATAGCACCACTTTTACTGAGACAAGGAAGATCAAGACGGACCCCAATGAACTATTACATCAAAATACTGAGATGAAGGAGATGCTCCACACTAAAAAGAACTCACTAAATCTTTCTGTTGAGCAGTCTAGTTTTTTATCTTCCATGGAACTTAAAAATAGAAGAGGGACTAAAAACATGGTCAGTCCCTCCTCATTGGCACCGCGAGCGGAGGTCCTTTCCTGCACCAGGAAGAGCTGATCCTATGGCAGCTAACAGGGAGGAAACGGGGAGAGTTCAGAAGCCCCTACCTGCTTTGCCAAACAACTGACGTGCCCAAAACTAGCAGAATAGACGGCCCGGGGAGCACTGCACGTCATAGACGAGCAGCGACGCTCTGCATGGCTCCACAGAAGAGTGGCAGAGCTGCGTAACCCATCATGAGAACAGGAAGAATCAGAGGAGAGTTGCCAGAGGACGCCTGGAGACCCGAGAAGAAGGAGAAGGACCAGCATCCATGAAAGAAGGAAATGGGGCTGCCCTGAGACCGCTGGGACTCAAGAGAGGCTACTCTGAAGGGATCTGGGACCCACATTTAAGAAACCAAGATAAAGGGGTCTGGGACCTGACATTAAGAAACCAATATGAAGGGATCTGGGACCCACATATGAGGCTTGAAACCCCGGGCAGGAGAGTATGCAAGGGCTGCCTAATGAAGAACCAAGAGGAGCCAATGAAGGGGTCAGGGACCCACCAGGGCTGTCCAGTGAACTGCCGAAAGAAACCTGAGAAAGGCCTGAGGTAGGGAGGCATTCCCCCAACCACTATGAAATGTCAGAATGAGCCTGAGAAAGGCTTGGGGAAGGGAAACATTCCCCCAACCACTTTGAACTGTCAAAAGGAGCCTGAGAAAGACCTGGGAAAGGGAGACATTCCCCCAACCATTTTGAACTGTTGAAAGAAGCCTGAGAAAGGCCTGGGAAATGGAGACATTCCCCCCCAACTACATTGAACTACCAAAGAAACCCGAGAAAGGTCAGGCGAAGGGAGACATCCCCCTTATTTTACAAACCACAACCGTCCAGAAGAAGGGAGTCATTCTTCTGGACCAAGAAGAGACAAATGTACTTTAGTTGGGTTATAAGTGTAAAGTATAGAAGTCGGTGTTTGACACTGGAGGGTGGGTACTTTATTTTCAGACATTCTGACATTTCCTTAGTTTTTGCTAGGGAGGGAAACCTCTTAGAGTTAGGGATAGATAGGTTTTCCTCTTTCTTTTGATGAAAATAAAAGTCTTTACCCAAAAAATATGCCACCAGTGTGTCAGACTCCTCCTTTCACACCCTTACATCTGGTGTAAATTCCCTTGACTAGTCTTCTCTGTTCAGCCCAGGGTATTCTTACTTTTGATTAGGGCTAATGCCCACCATGCAAGTCAAATGGCTGACATCACATTTCAAGTGATGGAGACCAGACTATAGTTTCATTCCAAGCATTACCACTGGTGTTATGGCAGCCTCCATTCTTAAGATACTTAAGTGAGCATTAATGGGGTTAACAACCCAGTTAAGCGAACTAAGATACTAACCCTCATTATGAGTGAGCCGGTTCGGAAATAAGGTGCCGGTAGTAACATTACAGGCACCATTTCCAGACCGGCTCACACCGTGTTTACTGGTAGGGGCTGTGAACTACCGGCAGGCCTGAACTGCCGGTAGTTCAGGTCCCTACCGTCAAATAAATCATTGAAGCACTGGCACCATTAACAACGGTGCCAGTGCTTCAGTGTTCCCATTCCCATGAAGTCCTATGGGACGGAATGGGAACTTACTGTTCCGGCGCCATCCGTAATGTCCTGGTATTACCGGGATATCAGGAGGTGGAAACAGTAAGCCGAGGTTGCCCGTAGGCCGCCGGTTACATAAAAGACAAGGCTCCAATATTGCAATAAACTTTTATTAAGGAAAGAAACATGACAAATTATGATTATGCTGGAAGGGTCAAATAATTTATAACTCAGACTCAGCTTTGAAGGAGTTTGGCGTAGCCTTTTTCAAATTCCTTCTAGTCTATAAAGCTGTCGATGGTCTTGCTCCTCAGTACCTGGCTGACTGTATCCAAGTATACTCACCATCTCATTCCACCCGCTCCTCTTTAGCACTCAACCTCACTGTTCTATGCCCTTATGACTCCTCTCACTTCCGCTCTTTCTCCCCACTCCCCCGCTCCATTGGAACCCATTGCCCGTCAAAGTCAAAGCCAGACCGACTGTAGATCTCTTTAAAGCTTGGCTTAAACTTCATATACTAACCAAAGACTGATTTCCCTCCTCCCTCCCCCATCCTCCCTACATGAACCACCAGTCCCTCCAGTGCTGCCTAATGATGTAATTTTGTATATTTGTACAGTAATCCTCTTTAGTTTGCAGCACATGCCCCCTTAGGTTAATGTGACCTTTCTAGGCCATCTGTGTTTTTGTTATTTTGCCCCTAATTTATTTATCACACCCTCATAAATTGGCTCACCACTTATACTCATCATTATCTTAATGTACCAGCACCCGTCTGAGGAATGCCTCCCTCATCTGTCAAAATTGACATCCATGTTCTTCAACTAAATTCAGAATACAAATACAAATTGGTCTTTGAATTTCCTTTTAGCGATTACTGTCCTTACGGATAATGTGAGATGATGGTTCCTGGTATGCTGGGCTTTCAACCAATCAATTTAGGTTCAGTATATGGTCCTAATCAATGAGTCAGCTTCTGCCAATAAGTCAGCTTCTACTTTTCTCATCTCAGTAAAGTTTTCTAGCCATCTGAATATATGTTGAGATTGGAAGGAATTTCTTGATATCAAAAGCCCTCGCAAGGCTGCAGTGTTGTGCGACGCAGGTGCGCAGGAGATGCTGCCCGTTGACATGTAATATGTTGTGCCTAGGTACACAAATCCAAATCTTTAAAAACCGAGGATTGGACCCTATGTGGTAAAGCCCTTGCAGGACAAGGCCGCAGTACTGTTTCGACGCAGGTGCACAGGAGACGCTGCCAGTCAACACGTAATATGTTGCGCTTGCATACATGCATCCAAAACTTTAAGAACTGAGGATCGGAAACTCTGTGGCAAAGCCCTCACAGGACAAGGCTGCAGTGTTGTGCTACACAGGTGTCTGGCGGCAAAGGGGTCGCGGCGTAGAGTGCGATCGCGCGGTGCACCTGTCGACCTTCAGCGTCCAAAAGGTAAGAAAGGTGTGGGTGGGGGGAGCAGCCACTACTGCGCTCTACTAAACTTCCCAGCCTTTGCGCGTACTTCCACCTAACCATCTATCATAACATACCCTGTTCCTGCACAACCCTAGGCTCTCCCCTTCCAGCGGTTAGCCGTACTCTTCTCTTTTCTCTAGGTCTCTCTTTTGCGATTACTATGGTACTGTGATCTGTGTCTTTTTAGGCTCCCTCCCACACTCTAGGACCCCCCCCTCAAGTGGGGTTATTGTGTACTGTGTTTGCGTACTGTGTTTGTGTCTTTAGGCTCTCTCCCATTTTCTAGAAGCCCACTAGCTGTACTGTTGAGTGTGCTTGTCTGCCCCTTCTGTGTGTTCCCTTCTGTGTGACCTCCTTCACCCTCCCACTCCCCGCTGTGCATCCTGCGTTGTGCGGCACAGGCTGTGCATTTCTTTGTCTGTCTCCCTTGCTCCCTCCTCCTCCCTACTTCCTCCTCGCACCCTCTATGGTGCTCCCTGTCTCTCCTATCTTCTCTAACTGCTACTCTATCTCCTATCCTATCCCTCCCACTAAGTCAGGAAGGAGGAGGTTCAAGAGGGACATCCTGGTTGCCAATCCAGACCTCCCTATCGCTGATACCAACATCAGTGCTTCCCCAGACAGACACTTACCAACATCCTCTTTGTCGTTCCCTCCCCAGGCCTACCGACCCCTCATATAGTCTCTGTTCTCTCTCCTCTCGCCTTCTCTCCCATGAATGGTGGCACTCGGTGGGAGGTCCTCGTGGCCTCCTCTCCCTCCTCCAAGACCCTCATTAATGCATATCTGAATGGCACTGTCTTGGACCAGGGCCTGAGTCCAATCTCCTCCTTTTTGATAGGCGTCACCTGCGTCTAATCAACTTCCTTTCTTGTCCTGCTAGTCCTACCAGCACCTCTCTGGCTCCTCCACCACCTCCTTCTGCCACCACCACTCTGGCACCTACCTCATCCTCTTTGGCTACCTTGCCATCTCCTTTTACCGCCTCTGCCCCCTCTCGGGCCCCTCTACCACCTCTGCAGGGCATACCACAAGCCTGTACCCCTCCACAGAAGTTTTTCAAACATGGCAAAATGCTCCACGTCGCTACTCTCAACTCTCGCTCAAACACTCATCTGCCATCTGCCACCTCCTTAAAAAAACTTGACCAGGATGTTCTCGCTCTCACCGAGCCATGGTTCACGGCCAGCTCTGTCTCAAGTTTTGACACTCTCCTCCCTGATGGCTACAGAATCCTCTCTGAACCCAGAACCAACCGTCCCATAGCTGGAGTAGCTCTGATCTTTCCCGAGTGGGTCCCTACCTCTGTCATTCCTACGCAGGCCTAATCCTCCTTTGAATGCCTGGTCTGCAGGCTCTCCATCTCTCCTGGCCTCTCACTTACTGTGGCCACCATCTACAGGCCACCTGGCCAGGTCACCCATTTCCTCTCAGAGTGGGCTGACCTCTCGCCTTCTCTCCTTGCTCTACCTCTCAAACTCCCCTCCGAGACCTCAACATTCATCTGGATGCTTCTAATCCCTCCTCGGGACTCTTCTGCAACCTCTGCGACACTCTCTCTCTCCATTCTACCCTGTGGTCTGACGCATTCTGCCGGGCACACCTTGAATGTTCTCATCTCCTCAGACATCCCCCTCTCAAACCCTCTCACCACTCCTCTCTTGGACGGACCACTTTCTGCTTTCCTGCACCTGAAGCTCTCTGTCCCCCAGGCAAAGCGGACTCCAACACTGCCACCTAGCTTCTCAGTCATCCGGCCCATGAAGCGTGTGTCAGTGGAAGCCTTTGCCGCTACTTTCTCTGCTCCTCCTACACCTGCAGCTGACCTGCACTCTGCCACAGCCCTCTCTAACCGGAAATGGTCCAAAATGTCGCCCTCACAATTGCGATGGCCGAAATGCCTGACTTTTTTTTTTTAAACATCCCCTTTACACCACATATATATGTGGGGGGGGGGGGATGGGATATTATAGAAATATGTGCGGTTGCGGGTGGTCTCCCCCCGCATATCTATGTGGTGTAAAGGGGGTTTAATTTTTAAAAAGTATGCATTTTCGGCTGTCGCAATTATATGTGGTGGCAGTGATCATATAGATCCTCTCTAACCTACATCTTTCTATCTCCAACACACTGGATGCCCTTTCCCCTGTCATGAGAATCCACCTGAAGCCTACCTCCAAATGCAACTCTTGGTATGACTCCGATCTCTCCACCCTGAAACGCAAGTACAGAGTGGATGAGAGACAGTGGAGGGCTGTGGGCGCATCGTCTGACAAACTGGCTTGCCGCCTGCTCCAAAGGCTGTACAGACTCTCCATCCTGTCCAAGAAGAGAGCTCACATCCAACCCGCATCTCTGTGGCCTCTAACACAGCCAAACTCTTTAAAATCTGCAAAGAACGGGCCAATCCTTCTGCAGTCTCCACCTCTACTATTCCCTCCCAGACCCTCTGCACGGCTCCGACATCACCACTAAAACTCAGGACATCCTGGTCTCTCTCTCTCTCCTCTTTCTCTCCCTACTTTCTCCTCTTTCTCTCTGACCACTCCCGACGATGTTTCTAGATAAGTCCGATCTATTAAAGTTTTGTTCAAGCGGTGCTCCCTTGCTCCTCCAGAACCATCAAGGACCACATTGACACCATCGTCCCAGCCCAGGCCGATTTCTGTAATCACTTTTTTGCCACTGGAACTTTCCCCTCTCCCCTCAAGCACTCTCTTGTGCACCCCCTCTTGAAAAAGCCTTATGCCAATCCTTCCTGTCATGCAAACTACAGTCCGATCTCTATCACTCCTTTCCTGGGCAAACTCATGGAAAAGCTGGCCATCTCCAAACTTACTCTCCAAACTGAATCTGTTGGTGGTCTCCATGACCATCAGTCTGGCTTTAGAGCAGCAGAGAGACATGGAAACTGCACTCCTGAACACCTGTGAAGATTTGCTCACTAATATTGATGCTAACCTTCCATATGTTCTCATCCTCCTACATCTGTCTTCTGCTTTTGACATGGTCAATCATGCCATCCTGATCAATCATCTCTGTGAGAACCTGACCTCCTTCCTCCTGGACCGACCCTCCCAGGTCCAACTTGGGTCCTTTCTCTCCACCACCTCTCTCCACATGTGGTGTTCCCCAGGGCTCTAACCTCTCACCCTGGCTCTTCAATGTCCTACCTTATACCTTGACACTCCGCTCTCATTCAGGCTCCCCTCCGCCTCCTCATCTTTCGCTCATTCTTGACTGTCTATCTGCTATTCAGGAATGGTGCGCTTCCAGCGATCTCTTCCTTAATGCCAGTAAGACTGAGATCCTTCTCATTGGGACCACTGCTCCCGCTTTTCCCGCTCTCACTCTGGCCGCCCTGCTTGGGCCCTCTTCCTTCGCCTTCCTGTGAGGCTAAAAACCTTGGGGTCATCTTCGACTCCACTCTCTCCTTCTCGCGTCACATCACGGACCTTGCCAAGAATGCCGACTACCAGCTGCACCTCCTCAGAAATATTCTTCCCTTGCTCACGTTTCTGCAGAAGCTCACTTGTCTCCAGAGCTCTGGTTGTCTCTAGGCTGGACTACAGCCCCTTTCTCAATCTGCCTTCCTCTACTGTCTGCCCTCTGCAACTAATCCAAAATAGGACTGCGAGACTTGTCCTAGAACTCAATCCCAGGGACTGTATCTCTCTAGCCCTGAAATCTCTCCACAGACTCCCGGTGGCTGCAAAGATCAAGTTCAAGACCCTCTGCATCGTCCATAAGGCTTTCTGGGGCTGGAACCGGCACTACATTCAACTCTCTCTTCCTAAACACCTTCCTTCTCGAGACCTTCGTTCAGCACCACCAACTCTGAGGGTCAGACACTTCTCCAGGCAGAAAGTGGGGGGTAGAACTCCCTCCTCTGCATGTGCCTCCCTCTGGAATGGCCTCCCTGCCCCTCTCAAACTTGAACTGGACCACCTTAAGTTCCGGAAGCAGCTCAAAATCTTCCTTTTCGCTTCTGCTTTCTCTCTCCGCAAACGGTTGTGGTAAATGTAAACCTATGTAGTTCAAAACGAAACCACTGCCATCAGCCAGTCAATTAAGGAACGGGTAACATAAAAAATGTTACATGAGGATTTAGACACAGGGCATACTAAGTAACCCCTCCAGCACTCTATTGTAAGATAGGATGTGCTGGGTCTAGCAAGTACAATGCTAAGTAAAGTCAATTAGTTAGTTAGACTCCATAACCAAAATGAAATAGTGTATAAAATCACATTAAAATACATGAGAGAGTGGGAAAAAGGGTCTCACTCTCTCCATGTAAAATAAAAATCAATTCCTCAAAATCCAGCTGGGGGTCTCTAAGGTGGAGGGAATTAGCACATTTTTGAGAATTCTCCCCAACAGTGGGTGTGGTGTGAGGTCTGTCTCCCCCCCCTCCTTACCAGTGAGCTCCCGATGGGGGGAGGTGGAGTGCCTTAACTGCAGCGGCGCGCGTCATCAGCAGATCTGGACCACGGGGCACTTCCACTCGGCCTCCCAGTTGTTACGGCTGTTGTTAGGGAGAATTCTCTCTTTAGGCTGAATTTCCTAACCTAGTGAGTCCCCCAGCAGCTCTGCTGGATTTCTGGAGTTTGTTTTTTTCTCCTACCAAGAGTGAGACTCTTTTTCTCCCACTCTTGGACATGATTTATGGTGTTCCTTTGACTGTTAATGTGTTTTATGGGCTATGGGGTCCTTTACTCCATAGGGTCTCGTGTTTTTACGATGTGTGTTACACAGCACCCTCCGTGCAGTAACACAGGGGTGTCATAGTGACACCCCACCATAGACTCCATACCCTGGGACTGACTACTGTCTCCCAGGGCATGTAAAGTCACCATTGGCTTTACTGGTCCCAAATTATTAATAGAAACCAGTACAAACCATCATATTGTGGACGTACTGGTCGAGGCAATTCGATTGCCCCGGGGTCTGTTAGTCGAGGGGGCACGTCTCCGTCCCCCCTGATCGAGTTTTGGCTGGTGGCAGTGGATACTACTTTTTATATCCGACTGCAAATATTTCCCTATGGGATTTTCCCATTGTTCGAGGCTACCAACTTTAATTATTTAATTCTCATAGCCTCGAACATACCGCAGGTTTATTTAATTAATATTAATTCGCCGGTTGGTATTTTTTGCCAGGACTCGATTCTAAAATGGCGTTTGTGTTCTTTTCTGTGACTCCAACCCGAGTCGAGCCCTTTGTTCCACTTTTTGGTGGGCTTCTCCACAGAAGCCTCCAAAAGTGGTGCCACTCTGTCTGGGTACCACAGCGGGTGTAGGAGGGGGTTTAGGCACCCTGGACTGAGTTACCTTGGTAACTCAAGTTGCACTCTTGTGTGATTGGCCCAAGTGGTGAGCCGGCCGGCTCACCACTTAGCATGTTTGATTGACAGCTAGGCTGAGTGAATGGGGGTATGCTGCATAAAAGCAGGGCTTTGGGGACTGGAACTTCAGAAGTTGCCACAGGACCTGAGAATCCGACGAGGGAGAAGCTGAGCCGACCTACCACGACGACACCACCGGTGGAGCCCTGCGGAACCGACTCACCACTTCCCGATGACAGAGAAGTTCTCCCGGCTGGAGAGGCTTCTTCCCCTGACTGCTGGGCACAACCAGTTTACCTTCTTTCTTCGCACCCAAGACCGGTTTGTGGTCGAACTGCCCGTGCCAAGCACCCCGGCAGCCGGATAGCCACTCACCACTGAACCGCGAATCAACGGACCGCTCCTTGTACCCGAGAAACTCCGCGGCTGGTTTCTTCCCTGGCAGACAACGGACTCCTATTTTCCTCCCCGACGAGATCCTCTCTTCCCCCGGACAAAGCACTGACTTGCATCCGCTGCCAGGAACAACTGCCCCCGCTGGAGTGTTCTCACCACTTTAAGGTACCGTGTACGCCAGGCCTCCCTTTCTAAAGATTGCTACAAGGTAATAATAACCCCTTAACCTTCTGGACTGGGCTGGCCGTCTTGACCCTCTAACTGGTCCCTTTCGCTGGTCCAACTCCTTTTTGAACCGTTACAAGACTTTCGTGAACTGAAACCGTGTGACCATGGATACATTTCGTTTGGATCCTCTTAAGCGGATCCGGCCTACTGACTCTGAATTCCTAGTGTTACTTTGCCTTCCTCCCTTGTGTTCGTGAAAAAGTGTTGGGATCTGTTTCAATTTATTCTCTGTTTTTCTCTCCCTTTTTAAAACGAATTATTAGAGAGCCATCTACGTTAAGCGCTCACCGCTGTCTGAAAATAAGTGGGACTTTACTTAAGACTTGTCTAATATTCTTTTAAGGGAGTGTATATCTTTTACTGACCGTGTTTTTGAATTGCTAACTATTAGTGCCTGTGTGTTTTTCTAGATGTGGTTTTAAATAAATAATTATATCTCTTTTACACCAAGCCCTGGTCAGTGTTTACTTGTTCTATTGTGTTCTCTTGACCTATTGTGAATACTCTGTATACTGCCTAACTCTTCTTGAGGGAAGTCTGACTGCTCAGCCACAGCTACCAAGTGAATCTGTGTGGTACAGACTGCTACCAAGTGGGTTTACTGCCAAACACCTGTAGTCCTAAATCTTTTGCAGTGGTCCCAGAGGTTACTGCACAGGTTTCTGCCTAACAGCTGTGAAGTGCGCCGCAGAGGAATGGTCCCTGAGCCGTGCTCCTCGCGCCCGGTCGTTGGCTGGCGCTCACCTCGTTGTTGTGAGGGTGCGCCAATTCGCTCAGAGCCTGGCCCGCCCGGGTAGCTCCCAGGGGATGGGAGGGCCAGCGAGCCACATCTTCAGGAGTACGCTTCTCTTGGAATACGTCTGGGCGCCCTCTGTGTTCTCAGCACTGGTGCGTAGCCTCGCCATGCCATCCGGCCCACTCTCCTAGAACGCTAGGGCCACAGCATGGATCTTAGGCAATCATGGTCCGATTCCCGCAAGGATTGCACTGAAATGTAACTGGCTGCTTCCGACTGCTTTCCTGAGGGTCGGGACGGCCTGCGGGCTGGGCAAAGCTGTTGAAGATCGATGTTGCTCTCAGACTCAGAAGTAGGTGAGTGTTCAGGCGTCCATGTTGCCTGCGCCCCCTGGTGGTCTCCCTGCTGGGCAGTTGTGAATGAGAAGACCACCATTGTAGATCGTGAAGCAATTCCAAGCGGTCAAACCAGGAACCCCATCCACGGCCTGATCTCCAGCGTGGAAAGCAACTTTACGCTCCTGGAGGATGAGAACACAGAATAAGAAGGGATCTCTCTGTTCCCCTGATTGGCTCCAGCATTGTAGAGAGGCAACACGTGCACCATAATTTAACCATCAAAGACATGGGGCATTTAGAAGTACAGTAGCTTATTTGGGAAAAAGGGGCACAGAGTTGCACAGAGGGGTGTACGTGTATAACGGATTTCTGGGTCCAGACAGCTCACTAAAGCTGTAAGTCAATCTCTTGCTATTGTGTTAGGTCAGATGCAGGAGTCAGGCACAAGGGTGGTATTTTGGTTATAAACGTATTTCCAATAACAAAACAATGCCTACCTTTCCCTAACTCTAAAGAGAAATCCCTAACTAAAGTAAAGCTACCTTGATGCTCTTCGTCAGGTTAAATGTCCAACCAAAATAAGCATCCTCTGTCCAAAACATAATCTTCTGTCCTGACCACTAATCAAAAGAAATAACTAAGAAAGAAAGATCAGGAGGAGACGCCCTGCTACTGAAATAGTGCACCATAATCATGTGACAAATAACTAGGGAAATGTTTGATGTCAATTGAAGGGCTTAGGAGAATGACTCCCTTCTCCTAATACATCAAATTCCAACCACGATGACAGTCTCTAAAATACTGGTGGAAATTCAACAAACAATTCTCTTCTGGTCTTGGGACCCCTTTCAGGCATGCCTCTGTAGTCTGTTGCTTTAGTGTCCGATTTAACAGCCAGTAGGATGCCCTCTTTCTCCTGGTACAACATAGGCTTTCTTCAGGATCAAACAATACCTTTCAAGAGCCTTGTAGCTTCTTCCAAACTCTTTTGAAGGTGAACTTAAATTCCTCCTTTTTATTCTGGTTTCTTCCGCACTGAGGGAACTTAATTACCTCACCTTGTTTAACTTGAATGTTAAAACAAAAAAAACAAGCATTGAGAGTCATCGGACCACTAGGACTAGAAATGCCCACGGTACTCGTCTGGTCTTGAACCTCCTTTCTGGCTTCATTCTGTACTCTTTGGTTTGGCTCCCTTCTCCTGGTTTCACATATGCGTTCAAGACCAAACAATACATCTCCAGAGCCCTTATAGCTCCTTCCAAACTCCTTTTTATAAACAACAATCTTCTGGTTTTGAACCTCCTTTCAGGTTTGACGCTGCATTCTGTTGCTTGAGTATCTGATTTAACAGACAGAAGAGTTAACTCCCTTCTCCTGTTACAACAGAGGCGTTCTTCAAGATCAAACAATACTTTAAGAGCTCTTGTAGCTCCTTCCAAACCCCTTTTACAGTGAACTTAAACTCCTCCTTTTTGGGGTCCCTCACCCACTGAGGAGACTTAGTTGCTTCGTCTTTTTGAACTTTACAGTCCTTCAGAGAAGCACTGAGGTTCAAAGGGCCAATAGGACTAGAAAGACCAGCCCAGATGGGATCTTCCTCCTTCTGACTCTTAGTGGTAATTCTTAAATCGGGTATGTCAATCCCACTGCTTCTTCTATCTTTCTCTCTTATACCAGACTCATGGTGATGAAGGGCATCACTCCCCAAGAGACCTTGTAGCTCCTTCCAAACTCCTTTTAAGGTGAACTTATAAACCTCCTTTTCCTGGTTTCTCCCCCACTGAGGGAACTTAGTTACTTTGCTTTATTTTTATTTTTTTTAACTTGAATGTCTCTCAAACAAGCATGGGGATTTGCTAGGACTAGAAAGACTAATTCTGCTAAAATCTTCTTCCTTTTGACTCTTATTGGTGATTCTTAAATCAGGGAGATTAACCCAACTGCTTCTTAAGTCTCTCTCACTTACATCCCACTCACAATGAGGAAGGGAATAATTCCCAGTGTACTTGCTATTTAAGCTTATTGTATCCCAGTCTCTCTGCGGAGGGAGATCACTCCTGTAGCTTCTCACACTGGCTCTATATTCATCACCCTCTCTACGACCTGGGGGACCCTTCTTATTCGTGTTCACCCTTGAGGCACTTGCAATGTTTCTGTCTCTATCACAGAGATGAGGGAGCTTACTTCCTGGATACTTTCCCTTTTTTGCAGCTATGACTGAACTAATGGGACGAGTAAGAACGCTTTGGATACTGCTCTTGGCTGTCCTCACTCCCTTGCCGGACCTCCTGTGTTCCCAGTTACCTGTGGTTGTAGCAGGACACATCATTGGTTCTTCGAGGGGCAGTGGATCACTGTGCCAGCCTTTAGGACTGCTTTCCTCTCTCACGTCCTGCTGCGACTCGCAGCCACCTCTGCAGCTCAAAGCTGTCGGTGCCGCTCTTGGAACAGCCTGTCCACCTCAACAAGGTCGCGCCACCGTTTTTCAATTTCAATCTTCATAGTAAGCCTTCACTCCATCAGACTTCAGCGGACTCTCTCAGTTTACCACTGGCTTCCTCATCGGCTTCCCCAACCTTTGTCCTCTCGCACATTTTGAATCTGCCAGGCTCTCCAAGCTTCACACATGGTGCTCCTCTTTTCAGGTAGTCCATCCTCTCTGTTTATACAAATAGGGTGGGTCGTCCCCAGCATACGGTCACATTCCTTACCCGGTTTCCTTTGGTCCATCTTCATCCTTCCTACAGGTCTCCTCGTCTAAGTACTTAATGGGTGAACACTCTATATGCTTCCCTGAGTGCTCTTTCTCTTATCAATAGCTTCAGGAAAGACTTGTAACTGCCCTGACATTTTATTCATTTTACTGTGCTCAACCGCTGAACAAATATTGGCTAGAGAATTACAATACAAAACAGTAGTGCTTTCAGGTGAGCTGGTAATACTTTGATGTCTTGAAGTCTCATGGATGAGAGGAGTAAGGGGATCCTGAACAGAAAGGTAGTCCCTATGCCCAAAACGAGAATCCCTCCTTGTGATGTCCTCCCGCTTTTTACCACCCCTAGGTGGATTATTGGGTAGCGGCTTCACCTCCCTAGCCTCACAGGGAAGGACTCCCCTCTGTATCCCATGAATCATAATACCATGTCTAAACCCTCAGCCAAATCCAAAGGTCAAGATATTAAAGCATTCCTGGAAGAACCCACTGATAAACAGCTGCTGATGGTAGTGGCGCAAATCCATGGCGAAGCACAACACTCAGAATCCATGGAGATCTTAGCAACAAAGCAAGATCTGCAGATCGTACTGCAGAAACGAAAACACTAAATCAAAGGCAGCGCTGAGAAACTCTTTCAGTCAATAGCAGACTTAGGGGCTCATTACGAGTTCCCCAGTCCGGACAAAATGCCGGTAATTTTAGCACCAGCATTTTTCACGGACCGGGGAAACACAAGTTTGTCGGTGGGGCAGTGGTCTACTGACAGGCCTGACTTGCTGGGAGTTCAGGCTCCTACTAGCAAATAAATGCTGGCATCACCGGCACAGGTACTAACAGTGCTAGTAATTCTGGCAATCCCATCCATGGGGTCCTATGCAACTCCATGGAATGGGAATTTACCAGCGTCTCTGCCACCCGTAATATCCTGGTCCTAACGGAATATCGGGTGGCGGAAACGGTAAGGCAGTTTTGCCGGTAGGCAAACTATAATGGGGCCTTAGACAAGCACGTAAGGGCAGTCTAAAACCGTTTGGAGGAAACAGAATGCAATTTGTGAACAAGTGCACAAGCATGAAGAACTGAAACAGCGTAACTGGGCTGGAGGAGGAAATGGAAGTGATATACTCACCCATGAGGATGCTAAAAACCATGCTCAGCGCAATAGTTTTAATGTTAGGGGCATCTCAAAGGAGGTACTGGATCAAAAGCTGGAAATAATTAATCCGGAAGCTCTTTGTTTGGTTTGTGCATCTAGTTCTATATGCTTTGGGGATGATAGGGGCAAAGCATTACAGTTCAGAGGGTGGGGTGCCCGAGAGGTCTATGATACATTTTCAAATGGAAAATGTATAGAACGACAATCAGTCGTCCACATGACATTAAAATACAGACCCTTAATGTTAGGAGCTTTAATTCCCTGATGAAGAGTAGGGCTTTATTGCAAAGGGTGGTTGCAAAATATCTTACGATTATCTCATCAGGAGACTCAGCTTTCAATATACGAGAGAAGGCTAACAAACAGAATTCAATCGCTGCTTTATTGCATCAAGTAACAGCAAAAAAAGAGGGGTGGCAATTGTCTTTCAGGAGGGCTTATCATTTACAAAGCAGGCAGTGGAGGATCTGGAGGGGAGGTATAATGAATAAGGGGGTTACATATAATCACAATATATGGTCCCAATGAAAATCTAGACCACATTACTGTAAGCTCCTTCCAGTTTTTGGAGCCTTCGCAGAAGGGAACCTAATAAATCGGTGGAGATTTTATTGCGTGAAGGATCCGCTGATCAATAAAACCCTACTTTATCTCCAGGAGACAGCAGAAACTGGATGATGTTGGGCAAGTTACTTAGGGACTTTTCTCTGATTGAAACTTGTACGTTCTTTCACCAAACAAATAGGGAATACACTTTGTTTTTGGCTGTTCATAGAGGGTTCTCCAGTTTGGAAATGTTTTTATTCGCCTAAACACTAATCCCTAAATCGCTATAAATCTCTATGGGGACTAAGGTTTCTTCTGACCACACCTCTGGCAATTGACTCTTGAGCTGGGTGGCTTCCCTCGCCTCCATTTTAGACCCTGGCAATTCAATGAACTCTTCTTACAGGACCCAGTCATGGTTCAAAATATAAAGGAATCCTTGGAGAATTACTTTAAAGATAACTCTGATAATATTGGTCAGAGAATCCTCTGGGACGCTGGGAAGGCAGTACTAAGGGGAGAGATATGTCAGAAACTCACGGCCTGCATTACGCCCACATGGTAAAGGCAGGGTGGTTGCAGGGATTGTGGGTGGAACGTTTCTGAGTCGCTGCCACCTTTGTCCCCATTGCAGATGTACTTGGTGTAGGGGTACAAGGTGTGCAGGACTCAGAAAACCAGGAAGACTACGCTTCCCAGCAGCCCCGGGCTTGAAACTGCAGTTCCAGCAGCCCAGGAAACGCCCAGGACAACGCCCGACACAACGCGCATGCGCGAAGAAGCTACCGCGCATGCGCGATCCCAGAAAGCTTGTCCGTGCTCGACTCAGCTGCCGAGAGGACGCATCTCACGGAGCTCCAGCGAAGCTTCTCGCGGGGCCGCCCTCGCCACTGGACACACCCTCAGGCCCCGCGATGTCAAAGATAAGTACCCTGCCTGCTTTTTAAAGTTAACCAGAGGGAAGTGTGCACTGGAAAGAGACTCCGCTTACCAGTGACTTTTGATGAAACTTACTCTGCGGGGGAGATACGCGAAAGTTCGCAAACTAACTAACCCACTAAACTTGCATGTGACATGCATTCGCCAGTTGCGGGTGCAAAACGTAGCAGTATACTCGCCTGTTGCGGGTCATTCTATGCTGTATTCGCAGTAGCGAGCACTTGTGAAAAGCCACAAGGCGTGAAAGGGCAAAGCTAATTTTCTCCCTTTTTGTCAGGAGTGAGCCGCTATCGACAACGACCAGATCGTTTCGCAACGCACAGTCTGCGGAGCCGGCGGGCGGAAGAAGCACACTGGAACACTCAGAACACTAGAGCTAAGTGCATTATGTGTCAGAATATATGTTTTACTTGTGGTGTTCCGTAACAAGGGGCAGACGTTATTTGCATATTGAAGCCCGATAGACTATTGTGTTTACAGAAAATCCGAAAACTGGGGCAAACTTGTGAATGTGGTGAACAAGTGCTGGGTTCCAGTTTGAGGGTAAAGCATGCATGTGGTAAGAATGCATGACTGAATGAATGCCCAAGGAGTTACAAAGGCAACTACAAAGAGAAGGTAGTGCAGGCTCAGAAGGTCAGAGTCTGGGAACAACTCAACCGTAAAAACCCCTCCCTATCCATAACAGCTCCCTAACCCTCAATCCGGTTATCCTACCATCCCGAAACCCATCCAATCCGTGGACCCTAACCCTCTTTCCCCGTGGGGGTCGCGGTGACCTGTGCTTCAGCTAATCCAGGCGCCAAGACCGTCAAGGGGAGGTAGGAGTTCTTGCTACTTCCGCGTTGGGACAGACTTCGCCTTGACAAGATATAGCAGCTCTAACTAAAGCCCGCAAGCAGCACAGAGAATCCCTAGAATGGAAGGTCAAAAGATTTGAGATTAGCCATAAACAGAAAAGCTCAATCAAATCCCTAAGAGAACTCTAAATAACGAGAAATATTCTGGAGGCCCATTTGGCATGAAAGGCAGCCCAATCACTTTTAAACACTAAATAATTTTATTACACCAGGGGCAACACAGCTAAACTGATTTTGGCTGCCAGGCTGAGGAACTGCTCCTCCAGAAATGTCATCAGTGGTCTTAAAAACTATTCCTATGCACTGATTATGTCAGAGGAAGGGAAACGAGAGATTTTGGGAAACTACTCCTCTGTACTCTTGTCAGAAGTCCTGACAGACGTCAGGGAAATAGACTATTTTGCCCCACCGGACATCCCTACAGTAACAAAGGAAGATAGGGAACCTTTAGAAAGCCCAATAACAGCACAGGGAATAGAAGAGACCAATATGAAACTCCCTGCCGTGAAAAATCGAGGCCCAGATGGCTTGCCGGGCTCCATCTACAGGGCATATAAAGTTATCCCAAATCCTAAACTCCTACAGCTTTTCAACTTGTTTGTAACTTCAAGGGTTGTGATCCGTTCCATGACAGAATCCAACACAACCTTGCTCCTAAAACCGGGCAAGGATCCCAGGGAATGCACATCCTACCATCCAATTTCACTTTTGAACAGTAATGCTAAAGTTGTTGATAACATTCTGTATAATAGACTAATGGAAGTCCTCCCTGCATTGAGAGATGCAGATCAAACAGGTTTCATAAGAGGAAGACGCACACATGATAATATAAGGTATGCAGCAATATAATACAGCATGTTCCACAATCGGATCTGAAAGTCATACTTTGGGCACTATACACTAACAAAATCTTCTATAGCATCAATTTGGCCTACCTGCTTAAATTAATGGGTACATTTGGATTTGTCCCCAAAACTAACAATCGGCCTCATTAAAAGTCAGCTGTTCCGGTAATAAAGTGCTGGTATTAATGTATACCAGCACTTTACCGGACCAGTGACTACAGGTTTGCTGGTGGGGCACCTGTGTTACCTCCAGCTGAGAGCTGGAGGTAAGGCAGATGCCTTACCGGCAACAAAATCTGTCATTGCCAGGTATTGCCAGTGCCGGTAACGACGTCCTATGGGACTCCATAAATGGGGATTAACACCGTCACTCCAGCACACGAAATTCGGCTGCAATACCGCCGGACCGAGATCCGGAAACGGTAAGGACATTTGCTGGTATCCTGGCGAATCTACCGCCAGGATACCGGCAACCTTATAATGAGGTCAATAGCAAACTTACTGAAGCTATTAGAATAAGACGAGCTACACGACAGGGTTGCCCCTTTCCCCTCTCTTATTTTTGCCATTGCCATGGAGCCGTTTGCTCACTCAATTAGGGCAAATGCAAAGATTGAAGGGATCTCAGCTTTTGGGACCACATGCAGACGATCTCCTGGTATTTTTAGTGAACCCGGGAGGTTCCCTACCAGAATCGTCATTAAGGATGAAGCAATTCAGTGATAACTCCAGCTTTAAAATAGACCCTCAAATCAAAAATCTAAAGGGTTAAACATAACAGAGTCAAGGGACACAATAGAACAATTGTGGACACTAACACAATAGGCTTGGTCTGAACATCCAATCCAATACTATATATTTTACCTCTCGTTATGATTCCCTATATCGAGTCAATATCCCAGAATTATGGAAAAAAGCCTAGGCACAACTAACTAGATGGGACATTCAAGAGATCACATGGCTAGGTCATGTCACTGCAGTTAAAATTACCCTTATTCCCAAACTTGTATGTGTATTCAGGACCCTACCCATTCAAATATTGTACAAAATGCTTAATTGCCTTCAAGGGGCAATTTTTAAGTTTATATGGGTAGGAAAAATTACCAAGAGTATCCCGTAAAATACTGATGAAAAGCTCTTTTCTAGGTGGACTGGACCCCCTGTGTTAATCATAACTGATTGGAGCACAAACGAGTAATTTCAGCATGGACGAGGCACTGAAATGGGGATAGATCAGCCGCCATGGAGCTGGGAGCATCCAAATTCCCACTCTTTCAACTTCCCTTTTTACCCCAGTGGTCGCAGGACCTGCAAGAGTCTCTTCTATCAACTACAAGTTGCACTTTAAGCTACTGGGAAAGAGCCTGCAAACTCTTGGGAATAAAACAGGGCCTAAGCCGACTTACCCCTTTCACACGCAACCCAGAATTTACAACGGATATGGAGGAAGCAGCATGCTGCGAATGAGAGGATCATGGCCACCTAAGGTTAATTATATCAAGGAAATTCCACCTAAACATTAATTGAATGCAAAGGGAAATGTAATCTCCTCGAAACTGAAAGGTTCCATTACACCCTATTATGCCATTGGCTAACCAGCAGGGAAGTGCTATACATTTTTTGAATTGGTAGATCCAGAGGATATGCTCCTGTATATGACCGTGTGGGAAAAGGGACTTAGAATTTAGCATCCCAGCAGAATATTGTTCACATATATATTGTCACATATATAGGAACAGGCCAAAGGAAGCTCTAAACGATTAAAGAATGTGTCTATAAGATCTGTCTCCAATGGCACATTACCCCAAATAAATTGAATAGGATCTCCCCCCCAAATCTGTGAGCTCTGCTGTAGAGGGTGTGGACTAGTTGGCACCATGAGACATTTGTGGTAGGGTTGTCCAACTATTGAAACTTACTGGAAGGAAATGCCGGTGCAAATTAAGAACACGGTAGGCACCACTATCCCATGGGACCCTTTAATCATAATACTGGGAGAGTCCGACACAGATGGTAGCTATCCAATGTTGGGCGACAGCAATGTTAATTACTCATTCGATCTCAGAAGACTGAATAAAGTTAGCACAATTTTAGAAAAGCCCAGAGAGTCGCAATATCACCACATGGTGGGAGAGAATCTGGGGAATTTTTGCAAGATCTCATCTAAGTTCATGCAAATATGGGATCCATTTATCCAATAAGTTAAGGACACAGAGCAAATATTTGGGAGACCTCAATTGTTGAAGCATGTATCTTTGATATAGCTATGAACTCCATTGATTAATAAACCGTTATCATAGGTCATCAAAACCACTGAAGAACAGAAATTAGAATTGTTGGATTACAAAATGGATTACTAAAATTATGCCTCACACCCTATACCTTAACTGTAGATATTCCATGTAACTATTTAATCAACGGTCAATCCTTTGTCCCTGTAATTCTAAACATATCTGTTTTAATGTACTATAATGAACTTGTTAATGTTTGCTTTAACTGTAATATTCTTTTAATTGAAAAATGTGAAAATAAAGCATGAAAAAAATGCATTTCTGTTATCAAATCACTGGGCACAAACAAAACCTCAGATTACATAACAATTTCAACATCCTAATACACACATATAAACATACAATTCATATATGATAACAATAGATCTCCAGATTATTCTAACAATTACCAATTCAACATTTTAGCAAGTTATAACTGATCACCACAAACCCCAGGTAACCACTTATCCCTTTCCCTCAGTTGGATAATTAAAAAATATATATGTAGTTCCTCCAAAGACTTCCAAAAATGTAAAACTGCAGTAACCATCCTGATTAGTGTCCCCAGAAACAAACGATTCCAAAATGCATCCCCTATCATTATTCTGTATTCGCCTATAAAGCGGTCAAAAACTAACCATCTCAGAGAACCTATGTTATCACAGTCAACATACAAGTGCCACAGAGTCTCCATACTTCCATCCCTTTCACAAATTCTGCATGGGGAATTTTTGCTCTTCCACCCAATCTGTCCCAGGTAGGTAGCAAATTTAATTTAAAAAAAGCATAAAATGCCTTGCCATTCCTTACTGGGACCTCTTCTGCAATAGGACTGAGCTTGTTTGAAGGCAACAACAGGTTTGGCAGAACAAGTCAAAGTCCACAGCGCTTGCACACTGAAGAAATTAGGGAAGCACTAAAGCTGCAGGTGGCTGAGGGGTGTGGGAGCACTGCCAGATGCCACCCACAGTTAAGAACCTAAATGAACACGGACAGTTCTCAGTCTCAATGCGCTGAACAGTGCAATAGTGACAGGTGTTCCAAGTAATTCAAAGAAGGAGGGATTTCTCATGAGTCCAATGAGTTTAATAACGAAGTAGCCTGACACGTGTTTTGAGTCATCACCGACTCTTCCTCTGAGGCTGAAAGTTTCAAGAGCTAGCCTAACCAATTAAGTATATCGTGGCCAGTGCCAGATGCACTCTCTCACTGCTTTGCAATTGCGGAACTCTGTGCAATGCTGCTGAACTGAATTAAATGAAAGTAAGCCCAGGCTTACTTTAATTTCTTTCAGTTCAGTAGCATTGCCACGATATACTTAATTGGTTAGGCTAGCTCTTGAAACTTTCAGCCTCAGATGAAGAGTCGGTGATGACTCGAAACACGTGTCAGGCTACTTCGTTATTAAACTCATTGGACTCATGAGAAATCCCTCCTTTGAATTACTTGGAACACCTGTCGCTATTGCACTGTTCAGCGCAGTGAGACTGAACTGTCTGTGTTCATTTTTGTTTGAAGGCAAGGCACATAGTGGCTAGATATGAGAGTGATTGAGTACTTACAAATGTAAATAATCCCTTTCTATTTCCCACACCTCTATTTTATGGAAGCGATTCCAATGCCACTTCCAGTGTTTCTAACAAATTCTCTGCATTTAACTTAAGAGTTCTACCAGACTTCCACTTCCCCTGTTGCATGATGACTAAGTGCCCCCCACCCCCCAAATGGTGGAATAATCTGTTAGGGCATACATTATTTTTTCGCAAAAAGTATAAGCCTTCTTTTCATTATATGTATCCTTAAGGATGATAGTGCCAGGTCTTCTTTTATTGCTTGCATAGGGATACATACAAGTAAGCCCTAAAGATATCTTAATATAATGCCTTCTAACCCATCAATCCCTTTTCAGTCAATCCCGAAGTTGATTTCCAGCCCATAAATCAACACAGGAACACTGTTTGACTGTTATAGTTCTATCATGGGCAGCCATGAATACTTTCCCCTCATTCTATCAAAATGTTTGACTTTGAAAAGGATAGGCAAAACTTTCTGTTTTAGGCTTTGAAGCAAATTACATTTGCCTAGACTTTTAGAAATAGTGAAACCAAGTATTTGAACTCTTTCACCACCTCCACAGACTCCACTCCGAGGCCCCACCTATACTTTTTCAATTTGAACCCTTTCTCATGGATAACCATAATCTTGGTTTTTTCTTCATTCAAAATGAGGGTGTTCTGCGCATATCTGTGTATAGACTTGAGGCTCTGCTGTAGCCCAATAGGTGTCTTGTCCAGTAGAGTAAGGTCATCAGCATAAGCCATCCATCTAACCCTCAGTCCGCCTAACCTAGACGGGAAATTTAAAGTCTGATCGATTACTCTTGCATAATCCGACAGATAATGATTAAACGGGAACAGAGACAGGACACACCACTGTTTTACTCCTCTGGTTAATAGAATGTTTCTAGATAACCATCCCTCCTCATTTAATCAAACCCTGACCCCTTTCTCCTCATATAGCATAGTGACTATAGCTAAAAACTCCTCTGTAATGCTTAGGAACTAGAGTTTCTTCCAGAATTTCCTTTTATCGTCTGTTTCAAAAGCAGATTTAAACGTTCAAGAAAGCAATGTATAGTGGACTCCTATTACCATTACCCTGTTGTTCTATAGGCATTTTAGAATGAACCCTCATACCTGGGTACCAACACCTTTCCTGACCCCAGTTTGGAAAATACTCTGTTTTTTCTTATTAGCCCAGAAATCTAATCTTTGCAAAATGCAACAATCTTTCCCACTGTACCCAACAGCAATATGGGCCTATGATTATTAATGTCCATTCCGGGTCTTTTCCTATACATGAGGACCAGCATACTTTGGCACCAGGGGACTGGAATGCTATGCTTGAATAAACATTTTTTCTTTTAACATGTTTTTATTGATTTTCACATATCAACTCATAACAAACAGAAATTCCCCCCCGCACCCCGACTCCTCCCTCCCTACTTTCGGGCAGGCATAGTTCTCTTTCATGGCTACATTATGCATGGAAGATGTCTGTTACTTTAATATTGTGTGGGCACCATTGTTCCATAGAGTCTGATCGGAGCTACTCTACAACACCTCTGCACTCGTCCTCAAACCTGTCTCTCGTTCCTTGGATTGTGTGAGTGACTTTTTCCATCGCCAATTGTGCCCATATTTTTTGTAGCCACGTAAATGTCAGAGGGGTGTCTTTCTTTTTCTTTTTCCAACTTTGTGCTATTGTAGACCATTCCGCTATAAGTAGACCCATGAAGGATCTCCATTGGGCTTTTTTGTACTTCCTCGCCCTTTCATCCCTCATCCCGCACATCCACACCCCATCTCCCAGTTGACCCACATCCCGAAACATTTTCCCCATCTCTCCCTTCACCTCCTCCCAGAACGGCACAATCTCTTTACAGGTCCACCAAATATGCTTCCATGTTCCCTCTTCTCCACATTGCCTCCAGCATCTGTTTGACGTGTTGGGGAACATTGAGTGTAGCCTCTCCGGGGTGTAGTGCCATTGCGTAACAACTTTGATCCACATTTCTCTTGTCTGGGCTGATCTAGTCATCTTGGGGATCAGCGACCATAAATCCACCCATTGATCTCTTGTAGGTTCCTCCCCCAAAGTTCTACTCCATTTAACCATGTAAGCCCACTTAACCTCTTCCTCTTGAGTGTTTATGAAGGAGTATAAAGTCGACACCCAGTTCTTTGCACCTGTGTTGGTTATAACGTAGTTCTCAAACGGAGTGAGGACTCTAGTGGCTGCCCTAGTAATTTCCAGTGTTTTTAGCCAATGCTTAAGTTGCTCATATCTATATTTGTCTCGTTTGGAGAGTGCTTCACAAGGGAGGCACAATTCGGGAGGTCTAATTTCGTCATCGATGAACATTTCTCCAATTTCTGTTATTCCTGCCTCCTCCCATTTTTCATACGCCCCCTGCTCCATACCCGGTGGGAATTGCGGGTTTCGCCATAAGGGGGTGAATAGGCCTAGGGTGGTGGTCATTATACCTCTCCGTGTCTGACTGTCCCACGCTTACATTGTTGTTCTCAGTATTTCACTAATCCCTATGTTGGGATATCTATTTTGTTCCTGCTTCCAGAGAAGCTCCACCAGTGGGGTTCTTGCAAACGCCCTGTCTTGCTTAGCCCAAATCTGTTGCGGGTTATCGCCCAGCCATTCCCGGAGTACTTTTAGCTGCGCTGCTTGGAAGTATCTCTGAAAGTGGGGTAGTGCCAGTCCACCCTCCTTGGTTGGAGCGGTTAGGATCGCTCTGGCTAGTCTAGGGGTTTTCCCTTTCCAGATATAGGAAGAGATCGCTTTCGCTAATGACTTGAAAAAGGTTCTGGGGACACCCACCGGAATAGCCTGAAAGAGGTAGAGAAGTTTAGGGAGAATGGTCATCTTAACCGATTGAATTCTGCCCCACCAGGAAATCATCAACAGATTCCACCTTTCCAGATCTCTACGAATACTTGCAAGGATGTGCGGATAGTTCTTCCCATATAGTTGCCCCACCTTACTAGTTAGAGTAATTCCAGATATTTGATGCCGTCCCTTGCAATTCTAATGCCCATTGTTTTTGCTTCCCTCTCTATTTGGTCCCGGTCCCCCGCAGTATTAAGATATCTGACATGCTCCTATTAATTTATAGACCTGAGATGGCCCCAAATTCCTCCAGCGCGCCCACTACCCCTGCCAGGGATCTGTCCGGGTCTTCTAATGCAATTAATATATCATCTGCGTACGCCATCGCCTTGTGTTGCAGCCCTGCCATGTCAATCCCTTTAATGTGCGTGGATTCTCTAATCTTCATAAGTAGGGGTTCTAGAAAGATTGCATACAGAAGTGGGGAAAGCGGGCAGCCTTGTTTTGTCCCTCTTGTTATTATTACCCTTTCTGTTACTTCCCCGTTAACGGCCACTCTGCTACTCGGGGAGTTGTAGTTCGCTTTAATTCTCGCTATAAATTGCTCCCTAAACCCCATGTATTCCAAAGTTCTAAACAGCATGGACCATTCAACCCGGTCAAAAGCTTTCTCAGCGTCTACTGCAAGCAAAATCGCCGGGGTATGCGTTATGCCTATTTTCTCCACTAAGTGGATGATCCTCCTAATGTTGTCATGGGTTTGTCTACCCGGGATAAATCCTGATTGATCTAAGTTTATTCATTTTGGAAGTAGCGGGGAAATTCTTGCCGCCAAGATCTTGGTATACATTTTGGCGTCTATATTTATGAGGGAGATTGGTCTATAAGATGCGGGGAGAGCCGGGTCCTTCCCTGGTTTGTGAAAAACTAGAACCTTCGCTTCATTCATTGTGGTTGTAATGTTTCCGCTGTCTTTAAATGAATTTAGAAGCTTAGTTAGAGCCGGGGTCTGTATGTCCACATATTTTTTGTAAAAAGGGGCTGTGAAGCCATCTGGGCCCGGGACTTTATTTGTCGGGAGATCTTTTATTGCCTTTCTAACTTCCTCCTCTCTTATTGGATCTTCTAGGGCCAGTTTGTCTTCTTCTGAAATTTGTGTGAAGTGAAGGGTTCTAAGATATCTGTCCTGAGCCTCCTCATCCGGGTGGTCTGTGGAGTATAAATTTTGGTAGTATTTCCTAAACGCCTCCCCTATATCCTGCGTACTAGTCAGCTGCCCCCCTGTCCCATCGCTGATATTCTTAATTGTTGTATCTTTCTGTTTCGCTCGGAGTTGCCTCGCCGGTAGCCTGTCTGCCTTATTTGCTTTTAGGTAGTATCTTTGTCTTAGAAATAGTAAGATTCGTTCTGCTCCTTTCGTGCAAAGCATCTCTAATTGGCCCTGTGTGTGTTTTAGCTGTTTCTTTAGTACTCTAGTGGGGTGGGCCGATATTTTCTCCTGTAGGTCTGTTATAGTCTTTTCTAGTTCTTTTTCCCACATATGCCTCTGCCTATCCTTCGTAACCTTCAGTGCCATCATCTTCCCCCGGATTACAGCCTTAAAAGCCTCCCAGACTGTACTCATGGATACCTCTCCTGTGTCATTTTGTGTAAAATACTCCAAGATCATTTCCCTTACCGATTCTCTCAAGACCGGGTCCTGTATTATATCCCCTGGTAGCCTCCACCTCCAAAGCCCATTTTTTTGCCCAGGGAAGTTTAGCTCTAGCCATAGGGGGGCATGGTCGGACAAGGCGATAGTCCCCAGTTCCAACCCTTGTATCCTGCTGAGTAACCCCACCGATGCCCAGAAGTAATCTATCCTTGACAAGGAATTGTGGACATGTGAAAAATACGTTTACCCCCTCTGTTCTCCCATCCTCTCCCTCCACACATCATTCAGGGCCATTTGGTCCATCTGTTGTTTTAGGCGTTTAGAGGGTGCCCCTTGACCATGCATACCCCCTGTGCTTCTGTCAAGTTGCGGGTTCCATGCCATGTTAAGGTCTCCCCCCTGGAGCACCTCCCCCTTTGCGAAGGCTTCCAGTTTTCCCACAGCATCTATAAGAAAGCCATCTTGGCCCACATTTGGTGCATAAACTGACGCCAGAGTTGACCGTTGGCCCTCTATCACCACATTTGCGAACACAAACCTTCCTTCTTTGTCTGTGGTTACTTCCTCCAGCATGGCGTCCAGTCCTTCTCTTATCGCTACCAACACCCCGCTCTTTTTTCTGTTGCATTTGCTTGGGCCCAGATTTTATATCCCCTTATGCGTGTTTTGTGTCTGTCCCGCATTCTGATATGGGTTTCCTGAAGTAGGAGAAGATCCCCTCTTTCCCTTTTAAGAAATTTCTCCAATTTTGTCCTCTCTGTGGGGTGATTCATGCCCCTGATGTTAAAAGTTACAATGCATATTTTCCCCATTTTATAGAGTACATGGTGCCTGACCTTGATTCCCTCCTCTTTGCCGCTGCAAATGTTTGCCTGCCCCCCACCCCGACCTATCCCTTTGAACTCATCCCCCCAACTAATACCCATGAACAAAACAACTTGCCCCCGAGTAGGGCAAGGGTTCCTACTGATGCTAGAGCGTTGCGCCCTGAGCTCCCTGCCCTGCTTGTACTCAGGGATATTTTCGTAGGGAATCCTAAACCCCACATTACCTTCCGATCTTACCGGATTCCACGCCGGCTTGGCCCGCCCAGGCCGCCAGGTCTGCCGCATCTGTAGCAATTCTTACTCCTTCACCCACCCCGGTGGGGGCCTTGTCCGTGTCGCCTCCCGTTTGTACTGCCCTCCTCTTTGCTTTATGTTTCAAAGCTTCTTCCTGTGGCCTTCCATTCCCACGGTTGGCCTTTTCTTTTTTATCGTTTCCCAGACCCTAGGTTTCCTCAACAGTTCTCCTCTAGGTTTTGCTTGGTCAAATTCCTCTTTGTCCTCCTGGATTCCCATAATATTGAGGCCTTCCTCCCAGGTGGTCACTCTTCTCTGTTTCCTTTCCCACGTGAAGGTCAGCCCAAAAGGGAAGGTCCATTTGTATCGTATTTGTTTTGCCACCAGAGCCTTAACCAGTGGGGCCATGGCTCTTATTTTTTGCAAAGTCATCAGGGCTAGATCTTGGTATAACTGTATGTCTTGTGCATTCATTCTAATATGGTCCATTTCGCTGGCCCTTCTCAAGATCTCCTCTTTCTGTGGATACGAGGAAAGACCCACCAGTACGTCCCGTGGTCTCTCTCCCGGTGCTCCTGATCTCTTCGGACCGACCCTATGGACCCGGTCAATCCTGATCATGTCCGTCTCAGGTACTTCGAAGATGTCCCTGAACACTTCCTTCACTGCGGTCTTAAGATCTTTATCCAGGACTGTCTCTGCCATGTTTTTAATGCGTATATTGGAGCGTCTGGAGCGGTTCTCCAAGTCCTCACATTGAATTTCCAGATTATGGGTAAGGGTCACCAATCGTTCCTGCGTTTCACTGACCTGCTGCGTTTCTTCTTCGCTGCCCTGTACTGCCCTCTCTAGGATATCTGCTCTCTCCATTTTTGCCAGATCTGTTCTAAAATCTTGCACCACCTGTTTCATGTCATTTTTCATTGTAATAAACTGTTCCTGTACTGTAGTCATGAATTTCTCCTGCAGGTCCTGGAACCAAGCATGCATATCTTCTCTAGAGGGGGCTAGCTGTTGGTGTGTCCGTGTCATTCCCTCCTCCAGTTGGTCCTCATGGGGCTTCCCCCTTGGTTGCGTGCTGTGGTCGGATGACCACATCTATAGGATGTTTGCATCTTGCTTTTGTGCCAGTGGAGTCTGTTGAGAGGCGTTGCTTTTCCCTTTGGCCCTTGACATGGTCTCAATGAGTTCCTGGGCTCCTGAGTTATGCGGGGGGTCACCGCTTCTTGTCAATGCTATATGTAGATTTCCTTCCTCTGCGGGTGCCTTTTCAGATCCTAATGATCTGCGTGTTCAGGAGGGCTTCTTCCTCCGGAGTCCTAGCTTGGGTCGTCTCCCGCTGGTTTCCTCCTTAAGTGGCACACTTCCCTGAGTCTAATCGTGCTGGGGTCTCCCCCTCTCCACACCCCCCCAACCTCAATGTCCAGGGGGTGCTGATCGGGGAAACCAAACACCCGCTGAGCTCTCCTCTGTGCTCCTCAGCACTCCCCGCTCATCTCTCCCCTCAAGTCGGCAGCTTCAACGGTCTCTTATGAAGGCAGGGGGCGGGGCAGTGTGGGGTCACAGGCACCCAACACACGGTTGCAGTCCGCCCCTGTGTCCCACCACCCCTATTCCCCTGTGTATGTTGCTGCGCCACTCCGGTCCCCTCGTTTCGGGGAGGACGGGGGACCTCTCCGGTCTCCTCGTCACAGGGAGTTTCCTCGTTGTGGGGGCGTCGGGGGGACACCTCTGATGGGTGCAACTCACCTCCTCTCCGCGGCCCGATCCGCCACAGCCGCTCCTGATGGTATCAGGGAGGAGGATTGATTCTCCCCGTCCTCCGGCCCCGCTCCTCCTTTCCTCGATGCCCCCGCCGCGGATCGCGCACCACCGGCGAAGGGAGGGGGCTGTCCGTCCCGGCACCTCCGAGCCAGCTCCAGGGGTTCCTTCGGCCTCCCTGCTCTGCTACGAGGGTGGCGGCGGGCATTCAAGCTTCTTCCCGTTGGGGGGATGGGCCGTCCCGCACCCCGTGTCCGCTCGATATATGTAGCGTATTGTGAGCGCGATTGTCTCTCCGGGAGCCCAGGTGGTTTCCGGGAAGAGAACAGATCACTTTCCTCGTCCGAATTGCTGCTTTACTAAGCTTTCTCTGACGGCCCAGGCGGAGCGCGGTTTAAACGCGACCAACTTCGCCGGCGGCTATCTTGTAAAACTCTGAATAAACAATTTTTAAAACAGTACAACTAAGATTTGCAACCAGATATCGGGATTTTGTTTTTATGATCCAAGGTGGTAATCCATCCCCACCCGCTTAGTAGCGGGTGGAGATGGATTATCACTAGAGGTATTAGCGTGGCGGTAATAGGGCAGAAGAGATTGTATCTCTTCTAAGGAAAAAGACAGTACATTGTTGCTCCATTATTACTGTAGCAGATCTTTGAAGTAGTTTTCCCCCTCAAATATTCTACCCATCCCGCTTCCTCTATTTTTTTCCTTTCACTTATTAGTTATCAAAATGTACATATTTACAAATTCCATCCCCTATACTATACCTCAGCTTCCTTATAGGCGTATTCTAATTGACCAGTTTGCAGCGCATGAGGTGCGAGGAGTCGTCCAGGTCGGTCAGTTTCCTAAATAGTCACCCCCCCCTAACTAAATCTTCCTGCCTCTACTCACCGACCGTTCCAACTTATCCAGAACAGCACTGCCAGATTTATCCTTGGCCTCAAGCCCAGGGATCGTATATCTCCTGCTCTGAAATCTCTTCACTGGCAACCCATGGCTGCAAGAATCAACTCCAAGACCTTCAGCATCGTCCACAAGACTTTCTGGGGCCTGGCACTGCTCTACCTCCACCTTTCTCTTCCAAAACATCTTCCTTCTCAAGCCCTACGCTCATACACCTCCAACTCTCTGAGGGTCAGACGCTTCTCCAAGCAGAGAGTTGGGGGCAGATTTATCTCCTCGGCTGGGGCCTCCCTCTGGAACAACCTCCTGGCCTCTCTCAAACTTGAGCAGAACCACTTCTGGTTCCGGAAGCACCTCAAGACCTTCCTGTTTGCTTCCGCTTTCCCTCTTCCTCTTCCCTACTGATGCACCTGACTGCTCTTTGCACTGGTCACCTGGTCACCCTCTGAACCAGGGCCCAGTCTCCTGCATGTCCACTTGCCCTTGCACTGCCTCTGGGCTCCCCAGCACTTAAGGGTCTGTATCTGCAACCCTACAGTCCCTGCTCTCTGCACTTATGAGAAACCCATTGGCTGCACTTGTGAGTTAACTACACTTCCCCCTTCCACTCCCCGCTGGTACTTCTCCCCTTCTCTCTTCCCCGCACTTGCATGATCTAAATGACACAAGGCCTAGTAAAATCGTCATTTTGTCCTCCCTTTATTTCCCGCTCCTTGTCTTGTTGTGCCTAGAAACATTTGTGTACAGGTGCGTTATAAATGCCACATCATTTCATATCATATATCATATCATGGCTGAGCAAGAGTGGTCTGTACATCAACATTCAATTTATGTGCATTTTGATCCAACCATTTAATGCACTTTTTCCCCATTATTCGCCTCCAGTACCCCCTTGCCACACTCGCGTGTTTCATGTTCCCATTCCAGTTTTACTGTTAGCTGTTTATGGTCACTGTCCTCCACATCCGTTACAATCAATTCTTGCACCTCCCCCCACAGAGTAGTGGACACAAAAATATAAATCGAGGGTATATCTTCTTTGGCCATTTGACCAAGTCAAAATCCCAGGAGAATCACCTTTCGTCTCACCATTTTGCATCAGAAAATCCCACGAGTGAAAATAATCTGCCCATAACTGTACATATTTGTCACTTACTTGTTCTTGACTTCTAAAGAACAAACACTGTCCCACATTTTATCAGAAATACAATACCTATCAGGATACCAAGCATTGAAGTCACCAATAATCAGCACATTGAACAAATAACCTGCCCCCTCGAAATCTTAAAATATCAAATTCTCTCTTATAATAGCTGCCTTAACCCTCTTTGGCAGATTATACAAATTAATAATTAGAGTAGCACCCCTAGCCTCCTTAATCCCTACGCCTACATTTTCTATAATCTTGATCGGCAGACAATTTATAGAGAAGTTTAGCAAGTTCTTAATCATAACTAATAGTCCTTCCTCAAGACCTTCCTTTTTGCTTCTGCCTTCGCTCTTCCTCTCCCCTGCTGATCTGACTGCTTCGGCAGTGGGCACTTGGTTACCCTCTGATTTCGGGCCCAGATCCCTGCCCACCCAGCCACACACCTGCACTGTCTCCTGGCAACCCTTGAACTTCGGTCTGTATCTGCTATCCTACAGTCCCCTTCTTGCACTTATTAGACACCCATTGTCTACACATTATTCTTGCACTTACCACCTGTTGGCCGCACTATCTGTCGTTGTTCTATCACGTGTCCAGCACTTTTCACTCCCCCTCTGCCCCTCACACTTTCCTCCTTCCCTCTCCCTGCACTTGCATGTTCTCAATGTCACTGTGCCTAGTAAGATTGTTGTTATGTCCTCCCTTGTTCCCCTTCCTTGCCTAGTCGCGCTCTGAAACATGTGTATGGGCGCAATAAAAAATAAAATATATCATATCCAAAGGCCTACATCTAGGCCCCTGCCGAGCTGGATACAGCATGAAAACATAACTGTCTACATTCGGTACTTCCCTCAACTATACCTCTTGGCAGCAAATAATATCGAAGCACTGGCAACAAGTTGCTAGTTTCTCATTACACAAGAAACTATTAACACCATCAGAATTCCATGATAAAATTGGGAGGGCGTCAGTTTGAAGGATGCCTGCCCACCATCCTTCCCAAACTACTTGGGTCGAGACCCAGGGAGCACTGGGAGCATAGCTGGGAGCCATGACCAGTCCATGACAGCTTCCTCCCTACCCTCTGGTCTCGTTACTTTACGTTGTGCACCATCTTCATTAGGGTTAGAGATTTGTAAACCCAACCTCAGACCGCCCCACATCCCGCTGTTCCGTGTGGAAGATACACACAGGCCTGGATGATGTTACATTCAAACCTGACCTTCATCTTCCAGGAGCGAGGGGTGTACATCACCCCTATATGGGACAGGTAAAACATCAACACCCAAAATCAAGAACACGTCCAATTCAGTGAAAACTCAGTTCCTAAAGTACACAACCACCGAGCCCACACAATGGTCCTCCCCCAGTTACACCCAGTTAATGTCTGATGCCTTTAACACTCCCAATCTTGGAATCTTATTAAATAGTGTATGTATTCTTGATCGATTTAAATTAAGATGGTTTCCAGGTGTGCAAGCAGTCTAGATTACTATTCTTGCATATGAGTCAATCTAGGAGCACATTCACTTTACTTTCATGCCCACTCTCTCCAATTTGGCTAGCTGGCTGCCTGAGGAGCCGTTCAATGCTGATCTTTGGGCTCACTGGTAATGTGGTTACCTTGCAGTCTGAAAGGTTCCCTCCCTGCTTCTCGGCCCTGTGAGGTGGATTTACTGTGGGTTAAACTGTATTGAACACACACAGCTCCTGGCATAGGAACCCTGAGCTATGCAGTAACTCACTCTCAGACAATATATTGTCACAATATCAAACACTCCTCCCTCTTTCCGAGTGCCATGCTGGCAACATATCCTAGAATGTGTTCACAGATCCATAGCAGACTGTCATAGCCTTTTGTTCAGCAACGACATTCACCTTACACAGTGTCTATCTTAGACCAGGCCATAACTGGCCTCCTGAATTGGCAATCGCAAACTAGTTTTCTGTAGTTTGCTCCGTGAAATAACTGAAAAGAATTCCTGGGTCGAAACGCCAAGACGATTCGACTGGATGGCTGCAACACGTCTCAAGCCCATCAAAAAGCCAAACACAAAGTGTTTTTGACTACCTAATGCCCACTACAATGCCTTACATAGACAATCGCCTCATTGCAGTGCTAATCTCTCCAAAGAGATTTATATATCACCAAGATTAGGGTCTACATTTTAGAATGAATGCACACTACCATGGTGTAGGATTCTCACATCTACCCACATAACAGCTAGCAAATCAGGGTGGGCCTGGGAGGCGTTACCTGCCAATTTGATATAACTGGGCTAAGGAACTACAATGTTCAGGACAGTTTGTAAAATAACTTACCTTTGGCATCTATGCCTTTAGGTCATGAAAAACCAGATAATAATGTAAGTAAAGAACATGTTTATCAGATAATCTCAGAATTGGTTTACTAAATTTTCACTATTCTACATCTGCATGACTGGATCATAAGCAGTATGAGAGACCCCACACCTTTTTCCAAATCCCACCAAAAAAGACATTGGGCCTCATTACAAGTTAGCCGGTCCGGATTTAACGGTGCTGGTAAAACCGTAACGGCACCATTTCTGGACCGGCTAACTACGAGTTCTGCGGCCAGTGGTGTTACACCTGCCAGGTCTGATCTGGCGGGTGTAACGCCAACAGCCGCAGACGAACGTGGAAATACCGGCACCATTACCGCATGGTGGCAGTGTTTCCACGGCCCCCATTCCCGTGGAGTCCTAATGGACTCCAAGGGAATGAGGTGTAACGGAATGCCGGCTCTGGAATTACCGGACCACCGGGGCTGTAATGCCCTGGTAATTCTGGCAATTCCAGAGCCGGTAATTCATTCCAAGTACGGCAGCAACCTGCCGTTTCTCCGGCTCGGTTACCGCCAGATTTGGAATCAGGCCCATTATCTCATAAATCAACGCAAGAATTACAAGGAACATATGTAGATTACTTCCCTTAATCTTTAGGTACCAGGGATAACTAGTTTACTTGATTCATTCGGGCTAGCCCACTCCCATGCCTATGGTTGCCAACAACATTCACCTTCTGACACGTACCTATCTTGGACTAGGCCACATTCTGGAGTGCACTTGGCAGTTCTGTAATTATTAATCAGGCCCTTAACTGTGAATAAATAGACACTGACGATATTATAAGCTAACATATCTCAGAGGATTGCTCAAGCATGCACTCAACACCCTCACGCACTTAACACTACTTGATCTTTACCTAAAATTCTTCAAAATTTGCCTTGGAATCACAATGTGTATATAAACCCAAAACATACTTTTCAGTGCCTTACCTCACTGGATGATTGTCCATGTACTAACACACAACCACGTTAATACAAAGCATTTTCCCTGCCTGAATCGCCTCCTGCGTCTGCAACCTACTTCCCTGCTTTCCTTTTCTTTTGCTTCACTTTTTCTATAGTTGCCAGCAGACCAAGGTTTGGCTTCCCCAGGCGGTGGCACCAAACGACACTGACAAGGCTTGGCACTTTGAAACTCCTGCAGTGGTGATTCATGTGAAAAACAGAAGGTGTCTCACCCACTCGTACCCGGGGATCGGTCATCCAGGTGGCCAGGAAACAGCCATCAATTTTTGATCCAGTTACTGGGGGTGGACCAGTGCAGGAGGATCACCTGGGTGAGGGGTCTTGTGGGAGTAAGACACTGGATGGTGAAACGCGGTATCCCCTTCCTTATAACACCTTTACCCCATCCTACCAAGTAGGATATTTAAGAACTCGAACCCCCCCCAACACCCTTACAACACAAAAACTTTCTCACGGACAGCCGCTATGAGAGAAAACGGATTAACACCCGAGCCGTATACGTGACGTGTCCTAATACAATGGTCAGGCAAGGTCAGGCAATTACAGAAGGGGATTGCAAGGAGGGAAGTTCCCTTGACCTTTTCGACAAGGACCCGTTGCTTTCATGAGCCTTCGAGATTGGAAAGCATAAGACCAGAAACGGGCTGAAGAATCCTGTATTGTGTGTTGGAAATACCTGGGGCACTCCTGCGTCAAGAATCAAGGTAGGGGGAATCACCTGCTGTGGTACTGTCCTTGGCGCCCAGAACAAAGCAGCGTCAGTGAAGCAACACAGCCGGTGAGTTGAGGCGACTGATACAGGACCAGTCTATACGTATTAAAGCCAAGGTTGCAAGCGGCAATATTGTCTGGCGAGCGCTGGAACAAACATGGTTTGAAATACGTGTGATAAAAGAAACAAGTTAAGTTGAACTGCTGATGAGTGATTGAACTTTGAAACAAAGATACAATACCTTTGACAGAGTGGTCCGGCACCACGTGGGTGCTCAATCGAAGGTCTCTGTAATGTATCCAGCTAAAAAGTGGAAGAGTTGTAGAGAATTAAGAATCAAAGTGGTCCTGCGACTGGTCAAGCAAAAGCCCACGCACAATCGAAAGTCTTCGATGTTGATACAGTAAAGAACATTTGTGGCAAAGTTGATGAAGTTGGTCCAAGCCTGGCAGAGGGAGATCAGTTGAAAGCGTTGTGTTAAAGTGGGTCAGAGCCCGACATAGGGGGATCCGGAGTGAAGCAAAAAATCACCCAAGAAGGTTTTGTGTTCAAGTAGCTCTGAGCCTGGCGAAAGGGGACCCGGGGTGAACAGAAAATCACCCGAGAATTTTACGTGTTCTAAGGAGAAAGGAACTTTGTTGTTTGTCGTATGGCATCAGGCACTCTGTAAAAGAGACTTTGAATGGCAGAGAGACTGTTGAAGTTTTGAACTGCACCTTTGTGCTAGGAAAGCCAGAGACTTTGCTAAGCTTGAGTGTGTTGCCTTGTCCCGTGTTGGAAAAGTGGGGAAGGGAAGCCAATGGCTTGAATATCCTGACATATCATTTCTTGAACACTGTTCTTTTGCATAACATTGTTTCCCACACTGTGTATTTAGAAGTAAGGATTGACAATAGCTTTATTAGTATAGGCTCTTATTTTGACAGACTCAACTAGGACTGCATTATTATTTTTGATGGTCATAGCTTGCTCCCATCTTTAGATTTCAAACCCAATTGAAGTTCAATAAACACCCTTAAACTGTGATCCCTTGTGTCTGTCTGTCTTACTGTTTGATACCATGCCTTCCTTACATTCAGCACTGCCCAAAAGCATAGTTACATAACATAGCATAACTATGAAACAACCCCACACCTTTTTATTACTAAACCTGGGGAAATACACATCCTCCTGTGGGAGCCATCACCCTATTTCCCTTCTTGATTGATTATTAACATTTATTTAGGCCACCACACCTCTTAAACAGGTAGGTCTCAGGGTGCTCGAAATCAATACTGCTTAATGAAAAAGGAAGGGTTTCAGGTCTCTCCTAAAAGAGAAATAAGAATATATCGATTGAATCTGGGCTGGGTTGGAATAACAGGCTTTGGCAACCTCTAATGAAAAGAATAAACCCCAACCCACCCCTATGAAGTGAGTTTAAAGCGAGGGTCTTGGGGAAACAGCCTGTGTGAGCTTCTCAAAGTATGTAAACGAGAATACTTTTGAAATCTTACATTCCAAACATTGTGAAACAAGTCCATTAATACTCTTAAAGCCAAACAGTCCGATTTAAATTCAACTTTATTGGTTATCCCCAGCCAATGGGGAGATTTCCATTCCTTGGAACGTAATGCTTTTTATGGAGAACACAGACTGCCCTGATAGGTGTCCATTTCTGCTCATGGGTCGAATGGCTGGGACAAGGGAGTCACATGTTTCCTTTGTGTGGGACGCTGGTCATTTGAGGGTGAAGGGGCTTAGCACTGATGTGACTTTGTGCCTAGGGAAGCACAGCGGGCACACACAAATTAAGCTGTGGTAGCGGGATGTGTATCTGAGTGGCAGCAGAAGCATGTTGTTGGCAGTACAGGGTGCCTGTGCTGTTTTCTAGGTGTATTAGTGGCATGAGTGATGTTTTGGGTAGGGGGTATGTCGTGTGTGCACCCAGGTTGCTGTTGGGGGTGGGGGGGCACACAGGGCTTTATTGGTGTTGTGGACGATGCCCTTGACATTCATGTCACATGTTGATACAGTAGTGTGTGCAGGGTGGACAGGGGGGTTGACATTACATTGGGGTTCCGTATACTCACCAGCCTCTTCAGGTGTCCTGGCTCCAGCCTCTGCAGCACCAACGCCTTTGATGGCCTCGAGGTGCAACACACTGCTGCACGTCTCCTCCCAGGGCAGCAGGCGTATTGGGGATGCACTTGCACCACCTAGGGCCATGCATTGTCTGCGCTGGGCCAAGAGGAGGTTATGCACCCTCAAGCGTAGGTCGTCCCACCTCTTGTGGCAGTCTCGCACTGTGCCAGGCGTTGTGCAGACTCCAGAGACTTTCTGGGAAGCCTCTTCCCAGATGCTCTTTTTGCACACATGGGCTTGCCTGCGCTGGTCGTTTGCAAAGAGGTCTGCAGCATGCTGGACTATGGTCTCCGATAACATGTTAAGCTCTGCCTCACTGAAGCGTGGCTTACACCTCTGGGTCTCACAGACACTTGATGACATAGTAAGGGTGGAGTGGTGGAAGTCGCTTGTGCTCTCAGGATTGAAATGGATTGTGTTTTAGTAATGGCTGCCGGACGATTTCCTGTTCCGACAATCACTGAATTTCCGGTCACGGTATTTGCGGCAACGCTGTTACTGGTGCCGGTGTCTCCGGGACCATGTTGCTGGATTCTGAGTCACCGGCACCGAGAATGACAGTGTTGTCATTTTTGGGGGGGTTTTGAAGGTGTTTCCAGCATGCCGGTACCGCTGTTTCTGGCATGCCGGAATGTGCATGCATGCCAACACGGAATCAGCCGGAGATTGCAGCACCGCAGGTTGCCAGACACGGTGTAACCGGCATGCCGGAAAATCAGATTTCGTAAAGGGCAGACTTGTAATGAGGCCCAATGTCTTGTTTGACAGATATATTACTTAATTCTTCCTCAGCCATTTAAATGTTGCTTCCTTGTTTTTGAGCTGATAACTCTTCTTGTGGAGTGCCAATCTCTGTCTGGTCCTCCTCTTATCTCCCCTCTTTCCTCTAAATTCATAGCGCATGTTTACGCATCTGATTCTGCGGGTTGGAATTGTACATGTTTTACTATCCGTCTCTGGTTGGCCCTTTTGTACCATTTGATCTGTTCTAAACAGCCTCTGCCAACAGTAGAGGTTTCTATAGATGTAGTGCTGCTCGAAACTGATGTTTCCAATATACCTTGTGATGTTTCAGGTTCAGAATCTATGTCTGAGCTGAGCTAGAGAGGGTGCTAATGTGGAATCCCTAGATTGCGTCTTTCGATTATCGTCCTATTTGGGTTGAAATGTGTATACTCTACCTTCCCTGTCGTTACAGTCATCCCTAAAGAACTTCTGTGATTTTCTCAACTTAACATCATCCTGATATTCCTTCAATATCCTGGACATAGTGGTATAGTTCTTAGTTGTAACTGTTTCTTGGAATCCATGTCTGCTATTTCTTGTTTAATTGTGTCAATCTGTGTTTGGATGCTCTTGATTGATCAATGGACACTCATTTTGCACATGGTGATTTTCACTCCACTATCACCTCCCCATTATCCGCGCTGTACTGGAGATGGGTATCAACTTTATGGTGAATAGCTGTCAGGGCACTGGCATCCTGGAAGGCGCATGTGTGTTAATCACCACAAATTAACATTTTGCAATGTGCTGTAATTGCATATAGCTTTCTAGATGGAGTATTTAGTTGCACTTTCTTTTTTTTGTTCCCCTTTTCTCTCTACAACTTTCCTTTATCCTATGGGACATTTAATTTTGTGTTGTTGAACAAATTATACAATTTTTGCATTTGATGCATTGACACCGATAATGGTCGGTCTGGATTTCATCTGACATGTCTGTCCTTATTTCTGACACTTCTCTTATGTTTATATTTTGCTTTCAAATTTCAATTGTTTATTTGATGGATTGATTGATGTACAAATTAATAATGTTTTGAAACATTTGTGTAAATATGCAATTAACAAAGACTGCATTAGGTTGAAACACGTGTTGGCTTAGTTAGGACACTACAGGGATTTGTTAGCAAGGAAATATTGTATTATGATTACATATTTAAATATAACAACCCCAGTTGCCTCAGCGCAGTAGGTCTGTTTTTACATACAGCATTCCAGTCTTTGGCAGCTATAACCATGCTAGCACGGTTACGGCCAGGGGTTTGCTTAAAATGAGGTATATGTACAATACCATTTCTGGTGATATATGCATTCATCTCGAAGAATTAGAGGTTATGCATACTACAGTATTTTGCAGAACATGAAAATATTTACGGCATATTCCAGATAGCCTGCATGAATATTACAACAATCAATCTTAGAGCAAATAATGGCTCGACCAACGCACAATGTATCTCTGAAAGCAAAGGACTGTTTGTCTAAGCAGAATAAGATGACAATTGGCAGTAGTAAGAATGGAATTAATCTGCGGTAAAGTAGACTGGAGTCAAATATATCTTTAAATGTTTTCACCTTCTGTTGCACAGTCAGAAAAAGATATTTCAGGGTAATTACTCAGAACGGACTTCAAAGACTAATGAAGCTACAGAAAGGAGCTGTTTTATTGGATTTCATCCTAGCCAGATAGCTGCCATCCATCTTTCCACCTGTCTGAAGGTGTACTTCATCTTTCCCTAGCCTAGATAAAATACAATTTGCATGTCATCAACATAATTCTGAAACACTGCGCCTAAATCCTTCAAAAGGTTGTTGAGAGGTTTTATGTAAATGTTACAAACAGCATGGATAAGATACAGAACCTCTATGACACACCAGAGACTTTGGTATCAAGTTTAGATGTAAAATCTCACATCTTCACCATAGATGTTCTATCGGGCAAAAAGGATGTAATCCATAGAGCAGGGTTGACTGATACTCCAGAACCTCTTGAAGGCTTTTGAATCAGAAACGCATGAACTAAAGTATCAAACGCAGAAGCTAGATCCAAAAGAACGAGCAGCCCAGAGTCTCCTCGATTAATGATTTGGGATAGGGAATTCTTGATATCGATTTCAACAAGTTCTCTGCCTCTCACTAGGCGTAAGCCCAATTGGTGATTGCCTAATAAAGACTAGCCTTCCACAAAGAGCTGAAGGTGTTAAGTGGCTGCTTTGTCCAACATTTTTAAACAGAAGGGGGCATTGGTGATAGGACGATAACTAGAAGAGGTCTAAAGTAGATTTTATTTGAAGAAAGGAGGGACCCATGGCTGGTTGCAATCATAAAGAACATGTGAGTTTTAGATGTGTGTGTTTAAAAGGACTGTAATGATAGGGCTTAGTGTCTTGATGCAATATTTAACAATGTTGGATGGACATGAGTCATTAGGACACATTGTGGGGTTCAAGCTGGATATGATGGGCCAAGCGCCTTGTAAAGAGATTCTAATGGGACACGAGTTAATGCTTTTCCAGATAGGGACAGTTGGCCACAGCCACTTTCTCCATGATTGTAGTTTTAAGAGGTAGAGATGTAGCCAGCCTGTGATTGGCAGGAACAGAGGGATGAAAGGCAATTTTCTTGAGTAGAAGATACAGAATTTCTAATTCAGGGAGGTGGGTACTAGTCCTGCCTCAAAGCTGGCTTTGAGTATCAATGAACTATCTTGTGATAATAACTAGGGATGAACTGGCGTTATCGACCCAGCCGTTTAAGGTGAGGTAGCAATGCTTTGAGATGGATGGGGATGCAGAAGATACTCAAACATCAATAATAAAACTAACTCAGGAAGTTGACAAATCACATCTGTTTTATTTGTGATTGTCTAAAACAGGGACTTACAACGAACATCGACAATTCTCTCGATCTTCTCGCTCAGCAGGTTTAATAAAAAAGCAGGTTATCAAGTAAAAACATATGTGCATATATGTCGAGCTGACAAACAGGACCCGCATTTAGATTTACATATATGTCGAGCTGACAAACAGTGGTACATAGTATCACTCTTTGTACAGTCTCAACTACATATGTAGAATTCATATGTTATGCAATTTATGCTATGAACCAATGTAATCTTTCAGCATATAATTCTTATTTGATTTACATGGTTGTTTTGATTTGTCCACATTTTTGTCTAATATAATTGTTTGGCGTTTTGTTTTTAGTATCACAATTGTTTTATGCGTTGATACATGAATTACACTTAATGACATACATCCTGTTTATGTGAAAAGAAGTTTAGATTAAATATGGACATTAATGGTTTGAAAAAATTACAACTATGTAGACTGATCTTTATTTCAGCTACTTCACTTTACGGACAAGTTGTATATCTGTAAAAGTGTTTTCCAAGACCTAATTAGATTTTAGGTTCTTGGTTTCTCTTGTGTTTATTTTCATTTTTTAGGTTGAGGATGGTGTATTTTTTCACACCTCAGTCGTAATACTGGTTTTATTTTGAAGCAATTTTCCATAACTGGAACTTGCACATACATGTTGGGAACCCACCCCTGGTTCACGTTATGAAGTAAAAACTCAGCATTACTAACGTCATCCCACGTAGTAAACTACAAAAACCTACTTGAGAAAGTGATAGGATTAGATAGATAGGATACATCTAGGTATACGTTCCATACTTGTCGGGAAAGTGATTGGGTCTCTAACATCAGGTTGGACAATTTAGCCCTCCTCTAGTGCAGGTCACTACAACCTTTATCGAATACACAATGTCCCATTGGTTACACAAACTATAGGTCCCTTTACTACGTGGCCCTCTATAATTGGTTGTTACCCTTGTATCCGTCAGTAGTTTCCAAATACGCCAGTAGCACGCAGGCTGGAATCCAGGTGCTGGTGGGCTGGTCTTGACCATAGCTTACCACCAATTAGCCTACTATCCATCATCACTCTGCTGTCTGCCAGTCAATTAGCCCTTTGAAGTTTGGCCCCGAGTTTGTTCTTCGTGCCTGGGAATAAGAGGAGTATAGCATACTCTGTCTCCTGGATTTGGAGTAGCACGTCATGATTATCTATTTTTCACTCCACCACGTGACTGAAGACCATGTTTTAGAGTTATGCTGCATTTAAAATACCCTTATTTAATGAACCTCTGACGTCTTCATTGTTCTCGTGCCCATCTTCTGAACAGGAGATTGTTCTTTTCATACAATTGTAACCACTGTCTGATCCTTCAGGCCCAGAACAGCCTTGGCTTCTTGGTGCTGGCCCAGCCTCTCCTTTCTTTGCTTCACCTCTGTAATTCAATTGCTTTTCAACTGCGACACACTGGAAAAGCCTTTCTCTCTCCGGGTCGAGCTCTGCTAAAATGCGTAGTGGAATCATCCACAGTTGTTTCACTCCTATACATATATATTTGGCGCATGCCGCAATCTATTCACTACATAGCTAGCCTTAAGAATACTTTGTCTGCTTGCGTTTCCTGCATCTGAACACGTATAAAAAGATTTGATATCTTCACCTTTTCTGTAGCATAAACATCTTCATCTCGATCTCGAAATGTTGCTCATCTTCAACACTTTCTTAAGACCTATAGAATGTTTATGTTCTCTTGCCTCTTCATCTCTTCTGGGTGTGTCAGCCCTGCTTTGTGTGACATCACCAATCTTCCCTTTTGCTTACTTTTCCCACTTCTGGGATTTCATTCAAATGATCATCATATTGCCAAGTATGCAGGTATGGTTTTCTCAATGGGAACCTTGCTTCCAGGATTCTCCTTGGTATTGGCATCTTCACTGGCACTGCACTTATTTCACACTCTGGTTCCCAACATATAGGCAACATGGGAGCGGTGCTTTAGATGGGGGTACTTGGCTCCTTCTCTACACTCCCCCCCACTGGGCGATCCATCAACCACTCTCCCATCAGTCTTCATATCTAGACATCCTAGTCTGAAGAAATGCTTCTTTGGGACCCGTGTTTTTACCAGTCTTTTTAGGCATCCAGCTGATTTCACATGCTCATCCTTATTACAAGTCATAAGCATGCACTGTCCACTTGGACTGCAGCAGATCCACTTCCCCAGAAATTTCTTGTGATCCTTTGGATACAGGAACTTTGTTCCCTCAGGTGCATGGATGCTGGCCTTCACATAGTCTCTGATTTCTTCATCTGTTATCTCTTTAGTTTTCCATCCTGATTCGACATCAATCATGATCTTCATTCCTATTGTTTTTTTGCAGTCTTCTTACATTGAGAGATAGCCAATCTGATTACACAGAATCCAAGCAAAAGCATCACTATCAGGGCTTCAAGGAACTTCAACATATCTGCCATCCATTGTGGAACCCTTGAAAAGAGTGATGTAAACCAACTATCATCAGCAATGTTTTCCACTTAATCTACCACTTGGACGTGTAGCTTTGTCAGTATCTCTATGGCCTCTGTCAAGATGCCATTTTCGTCATCATGAGATGGTATGAACGTGCAACATGATTCTCCAATTTTGGCCCAAACACCTCCATCCATAGCTGTGATCATGTCCAAGACGTATCTGTTCTGTAGAGTCATCAGTCGTATGGCTCTCAACTCTTCCTTGATAGCGTTGAATGCCTTTAGGGCATTGTTGACTGTCTGCAACCACTTCCATCTGGTTATTTGTAACCACTTAGTATTTGCTGCTGTCTGGATCCTTGGTATGAAGATTATCGTGAATATCTATGAAGTCTGGCTGAACAATCTGTGCTCATATGGAATGGAATCAAAAGCTTTTACTGACTTAGCTGAGATATAGTTCTCTCTCTTCATTCGATTTATCAGCTCCACAGATCTCTTCTTCCTCAGATGAGCATCTGCTTTTAGAAAGTCGCCAATGTTTAAATCGCTTTTAGGGATCACCAATGCTGGAACAATAATGTTCACTATAGAACACTGTCCTCCCCAATCTTTGGGCAGCTTCATGTAAGCGCTGGATCCACAAGCCCAGTATTGATACATTATCGCTGCTGTTCCAATGCTCATTCGTGGCACGTCAAAGATTCGACCACAATTCTGGTTCTCTCCAACTTTTCTTGTGCCATTGTTTCTGAAACACAGCTTTGCATTTTCCAGAGGCACTATCTGTAAAGGCCCGCCTTTGTCTTCGAAACAAGTCAATAGTTTAGCAAGTCTCAGCCATAAAGGTTTGCATCCATTCTGTACAATATCAATGGTTGGTTTGTAGAAACCAATGACTAACCACGCTCTGCAGATGACCACACCTTCCTCCCATCCATCTGGTGAAAGTACTGATCTCCAAATCTGCGTCTGGCCTCTATTCTTCCATCTTCGAACGTCTTCTGCAGTTTTTCCTGGACTCTCAAGTTTTCGGTTTACTTCCCATCTGATTCCAGCTCCTTTCACTCCAGGTGGTTTCGCATCTTATCACATAATTTTTAATGTGGGCTCTTCATCTTGTCTTTGTGTCTTGCACATAGTCGTCTTCTCCTGGATCCGCCATTCAGTTGCCCATTTTAGGTAGGCTGTTCGGCCATGAACTGACCTCTTGTTCGACAGAGTGCAATGTCAGATAGACAACGTGCTGTCTGGACATCTATTTCAATGGCTATGAACATCTTAGACTTGCCCATACTATAAGGAGTTGTTCTTACTGTCTCTGTTGCCCATTCTCAATCTTTTTTAAGGAAGAAAAAAAATCAAGCTTTATTCGGACATCAGAAAATACTCTAGTAGTAGCTGGATCTGCTCCACAAGCAGCTGGCTGATTGCCGGACGATTAACAGGATTCCTGATGAACAGAAGGGGGGAGTCCTTTCGCCAAACGAAATGAGGATGTGCTTCTAGTAAATAATAGAAGACCAAGGACAGTAAATTCTGAACTTCTTCTCTCAAAAGCGTCATTCAAGATGTTCTGTGTGCTCTCTCTGAAAATACATGTACTTGCCCTATGATGTCATGTAGCAATTGATTGATCACCACTAGAATGCCGTAAGAGGTCTGCGCAGGGACTCGCCCCAGCACAGGTCATGCAGGACACTCCTCAACTGTAAGTAGAGCAACAGGGCTATTGCAGTCCCATGCTGTGCTTCTTCCAGCTCGGCTTTGGAAATGTAGGTGCCCTCCGTCCACATCTGCCCCGCTCTCACCAGACCATTGTCGTACTGAGGTTGAAAGCGATGGACTCTGGCTAGTTTATCTCTAATGGAGGGTTCCCAGATACAGCTGATGAGAGAAGGCCAGGACGTAACCCCTTTCATGCTTTGGGAGGGATGCCAGAGACCAGAACACAGATAATATTGGGTGCTCCCTAATTCTGCATAGTAGGGACCATAGCCATTCACCCAGGGTGACCAGAGAGAATAGATTGTTTTCCAGAGCCACCCATTGCTTCTCTGGGTTTTCCCACAGATGGTCTGCAAGGACGCAGAACTGAGAAGCCAAAAGTACTCAAAGATCAGGATATCCCATACCTCCCCTATCTTTCAGTTGAATCAGAGTGGAGTAGGGGACCCGAGGTTTCAGATTCGCCCAGTTATGCTAGAAGAGATTGCTTAACTTCTGTGTAAAATGCTACTGGGAGAATCACAGGGAGGGATTGAAAGAGAAATAAAAAACGGGGACGGACATTCATTTTGATCGAGGGATACCTTGCGGCCCAGGAGAGCATCAATGTAGACCACCTCTCCATGTCTGTCTTAACCGCTTTCCAGAGGGGCCCAAAGTTTGCCTCGAATAAGTTGGCCAGGTCTGCCGTGATCCCCACCCCCAGGTACCGCAGCCCTGTGGTATGCACTTGGAAGCCCCATTCTTTCACTAGGTTGGCCCGGAAGGGTCTCATTCAACCAAAGCGTGAGGGCCACTGTTTTAGTGAGATTTGCTTTGAAGCCCGACAGCTCCCCATACTGCCTCAAGGTTGCGAACAGAGTAGGAATAGAATCCAGTGGCCGAGTGATATAGGCCAAGATGTCATCCGCAAATAACACTAATTTGTACTCCCTTTCCCCCTCTTCTCATCCCATGAATACAGGGATTCACCCTCATTGCCTGCGCGAAGGGCTCCACTACCAGAGTGTATAAAAGGGGGGATAACGGGCATCCCTGCCGTGTGCCCCTTGTCAGGCCGAAGAGTTCTGAGGCCACCCAATTTACCAGAACTCGTCCAGATAAAGTGCTGCCGCGCCTGATATCCACTGACTTCCCAGTCCCACCCAACTCATGACCGCCCGCAGGAAGGGCCATTCGACTGTCGAAAGCCTTCTCTATGTCGATCAATAACAAAATAGGGCAGTCCTCACTGTCCGGAATAGTTGCCATCAAATCGAGGGTTTTACAGACATTATCTGCACCCTATATGCCTCTCATGTAACCAACCTGGTCTGTGTGTGTACCAGCCGGGGCAAGGCCTGGGCCAGGCTGTTAGCCAAAATACTGGCATAAATCTTTGCATCCACATTTGTTTCAATGAGATCGGACGGTATGATGCACATTCTGTGGGGCCTTTACCCTCTCGGGCAGGAGTACTATTCTAGATTAAGTAAAGGAGGGTGGGGGGGTGCTTGGCTGGATTGCATAATCAAGTAAAAAAGTTTCACTAAAAGGGGGTGAGTGTGTTCCAGTTTGCTTTGTGAAAGGCTGGTGTAAATCCCGGGGCCGAGCCGGCCTTCATCTTAGAGATAGCTAATTGAGTCTTGGTGGCAGAGATCGGAGCGTTAAGCATGACCAGGTGTTCCTCTGACAACTGTGCCTCGGGAAATCTTGACAGATATTGATCAAGTTCTAATTCTGCCCCCCCCCCCCTTCTCCAGTATACAAGGAGGCATAGAATTTCGAGAACTGTCCAACTATGTCTAGGGGATCCATGAGGTCCGGCCCCCGCCTATCCTTAATCCTGGGGATTGCTCTATCTGCCCTCTGCTTCCTCATTCCATTAGCCAGCATAGTGTCAACTTTGTCCTCCCTTTTTTAAAACCTTTGCTTCAGATATCGCAGTTGCAAAAGCACTTTATTCTGGCAGATACCTCGCAGTTCTTCCCGAAGCTCACTAATCTGTGGCATAATTTCCTCCCTCCAAGCAGGATGTGTCTGGAGGTCCCTCTCTCTGCCTGTTATCTCCGCTTTCAGGTCTTTTTCCCTCTTCAGCCTTAGTCTATGTGTATGTGTCCCTTCAGCAATTAGGACCCCTCAGATCGTGGCTTTTGCTGCCTCCCAAACTGTGTTTAAAGATGTTGCGCCCTTGTAGTATTCAACAAAGTAATTCTCAATAGCGTCAGTGAGGGTTTCCTTAAATAATGGGTCTTTATAGAGAGTGTCATTGCACGTACATCTACGTTCAGTGCATGGTGGAAGGCCCATATCCAGTTGAAGGAGGCAGAGATCGCGATCTGTCCAGGCCACTATTTCAATGGATGTATTTAAGATAGCACTTTCACTCTCTGCACCTACCAACACATAATAGATTCTTGAGTAAGTGATATGTGGGGTGAGTAAAAGGTGAAGGCTCTCACATTCGGGTGTGTTGTGCGCCAGGTGTCAATTAAGTGGCTGGCTCGCAATTGGCTGCAGAATCTTTCCCCCGGGGAGCTATTTGGTTGTTGGTCACCATGTCTCATAATGTTGTCGCCTCCGCACACCAGCGTTCCCTCCCTCCAAGAAGTCAAAAAGTGATTCACTAAAATGTGTCTGGTTTTGGTTGGGGGCGTAAGCGGAGCAAAGTGTGACTGTGTATGTACTCATCTTCCCTTTCAGAGCAGGAAACCGTCCCTCCACATCCCAGTGAATTTGATCAATGTGTAAGCCCAATGATGCCTTATATATGATTCCCACTCCCTCTCTCTTGCTGCCCCCCAGACGCCCATAGTGTACCCCCTATTCCCTTGCCGATCACTTTAAATTCCTTCCCTTGAGCATATTTTGTTTCCCGTACAAACAATACATCGGACCTCGAAAGTCTGAATTCCCTTGCCAGCATTGAACGCTTGTGTGGGGAATTGAGGCACTTAAAGTTGAGGTACCAGAATTTTATGCCCACAAGTGTAGCCATGTTGGTATATTAAGAGTTGGGCGACTGCCCCACCGGGATGATTGGCCATGCGACAGACACTGTTGCAAGCTTCTGTGATGTGTTGGGCATGTATGGCTGAGTTTGCAAATAACAGACTCTAGTGCAAATCCTTTCCCCCTGATGCAAGTCCCTTCCCCCATGCCCCTCCCTTTTCCCCTGAAAAACGCCATTCTTCGGCACCCTTCAAGTAAAGAGATGCCCTTGAAAAAGAAGGGCCACAATACAGGGGCCCCCTCTATATGACTATATGAAGCTCAAGTGTTCAAAAAAGAAAAAACTTCACGGCGGGAAGATCCCATAACGTTACCAAACTCTAACCACATCGTAACTGTCACAACTAAGGTAACCATGAGTTTCCGTCCCTTTTCATGGACTGTGTGCGGGCGACAAGATGCCCACTATCAGAAAGATCAGCGGTTCGCTACAGAGTGCTCAAGTCAAAACACTCCCGGAAAAACATTTACAGGCCTGGGTCTCCTTCCAAATACGTTAACTGTCGGGAAGTGTTAAAGCGCTTGTATTTCCTGGATCCTGATGCTCGGCCCCTCCTCAGTGATGAGGGTAAAGGTTTGTTCAGCGGGCCCGTGGGCTTTCTGGATGGGTCTCTGCCGGAGCCCGACGCCCCCATTTGTAAGTTCTCCAAGGCTCCCATGGCTTCATGCTCTGAGGGGATGCAGAAGCTCTCTCCATGTTCGAATTTGAGAGACAATGGGAACCCCCAGCGATACCGGACTTCATGGGCCTGCAGCCAAGTGCTCAGAGGGCGGCACTCTCTGCGTCGGTTCCGCGTGGCGACTGAAAGGTCCCGATAGATTTTTATGTTGGAGCCTTCGAATTCTATGGGCTCCCTTTCTCTTGCCCTTTGAGGTATGTCCTGCCTCTGCCGATAGTAATGGCATTTAACAAGAACCAACCTAGGGCCGTTTGGGCGGCCGCCCGCTCTATATATTCTGTCAAAATCCATGGTCGTGGCTTCTGCAGGGTCAAAAAGGGATGCCACCAGGGCCTGCACCCTGCCCTTTAGGCTAGCCGGAGTTTCGCCTTGCTTCTCGCTGAGACCCAGTATGCGAACATTCATCCTGTGCTACCGGTTTTCCAAGTCATCCAGTTTTAGTTGTATGTCCCTCTTTTTTTGCTCCAAGTCTTGGAACCTCGCTTCGTAGTTCATCGCCACCAAGTCTCCCGTCAGCTGGTTGCTCTCCACCGCTTCCAACCTGTCCTCGACCTTCCCATCCTGGTCTGTAGGTCTGACTGTTTCTGTGAGAGTGAATTATATAGAGCGGAGTTCCCCAAGCAGGAGGCGCATGTCCACTTTAGTGGCGCTGTCTCTATCGTTTCCGGGTATTTCTGTGGAACTCTGGACCTCATCCTACTCCATTTCTCCCGGGGGGCGGCTGAAGGATCTCAGTCTTTGGAGAGTGCTTGGGTCCAGCGTTTTGGCGGTGGTGAGTTATGCAGCGCTGTGGGATGCCCCCTATGCTCTCCAAGTGATGGGGCTTCGAGTCTGCACTCCGTTTCTATTTGAGGGGTACTCTTCTTCTCGCACAGGCTGAACCCTGAATCCTGGATCTATCTTTGTCCAACTACCCCGGGTACCCCCTTCTTTCTTGGGCTAAAGTTGTACTGCGGCCTTTGATTGTGGCGTGGACAGAGGTATTCACTGGCCCCTGTGCTCTCCTCGCTGTGGGGCGGTTACAACGGGCGGAGCGATTGCGAAGGTGCTTGTCAATAGTGAGACCCCTCCTGGGTGACTGTCTTCCCTGCCTGGTCCGCTTCCACCGGTGTAAACAGATGCTCTGACGTTGACTTAGAGGGAGATCCAATTTTTTGTTGTGGTAAGTTGCAGCAGTTCGCTGGCCCAGCTTTTTCCCAGCAAAGTGCCCTCCCGATGCACCAGGGCCAGGGAGTGAGTCTGAATCCTTCAGTGTGGCCTTAGTGGTGCTTGAGTGGGGCTCTCTCCTTTATCTATTGCTCCTGACCCAGTTAGCAGTGTGTCACCCCTTTCAATGTGTCCCTTAGGGGCCCCTGCTGTGCTAGTTGCTGTCGTGCCAGTCACTGAGCACTGCTGCCGGTGTGGGGGGGGCTAAGGCCTACTCGCCCTTGCTGTCTGGTAGCCTGAGGGATGCAGTAAGTTGCTTAGCTCTGCTTTAACTGCAGAGGTTTGTGGACGCTTCTGGGGGTATGCTGCCCTTCGTTGGGGCCCCTGCATGGCTCAATGCCATGCTGGCTTGGAGTGCTAATGCCGCAGATGATTTGGCCCAACAAGCAGTGTCTCTGCATGTTGGGACACTGGGAGTTGCTGCAGGAGCGCTGTGCCTTACCGTGCAGAGGTAGAGTTGGTTGAGTGAATCTCCATGCACGCTCCACTGTGAATGGCGCAGGCTGCCGTTCGGTGAGGAGCAGTCTGCAGCAGTAAGAGCGGTCCGCCTCTCTGCTCTTTAGTATGTGGCGGTTGGCCCTCAATTATGCGAGAGGGTACTTTCTGCGCTTCCCCATCACATTTGGCCTGAATGCCACGCCGCCTCCATCTGGAGGGTGTTTCCACTCTGGTAAAGGTGCCGGGGACGTCTTCTGCCATCTTCACTGTGTGCCCTGTGGTGGCGAACGTGGCGGCCTCGTCGGGACGGCTTCAGGGCCATCTTGGAGACGTTACACAGATGGAGCTGGTACGAACTGCCATGCTCAATAACACGCCAAGTCGGGTACGATTTTGCCTTTCCTTGTACCCACCGCTGCCTGAGCCATTAGGGCACCGAATCTTCTCGTTTATAGTTGTGTGGTAGATGTTTCAAGGGGGAACTCCTCGCCATTTTCTGCAGCCCAGAGAGGAAGACAACGGCTTAAGCAGCCACGATGCCTGCGCCTCCTGGTGGTCTCCCTCTGTCCATCATTTTGATCTATTTTTGAAGAACCGTCAATAAAGAGAATTTTTTCCAGCTGCTAAAGCATTTTCTTTCACCCTTGCGATCTCATCATAAAATTCCTCATAATGTGGGCAATCATGTGCTTGCCCGTCTTCTGCCAGTGGTTCCACTATAAACATGGCAGTGTTCACTACTTTGTCCCTGAATATTTTTATTGCTGGATTTGATATGACCACCTCATAAGCAGAAGCCCTTTGAGATGTGAAAGTACCTTTGGGTTTCTCCAAAATAGCAAATAAAGCATGCTCAACAAATAACGTCATGGAACACCCCATCACTATGCTGGCAGCACGGCGGCTGCCAAAGATTGTTCGCAAGGGAAGTGACCCCTCATTACTGGGTGCAGAATCCCACTGTAATATGCTAGAGGCTTATACCCCAACTTAGTTCTCTGCGTGAGGGCTGCTGTCATGACTGTGCCATTTGTGTGTGAAAACAAAATAAATTCCTCAGCATAATTGGGAGACTGGAGCTGTGGAAATTGCCTTTTTCAACTCATCAAACCCTTCCTCCATTTCCTCAGTCCGGGCAATCTTTTCCTGTCTTGCCTGTGCCTTTTTCAGAGCCTGTAACAAGGGTCTTATATATTAACAGAATTAACAGAATTCCGCCTCCGGAATTAACGGGTCACCAGAGTTGTAATGCCTCAGTGATTCTGGCAATCACGGAGGCGTAATGGTAATACAAGTCCGGCGGTAACCTGCCAGAATTTCTGGCACAGTTACCACCGGACTCGTAATGAGGCCCATTGTTTTAGACTTCTGCTACATTTAAAATACCCTTATTTAATGAACCTCTGACGTCTTCATTGTTCTCGTGTCCATCTTCTGAACAGGAGTTTGTTCTTTTCAGACACTTGTAACCACTATCTGATCCTTCCGGCCCAGAACGGCCTCGGCTTCTTGGTGCTGGTTTAGCCTCGCCTTTGATTCACCTCTGTAATTCAATTGCTTTTCAACTGTGACACACTGGAAAAGCCTTTCTTTCTCTGGGTCCAGCTCTGCTAAATTGGGTAGTGGAATCTTCCATAGTTCATTCACTACTCAACATATATATTTGGCACATGCCGCAACCTAGTCACTACATAGCTAGCCATAAGAATACTTTGTCTGCTTGACTTTCTTGCATCTGTACATGTTTAAAAGGACTTAATATCTTCATTGTTTCTGTAGCATAAACATCTTCATCTCGATCTTGAAATGTTGCTTATCTTGAACACTTTTTTAACACCTATAGAATGTTTATGTTCTCTTGCCTCTTCATCTCTTCTGGGTGTGTCAGGCCTGCTTCGTGTGAAGTCACCAATCTTCCCTTTTGCTCACTTTTCTCACTTCTGGGATTTCATTCAAATGGCCATCATATTGTTGTGTATGCAGCTATAGTTTTCTCAATGGGAACCTTGCTTCCAGGATTCTCCTTGGTATTGGCATCTTCACTGGCACTGCACGCATTTCACACTTTGGTTCCCAACATACAGGCAACATGTGAGCGGTGCGTGAGGTGGGGTACTTGGCTCCTTCTCTACAGGGATGTTATAACAATACCTACTCAGCACAGAATCACACTTTGTTTGCAGCTTTCACTTGCTTATTAAGAGACTGAACCCAGTGAGGTTCAACTGGTGACATCAAGAAAACTTTAGACATAGATCATAGAACTTTAGACATAGAATAGTCGGTTGTATAAGAATTGTTCGTTTTACAACTGCTGGAATTACAATTGACCTTTTCACAATTGACCAAATTGTGAAGGTCAATTGTAACATATATGTGGGGGGAAACGCCCCACCCAACACCAAACCCCCCAAAACCCCTATATATATATGTATTACCAAACCGATATATATATATATATATATATATATATACGGTCAATTGTGAAAAGGTCAATTGCGACCCTTTAAATTCGGTCAATTGTTCATTCGAACAATTGTAAACGAACAATTTGGGTAATACCGAATAGTCACAGAAGAAAGAGTAGGCCAGTTAGGCCTTTGTTCAGTCTTAATATTGATCTTAGGATTCTGACTAAGATTTTAGAATAGTGAGTTCAAAAATGTATTCAGCACATTATTCACACTTACAAGACGGAGTCTAATAAAACGGATGTCATTTGACAACCTTCAACGGATCATGCATATAATACACCACTGTAAGACAATGGAGGGCACCCCAGCCCTGGTTTCAGTCGATGCAGAAAAAGCATTTAACCATGTGTACCCCTTTATTAGAGGCTCTTTTCTCGGATTTGGTTTAATTTTGTATCCTAGTTTAGTAACTTTATAGTGCCTCCACGGCTCAAGTTTCCTCAGGCAACCTGAGAGCACAGCTTTTCATATTAACAAAAGGGGCACATCAAGGATGCCCCTGCTTTCTGTCATTGCTTTTCCTAATTAATGTGAAGTGGGAACTTGTCCTCTGGCATGGATTAACAAAGAAATACCTTGTTTACCCTTTGCGATTAAGATTAGGCCACCCTCTGAAATTGAGTGCATCACATGTGTTCAGAGAATAAATTACTACTCTACAATGATGACCTTCTTTTAACATTAAAGGATACGGGTATCAGTGTTCTGGAAATGTTCTCTTGGTAGAAGATTATGGATTGCATTCTTGTATAGAATCAAATGGCATAATATGGAACTACTCTCAATGACCCACGACCAGACAGTTTTTTTTAGATGGAGGCGACAGGTTTGCAGTATACACTATGCTTAGATATGTAGGCATATCCCTCCTTAGAAATGTATACAATTTAGTAAAAATACATTTTGACAAATTTAGGGGGAAACAAACCAGGATTTTCAGAAGTAGGCCACTTTACCCAATTTTCTTGCTGGGGAGGATACCTTTATTCAAGATGATTGTTACACCTCAGGCCTTATATTCCAATCTGTGTAGAAAATAAATACTTTGAAGTCATGGAAAGGTGGTCGGTGAAATATTTGTGGGCTAGGGGAAACCCTAGATCCAACTATTAGATCTCTATTAAGTTCAGCCTACATGATACAAATGTAAAGTTACATATGTGGGTTACTAGCTTGGCTCAGCTTGCGAAGATGCACCTCCAAGTCCCCGAAACAATCAGCATGGGTCAGGTCTTCTTGTTATCTCCATTTACCACTCTTCAATGGCTGGGTTTCCCTACAGATTCTGCCCCATTCATTGGGTAAGATGTCTCAGGAACCTGAAATTGTTTAAGCAGCCAAGAAATCTGAACTCAACTTTAAGATGTTCAGCCAAACTGATTCAGTAAGCCATAAGCATAAGTCTAATTTACTCCTTTTCTTGTGCCTGCTTCCACATAGGGAAAACTCGCCCTGAGGAAGGCATCCTTTGAAACCATTGCCTGGCAGGAGGCACTGTTGCCGAAAAGTGTGGCAGATGTCCATTTTGTCCACCAGCACGTAGGCAGACCTGCCCAGAGAATATTGAATCATGAATAATGAAGGACAACTAAACTGAGAATTTAGAAGTTTAGAAAATTACTCCTCCTCCTCTTTTTCTTTACACCAAATGTTTCCACACTTTTTCTTGTTTCAAATCTATTTTCTGTTCTAATATTATATATATGCTCAAGTGTGATTTTGAAAATGTTGCCCAAAATGTTTTTTTCACTCAGTCCTAAATATGTTGTTAATAATTCCCCTTTTTCCTTAAGAAATTTTTTCCCCCCACAAAGGTTTTATTTATGTATAATGGAATAATTTGATGTTATTTATGATTAAAAAAAATTACTTGCTGGCTTACAGAATCGTGATTTGTCTCACATCAGAACCCCAGTGAAATAACTATAATACTGTAACAAAAAGAATTACCTCTGAGAGTTACTGAATTTCCTTCTTTATCACGGTGGAACTGTTTTATTTTTTAATATTCCTGTCCTACTCCACCATAGTATACAGAACACTCCCCATCACGTGAATGTAATGATCTATGGTCATTTGGATATCCATTATTAAGGTCTTAGATCTTTCACCTAATTTTCAGGGTAATTCATAGAATTTCGCAGAAAAGTGTCGCAAGCGGCTGGCGCAGAGTGTCCGCGTGCGATTGACTGCGCCAGGCACGTGCGCTAAAACCGATTTCCGCGCACAGCGTATTCATGGATTTCATGCTCCCAAACCAGCCGTGGCGCAGAGTATCGCAGCGACCCTGCAGCAGCGCCAGTAACGCCCCCAAGAACGCCCTCGCGCAAGGAAAAGCCAGCAAAATCGCTAAATCATCGCAAAGGGCTGCGCTAACCCTGGACCAGTTTACAGGGCAGCCAAACAAGGAACGCAAAGCGGGTAACGTGCATATCAGGGGTACACGTGAAGTCATACACGCGATTAGCCAGGGTAAGTGTATTACAGGGGTACACGTGAAGTCATACACGCGATTAGCCAGGGTACGTGTATTACAGGGGTACGCGGGAAGTTTAACACGCGATTGGCCAGGGTATGTGTATTACAGGGGTACGCGGGAAGTTTAACACGCGATTGGCCAGGGTACGTGTATTACAGGGGTACGCGGGAAGTTTAACACGCGATTAGCCAGGGTAAGTGTATTACAGGGGTACACGTGAAGTCATACACGCGATTAGCCAGGGTACGTGTATTACAGGGGTACGCGGGAAGTTTAACACGCGATTGGCCAGGGTACGTGTATTACAGGGGTACGCGGGAAGTTTAACACGCGATTGGCCAGGGTACGTGTATCACAGGGGTACGCGGGAAGTTTAACACGCGATTAGCCAGTGTAAGTGTATTACAGGGGTACACGTGAAGTCATACACGCGATTAGCCAGGGTACGTGTATTACAGGGGTACGCGGGAAATTTAACACGCGATTGGCCAGGGTACGTGTATTACAGGGGTACGCGGGAAGTTTAACACGCGATTAGCCAGGGTAAGTGTATTACAGGGGTACACGTGAAGTCATACACGCGATTAGCCAGGGTACGTGTATTACAGGGGTACGCGGGAAGTTTAACACGCGATTAGCCAGGGTAAGTGTATTACAGGGGTACGCGGGAAGTTTAACACGCGATTAGCCAGGGTACGTGTATTACAGGGGTACGCGGGAAGTTTAACACGCGATTGGCCAGGGTACATGTATTACAGGGGTACGCGGGAAGTTTAACACGCGATTGGCCAGGGTACGTGTATTACAGGGGTACGCGTGAAGTTATACACGCGATTAGCCAGGGTACGTGTATTACAGGGGTACGCGGGAAGTTTAACACGCGATTGGCCAGGGTACGTGTATTACAGGGGTACGCGGGAAGTACAACACGCGATTGGCCAGGGTACGTGTATTACAGGGGTACGCGGGAAGTTTCACATGCGATTTGGCCAGGTACGTGTATTACAGGGGTGCGTGGGAATTATCACACGCGATTTGGCTTGGTACGTGTATTACAGGGGTGTGCGGGAATTATCACACGCAATTAGGCTGGGTGGGTCCTCACAGGTGTTCCCTGTACACCCTCCACAGCCCCTGCAGGCAGCCCACAAAACAGGGGACTACCCTGCACACCTGCTCATGTCCCCCTGCACCCCCACCCCCCAGCAGTGCAGGGGCACCCTCCACCAGGCCCCCACTCATGTCTCCCACCACCCCCACCCCCCAGCAGTGCAGGGGCAGCCTCCACCAGGCCCCCACTCATGTCTCCCACCACCCCCACCCCCCAGCAGTGCAGGGGCAGCCTCCACCAGGCCCCCACTCATGTCCCCTATCACCCCCACCCCCCCGCCACCAGGGTCACCCTCCACCAGGCCCCCACTCATGTCTCCCACCACCCCCACCCCCCAGCAGTGCAGGGGCAGCCTCCACCAGGCCCCCACTCATGTCTCCCACCACCCCCACCCCCCAGCAGTGCAGGGGCAGCCTCCACCAGGCCCCCACTCATGTCTCCCACCACCCCCACCCCCCAGCAGTGCAGGGGCAGCCTCCACCAGGCCCCCACTCATGTCTCCCACCACCCCCACCCCCCAGCAGTGCAGGGGCAGCCTCCACCAGGCCCCCACTCATGTCTCCCACCACCCCCACCCCCCAGCAGTGCAGGGGCAGCCTCCACCAGGCCCCCACTCATGTCTCCCACCACCCCCACCCCCCAGCAGTGCAGGGGCAGCCTCCACCAGGCCCCCACTCATGTCCCCTATCACCCCCACCCCCCCGCCACCAGGGTCACCCTCCACCAGGCCCCCACTCATGTCTCCCACCACCCCCACCCCCCAGCAGTGCAGGGGCAGCCTCCACCAGACCCCCACTCATGTCTCCCACCACCCCCACCCCCCAGCAGTGCAGGGGCAGCCTCCACCAGGCCCCCACTCATGTCTCCCACCACCCCCACCCCCCAGCAGTGCAGGGGCAGCCTCCACCAGGCCCCCACTCATGTCCCCTATCACCCCCACCCCCCCGCCACCAGGGTCACCCTCCACCAGGCCCCCACTCATGTCTCCCACCACCCCCACCCCCCAGCAGTGCAGGGGCAGCCTCCACCAGGCCCCCACTCATGTCCCCTATCACCCCCACCCCCCGCCACCAGGGGCACCCTCCACCAGGCCCCCACTCATGTCTCCCACCACCCCCACCCCCCAGCAGTGCAGGGGCAGCCTCCACCAGGCCCCCACTCATGTCTCCCACCACCCCCACCCCCCAGCAGTGCAGGGGCAGCCTCCACCAGGCCCCCACTCATGTCCCCTATCACCCCCACCCCCCGCCACCAGGGGCACCCTCCACCAGGCCCCCACTCATGTCTCCCACCACCCCCACCCCCCAGCAGTGCAGGGGCACCCTCCACCAGGCCCCCACTCATCTCTCCCACCACCCCCACCCCCCAGCCACCAGGGGCACCCTCCACCAGGCCCCCACTCATGTCTCCCACCACCCCCACCCCCCAGCAGTGCAGGGGCAGCCTCCACCAGGCCCCCACTCATGTCTCCCACCACCCCCACCCCCCAGCCACCAGGGTCACCCTCCACCAGGCCCCCACTCATGTCTCCCACCACCCCCACCCCCCAGCAGTGCAGGGGCAGCCTCCACCAGACCCCCACTCATGTCTCCCACCACCCCCACCCCCCAGCAGTGCAGGGGCAGCCTCCACCAGGCCCCCACTCATGTCTCCCACCACCCCCACCCCCCAGCAGTGCAGGGGCAGCCTCCACCAGGCCCCCACTCATGTCTCCCACCACCCCCACCCCCCAGCAGTGCAGGGGCAGCCTCCACCAGGCCCCCACTCATGTCCCCTATCACCCCCACCCCCCCGCCACCAGGGGCACCCTCCACCAGGCCCCCACTCATGTCTCCCACCACCCCCACCCCCCAGCCACCAGGGTCACCCTCCACCAGGCCCCCACTCATGTCTCCCACCACCCCCACCCCCCAGCAGTGCAGGGGCAGCCTCCACCAGACCCCCACTCATGTCTCCCACCACCCCCACCCCCCAGCAGTGCAGGGGCAGCCTCCACCAGGCCCCCACTCATGTCTCCCACCACCCCCACCCCCCAGCAGTGCAGGGGCAGCCTCCACCAGGCCCCCACTCATGTCTCCCACCACCCCCACCCCCCAGCAGTGCAGGGGCAGCCTCCACCAGGCCCCCACTCATGTCCCCTATCACCCCCACCCCCCCGCCACCAGGGGCACCCTCCACCAGGCCCCCACTCATGTCTCCCACCACCCCCACCCCCCAGCAGTGCAGGGGCAGCCTCCACCAGGCCCCCACTCATGTCTCCCACCACCCCCACCCCCCAGCCACCAGGGTCACCCTCCACCAGGCCCCCACTCATGTCTCCCACCACCCCCACCCCCCAGCAGTGCAGGGGCAGCCTCCACCAGACCCCCACTCATGTCTCCCACCACCCCCACCCCCCAGCCACCAGGGTCACCCTCCACCAGGTCCCCACTCATGTCTCCCACCACCTCCACCCCCCTGCCACCAGGGGCACCCTCCACCAGGCCCCCACTCATGTCTCCCACCACCCCCACCCCCCAGCAGTGCAGGGGCAGCCTCCACCAGGCCCCCACTCATGTCTCCCACCACCCCCACCCCCCAGCCACCAGGGTCACCCTCCACCAGGCCCCCACTCATGTCTCCCACCACCCCCACCCCCCTGCCACCATGTGCAGCCCCCACCAGGTCCTCACAATGTGCGTAATGGTCAGCCTCCACAGCCAAAAAGCCCTACCAAGTAACCCATTCACCCACATGGAAATGGAAATCACATGTTACACCCCCAATGTTCATGAAGCAAATGAACCCATGTCCGTCACACACATATTTTCCAAATGAATGGGAAAACACACAACATGACATGCATGAAACCAATGAGATGAAACCACACAGTGAACAATGTAAAAAAAAAATGTATTAGAAAAAAATACGAATGCTAAAGAAAGAAAACTAACTACAATGTAAATGTGAAAAAAGAAGCTGCATGTCCGCATAAAAACACAAAACTAGAAAATCAAATCCAAAAAATTTTGTCCAAAGTGAAATGTCAAAACTCTCCGTGCAACAAAGAACTATGTACAAAAATAACAAGGGTCCATCATCACAACAGAACTAAGGAAACCTCCTAAAAAACCTACCTAAATATCAACTATATACAAAAAGTGGAGCAGTGTCCGTCGACTCCAAATCATAAGAAAAAACAAAGGAAACCTAAAACTAAAGAACTATATACAAAGGCGGCGGGCAAGTCCAGCGGCTCACTCTGTGGTGTTCCGGGCCAGGGCATCATCGAACTCCTGTTCGATGTCCCGGAGGTGGTCCAGTTCCATGGCCCCGAGGGTCCGCAGGGACGACGCCGTGTCCTCCTCCAACCCCCTGCGGATTGCCTCGAGGCACTCGGCCCGCCTCAGGGCCCTCCGCATGGAGTTCTCCGCCCTGACCATTGTGAGCCGCGCCTCTTCCGCCCGCCGCCGCTCCGCACCTATGGCGTGGCCCAACCGCTGCCACACGGAAGACACTCTCTGTCCTGGGTCCTCCTGCCCTCCGGCCGATGCCTGCCCCTCCGATGTCGAAGGCCCCGAGCCTTCATGGCTCCCACCATCTTGCTGCTGCTCTGCCTCTGCCTCTGCCCGTGCACTGCCTCCTGCTGCCTGCACATCCTCCGCCGGCTGGGGTGCAGTTGTTGATGTGGCCACCCCTGCTGGACGTCCGACTCCCGACTGTGGCAGGGATGCCTCCTCCACCAGCCTGGCCGCACTGTCAGAGGCAGCTCCACAGGGCACCCAGGTGACTGATGGGTGGGAAGATGGCACAGAGGACGACTGGCGCGTAGGGGGTCCAGTTGAGGAGGGGGTCGGAACAAGCCCCATCAGACGGAGGAATCCGGTCTGGGTGACCTGTCCCAGCAGGCTGACGTGGTCAACGAGCCATTCGAGATGACGTGCAGTCTCTCCATGAAAAGACTGCAGGTCACCTCGCATGGCCCGTTGACGCAACGCCACACCAGCCAGGACAGGCTCAACCCGGACCTGGATAGCCACGTCCGCAGGCAGAGGAAGGCCAGTTGACGTCAGCTCATCCCCTGCCTGAAAACGGGTCTGGACGTAGGCATCCCTGCTGGTGCAAGATGATGCAGGGACAGGATCGGGGACAGGATTGCACACAGGCACCTCCGCGGCCGCCTGTGCTGCCTCCTGTCCCTGGTCCTGGACTGCACCACTAGCACCAGTGGGATCCCCACCTCCAGACCCCGTCTCTGGTGCTTGCGCGGCCCCCTCCTCCACCAAACCCCCCACCAACCTGGATGACTCTGTGCCATCTTCCCCTGTTGGGCCCTGTGGGGTCCCAGCTGCCCCTTCTGCTGCCGAGGAGTCCAACTGCAACCTCCGCCTCTTGGACCTCCCCCCGGCAGCTGCGGCCTGGGACGCGGCACCGGACTCCTCACTCCCCGACGAGATGACAACACGGGAGGGGAGCCGGGCCTTGCGTCTCCGGCTGGCGGTCGGATCCCCGCCGCTGTGCTCCACAACACCTTCTCCGCCCTCTTCATCAGTTGACGCTGCAGACAGGGAGAAACAAAACACAGGCATCAGGGCACTGTACAATGGACACATACACGCATGACAGTTGCACATGAGTGGCATTGGCAAACCTCAGACATGTCATCACAATCCCCAACACACATGTCATTGCAACTGGCACACATGAGCCATACCACAGCCATATCGCAACTGCCACCACCATCCCTACACATACAACAGCATCAGCAGCCAAAGGGGAGCCATACATCACATGCAACACAGGAAGTGCACCACACATGTACACACACCACCACACTTGCATGCATGTCTACACCTCTGCCAAGTGTCGCACTGTTCAGACGGGCATCCATGTCACATCTGCAAATCAGGCTTCCACATACCGCTGTCACATGCATCCATGTAGCATCACTGTTGCACCTTTGACAAATACACACACATGCACATGTACACAGTGCTCATACATGCAGCCGAAAACAACATACATGCCTGACATCACGGACATGTCTACTTACATACACATTCATCCAAACATGTGTGCACGCACAACTGCATTTGCCATGCAAGCCCACACACACAAGCACCATCCATGTCTCACACATTACAGCCCTCGCATGTGTCAGCCCCACGGCCCTGTACACCCCCACCCATACTCCACCCCATACAAACAGATGTGCAACCGGCACAATGGGGAATGATCACCACACGCCCTGCTCACAACCAGGATGCATGTACACTCACCGCTCGACTCCAGACGGCTCTGCTTCTCTAGGACCTGGACGTGGAGCGCTGGGGATATGCGTTCCAGGACCCCCATCTGTTCTTCCGACAAGTGGCCCCGGCGCCCCTTGGCATCCGCTGCCTTCAAGAGGCGCCGGGCCTTGTTCAGGGTCCTGGACCTGAAGTCCTCCCAGCGCTTCCTGACATGTTGTAAGTCCCGGACTGCCACCCCCTCCGCGTTGATGGCAGTCACGATGTCTGTCCAGATCCGAGTCCGTCCTTCCTTGTCGGCGCGGGAACTTCCAAAGAGGTCAGAGTCTCATTGCGTGTGATTGGTGGAAATGGCCGTACACCGGGATACAGGTGCGCTGACGTACTTGCGTGTGTAAGTGTCCGCGCACACCTCATATACACGTACATAGGCCAATCGCGTGTACACGCACTTTTGTCCAATTACACGCGATGAGACTCTGACGTGCAGTCTTTCCACGTGTGCTCTGTCATCACGTGCTGTGTGGGAAACACCCGTGCGGGTCACGTCACAGACGCGCTTACGCGCTGAGGGCCTTTGGTCCAATGGAATCGCGTATGCGTGCTGACGCGCTTACGCGCTAAGGGCCTTTCCTCGGTTTTCACGCTGACGTGCAGGATTTTCACGTGCCAATTCACTCCGTACCAAGCTGGCCACGCGTGAGCACACGGGAGACCATGCTCCTGCCCAGAAGGCCGATTTACTGCCCCCCAGAGCCCCGAGCACGCTCCCACCTGCTATCTGCTGCTGCCTGACTGCCTGCTGCCCACGTGCACTGCCATTTGCTGCCTGCACATCAGCCAGGGGTGCTGTTGCTGTGACCACCCCTGCTGGAACAGAAGACTCCTGACTGGAATTCCATCGCTCCACAGCCCAGCCCCAGGACCCAGTTGCCCACCCACTCCTGCCTCTGGGGTTGTCATGTCGGGGCTAACACCATCTGTGACCACTGACAACCCCCGGCCAGAGAGGCAGAGGGGCACCAGCTTCAGTGCCACCGAAGTTGGTGTCCTGGTGGAGCAAGTCCTGGGGCAGTATGATGCCCTCTTTGGAAGTTCCCGCGCCGACAAGGAAGAACGGACTCGGATCTGGACAGACATCGTGACTGCCATCAACGCGGAGGGGGTGGCAGTCCGGGACTTACAACATGTCAGGAAGCGCTGGGAGGACTTCAGGTCCAGGACCCTGAACAAGGCCCGGCGCCTCTTGAAGGCAGCGGATGCCAAGGGGCGCCGGGGCCACTTGTCGGAAGAACAGATGGGGGTCCTGGAACGCATATCCCCAGCGCTCCACGTCCAGGTCCTAGAGAAGCAGAGCCGTCTGGAGTCGAGCGGTGAGTGTACATGCATCCTGGTTGTGAGCAGGGCGTGTGGTGATCATTCCCCATTGTGCCGGTTGCACATCTGTTTGTATGGGGTGGAGTATGGGTGGGGGTGTACAGGGCCGTGGGGCTGACACATGCGAGGGCTGTAATGTGTGAGACATGGATGGTGCTTGTGTGTGTGGGCTTGCATGGCAAATGCAGTTGTGCGTGCACACATGTTTGGATGAATGTGTATGTAAGTAGACATGTCCGTGATGTCAGGCATGTATGTTGTTTTCGGCTGCATGTATGAGCACTGTGTACATGTGCATGTGTGTGTATTTGTCAAAGGTGCAACAGTGATGCTACATGGATGCATGTGACAGCGGTATGTGGAAGCCTGATTGGCAGATGTGACATGGATGCCCGTCTGAACAGTGCGACACTTGGCAGAGGTGTAGACATGCATGCAAGTGTGGTGGTGTGTGTACATGTGTGGTGCACTTCCTGTGTTGCATGTGATGTATGGCTCCCCTTTGGCTGCTGATGCTGTTGTATGTGTAGGGATGGTGGTGGCAGTTGCGATATGGCTGTGGTATGGCTCATGTGTGCCAGTTGCAATGACATGTGTGTTGGGGATTGTGATGACATGTCTGAGGTTTGCCAATGCCACTCATGTGCAACTGTCATGCGTGTATGTGTCCATTGTACAGTGCCCTGATGCCTGTGTTTTGTTTCTCCCTGTCTGCAGCGTCAACTGATGAAGAGGGCGGAGAAGGTGCTGTGGAGCACAGCGGCGGGGATCCGACCGCCAGCCGGAGACGCAAGGCCCGGCTCCCCTCCCGTGTTGTCATCTCGTCGGGGAGTGAGGAGTCCGGTGCCGCGTCCCAGGCCGCAGCTGCCGGGGGGAGGTCCAAGAGGCGGAGGTTGCAGTTGGACTCCTCGGCAGCAGAAGGGGCAGCTGGGACCCCACAGGGCCCAACAGGGGAAGATGGCACAGAGTCATCCAGGTTGGTGGGGGGTTTGGTGGAGGAGGGGGCCGCGCAAGCACCAGAGACGGGGTCTGGAGGTGGGGATCCCACTGGTGCTAGTGGTGCAGTCCAGGACCAGGGACAGGAGGCAGCACAGGCGGCCGCGGAGGTGCCTGTGTGCAATCCTGTCCCCGATCCTGTCCCTGCATCATCTTGCACCAGCAGGGATGCCTACGTCCAGACCCGTTTTCAGGCAGGGGATGAGCTGACGTCAACTGGCCTTCCTCTGCCTGCGGACGTGGCTATCCAGGTCCGGGTTGAGCCTGTCCTGGCTGGTGTGGCGTTGCGTCAACGGGCCATGCGAGGTGACCTGCAGTCTTTTCATGGAGAGACTGCACGTCATCTCGAATTGCTCGTTGACCACGTCAGCCTGCTGGGACAGGTCACCCAGGCCGGATTCCGCTGTCTGATGGGGCTTGCTCCGACCCCCTCCTCAACTGGACCCCCTACGCGCCAGTCGTCCTCTGTGCCATCTTCCCACCCATCAGTCACCTGGGTGCCCTGTGGAGCTGCCTCTGACAGTGCGGCCAGGCTGGTGGAGGAGGCATCCCTGCCACAGTCGGGAGTCGGACGTCCAGCAGGGGTGGCCACATCAACAGGTGCACCCCAGCCGGCGGAGGATGTGCAGGCAGCAGGAGGCAGTGCACGGGCAGAGGCAGAGCAGCAGCAGCAGCAAGATGGTGGGAGCCATGAAGGCTCGGGGCCTTCGACATCGGAGGGGCAGGCATCGGCCGGAGGGCAGGAGGACCCAGGACAGAGAGTGTCTTCCGTGTGGCAGCGGTTGGGCCACGCCATAGGTGCGGAGCGGCGGCGGGCGGAAGAGGCGCGGCTCACAATGGTCAGGGCGGAGAACTCTATGCGGAGGGCCCTGAGGCGGGCCGAGTGCCTCGAGGCAATCCGCAGGGGGTTGGAGGAGGACACGGCGTCGTCCCTGCGGACCCTCGGGGCCATGGAACTGGACCGCCTCCGGGACATCGAACAGGAGTTCGATGATGCCCTGGCCCGGAACACCACAGAGTGAGCCGCTGGACTTGCCCGCCGCCTATGTATATAGTTCTTTAGTTTTAGGTTTCCTTTCGTTCTTATTATTATTTTGAGTCGACGGACACTGCTCCACTTTTTGTATATAGTTGATATTTAGGTAGGTTTTTTAGGAGGTTTCCTTAGTTCAGTTGTGATGATGGACCCTTGTTCTTTTTGTACATAGTTCTTTGTTGCATGGAGAGTTTTTACATTTCACTTTGGACATAATTTTTTGGATTTGATTTTCTAGTTTTGTGTTTTTATGCGGACATGCAGCTTATTTTTTCACATTTACATTGTAGTTAGTTTTCTTTCTTTGGCATTTGTATTTTTTTCAATACATTTTTTTTTCCATTGTTCACTGTGTGGTTTCATCTCATTGGTTTCATGCATGTCATGTTGTGTGTTTTCCCATTCAATTTGAAAATATGTGTGTGACGGACATGGGTTCATTTGCTTCATGTACATTGGGGGTGTAACATGTGATTTCCATTTCCATGTGGGTGAATGGGTTACTTGGTAGGTCTTTTTGGCTGTGGAGGATGACCATTACGCACATGATTGGGGATTGTGAGGACCTGGTGGGGGCTGCACATGGTGGCAGGGGGGTGGGGGTGCAGGGGGACATGAGTGGGGCCCTGGTGGAGGGTGACCCTGGTGGCTGGGGGGTGGGGGTGGTGGGAGACATGAGTTGGACATGGGTGGGGGCCTGCTGGCAGGTGCCCCACAGTGCTGGGGGGTGGGGGTGGTGGGAGACATGAGTTGGACATGGGTGTGGGCCTACTGGCAGGTGCCCCACAGTGCTGGGGGGTGGGGGTGGTGGGGGACATGAGTTGGACATGGGTGGGGGACTGCTGGCAGGTGCCCCACAGTGCTGGGGGGTGGGGGTGGTGGGAGACATGAGTTGGACATGGGTGGGGGCCTGCTGGCAGGTGCCCCACAGTGCTGGGGGGTGGGGGTGGTGGGAGACATGAGTGGGGCCCTGGTGGAGGGTGACCCTGGTGGCTGGGGGGTGGGGGTGGTGGGAGACATGAGTTGGACATGGGTGGGGGCCTGCTGGCAGGTGCCCCACAGTGCTGGGGGGTGGGGGTGGTGGGAGACATGAGTTGGACATGGGTGGGGGCCTACTGGCAGGTGCCCCACAGTGCTGGGGGGTGGGGGTGGTGGGAGACATGAGTTGGACATGGGTGGGGGCCTGCTGGCAGGTGCCCCACAGTGCTGGGGGGTGGGGGTGGTGGGAGACATGAGTTGGACATGGGTGGGGGCCTACTGGCAGGTGCCCCACAGTGCTGGGGGGTGGGGGTGGTGGGGGACATGAGTTGGACATGGGTGGGGGACTGCTGGCAGGTGCCCCACAGTGCTGGGGGGTGGGGGTGGTGGGAGACATGAGTTGGACATGGGTGGGGGCCTGCTGGCAGGTGCCCCACAGTGCTGGGGGGTGGGGGTGGTGGGAGACATGAGTGGGGCCCTGGTGGAGGGTGACCCTGGTGGCTGGGGGGTGGGGGTGGTGGGAGACATGAATTGGACATGGGTGGGGGCCTGCTGGCAGGTGCCCCACAGTGCTGCGGGGTGGGGGTGGTGGGAGACATGAGTGGGGCCCTGGTGGAGGGTGACCCTGGTGGCTGGGGGGTGGGGGTGGTGGGGGACATGAGTTGGACATGGGTGGGGGACTGCTGGCATGTGCCCCACAGTGCTGGGGGGTGGGGGTGCAAGGGGACATGTGTTGGTGTTCAAGGAGACATGTGCCTTTGCTGGGGGGCATGCCCATGTTGGGTGGGCTGCCTGCGGGACATGACCAGGGATGCAGGGTAGTCCCCTGTGGTGTGGGCTGCCTGCAGGGGCCGTGGAGGGTGTACAGGGTACACCTGGGAGGACCCACACTGTCAAATCACATGTGGGACTCCCCGGCACCCCTGAAATACACGTACCGTGCAGACATCGCGTGTAACACTTCCCGCGCACCCCTGAAATACACGCGCCCAGGCTATTCGCGTGTAAAACTTCCCGCGCACCCCTGAAATACACGCGCCCAGGCTATTCGCGTGTAAAACTTCCCGCGCACCCCTGAAATACACGCGCCCAGGCTATTCGCGTGTAAAACTTCCCGCGCACCCCTGAAATACACGCGCCCAGGCTATTCGCGTGTGGAACTTCCCGCGCACCCCTGAAATACACGCGCCCAGGCTATTCGCGTGTGGAACTTCCCGCGTACCCCTGAAATACACGGGCCCAGGCTATTCGCGTGTGGAACTCCCCGCGCACCCCTGAAATACACGCGCCCAGGCTATTCGCGTGTGGAACTTCCCGCGCACCCCTCAAATTCACGCGCCCAGGCTATTCGCGTGTGGAACTTCCCGCGCACCCCTCAAATTCACGCGCCCAGCCTATTCGCGTGTGGAACTTCCCGCGCACCCCTGAAATACACGGGCCCAGGCTATTCGCGTGTGGAACTCCCCGCGCACCCCTGAAATACACGCGCCCAGGCTATTCGCGTGTGGAACTTCCCGCGCACCCCTCAAATTCACGCGCCCAGGCTATTCGCGTGTGGAACTTCCCGCGAACCCCTGAAATACACGCGCCCAGCCTATTCGCGTGTGGAACTTCCCGCGCACCCCTGAAATACACGCGCCCAGCCTATTCGCGTGTGGAACTTCCCGCGCACCCCTGAAATACACGCGCCCAGGCTATTCGCGTGTGGAACTTCCCGCGAACCCCTGAAATACACGCGCCCAGGCTATTCGCGTGTGGAACTTCCCGCGAACCCCTGTAATACACGTAGCCCGCTCCCCCAGGCCCGATCGCGTGAGGAACTTCCCGCGCACCCCTCAAACTCACGCGCCCAGGCTATTCGCGTGTGAAACTGCACGCGAACCCCTGAAATACACGTAGCCCGCTCCCCCAGGCCCGATCGCGTGAGGAACTTCACGCGAACCCCTGTAATACACGTAGTCCGCTCCCCCAGGCCCGATCGCGTGTGGAACTTCCCGCGCACCCCTCAAATTCACGCGCCCAGGCTATTCGCGTGTGAAACTTCACGCGAACCCCTGAAATACACGTAGCACGCTCCCCCAGGCCCGATCGCGTGAGGAACTTCACGCGAACCCCTGTAATACACGTAGCCCACTCCCCCAGGCCCGATCGCGTGTGGAACTTCACGCGAACCCCTGTAATACACGTAGCCCGCTCCCCCAGGCCCGATCGCGTGTGGAACTTCACGCGCACCCCTGTGATGCACGTACCCTGCAAATCGCGTGTGACACTTCCCGCGCACCCCGGTATACATGCACACGTATTTTTTGTCAGCGGGTGTCCGTGTTTGTGGGTACCCCTTTGCACGTCATTTTTCCTGGAGGGCCACAGTATGGGACATTCATCATGGCAGTATATAGGTGCTATTTGTTGGCGCACCTTTTGGCGCACATTTCTTACAGCCGCAGAGACGCTACCGCCTCCTTTCTTGTGGCGGTCGTGTTTGTGCCTGTGCGCTGGTTTGAGCGTGCGCTTTTTTCCCCTATTCTATTCCATGAATACGTGTTGTAGGCGAGCGTGTGGGCGTTCCGCGCACTTGTGCCCTGTACTTCCCCCGTGACGCCCACGTTTTGGCAAGTTGTTCCCCATTCCGAGTGTTACGCCCGTGTTCCGCCTACTTTTATTGCGTGCGCCGCGCTATGTGCGAATTTCGCTGTGGCCTGTGCGATTTTCGCTGTGACCTGGCGCACGCTGTTAGATGGCCTGTGCGCCAACGTGCGCCAACGTGCGCCGCGCACTTTTTTTTCGCACATCCGCTGGTTTTCTCGCGCACGGCCTTCCATGAATCGACGTGCGCTGCTTTTCGTGCGATTTTCGCACGTTCACTGCGATTTTCGCTATTCCACTGCGATTCGCACGTTTTTGCCCACTTGCGCCGCGCTAATTATTCCATGAATCGGCCTCTTAATCTGTAGTGCCCCAACTTGTCTCAATGGTCATTTTAAGATGGGAGGAAAGTCTCCTAGGTGGACCCATTGAATGGAAACAGATTTTCTATTATTGGGTCAATATTTTCAAGATGAGATTTTAGTTTAATTGGATAAACTTCAACAAACATGTAAAAATAATTAAAAAAAACATTTGGAGGTATCTTCAATTGTGTAATGTACAAGCATTAAGAAATTGGTAACCAGAGTCCAAATAAAACAATGGTAGATAAGCAGCTCGGGACTTTGAGCCTTATGAAACGTAGCATACCTTGGACTTCTGCACTTCTTCAACCAATGAGTGATGGTCCTATGGACGGATTACGAAAACTATGAAAAATATATTTCGGAAAGGAGTTAAATCAAGTTCTTTCATATGACTCTTTGTTGGAACAGCATTACAGCTCTAGAGACTAACGCTCAACTGATTTGATACAATAGCTAACATAGAACATACCAGGAGGATACAAAATAGATAAGGGGAAGATGGCACGCTCATTTGTAATGGGAGTGCCTAATGATACCCCCGTTTTGGGCTTTGCTGGGAATGGATGCATCGAGTGATCTCTAGAAAAAGTGGCATCAAGACACAGAGAAGCAACGAAGCACTGGTATGCTCAGGGAATGGTTACATATGTTATGAGTAACATCAAATTAGGGATAACAGCATTAAAAGATTTTTTTTTGAATTTTGATTAAGGTTCTTCATAGTGTATTTTGTGTGTTATTTTTGGGACCTAAAGATTCATACTGAGGAACCCCAATTGATTGTTAAATGGTCGTCTTCGCTATATTTTATACTGGCTATCAATAACTGGAGAAAGAGAACGGATACGATTGGTGGGAATGAGGGTTTCCTAATGTTCTTGAATAATTATTTTTCTTTATGTTTGGTAAATTTACAAAATAAATAAACATTGTAAAGAAAATAATTGTGGAAGGGACAGAGTAATGGGTACGGGGCACCGGCAAACCAGAATGTAAGGTAGGGCAACGAGTCATTTCAAATTGTCAAAATCTCTAGTAGAACCAGAACTATGAAAAAGAGTCCAAAAATGTTTTATTGTTCTAGGGATGAACAAAATTATACCACTGAACTTCCCATTTAGATAACTTCCAAAAGGAACACAGAGGTGGCTTTTCACATTGCATCAGATCTGCATCCAAGTCAACAAAGGGTAATTTTAAAGTGGTGCTGCAACTCCTCAACCCTGCCCCATTAGCATGGCCACAACTCCTTTGGTTGTTTTCTGTAATCAGCTGACATATTATTTATTTACAGATGTTTGCAGAAAATGTAGCCAAGATAAACAAACATTTTGGACTGGCTTGCTCAACCACATTCTTGTTTCCAATAACCTGGTCTGCTTAGCATTCACATTGACAGGAAAGTACTATTCTATCCCCCACCCCCCTCAAACTACCAATAAATCTCAGCATGTTCCTAACTGACAGTAAGTGTTTTGATTCTCCGAAAGACCCTTCTTCAGCTACAATACTGAAATGGTATCTGCTCTCTTCTCAAGTCATTTGACAAACCTTAATAATGCTTCAATTGGCACAGGTCTCCATCTATCTGCCTTGAAATAAGCCCCTTACTGAGAAAACATGTTTGAACCTCACTTATCCAGCCACCTATCAGCTAACATCAAATATGTCCTTTACAGTAAAGTTCTAGGAAAAAATGACTACTACCCTGATTTAGACGTTTATCAAGGACCGGGGACACCTGCATCTACTCCGAGTTGGGTTTGCATCAGAAAAGCAAAACAGAGTATGTTCTGGTGGCGGCTCAAATGGACAACCTAAACATTGCTATAGTTAATAATGGTGTCAGTGACATGCTTTGCTCTACCTTTCAGAGGCATCTTGACATTTGGATTGACTGCTACCGTTAGGTCGGGCTGGGGTCGTCATCCCTTTCTGAATGTCTGGATCTAGGAGATTTTCAGCACACCATTAACTTAAATATCTGTGATTCTGGAGTGAGGATCCCTTGTGGTTCCTCCTCTTTTTCTTTTTTTAAACTTTACTTATAATGGTTCACTTTCACAGCAATCTACTAAAGAGTACAACGAGGTCACAATTCAAAGTAATTGACAGTAGGTTAAACATAAAATTTCTCACAAAGGACATATGAGAGCACCCCGCCCTCTACTATCTAATGTCGCAGAGATGACAAGGAGTCAAATTGAGCAATTCTTCAATCATAGAACCTTTACAAAACATGACTTTGACCAAACACCTCCTTTCGTGTTACTTCTCCATGACTGGTTACTTCCCTTGACAGTAGCAGGGCACGCACCAGATCCCATATATCCCAGGCCTGGATGTAACAGGTTGTAGTCTGCAATATTCCTGTTTGATATCACAGCACCACGCTACGTCCTTCAACCACTTTGCCAATGAAGGAGCCACAGGACCTGACCAGAGCATTAAAATACATTGTTTTGCTAGCAACATGCTAATGGACAGCAGCTTCTCCCCTCACCCCGGTAGCCACCTAAACCAACAATAAAGAATATCTTGCCAGAATTTGCAGTTGATCACGGTCCCTATAATTTCAGTCACCTGCCGCCAGAAAGTTGCCAGGAGCGGGCAATTCCATAGGATATGCATCAAATCAGCGCGATCGTATTTGAACCTAGGGCATCATCCATCACAAGTCATATCAAATATCTTTTGTATTGCAAGTGACATGCATGCCCGATGAAGGATTTTATACTGTAGGAGTTTAAATTGAGAATTGATCGACTAGCTTTCTTGAATATGAGCACACATCTCTATCTGGAATCTCCCAAATCCTCACTAATATCCACCCCCCATTTTGACCTGCTAGTTGGCACCTCCCGGGGGGCAGAACCCAACACCATCTGATAAGTTGCGGAGACCACTCTCTTAGCATTAGCAAAGTTAACCAGGAACTAAAAAAGGGGAACTGTCTGTGGTTCTTCCGGAAATTACACTGATCAAGCATGAAATGCCTCCGGATTTCTAAAGTATTGAAATGCCAGCCCAAATGTCTCCCCCAACTTAGCTTTAATTTCCCCCAACTTAGCTTTAATTTGCTCCCACGTGACAAACTGCCCATCAGTGTAAAAAATCCAACATGTTCCATACCCCAAAGCGATACCAACCCCCTCTAATCTTGCCATCCCACGTTGGGGCCAAACACTGAGTATCCCAGACCCCGAGTTCAGGGGTGTAGGGAACAGCCACAGACAACCGTTGACACAACTTCCGCCATGCATGGACCGTACACTCCGCCCGGTCAAAAAGGCACTTAGCGTTAATTTGTCTAGAAAGCAGGGCGCTCTGCAATGAATACGGGAAATCCGACCTCCTTTCCATCCCGACAAGCGGGTATTGTTGGGAACCCGGCATTCAACACGACACAAATGATACCTGTGCCACCAGATAATACAATTCCAGATCTGGTACATTAATTCCTCCCTGTTCCATGTCCCAGTAAGCGTTTCACCTTTGATTAACCATTTATTGACTGCAGCGTCGCGATAAACTGTGCACCTGGCCACACCGGGACATTAAGAAAAAAATGCAATAATTTAGGGAGGACAATAATTTTTATAATTGCTACCTTCTCCAAAAGCGAGACTGAAAGCGACACCCACCGGTCGATCTTACCCCTCAGTGCTTCTAGATAAGCCCCATGGTTCTCTCCAAGTAGTTGAGAGCGACTCCTGCTCATGTGGATACCCAAATACTTTGTAGAAGTTTGCTCCCAACTAAACCTTTCTGCTACTGGGGGCCACAGAGTAGCCTCGTTCAGTGGGAACAGGATTGATTTAGCCCAGTTAACCTGTAGACATGATACCCCTCCAAATGCTTCTATCTCCTGTGAAAGAGGTAGAAGATTACTGCCCGGATCCTTAATGATCATCCTCATAGAGTGAGACCAGTTCCCGGGTCCCCCCCAACGCAAGCCCCCAATGTTTATGAAATGCCCTCAAAAGCACGGCTAGCGGCCCATCGCTGTTGCGAATAACAGCGGGGATAGCAGACACCTCTGCCACGTTCCCTGCCCAAGAAGTTCAAATGCTGCTGAATTTCTAACAAATAGGCCAATCTTCGCAAATACTTAACACATGCCATAAAGTATTGTGGTACTCTGATCTTCTCTAGTACCACAAACAAATAATCCAAAGCAACTGAGTCGAACGCCTTCTCCATATCAAATGGCACCCTGATTGCCTGTACAGAGGACCAATCTGTGTGAATACACCAAACAGCTGCTATAAATTAAGTGCCGTGGAGTGACCCGGAATAAAACCCACCTGGTCAACATGCACAATAGAGGGAAGAAAGGGGAGTAACCTATCAGCTAATATTTTGGAGAATATTTTCATATCCGTATTGATAAGGGATATCGGCTTGTAAGAGGCACAATTTAACTGGTCTTTATCTGGTTTCAGTATCAAGGAGATTATACCTTCTTGCATCGTAGTAGACAGAGATCCCACTTCAAGGCTCTCCTGCCATACCTGGAGTAAGTACTTCACCACATAGGGACCCAACTCCTTAAAAAAACTCAGAAGTAATCCCATCTGATCCCGGTGCTTTGGCTGTCGCGAGGTCCCAAATAGCTTTCATAATATCCTCAGCTGTTATTGGCGCACATAACACCTTGTTCGCTTGACCACCTAGCCCCTCCAACCCGGCCTCCTCAACAAAGCACCTCATAATATGCAGGTCTGCGCTATCCCGATTTGCATACAAATTTCTATTAAAAAAAAGAAAAAAAAATAATAAATCGCAAAATTCCACCAATATCAACTCAGGATCGGAAAACAGAGAGCTATCCGCCCACCTAACTACGGGTATGCCCATCTGGCCCCTGGCATTCTTCACCAGACTGGCCAAATACCTACCCGGTCTCCCTTCTTCTCTATACATGCGCGCCAACTGCAGGGTTGCTAGAAAGCGCACTTCCCTATCCAAAACCTCTCTAAAGTGATCTAGTGCAGAACGAGCACCCGCCTATGATCTATCAGAGGTACACTCCTTATTTCCAACCACCAGTGTTGTAAGTTTGTCCTCCAGTTCGCCCAGTCTTCTACGAATCACCTTGAGAACCCCACTTTCGATCGAGATGCAGCGATCCGTCAGATTTACTTTAAATGCCTCCCAGAGGGTCCCCGGCTGAGGCCACCGATCCAACATTACATGTGAAGAATGACGTAATACTCTCCTGTACTTTGCTTCAGTATACCGCATCTAATTTCGCTGGACTCTTGAAGCGCCATTGCGGGCGAGCAACCGCTAAGTTTGCCAACCAAAACTGCCACACAATAGGGGAATGGTCAGAAAACGTCCCTGGAAGCATTATGCAATACTCAGGACTGAGTACCAACGCCGGTCCTGCCAATATGTTATCTATTGGAGAACTCACATCATGGACAGAGGAATATATGAGAACCCTCTCTCATCAGGATGTAACGCTCTTCACAGATCTACCAAACCAAGACCAACCATTCCCCCCAGTATTGCTCTAGCCATCTAGGATAATGGTCTTACACTTACACTGGATCTATCTCGCCCGCTTATAGGATAACGTTTAAATCCCCAGCCACTATTAATTGTGTATGTGAATACACCATGCATTTAACCCTAAGGGCGTCATAAAATCCAGGATCATCCACATTCGGTCCATACACATCGACCAATCTACTTAGGTTATGAGACAGCATTCCCGACACTATAACAAACCACCCCCTCGGGATCCCTCTCCTGATGCAACAGCCTAACACATAGTGAATAGGAGTATGAGGTATAAAATCAAGCATCTCCCCAGGACTTTGCTAACCCATCATTCAGTTTCCCCATCAGGTGCGTTTCTTGGAGAAACAGTATCTTAGCACCATGTTGCTCACCATAAACCACATTTTTACGCATTTTTGTATGGTTGCTAAGGAGAATGCAATGTGCTTGCATCTGGATCCTAGCCATTTGTGTATTTGCATTTGTTTATTAATTGTATCGCGCACCAAACCCTGAGGTAATTGGGCGCTTGAAAAACTTAGTGGTTACATACAGAAAATGCAATACAGTCTTATCACAGTCATGTGAGAAATCAACAATGAGGGACCCTGGTTACAGGTTGGTCCGGCAGGAGATCATAAGCATAGAATCTGGTATGACAGACTAAAGATTAGCAAAACGTAAATCAGCGATGGTCAATTTACATGGTGGAGGCCTTGTAGTGGGGAGAATTATTGCTCAGCCAATTTTTTATATTGGCTTTAAAGGTGAGGAAGGCAGGTTCCTGTCTGAAGGGGATGGGAATGGAGTTCCAGCGTTTGGCCACTTGTACTGGGAAGCTAGCACCCCCGGCTGTTTTTAGAATGAATCTCGGTACCATCAGTTTGTGGGAATGAGATGATCTGGTAGTGCGTGTAGGTTGGTGTTTGCAGATTTTGTCCGCCGGGTATTTTGGGGTTGAGTTAGTGAAGCATTTATGCATGTTGGCCAAGGTGCGTAGTGTGATTCTATCACGTATGGGTAGCCAGTTGGCGTTCTGTCTATGAGAAGAAATGTGGCAGGATCTGGGAAGGCTGAGGGCTGCTCTCAGACAGTTATTCTGAAGTACCTGGAGTTTATTTAGGTTGTGTTCAGAAGAGCCCAGGAAGTGAGTGTTGCAGTAGTCGAGTTTGGATAGAGCAAGTGCTCTAGCCAGTGTTAGGCAGCTGTTTGTGGAAAGGTAAGCTTTACAGCTGTAGATCAATTTGTTGGTATAGGCTGTAGAGGATGCTATGCTGTTTGCCTGTTTTTTGAGAGAGAGAGTTGAATCGAGGTAGACCACAATGTTTTTATTTCTTTAGAGACCTTGATAATATTGCCGTCAATGACGAAGGAGGAGTATTTGGGGTTGAGTTTATTCAGGCGGGCCTGAGTCCCCACGATCATTAACTACGTCTTGTCGTCATTGAGACAAAGACTGTTGGTGGCCATCCAGGCCTCGATTCCGAGGTGGATGGTGTTTAGTAGTTTGGGATCATGGTCGTAGCAGCCAGTGAGGGGGATGAGAACTTGAGTGTCATCTGCGTAGTTAGTGTAGATGACACCAAAGTTGTCCAGGCGGTCAAAAAGTAGCTTTGTAAATATATTATAGAGAGTGGGCGACACACAGGATCCCTGTGGGACGCCACAAAGTATCGGTGTGGTGTCAGCTGAGGCTGATGGGGAGAAGACTCTGGTGGTCCTATTTGATAGGAAGGATTTAACCCATTTGGATGCATTGGTGGAGAAAGCTGCTGCTGTGTTAAGGTGTATGGTAAGGATTTGGTGGTCGACGGCAGCGGATAAGTCTAGGAGTAGGAGGATTGTTAGCTTATCATTGTCAATCGCCTCATCCATTTGGATCTTTAGATCTAGGAGAACTGTCTCGATTCCATTTATGGGTCTGAAACTTGACTGTCTAAGTCCAGGGAGTACATTCTCCTTCAGGTGCTTCTGTATTTGCAGATAAGCCACACGATCCATTCCTGCTAAAACTTCTGGGACGGTGGTGATGGGCCTGTAGTTAGTGGGGACATTTAGGTCAAGGTTGTTTTTTTTAGTAAAGGCATAACCATCACCTCATTGGTTCCGTTTACACCTCCTCCTCAGTTTAGCAAGACAAAAAATAACCTTGTGTACTCTACACAGCTATTACAAGATACATGAACGTGATTTACTTGAACACCCCAAACCATAACATTTCCGTGTCTGCTCAAACACCCTCCACGCACTTACCACCCCCCTACCTTCATTACAGAACACACCCACCCCCACTGCCCTAACCCAACCAGCAGCAATATCTCCTCCCCCCACCCTAAGCAACCACAACAAATCCCTTTCATCAGGACGCCTACCTGGGGGCACCCGTCTCAGCGACTTCGCTTGACCAACCAGCCTGAGCCACCCGTAGGGAGGAAGGGGCTACTTTAATCAGGATAAACAGCAACTAACCCATTTCTTTAAATAACCTAATTATCACAGCAGCCAACCCAGGAGCTGTACCAAATATCCCATTTCTGACAGCTTATCCTCTCTCATCCCAGTCTCATGAATCGAATATAATCGCAAACATAACTATGTACTCATCAGAAGACACTCTCATACAGTGATACACCCACATAGAACCCCACCCCCTCAGGTCTTAGGCAAGGATTCAATGTATGCAATTATTTCAGCCGGGTCTGTAAGAAAATGTGCTGTGTTTCCATGGATGACTCGCAACTTAGATGAGTACAGCATGGCGTATCACAGCCCCCTTTATGTTGGGCCACTCCCCAAAAGCACCCACGTGGCCCGGGAATTCCAATCGTATTCACAGAGCCTGGGCCCAGGTCTTCCCACGGCCTCTCCTCGCACATGGGCTGCAGTGAGGCCGCAGGGCAGGGGCTCCCGATGACCGGGCCAGCAGCCCTCGGTGCAGGTTTACCCTTCAGATCCCAAAACGCAACTGCGGGGTCACTGCTGTATACTCATCTGCAGCTGAGTAGGGCTCCCGTAGCTGGGCCAGCCCATAACAGACTTGGGCCCCCTCCTCCTCCTGATCACTATCCTCTGAGCTAAAAATGCAGCTGTCATCTTGGTCGCGAGCTCTCGAGCGCCCCCATCGTGGTTCCTCCTTAACCCCTTTCTTGTTTAACTTCTAGCTCCACCCATTTGCGTTCTTCATTGAGTGGCTTAGCTTTTCCTTCTCACTTATGCAGAAAATTACCTGATGGTAAAACGTGTAGTTAATCTGGGGTTCAATGCTTTAAGACTGCAGGTGTGTTTGACGGAGTTAGCAACTGCATAATGGAAACTGCAATTAAGGCTTGAAGGAAGGGATGGCAGTAGTCAGAGATTTGAATGAGTTTTTAGTCTCAAAAGGTAAATGACGTCACTAAATCATTTTTACTCAGATTAAGATGATAACGGAAAAACTTTTTTTTTTTTTTTTATTCAAACTCGACCTCACATGTTGGTGAGCAATGCCTTGTATCTTGACTGTGGCAATTGTCTTTTCATGGAAATGCTAGCATGCATCATAAAACATATGGAACAGTCATTTATGGTGGCTCACTACTAACAGGAACATGTGGTGAGAGCTAGGGTGGAGGTGTACATTGGCTTTCCGTGGGATTCCAATGTGTTTTCTTTCCTTGGCCTATCCCGCTTGCGCTAAAACAGTTTGGTTATTCTTAGCGACACTCATGGATGCTATCACACCTTAGGATGTAACTTTATTAAAAATGATTAATAAAGCTTTTGGAAAAAAGAGCAGTTTTCCAGCCAGTAGGTCTGCTGTCTTTAGTAATATGCTGCTTCTTCAACATTTGTCATCACAGTTTAGGGCTCTGAATCCCAAACTGAAAGCAAAACCCATCATATGTTTAAACTCCAAAGTTGAGAGACTTACGGTATATTTTCCAACGCCCTCAAGTTCGCCGTACTTCATGTAGGAAATATCTGCCTTCTTTTTGCCAACATCTACGTCGCCGGAATAGATCTGCTTGATTCCTGCGCCTTTTATCAATGGCACGCATTCATCACAGGGGCATTTTGTCACAAATATCATGGTTTTCTCCTCTGTTTTTATTTCTTGGCACCTACATGAATTAATAACATATGTTTTAGCAATAAGCCAAAATGGTGAAGTTTGCATTACAATATGTAACATGGGAACATTTCCCCCACGCACCCTTGCCCAGAACACAAACGCACTATTTTGTTTGCTCATTTGTACAGTGATTTAAAAAGTGATACCACTCGGGGGTGTGTGTAGAAAGTGGAGTGTCATCTTATTATGTTCAGCTCAAAAAGCTGTAAAGCAACGTTTTCTTTTATTGCTGTACTGCTATTAAAAAAAGTATTTAAGAAGGGGCGTTTGTCTAGTTTTAGGACTGTTTTAGAACACCAAATAGCTGGGCCTCCTTAACACCTGGAAGACTAGCTATACGAATCATGAGCTGTAACTTTTCAATATAGCCCAAAGAAAAGATGCTTGTGCTGTCCCCATGCATACTTCTTGCATGCACAGTTAGGCTCAGTCTGGAAGGCATTAATACAGATGATGTGTGGGCACTCCCAAAAGGGAGTGGCCACTGTGACCTCATCCAATTCCCTTTTACTTGGGAAAAGATCAATAAGAAGGGACACTGAGTGGTATATACAGTGTTTAACAATAAACCAGGAACAAAGCGCGCAGCCTGTTGAGATTAGTAGCAACCACCCAAGTGTCATACAAGAACAAGTATCTGTATTCTACAAGGGAAAATTCCTCCAAATGAAATGTTAGTCCCCATTCCCATAGAGTACCATAGGGCTCTAAGAGAATAGGGACTCGGAAGCGCAGGCACCATTGCTTCTGTGAATGGTCTGCCTACCGTGGCTGCTGCACCCGGCTGGGTCAGACCTGTCGGGCGCAGCAGCGCCGGCAGGCAAACTTGTACTTTACCGGTCCGGAAACAAGGGTGGCTGTGAGCTTACCGGCACCCTTGTTTCCGGACCGGCAAACTTGTAATGAGGCCCAGTGTCTCCAATGCCCATACTAGAGAGTCTGCCATGCAGTGCGTTATGATTATATTACTTATTGAACAAAGCAGGAAGTTCCAAAAGGATCAATGATCCTGACTAACCACGGTCGACTCGCCATCTGGGATGGACCAAAGTAGATGTAATAATTTTACTGAGTGCTGTACAGTAGTCATGATTTTGCTTGATGAGAATCCAATGTACCATAATTTCCTACAACAAATTGTAGCCGTTGTCCTACTACTTTTATATTAAATCTGATATTAAACAATCATTAAGAACTTTGCGTAGGATGCTAGCAGTGACTTAATTCACTTCAGAATTGTGGGATCGTCAGGAGAGCCAGAGGCTCCTTTGGCTTTGCCTATTTTGATTAGGAGTGGAGGAACTGAAAGGAGTCAAGTCATCAAAACTACACTGCAATGTGTTTGCTAGGGATGGTTGCTCCTGGAGCACAGATTTCTGGATTTTTTTTCATGCAAGAATTTAGGAATACTATTGTACAGTGGCACAATGTCAGCTCATTCCTTATCAGGGTAAGACCATTTTACTCACGAATGATGCAGTTTAGCTCCTTATGGGATTGACCAGTGTAATGTAGCCTGTCATAATCATACTTCTTTTCTGCCTGCACAATCTGCTGCTTAAAGAGTCTGGACACTAGTTGAAGATTTGCTTTCTCCGAGGGATCATAGTTCATTCTCCATTTGAGTTTTAATGTGTCTTTTCTTTTTAGTCCAAGGATAGTTCAGAGTTCAACCAGTTATTTCCTTTAGTCTATTTTTGTATTTGTGTATTCTATTAATGATATTTGCTTATCTATACCTTCATCTGAGTAATAAAATAATCATTTTGGTTACAGTGACTTTTACTTGGGTCTTTATTTTTAATTGAACTCTAAGTCAGTCTAATTAAAATAATTAATGAGTGATTGAAGGTAAAACCTTGTCCACACTCGGCTGGCATTTGACAGGGGTATGGTAAAGAAGGTGATATTCCCACCCCTCATCCGTAAAAAACACACATTGAGGGAAATCTTGTCATCAGCTGATCTTTCCACAAGTAGGCACTGCTCACTGTGCCCATAAAATATGCAGTTGATTGAAATTCCAACCAAAAGACATGATGGGTAGAAGGTTGTGAATTAATCTTAAACGCTGTTTTTATCTTATCTGTGCCATTGCAGAAGGGACCGTCATATGCAAATCAGTGTTGGTTCTGCCTTCAATGGGAGCAGACTAGACCGAACTGCTTGGCCACGTCCCCGCTACACAGAAACACATCCAACCTAGACATGTTTCGCCTTGTTGAGCCTCACAAGTGAGGCACAGCTTGGTTCCTTATGGTGCAGGGAGCAAAATGTCCCATGTTTAGTCATATGTTTTCTCACTAAGGGAGATACACTATAACCAAGAAATGTGTGATGGGTGGAAGGTTATAAATTAATGTTAACCACTGACCTTGTTCCGGGCAACCTTCCAACTCATTGTTTTTATCCAACTCCTCTTTGAGGCCGAGAGGAAACATACCACATTTCCAGCAGTCTTTAAAATATTTTTTAATTGCTTTTTTATAACGCGTCTAATACCGTACCTGAGTTCGGTTTCTAAGCGTGCATCTGGCATTCAAACGTTGCTTTACGTGGTCTTGCTTCCAAGACCAGCCTTGCCCCTGTGCTATCCTCTGTTAAAATAGAGCGGGGCATGTCCATAGAGTGGTTTGTGAGGAATGGAAATTAGTTTCAATACAGCTCTATGCTTTACTGGTAACCAGGGCAATTTTCGCAGGACCAGAGAAATAGGTGCATGTCTTGAGGTATTTGTTATAATCCGTACCACAGTATTTTGCACTACGTGAAACGGGTGCAGCATGGATTTAGAGGCACCTGCATGTAGGGCGTTACAAGAATCCGATCTGGAGCCAACAATTGCCCGAGCAATAGTTGAGCAGTGTTTTTCAGAAAGAAGTGGTCTAATCTGTTTGAGGAACATCAGATGGAAGTTTACCTGTGAACTAGAGTGGAATACAGGCTAAAACCTTGGATTTTTACTCTAGGTAAGATTTTAGAGCATGCCCAGCCAGCATAAATTTGGGATACATTGTTAATACATTATTCACCAGTCAGCACATTCAATCACGATGGAAACAATGCTGCTAATTCAGTGGCTGGTTGGAGAGGCCCAGACGAGAACCCAGGATATACAATGGGAGGCAGACTGATCCCAGGGATCGGGAACCTCCTCAAACCTGCAGACACCAGCCAGGAAGGGTGTGAAAAACCCTCAAGTCCAAGACTGAGATTAAGAGACTTGGGTTCTATTCGTTCCTTTATTTTTCCTTTCATGCTGTAAAATAATACTTTGTTTTTCACTACTTCTGGAGTCCTGCCTCTGTGTATCCCACTTGGCTATATGAAAGGTTCGAAGAATCCTCCGGTGATAGATGAAGTTTACTTTAAGAAAAGGAAAAGTCAGAGTATAAGACACTCCACATCTAGGAGGTCTTATAGAAGACTCAACACTTTCAACTGCCCATCTCAGAACCCCCATGAACTAGGATTCTAAAGTGACTTCTAACAGCAGAATGTAAACGCTTTTTAGTAGCTTTGAATGATTTACTTGTAATACGTTTTGCTTGGAATTGCCAAAATTGGGCTTGCAAAATATGCCAGACAGTTTTGAGAAGGCAGAAAAGGCAGAAAAGGAAAACAGGCCTGGCTTTGCAGCTAGGAGACATACAGACAAGTGCTTTTTGGTATACATCTAGGACTCTTTTCTAAGACAATGAGTGATTGCATCAGCGCATAAGCACTTCCTATCCACTAGGATGCACATAAATAAATCCACCCCTTTAACTTAATACCGTGACTAATGTTCTATTGTAGGTGACCTGCCTTGAGTTCTTTTAGTTCTGAGTAGAGGGCCCTGGACACATCACTCTAGATATTTTATACATGCGATTTGTGTTCTCAAGTGTAAGCATTGGAAATAAATATAATTCTGTTGACTTTGCAAATAGAGTTTATGGAATTTAGATCAGCAACTTCAGAGGCTAAAGAAAGGGCAATTACTTGCCTATAGCAATTTCCCGAGCCTTTTAGAACAGATCACTACGCCAGATGGTACTGTGTAAGGAAGGCATAGTATCAAACAATGAAGACAGACAAGTGGTTACAGTTCAAGGGTTCAAGGTTTGTTTATTGAACTTCAATGGGTTGGTTGAAAGCCTATCTCAACCTAAATCGAAGGATGGAAGCAGGCTACAACCATCAAATAATAAATAATGCAGTCCTAGTGGAGTCTCTGTCAAAATAAAAGGGCCTACACCAATAAACCTATTGCCAATCCTTACTTCTAAATACAAATGGTGTGGGATAACAAAGTATGCAAAAGAAAAGTGTTCAAGAAAGAATATGTCAGGATAGTTGAGAAGTTGGCTTCCCTTCCTCACCTTTTCTGCATGGGACAAGGCAGCACGTTCGAGCTTCGCACACTCTGAACGGTATCCTCATGGCAGAGAGGCCAAAGTATATGTATCAGGGCCTTCTGTGCCAAAGTCTCTTTACCATTCAAAGTCTCTTTAATGTAGAGGGCCTGACGTAATAAACAAGCACTAAAGTTCCTTTCTTGTCACGTTTGTCACATTCACAAGTTCTCAGGTTCACTATTCACCATGGGTCCCTCTCCTTCAGGTTCGGACCCCCTTCATCACAATATTCACAATTGGTCTCCCTAAATAGGGATCAGACCATGGATCACCCTGGTTCGGGTTTCAGACCGTGTCAAAATCGAAGACTTTCCATTGTGCAAAGGATTTTGCTTAAACCGTCGCAGGACTAATTCGATTCACTTCATTTCTCATCATTATATTTTGCTTTTCACAGTTCATCACTTTTAACTTGACACCTTACAGAGACCTTCGATTGAGCTCACTCGCGGTGCCAGACCACTCTGTCACAGGTGTGGTATCTTTCTTCTCTTACTTCAAACATCCATCAGCAATTCAGCTTTCCTTTCGTCTTTCATCACACGCGTTACAAATCTGCCTTCTTGCGCTCGTTATACAATGTTGCCGCTTGCAACCTTGACTTTAACACAAACCGGTCTTGCACCGGTCTCCCAACTCACCGGCTGTGTTAATCTTACTGGTGCTGGTTTAATCTTGAAGCCAAGGACCGTACCATGGCGGCTGCTGCTCCTCCCCGACTTGATCAGCCATGCAGGAGGGCCCTGGGTATCTCTGACACACAATGCAGGATTCTTCAGTCTTGTTTCTTGGTCTTACACGTTTCGATCTAAAAGACTTTGGAAAGCAACTGTTTTCTGCCAGAAAGGTCAAGGGTATCTCCCTCCAGGTGCACCCTTCTTGGTTTGACGTCTTTCTCCCCTCGTTCATCTGCCGTCTCGAAAACACTGTTCCTTTGTGTGCTTTGCCTCGCTCAGAGTGTGCTCTCGCGCTCCGCCTTTTATCAGTGGGGGGAAGCTTAATGGAAGTCAGGTGTGAGTGGTTACCATTCATTGCCTGACCATAGTATTGGGGCATGTCAGGTAATATGCTCGGATGTGAGTGTTTTCTCCCAGAGCGGGCTGTCCAGGGGATACTGCATCTCGCCGTCAGGTGTCCTACTCCCACTCCCTGAAGACCCCTCACCCATGTGATGCTCCCGCACTGGTCCACCCCAAGGGTCTGGATCCAAAAGGCGATGGCCGTGCCCGGGCCACCTGAGAGAGAGATCCCCGGGGACTAGCGGATGAGACACCTTCTGGTTTCCCACAACTGCAATAATTGGCATTTCTAATTACCTCATTGTCTGGGATGGAACCCCAACACTTATCACACAAATGTTTAAAAATCTCTATATTGATCTCTCATTCTCAGACAAAACTAACTCTATGGTTAAGAGCACATACCTCCAACACAAGCTCCTTGAAGACAATGCCTTGTCTAGAGCTCAGGAACTGCGTGGAATTAATCAGGATTCTTGGCCTTTCTTGGCTGGATTAGTGGAATTCTAGGCACACCAAAAAGACCAAGAAAACTTCAGACTGCAAATCAAAGAAGCAAAAATGGGTCTTCTTAACCTTCGGTAATGGGACCATGCCACTTCCTCCATGAAAGCGATACACTGGCTATCAATATAAAAAGTTTCTCATAATATCATATGCTGTCATGATGCCTACCCCCGGGGAACCAGACCAGGTCCAGCAACCCCGGAAGCAGGCATCAAGTTATTTTGAGCAAGCCCAAAAACCTCTGCTAGGGGCTGTTTGGGTGCGGTCCTGGTGCCTATGGCTCCAGGCTCATATGGAGAGTCAGTCCTGGCGCCATAAGCGCCAGGCTCATAGAGTTGAACTTACTTGAGGCAGACCATGCTGCAAGCTTACCTGATGCAGACCATGCTGCAGAGCTCCTAGCCAAATGAGGCTTGGAAGGGACTATTTTACCTAGGGACTATTTTTTTACTCGGGTGGGGCTGGGGAGGAATACTTACCTGGGACTACTTTGGAGGCTATTTAAACCACGCCCGAAGAGCAGCACACACTTCGCATTATTCTGCATCCAGCAGTGTAATGCTTACCGTGTCTGCAAGCCTGCATCCAGTCTTCTGCCACGCCCACCTCGAGTCTGCAGCTCCTAGAAAAAGGGAGGAACAGAAGGAGAAGAGGTTAGAATAAGAGCAAAACCTTCGATCCTTACCTGAATTCCGGATCCACCGCGCCTTCGAGCTGGAAGAAAGAAGCATTTTACACGCACCGCCTCGCCTGCTGCAGCGCCGCGCTGAACTCACCGGCCTTCGCAGCATCCTCACGATCCACCGCATCCTTCTACACGTTCCCGCCGCACTCTGGCACCTAAGGGGAACACAAGAACAGCAAAGGTGAGCCAAGGGAATAAACAGAGGCAATAGTAACTACCCCCATAGATTTACACGATTACCGCCGGGGGTACTATTCCTCTTCACGGGTCGGCGCAGTCTCCATTGCATCCTCGCCGTACCCCGGCCCCTAAGGGGAACAAAAGGACAACAAGGTTAGACGAAGGGACAAACAAGGGGAACTCTTCTCACCACAATAGATTTACCTAATTTTACTGCCGGAGACATTATTCCCCGAACTTCATATTTTCTCTCCACACCTGAATAAGGGAGCAAGCCACAGGTTACATTCTGGCCTTATTTTATTGAACTGTGTAGGATAAGCCAAATCCTTACCTGAACTTCATCAGCTACCACGAGGAACCCTTTGCTGGGGTCAAACTGCAAACTGTAAGGAATCGGACAAGAGTGAAAGTCAGACATGTGAACTCTTACGAACTACATACTTTTCGGAGTCAATATTGTTCTGGAACTCACCAATTCCTTCGAGCCAGTGAAGCAACTGGTTATCAACGCGCCCCTGCGGTCAATGCAGGATGGAGAGCTCCTCTTTTCAAACCATCAGGTGAGACTATAAGAGGGGACATCAAAGGTGATCTGTGGGGAGAACAGCGGGGGTGGGGGGATTTACGCTCAACCCCACGGGTGGTTAATTCCCTTTCTCCATTTACAGAAGAATATTCCTACAGGTCAAGCAAACGAAGCTAGGTGGGCCGGTCCAGTCTGTCATCTCGGCCCTACGCGTCACATTGGTGGAGACCGCAGCTGTCCAGTTCAGATCGACGCCTCTGTGGGAGCCAGGTGAGCGTAACAGAATGCGAAGCCTACCGACAAATTCCCACCTGGGTGTTATGGATACCTCAGAGACTGACCAATTGGCCCAATTACTAGGGGAACTGAGGGCTGAAGTGCATTCCGCCCGTCAAGAAACCAATGCTCTTAGGAGAGAACTGATTTTGTCAAAGGAGCGAACCGATTACCTTGCTAGGCAACTATTGCAAAGCCAGGCTGGACAAGCACCCCTACCTGGTTCCGGGGGAAAACCAGCTCCTGTGTTATCGAGTAACCCTGTGCAAATAAACCTACCAGGAAATATTCCATTAGCCCCACCCGAACGCTTTGCCGGAGATCCCAAAAGGTTCACCGTGTTTATGAACCAATGCCGCTTGCACTTTTTATGCAGACCTGGAACCTTCCCAAACGATCAAGCCAAGGTAGCCTTTGTATTGTCATATCTCAGCGGCAGTGCAGCTGATTGGTCAATTCCACTAGTTACTCAGGATGACCCAATTCTTCGGGATTTTCAGGGCTTTCAAACTAGCATGCAAAGACTATTTGCCCGGCACTCCCAAGGACAGGCCCTGGATAACAAACTTTTGTCCCTACGACAGGGTTACCAGGACCGTCTATCCTACATCGCAACCTTTAATAGGTTAATAGTGGAAACTGGATGGCCTGAGGTAAAACGAATCACGTTATTTCATCAAGGGCTTCGAGGAGAACTCAAGGATGTCTTGGCTCAAGTCGTGAACCCACCTCAAGACTGCGCTGAATATATAGACCTAGTGGTCCAGTTAGATCACAGACTTCAGAACAGAAAGGCTGATCGAGCCAAGTTTGAGAATCGGGTTTTGGTCAAAACCCATGCTAACCCCAAAGGAGCAGATGCTTCAGAACCCATGCAAATCGGAGGGGTTAAAGGACCCTTAACCTAGAAGGAAAGAGAAAGGAGACGGCAAATGCAATTATGTCTATATTGTGGAACTTCTGGACATTTTCTATGGGAATGCCCTGTAAAACCACCCAAGAAGGTGGTAGGAGCTGCTGATAATAGCCATATGGAGTCAGACTCGGGAAACGGCCATGCCCGACGAGCGTAGGGGTCCGCTTGCCGAGCTTAAAGAAGGATACTCAGACCTTGCATTTCATCATACCAATGGTCCTCGTAGATCCAAGGCAGCCATTGCGTATGCACGCACTAAGGGCATACATTGATAGTGGGGCCATAGGAAACTATGTGGACTATGAATTGGCTTCCAGGATGAATCTACCTCTCTGGTGAAAAACCACCTCAGATGTCATCACCACAGTCGATGGAACTGAAATAGCCTCTGGGCCTGTAACTCATTCCACCGCAGAGATGACACTATTGGGTCAGGATGGGCATCGAGAGACTATTGTGTTTGATCTAATCAAAGCCCCACAGTTCCAAATAATTCTGGGGATACCTTGGTTGGAAACACAATACTTGTATTGATTGGCGAGAGAAGAGAATAACCTTCCCGGATTGTGCACAAACCTCTTACCCAAAAAAATATCAGAACGCAGGCCTGGCCACAGTACCCACAGCAGTCATGCAACTACCTCCAGAATACCAAGAATTCAAGGATGTCTTCCAAAAAGAACAGGCAAACACCTTACCTCCTCACAGATCGTACGATTGTCAAATCGATCTCATACCCGGTGCACAACCCCCTTGTAGCAGGATCTATGCCCTTACGGAACCTGAGAACCTTCACCTATGACAATACTTAGACCAGTACCTTGCCAATGGCTTTATTCGCCCATCCAAGTCCCCTGCATCTTCAGCCTTGTTCTTCGTGCCCAAAAAGGAAGGTGACCTCAGAACGTGCATAGACTACCGCGCATTGAACCAGATAACTGTTAAGAACCGATACCCGTTGCCTCTGATCCCTGAACTACTAGACCAAGTGAAGGACGCTTGTATATACACTAAATTAGATCTTCAAGGGGCATACCATCTAGTACGTGTAAAAGAGGGCGACGAATGGAAGACTGCTTTCCGCACTAAGTATGGGTTATTCGAATACCAGGTAATGCTTTTCGGGTTGTGCAATGCACCAGCAGCCTTCCAATACTTCATGAACGATGACCTTCGTGAACTTATTGACGTTGTGTTGTCGTGTATATCGATGATATTCTAGTATACTCCTCTTGAGAATCTGACCATGTGAAGCACGTCCGAGCAGTCCTTGAGAAATTGCGCCAGCACAAACTATTTGCAAAACTAGAAAAATGCGTTTTTCATGCCACAGAAGTTGAATTCCTTGGGTTTATCGTGACCCTAAGGGAGTCCGAATGGACTCGCGAAAGGTGGACGCAATCCTTAAGTGGCCATCACCAAGTTCAGTTAAATGAGTACAAAGCATGCTCGGCTTTGCCAATTTCTACCGCAGATTCATCCCAGATTTTTCACATGTCGTACATCCCATCACAGCACTCTTACAAAAAAATAAACGCTTTATGTGGATTGAAGAAGCTGAAAATGCCTTCCAAGAGCTGAAAGCGAAATTCACGTCTGCACCTGTGTAAAAGCACCCGCGCCCTGAACTTCCATACATAGTGGAAACTGATGCATCCAGTCTAGCCATGGGAGCTGTCCTGTCTCAAAAGGACCCTGAAACTGGCCAGCTTCACCCAGTAGCATTTTGGTCCAGAAAATTCTCGGCACCCGAGTTAAACTATGCCGTTACCGACAAGGAGTTAATAGCCATTAAATCCGCCTTCAAGGCTTGGTGGCACTATCTTCTCGGTGCCAGGCATACCTTTACTGTGATCACCGGAACTTACAGTATTTAAAAACAGCCAAGGCCCAATCGTCACGTCAACTCCGATGGGCATTGTTCTTTGCCGAGTTTGATTTCGTGATAAACTATCGACCAGGTTGTAAGAATGGTAAAGCAGACGCCTTAACCCGAATAGGGATAGGAGAGGCAGAAGTGAACCCAGAACCAGTACCTATAATTTCCGAACAAAGGATTCTTGGCATGACTACTTGTTAGGGAGAATTCTCTCTTTAGGCTGAATTTCCTAACCTAGTGAGTCCCCCAGCAGCTTTGCTGGATTTCTGGAGTTAGTTTTTTTTCTCCTGCCAAGAGTGAGACTCTTTTTCTCCCACTCTTGGATATGATTTGTGTTTTATGGGCTATGGGGTCCTTTAGTCCATAGGGTCTCATGTGTTTTTACGATGTGTGTTACACAGCACCCTCCGTGCAGTAACACAGGGGTGTCATAATGACACCCCACCATAGACTCCATACCCTGGGACTGACTACTGTCTCCCAGGGCATGTAAAGTCACCATTGGCTTTACTAGTCCCAAATTATTAACAGAAACCAGTACAAACCATCATATTGTGGACGTACTGGTCGGGGCAATTCGATTGCCCCGGGGTCTGTTAGTCGAGGGGGCACGTCTCCTTCCCCCCTGATCGAGTTTTGGCTGGTGGCAGCAGAAACTACTTTTTATATTCGACCGCGAATATTTCCCTATGGGATTTTCCCATTGTTCGAGGCTACCAACTTTAATTATTTAATTCTCATAGCCTCGAACATACCGCCGGTTTATTTAATTAATATTAATTCGCCGGTTGGTATTTTTTGCCAGGACTCGATTCTAAAATGGCGTTTGTGTTCTCTTCTGTGACTCTAACCCAAGTCAAGCCCTTTGTTCCACTTTTAAGCGGGCCTCTCCACAGAAGCCTCCAAAAGTGGTGCCACTCTGTCTGGGTACCACAGGGGGTGTGGGAGGGGGTTTAGGCACCCTGGACTGAGTTGCCCTGGTAACTCAAGTCGCACTCTTGTGTGATTGGCCCAAGTGGTGAGCCGGCCGGCTCACCACTTAGCATGTTTGATTGACAGCTAGGCTGAGTGAATGGGGGTATGCTGCATAAAAGCAGGGCTTTGGGGACTGAAACTTCAGAAGTCGCCACAGGACCTGAGAATCCGACGAGGGAGAAGCTGAGCCAACCTACCACGACAACACCACCGGTGGAGCCCTGTGGGACCGACTCACCACTTCCCGACGACAGAGAAGATCTCCCGGCTGGAGAGGCTTCTTCCCCTGACTGGTGGGCACAACCAGTTTACCTTCTTTCTTCGCACCCCAGACCGGTTTGTGGTTGAACTGCCCGTGCCAAGCACCCCGGCAGCCGGATAGCCATTCACCACTGAACTGCGAATCAACGGACCGCTCCTTGTACCTGAGAAACTCCGCGGCTGGTTTCTTCCCTGGCAGGGCAACAGACTCCTTTCTTCCTCCCCGACGAGATCCTCTCTTCCCCCGGACGAAGCACCGACTTGCATCCGCTGCCAGGAACAACTGCCCCCGCTGGAGTGTTCTCACCACTTTAAGGTACCGTGTCCGCCAGGCATCCCTTTCTAAAGATTGCTACAAGGTAATAATAACACCTTAACCTTCTGGACTGGGCTGGCCGCGTTGACCCTCTAACTGGTCCCTTTCTTTGGTCCAACTCCTTTTTGAACCGTTACAAGACTTTCGTGCACTGCAACCGTGTGACCTTGGACACATTTCGTTTGGATCCTCTTAAGCGGATCCGGCCTACTGACTCTGAATTCCTAGTGTTACTTTGCCTTCCTCCTTTGTTGTGTTCGTGAAAAAGTGTTGGGATCTGTTTCAATTTATTCTCTGTTTTTCTCTCCCTTTAAAAACAAATTATTAGAGTGCCATCTGCGTTAAGCGCTCACCGCTGTCTGTAAATAAGTGGGGCTTTACTTAAGACTTGTCTTATATTCTTTTAAGGGAGTGTATATCTTTTAGTGACCGTGTTTTTGAATTGCTTACTATTAGTGCCTGTGTGTTTTTCTAGATGTGGTTTTAAATAAATAATTATATCTCTTTTACACCAAGCCCTGGTCAGTGTTTACTTGTTCTATTGTGTTCTCTTGACCTATTGTGAATACTCTGTCTACTGCCTAACTCTTCTTGAGGGAAGTCTGACTGCTCAGCCACAGCTACCAAGTGAATCTGTGTGTTACAGACTGCTACCAAGTGGGTTTACTGCCAAACACCTGTAGTCCTAAATCTTTTGCAGTGGTCCCAGAGGGAACTGCACATGTTTCTGCCTAACACTACTCTAAAGACACTAGAGGACATTCAGGTAAAGATCTAGCAACTCTTTGGTCCTACAGCCCTGCAGGACCGGGTAAAGAAAGGCCCGGACTACTCTGTCACCAATGATCTGCCTTATTACCAAGGGCGGCTATTTCTGCCACACAAGGAACTACAAGAGCTAGTCATTTCCCGTTATCATGGTACCCTAATGGAGGGGCACCCAGGTATTGCAAAAACTGAAGCTAAAATTAAAAGACAATTCTGGTGGCCCACCTGGCGAAAGGATATTAAATAATTTGTGATGTCTTGTGGCATTTGCGCCCAAAACAAAAGTCAAAAGAAAAAACCAGCTGGACTCTTACAACCTTTAGACATTCCGCCTACACCATGGCACACCTTATTGTTAGACTTTATTACCGATCTACCTCCTTGTAATGGGTTTAACAACATTCTAGTTACTGTAGATCTTTTTTCCAAGATGGCCCACTTTATTCCTTTAAAAGGACTACCTTCAGCCTCAATCCTGGCCAAAGAATTCCTCGAAAACATTGTTCGCATACATGGATTTCCGTCCGTGTTGGTCTCTGACCGGGGCAGTCAATTCATTTCACATTTCTGGAAGAAATGTTGTCAATTGGCGCAAATCGACGTGAGATTATCGACCAGTCACCACCCCCAGACCGATGGTCAAACGGAGAGGACCAACCAGACTCTTGAACAATATCAGCGTTGTATGTTACATCAGACTGAGAGTAATTGGAAGGACATTCTTTGGATTGCCGAATATGCATACAATAATTCAGTACATTCGGGAACTTCACAAAGCCCCTTTTATGCCCTATATGGGCACCACCCTCGAACCTCAGACCTTGACTCACCCCAACACTTAGAAATGCCCGCAGTGGACAATCTACACGCTATGATCACACAAGCCTTTAAGGAGGCAACTGCACATTTAAGACAGGCGAAGGAGAAATATAAGAAAGATGCTGATCGGCATAGAAGTGATACTCCACAGTACCAGATAGAAGACCAAGTATGGTTGGCCACAAAACACATTCCTCTCAAGGGAACACGGACCTTTAACCCTAGATATTTGGGACCTTACTCGATTAAGGCCATTATCAACAGGGTGGCCGTCAAGTTGACTTACCTGCTAATATGCGAATTCACCCCGTCTTTCATGTGTCACTTTTGAAGCCAGTGCAACCAGGGACAAGACTAACCAAGCCACCAGACCCCATCCTTATAGACGGGGAACCCAAATTTGAAGTTAAGAACATCCTGGACTCCAAGATGGTGAAGGCAAAACTTTTTTATTTAATCGACTGGAAGGGTTACGGACCACATGAAAGGTCTTGTGAACCTAGTGACCACGTGCATGCACCTCGATTGGTGAAAAGATTCCACCAAGATTTCCCAGACAAACCAAAACCACGGGGAAGAACGACTTTAGGAGGGGCCTTGGGGGGGGGAGTGCTGTCATGATGCCTACCCCCGGGGAACCAGACCAGGTCCAGCAACCCCGGAAGCAGGCATCAAGTTATTTTGAGCAAGCCCAAACACCTCTGCTAGGGGCTGTTTGGGTGCGGTCCTGGCGCCTATGGCGCCAGGCTCATAGAGTTGAAGACTTATCTGAGGCAGACCATGTTGCAAGCTTACCTGATGCAGACCATGCTGCAGAGCTCCAAGCCAAATGAGGCTTGGAAGGGACTATTTTACCTAGGGACTATTTTTTACTCGAGTGGGGCTGGGGAGGAATACTTACCTGGGACTACTTTGGAGGCTATTTAAACCACGCCTGAAGAGCAGCACACACTTTGCGTTATTCTGCATCCAGCAGCGTAACGCTCACTGTGTCTGCAAGCCTGCATCCAGTCTTCTGCCACGCCCGCCTCAAGTCTACAGCTCCTAGAAAAAGGGAGGAACAGAAGGAGAAGAGGTTAGAATAAGAGCAAAACCTTCGATCCTTACCTGAATTCCGGATCCACCGCGCCTTCGTGCTGGAAGAAAGAAGCATTTTACGTGCGCCGCCTCGCCTGCTGCAGCGCTGCGCTGAACTCACCGGCCTTCGCAGCATCCTCACGATCCACCGCATCCTTCTTCACGTTCCCGCCGCACTCTGGCACCTAAGGGGAACACAAGAACAGCAAAGGTGAGCCAAGGGAATAAACAGAGGCAATAGTAACTACCCCCATAGACTTACCTGATTACCGCCGGGAGTACTATTCCTCTTCACGGGTCGGCGCAGTCTCCATTGCATCCTCGCCGTACCCCGGCCCCTAAGGCGAACAAAAGGACAAACAAGGTGAGACGAAGGGACAAACAAGGGGAACTCTTCTCACCACAATAGATTTACCTCATTTTACCGCCGGAGGCATTATTCCCCGAACTTCATATTTTCTCTCCACACCTGAATAAGGGAGCAAGCCACAGGTTACATTCTGGCCTTATTTTATTGAACTGTGTAGGATAAGCCAAATCCTTACCTGAACTTCGCCAGCTACCACGAGGAACCCTTCGCTGGGGTCAAGCTGCAAACTGCAAGGAATCGGACAAGAGTGAAAGTCAGACATGTGAACTCTTACGAACTACATACTTTTCGGAGTCAATATTGCTCTGGAACTCACCAATTCCTTCGAGCCAGTGAAGCAACTGGTTATCAACGCGCCCCTGCGCTCAATGCAGGACGGAGAGCTCCTCTTTTCAAACCATCAGGTGAGACTATAAGAGGGGACATCAAAGGTGATCTGTGGGGAGAACAGCGGGGGTGGGGGGATTTACGCTCAACCCCACGGGTAGTTAATTCCCTTTCTCCATTTACAGAAGAATATTCCTACGGGCCAAGCAAACGAAGCTAGGTGGGCCGGTCCAGTCCGTCATCTCGGACCTACGCGTCACATTGGTGGAGACCGCAGCTGTCCAGTTCAGATCGACGCCTCTGTGGGAGCCAGGTGAGCGTAACAATACATCATGCATAGTCACAGTGCACCCTAGAGCAAGGTTCCACTCACCTATTTTATCTACCTTTCCAGAGCATGAGTCAAGATGACAGAGTGACACGGACGATTGAAAACTCTGCCAGGCCACTTCTCAATTGGTTACATTTCACCCATGTGCGCCTCCAATTACTGCAATTCAACCTCCCTTATCTGCCTGGCTGACTGCCTGGACACTGTAGAGCTGAATTGCCGCAAGGAAGAACCATGGAAAACCATCATGGCACAGAGGACCCTCCCCCCGGGGCCGTCTGGAGCAGACATCTGTTGGAGTTGGGCTCTTGCAGATAGATCAATGGGAGTCCAATTCTACTGAGTCACAGAACTCCTCTATTGAGTCTCAGTTGGAGAGGAGGCGAGTGCCTTGTTTCTTTTTTTAAACATCTTTATTTATTGTTTTTTTTTGTGAGACAAGAGGGTGACAGCGCAGGTCAACAAATACAGGAATGAGCGGATAAAAGAAACGCATGAATATACAATGTTACTTAGAAAACAAACATAGGATTGTAATACACTGTCCAATTTTGCATCAACTTATGACACTCAAACCCTTATCTGGCAATCAAAGCAAGGCTGGATATTTGTACAGTTTGGGCTTGTGTGCCCCCGTGGTAGATGTCTAGTGTATAGTGGATGAAGGAAAGCCAGGTAGCAATGCAAGAGGTATACCTCCCTTCAGTTAGAGACAAGATTTTTCCAGAGGCTAACATTTCCCAGATTTCCCAACACCACATTGCAAACCCTTTCCCCTTCCTACAATTAAACCAACTGTTTACAGTCTTCAAAAGGTGAGTGGAGCTCCATCTTTAAAAAAAATGGCCTAAGTTTGTTCAGGCCCCCAGAGGTCCAGGAAGAGAATGCTGATACATGTTTGCCAGGGGTAGACGCAGGATTGCAAACAACTGCCCGGCCCATAGGGGTGCTCTACCTTTTAGTTGCAAAATCCCAGCATGAGAGTGTGTGGGAAGTCGAGGAAAGAAGAGTAGGACCAGCCGAGTTACAGCCCAACTTAACAAATGGTAGCAGTTCTCTTTCCGCAATAGGCATCTCTTGACTATTTTAGGTTTGCGGTATTGCCAAATGTATGCAAGAATTTTTCAAACTACCATCAAAACTTCACTTCACAACTACTTTTGAAAAATAAAGAACTAGGCCATGTAAAACCATTACAGCAGGATTTTCCCTTTTAACAGGTGCAACTTCTGCGCTGGGACAGCAGTCGGGAGAGCTTAGAAGTGATGGATCAGTCTTGGGACAATGGTCATCTGTACTGCTGTAACTCGGCCTAACCACAAGATCGTTTGCCTGTGCCACCGCTTTAGATCCAATTCTACGTTAGCCAATAATGATGGGAAAATGGCAGTATACAACGATTTGGTGGAACTAGGGATTTTAAGGTCAGATATTCAATATAGTCCTGCTTCCATGTAATCGGGCAGATCTCAGCAAATGTCTCAAGGTCCACAGGTGATAGTGCAGCTAAGAGCCCCAGGGATTTAGAAAAATTGACTGCAAACTCAGAGACCTCCCGAAGTCTTTCAGTTCGACCATCAGGACAGGGACCGACCGTCTAACCCCAGTCAGTGAGAGCAGGATATCAGCATAAAGGGAGATTTTGTGTTCCTGGAGCTGACATGGGATACCCCGAATGTCGCAGTGATCATCAATACAAACCGCTAGGGGTTCCATAAAGAGGACAAAAAGAAGGTGGGACAGGGGACCCCCCCGTCTCGTGCCTCAGAGAACCCTAACCAAGGAGGTAGCTTTTCCATTGAGTAATACCTGGGTAAGCAAAGCGGAGTATATAGCTAGTATGGACTTTTGGCATCTCAGTCCCAAGCCCGACCTTTGTTGAACAGCTGCGAGATGGGCCCAGTTCAACTGGTCAAAAACCTTGTGAGCATCGAGAGCCAAGAGACCAGCTTTCGCATGCATCTTACGAAGTTTAGGCCTTTTCTAATGTTATCATGCGCGGACCGGCAGGCGATAAAGGCAGTCTGTCCTAAGTGGACCACGGTTGGCAGGACCGTCATCAGCTGGGAAGCAAGGACTTGGATATATTTTAGCAGTGTCATTTATAACAGTAATCAGGCCCTATGAATCGAGAAGTTTAGGTTTCAAAATCAACATGGTCGAGGTCTCGAGCATTGTAGGCATCATTGTACCGGTGTCTGGGAAGGAGTTAAAGAGTTGAGTTAATTGAGGGGAGAGAATCTCGCAATATGACTTGTAGAACTCGAAGGTAAATCTGTCAGTAGTTCCCCTGTCTGTTTGCATCTGGGGGATGGTGGGGTGGGTACCATCCCCACATGATATTTGTGCACATAAGCAAGTTCATTCTTTCCCGTGAGGTGGAGCACCCTCTACTCAAAGCCTCGGCATTGCTCCAGGCACTATATTTAGCCAGTTTATGGACTGGTTAGCCTTATTCCCTCTAGTATAGTAATACAGGTTTTGTCTTAGGCAGGGCCTGAGAAGTGTACTCAGCTAGTTGGGCATTCAGCTTGGCTCTAGCAGTACATAAGTGTCACCTCACTCTCAGAGAGCCCGAGAGCTTATGTGCAGCGTCCTTTAGCCAGACCTACTCTTCCAAGTCACCCTGGTGGCGGGCTCTAGCATTCAGATAAGAAGGCGTCACACTCATGACCTCCACCCTGACCACTGCTTTCATAGTGTCCCAGACCGTGCCAAATGACATGTCATCCGTGAGGATATTTTAAAAATAAGAGGTAATCCATGTGCCAACCACCCGGCAGATCACTGTGTCCTTAAGTATCGGGTTATACAATCAACTACTCTTAGCTCCTGGAGGAGTTTCATGGAGGCAAGCGAGTTTCTGAAGTCAGCTCTAGTAGTCTGTAGTATCTTGTCCATATTTGGGTCAGGTGCAATGTATTCAGGAGATCCAGAAAAAAGAAGTCCTGCCAGTCATTATGGGGAATATACAGCAACAAATGTGAAGGTATTACCCCATAAATGATCCCTTGACCCCCAGGTACCTCCACCCTAAGTCACGCAGAACCCCAGTTGAAAAAGGGCATCGATTTGCCAAACAAGACAACTACACCCCTTCTCTTGGTCCCACTAGAAGCAGACCACCCTGGCGAGAAGCGAGCATACATAAACCTCTTCTCATCAGCTCTCAGGTGGGTTTCTTGGAGGAAGATCAGATGGGGAGAAGTCAATTAGCTTAGACAGAACGGATTTCCGTTTGACAGGCGAGTTTAAGCCCTGGACATTCCACGTGAGGACAGTGTACAATCTTGCTATTTATGAACCATGCCAGCCTTGTGGCGTATATATAAATTCCATTAAACAGTGATCCGCTGGGCCTGCCTTCACATAAATCCTGTAAGTGCTGTCCGCCCTCTGTCCCAACGTTTGAGCATACCCACTCCCCCAAAAATGGAAAATACTTCCAATAGATCACAGCGGGCAACAGTATCTTACACGCGAGTAGTAACCATCCGAGACATGTAATTGCCAATATTCTGTACAGAGAGATCCTCAGGTTGAAAAGAAACTGTAGCACATGATCAGCATATATGACCAATGTTGATCAATTAAGAAATGTAGTCAACGAAGATAGAAGTATCGCAAACTGAAAGAATCAATGACCAAAGCTGAGAATATCATGAGAGAATTTCTATTGAAAGACAAACCTAAAAATATCATACAAACATCAACTACCAAATTCATCACAACCTACAGCTCAGAGGCATCAACCATGCGGAAATTGCTAAACAAGTACTGGCATCTATTGAAACTAGATGATAATGTCCGTGAGCACCTGGATGAAAAGCCACACATATGTTATCAGAAAGCCCCCACCTTAAAGAACATGATTAGCCCTAGTCATCTGAAACCTTTGAAAACAAAAGACCTTAGAAGCATACTGGACCAGAATCCTTTACTTGGCATTTATAGATGTGGTAACTGTAAACTATGCACTCAAATTTCGAATGGAACCAAAAGCATTGTCCTGCTAAATGGCAAAGAGAAGCAAATATTACAACTAATGAATTGCAACAGCAAATTTGAAATATATGGTATAATGTGCATCGGCAAAAAACGATATATCGGGAGCACAATCAGGTCTCTGAAGACAAGAGTCTGAACATTTGCAAACAAACCGGAATAAAGATCTAAGATACCCACTTCTGTATGGACTATACAGACTCAAATGTTGAACAGATGACAATCTATGGGCTAGAGCAGATTCAAGTCCTACCAAGGGGTGGAAATAAAGAGCTAATATTGAGGCAAAAAGAAGCAAAGAAGTGGATTTGCCTCATGGACACTTGCGATACAGGATTAAACTGTGATGAGTATTTTATTTGGTTGTAACTATATCTGTATGCACTAATTGATGTTGATGCACAATTAACTTTAATATGCTAAAAATAATCCAAGAGATATAGTAAGTAAGACAATGCAGTATTAAAAGACTAGGGTACTGTAAATGAGATACTGAACTTTGATAATTGGCTAAACTTTTATTTCCAAGCTCAAACAATTTTGAAAAAGAAGTAATTTAGATGATCCAATACATGACAAGATCTTAGTATCCAGGTATATCCAATATGCCTATATACCATGACCTATGTAAAAGCATAATAATGTTTTACTATAACGGTTGTGATACCAACAAATTGTTCTATTTAAAGTAGAAAGGCTCACCCATTTACATCTGGTTCATGTTCTCTCAAGTATCCTCTTTTGATGATAATATAACAAAAATAAAGATTTAGGTTTATGCTCTACTAGTATCCTTTATTGTAAGGAAAGAACAATAAATTAGACTTAACGTCTCTCACTTTAAGCATACATAAAAAACTGGGATATAAATACGCGGTTAACTTTAAAACACTATAACATTATCCTCCAGATGGCCGCGGCGCAACGACGTAATCGCGCATGTTCTGATTTTGCGTGATGATGTCATTGCGGTGTCTTCCGGCGCTTAAAAACCTGTGAAATTCACAAAAGATTTATGAAACAGATCGGCTGCATCATCCTTAGGGCCAAACGGATCCCATCTCCTAAGAAGGCTGAAATTGTAACCTTAGGTAAGTGGATTCGCTAACTCTATGCATCCCATCTTTTCCAATACAGCTAAAACAAGCAACTCTCCCAGAAACTATAGTATTTGAATTGCTCACACATTTTGTAATTTGTGATTATGCTCTCTTACCTTGTCTAATTCCAGTGACTGAAATTCTCTGGATTTAAAAAAGAATTAAGATTACAACTCTATGGAATCTATTCAAATTAAAGCAAGTACACACCAGAAACTATATGTGTTTTAGGTCAGTAGCCCCTCTAAAAGTTAACTACTCATGTGACCTTTTCAGTCTTAACTAGTTAAGCCGGCAGAGCATATTTCAAAATTAAAATAATGCAGGAACCTGGCACTGACTGACCAATTAAGCTCAAAAATGTGAAAAAGTAGATTGTTTTATTTTTAATATGTGTGTAATATTTTCCTTTAAAATTTTGGCTTTTCATTATGTATAATATGAGTGGATTTTTATGTTTACTAAGGTATATGGAACTTTCCTTTTAATAGATACTCTCCTGAAGAGCCCTCTGAACCCAAGAGGGTGAAACACGTGTAGAAAGTTCACACTTTGCAAACAATTAAAGGATATGCCCGCGGAAATAAACAGAGTGGAACTGTCATTTTTTGGCGCTCAACTGGAAATTGAATATTAGACTTACAGTTTGGCGCAATTAGGACTATACGTACCTCCAGAACATGCCATCCTTGTGGCATATATATAAATTCCATTAACCAGTGATCCGCTGGGCCTGCCTTCACATTAATCCTTTTATGTGCTGTCCGCCCTCTGTCTTTGTGTTTGAGCATACCCACTCCCCCCCAACAATGGGAAATACTTCCAATTGATCATCAGTGTAACCAACCATATCAGTGTAACCAACCATACAGGTCGTTAAGCGACCAAAGACTAAATACAGGGCAACTAGTAACAGGGAGAAACATATCCCTGAACATTTAACAAGAACCATGTTTGCCTACAGCTAAGCAAGCTATTGCTGACTTGGAGCCCAGAGGGTTAGCAAGAACTCTAGAGTCAGTGAGTGCGAGTCGTGGAAAACATCCAGAGATATTCAAGTCATAAGTCATTGTTACACTTGGGATCACACAGGAAGATCTGGCTCTTTCTTCCTCATCGGGCCCTTCCCCACCATGGACTATGGGCCCAAAGAACCCTGGTGCCCGCTCTAGCCAGAGGGCCCAGGGCCAGCTCCGTCGCAGCAGGCGATGTCCCCAAGTCAAGGGAGAGAAGCTGCTCAGGGTCCTTCATCGTGGCAATAGACCATGATCGAGTCAAGTGAGCCAAGTGGACGGCGGTGGGAAACCCTCATCTGTAGTGAATATCCTCCTCATAGAGCCATTCCGTGAGTAGCCGGAGTGATTTGTGCTTGAATAGAGTTACAGAGTTACTCCCAACTAAGTCTTGGTATAGAGCCAAGGTAGATCCTCGAAATCGAATCTCCTTCCTTTCGCGGGCTAAAGTCAGGATCTTTTCCTTTAGCTCATAGAAGTGGACTCTTGTGAGGACATCCGGAGTGTAATTTTCACGCTCAGGACCCATCAAAAGGACTCAGTGAGTCCTATCCAGCTCAATTGGGTTATCAGCAGGGACGTCCAGGATCTGACGGAAGAGATCGACAATATAGGCCCCCAAATCTCTGTCCAGCAGGCCGGTAGGGATTCCTCTGATTTGCATGTAACGATGAGACAGATTCTCCGAGTTGTCATATTTGTCCCCAAGAAAAAACACATTGGGCCTCATCATGAGTTGGGCGGTATCCCAGCGGAATTACTGCCGGCATACCGCCAGAGCGAATAGCGTTACTGCCAAACCCCCCGGCGCTATTAGCCCTGGATCACGGGTTTGGCGGAACGGTAATTCGCCATTGGGCCCACTCCGGAATTCCCCATTCCCCATTGCGCCCAATGGGGAATTTTCAGCGCAACTACCGCCAGCAGTATTACCGCACGGTAATTGCGCAGGAAATCAGCAAATTCCCAGCGCATTTACCCCCAGCTGAGAGCTGGGGGTAAATGCAGCCAAATCCGTGATTTGGCGGACCCTTAAATGCGGCAGGAATAGCGTTACTGCCATGAGCTTGTTTATCTTCCAGAGCCTCTATGCATTGGGCCCATTCACTTGTCTCATACGATTGGTGGCCCAGAGTGGTGTCAATGTCCTCGATCCTACGTTTAGTTTCGTCCAGGTGTTTTTTCAATAGCAGTAACCTTCCCAGGTATCTTAGCCAAGCTGCCTTGGATGTTCTTCCTGATCTCTGTGAGCCACTGCTGCAGGGCCATCCTTCATTGCCAGTTGAAGATTGGGATGGGATCAAATCATTATTTCACCCGCCTAGTCAAGAAATTATTGTGTTTGCACACTTAGAATGACAACCTCATTTGAATTAATAAGAGAGGAATCAAGAGGGATTCAGCCTCTGATGAAGGCCCCAATACCTGGATATTAGTAGGAGGTTGAAACAGGAATGTCGACACATAATAAATAATGTAGAATCTTTTGTGAATTTTAAAATTGCCCCCTGCCGTTTTCCATATATTAAACTCATGTTTAGGCATGCACTTTCCAAGAAATCACCATTTTCTCTCACCATTAATTTTTGTAAAGTAGCTGAAAGGATGTTTATATATTACTTGAACTATTTTTTTAAAATCCCCACAAATCTATGCAGGTTGGAATAAATTAAGTGACTTATTTGTAATACCAGGTTGTCTTGTTTCAAATCTGTGTACGTCTGCACAACTATCTAATAGCTTTCCTATTAGGTCTCCACTTTACAAGGTAACGATAAGGTCAACCGTTTCTGGACATCCCACTTCCCTTTGGTGGTCAATAGTATTTTTTTTTTTAAACCTTTATTTTTGGTATTTAAGACAAAAAGTAAAACAAAATCATAACATAAACAAACATGGAAGTAACTCGTGCTTCTTCTTCCCGTCTCCATTTCCCGCTTTCCATCACCTCTCGGTCACACCCTAGCTTGAGTTAATAGCAGTTCTTGGTTATTTGCATTGTTGGTGATGGGGCCTGTGTCTGTAGTCTCCTGTGGGGGTGCTGGAGTTGTATCTCGAGGGGAGTCTCTGTTTTTGGTAGATAGTAAGTAGGCAATGTAAGGGCCCCAGATGTCAGGGGGGTCTTGCGTGTAGACGTAGTAGCTTTATGAAGTTTGTTTCAGTGTCTTGACTGTACGTTACGTCTTTCATCCACTGTTGTATGATCGGGGTGGGACCTTTTCCCCAAGACATTGCGATTCTTCTGCGAGCCAGGAGCAGTAGCAGCCCTCCCAGTCTGCGAGTCACAGGGGGAAAGTGTTTGGTGTATCCCAGTAACGTGATCTTGGGGTCGGGTTCGATAGGTGTGTCCGTTATTGCGGCTGTCTTTTCCAGTACCAATGTCCAAAAAAGTTGTATTGTTGGACAGGCCCATGCGAGGTGTAGGAAGTCAGCCTGTGGTGCGTTACAATGGCTGCATTGTGGGGGGGTTGAGGGGTGGTAATGTTGAATTCTGGCGGGAGTGTGATATATCTGGTGTATGAATTTCAGGTGCATTAGTTTATATCTTGTATTTAGTGATTGTGCTAGGACATAGTCCAATTCTTCATCTGGGATTGTGATCCGAAGAGCCCTATCCCACCTCGCCTTAGGTGCTGTCGGGTTTGGGGCTGTGTCTGTTAGTAGAGATTTGTATAACATCAAGACCAGTTTGCCCTCTCCTTGTGATTGGATGACCCCATGGAGTAACTGCCATGTCTCAGGTTTTTGCGGGAATGCTGGAAGAAGCGTTTGTAGGGCGATAAAGAGGTCCTCCATATTTTTAATTTTTAGTTTGTCAACCCAATCCAGATACACTCTCTCAGCGGTTAGTGGGACACCATGTATGAATTTTACAGACAATAAGGGGGAGAACCTGGTCTGTATCTCGTATTTTAGCGCTATTTTTTTCCATATTGCTATGGTGGAGAGAACAGGATTCAGGGTTTGGTGCGGGGTGTGTGTCAGGCCTAAGATGGCTGCCCTGAGTAGATTGGGAGATGCTAGGGCTCGCTCCAGTTGGACATGGGGGCGGATGAATAGTGTGGCGTACCAGTGTCCCAGGAACTGGGTTTGTGCAGCCGAGTAGTATCGTTCTACGTCGGGGAGGGCCATTCCGCCTTTGTTTACTGCTTGGATCAGTGAGTTATAGGCTATTGTGGCTGGCTTGCCTGCCCAGAGGAGTTCTAGGATCATGCTTCTCAGGTGTTGGAGCTGTTTTTGGGGTACTAGAAGGGGGAGGTTTACAAATAAATACAGGAGTTTGGGGAGTATTACCATTTTTACCAATGATACGCGACCCCCCAGGGTAAGTGGAAGTGATTTCCATCTTTCTACTTTCTCTTGTAGTGATTGGATTACCTTCCCATAGTTGTCGTGGAATAGTGTTTGGTGATCACGGGCTAGTTGGATGCCTAGGTATCGCACGTTGGAATGTTCCCATTTGAACCCATAGTCATCTTGGAATTTTAGGGTCTCTGGAGTGAGTGGGAATATGATGGACTTACTGTGATTGATCTTCAACCCGGAGAAGTTGCCAAATTTTATTATGTCACAAATTACTGGGTTTAGGTTGGATGTCGGGTCTCGTATGTAAAGGGCGATGTCATCTGCGTATATGGATATTATTAGTTTATGGGGACCGAAGGACAGGCCTCTTGTATATGTTTAGCTCGGATGTCTGAGGCGAGGGGTTCCATCACTAGCGCAAAGAGAATGGCGGAAAGCGGACACCCTTGCCTTGTTCCTCTCTGGAGATCGATTGCTGTCGATCTGGTTTTTCCTAATATAATGTGGGACCGGGGATGGTCGTACAGTAGGGCTATTAATTGAAGGAATCTCTTGCCAAGGCCCATCCTCTGAAGGATTTCAAAGAGAAAAAGCCATTCAATGGAGTCGAACGCCTTTTTGGCGTCTAATAGGACTGCTACTGCTTGCTGGGAGGAGTCTAGTGCTTCCATGACCCCAAATATGCGTCTTATGCTGAATGTGGTGTTACGGCCAGGTACAAATCCGGCTTGGTCTGCCAGCACCAGCGCGGGCATCAAGGGGATGAGTCTAGTGCCCAGGATCTTGGCTAGTATTTTATTTTCTAGGTTGATGAGCGAAATTGGCCTACACGAGCCGCATTCTTCTGGGGGTTTATTGGCTTTGTGTAGCAATATCATATTTGCTTCTCGGAGTGTCGGGGGTAACGAACCGACCTCTAGTGCCTCTCCGTATACCTGCTGTAACAATGGGGAACGGATGGGTGCAAACTTTTTGTAAAATTCACCTATCAGTCTGTCGGGGCCTGGGGCTTTGGTGCCCGGTAGATCTTTGATGGCCTGGTGGATTTCGTCTGTCGAGATTGGCGCGTTGAGGGGTTCCCTTAATGTGGCGTCTACCCAGTATAATTCTATGTCTTCTAGGTAGCGAGACATTGTTTCCTGGGTGGCATGAAATTTGGTGCTATATAGATTTTGGTAAAAAATGCGAAAGGTCTCTGCTATTTCTTTATCGGTGTTTACTAGGGTGCCCTGATGGTTCCGGATCTGTTCGACCTGTGTAGGTTTGCGGTCTGCTGCTATCAGCCTCGCGAGCAGTGCTCCTGGTTTTTGGCCCTCACCATATTGGCGGATACGATGACCATGTGATAGGAATTTCAATTCTCTGTCCGCGGCTGTTCTGAATTTGTCGAGCTCTGTCTTCAGCGATGCCAGTACCTGTGGTCCTGGGGAGATTGATTGTGTTGTTCTAGTTCTTTTAGACGTGTCTCGCTTTGTGATAGTTCTCGTCGAATGAGCTTCAGGATGCCTTGCTCTTTGGCTAAGGCATACTCCTCTGACGTAGCATTTCAAGGATTCCCACAGGATCCCGGCTGAAGATACTGAGCCCTGGTTGATTTCAAGGAACGTCATGATTTCTGTGCGTAGTTCATCTGCGAATACCTGATCCTGCAGGGACCCTGGTTTGAGCCTCCAGTGTCTCCTCCCTTCTGATGGGTCTGGTGGGGTGTATTCGGCCATGACCGCTGAGTGGTCCGACATGGATCGAGGCTGTATTTGGCAGTTCGCCCATTGGGCTTGGCTGTGAGCGGACACCAGGATGTAGTCCAGGCGGGAGCTGGTTTGGTGGACCCAAGAGTGAAATGAGTAGTCTCGGGACTCTCCATGTTGGAGTCTCCAGATGTTGACGAGACTAAATGCTTTGCAGATTTCTAGGACCTGGAGAGCAGCTTTGGGGGTGACCGTGGTGGTCGGGTGTGATTTGTCCTTTTGTGGGTCGAGGGTGGTGTTCAAGTCTCCCGCCCAGATAATTGTTGCGGACCTTCTTTCTTCCAGGTGTGTCAGGACCCAGTCAAAATTATTATGTCCGTCGGTGTTTGGTCCATAGGAGTTTATGAGAATAACTTCAGTGTTTCCCACGGTTCCGTGGATCAGTAGTGATCTCCCTTCGTCGTCGCTTTTAACTGAGTGCAGTTTGAATTTCAGGGTTTTGTTTATTAGGATTGCCACTCCCCTGGCGTTTTTGGAGTATGACGCAAAGTATCTGTGGCAGCCCCAGTCTCTGGCACATCTGTTCTCTGTTCCCGGGAGGAGGTGGGTTTCTTGGATCAGGGCGATGTCCACTCTGTGTCTCTGGAGGTACTGTGTCATCTTCCTTGTTTTGGTCGGGTTATTGCCCCCTTTAATGTTCCAAGTGGCTAGCTTGAATGTTGTGGATGGTTGAATTTTGAGCAGGTTGTTGGCCCGAATGGCGGACTGTCTTGTTGTGCGGTGCGCTGGTTACGCTGTTTCTGGGCACTTGTATTTTCGGATGAAGGCTGGCTTTGGTGTTTCCGCTGGGTGTCGCCAGGTGGCGGCAGGTGGAGTGTGGACATCTTGCAAGCACGCTTCCGTAACATAAAACTGTTTCCCTCCCAAACATGGGCAACCCCCAACTTGCCCATTGACTCTTCCCTCCCTGAAATCCCCAACATAACTTTGCAGTGCTTGGGGCGCTAGGGAACTTCCAAGGTCCAGCACACCTTTAGCTTAACTGTGGATTTCAGGGATCGGGGGGGGGAGGGGGCAGATTAAGTGGCGCCGAGCAGCTTGTGATAAGGCTGTAATGGGGGTCATGGTGGGTCCCCGTTTATTCGGTCTCTCCTTTGTGGCCGTGGGTTGTTGCTGTTTTGGTGGCATCCTATCCTATCGAGAAATAGATTTGCCTCCTCGGGAGTGTTGAAGAATTGTGACTTGCCATTGTGTTGGATTCGCAGTTTGGCAGGGTAGAGCATGGAATACATTAGTTTGTTGTCCTGAAGCCGGCGCTTCACACCGGTGAAAGTTCTGCGCAGCGCTTGGACAGATGGGGAAAAGTCGGGGAAGAATTGGATTTTGTCCCCGCCATATTGTAGGTTTCCTTTCTCCCTTGCAAGGCGGTGGATTGTATCTCGATCTTGGTAATTCAGTAGTTTCGCTATGATCGGGCGGGAGGGCGCCCTGGGGATTGGTCGGCTAGTAGGTACCCTGTGGGCTCGTTCCACCACGAATAGGTTGGAAAGTGCCGAATAATTCTTTGCACAGGTTTTCAACAAAGACCTCCATTTTTCCCGTGTTTTGCTGCTCTCTCACTCCAAGAATCCTAATGTTGTTGCGGCGTGATCTTCCTTCGAGGTCTTCGTTTTTGGCCATGACCGCTTTCATCTGTGCTTCTAGTGTTGTTACCTTGGTGGCTATGGAGGATGTGTTGTCCTCCATGTCGGAGATACGTTGTTCAGCGGAGTTGAGCTTGTCTCCATGTTTATCTAGCCGGTGTTGTAGTTGATCAACCTTGGTGGACAGGGAGTCGAGTTTGCTGTCTATGCTACCGATCCCCGCCTTTAATTCGAGGAAGATTTCTTTAATGTCTGTACTGTGAGCGGGTTCGGCGTCTCGGGGTACAGTTTCTTCGGGGTGCTCATGTCGCTCGCTTGTTTTGGGGGTCTTAGCTATGGCACCCGCTTCGAATGTCAACTTCCGTTGGGCTTTGTCCGTTTTTCCCATCGTGAAGGCTGTGTGTCAAAAATTATCAGGGATGCCTTTGCTCTTGCTGTTTTCTCGTGGGGGGTGTTTGGTAGTCTTTTGTAGCAGGTTTTTTGTTCCCGCGGTTTGCCCGGGTGTTATATCAGATGTGGGTGCCTCCTGTGGCCTCTATGCTTCGGCCGGCTCACTTTGTTTCTTGGGTATTGCGAGTTCGGGGGGGGGGGCCCGCTCCCGCCCCGTATATCGTCCGGGGTGTTGTGTGCCTCGCGAGTTGCCCGGGGTTGTGAGGTTGCCGGATTTCGGGCTTATTTAGGCACGAGGGGGGGTGCCGCCGGTCGAGTTGGGGTTGTCCTGAGCTCTGGGTAGTCTTCAGGGCCTGCTTTTCCCCCCGGTTCGGCGTGTGCCGAGTGGCTCGGGGCCTTGCAGAGTGATAGTGTGGGCGTTAGGCTTTTTTCCACGCACCCCCCGGCCTGCGGAGTTACTGCAAGTGCCCCTTCGCTTTAGTGGTCCCCTGGTACGATCCTCCCACCTCTGGGGGGCTGGATGGCCCCCGGACTTGCTGGACTCCAGAAAGGGCGGGTTCCTTCCCGGGAGCCCCGGCCTGCACTGGTCGCGTTGCCGCTGGCGGTTGGGCCCGTGGGTTGGCTGGAGCTCGCCAGCTCCGATTCCTAGGAGCGATCCACGCGAGCCGTTGCTCTGTGGCTCTCAGGGGCAGTCGCGTGTCTCGGATCTTCTCTCGCAGACCCGTCTCCCCGTAGCGGGAGGTCACGGCCCGATCGCCCGCGGCGCTGTGCCTTGGATGCCGTTGTGGGCTATGGGCCGGGGCCCCCCTCCGCTCCAAGTCCGCGTCCGGCAGGCCGTGGCGGGTGGTATTTCTCGTTGACTGGGGGGGGGGTTCCGTCGCTGGAGGGGGTTTGATGGCCCCCGGATCCGCTGATATTTCCAGGATTAATGGGTGTGCTGTCGGAGCTCACGCCAGTGCGGCCATCTTGGTCACGCTCTAGCGCCCTCCTCTTGGTGGTCAATAGTATAATGCTCTCTTGGAATGCCAAGGGAATTAAAGGAATATTAAAGAATTCTAGAATATGGTCATACATTTGAAGGGGACACAGAGTTTAGTTTAGTTTGTTTATTTATAAAGCGCGTCCGAACCCTCAGGTAGCTGGGCACATAATCATGTGCACAGCAGAGTTACATATTGTTACACAAACACCTTAATACACCAGTCAGAGCATACATTAGTCCAGGCTCTGAGTAGTTACATACAAGAATAAAGTATACGAGAACAGGGTACAAGAAAGTTACAGTGGAGAGTGAGGACCGGGTTACAGGGTGGTCCTGAATCGGATAAAGCCAGGGTGAACATTACTACATGGTGGCGAACGGCGGCTGGCCGAACGTGTCATTGAGAGATTGGATGTTTAGGCTAGTAACCATGATTTCACCATGGCTCTGAATGGCCAGAATGCGGCTTCCGATCTAATTGCAAGAGGGAGGGTATTCCAGCATTGTGCTGCGAGCACTGGGAAGCTTGAACCTCCAGAGGCAGTCATGCTTGATGGAACACACCTGACAGTTAGTTGAAGAACACGATAAGGAGAACAAGTAATGGGGAGGAAAGATGATCAATTTGTGGTTCACATTCTCTTCTCGGAAGGGGATGTCTTATGGGTGAAAGATGGGGTTCCTTAGCATATAGGGGAGTCACTGCAAGGTGGGAACAGTAGATATGCCGGGCCTACTGTGCAGTTCATTTACACTACATTTTACCTGTGAACGAAATGCAGAGGATTCTCACTTCTCACAAATGATGGGGGGTTTGAAGAAGATATAGGGCTTGGCATGTATTATGGGTTGGTGATTTTTTTTTAATCAACTTTATTTAAACAATTTCAAATAAAATACATCATTACAAAACAACATATATGGAAAAAGTAAAATTGCAAGTAAAACAAAATAACAATAAATAAGTCAATAAATAGAACAGAATCAATTAGCGAAATGATCTAAATATTCTTACCCAAATTATAACAATTACAATTTCAAAAGATACAGAGTCAAAAACAAGAGTAAAAAGGAAAAAACACAAAACACACTACCACATAAAACAAGACAAACAAAAGATATCTCAACAAATTAACCACCCTAAAGTTGATCATAAGTCCAACCAGTCTGTTAGCGCTCACTTCAAGTGTAAAGCTCATTAAAAGCATTCCACTGCTTCTTATAAAAAACTTCTCTATTTAAAGCACAATATTTAATACTTTCAAACCTTGAGAGTAACTGCACCTGCAATAACCATTCATCAATACATGTTTTTTTTCTTGTTTTCCAGAGGCGCAAAATTTGCTGTGTCGCCACCAGAAACACCTTAGTAACCCAACACAGAGTCGTATAGCTCAAATGATGCGTGGCAATCGGCAATTTCAAAAGTACCGATAACGGTGTCCTAGGAAAAGATATGTTCCAAACCAAATCAACTCTATCTAAAACATCCCTCCAAAAATCTTTAACCCTTAAACAATCCCATAACATGTGGAGCATAGTGCCTTCATCTAAAGAACAACTCCAGCATTTGTTAGCTTCTCTTAGACCAAATCTATGCATTCTAACTGGAGTCCAAAAAAGATGTCTGAGAATCCTCTGCTGAATAAACCACAGATTCAGATCAATCTTCATCCTAACAGAAACTTTCCATAGACCTTCCCAATCTTTCATAGAAATGTCCCCACCCAATTCATCACACCACCCCAGATGTAAAGCATTCCATGAGGATCCAAACTTTTCCTCTTCCGCAAACAATTTCAAATAACTAGACACTTCACGAGGAGCAACTACAATAAAACTACACCTCTCCGGCCTCCGTAACCAAGGTTCATCAAGCATTAATAATTTCTCAGAAATCAAATCTTTCAACAAATTATATCTCCTCAGTTCCCTATTATGGAATGCAAACTTCATCTTCAGAAACTCAAACGATAACATATCCTCCTCACTCCATACATCACTCAGAAGTACTATACCTTTATTCATCCAACTTCTCCAACATATCATCCTATTATTGATCTGCAACCCCGGATTCTGCCAAATGGAGGCTTCTCCATATAAATAAAGCCCTTGTCCCCCACCTATAATCATTGATGTGATTGCATCTTTGGTAGCAAGCACTGTCTGCAAACTACTAGCCGATTTAGGTAATTTACCAAGAGAGTACAAAGATTCAATTCGGAAGGGTCTCATTCTAAACTCCGCTATCCAAGCCCATATTGGAACCCCAGACTCATTCATCGAGAAACAGGAGATCGACTTTTTAATCAAAAAACGTTTGTAATAATTCTCAATGATAGGGTAACCAAAACCCCCATCACCTACACTTCTAACCATCAAATATCTGGGTATCCTAGGTTTCTTCGCAACACCCCACAAAAACTCGATCCACTCGTCCCAGAACTTTTTTGTGAACTTTAAAAGGCAGGGAGTGAATAATACACAGAACCTTATGTAAGAGCACCATTTTGATAGCATTAACCTTAGCCCAGATGGATAACGAGAGCCTACTCCATTTATGGACAATGCTTCTCATGTTTTCCAAAACCTTATCAATATTGAATCCAGCCATACCTTTCAAGTCTCTGGACAAAAATACCCCCAAATATTTCACCTGACAATTTTCCCATTTACAATTCCAATCTAATAACTGACTACGCACTGGATTATCCCGAGCCGGGAATACAACAGTCTTCTCCCAATTAATTTTATAACCTGAGAGTCTGCCAAACTCATTAACCATACTCCTTAAAATGCCACCTCCTACATCAGGATTACTAAGGATAATCACTACATCATCAGCGTAAGCCAGAATTTTTACTTCAATCTCACCAATTTTAAAACATGTGAGACAGCAAGACTGCCGGATATATATTAAGAATGGTTCAAGGGCTAAATTAAAAAGATAAGGTGATAAGGGACATCCCTGGCGGGTACCTTTAAATAATCTAAAAGAGGATGAAAGCACCCCATTCACCCAGACCCTGGCACTTATACCCCACTGTAATGCCCCAACAGCATTTATGAATAAGGGTCCAAAACCCATTTTTACCAAAGTAAAATTTAAAAAAGCCCAAGTCACACTATTAAATGCTTTCTCAGCATCTAGAAATATAAAACTAAATCATCTGATCCTGTAGATGATAAATTGAAAATATCTAAGAGGGTCCTGATATTATCATATCCATGACGTTGCTTCATAAAACCCACCTGAGTCTCACCAATCAAAGTACCTATATGTTTATCCAGCTTAGAAGTAAACATTTTCGTAAATATCTTTGCATCCACATTCAAAAGCGAAATGGGGCAGTAATTACAGCAATTTGATGCAGCTTTCCCTTCTTTGGGGATCACTGAAATCATTGCCTCCTTCATTGAAGGACATAAAATACCCTCCATAAGAAACAGATTGTAGAGTTCACATAACTCCAGCGCCAACTGCTCAGTAAAAGATTTTTTTTCCATTAAGCTTTTATTGAACATTTTATGATAACCAAGAAACCAAACACTTTTACACAGTAGAAAATCAAACTCAAGAAGATCTAGAAAATCCCAACACCCCTCCTCCCACCCTACCCAATAGTTGCCGAGTACTGACTGGGACCACCAAACCTGAGGACATAAAAGAAAGAACTAAAGCACGAGATCATGACACCACCAATAGATGACCCAAATGGGTTCCAATCCAACAACCTACAAGGACAGAAGATAGCCAAAGGTTTGTTTGCAAAAAGTATATAAAACCAGATGGAAATCCATGCCTCCAGCAAAGTCTCAAAGTTGCAGTGCCTCACAGTCTTCATGAAGGAGTACCAGAGTCCAGTCCCGCAGAAAGGCTTCAATTTTATCGTGTGTCAGAGCAGACAGTTTCTCATAGGTAAAAATGACCCACAATGTGGACAACCAATCTGATTTAGATGGTGTTAAGGTCCCTTTCCACTTCTGCGCCAGAGCCAACCTCCCTGCCCTCAACATACCCCTGACTACCTGCGGAAAGCCTCCCGCGTCTACCTCAGAAACTGAAACACCGAAAAGTATTTAGGCACAGCAAAACCCACTATGTCTTTGATCCAACTCAAAAGCTCCGCCAGTAAATTTGAGCAGACGGGCACTCCCACCACAGGTGAAACCACGTGCCCCGCTGGCCACAATCCCTAGGGCACAAGCGGGAAGAGACCCTGAAACATCTTTGACAGCCTGTCTGGGGAAAGAAACCAAGCATGGAGTGTCTTAAAGTTATGCTCCATAGCTGCAGTGTAGAGGGAGCCCGAGAACAGGGCCTCATAAATTCTAGACCAGGTGGAGTCCTCTATCACCCTCCCAAGTTTATCTTCCCAGAAGAGTTTAAACTCTTGTCTACCGTGCAGTTGAGCTGTAAACAAGACCCGATACATTTTGGAGAGGGCTCCCCTACGGGAACAAGACTCTATGATCACTTTCTCAAAAGGCGTGAGAGGGCGCACTAACATCTTGAGCCAGGGGGGTGATGGGAGGTTACCTTTAATGCGGAGAAACTCAAAAATTGACATTGGGCGATCTCCCATAGCCTCTACCAGGGAGTCCTACTCTATAAAAGAGGCCTGTGGGAACAATTGAACAGCCCTTTCCAGACCCATATCTGACCACATCTGGTTAAAATGATTACTGTTGGCTTTCTCACACAGGCACCAAGTTTGTGCGCAAGGACCATGAAGGGTTCATGATGGAAAGAAATACTATGTCTAACATTAGGCAATTTATCTGATGCGAGGCATGCGCAAAGAGCACTGCAATAATGGGCAAGGTAAATTTAGATGCACATAAAACGTTTGATTGTGGGGATTATTTTTTTATGTTTAAGGTACGGAAGAAGTTTGCCGTGAGTGTTAGCTTTATAAAATTAGTCCAATTACTTGATCACAATCCACTTTCTGGATTAAGGCGAATAACCCAGGATTTCATTATGAGGAAAGCATTTTCTACATTGTGATTTTCGTTGCAGGGCAGATGTATGTAATATCATTGTAAACAGATTATATACTGTTATACATTACTAAACCAGCCTCCACTTTCCATGCTGTGCTGGAACAAATTGAGAAGCTTGGGATGATATCAGGATTGCTAATTATTTGGGGAAAATTCTTATTGTATCCTCCCCCAGACACAGTGATTCCCCTATTAAAAGACTTGTACACTTAGGGCCTCATTACGGGTTTGGTGGTATATCAGAGGTAAATCCTCTCAGATAACACCAAACGGAATTACAGTTACCACCATTCGGTCCTGTGGAATTACCACTGAATTATAAGTGGTTGTAGATGGTGTAAATCCCCATTTTCTGGAGTGCATTGGACTCCATTGAGGATTTTGAGGATTGAGGATTACCACTGGTGTAATTGCCTAGTGGTAATCCTGCCAATTCTTGGAGGTAAAGCGGAGGATTCACCTATAGCATCATACTGGTGGTACATCCTCCAATTTTTGCTAATAAAATCGGCGGAATCACCACTCAGCAATTCCATTGGTGGTAGTTCTGCCGAAAATTAGTTGGAACAGCTTAGCTCCGTTTGTTTGTTTATTAATTTGTATGGCGCACCAAACCCAAAGGTAGCTGGGCGCAACAGAGAACAGAATACATGGATACTTAAAAGCTTAGTTACAAAGTGAGGCACAGGGTACAAATAAATCATTACAGATAATAATCAGATCTATAGAAATAATATACATATATACAAGTAGGCTAGGTTCGTTCTTCAGAGATTGGCTATTAGAAGGTTAATCTTGGTAGTCGGAGTGTAGCCATGTGAGAATATTCCGTCTGAAGCTAAAATACGATTGGTCTATTCTGATGTCAAGCGGAAGAGTGTTCCAATACTGGGCCGCCTTAACAGGGAAACTACTGCCGCCTGTTTTGTAATGCCTAAATTTGGTTATCTGAAGGCAGTTGGAAGAACAAGTTACTTACCAACTGTAACATTCTTTCGATTGGATGTTCCTCCCACGTATTCCTCATATTAGATATAATCTGCCAGCTTGCTGCTTCTTCGGAAAAACAATTCGCCAGATGGTGCTGTGCTCGAGGCCACGTAGCATTAGTCCCTCGAGGGCCGTCGTCGAGTGTCAACGTCATCCGTCGTATAAAGGGCTCGAGCCGCGCCAGTTGGTCTCAGTTCTGTTTTTTCAGCGTTAATGGTTGCATCAGTTGTATCAGGCATCGAAGGATGTCAGGCTCTTAAGGAAGTACAAGTGCAAAAAGCGTAAAAACTGTATGGAGGGGTAAGTTGGGAGGGTCGATGAGGAATACGTGGGAGGAACATCCAGTCAAAAGAACGTTACAGTTGGTAAGTAACTTGTTCTTCGAATGGATTGTGTCCTCCCACGTATTCCTAATTTCAGATAGACTCCCACAGCAGTAGTAAATTGGAGGAGGGAGTACCAGAGTTTTTAATTATGTACTGAGCGAAGAACGGCTTTTGCAAAAAGGCCTCCTTGGAAAGAAGTGGAGTCTAAACAATAATGTTTTACAAAGGTGTGCATGGATGACCAGGTGGCCGCTGCACAAATGTCCTGCACAGGAACACCCCTCTGAAGAGCCGTGGAAGTTGCTATGCTCCTGGTTGAGTAAGCCGTGAATCCATGTGGAGGCTCTTTCCCAGCCAACCTGTAACATTCAGATATTGCTAGGACTATCCATCTGGTTAAGGTTTGTTTGGACACACCAGGGCCCAATTTGTGTTCAGTGTAGCCGACAAATAACTGATCAGTTTGTCTAAATCTTTCAAGTCTAGAGATATAGAAGCTGAGAGCCCTTTTAGGGTCTAGCTTGTGGAACCTTTCTTACTCTTTACTAGCGTGCAGGGGAGGGTAAAAGGAAGGTAAAGTAATCTTTTGTGACAGATGGAAATCTGAAACTATTGTAGGTAAAATGAACAAGTTACTTATCTTACCTGGTAACGTTCTTTTGATGGGATGTTCCTCCGACGTATTCCACATCTATGACAGTAATGACCACAGCTGTGCTGCTTGGGAAAAAAAATTAGGCGTAGGCGTTGTTAGGGAGAATTCTCTTCTATGGCTAATTTCCCTTACCTATAGAGTCCCCCAGCAGCTTTGCTGGATTTGAGGGGTTTATTTTTTTTCTCCTGCTAAGAGCGAGACCCTTTTTTCCCACTCTTAGGCAGATTGCTAGTGTGTGTTTTAGGCTATCTTGTGTGCTTATGGTCTATGGGGTTTTTCTCATCCTCATAGGAATCATCTTTTTCATGCGTGGTACACAGCACTTCTGTGTCTTACCACAGGGGTTTCGTAGTGACCCCCAAACATAGACTCCATACCTCGGGACTGACTACTGTCTCCCAGGGCATGTAAAGTCCCCATTGACTTTACTAGTCAAACCTTATGAACAAAACCAGTACAATCCATTTTACTATGGAGGTACTGGGAACGGTTAATAGTTTTTCCCTAGTGTTCATTTTCTAGGGGGTACCGTACAGTCCCTCTCTCAAAAGTTTCTGGCTGGTGGCTGTGGTTACTACCGGAAATATTCGACCGCAAATATTTTCCTATGGGATTTTCCCATTGTTCGAGGTTACCATTTTTACTGACAGCCTCTAACATACTGCCGGTTTATTTTAATATTAACTTTACTCCGGTAGGTTTTTATTGCCAGAACTTTGATTTAATTTATTTCTCGTGTCTTTCTCTATAGTCCTAACCCAGGCCGGGGATCCTTTGTTCGTCCTTTTGGCGGGCTTCTGCACAGAAGCCCTCCTTTCGGCGCCACTGAGTCTGGGGTAGACAGGATGTGTGGGAGGGGGAATAGGCACCCTGGACAGGGTTGCCGACGCAGCCCAAGTCGCACTCTGCCCTGATAGGCTGGGGGGTTCTCCCGCCAGGAGAGCCACCCCACTGTGTGAGTGACAGCTAGGCTGTATGAATAGGGGTCTTGCTGCATAAAAGCAGGGTCCTGAGGACTGGAGGACAAGACGTCGCCACTGGAACTAAGAAGCCGAAGAGGAGAGAAGCCAAAGACATCTGCAACGACTGAACCACCAGTGAAGCCCTGCTGCAGATCCTCACCACTTTTCTGCAATGACTCAAGAAGATCTTCACCTACAAGGGTCTTCTTCCCTGGAGCTGGTGGGGGCAACTAGTTCGCCAATCGCCTTCCAGGACCTGCCTTGGTCGAATCGCCAGTGCCAAGCACTAGGATACTGGATAGCCCGGCACCCGTCCACCCGGACCGCGATTTAAAGGAGCGCACCTTTTATTTCGTTTGGCAGCACCGCGGCTGGTTTCATCCCTGGGCAGTGCAGTAACTCGAACCTTCCTCCACGACGAGAGCCCCTCTTCCTCTGCTGGATCTCCGGAACTGCAGGAACTGCCAGGAACTACCGCCACCGCAGGAGCCTCTTCTACATTTTAAGGTACATTGTTCCGCCAGGCCTCCCTTTTCGTTGGGTACTGCTAAAGGTGTTTTAAATCCTTTACCTACCTACTGGGTTGGCCGCCCCCTATCCTCTAACATTGTGTCTCACCTCCTGCAATCACCTTTTCGAATCGTTTAAGAAAAGCTTGACTGCTGCTACAAGAACATTTTGCTCCTGGGCACTTTGTCCTGCACCACTGACTCTGGCACATCCCTATTGACTCTGGCTAAATCTGTTACAACTGCCTTCTCTAGATTGCTTCTCACCTACAAATGTGTTGGTGCACCTAACTCTTGTAACCACCTTTTCCTTCCCTCTTTTTAAACTTGTGAAGTGCCATTTTGCTCGGTTTTCACCTCAGTATTATACATGCTAAAGTACTGCCTTGCCTAACTTGTTCACAATCTTCTTGGGAAGTGTTGCTGGTGTGTTTAAGAGTATAACCATGAATAACTTGGCCTTTCCCTCCCTTTCGAGAAATTGATAGTGTGCCATTTCTGCTTAGTTTTCACTGTGCCATTTAGCTCAGTTTTCACTCTTGTTCAAACTTGTCTACAATTTAAATAGGGAGTTGTATGTACTTTTCTTGACTGATTTAACTTGCTTTTAGAATAGTGATTTGTGTGTGAACATCAGAGTGTGTAAAATAAATATATATATTCTTTTTGATACAAAGCTTTGGTCAGTGTTTCCATGTTCCATAAGTGCTGTAGTCCTAATGTGTAAACCCTGAATACTGCTCATCTCCCTCTTGAGATAAGTCTGACTGCTTAGCCACAGCTACCAACTAAATCTTTGTGGTACAGACAAAGGGGATTTATTGTTCATACCTGTAGTCTTAATCTTCTCTACTGCTCCCTAAGGGAACTGCACAGGATTCTGCCTAACAGGCGTCCTGCGTCGATGACGTCGATATGCTGTCCGTCGAGGGTCGACGTCACCGGATGTTATATCTAGGACGCACGACGCCCATAGCCTCAGTTGTAGTTTTTACCCAGAACGTGTGGCACCAATCTCCTGCTAGTATGACTGCAGAAACCTTGCAGAAACGTAAGCTGCAAGCGCACAAGAAATTCTGTACAGGGGCAGGCTGGGAGGTTTCGATGTGGAATACATCAGAGGAACATCCCATCGAAAGAACGTTACCAGGTAAGATAAGTAACTTGTTCTTCAAGGGGATTGTGTCCTCCGACGTATTCCACATCTATGACAGACTCCCAAAGCAGTACCAACGAATGGAGGTGGAAAAAGAATTTACAAATTTTGCATTTTAGCATGCCCAATCAAATTGCTGAATACAGGACTGCCTTCTGCCCATGGATGGAGTCCAAGGAATAGTGTCTCACAAAAGTATGGACAGAGGCCCATGAGTCTGCTTCGCAAATATTGCAAATTGGAACACCCCTCTGTAGGGCAATGGAGGCAGCCACACCCCTAGTAGAGTGAGCCCGTAAGCCTACTGGAGGGTCCTTTCCCGCCAAACGGTAACACTCAGAGATCACCAAAATTATCCATCTGGACAAGGCCTGCATGGAAACAGCCTGACCTAAACGCCTTCCAGCATAACCAACAACGAGCTGATCGTCCACTCTGACCCGGGACATCCATGAGAGATAGAAACTCAAAGCTCTCCTAGGATCCAACCTATGGAGCCTCTCCTCTTTCTTGTCAGGATGTGGAGGAGGATAAAACGCTGGAAGAATTACCATCTGGCTCACATGGAATTCCGACACAACCTTCGGAAGAAAAAAAGGCTGCACCCCAAGGACAACCCTGTCCTTATGGAACACAGTGAAGGGTGGTTTGGCGGAAAGTGCCTGCAACTCAATCACTCTGCATGCGGAAGTAACAGCAACTAAAAATACAGTTTTAGAAGGACATCAGTCGCAACAGACAAGAATGCAAGGGTTCAAACGGAGCTCCCATTAGGAACTTTAAAACCAGATTCAAATCCCATCCCAGCACCTGGAAAGGCGACGATGGAATCACATTCGTCAGCCCTTTTAGAAACTGAGAGATGAAAGGGATCTTAAAATAAGAACATTCCTCAGACGAGCACTTACATATGGACAGCGCCGCCAGGTAACCCTTAATGGTACCTACTTGCAGGCCTTTGTGGGCTAAAGAAAGCAAAAAAGACAAAAACAAAAGAATGGAACATTGGAAAGGACCCACATTCTGTACCCTGCACCTGTCGCAGAACTTTCTCCAACGGCAATGGTACAGAGTTTTCGTTGCGGGCCTTCTGGCAGAAAGCAACACCTCCATCACGTCTTCGGGGAGGTCCCAATCCTTATACCTGAACCTTTCAGATACCAAGCGTGAAGGCTGAGGGATTTGACCTCTAGATGGAGAACCTGATCCCCCTCCCGTGAGAGCAGTTCGTCTCGGTAGGAAAGACGGTGTGAAGGGCAGATGGACATGTCGAGAAGGTCCGGGTACCACACTCTCTTGGCCCATGCCGGAGCAATGAGGATAATCCGGGAACCGAACCTCCGCAACACCTCCGGAATGACAGGGGACTGGAGGAAACGCGTACAGCAGTGTGAAGGACCACTCCACTACGAACGTGTCCCCTAAGGCTCATCTTGGAGGAAACTCCCACGAGCAGAATCTTTCGCACTTCCGGTTGACACTGGTGGCGAAGAGATCCACTTGCGGGGTTCCCCAAAGGGCGAAGATCTCCAACAGAACTTCCTGAACTTTCTGAGCCAGCTCCCACTCGTGAGAGACCGTGCTCTGCCTGCTCAGAGCGTCCGCTGCCCCGTTTTCGTCTCCAGCCAGATTAACTGCCGAGATCGAAGTGTCCTGCTGAATGGCCCAGAACCAGAGCTGCATCGCCTCCCTGCACAACGGGAGTGACTCTGACCCCCTTTTTGTTGAGGTAGTGCATGGCCACTGTATTGTCCGTCATAATCAGGACACTCCTCCATCGTACAGATGGCAGAAAAGCCTTCAGGGCCAGACAACCCGCAGCTCTAACATATTTATGTGGAGTGGGCCGCTGGCCGTCAACTCGTGGTCATGAGCACCCCAACCCATGAGGGATGCGTCCGTCACAATCGTCACCTTTGGCCAAAATGGCGCACCCTTCATCAGATTGCCTTCGACGGCCCACCACAGAAGATCCTTTGCGACTGAGGGCGGAATCTGAATGGGATCCGACATCCTGCCGGAGAACTGTGACCTCTGCATCTTGAGAGCCCACTGCAGAGATCTCATCCACAGCCTGGCCTCTGGTAACAGGAAAATGCAGGATGCCATGAGGACGAGCAACCTCAAGAACTCAAACGCCGGGAGACTCTGGGCACGTCGAAACTTGTCCACCATCTGCTGAATGTGATGAGCCCTCACCTGGGGAGGCGAACACAGCCCCAGGGATGTGTCGAGCACTGCTCCGATGTAGTGGAGCTGCTGGTAATGCATCAAATGGGACTTCTTTAAATTGAGGGAGAAGCCCAGCTTGTGAAGGGAGTGGCAGGGGACGGACAGATGATCCAGGGCTTGCTCGGGAGAATGCACCCTGATCAACCAATCGTCCAGGTAGGGGTAGACGTAAATCCCCCTTTCCTGAGATATGCTGCCACCACCACAATCAGCTTGGTGAAGACCCTGGGGGCGGAGGTCAATCAGAACAGCAGGACCCGAAACTGAAAATGCGAGTCGCCAACCGGGAACCTTAGGAACTTCCTGTGCTTTGGATGAATCGGCACATGAAAGTAAGCATCCTTGAGGTCTAGAGACACCTACCAATCTTGCAGTTGAAGGGCCTTGACGACTTGAGAAAGAGTTACCATCTTGAACTTGTCCTTCCTGATGGGTCTCAATCCCCCGTCTTTTTTCGGGATAAAAAAATAAGGGGAATACCATTCCTTGTTCCTCTCTGCTACAGGCACCAGTTCTATGGTGCCTTTCTCCAGCAGGGATAGGATTTCCTGCGCAAGGAGCAGATCCGGACGCTCCAAAGAGAGCTTCCGCAGTGGATTGTCGTGGGGCCTCTGCCGAAAGGGGAGACAGTAGCTGTGGGTTATGATCTCCAGAACCCACACATCTGAAGTAACGGCACGCCATTCTCCAAGATGCTGCGCCAGTCTGCCCCCAACCGGCGAACCATGGGACATGGCCTCAGGACTGAGCGGACGCAGCTGCGGCAGTGCCTGAGGGCAAAGAGGCAACTGCCCGAGCGGTTTTGGTACTTTTACCTCTGGTACTCCTACGGTAGCCCCTTTGACTGGCAGCTCCTCTCGATCTACCAAAGGAAGAGTAGCACCGAAAGAAACCTCCCCTCCATTGCTGTCCCCTAAGACGAAAAGGCAGAGGTTGACGTACTGCAGTGCTCAAAGACTTTGCTGCAGCTTTGGAGGTCTGCAGCCTCTCAAGGCTCTCGCCAGCCTTGCTGCCGAAAAGATGGACACCATCAAGGGCATGTTGAGAAGCCAGGATTGCACATAAGGAGCAAACCCTGACCTCCGCAACCACGCAAACCTGCGTATCACAGTGCTCGCAGCCATGGACCGGCTGACATAGTCTGCCATGTCCAGACCCGACTGAATGGATTCACACATGGCATCCTTGCCATCTTGTACGAGGGCTAGAAAACCATCCCGCTCTTCCCCTTCGGGAATATGCTCAGCTGCCAAAGATGCACAATTCCACAGAGTGTGAGTGAATCTTGCCAAGGCACAAACGGAGTTGGCTGCCTTTAAAGGCATACCGCCAGACGAAAATACTTTCTTCGCCCAACCATCAAAGCGCTTGTCGTCCCTATCAAGAGGGATGGTAGGGTGCGCAGCCCGCTTCGCTGGGGCCGTAGCCGCCTGCACCACCAAATTCTCTGGAGTGGGGTGCGTTAAGAAGTAGCAGGGGTCATCACTGGCTGGATGGTATTTTGTCGGAAGCGACTTATTCACTAATGGGAGACTCTCCGGAGCAGTCCAAGCCACCGTCACCCTTCTTTGCAAAGCCATATGAAATGGCAACACCGGGTCAGTGGGTGGACCTTGGTCCAGGATATTCGTCAGATCATCCTGAAGAAAATCAACAGATAGAGCAGACCACCCCAAGTACTCAGTCACTCTCAACATGAGACGCCTATACGAGGATTCGGCATGCGTGCCAGGCTCATGCCTGCCAAACTCAACCTCTGGAGAGGTGTCAAGACCACTGGCGTCATGAAAGGACTGACGGAGGTCTTCCATTTGACTGTGAATAAATCCAATCTGGATGGAGGAGCAGAGAAGTGCTCAAAAACAGGCCTCATGGACTTACAGGGAGCCTTCCTCAGAGTTTCCGCAGCCCTACGGGGCACCTCCGGCAAATTCTCCTCAAAAGGCGCCAAGGGGCACCGATGGAATCGGCGTCGACTGAGGCACCGATGGCGTTGACGACTTCTTCGAAGCTGGAGCCTCGAGAGAGTCCCTCGACGGACACGGCGCAGACGGCGTCGATGCCTTCTTGGAAGGCCTCACAGGCTCAGACGGTCTTGACGGCGTCGAGAACCGGGACCTGGACATGGCACGGCTATGGCGATCAACCATGTCCGATCGAGACCTCGACGGCTCCCGATGATCGCACAGCCCGCCCGAGCCCAAAGGCGTACGAGTGGTGGCTCTAGCTCGTTCCTTGCCGGCTTCTCTCGAAGGCGCGGACGGAATGGTGCTTTGCGATTCGAAAATCGCCATCATCTGCTGGCGGAATGCGTCCCATTCGGCTGGCGACGAATACTTGGTGGAAAAAGACACCCGCGTTCTGGCGGAGTCCTCTGACGAGGACGGGGAAGGCAACCGGTGACGGCGCTTCCGAGAATGCCTAGAAGAGGCAGAGGAATGGCGGGACCCACTCTGAGACCGAGACCCCCCCCTGGATTTATGCCGACGCGGAGAGTCGCCCCTCGAGTCGTCGGTTGAAAGCCCAGCAGATTTCGACTTACGTGTTTTAGAAACCCTACCTACCGATAACTTCTTCCGCTCCTGCAAGGCCTTCGATGTCAGGGACTGGCAGTCATCGCAGTCGTCGGTGGCGTGGCTTTCGCCGAGGCACCAGAAGCAGATGTTGTGCGGGTCCGTGATGGACATTTTGGAACCGCAGTCCGACACTTTTTAAAGCCCGACTTCGGGGTAGAAGAGGATGAAGACATCGCCAAAACAAAGTAGAAGAACCGAGCGCGCCGAGATTCCGAAGCGAACACGTTCGTAGAAAAAACGGAACTGAGGCTATGGGCGTCGTGCGTCCTAGATATAACATCCGGTGACGTCGATTCTCGACCGAGGCCCTCGAGGGACAGCTCATCGACGCAGGACGCCTACGCCGAAAAAGAAATCCAAAGCAGCACAGCTGTGGTCATTACTGTCATAGGTGTGGAATACATCAGAGGACACCATCCCCTCGAAAAAAGGTTTGACCTTCAAAATAACTTTATCCTTGTGGAAAATATAGTGTGAGGAGGCTTACAAGAGAGCGCCTGCAACTCACTCACCCTGCGGGCTGAAGTTAAAGCCACTAGTAAAACAGTTTTAAAAGTTAGGAGCCTTAAAGGGCAAGAATATAAAGGCTGAAAAGGGGCACACAAGACATTTTAAGACTAAATTTAAGTCCCAAATGGGAACCTGAAAAGGTGTATGAGGGAACACATTTGTTAAACCTTTAAGAAATTGGACAACTAAAGGCATCTTAAAATATGAAAATTCTTCTGAGGAGCGCTTGAAGATATCCTTGAATAGTACCAACTTGGAGCCCCGAGTTGGCCAAATGTAAAAGAAAGGAAAGCACCATGGGAGTGCTACATTGAAAAGGATCCACATTCTTATCCCTGCGCCAGTTACTGAATTTCTTCCAACGACACCGGTATAAGGATTTTGTTGCTGGCCTTCGAGCCGAAAGCAAGATTTCCATAACGTTGTCCGGAAGGTCCCAATCCTTATATCTCAGCCTCTCAGAAGCCAACGGTGAAGGCTGAGAGCTTTGACCTCTGGATGGAGAACCTGACCTTCCCTTTGGGAGAGGAGATCCTCTCTTTGTGGAAGACCTATTGGAGGGCAGATGGACATGTCCAGAAGGTCCGGGTACCACGTTCTTCTGGCCCAATCCGGGGCAATTAGGATCATGGTTTTCCTGAACTTTCTCAACCTCCTGATCACTTGAGGAATCACAGGGACTGGAGGGAACGCGTATAGGAGTGGAAATATCCAGTCCACCACGAACGCGTCCCATAGAGCTCCTCTCGGGGGAAATTCCCTTGAGCAGTACAGTTCGCAATTTCGGTTGGTACCGGTCGCGAACAGATCCACTTGAGGGGTTCTCCAAAGGGCAAACATCTCTTGAAGGACTTCCTGAGCTAGTTCCCATTCATGGGAGACTGTGCTCTGCCTGCTCAGAGCATCTGCCACTGTGTTTTTCGCTCTGGCTAGATGAATCGCTGAGAGAGATTCCTTCTTGCATTGCCCAGAACCAGAGCTGCATTGCCTCTGTGCACAGTGGGAGTGATCTTACGCCTCCTCTTTTGTTGCGGTAGTACATGGCCACTGTGTTGTCCATCATTATCAGGACATTCTTTCCCCATACAGAGGGCAGAAAGGCCCTCCACGCTAGTCTGATTGCCCTCAGCTCCAAAAGGCTGATGTGTAGCTTGGACTCCGATGGAGACCAACGACCGCCGATAGTCAGATCGTTGGTGTGGGCTCCCCACCCTGTAAGTGAGGCGTCCGTCACTACCGTTATCTCCGGCCATGGTTGCCAAAAAGGAGGTTCCCCCTTGAGGGTGTTCTCCTTGCAAGCCCACCATAGAAGATCTTGAGCCCCCTTGGTTGAAACTTGCAGAAGATCTGACATCTCCCCCAAAAATTGGGATCATCGAGTCCTGAGGGCCCATTGAAGGGATCTCATCCTCGATCTGGCCTCTGGCACCAGAAAAATGCAGGATGCCATGAGGCCTAGCAACCTTAGAAAGTCGAATGCCGGTAGATGTTGGACATTTTGAAACTTTGTTACCATCTGCAGAATGTGGTGAGCTCATTCCTCGGGAGGCGAGACTTTCCCTGAGGTAGTATCCAGGACTGCTCTGATGAACTGGAGTCTTTGGCTTGGAATCATTTGCGACTTCTTGTAATTGAGGGAGAAGCCCAGTCTGTGTAAGAAGTAGCAGGTCATGGTCAAGTGTTCCTGGACTTGTTTTGGTGAACTCGCTCCGATTAGCCAATTGTCCAGGTAAGGCTAGACATGAATCCCTCCTCTCCTGAGACTCGCTGCCACTACAGCCATCAGCTTGGTGAAAACCCTCGGGGCGGAGGTCAGCCCAAATGGCAGAACTCGAAACAAAGTGAGATCCACCAATTGCAAACCTCAGGTACTTTCTGTGTTTGAGATGGATTGGCACATGAAAGTAAGCATCCTGAAGGTCTAATGATGCCAGCCAGTCCTGAAGCTGAAGAGCCTGAAGGATTTGAGAAAGGGTCACCATCTTGAACTTGTCCTTCCTGAGGAACTTCTTCAAATTTCTTAAGTCCAAGATGGGTCTCAATCCTCTGTCTTTTTTGGGGATGAGAAAATAGGGGGAGTACCAACCCTTGTTCCTCTCCGCTACAGGTACATGTTCTATTGCACCTTTCTCTAGCAGGGTTTAAATCTCCTGCACAAGGAGCGGGTCTGGAACTTTTGCATAATTGGCTCCCGGTGGATGATCTTGGGGTCTTTGATGAAAAGGAAGGCAGTAAGCATGGGTCTCTAGTGCCCAGGCATCCAACGTAATGCCCCGCCATTCTTCCAGATACTGAGTGATTCTGCCTCCCACCGGGGTATTGTGGGTTAAGACCTCAAAGTGGCTTTGCAGCGGCTGCAGCAGTGGCTGAGGAGGTAGTAGCCGCTGCTGTGGACGATCTTGTGCCTCTCCCTTTTCTCCACAAAAGGGTTTACTTTGTTGGCCTCTCTGACTGGCCTACCCCCTCCCTTTTCCAAAAGAGGAATAGAAGCGAAAAGGGCGACTCTTCCAGGAAGATGAACATGCGTAAGAGTGTTGTTGAGGTTGCCTTATAGCGGCGCTAAGTGATTTTGCTGCCGCTTTCGAGGTCTGCAGCTTCTCCAAGCTCTCGTCCGCCTTGCTGCCAAACAACCTCAAGCCGTCAAAAGGCCTATTAAGTAATCTAGACTGCACATCAGGTGCAAAACCAGATTTCCTTAGCCATGCAAATCTACGCAAGACTGCGCTAGAAGCCATGGACCTGCTTATACTATCTGCAGTGTCCAGTCCTGACTTGAGGCACTCCTCCATAGCTTCCTTTCCATCCCTTACTATTGCCAGGAAATCATCCCGTTCCTCACCCCTCCGGGATGTGATCAGCCGCTGCATTCAAGCAGTCCCACAAGGTGTAAGTATATCTAGTTAATGTACAAGTCACATTAGTAGATTTAAGGGCCATACTGCCGAATTGAACACTTTCCTCGCCCAAGCATCAATCCTTTTATCGTCCCTGTCAGGGGGCATGGAGGGATAAGCTGATTGTTTATTTGCAGCCGCAACTTGAATCACCAAGCTCTCAGGTGAAGGATGCTTAGACAGATACTCTGGATCTGAAGGTGAAGGTCTGTACTTTTCCACACATTTTTTATTTATAGCTGGTAAAGATTCTGGGATTTCCCAATTTTCCATAACTCTCTTTTGTAGAGCTTTGTGGAAAGGAAGGATCGGGTCCTTCTGACGTCCTTCATCAATAATATCTGTCATGTCATCCTGGTCATAACTCGGGGACACTGTCTTCCACTCCATAAAATCGATCACTCTTCCCATGAGGTTCCTATACTCAGATTCTGCGTGTTCAGTAGGGTCTATCCTTTCAAATTCTACCTCAGGTGAGGTATCTAGGCCACTGGCCGATTTTAGGCAGTCAAAGGTCTGCCATCTTGGAACTAGGATCTATTAATTCCTCAGGAACTTCTCCCAAATCTAACACCTGCTGTTGTAATTTCTTCATCAGATGATTGTTCTTCAAAAATAGAGGACATGAATTAAAAAAATTCCTGCCTGGGCAGAGGATGGAAGATTTTTTCTGGTAAAGGCAGCGGCATTGACCTAGGTATAGCCAGAATTGTCGTTTTGGATATCGGTATAAAAGATTTCCCCGACAAAGGAGTCGATGGAATCGACGATGGCTTCGATATGCTTGAAGGAATCCTCAAGGTCATCGAGGAAGGCTTTGTGGTCATCGAGCAAGGCTTCGACACCGAGGGCGAAGGTATCGACACCATCTTTGGCTTCGACGTAGTCGTCGAAAGACACGTCGAGTCGATGCCTGACTGCGATGATGAGGACGCCATTTTGTCCTCTGTTAACCTCGATTTGTGCACCAAAGGTTTTTGTTTTGTTTTATGAGGCACTGGAGAATCATCCTCCGAGGACGCCCTCGACTTTTTGTCGGATTTAGCGTGTACAGTTTTAGATTTCCCTCTTGTCACTTTTGGAGTGGACAGGGGCATGCTCTTCATGCAACTTTTTTTGAGGGGGTCGGGCCGCTTTCTCAAAAATCTTCAGCACTGAAGACCTAAAGGCCTCCCATTTTTTGGGTTAATCATGCTTAGAAGGACATGAAATGAACCTTGTGTCAGATTAGGATGAAGAAGAGGAAGAAGATTTGTTACCTTACTTCTTCAATTTTTTAGATGAAGAGGAGGAAGATTTCCTCAAGCGACTCTTCGACCTCGACCGCCTCGAGACAAGATTTTCTACTCGACTCTCCCGAGTCTTTTAGTCTTTTTGCAGACTTAAAAGACTCCTCTCCCACCTCTAGCTTAGCTTGGCATTAAAAAAGAGCCTTGTTCCACATCGCCTGACACGAACCACACTCGTCAACCCGAAGGTCGGGGCTGAGGCACCAAAGGCAGTTGCGGTGAGGATCCGTAATGGACATCTTCCTTCCGCACTTCAGACACTTTTTAAACGCCGTCTTGGGTGTTGTCGGAGTTGAGGATGAAGACATTTTTAATGAGAGAACTGACGCGCTGTTTCGAAACATGAAGCAGAAGCTCGGAAAAACGGAACTGAGACCAATGGGCGCGGCTCAAGCCCTTTATACGACGAATGACGTCGACACTCGACGGCAGCCCTCGAGGGACTAAAGCTACGTGGCCTCGAGCACAGCGCCCTCTGGCAAATTCTTTTTCCGAACAAGCAGCAAGCTGGAAGATTATATCTAAGATGAGGAATACGTGGGAGGACACAATCCATTCGAATTGGTGGTTCTGGTGGGGCGGGTTGAGGTTCTTCTCACTATTCTCTCCCTAAGTTAAGGGGGAGCTGCGTTGTTCATGCATTTAAAGGTTAGTAAGGCTGTTTTAAGTGATATTCTGTCGCAAATTTTTTGCCACTTTTGTTCTCTTCTTATATTGGAGATGTGTTCTCTCGTGGGTAAGTTCAGGGCAGTTCTAAGTGCATTGTTTTGTAGTATTTGAATTTTGTCAATGATGTATTTGTTGGCTCCCAGGTACAAGGCATTGAAACAGTCAAGTTTAGATGGTATAAGGGCGTTGGCAAGGATGATACAGCTGGCTTGTGTCAGGAAAGCTCGGCATGCCCTAATGAGCTTGCAAGTATAGGCTGTGGAGGAAATTAGGGCGTTAGCTTGTTTCTTCAGCGTCAAGGTAGAGTCAAGGTAAAAGCCTAATGTTTTTACTACCTTAGCAACTGTAATTGCCATCGATGTTGAATGTGGAGTAGGTGGAGCTACGTTTTATTCATGTTGGCGGCAGAACCGAGGAGCAGGATTTCGGTTTTGTCATCATTCAGGCATAGGCCCTGAGTGGCCATCCATGCCTGAATGATGATAGATTTCATTTACCAAGGCTGTATCAGTGACAAAATTGCCCGAAAGGGGAATGAGTATCTGTGTGTCATCTGCATAGTTAGTGTAGGTGACACCCAGTCTGTCCAATGTGTCAAATAGGGGCTTGGTAAAAATGTTGTACATAGTTGGCGAGATGCAAGAACCTTGGGGTATACCGCAAACTATTTTGATGGGGTCCGCTGATGCCGATGTGGAGAAAACTCTCATAGTGCGGTTGTCCAGAAATGATTGGACCCAGGCTATGGCCTCGCTTGAAAAGTGGGCAGCCGATGCCAAGTGTTCGCACAGGCCAGTGTGATCCACCAGGTCAAAGGCAGCTGACAAGTCAAGAAGGAGTAGCATGGCGGTGTTCCCCTTGTCGTTAAGCTCATCAATCTGTGCTTTGAGATCAATAAAGGCTGTCTCTGTGCCATGTTGCGGTCTAAACCTAGATTGGCGGGCACCTAGAAGCTGGTTGGATTCAAGATATTGCTGGATTTGTAAATAAGCTACTCTATCTATTATCTTAAGAAGGAAGGGCACCGTGGTAATATGCCTTTAATTGGTAGGGATAGCAGGGTCTAAGGTCTGCCTCGTGACGAGAGGTAAAACCCTTGATTTTTTTAAATTACTTGGGATGGTGTTGGTAAAGAAGGAGGCATTAATCAGTTTAGTTATGAAAGGTGCCAAGTCCCTTGCTGCATCCTTAATTAGTTGAGCTGGGCAGTTGTCGCCCTTGCAGTTGGAGGGTTTGAGGGATGCAATGCTCTGACCCCGATACGCTGTCAAGCTGCAGCGCCATATCTGAAATAAATACTTAATTTAGAGCGAGATAACTGAATTGAAACTTTGTTTATTGCTCACCGTAACTGATTGTTTTGCTACTGACTAAGATGACCATCCTCCTTGGGGATTACTAAACAAACTACCAATTACCAGCTTGCTCGTGTGTTTTGGTGGGTGTTGGAGGATCTTTAAACTCCAGCACTCTGACTGGGGAAAACAAAAAGCACTGTTATATTCTGTGTTTCACTGACATTCTTACCAACCCACTGAAAGGTTGACACGCTCTTCCTCTGCTGGCAACCTTGGTTGCATACAAGCTCGCACACATTGGAATCAGTGAAAGACTTGGGAAACTACATTTCCCAGCAACACCGGCATCGCTTTTCAAGAAACGTCTGGCGCTTCAGCGACAAGCCGGTCCACGCCGGACAACGCCGTTCGGCGAGACACTCTGCTCCCTTTACCACCAAACTTCAGGAAATCCCAAAGATATTGCAACCAACGTCTCAGGCAAAACTACTGCACCAACTGTCCACAGTGCAGCGTTTCTTAGATACCAGGAGGGACATACTGGATCTTTCTCCAGCCCCAACCACTTTTAACACGACACCGGAAGTACCGCCATCCCATACAATGCTCGGAGCAGATCAAAACCAAAACCTGACTCCCCAACATCACAAAGGTGACTTGCATTTAGAAACTGAAACAAACACAACTCTTCCACCAGATCTGAAACCAGACAAACAGAGAAATGCTTCACCAGAATACATTTCTTCTGTAAAATTAACAAAGTTCCTAGAAGTCAAAATAGGCCTCTTGAACACTCGATCCATGAATAACCACACTCAAAACATTCACGACTACATAATTCAGGAAGAACTTGACATACTATGAGCCGGTCAAGTGGCACAGCGAGTAGAGCGCTCGCTTTGACATCTGTGCAGAGCTTGCTAACGCAGGTTCATATCCCGGCAGGGCCAAACTCAGCCTTTCATCCTTCCGAGGTCGATAAATGAGCACCACACACCGCAGATACCCGAGGGTTCGTATCGCTATATAAATGCGAAATTATTATTATTATTTTTTTTTATGCCTAACCGAAACTTGGTTGCAGGAACCCTTTGGTCCTACCATTGATATCGCGGTTCCCCAAGGATATAACATCCACTTTAAAAACAGGGAAACAGGAAAGGGCAGGGGAGTGGCCATAATAGCCAAACAATATCTTAATCTTTTTCCTTCCCCTATGCACTGCACAGGTTGTGAAATACTCCTGCTCAAAATTACACCATCAAAAAACAGTTGCATTAATCTCATTGTAATCTATAGACCTCCCTCACTCACCTCTGATTTCAATGACAAATTAATTCACCTACTGACCAACCTAAAAGGACCCAACATAGGTGTTAGGGAGAATTCTCTCTTTAGGCTGAATTTCCTATCCTAGTGAGTCCCCAGCAGCTTTGCTGGATTTCTGGAGTTTGTTTTTTTCCTCCTATCAAGTGTGAGACTCTTTTTCTCCCACTCTTGGACATGATGTATGGTATTCCTTTGACTGGTAATGTGTTTTATGGGCTATGGGGTCCTTTACTCCATAGGGTCTCATGTGTTTTTCCTATGTGTGTTACACAGCACCCTCCGTGGAGTAACACAGGGGTGTCATAGTGACACCCCACCATAGACTCCATACCCTGGGACTGACTACTGTCTCCCAGGGCATGTAAAGTCACCATTGGCTTTACTAGTCCCAAATTATTAACAGAAACCAGTACAAACCACCATATTGTGGACGTACTGGTCGGGGCAATTCGATTGCCCCGGGGTCTGTTAGTCGAGGGGGCAAGTCTCCGTCCCCCCTGATCGAGTTTTGGCTGGTGGCAGTGGATACTTTTTATATTCGACCGCAAATATATCCCTATGGGATTTTCCCATTGTTCGAGGCTGCCAACTTTAATTATTTAATTCTCATAGCCTCGAACATACCGCCGGTTTATTTAATTAATATTAATTCGCCGGTTGGTATTTTTTGCCAGGACTCGACTCTAAAATGGCGTTTGTGTTCTCTTCTGTGACTCCAACCCAAGTCGAGCCCTTTGTTCCACTTTTTGGCGGGCTTCTCCACAGAAGCCTCCAAAAGTGGTGCCACTCTGTCTGGTTACCACAGGGGGTGTGGGAGGGGGTTTAAGCACCCTGGACTGAGTTACTGCGGTAACTCAAGTCGCACTCTTGTGTGATTGGCCCAAGTGGTGAGCCGGCCCGCTCACCACTTAGCATGTTTGATTGACAGCTAGGCTGAGTGAATGGGGGTGTGCTGCATAAAAGCAGGGCTTTGGGGACTGGAACTTCAGAAGTCACCACAGGACCTGAGAATCTGACGAGGGAGAAGCTGAGCCGACCTACCACCACGACACCACCGGTGGAGCCCTGCGGAACCCACTCACCACTTCCCGACGACAGAGAAGATCTCCCGGCTGGAGAGGCTTCTTCCCCTGACTGGTGGGCACAACCAGTTTACCTTCTTTTCCTCGCATCCCAGGACGTCTTGTGGTCGAATTGCCCGTGCCAAGCACCCCGACAACTGGATATCCACTTACCACTGGACCGCGAATAAAAGGACCGCTCCTTTTACCTGAGAACTCCGTGGCTGGTTTCTTGCCTGGCAGTGCAACGGACTCCTGTCTTCCTCCCCGACGAGATCCTCTCTTCCCCCGGACGAAGCACCGACTTGCATCCGCTGCCAGGAACAACTGCCCCCGCTGGAGTATTCTCACCACTTTAAGGTACTGTGTCCGCCAGGCCTCCTTTTCTAAAGATTGCTACAAGGTAATAATAATCCCTTAACCTTCTGGACTGGGCTGGCCGCCTTCACCATCTAACTGGTCCCTTTCTTTGGTCCAACTCTTTTTTTGAACCCTTTCAAGACTTTTGTGCACTGCAACCGTATGACCTTGGACACATTTCGTTCTGATCCTCAAGTGGATCTGGCCTTCTGAACTCTAACTTCACGGTTTTACTTTGCCTTCCTCTCTTGTTGGGTTCTTGTGAAAGTGTTGGGATCTGTTTCAAATGATACTCTGCTTTTCTCTCCCTTTTTAAAACGAATTATTAGAGTGCCATCTGCGTTAAGCGCTCACCACTGTCTGAAAATAAGTGGGGCTTTACTTAAGACTTGTCTAATATTCTTTTAAGGGAGTGCATATCTTTTAGTGACCGTGTTTCTTAACTGCTTAACCTTAGTGCCTGTGTGTTTTACTAGCTGTGGTTTTAAATAAATAATTATATCTCTTTTACACCAAGCTCTGGTCAGTGTTTACTTCTTCTACTGTGCTCTTTTGACCTATTGTGAATACTCTGTATGCCGCCTAACTCTTCTTGAGGGAAGTCTGACTGCTCAGCGACAGCTACCAAGTGAATCTGTGTGGTACAGACTGCTACCAAGTGGGTTTACTGGCAAACACCTGTAGTCTTAAATCTTTTGCAGTGGTCCCAGAGGGAACTGCACAGGTTTCTGCCTAACAATAGGGACAGTGCTCCTTGGTGACCTCAATAGGTGGAGAGGAAACACCAAAGATAAGGAAGCCCTATCCCTCGAGAAAGATCTACAAACCACAGACTTCCTTGTGATAAGCCCACCTCAAATAAAAGGAACCAACTGGACTGGATAATTTCCAACAACATGGAAACCTCTATGCTTGGAACTTTTCAATGCATATGGTCCGACCACCATAAAATCGAATTGATACTGACACCCAGAGACAAAGTTAGGAAATTGAACAACACACCTAACAAAGTCCAAGGTAGGAATTTTAAAAGAATCACATCCCTCATCCTGACACAAGGTATAGATTACATCATGATCACCACGACGGACGAGGAGAAAATAGCGACAACATACATTAACCAATTGCAAAAACTTCTAGACCAACACACCCCCCTCAAAAACAAACAAATCAGACCTAATCCAAATCATCAAAATTGTTTTAATGATGAAACCTGCAAGCTTGATATGATATGATTGGTTATTTATAACTCGCTTAATACCTAGAGGTTTTTAAGCACGGACCCGGGGATATAATCTATGTTGCTCCATGTCGTCTTGCTTCCAAGGCGAGCACGTTACCCCTGATTTATCCTCCTGAGACAAAGCTTAAGGAAGAAAAAAGAAAATTGGAAAGAAAGTGGCAAAAAGACCCCACCGATAATAACAAAGAGAACTGGAAAAAACTTGACAGCTTATATAGGAAAAAACTGACAGAAACAAACAAAATTACTGTAACGAACAGATCACTGCAGCCTCCAGCTCAACTGGTTAACTATTTCAGATTTTGAAATCAGTCGAAAAAAACCAACAACCCTGCCCCCCCCCTTCCAACCGTCTCACGAAGACTGTGATAAAGTCCAAACAGCCTTTCACATTAAAATCCTAAAAGCCTGTAAAACCATAAAAACCTGTAGGGTAGATAGCCATTGTCTCCAAACCTCAATAATTCCTGAGCCTAGCCATCTTGAGAGGATGAAATTCCAGTTCTCTCCCGTCTCCTTAGACAAAATGAACACAGTCCTATCCATCATCAAATGTACATCCTGCTCAGAGAATATACTACCTCTGAAACTAATCCTGGACAACATAGAGACATTGGCCCCCTATCTCTGTAGAATGGCAAATGCTTCATTTAGAGATCATAAGGTACCTTCGACAAAGAAAACTGTCACTGTCACACCCCTGGTTAAGAAACCAGGTTTAGACCAGCATGACCCTGCAAATCTCTGCCCGATCACAAATTGCAACTTTCTTTTGAAAATATTAGATAAAGTTGCCACCAGTCAACTCCAAGAATATGTTGATAAGAAGGATCTCCTACACACCCAACAATCAGGATTTAGAAGAGCACACGGAACAGAGTCTGCCCTGCATTGATCGCCAGACCAAAATGCTCAGTATCTTGGATGAGGGAAAGGCAGGCATGTTAACACTATTGGATCTCTCGGCAGCTTTCGATTTGCTCGACCATCAGACGCTCCGGGAGGCCCTAGACAAATCAGGCAACTGTTCTCAAGAAGGCATCGACTGGGTAACTTCCTTCTTAGAAGACAGGTGCTCTAAGATCCAATGGGGTGACCATTCCTCCGCCCCCCGAATTGTTGACTGTGGCATACCCCAGAGGCCAGTATTTCACCCCTACTTTTCAATCTCTACTTGCTTTGTCTATGCACCCTACTTACCAATTTAGGAGTCTTTTTTACAAATTTTGCTGATGACACGCAATTGGTCATTGAACTAAGCGGCTGTTAAACCACAGACAGCAATAAGCTCACTTGCATTTACAAGTCCATCGAGGCCTGGATGAAGACAAACTAGATGTGCCTCAATGGAAGCAAGACCGAGCTCATGATATTTGGATCTTCTCAGGCCAGGGCTAAACTAGATCCAGCCTACTTGACCTTTAAAAGCAAAGACTCAAAGGTCATGGTCTCTGACAAAGTTAAGACACTAGGTGTCTATCTATAAGCATCTTTGGGAGCTGATGCTCATGTTGCATACCTAAAACGCAACTGCCAATACCACCAGAGACTACTCACACGGATTAGGCGCCTGCTAATTCAACAAAACAGCTCCATCATTGCCAGAGCCACAATCTTATCAAGATTGGACTACGGGAACTCGCTGATGTTGGGGGCCAGCAGCAAATGTATTAACATTGCCAAATTATCCAGAACAATGTGGTTAGGACTGTCACAGGAAAATCAAGAGGGAACATATCACTGTGGACAGAAAGTCTCTTCACAGGCTGGCCCTGGAAGACCGCATCATCTTTAAATCAATGTCCATTGTTCATCATTGCCTATTTGGTTCGGCCTCTGCCTACCTAAATCCAGTCACCCCATATGAACCAAGCCGCTCTCCAATATCCAAAGCCCAAGGGCTAGTGAAAGTTAGCTACTCAAAAAAAGCCAATGGACTCGGCAGGGCATTCCCCTCCAAAGCGGCAATCAAATGGAACAAGATCCCTAGCCACCCAAGACTAGAACCTAACTATCTACAGTTTAGGAAAAAACAAAACCTTGCTGCTCAAATAATCGACTGCCTTAATTACTAAGACGAACTATCACAACCACCAAGCTGTACTGATACCATGATGTCCTGTCTTCTTTCTGTCCCGGTCTAGTTGTAATGCGCCCTGATGCCTGTGGGCTGCGGCGCTATAGAAACAAATAAATAAAAATAAAATTGTAATTTGGCGGTATTGAAAAAATGGAGGTAACCAAATTAACTGCACTTTTCCCCGTGCCACCAAACTCATACTGATGCCTTTAGTGTGAAACCTTTCACATATATTGATTTACAGATCAATGCAAAATATGTGAAAACATACACATTGACAATGTACACAGAGTCTTAACTCGACGGGAAGAATCAAGTTCCTGATGTCATTAACGGCTAGAGTTTCCTAAGCCAAAATGAGCTTACCCAGGTAATTTTATATTTCTCGGGGAGTACGGATGTCCATTCTGACTGATGTGTTTAAAAGGCTCATAAACGTTCTGTAAAATCTGTCTTGGAATAATATACCTCCCCTCCCACCCCTGAATTGGCATTAACATGCTGAAACTGTCATTTGAAGAGGGGGGATAAAAGCTTGATTGTGCCACCAAATTGCTGAATATAAGCATTGCTATGAAGGGTACGGATAACTTCAATGCCCACTCATATGTGGGCAATACCCCAGGTCTGGAATAAATGTAGCAAACATAGGGTCATAAATTAATGTACAACTCTATACTCCCTATATGGGGCAGGACATTTGTCCCAAGAAGCCTGCAAAGTTAGTGGGGAATAACGGTACTGTGATGAATAAAAGATGTTCCGGACAGCTGTACAGTGAAGGCAGACTCCTGAGGTGTGATATGTTTTGTTCGGTCTTGAGAATGGATAAGGCATTCTTTCTGACTCATGCTGCTTGAACTAAAAAGAGCAGGCTTATGTGCCGAAGGAAAAGCCACTGCATAAGGTTAAAAGTACTATTATTTTGTTGGGAACAGGAGGTTAGCGCATGAAGGATCAAGAACAACAAGTTACTTACCAACTGTAACGTTCTTTCGATTGGATGTTCCTGCCACGTATTCCTCATCTTAGATATATCCTTACCTTCAGCTTGCTGCTTCGGAATTTTTTTCTCTCCTTTCCACCAGAGGGTGCTCCTCTCGAGGCCGCGGCGTCAATGTCCCTCGGCAGCACCCATCGAACACCGACGTCATCGCCTGTATAAGAGCCTCGAGCACGCCCGCTGGCTTAAGTTCCGTTTTTTCTTATATTGTAGTCAACTGATTTTGATTAATGGCGTGCCTCTTTTGACCCAAGCCTTAAAAAAACTTGGAGTGTAATACACGTAAACTGTACTGTGGGGTTGGTTGGGAGGGTCAATGAGGAATACGTGGGAGGAACATCCAATCGAAAGAACGTTACAGTTGGTAAGTAACTTGTTCTTCGAATGGATTGTGTCCTCCCATGTATTCCTCATCTTAGATAGACTCCCAAAGCAGTTTTGTCTCGGAGGTGAGAGTACAGAATTTTTCTAATCGTGTACAGAATGGAGTACAGATTTAGCAAACAGACTTCCTTGAGAAGAAGTCGAGTCCAGAGCATAATGTTTTATAAAATGTATGCATGGATGACCATGCGGCTGCTGCACAAATGTCTTGTACAGGGATAACCCTTTTTAGTGCTGTCGAAGTTGCCATGCCCCTGGTTGAATGAGCTCTCAATCCATCAGGTGGTTCTTTCCCAGCCAATCTATAACATTCTGTTATAGCCAAAATGATCCATCTAGATAATGTTTGTTTGGTTACCGCCAGTCCCAATTTGCGTCCAGTGGGCCCCACAAAAAGTTGATCACACTGACGTATTTTAGCCAATATTGGAATGTAGAAACTAGGAGCTCTTCTGGGATCTAGTCTATGTAGCCGCTCATCTTCTTTGCTTACATGAGGAGGAGGGTAAAAAGTAGGTAAAGTTATTTTTTGTGACAGATGAAAGTCTGAAACAAATTTTGGCAAAAAAGATGGTTTAACTCTACGAACTACTTTGTAGTGTGAGGAGGACTGCTAGAGAGCACCTGCAACTCACTTACCCTGCAGGCTGATGTCAATGCTACAAGGAGTATTGTTTTCAAAGTAAGGAGCCTTAGCGGACAAGAGTGTAAAGGCTCAAATGGAATACATGTGAGAAATTTTAGCACCAAGTTCAAATCCCATACTGGGACCTGGAAAGGTATTGGTGGAAATACATTGTTTAACCCTTTCAAGAATTGAATTATTAAAAAGGTATCTTGAAGTAAGATTCTTCTTCTGAAGAGTGCTTAAAAATGGATAGCACTGCTAAGTATCCTTTTATCGTACCAACCTGGAGCCCTAGATTAGCTAATGTAACAGAAAAGATAAAATGGTGGGGATATTACATTGAAATGGGTCCACATTCTTCTCTCTGCACCAGTTACTGAACGTATTCCAATGACACCGATACAGAGATTTGGTTGCTGGCCTTCTGGCCGAAAGCAAAATCTCCATCACGTCATCCAGAAGATCCCAATCCTTGCATCTCAACCTCTCAGAAGCCATGCGTGAAGGTTGAGTGTGTCGACCTCCAGATGGAGAACATGACCTTCCTCTCGCGAGAGAAAATCCTCTCTTCTTGGAAGACGTATTGGAGGGCAGATGGACATGTCCAGAAGGTCCGGGTACCACGTTCTCCTGGCCCAATCCGGGGCAATTAGGATCATGGTTTTCCTGAACTTTCTCAACCTCCTTATTACCCGAGGGATCACAGGGACTGGAGGAAACGCATACAGAAAAGGAAACTCCCATTCTACCACGAATGTGTCTCCTAGAGCTCCTCTCGGTGGAAATTCCCTTGAGCAGTACAGTTCGCACTTCCTGTTGACACTGGTCACTCACAGATCCACCTGCGGGGTTCCCCAAAGGGCAAAGATCTCTTGAAGGACTTCCTGAGCTAGTTCCCACTCGTGGGAGACTGTACTCTGCCTGCTCAGAGCGTCCGCTGCTGTGTTTTGCTCTCCGGCTAGATGAATTGCCGAAAGAAAGATCCCTTCTTGTATTGGCCAGAACCAGATTTGCATCGCCTCTCTGCACAGCGGCAGTGACCCCACTCCTACTCTCATGTTGAGGTAGTACATGGCCACTGTGTTGTCCATCATTATCAGGACATTCTTACCCCGTACAGAGGGCAGGAAGGCCTTAAGCGCTAGTCTGATTGCCATCAACTCCAAAAGGTTGATGTGTAGTTTGGACTCCGATGGAGACCAACGACCGCTGATTGTCAGATCATTGGTATGGGCTCCCCATCCCATGAGTGAGGCGTCCGTCACTACTGTTATCTCCGTCCATGGTTCCCAAAAAGATTCTCCTCTGAGAATATGATGTCTGCAAGCCCACCATTGTAGATCTTGCGCTACTTTGGCTGGAACCTGCAACAGATCTGACATTTCTCCTGAGAATTGAGACCATTGAGTTCTGAGAGCCCATTGAAGGAATCTCATTCTCAATCTGGCTTCTGGCACCAGAAAAATGCAGGATGCCATCAGACCGAGCAACCTGCGAAAATCGAAGGCCGGGAGATACTGGGCATTCTGGAATCTTGTTACCATCTGCAGAATGTGGTGAGCTCTCTCTTCGGGAGCAAGACTTTGCCCGAGCAAGTATCCAGGACTGCTCCAGTAAACTGGAGTTTCTGTGATGATATCATGTTTGACTTTTTTAAATTCAGAGAAAACCCTAGTTTGTGAAGGAAGTGACAAGTCTTGGACAGATGATCCTGGGCCTGCTCCGGGGAACATGCTCTGATCATCCAATCGTCCAGACAGGGGTAGACATGAATCCCCCCTCTCCTGAGACTCGCTGCCACCACCGCCATCAACTTGGTGAAAACTCTTGGGGCAGAGGTTAACCCGAATGGCAGAACTCGAAACGGAGAGTGAGACTTGCCAATCGCAAACCTTAGGTACTTTCTGTGCTTGAGATGGATTGGCACATGAAAGTAAGCATCCTGAAGGTCCAATGATACCAACCAATCCTGGAGTTGGAGAGCCTGATGGATCTGAGAGTATGTGACCATCTTGAACTTGTCCTTCCTTAGGAACTTGTTCAAGTTTCTCAAGTCCAAGATGGGTCTCAGTCCTCTGTCCTTCTTTGGGATGAGGAAATATGGGGAATACCAACCTTTGTTCTTCTCTGCAATAGGTTCATGTTCTATTGCACCTTTGTGTAGCAGGGTTAAAACTTCCTGCAACAGGAGCGGATCCGGATGTTTGACAGAGTTGTATCCCGGGGGGGTGATTCTGAGGTTTCTTTAGAAAAGAAAGGCAGTAACTTTTGGATACTGTTTCCAGTGCCCAAGCATCTGAAGTAATGCCCCGCCATTCTTCTAGATGCTGTGAGATTCTGCCTCCCACCGGGGTGTTGTGGGTCAAAACCTCAGAGTGGTTTTGCAGCAGCTTCAGCAGAGGCTGAAGGGACAGATGCCACTGCTGGGGCAGATCTAGCACCTTTTCCTCGCCCTGAGGAAATTTTCTTTGACCTCTTTGACTGGCCTGTCCTCTTCCTTTTCCAATTGAGGAATAATAACGAAAAGGACGACCCCTCTGGGAAGATGAGCCTGTGTAGGGGCATTGCTGAGGTTGTCTTATGGCGGCACAGAGATTTAGCCACCGCTTTGGATTTCTGCAGCTTCTCCAAACTTTCATCCGCCTTGCTGCCAAACAACCTCGAGCCGTCAAAAGGCATATTAAGAAGTCTGGATTGCACATCCGGTGCAAAACCAGACTTTCTTAGCCACGCAAATCTAGTTAGAACTTTGCTAGTTGCCATGGACCTACTCATACTATCAGCTGTGTCCAAACCTGATTGAAGGCATTCTCCCGAAGCCTCCTTTCCATCCCTTATTATGGCTAGAAAGCCATCACGCTCTTCACCTTCTGGGATGTGTTCAGCTGCCGTTGACATGCAGTCCCACAGGGTATATGTGAACCTTGCCAAGGTACAGGTTACATTAGTATATTTCAAAGCCATACTCCCTGATGTAAAAATCTTCCTAGACCATGCATCCACCTTTTTATCGTCCCTATCTGGAGGGATTGTAGGGTAAGCAGCATTTCTTGTGGATGTGGTTGCTTGTACTACCAGACTTTCTGGAGCTGGATGTTTACTCCGGTATTCTGGATCAGAATTGCAGGATCTATATTTAGACACACATTTTTTATTAACTGCCGGGATGGCTTCAGGGTGTTCCCATGCAGAACTAACCCTTCTCTGCAAGGCAATGTGAAAATGGAGAATGGGGTCTTGTTGAGGAGTTCCTGATAGTAAATCAGTCATGTCATTATCTTGACAGACTGGTGAACTCCTACCTCACCCCATAAATTCTGTAACTCTATTCATGAGTTTTCTGTTACCCGGATCAGCCTGCTCTGATGGGTCTTGCTTGTCAAATTCGTACTCTGGAGAAGTGTCCAGACCACTTGCAGTCTGTAAACATTCTTGTAGATCTTCAATTTTTGATTGAGGATTCATTAATTCCTCTGGAACAGATCTTGTGTCAAATTTAACACCAGCAGAGGTGACTTCTTCCTCTTCTGATGATTCTCCCTCAGATAGATGACATGGTCCTGAAAAAGTCATGTCTATTCTCAGGTTGAAAAAACTTTTCTGGTAATGTGGGATTTTCCCTTATAAAAGGCTTGGGCGTCGACGAAAACGTCGATGGCGCCGATGTCATAACCACATCCTTCAACGTCGTCGAGGGAACCTTCGATGACCTCGATGTAATCGTCGAGGGGGTTGCGGAAACTGTCGAAGGAGCTTTCAGAGTTATCGAACGTGAACTCGACGTAGCTTCCTTCGAAGGAATTTGCGACTCGAGGGCTTTCGAAGTCTTCGATGGTGTTGATGTCGACTTCGATGGCTTATGATGTTTCAACGCCATTTTGTTTCCCTCTGCCTTCGATTTATGCACCGAAAGGTCTTTTTCATGAGGTGATCGAGAAGATTCCCTCGAAGACACCCTCAACGACTTTTTATCAGCTTTTCTTGTTTTGGACCTACCTCTGTCACGTTTTTCGTGAGTAGGGGCATGGTCTTCTTTAGCCTTTTTTGAGGGGGTCTGGGCCAGGTTCTCAAAAGTTTTAAGCATGGAAACATGAAAAGCTTCCCATTTACTCGGGAAGTCATGCTTTGATGGGCATGCTATCACCTCCTTGGAAGACGTCGAGGAGGATGAGGGAGATCAATGCTGTCTTTTCTTTGCCTTTTTGGATGACGAAGAAGAAGACTTTCTCGATCTACTCCTCGACCTATGCTTTTTACGATACTTTTTCGAAGACTCGGCCGAAAGTAGAAAGTTTCCCTTTCGAAGTAGACTTCGATGAACCCTCCCCCATCGCCAGTTTACCTCTGCGTTCTTTCAAGGCTTTATGGGTCATCGACTGGCACGAACCACAGTCTTCCATCCGGTGGTCGGAACCGAGGCACCAAAGACCATTTTTGTGTGGATTTGTCAGAGACATTTCTTTCCGCACTTCAGACATTTTTTTAATCCAGTCTTCGGCGTGGAAGGGTTCGAAGAAGACGACATAGCTTTTTCTTCACAAAAGATTGAAACGCTGTTTGAAATGATCCAAAGCGAAGCTAACGGAAAAACAGAACTGAAGCAGGCAATGACGTCTGTGTTCGACGGGTGCCGCCGAGGGACATCGACGCCGCTGTCTCGAGGGGAGCGCCCTCTGGTGGAAAGGAGAAAAAAATCCTAATTCCTAAGCAGCAAGCTGAAGGTAAGGATATATCTAAGATGAGGAATACGTGGGAGGACACAATCCATTCGAAGAGTCTGTACTCCCAAGAATCTAAAGCAAGAGTTAAGCAACATGCAAGTGGGGAAGCAGACCTAGTGATCAGGTCCCTTTGGAGGTCTTACAATGCCAGAGGGCATGCCTTAACACAAAAGAAAATTCTCAAAACTTTATCTGTCTTCCTGAAGTAAGAAGAGTGGGTCTATGTTCCCAGAGGAAAAGCCACTGCATAAAGTAAACAGTACTATTTCTTTGCTAGGAACAGGAGGTTGCTGGATTAAAGAGCTTCATAGAGTCTTTGCTCCCAAGAACATAAAGAAGCAAGGGCTAAGCTACATGCAAGAAGAGAAGCACACCTACAGTGGGGTCCCTTTGGAAGTCTCACAATGGCAGAGGGCATGCATTAACAAAATAGTGCCTTCTCGAAAGATTAAACTGATACATTACAAATGCCGACACAATGTGCATATCTATCTCTGACCCTATTACATAAAATGCATTCAAATACAGATGGTCAATGCCCGAGATGCAGATACCCTGCCCACCTTTCTTCTCAGGTGGCATGAATGTTCACTTACACAAACCTTCTGCAATTAAGTGGCTGAGGTGTTCAAGGGATTCTTGGGATGGACACAGACTGAATATCACACTGTGCCTAATTTGACTAGAACCTGTCAAGAAAAAAAGTAAATTGGCGTTTAAGTCTGTTACTCTCTTTGCTGGTTGGATGCCCCCCCCCGTTTGAGTAGCACAATGGTTACAACCCATTGTGCCATTTCTCTAATGTGTTTGGTTTGTTCCATGTAAACCATGAGCATCCATCCTACATTTACTGTGCAGACTACTTTCGGCATGTGATTTGGGTGATTGAAAAACGATAGTAGTTCAACAGTTTGGTTGACATGGAATTTGGATATACATTTTGGCGCAATTCTTGGATGTATGCAAACACCATTTCCTTGCGTATGGCTATAAATAGCTCACTAACTAAACAGTCCACTGCCAAGGAGCATAGTTCCTAAAGGGAAAAATAACTGTCTACCATCCAACCAGATCACTCAGATCAAGCAACGGCATTCGCTTAGAACCAAAACCATACAATAAAAGAGAATTCAGAGGATCATCTTTCGCTCATCTGGCAGCTTTAAGCTGGAATACCCTACCAAAAAACATACGCAACACAAGGGGTCATCTCGAGTTCAGAAAACTACTCAAAACTTGGCTCTTTGATCCAGATTCAGGAGGAAACCTCTAGGAAGCAGGGACCCAAAGGGAAACGTGAATCCCCGGCCATGTCCACACGCCACCAATCCTAAAGGAAACTTGCATAGGTGAGGACACCCAACCGGATGGGCAGTGAGGGACCAGCCCTCTGACCAAAACTTTACCAGCCGCAAGGCAGGGGAACTAGCAGAAAGCAGCTAGATACACATACCACTGGAATCACACAGAGGAGGGCTCCCACTCTTCAACATGCCTGCCAACTAGGCGGACAACTACAGTACCAAACACACATGATAACTATAGAGGTTAGGCGCAGAAACGCAAAGACAAAGTGGTAAAATAGACAAAATATTATAAAAATAAACTAATTTTAACCGTACCTTAGAACCTCAATTTTCTGCATACACTCACCATCCAGAAACTCACACAACTATCTCTCTGCACAGCAATCTGCACACACTTCACCACATTGCAACAACAGACTAACACATAGCCTGACACAACAGCACATGGGAATTTAGCACCGACCTGAAAACCACACTTAAGCTCAGCGAACGGTGCAAACCGAACTGAAGCAGCCAACAGGACATCTCAACTCTCACTTTCCTATTCTAACTACTCCCTATTAACCCCCCTACCTCTTCACACACTAATTTTCAGACCTGCCAGAGCTCCTAGGGACCACTCCAGTGGTGACGGTGCGTGGCACAAATACCTTTAACATTAACTCTCCTGAGCGACTTTACTCCTAACAGAAAAGCAAAAAAGCAACTGTGAATGTAAGATGTACTTGAGCGTAGAATTATGTAGAGGTTAAAAGGGTGAAAGCATAGGTCTATGTAACACTACACCTGGTGCTAATATGGAAACCAGGGGAGTGCAGACTTTTGATCCCCTCCATGAAAGCCCCAACTGGAACATTTCTGCACGTAATCTTGTGTTGTGATTTGGCATATGCTGCTAAGACACGCAAGTGGATCTTAATTGAATTGTATGCTAGTCCACTACATAATAGATGCAAGAGATCTTTATTGATCCCTGATTCTATGCATTTTGATGGATGCATCTGTTGCCGTGTGCACCATTATAGCTCTTCCTTTTGTTAAAACAACACATGTTTGGTTTAGGAGCTTGCTTTCCTATGTCGTTTCATTGTGTGGCAGATGTTGGTGTCCAAACGCTAGGATTTCAGGAATCAAGTCGGAGTTCAGAGTGTGAGGTTGAGGGTGTGTGATCTTTTGTCTGCCCCTGCAAGAGCAGACTGAGATGTGGATGCGGGTACCAAATCTGTCTGGCTGACATTGATGTGATGATTATTATTGTCATGCAGAATAACTGCACGTTTAGTCTTTCTGTGAATGAGTGATATCAGTGGAAAATTGTGTAGGAAGACCTTTAACCAACTGATCCATAGGTAAATACCCTAATCCCCTGCAGTCTGTCTCTGGATGGAACATGTTTGCATTTTACACATACAAAATTAGAGGTTTACAGTGAAACATGGGGCTCTACAACACTGTCAGCTTGCGCAGATAACTCCTTAGGTTTATGAGTTCTGGTGGTAACAAGTTGCATTGTGTTGCGGTAGCACAAATGAACGGACATTGAACATATATTTCATATTTATAGCTCTCTGTCATGTTCCAGTGGCATTATTAGTGGTAGATAGTACAGTCCAAAGTTTCTGGACAGCTCAATGAGACCAACTTCAACATATGATGCTAAATTAAGTACTCTCACTGATAGTGGTAATCTTCACGGATCACTGAACATAGAACGGAACATCTACCTGCGGGTTGGTAAAAGTACCTGTTGCACTCAAGTGCATGTAAATAGAATAACACATTTGAAGCCTGTGGGTTTTATGCAAGCATAACATATTACTTACACCTAGAATGCACACAATCTCTCCATGCCAGCAAATCTACTATTTCTGCTCCAGGTAAAGAGTTGTATGGAAGAAATTATCATGGCTGCTTACTTTGACCAGTACAGCATAAATGTTAAAGGCAGTCAAGCTGTTTTTGTTGGAAGAGATCACAACAGTGGCAAATCAGGCAACCTGGGACAGGGCTTATACTCCCTTATTTTCCATTATTGTCCCTGAAATTCAGGTCTAAAAACGATGTGGTTAACACCCAAGCTTCTGTGACGAATCGTGGGATTCTGTCACTTCTCCCAGAGAGGAGCTTTTCCTTGTGAGGATAGGGAGGTGAGCCCACTACGCAATAATCCCCCTAGGGGTAGTGGCATGCGGGACCTCACAGGGAGAGACTCCCCTCTGGGGCACTAGGACTCCTGTTCCGCAGAGGAACTCCCTAGAACCCTCTCTTCTAGAACAACAGTAACACCAGTGCTCCAGAGACATTTACCAAACCAAACCACTATTTGTTATTGTAACATAAGACCTAATATCCAAACTGAGGATCAATGTATGTGACGAAGAAGAATGAACAACAAGTAATATCGATTACTCAATGGCTGGAAACCAACACTACTGTGAATAAGAATGAACAAATAATGAAGAGGGTTCAACTAAAAGAGAACGGACTATAATCCTACACTGGGGAGGACCCAGCAGCCAATCATAAAAAGAGACGATGGACTACTCTACTGTCGATAAGAAGTGGAACACAGGAGTTTCAAATCAGCCGAGTGAGCAGTGCTGAAAGAGACCGGGAAAATATCGGCAAGAAGCACAGAGGAATCCGAAAGCCAGAGAGAGAAGGGAATGAAAATCCCAGGAGAAGGAGCGTGTCGAAAGTGGTGGGGTGACACTAGAGAGGTGGACTGTACAGCCTGGTAACAACGCAGAGACAGCTATAGCACAGGTGCTGCAGAGCCCTAGAAAAGAAAAAGAAAGAGATGGATCGAGAATCGATGAAATCCTGACTGCGAAGAAAGTCCCTATCCTGCGAACAGGCCTGGTGATGCTAACCTGTAGAAAACAGGGTAATTTTTATCCATTTGATTTATTTATTTAGATTTGTAAAGCGCACTACAGACCACAGGCATTGGGGCACTGTTTCATGAAGATGTCTTAGTTACAGGTAATATAGGCCTTGCTCATGGTTACAGAGAGCGAGGGGCTAATAGGGCAAAGCGGTACAAGAATAGGATGGGTAAAATGCAGGATCCTTGTAGGACTCCACATTTGATCAGTTTAGGGCTGGCGCAGGCCTCGCCCGAAAAAACATTCATGGCTCTTTCTTTAAGGAAGGATGAGATCCAAGCTATAGCATTGGGAGAAAAATTGGCAGCGGTAGAGAGGTGGTGGCATATGGTATCATGGTCCACCAAGTCAAAAGCTGCGAACAAGTCTAGGAGCAGCAGGAGAGCGGGTTTGCCTGCGTCTCTGAGATCCTCAATCTGGTTTTTAAGGTCCATTAAAGCAGTTTCGATCCCATAGCCGGGACGGAAGCCAGACTGTCGGAGACCAAGCAAGTGATTTGTCTGTAGGGATTTGTGGACCTGCAGCTATGCGCCTTTGTTGATAATTTTCAACAGCAAAGGGACCGTGGTGATGGGTCTGTAATTCCCTGGAAATGTTGGGTCGAGCGTGGGTTTTTTCAAAAGTGGTCATACGCATGCTTCTTTGAGGCAGGCAGGGACATGATCTGATTTGAAGGAGGCGTTGATAAAGGTAGTGAGGAAAGGAGCTAGGGTGGAAGCACTCTCTATGATGAGCTGCGCTGGATAGGCATCTCCTTTGCAGTTGGAGGGTTTAATAGATTTAATGAGTACAATGACTTCCTGTTTGTTCATTTCCTTGAATGAAAAGGCCAGGGCGTCACAGGAGGTCTTACCGTGGAGGTTAGATAGTTGTTGTTTTAGTGCCTGTTGGTGGTTGATGATTTTGTTATGAAGGATGTTCAGCTTATCCAGCATAGCATAGCATCCTGGATACTATTATACCAGCCCTTGTCCTTGGTGAGGGATGGCATGGTGGGAGAAGGTGTTTCCAACTCCCTGAAGATGGCAAAAATCTCTGGTGCCTCACTTCGCGTTTGCTATCCTAGTGTTGAAGGAATTAGACTTTGCTTAAATAATGGCCGCTTTGTATTCTTTTGAGATGGTCTTAAAGGCTAGTTTACTGTAATCGCTTGGTTTGGCTACCCAGGTTGAGAGAGCTGTTCTTTTCCTGGAGTCATGGGAACTCCGGGAGCCCCAGGAGGTAAGACTGGGATAAAGAGTACTCTCCTCCTACTTGTCCCAGTGAGTGGCCCGAAACTAGCAAGAATGAAAAACACTCTGGGACTCATCATACTTGTCAGAGTGAATAAACCAAAACTAAGAAGAGTGAGAAACACTGTGGGGCTCAGCCTACTCGTACCAGTGGAAGGCACAAACCCAAGAAGAGTGAGAAGCAGTATGAAACTTCTCTTACTCGTCTCAGGAATATAAGACTTGGACAGGAGAATAAGAATAACTGTTGGGTCTACAATAAACCTCTCAAGCAGAAAGACCTGGGACCAGAGGAGGAGGAACAAGATGTTAAATGCCTTATTCCGTAAAAGAACTACAGAAACACAGAGGATAATAACCACAGAACGAGGGATTCAGTATCCCTAGTAATCTCAGAGAAGGAGAATCTTTCAGAGACACTTAAGAAAGACATTGTACAAGAATACCTGAAGCCCATAACATTGAGGAGAAGCCTAGAAAGAGAACGAATAGGGGAGCCAAAGACTTGGAAAAGCCCCCTAGAAGAACTAAATACATTAATCCAAGAGATAGCTAAAAGGTATCTCAAAATTGGCTATTAAGGCTGAGGAAGCCTATGATATGATATGATATGATATGGCATTTATAACGCGCCTATACACAATTGTTTCAAGGTGCGACGAGGCAAGGGAGGGAAAACAGAGGGAAGACAGACAACGATCCTACTAGGCCGGGTAACATTGTGATCGTGCAAGTGCAGGGGACGGGGAAGGGGGAGAAGTGTTGGGGGAAAGGGGAGGGGGCAGTGCAGTACATAGGATAACAATAAAATAAAAACAATAAATAAAAGTACAGCCAGCTGGTGGCAAGTGCAAGGGTAAGTGCAGACATCAGGGGCCAAGTGCTAGTAGGGGCTGTAGGGATACAGAAACAGTCCCCCAGTGCAAGGGTACCCAGGGGGCAGTGCAGGTGTGCAGCTGGTGGGGAGGGGACCTGGGTTGAGATCAGAGGGTAGCCAGGAAACCAGTGCAGCTTCAGATTAAGCCAGAAGATCAGCAGGGGAAGAGGAGGAGAGAAAGCAGAAGCAAAGAGGAAGGTCTTGAGACGCTTCCGGAACTGGAGATCGTTCTCATCAAGTTTCAGAGAGACAGGGAGGCTGTTCCAGAGGAAGGCCCCAGCAGAAGAGATTTACCACCAACTTGTTCCTTGGAGAAGCTACTGACCCTGAGGGAGTTGGAGGCGGATGAGCGAAGAGCTCGAGAAGAAAGATATTTAGGAAGAGACAGTTGAAGGTATTGTGGTCCCAGGCCCCAGAAGGCCTTGTGGACAATGCAGAGGGTTTTGAACTTAATCCTCGCCGCTACTGGGAGCCAGTGCAGGGATTTCAGTCCTGAAGAGATACGATCCCTGGGCTTGAGGCCAAGGACAAGTCTTGCAGTCCTGTTCTGGATGAGTTGCAGAGGGCGGAGAGTAGAGACAGGCAGATTTAGAAAAAGGCTGTTGCAGTAGTCCAGCTTGGAGAGAACCAGAGCTCTGGAGACAGTGAGCCTCTGGGGGAAGGAGAGGAAAGGAAGAATACCTCTGAGCGGGTGCAGCTGGTAGTGCTACTTCTTAGAGACATCAGAGATGTGAGGAGAGAAGGAGAGTGTGGAGTCGAAGATGACCCTGAGGGGTTTAGCCTCACAGGTGGGAGCAGGAAGAGGGCCAACAGAGGTCGGCCAGAGAGTGACAAGAAACCAGGGAGCAGGTGTGCAGATGAGGAGAATCTCGGTCTTACTGGTATTAAGGCAGAGATCATTGACGGCACACCACTCATGGAGGGCAGACAGACAGTCAACGATGAGAGAAGGAGGAGAGGTGGCAGAAGGGATCCTGAAAATGAGTTGAGTGTCATCCGCATAGCACTGAAAGTCGGTGCAGAGAGCGGCAATGCGGTGGGAAAGAAGTGCCAGGTATTGGTTGAACAGCCAGGGAGCGAGGTTAAACCCCTGGGGAACACCGCGGGAAGAGATCGAGATAGAGGAGAGAAAGGACCCAAGTTGGACCTGGGAGGGTCGATCAGAGAGGAAGGGGGTCAGCCAAGCCAGGGCCTGATCACTGATACCTAGGTTATCAAAGAGACGGTTGATCAGGATGGCTTGGTTGACCGTGTCAAAGGCAGAAGAGAGGTCAAGTAAGATGAGGACACATGGGGTGTTGGAATCCAGGTTGGAGAGCAGGTCTTCACGGATGTTCAGGAGAGCCATTTCCGTCCTTCTGGCAGCTCTGAAGCCAGACTGATGGTCATGGAGACAACCAACAGATTCAGTGTGAAGATTAACCTGGGAGATAGCCAGCTTTTCCAGGAGTTTGTCCAGGAAAGGAGTGATGGAGATTGGACGATAGTTAGCCGGGCAGGAAGGGTCAGCAGAGGGTTTCTTAAGAAGAGGGTGCACAAGGGAGTGCTTCAGGAGGAGGGGAAGACTCCAGTGGCAAAGGAGTGGTTGCAGAAATCAGCCAGAGCAGGAGCCAGGGTGTCAATTTGGTCCTTGATCGTTTTGGAGTAACAGGGGTGGAGAAGGGAGTCATTCTACTGGTATTTTGTTATTTTGTATTGGTGGTAGGGACAGAGCAGCTTAGCTTTGGATGGAGGACAGACTGTTTATTTTGGACTTCACCACAGACCAAAAGCACCCTAGTTAGTTTGGTTAGCCAGGGAAATCCATACATTAGGTATAGTGAGGCCTTTTTTACCTATTATATTAAAAGAAAGCAAAGGATACCAAAAACGGATTGGTCTCGTTCTTCTGACCTACCACACTTCCTTTTAAAAAGCAGCCATGTTAAAACTGGCAAGACAAACAAGAATAGTGGAAGAAATAGGCCCTTATGTCCCTAACAACTGTAAGAGGATTCAATTCAACACTACAGCTAAGTCAACGCCTAGTCTATAATACTAAATGAAAACCCTTATTGATATATCTTTATGTCCAGTTCATGCGTTCTGGATGACTACCCCTATATAACACCCCTCTCTTGGAATCCCCCTGACCCCACTGAGCCAAGAAGTAGTTCTGTCTTGCAAGTTAAAAGGTTTATTTGATAATTTAAACAAGAGATGTGTATATCACACCTTATAATAAATTAATAATTGAATAGCACACTTAATCTGATATGATAAAGATTAACAACGGAGAATCTGGCACTAGCACACTTCTTTATAATCACTAAGGAGTTGACATGAAATGGATAAGGTAGCACACAGGTGAATAGGAACAAAAGAAGAAGGTGGTACAAAATGCTTTATAGAGTTCAAATGGATGCAAGGTTGAATGAATGAAATGCAGTATAGAAATACTCAATATGATTTCAACAAAACAATGTAATCACTTTTCTCTGGCAATCCCCTCCCCCCCTTGATGCAAGGCAAGGAAATGGAAGGAAAACACACAGTTCTCAGAAATGCAATCAAATGTGATTCAGTTCACCCCAGCAAGCTTAGACTACAGAAGTTTGAAAACACAGGCCCAAATTGCTTTGATATGTGCTGGCAATGAATTAAATAAATATGCTAAAATGCTTTTAATTCCCTTTCAGAGGTTCAGGGTGAGTGGTATCTAGTTAATATTAGGCCCGGCTCACACTAGCAATGATGCAGGGATAGTTAGCAGGTTAAACGAATTTCTGGCAAATGGAAGGCAAGCAGCAGCTGTTTTTACACGAGGAGAAATTTGCAAATCGCGGTAAAATTTGCGGATGCGTGTTCCGCGATTGCGGTAAAACTATAGGGGGTAGGAATGCGGTTCTTAGTGCGATTAAAAGCTTAGATTCTCAACTTTCAGATGAAAGTTACTGCAAGTCTCTAGCACAAACGGTTGCGGAGATATGAGCGATTGAATAAAGGTCGTTTTTCAGATTTGAAATTTTAAAAGCTCAAAAAGACAAGTGCAGCTTGCAACTAGAAAATGACAAGTGACAGCTTTACAAATGACAGGTGACAGTTAGGAGACAGTTCTACTTAGATTAAAATAGGATTGAATTATATTATTTTAACTAGGAGATTGGTTCTGCACAGTTTTCTAGGTACTCACACTATATTCTTGAGTGAAATGGGCCTCGCCATGGATCTGGTCAGGTTTTAAACTCGCCTCTGGTCTCTGCACTTCACAGTGATCTGGGTCAGCTCTCTCTGGTTCTCTGGTCTGGGTCTCTAGTTCTGGATAGATTGAAGTCTCTAGTTTGGCTCTCTGGAGGTTTGATGGAGGTAAAGTATGGATTTTTCCGGCAGAGCTTCCAGCGGCAGATGGATTTGAAAGTCCCTATCTGTCCTGTCTGTCTGCTTTTATGTGTTTAGAATGTGGGTGTGTTCTAGCATCACTGACCCTACCTCTCTCTCAGCTTCTAATTGGTCAAACTTCCATTTCTCATTTGATTGGGGAACTAAGTTGTGTCAGAGTGATGTCAGCCATTTATGATCTCTTGAAAAAACCTCCCCTGTCATCTGTGCACCCAAATCTATATATGATCAAAATCCATATTTCACAGTTACACAGTTGTTTGAAATTACATATACATGGTGTGGCTGAATTTAGCCATGTCTCTGTCCAAATCTGTTGTTTCTAAGAGCTTGCATTCAGAAATGGCACATAATTGACTTTTTAACTGATTTTTCAATTTCTGACATTGACCCAACTTTACATACATGTGCGCAGGGAGTATGGACATTAACTGATGAAGTTTCAGATTTTTAACATGCATACATTTAGAGTAATATCCACTTTTCCGCTAACACCCCCCTGAACATACCACCGGTTCTAAAAACCTCTTAAACTGTGGGCAGAAAAATCACAAGAATTATGGTATCATTTATAAAATTTTCACATGTCCGCTCTATGAATGATCCATCTTTTTAAAGTTATGTTCTGGCTCCAAAGGGGTGTGGTTTCCTCTCAGCACAAGGTAGAAATACTGGTTTATCCAGTTCTGCCAAGCCAGCTTGCTCTCACAGGCAGTGCTCCTCCCAGCTTCTGCCAAGAGGAAGCTACATTTTACGACCGCTGTAATAAAACCTTTGCATGAGTCAAGACAGGCTTTGTTCAGAGCTCCTGTAGAGCACAGGTAATTCAATTATCAGATAGATGGCATTTCCTTAGTGTGAGCAGCAAAAGGGCAGCTAGGCCTGGGAACACAGCTGTGACTCAAGTTTCACTCCTGATGGGGGTAGTTGCCAGGCAGAATTCAGTTCCTTAAGCCAGACTTTCAGCTAACTGCCATGTTTTTTTGTTGCTTTTTAAATTAACTTGCAATTTTACACATGCAGCTAGAATGCTGATTCTAAGTGCAAAACTATGACATTTCAACAGTTACAAAGGCATGTGACACCAAACATAGGTCACTCATTTAATCTAAACATTTTCGATTTTAGTGTCTTTAAATCCAGTGCAACTTAAACTGCTGACTCCATAGCAGTTTTGTTATAAGCATTGTTTTGGGCTCTTCATTTCCCAGATTTTGTAGGCACACAACACTCCATTCTACCAAATGTCTGCTGGTGTCCAGTGAGTTTTTAGATGTGTTGCAATGTTTAAAATAGACAGTTTGAGCCTGCCTTCAGAGAAACACAGGGTGGTTTTAAACTGCCGGCTTTTGGATAGTGGTGAGTACTGGTACTGCACCCATTTTTGGGATTTAAGAAAATGAATTCCCAACAATTCTAGGTTGCATTTGGCAATCAGCATTGCCATTCCCAATGGTTTCAGACTACTGTGCGGGTAGTCCAATGGTGGTTTTAGGCAGTGTCCTTCTGTGCCCATAACATCGGCAAAAATGGGTGGCAGCCTATTCTTCATGCATTTCCCTGTGCATTTTCTGGGAAGCTCTGGCCACCATGATGTTTTCCATGTCAGTACTGCACAGTTTCGAGGTAGGGCTCGGATGCATGGGTAAATACATCCCACAAGCCCCCCTTCTTGCGGTGGCCATCTGATCCTTCACTGGTGGGACCCGCAAGATCTGGGATGTAGTTCTCATCTTCTTCCGGTAGATGGCACAGTTCAGCATTTTCTTCTCCATCCGGTACTGATCGATCGGTCCTCCTCGCTGGTCCTGATGGGAATATTGGGCGGTCCACTGGGCCCATTGGATCTTCGTTCCCGGTCTCCGGATCGTCCTCCTTGGCCCGTCTTCAGGTTTTCTTTCTCCTAGGACGACAAAGGAAGAGCGGCAATACCTACTCATAGACGTTTTTCCACCACTGTTGAGATAGTGGGGCAGCATATGCATTTCATCATAACGAAACATTACATTCTTATTTTGAAAAAAAAACAGTATAACTAAGAGACAGTTTCATGCAAATCACAATATTTTAGAGACTAGATGTGGTATGTTTTATGATTGGAACAGAATTAGTCTGAGACAGTACCCGCTAGGATACCAGAGGATTCCTCCAGTTGTTGCAGAGTGTGCCTGGGATGGCAACATTTCAACTGGTTTATGTGTACCCACTTGTCTTCCCCCGCTGCCAAAGGACCTTTGGGGATGTGGATTTTGTAGGCCACAGGGGAGATCTTGTCGATGATCTCGAATGGTCCCTTCCATGTAGGCAAAAATTTTCGCTGCTTGGCCTGGTTCCTTTGGAAGTTGTATAGATAGACCCGGTCTCCCACCTGATATTCCTTCCTGGAAGTTTTCAGGTCATAATGGGTCTTCATGCTATCAGCTGATCTTTCTAGATTCCGCTGAGCATAAGCAAAAGCATGTTGGAGGTGTTTCCTTAAATTCTCTACATACTCATGAGTAGTAGAGGCATTTATCAGTGTCTGCTCTTGGGTCCTGTAGAGCAAATGCTGAGGAAGCACCATCTTGCGCCCAGTCATCAACTCAAATGGTGACATTTTGGTTGCAGATGAAGGGGTAGATCTGATGGCCATTAGGACCAGAGGTAATCGGATATCCCAACTCGGCCCAGAATCTGCCACAAACTTCTTTAATATGCTCACAATTGTCCGGTTATATCTCTCTACTGCCCCAGAAGAAGCTGGTCTATAAGCAATATGCAGCTTTCTCTTGACCCCCAATATCTCCCACATCTTTGTCATTACTTCACTGGTGAAGTGGCTACCTCTGTCTGACTCAATCCTTTGAGGTAGACCAAAACGGGAAAAGATGTGGTTAATCATCAATGCAGCTGCAGTTTCTGCCTTGCAATTTGGGGCTGGGAGACATTCCACCCACTTGGTAAACAAGCATGCCACAGTCAACATGTACTTATTCCCCCTAGCCGAGCGAATCACAGGGCCTACAAAGTCGATTTGTAAATCTGACCATGGCAGTGTCATCCCCCTCTTTTGGAGAGGCGCACGGTGCGTGAGGGAGGATGGCTGAAATTGTGCACACACAAGACACCCCTTTAAGTATTGGTCGAGGTCCTGCCCCATGTGTGGCCAGTATGCAACCTCTCTTAAGATTTCCAATGTTGTGTGAAACCCCCTATGACCGGCAGTGGCCGCATCATGGGCGTGACTTAACATCAGGCTTCGGAATGAGGTAGGAACCACCCACTGATCGTGGCCAGCTTTGGATTTCCTTACCAGCAAACCGTCTTGGATTCGGAACATTTTTGGACATTTCATCAACACTCTTAGGTCCTCTTTCCCAATGTAATCGGTATCCGTCAGGGGAAAGTTCTCAGGGTCCTCAAGGTGCTGGTAAAATTTACCAATTATTGGATCCCCCTTCTGAGCTGTAATCAAATCAGCATCAGGGGTCTCCTTACTCCATTGTGCAATTGAAAGGTCGTTGTGAGCATTTGTCTGGGACCTAGTGATAGCAGTGACCTGGATTTCCCCCAACAGGGACTCAATCTCAATTAGATCCCCTTGGATGGCCCCGGTTTTGGCTAGCTGATCAGCTAAGTCATTTCCAGTTTTGTCTGGTCCCTCTACTTTGGAATGACCCTTGATCTTTTTCCAATAGATGGTCATTCCTTTCGAGGTGACCAGATCATCAATGTTTTGGATCAACTTCCCATGTTTCAAGGGTTTGTTGTTAGCACATAACATGCCTCTGGTTTTCCAATTAACCAGGTGCTCCACGAACCCGTTCCGTACATAATCCGAATCTGTGATTATGACCAGTTCGTGGAGTTGATGCTGGACAGCAGTGAGGATGGCCTGATGAACATGCAATCAATTCTGCCACCTGACTACTTCGGGGACCAATTTTGTATCCAGCTGAGGGTTCTGGGAACTCATTCACCCATGCATTCCCTACGCCGGCCACCAGTTCTTTCTCCCCGTTGTTGTCAACATGGTAAGAGCATCCATCCTCATAGACAGTGGGCATTCCCTCACACTTGTCTTCTTCAAAGACTTTGTGGGGGGAATTAAGGTATGCCTCCATGTTGTCCTTTATTTTTAGACTTTCGTCCTCGAGACAGTTTTCTCTGGCACAATCATGCAAGTCAGCCAGACCTTGCGCGAGTGGACTCTTCTTGTTTTGGCCATATCTGACCTCCACAGGAAAGCCTTGCATTGACAGAATCCAGGAAGTAATTCGGGAATTACTCACATTTCCGGCCCGGATTCTGTCACTTTGGAGATATTGCAGAGGCTGGTGTGGAGTCTCCACTATGATGTGTTCCCCCTGGATAAACGGGCGGTAATTCTTTAATGCCCACACCGTTGCCAGGAGTGCCTTCTCACAATCGTTGAATTTTTCCTCCACAGAGGATAAAGTTTTGCTCGCATAGGAGATTACTTTATTGACCTTGTCATGCTTTTGGTATAATACTGCCGTCAGGCACGTATTAGAGAACCCTGTCTCCAGGAAGAACTCCTTGTTTCTGACAGGGTAAGCTAGGCAGGGCGCTTGTGAGAGGCTTCTTTTGAGTTGTCTTACTGCCTCGGATTGTTCTGGACCCCATTCCCACTTGACCCCCCCCCTTCAGGAGATGAATCAGGGGTCTGGTGATCTCTGCGTAGCCCTCAATGAACTTTCTGCTGTAATTAGTCAGTCCAAGGAGGCTCCTTAGTTCTCGCAGAGTTGTGGGGTCTTTCAGTTTCTGAAGTGCTTCCACTTTCTTTTCCTGGGGACAGAGACCCTGAGGAGTAATCTCATGCCCCAAGAAATTAACACGGGTTCTACACCACTGTGCTTTCTGAAAGGAAAGTTTTGCTCCGGCGGCCCTCAACTGTGTTAGAACATAACGGATCTCCGCTATGTGTTCCTCAACAGTTGAGCTTTTGATGAGGACATCATCTACATAAGCCAGGTTACCCCTCGCACCCAGGTCGGGCATGGCCTTATGTAGGAAAATGTTGAATTCATTGCCGGAGTTAAGGTATCCGAAGGGAGTCCGGGTCCATGTATACTGCTGGCCCCCAAAGGTAAAAGCCAGCTTGTATTGGTCCTCCCTACTGACAGGCACGGTCCAGTATCCATTGGTCAGGTCTATTGCAGTGAATACCTGTGACCCCTGGATCTGGGCCAGCCCTTGGTCAATGTAGGGGAGAGGCCATCGGGAAGTATGGACCCGTTTGTTGAGCTCCCTAAGGTCGGCGCAGAGTCTCCACTGGCCGTTTGGCTTCAATATTCCCAGCACCGGATTATTGAAGGTGCTGTGGACTGGACGGATTATTCCCCGGGACTCAAGGTTCTTAATTATTTCAGTAAGGGACTCCATTGATGCGAGAGGCAAGCGATATTGCTTCACAAACACAGGAGTCATGCCAGGGTCTGTGGGGATTGTTGTTGTGTGGATGTCGGTGCGACCACAGTCATATGAGTCTACCGCAAAGAGATCTTGGAAATCCAAGAAAACTTGTTTCAACTTTTGCTTTTGTTCCAGAGTCACACAGGCATCAGCTAGGTTGACTCTCTCTTCCACCATCTGCCTGAAGCCTGGAAAGACTTCTGGTTTGGCTATTTCAGCGGCCTCCTCCAGCTGGGTGGAGAAGTCCCTGGTCAGAGTGCTGATTTGGACTGGAGGCTTCAGGTGGGAAAGGCAGCCCTCATGGACCTGGAAAATCACCTCATCCCTCCTGAAGTCACAAGTCACATCTTCCTTACCATAGGGGCAGGAAGTGTACACCAGGAAGTTCCCCCCATGCCGGGTAAAAATCCTGTCTGGTGTTGTATTGTCATCACTGTCACTGTCAAAACAGTCCTTGGGGATTGGTCCTAACAGTTCATTTACTAAGTCGATGGAAAAATGTCGATCATCAACCGCTATTCCAATAATGGTGCCTGCGGCTAGAGTAATACTCTTTAAGTCGCTGTTATCCACCTCTATTAGAATGGTGTCATGTTCTATGTTGACTAATGGAGTTGGGTTTACCCCCAACCCTTGCTGTTGGAGAGAAGCGTTTAGATGTATGTAAGCATCAGGGTTTTGCAACTCTTGTCCCCTTTGAACTTTCACTTCCAGGGAGAATTGTCGGGTCCTTTCTGGGATGGTGACTTCCTCTTTAACCTGAATTTCAACTGCATAAGGTAGCAATTGAGCTGACCTAAATGCTTTTTCTGGATCATCAAAGCCCATGGGATTATCCGCTAATCGGGACCAAGCTTTGAAGTTTATTAGGTCCAAACTAATGGCAAAGCGATTGAGAATGTCACTGCCTAAGTAAAAGGCGGCAGGGACGTCTCGCACGACCCAACAATTGTGGACTATGCTCTTGTTGCCAATGGAGATTTTGAGCATACACCTGCTTGGCAGGAGATGTTTTGAATTGGGTGCTTCCAGGTCCATTTCCCACTTGTCTATCAGTTTGAAGGTGGGAATGGCTGGATCTTTTGGGAGTTGGCGAAACATGGCTTCGCTGATGAAGCTCTTACCATTGTTCACGCACACTCGAGCGAGAACAGAGTCCTTCCCATCATTTAACTGAACAGGGATGAACAACTGCTCTCCAATTTGCTGAATATCAGCCAGGCTCTGAGCTGATTTCACATCTTTCTGGACTATAGGAGTGGGAGTTTCAGATTGTGGATTGGTATAGAATTTCAGAGTGTTTCCTTCCAGCGTGGAATACCACTTTAGACTGGAAGGAAGGTTGATTTTCAGAAATAGAGAGGACCCCCCATCACCAGTCTGTTGTCCTACTGCTATTACTGTCACGTCAGGAGTTTGGTTGTTCTGGAAGTGAAATTCTACTTGGTCAGATTTTTGTTCAACCATGTGGCATGTGCCGTTTAAACTAACATGGTTGACACTCTGTTTTAATTTTATTGGTCGGCTAGTCTGGGTCCAGAGGACCTTGTTTACACAATCTATTAGGGGTGACAACCTTCTCAGGAGGTCATTCCCTAGTAAACAAGGGGTGCCCTCTGGGGTCACAACTATGACCGGGTGTTTCAACTTATGTCGCCCAATTTTAATGTCCAAATCTGCCGTCCCCTCGACGGGAATTTCCTTCCCGTCAAAGTTCTGGAGTTGCCCAGGAAGAGAGGTGAGAGGAATTTGGTAATTCTCTCCCCTTCCTGCATTCAGTTCGTCAAAGGCCCTTCTGGACAGAAGGGTAGCTTGAGATCCAGTGTCCACCAGTGCCAAAATTGTACCCTGCCCCTGTACTTGTACCGGGGCATAATATCTTCCCTCCTTCTCCTCAAGGGGGCACAGATAATGTACATTTTTGGACAACTGGTGGGCTAATTTTCTGGTTTTGGACATCGCTAGCGAAGAGATTTGGGCAGAATTCTGTGGAGAGCCTTGGGAATCTGAAAGAAAAATTTGGCAACTGGAGATCAGAGCCATTGTGGGTTCCCCTGGCTCCGGTTCTGGGCCGCCCCCCCCCCTTTTTGGAGGCAGTCACCAGGATGGGTTTGAACCAGGGGATTTTCTTGCGGTTGGTTCTGGGATGAGATGGTGGGCGGCAGTAGCTCAGTCTCCACATCTCCCCAGTCTGGATTTGCATCCCTAGGGACCCATTTTTCTTTGGGAGGAGTTTCCCCCTCTCTGAAGGAGAAGATCCTTTTCCCAGGATCCTCTGGGGATCCCTCTCCCTCAAATTGGAAGATCCGTACCTCCTCCTCAAACTGAGTCTGTTTGGGTCTTTTGTTTCTCCTACCCCCCCTCTGCTCCTTAGGAGGCAGACTTTCAGGGGCAAGAGATTTTGTTTCCGGTTCCTGGGTTTCCAGGGGCTGTTTACAAGTGAGGAAGGAAGCTTCCTCCAAGGCTTTACACCCCCCTTCCCTTTGTGCCTCCTCCCTGGGAACCGGTGAGTTATCGGGGTGCTGCCCCCGTCATTGTTCTGGAGCACCAGGTCCAGAGTTGGGTGCGTTCTGCGCCGGCACGCCCATCTGAGGGTTCTGATGAGCCCTCAGTATGTGACCCAGATCCCGCGCCATGTTTTGACCCTGGCGCTCTAACTGGGAAACCCGCTCAGGCTGATACGGGGCCCTGTTTTCTCCCCTGGGCTGATCCCGGGAAGGGTAGCTGTCCCTCCTCTGGTAATACCCCGGGTTGGGAAGATTTGGGTACCCCTCCACCCTTGGCCTCCCCTCTCCCGGATTCAGTGGTCTGGGCTCAGGGAATTGGGGAAAGAAGGATGGATGGTTTTGGGGCTGAAAGTCGGGTGGATATCTGGGGAAAAAGTTCTACCCAGGGTTTGGTAAATTTCTGCCCTCCTGTGGGAAGTTTGGAGGGAAGTTCCCTGGGTTAGGTGCTTGGCTGGATCCCCCCCCTTGGGCTGGAGGAGTCCACACATAACCCAGGATGGGTCGATTTCCCTTGTAACGGGGACTTACATAATCAGGAGAGCGAGGGACCCCATTTGTGGGGCTGCCTCTTTGGCTCCCTGTCTGTGACTGACCCGAGGACCTCCTGGGCCTAGCATTATTAGGTGCAGGTAGGTTTTTAGGCCCCCCCCCCATCTCCAAATCCAAAACGGGGGTGACCTTTACCTCTGCCACCTTGGCAGCAGCAGGGGTGCTGTTGGCTTTGGGGTTTTTCTGGGCATTACTTTTGCTATCTATCGGTTTCTGCACCTCATAGATCCGGGTAGCCTGTTCAATGACCCAGTCTAAAGATCTTTTCTCGTGAAAATCCCTCACGAGCTGGGTCATGATATATTTGGGCAAGGCATGGAAAAACGTATTTATAAATTCTCTGCTATCCGTGCGCACCCTTCTTGTGGTCTGTGCAAAAGCACGCTTTAACTCCTGCACAAATTCTTGTGGGGCCTGATCCTCCCCACATTGCAAATTGTAGGCTGCCTTGCGAGCCTCTTGAGGATTTCTGTGAACAGAAAAATGTTTCAAGATGGCCGCCTTATAGGTGGACCATCTTAAATGATTTTGGTCCTCCAGCCCCGCAAAGAAACTGGAGTATTCCGGGGAGAAGGTCCACTTTACATATTGAATACAGCTTTGGCTGTCCTTCAAATGGAAAGTCTCCATCATTTGTTCAAACAACTCTAAGTGCTCCCAAACAGAATACTTAGCGTTCTTATGGTAAGGCGTGATGACGCTCCTGATCGCCTTAATCTGCTTTAAAGGGTCCTTAAGCAAGGCCCTTTTTGTCTTATTGGCCCTTTTTGTCCGGGTAACCCTGGTCCAATCGTCCTCGGACTCAGAGGCACTGCTCCCAGAGGTTCCCGTCTGTTCTTCCAGGTTTTCCCGGATTCTGCGAGCCTGGGAATGGCTGGCAGAATGTGGGGACCTGGTCTCCTGTGTCCTGCGCAGTTCAGAGGAGTCTTCAGATTCCTCCTTGCTGCCAGGATTTGATGGGTACCCCCCCCCACTGACCTAACTGGGCAGAGGTTTTCAGGATGCCCTTAAGGGGCCTACTCTCCTGGGGTTCCCCACTGAACTGTACTGTACTTGGGTGCCCATACCCGGATGCCCACCCCTCCATTCCTGGGTGGTACTGGCCTATGAGCCCCATACTCTTAGCTGGATAGTAATCTGCCATCACTGTGGCCCTGTGCTCACGTGCGCCAGGGGACATGGGGGTGGCAGAGTCCAGGGACTGAGAGGTATGAGGGCCTCTGGTACTAGGGCTCCTGAGGTTATGCTCCGGAGTTTCCATTTCCCAGCGAACCTCATCTCTATCCGCCCCTGCTCCCTGTTGCAATGCAAGAGGCTGCATTTGTGCCTTCAGTTCCTCAGTTAAGGCCTTACTGGACTCTATCAGTCTCTCCTGCATCGCTACCTGTTGCTGGAGCCTCTCATTGTGCTGGCAGAGAGCCTCATTTTCCCTCTGTGCTTCCTGGTTGGTCCTGGAGAACTGGGCCAGTCTTTGCTGCAGGAGGGTTACCTCCTGAGCTGTGTCCCTATTGGCCTGCTCCTTTCTTGCTAGAGCATCTTCCACCCTTCTGGTGTGCTCTACCAAGTTCTGGTTTTCTTTTTGGAGGTCACCCAGCCCCTGGTGGGCCAGGTGATTTTCATCTGTTTTCCTTTTTAAGTGGCAGACTTCCTGGCCTAAAGTGTCTCTTTCCTGACTAAGAGCCTGCATCTGCGCCGCCAGGTCGTCCCTTTGCCTTTGGAAGGCGCTGGCTTTCTGGCGCTCCTGATCAAACTCTGCCTGGGTATCCAGGTCTTTCAAAATTAGTTTGTTGCTCTCCTCTTTCTCTCTGTCTAGTTGGATTTGCAGGGTGGCTACCTGCTCTGTGCATGCCCTGTTGAAATTGATCTGTTGCTCCAGCTTTTTCTGGCTCTGCAGTAGGGAGTTCAAACTGTCTTGGTGCTCCTTCTGCAAGGCCAGAAATCTGGTATCCTGGTCTGTCTTTTCCTGTTGCAGTATATCCATGTCCTTCTTTATTTTAATGATGTGCTGCCTACTATCATCTTCTGACTCCTGGCTCCTCTGCAGCCTCTGCTCAGAAGAGACCAGGTCAGATTGGACCTTCTCTAACGCCATCTGTTGCCTATTTGCCAGATTTTGGCTTTCAGCACATCTATCCTGCATGTCTCCCATATATAGGTACAGGTATGCCGCTATCCTGGCAATCTTATTGTGTTCCTCTTTGGCTTTAGGAGCCATATATAGTTCACTCAGGGCCACATGTAATGGACCCTGATCTCTCCATAAGTCTGACCCTGTTTCAGTGACCTGTCGCGTGATGGCCTGCAACCAGGCATCCTGGCCCTGCTCAGCCCATTCACCTCTCACAAATAGCTTATGCAAGAGGTGCTCTCTGGCTATTTTCATGTCTACTAAGGTCGTCATTCTAGAGATTGGTCTCTGTCCTGACTTACAGAAGTTTGTATTTTATTTTTGCAGAACAGAACTTTTCTTGGAGTGTCCCTTTTGAGGAGTGCTTCACAGCGTAACACAGCGTGGTGATCCGACCGGATATCTGTATCCCGTCAGTTAGCACACTGTATTAAGCTGCACAAGTGGTATTCTAACCCAAACGTCCGGCTCGAGCCCCCAATTTGTAAGAGGATTCAATTCAACACTACAGCTAAGTCAACGCCTAGTCTATAATACTGAATGAAAACCCTTATTGATATATCTTTATGTCCAGTTCATGCGTTCTGGATGACTACCCCTATATAACACCCCTCTCTTGGAATCCCCCTGACCCCACTGAGCCAAGAAGTAGTTCTGTCTTGCAAGTTAAAAGGTTTATTTGATAATTTAAACAAGAGATGTGTATATCACACCTTATAATAAATTAATAATTGAATAGCACACTTAATCTGATATGATAAAGATTAACAACGGAGAATCTGGCACTAGCACACTTCTTTATAATCACTAAGGAGTTGACATGAAATGGATAAGGTAGCACACAGGTGAATAGGAACAAAAGAAGAAGGTGGTACAAAATGCTTTATAGAGTTCAAATGGATGCAAGGTTGAATGAATGAAATGCAGTATAGAAATACTCAATATGATTTCAACAAAACAATGTAATCACTTTTCTCTGGCAATCCCCTCCCCCCCTTGATGCAAGGCAAGGAAATGGAAGGAAAACACACAGTTCTCAGAAATGCAATCAAATGTGATTCAGTTCACCCCAGCAAGCTTAGACTACAGAAGTTTGAAAACACAGGCCCAAATTGCTTTGATATGTGCTGGCAATGAATTAAATAAATATGCTAAAATGCTTTTAATTCCCTTTCAGAGGTTCAGGGTGAGTGGTATCTAGTTAATATTAGTCCCGGCTCACACTAGCAATGATGCAGGGATAGTTAGCAGGTTAAACGAATTTCTGGCAAATGGAAGGCAAGCAGCAGCTGTTTTTACACGAGAAATTTGCAAATCGCGGTAAAATTCGCGGATGCGTGTTCCGCGATTGCGGTAAAACTATAGGGGGTAGGAATGCGGTTCTTAGTGCGATTAAAAGCTTAGATTCTCAACTTTCAGATGAAAGTTACTGCAAGTCTCTAGCACAAACGGTTGCGGAGATATGAGCGATTGAATAAAGGTCGTTTTTCAGATTTGAAATTTTAAAAGCTCAAAAAGACAAGTGCAGCTTGCAACTAGAAAATGACAAGTGACAGCTTTACAAATGACAGGTGACAGTTAGGAGACAGTTCTACTTAGATTAAAATAGGATTGAATTATATTATTTTAACTAGGAGATTGGTTCTGCACAGTTTTCTAGGTACTCACACTATATTCTTGAGTGAAATGGGCCTCGCCATGGATCTGGTCAGGTTTTAAACTCGCCTCTGGTCTTTGCACTTCACAGTGATCTGGGTCAGCTCTCTCTGGTTCTCTGGTCTGGGTCTCTAGTTCTGGATAGATTGAAGTCTCTAGTTTGGCTCTCTGGAGGTTTGATGGAGGTAAAGTATGGATTTTTCCGGCAGAGCTTCCAGCGGCAGATGGATTTGAAAGTCCCTATCTGTCCTGTCTGTCTGCTTTTATGTGTTTAGAATGTGGGTGTGTTCTAGCATCACTGACCCTACCTCTCTCTCAGCTTCTAATTGGTCAAACTTCCATTTCTCATTTGATTGGGGAACTAAGTTGTGTCAGAGTGATGTCAGCCATTTATGATCTCTTGAAAAAACCTCCCCTGTCATCTGTGCACCCAAATCTATATATGATCAAAATCCATATTTCACAGTTACACAGTTGTTTGAAATTACATATACATGGTGTGGCTGAATTTAGCCATGTCTCTGTCCAAATCTGTTGTTTCTAAGAGCTTGCATTCAGAAATGGCACATAATTGACTTTTTAACTGATTTTTCAATTTCTGACATTGACCCAACTTTACATACATGTGCGCAGGGAGTATGGACATTAACTGATGAAGTTTCAGATTTTTAACATGCATACATTTAGAGTAATATCCACTTTTCCGCTAACACCCCCCTGAACATACCACCGGTTCTAAAAACCTCTTAAACTGTGGGCAGAAAAATCACAAGAATTATGGTATCATTTATAAAATATTCACATGTCCGCTCTATGAATGATCCATCTTTTTAAAGTTATGTTCTGGCTCCAAAGGGGTGTGGTTTCCTCTCAGCACAAGGTAGAAATACTGGTTTATCCAGTTCTGCCAAGCCAGCTTGCTCTCACAGGCAGTGCTCCTCCCAGCTTCTGCCAAAAGGGAGCTACATTTTACGACCGCTGTAATAAAACCTTTGCATGAGTCAAGACAGGCTTTGTTCAGAGCTCCTGTAGAGCACAGGTAATTCAATTATCAGATAGATGGCATATCCTTAGTGTGAGCAGCAAAAGGGCAGCTAGGCCTGGGAACACAGCTGTGACTCAAGTTTCACTCCTGATGGGGGTAGTTGCCAGGCAGAATTCAGTTCCTTAAGCCAGACTTTCAGCTAACTGTCATGTTTTTTTGTTGCTTTTTAAATTAACTTGCAATTTTACACATGCAGCTAGAATGCTGATTCTAAGTGCAAAACTATGACATTTCAACAGTTACAAAGGCATGTGACACCAAACATAGGTCACTCATTTAATCTAAACATTTTCGATTTTAGTGTCTTTAAATCCAGTGCAACTTAAACTGCTGACTCCATAGCAGTTTTGTTATAAGCATTGTTTTGGGCTCTTCATTTCCCAGATTTTGTAGGCACACAACACTCCATTCTACCAAATGTCTGCTGGTGTCCAGTGAGTTTTTAGATGTGTTGCAATGTTTAAAATAGACAGTTTGAGCCTGCCTTCAGAGAAACACAGGGTGGTTTTAAACTGCCGGCTTTTGGATAGTGGTGAGTACTGGTACTGCACCCATTTTTGGGATTTAAGAAAATGAATTCCCAACAATTCTAGGTTGCATTTGGCAATCAGCATTGCCATTCCCAATGGTTTCAGACTACTGTGCGGGTAGTCCAATGGTGGTTTTAGGCAGTGTCCTTCTGTGCCCATAACATCGGCAAAAATGGGTGGCAGCCTATTCTTCATGCATTTCCCTGTGCATTTTCTGGGAAGCTCTGGCCACCATGATGTTTTCCATGTCAGTACTGCACAGTTTCGAGGTAGGGCTCGGATGCATGGGTAAAATACATCCCACACAACATTACAGGAATGCCATGGGCGACATACTTTTTTAAATGAACCCTTGAAAAGGTTTTCCTGACGTTATCAACGCTGTACTAATACTTCCAGAAGAAGAAAGAAAAATGTGACCTTAATGAGTCATTTCCACTTCTGTTACTTTAACAAAGCATGTAGAAAAGAAACTTTAGAAAAATTCCCAACACGTTGCAAAGTAAACAACTTTGTGCCGCAATTAAACCAAAAACAGAGTCGCAAACCTGAATGTTAAGGCGTTCTGCTCAGCATGTATGATATATCTGAACTTTCGGATTTCTCTATCTTTTTGTTTGTCATCCATGTGTGGGAAGTCCGCATACTCTGAGCCAACAGGAAAAGCATTATAACCACATCCAATGAAGTACATATCTCCTGTTCCATCACATCGCCACGGGCTCTGCAAAGAAGACAAAAAGTTATGGTTACGCCAGACTTTATACAAATGCAGTTTAATGAGGAGCCTCAAGGATGATTCGTTTATTTATTTTTTTAACCAACTTTATTTTCAATTTTACTGAGACAAAAACCGGTAATCAGTTACAACTTGTACTATGAAACATTACTACCCTCATTATACCACTGTCAACCATGTTGGAAGCCTTTGCATTGTCTACAGTAAGTGTCCTCTTGAACTTTCCCTTATCTTATTTTCCATACCACCTCCCTCCACCCTCTCCCACCCTACCCACCCTCCCTTGCTGTTGTCTTTACCAAAAGACCTTGGTTCTTGTCCAGTTCAGTTCCTTGAGCCAAACCACCAGCTGTGGTCCCTCTATGTCTTTTCATCTGATATGGATGTTTGAGCATTTGTGGTTTGAAATAGTGAGCCTCCCTTGCTCCTACATAGTCCTGGAGGGGTTCCCATATAGCAAGGAATTTCAGGTACCTTCCCGATTTCGTGGCGCAGATGTTTTCCATTGCCATGACTCCCCACACTTTGACCCACCACCAAGGTGCGGTGGGGCCCTCCACCGCCTTCCAGCGTTGGGCCACTGTCATTCTTGCTGCTGTCAATAGGTGGGTTATGAGGGCAGCTCTATTCCTTGAAACAGCATATTTCCCTTCCGCTACTACGCCTAGCAGGATTACTTTTGGTGACCATGGTAGGTCAGAACCCGTTATGTCTCTAATGTGGCACAAGATTTCTTTCCAATACACTATCATCTAAGGGCACGACCACCACGTATGGAACATGTCTCCTCTTTCCCCACATTGCCGCCAACATTCCGGGGGATACGTAGGGATCATTTTATGTAATCTATATGGGGGCATATACCAGCGGTAACAGAGTTTGTACGCAGATTCTTTGATTTCTGTAGATTTGGATAACTTATACGCCCTCATCCATATTTGACTCCATTCTTTCTGTGTGATCTCCTCTCCTATATCCCACTCCCAATCTTTCATACATTGGAGGGTAGAGGCTGTTTGCGCCCTGTCCAGGAGTTTATATAATCTGGTTATCCCTTTCGTGGGTGTTCTCTCCCGTATTGTTAATTTTATGCCCAGTGGAGGTCTTAGCCTGGCCTTCTTTACTGCTGTATGTGAGATCCAGTGGCGTAGTTGTATGTATTTATATTTGTGATTTTCGCCAATGCCAAATTTCTCTTTGCAGTCTTCAAATGAGAGTGGGGCTCCTTCCTGATACATATCTTGTAATGACAATGAGTCAGCGTCCTTCCACCCCAACCACCGGGTGAGAAGTCTGTGTTATGCACTAGGGGGGATTGCGGACCCAGTCCCTGTCTTACCTTACTGCCCCGGATTGCTCTATCCCAGCTGGATGATTCGTTTCTTTACGAGATTACATTTTGTGTCTTTGTGAATGCATACAACTGCTTTCTATGGGCAGCTATCCCAAAAGTTACATGATTTGCACTAGAAATGGAAACTCACGTTGGCAAAGACAATAGGTCTCAATAATGCCATTTGCTTCCATTAAAAGCCATGTGCACCCACACATGCCCCAATAATCTGTTATATTCAACTACTACATTATAGCGTTTCAATGGGTAGGTTCATGGACGATTTGATATCGTAAAAAGATGTTGAAAAATCTATTTTATTTCCATTCATTAGACATAATGATCAATAGATAATAAAAACGCTTTCTGGACGCATATTTCTAAAATGTACGCTCAGACTGAATGAAGACCTGAATGAAGATCCCAAAATGTAACTATATATCCGTACAAGCAATAAAGTTAATCACACTACAAATTGAACCTTAACTCACTACTACACATCACTTGCTTTAAATATTAGTTATCATCACATCCATGTTCCTTTTAATTGAGTGTGTTGAAGTGGTGATTTAGTGCCCCATGTCACCTACAAACGACTTGTTCAAGTGCCTAGACAACTACAGGAACACTTATACCGAGCCCAAGCTGCATATACACGCCAGGCTAATAGAAATCAAGCCATGGTCCTACCTGTTCTGTGGGAGATAGGTAACTAGTAAAAATACAAACCCTATCCACCGTTGACTGCCCATGCCAACGATTCCCTACGGCCATTGCAACCCATCGCGGCTAAACATACGCTCCTGGGATCCTTCCGCTAGCTCTATTGCTCGGTAGCCTCAAATATGCGCTTTTATGGGGCTGCCATTGTTAATTCGGTGCTGGCAATACTCTAATTGGAGCTGTACATCTGCTCCTGGCGTAATGATGAAGTGTTAACCAAGTTTGCTTTCATCCACTTGATTTTTTTAGCAATTTGTGGTAGCACTGCACCCGTTCCTTGCAGTGAATTAGATTGGAAACGCCAACAGGTGTCTCTCTCTTATAGGCATTGGTTAGCCATTTGCAAGGCAATACCATCATATCCCGAGTTACTCAAACCTTTTGCCAGTTACTATAGTTGGCTGCACTTCTGATTTACCTGCACTCCATCCCGCCCTTCTCCCCCTTACACTTCCTCGCACTTGCGTGATCTGAATGACCCAAGGTCTAGTAAGATCGTTGTTTTGTCCGTCCTCTGTTCCCACTCCTTGTCTTGTTGCGCCTATAAACAGTTGGTGTTATAAACGCCCTATCCTAACAGAGGAGGCTGGCAAATGCATTTCCCGTGCTTACATAACAACCAAAACAGTTCCCTTTCCCTTCTTTTCATTTCTTTTTTAAATGGAGCCATATATTTATTAGCATTGGAGTGACCACCATAAGAAGGATATTGTAAAGCAGATAAAAAAAATAGTCATCACTGATAGTATGACCTTTACGGTCTTTACTGTCCTTTGCTTCCTTGCTTGTTCGCCATCTTTGCTTCTTCATAGTTTTCTAAAGGCCTTCCGGCTGCTTGAGAGCACCTACTCTACTGCGTGTGCAAATGTATCTGGTATCCATGCTCAGTGTTGCTCCCCTGCTCCCCTTGTCCCCCCCCACCCCCTCCATGCTCAGTGTTGCTCCTATGCTCCCCTTTGTCCCCCCACCCCCCCTCCATGCTCAGTGTTGCACCGTTGCTCCCCTTGTCCCCCCACCCCACTCCATGCTCAGTGTTGCTCCCTCTTTGTCCCCCCACACCCACCATGCCCCGTGTTGCTCCCCTTGTCCCCCCGCCCCCCTCCATGCTCAGTGTTGCTCCGTTGCTCCCCTTGTCCCCCCTACCCCCTCCATGCTCAGTGTTGCTCTGTTGCTCCCCTTGTCCCCCCCACCCCTCTCCATGCTCAGTGTTGCTCCCCTTGTCCCCCCCACCCCCTCCATGCTCAGTGTTGCTCCGTTGCTCCTCTTGTCCCCCCAGCCCCCTCTATGCTCTGTTGTTGCTCCCCCTCTGTCCTCCCACCCCCTCCATGCTCCGTGTTGCTCCCTCTTTTGTCCCCCCACCCCCCTCCATGCTCTGTTGTTGCCCCCCTCTGTCCTCCCTCCCCCTCCTTGATCCGTGTTGCTCCCCTTTGTCCCCCCTCCCCCCCATGCTCCGTGTTGCTCCCCTCCCCACCTGGAATTGTCCCCTTGCCCCCTCTCCTCCTCTCTCCCCTTATCTTCTCCTTACCCCTCCATATCCCATGGCACTCCCCTGTTATTTGTCTTTACGACCCTCCTGCCCTCTCTCCCCTGTTACTCCTTTGGTGTGGTCTTTCTCTCCCTCTGCACTCTGCTACCTCATATCCTTGCATAGACATGCTTGATGGCTGCATGTCTTATCCCCCCCTCTCTTACTCCTATCCCCCCCCCCCTCTGTCCCTCATGCCATTTGGCACTTAATCCTATCATTTGTCCCTAGACCTTTGATAGCAGCCTGTCTGCCCCCCCGCCCTACTTGTTCCTCTCCCTTTTTCCCCATCATGCTCTATTCTGAACCGCCACCAGACCAAACATGATAGTCATTAGTGACTTTTTTGTTCCTCCCCTCCCCCCACTCCACCCTCCCCTTCCTCCTGTTTTTTCACTTGCACTACACTGCTCGTTTGTCCTCATGTTCTTTCCCTCCCCCTCTCCTCCATAAATATTTCAGCACTTGCACTGTCGCCAGGCCTAGTACGAAAATGTCGCCAGGCCTAGTACAATAGTTATTTCACGTTCCGAATTGTTTCAAGGACTTGTAAGATTTGTTTTCTCCCATGTTCCCTCCCTCCTCGAAGCTCTTTGAAACACATTGTGTATAGGCGCTATACAAATAAACAATCAATCAATCAATCACATTTCTCACAAGCTTCTTCAGAGTTTCATCAGTCCTTACTGTAACAACAAAGTGATCAATTCAGTTGCTTTTGCTCTAGTTATCCCCTCATGGGGGCTAGATCCAGTTTGTCAGCTCTCCCTCGTCAACACCATGTTAAAGGCATTTTATTGGCGATGAAGCCACCCACTCTTTCAGTTCACTCACAACAAGAATACTAAGTCCGAGACATTATTTCTTTTTTTTTTGTCAAGATATTTTTATTGAAATATTGATTACACATTAAATTCATCAAGAGTCGCTGCAGGAGATAACATAATTCATCTCAGGGTCTATGAAAATCTAATTCAGTATCATTTGCAGTTCATTAGTCATAAAGAAAAAAACTTCAGTGACTTTAAAGAATGGGTAAATTCATAGCTTGTCATAACAGTTGATCCAGCAATTAGTCTCTTAATCAAACATCAACATTTCATTTCAACATTTTGTAATTCATCCAATTTGTAAGTATCTTAAACGTCCTCTGGGAGTAGGATATTGTAGCTTGCCATCATGTAGCTCTTTGAACTGAAGATAAGAGAAGAAAGAAAAAAAAAAAATTAGGGGATCTCACCATAGCTACCAGCAGGTCCTCACCTTGCCCTGTTTGGGCGGTATCATTTCTCCGGCTAGAAGTCCATCTGATGACTAATTTCACAATGTCAGAGGCATGTTAGGGCTGGAAAAGGTATTTAACCATCCTGGGTTGGAAGAACATATGCTCCTTTTCTGCGACGTGGTCTAGAAAAGGTCCCCAGACGCTTGTGAATTTGGGTATCTGATTTTCTATAGTTGCTGTTAGTTTGTCCACCCCCAGGAGTTCCCATATCTTCACCCACCAATATGCTATGTGAGGACCCTCTATTTCCTTCCAGAATCGTGCTCGTGTAAGTCGGGCCGCCATGAGTAGTTGAGTAAGCAGGCGAGCAGTGGGGCCAGTGCGGGGAGAAGACCCGTCGCTTGGTGAGTCTCCTAGCAGCATCACTAGTGGGTCCATGGGGAGGAGGGTTCCACATATGTCTTTGATCTTTGACCTAATTTCTAACCAGTAAGTTTGAATGACCGGACAGTGCCACCATAAATGACCCAGGTCTCCCTTAGCCCCGCATCCATGCCAGCAGGGGTCAGGATATTCTGGATTCATCCCATGTAGTCTTTGTGGGGAGAAATACCATCTATAACAAATTTTAAGAGCACATTCCCTTACAGCCGTGCATGTAGAGGACCTATGCGCTCTGTCCCAGATTCTCTGCCATGACTCTGGGGGTATTTCAAATCCTAATTCTCTCTCCCATGCCAACATATAAGGGAGCTTCTCGTCCTGTGGAACATTTTCTAGGAGGCGGTAACAGACTGCTACTCTATGTGGGTGTTGCCCCTCCGCGACTGTTAGTTCTAGGCCTGAGGGGAGCCTAGTGGCAGCCTTTTTTGGTAGTCTGGTTGGTAATCCAATGTCGCAATTGTATGTATTTAAATCTCTCGGTCTCCGGGAGAGTGAATTTCTCTATGCATTGGGCAAAGGTCAGTGGGACGTTGTTGTCATAGAGATCTTGCAGTCTAAGGGCTCCCTCTCTTGACCAATTTTGATAAGAGTTGACCTGAAGGCCGGGTGTGAAGGTGGGGTTCTGCGTGATTGGGGAGAGCAGACTCAGCCCTGGGGAGAGTCCCCTTAGCTTGTATTGTCTATCCCAGCAAAGAAGAGTGGATCTTGTGGTCGGGAGAACAAGCTTCGGTGAGGTCTGCGCCTCTCGCGGAAGGAAGGGAAGGTGGAAGAGGGGCGCTCCAGAGAACTGGTGTTCAATATCCTGCCACTTGGGGGGATCCTCTGGATTGGCCCAACCCAGGATCGGGGCAATTTGAGTTGCTCTGTAATATCTTAATATAGAAGGGCGTCCCAGACCTCCCAAATGCCTGCCCCAGGTGAGAATCTTATGCTGAATTCTAGACGTTTTTCGTTGTCAGATGAACCGACTAATCTCTTTCTGTAAGCTTAATAGGTCCCGCTCAGGGATGAATACAGGGCTTACCTGTAGGGTGTAAAGAAGCCTAGGGAGCAAGGTCATCTTGACAGCGCTTATGCGCCCCAGCCAAGATATCTCTTCAGTGGCCCACTTCTGTAAGGATTCCTTGGAGGATTCCTTGGCGCCTTTTAGTAGGGGGGGATATTAGCTTTCTGTAGGCTCGAATAGGTCGGGGTCAAGTGCACCCCAAGGTATGTAATTTTGAGTTTTCCCATCTAAGAGAGTGTTTTGCAAGGCATTTAACGCGTGTAGTGGTTCTGATAGGTTCAGGCCTATCGATTTTGTCGTCTTTATTGTGAATCCTGAGATCACTGCGAATTGGTCAAGAAGCCCCATGAGTGGAAGGACTGAAGTCTGAGCGTCCTTTAGGAAACAAAGCACATCTGCATAAAGTGCGACTTTATGGCATTGATCCACCACCTCAAACCCCCGAATGTCGGGGTGGAGGCGGATATGTTGGGCTAGGGGCTCCATCGCGAGTGCAAATACCAGCAGAGACAAGGGACACCCTTGTCTGGTCCCTCTGCCGAGGGATAACTGGGATGTCCAGCTAGAATTAACTCGTATTCGAGTGGAGGGAATCGGGAAATTCGATAGAATCAATTTAGAAAATTGTGGGACAAAACCAAAGCCCTTCTGGACTGCTTTCAGATATTCCCAAGACATGCTATGAAATGCCCTATGGGCGTCCAGGGATAGTAGGGAGTGAGGACCCGGGAGCAATGGGGCCAGGGCTATCAGGTCTATAGCTCTGTGAATGTTGTCGTGGGCAGATCGGCCATGGATAAATCCCGTCTGGTCCCTGTCTATTAAAGAAAGTAAGGTTTCCCCCAGACGCCGCGCTATGATCTTGCTATATAGCTTTGCCTCCGTACTGAGCAAGGCTATGGGCCGGTAGGATGAGCATTCTGCCGGGTCTTTCCCTGGCTTTAGAATTAGGGTTGTATTAGATTTTGCCATGGACTGTGTGACCGTACCTGACTTCCAGCACTCATTGAATAGCTTCTTGAGGTGCGGTGTGAGCTCTTTGCAAAAGGTTTTATAAAACTTATTTGTAAAGCCATAAGGGCCCGGGGCCTTGCCAATAGGGAGTTATTTAACAGCTAGTTCCACTTCTTCAGGGGATATTGGCTCTTCTAAGGGTTCCTGCAAATCTAGTGAGATTTGGGTTAGTTCAGCCATAGCTATGAAAGCCTTGATAATTTGTGAATCCCCCTTATGTGGGGCCGCATGGTCCCTGAAGAACTCCTCGACAATGTGGCATTTCCCTTCTTCGGATGAGGCATTCTTGCCTTTTTAATCCCGCAGGTTATCTATCCTATTTTGTCGTGTCTGTTCCCCCAGTTTGGCTGCGAGTAATTTATTAGCCTTGTTTCCATTGGTATAAAAGAATTTTTTGGTGCGCATCATGCCGTATGCTGCCTCTCCTATGTGGTGCGCTTCCAACGCTTTCTTAGCTATGCGTAAGTCCCTTAACAAGCACCAAGAGGGTTTCTTTTTGTGTGACTCCTCTAGCCTACGGGCTTCCCCTTCCAGCTGTTCCCAGATCAACTTCCTGGCCCTCCCCCATTGTGCTGCTTGCTCGATGAGGTGTCCCCTATTCACCGCTTTACTCGCCTCCCATACCATGCCCAAGTTCACGTCTTCCGTGTCATTCTCATTGAAATATAGATCTATGGATTCACTGATATGGGCTCGAATCGCTGGGCCTCTAGGAGGAAGTGATTTAGCCTCCAGGAAGGTCTCATGAGGTGAGACACCCGGGGGGAGCTATAGCTAGAAAGACTGGAGAGTGGTCTGCCAGTGCTTCAGGGAGAATATCTACCTCCAACACTTCGTGGATGAGTGAATCTGACACAAAAAACATGTAAAATCTAGAGAAACCCCCATGAACTGCCGAAAAGTAGGTGTAATCCCTCTCTTCTAGGTGATAATACCGCCATGCTTCAATCAAAGAGTGCTCTTTCAGCAGAGAGGTGAGCGCCCTGAAGTTGTTTCTGTCATTTACTGTAGGCGGTAATGTTTTGTCGACCAGAGGATTAATTACAGTGTTAAAATTCCTGCCTAGAATCACCTCCCCCTCTGCGTGTTCAAGTATGGCTTTCGACAGTTTCATAAAAACAAATCTTGTTTGACGTTAGGGGCATATATAGAAACCAGTGTGGTTTTGCGCCCATTTAACATGACATTGATCAACAAGAACCTCCCTTCCTCATCCCGTACCACCCCTATGGTTTTAAAGGAAATCCCCATGCGCACTAGGATGGCAACCCCTCGCTTCTTCAGTCCACTGGAGGCAAAAAAATGTAATGGGATAGAGCCTATCATTAAGGCGGGATTCATCTTCCAGTCATAGATGGGTCTCTTGAAGGAATAAAACCGATGCATCTAGAGACCCTAATCTATGGAAGAGCGCTTTTCGTTTCAGAGGGGAATTCAGGCCCTGCACATTAAGAGAGATACATCTAAAGCTCGGGGTCACCATTAACCTGTCGCATGAGTTTTCGCTCCAAACCAGCTCCCCTAAGAGGGCCTAAATCGGAATAGCCAGTCAGATCAATGCAAGTAACCTGTGGGGTATCTGTGGTGAGTGAAACAGTAACGCCAATTTAATGGCTTCAGGTTGAACTCAAAACAATAATTAAAGCAATAAAATATATAACAAAAAGGCCAAGTTACTTTCATTGCAACTTGTGTTATTCCCACAACCAGAGACAACTTTAACCAGGTGTGAACTATGTTGGGCGCCTTCCACTCAGGCGCCCAAGCCAATTATCATTTGGAAATTGCCAGGCTCTTAAAAATCGCCAAACAGGGCATGCGGGGAAGTAAGGAGGTGAGTAACTTTCAAATTTATGTTGGGGCTAGCCCATTCCTCCTGGTCTCTCGGTCCAAGATTGGAGCTATGTCGTTCACGGTTACGACCGTAGAGAGGGGCAAAGGGGCCATCATCAAAGCTCTAAGCTCCCCTACTTGACCCCGATAGGTCTGTTTTGCTGAAGCACGTCAGAGGCCTGAAAAAGACCTCCTGTGTGGTCCTATTTACTTGGCGCAGGAGATTACTGTTAATTGGGGTCAGTTCAGGTGGCCGCCCAACCTTCCTCATCTCCCGAGTTTCGGGCTGAGGTCTCCTCTGAGTTAGTGATTATTTTCTGAGGGCCGAGATCTTGACGTGAATGTGCCGCAGATTGGTGCCGCCGCTTGATTTTCCCTCATCCGGGCCTCTGCAAAGGGTGTAGGGTACACCCGTCCATGTTCTGATCATGGGGGTTTGACTCAGCATTATCAGGCTGCTCTACCATCAGGCTTCTCGCTTGTTCCGCAGAAGAGATTATGTAATGTTGGCTATGGAAGTCAAAGATCAGCTTACACGGGAACCCCCACCAGTAGCAGATCTTCTAGGGTTCTCAGCCAGGCAGTCACCTTCTGCAGGTGCCGTCTACATGCCAAGGTATAGGGAGCCAAATTCTGGAAAAGCTGGACCCTCGTACCCTAGAATTGTATCGAGTCTGAGTTCCTGGCTGCTGCCATGATTGCTTCTTTCTGGCAAAAAAAGTGTACTCGGGTGAACACATCAGGTGTCAGATTCCTTTTAGGTTGAGCTTAGTAGTATACCCGGTGGGTTCTATCTAGCTGTAACTCTTCGTTTGGCGAGAGGTCGATGAGGGATCTGAATAATGTCTCTACGTATTCTGTTAGGTTCTGATCGGAAATCTGCCTGGGGATTCCCCGAAAGCACACATTATTCTATCTCGACCTATTTTCTAAGTCGGCCTGCTTTGCCCATATGTCTTCGATGTGCTCTTCAATGATTTTCACTCTTTCTGCCAGTGCTTCACTGTTATGAGATGGTTCACATACTGTATTTTCCAGGTCGTTAACCCTGGATTCAATCCCCCCCAAGATGAGAGGTAAGGTCTGCAAGGGATTGAGCCAATTATTCTTTGGAGGTCTCTTCCTTAATCTCATGGGTGATATCTTGTTTGAAGGATCTGAGCATCTGTTCCAGGTCTTCCTTGGACATCGCCATGTTGAGGGTCAGAGCCGAGGATGGGGCAGCGTGGATTTCGGCTGTGATCTTGCATGCAGGTGGTGGGTCCGCAGGCGGTGGTGACAGGTAGGCTTGTATGACGTGTCCCTTCTTTTTTACTCCTGATTTGGGCATCCCTCGAGGCAGGAGTTGAGGTCTTCCGATCGTGATCCCAATGAGGATAGGGGGAGAGGGGAATGCAGATAGTGCAGGGTTGGCCGCAGGTGTTTTGCTGTGGCGTGGTCGGGTGGAGCCCAGAGGGGGTGAAGATCCTCTCCCAATTTTCAGAAGGTTTTGTTATGAACCTAAAAGAGATTGGAGAGGCCCTCAAGGTTGTTCTAGAGCAGCGAGTGTGTCTTGTAGAGTCAGTAAATATCTCCACTCCTGACCCGGGGTGATGTAGCACACAGGAGTGTTCAGCAGTCAGCAGGTCTAATCCAGGTAAGTTTTCCTTTCATAGGCTTCCGACCCCTCCTCCTCCGTCTGTTGCCTAGAGGTCAGGAGGTTTTTGTGATCCTGTGTCCGCACCCTATTTTGGGGCTGTTTCTGTCCACAATGTGATTTGTCCAGGCTCCTCGGGTGGCCTCCGCTAGGCCCCTCCCCGAGCAGGCCAGTTCGCAGGGGCAACGCCGCGCCGGGAAGCCCAGCGAGCCGAGCTCCCAGTCCGCCACCGCCCAACAAGGATTCCGCTGTCCCAGCATCTCCACTCCGTCCGCCCCAACACAGGGGTGTCCCGCCTCTAGACAGGCCGCCGGATGGTCTCCCCCCTGCGGGTGCGTAGAGCCCTCCTCGGCTGTTTCTGGGGAGGTGGGGCTCACAGGGGGCGGGAGGCCTTTACCCTCGGTCTCGGCGGAGCTTTGTGCCCGGCTCCCGAGAGGTTTGTGGGGGCGCTCAGGGTTGGGTCATCCCAGCGTGGAGGGCGTTCGTCTGGGAGTGGAGAGGTGGGGAACCCTGGTCTTCGTCCAGGGTGGGGTAACACTCACCCGTGTGCCGCCGGTCCAGGGAGTTCCCGCCTCTTGGTTGTTGGAGGTGCCCCTCCACTAATCGGCGACCAGGGGGGAGAGTTGTCTTGTGCGCCGCCCCGAGCAGACAGGCTCCCAGGGGCAGCGCCACAGAGGAGAGTCAGGCAGAGCGGAGCACCAGCTCAATCGCGCCTCCCCAGGATTCAGCCGTCCCAGCGCCCCTGTTCAGGTCTTCACTCTGCTCGCCACTGCCAAAGGGCGTCCCACCTACTGGCAGGCCCACCAGCCGGCCTCCACTTGCAGCGCCGCGCCTCCTCCCCGCTCAGCTCTCCGTCAGCGGGTGTTCACAGTCGAGGCAAGCTGCCGTGGGCCCATGGGGGTCCCGCTGGGCCGCATCTCAGATTTCTGGGTCGAGGGCGTCCAGACCTAGATACGGCGGGATCGGCAGATCTCTTACTCCTTGACTACCTTAGATGCCACATGTCGCCATTTTATGCTTCGGTTCCCGCCGGGGTTCGTATTCATCAAGCAAGCTACATCTGATGCGTTTTGCTCACAAAAGCTCCTCGCTGCATTGGCACGTCTTTTTTTTTTTTAACATGTTTTTATTGGCATTAGTTATTGAACATACATTTCGAATTGTAAAGCGGTTATATCAAAGTTATTAAAGTCTCAAACAACATTTAACAATAAACAATAAGCAACAACTTCTGTCTGTGGCTGCCGAGGTGGGTTCTTGGCAGTTTCTGCTCAGGTGGTGTGGTGGTGTTAGCACTGTTATGGTGGACATGGAGGTTCCTCGGCCAGGGTATCTGTCAATGTTCACTTTGTGCTGTTTTCAGTCTGTGGAATAATTTTGTGCTTTTTCAGGGGGGGTTTGTGGTCTCCTGTGAGGGACAAGTCTCTGACTAGGGCCTTCCATGCTTCCAGGGTGGGGCTTGTATCGCTGTCTGAACCTTTGTTTCCTTCAGTCCAAGCATTGTTCTCTGCTGTTGTCCATCTTTCCATTTCTCTGCTCCATAGTGTGTATCGAGGGCCTCCAGGGGTTTTCCATGCCATGGCGATTGTCCTTTTTGCCAGTACACATGCCAGGTCCATGAATTTCACTTCGTGTTTATGCTTGCTTAGTCGTGGGTATGTGCCCAGTACGCATTCCTGCGGAGTCCAGTCGTATTTGCGTGCTCCCACTCTTCTGCATGCTTGTGTGATCTTGGCCCAGAATCTTTGTGTTTTGGGGCAGCTCCATAACATGTGCTTTAAGTCTGCCTGTCCATTTCCACACCAGGGGCAGTTTGGCGAGGCTTGTTGAAGCTTGCAACTCTGAGGGGTGTCATATGTCCTGTATAATATGTTCAGTTGGATTAGTTTGAATCTAGTGTTTCTGGACACCTCCTTCGTGTGCACCAGTGCCCTTTCCCACTCTTTCTCGGACATTGCGACGCCTAGGTCCTTCTCCCATTTTTCCTTTAGGTCGCTGCTGCGTGGGTTGGGCCTATCTGCTAGTTGGTGGTATAGTCTGGACACTGGTCTCCAGCCGTCGCTCAAGTTATGCATCTCTGTGAGTATGAGATTTTGTGTTGGTTCTTCTAGCCAGACATCCCATTTTTTCTTTGCTGTGTGCTTGACCCGTTGATACCAGAGAAATTGTCCTTTAGCCAGCCCCACCTGCACGTGCAGCTCTTCAAACTCTATAAAGACACCATTCTCAAATATGTCCCCCCATGCATACAATCTAACCTGTTCCCATTTCCTCATTGCTGGTATGTCATGCGGGCACTTTGCAGACATCGGCCAGCATTCGGACCTCTGGTGCGTAGGGCTGCTGCATTCGATTTATTGCCTTAGTTCTGTTCCGTATCTGGCTGCCCACTGTAACAATCATCGGCGGGTGGATTGTGCTCGTTGGAGGGTTCCACAGAATTTCTTTGATATATATTGGGGCTATCAGGTGCTGCAGGAGGCCAGTCTTGGGTGTTGTTTCCTCCGATAGCCATCTTGCTACAAGGCTAAGCTCTGCTGCCAGGTAATATTTCTCTAGGTCAGGGAGTTGTATCCCTCCCTCTTTGTATGGTAGTGTAAGTGTGTTCAACGATATTTTGTGCCTGGCTGGGCCCCATATGAAGTCTTTAATCAATGCTTCTAGTTTTCTGAAAAAGGGCAGTCGAATCTAGTAGCATATGTTTTGAAAATGATATAGGAACCTCAGGAGTATTATCATTTTGGTTATCGCTGCTCTTCCCATCATGGACAGTGGTAATTCGGGTCCAGAATCTCATGGATTTATGTAGGGCGTTTTTCACTGCTACTATGTTATTTTCATGTGTGAGTTCTGGTGTGTGTCTGATGTTTACCCCTAAGAATCTGAATCCCTCCGCCTGCCATCCAACTCCCACCTCAGGTAAGTCCTTGGGGTTTACCCCTCTCAGTTTTGCCAGTGGGTATGCGCATAATTTATTCTTGCTGAACTGTATCCCGGTGTAGCGCGCGTAGTTGTCTAGTATCTCTAATACTGTCGGGGCGTTTACGTGTGGCTCCCTCAGTATAGTAGCACATCATCGGCTTATAGGGATATTATGTTGTGTGTGCTGCCAATCTTTATACCCGCGTCAAAGTACTGTTTTCTTAAGTAGATGGCTATCGGTTCCAGCCCTAGTATGTATAACATGAGGGATAGTGGACAGCCTTGTCTGGTACCTCTCTGTATCTCCCACACCCCGGACACCGTATTCCCGGTCTTCACTCAGGCCCGGGGGTTGTTGTAAATCACTTTGACCCATCTCACAAATCCCTCTCCAAAACCAAAGTCCCTCAGCACCTCCACTAACCACTCCCAATATATAGAGTCAAACGCTTTGATTGCATCTAACGACAATACTGCCAGTCTTTCCTCACTTCCCGCTGTCTGTGCTATTATGTGCTTTAGCCTGCGTAGGTTGGCCGTGTTATTGCCGCCTGGCACAAATCCATTTTGATCTTCGTGTATTAGTGATCCCACCACTCTTGCTAGCCGTTTGGCCAGTATGGAGGTCAATATTTTACTGTCGTAGTTCAGCATCGCCAGTGGGCGATATGAGTTGCAGGCTTCTGGAGGTTTGTTTGGCTTAGGTATCAGGACAATCAGTGTTTCTCTCATAGTTTCCGGCAGGGTCCCCGCCTCATACGCCTCCATGAAGACCTCGTGGAGCACAGGCGCCAGGGTTGGCTCATATGCTTTGTAAAACTCTGGCGGAAGTCCGTCGCTGCCCAGGGTCTTACATGTGGCTAAGGATCTAATGGCCTCCGTTACGTCTTCTACAGTAATGCTTTCGTCTAGGGACTCTCTCTGTTCGCTGCTTAGTTTGGGTAGGCCTATTTCTTCTAGTGTTTGTCCAATGTCGGCTATCGGTACTTTGTTGTCGTGGGCATAGAGCTTGAAGTAGAATGTGGCAAATGCATGGTTTACTGATTGTTGTGTCATGTGTGTTGTGCCGTTGTCTTATTTTCTGGGGCAGGTGTTTCGGGTGTTCTCGCTTACACAACCAGGCTAATAGGCGACTTGGTTTGTCTGCTTCTGTGTGCTCTTGCTGTGCGCCTGGCATAATCAAATTTGGAGAGCTTTTCCCAGGCTTCTTGGCATTGCGTTCTGATCTTTCAGCTTTGGCTCATCTGCCACGTTGGGTTGGGCATTCGACTCTAGTTGCTTTATTTCCTCTTCCTTGGCCTCTAGTTCGAGCTTTAGTTGTCTCCGTACCCCCCCAGCTCCCGCTATCACCTCTCCCCTTGTCACTACTTTCAACGTTTCCCATAGAGTGGCCATTTTGCTTACGCTGTCCTTGTTTATTTGCACAAACTCCTCTAGTTTGTCCGCAAGCTCTTCCTTAAATGCTGGGTCTGTGAGTGTCATGGCTGGCATACGCCACAGTGGTATAGGGGGTCTGGGTCACTTAGTTGTCCACTGCATGGTGAGGGGGGAGTGGTCTGATATTGTTCTGCCTAAGTATTGCGCGTTCTCTACCTGTGTCATTTGGTTTCTGTCAATAAACAGGTAGTCGATCCTGGTGTGTAAGTTGTAGTGGGAGTAGCCTCGGTCTGTGGGGTGTAGTACCCTCCATGCGTCTACTAGGTCCAATTGTTCTAACATTGCGTTTAATGCCTGTGTGGATGTGTTGGCCCTCTGCTGCGTTGAATCCGATCTATCCAGGGCTGTGTTTTTGACGCAATTGAAGTCCCCACCCCACATGAAAAGGCCTTCCCTGTGATGTGTCATTTTAGCGCATATTTGTTGAAGGTGTGCAGGTATGCCATGGTTAGGGAAATAAGAATTCACTACGCATACCTTAGTTTTTTCGACCATTGTCACCTTAATATCCCAGCAGTTGGAATGGGGTGTCAGGGTTCACCCACGTGAATACTCCTCTTGCATACTTAGAGTAGGACGATCCTTGTCCTTGACCGCCCCATCGTTCTTTCAGTCAGATTGTGTCTTCTACCGTTAGGTGTGTTTCCTGGAGTAGGGCGATCGAGATCTTTTTCCGTTGGAAGTAGGATTTGATTCGGTTTCGTCTCATGTAAGATCTCATACCCCTCACATTCCAGGTCATTATTCTGAGCTGCATGGCCATGGTCCTGTCTTGGTTTCTCCTCTCTCCCCACTCCTTCCATTCCTGCTGAGTTCAGCCTGTTATTCGAGGGTGCTTCCTCCATATCTTGGTCAGGTATCTCCCTGTTTCCATTAGCATGGGCTCTATTGGCCCCTTTCCCACCTATTGTTTGCGGCAAGCAGACAGTGTGACAACAAGAACAAGTAACATAAACGGAACTGGTGCACCTAGCAGCTGCATTAGAAGTGTAGCGCTCAGGTGCTCTTGTGCTTTCTGTTCCCATTTAGGGTTTTGGGCGCGAGTTGTTTCGTGTTGGTAACAGGCCAGCACTGGTAGGTTCGTGGGTTGGGGCTCTGCGCTTGGAGGGGGGGAAGTCAAGCTCGTCTTGTGGCCATTTGGCGTACTCTCAGTGCTTCAGTGCTCTTGTCGTTCGTTTGTGCTGAACCTCATTGTTACGCTCACCTGGTTCCCACGGGGGCGTCGACCGGAACTGGGCCGCTGTTATTTCCACCAGCGTGATGTGTAGCGCCGAGATGACTGACTGGACTGGCCCGCTCAGCCTAGTTTGTCTGGCTCGCAAGAATATTCTTCTGCAAAGGAGAAGAGGAATTAACCACCCATGGAATTGAGTGTCAACCCACCTTCCCCACTCCCGTTATCTTCCCACTGATCACTCTTGATGTCCCCTCCTTAGTCTCACCTGATGGTTAGGAAGGATGAGCTCTCCATCCTGCGTCGACCGCAGGGGCGCGTTGATGACCAGTTACTTCACTGGCGTAGAGGAATTGGTGAGTTCCAGTATTGACTCTAAAGTCCAATTGTTCATAAGAGTTCAAATGTCTGCTCTTCACTCTGTCCGATTCCTTGCAAGTTGTCGATTAATCCACTCGAAGATTTCCAAATGGCACTCGGTAAGATTCAGGTAAGTCTATTGTGTTTTTCCCCTTAGGGGCCGGGGTACGGCGATGAAGCAGAGTTGACTGTGCCGACCCGAGATGAGGTGAGACCCCCATGGTAAATCAGGTAAGTTTTGTGGGGGGTAACTGGTATTGTCCTTGCTTTCTCCCCTTAGGGGCCGGGGTACGGCGATGAAGCAGAGTTGACTGCGCCGACCCGAAATGAGGTGAGTACCTACCGTGGTAAATCAGGTAAGTCCTTGGGGTAGCTTGTATGGCCTTAGAGAGTCCCCTTGCTCACCTTGCTGTCTTTGTCTCCTTAGGTGTCGGAGGGCGGCCGCGAGATGGAGAGAGCGTGATGGAATGCTGAAGTACCACCAAGCAGGTGAGTTCAGCGCGGCGCCGTAGGAATGCGAAGCGATGCTTCAAAGACTTCTGTCTTTCAGTTCCGTGGCGAAATGGATCAGGATTCAGGTAAGGATTAAAGTTAAAACTCCTGTTCTAACCTTTATCCTTTTTGTCTTCTTGTTTCAGGAGTCCCAGGACTGAAGCGGGCGTGGCTGAAGACTGGAGCTGCTGAAAACACGGTGAGCGTTACGCTGCAGCCAGCAGAATAACGCGAAGCACGTGTGGCTGTCCCGGCGTGGTTTAAATAGCCTTGGAAGAAGATCCAGGTAAGTATTCTTCCACAGCCCCACCCAAGTAACAAAATAGTCCCTTCAGTAAAATAGTCCCTCCTAAGCCTCATTTGGCTTGAGTCTTCATGCAGCATGGTCTGCCTCAGGTAAGTTATCAATAATGAGCCTGGCGCCCATGGCGCCAGGACTTTACCCAAACAGCCCCTAACTGGGGCTTTTGGGCATGCTCCAAGTGGCATGATGCCTGCTTCCGGGTCTGCTGGGCCTGGTCTGGTCTTCCGGGGGCAGGCATCATGACAGCACTCCCCCTCAAGGCCCCTCCTAAAGTCGTTCTCCCCCTTGGCTGTGGTTTGTCTGGAAATTCCCGATGGAACCTCTTCACTAGATGAGGTGCATGCACGTGGTCACTAGGTTCCCAAGACCTTTCCTGTGGACCATAACCTTTCCAGTCAATTAGGTAAAAGAGTTTTGATCTCACTCTTTTTGAGTCCAAAATATTCTTGACTTCGAACTCGGGCTCCCCGTCTATGAGGATAGGTTCAGGTGGAGTGGTTAGCCTTGTTCCTGGTTGCACTGGCTTCAAAAGAGACACGTGGAAAACGGGATGGATTTGCATATGAGCAGGTAGGTCCAACTTGACGGCCACTGGGTTAATAATTGCCTTGACAGAAAAAGGTCCCAAATACCTGGGGTTAAAGGTCCGAGTCCCCTTGAGTGGTAAGTGCTTAGTGGCTAACCATACTTGGTCCCCTATTTGGTATTGAGGAGCTTCACTTCTGTGCTGATCCGCATCCTTTTTGTATTTTTCCTTAGCCTTTTGCAAATGGATGGTTGCTTCTTTAAAGGCTTGTGTAATAACAGCGTGGAGATGGTCCACTGCGGGCATCTCTAAATGCTGGGGTGAGTCCAAATCCGAGGTTCGAGGATGGTGCCCATAATTGGTAAAAAAAGGACTTTGTCCAGTTCCTGAGTGTACGGAATTATTGTACGCATACTCTGCGATCCACAGAATGTCTTTCCAATTCCCCTCAGACTGATGTAGCATACAACGGCGGTACTGTTCAAGAGTCTGGTTGGTCCTCTCTGTTTGACCGTCGGTCTGATGGTGGTGACTGGTCGAAAGCCTAACATCAATTTGTGCCAGTTGGCAGCATTTCCTCCAAAAATGTGAAATGAATTGACTGCCCCGATCTGAAATTAACACTGAAGGAAAGCCATGCAGGCGGACAACATTTTCAAGGAATTCCTTGGCCAGGATTGAAGCTGAAGGTATCCCTTTTAAAGGAATGAAGTGGGCCATTTTAGAAAAAAGATCTACAATAACTAGAATGGTATTGTAACCTTGGTACGGGGGTAAATCCGTGATGAAGTCTAATGACAAGGTATGCCAAGGGGTAGGTGGTATATCTAATGGTTGCAATAATCCAGCAGGTTTTTTCTTTTGCCCTTTATTTTCTGCGCAAATGCCACAAGACATGACAAATGACTTGACATCCTTTCGCCAGGTAGGCCACCAAAATTGCTTCCTAATTTTAGCTTCGGTTTTTGCAATACCCGGATGCCCTTCTATTAAGGTGTCATGGTAATGGGAAATGACAAGTTCCTGTAGTTCCTTTTGCGGTAAAAATAGCCGGCCTTGGTAATAAGGTAAACCATCGATGACAGAGTACTTTGGACCTTTCTTTGCCGAGTCCTGTAGGGCAACGGAATCAAAGAGTTGGTGGATCTTGTTTTGAATGTTCTCCAGTGTCTGTATGAAAGTCAGGCCAAGGATTCTCTGTTCTGGAATTATGGGTACGGGTTCTAAAGTTATTTCTGCTTCTCCCATTCCAATCCGGGACAAGGCGTCTGCTTTACCATTCTTACAACCTGGTCGATAGGTTATTACAAAATCAAACTCGGCGAAGAACAATGCCCAACGGAGTTGGCGCGAAGATTGGGCTTTGGCTGTCTTTAGGTATTGTAAGTTGCGGTGATCGGTGATGACCGTGATGGTATGTCTGGCACCCAGTAGATAGTGCAGCCAAGCCTTGAAGGCGGACTTGATGGCCAGCAGCTCCTTGTCGGTTATGGCATAGTTTAATTCAGGGGCTGAAAATTTTCTTGACCAAAACGCCACTGGGTGAAGCTGGTTAGTTTCGGGATCCTTTTGGGAAAGGACTGCTCCCATGGCTGAACTGGATGCATCTGTTTCCACTATGTAGGGAAGCTCGGGGCACGGGTGTCTTAATATGGGAGCAGATGTGAATTTAGCTTTTAACTCTTGGAAGGCGTTCTCGGCTTCCTCTGTCCACACAAAGCGTTTGTTTTTTCGCAATAGTGTTGTGATGGGATGTACAATGTGCGAGAAGTCCGGGATAAACCTGCGGTAGAAATTGGCAAAGCCAAGCATGCTTTGAACTCCTTTGATTGAACTTAACGAAGGCCAATTAAGAATGGCATCCACTTTTCGTGTATCCATCCGGATTCCTCTCGGGGTCAGAATAAATCCAAGGAATTCCACTTCTGTAGTGTGGAAGATGCATTTTTCCAGTTTAGCATATAATTTATACTGGCGTAACTTCTCTAGGACTGCTCGGACGTGTTTTACATGCTCAGATTCTGATAAAGAGTATACTAAGATGTCGTCGATGTAAACGACCACACAAACGTCGATAAACTCTCGGAGGACATCGTTCATGAAGAACTGGAAGGCTGCTGGTGCATTGCATAGTCCGAAGGGCATCACCTGGGACTCAAATAGTCCGTAGTTGGTGCGAAAAGCAGTCTTCCATTCGTCACCCTCTTTGACACGTACCAGATGATATGCCCCCCGAAGGTCTAGTTTCGTGTATATACAAGTGTCCTTCACCTGGTCTAGTAGTTCTGGGATCAAAGGCAGTGGGTATCGATTCTTGATGGTTATCTGATTCAGTGCGTGGTAGTCTATACATGTTCTAAGGTCGCCTTCCTTTTTCGGTACGAAGAACAAAGCTGAAGATGCAGGGGATTTGGACGGGCGAATGAAGCCATTAGCAAGGTACTGGTCTAGGTACTGGCGCAAATGAAGATTTTCGGGTTCCGTAAGGGCATAGATTCTGCTGAAAGGTGGTTGTGCTCCAGGTACAAGATCTATTTTACAATCATACGATCTATGAGGTGGTAAGGTGTTTGCCTGTTCCTTTTGGAAGACATCCTGAAAGTCTTGGTATTCAACAGGCAATTGCATGGCTACTGGAATTACTGGGGCCAGGACTGAGTTTTGAGTTTTCCTTGGGTAGCAGGTGTGAGCACATTCTGGGAAGGTTAGTCTCTTCTCTCGCCAATCAATACAGGGATTATGTTTTTCCAACCAAGGTATCCCCAGTATCAGCTGAAACTGTGGGGCCTTGATTAAGTCAAACATAATAGCCTCTCGATGCCCATCTTGACTCAGCAATGTCATCTCTGCAGTGGAATGAGTTACGGGTCCAGAGGCTATTTCCGTTCCATCTACAGTGGTGACAACATCGGCCGTGGTCTTGCGGGTGAGAGATAGATTCATCCTGGTAGCCAATTCCCAGTCCAAGTAATTTCCTATGGCTCCACTGTCTACGTACGCCTTTACCGCGTGCATGCGTGATGGCTGCTCTGGATCTACAAGGACCATGGGTATGGTGAAATGCGAGGTCAGAGTGTCCTTCTTTAAGCTCGGCAAGCGGACCTCTACGCTTGCCGGGCGTGGTCGTTTCCCGAGTCAGATTTCACATGGTTTTCGTCTGCTGCTCCTATAACTTTCTTGGGTGGTTTTACAGGGCAGTTCCGAAGAAAATGACCAGCAGTTCCGCAATATAAACATAATTGCAGTTGCCATCTTCTATCTCTCTCCTTTTGGGTTAGGGGTCCTTTAACCCCGCCAATTTGCATTGGTTCTGAGACATCTACTCCCTTGGAGCTTACGTGGGTTTTAACCAACACCCTGTTCTCAAACTTGGTTCGGTCAGCCTTCCTGGTTTGAAGTCTGTGATCGAGCTGGACCACTAGATCTATATATTCAGCACAGTCTTGAGGCGGGTTCACGATTTGGGCCAAAACATCTTTGAGTTCTCCTCGAAGTCCTCGATGAATAATGTGATTCGTTTGGCTTCAGGCCATTCGGTTTCCACTACTAATCTATTGAAAGTTGCAATGTAAGATAAAAGATCCTCGTTACCTTGACGTATGGATAAAAGTTCGTTGTCCAAAGCCTGTCCTCGGGAGTGTCGGGCGAATAGTCTTTCCATGCTTGTTCGAAAACCCTGGAAATCTCGAAGAATCGGGTCATCCTGGTTAACTAGTGGAATGGACCAATCCGCCACACTGCCGCTGAGATATGACAGTACAAAGGCTACCTTGGCCTGATCGTTTGGGAAAGCTCCAGGTCTACATAAAAAGTGCAAGCGGCATTGATTCATGAATGTTGCAAACCCTTTTGGGTCTCCGGCAAAGTGTTCAGGCGGAGCCAAAGGAACGGCTCCAGGTAAATTTATCTGCACCGGGTTACTCGATGGTACAGGAGCTGGACTTGCCCCAAGTCCTGGTAGAGGTGTTTGTCCAGCCTGGCTCTGTAATAGTTGTCTGGCCAACTCATCAGTTCGTTCTTTTGACACTATCAGTTCCCTCCTGAGGGCATTGGTTTCTTGGCGGGCGGAATGCACTTCGGCCCTTAATTCCCCTAATAATTGGGCCAACTGATCAGTTTCCAAGGTCTCCATGACGCCCAGGTGGGTATTTGTGGGTAGGCTTCACGTTCTGTTACGCTCACCTGGTTCCCACGGGGGCATCGACCGGAACTTGGCCGCTGTTATTTCCACCAGCGTGACGTATAGCGCCGAGATGACTGACTGGACTGGTCCGCTCAGCCTACTTTGTCTGGCTCGCAAGAATATTCTTCTGCAAAGGAGAAGAGGAATTAACCACCCGTGGAATTGAGTGTCAACCCACCTTCCCCACTCCCGTTGTCTTCCCACTGATCACTCTTGATGTCCCCTCCTTAGTCTCACCTGATGGTTTGGAAGGATGAGCTCTCCATCTTGCGTCGACCGCAGGGGCGCGTTGATGACCAGTTACTTCACTGGCGTAGAGGAATTGGTGAGTTCCAGTATTGACTCTAAAGTCCAATTGTTCATAAGAGTTCAAATGTCTGCTCTTCACTCTGTCCGATTCCTTGCAAGTTGCCGATTAATCCACTCGAAGATTTCCAAATGGCACTCGGTAAGATTCAGGTAAGTCTATTGTGTTTTTCCCCTTAGGGGCCGGGGTACGGCGATGAAGCACAGTTGACTGTGCCGACCCGAGATGAGGTGAGACCCCCGTGGTAAATCAGGTAAGTTTTGTGGGGGGTAACTGGTATTGTCCTTGCTTTCTCCCCTTACGGGCCGTGGTACGGCAATGAAGCAGAGTTGACTGCGCCGACCCGAAATGAGGTGAGTACCTCCCGTGGTAAATCAGGTAAGTCCTTGGGGGTAGCTTGTATGGCCTTAGAGAGTCCCCTTGCTCACCTTGCTGTCTTTGTCTCCTTAGGTGTCGGAGGGCGGCCGCGAGATGGAGAGAGCGTGATGGAATGCTGAAGTACCGCCAAGCAGGTGAGTTCAGCGCGGCGCCGTAGGAATGCGAAGCGATGCTTCAAAGACTTCTGTCTTTCAGTTCCGTGGTGAAATGGATCAGGATTCAGGTAAGGATTAAAGTTAAAACTCCTGTTCTAACCTTTATCCTTTTTGTCTTCTTGTTTCAGGAGTCCCAGGACTGAAGCGGGCGTGGCTGAAGACTGGAGCTGCTGAAAACACGGTGAGCGTTACGCTGCAGCAAGCAGAATAACGCAAAGCACGTGTGGCTGTCCGGGCGTGGTTTAAATAGCCTTGGAAGAAGATCCAGGTAAGTATTCCTCCACAGCCCCACCCAAGTAACAAAATAGTCCCTTCAGTAAAATAGTCCCTCCTCAGCCTCATTTGGCTTGAGTCTTCATGCAGCATGGTCTGCCTCAGGTAAGTTATCAATAATGAGCCTGGCGCCCATGGCGCCAGGATTGACTATCTTTATGAGCCTGGCGCCATAGGCGCCAGGACTGTACCCAAACAGCCCCTAACTGGGGCTTTTGGGCATGCTCCAAGTGGCATGATGCCTGCTTCCGGGGCTGCTGGGCCTGGTCTGGTCTTCCGGGGGCAGGCATCATGACACTCATGCTCGTAGGTCTTTTCCTTTATTGTCCACCAGGTTGTTATGCTCCAGCCACATGTTGGCCGCCGCCAGAGTTTCCAGGAATATTGCTTGCCGTTTGTGAATCACCTTCAACCGTGATGGGTACAGTAGCATGTATTTCAGGTTGTGTTGTCTGAGCCTTGCCTTGATCGGAATGAAAGAGTTCCTCGCTTTCTGTACTGCCAGAGTGTAATCAGGATATATGGTGATTTTGGAGTGATCTCTTTCTATTATACCTCCTTCCCTGGAATATTTGAGGATGGTCTCTCGATCTTGAAAATTGAGAATCTTTGCGATTATTGGTCGTGGGTGAGAGTCCGGTGGTGGTTTCTCCTGTAGCGATCTGTGGGCCCTCTCAACCACGAAGCCCTGTGTTAGTTGGCTCGCTCCAATTTCTTGTTGTAATAGGGTCTCGACATAGCCCGTCGGGTTTGAGCCTTCGGTTCCCTCAGGCACTCCCAGTATCCTTATATTGCTTCGTCTTGCACGCCCGTCTGCGTCTTCGGACCTTGCTTCCAGTTTGGCCACCTTCTTTTCCAGTTATGATACTCTCTTTCTGAGGTCTGCAATGTTTTCTGTCTCTTCTTGAAGTGTTTTTTCTGGGTTAGTTACTCTCTCTGCCAGGTTTCTTGCATCTTGTCTCATTAACTGCATATCTGTCTTTACTTCTATTTTTGTGTCGATGAAGGTTTTTAACGCTGCTATGGCCTCTAATACTTGACTGTCCTTGTTGGTTTCTTCCAATGCTTTCTGGGGTTCGTTCGTGGGGTCCCCCTTTTGTGGTGTCTGGTGTAGTTTGATGGAAGCGAACGAGTCCATGATGGTGGCCTTCCCCTTATTTCTTGAGGATGACATTGTGTCCAGGTGCGGCGTCCACGCTGTTGCTCTGTTGTCTGCTGTGTTCTGGGGGCTCCTCTTCGCTTTTTTCAGTTACACCACTGTCTTGATGCAGAATTTGTCTGGGCTAGAAGGCAGTGTATTCCCGTGCTCTCTAGTTAGTTTATGGGTCAGTAGACTCTGACCATGGGCTTGTGTGTTCTGCAACTCGGTTTAGCGTGTGGTCGCTTTGTTCAAGGCTTGGGGGTTGGATTTTGTCCCATGTTGACTGTGGCTCGCGTTGTCCTCTCAAGGCAGTTCAGTGGCCAGGTTGGGCTGTTGTTTCTGAGTGCAGCTTTACGTTTCGTGCCCGCCTGCGGGCCGTGTGTGTCGTGTGGTACTTTGTTTTGTTCTCATGCGTGTCCGGATCACCTCCCTGGGTTGTGCTCCCCCGTGCTTCAGCCCAGGTCCCCCGGGGCAGAGTATCTGTGTGCTGTGCTTTGGTTCCCCAGCTGGGGAGCGTGCTTACTCGTGGACCGTTGTTGGCTGTTGTGCGTGGGCTGGGAGTGCCGGTTGCTGTGATGCCCTCTGAGGGCATGTACTTACCCTGCAGGGCTTTTTGGGTTGCTGTGAATGGCGTGGGTGTGTGTGCTCCTTGCTGCTAATTGTTGCTGTCCCCAGGGTACAGGCCTCACCTTGTGGTCTCCAGCGCACTCCCGTTATGCAGTGTTCCCTTCCTTTTCTCACCGCTGACTTACGCGGCCAGCCTGCGCCCACCTCCCTGCTCTTCAGCGCTTCCTTGCGTTCTGCTTCACCTCTCTGGGGGTTTTAATCATTCGGCTCCTGGTGTCCCGGGCTCACCGTCTCCCACTTTCCGCCTCTTGTCCTGGTCGGGGTGCTTCTGTTCTTCTCCTCCTTCCGTTGCGGTTTCGCTCCCGCTTCCCGACCACATTGGCTTCTGGACCTGCAGGTTCGGTGTCCATGCTGGCACTGGCGCTCGTTGGTGGTCGCACACTTTCAGCCGGCCTCCTGCTGCTGGGTGTCTCCGTTGGGGTGTCCCCAGGCTGTTTCAGCTTTCGGCTTGTGCGAGTGGAGCTTTGGGTCCCTCCTCCTCAGTTGCGGTGTCCTCGAGGAGCGCCCGCCATTTTGGATGTTGCTAGGGGATCCATTTCGAGGGAGTGCCAGCTGCTTTTGCCGATCCGATTTTCAGTTTTTTTGGTGGCACCTTAATGAGAATCGCTTCTGCTTTTGCGGGGTGCCTTTTTGGGTCGATTTTGTGTCGTCCTTATTACCGTCGCAGGATCATATCGTGGGTACTCGGCCAGAGCTCCGCGGTGTTGCTTCCTCACTCCATTGGCGCCAAGCCACGTCCGCATTGGCGCGTCTTCTTACACATTTAGCGAATGATTTCAAGCCGGAATTTCCATGTGGAGAGGGTAAAATACCGTAGCTTGGGTGCCTTGATGAGGAGCTCAAGGGAAGCACAGCCGCATAGCGTGCTGCCTAGCCACACAAGACATTCTTAATTCATACATGACATGGATCCAAGTGGAATATCTTATTCACTGGATAGGTTATGGTCTGGACGACAGATTGTGGGAATCAGCCAATAAAGCCAATGCCACTGTTTACAGCCAGATTTCATTGACTACATCCTGTCCACTAGTGCCTGCATATGAGCATGCAGGAAGGGTACTATCAGAGTCCAGGATCCTAAGCGTGCCCCCGAATCACACCATATGGAGTGCTAGTCTCCCATTCTGGAACCCCAGATTGGAGGTTCAGAGCATAAACCCTGCAAGGCCAAAGTGCTTTATCAGTAACAGCATTGCTGTTGCTCCTCAACAAGTAGTGTTACTGGTCAGAGTATTTGCCTTTCTAGCGTTCCTCACTCCAAGTTCTGGTTGTTTATCCTGCTGTTTTTCTAACGCCTTTTGTTCTGCAAACCAAAGCCCACAAAGAGTAAAAGAGCTTCGGTACCAAGAGGGCAAAAATAGACGCCACAGTAGAGATTCTATCCCTTACTAGGTAGAAGAAATACAATAAGCAGGAGATTACCAGGGACATAAGTGTTCCAGGTATGCGTGTGTTTGTTGGGCTATGCCTGGCCTGGTTCATAACTTGAAACTACACATTTGGCAATGGTTGGCAAAAAAGAGGTACCGGATGTAGTCAGTTTTCACAAAAGTTGATTACTGCAATATCAAATATAATTAAAAGAGAAAACACTGAAGAGGGTTAGCCAGGCTACCCCAAATCTATCTCCCAGCACATTGTTAGACAGATTGTCAAGGCTCTTAACAACCGACGGACTGCCAGTCCCAAAGCATGCAAACTAGCCAGGACACTGATAGAAGGGGAATGATGAAAAGCACACCATCTAATGGGCACCTCAGGAGAGGAAAGAGGCTGCCTACCTCCACAGGAATCCTGGGAAAATATTGCATCATGTTCACATGGTCTGAAAAATCATTTGATTAGAGAGGCCCCCTGCTCGTGTGGACGAGGAGTTTGTTGCCCGTCATACTAAAAGATAAAGGACCTCATTACGAGTACAGCAGCATGGGAAAATGTAGAGGTGATGCAGCAGTAACTGCATTACCGCACAGCTGTGATACAACTTTGGTGGTAAGGTGGACGATTTTCCTCCAGCAAAATGCACGAGGTAAATCCTCCACCTTACTGCCAAAAAAGTGGAAAAATCGTAATTTCAGCCAGCGATAATTCCACCGAATTCCACATGAAGTCCTATTGACTCAGCCTACAACCACTTATAATACCACTGTAAATCCGCGGGACTAAGTGGCGGTAGCAGTGATTCCGTATGGTGGTATTTCAGCAAATTTACCACCAAAATACTGTCAAACTTGTAATGAGGTCCCTAATGTTTGTAACGTAAAACCAGTAACCTTAAAATGCAAGCTGACATATGACCAACAAAAGGAATACTTTGGCAGGAAGGAAGTTGCTTGGCAATGACTCACACAATCACAAGACTTGCATGACACAAATCCCTGCTGAGTGCTATTAAGCAATTAAAATGTCAGCAGGCATGCCTTCTGGGTTAGTATAAGGTTCAGGAGGTCGGGAATCTTGGTGGAATCAGAAGATGCAGGTGCAGTGAGCAGGAGAGTGCAGTGAGGAGGTTAGAAGCAGAGAGAAGATGGCGGAGAAGTAAAACGAGGAGACAGTGAAGGAGAAGATAAAGGTTAAGAGGACTGGTGTGGTGAATACAAATGTGAGATGGGGAGGTGAAGGGAACAACTACAGGAAAGGAGGGAGTGAAGAAAAAAGAAGAGCGGAAGGGAAAGGGTCGGTAAAATTGTAAGGATGAGGTGAGAACAAATAACACGAAGGAGGTGGTGAAGAATCACAGGAGTGGAGAAGAGGTGGAGGATGGTTAAAGATATCAAAAAAGGTGTAGAAAAGAACTAAGGGACTGGAGGAGGGTATAGAAGACATTAAGGAGGTAATGCAGAAATATGCAGAAGAGAGGATGAGAAATAGTGGCGGCAACAATGAGAGTTGGAAAAGGAAGAGGAGAGGCATCAAAGAGAAAATGATGAAAGATGACAGAGGATGGAAAGGAAGAGAATAGAGATAAAGAGGAAGAGATGGCTGAGGAGGAGGAGAAGGTGCCCAATTCAGAGGGGAGGGAGCTGACAGGTAGGTTGAGGCCAAAGTGCTGGGGAAGGGTCTGTGACCAGCACTGATGGGGTCATGGACGACATTCTCTGGGCCAGCCACGATCTTGAATAAAAAACCAACTGAGTCTGGCACCTGGACAAATTCCAGATGACCCTGTGCTCCAGGGGTGGTGATGCCGATTCTGCATCTGCAGAAGAATGGCATCCTGACAACTTCTATGAAAGCCAAGCATCCAACCACAAGAGCAAGAAACAAAAGAAGTTCTGGGACAACAAAACCCCAAATCACCCGTTGGCAAAGAGCAAGGAAGGGAGGGAGGGAGGGACAAGCTATCCCACTACAGTCCTCCAGAAAGCCCGCTTTTCTTTTGTTATTTTGAATTTCCACTATGTTACTTTAATTCCACCTAATCCCATCGTTTTACTATTTTTAATGGAGAATCTTGAACTGTGAGACCTTGGCTTCGAAATTCTCTGTGCATTTCTCCACCGTGGCAGCAAAGTCCACCAATTTCCATTTGTAGCTAGCTACAAACACAAAATTAAATCTACTTAAAAACGTGCAAGGGGTATAGATACTCACTGATTTCCCTTCCGCCCAGATTACTGCTCCAACTCCAGTTTTGTGATCTTCTAAAACATAAAATACAAAACACACCAATATATTTAGGAACAGTCTTATTCATTATTAACACTTTTACTTTTAATTATGATAATATGGGCCAAAATTGGAAGGAGGGATTCTGTGCTTGAGACTAAGGGGCATTGTGTCCAAAATACACGAGCTTAAAGTCAGCAGGGATAAATCTTGGGAGGATAGCTCAGGGGCAACATGCTCGCCTTGGACGCAAGACGACACAGGTTCGATCCCCAGGTCGGCGCGTTAAAAATAACCTATCTTATCATATCAATCTGCAATACATCCAAGTACCTTACTGCAGTAAGATCTTTCGAGGAAGTGACCCAAATTAGATTCTGAACCACATGGACATTCTAAAACCTGCAATCCAGCTTGCACAACATAAAAGCTAAACCACTTCATGCAAATGTTGAAAGGATTAGGTTTTCACCATAGAAAGGGTATATTCCTGACCGAGACAGCTTGCTCTTTGTTCTCAAAGAGATGCTACATCGCATTTCACTGATGAGGAGAAATAAGGCAGAAACATGTGTCTGGGGTTGCTGCTGAGACTCTTGCTCAGAGGGAAACTACCGGACATTTTGGTACATGATTGTACATGTGGTGGAACTAGACGGATGTGCAAGGTGCATGACTACGTGTGTGTAGAATCGAGATATGAAGATTCTATTGCAGTAGATTTGGTCGAATGCAAAACCATTACATTTTTGTGACTGAATTTGGCCTAAAATATATGTGGGGGTTGAGTAAGGGTAATACATTAAAGTTACTCATAGTCCATAGTCCCCTACCTCCATCCTTGTGGGTGTCCCCCAACATGGTGATGGTACCGGAACCTTTGGCAGCAAACAATTGAGCTTCCCCTTTAAATTTAGTATATTGTGTAGGGGTGTGGCCTCGGACCTCAGAATGCCACGTCAAGCCCCCCCCCCCCTTTCCAGCGTCTCACCTCAGCCTCCTTTGAACACATCGGATGCTTAGATCCCTGGCTACACTTATACATATAAGACTTTGGCATACTAGCGGGGGGAAGGTGGGTGGGACATATGGAGGAAAGGGGACAATGGACTAGGAGTACTCTATTCACTACAGTGAGTAACTTTAATTACTCATACGTCCCATCCCCTGGTTCACCGAACAAGAAACATAGGGTGGAGCTGTGATAAACTGCCTCATATCTAGGATGAAGCAAAAAGGTTCTTCAGAACCGCCTGGCCAAACTCTGCATCGCGCCTGGAGCTGGTGTCCATTGAGTAGTGTCCCAAGTAGCCACCTTGCTATGACATCCCAAGATGTGTGTCTCTGAAATGCGACGGCTGTGGCCTTGGCTCTGACCGCATAAGCATGAATTCCCCTCAGGAACAGGTTGGCCCATGACCATATACACCTCTGAAATGGTCTGAAGCATCCAATGGGCGATGGAAGCCTTAGAAGCCTGAGAGCCGGGGTTGGAGCCCCCAAAAGTCAAACAATGCTTCAGACGTCCTGAAGCATTTTGTCAGAGACTGAGATAAAATTTGAGTACCCTCCTGAGGTCCAACGAATGCAGGGCCCTCTCTGCCTCTGACTGCAGGTTCGGGAAAAACACTGGCAGGCAGATCTCTTGATTCAGATGAAATGGAGAGACCACCTTGGGCAAGAAATGTGGGTGAGTGCGCAAGATGACCTTGTCGTTGTGGAACGTGGTGAATGGCTCGCACGAAGACCTGCAGCTCACTAACTCTGCATGCAGAAGTGGGAGCCACCAATAGAATAGTCTTTAGCATCGCCAAGCCGATTTCCACAGAAGCCATCGGCTAGAAAGGCTTGCGTTGCAAAGCTACATGAACCACATTTGAGGTCCAAGACAGGCTGAGGTCTATGCACCGGAGGAAAAAGCCTAGTGATAGGCAGAAACATGTGCAGTTCCCTTAGGGACCACTGCAAAATGCTTAGGACTACAGATGTTGGCAGTAAACCCAATTGGTAGCAGTCTGTACCACCCAGATTTACCTGGTAGCTGTGGCTGAGCAGCCAGACTTCTCTCAAGAAGAGTTAGACAGTATATAGAGTATACAAGATAGGTACCAAAATACAGTAGCACAAGCAAACACTGACCAGAGCTTTGGTATCAAGTATATATTTTTTTATTTAAAGACACTTATAGAAACACTCCAGCACTATTATTGTGAGCAAGTTCAAAACGCAGTCACTATTAATATATATACATCCCTTATTCCTTATTAGACAAGTCTTAATTAACACCACTTATTTTCAGACAGAGGTGAGCGCTTAACTAAAGATGGCACTCCAATAAGTTATCAAAAAAGGGAGGGAAAAGGCAGAAATTAGAAAAGCACACAACACTAATACTTAAGAAGCACCCAGCAAGGCAGGAAAGTCAAAGTCTACTTGTGAGCAAAAAGTTCAGAGGCCAGGCTCCCTCTTAGAGAGAGTAGAACACCAATGCGCCCAAGATCACACAGTTTAAGAGGCTTGAAAAGTCTTGCAGAGAGTTCAAAAAGGAATTAGTTCAGCTCAGAAAAGTTCAGTTAGCCAGCCTAGGGTCAGCCCAGGTGGTAAGTCGAGGATTTAGTAGTCACCCGGTACAGACTGTTGCAAGGGAGGCTAGGCGGGCACAGTACCTTTAAGATGGAGAGGATCCTCCAGCGGGGGTAGTTGTTCCTGGCAGCGGGTGCATGTCGCAGCGTCGTCCAGAGGAAGAGAAGATCTCGACGTGGAGGAAAACTGAAGGTCATTGCACTGCCAGGGAAGAAACCAGCCGCGGAGTTCTCCAGTTAAAAAGGTACTACCCTTTTATTTGCGGTAGTGGTAAATTGTGGTATCCAAGTTGCTGGGGTGCTTGGCACAGGCAAGGCGGCCACGAGATGGTCCGGGAAGGCGAAAAGGCAGGCAAACTGGTTATCCCCACTAGTCAAAGGAAGAAGACTCCTCGGAATGAAGATCTCCTCTGTCGTCGGGAAAGGTGGTGAGACGGTTCAGCAGGACTCCACCGGTGGTGTCATCGTTGCAGGTCGGCTCAGCTTCTACCTCTTCGGATTCTTTGGTCCTGTGGTGACTTCTGAAGTTCCAGTCCCCAAAGCCCTGCTTTTATGCAGAAAACCCCCGTTCATCAGTCCTAGCTGTCACTCAAACATGCTAAGTGGTGAGACGGGCGGCTCACCACTGGGCCAATCACACAAAAGTGCGACTTGTGTTGCCGAGGCAACTCAGTCCTGGGTGCCTAAACCCCCCTCCCACACATCCTGTAGACCCAGACAGAGTGGCACCACTTTTGGAGGCTTCTGTGGAGAAGCCCGCCAAAAAGGGGAACAAATGGCTCGACTTGGGTTGGAGTTACAGAGGCAAACACAGACGCCATTTTAAAACCGAGTTCCGGCAAAAAGACCCAACCGGGGAATAAATATTAAATAAATAACCCAGCCGTATCTTTAACATTGCACCAAAAAGTGGTGTGTTTAAAATGAATGGGAAAATCCCATTGGAAATATTCCGGTGGAATATTTCACGTGGTAACCACTGCCACCAACCAGAAACTCGACGAGGGGGGACTGCACAGTGCCCCCTCGAAAAACAGACCAAGGGGCAATCTAATTACCCCTACTAGTACTTCCACAATGTGATGGTTTGTACTGGTTCTGTTCCCAATTTAAGACTAGTAAAGTCAATGGTGACTTTACATGCCCTGGGAGACAGTAGTCAGTCCTAGGGTATGGAGTCTATGTTTGGGGGTCATTATGACACCCCTGTGTTACTGCACTGAGGGTGCTGTGTAACACTTACCAAAAACTACATGAAACCCTATGAAGTAAAATACCCCATAGCCCATAAAACACATTACAAAGTCAAAGGATATCTCAAATCATGTCTAAGAGTGGGAGAAAAATAGTCTCACTCTTAGCAGGAGAAAAAAATAAACCCCAAAAATCCAGCAAAGCTGCTGGGGGACTCACTAGGTTTAGGAAATTAGCCTTAACAGAGAATTCTCCCTAACACCTAGACAACCCCTTAAGGTGGGCCTTAACCACCGGGCTGGCTGCCGAAAATACATGCTATGGGGAATTCTTGTAAGCCCCAATTACTGCCAAATAGGTGCAGCAAGTATCCAGCAGGACTCCAGAACGAGCCAGGTGTGCTGAAAAAGCCAGTACATCATACAGAGAACAGGAGACAGGGTCCAGACCCTTGTTGCAAGCCCAATGGCAGAACCTAATCCATTCTCTTATACAGGGACAGAGGCGAGGGCCTCCTGGCCTGCTGGATGATGTCTCATCTACAAAGGGGGAACGCCAGGGGGATTAGCATTCCGGTCAACCCTGGTTACAAACTTAAAGAACTCAAAAAAGGACCGGATACTATAGTTCACTGCATTAAACAAGACCATGTGAGAAGCATTAAGGGAAAAATAATTCAATTTACCCTTGTTAATATAAGAATACAAACATGTTTTATTTAGATACAATTATATTGTTGAGATCAATAAAAACAACAGGTCAAAAAGGAGTAAATAAATACCCTGTTGGTACTTCACATTCTTGTGACCTATATTCAGAAACTCAGTGACAAGGAAAGCAAACCTACAGAAACATACAGTTCACGCTTCACAATACAGTAAAGCAACCTAATTAATAAAAGCTTCAAACAATTACACAAGTATAACAGTGCTCAAATTCATAAAGCCTACTATATACGGCTCCTAACAATCATACTGAATGAGGTCCCTGTTGTCATCTGAAAATTGAACATGCTGAAGTCTCAGCTGATCAGGAACCAGGCCGCTAGGGCCAGTTTGTCTCGGTCAGGATGCTCCACTGCCCCGCCCTGCTGCATCAGGAAGCCCCTGCTGTGTATTGAAAGATGGACAGGACCCGGGGGGCACAACTGCAGCAGATCCTAAAACCAGGGTCTCGAAGGCCAGTGGGGGGCAACCAGGATGAGGCTGCAACCCACGGAGGCCCGGAACTTGCGAGAGCCCGTTGGAGCATGTGTGGGCAGGAACGCACAACACCTGCAGCCGTACTAACAGATCTGGAAGGCGTCTCCCAGTGACCCCTGACCCGGACCTGCCCATGAAGGAAACGGGGTGCTCTTGGCATTCTGAGGGGATGTGAACAAATCCAGGTCTGCGACCCCCAACCCTGGAACAGGGGCAACAAAGAGACATTTTGCAACTCCCACTTGTAGGTGTTGAACCCCAAGCGACTGAACTGGTCTGCTTCTGCATTGCTGTCCCCTGGGAGGTAGACAGCTGAGATCCAAATCCCCTCCGTCAGGCCCCATTCCCAGGTCGAAACTGCCTCCATGCAGAGGAGGGGGAACGACAGGTGACACCCTGCTTGTTCAGGTAAAACATAGTAGAGTTGTCCGAACTGACCAGAACCGACTTGTCCCTGAGGAGGGGGAAAAATGCCTTAAGGACCACGCCCACTGTCCTGGGCTCGAGCAAATTGATAGGCATAAGGGCTTCCGTCCTGGACCACGCTCCATGAATCGCATAGACCTCCACAGTAGCCCTCTGCCCAAGAGTGAGGAGTCCATCGTCACCAGCAGAGTAGGCTCTGGTCGGGTGAAGGGGGCTCCCAGAGACATTGGGCCTCATTACACGGAAGGCGGTGAGCCATGGCGCTATTAGCGGCATGGCTCATGCCGGTAAAATACCGGCACCACCTTGGCGGAAAGGGGATTTACCGCCCCATTCCAAGGTTGGAGGGGCGGTAAATCCCCCTTCCGCCATTGCCCTTCCCCATTCCCATTTCTGCCCCATAGGGCTTTATGGGAATGGGGAAGGCGCTAATTACGGCACCGCAATTTTGCGGTGCCGTAATTAGCTCCGAGGTCCCATAGCGGGTTGGTTTTTAACGCCTGCAAAAAGCAGGCGTTAAAGCACCAACCCGCTAAGGGACCTCGTAGTAAGGCGGTAATGGTTAACGGTCACCGTTACCATTAACGGTGGCCGTTAACCATTACCGCCTTCCGTGTAATGAGGCCCATTGTCCTCCATCAGCCACCAGCGAAGATTGGGCAGCAGGAGCAGTGGTATTGGGATCCTGTCCGACTGAGACTCCATCTCCTGATCCCAATTGGGCACCAGGTGGAGATGGAGGCGCCTCATCCTGAGGCAGGCGTGCTGTACAGTGAGCACGCAGGAGGCCATCAGACCCAGAATGTGCTGGAACAACCATGCTGAGGTGGTCGAGTTGGCCAGAAAGTGTCCCACCGCGCTGCAGAGAGACATAAGCCTCTCAGGTGTGGGGAACACCTGCTGAACGGTAGTGTTCCAACGCACCCCTAAGAAGACCAGTTCTTCAGATAGGCATAACTGAGATTTCCTCTGGTTGAGGGGAAACCCCAGCTAGTGGAGGGTATCTGCCAATATCTGGCAGGAGTGCACCACCCCTTCGGGTGACCACGCCCTCACCAACCAGTCGTCCAGATAAGGGTATAGATGGTGGACCTCCAAGCAGAGAAGGCCTCCCACTGCGTTCATCAACTTCATGAAGACACAAGGGGCTGTGCTCAGACCAAATGGCAGCATTTTGTACTGGAAATGGTACGACAATCGTGAACGGCAGAAACTTCTGATGCGGCTGATATATGGGTACATGTAGGTACGGATCCTTGAGGTCCAGGGAACACATCCAGTCCCCTGTACATAGATACTCAGCTATATGTGCGGGAGTAATCATCTTGAAGCGTTCCAGCCATAAACACAGATTCAGAAAGGACAGGTCCAGGACTACTCTCAGGCAAGCCTGGTTGTTCTTGGGTACCGCAAAAGTCCTGGAAGAGTAACTGAAGCCCCTGTCTACAATAGGAACCGGTTCCATTGCTTGCATCTCCAAGAGCGAAAGGACCGCCCGTAGAAGAGCCGGGACCCGATCTGACAAAGAGGAGGAAAGGAAGAGGAAGACTGAAGCCTGTGGAGACTATGGCTAGGATCCATGGGTTGCAAAAAAGATTCTTCCAGGTGTCGGGGAGCTGTGTTCCCGACCTTGACGTCACTGCTTCTTGGCGTCAGAGGCAGGGGGAGCTGAAAAAAAACATGCAACGTCCTCTGCTGCTTCTTTCTGTTGCCGCTGAGCGACCTGTCGGGCATCCTTTTACCGTGGTCTCTGAACCCCTTGAAGCCAGAGAAAGCGCAGGGTTTGAACTCCGTCCTACCCTGGGATTGAGGGAAGGATTTCTGACCTGGTTTCGTCAGGATGGCCAATGACTTAGCGGTTTGAGTGGAGGTTTTCTTCTTTGTTATTTCATCATCAGTGGACAAATTAAAAAGGTCCACGGCCTCATAGGGCATATCCAGGATTCGCTCCTGCACATCAGACAAAAACTTGGTGGCATGCATCCACGCCGTCCTTCTCTTCTCGACCCTGAGGTACAGCTCTCTGCTGACTGCATCGATGTGGGCGACCGACCGAAGATTCCTTGGGGTCCTGCGCAATGGCCCGGCAACTGCCAGACCGTCCTTGAAGGCTTGCTTCAGCTCCTGGTTAGCCGCAGCCAAGAGGGCATCCGCGTTGGCCTGCCGCATATGTAGCCCTGAGATGGAGTAACAGCGCTCAATCCTCCTTGGAGTGGCAACTGGAGGCAGCTCCCATGGAGGAAGACAATGGTTTAGAATACAACAAGGCTGCAGCCACTACAGAGGAATGGAGTTGCGGGTGAGATGTCAGGCTCCTCGTCCATCAACCGAAACCTGCCGTCCAACTTCTTATTCATCTGAGCATTGGCCCTGGACTTCTCCCAGACTTTCGGCGCCACCTGTAGTGGAATGCCATACTGGATCATGGTGTGCTTGCCCAAGACCGCTGCTAGCACTCCTGACTCTTGGGGGGCTTCCTCGGGAAGAGGGACCCTCAAAAACTCTGGCAGGCCCTGAAGGCAGTCATGAAAGGCCTTGACAGATGCTGAGGGTTCAGTGTCCTGGGCGTCATAGTCGTCCTCGACCCCTGCCCTCTTTTTTACAGAACAAGGGGATTCCGGGCCCTTGGACACAGGTTCCAGCGGAGTCCCCCCCAAACCTCCCAGGTCCGGAGTGGCAGACCGGTCCAACGGCTGTTGAGGGGATGGCATTGGTGGTACAGGAGGAGGTGGGAGGGTGGGGGGTGTCAGAACAACCGCTGGGACCTGAACCGCAGGAGGGTCTGGTAACGGGACCAGGAGCGCAACAGGAATGGAATGAGTACCCAAAGAGGGGGCCGGGGCGGCGCAACCTGGGGGTCTGAGAAAGGATGACCATATTAAACCTGTCCTTCCTGAGGAACTTTATCAAGCATCTCAAGTCCAAGATGAGTCTCAGTCCTTCATATCTTGGTCAGATGGTTCATGTTCCTCACAAATGGAGGTCAAAGACTTAAAACAATCCTTTCTAGGAATTGTCTTGTATGTAGGATTTCTCTACTTCCTTTGACGGAATCAAATGTTTCAACGCCAATGACTTCGACACTGATGGCGTTGATGGCTTCGATGGTTTTGGTGTCACAGACTTCGAAGCTACCAGTGTCGATTGAGCCCTCCAAGGGCTTGACCCCTGACTCAAGGGAGTCTTCAATGGATGAGGACTTGTCCTGTCATTGAGAGAGAGACCTCAACGTTTCTCTGAGGGGTCTCTTGCTCGTCTCCTGTGAACCCAGGATTTGGCCTTCTGATGTCACGACAGGAGCATGGCTGTTTGGTTTCTCCTTCGAGGGGATGGCCCGCCTTCTCAAAGATTTCAAGCATTTTTTGCCTGAACACCTCCCATTCGGCTGGAGTCGCCGACTTACTTGGGCAAGCTATTTTGCTTTCTGGCAAGGAATCAGAGGAAGTGGAAGGAGACCTATGGTGCCTTTCCTTCATCTTTTTTGATGAAGACGCAGAATGGTGCAGACTGCTCCTGGAACAAGAGCATTTCTTGGACCTCTTCCTTCGAGGCGAGGCGCCTTTCAACTGGTCTGACAAGCGCCTTTTCATTGGTGTCATCGAGAAGGATTTTGTAGGGGACTGCTATTTTCCATTTACGCTTCTTCAAAGCCTTACCTGTCATTGACTGGCAAGACCTACAGTCTGCCATCCTGCGCTCGACACTAAGGCACCACAGAAACACCCTATGGGGATCTGTAATAGACATCTTGGCTCCGCAGTCATGACACTTCTTCAACCCGGTCTTTGGGGTTGATGAATCCGATGACGAGGCCATTTCTCAATATGTCACAGTTTTTGAATAAACCGAAGCGTGTCATAATCTCGCAGCGTTAGCTATCGTGAAAAAAGTGAATTGCAGCCAATGGGCGCTACACTTGTCATATACCAGTGATGAGGTCGACCTTGAGACAGAGGCCCTCGAGGGACATTGAATCGACTGCATTGACGCACAGCACCCTGTGCCGATTTTTGTTTCTGAATAAGCTAGAGAAGATATCCAAAGATGAGGAATATGTGGGAGGCTACAATCCATTGAAAACATATTTATAATGTAACTCCAGAAATCTCAAGTAACCTCTCTACCAGATCTAGAGGGTGTGTGCATACTTTTCTGTACAAAATAGAAACTTACCAAAAGAACTGTGACTATAGACAGGGGCGTGGCTAGAGAGCCATGTAGAAGGGGCGCTTTTCGTTGAGCTCCTGTCAATCCGGTATGATCCTGGCCTGCACCACCAGACCCTGCGTGTGTGGATCCCTATAAACACTACACCAGAGAGATGAATCATTGGGGCATAATTGAGTGCAAATAGAACATGTTGGTGCGCAGATTGCAGAGATCGGCCTCGCAGAGAAAGTGACCCGATCGGCTGAGACGGAAGCAAGATGGCGGACGTGCAGCAGTAGCCTAGGTCCAGAAAGCAAGCAAGGTTGTGGTGAAGAGATTGATATCCCGGTGGCTGGCTGGATCCCGCGGTGTGCCCACAGAGGAGTTCGGGCTGTCAGGCAAGGGTTGTAAGTGAGAGGATACCAGCTGCGGAGTGAGGAGCGGCACCGTATTGAGCAGACAAAGGAACCTGGGAGCCGGACCAGAGGCAAAGCAGCATTGGCGCCATGGCTGCGAGAGAGATCACAAGCGAAGCGAGAGATCAGTGAGGGATAGCACCGCGTTGTGGAAGGAATGGTCCCGGGAGCAGGACCAAAAGGCAAAGCAGAATATGTGGCTGACAGAGGCGGCAAGTGAAGGGGAGCGAAATTAGCTGGACCGTGAGGAGCAGATAAAAGGAGCCTGGGAGCCGGACCAGAAAGAGAACAGCATCAGCGGCTGTCGAATGGGCCGCAAGTGAAGCAGTGAGTAACTATTCAGTGCTGGGACCGCTGCAGAGCTGGACTAGAAAGGAAACAACGTCGGCGGCCGGCGAGGCTGCTGGAGGGACAGCAGCATGGCAGACAGAACACACATACAAATTCTGTAACGTTGCCTACAGACATCTACCATGCTGGAAACACTAGTCGACTTATATTGTAATGCAAGGCACCAAAGTCATTTGTTACTAACCTCATACAATTTTATGTATTGACTAAACCCAGAGTGATTGTATGGTTCGAAAATATTTAAAATTATTGTTCTACCACGTTTCTTTTTTATATGTTGATATGAATAATACATTTGTGTTTTTACCTGTGGAAATAAGTACCTGAAGATCAGATTTTTTTAATACATCTATCTCTGGGTTTCACTACTAAAATACTTACCAGTGACAAAGGGAGGGGTAGCCTATATCTAACCTGCTTTAACTTTAATAGATTTGTCCCTCAAGAGTTAGGCCCCCCGTAACCAAAAAAAAGAGAACACCTATCCCCATGCTTAATCTATACTATACCATTTAAGACAGCATACCCCCGAAAGCAGGACAATTTACAATAAAGACTGGCCATCCCAGCGGATTGGTGATCAGCTGGATGCAAGGCCTCCAGTATTGGGGGAGATTGCACATTTGCATGACAGACATATGTGCTTAAGAGTCAACAATTCAACAACTGGAGGATAAGCCCACACAGTGACAAAACAGTAGTGTATATGTGAGAACAGTTTTCCTCCACTAGATTTAGAAGATCTCAAAGAGCGGCCTGAATAGGCACATGCACCAGCGGAATCAGATACAAAGCGATGCTTGCAGACAAACGCCACCCTGCCGGAGGTAGACCGAGATAAACAATAGCACGGGTATACCACAGGTGGTGCATGCAGCCGCCTCCTTCGGCAGTATACCAACTCCACTAATAAGTGACGCCACCAACAGCGTAATAGGTCAGAGACACCTAGAGAGCAGTACAGCTGCGCTTACCATAGTGAACAGCTCTCACTCAATAACAGTGAGCGACCTGTGGGAAACTAGTAGCGAAAGCGCCTTTAGAGGGGGGGAATAGCCAGCACGGCAAGAACCGTCCATGGCATCCAAGTCCCAAAAAACCAAGTCTAAGCCTACATTGGACACTTTCACGAAATCCACGATCGTGGCGGAGAGTGCTGCACCAGGGAATCTATCCCCAAGAGGAGAGTAAAATCAAGCAAAAGAAGACAAGCAGGTCCTGGAGGCAATAGCAGCCTTGAAGATTGCTCTGGAATCCAAAATGGATGCCATTAGCCTGAATGTGAATCTTCTGAGGCAAGATGCTTGTGCAATCGCAGAATGCACAGGGACACAGGAAAAAGAAGTGGCAGCGAATGCACTCAGCCTGAAGGACAACTCAAAAGACATGTCAATATTACAGCAGCAAATGTGGAATCTTGAAGGTAGAGTTGAGGATGCAGAAGGGATGGCCAGACGCAATAATGTAAGAATCATCGGACTCCCCCGAAGGGGAAGAGGGCACGAACCCTAGCAACTTTAAAGAGAACATGCTGTTACAGGAAATCGGCCTAGGCACCCTCACCCAGGGCTTCACAGTGGAGAGGGCACACCAATCACTGTCGAAGAATCCGCCACCCCGAGCCTCTCCACGGCCCATCATAGCCCGGATACTAAATTACAAAGGTAGGGAAAAGATCCTTGAGTACTTTCGGAGAGGTGGCACAATACAGTGAGCGTCGACCAATATAACGGCATACCCGGATTATACCTTGCCGGTGCAGAAACAGGATGCACTTTATATCTGTCAAGAGGAGGCTGCGAGGGGCAAACCTTAAGTATATGCTACTATATCCAGCAAGGCTGAAAGTGTTAAATAAAGGCAGAGCCTTTTTCTTTGACACCCCTGAGGACGCACACACATGGATGGACATGGAAACCTTGCCAACTGAAGTGGACCAACAAACGACAGGAGAAAGGGAAACGCGTTGAATGGTTTGCAAGGTCCCGCGAGAAGGAGACCAGCACGACCTGCAGACAACCGGGGGCAGTGGCCTTTTACACTCAATTCAGGCACCAACAATTATGAATAACAGGAACCGTCACCGCATATTCAATCTGTAAACGTGCTGCGGAAGGGCGTTTCACCCACGAGTGGATTTGTTTTTGGATATCAGTTGTCGGGTGCCTGCCGCACTCCAGACACCAGGACAAGTAACTGGTGCATGAGTGAGAAGCAGGGATGCCTGAGCACAAGGTATTGAGCTGGGCAATTGTTGGGGAAGGGGCGGGTAAGGGAGATTGGGTAGTTAGCGGGAAGTTAGCCTATAGATCCACACATGGAAAGTACAATACACACATCAGAATGTCGAGAATTTGAAAATGCTTAGTCTAGATGTGTGACCTTAGAATAGCCTCGTGGAACGTCAGGGGGCTTAACAGTTATATCAATCGTAATAGAATAATGTTGTATTTGAAGCGCCAGAGAATTGACATGGCACTTTTTCAGGAGACGCACCTCACGAAGGAAAGACAAACCGCTCTAGTGAGAAAATGGAGGGGCATAACTCTAGGTTCGCCATACTCTGCGTTTGCAAAAAGAGTGCTGACATGGGTGGTGCCGTCAGTACCATTTAAGGTCCTTTAGACAATTGGAGATGATGATGGTAGGATGTTAATAATTCAGGGTCGGGTGGAACAGAGAGAGCTGTGTATTATCAATACATATGCACCGAACCACGATACAGCTGCCTTTTTCCACTCGCTTTATTCCCAAATTGGCACATATAGGGATGGAGCAGTAGCATGGAGAGGAGACTAACTGCACGCTGAACCAGTTACCAGAAAGGTCAGTTGAGAAATGTGTTAATCCAGGCCTGCCAGCTGAAGCGTTGAATACGTTATTGCAAGAATTCAAGTTGTCCGATATTTGGAGAACTGGACACCCACAGGCCCGGGGATATTCTCATTATAGCGCTCCCAAGGATCTATATACTAGATTAGACTCTGTATTCACATGCGAAGAGACACTAATGGAATTTAAGGTGGTGGAATATAGAGCACGGGTGCCACCAGATCATGCTCCCCTAGTGGTCACGTTGCAGAACCGTCCTCGTAGGGCACGCATCCCGACTTGGAAGCTCAGAAGTGAGTCCCTTAGAGATGCAGCGTTCCAGGAACATTTGAGAGAAGGAGTGAAGGACTACTTCAAGAATAACACAGGAAGTGTAGACTCAGCAGGCACACTGTGGGAAGCCTTCAAGGTGGTGATTAGGAGACGGCATTAGCTAAGGCAAAGGGTATGCAAGCTATGATAGAAAATGATTTATGTATAGCGGAAACCAAACTGGAGGCCATGGAGTTCTCCAGAGACTTTTCCAGAGATCGGGCTCAAGACGTCACCCACCTCCAGCAAGAATGTATTTTATACTGGGAAAGATTAGGTAAACAAACTATAAGAAATATGTAGAAAGAGCATGCTGAAGTGGATAAGCTGGGACGCTTATTGGCCTTGTTATACAAGAGTGAGTCTAAGCGGGCGGTGATACGCGAGATCGTAGGAGGCGGTGGGAGGGTTGTATGACGCAAGAAAGCATCAACTACTGCTTTTACGATTATTATAAGGATTTATATTCAGAAACATCTGAAACACCAGCAGTAGAAATGGATGAGGCCCTGGCACAGATAGATCTCCACAAGCTGGATGCAGATGCAGTGCCTAGCTTAGACGTTCCCATAACTATCGAGGAGCCACAATAAGAGGGTTGCCAACCGGCAAAGCCCCGGGCACAGACGGATTGCACAGCAAATTTTACTAGGAATTCATTGCAGATGTGGCGCCCCCGCTGTTGGCTATGTCGAACAAACACTGGACACGGGCATACTACCAGGATCACTGGGAGAGTCCATTATATTCCCATTATTGAAGCCCAACAAGCCGGACACTGACTGCAGTTCCTATAGACCTCTATCGTTGCTCAACCAAGACGGGAACATTCTCACAGCCTTAATGGCCAATAGGCTCAAGTAGTTAATAGCCAAACTTATACACCCAGATCAGTCAGGATATGTCTGTCCCAGACAGAAATATAACGTGTAACCTGAGGCGGTTACACCATGCAATCGACCACACCTACGCCAGTACACGTCAATATGCAGTGGCGTCGCTTGACACAGTAAAAGCCTTTGATTCGATCAGATGGCTGTGGTTATTAGCAGTGCTGAGGGCTTTTGGTATGCGGCCAACATATATTAAATGGGTACAGCTACTGTATAACAGCCCAACAGCCAGAGTTAAGACAGGCACCCAGATTTCAGATCAACGGCATTTGGGTAAAGGAACGAGACAGGACTGTCCATGGTCTCCTATGCTATTCATAATGGCCTTGGAGCCATTGTCGGTGTATCTTCGGAAGGAATTTCAGGCAGTGGGCATAGTCATACAGGGCAATAGTAACTGGAGTTCACTGTACGCTGACGATATGCTCATATACTTGCAACACCCAGAAACCAACTTACAGTATATTCTAGATGTGCTGGAGTGCTATCCAGATCTATCTGGCATTACGATTAATGCGCAGAAATCGTGTTTGTTCCCTTTAGCAGCATATAGGGGGAAAACTTACATTACCTGTGCTACCGATCAAATGGGAGCTGCACACATTCAGATACCTGTGAATGCATGTTTTCCATGACCCCTAGACTGAACACACACAGAACACAGTGAAAGCAGAGAAAATAGAAATGTCCATGGCTTTTTGGCCCAGATTGCCACCCTCACTGATGGGAAGGGCAGCAATGTTAAAAATGGTGGTGCTCCCGAGGCTTCTCCACTTCTTTACTATAGTTCCGTACAATATCCCCAAAGGATTTTTTAGTAGACTCAAACTACATGCCACAGCTTCTTATGGCACAATTCAAGGTGCCGATGGCACTAGCAAAATTGCAGAGTCCGTGTGATCAGGAGGGATAAAGGTGCCCAATTTTGAAGCATATTTTGTGGCAAGTCAGCTACAATTTGTCCCAAACTGGCTGTCGGATTAACAGACCTAGGACACCTTGATGCTGCAGCCATTATGCGCCCCATTTTATTTGAAGGAGTTGATATGGACTGCAACACTGCATGCCCCGAAGCCCCCGCTGCTGCTGCTGCTGGGTAGAATGCTGTGGCACAGGGTCTGTCACTTTCTGGGGAAGCAGCCACCCTACTCCCCCCACGCCCCATTGGTGACACTTAAGGCAGAGGATTCACAATTTAGGTTAAATGTAAGGAAGTATTGGGAGACAATCGGGGTAGCAACAGTGGGAGACTTGCTACGTGAGGGCAGAGCGATGGACTTTAGCATACTCACCTCGGAAATAGGTATACACGTATGGCAACACAACGCACGCTTCACTCCTCTCCAAGTTAAAACAGCAATGGCCGTGTATAGATGGAGAACTACATGAAGATGACACTATAGACACACTTCACAATATTTCGGAGGGTGGACACGCCGTGTCAAGAATATATGAGCTATTAATGTCACAGAAGGTGGACATGCTGGCACAGACTAGGCAAAGGTGGGAGGTAGATTTGCAAGTGCAACTAAATGATGCAGCCTGTGGTAGAGCACTAGCCTATCACAAAAAAGTGTAGAGGAACGTAAAGCTCCAGTTAATACAGCTGTATGTTACCCATAGGGCATACCTAACCCCGAAGGACATTGCGAAATTCAGTAAGGCAACGGAACAGACCTACCCCAAATATGGACTTAGTTTTACAGACTTGATACACATGTTCTGGGCTTGTACGAAGATCCAGCAATTTTGGGAAGGGATTGCAAGCCTTAGCCAAGGCAGGTACAACATTGGACACAAGTTCCCCCGCGGCCTGCATGCTCAGCATTTTTGGGTAACCACAACAAGCTAAGCTAAAGGACTTACCATATATCCTAGCGAAACGTAGAATAGCAATGAGGTGGAAAGCTCACAAGAGTACAGAAGTGCAGCTGTGGTGGAGCGAACTTCAAAAGTGGATGCTCGCAGAAACCGCAGTGTGGCAGGAAGCGGCCCGCCATGGCTTCGGAGAACAAAACATAGACCTAGACTCCTGGAAGCACATGGTGCATGAGCTGGTGGCCTTGGCGCACATCGATACCCAACTAAAAATATAGGTCCTGCCACGGACTGTAGACTGATGTAAATGTATATACCCAACACAGGTCGAAGTAAGGTTATAACAATGCATGTGGAATGTTAAATAAGCTGGGTGCATGAATCATACTATAGGGTAGAATACTTTATGATTTCAGATAAGTTAATGAATGAAGTGTCCGTCGACCAGAGATGTCATTTTGCCAAAATGCCAGGGGTCGCGGAAGTGACCTCACACGACCCTTGACCTCTGATGACATCACAGGAAATGATGTAATTTGACACCGCCCACAGGTGACCGCAAGGGAAGTGATGGTGCACAACCTTTCACCCCTTGACAAAACAGGAGGTAGTATCGCATAGCACTGTTCCGCAGTACATTAAGAAGAATACGGTTACGATATCATTGTAGTATGAAATACATTTCATACAAGAATGGAGCGGCGGGGGGCATGGCCAGCGGGCGTAAGATGAGGACGTGATCCCTCGCCGCTCCCGGCCGCCAGCCCAATCCTCCACTCATCCTGCTGTTAAAATACAACTGCGAAGTCCCAAAACTATTGCAGAGACGTCCGAAACTTTTCTGCTTTGATCCAGAACATCGCGGACCAGAATCGGTGCGAGATGTGTGAGATACAACCCTCTGCGATCACAGACAACAGATCGTGGTGGGTGACCAAGATGGCCGCCTGAGGACACGAGAGGCGGTGATCGTGAGGCCTGGAGCTGCATCAGGCCCAACTGAGAACGAGCGACACGCAATCACCTACCCATCGGCTCCGGAAAGGGAATCAACTGCTCCGAGCCGGCATTCGCCCGCCCCCCCAGCTGCGGGGCTACACCGACTATCCGGGGCGGCGACGGGCGCTCCCGTGCGCGCGACTGCACGGGGAAACCCACCCGCCGCACCTGGGCAGCAACAGATCCAGGCGGCCACTGGCGGACGCGCGGAACACACAGCCCGGTGACCATCTCGTCGGAAGGAGCCTGAGGAGAATTGCACTGTCACCCCAACGGGCGCGTGGAAAAATTGCCAGAGAGCCCTCCATCCCCCTTTCCCGGAGGGTGCCAACGCGAAGCGGAGTCCGCCCCGAACCGCCGACTGCCCCTGTATTGCGGATGTGGGCGCTCCGCTCCTCGTAGAGCGCCCGCGCGTCCTCCCCGGCTGCCCTGCTGCGGAAAATACTATGCCGGTAAGGAGAGGGGAAGGAGGGAGAAGTGATCCTTGTCCCCTGGCCTGTGACATACGGGCGGCCCCGCAACACGCTGCCGCTCGGACCAACGCGGCTCGAGGCGGGCCCTGATGTTCCCCACATAAGGCGTAGGAATCCCAGACACAGGCCACGCAGAGAAAACAACACGGCAGTGAAGCTGCAAAACAACGCGGGTGCCCCGTGCTGCGGGGAGCGCCCCAAGAGCTCCAACGCCAACTTCTGCCCATCTCGCCGGCGACTCTGGTGGCGCGGGGAGTATTGTGGACGTGGGATAGAACCCGGTCATCCTGTGTGACATTGCCCGGACATACATGAATAAATACCACGCTCTGAACGGCATAAATGCACTACTAGGCCACAAACCCAGCTCCCAGCCCCGGAAAGTTACCAATCTAGCGCGTATTGCCAGCATGTAACGGCGAGTAAACCCAGGCTATCTTGACTGTATACCAGAGGGCGTTGAACAAACCACGCTGTTGCTGCAGGGCCCTGCGTGACTGCTATCCCTGTGCCTCCTCTGCTTGGACAGCGCCGTTCTTCTCCACCCGATAAACGCAGCTTCGAAAAATCAAGCACCATTGTCCTCCCTGCGCGCACTTATAGAGCTCCCATACACCATTGTGAGGGTACTGGATGAGACTTCCACGGAATCGCAGTGCGTAAAATTGTCCCTGACACGCACCCAGGCGTGGGCTCATGAATTGTAAACATCCCTACTGCACAGAGTTGGAAGAGCGGACCTATCATACTGGAATCTCCCTCCCCTTCAGCAATACTTGTTTCCCTGCCCTCCAGCAGGCCTCCCCTTCCAGGTAGGTCTTGGACCTGCATAACCATTTCACCGAAATACCTGCAATGGGGAAAGATAAGCCCAGAAAGACCTCCACACAAAGCAGGATTGAACAATACGTAACCACGCCAATGTCTCGTTCCCCTAAAAGACCAGTACAACAAGACTCGGATTGCATGGAAGAGAATATCTCCTCAGAGACATTATGGGTGCCATTGCCAGTTCTAGAACTTCCATGGAGAAAAAAATGGACAGTATAGGTGCGGATGTATCCTTGTTAAGGCATGACCTCCAGAAGCTAACTTCAAGCACCGGGGAGGCGGAGATGCGGATCTCCGAAACTGAGGACAACCTCCGTGGAGTTAACCGCCAGATGTCTGGCATATTGGCACGAATAAAGCTCCTGGAAGCAAGAGCAGATGATAGTGAGGGCAGGTCAAGGCGCAACAATGTCCGTATTCTCGGCCTTCAAGAAAAGGCAGAAGAAGATTGTATGGAGCTTTTCCTGGAGGGGTGGATCACGGACATACATGACGCACAGTCCATCTGCAAGTTCTTTTCCATTGAGCGTGCTCATCGCATCCCTACCGGCAAGATCACACCAGGAGCACTGCCTCATACATTCATAGCAAGGTTCCTAAACTATAGAGATAGAGATACAGTCCTGCAGCTGGCGAGGTCTAAAGGAACTATTACGTACAATGGATCAAGAATTGCTTTTTCCCCGACTTCACCAGAGAAGTTCAGAAAGCGCGTCAATCATTTGACACCCTCAAAAATCGCCTCCAATCAATGGGAGTTAAATATGGGCTCGTATTCCCCGCCCAATTTAAGATATTTCACAAAAATACAACAGTACACTTCACTGATCCAAGGGAGGCGTGGAGCTGGGCTGAAAGGCATGTAGAAGGCGACTGGAGTGCCGACGGAAGACGGAGAGGAGAACGGAATAGACCTCATCCTGAGCGACCACCTGATCATGAACCGCAACAACAACAACAGCAGATAGGAATAACACAACATGTGGAGGCTTAGACATCATTGCCAAGATCTTGGCCATCCATACCACTACTAATATACAGCAAAATACTGTATTGCACACCGCAAAAGTGTCAACGACGACAACCCCGGCTGGCGGCCACCCAAACGGTGCCCCCCCCCACCGGGCATAAAGCAAACTCGGAGCGCCCCATAGCGTAGCTCCGTTGCCCTGCCTTGTGTTTCTCTTAGTGTCGCAACACCTGGCACATCTGTGCTCTGGACTCGGATTGTCACAGGGCAGATCGATGTAGTTTACAGTTAATTTGTTTAAAAGTTAAACACTGGGTCGACAGATGCTTCATTTGTGGGTTGAGTATGGGGAGGGGGAAGTTGGATTTATTATATGTATTCAATGTTCAGCATACAGAGGCAAGATGGGTACGCTATGCAGACTAAGCTTGATGGATATAACGTGTATGCGACCAAAGAGATCCACCTGTGAAAGCAAATCCCAGACGAAAAATGGCAGCGGAGACCACTCCAACCCAAAGAAAACTCAAACTCCTGGTATGGAATGTGAACGGATTAGGCAACAGCATCAAGAGACGGCTGGTCCTGCAGCATCTAAACAGACATTCCCCAGATATAGTCATGTTGACCGAAACGCACCTAGCCGGAAACATATGCAAATTCTTCCAAAGATCAAATTACCGCACTGCGGTGCATGCTGGCTTCTCTATGGGCGCGAGGGGCGTCCTCATACTAGTTCACAAGAGGCTTCCTTTGGCAATCACGAACACACTGCAGGACAAAGGAGGCCGATATGTGTACATTCAAGCAACGCTATGGAATCAAACACTGGCACTCATGGCAGTATACTCCCCGCCAGCTCTTCTTAATGACCTGTTAAACAAAATTACCCCCATTGTGGCAACGGGACTTGCAATGGTGATAGGGGGTGACTTCAATGAGGTCATGGATTATACCCTGGACCGTACACACCTGAGGGCCAGGAACCCTGCCACCACGACTAGATTGGCTTCATTCGTGTCAGCATTGGGCCTATGTGATGCGTGGAGAGCCCTTCATGCTCAGACACGACAGTATTCCTTCCACTCGGGGGCCCACGCCTCGATGTCTAGGATAGATTACTTCTTCCTCCCACATCAAACTATTCACAAACTAAGCAGTGCATCCTTCCTCCCCCGAGGAATCTCCGACCATTCACCACTCTTGCTTGAATTGGAAACGGCAAGACCACGACCGCCCCCCTCATGGCGGCTGAACTCCTACTACCTGGGATTCCCAGAATTTCAGGAGATGATGGAGACAACTACCTCCGATTACTTCGAACTTAAAGGATAGTTCCGGGATTTTTTTTTTATTGTCCCTACGGTTCGGCCATGTGTTTTTAAGCATAAATCGGTAGATCGTAGAAAACTTTCCTATGGACCTTACCCGACTTTTCGTCCATTAACGCACTCGAAATCAGCCGCCATTTTCTAATAATCCTATCATTTCCCCCCATCGCCCTGGCTCACCTGCTTTTGCGGCACTAAATCAAATCCCCCGCCCCTGAGCCTGACATCAGCAGACACGTACCGCCCATTTCCCAATGCCAAAGCACGTTTCGTGTCAACAATCGCTGCGCCTCAGCTAATGAAGTGTCGCCATGGAAATGGCAGGACGCCTCTTTCCTCTATGAGTATAAACACACCGTTTCACAACACACAGCAGCAGATTTTCGATTCCATTACTCTCTCTGTGTTACTTTGAGTATTCTGTGACTCGTTTCTGTGCTCTGGTCAGCTACCTTCGCCGCTTCTAGGCCTTGTGAACACCTGTACCATCTCTGTAAATTATTTTACTTTCTTTACCACACAATGGCTACAATAATGGCGTATATGTACGAGCCCGAGTACACCGAGGAAGAACTACTGGAAAGGCAAGCACGCGAAAACGATGGGGATTCGGACGGCAGTTGGGAGGACCAGTCAACGGATGAAGAGCCTGGACCATGTCGCATGGACGGCGTCTCCACCTGGTGCACGTGCAATCGGTGCGAGCTAATGCCAACTGAGGAGGAGAACTGCTGCTGCCGTGAAAATTCCGGGTGCTTGGCCTACATTTCGGAAGGCGAGCCAAGTCCGCAATGCATCACCGAGCTGCCAGAGTTCAGGGAAGCCTGCCTCTCACGGACCGTGTTGAGGATGATGATGGTGCTTATGCACGAACTTCGCGGCACTGTTCGTCCGCGTAATCCGAGTAACGAGTAAGTATACTCTGGTTGTGATGTCAGTGATGCCACTACTATTTCATGGTCGTCTCCCACATATAAAATTACATCTACATATCATTCGAATGCATGTAAATTGGTTCCATATTGTGCATTTTCTAGATAGAATTTTTTTCAAAGCAGAATGACATTTTTTACCTGAATCGATAGTGATAAGAAAGTTTTGTCATTTTAATACAGTTTGCATCTTTCATTTTCACAGGTGGTACAGGCTGGTGGCCTATCGTTGCTTCACTTGGTGGCTTCACGGGAGGCTCGGACACCGCGTTCGGAGAGTAATACCTGCCTGTGCGGTACTTGCCATTAGACAACATTTCCCCAGCGACAGTGGACAATACCGCAGATTTTCCCTGGATGTGCTGCAACCGGAACTTTACAATGTGTAATGTTTATTATTTATGTTCAATTGAAATTAAAATCTAAAATAAAACCCAACATATATTTTAACAATGGTTGTTTTGATTTTTTAAATGAATCTAGTGTGTCTCCATTGAATAGTCTTCCTGTGCCTTGTCTTGTCACACCACATGTCTCCGTCCAGCATCCTCCCTCACGCTGGCCGCCCACCTTCAATCCACATAACCGTTGAACCCATATGCAGCAGACATACATATGTTATTTTGCGGGTTGGCATCAAGCCTCCCGGCCTTGCCTCCTCCCCCAAAAATACTTACCACACCACTTTGTTCAAGCGTTGGCAATAAAAGGAAGGCCGTTGGATTTTATTGATACAAAACATGGTTATAGGTAAATAATCCATATGGTTGATCATAATAAATCATCCTTTTGGGCACCGGGTACAGAGATGACCCCCTCTGGCCCGTGCCGCCTTGCCACCACAGGCCAGCCTGCTGCTGACTAACTGCCTAGGCATCCAGGGTCTCCAGGGTGAACTGCACCCATATATTCTCCTGGGAGGGTGAGGTATTTATAAACTCACACCCCTGCCTTCCATGTACTAGATCCTGCAGCCTGCCTCTTACATGCAGTTAGATGGCCTCTCCTTGGTGAGGCCCTGCGGCAAACGAGTCTTGTCTACAGGACCACCGCCCCAATCCACCCCCCCCCCCGCCCTATCAAAGGCAGTTCGCACCGGGGTACTTGTGCTGGCAAGTGGAGCTGTCAGGGAGCGATAAAGGCCAAGAGGTGCCAAAGACCATGTACACTTCAAAGTGGTCTATAGAGCATGGGTTGTTGTTCCCATGTCTACCTCCAGACCCCGTGTCTCCTGCCAAGCATCCCCCCTCACGCTGGACGGCCCCCTGCAATCCACATAAGTGTGTCTCCATTCACGAGTCTTCCTGTGTCTTGTATGCACGACCACCGCCCCAATCCACCCCCCCCCGCCCTATCAAAGGCAGTTCGCACCGGGGTACTTGTGCTGGCAAGTGGAGCTGTCAGGGAGCGATAAAGGCCAAGAGGTGCCAAAGACCATGTACACTTCAAAGTGGTCTATAGAGCATGGGTTGTTGTTCCCATGTCTACCTCCAGACCCCGTGTCTCCTGCCAAGCATCCCCCCTCACGCTGGGCGGCCCCCTGCAAACCGCATAATGCCACGACATATACAGTCATTCATTCACAAACACACCCCTGTTTCGAATTCTTTATAACCCACTTCATATTCTAATGAGAACTTCTTTGCGCTTTGCTAGTCCACCCGCGAAGGTGCTGGTTATCTGCTCTTCGTCTCTGTGAACTTCCGTGACCACTTCGAGGAAACTCGTCAGTTTGCAACCTGTGAACTGCTCCCTGTTCTACGACAAGAAACTACTCTGATCCCTGCATCTAACTCTTTGTTCGTCAAGGTAAGGCCATGTACCATAATCATTTTGCGTCCAATTTCTTTTCGTTCAAGACAGTACATGCAAGGACCTAGTCACATGTTCTGAGTTTAGTCAAATTATCTTTCTATTTTTTTAAAGTTATTCAAATACTTATCCGCATGTGAATAACGTGTATAGTTCCAAGAACCAAAACGAACCTTGCATTGAACCTTTTATGTGTCATTTAATTTTTTAACACATTGGTATTCATAGAGAATTGTTGATCTTTACTTTTCAGAACTTTCCACAATGCCTGCCTGTTCCATTGGCGGTTGCCCTTCGAAGACCCATAATAAATCTGAAGGTACTATAATGCATGTTTTCCCTAAGACAATAGATCAGATAAGAGAATGGGTCCGATATTGCGGATATCCACCGTCTGAGCTTGAAAGTAGAGTCCTAGAAGTCTTTGCGGACAAGAGGGGTGATCGATACCGCATCTGCAGCAGGCACTTTAGCTCAGACATGTACTCCACATCATTGCTAATAAAGAAGAACACACCGCGAGCGAGGCGAAAATTGCTCTCAACCGCTATTCCCACTCTATTCGTCCACATCCCTCCACTGGTGAGTCAAGTTTACGTATTTATCTCTCGGCCTTGCGGTAGTGTGTAGCATTAGCTAACAATAATTTCCCCATTTATGTATCCACTCAATATGAAGGCGGAAGATTCTCCATCCGTGTCGTTATTGCAGTCATCAGCCACTTCAAGCGCCTATCGGGTAATCTTACTTAGCTATTCTGCCACTGACTTGTTTTAGGCATGTAAATCAATAGTTTTAATTTATCGTGTGATTATTTTACCTAATGGTACACCCTTGTACTCGTCCTCTAGTCTTTGTTTTCAGTTATAATTATTGTTATCCAAAATAATGCAAGTACTGTCTTTCAGGGAGATGCTGAGGAGTCCAACGTATTGACGACAACCGTTGATGTCACTCAGATGCTCGAGGTACGTTTCCGGACAGTTCCATCGATGGAGATCATCAGATCTTGCATTCTTGTAGCGTGATTGTTACACACAATGTTTCTTTCGTTTTTAGCCATTGATATGTCCTTCTGTCGTCGCCCTCCTATGTGTCTTCTTTTTTCAATATTGTGTTCATTACTAATGAAAGTCCTATGTTTCAGGGAGTCGATGGAGCATTAGTCCAAGAAGAAGGGGGAGCATGCAGTTACGGGTCGGCGCAACAGCTTGCAGAAGTGTGCACCGCAGTTACATCGTCCCTTGATGTTCTTATGCATTTCGAGGTATGGATACTGACAGTTCGATCAAGCGAAATCATATGACGTGATTACATCCGCTATACTTCCTTCTTTATTAACGCAAGTACTATGTTTCAGGGAGATGACGGAGCTTCTTCTACAAGAACATCACCCCTAGTAGTTGATGCAGATATCTGGGTGGTGACACTTCCAACGATCGAGCAAATCGAATCATATTTAGATATCCATTATTTATTTTAGACAACTGATCATTTGTGCAGGTCTATTTAGATGAGCCGTTGACGCCTGCACAAAGTGTATGTTCTTTTTAACAAAATAGAAAACCATACTAATGCAATTACTGTGTTTCAGGGAGTTACTGAAGCATCATCTTCAATAATATCATCAATGGAAGTCTATGAGGAGCCCGAGGTATGGATCTTGACAGTTCCATCTAACTAGATCAACAATGCGTGAATAATTGTCGTTTGAATGTTCTACACAAAGTGTTCATTCGTGTTTTGCTATTGAGATGTACGTGGGTATTGGTCCCCAAGTACATTTTGTGTTTTCAATATTATTATACATACTAATGAAAGTTCTATGTTTCAGGGAGTCGATGGAGCGTCAGTGCGTGATGGATGTGCTTATCATGAAAATATAGTCGTTGCAGCGCAAGAGGAAGTGGAGACATGCACACACGAGTCGGAGCAACAGCGTCCCGATGTTGAAGTTCGAGGCAAGAAAGTTTCAAAGAAAAGAAAGCAAAAGAAGGTTAGTGTCCTGGTCACTATATTATGTTGTTTTTCACTGTTAATAGTTCAATACTGTAAGTTGTGTTTAAACTGAACATCCCTTTTCCAATCTGTCCTCTAGTTGCGAGTGGGTGTACGAACTAGATCTACACAGACAGTGAAGCGAACGAGAGATGTTGCTTGTCAAACCTTTTGGCAGGGACTTGAGACTGGAGATGCATCGTGCCAATGGGAAGAATATGAAGTGATTGACAACGGAGCTATACCACATCCAGCCATTGATAGTGAATGTCCTCCTGGTAGTTCGGATGCAGTCAGAGATCAATTCACAGAATCCACACCCGCAAAAACTAAGACCGCGAGAAAGTTGAAGAAATTGTTTTATTCACCCATCGCCGGAGAAGGAACAGATGTTGCAATGGAAGAGAATGAAGTGGACGACCATGAAACACCATCAATATCACTGAACATAGCGGAAGACGATATCAGAGATTCTACCTTTCATGTGAGTGACATGTCCTCAACGTTACAGGCCGAACCAGCTGGGATGCAGAGTGACAGTATAAGGAAAGAGGCCAAATTCATTGTATTCGATAGTTGTTTGATTGATATTATTATTCGGATGAAATGTGGGCATTCGGTTGGTGGGGAAGTATGTGGGGAGCCATTGATTAATGTGACTCGTGCTATTCGAGGCACTAACCTTAAAATACATGCCACCTGTACAAAATATCATCCTTTCTCATGGTCTGCACAACCCATGCTGGGGCAACTGCCAGCAGGCAATCTACTTTGTGCAGCGGCTGCACTTTTTAGTGGTTCAAGTTTTAAAAAGTTAGAGTCTTTCTTTCAGTTTGTGGGAATCCATTTCATTGCGAAAACTCAGTTCTACAAATACCAAACCGATTATCTATTTCCAGCCATTAGCGAAGCTTGGAGAATGGAAAAAATGTCTATTGATAGTACATTCGCGGGCAAACGGTTCAGGCTAGCCGGTGATGGACATTGCGACAGCCCAGGATTTTCAGACAAGTGCTGCACCTACCGCTTTCAGGACATGGAAAGTAAGAAAATTGTGAGTTCGGTGGTCGTGCAGGTGTCACAAAGTACATCCTCAGAGGCCATGGAGAAAGTTGGCTTTGTAGCATCATTGCAAGAACTACAATCGCGGGGAATGGTGATCGACCTGATAGCCACGGACAGACACGTTTCAATTGCCAAGACAATGAGGGAAGAGTACAAAAATATAAATCACCAATTTGACGTTTGGCATCTTGCAAAAACAATCAATAAAAAAATGTCGGCTGCAGGTAAAAAAAAAGATATGCAAGGTATTTCACAGTGGTCCAAGTCAATCAGCAACCATCTTTGGTGGAGCTCAAAAACATGTGGAGGGTCGTTGGAAATTCTACTGGAAAAATGGCGGTCAGTAATGCTACACTGTAGCAACGTTCACCGCTGGACCACAAACCAACATTTCCACAATTGTGAACATGGCCATTTGTCCATAGAGGAGGCACGGAAGAAGAAGTGGTTGATTCCTTCATCACCCACTCACAAAGCCATTGAAAATATTGTATTTGATAAAACTATAACAAGAGATTTGAGGGGACTCACGGAATTCTGCCACACAGGAGATTTGGAGGTGTTCCACAATATGTGCCTAAAGTACAGGCCAAAACGATTGCATTTTGGCATGGAGGGCATGATAAATCAGACTCTTCTAGCGGTCTTGGCACATAACCATAATGTTGGCCGTCAACAAAGTAGGACGACCGGAACTTTAGGGACGCTTCACTACAATAAGGCCTTCACTAAAAGAAGTAAACAATGGGTGATCAAACCAGTGTTTCAGGATATGCAATATGAGTTTATTGAGAGACTTATTGTTGATGTCCTAGATAGGCACATACATGGAGTTGTGAACGAACCTGTGCAGGGGACAACTGCATTGCCACCCAACATTGCCTCTGTTCCATGTCCACCTAAAGCAGAGCTCATTGAGAAATACACATCACGGTTTAAATGATTGTAATTTGATTGTCTGTTCTCTCGAGTCTCCTCATGTTGCAGGCCCATTGAATATGTGTATCTATGTAATGTGTAAATAAAAGTGATTGCTCAGTGTACATGCAATGTCTCTATCCAACCTTGTTCATTTGCACATTAAATTAAACCAAACAGTAATATAAATCATTTTTCAAAAAATATAGAATGTCTCCGTATTTATGGTTCTCTGGGGCTGCAAATGCACGCAGACAAAATGCAAAGATGGAGTGTAAATTTCAAGTCCTGTGAGATGGCCTTACACTGAATGTAGCTAACTAGGAATGTGTGCTCGTTCAAAGTGAAGGTCAGCTGCTTTGATTTTTTGCTGGGTGCCGGAATGGCCCACGACTCAGTATAAGGTTCTATTGTTATTTGACCTTGACAGGCCGGGACCATCCCGAAAGACTTCTTTTTGGGGGTGTGGTGCAATAACGTAAACGATAATGAATATAATTTCAGAAACGAAAGCCATTTAATGTTCGTTCATTAGAAGAAATAACGTCGGCATAGAAGGAGTGGTATTTCGGGGCTGCCCTACGCACAGACACAATGGAAAATGCAAATATAATGTAAGTAACTCTTTAGATGAGTTTATACCGCAATTTAATTACTATACAGTAGCTTTAAAGACGGGTTAAGTTGTACTTGTTCGTTCTATGTGGCATATTGTTTTGTACCGCGCACTATCTTGAGGAGAACCATCTCCTTTTACGGAAGCACCTCAAAACCTTCCTCTTTGCTTCTGCTTTCTCTCTCCCTCTCCCCTGCTACAACTGGTCCACTGTCTGCGACCTCAGTCCTGGGCCCTTCCACTCTCCACCTGCACTGCCTCCCTGTCAACCCCTGCACTGGGGGACTGTCTCAGTATCCTACAGCCCCCCCTTGACGTATAATACCCAGTTGCACTGTCCTAGCTATGAAATAATTTCCCGACCTAATATATAAAATGAATAATTTTAATAAAGATCTGATGGTGAGACTAATTTCATTTTTTATGTTTTTAAAACAGGTACATCCTTCATTATTGTATGTGTCACGAGGACCAGACACCGGCGGATGGCTTTTATAACCGCCAGTTGCTTCTCCGCGTGAACAACGTTAGCACCCTGACCATTTTATGGGACGATCGCCAAGTACAAGTATGCCCTTACGCGGTACTAACGGCTAGATGCAACATACAGACCGTTGTGGTGGCCTAGTGCCTCGTTGTTGGAACAGCCAACACCCTGTGTACTGCACACGAACATCGCTTGCCTCAAGACGAACTATTTTGGATCGAGAGCAAAGAAAAATGCAAATCGCAGAATATTCTCTAAACATTTGATGTCCAATAAATGTACTTTGCCAAATGGACAATCTTGCCGTTTGCTTTTAAACCACAGTTTCATATTCTGAATTGTGGCGCTGTATTGTGAGATGATCTAAGACCCTGTGTACAGCAAAGGAACATCGCGTGCCTCAAAACGAACTTTTTGGAACGTGAGCAAATAAAAATGCAAATCGCTGAATATTCTCTAAACATTTGATGTCCAATAAATGTACTTTACCAAATTTACAATCTTGCGGTTTGATTTAAAAGTACAGTTTCATATTCCCAATTGTGGCGCACTGTGTTGTGAGCTGATCTGTGTTGGTTTCCGGGTTCTGTGTATAGTCGCGTAGAAGACGCCTGGGCGCGTTTGCCTACGCAGCACAGTCACGTCACGGATAGAGGCGGGAATATGAATGTTTTGATAAAGTCTGTTTCAGTGGTGGGGGATTTGATTTAGTGCCGCAAAAGCAGGTGCGCCAGGGCGATGGGGGGAAATGATAGGATTATCAGAAAATGGCGGCTGATTTCGAGTGCGTTAATGGACGAAAAGTCGGGTAAGGTCCATAGGAAAGTTTTCTACGATCTACCGATTTATGCTTAAAAACACATGGCCGAACTGTAGGGACAATAAAAAAAAAGTCCCGGAACTATCCTTTAATGCAGATTCGGTGGATAATCCCAGTACATTGTGGGAGGCGTATAAACCAGTTCTTCGCGGAGAAATTATATCATGGACGTCCCATAAAAAGAAGAAACACTGTGAAAAAATCATCGAGGCTGAGAGTGAGGTCATGTCCAAAGAGCTGGACCACATCGCCAGTGACACCCTGGAGACGAATAGGGCCCTATTGTTGGCACAGAAAAAGCTGCACAATCTGTCTTTGGACTGTGCTAGGAAAGCACATGCTGCAATGAAGGCACGTGTATATGAAACAGGAGACAAGGCAGGCAAAATGCTTGCGTGGCTCGAAAAGCGAGACGAAGGACAACAGAAGGTGAACTACATTGGAACGTTAAACGCAAATCTAGTCCACACCGATGCAAAGATTGCAGAACGCTTTGCTGAGTTCTATGAGGACCTATACAAACCCCCCCATCAATGCCATAGATACTACTATACTAACCAATATTACTCTCCCAACACTCACCACAGATCAAACCACCGCTCTAGACAGCAAAATCACTACTACTGAAATATCAACTGCCATTGTGCAACTCCAAGCAGGCAAGACCCCAGGCCCGAACGGGTTTCCAGTTGACATCTGGAAAAAGCTAAACCATCTGGATATACCCGCTCACCTGCTCAACGTGTTTGAACACTCCCTAAAACATGGCGAGCTTCCAACAGATCTCCGCAAGGCCACCATCATAGTGATTCCCAAAAAGGGTAAACCCCCAGAAGAATGCACCACCTATCGACCCATATCCCTCATTAATAGTGAAGCCAAAATACTAGCTAAAATACTAGCCAATAGATTACAACTAGTCATTACATCTTTGATCCATCCGGACCAATGTGGCTTCATGCCCCAGAGGTCGACCAGAATGAACATTCGTAGATTACATCTCGCACTGGAGAGAGCACCGGCCCTACAACAATCCCTGGCTCTGTTGGCCATAGACTTTGAAAAAGCATTTGATTCTGTTCATTGGGAGGCACTGTGGGCCATAATGCGCAAGATGCAATTCGGGGAACCGTTCATACGATGGGTACAACTCCTATATAATAATCCACTGGCCGAGGTTAGAGTAAATGGGTGGCCGTCGCGCACTATCCGATTAGACAAGGGAACCAGACAAGGTTGCCCACTTTCGGCAATGGTATTTGCATTAATAATAGAACCATTAGCAGCCCTCCTGCAAGACACCAACATGTGGACTGGCTTCAGATGGGGCCTGAATTGGGAAGATAGAGTATCCCTCTATGCAGACGATTACCTAGTATACTTGGGCGACCCAGCGTCCTCCTGCTCTGTGGTCACACAAATCCTAATAGATTATGGAACCTTTAGCTGACTCAAAGTAAATTGGTCTAAATCCGTGTTGTTCCCAGTTAAAAGGGTAGACTGCATACCATACCGGCATCCGGTTCCCCATATAAGGTTGAAACCAATCAGTTCCGATACTTGGGCATTTTAATAACCAATGGGCTAGATAGCTACATAAAACAAAACCTACATCCAATTATTAGAAGATATGAGCAAGACGTAGTCCACTGGCAGGCGCTACCACTAACACTGTTAGGAAGGGCGGCACTCTTCAAGATGTTGACCTTACCCCGCTTCTTATACATCCTCCAGAACGCCCCCCTACATGTTCCCACTGCGGAATTCCACAGAATAGATACCACAACACGTACACTCCTATGGGGTGGGAAACGCCCGAGAATTGCCCTCTCAACTCTCCAACGCTCGGTTTGGGAAGGGGGAATCGGACTCCCGAATATCCAGATCTATTATTGGGCGACTCAGATGACAACAGTAAATGACATATTACACAGAGACCCGACCATCCCTCACATAAGAGCAGAGCTAGCAGCGAGACACGGTATGTCCCCACTTGAAAGCCTCCACTGTAAACAAACCCGCCCGCCCGAATGCACGATAGCAGTACATACATCCGTGGTATGGAAGGAAGTGCATAAACATTTAGGTTGGGACAAGAAAATTACCCCAGTCCAACCCATATGGAACAATGCTCGGCTCCCGAACTTTGTCGATCTCCCGAAATGGCCAAACTGGGCCGCAGCTGATATACAGACAATCCAACAGATAATTGTGAATGACCAACTGATACAGTTCCCTGAGCTCGCTATAGCACATGGCCTCCCAGAGACTGAACAATATCACTATGGACAATTGCAGCACGCACTTCCTTTGCACAGGACCCAACTTGTGGACATGCCAGAATGCACACCAATAGAAAGGAATATAGTCGTTGACAGTGTGAGTAACAAAGTTACATCTACCATGTACAATGCTATTTCTTCATTTGCCACAAAGAAACTACTGAATCTGAAGACGAAATGGGAAATTGATATTGGCCCTATATTACCTGAAGACTGGATTGAAATCCTGATGTATCCTAGAGAATGCGCAATCTCAGCACGCATTAGATTAGTGCAACTCAAGATACTTCATAGGATATGCTATCCTCGAATAGCCCTTTTCAATTGGGGCAGAACATCCGATCCTAATTACCTACGCTGCAAACAAGAAGAAGGATCCTTCTACCATATCCTCTGGCAATGCGCACGTATACAACGCTTCTGGCATAAATGCAGCGCGAGACTCTCTAGGGCCATATGCCGCCCGGTTCCAATGGATCCCAAACTCCTTCTATTGGGCATCGCAGATACAGTAGAACTGTCACGATTTGAAAAATTACTTGTTTCAACAACCACAGGAATTGCTAAAAGGAATATTGCGCATCTGTGGGGTTCAGAAAACATCCCGAAATATGATCATTGGATATCGGACGTGGATGTAACCATCCTAATGGAACGCCGAGTCTACCAAGCTAGAGGTTGCCCGGGCAAAGCAGATAAGATCTGGGGAAATGGGAACAGACTATATAACTCTGTTAGAATAGCGTAAAATTGTATTGTTGTGAAAGTGTACAAGGCCTGCATCCGCTAATACCATCCTTTGAGAGGTCTTGAACAGTACCACTATGCACATACTGCCAGCTGTCTTACCGACAAACATATTTACACTACTGGTATCTCTAGGGTTGTTTATATTTAAATATCCTTATCCATGCTACTCTGCCACCTGCATGCGAAGTCTTAAAGTTAAGGTTTTGTATGTTGTTGTTTTATTGCACAAAATGTAATAAAAAATATGTTATCAAAAAAAAAAAAGAATGGAGCGCCATATGTTGCCTTAATATCAGCGTGTAGGCCCATATTACCAAATTACTGTGAATGTAAGCAGATATCTAGCACAACAACCTGGACTATTGTACATCACTCGGGCTAAACTGTTAACAGACAGAGCATCTCGAAGAGGCCTTAACCCCAAAGCGCAGACATCCAGTGCCTGCCAAGTGTCTGGCCACAGACTGGAAACCGCAACTGACCATTACAAGTCCAACCATAAAAACGATGGTCTAGAGGGTTGCCCAGAGCTGTGCCAGTGGTCATGAATGATTTGAAACCTTCCAGCCATCACCTTTCTGTTTTGCTTATTTGGTAAGTAACCCACCAGATGGTTTACTTCAAACACGGAGCGCAACTTCATGTAAATTAATGATCTCACCTTGCGTCCATCTACAGTGTGCCTGTGACGCACGTCTGGCAGATCTGGGTCAGGTCACACAGTGCCCAGGCAGGATTGGTGGCAGAAGCCACTGGGGCACACCCCTCTCATCACAGGCCCAGTAGCTCACTAGATGTGCAAAGCAAACAAAGAGAAACACTGATGAGATTTGCCTTCATGCTGTGCTGTCACCGAGTACTGCAGGCTGCTCTTACCCATTCCCAGCTAGCCTTAGCCCCCATACCCTACCTGTTGGTAGAATATGGGGTATGAGCTGCACAGAAAGCCCCACCTCTGAACCCAACCATTCAGGTATTCATCACTAATGGACTGCCAACCTGTCAGTGATGGCGGTGTCATGGTTTTTCCTGTGTCCCTGTTATTTCTCCAGCTAAAGAGATCTAGATTCCAGGTGAAAAAAGCTGTTGCACATTTAGCTGCATTTATAACTGCCTTTTTCAGGTGCAACTCAGATATCTGCTCTTAGCACTGCCTCTTTGTCTAGTGGCCCGGGGTCGCAAGGACAGGTCTAGAGGTAGCAGAGGACCACCCAGGGGTAGCAGCTGCTACCCCCGACTACCCCCAACCGACGTTCATGCTGTCGACATTCAAGAGAGGGGGATATCAGTTCATGCAACTATATTAATGAAGTTGAATTGCATTCTCATCGGAAAACAAGCAATATTAGATGGAGATTGAAATCTGGCATTTTGAAACATGCAGATTTGGGAGAGGCAATGGGGAGATCGATTGAGAGATACATTTTAGAGAACGTTGGCTTTGCGGATATTTTTATGACATGGGATAGCTTTAATGTGGCGATAAGAGGAGGGTTTATAAGTTGATTATGCCACATTAAAAAGAATGGGTTACCAGAGTTGGTGTCTCTAGAACATAACCTCCAGGAAGCACCAAAAAGGTTTGCTTTTTCAGGAAAAGACATGGATAGATGAGAGGCAGTTCGCCCGGATTCCGGTGGGCGCAGGACCCTCATCACTGCAGGAGCAGTGCTGCCCCCACGCCAGGTGAGGCCAGGGCAATTATACATGGCAGGACCGCCATTCTCCACCTTTTGCACCCAGCGCGACGAGCAGATTCGAAGTCTGCATTACCTGCCCTAAATCCAGCAAAATCGCTTGATCAGTGCTCCGTGCAGCTCCGTGCCACGGACACTGCACTGAGGCTATTCCTCGCTATTGCCCGCCATTAGCCCCCTCGAGGCTACCACCTACTCCAAGATGGCCGCCCGCCCGCAATCGCCAGGTCACACAGCCCACCTCAGTGTGAACCCGGCCTGATTGGCTCCCCTCCCGCATTTCAGCCAATCCAATCGCCGGCAGGCGTCAAGCCGGCACACCCACGAAGGCCACACACTAAGGCTGCCTGTCTGGAGCCTGTCCGGAGGCGTCCTAGGCCTGAGCCACGGACCCTGGACCCACTGCGGTAAGCCTATCATACCGTTTACCTGATATGCGCAATGGTCGGTATCGCCGATCGCCCATAATCGGTACCCGCTCATGCACCATAGATATTATGGGAAAAATCGCTACATGATTCAGCCTACACACGCCGGCGCTGACGCACACCGCAGAGGCAGTCACCTGCTGATACAAGGAGTCTCTTATTCAACACAGACATAGACTACACTTTTACAGTAAAACAATTTCCCACAGGATCGCTACTTTGCCTGCTATTGTGCACACCGCCTACTTAATGCTTCCTACTAGGTGTCCCACAACGCATGCGTTTTCAAAGTACTGTTCCCTGGCCCTATTGCAATAGTCAACCCTAGGTCACCAGAAAATACTATCCAATTGTGTTGTGCATTATGGTCGCTAGAGACCACTGAACCACTGTGTTGTGCCTTATGGTCGCTAGAGACCACCGAATCACTGTGTTGTGCCTTATGGTCGCTAGAGACCACTGAATCACTGTGTTGTGCCTTATGGTCGCTAGAGACCACTAAATTTTTTGTGTTGTGCCTTATGGTCGCTAGAGACCACTGAATCACTGTGTTGTGCCTTATGGTCACTAGAGACCACTGAATTTTTTGTATTGTGCATTATGGTCGCTAGAGACCACTGAATCACTGTGTTGTGCCTTATGGTCACTAGAGACCACTGATTTTTTTGTGTTGTGCATTATGGTCGCTAGAGACCACTGAATCACTGTGTTGTGCCTTATGGTCACTAGAGACCACTGATTTTTTTGTGTTGTGCATTATGGTCGCTAGAGACCACTGAATCACTGTGTTGTGCCTTATGGTCGCTAGAGACCACCAAATCACTGTGTTGTGCCTTATGGTCGCTAGAGACCACTGAATTTTTTGTGTTGTGCATTATGGTCGCTAGAGACCACTGAATCACGGTGTTGTGCCTTATGGTCGCTAGAGACCACTGAATTTTTTGTGTTGTGCATTATGGTCGCTAGAGACCACTGAATCACGGTGTTGTGCCTTATGGTCGCTAGAGACCACTGATCTACTGTGTTATGCCTTTTGGTTGGTAGAGTTCTCTGTGCCACAGTATTGTCTAACCTATAAGGCATCCCAGCTCCCACAGTCCTATCCCAATATGTACACCACTCACACACCATACATCCTCTTAGGTATAGTCCACATCGTACTCACTAGCAGTATTGTCTACCTCCTGCCCATAGGGCAACTCAATAGCCATAGCATGGAACTCAGACACTCCACCACACACGCTACTCCCCCCAATATGCCAGAACTCATACTTAGGCAGCACAGACTCAGAACACGTACATTCCCATTAGCACTCCCCTCCACACCTATGCAGGTAACACCTAGGAACTCACGTCTAGGCTCACGCACCCATGCTAAGACCCTCCGCCCGCCAAACAACATTACCCATAAACACCTTAACAAGGCTCTAACGCTTGCTCCTCCTAGACCTCACTTGACTAATAAACCCACTCACACTACCAAAAAGCTTATTCCAACCACCGACCTCAAGCCACCACAATCAATAAAACTCCAACACCTGAAATGTGCCCTATTAAATGTTCGATCACTTAACGCCCACGCATTAGAAATCAATGATATTATTACCATCCAAGACTTAGATATGTTAGCCTTAACAGAAACTTGGTTGCATTCTGCATCTGGCCCTACTATCAGCCTAGCTCTACCGCCAGGATACTCAATCTTAAGACAGGACCGATCAGCTAAAACAGGAGGAGGGGTCGCACTAATTTTTAAAGATTCCCTAGCCCTAAGGCAGACCTCCACCACCGGGGAAGACACCACTGACATTCTGTCGGTCAAACTCACCCTCTCTCCTAAAGAAACAGTTAACATTCATGTCATATATAGACCTCCAGGCCCTGCCAATAACTTCACAAACATAGTCAACCACCTCCTTGGGAAAAACATCAAACAAACCTCTAAAATCCTGCTTCTAGGAGACCTAAACCTTGGATACAATGATAAACTTGACAAAGCAGCCACCTCACTCGCTAGAAATCTCACAGACCTAGGATTCACACAGATAGTTACTGCCCCGACCCACAATAAAGGCCGTATCCTAGACTGGGTGGCAGATCACAACTGTGGCTCCACCATCAACTCTAACACAGCCCTCCCATGGTCCGACCACAACTGCCTCCAGTTCTACATCCCCATATCCTCATACTCCAAACCACTTATACCTGCACCAGCCAAGATGGTCAGAAGTGCCAAAAAACTTACAGCAGACAATATACGTCCCTTTCTCAACAACCCTTGCCTAGCACCTCCTTTCTCCTCTGACCCCAACATTCTAGCAGAGATTTTCAAAGATACACTCACCCATGCCATCAACGCCGCAGCTCCTCTTGAAAGCAAAAAAGAAAAAAAATCGTTTCATTCCAACTCATGGTTCACAGAGGACTTATTAAACCTACGCCAGTGCAAGCGCCAAGCCCTCAAAACATGGCAGGCCAATCCCTGTGACGCAACCAAAATAGACTTTCTGCATATTTCTAAAAAGTACAAAAGTGTTATATTTCAGGCTAAGTCTGAAACATACAATAAACATATTCTGGAAGCCAACTCCCACTCAAAAGAGCTCTTCACCATCTTTAAAGAGCTCACTATCCCCCCAATCTGTACAGATGAGATTGTTAAGGACGAAGCATGGTGCAATAGCATCCAAATAGCGATGTTAAATAAAATAGACCTTCTTCAAAATAAAATAGCAGAACACTTCAAGGCTCTGCACCCCCAACAGACCCCTGTCGCCAATACCGCTAACAACCAGCACGCCTCCAATTTTAATTTCTCGCCAATCAGCGAAGCAGATGTGCTCCAAATCCTTAAACAGCTTAAACCATCTCAATGCAAAGGAGATATATGCCACCCTAACATCATTAAAGAATGCGCAGCACCCCTCACTCCGATCATCACAGCATTCATCAACGCCTCATTCAAGATGGGCATAGTCCCTGACAGCCTTAAAGAGGCTTGGGTGCGTCCGCTCTTAAAGAAACCAACCCTGGATCCTTCCCAACCTAACAATTACCGACCCATCACAACGGTCCCATTCCTTCTGAAAATCTTAGATAAAGCGGCACACATGCAGATACTGTCCTACCTGGAAAACAACTCTGTCCTAGGTAAAAGGCAGTCCGGATTTCGCAAAGGTCATGGCACTGAAACCGCCCTACTAGATCTGAAGAACCAAATTACCCTAATACTAGACAAAGGGAAACTGGCCCTTCTGCTCCTCTTAGACCTCTCGGCGGCATTTGATCTAGTTGATCATGCCATCCTCACGAACCATCTCACCCAGGCCGCACATTTCTCCACAAAAGCCACAAACTGGATCACCTCCTTCCTCGAAGGAAGAGTAATGAAAGTGTTCTCCAATATAGCTAAGGCAGAGCCTACTACCATCAAGCATGGAGTCCCGCAAGGCTCATGCACGGCGCCTACCCTCTATAACTTGTTTACCAAACCCCTCTTTGATAAACTGGATGCACTGGGGATCACATACACCAATTACGCTGACGATACCCAAGTACTCCTCCCGCTCACAGGACTCTACCACCAGGACGCAGCCACCCTCCAGAACATATACGCCACCATCCAAGCTTGGATGGCCACAAACGGCCTATGTCTCAACGGAGACAAGACTGAAATTCTCATCCTCGGTCAAAAATCCACCCTCACTAACCTAGACCCACTCTACACCAACTTCTCCATAGACAATTGCATCATCCCAGTACTACCTTCTGTAAAAACACTAGGAGTACACATTGACGCCTCACTCTCCATGGACAAACAAGTCAACTCCATTGTTTCTGCCTCCGCTCTGAGCACTAAGTTCATCAATGCCATCAAACCCTTCCTAACTAAAGATAACTGCCTCTCTATCGCCAGAGCCACCATTGGAGCCAAACTAGATTACTGTAATGCGTTACTGGCTGGCACCGCCAATTCCAATCTCATTAAACTCCAAACAACACAAAACAATGCTCTAAGAGCAGCTCTTAATATACCAAAAAGGGACCACATTGCACAAGCAAGAAAGGCAGCACACTGGCTACCTGTCAAAGATCGCATCACATTCAAAATACTCACCACTGCACACAAGTGTATCAACCTGTCCGCACCCTCCTACCTGTCTGACACCCTAAGTCAGAACCAACTCCTCCAGACCAACGAGGCAATGCCACTCCAACCAGCTCAGGGTCCCACGCATCAAACGAGCTAGAGCAGGGGGAATAAGCTTCCCCTACATTGCCCCTAAGCTATGGAACGCTCTACCTAGCACACTCAGAGCAGAAACTTCTCTCATTGCCTTCCGAAAACAGCTGAAAACCATCTTGTTTAACTAATTCCTCTCCTTCTAGTTCGCTACGCTCTCCTCATCTATCTCCACTCCTCTCTTCCTCTCCTGTAGCTATTTCTCGTTCTCTTGCAACTAAGTAATGATTTCAATGTATGCACAACTAACCATCTCTCATAGCTGCAATCTTCTCATGCAACTATTAAATGACTTCATTGTATGTACAACAAATCATATCTGTAACGAGCGCCACGATGCCCCCTGGGCTGCTTGTGCGCTAAACAAATGCGAATAAATAAATAAATAAATAGAGGCGGAAAGGCTAAAAGTTCTTCTTGGTAGCAAGGTTGATCTGCTTCCAGACAAAGGGATATTCTTTACTAACCAAGCGTATTGGGAAAGGGGAGCTAAAGGGGGCAAATAGTTGGCTGATAGATTAAAGAGAATGCTGCAACACACACTAATCAGAAATTTAGTAGATAAGGTTGGAATCCCTGTAACACCAAATGGTGAGATATGTCAACGTTTTAAGACATTCTATGAGTTATTATATACTAAGGAATCGATCCTACACAACCATATATAGAAATGTTCTTTAGAAAAAGAATGTAACTACCATGCCTCCCGATTAAGGATATAAACATGTTAGATGCGTAAGTTATACTGGAGGAGGTGGTTGCTGCCATTGACCAATTGAACAATGGGAAATCCCTGGCCTTGGATGGTTTACCAAAGGAATTCTACCAGACTTTCTCAATGCGCCTGGCCCCTTTCTTTTTTTTTCATAACAACATTTTATTAAATTTTTCAATTCAATACAATCATCACAAAATGCATCAATTATGAGTTGTTTCACGTTAACATGTTTTCAAAATATTTGTCGATTGCGGGGACTGCTGATGGCTTTGTAGCCGTCATCCGTGGAACATCCCGATCGGACAATAGCTGCTCTGTCTTCACCTTTTCTTGGGTGTGAACCATTATTCAATAAAGCGGACTACACTGGAGCCATCTGGTGAGAGGGGGCCTCCTGGTGAGGGTTTGAAATTTGGCCGCATAGTCAAAGAATGAGTCCCAAGTGGTCAGTGTTCTGTTCAGGGAGCCTGATCGAATAGCTGTGATTTTCTCGGCTACTGCTATGTCCCAACATTTGGACCACCACAATCGAAGGGCCACCTTCTTCTTTCCATAATTCGGCCATTGCGATTTTTGCCGCTAGAAGCAGGTATGTGCATAGGCTGGGTACTTGCCCTGAAAGTGGGAATGCGCCGTTTCCTGTTTCGCCCAATAGGACAATACCCGGATCCCAGGGTATGGAGAGACCGGTAATGTCTTTAATGTGCTTTATAATTTCTCTCCAATGCATTTCTGCCTTCGGACAGGCCCAGACCATGTGAAACAGTGATCCAGGTGCCGAACAGCCACGCCAGCGGGATCCAGGGGTATCCGGGATGGCCTTGTAAATTTGGGCTGGAGTAATATAGTATCTATAGCATAGTTTATATCCCCCTTCTCTATTCGTGACGCATTGAGAGCTTTTGTGCAATCTCGCCCATATTTTCCCCCACTCTTCAATCTCTATTTCTCGCCCTAGGTCTTTTTCCCACTCTAGCATGTATCTTTCTTTTATCCCTGGGTCTGACCTATCTAGGAGGTGACAGATGGTTGAAATCCCACCCCTTCTAGTTGGTGTTGTTAAAGAGAGTTCCAGCGCCGTCAGGTCTCTGGAGCATTTTTCTCGAGTTAGCCTGTGGAACATCCAGTGCCTGATCTGGGCATAATGGAACCTTTCCTGTTCCCCCACTCCAAATTTTACTTTACATCTCTCGAATGTCATGGGGGATCCCTCTTCTAGAAAATCGCCAGTTTTACCTAGCCTACCCTCTATCCAGGATTGGAACTCCCACGGGTGCCTTACCGGTGAGATGTTAGGGTTGTTCCAGATGGGGGTCAAAGGTCCCAAGGAACCGCGCACACCCCATCTCCAAGCTGCAGCTTTCCAACAATGGATCGTGACAGACGTGGCTGCAAGTGGGCCGCTATTTGCCTGTGGCTTTATATTTGGTAGGTGTGGGAGATCAGATAATGTGACTAGGCACCAGAATTCTTCGATTTGCATCCATTTCGGGGGGTCTGTTTCTTGCACCCAGGAGAATGCGTGTGATAATTGGGCGGCTAGGGTGTATCTAGCCAGGTCTGGAACTCCCAGTCCTCCCTGTGTCTTCCCCCTTAGCATGATTTGTTTGTTAATTCGAGGTCCCCCACCCCAGACCAATTCTAGTATTTTCTTTTGGAGAGCTCTTAGGGCCGGGCCCGGGATATATATAGGTAGTGCTGAGCAGTGGTAGAGCCATCTGGGGATTAGGTTCATTTTGATGGCGGTAATTCGCCCAAACCAGGAAATCTCCTCCTGTTTCCATCTTTTAAGGTCGTTTTGCAGGCTGTGAATGAGTTGTGGAATATTGCTAGAGTACAGCCGCGATGGGTCTCTTGTGATTTGGACCCCGAGATATTCAATTGTGCCCTTTGCCCATGGGATTGACAACAGGGGGGGCTAGAGATTCTTTTTCTTGTGTGGAGAGGTTGATATCTAAAGCGGAGGACTTGAACAGGTTCACCCTAAATCCTGACAGGGCACCAAATTCCCCAATTTCTTCCCATAGCGCTCCCAGGGATGTTGCTAAGGATGATGCAGTGATTAACACATCATCTGCGTATAACGCAATTTTATATTCATGGTCTCCCACCGATATCCCCTTTACATTCACATCTTGTCTAACTCTGGCTGCAAAAGGTTCCATCGACAGGGCAAAAACCAGGGGCGAAAGTGGGCAGCCCTGCCTGGTACCCCTAGAAATAATTATATGGTCGGACCTAGTGCCATTGACTCGCAGCTGTGTAGTGGGCACTTGATAGTTGGCCATCACCCATGTGGTAAAATTGGTGCCAAAGTCAAAATGTTCAAGAACCGCCCGGATATATCCCCAGTCTACCCGGTCGAAAGCCTTATGGGCATCCAATGAGATCACGGCCATCCCAACCTTCGTTTTGCAGGCGCTTTCAATTACATTTATTGTTCTCCTAATATTGTCGTGGGTGCTTCTTCCCGGTATGAATCCTGTTTGATCTCGGTTAATTAACACCAGGAGGACTGTCCCCAGTCTTTTAGCCAATACTTTAGTGAATATCTTGCCATCGTTGTTCAGGAGAGATATTGGGCGATAAGAATCCCGAGATTCAGTATCCTTCCCGGGATTATGTAATAAGACTGATCGATTCGGCCATTGAATTGGTAACTGATCTTGTGGATAGGAAGGAGTTAAATAGATTGGCCAATTGGGGAGCTAGAATTCTGGCGTATTTTTTGTAAAAATTTGCAGAGAGGCCATCTGGCCCGGGAGCAGTAGATTTGAGGGATTTAATAGATTCAATAATTTCTTCGACATTAATGGGCTCCTCCAGGAATTCCAATTGGGCTGAGCTCTGAGGGGGAATAGCACTCAGATATTCCGGCAGCTTATCTAGGAGCGTGGGATCACTGGGCATTATGGATTTATGGTGCCTCATCAGTTCATTGATTTTATCTATTTCGGAGTAGTGCAGCTTCCCATCCTCTCCCCGTATCCTTAGGATGTTGTTTCGGCTATGTATCTTTTCTAGTTTCTGCGCTAGGACTTTATTCGCTTTGTTCCCTTTGCTGTAATAGAATTGTTTTGTATATGCCAATGATTTGGCGGTTTGATCAGCGCAGTGCATTTCTAGCGCTATTTTAGCCTTTCTCAGAGACCTTTCAGCCTTTATGGTGTAACGCACTTTCAGTTCCGCTTCTCGTTGGGACACTTCTTTTTCCAGCTTAGCCATTGCGATATTTGATATTCTTCTCAGCTCCGCCCCTGCATCTATCACTGCACCTCTAACTACAGCTTTCATTGCGTCCCAGATGACATTAATAGGGGATGTTTTCGTAGTGTTCTCTGCGAAATAGTTAGTTATTGTAGTCTCAACTTCAGCTCTGATGCCTTCGTCTAGTAATAAGGAGTCATTTAGTTTCCAGTACTGCCGAGTAGGGTTCCTTTGGCCCGATATAGCTAAATTTGTGGAAACTGGAGCGTGATCCGAGATCATGCAGGTGTGTATTTCTACGTTGTTTAAGCATGGGAACACCACTCCGGAAAGCAGAATAAGGTCTATTCTCGAGTATCCTTTGTGAACAGTAGAGTAGTGTGTGTAGTCTCGTGAATTGTCATTAAATAACCTCCAGGCATCCACGGTCTCTGTTTCTCTGAACAGCTCGGCTAGTGAGAGAGCATGCTTGACGTCAGCGGTTGTGGGGGGGGGTGGGGGAGTCTTATCTATTTGCGGGTTTGGCATGGCGTTAAAATCTCCACTGATGAACAAGTGGACTTCTCGAAAGGCTAAGATAGTTGGGATGAGGTCTTTGATGAAACTGTTTTGGGATGTCTTGGGGCTGTAAATTGTAGCGATTGTGATAGGAAGTTCTTCGAAAAAGCCTTTGAGCAAGAGGAAGCGGCCCTCTGAGTCTTTTCGTATTGTGATTTTTGATAGTGGGACTTTGTCACTTAATAATATCGCTACCCCTCTTTTTTCTTCCCTGCTGTAGCGAAATAGGCTTTCTTATATCGATTGAATCTTATGCGGTGTTCATCTTCCTGTAGCAGGTGGGGTTCTTGGAGTAGCACAATGTCTCCGGATAATTGCTCCAGCCGGTGTTCCACTGAACGGCGCTTTGTTGATGAATTCATGGCCTGCACGTTCCAGGATAGGATTCTTATCTCGCTCAGATCAGCCATCGCCAGGTCTTTCTTGTTGATTATGCATTATAATTTGTTCCCCGCCTGGGACTGTGGGATTGATAAGCGGGATCTGTAGTTGTGTTGAAGTGGTACATGTCTTATTGTTATTATTGCACGCTGTAATGTTGTTCGAAAGGACGTAGCTTAAGATGGTCAGAGTCCGAAACTTTGGGATTGTCCTTTTAAAACCCCTTTCTTCCCAACCTCCCCCAACAATGAACTGGTAGGAGAACCGTCATCCTACTGCCACTGGGAATCTAGTGGCACCAATGCACTTACTGATGGCCAAATGGGCCTCCGAAGTAAAGTTTGGTGAAGTTCAGTCATTGCTCTCGCTTCATTCACATGCATGAGTGCAAATTTTCTCCCTTTGTATAGATCCCATTTTCGCTACCGAGTGGAAGCTGATTGGAGACCAAAAGCAGGAAATCATTGGAGCCTCCTTCGAAGGGTACTCAGCCCATCTCACTGTCTTTCTTCGAGGGGCCCCGAGGTCTGCGCCGTCTACTGGTTTTTATTCCCTCTCCCCCCCCTAGCATTCTCCAGGTGGGTGTGAGATATACAAATGCCAGAACAGAGGGCCAAACTCTCAGATACTGTCCCTGCCAATATTTTGTTCCACATACAGGTGGCTATCACCAGCACAACTAACTGATGAATCTGATGGTGTCATCACTCCTTTCCCGTTGGTGGCCTCTCCCCATGTGACCAGGGGATGGCAGCTGCTACCTGATCCTGACCATGGGGGGGGGGTGGATGGGCGGCTGTGTGAGGGAAGAGCACATGGTGGGGAGGTGACCCTCAGGGGTTGTGACATCATCAGACAAGACATGGTGTCCCCCTTTTTCGTTTGATTATACCCCTGCCATTCACCATGCCCTAAGGGCATATGGTCATCCCTCCCCTCACTTGCCCTTCAGGATCACTAAGAACACTGTACCAAATTTCACATCCAAATTATCAGAAACAGGCTTTTATTTCCCCAAGTGTGAGTCTGCACTCTAGTTGTTATGGAAACCTACCTGAAGCTGGGAAATTTAAACTCGCACAACAGCTGGCTGGAGAAAGCTACCCCTCTAGGTGCTGCCCGAGGAACCGCAGGGCTGGAGTGGTGTCCGTGGAGCAAAGCCGCTTTCCGACAAGGGAAAGGAAAGTAAACTGCAGGCAAACGTACACGGCAAAGGAAGCCAGAAACAAATAGAGCTTCTGGGCAATCGCTGGTACTACAAAGCAGCCTCTGTTGAACCGAAGCCCGGAGAGACGGAGAACAGAGAAGCAGGAGCCGCGCGAGAGGATGTAAAACTAGAAAAGCAGAAGCATCAAGACAAGGCAGAATGCCGGAAGCCTGCCACCAGCTTGCAGCGGGAGAACCAACATACGCCAGCCAAACTGGTGAGTCCACCCAAGGGTAGCGGGGACACAAGCATGACAAACCCAAATAAATGCAAATAAAGCAAATAAGTAAGAACCAACAAGTGAAATTCTCTCAAAGAGGCATTACAGAATAAACAGAAAAGACTGTCAAGCGTGTGAGTGTATGCAATACACCTATGAGAGAACCCCTGGCAGGATAGTATACCAGGGGGATTCAAGACAGGACATTACAGATACAAGAAATTATCAAGTCTGTACATGTGTGCAATGCTCACATGAGAAAGCCCTGGCAGGGGAGTATACCAGGCAAATTAAAGGTGCAAGAACATACGCATAAGAAAAGTCCTGGCAGGAAAATATAGCAGGCAGATTAAAGGTGCAGGAATATACCTATGTGAGAAAGCTATGGCAGGAGGGTATACCAGGAAGATACAATTTGCAAGTATATTTAAGTGGAAAAGCCCAGCCAGGAAAGGTATACCAATTATGGTCAAGTTGAACAGTGTGTACGATACAGTACCAGTGAAAGTTCTGATTAGCGTGTAACAGCAAAAAGGTTATGAAAACACATCAAAAGGAAGTGGAAACCTGGCAGGAGAGTACACTAGATATCCGAGTAAGACATGTACTAACAGTCAAGTTGTTTTGTGTGGTTGTTCAAGAGAAACTTGAGGAACTGATATTCTTGAAGGGAGCCACCCTCTGGAACAAGGAACTCCTTTTGTGTGGAAGTTACGCATTTCATTTTTGAACCTTTTCGACTTAGAGTGATTTTTCATAGATCAGAGGGCCAGAATAGTACTTTGGACACAGGACAATTTGCTTTAGACAGACTGACTTTGGACAGACACTAAGTTTTGGATTTAGGTAGGGAAACACCAAAGGGCACAGCGGCATTTCCCAACCCCTTTTTATTTTAATAAAAGTCTTTGACCAAAGCTATGAAACCAATGTGTCCGCGTCTCATTCCCGGCTCTTCACATTACCATAACAACAAAAAATAGCCTCAATAACTAAAACAAAGTCATATTTTATTATGATTTAGAAAGTCAACACATAATAGCATAGGGTGCGAGTCTATGTACCTCAAAAGCCAATTTGACCCATCGCTCGTACCCCGCCAACACTCTGCTCAATTGGCTTAATAATATAGTAAGATAACAGGGGAATACAGCCTCGGTTACCAACCCTTAAACTCTTTCATAAAAGTATTATTGTAATGTGCTTAGCTTTTTGCTGCCACTGTTAAAAAAAAAAAAAGAAATGTAGTTATGTTTAAATAATATATAGTGCTTAGTTTTATTGTGATAATTTATAGTATTAAATGAAAGTGTTTTTCCAATAAAATAGCAGGTTATTTGTTATTTCCGAATTTTTACCAAAATTAATTTCGACAAACGTTATTTTGACTTCTTTTTTTTGACCTTTTGAATACAGGAAAACTTCAAAAACTTTGAAAGTGAGTTAGTGAATAATGGGTCCCAAACTGGAACTGATGCTTCTTTTACTGAGAACTGCAGCAACAATCTAGCCGGAACTGCTGATCGTTGGGGGGACAGAAGGTTCTCAGTGGCCGGCCCTCGGGCCTGGAACACTCTTCTGTTTCATTTACATAAAATTGACTGTGTTAAGGAAACAGCTTAAAACATATTTATTCTAGTAAATTGAAATTGAGTAGCTGTTATTTTGTTCCATGCATTATTAATAAAACCTCCGCCTAGATGTGGCTTTCCGCTTGGTTCATTCGGGATATGTGTATTGCAAATCCCAAATCAAATCAAAATCAAAAAGATGTGCAGAATTTGTGATACTGCACCCCTTAGATCACCACAAACAGTCAATGACGATGGTATGTATTAGTCAAAATAAAGGCCTGGATAACCATTCTATCACAAATTCATGATCCAACTAAGGCGACTCACCTGTGCGGTATGCCAGTAACCTAGCCTGTATCATGCAGTGCCTTGCGATTTCCTGCGACAAGCCTGGATTGTGGGTGGTGTTGTGATGTTCAGCTTCTCGACAGTAAAAACCAAAACCTTGCTGTTGTGGTATGCTGGAAGCCACAGTACTCAAGAGAATTACAAGATCTTTCATATTCTGACGGAGGTTATTAAAATATGGATCTTCACATAAGTTTTCCAAACCAATGGTCATCAGTATCTGCTTGTGCTGCTCTTCACTTGAAATCAGAAATAAAGTTTCATAGTTCTTCATGTTTTCTTGTCTCCATTTAGAAAACATGTCAGCTGTGAAATTTGGGGTTGTTCTTTCAATGATTTGAATAAAATCGCACTTTACAGAGGTTTCTTCCACAAACTGTACCATGTAACATGCCAAAGGCTGCAACAAAACACACACGTGTGCCCGGCTGTTTGCCTTTAATCGTTCTACTGCTTTTGCATCAAGTTTTGCATCCTCAATGCTGGTACAGGAAACCAGTTCATTCAGCAGGCTTATTTCAGGATCTGCAGGCCAATAGGAAATCCTGTTCACGCCGGCTGAAACAAAGGACAATAAACTGTTAAAGGGGAAGTGTTAGCAGCCACTCTGCAATATATCTTACAAGACACATCAATGCCTCAAAAATACCTGTTGGAAATTAGGCAGTCATTTAAAAGATAGGAGTGTAACATAGGTCTACTCCCTGCCATAGGGTTTCAGGGTCGGTGTCTGAAAATAGAGATGGCAAGAGTAAAGATGCTGTTGTCCATTTGAGGGGGGGGACTGCCAGCACCTTTACATTGTAAGCCAGAGGAAAACATTGATTCCATTGTAAAAGGGACGGTGGGGAGGAAAGCGTCTGCTAGAACTACACACAAATACACATTTCCCCACTTTGCTTGTTTTGAATGTGCTCAACAGGGCTGTAAGGAAGAGATGGAGAATACAAGTGGTGTTAACTGCTTAGGACATCTCTAAAAAGGCTTCGGCTGAGAGAAAAGGAATGATTGCCACCAGCTATTATGACAGTTAAGACTGCAATGTCCGAGAGAAGGCGGATTTTAGGGAGGTCCTTCCAGTTGGAGGAGGCACTGTAAAGAGAAGAGGTGAAGGCGTGTTTGTAGCGAATGGCTCTTAAACCATGAGAATGTAATGTCCCTTTGCTTAAAAGCTCAACAATTGTTGGGGGAGATGGTATTAACGTGAGCGTGAGATGGGGACTAAAACTGGCAAGCATAACCAAAGGTCCTCCAGAAACACTGCTCTAATACAAAGATGTTGATTTCCACAATGTTGGTGGATGTTCCTCATATGGGATTTTTGAGCAAGGGCCAAAGAATCCGTACTTCACAGTGAGCACTCGCTCTTTGGCTGGAACCTTGCTTGTATACTTAAATCACTTGTGACAGGGACTGAACTTCAGGCCGAGGTACAACAACTCGCGATTCTGTGCACAATACCTGCCTAGCTCACGCCAATGGCTAGAGAGGACTTTATAACCAACTATTAAACTGACCCTTCCCACACTCATATGAGAAAAAGATTTCATATTTGATATCCCACCTGCTTTCAAAGCATTTGAATTACTCTTAGTTCCATGGTTTGCCACTTGTCGGCAGGAAGCTGCATGAAAATGATGTTAAAATGCAAATTTGTGATGATGTCCTATTCTAGAGCATTATTGTCCTTTTAGGTAGCAACCATGTTGTCCCAAGCAAATTGGCCCAGCAACTTGCAGTCTGGTGGGAGGCATAGGAAATTCGAATAAAAGCTGCAACCAACAGAGGCCCTATGACTCGAATGTATTTGAAAAACGTTATACCGTGGTCTAAAAAATGAACACCATATGCTAAAGCAAAAAGGAATGTTTGCATGCAGCTATGCAGTAGGTTTGTGTGTTGGATGGCCCGGCACTTAACACATTGGAAGTAACAGATGGACAACCACTATTGGAATCATATTGATCTACATACACAAAGTTGAAAATAATTGTCTACATTCGAATGAAGACCTTTTTGGTTGGGATTGATATTGACAGGGCCAAAAGCTTGAAACATATGACAATCTGGGTGATAGAGTGTTTGCGTGTATGTGTGTTTCCATGAGAGAGAGAGAGAGAGAGAGAGAGAGAGAGAGAGAGAGAAACATCTAGTAGCTATGAGTAGAAGCTCAATTCCATTTAAGAGCCACATGCAATGCACCCTGGATAGGTCTGCTCTGGAATTTTGTCATTGGCTTCTAGGTCAGTGCTATTTTACACATAGCTATTTCAACCCAAGACATATAGCCCTCAGGGATGCAGACAATTGCATACACGTGTCAGCCGTATTAGGGATTATCAATGCAGCATAGTCTGACATCCTTGTGGTTGGAGCATTGGGGATATGTTTAGCAAATACCTGCAAAGTTATGGTGAGTTCATAAAGGCTTAAAGGAACCTCCATCACACAGGCCCCCCCGCACCCACACCAAAATACATAATTGTGTGGGCAAAATCACCATTGGGTAAAGAGTATAATCAAAACCATTTGGAAACTCATAATATGAGTTGAACATATTAATTGACCACGCACCACCTCAATGACATAGCCTATCATGCAGCCCATTACAGTCCATCGCACAACGTTAGATTTATTGGATCAGATCTAATGGGGAGAGTCATCCCCATTGGCCCCCTCTGCTTCCCGGTCCCGAATAACTAGGAAGTTCTGAAACTCTGCTAGCTTCCATTGTGGTATTGACAGGTTTCGATAGACTCGCTCCCTCTCCTTAGATGTGTGTACGTCTGCAACCGAACACATAACTAGGGACACACTTCCACATCCGAGTGCATTGCGTCTCTCTGCCATGACAATGACTAGATTACAGAACCTGATCTGAAGTGATGACACGCCAAACTAATCCCCCAGCACATTAGCCGTGAATCTGTTATGCTCACCTGGTATCCACAGGGACGCCACCCAGCCGGGTTAATCGCTGGTATGCTTCTCAGCTTTGCCCTGATGTGGTCTGCGGGGAAGGTTCTGCCTGAAAATACAGGAGGACTGTGTTCAAGACTGACCAACTGGGGTAAGTATCCTGCCTCCACCCCCGTATGATTTCAGTCCCTCTGGCGCCCTCTCCTCACCTTGTGGTAGAATTAGGCGTGTTCTCCGTCCTGCCTTCTTTGCAGGGGCGCGTTGTCTTTTATGGGTGAGTGCAGTCCAGTTACTTCACCGACGTCGGCCCATTTGATATTGTTCAGGTAGGTCTTATTGCTGTTCTTTAGTTTTGTTGCTATCCTGCATGCCTTTCTTGTTTAAAATGTCTCTTTAGTCTCCCTTATGTATGCAGAGCTTCAGCGCGGTGAACTGGCTTGGTTGAGCCCCGTTGGTAAATGATGGCGCATTAAGAGCGCTATGATGCAGTAAGTAAGCGCTATGCGCAGCGCTGTAAAGTCTTGCCTTTGCTAACCTGTGTTTTCCTTCCTTGTAGGTCGCAGTGTTCTTCAGCGCGATTGGAACGTCCGGAGTGGTGCCAGCCGAGAGGCGACCAGCCAGGTAAGCCTTTTGAGCAGTTCGTAATTTGTAAATGTCTCTACTGCTTTCTTTAATGTTGCCTCTATCTTCCTTTTTCAGGTCGTTCTGTCCGGGAGGTGTGCAGATTCGAGGAAGCTATTCTCATGCTGCTAATGATGTTCCTTTCGTCTCCTTGCAGGTTCTGCTTCTCCGAGGTTTGAGGGAATAGCTGGACACAGTGAGCGTCACGTTGCAAGCTGCAAAGTAACGCGAAGCGTGTTGTCTTGCTCGGGTGTGGTTTAAATAGCCCCAACAAAATAGTCCAGATAAAGTAGTCCCTAGGCTACCACAACCAAAACACTAGACCACATAGCTTGGTTCTTAGGAACCAAGCTATGTGGATGCCTCCATGTTGGCTGACAATACAATAAAGTAGTTCCCAAGCACATTGTTTTTCATGGTGTATGAGGCTGGCGCCATAGGCGCCAAGACTGGCCCCATGAGGGCTTTTGAAGAGGTTGCCAGGCTCTAGAGCCCCGAGTCCTGACTCCACCTGGCCAATGGGTTTGCCAGAGGGGGTTTTGGGCGAGGGTCGAGACAGCACTCCCCCCTAAGGCCCCTCCCATGGTGTTCCTTCTGTCTGGCCCAGGTTTGGTTGGGAAGTTCCGATGGAATTTCCTGATTAGATGTGGTGCGTGGGTATTCTCACTGGGCTCCCAGGATCTATCTTGTGGTCCAAATCCATTCCAATCAACGAGATAATATAGCTTGGTCCTAGAGTATTTAGAGTCCAAGATATCTTTGACTTCAAATTCTGGTTCTCCGTCAACAAGTATGGGCTTAGGTGGTGTCCCAACGTGTGCCGGGTTGCATTGGTTTCAGGAGGGACACATGGAATACGGGGTGGATGTGTAGATTAGGTGGTAAATCCAGTTTCATGGCTGCTGGGTTGATAATTGCCTTAATGGTATAGAGTCCTAAGAATTTGGGATGAAAGGTCCGTGTTCCCTTGATGGGTACGAATTTAGCGGCTAATCAAACTTTGTCTCCTACTTGATAATCAGGGGCCTTTTTCCAGTGTTGGTCGGCGAATCTCTTTTGTTATTCTTTGGCATGAATAAGATATTCCTTTGCCCTTTTGAAAGCCTGAGTAATGGTTGTGTGTAGAGTCTTTACCGCTAGCATTTCCAAGCTGGCTCGAAGGTCTATTTCAGAGGTACGTGGATGTCTGCCATAAAGGGTATAGAAGGGCGTTTGTCCCGTGCTTGAATGCAAAGAATTGTTATATGCATATTCGGCTATCCATAGTAGGTCTTTCCAATTCTTTTGTTCGTGGTGCAGCATGCACCGTAAATATTGCTCGAGTGTCTGATTGGTTCTCTCGGTTTGGCCGTCCGTTTGGGGATGGTGTCTGGTAGATAGACAGACATCGATCTGCGCCATTGCACAACATTTTTTCCAGAAGTTTGAAACAAACTGGCTTCCTCGATCAGAGACCAGAACCGAAGGGAAGCAATGTAGCTTAACCACGCCTTCCAGGAACACTTTTGCTAAAGTGGCTGCGTCTGGGAGGCCTTTGAGAGGAATAAAATGGGCCATCTTCAAGAAGAAGTCCACAACTACAAGGAAGTGTTGAACCCTTGGCTTGGAGGTAGATCAGTGATGAAGTCAAGGGAAAGAGTGTGCCATGGAACTGGAGGAATGTCCAATGGTTGCAGGAGACCAGATGGTTTTTGTTTCTGTGATTTATTTTGTGCACAGACACCGCAGGACTGAATATACTGAATGATGTCCTTACGCCAGGTAGGCCACCAAAAGTTCTCCTTCACCTTAGCTAGGGTTTTGGCGATCCCAGGATACCCTTCGATCGGTGAATCGTGATAGTTTGAAATAATATGCTGTTGCAATTCCTTCTTGGGTACATATAGGCTATCTCTAAAAACGGGTAGATGGTCCTTGATGGTATATTGTTCTCCTTGAGTTTGTCATGCGAGGTAGGCATCAGGATTCATTGTCCGTTGGATTTCTTTTCGCAGTTCTGCTTGTGTTAAGGCTGTCGTGATACCCAAGAGTTTGTCTTCAGGTATAATAGGTACTGGGTCTGGAGTTGTATATACTATTTCATCTATGCCCATGCGAGATAAGGCATCCGCCTTTCCTTTTCTGACTCCTGGTCAAAATGTGATTACATAATCATATTCGGCGAAGAAAAGGGCCCACCGTAATTGGCGTGAGGAATGGGCCTTGGCTGTTTTGAGATATTGCAGGTTTTGGTGGTCTGTGATGAATGTAATGGTGTGTCTGGCCCCCAGAAGGTAGTGCCTCCAGGCTTTAAAGGCGGATTTGATAGCCAGGAGTTCCTTGTCCGTGATGGCATAATTAATCTCTGGAGGTGAGAACTTTTTCGACCAGAAGGCCACAGGATGTAGCTGGCCGGTTTCCGGGTCTCTCTGTGAAAGGAGAGCCCCCATTGCTAGACTGGACGCATCAGTTTCAATAACATAAGGGAGGTCTGGACGAGGATGTCGCAGGATTGGAGCAGAGGCAAACCTTTGTTTAAGTTCCTGAAAGGCTTCTTCTGCTTCTTCGGTCCAAGCAAACTATTTATTGTTTTTTCGTAATAGTACTGTGATTGGGTGCACAACCTGAGAGAAGTCTGGGATGAACCGGCGGTAGAAGTTCGCAAAGCCCAGCATGCTTTCTACCCCTTTCAGAGACGTCGGTGAAGGCCATTTCAGAATGGCATCTACCTTGTGCACGTCCATTCTGATGCCTCCTGGAGTAAGGATAAAACCAAGAAATTCGACTTTGGTGACATGAAAAAAAGCATTTTTCAAGCTTTGCAAAAAAGCGATGTTGACGGAGCTTGGTGAGGACTGAATGAACGTGCCTGACATTATCTTGTTCCGAGGCGGAGTATACTAATATGTCGTCTATGTACACTAAGGCGCACACATCAATTAACTCTGTTAAGACGTCATTCATGAAATATTGGAATGCCGCAGGAGCGTTGCATAACCCGAAGGGCATGACTTTATATTCAAACAAGCCGTACTTAGTACGTAAGGTGGTTTTCCATTTATCTCCTTTTCTGACTCGGACCAGGTGGTGCGCTCCTCGAAGGTCCAATTTGGTATAAATCTGGGCATCTTTAACTTGGTCTAGCATCTCAGGGATAAGTGGCAAGGGGTAGCGGTTCTTCACAGTGATCTGGTTCAATGCCTGGTAGTCAATACAGGTTCTCAAGTCTCCTTCCTTTTTCGGTACGAAGAACAAAGGACTGGCTGCGGGGGACTTCGAAGGACGGATAAATCAGTTTGCAAGGTACTGGTCTAAATAGGATTTCAAATGAAGGTTTTCTGGTTCTGTGAGAGTGTAGATCCTGCCCCAAGGGATTTGTGCACCAGGAACAAGGTCGATCTGACAGTCATAGGGCCTGTGCGACGGCAATGTATTGACTTGGTCCTTTCGGAAAACATCCTTGAAATCATGGTATTCAATTGGCAAGGTATTAGTTGCTCCTAGGGTTGATACTGTCGCTCCGGGAGTCATGGGGATACAGACGTCGGGTTTCTCCTCTTGGTAATAGCAGGCAGGGGAGCAGTCACCGGGGAAGGTTAATTTTCGTGCCCGCCAGTCTATCAAAGGGTTGTGAGCAACCAACTATGGAATCCCTAGTATTAGCCTGAACTGAGGTGCCTTGATGAGATCGAATGAAATAGACTCCTGATGTCCGTCCTGGCACAGCAAGGTTACCATGGCTGTGCACTGGGTTACTGGTCCGGAAGCGATTTCTGTCCCATCCACGGTGGTTACCTTGTCCATAGTTGGCTTAGAACTCAAAGGAAACCCCATCTCTGCTGCCAGTTCTTGATCAATATAATTTCCAACTGCTCCACTATCGTATGCTTCAACAGCATGCATTCTTGACGACTGTTGGTGGTTAATTAAGATCACTTGTATTGCAAAGTGTGAGGTCAACAACTCTTTCTTCTCACTCGACAAACTGACCTCTACGTTTGTCGAGCTTGGTAGTTTTCCGATTCCTTATTTTCATCCTTCTATGTGGCCCTGACTGTTCTTCTTGGGGGTTTTACTGGACAGTCCTTCAGGAAATGTCCTGGTTTCCCACACTACAAACAAAGCTGTTGTTGTCTTCTTTTGTCCCGCTCTTGTTTTGTTAATGGAGGCCGTATCCCTCCAATCTGCATGGGTTCTGCAGCATTTTCAGGTACACAGGGTGTGTTTTCCCTTGGTCGAACACACACAGTCCGAGGGTCCGTCTTAGACCGGTCTGCCTTTCGGTCCTGCAACCGGTGGTCTAGCTGCACGACCAGATTTATGAATTCTGCAGAGTCTCTGGGTGGATCAACCACCTGGGCTAAGACGTCCTTTAATTCGCCCCGTAATCCTCGATGGAATAACGTGGTTCTTTTGTTTTCTGGCCACCTAGCTTCGGCAACCAGTCTGTTGAAGGTAGCAAGGTACGTTAACAAGTCCTGATTCCCGTGTCGGAGGGACAAGAGTTAATTGTCTACTGCTTGTTCCTGGGTATGGCGAGCAAAATGTTTTTCCATTTCTCTCTGGAACCCCCCAAAGTCATGTAATAGAGGATTGTCATGGGTTACCAACGGCACCGACCAATCTGCTGCACTACCACTCAGGTATGATAAGACAAAAGCTACCCGAGCTTGGTCGTTTGGAAATGCTCCAGGCCTAAAAAGAAAATGAAGGCGGCACTGATTGATGAATGCCGCATACTTCCGTGGGTCGCCTGAGAACCTTTCTGGTGGTGCCAGAGGCACTGTTCCAGGTAACGTGATCTCTACCGGAGTGGGTGGTATGGCAGGGTTTTGCATCATTGGATTGCTTCCAGGTAGAGGTGTCTGTCCTGCCTGTGATTTCAAGTATTGCCTGCTAATCTCTTCAGTGCGTTCTTTGGTCACTATTAGGTCTCTCCAGAGGGCACTAGTCTCTTGTCGGGCAGAATGAACCTCAGCACAAAGCTCTCCTAGTAATTGGGCCAATTGGTCCATTTCTGATGTCTCCATGGCGCCCAGGTGGATTTGTTATGGTAGGCTTTGCGTTCTGTTATGCTCACCTGGTATCCACAGGGCCGCCACCCAGCCGGGTTACTCGCTGGTATGCTTCTCAGCTTTGCCCTGATGTGGTCTGCAGGGAAGGTTCTGCCTTGTGGTAGAATTAGGTGTGCTCTCCGTCCTGCCTTCTTTGAAGGTGCGCGTTGTCTTTCATGGGCGAGTGCGGTCCAGTTACTTCACTGACGCTGGCCCGTTTGATATTGTTCAGGTAGGTCTTATTGTTGTTCTTTAGTTTTATTGCTATCCTGCATGCCTTTCTTTGTTTAAAATGTCTCTTTTTTCTCCCTTGGTTATGCAGAGCTTGAGCCCCGCTGGTAAATGATGGCGCATTAAGAGCGCTATGATGCGGTAAGTAAGTGCTATGCGCAGCGCTGCAAAGTCTTGCCTTTGCTAACCTGTCTTTTTCTTCCTTGTGGGTCGCGGTGTTCTTCAGCGCGAGTGGAATGTCCGGAGTGGTGTCAGCCGAGAGGCGACCAGCCAGGTAAGCCTTTTGAGTAGTTCGTAATTTGTAAATGTCTCTACTGCTTTCTTTAATGTTGCGTCTATCTTCCTCTTTTAGGTCGTTCTGTCCGGGAGGCGTGCAGATTCGAGGAAGCTGTTTTCAGTAGCTGTAAGTATTTAAAGATGAAGACTGCAGGTAAGATGCTGCTGCTAATGATGTTCCTTTTGTCTCCTTGCAGGTTCTGCTTCTCCGAGGTTCGAGGGAATAGCTGGACACGGTGAGCGTCACGTTGCAAGCTGCAAAGTAACGCGAAGCGTGTCGTCGTGCTCGGGTGTGGTTTAAATAGCCCCAACAAAATAGTCCAGGTAAAGTAGTCCCTAGGCTACCACACCCAAAACACTAGACCTCATAGCTATGTGGATACCTCCATGTTGGCTGACAATACAATAAAGTAGTTCCCAAGCACATTGTTTTTCATGGTGTATAAGCCTGGCGCCTAGGGCCCCATGAGGGCTTTTGAAGAGGATGCCAGGCTCTAGAGGCCCGAGTCCTGACTCCACCTGGCCAATGGGTTTGCCAGAGGGGGTTTTGGGCGAGGGTCGGGACACTTGCCGGTGGGGCAGTCACAACGTACTCAGCGGGACACTTGACAACCACCACAACTAATGGCTGCGATAATGCTTCTATCAGTATTTCTAGCAGTGCTGCATGCTGCACTGGGGATCCAACTGCCCTCCAAAACCCCTTCCTGTTCTAGCAGGATAGACCAGCATTTACCGTTGTTGTAACGTACACCCAGTCTGAATATATTGTAACATAGCACCCTTTAGATGCTCTTAATGCTTCAATGAGCGCTATGAGTTCTGCCACCTGTGCAGAATAATGCATGAGTAACCATTTCATGACCATCGTCTTATACTCTCCTTCCAGGAGTCGTACCACTGCTGCCCCTGTCCGTCTTTGCCCAAACTCCTGATCAATTGTCAACAAAAAGTACCTCGTCATCTGTCAACGCACAGTCCCTTGCTTTAGGAATGTTGCCCTCCTCCCCCTCATATGTGGCACAATCATGCGTAGTTGAGTCCTCTGTAGTAGGCGTGTCCATTAAAAAGGTGGCAGGGGTCACTGTTTTGAACCTAAACACATGAATATGCGCTGTAGAAATGATGACCTCATATGCCAAAGATCTTTGTGTAGTGAGAGTACATTATGAATGGCAAACAAAGAATGTTCCACATACAACGTGACTGAAAACCCCATTACAATTGTAGAACTTTTCTCTATTGTGAAGCTTGTTCGCACACAAACTGCCCTTGCATCACTGTATCCAAAGTGCTGCTATAATAGGCTAATGGTTTATGGCCCATAGTGCTCTTCTGAGTCAATACAGCTGTCATAAGCTGGCCATCTGAATGTGAAAACAAAAATTCCTGCATGTAATCTGGGGTGGCCAGTACGGGTGCCGAACTAATAACTTCTTTTAAATCATTAAATTGTTAGAAAATGTCTGCCGTCCACTATAATTTATGGTCCTTTGTTTTTTGTGCTTCCCTAATTCCCTGTAAGAGTGGCCTTGTGTATGCCACGTAATCCATGATCCAGGCCCTACAGTAGTTACACATGCCCAGAAACTTCTGCATTTCTTGAACTGAGGCGGGTATGGGGGTAGTGATTACTAAAGCTGCCCTATCTGGTAGTATTCTTTTACCATTTGCTGATATGTACTGCCCCATATAGAGCACCCCCTGTTGACAATATTGCAATTTGGCCTTGTGGACCTTGTACCCCTTACAGGCCAGCAATTGTAGGAGTGCAATGGAGTCCCGTCGGCAGTGATGTTCGCTGGCACTACACACTAACAGGTCGTCCACGTAATGAATAATCATGCTAGGCACCTGAATATTTCCTAGATTGGCATGAAGTATTCTGTTAAATGCGCTCTGGCTCTCGCAGTATCCCAGAGGTAACCTAATATGCTCGAACCGCATCTGGCCCTGCCTAAATGCCGTGAGGTTCCTTGATTCAGAATGAGGAGAAATGCTGCATAAAATTGTTGCATGATTAGACTGGAAATTCTTTCTGTACCACGTCAGTTAGGGGGCTTAAGTCCTGAATCATTCTCCAATTGCCCCTTGTTGATTTTTTGACAGGGTATATCGCTGTGTTACACTGGGATTTAGATGGCACAATGATCCCCTTGTCCAGTAGGGCCTGTATTGTCCTTCTAATACCCTCTCAGGCTTCCCTCGATAATGGATATTGTCTTACACTGGGCAGCACTGCACCTAGCTTTAGTGTTATACGCACAGGGGGTCACGTCTTTCAGTAATCCTACATCATGTGGATTTGTAGTCTACAGCTGTGAAGGCACATGTTGCAAGTCTTCATCAAGGAATAGGTGTGGAGTTAATACTGCCACCAGGGGGCACTGCACCCTTCGGTACTGTATCATTATATCACAGGGGATAAAGATCTCTAGTATTATTTCCCCATCTCTGTCGTTATTTTCAAATAATTCATAAACCGTCATTTCCTTTAGCTGTACCTTTAGATCTACAAAGAGCACTGTGCGCAACTCACATCTATCCCTGTCAATTGCTAACATGACAACCTTTTTGTCGGAAACCAACAAGCCCTGTAAATCTAGCGACAATATCGGTCCTGCCACCACCTCAGGTGACACTGCTGGGCAAAAGATTAAATCAGTGGGCACTCGCCAACACTATTTGGCAATCTGGGGCACCGCCTCCCCAAGCAGTGTAATACCATAAATAAACATGTCCAGGTCTATGGGAATCCCGTGGACCACCACCTCCCTTGTCATTGTGTGTAGTCATTGTGTGTATTATCAACATCGCCCTTACAGTGCATATCCCAGGCATGGAACAGACTATACCATGATCTGTAAAGGATATAGTCATGTTTAACTGGCTCAGAATGTCCCTGCCCAGTAAATTGACTGGGGAACTTTCGGAATATAGTAAGGGCACCTGTACTACCTTCCCTCCCACCTTTAAGTCCAGCTCCTCAGTGTATGAAACGTTGGAAATAGCCCCAGAGAATCCATGCATGTCAAGATATTTTCCCGATAATGGAAAATGTCCTTCCATGATACATGATTTAGTTGCACCCGAGTTCACCATGAATATGAACTGCTTGTTTCCTATCTCCGCCCTCACCAAAGGTTCTTCTTCAGGGTGGATGAGTGCGCTCTCTGTGGGATGTCCTAATCAGGATACGTGTTCGTCCCAGGGAAGGAGATGGGTTTGCTCCCCCACCCCCCATCACTGCTGCGCCTCCAAAAGGAAGAGGTAACTCCACTTGGTGTTCTGCTCACCGGTGCAGCGCCGCCCTGCTGCTGCTGTGGCGGATGTCGCACTTGCATGTCAGATGCTTGAGGCTGTTGGTTATATGTTTGGTTTTGCCCCTGGGAATACCCTTGGTTCTGATATCCTTGAACCTGTTGCTAATACCCTAGTCCTTGGGGCCCTTGGCCCTGTTTCTCCGGCCCATAATGATATCCCACAGCAGACCTGCTCCTGCATTCCCTTGTGAAATGCCCCCACCTCAAACAATTCCAACATTGGGATGGTTCAAACCCACCCCCGGGTCCAAAACATCCTCCTCTTGCTCCTCAAAATCCCCCTCTTCCTTGCTGCGGCCCTCCTTGTTGCCATTGTGGGCCGGGATACTGTTGCCCCACTGCCCCACTGTTGTTGTCCTCCTTCATCCCAGAGCGCAGCATTAGTGGCACTCGCGACTTGTTGGGTGCGCTCTGTCCCTTCTACCTGTACGGACGTTGATACAGGCACCTGGAAAGTAACCTTTGCCAATTTCTTCTCCACCAATTTCGATTCCTCCCCCCGACACCTTTGGATGTTTTCCCTTTCCGGCCCCTTGATCCTTTTACAATGATGTACTTTTAGACTCTGTATTTCCGGCCACCCCTTCACTTCAATATCCACAATCTTATCCAAAGCCTTCTGCACTTCCTTTGGCAAGCCCCTCTTTACAATATAATAGAAAAATGATATCAACTGATCCCACGGCCCTCCCGTTTCAGCTCTCCACATCTCTTGGATTTTAACAATAAATCTAGCTGGGTCCTCATCATCACCCATAGTATACTGCATCAGGGACTGTAAATCAGGGGTATCTGGGAAGGCCCTCCGTAGTGCATCCCATACCTGTGCTCCAATTCCATTAAACGATGATCCATCATGTGCATCGCCCCCCAGGGTTACTTCCGGTTATCCGGCCTTAACCCACACATCCCCAGCCTGGTCCCCTATTATAGCAACCATCAAGCTCTTGAGGTTTCCTATTGCCAGGGTAGAGCCTTGATGAAATTGTTTTTATCCATCTGGGGCCAGGGCACATACTGTGTCCTACCTCCCCCTGATGTATGAGGGGCATCTGCATCTTCGCACTACTTCCCACATTCTGCTTCATGTCTCCTCTTCTCTTTACCAACACCATCCGGCCTGCCCTGTTCCTCAACCTGCCCTCTGCCCACAACCCTCCTACTTGGGGGCGGGGGTACTCTCAGCCACCTCTTCACCCCTTCTTTCTTCACTCTTACCCTCAGCGAAGGTATCATCGTCCTCTTCCTCCACATTCTCTCCCAACACTGTATTCTCCTCTCCCAGGATTATCAACTCACACGGGTTTCCTTCTTTTTCAACACCTACAAGTCTTATTTCTTCAGTATCCATTCTATGCAGCACTTCCCAGATTTCCATTCCCCCGACCCTTCTCCCGATGGCTCTATTTCCCTTACTGCTCTTGGGGATGCCTGTATCCTTTTCATTTCTGTTTGCAATCCTGTCAGCCTTTCCTCGAATTCCCTTGACCTGAAACCCTCGGATGTCTATACTTCAGGCAGCTGAGTATATGGATATGGGGGAGCAGTACCCTGTGGTGTTACTGATGCTGAAGGGGCCCCTACCACAATGGGTGCATAAGCTGGATTTGTGTACCCATCTTTAGGATACGCTGCCAAAGGATATAATCCCCCACGTTCCGCTGGCGGCCCACCCTCTCCTTCTCCCTTTCGGCACTTCCCTTCTTTCTGTATCTGTGCTTCGACTCCATGCCGATGGTCCTCTGCGTCTTCAAACAGGCACCAGAGGATTAAGATTTATTTTCTCTTCTGTAGCTGCTTCCCCTTATACTTAGCTACTAAAAAAGTAGACATATGTTCCAAAATGCTCTTATTGTGGCATCGCTGCTCTGGCCATGGGCAGGGCACCACCCCCGCCCCCTCCTGTCTCTGCGATCCACTGCTTATGATATTTCTCGACCCTGCCATGATACAGTGGCAGCACCTTATATATACACTATATTGGTGTTCCTCCCCCCATGCTGGTGCCGTCCATCGCTTATGGACCCCGCAAAGCCCTGCTAACGCGCTCCACACCCTGCCACTGTTGCTAAAAAGAAAAAAACAACCCCCACTCTTTTCTGTCACCCTTCCTTGCGCGCGCACACACCACTCCACAGATTTATCCAATACCACACCACGCCGCAAAACACACAATTACTGCCCCTTCTAGGGCCTGTTCTTTATTCAATAAAACACAAAACACTCTCTTCATAGTATAAATTTTAACAAATAACCCTAACCTCACCCACGTCGCATCACCAACCTTGCTCTCCACATACTCACACTTTCACACTTCCCCATGCATCTGTCCCTTACTTATTATTGCTTACAAGAGTCTACTCACATGTGCGTGCTCACCCGAACTCCTCTGTCACGGGGTTCCAACACAGGGCCTGCACTCTCCTTGGAGCCGCACCCTGCTTCAAAGAGCAGAGAGACTTCTCTTAAAATGGCTCCTGTTAAACCACTCGGAACACGTGTTTTTTCAGGACTGGCTGCTGTAGGTGGGCGTGGCACCTTCTGGAGAAGCGGCCTGGAAGCCTCTGCAAATACAGAGGGTGCTGGGATCACATTGGGGTCAACTATTGAAGGCAAGTCCCTGAACGCTCACACCGGAGTGAAGACAACCCGCTAGGGAAGAAAGGCCCAAGTCGATCTTGTAAGGATAACACGTTTTTAATCTCACACGCAGATGAGGGCAAAAGCAAAGAACTCTGCTGCTAAGAACATTCTGCCGAAATGTAGTACAAGCAGAATTTTATAAAGCAAAACATTGTCATACAGGATTTTATATTCTCCCTAAAATTCACAAAAGGACGTCCCATCATTGCAGCTACTGAAAGTCTCTTGGAGCCGCAGGCCAAGTATCTAGACAAGATTCTGCAGCCCCTTATCCAAAATACGGCCACTTACATCAAGGACACCATGCATTTCTTACAGAAGCTTAAAGACATACAATTTGTGAAGGGGAGAGACACATTGTCCACGATGGATGTGACCTCGCTGTACACCAATATAGTACACGAGGCTGACTTGGAAGCCATTGAATGGTTACTACTAAGATCGGAGAACTGTCAAGGAGATCGACTGTTCGTCTTGAACAACTTAAGTTCCAGGATAGATTCTTTCTTCAGATATCAGGAACTAGTATGGGTGCCGCCATGGCACCATGCTATGCTAATACGTATATATACTCCCTTGAACATGAACACGTTCTCTCATCGCCCAGATGGCTGCGTCATTTATCCATCTACGTTCGGTACATTGACAATATCTTTGGCATTTGGACTGCACCAGCCAACGAGCTCCGTGATTTCTTCAGCATGATGAACAACATGCATCCCAGAATCAAGTTCACTACAGAAACCAGTGACTCACTGATTCATTTTCTCCATATCGAAATCTACAATAAAGGACAGAAGCTCGAAACTAGGGTCTTTACTAAGATTACAGACAGAAACAGCTTACTGCTAGCTACCAGCTTTCACCCTTAGAGGACCATCGACAGCCGGCCGTTGATCCAATTCCTTCGGTACAGAAGGAACATTTCTGAACCATCTGAATACTCACACCAATCCTCACTCTTACAGTCTAGGTGAGCAAGAGGCTATAACACCACACTTCTTGCAGAGATTGCAGAGAAAGTGGGCTCCATAGATAGACACTGCTAACACTGAGGCCTCCTCAACTGGGAGAACCCCTGGTGTATGTCACTATGCATTCAACAGAGTGGGCGAATCAAGAGGATTATCCCAAAAAACTGGCCTATGTTACAAATGGACCCACAACTACAACAACTATTCCGACAGAAGCTTACCTTTGCATACAGGAATAACAAAGCGTTGCACAATAGCTTGATTAAAGCTGAGATGGAAACATCGGAAAAAGGAAAGAACATATTGAAGGGTACAATACCAAGCCAAAACTGCCAGCATTGTGGCAATATAATAACAGGGAAAAGCCTTACATACCCACACTCAGGTAAGCCAATTTGGTTGAAACACTCATGTACCTGCGACTCCATGAATGTCATCTATGGACTCAAATACATGTGCGGCTACTATTATGTGGGTATGACGACGAGGAAAGCTAAAACAAGATGGAAGGAGCATATATCCAACATCCGTACCAAAAACCAGAAATCCCCTACACTTCTCTGAAGCAAGACATACTGTGGCTCAATTAAAATGTGTAATCCTTGAACAAATCAAACCAGGTAGTAGAGGAGATGTCCACAGACAATTACTCCAGAGAGAAATCCTCTGGATTGACCTGCTGGATTCACTTAGCCCGGGGGGGGGGGGATGAATTAGGACTACGACTTGATATGCTTTGTTTGAAATGCTTGGCAGGGTTGTACCGGCTTTGATCTTACCACATTTCTGTCCTTAAGGGGTGACATGGCCTGGATCCCCCTTTGACTGCTATTAAACGAATGCCAGAATACAGTAGACTATATGCTTTTGTATACAGATCTTTTTGTGAATGTTGTATGATGCCCTACTATTCGTTTCTGATATCCACCAATGCCTATCAGCTAATGATGTGACAAGATTGTGAGCGGGGGTGGTCCCGAGAGCAGTGCTCTAACTATGTGTCGTATGCTCCAAAGGGTTAATCCTTAGCTCTGCTCTGTATCTTTGACTATGTTGATGATCACTCCTTAGTCCACATAATATATTAAAACACTGCCCTACACTCTGTACTATATTACCATTAGGATCATGGCCTTTTTCGGAGCTTCCAGATATTTTGGCCTCCCCCTGTGGTGATTTAAGCTAGGCTGGCAAAGGGCCCCAGGCAGACTCTGATCCACATACCCCCTGTTGCCCACTACTTACTTAGATCTACTTGGAGTAACTGGTCCCCTCCCTGGACCACCTAGAGCATTTATTGGCGTGCTTCAACATGTGTTTCTCCCCTTTTCACCCATCCAAGTGGACTCAGATATTCGAGCCGGAGGGGTCAACACCTCTTGACTTGATTGCTGGTACCATTCACTATGGACTGCCACATTCTTTTAATGGTCCGTTGAACCTACATTCTATAATACTATATGCCACGGTATAATGTGCCGAAGCTCTGAGATAACTGTCTACTCACACGCTTATCTCTGGCCTTGGAACATCTTTGTTTCAAGGGGAGATGCTTTCGAGAGGGGTCTTAGAGTTCCCATTAAGTGCTACATGCATCAATGGTCTCCATAGCAATGTAGCCGACTCCCACACCAAGGTGGAGGTCCCCCGATGTGGGCCCATTGTGCATGTGCGTGGTCTCCATGATGATGCACATAACGGCATTCCAGACGTGCGTCCTTTCGGCAGACGGCTGTATGCTTTACTCCCAGTACTTTTCAGGTAAGCTTGTTCCCTCACAGGCACGGGCAATACCATTTTACTGTATGCAGCTAAGATCAGACACACGTTTATATATCTTTCGAGCACTCGCGTGGACACAGAGATCGGCATTCCAGACTCTGAGGTTCCCAAAAGACACACGGTCTGCTCAAGCCTAGAGTGCAACTTTATGTGGCTCTGCCATTTCTTTAACATCGAACTGGCTAGAAGATTTAATGCAGTCGTATTCAGTACACGGCCACTTTTCTATCACTTAAAAAATAGAGATCACAGTTTCTTGATACGATTGTTTATGTAAATCTCTATCAAACTTTTCAGTGAGATACTACCAAGAGTATCCCTGTAAACCAAATTTTGGTTTCCTGATAGTGATTTCCCTGTTACTTCATTTTTTAACAGTGCCCTGAAGACCGGCTGCCACTCAATCCCGGCTGCTGTAGTGCTTACGTGTACAGCTGGGTGAGTCTAGTCTTATATCTTACATCCAATGTTATCTAGAATTTACAGTATGCTGATACCTCCAATCGTTGGTTTAGATGCAAATTACTTTTATCCTTACTTAACAGGTAGGTTTGGACGGAAGGTTAGTGCTATGTATAAGAGTGATATACACATACAGGGTAATTCATAGAAATTCGCACAAAAGTGGCGCACGCGACTGGCGCACAGCATGCCCGTGCGTATGTCTGCGCCAGCCGCGTGCGCTAAAATCGATTTCCGCGCACAGCGTATTCATGGATTTTCGCATCCAAAACCAGCCTTGGCGCAGCGTGGCGCAGCGACCCTGCAGCAGCGCCAGTTACGCCCCCAAGAACGCCCTCGCGCAAGGAAAAGCCTTCAAAATCCCCAAATAATCGCAAAGGGCTGCGCTAACCCTGGACCAGTTCACAGGGCCGGCAAACAGCAAACGCCAAGCGGGGAACGTGTATTTCAGTGGTTCCCGGGAAGTTCCACACGCGATTGTCCTGTGTACGTGTGCATCAGGGGTGCGCGGGAAGTATCACACGCAAAATCAGCAGGATACGTGTATTTCAGGGGTGCACGGGAAGTTCCACACGCGATTTCAGCAGGGTACGTGTATTTCAGGGGTGCGCGGGAAGTTCCACACGCGATTGGCCCCGTGCGAGCAGGGTACGTGTATTTCAGGGGTGCGCGGGAAGTTCCACACGCGATTGGCCCTGTGCGAGCAGGGTACGTGTATTCCAGGGGTGCGCAGGAAGTTCCACACGCGATTCCAGCAGGGTACGTGTATTTCATTGGTGCGTGGGAAATATCACACGAGATTTCAGCAGGGTACGTTTATTTCAGGGGTGCACGGGAAGTTCCACATGCGATTCCATCAGGGTACGTGTATTTCAGGGGTGCGCGGGAAGTTCCACACGCGATTGGCCCCGTGCGAGCAGGGTACGTGTATTTCAGGGGTGCGCGGGAAGTTCCACACGCGATTCCATCAGGGTACGTGTATTTCAGGGGTGCGCGGGAAGTTCCACACGTGATTGGCCCCGTGCGAGCAGGGTACGTGTATTGCAGGGGTGCGCAGGAAGTTCCACACGCGATTTCTGCAGGGTACGTGTATTTCAGGGGTTCTGGGGAGTACTACACGTGAATTGGCCGTGTGGGTCCTCCCAGGTGTTTGCTCTACAACCTCCACAGCCCCTGCAGGCAGCCCACACCACAGGGGACTACCCTGCACCCCTGCACATGTCCTGCAGGCAGCCCATCCACCATGGGCATACCCCCCAGCCAACCCACATGTCACCTTGCACTACTGATCAACAATGCATTTCTCCCACCACCCCCACCCCCCAGCAGTGCAGGGGCAGCCTCCATAAGGCCCCCACCCATGTCTACCACCACCCCCACCCCCCAGCCACCAGGGGCCGCCTCCACCAGGCCCCCACTCATGTCTCCCACCATCCCCACCCCCCAGCAGTCCAGGGGCTGCCTCCACCAGGCCCCCACCCCCCAGCAGTGCAGGGGCAGCCTCCACCAGGCCCCCACTCATGTCTACCACCACCCCCACCCCCCACCCACCAGGGGCAGCCTCCACCAGGCCCCCACTCATGTCCCCCTGCACCCCAACCCCCCAGCAGTGCAGGGACAGCCTCCACCAGGCCCCCACCCATGTCTCCCACCACCCCCTAACCCCCAGCAGTCAGGGGCACCCTCCACCAGGCCCCCACCCATGGCTACCACCACCCCCATCCCCCAGCCACCAGGGGCAGATTCCACCAGGCCCCCACTCATGTCTCCCACCCCCCAGCAGTGCAGGGGCAGCCTCCACCAGGCCCCCACCCCCAGCCACCAGGGGCAGCCTCCACTAGGCCCCCACTCATGTCTCCCACCACCCCCACCACCCAGCAGTGCAGGGGCAGCCTCCACCAGGCCCCCACTCATGTCCCCCTGCACCCCCACCCCCCAGCAGTGCAGGGGCAGCCTCCACCAGGCCCCCACTCATGTCCCCCTGCACCCCCACCCCCCAGCAGTGCAGGGGCAGCCTCCACCAGGCCCCCACCCATGTCTACCACCACCCCCACCCCCCAGCCACCAGGGGCAGCCTCCACCAGGCCCAAACTCATGTCTCCCACCACCCCCACCCCCCAGCAGTGCAGGGGCAGCCTCCACCAGGCCCCCACTCATGTCTCCCAACACCCCCACCCCCCAGCAGTGCAGGGGCAGCCTCCACCAGGCCCCCACTCATGTCCCCCACCACCCCCACCCCCCAGCACTGTGGGGCACCTGCCAGCAGGCCCCCACTCATGTCCAACTCATGTCCCCCTGCACCCCCACCCCCCAGCAGTGCAGGGGCAGCCTCCACCAGGCCCCCACTCATGTCTACCACCACCCCCACCCTTCAGCCACCAGGGGCAGCCTCCACCAGGCCCCCACTCATGTCCCCCTGCACCCCCACCCCCCAGCAGTGCGGGGGCAGCCTCCACCAGGCCCCCACTCATGTCTACCACCACCCCCACCCCCCAGCCACCAGGGACAGCCTCCACCAGGCCCCCACTCATGTCCCCCTGCACCCCCACCCCCAGCAGTGCAGGGGCAGCCTCCACCAGGCCCCCACCCATGTCTCCCACCACCCCCTACCCCCCAGCAGTCAGGGGCACCCTCCACCAGGCCCCCACCCATGTCTACCACCACCCCCACCCCCCAGCCACCAGGGGCAGCCTCCACCAGACCCCCACTCATATCTCCCACCACCCCCACCCCCCAGCAGTGCAGGGGCAGCCTCCACCAGGCCCCCACTCATGTCCCCCTGCACCCCCACCCCCCAGCAGTGCAGGGGCAGCCTCCACCAGGCCCCCACTCATGTCTACCACCACCCCCACCCCCCAGCCACCAGGGGCAGCCTCCACCAGGCCCCCACTCATGTCCCCCTGCACCCCCACCCCCAGCAGTGCAGGGGCAGCCTCCACCAGGCCCCCACCCATGTCTCCCACCACCCCCTACCCACCAGCAGTCAGGGGCACCCTCCACCAGGCCCCCACCCATGTCTACCACCACCCCCACCCCCCAGCCACCAGGGGCAGCCTCCACCAGACCCCCACTCATATCTCCCACCACCCCCACCCCCCAACAGTGCAGGGGTAGCCTCCAGCAGGCCCCCACTCATGTCCCCCTGCACCCCCACCCCCCAGCAGTGCAGGGGCAGCCTCCACCAGGCCCCCACCCATGTCTCTCACCACCCCCTACCCCCAGCAGTGCAGGGGCAGCCTCCACCAGGCCCCCACCCATGTCTACCACCGGCCCCACCCCCACCCCCAGCCACCAGGGGCAGCCTCCACCAGCCCCCCACTCATGTCTCCCACCACCCCCACCCCCAGCAGTGCAGGGGCAGCCTCCACCAGGCCCCCACTCATGTCCCCCTGCACCCCCACCCCCCAGCAGTGCAGGGGCAGCCTCCACCAGGCCCACACCCACGTCTACCACCACCCCCACCCCCAGCCACCAGGGGCAGCCTCCACCAGGCCCCCACTCATGTCTCCCACCACCCCCACCCCCCAGCAGTGCAGGGGCAGCCTCCACCAGGCCCCCACTCATGTCCCCCTGCACCCCCACCCCCCAGCAGTGCAGGGGCAGCCTCCACCAGTCCCCACTCATGTCCCCCTGCACCCCGACCCCCCAGCAGTGCAGGGGCAGCCTCCATCAGGCCCCCACTCATGTCTCCCTCCCCCCAGCACTGTGGGGCACCTGCCAGCAGGCCCCCACTCATGTCCAACTCATGTACCCCTGCACCCCCACCCGCCAGCACTGTGGGGCACCTGCCAGCAGGCCCCCACCCATGTCCAACTCATGTACCCCTGCACCCCCACCCCCCAGCACTGTGGGGCACCTGCCAGCAGGCCCCCACCCATGTCCAACTCTTGTACCTCTGCACCCCCACCCCCCAGCACTGTGGGGCACCTGCCAGCAGGCCCCCACCCATGTCCAACTCATGTTCCCCAGCCAACATGTCATCACAATCTAGATCCCTGGTCCCTATGGTCAGCCTCCAAATGCAAAACACCCACCCGAGTATTGCATCCACCCACTCATAATTGGCAATTACATGACAGAACACCAATTGCAAGTTCCGAAACAAACACATTTCCCTCACATACACCCAATGGGTGTCAGTGAATCTCAAAAGCCATATCATGATATGCATTAAACCAATGAGATGATACTACACATTGAAGTTTGATAAAAAAATATGTATCGAAGGAAACAAAAATAGGATCAAAAATAAAGAAACAGAAATGGGAATGTACAAAAATGAAAATAAGCATGTCCGTGAAAAAAAGCAAAACCAAAAATCAAAATCCAAAGTAATGGTGTCCAAAGTCACTGTCCAGAAAACAAAATCCAATGGGAAATAAAATAGAAAGCCATTGCTCCATGGTTAAAATGTGAAAGAAAAATACAATCCAACAGTGAACTATGTACATACGAACAAGCCAGGGTCCATTATCCCAACAAAAGAAAGGAAACCTATCTAATTACACTAACTAATAAAATAAATTATATACAAAAATGTGGCCAATGTCCGAAAGGTCCAAAATAAATCCAAAAAAAAATGAAACCTAACACTACCTACATAACTATGTACAAGGGCAGCGGGCTAGTTTGACGGCTCACTTGTGGATGTCCCGGGCCAGGGCATCATCGAACTCCTGCTCAATGTCCCGGAGGCGGTCCTCCTCCAAGGCCCCGAGGGTCCGCAGGGCCGTCGACGTGTCCACCTCCAAACCCCTGCGGATTGCCTCGAGGCACTCGGCCCGCCTCAGGGCCCTCCGCATGGAGTTCTCCGCCCTGACCATTGTGAGCCATGCCTCTTCCGCCCGCTGCCGCTCCGCATCTATGGCGTGGCCCAACCGCTGCCACACGGAAGACACTCTCTGCCTTGGTCCTCCTGCCCTCCGGCCGATGCCTGCCCCTCCGATGTTGAAGGCCCCGAGCCTTCATGGCTCCCACCACGTTGCTGCTGCTGCTGTGCCTCTGCCCGTGCACTGCCTCCTGCTGCCTGCACATCCTCCGCCGGCTGGGGTGCAGTCGTTGATGTGGCCACCCCTGCTGGACGTCCGACTCCCGACTGTGGCAGGGATGCCTCCTCCACCAGCCTGGCCGCACCGTCAGAGGCAGCTCCACAGGGCACCCAGGTGACTGATGGGTGGGAAGATGGCACGGAGGACGACTGGCGCGTAGGGGGTTCAGTTGAGGAGGGGGTCGTAGCAAGCCCCATCATACGGAGGAATCCGGCCTGGGTGACCTGTCCCAGCAGGCTGACGTGGTCAACGAGCCATTCGAGATGACGTGCAGTCTCCTCATGAAAAGACTGCAGGTCACCTCGCATGGCCCGTTGACGCAACGCCACACCACTCAGAACAGGCTCAACCCGGACCCGGATAGCCACGTCCGCAGGCAGAGGAAGGCCAGTTGTCGTGAGCTCATCCCCTGCCTGAAAACGGGTCTGGACGTAGGCATCCCTGCTGGTACAAGATGATGCAGGGACAGGATCAGGGACAGGATTGCACACAGGCACCTCCGCGGCGGCCTGTGCTGCCTCCTGTCCCTGGTCCTGCACTGCACCACTAGCACCAGTGGGATCCCCACCTCCAGACCCCGTCTCTGTTGCTTGCACGGCCTCCTCCTCCACCAAACCCCCCACCAACCTGGATGACTCCGTGCCATCTTCCCCCGTTGGGCCCTGTGGGGTCCCAGCTGCCCCTTCTGCTGCCGAGGAGTCCAACTCCAACCTCCGCCTCTTGGACCTCCCCCGGCAGCTGCGGCCTGGGACGTGGCACCGGACTCCTCACTCCCCGACAAGATGACAACATGGGAGGGGAGCCGGGCCTTGCGTCTCCGGCTGGCGGTGGGATCCCCGCCGCTGTGCTCCACAGCACCTTCTCCGCCCTCTTCATCAGTTGACGCTGCAGACAGGGAGAAATAAAACACAGGCACTGTACAATGGACACATACACACATGACAGTTGTACATGAGTGGCATTGGCAAACCTCAGACATGTCATCACAATCCCCAACACACATGTCATTTCATCTCGCACACATGAGCCATACCACAGCCACATCGCAACTGCCAGCACCATCCATACACATACAAAAGCATGAGCAGGCAAAGGTGAGCCAGACATCACATGCAACACAGGAAGTGCCCCACACATGTACACACACCACCACACTTGCATGCATGTGTACACCTCTGCCAAGTGTCGCAGTGTTCAGATGGGCATCCATGTCACATCTGCCCATCAGGCTTCCACATACCGCTGTCACATGCATCCATGTTGCATCACTGTTGCACCCTTGTCAAATACACACACATGCACATGTACACAGTGCTGATACATGCAGCTGAAAACAACATACATGCGTGACATCACGGACATGTCTACTTACATACACATTCATCCAAACATGTGTGCACACACAACTGCATTTGGCATGCAAGCCTACACACACAAGCACCATCCATGTCTCACACATTCCAGCCCTCGCATGTGTTAGCCCCATGGCCCTGTACACCCCCACCCATACTCGACCCCATACAAACAGATGTGCAACCTGCACACTACTGAAAAATCACCACACACACAGCTCACAATCAGGATGCATGTACACTTACCGCTCGACTCCAGACGGGTCTGCCTCTCAACGACCTGGACGTGGCGCGCTGGGGATATGCGCTCCAGGACCCTCATCTGTTCTTCCGACAAGTGGCCCCGGCGCCCCTTGGCATCCGCTGCCTTCAAGAGGCGCTGGGCCTTGTTCAGGGTCCTGGACCTGAAGTCCTCCCAGCGCTTCTTGACATGTTGGAAGTCGCGGACTGCCACCACCTCCGCGTTGATGGCAGTCACGATGTCAGTCCAGATCCGAGTCCGTCCTTCCTTGTCGGCGCGGGAACTTCCGAAGAGGGCATCATACTGCCCCGGGACTTGCTCCACCAGGACACCAACTTCCCTGGCACTGAAGCTGGTGCCCCTCTGCCTCTCTGGCCGGGGGTTGTCAGTGGTCACAGATGGTGTTTGCCCCGACATGACAACCCTAGAGGCAGGAGTGGGTGGGCAACTGGGTCCTGGGCTGTGGAGCGATGGAATCCCAGTCGGGAGTCTTCGGTTCCAGCAGGGGTGGCCACAGCAACAGCACCCCTGGCTGATGTGCAGGCAGCAAATGGCAGGGCACGTGGGCAGCAGGCAGTCAGGCAGCAGCAGATGGCAGGTGGGAGCGTGCTCGGGGCTCTGGGGGGCAGTAGTTCGGCCTTCTGGGCAGGAGCGTGGTCTTCCGTGTGCTTACGCGTGGCCAGCTTGATACGGAGTGATTTGGCACGTGAAAATCCTGCCTGTCTGCGTGTAAATCGAGGAAAGGCCCTTAGCGCGTATGCACGTCAGCACGCATATGCGATTTCATTGGACCAAAGGCCCTTAGTGCGTGAGCGCGTCTGTGACGTGAGGCGCGCGGGTGTTTCCCTCATTACACGTGATGACAGAGCACACGTGGATTTCCACCAATCGCGTGTGGAACTTCCTGCGACCCCAGAAATAAACGTACCCAGGCCAATCGCGTGTACGCTCACTTCCCTCCGATTACACGCGATGACACTCGGACGTGCAGTTTTACCACGTGTGCTCGCTGTGACGTCACGCGCATGGACGTAGAGAATGGCGCGTGTAAAAATGAAGAGATACACGTCCGAGTGTCAAAGCGCGTAATTGGTGGAAATGGCCTCATTGCGTATGCGCGTCTATGACGTGTGTATAAAAGGTACGTGTAGAACGCCATTTCCTTGTATGTGCTTTTCGTGGAGAGCGAGTGGGTGAAATCTGTACTTCTTGTCGGTTCACACGCGATTTACTTCATGGCGTTTCCAGTTCGTACTCCCTGTTACCTCTGACAGCTTTTTCTCTTTTCCTCTTTTTCCTGGGCCTGTTTCCTCAAACAGCTTCCCTACTACTGTTTGTGTCCTGTCTCCTCAGACACCGTACAATTCTTCTTTTGGCGGGGGTGTTGCCAACGCGCACACGCGCATATTTTTCACGCTTTTGTTCCTGGCGGACGGTGAGTCGCGCACGTATCTAACATATGTGCTTGCCCCGTGTGTCGCTTACCCCTTCAGAGGCCATTCTAGGCTGCGTGTGACACGCATACGTTCATTCTTGTGTTCCTGGGTGCCACAGCATGGTGCAGGTTTATTTTTCCACGCACGTGGTCTAGGAGGGGTTGCGTGCACCTTACTTCGCTTTTTTGGGGTGCCTGTGCATTGCGTGACCCGTCATCTTTCCCCAGGGGTGACATACAGCCTTGCTAGAGCACTAGGGTACGATTACCATCTGGTACCCAACCCCTTTGACCCCCAATTGCCCAGTACAATAGTTCACATCGACTCCCATACGCACAATAACATCAGTGCCATGGCTGGGAGGCAAACAAGCTGTAAGGGTGGCAAAGGTGGCCGAGCCCCAAGTGGTGGCCGTGGTGGATCCGGTAGGGGACGTGGCCGTGACTTGCAGGGTGCCCCTAGCCCCCCCCATGTGTGGAGGAGCAGTCAGGGACACCCATGTCCGCCCCCCCGGTTGAGGTTACCGTGGCTGACACCATCCATGCTCAGCCCTTGTTGGACCAGCCCACTGTGGAACCAGACCTGGCACAGGGTGACTCCATGGCTGACTTCCAGGTCAGCAGGTCTAGGTCACGTGCGCCGGTGAACGTTGGTGTCATCAGGCCACGTGGATCAGGGGCAGCTAGGTCATCTGCTGCCCCGCGTAGGCAGGCTGGGGAGGCTGCAGGGGCAGCTGCGGTTCCATCCACCCCACCTCTCACACACCCATCCAGGACAGTGTTGGTCCAAGTCCATCATGCTGACATTCCCCCTGACACCATCACACTTGAGATAATGCCTGCACCAACTCCCATGCTGAGTGTGCAATCCCACGCTCCTGCCCCTAGTGTCCAGAGCGGCGCAGGACACTCCGGATCCCCACCACCTTCCAAGCGGAAGAGGAAGAGTGCTTGTCCAGTAGAGGCTGATGCCCCAGACACGGCTACACAGTCCGGCCCGTCAAGGAAGCCCAGCTTCGAGAGGGCGCTAGAGAGCCGTCCAAGATGGCGGCCTCCTTGTGAGCTCCGTGAAGCTCCCCCAAGATCCTGAAAAATCGAGACTTCCGTGGCAGCCAAACAGTCTGGAATCTCCAGCCACCGAAAGCCAAAGCGTTTCTGCACAGACCTCTGCAGACCTTTTGCCGAACACTTGCGTTTTAGCCCGTGAGCGACGGACGGCGTGGTGCTCCACTCCCCCCTCCCTTCACCCGCCCGGGGTGCGCGGCCTTCGCTGGAGCTGCGGTGGACCGGCCCACGGAGGGGCTGAGCCGGCGTACCAACGCGAGGCGCCGTCCGCGTCTCACCGACATCCCTGCAACACAGTGCGCAACGAGCGGCGGCGCCCTTGCTGCCCTGGTCGGCGCTGGTCCAGAGCGCCCGCCGCGCCCCGCTGGTGCTCCCGGAGGATCGAGGGGAGCCGGCGATAGCGCGGCTGCGGTAGTCGACGCGGGATCGGGGGGCCGCGGAGCTTGCCGCTCCTGCGGGGAACAGCAACACACCAACGGGAGACCAGGTACGAGCGCTCTGCGCACCCCCCCAAGGGTCTATCGGGCCTCGGGGCTCCCGCGATCCCCATTCAGCAGTCGCCTCGGCCCTGCAGGCACTGCAAGTGGTCACTCACGGGAGGCAGTATCGTCGGCTGGAGGGCTGAGCAACAGGAGCCCCGGCTCTCCCGCGCCACATTCATCCCAGGGCCCCCAACCCCGCCCAGGGAGTACAGCGTTGTTGCAGGACGCACAACACGCCCGCCATCTTGGTGCCCATAGCCCGTACATCCCACAAACACAAAGTGAAGGTCCACTCTGCAAGAGGCTGTTCCACTACCTCAAAACGCCTAAGACCTCACGTGCATTACCCACCCAGCACCTGGAAAATCGGCCTAGACCCCTGAATCAACTGGAGGGCGCACGGGTTGGCATCCTCCCCGCTGGAGCAGCACAAACTCCCTCTTAATCTTGGTCAGGACACTATAGTGGCGGCAGGGCGGAAACAAATCTGAGATCAGAGCACCGCAGCACACGCCAGAGACCCCCCCGACCATCTAGACACCAGGGTATCCTACGACCCTCCAGCTGGGCCCTTTGAGCGTGTCGCCCGTGGTCCCTCTGTCGCCCGGACTCACAACAAAGATGGGGAAGAATGATAGGTCCCAGAGAAAATTAAACTTTGGCTGTTCCTCCGCCAAAACGACCTCCTCAAACAGCAGACCGCAATCACCCAATCAAGATCAGCCCCACGAGGTTGGAGAGGCGCAGGAGCTTGACATCAGAGAAATTCTGTTGGACCTCAAGGCCGGAATAGGGGGCCTGGGGAGCAAACTGGACTCTCTTTCCTCTAAAGTCGACCAGCTCCAACATCGACTAGACAAGCACGCTGACAGATTAGACTCTGTCGAGCAGAGGGTTTCCGACCTTGACGACGGCACAGCGTCTTTAACCTCCAGAGTATCCTTATTAGAGGCCCAAGTGAAAGCTGTGACCGCCAAAAAACGAAGATCTTGAAGGGCGCTCCCGACGGAGTAACGTAAGGATCGTTGGCGTTAGAGAGCATCAGCTTACTCAAAAAATGGAAGAATACGTCGAGAAGATCTGCATAGACCTGTTCGGAGCGGAGACCCTATCAAAGATTTTCATCGTTGAGAGAGCCCATAGAGTACCTAACGCGAGGCCTGTCCTAGGAACAAATCCGCGGCCCATCATAGCGAAGCTGCTCAATTACAGGGACCGGGATGCCATCCTGAGAGCCGCAAGGGACAAAGGCGCGCTCCAATATGACGGGGACAAGATTCAATTTTTCCCAGATTTCTCCCAGCCAGTTCAAGCGCAAAGGCGATCATTCACAGCAGTGAAACGCAGACTACAAGAGAATCAAATTCAGTACTCTATGCTTTTCCCTGCGAAACTCCGTATACAATACAGAGGCAAAACTCAGTTTTTTCAACACGCCTGAGGAGACCGCTGAATACCTGGACCGCAATGGCTGTAGATCCGCTCAAAATGACGGAAACCCCCAGAGGGGAAATAGACTAAGAAGAGATCCGCCATAAAGTATAATCCCACAACTGTCGCAAATAGGAGATACCTCGATATCACAAAGGCACAACATCGCCACCACGGATCAAATTCACATTGGGGTTGGGAGCAAGCCGCCTCTTGGAGGGCCACTAGCGCCCCTAGCACAGCAATGCTGACTGTTTTGTTTACAGGGGACTGTACATCATGGGCCAGTTGGGAGATGCCCATGCAGGGGGGGGGGTATATCGCGGGCCTGTTGGGGGTTGCCTGCACAGGGGAGAGAATCAAGAGTTATCAAGTTGTTTTCGCCCAATCAACTGCGTTCAGGTGCACAACAAGCACAGATCCTCATTCCGGAACATGTGAGCTGCAACAGGTCTCTCCGCACTCCTACGTACTGTCTGATCCGCACAGTTGGGGTGACGCCAATCCCCCCTTTTCAATTCCTGCAAACTGGGTTTACTTAAAATTGCTACTTGGAATATTAGAGGCGGCAACCAACCCCCAAAACTCAGGAAGGTTCTTCAATACCTACGGAGACACAAGATCACCATAGCTATGTTACAGGAAACCCATCTTACACCATCGGCAGAGCAATACTGGGCCCGCTCGTGGGGTTGCCATAGATACTTTTCTTCGTACTCCTCATATGCAAGAGGCGTTGCTATACTGATTGAAAAGAAAGCCAGCTTTAGCCTGATTAGCTTTAAGAAGGATGAGGAAGGCAGGTTCCTGCTGGTAAGGGGACTACTTGCCGGGAAGGAAATAGTTTTGGTGAACACCTACGCCCCCAATGTCGACGGCCCGAATAACTTTAACTGGATTATGTCAAATCTGGGTGCGTACACATCAGCAACAATCATTTGGGGTGCAGACCTCAACACCCCCCTAGACCCCCAGACCGACAAATCGCATGGTTCAAGCAACACAATCTCCAGGGCCAGTCGTCAGGTTACAGAGATCTGTCAGGCATTTGAGCTATCCGATTTTTGGAGACACACCCATCCAAACTCCCAGGACTACACATTCCATTCAGCGGTCCATAACACCAGCTCTCGCATCGACTACTTACTGGTATCGACCCACAGTCCATACAATTGGGGACCCTGTCAAATCCTGCCACGCTCTCTTTCCGACCACTCCATGGTCACACTCGAGTTCATGCTCGTGGAGACCCCAAAACCCCCAGTGAACTGGAGATTTAAATAGGGCTCGCTTTTAGATCCCGTCTTCGCGGATGGGCTCCAACAAGACATCACCACTTTCCTTGAGATAAACCAGGGCTCAGTGGCATCGGGCGGCACGCTATGGGAGTCACTGAAATGCTACGTGAGAGGGGTGTGCATGGCCAAGGAAAATGGCATCCTGAAACTGATTAGGCGAGAACTGACAGACAGTGAACAACGCCTGAAAGACCTTGAAAATAAACAAGCGGCATCCCCGGAGGCGCAGACCCTGGCCGACCTAAAAATGGAACTATCAAAATTCCATGATGCAGCCGAACGTGAACTGAAAATCTTGGGCCGCAATCACAGGATCAGACAGTATGGCGAGGGGCAAAAACCCGGGGCGCTCCTGGCCCGCCTCCTGAGACTTGACCAGGCACTCCCTCGGGTGGAACGCATCCGAGACACACAAGGGAACCTGGCCTACGCCGCGGAGGATATTGTAAACACATTTCACAAATTCTATCAAGACCTGTACAGCTCTCAAATCACTACTAATCCTGAAGAGCTTCAGAACTACCTTAATGACCCCGAACTGTATTGGGTGATTCAGGATCTACGCGAACCACTGAACCTGCCCATCTCTCAAGAGGAAATCACAGAGGCAATAAACTCTCTCCCGAACACCAAGGCACCTGGTCCAGACGGTCTCACTGGAGAATTTTACAAAGCACACGTGTCCATGCTAGCCCCGTTACTCCTCCGAGTATACGAAGAGGCCCTAGAGCGAGGGATTCTTCCACCCACCCTCCGTGAAGCCAATGTAGTCCTCATCCATAAACCAGGCAAACCCCAAGATGATTGCGCCTCCTACAGGCCGATCTCATTAATTAACCTTGACAACAAGATTCTGGCCAAGATTCTAGCAAAACGTCTCCTCCCCCTCATGCCCGCGCTGGTGCTGGGTGACCAAGCCGGCTTTATTCCTGATCGCAATACGACATATGGTATCCGCCGACTGTTTGGAGTCATTGCAGCACTCGACCCCACACAACAGGCCATCGCAGTTTTATTAGATGCTAAGAAGGCCTTCGACTCCGTCGAATGGCCATATCTCATTGCAACACTTACACAAATGGGCCTTGGAAAACTCTTTATTAAGATGGTGTCACTACTGTATAACGAACCCCGCTCCTACATCAGCCTTGGAGCGATAAGATCCCCCGGAGTCAGGTTGGAGCGTGGCACTAGGCAGGGATGCCCCCTGTCAGCCCTTATATTCGCCCTGGTTATGGAACCACTTGCTTCCAGACTAAGAACGCACCGAATCAACAGAGGCCTCACTCTTGGCCCACATAGATTGATCGTCTCCCTCTACGCAGACGACGTGATGCTGTTCATCAAGGATCCCCAAACTAATCTCAACCCAATCATGCGCGAGGTGATCCGATTCAGCGGCGTTTCTGGTCTTAAAATAAACCACTCCAAATCGGTAATATTCCCGCTGACATTGGCTACTCCTAAGTTCCGAGACGATCATGGATTTAAGTGGGGAAACACCGGGGTTCGCTACCTCGGCATTCTCATGTCGCTCAACCATGATGAGATATTTAAAGATAACTACGGACGGGTGCTCCAATCCATCCGAGAGCGTATCCAGAGATGGAAGTCGCTCCCCTTAACGCTGTGGGGAAGGGTCTCATTGATTAAGATGATGATTCTCCCCAAAATCCTTTATCTATTCACGAATATACCCCTCATACTTCCACGCACATTTCTTCAAAAAATTAGAAGCCTTATTCTTGAACTAACATGGGCTGGCAGACCAGCAAGAGTCGCCTATACGACACTGACATTACCAGTGTCGCAGGGTGGCCTGGCACTCTCTGATATAGAAAAGTACTATTGGGCCGCTCAAGCCCAATTTCTAAGCCACTGGTACGCCACTGAATATGTCCGCCCTCACGTTCAGGTTGAGCGCGCCTTAGCCTCCCCCGACCTCTTAACAGCTGTTATCCTCAGCAATCTCCCGTTCCCATATAACACGCTAAATACGGTCCTATCCTCATACGCCATCTGGAGGAAAATCGCCCGTAAATACGAACTACAGATAAGATACTCCCCGTTACTGCCAATCAAGTTCATCCCTGGCATCCCCCTGACCAACGAGAAAGTATTCCTAATATGGCTCGATAAGACCAATATCCGATCTATAGGAGACCTCTTCCCTGATGGCGTGTTTTTGACCCCACAGATGATCAGGGAGAGAGGCGGCACCACCTCGCTCGATATTTTCCTTTACTTCAGGCTCCGCCACACCCTGCAGGCCCTCTTCCCAACATTCCCCAAACAACCACCGACGTGGCCCCTATTGCATAATTCGATCCAGGCCAAAGGGGAGGGAAGGTTAGTTTCCTCTATATATAGGTAGTTGCTCGCTGATACGACCCCGACCGCCATAAGGGCGAAACAGAGATGGGAGACGGCCCTCCACTTCACAATACCCGAAGATGACTGGACGTACATCCTCCGGCAAACCCAAAAAGTTGCTTTAAATACCCGATTTAAGCAGATCCATTTTAACTTTGTGCATCAAATATACTACACCCCCCAAAAGAAACGGCGACACCACCCCGAAACCTCTGACCTATGCGAGAGATGTGGTGCTCCCTCCGCTGACTTCATTCACCTTGCATGGCACTGCCCGGGGGTAGCCCGATTTTGGTCCTCAGTCTTACAACAGTCAAGTGACATAATAGGTGAGATACTGGCCCCCGACCCGACCATTGCGCTCCTGAGTATGACAAAACACTTACAGGCCCCAGTGAGGAGGTTGGCTTCTCTGCTCCTGGTGCTCGCCCGTAGAAGAGTAGCCCTGGCGTGGGGACGAGGTCCCCTACCTTCACTCACGGCATGGAAAAAGGACATTCTCTATTGTCAAGACATGGACACTGAGTTCATACGTACCCTTCCCCTACATGCACGCCCACCAGATATCTGGAGCCCATATATTAGTTATCTACTTTCCGCTCCTGACGTGGTGACCTCGCATTCTTGACTCCGCAACTCACAAATCTGAGTATAAGCAGACCCCTAATACTCAACACAGCTACCTAGCAGAAGCGACCTTCCTGAAGGACAATATTTCCGTTGATCGCCCGACCCACAGCTCTCGGATGTGTGCAGTATGTGCTATGAACGTAGTGTTTAGTTCTGTTACTTGAACCTGTGGTTACAGGATGTTATTGTATGCTTTTGCTAAAAACTGCAAAAATAAAGTTTTTAAAAAAAAATAAAAAAAAATAAAAAAAAAAAAGGAAGCCCAGCTTCAATGAGGCCGAACTGAATGCACTTGTAGAGTATGTGTCCGCACATGACCGCGAAATGGTGATTGTTGCAGGATCCAAGACCACACCTGCACAACGTCAGGCACACTGGCAGACCATTGCGGACATCATAAGTGCCCTTGGAATCGTGAGGCGCACAGCTAATGAATGCTACAAGCGCTGGAATGACCTGAAGCGCAGGGCAAAGAATAAGCTGGCCTCAAGTCATGCCGCAACTCTAGTGACTGGAGGTGGGTCTCCAGCAGACGACATAGAACTCACTCCACATGAGCAGGTTGCTGGGACCTACATCACGGAGGAACAGATCCAAGGCGTGGGAGAAGTGGCAGATTACGAGGCATTGTCCGGTGAGTGCACATGCATGTGTGTGTCATCCATGTGCATGGTGTGTGTGGGAGGGCTTCTGTTTGGGTGCCAGGGGAGGGTGTGTGTGCCTGAGTGGTTCGGCTCACCCATGTGCCTCTTCCTAAACATTCTTGGCAACAGCATTTGGGTATAGCAGCATCCCTTCGGCCAACATTAGACATCCAGCCCAACACCACGCCAGTTGCCCTTGGAGTGTCATCTTGCCACTACACTGTTGCTTATTTACCTCTGTTTATTCAGGCAGATTGTTTGCATACCACCACTTTTACTCGGGATTTCTCAGTCCTTTTGTCACATGTCTGACATGGCTATGGTACAGTGGACTGGCTCAGTTTCGTGGACAGGATTAGTTTGGACATGTCCCTGTGCTATAGGACCATTTTTGACTGGCAGCTGCATGTTAAACATTTGAACCATTACAATGAAAATAATCAATCATATGAACAAACTGGACTGAATGAACAATTGGTGACCTCCTCCCCCTCTTCACTTCATGGCTAGGGTACATGCCATCTGTGTGATGGCATGTGTATTTGACCTGCCAATCACTGGCCAATGTGTGATGCCACTGCTAGGCAGCATGCAGCAAATGTGTTCATCTTCCATCTTGGTGTCATCAATGTGTGCCATCTGCCTCCCCATCACACGCAGTGATGGTGCATGCATGGGAGTGTTTTAGTCCTGTGGGACATGTGTCAATCAAGTACTGTTTCTGTAGCCTCTCAGCACTCATTGTGTGCCATAGTTCTAATGCCTGTTTCCATTTGTTTTCTTTTATGTTTTTGCAGGGGAAGACGCACCTGTACTGCTGGGGTTGTGGAGATGGTGCAGACCCAGGAGGGGTCTGAGGGCCGACCGACCACCAGTGAGGGACGTAGTGTGGTGGTGGGTGAGAACCCACAACTGCTGCAGGTCGTGCTCTCAAGGGGTGTCTCTGGCTGCACCTCCCCCGAGCTGTACTCAGGTGTTGATTCGGATGATGAGACCTACGTGCCGTCGCAGGTGAGTGTTCCTGGGAGGGATTCTGTTCTGTCCGACCCACCTGCACCAGGGTTAGAACCCTCAATGGGGATGTCAGTGTTGGCAGGTACGCCTTTGGTGGTTACGGATGCAGGGTCACACTCCGCGACATCTGATCCTGTTCCTGGGCCAGCAGATCAGAGGGGGAATGCAGTCCTGCAGCCTCAGGCAGTGCCGGCACAGCAAGGCGCAGTTCGCCTTGCCCCAGACAGGTGTGGTGCCCGCCGACGTGGTGGCCGTACGCCACCTGCCAATACCGCATGGGAGCAATCCATTTACGGTATGGCAACCCAACAGGCAGCATCATCAGAGATGATGGCTCAGGCCATGGATAGGGTGGCCACTTCCATTGTCCCCCCCGAAAGGCTGATGGAGCGACTACAGCAGGCAACCGACTCCATCTGCCAGTCACACAGGGAGGACATGTTGGCGTCCGACAGGGACAGGCGGGCGACACTGGCGACTCTGCAGGAAGCCATCTCCATAGAGTCCCAGGGCCACAGGGAAGCCCTGAGGCTGAAACTCCTTCACCTCAGGACGACTCTTGTTGAGCTTGAGGCTTCAACAAACCGAAGGACAGAACAGCAGCTGGAGCGTCTCACCCGTATGCTCTCAGCTGAGATGCAGGCAACTAGGGCGGAGGTTCGGGCATCCCGTGAGTTGTTGCATGGGGACCTCCGCACACTCATCCTCCAGAACGAGACCTACCACACCCGCATGCTTGCAGCCATGGAGGAACAGACTAGGGCTTTGCGTGGGCTGCCTCCCATAGTGCCACCACCTCCGGATGCAGCTGCAGAGGGTGAGGATAGCGACAGCAGTGATACTCCCACAATAGGGTAGCCGTGTAGGCCATGAGCCCATGGAGGTGTTTTTTTTCTGCAAGATCCACACAGGTGGGTTTTGGTGTGCACCCTGTCCTCGGACCTCCTCGGTGGCCTCCCCAACCCCCCCAGGCCCATTAATGGCCATTTCTTTCTTTTTTTTGGGGACAGTGTGTTGCCTTGTGTGGCTCCCGTGGGCATACGCTGCATTGTGGCTGGGCACATGCAGGCTTGTCATGGATTTGGTTCAGATGCTTGGGTTTTTGTCACACACACCCCTCCTGCTTCCCGTTTCCATGGGCTTGCAAAGGGTGTGCCCAAGTGACATTGACGTACATGGTGACATTGGACTCCCATGAGCTGTGTGGGCAGTCTGTAGTCAATACTGTGTATACATTCATAGTGCATATTGTTGTTGTATTGTACACTGCGTGGTGTATTGATATGTGCCTCTGCATCCATCTCATCCTCCATATTTGCAGGTCCATTCCTCATGTCTTCACAATGCGATCCACCTTGGAACTGGAGTCCATGTTGTAAGCAGTGCACCTACACTCTTGCGTGGCGCTAACACTGTATACTTGCAAGTGTTCGGAGGGCTGTCATCATCAGGTGGTGAGGCTAGTTAATTTTTAAGTCTGTAATGTCATGTTTAAGGTAGGTTGGAGGTTGTGTAGGTGATTGGTATTCTTGGTAAGTATTTGGTAATGTGGGTTGTAGGTCCTGCATTACTGTGAGCATTTCATGTGTGGACATGTTTCCATTAGGGACACTGTAGCTGCTGACACTTGGGCCATGTTGTGGGGATTCATTTCTTTCCTCTCACATTGCATGACATGCCATGGTGTGTTGTGTGGCCGTGCCGGGGAGGGGGTGGGTGACATGGCACTGTTTTCATGTAGTATTTTGCAAGTGGGTATTCATTTCTGCAGCATGGAAGTGTTTTTTCATGACACTGCATTGGTGGTGTTTGTGTAGGTAGGGATGCACACATTGTGACACTTCCACATGAACAATCTCAGGCTGCTATGGTTCTGACAGTTGACAGTCCCTTTGTTCGTCTTAATTGTCAGGTCGAGTCATCATTGCTTATCAGATGGTATGTGCCAGGCCTGTGTGCACTCCACTGGGGTGTGATTTCTATGTGAAGTAATTAGCCACCAGCTGTGTACAGGCTGCCTCACCCCGTGCCCTCTCCCCTCCCATGCGCAGCGGGCGTGCATGTGGTTGGGGATGTGGGGGCACCACCATGTCCACGGCCAGGCCCCGGCATGTTGCAACATTGTGCAGGACACATGCTGCCACTATGATCCTGCACACTACTGGGGGCGCATATAACAGCTGCCCGCCAGAACGGTCAAGGGAGCGAAAGCGTGACTTGAGCACTCCGAATGTGCGCTCCACTATGCCCCGGGTTGCAATGTGGGCTGTGTTGTATCTTACCTCTGGAGGAGTGATGGGGTTCCGAATTGGCGTCATCATGTGGGTGCTCAGAGGGTAGGCACTGTCCCCTGGTGAGGAGGTGATGGGTATCATTAGTGGGGTAGTGACATAACTCTGCATCTGACATGCATGCATGTGCAGTGGCATTCATACTCACCAAGCAGCCATGTATCGCCATGCCGCCCAGCTTCTAGGTCCCGGCTTAGGGTAGACATTCGGTAAATGAAGCTGTCGTGGGTGGACCCTGGATAGTTGGCATATATTGAGGTGATGATTCCCTTAGCATTACATACTACCTGCACGTTGATGGAATGCCAGTGCTTGCGGTTCCTATAGATGTGCTCAGATGCCCTGGGGGGACGTAGTGCCACATGGGTGCAGTCAATGGCACCTAGCACTTTTGGGAATTGTGCCACACCGTAGAAATCGAGGGTGGCAGCCTGCATTTCTGCAGGTGTCCTGGGCAGGTATATGTGCCTAAGGACTGATGGGCGTGCAGTGATGATGTTCAAGACCTGGTGTAGGCAGCGTGACTGCGTGGCCTGTGACACCCCACCTACTATGGCACTTGTCCGCTGAAATGATCCTGTGGCCAAGAAGTGCAGTACATTGAGGACCTTCTCCAGGGGGCTGAGTGCTTGGGAGCACAGGGTGGGTGATGTGAGGTCATCCTCCCACTCACTGACCAGGTCCAGTATTATGTGTGGGGGAAACCTGTACCTACCATACACCTGGTCATCAGGCATCCCAAAAAGGCTGGTTCTGGGAGTGAAAATTCGGGCCCTCACTATCCTCCTCCTCCTTTGGTAACCCACGGCCACTGCTGCTAGGAATGGTATATTCATCCTGGCTTATGAGCTTGTTTGTTGTTTGCGCGCACTTTTATGCTGCACGGGTCGACGTACGCCTGATTCATGCTGGCGTACGTGTCTCAGGATTGGACCATTTTTCGGCACGTCGTAGGCGAACGTGTGAATCTTCCCGCCCACCCCAGGAATACACGTAGCACGCTCTCACAGGCACAGTCGCGGGTAAATATTCCCATCCACCCCTGGAATACATGTAACCCACTCTCACAGGCCCAATCGCGTGTGGAAGTTCACGCGCACCCAGAAGTACACGTACCCAGGCCAATTGCGTGTGGGACTTCCCGCGCACCCCGAAGTACACGTACAATCGCGTGTGGAACTTCCCGCGCACCCCTTAGTACACGTACCCAGGCAAATTGCGTGTGGAAGTTCACGCGCACCCCGAAGTACACGTACCCAGGCTAATCGCGTGTGGAACTTCCCGCGCACCCCGAGGAACACATACCCAGGCCAATCGCGTGTGGAACTTCCCGCACGGCTGGGGGGTGGGGGTGGTGGGAGACATGAGTGGGGGCCTGGTGGAGGCTGCCCCTGCACTGCTGGGGGGTGGGGGTGGTGGGAGACATGAGTGGGGGCTTGGTGGAGGCTGCCCCTGGTGGCTGGGGGGTGAGGGTGGTGGGCGACATGAGTTGGACATGAGTGGGGGCCTGGTGGAGGCTGCCCCTGGTGGCTGGGGGGTGGGGTGGTGGGAGACATGAGTGGGGGCCTGGTGGAGGCTGCCCCTGGTGGCTGTGGGATGGGGTGGTGGGAGACATGAGTGGGGGCCTGGTGGAGGCTGCCCCTGCACTGCTGGGGGGTGGGGGTAATAGGGGACATGAGTGGGGGCCTGGTGGAGGCTGCCCCTGCACTGCGGGGGGGGGGGGGTAATAGGGGACATGAGTGGGGGCCTGGAGGAGGCTGCCCCTGCACTGCTGGGGGGAGACATGAATGGGGGCCTGGTGGAGGCTGCCCCTGGTGGCCGGGGGGTGGGGGTGGTGGGAGACATGAGTGGGGGCCTGGTGGAGGCTGCCCCTGGTGGCTGGGGGGTGGTGGTAGACATGAGTGGGGGCCTGGTGGAGGCTGCCCCTGCACTGCTGGGGGGTGGGGGTAATAGGGGACATGAGTGGGGGCCTGGTGGAGGCTGCCCCTGCACTGCTGGGGGGTGGGGGTGGTGGGAGACATGAGTGGGGGCTTGGTGGAGGCTGCCCCTGGTGGCTGGGGGGTGAGGGTGGTGTGTGACATGAGTTGGACATGAGTGGGTGCCTGGTGGAGGGTGCCCCTGGGGGGTGGGGGTGGTGGGAGACATGAGTGGGGGCTTGGTGGAGGCTGCCCCTGGTAGCTGGGGGGTGAGGGTGGTGGGAGGCATGAGTTGGACATGAGTGGGGGCCTGGTGGAGGCTGCCCCTGGTGGCTGGGGGGTGGGGGTGGTCATAGACATGGGTGGGGGCCTGGTGGAGGCTGCCCCTGGTGGCTGGGGGTGCGGGTGGTGGTAGACATGAGTGGGGGCCTTGTGGAGGCTGCCCCTGCACTGCTGGGGGGTGGGGGTAATAGGGGACATGAGTGGGGGCCTGGTGGAGGCTGCCCCTGGTGGCTGGGGGGTGGGGGTGGTGGGAGACGTGTTGGTGATCAGTAGTGCAAGGTGACATGTAGGTTGGCTGGTGGGCATGGCCATGGTGGATGGGTTGCCTGTGGGACATGAGCAGGGGTGCAGGGTAGTACCCTGTGGTGTGGGCTGCCTGCAGGGGCCGTGGAGGGTGTAGAGGGAACACCTGGGGGGACCCACATGGCCAAATCATGTGTAGCATTCCCCGGCACCACCGAAATACACGTACCCTGCAGAAATCGTGTGTGAATCTTCCGCGCACATCGGAATACAAGTACCCAGGCCAATCGCGTGTGGAACTTCCCGCGCACCCCCACCTAGCCAGTCCAATCGTGTGTGGAATTTCCCGCGCACCCCGTAGTACACGTACCCAGGCCAATCACGTGTGGAACTTCCCACGCACCCCCACCTACCCAGGCCAATCGCGTGTGGAACTTCCCGCGCACCCCGAAGTACACGTACCCAGGCTAATCGCGTGTGGAACTTCCCGCGCACCCAGGAACACGCGCACATGCTATTTTTAACACAGCGGGTGTCCGTGTTTGTCGGGGCCCTTTGCACCTCATTTGTCCTAGAGGGCCACTGTATGGGCCATTCATCATGGCTGTATATGGGTGCTTTTTGTTAGCGCACATTTTGGCGCACATTTTTTTCAGTCGCAGGGGCGCTACCGCCTGCTTTCTTGTGGCGTACTTGTTTGGCCCTGTGCGCGTCTTTGACTGTGCGCTGGTTTGCCCTATTTGATTCCATGAATACGGGTTGTAGGCGAGCGTGTTGGCGTTCTGCGCACTTGCCTCCTGTACTTCCCCCGTGACGCCCATATTTTCACGCGTTGTTCCCCATTCCGAGTGTTACGCCCCATGTTCCGCCTACTTTTGTGATGTGCGCCGCGCTATGTACGATTTCGCAGTGGCCGTGGCGCACGCTGTTGGATGACCTGTGCGCCGGCGTGCGCGGTGCACATTTTTAGCGCACATCCAATGTTTTTCTCGCGCACGGACTTCCATGAATCGCTGTGCGCTGGTTTTCCTGCGATTTTCGCACTTGCACTGCGATTTTCGCACTTGCACTGCGATTCGCACGTTTTGGCACCTCTGCGCGGGAATTTTCGGCGCACATTAATTCCATGAATCGACCCCTATATGTCACTACAGTCTGTTTGAACACTGCAAACACTATTCATTATATAGGATACCTTGCTGTTGTTTGAGTTGATTTCATTTATTTATGTATTTATTCATCGTCGTGTTTTGGACATGAACTGTCTGACATTTGTTAAATTGTGTTAAGTGTCTTGACAACTTCTTTCGGTGCTTTAACCCCTTAAGTGCCAAGGGCGAGGTATCTCATCCTTGACATTACGTACGCAGTGCCAAGGACGAGATAGCTCGACCTTTTTGGCACCTTGTCAAAACTGTAATCCAACCCCCAGGCTATGTGAGGAGGAGGCCCCCCCTCACTGGCAGGGAGCTGGATTACCTTCAGTTTCACGTCGGCGTGCGTAAAGCACGTCAGTGTGAATCTGAAAGTAAATTCATTGCAGCAGCCATTTTCGGCTGCTGCAGTGAAGAGAGAAGGTAAGAGCCCTTCTTTGTCCGCCGCGATCTCCGGCTGTATTTCAAGCCGGAGATCGAGGCAGGTATCGTTGGAAAGGGAAGATTCTCCCCTTTCCAGCGATACCTTGTGTGACAGCATTGCTGGTCACGGATCGGGCGCAGAGCTCAATCCATGGCCAGCAATGGCCACTGGCCCACCAGGGATCTGTTTTGGGAGCAGGGGGAGGGGGGCTGCTTACTAGGTAAGCGGCCCCCTTTCCCCCAAGCCCCAAAGGATGGCGCCACAGCGCTGGAGACCCCTGGGGGCAGTGATCATCTGCCCCCAGGGGTGAAAATGAAAAAAAAAACAGGGATATTGGCGAATGTGGTGTTGTTGGAAAGGGGAGATTCTCCCCTTTCCAATGACACCATGTATATGTAACGCTCACCTGATTCCCACGGAGGCGCTGATCCCGGCTGGGCTGCTATCGTTTCTTCAATTGAGAAGCGTAGAGCTCGGACGACTCTCAGGACTGGGCTTCCTCTTATCGAATGTCTGACTTGCAGGGTAAGTTTTCTGCAGGTGGAAGAAAAAGGGTTAATCACCGTTTGATGGGATTCCTTCTCCCACCAATCGCCAGTTTCTCCCACAGCCTAGCTTTCTACTTGTCTCGGCGAGCTCTCACCTTAGGCGTATAAATGCTGAGCTCTCCATCCTGCATCTGGTGCAGGGGTGCGTGGATTCCAGTTACGTCACTGGATGAGTTCAATGTTGAGGCTCAAGTCTTTTGCAGCCTTAGTTGTGGCACTGGTGCTGGGATGCCGCAGTTACTGCATGAGCGGATGCCTGTAAGTATACTGTAGTCTTTAGGCTTTAAAAGATGGGCACCTCAATAATGTCCCTTTTCCTTTGTTTCAGACGTCGGGATGCTGTGGGCGTAGGTTTCCGTTGCCGCTGCACGTGCCGATGCATGTAAGTATAATGTTCGTTGGCCGCTTTTAATGGCACCTCTAATAATGTCCTTTTTCTAGTTTTCAGGTGCCGGGATGCTGCGGGCTTTATATCCGTTGCCACTGCACGTGCCGATGCACGTAAGTATAATGATCGTTGGCCGCTTTTAATGGCACCTCTAATAATGTCCTTTTTCTAGTTTTCAGGTGCCGGGATGCTGCGGTTGATGCGGCCGCTTCTGCGCGTGCAAAAACTGGTAAGTTAAGATGAATGCGACTGCCTTCACCCGAACCCCTTTTTAATTATGTCCTTTGCCTTTCAGGTGCAGAGAAGCTGCCGAAGAGAAGGCCGCGGTTAGCTCCGTTGCAATCACGTTTTCATCAGGTAAGCGGGCGCGGCTGCGAGCGAGTTGCACTTTTCTAATCTTATGTTTATTCTTTGCAGGTTTTGCCGGTGACTGGATTCGGGATCTGGTAAGTATTGTTCTGTGTCTTTCTTCATCCACAGGTTGCTGCGCGGAAGCTGAAGATGACTCTGGACCTGGAATGCAGGAGCCGACTCGGTGAGCGTCCTGCTGCTGCTGCATAATAACGCGAAGCACGTTTTTTCCATCGGGCGTGGTTTAAATAGCAGAGAAGTGCTTCCAGTGTGTGTTCTTCCACCGGTTCCACCCAGGTAAGAAAAGAGTTGCTGAATGGAGGGAATAGTTCCTCCCAGCCCTGATGGCTGGGGACTTCAACCAGACTGGATTGTTCTGGGTAAATATGCAGCATGGTCTGCCTCAGGTAAGTCCACCCAAGCATTATTACACTGTTTATCAATATGAGCCCGGCGCCTATGGCGCCGGGACTGAAACCCTTCATGAGCCTGGCGCCAAAGGCGCCAGGACACGGTCCAAAGGGCCCCTGTAGGGGTCTGCTGGGTCCGGAGTAGTGGAAGACGGGTCTGCTTCCGAGGGCGCTGGGCCAGTCCTGGGCCCTCTGGAGTAGCGCCTATGACAGCACCCCCCCTCAAGGCCCCTCCCAAACTTGTCCTCCCCGGGGGTTTTGGTTTATCGGGAAAGGTTTGGTGAAATTTCTGGACTAGACGAGGAGCATGGACGTGGTCATAGGGTTCCCATGACCTTTCCTGAGGTCCGTAGCCTTTCCAGTCGATTAGGTAGAATAGCTTCGATCTGATGATTTTAGAGTCCAAAATGTCTTTTACTTCAAATTCGGGCTCCCCATTCACTTGAATGGGCTCTGGAGGATTGGTCAATCTGGTTCCAAGCTGCATGGGTTTCAAAAGAGATACGTGAAATACAGGATGTATTCTCATATGGTTTGGCAATTCTAATTTAACGGCCACTGGATTAATTATGGGCGTAATTGGATATGGTCCCAGGTATTTGGGGTTGAAGGTGCGGGGCCCTTTAAGCGATAAATGTTTGGTGGACAGCCAGACTTGATCCCCAACCTGGTATTGAGGGGCATTGCTTCGGTGTTGATCTGCTCCTTTTTTGTACCTCTCTTTAGCTTGTTGTAGATGTGCAGTCGCTTCCTTAAAAGCTTGGGTAATAATGGTGTGCAATTGATCCACGGCGGGTGTTCCAAGATCTTGAGGTGGATCAAGGTTGGAGGTTCGAGGATGAATCCCATACAAGATGTAGAAGGGACTCTTCCCGGTACCCGAATGAACTGAATTGTTGTAAGCATATTCAGCTATCCAAAGGATGTCCTTCCAGTTACTCTCCGACTGTTGTAGCATGCATCGTAAATATTGCTCAAGAGTCTGGTTTGTTCTCTCGGTTTGCCCGTCGGTCTGGGGATGATGGCTGGTCGAAAGTCTTACATCGATTTGAGCTAATCGACAACAGCTACGCCAAAAGTGGGAAATAAACTGGCTCCCCCTATCTGAGATTAGTACTGACGGGAAGCCGTGTAGCCGGACGATGTTTTCAAGAAATACTTTGGCTAGGACTGATGCTGAAGGTAAGCCTTTTAGCGGAATGAAGTGGGCCATTTTAGAAAACAGGTCCACAATAACAAGAATGGTGTTGTACCCGGAACAGGAGGGTAAGTCTGTGATGAAGTCCATGGAAAGGGTATGCCAGGGACACGGTGGGATGTCTAATGGTTGCAGAAGACCAGCCGGCCTCTTCTTCTGACCCTTGTTTTGAGCGCACACACCGCAGGACATCACAAATTCCTTTATGTCTTTTCTCCACGAAGGCCACCAGAAGTGTCTCTTCACCTTTTCTGTGGTTTTGGCAATGCCAGGGTGACCCTCAATTAATGAATCATGATAGCAGGAGATTACCTGTCTTTGTAAATCGGCGTGTGGTAGGAACAATCGTCCTTGGAAATAAGGCAAGTCATTGCTTACGGTGAAATCCTTTCCTTTTTGTAACCAGTTCAGTAAGTCTGGTGAGGTTACACGTTGTTTCGTTTTTTCTTCAATATCCTCAATGGATTGTCAAGAAATCAGACCCACGATACTTTGTTCAGGAATTATTGGTACAGGTTCTGGATTGGCAACGTTATCTCCCATTCCAATTCGGGAAAGAGCATCCGCTTTGCCGTTCTTGTTGCCGGGGTGATAAGTGATCACGAAGTCAAATTCAGCAAAGAATAGAGCCCAGCAAAGCTGTCTGGAGGATTGAGCCTTGGCGGTTTTCAGATACTGCAGATTTCGATGATCGGTGATCACTGTGACGGTGTGTCTGGCCCCGAGGAGATAATGCCGCCATGCCTTAAAGGCTGATTTAATCGCTAGAAGCTCTTTGTCTGTGATGGTGTAGTTGATCTCAGGCGCCGAGAACTTCCGAGACCAGAATGCCACAGGATGCAGTTGGTTAGTCTTTGGATCTCTTTGTGATAGGACTGCTCCCATTGCTAAGCTGGAGGCGTCGGTTTCAATGATGTAAGGGAGGTCCGGCCGTGGGTGTTTCAGTATTGGCGCCGAGGTGAATTTAGCCTTTAGCTCTTGGAAGGCTTGTTCTGCTTCTGCGGACCATTCAAAGCGTTTATTTTTTCTTAAGAGGGCGGTGATGGGTTGTACCACTCGTGAAAACCCTGGAATAAATCTACGGTAAAAATTGGCAAAGCCTAGCATGCATTGAACGCCTTTCACGGAAGTAGGAGACGGCCATTTGAGGATAGCGTCTACTTTTCTCGAGTCCATGTGGGCTCCTTTGGGTGTCAGAATAAATCCCAAAAATTCGACCTCAGTGACATGAAAAACACATTTTTTGAGCTTGGCAAAAAATGTATGTTGGCGAAGTTTTTCAAGGACCGCCCTAACATGATTTCGATGGTCAGCTTCTGAAGATGAGTACACAAGAATGTAATCTATGTAGACGACAACGCAGACATCAATGAGCTCTCTGAGGACATCATTCATAAAATATTGGAAGGCGGCCGGTGCATTGCATAGTCCAAAGGGCATCACTTGGTATTCAAATAGCCCATACTTAGTGCGAAAGGCCGTCTTCCATTCATCTCCTTCCTTGACCCGTACCAAGTGATAAGCTCCCCGGAGATCAAGCTTAGTATAAATACAGGCGTTTTTTACCTGGTCAAGGAGTTCCGGGATCAGAGGTAAGGGGTACCGGTTTTTTACTGTTATCTGGTTCAGAGCACAATAATCTATACAGGTTCTGAGGTCACCTTCTTTTTTTGGTACGGAGAACAGAGCCGAGGATGCAGGGGACCTCGACGGACGGATAAAGCCATTGGCCAGGTACTGGTCTAAATACTGTCGCAGATGAAGGTTCTCAGGCTCGGTAAGGGCGTAAATTCTACTGCAAGGGGGAGTTGCACCGGGTAGCAAATCTATCTGACAATCGTATGATCTATGGGGCGGCATGGTGTTAGCCTGTTCCTTTTGAAAAACATCTTGGAACTCTCGATACTCTAGAGGTAATTGTGGACAGTCAGCCGTTACTGACGCTAGGCCAATGTTGGGTCGTGGATAACAAGTTGGTGTGCACTCTGGGAACTTTATCGTCTTTGCTCGCCAATCAATCTGAGGATTGTGTTTCTCCAACCAAGGAATCCCTAGAATTACTTGGAATTGAGGAGCCTTGATCACTCGAACACAATTACCTCCTGATGCCCGTCTTGGCCTAGTATCGTCACTTCAGTAGTGGTATGGTTCACTGGTCCGGAGGCGATTTCCGTCCCATCCACCGTGGTAATGACGTCTTTAACCACCTTTGGACAAAGAGGTAAGTTCATCCTGGAAGCCAATTCGCGGTCCACAAAATTTCCAACTGCTCCGCTATCAATGTATGCCTTAATTGCATGCAAACGATCCGGTTGCTCTGGGTCTACGAGGACCATTGGCATTATGAAGTGCGAGGTCAAAGAACTGGTTTTTACGCTCGGCAAGCGGACCTCTACACTTGTCGGGCGAGGTCGTTTCCCGGCTCAGGCTTTTCAGAACTCTTATCAGAAGCTCCCACTGTCTTCTTAGGTGGTTTCACCGGGCAATCTCGAAGAAAATGTCCTGAATTTCCACAATAGAGACATAGTTGCATTTGTCGTCTCCTGTCGCATTCTTTTCCTTTACAACCCCAATTTGCATAGGTTCGACGGCTTCAACTCCTTTGGTGTGACTTTGAGGCTTAGGGAACACTCGTGTTTCAAACCTGGATCGATCCGCCTTTCTGTTTTGTAGTCTGTGATCCAATTGGACCACCAAATCAATGTACTCTGAACAATCCTGAGGAGGATTCACTACCTGGGCAAGGACGTCTGAGTTCGCCACGTAAACCCCTGTGAAAAAGCGTGATTCTTTTGTCCTCAGGCCATCTGGTTTCCACGATTAGCCTATTGAATGATGCAATGTAGGCCAAAAGATCTTGATTGCCCTGTCGTAGGGAAAGGAGTTCGTTGTCCAGGGCCTGCCCCTGGGAATGCCTTGCAAAAAGTCTTTCCATATTTGCCTGGAAGGTCGGGAAATCACGAAGGATCGGGTCATCCTGTGTAACCAGAGGGATCGACCAATCAGCGGCACTGGTGCTAAGATACGAAAGCACAAAGGCTACCTTAGTCTGGTCAGTCGGAAAGGCTGCAGGTCTACAAAGAAAGTGCAATCGGCATTGATTTATAAACACTGCAAACCTTTTCGGGTCACCAAAGAAGCGTTCAGGCGGTGCCAATGGCACATTTCCGGGTAGGTTGATTTGAACAGGATTGGCTGAAGCTGCTGGGATATAGCTCCCTCCTGAATTAGGTAGCGGGGTTTGCCCCGCTTGTGTCTGTAATAACTGTCTGCCGAGATCATCAGTTCGTTCTTTTGATATTATCAATTCCCTCCTAAGGGCATCCGTTTCCTGGCGGGCAGCATGAACTTCAGCTCTTAATTCCCCTAATAACTGGGCCAGTTGGTCTGTGTCGGAAGTTTCCATAGCGCCTGGGTAGGAGGTTATTGGTGGGCTTCGCGTTCTGTAACGCTCACCTGATTCCCACGGAGGCGCTGATCCCGGCTGGGCTGCTATCGTTTCTTCAATTGAGAAGCATAGAGCTCGGACGACTCTCAGGACTGGGCTTCCTCTTATCGAATGTCTGACTTGCAGGGTAAGTTTTCTGCAGGTGGAAGAAAAAGGGTTAATCACCGTTTGATGTTATTCCTTCTCCCACCAATCGCCAGTTTCTCCCACAGCCTAGCTTTCTACTTGTCTCGGCGAACTCTCACCTTAGGCGTATAAATGCTGAGCTCTCCATCCTGCGTCTGGTGCAGGGGTGCGTGGATTCCAGTTACGTCACTGGATGACTTCAATGTTGAGGCTCAAGTCTTTTGCGGCCTTAGTTGTGGCACTGGTGCTGGGATGCCAAAGAGCGATGCCGCCGTTACTGCACGAGCGGATGCCTGTAAGTATACTGTAGTCTTTAGGCTTTAAAAGATGGGCACCTCAATAATGTCCCTTTTCCTTTGTTTCAGGCCTCGGGATGCTGTGGGCGTAGTTTTCCGTTGCCGCTGCACGTGCCGATGCACGTAAGTATAATGTTCGTTGGCCGCTTTTAATGGCACCTCTAATAATGTCCTTTTTCTAGTTTTCAGGTGCCGGGATGCTGCGGGCTTTATATCCGTTGCCACTGCACGTGCCGATGCACGTAAGTATAATGTTCGTTGGCCGCTTTTAATGGCACCTCTAATAATGTCCTTTTTCTAGTTTTCAGGTGCCGGGATGCTGCGGTTGATGCGGCCGCTTCTGCGCGTGCAAAAACTGGTAAATTAAGATGAATGCGACTGCCTTCACCCGAACCCCTTTTTTAATTATGTCCTTTGCCTTTCAGGTGCAGAGAAGCTGCCGAAGAGAAGGCCGCGGTTAGCTCCGTTGCAATCACGGATGGATCAGGTAAGCGGGCGCGGCTGCGAGGGAGTTGCACTTTTCTAACCTTATGTTTATTCTTTGCAGGTTTTGCCGGTGACTGGATTCCGGGATCTGGTAAGTATTGTTCTGTGTCTTTCTTCATCCACAGGTTGCTGCGCGGAAGCTGAAGAGGACTCTGGACCTGGAATGCAGGAGCCGACTCGGTGAGCGTCCTGCTGCTGCTGCAGAATAACGCGAAGCACGTGTTTTCCATCGGGCGTGGTTTAAATAGCAGAGAAGTGCTTCCAGTGTGTGTTCTTCCACCGGTTCCACCCAGGTAAGAAAAGAGTTGCTGAATGGAGGGAATAGTTCCTCCCAGCCCTGATGGCTGGGGACTTCAACCAGACTGGATTGTTCTGGGTAAATATGCAGCATGGTCTGCCTCAGGTAAGTCCACCCAAGCATTATTACACTGTTTATCAATATGAGCCCAGCGCCTATGGCGCCGGGACTGAAACCCTTCATGAGCCTGGCGCCAAAGGCGCCAGGACACGGTCCAAAGGGCCCCTGTAGGGGTCTGTTGGGTCCGGAGTAGTGGAAGACGGGTCTGCTTCCGAGGGCGCTGGGCCAGTCCTGGCCCCTCGGGAGTAGCGCCCATGACAGTATATGACGCATTGCTGGTCACATAGGACGCAGAGCTCTCGATCTGTGACCAGCAACCCACTGGATCACCAGGGATACGTTTGTGACGTGGGGGGCTGCTTACGGTAAGCAGCCATCTCCCCCCCAGCCCCCAAAGCAAGGGGGCACATATGTGATAAACCCTGGGGGCAGATGGCTGATCATCTGCCCGCAGGGAAGGGGCAATAAAAATAAAAGATACTAACAAAATCGATGGGGGGATGGGGGCGGGACCCGGTATTTTTTTATTTTTTTGCCCCCCCTGAAATGGTGGTGGCCCTCCCCCTCCCACACCAAGTGGAAAGGGGGGCCACCCCTTGTAGCCCTCCCTGGGGGCGATTTATGCCCCCAGGCAGGAGTACATGATGTGGCCCCCAATCCAAAGGATGGGGCCTGCAGGTTAGGGCCCCCCTGGGGGCAGATGGCTGATCATCTGCCACCAGGGAAGGGGCAAAATGAAAAAAAATGAAAACAAAAATTACAAAAAGGGAATTTTGGGTGGGAGTGGGGGCCACCAGGGATATATTTTACCGAAAAGGGGGTGGCCCTCCCCCCTTCACCCCAAGGGGAAATGGGGGCACCCCTTGTAGCCCTCCCTGAGGGCAGATATCTGCTCCTAGGAAGGGGCATCTGACCCCAGGGAGGGCTGCATGAGATGCCCCCCTCTTATCTGCCCCCAGAGTGGGCTGAATGAGATGGCCCCCCTGCATTAGGTGTGGGGGGGGTAGAGGGTCACCCCCCATTACATTAGAAAATTACCTGGCAGTTTAGGGTGCCCCTCAGCCTGCCCTAAAGTGTAGTGTACCATTTTCCATTTGTTTGCTTTGTTTACATTGGTGTGCCAATCTGGCCCCAGGGTGCCCAAACCTTACTGCCCCACCCACCGGGGGGCCTGTCCCACACATTTTTGGTGGCCCTCTCCCCCCACCCCAAATGGAGGGGGGTGTACGTCACGCAGCCATTTGTAGGAGGCCCAGGGAGGCCTGCATGAGGAGCCCCTGCCACCCATTTGGGGTGAGGGGGGATAGGGCCATCAGAAATTGTGGGACAGGTCCCCCAGCGGATGGGGCAGCAAGGGTTGGGCACCCACCGAATTTGGGGGTAAAAAACAAAATTTCGAGACACTTCGCTCTGCTCACCCACCGAAACACGCCGCCAACAACAGATGTCATACCTTCCCACGTTCCCACAGGTGTCCCAACGAAAACCGTACCTCACATGTGTGGGTTCACCAATCTAGCCGCAAAGGGAAAAGGCTAACCCACTGGTAACCACAAAAGGGTTTGGGGAGATAACCTACAGATTTGGGCCTAGGGTGTCCAAGCCACCAAGGAAAACTGGGAACCCCATGCATTTCTGAAAAGAGGGCACCAGTGGGAATCCACAGAGGTCCAACTTGTGCGGAGCGGACCAGAATGCTTTACCCAGAACCTCTGACAAAGTAACAAAATGTGGGGTTTTTTGGCACATTTCAGACTTTGCCGGGGCTTCTGGGTAATACATTTGAGGCCGATTTGCACAAATCACACCTCTGCGGATTCCCAGGGGTGTCCTCTTTTCGGAAATGCATGGGGTTCCCTGTTTTCCTTGGTGGCTTGGACACCCGAGGCTCATATCTGTATGGTGTGCCCGTCTGCAGAAAGTGTGAAATTCACATGTCAAAACAGACTTGGGGTTACCTGTGTTTTAGGCTTTCTTCTTGGCGCCCAGGTAGGTGCACCCACACATGTGAGGTACCGTTTTCATCGGGACACCTGTGGGAACGCAGGAAGGTGTTAGGGAGAATTCTCTGTTTAGGCTGTATTTCCTAACCTAGTGAGTCCCCCAGCAGCTTTGCTGGATTTCTGGAGTTTATTTTTTTCTCCTGCCAAGAGTGAGACTCTTTTTCTCCCACTCTTGGACATGATTTATGGTGTTCCTTTGACTGTTAATGTGTTTTATGGGATATGGGGTCCTTTACTCCATAGGGTCTCATGTGTTTTTACTATGTGTGTTACACAGCACCCTCCGAGCAGTGACACAGGGGTGTCATAGTGACACCCCACCATAGACTCCATACCCTGGGACTGACTACTGTCTCCCAGGGCATGTAAAGTCACCATTGGCTTTACTAGTCCCAAATTATGAACAGAAACCAGTACAAACCATCATATTGTGGACATACTGACCGGGGCAATTCGATTGCCCCGGGGTCTGTTAGTCGAGGGGGCACGTCTCTGTCCCCCCTGATCGAGTTTTGACTGGTGGCAGTGGATACTACTTTTTATATTCGACCGCGAATATATCCCTATGGGATTTTCCCATTGTTCGAGGCTACCAACTTTATTTAATTCTCACAGCCTCGAACATACCGCCGGTTTATTAATTTAATAGTATTTCGCCGGTTGGTATTTTTTGCTAGGACTAGATTCTAAAATGCCGTTTGTGTTCTCTTCTGTGACTCCAACCCAAGTCGAGCCTTTTGTTCCACTTTTGGCAGGCTTCTCCACAGAAGCCTCCAAAAGTGGTGCCACTCTGTCTGGGTACCACAGGGCGTGTGTGAGGGGGTTTAGGCACCCTGGATTGAGTTACCTTGGTAACTCAAGTCGCACTCTTGTGTGATTGGCCCAAGTGGTGAGCCGGCCGCTAGGCTGAACGAATGGAGGTGTGCTGCATAAAAGCAGGGCTTTGGGGACTGGAACTTCAGAAGTCGCCACAGGACCTGAGAATCCGACAAGGGAGAAGCTGAGCCGACCTACCACGACGACACCATCGGTGGAGCCCTGCGGAACCGACTCACCACTTCCCGACGACAGAGAAGATCTCCCGGCTGGAGAGGCTTCTTCCCCTGACTGGTGGGCACAACCAGTTTACCTTCTGTTCCTCGCATCCCAGGACGTCTTGTGGTCGAATTGCCCGTGCCAAGCACCCCGGCAACCGGATAGCCACTTACCACTGGACCGCGAATAAAAGGACCGCTCCTTTTACCTGAGAACTCCGCGGCTGGTTTCTTCCCTGGCAGTGCAACGGACTCCTGTCTTCCTCCCCGACGAGATCCTCTCTTCCCCCAGACGAAGCACCGACTTGCATCTGCTGCCAGGAACAACTGCCCCCGCTGGAGTCTTCTCACCACTTTAAGGTACCGTGTCTGCCAGGCCTCCCTTTCCAAAAATTTGCTACAAGGTAATAATAATCCCTTAACCTTCTGGACTGGGCTGGCCGCCTTGACCATCTAACTGGTCCCTTTCTTTGGTCCAACTCTTTTTTGAACCCTTTCAAGACTTTTGTGCACTGCAACCGTGTGACCTTGGACACATTTCGTTCTGATCCTCTTAAAGTGGATCCGGCCTTCTGAACTCTAACTTCACGGTTTTACTTTGCCTTCCTCTCTTGTTGTGTTCTTGTGAAAGTGTTGGGATCTGTTTCAAATGATACTCTGCTTTTCTCTCCCTTTTTAAAACGAATTATTAGAGTGCCATCTGCGTTAAGCACTCACCGCTGTCTGAAAATAAGTGGGGCTTTACTTAAGACTTGTCTAATATTCTTTTAAGGGAGTGTATATCTTTTAGTGAGCGTGTTTCTTAACTCCTTAACCTTAGTGCCTGTGTGTTTTACTAGATGTGGTTTTAAATAAATAATTATATCTCTTTTACATCAAGCTCTGGTCAGTGTTTACTTGTTCTACTGTGCTCTTTTGACCTATTGTGAATAATCTGTATACTGCCTAACTCTTCTTGAGGGAAGTCTGACTGCTCAGCCACAGCTACCAAGAGAATCTGTGTGGTACAGACTGCTACCAAGTGGGTTTACTGCCAAACACCTGTAGTCTTAAATCTTTTGCAGTGGTCCAAGAGGGAACTGCACAGGTTTCTGCCTAACAGAAGGTATAACATTTGTTGTCTTTGTGTGGTTTTCATAACGTTTCGACCCATTTGCTGGTGCCCTTTGTCACACAACTCTTTCATTTCACAAATGTGCCCTACATTTAGTCGCTGCTTTAGGCACCATACACTTCTGTAACCTGCACAAGTCACTTATCTTTGAAAAGGTCTGCCTGTGCTCTTTCAAAAAATTTATGCTTGCCGTTCCTCACCACATTGGTTTTCCCGATTTACACATGCTAAGTGCGTCTGTTCAGGCCGTGAGAATAAAACTCCTGTGTACCATGGCTCAGTGTTTGGCGTGTGGTATTGCTTGTTTTGTAAAAAACTACAGAAAATGTGTGCTTTCCTAACTGCAAGAGTCGGGGGAATGTAGCGGAGCATTGCTTTTCTCAAAATTCATAGAAGCCATTGCCGTACCAAGCCAACCATGTCCAACACATCTTTTTTTTCGGTCATTTTCCCGCTTTTCTCCCAATCTATGGCATTTTCCCCTACCTAGTTGTTGCCCGACCTACACGAATCACCCCTTCCTAAACTTGGAATTTTGTCTACTTTTCAGAAATATATGCCTTTCTGTCCTCCAATTCGGCTTTCCCACCCTTTTCTTCCATTCCGTCCATGCATGTCCAATTGGCAAAAATGGCCAAAATCGCCTACGTTTCACAAAACGGTTGATAACCACATCAAAATATTTTTTTTTCGTTTCCACTCAACCTGTTCTTGAAAGCCAGGAAATCGGGGAATTCAGCACAGCAAACCATTTGTTCCTAGCTCTTACACGGAAAAAACCACAGGCTTCTTTGTACATCATTTTATTTGCATTTTCTGAAAAAAACTAAATTTTCGCCCTTTTTGCTTATTTTCTCTCACCCCCCCTACAGCAATCTAGGATTCCTGGGTTGCGTTACGACCGCCTACATGTGGGAAAAAAAGGAGCCAAATTTGGCCGAGATATCTAATGTAACAAAAAAGGTACAAGCCATTGAATGGCGAAATACCGAAATCACCAAAAAAGGCCTTGGCACTGGGGGGAAATACCCATGGCACTTAAAGGGTTAAATATTCCCATGATGTATATGGGTATTCTTCTAACTTTGATGAGATAAAGTTTGGACCTTTTGCCAACCTCGACATGTATTGAATTCTTTTTGATTGATTTAGACTGCTATGTCTAATTAACTATGAACTTTTGAACGGCCTAACCAGACCTGCTGCTTACTTATTCTGAACTCATTGTTCTATTGAAACTCTTGAAATGTGTTGAACCTTATGGTCTACAAGTGGGTTTGTGGCACCCGGACTGCAGATCACTGTACAGTATTTGGGACTCGATGTCCCCTGAAGAGTGCACATCAGGGCTACTGGGTGGCAACACACAGTATCGTCTAAGGTCGTAGTCGTACCAAGAGTTGCACTTGGATTTGGGCTTCAAGCGGATCCTCATGAAAGGGGCAAGTACATCAATAGTGTTAGTGATAGAAAGATGAAGATTAGATAGGGCTGTGTCAGGGTGTGAGTCAGGTAGGTGGCAGTGCTGGAGTCTGCTTGGTTGTGAGGGGAGGAGGAAAGAGAGAGAATGGAGAGGGAGAAAGAAAAAGAGAAAGAGAAAAAGAGAGAAAGAGAAAGAGAAAGAGAAAGAGAAAGAGAAAAAGAAAAAGAAAAAGGAAGAGAGAAAGAGAAAGAGAGAAAGAGAGAAGGAGAAAGAGAGAAGGAGAAAGAGAGAAGGAGAAAGAGAGAAGGAGAAAGAGAGAAGGAGAGAAAGGTAAGTACATCAAGAGTGTTAGTGATAGAAAGATGAAGATTAGATAGGGCTGTGTCAGGGTGTGAGTCAGGTAGGTGGCAGTGCTGGAGTCTGCTTGGCTGGGGGGAGGGAGAAAGAAAAAGAGAGAAAGAGAGAAAGAAGGAGAGAAAGAGAGAAAGAGAGAAAGAAAGAGAAAGAGAAAAAGAGAGAAAGAGAGAGACAGAGAAAGGGAAAAAGAGAGAAAGAGAGAGACAGAGAGAGACAGAGACAGAGAGAGACAGAGAGAGAGACAGAGAGAGAGACAGAGAGAGAGAGAGAGAGAGAGACCAGCCAGAAGAAGTTGAGAGGTAGAGTCGAGGAGAAAGGAGGAGAGGTCAACCCACTCAGAGAGGATGGGTGCAGCCTGTAGATAGTGGCCACAGTGAGAGAAAGGCCAGGAGAGATAAGAGAGTCTGCAGACCAGGCATTCAAAAGAGGAGTAGTCCTGCATAGGAATGACAGACGCAGGGATCCACTCAGAGAAGATCAAGGCTACACCCCCACTGGGACGGTTGGTTCTGGGTTTGGAGAGGATCTTGTAGCCATCAGGAAGGAGAGTGACAAAGCTTGCAACCGTGAGCCAAGTCTCGGTCAGACCAAGTAGATCCAAATCGAGTTCTTCAAGCAGACGGCAGATGTCAGAGGAGTGTTTATCAGCTGAGCCAGAGTTAAGAGTAGCAATGTGGAGCAGCTTGCCCCCTTTGAAGGACTTCTGTTGAGGGGTGCAGGTAAGAGGCACGCCATGGGAACAGTTGCAGCTTCCCGAGGATGGGCAGGTTAGGAAGGAGGAGAAGAAGGCAAGGTAGCCAGGGAGGAGAGAGTGGGTGCCAGAAGGGTGGCGGAGGAAGAAGGCAACAGGGTGGCCGGACAAACAGCAGAGGCAGCCGTAGAGGTGGCAGAGGAAGGATGTGACAGAGAAGCCAGAAAGGGGAAAGCAAGTTGATAAGGTGCGGGAAGCGTGCATCATAAAAGAGGAGGTTGGCCTGAGGGCCTTGGACCAAGATGGTGCAATTTAGGTAAATATTGATGATGATCTTGGAGGAGTGTGGGGGGCCAGGAGGGCCTCCCACTGGGTGCCACCATTAATGGATGAAGAAGAAAAAGGAGAGAGAACAGAGACCATATGGTGGGTCCATAGGCCTGGAGAGCGAACAAGTATGTCAGTATGGGTCTGTCTAGAGGAAGCACTGGTATAGGTATCAGCGATAGGGAGGCCTGGGTTGGAAACCAGGATATCCCTCTTGAGCTTCTTCCTGCCAGACTTAGTAAGCGGGATAGGATAGTGGTTAGAAAAGCAGAGAAGATAGGTGAGACAGAGAGCACCATAGAGGATGCAGAGAGGAGGTGGTAGAAGAGGGAGAGGAAGGGGAGCACAGGGAGGGGCCAGAGGAGGTAGCGCTGGGTAGCAGGCAGGCAGGAGGGAAACAATAGGGAGGACACGGGAGGAGGGGGCAGACAGGGGACAGAACAAGGACAGAAAATCAGATGCAATGCATAGACAAAGTCAACCACCAAGGAACCTAGAAGTAAGGAATGAACACACAGGAACGCTGGCAGAACAATGTAAACCAAACAACCCTGGAGAAACAAAAACAACAAGGAACAGAACCAATCACCAAAGGAACCTAGAAGAGGGTGATGAACACAGCAGGAATGCAGGCAGTACAGTGTAAGCAAACAACCCTGGAGAAACAAAAACGTCAAGAACAGTACACAAAAGATCGGGGGGAACAAAGAAGAGGGGTAGGAAGGTCTGCAGGTGAATGCGGGGAGCGCAGCCGCAGAGGGAGTGAGGGGATGGTCCACATAGCCGAGTAGAGAGACAGCGCACGCAACCTAAGAAATGCACAGTGGTGCCGGTGCCTAAGTAAGAGGGAGCGCACGCGGCCTAAGTTGTGAGGAAGTGAACGCAACCTAAAGTAAGAATGGGCGCACGCAGCCTAAAGTTGCGCGAGGGAGTGCACGTGGCCAGAGTTACGAGAGAGTGAAAGCAGCCTAAAGTAAGAGGGGGCACACGTGACTTAGAGTTGCACGGGAGTGCACGCAGCCTAAGTTGCGAGGGAGCGCAACAAAACAGGGGGGGTTCCGAGGACAGAACATGGGGGGAAAACGTGCATGTGCAATAGTGAGAAGGGGCACCAGGTCAGGGGGGGATGCGTGGAGTGTAGCCAGCTAACTCTCCCCGCACCGTCTTACCTGGCGGCTGCAGACAGTAGGGTGAGGTCGTCCCCACTCACTGTCTGTGCCGCTCCCCATCACCGCCAAACACATGCGTCGCTCAACACGGCAGCCATGTCCTATGAGGGCTTTGCCGCAGAGGGTCTGTACCTCGGTTCATATAGGTACGGAAGCGTGGACATAGTGACGCAAGCTACGTATAGTCAGGCAGCGTCTCTTGCGCATCTGCGTCACTCAAACCCCCAGCCTTGTCCTGCAAGGGCTTTGCTGCAGAGGGTCCGTACCGCAGTTCATATAGGCACGGAAGCGTGGACGTGGTGATGCACGCTACGTATAGTCCTGCAGCATTTCCTGTGCATCTGTGTCGCTCAAACACGCGGCCTTGTCCTGCAAGGGCTTTGCCACAGAGGGTCCGTACCTCGGTTCTTACAGGCACGGAAACGTGGATGTAGTGAAGTGTGCTACGTATAGTCGGGTAGCGTCTCCTGCACACCTATGTCGCTCAACACAGCGGCCTTGTCCTGCGAGGGCTTTGCCGAAGCGGGTCCGTACCTCGATTCTTATAGGCACAGGAGCATGGACGTAGCGAATCGTGCTACATGTAGTCTGGCAGCTTGTCCAGCGAGGGGTTTGCCGAAGCGGGTCCGTACCTCAGTTCTTATAGGCACGGGAGCATGGACGTAGTGAAGCATGCTACATATAGTCAGGCAACGTCTCCTGCGCACCTGCATCGCTCAACACTGCAGTCTTGACCTGCGACATAGGGTTTTGTCAGTCCCCATCTGTTGCACACACACTATGACCCTCAATTGTATACCTTTCATTCTGGGATGAGGAAGAGGCGACTAGGAGTAATGCATACTTCTAGTGGAACTGAGACAAGGAAGATGCCTATGGAGGATGAGGCACGTCCAGTTAATTTGTGTAATGAGTGTCAGGCAAACTACTCACACTGGCAACCTATTGGAAGGCTAAAGGTGCCGAAAGGAGGCCCAAGCAGCAAAGCAGGGAGAACCTGTCTGGAGAGAAAGTGGCAGCTGTCTGGCAAGGAGCAGGCTGGAGCAGGACCGGCAGAGAGGACGATGTGTGTTGCCAGGGGAAGAGGGAGGTGCCGCGACTCAAGCTGGACGGAAGAGGACCAAAGCCCCTGCAATGACCTGAGCCGCATAATCCCAGCTGGAGCTGGGGCGCATGGAAGCCTCCTAACCACAGCGGGACACTGCACAAAGGTTTTCCCAGCAGCGAGCACTGCTCGCTGGAGCTCCTGACACATACCCGGGAGTGGAGGGAAGGAAGGAGAATGGCAACAAGATGCTTGGCGAAGCAGAGCAGCCCTGGTGAGTGCGAGATAGGGAAAACGTGTACCATGGTGCCCTGGGGCGGATCTTGGACATTTAATGTTTGCAAGCAAGCGAACAGCTTACGAGAAGGAGGTTTGGAACCCAAATGAAGAAATAATGAATCATGAACAAGTTGTCAAGTATTTTGGGAAAGGCAATGGCATATATTGAATACTGAACTAAAGAGAAGATATGGAAATCATGTGAAATTATAGCACGAGTGGAAAGTGAATGATGTGCTATTGTGAAAGGAGAGAAACTTGCTAAAATAGAGTGAAACCTGTCATGAATACTTATGAACTAAATGAAAAGCAAGTGTGAAATACAAGTTGTTACAACTAAGAGGGGCAAGGTGAAAGCAAGGTGGTGGAAGAAGATATAAACCACAGAATAAGGTGAATGCAGGTTGTGGCAAAGCCAAAATACTGTCAATATACAAGTGGTAGCCAAGGCCTAAAGACTGCCTGAGAGAAACCATAGCACGTGTTAAGTACTGACATTGGTGCTAGGTGGAATACCGGTGTTAATCAAGAAGAACTAAGAGCATCACAAAGTGCCAAGGGTTATCGGTAGCGTGACCTGTAATGGGTGGACCATGTGGTCCGACAACTACACCTAGCCCGAGTAGCCCAACTGGGGAAAGAACCAAGAGAAGGCCAAAGAAAAAGGCTGAGTGATACAAGTGGTAAAGAGAAAGAAAGCATCTGTTTGAATTGAGAAAATGGCAATATTGGTGAAAATCAAGAGACTTGAACCATGTGGAACTGTGTTGAACTTGGGGAAGGTAACCCCAAGATATCCTGGAACTGTGTTGCACTTGGGGAAGGGCACCGCCAAGTCCTTTTTGTGGAACTATTTTGAACTTGGGGAAGAGAAAGCTGAAACAAGACCGAGCTGGAAGAAGCTCAAAACTTTATTTTAAACACTGTTTCTTTTGGTGCTGCCATCCCTACATATTGTGTATCTTTAGTTGGGAGGGCAAGTATAGGTTTTGGACACAAACTTAAGTTGAATTTACTGACACAGAAATCCCACCTTAGCATAGGGCAAGTTAGGCCTTAATCCATCCCGACATATAAAATAAAGTCCTTTTTGTTAAGAAAGTGAATCTGTTGTCTGTGTCTTGCTTCATGAGGCCTTCACGCAGCCAATATTGGATTCCACTCATCACCCCTAGATAACAAGCCTAGGGCTGTAAACCTCACCCTCTTTGGCATATATTGGTTGTCCCCAGCCACCGGATAGAACACATGGTGTACACAAGACATCTACCAGAGATGCCCCCAAAAGTGTCCTAGCCCAGATGCTGGTCTGTAAGGAAAAACAATGTCCGGATCCTCACATTTTTGCATATGGTGCCTTTTCTGCATAGCCTTGAATGGTGCTGAGGTAATTCCCACGTTGCCTCAAATGCCATCATCAGTTGGATCTGTCAAGCCCTGGTCAACTGAGGCAGCGACAAACTCACCAAAGCTTACTGCCAAGACAGCCATAGATTCCTTGATGGCTGACCCCACATTTTCACCAATTTATGGTCACAGGCCAGGGTAACAGTCACAGATAAAGGTGGCTAACAGTCTGCCATTCCACAGAGCCCACAGGTTCAGATTGTAAAGGAAGAGGATTTACAGCTTGTTTTTTCCTTCCCAACCATATTGTATGGACAAGAGGGAAAAAATAATCACTAAGAAAATAGACAAAAACAGGTAAAAAGAAAAAACCGGGGAGCAGAGGGCTGGCGTGGCTTCTAAATCATGAAAACGCTCTCAGTTCCGTTTCTATTACTGTTGCAGAATTGCTCCAAGGACATGTCCTTTACTCTAAACCAGCATTGGGCATGCAGCAATGTTGCACTCATTCAGAACTTCTCGACTGCTGTTGAAACACTGTCGCCCCCGGGAGGCGAGGACAAAAATAACCAAAAATAGGGAGGTGGACAAAAGTGTGCACCACTCACCATCGCTGGACTGTCTCAAACCTGCTCTGTGGTGGTGACGTAGATCGCAAAACCAACCTGTGCTAGTGACCCACAGATCCTGCACCAACTCGCTGCAGCTTGCTCGGAATGAAAAACCTGTACTAGCTCAACGCTGGCCATCTCTCCAACAATGTAACAGTTACCAATCTCAGTAATATTAGTGTAGGATACTAAACTACAAAAAGGTATACTTATCTCGTTGATAGGAGCAGCAAGGCAAGAGGATGATGGAAGACATACAGGAAGTCCTATAGGAACAGACTTCAATATGATTGGAGGACAGAGAGAAGAAGGGGCACAAAGTATTGATTGTGGGAGCAATAGTTCTGTATGGATTTTTACATTTTTCTTGCTGCTATTTAAATTAAGAGTAAAAGAGAAGTGCATAATATGTATTTGTATTTATTAGGTTTATATAGTGCTTTACGCCAAAGCGCTGCACATTTTAAACAACAGGGTACATTTAACGATAACAAATTAACAGTAACAGTAGAAGCAAATCATTTTTTGAATCAGACCAACAAAACAGTATGTAGAGCAATTAGAGAGAGGGGAGGAGAGAGTAGTGGAGTAGGACTGGGAGGAAGAGGGAGGAATGGGTAGGAGGAGGAGAAGGGGAACGGGAGGGGCGAATGGGGTGTGGAAGGAGTGGAAGGGGGTGTGGAGGGAGGTGATTAAGGGGAAGAGGGAGAGGGGGAGGGGAATCATGGCGGAGAATGGAGAAGGAGAGATTTAAGGGAGGTGCGGAATGAGGAAAAGGTAGGAATAGAGCCGATTGAGAGAGGTAAGGAGTTCCAGTGGAGGGGAGCTAGGAGTTGGAAGGAGCGGAAACGAGAGGAGGCACAAGGGGAAGGAGGAACAGTGAGAAGGAAGTGGTCAGCGGAGCAAAGGGAGCGAGAGGGAGTGTAGAAAGAGAGAAGGGAAGAGAGATAAGGGGGAGCAAGATCATGGAGAGATTTGAAGACTAAGCAGAGGAAATGAAATTTAAGTTGGGAGTGAAAGGGAATCCAGCCAAGGGAGGATAGGGAAGCAGAGATAGAGTCTCGGGAGGTGAGGAGACAGAGGGTACGGATGGCAGAATGGTAGATAGATTTGAGAGGGGCGAGATGTGAAGTAGGTACACCAAAGAGTAAAGAGGAGCAGTAGAAGAGGCGAGAGAAGATAAGGGATGAGATTAAACGTTTAGTGGCATGGAAAGTAAGAGAGGGGCTGACCTTGCGAATATTATAGAGGTGGTAGCGACAGGCGCGAGAGGTGAGAGAAATATGGTGGGAAAAAGTGAGAGAGGAGTCAAAGTGAATGCCTAAGTTGCGAGCGTGGGGGGAGAAAGTAAGATTAGAGGGGGGAAAATTAATAAAAGGAGGGAGGAGTGGGGGGAAGGGAGTTGGAGGGGAAGACAACAAATTCAGTTTTGTCGGAGTTAAGGGAAAGGAAACAAGAAGACATCCAGTTTTTAATTGCAGTAAGACAGGAAGAGAATTTAAGGTGAAGGTCAGAAGAGAAGGAAAGAAAGAGCTGCATGTCGTCGGCATAGAAATGGTGAGAGATGCCAAATGAGGAGATAACAGGGGCAAGAAGAGAGGTGTAGAGCGAGAATAGGAAAGGGCCAAGCACTGAACCTTGTGGAACTCTGTATTCCAGTGGCTGGGAAGGAGAGGAGCGGCCTCCCCAGGAAACAGTAAAAGAACAGGAGGAGAGGTAAGAGGATAGCCAGTTGAGTACAGAGCCTTTGAAACCAAAGGAAGAGAGAGTGTTGAGAAGGGGGTGATCACAGTGTCGAAGGCAGCAGAGAGATCAAGAAGAATAAGGACAGAGGATTGCTTAGAGTGTCGAGCGGTGAGGAGGGAATTAAGGATGTAAGTGAGGGCAGTTTCAGGCGAGTGTTAAGGGTGAAAGCCAGATTGAGAAGGGGGAAGGAGAGAGAGATTAGTCACAAAGGATGAGAGCTGAGAGTAGGCGAGGCGCTCAAGAAGTTTAGAGAGGAATGGGAGGAGTGAGATAGGACGGAAGTTAGAGGTGATCAGGGGAACTGCAGAAGGTTTCTTCAGAATCGGAATGATTGTGGCATGCTTGAAAGCAGAGAGGAAGGTGGCAGAGGAAAGGCAGGTGTTGAAGAAGGAAGTTAGGTAGGGGATAAGAAGAGGGTAGATCTTACGAATAAGAAGGGAGGGGAAGGGGTCAGTTGGAGCAGATGAGGGGTGAGCTTTGGAGAGGAGGATGGAGACGTCAGAAGGGGAGACAGGGGAGAAGTCAGTCATGCAGGTTGCGGGGGAGAAGGGAGAAGGGGTAGGGGTGGGAGTAAGAGGAGGAATTGATCTTTTGCCGAAGGGCAAGAATCTTGGAGGAAAAGAAGTTTGCAAAGTTAGAGGTAGAAAGGGTGGAGGAGGTTGGGGGATCAGGGGATGGAGGATCGAGAAGACGAGAGAGAGTTTGGAAGATACGGCAGGGGTGGGAGGCTTGGGATTGAAAAAGGTTAGAGTAGTAGGCGCGTTTTCAGAGGAGAGGCAAGAGTCATAAAGGGAGTGGTAAGAGAAGTTGGAAAGCGAGGGAGATTTGAGCCATAGTCTCTCAAGACGTCGGAGGAGACGTTGCACGGAGAGGAGAGAGGGTTTCCGGGTTGGACGGAAGAAGGAAAGGGGGTGGAGCAGATCGAGTGAGGAGGAGATAGAAGAGGAGAGAGTAGACAATGCGTCATTGGCCGATAGTAGAGAGAACTCTTGAAGAGAGGGGAGAGAAGAAGAGCAAGTTTCAAGAAAGGGGGAGGGATCAAAGCTATGAAGGTCACGCCGTGAAAAGATAGCAGGGGAAGGCTTAGGAGAAGGAAGGGGAGAGGGAGCAAGGGAGGAGGAGAGTAGAGCATGATCAGAGAGATAGAGAGGAATTGTAGAGACAGTAGAAGAGGGGTAGGAAGAGTTGAAGATGAGGTCAAGAGTGGAGCCAGAGGAGGGAGTAGGAGAGGAAGGAAGAGGGGAAAGAAGGTAGGAGTCAATGATGGATGAAAGGGGAGAGGAGTGAGGGGGAGAAGGGGAGTGAAGATTAAAGTCACTGAGTACAGTTAGAGGAGAGGGAGAGATGAGAGAAAGGAGGTGATCAAGGTCATAATAGAAAGAAAAGAGAGGGCCAGGTGGACGATGTATGATTAGGAAGGAGATGGGGTGAGGAGAAGGATTTGTAAAGATACTCGAAAGAGGGGAAGAAAGAAGAGATGGAGAGGAAGGAGAGGAAAGGTATTTGGGGTGGAAGAGGAGGCCAAGACCACCGCCACAGCCAGTAGGACGAGAGATATGGGAGAAGGAGGAAGAAGGGGTGGTTAGGGAAGCAGGGACTGTAGTGTTGTGAGGAGGGATCCAGGTTTCAGTAAGGCAAAGGAAATGAAGGTTGAGTCAGAGGAACATGTCAAGAACTGCTGCGGTCTTATTACAGAGGGATCTAGCGTTCCAAAGAGCAATGTTGATGACAGAGGAGGGTTGGACTGTGGGGGGGGGGGGTGGAGAAGATTAGGGCGGTGAAAGAGAGAGTAGGAGTAGTACAGGAAGAGTGGGGGAGGGGATTAAAGAGGGGAAAATGCACCTAATATGCACCTCTGTGCCATGCCCTAAAATTTGTTAACAACCACCTCCTGGTCCAACCAGCAACCCGGCTGAAAGAATGTCCAGAGGACGTATTCATTTTATAAATGAAGTATCAACATTTTATTTTAACATGATACAAAATGTCAAAAAATGTATCAATCACACATTACTAAACACTTCTTAATTATATTTGCATTGCAGGACGCATGAAACTACATAAAAGTTATAAAAACCATACCAAAATAATTCATTCACATCTGCCTCCCTCAAATGACAGATGACATCCTGCTTCCCAACGCCCTTCCCCAAACCAAATGTAAAAAGTGATCCATACTAGATGGATTGTCCATGTGACTAGGGTCACGTGGACGAGTAAATAAAAGGAGGAGGAAAGCCCGCAAAGGGTAGTCCCTGCTCCAGGTACCAGCACAACTGTGTCCTGTGTCTTCTCTGACGTGCCCGCGACCTGCGCAGCGGGCCGCTCCAGGGCAGCACTTCACACTGGCGACGAAGACGGGATCTCCCAAGACCTGCGCAACATGGCCCCCACAGAAACAAGAAAGGCGGGCAGCCCAGATCTCTTGCGCCAACAAAACCGGGGCCTGGGAGGTGTGGAGGTAGAGAAAAAAAAAAGGTGAAAACCTCCGGACAACACAAAGCCCCGTGGCTGGGCAACTGCTAACGGGCAGACTTTATAATAAGTGTGCCACGCGCGGCGGCGGCAAGGCACGTGCACAAACAGACCCAGCACAACACAGCTGGTCACCCGACATGCGACCCCAGCAGCACATGCGGCCAAAAAGAAGACGAAAAAAAAAGAAATAACAAGAAAGACAACCCAAGGAGAGGGCAGAGCAGACCCCTACAGACCTCCCTGGTGACCACCCGCACGCTGAAAACACCACGTGCCAGCTCCAGCCTCACAGGCAAAAGGCCCATGGTCCAGGGAAGCCCCACAGCCAACAGTATCTGCATACCCACAACGGGGAAGACACCAACGATACGCTGGCACACAAGAGCACAGTGGCAACGAACCCAAGCCCAACACAATATGACAGACGACATCACAACACCACAAAGACAACAGGGCCGCAACCCAGATACTAGCACGTGGCTAGACACCACGCAAGGGACATTTATGCAGCCTTTTCAACCCTTCGGACCACGCACTGGCCTTTGATGGGAGCTATGGATCCAACAATTCGAGCTATGCCTCCTCACATGCGACATCAACAATGAAGAGATGAGAGCATTCCTCATGCTCAATCTAGGCACAATGGCACTCCGCATTTTCAATGCCCTACCAAACCGAGGCACGTCAGATGACTATGAAACAGCGAAAAACGTACTTGCGAGAAAATTCAAACCGAATGTCAGCCCCGACTTCGAGAGGTTTAAAAGGAGCCAGGCCAGGCAACGTCCAGAGGAAGGCATTGACGACTTCCACAGCCGCCTGTGAGAAATGGCACTGGCCTGAGACTTTCCAAACAAAGAATTCTCAGTGAGACAACAAGTCATTCACAGCCTGTCCTTTGAAAAACTCATACACGCCATTCTCTCGGAAACAGACCTTCCGTTGAACACCATCCTGTCCATGGGACAACTGTAAGAGAGGACGGACGAACATGTGACAGAAATGGAACAAATGATAAGCCGCCTGCCACTGGACACTGAGCCAACAAAGAACAACGCATCGACAATCAATGCCCTAAGGCAGCAGAAACCCCGACAAAGCCAGCCCACCACCCGGCCGAAAGACTGCCTATTGTGTGGAGGACAAAATAGCAGAAGCTAACCATGCCCAGCATATGGTACCACATGCCATCAATGTGGGAAGGTCAACCAGTATGCATCGATGTGCCTAAGCTCCAGGCAACCCCAAGACTATTCACCCCAGAGGAACACTCCATACCACAGGAACGATACAGGACCTTGCAAACGACATGGCTGCCAACAAAAAAAGACAGCCAGGCAGGACACACAACGGCAGAAGTGGACTCACCCGCGCTATTGATGACGAGAACATGGACAGCTTCAGCAACGATGAAGAGCGATCCAGCAGGGAACAATCCCCAGACCAAGAGGGCAGGCCCCGCAACCCGAGAAGGGAGAGGGTGCACATGATCTCGCCAGTAAAAGCCGGATATGGAAATCAGCCAAGTGGGAACAGGTCACGGCGATGCACCATATCAGTAGGGGATATCCCAGTAACTATGATGATCGACACAGGGGCAACAGTAAATGTCATGCCAACCACCAGATTCAGCAAACTCAACCCCAAACCCACACTCCGGTGGCGATCAATCCTACTCTACGCCTACGACTGCAAAAAGCCTCTCCGTGCCATTGGATGCTTCAAGACGACACTCTCACACAGCAGAGTCAGCTGCAAAACCTGCATCCATGTTGTAGATGCCGGGATAGAGACATTACTCAGCTGTGCAACGACAGAACATCTGGAGGTTATCCAGTTCAACCTCGCCATCCAATCTTAAGACATAGAGCACCTGCTAGCGAAGCACAAGAACGTCTTCACAGGAATCGGCGGCCTGAAAGGCAGGTCAGCGAAACTTCACATCGATCCCACCATCGAGCCACGAGCCGTGCGACACAGAAGAGTACCCTTCCACATGAGGGCCTCAGTAGAGGCAGAGCTCAGTAAGCTGGAGGACCTCAAGATCGAGAAAACCTCAGGGCCCACCCCATGGGTTTCACCAATGGTAGTCACAGCCAAACCAAAGCAACCCAATGCACTCCGCATATGCATCGACATGCGGCTCCCCAAAGCTGCAATAGGGAGAGATACACATCACGCCATTAGATTAATTGATCTGACTGGCGCGACCATTTTCAGCAGGCCTGGTCTCCGATCAGGCTACCACCAGATCTGCTATATCACCAGATTTTCCTCACACCCGGGTCTCCAACGCTACCACTGCCTCAACTTTGGCATCTCCTCAGCGGCAGAGGTATTTCAACACGAGATACGGAAAGTCCTACAAGACCTGCCAGGAGTGACAAACGTTAGCAATGATATCCTGGTCTACGGCAAAACGGAGGCTGAACACACCAAACGGCTTGCAGCCACCCTATGACGACTCGAAGACTCAGGGCTCACACTCCATGAGGAGAAGTGCAAATTTGGAAAACGCTTGCTGAGTTTCTTTGGCTTTGTCTTCAGCGAGCATGGCAAAGTTGACGACATTAAAAACACGCAGGCCCCAACCACGGTGACCGAGAATCTGAGTTCTCTAGGCATGGCCACTTACTGTGGTTGTTTCATTCCAGGCCTCCCCCTACAAGAACTCACGAAAACCAAAACTCCCTGGCAATGGTGTGACAAACAAGAACAAGCATTCAAGAAGATTAAGGACTCTCTCTCCAGTAATGCCACAGTGGCATTCTTTAATAAACAATGGTCAAGCCAACGGATTTAGAACTAAGTTCACTTCAAAGGACACAGTCCCATCGGCAATGTAGGAACAGGAACCCGCAGTCAACACCGCAGATCACCCCATACAGACCACAGCAAAAGCTTTAAAAAAAATACATTTTTTTATTATTTAGTAAAATTTCATTAAGAGAGTATTAAATAGTTTGAAATTCACACAAGAAAATAACATACAAAAATATAACACTAGAAAAGTGCAATGTGTGATAAAAGAGCTAGTCCGAGCATATCGGCTGACCCCCCACTCAACAACCCGGGTCAGTCCAGCAACTATGATGTTCGGAGTCCCCATCCAGGGAAGCTTACCTCCTACACCACTCCTGGAGTCCTCCACTGGTAGACCTAGAAGGTGTGGAAAACAGGCGTGAAGAACAGGACTCAAGAGGGGCGTGGCTAACGTGCCATGCAACGGGACGTGCCTGAGAAGAGCTGCTCCAGAGATCCGACACAAATCCGTGACAACATGCGCTTAAACTTTATAAGCAACTCTGAAAACGGGTGTGTGAAGGGATGCTCTGCCATCGCTGAAAATGCTGAGCTGATTGTATGGACAGCGGCGGTGAAACTGACAACGAAGCTCTTGTTGGCCCTGCAACTTTGTATCCAAAATGGCGGCTAACAAAGGGCGAGCTGCCGTGACTGTGCGACCTGTGGGATAGATCAAGCAGTGAAGCGAAATGGATACATTGTACCCATGGATTTATGAAACACTAAACAGCCATTGAAGGCGGGGTCGCATGCTGCAGTGTGGGGCTTGGAGGAGCGGGTGTGCCCGTGCAGCGTGCACAGTGACCGCGTGAGCAGGAGACAGTGGGACTGGCATTGGGTGCCTGTGCGGCCCCCCCAGCCACTGAGACGGCTGTGAGCACGGCTGCCCGCTGACTTGAATGGTGCGAGAGCACGGGGGCCACGCACTGAGGAGGACGAGCGGTGGATGGCTCGTGCTATGAGCGGAGCGGGAGGTACATTGGAAGCAAGATAGATGGACTATAAAGATATAAGGGCGGGGATGGCCGCTGCTTGAAGCCCGCGCGGCCCCGCGCAACAGTAACTATCGAGCGGGAGGCCTCTTATCACCCGTATGTGAGGGGACTGTGGGGACACGGGCCTGTAGAACAAAGTGGTGCATGAACAAAGGACTCGTCCGCGGTGCTGCCGCCGAGCACTGTGCTGGCGAGAATTAAAGATCCCGTGTGCACAGGCTGGGCACTTTTGAAACACACAAAGGCATCCTTGCAAGTGGGGCTGTCAGGCCAGGCATGGCTGTACACATTGGTAGCCGGATTGAACTATGAGGGGGAGAGGTGAGACTCGCTGAATGTTGTGCTTGCAAAACAGGCAGGCTCTACGTTGCACTAACTACTGAGAGGAGTCACGGCAGCGTTGATGGAAATGTAAAAATTAGGGCATTGTAACTAAGAGCCCCTCACTGCGTATGGCCAATATTGGACTGAACTGCCTAAGAGAGGAGGGCTCTCGCACTGAATGCTGGTGGGGTGCGGGAGCGATTTGTAAAAGGTGGAGCCCAAATACATGCAGACATTAATTGCACAGTGAGAGAAGCGATGTGGCTAGCTGGGCATTACATCTGCAGGACAAGCATGCCCATATGCTTTAACAACTGATGGGAAGAGTCATGGCCGCATTAATGGAAATATAAGGACAAGGGCACTGCAGCAAAGAGCCCCTGGCCGCTCACGGCTGATACTGGTCTGAACTGTCGTGAGGGGGAGACTCGCGTACCAGAGGCTGATGGAGTGCGGGAGTGGCCCATGGACGGTGAAGCCCAAATACACGGGGACATAAATTGCGTTGTGTGGAAGATGAGCCAACTGATACGTGGGAGGACATAACCCACTCGGGCGCATTGCTCAGTGCGCGGGAATCCTTGCAGATGCCTCGGAACAATAATCAGAACCAGTGGCGACCTGCTGACTACACTGTGAAATTGAGCAACAGAATTGCGGTATCGCGGACGGAGCAGTGTGAGGTGCTTGCCTCGGATCACAATATGACAGGGAGAGTGATCAAGGGCAAGAGCAAGCAGCTCACGATGGAGGCGTTCACCAAGACACAGCATTCTCCAGCTGCGTCGGCGCTGGGGAGCGCAAGCGGACCCACAGGAAGTTCCCCGGGGACAGAAAAACACCGGATATTGGCAGCCATAACGGAACTAAAGGATTCTTGGGGGGATAGCAATGGCGGACTTAAGGATTTCCTTAGAGGCCAAGATCGACGCGGTGGGGATTGACGTCAACTTGCTGCGACAAGATGTCAGAGCGCTGGCAGAAAGAACAAGCAGTCTGGAAAGCGAAGTCAAAACTAACACGACCACCAGCACTGACAATGTGAAGGAAGTCCACATACTAAAACAACAAGTGGCTAACCTGGAGAATCGTGCGGAGGAGGCAGAAGGGAGAGCGAGAAGGAACAACATCCGAGTGGTTGGTCTGCCGGAGGGAGAAGAAGGCCAGGATCCTACAGACTATGTCGAGAATATGATCCTGCAAGAAATAGGAGCTGACAAACTCTCACAAGGATTCACAGTGGAGCATGCACACAGAGCCCTCACGAGGAAACCAAAGCCCAGAGCCCCTCCCCGCGCAATAATTTCCAAGATTCTGAATTAGAAAGATCGTGAGAAAATATTGGAGTATTTCAGAAAAGGGGGTACGATAGATCGAGCTTCAGCTACCATCACAGCTTATCCTGATTATACGATGCTGGTCCAGAGACAAAGGTACAGCTATGTAACGGTGAAGAGACGGCTGCGCACGGCTGGCATCAAATATATGCTTCTATACCCCGCGAGACTGAAAGTGATACACAACAGTCAAATGTTTTTCTTTGATACCCCAGAGGAGGCGGCTGCATGGCTGGATTTACAGGGCTGCCCAGAACAGGATGCCACACGAGCCCAAGGAGAACGAGATAAGTGACTAAAACGATTTATGCATACTGGTATATCACATTGCAAGGTATCCCAGTAGAGAATCGACAGGAACACTAAGAGATGAGTAGTGATGAGAGGTGTGGAAACTAGGTTATGATATCCTTGATTCTATTGAAGCGCATTGGACTGGAATATAGAGCCTTGAGTATATAAGCAAACTTGATACTAGCATGTTGTAATATTGTGGCAAATAGGAGCGGCAGAACACAGGCGCCCTACCCCCCCAAGTAGTAGTAAAAGTAGCAGGATAGTCATTAGGACTACCTCACCCCGCTGAGCTTCGAGTACAGGCTACTGCCGGAAAGGGCTAGATGCGGGAGGGCCTGAGATCCAGGGATGGAGCTGGGCAATTGTTGGGGGGGGCAAAGTTGGGGAAGGGAAGGGTGGCGGGGGGGAGAGGGGTGTTTGGGGTGTTTGTGGTTGAGGGTAGTTTCACTTGTTGCAGGAAACTGCGGAAACAGACGGGAGGATGGTTATATTGATTGGATTGGTGGAGAATAGGGAGATAAGCATTGTGAATATATATGCCCGCAACCAGAATACAGCAACATATTTTAGGACCCTGAGTACTAATCTTAGTATGTGTATGGTGAGTGCGGTGATCTGGGGTGGGGATTTTAACTGTGTGCTAAACCCTAGGATAGATAGATCGGAAGATGGATAGACCCACCCCTGCGGCTAAAGCGCTACAGATGCTGCTAGATGACTTTGGTCTGGCGGATGTGTGGAGAACAAAACATCCCCAAGAAAGGCAGTACTCGCACTATTCCGCCCGCAACAGTTGCACACGAGGCTAGACTATGTCTTTGCCACGTCAGACATACTGATGGAAACGGCGTAGGCAGAGTACAAGGCGAGGGTCCTCTCAGATCACTCACCCCTGGTTATCGGCTGGCAGTACTGCCCCCCCCTCCGAGAGCAAGGATTCCAACATGGCGGCTTCGGGGCAGAGGCACTTAAGGACTCCCTCTTCAGCGAAGACATAAGAGAAGAGATTATAAACTATTTTGAGGTGAATACGGGCAGCGTGGACTCGGCGAGCACGCTATGGGAAGCTTTCAAGGTGGTGATGCGGGGAGTAGCCATAGCAAAATCTAAAGGCCTGCAAGGCGGGATCCTGGCTGATCAACAGGCGACAGAAAGGGAATTGGAAAAGGCGCTCAGGGATAGAGAGGACACTGGAAGGGACATGGAGTTGATTCTTAAATTACAACAGACATGTGCGGAGCAGTGGGACTGACTGTGTAACCTCAACTTTAGTAAATCCATAGAAAGACAGCATGCGGGAGGAGATAAAACAGGGAAGCTCTTGGCATGGTTATATAAGAGCGAGATCCCCAGACCCACCATTAGGACGATAACAAGTGAAGATGGCAGTGTAGTTGACACCCAGGAGGGAGTGAATCAGGAGTTTGCAGAATACTATAGGAAACTTTACGGGGATGAGGAGGGAAGAAACTTTACGGGGATGAGGAGGGAAGCAATTATGAAGAAATAACAGAAACACTAGAAGACATAGGTCTGCCTACAATAAGTGCTGAAGAAAGAGAGGAGCTAGATGCGCCAATTACCTTAGAGGAGTTAGAAGAAGTGGTGAGGCAGCTACCTACTAGTAAGACCCCGGGGCGGACGGGTTTCCAAGTGAGTTTTATAAAGTGTACAAAGCGGAGGTGCTCCCCCCGATGTTGAATATGCTAAATGAAGCGTTTGAGACAGGACAGCTGCCAGAGTCGCTTAGAGAAGCGATTATAATACCGCTTCCCAAGCCCAACAAACCTGGGCATTGCTGTGGCTCTTACAGACCATTGTCAATGCTGAACCAGGACAGTAAGATATTGACGGCTGTCTTGGCAAATAGATTGCGAAGAGTCATTGGCAAGCTAATACACCCCGACCAGACGGGCTATGTCCCGAATAGGAACATAACTCACAATCACAGACGTCTTCATCGGGTTATTGAATGGGGGAGCAGGAATGAGGGTGAAATGGCAATTGTGTCCTTGGACGCTGTGAAGGCCTTCGATTCTGTTAAATGGCCATGGCATAATATGTACATATTAGCTTTGGAGCCTTTGGCGATATACCTCAGACAACAGTATGAACCTATAGGCATAGAGGTGGGAGGGGAGCGACATTTGATTTCACTGTATGCGGATGATTTGCTACTGTACCTAAGACACCCGGAGGAGAATCTCCAGTACATCCTGGAGGTGATGGAGAGGTATGCGGGGTTGTCGGGCATAGCAGTGAATCCTCAGAAATCTATAATCTTCCCGCTGGGGAACTATCGGGGAATCCCTGTCAGACGGTTGCCGGTGCTGCAGACTCCTTGGGCTGTTGGTACTTTTCGGTATCTTGGGATAGATGTTTACCACACAGTGGAAGAAGAACATAGGCACAATACCGAAGTAGCCATAGGGGAAATTGAGAAGTGTATGAAATTCCGGGTGAAGCTGCCTCTAGCAATGATGGGACGAGGGGCAATGCTCAAAATGGTGGTCTTGCCAAGGCTCCTGCATTATTTTGGGAACATTCCGTACCTGATACCTAAGAAGTTTTTCACTAGACTTAATAGCATGTGCAGGGATTTCCTGTGGCATGGCACCAGGAACAGGGTGGCACTATGGAAGCTGCAGAACTTTTACGAAAAAGGTGGAATAAACTGCCTAATTACGAGGTCTATTATGTAGCGAGTCAACTGCAATATGTCGCCAAATGGCTCTCAGATTAATCGACCCCTGAATCCAGGCTGTTTAATCAAGATTGTGCCCCATTCTATCTAAAAGAGATGATCTGGCTGCCCAAGACAGACATGAAAGAGCGCCCTAAAATGATGTTGCTTGGATGGAAGATCTGGCGCCGGGCATGCCAGATGATGGAAAACCCATTCCCATGCTCCCCGCAGATACCGTTGGTTGCACTGACAGGAGGAGATTAGCAGCTACGGATGACAATTAGGAACCACTGGGAATCGTTGGGGCTGGTAACGATGGCAGATATTTGGTGAGAGGGGACTATCATACATTTTGGAGAGTTGGGAGAGGAGGTGGGATTACACGTGGGCCAGTATATCACATATCTCAGAATGGTGCAGAGAATTAAGAAAACATGGCCTGAAACGATAATAGAAGAAGAACCAGACGCTACCATAGACACAATATATGATACTGCAGAAGGAGGGCATGAGATCTCTAGATTGTATGAAATGATGATGTCTAAAGTTGGGAAAAGAATTAATACAACTAAGACTAGATTGGGAAGCGGAAGTAGGAGCTCCGATAGAGGACCGGATGTGGGAACGTGCCCTGGGGTACCATAAGAAGGTGTCCAGAAACGCAAGATTAAAACAGATACAACTATATGTTACGCACAGGGCATACATGACACCCCTGAGGATATCGAGGTTTGAAAATGCAGGGCGACAAACATGTCCTAAATGCGTCGAAGAACAGGCTGACATGGTACACATGTTCTTGTCATACCCGGTAATTGAGCGATTCTGGGGTGAAGTGGCGCGGAGACTTGCGGAAAAGGGGATCACTATTGTCATAGATTCAGCCTGGGCCTGCTTGCTGGAGGGGCTCCTCAGATCGCAGAAACTTAAACATGTCAATAAACTAAAAGATCTAGCGTATGTGCTAGCAAAACGAAGGATTACCATGGGATGGAAGACCTGTCATAGGCCACGGGTGGAGATGTGGTGGAAAGAGTTGCAGAGGTTGGCGGAGGCAGAGACCACGGTGTGGCAAGAGGCAAGTAACATTGGGGGAGAGGAAGAGGTGGGAACCCTGATGGCATGGAGATTGTTGATAGTGGAACTATTTGGAACGATACAAGATCGGACAGAATCCACGGAAAATGAAACCCTGCTACGCGGGCCGGATACAGAGTGACTGGAATGAATAGGCTCGCAAGGGGGGGTGGGATAAGGGGAGCAGTGACCAAATTATGCAAAGAACAATGTGCACAATTGTACTGGTGATAACTGCACTGCGTGTTTGGCTTGTATCAATTTTGTTTGTTTGAATTTAATAAGAACTGTTTAAAAAAAAAAACAGGACTCAAAAAGGGAAGACCCTCCACTATGAATCCGCACCTTGGACAATATCTCACTGGTAACATGGCCTCACCTCGGCCACCCGAGGGCAGGAAACAGTGACCAGGAACGTGTCCCACTTCCGACAGATGTCGCTGACTCTATGGGAAGAGGCGAACATGAACTCCAGCCCCACAGGAGCACGCCCCACGGCGAGTGGAAGACCAGATGAGGATCCAACTCGAAAGTGCCCAGATCCAGAAGAAAGAGAGAAGAGCACGGCCATGCCCCGAACCCAACAACGAGAGAGAGGGGAACACTACTCACTACTCACTCCGAAAACGACTAGTGCCATCAACCAGACTGCAAGGCTATGTAGTGAACGGCCTCTACTCTCGCAAGGGAAGCTGAAATCACAAGACGAGCACCACCAAGAAGTCAAAGAAAGCCCCAATTCTATTGTTCCAATTTTGACAATGTGTTTGTTCTCCTATGTTCACTGTTTGTTTTGTTCATCCAAAGTTAGAAAGGGATGTGATATCCATGTGACAAGGGTCATGTGGACGAGTAAATAAAAGGAGGAGGAAAGCCTGCGAAGGGCAGTCCCCGTTCCAGGTACCAGCACAACTGTGTCCCGTGTCTTCTCGGGCGCACCAACGTGCCACGCAGCGGCCCGCTCCAGGGCAGCACTTCACACTAGAGTTCTTAATGCTAGCCACAGCGCTTCGTGGTCTGACAAATCCCTTCGCACGTCGGCCCTATTCTTTAGCATAATGATTGCTGGAGTTTACCCATCTGTGTTGTGCACCCTATTCATCAGCAGTTTTGCAGAATAAATCTGAAATGTGATTTGTCGAGATGATCCTTCTAGAGGAGCACAGCCAAACGTGCCCAATGATCTCTCTCCACCTGAAACCCATTGGACAGGGCTGCCTCTGGAGGAATTTCACATCATCAAGTTTTCCATAAACAGAGCTGGTGGTGTAGGACTCCAGGGTGGTTCTAGGTGTTTTTACAGAAATTATTTTTCACTGCAGAATTTTACCGCAATTTATTACCAATTGTTTCTGCCACTCAACACAGGGAGATGCCAAAATCCCATCCTTTATTGTTCACCACTCAGCCCGGCCTCTACCCATACCATATTGCCTCACCCAAATACTCATCCAGCGCTTTTTTAAAATTTGTTTATTTATAACACAGCACATCGGAAAACATATACATTAACATTTGTTTGCAAACCCTCGAAATGCATATGAATTGACATTACCCCTGTCCCTTCTGCATTACCCCTAGATGGGTCTTATCTCCCAGTCTCATTGGGTCGGACCAGGCAATGAGTGTTTGCTGGTTAACTGGAGGGCTCTCGCGATCAAGCGTGGCTTATAGGTCAGGGCCGGGTAGTTCAGGTCATAGTCTAACAACAGTGAGCAAATGTTCATAAAACGATGGAGAAGGCTCGCTATGGCAGCCGTGACCTTTTTGGCTATTGGGATGTCCCAAATTTTGATCCACCAAAGGGTAATCAGTGGGCCTTCCGCGGACTTCCAGGTGCGTGCCACCATACATTTTTGGCCGCCAGCAGGAGTTGGGTTATCAGCGCTGCCTTCTGTCCTGTCCTTGGGTAGGAGCCTGGGATCGGGATTCCCAGGAGGACCTGCTCGGGGGCCAGCGGTATTGTCACTTGGGTAATCTCCTTTATTGCGGCGAGGCATTTGGACCAGAACACCCTTACCTTAGGGCATGTCCACCACATATAAATATAGGATCCTGGAAGGCCGCAGAGGTGCCAGCAGTTTGGGTCCAAAGCCTGCTGGAAGTGGTGAAGGCGGGGGCGAAATACCAGCGCAGCAGCAGTTTGTGGGCGCATTCCCGATTAGTGATGCAGGGGGAGGACGTGCGCGTTCTCGACCAGATGTCCATCCAGGTATGGTGCTCTATACCGTGACCTAGATCTGCCTCCCATTGGGTCATATAGGAGGGCTTAATGCGGAACGGGTCCTCCTACAGTAGTTTATAGAGGGCCGAGATCCTCGCCCCGGGCCAGCAGGTCATTTACTGTGAGCTCTAGTGGGCAGGGGTTCCAGTTGCTGCTGCTCGAGTCTGGGGTGGGCACCAATGCCTCCAGGGCGTAGGTGAACCTGTCTGTTTCCGCAAGTTGGAAGATTATTTAGCATTGTTCGAAGGTGCGAGGGGTGCCCCCTTCGAAGAGCTGCCCCAGTGAATTCTAAAGTTCATTGGGCAGGAGCCCGGGGGAGAAAGCTGGGTTAAGGAAGATTGGGGAGATTGATTATGCTCAGGTCCCCTGGGATACCTTTGTGCCTGCGGCCCAATCCCAGGCCCTTATTGATTGTTTTGTGGAGCTCAGCATGCCTGGCCAGGCTCAGCGCAGTGCAGAGGGAATAAACAGAAGAAAGCGGAGGGGGAGAGAAATGCAGGATTGTTCGATCTCCACCCATTTCGGGCGCCCCAAAGCGATTCCCCATGCTTGAAAGTGGGCCAGCTGTGCTGCCATTTGATATTTGCGGAAGTCTGGGACCCCCAGACCTCCCAATTTCGCACTGCCCATCATGGTTCTTCAGGGGATACGCGTGCTTTCTTGCCCTGCCAGATAAAGTCAATCATTTTCCGTTGAAGCCGCTGCAGAGGGGGGAGTGGGATTGAGGCGGGAAGAGAGGAGCAGGTGTAAAGGAACCGTGAGAGAAGGCTTGTTTTGTCATGCCGTGATGCGGCATAAGAGGGAGATCTCTTGCGACTGCCAGCGGTTGAGGTCCTTTTCCATTTCTCCAAAGAGGGGGGGAAGTTTGTCTGATACACTCTTGCTGGGTTGGGCGGGGATCTGGACCCCTAAGTATGGGATAGATTTGACGCTCCATTGGAGTGGGCTTTGCTTCTCTAGGGCTTCGCTCGGGCCTGGGCCCAGTCCCATCCCCAAGGCCACCGATTCTCCAAAATTGATGGTGAAACCTGCTACCCTCCCGAAACTTTGGATTTCGGCAAAGGCCGCCTTAATGTCAGTAATGGTCAGGAACACATCGTCTGTGTAGAGAGCAATCTTATGTTGGGCGGGGCCTATCTGAGGGCCTCTGATCCAAGGGTTTCAGCGCATGCATTAGGCCAGGGGTTCCATGGCCAAAGCGAAGAATAGGGGGGACAAAGGGCATCCTTGTCTCGTTCCACATGTGAGCGGGATCAGGTCCGACAAGAGGCTGTTGACTCACTGCCGAGTCTTGGGGGCTTGATAATTTGCTAAGACCATTCTCTGGAAGGTCGGGCCAAAGCTGAAGGCCTCAAGGGTGAGGCGTAGATAAGTCCAATCCACTTTGTCAAAGGCTTTGGTTGCATCCAGAGCCAGCAGGGCGAGCCAGGCGTAGCTTCTCGCGTTCCGCAAATTGGATCACCCCCTGTGGGTCGGAGGCCTAGGATGGTATTTCTTTTCTTCACTTTGGCCAGCTTGTTTGCCAGCAGCTTGTTAGCTTTGTTATTATTGACATAGTACCGTTGTTTTGTTCTGGTTAATAGATTCACTGTGGCATTGGCGTAATGCGCCTCCAATCTCTTTCTTGCCATCTAGAGGGCCCTATAAAATTTCGGGGACCAGCCCTTCCGCTTGTGAGTGGCTTCCGCTTCTCGGACCTCAGCTTCCAGGATGGCGCGGGCCGCCTGTTTTTGTTTATGGAAGGCTGCGCCTTGGGCGATCAGTTCCCCTCTGAGCACTGCCTTCATGGCGTCCCAGGTGTTAGCTGGTGAGGTATCCTCGTCACGGTTTTCCATTAAATTTATTTGTATTGTTCTGTATTGTTCTGGCAATGGTGTCCCTCACTGCCATGTCACCCAGGATAGGGTCATATAGCTTCCATCGGCGTTGAGGAGGGGTGGGAGGGTGTCACCGGGTTGGGAAGCTCACAAGATTAGTGAGACTGGGGCATGGCCTGAGAGGATCCGGGGGCCAATGGAGATGTCGTCTGTGAAGGCCAGGACCTGGAGGGAGGCCAGCAGCAAGTCAATTCTAGAGAAGGTGCGTATGAATAGCAGGTGAAGTCTTTCTCTTCCGGACATAACACTCCAGGTGTCAACGACATTCAGCGTCCGAAAAAGGTGGAGCAGGTCTTTTGCCAGTTATAGGTCCCTGGGTGGCGGGGGGTGCGATCTGTCTTTGAGAGGGTCTGGGGCTCCGTTAAAGCCTCCCCCAATGACGACTTGCCCTTCAATGAATGGGAGGAGGGACTTCTCTAAGTCTCGCTAGAACCATTCCTGATGCTCATTCGGAGCATAAGGGTGCAGAGTTGGCCAAAGATGATGCATTTGATTGCGATGAAGCGACCCCTCCATCGTAGCGTGACTAGAACCTGTGGGCTCAGGTCCTTTGCGAAAGGAATGGTGGTGTCTCCCTTCTTGGTGCTGTTGGAAGCCAGGAATTGTAGAGGAAAGAGACTTCTGCGCAGGCGGGAGAAGTCCGCCGGGATTAGGCGAGTCTCTTGCAGGAAAGCTACTGAGGATCCCTCATCCTGTAGCATTTGCAGGATGGATTTCCTTTTCGGAGGGGAATTTAGGCCTCTGCCATTTAGGGTGGTCAACTTCAGTTTCGGTTGTGGGGGCAGGCCCTCCGAGCTCTCTTGCTGCGAGAGGGAGGGCTGGGGGGGGGGGGAGGAGTCAAGTCAGCCATAGTCCTGAGAGGCAAGCTGCTTTGGGTTCTCCTGAGGCTGAGGGTTTTCAAGTAGGCTCCAACAGGAGGTATAAACTGCTAACATAGGCCTCCAACAAGGGGCCAGAACTGCGGCCAGGGGGACCGGATTTAATATATTGGTGCACCCCACGCCACCCAGGCTGACATCAGCCAACATGGTTGAATTTCACTCCAAGGGTAAAACCGCGACATCCACCTTGGAGGAGGGTATGGACCGCGTGGGGCCCGCAGCAGGCTTCAGTAAGCAGAGTTGGTTCCAATGCTGAGTTCTTTAGGCGTTTAGTTGATCTTTATTTAGGTTTGCGGCTTCTCTGCACTCTTGTCCAGGGGGTACGGCTCGGCTTGGGGGAAGCTGTACCTCACTTGGGAATCTTTCGGCCGGGGGAGGACAACCCCGTGCCCCGTGGGGAGCCGAGGTGCAGGATTGATGCTGCGTCGTCGAGGTGGCTGATGGTTCGTGGGGTGCCATTGTGCGAGAATTTTAGAGACTTCAGAAACAGCCACCGGCAGCGGATCTGCTGGTCTCGGAGGAAGAGCCTGAGTGGACGCAGCATTCTGAGCTTCTGCAGGGTTAGAGGGGAGAGGTCCTGGAATATCTGGAGATGTGAGCCCTGAAAAGATAGTTTGTCGCATGTGCGACCTATCGCCCAGATGGCCTCTTTGCTGGTGTAAAAATTGACTCTCGTGATTACTACCGGGGGAGGGGGAGGTGGTTCGAGTCGGTTCCTCGATGTGGGCGCAATCTGTGGGTGCGATCGAGTAGGAGTTGAGTCTCATTCAGGTTCGGCAGCAGCGACTGAAGAAATTGCCCACGTACTCGGGTAGCTCCCTGTCAGGGATTGAGGAAGGCACACCTCGGATGTGCAGTTTATTGCGGCGGGAGCGGTTGTCCAGATCTTCCTGCTTGAATTCGAGGATGTCAGTTCTGTCCATTAGGGTCTGGATTGTGCGTTGCACTTCCGCCAGTGAGTTGGAATGTTCTATGGCTAGTTCTTCAGATTCCCCCATACTGTGTTTGATGTTACTGACTCTTTGCTCTGTTTGTTCTAGTTTTGCAGTAAGTTCCGACATGCAGGATCTAAACTCCGCTTTGATATCAGACATGAAGGCTTGGAGGTCTTCTTTGGTTGCGAGGGTCTCTTTATCATCTGGTGCTTTTTGAGGTGTGAGTTTAGGAGGGTTGTTGGGGAGAATTCTCATTCTATGGCTCATTTACCTTAACTTTAGAGTCCCGCAGCAGCTTTGCTGGATTTGAAGGGTTTGTTTTTTTCTCCTGCTAAGAGTGAGACTTTTTCCCACTCTTGGGCAGGTTGCTACGTGCGTTTTAGGCTATTTTTGTGCTCATAGTCTTCTGGGTTTTTCTCACCCTCCTAGAGATCATCTTTTTACATGTGTGTTACACAGCACCCTCAGTGCAGTGACACAGGGGTGTCATAGTGACCCCCAAACATAGACTCCATACTCTGGGACTGACTACTGTCTCCCAGGGCATGTAAAGTCCCCATTGACTTTACTAGTCAATATTTATGAACTAAACCAGCACAACACATCTTACTATGGAAGTACTAGGAAGGGTTAATAGTTTTTCCCTGGGGTTCATTTTCGAGAGGGTACCGTACAGTTCCTCTCTCAAAAGTTTCTGGCTGGTGGCAGTGGTTACCACCGTAAATATTCCACCGCGAATATTTCCCTATGGGATTTTCCCATTGTTCGAGGCTACCAATTTTATGACAGCCTCTAACACAGCCGGTTTATTTTTATATTAACTTTACTCCATTAGGTTTTATTTGCCAGAACTTTAATAATAATTCTTTCTCGGGTCTTTCTCCGAGATCCTAACCAAGGTCGGGGATCCTTTGTTCATCCTTTTGGCGAGCTTCTGCCAAGAAGCCCTCCTTTCGGCGCCACTGAGTCTGTGGTAGACCCATTGTGTGGGAGGGGGCGTAGGCCCCCTGGACAGGGTTGCCTAAGTAACCCATGTCGCACTCGGCCCCGATAGGCTGGATAGGCATCCCGTCAGGATGACCACTCCACTGTGAGCGACAGCTAGGCTGTATGAATGGGGGGGTTTTCTACATAAAAGCAGGGTCCTGAGGACTGGAAGAGCAAGACGTCGCCACTGGAACTAAGAAGCTGAAGAGGAGAGCAGCCAAAGACATCTGCAACGACTGAACCACCGGTGAAGCCCTGCTGCAGCGTCTCACCACTTTTCTCCACACGACGAGAGAAGATCTTCATCTGCAAGAGCCTTCTTCCATTGAGCTTGTGGGACCAACCAGTTTGCCAATCACCTTCCAGGACCTGCCTTGGTCGAATCGCCAGTGCCCTGCACTCGGAGACCGGATTGCCAGGCACCCGACCACCACGACCGTGATTTAAAGGAGCGTACCTTTTAATCAGTTTCAGCATCACCGCGGCTGGCTTCTTCCCTGGGCAGTGCAGTAACTCGAACCTTCCTCCACAACGAGAGCATCTCTTCCTCTGCTGGACACGAACTGCAGGAACTGCCAGGAACCACTGCCACTGCAGGAGTTGCTTCTCCTTTTTCAGGTACATTGTTCCGCCAGGCCTCACGTTTTCGAGGGGTACTGCTAAAGGTGTTTGAAATCCTTTACCTACCTCCTGGGTTGGCCGCCCCAATCGACTAACATTATCTTTTACCTTCTACACCCTCCTTTTGAAACGTTAAACCAAAGACTTGACTGCAGCTACTAGAACAGTTTGATCCTGGGCCCATTGCCCGGTCCCACTAACTCGGGCACAGGCCTATTGACTTTGGCTAAATCTGTTACAACTGCCTTCACTAGATTGCTTTTCATCCTCAACTGTGTTGGTGCACCAGAAAACCTTTATAACCACTCTTCCTTCCCTCTTAAGTATTGTTGAAGTGCCATTTTGCTCAGTTTTCACCTAAGTATGACTATTGCTAAAGTGCTACCTTGCCTAACTTGTTCACAATCCACTTGGGAAGTGTTGCTAGTGTGTTTAAGAGGTTATCTCTGTATAACTTGTTCTTTCCCTCCCTTTTGAGAAATTGTTAGAGTGCCATTTCTGCTTAGTTTACACTGTGCTAGTTTGCTCAGTTTTCACTCTGGCTCAAACTTGTCTACATTTATATAGGGAGTGGTGTATACTTTTCTTGACTGTTTTAATGTGCTTTGATAATTGTGATTGATGTGTTGAACTAGAAGTGTGTAAAATAAATATATATATTCTTTTTAATACAAAACTTTGGTCAGTGTTTCCTTGTGCCATAGTATTGTAGTCCTATTGTGTAAACCCTGAATGCTGCTCATCTCCCTCTTGAGATAAGTCTGACTGCTTAGCCACAGCTACCAACTAAATCTGTGTGGTACGGACTGATACCAAAGGGGATTTATTGCATACACCTGTAGTCTTAATCTTCTGTATTGCTCCCTAAGTGAACTGCACAGGATTCTGCCTAACAAGGGTCTGCTTTCTTCCCCTTTTCCGTTGCCAGCAGCATGGCAGAAATGTATGCAGATTTAGGAGGTTTCAGAGATTTGGCCATGGCTCCAGGGTAGGGGCGACTCCCAGCGAGCTTTGCACGATGTTAGAAATGTTAACTGGCGGGTAGGGTGCTAGTTGACCCGTAGAAAGTCCCGAGATGCCAGTTCAGGAACCACACTATCTAGCTATAGTGGCAGCAGGGGGAGGGGGGTTAGAGTGGAAGAGAGGGTGCTGTTGGAAGGGGACATTAGGGAAGATGAGGTGTGGAAAGCAATAGCAGAGCTCCAGTCGAACAAAGCACCGGGCCCAGATGGGTGCACGGCTGCATTCTATAAGAAATACACGCGCGCTGTGACCCCTTTCTTAACAAAGTTATTGAATACATTTAAGGATGAAGGGATGTGATCTAGTCTATGAATGAGGCCAAGGTTCTAGTCTTCCACAAAGCAGGAAAAGATCCATCCCTACCAGGATCACATCGCCCAATTGGATTAATCAATTTGGACTCAAAACTGTATGCAAAAATATTAGCAGCTAGATTGTCACCGCTCCTCCCCAAATTGATAGAAAAGGACCAATCAAGATTTATCCCGGGCCGACAAACTCACGATAATCTGAGGTGAATAATACACCCGGTAGAGAAGATTGGAGTCAAGCAAACCCCGGCAATTCTACTAACCTTAGACGTCAAAAAGGCATTTGACAGGGTGGAATGGTCAATGCTGTTTCAAACCTTAAAATGTATGGGGCTCGGGGCACAATATATGAAAATGATCAGGGCTAACTATAATACCCCCTCAATTATAATTGCCATAAACGGGGACGTCACGGGCAGAGTGGAGTTAACAAGGGGCACTAAGGGGGCGTGGCTAGAGGGCCATGTAGGCAGACGGGTTCCCGGAGAAGCTCCTGTCGATCCTTCATTGATTTGTGCAAAAAAGTGTGCCCAAATGTGGCTGTAACGATTGAGAATATGTATACATACATATGAAAAAGCGGAGTGTGACTGGAGTATGTTTTGTGCTCGCAGGAAGTCTTGGTCTCAGAGCTTTGTGCTGAAGAAGATTGGGGAAGATTCGCAGCCTGTAGATACAAAATGGTGAAGTGACGAGAACAAAGGAACGGCACAACACGACGGACCATCGAGAAGCCAGCGGCGCGAGGATTGGCGGTTAAAGGCACAAAACATTGTGCAAGAGTGGATACGAACCAGCAGAGCAGAACATGCCCTACGCGGCACCAGGGAATCATAATAAGGGCTGGATGTGCTGACCGGCACGGCGTGTGATCCATGCGATATCAGCTGCGCATAAACAAGGTCAGGCGACGTTGTAGCCTCGGACCGGCAGATCAGAGCATACACACAACGGCTGCCGGTAGCAGACCGGCAGCTCGTTAACAGTGTTCCAACACAAAGGAGGAGGAAAAAAAAAAACACGAGGTCTGAGGGCACGGACACACGCCTGTCGGGATTCCAGCTGCCAAAGCACCAGAGAGATACACAGTATTGCTGCCGTTCAGAGCAGCTGGGAAGCACGGGAATTGTGCGGCAGCAGCGTGCCCAGGAACAGATCACTGTGGGCACGTTAGGTGTGAGTGATATAATGGCACCAGGGTCCAGCTACTGAACTGTGCAATGGACGCATTGGGGCAAGCGAACAAAGAGCAGGGGCTGGAACAGGCACACGGCAGCTAAGGAGGGGAAACAGACTACTGATGCACATGAGCCGCAGGAGTGCAACAGAGGTGCAATCGACCCCTCATAAGCTTCGAAGGGGAACCTGTGCTGTGAGCTGCCCCTGCTGGGAGGAGAAGTGCCTTAAAGACTTCAGTGATGCACAAGCACTCCACGTGTTGAAGGAACCAGTGCAGTGGATGAGGAGGAGCGGTGTAGCACACCTTCGGCCAGTACGACCATATACCCAGATAGCTACAGGAAGTGCGCGCTGCACTAAGGTACTACAGTGACACCCTTGGCAGCACTGGGGAGCGGATCACAGGGCACGCAATGGCCCATGTACACCACTGCAGCGCACAGGAGACGCACTAAGAGGTTGGAGAAGCAGGGGGGCGCTGCAGCTCCTGTTGCGTTGGGTTAGGCACAGCCTTCCTGAATGCAGTTGGTATGGACAAGCAAAACGCCTCATATGGCTCTGCCATATGAGGTGTAACACAAGGAGAGGCAGTCACACTGTATGTCCGGCTACACGTCTATTGGAAGACAACGTGTAGGGGGGAGTGAAGCGGATCCCCACTGTCAAACCAGACCATTCACGCGACAGGATACTAAGAACAGCGGAGACGGCCCATGGGTTGTGTGAGCAGACCACGGCAGACGATAAAACAGAGTTCCACGGAAGCACCTGGGAACCTGCACGACAGAGCGGCCAGAGACGACAGAGCAATCAGAGGAGTAATGATGGCGTCAAAACAGGTTAAATCAGAGGCGAAACAATCTTCTTTGGACATTTTCACCAAACCAAACCAGTCTGAGGATGCAGCGAAGGCAGCAGAACTGAGCACACCAGGGAAAGCAACTACATTACGGGGGGACCAACAAATACTAGAGGCCATTGCCGATCTGAAATCAACCTGTGAGTCCAAACTTGACAGCTGTGGCGGAGCTAAAAACATCCCTGGAATTTAAGATAGACGCTGTGAGTGTAGACGTCAACCTCCTAAGGCAAGAAGTCAGAGCTGTAGCTGAACGCACAAGCGGACTGGAGAAAGAGGTGAAGGCCAACACAGAGTCCTGCACAGAGAGCGCGAAAGCAATCGACGCATTGCAACAACGAGTGAGTAACCTGGAAAGCAGAGCTGATGAGGCTGAAGGAAGATCGCGTAGAAATAACATACGCATAGTCATGCACCCTGAAGGAGAGGAAAGCTTGGACCCGATGAACTACATAGAGAACATGTTACTGCAGGAAATCGGTGGTGGAGTGCTCACTCACGGGTTTGCTGTAGAAAGAGAGCACAGGGCCCTATCCAGGAAACCGCCGCCAGGAGCTCCGCCCAGGTCGATCATCAGCAACATTTTAAACTATAAAGACAGAGAAAATTTTGGAGCATTTTCGCAAAGGAGGAACAATTAACAGAGCGTCGGCGTCTAATACGGCATACCCGGATTTTACCTTCCTGGTACAGAAGCAGCGCCTGAGTTTTGTGGCAGTTAAGAGAAGGTTGCGAGAATCAGGCTTGAAGTATAGACTGCTATACCCAGCGAAACTGAAAGTTCTGCTCAAAGACAAGGCAGTTTTTTTTGAGACACCGGAGGATGCGGTGGAGTGGATGGACAAGATGAACTGCCCAGAGGACCCGGAAGACCAGACAACGAGCGGGAAGGATAAGTGGACCAGCATTGTGTCAGATGTGCTGTGGGATTAATGTGTGTGAGTAGTGTAAAGATTAGCTAAGTATCAATGACTTTGAGACTCAATCGCAAATAGACTTGAGCCCGTTGAAAGACTGAGTACCCATAGTAGGGGCGTAGACGCCCCCCATAACTGGCACCAAAGGGTTGGCGGAATGCGAGACGCATAGAGAAATATTACGAGAGAAAACCGAGTAACACAATGTTAACCCCAATAGATAGTTTAGTTCGGATATTAGTAGTATAGTATCCCCCTGCTGCGACCCGAGTACCAGTGAGTGCTGGGAAAGGGACGAGATACTTGGGAAGGCTAAGATCCAGGATGGAGCTGGGCAAAAGTTGAGTAAGGTTGGGGTTAGGTGGGTTTGGGGAATTGTGGTAGTTATTGAGAGTAAGGCTAATGCCAGGGGGAGGGGAGGGCAGTCTGCCGGGGTAGTTGGAAGGAGGAAAGTGGTGGGGAGGGGGGGGGAGTTAGGGGTGTTGGGAGGAGGAGAGCACACAATCATAAGCCAGTCCTTAAGAAAAGAAGGGCGGGAGCAGAGTCAGGAGGAGTGGGGAATCGTTGACATGGGGGTCCTGAAGATAGTGACCTGGAATGTGAGAGGGCTAAACAGTTACATTAAACGGAATAAGGTCATGATGTACCTGAATAGACAGAAAATAGACATTGCATTGTTACAAGAAACCCATCTGACCAGGGATAAGCTAGAAGTGGTGAGGAGGAAATGGAAAGGGACTACAATAGGCGCAACATATTCTAGGTATGCTAGGGGGGTTATCACGTGGATAGCACCACATGTTCCGTTTAAATTACTCCAACATATGCAGAGACGGATGGCAGAATGGTATTGCTTAAAGGGTTAGTGGAAAACAAAGAAGTGAACATTAGCAATATATATGCCCCGAATAATGATACCACGATATATTTCAGGAACCTATACGCTAAGATCAGTACATATATGGAGGGAGCAGTTATACTAGGAGGGGACTTTAACTGCACTCTAGACCCGAAACTTGATGGATCAGATGAGAAGGTTGTCAAGACCACCCCAGTGGCGAAGGCCCTGGGGGCCCTTTTGAATGATTTCCGATTGGTAGATGTGTGGAGAATGATTAATCCACAACACAGAGTACTCGTACTCCTCAGCCCTGCACAACCTACAGACCCGGTTGGACTATATATTTGCTGCCAGCGAAGTAACAGGAGGTATGAAGAGCGCGGAATATAAGGCTGCAGTCCTCTCAGACCATGCACCGATGATCGTAGCGTGGCAGATTGTTCCGCCTAGGTCGAGAATCCCGACGTGGAGGCTCAGGGCCGAGGCATTGAGAGACACAGTATTCAGGGAGGACCTGAGGGCGGTAATAAAGGACTACTTTGAGCAGAACACAGTAAGCGTGAAATCAGCCGGTACGTTGAGGGAAGCATTCAAGGTGGTGGTGAGAGGGGAAGCAATATCAAAATCGAAAGGATTACAGGGTGGCATAGTAAGGGAATTGCAGGACACGGAAAAGAAGATAGAGGCTAAAATGCAGAAGGGAGTAAGCTCTCCAGGGGAGGCTGAGGTCATACTTCACCTACAGGAAAAATGCAGAGGCCACAGGGAGAGATTAAGCAACTCGAATTACAGGAAATATATCGAAAAGAAACATGCAGAGGGGGACAAACCGGGCAGGATATTAGCCTGGTTATGTAGAAATGAATCCCCCAGACAAGCGATTAGGGAAATGCAATGGGGGGATGGGTGGCTAGAAGACACTCATGAAGGAGTGAACTAATTCATTTATGAATACTACCGGAAGCTATATGCAAACACTACTGGGGAAGGGGAAATAGACATATTAGACACACTGAGATCAGCTTGCCTAAGCTCGGGGAGGCGGAAAGGGAGACCATGGAGGCCCCACTTACGCAAGAGGAGTTAGAGCGGATGATCCAGACACTACCCACAAACAAGGCCCTGGGGGCAGATGGCCTCCCAAGCGAGTTCTATAAAACATATAGGGCAGATTTGCTTCCACCGATGTTAGCCATGTTGAACGAGGCATTTGGTAAAGGAAGGCTAACTGAGACTCTTAGGGAAGCGATTATTATTCCGCTCCTCAAGCCAGATAAGCAAAGCACAGACTGCAGATCTTATAGACCGCTCTCGATGCTCAACCAGGACAGCAAGATACTCACTGCAGTGATGGCTAACAGATTAAGGCTGGTAATAAACAAACTTATACATCCTGACCAGACGGGGTATGTCCCGCGCAGGTGTATCTCCGACAATCTCAGGAGGCTTCATCATGTCATAGACCAGACAGATGGGAGCCCCCAAGAAGTGGCAATAGTCTCACTGGATGCAGTAAAAGCCTTCGACTCGGTCAAATGGGCTTGGCTGATGGCTGTTCTGAAGGAATATGGGATGGGACCGGTGTACTTGAAGTGGGTCCAGTTGCTATACAGCGAGCAGGTAGCTTGAGTCCGAACAGGATCGATCACATCAGAACAGTGGATTCTGAGCAGAGGCACCAGACAGGGATGCCCCTGGTCCCCGATGCTCTTCATCTTGGCACTGGAACCTCTAGCAATATATCTGGAGGAAACAATATGGGGAGATGGGAATCAGCACGAAAGGAGGACAGCATCTGATATCATTGTACGGAGATGATATGTTGCTATATTTAAAATACCCCGAAGAAAACCTACAATATATTTTAGGAATAATTAAACGATATGCGATACTCTGACATAACGATCAATCCTAAAAAGTCAAGCATATTCCCCCTAGGTAGATCTGTTGGAATACCACCACACGACCGGCCAGTGTTACAGATAAGATGGACGATGGATACTTTTAGGTATCTGGGGTGGATATATATCACTGTTAGGACAGTTTTTCTGAAGTCCAACTAAGGGCTTAGCAAAACCATTCTACTGAGGCAGTACAGGACTCCACTCTTAGTATAAGGCTGTGCCACCTGAGTTCGGGGTAGCGTAGACAGAGCAGCCAGGCTTATCTTAGGAGGGAGAGAGGGCAGTAGATACAGTACAAATGAAATTGTCATACAGATGATCCAAAGAAACACAAACACTATGTATTGTAAAAATAAAGGATTTATTTAAATACAGGTAGGCCCAGATAAATCTAGGGGTTAAGTAAGTACTAACACATTATATGGCATCACAATATAACACAACACTATACTTGAAAGTACACAGACCCAAGTATAAACCTTATTTGGAACACCTAACAGCAGTTCTAGGGAAATCAAAACCTTGTTATACACATTTAGTATAGGTCAGGCCTATTCTTTGGGAGTAAATGACCAATGGTTACTTTTAGATTACTTTTGGTAATACAAGGACAGTAGGTTCTTCCAGTTGTACAGTGACTCTTGGAACAAATCACAAACAGTCAACTGGACAATATACTTTTGGTGAATAGTGAAACACTTATTCTAGGTGCAGTAAAAACCTATAACTACTTTTGTCATAACACACAGTTATACCAGGTGAGTAAAACCTAAGGATGTAATGTACAATTACAGATGCTTTGGAAATCAGGGAACCCCAGATTGAGGTAAGTAATAACTCTGGTAACTTGTTTTGGATGGCACACAGCTAACACAAGGTAAGTAAAACCAACTTACTTTAACTTCACAATGAAGGGGAAAGTAAAACCCAATGTCACACTCTACTGAATACTTATTCTAGGTAGGCAACAACCTAATGTATACTTATTAAGGACAGGCTAGCAGCAAGTCAGGAGAAGCAAGACCCAGTTGCAGAACACTCATATAGTTGTCCTAGCAGGACTAACCTGGTAATACGAACAGTTGGAGGACACTCATACAATTACCCTACAGGAATAATCTGGTGAAACCAACGCATTACTTTTGTAAAGAGGCACACCCTAATCACAGGAGAGTAAAATATCTTCACATCTACTTTCTTTTAGACTGGTAAAACAGTGGCTAAGGAAGAAAAGATGTAAACCATACTTTTAAGAATAGTGCATCACACATTCAAGATCAGTAAGAACTTTTGTAAGTGTTCACTCTGAGAATTACAGTTACCCACCAACTCTACAAGTAAGTAAAACACTTGATTTCTTTTCTAGGCAGAAGTCCCAATCCCTTCAAAGTCTTTCCCTTAGAGCATGAGTGTTCTCAGTAGCAGAAGGGGGGTCACTAGGACTAGTGACCAACAGGCAGTGTTAGAATAAGTTCTTTAGTAGCAAAAGTCAGAGTTTCCTTAGGATAACTGGCAAACAAGTGAGTACTTTACTTCTAGGGTTAGAAGAGGGTACAGGGGCTTCACAGAAGACACCCCAGCCGGATTCTAGCAGTGGGACTGGGTGCACTGGATGAGGGACCTCCCAATCACAGAAAACACCCCAGGACTACACAGAAATCCCAACAGGCTTAAGGTAAGTATATACCCAAGCCAACACAGTACCTCAGCAAGGAAGAAGAGATTGCAACAGGAGAACTTCAGGGACTGCAGCCAAATACCCGGTCAGTGGATTCCTTTTCCTGGAGACTGAACACAAGACCTCAGAAGGGACTTTGCAGCAGGGATCGATGAAGAATGCTCTAGGCAAGATTTCTCTCGGGGCTGAATGCGGTTTTGTGGGTTTGGCGCCTTTTCAAGGAGCACAGAAGAAGACAGAAAATCGCGGTTGAATTCTCGTCGTTTAAAAGGTCCAGCACTCTTGTGAGGGGACTTTTTGGACTCGATTCGTGTCTCTGGAGATACACCAGGATGCCCCCGAAGTTTCATCGAGATTCGGAATTCGGAAAACTGTGCACCGCACAGTGGCTGGTGGTTCCAGGGTATTGGGGTATTGCAAGAACGCAAGGTCGCAGCAACCGTGGGATGGCTCAAAATGTAGGTCTTCTCGAGTCTAGTGGGTCTCACCAGGTCCTGGGTTTGGGTCGTCGTTTTCGGAGACCCCAGGTCGATCGGAAGGAAGGGCTGCAGCAGGCTCCGGTTACACGGCAGGCTCTCCGGACGCTGGAAATCATTCCCGCCGCTTTTCCTTCGTCATCCTCTTCGGTTTTCTGTTCCAGTGGTCGACATGACTTCAGCTTCCAGGTTTCCAGTATTTATCAGTAACTGCAACACAACCTCTGCATTCTCTCCCCGCATTTTACAAGAAAGGGGCGGTTGGCTGTCCAACCAGGACAGCCAACCCCCCACTGGGATTTGGCCCAGTTGAAGGAAGGCATGAGACAAAGGAGGGGGAAGTTTTGGACTCCTCCCCCACTTCCTGTGCTTACAGACTGAATGGAGCCTGGGAGGGGGGGTCCAGGGGACTCCCGCAAAAGAGAAAACTCGAAGGAATTTCCTGCCCTGGATGTCAAGGGAAGGAACAAGAAACGACAAGAAACACTAAAATGGCAGAAAAAGAAGACAGGGGCCATTTTGGTAAAATGAGCATCCTTAGGTGCCTTTACTGCAGCTGTGATTACAGCCCGCGGTAAACGTGCACCAAATTAGTAAAAGGTATCACTGCCACCAGCCATTAAAGGTAAGCTTGTCACTGTAACAGAATTGTTACAGTTTAAATGTGAAAGGGGATACATTGCATCTCCAAAGCACTCCACATAAGGTGGGGTGTGCTGGTTTCACAGAATAAAATGTAAAAGGGATCCAAAGATCCTTTCTACCCTTGGGAACTGTAGTTCACTCAAGGTTAGCACAAGAAAGTTAAATGGGGAGCCCCTATGGCAACCCAGCAACAACAGGCACTTATTGCCAATAAGTTGTTAGACATGATAACTTTAAAAAGACACTATGGAGAGTCTTAAAAATGACACCCATAAAAAGAGTTAAAGATTGGGTGAGTGTGGAAAAAGGTTCCCACTCACTGATGTATTAATGAAAAATATCCCACTAGAAAAGCAAAAAGTTCTGGAGTTGAACCAGGAAAGGAAGATTTACCAGCTCTGTGGAAATCTTACCTAACAATCACAAAGTGGAGGATGAACACAAACTTAATACGGAGAAGGCAGTGACAAAAAATGGAACGCAGCATGGTATTCTGGGCCCGGTTGCCTTTGACCATGATGGGTAGTTGAATATGGTAGTATTACCCAGGTTACTACACTATTTTGAGAATGTTCCGTAGATGATACCTAAACGGTTCTTCACCAGAGTACATAGTATATGCAGAGGGTTCATTTGGCATAATTCTAGAAATAGCATAGCATTGTGGAAATTGCAAAACCCATACGAGCAAGGAGGGTTAGACTGCCTAATTTTGAAGTGTAATACTTGGCTTGGCTGGCACACAACTTCAATATGTGGCGAGATGGTTATCTGAGGACCCCACACCAGAGTCTAAATTGTTGGGATCGGAGTGTACACCTTACTTTCTGAATGAATGGATGTGATTGGCAGAAACACTGAATGTGAGAGAGCCCGCACTACTAGACCTGGGGAGGAAGATGTGGCGTAGAGCCTGTCAAGTGATGGGGAGCCCGCTCCCCTGCTCCCCACAGATACCAATTGGCATTGAAGGGGATGGATGAGCAACTGAGGAGGACTATTAGAGAGCACTGGAAACCGGTGGGAGTAACAACTATTGGAGATGTCTGGCAAGAAGGGGGGGGTGGAATTTGATACGCTAAGAGAGGAAACGGGTCTACACAGTGGACAATATATCACATACGCTAGGCTAGTGAAAATAGCAAAGGAAATGTGGTCAGAGGCAGAGCTGACCCGGCAACCTGATGCTGCCATTGAAACGTTTCAGGCTGTGTCTGATGGAGGCCATGAAGTCTCCCGAATCTATGAGCTAATGATGTCTAAATTTGGGAAGGAGGTGACCCAGACGAGGCGAGACTGGGAGGAAGATGGTGGGGGATCAACGGGAGACTGTCTATGGGTCAGAGTGCAAGGATACCATAAAAAAGTCTCAAGAAATGTGAGGCTGCAACAGATTCAGTTATATGTTACCCTCAGGGCGTATAAGGCCCCCGAAGAAGACTGCCAAGTTTACGAACGCCAAAACACAGACATGTCTGAAATGTGGCGAGGTTGATGCAGGGATGGTACATATGTTTTGGGCATGCCCTGACATAGCGAGATACTGGAAGGAGGTAGCATACCTCTTAGCAGGTAAAGGAATAAACTTGGATGTAGACTCTTTGTGGGCGTGCATGGTGGGTGGGTTCCCTAGACCACCGCTCAAACTCAAACATGTGATCAAACTTAAAGACCTAGCATATATACTAGCTAAACGCAGGATAGCGATGGGCTGGAAGGCAAGCAATAGACCGAAGGCAGGGGCCCGGTGGCAGGATCTCCTGAAATTGGCAGAGGCCAAAACAGTGGTGTGGAGAGAAGCGGTGGACAGGGCCGGGGAAGAGGAAGCGGGCACACTTACAGCCTGGATGCATTTGGTCGCCTCGTTGTCGGGGTCTGTTCAAGAGGAACCAGAAGAAGATAGCTCCTCGGACAGTGAGGGAAGCAGGACGCCCATGGAATAGGAAAGGAAGAGTTGGGGAGGGGGGGAATGTTGAGAAACTGTATTTGTGCACAGTGTTTTGGTGTAATGTATGATGATTGAGTTGAAACTAATAAAATGTTTTTTAAAAAAAGAAAAAAACAAGGGGCACTAAACAGGGATGCCTGCTGTCACCCCTCCTATATGCCATCTTCCTAGAGCCACTCTTAATCAGAATAAGGGAATCGCAATCCATAGCAGGGATAGAAATGGCAGGGACATAAGGTGGTAGCGTACGCAGATGATATGCTGCTCGCCCTCTCAGACCCGTCTCGCACCCTCCCGGAAGTACTTCAAGAATTAGAGAAATTAGGGCCAATCTCAGGGCTGAGGATTAGCAGAAACAAATAATTCTTGTAGGGGATAGAGGAGAGATTAACCGGGAAGCGGCCGCCCTAAATTTAAAGATAGTGGATGAAGGGATAAAATACTTGGGCATAACCCTCACGGCTAGGGTGGATCTCTTATACAGGGAAAATTATCCGGATCTGCTTGGGAAAATTAAAAAGGACATGGAGCGGTGGAATCCACTGGCGATCTCTTGGTGGGGACGGATTACCTCGATAAAGATGACCATTCTTCCAAAACTGGTATACTATCTTCAGGCTATCCAAATAAGCAATATCTTCATTCACATGGAAGAAACCACCAAAGGTAGCGAGGGCAGTACTCATAGATGCAATTCAAGAGGGGGGCCTGGCTCTTCCGCATTTCTACAGGTACTATCAGACGGCGCAATAATCGGTTTAAAAGGAATGGATGGGGGAGGAACAGCATAAAATCTGGGCAGAGCAAGACAGGGCGGTGGCAAGATCCCCATTAAGGGGGATGCTGTGGAAAGGGAAACAATTCAGGCACCCTAATCTCTGCATTAGTGAGGTCATGAGGGCCCCACTGCAAGCATGGGACGACCAAGCGCGGAAGGGCAGCCTAACAGAAGTGCCAGCCCCATTCACATCCATGTTTGAGAACCCAGATTTCCTTCTGGGAGTGGAAAAGGGGGCATACGGTAGATGGGAACAGGCGGGGTGCATGAAAATTGGTGCATGAAAATTGGAGAAATGATACAGGACCAGGATGTGAAATTGCTTGAGGTTTGTAAAATGCACCTAAATCTCAGGGAATCGGACAGATATAAATATGAACCGTTTTTTGGGTGCGCTTACACCTTTTCTGCGCCAATCAATTCATTCCTCCCGTTTGAAATGTTTGTATTTACAAAAAATGAAGATTCTAATCGAATCTGTGCATAAAGTGTTTATTTGTGATTGTGTCCTTTAGGATGACACGTGTTTCACATTATCTTGGAGAACAGCAATAACGAACAGCCTGGATTTGAAAAAGGCAAAGTTCTAATGCCGAAACATGTGTCATCCTAAAGGATACAATCACAAATAAACATCTTATGCACAAATTCGATTGGAATCTTCATTTTTGGTAAATACAAACTTTTCAACGGGAGGAATGAAATGATTGGCGCAGAAAAGGTGTAAGCTCACCCAAAAAACTGTTCTTGTACCAACGGAGTGGAGGAACTCAAAGTCTCCGTAGATGCATACACCGATGCGACACACATAAGGACACTTGGTACAATTGAACGAAATCAGGGAAAATATTTTGGTCGCGAAGGTACATCCATAAGATATCACCAAAAAGTTACTCAAGCGCAAACACTATAAATATGAACAGTTTAGGCACTGGCTCGCGACTCCATCCATTAAACAGGCGGCTGCCATCCCTAAACCACAGTGGGAGGAACTCTGGGGAAATATCCCTAAACTGACCCGCTCGGTCCAAATGAGGGAAATGTGGGTAAAGGTCATGACACAATGGCACTACACCCCGGTGAGGTTAAATACGATGTTCCCAAACGTGTTAAAACTCTGCTGGAGGCTGCACGGGGGAAGGCACTTGGAGACATGTTTGGTGGTAATGCAAGGGTATCCAGGGGTTCTGGGCCGAAGTGAAGACACATATGCAGGGAATGTTCCCAAATGTGGCCCAATTGGGAGAGAGGGTATGGCTGTGTGGGATTAGGGATTCAGTAGCGATGAAATACACAAAATCACAATGGAGAAGCTTTATGGGCCTGGTCATAGCGGCATGGGCAGCAATAGCCCAGAATTGGAAACAACAGGACAAGCCACTTGTATTTGGTTGACTACAGATGGTATGAACACTAGTGACAATGGAAAAGCTAACTCATTCCTTGCAGGGCACAAAGGGACCCTTTATGAAAGAATGGGGGAGTTGAGGGGTAGGGAGGGTGCTGGAATATCTCCAATGAGATGATAAGGAGCAATGGTGTCCACATAAAATAAGAATCTTGGACATTTTTGCGGCATGAGCGATCCCCACAGGGAAAGAGAAAGCAATCTTCCTGAGGGAAGGGGAAGGGAGGGGCTGGGGGAGAAATGTTGCTTGTGTGTTTTTATGTATGTGAAACAATAAAAACATACTTTAAAAAAAAAGAAATTGACAGAGACATTTAGATTTGGAGATGGATTCCAAAATATTAACGAGACCCGAAATGTACTACACACAGTAAAGGCTTTAATTGAAGACAGATTGCAGTGAAAACAAGAAACTAAGGCATTTTTGATCCTTCAACATTGTGAGGGATAGAAATATTAGATGACATGAACAAATTGTGTGTTTATAGATCCTTGAACGTAATTAACTGAAAGTGTATGACATAAATTGAAAAAGTTGCTAAAAAAAATAAAAATGCATTTTAAAACTGTTTTGTTAGCAATAGGATTGGGCGAAATTACCACCTGTGAAACAAAATTGGTGGAATTCAAAACAATTCTGTTTTGCCTACCGGGCACTTGTTCCCTGCTCTGCCACATGTCATTTTTCTTTTTTTACTTGGAAATTTAGTTTTTTTTAAATTTTCTTGGGCACGAACAAAAAACCTGAAATTTTTGTTTAAATCTAAATTTAAGGTGGAAAAACATGCGTAATTTACTTATTCACATGATACATTTGAAATAAAAAAAATGCTGAGCTAGAAGAAACTAGAAAGAACAAATGCCGCACAGCAAGCAAAATTTGGGGACTGAGCAAATTCTTCTCAGAATGAAAGCCGGGATCTCAAAGCTATATCAACTACTTTAAGTACAACGTTCACATAAAGATCCTTATATGATTGCATGGGAAAGGGAGGTGAACACACCACGTACCAAAGAGTCATGGGAAAAGATTGGGATCCGGACCAATTGCTCATCCCTGTGCGTCTCCAACAAGGAACGTGCATCCATAATCTTGTATAGATGATTCTTGTACCCAACATGTAAACATATCATGAAACAATCATTTCCATCTAAATGCTGGGGAAACTGCAGTGGGAATAGGAACATGTTGCACATGTGGTGAACCAGTCAGAAATCTCAGATATTTTGGAAAGATGCCTTGCACAAATTAAACAGATCACAAAAGCATTAGTACGCCTGGACCCACTGATGATATTTCTAGGGGTTGCCGATGAGGGGTCGTACCTCTTGAGTGTGGGGGTCCGATGTATTTTGATCACCCATTTGCTTATGGTGGCAAGAATAACATTGGTGAGATGCTGGAAAAACATGGTAGGGACACCCTGTTCAATTTACGGTAAATAGGATCTGCTGAGAAGGTGACATCTATTCTCCAGGGGCAGTTTGCCAAGTCTGTTCAGGAATGGGATCCGGTGCAAAACAATTATATTCATTTTCAACAATGTGTGATAAAACCAGCCGTGTTTGGGCACTTTTCTTTATTGTAGAAAGCTGGTAATGGAAATTCTCGAGTCTCAGCTTGAGATCACTGGAGGTTCATCTCCTGCTCGGACACTCAGGGATTGGCTAGGAGAGAATGCAGAACTTTGTATTCGTATGTTGCAGAATGCAGAGATGTGCTCTAGTGTAGAAATGGTGCCTGTATAGTTGGTACAGTTATGTTTATTGTCCCTTGAAAATAATACAAAAAGAATATTTGAATGCATATATTTGTATTTTAATGCATTGTGATTATAATTTATGAACATTTACAAACACAAAAATCAACAAAACCTCTTACCAACAGCATAGTACATGGAAGAGTTAATCTCACTGCAAGAGTAGTATTGATCTTTTCTGGCATTGCCACATCTACAATATACTTCACCGGCAGCTGTATGGTTGCCTATCATTCTTTCAATCAAACATACTGTCTTGCTTTGCCATGAGCCATTAGGGGTTAGGACTAGCCTCTTTTTTTTGGTGCCTGCTCTTCAACCCTTGCCATCCGATGATCTGGATAAATGGTGGTCCTGATACTTCGCTATTTTCCATTAACCTCAAAACGCAATGTTGCCAGGCTGATTACTACACTAGCCTTCTAAAATAGTTTGTGTTCCAATGCTCCACGAAAGATGCAGCAATGACCTCTTTGCATGCTGTTTTATGGCACATCCAGGTACTCTTTGGGGCCAGAACAGCCATCTCTTTTGCACGGTACATGACAGTCTCAACCGTGGGTGACAGTGTGTAGATCACTCACTGTATGCCCACTGTCTTGCTATTCTTCTCCAGTGATCCTTCACAAGAGCTGTGGTTTGGGGCAGTCCCACCTTCTGGTATGCCTGCTGGTGTCTGTGTGCAGCAGGCAGGCCACTCTCAACTGGTGAACCACTTTGGCTTCTAATTAGCACTTGCTGGACTTTTCTACCATAGAAAGACTCCTGACAGGATGATGGATGGAATGTGGTAGTATGTATAATGTTCAAATGTATATTCCCTCTCCTAGTTAGATAGATAACCGGAAAAGGTTACTGGGGTTAGTGAATGACCATTCTAACTTATGCTTATCTTACATTTGGTTGCCCGGAGAAACTGAATCTTGCCAAGCTGCATATAGATACTTGTACCTTATTCAGTTTTCAACAAAATAATATTGGAACATGAAAGCCCATCAGTGGGTCTGGGTCCCTGCTGAGATAAATGCCATCAAAAACTCCACTTGTATTATTTTAGTAACTTCTCTAACTTCTGTTCAGTCTGTGCAAGTAATTATGGAACTTGATGATATGAACCACCACCTCCCTCTCCCAGCAGCCTTACCAGTATGAGTTTGCAACACAGACTATACATAACCTACATCTCTTGGACACCACGCTAGAATTGTTCAATAAATCAGGTTTCTACACTCTCATTCTGACGGTAAAGGCAATAAGGGGAAAGACAATTAAGAGCAGCACTAGATCCACAACCTTTAAAATACAATTTTGCATTTAGTAATTTAAACCCCCATCTTTCATTAATACAGGACGCAGATTTGTACTCGCCACTGGCCATTGGCTAGTGAGAATTGACTCTTGACGAGTAAGAAATGGTGTGCTGCCTCAATTTATAGAATTGAGGTGCTGTGTGACCTCTAATAGCTGGCTAGTAGCTAGGAGCTTGCAACTTGACATTGTGCGCCTTGATTAATATATTATATGTATTTAAAGGAGTATGTCTACTAAGTGAAACAGGTGTGTATTCCTCTCTAGTAAGAATGTTTAGAATATGGAGTGGTTACTGTACTGTTCTTTTATTATTCAGTTTCACGGTTTGTTTTGTCAAATTGAATTTGATTAAGTTTTATGATCAAGAACACCCACAACAGAAAAGCTTTCCAATGTGTAAGACAGTTACTCATATAAAATATAGCCCTGCTGTATTCATGGGGTAGTTACCAGTCAAGCCTGCAAGGCCCCAGAGTGGGTGATCTAGCTGCACCACTGAACCACAATCTCACATTGATTTCCCCACCTCAGTCAGGTTTTACACACCTCTAGGGCAACGTTTCTGTAACATCGTAAGTTTCAATTAATGAAGGTCATAATTATAAACATTACTGAACACTTTTTTACATAACAATACAATACAATACAATTTCCATACCCGCCAGCTGTCTCTGCCGTGAAACCCAAACAGAGCTCAAAGACTAGTGTGGTTGATGTGCAGACCTTTTATTAAACCAGTTAACATGACTGAGCTGCATACTTCAGAACAAATGACAGCCATTCCTGCTCTATGTTGATTGGGTACTCAGTCAGCATATTCATTCTCCTCTCCATTTCATATATGTGACGGGACCTACAGAGCCATGCTTTATTAGTTGGGGTGTTGGGGCGTTTCCAGGCCGTCACCAGGTAAGCTCTTGCTTTTTATCAATAAATTGTGCAACACGTGTGACAAAATAGACGCCCGCATCTTCAACTCTAAGCCCAGAGAGCACTAAGAGCAGACCCAATGGTCGACAGAACCGATCAACCTCTCTGAAAGAACCTTCTTTTCAGCCCTCTTTTGCATGTTTGCAGGCCCACCACATATGTGCAATATGATCCTATATAACCACAGTCCCGGAAATACAAATAACTAGCTCTTGAAAACATCTTGCACAACCTAGGAGGTGAGTACCGCACAGAGGGAACAATTGTATTCTGTGTATGCTCGACTGTGCAGCCAAGGAGGTCTTACTTGTTTTGAACAAACCGTGACAATTCTTCCATAATTTGGCTCCCCAAATCTCGTTCCGGTAATGCTCGTACTCTAGGTTCAGTGATAAAACCTGCCATAACCATTTCTCTGTATACAGAGGATACCAAGCCGTTCATGCGATCATGTGCGACCAGTAGCCTGTTGAAATAGGTTAAAGCCCTACAAAGCTTTCCTGCACATATGGAGTCAGTCAATGCTCCCTTTAATTGTAGGTACTAAAAGGCCAAGATGCAATGCATGGCTAGTTCCAGTTCAAGCTGTTGCAAAGTATTATGTTGGCCTTCTTCCCACTTTAGCTTTGCTTTCTCTAAACCTACTTTACACCAGACCTAGTACCTCAAAGGGTCAGCAATATGATCTCGTATAGGTAATGTGGGGGGCACAGAGACGGAGCTCAGTGGGGAAGGCCAAGTGAAAAGACATTTCGAATCCTGCCTAACCTTCCATAAATCCTACAATCCTGCAAATATCAGCTGGGTATAAATCCTCCCGGGGAACATAGTTACTGGGACCCAAAACCAGTCAGCTGCCATGATGGGTGAGAGATTCTCATTTTCAAAATATACCGATTGGCTAGCCAGATCTTCTCTTAAATGACCTCTCAAGATTCTCAATTGGCATGCCCTCTAGAAGGCCATAACATGTGGAAGGCCCCACTTCTCCCTCCTCCTTAGGGAGCACCAATGTGCTTTGAGCTACCTCCAGCTTCTTTCCCACATACTCTGTAAACAATATAATACAATTGATATTTGTACAGTTACAGTGCTAAACATTTTAAATAAATGCCTGGGCACAGTACAAACTCATTAGCTAATTAGCCTAGAACTACTTGAAGTGTCAAAACCTTTGTATGCGAGTGGTAGCCGATTGCTCCAAAAAATCTAATTGTAGCGAAAGGGAAAGGGGGGGCTGCATAAGAAGGAGGGGCACAAAGAAAGAGGTCTACTAAAAAGGTAGGACATCCGAGGTGCTAATATTTAACCTGAGACTTATACTGGGCCTCATTACAAGTACATTACAAGTGTGGCGATAATAACACCAGCAGAATTAACTCTTGCAGCAATTCCACCAAGAATCAGCAGAATCTGCAACAGGGCTAATTCTACCGAGTGAATTACCGCCAAAAAACAAAAACACATCACAAGTCCAAAAAACAGCAGAATTACCTCACAAAATCGGAGGAAATTCCGCCCAAAACACAGCACAGTTACCTCCAGAAAAAAGGAGGAGGTAAATGCATACAGGTGTCACAAATCAAGGCCCAGGCACACCAGAACCACTCAGGAGTATAAAAGGGCCACACCCACCCCCAACACACATCCAAGCAACATGCAGCCACACGCAGACGTAGATTATGGGCCCCACAACCTGATACTCTACATCCAGCTACAGCAGCATGCTGGACCACAGCAAGGAAGGAGGCAAGCACCACGAAGGCACAGGAGTCGTATGCTGGGGAGGGCACTCATACCACGTGTCCTCCCCTCCCCATGGACACTCACAGACATCCAAATAAGTCACCCTATTCCGACTGGACCGTCCAACCATCAGCAAACTGCTCACCCTGACACAGGCTGAACTCCGGAGTGCCATTGCCATCCAAACTGCCATCCCCAACCTGCTGAAGCTTGTGGCAGTCCTACACTTCTGTGGCACAGGTGCCTTTCAACACACAATTGGGACACTACATGGGATGTCACAGCCCACATTCTCCAACGTGCTGGACCAAGTCCTGGATGCCCTATGAGACACGCAAACCAACACATCTCCATGCTCATCACCCAGGTGCAGGTGCATGCAGCAAAGGTAAGATTCTACAACATTGCCCATTTCCCCAAACCACTGCGGCATTGGATTGCACCCATGTGGCACTGGTACCCCTCCAGGCAATAGAATAGGCATACTGCAACAGGAAACACCATTCGATGAATGTGCAGATGACCTGCGATGCCGACCTCACCATTACTCACTGCTGTGCTTGATATCCTCGCTGATACTGTGCAACAGCACCCTACCCGCATACGTGGAGAGGCATAGAGGCAGCACACCTGGCTTGTGGATATGTAGCACTCATACCAGATTGCCAAAATCACTGACACACAGCTGGGATACGTACGCATTAGCAAAGTGGATCAACTACAAGTCCCACAATGCAACAAAAACAAATGCACAGAACAGGCCAAGCACCCTGACTTACCCACCCCAGGACACAGACTTGAACCATATGACAACACAGGGTATCCAGCTATGCAAGGCAGCACAACGCAATCAGAGCAACGTACAACCCAAGGAAGCATTGCCATGGGCCCTACATGACGTACTGCGACACCATAGTTGACCAGTGCATTGCCAATGTCATAGCAGTGAAAAATACCGCATGACTGCCGACTCCCACAATGTTAATGCCAGCAAGTGAACCATGTAGCCCAAGTCCCATCATCCTGGAATCACACAAGGAGCACCATGCACAACCACCGAGTCATACACATGGGGTATACACGTCATGACCATTAACCTGTCTCCCGACCCACACGCCGCCATGTCTCACAGAGCCCATTCATGTTTTGCAGGCGACGCTGAATACCTGCAGTTGCCATGGCTAATAACCCCAGTGAGAAACCCTGCTACATCACAGGTCACCACAGGCTACAATAAGGCACAGAGGAGCACCAGGGCATGTATCGAGCTGACATTTGGTCTGCTGAAATCAAGGTTCAGGTGTCTTCACCAGACAGGCGGTGCACTCATGTACAGCCCATAGAAGGAAGGCAACATCATAGTGGTATGCGCTATGCTGCACAACCTGTGCATGTGTAGGAATATTGAAAGGCCTGCAGACGAGGACAATAACCCCCCCCCTAGCTCTGATGAGGAAAACAGTGAAGGAGTGAACAGGGCACCACAGGACATACGTGGGTATGCAAGGGAAGGTCTGATGGTCTACCAGGACCTCATGGACAATTACTTTTGACTCAGGACACATGCCGCCCATATATGCAATGAAGGCGCATGTTTAAATTGCATTGAATGAAAACTATCAAAATGATCATGATTCAATTGTGTTTATTTCTGTCAACAAGGTAACCCCAGCCCCAACAACAACTCCCACCCCCAACGCCTACACCAACTCCCACACCCAGCCCAAACAGCTCCCACCCTTAACCCCAACAACTCTTCCCACCCCCACCACGAGCCCCAAGAAATACTCCCACTAGCACTTGTGCTTCTCCCCCTTGTATGCAGGTTTTGCAGCATTTGAAGCACGCTGTTGTGAGCGCCTGAGTGGGCCGCTTGTCAATGACCTCCTCAGTAAGGGTAGCAGACTGAGCTCCCCTGCACACTCACCCGTAGGTGGTCCATGCTAACATTTATGACCCTTGCCATGGACTAATGGGACGAGGACAATTGTCCAGCCAGCTCCCGTAGCCTCTATTGTGAGGCACAGGCTTGCATTGTAAGTAACTGTGCTCCTGCAAAGACAGCCAATGGACCTCGACAACCGTTGAGCGGCCCCCTAGATGCATCCACGCATGGCCTCAGCATGCCCCAATTGTTCCATGGCGGGCATCTCTGCCTGCCTCTGTTCCATCCAGTCCAGACGGCCTGGAGCATGGGGACAGGCACTGCCCATGGTAAATGTCCACTGTCATGTTCCTCATGCTGCCCTTGACGGCGAGCATTCCCGGCCTGCTCGTCAGATTACTCCTCCGCATAGCATAGCGCACGGAGTGATGCACGATGGGATGGTGGTGTGAAGTGGGGAGAGGCTGCACAGGGGGAAGGATTCAAGTGAAAAATGGTGGACGACGTAATGTAGCTGGCTGGATGCAGAGGAGTGACACTCATACTGCTCGTCTGTAGCGCCTGCAATGACCTGCTCAGATTGCAGGCTGTTGTCCACACTATGCCCCACCTCTGCGTCCGCAGTCGGACCAGCTGTGGCCACTTATTTATTTGTATTTTTAAAGCGCACATCAGCCCGTGGGCATCGAGGCGCTGTTACATATAAGCATATCTGGTTACAGAGGAAATCTTGATGGTTACCTTGATATTTGAATTTTACAGTTCATTTTGAAGTTACAAAGTGTAGAAGAGGATACATAGTATGGAAAAAATAGGATATGATGCGTAGGGGTTCATCTTAAGGTTGCAAAGTACACGTAAATAGCAAATATGTTGCAGCTAGTGGGGGTAGTTCAATGTGAGGGGCTAGTGTGTAGATGTGTCATGATGGTTTATTCAAATAGTGTAGTCTTGAGGGATTTGCGAAAGCAAGTAAGGAGGGCTCTGCTCCAAGTGAGTTGAGGAGGGCATTCCAGAGCTTAGGTGCTACGTGGGGAAAGCTGATGCCGCCGGCATTGGCTCTTTTTATGGATGGAACACGGGGTATGTTAGCATGGTGGCTTCTTGTAGGGTGTGTGGAGTTGATTTTGATTATTGTTTCTGAGAGGTAGGATGGGGCGGAGAGATTGATGCATTTGTGCGTAAGGGTGAGCATTTTGAAGTTGATCCTTTCCTTGACTGGGAGCCAGTAGGCTTCGCGTCTGGCCTGGAATATGTGGTCACTTTTTGGGATGTGTAGTGCTGCACGGAGTGCATTATTTTGTGTTATTTGGAGCCGGTTGATGTTTTTAGTAGAAGTGCCTGCCAGGAGGGCGTTGCAGTAGTCTAGTCTGGCTCCTATTGTAGCTCTGGCTATGAAAAGGCTGTTCTGAGTGGCCAGAATGGGTTTTATTGCAGTTATGAGTTTGGTGGTGTGGGCAGAGGCAGAGGAGATGGCGCTGGCCTGTTGGTGGTGGCATGGTTTGCACAATTGCAGTCTGTGGTGGCCCTGTGGGCATGTCCATCTGGATGGCCGTAGTGTCAGTTGATGGCCTGGTGGCACACTCACATTCCCCGAAATGCCTTGGCCTGGCTGCTTGCTGGCAGTGGTTGGTGCAGGTGTTGTGGAGGGGCCAGCCTCCTCGGTTGTTTCCTGGGTGTCTTGCATTCCTGTTGGGGCAAACTGACACATTGGTGCGGAGGTACATGCCACATTAACATTCACTGTCACTTGTACTATGTCGTCACTGTGTGTTGGGCCTCTTGGGGGGGCTAGCATCATGTGTCGGCCACTGTGTACATGGCATGCAGTACGTCTGGCTGGCCAGGTGTGGGTTGGTCGGCTTGCTTTGGTTGTGCAACTTTGGGAGGGTTGGGTTACAGACTGTCCTGTCCAGTGGTGCATCAGGACTGTTGGTGACAGGTATCCAGTGGTGCAGTGCATTTGGTTGTGCGTCGGTCAGGTGGCACTGCTGTCAGACATGTACTCCTCTATTTGTATCTACATGGAGCATTGCAGTCACGGGCTAGTGCTCGGAGGCAATTATCCACTGATGTGCATCTATGGGCATGGACGTTGTTAGGAAAGATTTCCATTTCATGTGTAATATTCCCTCCAGTTGTGAACACCCCCCCAACATTTTGCTGATGTCTGAACACCATAGTCTGACTTTACCAGACGAGCACAACATTCTGCTGCACTCCCCTGTGCTTTTCGCTCACTTTTTATGGGGAAACTGACATGCCCTCAAGACAGTCAGTACTGAGAGACTTTGTTTCCCTTAGTCCTTCCCAATGTTGCAACCTTTCTGTAACATGTAACAGGTGTAAAATGTACCTTACAGTACAGTGCACTTGGTCTAGTCATTTCCAAAGGCCCTAGATATTCTTAAAGGATTTTTTAGGAGAAGTGCAGATGTGCCTTGGACAGGGCTGGTGGCAGCTTATTTCGCATATTTTTAACCCTTTCTTGCCAGGTAAACTGCATTTACCGCGTTTGGCACGGTTAGGTGGCCGGCTCCAAAATGGCCATGCCACAAAGTTCTTTGTCCTATCCTTTGGTCATCGTGCCCCTTCACCTTCCCCAGGTCAAGCCGACCCAGGTCAGTCCTTATTTGGGCATGCATTTTCCTGCGAAGCGGCAAGCTTTCGCGGGCTTCTGTATGCCTTGTGTGTGTGCCCCCATGATGTAGGCTGGAACGCCTGGTTCCAATACACATCCGGGGCGCCAGAGAGTCTGGAGTGATGTGAATTATTGGGACCACATTGGTCCATTATTGGTCCACGTATGGTATGCCGCTATGTGAGCAGATCTCGCATTGGGTCCTCTTCAATTTGGCGCTATGGAGATTCTGGATAAGAGAAGGCCCCAAACACCCATTCCATGTCGATCTCTGGAGTTCGAAGAAGAAGCCGAGTCGAGGAACGGCTGATGACCCGCTGGAAGGTTTGGCACCCTGAGCCCACTGTCGTCCCCCTGGACTCCTCTGCATTTGATCGTCCTAGAAGGTTTAGAAGGTCTGCAAAGGCGCTTCGACCTATTGGCATAGTGGGACCAACTATTCTCAGGCACGTTCGTCTTAACCTGCAAGTAAGACTTTTCAGAAGTGTCCCTGGGCCAGCCAGTGGACTGAACAGCTTGCACAGACGTTGGGCTCGGATACCACCACCGTTTTGAGGAGGCCTTTGAAACTTGGCACATCGCAAGCTCTGTGTTCACGGCACTCTCATACTGAATTTCATACACTTGGCGTTCCCAGGTCTGGAGCAAAGTGAGCGCGCCTGAACAGGAGTTTACGTGGTTGCTGTGTCGGCCAGCCATGGCGACAAACTTTGCAAGTTCATTGCAGCTGTGGTCCTCTGTGCCCTGAGGCCTGCTACAGCAGAACTGGTGTGATCTATCCACCAGGAGCGGAGAAATCTCCCCTGTCCCGTAGGGGAATCAACACTGTAACTTCATCGCTGAAAGCCACAGAGCCGCGGAATTGCCACATTTGAACCTGCAACCGAAGTGGACTCGACTGCTGAAGTTTGGTCTGGAGGGCGCCGGGGGGGCGGTGAGTAATCGCACCCCTAACCGGTGGCCCCTAGCGCATTCATCCATTTTTACGCACAAGTGGCCCCTGAGGGCCCCTCTCTGTTCCACTGCTAGTGCGAACTAGCAAACTATTCCCAACTCTTGTAATCGACTCTGCCCTCAAGTGGAGGCCCTCCTCGAATAGTGGGAACCGATTCTGCATCACCTCACCCATCTTCCTGAGCAGCTGCTACAGACCCTTGAAGAGACCCCGTTTTGCCCATCTGCATTACCGTGTGCGCCAGCATTGCAAGTACATTTGAGCAATAGGCTCCACTCTTCTTAGGGGTTGGACTGCCTCTTAGTTAGGAGTGTGTTAGATGCAGAAGAGACTAAAGACTGTTTGCACTGCCTGTTTCCTTCCCCTTTTAGGTTGTGGCCCCATTTTGTGCATTAGACCCAATTGGTCTTGTATATATGTATCTAGATAGGATTGTGTTGGCTTAAAAGTATTACTGTGATTTGATTTGTGTTTTGAAACTCAAAGGCCTTGAAATAAATGTATTAGTATTTTTAATATGTATACACCTGACTGGGAGTAATTTGTAAGTGTCCTTTGCTCTGTGTGCTCTTTGAGGTCTTTCAGTCACCCTCACCCCTCCTGAGACCTAGTCTTGACTTCCGCCATAGATACCTTGATTGGTCTGGCTTGCCCAGAAGGTTACCCTGTTCCAAGAAACTAGGCTAGCCTTCTGAACCTTTGCCCACCAGGTCAGAAATCCGTCTTAACAGACATGCCGTATGGTTGCATGGTGGCTATGTTGCCTGCGCATGGGTGTCATGTTAGGGAGGACCTGTACCCACTAAATGATGTTGTTGCCCATGCCTCTCATGGATGGTGAATGCTTGTTGCTTGCTTTCATGGCAGTATGGGTGTTGGTGGAAGCCTGCAGGGTTGTCCATTTATGGGAGCATAGATCACTGTGGTATTCACCAGATTCAGCTTGGCTGTTGGCTAACTCGGCCGTGCCCACGCACTCGATCCCGACCATTTGCAGGATGCCACTGATGATATCCTCCCACAGTGTCAGTTGCAGTGGTTCCACTGACCGACATCCAGTGGCAGCTGTCTCCCGGCGGTGGATGGAAATGAGGATCCTGACCCAGGCCCTGCGGTCATTCCACCTCCTTTTCATGTCCTCCACCTCACGTTGGACGTGGCCTACAGCCACAACCATGTCCAGGATTTCCACCCATATGGTGTTCTTGCGCTGTTCGCTGGTCTATCTATTCACTGCCCCATACAGCTCCTCAGAGTGGGCGACCACTTGCTCTGTCAACACCATGAGCTCCTGCTCCGTGAATTTAGGCTTATGTGCCTCATATCGGCACCCTGCCTTTGCCCTTTCCTGAAGACATGTTTGGCCTTTGCTGGGTGTCTGGATGGCACTCCTATCTCGAAGATATTCAATGGATTGTGATTTCCAAAATGGCTGCTGCGGTGCTTCTTTATATAGTGATGGTGAATTTCCGCCGGTGGAATTTCCGCTGACCTCCATGGCAGTAACAGTAATTCTGCCGATTTTTTGCTGCATTTCATAGTTACACTGGTCGTTCGGCGGTATTTCCGCTAATCCACATGGCGGTAATGCTAATTCCGCCACACTGGAATTACTGCAGATTTTGGGTCAGACTAGTAATGAGGCTCATAGTACTTTAATACTAAAAAATGTCAGCTAAATCAATACCCCTTTATGTTAAGAAAGGATCTATATGAAGCACAAAGAAGGACATTTTTTTCTGTTCCGTTCTCAATCACATGTTACTGTGTGTTCCGAGTTCCTAATACTTTCCACATTACAGGCATCTGACTAAGTGTGGTAATCATTTGTGAGATAGATTTAGTTAGAGTCTCATAAGTACACCAATATAAAACACATTTAATTTAGTTTTCACCATTAACAAACAATACAATTCATAAGCATTTGGCAATACGTTAACCATATAAACACATTAGAAATACTAGAACAAGGAAACTACATACTAAAATAAAAATCATACATCCCAAATTCTGCATCCTATTTTGCTCTAAGTGGTAGGATCCTGCTCTCCGGATATCATATGCAATGTTTCACAGATATATGTAGCCTCAGCGTAATTAATATAATGTTTTCAGCTTTTTAAATTAGATACATAGCTTCAGATCTCAACCGTAACCCATTTCTATAGAGGTTAGGTCCGATATGCACCTTTCTTACCTCTATGTGTTTTGTACAAGAAAACATGAAATTAATCAGGTCATCCGCTCTTCTCGCCATGCAATCACACTCCCTATCCCAAATACAACCATTCCAGCACCACGTTTCTATCCCTTATCCTTAAAACAATTAAGACGCATACCAGTGATTAACCTCCTTGGAGCAGGGGCTTTCATTAAGATCAAAAAGGATTGTATCCATAATTTCAAGGAACTAAAATGTATTTGGGGCTAGTCAGTCATTCACTCTGACACTTTCTTTAAGAGGCTCCTTTTCACATCCTCCCTGAGGTATCAGTATATATGGTAAATCCCATTGCTTTGCTAGGTTAGAAGTGTAGTGAAACCAAGAATATTTATTTATTCAAATAATTCTCTTCAATTACCTCTGTCTGTTGCCTTTCTAAAGATACCACGTATATGCTGCATATCCTTTGCTAAAATACATCACCTTTGTTTTTCCCAAATTTGTAACCACATTTAACTGCTTTAAAATAACCTGTTGCGGCTATCACATTTGCTGGAGGCCCGTAGAGGTTGGATCTAGCAAGGATGTCATCCGCATATAATACAGTTCGATATTTGGTTTCATTAAAGTGTGGGTGGTCTGATTCAACTCTATCCATTAACATGCCCATATCTGATAGCAACAAAATAAATAACTGGGCCTGAGAACATCAATTCTTCACCCTTTTGTTTATCAAAAAATCTTTGTGACATCACCCACGTACCGAATGGAAGCAGAAGTATTACTGTACATCACTTGAAGTAACTTGAGAAGACCATTAGGAACCTCAACCGTGCTTAATTTTTCCAATAGATGTTTCTGGTCAATGGAGTCAAAATCATTAAAAGCTGATGTACATCACATTCTTTTGCATCTTGAAGCGTATCTTCATCTTGTTTACTTGGCATATCATCTGCTGACACTTAGCCAAAGAGGCAGTGTATGCTTCTTTCCAATTGCAAATTATGTAATGCAAGGTTGTAGCGATTTGCCATGTTGGAAACCAGACGTTGAGATTTTCTGAGGAGAAAGTGAGAGGAAATCAAGGATGTGCCGACTCTGCTCTACCCCCCAACCTTCCTAGTGTGCCCCAGTCTGTATAGCTCAAAGGGAGTACTTTGTTGTGGGGATCCGTAGCAAGAGACCGCAACCTCAGATGGAGGAGGCTCTGTAGGGCAGCTTGGTCAGGCACACAAGTCTGCTGGTTTTGAGGCATACTGACCACAATGTAGGTGGCTCAACTAATGAAATGCTGTGCATATGATGCTGGTGTGACAAAGCATAGTTTGTAACACATTCAGTGAGCACTATCATTAATCCCACCATCGTGCAATGGCTTACTCTGTGGGTACCCTAGTAAAAGTGTCTGGAAACCCGAACCAACAAACAAAAGATCTGAAGTGTCTGTCTGGGAGATTATCTTGACTGCAAAGATTTCACAGACCATCAGTGACCACAGATATGGCAGGAATACAGGAGTTTACTGGGTTTGAGGAGGTGCATCAGGCTGTAATATCCACCATGGCAGATATCAATATTATTCTGGATGTGATTATGGTGCTTAGGATGGACATCCAAGCCACTCTTCTGGAACTGAAGGGCTGTTTTGATCAAATGAAGGACAGAGCAGTAGACCTAGAAAACAACCAGCTGTCTAGAGATCGCTTCAAGTATGAGGAGAGACTCAAAGGTTTAGAGAAGAAGGAGGGGAAGATTTCTCTCAAAGTGGAGAATACAGAAAATAGAGAACGCTGCTGCACTGTTCACAAATGGGGCACGGGGCGGAAAAGGATAGAGTCTTCAAAAAATGTGCTATGCGAGTTGTGAGTAATCTGGGGAATCAGGAGGTTTTGAAGTAATTGCTTTGAGGGGCAACAAGAGGTGATTCAGATGCATAGAGTACCTAACAGGAGTTCATGTTGCTCCAAATTGTAATTTGAAGGTGTGGACCTGGTACGTTTTGCACTCGGGCATAACCAAGTCCCCAGCGCCAATTTTACATCATTTACATGGCAGAGTGCAAATGTGCAGGGCAGAAGGTGGCCTACATGCGTGTATGCCACCTTTTGCTCCGCACTTTAGCACTCCGCCATGCAAATGAGTAAACATTGCAAACCATGCGCGCATGGCAGGCATAGTTTAATTGCACATGCAGCCTGCCGTGCGCATAAAGCGGGCAAGCTCCATAGCGCATTCCGCACTCCTCTCTGCCATACAAATAAGTGAAAATGTGGCGTGAATGAAAGCTTTTGCGCGTTACATTCACATTATGACAATGAGAAATATGAGCCCCATAGTATATTATGAATTCAGCAGTCATTTCCTCAGTCCAGGTGGTTCCAGTTCCATTGTCACTTACCACTTCTTTAATCATTTTGAATCCTCTCTGCTACCAAAGGGCCCTAGCCAGAAGCGTATCCACTTTATTCGCTCATAGATAATAATATTGCCTCGTGTCTAGCAGTAATCAGCCCGTCTTGTTCTAATTATCTGCGGTTGGCCCACAGTTCCCCTATAAGCCTTGAGGTTTGATCTACATGGTTTTCTATCCATTACCCTTTCTGCTCTAACAATTAATTTTCAAGACTCTATTTGATGGCTCTCAATTATTTCTCTCTTTGGGATTTGAAGGATATCATCTCTCCCCTGAAATGCTTTAAACGTGTCCCAAGTCACGGTGTAGGGTTCTCCTCAAAGTAATTCACAATTGTTTCACCTGAACTACATTGTGGTCTGAGATGGAAATATTGCCTATTTCAGTGTCTACATCTCTACCCAGGATTGTTTCTAATGCCCAAATATAGTCTATTCTGGAGTAGGTCATATGGACGCTAGACTCGGTCGTGTTCCCTCAACTCTCTCAAGACATCTCTGCGTTTCAGCCTTTCCATTCCCTTTTTTCAAATGTTTGGCTGCGGCCACACTTCCCAGACGCCCTGGCATCTGTCGAGGGTTAATGACCATGCTATATTAAAATCTCTCATAAAAATGATTTCCCTTTTGGCAAAATCACCTAACTTGGCGAGGACCTCTTGAATAAAACTATCTTGACCAGAGTTAGGGGCACAGATTGTGGCAAATTAGAATGGCAAGGTTTCATTTGGTCCGCTGATGAATAGAAAGCAGCCATTTTTATCCTCTCAGACCGTTCCTACTCTAAAGTCCAGTCCATCTTTAAATGCTATGAGAACGCTGCAACTTTTGTTGGCAGATATTGAATAGAATATTAGAAAATAGTCCAGAGTCTTACTCTACCCTGGTCTTGGTTTCGTAGGCAAGTCTCTTGAAGGGCTACCACATCTGCCTTTCAATCGCGAAGGTAGTCATCAACCAACTACTTTTGTAGGATGTGTGCTCTGCCTTCGCTTTTTTGCAAGGTTGTGCCTCTCTAGCATCGGGTGGCCAGGCCCTCAACCCTTCCATCCTTATGTAGATTATTGTTTTTGAGTCGCCTCCCCAGATCCCGAGACATTTCTCCCGCTCTTTTCCCTACACATGTTCTGTAACAATTACATTTGGCAAAATTAGAATTTAAACACAAAACAGTAAATTTATGGGCTGTGGTCATGGCTCCAAAGGGCAGAGTGTTATAACGCCTGGTTTAGACCATTTCTCCCCAATGTTAGAAGGGCGCCCTAAAGCCCTCAACTTTGGATTCAGAGATTCCACCTCTTCTTCTCTACTAGAAGGGCCACAATAGTGATAATAACCAATCCAAATAACCAATCCGGATTATCACTGAGGATAAATAGGCTGCAATTTCCAGAGTGTGCGCCAATTGAGCAGTGATATTTTGAGTATTCAAGGAGGTTCATGTGATGGTTGAATTTTACCCTGAGTGTTGGAAAGAACTTGCAGACCCTTTATGATCCATGAAGGTGTTTTTTGGGACTCTCGATTGAAGACGCCACTAACCATTCCCAAGGTTTACCTTTTGGGTTTGCCTCTTGCGGGAGACTTGATCTTCGTTAGTTTCATCCGCTTCATGATGAAGGAGGTTCAAGCCCTCTTGTAAGGCAGTGATGCGTCACTGTGATCCTTCCAAGGTAAAGGAGGCCAAATGTAAAAGCCTTTCTGGAAAGCTCTCTTACTATTAGTGCCATCTCCTTGCACTTTCGAAAGGTGCTTTTGAAGGTCTTGAAATAACAGAATATTTGTTTCCCCCCATCTGGATGGGTCCCCTCAATCGCGCTGCTGCCAAGATGCTTTCCTCCTGGGTACATGAGGACATGGTGGCTAAGACATCTCTTGGGTTGCGTCTTGTTCCATTCCTTTTAGGGCCGGTGCGATGCACTCTATCAATCTGGATCGTGTTTGAGGAAGTAATGTATAAGAAGTCGCAAAACAGGCTCTGGGTGCAAGGGTTTACCTCTGTCGGCAATTTCTTCCAGTAGGTTTCTTATACGGATGTTCAAACACCTTGACCGGTTCTCCAAGTCCTCACTCTGTAGGTCCAAGATGTGGGATATTCTATTTCGATGCTTCAGCAGTTTGCTGTGGCTGCCCACATTATTTGCCAAATCCTGAAGGCCATTTCATTTGTGTCTGTTCTCTACCATATCTGCTTCTGTTCTCCGCAGATAACTTATGAGATAAATGGGTCCTGAAAATGTAGACAGACATTGCTGGAACTTACCAGTACTAGCGTGTTTTTGCTGCTCGCCACTATTTCTCCTTTGTGTGTGTAGCATCTCTGTGGCCCCAACAAGGCTGCAGGCCTCCATTCTGCATTGAGTATTGGGACTTTGAGCGCGGTTTGCCTCATTACCTTTTTGTTTCGGCATCTGGTGGGTTCGCTCATCTGAGTTACACTAGCCAGTAGACCCTAGGGCCCTTCTGTCACTAGGAGTGACAGCTCTCCTTTGCGGCCTGCAGATCTCCATGAGCCCAGTGAAGGATCTCTGGGGCTTCACCGGTCAGGGGTGATGTTTTCCCCTGTAGCAAGACGTCTGTCAATTGGTTCACCGTTAGAGAGAAACCACTGTGAGGTGAGGGGGTGCCTTCTGATGGAACCATATCTCTCCCAGTGGTTATGTTGGACCTCTTCAAGATCTATCCCCGTGCTGTATTTGGCAAGTGAGTGAATCATAAAGGCAAGGTCATTTATGGTTTCTCCTTCTTGGGAACTCTTACAGTGTGCTGCAGCACCCCTGTCCCCAGCCCTGAGTGTATTCTCAGAGCCACCTCGCCCAGCATATACCTTGTTTCTGATGTGGGAGCGAGGATCGAGGCCATCAAAAGCCGAGCCTGCATGGTCAGGGCTGCCAGAAACGAGGCTCCAGTGTGGTGTCCGTCGTTATTACAGAGGCGGTTGTCAGCTTAGTAGCCCAGGCGTCCATTTGAAAGAGCCCTCTGAGCTCTGTGTTGTGTGCAGGCGCGCTTCCCCTTAGATTGTGAGGACTGGTCCAAGGACGGGAGGCTGTGGGTAACCTCAGTCTGTTCCTTTCTATTGCTAACGTGGTTGCTCCGAGGATTTTACGTCATTGCGGTCAGCCAGGCAGAGCTGAGAGTTTGACGTCCCCTCTGTTCCCAGTGCCATTTTGGAATCATGTAATTTCATTTGAATGTCCCAATGCTCCGCTGGAAGCTGACATGTACCACTCAGTGAACTCTCATATAACTTAAGTTAGTGCCACTGAATTCAATAAAGGGCTACACGTCCAAAGTAGACCTGACAAGATAACCAACTAGGCAGATTCTACACACTCGCTGAAATGAAAGTTCGGTTGCTACGCTCTTAACAGAACAAGGTAATGGCACCCCAGACTGAGAAAGATGGACATGGCTGGATTATGGATATTAACTCCCATAAGAGCGCAGCCTCAGCCGAAGAGAAATCAAGCCTCCCACAACATGATCCCTATAAAACTCCAAGCAGGCATCAAAAATTTCTAGTTAGCATAGTCCAGGACATTGTTCCAAAAGAAACCACAGCTTAAATCCCACCCTCATTAGAGAGTACCTAGATTTCCTCCCAGCGGGGCAACTGGATAAATAGAGCAGTTGCTCTCCTGTTTCTCCGTGCAGTGCAGTGGTTGTAGTCACAAGTGGTACAGAAAGGCTTCAAAGCATGAACAGCCCCGAGCCAAAGGGATACAAACATAACTGGAACTTTTCACACAAAAAGGTGCTATATTGTCCCTGTATAAAGACCTTATAATGAGCATTTGCCCTTCTGGAGGGTTGTCCTTCTGTGAATATTTCCTCTGACCTAACACGCTTGCCATGCTTTATTTTACAACCTCCCCTCTGAATTAATTTCTTTTCCAGTGAACATCTCTATGACCCTCAGGGAAACACACTTAAATGGGCCCTGCATTAGTGCATTGTCTAAAACAGCAGACAGGCAGCATATGAAGAGGTCACAGAAGCAGCGCATGATGCACTGACACAACTTGCACTATTGAATGTGCCCTCATTGAGAGGCACTACATGTAAAGCTCTTGCAGGGCAGTCGTCACTTCCTCATCCCTATTACCTCTCCACCATTGTGGTTTCCCCACACCCATCTTCTTCACAGAGCCAATCCTGGTCTCGGTCACTACTGACAGTTGGCCTGGCAGTTCCAGATTATATGCCTGGGATTTGCAGCGGGTGCCTAAACACTCTGCCTGGCATTTCTGGCCTCCAGACCTCAGGGGCTTACCGAACACATTGCAGGCCATCAAACAACTATGCTTTCACTACTTCACATACACTACCCCCCCCCCCCACCTACTATGAACTGCTAACACCAATACTGAAAAATGGCTTCTTACCACGAGATTTCTCATCTTCCTACTTTAACGATCACCTTCCTGTTTGATCCCACTTCTACCATTAAACACGCACCCCCCTTATACAACATTTCCCTGGACCTCAACATCAGGATATCTTCCCAATGTGTTTGTTCTTTACGTCCCTTGTGCATTTCTTCTTCTCTCTACACATCACTTTTGCACTTTTTCATTTGTTCCTCCTCCAAAGAATACAATCTGGTTATACCGGGCAGGGGCACAATACGCCAATTTCCTGGACACATCACCTGTGCAGTAAAACCACTGCGGGGATGACTGGCGCAGCCTAAATGATTTGTAACATAACATAACCTGCCATCAACATTTGAATTCAAGAAATACTCTGCTGTGTATGTGTGGAGAATTGAGGTGATCAGTGACTTTTCTTTGCCTGGCTAGTAGCTTGAAACTTGACATTTTTACCTCCGACATGACACAGTAATAGGGTTTCTTACATGGGGGCAAAATCTGGGCAATTTCAGAAATTGCGGCATTACACACAATTTGAAACAAACATGACATCTGAAAAATGTAACCTCCATGAAGCACATTTAAGATGTAGGTATAAAAAAAGTGACCGCTCATACAGAAGTGCACATAACACTGCTGGAAGGAACAAACATTACAAGCGCTAAAAGATGCATTTTAGTGGTTGGAACACGATAGCAAGTTTATAAGAGTAAACCCGGATATCATGGAAAACATAATAAAGCATAGCCAGCTACACGAAGAGAGGGGCACATAAATGCAGCAATTGATTAGCGCAGATGTTTTAAAAGCAGGCAGTGCTAAATAAAAAATAAAAAAAAATACAAGAAAAAGCAGACGCATAGCACACGTGGCATCATCAGAAAGAAGCCAGCTCTAAAAGTCTAATAAAATAGGAAACAATTAAGGTTCTGGCGCGGTTGACAGTGCTTGCTTGGTTCGCAAAACCATTGCTGAAATGGAGGAATGAAATTAAGATAAAGATGGGTGATACCAAAAAGGCAAACATAGGATACAGAGGCCTAGTAAAAATGGTTTGTGTAGCAAAAACAAAACCTCGGAAACCTATATTTAGTGAAGGCATTACCAGCCATGCTCTAGTGAAAATGCTCCTAGTTCAAGCTGTGGCGCGCATCCACTGACCAGCACCAAAGCAGAAGGTAACAGAAAGTAGGGTTCAATGGTAGAAACCGGAGTAGCACCATTTTGATGAGCTGCAAGCCCCAAAATACGAAGAAGGAGACACTGCCTATGTGTTTATGGACGCTCTGAAGATTGCGTATGCCAAGAGGAATCTGAATGGTTCGGGGGAGGGTGCTGTGCTGTGAGATTAATCAGATGGTGGGAGTTCGAGGCAGACTCAGCTTGAATAAATGACATCTAACCAAAGGATGGACAGAGCCCCTGTGCTGTAACGCAATGATAGAGAGACACAAGTCTGATGCATGGATGGGGTCTTCGCCTTGTCTGGAGTGCCTGAAGAATGACGTTTGCCATGATATGAGGCAGGCAAACAGGATCTGATGGACAGAGGTACATGCCCCTAAGCCCGAAAAAAACTTGCGGTTTGTCATTGACCACTGAACTGGGATAATCTTGTGGCCTTGTGTTAGTGGTCCCAGGCTAAGCAAGAAGTTAACAGGTGGTACTGAGGGATGCCATCAGTTACCTTACTGCAATGCCACTGAAAAAGACAACAAGGAACCACCTGGGTTCTAGCTTGTTCTAACCCTAGAAATCAAGTTGAGGAGCTTCAAATCCATGTACAATCTGGAGAAGCCTCAGCTTTCTCATGGGGAGAGGCTTTTAAAACTTCATGAACCCACTGCACAAAAATGAATGGCCTGGAAACCAAATTATCAATGTTGGAGGCTACTCTGTGGTAGCTTTCAGGGCAGATGAAAAGGAGTGCAATGGTGTTCGGGCTTATGGAGAAGAAACTGTAGATGAGAGAAGCAGCAGGAATAGTGGTGAAATAATTAGGTGGCTATGGATACATTTCAGTGCTGTGTAGTTGGAAACATTGTGGAGGTGAACATGGGCCTGGAGTGCCTTGAAAACAGATCAAGGGAGGCTTGCGTATGTGTCCTGGGCTTTCCTTCTTAGGTTGATGCCCTTAGGCACTTAAAAAAGGATTCCCTCAGGTGTGTAGTGTCCCAGGCCTCCTCTCCTGACGTATATCAATATTGCAGGTATATCAGTTGCACGAGTGGAAGGTAGAGACGGAAGTGAATACCGGGACAGCAATAATGGCAGTACTCTATGACCCATGGGTTAGGGAGCTGTGGAAGATCAGAAGAAGGAGGTAGACACTTTAAAGACATTTTCACCATATAATTTATCTAAATTAAAATAAGACCCGTCTTTCCGTAGGTCTATGGGGTGTTCCCTAACTATTTTACTAAGGTGCTCGTCAGTCATTGTGAATGTCCAAAACAAGTCCATCCACTGTCCAAATCTAAGTTATCTGAACCTACCACTAACAGGCTGGTAAGATAGTTCAGCGGGTTGAGCTCTCACTGCTGCGACCTGAGCGTGATATGCAGGTCGCAGGTTCGAATCCCGGCAAGGCCAACTCAGCCTTTCATCCTTCCAAGGTCGATAAATGAGTACCAATTTCGGTTGGGGCAACTGTATGTAAATATGGGCTCTGTAAAGCGTTTTATATTAAGGCGCTATATAAATAACACATCATTAACATAATTTACAAAGGCCAGGAGAAGGACCCCCTTCTCCTGGTTGCTGCGTTTTGTCTGAGGGTTTGCTTGGCTCTTTTGTTGCTATCAGTAGACCATTTGTAAATGATCTATGGTTATGCTGTAGATTAGGTACTGCAGTTCTTTTAGGTGTTAGGCAGAAACCTGTGCAGTTCCCTTAGGGACCACTGCAAAAGATTTAGGACTACAGGTGTTGGCAGTAAAACCAATTGGTAGCAGTCTGTACCACCCAGATTTACCTGGTAGCCGTGGCTGAGCAGCCAGACTTCCCTCAAGAAGAGTTAGGCAGTATATAGAGTATACAAGATAGGTACCAAAATACAGTAGCACAAGCAAACACTGACCAGAGCTTGGGTATAAAAGTATATATTTATTTATTTAAAAACACACTTTGTAAAATACACTAACACTAATATGACAAGCAAGTTCAAACACAGTCACTATTAATATATATACATCCCTGATCACTTATTGAACAAGTCTTAGTTAAAACACCACTTATTTTCAGACAGGGGTGAGAGCTTAACCTAAGATGGCACTCCAATAAGTTAATAAAAAAAGGCAGGGAAAAAGGCAGAATTTAGGAACATTCACAATACCAACACTTTAAGAGAACCAGAGCAAGTCAGAAAAGGCAGAGTCTACTGAGGAGCAAGAAAGTCATAGGCCAGGCCCACTCTTGGAGAGAGCAAGGCGTAATGTGTCCAAGATCACACAGTTGAATAGTATTTTTAAAGAGTCTTTGCAGATAGTTCAAAAAGGGTTGCATCAAGTCACGAAAAGTTAGTTAGTAGGTCCCAAGTCACCCCAGGATAGAAAGTCAAGGATTTACGGGACACCTTGAACAGTCTGTTGCAAGGGAGACCAGGCGGTAGTGGTGAAGCGTGGCTTTCCGGTCGCCGGGGTGCTTGGCACGGGCGATTCGACCACGAGACGATCCAGGAAGGCGAAAAGAGGGCAAACTGGTTATCCCCACCAGTTCAGAGGAAGAAGATTCTCCGGGATGAAGATCTTCTCTGTCGTTGGGAAGTGGTGAGATGGTTCAGCAGGGCTCCACCAGTGGTGTCATCGTTGCAGGTCGGCTTAGCTTCTCCCTCTTCGGATTCTTTGGTCCTGTGGCGACTTCTGAGGTTCCAGTCCCCAAAGCCCTGCTTTTATGCAGAAAACCCCCATTCATCAGTCCTAGCTGTCACTCAAACATGCCAAGTGGTGTGCCGGGCAGCTCACCACTGGGCCAATCACACAAGAGTGTGACTTGAGTTGCCGAGGCAACTCAGTCCAGGGTGCCTTAAACCCCCATCCCACACATCCTGTAGACCCAGACAGAGTGGCACCACTTTTGGAGGCTTCTGTGGAGAGGCCCGCCAAAAAGTGGAACAAAGGGCTCGACTTGGGTTGGAGTTACAGAGGCAAACACAAACGCCATTTTAAAACTGAGTCCTGGCAAAAAGACCCAACCGGGGAATAAATATTAAATAAATAACCCAGCGGTATCTTTAACATTGCACCAAAAAGTGGTGCGTTTAAAATGAATGGGAAAATCCCATAGGAAATATTCCGGTGGAATATTTTGCATGGTAACCACTGCCACCAGCCAGAAACTCGACGAGGGGGGACTGCACAGTGCCGCCTCGAAAAACAGACCCAGGGGCAATCTAATTACCCCTACCAGTAGTTCCACAATATGATGGTTTGTACTGGTTCTGTTCACAATTTAAGACTAGTAAAGTCAATGGTGACTTTACATGCCCTGGGAGACAGTAGGCAGTCCCAGGGTATGGAGTCTATATTTGGGTGTCACTATGACACCCCTGTGTTACTGCACTGAGGGTGCTGTGTAACACATACACAAAAACAGATGATACCCTATGGAGTAAAAGGCCCCATAGCCCATAAGCACACAATAAGTCAAAGACATACCTCAAATGATGCCTAAGTGTGGGAGGAAAAGAGTCTCACTCTTAGCAGGAGAAAAAAAAATAAACCCCAAAAATCCAGCAAAGCTGCTGGGGGACTCACTAGGTTTGGGAAATTAGCCTTAGCAGAGAATTCGCACTAACATTAGGGAACTGGTATTTTCCCCTCCCTCTTTCTTTGAGAATGCTGTAGTTCTGTTCAGGTTCCTTCTTTCCCTCTTAAAGGGTTTGAGGCCCTCTTGTATATTGCTCTCCTATCGAATATTTTGGTTGTTCAACTTGCAATTATAATCCACCTCTTCCCAGGGTGCGGTTTCATGTATGAGGCTCATCTTCCTGAGCTTGCGTGTCTTTATTCCCCAAGTAGCTTTCTCTAGTATGCTCTCTTTCTTATCGGGATATGGGTTGCCCTTTCCCTTTTCCAGCGTAACAAGTTTCCAACTTTGTTTTTCTCTCCCTTGGTGGTTTTTGGCTCTCCTGATCTCATTAACACAGTTCTGGTTTATCACAATATGTACACTTCTTTTCACATTAGTACTGAGACGAGTTTTGTTTAACTTATAATGAGTGCATCTTGCTATCCCGGCATTCCAGTTCCCTGAATGACCTTCTGTTTTCAGGGGTAATGGTGTTACCTGTAGGGTGCGGGACTCTTTCTTGCCTTCTTTGTAGTTCTGCAGCTTACTTTCCACTGCATCATTCTCCTCTGCGTCCAACTCTTGCCTTCTGGATAGCGCTGGTGCTGTGGCTAGGATAGGGAGTTCCTTCTTCCTACTGGTGGTGTCGGTGCCATTGTAAAGGCAGGCTGACCACCACGAATGCTTTGTGGTCACGCCACCACCAAACTCTCTGTTCCACCATATTCTGATTTCCTCTGCTTTCAGATGCTGGTTCCCCAGCGTTTCTCGCTCCGCCTCAGAACTACTCTAGTTTACGGGGACTTCGCGTTCTGCAACAGCCCCGCCTCCTTCCACTCTGCTACATACAGGGGGATTCCCCTGGCTCACTCGGCCTCTCACTCTCTGTCGGCTTTCTGCACTTTCTTTCTAGTCCTTTGGCATATCATCTCTTTTTAGTATCCTCGACACAGTCCATTCGAGACTGTGATTTAAAAGAATAGCCTCAGTTTCTTGTCGTTGATAATATAGGTTCACTTTATCTTCATGAAACTAATAACATTCTGATGTATTACACAAGTCCATACAAGCCATATTTTTGAGGGGCCTCAGGGAGTTCCTCATGGGAACCGGAGTCCTTGTCCTCAAGGGGGAATCCCGCCCGGTGAGGTCCCACTTGCCTCGACCCCTAGAGAGGGTGTTGTGTAGCGGGCTCACCTCCGTAGCCTCACAGGGGGTGGGGGGTTCCCAGTTGGGGAAAAGGGACGAATTCCCTCAATTCATCACATACCCCCCACTGACCGATTTCCATGTCTTTGTCTTCTTTACTAATAGGGAACGGCTAAAGAAATCAACATACCCTTGTTCTTGACATTTCCGATGTTGGACCATAAAACAGAAGGTTTGGAGATCCAAGAACCACCTCATTACTTGGGGATTGGTGTCCTTTCGCAAGCTCTTCCATGTTAACGGGGAGTGGTCTGTGATTAACCTACATTTTCGGCCTGTCAAATAGTATTTAAAATGCGTGACTGCCATTTTATGGCAATAGAGCCTGCAGTTCTACTGTAGCGTAGGATTGTTCTCTCAGGAAGAGTTTCCAGCTCGTATATAGTATAGGATGTTCAACGCAGTCATGTTCGTGGGAGAGCACGGTCCCTAAACCCACTTTAGAAGTGAGTTTGTAATAAAAAAGTCTCAATTGAAATAGGGCATCCTACGGATGGGCTCACTACACAGGATTTTCTTCAGACCGTCAAAGCACGCTTGATCCTGTTTGTTCCAAATTAGCTTTTGGGGTTGGGCATTCTTAAGCTTATCTGTTAGTTTGGCTGCAATTGTGGAATAATTAGGAATTAATATCCTATAATATCCAGTCAACCAAGTAAAGCACAAAGGGATTTTATTCTTGGGGATGGGCGTTAGCTGAACTGCCTTTACATTCTTGTTTTGTTGTTGTATCAGAGTATTCCCTACGAAAAATCCTAGATATTTCTCAGCAGACTGTGCAAGATTACACTTTTGAAGGTTGGCTGTGATGCCAGCTTTTCTCAGGGCCTTAGTGATCTCATACAAGTGATGGACGTTTTCTAGCCAATTAGCGCTATGGATTACAATATTGTGTAGATATGCCCCGAAAAAGCTTGAATTAGGTTTTAATAGTTTATCCATTTGCCTCTGAAAAAGTGGCTGAAGCTCCATGCAACCCAAAGGGTAAAATATTCAAGTGGAATAATCCTTGTGGGGTAAGGAATGCATTAGTTTCTCGATCAGATGGGTTTAATGGGACCTGCCAATAACCCTTTGTTAGATCCAACGTGGAGATGTTTTTGGCCGAGCCCAACTTTTCAATGAGATCGTCTATTCTCGGCATGGGATAATTATCAAACACTGATACTGAATTCAACGTTCTAAATTCCCTCAATTGGTCAGAGCCCATAACCAGGGAGGCAGAAGTAAAATAAATAAATACATTTAAAAAAGACATCTCATGAGGGGAGGAAGATTTTTCAGTTCCCAGACGAACATTAATTCTCTGTCCAGGCAAGGGGACATGATGGATATCAGGAGGAACCTCATGAATGGAGGGGTGTTGGCGATAGCAGCTTACCCTGCCAACCTGAAGGTGTTTCAAAAGGGAAGGCACTTTGTCTTTGTAGAGGTGGGGGCAGTGAGATCTATTTTGTAGAATCCGTAGAAATGACAGAAAAAAGAATGGAATATTAATTCGAATTTCGGCCGTACGAAAATTACGAACAGTCGAAAATGTCAAATAAATATTACATTCGGTTAGATTATAGTGAACAAGGGGAGCAGGGGTGTCCCCTCTGCAGTTTTTCACTATAATCATAACTGGGGTGTCCCCTGCGACCTAAACAATAAATATATATTTTTTAAAAGAACAAAAAAAAAAGGTCCCTGCAGTGCCAGTTCCGATGCACATAAGTAAAAGGAACCAGCGTTGCAGTGGAATGGAGTAGTCAGCAGGACACAGCGAAGTGTGCCGCCAAAAGGTAAGTAGCAGATGAGGGGATTAGGGGGTTGCGGGATGCCAGAAATGTCCACGAGAAAAAGAAAAAAAACCTAATTTTCATTTAAATGACTTCCTTTTTTTTCTCCCTCTGACATTTCTGATTCGAACAAATGGACGATCCTATTTTGTAGGGTCTGGAACAGGGCGTGGGCTATAGGGTCCCAAAGTGGTCACCAATTTTTGTGATTGATACTAACAGCAGTTCTATTTGTTTTGGCCCAGCAAGGCACAATGAAGAACTATGCCACAACGGGGGAAACCATGAAACTGCTGTGAAATTATGTGGGATTTATTTAGTGCCGAGTTGGTGGTGTGGAGAGTTAGTAGTTTTTCTTTGTGTAACCTGTCCCTCACCCATCTCACTTCCTGACAGTCGAGGGGGTGATATTGTAATGCACTGGGTGTGTAGCCTTTAGGAGGAATTACATAAACTGTATTGGCGTGTTGTGCAGCAGGGGGTTGCAGTATTGGATATATTGTGCAGCTAAACTGCTGTTGTCGCGTGTGTTATATTGATCAATAAATCATCTTGGAAATGTGCCTTTATAATGGCATCAATTTTCTGAGTTCAAAAAAATAGAATGAATCTAAGTCCTACCTGTTGGCACCCTACCACTACCGCTACATGAGAGATGTGCAATGTCCCGACCCACTCCAGTAAAGGATTGTTTATCCATTGTGGTGGCTGGGTAGGACACATTTACGCTGAAGCAGGAAGGGTCTGAAATGGATACATCGAAGACAGGAGTGTGCCCGCCTTTTCCAGAGCCATCAGTATGGATGCCACCATGTTTGGACTGCTCACACTTGTATGGCAAACTGCTGCTTCATTTCTGGGCATGCACGTTGTAAAGCATCCTTAGCAAAGCCTCATCAACCACCAAACCAAGGTGCATGCTCATTACCAGAACACTGGGAACATAAAGACAGATGCAGAAGAGTTAGTCTTCGGAATGTCAGCCAGCTGTCAACTTTGCTTTCCACCTTGGGCCCAGCTTTCTCTGTTACTTCCTCTTTTTGGCTTCTTCTCAGTTCGGAGCATCTTTTCCTTTCCCTCGAGTTTTCTAAACGCCTGTTTTTGCTTGACTTAACTTTGACAACCCTCTGGTTCTTTGATTTCCCTTACCTATCAGCCGTCTTGCCTCAATGACTACTACCTGGTTTTTCCAAACCTCTATCCTCCAGCCAGTTCTCTAATCCATTTGCCATCTAGTCAAAGTGCTTCTACTGTCTATGTACTATACAAAAAGTGCGTGGATTAAGTTCATAGTGCAGGGAGCAGGCAACATTCAGGTGTAGGTGACATTTGCTGCCAGGCTGGGTTAGGGCCATCTTCACACATTTACTAGTGCTTCTTAGAATACGCTATAGACCTCACTGGGGAAATAACTGCAAGTGACACATGGCGACAAACAGGTTTGTGTTGCGCCAGCGAGACACACAACTTGATATCCCTCAAAACAGCACATGCTTTGTTTTATTCTCACCAAAATGATATGTGCACTGGCAGAGAGGTGGATGCAATCAGTGATGGACACAAACGTCCACAAAATAAGTTTTTATTCAAACAACCCATCTGTCATATTTAGAAATGCCAAAAGCAGTGACTAGCATTTGTAACGCCACACACTGGTGGGCAACCAACCCTCAGTCAATGTATATTTATTATCCTTTTTGAGTGGCAACATAAAATAAACTGGACCACTCGAAGTAGAAAAGTAAGCTATATTAGCCCACCTTACCAAAGATGGAAGCAAATAACCGTTAGGACAACTGCATAAAGAAATGCGAATGAACAAAGAGGCTGAAAGGTCTACAACAATAAAGGACAAAGATGGGACAGGTGATGACTGAAGCAAGGCAACTGAAGCGTACAGAACAAGCAAAACAGAACTGCTAAAAAAAAAGTGCTTGAACATCTGAAAGTCAACTCGGATTACCTGGACAGTCAGAGCTGCACATACAATCTCCGCCTGCTGGTTCTAGAGACACAAGATGGAAACAGTATGGTGCATTTGTTAAAATCAGTAATAGACAGATCTCAAAAGACTATACAATGTCAACTATTTTCAGGTATAAACTTATTATTAAACACAGAGTACTTTGAATATAGAGTGATACAACTGTGAGTTAATGGAGGACAGGGGAACTGGATCTCGGACATTGGTGCTCTGTGCATCAGGGTTTCTTTTTAACTTGTGGTGAGCTTTTGAAAATCACAGCTGAATTGCCACTTCAACTAAAGCACTGTGAAAATAGCTACTGGCATCAGAATACTAAACTAAATCCAAGTACTAATTTAGGAAATTGACACATAGCATTAAAAAGAGGTCTAGAATTCCCATTATGGTGGCCATATTTTCCAAATACAAAGATCATCATTTTGAGTTGGACGGTACTACCAAACTCAAATTGCCAAAATCCAAGAAATAACTTTGGATTCTTTGCTCTTGTTTGAACGTAAATGAACCCTCTTTTCCAGCTAGCTCATCTTAAAAGTGTTCCACAATTATTACTTTTAAGATTTAATTAAGGTTTAACTTGATTTACAGAAGACCGCACACAGTGACAGCACAAGAACAATATTCAAAATATCTTACAAAAATACACTATTTTCCAAGCTCATTATTTATATACATTAAACTTTCCAATAAAAAAATCTAACAAGTGCAAGCAAAGAGCCACCTGCTTGACAGATAGGTTGACACACCCAAAAAATACCGGATTCCACTGTATGTGAATTATAAACAACATTGTTCTATTGGTTAATGTGTTGCCCTCTTTGATTTAGTGGTTCAAGTTCGCAATCATACATTCCAAATGACAAAATCTGCATAACCTCTTTGTGGGTGCAATTTCTTTTCTAGGGCCTTGCACTCCATCAATTTTCAATAGGTTAAGGGGAATCACATGAATATTCCTCAAAAGAACATATCTAGAAACATGCTAATATAAAAAGGCATAATGTTACCATATTTGGGTTAAAATAATTGATATCTCCCTTGGTTTTATTTTCTAAATATACATTTGTATTCCAGTCCCAGCAGGCAGAATTCTTTATTTCTTAAACATCTGAATGTTCATCTATTGCACCCCAAAGAGTCCCAATTGCATCAAAAAACTTTGTTTAAAAATCTGAATTTTAGTATTTGGTTAGGGAAACCCATACTCCAGGTCTGTCTTAGTATATACAGCAGCTCACCCTTTTTTCCAGACATGATTTTTAAAAACAAACATGTTCTATGGATCTCTACGGTGGTCCTTATTAATACTAACCCTAGTTGGCACTTCAAGATGACCGCCGGGACTGAGTAGACGTGCAGACGCGCTCCCAGCCCCGAGGAGAACAAACAGCGTGTCCGCCACCCCGCTAACGAACCCAAAGATGGAGCAACACCGAGTATTAAGTTATTGGAACACCCGAGAGAAGAAATCAGTAAAGAGGAGAATGCGGCAGAGCGCTATCAGCACAGAAACAAGAGGAGGCAGAGGGAGGAGAGTGAAGGGCCCCAGCGGAGTGGCCGCAAGAATGGGACTCCTGTCGGTAAGGGAAGGAACCCACTGAGGAGCACTTGGAGGCGCTGTGACACCCTGACCAGCAAAGTGAGGAGCGGCACAAGGAGGAACCCATGGACCAGAAGGCACGAGGAGCTGGAGAGGACCCCGCCAGAAGAAGAGAGGAGCGAGCAGTGCATCCACGGAAGCGGGAAGAACGAGCCAGGTCCCGGGAACCTCGGGAGCAAGCAAGAACAAGGCAGTGAGTCTGGAGGGCCCCCTGAAACAACGGGCGGGGGCACAGGGCAGCAACACCACAAGGGAAGAAGCCAGGACGTGGGGGACACTCCGCAACAGCCGCAAGCCCCCTCCCCCCCACAGGCAAGAGCAGCGAACGCAAAGCGGGGAAGGCACGGCGGGACATTTGGAACACTCCGGCACCGCCGTGAGCAGCCCCACAGAGGGTAGCGCAGTGAGCACAAAGCGGGAAGGGCACAGCGCCCCCAGCAGTGGGAGGCAGGACTAAGTGGACAATAACGGGGAGGATCATGCCCGCAACATGTAGGGAACCTAAGTGTACGCAGCTAGCACAGGCACTCTAAGCTGCAGAGCGCTGGAGAACAGACACAGCAAAACTCCTCACATGAGACACGGCAGAGGTGAGACACCTACCTAAAGCCCAGAAAACGAGGGCATTCATGCAATAAAACAGACAAAGAGCAACAAGGACTCACCTGGAGGGCCCAACAGGAGGGGGAAGTCACAACAACACCATAAAGATACCCCCTGTATAGGATAAGGGGGCGGAGAAGCAAGAGATGTGAAGAGGACCTAAGCACAGGGGCAAATTGGAGGGAAAACCCCTGGGGCCGGCAGAGAAAAAGTGAGGGCCAGAAACTGACAGGCCTTCCATAAAGGAGACGAGGCACTGGATGAGCAAGGGGGGAGAGAGGGGTAGCCCAGAACTAACCCCGGTGGGGTCTGCTCAAAAGGCAAGAGATTTCTGGCCAAAAAGCTGAAGCCCTCGAGGAAACATGGCACTGGACAGCAGGTAGGGAGGGGCCCGGACCGTTGCGGAGACGGGGTCTTTCCCTGAGCAACGGAAGGGAAGGCCCACAGGCTTAGGGCCGGGGCAGGGAAGCGCAGCTCCGACCCAAACTGACAGCCCACTGAAGGCGACGGCCCTCAGGACCCCACGGGAACCATGACAACGAAGGCTAAAAACAGGGCCACAAAGACGGGACCAATACCGGGGGACACTCCAGGAACACTCCCGATGATGTGGCCGGCTCAGGACACCAGAGATGCACCCACAGGAATCCAGGGGTGCAACGGGACACAACACCCCCGATGACATGGAACCAATGACTCCTACGTCACGGCAGGACGTCCAAGGGGAAATGCTCACCTTGCAGGCCACTCTGGCCAGGACATTTCAGGAGCAGTTTCAACTCATGAGGTCGGATCTCAACTACGCCTTGGTGGAGATATGACACGACATGGGGCAATTCGGTGAAAGAACAGACCGACTAGAAAAGGTGCTACAGGAAGTGGACAGGGAAACAACAGCAAATAGCGAGGCCATAGAGTGATTGGATGTGGCAACGCAAAACCTAGAACTCCAAATGGAGGATTTGGAGAACATATCCCGGAGAGTCAATATCAGGCTGAAACTGCTGCTGGAGATGTTGATGGACAGAGAATTAAAAGGAGTGGCTCAGGGAATCTTTGCAGAGCTCCTGGAGGAATCGGACCTAGGTATCATTGAGCTGGACCAGATCCACAGAGTAGGACGAATGAACAAAAGCCGAAACGCAAGACCAAGAGATGTCCTGGCAGCATTTACCAGGTATGCTCAGAAGGAAGCAGTTTTAAGAGCAGCCAGGCAACAGGAACCGGTTACATACAAGGGTCAACAAATTGTGCTATATCAGGATTTAACCCGCAGTACACTAATTAAGCAACGCCAAATGGGCCCGATACTTAAAGTACTCAACGAACAGGGAATCAGGTGTAAGTGGACTTTTCCCCTCAGGACTTCTCTTTGAATGGGAAGAAGTGCAAAAACACACAGTTGCACCGCAAGAAGGGGCAGATATTCTACACGTAGATCTGGGACTGGACCAACCAGATAATAGATGACCGGCAATCGAGAACAGAGCGAGACCCAGACCATTGGAATGGACCACAGTGGGGGAAAGACAGAGAAGGAGAACGACACTGCAAGGACCACTGAGGAAGGAGAAAGAAGAGAAGACAACAGAGGGAGCCAAGGCAGCAGAGGGAGAGCACTGAAGAACCTTAAATAGCCAATGAAATAGGGGCGGTGGACTCATAAGGGATGATTAAGTGACGGGAGGTGGAGGGGGGTAACATCTTGGAGTTAGAAAGGGTGGATATGCCCGGGAGGGGAGAACAGAGGGTACGGGAGGGACAGGGTGACCCGCAAGAATGGGGTTGGGGTGCATGGGGGGATTGGGGAGGAGGGGTACACAAAGAGGGAAGAAGATGGGATGGGAACCAGAACGGGGGTACGAGGACAGGCTAGGACAAATCGGCGAGGGGTATAAACCTGTGGAGGGAAATGGGGGATGTTACAAGGAAGAACGGAAGACGGGGGCAGAGCCCAGGGGGGGGCGGGAAGGGAGGGAGAACCCCAATGCGCACTACACACCAGGATGCACATTCAAATGGCTGACCCAAAATGAATAGGGGCTCAATAGTCCCGTGAATAGGAAAAAGCTAGAGAGATTCACCAGGAAAGAAGGCCCAGATGTGCTTGGTATACAGGAGAGGCACCTCCTGAAAAAGGATCAGGGACAGATAAAAATACGAGGCTTTGACCCGATATTTCATGCCTCGGCCACAACATAGACAGGGGAGTGGCCCTGGCTATCAAAAATACATTGGACTTTATGGTGGCTGAAACTCTCTGGGATAAGAAGGCAGGTATATAATAGTAAGAGGGCTACTTATGGAGGCCCCATACACTATGGCATCAATATATGCGCCCAATACAGGCCAAGAAACGTTCTTGAGGTGGTTCTTATTCATTCGTTTTCCAGTTCTTAGATCTTTCTCCTGTGTGGTATAGATTCAATCTATAATGAATATATACCTTTCGAGTGTATTCACAAGGAAATAGCATAACATGATCATATCGTGGGATGCACTGTTTGACATATAAACCATATTCTTTATATAGCCTGTAGGTCATGATTGTATCAATAGTTGCGCACCAATCCATTTCAAAGAGCTTTTTTTTGGCAAAGCAAGGGCGATATTGTTTATCATCAACAGTGATGTTTGCATTACCTAATATTTGTTGCATTTTCGAATGGTAATTGAAAAAAGAATTGCAGGTTTGAGAGCCCAGCATTTTGTTCGTGTCCGTATACAATGAATTAGCAGGTGGGTAATGTATCTTGACATAATTGTACAACTGTCTCCATTTCCATCGAGTTGAAAGTGATACCAGCCCAAATTCATGTCGGATGATGGCATTTGGAAATGACATTGGTAAGAACATTGCGGATTTCAGAAGAGAGCCCTGTAAGCTATCAAGCATAATGGTCATGTCGCATAAGCAGACATCAAGTGTGTAAAGTATGACACTTTCAATTTTTAATGTCATAAATTCTATTAGCGGGATTAAGGAAAATTTGCAATACCGGGTATATATATCTTTTTCAATTGAGACAGTAAAGGTCGAGTCTTACTTTCAATAATTGCAGGCCATGAATTAATAGAGTTTAAGGCTGATATATAATACCCTAAGTTAATTGCATTATTAACACAAAAGATTTGTGTATCCATTATTTGCCACCTGAAATTGCCTCTTTTAGATTTCACTCCAAATTTCATGATGCCAGTTTTAGCTGGGTTGGGCATCAGATTATGTGCTTTTGCAAATGTCTCAAAAAGTGAAAGTTTGGTTTGAAGCCATGCCGGGGTAGGGTCAAACAAAATAATATCATCTGCAAAAGCAATCCATTTCAGATGAATACTCCCAACCTTAACAGAGAACAATTTCCAATTTTCCCAATTCTCACCCAAATCAGATAGATATAGATTAAACAGGGTGGCCGCAAGGTTGCAACCCTGTTACAGGCCAATTGCTGTACAGATTGGAGCAGTAGTACCACCTTCTGGTGAAATTCTTATTCAATATGATGTATTCGTATGCAGCTTTATAATCCAATACAACAAAACAGTTGGAATCCCTAGCTTCCTCATTTTCTTCCATAACAAGTTACGAACAACAGTATCAAAAGCTGAGCTCATATCGATCATCGCTATATAAACAGGGTTAGAATTCTTATCTTTTACTCCAGCAATAACATGTGACATAATACTAGCATTTAAGGTTGTGCTCATGTTCTTCCTAAAACCAGTTTGAAATCTTGAGTATAAGCCATTAACCTCAATAACTCTCTTGATTTCATGTAAAACAAGGATCGCAAAGATCTTAGCCTCGGTGTCGATTAGGGATATTGGACGATAATTCTCTGGCCGAGATGGATCACCCTTTTTGAATATGGGTACTATATTTGCAGTTAGCCATGAGGGTGGAACATCCCCTGACTTGAAGATAGTATCGAATTTATTTTTTTATAATGTCAGCCCACAACATGGGATCCGCCTTATAAAGACATGGGGGGAAGCCATCTGGTCCTGCAGCTTTTGAGTATGACAGCCTGGAAATTGCCCAGGTAATATCACTGCAGTTCCACTTCAACCTTGGAATATTGTGATATTCCAGAGAAACATTTGAGACAAGCTGAAATTCGCAAGGCAATTGGTATTTAACCTTTATAAACTTTTGCCATATTTGATCAGGAATACAGTTCGGAGAGAACAGTGCGACACATTTGTTGTCATCTTTCAAGGTACGCCATATTACACGTGTATCATGGGACGTGATGGCGCAAATTAATGCACAATTCACCTCATTGTATCTTGAGATGGGGGCAAATCTTAAATTTTGTTTATATACAGGTAGAATTTTATTCCGCCTTGCCTTACTATCTTCGGTGCCCAAATTGCTTCTCTTCAAATAGCTCAGTGCCCTATTTTTATCCCTTTTCAGTAATTTGCATGTGTGATCGTATAAATATGTATGTTTCACATTGTTTTGAATTTTACAAAACCGCGCAAGTACTAGAGTAACCATTTCAGAGTATTGCGCACCAGATATTTTTCCAAGATTTCCCCCTGCTCATCTGGTCCTCTCGATTTCTAAAGATATACGTTTTACAACATGATTGCACATCCCTTGATTCCATCTAATAGAATGCTGAAGTCGATTGGTTTCCACAACTGCTAATGTTGTATTTGGCCTGAGCTTTTGACATTTCAAATTTAAGAATGTAGAGAGTTGTGCATGGTCACCAATCTCTATCTGGCCTATTTCTAGCGGTGCCATATGCATAATAAGATTGTGAGAGACATATATAAAATCTATCATTGAGTTCCTCGTGCCTCTTGCCCACGTTACTTTAGATTTCATGTCATTCCTGACCATTAAATCCATATCCCACTCAGTGAGGAGTTCTCTAAACTTAGCTCCTCTACTACGTGAAAGAGTGGAGAACTTGGATATATGGCTCTCAGTCAAATCTCTGCAATTACAATTAAAGTCACCACCTATAATAATTTCACAAGTCGGATACCTAGCAGATATATGTTCTAAACACATATCCAATTCATCCAACATCTCATCAACTGTTGAAGAGGCAGGATTCCAGTATAAGGAAAGTATCATTAATGAGGAATATATAAGTGATTGTATAGTAAGATGAATCCCCAATATACTAGCAGATTCCCAAACCAATTCCGATTGAGCCTTCAAAGATATATTAACTGCAACCGCCAAGCCCCCAGATGGACGCCCTTGCAGAGAACTCTTTGCGGGCGAAGAAAAGGTCGAGTATCCAGGAATCAAATGTGGTTCAGTTTTCATAGTTTCTTGTGCCATTATTATTGTTGGTTGGTCCTCAAAGGTTAATGCAGAATGCCATTTCTTTAAGTTTACATATCCACAAGAGTTCCACGATATAATTTTTATACCTATCTTGTTGGGTGGCTATGTAACAGAGAGAGATGTTTTAGGACACAAAATCACCGATAGCATGGGTTCCAACCATGGTAGACCTTTTATATTGGCTACTGATTTCAATATTTCCAACATTTCACCTTCTAAACCTGCTTCAGATTGCATGCAAGATCTACCTACTTCTGTGAGCTTTTCAACACCCTTACCCGGGGGTTCTAAAAATTCTATAGCCTCCACCTCGGATTCAAAAGTAAGCAGCACCAGGCTCTCATTTTTTATTTCCTCACGGCTAAACCAGACACATTTCATTATAGCCTCAGAGCTGAGATAACAAACAGCCCCGTGATTATTTGCTCTTGCCAAAGAGACCCTTGTAATATCTTCAGATTGTATCATTCTCAATTGAGGTATGTTTGAGAACACGGAGAATATAAAGGATCGATTAATGCGATTGTCCGCCAAATCCTTTCCATCCCCCTCAAATCCAATGCTATACTGTCTTTCAAATTCAATTTGTTGAGGCCTAGTTGAATTTATATTTATTGCTGTATCTCTTAGGGTAACTGCTTTAGAAGAAGCACTAGTAACCACACGAGGAAACTGTAGCGGCAAAGTTCTGCTAATACTGTTGACATTTTGATTAATCTCAAATGAGAGTTTGCTCTTGCTGTCAAGTGATTCATCATCGCTGTATAAATGACCCTTGTTAGCCTTGATTTCAGATAAGGACCTACTTAATGCAGGTCCGTGAATTGATATATGACTAGGGACATGCAAAGTTTCCATAAGATCCACATTGTTAGCTTTATTGATTGTTAAGTTCCCAAGCGGGGTAATAGAGGGTACCACAGCCACTTAAGTTCTTTTCCCCTTACCGTTTACCACTACTAAATTCTTATTTTTGGTCAGTATACAATCACCAGACATCAATGATTCAACTCATGTTGCTTTCACTTTATTACCGATACTATTTCCTGCTTCTAATTGTTTTTCTTTACTCACCATACATTCATTAGTAACATTTGTACCTTTGTTCAGAACATTGGTACATACCTCACTATAAGATTTCCTTATGGGTATATTTAAAGAGACACTGCCACGCAAATCAGGATATTTTGTATGGCTTTTTGACGTGCAGCGTCTACCTACAATAGGAAAATAATTACTTAAGGTAGGTTTTACCGAAGTTTTAATAGTCAGATCAATATCAGTCATTTCATTTTCTTTTTCATATATTACATGGGCCTTTGGGATTGTTATACCTGTATTTAGTTGTGTTACAGTTTTACAAGTTATTGATTTCTGAGACACTGCTTTTACCAATTTTGTGTTGCTAGTTTTAATAGTTCCCTTCTTAGGATACATGTCTTCCTTCATTAACGGGGGATTGCCAAGACTTCCACTTCTCGGTTCCACTGATACATTAATTGCAGGTGTAAGTCCATCTTGACTCTCTTCTCTGATATTAACAAGGGCAGCGAAATGGGGGAGAGCATTAGATGGGGCGCGTTTAAAGCTACAATGAGGGGGGAGCCGATAGCAGCAAAGGCCCAAAGGGAGAAACAACTGAAGGCATTGGAGGCAATACTAGAGGTTGCAAGGAAAACAGCAGTACAAACCCCCACGATGAACACCCTTATAACGTATAGGTGGGCAGTTGGGCAACTTGGGGTTCTCAGAACAAAGAAAGCGGAAGGGGCTCTACTTTTCTACTCCAACATTGTTCACTAAGCAGCACTACAGGATGTCGCCCACCCAAAACAAGAATAAGTCCATGACAATGGAATCACTCATGTAACAGGGTAAAAGCAGCAGCGCCACGCAAGCGGCCAACCTAAACCAACACACGATCCCTGTGAACCCACAAGATCCACAAAAGAACCAGGTTCTTGCAGCGATAGCGGCCCTGCGCTCATCCTTTGAATCAAGGATAGATGAGGTCAAAATTGATGTACAGCTCCACCGACAGGACATCAGACAGCTAGCTGAAAGGGTCAAGCGCGCTGAAGTGCTCCTGAAAGAGACATCAGACTCTACCAAGGACCTAGAAAGGAGGGTCAAGGAGCTTGAGAGACGAAATAACACACTTAAGATGCGAGCGGAGGACGCGGAGGGCAGGTCATGCAGGAACAATGTGCGGGTGTTTGGTGTACCAGAGGGAACTGAAGGATCAGACACCACTTATAAAAGAAAACGTGTTGCTCCAGGAGATTGGAGCAAGCAAGACTCAAAATCGTTTACAAAGGCAAAGCGCAATTCCTAGAAAGCCCAGAAGCTTCTGCCATGTGGATGGACCACAACAACCTATTTAGCAAAAACTACTCTGACCCATGCGTACAGCGGCGCAAAGTAAGTTACTCTTAATAATAAATAATAAATGGGCCGCACAATAGCAGGCCACTCCCCTCTGGTGATTGAATGGTGACTTGCGTATCCTAGACCCCCCTATTCCGATGTGGCGCCTACCTATTTGGGCACTAATAAAAAGTCACTGTCAGACTTCCTGCTCGATTTCCTAGAGAACAACGTCGGGAGCATAAACAGTTGGGACACCATCTGGGAAGCCATGAAGGTGGTAACAAGAGGTGAGGTTATAGCTAGTGCTCGGGGCATCTGCCGGGTACTAAGTGAGGCACTAGAATCCACAGAAGAGGAAATTAAAATACTACAGACCAAACACCCTGGCCAACAGTCCACTGAGAAGAAACTGACTGAGGCACGATCCAGGTGTCGAGACGCCTGGCAGGGGCTATCTAAATTGTATTACACTACCCAGACAGCACCATCACACATATATGGGGATAGACCCGGGAGATTATTGGCATGGCTCTGCAAACGGGAACATCCGAGACCACATCGCTTTATGATGAATGCGGGGCTCCATGGAGATCTCAACTGGTGATTATCGAGACATTTACCTCTTTCTACACACAATTGTACAGACACGATAACCCAGTTCCTCAAGAAGACCAGGATGAGGGGTTCTCCCAGATTCGACTCCCGAAACGCTCAGTCAGTCAGCGTGACACCCTGGACTTACATATTACTATTGAGGAACTGGGTCAAGCTATCGCTTTCTTACCCACTGGTAAAACCCTGGGCACAGACGGGCTCCCCTCAGAATTTTACAAAGCTTATGCTGCTACCCTGACACCAACACTCCTGAAAGTATTTGTAGAAGCTTGCAACACAGGCATGCTCCCAGGGGGCATAAGGCAGACCCTAGTGATACCCATCCCCAAACCTGGGAAACCAGCAGACAGGTGAGACCCATACCAACATCTGGCAATGCTAAACTGCAGCATAAAGCTACTTACAACAGTGCTAGCTAGACACCTCCGGAAAGTCATCACAACATTTGTGCACGTGGATCAGACAGGATTATACCCGGACACAGCATGGCCCTAAACCTTCAAAGACTAACACATCAGTGATCAAATGCACACCTGCAAAGAATAATATGTGGTGGCATCCCTGGACACCACTAAGGCCTTTCATTCGGTGTACTGGGAATGGTAGCTTACATCACTGGAACATTTTGGGCTGGGCTGGGAATTCATCAGTTGGGTTAAACTCCTATACACCTACGCAGTGGCTAGACTGAAGTCAGTTAAACAGATATCCGGGATATGGAAAATGCAGCTAGGAACCTGTCAAGGCTGCTCATTCTCGCCTATGCTATACATACTGGCCATGGAAGCCAGAACGGCACTTCTGCGCCAGGAATACTTAGATGCGGGCATCAGCTCCAAGCACTTTATATCGCTTTATGCAGACGATGACTTGCTGTACCTCTGTGAGCCACAACACAAGCTCCCTATCATTTTGAAAGTACTAGTTAGATTTGCTGAACTATCAGGGATCTTGTTCAATAGACAGAAGTCCTGTCTCTTTCTACAGGCTGGCCTCCGCGAGGTGGACCCGACTGCCTTACTGATTTGAGACTCCCTTGGGAGACTAAGTCGTTCAAGTGCCTGGTTATCTGGATTGCACCCACACCCACAGAAACACACAACTGCAATATGCTCCGGGTACTGGGGGGCCTAGAGAGATCTCTATCCTTCTGGTCCAGACTGCCGCTATCAGTCATGGGTAGGATTGCCATTATTAAAATGATAGTACTCCCAAGATTTCTTTATGACTTCACAAACATCCACCATTACATAGGGGCAGCTTTTTTTCGCATTCTAGACTTGGTAATCAGAGACTTCTTATGGGAAGCAGGTTGCTGCAAACTAACCTACATCATATTGTAATTACCGTACAAAGACGGCGGGGTACAACTACCTAATCTTAAACTTTATTATTTGGCCGCTCAGTTAAGTTTTGTCCCAAAATGGCTGGCAGAACCACCCACATCAGAATCGCGTCTGCTACAACAACTGGTGACCCCAGCCAGACTCAGCGAAATCCTATGGCTCCCAGTGAGCTGTGCAAACACAACCCCCATGTTGTTGCGACTGGGTAGGCGGATCTGTTGCAGGACAATGCAGCTACTTAAAATACACAACCCACACTCACCTAATGTACCGATAATCATATATATCTGTACAAACAGAGCAGACCTGGGAGCTGCTAGGCTTTGGGAAGAGTGGGATGTCTACACATGGGGGGACATGTACGAAAACGGGCAGTTCAGAGATCTAGACAATACATCACAACAGTCAGGTCTGCCCAAGGGACCATTCTTGCAATACATGAGAGTGAAGAGTATAGCAAGATGCAAATGGGGGAGGGGGCCCGAATAACCGGAGGAGTCAGGACTTTTGGACTTCATGTACATGCTGGAGGATGGCTGGAGGCCCGTGACCAGACTACACAGTCTCCTACTAGAAGAAGTTAGCATCGGAGACCCCAAATTGAAACTGAAATGGGAGGAGGACTTGGGTACTGTTATCATTGACCTAGAGTGGGAACGGGCGCTTCGCTCCCCTAGACAGATGTCCTGGAATGCTAGATTCAAACTGCTCCAAATGAACGTACGCCACTGTATGTACATGACCCCCAGCAGGGTGGCTAAATTCAACAAAGAGGCTCACTCCTTGTGCCGCCCCCGATGCCACCAAGATGAAGCAGACTTTATACACATGTTTTGGAAATGCATCAAAGTACAGCCTTTTTGGTCCCAAATCGAACAGGCTTGCAGGGCAGCAGGGGTTGTTAGATACTCCTGGAACCCAGAGGAATGCCTAGACGCCCCAGACAAAGTAAATATAAACACATCACTAGATTTATGAACCTGGCATGCATACACGCGAAACGGCAGATTGCTATGTTATGGACATCACCAAAGGGTCCCCATTACAAACACTGGATACATGACTTTAAAATCTGGTGCGAAGCAGAGACGTGGGCCTGGGAGGAATCAGTAATAACGCAAGATGATGACCTTGCTGTCTCCTTGGAGGCCTGGAAATTTGCCATGTTCCACCCATCGGATGATAAACCACCATGACAATAACGATGGAAGTGATATGTAGCATGGATACCTTAGATTACCCAGGAACACTCGACTAGAGGGAGTCCTTCCTGTACAATGACGTAACACTGTCACTTTTAACACAGCCCTTGATTTAGTGGGTCGCTCCTCACCTGACTGGCAAAGGAGTCTGACCTTGTAGGGAACGTTGTTTAAGTTCAAATGTTTTTGTTGGCCTTCTGACCTATTGTACTAACTAACAGAGATGTGACTGCCCAATTATCCTACAATTGTGATTTGCTGTAACTGTCAAATTGTATACATGGTAAATGCCAATAAACAAAATAAATAGTAATAGTTCAGTGTCTTGACAACCATTTATCTTGAGCATCGAGTTTGAAGGATTTCAAGGTCATGTTTTGATAAGACAGAGAGGAGCCCATGGCTTGCCGAAGCAGCTAGGGGTAAAATCTCAATGAACTCCCCCATTTATACTTGGTCAGAGATTAATGTTTTGTGCTGGTAGCAGTTAATATTTCGGGGATCAAGAGCTTCGCAGCAGACAACTTGCACCCCATTTCTCTTTTACATTCTGTATTTCTGCCCTTTGGTTTTTCCAAGGTCATTGCTTAGGGACTCTGGGTTCTTGATTTATTTGCCTCCTTGATGAAATACCAAATTTCCCAATGTATGTCTTCAGGTCTCTGAATTTTATGGGTTAGCCCCCTTCTTCAGCTCTGTGAAGATAGGTAAGATCTACAATTGTTGCAGAATATTCTCATACCAGGGTTCCATCTTCCTCTCTGATACAATGAATATCAACTGGGATGGTGGAGTTGCTGCTTACTGGATGAGGGCACAAAGGTCCCATTGCTTGATATATGTAGTATGGCATCATGCCCTTCCTCCCATACCTTTCCGGCCCCCGCCCCATCTAAAGGTTGAGCAAGGGAGAAGATTTTGAAACTTCTGGGAAGAGAGTTTTGAGTTTAGTCCTCTCTGAAAACAATCTATTTGGTTATTTTGTTCCCTCACCATGGCAGATTTTAGTCGTATTCTTAGATTATGTCGTTAACAATGTGCATTGTTTTATGATTCCTTCAGTTAGTAATAAAGCTTACTAGGAAGAGGGACGTGGAGGTTGTACCTTGATTGAATATGGTGCTTTTCATTATTTAACTTCCTACTCCAGCACATAACATTTGTTTCATCCCTCCCAAATTATGGGTATTGGATATTTAAAGAGACGTGAAGGGACTGGAACTACCATAAGTGATGAAGAGGATCGTTTTTCCAGTTAGTAAAAAGAAAAAAGGAATGAGCTGATTGACTGTCGAAGCAATACCATAGCTTGGTATAACCTTTAAGGGAACTGGACGGGTTCTGGGAAGATGAGGACGAGGCCTGGTGCATACCACATATGGAAAGTAGTTTCCCTTCAAAATCACAAGGTAAAGCAGTCTACATGGTTTGATCCCTACATAGCCTTGAGCTACGAGCTTAATGGTTGGTTTCCAACAGATCAACCAGCCAAGGCCACGTACCAAGAACCTCAACGCAGCTCCAGAATTGACAATGGCTTTCGTTATAAGTATGGCAGTCTGGAAATAAGGGTGCTGGTAGCAACGTACCGGCACCCTTTCCGGACCGCCATACTACAACAATGCTGGTATGGGCCATGGATACCCCGGCAGGCCTGACCTGTCAGGTTTTCAGGCCCCTACCGGCATGGTTGTCACTGAAGCACTGGCACCGTTCGCCAGTTGTTTGCTAAATGGAGCAGAGGAAGAGACGCTTGTTCACTCTATGTTTATTTGTGAAGGGCTGAAATCACCTAGAGTGAGGTATCGTAAACCCTTATTTCGATTATATGGCATCCGCTTTATGGCAGATGCTCTCGCTTTTTGCAAATCTACCTCTAATCTAAATCTTGTATATTTTGTATCACGATACGTTCACCGAGCATGGTTAAAGGAATGGTTCGGTAAACAATGTTATTGTCCCTACGGGTCGGCCATGTGTTTTTAAGCCTAAGTCGCTCGATTTTAGAAAAAATTCCTATGGACCTTACCCGAGTTTTCGTCCATTAAACGCATGCGAAAACAGGCATCAGGGAGCTGCCATTTTGTGATAATCCTATCATTTCCCCCATCACCCTGGCTGACCTGCTTTTGTGGCACTAAATCATATCCCCCGCCCCTGAGCCTGTCATCAGCAGACGCATACCGCCCATTTCACAACGCCAAAGCACGTCTCGTGTCAACATTCGCTGCGCTTCAGCTAATGACGTGTCGCCATGGAAATGGCAGGACGCCTTTTTCCTCAATAAGTATAAACAGACCGTTTCACAACGCAAAGCAGCAGATTTTCGATTCCATTCCTCTCTCTGTGTTACTTTGAGTATTCTGTGACTCTTTTCTGTGCTCTGGTCAGCTACCTTCGTTGCTTGTAGCCCGTGTGAACAGATACCATTACCACCGCTATAAATTATTTTAGTTTAACACACAATGGCTACAATAATGCCCTACATGTACGAGCCCGAGTATACCGAGGAGGAACTACTGGAAAGGGAAACACGCGAAAACGATGGGGCTTCGGACGGCAGATGGGAGGACGATTCAACAGCTGAAGAGCCTGGACCTAGTCGCATGGATGGTGTTTCCACCTGGTGCACATGCAATCGGTGCGAGCTACTGCCAACCGAGGACGAGAACTGCTGCTGCTGTGAAAACTCGGGATGCGTGGCCTACATTTCAGAAGGCGTGCCACGACCGCAATGCATCACCGAGCTGCCAGACTTCAGGGCAGCCTGCCCCACACGGTCCGTGTTGAGGATAATGATGGTGCTTATGCACGAACTTCACGCAAATGTTCGTCCTCGTAATCCGAGTAACGAGTAAGTATACTCTGCTTGTCATGCCACTCCTATTTCATGGTCTTGTACTATATCCAAAATTAAATATACATATCATTGTAACGCATGAAAGTCGTTCAATAGTGTGCAGTGTCTAGATAGCATTTGTCCGAGCAGAATGCCATTAGTTACAAGAATTGTCATTGACAACAAACGTTTATTAAACTTATCTAGTTCATTTAAAAACAGTTTGTATCCTTCTTTTTCACAGGTGGTACCGGCTGGTGGCCTATCGTTCCTTTACATGGTGGCTTCACAGGAGGCTTGGACACCGCGTTCGAAGAGTAATACCCGCCTGTGCCGTTCGTGCCATAAGAGAAACGTTCCCGAGTGACAGCGGTCAGTACAGGGGATTTTCTCTCACTGTGCTGCAACCTGACCTGTACAATGTGTAAAGTCTTGTATTTTTGTGTCATCAAAATAAGATACAAAATAAAACACCACATATATTTTAACAACCGTTGTTTCAATTTTTTAAATGAATCAAGTGTGTCTCCATTCAAGGATGAACGTCAGACATCTGTGCTCCGAATGGGTGAAGGTCAGGTCGCTTTGAAGCAGGGTGGTCACTATCTAAGCTAACATAATATATTCTCAATAATGCCTGCACTAAATAATACTTGTTCAAAGTCTTTCAGTCGGTTATGTCTCTATAAAAGTCACACATATATCTATACTATCAATCAACATTGGATTATACAGGCCTTAGGTTAAGGGTCTTGACCACTATAATACACTGTTTGAAGTGTGGGTCTGTGCTCACATGAATCTCTGGTATGTGGCATTTGTTATTGATAGGCAACGATATACTGCAGTAGGGGTATAATGTTAGTTAGGGATCTGCTAGGTGGGCATCATGGCGTGGTCAGTGGTCTGGCACATGAAGAGAATACCTTGCAGGGACACAGGGTCAGAATGGCCGTAAGTTTCCACTGGGAGGGTGCGTGGGCAAGGATACGTTTGTGGAGATTAACGAGCTATGTGCTTAGTTCAGGCTGGTTCACATGCAGGACAGTGATCTCAGAGGAAGAGTGATGTGTTACATTTATTAGCTGTTGCAAATACCTCTGGAGTTTTCCAGTCAGAGTGGGAACGAGGGTGGGGCCATGTGCTCTGCGCAGTGAGGCCTGGGCACCAAGATGGAGTGGAAAGGGGGTACAAAAATGGATGCCCCGTGTCCTGCTTAGTGGTCCCATCTACGCGAATGTCAACCAAAGTTATCACATAAGGGCAAGGGGCAAACCCACTACTGGAGGCACTTGGTCCGAGTTTCTACTGAGAAGTAAAGGATGACTCGCTCCCACACACTTGCCTGCATGCCCACCGGCCCATCCATCCCACCCCCCTCTATCAAAGGCGGTTCGCACCCGGGGATGAGCGCTGGCATGGGGGCTGTCACAGGCGCAAACGGCCAAGGTGCCAAACAGCATGTACACTTCAAAAGGTATCCCATGCCCAGGGGCCATCGCTCACATGGCCTCCTCAGACCCAGTGTCTCCAGGCAGGCCTCCCCTGAGGGCGGCCACCCCCCTGAAATCCACATAAGTGTGTCTCCATTCAGCAGTCTTCCTGTGCCTCATCTGCACGCCCAACGGCCCATCCATCCCGCCCCCTCTATCAAAGGCGGTTCGCACCCGGGGATGAGCGCTGTCATGGGGGGCTGTCACGGGTGCAAACGGCCAAGGTGCCAAACAGCATGTACACTTCAAAAGGTATCCCACGCCCAGGGGCCATCGCTCACATGGCCTCCTCAGACCCCGTGTCTCCAGGCAGGCCTCCCCTGAGGCCGGCCGCCCCCCTGCAATCCACATAAGTGTGTCTCCATTCAGCAGTCTTCCTGTGCCTTATCTGCACGCCCACCGGCCCATCCATCCCACCCCCCTCTATCAAAGGTGGTTTGAACCCGGGGATGAACGCTGGCATGGGGGGCTGTCACAGGCGCAAACGGCCAAGGTGCCAAACAGCATGTACACTTCAAAAGGTATCCCATGCCCAGGGGCCATCGCTCACATGGCCTCCTCAGACCCAGTGTCTCCAGGCAGGCCTCCCCTGAGGCCGGCCGCCCCCCTGCAATCCACATAAGTGTGTCTTAATTCAGCAGTCTTCCTGTGCCTCATCTGCACGCCCACCGGCCCATCCATCCCACCCCCTCTATCAAAGGCGGTTCGCACCCGGGGATGAGCGCTGGCATGGGGGGCTGTCACGGGCGCAAATGGCCAAGGTGCCAAACAGCATGTACACTTCAAAAGGTATCCCACGCCCAGGGGCCATCGCTCACATGGCCTCCTCAGACCCCGTGTCTCCAGGTAGGCCTCCCCTGAGGCCGGCCGCCCCCTGCAATCCACATAAGTGTGTCTCCATTCAGCAGTCTTCCTGTGCCTTATCTGCACGCCCACCGGCCCATCCATCCCACCCCCCTCTATCAAAGGTGGTTCGCACCCGGGGATGAGCGCTGGCATGGGGGGCTGTCACGGGCTCAAACGGCCAAGGTGCCAAACAGCATGTACACTTCAAAAGGTATCCCACGCCCAGGGGCCATCGCTCACATGGCCTCCTCAGACCCCGTGTCTCCAGGCAGGCCTCCCCCGAGGCCGGCCGCCCCCCTGCAATCCACATAAGTGTGTCTCCATTCAGCAGTCTTCCTGTGCCTTATCTGCACGCCCACCGGCCCATCCATCCCACCCCCCTCTATCAAAGGCGGTTCGCACCCGGGGATGAGCGCTTGCATGGGGGGCTGTCACGGGCGCAAACGGCCAAGGTGCCAAACAGCATGTACACTTCAAAAGGTATCCCACGCCCAGGGGCCATCGCTCACATGGCCTCCTCAGACCCCGTGTCTCCAGGCAGGCCCCCCCCTGAGGCCGGCCGCCCCCCTGCAAACCACATAATACCACGACATACACACGTCATTCATTCACAAACACACCCTTCTAATACTTTATAAACCACTTGATATGTCTCATGAGAACATCTTTGTGCTTTGCAAGTCAACTCCTGAACCTTATACCTGAGAAGCACTGAGATCTATGCTAATCAATCGTCGTCGTGCTATCTGTGACCGCTTCGAGCAAACTCGTCAATGTCTTACCTGTGGCCATCTACCTGTTCTCCTGCAACATACAGCTCGGCCTGCTGAATACAACTGTTTGTTGGTCAAGGTAAGGCCATGTATCCCAGTCATATTTCGGTCATTTTTACATTTCTATCTATTTGCGATTACAGTACCCAATAGTGCTATGGTCATTGGTCTCATTGCTATTGACTTGAGTTTCAATTGTTATTCTATCAATAGATCTATTTATTTTCATCTATGTCAATTGTCATCGAATTGCATCCTTCGGGGGTCCAGTCTATAATGTAAGCATGTTTCCTTTTCGTGCAAGACAGAACATCCAAGGGACGAGTCACATGTTCAGAGTTTAGTCACATCATTTAAAAAATGTCTGTAACTTATGCAAATACTAAGCCGCACATGATGAACTGGTATAGTTCCGGCGACCAAAACAAACCTTGCATTGAACATGGTATGGTTCATTTACTTTTTTATTTACTTATATTTACTTACTTACTTATATTTACTTTTCAAAATTTTCAACAATGCCTGCCTGTTCGATTAGCGGTTGCCCTTCGAAGACCCATGATAAATCTGAAGGCACTACAATGCATGTATTCCCGAAAACAGATGATCGAATAAGAGAATGGGTCAGACATTGCAGATATCCACTGGATGAGCTGGAAAGTAGAGTCCAACAAGTCTTGGAGGACAAGAGGGGTGATCGATACCGCATCTGCAGCCAGCACTTTTCCTCGAACATGTACGCCACATCTTGGGTAACAAAGAAGAATAAACGGCGAACGACACGAAAATTGCTCGCAAACTCTATTCCAACACTATTCATCCACATTCCGCCACTGCTGAGTCAAGTGTCCGGATTTTGCTTTAGGCATTGCGGTAGTGTGTAGGTAGCCGAATGGATTAATTGATATTTTAGGTGGTGTGTCCCTTGTAATACTCCCTTGTAATACTTTCGATATTGATATGAGTGTATAGCTTTTTGAATAATGACATTTATCAATACATTATTTTTCGATTTTATAACCCCCAAAGGAAATCTATTTCTGGGCACAGGGAACTGTACTATATTGCGCATTTTCAATAGCATTATTCTCAAGTATTCTGTCGGTTTACATGGCAATTTTCTAATATTTGCATTTCATTATCAAACAATAATTTACCTTTGCAACTGCTTGACTATCCACTGAATCTGAAGCAAGAACATTCTACATCCGTGACGTGCCCGCAGTTATCAACCACTTCTAGCGCGTATCAGGTAATCAAACTTGGCTATTCCGCTACAGACTTCTTTTATGCATGTCAAGTAATAGTTTTTATGTATCGTGTGATTATTTTACCAATTGTTTGGTTAGTGCTTTCCAATTGATATACACCTTAGTTGTCGTCCCCTGGTGTTTGTTTTCAGTTATAATTAGTGTTATCCATACTAATGCAAGTACAGTCTTTCAGGGAGATGCTGAAGCGTCCACCACATTGACAACAGCCCTAGATGTTCTTCAGCAGCACGAGGTATGGCAACTGACAGCTCCATCGACCGTGATCATCAGGACTGGAACACTTGTCGTTTGATTGTTCTACACCATGTTTCATTTGTGGTTAGCCATTGATATGTACCTGTGCAGTCGACCCGAAGTGTGTGTTGCGTTTTCAATATTGTAATCCTTACTAATGCAAATACTATGTTTCAGGCAGTTGTTGAAGCGTCAACCCACGCACTTGATGCAGAGCCTGACATTCAAGTAATTCCGGTGGAAGCGGGACCATGCGGATACGAATCGGCGCAACAGCTTTCGGAAGTGCGCACCACATTTACAACATCCATAGATATTCTTCAGCAGCACGAGGTATGGAATTTGACAGCTCCATCGAGCGTGATCATATAACGTGATTCCATTTGCTATACTTTCTTCCCTATTAACGCAAGTACTGTGTTTCAGGGAGACGATGGAGCTTCCACTACAATCACAAGATCCCATTTAGATGATGCAGATGTAAAGAAAGTGGAAAAATAAGTCGATTAAATCTGATCATATTTAAATATTCCTTGATTCTTTTAGACAATGCAACATTTGTGGTTATCTCTTTATATGTACCTGTGCCGTCGACCCCAAGTGTGTGTTATGCTTACAATATTGAAAACCATACTAACGCAAGTACTGTGTTTCAGGGAGTTGCTGATGCCTCCTCTTCAATACAATCATTCGTGGCAGTCCATGCAGAGCCAGAGGTATGGATACTGACAGCTCCATCGAACTAGGTCATCAGAGCTCGAATACTTGTCATTTGATTGTTCCACACAATGTTTAAATCGTGTTTGGCTATTGAGATGTACCTGTGTGTTCGTCCTCACGTGTGTTTTATGCTAACAATATTTTGATACACAGTAATGAAAGTACTATGTTTCAGGGAGTCGATGGAGCCTCATTCCGTGCTGTCTATGCGGATACAAAAAATATAGTCGTTGCAGCGCAACAGGAAGGGAAGAGATGCGGAAACGAATCGGAGCTACAGCGTGCAGATGTTGAAGGTCGAGTCAAAAAAGTTGCAAAGAAAAGAACTTTAGAATTTTTTTTTGTGCTGGGGATTATTTTATGTTTTTTTCCAGTCAATTGTACTATACTTTATCTTGTGTTTAAACTGAACATCCGTTTTCAAATCTATCCTCTAGTTACCCGTGGGTGTTCGAACTATACATACACAGACAGTGAAGCGAATGAGAGATGTTGCTTGCCAGACCATTTACACTATGGAGGAACTATTAATTCAGACGCTGCGTGTTGAGACTCGAGATGCTCATGTCAATGGCCAGAACATGAAAAGAATGTGTCCGGAGAATCTAGCAAAGTTGTATTGGACCTACAGTGCGACCGCACCACCACAACAACATGATACTGGATGTATTGAAGATAGCTCTGAAGTAGTCGCAGATCAATTCACACAATCTACACCCGCCAAAAAATTGTCACCAAAAGAGCCGTCGACATTGTTGTGTTCTCCCATCAATGTTAGCAGATGTTGAAATGATAGAGAATGAACCAGCAGCAGCATTTACCGACGCATCAGAACTTGATAGCAGCAATAGTTATTTCAAATGTGGTGATATGTCCTCAACGTCACAGGCCGAAACAACTTTGACGCCGGATGACAGTCTAATGAAGGAGGGCAAATATATAGTATTCAACAGTTGTTTGATGAATATTATAAGTAAGCTGAAATATGGGCATTCCGTTGGAGGGAAAGTATGTGGGAAGCCATTGATTCATGTCACTCGGCAAAAAAAAGGCAGCAATGTCAAAATAAATGCCGCCTGTAGATTAAATCATACGTTCTCATGGTCTGCACAACCGATGCTGGGGAAACTGCCAGCAGGCAATCTACTGTGTGCACCTGCATCACTTTTTAGTGGGTCCAGTTTTAGAAAAGAGAGTCTTTCTTTCAGTTTGTGGGACTGCATTTCATTTAAAAGACGCAGTACTACAAATACCAACATGACTATCTGTTTCTGGCCATTAGTGATGCTTGGAAAATTGAACAATTGTCTGTAGCAAGTACATTAGAAGGCAAACGATTCAGGCTAGCCGGCGATGGACAGTGCGACAGACCTGGATTTTCTGCCAAGTACTACACCTACCACTTTAAGGACATGGATAGTAAGAAAATTGTGAGTTCAGTGGTCGTGCAGGTAACACAATGTACATCCTCAGTGGCCATGGAGGAAATAGGATTTATAAAATCAGTGGAATATCTATAATCGAGGGAAATGCACATCGACCTCATAGCCGCGGGCAGACACGTTTCAATTGCCAAGACAATGAGAGAGCAGTTCCCACATATTAAACATCAATTTGACGTATGGCATCTTGCTTAATCAATCAATAAGAAAATCTCGGCTGCAGGGAAAAAAAAAGGTTTGGAAAGTATTTCAGAGTGGTCCCAGTCTATCAGCAACCATCTTTGGTGGAGCTCCAAAACTTGTGAAGGGTCAGTGGAAATCCTACTTGAAAAATGGCGGTCACTGATGCACCACTGTACCAACTTGCACCGCTGGTCAGAAAACCTACATTTCCACCAATGTGAATATGGCCCTTTGTCCCCAGTGGAGGCACGGAAGAAGAAGTGGTTGATTCCATCTTCACCGACGCACAAAGCCATTGAGAAGATTGTTTTCGATAAAACTCTATCAAGAGATTTGAGTGGACTGACAGAATTCTGTCACACAGGAGGTTTGGAGGTGTTCCACAATATGTGCCTAAAGTACAGGCCAAAGCGCTTGCATTTCAGCATACAGGGCATGAGACATAAGACTCTACTTGCCGTCTTGGCCCATAAAGAGAATCTCGGCCGTGAACAATCTAGGACTACGGGTAATGTAAGGATACCTCGCTACACTAAGGCCTTTTCAAAAAGAAGTAAGCAATGGGTGATCAAACCAGTCTGAGGAAATGGAGTTCGACTTTGTCAAAAGCCTTATTGTTGCTTTATTAGAGAAGCACAGATATGGAATTTTGAACGTTTTTGTGCAGAGCACTGATCCATTGCCACCAAACATTGCCACTGTGCCATGTCCACCCAAAGGAGAGCTGGTTGTGAAGTACAAATCCCGGTTTAAATAATTGTAATACGATTGTCTTTTTGTAAATAAATGTTATTGTACAGTGTACATACAAAGTATGCTAACCCTAACCCCTAACTTCACCATTCTGGGTGGCGAACAACCTGGGTGTCATCTTAGAATTCTCTCTCTATTCACCTCATATTGCTGACCTTGTCTATATGTGTATGTATATATTTTTGTTGATGTAACTAATTTTCGCAATCTCATGTAAATGCTGCGCACTGTTAACCGAGGGGAGGCTTGCGTATTCCAAATAATAAAACAAACAAACAATAAATCTCACTTTCAACTCAACTCCTCGGGTACTTTATACTTTCCCTGACCTTCCCCCAAAAATTAAATTTGTTCATAGTTATGGTTCTTTGGGGCTGCAAAGCTCGCAGACAACGAGGACAAAATTGGGGGCCTTAGAACGCGCCAAGCGAGCCGTTGCAGATGGGAGAGAAGCCAGTTCACATTTGCACATTGAGGCGCAGTACATAGATGGATTCAAAACTTCAAGTTCTCACAGATGGCTTTACTACAGGATGTTGCAAAGAAAGAATGTAAGCTCATTTCTAGTGAAGGTCAGTGGCTTTGATTTTCAGATCGCGGCCTGGAGAGGCCCACAACTCGCACTGGCAGTTTAAGGTTCTATTGTTTTTTGACCTTGCGAGACAGGGACCATGCCGAAAGAACTTCATTTGAAGGGATGGTGCAATAACGTAAGAGACGATAAGGCAGAAAATTCTGAAACTACACCGAGTTTCATGTTAGTTCAGTATACGAAAAATCGTTGTCAAGAGCACAGTCGGATTTACGGACTGCATTACGCAGAGACACAAAGGTAATTGCAAATATAATGTAAGTAACTCTTTAGACGCTTTTATACCGGAATGAAGAATTAATAAATGGATGCATGAATAAATGAATGAATGAAGAGCTAGGAAAACGTTTGTGGGAACGTCCTTGTAGCGGGCACATGGGCATGCAGGTCCACATTCCACACGCATGTAGACAAACAGTCGTTTCTCATTGTGTGCTAACCTCGATTTATTTCATTACTTTTTGCATTGATTTTAGAGCCGAACATACTCCATTGCACTATCCTTGCAAGCAAATAGTTTCAGATCGGCCGTAATAAATAAAATGAATGATAGTAATAAAGATCGGCTGGCGAGACTAATTATAATTTTTATGTTTTCAAAACAGGTATATCCTACCCTACTGCTACTGCCACCAGTTTCAGACCCCAGCAGACGGCTTCTTCAACGGCCAGCTGCAGCTTCTTGTCAACAACTGCACCACTTTGACGATCTTATGGGACGATCGCCAAGGGCCCATATGCCCTTACGCGGTACTAGCGGCTAGAAGCAACATATCAACCTTTAACGCTGGCCTAGTGCCTAGTTGATGGAACAGCCTTGTGGTTCACCGTGCGACCAAAGTGCTTCTTTTAATGAAAGCTAACACCCTGTGTACCATAAAGGAACAGCGCGTGACTCATGATAAAACGGAACATGGCAATTGCTGAATATTCTATAAACATTTAATGTCAAATAAATGTACTTTACCAAATGTACTGTGTTGCTGTTTGATTTTAAAGTACAGTTTCATATTCCGAATTGTGGCGCGCTGTGTTGTGAGTTGATCTGTGTTGGTTTCTGGGTTCTGTGTGAAGTCGCGTAGAAGACGACTGGGCGCGTTTGCCTACGCAGCACAGTAACGTCACGGAGAGAGGCGGGGAATATGAATGTTTTGATAATGTCAGGCTCAGGGGCGGGGGATATGATTTAGTGCCGCAAAAGCAGGTCAGCCAGGGCGATGCGGCAAGTGATAGGATTATCACAAAATGGCAGCATCCTGGTGCCTGTTTTCGCGTGCGTTTAATGGACGAAAACTCAGGTAAGGTCCATAGGAAATTTTTCTAAAATCGAGCGACTTAGGCTTAAAAACACATGGCCGACCCGTAGGGACAATAAACATTTTTACCGAACCATTCCTTTAAGGAAAAATATGTGCCTACATGAGGCATCCTTAGTAAACCTACGATTATTTTTTGTACTTGTTTTTCAATTTGGATTGTTAGTAACTGAGTTGAGCAAGGACGGTTTTATCCATTCATATTTGTATTTTATTCGTTGTGATTTTAATCTTGTTTTTGGTTTTATGATTATTGTAATTAATAGCTAATTGATGTCTTCTGTACCTAATGACATCATAGTCGAATAAAGGTTTACAACAACAAAGTAACTTTTTTTAGGCAAGTTGGTGAATGAAAGCTGAAATCCCGATCTTGGGCACAACTTTTATTCATTGCGATTTTAACCTCGTTTTTGGTTTTCTGGCACAACTTCTTAGGCTTGTCTCACAGTTTGAAGCAGTCTGAAACTTCTGAATATCAACCACATTGATGATTTCTTGAGTGACGGTTTCAACCATAGCACAGTGCTCTCCTTTTCACCCTTGGCACTAACGTGATTTTTGGACTGGAAGACTACTCTCAGTTTGAGAACCTCCAAGTTAAGTGGTGGGTTTTCTGGGATGATTCTTTCCTGACCATTTTCCTCCCTTTTAGAACCCAAGTGGAGCTGGAGGGTGTCCTCCTGATCGTTCAGCATTTCCCCGGTTGTCTGTTGTGAATCCTTTTTCTGCCAGTTTCAGGCATTTCAGCTCTAAGCTATTGGGTACTCCTATGTTACAAGTTTACTCACAAAAGCGGAGTCGTCATTGGTTTAGTACATCAGCTACTAGGTCAGTGAAAAGGTTTTGCTCTAGCGTCTGCCTTAGCGGAATGTGGTATTGTTATAACTTCTACATCTCCGGAATGGATGAGTCTTGGAGCCCAACAGACCAAACCCTGGTAAAAATAACTTTTGCAGCGTTATCTTTGCACACCAACACTGACACTAGACAGAGCAGAGTGTAGATTCTCCCACCAGTCCCTCAGACATCTTTTTCCATTTGCGTGAATCTTGTAAGGCTTTACCAAATAGATGCTTTAAGATATCGAGCTGGGTCTTAAATGCTTTGACTATTGTATGTTATGTATTAATGTTCTGTGTCTCCTTTAAAATACTTTGTCTCATCATCGTTCTGAAATGAATTATACAAGCTGTGGTTGCAAATTTGGGTTTTAAGTTGTGGTTTTAAATTATATCAGCTTTGATCTATTTGTATGTATTTGCAAGCTTTGCTGGTTTTGTGCCGAAATAAAGAAACTTTGACTGACTGACCTTTTCCATTTGGCCAAACTCTGCTCAAATTAACTTTTAGAGGGAGACAACCTGAGCAACTGGCTAGTGCTAGGTGTATACAATTAGAAGAGGGTTGTCATTGCTAATTTTGCCCTATACATATATCAAGTTGAAGAGGGAAAATGGGACGGTCACTTCCCCCGACCCACGTACTAACTACGGCCAACAATGTCACGACCAAAGAACCCCAGCCACACAAGTTTGCACCTCTGTCCACTGCCCCGGATGACAATGAACACTGTGACCACGCTCCACCTGCAAAACCAGGCCGCATCCCGCCCAAAGCAGGAGGTGGGAACCAAGACAGAGCTGGGACCGATCACATGGACTAGCTCGACTAAACGATTCACAACCTAAGCTGCGATTGTTAGAGATGACACGACGACATAGCTGCAACACACAAACACATGTGTTGCCGCGCACCTGGATCAGACACATCAACCCACATGAAGAACACGCTTAGTGCTATGACTTAGCAGACCGCGTACACTCAAAGACGTGCACCATTATTATTTTTCACATAGGTGTCATAAATCTCCCCTGTCTCACCTGGGATCGCTTCTTGCTCTGTTCCGCGGTAGGATTCCTCTTGTGGACGGATCGGGTCTTGTATAGACTCGCTCGAGTCTCGTCCGGCTGCAGAGCGCGTTCAGAGTTCCGGGAAGGCCGCTGTTACAGGATGTCCAGGAAAGTAGGTAGCGGTCGCTAAGAATGGGGATTCCAGGAGTCGAAAAGAGGGAAATGGAAAAGGAAGGAGGAAGGGAACCAGATCTTGGATAGAAGATTAGCCGAACAGCACACACACGTCAAGTCACTACCTAATGATAGCGTTGAGACGCGCGGGGCCGCGGGGGCGTGGCCAATTTATAGGACGTGCCGTGTGCGACGTGAAAGCTGGTGTGAGGCAAGTCGCTTGTTGCGGCATTGTAGGGAGTAACAAGGAATACAAGCCCCGGTGCAATAAGGACCAGGAGGTCCAGAAGGGACAAGTTCTATGGGTCATGACAATAGGCCAGCAACCGCTTCGCAGAAATGCAAGACGCCGGAAGAGTTTGTATATATGGTTGCAGAGGCTTCATGCTACTAACCCTGGAGACAGCACCCTACAAATGGACCGATGTACATGGAACCACACTGCACCCCACACCCCCTCACCTTATGCCACAACATGCAACCAAGCCGAAGTAGGCCTCAGACCAGAGTCCACAGGCCCAGTGCAGCTCATACAGAGCTACAAAGGTGCTGAGCATACAGAACAGCCCCTGGCTGGAGCCACCGCAGCCAAGGTCACAATGTTGCAATCCACATTCCGCGCTCTCCAAGCCAAGGTGACACCTGCCACTGCTGCAACTACCTGTAGCAAAATACAAATCAAATGCCCGTAAATCTGCCTCAGCCACGGTCTCTCAACACGTCACCAGGCCGACCTGATACAATGCCAATTCCCGAAGACTGAAGGAGCACTGGTGTCCCACGTCTGGGACCCCTCTTGCAACAAAGTCGTAACAACTCAAGCACAGGCAGCGATGGGAAAGGAGCGCTCTAATGGCAGTAGCAGGACCTGTCCATTGTTTTCCACGGACACATAGTCATATATTGTTGCCAGCCCCAGGTACATCACGGGTTGGGAACAACGATGGTCCCAGACGTGGGGGTTCGCTGATGGACCAATCAGGGCACGGGGGTGGGGGGTGGGCTAACCACTGACAACAATACCACACAACCGATCACTAACTCTCTCCATGTATCCTTTTCGGAGTAACAGTTTTTACGGACGAACCAACCATACCACCCGACCTCTACTCCACCAATAACCCCTTTCACTATATGGTCCTATACTGAACCTACCACTCGGGGAACCAACCCGGAGTTCCGGTAGATTCGGGGACGAGCTTTCGCAAGTGAAGCACAATGTTACGTCACTCAGGTACAAAATGGGCCTGCAAGCCCAACTAGGACAAGAAATTGCCTGGAACCTACGCTCCACGTATCTGTCCCGGTCTGTTTTCCTGTAATAAATGACAGTAACTAATTGCTCTTGTGTGGCCCCTCTACTTCTTCGGAACGCGGAAGGAGTTAGGGCCTTCCGAGAGCTGGAGGTCCGCGGACCCCGGGTACGGCTCTGCCGACCACCAGAAATTCCCGTAACACGTTAGAGGCCCCAGCAAGATCCTCTGTGATAAGGTGGCCCGGCGACGTGGCCCCCTCCGCTGCTGCCCCACTTGTAGCACTGCAGGACCATCGCAGAACTGCGAGATGACCGGACTCTGCAATCTGGAGATTGGTCGTTGGGAGCAGATTTCAGAAGTTTCCCGCCCGCGGTTTGCGAGAGTCCAGACGCGGTCCTGGTGAGGGGAAGTGGCAAGCTGATTGGGAGGGGTGCCCGCAGCCAAGCCCACCGGCAGACGTGAGCCTAATGCGAGTATGGACGACACAACGAGCAATATTATGTTGTGCGGACGGTGGGAAGTATTGTAAATAGGGTGGCGGGTGGTTGTACATTGTCGCAAAATTTGGTGCATCAGTGTTGATCGGCACGTGAGTTGTAGTAGGGAACGGAGTGGAGGGAGTCCCTTCTTGTGTTGATGAGCATATTGGGTGGGGTGATGAGTCCCCACGTGTTGGACGGAGTGCAGCGCTGATTGGTCTGTATGGGGGTGTGGTATTCCTATGAGTCTGCGTTATAGTTCGATGAGTAGATAATGATTCCTATTAATTGAGCGTTTTAGCTCGGTGAATAGATGATGTATTCCCGCTGGAGGTAGCTAGAGTCTCTTTCAGATTGCGGATGATAGTTGGCTGGTTAAGTTCCCCAGGTGAGGGAGCGTATCACATGCGAGACGACGCAGTGGGTGCAGACTAACTATATTAAGAAATTGATTGACGGATACTCCACTCCAGGCGTAGTGGGAAGACAGCTGTGGGGATTGTGGGGTTTCATTATGTGAAACGGTACGCGCATCATATGTCAACAGTGTGTATGTAGTATATTGTGTTAGCTGGTGACCCTTAGAAGTTGCATAGGACATTGTGTTTTTTTTTATTGGAGATTGGAGCTGCGGAGAGCGGCTAAGGAGGGCTAAAGGTAAGCAGGCGGCCGCACACGGTGAATGCCGGCACATCCTCGAGGGCATATGCAGCGCGTGCTGTGAGGCAGTAGAGGAGAGGAGGGGCTCGAACAACAACACGGGCGCGCTAAGCAGCGGCAACCCCAAAAGGGTGGGCGGCCCAAGAGCATGCCGCGCAGGGTGTGAGGCCATAGGGGGCTTTGCACACCACAGGTCGAAGGGGGCCATAGAAGCACTGAGGGGCATCTGAAAACGGCAGACCAGTGCAAGACAAAGAGAAAACGTGATTAAGAGAATTTGAACGCACATTTTTTTCTTCCTGTTGACAGCGGAGTCAGAAGTCCCCAACTATGGGCCAGGTAACAGTGGTATATATTTAAAAAATGTCATCGTACTATGGGATAGGGACCCACCATGGGTACCACACGTTAACAACACCATTTGAATACATATGTACAACGCTGCCGCCATACAGAGACAAGCTAGTAAAGTTCAGTATAGAATGGACTAAAGGTACAGACCAAAAAATAAGGATAGCTTGGCCCCCTAATGGTAGCTTCTGCAAGGAAACTCAACATTCATTGTTAGCGTATTTACACAACACATACAAGGGGAAGAAACTGACAAACCATTTAGAGATTTTCGAGCTGTGGAGGATGTTTCAGGGATACGGCCCAGGGATGCTGAGCATGCAAGAAGTAAAGGAAGAAGAGGAGAGCGAGGGAGAGGGGAGCACTCTGCCCCAGAGCCCTCCCAGCGGTGTCACAGACAGCGCTGAGGGGAGCGAGAAAAAGACTGAAGGGCTATACCCAATAAGAGAATTGAAGGAAGCAGCCAAGCCCTGAGAGCTGACAGCAGCAGAGGGATACACAAACCCTACATACAACCCACCACGTTTGCTCCGGAGGAGCCCTACCGAAAAACGTTACTAAAGAGAGACACGGTAGGTACGGAAGGAACACAGGCGAATGGTGATGGCATAAAGAAAGCACAGCTTGAATTAGCAGGTATAGGGCCAGACGAATGGATAGCAGCACAGGTGCTGTTAAAGCTATAGGGGACGATCATGGGGAAGGAAAAGGAGGCGATGAAGGAAATAGACACAGTGGAAGCAGGACGAACGCAGAAGGATGGAGAGGTAAGTAACAAGGAAGAAGGGAACTCCACAAAAGATGAAGAAGCAGAACTGGAGGAAAAGATAGCCGGATTAAAGAGAACACAAAGCATACTCACTAAGCAGCTTGAGCTAAAGGAACAGGAGGGACAGATGCAGCTGGGGAGGGAAAAAGGTGTGAGGATGGAACTTGAGAAGCAAGGGGACGAAGAAAGGGAACAGGAGGAGGCACGCAAACAGGGTATCACAGAAAGGGCAGCGCGTATGGAACAGCGGGAGAATAGGAGAAGAGAAGAAGAAAGGGAAGAGACAGACCGGGAAATGACACTCTGGAAGAAAAACATTCTATCACAAAGCACACACAAGTACTTAGAGGGCAGGATACTAGACAGCATACTAGCAAGGGGTAGTGGGGAAGTGAATACAAAGGATAGGGACGCGAAGGCCGTGGACGAGGTGAGTGACGCCACAATGAAGGATCTACGCAGGGTCAGGGCGGAGATGAAACATAAGGATGAAGGGCCAGGCGAACAAGCGCAAAAGGAAAACGACAGAACTACGAGGAGTAAGTTGAGTGCACACATTAGCGAATTGGTGACAGCACCCCAGGCAAGGGCAGACACTATGGATGCAGATAAGTGCGTAGACACAGATTTGGAAACGGTAACAGTCCGATACCCCCCGCCCACGTACAAACCTCACATTCTCCGGGGGGGGGTTCTGCAGTGATGAGGAAGAATCGTGCGAAGGACAGAGCGATGAAAACAAAGAAGGGCTTAGAAAATTCTACATCACATGTACAGGCACAGGGTCATCGTGGGAATGTAAAACACGAGAAGAGAAAGCAGCTGGACAGGGAGGTACAAGCACACAGAGGGAAGGGACACTACAAACAGTAACACCGTCAGCCACACACACGCCATCTGTCAACCGACTTAGAGACCTCCGCAGGCGCAGAAGAGAAGGGTCGGCAATAGCACAGAACAAGGGCCATTCATGCCAATGCGGGGAACACAGGGGAACAGGGGATACGCAGTATCCACGCAACCTCATAGATCATTTTGACGATTTATCCGATATGGAAGACGACACAGAGGATGTACAGAAAACGCAGTATAAGCGCACACCAGAGGAAATGGCAGAATACACGCAGATGCCATTACTGGAAAGGGGTGGGACAAGGCCACAATATGTACCATGGAAACATGCAGACAAGGAGAACATCAAGTGCAGGCTACCCTCCTTAAGCTGAGGGGCGGGGAAATGGATATATGAAATGGAAAAATTGACAGCAGGACACACGCTAGCGTTTGGTGACATCAAGGGGCTCTTGATCTCCATTTTGAGTGACGCTGCAGATGACATTTGGAAGAGGGCAGGGTTTCCTAGGGTGACAATCAACAACACATCACACGACGGATCGCCATTTGCAAATTGTAGACACGCAGTATGGCAGGCATTGAGGGTACAGTAAACCAACAAACAATGGTGGGAACCTCCAAACCCCGACACCTAGAGGTAAAACAATACATATGAAACAGGTGGTGGTGCCGGAAACACGAGAGCAACTGAAGAACAAGGCAAAGGATATTACATCAAAAATGTATTTTATTTTGTTATAATTTGTAAAAAATCTTTAATTCGTTCATTTTATAAAAAAACATCCTATATAGCAGACATTCATACATTCATTCATACTAATACAGCTCTAAAAATAGTACATTTACATTTTTTAAAGGGAAATGTGAAGCAAATGCAACAACTGTTCCATTGTTAAGATAAAAATTACACTTTCAAGAAAAACAATTAATGGGATCAAAGGAAAGCAAACAGATACAAATTCTGTGTAATGGAAATGTAAACAACACTTCCAGTGTTCAGTAATAATGGTTCACTCCGGACAAAAGTTATCTTAAAATGTAAATGTACTATTTTTAGAGCTGTATTAGTATGAATGGATGTATGAATGTCTGCTATATAGGATGTTTTTTTATAAAATGAATTAAAGATTTTCTACAATTTATAACAAAATAAAATGAATTTTTGATGTAATATCCTTTGCCTTGTTCTTCAGTTGCTCTTGTGTTTCCGGCACCACCACCTGTTTCATATTGAGGGTACAGTACCCTGACAAATCAGATATAGGGGCAATTACGTCACGCAAAATGCGTGAGAATCAGGATCCTGTTAATTACATCCAAGAGATTCAGGAGAAGTGGCGCTTGGAAACGCAGGAGCCGTGGGACAAAACACTAGCTATATTTTATCACATACTGATACAAGGGCTCCCAGAACCCGTGCAGAGGCAATTGAAAAAGTTGGTGAGTATGAAGCAAAGGCATGGCCAGAGATACAATTACCCATAGTGCACCATTGTAGATTACGGCAAGAGAAGATGAAGCAGAAGGAGCAGAAGGAGGAAGACAGGAAGGCAGATGAGGCAAAATTGGTTTAGAAAAAACTGTCGAAGGGACAGGGAGCGCTCATAACCAGCCCCGCCCCACCAGTACAACCACTCGCACAACAACAACCAACCATAGAACAACAAGTACCCACCACGACCCAACAATTGCCACCCACGCCCCCATACACAGCACAACAACAACACGCACAACCAATGGGGGGAGGATACACAACAATGGGCAACGGCTACACGAACAACTACATAGGGAGAGGAGTTTCAGCAGGGGGAGGGGGTTTGGACCATCAGCAGACCAGCCGGGGGTGGGTTTCGAGGATATTCCCAATATGGAGAGCAAGGATACTTGGATAACACAGGGGGATTCCCATGGCAAGCACGGGAGCCGCCCACCTGCTGGACATGTGGGTTGGTAGGACATGTAGCACGCACATGCAGGGCAAGACCGGCACAACCAGGATGGGATGAACAGGGTCAACAGGGCTACCGAGGTGGACCAAACAACCACTACCAACAAGAAGCACAACAGACAGGTCAGGTGCAGATGGGACATCAATATACCATGCCACAACCACAGCCACAACAGCAACAACAAGTGATGCCCAACACATAGCAGGTATCACACCAACCTGCTCAACAACAGGCACCACAGCAAATGATAGTGACACAGCAACAACACGTCCACACAGTGCAGCAACTAGCACAATTGCAAGACGATCCACAACAACCCATGGACACCACAGTACCAATGACGCAAATGGGGGGAGTAACGATCATGGGACATACCTGCTACACGGGCAGGCGACAATCATTGTACCCCCAATATACCCCCAATAGGACAGCCTACAGACTTCCTTGTTGTGTCGGTAACACCTAAACCTGCGGAAGAACCACGCATAAAGGTGGCGAAAGGTGACAAGACATTTTCCTTCCTAGTTGACACAGGAGCTACTAGATCTTGCATCAGGGAGGGGAAGTTCAAATTGTCAGCCGATGACATGCACACTCAAGGATTTTCTGGGGCTCGAGGGGTGGTTCCATTTACTGATAACATCTCCTTATCTGTTGGAGATCACGACCTATCTCTGCCCTTGTTATACTCAAAACAAGTGCCAGTGAATATACTTGGGCATGATATCATGAGCATGTTGAACATGACCATCTCCTTCACTTACAAAGGCATAATATGCTCCACACCAGGCATACACATGCTCACGGCGAGGCACATACTTCAGGCTTTTTGTGGTAGGACAGTTGCAAGGGTAGAACCAGTGGACGCCAAGATCTTCCAATACGGGACAGACATGCAATAGCATGGCTACCAGGCATTGAGGGTAAAGTGTGGAGAAGACCAGCCGTCTACCTTTTCCGGCCAGAGACGCCCGCAGGTGAGGGAGAAGGGACAATAATATCAGTGGACATTGAAGGAATAGTAGCCAAGCAGGACTAGATTGCTGTTCACGCTCAGGATGAGGAAGGAAAGGCATGGAGAGCAGTAATAGCACTGGCAGAAGGGTGTAGGTTAACACAGGTATCAGACGAGGAACTGTTCTCGGAAGAAGAAGGTGATGGTGAGATGGTGTTCCAGATGAGTGTTTACGTCTGGTTAAAAGTAACATACAAGGAGGTAACACAAAAAATGGCAATGGCACTAGAGGCACCCCTCCCAGCACCACTGGATTTTTGCGAGGAAGACTTAGCTACTGTACCTGCCTCACTATGGACAACTAGTCCCTATGATGTAGGTTGCATAAAGAGCATTGGCGGGGTGAAGATAAAACTGAAAAAGGGAGCAATACTGCCCAGAGTCAGGCAATACCCTCTGTCAAAAGAAGCTGATGAAGGAGTTTATGAGACAATAAGCACACTAATAGAGAAGGGTATATTGGTACCATCGAAATCACCATGCAACACTGCGGTGTACCCTGTGCGCAAGGCCAAGGGAGGGTCTTGGCGTTTCATACATGATTTGAGACCCCTTAACCACATTGTAGAGGCAGAATACCCGGTGGCAGCTAACCCTGCCACAATATTGTGTGGGATACCAGCAAAAGCATCACAATTCACTGTCATCGACCTCAAGAACACGTTCTTTTCAAAACCACTACACCCAGACTCACAAGATCTGACCAGCTTCACATACCACAACACAAAATGGAAACACACTAGATTACACCAGGGATACTGCGAGTCACCATCCATTTTTAACAGAGTTATACAGATGGACCTGGGGAATGTCGAGCTTCAGAGCACGGTATTGCAATATGTGGATGACATCCTCATCTGCAGCAGCACCGAAGAGGAGCGCAGGAGGGACTCCGTGAAGATGCTCACAGTGTTGGCCGAGAAAGGGTACACGTTTTTTTTTTATACTCTTTATTGGCATTTTGTAATAACAACCTAAGCAACCAGCCCCCTTCCCCGCCCACCCCTGTCCCCGATCCCCCAAACCCTTCCCCTACACACACTGAGTAACTTTAATTAACAACATTAGTAACTCCCTAACCCAACCCACCCCCCTCCACCCCATCCCCCCCTTCCAGTGTCCAGATTAGCCCGTCGGGCCTCCAGTCCTTCCAGCGATCACAGCATACAAATCTACAGCATCCATGGTTTCCCTGAGGATTCGACTTGTCCTTGCCAGCTCACTAGTACCTGTTAGGGAGAATCCTCATTCTATGGCTAATTTCCCTTACCTATAGAGTCCCCCAGCAGCTTTGCTGGACTTGAAGGGTTTGTTTTTTTCTCCTGTTAAGAGCGTGACTCTTTTTCCACTCTTAGGCATATTTGCTATGTGTGTTCTAGGCTATTTGTTTGTGTGTAATGTCTATGGGGTTTATCTCACCTCCATAGGAACCATCTTTATCCACAGGTGTTACACAGCTCCCTCCGTGCAGTGACACAGGGGTGTCATAGTGACCCCCAAACATAGACTCCATACCCTGGGACTGACTACCGTCTCCCAGGGCATGTAAAAGTCCCCATTGACTTTACTAGTCAATCTTTATGAACAAAACCAGTACAACCCATGTTACTATGGAGGTACTGGCAAGGGTTAATAGTTTTTCCCTTATGTTCATTTTCGAGAGGGTACCGTACAGTCCCTCTCTCAAATGTTTCTTGCTGGTGGCAGTGGTTACTACCAAAAATATTCGACTGCAAATATTTCCCTATGGGATTTTCCCATTGTTCGAGGCTACCACAATTACTGACAGCCTCTAAAATACCGCTGGTTTATTTTTATATTAACTTTACTCCGGTAGGTTTTATTTGCCAGAACCTTTATATAAATTCTTTCTTGTGTCTTTCTCTAAAATCCTAACCCAGGTCGGGGATCCTTTGTTTGTCCTTTTGGCGGGCTTCTGCCAAGAAGCCCTCCTTTCGGCGCCACTGAGTCTGGGGTGGATCCATTGTGTGGGAGGGGGAGTAGGACCCCTGGACAGGGTTGCCTCAGCAACCCAGGTCGCACTCTGCCCTGATAGGCTGAAGGGTCTCCCGCCAGGATGACCACTCCACTGTGTGAGTGACAGCTAGGCTGTATGAATGGGGATCTTTTTGCATAAAAGCAGGGTCCTGAGGACTGGAAGAGCAAGACGTTGCCACTGGAACTAAGAAGCCGAAGAGGAGAGAAGCCAAAGACATCTGCAACGACAACCACCGGTGAAGCCCTGCTGCAGCGTCTCACCACTTTTCTCTACACGACGAGAGAAGATCTTCATCTGCAAGAGCCTTCTATCCCTTGAGCTGGTGGGGCCAACCAGTTTGCCAATCGGCTTCCTGGACCTGCCTTGGTCGAATCGCCAGTGCCCTGCACTCGGAGACCGGATAGCCAGGCACCCGTCCACCCGAACCGTGATTTAAAGGAGCATACCTTTTATTCGTTTGGCAGCACTGTGGCTGGTTTCATCCCTGGGCAGTGCAGTAACTCAAACCTTCCTCCACGACGAGAGTCTCTCTTCCTCTGCTGGATCTCCCGAACTGCAGGAACTGCCAGAAACAACCGCCACCGCAGGAGCCTCTTCTACATTTCAAGGTACTTTGTTCCGCCAGGCCTCCCTTTTCGCGTGGTAGTGCTAAAGGTGTTTTAAATCCTTTACCTACCTGTTGGGTTGGCCACCCCTACGCTTTAACATTGTCTTTCACCTTCTGCATCTACCTTTTCGAATCGTTTAACAAAGACTTGACTGCAGCTACAAGAACATTTTTGCTCCTGGGCTCTTTGCCCTGTACCACTGACTCTGGCACAGGCCTATTGACTCTGGCTGAATTTGTTAGAACTGCCTTCTCTAAATTGCTTCTCAACTAGAACTGTGTTGATGCACCCAATTCTTATAACCACCTTTTCCTTCCCCTTTTTAAACTAGTGCCATTTTGCTCGGTTTTCATTTAAGTATTATACATGCTAAAGTACTGCTTTGTCTAAACTTGTTCACAAACTTATGGGAAGTGTTGCTAGGGTGTCTAAGAATATATTCCTATATTCCTGCATAACTTGTGCTTTCCCTCCCTTGTGAGAAATTGCTAGAGTGCCATTGTTGTTTGGTTTTCACTGTGCCCTTTTGCTCAGTTTTCACTCTCGCTAAAACTTGTCTACAATTTAACTAGGGAGTTGTGTATACTTTTCTTGATTGATTTTAACTTGCTTTAATAACTGTGATTACTGTGTTAACTTAGAAGTGTGTGAAATAAATATATTCTTTTTAATACAAAGCTTTGGTCAGTGTTTCCTTGTACCATAGTATTATAGCCCTATTGTGTAAACCCTGAATACTGCTCATCTCCCTCTTGAGATAAGTCTGACTGCTTAGCCACAGCTACCAACTAAATCTTCTGTAGTGCTCCCTAAGGGAACTGCACAGGATTCTGCCTAACAGGACCTACCTCCGCCCATGCCCCCTTATCCTCTCATCCTCCCATCCCTGTCCGTATACCCTCACAGCGGTCGTAAATCGTTGTCCTTTGACAGGTCATTTAGCAGTTGGGCCCATTGGACCGTAACATCTTCCCCTACCATTTCGGAGTCCACCTTCTGCAGAACCGTCAATTCCGCCAAACCCCACCTCCGCACATCCTTCCACCAGAGGGTGACCGCAGGTCTTGGAGGGCACTTCCACGCTATCGCCATTCGACGTTTAGCCAGTATAAGCAGAAACCGGCCAAATCTATTCCGCACTTTATGCCTCTTCCCCCCCTGGGAGCTTACCCCATACATACGTTTCAGGACAACGTTCCAGTCTAGTTCCCAACAAACCATTCACTCCTTTTAGAACCTTCTCCCAATATGCCACTATTACCCTACAATCCCATGCCATATGCCAGAACCCTGCTTGCACCACCCCGCATCTTGGACATTCATCCGATAGATCCCTGTTCATTGCCCGGAGTACCACCGAGGTCATATACGTCCTATGTAAAATATTAAATTGAACCAGTTGAAAACGGGCGTTCCTTGATGTCTGCCGGATCACCCCCCAAACCTTCTCCCATTCTGCACTCGGTATTGGGCGACCCATTTCCGCCTCCCACCTCCCCTTGATATCCAAATTTCCCCTCTCCCCTCCCCTCCCGAAGGGCCTTATAGATACGCGAAATGCGGGCCCTACCCCCCACCTGGTCTAGCAGTACTCGGAGTACCGGACACGACTCCGGCTCCTTTGGAATTTCTACCCACAACTCTGCCAGCCTACGGACCACTGCCCCATACGCTAGAAAAAACCCCTGTGATAGGTCAAATTTCCAGCACCAATCCTCACAAGTAAGTAGCTTCCCACCTTCAAAAAGATCCCCCACCGTTCCACAGCCTCTCTCCCTAAGTCTCTGAACCAGTTGAAAACGGGCGTTCCTTGATGTCTGCCGGACCACCCCCCAAACCTTCTCCCATTCTGCACTCGGTATTGGGCGACCCATTTCCGCCTCCCACCTCCCCTTAATATCCAAATTTCCCCTCTCCCCTCCCCTCCCGAAGGGCCTTATAGATACGCGAAATGCGGGCCCTACCCCCCACCTGGTCTAGCAGTACACGGAGTACCGGACACGACTCCGGCTCCTTTGGAATTTCTACCAACAACTCTGCCAGCCTACGGACCACTGCCCCATACGCTAGAAAAAACCCCTGTGATAGGTCAAATTTCCAGCACCAATCCTCACAAGTAAGTAGCTTCCCACCTTCAAAAAGATCCCCCACCGTTCCACAGCCTCTCTCCCTAAGTCTCTGTATCCCTACCCTCCCAATCACCTGACGGAGCTTCCGATCAGCACCCCATGGGAGACTGCCCTCATATCGCCCTCCGACCCCCCTGCCACCAACATACTTCCTCCACGTCTCCCTTACCGCCTCAAACACTACCGTTCTCCCTCCATCCCCCAATGGATACCAACGCAGCTCCACGGCCTACAGGTTGGTGGCAGACTCCCTATCAACCCCTTAAGGGCCTCCCCCCGGTTGATCCCACACCAACACCGCCTGCAATTGTGCCGCCACAGAGTATTTCTCATAGTCCGGGAGACCTAGTCTCCCGCCCTCCCTCGACCTCCGCAGTGTCTCCAAGGACATCTTCCTCCTCCCTGTATCCCATAACAACTCCCTAATCTTAACATCTAGCATTTTAAAGAATACTCTCTTTGCCACATATGGTATGTTAGTAAAGAAATAGAGCAACCGTGGCAGGATCACCATTTTATAGAGGGCCACTCTACCCATCAGAGAAAGGGGTAATACCTTCCAGAATTGGACCGAGTCCCCTATTCTGTACAATGCCCTCCCCGTATTGTGTACAAACGTGTCTTCTAGTTCATGGAATACCCGTATCCCCAGATATCGAAATGACTCAGTCTCCCATTTTATCCCCAGCTCCAGTAGCTCCCCCAGTGGGCGACCCCGCAGCCCCCCTAACGGGAAAGCACCGACATCTCCAGATTGATCCGGAAACCTGACATGTACCGAAAGTTCTGCAGTATCTCTAACTCCTCCGGGAGATATACCTTGAGCTCTACTACATACAACAACAAGTTGTCTGCGTAAAGGGACACTGTGTTTTTGACCCCCCACATCAATCCCAGCCTCCATCATTTCTTGCCTCAGGAACGCTGCTGAAAGTTCCAGGGCCAGGGCAAACAGAATTGGGGAAGCCGCACATCCTTGCCGCGTCCCCCTTCCCAACTCCCATGTCTCAGACACCCAATTGTTTGTCCTAACCATCGCTAGCGGTTTTTCATATAGAAGGGCCAACCATCTACAGATCTTTTCACCAAACCCGAATTCACGCAGCACCCAAAACCACCATTTCCACTCCAGGGAATCAAATGCTTTCACGGCGTCGAACGAAGCCAACGCCATGTCACGACCCTGCGTTTTCACTAGGTCCATAACGTGATGCAGACGAGAGATGATACCCGATGTATTCCTTCCTCCAATAAACCCACATTGGTCCGGATGGAGCAAGCTCATCGCTACTCCCGCCAGCCTAGCAGCCAGGATCTTCCTTAAAATGTTCCCATCCACATTCAATAAGGAAATGGGTCGATACGCCGCGCAAGCGCTTGGATTTTTCCCCTCCTTTAAGATCACCGTAATCACACCTTCTCTCATCGTTTCCGCGAGACAGCCTCTCTGGAAAGCCTCCTCATATACTTTCTGAAGCTGCAGCACCAGGAGATCAGCAAACATGACGTAAAACTCCACCAGGAGCCCATCACTACCCGGAGCTGTGCCTCTCCTCATTGAGCAGATCGCCCAGCACATGTCCCCCTCCTCAACCGGGGCCTCCAATTCTTCCCACCTATCCTCCCCCAATTTCGGTAACTGCAGCAACTACATGAGATCCTCAACATCCTCATCCACGTATCCTCCCTCACTCGCATATAACTCCTTGTAGAATGCTACAAAAGCGTCATTGATCCCCTTCTGGGTCCCAACTACCTCCCCCGTGTTTGACCTTAGCTGGGGTATAGCTCCACTCAGACTAATCAACCAAGCCAACAACCTGCCCGCCTTGTCCCCTTCCCCATGCAATCTAACATCCCGCCTACTGTTATCAAAGTGCGACAACTCTGCCAGGTTTCCCAATAGAGTTCCAGCTTCCGCGCCAGGGTCTCCCCCACCTCTACACCCCTCGCCGCCTCTCTATCCAGCTCCGCCACCTGTTCCTCTGCTCGTTGTAATGAGGCTAGGTGTCTCTTACGCATCCCTAGTGCCATGGATAGGCATTTCCCTCTCACAGTCGCCTTGAAGGCTTCCCACAACACTCCCCTAGATTCCACTGAGCCCTCATTTAACTCAAAGTACGATCTAATCCGTTCTCTGAGTTCACCCACAAACCCCATCCTGCAACCCTTCCCTTTGCAAACGCCACACCCGCCGCGGTGGTCTCTCTGTGGACCCAAATAGTGTGGCCACTAAGGGGGAATGGTCCGACAGAGACAGAATACGCCCCAAGTATCTCGTTTCCCCAAAATGCTGACCATGCTCCCTCCCCGTTATAATATAATCTCGATGTAAATATGAGCCGTGCACACCCGAATAGTAGGAATAAGCCCTCTCCTCACCATGCTTCTCCCTCCACACCTCCACCAGGTCAGTCTCCTGCATTATCCCATGAAGAGACCCCACCATATACTTCTTAGGCACCCCTCTGCTCCCCAACCCATCCAAGCACCGTTCTACCAACCTCATCCTTTGATACCGCCTCCACCTTCAATGGTTTCCCCCTTTCCATCCAAATAAGTACCCCCCCTAGCCTGGGTTGAATATGTCGTACCAATCACTTCCCCCCCCCCACAAATTTTCCCAAGTTTCCCCAGCATCTCTGTACCTGCATGCGTCTCCTGTATCAAGGCCAATTGTATCCCCTGCCTTTTCAAAAACTCCTCCACTCTCTGCCTCTTCTGGTAGTTCCCCAATACCCGGACATTCCATGTCCCGATTTTCAAGCTTCCCAGCCTACCCACCTGAGCTGTTAATGACGTCACTCACGTTATCCCCTCAACTCTCCCAGACCCCCTAGTATCCGTTCTCAGGTCTACCCCTATCTTCCCCTCACACCATTACTGCTGTGTCAAATCGTGCCTCCCCTCCTTGTCCCCTACACCCCTTCTTGCACCTGTCCCCAACTTGGCGCTTTAACCTCCAAACCCCTCCCGAACACCCTCCCCACCCTCCTCGTCCCTGTCTCCTCTCCCTCCGTATCCCCTCCCCCATTCCCCCCTCCGCCCCTCGATCCCCATAACTATCATAAGTAGACCCACCCCCCTGAACTCCAATCCACCACTCCTTCCTTCTCCGCAACTGTAGACCCATTAACCTACTCAAACCCTCTATCCTCTCCTCCCCCCGGGGCTAGCGGCCAATAGCGTTGTTTGGACTGGGGGCTCCATCACCTCCCCCATGCCACCCCTCCAATATCATACCACTCTATTTCAATGCCTGCTCACTCCCAAATAGCCCCCCCCTGTAGTGCTGACCCCTTCCCATGCAGCATTCAACATTACCCACATTCTTCCGAGTCTGGTCCTGCCGTCTCTGTAGACCCCCCAGGCTGGGGATCCATTGTATGCAACCTCGTACCCAACCAGTCCCAAACCTCCCTTGGGGATGCGAAGAACCAAGACCTCCCACTCGCCAACACCCTTAGCTTTGCCAGAAAGAACATCATATATTTTAAATTGAGATCCCACAGACAACTCCTCACAGCATCGTAGGATCTCCTCTGACGCTGCACCTCCAACGTGAAATCCGGGAATATCCTCAACTTTGCAGTATCAATTGCACAGTGGCCCTCTCTGCGGGCGTCCTGTAGGATGGCGTCCCAATCCCGAAAGTTCATAATTTTGGCCACCATCACCCTCTGTGGGGCACCCGGCAGGGGGGCCTCCCCGGGACCCTATGGGCCCTTTCCACAGTGAAAAGGTTGGATAAGCCTTTGATTCCCCAGTACTTTTAGGATCGAATTTTCCACAAATAGTTCTGCACTGGGGCCCTCCTCTTGCTCCGGAATCCCAACCAAGCGAATGTTGCACCGTCTAGAGCGGCCCTCCGTGTCCTCCGCTCTGTCTTCCAGAACTCTGGTTGCCCCCACTAGGCCCGCCACCTGGTTTTTGAGCTTTTGGACGTCATCCTCCACCGTACTGACCCTCTGCTCCACTTCAATTACCCTCTCGCACACTTTGCGAAGGTCAGGCCTCACCAAGGAGACATCCACCCCCACCTCTTTGATGCTTTCTTGAAGGGCGCTTCTGTATCGCCTCCATTAGCGAGTCCAAAGTAACTATGCTCCCTTCCCCTCCTGAAGATGTCTCCCCTGCCGGCCGATCTAGTCCATCCTGTCCATGTGGCCTATCTTTTGCTGCTGCATATTTCTCGATTTGTTGCTGGGTTTTGCCCATGTTGGACTCAATTCCCGCAGCTCTGTCCCCTGCCGGCGCTCCAGCAGCCGATACTGCTTGCCGCACGCTGTATCCCCCAGCGGTGTCTCAGCTCCCTGCCAGGCCTCCGCCAGACTCAAGATTCCACTCTCCACCACACGTCTCCAACTCACCAAGACCACTGCTCTAGGGGGGGGACCTCCAACTCCAGTTCTTGTGAAAGTTACTGCCGTAATCCTTGACACCGGGCCACTCGTTGCCTCCCAGCCCAGTCTCCTACCTCCACCAACCCCAAAGGGGATACCTTCCACCTCCTCTTCTTCTCCTCCTCTGCTATGCCACCACTTCAGTCCCTGGGGGCGGCTACTGCGTCCACCCCTACTGTCTCTTCAACAGATGCCACTCCCAGGCACCATCTGCTCTTGGCTGCGGGACAGATCCAATGGCAGGGACACCATGAAATGTAACATTTACGTTTCCACTGCCCTGGCTATTCTCTTCAGCTTCTCCGCCACCTCCGGGGTTCCAGCTACGCGTTACATGTACTCCTCCACTCCCGCGGGCTCCTCTGCAACACACGGCTTCACGGCCACCTGCCCGTGCCGCGTGTACTGCTGCACTCTTCTTCGGCGCCGCTGCTGCAGCTCTCTCTCCCCCTCAAGGGACGGCCGTCTCCACCCCAGGGAAGGGAGAGGCTTCACCAGTCCCCCTGTCCCACGCGCTGCTCCTCCCTGTCCGCCTGCTCTTCGTTTCCGACCGGGGGCCCCGCCTCCAAGCCTCTCACCGCCGCTGCAACCCAGCGTATCTCGGCTCCCCGCCTGCTCTCCGTTCCTGCCAACCCGGGTGTGCAGTGTCTCTCCTCCGCTCCCGAATGCCGGGCGGGCCACCCTCACCCTCCTCAGATCGTTGCCGGGGCCATCTTGGAGGCTCCTTCCCACCGAGCAGCGATGTTTTCGGCAGATCGTAGGGCCGGTTCCCCGCCTCGCTATGGAGTGAGGATGCAGGCTCTCAAACACAAACGTTTATCCCCTTCACTCTGGTATCTTTTCCTGGGGGTTTTCACACAGGATTACAGCAGGATTCCTACAGTGGCACGGGAGCTCCAGAGGTTTACGTGCGCACCATTTGGCAGTTGGCCTCACCCCCCGAGAAAGGGTACAAGGTTGACAAAGCAAAACTGCAATATTACCAGGAACAGGGCCTATACATAGGACAGATCATTTCACAAAAGGGGCGAAATACTGCACCACAGACAATAAGGAATACACCACAGCCACACACAACATGAGAGTTACAGCAATTTCTTGGCTTATGCAATTACTGCAGAGCATGGGTATTTGACTACAGCACATACAAAGGACCCCTATTGGCAGCTCTCAAGGAAGCGCAAAGAGGGGGTAGAAAGTTGGGGTGGACAAGAGAGATGACTGATGCATTCAATGAGCTAAAGGAGGCCATATCAACAGCACCAGTTCTGGGTACCCTCAATTACAAAAGAGAATTCTACATCTTTTTACATTGCAATGGTGCAGTAATAGAAGTAGTGCTCACCTACAAAACGAGCATGGGACACAAACCTCTTGCATTTTACAGCAGGCACCTGGACCCAGTAATGATGGGACATTTCCCGTGCGAAAAACACTTGGCTGCGGCAGCATTCGCAGTAGAAAAGTCATCATCCATAACAATGGGGTGCTCTACAACATTGTATGTGGAGCATGCCCTCTTTGCAATTCTGCACAAATCAAAAATCACACTCACTACCCAGAGAGCAACGGGATATGAGATCATATTATCAAGACCAGAATTGAAAATAGTGAGGTGCAACAATGTTAACCCTGCACAATTCATAGCAGAAGAAGTAACAGAGGGCGAACATGCACACGATTGTACATATGCCATTGAGTACTACTCGTCCACCCGAAAGAGAGCGGAGGTGATGTTCTGTACAATGGTCCTCAACCATTGATCAGAGGGATGGCATAAGAAGAACAGGTGCAGCTGTAGTGCGATTAAGGGAGGACTGGACAAGCGAGCAAGTAAAATGTGTCAAATTGCTCCAGCAATATTCTGCACAAGCAGCAGAATTGGTGGCCCTCATATTGGCCCAAGAAGAAAGTAACGGCAAAAGAGTAACAATATATTCTGACAGTGCCAATGTCACGTCTACAGTACACTCAGGATTAATAAGGTGGCTCCGAAGGGGATTTAGAAGAGCAGATGGTACCCTGGTGCAACATGCTCTACTCGTGGGTGAACTCATAGAAGTAATAACATACCCACATGAGCTAGCACTGGTGAAATGTCAGGCACACACAAATGGTGAACATCCAATTTCCATAGGCAATGAAGCAGCAGACTCCATGCTGCATATTTTGGCGAGATGTGGGACACCTCCAAGAAAAACAAAAAGAGAGTGGGAGGGCAAGACAGATGATCATGAAAGTAGGCTACATGCACCTCCCTGAAACACAGATTATGGAACTACAGGCGGCAGCCCCAATGACAGAAAAGGAATTGTGGGTAAAAAGAGGATGCACAATATCCCCAACAGATGCACTATGGGGACAAAATAACACAGGAAAAGTAGTTATGCCCTTAGCACTAATAAAAACAGCCCTGGCCCAACTACACCACCCCACTCATACAGGAAAGGAGGTCATTGCAGCACGAATAAAAGAGTCATGGTTCTGTCTCGAACTAAATACGCATGTTGCAAACTTAATCAGCAATTGCCTTACCTGCCAAGAATTTACGGCCGGTCACACGTTACAAGTGATCAAAGGACCAATACCACGGCCTGATCAATGTCTGCCAAGGCTACCGATACATGATTGTGGTAGTATGCCCCTTTTCAAGGTGGATTGAGGCTAGCCCGTGCTCCCATGCCGACGCACTTAGGGCAGCAACATTTCTGGTGAGGGAGGTGTTCCCGAGGTGGGGGTGTGCGAAGAATTGAGGTCAGACAATGGTCCACATTTCGCGAATGAGCTATTCCAGCACATCACTGCGTTACTTGGGATCAAACATAAATTCGCCTGTGCGTATCACCCGCCTCAACCGCCTATTAAAAGAATCCATTGCGAAAACACAGCAGGCGACTAAGAAGAGTTGGCTCTACTGCCTTCCCCTGTCCCTGTTCCAGCTGCGAAATAAGCCTGGCTCGGACCACCACCTCACGCCCCACGAAGTAGCAACCGGGCGCCAAATGCACCTCCCATTAACGCCACCCACAAGAGCCATGTATGACTGTGAAGGAACAAATGATGCGTTTGGAAAAGAAATATATGACTGTTACTTCTCTGGTTGCTAGTGCCTCTTTTATCTCTCAACAGATTCGACAGGCACAGAGGAGGTCAGAGAACAATCAACAGGAAACAGCTAACGACGAGGACCAAACAGGACAGTGGAAGGTAAAAGAGGGAGACAGAGTACTGCTCAAAAACTATAATAGAAAGTGGAATTCCCCCCCCGGTTTACAGGGCCACATATCGTTGAGAGAGTGGCACCAAGAGCAGTAAAGCTATAGGGAAAAGCTGTTTGGAGTCATCTGCATGAAATCAAGCCCTACATGCAGATGACTCCAAACAGCTGTGTTTGGCGACCTCGCCCCACCACAGCAGCGACATGGCCAACGCATCAGCAACCGCAACGACAGGAGATGGAAAAGACACACCACAATCATCAAATACCCCCAAGGACACAAATGAGCCCCAGCTCGTGTTCCAGCCCGTAACCCACCCTATGCTTAGGAGATCACAGACACAAAATGTCCCTACTGAACAATTAATAGATATATGAGGCCACCAGATTGAACAATAAAATGTACCCCTGAAGAGTAATAAAGAACGCAATAAAATAAATGAACAACGGCAGTTAGTAAACAATAAACATCAACAGGGGTATAGATGATATGCACCATAAACACATATCATAAACACATATAAACACGTGCATGTTCTCTTTTCTTTTTTGTCTCGCACATGCAGGTCTTGCGAATTGTAATGGTATATATGAATACATGATTTAAAAAAAAAAAAACATTGATCGGTGCCCAGGCTTAAATGTTGCCTCCCATTGACCATCCAGAAGTGCGGTCACACCAATTCCTACACGGGCTGAGAAGGCCAACTCATTCAAGACCGAGACGGCCACGCGTTTATTATAACGCTTTTATTCAATTCATTGTGTGGTCAGACCCAAACCTCCACGTGGCCTTAACGCCTTGAGAGACAGGGTAGTAAGGAGAATGTGGGAGGAGCTTTTCGCATGGGCATTGAATGATTATTTGATCGGCAGGGCTTGAGTAACAAATACTAACAGTAACAATACAACATTTTAGACAATTTCAGGCGGGCACCTATATCATCTCATCTCAATAGCTGCAGGATGGTAGCAAAGGTAAGATCAACATGCCAGTGGTCGCAACAATTGTAATTAAAGTGTTGGGGGTGATTTTGACCACTGGGCTGATAACTGCCACTGTCTGGCAGGCCTACTATGCTTTGCATGCACCCGCAACACCCAAGACTAACATCTCCCCTACGTCAGCTGCAAGGAGCACTGTGTCAGGTGGAACGAGTAGCACAGGACAAAAAGGTAAGAAGAGGTAAACGTAGCGTTTCCCTTGATGTACATGGGGTTGACACATATCTTACAGAATCCGCACACATCTCTAACAACATGTGGTATAAACACATGTTAAAAATTGGTAAAGACACAACAAAAGGACAACTTTTACGTTTGCTCGTTGATCCTGTATGCCACGAGCGCCTCCCGAACATTTGTGGCCACTGAAGTACCAGCGCCCACAGCAGAGTGCCTACTATATCTGGCGCAGTTTCAGACACAAGGACGATTCCAAGATAGAACGGCAACACTAAGGTGGAAATCAAGGTCAACGTACCCATACAAGGATAACTTCATTAAAACACTACTTATGTTCGACAACTATTGGCAACTCCCCGAAGGACTACAGTACATAACAGATGGGCTAGACAAAGGAGAAACAAAAGAAGTGAAACTGGACTATCTGCCATCAATGGAGCGCAAGAGAGATAGGAGGAGAACCTGGGGTCTGGGAAAGACCGCTGATACTCATCTATGGCAAGGTGTATACAAAGAACGATGGATGGACGGAGTAGTGGGAAGCAGGATATTGAAGTTGGCAGAATCGCCAGTAGTAACGGTACAAGAAGAAAACGACAAATACTACAAGGAGTGGGCAAAGAGTACAGGGCTGCTCACATGGTTGGATAAGGAGGAGGAGCCATTAACAATAATTCCTGTTGCATCGCCCACGCTATGTTACCAGCATGATGGAGTGGTTGCTGTAGGAGTGAACGAAGGATGCACAAGAATAGTGATGCTTCCTGGGGGGGGTGCTGGAACAGCAGTACTAATGAACCACTATTGCGCCTGCGGGGCAAAAGCATATCACAGCCTACCTCAATCATGGGGTGGAGTGTGTAGTTTGGTACACGTCAATATACCATCCCTAGTAGTACCACAGAAACACATCAAAACGGAAGACTTCCCAAAAATGGATGAAGGAAATAGGAGAAGGAGAAGGTCTCTGGGGCAAATTGGCAGCACATTGCATGGGGTCACCCCCACAGGCAAGACTCTAACAAGAATAAAAAGACAGGTGAACCTCTTACTGGAAATTATCTCTGGGGTAAATCAGAAATAGCCCTCAGCGACATCCCAGCACCTCACAGACTGTTCAGTAGAGCTGCCATGTTATTTTCGTCAAAAATACATCCGGGGGTACAAGCATATGCGAATGCGAAATGGCTGCAGATAACCAGGTGGAAGCTGATGATGACAACAAACTCCACAGTGAACGGATTCAACGACATTAAAGAAGAATTGAGAGCAATACGAATGGTGACCCTACAGAACAGGTACGTGTTGGGTCTCCTCACTGCAATGGAAGGAGGAGTTTGCACAAAAATTGGAAGTTCCTGCTGCACATTCATTCCCGTGATTGATGAAGATAATGGCACACTATCTGAAGCAGTATCACAATTGGCAAAGATGCACGTGAAGATGGAAGACTAAGCTAAGGGAACAAAAAAGGATGGAAGCTGGTTCTCGTACATCTGGTCATGAATGCCATCATGGCTAGCGGATGGCCTCAAGGTGTTAACAGGATGTACAATACTGGCACTGGCATCACTGATGAGAATAAAGTTATGGATGGCAAGATCAAAACGGACAGCAGAAGAGATGATCGGTATGCATATCCTTATGCCTGCAGAAGACGAACTACACACAGACATCGTCCTCAAGGAACATGAGCGGCTGCGCCAGCAGATAGTGGAAGCAGATTTGTACCCACCATCAATAAAGATTGAAAATCCACGAAATCCGAAGTCATGTGTTGGAAAATGGGTTTATTGTAAGCCCGGTGGTGGATGTGTATACATGTATTGGTCATTTCAAGATCAAGTCAACCGCTACAGACATCTGGCGGGAATAACAAAGGTTTGGCGTTTACGGGGTGACAAACGAGTGGACAATTTGTGGTCGACAAGTCGACCAGAGGGGGGACTGAAGAGGACAAATGGGATGGTCTCTTCGCCCGACCCACGTACAAACTATGGCCAACGACATCACAACCAAAGAACCTTCAGTCACACGAGTTTGCACCTCTGTCCACTGCTCCTGATGACAATGTACACCGTGACCACGCTCCACCTGCGAAACCAGGCTGCATCCCGGCCAAAGCAGGAGGTGGGAACCAAGACAGAGCTGGGACCGATTGCATGGACCAGCTCTACTAAACGATTCACAAACTAAGCTGCAATCGTTAGAGAAGACACAACGACATAGCCGCAACACACAAACACATGTGCTGCCACGCACCTGGATCAAACCCACCATGCCACACGAAGAACATGCTCAGTGCTACGACTTAGTGGACCGCGTACACTCACAGACGCGCATCATTATTATTTTTCACATAAGCCAGCAACCGCTTCGCAGAAACGCAAGACGCCGGATGAGTTTGTGTATATGCTTGCAGAGGCTTCATGCTACTAACCCTGGAGACAGGACCCTACAAATGGACCGATGTACACGGAACCACACCGCACCCCACACCCTCTCGCCTTATGGACCTTATGCCACAACATGCAACCAAGCCAAAGTAGGCCTCAGACCAGAGTCCACAGGCCCAGAGCAGCTCATACGGAGCTACAAGGTGCTGAACATGCAGAACATCCCCTGGCTGGAGCCACCGCAGCCAAGGTCGTGATGTTGCAATCCACATTCCGCACTCCCCAAGCCAAGGTGACACCTGCCACTGCTGCAACTACCCAAAGCAAAATACAAATCAAATCCCTGTAATTCTGCCTCAGCCACAGTCTCTCAACACGTGACCAGGCCGACCTGATACGATGCCAATTCCCGAAGACTGAAGGAGCACTGGTGACCCGCGTCTGGGACCCCTCTTGCAACAAAGTTCTAACAACTCAGGCACAGGCGGCGATGGGAAAGGAGCGCTCAAATGGCAGTAGCAGGACCTGTCCATTGTCTTCCAAAGACACAGTCATACATTGTTGCCAGCACCAGGTACATCACGGGCTGCGAACAACAATGGTCCCAGGCTTGGGGGCTCGCTGATGGACCAATCAGGGCACGGGGGCTAACCACTGACAACAATACCACACAACCAATCACAAACTCTCTCCATGTATCCTGTTCGTAGTAACAGTTTTTAGGGACGAACCAAGTGTACCACCTGACCTCTATTCCACCAATAACCCCTTTCACTATATGGTCCTACACTGAATTTACCACTCGGGGGAACCAACCCGGAGTGGCGGTAGGTTTGGGGATGAACTTTCACAAGTGACGCACGATGTTACGTCACTCAGGTACAAAATGGGCCTGCGAGCCCAACTAGGATGAGAAGTTGCCTGGAACATACGCTCCACGTATCTGTCCCTGTCTGTTTTCCTGTAATAAATGACAGTAACTAATTGCTCTTGTGTGGCCCGTCTACTTCCTTAGGATGCAGAAGGAGTTAGGGCCTTCCGAGAGGTGGAAGTCCGCGGACCCCGGGTACGGCTCTGCCAACCACCAGAAATGTCCCTAACAAAGTTTTATGCAGTCAGAGTTTCCCCTCTAAAGGTGATTTAAAATTATGAATGTGCTGTTTCAGTATTATGTCTTTTTTCTAGTAAGAGGTGCCAGCTGCCCACTATTGTCCCCAAGCTAGATCCACATTGTTCCCTAACAATTAAAGCTCCCCAGTGCAGCACCAATGCTATTGCTGTAGTACAATAAGATCCAACTTGGTCTCAGAGCGCAATACTCAGCCTATACAAGAAGGTTGAGAATGTACACTGTCATCAGTATGTGGATATTCCACTTCACTCGAAGAAGAAACTAGTTCTTGTCCATGGACCCTTAGGTTTCAGGAAATAGGGGGTCACATGGAACATATCTGTTGTAACTCACGTAAAGCTATAATTGCTGGGTTAGATCTTGATATCCAAAATTACAGGACAACAAAGATACTGGAGAAACCTTCACACGAAATGCCCAGGAGAAAGTGCTCAATCAAATGCAAAAGAGTCTGGTCAATTTCTGCAAAGAGAGGATGCATTGTGCAATATTTACATGTTTGATGCAGAGGTGGCTGTGGTGAAGCCGCAAAGTCAACAGGAAGCTGAAGAAATATAATTCTATCTGGGTTTGCAGCACAATCACACATTTGAGATGCTGGGAATGGTTTCCCAAGAGATGGAGGTCACTGACTTGCTTTGGTTGCTTTCTTTCACAAATCTGCCTGTGCCGGAAAACTAGGAATGAGAGATTTAATCTGCAGACTAATGAGAAGGCTTCCAGATTCCTATCCCAGCTGTGTACAGAAAATTTGTTGTCACCAAGGCATTCTGAACCGTCCCAGCCAAGAAGTCTGATCTTCATTCAGAGATGAAAAATATGCAGTTAGGGACTTCACAATACCTCATGCAAGGTGCTGTGCAGGAGGTTGATGAGACCTTAACATCCTAGAACACCTGGGTGCAGGGTTATATTAGAACAGAAGGGATACTTCACAGAATTCTGCGAGATCCCAATCAAGGCACAACAAGCTCTGAGGAATTGCCATTCCAATGGTACCAGGTGCAAAGACTACTGGCAATCACAATGCTTTAAAGTATGGTTAAAGAAATCAGCCAGGAGGCCACTTCACTTCTTTTGACTAATGCCCTTTTCACTGGTTAACCTATCTGCTGCCCTGTCTGCTGCATCATCCACCAGAGAAGCCTGCCCTCAGGGTAAAACACACATCTACTCAAAGGGCATTTGACATACTATGGGTACAGTTTCTTCAAAGGCCACATGAAGCTCTAGGCAGCAGAATCACATTTTAACAAGCGCAAAAGTGAATCAGAAGGGTAACCCAGCCAGATACAAGGCACTATTACAGATTGGATTCTTCTTTAATATGTAAATAAAGCTCTGAAGTCTATGCAGTTTTTAGAGAAAATAAAGTGCTGATGGAGAAGACTTCAGAGAGATTTTTATCAAAAGCGAATTCAGGTAGAACTAGGGGGACTACAGTTTCAGGAGTTTTCCAATCTTTCTGCTGTCGCAAGAACAAGCAAAACTCTTACTAGGTGGCTTCAGGTGAAAGCATTCCCCTTGGCACTTGTTTTTGAATGGGATGAGGACATCAAGGAGGCCATGGAGAACCTCATGGGACATCGACAAGATAACCTCGAGGGGGGGGGGGGGCAGGGGAAGGGCCCTCATCAGGTTGAGAAGTCAGGGGCCCAAAGATGGACGCTGGATGGTGTAGCATTCAGGGGGCCGGGACATTACAGAGACTTAACACCCCCTCCCCCTGCAAGGAGGCTCCATGAGGGGGACTAAGTTGATTGTTGAATGTTATTTGTTACTCAGGTTTGGGAAACTTCGAGCCTGGGTCCCTGCTAGGCCTGGCAACCAAGTTTAGGGGATGTTCTCTGTTGATGTTGGTTTTGTAGAGCTGTAGGTTGGTAAAGGGGGGGAAGGCAATCGGTTGGGGGCAAAGGAAGGGTGAGAGCCGACGAGGATGCTGAAGGGGGAAGTACTGTTGGGTGAGGCAGGGATGCAGCATATTGGGGCGGGAGTAGGGGATGCTAGTGCGGCCAGGGCAGGGGCTGCAACCCTGGTGTTTCGGCCGGTGTATCCGTTATTGCCAGAACGGGCGCCGGGTGCCTCAGAGAGAGGGGGTGGGGGAAGTGGTGGTGATAGGGAAGAACAAGGGAGCGGGCAGGGAAAATAATGGGGTACTAGATAAGAGCATGTGCAGCGTGGGGGTGAGTACGAGGGGGGAGGGTGAGGTCATGTGGGGTGGGTTACAAGCGTTAAGTCATAAGGGAGATGGGAAATGGGGCTGACCAAGGGCATGCATTGGCTGTGGCTTCAACCATGGTGAAATTATTAATTAGAAGGTAGCTATGCTCAATGTGAAAGGGCAGAACTCCCGGAATAAAAGGTCCCTCACCGTGAACATGCTCTGAAAGGCAGTAAAGCAGCAATCTTTTTGCAAGAAACTCACTATAGGCAAGGGAAGGAGCAGAGGTAGGGCAAACATATTGGGCCTCACACAAAACGAGTAAAAAGGAGGGAGTGGGGATTGTCTTGTTGCACGCCATGCAACTGAGGGAGGTCCTGGCGGGGGGAGATTTTGGAGGCCGGTTTGTGGCAGTGAAGGGGGGCTTGAAGGGGAGGTTGCTGACCCTTGCGCCCGTTTACGCATCCACCGCGATCCAGCTGGCCTTCCTTCGAAGGGTGTTCTCTGTACTAGAAGAGTGGGGAAGAGGGCATGATAATGGTGGGAGGGGACTTTTAATTTGATCACAGATCCTGCAGTTGATTGGTGGTCGGTAAAAGGTGACGAGGTTAAAATAAAGGGGGGGGGGAGCATAACGCATTTTCACAGCTGCTGCAGGATCATTTCTGGGTAGACGTGTGGAGATCTAAGTTCCCCCAGGAGAGAGGATACACCTTTTCGCCCCACACCAAACAAACTAGGTTCCGAGGGAGCAGGAGGCTATTGTGTTGTCACCATGGGTGGAAGTGGTGACCTGGTTGGACCATGAGATGGTCTCAACAGAGTGGCAGATAGAAGAGGGGAGGAGGGGTATGCCACGTTGGAGATGTAATGACAGCCTCCTGCGAGACTAAGTGCTCAGGGACTTCTGTGGAAAGATATCACATACTATTTTGAGACCAATGACAGGGCAAGTTTACTGGAAGACTGTGTGGGAAGCAGCCAAGGCAACTGTACGAGGTCTGCTTATTGCAGAAGGTGCTCGAAAAAAGGAGGGAGAGGGCGCTGATTGAGGGGTGGGTGCGAGAGGAGCTGAGGGGCATGAGGGCACAGCTAACAATGCCAGTGGTGGACCGGGAGGGATTACTAAGGGCAATGCGGGACAAATGGAAGGAACTACACTCACGCCTGATAGGGGCGTGGTGAAGAAGATGCGACGGTTTTAGAAGGGATCAGAAAGGGGGGGGACGCTACTGGCGAATACGGCCAGGGAACGCAGGTCAGAGAGGAGGGTTCACAGCCTAAAGGATGAAGGTTATCGCAGAGCGCTTTGCGGACTTCTTAAAGAACTTGCATTTACAACCGGTCGCGCCGGGGGAAAGGGTGATGACAGAATACTTGGAGAAGCTTCCCATCCCGCTGCTCACTGAGGGGCATGGGGGGGCGGGAAACAGACATCACAGAGGAAGAGTTCTGGGGGCAATAAGTCACCTTAAGCTGAGCAAGGCGCTGGGGGAAGACAGCTATACAACTGACTCTACAAGCAGTGGGACCCTTGGCTATAGTCTTTAATACCATCTGGAATGCAGAGAATTTGCCACCCACATTCCTGGAAGCGCTAATTACAGTTCACCTCAAGCAGGGGAAAGATCAGACGAGTTGCGCCCGTACAGGCCAATATCTTTGCTAAACATGGCGCAAATATATCCACGAGAATATTAGCATGTCAGTTAGGAGAAACATCACCTCTGGCTGGTGCACCCAGACCAGACAGGGTTTTATTAAAAACAGGCAAGGGGTTTTATCCAAAACAGGCAAAGATCAAATAATCTAAGGAAGACTATGCACATACTGAGCGACCTGGGAGCACAAAGGGACGGGGTCTTGGTTCTCTCCCTAGATGCCGAAGGCATTTGACTGGGTCAACTGGCCCTTTATGAAGGCGGTACTGGAGGAGAAATGCATGGAAGAGTGATGGATGGGATTGATCTCGGCCCTGTACTCTTCCCCAAGGGTGAGGGTAGTGGTGAACAACAGTGTCCAGGGCAATAATGCTTAATAGAGGTATTTGTATTTTATTATTTATATAGCGCTTTACACCAAAGCGCTTTAAAGCATAACCACCAGAAAACATTAAACATGGAACATAGAAGCAATAAAATATACATGACAGGAGTGCCAGACAGGAATGCCCCCCGTCACCCCTGCTGTATGCACTGGTTATGGAACCATGGCCAATTGGTTTAAGGCAAAGTAGGGATATAACAGGGGTGACGATGGGAGTACAAAGTGAGCCTGTTTGTGGACGATGCACTGCTCTACCTCATGAAACTACGGGACTCAGTGCCGGCCATGCTAAAGGGCCTGGGGGAGCATGGGGAAATGTCAGGGTTCAGGGTCAACTTCGATACATCAGTGGCATTCTTAGTGAGGAATTGGAGTTGGGAGGACAGTGAACAGGTAAATGAATGGTGTTTCACGACGAGATGGGAGGGATTTTGTTTTCTCTGGATCGCAAAATGAGCTAAAGACCTGGGATTAGATTTAACTGACCAGCTGTGCGGCAAAATATGTACGAGGTTCAAGATGCCCACGCTGTCTTTGCAATACCCTATGCAGTAGTTCAAGCTGATCCATAGGTGGCATTATCCACCAGCCACTTTGGCGAAAATATACTGACTCATGCTTTGGTGCTGTAAACTGGCAAATAGTGACTATTACCATATGTGGTGGAGCTGCTTGCACATTCAGATATACTGGGCGGAGGTCTTGGGGTGGCTTAAAGACTTGGATGGGGAGCAGAGGCCTATGGAGCCAAGCATGCTGCTGCTAGGGGTTTATGAGAAGGAGGAAGATGTGGGGGAGGAGGGTCACATGGTCTGCACCCTACTAGAGGTGGCGAGGAGTTGCATGGCGCAGCACTGGACGAGGGGTGGGTGCCCACAGAGAAGGAATGGGTATAGGAGGCGAGGTCCATATACAACAGATTTCCTGACACACCTCCTGGACAAGGCAAAAACAGACACAGAAGGGACCTGGATACCTTTCTTTAACAAGTATGGTCGTTAGGCTGCCTTGGGAAAGTACTAGGAGGACGTTGGACTACATTTGTTGTGACAGTGATCTAGGTAAAGATGACAGTAATGCATGTAAGGGGGGATGGAAGGGGAGGAGGGATCAGGGGGTGAATTGCAGGAACCAATTGTTTGGTGTTTGGATGAAAATGTTGATGTTGCTGAGAAAATGACAAAATTGATTTTAAAAAAAAAGAGGGCACATGAAAACGGCCAGTATTGGTTGTTCAGAAGGATTGCTGAAGGCGTGCGCAAGGTGAGATATTGGTTGTTGGGAGAAAGTTGTACTTGTGTGTGCATGCGTTCAAGGTGAGTGAGACTAATAGGGGGATGTTAGTAGAAGGGGGAGGGTAGTAGAGAGGAGAGGGGGGAATAGTAGAGCAGAGAGTGGAGAGTTGTCGAGCAAAAATGGAAGTGCAGTAGAGCAGAACGTGGAGAGTAGTAGTAGACGGGAGAATAGAGGGATAGAGAGAAGAAGAGAGGCCAAGAAAGCACGGAATGGGAGGAGGAGACTTGAGGAGAGTAGAAGGGAGGGAAAGGAAAGATAGACCATTATAGAAAGGAGCAGAAGAGTGTAGGAGGAGAAGATTAAGAGAAAGCTGGGTGATTGGAATGCACCTCTTTTTGGTAATATTCTTATTATGGGGAACCAGGTTAGGATCTACCTGGATCATTTTAAAAGGCCGCGAGGGAGATAAGGTTTATGTAGGCCATGTAAGGGGACAGGAATGAGACAGGGACACAGGGGATTCATGAATTTGCTTGTTTTTTTTTCATTTATAATGCGCGCCAGACCCAGGGGTATCAGGGCGCAAAGGTTACAAAGTGATGCACAGCAGGGATTACAGGAATATGTTACACATGTCAAACAGAAATAGAGCAATAGTACAGGTAAAATACAGGGGAAAATCAATAAATACGTGGAAGAGCACACAAGCAAGCATGCTATGTAGGGGTAGCATGGGTGGATGTGTGGAAGGTGGGCAGGCTGCCGGGCGTTAATGATCAGTTGACTTGAGAAAGTTAATGTAGTTAAGTCTGAAGTTGAGGTATGATTGATCTTCTCTGAATGAAGACAGCAAGGCGTTCCATAGCTGGGCCGCTTTGACCGGAAAGATACTGACTCCAACTTTCGATAGCTTAAATTTGGGAATGGTGAGGCAGTTTGTGTTGGCTAGTCTTGAGGGTCTGATGGAAGTTCTTCTGTGGAATCTCTCAATGAGATAACTAGGAGCGGCGTTGTTCAAGGCTTTATGGGTAAGAGTATCCATTTTTAGCTGGATTTTGTTGTGGGTCGAGAGCCAATTATTTTGGCGCCTAATCTCAGATACATGAGTTCTTCTAGTCACGCCAAGGGCCTCTCTAAGGGCATTATTTTGAAGAATTTGGATTTTCTGGATAATCAATTTATTGGAGCCAATGTACAGAGAGTTACAATAATCTAACCTGGAGAGGATGAGTGCTCTGGCCAGGATGGTGCAGCTATAGTCAGAGAGAAAGGGTTTGCCATTTCTAATGAGTGTAGGCAGTGGCAGAAGCCATGGCGTTCACTTATTTGGTGAAGGAAAGAGTTGAGTCGAGGTAAAAGCCAAGGGTCTTTACCACACCAGCCACTTTAATGATGTTACCATCGATTATGAAGGGAGAGCAGTACTGGCCTACTTTTTTGAGATTGACGGGGGTACCCAGGATGATGAGCTCTATTTTATCATTCAGGCATAGACCGTGGGTCGCCATCCATGGCTGGATGATGAGGTAATTTCTATGCACCAAGGCCAAATCCTTAACATAATCCCCAGAAAGTGGGAGGAGAATCTGAGTATCATCTGCATAGTTAGTGTAGGTGATACCAAGATGGTCCAGATCATCAAAAAATGGCTTAGTGAATATGTTGTACAGAGTAGGGGAGACTCAAGAACCCTGGGGCACCCCACAGGTGATGGCAATGGGGTCTGCTGCTGCGGAAGGGGAGAAGACCTCATGGTCCTATCACTTAAAAAAGACTCAATCCAGGTTATGGCCTCCTTGGAGAAGTGCGCTGCTGAGTCAAGGTGGCTACATAGGACCTTGTGGTCCACAAGGTCGAGTTCAGCCGAGAGGTCAAGGAGAAGGAGGGCTGATTTCCTCTTGTCTCTTAACTCATCAACCTGGGCCTTCAGGTCGATGAGGGCGGTCTCCGTTCCGTGTTGGGGCGGAAGCCTGATTGTCTAGCTCCTAAAAAGGTGGTGAAGTTACAGGTATTTCTGGATTCGAAGGCAAGCTACCTTGTCTAATATTTTTTAAAGAAAGGGAACTGTCATGATGGGACGGTAATTTGTTGGTATAAGTGGGTCTATGGTTTGTTTTTTTTAACAATGGGAGCACCCATGATTGTTTGAGGTTGGTAGGGATGGTGCCAGATGCAAATGAGGCATTCAATGAGTTTGCAGATAAAAGGGGCAAGTCCCCTTGCTGCAACCTTGATAAACTGGGCTGGACCAAGGTTGCCCTGGCAATTGGAAGTCTTAAGTGAGAGAATGACTTTTTCTACCTCGACAATGGAAGTTTTAGTGAAGTTGAATCGGGATGGAGAGGAGTCAGATGTGTTCTTAGGAGGGATGTCAGAGGTCATGTTTTTAGGTGGTGCTAGTGAGTTTAGGGATACTTTTTTATTGGGCAATTTTATTTTGGAGGGTATTGACTTTTTTGGCCAATGCCTGTTGGATGTCTGAGCACCAGGTTTTATCTTTGGTACAAGTGTCAGATGTAGGGTTAGTGGTCTCCAATTCTTTTAGGATCTTGAATAATTCCTTCTTACTGGAATTTGCTTGAGAGATGCGGATGTCGTAAGATTCTCATTTGGCCAGGCAAAGTTCGATTTTGTATTGGGATGATATCTGAGTCAATTTACTTCTATTTTCTTCTGAAGGGAATGATCTCCAGGCAGTTTCACATTTCCTTTTTTTTGCCGTAAGTTTTTTAATTGTGGGGTGAACCACTTATTCAGATTGGGTTTTGGGCTTACTTGGTCGGAGTTTAATCGGGGCATTAATATCTAGCAAGGTGAGCATGATTTTGTTGTACTCGTCAACGAGCTTACTGGATCTGAGCTATCCGCAAGAGAATTAAGGGTAGGGAGAATAGCCGGAATAAGTTTGTCCGCTGTGATACTGTTTTTATTCCTAGTTAAGATAGGTGGGACAATAGGAGTGACTGGGGGGAGGGGTCTGGTAGTGGTATGTGCAAGAGACAGGAGGGAATGGTCCGTCCAAAGTTGAGGGGAGATAGAGGTGATATTAGCAGTGCAGTTATAGTCAGCCACCCAATCTAGGGTTCTCCCTTTATTGTGCGTAGGCACGTTAATTTTTGGGTCAAGCCAGGTTTGGCCGGGATATTGGCAGTAGAAGTGGCTTGTTTATCCAGAGTGTCGTTGAAACCCAAGTTGAGACCACCTAGGAGTAGTAGTTGCGAAGTAGTTTTAAGGTTGTTAGAAAGTATAGTATAAATATCCTCCCTGAAGGTTCAGATGGGACCAGGGGGTCTATAAATTAGATGAATAGTAAGGGCCTGGGAGTTGACTAGTGGAAGTTTAACTGCGAAATCTTCGCAGGATTGGATATCTTGGGAAGGTACAAGTCTCATAGAAAAGCTGGATTTCGATATAATGGCGATGCCTCCGCCTCACGCTTTATGTCTTTCTTGTCTTAGAATCGTATAGCCGTCAGGGACTACTAGCGCAAGTATGGGGCCTGTTGCATCATGCACCCATGACTCGGTGATGGCAAGAAAGTCAAGGCTTTCTGCCAGAATCAGGTCAGCAATCTCTGTGGCATGTGCAACCAGAGACCTGGAGTTTATTAGGGCCCCCTTAAGTGGGGAGGGGGGTGGGCATAGCTGTGGTCGCTAAGTGGGAAGTTGTCGAATCTGCTCTCTTTAGTTGATGGGCAGTACGGTTCTTAGCTGTAGCATGTAGAGGTGTCCTGATGTGGGTGGGGTGGCACTTGTAGTATTTTGGCATATATGAGAGATGGTTTTCTTAATGGAGAAGGGCAGAGATCTGGCGAGGGGTTTAAAAAGTTTGGATAATCTAGAACGTAGTCTAATATTCCTAGTATCAGTATTGCAGGGACTGCTAAGGAATGAGCTCCGTTTAGAGGTACTAGGTTGTGCAAAGTTAGATAGAGCATCTATAGTCATTGTAAGGTTGGACGAGCTTAAAGGATCTAGATGGTAGGGGGGAAAAGCCTAACTGAGCACAATAGGATGTTAAGTGTGAATAGAGTACCTAAGGCACTAAGGTTATGAGCTGTATTAAACATACTGCGATGGAAATCTCAGTCGTTTATGCGATGGTGTGTACAGGTATAATCGCGGGCTAAGCAGGTCTGATATAGTATAATCACCAGAAAAGGCTATTCCAACATTAGCATAGGTACATAAAATCTGTGGAATGGGCAGGCCTAACAATCAGCAGAATAGGGTAGTCCATGGGCAAGTAGATCGGGCCGGTGCAGTGAAGGAGAAGGCAGGCCGAATATATTTGGCAAAAATAGGCTAGTCCAACATTAGCAGAGATAGGTACCATCAGTGAATAAGCAGGCCTAAAAATCAACAGAATAGGCTAGTCTGTAAGAGAGTAGATAAGACCGGTGCGAACAAGGAGAAAGCAGACCTATTACATTTGGCAGAACATTAGCAGAAGTAATAATAATAATAATAATAATAATAATAATAATAATAATAGGTAGGTATGAACAATGAATCAGGCCTAAAATCAGCAGAATAGGCTAATTCGGCATGAGCGTAGTTAAATCGGGTGTGATCAAAGGGGTCAGCGGGCCTAATAATATTGGCAGACTGGGCTAGACTGTTAGCATACGCATATGTGCATGATGAGCTATACCCATCTGTTACGAACAATGTACTAAGTAACTTAGGCTGAATTCAACCTTAGCATACATAGGTACTATCAGTCCTACTACTAACAGTAGATTACCAAATAACATCCACAAAATAAACTTAGACCTACTCTTACATAAGGTCAACACACCTTGGAGGACAGGCAATCCATTGGTAACAGTAGCATTTGCTATAGTGAGCCTGAGCAATTGATAGTGAAGGAGTGAGAGCGAAAATCTCAGAGCAGGCAGAACCAGTCAAAATGAAGAATACAGAGTATACGTTGGTTGAATGTCGATATGGGGGATGAAAAGCCCCAGTGCTTGTTTAAAGTAGCCACAGATTGGGTTGCACTTACCCCAGTGAACCATGGAGGAAGGGGTCGACGACTCCTGCTCCGGTGCGCTAACAGGGAGTTAACAGGGCCTTTATCTGGCCTTCGTCGTGCCGGCGTATCCGCCTGCCGGCAGATGTTGTGAAATTAAGTAGCAAAGGAGTTGCTTCGGAACGAGGCCCAGCCGCCGCATTGCGCCCGCCCTGGCGAAGTCAGGCGGAATGATGGGACAAGGTCAGGCAGAACTGGCACTAGATAGTAACAGGATTGTACTAAGCAGAGTGCACGTTCTACAAGAGTGGGCAAATTGATAGGGCATGGGGGAGGGAGAGTGACAAAAATCTCACCATTTAATCAATTTTTCCATGCTCTATGCGCAGAACGGCGATGATGCTGCAGGTGCTGCTCCAGGACCGTGTAAATCAGCTGGTCATCTCAAAGTGTCTCGTTGTTGCCCGATGCTGCTCCTCAGGTGGGGGAGAGGGCTCCTGCCCTCTTCCCTCGTAGAGAACTGCTGTACTGAGGGAAGCCGAGTTTTAACAGGGCCTTTGTCTGGCCTTCGTCGTGCCGGCGTATCCGCCTGCCGGCGGATATTGTGAAATCAAAGACTTTATTAAAATAAAAGGGGGTTGGGAAATGCCGCTTTGTCCCTGCTCCAAGAGGTGTTTCCCTACCTAAAACCAAAACTAAGGGTCTGTCAATGTCAGAATGTCCAAAGCAAAACTGTCCTGTGTGACCAAAGTACTGTTCTGGCCCTCACATTCTAAAAATCAACTCCTAGGTGAAATGGAAAAACGGCTTTGGCCTTTAGTAGTGTACAAATTTTCAAAAAGGAAATATGTAACTCCAAAAACAAAAAGTTCCAGAAGAAAAGAGTTCCTTGTTCCAGAGGGTGGTTCACCTTCCCCTGGATTTCTCTTCACACTTCACGAATATCAGTTCCTTAAGTTTCCCTCATCAACAGCAAAACTGGTATAGAAAACAACTTGGCTGTTAGTCTGCATCTTTCCTCTCTCCTTGGGTACTGTATATTGCACATTGTTCAACTTGACGATGCCTGGTAGATTTCCTGCCAGTGCTTTTCTTCATATATATGCTCTTGAAGCTTTAATCTGCCTGGTATATTCTTGCACCTTTAATCAGCCTGGTATATTCTGCTTCCAGGGCTTTTCTTATAGTTACATTTTTGTGACTGGAGTCTGCCTGGTATACTCTCCTGCCAGGGCATTCCTTATATGTGCACTGTGCACACTAACAAACTTGATAATCCATTATGCTTATTCTGTCTGGTCTTTTGAAGAACATTTCACTTGCTTGTTTTCTCTCACTTAAAATTGTTAATGTTTATTCGGTTTTGGCGGGGTTGCCAATATGCCCCAGTGATTGATTGATACGTTATTTATAATGCGCCTATACACAAGTGTTTCAAGGTGCAACCAAGCAATGAGGGGCGGGGGGGGAGACAAGGGAGAACGAAGACAAAGTTCTTACTAGGCCTAGTATCATTTAGATCATGCAAGTGTGTAAGACAAGAAGTGCAGGGGAAGGGTACAGGGAGAAGTGCACCCAGAGCAGCAGGACCCTGAGTTAAGTACAAGGAGGGCTGGGCCTCCCAAGGGAATCACACCCCAGTAGTGCAAGGTAGGCCAGGCAGCAGTGAGGGCTATAGAGCAGGCAAGTGCAGTGGGGCTGGACAGAGGAGCAGGGGGCTGGAGTCCTGTATGACTCAGAGGAACACCAAGCAGCCAGTCAGCATAATGGCGCAGGAGGAAGGGAAGGTTAGCACAGGTGAGGCAGAGAAGGACGAGGAGAAATGAAAGGTCTTGAGGAGCTCCCGAAACTTAAGGTGATCCGCCTCAAGGCAGAGAGAGGCAGGAAGGCCGTTCCAGAGGGAGGCACCTACAGAAGAGAGAGATCTACCACCCAGTCTCTGCTTGGAGACGCGACTCAATCGCAGATAATTGGAAGTAGACAAGCAGAGGGCTCTAGAAGGAAGGTACTTAGGAAGAGAGTGTTGGAGTTAGTAGGGACCCCGGCCCCAGAAAACCTTGTGGACGATGCATAGGGTCTTGAACTTGATCCTTGCAGCCACAGGGAGCCAGTGGAGGGATTTCAGAGCCAAAGAGATGCAGTCCCTGGGCTTCAGGCTAAGGATAAGTCAAGCGGTCCTGTTCTGGGTGAGTTGTAGAAGGCGATGGGTGAGTTAGATATATTGAGAAAGAGGCTTTTGCAGTAATCCAGCCTAGAGAGAACCAGGGCTCTGGATACAGTGAGCTTATGGGAGAAGGTGAGAAAAGGAAGAATACCTCCAAGGAGGTGCAGCTGGAAATGGGACTATCTGACAATGTCTGTGATGTGTGTAGAGAAGGAGAGAGTGTAGTCGAAGATTACCCCAAGGTTTTTTGCCTCACAAGAGGGTGAGGGCAGAGGGCACAGCTAGGCCGGCCAGAGTGAGAGGGGGAAAGCGGGAGCAGGGGGACCCAAAGGTTGGCGTATGTTGGTTCTCGTGCGGCAAGCCTGTGGCGGTCCTTCTGCATCTCGCTCCCTCTCGCCGCCTCTCCTTCTCTGCGTCCCTGCCTCTTGTGGCTCCCGCTCATCTGTTCCACGTCTTTCCAGGCTTGTGTGGTGTGGCGACTGCTTTCCAGTACCCGTGAACGCCCAGAAGCCTTCCCTCTGCTTCTGGCATCCTCACAGCATACCCTTGCCTGTAGTCAGCTCTCCTCTTCCTTGTCTATGAGCCGGTCGGCTCGATGGCCCTCGCACCAGCCCCACAGGTAGCACCGCGAGAGGTAGTGTTCTCCAGCCAGCGTCTTTCGGTCAGCTGGTTCGCCGCTTTAAATTTCCCAGCATCCGGTATGTTTCTGCAACAACCAGAGAGCAGCTTATGATCTTGGCCTCCATTGATTTCACTACTCGGCCCATCTTCGGCACAGTAAAGTGCCCTCATCATCTTCTATTTCCACCACAGCCACCCAATCAACGGTTTTGGGCTGCAAACCATTCATTGCTTTTGCAGAGTTTGGCTCTGATAGTTTGCATGCACAGTTGGGGAAAGTCTCTGCCTTTTTTATTTTTTTTATTGCATTTGTTAAACGCCCAAACCCCGAGTTATCACGGTGTAGTTACAGACATCTTAAAATTGGTTCGACAGTATTCAAGCTACATACATATAAAAAGAACAATAATACACAAGAAAACATTTAAAAATAACTATAGGCATACATGGGTTAATATATTACATATTCTGGAAAGAATCTACGTTGAATGGGAGTCTAACTAGACCTGATGTGGCTGAATATTGTTAACTATGTATCAGTTACTTAAAATTGGTTGAATAGTCTTGAAAGGCAAATCAGGTTTTAATGACTTGCATGCGGAAGCTATGACAGTGTCTTTAGTCCCCTTCTTAGGTGAGTGGGGGGGGTATGACAGTATGCCATAAAGGCATGGGGAATGGTAGGGGTCTCCTCAAAAGAAAAAAGGGGGATTCCATGTCTCATCCGATGATGTCATGACACCTCCCCGCAGGCTGCCTGCCCCCATCTGATCCTCCTTCATATAGCCACCCCCAGGGTCAGGATCAGGTTGTGGCTGCCTTCTCCTGGCCAAATAGGGAGAGGTCGCCGCCAAGAAAGAAGTGATGACACCATTGGATTCATCACAAGAATTAATAATCCTATACAGCGAACCCAGGAGAGGTGGAGACTAAAAGTGGATAAAGTAATATCAAACCTAGGAGAAGTTAAATTTAAAGACTGAGTAATATACAACCAAAGACAAGAAGGTGGGAGTGTGCTCAAGGAAAGCTATCATAAACCTATCACTAACGAGAGTACAAGATCGAGGAATGTTTTGTAAGAGTTACAACACCTCAAAAAGGAGATATCAAGAGAATATCCAAGAAGATTATCTTAAGAAACATATGTTTGAAAGAGAGACATTTCTTTAAAGAGAATATGAGGAGAAAATAAAAGACCAGGAGAAGAGACATTCTTTTGGCCTATTTTTGAGCTCTTTGTACTAGTGGTAGGGTCAGGTAGAGTTGGATTTGGACCGCGGACATTTATTTTGGACTTCCTGATTACAGACAACCTTTAGTTATTTAGATAGGCAGGGTAATCCCTTTAGCGATAGGGAAAGATAGGCCTTTTTACCTTTAGTTTAAAATAATAGGAACCTTAAAATGTCCTTAAAGTGTCTGACGCCTTACAACCCACTACAGTGGGTATCCTCTCTGGGGATTGGTTATTCACTCCGAATCTACATCCCAATCGTCTTATTAGTCGAGGTATAGTACTAGTTCATCGTTTGAGTTTTTTTTATGTTAATCAGCGGGTTTGAGTTTTCTCTTTTTGATGGTATGCTATCGCTGTCCTTAGCTAGGACAATCCGAGGGATTGGAAGGACCTCTTGGGTTTCAAGCACACCAAAAAATGTTTTCAAAATGTTTTTATGCATTCATGCATTTTTTCTTGTTTAATTCAAAGGCACTTGTTTAATCCAAAGGCACAGGCAAGCAGACGTCCAGTATTTCGGTCCTTCGACCGTCCTCAGGGACCAACGTCTACAAACTAATCAATAAACATCATTGGTACTCCAACAAAAATTCTATTTTGTACCCATAAATATTTAAAAATTCATTAATAAAAGGAGTAATCAAAAGAAGTGCCCCACCTGCCTGTTTTTTGTATATTTTTTACATCCATGTCCACACCTAAAAATGATGTATGCCATATTTAACAATATTTCACTGAAAGAGTGCTCTGAGTGCTGTTAGGCCGGTGGATACTCTGCGGATGCTATACAAGTGTATTTTTGCATTGGACTGCACTGCTCACTTGTTTCTGGTCTTTGAAGCAGCCTGCTTTCTCATTGGTGGAGTGCTGCCCATCCTTCCGGTACCTGGAACTATTTAAAACCAATGCCCGCGTGCGCACAGCCAGAGCGTCTCAGAGTGCTTTTAGGCTGTGCCACTGGGTACCATTTAATTAACAGCAGCGCTGTAGCAACTATCAATGTTCCATATTCATTGCGGGCCTCTCGCGGGTTGTTCAGAGGGCAGGTGCCCGGCGAAACAGTGGGGGTAAGTCCTGCTTTACGAGTTGACATTATTGTATAGTTGGAGTGCTATTTGCTTTTAACTTGTCTGAAAGATGTGATACACATTCGCGTTAAGGAGTAAAATGCCCTCATCATCTTTTCTTTCCACCACGTCTACCCAATCACCGGTTTAGGTCGCTAGCCATTCATTGCCTCTGCAGTCCATGGCTAATCCACTACCTTTAACTCTGCAGCCCCGTTTTACTTCTGATATACAGCTGCATTTGCACTCACAGAGAATTGCTAACTCAAGGGCGGCAACGGTTTCTTTATTAAGTTCGAGTGCTGAATTTAGTTATTTGCCCATTGATCAGCCTAATAAGAAAAACTGACCATTGGCCTCCAGCCAACTATTTCCCTCTGGTGAAATACCTAACACCGCCTTGTTGGCTGGTGTCCTGGTGACAGTGCAATTATTACCGCACATGAGAGCCATACCACCTCCAAATAGTTCAAGCTCATTGGCAACTCTCTCCGAGAGGTCTATTCACCTTAACACAGAACTGTTACCTGTGCTAGCTCATATAGGTCCTCATTCGCGTTGAGTCTTTTTATGACCAGTCTGCACCTGTTCTTTTGGCCAACGATCCAAAGCAAGCAGGTGAGAGAAAGTTACTGTTATGGCGACTTGAAGGAGGTTCGGTGCCCGCTTTTTCGGGTGATGTTTTATTCAATGGAGAATGGAGATGAGGGAAAGCATTTATTACAATCACCTGGGAAGAGCGCTCAAGGAGCCTTGCATTTCAACTCCACACATAGAGACTTTTCTGCATAATGAATTATAAGATACCCCAGTGCTTTACTCAGAGTCTCTAGAGAGTTCTTTAGACAGTTTGATATAATTTGTGCATCCTACACCCAGGCGCTCATTTGGTATGGTTCCTGGTGCCTCATCATCCACAGACACTTCCATTCCATCAATGAATCTTTCTATGTTAACCTTAGTAAAACTTTATGAGTCTCTGAATGTCAAAATTAAAGATCAATTCACTTTAGTCTCCTCATTGAACCCTAACGTTTCTTTCAGTGAAGGTTCTTGACGGCCTCCAGAATGAGCACTTCAACACTTGCGGACAAAAAACAAATGCTTAATAAAACTGTTACAACAGAAGCAATTTTTTCAAACTGATACACCCTTGCAAGTTGTTTCAATACCACAGGTTTCTTCAGGTTCCAACTCCGTCAACAACTCAATTAATCACTCGTCTTTTTGCCTTTCTCCTAGAATGATCCCGGAACCATCACTTGTGGTAATAGCTTCTCCTGGTGTGCCACTTATCAAATGTAGTTCAAGAAAGACAGTAATATGAAACACAGACCCAAGCCTAAGTCGAATACAAGTTACAAAAAAAAATAAAAACGTAAAATCAGAAAGTCTCAGCCAAACCTTCAACTAGAGGGTCCATAACGATTGCTCTGGTTGACACCCTTGAAACGAAAACCTGTCCCAAAAGCAAAATCAAACGTTTGAATAAGTCACCAGATATCCAGGTCTCTGTCTCTGTTGAGTCCGGGTCACAAATCCTCACAGGCTGAAGAATGCTCAGATTCATCCATGATAAGTTACTGAATGTTACTACCCATTCTATTGAGTCAGAAGACTCCCCTGTGGCTATGCTGACATCCCCACCGCAGGTTCAGCAAGTACTCTCTCCAATTATGCAATCCTTGCCTACATCTCTTGTTCAACCTCCTGTGATTTCACCGGTGTCTAATCAGCAGGCTGTCAATCAAGTCCCTCAATCTTCGGCCTTCCTTACAATGGAGCAGAAAAGGGCCATATTGTCTCAAAAGCAACATCCTGGAATCAGACACTTAAGTTTTTTCTCATCTGACGGTTCCAGCTTACCTGCTCCCCGGTTAGGGGCTTTTCAAGGTTTTAACAGGCCAGCATATTCAACAGTGGCTCAAAGGATGGTCTCCTCGGACTTCGAACCCTGGCGCCAGCAGGATGTTTCCATTAAGCAACCCAGATCCAATGCTCTAACAAAATCCTTGCATCAGTGTCTTCTTTTGGAGCAGTTGACGGATCCGAATGACTCCATCATACTTAACTGTTCAAATGTTTTGGATTTGTTTGACATCATTCCCTCTCTGCGAACCAGTCACTCTAGGGACATTGCTCAGATTGAATTTATAAATGATACAAAATTAGATCGAGTCATTCTGCATGCTCCCTCAAGGATAGTTAATGAGATTATTCTGGATGCAGTGCATTTGTTTTTCCTCGCATATTAGACTACAATATTTTCTGAAGTGGACAGGGTCGATAGTCTGCATGCTGTAAAAAGTGTTTTAATCCCCTTAATGAACAGACCTGCTACTATATCTTTTCCTCCCTTGAGGGTTACAAGTATACAATCGGTGCAAGGCCAATTTAGACTAATTGAACTTACTAACTGTTCCATTAGTGATAGAGATGGAAAATTGGGTCTGGCTTCTGGGAGCACTAGTCAATGGGCCAAAAAAACATTACACTAGACCAAGTGTCTATCGTAAGGTATTTTAAGATCCTAGAATACCAGGGCCATAAGCAACTCTTGCAGCAGGAAGGCAACCCGTTGGGATCTTTGGATGCTCTTCTACTACAAGAAACTTGGCTCACTACCCCACCAATTATGGATGGCTATTCGGTCATCTTGTCTTGTGCATGCAAAGGTCCAAAGGGGCGTCCAACTTCTGGGTAATTAACAGCGCTCCACAATGGCTGTGGATTTACTCTGCAGGCATTTGCTTCCCCCAAATCTTTCTTGCATGCAACTAGACTGGAGTGGGAAAGGAGCCGTTTTAAGAATTTGGGGGTTTGAGCATTAAAGGCATGGTCTAGTAAAAATTTTTATTGAAAAAATAGATAGGCAACATAAAAAAAAAATACTAGCATTCTCTTTTTTAAAACTTCCTATGTAAACTTTTGAGCTATTCAAGCTCAAAATCCGCAAAAGCAAGCACATGGGCGCATCCATTTTGTGAAATGGATGCCCTCCTGTGCTGGCTTTTGCTTTTGCGGCACTAATGAAGGAAAAGCCAGCCAGCTGTAGTAAACAAAAGCTACCGCTGGGTGGTTTTCCCTTCATTAGTGCTGTACGCGGAGGACGGGGACCGGAGACCAGAGCAGGAAAGCTGCAGCTGAATCTCGGTAAGTGCTATTTATTTTTTTTTAAAAAATAAGCACTAGCTGGGGTTTCTTTTCTAAGTTTTCCGGGCTGGAGGAGCCCGGAAAACTTAGAAATAAAACCGCAGCTTTAAAAACGTATTTATGTTTGCGGTCGCTTTTGAAGCGACCGCAAACATAAATACAACGTTATTGTGTTGGAAAACGCTGCCGTTTTTCTTTCCAAGTTTCTCAGGCTCATCCGGCTCAGAGGAGCCTGAGAAACTCGGAAAGAAAAACCGCAGCGTTTTCCAACACAACCGCGTTGTGTTTCTGCCTGAATCTGCTTTCCCATTTGGGGCTCTCGAGCTCCCCATGGGGAGCGCGAGAGCCCCAAATGGGAAAGCAGATTCAGGCAGAAACAACGCGGAATTGCGGAAAACAACCACGTTGTTTCTGCCTGAATCTGCTTTCCCATTTGGGGCTCTCTGCCCCAAGTGGGAAAGCAGATTCAGGCAGAAACAACGCAGCATTGTGGACAACAACCGCGTTGTTTCTGCCTGAATCTGCTTTCCCATTTGGGGCTCTCGGGCTCCCCATGGGGAGCCCGAGAGCCCCAAATGGGAAAGCAGATTCAGGCAGAAACAACGCAGCATTTCCCATTTGGGGCTCTCCGAGAGCCCCAAATGGGAAATCAGCTGTAGGCACAAACACTATGCGGCATGTAAACACAACCGCGTTGTGTTTCTGCCTGCTGTGGCTTTCACTTTGGGTCTCCGGTGCTCCGCTGGGAGCACCGGAGACCCAAAGTGCTGGGAGCACCGGAGACCCAAAGTGATAGCCACAGCAGACAGAAACCCAATGCGGTTGTGTTGGAAAACGCTGCGGTTTTTCTTTCCGAGTTTCTCAGGCTCCTCCGAGCCGGGGGAGCCTGAAAAACTTTGAAAGAAAAAACGCAGCGTTTTCCAACACAATAACGTTGTATTTATGTTTGCGGTCGCTTCAAAAGCGACCACAAACATAAATACAAAGTTTTTAAAGCTGCGGTTTTATTTCTAAGTTTTCCGGGCTCCTCCAGCCCGGAAAACTTAGGGAAAAAAAACACAGCTAGTGCTTATTTTAAAATAAATAAATAAATAGCACTTACCGAGATTCAGCTGCAGCTTTCCTGCTCTGGTCTCCAGTCCCTGTCCTCCGCGTACAGCACTAATGAAGGGAAAGCCACCCAGTGGTAGCTTTTGTTTACTACAGCTGGCAGGCTTTTCCTTTGTGAGTGCCGCAAAAGCCAGCACAGGAGGGCATCCATTTCACAAAATGGATGTGCCCATGTGCTTGCTTTTGCGAATTTTGAGCTTGAGTAGCTCAAAACTTTACATAGGAAGTTTTAAAAAAGAGAATGCTAGTATTTTTTTTTTATGTTGCCTATCTATTTTTTTAAATAAAATGTTTTACTAGACCATGCCTTTAATCAAAATCTATTGGAATCCGGCCGGAATCAATACTGACAACTTTTTAGATGCAGCTGCCGATTTGTTGGATGCATGTTCCTTAGATCCACATATTACACCTATAATCATTGCTGGAGATTTAAACATCACCTGTACAAGTGGGCCTGCTGAGCTTCAATCTGTACAACCCTTAAGATCTCAAGCTAGAAGTAAAAAGTGTCTCATCTTGATGGAGGAAAGAGGTCTGCTCACGGTTAACGACTGTGTTAAGGGCGATATTCCTCCCCTCCCTGCATGGAGACTGGGTAGTCAATCTGAAGCAATTGACCATTTCTTCGTCACCAGTAATATTTTTCCACTTATGGATGAATTTCAAGTCATTTCCTCATTGAGGAGTGACCATGAGCTGTTGGTGACTACTTAGGAGACCCTCGCAACAAGTTGTATTTTACATTCCATCTATTGCCATTAATCCAGACAGAACCCGCTTTATATGGAATGTAAGATCTTTGGTTGACCCTAATGACCACCTCTTGAAAGCTTTTGCTCACAATAGGAGTCAGAATATTTGCCTGCCTGATGTCAAGGTTAGTGTGTTGAATCTTTTGTACAACACACCTTTCCATGAAGGCCTTTTTTCACCCATAAATACATGCTTTATTTATTGGTCCAAAATCAGAAAAGAAAGTTAAGAGTTGACATTAGGAACATTTCTATCTGGGACCTACTCGTAAGATACACGAAAAAGAAGGCAATTAAGGCAAAGTTAAAAAATTGGCTTCAGGGCTATCGAAATCTACTGGCACAGAATGATTCAAAGCAGATGTTGGAAGCCTTATCTCCTAAAAATTCTGTGCAGCTTTGGCACCTTTTAAAAAAAGATGATTCGCAACCATCTGCATTGCAGTCTAATCCAGTCTTTGAGGAAGCATGGATGGTCTACTTTACAGATTTGTTTGCGGATACGGCTCAGCCTCAGCAGATAACTTTTGTAATCCCAGATGGAAAATGTGATATTTTGTCTGATAAAGATGATATTGTCCTCCTGATAGCAAAATGTAGTAAATCCCAAGCCCCCGACGGTCTCGCAAATGTTATGTTTAGGGCCTACCTCTGGCCTGGGCAGAAATTCTATCGGTTTTATTTAAACAGGTGTTGAACTTTATAAGGGTCCCTTCTTCCTGGGGAAAAAAATAAAAACAAAATCAGAATTCTAATCTTCAAGAAGGGCGATCGAACAAGTCTGCAGAATTATCACCCTATCACCCTTCTTGATGCTGCAGGAACCATCTTTGCCTCTTTGATCTTGAGGCAACTCCTCGACTGGGTCAAGGAGAACTCCGCTTTTATCGTTTTCAATCGTGGTTTAGTGCTGTGTTGGGCACCTCAGTGAATGCCTCCTCTTTGGGCCTCATCAAAAAGAGGGTTTTGCTTTTAGGGCAGCTGATTTTTCTTGCTTTTATTGATTTCTGAATGGCATTTCACTGTATACATTGAAATTTCCTTTGGAAAAAGCTTCATTCTTGGAATTTCCTTCACATTTGTTAAACATCATAAAAGATCTGTACAGTCAAACATCAATGCAAGTTAGTTTAAATTGGTGTGGGCAACTTACGCAACTGATCACCACTTTTTGGGCTTGAAGTAGGGGAGCATATTAGTCCCTGCTTTATTTAATCTGTTTATTGTAGATTTAGGCAAGCATTTAAATGCAGCCCAAGCTTTCCCTATGAGATTCGATGGCTGCCCGATCCAGTGGTTGCTTTATGCAGATTATCTGGTCCTTTTGGACCAGACACCTGTAGGTTTGCAAAGAGAGCGTGCGACGTTGGATCGTCAAATAGGTCTATCAACTTCAGCTCCCCCCAATGAGTGTGTTGCTATATCTGCATTTGGTGTGAGCTGCCGTATGGGAGTAGCAGGTGCAGGTGATCCATCGGGGGGCCATGCGGATATTGATGCTGGTAGTCTTGCGCATCTTGTGCCACTGTACCAATGTAGGCCCTATAATGGGGGGCCATGTGAGTGTTTGCGGTGTGCAGGTATATCCAGAACCTCAAATGGCATGAGCGGAAGGAAAGACTGCAGTTCCATAGCGTGCCAGCTGGTGGTGTCCTCCCCATTGAGCCACTTCTCCGCCCACCCTACATGCGCTGCCAGGTAGTAAATCCATCAGGATGCTAGTGCTAGTCCCCCGTCTGGATTAGTAGCCTGGAGGATGAGCCTGTTTAGTCTGGCCCCATTTCCCCTCCATATGAATTTTGATGCCTGCCGATCAAACTCAGCAAATTGCTCTTTGGAGGAGGGCATTGGTAGCATAAATGCCAGGTAAACCAACTTGGGCATGGAGTTCATTTTAATAGCGTTAATTCTTCTGGTGAGGGAAAGCGGGATAGACCTCCATGTGATTATATCTTGCTGGACTCAGTCTGATATTTGCGTGTAATTCAGGTCGGCTAACGCCTGTAGCGACAGCTCGTCCACACCTCCAGGTATTAGATGGCATGCATTTGCATTTTTAACGGAGCCACACCTCACAGATCCCAAAGAATATCGGATCGTCGCGGCATGACCTCAGACTTTTCTCAGTTTATGCTACAACCAGCAACAAGTCCGTAGTCGAGCAATATTTCCGAAATGCGGGGCAATGAGCTAGCGACACTCGATGTTCTCTGTTCCCTTTATTACGCTGGTCGATCGATCATCACCCCTGAGTTAAGTTGTCGGCGGCTCAATCACCAGAGCATAGAGTAAAGGCCAGAGCGGGTAGCCCTGTTGGGTCCCCATATGTAAGGGGAAGGGTCAGATGTCAGACCATTTGTGACCACTGAGGCTCATGGGGCTCTGCAGAGAACCCGCATCTTTTGTAGAAAGCACCCAGAAAACGAAACGTGCGCAGCACCTTGAACATGTAGTCCCAGCGCACTTTGTTGAATGCCTTTTACGGCTTGAAGTCATAGGACCACATCGTCGGGTGGGGCCTCCCCTTCCAGGATATGCAACAGGCGTTGAAGGCTATCGGATGAGTGCCTGTGTTGAATAAAGACAGTTTGATCTTCATGAACGAGTCTGGGGAGCACTCTCTCTAGTCTGCCTGCCAGGCATTTCGCTAAAACATTTGCATCAGAATTTATAAGGGATATAGGGCGTTAGGAGCTGCAGAGTGTGGAATTGCACCACTTCTTATGGAAAACAACTATGTTGGCCTGTAGGAGAGATGCGGGTAGCTGGTGTGATGCCAGGGCCTCACAAAACATCTGACCCATCCACGGGGCAAGTTCCTCCAACATTACCTTATACACATCAATGGGAAGACCGCCCGGCCCAGTAGCTTTACCCAAGGCCAAACCCATCCGCGGGGCAAGTTCCTCCAACATTACCTTATACACATCAATGGGAAGACTGCCCGGCCCAGTAGCTTTACCTAAGGCCAAACCCTAAATGGCTTTTGTGAGCTCCTCATCCACTAGTGGAGCATTCAAAAGGTCAAGCTCAGCGGGTGCGAGCATGGGAAGGTGACACTGATAAGAAATTCACTTAATTTGTTCTAAGTCTCTGTGCAGCAGAGCGGCAGAGGTCTCTGTAGAACTCGACGAACCTGTCATTGATAGCCTAATCCCACATGAGCAGCCTGCCATCAGTCCCTTTGATAGAGGCAGTAAATTGGCTCCGCTGTTTCCCTTTGACAGCCAGAGCGAGCATACATAGAGGTCTTTCCACCGCCACATAGAGATCTAGTGCCCACTTGGAGAAGGCTTTTTGGGCCCTCGCCGGAGTAATATGCATAATCTCTGATCAAAGTTTGACTATTTTGGCATGGGTCTGGGTGTCCCTTTTCGCCTTGTGTGTGCGTTCAGCTACAGTCAGTTCTGATGTTAGTTGAGATTTCCTTTCCACCCAGGATTTCCTGACGAAAGGCTTAAAGGAGTCCCAGCACCGGAATGTGTTGAACTCTACCACCAGGTTATCCTGCCAGAATGCGCCTACGTCCTGTGTCAGCGAGTCTATCAGGTCAGGGTAGGGTAGGGCAACACCATTAGGTTCATTCTCCACGTGGGGGCCTTAGTTGGTGTGTCTGGGAGGGCAAGTCGCATAAAAACAGAGGCATGATCTGAGAGTCATGGGGAGGATCCAACAGGACTCTACCTTATGTAAAAAAATAAATTTACAAAAATAAGTGTCCCGGAGTAGCCAATAATCCTGCCTAGAGTAGCTCTGATGATGGCTGGAGTAGTATGTATAATCCCTAGAGTGTGCGTGCAGGCGTATCCACACCTCTACCAGGTGTAAGTCTGCTATCAAGGTCCAAAGCATTCGCTCTTTTTTTGGAAGTGTGCCCCCTGAGTGGTTGTGCCGGTCAACATCTGGCTGTAGTGCTATGTTTAGGCTGCCCCCCCCCATCAATGTTTGGCGGCCCATGAGCTACACGCCAGTAGCGAACATCTGCGTAAAAAACCCTGGGGTGTCCATCGTGGGGCCATATAGGTTTATGAGGGTGAACATCTGGCTATAGAGCAAACACTGCAGGATAATAAACTTACCCTCTTTATTGGCCGCCGTGGCAAGTATCTTGATGGGGACCCGCTGATGAAACAAGATTGATACACCCCTCTTCCCGTGCGAGGGGGGCTCAACCGCTACCCCCACCCAACCCCTGCACAATTCAGCCGACTCAGTGGCCTCTAGGTGGGTTTCCTTGAGGAATGTAACATCCCCATTCAAGTATCTTAGTAAATTGAGCAGGCGGTGCCTCTTAATGGGGTGCCCTAGACCCTGCACATTGAGGGTGATGCATGTGATTACAACTGTCTCATAATAATGCCTGTTTGGGCATGTCTGAGGCCTCTACGAGGGGTCGGCCATTTCGGTATTGCTGATCTTCTCTCGAGGGCATGCAGGAGCTCGTTTGTTATGGGGCTTGGATGCGTCCAATCAAATATTCCCTTCCTGGTAATCAAACAACCCTCCGCTAACCAACTAAACAGTAAAACATTGGAACCCATAAACTTGATCCCAATATAAGTATTAGAGATGAACAGACCCAATACACGGTAGTATGCAGGTGCAGCCCCATAGCCACGGCCTGCATCCACGCATATCTGCAGTCGCCGGTAGGGAATGTTACCCATTTTATCTAAGCCGGTCAAGAGCACAGACGCAAGTAGGTGGGGGCCAGAGATATCCCCTGGGTGACGAGCCCAGTATTGCGACCCGCCCCAGCGGACCAGCTTTTAGGGATAAGATAATCATGTAAGCAGTTCAATGCAGTTCGTAACGGTCTCTAGCAGCCAGGTGATGAAGGAGCGCTCATCACATGTGCTGATCCCGTCATGATAGTCAGGCAATTTTTGGGGAGCATTTTGTTCGTATTCCGGAGGCTCGCAGTTTCCCCCGTGGAGGAGTCCATGTTGTTATCTGTCTATGTAGTGGCCTCACTTCGCTGATACGTCTTGATGCCATCTCAGTCCTCGTGGCTTCCTGCCCGCCTAGTACCAGCCCACACGAGATCTTGTCTGCCGTTGCGTGCAGGGCTGTGGGTGTGCCCCCTCTGGCTGTTCACCACAGAATAGACCCCTGTGCTGGACCACTTTGCAAAGTTTTAGGAAGCGCCATGCTTCCTCTGGATCCTCAAATGAGTGCCATTGTCGATTCAGCTGGATAGCCCACCCTGCAAGGAATTTCCAATGGTGCATATGCTCAGACCCTTTTAGCGCCTCAAAAAGGGGGTTGAAGGCCCTCCTGCATTTTGACATCTCGATGGATTAATCATTGAAAAGGCATATTGTACGATTCTCAAAGCAGACAGTACCAGCTTCCCGGTATGCTTTGAGTAGGGTCAGTTTATGTTGGAAATTCAACAGCCGCATCGTGATGGTCTGTGGGACATCGCCTGGCGCGGGCCTGGGAATGGGAAGTCGAGGTGAAATCTGTCCTGCAGTAGACCATATATGAAGCCCTCCAGATCACTCCCCTCTGCATTTTCAGGGATGCCGGCCAGGCATAGATTGTGGAGTCTTGACCCGTTCTTCTGGTCCTCCAGCTTGGCCCCCAGACTTTGTACCTTTGTACCCTGATGAGACCATCTAAATCAGTATTGGCCATGTCATAGTTGTCCTCGAGCTTGCTAATATGCTGGTTTCACCTTCATTCATGTGTTGATATCTTAAATTTCCCCTTCTGATATCCTGGACAGTGACGTTGGTCTCTTGCGTTCTCTGGCCAATTATCTTCATCTTTCCCAGAATGGCCTGCAGTTGCATTTAGATATCCATTTTCAGAGGATGTATGGCAGATCTGTGGAGCAGAGGATTGATGGGGCAGCAATCCTCCCCGCTATTGGACCAATGGATCCCTGATGTCTTTTGAATGCCCTGTGCCCTCTGTGCTGTAGGTAAGTTAGAACCCAGGTTCGTGGCCAGCTCGGCTAGCAGGAGCAAGGGCTGACGAGTGCAGGGTGCTGCGTCCTATGCGCACACCAACTTGTAGCTTCTGTGTCCCTATGCCAGCGGGTCTGAGCACTGTGGCTGCCCCCCTCCGAGCTGATTATTCGAGGGTTTGTTTCAGCGTGGCTAGGCAGTCTCACCCATTGCAGGCTTGCAGCTCGGTTTGGCCCCTGTGCTGAATGTGAGAACCCGGGTGATATCAGGTAGGTAGGCCGCTTTGGCGTGGGGCTATCTGCCTAATTCTGAGGTGGCATCAATTGGCTGTGTCTCATGAGATGTGAGGTCGGAACCATACACTCACAGGTCAGTAAAGTGGCAGACGTGCATCATGGTGCGCAGAATTAGAGTAGTGCTGCCTAGAAACATGGATCTCTGCACGACAGGCGTGCTCATGCTATGGCGTGGCCCGCTCTTTCTGGCATTTTCAGGGATCAGCAGCATAAGCAAGTGACCCCACGTGATCACAGCGGGTTCCAGGTACCACCGACGTTACGGCAGTCATGCCTTGCAGCGTTATATAACATGCACCAGGGGGGCGCTGGAAGAATTACAGGGCAAAGCGTCCTCTGTGCAGAACTGATCACGCGGTGTGTGGTGGCTCCTCCTGCCCCCCAGGCCTGCAGTGTAGCGGAGGCATGCCGCCCCCTTGAGGCCTTTCGATTAAATGGTTGTGCAGGTACAGTGAGAGCTGTGAGGAACTCATGGTGGCAACAAGACAGACAGACAAGTGATCACAGTTCAAGGGTGTTAATTGAACAATGAATGTTATATGCAGGTTGGAAAAACGCCCAACCTAAATCTAAGATGGGAGTAAGCGTCAACCATCAAATGAAAGTAAGGCAGTCCTAGTGGTGTCAAACAAAAAGGGGCCTATACTAAGAAACCTATTGCCAAACTTTACAACTAGTACAGAAAGGGTGTGGCATAGTTTTCAAGAAAAGAAAGTGTTTTCAAATAAATGTCAGGATGCAGTAGCCTGGGTCTCCCTTCCCCAGGTTTTGAGTATGCTGTAAAATGGGAGTTTGGAGCACAGTATAGTCTTGGGCTTCTCCGGCATGAGACGACAATTCCAATGGCAGTTCTCAGGACCATCGATGGCCAAGTCTTGTTTCCTTTAAAAGTCTCTTGCCCGACATGTTCAAATAAGAAAAACAAAAGTTCCTTTGGCCAAAATTTGTTAGGGTGATAATCATTCGTCCTCTGGTTCTCCCTCTTCTGGGCGCTGACATTTTTTAAAAATCTTTTTTATATATGGTTACAAATTTAACCTTTCACAAACATACAAAATGTTTAAACTATTAATAAAATCCAAAGCTTAAAAGAAAGTGGATCCAAAGCAGGTAAATCAATTTTTTTTTACAAGAACAGAAGAAAAGGCGATGAAAATTGAAGGAAAAGAGAGGACAAGAGCAAAGGTTAGAGAGAAGGAGACAAAGAGACTTCCACAGAAGGTCAATTGTCCAGGATTTAGCATTCTCAGCGGGCAACATAATGAGTTCCAGACCCTCAAGCAGCCTTTTGGCAAGATTTAACAGTTCTAGCTTGCAGTCCTCCAGCATTTTAACTACAGCAATCGTCTTTTGTTGGGATTGACCATCAATCAGGCTTTCCCAAAGGTGGTCGTGCCCTCAGTATGTTGAATGAGAGATGAACCTGCTGAAGAACTGTTGTTTGGAGCTTCTCATGCCCTCACACTCCAACATCAGATGTTTGATGGATTGATTTTCTGGCTTGGCACAAATCTGACACAAATTCAAGGCTCGGGCCCCAAGGCCTCTTCTCACTAGGATTGCCCCGGTATGTAAAATGTTTAATCTTAATCTCAGAAATGTATTCCTCAGTCTCCAGTCTGGGAACTTAATTAGATATTTACTGAGGAAGCCCAGTTTTCTTTCCGACATTTGGAGAGGATTCAGATTAGGCCCTGATCTTATTTTTTCAAGTGTCTGGAGCCAATCCATTTCCTCCCACTTTAGTTTAGCCTTTGTTGGGTTTTCCTCCAACTATTTTGGGTCTATATTCGCGCTCCCAAGCTGACCCTTTTCAATTGTAATCCACAGTTCAGAAAGGGTGATGGTTTCACCCCTGGGTCCTCTTCTTATGGACGCTGACCCTTCACGTATCGTATTCCTCAATTTATATGCAATTTCTTTTCTTACTTGAAGTTTGGATGATAGCTTCACCCATGGATCTCCCTCAACTGGGCTCGATCCCCTCTTGACTGCTAGTACTTGGGTGATAGCTTCATCTTGCTGTCTCTTTAACCTTTGCTTTCACTTTTCATAATCTTGGGGTGACTTTTCACACTTGGATCCCTCTCTGCCGGACCCCTACCCCTATCGAGTCGAAGCCTCTCTTTACCAGGTTTATTTACTGTGGCTCTCGATCAGGACGATAGTGGCTCACCATTGGGTCCCCCGCTTCTGAGCGCAGACCCCCTTTTACTTTCAATGTTCTCCTTTTTACACAGTTCAAGGTTTATGGGATTCACCTCCCTTTCTTTCACACTGCTTGAAGATCAAAGTCTTTTGTTGTACAGGGATTTTGCTTGACCCTCGGTATGACCACTTTTACCTATTTCGCTGGCCCTCCTACGCCATTCTGGTAATCGTAGTTTCGTTCACATGGGGATCGACAAGCGTCTCCTGAGTTTAGCACCCACGTGGTGCAGGTTTCCCGTTGTAGCTGGTCTCCCCTTAACACTTTTACAGTTCTTTCATAGTTTATCAGATTTGGTTCAAAACTTGCCACTTTGCGATTCTCACTCAACACAGCACGGTTCTTATCGGTTCTCCCCCTCGACTCACCGGCTGTGATGAACCGCTTGGATTTTGGCTTCTCTGGAGTCAAGGGCAGTGCACGGGCACGGGAGCTTGCCCCGTGTGCCATTTACATCTGCTGCAAGAAACTGGTGCTATTGTTCGCGGTCTTGGGCTCTCTTGCACAAAGGTTCTGCAGGTCTGGTACGAAAAGGGGAAGGTCACTTCTCTCCTCGCCACCCTCTCGACTCCTGCCACCTTACTCCTTCTCTTGAACTGCCTCGCCTGCTTAGCTGTCTCGTCGTGCGGTCTACCATTCTCACCTTGCTCATACTGCACTCTCTTGCCCCACCTTTTATCCCTGTGGGGAAAAGGAAGGGCCGTCAGGTGTTTGTGTGGTTCAAGTTAATCGCCTGACTTTGCCTGACCCTTGTGTCAGGACATGTCAGGTATATAGTTCTATTACAAGTTCGGAAACCAGTGTTCATGTCGGAAAAGGAAGGGGTTGGAGTATCGGAAAAAGCGGGTGGTAGAGTTTCCAAACACCTTACAGAACAGAGTCAGAAGGGAAAGAGGTGATAGATGGAATTATAACCATAGGATTAGGGTTTACGGTGATCTCAGAAGGGTAGATTGTGTAGGGTTTGTGAAATAACCAGGAGGGTTTGTGAGAATTCTGAAAATGATAATCAGAGGAACGGGATTGGTCGGGTTTGTGGGGCAAGCAGGAATAGTTGGGTCCGTGACATGAACAAAGGGGATTGTGGGAATCGTAGTGTTATGTCTGATCAGGTTGGGAGTGCAGAAAATAATCAGAGGGACAGGAAGAAAAAGGATGGGGAGTATTCAAATGGAAACCAGTGAAACCAGGATTCTCTGAGTTGTGCTTTTTGTATGTAACCGGGTTTGGGACCTTAGAGGATTGATTACGTACGGCGGGGGGGTTGTTGGATCTGGGCAGGAGAGATCTAATGGGAGGAAGGGAGGCAGATGCAATAGAGCCCATGAAAGCCTCAGATATCTCGCCCTCCTCTCCTTCTCTGGCACAATACCGCGTCTCACCTGGGGCATTTCACCGAGGACAACCCCAGGCTCCGCCACCTAGATGATTCCCTTTCGCTCTTTTGCCCACAGGGCTGGGATCTGAGCATGTCAAGCTTCCTTTGGCCACCTGAATAAGGGCTCCTCAAGGTTTGCTTGGGAGAATACCCTCCGGTTTCTGACAGAGGGCAGCAAGTTCACGGACCATGGACAGGGCCCCTCATCCCAGGGGCGCCGGATCTATACTGCTGTTTCAGCTGAGGCGAAGCGCGCAGGGGTCATTCATTTCTGCATTTGCAACCGCTGTGCGGGATTACTTTTACAAATATAGTTTGTCCCGTGAGGAGCTCGTTCACCCAGCAGCCATCTTGCTCGGGCTCTCAAGCACCTCTCCAGGCATGTCCAGGTTTACAACCTTTTTATCAAGGTGTGCTATGTTTGGTTGAAAGTATTATTAAGTACCCGAAGTGACCGCAAGTGAGAGCTGTTTGGCTGTGTTCCCCTGGAGCCATGGACCCTAGTCCTTAAGAGGAAAAATCATTGTGTTACAATTGCAGAGAAACTGTTGGATTTGACTTGAAGTAATTACCAGACTTTTCTGTGACTTGGCCCTTTGGGACTTTGCCCTACTCTTGCCCCGTGCTTACACCTTTTCTGCTTTCTTTTTTTCTATCTACACCATCTCTACTGCACGTTCTGGCCCCGCCCTCCTTTTCTCAGCAAGCCTACTTCTGCCGTGCTTACGCGAACCCGCAGTGACCGTAAGTGAGAGTTGTTTGGCTGTTCGGCAGGCGCATGGCAGAAAGCACACTGTATTGTGCAATCTGTTTGCATATACCTTTGCATATGCCTCTGCCCAATAATAAGTGGCAACAAAATTCAAATGGTAGAATTTAATTATATGCATTTACATTCTGCACAGTTCTGAATGACGCCATAGACCGATTTAAGGTGAGCCCACAAGCGCAAGATTGGAATTGGTAGTCTATAACAATTGCAAGGCATTTGGTGTCATTTGTAGCGGCCTGATGTAGCGAGTTTGAGCACATGTATAAACCTACTGTTATGTAATTGCCACTGTATTACAATCCATTTTCCATTTTTGCATATATTAGCCGCTTGGGGGCATTCATGCACTTTGGGCACTGAGAGGCTCTTTGGGGAATTAAGGAGAGCCTTGCAGGAGGCTGCAGCACCATTCTGGCAAAATATGTAACTTCTTTTGATTTCCTGTAGTAATTTTGCTTTTCTCCATTTTACTTTGCCTGAACTGTCTTTCTGTACAGCTCCTCTTTATTTATACTGCTATTCTTTATTTCTATAAACATGCAGAATGAACCAGGAACAATGACAAGGAGTGTGAAGCTACAAGGGGTGCAGATGTACGATGACATCTTATCCGCCCCCCTTGTCTTCACTCCTGTAAAGAACACCATGCGCATGGCTCGTACCATGCTTCTCCCTCCGCGCCACCTATCACGGATTCAATGTTGTTAGAACATGTGGAGGGGATGGGTTCTATCATTCTTATGGAGTCTGGGGTAACAATGAATGATGTAGAGGCATGTGCTGAACAGAGCAAGAGGTCTAATATGGATCTCATGGACCACTCCTTTCTTGACACTCCACCAGCATTCCAGGAAGGGGAAATTTCTTTATTGGCTCTGTCACAATACCCTTTAAGGGCAGAAGAAACCGGGAGATCTCTCTTCAGCACAACCACATGCAAAGTCTCTTAGTGGTTTAGGAGTAAGTGAAGACATTGTTAATGTCGATTTTGGCCGAACTGAGACTCCACACCTCTTGTTTGCAAAACCTTGCAATCATTATGAGTGATCTCTCAGTAGTTGTTCACGAAATAGACAAAAGATTTACAGGTTCTAGTCGGTTACCAACTAATGTCAGGGGTATTTGGGATTCACTGGTAATCGAGATCCAACAAAGCCCTCCCCCCGGAATTCCCAAATAGGATGTTCTCTTTCTTAGTGAACCAGAGTCAAATATCTTGGTCACTTTAGTCACGGATTCCTCTTTTTTTTTAAAAAAAAGAAGAAAAATAACCCAAAAAAAGCATCAATCCCAAAATCAGCTTCCTTCTTTATACAAAGGAAGGAAGGCAGCTTCGGGGAAAAACTGGAGATCCTTTGTCACAGAAGAGGTGGAGGTCACTGCATTATTTGGGGCGAGATTGGATGTCGAATTTGAAGCTGAATTGAAAACTGATCAGTGGGAGGGGTCCCTTGCAAGCAACACTCTAACGGATGAAATGACTCAAAGGGTTGGTAAATAAAAAAGGCTGCAAGAGCAACAATAAAAGGAAAACAGTGACTAATAGGGTCACTCCACCTTAGTGGTGAATGCAGAAAATGTAAAGATTCAATCTCACTTGTGACAAGGGAAACCCAGGTATTCAAGAAGGAAATATATTAACTATTTGTTAAGAAGCAGGGCAAAACATCGGGCCCTCAAACAACTAAAGTACAAACGAATGACAAAGATAACTTGGCTAATGATATGAAAATTGGCTCCACTACCTTCGCTGAAGTATTCAGAGAACAGATAGAGGCTTCCCAAACCAATCCCATAAGTGGCCAATTATAGCTGATTCTTCATATACTGGCGTCACTGTGGAAGAACCCAAGACCACAAAGGGGACGCCTATTCTAATTTCTCCTGGTGTTCCACTTAAGGCGAAGGGACCGGTTACTACTCCTAGGAATGATGAGTCACGAACCGTTAAGTCTATAGAGCTAAATAGTGTATTGACGACTCTGATTCAATCTACCATGAAAGAAATATTACAACCATACTTGAATCATCATGTAATCTCTAAATCACTGCCATCCGCCACTCTTAATACTCAAGCTTTGCAGGTGGTGGAAAGTACAGATATTGGGCCTCATTACGAGTTGGCCGGTAAAAACGGGTCCATTACCGGCATGCCGGTAAGAGCGGGTCCGTGTTCGTAGCGGGTGATTACGAGTGCGCGAGCCCCCATGCCGGTAATGGTAATACCGGCATGCCGCTAAAGGCCCTCCAACCCCCCTATACCGGCATCGCGGGACCCGCCCATAGCGGTACCGCCTCATACCAACCCCTAAATACTGGCATGGTAATACCATGTTTGCAAAAAACTGACCCGGAAATTACGTCATCGTGCCGGAACGGGAAATGGGCCGGCAGCCATCTTTAAAAACACACTCCATTGCCATCCTCCTCAACCACCAGTTCTTTTGTGTTGTGCTGTGGCAGAATAGAAGCAGGATGTCCAAGGCTACCAGGAAGGCGACCCCCAGGAAGCGCAAACAGCATTTTTCAGACGCTGAGCCAAGTATGCTCGCTGACACCCTGGCCCAGCATGCGGACACCATCAGGAGCACCGACATGAAGCATGCGGCCCAGACCAAAAAGAAGGAGGTATGGCCGGAGGTCGCACAGAGGGTGTCAGCAGTGGGAAGCACCCCAAGGAGCATGCGCGACTGTCGAAAGCGGTGGGATAACCTCCACCTCAGGGTGAGGAAGATCCTGTCGGAGAACAGGAGGGCCGCAATGGCGACAGGCGGAGGCCCACATTCCCCAGTGAAGTTGACGGCATCGGAGGAGACAGCCAGTACCTTTATAGATCCTGAATCCATAGAGGGAATCGGAGACCAGAAGGTGGGCGCCGCATCATCCACAGAAGAAGGTGAGTGACCCATCACATCCGTGTCGGCTAAACCATGATGTGGCACAAGTGACGTGAAAGTGAGACTAGCCAAGGCAATGCATGTCCCAGGCCCACATCAACATATCCAGTCAAGAATGTGTGCCACACCCTGCTACACACGCATGCTGAGTGCCAATCCCAATCCCAACACAAGTGCAACATGACCCAACCGTGCCCATGGAACTCACCACACATCCACCATACCAATGCCATGCCACCAGCCATGCATTGATTGCCCACATGCCCCCTCAGAACACCAACTGCCACACCCCTAAAATAATTTGATGCATGAATGTATGAACATATCACAGCGCAATGGATTATCGCTGCCATGTGACACCATCATTGATGACCTGCATCTCTTCTATCCCCCAGGCACCGATGAGGAAGATGGCATGCAGGACAGGGGTGCAAGTTAATCCACTGCACGGCAATGGACCAGGGCCACCCCCACCACCCAGCCCAAGAAACTGCCCAGAGCAACAGGCAGTGTGCCACACCGGGCAGTAACCCTGCAGGAAAAACCTGCACCCACTGTCCAGCAGCAGCCACCCAAAACAGTGGGAGGCGATTCTATTCATGCTCCACCAACCACCGCGGACGTTGTGGATGCAGAGGTGGAGAATGAGGGTGACATCATGTCCGGCACACCCACCCCAAACCCCATTACCAGCATCCCTACCCCTACAGAGGCAGAGAGCATGTACGATCCCTGCCTCCACGACTCGGACCTTGATGAGTCAGACATATGCCTCTTTGAGGAGGAGTATTCCCTGGACGCGGGCACCACACAAGTGCCATCCACCACCCTGCCTACCACCACCCTGCCTACCACCACCCCGGTCACCAGCACTCCTGCAGTCAACGACTCCTTCGAGGCTCACCTGTCAATGGTTGAGGCACAACAGGAGTCGATGCTTGAACTGATGCAGCAAAAAAATATCAGATGGAAATGACTCCATGAGGCCCATTGCCACAGCCATCACAGCCAACATTGCTGCTGTTGAGGCATCCACAAGTGCCATGAGGGAGTGTCTGGGGGCACTTACGCAGGCCCTGCTTGCAAACCTGCCTCATATGCAGCGCCCACACCTTGGGGCAGGCATGGGACTGACCATCGACACCTCCACTGCCACAACCCCTTCTACCTCGGCCCAATCAAGCCCCGTGTGGATGACGCGGAGGAGTGCACGGCACTTGACCATGGCACCCCCGGATCCCAAAAACAAAAGAAATAGAGTGGGCAGACAATGACATTTGAAAAATGTACGTTGGTCAAGGGACCAGTGTTTGTTGTACATATGGGGACATTTGGGGGGTTTGTAGGGTGGGTGAGGGAGTTTACTTGGGTATTTTTGTGGTTTGTAGGGTGGGTGAGGGAGTTCACTGGGGGTTGTGAGGGGATTATGTTCACATTATCATGTGTCTGGAAAATACACCCGTTGTGTGCAAGAAAATCATTGGCTGGACAAAACAAGTGTGCATGTCCAGCCAGTGGGTCACAGGCACATTACTTTCATGGTCCCTGCATTTCAAAAGTATTCGTCAAATAGTGCTTGGTGTACAGCATGGCCAGCCCATGCAGCACGTACTGGCAGGGGGGCTCCTTCGCCTCCGTCTCCATCCCCTTCATCCTCACCCAGGCCCATGCATGTCAATGTCAGGTGGCAGTGGTACATTCCTTTGGACACACATGTTGTGCAGCACGACACAGGCCATGGTGATCTTTGCCACCTTCTCAGGCCTATATAGGAGTGCCCCACCAGACCTGCTTAGGCAGCGGAACTGCTGTAACGCTCACCTGATTCTCGCAGAGGCGCCGGTCTTGACTGGGCGACTACCGTATCTTCAAAGGTGATGTGCAGCACCCGGTTGGCTCTTTGGGCTGGACCTCTGTGCCCTGTATGCCTGACGTGCAGAGAAGATGTCTGCAGATAGAAAGTACGGGGTTAATGAACTGGGGTTATTGGGGTGTCCCTATCTCCTCTTCTCCTCTCCTGTAGACCCCCACAGGTTAACGCTCTCACCTTAGGTAAGTGAATGCCGAGCTCTCCATCTGCCTCGGGGCAGGGTGCTGTAACCAGTTTCTTCACTGGATAGGTAGCGCAGGCCTCTTGACTTCAGAGGACTGCTGTCCGTCGTTTACTGCACGAACGGTAAGTTTCGAGTAACTCAAATGTCTTTAAAGTCTTTAATAATGATGTCTCTTGTTTTGCAGGGTTCCGGCGATGGCGGATGACGGGCTGAAGTGAGTTGAAGATGGAGCCCGTGTGATGAATAGAAGCGCCTGGAAGCACGTAAGTAAGCGCTTGTTGCCAGCTTCACGATGCGCTCTAACTGTCTTTTATTTTGCAGGAACAAGTTCGGAGCGGCTGCAGGGTGCCGGGATACCCACTGGGTTAGATGTGGAAAGGAGTAATGGCACGTGAGTATTAAAGTTCCCCAATGTCTTTAAACGCACCTTGTTTTGTCTTTCAGATGCGGGATGCAGCGCCGACGGCCTCCGGAGCGTGCGAAGAGTTGGTAAGCTTTTGTCTTTCAGATGCCGGAATGCAGTGTGAAGACCTCCGGAGCGCACGAAGAGTAGGTAAGCCTTTGCCTTTCAGATGCCGGAATGCTAACCTGTTCTTTCTTGTCTTTATAGGAGTTGCTGAAGACTGGATTCAGGATGGTAAGCCTTTTTCCTTAGGCCCAGGACCGGATGCAGAAGACACGATGAGCGTTCTGCTGCAGAGGGTGCAGAATAACGCAAAGCAAGATTCATCCACCGGGTGTGGTTTAAATAGCCTCCTGTAGTGCTTAGGTGTCTCCTTCCACAGACACGCCTAAGTAAGAAAAGAGTTCCTGCCTTCCAGAAGAGTACAGTGTTCTGAATCTAGGGAGTGGCTCCAGCCCCACCCAACAGGAAAAGTAGTTCCAAACAGAAGAGGATCAGAGACTCAACTGGCAGGCAAGTAAGCAGCATGGTCTGCTGCAGGTAAGTCCACCCAAGCATTATGAGCCCGGCGCTTCCAGCGCTAGGACTGGGCATATTTATGAGCCTGGTGCCACTGGCGCCAGGACTGGGTCCAAAAGGTCCCAATTGGGACTGGTTGGCACTCGGAACCTGGGTTATGGATCTGCTTCCAAGGGAGTTGGGAAAACCCTGACCTTTTGGAAGCAGAGACCATGACAGTACCCCCCCTCAAGGCCCCTCCCAAACCGGGCTTCTCCGGGGGTTTTGGCTTGTCAGGAAATGTTCGGTGAAATCTTTTGATTAGGCGAGGAGCGTGGACATATTCAGCAGGCTCCTAGGATCTCTCTTGGGGGGCGTAGCCTTTCCAGTCAATTAGGTAGAATAGTTTAGATTTGGAGATCTTGGAGTCCAGAATACTTTTGACTTCAAACTCGAGTTCTCCATCAACTAGGATAGGTTTTGGAGATTTGGTTAGTCGGGTTTGAGGTTGCACAGGTTTTAATAGAGAGACGTGGAAGACCGGATGTATCTTCATGTGCGGGGGCAAGTCCAACTTGACCGCTACTGGGTTTACTATGGTAGTGATGGAATAGGGACCAAGGTATCTTGGGTTGAATGTGCGTGGCCCTTTTAGAGATAGATATTTGGTGGATAACCAGACTTGATCCCCTACTTGGTAGTGAGGGGCTTCCTTCCGATGTTGATCTGCTCCTTTCTTGTATTGTTCTTTAGCCCTTTGAAGGTGAGAAACAGCTTCCTTAAAGGCTTGGGTGATTGTAGAATGCAGGTAGTCTACTGCTGGTGTTTCAAGATCTTGGAGGGGATCCAACTCCGAGGTTCGAGGGTGACTGCCGTACAAAAGAAAAAACGGGGTTTTCCCAGTTCCCGAATGGACAGAGTTATTGTAGGCATACTCGGCTATCCAAAGGATATCTTTCCAAGTTTTTTCAGTTTGTTGCAGCATGCAGCGTAAATACTGTTCCAGAGTTTGATTGGTCCTCTCGGTTTGTCCGTCGGTCTGAGGGTGGTGACTGGTCGATAGTCTCACATCAATTTGAGCCGACCGACAGCAACTTCGCCAAAAATGAGAAATAAATTGACTACCTCGATCCGAAATTAGAACCGAAGGAAAACCGTGCAGTCGGACGATGTTTTCGAGAAATTCTCGGGCCAGAGTTGCTGCTGTTGGCAAGCCTTTGAGCGGAATGAAATGCGCCATCTTGGAGAATAAGTCCACGATTACTAGAATCGTATTGTATCCGGAGCATGGAGGTAGATCGGTGATGAAGTCCATAGAAAGCGTATGCCAAGGGCGAGGTGGGATGTCAATAGGGCGTAAGAGGCCTGCTGGTCTTTCCTTTTGACTCTTGTTTTGGGCGCATACTCCACAGGACATTATAAAGTCTCTGATATCTTTTTTCCAAGACGGCCACCAGAAGTAGCGCTTGATCTTTTCTGAGGTCTTGGCTATACCGGGATGACCTTCCATTAAAGAGTCGTGATAACAAGAGATTACTTTTTTCTGTAAATCTGTGCTGGGTAGGTATAATCGTTCTTGGAAATACAATAAGTTGTCCTTTACTGCAAAGTCGTTTCCCTGCAGATGCCAATTCTGCATGTCTGCTGGAGTTACAAGTTGCCTGGCTTTATCCTTAACTTCCTCTATGGATTCTGTGGCGATTACACCCAGAATTCTTTGTTCGGGAATGATTGGTACAGGTTTAGGGTTGATCAAGTGTTCTTCCACTCCCATCCGAGAAAGGGCATCGGCTTTACCGTTCTTTGTACCAGGTCGATAGGTAATTCTGAAGTCAAACTCGGCAAAGAATAATGCCCAACGGAGTTGTCTAGAGGATTGGGCTTTTGCGGTTTTCAAATATTTCAGGTTTCGGTGATCCGTAATCACAGTAACGGTGTGTCGGGCCCCCAGCAGATAATGCCGCCAAGCCTTAAAGGCAGACTTGATAGCCAGAAGTTCCTTGTCAGTAATCGTGTAATTGACTTCAGGAGGCGAGAATTTGCGGGACCAAAATGCCACGGGATGCAACTGATTGGTTACCGGGTCCTTTTGTGATAGAACTGCCCCCATGGCAAGGCTTGAAGCATCAGTTTCCACGATGTAGGGGAGTTCGGGGCGAGGGTGTTTTAAGATTGGTGCAGAGATAAATTTAGTCTTCAAATCCTGGAAAGCTTGTTCCGCCTCGGTAGACCATTCAAAACGTTTGTTTTTCTTTAACAAGGCAGTGATGGGCTGGACTATTCGAGAGAACTCGGGGATAAACCTGCGGTAAAAGTTAGCGAAGCCTAACATGCTTTGCACACCTTTTACGGAGGATGGTGATGGCCATTTGAGAACTGCATCGACCTTCTTTGAATCCATACGCACTCCGCCAGGTGATAATATGAATCCCAAAAATTCAACTTCAGTCACGTTGAAAACACATTTTTCCAACTTAGCGAAAAGTTTGTGTTGACGCAATCTTTCGAGGACCATTTTCACGTGTTTCCGATGTTCAGATTCCGATGAAGAATAAACGAGAATGTCGTCGATGTAAACAACAACACACACATCTATGAGCTCTCTGAGGACATCGTTCATAAAATATTGAAAGGCGGCTGGGGCATTGCAAAGTCCGAAGGGCATGACCTGATATTCAAATAGCCCATACTTGGTGCGGAAGGCCGTCTTCCATTCATCGCCCTCTTTTACTCGTACCAAGTGGTAAGCTCCTCTAAGATCCAGCTTTGTATATATGCATGCTTTTCTGACTTGGTCCAGGAGTTCAGGGATCAAAGGTAACGGATATCTATTCTTAACGGTGATCTGGTTCAGGGAGCGATAATCGATACAAGTTCTAAGGTCTCCTTCCTTTTTTGGAACGAAGAACAAAGCTGAAGAGGCAGGGGACTTGGAAGGACGAATAAACCCATTTGCCAGGTATTGATCCAGGTATTGTCGAAGGTGAAGGTTCTCAGGCTCGGTGAGGGCATAAATTCTACTACAAGGAGGAGTAGATCCAGGTATCAGGTCTATCTGGCAGTCATAAGACCTATGAGGAGGTAGAGAGTTAGCCTGCTCCTTCCGGAAAACATCTTGGTATTCTAGGTATTCGGGAGGTAACTGGGGAGTCTCTGAAGAAATTGCTGCCAGTGCAACACCAGGTGGAGGGTGACAAGTAGAGACACATTCTGGAAACTGGACCGTTCTTGCTCGCCAATCGATCAGAGGATTGTGTTTCTCTAACCAAGGTATTCCTAGAATAATCTGGAACTGAGGGGCCTTGATCACATCGAACACGATCTTCTCATGGTGTCCATCTTGACTTACTAGCGTCACCTCTTGAGTGGTACGCGTTACTGGCCCGGAGGCTATCTCCGTACCATCCACCGTAGTAATGACGTACTTTACAGCCTTGGGACAAAGAGTTAGATTCATCCTCAAAACCATTTCATGATCCACATAATTGCCGATGGCACCGCTGTCGACGTAAGCTTCAATTGCATGTAATCGATCCGGATTATCAGGGCTAATGAGGACCATAGGTATCACGAAATGCGAGGTCACAGAACTGGTTTTCACGCTCGGCAAGAGGACCTCTATTCTTGTCGGGCGAGGTCGTTTCCCTGCTCAGAGTTTGTAACTGTGGTAACTGCAGCTCCTACTGCCTTCTTGGCAGGTTTCACCAGACAGTCTCGAAGAAAGTGCCCTGAGTTTCCGCAATATAGGCATAATTGCAACTGTTTTCTCCTTTCCCACTCCCTTTGTGTTAGAGGACCTTTCAGACCCCCTATTTGCATGGGTTCCCCGGAGTCTACTCCTTTGGATGGAGTTGGCGGTTTGGAAAATACTCGAGCATCAAACTTGGAACGATCGGCCTTCCTGTTCTGCAGTCTGTGATCTATTTGAACGACCAAGTCTATATAATCCGAACAGTCTTGTGGGGGATTCACTACTTGGGCTAAAACGTCTTTGAGCTCTCCACGTAGACCTCTATAAAACAGCGTAATCCTTTTGTCCTCAGGCCATTGAGTTTCCACTATTAGTCTATTGAAAGATGCAATATAAGCCAAAAGGTCTTGATTACCCTGTCGCAACGAAAGAAGCTCATTGTCCAAGGCCTGCCCCTGTGCATGTCTTGCGAACAGTTTTTCCATACTAAGCTGAAAGGCTTGAAAATCATGGAGAACCGGATCATCTTGATTAACTAGAGGGATCGACCAGTCTGCCGCATTGCCACTAAGGTACGAAAGTACAAAAGCTACTTTAGCTTGATCAGTTGGAAAGGCTGCTGGCCGGCATAAGAAGTGCAACCGGCACTGATTGATAAATACCGCAAACCTCTTTGGGTCACCAGAAAATCGTTCGGGCGGAGCCAGAGGTACATTCCCAGGTAGGTTGATCTGCACTGGATTCATAGAGGATGTTGAAGGAAGATTTGCCCCTGATGCGGGTAGCGGGGTCTGTCCGGCTTGTGACTGTAGCAATTGTCTAGCAAGATCATCTGTTCTCTCCTTGGAAATAATTAGTTCCCTTCTTAGAGCGTTCGTTTCCTGACGAGCTGCATGCACTTCTGCCCTTAGTTCCCCAAGTAACCGGGCTAGGTGGTCAGTATCCGAGGTTTCCATAGCGCCTGGGCAAGAGTTTTGCGGTAGGCTTTGCGTTCTGTAACGCTCACCTGATTCTCGCAGAGGCGCCGGTCTTGACTGGGCGACTACCGTATCTTCAAAGGTGATGTGCAGCACCCGGTTGGCTCTTTGGGCTGGACCTCTGTGCCCTGTATGCCTGACGTGCAGAGAAGATGTCTGCAGATAGAAAATACGGGGTTAATGAACTGGGGTTATTGGGGTGTCCCTATCTCCTCTTCTCCTCTCCTGTAGACCCCCACAGGTTAACGCTCTCACCTTAGGTAAGTGAATGCCGAGCTCTCCATCTGCCTCGGGGCAGGGTGCTGTAACCAGTTTCTTCACTGGATAGGTAGCGCAGGCCTCTTGACTTCAGAGGACTGCTGTCCGTCGTTTACTGCACGAACGGTAAGTTTCGAGTAACTCAAATGTCTTTAAAGTCTTTAATAATGATGTCTCTTGTTTTGCAGGGTTCCGGCGATGGCGGATGACGGGCTGAAGTGAGTTGAAGATGGAGCCCGTGTGATGAATAGAAGCGCCTGGAAGCACGTAAGTAAGCGCTTGTTGCCAGCTTCACGATGCGCTCTAACTGTCTTTTATTTTGCAGGTACAAGTTCGGAGCGGCTGCAGGGTGCCGGGATACCCACTGGGTTAGATGTGGAAAGGAGTAATGGCACGTGAGTATTAAAGTTCCCCAATGTCTTTAAACGCACCTTGTTTTGTCTTTCAGATGCGGGATGCAGCGCCGACGGCCTCCGGAGCGTGCGAAGAGTTGGTAAGCTTTTGTCTTTCAGATGCCGGAATGCAGTGTGAAGACCTCCGGAGCGCACGAAGAGTAGGTAAGCCTTTGCCTTTCAGATGCCGGAATGCTAACCTGTTCTTTCTTGTCTTTATAGGAGTTGCTGAAGACTGGATTCAGGATGGTAAGCCTTTTTCCTTAGGCCCAGGACCGGATGCAGAAGACACGATGAGCGTTCTGCTGCAGAGGGTGCAGAATAACGCAAAGCAAGATTCATCCACCGGGTGTGGTTTAAATAGCCTCCTGTAGTGCTTAGGTGTCTCCTTCCACAGCCACGCCTAAGTAAGAAAAGAGTTCCTGCCTTCCAGAAGAGTACAGTGTTCTGAATCTAGGGAGTGGCTCCAGCCCCACCCAACAGGAAAAGTAGTTCCAAACAGAAGAGGATCAGAGACTCAACTGGCAGGCAAGTAAGCAGCATGGTCTGCTGCAGGTAAGTCCACCCAAGCATTATGAGCCCGGCGCTTCCAGCGCTGGGACTGGGCATATTTATGAGCCTGGTGCCACTGGCGCCAGGACTGGGTCCAAAAGGTCCCAATTGGGACTGGTTGGCACTCGGAACCTGGGTTATGGATCTGCTTCCAAGGGAGTTGGGAAAACCCTGACCTTTTGGAAGCAGAGACCATGACAACTGCGCCTTCAACAGGCCAAAGGTCTGCTCATTCACAACACGGGTATGAGTGTGCACACGATTGTACTCCTCTTCATGGCTGTTCTGTGGGTTCCGCACAGGGGTAAGTAGCCACGGCCTCAAGGGATATCCTCCATCACCTGCAAGCAGATACAAATAGAAGTGTGTCACTCTGAACTGCCACCTTCAGGGAGCACAGTCATGGCAGCAGCTATTTGGTGTGGGCATGCACATGTCTCAGTATGTGTACAAAATAGTCACCTATATGCAATGTATACTGTAAAGAGGTGTGGTACACTGGATGGGGTTCAATAGATGATGCAGGGTGTAATCATGCATGTTCTGGCAGATGTGCAGTGGTAGTGCAACAATGTTTAGCCTCCAATTCATGATGTGTATTCTTTACTATGCATGGTCACACTAGCCGCATTGCCACAGTTGCCATCCTATTCAGTCATGCATTGCTTGCTATCACCATGGTGCCCTGGTTGTGCCACTTACTTGTAGTCATCCATTTGCATTATTTGGGATATGTGGCCCAGTAATGTGTCATGTTCCGTTTGGCTAGTTCAGGTGAGGTGTGTTTAGATCTGCATGCATTCTCCAATCACTGGCTATTGCCACCCAGGTGCACTATTCCCCCCCCTTTCCCACCCCAGTGAACTATCCCCCCCTTTCCCACCCGGGTACAGTAGCCCCCCCCTTATGCATCCGCACACATCAGTACCCCACAGCATGGCCATGGGCCTGTTGTGCAACTCGCCAGCAGCCAGGCATGTGGTCCAGTATGTGTGAGAATGGTGGTTGTGAAATGCCATGCAGCTGGCCCACTGTGTGTTGGTAGGTGCCTGTGGCCAGGAAGTGTAGCACAGACACCACCTTAAGTAGTGGGGGGATGGCATTGCATATTTCTATGTGGCTGGCAATGTCGTTCTGTATCATGTCCACTATGGTGGTGATGGTGTCACGGTCCAACCGGTACAGGGTGTGGATCTGCTCAGGGGTTAGGTTGAATGGGCTGGGTCTGGTGCGAGGGTTTGTTGGCTGCGCTGGTGGTAATTGCTGAGCCTGTCTCACCCTCCTTCTCCTCCTGCATCTCATCTGTGCTGCCTGTTGTTGCTGCTGTAGTTGTAGTTGTTGTTGCTGTAGTTGTAGCAGTATAGGCATGTCCTCCAGCGCCATGATTGCAACTGCTAGTGGTAGCATTTTGGTGTAGGAAGGGGGGGGGGGGGTGTGTAGGTGTGCTCCTTTTGTTCTGGGCCACTCAACATTGCCTACACCTGTGGGGGGGGGTTGTGGTGTGTGGGTGTGCTCAGTTTAAACTGGCACAGCCTCCATTGACTCCACCTGTGGGGATTGTGTGCACCTGTGGCAGCTGCCTTGTATCCTGCTTGCTGTTTGCGGGTGATCCGCGATGCCTGTATGGCCGGCATCGTGCAGCCCGTGATTACCGACTTTGCGATGCCGGTATTTGCATCTATGCATGGGTTGGAATTACCCCCTATTACCGGCATGCCGGTATTTGCTCTCGGAAGGTGCGCGTGTACGCACCTATGTCGCTATTACCGGCACCGTTGTTTAGTGTGCCGCTAATACCGGGTTTGCGGGTCAGAAAGCAACGGGACGGTAAACGATATTACCATACCGGCATCGTTTTTGCCTTACCGGCATACCTCGTAATGAGGCCCATTGAGAGTAATCTTGTTAATCCAAGAACATCTGTTGTGAAAGATCAAGATCTACAGAACGAGAAAGCGGGGAATGCCCAGTTGGGAGGTAAGCCCGGAGTTCTTACTACAACAAATGAACATGATACTTATCTGTATCTCAGGATGAATCAGTAGACAAATGCCCCAATACTGTATTTTTGAGTGACCTGAAACATGTTCAGTGGCTTCAAGCAGCCTTCAATGACAATCCTGGTGTCCTCCTCTATTACCTATTTGATCATGGAAGAACCTCCTCACTAAACATTGAACAAGTCCTGGCCCTGTTTGATGAGATTCCTTCCCTCAGATTAATCTCTTTAGCGAATTTAAAATTAAATAGATTTTGTACATCCTACACGGTATGACCACGTTAGATTGGTCTTTTACACTTGGTCAGTTTATGAGACAGTACTGAGGGAGGTCTCAGGGTTCAATCGTATGGGGTATGACATCTTGATCTTCAGCCAGGTTTTGTGCAGCCTAACCCAGTAGGGTCAGAGTCTACATTCCCAATAGCCAACAGGGTGAAGAAGGACTTAGGAGTCCTAACCATAGATTTCCTATGGCAGATGACGAACAAAGCTGGAGATGGCTTGCCCTAATATTCAGGGATTCTATTACTCAGGTGAAAGCCTTGAATAAGGACCTTTAACCATAACGTTTAGTTTAATCATTTCTGTTTGGCTTCCTGGAATTCGATAGGCATGTCACATCTTTCTTCATCTGAAACATTATGTATATCTGAAACATTATGTATAAAATTAAAAAACTACCAAGTGATATGCATCCAAGAATCTTGGATGGCTATTGAAATCCACCAGATCCTCCAATACTCTAGGCTTGCCAGTTCCCATATTCCACCTAATAAGAGCTGGAGGGGCAAGCTTCACAGTATTTGCCCCCAACTCTGGAACACCCTACCTCTCAACATCAAAACTATCAAGTCCTTCCAGATCTTCAGGAAGCAGATCATCAGCTGGCTCCTAAGCAAAGAGTAGCCCCACTAACACCAAACCTTACACCCCCTGTGCTGTAAATGGTTTATGTACTGTATTTATATTGTAACTGTATATTGATAATTTGTATATATATGTATGTATTATAAATCTGCACGAAGTATGCAACACAAAGATACTTCTCAACGCTGTAACCGTATTCTTAAGCGCCCTTCTACCCCTGGGTTAGGAGCGCTATACAAATAAAATAAACAAACGAAACAAACAAATATAGACGGATTCCATTGTGTGCATCAATTGGCTAAAAGGGGAACCAAAGGTCGTCCATATGGTGGACTCTGAATTGCAGTAAAAAATGGTGAAGGTATTCTTATCTTAGAAGCAATTGACATCACAATGGGCGCTTTGCAGGTAGTCCTGAAATTGCAAATCGCCAATACATTTTCCTATATTGTGGTTTTAAACATTTACTGGAACCGGGTCCTTGATTTTAACTCCACCGTCAAAAGGATTAATGCGTGTTTAATAGATCTGATGGCAAGATTTTGTGGCCTACACATAGTCATAGTGGGGGGCATGAATGCAGAGATGCCATATGGGTCAGGAATACACAAAAATGTGGGTTCTGTCACAGCCCTCAATATTGTTAATACAAAGAGAATTGAGGGGGCTCCTTCTGGAATGTCGAGGAAACATGTTCATGGATACTTTTGGTATAGCTTTTTTATAAATTGGGGTCTTCTACATGATAACAATATTCGGGAGCAAGAACTGGTATCCCACACCTGGTCAGATGGAATAAGGGTCTATACTATCGCTAACATATTTTTATCTCAAAGACTTTTTGATGCTTGCCATAAATTCAATATTACATCTACAAACTTAAGTGACTACTTGATTTTGGAGGTTGCTATTATGATGGATTTGAGTAACAACGTGACCAGTAGATATACCTACCAGCTGGTTGCAAATTCCTCTCGGAAAAGGATTAAATGGCACGATGGAAATGTGGGAAAGCTTAATGCTGTATTTTTAGCAGAATTTCATACAAATTCTTTAGATAACAGACGTCGGCTATTCACGGCCACTGCTTTCCCTGCTTATATGAGCGTGTTGATTAGTAGTTCTATCAAAGTAAGGGGTGGTCCACCTCAGAGACAAATTAGTTTGCACGTTTTTGTTCCCCTAGTCACCCAACATAAAAATCAAAACAAAAGAGATTCAGAGGGTTAAGAATAGTTCATTAACCTGGGAAGAAAAGACCTTAAGAATACAAACTCAAGCAGCCATTGAAAAATTGGCTCAAGAGCCATAGGGCAAGGATGCTTCAGGCAGATAATGAAGCCATGTTATCAGCCCTTAAAGATGGAACCGCCAGAGAATTCTGGCGTTTAACCAACTTAAAATAATCTTCGTAAATATCGGCTCAATCCAATTCTATAGCGGAGAAAGTATGGGCTGGCCATTTTGGCCGCTTAATACTCTGAGAAACTCCATAAGTTCGATAAAATACCCATATTAAAGGCGGAAGCATGGGATTTTAGCTTTACGACATCAGATATTGAAAAACGAATTTAAAAATCTAGTTAGTCTAGAGCATGTGGCCCAAACGGCTTGGCAAATGTCATTTTGAAGGCCAACCCAGGAGGTATGGGCCAAATCATTATTTATGCTGTTTTCTGGCATCACGATGAACATGCAAATTCCAAAATCTTGGCAAATATCCTATGTAATCCCGCTTTATAAAAAAGGGGACAGGAGTTTACCGGCAAACTACCGCCCTATCGCCTTGATGGACGCTGAATCTAAGATCTTTGCGAGGCTAGTCCTAAACCAATTGGTGGAATGGTCTGAATCAAAGTCTTCTCGTATAGACAGTTCGGCTTCCGCAAGGCCATGGGAACGGAGATTGGGGGGCTGTTGTTCACTTTGCTACACGAAAAAGCTTGTAGGAAGGAGTTTGCACCAATATATGTAGCTGCCATTGATTTGTCACTTGCTTTTGATCTTGTTGACCGGTCTTTATTATGGTCGAAACTCTTATCTATGGGGATCCCTTCAGGCATTCTTTCATTACTGATCCATCTTCATGAAGATGCTGCTGTGCAGGTGAGATTGAATGCAGAGGGTCAACTCTCTTCCCAGATAAATGGTTTACGTCAGGGGTATATCTTTGCACCGACATTCTTTAACCTGTACGTGTCAGATGCAAGACAGGGCCTGGATATCGCTTCTTTGATCCCTCCCAAAATTGAGGGTGGGAAAATCAATTGCTGTGCCTACGCTGACAATTTCCTCCTGATAGATAGCACTTCTATAGGCCTTCCAAGCTTTTTCTGACTATACAACCAAGAATGGCCTTGAAATAAATGAGGAAATCAGCAGTTTTATGCTTAAGTGATCGTAAAAAAAAATCTCCTCATTTAATTGGTTCTTGAAGAATCACAAACTCGCAAAAATTAGATCCTTGCAATATTTTGGCTTTCCTGTATTTGATACCCGGAAAAAGTATTTGTATTGGAACTGCATTATGGAGCACACAGGCCAAATGAAATTACAAATGAGGAAGGTTGCTCAGAAGTATTGCAAATACTCCATTTCCCTGCCTGATTCATTTTTATAAACAAAACCGTATGACCAAAGTATGCTATGGTTTAGAACTATCCCCACGTCACTGCAGAGCTGCAGAAGATTGAGGCCAACATTTGGAGATCATTGCTTTTTTGTCTACCAAAATGTATACCATTGGCAGCTTTGAGATACAAATTGGGCTTACAGTCTCTGCGTAGTTTGGTAGAATGGAAGAGAATGTCCCTGTATAGAAATTTAATTTTGTCAGAGAATAGTCTTTATTCCCATTTGGGAGTTAAATTACAAACCGGAAAACCAGACTCAGCCTGGTTGACTTGCTTGCAGGAAATGTGTTCAGTTGCGAGTATAGAAACTACCCTACCAAAACATAGAAGGTATATTATGTTGGCCAAAAACCAATTGCATCATATGCCCTACATCGCCTACATCGCCAATAAAGGATCGTCAGCATAACCAGAAAGCGTCCATTTTGTGTAAGATCCAAGATTTGCTCTCTTATTTCATTCAGCTCATGCACGGAGCAAGGCCACAAGTTACATGTTGAGAGACCGGCCCAGACAGAAATGCCAAACAGTACAGAAATACATGGTTTTCCTCCCTCACAAGTCCCCTTGAAGGCGAGCAGAGAGGCATTTAATCACAAGGCCAGGTGCCGGCCGGTCTCGCTGAAACTGTAGAAACAGGCCGTTAAAGCATGAATTATACTTTCTTAGCGGCCCTCCCTTCGGGGGCCCTCCTTAGATCAGGCTGACCCCTAGTTCACAAATAGAAACCAGAAGATAACATGCTCTGGAATGTGTCTCTCCTACGAACACAGTTTCCTCGCTAAACAAATGCCTTGTGTTCTTCATAACAAAGAACTATGTCTGCTTACTGCAAATTGCAACTGTTGCTAAAACGAGTAATATAGATCGAGTAAGAAACGTGTCATATTTGTCATAATTGTCAATTACCGAACCCTAGCTCAAGAAGATACATTATGGGCGGGCGGTTTTGATGTGTCACAAAGAGATTGTATGATTGTCTTTTCATATATATGATACTGTTGTAGAATGTTCGCTCTCTTGCGTCTCACGAGGTCTGGGTGACGCACGTTGCGAGATGTTAAACCCAGTTGGCCAACTGAGAGTATTTGCTTTGCAATAAACCCTAGTCCTTGGAATGGTGATTGTGCCTGGATTCCATACGCGAGGGTCTTCAGAGCCTAGCAAAAAATGGTGCCCTCTGAAAGTGATGAGACTCCTTTACAGATCTGTACACAACCGATCCCTGATCGATGAGCAGCGGCCAGAGAGCATTGAGGCGAGGGTCCTGAAACGAGGCAGACTGAGCCAGATACGGAGTCACAATGATTCTTGGTTGCGTCTGTATACGGACGAATTGCGTCTTGAGGGACAAACTGATTGATCAGGTGAGTCTTGCCCCGATTCTTAACAGCCCTGATATTGGTTAAGTGTTGCTCTTGCAAGATCAAATGCCCAGGGTAAGGTACGAATAAGATCAACATGCCAGGGAAATTGTCTTCCTCTCTAGTGGGATTTTTCCACTGCGGTAGACAATCTTTGGAAACTGGCCAGGTTGCGCCGACCATATCGTCGCCAGCGTCTGAAATGTATGTGAAATATGGAATAGGAGCGATAATGTTTAATGACATTTGGCATAGGCAGACCAGACATGTAGTAGATTTGCAGTGGCCGAAAGACGGTACTTTTGAGATGGCCCGTATAGAACACTTAGAATCAGTACTGCTGAGCAAGAAAGCACGCCCGCAACATTTGACGTCATAAGAGACTGGAGGAAAGAAGCTAACCTCTGTTTAAAAAGTAGGGAGAAACATGCACGAAGGCATAAATCAAACACAGAAAAAGCGATAGAACTAGAAGAGCTCAAATGGACTGAGGATATCAGAAGAGGGGATAGGATATATCCACAACAAGAGTTACATGCATCAGATGAACTAATAAATAAGATTTTGACTGAAAAGAGACAAGAACGCCCTCAAAGTAATATTGACACAATTGCACCAGTACCCATTGCTCCACCTCAGTTGCCACCCCCATTCCTGTTGTTCCAACTGCACCATCTCCCCCTGTGCACGTGATACCATTTCCCCCACCGCCGACAGAGCAGGAACTGGCAGCTGCCGGAGAAGGCAGCTCTTCAGAGGCGGGGCTTGCACAGAGAGGAAGCACCAGAGTAACCTGTATTATGGTTAGCAGGGAGAGGAGAGAAGAACTTAAAGAATGGGCAGAAACGTACATTGAAGGCAATGACGAGGGATCCACACTGAGTGCAATGTATGACTACAAGAAGCTTGGTGAAAAACAGGTATTGTTAGAATGCATGGGGGAGTATCTTATAGACAGATGGAAGAAATTGACTGGTATGTTAGCACCGCAGAAGTTACGGAATCTGAATGCTTTTTCGCGTATGAGGGAAAGTGCGGCAGAGATAAAAGAGCACGTAGACAGGCTTTTTGAGTTTAAAAACGAGCTTGATGAATTGCATGAAGAGGTGAAAAGAGGGAAACAATAGGTGGTACAATATGTTGACTCTTTTTGACTGCTTACTCTCTGTTCTCTCCTCCCCTCCCCTCTCCCTTTTCCCCCCATCTGCTCCCCTCCTCCCCCTACTTTCTTCTATGCACTTACTCTATCAGAATTGTCCCTGGACCTACTATGATAGCAACCTCGTCTGTCTCTCCCTTATCCCCTTACTGTTGTCCCCCCCCCCTCCAGCACTATATGAAACGTTGTCAGGACTAGTACGATAGTCACTTGTTTTGTTCCACCCCTCCCTTTCTGCACCCCTCTGCCTCACCTTTCGTTTTCCTCCGGCTCTACCAGAAATGTCATCAGGCCTAGTACGGTAGTCACCTGTCTGTTTCCATTTCCTTCCCACTCTCCAACTCCCTTCCTTATCTATGTCTTAGCACTTGCACTATTTGAAATGTCGTCAGGCTGAGTACGATAGTTAATTTCACATCCTTACTGTTCATGGCCTGTAAGAATGTCGTATTTTCCCTTGTTCCCTTCCTTGCCTTCAAGCGCTTTGAAACACATTGTGTATAGGCGCTATAGAAATAAACTATCATATCATAAACTATCATATCAAGCAGCGATTTTTTCTACCATCAAAACCTGTTAGTGAGGAGATGAAAATATGCACACGAGAGCTTAGATGGATTACGGAGGCTACCATTTCTCCAACGGAGGTGCACGATACGTTTGATGAGTATACAGTAGAGATGCAGAGGAAGGTATTGCAGGTGATGGTTGAGTATTTGCAAGATGAATATTTTTGAAAAAAAGTATTGTTGCCCCTCCGATTTAATGACAATATACAAAAGAGCGTTTTTACCTGAAACTGGAAAGACTGCCCTTTCCCTCGATTTAGCTATAGTGCTTAATAAGCGAACCAATGAGGAAAGGCCAGTTCGATATTTCCCATGAGAGAAGTCCCTCCCTACCGTTGTGCCAAAAGTAGAGATTGCTGCCACTGAAACCACTGACGCACAGGTAATAGAAGCCAATTATACGGCACAATTCGTGCATGTCCCTTTTTCTAGGCAAGAGGTGAATAATATAAAACAAACAATCCCTGATTTGAGAAAGAATCCGGCGGGATTTTATAAAGAAATCGAGTCCTATTTGAAATGGTCTATTTTCACGATGAGTGATAATGATCTATTATTTCCTGTGATTCTCCCCATAGATATATGGAAACAAATTAGAAATGTAGATGATATTGATATTTTGGGTGAGACATGGGAGCATTTGGTTAAAGGAGGATACAGACAGGAAGGCTGGCGAGAAGCCAGTTTTATTAGCCTTACCAGCGCGAATAGTACAGACATTGAAAATACTAATACCTGAAAAAAGAATTGTTTGGGACAAATTAACGGCATGTGTGCAAGGTAAAGATGAATTGGCTGCTGACTATTTTAATAGATTTGAAGTAGTATTTGCAGATTTTAGTGGCCAAGATTTAAGCACTGAACCCGGGAAGAGACTATTTGTTGACAAATATGTAAGAGTGTTGCTGCCGACAATTGAAAATGTAACAATGACATCTGAAAGTGTGTGGCAAGTGAAATCACAGTGAAATATTACACATGGCACAATACTATGAGAATAGAGTAAATGCAGAGAAAGAGAAAGAAATGAGGGATAGGGTGAATCTAAAAACGAGAGTATTGATGCAGCAGGTCGCGAATAATAATAGGGGGCGGAGGTAATGCACAAACGATAGGGAATTTCTCCAACATGCACGGAGGTCCAATTGGACTGAATCAATGCGCATATTGTAAGGAAGAAGGTCATTGGCGAGCACAGTGCCCACATTTACAGAATAGGCATGGAAATGCCCCGAGAAGGCAGAATAGAGGTTGCCCGGGAACGTAAGGACAAAATAGAAATACTAGAATGCCACAAAATCAGAATAACCAAGGAAATAACTTGGATCAAAACCAAAACCAACATCAGCAGAATAGTGCAGGAGAAGGAAACGTTTTTGATACTCCGCCCAATTCATACTATTCCGGCGACTTTACATCGGATGATGTATTGTTCAACTAGGACAGCCCAAGACAGGGGTCAGAACCAGTATCTATTCCCGTTGATCAGAAAGGGCCCTACGTAGAGATGAAAGTTGGGAATAGAGAGCACACTTTTCTAGTGGACACAGGTGCACAAAAGTGTTCGATTGACCATCACTTGGTTTCGGAGATACCACTGTCAGGGCAAAAGAATGTTTCAGTAGGGTTCGCAGGTACACCAGTAATCAGTCCAGTGTCACAGTCGGTACCTATAACACTAGGTCCATTCACTGAGTCTTGCCTGTTCCTTTTACACAAAATTGCGGCGAGAAATTATTGGGTTTAAATTTGTTGAAGAAATTAAGTGCGGTTATTCATTGTTCTCCTGATGGAGTGTATTTGACAATATCACCACAAAAGATGCCGGTGTCACAATTTTTGTCTAGATCATTACCAACTGAATTAAGTAACGTACCAACTTGTATATGGGCGATGAATGATAATGATGTTGGTTGTTTGAAAATAGAGCCAGTGAAAATTGTTTTGAAGGAGGGAATTACATTGCCACGTATCCCACAGTATAACATTTCGGTGGAAGGTGAGAAAGCAGTGAAATGCATGGTTTCCGATTTGATTAAACAAAACGTGATAGAAGAGATTACTGGTAGCACTTGCAACAGTCCCATTCTTCCAGTTTATAAGAAAGGAGGTAATGAAATACCATATCGTTTTATAATTGATTTGCGTGGATTGAATAAAGTAGTTGATCCCCAATTTCCATTGGTCCCAGATGTCATTACCATTTTGACAATGATTCCAGCCTCTGCTTCGCATTTTAGTGTTGCAGATCTGAAGAATGCATTTTTTAGCATTCCAGTACATACAGATATTTATTTGCTTTTACGTTAGGAGGACGTTCTTTCACATTCACATGAATTCCACAAGGTTACACAGAGAGCCCGAGTATTTATAGCAGAGCACTAAAAGAACAGCTCGACATGTTAGAGTTGCCAATGGGTTGTGTACTATTGCAGTACACTGATGACCTATTGATTGCTGCTGACAAAGAAGACATTTGCAAAGAGAGTACCGCTAAATTGTTGACACATTTGGCAGCACATGGACATAAAGCTTCATTAAACAAATTCCAGTATTGTCAAAAGGAGGTGAACTATTTGAGCTACCTACTTTCGAAAGGGGGAAGGAGACTGACACCAGAAAGAATAGAAAGCATCTCTGGTATGCCTATTCCAAAATCACAAAAGGAAGTCAGAGCCATAATAGGCATGGCTTCCTATTGCCGGCAGTGGATTGCTAACTTTGCTATGATTGTAAAACCTAGGGTGGCATTGACAAAGAAGGATGTTGCTTTGCCTTTGCCATTGAGCGTGGAATGTCAGAATCCATTGGATCTGCTCAAAGTTGCATTGTGCTCAGCTCCAGTTTTGGGCACACCAAATTATGAAAAGGATTTTAAGTTATTTGTGCATGAAAGTAATGGTTGTGCGTTGGCTGTGGTGACTCAGGAACAAGGAGGAAGAAATGTACCATGTGGTTATTTTTCTTCCGCGCTGGATCCTGTTGCATGCGCTTTGCTGCGCTGTTTGCGAGCTGTTGCTGCGGCTGCTGCGTCAGTAAAACAAATCGAGGGAATGGTTTTGGGTCACGCCTTCACTTTGATGGTGCCTCACACAGTAGACGTTCTTCTGAATAGAACGCAGACACAACATCTTATATCAGCTAGACTGACGAGATATGAAATTGTCCTATTTGCACCGCATATTCAAATTTTGAGATGTTGCGCTTTGAATCCTACAGAGTTAACACCCCCTCCCAATGAAAGAACGGGGGAAAAGGAATCACCACCCCATGATTGTATAATGGTTACTGAACAAGAAACAAAAGGAAGAATTGACCTAACAGACACCCCACAGAAAGAACCAGACAGAGAACTGTTTTGTGACGATTCCTGTTTTAAATTGCCCGATGGCACATCAACTGCTGCACATGCCATCACGACACTAAATAATATTGTTGAGAGCAAAAGGATCCCATATAATTCAGCACAGGCTGCAGAGATAATAGCATTGACCGGAGCATGTGAAATTTCTGAAAACCTAAATGTAAACATATATACTGACAGTCAGTACACATTCAGGGTGGTACAGGATCTTGGTCAACTCTGGGCTGAGAGGGGTTTTCTAACATCACATGGAACCATGATTCAACATGGTGCTTTAATAGCAAGATTGTTGTCTGCACTGGCGCGCCATAAGCGATTAGCAATAATGAAATGCGAAGCGCATAGGAAAGTAACATGTAACGTTGGAAAAGGAAACCCATTTGCAGACAAAATTGCGAAACAAACTGCCACTGATCCACACACGAAAATGTTAATAGCTCAGTCAGAAGAAGTGCCCTGCATGATAGAAAATGGGATTGCCACAGTCAAGGAGATGCAAACAGAAGCAACTGCAGATTAAATAAAGAGTTGGCTGAGGGTTCAGCAGAATTAGACGTAGTGGGTTGCTGGGTAGAGAAAGAGAGTAGAAAGTGGATGCTGCCCAACTCCTATGTAACCGCGATGGTCATCATGCCCCACAGTCCCACACGTGCTAAGAAAATGATTCAGAATTTGGCCAAAGTATGGCAGAATCCACACATTAGAAAAACTGCTGAAAGACTAGACCAGAATTGTATGACTTGTTTGCAACATAACATTGGAAAAGGAACAACTACTGCAGTAGGTAGTTTTGCCCCCCCCCTCTATGCCCTTTGAAGTCAGCCATTTTGGTTTCATACAAATTGAAAGATGTCAGGACCTTAAGTATATTCTGGTGGTAGTCTGTGCATTCAGTAAATGGGTGGAAGCATACCCGCTTAAGGACTGCACAGCAAGGAGCACAGCAAAAGTGATGCTGAAAGAGTAGTTTTCTAGATTTGGCCTGCCACGGGTCATATGGTCAGACAACGGCCCGCATTGTGTTGCCGCCATGATATTACAGATTTGTGCAGGCCTTCAGATTGATAAACAATTCCATTCGGTCAGGCACCCGATGAGTGCCGGTCTTGTCGAGTGCCAGAACGGAATCTTGAAGAATAAGATTAGCAAAATCTGTTCAGGGAGTCAATTGAGGTGGCCTTATGCGCTGCCCTTAGCTTTGTTGTGCATGCGCACGTCTGTGCAGGCAAGGACTGGACTCTCCCCATACAAATTCGTGATGGGGAGACCCACGAATGTTTGGTGCGCCCCGCAGCCTAGGCACTTGAATGAAGTAGAATATACCCTTTGCTCAGCACTTATAGTAACGTGTTAACTCAGAAACTACATTTTGATTCCTCAGCAGATGCAGGAAGCTCTTCCTGTCAGATAGACAGGCCCAGGGCATTGTCTGCAGCCGGGAGAGTGGGTTCTGGTGAAGAACTTTGAAAGAATATCCTCACTCGCACCCCGATGGAAGGGCCCGTACCAGATTCTCCTGGCAACACAGACTGCAGTCCGAGTAGATGGTCCAAAGGCGTGGATTCATGCCACCCAAACGAAAAGAATTCCATTTCCGTTGAAAGAGCTGCCTGATCCAGACGACAAGAAAGAAACAACTGCCCTGGACTCGAAAGACACCATCGCCAGTTCTCTGGCACAAGTACTGCCTAAGCCTGAGAAAGAGCCTGAAAAGGTTGCCACGAAGGAGAAAGGGCTAAAGGTGCCCCAACTTTGCCCAGCTGAACCTGCACCATCGCGGGCTGACATTGAGCCTGCTTCATCACTTATTGCATCACAGGCTGACACTGAGCCTGCATCTGGAAATGAATCTGCATTGTTCATTGATCACACAGTACCTGGAGCGATAAGGTACAACCTATGTTCTCAAAATCGGAAGTGATCTGATCTACATGTTTTGTTTTGCCTCTATTCCCAACACGGATGAATTGGGAATCGGAGGCCTAGGGAAGTGGAGCGTGGGAGTTGTATCAATCTGCATCTAATTGAAAGCTCTGCAACGTGGATTCCCGGTGCTATCTTTGAAAAAGTGACTGACCTATGTTGATCACCCCGTGCAAACAAGTGGGGCGCATATGGTACACACACAATTGATGCTTGCTCTAAAGTCTTTGGAGCACTGTGCAGAGTCACAATAATCTTGCCACATGTTTAAGCAAGTCGGGCTGACGAGAACTGGCCTAGACGCTTTGCTGATCTCTTTGAACGCTTTGCTGTTTTAACGGGCACTGCTGTAAATAAATTATTCGACGAAAATTGCCCACAATGCCTATACTCATTTCTGTTCCCTGCGGCACCAATGCTGATGACGTAACAGATATAGAGACTATAAAAATGTCTAGAAGGATTTGCTGTAGGAAATTCATGCTAATGATTATAACACTACTTTGTATTCTGAGTACATTGATCCAAGTATTATGGTATCTGGAGAGCGTGCATCCATTAAGTTCTCTTTTGCCTGCTACCAATGCACCAGCCACAGACAGTCCAGTCCATGTACTCTCTTATACTCTCCCTCCACTAGAAAAGAAACACAGAGAAGGGTATGATAACAACATGTTGCTTTTGATCATGAATATGACTCACTCTATCCTGAATAGAACAAATTGCTGGGTCTGCTCCCGTTTACCCCAGCATGGCGGGAAAGGAATGGGTTGGTATGTACAGCCATTACCCCTTAATACGGCATGTTATGCATCACTAAGTGCACTATTTTATGGGAAGTGGAATAAGAGTGATACGGGTCAGTTAGATGGAACAAACATAGATTAATTTGAAAGAGTAGTAATAGAACCTGTAGGTTGTTCCATAGATTTAATGTGCCTTATAACTCATCTGTAATCACGTTTCACATGAATCAAATAGGGAACAAGGATGTTGTGCCCCCCTCCTATACTATTAAATACAATCCGTGCACTATCCCATTTTGCTTACGAAACAAAGGTTCCTATTCAGTAGGGACATTCAATAGATGCATGAATATTGCAGTACTTGAGAGAGAAGAACCAATATATGTAGGTGATCCCGTTTATTTTATATGTGGAGAAAAAGCTAATCCCTGGTTGCCTAGAAACTGGGGAGGAACCGGTTACTTAGGGATCCTTTTCCCTGGTGTGTTCCTTTCCAAAACATCAGACATATCCAAATTATCTAGATCCAGGCCCCGGCGGGATGACACAGGAGTAATTGCAGAAGACATAGCAAAATCATTTATCCCATTCTGGGGGCAAGCAATATACAGAGATTGTCCAGAATATTAGAAAAAACGATAAATGGAACGACCGACATATTGTATAATATGACCCTAGAACAGAAGGCAGTTAGATTAATGACACTTCAAAATAGAATGGCTCTTGATATAATCTTGGCAGACCATGGAGGTGTTTGCAAATTCGTGGGGTCAGCGTGCTGCGTATTTGTAAGGGACTCCTCCCCTACGTTTTTAGAAGCAATCAAGACATTGCACATTCTGAGTTCTGACATTCATACCCTGACATGTGGTTGGGAGCTGAATAGAAGTTCCTGGTTTTGGGAGTTATTTCGCTCCAGCGGAAGGAAACTAATTGCAATTTTAGTAACAATACTTGGGATCATCATGACATGTTGTTGCATACACTGCCTGCCAATCATTTGCTCTGAAATAACAAATGAATGCATACACATGATAACAGAGAAAATAAATTCCAAGTGGGTACAAATGCAAACAACGAAGCGGAAACTATAAAAGAGTTCATGTCAATTAATATTGATGATGACGATTACAGGAGTATGCATAGCTCAGAATTAGATACATGGTCAGATGAAGATGCAATGTATGGATGATGCTCTTGGCTTACGGCCAAAAGGAGGGTTTGTGAGTTTAGAAACTACCCTACCAAAGCATAGAAGGTATAGTATGTTGGCCGAAAACCAATCGCATCATGTGCCCTACATCGCCAATAGAGAATCGTCAGCATAACCATAGAGCGTCCATTTTGTGTAAGATCTGCCATTTGCTCTCTTTGCCTTTCTGTTCAACGCTTTGCAAAATGTATTTTATTTCATTCAGCTCATGCACGGAGCAAGGCCACAAGTTACATGTTGAGAGACCGGCCCAGACAGAAATGCCAAACAGTACAGAAATACAATGTTTTCCTCCTTCAAAAGTCCTTGAAGGCGAGCAAAGAGGCATTTAATCACGAGGCCAGGTTCCGTCCGGTCTCGCTGAAACTGTAGAAACAGTCGTTAAAGCATGAATTATACTTTCCTAGCGGCCCCCCCTTCGGGGCCCTCCTTAGATCAGGCTGACCCCTAGTTCACAAATAGAAACCAGAAGATAACATGCTTTGGAATGTGTCTCTCCTACGAACACAGTTTCCTCGCTAAACAAGTGCCTTGTGTTCTTCATAACAAAGAACTATGTCTGCTTACTGCAAATTGCAACTGTTGCTAAAACAAGTAATATAGAGTAAGAAACGGGTCATATTTGTCATAATTGTCAATTACCAAACCCTAGCCCAAGAAGATACATTATGGGCAGTTTTGATGTGTCACAAAGAGATTTTATGATTGTCTTTTCATATATATGATACTGTTGTAGAATGTTCGCTCTCTTGCGTCTCATGAGGTCTGGGTGACACACGTTGCGAGGCGTTAGACTCAGTCGGCCGACTGAGAGTATTTGCTTTGCAATAAACCCTAGTACTTGTAAATCGAATCTCTTGTCTGTCTTATCACTTTGTGTATGGTGATTGTGCCTCGTTTCCATACGCGAGGGTCTTCCGGGCCTAGCACAGTGGCCTTGAGAAATATTGGACTTTCGATAGAAGACCTCATGGCCAGACCATTGTGAGTAAAACGCCTGTTACAAAATCAAGACTGGGCAAATATTATGGAAGGCGTGCTCAATTCACCTATATATTACCATCTGGTATCCAATTGGAAACCAATGGGTAACATCATACCCGATTAGATTTCCAGATTCTAAATGGCTAAATGCTTACATGCGGTTTCGCTTTAATGTTTTACTAACAGGTGAGATAATCCAATTCACGGATCTTAAAAGGCAGGGGGCTTGTGCCATGCAGCTTTTGCCAAAGCATAGATTCAAAGGAAAGCCAGAGACATCTTCTTTTAGAATGTGCTTCTATTAGACATAAAAGTCTTGATTACTTTGGAAAATTTCTATCAAATCCTGAAAGAGTGTTTTTAGACCAAGTATGGTGGGCGATGCATGGGAATTCTGTTGCTTTAAAATTGGCCCTGATCAGATTTCGCTCCAAAGTATGCTGTTTAATCACATTTTGATCTTGTGCGTTGTCAAGTGAAAATGTGGCAGTAAATGCTGATGTGATTCTGCATTATATAAAAAGAACGCTGGGATTGGGGTGTATCTCAGCAAATATATTCTGGATGTTCTGTTTTTTCTATTATCGGTGAAATCCATAGTATAATAACTGTTTTAATTTTTTTTCGAGTTATTCTTTTAATATTTGTATAGACAGGAATTATGCAATGTAAAAAAAAATGTAATTGATAGATATGCTATGTTTTAACTTTTGTATTGTAAAGGTTTTCTTTTTTTAAAATGAAAACCAAAACAAATAAATGAAATTGAAATTATTAAGTAAACACTTTCTGTGGGAACCACGGGTGATGCTCTTAGATGAGTCAGACAGAGATATACATCATCTAAATCCACTTTATCAATTGATCATAAATATTTAACAAATCAGGGCAGAATGGGGAAAGATAGTGACACCATCATCTAATATATTGCAGATTAAACTTTGGCATGATAAGGCACTGGAAAGACTAACAGTGGAACTTCAACAAGAAGAATCAAACGTTTGGAACATAGGACAACAGCTTCCGAATTATATGGCTGTCATAATAGAGACCTTCCTAGCCCCACTAGGCTTAGAGCTTTACAACCGTTTGGCCCCACTGAAAGACGGTTACTACAGTTATTTAACCACCAAAAAGATCCACCCATATTATATTTATTTTTATTTATTTTATTTATTACATTTTTTACTCGCCCAGACCCGAGGGTATCACAGCGAAATTGCAGATGAATTCTCACATTTTTATACAGTGTTACAGTTACAGACAAATAAATCAACATTTATACTAAGTTACACATAGAGTCATAAATCAAGTTTCATATACTAAGTTACAATGGGTCAAAGTAGCAGGTCACAGTTCGTTTAAAACACTAGTTGCGGGTCTGAAAGTGCCCCCTGGAGATACATGTGGACCATGGGTGCTGGATTTAATGTTTCGGTTCAACGAAGGGAGGTAAACCTGAAGCGTTCTAGTACTGAGGTAGAGTAGGACTAGTTAGGGTTAATATTTGTTGAATAGCCAAGTTTTCAGCACTTTTTGGAATTTTAGTGGGGAGTCCTCGTTTTTGAAACATGATAAAATCATGTTTCATGTAAAGCCAGCCCTGGTAAAGGTAGAACAGGGAAGGGGAAGTTAATTTGTTCATACATTTAATTCTTGGTAGCTGATTATTACAATCCTTGCTCCTCCATATGACCAAAACCATCAATAAAAAATAATAGTAATAATAATGATCTCAAATTTATTTAGCACTTCATGACAGATTTCTTCTATTTCTAAATACTAAATAGCAGTTATTAGCCAAGTTAATGGTACTCAATTTATCATCCTGTAACTTGTGAACTGCAGGCTGGCCACACTTCATATGCGAGCGCTTAACACTTCTACTAGCCACAGTACAGAGGCATAGGATTGCCACAACTTTTATACCGGATTAGGGAGTACGCACAGAGGTTTTTTCATTGAATGAGGGAATCAAGCTCTTTGGTGGACTACATTTTTTTCTCTTGACAAACTCTCCAAATGGACTGTGTGAAGCATTGCCATTTGGCAATGGTGTAGAAGCCCTGGCTTTTTAAATGTGTATTTAAACATAACATGACACAGGTAATTCTCTCAGAGAGAGTGGTCTTCTGAACAGACTGCCCCTCTCCACAAACTCCATGCAAAAAGCATTGTACATACCTGTGCCTAGATTAATCAGTAGCCTGATTTGCATCCCCTGCTGTCCTGGTGGCGCGTTAAACTTTAAACATAAGCTATAGATAATTCAGGGTATGATGGATGGACTTTTTCAATTATTACAGCGACATTCAATTGATATCACATGTGTCAGCCCTGCAAACCCAGCTTGCCTGTGGAAGGGTCATGTGTATTTGCCCCAGCCAGGCTGCTAGCAAGACAGTAGCCCTAGAGGTTGCCTCTCTTTGTTCTTTTGTGAGGACAAGTAACACCCTCCCCAGAGAGATTAGCCACTTCATAGTGAGCTGTCTCGGAACAGGAATCAAAGAGCACAACCATTCATAAAAGCAGTAGCCTCACACCAAGGTGCTCCATACCAAAAGGGTCTTTGATTCTATTGAGAAGGGAAGGGGCGAGGTTAGTGTAGATCACAGGAGTTCCTTATAGCCGGAGGAAGATGCCACCATCTGGTTTCTCTTTGCCTGAATCTTTCGTCCATGTCCCTGCCCCCTCCACTTGTTTCAAGGACAGGTATTGGACCCTTACAGCAGGCTTGCTTTTGCAAATCACCTGTAGACATTTGCCTTTAAAAGAAGGGGTCTTCCTCCATACTTCTGGGATTCACTTGGGAACAAACACCTAAGGAAGAGTCCGTTGGACCTTTGTGAGGAAAGTTGACTTTCCAGAGCCCTCCCCCAGTGAGGTGAAGACAGAGTGTCAAGGCAGAGAAGAGATATGTTGCCTACCACTCACAGGGTGCTTTGGTAGTGGCTGTTGCTGCTAGAACAAGACCTGGATCACTGCCAGCCACACTGTTTCCCAGGACCGCATTGTGGTAAAGGACTCCTGACTGTGTGGGCCAGCCTCCTTTAATGGGAGCCCGAGGACAAGGGCTGAACTGTCCACGAGAACTCCAGAGTGAGACTCACACCATTCTGAGAGCCATGACAGCCAGCATCTCGTTTTACAATTACATCGAACCAGTCAAACTGCCTTTGAACCAGGTTCACCGCATGTTGAACCTCAGGAACCACTTGTGCTGCTTTTGGCAATCTATCAAATCTTTGTAACCACTGTGCTTGCAACTTAGAACCAGCTCAATGCTGCACTGTATCCTCGCAGAGCCCGTAACCTGCTTGGATCAAATCAACTGATCATCTCTGGCACCAACTCGTACTGCTGGAGTGTCACTCATCGACTCGAACAGGTAGTTAGAAAAGGACTCCACCTTGAACTGCACACCAGAGCAGCAGAATCACAACTTCGAAACTCCAACCATTGACTCGAACCACCGGAGCATCACACATCAATCCTTCCCAGTGATTACCACACATCTGGAACCGGCTCCACCACGAACAGATCCTGGTGAACACTCCGACCTCTAACACTGAATGTCGCCCCCGAACTGCTCAGAGCGACTGTGTTCGAACCCGCTCAGCGCCTGCTTGCTGCTTGGAACAACACGATACACAGTACCAGACATGAGCTCGCTCTGCTTGCAGTATTGTTCAAAGCCCAATTCGATGCTGTAGAACCACCAAGAAGGTACTATTTACCCAGAACTTCCACCTTAATCCATTTTATGCCCTAGAGACTGGTTAGGTCACTATTGCACCTACTTAATAATAAAGGCATATCCTTTTCAAAGAACACTGATTGGGTAATGAGACAGAGGTGAAAGGTAATTCACCAGAGTACTAGATCTTTCAATCTATTGCATTTTCTCTGTTCTTTTCACAGGGGTGGGTTTTGCATAGCTTTTTTAATTAGTTATTCTTCCAGATGGTGTGTTTAAAATAAATATATATATTTGGAAGAGGCCAGGGGGGCGTTCCTGGCGGCTGCCTGAACGTTGTGCTCTGTTCCCAGTGGGTCAAGAGTGGACTGAGCCCCGGTTTTGGAACCCCTTGGAAGGCTGATTGCTAAATATGTGAAGTGCAGGCATGGGGAGCATCTAGATTCTAGGCAAACGTTTGGAGCCCGAACTTAACGGGGTCCAGAGTTACAGGCGGAGGACATCCTGCCTTGGTGTGCGTCCTGGTTTGCTGTGAGAGGAGCTGCGACTGGTCTGGTGTCTGTGCTCAGTGAGGCCCTCTGTGCTGTGGAGGTGAAGTCCCAGGTGGCGGCGGTGCACCAGAGCGACCACACAAAGAGGAGGCGAGTGGGGTCTGCGGGGAGCTGCAAGCCCGCAGACCCGACGCATCTTGCCTGGGAGGCCGGGAACCAGGAGCTCCGCCGTAGGTGCTTGCACATGCCCTGTGTGCCGGCATTGCAAAGGAGGGCATAAGGAAGCAGAACAGGGGCTACGGGGAGACCGAGCCGTCCCTGGAGCCGCCGTCAAAAGGCACACTTTACTCCCGCCTGATGGGAGGAGAGGCAGGCAACGGTCCACCTCATACGTGGGACCGCATATAGTACACAGTGCGGTGTGGGCCCCGGGGAGCTGCGGAAACGGGGGTCAGACCGCTGAGAAGTGGGTCTGCAAGGGCCAGACATAACAGAAAGAGTCCTGCACCTGACAATCCAGCCCAGTCTGAGCGGTGATACACAGTGGGTTATCAGGCCACTATAGACTTGCTGTAACTGTCTGAGCCTGGGCTAGGTGAGGGATGCACCGGCTTTGCACCTCAATGGACCCCTGTGGGTAGTCGGCCTGGTGAGAGAATTTAGGTGGAGGGGCCCCCTGCAGTTGATGAGCCCCTGAGGGTCGGCGGCCAGTGTGAGGGTTGCTGTGCGGGTGTGGGCCCCTGCAGCTGCAGATGCAGCAGGTGCCAGAGAGACACCGGAGCCCCAGAAAGGAAACAGTGCAGTAACGTGGCAGGGGTGGGAGACAGAGGCAGAGCTCCCTAGACCTACTGCCGCCCAGGGGCTTGCTGGAGGTGGGGAAGTGACGGACGTGGCCCTGAAGTGCAGAGGGGTTGTAGGTGAATATGGAGCTGCAGACCAGTTAGCTTTGAGGAAAGTCCCATGCCAGTGTGTGTCCCCCACCTCTGAGCCGTTGTTGCTGGAAGTGCTACTTTTCAGTCTTCATTGCCCAGACGCTGGACTGCACCTTGGGGACTGGGATTTGAAGCAGGGAGCTGATAGTCTTGTCTTGTGTGAACCTGGTCTGGCTGAACAGAGGGGTTCCCGAGCACTGTAATGCTTACCTGTGGCAAGGAAAGGCTGGAGGCTGGGGTGAATAAATAGCTGGACCCCATTCCCCTTGCACCCCGATGGACTGGAAAACCTCCCTAAAGAAGTTAAACTTTACCAGTTCCTTCACCCCGGTGTTGGACCATGGAACAACTATGGAGACAATGGCAGAGTCTGACCCAGTTTCCACCAAAAAAGACATAACGGCTCTACTCGAGGAGATTCGTGGCATATGTGCCGACGTTGGGATGCGTATGGATAATTTGGGCAACAGTGTAGACAAGATTGACGACAAATTGCAGAAAACAAGCAAACCTCCTTGGATACAATGGAAGTGCACATCGACATGCGGCTCTCCGACTTGAGAGGTGAGAATCGGCGATGACACTTCGAATGGATGATTTCGAAAACCGCTAAAGGCGGAATAATCTGTTTTTTTGGGATTCAGGAACAGGGGGAGGACGCAGAAAGGGATCTTAAAAAGGTGATCTATGAGGTGGTTAAGCTCTTGTTTGGTGCGGAGTCCACGGCCGAGCCGACTATTGACAGGGCACACCGGGAGATGGAGGTAGGGGCCTGAGGTCAGTGGTGGCACACTTCCACTATTATGAAGAGAAAACAAAAGATTCTTGAGAAGGTGAGGAGGGAGGGGCCAGTGTCTCTGGGAGATTTGAAGATAACTGTATTCCAGGACCTCTCTTGAGTCAGGCAGTTTGTGCAAATGATTGTGGAAAAGTAAAAGTAGGCACCACTACCTCCCCACCCTCCATGATGGGCAGTTGTTGGGACGTTCATTGAGGGCACCCAAGTTTGGGAAGCTACTTCAATAGACGTGGGTGAGTAACTATTAACAGGAGAAATACAACATCCTACGTGTTTACAATTTTCGGAGAAGATATAGCCCTCCAATTTATTTAATTTGGCAAGTATCTGTAGTTGGGCGGCTTTCACTTCCCGTATTTCATAATGGGTATAGTCGTGACCCCTATCTAGCAAGTTGAGAACTCTAGATAGAACAGGATATGAGGCTTTGAGATTATGCATATTTTCAGATGGGTTCAGTAAATCAAAACCCAAAGGGAGAGTACCATGGGGCCCGAACAAAAAATTGGTCTCATAATGCTCAATCTCAGACTTGTCCTTGTTGTCGGTGCCCTGTGGAGGACCTTTTGCACTTTGTGCCGTTTTGCCCAACCTACATGGACCTAAGGAGGAAAATACTCCTGCCATTACTGAGGTCTGCTGGAATGTCTCAAGGTGGACTACTTGAGAAAGGGCCAGCATCGGAGAACTAAAATACAATTCAGCATTCGGAGCACATTAATTGGCACACACACACTTTTACATTTTTTTGCCATTTTATGTAATGTGTTTTTACCATAATGTCATGCACTCTATGTTGTATTTTATCTTGCATTGTTGCTTATGGAAAGATTTGTTTCCGAATAAACGTATTGAATTGATTGATTACCATCCACTATCGGCCGCGTTGGTGAACTTTGGTTCTTTATTTCCAGTGGAGGTAAGTCGTTGTTCCCATAATTGCCAAGCGCCATACCATTTACAGGGACAGTTAATGAACATTACTTTATGGGCATGTTGGCATCCAATTCATTTAAGTGCATCGACTTACTTTGAGTGGAATCTTCATTACAGTGCAAGTGTACGTTTGCGATTTTAACTTTTGATGCCGTTACAGGAGTAGACGGCCCTATTGACAAGCGCACACGATTTTCTAATTCCCCCAATACAGCAGACGCAAGGATAGAGATATCGACAGAGAGTGCATGGCAGGGCCGTTGCTAGGGGGGGCTAAGGGGGCTATAGCCCCTGATCTTTTGGTTGTAGCCCCGGATAGAATCTCAGGAGCTACAGCCAAAAGACTAGCTAGCCCCCAGTCCCAACAGTTCCGACATCAGTTTAGCCCCGGGTCTTTTCCAGACCTAGCAACTCCCCTGGTGTATGGAGTCATCCCCTATCTCACCCGTCACCCCGTACTCTCGCATGCTCAAAAAGCTTTTCCGTGAATTCAATTCGAGTTCATTCAAATTTCGAGTATCGAGTGTCTGTCCGTTAATATCTATGTTACCATGTTCATTATTACGTGTTTTTGCATATGAAAATGCTAATTCATGGCATATAGTATCACCATTTGTATGAGTTGGTACAAGGTATTTATAGCGAGGTTCCCCATATGCTGATATTGGTCACCCTCATTTGATACAAAAGGGGGCTTACCATGGTGCTGGTCAAGAGTCGCCTCTTTCAGGTTTACTAATTTAGATTGCTTTAGAGATGGCTCTTGAACTATACGCCCACTGCGCAACTTGGACGTCATCGTCTTAATTTAAACAGGCAGGCTCCAAGAACCTCTGGTGGGAGTTCACCACACACAGATGTTATATAAACAGTGCACTATGCTGCAATGCTACTGAACACCCGCTAACTACCTATTTTTTGCACATGCATAACATCCTTACGAGTTTGCTTAAGTAGAGTGGTTTCAGAAAGCATTCAACTTACAAGTTAGATTACAGATTACTATTAGCTTGCAAAATACCTTAACTCTGAAATCGTTGTTGCCCCCGTATCCCCCTTTCCCACCCAAACAGTCACTTGCAGGCACTTACGGGTGCGCTTACCCCTGCTGTAATAAAGGCTGTTGGGAGATGTGGTGGGTGGGCGGGGTGCAGCGTCACTAATTGTGCTGGGAAAAAAGAAGAAAAAAAAAATTACACGGTCACTCTATTTAACCAAAGCGCATCAGCGTGAGTCCATTAGAGTCACAGTGCGAGTCCCAATTTAACAACAGTAAGCACAGTCTTGGAGGATATTTACTTGTTTAACGATGCAAATCAGTCCTCCACATTACCGCGCAATAGGGGGAAAACTTCCTCTTGCAGACACCGTTCTCAGTACGAATTCAAGGCTAGGTAGCACGATAGATGACGGCAATGCCTCCAAAGAGCACACAGCCAAACAGTCACTTGCAGGCACTTACGGGTGCGCGCACATGGCCATTTCAAAACCTACCATGCCAAAAATATTCTCTTTTGTGTCGCTCTTTTCAGTAAAGAAGGCCTGGATCACTGTACTCTGTCCATATGAATTAAAACATTGGGGTGCTTTAGAAATTAGCAAAGAGTGTTGGATACAGCTTTCAAAAATAGACAAGAGATGATATAATTGCCTTGAATCTATACTCTTGTGAAGTCTACTCCATAGTAGTATCTAGTGGTTCTGATGAAGAATTCCTATTGCACTTAAAGGTGCCTTCTTGTAACAACTACAGTGAACCAATGTAAAGTTATTCTTTCATTTTTATACTTGTTACCAAAAGGATTATGTTGACTGAATCAATAGTGAAGGGATAAGAAATGATACAGCAAACAGTCTGGTATTTTAGCAGAATCTTCACTTCCTTTAAGACCATGTTCCACAACCATTGCCTCTCTGCCTTAGTTCAATACAGTTAGTCAAACCGTCACACTCAGTATCTGGGATTATAGTGTCCTAAACACTTTTTTCTTGGATAGGTGCCCTCCTTGCTGGTGCAGGAGTCGTTAAGGCCTCCTGTTGGTCCTCCAAGAATCTGCAACACTACCATGGTAGCTGGGGTCATCTGCCTACAGTGGGGGTCAGGCATCAGACACTGCCTAACCAATTGGAGCCCATGGTACTGCCACCTGTTTTCGCCTGCATCTTCTTGGAAATAGCCACTCTTATCTTCTGGCTGTGCTTGAGACCACCTTCTCCAATTTCTTCAGCTTAGCTCTGTGCCTTGATAACAACCTTCCCTGTGAGCTTAGGAGGAAATTCCTGCCCAGGTATCAAAGATCTCCAATCCCTTTTGCTGCCTCCCACTACTTGGTCCCCTTCTCTTGTTCTGGATATTCACCCCCCCTCAACTTGTTTATCTGCCTCATCTATTTAGCTCTCCTTTTCCCCCTACTCCATTCTTACCCTTCTGTGTTCCTTCTCCATTACTTACCCTCTCAATAGAGGTTTCCCTTCTCCCACTCTTGCGGTTTTTCCTTCACCTCCTCTCCTTACTATCTCTTGAAAGTGTACTGCCTCCTACTCTCCCCATATCCTCTTATTTCCTCGACTTTCTCTGCTTCACTACGTTCTCAACTCTCCCACCGCTATCCATCACCTTCTTCTCCACTCACCTCACTCTATGTTCCCCAACAGCTTCAAAACTACCATAATCCTTTTATGCTCTACTTCGGACTGTAAAGTTCTCGTGATCGGGAGACCTGGGGTAGGTGGACACTAATCAGAAGCAGGCCTTCCGAATGACAGCAACATGAGTCCACTACAACATCCACTTTTGCGTTTACTGGTGCTGTGGTTCAGACGAGCAAGGAGGGAGAAATACTATTTACCATCTTGGGGTCAGGCAGCCCTTGCTCCATTACTGCCAAATTCCTAGACGGCCCGGGACAGGTATGCGGGACAGGTATGCCACTGTTAAGCTCCTCTGCTTGGGAGATCACTTGCCTCTGCGCAAAGATAAGATCCCCATCTCAATGCAAGGCTTACCTACTAGCCACTTTGTTTTATCCCATTCCCACACGTCACTTTTCATTTGTTCAAAGGGAGGTCAGTGAAAGACATCAGCTTCATGAATGCAACCTTTGTAAGTAATGTAATGTAATGTATTGTAATGTAAAGTGGTCATATATAGTGCTCTTCTGCCAATAATGTTGGCCACACTGTACATGGAGCTGTAGGAAAGGTGGGCAGGGTGCGTTTGTCGGATAGCAGGAAGGCAGATGCAGAAACCTTTGGCATTGATGAATGTAGTTCAGAAGTACCCATTACCTGTGTGACGATATGAAAATCTCTATGTTGTTTGTGGTTGGTACTGACTGGGCAGGTTAGCCATATGGACAGCCCCCGGATTGTGAAGTGCAAAAATTGGAAGCATGGTAGAAGATGGATAGCGTCTGAATCTGTTAAGTGCACTACACGTGGTGGTCGTCTGAAGGAATGTGGAGATGTAAAGAGGCAATAATTTAGTAGTGAGGAGTTAGTTGTAGGATGGTGGGTGGGGAAAAGGTAGCAGAGTGAGGGTGTTGTCACTTCCTGTCCTGACTCTTGGTTGTAAATTTCACTGAAATGAAGGTGTGGACTAGGATCCATTAATCAAATTGGTTCCTGTAGGGGAGGCATGGTATCACAAGTATGACCCACACAAAAGATAAAATTTGTAACACCTTTATTAACTTTGTGGGGTTTGGAAAATCTCTTACTTTGCCCTCTAACTAGGATGAGAGTCGTCTCGACCATCAAATAATAAAGAAAAGTCTTAGTCGTGATTGTCAAATCAAAATGGCCTATGCTAACAAAACTGAATGCCTGCCCTATCTCTTGTACAAAATGTGTAAAGGAAGTATGTATATAAAAGGAAAATCAGTGTTCGACAATGAATAAATGTGTCGGAATCAGCTCTCCTGCCCCCGTTTAAACAGCACGAAATAAGACAGTCTCTGTAGGCAGGATGACACACTGAAATAGTTCGGAAAGTGGATCGAGGCCCGCCTGGCTCTTGTTCCAGTCTTCCCCAAATAACAAAACTAAAAGCTCACAATGGCCCCCCTCTGTCAGGCTCCGACATTGCACAGTTCAACGTTAGTCCTCTTCTGCCGGGCTCAGACCTTGCACAGTTCAACGTTGCTCCCCCTCTGCCGGGCTCAGACCTTTCACAATTCAACAACACTTCCCTGCGCTCCCTTCCCCAAGGTTTTGACACTGCGGGTCTCCCTTTGCCGGGCTCAGACCACTTTTCGGATGTCAAAGACTTTCGAATGGGCGGGGCTTACTTAACAGACCGCTGCAGGACCACTACGACTCAGCATTCAATGTTTAGCTTTCCCTCTCCCCTTCTCTCGGGGTTAACTTCGTTCACTTTTGCTTTTACAGTTCATTCACTTTTATCGTCTCAAACAATGCACCATTCACTCGCATGGGATACTCGTCTTCACCGGACCACTCCGTTACTCAGTATCGCTGATTCCACAGCTATCGTTATCTTAAAGTTCACTCACAGGTTTGCCTTTCCTCGTGTCTCATCCACACACTTGCAGCCTTCACTTGCAATATATTGTTGCAAACGTCAATCTTTCGTAGCACACACACCGGTCTCAGGTCTCTTGCCAACTCACCAGCTGTGTGCAGTGCTTGCTTGCTTTTCCGATTTTCAATTCACAAGTCAAGGTTAGTACCACAGGCTTGGCCTCGCCTCCACAACTCTGCTGTTCACCCGGGACGGTCGCTGGAATCCTTGAAATACAATGCAGTCTTCGATATTGGGATCTGGCCTTCTCCACGTGTCATTCGTGGTGGCAACAACCTTGTGTAGGGAACTCTTGGAGTTTTCAACCTGCTGCTCTCCTCCCTTTATCAGTCGCTGTAGGTTCGCCTTCGACCTGGAAGTTCTGATTGTACTCGTGTTCCACCTTGCTCCAAGTGCGTCTCTTGTTTCCGTGTGAGGAAAGCGAATTGGAATCAGGTGTATGCACTTGAAGTCAAGTGCCTGACTCGACTAGCGGGACATGTCCAGTACGTATATGAGTGAATTTTGTTACTCTCAGTCGCCCTCTTCCTCGGCCTAGTGTTTGTGCACAAAGGGCGTGGGTAGGAGAAGAGTTGGGACATCAGGTCCAAAAAAATAGGAGGGGTTGGATGTAGAAAAAAGGGGTTAATACTGTGTCTCACCATCGGCTATCTCACCCCCACTCCTCGAAAACCCCTCTCCCAGGTGATCCTCCAGCACTGGTCCACCCCCAGGGTATGGATCCAAACGCGATGACTGTGCCCTGGCCACATGAGAGAGCGATCCCCGGGGACTAGCGGGTGAGACACCCTTTGGTTTCTCACATTCCCCACAAATGAGAGTGCAAAGAGTTTTGAAAATTGCTTGCCTTAAATTAGCCCAAGTTTCCGGTAAACAGTTTTAAGTTGATTGCTATTATTTTTTATTTAATTTATTTTTGCATTTGTAAAGCGCCTAAACCCGTGGGCATCAGGGCGCTGTTATGACCAGATACACACAAGGAGGAAAGATAGAGGTGGTACACTTCCTCCGCTTAACGTTCAAATATTTTTCTCCATATAGGAGCAGAGGGTTACATACTTGGATCATGTTAATAAATTACATATAAGGTCGTCAGCATTAAGCAAATAGCCAGGTTTTCAGTGATATTTGGGAGACCCAATAGGATTCCTCCGCTCTTAGGGCCGGCAGGAGGGAGTTCCAGTGTGTAGCTGCCACTGTTGGGAAACTTGATCCACCAGCTCTAGCTCGTTTGAATTAAGGTTGAGCAAGGTGGTGTGCATGGGCTGCCCTTACTGGTTTGGCAGAGTTAGCTTCCATGATTTTGTGGGATAGGTAGGCAGGGGCTGAGTTTGACTGGCATCTGTGTGTGATGGACAGAGTTTCGAATATAATCCTTTTACAAACGCGGACCCAGTGGGCCTCCTTTCTTGCTGCCGAGATGTGGTCTCTTTTTGGTCCGTTGAGGGCAGAGCGTAGAGCATTGTTTTGTATTACATGCATTTTACCGATGTTCTGTTTGGATGTGCCGGCACAGAGGGCATTACAGTAATCGAGCCTTGCACCGATGACCGCTTGAACTATGGTGAGGCAGCGGGTGGGCGTGAGGAATTGTCTGGCAGTGTTAATCAATTTGGTCGTGTAGGCTACCCAGGATGCAATAGAATGCACTTGTCTTGTGAGGGAGAGGGTGGCATCCAAATAAACGCCAAGTGTTTTCACTGAGGCCCGAGACGGGATCTGTATACCATCAGTATTGAAGGAGGTATATTGGTTATTGAGCTTCTTCAGCACTGCTTGGGAGCCAACCAATAAGATCACCATCTTTTCATCATAAGTGGTTCGTGGCCATCCAGGTCTGGATTGTCAGGTAGATTTTGTTGATGGTAAATGAGTCATCGTCATAGTTGCCCGTCCGAGGGAGGAGAATTTGGGTGTCACCAGCATAGTAAGTGTATGATATGCCAATGAGTCCAGGAGGTCGAAGAGGGGTTTGGTGAATATATTATAGAGGGTGGGGACACACAGGATCCTTGTGAGATACCATATGAAATGGGTGCTGGAGGGGCGCTGGCTATTTCTGAAAAAACTCTCATGGATCTTTCTTCAAGAAATGAGGCAACCCATGTTGAGGCCTCTTAGGAAAAGTTAACAAATGCTGAGAGGTGGAGACACAAAATGTGATGGTCCACCAGGTTGAACGCCGCTGATAGACCAAGGAGGAGGAGCAAGGCTGGTTTGCCCTCATTGCTAAAGTTATCAAGTTGATTTTACAGATGGAGCAAGGTTGATTCTGTGCCATGACCAGGCTGGAAGCCTGATTGGCACATTCCTAAATGTGGTTGGTTCCTAAGAAGATCTGTATTTGTATGTAGGCAGCCCTATCCAGGATTTTTAGCAAAAATGGGACTGTTATTGGGTGCAGGATGTTGGGGTCTGCTGGGACCAGGGGAGGTTTTTTCAGTACATTGATCACCCAAGATTCTTTGAGGCTCATGGGGGACATGATTCGAAGGGGAGTAGAAGTTGATGAACTTGGTGATAAAAAGGGATTAGGGTCTCTCAGCAGTCTGGATGATAGAAGCTGGGCATATATCCCCTTTGCATTTGGATGGCTTTACACGTTTGAGGATGTTGGCGGTTTCTGATTCAGGGACCTCTCTGAAGTGGAAGGTCGGAGTCCCGGGAATCAGGTTACTGGGTGGCCGGGGGTGTGGGTTAGAGGGTGATTTGACTGACTATTGTTTCGTGGGCAATTATCTGCTGGAGGGAGTTTATTTTCACCTGCATAGCGTTTTGTATATTCATGTACTAAGGCTCATCCTTTATGGTGGAGGCTGGAGGGGGGAGATGGGGTTTCTAACTCCCTAAGTATTTTGAATATTTCTTGGGAGTTGGAGACAGAATTGGTCATTTTGGTGTTATAGGCTGCTGATGTAGCAGTGATTATGGCCTGCTTGTATTGTCTGGCTGAATTTGTTCAAATCACGATTTGTGGGCGTCAGAGGGAGACTCTTTCCAGATTGCGTCTGCCAAGCGTTTTGTCCTGCGCAGTGCCTGGAGGTCAGGGGTGAACCAGGCATTGATATGCCCTGCAGGTTTGGCCTTACGAAGGGCTAGTGGGGCTACATAGTTCACCTCATTGTCAAGGCGTTCATGTAGATAGTTGAATTTGAGAGAGGAGAGGCAAAATTGAGTCTTGTCATCTTACGTGAACTGCGGGCCCATGTAGGTGGGAGAGCAGGTAAGACAGGTATGGGCCGCTTGGTAGGCGGGAAAGTGAAGGCCAGTATATGGTGGTCCGACCAAGGGCACGCGGTGTTAGGGGAGATGGTGATCTGGCTATTAGGATCAGCTATCCAATCCAGGGTCTGGCATTTTGGGGCTAGGTGCAGTTACACAGTTTTTGAAGCCAATGGCAGAGTGTGTTAGCCACTGAGCTGGCGTTGTGATCTAAAGTGTCGTTGAATCCCAGGTTTAGGCCCCCCAGCAATATGATTCTGGTGGAGAGCTTAATGCTATTGCCCACGGTGTGTAGGAGGTCCTCATCAAAGGATGTGGAGGGACAAGGTGGGCAGTTTGTCTGTCCGTGGTGGTGGTAGATCATTTGACCGACAGAAGTTCACAGTTGCCTTCGGAGGTGATGTTGGTGGGTCTTATTTGAAGGGTATCTTTATAGATTAGAGCAATGCCTCCTCCTCTTAAATCGAGCCTATCACTTGAGGATGGCAAAGCCGTCGGCATGGCTAGGCACAGATCTGGTCCCAAGGCTGGGTGTAGCCAGGTTTCCGTAATAGCTAGCAGGTCAAGGTCTTGGAAAGTGGTAAGGTCATATATCTAGGGCGTGGGCCAGGATAGATCTAGCGTTTATGAGGGCTCCTCTTAGAAGTGGCAGTAGTGGAGGTGTGGCTAATGGGGAGGTGATGTCGGGCAGGGAGGGTGTGAGACTAGAAGTCTCAATGGCCAGCCTGGGTGGTTGCCTGATAGACGGTATGGCCTGGTGAGATGTAATATTCGGGTAGGGTGACCTAGTCGGTGCTGGTGTGTTAGCGCTCAAGGATTAACTACGGTTGGGGATATAGGAGGACAGTTGTCTGCTAGTGGCCCTGTAAGGCTGTCTGCTAAAGGCATCACAGTAGCTGTTTGATGGGCTGTCTGTTTTGTATTGGCCTATGGCCTCGAGTGGGCTGGATGTTCGTCTGAAGTGCTTTTTGGCTGGTATGTGTACGTGCACCTGGCTTGTGGTTTCTTGATACATGGCTGTGAGATAGGCAATGGCGGGGTGGAAGGAAGGCCTGGCAACAAAGTAAGACAGACACAAGTGATCACAGTTCACGGGTGTTTATTAAACAGTAAAAAATAGGTGAGATAAACACCCAATCTAAACCTAAATCTAAGATGGGAGCATGCTACGACCATCAAATAATAATAATACAGTCCTAGTGGAGTCTAGTTAAATAAACATGGCCTATACTAAAAATCCTATTGCCAATCCTTACCGTTATGCTACAGGAGTGTGGGATAATGTTCACAAGAAAAGAAAGAAGTGTTCACAAAATGATAAGTCAGGATGTTAAGGTCGGGCTCTCCCTTCCCCACATTCTTAGCGCAGGACAAGGCAGGACTCTCAAGCACAACACACTCCTGGGCTTCTCCAGCAGGAATTTACAGTTACTTTTCTCTATATCAGGGTCTTCTGTGCCAACGTCTCTTCCCATGCAAAGTCTCTTGCTTCAGAGGGCCCGATACTTCAAAACAAAAGTTCCTTCCATTATCTATTGTGAGTCGGGTGATTACCTTTCACCCTTGTATCCCCCTCAGCCGGGCTCTGATCTTTCTCTCAGTCGTCAGTCTCCCTCAGTCTGGCTCAGACCAACCAGAGCACTTGCCAATCCAAACAAACTTCAGAAGGATGATCTCGTCTCGCTGGGTCACTGTTTGCTTAGGTTAAGCGCGGTTTTCACACATCCACAGTTTGCACAGCGTTTCCCACAGCCGGGCACAAACTCCTGTTCCACAATGTCAAAACTTAAGCAATGGCTTAAGGACTTGCGATTGACATTAACCTCATGTACCATCCAGCGGGGGTTGCGAGGTAAGAGCCTGCTGCATATAAAGTTAGTTTCCCCCTTCAAAGAGAGGTATGAAACAGGAGTGCCTTCTTTACTGCTGCACCCAGGTGGCTTTGAGTAGTTGCCAGCAAGTGGTCATTTTGAAGCTTTCTTTGGGCACCATGTGATTGATTACTGGGACATGGTGGCTTAGAATAGCTTTAAAGGGCTAGCAACAACAAACCCTTAAGGTGGTAAGGAGGGAACTCCTATCAAAGCTCGAAGATGTGGCAGGAGCCAGTTTATTTTTGACATTGGATGTGCGGGTCGTGCAGGCTTGCAGTTTCATGGCGGCATTGGTCGACCAGCCAGGTGGCCAATAGTTAACTCTGTGGACGCATACCAAAGCTAGAGGGTGTGGCTGGAGATAAATGGTGGCAGGTGACGCCCACTGTGTTCTGAACTCCAGATGCTTATGGGGAGTTTCCTGGGCAAAGGGCTCCTTATATATTTTGTCCCACTGGCCTAGATGGGAAATTCATGATGACTTTGCATGTGTGGGTCATGCATGCATACAATCTTGTGGCGGCATTGGTCGACCATCTAGACGGCCAATAGTTGACCCTGTGGTAAAGGCTAGGATTAAGTGACCTACAGTAAGCATATGATTCTCAGAATTAATGATCCTACAAAGATTGTGGGAGTTGGCTCCTCACATGGTAGCAGTGCTGAAAGGGACCCTAATAGTTTGGATTACATCAAAGTGCAACAATGTGTTGGTTTTTGTAATGGCGATTTCCCTAGTTGTGGGTTAGGGTGTGGTCACCTGTCCTAGAGGCCCACCAGCCGAGACAGAGGGCTGGTACCCTGGGTTGCCCATGAAGATGGGGGAAGGTTCTGTGACTCTAGGAACCACCATTATATGTCCCACAAGTTTGGGATTACACATCTGTACAATGTAATAGCTGTCCCGGTTAGACATGCTGATTTTACGGGACCTGGGAAGTATGTCTGTGTCAGGGTAAATACTTCTGGGTCATGTACAATTTTGGATGATGACCACTGAGGTGGTACCCGTCAATATGAACATTGTTCGATTGTAATAAAGCATTGTGAGCATACCCTTCATAAGGGCTCCAAAGGCTAGGGGGCGGGATCTCTTCCTGCTGCCTCACTAGGACGCGCAGCACATGATTTGACATTTTCCTCACCTGGATGTTTTAGTACTCCACCTGGGTGGCAAGATCATGGCACGTTGGGGTGTGTTGAAGGAATTTGTGTTTGATGAATTAATCTTTTTGGCACAATTACTTGAACGACACTACTGCAGTGTGGTCCGAGATGATCCCAGGACAGTACTGAGGGAAGAGGAGACACCCCTTGGCGATGAACAATGCAGTGAAGAAAATTAACATTGAATATTTCAAGCACACTCGGTCACAGTGGCAGCGCTATTTTAGGGATGGGCTGTAAACCACTCCTCCCGAATATTTGCACAGAGATGTGCATCTGTCCGATGAAGGGCTGGATGTGTTCATTCATGTTTGCTGGGATGTAGACACAGGGGCGTGCACCCTAGCATGGAGGGGAGGGCTGTTGGACAATATCCCATCAGACCTGTGGCGCTGTTGATGGAGAACTACATAATGGATAATGGATAATGGAAATGTTGGGACCATGACCAAAAAAAAAATAAAATGTTGAACTAAGATCAAGTATGATTTTGCTACCTGGGTTGAGGGATCCACTCGTGTCCAATAGGCCAAAATGGCGTGGACGGTCAATGTGGCCCTTCAGGTAGCCCATTGGGTGGAAATGTAGCCCAGGCTTGGGTGTTGGACTGTCCGGCTGGACATTGGGTTCTGCAAGTAACCCTGGGACAGCTCGGACAGCTAGTAGGCAAAACCAGCAGCTGGTGGGTCAGCAGGGCTGCAAAAGTCAAGGTCATGTTAACCAATTATGGTTGATGGAAAAGCCATGTGGTTTCCTCGTCACAATTTGAGATATTTTCTGTAATAAAATGCACCCTGTTTACCTCCAAAACTGATGTAGTATCCCCATTAAGACTACCCTACCGAGGGCTATATCACCCTACATACTCAGGCTCCAGCTGACAAAGCCAGATGCCAGCGCCACCCGTGAGAATAATGGTTCAGAAACAACACATCCACAGACGCTTGCTAACACTCAGATACAGTTTGTGCATTTCATCCAGTATTTGTGGATAACCTCTTAGGGCACCAGCTGTGAAAAGAGACTTATTGAGATTCCATCATTTCTCTGGAATGGGCAGACGGCACTCAGTCTTTTTTCCCCCAGCTTAGCATATTTTGGCCAAGCCTATGCCAGTCTTTTTGCCGGAGCCATGACCAGCTCCCCCAGCTGTACTGTCTAACAGGAGTTCATTCAATCCTTTCTTAATAAGAACAAATACAGGTGTTGAAACTTCCCCAAGTGTTGTGTGTTCTGTTGTATCCAGCAGGTGACACTGCATTAAAGGCACTCCTTAACAGAACCATCTATGACTCCTATATTAAGAATATGTTCTGTTCCCTCTTAATGAGACTTTTACCCTCCATAAATCGTACTCTGAATACATTTAATTCAGGATGCTGTTTTACAGCACAGACCTCTGAGCCACATTGGGCTTTACGGCTTCATTGTAGCCTTTGACAAAGATACATTGGAAGTAGGTTTAGCGATTCCATAAGAAAAATGTATTTTTGAGTTCGTCCCTTTTAGTAAAGTCAACAAAGTTGCCAATATAGCTAGGAAATTCACTCATGCGACAGAAAAAACATTTTCCCTCTCCAGTTAAAGAACCTATATGCTCAGGCAAGCACAGACATTGTGCATAATGACAAATACAATGAGAAAGCCAGTGGTCAACAGGAGTTTATAGCTGGTCATAATACTCCTGGCTGAAGGGCAATCATATGGCTCGTATCCCTTTTGCTGCACAGGTAGCAAATCCTCTTAAGTATAACCACCATTACTTAAATGCTGAAAGTCGTCAAGTATTCACCCGGGTGCAAGAGGATAATGCTCTTGAACCTCTCTTAGCCCATTGAAAAACAAAAACAGGAACACCTAGAATGTTGTCCGTTTTAAGAGATCCCTCACGGATAGTACTGTCGAACAGGTAGGTGGTAGAGCATTCGTTTTCATGTGGCTTTTCTGATGATCCATTGATGAATATGTGCATGCTGCCCCTGTAACAAGATGTGTTTGTCTTGGGGTTTGCTGGTCTAGTCCCCATACTACTATTGCCCTTCTCTGAAACAGTCCTACTGCTTCTCCCCATGGTATGTTTTTCCAGTTCATTGTACCTTTTTTTGTTGGGCGATCTAAAAGAGGATTCCCTCCTGCGTGATTAAGCTAGATATTCTCAATGGATTCTTGTATTGTTAAACTCTTATCAGATGGTGTTCCATGTCATTCTGCCCCTACCCTTTTCTACTGATGATCTTGGACTTGTTCTCCGGACTCCATAGCCTGTTCAAGGTCTACAATTCAGTAACATGTCATCAGGTGAGCCTTTTGTCCCGCTTTTGCACCTACAGGGGTACAGGTAGAAAGGGTGTTATTTAGTTGGTCATGGACTGAAAGTTAACCCTCTTCCTCCGCCTTAGAAACATAAGAGTTCATGGACTGACTGCCCTCCTATTTATACTTTCATACTCACTTTCCTACAACTCTAGACTAGATGGTTCAAACCCCAAGCCGACAGGGGACGTCCTGTAGGCAAATCATTGACACACACAGATACCGAGTGCACCCCATTAGTAGTGTGTCTTAACGCACAGATGCAAAGAGTCACCCATCATGCAAACAAAGTTGTTTAATTAAAAACAGAAGAGAATACACACTTACCATTTACAATCATTTTTAAACACATCGAACATGGCTTTCGGGAGAAATAAAGGTTGCAGTCTTTAAGTCTTGATCCATGCTTTATAACAGCAATTTGTCCTGCATGGAGGTCTACACTGGAACAGTGGAGTCCAATAATCTTCATATTCTGCACCACAACAAGACCAGTTCTCTTCATCTGTAACAAAAAATGGAATGCATAAAAGTCAGTTAACATCAGATTTGTATCGTTAGATTTTTACCAAAATGAAAAAAACAAGTTTAGGAGGCTTGGAGTACACATTTCGGCCGTAACAATAATCTATGCTTACTGTCCATTTAGATTAAGCAGTTACCTGCTGCTTTTGGACCGCTCTACAAAAATGCCAACATGGTGCAAAAAGGCACAGAAACCACATAGGAAGTCAGCAGTGGATGCTTCATTATTCACTGAACCCACTATCAGCCACTGTGAGAAACCAGAAGGTGTCTCACCCACTAGTCCCCGGGGATGTGTCATCCAGGTGGCCAAATTACGGCCATTGCTTTTGGATCCAGGTCCTGGGGGTGGACCAGTGTGGGAGGATGACCTGGGTGAGGGGTCCTCGGGGAGTGAGACACAGGATGGCGAGACGCAGTATCCCCTTCCCCGTAACACCTTTACCCGATCCTACTAAGTAGGATATGTAGGAACTCTACCCCCCCCCCTTTCTCAACACGGACAGCCTGCTATCAGAGAAAACAGATTAACACCCGAGCAATATACCCGACGTGTCCCAATACAATGGTCAAGCGAGGTCAGGCAATTACTGACCATCACACACACCCGACTTCCATTAAGCTTCCCCACATGGATAAAAGGCAGAGCACGAGAGCACACTCTGAGCAAGGCAAAGCACACGAGGAAACAGCAGTTTCGAGACAGTAGCTGGACGAGAGAGGAAAGACGGCAAAACTGAAGGAGATCACAAGGAGGGAAGTTCCCTTGACCTTTTCGACAAGGAACCGTTACTTTCCAGAAAGCTCAAGAATAGAAGGTGTAATCCTACATTGTGTGTCGGAGATACCCAGGACTCTCCCACGTCAATAATCATTGCAGGAAGACGCAGCCGCTGTTGTACCGACCTTGGCTCCAAGAACAGAGCAGCATCAGTGAAATCAAAACAGCCGGTGAGTTGGGGGAGACCGATACAAGACCGTGCCTGTGTTGAAGCCAAGGTTGCAAGCAGCAACATTGTATGGGGAGCGCTGGAATGAACATTTTTTAAACGTGTGTGATGAAAGATGCAAGTAAAGTTGAACTGCTGATGAACTATTGAACTTTGAAACCAAAAAACTATACCTTTGACAGAGTGGTCCGGCATTGCGTGTGTGCTCAATCAAAGGTCTCTGTAAGGTATCCTGAGAAGTGGCAAAGGTGAAAGTTAACGAGTTGTAAAGAATTGTGAATCAAACAGGTCCTGCGACGGGTCAAGCAAAAACCTGTGCATAGGGCAGTCTTCGACATTGATTCAGTAAAGAAAGTTTGTGTAGATAAATTGGTCCGAGCCCGGCAGAGGGAGACCGATTGAAGATTTTGTGTTAAAGTGGTGTCACGATCCATGCCCCTGACCCCCTCAGGTATACAGCCCCTTGGCAGCAGTGGGGCTAAAGACCTTCACACCGGCCCCAAGGGCCTGAAAACTCCATCAGAAACATACATGGAGTCAGTCGTAGTGCCTTTGTCGCCAGGCTCATTATCAGGAATAAAGCAATACCAGTTTTGAACCTTAATCCAACATGGAGGCCTATTACACAGCTCAGTTCTTTAGAACCAAGCCATGCGGTCTAGTGTTTTGGGTGTTGCTGGGCCTGGAGATACTTGGCCTGGAACTACTTTACCTAGGCTATTTAAACCACACCCAAACAGCAGAACACGCTTCGCGTTACTCTGCACTCCTGCAGCGTAATGCTCACTGTGTCCAGCTCCTGCTCATCTGCGTCTCCGGTGGCCCGATCCTGAAGCCCTAGATCCAGATTCCATTAATAAGCTGGATGAACAAGAACAGCCTTAGCGAGCAAGAAAACGTACCTGCGCAGTAACCGGCCTTGAATCCATCCTGCGCTTCGCTTACCTCGCCCATCTCCGGAGTTCGCCGCAACCTGCAAAGGTAAAGAAACAAGGACAGCATTAATAACAATTCTTACCTGGGCAAGCAGTGAGTCCTGGCAGCACCCTGCGCTTCTCTTAGCTCCCCCATCTCGGGTTTAGCCGCAACCTGCAAGGGAGAAGGAACAAGGTCAGCATTAACAAAGCACTTACCTGGGCAAGCAGCGCTTTGATCGCCTATCACTCCGGAACATCACCGCAACCTGTACAAAGATGAGAAGAGAACACAGGTTAGCAATTAAAACCAATGAACAGCGCAGCGCTCCGCGCATCAATAAATCACTGTGGTCTTCGCCATCGGCGCTGCAACTCCGAGATCGCAACCATCCCTGTGAAAACAAAAAGAGATATTGTTAGGGAATAGCGTAGTGGAGCACGACGCCGAGAAGACAGAGAAAACGGAGGGAAAGAAAGAGACATTATAACTCACCTGGAAGACAGCAAGCAGAGTCGGAGTCACAGCCGGTCTGGACCCGACATAAGGGCACACGGACCAGTGAAGCAACTAGGTCCACGGAACGCCCGCACCAACCACGCGCCTCTCCACAGAGACGCAGGACGGAGAGTTCAACACACAAAAACCTAAGGTGAGCAATAACCCCAAGGGAGGGGATTTGGACCAGAGGGAGATGGGAGTCCACCCATCACAGAACCAGTATCTTAATCCTCCATTCCCGCGTTATAGGCGCTACCCAACGTCTGGCACATAACCAAGCAGAGAGAGGTCCGGGATAGCGCTTAGACCTCCATCCAGTATCGTGTGGTGCCCCGTGGATACCAGGTGAGCGTAACAAGTGGGTCCGAGCCTGGCGGAGGGGAACCCAAGGTGAATAGTGAATCACCTGAGAAATTGTGTACATGTGAAATCCTAAGAAGAAAGGAACTTTAATGTTGGTTTGTTGCATCACGCTCTCTAAAAGAAGGGACTTTGAATGGCAAATAGACTTTGGCACAGAAGGCCCTCATGCTGAGGTTTTGAACTGCATCCTCGTGCTAGAGAAGCCAGAGAGTGTGCTAAGCTTGAGTGTGTCACCTTGTCCTGTGATGAAAGCGTGGGAAAGGGAAGCCAACAGCTTGAATACCCTGACATATCATTTCTTGAACACCTTTCTTTTGCTTAACATTGTTTCCCACACTATTTGTATTTAAAAGTAAGGATTGGCAATAGGTTTATTAGTAAAGGCCCTTTTATTTTGACAAGACACCAATAGCAATTCTTTATTATTTGATGGTCGTAGCGTGTTCCCATCTTTAGATTTAGGATTACATAGGTGTTTTTACAAACCCAATTGAAGTTCAATAAACACCATTTAACTGATCACTTGTGTCTGTTTTACAGTTTGATACCATGCCTTGCTTACACCACACAAATGTGCCCACTCTTGCTGCACAACCTAGGATGTCCCTCTAGTAATGTAATACTAGGGAAAGAAAAAGCTTTCTAATGCCTTTCATGATAACCATTCTACAGCAGTCATACCGTTTGTCTTTCACCAGCATAGACACTGTAGATTGAAAAAATGATTAATTTCGACATTAAAAACAAACTTTGTAGTATAGTGGTTCTAACAGATCCTTAGGACGTTATGGAAGGCAAAAACATCTGGTCTTTGTCACAAGGTGGATTTTGCACACTGATCTCTCTACAACTGATCAGATGTTTGGTTATACGTCATATTTTTCTAATTAATTTCCCAATAATGAGAATAGGCTTTTTCTTGGGGGGATTTTTGTGTGCGACTTTTGTTAAACATTGGGGACGTCTCACCTGCCGTACCTCCCTCCGCAAACCCTTGCCCCTACCCTAGAATCCTATACAGCGGATGACCCTGAAAATGGAGGGCAGGGGAATTGAGCAAGAGAAATGGACACATAAGGAGCCAGTGTATCCAAAAAATAGCCTTTAGTGCACCCATATGAAAGATAAGCGAGCATACTAGCTGAGACAGGCACGAAGATTGGTTGCCGTTGTAAATTGTTCCCGACTGTATGGGTGTTCATATTTCTACTGCTTAGATCGCTCTAAAATATGCTGTTGCCGAAGTATGTGGGTGGGTGGGGTGTAAGGAGGGTGTGTTACATGGGTTGGATGGGTTACACAGGTTCATTGTTGGACTTCTAAAGGTTTGTGTGTATGGTTTTGGTTTGACTAATGAAACAATTTAAGTTGTTGAGACCTCAAATGTCAGTGATGTATAACTCGGCTTTGAGTGTTTGTAGCACAGTATGTTGGTCCCGAATCAACCTTTAACAATAATAAAATTCAATGAAAAAAATCAATTAAAATAAATAAAAATAAAGTACCATTATCCTCTGTATGGTTTTCGCTTTCCCCTTGGTAAATAAAGTTTCTCATTTTACTTTTCTCAGGTTTTGTTTCAAGTATCCAAATCCCTCCAGGATTATTGAAAAACACTTCTCTGTATCCCACCTTCGTGGCACTGGGACTCCCCAAAGTCCTGTGGCTCTTTGGTAGATGTACTGATTCTTGATCACAGTATTTAATTTGGAGCGTCTACCGACTCGGGTATTGCAGGTTCCCGTTACCTCATGCGCTTTGCTAGCCTTGCAGGAGAGCATTCCTCCTCCTTTGACTCTGTTCCACGTAGAACGTATGCCCGACCATCTTTAGTAGCTTTGTCAGCTTTCCCAGCCTTGACATAATGCAAACATATTTCTGTTTTACATAGGGCGTGTGCCCATTAGCTCCTCCTAAGTTCTCTTGCTTTTGGCGGCTTTTCCAGCCTGGATATACAATGTTCGCATCTCTTTCACTCAGGTTTAGCGGGACATGTGCTCACTCCATTCTCTCTTGTTCTGGTACCTTTGTCGGTTTCAGCGCTCCTGGAAACCAAGAGTCATAGGCATCCGTAGCATCCACAATTCGTAGTGTCTGCTTCCCATTCAGTACTTTTCTCAGCGGCAAAGGCACTTGCTGAATAGAGTTTGGGGACCTGGGGACTTTTCCTTTCTCTGGTCCTGGCGTCTTGGGTGACAGGCCCACCACTGCTCTTCAGTGGTTGCGTTACCAGAGAAGACTGTTGTCTTCCGGTCGTATCTCTTCCCTTGACGGGAGCCTCTTGCTCCGTTAGAGCACCCGCCATTCAGCTTCCACCTTGCGGTCTCTCTTTGCTCATGCCACCGCTGGCTCTGTGGCTCGGTGTGGCCCCGCCCCTCCAGGACATCAGGCTATCCTCTGCATAGCGGTTACTCTCCTACCTCTGTAGGAGTCCCTCCTCCATTCACAGTCCGCTCTGTCCTTATGCACGTCATAGGAACAAAAAGAATTGTGTCCATCTTTCTTGATCATGGCATTCAGGCAATATTCAGGATTCTCTGAAGGCAATAGAGTGAAAGAAGGGTCTCTGTTGAATTTAGCCATAACATGAGATGCCAAAGTCTTTCCAACATCCATATAGGCAGAATTTTTGGTTTTGACTGGGAGTTCCTTATTGGAACGGGAGTCCTTGTCCCCAAGAGCAGAGTCCCACCCAATGAGGTCCCACTTGCCCAGACACCTATGGAGGCTCTTGCTTAGCGGGCTCACCTCCCTAGCCTCAAAGAGAGCAGCTCCCCTCTGCTAATTAACAAAGGGGGGTCCTGGGAGTCCCTCTGCCAGACATTAGTCCTGGTTACGAGAGACTTACCCAGAGTCTTTTACTCACTCTCTTTCACAGAGAAGAAATATCCATAACATATCAGTCTTTGTCCTGCCCAGGGGCAGTCCAGCCCCGAAATGCTAGGCAATTCTTCTCTGAACAAGAGTACCAACAGAAACCCCAGACACGTGTTTCAGTCTGGTTGGACCTCATCAGTAGGGTGGATCTGTGCCTCTCTAAGAATAGTGAGCAAGGCATATAGGCAGAATTTGTGGTTTGGACTGGGAGTTCCTTATTGGAATGGGAGTCCCTGTCCCCAAGAGCAGAGTCCCACCCAATGAGGTCCCACTTGCCCAGACCCCTATGGAGGATCTTGCTTAGCGGGCTCACCTCCCTAGCCTCAAAGAGAGCGGCTCCCCTATGGGTAGAGGGGACGCATTGTCCAGATTCGTCGCACATTTTACATAATACTTTAATCTGTTGCGATATTCAATGTCTTTCAATCAACCGATTGATTCCAATTCTTTTTCTCTTTCTTCTCTTGACAAACTATCCAAGTTTGATGCAGACACATGCAATAAGTCTGTGAAAGAGTCTTTCTCATCTTAACTTGATCAATAATGTCTAAATATGGCATTGACTCTTCAAAATCTATGACAGCGACTCCGCAGGGCAGAATTCTACTGGCACAAAAATAGATAATTTAAGAATTGTTCAATCTTTATTTAAACACACAAAGCTTATGCATCAGCTTTAAAGGATGCTGAAGTAGAATATTATCAGGCTCTTCTATCTTGATTCTTGACCCCATTATTGTCCTATACTATTAGCAGGCTTCTCTGAGCCCCATCACCTGACCCTCCCCTTTCACCCTCATTAGACTGTAAATACACTGCTTCCTATTTTGTCACAGACATTGAAGACGTGTTCTTTTTAAACGGTAGCTTACTCCAAATTGCAAATTACCACTTTTTTCTGGTAATTGTTAATTTCTCTCTATTTCTTCTGTTTATCAGTCGGATGGTTTCTCAGTCATTAGTCTTCCCCTTACTTGTATCTGACATTGTATTTTTATTCAAAACATAACTTCAATCTGGCTATTTTCCAACAAATTTCATACATGCTGTTATTCTTCTTCTAATAAAGTACCTAAACATGTTTCCAATCTTTCAAATAATGTCATATCTCTCCTACCTTATTTATCCAAATTGTTAAAAAGTACTGCTTATTGTCAAGTATCTGCGTATGTCAACTCCAATAATGTATTGTCTCCACTACAATCTGGCTTGCATGTTGGCCATTCTACAGCAACTGCCTTGTTAGCTGTGTCTGATTTCAATTTACAAACCCATCATTGTAAATTATCTTTGATTATGGTACTTCAGGTGCTTTTGAAACTGATCATCACCCTTTATTTCTTACTTCTTTAGCTTTACTTGGTTTATCTGGTACTGCTCTTTCCTGGAATTCTCCCTACTTGAATCATCGTTATTTCTTCGTTTCCTGGAAAGATTTGTTTTTTTCTCCTTCTCAGATGCGATACTATGATGTCCCACAAGGTTTATTTCTTGTGGTTTACTCTACACGCTATCTTCACTTACCGCTCTTGTTCAGTCTTATGGTTTTTAAGCACATCACATGAAGACGATACACGCATATTCTTTTCTTTTGCTAGATTTATGGATTGACTACATCAGAATATCTACCAATTTCTATTGGCTGTTTCACTGTGGATGGCCACTAATTTTCCACAACTCAATACAATATTGTCGTTCCCTGCTGCTTTGACATTTTCAAGTCCTAGTTTCAATTTCTTTTCCTCTGCTGCAATTGGAATTCACCTCATCAGCATGCAACTTTCATATTTGACTCTGCTTTAAAATGTTCAAAGTCAAATTCTGTCGTTTTCAACTTTATAAGACTAGGAGGATCCGGGGGGAGCGCTGTTGCGCCGTAGCAAGATGGCCGCCTGAGTGAGAAGCTCCGGACTACGAGGACGCATATCCTTGACTGCACCTCGCACAATATAGTGAAATCTCTCGTTACTACTGTGGCTGCGACGTAAGACTCTACTCTATACCCGAGCCGACTTTGGGATCTGTGGACCCCCTGTGAGCCGCGCTGACAACGCTGGCGGGGCGATGGTGCCGACGGCTGAATCAACCTAGTGCGGGGCTCCGTGGAGCTCGGATTGCTGGGCCACCCGATACCCCGGCGCAGGCGGCCTGCGTGGGGGAGGGGCATCGGGACACATGTGCCGATCCTGACGGCTGCGCAGCCCACTTCACCACCCGGCAGACCTGTGACTGCATTCACACATCGCAGGCTGGAGGCCGGATTCTGTGAACTGTGATCCCCTTTGGTTCGGGCTGGAGCCGTGAGTGGTCGGAAGCCGCTGCAGCCGCCCCAGCGTTCCCGCGCTGGCCGTCTGCTTGCTCTACCGCTCCTCATCTGGTGGCGCTACGGCCACGGTCTCCAGGTGAGGTGGGGAGGCGGTGTGGCGGGAGGCCTTCCCCCTGGAGCTGGGGAGCCGGCCCCCTACGGCCGAGGACTGGCCTCGAGCCCTATCTGCCCCCGCTGGTGAACGGGGCGGACTGTGACGGTTCGTGGCACATGCTCCTCAGAGCACTTCTGGAGGCCGGAGATCTGCATCTTCTTAGATTCTGCGGGGGGCCGCCTCTCTCCACCCCCACCCCCAGCCTCGGCATATTTAAGACATTATTATCCGGCGGGGGTGCCGCCGAGGGGGGCCCGTGTCACATGCTCCTTGTCCTTCTGGGGGGCTTGGGCTAGGGGGGAAGTGCCCTGGCACTGGGCTGCGCTGGAGTGACCCCACTTGATCCCATAACTATCGGGCCAGCCGGTCCGCTTGATGCGCCTATGCAGCACAGATTTGGGTGGTTGTCACACGCATGCTTGGGGTAAATAGGTGCTGCCCTTGGTTCCCAGCGCCACCCAAATATTATTGACCCCGCTGTCCTACCCCGCTGGCGCCTTCACCCCCCACTGTCTCCCCACTGTCTCGGCCTTAGGGATCATCCCCACTGTTGCACCACAGGTGCAGGCCCTGCGCAAGTTAGGACACGCCTGTAGCCTACTGGGAGAGATCTGATCACTCCTTCATTACAAGTTGGACACTACCCACAAGCCTGGAAAATACATAGCCATTAACTCGTTTATTCCTACCCTGCGGCCGGCACCGTGGGAACTATAACACCTACTAATACCTGGGTTCCCGCTCCCTTTATTTGCTCCGTGCTGCCTCCTTTGTGGGGAGACCTGCGATAATATTACAGAGCCCATGGAGGACTACGTGGAACACATCCTTATGACGCTCCTTGACTCCCCCAAACTCTCCTCGCAGTTCGCTGTTGAGAGAGCGCACCGCTCTTTGACCGCCAAACCCAAGCCGGGTGCACCGCCACGGCCCATTATAGCCAGGATCTTAAACTTCCGGGATCATGATGCTATCCTGCGAGCGGCCAGGATCAAGGGAGAACTTCTCCTTGGAGCGAATAGGATCCACCTCTACCCGGACTACTTTGTGGCGGTGCAGCAGGAGCGCCAATCATTTACAGCAGTGAAAAAAAGACTCCGAGACTTGGGAGTCAAGTACTCCATGCTGTTTCCCGCAAAATTACATATTGAACATTCCAACAAAACTTTCTTTTTCACAATACCTGAGGAGGCCTCCAAGTTCCTCGATGAGCATTTTCCTGGCTGACCCACTGCTGTCACAGGCCCAGTTTGCTATATCTATTGTATTGGTTTGGTATAGTGATGAGCCGCATTTAGCCCTACTCATTAGGGTTCTACGCCACACATATTGACTCAGGTTCTTCACTGGCTGAGCCACGACCGCCACGGTCCCAGCTTGTCACAATATTCAATATATTGCTCTGAATCAATGATGGTCCGCTTCTATCCCCATTCACGATGTTCCCTGCCAGGCATACCGCCTCTGCTTACTCATCTGGTTCTTCTCCTTATTGCTTTGACCCTCGGTCTCCCAGTCCTACTGAGGAGCGGGTTCTTGCTATGTTTGTCTATTGGGAATATCTTCTAATTGCACCAGTTTTATGGTTTGGTCTGTGGCTGCCAGCTCCCCCTGTTGGGGAACTGGCGCTGATGGAATGTTTATAATTTGAATTGTCTCAGGGCTGGAGTCTATGAAACTGCATGAACATGATACTACTCTGTCCACCTGTTCTCCACCATAATCCTCCACACATGTAACCTGAACTGAACACGCTTGTTACTCTAACTGTATTTGCACTCTACTTGCCCTCATATAGTCTGTCGCGCCACGGCTAGAACGGCTAACAGGCCCCCAGGCGCTGATGCAGAGTTGTTTGTGGTTGCTTTGTTGTGGGTTGGGTTTCGTCCCTCTATTTGGGGGAGGGATGTGGGTGGGGGAGGGGGGGAGAGGATGTTTTAGTTAAAATAAAGTCTTGACAGCCACCGAAGGCGCCACACGCGCCACAACGTAACACCTTACATTTGCAGACATGTACCCGCATACATTCAGATTGTGTTCTTTCCACTTTCCGTTAACCCTTTCGCAGTAATTCAAGCACTACCCCCTGAGTTATGGCTAGCACCGACTTGACCTTTATGAGCTGGAACATCCGGGGGTTAGGCAACTATAAAAAGATGCGGCAGATTCAGCTCTATGCTGAACGCCACGGAGTTAAAATTCTGTGTCTACAGGAAACCCACGCCCGCTCTGAGCAATGTGAGCGATTCGCCAAACAATGGGGACCCCAAAGGTACTACACCAACTATTCTACCCAAAGCCGTGGCACCCTCACCTTAATACACAAGAGCCTGAAATGTACGTGTCATCGCTCCCACATAGATCTACTTGGTAGGTATGTCTTGGTCACTGGCAAACTACAATATCAGGAGGTGGTCATCCTGAATATATATGGTCCCAATGTTGACGACCCCGATTTCTATCTACACCTGGCCACTCTACTTGAAAGCTACCCCCTTACTCCTATTTTGTGGGGTGGGGATTTTAATACAATACTGGATGTTACCCTAGATGGATCGGGCTCCACACCTCGCCAACTGTCTAAAGCAGCATATACTGTCCTTACCACACTTCCCCGGCTGGCACTGGTGGATGCCTGGCGCCTGATGTACCCGGATTCTCGTACATACTCCTTTTACTCCTCAGTACACGATTCCCACTCTAGAATAGACAGATGGCTTATCACAGACATGTTGGTCAGATGCCTATCTCACCTGGCTATACTCCCCAGGACACTATCGGACCATTCACCGGTAATTATCTCCTTAAACTGGGGACCAGATGCCAATAAAACCAGGCAATGGAGGATGAGTCCTCATTCGCTCCTTGATCAGGTTTTCGCGTCCGAGCTGGAATCCTCCATTGAGGAATACTTTGAAATCAATACAAACTCTGTGTCAACACAAGCTATGCTCTGGGAATCCTTCAAAGCACATAAGAGAGGGATCGCCATCTCTAAAAGCTGTGGAATCCTAAGGGGCATTCGCGCCGCTATTGGCAATAGCGAGTCAGCCCTGGCTGTCCACGAATCCCAATATGCTGAAGATCACTCCCCAGCCACCCTAGGGGCGCTAGGAACTGAGCTGGACAGGTTCCGTGCCCTTGCTGATCGCGAGGGTAAGTTCCTGGACTCCCCTCAATCGGCGAAGACGTATGGTGAGGGTGAGCGACCTGGTCGAATGCTAGCTAGACTATTGCGACGTGAACTGGGTGCCCCCAACATTTCGGCCATAACTAGACTGGATGGCTCACTCGCTACCTCCCCACAGGTCATCCATTCCGAGTTCCTTTCGTTCTACACATCCTTATACTCGGAGGCCGACGGCCCCCAGGTCCCCAAAATTGACTCTTACTTAGACAATCTTCCCCTCTCCGTCCTCTCAGCCGACGCAAGCAGCTTCCTTGAGATGCCCCTCACGTTGGAGGAACTAATCGAAGCCATTGAGTCGCTGACATCTGGGAAGGCCCCTGGCCCTGATGGGGTCCCTATGGACTTCTATAAACAATACAAATCTCACCTAGCACCACATCTACTGGCCCTGAGGGAGGAATCATGCGACAGAGGAATACTACCCCCGACTCTCCGTGAGGCTCTGATTACAGTGCTCCTCAAACCTGGCAAATCCGCTACTCAGTGCGGTTCATATCGACCACTTTCGCTGATTAACAGTGATATTAAAATATATGCGAAACTACTAGCCAACCGCTTAGCCCCGTACATGCCCCACATCATCCACCCCGACCAGTCGGGATTTGTCCCTGGTAGGTCCACTTCCCTGAATCTGCGAAGGCTCTTCAATGTGATCAGCAGGATCAACCCGTCTACACAGGCGGTTGCGGCCACGCTGGACATGCAGAAGGCATTTGACTCGGTCTCGTGGAAATATCTGTGGCGAGTGCTCGAGAAATGCAAGTTCGGCCCCAACTTCGGCCAGAGTCCGCACGGAAGACAGATGCTCCGTCCCCTTCTTGATATCCAGAGGCACTCGCCAAGGATGCCCCTTTTCCCCACTCATCTTTGCCATAGCCATGGAGCCCTTTGCTGACATGGTTCGGAAATCACACTCGCACAGGGGTTTACGCTCTGCCGGCCAATCCGATATAGTTTCCCTCTACGCTGATGATGCCCTCCTCTACATCCGTTGCCCTGAAACCAACCTTGCCCCATACTGGCTGATGTAGCCCGTTTTGGAGACATATCTGGTTTGAAAGTGAACTGTTCCAAGTCTACCTTATTCCCACTCACAGAATCAATGCAACCCCCCCCCCCCCCCTCGGACCTGCATGGGTTCATCTGGTCTCCGTCTGGCTTCACCTACCTGGGGATGGTGGTCTCCCGCCACATGGCGCAACTACAATTACCAGAGTTACCTCACTAACCTGGCGTCAAAAACCTCTCACTGGACTTGGCTCCCCATCTCACTAGCAGGCAGAATTAGAATACTTAAAATGGTTGTATTACCCCAATTGCATTACCGATTTACCAATCTGCCGGTCTGGCCCGGTGATGCTTTTTTCCAAACACTGCGTGCCATCAGCAACACCTTCCTCTGGCACTCGGGCGCGGTCCGCCTCAAACTGTCCACATTGACCGCCCCCAAGATGCTGGGCGGATTCAACGCACCGGACTTTCTCAGGTACTGGGTGGTGGCCCAATCCCAATTCGCTGCACATTGGTTCAACACCATCGACCCCCCCCCACATGTTCGCCTAGAGAAACTGACGGTCAGTGACCGAGTGATTGGATCTCCGATCCTTAAGCCGATCCCCCCTGACTCGAACTCGGCAGACCCTGTCGCTAGTACATCCTTGGCTTTAACCAAACTTTGGGCAATGCCCGACACTCCTCACCCATTTCACGGGGATCTACCATTATGGAACTTCCTCCCGGGTACCCCACTCATCCCACGATCCGTAGTATCTCATTGGGCGGACGCCGGCTTTCTGATGCTCCGCGATGCATTTGAACAAAGTAATTTTGTCGAGTGGCCTGATCTCCCTTTTTACTCAAACGCCGACCCTCGGTGTGGCTGCAATACTCTTCACTCCGGGAGAGTCTCAAATCCAGGTATCCCGAATTTCCTGCCTTGCCGCCTGACAAGCCTATAGTTGGGAAGCTTTGTTCCTATCTCTCCTTTAGGGGTAAGGTGTCGAGACTTTACTCTTTACTGCAGACTAGAGCAGCCCCCAACTTTGCCAAGCTGAGGAGCAGGTGGGAGGAGGATCTCGGGGTTGAAATTACAGACGAGAGATGGTCTCGAATGTGTGCTCGAACCCATGATGTGTCCTATAACACCAAATTTAAACTTATTCAGTTCAAGGTTCTGCACAGGTTACACCATACACCAACGAGACTTCATCGCATGTTCCACGCCACCACTCCCACATGCCCCAGATGTGGCGGGTCAAGCTTCCTATATCCATATGCTATGGGACTGTCCCTGCCTAACCCAATTTTGGCTGGATATCTGCTCCACAATGCCGGACATCCTGCAACACACTATTGCGCCCACCCCACTGCACTGCTTGTTCCATGACCTCCCTCAATTGCCCCGCGACTCTAAGAAACTAGCAGGCCTCTGCATGCTGCTGGCAGTTCGCTGCGTATTACTTTGTTGGCTCTGCCCTAGGGCGCCTACCTATGCACAGTGGCTCAGATCAGTCACATGGGCTCACGACACTGAACAGTCCTGGAACGCAATGCAGCACCCGCATTTCAGGCCAAGGGACATCTGGCACAGATTCCGGGAATATATGGCCGCCATGGCTTCACCATCTAATTCTCCACCCTCCTCCCCGGGGGGCTCCCAGTAGATGCATTTCCTCTGGTACAGTTGTTAGTACTCTGTATATTGCCTGTTTCTCAATGATGCCTCAGTCTGTTCTAAGTGTACTGCCTGATATGTATGCCGTTTATGTTTTAATGCTGGGGCCGTGTGGCTCCCTCTGTTTTCTGGTAAGCTGTCAATTCAAATAAAAAGAGTTTTTTAAAAAAATTACAAAAATAAAAATTAAAAAGACTAGGAAGATCCAACATATTTTGACTTTTTCCCACAACAAACTCTGCTTTAGACCTTGGTGTGTTCGGATAACACATCACTGCCCTTTGGATTTCTGTCTGAGTGGAAAAGAAAACTGGTAATTGCATATTTTGATTAACAGATAAGTAAGTACTCTTAGAACAGAATCTAGGGTTCATGCACAATACAGCCTAATCTCTCAAAGGTTTATGTGCCGATACGATGACACAAAGTCTGTAGCTTATACTTCTTTCTGTCTGACATGATGGCCATCAGGAAGACTACCTTACTTGCAAGGTACTCTAACATACTTTTCTGCAGAGGCTGAAATGGATGAAACATCAATTAAGAACACTAAATGAAGTTCCCATGCTGATGATGGCTTCTTTACTGGAGGGTAATGAAGCAGGAGACCTTTCAGAAAATCTTCTTTAACATTTTACTTGAAAAGGCAACTCTGGTCGAGTCAGAGTCTGAATCTGAAGATTGCCCCCAGATTAGCCTTTATTGCGGAGAGTGGGAGGTACAACCTTGCTATGTATGGTAGAATCTGAAACGGATGACTTGTGAATGGCTGTACTGATTTATCTTTGTCTAGGGACAATAAACTCTTCCCTTTGCTCTTGTGTGTAAGGCTAGTTGAAGGAGCTCTCACAATGGCCATATTCTAGCTGCTTTCAATATCTTTTTATTGATCATTATCAAGTACAAATCATTTGGAAACTCATGTACATTTGCAACAACAGCATCAACAGTCCTCCCCCTTCCCATATCCAACACACCTTAGTGCATTCCAACTACAGGCCCAACATGCAGATCAGATTTCTGTCTTGCACATGATTCCTACGGATATCAGACCCAAGGCAGCCTTCGCTCTGCAGCTCCAGTGCCCAGCAGCGACCTTTACATATCCACCCACGTCTGCACCATCCGCCTCACCATATATATCTGAATCCACCCTATACCCCCCATCATGGTGGCATCAAATCCGGCGACTCCAGCTCTGCATGCAAGAACTCATCCCAAACAGAGTATATGTGCTCTTGTTCCATGGACACCGTCTGCTTAAACCAGATATCCCTTTTGGCTGCGACCCATTTGATAATGTCTGTAACCCAACTTTCAAGCTACAAGGCAGTGGACTGCTTCCACCGCATTGCTATCTGTCTCTTTGCAAGAGCGATCCCTAGCAGTGCGAACTTCAGTTGTACCCCAGTGTTTTACTTCTTAGGGAGGATAGCAAGCAAGCATCCTTTTATTCACAATGGGAGTGACCAGCCAACGACGATTGAGAGTACCTCCATTATTTGGCACCGAAAATCTTGTACAACCGGACACACCCACCACATATGTATAAACATGGGCTGTGTGCACTTACATTTGGGGCATTCTACATTGACTTGATCATACAATCTTCTGCAGCATCATAGGTGTAATGTATCCCCGATGTAAGCGCTAAAGTGTATCAATTTAAATTTCATGTTGAGCGATAAAGCTTTGGCGTTGACACGTCCTTCTCCGTTCTATGTCTTCTAAATCCAGCACTATATCGTTCTCCCATTTCCGTCGTACTATTTGCACGCGTTACCCCCTATCCTCTCGCATGCTTTATATAATGTTGTAATACATTTAGCCCCCCCCTTTCCCTGACAATATGACTTGTTTTACGGGGTGCATTGGGGTACGTTCAGAAATCCTTCCTATACTCGCCTGCTACTTGCTGCCAGCTTTGCGTTCATCAAGAAACCTGCACTACTCATGTGCTATAGCAAACGGACACTTAAAACTAAAATACTCATCTTCTTCATACAGCTGTCCCAGCGTTCCATTTCCTTTGCAAGAGTTCTATCCCTCACCCACCCACACCAATGTCCTTCATTGATGGCGTTTCTCCATCCAGGCTATTGCTCTATGAACATGTACTTGTACCTTTCCAAATTCTTCGCATTGTTTGCATCTGCCTTGGTGACGCCCTTGCATCTTTACTGTTTAACAGTGGTACGTTTAGCAACTTCTGAGGGGCTATCATTGCTTCTAACAATTTCTTAACTGTTTCCTCCCTAGACCATATCACTGCGTACTGCAACTGTGCCGCCGCAGAGTAAAGCCAGAAATCGGGTGCCCTTATCCCCCCCCTCTTCATACGTGGCTCTTAGCGTCGGCAGCCCTATCCATGGGCATTTATCACCCCAATACAAGCTCTCCATCAACCTGTCCATCCTATGAAACTCTCTTTCGGGTATTGGTGTATGGACACCCTGGGACCTATTCGATAGGCATTATCCGCGTCTTATCAACTTCCTTCTTTCTCCTACTGCTCCTAAATACACCTCTCTGGCTCCTACGCCAGCTACCTCTTCCGCCACCTCTCTGGCACCCACCTCATCTTTTCTGGCCACTCTGCCACCTTCCTCCCCCTTTCTGGCACCCTCTCCAGCCCCTCAGTCTACTCTGCCATATCCTTCTTCCTCCACTGCCCACTATCGGGCCCCTCTACTACCTCTGCAGGGCATACCTCTGGTCTGTACCCCTCCACGGAAGTCTTTCAAATGTGGCCATCTGCTCCACGTCGCCAACTCTCGCTCCGCTGTCAAACACTTGTGCGACATCTGTCGCCGCCTGGATGTCCTCTGTCTCACCGAGACATGGTTCACGGCCAGCTCTGTTACGAGTTCTGACACTCTCCGCCCGGATGGTTCCACGATCCTCTCCGCACCCAAAACCAACCGTCCAAGAGATGGAGTAACTCTGATCTTTCTGCTTCTGTCATTCCTACTCCTCCTTTGAATGCCTGGTATGAAGCAGCAATCTCTCTGCTGGCCTCTCACCTACTGTGGCCACCATCTACAGGCCACCGGGCCAGGTTGCCCTCTTTCTCTCTGAGTGGGCCAACCTCGCCTCTCCTCTCCTCTCCTTGTCTCTACCTCTCAACTTTTCCTCCTTGGAGACCTCAACATCCATCTGGCTGCTTCTAACCCCTCCTAAGGGCTCATTTGTAATCTCTGCGACTCGCTTGCTCTTTCTATTCTACCCTCTGGCCGACACGCTCAGCCGGGCACACCCTAGATGTTCTCATTTCTTCTGACATCCCCTCTCCAACCCTCTCACTACTCCTCTCTCGGACTGACCCTACAGTCCCCTGCCTCTTTGCACTTACTTAGAACTGGCCACCTTGGTGGCACTTACTTCAGCTTTGCTTGCACTCTCCCTTTTCCCTTCCCCCGGCACTTCTCTCCCTTCCCCTTGCACAATCTTAATGACACAAGGCCTAGTAAGATTGTTTGGTTCCCCTTTGTCTTCCCCTTCCTTGTCCGGTCGCGCCTAGAAAAAAAAACTTGTGTACAGGCGCATTATAAATGACTTATCATATCAAATAGAAGTCTAGGGAGGGCCTCCATTTTAGACATGTTATAGAAGTGTCCAGTTTTTCTAGATTCTGTGTGACATTAGTTGCATATACTTCCTCTGCATGTACACTTGCCATGATGCCCAGGTAACCTAATGGCGACACTATGTCAGGGATACCAGCCCCGCTAGGGCCTCCTGATCAATACCCGGCATGCCATAGAGACATGACTACGACCAACCTATTTCATATCCCGAGAGCAGCCAAAATTCTTATATTGGCTACAGAATTTGCAGAAAGTGCCCCGCCGGGACCTTGACATACAGTAAGATATCATCTGCATACAATGACATTATATGCAACTGCCCTGATAGGATATATCCAACCTCGCCGAGCCTCTTATTCAGCAGACACAGCAGTGTCTCCATTACCAGAGAAAAAAAGTAGATAAGAGTGCAGACACCCCTGCCTCGTACCTCTACCAACAACCCAGCGTCCCGAGATTGCGCTATTTGTTTTAACTTCAGCATATAGTTCACTATACAATAGTTTGACCCACACAAGGAATGTTTCGCCCATCCTGAATTTTCAGAGCACCTCAGTCATACAATACCAATCGACACTGTCAAAAGCCTTGTGCAGCCCACCCATTGCCCTCCCTCCTTTACCATCCCTTCCATCATTGTGCTCCTCTGCAGAATGAGCCCAGTCTGACCTTCATATACTAGCTTGCACATCAACCTTGACAGCCGCTGAGCCAATATTTTAGCCTGTATTCAGCAATTACCAGAGACAATAGCTGGTAGATTCCCCTGGGTCCATCCCTCTATCAGCAGCAGTATTATTATTGATGCTTCCCACATTGTATGCAGCATTATTCCTTTCTCAATAGCGTCCATATACACCTCATGTAGTTTGGGAGCCAGTAAGACCTTATAAAATTCTATTGGTATGCCTTCTCCACCCGACGTTTTCCCCCAATTTGTAGGTGCTCTACAGCCCAGCAGAACTCATTGATCTCCAGAGGCTTGTCCAGCTCTGACCTTTCCACCTCTCCCAGTCTCGGCAACTCTGTATCTGCCAATATATCCCCAACCTGAGCCTCATCCTCCTGTTCACGCACCATTACACCCACACAGTTTTCTGACAGTAGTTATGCTGCCGCTCATTCGTTCCCTGCTGACCTGCCATGGCAGGGTTCTGCCTGGTTTGTCCATTTCTTCATGGATCATACTCACATAGGCTGCATATTCTATCTTACCAATGTGTTCAAAGTCCACATACAGTTGCTCCCTTTTGGCTGCTAGTGCACTCTCCAACATCCCATCCATAGCTACCTTCTTCTCCAGTTCCACAATCTCCCCTTCCAGTCGTCTTTGCCTTACAAGTAGTTGATTGAGACCACACAAAGTGAATCTACATACCCCTCTCTCATGGGAACCTTAAAGGCTTCCCATATTGCACCCTTGTCATCCACCGACCCATCATTACACCCGAAAAACTCCTCTATTGCCTGCTGTAGCATACGCATGTTCGCCCCATGGTTTGTTTGTTTGTTTATTTATTTCTATAGCGCTCCGGACCCAGGAGTATAGGGGCGCTTAGTCCAAGTTTACAAGGCACGGTACAGGGTAATAAACAGTGAAGCTAGAACAATTTAAATAGCAGTTATATACAGGCAGTGAGGGTGAAAGCACCCAATAGTAACATAAGTGAGGAATAAACAGTCAATACATTATATAGCTAGGTCTGACTTCAAAGTTGGCTATTTGTCAGAAGCCACCCAATGACCAGTTTCCTGAATGACTGGAAGGAGTTGGATGCTTTTATGCTCAGTGGCAAGGAGTTCCAGAGTTGGGGGCGAGGACAGTAAAGCTCGAGCCTCCGGCTCTTTTGGAGTTAAATCTGGGCACTGTACGGCATAAGGTATTGGAGGATCTAGTGGTTCTAACGGACGGTTTCATGGCGAGTTTGTTGGTCAGGTATGGGGGTGCTAGATTGTTGAGAGCTCTATACGTCAGGCAAAGTGTTTTTAGGTTGATTTTATGTTGGATGGTGAGCCATCTGCATGTAGTTCTGGTGGCCGAGATGTGCTCACGTCTGGGGATATTTAGCGCTGCCCTAAGTGCATTGTTTTGAAGGACTTGGAGCTTGTTAATTGACGCTTGATTGGCACCTAGGTAGAGGCTATTGCAATAGTCTAGTTTCGATTGTATAAGGGCTCTGGATAGTATGAGGCAACTGTTAGGGGAGAGAAATGGTCTACAGGCTCTAATGAGTTTTCCGGTATATGCCGTGGCTGAGGCGGTAGCATTGATTTGTTTGGTGAAGTTAACGTTGGCATCAAGATAGAAGCCAAGTGTTTTCACATTTTTGGCGACCGGGATGGTGTTGCCATCGATAATGATGTTAGAGTAGTTAGGACTTAATTTTTGTAGGTTATTCGGTGAGCCAACAATGAGCAGTTCGGTCTTCTCGTCATTGAGGCAGAGGCCATGTGTGGCCATCCATGCATGAATGACGGAGAAGATTTCATTGATCCTGGCTACATCAGTATCGTAGTTGCCCGAGATAGTGAGGAGTATCTGGGTGTCATGCGCGTAATTTGTGTAGATGACACCCAGGCGGTCCAGTTTATCGAAGAGGGGCTTTGTAAAGATATTGTAAAGGGTGGGTGAGACACATGATCCTTGTGGGACACCACAAGATATGGGGATAGGGTCTGCTGCTGCCTCCAGAGAGAAGACCCTCATAGTTCTGTTGGCTAGGAAGGACTGTATCCACGAGACAGCAGAGGGGGAGAAGTGGGCGGCAGAGGAGAGGTGGTTGCAGAGTATTTTATGGTCAACTAGGTCGAAGGCCGCTGAGAGATCTAATAGGAGAAGGATGGCAGCCTTGCCCTTATCTTTGATTTCGTCAATCTGACTTTTAAGGTCGACAAGGGCAGTTTCTGTTCCATGCTGAGGCCGGAAGCCAGACTGACGCAATCCAAGTAATTGGTTAGACTCTAGGTAATGCTGAATTTGCAGGTAAGCAACTCTATCGAGTATTTTTAGCAAGAAGGGAACAGTTGTAATGGGCCTGTAATCTGTGGGGATGGAAGGATCCAGAGTCTGTTTTTTTAGTAGTGGGAGGACCCATGATTGTTTCAGATTGTTGGGTACCGAATTAGTGGAGAAGGATGCGTTTATGAGCTTGGAAATGAAGGGGGCGAGGTCTCTAGCAGCATCTTTTATGATCTGTGCAGGGCAACGGTCCTCTTTACAGTTTGATGGTTTGAGGGAGGTTATAATTTTTTGCACTTCAAGTGCGGTTACGTTTTTGAAGGTGAATCCCTGGGTGGTGTTAGGGGTGGTAGGTGAGCTGGGCATGATGGGGCTAAAGGTGGGGCTGCTATTAGAGAGTTGAAGTCTTTTGTTTTCGATTTTAGTTTGTAGGTCGGTAATTTTGTTTGCCAGGGCATCTTGGATATTTGTGCACCAAGATTGGTCCTTCACAGACGAGTCCATAGGTGGGTTGGGGTTTTCTAGCTCCTTCAGGATAGTGAAAGCTCTTTGGTACTGGAGCTGGCATTACTTATTCTTGTGTTGTAGGCTTCCTTTTTTGTGCAGATAATTTCTTTTTTATAGAGGGAAGATGCATTTATGAGATTGACTTTATGTTCCGCGGAAGGGTTCTTTTTCCAGAGGGTCTCCATTTTGGACTTATTTTTTCTTAGTAATTTGAGTTCTGGAGTATACCAAGAATTGAGGTGTGCTTTAGGTTTACTTTTACGTAATTTTAGTGGAGCAACACGGTCATAGCATTGGTCATGACGTTATTGTAGGTGTCTACTAGAAGGGTAGGGTCTGATGTGTTAGGGATCATGTTAAGGGTAGGTAGAACCAGTGGGATGAGGGCTTCAGCGGTGATGTTCCGTTTGTTTCTCGTCAGGCATGCTGGTGCAGGCGGGTGTTGTCTGTGGAGGGGGTTGTTAGTACTAATGTCGAATGAGAGTAGGAAGTGGTCAGTCCATATCAGTGGTTGTGGGTCCCTGCAGATGATGTTGCAGTTATGGGCAGCAAGCCAGTCTAGGGTTCTGCCTTTTTGATGTGTGGGTAAGGTGTTAAGTTGAGTGTAGTTGTGTTCACCAAGTACATTGGCGAGGGAGGAAGCTGGAATGTCATGAGGGTCATTGTAACCCAGGTTGAAGTCACCGAGGATAATATTCTGTGATAGAGGTTTGGATTTTTCGGCTATGAGGGTGGTTATGTCTTCTTCGAATGAACCTATGGGCCCAGGGGGTCTGTATAATAGGTCCAAGGTAATGGAGTTCTTGGGGGAAGTTTGAATTTTGATGGATAAATATTCGCTGGACTTTAGAGGAGGGGCGGTCACCGGTCTAATGTCAAGCGAGGATTTGAAAATGAGTGCTACACCTCCTCCACGGGCATCCGGTCTGTCGGCCCTGAGGATGGAGTAGTTGTCTGGAACTGCAAGAGATAGAGAGGGGCCTGCTGCAGTATGGAGCCAAGTTTCTGTGGTGGCGAGGAAATCCAGGTCTGCTGAGCAGATGATGTCTGCAATTTCCGTAGGGTGGGCCACAAGGGATCTAACATTGAGTAAGGCTCCTTTGAGTGGCACAGAGTTTGCAATGGTGTTTTTATTGGTGATTTTAGTGATATGATTTGTGGTCATTTTGCTAAGTACGGTAGGGAGTCTACAACCTAGTCTGTCGTTACGGGTCATGATGTTGGGGTAGGCTACAGGGCAATGTTCAATCGAACTGCGCAAGTTTAGGATGTTGTCAGAGTGGTCATCTGTAACTAGGCTGAGTGGGGTATTACCTAAAGTAACGCTCGTTTTAGTAATAGGGTCTATGGATGCGCTGTGGGAGAAAGGAGGTAGGGAAGGTAGGGGTGTAGGGCAAGGAATGGGGTGATGTCTAGGACAGGCAAGCTTAGAGAGTCCATTACTGAATGGGATATAGCTATTTCTACTGCATGGTGTGCAGTCAGGCATAATGCAAAAGGGGAACATGATGAGTATTAGCCAGGCTGGCATAGTTTGAGTGTGGATTTGGGTAGTATCTGGCTAGCAACCAGAGGGCCCAACACAATGTGGTCTAGTAGCCAATGGCCAACACCCGCCCCCCACGCACGCCATTCCACCAAGTTGGCGACTACATGCAAATTTGCAGTCATATAACTGCCAGTGATGTCACTTCCTGTATTTGTCACCCCCCGCCCCCCAAATTCATAAGTCAGCTCCCCTGGTAAGATGCAGCACCCAAGCAGTATCAAGAGATGAAAAGTTGGTAATGAATCCAATTTCTAGCATCTACGGGCAGGAATTTAAAACGATTTGATTTTGCATTTAGAGAAAGAGAAAAGACGGTGTGAAATTACACAATGAAAACGTTGCCAAAAACGTGTTCAGTTAAATAAACAGCTTAGCAGAGGATGGTTTCGATCCATCGGCCTCTGGGTTATGGGCCCAGCACGCTTCCGCTGCGCCACTCTGCTCCTGTGCTCAACGGCTGCTTGTTTGTCTGATCAGCGCCATTTGCAGCGTTTTGTTGTATGACGTGGAGGAGGCGTTGCTCTACTACAGCATATCAGGCAGTTATGACTTTGTATTATTACTATATTCAAGTGAAGAGAGCGACATGTCCAATCCGTGTCCAGCTGCCAATCTTAACACTAGCGACAAGGTTGTCCTGCTCTGTGGTCGTGAGGAAGAGAAGAGGATTCGGCTTGGCCCAGACGAAAACCGCCCACTGTCTACGGCGGAGGGCCTTCCTGAGGTGTGTGCAGCCCCATCGTGAAGCGGAAGGCTGGGGAGAGCAACAGGCACAGCGTCCACCACACTCAGGTTAGAGCGGAGCGTGGCGTAGTGGAAGGAGGCAGGGGCCATAAGTGCCTCAGCCTTAACCTCCAAGTTCGAATCAGGTTTCTGTTACGCGTCCACCAGAGAGTGGCCAGCATAGGCGCATGGTCCGTCAGTGACCTGTCAAGATTATTCAGTAGCCTCCAATGTGGCCACCTCCCCCCTCCTGCAAGAAGACAAAATCTATTCTACTGTATGCCCCATGTGCTGTTCAGTAAAAAGAGTATCCCCTCTCCGCCGGGTGCAAGTGGCGCAAGACCTAAGTAAGCTTATGCTCCATCACTGTATTTAGTAATGTTTTAGTCGCAAACCCCAGTGCTCTCCTAATCCTAGACATGTCTAGCTCAATGTCAAGATGCAGTTGCAGTCACTCATCCATATGACCTCAAGTGCCGCACAATGGCACAATAGTGCTGAGAGCAGAGTAAAAAAGTCGGGGCTACCTATGTGCATAGCAGTGCTGTCATCTTCAGTCCAGTTTTCCAGTGACCATGACATACCGCCCCTGCTTTATCACGCTCTAGTGCTTCCAACTGCCATGGCACAGTATTGTGCATTCAAATGAAGACCACCCTGGCCGACGAAGTGAAGGAAGAGCTATACACATCCCCTCGCCATCTTATGCCCAAATTTGCATGTTCCGCATCTATGAGGCGCATTTTCTGTAGCATGGCAATATCAACATTTCGTCTGCAGACATATGACATTATTCTAGCCTTCGCCACCACCCCATTAATCGCTTTCACATTCAGAAGTAATAGGTTTCAGCTTCTCCATCACACACGGTTTCTAAGTAACTCCTGCCCTGGCAGCATGTTGCTTTGCCCTATTATCGTTCGCTACCCAGCAGTGTGTCCGACCCTTCCTCCCAATAAAGCAACCATGGTGCTTAAACAAGCCACCTCATCAAACTCCCCCCTCCCTCCTGTGTATCGATTACGTCCACAACTTGCATGCCACAATAACACTGTTAGCAATTTCCAACTCATAACCCTCTCCCCCAACTCCAAAGCCACCACCCTTGCAGCTTTTAAATTCAATTTAAGCATTCCTACAGAAACGCACATGCCCAGTCGGTCCTCTACCACTGAACATATGGGAGAATACCACTGGCCCTATGCCGCTAGGGGAGGGCAGCACAACTTAAGAGCCACAAGTGTAATACGCTTTCCTGCATAGACTAAAAAACATAAAATGGCCCAGATGTTATTACCCGCCATGCCTATGACACTGACATATGTAGTTTCAATGACCTTGCCCCACTCCACATCTCACTCACCTAATGCAACTCAACAAATGTTTGTTTCGATGTAATGCATTGCAGATTTAGCATAATCAAAAAATTGCCATTTGCCCTCCACATCAATGCGCAGTCTCGCCGAAGAAAATGGTGCATACAAGATCTTCTTGGCCCTTAACCTCCTCAAATGTCTTCCTAGGTTTCTGCGTCTCAATGCCGAAGTCCGGGTAAAAGGACAGTATATTACCATCGAGCACCACGTTCCCTTGTGCTCAAGTCAGTTACAACAGCTTAAACATGCCACGATATTGCAGCAGACGAATCATGATGGCGCGAGGAAACGCTCCCGGCGGTGGTCTCAGACACACCACGCAGTGCGCTCTGTGCACGTGTATGCCCTGCAGCTCTGTCCCATTGGCAAACGGTGTTGTCAGCAGTGACTCCAAATACACTTCCATATTGCCTTTCTGTGTGCCCTCAGGGAGCCCCAGCAGCCTGACATTGTTCATTCTAAACCTGTCCTCCAAGTAACCCAGCTTGAGCACCTGCAGCCTACTCACTTGATGTAGTTGGGTCAGCTACTTTCCGTTTATGTTCCCATTGTCATCCAGCGCCGATACTCTTCTCACCAGTTCATTTGTTCTCTCACAAGATTTCCCCACATCCTGCCTCAATTGTGCCATTGACAACGACAGTGAGTCTATTTTGTCTGCTATTTGCTTGTTACCTTCCATAATTAGTGCCTTGAGCTCTGCGCTAGATGGGCTGCACACCAGGCCGTCAACCGCCTCCACCACCCCCTGCTCCATCATCCCCCATGTGGTTGTGCTTTTGCGTGGTTTCAGAGAAGCTCAGCTCCAGTGGGCCACGTGTCACTAGCATGTTTATAACTCCAATTAAATCATTAACTCTCTGAGGAATACTTCGAAAAAACACTGGCAGGCACTGAGTACAAAGTTTGATGGTAAAACTAGATTAAAGCAAGCTCAAAAGATTTTCCATGAGAAGGTTTTATGGGAGCGGCAGAAACTGGGTGAGAAAGGCTATAGGGATTAGAATGGTCATGGGTGGGCAAATAACCAAACACCTACAAGCTTTGTGTCCCTCCTCATGTGACATTTCTCCCAATCTGTACTCTAATGCTGTCGTTTTGGCTTCTTATAAGTGGTGCAAGCGCCACCTAATACCCCGAACTATAAAAGAAAACTCGCCATCGAGGCATTCACCATCAAACACAAAATCATTCAAACCATCAATCGCAAAGAGGCTTTATTTTACACCAGTGACCCAGGTCAACATTCCATACATTGTTTTTCAAAAGCTTGATTTCCAGATGACAAAATACACAAACCAACTCAGCCAGACTTGTAATACATAATTCCAAATTGCACTACACAGAACCAACACTTCATACTCAATTGTCAGAAGCAGACCCAAGGCTCAAATTCAAAACCAAGCCCACAATTCATAAATACTTAATTGACAATACCTGTCCCTTACCCCCAGCAACAATTACATCCTACATTCTTCCACGCAATTTCAAGGCTGACTCCAAGTACATTATGGAAGACCCACTCTACAAGAAGAAAGCTTCCAAAGGGAAACAATTCGCAGTTGCACCCCACACCCCCAAATCTGGAAGTCTCGATTTATGCGGTATTGAAAACCATACTTCATGCAAAAGCAAAAAAAAACCCACACACACTGCTTTCAAACAAGGATAAAGATCATTATAACCATCACCCTCAGCTTCAGCTCTGACATCCAAACCCAAATCCATTACCCACAATAAGCAAAGTACTTTAAATTTGAAGGAAAACAATAAAATAAAAAGAATTGCTATAAATAATATACAATTCAGCACTCAATTATGACAACAGCAAACTTACAGTAACCATAGATTTATTATTTTTCTTTTGATCCTCATCTGATGGGAAGAGTTCCATCCAGAGACTTAGCAAAGTGAAAAGGTTCACTTTTGAAAGTCTTGGCGTCTGTCCTGCAGAAACAAAAACAATACAGAATTATTCATTATGTTTGTTCTGAAGAAATAACAGAGAATAAAAACAACACTATATTTTCTATGAAACGACTGCAGGGGTGCTGAACCAAGTGTGTGAGACAAGGAGAACCAAAGTGAAAGGCTCCAAACAAACATCTGCCATTTTGTTGATTAAAACTGTATGCAAAGTGAGGTAAAGTATGACTGGACTCGAAAGTGCAATTTTTGTTGGTTTTCTGAAAACCCTATCATGAAGTACACCATTTTTTTAAATGTAATCTTTTTATTAAAAGATGAACCTAACCAAAAGACATTGCAAATTATAACAGTATGACATTCAATACAAAGGCATCATGCGCATGTGTGCCTCAAATTTAGCCGTACTAATGAAAAAAATACCCTCTCCTTCCCCCAACATCCCCTTTCCCCCTTTGAGCACCAATCATAGAGCAATCACCATAGTAATAGGCAGACAGACTACTACAACGTATCCTTTTACAACCACCAGTTATATCAAAGGAAGGTCTTTTGCTTTTTTTTATTTTTTTTTTTAGCTGCTCTCCCTTGGCAGCCCTCTGCCAGGCAGCCCCCCCTTAGGCGAAGGGCCCCCAGGCAAAGGGCGGCTCCCTGATTAGCGGCTCCTTGTTGTGTCTGCAGGTGTCCGCAGGGTACGCCGGTCGCCTGCTGCCACACGGCCTTGTCCTGTCCCCACCTCCCCCCTCCTACTTTCATCCCTAGCGGACCCACAAACCTGTTGTGTGGTTTCCAGTCTTCTTATTTGCTCCATTTAAATACCTATAATATGCACTGGCTAAGTATTTAAATTGGATTGCTGAACCTAGGCCTTTCTCCCTCTATTCAGGATTCTCAAATTTAGGTGTCTCTTATCCTGTATAATATGCACTGGCTAAGTATTTAAATTGCATTGTTGGACCTAGGCCTTGCTCCCTCTATCAGGATTCTCAAATGTAGGTGTCTCTTATCCTGTATAATATGTACTGGCTAAGTATTTAAATTGCATTGTTGAACCTAGGCCTTTCTCCCTCTACTCAGGATTCCGCTCTCATTTTTGCTGTCTCGTCTCTCCTATTGTATTGTGCAATATGTTCGCTCTGTAAATCTGAGTGGCGTCATCCTGTCCTATTGTGCAACTTTCCTGCCTCTTGCTCTTGTCTGCCTATTCTAGTGCCCTCCTCCAGTACCTCCACCTCTCTCCTCTCTCACCTACTCTATGGTGCTCTCTGTCTCTCCAATCTTCTCAAACTGCTTCTCAATTGACTATCCTGACCTCCTCACTAAATCTGGTAGGAAAAAGTTTAAAAAGGACATCCTGGTGTCCAACCCAGACCTCCCTATCGTTGACACCTATACCAGTGCCTCCTCCAGGGAAACTCTCACCGACATCCTCTTTGTCGTGCCTTCTCATGACTTATGGACCCTTCATATGGTCTCTGTGCTCTCTCCTTTCTCCTCTTCTCCCATTAATGGTGGCACCCGCTGGGACGCCCTCCTGGCCCCCTTCCTTTCCTCTAAGGTCATCATTAATGTTTACTCAAATGGGACCGTGTTGGTACAAGGCCCTCAGGCCAACCTTCACCTCTTTGATAGACGCTTCCCATACCTCATCAACTTCCTTTCTTCTCCAGCTGTCCTCCTTCCCCACTTTCCTTGGCTACGTTGCCCTGCCCCTCCCTCTCTGCCCCCTCTACACCTCCGCAGGGCGTACCTCTGATCTGTACCCCTCCCCGGAAGTCCTTTTAGGATGGCAACCTTCTCCTCACTGCCACTCTAAACTCTCGTTCTGCTGTCAAGCACTCCTCTGATATCTGCCGCCTCCTTGAAGAACTTGACCTCGATGTCCTCGGTCTCACTGAGATTTGGTTCATGGCTAGCTCTGTCATCAGCTTTGACACACTCCTACCCGATGGCTACAAGATCCTCTCCGCTCCCAGGCCTTTCCGCTCTGGTGGTGGTGTGGCCCTCATCTTCCCCGAGTGGTTTCCTGCCTCTGTCATTCCTACGCAGACCTACTCCTCTTTTGAATGCTCGTCTGCAGGCTTTCTCTCTCTCCTAGCCATTCCCTTACTGTGGCTACTATCTATCGGCCACCTGGTCAGATTTCTTCCTTCCTCTCTGAGTGGGCAGACCTTATCTCCTCACTCCTGGCCTCAACCACTGAACTCCTCCTTCGTGGAGATTTCAACATCCACCTGGATGCCTCTTGTACCCCCTCTGCACTCTTCCGCGACCTCTGCGACTCTCTCTCACTCACCATTCTCCCCTCAGGCCCGACTCATTCTGCAGGGCACACTCTCGATGCTCTGATCTACTCTGACCTTCCCCTCTCTGTCCCCCCTCTCCATTCCTCTCTCCTGGAGTGATCACTTTCTCCTATCCTCCCACCTCACCCTCCCCACCCTGCAGGCCAAGCCACCTCCATCACTGCCACCCACCTTCTCGGTCATTCGATCCATCAAGCGCGTGTCAGTTGAGGCTTTCGCTTCCACCTTCTTAGCCCCTCCTCCCCCTTTGGCTGACTCTCACCCTGACACAGCCCTCTCCACTCTTCTATATCTGATACTCTTGATATCCTTGCCCCCGTCATGAGAATCCGCCTGAAGCCCAAAGCCAAGTGTAACTCCTGGTATGACTCAGACCTCGTCACCCTAAAACGCAAGTGCAGGGTGGCCGAGAGGAAATAGCATGCTTCATGTTCATCCTCCGACAAACTGGCCTGCCGCCTAGTACAAAGGCAATACCGGCTCTCCGTCCTCACCAAGAAGAGAGCTCATATCCAAGCCCGCATCTCTGCGGCATCTAACAACTCGGCTGAACTCTTTAAAATCTGCAAGGATCTGGCCAATCCCGCCGCAGTCTCGACCTCTCCTGTCCCCTCCCAGGCCCTCTGCACGGCTCTGGCTTCTCACTTCATTTTTAAAACTTAGGACATCCTGTTTTCACTCTCCTCCTATCGCCTCCCTCCCCCTATCGCCTGCTCCTCCTCTGGTCCATCTGCAGCCACCCCCCCTCCCTCCTCCTCTTCCTTTCCCCATTTCTCTGCCGAAGATGTTTCTAGACAAGTCCGATCTATGAAAGTCTCGTCGAAACAGGTGCACCCCTGTTCGTCCAAAACCATCAAGGACCACATCGACTCCCTGGCTCTTGCCCTGGCTGATTTCTGCAATCACTCCTTCGGCACGGGAGTCTTCCCATCCCTGCTGAAGCACTCCCTTGTGCACCCTCTTCTTAAGAAGCCCTCTGCCGACCCCTCCTGCCCGGCTAACTATCGCCTAATCTCCATCACTCCCTTCCTGGACAAGCTCCTGCAGAAACTGGCCATCTCCCAGCTTAATCTCCACACTGAATCGGTTGGTTGTCTCCATGACCATCAGTCTGGCTTCAGAGCGGCCAGAAGCACGGAAACTGCTCTCCTGAACATCCGTGAAGACCTGCTCTCCAACCTCGACCCCAACACCCCCTGCGTCCTCATCTTGCTTGATCTCTCTTCTGCCTTTGACACTGTCAACCATGCCATCCTGCTCAACCGCCTCTGTGATAACCTGGGTATCACTGGTCAGGCTCTGGCTTGGCTGACTTCCTTCCTCTCCGACTGACCCTCCCAGGTCCAACTTGGGTCTTTCCTCTCCGATATCTTTTTCTCTACCTGTGGTGTCCCCCAGGGATCTAACCGCTCTCCCTGGCTTTTCAACCAATACCTGGCACTCCTTGCCCACCGCATTGCCGCTCCCTGCCCCAATTTTCAGTGCTATGCGGATGATACCCAGCTCATTTTCAGGCTACCCTCGGCCTCCTCCTCTCCTTCTCTCATCTGTGACTGTCTGTCTGCTCTCCAGGAGTGGTGTGCAGCCAATGACCTCTGCCTTAATGCCAGTAAGACTGAGATTCTACTCATCGGCACACCCACTCCCTCCTTCCCTGCAACTCTTTGGCCTGCCTCTCTGGGCCCTCTTCCTGTTCCCACCTATAAGGCAAAAAACCTTGGGGTCATCTTCGACTCCACACTTTCCTTTTGCCATCACATCTCTGACGTCTCCACTTGCACCTCCTCAGAGGTATTCTTCCCTTCCTCACCTTCCCCCAGAAGCTCACTGTCTCCAGAGCCCTGGTTCTCTCTAGGCTGGACTACTGTAACAGCCTCTATCTAAATCTGCCTGCCTCTACTCTACGCCCTCTGCAATTTATCCAGAACAGGACTGCCAGACTTGTCCTTGGCCTCAAGCCCAGGGATCGCATCTCTCCAGGACTGAAATCTCTGCACTGGCTCCTGGTGGCTGCGAGGATTAAATTCAAAACCCTTTGCATTGTCCACAAGGCCTTCTGGGGGCTGGGGCCGAAATACCTCCAACTCTCTCTGCCTAAATATCTTCCTTCCCGAGCTCTTCGCTCATCCGACTCCAACTCCCTCAGGGTCAGCCACTTCTCCAAGCAACGAGTTGGTGGTAGATCTCTCTCTTCAGCAGGGGCCTCCCTCTGGAATAGCCTTCCTACCTCCCTGAAACATGAGGAGAACCACCTCCAGTTCCGGAAGCACCTCAAAACCTTCCTCTTTGCTTCTGCTTTCTCTCTTCCTCTCCCCTGCTGATTCCTGGCTGAAACTGCACTGGTTACACGGCCTCCCTCTCTGCTCACAGGCCCGGCCCAGTCAGTTGCTCACCTGCACTGCCTCCCTGCCTACCCTGCACTTGGAGACTGTTTCTGTACCCCTACAATCCCCCTACCCGCACTTACCTTGCCACTTGCTGGCCATTATTTATACTTACCCGTTATCCCATGTATTGCACTTTCCCAACCCCCTGCACCCTCGCACTTTTCCCTTTCCTCCTTCCCATGCACTTGCGCGATCTGTATGACACCCGGCCTAGTAGGATCGTTATCTTTCCTCCCCTGTTCCCCCTCCCTTGCCTCGTCGCGCCTTGAAACACTTGTGTATAGGCTCATTATAAATGCCATATCATATCATATCTCCATTAAGCTACTGATTTGATCAGCACGTGCGGTAGATAGCGACTTTCTCAAGCCGGCTCGTTCAGCATGAAGGTTGTTGGATAAGAAGCCTCGCCATTTCCGTTTATCCAGTGCATCTACCGACTTCCATCCTATTAGGGTGGCCTTCCTAGCAGATACTAGCACTGTGCATATGAATTTGTGTTTTGTGGGATCATCGTGCCACTCCTCACTATTGAGGCCAAAAACTATTGCAATCAGGGTGACAGCGAAATCACAATTTGTAATTCTAGCGAGACATCGCATTATCATCTCGCAAAATGGTTGAATACCTGGGCATGTCCAGAATATATGTGGCCTGTGGATCCCATCTCCCCGCATTGTCTCCAGCAATTAGGTGCCAGTATGAGACCCATAGCATACAGTTTAGAAGGGGTGCAATGTGCAAGCTGCAGAATTTTGTATTGCATCTCTCTGCGTTAAGAGGTGTCCAGTAGTCTCAAAGGCGCTATAGAGGTCTTCAGCGTACAGTGGTGTTGCAAGATCTTCATCCCACAGTTCAGCTAGTGTTACGTTTCTTTGAAGGTTATGTGGTATGTAAAAATTGTAGGCAGTCCGAAGTTCCAGGGAACTCCGACACATCCCATCCGAATTCTGCTTCGCAAGGTGATGGTTCTTTAGCCCTAGATTCTACCATAGTGAATCTGGATAAAATTGATTGTATGAAATTATAGGTCAGCCAGTCCTGAGGGGCCAGACCGAGTTTATCACAAGCCTTTGGGAATTGCAGTCGGAACGATCCATCACTTGGTACCTTGTCCCAGGAGGCGATTTGCCGGACTTGTAGCTGTGAGGGGGGCCAAAGGACACACAAGAACAAACACATTGACAATGGGTGTCAGCCCAATGCAAAGAGCATTGGCCACTCTAAACGTGGTCCCAATACAACTTGAAAGGAGCCAGCGTTGTGGGAATCGGAACTGACCCAAGGAGATCTATCATGAGCCCATGGCAGCCATTCCACCCCAAAGTGGGTCAAGCGGAGGTGGCGAGAGATGGTACACAGGCAATGTCCAGTCCATTGATATGGGTGAACACCCATTTGATCATTCAACAAGTAGATTGTGCCAGGGGAGGGATGTCTCACGCCTCCCCAAGTAATCCAAGAAATAGCTGTTAATGCAAAAAATGATGTAGGGAAATATTATGTAAATCCCTCATCCTAGCCGGAGGGACCACAACATGAATAAGCCCAATAATTACCTCTGGTGGGTCGTGGGGTAGGTGGTGGGTTCCATTTTGATAAACGTATTCAGGTGCTGGAGGCCAAGATCTATTCTGCTATATTGTACGCCAGTGAGACCTGGGGAAGCGTGAGCTGATCTTCCTTGGATCGTATCTCATATATTTAATTGAGAAAGCTGTTGGGTCTGACGTCCAGTACTCCGGGGTCTCCCCTTGCTTTGGAGACCATGTTTTAAATATTGGCGTTCAGGCTGAATTTAGGTTTTTAGAGTTTTTTTCGCAAAGTATATTCTGTCTTGTTGGTGACCCCTACTATTGTGAATGTGAGCAAAGAATTAGCAAATGCTGCGACATATGCTATTTACCCCTGGCATAAGAGGTGTTCCATCTTGTTCAAAAAAATGGGGAATTGCTTTTGATGAATTAAGGGGTGGCTCTATTACAAAACAACAATTGCTTACAAAAGCCATAAGTAGAAACTTTGATCTTGCGATGAATAGCATGGAAACCATACTCTCACTGGGTCACTTGATGAGGGTTCGCTGCATCTACTGTGAGAATTTTTCATTAAGTGGCATTCGTTCCCTGGTGCAAAGGCGCATCATTGCAATGGTGCGGCTGAATGCCTTACCACTGAGGGCCCAGAAGACGTAGTTTTTCAACACAAAGCGTTGCACTTGTGGAAGTGGGGCTGATGAGGATCGACTCAATTTTTTATTTATTTGCCACACATTTTTAGACCCGAGACGTCTATGGTCGAGAAGTCATTTTAGCGTCAATAATATCTATATCTGATGCTATGAATTTCGTCTTGTCTTGTGTTGATGGTCGTTTTATTAATGATTTATGAGAGTATATTACTGCAGCCTTTAAACGTATGGCAAGAAAATTTTAGGTGTTTTAACTTGCTTATTTTTTATTAATGTTACCTTATATTTTAACTTTATTGTTGTTAATAGCTTGAACTGTATTGTATTTAAATTGTCGTTAATGGTGTAAACCTTCAGGAATTTCCAAGCCTCCTTGGGGTCCTGGCAGGAGTGCCAATGTCTATCAATTTGGATATTCCAGATTGCCGGAAAATATAGATAGGGGCGATGGTCAGAGTTCTGCAGTGCGTTAAATATCGAGTAGAAGTGTCTCCTGTGTCGCGAGACCTCCACAGAGTGATCACTGAACTTCCGGACTGTTGTATAGTCGACACATATAGGGCTGCCGCACAATATGCTATTAAGATAACTATTTTGTGCTGAAAATTAAGAAGACAGAGCGCGATGGTTGTGGTTTGGGAACAGCTGCGCGATGAGTGTACTTGATAGTGAGGCTACGTGGGTCAGGCAGATTGAGTTTGTCCCGAAATAAGTTATATAGGTAACTTTCAATGTCTGACCCCTCCTGGTTCTCAGAGATCCCCACGAGTCACAGATTGCAGCGTGACCGGTTCTCCTGGTCCTTAGCCTTTGCACCAGACATTGTACTTTTTTAATGAGTCGACATCCGTTGCCGTGGATTCATGGTCGTATTCGAGTGCACGTATGAGCTGTACATCTGTGGTCTGTTCTGCCTGCAGGTCCAGATGGCCACTGATGTCCTTGAGCTCCTTTATTATATCCTGCACCGTGCTGTGCGTCTCTTGCGTGCGTTGGCCTAGGTTTTTCATTTCGGCCAAGATAGCCTGCAGTTGTGTGGGGCTATCCATTGTTTCCCTGCGCCTCATCGACCTTCATGCAAGTATTGGATCAATGGCCTGGGTGCTCCGAGTCTCCGCCTACGAGTCCGATGAGAGCTGGGACATAGTCCGCAGGGCCCAGTGCCACAGCCTGTTGATATATGCTGGTTCAGGTGGGCCCAACTACACACACAGGACCTGGTTGCAGCGGTGTGTGCAGGTGAGTAGAAGGGAGTATAACTGACTGAGGTGGTATCCTAGGGCAGGCGACACCGCTATTGTGGCACCAGGTGTGTGCTATAGGGCATGGAGTCCTAGGTACTGCTCCATCAGGTGTTAGGTGGAGCACTGCAACACTTCGATCAGCAGTGGCAGCCTGGCCAGGGCACATGCAGGTCAGCTCACCGGCTCTCAAATGTACACATTAAGTATTTAGTATGGTTGGAGGTGTGGCCAGGGCTCACAGGGTGAGGTCGCAAAGTGTCTGAGCTCCCGCCTCGATCCCCTAATTGATCTTGAAACGGGTGTTACATGAAGCTTTGGCAGAATTTGCTAGCACGCCTGGAGAGTGGCCAAAGGAGAGCATGGACTGTGTGCCTCCCCTGGACAATTGAAACCAGAGAAGCCTGGGTGAGGGCACTGAGGCATGCACCCGGAGTGACATTCCAAAATGGCGGCTGCAAGGCCATAGTAAGGGGGAAAACAGCCTGCTAGCGGCGAGACCAGAGAGCGGAGGTGCCCCTTGTATCCAGCCTCCCTGCCCTTGCTGCAGCTGGCGGCCCCATTAGCATGTTGCGGCTGGACCTGGCTGCCCGGCTGGCACTCCGGCTTGCGGCACAGTCCACAGTAGTCTACCAGCCGGAGGAAGATGAGGAGAGGGCTGTGACGTCTTCCTGGGTGGGAAGGTGAGGGACACAGGGTCGCTGGCCAAGCGGTCTCCCTCCCACCCCACTGGAGGAACAGGAGCTCCACCCTGAGGGACAACGCCTGCTGCCCCGGTGCGGTGAGTGCATAGCCCACATTCTGTACGCCTGAGATTGCACCCACCCTCAGTGGCACTGAGGGGGAAGTTGGACTTCCACCCCCTGCCCCTTTTGTTTATTCTTTCTGATTTGGCTGGTGAGCCAGAGACGACACTGTGAGACAAGGTGCTGGGACTGTGAGGCCCTCTGTACACAGTGGGCCCCTCGTTGAACACGGAGGGTGGTGAGTTCCACTAAGGAACGTTACCTGGTAAAGTAGGGGTGAGGAGTGGTGCCAGCTTTGGACACTGGTGCTAGGGAGAGACCTGTGGAATGAGCCTGGGTGCCGCCCGCCCACCATACTGCGATCCATGCAAAGAGTGCTGGGCACATAAAGCACCAATAGAGGAACATGCTGGAAAACTGATACCTGGACACCTGGAGAAGGGGAACTGCTCCTTAGAAGTCGAGGGAAACAGGTGGTGCTGTGGGCACCGGTAACGTATGGACAATTGGTGAGACATGAAGCATAACTAAGGCTCGATATACTGAGAAGCGACTAGAGAGGGCATCCAGAAGATCCTGCTGGAGTAACAAGGGGGAACTGCAGTGAGGCCTGCGCGACCCTGGAGCTGATTTTGAGGGCTATAGGGGAGAGACACACAGACCGCTGTGCCCCCATACACTGGACAAACTTAGCTTAGACATTGCCTTCAGATGCCAGGCAAGGGCAAAAAGGGGAAAGCCAGGCAAACTGTCATGGAGGCCTACACGCACAAGGATGGGAACCGCCCGGCACGGCAGAAGGACAGGGCAACACCAACTATTACGCCACAAACTGCTGTGCAGGACATTAGCCCAATACTTGCGACTACAGCTGAACTGAAAACGGCAATGGAATACAAGATAGACTCTGTAATCGTGGATGTGGGGATGCTCCGCCAAGACGCCCGTGCGATGGCTGACTGCCTAGGTACAGCCGAACAAGTGCGGGACAACACTGGAAACATCGTCAGTGCTCAGGCCCTGATGGTGGAACTACTGGACAGGGTGAAGACCCTGGAATACTGAGCTGAGGATGCAGAAGAAAGGGCCCAAAGGAATAATATCAGAATATTAGGTTTCCCTGAGGGGGCAGAGACCCCACAACATATGTGGAGAACATGCTGCTGCAGGAGGTGGGCCCGGGCAAGAGTCAGGGATTCACGGTCGAGCAAGTGTACAGATCACTGGCAAACAAAAAATATGCTGCTGGGGCCCCCACCCTAGACCATTGATTGCAAAAGTCATGAACTCTGAGGACAGAGAACGGATCCTAAGCTTCTCAAGGGTCGGGGGAAGTATCACAAGGGGATTCTCAAAACTGTCCATCTACTCAGACTACACTGCACTAGTGCAGAAGAGAAGAGCACTATTAAGGCCAAACAAAGAACAACTCTGACTCCGAAGAGTGAACATTCATTATATACAGATTTACCCTGCCAAGTTGAGTGTTCTCATAATGGGAAATCTCACTTCTTCGAAAACCCGTTGGCAGCACAATTCTGGATGGCCTCAAAGCAGTCAACTCAACTCCCGGGCAGGAACAATAGTGACCCGTAACAGGAGAGCTCAGAAGTGACTGCCCAGCAGCTTCTTGTCCCTACGAGAGCCATTCCTGCTTAAAGGCTGCAGACATTTAGTAAACACTAGCGGGAGCACACAAAAGCAAGACCCAGACCCGAGAGCAAAACCTTGGGCAGCAACTGCATAGAGCAATAGCCCTGAACTCTGGTTGGAGTTTCAGATGCCATGTCTAAGGCATCAAGCTGTTGCACGTTACCTGGGTGAGGGGTGGCGGTGCGGGAGAAGTGGCTGGGCCTTAGTAGAAGACTTAACGCTGGGCTATTGTTTTGTTGTGGGGTGTGGTTGGTTATCGAGTGACTTTAATAGGGGACCAGGGGGGCAAGTGACAAGGGGTGGGGGGGAAATGTTGAATTGGCAGACTGGTTGGACTATGGTGAGCGAAAAAGTAGTGGGCATTGGGCACTGGACGACACTGGGCATACCAGGAAATTTGAAATTAACAAAGCTCACTTCCCAGTATGCGCTGAAAAACTATAGCATATAATTTAATTGGGTAAAGTAGGGGGTCTGATAAACAAACTTCTAAATCACCCTGTGTTTATTTTATAGCGACAGTCTGGGTGAAACAATAATTGCCATGTGCATCAGTGGTCGAAGTGTACCAAAAGAAGTAGTGGAACTATGTTCCCTAATGGCCTGCCTCTGCTCCCCACAAACCCCATCACCACGGTCCTAACCATTCGCAATTCAAACCCCAAAACACACGTGCCTGATGTTTAAGGCAACGTTCAGCGCAATGCACTGAAAGTGCACGTTTCAACTGCTTCCTACACTTTTATTTTAAAAGGAAACCATTGCGGAACCGTTTCTTTTTAAAATAAAAAGTATAGGAACGGTAAAACTTAATTAAAAGAAGTAGAGGAGCACCGCTCCCGCCCACTTCGACCACTGATGTGCATTTTTCCCCAAATTTGTCAAACTAAACTGCTAGCTTTTTAAGTGTGCAGGAAAATCAAAATTGCACAGCACTACATTTGTAATTGTTTATGTTCACTAATCCATGCTAATTATTTCTTGAATTGAAATTGAGATAAAGTACTGTGATTTGTGCATTTCCCCAATTAATTTGAGTAATGTATTTGTGTAACGAGAAGTTGATTGTGAGCCACGAAGAAGGTGACTGGTGTAGTTTGTGCGATTTTACTTATGATCAAATTCAAATAAACAGTTCTATACAAATTTGCAAAAAGCCATTTTTTTTTTTTAATGAATAAAATTGAATTAGATGATGCCAGGAGACATTTCCTTCCAAAGCTGTCCATTCGTGGTGAGTGGACTGAGGAGGAAGAAGGGAGCTGGCAAGCTAAACTGATGCTAAATGTCACATTAGGAGGAATTGATATTTGGTTTGAAGGTGGAATATGGCACAAAGCATTAGAGGCATTTTATATGACCCAAAATACTCAAGAACTGAGTCAAAGGGTTCAGCTCACAGCTTATCTATACTTCCACTTGCGCTTAGTGGAAGAGCGAGTGCAGAAGAGTGAGGCTTGTGCACAAAGTCCGACTGAGAATCTAAAAGAGGTAATTATAATTGTTTATTTATAAAAACACTTACACCCAGGTGGAGTAATTAAAAACGCTTCAAGCTGTGAAGGAACAATGGATATACAGTAATCATTCTTAGGCCTTGAAGTTTCTGAATGATCTAACAGAAAATCTAGCATACTAGGCCTGACAGCATTTCTCCTAGTGCAAGTACACAAAGTGTTACAGTTTCGACCAAGCTAGGGAGTTGGGACAATAAAACAGGGGGTGAGGGGTGCAGAAAGAACTTAAACAGTTGGAAGATGAAGTACAGCAGAACAATATTTTCGAGCTAAAACAAGAACGCCACATTTAACAACTAAAACATTTGCTAAAAATCCTGCAGCAAGAGCATGCAGAGCGTGAAACAGTTTTCTGGACTGCAAAATGCACATAAAGAATGTGTGGAAAATGTGAGCACAGTACAACATAAGGTTAATGATCAGATTATTTATAATAGTGGGCCGTTAGATAACCTAATGACCTTTCAATTACAAATAAAGTAGTTGAAACATGAAAACAGTCAGTTAATTATAAAAGGGGTCGATTCCAAAAATGACTTTGATCATATATATCACCAGGAACATACTTTAAAACAACAGAAAATTCAACTGGTGAAGAAAAAGACCTCTTTAACCGAGTGAGACAAATAGAAGCAATAGAACTATTAGAGGCAGCAAATTGTAGGGATGAGCAAGAGAAAGATTACTCTCCTGAACGAAAAGCGCCTTGAATTTGCATGCAGCATACAAGGCTCACATACTGTCATGGGTATCAGGCAGGTAGTTGGGGCAAGCTAGGTACAGGCTTGGCAGGCCTGGCATAGGCACACAAAGAACACATTACAAATCCCTCCTTTCATTCCTTCCTAGTGTTTGTAGTAACTTCCTGGTTACCACTTCCTGTTGCCAAACAGGAAGTGCATGATAATTCATGAGCTCTCTAGTGTTTGGGTGTGGCTAGCTATATAAGCCACGCCCAAGATTCTTCCAGTGCTTCGTGTTGCTTACTGTGAGCTGTATCAGCAACACACTTGCCGTGCTCTGGATCAGCCAGCATCTGCTTACCTGCTCCGGATCATCCTGCTTCCGCTTACCTGCTCCGGATCATCCTGCTTCTGCTTAGCCGCACTGGATCAGTCTGCTTCAGCTTACCTGGTTCTTACTCCACGCCACAGCTATCTCCAGTCAAGAGGGGACTTCTACACCGGCACCTGTAAGAACAAAGAAGAACTGCGTTAGCACGCGCACATCAGTAACGCTGCACATACTCACCGAATCTTCCTGCGACGCTGGAATCCAGGTTAGTTGTACGAGCACACAAACCCCTGTAAAAGAACAAAGAGACATTATTCATTGCGCCCGCCCCAATAATGCAGACACTTATTTCACTGCGCTCTCTCTCGCTCTACGCGGTGCATACTTACCAAAAGCCTCCATACAAACTTATCTAACCACCAAGTCTCCAGTAGTGCTGAACCCGGACTCGAGGCGCTAATACCACATAATTTTGCCTGCAAGGGAAAGGGAGAGACATTACCAGGCACGCTCGAATTGAAGGCGCTGCGCAAACCTACCAGCAGCTAGCTTCTACACACAGCGCTACTCACCCACAAAAATACTGGCAAACAAAGACAATACAGACAATTTTGGACACTCAACATTCTCAGCGCAACGTTCACTTGTGGGAAGGACTTTCTAGCCAGTGAAGAAACTGGTGCCTTGAACTCTCGGCCTCGCTATGAAGGCATAAAACAGTGTTTGGCATCTGAACTCAGCCTACAGACATTGGCACCAATCACATGAGTGAATCGCGCCCCTGCGAATGCAGGATGGAGTGTACACCCTACTAAAGATCAAGGTAAGCCCATAGGGGGACATCACAGCACACAGTAAAGAGAAGGGAAGGGCCCAGGGGAATCGGGTGAATTCAGGTCTGAGTGTACACCTTGCATTTGACAGGTATTCCTCCGGGTGAAACAGGGGAAGTGAAGACTCTGGGTCAAGGGAGGCTCGTCCATCGCTCCTGCAGAGACACAGATGAGTGTGACATATAGAGAGAATGAATCACTTCAGCACGAGGTGTAGCAAACAAAACTTCGGTTGTTAGCTCAGAGCAGGGTGCTTGACGCTAATCAGGGCTTAGTGTCAGAATTAAAGAGCCAGCTCTCCGACTACCAACAGTAAATAAGGAAAGAGAGACACAGCAGTAAGAGCCTCACCAAGGAAATTGAAAATTATCAACAGGCCCTGAGGCACCCTGACCAATCAGGATATGGGACAAGACCCACTGATGAAGGTGAGGTGCCCCTCCCAGCAGGGGCCTCATGCCAGTCATTTACAACCTCCCATGTATAAATGAGAACCAACCTCATGCATGCCACCTATTAAGAACAGGGCGACAGTTAGCCTTATCCAGGTATAGCCTAACTGATCCATAAGTCCAGTCTCTGTCTGATATTGCGAGTATTCATCTCTGCCACACAGAAGGGAAAGTGGTTTAACCATTGTGTCCTGGAAAGTAAGGAATAACACTAAGTACTCCAGACCATGAAAACTCTTATAATGATGAAGTCAGGGAGTTATATTGGCTGAAGATGGGACTACAGAGAGACCACCTAGCTCACTTCGATGGAGAAGACCATTTAAACCCTCAGCCTAGAAAGGGTATTCTAAAAACCTCCATACAATTGATGGCCTCATTCCAGATCAGGAATAATGTGAATTGTATAGCATTTGTCAAATGGACGTTCAGTTTCTTTGCAGGACTGGAAGACCAGGATCATTATAAATGGTCCACCTATAAGGTGGATATTTTAAAACATTTTTCCTCACACAGAAACCCACAGGAGGCCCATAAGGCTGCATATAATTTGCAATATGGGGAGAATCAGGACCTTAGGGAGTTTGTGCAGGAGGTGAAGTGGGCGTTTGCTCAGACTTCCCGGCGGGTGAACAGAAATAGTAGGGAGTTCATAACTACATATTTCCATGCACTCCCCAAATACATCTTGACTCAGTTGATGCGTGATTTTCCCCCAAGCATGGGACCCTGGATTGGGTGATTGAACAGGCCACCAGGATCTATGAGGCCCAGAAGCCTGCTGAGAGTAAAAAAAAACAAAAATGTTTCAAAAACCCAAACCATCTCACACCCCTGCTGCTGAGAAGGTGGCAGAGGTAAAAACTACCCCTCCATTGGAGCTGGAGATGGGGCGGCCTAAAAGTAACCCTCCTGCCAACAAGAAAAATGGAAGGCAAAAAGGACCTGCAACCTGGCCCAATTGAACGGTAGTCAGGTAGTGGGCCAGAACAATGATCCCTCTGACACTATATAAGCCCTAGGTACAAGGGTACCAAACCAATCCTGGGGTATGTATACACTGTTCCAGCACAAGCGGGTGGAGGAGAGCAATCAGGTAAGTACTGCCCTGGGAAACTTCCCTCAGGAGAGAAGTATCAGTCCATCTCCCAATTTCAACTTTTTCCCCAGATATCCCCTGAACCAGAATTTCCAAAATAATCCGCCTCTCTCTCCCCGGTTCCAGGGCAATAGATCCCTGAACCGGGAGAAGGGAGATTCAGGATGGAAAATTATGGGGGAAATTCCCATTGCCCGAGCTACTCTGGGAGAAGGGACAGTTACCATTTTCAGGAGCAGCCGAGGTATGACTTGAGACCTCCCTACCACCCAGAAAAGGTCTCGCAAATGGAGTGACAGGTTCAGCAACTGACCAATGATCTGCAGTGCATGCTGAGGTCCCAGTCCAACTCTCAACCTAACCCTGATTCTCAGAATTCGCCAACACCCAGGTCTGATGCCCTAGGGGGGAAATGACAGGAAACACCCAACGAACGACAGGTTCCCAGGGAGGGGAGATGCCAAGCTGTAGAGGAAGCTTTCTTTCTCACCCAGACAGGACCCCTAAAAACCTCTCAGCCTGAAAGTGTCTCTTCTACCCCCAAAATGTTAGAACCCAAAGAACAATGGGTGAGTAGGAGAGACCAAAGAAGAGCCCACTTTGTGGAGGAACTCCATATCACCCCCTTTGAAAGAGAAGAACCCCTGGAGGATTCAGGTAAGCACCCCTCTTTCAAAAATGGGGGGGATCCCTCCCAAAGATAAATGGGTCCCAAAGGGCCCCGAGTGGTACAGGGTAAGTATAGAGACCGACCCAGAACAAGAAACACTTCACCCCGAAAGGACGTGCCAGACAGAATTGAAACAGAGGGGGTGTCCTTTCTCAAAACAGGTTCTGAAAACTGTTGCAAGGTAAAGGTGGACAGCCAAGGAGCTGGGGAAAAGGAGGATTCTACAACCACTCCCATTGCGAGTTGCAACATTTTCTTTACAGATCCCCGAACTCTGACACAGAAAATTGCCCAAGATCACAGTGTCAGAGTTCAATATTAAGAAAATGACCACTGGGCTTTGAAATAACTTACACTTTCTTTGCACCTTGTAGGAGAATAAAGACCAATTTTATGCAAAGGTCAAGGTGCAGGGCAATTGTGACACATCAGCCACCCTCCTGTCCAAAAAGGCCTTTTACCAACTAAACTCAGGACAGGGGGGGGGGGGCACCAAATTCTGCTCACAGAACTTCCCAACCATCTCCAAAATTTAGACAGGAATGATATTTCCAATGAAGGGACTCTGGATCTGGAAATAAAAATTGGGCGGCATTGGCTGAAACTTCGGGTGACAGTTGCGACTCCAGAAGGCACACCTTGTTTACTGGGGAATGATCTCCTGAGGAGGTTATTACCTCTGATCGACTCTGTAAACAAGGTCCTCTGGACTCAGACTAACCACCCTATAAAATTAAAAATGAGTATCAATTATATGAGCCTGAATGGTACCTATCACTTAATTGATCAAAGTTCTGAGAATGTAGAGTTCCATTTCAAGAATAACCAAGTCCCAGACCTCACTGTCATCTATGTAGGAGAACAAACTGGTGATGGGAACCCTTCTCCATTCTTGAAAATCAACCTTCCTCCCATTTTAAAGTGTCAATCCACACTGGAAGGGAAGGAACATCCTAAAATGTTACACCAACCCAAAGTCAGAAGAAAATGTAAGTCCTGTGAATCCAGATAAGGAGGAACCTGCACAGAGTCTGACGGACATTCGGAAAAGGGGCGAACGGTTGCTTTTCAGTTCAGTTAAATGAGGGGGAGGAGCCAGTGCTCACGCAGAGTATGTCTGAGTAACAGAAGGAGCTTCATCAGCAAAGGATTATTCAGGTAACTCCTAAAAGATCAGTCCATTCCCACACTTAAATTGATTGACACACGGGAAGTAGGTCTGGAAACCCCAAATTCCAAGCATCTCCTGCATAGCAGTTGTATGCTAAAAATGTCCATTGGCGACAAAAGCATAGAACATAATTGTTGGGTCGTGAGAGATGTCCCTTCTGCCTTTTATCTGGGAAGTGACATTCTCAACCTATTCACAATCAATTTGGACCTAATTAATAATAATGCCTGGTCCCAAATGGGGGGTAACCCCATGGGCTTTGAGAACACTGAAATATCATTCTGGCCATCTCAATTGCTGCCTTATGCCGTTGAAGTTCAAGTGCGAGAAGAGGTTACCATGCCAGTGCAGGTGCAACAATTTACTCTCCACCTCATAATTAAGCGAGGACAGAACCTCAAACATATAAATCTAAATTCCCATCTCCAACAACAAGGTTTGTATTCAAACCGGACACCTTTAGTAGACCTCCAGTGTTTGTAAAAAAACAATACTGGTTACCTTTCGCGTCCATGGAGTCACTCACAGACATTATTAAGAACTTGTGAGATAATTCGCCTGATCCACAGGTACTTAAATAACCTGGTACAGGGGATACTCAAACCAAAGAGCCAATGGAGACTATGTGCAGAACTGAGGGAGTTGAACTTATGGGTCCACATGTCAAGATGGGCACTTCCCTACAACGATCAGGGACTGGCCCAGATCCAAGAGTCAAAGGTGTACACCACCATTGACCTGACCAACGGTTACTGGACAGTACTCGCGAGTAGGGAAGACCAGTACAAGCTTGCCTTTACCTTCATGGGGCAGCAGTACATGTGGGCCCAAACGCCCTTGAATACATCAACTCTGGCTCTGGCTACGTTTTCAACATCTTCCTATGTAAGTCCATGCCCGATTTGGGCGAAAGTGGAAATCTGGCCTTTGTGGGTGATGTTCTGATCAACTGTGGAGGAACATATAGCAAAATGTTGTAACCCGGTTGCTGAAAGCCGGAGCAAAACGTACCTTTCAGAAGGCACAGTGGTGTAAGACCTGAGTGAACTGTTTAGGTCACAAGATCACCCCGGAGGGTCTTAATCTTCAGGCGAAGTAGGTGGAAGCCCTATTGAAATGAAAAGACCCGACTACTCTGCGAGAATTAGGAAACCTTCTTGGACTCCCGAATCATAGTTGAAAGTTAATTGAAGACTATGCCAAGGTCACTCGACCATTGGTCCATTTAATTAAAAGCCGGAGTCAAGTGGGAGTGGGGTCTAAAATGATCTGAGGCAGTTAAACAACTGAAAAGAAGCCTTTGCCAGGCTCCTTGTTTGGCGCACCCCATAAAGAACAAGAAGCTCCTCTTGGAGACAGGGTTCTCAGATACCTGCCTAACAGCAGTTTTTTTATCAACAGCATGACAAGTTCAACAAAGTCATCTCGTACCCAAGCAAGTCTTTGTCCTATGTAGAGGAAGAATTCAATGACTGCGAGGAGGCACTTCTGTCAATGATGTGGGCGTTGAAAAATGACCGCCCATTCAACCGGGGGAGCACATCATTGCCTAGACTCTTCATCAACCCTTGCATTATCGACAAAGTGATAGAATCCAGGCAGGAATGTTAGTAATTCCAGAATACTTCCTGGATTCTGTCCAAGCAAGGCTTTCCTGTGGATGCCAGATATAGCCAAAACAGTAAGAGTACCCTAGTGCAAGTGTTGGAAGACTTGCATGAGTGTGCTCAAGAAAACTGTCTCGGGACGAAAGTCTAATGACCAACCACAACATGGAGGCATACTTTACTTTCCCAAACAAGGTTTATGAAGAAGACAAAGAAGACACGTGTTAGGGGATATCCATAGTTTAGGTGGATGGGTGCTCCTACCATGTTGATAACTGCAGGGAAAAAGAACTGGTGGCTAGCATTGGGAATGCCTGGGTGAGTGATACCCCAGGACCCTCTGCTGGTTATAAAATAGGCCCCCGAACTTCTGTTTGCAGAGTTGAGGACCGTTCATCAAGCCATCCTCACTGCAGCGCACCACCAACTCAATCAATGAACTGGACATAATCACTGACACTGATTATGCAGGAATTGGTTTGTGGAGCACCTTATTAACTGGAAGAATCGCGGCCTGCTTTGTGCCAACAATAAACCCTTAAAGCATGCCAAACCGATCTAGTCAATTGACAATCTGGTGACCTGCAATGAAACAATCATCTATTGGAAGAATATAAGAGGTCATTCCAAGATAGAGAGGCCATATAAGACTGGGAATTACCTGGCTGACCAGCTCTCTAAAACCAGAGCTCAGCAGGAGGATTGCATAGAAACAGAATCCCTGCTGGGTGAAATCCAAGTTTCCCCTGCCGCCAGGTCACAAACTCATGCGAATAGTGAACTCTCAACTGCCCAGTGGAGTAAAGATACCCCAGATGCCGATTTGACCACTACACAGAAAGAGGACCCGATCATTGGGAAGTTTTCCTCAACACATTGAAGACCCTGCAAGCTTTCCTCTAAAGAGTTAGATTTTACTGGTAAAGAGAATATCTGGGTGTTGATCAAGTTTTCCAAGATGCTCCGGATCCAAGACAGTTAGTTGGTAAGGAAAGTCCTATCTCGCTGTGATGAGTGGGTGGTACCTACCTCCTTCCGAAGCCTGATGTTAAATCACGCCCATGACGCAGCCACTGCTGGTCATAGGTGGTTTCACATGACAAAAGAAATATTGCACAAGGTTGCCTACTGGCCACACATTGACCAGGACCTAGGCACTTACCTAAAAGGGTGGCTTGTGTGTGCTCCATTTCAACCCAGTTCACTCACACAGAGCTCCCCTACAAAAAAGGGGAATGACAATGCCTTGGTCAGATTTCCAAGTTGATCTCATCAGTCCAGTGATTTGTTCCTCTAGAGGAAACAAGTACACGTTGACTGTGATTTCTTGTTCATAAAGTGGTTAGACTGTCTTCCAGCCCTGAATTGGAAGGCGGCTGGAATGATCAACCACATCTTCTCGCGTTTCGGCCTCCTGCAAAGGATTCAGTCAGACAGAGGAAGCCATTTTACCAGTGATGTGATGGCAACGATGTGGGAGATTCTAGGGGTAAAAAGAAAACTCCACATTGCCTACCGCCTGGCCTCAAGCAGGGGGGGTTAGAGAGACACAACAAAACAATTGCTAGTATCTTAAAAAGTTCACGCCAGGGGGGGCGTGGCTTGGAGCACAATCGATGTGGTCGCTCCTCTGAAGCCACCCGTGGGATGCCCGCCGCCTCCGTCAAATTCTGGCGGTTCCTCTGAGGCTACCGAGTCGCCAATACCATCTAAGGCAACCGGAACCTACACAGCACAACCTGGCCCAACATGATCTTCGAACGCAGGAGCGTTCTAACCAAATCTAGCCGCCGAACCCTACCCCCGTCACCAGCCGAAGGAAACAAGATGGCGGCCACACCGGAGCCTAGCAGCACACTACGTGCCTCACGGTGACAAGGCTGTGGAGTGCCGAGGAGGAGGAGCGGACGGACGCCTGACTTTCCTCAGGGGCCCACAGAACCGCCCAGATCGTGTTGGTGGCGGCCGGAATCCACGGCAGGAGCTTCCTCGGCGGCTTGTGCCTGGAGCGTGCTGCGCTCGCATGCTCGGCTGCGAGCGGGGTGCTGGAGCCCTCTCCCCCTCCTTTCCTGAGCGGACCCGGGGCCCCGACGCACAAATCGGGGAAGCAGGTGGATCTCCCTCACCCCCGCTCTTAAGATCGACACCGGGCCTCCCCCCAGCACCAGCCGGCGGCATTACTAACCACACGCTGGGAATGTACGGGGGGATACAAGGTCTCCCCAGCGACCAACCTGCTGCGGGGACAGGGGGGAATGAACAGAGGCCCCAAGGTCGCCCCTGCCATCCAGAGAGGCCCCGGCCTTGCGGGTCTCACGGCAGCAACACCCTCCCCCCTCCACGCAACGACTGGCCGTCCTGAACCGGACCTAGCCTGCTGAAGAGGCAGAGGTCCCCAGCAATCACCCAAGGTCCCCCCCTGACTAACACTTCCTGGGGCGCCCCGGCCCATTCACTGCGGGGCAACGGCTGCTCCCCGCCAGCTTCTCTTCTACGTTCAGATACTCCTTGACAGCTAGCGGCGTAAGCACACGACCTACTGCCCCAACGACTCTCTGGACTCTGCGGGACCAGATCAAGCAGGGAGCTTGGAGCGATATTCACCCCTGGAGTCGTCTCCCACAATCCTAGTCCCCTCTGCGACTCTTCCGGCCGAGACCGCTCAGCACAACCATCATGTCCAGGCAATCAAAGGTTGGCAAGGGCACGGATATATCCACCATGTTCATCGCACTGGATAAAAGTAAGATGCAAGATCCTCCTAAACTGACCCCACAGAAACCACAAGAGGACAGGGGAGCCCTCGCTACTAAAGGGGACCTAATAGCCTTCATGGCGGACATTAAGTCAGAGTTCCGCTCATGCCTCTCAGAACTTACCACCAAAGTGGAGCAGACAGACCAGAGGGTTACGGAGGTTGAGCAGAGAATCGGAGAAGTCGAAGACCAGACTCGGGATCACACTACCACTCTAGGGGAAATGCAGAGATCCATTAATACCCTGCAACACAAATGCAAGATCCTGGAGTTTAAACACGAGGACCTTGAAAACAGGGCACGTCGCAACAACCTCCGCATTCGGGGTGTCCCAACCTCCGTCCCCGACAACAAGCTGACGGACTACGTGTGGAGCTTCTTCGAGGCCTTACTCCCGGACCTGGATAAATCTCAGCTCTTGCTAGACTGGACCCTCAGGCTATGCCCGCGCCGGGGGGGGGGTGGGTTCAGATCCCCCCCCAGATGTTATTACCAGGGTCCACTTCTTCACGACCAAAGAGGCAATTTCGGTGATCAGCCGCCAAGGGGAGGATATTACCTTCCAGGGCACTCCACTTCAGATTTACCAGGACCTCTCACTACTCACCCTACAGAAAAGGAGAGTACTCCCGACCCCTTGCACTTTTCCTCCATGACCAGCAGGTCCGCTACAGATGGTTGTTCCCGACGGCTCTGCAGTTCACATACAAAGGCACCCTGCACCGGATTAGCTGCCTGGAGGACGCATAGAAAATCATGCACCCGACCTCGCCCCGAGAGCCCTCCACGCCGAACCCGGAGGGGGCTGGGGACTCTGAACCACTCCCCTCCCCAAAGTCTAGACGATCGTCATGGTCGACAACACAGCAGGACAACAGAAGGAGATGATCAGAGGTGCTTCTGCGTCCCCAGATACTAACATCATCCTAGCCTGGACTCACTTGGCCTCACCTAAATTTGGATCCACCACCTCACTCCTAAACTGATAAGCCTCGAAGACGGAGACGGCGGGCTATACCCAGGGCTCATACCCATTCCAAGGATACTTTCCACCTCTGGTTCCTTGGAAACCCACAGTACACAATACTCAATGGGACAGTTGGACCTGTTGGCCAAGTGTGCATCCGTAGTCACAATGTCAGCCCACCCGTCAGTTCAAGTTGCGGCCCCCTGTTGGGGTCCCGCGTTAAAACCTCAAGCGCAGGATGATACTCTAAAGACTCACAGTGGAAATGGCAGTTGAATCACCAGCTCACGGCTCCCCCCCCAACCCAAGTAATAGAGAGAAATGACATCAGACCACCAAATCCTGAGGCTTCTCTCCCTAAATGTTAATGGACTGAACTCTCCTAACAAGCGAAAAGCAATTCTACTAAAACTCCAGAACGAAGATGCTGCGGTAGCCATGCTCCAAGAAACTCATCTGCTGCCGGCGGATGTTACTCGGCTTCGCTCTCGGCTATTTCCGCTTCAATTTTTCGCCTCTGGAGCAAGCAAAAAGGGAGGCACTGCGATCCTTTTTAGAAAAGACTTAAACCTGCAGGTTCTGGAAACTAAAACATGCCCGGAAGGCCGATATACAGCTGTCAAATGCCTCCTGCTAGGAAACCTATATACCTTTATCTCGGTGTACGCCCCTAACACGGGTCAATCGCACTTTTATGACACCCTGGGCTCGTCTCTCGCCCGTTTCGTAGAGGGCCAACGATAATCGGAGGGGATTTCAACGGGGTTCCTGACCCCACCAAGGACAGATCGCACCCCCCGACTCCAAGCGATTTTGCCCAGGCACTAAGCATCCTCCAGCTGTTCAGGTCCTTAGAGATAGTAGACGCATGGCGGGTGCTTCACCCCACCGAAATAGACTACTCCTTTTACTCATTCGTTCACCAAACCTTTTCGAGGATCGACCTTTTCTTGACCTCCCCAGAAACCTTGGCCTTCATCAAGGAGGTATCCATCGGCACAAGAGTCATATCTGATCACGCCCCAGTGATCTTGGAACTCCGGGCCTAGAACCCCAAACTCAATAACCTACGTAAATGGTCCTTATACGACCCGATCCTTAACAATATGACTACAAGAGACAAGATCGCACAGGGGATAAGAAATTTCTTTGACGAGAATCCAGCCTCAGACACCTCGCTGGCGAATAACTGGGACGCCATGAAGGCAGTGATTAGAGGCACCCTGATCGCCCAGGGAGCGGCCTATCACCGGGATAGGCGACAGACTCGGATAGCTTTGGAAGATGAGCTGAGGGAGGCTGAGGCAGTTCTCAGGGAAAAGGGTTGGTCCCCTAAGACGCAGCGAATCATACGCATGGCGAGGAAAAAACTAGAAGCCCACTATGCGGAACAAACCGCACTGCTGATGGCGAACGCCAGTCATACTACGCAAAGAACAACAAGGCAAACAGATTCCTGGTGGCCAAATTGGCCAAGCAGAGACGCATTAATACGATCACCGGCCTGCGTGATCCCAATGGGGTCATACTACATTCAGAACCCGAAAAGCAACGATTAGCAACAGACCATCTGACCCAAATCATGACGGCAACCCCACGGAACCTACCGCAACAGATGGAATACCTGCAGAAGGCAGCATTGCCCCGTCTCCCTGACACGATGAGGGGCGAATTGGAGCAGCCCATTACAGAGGAAGAGGTTGAGGAGGCCATTAAATCACTTAAAACATGGGCCCCAGGCCCGGACGGCTTTTCAACCAGATTCTATAAACTATTCAGATCCCAGCTGATTCCCCCCCTAGTAACTTTGTTCAACTCCTTCAGGGAAACGGGATCAGTAACTCCATCGATGCAGGAATCAACCACCATCCTCTTGCCCAAACCAGGAAAAGATCCAAGAAACCTGACCTCCTGTAGGCCGATTGCACTTTTGAACATTGACGCAAACCTATACTCCAAAATTTTGGCGAATCGCCTGAGTCGCGTCCTACCGGAGATTATCCACCCCGATCAGGCAGGCTTCATCTTACACCGCACGACAGGAGATAACATTTGGAGAACCTTGAACCTTTCCTCCCAGAACTCCCAGAAACTAGTCTTAATGGCACTGGACACGACCAAGGCATTTGATAGGGTGGATTGGGCGTTCATGAAACACACCCTAGGGGCCTTCGGCTTTGGGACAGCATTCCAAACAATGATTGTAGCTAACTATAGCAGGCCAAGAACCTTCCTGAGAATCAACGGGCACAGCTCGGCTCCGATCCCCCTGTCCTGCGGAACCAGACAGGGCTGCCCACTATCACCTCTGCTCTTTGCACTCACCATGGAGCCCTTTGCCCGGAGAATCAGGCAAAACAACCAGATCAAAGGCCCACAGAATGGCCCCACGAAACACAAAATATATGCGGACGACGTACTGCTCACGATCTCGGAGGCCCATTCATCCCTGAAACATGCACTACAAGAAATAGCCAGCTATGCTGAAGTCTCAGGCTTTACAGTAAACTTCGACAAATCATCGGCCCTAAGCATCGGCCTCACCCCGGCAGAGCGTGAACCACTGGCCAAGATGTGCCAGATAACATGGGAAAAAAAGAGCCATCCCCTACTTAGGGGTCTGTATCCCAGCTGACCCAAAAGACACATATAAAGCTAACTTCCCCCGGTTGTTCAAAGAACTGGAAGGAGACCTGAAACGTTGGGCGACCCAGGAGATTTCACTGCTGGGGCGCATTACAGCCTGTAAGATGAACCTCCTTCCAAGGTTCCTGTACGCCTGCGCCTCCCTCCCAGTAGCGATTCCCACACCAAATCTTCGCGATATCCAGAGAAAGATGTTGAAATTTATCTGGAAAGGTAAGAGAGCGAGAATCCCCCTCAGAACTTTACTAGGGGGCTCCAGACTGGGAGGGTTGGGGGTCCCAGACTTACAGGCATACAGAGTGGCGGCTCAACTAGCACAGGTCCAGGCGTGGCAAACTACTACAAATCGCCCTAGATGGGTAGAACTGGAACAATCGCAAGTGCCCCTACCCCTATGATTTTTGCCACACATCCCACCCCCCCTCAGAGTGCATTGGGGAGACCTCCTCCTATCAACCAAACATACCCTAAGCTCCTGGGACTGGGGGCTGAAGCGTAAGGGAGTGCCAAGAGGCTTGAGCCCACGATCCCCGGTCTTCCTTAATCCGGCATTCTCACCTGGAGCGCACCCCCGCAACTTTCAGAACTGGATAAATGGCGGGTTAGAGACTATAGCCCAGCTATATACGGGAGAGATGCCCCTCACATTTGAGCAATGTAAGGAAAAGTTCCAACTCCAGGAAAGGGACAGATTCACCTATATCCAACTGTGCCACTGGTGCTCGCACCCTCAAAGTCTGCAAGCAGCGACACGCCCTCCCACCGCCCTGGAACTCACACTTGGAGATCTTCCAGCTTGGGGGAAGAGTATCCACTCTGTATAGGCGCTTCTTAGGTGACTTCCTGATCGCAAGAACTCGCTGCATGGCCCAGTGGGAGGCAGATCTGGGTCACCCAATAGACGATTAAACCTGGGTAGACATTTGGACCAGAACTCACGCCTCATCCACCTGCATCACCAATAGGGAATGTGCATATAAGATCATGTTACAGTGGTACTACCCGCCCCTTAGACTCCACCATATAAATCCACAATTAGACCATACCTGCTGGAGAGGATGTGGCCGCCCAGGCTCCTTCTTTCATATGTGGTGGGCTTGCCCAAAGATCCAGCAATTTTGGAAGACGTGTTTGGGAACCATCGCGCAAATCACCGGAATGGCGATCCCCCTGGAACCAGAGCCAGTCTTGCTGGGAGCTCCGTTTCCCGCGATCTACCCACGCTCCGGGACCAGATCGAAACTACTCACACACTGTCTGCTAGCAGGGAAAACAGTGTTGGCCCGCTCCTGGAAATCCCCGGAAGGCCCTCACATGCCCCAATGGTGGACTAAGCTTTGGGATATTTTGATTGCGGAGAAGGTGACGGCAGCGCAGGTGGGAACTCTCCACCGATTCCAGAATATTTGGGCCCCAGTACTTGAATACGACCAGCACTTCCCCGCCCTGACCTACAAACCCACCAGGGCTCGATGGATCCTGAAAGACCAAGTGATCCCTGAGGGAGAAGCATAGACTTTGAGGTGCAAAATAGGCGATCTAGGAGGGAGGAATCCGCCTCCGAGGACCGAGGGGGAAGGTGGGACGGGGGAGGGAGGGGAGGTCAGGAGGAAAAAAGGACTGGGGATCAACATACCTGAATGATTGTTGCTGACAATGTTTTGTAATTATCAACCTGCCTTGATTTAAAATAAACAAGTTAAAAAAAAATGTTTTAAAAAGTTCACGCCAGACTCTGGACCCAGTTGGGACATCCGATTAATACTTGTCCTGATGTCTCCATTTGAGCTCATGACCCGATGAAAAATTGTGTTAACACAGCATCTGCTCTATAGGAGAAGAATTTCTGGGCCTGGGGACCACACTATCTTCAACTTTATCTTACTAAATACTCTCGCTCTAGACCACTACGGTCCTCTGTCACCAACTCTTTGTGTGTAAAGTGTTTTGCTAAACAGAGGGTAGATGGTTGTTTGTTTGCTCAGCTGGCTCCCTCCTATAGAACAGCCTCCCCCTCCTTCTGCACCTTGAGCAGGACTTACTTAAATTCCGGAAGCTCCTTAATACTTTCCTCTTTACCTCCTCCTTACCTTCCACTCTCCTCTGCTAATCCCACAGTAACTGCGATTGATGACCGGGGCTTTTATGCATCCTCGGGGGCTCCTGACCTCCCACACCCAATCGGCCCAGCTCCTGTCTACCCTCAGCACTTGCATTGGCACACCCTCCACCCCGGAGGTTCGCACTTACACCTAATGTGGCTCTGGCCGTTTAGCACTCAAGAATCATAGCACTTAAACCCATGAGCTCAGACTCCCCAGCACTTACCACCACTGCCCTCGTCCTTGCTGCACTTGCTCATTCTGATGACATGGTCGGCATGAACCGGGTTGAAGTGCGCACGATGAAACACAAGCCCAAGGTTTTCGGGGCAACCACCATGAACCTGTTGGGCTATATACTGGATACAGTCGAATTCAAGGGGAGAGTAGCGAAGACCAAAGTCTACTTCTCGGAAAAAGGCCCAGCTGTGCTAGGCTGGAACAACCAAGCTAAGCTACAGATCAGATTAGATCCGAGCGTAGAGGGACAAGTGTTATCCATCACCACAAGAGGAGTTTTGGTGTCCAGTGAAAAATTTCCAGATTTAGTCTCTGACAAACAGGAAAATCAAGAACTATGTGCACAAAATAAAGTTGAAGCAAGGAGCAGTCCAGGTGAAACACCATGCGAGACCTGTGCGGTGACATCAAGGGGTGTGTTGCAAGCGCAACTGGAAAAAATGCTAAAGGATGGGATGATAGAAACCGTTGAGTCATCCGAATGGCTAAGCCTAGTAGTCCTAGTAAAAAAACAACACTCAGATGATCTACGTATCTGCATTGACTTCCCGACGTAGTAGCCACTACCCAGCATAAATGAGCCGATCCTACTAATGAAAAAGGCCAAAGAGTTCTCAAAGCTCAACATAAGGCACAATGATCAAATTATCTTGCATAGAGAGCCGAGACCGTTGACAGCGCTCATAAACCCTTTTTACACCTACCAGTTCACTTGCATGCTGTTCGACCCATCTTCGGCTGCATCAGCGTTTCAGCGCATGATGGACTCTCTTTTACGAAACATAGAGAACGTATCATACTTTCAAGACAATATCTCGGTATACACCAAGGACCTGGAGACTCATGACATGGTGCTTCGGAAAGTGTTAGTAAAACTACAGGAAGCAGGCGTCAGGTTGCGCTTCAACAAGTGCATGATAAAAGCTGAGGAAGTGGAATACCTGGGCTACAGGATCTCCAGGGCAGGAATTACCCCCGAAAAGAAACTTGTTGCAGGCCATTTTGAAGGCACCAGCACCAACCAGCAAAGAAGAACTGAGGTTGTTCCTAGGCCTGATGGAATATTATGCAAACTTCTCAGAGACCACCACCATCATCAGGGAGTTATAGAAAAAGGCACTGGGTACCAAGGGTAATAAGAGCCGTTTACAGCATTTGAGAAGGTTAAAGAGAGTATCATACACGCTCCCTGATTGCAGCCATTTAATCCCCAGTGGAAAACTGTAATAACCACTGATGCCAGCTCATATGGACTAGGGGCAACGCTGACCCAGAAGAGGGATGACGTTGAGTACATAGTGACCTTTGCATCCAAAGCGCTTTCCCAGGCAGAGAAGAACTACTCTACAGTGGAGAAAGAAATGCTGGCGTTAGCATGGGCGGCTGACTATTTCCAAACATATGTGTGGGGCACAAAATTTCAATTGGGGACAGACCACAAACCGTTGGTGCATATGCACAGTCCAGGAGGGACCAGAAAAGTTACAGGAATATACCTACGACATTGTGCGTATTACAGGGTGGAAAAATGCCCAGGCATACTGCATGTTCAGGCTGCTGGAACAAGGTGATGCAGTGACCAGCTTCCTCAAGGACAAGTGTGTAGTAGCGTCTTTGGGAGATCTCACACGTAAGGAATTCATTGAAATGAATTAAAAACATTGGAAAGAAGAGTCAGTGAATGATGTGACAATGAGGAATCTCACAGAATGGGTCAGAAAAGGTTGGCCGGATGAGAGCGATCCCCAAAGACCTGCATCGTTATTGGAAGGTGGCGGAAGACATTTTTGAATGCAAGGACATGTTGATGAGAGGTGATCAAGCCATCCCACTGGTTGCGTTGAGGAAGACCATCATATGCAGGGCCCATGCAGGACATTGGGGGAGCTACATGACAAGGGGTTGAGTGAGAGTCCTATTGGTTGCCCGGCAATGACCAAGATATAAGAATAATGACAGAAAGGTGTCATGAGTACCGCAACAGTGATGAAAGGCTGAAGTGATACAAGCTCTGTTGCACCCCGCAGAGATACGGAAGGTGTGTGGTTTCAACTGGGACTGAACTTTATAGGTCCATTGGAGTTTATGCAGCCGGAACACAGGCATGGAATTGTAGTAGTCGACTATCTATTGAAGTGGGTAGAAGTAGAGATTGTTCCCGGGATCATGGCGTCCACAGTTATTGGTATTTTGAAGGAAATGGTGCCTTTCAGATCAAAATAGTGGTCCCCTCCAGTTAAGCCGGCAGGCTTTGTGACATCACATGACCGACCCGGCTCATTATCTACAGTGGGGGAATTGCTGTGTAGCAATGCATCCCCTATTTACAAGCTGTAAACAACTTCAAACAACCAACTTCAAAGAGACTAATATAAACTCGGGTTACAGGCTGGCCCAGTGAAAACAAATGGCCTTGAGGCAGGAGAGCTACCATTTGTCCAACATGAAGATTTACTATTAATTTAAAAGGTCTATTGCTATTTAGCCATTTTTCTCAGCAACCATAAGTTGAATTTTCTTTATTTATGGTTCATTTTTAGATAATTTCCAGAGGATTTTGGTGATACAAAATTCATCCACCTATGACTTAGGGAACTGTAATGGCCAGTTAAACTCGGTTCCTGGCTGACCTGAAAATGTCTCTGATTTAAGAGTTGGCGAACTGGTGAAGGGTGAAATTAAGAATGTGGAGAGTAAATAGCATGTTCAAAACTTATGCTTTCAGTGAAAATGGCAGCCAATTGCTAAACGGTTGTGCAAAATGTTGCAGACCAGGCTGTCGTTTTATTTAATTCCCTATGGTTAGCTGAATTGGAAAACATTATATATATATATATATATATATATATATATATATATATATATATATATATATATATATATATATATATATATATATATTATGGCAGCTATTAGTAAATCAGAAAGTTTAGACACAACTAGATTTTTGCCAAAATTTGACATGAAAACAAAGGGGATTGCAAATGAAGCTGCCATATCTGCTCAAGACTCTTAAAGCAATCCATAGAGAGAGACAGGAGTTGAGGAGACGCGAGAAGGGTCACTGTCCAATCCTATTTGCGAAAACTCTTACAGGATACTCCCCAGGATTGTAAACTTGGTGGTGTCATCTCTGCTATATTAAAGGGGATGCACTATGAGGAAAAACTGCCATTGAGGTGAGCTGCTAAAATTACCATCAACAGAGATGCTGAAACCACCATCCTTAAATCCTGGGGGTATCTACCAGCCTTAAATCCTTTACTTTGATAGTGGGCGGGATGGAGAGGGGCCAAACTGTGTAGCTCCTTCACCTATTTAACTAAAAATATTAATTTAAATTAATTCCCTTTGGCAGAACACTAGCGGGGGACTGGTGGGAGGGGACTCCTGGTCCTACTCTCCTCGTCCTATTACTTATTGAAGGGTGCCTGCATCCATCGACAGGCACACCCAGTGTTGCTGTTCTTTTCCTTTTAAACTCCTCCTTGTCACCAGTCTTGTATTTGGGAGTCTCTCCCAATTAAACTTCCTGACAATACCAAAGACAATGGCGAGCGCTTGATGAACAACACACCTGGGGGGATGGAGGGACATAAGTAATAGGCCAAGAAGGTGTAGGAATCAGACTAATGAAGATTACCCCCACGTAATCAAAGCATTACCACAAGTACCTCTTCCCCCATCCCATCACTTAGTAATTGAAGGATTACCAAAGCCTGGGGAAGTAAGCACAGGTGTTGATTACCCTATAATAAAAGAGTCCACAGTAAAACAGGTGCCATAATGTACGCCAAGAGTGCGAAAAAACAATGACTTCAAACTCCAGTGATCCATGCAGTCCTACCTCATAATTATATCATGTTTATGTTTATTCATTTATATTGCGCACCGGACCCGAGGGTATGAGGGCGCAGGAACAGCAAGATTATTCTCAGCTTGATTACAGTGCTGTACATTAATTTATAGTGTGTACATAGGTTAATACAATTACAGTGAACACAGTGAGCCACAGTATACATATTTACAAAAATTACAAGGCGATGTCAGTTATTGGTCATTGTTCTTTAGCCACTGGATGTAATTACGTCTAAAGCATAGGTAGGTTTTTGGTGTCCTTAAAGAGGGTGGTAAGGAATTCCAGTGTTGCGCTGCTTTCACCTGGAAGCTGTTGCTGCCCATTTTGGTTCGTTTGAACCAGGGGACTGTAAGCAGGTTAGCATTACTAGTTCTGGTGGGTCTATTAGGGGTGTGTCTTGCTATTCTGTCGGTTAAGTGGCGGGGGGCTGCATTATTAAGGCATTTGTGTGTTATTTTATCTGTGGTTGTGAGCCAGTTATGGGATCTCCTGATGTTAGAGATGTGTTCTCTCTTGGGGATGCTAAGAGCTGCTCTGAGAGCATTATTTTGTAGGGTCTGGATTTTATTGGTGACCTGTTTGTTGGCTCCTACATAAAGGGTGTTACAATAATCCAGTTTGGATAGTACATGGCTAGGGTGATGCAGCTTTGAGTGGATAGGAAAGGTTTGGCTGCTCTTATAAGCTTACATGTGTAGACTGTAGTGGAGGCCATGGCGCTAACCTGTTTATGGAATGAGAGGGCGGAGTCAAGGTAGACTCCTAGGGTTTTCACTTCCTTGGCTACTTTGATGGGATTGCCATCTATAATAAAGCTGGTGTAGTTGTGGTCCAGTTTGTTTAGATTAGGGGTGGATCCGAGGATGATGAGTTCAGTCTTGTCATCATTCAGGCATAGACTGTGGGAAGCCATCCAAGACTGGATGATGAAGTACACCTCGTTCACCAAGGCCAAATCCTTGTTGTAATCTCCCATTAATGGTATGAGAATCTGTGTATCATTGCCATAATTAGTGTAGGTGATACCCAGACCTCCCAGATCATCAAACAGGGGCTTCGTGAACACGTTGTACAGTGTGGGGGAGACGCAAGAACCCTGAGGGACCCCACATGTGTTGGGGATGGGGTCAGCGGAGGCCGAGGTGGAGAAGACGTGCATAGATCTGTTGCTCAGAAACGACTCAATCCAACCAATGGCTTCTTGGGAGAAGTGGGCAGCCGAGTGCAAGTGGTTGCACAGAATTTTGAATCAGATGTAGAAAGTGAGACCACTACTATCTAATTACCAGACAGGGGGGTGCATTTCTTGCTGAGAAACAAGAAGTGAACTGGGTACCTGAGTACAGGAAGCTCCAGGGACCGCTCCCCTGTATTTTCCCAGGAGGGCAATCCTCAACATTTGCATTCACCATTAGCCACCAGCGTGTGACAACAACTCTTGTGCGCAAGGAACAGTGTACAGAGAATTGAGAGGGCAAGTGACTTCCTATGCCTGGCCAGTAACCTGCAAACAAAGTTCCACCCCTGAGAAAGGTAAATGAGCAACTGGAAAGAGAAAGGGCCTCCTCACAAGTACAGTGGTGTGGGAACACCGGTGGTAATGCAGTGGCAAACTTGTTAACACTGCATTATCACACTGCCATACTACAACTTCGGTGGTGAAGAAGAAGGAAATTGTACTGCTTTGCTGCTAAAAACTGGGCAAATTGGCGGAATTACAGCCAGCGAAATTATGCTGAAATCCCCATGGAGAATTACCAAAACAAGATATAGTTCAAATTAATTCCTGTATGTAATATTGTTGTGTATGTTGTTGTTTACTTGTTAATTTAAGTACACGTTAAAAAAGATAAAATTGCAATGATTTAATAATGTAAGATAAGGTGTGCAGTCAGAGGGACAAGGAAAGGGATACATTCTAATGTGATATCATTTCATCCAGCCTGGAGCATTTCGATGATTCTGCAGGACAATCGGTTTGCTAAACAGGTGTTGGTGAGAATAGAACGTCTGTAATTACATTTCACTTTATACTTCTCCGCCAAATTGCACTGTAGCCCGGTATATAATTACCCTCCCCATGTCCAGTGCCTGCCTGTGGAGGGGTGAGCGTTAGAAAAGCCTTGCCCTCTCACTCGCCTGGCATGCTGTCGGTCTGGGTGGTGCAGTGGCAAGCTGATCCACGCGGCACTGCACCCTCATTCTGCTGCCTGTGCATCAGGACGCAGAATTACACTCTCCGGTCTCTAAACTGCTGCATCGCCCGACTTGTTTCTTCCGGCTGTAGCTGTCATTGACAGGTGCTGCTTTCTAGGATAAGCCGCGTCTATTGTGCGCGCCTTTGCGGCGGGCGCCCTGGTTATGACGCCACCAAGCAGCGGACTTTCACACAGGGGAGTTGCTAGGTCTGGAAAAGACTCGGGGCTAAGCTGATGTCGGAACTGTTGGGAGTGGGGGCTAGCTAGTCTTTTGGCTGTAGCTCCTGAGATTCTATCCGGGGCTACAACCAAAAGATCAGGGGCCCCCTTAGCCACCCCCCCCCTAGCAACGCCCCTGCACAACAGATCCTAGAGTACTGTTAGCCGCCTTCATTGCGCCTGGACAACTACGAAGCTGCGAATATAGCGGACGTGCATACTCTTCTCTTGTCAAACCAAAGAACAATGTAACTCATAACTAGCTACCCGTGCTATGCTGCGGTTTAAGTCGATTACAAACAAAGCCCAAAGTTTATGAAATATGAGGTTTATTTATAGGGGCGGCGCTGATAGTCACCCAAAAGAGTAGCACGCAAGGTGGGTTTCACAGCTAAACAAAGGTCTCACCTGGTTTAGCGTTCCAGGTTCTAAGATATCTGGTGTTGTGTTGGAGAAAACTAAAATTATACTACTACCACGCACCCCGGCCACAAGGACACAGCAACAATAGCAGGCACATTACGGGGATGTTAATACAAAGGGTAACTTGACTATTAATCGACCGGCTTTCCTAGTAATACGAATAATGTGTGTGGGCTCCTGCGATCCCTTGCCACTCGCAGCCTAGATTAATAGAATATTCCCTTTCTTTTTTTAAAATTTATTTATTTATTTATTTGTTATTAGTGCACAAGCACCTTTGCAAATATTTCATTGCATAACTGTATTAAACATATGTACATATACTAAAACATACATGTTCTAAAAACTTAGAACAGAAATAGCAAGTTGCATCTAGTAGAAAGAGAACACAAAACTAAAATCCACATAGATAACAGGCCGTTATGATTCATTATAACATAAACCACATAAAGATGAATGAATGCGAGGAATAAAATTGATACAAAACAGAGCAGAGTAAAAGCATGTAAAACGAAATAATATAAACACATATAGCTCATAATACGTGTTGCACAGAAAACATTAAATGCAAATAAGACATCTGCATATGATCTAGTCATAGAGAATCCAAACAGGATTTAAACATCTGTCATTTGTTGTTCAGATCAAACAGAAGAATCAGTACAAGGGTCACTGTCAATTGGACATTAAAACATATACTAAACTCCTGATTCGTACTACAAAGAAAAGTAGAAAGCCAAAGAACATTTGATCTATCGCAAAGTACACTTTATCTCCTATGCCGTCATCTCCACTATTGCCTATACAAATATAGCAGAAGTGTTAGTGCTAGTAAACTAACAAACCGGCATTGGGTAAAGTGCGATAACTGTCACGAAAAATGCTAAGAATCAGCAATAGGTGAAAACTCAGCAAGAACACACGATTACACGCAACTAAACCAGTTCCTCTTCAAGTTTTGTGTTGATGTAGTTCAACATACGAGAAGCTACGAAGATGATCGAATTTGAGCGCCCCCACATACATCTCATCCAAATTAGATTTCGGGATAATGGCGGTATTGCGGTAGATAATTCGGTCATAAAAATAGTTCTAGAACTTTCAAACTGGGGACACTCGAGAAAAAGATGTTTTAATGATTCCTCAACCCCTTTAACACAACAGAAGCGACAATCGGTATCAAGCCATGGTGCAGGACCAAGAGACCAACTCTAGTACGGAGCTTCGCGTGAAATAGATCCAAGCGGAATCTCATATATAAAGTTCTTGTTTTATTGCAGGGAAACACAATTAGGTATGGCAAACGCGGTAGCTGATTATGCCTAAATTTTGCATATTCTTTAAACGAAGAGTAGGTCGAAATAAAATCTGCCGTAGATGCCCAATCGTTGCAAAAGTGTCTTTTTTTAGCCAAAGCAGAACGCCACTTGAGATCTTGAGTTGTTAGATTCAAGGATGCAAGTAAGTTTTGCATGCGAGATTGAAATTTTGCTATTGAAACGGGAGAGAGCTTAGATAGCATAATAGTGAGTTCTTCATAAAGAGAATTGGGTGGCGGCAAACACATCTTTGCGAAGTTAGATAGCATACGCCAAGTAAACTTCTGTGCCAAGGAAGAAAGACCTAGTTCGTGTCTTACTATAGCATTGCTAAATACCTTGGAAGGCCTAATACTGCTTTCCAAATTTTTCCTTGGATTTTATTTAAGAAGGGGCTGATTTCGGCAAGACAGGTCGAGACCGTAAAGAATAACGGCCTCCACTTTCATCAGGTAGAAATCCAAGAGAGGGACAAGTGAGAATTTGCAGTGTTTGCAGAATATGATCTGCATTTGTGATATGAGATGTGTAGTTTTAGATGAGATGGCTGTCTGCCATTTAGTCAGCGATGTAGAGTTCGACAAATTATATCCTAAGTAGATCATCTCTGAGGAAACCTTGAATGCATTAAAGTTAATGGTCCATTTATATGCACAACATTTTTTTTGGGCTGTGAAGATTAGAATATTGGATTTGGATGAATTTATTGCCAGATTTTTTTGAACGCAGTAAGAGAAAAAGAGATTGTACTTATTTTGGAGACCGAAGGGTGTCCGGTCCAAAAGGATCACATTGTCCGCGAATGAGAGCCATTGGAGTCGTAGGTCACCCAATCTGACAGGAAAAACCACCGCAGCATTCCATAGGAGATCGGTGTCAGTAAGGTAGAGATTGAATAAGGTGGCAGCCAGATGCTTGACACCGATCTCAGTAGGAATTGGATCTGTCAAAAGGCCAGAGGCATTAATACGAAATCTAAAATTGGTATTGTGGTGCAGTAGGGAGATAAGCGCAACAATGTGTGATGGAATCCCATAAACCAACATCTTATCCCACAGACGCCCTCTAATAACACTATCAAAAGCTGATGATAGATCGAGGGCAGCCATATAACTGGGCCCGACAACAGAGTGTTGGGTGGAGGAGATGAGATGAGCTAATATTGTGGCACTTAATTGCGTCCCCATAGCCTTTCTAAAGCCAACTTGCGCTTTAGACAATATAGCTTTCTGTGCCACAAAAGTTTCCAAATCATTGAGTATGAGAAGGGCGAAGATCTTTGCTGCCACGTCGATCAACGCAATAGGCCTAAAGTTAATAGGATTGTCAATAGGGCCTCTTTTATGGAGGGGAATAATGATAGAACTGAGCCATGAGCAGGGAATTTTTCTGAAATGAAATACATTCTTGAAGATTTGTAAGAAGAACATCGCCCAAAAGAGTGGATCATCTTTTATCACACATGGCGGCAGTCCATCTGGCCTGGCAGCCTTAGAGTGTTTTAGTTTTTGTATGACCCAAATGATGTCTTTTATGGACCATGGGCAAGATCTCGGGATATGCTGACGCAAAGTGTCTACTTCAAAGGGCATATGCTGCAGAGGTAAATCATATTTGGATTTAAAAAAGATCTGCCACGTTAGGCCATCAATGCTGGTATTCAAAGCAGAACGGGTTTACCCCAAGGGCTTCCTCAAAATTGCCCAGATGTCTTTGGTGTTATGTTTGCAAAGGAGCTGCACCATCTGCTGATTATCTTGTAGATTTTATATTGGGCAATAATGTTTTTCTTGGCCTTCATATACGTATCAAGATTATAATTTATCGCTTTTGTTTTTCTTGTATCTCGATTTTTAAGTCTCTTAAGGGAGGCAAAGTCAGATGCGAATGAGAATGCAATGGTCTAGGCAGAGAAATATCTGAATGTGACAGATTACGAAGATGGCCATTAATCATATTCATGTTCCATACAACTATTTTCTCCATAAGTTGACAAGAATGGGCAATGTTGGAATCGACCCAGCGATCGCGGTTTACTAAGTAGGCGAGATGTCTACAAAGTCTTGGATTCCAATTATTCCCTTTCTCCAACCACATCGTTCATGATATATCACTACTTCCTAAGGAGACAGCGCTTTTTCCAGCGGCTATGAGTAATTCGCTCGGTATGCTTGAATGTCTTTTATCATGTTTGGCTCTCACCTGCAAGTACTCACCAAGTTCTACAACGTTCTCTTATACTGTGTGCCTCTTGTTATAGTGTTTCTTGTATTTGGATTGTTTCTTTCCAACTATTTAAGACTTCATATTGGCCTTAATGATTTCCTTAATTAGCAACGAGGGGGGATTCAACTTGCAGGTGGGCTTCCGGCCCCTCAATTGAAGGAAAGGTTGCATGTAGTGTTTGAGTGAGGTAGGTGATCCCCCTACAATGTGCCATAACATGCTCTTACATATCCCCTGATTTACAGGAACCAAAGTGAAGAGCGCTGAAACATTTCTGCCAAAGAAGCTCAGACCTAAAACCAGAGGTGTAGCCAGTATTGTCTAACTAGTGGGGCCTGAAGCTAATGTAGTTGGGCCCACCACATTGACATTAACATCTGTAAATTGTGAGGGGTCAGAAATGTGGGGCGGACAACTTTTAGATGATTTTCCAATAAGTGCCTTTTTATTAAGTCATGTTTCAATAAACACCTCACTATCCCTACCCTGATGAGGATTTCCCTGCCTAAAATAAACTAAAGAAAACACTCTAACAAAGGATCTCTGGCCCTCACACTTATACATAAAATACACAAGAAAATATATGGCAATTCACGACGACAATAATTGCATTTGTAATGTATTCACAATCTCTCTTTATAACCTGGGTGAATTCCCCTTCCCAGGATACAAGTTAGATTCAGTTCTACTGTTCATAAAAAAGAAACAAGTACATGTGGGTTTCTAACAAAGTTCCAAGACAGTTCTTTGCACCTTCAACTTGTCAAAAGAAAGTTCCAAAAATCCACAGTTCAACAAAGGAAAGAGTCCTCTTCTTCCTTAAATAGATATTTTTGGTTCATCAAATGGCATCAGCGATATTCTTGGTCAGGAGGATTTGCCACAATTTACAAGATTCAAAGAATCACAGCTTCTTGATATTAGCTTTTCTCAGCTCTCTTTTCAACACCATAAATCACACCTTGTATCTTTGTCAGGATAACTTCACAGCACTTCCACCTGGTTTACTCCCATGCCAGGCCTACTTTAATAAGAATTCACCATGCAAGTTTACTCGCCTGCCTGACAGCTTTCCACCATCGACAGTGCTTCTGAAGTTCTAGATCTACTGACAACCAAAAGTTCACAACAGCTTCAGCAGTTTGAAGTTTTGTGACTTCAACAACTTTTCACAAAAGACGATTCACATTAGTGCTCCTCAACACCTTCATGTAAGCAAGGCACTTTTTCTGAACATTCACCTCCCAGAAGGGTATCCTCTATGCCACTCTTGTCTTCCTGCAACACCAATCACCAAATACTTTTGAGTTGCCTCCTTTTGACTTTGGCAATTTGAGTTTTTATACCAGCTTTACATTTATAGAACAATCACAAATCGACAAGTTTCACCTTTCAAAACACTTCATTCGTCCATTTTCTGCCTGTTGGCTATATTCATTTAATTGTATGCCTTGTTAGTCTCTTTTGGCTTGGGCAGTGTTTGTATAACTCTTGGCTTTGGGCAAATCTTGTATGTTCATTGAAACTCACAATCTTAAAGTCGGGTCACTTGGTTTAAATGCTACAATGGTTTTGGCTGCTTTACAAAGGATTCTTCGGTTAGCTTTCACGTTAGAGTCACTTTTACATAAACAAAATTGGTATTTAAGCTGTTTTCTTTATAGCGGTATTCAAATAATATTATCCCAGCAGAATTGCTGCTATGCTAGTGTGACTTTTGTTGCCTACATTGTTCGACAATCAAACTTTCGGATTTAAAGCAATTTCGCTCCTACGCAATGGACTCCTTCTTGCTACTGTTGCCTGCCTTTAATACGCAAAAGGGATTGGGGCCCTCTGCAACACTCACCAGCTTCTTCCTTTGCCTTTGATCCCTTCGCGTGCCGAAGGGCTTCCACTGCTCTGGCTTTTCTTGAAAAAACACACTTCCTCGCTGAAGTTGCCTTCATTCCTGCCACTTAAGCACAGAGCTTGGTGTAAAGCGCTCTATAAATAAATAAATCAATCAATCAATCAAGCTTTGCTTGCTCCTGAGACTCACTTGTGCATACCAGCACGCAGCAACAATATTCTGCACGCTTCCTGCTGCGCTGCCTCTGCAATTCGGTTCTCATGGAGGAAAGCCTTCCTTCTTCGTGCTTCCTTCTGTGCAACCTCTGCACTTCAGACTAAGGGGGAAAAGGACCCTCTCGGGACCGGCAGCTGGAATCTACCCTGCAGTGGTCCCGGCGCCCTTTCTTTCCACCAGTTTCAGCTTGGACCGCCAACAATGTGCCTGCTGCTGCTTTCTCCTTCTGCTGCTGCTGCTACTAATGCCCTGCACCTGAGGGGGCCTTTTAAGCCTCTGCCTCCCTCAGGTGTGGGTCATTTGCACTAACAAGCATACCACTCCTGCAGCATTGCTCTTGAGCCCTCTTCCTCGTCCCAGTACTTAGGGAATGATGGGACTTGGAGTCCCCAACAACAAAATCGGGTTTTATACTTTGGAACTCAAGTTCATATATTCTAAGTGTATTTAAGGAAACTGAAACAAAGCAGCCTTCTTGGACACTCATGTAGGTTCCTTCAGTTAAGCTTTATTATAAGTCTCTTCAAGATGTTACAGAGCGAACCGCTGGATCCCATCACCCAGGCTGACTTCCCCCAACAAACTCAGAGTTAAGGATTTGAATCAGGCGACACACACCTTGGTCTCAGCCTAGTATGTAGCGCACAACTGAGATGCCTTTCTCTTTATTTTATGCAAATTCAATTTGAGATGGTACACAACTCGTATCACACGCCCTTTTTCAAATACCCCGTGTCACAATGGACCATGAACCAGGCCGGGTGGTGAAAATATAATATTTATTTACTATAAAATCAAATTAAATCATACTATTTTTAATATGGGGCAGCAATCACCAATGGGGTGATGATTACAATGAAAATGGAAGCAATGCACTTGGTTAACCGTTTAGTAGAACATATACAAAGCACAAGTGAATAGGAGCACTTTTTGAATTAGGAAAGATAGCGCTGAAGCTAAAGTTTCCCCCTGAAATGTTCCCTCAACCCACAAGTAATCAGAGTCTGAATGGATAGAAAGAAGCAGCAGGTAGTCAGGAATAAGGGACAGAAGACAGAATCAAAATCCGACCTTCCCTCACAAAGTAAGAGGTGAAGACCCTTTGCAATGGCATGAAATGACACTCGGAAATGGACAAATAAATAATTAATGTGAGGTTAAATGTGCAAGGCAAATATGATTTCTCACAATGGCAGGAATGCATAAATACTAGCAATCACAAGGCAATGGATCAACAAGAAGCATACAATTCGAAAATGAGTAGAAAGTTAAAACATGCTGCAGCCAAATGACACAATTTTCTCAATTCCCGCTTTAAATTACCCAAATGGTTTTTAATAAAAATGGGTGAAATAGTCTGATTTGGGCTGGGCGATAGACATCTATCACAGGGACAATATAGAGGTGAAAATAGGTTTCTAGCTGGTGAATTGAGAGAGATTTAGAAGGTAGAGTGAGGTTTGTTTTTAGGAAAATAGAGCAGTTAAAAGGGAGAAAATTGGTTTTGAAAGAAAGGAAAATGTTACTTACGCTAAATTATCTAGGCTATATTGCTAAAGAGGAACAAAGTAAGCTCCAAGGTTGATTCGCGAGGTCAACCTTGTCACCCCAGTGCTCAACCCCAACAATAAAATATATGGAAATTAGTTTGATTGCTCCAAATATAACTATAGGCTTATAATTTCCACCAGGCAAAATTGAAAAGAGATGGTGTTAGCACTTAAACATTAAGGACAGGATACAAGGATAATTCTAACAGTTTCAACAAGTCACCAGGGTATAAAAATGACTACATAGAGAGTGGGATAAGGACAAAGGCAAAAAAAGATAGACTTTGTGTTTCTATGGGCTGGGGATCATACTCACAGTCCACTTTTTGGTTTTGGGATTTTTGGACAGTCAAAACGGTATGGTCACCACACGGCGCCGCGCCTGGCAAAAGTCAGCTGGGCAAGGTCTGGTCACCGGGTAGCGAATAGCTGGGCAATTTGGGTCACTGGATGGCACAGGTACCGCTGGATGCAGTTAGTGGGCAAGCAGTTAGTGGGCAGCAAACCGGGCTGATTTCAGGATGCAAAAGGTACCACAGCTTTCACCTTTTTAATGGGAGATTAGTGGGTTGATTCTGGATCAATGGCCTTGCTGGGAATAGGATCAGCAATGCTGTGGCCTTGCAGTGGGGTCTGGAATCTGGACGGATGAATGCAGAAGATCAGGAACTCAGGAGGAGGAAATTCAGGAACAGTGTGTGTCTACCGTCCTGTCATGCACTCTTATTTATAATGCATAGTGACATCATAGAAGTATATGGCTGGATTGGTCAGGGGAGATAGTCCCCGCCTCGCTCTCAGCTGGTTTGATTTCAAGCGCAGGATGTCAGATTTATGATGTGAGTTTTACAATGTTCAAAAACCTCCCACAGTTAGTTTAGCTAAAATCCGATTTTGCCACAAATGATACATTTATACAGTTGAAGTCTCTTAGCAAATTACATAAACAGGTTACATATTTTATGCAGACCATTGCAGACCAGCTCTGCAATCTGTGAGACATTGTTTTGTACGTTTAATAATCTTTGGTCATTTTCAGTGTGAAATGTTCGGCCTAAAATTCTGTGACTTCACACGTGCATACATACTATCATGGGGCCTGTTTCTGTAAGTTTTTAACATTCCATCATGTGTCCTTTCCCCATGATTCCCATTCTTCTGGCGTTCGTGTCCCATAAATGCTATTGACAGCCAAGGGATCTTATTTGAAAGCCACAAAAATCACATTTAAACTACTAAATTTGTACATGTTTGCAAAGTCCTGCTGCAAAGGTAAAAGTCTTTAAAGTTTATTTATAAAATAGTCTCTGGAAACAGATAGGTGGTCCTATGTCCTGCACTGGACCATTTTTTTTATTTTCAGCTACCACCAACTGTCATTTCCTCCAGAGTAAGGTGGGGGTTTCCCAGCTTGATTGAAGGTTTATTGCCCCTTCTCCACTTCACACTTCTGTGTCCTGGAAATTCCATTGTCAGAGGGTTCAGCCCAGACCAGATTCTGTCCAACCTAGTAATTTTCACTGGGGTGTTAGTATCTACTGAGAGGGTCCCTTTTATTTCTGTCATCCTCTCAGCAGAAACCTGTCTTGAGCTGATTCCTAACCCCATGCAGCCACTGAAGTTTGGTTTAGTTCTATTTATTTTTGCTCTGAATTGGAAGAAAACCTGCTGAATAGAATCATCTCATCCATGTATTGTCACAGCCATCCATGTATTGTCACAGCACAATCCCCTTTCACATTGTTAGGCAAGAAGAAGTTTTTGTTCAATATAGTACTCACAAACAAGCATTTATCTTCTCTAGTTCGCAAAGCCCATTTTTACACATGTGGAGAAAGCTGCTAGCACTTTGCTTTCAAATTCGGTTTTTGACTTTCCATCTGGATTCCTACACTGTTTTGCAGCCATAGTTATTTTCTTGGGGGCAGTAGTTTATTTGAACCACCTATGCACTGAAACTGACATAGCCCAGAGCTGGAGCCTCTTTGAATTACTGATCATTGACACTTTGTAACTTAAAAGTGAAGCTTTTTCCCGTGCGGCGGAAAATTAAGTTTCTTTGTTGATTTTTCTTAGATTTGGTTTGACAGAGCCTGTCATTCAGGGGTCATGCTTGGTTCTGCTGAAGCACAATGGGGATATGAATGGGCATGGCAGGGCCTTATTACTAACAGTAGTTTGAGGAAGAACAGATAAAAATACCGTCAGAGCAGCATCATTTTAAGGTAAAATACCCCCTTTTCAATGGGGACTTTGGGGTGGCAGCAAAGCAGTGCTGCTTTTTCACTCTATTTCTTTTGCATATCGAAGAACACACTGGCAGACTTCCTCGGTGGGCCCCCTTGTTCCATCCTGCCCAATATGTGCTTGGCAAGATGGTGCAGCCATCTTTTTGTCGCTGCAAAATGCAGTTTTGAGGCCACAGTGCTCACAGGAGCCAGCGCAGCCATTTTGCTGGTGACTGCAGATGCGCAGCTTGGTTATGTGGGGAAGTACTGCTGAGTGGGCAAGTATATCACACACATTCCCCCCCTGACTCTTCTGAGATTCCGAGTCGAGGGAGAGTTGGGCAACGTGGGATTCATCAGGCAGGGAACACAGGGTTTATCAGGTATGAGTCCTTCCATCATCAGGGAGTGTTTCGCCACGATCCTCTCACTGTCTCCCGTTGGAGCATGGAACGACACCCACACCTTTCTCTTGGATCTTTCTTTATGGTGTTGAGCGCCACACCCAGATTTTCTTTGATTTCTCCCTTCCAAGTCACCAGGGAGGTCCTCCTTGGTCTTTGAATAGGCGCAACCAGTACAAATCTATTAAATAAATAAGAACTGGTTACTTCATTTTCCCACTAACTGCCTTCCAACAAGGGTTGACAGCAGTTGGACACGCATGCATTCAATAATGACAATTGATAGTGAAGAAAAATACTCCCTGTTACATAATTATACTTATAAATCCATCGTTTCCTTCTGATTCTTCTTTTTCTTATTCTCGTGCTTCAGATGTCTCCTCTATTTGATTCTCTCTTGGCTCCTCAATTTGCTGCAAAGTGTGCCTAGGGTGACAACTCTTTAGCTGATTAATATGGACCCATGTCTCTTCTGTCAGTTCTCCTTTGGGGATGCGGATTCTGTAGGCGACAGGTGAAATTATATCTACAATTTCAAAAGGACCCCGCCAGCTTGGCAAAAATGTACGCCCTTTGGTCTGGTTCCTTTGGAAATTGTACAAGTAGACCCTGTCTCCTACTTGGTATTTCTTTTTGGTTATTTTTAAATCATATTGAGTCTTCATACCCTCTGCATATCTTACCAGATTCTGCTGAGTGTGCGCAAAAGCATTTTGAAAGTGTTTTCTTAGATTCTCAACATACTCATGAGTTGTGGATGCGTTTATCAGTGTCTGCTCTTGTGAGCTATAGAGCAGATGCTGCGGTAGCACCATCCTTCGTCCAGTCATCAGCTCAAATGGAGACATCTTGGTTGTAGAAGAAGGTGTAGATCTGATGGTCATCAGGACAAGCGGTAATCGGATGTCCCAACTTGGCCCAGAGTCTGCCACAAACATTTTTAGAATGCTCACAATGGTTTTATTGTACCTCTCAACTCCACCAGTAGAGGGCAGCAGTATGCAATGTGAAGTTTCCTTTTTACCCCAAGTATCTCCCACATCTTTGTCATCACTTCGCTGCTGAAGTGACTACCTCGGTCTGACTCAATCCTTTGGGGTAGGCCAAAACGTGAGAAGATGTGGTTGATCATCAGGGCAGCTGCTGTTTCTGCCTTGCAATTTGGGGCTGGGAGACATTCCACCCATTTGGTGAACAAGCATGTTACGGTTAACATGTACTTGTTCCCCCTAGAGGAGCGAATCACAGGCCCAATTCTGACCAAGGCAGTGTCATCCCCCTCTTCTGGACGGGAGCGCGGTGTGTGAGTGAAGTTGGCTGAAATTGGGCACACAAAAGACACCCGTTCAAGTATTAGTCGAGGTCCTGCCCAATGTGTGGCCAGTATAAAACCTCCCGCAAGATTTGGTTGCCAGTCAAAGCCAAGGAGACTGGTTTTGACTTTCTTGGGTTTATTGCAAAGTGAAACTACGGACATACCAATCCTAACTAGACTTTGCAATGTCTCTTCATGTAATAAGTTGAAAAAAGGGTTGACAAGGTCCCTAGCCGCACTTACATACAAAGAGTCCTCTGCCGCCTTGTTGCATTTACGCCACAGGTACATACGTTTCCATGCAACAGTAGTGGCAAGGGAAGTTAGACCAAATTCATATTTAATTAGTTCAAATGGCAAACATTTAGGCAGAAAAAAGAGTACGACCTCCAAATATTACCTTCTATATGAGTCAAGTATGTATGTAGATCATCAGAAAACAGTTCCAGGCCATAGGTAAAACGGGGTATGGCTTTACTGATATAGAACTCCCTCATTGGAGTCGCTGAAAACTTCCCAAATTTTGTATCAATCGCACGCATTTGTCTAATCACAATCTCAGCTTTTAGTTTCAGTTGATTTTTAATTACAGTATTAGACCCTGTCCCAGAGAAGTGGAAGCCCAAATACTTGAAAGCAGATTGGGCCTTGATGGTTTTATTACCACAAAGCCAGGAGAAAGCGTTTTCCTTCTTATTAGGTCTACCAAAGCGTACAATGACCGTCTTGGACGGATTGATTTTTAATCGTAGGTCACAAATGAACTTCTCAAAGTCCTTGAGCAATTGCTGAAGGCCGACCTTAGTGTTGTCCATAAGAAGGAAGACATCTGCATACGCCATCCAAGATAAACAGAGGCCATTCAGTTTGGGACTAATCAAACCCTTATTATTCAAAGCCTTATTGGCACCACTCACATAAAGATTAAAAATCGTGGGGGCTAACATGCAGCCTTGTCTAAGGCCATTGGGAATGACAAGTCCTTTGGAGAGGAGACCTTCTGAATTTAGTCTCACTCTTATCCTAGTATCTGAATAAAGAGCCATGATAATTTGAAGCAAATGAATAGGGATATCAAGATCTTTGAGTAATAGCCATAGTATTTTCCGGTCCACAAGATCAAAGTCAGAGCTAAGATCCATTGATGCCACAAAAGTGGGTGGGTTGCCCTCCTTTATATATCTGGAAGTTAGAGATTTTAATATTAGGCCTCCACAGTCGGTACCAACATTTTTATTGAAGCCTATCTGTTTTACATCAAGAATATGCTTGTCAGTAATACATTTTTACAAATCACGTAAGACAAGAGAGGCAAAGATTTTGGATTCTGGATCCGCAATTGCAATAGGTCTATAACTTGATGGATCTAACCGAGAACCCTTTTTAAATACAGGAATTACAATAGACACCCTCCAAGATAAAGGAATGTATTTACATAAAAGAACATTTTCCAACAGCAAGAACAAAATGTGGGCCCAATTGGATGGATCAAGCTTAAGCACTTTGTTAGAAAGGTTGTTGGGACCAGATGCACCCGAGTTCTTGGATTTAACAATAAGGTTCACAATGTCCTTTTTAGAGTATTTTAGGTTCCAATTCGAACTCCATTCTATCTCCAAAGGAGCAGCACTTGTGTTAAGAGTGAACAGATTAGCAAAATGACCTAGCCATATATCTTCATCAATGGTATTCATATTTGACAGCTTTTGAGGTCTCTCCACTTAATTGATTAAAGACCAAAAGTTGGAGCAGTTGGAACCTTTCAAAGCACGTAACATAGCTTCACCATCCATTTGTGAGAGATGACCTTTGTGGTGGATCAGCCAGTTTTTGTAGATTTGTTTGATTTTCTTTTTTTTAACGTGATATCTAGTTGGGAAAGACTTGATTTATAAAGATGTCTTAATTCTTTCCTATAGGCACATCTACGTTCATGGACTGTGCTATCAGTACTATGATTCTGACTTTGTTTTAATTCCATTTTTTTGCCTATTTGTTTTTCTATTTTGTTAGTAGTGGAATGGATGTATGCAGTAAATTTCATAACTGAATAACAATCTGCCCGTTGACAAGGAGTCATGGTATCATAGTCTGTCACCATAGTGGAGGTGAACTTGACATTCTTACCATGTGTCCATTTTATTCTGTTTCCTTGTAAACTGGAGGTCAGATCATATTTGTACATATAAACCTTTGTACTTTGTACATTGACATTTGTTTCGAACATCAAGAAGCAATGGTCGCCACAGCTAGTTTCTTTGATCTCAAATTTGCGCATACAGATAGATAAATCAGTAGATAGAAAAATGTAATCAGTGATAGAGGTGAGACCTTGGGCTTTCCATGTAAAATGGTCATTGTGCAGTAGATCAAGAGCCCATAGTTCTGCAAAATGAGTCCACATTCTACCCCTCGTCTTGGGGTTACCCCCAGTTTTACCCAAATCACTATCATTGGCTAAGGTGATGTCACCAATCAGACGTTCAGTGTAGCAATCGGCATTGAGATCTCCTGCAATCACAATCTGGCCACCTTTGTTATTATCCAACCACAATTCAATGATAGATCCCAATTTAATTAACTCATTGGCGAGTTCCTGATCCGAGAGTTCATTTGGGTTCCAATACACATTGACAATGAGAAGGACTATACAATCTTGATGAGCCCCAAGCTGGAAGGAAACCACGAGAAAGTGATGAAGACATCGCCATTCCCCCGTTTTTACCAGATCATTTGTTATTTTGGCGGCTATAGTAAGGCCGCCTTTGGGGCAACCCTTATTGCCACCATGTGCACAGTTAGAAATCATCAAGTAGCCATCCCAACATAATTCTGTTCTAGACCATGTTTCTTGTAATAAAATAAAATCAAACTGTACCAAAAAACACATAAGATCCTCATTATATAGGAGGTTAAAACTACCCCTCGAGTTCCAACTTACAAAATTTAGAGCACGCTCAGAGCTAGAGTGGTTTGCCTAGCTGTTTGAGCGAGTCGATCGACTCGCGCAAAGACAGGGCTAGCCACCTCCACTCTTGCTTATCAAGTTCAGAGTTGGCGTCAGAGTTAGCCCTTTCTACGTTGTGGATTGGGTGGCCTGTATCACCTTTCGCTTGCCTAGAAGGCCTGGTGGGGACCTCAGGTAGATTAGCCTTGTGTTCGTATATGTCAAACCCTCGAGATTAGAGTTGCTCGGCCTCTTTCAAGATTAGCGCTCTCATCAATGGAGATGGAATGATCAATATAACATAGTCATACCTGAATTTATGAAGGAAATCAACCAGAAAGATGTCAGTGGATGAAATGAGACTAAGTTCAGGGATAGCAGAAAACAGAGATAAGATGTATGTTCTATTTAAAACGGCATTGCTGTTGTCATCAAATAGCATTGTAAGAATTAATCCAGGTAGATCTGGCCTTGCTAGAGGTCTAAAAATCAAAGTCAGGCTGAACAATAGTTGATATTCTCTGTTCGTAGCATTCTTTAGATTCATTAGGGTATAGTTGCTCACCAGAACCCTTAGTCACTCAGGGGTCAATTCCTCTCTCACTATCACATTCAATTGTATTGTTTTTGGCTGGTGGAACGGGCAGGTTACTCTCAGGTTGTAGTAGCCATTGTCTTTAAGCACTTTCCGAATAAGTTGGTACATTTCTTCCTCCCTATTATCACAGACAAGCCCCTCTGGCCCTTTACCCACAGTACTAGGTAACTTAGGGAACTCATGGGTGTTATTTGCCACATTGACAGGGTGGCCTTGACAGTTTGCTGTTATCAGAGTGGGGGTTTTAGGTACTTTTGGACCGGTGGTAATCAAGCCAGTACTAACAGTAGTGCCACAGTTCTTTCCAAAGTTGACCATGGGTCCGGGTTTAGGGACCTGTTGGTCAAGTTTCTTCTCAACCATACAGTTATTTACAGTCATGTCTGCTTGAACCTTCTTTCCCCAGACCTGATTAGTAAAGGGCGGCCCTATATAATTTTCTAGTGAGGGGGATGCTTTGAAAATCTCATACATGGCTTCCCTTTTTTTTTCAAAACATTACACAAAGCCTGTTCCGCCTCAGAGAAAAAGCCTTGTGTATCTGGGACATTCACTACATCTAAGTCCGCAGGGTTACATTGTATGTTCATGTTTTTTTTGTGATTTACATCCGCTACAAAAATTACATCCACATCTTCCAACATTGCCTGTTTGATTTCAAGTGCCCTCATGAATTTACGAGATGATTTTTTAAAAGCTTCATTACTATTTTTTTTCCTAATTTTGGCCAGTTTTTTGCCCTGTCTTTTTGATAATTTCACTTCAAAGTCATTGTTATTGGAGATCTCTTTTTCAACTGTGGACAATTTAGCTTTCTCCCCTTCACCATGGGTCTGAGCACCACAAACCTCCTCCTGAGTCGGAGGTAAAATTATTATTTCATTGGTTGTTGGGGGGTTAGTTGTCACATTCAGATTGTTGCCACCTTTTTTATCCCTCAGTTCGTTCACCAGAATAGGAGGGAGTACCATAGCGATTGACTCACACATCTTCTCAGGTAGGTTCCCTATTACAGAAGCCAGATTAATTAGTGCATCTGTCTGTTTGACGAGCCACAAACCTCATGTAGGTGGGGCATGTAAGGGAGGGGGGGTCTTCTGGACCTTTCCTCCCATACATTTCCCCCTTTCGTTACTTAAGTAACGAATACTGTAAGTCACCCAGCCTCTGGCGCTCTTTTTCATCCGCAACAGCCTCGTCCCATGCTGGTGTACCTTTTATTGGCATCCAGGCTCTACACACCCCTCTCAGGCTTTCCTCTCTCCTAGCATACTCATCTGGTGTGCAGGTCATGTATATACATCCCCCATCACCGTACAGGTCCACCCACACCTCTGTATACCATTTCCTTTCTTGAGGTTCCTTTATTGTGGTGTGATACAATCTATCTACTATGTCCCCATCGTAAGGTAGAGGTACCAATCTGTACTTTGGCCCGGGATCCTCTCCTGTTTGTACTTGAGCCTCATGCATGACCTGTGCCACTCCTCTAGTGTTGCCCATTGTCACCATCATCATTGCGCCATTAGGCACTGCATTTGTGCAACATCAAAGACCCAGCTGGCCCACGCAAAAAATCAAAAGTAAAAATACCACGATAGGCATCAGCATTTTGATCGTCAATCCAAGCCATGATGGTACCCAAGAGAAGAGGTTGTCGAACCAGGTGTGGCGTCTGCTCCTCCTTTGTTTTTCATTTGTTACCCCAGGTTGTGCACTGCTGCAAAGACATTTGAGAACATACCATTATCTGCGTCTTCAGAGGGTACAAGTGTACAACAGGCACTCCCGATTTTTCGGCAAACACTACCGTCCATTGCCGTTAACAGGTCTAGGACATACCTGTTATGCATCGTCATTAACCGCAGAGCCCTTAGCTCCACCTTGATCACGTTAAACCCTTCTTCAGTGTCGTTAGCTAACTGGATCAGCTCCCAACGTGTGATCTGGAGCCATTTTCCATTTGCCCGTGCCTGGATGCTTGGAACAAGTGAGGCAAAGAATGTTTCTGCAGAGCTGAACAGTCGATACCTGTCTGGAATCTGCGCCAATAATTCTGAGGATGCTTTGGAGATGTAATTGGATGACCTTCTCCTCCTCGAAAACACCCCTTGCACATTGCCAGAAGACAGGACATACATTTGTGGCTCTTCTGTTGGCGGGGTATTTTGTTCACGGGGGGCTACTGGCACTCCTTGTCCCCCAACAATATGACTCTCCGGAATCACTATCAACGCTGACTGTTGTGTTGCCAACGAACACGTGCCCCTCCAAGACTGTGGCAGGTACAAGTACGCCTGTTTGCCACAGACCCAGTAAGTGTCCATGAGTGCTGCTGTTCCTTTTTTCATGTCTGGGATAGTGAGTGTCCGATTACAGTTTTTGTTCACACCCATTGGGTTCTTTCCTTCCCCATGGAAGCATAGAACATAGGATATTTCTTTTTGCAATTTGAACGGCTTTTCAGTTTCGTGATGTGCTCTTTCCAGACTAGCGTGCATGTTTTTTCGACCCACTGTAATTTTTCTGCTGTCAGCCCTCGCAGCGCCTCAGCTTCGCACGATATTCCTTCGTCTTTCCATTTATTGTCCAAAAACAATGTCCCTTTGATCACGAAAAAAGGTTCTTTCAAGCATATCACTCATTTCACTCTTGAGTAGCAGGTTTTCTCATTCTGCAGCATTTCAAAGGATACTTTGTGTGCCTGAAAGGTGTTCTTAATTCTGCACAAGGTAAGATGAAGGAGACATTGGGCATCTGCAAGAGGAAATTCTTTTGGCAACAAAACTTTAGGTGTGCCTGAGGCGTGGGGGATCAGGGAACAGACATAACAACTCTCGTTGGTTGTCTGTTTTGCGGTGGAACTCATGTCTGCATACCATTTGCTTGAATGGTGTGGATGTCTCGGGTCTTCTATTGTGTCTAGACCCAGGCCAGAGTATTCATCATATTTTCTCCTCCCCACCTCCCTCTTCCTCTTATTGCTTCTAAGGTAGCTCCTTGCTTCTCGGGCTATGTGTGATATTGGCACCCCTTTCCCCGCACCCCCCTTTTCCCATTCATCATATAGAGACAGAAACTTCTCTGACATTTCTTCATTCTCTTCCTTTTCTCCTATAGGTACTGTAATGTCTGTTGTGGGAGTAGCTTCTAATGAGGGCGGTGTGGCAGTAGTATCATATAGCCATGATATGACAGAAGGGTTGCGGTCATTTAAACTGTACACATTATATTCCGAGACATTTGGGAGTGAGGTTAGGTTGGTGTTTGAAATCCATCCCATATTAAGTAATCACCCTCTTTGGCCACTTTGGTTGCATTTTTCATGTTAGTTTCATTCCCCCCTCCCCCCTCATTCATCTCGATAGGGATTAATGAAATGAACCAGTACGTAACGAGACCAAACATCATTGTAAAGAATAAAACAGCACACACAAACAGGCCACATTCATACGAATATCTACACATTAAATACATTATTTACATTTCTAACTGCCCTAATGCTATTCGTTGCGGGCTGCCCGTTTATTGCCATGGTCACTCCTATATGTTAAAACATAAAAGTGCATTAAGCATACTTAAACAGTTGAGATTTTCATTTCCGAGAGAGAGAGAGAGAGAGAGAAAGAGAGAGAGAGAGAGAGAGAGAGAGCTTTATATTTACAATCCAACCTTATTTGTATTTTCATTGTTAGTTTTCATTTATCACACAAACACTTTTTGGCATTGTACATTTTTTCTTATTTTCAATCTTTTACTTTGTGTCACCCGCAGGCGTTCCGCTTGGCGGCTTCTCCCGCGTTGGAAATTAGGACACAGGTATGCAGGGCACTAGTCCCTCCTTTGTGTCCATCACGCTTCCTCCTCACGACGCGGGGCCGCTGGGAGTATAATTACCTTCCCGGCCCAGCGGTCCCTGCGTTGCAACTGTCCAGTGGAAGCCCTCGTTGCTTCCTGGTTCTTCGCTCCTACCCCGTTTCAGCTTCCGTCTACTCTGCTCTGCTCTGCTCTGCTCTCGCGCCCCTTCACGGCGTACGTTTTTTCTCTTTTCTCTCTCTCCTCCAGTTTTCCCTGTAGTCACCGTGCCTCGGCGACTTTGTTTCAGTTCTCTGCGGTTCCGTCCTCGCGGATAGGCTCCGCCCCTTTTTTCCTTCGTTCCTCTGCTTTCTCTCTGGACTGCCTTGCCGGTGCCTTGCCGGTGTTTTTTTTCCTGACCTCCTCCCATTCCTGGTCCTCGCCCCGCTAGTTGCTTGGCTGGCAGGGGTTTCGGGGATTCTTCCACTCAGTAGGACCCCCCTGCTGCCTTGCTGTTTCCTGCAACCAACACGGATCCTGCTTATTACTTTCTCCTGCTCACCTGCACGGCCACGTACAATACTACCTTGCTGACAACCTGAGGAGTCCCAGGGTTTTTTCCCCATCAGGGGTTTTTTCCCCTATTTTCGGCTTAGTCCCGGAAGGGAGGTCCCCGGCCAGCTGTTCCCAGCAGCAGTCAAGGTGGCCTCCCTCCGTGACAAGCAGGCACTTCGAAAAAAGGAGAAGGACTATCTTACTCGACGGCGGCTACAGGATCCCAGCAGTAATTCCGGCAGTTCAGGTGAGGAGAGCTGGACAGAAGGGGGAGAAAAGGGAAATCAGGCACCTAAACCATCACAGATTGCAACGCCAAGTAAAGACACGATGTCCGCTGAGGGACAAGTGCAAGAGCTTTGGAAGGCGATCCAAACTATGTCTCAAGAACTCCAGGGAGTCAAGGCGGAGAACGCCCTCCTTAGACAAATGGTTTCCGCCAGGGAACCCCCTCCTCCAGAACTACCACCTACGATACTATCCTCGGGAAAGTTTGACGGTGCCCCCAAGAAGGTGAAGGAATTCCTAGAGGCATGTACTGTCTACTTTACTTTCCGACCCCGCACTTTCTCTACGGATCAAGCTAAAGTCGGCTTCCTAATCTCGAATATGACCGGCAATGCTTTGACTTGGGCTACTCCCCTAGTCATAAGCAACAATGCCATACTTCAAGACTACTCAGCATTTCAGAATTCTCTGAGACAGACATTCGAACGCCCAGAATTATCATTCACTGCTTCTGAAGAATTGTTGGACGTCAAGCAGGGTTCCTTGGATGTCCTGTCATACATTTCGGCCTTTAAGACAGTAGCTTCTGGCGCTGGCTGGCCAGAACCTGCACAGTATGCCATTTTCAGGAGGGGTCTCAAAGAGGAAATTAAGGACGAGTTAGCCAGGTCTACTCGCTCGCCTACTTTTTCGGACATACTAACGGCTGCACTGCATATCGAGTATCGTCTACAAGAAAGGAAGACAGAAAGACGCAGACAACGTGGCTCAGGATTCCCCCTGGATGTTCGGGCATGCTCTCCCCCTCGTCGCTCTTCCACTGCCGCGTCAGAAGAACCCATGCAGATAGGCGCCACAAGAGCACCTTTGACTGCTGCCGAAAGACGGCGAAGAAGGGAAAAGGGACTTTGTGCCTATTGTGGGTCAGACCAACACCTTCTTAAGGATTGTTCTGAATTGCCTAGCAAGAGGCAGGGAAACGAGCACCCTCGGCATCAATAGGGACTAGTGTCCGGGGGTTTCCAGTTCTCTCTACTCGTCCCTATGTTTCGCTTACAGTTTCTTCTTCTGAACTCAAGGAAGATACCAGACTCATGGTAGTTACTGCCACTCTTACGGTAAAAGGTGAGAAGGTGGAGACTCTCGCGTTACTGGACTGCGGAGCAGCCGGCAACTTTGTTGATACCCTGTGGGCAGACCAGGTCGGTCTACGCAGGATACCCCGGAAGGAAGGACAGAAGATAGAAGGAGTCGACGGCTCTCCCTTATCATCCGGACTCATCACCCATACCACTGAAGATCTGTCCTTAACAGTTTTTCATCATTCAGAAGTGGTAAGATTCGACATTATCCGGGCTGCACATTTCCCAATCATACTGGGAATCACATGGCTTCGCAAACACAATCCCCAGATCAATTGGACTAAGAACCAGCTGAGCTTTGGTTCTTCATACTGCACCGAACATTGTCTTTCTCCGAAGAGCCAGAAGGGCCCTGAATCCGTTACGGCCTATACCTCGGACTGTGTGAGAGTGTTTGCATTGCCCAACTATTGTTCAGAATACTCTGAGGTGTTCCGGGAGAACCTTCACTCCATACTGCCACCTCACCGGCCCGAAGACTGTACTATAGATCTGGTACCCAATGCCCTAGTTCCCTTTGGCAGAATGTTCTCCCTTACTCTGGCCGAGAAACTTGTGTTACGACACTATCTGGACACTAATATGAAGAACGGGTTGATTCAGCCTTCAAAATCCCCAGCAGGGGCTCCTCTGTTTTTCATAAAAAAAAGAGACTCTACTGATCTGAGACCCTGTATCGATTACAGAGGTCTCAACAAGGTGACGATCCGTGATCGTTATCCTATGCCACTTATCTCCGACATCATCGAGGCGGTACAAGGGGCCAGAATATTTACAAAACTTGACCTCAGAAACGCTTATCATCTGCTCAGAATCTCCCAGGGTGACGAATGGAAGACGGCATTCCGCACTCCATTCGGTCTATATGAGTATAAGGTGATGCCATTCGGGCTAGTTAACGCCCCGGCTGTGTTCCAAAGATTTATGGACAGAATGTTTTCTGACATGCTCTCTACTTCCGTCATCATCTATTTGGATGATATCCTTATCTACTCCTCCAACCTACAAGAACATATCGGGCATGTCACTCAAGTCCTGGAACGTCTACAAAAGAACGAGCTGTTAGTGAAGGCTGAGAAGTGTAAATTCGCGGTCCCTTCCGTGCAGTATCTGGGCTATCAGCTGTCCGAAGAGGGTATAGATATGGATCAGAGGAAGGTTCAGGCCATCCTCGAATGGCCCGCACCCACATCTGTCCGGGAGGTGCAAAGGTTTCTGGGACTTTCCAATTATTACAGAAGATTCATCCCCAACTTCTCTGAAGTAGTATATCCCATCACTCGCCTACTCAAGAAAGAGGCCTCTCCGTTCTACTGGTCGCCCGATACCGAAAACAGTTTCAGACTACTCAAACATCTTTTCTGCTCGGCTCCGATCCTCCACCACCCAGATCAGACTTTGCCCTTCATCCTGGAGACTGACGCTTCTGCAATCGCGATTGGAGCGGTTCTACTTCAGACTGTCAACGGTGTGGAGCATCCAGTAGCCTACTTATCCAAGACTCTCTCACCTAGCCAATTGAATTATTCGGTCCTAGAAAAGGAGTTGTTGGCTATGAAATTGGCTTGTGACGAATGGCGCCATTTACTCATGGGGGCCAGGCATCCATTCCTCATCAGGACTGACCACAAAAACCTGAAAGCCCTCCAAGAAATGGAGTGCTCAAATTCCAGGCAAGCTCGTTGGGCCTATCTTTTCTCACAATATGATTTTCAGATCTCTTACATTCCCGGTTCGCTTAACCGTCTGGCAGACGCTCTATCTCGCAAGGACTCCAGCAAGGAAAGGGCTTCACTAGACACTGAACCCATGTTTCATCACAATCGGATATTGGCCCAGGTCAGTACTTTCCTACAAGGGGTTAAGACCGCCGTGAGTCAAGAGCTTCCTCGAATTGCGTTGCACCCCACTTCTCCTTATCAAGAGAAAGACGGCTGGCTGTTCTTCAAGAAACGTCTATACATTCCGGAAGGCCCGCTGCGGAAGAAGATTCTGGATTGGTGTCACACATCCCGCCTTGCGGGTCATCGCGGGGGAATCAACACTCTGGAGCTCATCTCGAGAACCTTTTCCTGGCCCACCGTGAGGAGAGACACCCTAGACTTTGTGAAGACCTGTCCTATTTGTGCCCGATCAAAATATCCGACGGGGAAACCGTTGGGATTACTTACCCAAGTTGAAATGCCTACTCGCCCTTGGGGGTTGGTTTCTACGGATTTCATTGTAGACCTCCCGGAATCTGGATCATGTACCTGCATCATGGTCACGGTAGATGCATTCTCCAAGATGGCACACTTCTCCCCTCTTTCTGGGGTTCCCACAGCCACCAAGATGGCTGAAGTGTTTGCACGAGACATTTTCAGGCTACACGGTCTACCCGACAAGATCATCTCGGACCGGGGAAGCCAGTACACTTCCAGATTCTGGACAGCCCTGTGTACCCGTTTAGGAATTGAGAGAGCACTCTCTTCGGGTTTTCATCCCCAGTCCAACGGGATGACGGAACGACTTAATGCCACTCTCGAACTATATCTGAGATGTTACGTCACTCAACACCAGGAGAATTGGGTTTCCCTACTCCCTACTGCAGAATTCTCGTATAACAATGCCAAACACTCTGCCATAGGTCTTTCACCTTTCTTTTGTACCTATGGGGTTCACCCTAAGTCCTTTCTCCCTGAAATTCCCAGTTTCACCAATTCCCCGACGGCCGAAGAGGTGTTAGATCAGATCAAGGATGCCCATGACACAGCATTACAGAGTTTGGAGAACAGCAGGAGACGATCTAAGATGGGAGTGGATAAACATCGCAAAGAATGTCCGGACTGGAAGCCAGGCGACAAGGTGTGGCTGTCCACCCGGTTTCTACCCAAATGGACAAGACCCTCTAAACTGTCCCCTCGTTATCTGGGTCCTTTTCCCATTCTTCTTAAAATCAATCCGGTGGCTTACCGTCTTCGGCTGCCGCCTTCTCTAAGTCGCATTCACCCAGTCTTTCATTCCTCTCTCCTTAAAGACTTCTATTTCGATTCCCATCACAGACCAGTGCCCAGACTTGCTCCATCACAGACCCCCACTCAAGCAGAATATGAAGTCTCCAACATCAGGGACTCTAGGTTCTATCGAGGCAGGTTGGAATACCTTTTGTCCTGGAAGGGTTATCCGGAGTCGGAGGACTCTTGGGAACCGGCTTCTCAGGTGCATGCGCCTCGTTTGCTCGCTAGATTTCACCGCCTGCACCCAGGGAAGCCGGGGGTGATACGGTCTGGAAGGGGGCATACTTTCACCCGCAGGCGTTCCGCTTGGCGGCTTCTCCCGCGTTGGAAATTAGGACACAGGTATGCAGGGCACTAGTCCCTCCTTTGTGTCCATCACGCTTCCTCCTCACGACGCGGGGCCGCTGGGAGTATAATTACCTTCCCGGCCCAGCGGTCCCTGCGTTGCAACTGTCCAGTGGAAGCCCTCGTTGCTTCCTGGTTCTTCGCTCCTACCCCGTTTCAGCTTCCGTCTACTCTGCTCTGCTCTGCTCTGCTCTCGCGCCCCTTCACGGCGTACGTTTTTTCTCTTTTCTCTCTCTCCTCCAGTTTTCCCTGTAGTCACCGTGCCTCGGCGACTTTGTTTCAGTTCTCTGCGGTTCCGTCCTCGCGGATAGGCTCCGCCCCTTTTTTCCTTCGTTCCTCTGCTTTCTCTCTGGACTGCCTTGCCGGTGCCTTGCCGGTGTTTTTTTTCCTGACCTCCTCCCATTCCTGGTCCTCGCCCCGCTAGTTGCTTGGCTGGCAGGGGTTTCGGGGATTCTTCCACTCAGTAGGACCCCCCTGCTGCCTTGCTGTTTCCTGCAACCAACACGGATCCTGCTTATTACTTTCTCCTGCTCACCTGCACGGCCACGTACAATACTACCTTGCTGACAACCTGAGGAGTCCCAGGGTTTTTTCCCCATCAGGGGTTTTTTCCCCTATTTTCGGCTTAGTCCCGGAAGGGAGGTCCCCGGCCAGCTGTTCCCAGCAGCAGTCAAGGTGGCCTCCCTCCGTGACAAGCAGGCACTTCGAAAAAAGGAGAAGGACTATCTTACTCGACGGCGGCTACAGGATCCCAGCAGTAATTCCGGCAGTTCAGGTGAGGAGAGCTGGACAGAAGGGGGAGAAAAGGGAAATCAGGCACCTAAACCATCACACTTTGTATCCATGTTTAATGTGCATCATTTTGCTTTCCTCTTTATTGTTCATTCTCTGCTGTTGTTTGTGCTTCCTCTTCTCGTTCCTCTTGGACACTATCATATGCTTTATGCACGTCGGTTAAATGTATCCAATATCTCAAGCCCTTTACTTTCACCGCAGTCGGTGTGCAAAATATCACTTCATAAGGGCCATGAAATCTTGGAGCATTCCACCTCCGTACAAAACTTCTGACATAAATCATGTCCCCTGGCATTAACTGCCCTTGTTGGCTTTGCTCGACAAGTGTTACTGCCTCACTCCCTTCTTCTCGAGTAAATGGTGGTGCGAGCTGCCTTGATATCATGCGGGCTGCTCTTGTAAGTTTTGTCAGATAATCTGTAAATTCTTCTCCTTGTATCGTGGCACTTTTGTGTGCATCTGAATGTCTGCGGAGTGGATTGTGTGCTGTATGCATGCGCCTTCCCGTCACGATCTCGTGCGGTGACAAATGGTGGTCCTTGTTTGGCTGATTTCTCAGCTCGAACAAGGCCAAAGGCAGGCAATGGACCCAGTTCTTTTTTAGGGAAAACACAATTTTGACAGCCTGCCTTTTAGGAGGCCGTTGATCTTCTCAACCACGCCATTGCTTTGCGGATGATAAATTGAGCATAGCTTATGTTTTATTCCTAACAAGGCTGTTACTTCCTTAAACAGCTCGTTAACAAAATGAGTGCCATTATCTGAGCGAATCACGTCGCAAATTCCCCAACTCGGGAATACTTCCCTCACTAAGAACTTTGCAGTGCATTTGGCATCAGGTCGCGCACACGGCCCTGCTTCAACCCATCTGGAGAATGGACAGACAACCACTATCATATACCGTGCCCCATTATACCTTTCCCCCATATCTGCATAATCAATATGCAGCTCTCTGAAGGGCCCTATTGGTTTGGGTATTGTTCCTCGTAGTGTACTCAGTGTAATCCCTGAATTGTATATTTGACATGTCGTACATTCCATTGCTAGTTTTGATATTTTTTTTTTTAAAAAAATTTTTATTTAAAAGTTGGGTTCAGGTTTTTCACACAATTTAGACAGAAATTAACAATTTTACATTTACGTACAAATACAAAAGAAAAAAAAACATTTTTTTTTTAGTCCACCTTAAAATATACGACTTGTAAGTCATATAACTATTTACAAATAAAAGCATCATAAGTACCTACAAATAGTCATAGTATGTACATGTGCCTTGTTTTCATGATAGAAATACATTCGTTTCATTTCCTTAACGATGTAAGGGCAGATTTTTTGGTTTTGGGGGGTAGGGGCTTTCCGGTTCTGGCTTATGCGGACGATACAGTCCTAATAGCCAGAACACCAAGGGCCCTACAGGTCCTGATTGATGCTTATGCATCCTTTATGAATAATCTGGGCCTAAAAATTAACTCCAAAAAGTCAGCGGTTATGGCATGTGTTGGAAGGAAACGCCCTGCACCAATGAAACCCATGCTATGTGTTGGGGAAATTATCCCCAGAGTGAAGGTGTTCGACTATCTGGGGATTAGTTTCTCTGAAACCCTAAATGGAAGGGCTCATGTGGCAAAGCAATCGGCAAAGATGAGCCAACAGATAGGTGGGCTCTTTAGATTTGCGTCAAGAAGCAGAGCTCAGCCTCTTGACGTGATTCTGAAAATATATGGTGCACAAACTTCGGCAACTACTCTGTATGGCGCAGCCATTTGGGGTTTCCAGAATGCGGCTGTAATCCAGAGTAAAGAAAATAAATTTTTTAAAAACCTGCTGGGGTTACCGACCAGCGCCCCCGGATTAGCTGTTCATAGAGAATTGGGGGCAGAGTTCTGGGAGGATCAGTGGGCGATGGCACCATTACTTTTCTGGATTCGGCTGTGGGCAAATGAACACGCAACGCTGTGCCATTTCATCTTACGTACAGTGTTGTGCACATTAGGTTGGAAAAAAATCCCATGGTTAGCTTATGTGTCGGCAAAATTGGGGGAAGTCAACCTTAGTGCCCTGTTCCCGCCCGAATTTCTAATCACTAAGCCAGAGGGGGCAGCTTATAAGGCTAAACTGGGTGAAATTGTAGTTAGGAGGAAAATTCTCCTGGGATATACCCAGAAATCTGATTCTTTTCACTCCAGTATTAGTAATCTCTCCGAAATTCAACCATATTTGACTAGGAGCACTTTTAAATCAGAAAGGTGGTTGATCACGAGGGCCCGCTTTGACTGCCTCCGGCTACAGGGAAATACATGCAATTGGAAAAGTTTTCCTAGTGATGCCGGCTGTCCGGTCTGTGGTCACAAGCGCGAGGACCTTTCGCACCTATTGTTCTTTTGTATAGGATATGCGGGTATACGCAGAGTGACCTTGGTCCCCGCTCTCAAGAAAACGGAGATCCGTTTACATAAGGCAGCACTCGAGTTTCTTCTGAGTGCTGAGTCAGTTTTTACATCCTGGGCCCTGTTGTCTTTTTTAAAAAGAGCGATGCATTTTAGAATGAATCTATTGAATCTACAAGATGGGGGTAGTTAGCGCCACCAATTCTAATAATGAATTATGTTGGGGGAAAAGTGGTTGAGTCTTGTTTTATGCTTGATTATAATGTATAATTTTAAAATATGCCCTCCTGACTGGCAAGCAAGTGTAAGTTATGATTATCAATGCTGATTGTGTTTTGCAATATTCGGTATCTATTTTTATCCGTCTTTTATTCAATTGGTGCTTTTGTATTATTGGAATTGTGTAAATTATATTTCTTTTTTTGTCGTTTAATGGAAATTTTCTTATTTCCGAATAAACTTGTTTGACCTGACCGTTTCATTTCCAGACCAAAGCATTAGATATAATTAATAGGCTTCATTAATGCCATGTAATTCACATTATATGGATGTAACATTTAGTGCGATATACATAGAAGTCCAGATAGTTTCATAGCAGCATAAGTTAGCCAAAAATTAAGCTTTTAATTTCCAATTGTTCATTTATTTTGTATAATAGTTTGGTTAGAGCAAGGACCATATGCATGCTGTCGCCCTGCATGCAGCGTTCCCAGAAGGAGATCCTTGCAATAAGAGTCAGACTAGGAGCGTATTCGCCCAACGTAGTAATTCTAAGTTGTTCAAATATGGACAATAGACCAATCGATGTTTTATAGTCTCTTTCTGGATCGAATTACAATAGCGACAATTTCGAGTCAAATTTCGATATCTTACATGTACCCATTTCTGCATACGATCAAGAGTCGGAAACTGGTTGAATTTAAATCTCATGAAAATATTTCTGGCTTTATTACAAGGACATAGTTTAAGATAAAGGGGGCAATTGCCCAACTTTCGAGGTCTTAAGGAATATTCATTATAGAGGGTATATTGTTTATTTTGATCTAAGGTTAGCATCCAATCCCAATCATATAACTTTCGTTTGTTTTTTGGGAGTCCGAGGATAAAGTCATCAATCGTGACATCGATAGTTTTCAGTAGCAAATTCATTTCATTTTTGAACTCTTCCACAGAGGGAACAGATCTATTCATTAATAAAGTGTTCAGGTCCTGATAAAGTGTATTACTTGGAGGCAGTAACATTTTTGAATAGCAGGATAGTTTACGCCATTTCCAGTTAGTCGCTAGCGCTGATATACCCAATTCCTGTCGAATGATGGAATTGGGTAAAGCCAATGACAGCCCTAGAGTTTTTTTCCACAGTATACCCTGAATTTTATTTAAAATCGCATCAACATTTATCAAACAAATATCCAACCCATATAGCAAAATGGGCTCAACTTTTTGTAAGTAAAATTCCAGCAGCGAGAGGAGTGAAAACATACAGTATCTTCTGTAAATGATCTTCATCATCGATTGCAGCGTACGTGCTTTCGATGCTAGAAGGTCTTGCCAGAATTTAATAGAGTAGTTATTGGCTAGAGCATATCCTAGGTACTTTAGTGAAGTCACCGTTTCCAATCTTCCTCGATTTAGTGTCCAAAAATATACTTTTTTCTTTTTTTTCCCATTATGAAAGATGATAATGTGTGATTTGTTTAAGTTCGCAACAAGGTTATATTTCTGCGCATACAGCTGGAATGAATCAAGCTTCAACTGCAGCCCAGACGGCGTCTTGTCGAGTATAACAATATCATCAGCAAAACATAAACAATTTATTTTTAGAGTATCCAGTTTTGGTGGAAACATACCATTATTGGACCACAGGGTGTCCATATCGGTTAAGTAAGGATTAAACAGGGTTGTGGCCAAATTACAGCCCTGTTTAAGACCCGTCTAAATTGAGATACAGGGGGTTACATAGCCTGCCCTGCATATTCTGATTTGAAATGAGGTCTTGGTATGTAACATAGCTATAATCTGGATAAGGTTTTTCGGAAAGCCCAAGATCAGTAATTTTGTCCATAAAAGTTCCCGTATGACGCAGTCGAAAGCATTTGTTAGATCCAAGGAGGCAAGATATATGGATCCTGTGTCTGGTATTTTGGATTTAGCAAAGACATGAGCTAGTATAGTTGCGTTAAGAGAAGTTCCGATATTCCTTCTGAACCCAATTTGGTATTTCGAATAAATGTGATTTTCATTAATGAAAGAGTGTAGTTTCTTTACCAGTAGAATAGCAAAGACTTTGGCAGAGGCGTCCATAAGGGCGATCGGCCGAAAATTGGCCGGATTGTTGCTGTCGCCTTTTTTATAGATTGGAACAATAATCGCATTCCGCCAGGATGGAGGAATGGAATTTGTATCAATGATCGTCTTAAATTTAGAATAAAGAGTTGCTGCCCAGAAGATCGGTTCATCTTTTAACAAACATGGCGGCACCCCGTCTGGCCCGGCCGCTTTTGAAGCTTTCAAGGATTTAATAGCGTCCACTATTTCTTGCATAGTAAAACACAATTTATCTGTGATAGTTTTGTTGAGAATACCAGAATTTACATCAGAAAATTTTGCGGGAAGTTTAAATTTATTGAAAATATATGAGATCCACGCATCTGCAGACACGGATGAGCTTAATTCATTTTGGTCTATTTTCTTAGTATTATTAATTATAGACCATATGCGGCATGTGTCTTTAGCTAATAACGCTTTTATTGTCCGCTGATTGTCACTTAATTTCATTCTGTATCGTACGTAGTTTAGCATATTCTTGTATTTCTGTATGATCTTGGTTTTGCATTGCAGGTAAATCTCACAATTTACAGAACTTTTTCTCAGTTTTCTCAAACATGCATTTTGTTCTTCTTCTAGCCTATTTATTTCATGCACAAAGACATGCAAATGTTGAGGTTGGGTAGATTGTGCAGTATTTGTTATAGTCGTGAGATGCTTATTTATTATCAGTGTGTTCCAAGCTTCACGTAATTGTGCATTACAAGAAGAATAATCATCCCCGGGCATTTTTCATAGATCCTTATTAATCAAATAATTTAGTTGTCTGCACATAGATAGCGACCATCCTACAGAAACGTGAGAACGTTTCATTTGTATCATTTTGAGAATTGGACGTTCTTATAAGGGACGAACAGAAATTTTTCTTATCAAGGATATGTTGGCATGGTCACCGTATCTAATGTCTGATATGGTTACCCTGTGAATATGACTCATTAGCCATTCAGAAACAAAAAAATAGTCTAGATAAGAGGTTGCTGTTCCTCTTCTCCATGTTCCATTATGTGCGGTGGCATCAAAATCCACTTGAATAAGATTCTAGTCTTCAAGGTACTGAGTCCACTTTTTCCCCTCTAATGATTAAGTTCTCTTTGTATTTGGATTTGAAATTAGAGGAGTTAAAAAATTCTGCATTAGGACATTTCGCATTCAAATCGCCACCAATTAGAATCGTATACTTTGGATTATGATCACATGCACATAAAAATAAAATATCTAGTAAATCTAGAAATGTTTCAAGCGAGCCATCCGCTGGGTTAAAGTAAATACATATCAATAGATATGGACAATCTGGATATTCATCTAAAATGAATTTGATCGCCAACACATTATTGTCCTCATATATCATTTTGGATTTATGGTTAATGGTGTTAGTGATCAAGATTGCCACCCCCCCGAGGGGCGACCAAAGGTTGCCCGCTGCGCAGGCCTACTAAAAACTTCAAATCCATCACAAAAGAATGTATTTAGGCACATCGTTTCTTGTATAAATAAAATCAATGGTAGATGCATAGAAATGGAATCATTGAGTCATCTATTAAGGTTTTTCATCCTACAGCAATTCCATGAGATGATCTTAAGCTCAGTTTCTTCAGGATTGTTTCTGTTTTGATGCCATGTCGATCAAGGAGGTCATTAAAGGACCCAACCAGGTTATGTTTGAGGCGACTCCTACCAAAGTGGAAATTTGATTCATAAATACTGTAGCATGTTCTACATTTCCACTGGGTGCTTTTTCATCAGGTTGGTTTTGTACACGAGCTAGTGGAACATCTAGAAATGCATCGGCTTCTTCAATTGATCTTAGTAACGATAATTCTAAGCCGCATAGTTCAAAGTCTTTCCTATGTTCCCAAAGAAGCTTAGTGATAATCAATGATTGGGGTGCACAGATCATACGTAAGTTGTTATGATTTGCAAGCCTTAACCATTCAATATCACTATAGATCAGTGTTCTCAATTGGGGATTACCCTTAAACATATTAAATATAAACGATCTGTTCAATTGTTGTTGTCCGTTTAATTGCGGATCGCTTTGCCACCCAAGTATGTATCGTGTGTCACGTGAGAATGGGAACTGTTCTAGATCGTTCTCAGAGTTATGACGTGATCGTTGGTCTGGAGATTCAGGGTCAGTTTCATCTTGACTCTTCTTTTTAAGTTTATGTAAAGGGTTCATTGTAGACAAGGAAGAGGCGGCTTTTTCTATATTAGCCAGAGTATTTTTTATATCCGGGTCAACGGTTTTGATTTCCTCAAGGTTGCATGTCTAAGTCGTCTTGATTGTCAAATTTACTTGTTTTAATTTTAATAACAGGATAGAAGGTTGATAGACGACCTTGTTTTTGGTTTAGTATCTCATCCGAAGCGCTGCCCACCTTAATTTTTTTTTTCTTTTAGTAGGGCTTTTGATTGAAGCGTTTTCAATTTGTTGTCATATGGTAATGCCAGGTTCAACAATGCTTTGGATTCCTCGTTTAATTGTGATAAATTAATCACTAGTTCATTACTTGTGTCATTTAGATGGTCTATATTGTTAGTTTCCTGGTCAGTGGTGGTAAGAAATTGCTGCCCCTTTTTTTTGTTCTTTTTTGATTTTATAGCCTCTTGTGGCAATTGACTAGGTTTTTTTTGTTATTATTTTTTTTGATTGCCTTTTTTAGGGCTTTCACTTGTGCACGTTTCATTTTTCGCGATATAAACCCTCCACTCATATCTTTAGAATTTTCATCTTCTGTCACCTCTACCTCATTATTGAAGTTAGTTTTTTCATCAATAATGTTTACCATGTTTCCACATAGACGTTTGTCAAGTATTTCCTGTTGATTTAACATCGCGTCCAGGAGTGGAGTAGGGCTGTCTAGAGGAAGTTGAGCAGTGGTCATAGACGAGAGACTAGAAATTGCCTCGTGAGATGCTGTTGGAATTATACATTTATGTAGAGTCTGTTGTACCGTCATACGATACAGTACCTCATCAATTTTGTCGGAATTGGCTTGGATTAATTTTAGCATAACGCCAGAGGATGTAGTTGGAACTAGTTTATGATCAAGAGAGCCAGTATTCAAAGCATTCGCATATGAGCGCTCATCGGTCTGAGTACACAAATCCAAATTCAGTATATTTTTATTCCGAACATGTTGTGTAATGTGAGCATCTAACATAGTTATTTTTTCTGCATGACCAGAGGCATAGGCTAGCATAAACCCCTCCATTTTTGACATTTTACTTGAGAGATCAGAGATATTGTCCTTAATCGTGTTCAAATAAACATGCCTAAGATCGTGACCCTTATCCAATAAGTTAAGAATTGATGTAATTACAGGAAAGGGAACATTTTCTTGTGCACTATTTATCGAGCTGAGCCCATGCATCTCTTCTATGACAGAGTTATTGTTTGGAGGCAGTTTATCACTTGATATTTGTATCTCAGCATTTTCGCACATGATATCATTATCTGCGCTCACATCCTGATTAATAACTCCCACCGACCCTCCAATCTTCCCCATGATAGCATTAGAAGGGGAACTTGTTGAGGGCCCCACGAGTAATGGGCTTTGCGGGAGTGGATACCCTATTGCTGGGGTTTTCTGTGAGGCATCGTCAAGATTATGCAAATATATGCTTTCAATTTGGGCAGGATGGAGTATTGCAGGTGAGCTAGGCCCTAATGAAATCCGAACACGTTTTTCCCATTCATCAATAAGAGCAGGGGCCATTATGGAAACGTCAGATAGTTCATTTTTGTGCGGTTTGAAATCAGAAACCGATGGTTGTACATATTTGTAGGGGGTCATAAAGTTAGATATTTTAGAGTCATCTTGTATAAATTGCTTGCCCAAAAATGACTCACACTGCTGGGCTATAATCATACCAATATCATCGTTTGGTTCAACTGAAAGCAATTGCAGGCTATAGGATACAGTATTACCATCCATTTCACGTTCTAGATAGGGCAGCACACTTGGAAGTGGTGCTGATTCATTAAGTGTGGAATCGTGAAGCTGTAACGGCGCTGTGCCATTCAGCGCCGAATCGGACTTCACTTTATTCACGCTTTTACCGCTGCGTAAGCTGCCAACCATGATCAAATGTATGATTTATACTATTTGTAATTGTACAAGAATACCGTAAAGACCTGTCTCCACTCTGAATCTTATTCAAGGTAAGGCTATAAAATGATTTATGGTTAGCCTTATAGCATAATATCCAAAAATATATATTTTTTTTAGGATCAGCTTACCTATATCACGTAATTAGACACCCGACACCCGCCACACCGTCAAACAGTACAACAGGACACTTCTATTGCACTTCCGGTGTGCGCGCGGTGCACGTGACTGGGAAGGTTGAAGGGCAAAGCACCAATCAGATTCAAACAGGGAGGCGGAGACTGATGACGCTGTGGGGAGGTGTCTAAGAGAGGGACGAGAAGAAAAAGATGTGGAAGAATGGTTTAGTTTGGGCAGCAGAGGTCGCAGAAATTGCACCAGTGCAATTGCACTAGTGCTAGTATAACCAAGGGAAAACACCAAAAGTTACTTTTTTATACTTGAGTCCACATCCGCATGTTTTTACACACGGCAGCCTTCCTCTTGCCGACTCGAGCAGTTTTGGCACGCCGAGTCATCACAATCCAAGGGTCCAAGCGAAAAAGGCACAAGAGCACAATCCCAGTAACGCAGTACAACAGTACACTTCTATTGCACTTCCGGTGCGCGCGCGGTGCGCGTGACCGGGAAGGTTGAAGGGCGAAGCACCAATCAGATTCAAACAGGGAGGCGGAGGCTGATGACGGTGTGGGGAGGTGTCTGTCATGATGCCTACCCCCGGAGCACCAGGCCAGGCCCAGCACCCCTGGGAGCAGGCATCACGCACCCGGGTAAAAGCCCAGCGGCCCTTTATAGGGGCTCTTTGGACTCTGTCCTGGCACCGTTGGCGCCAGGCTCATGTTGGACATCAGTCCTGGCGCCACAGGCGCCAGGCTCATAAGGGGAAGTGTTTGGTGCACTTACCTGAAGCAGACCATGCTGCACACTCACCTGATGCAGACCATGCTGCATGAAGAACCAAGCCAAATGAGGCTTAGGAGGGACTATTTTTCTGAAGGAACTATTTTGTTACTTGGGTGGGGCTGTGGAAGAATACTCTCCTGGAACTTCTTCCAAGGCTATTTAAGCCACGCCCGGACAGCCACACGTGCTTCGCTTTGTTCTGCATCCCAGCAGCTGAACGCTCACCGTGTCTGCTCCTGCACCTGGACTCCAGCCACGCCCGCCTCGAACCTGGAACACCTGTAAGGAAAGAAGAGAAGAGAAAGGTGAAAACCAAGAACTTATTCAACCTTCTTACCTGCATCCGGAATCTTCACGCCAGCATTCCTGAAGGAAGACTTCCATTTAAAGGCACTGCGTTGCTCGCTGCAGCGCCTCGCTTCACTCACCTGTTCCCGAGACGCCGCCCGGCTCCATCGCGGCTCTCAGCACCGGTCGCCACATCTCTGCACCTAGGGGAGAGAAGAAGAGACAAAAGGTGAGCAAGGGAACACAAGAGGAAAGCCGAATTTTCAGCCATATTACTTACCGGCTTTTCTTGGTGAACCATTCCACATCTCGGGTCGGCGCCGCATCTTTGGCAGGTACTGCACCCCAGCCCCTATGGGGAAAGGACAAAAGACATTACTGGGGAATTATAAAGACATTTAGAGGGGTCGCCCTCATCACTAACTCACCTGATTTTAACACCGTCAATTTAACCCCTCAACGCATCGCCTTTGTTCTGTCCCTGAAATAAAGGACAGATCACAGGTTAGGAAAAACAACATAAAAGGAGGCTCACACTTGAACTTTTGCATCTTCATACTTACGGTGTATCGCTCAGAAAAGTCAAGTGGATTTGCCAGCGCCATTCTGAAAACCAGGGAAGTAACTGGACGAACGCGCGCCCCTGCACCAGAAGCAGGATGGATAGTTCATCCTTCCAAACCATAAGGTGAGCTTAAACCGGGGGTTTTGGAGGAAGTCAGAGAAGAACGAAGGGGGAAAGGGGGAGCAAGCACACTATTCAGCAGACAGTTAATCCCCTTTCCCATCTGCAGAAGGATATTCCTACGGGCCAGACAAGCAAGATTTGGGGGTCCTGTTCAATCGGTGGTCCGAATTCTGCGCATCACGCTTGAAGAGGCCACAGCAACCCAGACCAGACCAGCGCCTCCGTGGGAGCCAGGTGAGCATTACAGAACGCAAAGCCTTCCTACAAATTCCCACCCAGGCGCTATGGAAACTTCTGAGACTGATCAGTTGGCCCAACTACTGGGGAAATTACGGGCCGAAGTACACTCCGCTCGTCAAGAGACTAATGCTCTCAGGAGGGAAGTGATTGTAACAAAGGAAAGAGCTGATGACCTGGCTAGACAGCTTTTGCAAGGTCAAGCTGGACAAACTCCTTTACCTGGTTCCGGAGGGAACCCCGCTCCTGTGCTTTCCAGTAACCCGGTGCAGATTAATCTACCTGGAAACATGCCGCTGGCCCCACCCGAACGCTTTGCTGGGGACCCCAAACGATTCGCCGTATTCATGAATCAGTGTCGTTTGCATTTCCTGTGCAGACCTGGGGCCTTCCCTAATGACCAGACCAAGGTAGCCTTTGTATTGTCATATCTCAGCGGCAGTGCTGCCGATTGGTCAGTTCCACTGGTAACTCAAGATGACCCGATTCTTCGTGATTTTCAAGGATTTCAAGCAAGCATGGAAAGGTTATTTGCTCGTCACTCCCAGGGGCAGGCTCTAGATGACGAACTTCTATCTCTGCGACAGGGCAATCAAGACCTCCTTTCCTACATTGCAACCTTTAATAGACTAATTGTGGAAACTGGGTGGCCAGAGGATAAAAGAATCACGTTATTTTATCGAGGTCTACGCGGAGAACTTAAAGATGTCCTGGCCCAAGTTGTAAATCCGCCCAAAGAATGCTCAGAATATATAGACTTAGTGGTACAATTGGATCACAGACTGCAAAACAGAAAAGCAGATCGGTCCAAGTTTGAGACCCGGGTGTTAGTCAAGACCCACGCTAACCTCAAGGGGGCTGAAGCCTCTGAGCCAATGCAAATCGGAGGAGTTAAAGGACCTTTAACTCAAAAGGAACATGAATGAAGACGGCAGATGCACTTATGTCTTTATTGTGGATCCTCTGGACACTTTCTACGAGATTGCCCATCAAGGCCGCCCAGGAAGGTGGTAGGAGCCGCTGATAAAATCCATGAAACCTCTGTATCGGGAAAGACCCCGCCCGACAAGCTTAGGGGTCCGCTTGCCGAGCTTGAAAACAAACTCTCAGACCTCGCATTTCATTGTGCCAATGGTCCTCGTAGATCCGGAACAGCCTAAGCGGTTGCATGCAATAAAGGCATACATCGATAGCGGGGCTATAGGAAACTACGTGGATCGTGAATTGGTCTCCAGGATTAACCTCCCTCTGCGTCCTAAAACCAGCAAAGATGTCATCACCACAGTTGATGGAACCGAAATTGCCTCGGGACCGGTAACACATTCCACAGCTGAGGTGACACTTGTAGGTCCGGACGGCCATCGGGAGGCAGTTGTGTTTGATGTAATCAAGGCTCCACAGTTTCAGGTTATTCTCGGAATCCCTTGGTTAGAGACACATAATCCTCGAATTGATTGGCGAGCGAAGAGAATAACCTTTCCGGAGTGTGCACGAACCTGCTACCCAGAAAATCTGAAGATCAGTCTAACATCAGTAACCTCTGTCTACATGCAACTACCTCCGGAATACCAAGACTTTCAGGACGTCTTCCAAAAGGAACAGGCCAACACGTTACCTCCTCACAGATCATACGATTGCCAAATCGATCTGGTGCCTGGTGCACAACCCCCTTGTAGCAGGATTTATGCCCTTACTGAGCCGGAGAATCTGCATTTGAGACAATATTTAGATCAATACCTAGCCAATGGTTTTATTCGCCCGTCAAAGTCTCTGGCATCCTCGGCTTTGTTCTTCGTGCCAAAAAAAGAAGGCAACCTTAGAACTTGTATCGATTACCGCGCATTGAACCAGATAACTGTTAAAAATCGTTACCCTCTGCCTTTGATCCCTGAACTCCTTGACCAGGTGAAGGACGCTTGCATATACACCAAGTTAGATCTCCGGGGGGCTTATAATCTGGTACGAGTAAAAGAAGGCGACAAATGGAAAACGGCCTTCCGTACAAAATATGGACTATTCGAATACCAGGTGATGCCTTTCGGGTTGTGCAACGCGCCTGCTGCCTTCCAATTCTTCATGAACGATGTCCTTCGGGAACTCATCGATGTCTGTGTTGTCGTGTATATCGATGACATTCTGGTGTACTCCTCTTCGGAATCAGATCACAGAAAACATGTCAGGGCTGTCCTTGAGAAATTGCGCCAGCACAAAATGTTTGCAAAGCTAGAAAAATGCGTTTTCCATACTACCGAGGTTGAGTTTCTTGGATTCATCCTGACACCTAAAGGGATCCGAATGGACTCACGGAAAGTGGATGCCATCCTCAAATAGCCATCACCTAGTTCGGTGAAAGGTGTCCAAAGCATGCTTGGTTTTGCCAATTTTTATCGCAGGTTTATCCCGGAATTTTCACGGGTGGTGCAACCCATCACTGCACTCTTGCGGAAGAATAAACGTTTTGAATGGACCGAGGAAGCTGAACAGGCCTTTCAGGAATTAAAAGCTAAATTTACGTCCGCACCTATTTTGAAACACCCGCGTCCTGATCTCCCATATATAGTCGAAACCGACGCATCCAGCTTAGCCATGGGAGCTGTCTTGTCTCAGAGAGACCCCGAAACCAACCAACTGCACCCCGTAGCATTTTGGTCCAGAAAGTTCTCGCAGCCGGAGACAAATTATGCAATCACCGATAAGGAATTATTAGCCATTAAGTCTGCCTTTAAGGCTTGGCGGCATTATCTTCTTGGCGCCAGGCATACCATCACCGTGATCACTGATCACCGAAATTTACAATATTTAAAAACTGCCAAGGCTCAGTCTTCACGACAGCTCCGATGGGCTTTATTCTTTGCTGAGTTCGATTTTGTAATCACTTACTGTCCCGGCTGTAAGAATGGCAAAGCGGACGCGCTATCTCGAATTGGAATGGGAGAAATGGACACAAACTCAGAACCTGTGCCGATAATTCCCGAACAAATAATCTTGGGGATAACCACTTTACAAACCCTTGAAGACATTCAAGCACGGGTAAAACTATTCCTGGACTCTTCAGCCTTGCAGGATTGGATCAACAGGGGGTCTGACTTTTCAATCAACGATGGCTTACCTTACTTCCAAGGACGTTTATTTTTGCCAGAAAAGGAATTGCAAGAACTGGTTATTTCCCGTCATCACGATACTCTGATGGAAGGACATATCATCCGTCTGCATGGATTCCCGTCCATACTAATCTCTGATCGGGGAAGCCAGTTTATTTCTCATTTTTGGAAAAAGTGTTGTCAACTGGCACAAATCGACGTAAGACTTTCAACCAGCCACCACCCACAGACCGATGGTCAGACGGAGAGAACGAACCAGACCCTTGAACAATATCTACGATGTATGTTGCACCAATCGGAGGGTAATTGGAAGGATATTTTATGGGTGGCTGAATATGCATACAATAACTCGATACACTCTGGAACTGGTCAGAGCTCCTTTTATACCCTATATGGACATCACCCTCGTACTTCAGACTTGGAATCACCTTTGAGCCTCGAAATGCCCGCAGTGGACCATTTGCATTCTACGATTACTCAAGCCTTCAAGGATGCTACTGCACACTTACAACATGCGAAAGGGAAATACAAAAAGAATGCGGATCTGCATCGAAAGGAAGCGCCTCCATACCAAATAGGGGATCAAGTATGGTTGGCTACCAAACACTTATCGCTAAAGGGACCTCAGACTTTTAATCCAAGATATTTAGGCCCTTACTCGATCAAAGCTATAATTAACCCAGTGGCAGTCAAGCTAGATCTACCAGCTAACACGCGGATTCACCCCGTTTTTCATGTGTCGCTTTTGAAACCAGTGCAACCAGGAACCAGATTAATAAAGCCACCAGAACCAATCCAGATAGATGGGGAGCCTGAATTCGAGGTGAAGAACATTTTGGACTCTAAGATCTCAAAATCAAAACATTTCTAACTAATTGATTGGAAGGGGTATGGAAAGATCTTGGGAACCCAGCGACCACGTACATGCACCTCGGCTAGTAAAAAGTTTCCATCGGAATTTCCCGAACAAACCGAAACCTCCTGACGGAACGACCTTGGGAGTTGCCTTGGGGGGGAGTGCTGTCATGATGCCTACCCCCGGAGCACCAGGCCAGGCCCAGCACCCCCGGGAGCAGGCATCACGCACCCGGGTAAAAGCCCAGCAGCCCTTTATAGGGGCTCTTTGGACTCTGTCCTGGCGCCGTTGGCGCCAGGCTCATGTTGGACATCAGTCCTGGCGCCATAGGCGCCAGGCTCATAAGGGGAAGTGTTTGGTGCACTTACCTGAAGCAGACCATGCTGCACACTCACCTGATGCAGACCATGCTGCATGAAGAACCAAGCCAAATGAGGCTTAGGAGGGACCATTTTTCTGAAGGAACTATTTTGTTACTTGGGTGGGGCTGTGGAAGAATACTCACCTGGAACTTCTTCCAAGGCTATTTAAGCCACGCCCGGACAGCCACACGTGCTTCGCGTTGTTCTGCATCCCAGCAGCTGAACGCTCACCGTGTCTGCTCCTGCACCTGGACTCCAGCCACGCCCGCCTTGAACCTGGAACACCTGTAAGGAAAGAAGAGAAGAGAAAGGTGAAAACCAAGAACTTATTCAACCTTCTTACCTGCATCCGGAATCTTCACGCCAGCATTCCTGAAGGAAGACTTCCATTTAAAAGCACTGCGTTGCTCGCTGCAGCGCCGCGCTTCCCTCACCTGTTCCCGAGACGCCGCCCGTCTCCATCGCGGCTCTCAGCACCGGTCGCCACATCTCTGCACCTAGGGGAGAGAAGAAGAGACAAAAGGTGAGCAAGGGAACACAAGAGGAAAGCCGAATTTTCAGCCATATTACTTACCGGCTTTTCTTGGTGAACCATTCCACATCTCGGGTCGGCGCCGCATCTTTGGCAGGTACCACACCCCGGCTCCTATGGGGAAAGGACAAAAGACATTACTGGGGAATTATAAAGACATTTAGAGGGGTCGCCCTCATCACTAACTCACCAGATTTTACTACCGGCAATTTAACCCCTCAACGCATCGCCTTTGTTCTGCACCTGAAATAAAGGACAGATCACAGGTTAGGAAAAACAACATAAAAGGAGGCTCACACTTGAACTTTTGCATCTTCATACTTACGGTGTATCGCTCAGAAAAGTCAAGTGGATTTGCCAGCGCCATTCTGAAAACCAGTGAAGTAACTGGACGAACGCGCGCCCCTGCACCAGAAGCAGGATGGAGAGTTCATCCTTCCAGACCATAAGGTGAGCTTAAACCGGGGCTTTTGGAGGAAGTCAGAGAAGAACGAAGGGGGAAAGGGGGGAGCAAGCACACTATTCAGCAGACAGTTAATCCCCTTTCTCATCTGCAGAAGGATATTCCTATGGGCCAGACAAGCAAGATTTGGGGGTCCTGTTCAATCGGTGGTCCGAATTCTGCGCATCACGCTTGAAGAGGCCACAGCAACCCAGACCAGCGCCTCCGTGGGAGCCAGGCGAGCGTTACAGTGTCTAAGAGAGGGACGAGAAGAAAAAGATGTGGAAGAATGGTTTAGTTTGGGCAGCAGAGGTCGCAGCAATTGCACCAGTGCAATTGCACTAGTGCTAGTATAACCAAGGGAAAACACCAAAAGTTACTTTTTTATACTTGAGTCCACATCCGCGTGTTTTGACACACGGCAGCCTTCCTCTTGCCGACTCGAGCAGTTTCGGCACACCGAGTCGTCACAATCCAAGGGTCAAAGCGAAATAGGCACAAGAGCACAATCCTAGTAACGCAGTACAACAGTACACTTCTATTGCACTTCCGGTGCGCGCGTGGTGCGCGTGACCAGGAAGGTTGAAGGGCGAAGCACCAATTAGATTCAAACAGGGAGGCGGAGGCTGATGACGGTGTGGGGAGGTGTCTAAGAGAGGGACGAGAAGAAAAAGATGTGGAAGAATGGTTTAGTTTGGGCAGCAGAGGTCGCAGCAATTGCACCAGTGCAATTGCACTAGTGCTAGTATAACCAAGGGAAAACACCAAAAGTTACTTTTTTATACTTGAGTCCACATCCGCGTGTTTTGACACACGGCAGCCTTCCTCTTGCCGACTCGAGCAGTTTCGGCACGCCGAGTCGTCACAATCCAAGGGTCCAAGCGAAAAAGGCACAAGAGCACAATCCCAGTAACGCAGTACAACAGTACACTTCTATTGTTTTGATATATGTTCCTGGAGGCCGGGTACAAACCAATCCTCTTGTATCTCTGCATTGACTTTGAGGGGCATTACCACCTTCCCTGTATTATTCTGGTGCCACAAAAGATCTGTTGCTGATTGACTGCAACCTCTCTTTTCCCACAGCCCTTTTTCCTCCTCACTTGCTCCTTCCTGTAACTCTAGTATTTGTGACACGGGCATGGTGTTGTATCCGTCTGGAAGCTCCTCCACTATCTGTTGATGCACTAAGTACTCACCTGTTATTTCTTTTACTAAATTGGGTGCTTCCTTGGCTGCTGCGTCTGCTGCAGCGTTTCCAAAAGAGATAACGTCCGCGTTGGACGTATGGGCTTGGCGCTTCACTATTGCTACCATAGTGGGTTCTTTCAACGCCTCAATGAGTTCTTTCAGGAGCTCAGCATGTTGTACTGGTGACCCATCTGCTCTGCGGAACCCATTCCGTCCCCATCTCGCTAACCCACCATGTACTGTAGTAGTCGTGTATGCTGAATCTGTGTAAATAGTCACTGTACATCCTTTCGTTGCACGTAATGCTTCAATGAGGGCTATAAGCTCAGCTGCTTGGGCTGAATAATGGGAGGGCCAGCAATGCTGTACTATCACTTCGTACTCACCTTCTTCCAATCTAACAACTGCCACCCCCACATACTTTCCCCTGTGTCAGTGTCGATTGAAGCTGACCCATCTATGAAGTAAACCTCTCCTTCATTTAGGGCATTCTCACTTACCACCGGGCCTTCCCCCTCCTCTCCTGTGTAAGTGGCACAGTCGGGTTCCTGCATGTCTTCTAATGTGCATGGCTCTGTAATGAATGTTGCTGGGTTTACTGTTTTGTGTCTAACTATGTGTAGTTTGCACTGGACAGTATTATTTCATAAGCAGTTGCTCTTTGTGTCGTCAGTGTGCTTTTTGATCTTTCTAATATAGCAAAAAGGGAGTGTTCCACAAATAGTGTCACAGAGCATCCCATCACTATTGTTGCACTTTTTTCAATGGCGAACACTGCGGCTGCGAGAGATTGCTCGCAAGCGAAGTGTCCTTGCATCACTGCTTCTAATGAGCCACTGTAGTAAGCAAGTGGCTTGTGTCCCAGGGATGTTTTTTGTGTCAGCACTACTGCCATGAGGATCCCCTTGCAGTGGGAGAACAGGTAAAACTCGCATTCATAATCTGGGTTCGCGAGTACTGGTGCGCTTGAAATCAATTCCTTGATTGAGGTAAATGAGTCACTCATTTCTGCTGACCATTGGATTTCTCTGTTCTCCCGCTGAGCCTCTTTGAGTGCCTGCAGTAGTGGTCTTGTGTATTCCGCATAATCTAATATCCATGCTCGACAGTAGTTACACATGCATAGACATTTTTGCATGTCCTTCACTGTGCTCAGTCTCCTCACTGCTGTAATGGCATCTACTCTGTCTGGTATTAACTTTTTGCCATCTTTTGATATTAGCTGCTCCAAGTACAACACTTCTGGTTGGCAGTACTGTAGTTTCCCTCTGTCGACCTTGTATCCCTTGTGGGCCAATAGTGTCAAAAGAGTGACGGAATCTTTTCTGCATTCTTCCTCATTCTGTGCGCAGATGAGCAAATCATCTACGTATTGAATAATCGTGCTCTCAGCTGTCATGTTTCCTAAATCTTCATGGAGGATGCGGTTGAATATACTGGTACTCTCATAGTACCCCTGGGGTAACCTACAATGTTCGTACCTCTTTCCCCCCAGTGTGAAGGCTGTTAGATACCTGCACTCTTCTGCCAATGGGATGGAGAAGAAGGCATTTTTCAAATCAACCACTGTGAAATGTGAGGCATTCTTGGGGATGCTGCACAGTGTCGATGCAGGATTAGGGACCAAAGGGAACTCTTTTTGAATGACGTCATTTAGTGGGCGTAGGTCTTGGATCATCCTCCATGCCCCACCTTTTGCTTTTTTAATTGGATAGATACAGATATTACATGGCAAATTTGAGGGCACCATTATTCCTTGGGCTAGTAATGGACTGATTGTTTCTTTTATCCCTTCTTCTGCTTATCGGGATAGGGGGTATTGTTTTACCCTGGGCAAAATGGCCCCAGGTTAAAGTTTAATTTTGACTGGAGTGACTCCATGCAATAATCCCACATCATGGGGGTCTGTAGTCCACAGATTACTGGGCACTAATTTCATATCCTCATCAAAGAAGGAAGGCGGTGCCCCCACCACTGCTATCAGCTGTACTGGCACCTGCCTCTCTTGTATCATGATGTCCCAGGGTATTGCTATTTCCATTATTATCTCACCGTCACTTTCAGAGTCTGAGAAAAGATCTTCGTCTGACAGATCCCGCAATGCAATGTCGGCATTGATGCACAACACTGTGCGCATTCGCAGCCGTGTATATCCATTGCAATTACGGCTATTCTCTTGGCTGAGATTTGAACTGCATGTAAATCTAGGGACATCATTGTGCCTTGCACAACCTCTGGGCGTGCTATGGGTCGGAAAATGAATTCTGCTGGCACTCGCCATTCTAGCTTTTTCAGCTCAGGTAATACTTGTGCCAATGTTTTCAATCCTTGAATGAACATATCAGGATCCACCAGTATGCCACGCACTTCTGGTGCTGTTGCTTGTGCGTGCCCTACCAGCATAACGCGCAAAGGACAGATCATTGGGGTGGAGCAAACTATCCCTCTCTCTGTGAAGGAGATAGTCATATTAAGCTTGCTGAGAAGGTGCCTTCCGAGCAAGTTAATTGGGGACTGTTTGTAATATAGTAGGGGTGCTCTCACTGTTTTACCCACACTGTGATGTCTAAATCTTCTGTGTAAGGAACTTCGACAACAGCCCCAGAGAACCCCTGCGTCTCCAATTTACGATTAGATAACGGAAACCGTCCTTCACATAAACATGATTTTTCAGCTCCCGAGTCCTCCATAAATATGAACTGTTTATTCCCTATCTGCGCCCCTATCAATGGTTCCTCTGCTGCATTGTAGGTCGTAGATAGAACAGGACACGCAAGTGCTCCCTGTGGGCTGTCCTATGCTGGATGTCTCATGTTCCCCCCCTTGACTGAAGAAATTCCCTGATACCACTGCCACTCCGCCATATTGGGCAGGTGCACCGTTAGCAGTTGTGGCGAAGGGTTTACCTTGTGTGTATTGCATGTGGTCGCGGTTTTGTGGATGCTGCTGTACATTGTGAGGGTGTTCTCTTCGCTGTTCTACATACCCCCGCTCTGGCTGCCCTCGTGGTCCTCCCAAGGGTAATCCATTGGGGCTCCCTGGGTGAGGATGACCACATTGTTCAATATCTTGATACACATTGTTTGGTCTACTTCTGCATTCTCGTGAGAAATGTCCCCACCTCCCACAATTCCAACAGTTCCCCTGTCCCCCCCTTGGACCTTGTCCTCCATACCCTCCATTTCCCCTGTACCCTTGACCACCCCCTCTGCGGCCCCTGTACCCACCTCGACTTCCGCGGGGGGCCCACTCTTGCCACTTCGGACCTCCGTATTGCTCCTGTCCATTCCACTGTGGCTGCCCATTGCCTGCCCAATTTGCTGCCATCCTCCCTTGTATTGCTACCAGCCCCTCCTCCTCATCCCCCTCCCTGTCATGGGGGAGCGCCGCCACAGTTGCAGTGACCTTCACGAGTTTCGTTTGTACTAGCTTGGCCTCATCTGCCAACCTTTTTTGAGCAATCTCTTTCTCCCTTTCCTTTATTCTTTTGCAGCGGTGTACTATTATGCTTTGTATTTCCGGCAACCCTTTTGCTTCGATCCCTGCTATTTTGTCGAGTGCTTTTTGCACCTCCTTTGGAAGCCCTCTCCTTATTATGAAGTAAAATAAGGAAGTTGACTGATACCAGGGTGTGCCCGTTTCGGCTCTGCACATCTCCTGAACCCGGAAAATGTAATCCATAGCATTCTCCCCATCATTCATTGTGCACTGCATTACTGATTGTAAATCTGGTGTGTCTGGAAATGTTTCTCTTAATGCATCCCATACCCTCGCGCGCACTGTGTTAAAAGATGCTCCATCATGGTGATCACAATCCAGTGTCACTCCTGGGAAGCCAGCCTTTGCCCACACTCTATCTGCTTGGTCACCCACTGCCGATACTAGTAGACCTTTGACATCTCCTACTGCTAATGGCACTCCTGCAGTGTGCTTTTCGAATGCATATATCCACTTACTTGCCCCTCCTGATAGCGGGGCAATGATGTTAACAAATTGGCTTTGTCCATCTGAGCCCAGGGTATATAATTTGTTCTCCCACCTCCCCTATGTATCAATGGGAGTTGTAGTCTGCCCTTTGTCGTTTTGCCAGTACTCACCTTCAATCCTTTCCTTCCTAACGGTGCCATTTTTCCAATTCTATTCCTTAACCTTCCTGTTCATTCCTCTTCCATTGTTCTTCCCAGAGATGTTCCTTCTCCTCTACCGGACCCTCCTCCCATTGCCACACTCAATCTCCCACTTTCCTGTTCATCATCCTCAATATCGCACCACAATTCTTCCATGCCCCCGGTAGCCATTCCCTCATCACCTGTATTTTCATCCATCTCCTGTGGCCCCAGTTCTATTATTCGAGTTGGCTCTTCCTGAATTCTGAACAGTATTTCCCCTTTCTTCCATCCCTCTTCAGATGACTTGTCAAGTGCCTGTGCCCTAGGTGTTTGCTCACCTCTGACAACATAAGTTCCATTCTGCTCACATATATTTCTTATTCTAGATAACTCATCTCTTGCCATAGAGAGCCTGGAATTTAGGTCTTCCGTCAATTTTTCTATATCTACTGCAGTTGTGTTTACCTGTCCGCGCTGTCTGGGGCACTCATATGGTGGTGCAGTTGGTCGTGGTGTGGCTGTAGGTGCTGCAGGGGGTACATATGTGGGGTCACTAAAACCTTCTGCTGGCACTGGTTTGTTTAGGAGGGGGTACAATCGTGTTACCTCAATCGATCCCTCTGTTCCTACCTCTTCCTTTCCAACTTCAGGTATGAGTAAGGGACTATCAACTGTGGAGGGCAGGTTAGACACCGACTCCTTCCTTCTGAGGGGAGGCACTTCCTCAAATAACCTCCATAAATCTAGTATTTCTCTTCTATTATGAAATTGTCTTCCTTTGTACTTCATGAATATGCATGTGGCTACCATATCTAGGACACTCTTATCAAACGATCTGTAACGCTCACCTGATTCTCGCAGAGGCGCCGGTCTTGACTGGGCGACTACCGTATCTTCAAAGGTGATGTGTAGCACCCGGTTGGCTCTTTGGGCTGGACCTCTGTGCACTGTATGCCTGACGTGTAGAGTAAGATGTCTTAGGTAAGTGAATGCCGAGCTCTCCATCTGCCTCGGGGCAGGGTGCTGTAACCAGTTTCTTCACTGGATAGGTAGCGCAGGCCTCTTGACTTCAGGGGACTGCTGTCCGTCGTTTACTGCACGAACGGTAAGTTTCGAGTCATTCAAATGTCTTTAAAGTCTTTAGTAATGATGTCTCTTGTTTTGGAGGGTTCCGGCGATGGCGGATGACGGGCTGAAGTGAGTTGAAGATGGAGCCCGTGTGATGAATAGAAGCGCCTGGAAGCACGTAAGTAAGCGCTTGTTGCCTGCTTCACTATGCGCTCTAACTGTCTTTTTATTTTGCAGGTACGAGTTCGGAGCGGCTGCAGGGTGCCGGAATACCCACTGGATTAGATGTGGAAAGGAGTAATGGCACGTGAGTATTAAAGTTCCCCAATGTCTTTAAACGCACCTTGTTTTGTCTTTCAGATGCGGGATGCAGCGCCGAAGGCCTCCGGAGCGTGCGAAGAGTTGGTAAACTTTTGTCTTTCAGATGCCGGAATGCAGTCTGAAGACCTCCGGAGCGCACGAAGAGTAGGTAAGCCTTTGCCTTTCAGATGCCGGAATGCTAACCTGTTCTTTCTTGTCTTTATAGGTGTTGCTGAAGACTGGATTCAGGATGGTAAGCCTTTGCCTTTCAGATGCCGGAATGCTAACCTGTTCTTTCTTGTCTTTATAGGTGTTGCTGAAGACTGGATTCAGGATGGTAAGCCTTTTTCCTTAGGCCCAGGACCGGATGCAGAAGACACGATGAGCGTTCTGCTGCAGAGGTTGCAGAATAACGCAAAGCAAGATTCATCCACCGGGTGTGGTTTAAATAGCCTCCTGTAGTGCTTAGGTGTCTCCTTCCACAGCCACGCCTAAGTAAGAAAAGAGTTCCTGGTAAGAAAAGAGTTCCTGCCTTCCAGAAGAGTTCCAGTGTTCTGAATCTAGGGAGTGGCTCCAGCCCCACCCAACAGGAAAAGTAGTTCCAAACAGAAGAGGATCAGAGGCTCAACTGGCAGGCAAGTAAGCAGCATGGTCTGCTGAAGGTAAGTCCACCCAAGCATTATGAGCCCGGCGCTTCCAGCGCTGGGACTGGGCATATTTATGAGCCTGGTGCCACTGGCGCCAGGACTGGGTCCAAAAGGTCCCAATTGGGACTGGTTGGCACTCGGAACCTGGGTTATGGATCTGCTTCCAAGGGAGTTGGGAAAACCCTGACCTTTTGGAAGCAGAGATCATGACACGATCCCCCTTCTGGCCATACTTGGGGTAGTCCTTCTCCCTTCAGTTCTGTGACCCACTGATCGTGGTATTTTTTTATACGTTCAGCGTAACCAGGTAGATTTTTACAGATGTGGGCCAAGGAGTGTTTCCGCCCTCATATTGTATTTTCGGCTCTTTTTAAAAAAAATTGTTATCCTCTTGTACTAGTCGTATCTAACGCTGTGTAGTATAAGTGTGTGCGTGGCTTCTATCTTAGACAATTCTTGGGCATATGCAAAAGGAACACTTGCTCACACTATTACTACCTTCAGATCCAAAACATTTGCTTCCAATATTATTACCTTTAGATCTTACCGGGTCACATTTACGATGACCATACCATAGAGCTATACAATGGGCCTCATTACGAATCAGGCGTTAAGGGGTTAACGGTGCCGTAAACGGCGCCAACCCTTAACGCCTGATTACAAGGTCTGTTAGCGCCATGGTGATATTAACGCCTGCTTTTTGCAGGCGTTAAAATCCATGGCGCTAAGGGACCATGGTGCTAATTACGCCACCGTAATTTACGGTGGCGTAATTAGTGCCTTCCCCACTCCCATTATGCCCTATGGGGCAAAAATGGGAATGGGGAAGGGTAAAATGGGAAATGGGGATTTACCGCCCCACTCACCTTGGAATGGGGCGGTAAATCCGCCATCCACCATGGTGTAAACGCAGTTTACACCATGGTGGTAAGGGTACGACCCAGGCGGTAACTTACCGCCTGGGTCGTAATGAGGCCCAATGTCATCAATTCAACATCATTTCTTTGCAATTCATTAAAACATTGTTAACTTAACATATGCAACATGGGACAGACACTTAACAGACTTTTGACATACAACACATAACATTTACCCCTCCCTTTTCTCCTTGCCCTGTGCTTCTCTCCCTGGTAAAGCCCTCTTTCCCTAGATCATCAATTGTCCCTACACCTTTTAAACCTTTTATCTTTTGCTCAACACTAAGGTACCCTGACTAGAGTGGAAAGAGAAAGAAAAAGAAAGTAGCAGTTTCTAACGTATACACCGTGTCCCCCTATTATCAGACACTTTTATTTTATTCTCCACTTTTTGACTTATTCCCAGTACTAGTTGAGATAGCACTACGCGGCGCTGCCTTCTACCCCCTTGCAGAGCTAGGTTCCCGTCTCTTATCTTCTCTTACTTCACCTTTGTTGGCCTAATGGCCATATGCAGAGAAAGTAAAGTAAATACAAATAGCATTAATGGTTAAAGGTATCCCTCTAAATTACCTTGTGTACCTGACTCCCTTCCCCTTTGCCCTTTACAATCACTTGCACTTAATACTCACGTGCCCGTCTTGAATCGAGATTCTCCGGACTGGGTCCGTCCAGGCGGCACTGCCACACACTCAATGGCCGCCCCCGGCTCCGGCGAGCGGTACTCAAAGGTTTTTTTTGGAGCGGGATCCTGTACCCTTTGTTTTATTCTGTGTGCACGTCTAAGCGTACCAGTTGCCATAGGCGGGCAGCTCTCTTAGGCGGGCGCACCGTGCGTCTCCACTGCCGCCTGGAATTTCTCGCGTCAGAGGTGACGATGAAGACATTTTAAAATGTAATCACGCTTTCGGGGTCACCACTGGAGACAAGCGTCCCCAAAAGGCATTACCCTCCCCGCAATGAGAGGCAGTAACGGACACACCCCAAGAGGGAATGAGGCCAAGACCAAGTGCCGGTAAATGTAAAAGGTTCTTTAATCAAATAGGGCATGCAAAGGACTCTGCAAGCTCCGAGAGTGCTCTGTCTGACAATAGCAAAGACCGTCTTATTTATTAAAAAATGTCATCATAAAAAACCTACACACTATAGGGGGCACATAGTCTTGGGGATTGGGTGGCGTCGACTAAGTATAGGTGCAGTAGTGACGAGCAGCTCCATGATTGGTGGACATCAGCGTGGTGCCATTGTGGAGCGGATTGGTCAGCTGGGCTCATCGGGGTGGGGCTGCCAGGCCAGGCGCGGCCAGTGTCATTGATGGACGATTTGCCCTGACATTCTGCCCTTGTGGCCACACACACAAACATTCATCCGTTTAGATAATTCCGGTTGTCCTGTAAATTCTGCAGTATGTTACTCTAAGGGTTAATAGGACACAGAAGGAATACATATGATGTGAGGCTTTACCAGTACATCAAGAAACTGTTACTTTTGACCTGTTGACCGGATGTCATAAACCTGGGTCTCTGGTCTGAGGGCATGAGGTTAGCTGCACTGTCATTCTGGTCTCGTTAGATGTAGTGAAGAATTACTTTATAATGTGTTAGTACAGGGTTGAATATCTGCTCTCCAAGGCCCATTAACTTGGGGTGAACCGGAGCAGGGGTGTTGCTAGGTCTGGAAAAGATCAGGGGCTAAGCTAATGTCGGGACTGGCAGGACTCGGGGCTAGCTAGCATTTGGGTTGTAGCACCTGAGCTTCTATCCGGGGCTAGAACCAAAAGACCTGGGGCTATAGCCCCTTTAGCCCCCCCCTAGCAACGCCTCTGAACCGGAGTTCCACTAGATCAGCGAGGGTGTACCTCTGGCCCCTTGGGGCGGTGGGGTTTCAGGACCGGGTTGTAAATAATTCATTTGGCCGACCATGGCGGTCTCCGACATGAGGAGGCGAATACTTGAAGCGGGTCCAGCAGAATGGGGGGAGGTGAGGCTGTGCTGCTCGCACACCAGCTTGTCCTGGCGTGCCTTGGTGGGAGGGGAGGGGAGATGGCCTTGAGGTGTATGTGTGTGAGCAATTCTCTGTGCTTGGGCTGCACACTATGTAAAACAAGGAAATGATTAATAAAGTTAGTGATATTAAAGCGATCACACATTTCTACTGTCTATACACTCGTGTATTATTTTATATTTGTCTACAATAATTTGGTAGTGTCTCATACATCACTAAACATCGGACGACTATATTTTAGCGATTTCACACGGTAGTATCTGAATAACACATGAGGTAGCATTAGGTTTGGTGGTGTACTCAGGAGCATAGAAGAAATACATTCAGAGGCGATAATACATTTCCATTCTGGCTTGTACATTTAAACGTGTCCCTCTGTGCAACACACACATGCTTGCAGTAATGCTTTTTCTGCCTTCCTTTGTACTTAGCAGCATTCGTTAGTTAGCACTAGGTGGTCTGTACCAATTTCTTTTCGTTAAGTCTTCTAGGCACATGGTATTGTGTATGAGCTGAGGCCATGCTTACTTTACCGACACTTATGAACTTTCATCCCGTCCCTAAAACATAAATGTGTATAACTAACATAATAACCCTTATGATTCAGTAGGCTTTCGGGGGTTGTTGAACATCGATAGGGGTTCATGTGAGGAGGTTGTCGGCACCATATGGTTTACATGTTAGGGGTTAGATGCGGGGTCGAGGCCTGTTCTATTAGGATGGTTTTCTGTTATTTTCCAGACTTGAACCACGAGTCAGGTCACTTCGGGGACAGTGATGTACTGCGGAAGGTAAATGATACAGTGTTTGTTCTGATACTTGTTCGTGTCTAGTTGCTCGTGGGAACGGGCCTTCAGCGGATCTGCCATGGTGTGGAGGCACCGAGGAAGGGCTTTGCCCTCTGTGAGTGGAGGCCGAGCTACAGCATTCGCAGGCAGGCTGTCTCGTTGGGGTTCGGGTTGCTAGTATCTAAAATGGAGTCCTGAGGCTTCCAAAATGGTATCCATGGTCTGTTACAGTACAACACGATCAGTCCTGTGTATCGATCAGTAGTCACCCCGTCACCTGGGCCCTGGCGACAGGGGCCCCTGACGAGCCACGAACCTCATGTAGGTGGGGCATGTCGGGGAGGGGGGTCTTCTGGACCTGTCCTCCCATACAGGTTCAAGGATGGGTGATACTGAATCAGTCCCCACACCCACCCAGTCTTCATTTAGATCTCTTGGGACCCATTTTTCTTTGGGAGGAGTTCCCCCGTCCCTGAAGGAGAAGATTTTTTTTCCAGAATCCTCTGAGGATTCTTCCCCTTCAAACTGGAGGACACTAATTTCCTCCGCAAAATGGGCCTTTTTAAGGTCTTTATTTCTCCTACCCACCCTCTGTTCCCTGGGTTGCAGATTTTCGGGGGCAAGAGATTTTTATTCCGGTTCCTGGGTGTCCAGGGGCTTTTCACGAGTGAGGAAGGAAGCTTCCTCTAGGGCTTTACAGCCCCCTCCCCCGTGCCTCCTTCCTCTGGAACCAGTGAGTTGTCAAGGTTCTCTCCCCGTCATTGTTCTTGGGTGCCAGACCCTTGGTTTGTGGGGTTCTGAGCCGCCATGTTCATCTGAGGGTTCTGTTGAGCCCCTCAACATGCGACCCAGATCCTGGGTAAGGTTCTGGACCTGGCGCTCAAGTTGGAACACCCGTTCCGGCTGGTACAGGGGTCTCTCTTCAAATCTAGGTGGATCACGGGAAGGGTAACTATCCCTTCTCCCCTTGTACCCTGGATATTGTGAATTTTGGTAACCCTACACTCTTGGCCTCCCCTCTCCCAGATTGGGTTGTCTGGTTTCCTGAAAGTGGGAAAAGAAAGGAGGGTCATCCTGCAGGTTGGGGTTTTGTGAGTACCGTGGGAAGAATCTTAACCCAGCATTTGGGGGATTACTGCCCTCCTGGGGGAAGTTAGGAGGGAAGTTTCCCAGGGCAGTACTTACCTGATTGGATCCCCCCCTTGGGCTCGGGGAGTCCTTACATACCCCATGATTGGTTGGTTGCCCTTGTATCTGGGACTTATATAATAAGGGGAGTTAGGGGTCCCATTGGTGTGATTACCCCCCTGACCGCCACCTGTTTGTGATTGGCCTGAAGGCCTTCTGAGTCTCTGATTTTGCTGATTTTGTGTTGGTACATTTTTAGGCTCCCCCATCTCTAGGTCTAAAATGGGGCAACCTTCACCTCCGCTACCTTAGTAGCAGCAGGAGTGTTGGCCGGCATTGGGGTTTTTGGTCTGATTTTTGTTTTCTGCAGGTTTTTGGACTTCATATATGCGGGCCGCCTGCTCTATTACCCAGTCCAGAGATCTTTTATCGTGGAAGTCCCTCACAAGCTAGGTCATAATATACTTTGGGAGCGCATGAAAGAGGTAGTTATAAACTCCCTGCTATCCATGCGCACCCTCTTAGTGGTTTGTGCGAAGGCGCGTCATAACTCCTGCACAAATTCTCGTGGGGCCTGATCTTCCCCACACTGCAGATTGTAGGCCACTTTGTGAGCCTCCTGGAGGTTTCTGTGGGCGGAAACGTGTTTCAAGATGGCCGCCTTGTTCAGAACCATTCAAGATGGAGGACCATCTTGAATGGTTCTGGTCCTCCAGTCCAGCAAAGAAGCTCGAGTACTAAGGAGAGAACGTCCATTTAACATACTGTATGCAGTTCTGGTTGGCTTTCAGGTGGAAAGTGTCCATCATTGCTCAGTTCCAAGGGTTCCCAGACAGAATATTTAACGTTTTTGTGGTATGAGGTTATGACACTCCTAATGGCCTTAATCTGCCTAATGGGGTCTTTTGTCATAGCTCTCTTGAGTTTATTTGCTTTCTTAGGCTTAGTCACCCAAGTCCACTCGCCCTCAGACTCAGAGGCGCTGCTACTTGAGGTCCCCACCTGATGATCTAGGCACTCCCTGATTCTGTGGGTTTGAGAGCGGCCTGCAGAATGGTGCAGCCTAGTTTCTTCACTCCTGCGGCGCACAGGAGAGTAGTCTTCTGACTCCTCCCTGCTCCTAGGGTTGGCAGAGTATCCCCCCTCACACTGCCCTGATTGGGTGGTGGTCTTCAGGATGCTCTTATGGGGCCTCTTTTCCTGTTGTTCCCGAGCAAATTGAACCAACTGGTGCCTTTGGAGGTAGTGCTCCTGCAGATCTGATTCCCTGACTCTCTCCTCATAGGAGGTTTCCTTGTGAGAGACATCAGCCTTTATATTCTTGTACCTGCATAGGGACACCTTCTATCAATGTCTAGGGGGCGCTGATCTGTCAGCTCCATTATGCTTGTCGTGTTAAATTCTGATGTCCTCATGGTTTCCGGCTCATGTGAACCGTCAGCCATGAAGTCAGCAGTGCGCAAAGGATTAAATTGGTGTGAGTCCCTTAGTATAGAGGTCATCATACTATGATCAGGGGTTGCCCTGTCCCTCTCTACCTGTTCGGGGTCCCTACAGTTTGTATTAGATCTAGGATACTCCTTTTCCAACCCAGCTAGTTTTTCTTTCTCAGCCCCTATCTCTTGATAATATGCAAAGTTCTGAGCCTTTTGTTCAGCTATCAGGGTTTTACTGGACTCTATGACCCGCTCTTGTGCTGCCACTTGTTTGTTGAGCCCATCATTCTCTTCATATAGGGCCTCGTTATCGCTTTGTGCTGCCTGTATAGTTTGGGCACCCTGAGCCAATTTTTGTTGTAGGAGACTCACCTCCTGAGTTTGTGCCTTTTTGGTTTGGGTGTTCTCTTCCAGAGCACCTTGCACCCATCTGGCGTGCTCCAGTAGATTTCCATATTCTGTTTGGAGTTCATTTAGTTTCTGGAGGCCTAACTCACTTCCATGTAACTATGTTTTTAAATTGCTTACTTCCTGGCATAGAGTGTCTTTCTCCTGATTTAGGGTGCCCCTCTGTTCAACTAGGTCATCCCTTTATTTCTTGATGGTATTTAATTTCTGGCGTTCTTGATCAAATTCTGTTTGAGAGTGGAGGTCTCTCATAATTAGTTTATAATTTTCCTCTTTCAACCTTTTGACCTGATCTTGCAGCATGGTTATTTGTCCTGAGCAGGCCCTGTTATATGTTAATTGTTGAGTCAGCTTCTGTTGACTCTCTTCTAGAGAGTCAACCTTTTCCTGACTCTATTTTTACTGCTTCCAGTTGGGTCTCTATGTCTACATTATTCCGCTGTTGGAGAGCCAAGTCCTCTTAATTTTATGATGTAATTTCCAGATTATACCTCCAAATCTTGGCTCTTTTGTAATGTTTGTTCTGCTAATTGTAGTTCTGTCTGGATTTTATTTAATAGTTCAGATTGATTCTGCGCTAGAGTTTCATTTTCCTCATGCTTTTCCCGCATCACTCCCATGTGGAGATACATTTAGGCAGCAATTCTGACAATTTTGAGTTGCTCCTCTTTAATTTTTGGGGTCATATATAACTCACTCAATGCTTGGTGTAATAGGCCACCGTCCTGCCACATATCCAGGTTTATGGCGGTGACCTGTTGTGTTATTTCTTCTAACCAGACTTTTTCATCTTGTTCTGGCCATTCACCTCAGACAGATAACTTGTGCAGAAGGTGCTCCCTAGCCATATTGATCTCTACTGAAACAGTAATTTGGCAAAGTGTTCTTTATTAATGTATTTATTTATGTACAGGTAACCTGTGTTCTGTTGCTTTCTGTCTATTTTGGGGTTGATTTAGAGTATTTTAGACACAGGCCTGGTACTTAGAGTATTTGTTTTGGGGAGATGCTCCTACAGTGTAATACAGTATTCCAACTGCACAAAGTATCACTACCTTGCAGGTTAGTCTGCTGTGTTAGACTGCCACGGGTGGCAACCAAACTCAATCCCAGCTACGAGCCCCCAAATTTGTTAAGGATTTCAATCAGGAGACACACACCTTGGTCTCAGCCTAGTATGTAGCGAACAACTGAGATGCCTTTCTCCTTATTTTATGCAAATTCAATTTGAGATGGTACACAACTCGTATCACACCCCCTTTTTCGAATACCCCAGGTCACAATGGACCATGAACCAGGCCGGTTGGTGAAAATACAATATTTATTTATTTTTAAAATCAAATGAAATCATAAAACTTTTAATATGGGGCAGCAATCGCCAATGGCGTGATAATTACAATGAAAATGGAAGCAATGCACTTGGTTAACCTTATAGTAGAACATATACAAAACACTAGTGAATAGGAGCACTTTTTGAATTAGGAAAGGTAAAGTTTCCCCCTCGAATGTTCCCTAAACCCACAAATAATCAGATTCTGAGTGGATAGAAGGATGCAGCAGGTAGTCAGGAATAAGGGGCGGAAAAAAGAATCAGAATCTGACCTTCCCTCACAAAGTAAGAGGTGAAGACCCTATGCAATGGCATGAAATGACACTCGCAAATGGACAAATAAATGATTACTGTGCGGTTAAATGTCTGAGGTAAATATGATTTCTCACAATGGCAGGAATGCATAAACACTAGCAATCACAAGGCAATGGATCAACACAAAGCATACAATTTGAAAATTAGTCGAAAGTTAAAACATGCTGCAGCTAAATGACACGTTGGAAAACTTTTCTCAACTCCCGCTTTAAATCACCCAAATGGTTTCTAATAAAAATGGGTGAAATACTCTGATTTGGAGTGCAGTTGTTGGGCCTGGGGATAGATATCTATCACAGGGACAATACAGAGGTGAGAATAGGTCTCTAGCTGGTAAATTGAGAGAGATTTGGAAGGTAGAGTGAGGTTCGTTTTTAGGAAAATAGAGCAGTTAAAAGTGAGAACATTGGTTTTGAAGGAAAGGAAAATGTTACTTACACTAAATTATCTAGGCTATATTGTTAAAGAGGAACACAGTAAGCTCCAAGGTTGATTAACGAAGGACAACCTTGTCACCCCAGTGCTAAACCCCAACAATAAAATATATGGAAATGAGTTTGATTACTCCAAATATAACAAAGGGTTTATAATTTGCACCAGACAAAATTGAAAAGAGATGGTGCTAGCACTTAAACATTAAGGACAGGATATGAGGATAATTCTAACAGTTTAAACAAATTACCAGGGTATACAAATGACTACTTAGAGAGTGGGATAAGGACAAAGGCAAGACAAGATAGGCAATTTGTTTCTATGGGGTGGGGATTATACTCAGAGTCCACTTGTTTATTTTGGGATTTTTGGACAGTCAACAGGGTCTGCTCACCACATGGCGGTGCACCTGACAAAAGTCAACTGGGCAAGGTCTGGTCACCGGGTAGCGAACAGCTGGCCAATTCGGGTCACTGGATGGCACAGGTACCACTGGATGCAGTTAGTGGGCAAGCAGTTAGTGGGCAGCAAGCCGGTCTGATTTCAGCAAAAGGTACCACAGCTTTCCCCTTTTTAATGGGAGATTAGTGGGTTGATTCTGGATCAATGGCCTTGCTGGGAATAGGATCAGCAATGCTTTGCCCTTGCAGTGGGGTCTCGAATCTGACAGGATGAATGCAGAAGATCAGGAACGCAGGAGCAGGAAATTCAGGAACAGTGTGGGCCTGATCATGACTTGGCCGTTACCGCCGGCGGTATTACCGCTGGTGGTAATAGCCCTACCGCCGAACTCCCCGGCGCAAGTAGCGCCGGATCACGAGTTCGGCAGTAAAGTAATTCCCCATTCCCCATTGAGCCCATTCGGGAATGCCCCATTCCCCATTGGGCTCAATGGGGAATTTTCACGCTCTCACCACCGGCGGATTTCTCGCCGGCGGTAATAGTGCGAATTTTTGGCAGATTTCCCCCCAGCTCAGAGCTGGGGCGAAATCCGCCAAAGACCTGATTCGGCAGACCCTTAAATCCGGCGGTATTAGCGCTACCGCCAGACCTAAAGGTTACCGCCGAAGTCGTGATCAGGCCCTGTGTGTCTAGTGTCCTGTCATGTACTCTGCATGGTAAAATCATAGAAGTATAAGGCTGGGCAGGCTTAGCTAAACACACCACTAAACCAGTGGATTGGGCAGGGGTGATAGTCCCCGCTTCGCTCTCAGCTGGTTGGATTTCAAGGCCAGGAAGTCAGATTAATGATGTGAGTTTTACGATGTTCAAAAACCTCCCACAGTTACTTTAGCTAAAATCCGATTTTCCCACAAATGGTACATTTATACAGTTGACGTCTCTTAGCAAATTACATACACATGTAACATATTTTATGCAGACCATTGCAGTCCAACTCTGCAATCTGTGAGATATTGTTTTGTACGTTTAATAATCTTTGGTAATTTGCAGTGGAAATGTTCGGCCTAAAATTCTGTGACTTTACACGTGCGTACATACTATCATGGGGCCTATTTCTGTTAATTTTGAACATTCCATCGTGTGTCCTTTCCCCATGATTCACATTCTTCTGCCATTTTTGTCCCATACATGCTATTGACAGCCAAGACCTCTTATTCGAAAGCCACAAAAATCACATTTAAACTACTACATTTTAATATTTTTGCAAAGTTCTGCTGCAAAGGTAAACGTCGTTTATTTATAAAATAGTCTCTGGAAACAGATGGGCGGTCCTGTGTCCTGCACTGGACCATTTTTTTTTCTTTTCAGCTACCACCAGCTGACATTTCCTCCAGAGTAAGGTGGGGGTTTCTCAGCTTGATTGAAGGTTTATTGCCCCTTCTCCACTTCACACTTCCGTGTCCTTGAATTATTATTGTCAGAGGGTTAAGCCCAGACCAGATTCTGTCCAACCTAGTAATTATCACTGGGGTGTTAGTATCTACTGAGAGGGCCCCTTTTGTTTCTGTCATCCTCTCAGCAGAAACCTGTCTTGGGCTGATTCCTCCCCCATGCAGCCACTGAAGTTTAATTTAATTATATTTATATTTGCTCTGAATTGGAAGAAAACCTGCTGAATAGAACCATCTCATCCATGTATTGTCACAGCACAATCCCCTTTCACATTGTTAGGCAAGAAGAAGCTTTTGTTCAATATAGTACTCTCAAACAAGCCTTTTTCTTCTTTAGTTCGCAAAGCCCATTTTTATACGTGAAGAAAGCTGCTAGCACTTTGCTTTCAAATTCGGGTTTTGACTTTCCATCTGGATTCCCACACTGTTTTGCAGCCATAGTTATTGTGGGCAGTAGTTTATTTGAACCACCTATGCACTTAAATTGACATAGCCCAGAGCTGGAGCTTCTTTGAATTACCGATCATTGACACTTTATAACTTAAAAGTGAAGCTTTTTCCCGTGCGGCGGAAAATGAAGTTTCTTTGTTGATTTTTCTAAGATTTGGTTTGACAGAGCCTGTCATTCAGGGGTCATGCTTGGTTTTACTGAAACACAATGGGGATATGAATGGGCATGCCAGGGCCTTATTACTAACAGTAGTTTGAGGAAGAACAGATAAAAATAGCATCAGAGCAGCATCATTTTAAGGTAAAATACCCCCTTTTCATTGGGGACTTTGGGCTGGCAGAAAAGTATCGCTGCTTTTTCACTCTATTTCTTTTGTATATGGAAGAACACACTGGCAGGCTTCCTCAGTGTGCCCCCTTGTTCCATCCTGCCCAATATGTGCTTAGCAAGAGGGTGCAACCATCTTTTGTCGCAGTTTTGAGGCCACAGTGCTCACAGGAGCCAGCGCAGCCATTTTGCTGGTTACTGCAGATGCGCAGCTTGATGATGTGGGGAAGTACTGCAGAGTGGGTAAATATATCCCACATCAGGGTGGAACCTTGACACGACATTCACACCCAAACATTCTGCTGCAGCACACCAACATTCTCTCAGCTCATCCTGAACATACATTCATTGCAAGCACATCACAATATATCTCCCTCTCTACACACAAAGAACGACAAAAGGGTAAGCGTGGGGAACACACCAACAGTGCATCTTTTTAAAGAGAGATGCGACTCTAATAAACAATGTTGGGGAGAATCCCCACAACATACTCAACATCCGTGCTTGGAGGGCGTCCGCCCCTTACTTCATTTGCTGCCTTCCTTTCAGCACTCTTCAAAATCTCGGGATACTCATCCCTAACAGGTACAGATACATTCTGCACACTCACTTCTCCAACTGGAGGCGTGACTATCCAGTTCCAGTCCCTGTGAGACATAGCCATACTCACACAACTAGAAAGCACGACCCTCTAATTGCTATGTGTGACACCTTACCCACATACTTCACTCACTTCTTTACCGGAAGGCACAACCCTCCAACATTGTAGGACACCATACCCACATACTTCACTCACTTATTTACCAGAAGGCGCGACCCTCCAACTTTGGATGACACCATACACCCACACTTCCATATGGAAGGCACTACCCTCCACTCTGTGGGTCACCCTACTCTCACTTCACACTCACATGGAAGGCACTACCATCCATTCTTGTGGAACAATATACACCCACTCTCACATGGAAGACGCAACTCCCAAACTCTTTCCACTCACACTATGCCTACATACCTCTCAGCAGGCATTGTTAATTACATTAACTCTCCACTTCAAAGCTTCAAGATTGAGCAGCTAAAGGTCCATGCTGGTTAACAGCTCTATCCCTGAAAATCCTCAAAAACAAATGAACTCTAATCCTACTCTTAGCTCCTCACAACACTCTGGCACTTCACTTGCCTTTATTAACCCAATGACTTTGTTTCCTACAAGTCCATAGGTGCTTTGCACCTCTAAGCCTGCAAATCCTAGAAAATGTCAACTTCTAATACACTTAAATAGTGTCATAATATACACCCACACTCAACTATTGGAAGGCGCTACCCTCATCATATGCACTCACTTCACATAGTGCATCATCCACCTCAAAACACACACAATCAACGCTTCAAACATTTTCCATGTTATGTTATTGCAGAACATTTCCATTCAGTTGTTTATTGATTTGTAAAGTGCACCAAACCCGTAGGTATCTGGCCAGTATTTGCAGAACATTACCAGTCATTATTTGGAACGGTAAAAGGATACTGTAGCTGTATCGGTAATAAAACAAATTCAACAACCAGTAGCTTCAGTCTCTTCTGAGTTTTGCTTCATAAATCTGCGCAGCACTTCACTGCTCTCCACGCATTATTTCACATTGTGCCGATATGTCATGCCCACATTATTTTTCTTTGGGGCTGTACACATGTCCAACACTAACTGTTCCGCGGCCTGATTCGCCCAGTCATATGCCGCCAGTCAAATAATAATAATGTCACTTTCCTACTCCTTGGGGCGAACTATGTGAACATCCTGCATCACTCTTCACTCCGCTCCATTGTCTGTTGCTAGGCCGCTTCTCCTTCTTCCATAAGCAACGGAAGGGGCTTTTCTTTAACCTTCCACTTCCTCGCTTATTTCTGCGTTGCTTGCCTCATTTTGGACATGTCCAACATCGACTCACGTTACTTCCCTCTTAACGGCTCTTAAAGGAACACACTTGCAGGAGCGTTCTGGTTCCGCCATGCTCCACACCAGCCATAGTTACTTCATCATTCGCTCCCTCTACTACCACGGGACAACAGCTCTGTCGTCTCTCCTGGGTAATGGCCCCCGATCGCACAGCAAAGCCATGCTACAGCTATCAGCGTCCTGGGGAATGCCTTCCAATCTGCCTGGACTGCCCTGACACCTCATACACAGCCGGTAAATTGCTGCGTTAGTCGTTCCCACTTAGGCAGTGCTCCCTTCACTACACATCATACAATTTGAGGCTTTGGCGGCTCTTTATGAAACTTGCTGAAGTTTCACTTCCAGCATACTGGACATGCCTCCCAACAGCGTCGCTCCAAGCCATTGGCTGATACGATCACAGTCATTATTTTGACCAGCCTCTGCCACCAGTCCTCACTATGTTCATGGCACCCTTACGGTCATTTTCTATGCAGGGACACTTCACCCCTTTTCATCAACTATCACTGGGTAATTTGCAAAACTACCCAGCACTGCAAGCTTCGCTGTATAAAACAGGTCCCCCACTCTTCCACTTGCGGGACTGTCACAGCACTGTTTTCCTTTTGCTTTGCTTGGGATTCTTGGGGCCAAAAGATCTCTGTGCTGGAGCTTACTCTCACTTTCCTGCACTCTGCACTGGGACTTATCCTCCTCTTCTATTTCTCCTGGGTACCCTGATTGGGCTTACATCAGCTTACCTTCTTTTTCTCCTGTGTACAGTGCTGAGGCTTATCTTCTATTCCCCTGGGTACTTTGATGGGACTTATGCTTCCCCTCTATTTCTTCGCTGGGTGATGGGATGTACGTACTTATCATGGGGGGCAGTGGATCCTTTCCTTCTCTTCTGCCCCCCGCCCTCAGCAGACTGCTAGAACTTTTCTTCTTCTTTCTTTCTTTGCAGGTAGGTACTTCTTAGAAGAAATTCTCGTCACCAGTGAAACAAATCAGCCTTCTCGGACACTCAGGTAGGTTCCTTCAGTTAAGCTTTATTATAAGTCTCTTCAAGATGTTACATAGCGAACCGCTGGGTCCCATCACCCAGGCTGACTTCCCCCAACGGACTCAGGATGGAACCTTGACACGACATTCACACCCAAACATTCTGCGGCAGCACACCAACATTCTCTCAGCTCACCCTGAACATCCACACATTGCAAGCAAAACACAACAGAAAGATCATAAGAAATTACTTGGAAGGGGAAAGACAGTTAATTTAAGCCATTATTCATAGATTTCCTTTCACTATACCTCTGGGAGTTAGAATGATTGCTAACTTTAAAAGTGTCAGACAGGCTTTAATTTTCTTAAGATGGTTAGGGATTTTACCATAGCTTTATCACATTAAGATGTTTAATTTGTGGATCAGACAAATCATAACAATAATAAGCCATTACCAGCCTTGGTATTTGTAAAAGGTTCTTCTCATTGGGATCTGCGTGATTTTTTTGTCGCGGAATAGTCCACGATGGAAAGGTTTGCATGAGAAATGTGCGAACCACAAAAGGTTTGCACATTTCCCATGCAAACACGCATTTAAAACCGCTACAAACCCACACCCACAACACACCCACACCCTTAACACCCCCACACCCCCAACATAACCAAACACTACTTACCGTTCCTTCACGCTGTGTCCCTGCGGTGCCAGTTCCCTTTCACTTCCGTGATCGGGAACTGGCGCCGCAGGGTCCTTTTTTTTTTTTTGGAAGCTGCAGGGGTTTCCCCCGCAACCCCCGCTCACTATACTTTAAATTATAATGAGCAGGGTGTTGTGGGGGACAACCCTGCAGCTCCCGTTTAAAAATAAAAATGTTTTATTCTTTCTCGGGTGTGCTGCGGGGGTGTCCCCCGCATCACCCTGCTCTCTATACTGTATAGCATAGTGACTGGGGTATTGTGGGGGACACCCCCGCAGCCCCCAGTTTTTAAATTTGTTTTCTTTCTCGAGTGTGCTGCAGGGTGTCCCCCGCAACACCCCGCTCACTATACTGTATAGCATAGTGAGCGGGGTATTACGGGGCACACCCCTCCAGCCTCCGTTTTATTTATTATTTTTTTATTTTTAACCATCACTGTAGTGAGCGGGGTATTGCGGAGGACAACCCCCCAGCCCCAAGTCCGAGCCCACCGAAACACCTAAACACACACCACAAAAAGTTCAGACTTTTGGTAGTCCGAACTTTTCGTGGTGTTTGTTTTAGGTCTTCTTTTGGTGGGGTCGGACTTTTGAAGTCAGTAAAATCGTACAATACCTCCCATTGGGAGACAAATACTGCGTCTCATCCCATGAACTCTGCTCACCACCCTGAGCCTTGTCTCCTCCTAGGTGATCCTCCCGCAGAACACCACACCCAAGGTCAGGATCAGGAAGCGTCTGCTTTTTCCTGGCCACCTCGGATGAGACCTTAGGCATGAGTTTAGTGAGGGATCCGCAGGATTAATTCCAAAATGCACACACAGCGCTGCCGTGTTGGGCATTTACAGATTTTGGGTGGTCCTTGCCCGCTCAGGCCCTACACTCTCTACGCCTCTGCCTATATCTCTCATGAACGTGAAGGTGCACGGCACATTTTTGGAAAATATTTAGTATTTACTGAAAATGAAGCAGCACAGACACATTTTCAAGGGAAACAACAACTGTTTTCTAATGTTATAATTGGTGCAGAAATACTCCAGTCTGTGACTGTCGTGCGGACAGAGTGGGGACTCCATGACAGAAGCTTGATGGTGGCAGTGTACTACAAAGGAAACACAGGGAAATGGAAGTTTTGCAGTTGCTGCATTATTGGGGGATACCCTTTAATGCAGATGTGACAGCGCAGTCAAAATATTGCAAGCAGAAGAGCCTGTCAATGTAATGCTATGGCTGTTTGAAGGCATGTATGATGTAAGAGCCCTTGCAGGGAATGTGTGTATTAAATTAAAGTCAATCTGCTGGACAAGTCTGATCATATACTGCAGGTATTGTGAAGACATCCTGAAGTATGACGCAGACAACATACTTCAAGTTCAAACAAAAGATATTTGTTAACTTATATGTCAGGATGGTTGAAGGTCTAACTTGCCCTATGCTAAGGTGGGTTTTCCCTGCCTGAATTAAAGTAAGGAAAGTCTGAGTCAAAGAGTTCAACTTAAGTCTGTCTGTGTCCAAAACCTATCCTTACCCTAACACCTACAATTAACCATTGTTTTGGGATGTCAAAGTCAAAAGAAACAGTGTTTAATTCAAAGTTCCGAGCTTCTTACAGCTCACAGCTTTGTTCAGCTCCCCTTCCTCAAGCATAAGAAAGTTCCATGAAAAAGTCGTAAAGTTTATCTTTCTCCAATTCGAGGAAATAAAGTTCAGAAACAATATTTGAGGTTCATTTCCCCAAGTGTCAAGTAACACAATCCAAAACAAAGGGGCCTTGATACTCCGGTCCCAAGACAACACGTGTAGTCCTTTAGGTCTCAGGATTACCTTCCCCAAGTCTTCAATGCCTTTAATTACACTTGTCTTAGTCAAAGCTCATTTGCAGTGGTTTTGGTGGGCTTGTTTCATGGTGTCCTTAGCTTACACCATTCAGGGCTCTGTGATCTAGGCGCAGTTGTCAGACCACATGATCCACCCATCACAGGTCGCACAACCAGGACACCTGGGCTCCTCAGCCCACACACATAGGTTACTTGGTACTTGTTCCTGTGCACCAAGGCACTGTCACTTGATTGCTTTTACTGGGCTCTTGGTTTAGGGTGTAGTCTACTGCTCCTCCGGCTTCTCCTTGGTCACCTCATGGCTCTGCCAACATGTATCACACACCCCTTGCCAACCTGTAGCCTTGCCACACTGCATTCACTCCTTAAAGTTCACTGTTTGGCTTCCCTCAGCTTTTAATGTATTGGACTTCATGGTTTGGGTTAATTCGTTGTGCCGGATATATTTAAAGTTCACATTCTTTTTATTTTTTATTTAAGTGCATTTGGCAAATTACACATATACAAATATATAAAGCAAATTTCGACACACATATCAATACATTTCATTAAAATACATTTCTTAAGTAAGATGGGAAAAGATTACAATCCTTCTAATCATCATTTAAAAACATAGCCTAACCTAAATTCATACTACATATAAAAGTCAATTTGCCTTCAGATATATAGGCAGTTTTAGTGAACCAGACCTTTCAGGGTTTAGCCATCTGGGGTTTTAATTTGCCCAAAAATGGCCCCCATATGTGATGGGCAGTAGCACTGATGACCAATGATATGCCCATAAAAATCGTAGACCAGAATTGGTCTGAGAGGTATCCATTCTCTTCATTTAAAAAAACATGATAGCCTTTCCTATACTGGAGTACTGGAGAAGACTTCGCAGCCAGTAAGGATGTGTTGCACTGTTTCTACCTGGGCAAAGCATAATCTGCATTTTCGTCTGTCCCGTGGTGTCTCTTCCCATGCACCAATATATTCTTGTACAGGCAGTATGTTAAAACGCAGGTAGGTTATGAACCTGTGTAATTTTACACTAGACCATTTTGGGAGATAGCTTTGGGGGATATTCAGTGGAAAGCCCTGCTTTGCATATTCTGTGTATATCTGTTTTTTACTTAGTTGTTTTGTGCTTTCCACTTTGTCATTATGTTTTGTGCTTTCCACTTTGTCATTATAAAGTAACTTTAATTTAAGCTTTTTTTATAAACATGTTGTGTGTCTTCCGCCTCTACCAAAGGCAGATTTATTGTATCCAAGTGTTGAGGGACTGTGGTACTTAGCTCACTGTATACTTGATTTATCCGAGTTCCCTTTGCTCTCCCAGTCAGCCATCTCATGTGGTCAACCATGGTGTTTCTTAGCGTGCGGGCCTCATGCGCTTCATACATTGTTCTTATATTTAGGGAGCATCTTGCGATCTTCCAACGTGTTTTCAGTGAGAGCATACCCAGTTTGCGACGCAGCGCCTCGACCGGAACTGTCTGGGGCACTCCTAAAATAGATCAGAGAAGTCTACCCTCTAATTGATCCTGCCATTTTACATGATTTCCGGAAACGTTTCCTACGCATATAATATAACAGGCACCAGACATTTTGCATGGGTCTCACACATGGCCTCAATACTTTCCCCACATCTCCAACTAACATTGTTTTTAATAACCTGCCATCTGCCAAGAATCCTAATCTGTGCTAGCAGCTTGTATGCGTTGCTGCTAGGGGACACTAAAATAGGACACCCTAAGTATATGTATGAATCAACCACCTTGAGCGTAGACCCTCCCAAATATCAGTTGAATTTAAGGCTTCTTTGTTGCCTCCCCTCCCAAGATCATAACCTTAGTTTTATTTCGATCGATCAGTAGCCCATTGTCCTCAGCATATACGTCTAGCACTGCCAATGATCTATGTAGCCCCAAGAGTGTCTGATTCATTAGGACGGTATTGTCAGCGTAAGATAAGAAAGTCACAGATTGGCCGGCTAATTTCCTGGGGAAATTATTACTTTTCTGCAGTGCGTTGGATAAGTCACTCACATAAAGATTGTATAATGTTGGCTCAAGAACACAACCTTGTTTCAACCCCAAATTAGTATCCATCGGATGAGTGAGTGAGCCTCCTTGTGTTGTTCTAACTGTTACTTTTGTGCCTTTGTATAGTTCCTTAATGAGATGTAGTAGAAGTGTTTGATTGATACCCCAAGATGTTAACTTTTCCCACAATCTGGGTCGATTGACCCGATCGAACGCACATGAGTAATCCACAAGAGAAACATATAGACGGACACCACATGCTTTCTCAATCTCCGCTAATTTTACCTTAATGGCACAAATACAATGCACTGTACCACAACCCTTGCAAAAACCCAATTGGGTCATATCAAGCAATCCTCTGCTTTCGCACCACCTGTTTAGATCCCTCAAAAGTAATTTTGTAAATCTTTTACTGCTGGCGTCCAACATCGCCAGCAGTCTGTAATTCTTACGAGCGACTCTCTGACCTTTCCTGTGGACAGGTATGAGAACAGAGGATGTCCAGCTGTCAGGAACCTGACCGGACCTCACTATAGCCTAAAAGTCTTGACAGAAGAACTTCGCCCACAACGCCCGATCCCTTTTGATCACAACATTGGGTAGCTGGTCCGGGCCAGGGGCCCTGGAGGACTTTGATTTTTATAATCAATTGGTAAATATCCTCAGGAAATACCAGTTGACCTGGTCCGGATAGTTCCTGCCTTGTTCGAGTTTGCTCTATATTCTCGGCCTCTATGCTAAAAGTTTCACCAATATATTTAACCCAGGAAGCTTCTGTTATGTTCACCAGTTCCTGGGGTACACCTTTCGCTATATGAGTGTAGTGTATTTGCCAATAACTCTTAGTGTCTTTAGCCCTGATCAATCTGCAGACCATCATCTAATTGCTTGAATTTGTATTTGATATATGATGTCTCAGAAGAGATCTATACTTGGTTTGAAGTTTTTTCAGGGCTAACACATTTTCCTCACATTTTAGGGTTATCACTTTTCTGACCAGTCTTGAGCTTCTAAGATGTTGCTTCTTTATCTTATATATCACCACATCGTAGAAGTTCTTCTTATGGTCTGTAATAAAGTGGGTCCTCTTATCTAATTTAACAGCGTCTGTGATCTTTTGTGCTAAGTCTGAGATGGTTTTCAGGGTTTGTACTCCCTGCTCTCCGATCTGCTGAGTAAACTTACTTAACATTTTAATGGCCAAATCAATATTTGCAACCGCCCATCTTATTTGATTGCTTTGGAGATTGACTGTCACTAAAGCTGCTAGTGACTACTTAATTAACACCCCAGGGGATGCTAGTGTGACTGAGAATAATGCATGATCACTCATATTATTAAACTTGGCCTCATACTCAACCTTCCTTATGTTTACATTTTCAGTTACAAAGATGGCGTCACATGCCAAGTGCACAAACTCAAAAGGTCTGAGCCGTCTGTCGGAACTAATGGGTGCATGCTGAACTTGTTTAAGGCTATTGACATTATTTTCTCTTTCTCCAAAAGTATAGAATGCCTTCTGCTGCACAAGTTCATCTTTACACTTATACTCTCATCCCCAAAAGTTCCAACTTCCAGTTCTTCCATCGCTAAGCAGTGGGCATTAAAATCGCCCGCCAGGATCCCAGCCTTCTCCCCTGGTGACTCTTCTGTCGTCCATCTCGTCCGTGTCTTATTTACATCCTCAAGTAGATCATTAGAAGAATTTCCATCTGGAGGGTCGTACAGGGTCATAATCAGGGTTTTAGCATTGGGTCAGGGAAAGTGGCTAACCGCTACAGCAAGGAGATTTTTCAACTTTATGCCACTTTCATAGGGAAGCACTTCATAGGTCATTCGGGTTCCTATGCACAGTCCGCCAAACGGTCTACCTTCTTTCCCCTTGCAGGTTGATAGAGTTGTTAACATAACAACATCAATCAGCATTTTTACCACCGCCCAGGTCTCCTGTAATACAAAAATATCTACTGAATTTAAAAGAGACCGACCTTCGGGGTTCACCATAAAAGAGTGGAAACCCCTGGTATTCCATGGTTGTGAGATTGACCTGCATCTCAAAACCCGAACTGATCACTACATGAGGTCATAAGTTGGACAATAAAACGTGAGACAAAAGTTACTACAACCCAATTGGTACTACTTCCCAACTTCAGCAGGTCCACCTTCCAAACGTCTCCTAAAGTCATTATGTTTAGTTCCGGAATCAAATGAACCAATTGTAACAAGTTTGATCAATTTAAGGAAGGGCTGTTGGTGGAGGTGTTTTTTTTTCCGACAGTAGAATTGCATTTATAGGCAGCCAAGTGTTCTGCTGAGGATATATTACCTTCTGCGGTATTTCTCCAATTCTGCTATACCAGGTATTCTTTTCTGCGGAGTGGCCTTGTTGACCAACATCAGCGTGAGGCACTTATTTTAGGTTTCCATTTTGGCTACAGGATTTGTTGTCCTGTGCCTGATCTGCCTCACTTTCTGTCACCCCTCTTGCTTTAATAATGGGTGTGCCCCCTTAATCTGTTTCCAAATACCGCTGTTGTCAGCGAGACTGTGGGATGTCTGCTCCTCATCGGCAGCATATGCCTGCAATTCCGATGCCATCTCTGTAGGTCTAAGCCATTTATCCAAGCATTGGTTAGCGTTTGCTTTAAAGGAATGGTTCGGTCAAAAAATGTTATTGCCCCTACGGGTCGGCCATGTGTTTTTAAGCCCAAGTCGCTCGATTTTAGAAAAATTTCCTATGGACCTTACCCGAGTTTTCGTCCATTAAACGCACGCAAAAACAGGCACCAGGGAGCTGCCATTTTGTGATAATACTATCATTTCCCCCATCGCCCTGGCTGACCTGCTTTTGCGGCACTAAATCATATCCCCCGCCCCTGAGCCTGTCATCAGCAGACGCGTACCGTCCATTTCACAACGCCAAAGCATGTCTCGTGTCAACATTCGCTGCGCTTCAGCTAATGACGTGTCACCATGGAAATGGCAGGACGCCTCTTTCCTCAATAAGTATAAACAGACCATTTCACAACACACAGCTGCAGATTTTCGATTCCATTCCTCTCTCTGTGTTACTTTGAGTATTTTGTGACTCGTTTCTGTGCTCTGGTAAGCTACCTTCATTGCTTGTAGCCCTTGTGGACAGATACCAGTACCACCACTATCAATTATTTTAGTTTGTGCAACACACAATGGATACAATAATGCCCTACGTGTACGAGCCCGAGTATACCGAGGAGGAACTACTGGAAAGGGAAACACGCGAAAACGATGGGGCTTCGGACAGCAGTTGACAGGACGAATCAACGGATGAAGACACTGGACCTAGTCGCATGGACAGCGTTTCCACCTGGTGCACATGCAATCGGTGCGAGCTAATGCCGACCGAGGAGGAGAACTGCTGCTGCTGTGAAAACTCGGGATGCGTGGCCTACATTTCGGAAGGCGAGCCACGACCGCAATGCATCACCGAGATGCCAGACTTCAGGGCAGCCTGCCTCACACGGTCCATGTTGAGGATAATGATGGTGCTTATGCACGAACTTCGCGCAACTGTTCGTCCTCGTAATCCGAGTAACGAGTAAGTATACTCTGCTTGTCATGCCACTCCTATTTCATGGTCTTCTACAATATCCAAAATTACATATACATATCATTGTAACGCATGAAAGTCGTTCAATAGTGTGCAGTGTCTAGATAGCATTTGTTCGAGCAGAATGCCATTAGTTACAAGAATTGTCATTGACAACAAACGTTTATTAAAATTATCTTGGTCATTTAAAAACAGTTTGTTTCATTCCTTTTCACAGGTGGTACAGGCTGGTGGCCTATCGCTCCTTTACATGGTGGCTTCACGGGAGGCTTGGACACCGCGTTCGAAGAGTGATACCCGCCTGTGCCGTTCATGCCATAAGAGAAACATTCCCGAGTGACAGCGGTCAGTACAGGGGATTTTCTCTCGCTGTGCTGCAACCTGAACTGTACAATGTGTAAACTTTTGTATTTTTTTGTCATCAAAATAAGCTACAAAATAAAACACCACATATATTTTAACAACGGTTGTTTCGATTTTTTAAATCAATCAAGTGTGTCTCCATTCAGGATGGACGTCAGACACCTGTGCTCGGAATGGGTGAAGTTCAGGTCGCTGTGAAGCGGGGTGGTCACTATCTAAGCTAACCAAATATATTATCAATAATGCATGCACTAAATAACACTTGTTCAAAGTCTTTCAGTCGGTTATGTCTCTATAAAAGTCACACATATATCAATACTATCAATGAACATTGGATTATACAGGCCTTAGGTCAAGGGTCTTGACCACTATAATACAGTGTTTGAAGTGTGGGTCTGTGCTCACAAGAATCTCCGAAATGTGGCATTTGTTATTGATAGGCAACGATATACTGCAGTAGGGGTCTAATGTTAGTTGGGGATCTGCTAGGTGGCCATCATGGCGTGGTCAGTGGTCTGGCACATGAAGAGAATACCTTGCAGGGACACAGGGTCAGAATGGCAGTTACTTTCCACTGGCGAGGGTGCGTGGGCAAGGACACGTTTGTGGAGATGAACGAGCCATGTGCATGGTTCAAGCCGCTTCACATGCAGGACCGTGTTCTCAGAGAGTAATGTGTTACATTTATTAGCTGTTGCAAATACCTCTGGAGTTTTCCAGTCAGAGTGGGAACGAGGCTGTGGGCCATGTGCTCTGCGCGCTGTACTATCGCAGTGAGGCCTGGTCACCAAAATGGAGTGGAAAGGGGGTACAAAAATGGATGCCCCGTATCCTTTAACATCACATAAGGGCAAGGGACGGGTGCAAACGGCCAAGGTGCCAAACAGAATGTACACTTCAAAAGGTATCCCACGCCCAGGGGCCATCGCTCACATGGCCTCCTCAGACCCCATGTCTCCAGGCAGGCCTTCCCTGAGGCAGGCCGCCCCCCTGCAATCCACATAAGTGTGTCTCCATTCAGCAGTCTTCCTGTGCCTTATCTGCACGCCCCAGGCCCATCCATCCCACCCACTCTATCAAAGGCGGTTCGCACCCGGGGATGAGCGCTGGCATGGGGGGCTGTGACGGGCGCAAACGGCCAAGGTGCCAAACAACATGTACACTTCAAAAGGTATCCCACGCCCAGGGGCCATCGCTCACATGGCCTCCTCAGACCCCGTGTCTCCAGGCAGGCCTTCCCTGAGGCAGGCCGCCCCCCTGCAATCCACATAAGTGTGTCTCCATTCAGCAGTCTTCCTGTGCCTTATCTGCACGCCCCAGGCCCATCCATCCCACCCACTCTATCAAAGGCGGTTCACACCCGGGGATGAGCGCTGGCATGGGGGGCTGTGACGGGCGCAAACGGCCAAGGTGCCAAACAGCATGTACACTTCAAAAGGTATCCCACGCCCAGGGGCCATCGCTCACATGGCCTCCTCAGACTCTGTGTCTCCACGCAGGACTCCCCTGAGGCAGGCCACCCCCCTGCAATAAACATAATACCACGACATACACACGTCATTCATTCACAAACACACCCCTGTTTCTAATACTTTATAAACCACTTGATATGTCTCATGAGAACATCTTTGTGCTTTGCAAGTCAACTCCTGAACCTTCTACCTGAGAAGCACTGAGATCTATGCTAATCTGCTTGTCGCCATGCTATCTGTGACAGCTTCGAGCAAACTCGTCAGTGTGCTACCTGTGGCCATCTACCTGTTCTCCTGCAACATACTGCTCGGCCTGCTGAATCCAACTGTTTGTTGGTCAAGGTAAGGCCATGTATCCTAGTCATATTTCGGTCATTTTTACATTTCAATCTATTTGCTATTACAGTACCCAATAGAGCTATGGTTATTGGTCTCATTGCTATTGACTTGCGTTTCAATTGTTATGCTATCAATAGATCTATTTATTTTCATCTGTGTCAATTGTCATCGAATTGCATCCTTCGGGGGTCCAGTCTATAATGTAAGCATGGTTCCTTTTCGTGCAAGACAAAACAGACATTTCTGTAACTTATGCAAATACTAAGCCGCACATGATGAACTGGTATAGTTCCGGCGACCAAAACAAACCTTGCATTGAGCATGGTATGGTTCATTTACTTTTTTATGACATTTTTATTCATCAAGGTTTTATAATAATCTTGATATTTACTTTTCAGAATTTTCAACAATGCCTGCCTGTTCGATTAGCGGTTGCCCTTCGAAGACCCATGCTAAATCTGAAGGCACTAAAATGCATGTATTCCCGAAAACTGTTGATCGAAAAAGAGAATGGGTAAGACATTGCGGATATCCACTGGATGAGCTGGAAAGTAGAGTCCAACAAGTCTTTGAGGACAAGAGGGGTGATCGATACCGCATCTGCAGCCGGCACTTTCCCTCGAACATGTACACCACATCTTGGGTAACAAAGAAGAACAAACGGCGATCGACACGAAAATTGCTCGCAAACGCTATTCCCACTCTATTCATCCACAATCCGCCACTGGTGAGTCAAGTGTCCGTTTTTAGCTTTAGGCCTTGCAGTAGTGTGTAGGTAGCTAAATGGATTCATTGATATTTTAGGTGTTGTTTCCAATTTGTAATACTTTTGACATTGATATGAGTGTATAGCTTTTGAATAATGACATTTATAAATATATTATTTTTAGATTTCATAACCCACAATCTATATATGGGCACAGGGAACTGTGCTATATTGCGCATTACTCAAGTATTCTGTCTCCTTACATGGCAATTTTAAATATTGGCATTTCATTATCAAACAATAATTTACCTTTGCCTCTTCTTGACTATCCCTTGAATCTGAAGCAAGAACATTCTACTTCCGTCACGTGCTCGCAGTTATCAACCACTTCTAGCGCGTATCAGGTAATCATACTTGGCTATTCCGCTACAGACTTGTTTTATGCATGTCAAGTAATAGTTATTGTGTGATTATTTTACCAATTGTTTGGTTAGTGCTTTCCAATTGATATACATCTTAGTTGTCGTCCCCTAGTGTTTGTTTTCAGTTATAATTAGTGTTATCCATACTAATGCAAGTACTGTCTTTCAGGGAGATGCTGAAGCGTCCACCACATTGACAACAGCCCTAGATGTTCTTCAGCAGCCCGAGGTATGGATACTGACAGCTCAACTGACCGTGATCATCAGGACTGGAACACTTGTCGTTTGATTGTTCTACACCATGTTTCATTTGTGGTTAGCCGTTGATATGTACCTGTGCGGTCGACCCCAAGCGTGTGTTGTGGTTTCTTTTTTTTTAAATTCTTTTTTATTAGGCAGCATGGCAGCAAAACAACAGGCGAACAGCGCCCAGCAGGTACAGACTGACAATACAGATCATGAAACAGTCATACAGAGATTACACATTAGATGACTCAAAAAAAAAGAAAACAGAATTACAAACGACATACGGGGAGGGGAGGCTGATCAAAATAATATGGGGGGAACTCTCAGACTAGTAAGAAAGAGCAGGTGGAGGGGAAGCAGCCGGAGTCATGTCAAGGTCGGACAAGTAGGAGCGGAATCTAAGCCAGATGTCCCAAGGCCTGGAGTGAGTAGGTTGCATGTGAGACCAAGTTTCCTCAGAGTCAGAGGCCCAAGTAACCGCCTTTAACCATTGGGCATGTGTGGGGGTAAAGGGGCGAAGCCAGCAGAGCAGGATGGACCGAACCGCTAAGAGCATGCAGAGGCCAGTCAGTTTTTTAGAGTTACAAGGGAGACCAGGGAGATCATGGAAGAGACACAATGCTGGAGAAGGATCGATGGGGTGATCGAGCATAGCAGATACCGTCGCGCAAACCGCTCCCCAGAACTGTGTGAGGCGGGGGCAGGACCAGATCATGTGGATGTAGTCCGCGTCATCATGCCCGCATCGAGGGCAACTAGAAGGATGCTCACTGGACATGCGATGCAATCTAGCCGGAGTATAGTGGAACCTATGCAGCACTTTTAACTGAATGAGTTTGAATCGGGAATTAAAGGACACCCGGTGAGTCCGGTCGCATATATGTGCCCAGCGGTCGTCCGATATTTCCGCCCCCAGGTCCCTCTCCCAAGACCCCCTGAGTTTAGAAAATTCTGGAGAGGATCTGGACTGCAGCATGGAGTATAACCTAGAGATTTTACCTTTCATGTGTGAGGGGGAAGTGAGTTCCTCAATGGCCGGGTCGTCTGGTGGTAACGCAGGGAATGTTGGATAATTACGCTTAAGGGTCTTACGGAGAGAAGCGTATTGAAGCCAGACACTCCGGTCACTCCTCAAGGGTAGGGGAAGATCAGTCCACTCGATGAATATGCCCTGGTCAAACACGTCCCGCAGCAGCTCATAGCCTGCCTCGGCCCAGCGACGAACAATAAGTGGTGTGACCTGGGGAACCCCCGGGAGGAAGTTCCAGAGGGGAAGGTTGCCGTGGAAGGCGCAGGCTATTCCAAGCAGCTTCCATGTTTTGGCTAATGCAAGGGATGTGCAGGCTACCGGACTCTGTGAGTCCAGCACCTGAGGAGCGGGTTGTATAACCAAAGAGCGGATTTCGCGATCACAGACCGGAAGTTTCTCGAGCCGGACGTGGGGGGGGGGGGTCAGTTGTATTAAACCAATGGGAGATATATTGGATCTGGGATACTAGCCAATATTTGAGAAAATCAGGGGCACCAAAGCCCCCCCTGGCCATGGGGGTGGACAAGGTCTCATACTTAAGCCGGACCGCTCCCGAGTGCCAAAGGAAGCAGTTAATCGTACGAGTCAAGTTGCGAAAAAAGTCCGCACCTGGCCACAAGGGTACGTTGGCAAACTTGTAAAGCAACTGAGGTAACACCACCATTTTCAATAGACCCATTCTGCCCGCGAGAGAAATCGGGAGCTTGTCCCATGCTAAAACCTTAACAGACAGGAGTGTAAGGTATTTCCGGAAGTTCTCTTCGAGGGTTAGTGCCTGCTGGCGCGTTACTGCTATCCCCAGGTAAGTGAACGTGGATTGAGCCCATGTGAATCCCAGAGTGCCGGGGGGGGGGAGAGTGCATTCCGTGAGTGGGAAGAGGGTGGATTTCGAGCAATTCACCCTAAGGCCCGAGACCCGGCCAAAATAAATGATATCCTCCAGCACTGGAGGCAAGTTGAGGGATGGAGAGCGAATGAACAGCAATGTCCGCCCTCCCGGCAGTACGGAGGCCTCTGTGGGCGTGGCGATGATGAAGCATGTCCGCGAAGGGCTCTATGGCTATTGCAAAAACCAAAGGAGAGAATGGGCACCCCTGCCTCGTCCCCCTGGCGATCCCAAAGGAAGGAGAGCAGTGGTCACCTGTACGGACCCTAGCCACGGGGGACGAATAGAGTAGCTTGACCCAAGAGAGAAAGGAGGGACCAAATTTACAGCTCTCGAGAACCCGCCAAAGGAATTGCCATGAAACCGAATCAAAGGCCTTTTGCATGTCCAGCGTAGCCGCTACAGCCTGAGTCTCTGGGCTAATCCTGTCAATTATATTAAATATACGCCGTAAGTTCAGGGAGGTGGACCGCCCCGGGACAAAGCCCGCTTGATCGGAATGAATGATGGACGGAAGGATGGGGGCCAACCTGAGAGCCAGGGCCTTTGCGTATATTTTGGCGTCGCAGTTTATAAGGGAAAGCGGACGATACGATCCACAATGCGAGGGAGGTTTGCCAGCCTTTAGCAATACTGTAATCGTGGCCTCACGTAGTGAAGGGGGGAACACACCTGTCTCGACCGACTCCTCCCACACAGCCAACAGGTGAGGAAGGAGAAGTGATTTATAGGACTTGTAAAATTCGACTGGGATACCATCGGAGCCGGGGGCTTTCCCCGAGGATAGGGAATCGATAGCGTCGGAGAGCTCTTCCAGTGTGAGTGGGGAATCAAGAGAGCCCGCGGCCTCAGGGGATAAAGTTGACAAGGGAAGGGATTTGAGAAAGGAGTCGATTTCTTCCACTGATACTTCGTCCGCATTGGAGTATAGGGACTCGTAAAAATTAAAGAATTCCGGGTTGACGTCCCGGGAGGAGACAGCCAAAGAGCCGTCCAGTCTCTCAATCCCGAGAATGTGTGGGGAACCCGTCTCATGTCGGATCAACCTCGCGAGGAATCGACCAGGGCGCTCGCCCTCCCCGTATTTCCGCGCGATACCTGGGTTGTCCAGAAACCTCTGTTCACGATCAGCCAGGGAGCGAAATGTATCCAATTCCGTCCCAATGGCCGCTAGGTTACCCGGAGAAGAGTGAAGTGAACATGCAGCCTCCAGGGTCGACAGCTTGGATTCACTCTCGGCTAGGGCTCTCCTAATTGATTTGAGGACTCAGTTTTCCTTGGAAATTGCAATCCCTCTAATATAGGCCTTGAAAGACTCCCATAGTGTGGCTATTGATGGTACCGAGCCTGTGTTTAACTCGAAGAACTCTTCAATAGAGTCCTCGAGCTCGGAATGAAACTCTGGATCAAGAAGGGCAAGGGGTTTCAGTTTCCAGCAGTGGGACCGGTCAGGATCAGGGGCCCAACTCACGGTGATGGTCACTGGAGAGTGGTCAGACAAGGTTCTGGGTAAAATCATTAACTGTTTCACGTCTTTAACCAGGACATTGGAGATCACCCAGCGGTCAATTCGGGAGTATGAGTCGTGGACTGAAGAATAAAATGAATAAACGCGAGAGTCGGGGTAAAAGAACCTCCATGCATCCACCATGGCCAAACGGGGCAGAGATGATAATGCAGCATAGGCTGCCCTGGAAAGATGACGGGGCTTGGTCCCAGATCTATCAAGGGCCACATCAAAGATAGTATTAAAGTCCCTCCCCAGAGAATTGGAACAAGGGGGAAGCCATCTAGAAGGGACGTGACCTGTCTGTAGAACTCAGGGTCATCGAGGTTGGGGCCATAAATGTTCAGCAAAACCACTTCTTTCCCTTGAAGCGTGGCGTGTAACAGTACAGACCTGCCCAGGGGGTCAATATGTGAAGAGATGAGGGTGAACCGGAGACTCTTGTGAATAAGGGTCATGACCCCACGACTTTGAGTAGAGAAGTCGGTAAAAAACCTATGGGGGCCCCAGGTTTTGGCGAAACACACGCATTGTTCCATGCGAGCATGTGTCTCCTGCAAAAAGAGGATCTTGGACCCATGGCGCTCAGCCTGCAGCTGGAGCTGCCTCATCTTTCTATAGTTCTCCAACCCCCGCACATTCCAACTCATAAAGGTTAAGTCCCCCTCTGCCATGGATGTGGTAGTGGTATAGTCAAAAAAGGTGTCCAAGACCAATGGGTGAGTGCTGCACCCCAGTCCGCCCTCGCTGCCAGTGCCAATTTTCTGATAATAAAACCCCAAACATGTCCCACCCCCACCCACATCCCCCTCCCAAACAGAGGAATGACAATCCCAAACCCCCTCAACCAAAACCAAACTAGAGGCATCAGCGCCTGGGGGCCTGTAGGCCGGGCTGACCGCAGCGCTCCGGGCCGCAGCAGGACCAGTAGAGCTCAAGGTGCAACTTCAAACATTGAATGTAACTTAAGCAGGGTGTCTTGCACTTAGCAGTATGGCACATCATTGAAATGAAAGGAGAAACTTGAACAAGCCGAATCCGGGAGAGAGGATCAATGCGGCACCGGCGACGGGGACGGGCCGGACCCGGCCTCCCCCCGCAGGGCCCAAGGGGGAAGCTGCAGAGTTGTGGACAAGAGAAGGAAGTCAGCCTGGGAAGTGTTCGTCCATAAACTTGGAGGCCTCTTCCGGGATCGTGAAGAAGAACACCTGATTAGCGTGTTCTATGCGCAGTTTGGCGGGGTAGAGCATGGCATATTTAATGGAGTGATCTCGCAGTCTCCGCTTCACAGCCTGGAAAGTCTTGCGTTCTCGTTGGACGGCGGTCGAGAAGTCGGGGTAAAGATAAATCCTCGCACCTCCCAATAGGAGCTCGCCCTTGACCCTTGCAGCTCTGAGTAGAGTATCACGATCCCGGTAGTTCAGGACCCGGGCGATAATGGGATGAGGCGGAGCCCCGGGTTTGGGTTTAGCGGTAAGGGCACGGTGCGCCCGCTCAATAGCGAAGTGGGGGGAGTGCTTGGGCGAATCCACGAGTGACATTAATGTGTGCTCAACGAAGTCCTCCATTGGCTCGTGCACCTCGTTCTCAGGGACCCCGATGATGCGAAGGTTATTGCGCCTTGAGCGGGATTCCAAGTCCTCGTTCTTCTTCTCCACCTCGAGGACTCGGCTCGAGAAAGCGACAACCTCGGAGTGCAGTGCACCCAGTGCATCCTCGGCGGAGCCGATCCGTGTCTCGACCTCAGACACGCGGCTATCGGTCCTCTCGATGTGGGCCTTGATTGAGGATATTGTGCCGTTCATATCGTCCAGTTTTGAGTGTAGGGCAGTGAAACCCTCCCTGATAAAGTCCATCATGCCCTGGGGCTCAGGTGCCACTGCGGACGACGACGCCACAGGGGCCCGTTCAATGGGGTCCTCCGGGGATCTAACAGCCGCCTTCGCAAACATGTTGATGGAGCTCTGTTTCCTCGCGCCCCCCTTGGTCATTTTGACAATGGTGATGGTTGAGTGGGTTAAAGGGGAGTCACCAGCAGCCCCAAGAGGGAGACGGGGGGGATCCCAGGCCGTGTAAGTCAATAATCCAGGTAGGGTGCGTGACAAGAGAGGGAGGCAGGAAATATCGTGGCCACAAGACTATGCCGTAGAAGTGTAGGCTGCAGGGCTCCCGCCCAATCAGGAAGGTGTGGAAGACAGCCAGATATGGAAGAGTAGGGACCAGCGGTATTGACGGAGCCCTTCTGCAGAGTATCGCTCCGGGTGGAGTGGCAGTAGCCTCCAGAGTACTGAGGCGGGGAGAGGCCAGCCCCCAGTGAATGATAGGGCCACACAGAACGAGGGATTCCAGCCAAGGTAAACGCAATATGAGGTTGGTGAAGGCCGAGTAGCCCCCCAAGGGGGGGGGGAGCTAGAGCTGGGCCCCAGAGCAGGAAGGTCAGGGCTCACCAGGCGGAGCCGGTCGTCGTTGCTTGTGGGCCTCAGATACCCCACACCGCAGAGAGGAAGACCCGCCAAGGAGGGGTGACCCCAGAGTCCCGAGGCAGGGTGGCGGCAGTTCCGGCGTGAAAAGTCAATGGAGCCTCCCCAGCACGCACCCAAAGGCCACGTTGCCCCACCGGCACAGGGTGTGCAAGCAGGGGGGGGAAGGTCCCCTCGACCCCCCTGCTGGGTCCCAAGGAAGAAGGAGAGAAGACCACACGGCGACTCCCAAGCTGGGACAAGGGATCAGTCCAGGCGCCTCTCCAAGAATGACGGGGGCGGCGCGCCCCAGGCCACCCGGCACCAGGGGGAACGAAAGCCCGGCCCCCCCCAGCAGATCGCAGGTGCTGGAAGGAATTCAGCAAGGCCCCCAGGCGGATTCGTCCACCCCCCGCCGGGGCCGGCCGCGGCTCACAAGATCACCCCAGGAGGGGGGGTCGGCCCAGCGGGGCCCGAGGGCTGCAGGAGCACCGAGGCGGCGGCCGCAGGATCGCCCCCGGAGGCAGCGAGACCCCCGCAGCACGTACCCGGGAGCCGCGCCGCTCCAGCAGCGCAGCGCGTGCCGTCGGGAGGGAGAGGCTCCGGCGACTCCCCCACAGGTCGCGGAGATCCTCCGGAGAGGGCGAGGAGGGCCCAAGATGAAGTGTGCAGCGGGGGGGGGGAGCGGGATGGCCGCGTCACAGGTCCAACGTCCCTCCAGGGACACGGGGGCAGCCCGCCCCAGGCCGCACCGTCCCAGCAGAAGCCGCAGCCCCGCCGGCGGGCCACGATCCCGGGCCCCCGTCGGCCCCACCGCCGGAAGGGATGAGGCACGACGGCCCCCACCGATGCCCGGCAGATGTGGGAAGCAGCGCAGCAGGACCCCGGCGGGTACGACCACTCTCCGCCGGGGCCGAGTCATCGGCACGCAGGAGCGCCGCAGGCGGGGGGATGGGTGTTACGGAGTCGGGGAAAGCCCTTCCCGGCTCCGATTCACAGCAGGATCGGGTCCGCTGGATCCCCGAAGCCGTGGCAGCAGAATCGTGTACCCCATACACGGCAGCAGATAGGAGAGGCGCCAAAGAACAGGATTATGAGGTCCGCTCGCCACGGAGCTCACGCATCAAGCGGCCATCTTGCTCGGCGCACAACAGCGCCCCCCATGTTGTGTTTTCAATATTGTAATCCTTACTAATGCAAATACTATGTTTCAGGCTGTTGTTGAATCGTCAACCCACGCACTTGATGCGGAGCCTGACATTCAAGTAATTCCGGTGGGAGCGGGACCATGCGGATACGAATCTGCGCAACAGCTTTCGGAAGTGCGCACCACATTGACAACAGCCCTAGATATTCTTCAGCAGCATGAGGTATGGATACTGACAGCTCCATCGAGCGTGATCATATAACGTGATTCCATTTGCTATACTTTCTTCCCTATTAACGCAAGTACTGTGTTTCAGGGAGATGATGGAGCTTCCACTACAATCATAAGATCCCATTTAGATGATGCCGATGTAAAGAAATTGGAGAAATAAGTCGATTAAATCTGATCATTTTTAAATATTCCTTGATTCTTTTAGACAATGCAACATTGTGGTTATCTCTTTATATGTACCTGTGCCGTCGACCCCAAGTGTGTGTTATGTTTATAATATTGAAAACCCTACTATCGCAAGTACTGTGTTTCAGGGAGTTGCTGATGCCTCCTCTTCAATACAATCATTTGTGGCAGTCCATGTAGAGCCAGAGGTATGGATCCTGACGTCTCCATCGAACTAGGTCATCAGAGCTCGAATACTTGTCGTTTGATTGTTCCACACAATGTTTAAATCGTGTTTGGCTATTGAGATGTACATGTGTGTTCGTCCTCACGTGCGTTTTACGCTAACAATATTTTTATACACAGTAATGAAAATACTATGTTTCAGGGAGTCGATGTAGCCTCATTCCGTGCTGTCTATGCGGATACAGAAAATATAGTCGTTGCAGCGCAAGAGGAAGGGGAGACATGCGGATACGTATCAGAGCAACAGCGTGCAGATGTTGAAGGTCGAGTCAAAAAAGTTGTAAAGAAAAGAAACCAAAATAAGGTTAGTTACAAACAGTTCATAACTTTAGAACATTTTTTGTGCTGGGGACTATTTTATGTTTTTTTTCCAGTCAATTGTACTATACTTTATCTTGTGTTTAAACTGAACATCCCTTTTCCAATCTGTCCTCTAGTTACACGTGGGTCTACGAACTATACACACACAGACAGTGAAGCGAATGAGAGATGTTGCTTGCCAGACCATTTACACTATTGAGGCTATGGAGGAACTATTAATTCAGACGCAGCGTGTTGAGACTCAGGATGCTCATGTCCAATGGCCAGAACATGAAATGAATGTTTCCGGAGAATCCAGCAAAGTTTTATTGGACCATTGCTACAGTACGACCGCACCGCCGCAATAAAATGATACTGGAAGTATTGAAGATAGCTCTGAAGTAGTCGCAGATCAATTCACACATCTACACCCGCCAAAAAATTGACACCAAAAAAGCTGTCGACATTGTGGTGTTCTCCCATCAATGTTGAGGTAGCAGATGTTGAAATGACAGAGAATGAACCAGCTGCAGCATTCACCGACGCATCAGAACTTGATAGCAGCAATATTTCTTTCAAATGTGGTGATATGTCCTCAATGTCACAGGCCGAATCAACTTTGACGCAGGATGACAGTCTAATGAAAGAGGGCAAATACACAGTATTCGACAGTTGTTTGATGGATATTATAAGTATGCTGAAATGTGGGCATTCCGTCAGAGGGAAAGTATGTGGGAAGCCATTGATTCATGTGACTCGTCAAAAACAAGGCAGTAACGTCACTACATCATACGTTCTCATGGTCTGCACAACCGATGCTGGGGAAACTGCCAGCAGGCAATCTACTGTGTGCAGCTGCATCACTTTTTAGTGGCTCCAGTTTTAGAAAGTTAGAGTCTTTCTTTCAGTTTGTGGGACTCCATTTCATTTAAAAAACGCAGTACTACAAATACCAACATGATTATCTGTTTCCGGCCATTAGTGATGCTTGGAAAATAGAACAATTGTCTCTAGCAAGTACATTTGAAGGCAAACGATTCAGGCTAGCTGGCGATGGACAGTGCGACAGCCCTGGATTTTCTGCCAAGTACTGCACCTTCCACTTTCAGGACATGGATAGTAAGAAAATTGTGAGTTTGGTGGTCGTGCAGGTAACACAATGTACATCCTCAGAGGCCATGGAGAAACTAGGATTTATAAAATCAGTGGAATATCTACAATCGAGGGGAATGCACATCGACCTCATAGCCACGGACAGACACGTTTCAATTGCCAAGACAATGAGAGAGCAGTTCCCACATATTAAACATCAATTTGACGTATGGCATCTTGCTAAATCAATCAATAAGAAGATCTCGGCTGCAGGGAAAAAAAAGGTTTGGAAAGTATTTCAGAGTGGTCACAGTCTATCAGCAACCATCTTTGGTGGAGCTCCAAAACTTGTGAAGGGTCAGTGGAAATACTACTTGAAAAATGGCGGTCACTGATGCACCACTGCACCAACGTGCCCCGCTGGTCAGAAAACCTACATTTCCACCAATGTGAACATGGCCCTTTATCCCCATTGGAGGCACGGAAGAAGAAGTGGTTGAATCCATCTTCACCGACACACAAAGCCATTGAGAAGATTGTTTTCGAAAAAACTCTATCAAGAGATTTGAGGGGACTGACAGAATTCTGTCACACAGGAGGTTTGGAGGTGTTCCACAATATGTGCCTAAAGTACAGGCCAAAGCGCTTGCATTTCAGCATACAGGGCATGAGACATAGGACTCTACTTGCCGTCTTGGCCCATAACGAGAATCCGGCCGTGAACAATCTAGGACTGAGGGTAATGTAAGGATGCCTCGCTACACTAAGGCCTTTTCAAAAAGAAGTAAGCAATGGATGATCAAACCAGTCTATGAGGAAATGGATTTCGACTTTGTCAAAAGCCTTATTGTTGCTGTATCAGAGAAGCACAGATATGGAATTTTGAACGTTTCTTTGCAGAGCACTGATCCATTGCCACCCAACATTGCCACTGTGCCATGTCCACCCAAAGGAGAGCTGGTTGTGAAGTACAAATCCCGGTTCAAATAATTGTAATACGATTGTCTTTTTGTGAATAAATTTTATTGTACAGTGTGCATACAAAGTACGCTAACCCTAACATCTTTGAATTCTCTCTCTATTCACCTCATATTGCTGACCTTGTCTATATGTGTATGTATATATTTTTGTTGATGTAACTAATTTTCGCAATCTCTTATAAATGCTGGGCACTGTTAACCGAGGGGAAGCTTGTGTATTGCAAATAATAAAACAAACAAACAATAAATCTCACTTTCAAATCAACTGCTCGGGTACTTTATACTTTCACCTGACCTTCCCCAAAAAATTTTAAGTCTCAATAGTTATTGTTCTTTGGGGCTTCAAAGCTCGCAGACAACAAGGACAAAATTGGGGCCTTAAAACGCGCCAAGCGAGCCGTTGCAGATGGGAGAGAAGCCAGTTTGCATTTGCACATTCAGGCGCACTACATAGATGGATTTGAAACTTCAAGTTCTCACAGATGGCTTTACTACGGGATGTGGCAAAGAAAGAATGTATGCTAATTTCTAGTGAAGGTCAGCGGCTTTGATTTTCAGCTTGCGCCCTGAAGAGGCCCACAACTCGCACTGGCAGTATAAGGTTCTATTGTTTTTTGACCTTGAGAGACAGGGACCATGCCGAAAGAACTTCATTTGAAGGGGGGTTTGGCGGGTGCAATAACGTTTGAGACGATAAGGCAGAAAATTCTTAAACTAGACCGAGTTTCATGTTAGTTCAGTATACGAAAAATCGTTGTCAAGAGCACAGTGGGATTTACAGACTGCATTACGCAGAGACACAATGGAAATTGCAAATATAATGTAAGTAACTCTTTAGACGCTTTTATACCGGAATGAAGAATTAATGAATGGATGCATGAATAAATTAATGAATGAAGAGCTTTGAAAAGGTTTGTGGGATCGTCCTTGTAGCGGGCACATGGGCATGCAGGTCCACATTCCACACCCATGTAGACAAAAAGTCATTTCTCATTGTGTACCAACCTCGATTTATTTAGTTAGTTTTCGCATTGATTTTAGAGCCGAACATACTCCATTGCACTATCCTTGAAAGCAAATAGTTTCAGCTCGGCCGTAATAAATAAAATGAATAATATTAATAAAGATCGGCTGGCGAGACTAATTATAAATTTTATTTTTTCAAAATAGGTATATACTCCCATTTTGCCACTGTCACCCGTTTCAGACACCGGCAGGCGGTTTTTTCAGCTGCCAGCTGCAGCTTAATGTAAACAACTGCACCATTATGATGATCTTATGGGACGATCGCCAAAGGTACTAGCGGCTAGAAGCAACATATCAACCTTTACGCTGGCCTAGTGCCTACTTGATGGAACAGCCTTGCAGTTCAACGTGCGACAAAAGTACCTCTTTGAACGAAAACCAACACCGTGTGTACCATAAAGGAACAGCGCGTGACTCACGATAACATTTTAAGGATTTGCGGATAGAGATAAAAGAAAATAAATAACTTTCGGAGTTCACATGGCAATTGCAGAATATTCTATACACATTAATGTCAAATAAATGTACTTTACCAAATTTACCGTGTTGCTGTTTGATTTTAAAGTACAGTTTCATATTCCGAATTGTGGCGCGCTGTGTTGTGAGCTGATCTGTGTTGGTTTCCGGGTTCTGTGTGAAGTCGCGTAGAAGACGACTGGGCGCGTTTGCCTACGCAGCACAGAAACGTCACGGAGAGAGGCGGGGAATATGAATGTTTTGATAATGTCAGGCTCAGGGGCGGGGGATATGATTTAGTGCCGCAAAAGCAGGTCAGCCAGGGCGTTAGGGGAAATGATAGGATTATCACAAAATGGCAGCTCCCTGGTGCCTGTTTTCGCGTGCGTTTAATGGACAAAAACTCGGGTAAGGTCATTTTTTCTAAAATCAAGCGACTTATGTTTAAAAACACATGGTCGACCCATAGGAGCAATGACATTTTTTGACCGAACCATTCCTTTAAGTGACATCAAATCTTTGCTTTTGTTAGTGCTAGTTTATTTTATTATGTCGCATTCTTTGCCTTTGACACAAGTTTTTCCATGGCTCTTATTCTGTGCCAAGGCCTGACTATTCATCCTTTCTTTTTTATGCTTCATCGCTTGACTCGTCCCCTGCTGTGTTTTGTGGGTTAGTTGCTTCTTTTTTTGTCTTCTGTATTTAGTCACAGTTTTGTTTTTCAGTGTGTTCTGTGATGCCTCAGAGTTCAGTTCGATGGCATAATTTGGGCCCTCCTGAAGAGCAGGCGGGCAATGACAGTGGCGTACCATAGTGCGGGAGCAGTGACATATTGCACCGCAGTTCCTCACTGTTATGGAACACCATCCCCAGGCTGTTTGCCAGTATGATATCTTCTTCTCTCACCAAAATGAACTTTTGATCCCCTGTTCTTGCAGCAGTGTGTTGCACGCAGGCAATATAGCATCTGTGGTAGCCGCTAACGCCATCCATTTACAAATATTCGGGTCAATAACTGCTTGGAAAAATCACTAGTGAAGGAGTCGCCAGAAGAGGAGGATTGCATTTTTTCCAAATCGGGCATGAGTGAAAGGTTTGTATTTGCAGTTCCTCTCAACTGGATGCATCTGGATTTGAAACTTTAGTTGTATTTAACTATTCAGACACAAGTTCAATAATTCATTATTATTGTCTATGGACATGGATGGCATTGGAGAAATTGTACCGGCTGTTGTTACTGCAGCCCCACGTTGGCTTGTAGTTTGTTTTTTGCCTGCCGTCAGCAAGAAGCCTGTAAACATAGCTAGCCTGTCTTTGACTGATCGAGTACTGACTCTTCTTGGACCGTCTGCAGTTGCTGCTATTTGTGGGGCGTCAACTACATTAAGCCCATTAACCTGTGAGGTTCCTGTTGCCTTCCCCGGACAGTTCATTTGATCATTTAGAATATTTGGCTGAGCCGCCCCCGACAAGTTTCCTACAATAGTCCGGACCTCCTTTAATGTTTTGCCCCCTCTAAGTGTAGTTGATACTTCCCCTGTTTTACCTCGTAAATCAGGCAGCCTCGGCAGGGGTTCTTGCTCAGGTTCTTCCTTCGCCCTCGTACCATAGTCAAAGTACTTATTTTCCATACCATGTTATTTGAAGTTTCAAAATTCAGCACAACAACAGGAACTGCACCCAAATTGCTGAGAATTGACCTTATGGGGTTTGCACTGCTATTTTATAAGCGTCTTCGATGAAGTTCTCTGCCGGGCGTCGCTGTCGCATTCTCAGGTATTCCTTTCCAATTCAAATATCCCACCGCGGTGTCAGCTCCACGCACCCACACACACACCCACACGGACGGCCTGGGCTTGGCTGACACTCACAACCAGTTCAATCCACTTTGCGGGTCAATGTGAAACAGCTCCTAGGGATCGGGAAAGTCTGCGAGGTGACAGACACCGCAACAGGTCTGAGGCCCAAGCCCAACACCTAACAGTCGCTCCTCCTCTCAGCCATCACAATGGAAGACAGACTCTCAGCCCAAGGAGCGTGGCAGCAAAACTCAGCAAAGTCAGGTCCCAACATCTAACACTTCAGGACTCTGCTCGCTCCGCTTGTGCTGAGTGTTTTTAGAGTAGTGGCTCCTCCTCTCAGCCACCGCAATGGAAGACAAACTCTCAGCCCAAGGAGCGTAGCAGCAAAACTCAGCAAAGTCAGGTCCCAACACCTAACACTCCAGCACTCTATGTATACTTGTTCGATTTCATGTTAAATTGCTATTTAATTTGGTATTCAATATGCGCTGGTTTTATTTCCAATGCTTATTTCGGTATGCAGTGTGCATTGGGTTTTCAATGTTACATTTAGTTCGATATTCAATATGCTTTTGTTTTTTGATGTTGCAAAGTTCTATTTAGTTCGGTATTCAATATGCACTTAATTGTTTACTCTCATTGACGGTTACTCACTTGTGGTCCTTTAGGAGCTCCCCGGTGCTGGAGTGCATCTCCGACCCTCGCCTGCCTTCTCAGCATCCTCCCGGTGGTTCCCGCAACTTCCTTTCCCTCTTGAAGTCGGGAAAACCCACCATTGTGAGCTCCGCTCGTTCACCTTGTGCTCTCTGATTCACAGCGGCAGCTCTGACGCTTGTTTCCAGATTCGGACAGCGTCCTCATCATTCCAGCTCCTGCTGCACACGTTGACGTTTGGAGGCTCCCAGGCTTTTGGGGAATATGGAGCCCACTTACATCGGGTTCCACAAGTCCTCTGGGACTTTTGTCAGCGTCCTGGTTCTTTCTCCTGGGCCACCACGGCTGCCTCCTTTCAAGGGTCTCCTGCTGCTTCTCCACACTCGGGTCTCCTTGTTGCTTTACCTGTTGTGCCCTGCCCTGCTGGGCTGGTCTCCCTTTACACACCTGTAGCCACTTGACAGGCTCCAGGTGTGGAAGTCTGATTGTCCCTGCCTGACCACAAATAAAGGGGCATGCCTGCCTGACCCTCGTAGTTCCTTGCAGGCATCTTCTTCGCCCCAGTACTAAAGTGATGTAAAGGTGTAGTCTTCATCACTCTTAGTTGCCTCTTCTTCGTCTCAGTACTGTCAAGTGTTACATGTGAATATTTGAGGGGAACTGGCTTACAATAGCCAACAAAGATTGCAGATGGGTTGTAATGCTTGTGCAAAAATGAGAGCCAGAATAACATGGCGTCGATGCGCAGCCTTTTTGGACACTCGTCTCCCATCACAGTAATACAACCTGCATTTCAGCGGGCCTCACAGAATGAACGAGTAGCAGCGAAAACAGAGCAAGGTCACATAAATATTATCCGAGTGAACTTACTGCGGAGAATAGTTATTGTATTGTCCATTGAAGGACAAATACAGAAAGGGAGTCGGAGCACACTGCAGGTGCATGATAAGGGGTTCTGGGAATAAATGCGAGAGAGAGAGAGGGGCGCTGGATTTTTCCACCCTCTGTCCCTTCGACTTGTGATCTGCTCTTCAGCCGAGAGCAGAACGCAACAGAGAAGGGTGGGGAAATGCCCCCATAAAGGAAAGTGCACTGCTTGGCAAAAGTTAGTTAGAATTTGGACTCCCGGGTGATGCAGTCTCGCTGAAAGGGAGGACGCTCCGCTTCAGATCCCGTTAGACCCAGTGATCTCTTTGACTACCTGCTGAGGGACTAAGCAGTGTTGTGGTGGCCGAGATGAAGTTTCCTTCTGCATCCTGTCTAGCGGTGATGTTTCCTATATCCATATTTTTATATATCTAAGTGTATATTTGTTTATTTGTATGTATATATCGAGTGAATAAAGGGCCTATAACGAGCCATTTGTTTTATGATATTGTATTGTTTATATTTGATTTGTTGTTGTCCGAGTCCAATAACCCGCTTTTACTAAGGGGGGCCGGGGAGACGCCAGTGGTAGTGCTTCCCCCACATAGCCAAACAGACGCAAAACATTTTGGCGCTGTGACCAAGGTCTTTGTGCTGATTTGAATGCCAAAGGATCCTGCTAATAATTAGAAATTAAAGTTTTTGGACTCGGAACGGCGAAATAAATCTTTTTTTTTCTTTTTTTTTTTTGTTGAAAGGAAAAGACAGACAACTTTGGTGCATAGGTGCATGTTTGTTGTGGTATTGACGTTAGGGAAGTGAAACATCCATTCAAATACAATGTCTTCCCTGTTTAGGAAACAAAGTGGCTCTGCTGGCGGAGATTGTCCAGAGGTAACTATCCCGGGGTGGCCTAAGAGCCCGTATGATAAAATTGCACAAACCTGGGCATGTGGTGCAGGATTGAGTGAGACTTGGGATACTAGTATAGAAGAAGCAAGTCCAGACGAATTGATCAAATGTTTACAACAAGTTCCAATGGAAAAGGGAAAGGAGTGTTCGGCTCTTGGGAGAAGAGGCTGGATTTTGTTGCATGCTTTTCGAAAGATGCATAAAATGAACTTAGAATTACAAAATAATGTTCAAAGATTGGAATAGGAACTGGCTGCTGAAAAATAAATTGTGTTAATGCAGCAACTTCAAATGAAATGATATCATGATAAAGCAGATAAATATCAAGCAGTGGCTGAACGGGCTGCGGTAAGAGTTGCTCGCTATATATATCGAAAAAGAAGAGGGAGAGTTAATTCTTGCAAGGTCGCATCTGTGATTGCCTCTGCAGCTGTTGATTGGGATCCTGAGCAGTGGGATGGTGACGTTTTTGACAGCACTACCGCCAGCAGTGACTCTGAGCCAGACCCTAAAACAACGCCTAAACCAGCATGTAAAGAAGTAACAGGTAATCCTACAATACGTAGAAAATTGGGTCGTCACGCATCGAATCCTGGGGGTGGAGTTGTAGATATGACTGCTCTTGAAGATTATTCCCAAAGAAAAGTTGGGGAAATATTCAACAGGCTAAAACAGAGAGTGGGGGAATCTTTGCTGGCTTGGATGGTCAGAATGTTTGATGGAGGGTCTGCAGGTCTTCTAGTTGATACGACTGATTCTGCTCGTTTTTTGCCCTTGTCGAATGATGTTCAAATACAGGAGACCCTGCGCGCAGGTCCTCCTCATGATGGTAACGGTGACGATGGGCAATTGTCTCTATTGCAACTAGCTGCGCAAGGGTGTAACCATAAATATCCTATTACATCAGATTGGCCTACTGATAGCAAGAAATGGTACACATTGAGAGAAGCTATTCAGAGAATTATGGAACATGCTATGAGGAAAGCTATTCACCTAGAAACACCGGAACATATGGGATTAGTGAATTTATCTGTTTCTGCTAGAAACACATTAGTTCGAACAGCCCCCCCGCATATAAAAACGTCATAATGATCTTATTAGGAGGTATGACGGGGAAAGTTACTGATGAAGTAGTCAATGCGATTCGACAGCTCGCTGATTTGGGTGAATGGGAGAAGCCAGAAGAGCGATCCCGGGAGAGGGAGGGGGGAAATGAAAAACGCACTCCTGGCAGGAGATTTGACAGCCGAGATTCCCATGTATCTAGGAAAGATATGTTCTTGACTCTACTGAAGGATGGTGTGCCACAAGAAGATATTGATGGGATTGAAACACGTGATATGTATTTATTGTGTAAAAAACGAAGTTTGGATGAGAAAGAGCGCTACAAACAAGTAAAACGACAAGATGTACCTAAGCCAAAAAAGGAGGTGGATCCTTTTGTATCATCCCCTGAGGGGTGTGATGACGAGTCCTCCACTAAATCAATACCCTCCCAGCCAACTTATGCTGATTTGAGAATAATGCTTAGTGCCATGGTAGAGAGGGAATCTAAGGGTTCACACTCTAATGAGGAATAGGATGTGGGTCAAACTCCTGTAGCAACATTCGATGTTAAGGTAGACAGACAACCTCATGTTAAAGTGACATTGTTTTGGCATTCCGGTAATACACAGGAGGTTCAAGCCTTAATTGATACCGGGCAGAGGCCTCTTTAATACATGGGAACCCTTCCATATTTAAAGGAAACCATTTTATGATTAAAGGATTGGGAGGTAAGGAAACCTCAGCAGTACAAACAGAAATTGACATGAAAATTGGGCAATTAAAAATAAACAATTATTAGGTGTTAATTGTTCCCTTAGCTGAATACATCATTGGATTTGATATTTTAGAAGTATTGACTCTTGGGTTAGGAGGTAAAATGTACCAATTTGGTGTAAGTGCAGTTACTTGCAAGCCTGTACTAGTTGGTCAGTTGAAGATGCCCCATGTGTAGGTTCCAATAGCTACTAAAAGAATGTCCGTGAAACAATATTGGATTCCCAGTGGGCAGAAAGACATTTCGGAAACGATCAAAGGATATGCTGAGGCAGGCGTATTACATTCTGTTACCACGGCTTGGAACAATCCCATTTGGCCTGTCAAAAAACCAGATGGTAGCTTCAGAATGACGATTGATTATCGTGTATTGAATTTATATACTCCTTCATTGGTGCCAGCGGTACCTGATGCCATAACGTTGGTTGAAAATAAACATAAATTTGAGGGCACTTGGTACGCAGTGTTGGATTTGGCTAACGCCTTCTTCACCTTACCGATTGAGGTTGAATGCCAAGAACAGTTTGTATTTTCGTGGAATGGGAGACAATATACTTTTAATCGCTTGCCTATGGGCTATATGCATAGTCCAACGATTTGTCACCGGCTGGTGGCTGAACACTTAGACAATATTCCTTGTAAACCAAATGTGTAAATTGTGCATTGTATTGACGAGATATTGATTCAAGGTAAGGATGAGCAGAGTGTGCAATTACATTTGGATCTCATCAGGGAAGGTTTACACAAAGAAGGATGGGAAATAAATGATGCTAAGACCCAAGGTCCGGCAGAGACCGTTATTATTCTAGGAATACAATGGCACAATGGGTATCGAGAGATGGTGCCATAGGCAAAACAAAAGATTCTTGAATTTCCGACTCCGAGGACCAAAAAGCAGGCACAACAGTTTATTGGGTTGTTTGGATTTTGGAGGCAACACATTCCACATTTCAGACAAATTTTAGCACCCCTTTACAAGATTACACGTAAAAAATGTGAGTTTGTATGGAGTGAGGAACAGGAGATGTCATTTCAATAAGCGAAAGATACTATTCAAAAGGTACTTGATTTATGGCCATTAAGGGATGGTGAGGTGGAGTCGAATGTGTCCACGCAAGATTCTTATGCAAGTTGGAGTTTATGGCAGAAACAAGACAGAAAACGAGTGCCTTTGGGATTCTGGAGTAGAAAATTAGCAGATGCTGGTATACCCACTTGTAGTCACTGAACAGATGACAGTTGGTCATGATATTATAATCTGACCGGAAATACCTATTATGCAGTGGGTACTTAGTTCCCCAAAGACGCACAGAATTGGTCATGCACAAGAAGCTAGTGTTATTAAATGGAAATGGTACATTCAAGATCGTGCCAAGCCTGGTTAAAGTAGCGTAGCTAAATTACATGAACAGGTAGCAGGTGTTCCACTGACAGATCTCGAACCGGAGGGTGAGAGGATTATTGAGAAATCTCCAGTTACGTGGGGGATCCCATATGGAGAATTATCTATTGAACAAGTTGAACATGCATGGTTTACTGACAGCGCAGCCAAATATGTGTGAATTGAACGTTATTGGAAAGCGGTTGCGTACAATCCCAAGATGAAGAAGGTGCTTACCACCTCAGGGAAGGGGAAGAGTAGCCAATTTGCAGAACTGTATGCTGTTTATCAGGCACTGAAACAAGAAACGCCTGTGTCATGGTTCCTGCCCCTCATGTCCCCAGCCCTCCAAGATGTCAGGCTGGAGCCAGGCCACAATCACCTACATGGCCCTCAAGGGCCTCTCCATCCCTAAAGACCCACTTGGAGTCAGACTTGGCGCTTGTGGCACCAGACTCACTCACTCCCATAGGATAACATTGGGGATTGGACTTGTAGTGCTTTGATGGGGACAAGATGGATGCCCCCACATATTTCGGTTCCCAGAACTGCATGTGTAGTCTAGTCTTTTGGGTGTGGTTCAGCCCAGAGACACCTGGGTTATCCAGAGACTATTTAAGCCACGCCCAGGCTGAGAAACATGCTTTGTGTTTTCTGCACCTGCAGCGTGACACTCACCGTGTTCGGATCGGTCTCCAGTAGGCCTGCATCTTTCTTCTGCGCTCAGCTCCTGCAAGAACAAGAACACCGTTTGGAACAGCCTTACCTTGCGGCGCTTCTGCCCATCATTCATCGGTTCTTCTGTTCTGCGGGCATCTTCGGTGGTGTCATTCCCATCCCGGCACTCCGCTTCCTAAGGAAAAGGGAAAAGACCAGAAAAAAGGCATTAGTAAGCATTCAGAAAATCTTCGCTTATTTTTAAAGACTGTACGAGCTTCAAACGCTTACCTGCATCCCAGCCGCTCTGGGGGAACTCGGTCTCCGGAACTTCTCATCCATCTGCAAGAGGGAAAAGACACTCCAGGTTAGCGTGGAAACATCTGGAGGTGCCGCATACCACGCTTATTCACCACATTTCTTCTTCACAACCGCATCCACGCTGAAAACGTTGCAGCACCTTAAAGACACAGAAAAATAACTCAGTTCAATACAAATACGAAAGGGTTTTGGGGTCCTGGGGCCCACTAGACCACCAGGGATATGGCAAAAGTGGTGTCCTTGGAAAGGGAAGGTTCTCCCCTTTCCAAGGACACCATCTACATGAGGCATTGCTGGTCACGGATCAGCGCAGAGCGCTGATCCGTGACCAGCAACTCACTTGGATCACCATGGATCCATTTGTGAGTTGGGGGGGAGGGTGGCTGCTTCAAGTAAGCAGCCCTCTCCCCCTTCCCGTCCCCCAAAGCATGGGGGGACATGCATGTGAACCCTGGGGCAGATGGCTAACCATCTGCCCCTAGGGAATGTAAAATAAAAAAATAAATGATGGGAAAAGGGGGTGGGTGTGGGGGGCCACTAGCCACCACAGATTTTGTACTGAATGAAAGGGGGGGTGGCCCTCCCCCTCAACCAAAGTAGAAAGGGGGGCACCCCTTGTAACCCTCCCTGGGGGCAGATATCTGCTCCTAGGAAGGGGCATCTGACGCCAGGGAGGGATGCATGAGGTGGGGCCCTCCATTTGGGGTGGGGGGTGTGAGGGCCACCCCCAGTTGCCATACATCATTCGCTGCCAATTTAGGGTGGCCCTCAACCCCCCTAAAAAGCAGCCTACGATTTTGTATTATTTTCTTTGTTTACCCAACTTCGCTTGGCGCAGATGGGCACATTAGTGTGCCAATCTGCCCCCAGGGTGCCCAAACCCTACTGCCCCATGCATTGGGGGTCCTGCCCCACTTTTTGTGGTGGCCCTCTCCCCCCCACCCCAAATGGCTGGGGGGACACCTCATGCAGCCCTCCATGAGCCTCCTAGGAAGGGCTGCATGATGTGCCCCCCTTCCTAGGAGCCACAGCACAATTTGTTCATGTGGGCAACCTACAGATTTGGGCCTAGGGTGTCAAAGCCAGCAAGGAAAACAGGGAACCCCATGCATTTCCCAAAAGCGGACACCCGTGTGAATGCACAGAGGTCTGACTTGCGCGAAGCGGCCCAGAATTTATCACCCAGAACCCCAGACAAAGTGAACATTGTGTTTTTTCCCCACCAAATATCACACTTTGTCTGGGATTGTGGCTAATAAAAACAGGGGCATTTTGCGCAAGGCAGACCTCTGTGGATTCCCACAGGTGCCCTCTTTTGGGAAATGCATGGGGTCCCCTGTTTCCCTTGCTGGCTGGTAGGTGCACCCACACATGTGAGGTACCGTTTTCATCGGGACACCTGTGGGAACGCGGGACGGTAGGCCATGTGTTGTGTTTGTGTGGTTTTCATAACGTTTCGACCCATTTGCTGGTGCCCTTTGTAACACAACCCTTTCATTTCCCAAATGTGACCTACATTTAGTCGCTGCTTTAGGCACCATACTCTTTTGTAACCTGCACAAGTCACCTACCCTTGAAAAGGTCTGTCTGTGCTCTTTCAAAAAATGTATGCTTGCCGTTCCTCACCACATTGGTTTTCCCGATTTACACATGCTAAGTGCGTCTGTTCAGTAAAACTCCTGTGAACCATGGCTCAGTGTTTGGCTTGTGGTATTGCATGTTTTGTAAAACACTATAAAAAATGTGTGCTGTCCTAACTGCAAGAGTCGGGGGAATGTAGCGGAGCATTGCTTTTCTCAAAATTCATAGAAGCCATTGCCGTACCAAGCCAACCATGTCCAACACATACCTTTTTTTTCGGTCATTTTCCCGGTTTTCCCCCAATCTATGGAAGTTTCCCCTACCTAGTTGTTGCCTGACCTACGCAAAAAACCCCTTCCTAAATTTTGTCTACTTTTCAGAAGTATATGCCTTTCCGTCCTCCAAATCGGCTTTCCTACCCTTTTCTTCCATTCCGTCCATGCATGTCCAATTGGCAAAAATGGCCAAAATCGCCTACCTCTCACAAAACGGTTGATAACCACATCAAAATAATTTTTTTCCATTTCCACTCAACCTGTTCTTGAAAGCCATGAAATTGGGGAATTCAGCACAGCAAACCATTTGTTCCTAGCTCTTACAAGGAAAAAACCACAGGCTACTTTGTACATCAGTTTATTGGCATTTTTTGAAAAAACCCAACATTTTCCCCCTTTTTGGTTATTTTCTCTCACCCCGCAACCTAGGATTCCTGGGTGGTGTTACGACCGCCTACACGTGGGAAAGAAAGGAGCCAAATTTGGCCGAGATATCTCATGTAACAAAAAAGTTACAAGCCATTGAATGGCCACATACCGAAATCACCAAAAAAGGCCCTGGCAGTGGGGAGAAATACCCATGGCACTTAAAGGGTTAAAAAGACTGATTTTGAGAAACGATTATGTACTAGATCTATAAATGTGTGTGCTGATGTTTCAAATAATATGATATGTAACTTTATTATCATCACAGCTAGCCACCTGAATCAGTAGGTTATTTTCTTGTGGTTACTTTACTTATTCATACATTCCTGCTAATATTTCAGGTGTTCCGTGTGCTTTGACACACCTTGGTTTGATGATGTATCCAATGAAACCTGCAATTGTAAACTTCTATACGTGACTCTTCATATACTACTTTATTACTAGATTGCAATTCTGAAGTGCATTTACTTTCTGAAGCTGAAGTGTTGGCATTAGCTATTTTCCTTATTGGAATTTGGGGTCTAGCCGCTGAGGGTTATAAAACCATGATTAAACTTGCTTGTTTGGTAGTTAAAGGGCTAAATGAAACTTCATAAGCTTTGACTGAGTTGTTAGAAAATAGAAATTTTAGAAAAGCTAGTTTGCAAAACAGAGCAGCTATTAATTATTTGTTTTTAAAGCATAATTTTAGGTTGCGAAACAGTTGAAGGCATGTGTTGTTTTGACCTGACTGACCATTCCCGCTCTATTGAGAAGAATATTAAGGGTATATAAGATCTGGTGGCCCAGGTGACACAAGATCAAGATGGGGATTTGTGGGAAAACTTGTTATCATAGATTCCTGAAGCATTGCGTTCTGCATTGCTTTGGCATTTTGGCACTACTATAGTAGTCATTTGCTTTTGTTGTTGTGCTTCATGTATTCCTGATGTATTGAGAATGATTTGTAGATTTTGGGTGTCTTCTGACCTCCCACCAGGCTATGGGAGTTAAGTGTCCAAGGGGTGGAGTGTTATGCTTGTGCGAAAATGAGAGCCAGAATAACATGTCGTCGATGAGCAGCCATTTTGGACACTCGTCACACATCACAGTAATAAACCTGCGTTTCAGTAGGCCTCACAGAATGAACGAGTAGCAGCGAAAATGGAGCAAGTGGACTTCACAAATATTATCCGAGTGGACTTACTGTGGAGAATAGTTATGGTATTGTCCATGCCGAATATAGAAAGGGGGTCGGAGCACACTGCAGGTGCATGATAAGGGGTTCTGGGAATAAATGCGAGAGAGAGGGGCGCTGGGTTGTTCCACTTCTAACTGTATTTTTCCACCCTCTGTCCCTTCGACTTGTGACCTGCTCTTTGGCCGAGAGCAGAACGCAACAGAGAAGGGCGGGAAAATGCCCCCATAAAGGAGAGTGCATTTCTTGGAAAAAGTTAGTTAGAATTTGGACCCCCGGGTGATGCTGTCTCGCTTAAAGGGTGGACGCTCTGCTTCAGATCCCGTTAGACCCAGTGATCTCTTTGCTACCTGCTGAGGGACTAAGCACTGTTGTGGTGGCTGAGATTAAGTTTTCTTCTGCATCCTGTTTAACGGTGATGTTTCCTATATCCATATTTTTATATATCTAAGTGCATGTTTGTTTATTTGTATGTATATATCGAGTGAATAAAGGGCCTATAACGAGCCATTTGTTTTATTATATTGTATTGTTTATATTTGATGTGTTGTTGTCTGATCCCAATAACTCGCTTTTGCTAAGGAGCGCCAGGGAGACGACAGTGTTAGTGCTTCCCCCACATGGCCAAACAGACGAAAAACATTTTGGCGCTGTAACCAGGGTCTTTATGCTGATTTGAATGCCAAAGGATCCTGCTAATAAATTGAAATTAAAGTTTTTGGACTCGGAACGGTAAAAAAGATCTTTTTTTTCTCCCTTTTACTTTTTCTTTTGTTGAAATGGAAAAGACAGAAAACCTTGGTGTATATGTGCATGTTTGTTGTGGTATTGATGTTAGGGAAGTGAAACATCCATTGAAATACAATGACTTCCCTGTTTAGGAACGAAAGTGGTTCTGCTGGCGGAGATTGTCCAGAGGTAACTATCTCGGGGTGGTCAAAGAGCCTGTATGATTAAAATTGCACAAACCTGGGCATGTGGTGCAGGATTGAGTGAGATTTGGAATACTAGTATAGGAGAAGCAAGTCCGGACGGATTGATCAAATGTTTACAACAAGTTCCAATGGAAAAGGGGAAGGAGTGTTCGGCTCTTGGGACAAGAGGCTAGATTTTGTTGCATGCTTTTCGAAAGATGCATCAAATAAACTTAGAATTACAAAATAATGTTCAAAGATTGAAAAGGAACTGGCTGTTGAAAAACAAATTGTGTTAATGCAGCAACTCCAAATGAAATTATATCATGATAAAGCAGATAAATATCAAGCAATGGCTGACGGGCTGCGCTAAGAGTTGCTCGCTATAAATATCGAAAAAAGAAGAGGGAGAGTTAATTCTCGTAAGGTTGCATCTGTGATTGCCTTCACAGGTGTTGATAGTGAACTGGATGGTCTCCAGTCAGCCCTCTGACTAGGGATCTCCAAACAGCCCTTTAAATTGAGTATCAGTACCCTTGAGATAGATGGGGGTGCAGATTCGTACTCATGCATCAAATAATTATGACAACTCAATAGTTTGGCAAAGTGAGTCCGTTTAATGCCAAGTACATAAAACGCGGAGTACAACGAACATCAGCAACCGCTTGATCTTCTCTCTCGCTTCCAACTTAATTTCAGAAAAAACACAGTATTTATAGCAAAAACTCATCATCACTGACACGCAATCTTAAAAACCTAACATGCAACGTGATTGGTTATAGGAAGGTAACTTTATCATAGGTACTATATCTGTATGTGGTAACAGGGAGAGGGGATTGGACAATCAATGTCAGGTGGGGCAACTAAGCCTTTCCTTCAAAATGGCCACTATGAATGTCACTAAAAGTACGACGTCCCATTGACTCTACTCTCTATAGGACCCTAGATTACATGGTCCATTGTGATTGGGTTGGCATCAACCCCATTCATACTTTTCCACTTACGTCTAGCAGCATGCAGAACAACCAGCCAGGTGCAGGGAGTTAGTCTGCACCCGAGCTTCCTTCCCCTTATGTTACAATCAATCATCATCTCAGTGGTCATGTGTCAATGCTTTGTAGTTTGGCCTCAAGTCTGCTTCTTGGTCTGAGAATTTTTAGGGAGCATGGGGATGGCAGAGATCCATGCGTAGGTGTGAACATCTTACTCTTCCCGCCTGCCTTGTCACATGGCCAGGACACAGTGAAATCAGCCTCTTCTTCATGTATTTTCGTGTATTTGATTTAATTTTGACAGTCTTCTACCATCTGTGGCTTATCTTGACCTTTCTGAACAGGATACTCTATTCTTGCCTCCTTAATTGTATCCACTGTCTGCCTTTTCCAACCAGATACGACCATGGCTTCTTGGCATTGTTACTTTCAGCTGAGTTTCGCTCTGTCTTAATTCTCAATTTGTTTGCTGCGACACTCTCCTCTTGAGACCTCTAGTAACCTTTGTTCAATTCTGCTAATGTGTGTAGTGGAGTTACACTCATGTATAAAGTGCTTTTGAGGTATATATATATGTATACTTTGGCGCTTACCACAATCTATTTTACTACTAAGCATAAGCAAGCTTCACGATTTCTTTGCTTCTTGCGGTTTCTTGCATCTGTACACGTTTAAACTAACTGAATATCTTCATGGTGTGTATGGCATACGTTTCTTCATCTTGGGTTCAAGATGTCATTTATCCACAAGACTTTGTTTTCCATCGGCACTCTCTGGTCTTATATCATCTATGTGTGTGCCCCTCCAATGTTTTATGATGTCACCATTCGTCTTCCTTCATTATCTTCTTGGCTTCTTCGGGTATTCCATTCTGACAACTGTCATTCAGTCTTGACTGTAGATATGGTTTTCTCAATGGGTACCTTAATGTCCAGGTTTTCTTAGGTGTCGGTACTTCAATGGGTACTGTTACTCTGATCGGCACTGGCAGAGCCCAACCGTTGCTCTTTGCTGGTTTATTTGTTCATCATATGTCACATACTTTGGCGTGAATGTACCGGGTACTACGAAGGGGGTGGCTGGAGTGTGGATGACACTTGGCACTTCCTCTTCAATTGGGATCCCGATCAGGTGGATGGTGACGTTTTTAACAGCACTACCACTAACAGGGACTCTGAGACAGATCCTCAAACAAAGCCCAAACCGGCATGTAAAGAAGTATCAGTTAATCCTGTAATACATAGAAAATTGGGTCATCACCCATTGAATCCTGGGGCAGAGTTGTAGATATGACTGCTCTCCTATATCCATATTTGTATATATCTAAATGTATGTTTGTTTATTTGTATGTATATATCGAGTGAATAAAGGGCCTATAACGAGCCATTTCTTTTATGATATTGTATTGTTTGTGATTTGTTGTTGTCCGAGTACAATAACTCACTTTTGCTAAGGGGAGCCGGGGAGACGCCAGTGTTAGTGCTTCCCCCACATGGCCAAACAGACGTAAAACAAAACAAGGGTTAGGGTGGTTGTCGATAGGAAAAGGGGGCTACCATGTCTCACCCAAGGGCACCTGCGAGAAACCTGAGGGTGTTCTCACTCCTGTTCCCCATGGATCCTCTGCGCAGGTGGCCAGGGAAAGGCCATCGCTTTTGGATCCAGACGCTGGGGGTGGACAAGCGAGGGAGGATCACCTGGGTGGAGGGTCTGTGGGGACTGGGAGTAAGATGCCATTAGTACAGACATGTTATCCCCCTTTCCCTAATAATGACCAAACTAACACATCTCCAGTCTTCTTGGGGTATTAGAAAACAACTCCCCTGAATAATTCACACATGACCACCAAAAGAACGGAGACGACGAAGAAGCAACCAAGAGCAGTGAAGACTAGTTGCTTTCACCAGTTAGGTACTGGGACAAAGAAGAGGCCTGCTGAGATCAGTAAATGTCAGGCATGTCCCTTTAATGAGGGTCATGCAGGGCTGATTGAGAATTCACACCTGCAACCTGTTACAGCCAGTGGATTTTATAAGCAATATCTTTGTCAATGCCTCTGTTCCTTGCACTGAAGTCCTGTCTTAAACAAGCACTCACAGTAAAAGTATTAGACAGACATTTGCCAGGCAATGCCATCATATGCCCAGGTACTCACACTGTTTTCAAGCTGTTCCCATCTCATGGCCAGGTGGTACCCTTATGGCAGTGCCTGGCAAATGCTTATCCATGCTTAATCAAAAGCCCAAGCTCTTGGCTTTGCCAATGCATGTTGGCTTCAGGTTTTCTCCCTAAGCGAACTTGTATATGCCCAGATGTGGGTACCTGCTTTATACCCCTAAGGATTCAAGCTGAACCTCACTGAGTTGGTCCATCAAGGCCCTACCTGAAAATGATAAGGCTAGGATGACATGTATGGAGCAGTGTCATATGTTCTCATGCATACTTACCAGTGGGGCTCCGACCTAAATAGAATGAATCTTTGTGTGGAAGCCTAGTCCACTCTGTCAGAACGTTTCATGATTCTATTATTCTAGTACTGACTTGATAACCTCATACTGTTTGAGTAACTTAACAGAGTTTGCATGCAAACAGAATACATCATGGGCCCGATTCATAGAAAAGTGCACATTGATCCTGCAAAGTCCCCATGCCCAGAACACCATTGTGTGTGCCTACGTGCACATTTTTCCTATGTGCGCTCCGCATATTCAAGGAATTTAGACTGTATTGGAAACCTAAGGGCAAGTTGCGGCCCGAAACACCTACGAAACGCCCCCAGGCAAAGCACATCCAGCCACATATACCTACCTTTGCGCGCTCCATGGCCGCAAAGTCATGCACCCCAGTGATACTGCATGGGTTCCCCCGCAACCAAGCCAGCACTCCGGCGACACTGCGTCGGTTCCCCCGGAAATGTTACTAGTACCCCAACAACATGCATACCATTTTCCGTAACTTGGGTAATTCTCCAGTCAATCTGTGTGCAAACCTCTGTAAACCGTGGCTACACCCCGCTATTCTGAATATGCGCACCTCTAACTGTGAACAGCATCCTAACTGCATGCATGCACCCCTAAATCGGTCCTTACCTTTCCGCAGTGTTTCCTTTGCGATTGGGGTCTTGCGCATGTCTTCACGTGGCAGTGTGAATGAGAGCTTTGCGTGCGGGTTTCGCAGATGCGATGTTGCACGTTCAGATCCATGAATACGCTTGGTTTTGCGCAATGCTGGGTGTGTGATTTCCTCGCACAGCCGTCCCTAGACACGCCCACATTATTCCTCGTTCTTCCTTATTCTGCATGGAAAATGGGGAATATGCATGTTGCACCCCTATTTAAAACTCTGCACAGGCCCGACCCACACTCTGGGTGGTGTCTCGCGCAAGGCTCTCGACTGCTCGCAGAGTCGTGCTGGACCTACGCAAAGTCCCTGCAAAGTCCTGAAAATTCCTGCAATCTCGATTCCATGAATCGACCGAGAGTTTTTTGCACACAGAATGGCCTGCAGAGTCACTATTTTCCCTGCACATAATTCCATGAATTGGTTCCCATGTGTACAGTGTGTTGTTTTTGGAACGTATGATCTATGATGTAAATCCTGGGTGCTAGGTGTTTAGGCAGTGCCGGAAATGAAACATGAACACACGCAAAATAACACAAGTGAAGAGTGTTTCCTATACTGTTGTGGACAAAGTATAAAAGGTGTACTTTTTTAGTGAAGTATTAAAAGAAGACATCTCATTAGAAATGTTAATACATTGCCCCTCAACGTGCTAAACTAAAGCTGCAAAGGAACGATTGGCTGAAGACGTGCAAACATAAATTGACTTATGTCATGAACATAAACTGTGATGCAGATATAAGAGCTATGAATGAAACAACTGCATATCTACAGTTATTTCCAGATACAAAGTACGCGACTTATTCTTGAAGATAAGATTGAACTTATTGCCTACTCATCAAAGGTTAATAGGCAGTTGCCATCTTCAGAAATCTACTGTCGATTTTGTATGGCTAAAGATGTTCCTGAAACACTGTACCACATAATCATGGTGTGTTCAGCACTTGACTATAAGAGAGCTCTGTTTGGTAGTTTTTTTGGAATTGAAAAACAACAACTAGAGCCTGCCATTAGATGGGCTCAGCTATTGAGTGGCCAAGATAATAAGTCTATATTTACACTCACGCAATTTATTACAAACTTACTAGACCTGGATAAGAAACTGGTCTAACAAGCGGATCTAATGGTCTTTCATAAGGCATTTCTGGAAGTCGAGGCTGACTTTCTCTGGTTGTTCTGTGGTCATGATTATTATTTTATTTTTGTTTGCTTCACTGTTTGTGTTGGTGATATGTTTCTTGGCAATGTATAAATTAAGAATTTTGATGCTGTATGATGTGATATAAAAAGAAAGGAAGAAAAAATTGAAAAGTTTGTATATAAACCATAACATTAAAAAATTAAAATTAAAAATAAAAAGTGGACATCTTTTAAAACTAAAAAACAATATTTAAATATTTTCTAAAGAGTGCAATCAGAGGTGGATTTAACATTTGGATAAGGGGTAAATACCCATTTCGCCCTGCTGTGTCGCTCTCTCTCCTCAAATACAAACAGCCGGGCCATTCCAGTGAGATCTTATCTTTTTGACGTGTCTCAGACGCAGAAAATTTACAACAGGAATTGATTAGAGATGAGAAAAGGTAACAGTCAGTGACCATTGCTGTGGGATTTGTTTCTTAAAATTATAAAGGTTTTTAAAAAGCTATTTAAGTTTGATTGTTGGGTGATTAGAAATTAAGGGGATACAGAACAAGGTGTGTGAATCAATGACCTTGTTATGCATTTCTTTTCACTTTGTGTCTGTATGAGATTATTTGTAAATTCTCAGTAGTTGCTATGCTGGAGCTTCTAGGTTTCCAATCAGGATGTGGAAAATAAAGCTACAATCATTGGGGGTCAAGCAGTGGAAGAAGTGGCACTAAATGCATTTATCGCCACTTTTCATGAGCTGCAGGATTTTGTATGATTTGGCAGGTGAAGTTGGAGAGCAGATCAAACTTGACAATCCGATTAGTTTTCCACCAGTGCATATTTTTACGTTGGCAGGAAACCAATGGATTCCTATGGGATCCACCTGACATTTACACCGGATAAAAGCAGGCCGATTCCAAAGGAACCCATTGTGGATGGCTCCCACAATCATTAATTTTGGAAATGATTTACACTTTTTCAGACACATAGTGGAAAAGTGAAGAGCAAAAGTGATTTTCGCCTGTGTTTTACTCTTTACTTTTCCAGTACTTTGGTGGAAACAATTAAAATTAACGAATTGCCCTTTTGCAAAAAAGTGCAAACAGGAGTGGTCCCCTCTGTGCAATTTAGGATTCAAAACAAAATGCCCCCTTACTCTTTTCATCAACACGTTTCTACAATGATGAATACATTGCCAGGTTGATTTATCATGTGACTTGTGCATTGTCAAAGTAATCTGTATACAATTGAGTTATTTTAGGTCTTCAAAACCAAACTTTAACACATATTTCTACTACCCTGAGCCCAGAAAATGTGTGATCATGTATCTAAATTTCAGGCTAAGCTCAAACTCTCGCTTTGCCACTTAACCAAAGTGTGTGTTAATTAAATTAGGTGCCCCTAGAAGTGATTCAGTTTGCATTATAAGCTATTCCAAAAAGCCTTGCTCATGGTTTGATAGATGGGCAGCACAGGAATTAGGACCCGCCAAGAACACACACAAGAACACACACACACGCATGCATCTTTTATTGAAAATATCAGGCTACATTTATTGCTAATGTTAATGGATCTTGTACCGTGCACTGTTGCCACTTGCATAGTCTCTTGGCACTCTGGGGTATCTGCAATGGAAGGAAGGTTTGGTGGGGGTTTGTTAGTGGGATTGAGAGGGAGAAGACCAAGAGAGCTTGGATGTGCTGTTGGCAGCTTCAGTTCAGAGAAACTGGTCACTGAGCGTTGGTGCGTTTCCAGTTGGTAGCCGTTATTTGGTGTTGAGGTATGATTGTGTATGGTTTTGTTTCATGTTGGGTGTTGCAAAGTGTGGTCAGTTTGTGATGCGGTAGAGGTGTGGTTGTGTTTGAGTGTGAGAATGCAGAATGGTGAGTTTTTAGTATGGTTCTTTAGTAATAAACACATTTCCTACCCCCAACAATCCATCTGGGTGCAACACATTTCCTACCCCCAACAATCCATTGAACACAATTGTATCATTCAATAGAAAATCAAAGACAACACATCAAACAAAGAGTCATCATGGACTATTGCATATTGTAACCAGTATGTTCCAGACAATGTTCTATAGGGGCATGGCAGGGGAGCAAGGCACTCTCCTCCCTGTTATGCCTCAACTTGAGCGATACCATGATGCCGGAAACACCTCAACCAACACTGACAACCTCCCAATGCAGTTCTTCCAGCCCTAGCACTCTCTCCTACATGCTAGCACTCCCCTGCACCCTCAATTCAATTAAAATGTGCTGCAAAAATGCAACCAAAAATAAAACATTGTGTTTAAAATGTAATTTTGTAAGAAACAAAATCTCCTATTCCTGTCATGATGCCTACCTCCAAGGTGCCAGACAAGACCCAGCTACCCCAGAGGCAGACATCATGTCTTCAAGGGAAGTCACAACAGCCTCAAGTAGGGGCTCTTTGGACTCAGTCCTGGCTCCTTTGGCGCCAGGCTCATATCGGGCCACAGTCCTGGCGCCATAGACGCCAGGCTCATAAAAGGGGACTTTGTGTTAAAGGTGCTTAGTGTTAACTTACCTGATGCAGACCATTCTGCAACATCCAGGCCTTCTGAGGCCTGAATGGGACTACTTTATCTTTGGAACTACTTAACCACACGGGTGTGGTCAGGGGAGGAATACATACCTGAGAGAAAGGATACATACCTGGAACTACTTTGAAGGCTATTTAAGCCATGCCCAAGCAGCAACTCACGCTTCACGTTGTTCTGCATCTAGCAGCTGGACGCTCACCGTGTTTGCTCCTGCATTCTGTCTTCTGCCACTCCTGCCAGCATCCTGGAACACCTGCAAAGAGAGAAGAGAAGAGAAAAGGGTAAAGAAGAGTCCTTACCTGCTAAAACCGCATTCCGGAGACATCTCGCCGACGGTCCTGAAAAGGAAGACATCCATTTAAAAGCACATCGCATCGATCGCTGCAGCGCCGCATCTCACTCACCTGTATAAGGTACCACCACGTTCTATGGCGACATCTGGACTCGCAGCCACATCACCGCGCCTAGGGAGAAAAAGACAAGAATAAAGGTGAGAGGGGAAAGAAAACAAGGAAACCTTAATTTCCATTACAAAGCTTACCTGTTGGGTTATTCCAACTTCATTTCGGGTCGGTGCCGCATCCTGGCATTTCCGGACCCCGGCCCCTAAGGGGAAAAAGAGACATCAGCGTTAGTGGGCGCATGAAAAGACATTACCCAAACGCCCATTAAAGACTTACCTGATTTCTTCTGGATTGAGCTTCGTTTCGGGTCGGTGCCGCATCTAGGCATTTCCGGACCCCGGCCCCTATGGGGAAAAAAGACATCAGCGTTAGTGAGCGCATTGATACAAGGACACTGAGAGAACTCTCATCAAGCTCACCAGAGTCTCATTCTTCGGTTCCACAGCTCTTCTCGGAATAGTTTCCGCACCTGAAAAAGAGACAACGAACAATTATTATTGCAGAATCATACTCATTAACAGAATCCTTACGGTACTATACCGGGAAAACAAAACTTGAACCCTCTACAATCAAAATCCCAGTGAAGTAACTGTATACAACGCGCCCCTGCATGAGAAGCAGGATGGAGAGCTCAACCTTTGAAACCCTACGGTGAGACTTCACGTGGCGGTCGCAGGAGGGTTTCGTAGAGGGGTGAGAAGGGAGCGGGAGGCTTATACTTTCTCCCGCAGTTTGTTAATACTCCCTTTTCACATACAGAAAGATATTCCTGCGAGCCAGACAAGCCAGATTCGAAGGTCCGGTCCAGTCCATCTTCCGGGTCCTGCGCTTCACCATAGAAGAAGCAACAACACTCCAAACCAGACCTGCGCCTCCGTGGGAGTCAGGTGAGCGTAACAGAACGCAAAGCCTACCTACAATTTCCCACCCGGGCGCTATGGAAACTTCCGAGACAGACCAGCTGGCTCAGCCTTTGGGGGAATTAAGGGCAGAAGTACACTCCGCCCGCCAGGAAACTAATGCTCTCAAAAGAGAATTAATCTTATCCAAGGAAAGAACTGATGACCTGGCCAAACGATTGTTGCAGGGTCAAGCAGAACAAACTCCTTTACCTAGTTCTGGGGGTAATGCCTCGTCAATGGTTTCGAATAACCCGGTACAAATCAATTTACCTGGACACATGCCTTTGGCCCCGCCTGAACATTTTGCGGGGGACCCCAAGAAATATGCCGTTTTTATGAACCAATGTCGCCTACACTTTGTATGCAGACCTGGGGCCTTCCCTAATGATCAAACCAAGGTAGCCTTTGTATTATCTTATCTCAATGGCTGTGCTGCCGATTGGTCTGTTCCGTTGGTAAGTCAGGATGACCCAATTCTCCAGGATTTTCAAAGCTTCCAGGCGAGCATGGAAAGATTATTCGCTCGACACTCTCAGGGATAGGCCCTTGACAACGAACTACTATCCTTGCGACAAGGTAACCAAGATCTCTTATCTTATATTGCCACCTTTAATAGGCTGGTTGTAGAAACGAGGTGGCCCGAAAATAAAAGGATCACACTATTTCATCGAGGCCTGCGTGGAGAACTTAAGGATGTTCTAGCTCAAATAGTAAATCCACCTCAAGCCTGCGCAGAATACATTGACTTAGTGGTCCTACTTGACCACAGACTGCAAACTAGAAAAGCAGATCGGTCCAAGTTCGAAACTCGAGTGCTGATCAAAACTCACGCTAACCCTAAGAGTACCGATGTTTCAGAACCTATGCAGATCGGCGGTGTTAAAGGACCATTGATGCAGAAGGAACGAGAGAGAAGACGGCAAAAGCAACTATGTCTCTATTGCGGGGCTTCTGGTCACTTTCTACGAGACTGCCCGGTAAAGCCACCTAAGAAGGTGGTTGGAGCCACGGACAACAATTTAATAGAACCTGATTCGGGAAACGGTCAAGCCCGACAAGCGTAGAGGTCTGCTTGCCGAGCTTGAAAACAGACTCTTTGACCTCGCATTTTGTCATGCCAATGCTGCTCGTGGACCCGAAACAGCCTCAGCAGTTGCATGCTATAAAAGCATACATCGACAGTGGAGCTATTGGAAACTACGTAGATATAGTGAATTGGCCTCCAGGATTAATCTTCCTCTCCGTCCGAAAGTTAACAAGCATGTCATTACTACAGTAGATGGAACCGAAATAGCCTCAGGGCCGGTAACACATTCCACTACAGAAATGACACTAGTGGGACAGGATGGACATCGGGAAGCAATTGTGTTCGATGTAATCAAGGCCCCACAATTTCAAGTAATTCTAGGAATCCCTTGGTTAGAAACACATAAACCTCGAATTGACTGGCGAGCAAAGAGAATAACCTTTCCTGATTGTGAACTGACTTGTTATCCAAGAAATCCAGATATGGGTCTGGCCACAGTAACTTCCACCACGATACAACTACCGGTTGAATACCAAGAGTTCCAAGACGTTTTTCAAAAAGAACAGGTGAACACGTTACCTCCCCACCGGTCGTACGATTGTCAAATCGACCTGGTACCCAATGCTCAACCGCCCTGTAGTAGGATTTATGCTCTTACTGAACCTGAGAACGTTAATTTGCGTCAGTATTTAGATCAGTATCTTGCCAACGGTTTTATTCGCTCGTCAAAGTTTCCTGTTTCCTCAGCTCTGTTCTTCGTGCCGAAAAAAGAAGGCGACCTTAGAACATGTATTGACTACCGCGCCCTAAATCTCCTCTGCCTCTGATACCTGAACTTCTTGACCAGGTAAAAGATGCTTGTATATACACCAAGTTAGATCTTCGAGGAGCTTATCACCTGGTACGTATAAAAGAAGGCGACGAATGGAAGACTGCATTCCGCACCAAATATGGGCTCTTTGAATATCAGGTGATGCCCTTCGGATTATGCAACGCACTTGCCGCCTTTCAATACTTTATGAATGATGTTCTTCGGGAACTTATCGATGTTTGTGTCATCGAATATATCGATGACATCCTGGTATACTCCTCCTCGGAATCCGAACACAGAAAACATGTCAGGGCAGTTCTTGAGAAATTGCGCCAGCACAACCTGTTTGCGAAACTCGAACAATGCGTTTTTCATACCACAGAGGTCGAGTTTCTCGGATTCATCCTGACACCTAAAGGAGTCCGAATGGACTCGCGAAAGGTGGACGCCATCCTCAAATGGCCATCTCCTAACTCTGTTAAGGGGGTTCAGAGTATGCTTGGCTTTGCCAATTTCTATCGAAGATTCATCCCGGAATTTTCTCGAGTGGTTCAACCCATAACAGCCCTCTTACGGAAGAATAAACGTTTCGAATAGACTCCTGAGGCAGAACAGGCCTTTCAAGACCTAAAGACCAAATTCACCTGCGCCCCTGTATTGAAGCATCCGCGCCCAGATCTCCCTTACATTGTTGAAACCGACGCTTCCAGTTTGGCCATGGGTGCTGTGTTGTCTCAAAGGGATCCAGAAACTAACCAGATGCACCCTGTAGCCTTTTGGTCCAGGAAATTCACGGCTCCTGAAATCAATTACGCAATCACCGACAAAGAATTACTAGCTATTAAGTCCGCCTTCAAGGCTTGGCGTCATTACCTCCTCGGCGCAAGACACACCATTACGGTGATTACAGATCACAGGAATTTGCAATATCTAAAAACAGCCAAATCCCAATCATCCCGCCAACTCCGATGGGCTTTATTCTTTGCAGAATTTGATTTCATAATCACCTACCGCCCTGGTTGCCAGAATGGCAAAGCGGACGCTTTATCCCGGATTGGAATGGATGAAAAAAATTCAAACTTAGAACCAGTACCAATTATACCCGAACAAAGAATTTTAGGCTTGACCTCTTTACAAACTATAGAGGACGTTCAAACTCGAGTTAAACAACTTTTAAATTCCACAGCCTTGCAAGAATGGACTCAAAAGGGGGTCACACTTTTCCGTTAATAACGATTTACTGTACTTCCAGGGGCGGTTATTTCTGCCCAACAAAGAACTGCAAGAATTGGTCATTGCTCACTATCATGATACATTAATGGAAGGACATCCTGGTATCGCAACAACTGAGGAAAAGATCAAACGACAATTCTGGTGGCCATCCTGGAGAAAAGACATAAAATCTTTTGTGATGTCTTGCGGAGTTTGTGCCCAAAATAAAGGTCAAAAGAAGAGACCAGCCGGTCTCCTACAACCCTTGGATATTCCACCGGCCCCTTGGCACACCTTGTCAATGGACTTTATTACCGACCTGCCTCCTTGCTATGGATATAACACTATCTTGGTAATCGTGGATCTGTTCGCCAAGATGGCCCACTTTATCCCTTTAAAAGGGGTACCTTCAGCCTCCATCTTGGCCAAAGAATTTCTGAAAAACATAGTTCGTATGCATGGTTTTCCATCCATATCAATCTCAGACCGAGGAAGCCAATTTATTTCCCATTTTTGGAGGAAATGTTGCCAACTCGCACAAATTGATGTACGCTTATCCACTAGTCACCACCCCCAGACCGATGGTCAAACCGAGAGGACTAACCAAACCCTTGAACAATATCTTCGGTACATGTTGCATCAATCTGAAAACAGCTGGAAAGATATTCTATGGATCGCAGAGTATGCATTTAACAATTCTGTACATTCTGGAACAGGACAAACCCCTTTTTACACCTTGTATGGTCATCATCCTAGAACCTCAGACCTAGACCCTCCTCAAAACCTGGAAATGCCTGCAGTTGATCATTTGCATTCTACTATAACCCGAGCCTTCAAGGGAGCTACAACTCATTTGCAACAAGCCAAGAAAAAATACAAAGAAAATGCTGATCTACATCGGAGTGAAGCACCTTCGTACCAGATTGGAGACCAGGTGTGGCTGGCAACCAAGCATTTGCCTCTCAAAGGACCGCAGACTTTTAATCCCAGATACATTGGACCCTATCCCATCAAAGCTATAATTAACCCGGTGGCCTTTAAACTCGATCTACCAGCCAACATGCAAATTCATCCCGTTTTTCATGCATCACTGTTAAAACCGGTGCAGCCTGGAACCAGACTAAGCAAACCACCTGAACCAATTCAAATCGATGGGGAATTAGAATTTGAAGTTAAGGACTTATTGGATTCCAAAATGTTAAAATCAAAACTCTTCTATCTAGTTGATTGGAAGGGGTACGGACCTCAGGAAAGATCTTGGGAACCAAGTGACCATGTACACGCCCCGCGATTAGTGCAAAGATTCCACCGAAAATTCCCAAGCAAGCCGAAACCCCCGGAAAGGACAACCTTGGGAGGGGCCTTGGGAGGGGGTACTGTCATGATGCCTACCTCCAAGGTGCCAGACAAGACCCAGCTACCCCAGAGGCAGACATCATGTCTTCAAGGGAAGTCACAACAGCCTCAAGTAGGGGCTCTTTGGACTCAGTCCTGGCGCCTTTGTCGCCAGGCTCATATCGGGCCACAGTCCTGGCACCATAGGCGCCAGGCTCATAAAAGGGGACTTTGTGTTAAAGGTGCTTAGTGTTAACTTACCTGATGCAGACCATGCTGCAACATCCAGGCCTTCTGAGGCCTGAATGGGACTACTTTATCTTTGGAACTACTGAACCACACGGGTGTGGTCAGGGGAGGAATACATACCTGAGAGGAAGGATACATACCTGGAACTACTTTGAAGGCTATTTAAGCCACGCCCAAGCAGCAACTCACGCTTCGCGTTGTTCTGCATCTAGCAGCTGGACGCTCAACGTGTTTGGTCCTGCATTCTGTCTTCTGCCTCTCCTGCCAGCATCCTGGAACACCTGCAAAGAGAGAAGAGAAAAGGGTAAAGAAGAGTCCTTACCTGCTAAAACCGCATTCCGGAGACCTCTCGCCGACGGTCCTGAAAAGGAAGACATCCATTTAAAAGCCCATCGTATCGATCGCTGCAGCGCCGCATCTCACTCACCTGTACAAGGTACCACCACGTTCTACGGCGACATCTGGAATCGCAGCCACATCACCGCGCCTAGGGAGAAAAAGACAAGAATAAAGGTGAGAGGGGAAAGAAAACAAGGAAACCTTAATTTCCATTACAAAGCTTACCTGTTGGGTTATTCCAACATCATTTCGGGTCGGTGCTGCATCCTGGCATTTCCGGACCCCGGCCCTTAAGGGGAAAAAGAGACATCAGCGTTAGTGGGCGCATGAAAAGACGTTACCCAACGCCCATTAAAGACTTACCTGATTTCTTCTGGATTGATCTTTGTTTCGGGTCGGTGCCGCATCCAGGCATTTCCGGACCCCGGCGCCTATGGGGAAAAAAGACATCAGCGTTAGTGGGTGCATGAAAAGACATTACCCAAACGCCCATTAAAGACTTACCTGATTTCTTCTGGATTGAGCTTCGTTTCGGTTCCACAGCTCTTCTCGGAATAGTTTCCGCACCTGAAAAAGAGACAACGAACAATTATTATTGCGGAATCATACTCATTAACAGAATCCTTACGGTAATATTCCGGGAAAACAAAACTTGAACCCTCTACAATCAAAATCCCAGTGAAGTAACTGGATACAACGCGCCCCTGCATGAGAAGCAGGATGGAGAGCTCAACCTTTCAAACCCTAAGGTGAGACTTCACGTGGGGATCGCAGGAGGGTTTCGTAGAGGGGTGAGAAGGGAGCGGGAGGCTTATACTTTCTCCCGCAGATTGTTAATACTCCCTTTTCACATACAGAAAGATATTCCTGCGAGCCAGACAAGCCAGATTCGAAGGTCCGGTCCAGTCCATCTTCCGGGTCCTGCGCTTCACCATAGAAGAAGCAACAACACTCCAAACCAGACCTGCGCCTCCGTGGGAGTCAGGTGAGCGTAACAATTCCAGACTTCAGTATTTTGGAGGGGAGGCCTATCTTTCACAACAAGATGGAGGGACCACAAACACCTCCTCCGGGGCGTGCTGGGAGTAGCCACAGTGTTCCAGAAGGCATTGTTGGGGGAACTTCTTACACACACCCGAAAGACTAGAGGAAATATTTCTCTAGACCACGTGTGAACAGCCCTCTACAATTTGGTACAATACAATATATTCACAGGGTCACTTGTTTCCCCTTACACCATTCGTGTCTGCCAGTTTGTATGTGTTATTATTATTCATTAAATCATCACATACTCATTTAAAGTATCAAAAATATCAATTTATTGTTTTTTTTTATAAAACATAGAATCATAAAAAAGAATACACTTTTATAACAAACGTGCATACATTAATATAAAACAGATTTACAATGTCTACATATTGACACTGTACTTCAACAATATATTGTGGTCTCTTAATTCTTCAATGTTTTTCCTTCTCTCATTAAATTAATTTTCAGCATGGATCTGAGGTCAGAAACCCTCTCCAAATGAGATGGCACACCATAGTCCTTTTCACTTTCACCCGTCAGTGTTTACTCCACTCATTCCAAACTTTCTTACTGCATTCACAAACACTCCCAACATGTTTCTTTCCTTAAACCTTTGTGTTTATTGTTAGGAAATTCATCAGGGGTAGAGCCACATTCAATTGTCATATACAATACAATGTTATCTTCTTGGAACCATTAGGGGATCCACACATCGTTCCTCCCTTTGTTCCTCTCTTCAGGCTATGACACCGAGTGGATATCGTTGTGTCTGATTTTTATCTCTCAGTTTTAACTTTGCTAGTTTCTCAAAATGCTTGCTCTAGAGTCTTCACGTCTTCTTCTGGTTGTTCCAATTGTCCTCACCTCCATTGGGCATTTAGGGGCAATTTCATTTTCCGGTGTAGTTTAATGAGTCTAGCAGGGTGAACACCATCTGAAATGGTACACAGACTGGGGACCTCACTGCTCCGCCGTCTCAGAGGAGGAGGCAGGTATTACCCTAGATTCTCTCCAGCCAGGCCAAGAAAGGCATGCAGATGTTTGGTGGGAGTAGGTAGGGGTGGATGTAAATGGGAATGGTGGTTAGGGGATCTGAAGGAAGGTCACTGGGGGTAGAGGTGAAGGAGGATCGGATATCATAGAAAGGGGAGAGCAGATGGGAAGGGAAGATAGACAGATTGATGTTGCAACACTATTTTCCTTTCTTCTCTTTTGCTCTGTACTGTTTTTTTTTTATATAGGGGTTGTGAGAAACCAGAAGGTGTCTCACCCACTAGTTCCCAGAGATCTGTCATCCAGGTGGACCAGGGCAGGAGGATCACCTGGGTGAGGGGTCTCCAGGGAGTGGGATACCGGAAGGTTAGACACGGTATCCCCTTCCCTTTAACACATTTACCCCATCCTACCAGCTCGGATATTTTGGAGCTAACCCCCCTTGCCCTTTTACAACAAGAACACATTCTCACAGACAGCCGGCTATGAGAGAAAACGGACTAACACCCGAGCCGTGTACCTGACATGTCCCAATACAATGGTCAGGCAAGGTCAGGCAATTACTGAGCATCACACACACCTGACTTCCATTAAGCTTCCCCACACGGATAAAAGGCAGAGCACAAAACCACACTCTGAGCGAGGCAAAGCACACAAGGAAACAGCATTTCCAAGATGGCAGTTTAACGAGAGCAGAAAGACGGCAAGACAGAAGGGGTGTCGCAAGGAAGGAAGTTCCCTTGACCTTTTCGACAAGGGAACAATACTTTCATAAAACCTCGATAATAGAAAGCGTAAAACCAGGAAACCAAGCTGAAGAATCCTGCATTGTGTGTTGGAGGTAACCGGGGCACTCCCTGTGTCAATAATCAAGTCGAGGGGAATCGCCAGCTGGTGTGGTACTGTCCTTGGCTCCACGAACAAAGCAACGCCACAGCGAAATCATCACAGCCGGTGAGTTGAGTAGACCGATGCAAGACCTGTCTGTGTTGAAACCAAGGTTGGAAGCTGTAACATTGTATGGTGAGCTCTGGAATTAACATAGTTTGAAAAGCGTGTGATAACCAACACGAGTAAAGTTGAACTGCAGATGACTGACTGATTGAACTTTAAAACCAATATACAATACCTTTGACAGAGTGGTCCGGCACCGCATGTATGCTCAATTGAAGGTCTCTGTAAGGTATCCAGCTGATAGTTGACAAAAGTGAAAGAGTGGCAAAGGATTGTGAATTGAAGTGGTCCTGCAATGGGTCAAGCAAAATCCTGCGCACAATTGAAAGTCTTCGATGTTGATACAGTAAAGAACATTTATAACAAAGTACCTGACGTGTCCCAATACAATGGTCAGGCAATTACTGAATATCACACACACCTGACTTCCATTAAGCTTCACCACACGGATAAAAGGCGGAGCACGAAAGCACACTCTGAGCGAGACACAGCACATGACGAAACAGCAGTTCCAAGATGGCAGTTTAACAAGAAAAGAAAGACGACAAGACAGAAGGGGGTCGCAAGGAGGGAATTTCCCTTTACCTTTTCGACAAGGAACCGATACTTTCATAAAACCTTGAGAATAGAAAGCGTAAGACCAGGAAACCAGGCTGAAGAATCCTGCATTGTTTGTTAGAGGTACCCAGGGCCCTCCTGAGTCGATAATCAAGGCAAGGGGAATGCCAGCTGCCGTGGTACTGTCCTTGTTGAAGCCAAGGTTGCAAGCAGCAACATTGTATGTCGAGCGCTGGAACGAAGATTGTTTGAAATGCATGTGATAACCAACACAAATAAAGCTGAACTGCAGATGAGTGATTGTCAAAGTTATCGTATCTTGGTTTTAAAGTTCAGAGTGGTCCGGCACTGTGTGTATGCTCAATCAAAGGTCTCTGTAAGGTATCCAGCTGAGAGTTGACAAAAGTGAAAGAGTGGCAAAGGATTATGAATTGAGGTGGTCCTTTGATGGGTCAAGCAAAATCCCACACACAATTGAAAGTCTTCAATGTTGACAAAGTGAAGAACATTTATAGCAAAGCAGATAAAGTTGGTTCGAACCCGGCAGAGGGAGACTGATTGAAGATTTTGTGTCAAAGTGGATCTGAGCCCGGCGGAGGGGGATCCGGGGTGAACAGTAAATCACTCGAAAAATTGCATATGTGAAAATCCTGAGAACATTGTGATAAAGTGGATCTGGGCCTGGCGGAGGGGCATCCGTGGTGAATAGTAAATCACCTAAGAAAATTGTGTATATATGAAATACAAAAAGGAAAGGAACTTTATTGTTTGTTTGTTTTAACTGGCCCTCTGAAAGAAGAGACTTTGAATGGCAAAGAGTCTTTGGCACAGAAGGCCATGATGTTGAAGTTTTGAACTGCACCCTCATGCTAGAGAAGCCAGAGACTATGCTAAGCTCAAGGGGGCCGCCTTGCCCCGTGCAGAAAACGTGGGAAGGGAAGCCCATCGCTTGAATATCCTGAAATATGATTTCTTGAACAATTTTCTTTTGCATAACATTGTTTCTCACACTATTTGTATTTAGAGGTGTGAGAAACCTGAAGGTGTCTTACCCATGGGTGCCCGGAGATCTGTCGTCCAGGTGACCAGGACACGGCCATTGCTATTGGATCCAGTTCCTGAGGGTGGACCAGTGGGGCAGGATCACCTGGGCGAGGGATCTTCGGGGAGTGGAAGTGGGCCACCGAGGGTTGAGACATGGTATCCCCTTCCCTGTAACACCTTTTCCCCATCTTACCCTGTAGGATATTTAGAAGCTCTGCTCCCCCCCCCTTTCCCACACAAACACTTTCTTACACTGTAACAGACAACAGACTAACACCAGAGCCATTTACCTGACATGTACCAACACACAGGTCAGGCAGAGTTAGGCAATTGATAATAACCACTCACACCTGACGTCCCTTTACCTTCCCCACAGGGATGAATGGTGGAGCACGAAAGCACACTTCGAGCAAGGCCAAACGCACGAGGAGACAGCTACACCAAACCGTCAGTTCAAACGGAGGAGAAAAGCGGTGAGACGTGTTAGGACAACAAATGGGGGATTCCCCTTGCCCTTTTCAACTTTGCCTCGCGAAGCCTCCGAAAGGGAAATCGTACGACTGGGAGTTACAGCTGGCGTGCGGAGCAGCAGATGTCAATGGTACACGGGGGCCTCGCACATTGATAATGCAGGCGGAGAGGCAAGCTGGCTACCGTGGTACTATCCTTGACTCCAGAGATCAGAGAAGCCAACGCGTTCAGCACATCTGGTGAGTTGGAGGAAGCTGATAGCAACCCAAACTGTGTTGAGCCCAAGATTGCAAGTAGCAACAATTTGAATGCAAGGAATTTGAAAGAGAAAGAACTTGTGTGTGTGTTTGAACTTTAAAGAAAGCCCAGTTGAGTACCAAGTACAGAGGGTTCTGGTGCCACGTGGGCGCTCATTCGAAAGACTATGATCCAAGCCTAGTGGAAGGAGATGCTGGGGACAAAGAGCAATCGCCCAAGGTGCAAGATTACTGCGAGAACTTTTGTTTGTTTGTCATTTTTTAATCAGCAAGCCTCCTAAGGCAAGAGACTTTTGCAGGAAAGAGACTTAGCCTCTGAAGGTCTTTGATATCGTTGAACTGGAACTGTGAACCTCGTACTGACAATGACAAGGAGTGTGCTGTGCTCCGAAATCCCGCCTTGTCCCGTACTTAAAACGTGGGGCAGGGAGACACAGCCATACCATCCTGATCTATCATTTTGTGAACACTTCTTTCTTTTCTGATGAACATTTTCCCACACGCTTTTTGTAATTTAGCAGTAAGGATTGGCAAAAGTGTTTTTAGTATAGGCCTTTTTTATTTGACAAGACGCCACTAGAACTGCCTTATTATTATTTGATGGTCGGAGCTTGTTCCAATCTTAGATTTAGGTTTAGATTAGGTGTTTATCACACCCATTATAAAGTTCAATAAACACCCTTGAACTGTGATCACTTGTGTCTGTCTTTACTGTTGCCACCATGAGTTCCTTACAGAGATAAGGACTGGCAATATGTTTGTTGGTATAGGCACATTAATTTTGACAAGACACCACTAGGACTGCGTTATTAATATTTGATGGTCGTAGTCTAATCCCATCTTTAGATTTAGGATGAGATATGCATTTTCAAACCCAATTGAAGTTCAATAAACACCCTTGAACTGTGGTCACTTGTGTCTATCTTACTGTTGGTACCATGCCTTCCTTACAGGTGCAAATGTATTTTTCCAGCTCTGAGAAGACTTTTTTGCTGGATCACAGATCTGAGAAATTTGGGCCAACCCCAGGACTTTTTTAAATGTACTCCTAGACCCACACCCAGTGGAACTTTGCCCTCCCCCCGATTACAAACCTGGCCCACACAGACAAATATTCCTGAAGCTGGGCATGTGGAGCCCTGAAGCAAGAAGGAGAAGGCCGGAAGTTCTGCACTGCTGGGACGCACATCAAAGCAACCAGTGAGTTTCCAGATAGAAAGAAACCCGGTGTGCAAGTGTTTGATGCTGCGCATAAGGATACTTTGTTACAGAGTGGTCGTATGGATTGAAAGACACGTTGTCGAAGGTCTCTGAATATAATCCTTACGAAAACCGACAAACATTAAAGACTTGACTTGTTAAATCATGAAAGCCAACTGAATACTTTGTTACAGAGTGGTTACAGGCAAACGAAAGCCTATCATCGAAAGTCTCAGCATGATGAGAACAATTTAAAGGCCCCATAAGAATTACAAAACCCAACGAACTGAACGAGCATAACCAAGTTACTTATACTTAAACCATATACATATCACAGAGGTGCAGATGTGCAGAGAATATTCTAACAATAAAGTCTGCACCCTTTTTGAATGCTGCATTTAACAACGAACTGAATGAAAGTAACTTACCTTAAACCCTTTACATGTTACGATGGTGCCAAATGGTAGAAATAATTTAACTTCTAAAACTGCATCATTTTGAATACCGCATTGAAGGAAATCAATAGAAGGGAAGCTTTTTCAATATAATTAAATACATCGGATGATAACATTCAAAGTGAAAGAAGCTTTACATTGCAACTAACTTTCAACTATGTACTTTCTACAAAAGCATTGAATATAAACATAAAGAGGCCAATGAATGTTGAACTACAAAGTAAATGCCACAGCCAGCAAACGCAATGTTTATATTTTCTCAATTTGGGAAATTAACTTTAAAAAGATGAACTCAAATGATTTATCAGTTTCAACCAAAAACCTTATTTTGTGCTACAATGACCAGCAATATACAGAGGGCCTCAGAGTGGCATAGAACATTAAAAAAATTGGGGAAACGTCCTCATCTGCATACGTCTCTGAAATTGTGCCTTAGGGAAGGGATCCCTGGGGTTGGAATTGTTTCTTTGTCTTGAGGACAGAGCCTCAGGATTTTGTGACTGAACTGTGTTTTGAAACTTGGGGAAGGGAACCTGGAGTATTACTCAACTTTATATCACTTTGAATCTCAAGAGAATCTTCAGTCTTTTTATAAGAACCTTATACTTGGGGAAGGGAGCTGAAAGAACACAGCAAGCTGAACCGAGTTCTGAACTTTATATTGAACACAATTGTTCTGGTTATTGACATCCCTACATGTTGTACTGTTGTGAGGGCAAGTATAGGTTTTGGACACAGACAGATTCCTAAGTTGAACTTACTGACTTTGACTTTCCTTAGTTTTGGTTTTTTAGGGCGACCCCACCATAGTATAGGACCAGATATGCATTTTTCCATCCTGGCATTTAAGTTAATAAAAGTGTATATTTTGAACTTTGAATTTGTTGTCTGTGTCTTACTCCAAGATGCCCTCACACACCCCACTCCCAATCCTCAAAGGCCCTCCAACTTTGTGATCCTCCCTCACTTCTCTACCCCCAGGGTCAGGATCCAAGAGCAATGGTTTTTCCCCTCGCCACCTGTGCAGAGGATCCAAGGGTATTAGGAGTGAATACACCTGTTGTTTCCTATTGCCTTTGTATTTTTTCATACAAAATTCCAAAGCAATGTTTAGCAACACACTATAACTACAGTCAGGTATCACCTATTCCAACATGAATACAACAGAACCTTATGATGGGTGAGCATGAAAAGAGTACTACTATAAACAATGATATATGATCGAGAACATGGGATATGTTTGCCTATAGTTGCCTGTCCTTCCTCCTTTCAATCAGGTCCCGGTCCACCTGTTGCCTCATCATAAACCACATCTGAAATGGCTGCTGTGGAAGATGGTACCATAGAACACGGTTGTTCGGTAGCATATAGTATGCAAATACTATTGCACTAAATTCCCCACTGACAAAAGGGCCATGACGCCTAATAGAACAGGTATTATCTTCTTTTGGCACCTGGCTATATATTGCATATGCATTTGGTTATTTTCTGAGTGAGGGCTAACATTTCAGTATGAAAGGACTGCTGTAGATCACAGCTTCTATTAATGACTGGCGTCAATCTATCAATGTTCTTCTCCACTTGCATCAACTCATATACTCCTAGGATGACATGGAGTCAGCATGGGTAAAAGCATTGTCACACTCCATAGCAACAGTGTGTTTGTGTAGCATCCTGGACAAAGACAACATATTCTGAGCTTGTTCGGCTAAGTTACGCTACTAATATTTCGCATACACCTGATTTCTTATGTTATGTTAGCAAATCTTTTAAAGCGCACTAACACCGCGGGGTATCTTAGCACTAGCACGGCACACACAGAGACCACAGGCCACGGCCTAAAAAAAGAGAGTCTTCAGGGAATGTCTGAACTCCAGGTGATTGGAAACTTGGCTATCACAACCTCCTCACACACTTCTAGGTTTTGTGCTTGGGTTGGCTCCTTGCTCTGCCTTGAAAGTAAATGACCTTCAATGTCTCCTAGGTCTAAAAGAACCCAAAGCTCCTTGCTCTGCATTGAAAGTAAATGACCTTCATTGTCTCCTAGGTCTAAAAGAACCCTATTGTTTGGGTTAATCGCAACTGCACCAGTCATGTAATCTTCCGCTGCCTCAGGTTGCTCCTTATGACGCCCTCCCAACACATAGTGTTCTTCACGGTCTGAGGTATCTGCTGGGTATGCTGGATTGGCCACTTCCAATGTTAGGACCTATTTGCCTTTCTGGTTGTGTTATTTGTGCTGTGTTGCATGTAGAATGGAGTAATAAAAGACCAAAAAAGTCATTCAGTTACTAAGATATACTACATACTACAGCTCACCGACGATGCCCAATGAGGCTGAAACATGTCTGTGGTTGCTTGTGGTCTCATACAGAAGGGATGTGACCAAGAAGTTTGGGTTGACCTGCCCCTTTTGTGGTGGAAACAAGCCTGATTTGCATGTGGTCTTGCCCCTTTCTGTAATGGCTTGGCAGGCGAAGAACGATCGACTTGAGCGTTGCCCATAGCAATTCCAGAGGTTGAGATTAATTCTAAACCTTCCAGCCATCAACATTTTGACTGATCAGCTCTCTGGCAACAACCGAGAACTGCAGTCGCCACTTCCAATACCGCCACCTACTGAATACAGACACCCTGATTCCTCTCTTTCCAGCCTCCTGCCTTCCTCCTCATCCAGTCCACATCCATGAGCATGGCTAGGCCAGGTACAGCAAACACCCACCTCCACCGCTTCTCACCTGCAGCAGCAGCTAGTCACCACCTGGTGCCCCCAGCTGAGTAACCTTGGTCAATCTTGGGGTTCCCCCTCGCCGCTCTGGCTCCGGCTCCCACTGCTCCACACGTCCATACCTCCAACAGCTCCCCACCGCCCAATCCGCAGTTGCCCCGGCCCCTGAGCCTTGCCTTCTGAATGCAATGTCAGACCCTATCCCCTCTGAGCCCTGCACAGCCAGCCGCTCACTCCCATGCCTGGGCCTACAACCATTGAACAAGTTCTGCACCCACACCAGGTGCGTGACCTCGCACACACTCCTCGCAGGCCTATCATGGCCTTTGAAGGACCCAAATAGAAGCCTCAGGCTCTCCTCATGTACTACCCCCTGCCCAGCCCCTCCAGACTACTACCCCTATCCCCTCCCCTGCCCCCCTACGACCTCCTTGCCAATACCCTACCCAGAACCCACTCACCATCCAGGTCGGCTCACTTCACTGCGCCCTATTGAATGTCCGCTCCCTCAGAGCCCATGCCATAGCAGTTCATGATATAATAAAGGAGCAGGACCTCAACTTCTTTGCCGGCACAGGATCTTGGCTCCATAAGGCATCCGGCCCTAATCTCTCCCTGGCTATCCCCCCCAGCTACAGCATTCTCAGAGCGGATAGATCTAACTCAACATGAGGCGGCGTACGGATAGATCTAACTCAACAGGAGGCGGCATAGCCCTTATCGATACAACCTACCTCAGTGTTAGAATAATGGACACCCTGCCTATCCCAGCATACAAAATCCTCCTCACTAAACTGGCTTTCATCCCCAAGACTACCCACAACCTACTGCTCCCACTTTCCGCCCAACTCGAGATTGGGCGCAGCGGGCTCCTGTTACTAGACCTTTCGGCTGCATTCGATTTGGCCGATCATGGCATACTCGACCTTCACACTGATTTCCACTTCTCGACCTCACCTACAGCCTGGATTAAATCGTTTCTCAGTGAACGGACCTTTAGGGTAGCAATTAGAAACTCTGTGGCCGACCCCATTGCTGTTCCCATAGGAGTCCCACAAGGTTCCTGCCTTTCCCCCACACTTTGCAACATGTATAATAAACCGCTCGACTCCCTCTGCATTAGTTACACCAACTTTGCCGGATGTCACACAAATTCTCATCCCCATCTCTGGAAACCACTCAAACGACACGATCACGATTAATAGGATTTACAGTATCATTCAACATTGAATGGCTTTACACAACCTATGCCTCAATGATGACAAAACCGAACTGCTAATTGTGGGCTTCTCATACCGTCTTAACGGCCTAGACCCGGCCTTCTCATCTTTCCTCATTAATGGTACCCTTATACCCATCACTAAACACTCCAAAACCCTAGGCGGGCACCTTGATGCAGAACTCTCCATGAATAATCACATTAATTCCCTCGGCCCCTCCACTGCCTACACCACCAAACTCATCACCCTGAGTAGAAAATTCCTCTCCACCGGAAACTGCCTCACACTTTCCCCGAGTTATTATCATCAGCAAAAAACCTAGAAAAACTACAACTGTTACAAAACAAAGCCCTCAGGGCCTACGGAAAACAAATCACATCTCAGTGGCTAGATGCAAGAAAGCCTGCATTGACTTCAAGATTCTGGCACTGGCTCATAGATGCATCTACAAAAAGGCCACCCTTCCTCAACAGCTGTATTTTCCCGAAACAAAATGTGAACTTGCGCTCTTCCTCCTGCCTCTCATTGTCCATCCCCAGATACTGCAGTATAAAATCAGGAGGCTCAAGCTTCCTAGTATCCGCCCCCTCACTCTGGAAGATATGCAGCGCAACTCCTCTTCCTAGGGTTAGACTTCACCCAGGGACAGCATTGTCCTTCATTGAGGGATAGAGGTAGTTTAGTTGGATATGTAAATTTAATCAAAGCATCACAATTTTTGTACGAACTACAGTCACCTATGTGTGTTATAATATATCCCTCTGGTGACAGAGTTACAGAAGCCTACATGCAATAGGCTGCCTGTATATGTTTGCAGCGACAAGAATACACCACAACAAACACCACAGCACCAACCAAATCTGTAACCCTGAGGCTTAACACTTCCAAATAAGCAAAACAAAGCATTGGAGCCACCAGAGCCCACCGTCAATTGGGTTGTGGGTGGTGTGTGCGCAAGCAATACATATGTCAAAAGAGGCCACGCGCCAATTTAGTACAAAGACTCTGTGCAAGGCATTCATTGACTAAATACTAGCAATCTGCTCTATTGTGTAAGGGTAGTGTATTGCACGCGTGGACGGCATAGTAGGATCGCTGCCAGTCTACTAGCTTTTCAGAATGGTGGAAACACTGATATTTCTCGAGAAGCAGAAGGATACTCTACAACGGACGGCGTGTTTTCTCTCGCCGACCTTCAGTCAAATTCAATATTTGATGTCATGTGTTCCTTTCTATTATGAACAAAGGCACAACGTGGCCGTTACATCACCTGTACAGGCTGTAGCTGGGTGCTAGAGATTAGGGCCATTTCTACGAGTTTCATTTACTTTATAAAACCTCCAGCAAATATTGAATCAAGTTGAAACATTTGGTCGTTTACACAGAAAATATGTCAGCTCTAATGGATTATCCCAGCTCTTTTCCTTTGAAATGCTGCTGATGGAAATCAACACATAAACAGATTGGGAATGCTTTGACTGTCTCTGGGCTTTTTGGGAAAGTACCATTTCCTTGTTTTATGTCGATATTGTTAAACATATTTTGCTACCTGCTGCCAAGTTCCAAAGGTTGTTAGGGTGTTTGCTACTCCATGCAGTATTTTGCTGATTTTCACAAGATAGCCCATATATACATAGTCATAAGACAATAAAGGTTTCATTAGAACATATAGTGTGAATGGTTGTGTGGATTCTCGGGTGAATTAGGTATGCAGAGATTTGAAGTTGGGTAGTGGGTTGTATGCCCTGGTTCCAGCAGTTCTTGTTCTGTTGAACTAGCATTCCTATGGGTAGGCTTAGTTGCTGCTTTCCTTTCTTGACCATCTAGCTGTTGTGGGTGATGGCGCGGCGCGTTCCCGGCTCTATTGTATTGTCTAGTCCCCTCCTCTGGTGTTGGCGCTGTGGACTGGTCACCCCCTATTCCCTCGCTATCCATTTTGACAGGGGTCTGTTGGAGCTTGGGTGTAATTCGGGGGCCAGGGTGCTATTGATGAATCGTCCTTGTCCTTCCGTCTTGGTCTATGTATTCAGTCTTTAGTGTCATCCTATCATAGCTATCTCTCAGTTTGTAGTTTGGTATGTCATAGAATGTCTTCCTTAGATTCTATTTGTAATTGAATGCTCGGTGGGATCCGGGATCAGTATCTTTACTCATCATTGTTTAAGCTACGTGGGTGCCACTATGGCCGTCTCCTAGTTACGCAGTGAAGAGCCAGGATTTGAGCAGTTTTTCTGAATAGTAGGTGGTTTCTTATGTTACGTATCTTCTTTGGTAAGTCGTTCCAAGTTTTCGGTGCTTGGTGAGAGAGTTTTCTTTTGTTGTAGGGTTTCGGTTCCAGGCTGATGTAGTTGCTTGATCTGAGCGTTCTTGTTGGTTGATGTAGGCCTAATTTGTCTCTCAGGAACTCTGCGCCTTGGTTGTGGATTGCTCTGTGCGTGATGCACATTCGTTTGAATTTCATTTGTTGTTTTATTGGTAGCCAATGTAGTGTCTTTAGCGCAGGTGTGATGTGTTCTCTTCAGGATAGTTTGAGAAGCAATCTGGCCACCGGAATTTGTATGCGTTGTAGTTTTTTTAGAAGTCATTCAGGCATACGCAGGTAAAGGCTATTGCCATAATCTACTCTGGACATGACAAGAGTGATTATGGTAAGTGTTTTGTTGGCGAATGACAGGAACGGTAGGATTCCTTTTGCCACTTGTTAGGAAAGATTTCATAATTGTATGTAATTTTCCCTCCATGTGTACACCCCCAAACTTTTTGCTGCTGTTTAGACACCATTGACTGACTTTGCCAGAGAAGCACAGCCTTCAGCTGCACTCCTGTGGGCTTTCGCTAACTTTTTATGGGGAAACTTACATGCCCTTAAGACAGTCAGTACTGGGAGACTTTGTTTCCCTTAGTCCTTTTCCTGTGTTGCAACTTTTGTGCAACATGTAACAAGTGTGCAATGTATCTTACCATACAGCACACTTGGGTCTATAGTCATTTTTCCAAGGTCCTAGATAAAGTCGCTGGACTTTTAATGAACTGTGCAGATGTGTCATGGACAGGACTGGTGACAGCTATCTTTTCGCATTATTTTTAACCCTTTCCTGCCATGTTAACTGCGCTTGGCACGAATAGGTGGCCTGGCTCCAAAATGGCCATGCCACGAGGTTCTTTGTCCTGTCCTTTGGCCATCTTGCCCCTTCACCTTCCCCAGGTCGAGTCGACCCGGGTCAGTCCTTATTTAGTCATGCACTTTCCTGCAAAACCCAATACTTTTGCTGGCTTCTGCATGCCTTGTGTGTGTGCCTCCAGGATGTGGGCTGGAACGTCTGAGTCCAATACACATCCTGGGTGCCATAGAGTCTGGAGTGCCATGAATGACTGGGGCCACTGTGGTCTGTGATTGGTCCACATATGGAGTGTGTGTTTGTGAGCAGATCTCCCATTGGGTCCTCTTCGTTTTGGTGCAAAGGGCACTTTGGATAAGAGGAGGCCAAAAACACCCCTACCATGTTGATCTCCTGAGTTCTCACTGAACAAAGGATAGGATCCAAGTATCCTGCAACTACGAAGCAGAGTCGAGGAACCGCTGGTGACCCGTTGGAAGGTTTGGCACCCTGGCTCCACTGTCATCCCGTGGGACCCCTCTGCATCTGGTCGTCGTGGAAGGTCTGACCCATTGGAATAGTGGGACCAACTATTCTTGGCACCTTCATCAAACCCTGCAAGTAAGCTTTCTCAGAAGTGTCCCTGGGCTGACCAGCTTACCCGGTTGCTTTGCTCTGTCACCGCCGCCATTTCGAGGAGGCCCTCGAAACTTGGTACACTGCTAGCTTGTGTCCCCGGCACCCTCACACTGTATTTCGTACACTTGGCATTCCCAGGTCTGAAGTGAGACGAGTGCACCAGGATCGGAGTGAACACGGTTACCGTGTTGCCCTGCCGCAGCAACGTCTTTTGCAAGTACGCTGCATGTGTGACCCTCTTGCCCCTGAAGCCTGCTGCAGTGAAACTGGGTCGATTCATCCACCTGGAGCGGCGAAATCGCCACTGTCCCGTTTGGGAATCATCGCTGTATCTCTGGAACTGAAAGCCGCAGAGACGTCCTTTTTGTTGTGTTCGAACCTGCAACCCGAGCGGACTGAACAGTGAAGTTTGGGTCCGAGTGCGCCTGGGACCGGTGAGTACTTCCAACACTAAACGGTGGCCCCTGGTGCCAAGGGCCCCTTTTATGCACAAGTGGCCCCTGCCGGCCCTCTCCTTTCCACTGCTAGTGCGAACTAGCGACTCCATCCCGCTCGCTGTAACTGCCTCTGCCTTCAAGTGGAGGTCCTCCCTGAATAGTGGGAACTTGTTCTGCATTGCCTCATCCACCTTCTTGGACTGCTAGAGACCCCTGAACAGACCCTATTTTGCCCATTGGAACAACCGAGTGCGCTTGCATTGCATGTACTATTGAGCACAAGGCTCCTTTCTTCTTAGGGCTTGGACTGCCTCTTAGTTAGGTGTGTTGTCGATGTTGAAAGGGCCTAAAGGCTATCTGCACTGCCTGTTTCCTTCCCATCTAGGTTGTCGACATATTTCATGCATTTAACCCCTTTAGACCCCAATGGTCTTGTATATATATTGTATCTATTGTGATGTGTTGGTTTACTTAGTGTTACTGTGATTCTTTTGCTATGGTCTATGTTACAAAGGCCTTGTAATAAATGTGTCTATATTTTTCATATAACACCTGTCTGGAGTAATTTGTAAGTGTCCTTGCTTTGTGTGCTCATTGAGGTCTTTCAGTCACCCTCACCCCTCCTGAGACTAAGTCTTGACCGCCTACCATAGCTACCCTGATTGGTCTGGCTAGTCCAGAGGTTACCCTGTTCCCTCCAGGTCAGAGTTCAGAAATCCATCTTAACACCGCTCGCAGGAGAAAGAAGCATTTCTTGAGTAGAGCGCTTACTTGTGGCTCTAGAGTAAGTTTGTTGTCCATCAGGACCCACATGTTTTTACAGTCGACGATGGGGCTGGGGTTGTACCGAGTTCCCTTAGCCAAGGGATGTAGTGGTTGTCTCCTCTGTTTTTTGTGATGATGATTATTTCTGTTTTGCCTGCGTTGATTTTGAGGTAGTTCGAGTTCACCCAGTTGAATTCATCACAAAGTCAGTTCTCTAGTGGAGTGTTTTCTTCTTGAGTGCCTTGTATTTTGAAGACTATTTGTGTGTCATGTGGGCGTAGTTGTGGCAAGTGAGACCATGTCTTTTGATGATTTTGATTAGATGAGATAGGTAGATGTTGAATAATAACAGGGAGAAGGATGATCCTTGTGGTACTCCCCATGTGGATTCTCTTGGGTTGGATTTGAAAGGTTTCATCCATATAGTTTCTGTTCTGTTTGTTAGGAAGGACTTGCTCCACAGTAGGGCGGTGTCTGTTATTCCCAATCCTTCTAATCTTGTGATGAGGATGTTGTGGTTAACTGTGTCGAATGCCGCAGAGATGTCTAGAAGTATCAAGGCAGTACTGTTGTCTCAGTCTGTGTTTGCTTTTAGGTCATCCCATATTCAGAGGAGAGCTGATTCTGTTCTTCTCAATGGTCTGAAACCAACTTGTGCCTGATCTAGAAGCATTGCTCTTCTATGAATTCTTGGGTTGTTTTGTATATGTGCGTTTCAAGCAGTTTGGCTGTATATGGGATGTTGGAGATGGGGCTGTAGTTGGAGAGGTCCTCTTCGTTTCCTGCTGCATTTTTGAGTAGCGGTCTGATGTACACTGATTTGAAGGATTGTGGCACTTTCCCTGTTGAGATTGAAAGGTTGAGAACATTCCTGTGGTATTCCATGGGTGTTCCATGTTTGAGAATTTATTTGTATATGTCCGGGGGGCAGGCATCCTCAGAAGAGACTGTTTTGTTGCTTTGATTTACCAGTTTGACGAAAGTCTCCACTGATTTTTTGGGGAAGCTTTGTAGTTTGTTCGGATGTTCCTCGTGAGGATAGGTGGGTTCCGTACTCTGAACGCATGGTCTGTTTTGTATGGTTTGTTGGATGGTAATGATTTTGACGTGTTCTGCTAGGTCATTGCATAATTTCATCGATGGTGTTGGCCTGTTGTTGCAGTCAGGTGGATTTCATATTTCATTTTATGATTTTAAAAGAGTCTCTAATCTTTAAACAGGGTTTGTACTGATCAGCCTAAATCACCCTATAAAGCAGTGTGACTACATGGGAACCTCCCGTAAGACCCTGCATAAAGAAGAGCATATTAGATTTGGCTCACACTAGACTTACTTGGCTGTCGCTGGAACTTCTAGCTAGCATTCCCTCACAGCATTCATGAGACCAGCAAACCGCAAAAAGCGGTATGTTCTGATGGGTACACACAGCATCAAATGGGGAAATCACCTCTCCACTATACAGATCATGACATATAGTAGTATATACCCCTTTAATTGATAGGCTAAGCTCTATTATCGTAGTAGTTAGCAAAATAAGGTAAACAGCAGATCTGGCAATTCGGTGCAAACAGAGAGCTGCAGCCCCATTTTTTTGAAGTTCTGACGGAGATTCTACAGCCCAGGTTAAATAAAGAATTGCATCCCTGCCTGTGTCGGGAGCCCCAACAAAAAAAGACCTCTTGTCAAATAGATAAATCTAAATGTACAGAAGACTGCTCAGTGTTCACTCTGTCATCAAACCACTGTGAAACAAACTGAAGGTATACTGCCAGGTAGTATGCTTCTATATTGGGAGCACTTAGTCCCCCATCTTCGAACATCCTCCGAACTGTGTGAAGGGAAACACTACACGCATCTTTTCAACAAAATTGGAACAACATTTTGTCCTGTCGAGACATACATCATCGAACCAGAGAATGCCTACAAAGGGTGCAGAAGGCCCACCATCTTCCTCATTGCCCCTTGATCTCTCATGGACCATGGTAATGAGAACTAAAAATCTTATGAGCCCTGGAATTTGGTCAATAACCAAGCTTTATTCCCATGAAAGAAGGTTTGACATTCCCTTAGAATACGAACACCTCAATATTTGAAAGTATCCCAAGCCCATGGAGTGGGAGATATGGTAAGTTGCTACTTATGGGGGGTATAATTAATTTGGGAATCTAAACAAATTCCATAACTTTCAATCATCTCCAACATGGGCAGAGGTATATTCACTGGGGTCCCTCATAAAGAAGATTGTGTCGTCTGCATACATTGCCACGTCATGTTCAACTCACAAGACTGTTATACCCATACCCGCAACACCCTGCTGCACAGCCTTTGCCAAAGGATGAAGCACTAATAGGAATAGCAGGTGGGATAGGGGACATCCCTGCCCCATGCATCTCTCCATCACATCAGTGGTTTGCCACTGGGATATTGTTCAGCAGGCAGACACCCACATCCCAATTCAATAACTGAAGGACCCAAATCATTACCAGTATGATGATAACTATCTTGGAGTCCACACTTAACAACAAAAGCGATCTTTATAAGGAGAAAAGGATCTGGTCCTTACCGGGTTTCAGTAAGACTGAACAAATTCAAATCTATTTCCTGAAATTGAAAACTGAAATTGAAATAAGCGTCTCTCTCATTGAGGTGAGGTGAGCTACCTCTAGTGCTTCATCCAATTCCTCCATCAATCTTGAGGCCAGTATTTCCTCAAACATACAATAATGCTTGATTGGGAGGACATCAAGATCAAGCGCCCCTTCCTGTTTGCTCCTTTTATTTCCTGAATCGTCACATGGCCCTGCAAAGACCGTCTATGCTCATTGGTCAGTTTGGGTAAATCCCCTCATTGCTTCTGATCCTTATCTTCTAGGGGAGGATGAGAGTAAAGTGAAATGTAATTTTGTATAAATACTCTGTTAATATTCATATCACTTGCAGCAACTTTGTGTCTCTCATCTTTAATGGATGTTATAGTGTGACTATTCTCAGGGTTCCTAACCAACAAAGCAAACACTGTACTTGTTTCATCACTGTGGATGTTGCTTGGCTCGCCAAGAACACTCGGAATTCCAGTGCACTAACGTAACACCAAGGAGCTTCATCCAATGAGTTGTCCCACTTTGTGCTCAAAAATCTATTCTAGGGAAGAGATCAAGTATTATTGCCCTTAAAGGTGGTCACATGCAGCCTCCTCGACCCCCACAACTGCAGATACAACTGCCACAAGTGATCAATTTAAAGGCATCCCAAATCCTCCCCTTTCATTCTAGAGATCCCTTGTGTCTTTTAAAGTAATGCTTCGTATCATGTTGAGGGTGTTGCATAACACTATGGTCAGATAACTCCCCTGATAGGTATTGTAGTTTTGAGAATAAACCCTTCAAACCAAATAACTGATCTATAAGTGTATGAATGTCGTGATTTTAGTAAAGATATATGTAGTCTTCACAAAGCTGTTCTCTACACATGTCCATCAACCTTAACTGTTTCAGTGGTAATCTATGTGAGTTAAAGAACTGTGTGTGTGGCACTCATGCTGGACGGGACCTACCTCAGTATTTGTCCAAAGTGCAGTTTTAGTCCCCGCCCCAGATTATCAACTGTCCTACCAGCTCACAAAACAAGACATAAGGAAAGGATAGAAGATCTTATCTGCCATATTAGGAGCATATATGTTAGAAATATTTGCATGCTGCTCAGTCAAACAGGCTGTGATGACCTCATTTCAACCAGCAACATCAATCTAAACCATATCCACTTCCAAAGGAATCCTCGGTGTGACCCATGTCAACACTCCCTTGTAACAACTGCAGAAATACATTTCTGATATTCTCCCTCCCAATTTCTGCCCCAGCTTTAAGATTGCAGCTGCAAGTAAATGGGTCTTATTGAAGGAAGGCAATTTATACTCCATGGAAGCCTAGGAATGGCCAGACACTGAATCTTCTGACTTAATTATTTAGCTCACAAACGTTCCATAACATTAATGTGGCTTCACCTGTGAACGTTCCCACCCCTATACCGACTAACATCAGCAACACCTTCCTTTGCTCTTTGGTGGGAAACCATGAAAAATAACTGCCCACAATTTTCGCCTTCCTGCTCTGTCCCGCTGAAGTTGGGGCTGTGTGGCATAAAATCCATCCAGGCACCAATTAAATATTGTCCCACAATCACACATTACAATTCATTACTATTTAGAATAGATGGTTTGAGTACAATCCAAGTGGATGTTTTGGGTAAAATATGTTGCAAATAATACATTTGAAAACATATTTGCTTCGCCGTATTGGTTAAAACTAGTGTAGTAACTTATGAAACTGGCCCATTGGGCCAAAAAAGTGGTTAATTCAGTTAAAAAAAAAACGGGGTCAGCCTGGAATCATGGACTGGCACTTTGGGTAACACCCTATAGGTCAGTCTGAGCCTGCCGCTGAACCTGGTCCTGGTCCACATTAACTTTGCTGCCTCACCCATGTCAGATTCCTATGTTATACTACTTAAGTCGGGCGCAACATACATCCCAAAATAAAACTGCTAACACAACAATGACTTGTCAGTGTGTTTACCCAACCCGTGGTTTCCTCATTGTTCTTTTACCAAGCAATAATAATCATTTGGTGATTTATACAGCACTTCAAGGCAGATTCCTCCAGGTTCAGAGTGCAGCAATAATCAGTGTCACTATTACTACCCATTCGTGGTACTCAATTCTATTGACTGGAGGATGAAAGGCCCAGTCAGACCAACCGGGATATCAAATCCACAGGGAGGTGTAAATACTAGGCAAACATGGCGGCTGCCTATGGTGCTGGCCAACAGGGGGCACCAAAAGCAGGTTTTCCATCTGCTGTCATGAATAACAAAATATATGCACACCAATCTGTAATAAAGTAGCTGCATAATGTCGTCTTGCAATTAGGAGGTGCTCTGCTGTGAATCATAGTGCTCACATTTCTAGGAGTCTCTAACATGGCAGTGGAAGCAGGGCCATTGCCCACTGACATATGTTTTTGAGCAGTAAAGTACATGGTCTGTCTCAAATACAAGAACGGTGGCCTAACAGGAAGAAACGTTCATAAAACAATGTGGTCATAACCAGGGCACTCACACCAGGAAAGTCAAGATTCATGGTAGAGTCCTTCTGGAACATCTGACAGTAGGAATGGGCTAGGTGAAGTACACCTCACAAGTAGGGGAAGGAGGGACATGTGGTAGGTCTAGGGGCCTCATGTAAGTTCTGCAAAAAGTAGTTAAAGCTCCTTATTCACATAATCTCTGAACAGGTCTGCTGAACTTGCAGCACATTTCCCCAGAAACATTGTCATTAGCACGATCAACCTGATAGATATAACTTGAAAAAGGATGTCTTGGTGGGGAGCACCCACAGAGTACTGCATAGTGCAGTTAGAGGCAGTGGTCCCCTTGGTGTTGGTGTGTGTTTCCCAGCGAACTTCTAATCTTGCAACATAAGTAGCCTAAACCAGGCTCTCTCGGTACGGAGAGCATCAGGGTTTTTCAATTTTTGTCCTCTTTTAACTTTCACTTCCAGGGAGAATTGTCGGGTCCTTTCTGGGATGGTGACTTCCTCTTTAATCTGAATTTCACCTGCATAAGGTAGCAATTGAGCTGACCTAAATGCTTTTTCTGGATCATCAAAGCCCATGGGATTATCCGCTAATCGGGACCAAGCTTTGAAGTTTATTAGGTCCAAACTAATGGCGAAGCGATTGAGAATGTCACTGCCTAAGTAAAAGGCGGCAGTGACATCTCGCACGACCCAAAAATTATGGATTATGCTCTTGTTGCCAATGGAGATTTTGAGCATACACCTGCTTGGCAGGAGATGTCTCGAATTGGGTGCTTCCAGGTCCATTTCCCATTTGTCTATCAGTTTGAATGTGGGAATGGCTGGATCTTTTGGGAGTTGGCGGAAAATGCCTTCGCTGATGAAGCTCTTACCGTTGTTCACACACACTCGGGCAAGAACAGAGTCCTTCCCATCATTTAACTGAACAGGGATGAACAACTGCTGAATATCAGCCAGGCTCTGAGCTGATTTCACATCTTTCTGGACTATAGGAGTGGGAGTGTCTGATCGTGGATTGGCAACGAATTTCAGAGTGTTTCCTTCCAGTGTGGAATACCACCTTAAACTGGAAGGAAGGTTGATTTTCAGAAATAGAGAGGACCCCTCCATCACCAGTCTGTTGCCCTACTGCTATTACTGTCACGTCTGGAATTTGGTTGTTCTGGAAGTGAAATTCTACTTGGTCAGATTTTTGTTCAACCATGTGGCAGGTGCCATTTAAACTAACATGGTTGACACTCTGTTTTAATTTTATTGGTCGGCTAGTCTGGGTCCAGAGGACCTTGTTTACGCAATCTATTAGGGGTGACAACCTTCTCAGGAGGTCATTCCCTAGTAAACAAGGGGTGCCCTCTGGAGTCACTACTACGACCGGGTGTTTCACCTTGTGTCGCCCAATTTTGATGTCCAAATCTGCAGTCCCCTCGACAGGAATTTTCTTCCCGTCAAAGTTCTGCAGTTGTCCAGGAAGAGAGGTGAGAGGAATACGGTAATTCTCCCCCTTCCTGCATTTAGTTCATCAAAGGCCCTTTTGGACAGAAGCGTAGCTTGGGATCCAGTGTCCACCAGTGCCGAAATTGTACCCTGCCCCTGTACTTGTACCGGGGCATAATATCTTCCCTCCTTCTCCTCAAGGGGGCACAGATAATGCACATTTTTGGACAACTGGTGGGCTAACTTTCTGGTTTTGGACATTGCTAGCAAAGAGATTTGGGCAGAATTCTGTGGAGAGCCTGGGGAATCTGAAAGAAAAAGTTGGCAACTGGAAATGGTTTCGGGTTCTGGGCCGCCCCCCCCTTTTTGGAGGCAGTCATCAGGATGGGTTTGACCCATGGGATTTTGGTATTGTCGGTTCTGGGATGAGATGATGGGCGGCGGTAGCTCAGTCTCCATATCTCCCCAGTCTGGATTGGAATCCCTTGGGACCCATTTTTTTTTGGGAGGAGTTCCCCCATCTCTAAACGAGAAGATCCTTTTCCCAGGATCCTCTGAGGATCCCTCTCCCTCAAATTGGAAGATCTGTACCTCCTCCACAAACTGGGCCTCTTTGGGTCCTGTGTTTCTCCTTCCTCCTCTCTGCTCCTTGGGAGGCAGGCTTTCAGGGGCAGGAGATTTTGTTTCCGGTTCCTGGTTTTCCAGGGGCTGTTTAGAAGTTGGGAAAGAAGCTTCCTCCAAGGCTTTACATCCCTCTTCCCCTTGTGCCTCCTCCCTGGGAACCGGTGGGTTATCGGGGTGCTGCCCCAGTCATTGTTCTGGAGCACCAGGCCCAGAGTTTGGGGCATTCTGTGGTGGCATGCTCATCTGAGGGTTCTGTTGAGCCCTCAGTATGTGACCCAGATCCCGTGCCATATTTTGGACCTGGCGCTCAAGTTGTGGAACCCGCTCAGGCTGATACGGGGCTCTATTTTCTCCCCTGGGCTGATCCCGGTAAGGGTAACTATCCCTTCTCGGGTAATACCCCGGATTGGGAAGATTTGGGTACCCCTCCACCCTTGGCCTCCCCTCTCCCGGATTAGGTGGTCTGGGCTCAGAGAATTTGGGAAAGAAGGATGGATGGTTTTGGGGTTGGAAATTGGGTGGATACCTGGGAAAAAAGTTCGGCCCAGGGTTTGGTGAATTTCTGCCCTCCTGTGGGAAGTTTGGAGGGAAGTTCCCTGGGTTAGGTGCTTGGCTGGATCCACCCCCTTGGGCTGGAGGAGTCCACACATAACCCAGGATGGGTTGGTTTCCCTTGTAACGGGGACTTACATAATCAGGGGAGCGGGGGACCCCATTTGTGGGACTACCTCCTCGACTCCCTGTCTGTGACTGGCCCAAGGGCCTTCTGGGCTGTGAATTATTTGGTGCAGGCAGGTCTTTAGGCCCCCCCATCTCCAAATCTAAAACGGGGGCAACCTTTACCTCCGCCACCTTGGCAGCAGCAGGGGTGCTGTTGGTTTTGGGGTTTTTCTGCACATTACTTTTATTTTCTATGGGCTTCTGCACCTCATAGATCCGGGTAGCCTGTTCAATGACCCAGTCTAGTGACCTCTTCTCGTGAAAATCTCTCACTAGCTGGGTCATGATGTATTTGGGCAAGGCATGGAAAAAAGTATTGACAAATTCTCTGCTGTCTGTGCGCACACTTCTGGTGGTCTGCGCAAAGGCACGCTTCAATTCTTGTACGAATTCTTGTGGGGCCTGATCCTCCCCACATTGCAAATTGTAGGCTGCCTTGCGAGCCTCTTGAGGATTTTTATGAACAGAAAGATGTTTCAAGATGGCCCCCCTATATGCGGACCATCTTGAATGGTTTTGGTCCTCCAGCCCTGCAAAGAAACTGGAGTATTCTGAGGAGAATGTCCATTTGACGTACTGGGTGCAGCTACTGCTGTCCTTCAAATGTAAAGTCTCCATCATTTGCTCATAGAGTTCCAAGTGTTCCCAAACAGAATACTTGGCGTTCTTATGATAAGGCGTGATGACACTCCTTATTGCCTTTATTTGTTTCAATGGGTCCTTAAGCAAGACCCTTTTTGCCTTATTGGCCTTTTTGGTTCAGGTCACCCTGGTCCATTCATCCTCTGACTCCGAAGCACTGCTGCCAGAGGTGCCCGTCTGATCTTCCAGGTTTTCTTGGATTCTGCAAGCCTGGCAATGGCTGGCAGAATGTGGGGACCTGGTCTCCTGTGTCCTGTAACGCTCAGAGTCTTCAGATCCCTCCTTGCTGCCAGGATTTGATGGGTACCCCCCCCCCACTGACCTTACTGGGCAGAGGTTTTCAGGATGCCCTTAATGGGCCTACTCTCCTGGGGTTCCCCACTAAATTGCACTGTGCTTGGGTGCCCATACCCGGATGCCCGCCCCTCCATTCCTGGGTGGTACTGGCCTATGAGCCCCATACTTTTGGCTGGATAGTAATCTGCCATTCCTGTGGCCCTGTGCTCATGCGCGCCAGGGGCATGGGGGTGGCAGAGTCCAGGGACTGGGAGAGATGAAGGCCTCTGGTACCAGGGCTCCTGAGGTTATGCTCAGGCGTTTCCCTTTCCCAGCGAACCTCATCTCTGTCAGGCCCTGCTCCCTGTTGCAATGCAAGAGCCTGTGCTTTCAGTTCCTCAGTTAAGGCCTTACTAGACTCTATCAGTCTCGCCTGCATGGCTACCTGTTGCTGGAGCCTATCATTGTGCTGACAGAGAGCCTCATTTTCTCTCTGTGCCTCCTGATTGGTCCTGGAGTATTGGGTCAATCTCTGCTGCAGGAGGGTTACCTCCTGAGTCCCATCCCTACTGGCCAGCTCCTTTCTTGCCAGAGCCTCCTCCACCCTCCTGGTGTGCTCTAGCAAGTTGTGATGCTCTTTTTGGAGGTCACCCAGCCCCTGTGGGGAGCCAGGTGATTTTCTTCAATTTTTTCTTTTAATTGGCAGACTTCCCAGCCTAAGGTGTCCCTTTCCTGACTAAGAGTCTGCATCTGTGCCGCCAGGTCGTCCCTTTGCCTTTGAAGGGCACCAGCTTTCTGGCGCTCTTGATCAAACTCTGCCTGGGTATCCAGGTCTTTCAGGATCAGTTTATTGCTCTCTGCCTTTTCCCTATCTAGGTGGCTTTGCAGGGTGACTACCTGCTCAGCACATGCCCTATTGAAATCTAATTGTTGCTACAGCTTTTTCTGGCTCTGCAGTAGGGAGTCCAAACTGTCTTGGTGCTCCTTCTGCAAGGCCAGAATTCTGGTATCCTGGTCAGCCTTTTCTTGTTGCAGGATATCCATATCCTCCTTTATTTTAATGATGTACTGTCTACTATCATTTTCTGACTCCTGGCTCCTGTGCAGCCTCTGCTCAGAAGCGTCCAGGTCAGATTGGGCCTTTTCTAATGCCATCTGTTGCCTATTTGCCAGATCTTGGCCTTCAGCACATTTGTCCTGCATGGCTCCCATTTATAGATACAAATATGCCGCTATCCTGGCAATCTTATTGTGTTCATCTTTAGCCTTCGAAGCCATATATAGTTCACTCAGGGCCACATGTAAGGGACCCTGATCTCTCCACATATCTGACCCAGTTGTAGTGACCTGTTGTGTGATCGCCTGCAACCATACATTTTGGTCCTGCTCAGACCATTCACCTCTCGCAAACAGTTTATGTAAGAGGTGCTCCCTAGCTATCTTCATATCTACCAAGCTCGTCATTCTGGAATTTGAGTTCCTTCCTGACTTACCGACGTTTGTATTTTATTTTGCAAAACAGACCGTTTCCTTAGAGCGTTCCTTTGAGGAGTGCTTTACAGTGTACCACAGCGTGGTGATCCGACCGGATGTATGTATCCCGTCAGTTAGCACACTGTATTAAGCTGCACAAGTGCTAAATCTAACCCAGAAGATCCCGGCTACAAGCCCCCACTCTGTAAGTGACTCCAATCAAGCAATCCCACTAAGTCAGTGCCTTGTCTGGGATGCCCAAGGGAAGCCCTTATTTATATATTTTTATGGCAAGTTATGATCTGGATGATGAACCCTTGTATAACACCCCTCTCTTAGAATCCCCCTGACCACACTGAGCCAAGAAGTAGGTTTGCTTTGCAAATTTAAACGGTTTATTTGGACAATTCAACAATATATATCTATATCACACTTTTATAAGAAATTAATAATTGATATCACACTTCTGAATATAATGTTGATCAACAATGGGTAATCCGACACTAGCACACCTCTTTACAATCAATGAGGAGTTGGTATAGGATCGATAAGGCAGCGAAAATACTTTTATGGTTTCAAGGGAAAAGCAATGAGGAATTGTCATGATCTCTGCTTCCAAAAGGTCAGGGTTTTCCCAACTCCCTTGGAAGCAGATCCATAACCCAGGTTCCGAGTGCCAACCAGTCCCAATTGGGACCTTTTGGACCCAGTCCTGGCGCCAGTGGCACCAGGCTCATAAATATGCCCAGTCCCAGCGCTGGAAGCGCCGGGCTCATAATGCTTGGGTGGACTTACCTGCAGCAGACCATGCTGCTTACTTGCCTGCCAGTTGAGTCTCTGATCCTCTTCTGTTTGGAACTACTTTTCCTGTTGGGTGGGGCAGGAGCCACTCCCTAGATTCAGAACACTGGAACTCTTCTGGAAAGCAGGAACTCTTTTCTTAGGCGTGGCTGTGGAAGGAGACACCTAAGCACTACAGGAGACTATTTAAACCACACCCGATGGATGAATCTTGCTTTGCGTTATTCTGCATCCTCAGCAGCAGAACGCTCATCATGTCTTCTGCATCTGATCCTGGGCCTAAGGAAAAAGGCTTACCATTCTGAATCCAGTCTTCAGCAACACCTATAAAGACAAGAAAGAACAGGTTAGCATTACGGTCTTCAGTGACAGCTCTTCACTTACCTGGTCCATCGGCTGTCGCCAACGCCTCGCGCTGCATTCCGGCATCTGAAAGACAAAGGCTTACCTACTCTTCGTGCGCTCCGGAGGTCTTCACACTGCATTCCGGCATCTGAAAGACAAAAGCTTACCAACTCTTTGCACGCTCCGGAGGCCTTCGGCGCTGCATCCCGCATCTGAAAGACAAAACAAGGTGCGTTTAAAGACATTGGGGAACTTTAATACTCACGTGCCATTACTCCTTTCCACATCTAACCCAGTGGGTATTCCGGCACCCTGCAGCCGCCCCGAACTTGTACCTGCAAAATAAAAAGACAGTTAGAGTGCATCGTGAAGCAGGCAACAAGTGCTTACTTACGTGTTTCCAGGCGCTTCTATTCATCACACGGGCTCCATCTTCAACTCACTTCAGCCCGCCATCCGCCATCGCCGGAACCCTGCAAAACAAGAGACATCATTACTAAAGACTTTAAAGACATTAGAATTACTCGAAACTTACCGTTCGTGCAGTAAACGACGGACAGCAGTCCTCTGAAGTCAAGAGGCCTGCTCCCCTTATCCAGTGAAGAAACTGGTTACAGCACCCTGCCTCGAGGCAGATGGAGAGCACGGCATTCACTTACCTAAGGTGAGAGCGTTAACCTTTGGGGTTCTACAGGAGAAGAGAAAGGGAAGAAGAGAGAGACATTCAATAACCCAGTTCATTAATCCCACATTTTCTATCTGCAGACATCTTACCCTTCGAGCCAGACATACAGTGCACAGAGGTCCAGCCCAAAGAGCCAGCCGTGTGTTACACATCACCTTTGAAGATACGGTATACGCCCAGTCAAGACCGGCGCCTCTATGGGAATCAGGTGAGCGTTACAGGAATGAAATGCAGTACAGAAATAACTTGATATGATTTTAGCAAAAGATAATATAATCACTTTTTCTCTGGCAATTCACCCCCAAGCCCCTTTGCAATGTAAGAAATGGAAGGAGGAGCACACAGTTCTCAGCAATGCAATCAAATACAATACGAAATTCAGTTCCCCCCCAGCAAGCTAGAGGAAAACAGGTAGAAGTTTGAAACACAGGCGAATTACTTTAATGTGGTTTGCAAGGAAGTGAAAAGGTGCTAAAATTGCTTTTAATTCCCTCTAGAGGTTCAGGGTAGGTGATGGCTACTTTATATTAGTTGAGGCTCACTTTAGCAATACTCTATGAGTAACTAGCAGGTTAAACGAATTTTAGCAAAGGAAAGCAAGGAGCTGCTGACTTTTTTACTGGAGAAGAAATCAGGCCAAATCGCAAATCGCAGTAAAATTTGCGAGTGCGTGAATCGTGATTACAGAGGAAGTATAAGGAGTAGCAAGTCGGTTCTAGGTTTGTTGGAAAGCCTAGAATCTCAGCTTTAAAATGAAAATTAAACGGTTCCAAAGATACGGACAATTTAGTAAAGGTAGTTTTTCGGATTTAAAGTAAAACTCAGAATGACAGGTGACCGCTTGCAGCTTTAGAATGACAGATGACACGATTTCTAGGAGGCAGTTCTACGTAGGTTAAAATAGTTTGGATTAGATTATTTTAACTAAGAGATTGGATTCTGCACAGTTCAGGCGGATACTCACTCCTAATTCTGAAACGAATGGGCCTCGTCACGGATCTGGTCAACTGGACTGGACTTCGGGCGGTTCTGCTCACAGCGTCTGGGTCAGCTCTGCTCTGCTGGTCTAGCCTCTCTGGATACAGCGGCCTCTGGTTCTGGATACTGCTCTGCTTTCCGGTCCGGATCAAGTGGATTCTGGATGTAACACTGCTTTCTGGGTACTGGCAAAAGTTCTTGGCAAAGAATTCAGACAGCTCGCCCGGCTGTGGAATAGTTTGAAAATGATTTTAAGGATGCTGAAGCCTGCTGAAAAGAGTTCTCAGTTTGTGGGTTTAGGCCCTTGCTTTAAGTTCTGAAGTAAAGTTCTGGTCTCTGGAGATGGATGTGAAGTCTGGAGTCTCCCGGCAGAGCGTCCCACAGAAAATGGAATTGAATGTCTCTACCTGGGTTTCAATGTTCCGTTTATGTGTTTTGAAAGTGGGTGTGTGCATAGCATCACTAAGCCTGCCCCTCTCTTGATTTGATAGGTCAATAGATTCTTTGATCCCTGATTTGGGAAGGGATAGTGTGTCAGAGTGATGTCATTTTTATGGCCTCCAGAAAGAACACTCCCCTGTCATCTTTACACACAAATCTATTTCTGATCCAAATACATATTTCCCAGATACACAGTTGTTTGACATCACATACACACATCATATATCACTTAAGATAGTCCCTGTCCCCACTCTGGCGTTTCTAGGAGCTTGGGTTAAGAAATGGCAACTTATTTTTGATTTTAGTGGGTTTTGCAACATTGTTTTTTCATCAAAAATTATACAAAGGTACACCCCCCTTCTCCAAATATCCCAGTAAATTTCCAGGTCTCTAGCTTAAATACAGTGTCTACAATATTCATAATTAGCGGGGTTTTGCCCCAGAACATCACCCAAATTGGAGTTTGGTCTTGAATTGTGGGCACAGTTTTCATTTTAAGGATCCCCAAATTTCACATTTCTGTCATCTGGTTACAAAGAGTTATCAGTGTTTTTATGAAACATATATTTGCCTTCAATTCAACTCCCCAAAGTGTTTGGGTCCGCCCCCAGAAGCTTGGGTGGGCCAGGGAACACATGTCTCTGCTCACAGGCAGATCTTTGTTGACAGTCAATACTCAGAATTAACATACCCCATTCAACTGAAAGGGGCTATTGTCTCTCTCCTTCAGGCTGAAGGGGAAACCCCCTCCCTCTCACTCAGAAGGGCCATGCGATATCCTGCCTCCTGTTGTGAGTCTCTGGGGTGTTAAGAGTTCTCAGCCTCTTGGCCTCTGGGAACAGCAGGTGGCTAAGATTTTTTAATTACCCAACAGGCTTTGAAGTCCAGTTGACTCAGGTCCCTTTGTCGGCCAGTTCTCCTGTCAGAGTTTAGACCGCTAGCGCCGCCTTGTGGAAAAAGCTGGTAGTGCACCCATTTTTGGGATCTGTCTTGAATTACTGCATTTCAATAGAGTGGTCTTTTGCTTGATAGAATAGGACCCTTGCTTAACATTGTTTTGATGGCATCCTTACAGTAGAGTGGTGATGTGGAACCCCCCAGAAGAAGGTTGTATCTTTGGAGTGGTCTTGTGCCAACTGCCCAGTACTCCTGGATTCTGGCGTGAATGTGGGCGGCGACAGGTCATCCATACATCCACCCAGTCTATTGATTTAGTTTGTTCTGGGATAGAATAATGGGCGGCGACAGCTCATCCCCACATCTACCCAGTCTATTGATTCAACATGGGTCAAAACCCTTGACAGTGTACATGGGGAGAGGCAAGCCGAGCACTGGCGAGAAGGAAATAGGAAGCCCTGCTGCCAGAAGACAAAGGCGAAGTCGCGTGAAAACTTCCATAGGCGCTGGACCTCCGCCTCACCTGCACCACAAGTAAGCAGAGCGAACTCAATTGTGGTCGCAACACAAGCGGTAGACTGCGGGGGACACCCCTTTGATCCTGCTTGTTTGTGCTATTTCTTCCCCTTCATCTACTGACAGCCTCTCCACTACATCTCCCTCTCTCCAGCCTACCCGCTTCGCAACTCCCCTCATGCCCCTCACCTGCCTTGTGCTACTCGCTCGACCATGGCCGCCCCTTCTGCGCGCCGCACCAAGCAACGCGCAAAACTCCTTTCACTCATCGACACCCCGAAGAGCAAGCTCACAACAGCTGTAGGAAGGCTACTGCAGCCGGACCTTGACTCTGCTTCCGCAAGTGATGTGCCGGTCCCGGATCTTATCAACTTAGAGCCGGAGGGTGAGGGCAGCGACGCTCCTGAGCTTCAGCGGCGGCTGAGCGGCATGGATGAGGAGCAAAGGGGGAAAGAAGAAGGTGAGGAAATCCCTTTGGCGCACCCCTTTTCTGGGTCCCAGGCGGCAGTAAAACAAACAATGAAAACAACAAATTCGACTCAGAAGTTACGTCCGCCCAAAATGTTGAGGAAATGGAGACAAACCCTTTCCTGAACAGAAATATCCCTATGAATTTTGACATGGAACAAACACCAGTAATTCCAATTCCACCGAACACTACACCGGATGAACTCTCTCAGAGCGATTCTAAAGCACAGACTCCCCCATATCCATTCACTCAGACCAAAGCAGACAACAAAAAATATAAACATGTCAAAAGCGATGAATCATTGTTGACTTCTCCAGAACCACAAAGTACCACATAGGACATACATCGAGGAAACCCTGCCGGCTTTACCTCGCACCACCACCAGTATAATAGAAGATACTACGAAGGACTATTTGAGAATCGCCAACAAACAAGCAAAGGCAGGAAATAAAATAGCAGCAGCCCATAACTCAAAAAAACCTACGATTACACCCTTAAGGGCAATTCAAGCAAAAGAAACATGGCAGCAAAACTTTGACACACAACAACTGAACAGCACAAACAGTGGTGCACTTTCGACAAACCGAGAAAAACAACGTGCTGCCAGACTCTCTCTCGACATCACAGAGATCAAGTCAATAATGAATGACCAAGACAAGAGAAACGAAGTCTTTGGAAGCTTCTCTCATACCCGACTCATTCCAAGGGATCTTGAAGGGTCCTCCACTCAAAATTTGGTAAGATTTCAGCCAATCTTCACCCATGAGATAATCCTGTCCAACCCACGCAAGATGGGAAATATAACAAAACACATAACCAAATACATACTGCACATGACCTCCAAACCCCACATGAAATGAACAGTAATAAAGAGATGATAACTGCCTCAGACCTTGCCTTAATTCCATTAATTAAATGACATGAATCTATCAACAAGGCCATGCGCGACCAAGCTACCCTAATTGCGATGAGACACACTAAACAAATACATATGGAGACGTTGGCCACAAAGATCCAGACCCGAATGGACTCTGAGGCAGAAATGAGCAACAATTGGCAAAATCGCCTATTTCGATGTCGCTAGGCAGGATCGAATGGAAAATGAGCAAATGACTACCATGCTGATTAAATTACTTCTGACAAAAGAACAAGAAAAATGCAGCACAAACCCCTTTGCCCCATATACCATCTGTTCCACCCAAGACACATGCACAAATCGATATTAATGCCGAAACATCGGCACCTTGTCCTAAAGGGAATCCTGAGCAAGATGAAATGCTTTCAACGAAAACAACTTCAGGCGCCTTTCCGATATTTGATCAGGCAAAAAAAATCCTGATCACTAATGGAAAGAACACCAACAACGCACAGGGGAAAACCAAAACTGCCACCAAACCATCTAAGAAAGCTCTCATGCCTTCTTACGAAATCTGACTCTACCTTTAACATTGAACAAACCAGCGACGTTAAAAGAGACTTAAACAGCTGTTCCAAAAAATAAAGGACACTCTCTGCAAGACCGTAGACCTATAGAAAGACCTATCAATCCAACGGAACAGAAAATAGCAGATAAGAAAAACCTATTGATAAACCTATCAACATACGATGAACCCTAGCCTGAACGGCAAGCAGCAAATAACACAAACCTCTCTGGAAAAAAAATAGGCCATCAGCCATTGGATGTCTCCAGCGACACTTCATCATTGTACATAGTTGATGAATACATAGAAGGAAACACAGAAACCAACGAGAATGAAATTCTTACTTGCAAATAAATTTGGGACGCAGAAGGAGATTGGACAGCCCTTCCATTCTAATCGATCCCACAAGTTTGACAGTACAAATAAACACATAAAACTCCCGACCTTTGTCAATCCGTGAGAAAAAAAAATAAAGCACAGAATTGAGATCTGCAGATCAGGGTCCATGCACGATGATTTAATCCTGAACAGGACAAATCTGCTGAGATTGCGCCATACTATCCCCACTCTATGCGGAATTCAATCAGGAGACATAAAAGTGGTTGAATTTTCACACGATGACAAAACAGATGCTATAATAATTCAATTCAATTAACAAAACACAGTCAACAAAATCATGGAACAAACAAGACAGAACACTTGGCTTCAAATGCCTGCCCATTCACGATACTGTGAACTATTCCACCAACAGAAATAGAAAAGAAGAAATACTGCCATGGCAAGAGAATAGAAGCAGAAGCTGGGAACCCCACGCAATTCTAGACCTTTGTGAAGCCACGCAGAAAGTGACATGGGAACAAAAAAGCCAGTGGCACGATCGCCGCAATCAGAGTAACATACGGAGAGTTTTCTCTCCTATAGCATCCAATAAAGCATCCACAGAAAACCCCAGAAGAAAGGAAACAACTACCCATCTATAACGCCAACAGTTGGAACAAACTCAGACCTTCAGCCTTTGCTCCTGGAACACCAGAGGCTCTGCGCACTTGTTCGGAAACGCACGCAGCGACCTTACAAACTATGAAATAGTCTGTCTCCAAGAGACTTGGCTCTCCAAACCCCCAATATGCGACGGATACTTGAGCCACATGACTCCAGCCAAAACAGGAACAAAAGGCCGTCCTCAATCAGGCCTCCTCACGCTTTGAAAAATTGAAGCCAAATATGAACTCATTGAGACACTATTCCCCCAATTAGTGCTTCCAAATAACCATTCTCAAGCAAAACCACTTTGGAAACTCTAAAACTTGTAAACCAAAAGACATGATCTCATTGGACATACCAAACATTTATTGGATTCTGTCGATCCCATCAGACGAGGGTTTTCTAGACGAGATATTGACCCACATTGATGACCTCTATATAAAGCATAAACACCTGCAATTAATCATCTGTGGGGACCTTAATCTCCACTTGTTCCGAGAACGGGGGATCAAAATTGCTCCCAACAATCTGAGCCTTAAAGCTAAATTTTGGACAGCTGCTCGATGGAGGCGAAATCTCATACTCCTCAATGGGAACACCAAAGGAGATACACCAGCCAGGCCGACCTGGCGTTGCAGCAACTCCAGTGGCTATCTCAACTACATCCATATTTCTCCTAATTTGCACTCTAACTTTCCAGATTTCAAAATGAAGACTGATAAACACAGTGATCACGCTAAAGTAACAATGACGTGGAATGTTCCACTCCAATACCTGGACAAGATGAAAAACCCGAAAATAACCATCAACTCCGGCCTCAATCGATTACGCATACCGGAACATGAAATGGAAGGACTAGAAGATCTATTTAAAACATCTGCAAGAAGCGCCAAGGAGAAAATCAACTACGAATGGCTACTTACACCGTACCTCCAGAAAAAAAGCACAGGGCTTTCCACACAAGATGACACACGCACATGCCTATTATGAAGAAATTACTCTTGTCAAGAAACAGTTAAGACAATCGCCAAGAACACCTAAGAAAATGGATTCCATCACCAAAAAGCAAAAAATGAAAAGTATCAAATAAAAATACAGAAATTGGCTCAAAAACATCAGAGCAATGGGTACTGAAAACGACACAGCATCCATGTTACTTGCATTGAACAAGAGAAACGCCAGGGATCTGTGGTCGATACTCAACCCCACCCAACCAATTCAACAGCGCCTGATCTTGGATGTGTCCGAGGATGTTTGGGTAGACCACTTCCGATCTCTATACAACAAAATCCCCAGTCAACCTGGCGACAACAACATTGATAATCCTGACAATAAAGACTGGTACAAACAATGGGATTACCACGAAATCCTTTCACACATCAGATGGTTAAACACCTCGAGAGTTCCCGGGCCTGACGGCTTAAGCAACAACATCATCAAAAGCCAGCCCGAAGCTTGAGCAAAACTATGTGTGCAAATCTTTACACTCATCTCGGAAAATAACTGTATACCTAACACCTGGAAAATGGCGATTATCATCCCCGTCTTCAAGAAAGGCGAAAGAAGCCAGCCTCAAAACTATCGACCATTGGCGATACTCGACCCTATTGGGAAGATCTTTGCATCAATCTTGGTCAAAAGATTCAACGAATGGACCAAAAAAACAATAAACAAGACCCTCATCAAACTGGATTTGCTAGATGTGTTGGCACTAACATCAACCTGCTAATCCTCAACACACTGAAACAGGAATCCCTCAGAACTCGGACCAATATCCATGCCATCTTCGTCAACCTCCAAATATCATTCGCCAGTATTAATAGAGATAAGCTGTGGAAAAAACTCCAGGGACAGAATTGTTCTACTGAGTTGCTGGAACCCATCAAAGCCCTCTATAGAAACACCACCATCCGATTTCGGCTGACCAACGATGGAGTCCTGTCTTCTGTGATCAATACGACCAATGATCTCAAACAAGAATGCCCATTAGCTGCCATACTCTTCAACTTCTATCTATTGGACATCAGTGAAAATTGACCAATTCCAACAACTAACCCGCCGAGACGCATACAACATCTGTCCCCTACATACTATACGCAGACGATATTGTAATTATGGCTAAAACCCAAGTTGGCCTCCAAAAAAGGCTGAATAATCTCGAAAACTTCATAAAGAAAAACACCATGAAAATCAGTTCGTAAAAAACCCCTGTCATGTCACTGGGCTAATGCTCCAACAAGCAAAACGCTTCTCTAAGATTATATCTAGCAGGACAAAAACTTGAAGTACTAATGAGATCAAATATCTCAGCATCTGGCTCTGCCAATCCCATGTTGAACAGACCTGGACCACTTATCTCAGGAATAGAGCTCTCACCTTAGCCAGACAAGGCCTGATTATCCACAGGAAATACGGCCAGTGCACCATGAAACCCATCATAGCTTTCTACAAACAGAAAGTCACACAATATGGCAGTTGAACATTACTCAACATATCCTGTAATATCTGGCCACTAGTGGAAGGCCTATTCTGGCACAAAATACTCACTCTAGCTCCATCCTTTGGGATGCCGAGAATACGATATGAACTGGGACTCCAATCAATAGACTCCATCAGAAGTTGGAAACAACTGGATCTCTACCGAAAGATCATCAACAATGATGACATCCCGGCAATCAAGATTTTGTTCCAAGTGACAGAACATCGAAATCAGCTACCTTGGAACTATGGAAAGAAGTATGTTCACTACTCCTCAACCAAAATGACATCACAACAGAGATGCTAATAAATAGACCCACGAAGGCAAAACAGAAAATCAAGGCGAACGACTGGATGAAAACAAACCAGGACAAGGCCCCGTACAAAATAAACATAACCTCTGAATTTGAATCTAGAGCTCTTAATGAACTACCTCCATATCTAGAAAGATTCCCATCTAGAACAATCCAGCTTAACACCTTACCCACAAAAGAATACCTAGCTGCAACCAAACAAATAAAAGATGAAGAAAGCTTCTGCAGATTCTGCAAAAAAAGTAATCAAGCTGAGACGATCCACCATATCTTGATGAAGTTTCCATCGCTCTTTGAACAAAGGAAGCAATACACTAACATGATGAATCCACAGAAAATAAGCCACAGAGATGAGGATACGTGGTTCCAGGTAATCTCCAGCAAAACCCAGAAATGTATTGTTGCGATCATCCAATTCTGGAACGTTATCATGACGAAAGGAAACTGATAACAAAAGACAATACACATTACGCCTCTAAGAAAACTTTTATTTTAAAGAAATCGTATGAATGCTATATATGTGGAGAAATAACATAATGTAAAAGTTTGTAATACAAACTAGAACATTAATTTAAAAAAAAAGAAGAAAACAGAGGGTAAAAAAGGCAATGACCTTAAATGGATCAAGAAAGGGATGAACCAGGAAATTCTTGAGGTTGCTTAATTTAGAAGGGAACGACTTAATGATAATCCCTGGAGAAATGGAACCTGCAATAAATAGCAATACGGACGAATCGTCACTACTGTTTGTACAAAAGAGTTGCCACGCCAAAAGAAAAAGAAGGAGATACGACAGCCAAAAGTTGCTGTAAAGTCACCTTCTAACAACAAACACAGCGGTACAAAAAAACAAAGGGGAACACATCATCGATTGTTCTCTTCTTGCAAAGAATTAGGGTGGGGCATAATGAACCTGGAGTGTACAAAAGTATACCAAATTCCCCACTATCACTGGACTTAACAAATGTAACAACCCACTCCATGGAAGTAATTGAAGTAGTTGTAGCTGTAAATTCTGACGATTCTCCACCTAAAGAGGAGCTGTGTCTTCAGTGAATGTAGTTAACTCCAATTTGTCTCAACGGCAAGAAACCATCAATGATCTGTCTAAAAGGCAAATCATGGCCTTCAATCATACTTATTCCAGGCCTCAGTCAGTGTCTCATTTACTAGACAGAGAGCATTTCTCTTTATCGATAGGTCCGGAAAGCCTCTTCAAATGTTCCAGACTGCATGATTCTCAATCGGAAAATGATTCTTTTGACTTAAGTCTCGATTCCAGCCTTAAGACTCCTCAAATTCGGGGGTGCTGTTGCGCAAAATGGCGCGCTAGACTTGTTCCTGTCTATCTCCGCTTCGGCAGAGGTTCGACTCGGCAGTTGCCTCCATACATCGAAAACTGGGGCCATCCCGGCAGGTCCTGGTGTCGGAACGACAAGGGAAGCAGGAGAGCCGCTCTGACACAGGCGGGGAAGCCGTGAGGAGGAGACATTTGATCCCTATGGGAGACGCCAGCAGTGCAAAGATGGCGGTGGCCGGTGACGGTGGCCCAGCTGAGACAGAGGCCGTGGAGGCAGTGTGGCACAGGAGTGTGGGAGATAATATCCTGGCCCCGGAGGTGTGGGGGGAAGAAGCAAACTGCTCCCCAGACATGCTGCAGAGGAGTGAGACCCATGTGGGAGCAAAGGCAAGTTGAGCGCTCCCCACGTGGTTCATCACAAGGCAAGCAGGTGAACGGAGGGGGCGGGAAAGCAGGCCAACACATGGCTCCTGCCCAGCAGCACTCAGGAATTGATCCCCTTGTCCTAGTGTAGGGTGCAAGAACAGCTGGCCATGCCAGCACAAGGGGCAAGTAGCCAAGAGAGGAGGGTGCAGGCATACCCTCCAGGCAGAGGGCTGGGAGACTGGAATCCACCCTGCTGTCGGAGCCGACACTTATCGGGGGCTCCCCAAAATTTTCTATTTCTATTTGTTTGTATCGCGCCAGCCGTCCGCAGGCATTAGGGCGCAACAAATAGACGCTAAACAATGGGAAAAATAAAGACAGGACAGCTGGTGGGCCGGAGTGAGCAAGGCAATTATATGAGATAATGTCTATGGGCCTCATAACACGGTAGGCGGTAAGGGTTTACCGGTACCGGTAAGGGCACCGATACCGGTAAACCCTTACCGCCTTACTACGAGTTCCCTTTGCGGGACCCGACCATAACGGCTGGTTTTACCAGCTGTTAAATTAGGGTGCCGCAAAGGGACCTCAGTGCTAATTACGGTACCGCAAATTGCGGTACCGTAATTAGCTCCTTCCCCATTACCATTATGCCCTATGGGGGCAAAAATGGGAATGGGGAAGTGCCTTGGCGAATGGGGAATTACTGCCCCCGCTCACCTTGGAGTAGGGCGGTAATTCCGCCATCCACCAAGGTGGACACGGTAAAATACTGGCGGCAACCATGGCGCTAATAGCGCCATGGTTACCGCCTACCGTGTAATGAGGCCCTATATCTTGTTTACCTGAAAAGAAGGGTTTTCTGTTTTTTTCGGAAGCTCATGAGGTTGGACTCTAATCTCAAATTTAGTGGTAAATTGTTCCATTTGTCAGTGGCGACAGTAGGAAAGGCTCTACCTAGTCTGAACCACAATTTGGCCAGAATTTTCTGATTTAAGGGATCTGCTTGGCACATATCGGGAGATTTTCGATTTAAGATAAGGCGGGGCTTGCCCATAGAGACACTTGTGGACCAGAGTCATTGCTTTAAACAGGACCTTGTCTTCCACTCTGAGCCAGTGCATTTGTTTTCTTGCATTGCTAATGTGTTCTGTTTTGGTTTTCTGCTTAATAATTCTAACTGCATCATTTTGAATGTGTTGGAATTTGGAGATGCATTGCTTACTTGCGCCGAGCGTTAGAGCATTTCCGTAGTCAGGTCAAGACGTGAGAGGATGATTGCTCTGGCTAGCGTGGCACAATTCTCCTCACTTGGGAGCGGTTTAATCGCTCTCAGGAGTCTTAGATAATATGAGCAATTCTTGCTCACATACGATGCGATGCTCATAGAGGCCTCAAGAAACACTCCTAGGGTCTTGACCTTGCTTATTACTGATATTGGGATGTCTTTAATGAGTAAGGATTCATATTGAGATGTCAGTTTAGCTTGAGCTTGAGTGGATCCAAATACCATTAGCTCGGTTTTTATTGCCCTTAAGGCAGAGCCAGTTATGGTCCATCCAAGATTCAATATTATTGTAGATTGTGTTCATGGAATAAGATTCCACAGAAGAGGAGGTGGAAGCTGATCTTGGCCCGAGAAAGAGACCCTGCTTGGGGGGGGGAGGGGTGGAATCATTGAGTGGCAGGACATCAGCAGGGAGCACCAGAAAGCTGCAGGGGCACCCGACAGGACGAGAGAGGAAGGTGAGAGCGGGACAAGGAGAGAAGGCAAGGTGAGAAGCAGGGAGTGCAGACATCCCATGCGCAGCGCAGCTCAGGAGGAAAGAGACACAGAGGGGACCCATAGGTGAAGGTGGCAAGTGACGGCGGCAAGACAGCAAGAGGATGGCGAAGTAGAAGGGGAAGAAAATGACAGTCAAGGCGAGGATGGACTCATTCATGTTGCCACCCAGGGATCCCCTTAGTGATGCAGGCAGTAAAGACACTGGCACGGGCACAACAAAGAAGGCACCCACGCTAGGCTAACTACTTTTGCCACATAGGAGTCCAAATCTTCACTGCAAATATTGAATCAAGTTGAAAAATTTGGTCGTTTACACAGAAAATATGTCAGCTCTAATGGATTATCCCAGATATTTTCCTTTGAAATGTTGCTGGTGGAAATCAACAAATAAACAGATTGAGAATGCTTTGACTGTCTCGGGGCTTTTTTTGGAAAGTACCATTTCCTTGTTTTATGTCGATATTGTTAAACATATTTTGCTACCTGCTGCCAAGTTACAAAGGTTGTTAGGAGGTTTGCTGCTCCAGACAGTATTTTTCTGGTTTTCATAAGATAGCCCATATATACATAGTCTTGGGACTATACACGTTTCATCAGAACATATAGTGTGAATCAACACACACAGAAACATCACACAACAAAGTCTGAAATCTGTGAAGTTAGGACATGGCAGAGTACCCTTTCTATAGAGTAGTGCAATGCTGTGGTCTCAGTTCATGGATTGCATAGTACTATAGTATACCAATGTCAGAGCTTAGAAATGATAGTATCGTGTGATACTGGAACTTAGAGCACAGCATCACACTTCTCTATAGAAAAGGGCAGCAGATAATGATAAATCAACATTTATATTTTAAAAAAACTGTAACATATTCACCTTGGAAAAAAAGGGAAATGAGGTGTTAAGGAAGTATTCATCAATAGAAGGAAAAACACCAAATACAAGTCGTCGTCGACCATTGTGTATTGGGGAAGTCCGGGTACAAATTAAGTGAATCCTTACACGTTTAGCTTGGGTTTTCCATTTGGGCATCAAGGCAGGTAGGTGTCTGGGGGCCATAATAAACCATTCAATATTATATTCCATTCCAGAGCGCTATTCTCTTCATTGTCCCTATCCCTGTCCAAATGAACCAGTGGTTCACGCTCCAGGGTGGTAAATGTTATCATATATGAGGACCAGGCCCCTACTGTAGTAGCAATAGCAATACAGCTCTTAGTATGAACACTAAGGGTGCAAACATATATTTCATCCTACGTGAATGCGTATTAGATGTGAGCCCTAACAAACATAGCTCAGGAGTTCTCAGGCCTGATTTCCCATCAAACTTTCCAATTCTGCGATCACCAAAACCGGGATACGGACGGTCACAGCCACAGTAGGTGACATAAGGAGCTTTCAGGATCTTAACACCTGTGCCACTTCGGGACAGAGACAGGTCCATGCAATGTTTGGCTATTGGGGTGATTTGAATTCCTCTGTGGCCTTTATCCCCACATTTTGTCTGCATTCCTGATATGTCATGACCTCTTGGCCCTTGTACATGTCTCTTAATTTCCTGCGGCCTGCTTTTGACCAGCTCCGGTATGAGCTCTGGTGCAGTCCGGGTTGAAAATCGGGGTTACCGAATGTTAGGCAAGATTTGGTGCAGTACCCTTTAGGTGCACTAAAACAACCTTGACCTCCTGGCAATAGGAACCCAACTTTTGGTATAAGCCTGTACTACACAGGTTGGTAGTGTGGCTGAGCAGCCAGGCTTATCTCAAGAGGGGTCAATGTGAGCAGTAGGGTGGTTACACAGAGATTCACCGTGACAAGTATCCAAATATCCACTTACACTCAAGGTTTCATGATTAAACAATTTTGAATTTATTTAATAGTCAGTTTGAATAAGCCTTCTTCAGAAGGGGCAATATAATAGTAACACACAACAACACTCATTCAGAAGGGGCAATATAATAGTAACACACAACTACACTCCAAAATACACACTCTTAGTTTCTCTAAATTTGCAAGTACCCATTTGGGATGGCTCACAGATACTTTCTACACCCTTAGGTGACTTAAATAGCTAGGACACTGTGGACATTAATATATCATTTAGAGCAATACTGAGATGAGTGTTAAAGTAAAGAGGTTTCAGAGTAAGACAAGAGATCACACAAATATTCGGAAGCAGGTAAGTACTTTTGAACCCCCCAATGCAAAGTAAGTTAACCCTTTCCTGGAAGGAAGGCAAAACACACATTCAGAGGGGAGAAGAGTCATTCAGGGAGCCAGGTCAGCCAGTGTCAATTGGGCAAACGTCTAGGTGAGCTGAAGCACTTCTTGCAGGTAAGTAAAAGTCTTGCACAGTGTTTTAGAAGTCTTTGTAGAAAAAGTAGAATCAAAGTAGGGCCACAAGCTGGGAGGCTTGTGAGGTGTAGAAGATGCAAGCAACTCTACAGAAGAAACCAAGACATGTCTCAACTGAGAACAAGTAAGGTTACAAGACAAGAGGTAAGTTCTCTTAGACTTTACAGTACCTTTCCTTAGAAGAAATGGTTCGAGATGGCTTCTGTTCCTTTGTGGCTCTGCAGATCCCTTTGTTCCTGTGCCTCAGTCATTGGGACAAGAGGTAGGACTTCTGGGGACTTCAATTTAGTGGCACTTCAGCGTTTCAGCTCCTCGATTCTGACAGCAAATAGCAACACTGCGGTTCTCGGATATCAGTTCAGACTTTCCTTGCTTCTGGGGTCCAGCACTCTGTTGAGGTGGCTCAGGCTTGGTCAGTCCTGCATCAGGGAAGTCCGGAGGATCTTCCTAGAGCTCTGGTCCGACTTAAAAGCGATCTACTCGATTTGTTGTTCCTCTTCCTGGCAATTCGGTTCCAGCAGCAGCAGCAGTGGAAGTACAGCCAGCTTCGAGAGGATGTCCAAACGAGTTCACTTCGGATTTGATTGGTCCCACCAACACAAGGGTAGAAGTTGTCCTTGCAGAGCTTCTCTAGTCGAGGCGAATTCAGAGCTTCAGCACAGCAACAGGGCTTCACCTGGCAAACCAACGGTCCAGGAGTTGCAGCAGGCGTCTCTTCCAAGCTTTCTTTGGATTCCTTCGTCCAGTGGTCGACTCTGCCTTCCAAGCCAAAAAGCCTCGACTTTTATGCAGGTTTCTCCCATTCATTCCAGCCCAGCTTTCAATCACACAGCAGGGTGGATGTCATTGCTGGACAGCCAGGCGGCCAATCATCGTTGGGTGCATTTCTGCAACCCAGGGGATTAGGCACAGGGAGTTTCGGGCATCAAAGACAAAGTGAACAAAGGGACCAAACCTGGTTTGGTGCACAGAGTAAATCTCAAGACGGACCTTTCCAACAAGAAATGGCAAAAAAGGAAGACCTGGGGCCATTTTGACAAAATCGGCACCAATGGGTGCTTTACTGCAGCTGCGAACGCAGCCCGCTGTTAAAACTCCCAATGGTAGTTAAAAGTAAACCACTGCCACCAGCCATTAATTGTAGAAAGGGTAACAGAAAAATGTTACATGCGAAACTAGACAAAGGGAATACTAAGTAACCCCTCCAGCACCCTATTGTGAGATAGCGTGTGCTGGGTCTAGAAAGTTACAATTGTAAGTAAAGACAGTTTCACTTTACTGCTCTTGGAAACAGTCGTTTATCCAAGAGAAGGTATTTAAACCTTTGGGAAATCTAAGAGACTTCCCTGTGCCGCTGCACTGAAGGTGCTGTGTGTCATAATGCAAAGATACCACCTATGGAGTTTGTCAGACTCCAAAAACCAAAAGAAACACAGTGTTTAAATCACAGTAAAATACATGAGAGAGTGGGAAAAAGGTCTCACTCTCTCCAGGTTAAAAATTAAAAAGTCCTAGAGTCCAGCAATAGTGCTGGGGGTCTCTAAGGTAGAGAGGAATTGGCCCATTTTCTGAGAATTCTCCCTAACACCGAACAGCGGGGTAAACGGAGACAAGAACGTCATTAGGGTACCCCTTTTGGTTGCCTCATTCCAGACCTCTGTCCCCGCCCCCATTACCTCACTTATTTTGATGTTCGGATGTCTGTGGTGTTTTGGCAACTATAGCAGGTTGGAGAGGGGGGAATCCCGCCACTGCCCAATCCTGTTTTGGCCATGTGTGTTGGGGGGACTGAGCCACCCATTCCTTTATGACTCTCAATTGCGCTGCTTCATAGTACCTTCAAAAGTGTGGTAGCGTTAGCCCCCCTTGGTCTTTTCATGCTGTTAAGGTTGACATTGCCAATCTGGGTGATTTGTTTTGCCATATGAAAGTTGTCACCAGCTTGTTCAGGACCCTGAAGAATGATTGCGGTACTTTTACTGGAAGTGTTTGGAAGTAGTACAGAAGCTTTGGCAGGACCAACATTTTTATGACTGTCATCCTTCCGCACCAGGAGATGTTGAGAGGGTTCCATTTCTCTAGGTCGTTTTTCAAATTCGCTAGTAGGTTTAGAAAATATGCATTGTATATCTGTCCAATCGCGAGTGTTAATGTAATTCCTAAGTACTGGATACCTTCTGAAGCTTTATTCAGTTGAGTAGCCCGGGCCAATTTGTCGATTGTTGGTGGATCTTCCGTCAAGTTCAGAATTTCTGATTTTTGCGTGTTGATCTTACGGCCGGAGATGGCTCCAAATTGGTCTAATTCTTGTAGAAGCGCTGGGAGGGAGAGTTCTGGAGCCGTTATTGCTATCAGCATGACTTCGGCGAAGGCCATGGTTTTATGCTCCTCGCCTTCCATCATTATGCCCCTCACTTGGTGTGCCTCTTGGATCCGAATCAGGAATAGTTCCAGAAATAATGCATAGAGTAGGGGTGATAGAATGCAACCCTGTTTCGTGCCTCTGGTCACGGGTACCTTCCTTGAAAGAGTGTTGTTGACCGAGATTCGCAGTGAGGGGGTTTTGTAATTTGCCTTGATCATTTGCATAAAGTGTAGGCCAAAACCCATTCCCTTCACAGTGTGGAATAGTTGGGTCCATTCTACTCTGTCAAATGCTTTCTCTGCATCCAGAGATACTAGAATAGTGGGGATGGGGGTGTGTTCTACTTTTTCTATAAGGTGACATACCCTCTGGGTGTTGTCTGCGGTTTGCCTCGTGGGGATGAATCCTGATTCATCTGGTCCAATTTTTGCTTTCTCCTTCGGGAGTAGTTGGGTAAGTCTTTCCGCCAAGATTTTCGTGTAGAGCTTAGCGTCCAGGTTGATTAGGGCTATCGGGCGGTATAAGCCTGGCAGGGTTGGGTCTTTTCCTGGTTTGGGGAAGAGGATCAATTTTGCTTCGTTCATGGAGTCTGTGATATTCCCTTGTGTCCTAAAATTGTTGTATAGCTTTGTCAGTTTCGGGGTGAGTACTTCCCTGTACTTTTTGTAGAAGGCATCTGGGTAGCCATCTGGGCATGACGCTTTGGTTTTTTGGGAGGTTTTTGATTGCCTGAAGTACTTCCTCCTCTTGTATATCTCTCTCCAGTGCCCTTTTGTCTGCATCCGAGATCTGGGGGAGAAAGAGGTTGTCCAAGTCTGCCTTCTGTTTAGGTGCCTCTGACTGTTGTAGGGTCTGATAGATAATATGCTCTCATTATTTCTCCAAGGTCCTCGTTGCTTGTTTTCATCTGTCCATTATTATCTCTTATTTGTAGTATGGTAGTCTTGCACCCCTTCTCGCGAAGTTTTCTTGCAAGTAGCTGTTCCGATTGTTGGCGCTGATGTAATGCTTGTGTTTAGACTTAATAGGGCCAATTCTGCTTTCTTGTTCTGTATCAGGCCAAGTTGCCCTTGTATGTGCCTCAGTGCTAGTTTCATCTTTTTACAGGGATTATTTGCCAGTTCATTCTGCACTCATTTTAGCTTCCCTTCCAATTCTTCCTCCCACTTTCTTCTTTGCTTGTCCCTTTGTGCTTTCATTGCTATCAGGTCTCCTCTTAGCACTGCCTTAAAGACATCCCATACTACACTCTGGGGGGTTTCCCCTGAAGCATTTTCAGAAAAGTATTGTATCTTCCCCTTAGTTGTTTCCGCTCAAATGTTGTCTTGAAGGATATCTAATGGGAATATCCATGACCAGTTGCTCTCTCCGAATGTTAAACAATGCCGTTATTGGGGCATGGTCCAAGAGGGATATTGGACCAATTTCTATATCTAACATTTTCCCAAGCAGGCTCGTAGATGCCCAAAAGTAATCGATTCTGGATTGGAAGTTGTGTACATTTGAGAAGTGGGTGAATCCGCGCGTTTCCCCCTGCATGGCACGCCAGATATCCCGGAGCGCTAGAGTTTCGAAAGCTTTCTTCAGGACCTTTGAGGGGGTAGTCGCCCCTGCTCAGGTTTTAGAGCTTCTGTCTCGCTGGGGGTCCATGCCAGATTGAGATCCCCCTAGTATTATTTCCCCTGTAGCAAATCCCTCTAGTGCCCTGAGGGTCCCTCTCAGGAAACCATCTTGTCCTGTATTGGGCGCGTAGATTGAGGCTAAGGTAAGTTGCTTGCCTCCTATGTTTACATTAAGGAAGAGGTAGCGCCTCTCCCCATCTGCCAGGGAATACTGCACTTGAGCATTGAGTGTATCTTGTATAGCTATAAGGACGCCGGCCCTCTTCTCCCCTGCGTTTGCTTGGTACATTTGAGAGCACCCCCCCTGAATTTGACCTGTGCTTTATCTTTCCTCTTTATATGGGTTTCCTGTTATAATATTATATCTGCATGCAGTCTCCAAGCCTGACGCTCAAGTTTCTTCCTTTTGATTGGGGTGTTCATTCCACTAACATTGTATGACTGGACTTTTATCGGTTTCGGGTTCCCGCTATCCATATTCCCCTATATGGGTTTGTACGCTGTCCTGGTGACCTACCCCACTAGCTTGTTTTCCTGTCCCGGACCAACCACAGATCCCTTCCCCCATTTTACCTCCCCCCATTGCCCATCCCTACCCTAACTTCCCCTTCCCCCTGAGGGTTAGGTTCCTAGGAGCGCTCTGATGTAGTGTCCCTTGCGCCAAGCCCCTTATCAGCCTCAGTTTCAGTTTGTGGGGGGTTCTAATCCCCACTAAGGATTCCAACATCGCCCTTCCTCCTACTGCCCTGGGCCTTGAGTTAAATGATTCAGGGTGAGTCCCCACCCCTCCCGCTCTTACTTTTGAATTGTCGGCAAGTGCATTATTTTTGCTTTCTCCTTCCTCCGCTGGTCTTTCTCGCAACTGTTTTCCAGCCTTCCAGTTTGTTGAGAGTTTGATCCTTTCCTTGTGTTTGGTCCTGCTCGTCTCCGTCATTCTGATGCAAGCCTAAGATTTGTTCCCTTTCCTCACATGTAGTGATCATGTGCTGTCTTCCTTCCCATGTGAATAGGAGTCAGAACGGAGAAGTCCATTTGTAACGCACTTGGTTGGACATTAGGTGTTGAACTAATGGGCCAATTTTCCTTCTCTTCAGGAGGGTGGTTTGGGCGAGGTCCTAATATAATTGTACTTCCTGACCATTTATTCGCAGCAGGCCTGCCTTTCTTGCTTTTTGTAGAATTTGCTCCTTTTGAGAGTAGGACGATATTGCCGCCAGCACGTCTCTTGGGCGTGCTCCTGGTTCGCGCAATCTTCTTGGTCCCACTCGGTGAATCTATCGATCTGGACCCGAGTTTCTGTTTCTTCTGCTAGAATTTCCACAAAGAGTTGGAGGACCATTTCTGACAGGTCTTTATCCTCGACTGTTTCTGATACATTTTTGATTCTGATATTTGATCTTCTCGATCTATTTTCTAAGTCCACACATTAGAGTTCTAGATTGTTGGAGATGCGTGCTAGCTGTTCCAACACCTCATCCAATTTCTGAGTGTCCTCCTCTATTTGCTGCACTGCTTTTTCTAGCGTGTCTGTCCTCCCTTCCAGTTACGCAATGTCTATCTTAAACTCCTGCAAGGATTGTTCATATCTTCTTTTAGTGTCTAAAATTGTTCCTGGACGGAGAATAAGATTTGATTCTGGAATTCTTTGAAGCAGTTTAGCATATCCGTTTTTGTCATGGTGGTGTCAGCCATGTCTTGCCGGTCCTGGGCAAGAGTTTCTCGTGAGGCTTCCCCACTTCACGTTGTCGTCGTGTCGTCCACACTCCAAAGCTGTTTTAGGCTTTTGGCCTGTTTCCCTTGGGGAGGGGATTGGGCTGGGGTTGTGTTTTTGTCTCTAGATTTGGACATCAATGCTAATGTTGCAGCCCTTACATGCTCCTGTTATCCGTCTTAAGCTCCGGGTTGTGAGGTGTCTACTGTGCTGCAGGGTTTTGCTTGGCGTTCCCTTCGCTTATTTGGATTTGTGAGTGCCGGGGGCATGTGGTTGCAGGGCTCGTTTTTCTCCTCTGTGTATTGACTGAGTTTGTCTTGCTGCTTATGATGGTGTATCTAATCTTTTGTCTCCTGTGTTCTTTGTATCCTTAGTCTACGATGACCTGTATGCTCGCCCTCCTGCTTGCGTGATGGCATCTGGTTAGGGGCTCCTACTGCTGTACTTGTCCCAGTCCAATTCGGGATAATTAATTATATGCCTTGGGGAGGGGATGGGGTATAGGGGGAGGGTGAGGTGTGTCACTTGCCCCTGTTTTACTCTGGTCTTCAACTGGGATTACCCCTTTTGTTAGCCTCTCTTGCACTTTGTTTTTCCCCTGGATTTATGCCCCTTTACTGCCTCACTTACTGCTCGTCTCTCCGTGGGGCTGGGATCCTTTCTTCCTGCTTGTAGCGTTATCCCCGCTGTGATTCTGAGGTCTCACCTTCAGTGAATCCCTCGTGCATTAGAGAGCCGGCATGTGCGTCCGCTGTCCCTTCTGCCATTGTCCCAGGCCCCGGTGCGCTCTTGCTGATGGAGGGTCTGCTATCTTTGGGCCTAAACTGTGTTGTGAGTCGTCGATGTTCCTTCACTCCAAATGGCCGTGAGCCACCCGCACTGTTTGGAGCTTTACAGTCTTGGAGCTGCGTGCCAGCTGCTGCTGTGGTCATACGTTTGTGATTATTGGTGGTTTTCTCTGTGGGGATCGTCTATTATGTCCGGCACCATCCGGGCGCGCTGTTGTTAGTTGTGCCGCTATGCGCAATGGAGAGGCCTCAGTGTGTTTCTGCTTTTCTCCCTTGTTCGGCTCCCGCCGGGGGGCTGCGCTTGTATTTCGCTGCCTTTGCAGTTTCTTTGATTTTGTTGCGCTGGACCGTGGTAACAATCCGGTTGCAACGGATTCTGCTATTAAGACTGGCCCCCGACTGGAAGTCCCCAATCGTGGGGCGCAATGCCTCTGTGCTTGGAGGGGCCCCGGCGGGGGGGGGGGCACTCGCTCGGGTCTCCCGTGCATCCCTCCAGAGGGTCTCTACTCCCTCTTGGGTCCCCCTCCCAATCCAATCTCCATGCGTCTTGGATAACTGATGGGGAGGCCCCTCCTGTGGTGCCCGCTGCCACGTTGTGCGTCCCTTCCTTCTTTCCGCTGAGGCACACCTCTTACAGCTCTGCATTCTGCTGGGCCTTCTTCTTTTCCCGGTGCCACATCGCAACCCAGCTGGTATGGGCGGCCGGGTGCGAGTGGCGCTCGGATGCCATTATTTGTGCGTGTTCTGGCTCCTCCTGCGCCGGATAAGGTCTCTGGGTGTGCGGCTACTCACAGGGGCTTGTCCGGCTTGCTTGCATACTGCTGCTTCTCCGATGCGACTCCGGCCTCAGTTTGCCTTGATCCAGCGGGGGACAGCCTCTGGTTCTTGCTCGCGGGTGGGGCTTTGGAGTTTCTCCTTCTCTTTTCTGCTTGTGCCGTGGAAGTCTTCCCCGTTGCTCTGGCATAGGTGTCTGCTTTCAATGAAGTTCTGTTGGGGCGGGAAATCAACCTGAATGCTGTGTTGATGTGCTTAATTGGCACTGCCCGGTGGGGAGAGACACCTACACATGTCCTCCTCTGCCAGCCGCCATCTTCGAATCCCGAAGTTCAGACGTTTGTAGCGGGGTAAAATGTCCCAAGTATGTCCCAAGTATGTTGCAAAGTTTGAGATGTAGCAGGACTCTTCCCCCAGTTCCATTTGATGGTATCCGTTGTTTAGATCTAAGCGAGAGAAGATCTATGCTCCTTTGAGTAAGTGCATCATATCTGTGATGCGTGGCGACTAGTGGTGTTCTCGTAGTATCCCTCTGTTCGGCGCATCGCATGTCCACACCCAGTCCGATGTGTCCCTCTGGTCCCTTCTTTGGTACTGGCACTACTGGGGAGAAACATGGGGTTGGACCACAGGCCGGTTCTATAGTATCATCTTCTTTACCCTGATGCTGTATGTTGAAAGGGATACACTCAGTAGTGTTGTGCAATGGGCTGTATTGGTTTATCGATGTGCAGCTGGATTTTGCACCCCTTCAGTCTCCCTATGCCTTTGAAGAGGTTTGGGAAACTTGCTTCTACCTTGGCGGTGGGAGTGATGTATTTGTCTGCAATCACTTGCTACAGTATGTGGATGAGTCCAATCTGTGTTGCAGATTTCAAAGTAAGTATGCATCCGCAGAAGGCTTCGGTGTTGAGGACATGAATGAGCACACAATGCCTCATTAGAAGTTTGGTGGTAGCCTTGCCGGTAAATCCGGCAGGCTGCCGCCAAACTTCTTAAAAAAAATTCCGGCGCCCGCGAATGGGCAATTATCGGGTCATTACAGCCCTACCGGACCCGGTAATTGCCCTTTCGCGGGCGCCGGAACGAAATGCTCCCCATTCCCATTGAGCCCCACAGGGCTCAATGGGAATGGGTAGGCGGGATGCACTGGCACCGTTACAAACGGTGCTGGTGCATGCGACATGCTGTGCTCGCGGGTGCCGGGTCAGACCTGGTGGACAGAAAGGCACTCGTGAGCACAACTCGTAGTTTGCCAGTACGGGAACTACGGTACCGGCAAGCTTACCGGTACCGTAGTTCCCGGACCGGCAAACTTATAATGAGGCCCACAGTCTTGCTTGTGCTTGTGTTGACAGGTGGTCATGAAGGCTCACAGGCATGGGAGTGGTCGTTTCTCTCCATAAGCATAGATGTCCACATGGGCTCCCTTCAGTTTCGGTGCTCGTGTGAGCTTGCGGTATTCACATTCTGGCATCACGTTGCACCTGGCACCTGAGTCCACCAGGAATTCGAATTCTGTCCCATGTATGGTTACGGGCAGTGTGGGGCTATGTGTGGGGCTATGTTCCGAGGCTGATGAGTTTCCTAGGGCATATAGATACCCTCTTTTCGCGCGGGCATCCAGGGAGGGGGTCCGCTTCGATCTGGTGTGTGGTCTTTCCTTATTGTGTCTCCTCTCTGTGTACCTTGTCTTTTCCTCGCGGGACGGTCGAGGGGTGTCCTGTGCCGGTGGGTCCCTTGTTCTGTTGGGCTAGGCCTGGAAGCCTTGGGGTTGCGGCACATCATCCTGAAGTGGTCTCCTCCACAAGCAGAACATATTTGGCCAATGGCTGTGCAGGATCCGCCATTTGTGTAAGGTCGTAGCCGCATCGAAAGCATTGTCGTTTTTCCATCTTGATGTCCTGCGGCAGGGTTGGCTGGGTCAGGATCTTGTTAACTGTCTCCTCTTTTATTGCAACTGCCGGGGAAATGTGGATTTTGCTCAGAGTGGAAATCTGGAAGTGAAGCGCTGACGCTAGAATGAGGATTTCTGCTAGGGTGTGTGGTGTCTGCAGCAGCTTTTTCTTCAAGGTCATTGATTTGCATCCTGCGATAGCTTGTGACTTGATGGCTTCATCATAAGTGTAAAGGTGAAATTTGCAGTGCTTCACTTTGGATCAGAGGCGCATCACAAACTTATCGTTTAAGGTCCGGGTATGAGTATTTGACATCTTCCAACCGTTCAAAGATAATGTCCCTCACTCCGGGCCAGCTGTGATGGTGAGTAGGCCGATAATACGCGTGTCCTCTTGCGGTCCAAGGGCACAGAGGTATGCATCAAACACTTTCATCCATCTGATCCATCGCGGTCCCAGGCTGGTGGTGTCAGTCAAGTTGAAAGCAAGTAGCGACAGCAGCTGGATTGCGTCTCTCCCTTGTGGTGCTGTCGTGGCAACTTCTTGGGCCTGTGCGGGGACATTCATGCTGCTACCAGTGGTGGAGGATCAGTTCCTTCGGCTTCTCCCTTTGGTGTCTGTGGCACTCCCCACATGGAGCTGTGTGTAGCTGTGGCTTTATGCACGCGTGTTCTGGGGCTGCAGTGTGCTCGCATAGGGCCCTGTGTGCCCTTTGTTTCTTTCTTTACAGGTGCTGTGAAGGCCCTGCAAAACTAGAGTTCCTACCTGTATTCTCAGTCTGGAGCATGCAGCAGGTGTGCAGGCCAGGGGCAGGATCAGCAGGAGCACCCTTCTCTCTTGTGATGGAGGTGCCGTAGAAACAAGGGTTCCTACCTCTAGTTCTGTGCCTCGAGGCAGGTGGCAGCGTGTGTGGGCTCAGGGCTGGCTCTGCAGGGCCATCGGCTTCGCCCGGAGCATGTGAGCTGGCTGACAGGCGTGTGCTCTGCCATCTGATCTTCACTCGCGGGGAGGATATCTCCGGCGGGTTGCACCTTCCTCAGCGAGTGCAAGCGTGGAGCACAGTGCAGTAGCAGTGACAGTTAACATCTCGTCACCATTGTCAGATCTCCGTGACCTGGTATGCGCGCAGTGCAACGCACGCTGGAAGGAGTCAGAGCCACACAGTAAAGTGGTGAACTGAAACTGCTTTATTGCGCACTTGCCGTGGCACGTTAACTCTGGTCACATGACCTTGCGGGCACGTAGCTCGCAGGACGCTACAACTATTTCAGAAACCCGGGCTAACATTTTTCACTTTACTAGAAAAAGTGGTATCTGTGTCAAATATTCTGAGACAAGCAGTGAAGTCAAGATAGTTATTAAGAAGGTTTTTTGGGCCTGGCACCATGACCTTTTTTTTTAGGGTTAAGCTGAAGCTTACTTTCGGTCATCCAGGTTTTGATCGCATTAGCGCATGCAATAACTTGGTCAATTACTTTGGGCGCAGATTTTAATCTGACATAGATTTGTGTGTCGTCAGCATAGGAATGGGATGGCAAGTCAAACTTCGAGAAAATGTCAATTAAAGGTCGGAGATACACATTGAATAGTATCGGGTACAATGATGACCCCTGTGGTACTCCGCATTGGACGGGAAGGTTGTTGGAATAAAAACCTCCAAGTTTGACTACTTGGGTCCTATACTGTAGAAATGAAAAACCATTTCAACGTACCTTCTGACACCCGAGCAACCACCGAACGTCTGGTCAACAATAAGCCTAAGTCCACTGTGTCAAAGGCCGCTGACAAATCGAGCATGATCAACATGCTAAGATCACCATCGTCAGCGGCCTGTAAGATATCATCCAAAACTGTCACCAGAGTGGTTTACCATGGATCTTTGCGATCCATGGTAAACCTGCAATAGGTTGATAGTTTTCCAGTGCCTGATGGTCCAGGTAAGGTTTTTTCAATAAGGGTTTAATGACCGATTTTCTTAGGTCACATGGTACCATTCCCTGAGTCAAACAAGCATTCACAAAATCGATTAGGAAACATTTAAGAAATTAGGCTTGTTGCACCACCAAATAGGCAGGGATGGGGTCGTAATAAAGATTAGTTGGTTTCAATTTCTGAATTAAAGCTTCAATGTCTTCTGATTTGTCAATGAGAAAAATATTCAGATAGCATAGAATAAGGTACAGTCACATAGTTCTGAGATAATCAGATGGAAGTAGAAGAAGATTGTATATCAATGTTTGTACGGCTGGAATGAACCTTGTCATGGAAATAAGTATTAAACTCATTAGCCAGAGTACGAGACAAGGGTAATTTATAATTAGCACAAAATGGAGATGTAATCTTTTAATTATGGCAAATAGTTCTTTAGATTGTTTTTTTGAAGAAGCAATTTGATGTTGAAAAAAAGGGTGTTTGCCTGAACAATACCTTTGTCATGAAACCTCCCTTGTTTGCAGGTTTAATTGTGATAGACTGGTTCTGAAATAGCCCTTTTATAACTTGTTTTTCGTTCCGAGTAATGTTGTTATGAGTACAATAGTTGTAGTCAAATTGCTAAGAATAAATATGTAGGGTGGTGTGGCTAAAAGCAGGAGCACGAAGCTTGGCTCTGTGACAGCTCCTGGCCCGATCCTGACAACCATGCCCTGAGATGCGGCAAAAGTTCACAATATGCACCTAAAATGTCTACCAGAGCGGGAGGTCCCACAAGGGGCGGCTGGTGAAGCTTGGAGCCACACTTTCTCTTCCATTCCAGAGCTCTGTGCTCGGTTGCCCCGGCAGACCGAAGTTCAACATGGCGCCTGCGCCTTTACAGCCTGGTGTGCTGCGGTGTGACCCACAGGGGATCGTGCAGTGAATGGCTGTGGGCTCTGCCTCGTGCTCGGTTCCCTGCAGGAGCCCCCTCACCGCCCAAAGCCGCTGTCTGTTTGCTGACTCTGTCCATGTTCCCTGCAGTGCGCAAAACACACACAATCTGTGCTGGGTCCTGCTGAACAGGAGGGTTGCTCGGAGTGACTGGGAGGCCCCGGCTGTGGCTCCTGGCTGTGGTTTGGAGAGCCAGGAGCATTCAAGCCACTGGAAATTGCGACGTCCTTCTATAGAGCACAGAGATCTGCGGCCACTGGAAAACTAAAATCCCTCAGGTTTACATGATCACTGTTTTATGAGAAATGCGGGCTGATGAGCATGTGGATTACAGCAAGACCCAAGGTTTTCCAACAATTACATTCATCTGAGACACAATGGAACCCAGTACTCGGGCGTAAGGCAGGGTGACAACTCGTCAATCAAGGTCCAGTAGCTCAACTCTTCAGCAGCGAGGTACCTCTAACCGAGATCACAGTGAAGCGGGACCCAATGGGGAGATATATACTGGTGAAAGGGCACCTGCATGAGCAAACCCTCATATTTGCATCACTTTAATGTCCGAACAGTGCCCAAGATCGGTTCTTGCGCACAATCTCCCCAGACATTGGGGCTCATTAAGACTATGTAGCTCCGGAAACAACGGTGCTGGTAAGCTTACCGGCACCATTGTTCCCAGACCGGCATATTACAGGTTGGACCCTGCCAGGCACATTGGCCACGGTAGGCAGACCGTCACGGAAGCACCAGCACCGTTATTGCCAGTGCTTCTATGTTCCCCATTCCCATAGAGTCCTCCAGGACTCTGTGGGAATGGGAATGGGGATTTACAATTTACCGGCACCTGACTTTCCGGACCGCCGGGGTTGTAATCCCCTGGTGTTACCGGCAAGTCATGTGCCGGTAAATCATTACGGTCTGGCGGCAACCTGCTGGTAGTACCGGCAAGGTTACCGCCGGACTCGTAATGAGCCCCAATATCTCCGTTGCAGAGGGCCGGAGGCTCGTGGGGGGAGACTTCAACTTGGTCCCTGACCCAGGGGCTGATAAAACTCTACCGCCCACTAGAGAAAATTACATGAGGGCCGTGGGGTTTGCCACATTTCTTAGGGGGGTGGGGATAGTGGATGTCTGGAGGTTATCCAACACAGGCTTCCTCTCAAGAATAGAGCTGATCCTCATGTCCAGTGAGTTCTTCCCCTGCCTCGAAGGAGTCAGCATTATGCCAAGGGGGATATCGGACCGCACCCCGGTGGTGGCCCGTATTCGGGCAATTGGCTTCCCAGCTTGCCCCAAGGGTGTTGGAAGCTGCAAGACTCCTTAGTACAGGATTCAGCAATTCGGCGTGAAATATCACCCGCCTTAGCCAACTACTTTGCGGAAAACTCTTCTGCGGGATGCTCACCCTCAACAGTCTGGGACAACATGAAAGCAGTGATAAGGGGGAATTTATTAGGTTCACGGCAGCGCTCTGGCGAACCAGTCAGCTGCAGCAGGCACAGCTAGAGTGTAGGGTCGCAGAGCTAGAAAAGACACATAAAACCAGCCAGTCCACTAAGTCCATGCTGGAAATACACTTAACTGATAAATCCGCTCGGGTCCTCGCATACACCAAACAGTTCTACTACATGAATAGCAACAAAGCGAATCAGCTGCTGGTGTGCAAACTGAAGAAAATACATACTTGCAACAACATCCAAACGCTGAGTGGTCTGGATGGTACCCTGAAGATTTTGGAGGTGGATAAGCTAAGCATGATGCTGAAGCATCATAGAGGCGTGATGGTGGGGGCCCCAATCGAGAGCGCATTACAAGCTAGCTATTTGGCCACCATCCCCCCCTGCCGCCATCCGACTGGGCCTGCTGGACCCCTTCGAGCACCCCATCTCCCCTGAGTAGGTAGCAGCAGCAATTAAGTCCCTGAAACGCACAGCTCTGGTGCCTGACGGCTTTAAGCCCGATTCTACAAAGTATATGCCCCAGCCTTAACCCCCTGCCTGACCACACTCTTTAACTCCTTCCTAGTGACAGAGTGCCTCTCACTTTCTATGGAGGAATCCCTAACTGTGCTCATACCTAAGCCTGGGAAAGACCCAGAGGACTACTGCTCCTAAAGGCCCATAAAACTGATGAACAATGATGTGAAACTCTTCTCTAAGATCCTGGCATCTAGGCTCTCTGGCGTCCTGCGCCACCTGGTGCACCATGACCAGACAGGATTCATCAACAACATCTGTGGCATTCTCAACCTTAATGAGAGGATCTCTTGGGCAGGGGTGGAACTGGGCGGCATCTCGCGGGATGCCCACAAAGCATTCGAACCGGTGGATTGGGGGTAAATAAAATGGGTCCTAGCCAACTATCAGCAACCTACTACATCGTTGAAAATCAATTGGCTCTGATCCTCAAATTTGGTAATCTCACAATGACCTATCGCCCCTAATCTTTGCACTATCGATGGAGCCATTTGCAACTAGGATACGGGCCAACCCGCGGATACAGGGAATGCAGATAGGGGGACACTGCTACAAAATCTCTTTATATGCGGACAACTTGCTATTGTGCCTCACACAATTGGACACCTCCCTTGAGATGCTATGGCATGAAATCTCAGCGTTCAGTGAAGTGTCAGGCTTTAGGGTCAACTATCTGAAATTCAGTGCCCTGGAAGTAAACATTCCTCAGAGGCTGAGGGTACTGGTGGCTAGTAGCAGTCCAGTCCCATGGGGTAAGGCCCACATCCCCTATCTAGGCGTCTGGATCCTGAGCAAGGTTAGACAAGCTTATAAAGCCAACTTCCTGCACTTATTTAGCAACTTGCTGGACGACCTAGACCATTGGCACAAGCAAGAGGTGTTGTGGTTTGGAAGAATCACTTCTCTTAAAATGAATTTAGTCCTGAGGTTCGTTTACCACTGTCTTTCATTGGCTGTCGCGATTCCTGAGAAGGAGCTGGGGAAACTACAGAGGGGGATGATGAAGTTCATATGGGGTAGGGAAAACAACAAGTGTTGCCAAGAAGGTTATGATCAGGGGGGTCCCCAGCGGTGGCCTCAGGGAGTCCCAGACATCTCCAGGTACTGCCTAGCGGCACAACTATCCTTCCCCTTTGAATGGCAAGACCAACGACCCACTCGCCCCGATGGAAGCAGATTGAGGAATCATGGGCCCTAGACCCTGTTTCCACCCTTCCCCACCTTAGGCCGATGCGTCAAGCCCCTGAGACTGGCCCACTGGCTTCTACCAAGAACTCCATCTGCTGTTGGAGGAGGGTGGTCAACCAATGGCGCGTCAGCACTGCCTTGGGCCCTCTCACCCCAGTCTGGGGTAACGCAGAATTCACACTGGGATGCAGGTCAACAGGGTTTGGTAGATGGTGGGAGGGAGGCTTATCTGAATTGAAAGACTTCTATAGCAATGGGGTCCCATTTCCTCGAGGAATGCAAAGCCACGTTTTAAATCCCAGACGAGGAAAGGTTTAGGTACACCCAGCTTCGACACTGGATGTCACAGTACAGCACAAAAGCACAGGGCAGGGGAGAGCTTAATGCTCTAGAACATTCCTTGACGGCTGCAGCACCCAAGAGCACAATTTCAACCATCTTCATGCTCCCAGACAGGTCAGACCCCACTAAGAAGGAGAGCTACATGTCCGGGTGAGAAAGGGGCCTAGGGAGAGAGCTGGGGCAGAGGAATGGAACTGGATCTGGGCCTGTGCATTTAGAAGTTCCAAGTGTGTCACAACTAGGGAGGGGGCAGCAAAGGTGTGCTACAGGTGGTACATCACACCAGAAACCTTGCATAAGAGAGAGTAACCCATCACTGTCACCACTGTGCTGGAGGGGGGTGCGAGACCACAGGCTCGCTCTTCCACCTCCTGTGGTCCTGCCAGAAATCTGCCCAATTCTAGAAGGAGGCACTGGTGCAGATTAAACACATAACTGGGCTGACGATCACCTGGAATCCGGGGATAGTACTGCTGAGCGACACAGGCGATGGGGCGTTTCCCCTAACAGGCCCTATAGCCGACCTAATCACACACCTCCTCACAGCAGCAAAGATTACTAAAGCGCACCCCTGGAAGAGCCCCGAGGGCCCCGTGATCACCATGTGGTGGGTGAAATGGTTGGATACAGCAGTTGCAGAGAAAATCAGAGCAGGGCGCATGGGGAGTATGGGAAAGTCCCACAGCACCTGGTCCCCTTTCTTTGAGTAAGCAGAGCAGTTCCCAGGGACGGTGCGATGCTGCCAACCCTCAGGTGGTGCACGAAGTACTAAATTCTAGAGGATGGGAGCACGACCCATGATGCTGGTACTTTGTGTTATGCCAGAATGGACAGTGCCTGAGACTCCTCACTATTCCAGTCGCTGCATGTACTATTGGTGAAATCTGATATTGCGTGAATGAAAAGGTATTGTAATGCTCGTGGTTGGCAATGTGATTGATCCCTCTGCTGTTTACTGTCTCCCCTATGTCTTTGTTCATTTTTTTATTACCTAAACTGTTACAATAAAAGGAACACATTGGAAAAAAAAGAATACATATGTAGCAAGAACTAATGAACACATTCCCTGTAGTTATTTCCCGCACCAAAAAAATATTAGATTACACACAAACACACCTGCCAAAAAATCAGGAGTTTATAGTATACAATAAACAAATAACAACAAAATACAGTATGCTCAGTAGCGCCGACTACACACTACAAACTAACATTAGTGGAACAGATGGAAATCGAGGAGATGTTCTTCAAGCTCCAGCCCTGGCCCCAGTCTATACCAGCCTGGAACTCAAGCCCGTATTCACTGATGTTATAGTGAATCCAGGGCGTCTACCCCCTGGGGCTGATCTGTGTCACACCTCTCGCCTCTTTGCATTGTGTTTGTGGCCAGTGCCAGTGCATGCAGGAGCTTTACACCTTGATGAAGGGAAAGTAGCCTATCCGTGGTGAAATGATAAATATCTTGCAAGGCTTTGTCTGGCATATCAGAGATAAATTGGGCACAAAATAGTGTTGCATTGTGTTGCTGAGATGGCCGGTTTGGCCTATAAAAACGAGCATTATGTACTAATGTCCATCGCAAGTAAAGCAAGAGTAAGAGTCTCAATATTTTTTAATCGAAAACTGGGGTTTAATTTGTTAAACGTTTGTGAATTTAATGTTCATTATGTAATGCAGAAAAGCTGCGAAAGAGTCAGCCACGTGCTGGGGGGCCCTGACACATCACTAATACTTTCAAATGCGACCTTGATGTAAAAGACCCTAACACACTGGTTCTGACCCTTCAGCGATCATCTTGATATGTCACCGGCAGTGCCCGATCAAGGGCTTGCCATGTGAACGTGAATGACTTTGCTCCAAACATGTGAGAACCTGGACATAGGACTGACTATCCCCATCCTTGGCTTCTTTTCCCCAGGTGGTTGTCCAAGGCCATTGTTAACAGTACTTTATTGGCAGAATGCAAACACACAATGTGGCACAAATATGGATACATTATTAAGCATATAGTACACTGCCTTTCCAGGGCAGTGCTGCATTGTCTCCATTTACTGAAGGAAGAAAGGGAAGAGCCCAACCCAAATCACAAGCAGCTGCACTCTCCAACGTTTGAGTGGACAGAAAGGACTGCCGTTCGAACTCACTTGTATTATCGGGCAAAGAAGAGTCTACTCCCCTCGACCATTGAAACTCCAACTCCCATTGTAAAGTGGGTGAGACACCATGTGCCTAGCCTGGGCACTGGTCACCACCAATCACACCTTTCAAACACAATAAGGCATTGGTTTGGGGTCCCCCGGATAAGTAAAAATCGCAGTAAAAGTGACAGTGCACTTTTACCATCATTCTTCCCGACCTGTGGGAGTCTCTTAAATTTGTCAAGCGCAGTTGGGGAGCTCAGCATACTTTGCCTGCCAGTCTGCCTTGCCTGACAAATGTGGATGCATTACCTCCAGAAAGAGTTTTCATGCTGGCGTTAAGGCAAAAGATTCCATTCTCTTGAAATCCACTATTTGGAATAAGTTACTGGGCCTCATTCCGAGTATGGCGGTAACCAAGCTGCTTTTAGCGGTATGGCTACCCCCATACAGGGTACCAGGTCCGGGTTCCATGAATGGTGAAAACCGGGCCATTACGACCTTGGAGGGCCCGTTAATGATGGGCCCGTTAATGATGGGCCCGTTGTTAGCATCCTGGTCTGCTCGCAGGACCCGCTAAGGACGCCTGCTTTTATCAGGCATCCTTAGCGGATCCCACGAGCAGACCTCGTAATGAGGCGGTAGGGGGTTAACAGCGCCGGCAGCTCTACCGGCACTGTTAACCCCCTACCGCCAGGGTCGGAATGAGGTCCACTGTCCTTTAATTCTGGCTCTCCAGAACTGGTTCCTCTCATAGGTTCACATGCTGTTTGAATATTCCTCATCGTCAGGCTGGGAATCCTCAGTAACATTAAAGAAGCTTACATCTTACATTTTGAAACGGCTGCCCATTTAGTGCTCTATTAGAGTCTTTTTGGGTCATAGTGCCCCACAGCCAATGGACAGGTCTCCCTTACACCGCAGACCATCTTCAGATTGGAGGCATTTACACTGTTCCACAAACTTACAGGGAAATGTAAGAGTTAAGGCAATACTACCATTTTTGTACGCTTTCTATTCAACTACGTTGTGGAAAAATTAAATATTCTACATGGTGGACCTTTTGTACTGTGGATTAAATTAAAATGACCCCTGATTTAATGCAGGCCCAGCATTATCTTTGAAAAATAATGTGTGCTAATGCACCAACATTGAGTGCAAAAGCTCTCTGAGTTCATTTTTGCCCTTGTATATAAAATGCATGGTGAGTTAAAACCACGCAATTAACGTTTTCCACATAGTTTCTACTCACTGCCCGCTTTTGAGGTGTTTGTAAAAACAGAACAGCAGCACACATCCAAAATGTACAATCCTGACACCTCATCCGCTCTGCAGGCAGAGAAGCTTTGGATAAGGGATTCCTATCAACTCGGCATGTTTTTTTGCACCTGCAAAATTCCACAGGAATCCAAGTAAATGCTGTGTGCCACATCGGCAAGTTAGGCAGCATTCGCCATTAATTTTGGCAGAAGTGTAAGCATGACACGGAAACCCCGGGCCGTCCAGCTTTCCGTGTTATAATTGCACTCTGTCACAAAATTAAACCCTATATTGCGGAGGTAACTACCGGCATGTTAGTGAAATCGTAAGCAGTCCCCTCTGTGATATTTATGGATCATTCAAAAGGAGCCCCTTTGTGAATTTAAACAGTAACAAATTGAACATTGGTTTGCAACAGAAAAGGTGTTATGCTTTTTTGACTAAATATAGTTAACTGCAATTTGAGTGTAACACTGAGAAGACTACAGCTCTTGTCTTTAGATCCAGGGTTGCCAAGCCCAAAGAATAGCTCTGAATGTCAATGGCAATATCTTAGAGCAAGTGCAATTCTATGATTATTTTAGGGGTCAGGTGTAACAGCAATGGCCACTGGACCTCTCAGATAGAGAAATCATATAGCAACTTGGGAAAGTCCTGTGGGGTAATCAAGAGACTTTACAATACCCATGGTAGGCGAGCTCTCCCTCCAGCCCTTGAGATGTACAGGGCCCAGGCGAAACCTTCTGCCCTGTGTGGGGCGGATATCTGGGGTTACGCTAATTGTCATAAACTTTCAATGGCTGAAAAGGCATTCTTTTAAAATCTACTTAGCTTGCCCATTAGTTGTTCTAGCTCTCCTCTCTTCATGGAACTTGGTCTGAAACCAATTGTTGATGACCTAAATTTGAGACCAGTGCTGTATTGGAGAAGGATTTGGGCATGCCCAAGCGTAATTAATTACAGTGATTCAATATCTCACATATTGAGTATTGAGAGAGGGAGGGAGGTTGGTGTCCTGGTTCATGGATGTAAAAGGATATTTGCATGACCTGAATCTCGATTTCTTTTGGAATAACCCTGCATCTATTACTAAGCCAAGTGCAGTGTTAGTTGAGACATTGGCTGCTGAGTTGTCAGAAAGGAATATGTTTGATGCATGCAGTGGTTTGGCCATGGGTCTAACCTATTTGACAGGCAAGCATGTAATGGGCTTTGAGTTATATTTGGGTAAAATATACCCGCCTTTTGGATGCACACTTCTCTCAAAGCTGAGATTTAATACTCTCAATATTGAGAGTGTCACCTGCAGTGATGATTGCCCAGCCTGCGGCCGGGAAAGTGAAACATGGGCTCATTTCATGCTTCTTAGGACGCCTAGGTGTAAATACAGGAAGTAAATTCCTAATGCTGGTAATATCCGCTCCATAGAACATGCAGACATTGGGATTGCATGAAATGTGTGTCTTAGATAAAAGTACCAAAGACATAATGAACTTTACTGGGGTTTTTTTCTCCTCTTCTTTTCCCTTTCCTCTTTGTTGTCTTTGAACTGTGCGCAGACTTAGCACTAATTGATTTTCCCTAAATTGTTTCATAAGAAGTTGCTAACGAGTGTGAGAGCAACAGTTGTATTGTTAAATCAGACAAAATGAAGTCCCGACACATGAATGTTGAGCAGCTATAATGCTATATGTTTGGTTTGTTATCGAATTGTACTTTATGTGGTCCGAGATTTCTATAAAAAAATAAACTTGAAAAAAAAACATGCAGACAAACAGCAGATATTATAGTACATCATGTGGCAACATTTATGTATGGTGCATAAGAGCTAGAAATACAATTGCAGTGACTGTATTTGTTGAGATGAATTTTGGGACTTATGATACTATTTTAGACCTAGAGGTTTTATTTAAAAGCGGGGCTCACATTATTATTCCTCTTAGATTTTAGATTTGTTTCTTGGTGTCATAATTAGTGTAATAATTCTTTCGTTTTTATTAGTAGGGTTTTTAATAAGGCTATTAATGATATAGTATGACAATGTTTTGCACCTAACACATCCATTGTGAATTCCAACTGTATATAGTAGGAATATTGTGTATATATGTCAAATGACAAATTGTCGAATAAAGGCATTGTGATAATGATGATATTTAGGGGTTCATGCAAAAGGAGCCCCTTTGTGAAGTTAAACAGTAACACATTGCACATTGGTTTCCAGCAGCAGGGAGGCTTTATGATTAGGGCCCATGCTTCTTTAGAACGGGTCTGACACCTTCCTCTCTGACAAGTGGGTTAAGTCGCTCTTCATGTTTAATGTTCTTTTCCGTGCCATGAACACCCAAAGGAGCGGATACAATTCCTCACAACACTCTTTTTGTAAAGCTCTCATTTACCCCTGCGGAAGGTCCAAGCTAAAGCAAACATGTTAAAATAAATACATACAAATTCACATCCTCCATTTATAACATGATAATGATTTGTTATTAATATAGCGCTTACGCCTAAGTGCTTTACATAGAACATATTTACACACATTTGTCATCCCAACTGGAGTTGGTACTCATTGATCAACCTCAGAAGGATGAAAGGCTGATCTCACACAGTTCGCAGCAGCAGGCGCGTAAACCGCTGAGCTAGATTACTGATTTATCTGCGAACAAGGCGTGATGGGTCATGCCTTGCTTGCAGACGCGGTAGAGTTCTCTGGATCCTACAATATCTCAAACAGCCCTTGCTGTTGCCATGTTTGACAAATCAGAAATGTCCATCCTGTTTTCCGAGTTATCAAAAGCCCTAAAAACCGTCTTGTTGCGTTCGCTCAAGCTCCCGTACTTTTTATTGTACTCCATTTTTTGCACCTTTCTGTCCATAGTTCAGACATTTATTGTACACAATTGTAACAGCTATAACGTACACAAACATACACGTTTATATATCTATAAACACACATTCATTCAAACATACGTTAAATAAATGTTCACCCAGAAATATGCATTTCCACGTATGCATATCAAGATGTGTATACATATATATATATACACACACACACACACACATACCCCCCCCCCCCCCCCCAACACAAATATCCCTCCAAAGTGTTCCTATATCAGTCGCAGAGATATACAATGATTGGGGAAATGTACACAGCTTTTTGGCTCTGCATCCCTCTCCCAAGGCATGTATTGGCTGTATACAAACTGCATGAAAAGTTACCTTTTACTTTTAATCCGGATCGAAATTCGAACTAGAAAAAAACGTTGAAAAGCAAAGGAAGAAACAGAGTTAAGAAAATCTTTGGTATATGATGTCTGTGTATCATAGAACGTATGTAGCCATGAAACCAAGAGAAAAGAACACGCACGACTGGTATGCATGCATTAGAGATGACCTCAGAGTCCTGTTGGCCTACATCATAAATATAAACCACACCACTGAAGGTCAATGTCGCCGGAACCCGCAGAGGCCATTGTGGAGCCATAATGCACGCTGCCTGATATCGTTTTTTAGGCTTCCCATTGATTCAAAATCTGTAATTCATCGGGATAATGTCAGGACTGTTCACATATCATAAGCATGGCACAATTCCTTTCAATAACCGGTGACACAATCTCTGTTGCTTGTGAAATAACATCCAAGCATGTATCCTATAGACGTATTCAAATAAAAAACCTAAAAACAACAACTGCTCATTTAAGCATTTTAAAAACGTGATCGGCCCTTATTTGAAGAGATGAGTCTTAGATTGGAGTAACATAGTCATTGTGGACGCTGGCGCTAGTCTCTGTGTAGGCCCCGGTGTCCTCTCTGGTGACGGTGAAGGTCCTCTCGCCGGTGGCGCTGGACCGCAGCAGCTTGTAGGCAGCAGTCCGGTATTTCTTGGAGATCAGGTTGTAGAGGATGGGGTTGATGCAAGCACTCAGGTAGAAAAGCACCAAGGCAACAATATTGAAGTACTGGGAGATGTAGAGCATTCGAATATCCGCCGTGTTGCTAAACAGGATCCTGCCTATGTGGAAAGGCAGCCAGCAAATGACAAAAGACAGGACAACCACAGCTGCAAAAGAAAAGCGATAACACGGGTCAGCATCGGTGCAAGCATAGTACTTCGCAACCTGAAATTAAATTGCATTATATGGTAGAGTGCACACAAACAAGGCAGCCTTCTGTACACACACTGCTCCCACAGCTTGACAACATTCAACTCTCTAGATGACATATAGCAACACTATGGAGAACGGGCGGTCTCAAGCCGATGTTTCAAAGAGGAGAGTTAGCGCTGAGCAGTTCATGCACACAATCAGAAACGTAATTAACGTTCATGGAACACAGACATCTCGGCTGATCCGTCTATTTTACGAACCGGATTCACAAAGCGTTTTGCAATGGGATAATCGCATTCAAAAATGTTTTGTGAATCAGACGCAAATATGTAGAATGTTCCAATTCAGCCAAGTCACACATGCCGCATGCCACAGCTGGAAGTTCGTCTCCAGTTAGTTCAGAGCCACATCAGCAAGTTAGCTCAACTACAAGCCTTTTGTTGCAGAAAATTGCCTTTGTTTGACAAGGCAGTGCTGCTTTGTACATTGCTTAATCAATCCAAGACGGACATTTCACAAGATGGAAGACATTTCACCCTTATTATAGCGATCATCTGGCAGTCTTCTGGTTGCAGACTTGCGGCTGCCGACTACTGCCACTGTCCCCGACTGTGGGTGTTTGTAGCAGATGTTCTGCAAACCTGACAACTACAGCTACCATATGTCCTTGCAGCAGAATCAACATTGATTGGTTACACTAGCACTGGCTTTTGACTGCAAATGAGACTGTCTCCCTGATGAGGTGATGAGCACAGAAACCGGTCGGAGGAGAACATCGGTAGCTGTGGAGGTGAATTGTGCAGGGAACCAGAGTGCGCCCCCTCCTTCCATTGAGTGCTGTGTGTATATATATATATATATATATATATATATATATATATATATATATATATATATATATATATATTCCAAGGCCTGCGGTAGCGCCCGTGTAGTTATGGTTAAGTTCCTCAACTCATAGGAGGAGCACTTTGTGGGTGGCTTATAACTTCGCTCCCCCTGGACGAATCCTTACCAAACTTTGCAAAAAATGTATATGGCCCGCTCTGAATTTTACTGGTAAATTTGATGAGGTTTCGACAAGGGGGGGGGGCAAAGTTAGAGGGGGTCCTACATTTTTTTTTCCATAGATGCAATGGAAACAAATGTTTGCTCACGTCTACTGCCTAATCCGCTGGATGGATTTTCACCAAATTTGTGGCAGGAGCGGCGGCTTGGTCCCGAAAGCGTGCTTTTGTAAATTTAGTGTAATTCCATCCCGTAGTTTTCTTTAAAACGGGCTAAAAGCAGGTAAAACAAATTTAGTGATATCTGGGTTCGGTCCGTGGACCCATTTCCCTGTTTGGTACGCAGACAGGAATCCTATTGGCCTAGAGGGCGACGTGATGTCAGCGGACATCGGACACGCCCACTGATTGGATGGTGAAAAGTGTGAAGTGCGTCAGATTTTTGGAAACACCTGCCATGTTCGATTGGTTTCACGAACAGCCGCCGGTGTCCGCGGGCATCGAAGTAAAAACATATTAAAAAACACAACATTGCACTTGTCAAATTTATCAAACAATCTCTGGGGAGGTGATGGGGTGATGAGGATGGGATGGGATATGGCCGTAAGAAGCCAAAAAACAGGTGTTTTTCATCCCCGAAGTCTGCGAACACTCCGGATGTTCGGGTTCGGTCCTGAGATGTTCCCGAACACTTCGGATGGTCAGGGACATCTATGCCTATTTCTACATTACAGGGATGGTGAAAAGCAATTTTTGGATGGCTTATTACTTTGACGCCATACAATGTAACTGCATGGAATTCTATTCTAGACCTGATTCTGAATGGTTTTGCAAAGTTTGGTGGGATTCTGTCAAGAGGGGGCAAAATTAGAGGGGGAGTCCCAAATATTGTAAAGGCTTATAAATGTGGTGCCATTTCACAAATCTACACGAATGTGTGCAAAAACATTTTACATCTAGATATAAATGTTTGTGCAAAGTTTGGTGGGATTTTGTCAAGAGGGGGCTAAATTAGAGGGGGGACTAAACATCTTTAAATGGCTTATACCTTTGTTGCCGTTTGACAAATGTGGACAAACGTTTCCAGAAATATTATAGACCCAACCTTAAATGTTTTGTGTAAAGTCTGGATAGGTTTTGTCAAGTGGGGGCTAAGTTATATGAATATTGTATGTACATACATTTTGACACTTTTGAAAAAATAAAACAGATGGATTTCAAGCAAACTCATGTGAGGAGCATTGGCAAGGATCTTAAAGCATGGTTTTGCAAATATGCCTGTGTGTCATAATGTAGGTAGAAAAAAACAGTGATATACTTTTGGTGACTGAAGTATAGCCTGCGGCCATGGGCAGTGGCCAGATTGTCCGGGTCATGGCGGCATAAGGTCATGACCCAGACAATCTGGCTACTAGTCATGACCACAAGGGATGACAAATGGGGTCAAAGTGGCCATGTCCACCTGGGACCGGCAATATGTGGTAAAGTTATCCGAAAGTGGGATAGGTTTGAAAGGGAATATTATACATACACATAGGCAATCGTTGCAGCATGCACCATGCACCATAGAAGTACAATATTTTTAATATAGTAATTTTGGAAAGTAAAAAAATGAATGCTACATTGGAGTTTTGAGTATTGTTCAACATGGAATAAACAGCTAACAATTCAAAACTTACCACACACTTGTGTTAGTACAAACAATAGCTATAAAGACCCACAATACCTACAAATCAGAGGGCTATACAGGGAAACTAAAGTAAGGAAGAAAGAAACAACATCACCAGAAAATCTCAATAAGATTAAAGTTCATCTGCATGTAAACTAACTAATTGTGTGTTTGAGGTGTGCTTATTACCCCATGTATATGCACCATCAGATAAGACGAAACGCTAAGCAAACTACTTTAAGAACACATGACAAGGTTACTGTCTAGATATATAGTACCTTTTGAATTTACATATTCTGACTGTCAATGAACAAAACCACCAGGTCTAGATATGTCAGTGAATAAAAACAAGTGGCCTAGATATGTGATGTCATCAGTGATGTCATGAATGACATTTGTGATGTCATCTTTGATGTCCTGGGTGTCCGTCTTAGCAGTGCACAGTGGTGGCGCGAATTATGGTTGCTTAGCTTACCATGACTGGTGAATTTCCGGGGTTTTTCAGTTTTACTTGCAATCATAACATCCCATTAAAAAAGATTTTCACTGAATTTGATAGGTTTTTATTAGTGTAACTTAAACATAACATCCCTTTGACAATGTTTTTTCAGTGAATTTTATGGGTTTTACCAGTGCACCCTAATTTTGTACAACTTCCTAATATCACACTTAACCCTAATATAGCTGCATTTTCAGCCGATGTAGAACGTTTTAACTTAAAAAGGTGCCATTCCCCACCTCCAAGCAACATTTTTAACACTAAAGGTTTTGCAACATTTTCCACTGTTATTGTGTTCGCCGATGTTTGCGCATATCTGACGTCACCACAGACTTTCCAGACAGTGTCACGTGACCTTGTGTACAGGCGGAATGATGACATGTTTGCGAACGCATCCATAATTTGAGCACGGGTTTGTGCTTTGCATTTTCAGCTGATCTAGTTTTAAGATGAAAATGTACCCTTGCACAGCTCCTGCATCTATTCTTACTGATTATCCATTTGCAATTTAGGACACAGCACATGCTTGAAAGAATATTAGCACAAATGCTATTTATCTTCAGAAATGGCATCAGCTTTTGCCATCCCTCCTCCCCAGGAGCCACCACCACAACCAGCTGGATGGGCTAGATAATGGAACAAGTGCAATAATTCAGAAAACAATCCAGAGGATCAGGATGATGAGGTAGAGGAAATGCCTACCTCTTGCACTCAGAGAGCATCATAGGTGTGGCAGTTCTTTACCACGGTTGTGGATGTACCAAAGGCTAATGCTACCAAAGAAAAATGCACTGAGTGTACTCAGTCGCGGACAACCTGGGCAGTACTCCAACGGGACCACCTCCATGCGACGCCATACCAAATCCAACCACCGGGATGCTCTGGGAAAGGTTGTTCTTTTCTCGGGAAGTAGTAGGACGGTGCACATCATCCTATAGGATGGGGAAGCGCCTGCGTGGGTCCGCCCACGCCTCCGATAATTAAGAAGAAGAAAGAAGTAGTAGGCTGTCTTCTCGTCCTCATCTTCCTCAACCAATACTGCCACCACACAGGCTACTCCTGTGGGGCACGAGATCCCACTAGCTACCTTGCAAGCCATAAAAGAGGCTGTTGATCCATATCTTTCGAAAAACAACTGAACTCTGTATATACTGCAACTCACCACTCTGCAGGCAGGAGCAATTTTCCCCTGCCCCTCCATATCTGTGCTTGCTGCCCCTTCCCATGTTTCCCTCCCCACCTTACTTCCTGGCCTCTCCTGCAAAAAACGTAAAAAAAATGTAAACAATTCTAAATAAAAAAACACCAAAAAAGGTTCCTTTAGCAGCCACCTTTCACAGTAATGAAAAGAAATAAAAAAAATAAGCTTATAGACTCCATCAACTTTACATTTTTCTGTAAAGTAGTTAGACTCAATAAGATTCTCCAACATTGTGATTAGCATTTTCTACTATGCTAATGGAAAAAATTGGAAAATTGTATACGAGAGAAAAAGAAAAAAGTACAGAAAAATGTTTCTGTCCCAAATACTTTTCTCTAGCATACAATACGTTTTTGCTTTTTGTTTTATTGGTTAAAACTTAATTCAACCTTTAACAAATTTATATTAAAACAATTTCATCCACAGAATTCATTTTCAAATAACACAATCAGGAAAAAAAAGAAAAATGAAAGAAAGGCAAACTTGATAATCCATGGCCCTTCATGACTATCCGTGGTCTTCGCAGTCCCCTGTTTAGGCCATGCTTTATTAAAAAACCCAGATTGCACGTCCACCCCATCGCCCATCTACCCTTTTTACTGTTATGTTTGTAGCACTCCCTCGTTGCCTGCTTTGAAACAGTCACACATACATGCTCCAATCAGTTAAAAAAAAACTCTACAGATAACCCTATTAACATATTAAACTTGCACCCACCAATTGCCACTTAACAATGTTCTACAAATCTTTTCCATATGCATTTCCCTTGCTTATATAAAAAAAGATTGTACATTGTAAATTGTGCTGCTATAAATGCACATATGCATTGTGCAGTAAAAGTGCATGAATGGAAAGAGGAGTAGGGATTACCAAGTGCTCATAGAAGCCCAGAAGGAAAGTGCCAAGTCATACCAAAGTGGGAGGCCACAAACTACCTGCTTGGGCAAAGGCATCCCAAGGTTGTGGTACACAGCCACCAGGCGGTATACCCGGAAGGGCAGTGCTGAAGGGTGGAGGGGTGTACTGATGTCGACTAGATATAGGACCTAGAATCTGTGAGGTTTATGAGGGACCAGGCCACCAGTCTCAGTGGCAGTGGTATTAGCAGGCAAGGGATTAAGTAAAACAAGAACACAAAAGCAGAGTTTTCAGATGTTTTAAAAACTTAATCAAGTTCAGTTCAAGTATAAAATGAGTAGGAAGGTTGTTCCAAAGAGAGTTACCAGCCGAAGACAGAGACATACCTCCCGCTCTCTGTTTCAAAAAGCATTTGACAAGCAGAGTATCGGAGTTGCAGCAGCAGAAGGGTGTAGCAGGGAAGTATTTAGGGGAACAAACTTGGACATATTGTAGTCCTTACAATTAGCAAGAGCCAAAGTACACATTTTAGGGCTGCAGCGATACCATTCCTGAGCTTCAGGCCAAGGATAAGTCTTGCAGCCCTATTCTAACATTGTTGCCCATATTACCTATGACTACTGTTTAATCGGACAATCTCATCAAATATTCTGTCAACTGTTGAATCTGCTCCAAAAACTCTACAAGCAGTTGGCTGATTGCAGGATGATTGACAGGATTCCAGATGAATACAAAAGTGTTATTCTTGCGCCAAACAAGATGAGGATGAGTTTCAAGCACATAGTAAAAGATCAAATCCTGTAGATTGTGAATGTCATCACTCAACAGCACCATCCGTACTTTCAACAAGATGTTCAGGTAGCAAGCAAATCTGCTCACAAATTTCACTTATCAGCCAATTTATCACAGGTCGATTCCTGGGATCTCTCAGAAATACACGAGTATTGGTTTGTCGTCCAACAAGATAAGGATGCTCTTCAATCAAGAAATAAAAGACCTTTCCAAGCAGTTTGTGTGCATCTTCGTCAGATATCACCATCTGCATTTTCTGTACTATGGCTGTGAGCAGTCTCCTCACGATTGGACCCTTTTAGGATCTTGCAGGAACACGTGAATGTCAACAGTTCTCCCAACCAGCGCAGGATATGCACGAAGAATAAAGAAGAAAACAGCAAGAATGATCAGATTATTGTTTCCATTAGGCACTACCATGGGTGCCTCCAAAGAGAAACTCAGTAAGAAAGGAATCATTGAACTGCTCCCTTTTCCATTCGTCAAAGATGAACTCAATATTTGGAATTTTCCTTCTTCTGGATCTCAATGCTTCCCAGTCCAATGTTTTCACAAATTTCTGTGGCTCAAGAACAATAGCTTGTTCACTCCTTGCATAGCGGGCTACAAAGAGTGTCTCGAAAGAACCACAGTCCAATGTACTCTTTATCTGTCTACTGGACAGTCTCTGCATCCTTCTTCCTCGTCATCGTTCTAGTCTGCACATGCTGAACTTCTTCTCTGTGGCTTGCTTCCAAATGGGGTGGGGGGGTGGGGGTCTCTCCAGTGTAGACTTTCACATCTCCCAGGTGCAACCAAGCGTGTCTCCCTAGGACCTTTACTGCCAAAGGAGTGACATCTTCCACTACAAAGGACCATTAAATCTGGGCTGGTGCCATTTGCGGCTAAAGTTCCTGAACAAATCTTGATCTCCGAAAAACAATTTTGACAAGAATAGTTCCTTAGTCTGACACCCCGTCTGGTTGACTTGGTCTGAAATGACTGAAATACTTGTAGTCATACATGTCAAGTAGGCACGAAACTCTTCTCTTAACAATTCTGCTATCGTCTGGGCATCACTTCTAGTCCTCGATGGAGGAGTGAGAGGAGTTCTCATTCACCTCCCCGTTACTAGTTCATGGGGCGTGAGGTGATGATCAGAGCCTGGTTGATTCCACAGTGCATATAATGCAAGAGGCAGGCAATACAGCCATTTTTTTCTCAACGTTAGCTTTAGCTTGGCTATCCTTTGCTTGAGCAGACCGTTGAGTCACTCACACATCCCATTCGCTTGCAGGTGATGCTGAGCAATAAGCTAATTTGCTGTAACACTTAATTCACAAAATGTGGGCCATTATCTGATCTCAACACCTAACATATTCCCCATCTAGGAAATGCTTCTCAAACGAAAAATTTCACAGCACAAGTGGCATATGGGTGTGTGCATGGACCAGCCTTGATCCGCCTGGAAAATGGGCACACCACCACTATCAGATATCTGTAACCATTACAAAGTTGCAGCATGTCAACATAATCAATATGTAAATGCTGAAAAGGACCATTTGATCGAGGTATAACTCCTCTGACTGTTCGCAGCGTGTGCCCAGCAGTAAACTTTAGACATACGATACAATTTACAGGGGTAGTGTAGCTGTTCCAACGCCACCCTTAATAAGGCTACAGGCATTGCCGGTTTACCAGTGCTTTCCTGTCGCCACAGTGCATCAGAAGGGAATAAAGAACACCCCCTCCGTGTCCACAGGTCTTTCTTGTCTTGTGGGGCACCACTTTGAACTTCCATCAATTGTGTCTTCGATAAATTATTTAAGCTTTCATTTACAATCATCATCACCACCATTCTTTCTTTCACATCAGGCGTATCAAAACTCATTATATCAGGTGAATATGCAACTCTTTTTGCTTCTTCGTCTGCTGCTTGGTTTCTGTGTGAAATAAAGTCTGCTCCCTTAGTGTGCGCTGCACACTTGACTAACGCAAGGGCTACTGGGAGTTGTAGTGCTTTAATAAGTCTGTCCAATAAAGCAGTGTGTTGCACTGGAGTGCCGTCTGCTCGGAGGAAGCCCCTCCTTCTCCAACGCGCTAATGCTGCGTGCACTGTTGACGTAACATAGACGTAGTCACTATACACAGTTACTTCCTGGTCTGCGTGTTTCTTGAGCACGACAATCAGCGCCACTAATTCTGCAGCATGTGCTGAAAAGTGAGACATAGTCTTGCACTCGCCATTACTTCAAATTCCCCATTAGCCATGTGCCTTAGCATAGCGGCGCCTGAATATCTTTGCCCATCAGTTTGATAGATTTTTGAAGAACCATCAATGAAGAGAATCTCCCCGCTGCCAAAGCATTTTCTTTTACCCTCTGGAACTCATCATAGAATTCCTCGTATTTTGAGCAATCAAGTACATGCTCGTCAAGCCAGTGGTTCAGCTACAAAGGTGGCAGGGTTCACTGTTTTACATCTTACTATTTTAATCGCTGGATTCAATATAACTACCTCATAAGCAGAAGCTCTTTGAGACGTCAATGTACCTTTAGGTTTCTCTAGAACAGCAAAGAATGCATGTTCAACAAACAACGCCATGGAACACCCCATTACTATACTGGCAGATTTATCAATAGCAAACGTGGCGGCTGCCAAAGATTGCTCGCAAGGGAAGTGACCCTTCATTAATGGGTCCAAGATACCACTGTAATATGCTAGAGGCTTGTACCCCAATGTAGTTCTCTGCATGAGTACTGCCGTCATAACTGTTCCATTTGTGTGCGAGAATAAAAATAATTCCTCAGAATAATTAGGAATCCCTAAGACTGGAGCTCTGCAAAATGCCTTTTTTAAATCATCAAACCCTTCCTCCATTTCCTCAGTCCATACATACATACAATCTTTTCCTGGCTTTGTTGGGCCTTTTTCAGTGCCTGCAATATGGCCTTGTGTATGAACTAAAATGAAATACCCATGCTCATATATAACTGCACAGTCCCAAAAATTGCTGCATGTGCTTTATCGTGTGCGGTTTTGCAGTTTTCAAAATTGCCTCAGCCGTTTCAGGTGTGACTTTCTTTCCTTCATGCGAAATTAACTGACCTATGTATAACACCTCTTCTTAGCAATACTGCAATTTCTCCATGTCCACTTTGTATCCTTTCTTGGCTGAAATAATGATTAGCTGAACGGAGTCACGTTTGCACTCTTCCTTAGATATACTACAGACCAAAATATCATCTACGTATTGCAAAACAACACTTGGCAAATCAATATTGCTTAAGTCCATCTGTAGGACTCTATTGAAAATCGATGGATACTCACAATACTCTTGTGGTAATCTTGTACTTTTCAGTTTAGTCTAACAGAACGTAAATTATGTCAGATCCTGAGAATCTTTTTGCAACAGGATTGAGAAAAACGCATTTTTCAAATCAATCTCCGTCAAATATGGGGGAATACTACATAAGATTGTCAACGGATTTGGAACTAGAGGAAACTCAGCCTCTACAATTTGATTAATTGGGTGCATGCCTTGAATTAAATGCCACGACCCTCCCTTAGATTTTTTAATAGGGTACACTGCGGTATTGCATGGTGACTCTGACGTCGCTAAAATGCCTTGATCCATCATGGCGGATATCGACTTAAAAATACCTTTGTCTGCCTCTCGAGAGATGGGATACTGCTGTGCTCGAGGTAAAATTGCTCCTGGCTTCAGTCTAATCTTAACTTCTCCAACCCCCTTTAACAGGCCTATGCCGTAAGGGCCCATAGTCCATAGTGAAACTGGCACTTTCGCCATTTCTGAAACAAAAAATGTGGGGCGATGTCGCACTATCATCATTTTTTGTGGAACCTTGCGTCTTTCTGCCCTAACCCAATATGTAATGCTCATTTCGAACACTACTTCGTCATCGGATGGGTCATCTTTAACTAAATCTTCATCAGTGACGTCAGTTAATCTGTAACCCTCTCCAATAGCAATTACTGTACTCCATGATCTGCCATTGTCATCAAATCCTATGAGCATGGTCAAGACCTTTGTACTATAGCTGCTTGTAACTCCAAGGGAAAAATCGGTCCCCCTTCTTCGTCCATGGGAATTTCTGGCCTAAAAAGGTATGCTCACCCACTAAACCGGGCAGCCATGTTAAAAGGAATGCGTACCCCATAATGAAATATTCTGGTTCTAACGGTACTCCTCGTATGGCTATTTGTCCTGTAAATGCCATAATGAATTCATTCACATTTAAATAATGTATTCCAAGCGTTACTTCGTCATTAAATCTCGACCCAATATATTAACTGGTGTCTGTTTTGAATACAACAATGGGACAGACATATCACATTCTCCTATAAAGACAGGCAATTTTTCAGTAAAAGGAACTCTACTTGTAGCTCCTGTGAAACCTTGGGCATTCATGGCATTTCCCTCTCGTATACATGAACAAGTTTCTCCCGTTTCTACCAAAAAAGAAAAGGATTTACCTCCTATCGTGACGTCAACCCTTGGTTCCTCTTGAGGATTTGGCAGTACTGAACACATCAAGTCACCCAGTGAGCTGTCCTATTGTGGGTACATACTTATTCCTCTTCCTGTGGAGTTAATAGCTGTCCTGTGTTTGTGCCCTGCTGTATCTGCATGGGTATGTGCTGTGACTTTGTGGCGGATTCAATGGTGCTTGCTGTGGTTGCAAAGCCTGTTGCATTCTCAGCGCTTGTGTTTGATACACTGTTTGATCTTGGGCAAACCTTTCCCTACTTTGTCAGCCATATTCAGGTGGATAAGCGGACCCCCCTCTTGAGAAGTGCCCATTCTGTACATACCCTTGGCTCCCACATGTTCGTGCTATGTGCCCTGTCATTCCACATGTCCAACATACAGGAGGGAGTCTTCTGACTTGTCCTGCCTGCATGCCCTGGTTATCATTCTGCATAGACTGAAACCCATCTTGGTTACTCTGAAAATTCCCTTGATTATTCTAAAAGCCTCCTCTTCCGCGGAAGTTTCCCCTACCTTGTGGTATAAATCCATTCCCTCCATGATCAAACTGCCTTTGGTTATTGACCTGTGGCAGACCTGCTACTGGCTGCGATCCTGACTCTTCTCCACTAGTTAACACTGCCCCTTCTATAGCATACTCCGATAGCTTCTTCTGAACTAACTTAGCCTCCTCAATCTTCCTACCATCGTCTCTCTTTTGATTTTTCTCCTGCAACAATCTGCAATGATGAACTATTGTTAGCTGTATTTATGGCCATGGTTTTGCTTCCAAACCCACCAGTTTCTTGAGCTGTCTCTGCACCTTGTCTGGTAGCCCTTGACATAATATATGATAGAACACAGGTATAGATTTTCCCCATGGCTCGCGCGTTTCCAAAGACCACTGCTCTTGGAAATTCTGAATGTATACAAGTGGATCCTCCCCTTCCTGCATCTTACATGCCATTATATCGCCCATATCCAACGTATCAGGATATTGTACTCAAAGCGCTTTCCAGACTGCCGCTCTACAATTATTAAATGGTGCCCCGTCATTAGCTGTGTTCTAGGCAGTGACACCTGCGTATCCTGCTCTCGACCAAATGTCATCAGCTCTCTCCCCAAGTATAGCTGCTAGAAGACCCTTAATGTCCCCTATAGCTAGTGTATTGCCTCCTGTTATCCTCTCTAATTCATAAATCCATTTTCCGGCACACAACACCAGACTCAGGAGTTTACACCTTAGATTATCCTTATCCATTTGGGGCCATGGTATATACTGTGGTCTGACTCCTCCTTTTTCTAACAACGGGAACTTCGATATCCCAAAACCGCACTTGTCTCCCATCGTCTGCCTATCCATAGCAGGGACAATGGTTCCACACCATCTTCTTCCCGGTAGTGACCTTAGCATGCTCACATAAGGTGCTGAGTCCCCTCTCACACTTTGGGATCGCCCTTTAAGTCGATCTGGCCACACCAGAGACTCTGGTGTCCTCGGTTTAGGTAGGTCCAGATCTGACCATCTTACTTCCCTGTCTGTCGGAGAACATCCTTCAGGACCACATGCATTAGCGCCCTCCTCACGGAAAGTTTCTCTGTCTTCATCTGACATATCTAGTCCCCAACTAGTGTGGCTTCCCTCTTTCTCATCTCTGTTTAACATTAGTTTGTCCGAAGACAAGGCTCTGTGCTCAAGGCTAAACAAACCTCCCTCTTTGCCTCGTGACTGAGCAACTTCAAATCAATCGTTTTTTTCCTTTATTTTTTTATTCACTCATGGTCCTCATTTCATGATAAACTTTATCATTTTTTTCTCCAATGCTTCTTATATCCAAATCATCCTCTAAATCTGCCTTAGACGGTCATGGCATTGTTTTGTGTGTAGGGAAGAATTCTTCTATTTCTTCCCATGCTAGTACTGGATTCGGTTCCATTAATTCTTTTTCAATGTGATCAATGTTGCATGCCCTTTGCCTTCTCTTTCATTCCATTTCCTTGTCAAACTCTCTTTGTTTCCTTGCTTCCTCGTCGACTTTTTCCTCTTCCTGTTTTTTCACCTCTCTTCTCTTGTTTGCCCTATGCACTTCTTCATCTCTGCGTCTTTGCATTCTTTTATCTCTTAATTTCTGTTCCTCCTCTTCTTCTCATTTCTTTTCTAGCTTATCTCGTTCTTCGATTGCTCTTTGCCTGCTATCATATTTTCTCTGTTCTTCTGCTCTCTCCTGCTTTTTCAATGGTTCATCTTGATACAGTTGTCCTCGTCTTTGTCTACTCTTTCTTTTAGTTTCATCTTCCTTCAATTGTTTCTCTCGTTCTTTGTCTTTCTTATCTTGCTAGTCCTCATTTTCTTTTTTTCTTACTTCCTCAATGCTCTTTCCATCAAGTTTGAGCAATATCTGACCACCCATACATCCGTTCTGTATGAGCGCTACCTTGTCAGTTTTGTCTTTTTCTCCTTTCCATCTTCTTATCTCTCTCTCTATATCTAGAGACATATCTGTTCAATCACTTCTCTCCTTGTCCCGTGGGACTTTAGGGATCACATCTCTTTCTAGAGTCTTTTCTGGACCCTCGTCGCTGTTATGTGCAGGCGACTTATATGTCGGGTTGCTATACCCTGTCGTTGCCTTAAGATCTCGTAAAGGATATAATCCTTCATCCTTTGGATTATCACCATTTGCTTCAGGTGCGGTAGGGGGAGCAGAAGGCTCAGCACGCCCCTCTTAACACTGGTTAAGCATTCAGTCTTCAGGAGGTGGGACTTCCCTTTCCTCCTGGTACATCTTCCAAAGCTCTAAGCAAGCTAACCTCGTTTCTAGCTTCTTTCCCATATATGCTGCGTGCAAGTATGTCGTCATGTGTTGCAAAACTCCTTTAGTCAGTGATCCCACTTGTGGCCATTGGATGAACATCTGCCATGCCCTTGGCCCATTCTGCACTGTACTGTTTGAGCTTGGGTGCGTGTTTTGGCAACTGTCTGCACAAGTGTATAAGCAAAGTTATATCCTCCATCACTACTAGGTTACAATTGACTTTCACTACTTACCGTTATTTTACATAGATAAACGTTTTCCAGAAAAATAATACAATATGAGCGTGCACCAATTGTTGCAGCTCCAAACCTCTATGTCACTTTACTTCAATCTACTTATTCAATGAATATCATCGGTCAACTAATAAATAATTACATTTCAACTCTCAATATTCTCTACCTTAGTCTATTCATATATAATATACAGACAGACAAACTAAAAAACTGGCCAGCCCACATAAATCTTTATCAACGCTCCTCATGACTTTTCCTGCCCCTAATAATGACTCTGATCGGAGCTTGAACTGTCCTTTTTAACGACCCTTGATCGTTTGTAGCTGTAACATTCACCTGGTATCCACGGGGCCGTCACTCAGCCTGTTCTGACCTCTTACGACCTCGAACCCTTCCCTGGAGGCTATTCGACTGGAGACTGGGCCTGAAACACAGGATTGGTAGAGTGTAACTCCCTATTGTCACCGTGTGATATACTGTCATGGTAGTGTGCATCAGCATGTCAGCAATGTCTTGCCATATTTCCTTTCCCCACACTTCCTTTGCATGAATTTTCCATCCATTCTTTTTCCAAGTCGGCAGCCAAACTACCAACCCATTAGCAACAGACCATGGCAACTGCCAGGCTGTAACGCTCACCTGGTATCCACGGGGACGTCAGTCACACTGTTCTGACCTCTTATGACCTCAAACCCTTCCCTGGAGTCTACTCGACTGGAGACTGGGCCTGAAACACAGGATTGGTAGAGTTTAACTCCGTATTGTCTCTGTGTGCTTGAACCCCTTCTTCCCCGGGGTCCAACCCTTCCCTTTGATCCACAGCTCACCTTGTTTTCTTGGATAGTGTGCTCTCCATCCTGCCTTCAGCGCAGGGGCGCGTTGATTGATGCGGGCTCATTGCTGCCTAGTTACTTCACTGGCAAGAGTCCGACAGGTAAGTATAATGAGTCTTTTGAACAGTTCTCTAACTTCATTCCTTTCCTTCCTTAGATGATGGCCGGCGTCCGGGGATGGCGGCGTGCTGCTGAGATGAGTAGCGCTGAAGGTGAGTGAGAGCACTATGCGCGATGCACCCCTTTTGTATTTGCATTGAACTGAGTTATTTTTCTGTGTCTTTTAGGTGCCGCAATGTTTTCAGTGTGGATGCCGGTTATGAAGAACAAATGCGGTGGGTAAGCGCGGTATGCGGCGCCTCTAGATGTTTCCACACTAACCTGGAGTGTCTTTTCCCTCTTGTAGATGGATGAGAAGTTCCGGAGACAGAGTTCCCCCAGAGTGGCTGGGATTCAGGTAAGCGTTTGAAGCTCGTACAGTATTTAAAAATAAGCGAAGATTTCCAGAATGCTTACTAATGCCTTTTTTCTGTTCTCTTCCCTTTTCCTTAGGAAGCAGTGTGCCGGGATGGGAATGACACCGCTGAAGATGCCCGCAGAACAGAAGGAGCGATGACTGATGGGCACAAGCGCCGCAAGGTAAGGCTGTTCCTAAAGGTGTTCTTGGTCTTGCAGGAGATGAGCGCAGAAGAAAGATGCAGGCCTACTGGAGACCGATCCGAACACGGTGAGTGTCACGCTGCAGGTGCAGAAAACGCAAAGCATGTTTCTCAGGGTGTGGCTTAAATAGTCTCTGGGTATCCCAGGTGCCTCTGGGCTGAACCACACCCAAAAGACTAGACCGCACATGCAGTCCGAAATATGTGGGGGCATCCATCTTGTCCCCATTAATGCACTACAAGTCCAATCCCCAATGTTATCCTATGGAAGTGAGTGAGTCTGGTGCCACAAGCGCCAAGTCTGACTCCAAGTGGGTCTTTGGAGGGATGGAGAGGCCCTTGAGGGCCATGTAGGTGATCGTGGCCTGGCTCGAGCCTGACATCTTGGAGGGCTGGGGACATGAGGGGCAGGAATCATGACAGTAGTCTAGGTACGTCCAGTTGGACTTTAGGACAAGTTCCTTCTAAATGTCCTTGACGTAGGATTCCGGGCTTATTATATAGATCGCTCCTCGTCTATATACCTTAAACCATGACGCTCTTCATCTTAAACCATGACGCTCTTTGTCTTAAACCAAAAATAAAATAGCCCAAGCATCCCTCTGTTACCCCTTCTCCGTTATCACTCTTCCCCACTTAGTGCTCATTCAGTTTGCCACCTCACTCAGTCCTACTCACCATTTGCTTTTCGACTTCTGACCCTCAGGATCGCCTACTCCTCAACCAGCCTCTTCAACCTTCGGTCCTCTCAGCTTCCTGTAGAAGTCGGGAAGGGATTCCGCTTGAAAATGAGGGATCCGTCCCACCTGTACTTGCGCTTCATGTTCCTCTAGCTAAATGGCAGAGGACATCTGATATTTCCGGGACCCCGAAGCTTACTACGTTGATGGATTTTTAACCATCCTCTCTCTGCTACCACGTGAACTTGTGTGCCCAACACAAGCCCTTTAAGACGGGTTAACAACACTTTCAGATAGATGGGGAAGCAAAATATACTCAAACATCAATAATCAAACTGACTTAGGAAGTTGGCAAAGTACATCTGTTTTAATATCAATTATCTAAAACGGAGTACAAAGAACATCAACGAACCCGCTCTATCTTCTCACTTAATGCATTTCATACTAAACCCAACATTTATAGTAAAACCTCATCATCACGGACGTCAATCTACGTTGCAAACTACAAAAACCTACTTGGGAAAGTGATAGGCTTACAGGGAACTTCTATGTATACGTTCTATACTTGTCAGGGAAGGTGATTGGGTCTCTATCATCAGGTGCGGCAACTAAGCCCTCCTCTAGTGCAGGTCACTACGAACGTCATCAAATACACAACATCCCATTAGTTATACAAACTATAGGGCTCTTTAGTACGTGGCCCTTCATAATTGGTTGGCACCCTTATACCACTCTGTAATATTCCACCTACGAAAGCAGCACACACAGGCTAACATCCAGGAGCTGGTGGCTGGTCATAACCATAGCTTCCCACCAATTAGCCTGTCATCTATCATCACTCTTGCCTTCTGCCAGTCAATTAAAACTTTGAATCTAGCCTTGAAAATGTTCTCTGCGCTTGAGAATAAGAGGGAGTATAGGCATACTCTTTCTCTTAGTTTCGATACAGCTCATCCCAGTATCTATTTTCATCCATCCACGTGACAACAGACCATGTTTCAGAGTCTTTCTGCATTTAAAACACTATTAAATGATGAACCTCTGATGTCTTCGATGTTCTCACTCCTCATCTCAAACAGGAGTTTGTTCTTTTCACACGTTCTGTAACTACTGCATGAACATTCAGATTCACGGTCAGCTTGACTTCCTGGTGCTGGGCCAACCAAGCCTTTCTTCGATTCACCTCTGAATGTTGATTGCTTTTCCAACTGTGCCAAACTGAAAGCCTTTCTTTTAAATGGATCTAGCTCTGCTAAAATGCATTGTGGAATCATCCTTAGTCCATACATTCCTATGCATATACGTTGGCACATCGGCACAATCAATTCACTACATAGCTAGCCTTTAAGAATAGTTTGTCTACTTGCGTCACTGCATCTGTACACTTGTGAAATGAATTGATATCATCTTCATTATTTCTGTAGCATGAGCATCTTCATCTCGAGCCTGAAATGTTGTTCATCATTAACACCTCCTCCTTTGTTTCTATGGAATGTCTATATTCTTCAACCTCTTCTTCTGAGTACGTCAGCTCTGCATTTCATGACTGCACCGGGCTTCTTCCTTTATGGTTTTTCCCACTTCCTCCAGGATTTCATTAAAATGGCCATCATATTGTTCTGAATGCATATATGGCTTCCTAAATGGGAACCTTACTTCCAGGATTCTTTTCGGTATAGGTATTTTTACTGGCACTGCACGTGTCTCACACTCTGGCTCCAAACATATAGGTAGCATGGGAGAGGAGCTTTGGGTGGGGGTACTTGGCTCCACCTCTACACAGCTATCAGGCACAAGGCAGCTTTCCTTCCCCAACCTCAGGCTTCTTCTCCACTGTTTCCCCAAACCAGCGAGACTGAGAAACAGTTCCCAGCTGAGACACATTGCCACTGAACGGACTCTCCTTTTATACAGTCCTTTTTCCACTAGCAAACAACTGGTTGGGTGAACTGTCCGGCTTCACCATTGGTGCAAATAGTGCTTAAATCATAGGCCTCCCAAGGTAGTTAATCCCCTATTGGTCAGTTTGAATAGGTGTGACAAGACAAGGGGGGGAAGACAGGGGGAGGACGAAACAAACGATCTTACTAAGCCTTGTGTGATTCATACCATGCAAGTGCGGTAACGCAAAGGGCAAGGGGGAGGGAGAGGGTCAGAGCCAGGGGAGGGGGGAAGGTGGAAGTGAATTTAGGGTACAGCATTGCTCTGAGTAAGTGCAGCCATGGCAGCGTGATTCTGGGTAAGTGCAAGGAGGCAGGGGACTATAGGGTTCCAGTTACCGCCCCTAAATGCACGGTGGGCCCGGAGCTTGGTACCCTGTCAGACTCTGAGGGAGCCAGGCACCAGTCAGCACAGCAGAAAGGTAGGCCAGCAGTGAAGAGAGAGAGAAAGAGAAAGAGGCGAAAAGAAAGGTCTTGAGCAGCTTCCGGAAATTCAGATGGTCCGACTCAAGTTTGAGAGGGGTAGAAGGCCATGTCAGAGGGAGGCACCTGCAGAGGAGAGAGATCTGCCCCCCACTCTCTCCCCTCAGAGATTTGGAGGTGGCTGAGGGAAGGGCTTGAGAAGGAAGGTGTTTAGCAAGAGAGAGTTGGATGTAGTGTGGGCTGTGGCCCACAAAAGCCTTGTGGACGATGCAGAGGGTCTTGAACTTGATCCTTGCAGCCACGGGAGCCAGTGCAGAGATTTCAGGGCTGAAGAGATATAGGATCCCTGGACTTGATGCCAAGGACAAGTCTCGCCGTCCTGTTCTGAATTGGTTGAAGAGGGCAGAGAGTAGAGGAAGGCAGATTGAGAAAGAGGCTGTTGCAGTAGTCCAGCCTAGAGAAAACCAGGGCTGTGGAGACAGTGGGCCCCTGGGGGAAAGTGAAAAAAGGAAGAATTCCTCTAAGGAGGTGCAGCTGGTAGTGGGCCTTCTTGGCAAGGTCCGTAATGTGAGGAGAGAAGGAGAGGGTGGAGTCAAAGATGACACCAAGGTTTTATGCCACACAGGAAGACGAAGAAAGAGGGTCCAAGGAGGGCGGCCAGAGCGAAAGAGGGAAAGTAGGAGCAGGGGTCCCAATGAGAAGGATCTCAGTCTTGCCGGCATTAAGGCAGAGTTTGCTGGACGCGCACCACTCTTGAATCGCGGATAGACAGTGAGGAATGAGTGAGAGAGGAGAGGAGGCTGAGGAAAGCCTGAAAAAGAGCTGCGTGTCATCCGCATAACACTAAAAGTTAGAGGAGAAGGTAGAGATAAGGTGGGCCAAAGGGGCCAAGGGAAGCATATTCTTCCGAGAGCAGTCCTATGCCACAGTAGAGCTCGAATCACGAGCCATAAAGTGGACTGTTGTACACCTGAAATACTACCTAACAGGAAGGAAATTCAGACTGATTACCGACCACCTTCGGTTAACATGGATGAGTCTAAGAAAACCTACGAATTCAAGAGCAATGAGGTGGTTTCTCGATCTACAACAGTTTTGCTTCATAGTAGAACATCGGAAGGGAAATGAACAAGGAAATGTGGTTTTTCTAAGACGATTCCCGCACAATGGCTATTGGGAAGCCAGCACCGTAAGGGGAAGGGTACTTGATAAATTGCAGGTAATCATCCCTTCTATCCAAGGGGGAGTCTCACCCTGTGAGGCAAGGGAGGTGAACCTACCCCGCAAGACCCTCCCTAGGGGTTGAAGCAAGAGACTCCCCCTTTGGAGGCAGGGACTCCCGTTCCTGTGAGGAATTCCCTCAGTGAAATATCACAGTTTCATAAACGGGACTGTCTTTAATGAAGAATGGTGTGGCAACTTTATGTTTGGCTGAAGAAGAAACACATGTGGAGCGAGAGGAGCGAAGAGGAGCGACCGAGCGAGCGCCGAGCCCTGCAACTTTCCCCTGTTTAACGCGAGGTACCAGGGGAATCGGGAATAGCGGGAGGTCGCTGTGGAATCATTATATGTGGTAGGAAACAGTACTAAGGACAAAAGAGTAATTATAAAGCTGAATGAAAGGAATTCTAATTAGCGGAGAAAGCGAATAACAAACAACCCTGTAGGGGTCACTTGAAGAGAGAAACTCGTACCATTCTTGAAGATGAAAAAGCAATGACGAAACCAGTTAACAAGGGATATGAGCAATGTATAAAAGAGAGTTTTGAACAGCCCAGGTGGGGAGCCAAAAGAAACTGGAAATTGAAAACTGGAGAAAGTACAACCCAGAAGCGCATAATGAGAAAAACAAGATAAAGCTCACAAGTGAACAAGATAAAAGGACAGACATCCTCAGAGAGAGAGAATCCTTGGCAAGAGAAGCCAAAAAGGGAACTAAGGCAACCATAATTTAGGAAAACGTGAGCAAATAGATTGTGAAGAACATATATGTGATGACAAGAGTGTGCAGAACTATTGGAAGGATAAGCATTCCAAAGATAGGGTCACAGAAAGCATGAGACCCAAGAGATGTTTTGAAGAACTACAAGTGTTTATAAGAGAGACTACCAAAGGAGATTATACAATGAACTATATATGCCAAAAAGGAACCTGTATATTAAAAGACTGTTCACAGAGAAGAGAAGAATAGGAGAAGAAGAGACATTGGGGGTCATACCGAGGTTGGAGGTAAGGGAAAAATGATGCCGGTTAAGGATTACCGGCATCGCTTACTGCTCCAGGCTATTCCGACCTGCCAACCCGCTATTAGCGGCACCATAAATAACGGTGTCTCTAATAGCAGCATGAGCGCGGGCACGCAAGCCTTCATGCCGGCAATACTGGCATGCCGTAAACTGGAGGACATCACAAGTCAAGCAGACATGCAAATACCGGCATCATGAAGACGCTAAAAGTGGATACCGGCATGCCGTAAATACCGGCATCGCGGACCAACCGTAAAATGCCATGTGCAGTGTTCCCAACTGCCACAGGTGCACACCATCAGCACAGGTGGAGGCAATGGAGTCTGGGCCTGTACAAAAGGAGCACACCCACGCACCACACCCCTTTCCATACCAAGATTAATCCAATAGTAGCATCAATACTTCAGCTGGAGGGCATGCTTGCATTGCAACACCAGCAACAACACCAACAGCAACAGCAGGCACCACAGAGGAGACGCAGCAGGAGAAGGAGGGTGAGGCAGGCCCAGCATGCCCCACCAGTGCAGCTAGCGTAACCATGCAGGCAGCCCTCAATCCTATGCATCAGAGCCAGTCCTTTCAACCCAACCCCAGAGCAGAAACACACCCTGTACCGTCTGGACCGGGACACAATCAACACCATCGTGGGCATGATACACGATGACATCGTCAGCCTCATCGAAATACGCACCGCCATCCCCCCTTTACTGAAGGTAGTGTCGCTGCTTCACTTCCTTTCCACAGCCACCTACCAGCACACAGTGGGTCACATGCATGGCATATCACCACCCTTATCCAATTGCATCCTGAAGCAAGTGCTGGATGCCCTCCTCAAGCACACAACGGAATACATATCCCTACCACGGACTCTCCAGGAGATTCTTGAAACAAAAGGTGGTCTCCATGCACTGGCAGGCATGCCAAATTGTATTGGTGTCCTTGACTGCACCCACGTGGAGTCGGAGTCCCAACATGCCATGGAGGTGGTGTACCTCAATCGCAAGCAATACCACTCCAACAAGGTGCAGATAGTATGCGACGCCAGCAAAATCATCACACATTGTTGTGCCCGATATCCCGGATCAACCACAGGAATGCTGCATGTCACCATGGGAAAAATCAGCGCAGAATGCCTAACATTGCAGAGCCTACTGCCAACGCTCCCCATCAGAAAATCCTACAGAACACTACACATCACTAAATGGACACGGACACAGCTGTATGCGTACACAATGCATGAGTAACAAGACGGCAGAGCACACCATGTATCATCTTGAAGATGCAACCCACACCATTATTCCATGGCACAGGACACATTGAGGGCATAAAAATGGCGTGCATGCAACCAGGGACATGTGCATGTGGCCAACGATAATCTGCCGACATGTGTGACTAGTACAGCTGTCCATCATGAATCGACTGACATATACCTTTTTTTTTGCCTCCCATGCAGGTGACAGTGGCTATCCCTTGATGACGTGGCTCCTCACCCCTGCCCGATAACCCACAGAACAGGCACAAGGAGGACTACTATCGATCCCACGCCCGTACCCGTGTGGTCATTGAGCAGATCTTCTGCCTGTTGAGTGCACGGTTTCGCTGCCTTAGCCCCTCGCGTGGGGCACTCCTCTAGAGGCATGAGAAGGTGGCCAAAATGATCATGGCATGTGTCATGCTGCACGACATGTTTATCCAACGCAACGTGCCCCTGCCCCCTGACATTGAACTGCAACCACCTGGTGATGATGAAGGGGATGAAGAAGAAGTGGCTGCACATCATTGCAGTGCCGATGCACAGGAGGGACGTGCTGTGGGTCAGTCAGTGATTGCACAATATTACTGACACACAGGGCTGCAGAGGGTGACATGATAGTTTGACAGAGGGTACTGGGTGTGGGGGTACATGCACACTATACACTGTATATGAATAAATGACAAATGCGCAATGATGAATGTACACTCAGGTCTTGTTTTTGACACAACAGTTGTATTGAAATTAACAACTCCCCTACACACCCTCCCCCCCTTCCCCACCCCTCCCCCCACAACTCCCCCACACACCCTCACCCCCCTCCCCCACAACTCCCCGACACACCCTTACCCCAATCCCCCCACAACTCCCCCACACACCCTCACCTCTCCCCTACCCACACAACTCCCACACACACCCTCACCCCCCTCACCCCACAACTCCCCCACATACCCTCACCCCCCTCGCCCTCCCGCCACAACTCATCCACACACCCTCACCCCCTCCCTCTCCCCCCACAATTCCCCCACATATGTCCCAACAAGTCTCTAATGCCTTCATCAGGCTGGCCAGACTATTCTTTAGCACTCCCTGGACCTGGTGGCGGCATGTCTGGCCGGCGCAGGGTGCGCGATGACCTGCGGAGTGGGCTGGTCTGGGTAGAGCTTGATGAGGATGGTGTGGCCGCCTGCTCTAATTGGGTTGCCGGACGTTCCGACTCCATGGCATCGGCTATGCGGCTGAGTAACTGCCGCAGGGCGGATACCTCCTGGCACAGGCAGCTAGTATTCTCTGCAAATATCTTGCCCATGGAGACGGTGTTGTCAGTGATTGTCTTGCCTAGAGAGGCAATGTTCTCCCGCCACTCCTGCCTTGCCTGGGCGTTGTCCTCGACAAACTGCTCCACAAGGGCAGTCAGCTGCTCATAACGCTGCGGCCCTGCGGGTGCACCTGTGGAGGTGGACGGTGCCTAAATCACATGTTCAGCCTCACTGCTCTCCACTATGGGACTAATGGCATCTTGAATTAACTACCCCCCCAGACTGCTCCGGGGTGGTGCTGTGGTCTGACTCAAGAGATGTGATCTGGGGAGATGGCAGTGGACTGGGCGTGTGGGGCAGTTCTGAGGAATTGTCCACCACGGGCACCCATACCTCTTCCTGTGCCTCCTCCTCAGCCTGGGGTGCTGTGGAGCCTCGGCTGTTTCCTGTGGCTGTGCGACAGGTGTTGGCGCTTCCGCCTCAACGGCCCTTGGCAGCACCAGTGCCCTGGCAACTTGAGGTTGTTTCAATGGTGGTGCACGGCGGCCCTTGGGTTGGCCCTTCGAGGTGGAAGGCCGGTTGGCCTCATCCCGGGCCCTCTTTCGGGGTGTGGTTTGCTGTGGGGTTGAGTCCTGGGCATTGCTGTCATGGTCTGAGCCTGCGGGGGTCGAAGAGAGGGACGGCATGAGTGATGGTTTGATAGGCATCATACATACATTTGTACAATTGATCATCTACACTATCGAGGGTAATATGCATTTGAGTTTGGATGATCACGTTGTTCGATACATGAGTGGGTGATGCAGGCATACGTCGGGGTCACTCATGTTGGGGAACACGTATGGTATGGGACATGCATATTTGTTGGGGCCTGCATGCAGTGTGATTTATGGCATTTACATCTTTGTGTGGTATGTGTCAGGTACGGCATTGCCTTGCTGCAGGCATCTGCATGTGTCTGTGCTGCGTACGACGACTATGCTGGGAATGTGTGTGTGTTGAGCCATGGCTTGCCTCTTTGGACAGACATATTGGTGGACTTTCATCAGTCTCTGCATTACAGTTTTTTCTTAGGACACTCACCTCCATCCGCCGATGTTGTGGTGCCACACTCCATGTCTCCAACACCTTCTATGCCCTCTGTGCCTATCAGGCTAGCACAGATGTCCTCCCATGGGGCCAGCTTGATGGGGGAGCTAGCTTCTCCGCCTATTGCCACTGCCTGGCTCCTGTTGGCAGAGAGTATATTGCGTACTCGTAGCCGCAAGTCGTCCCACAGCTTCCTGCAGTCTTTTATGGTGCGTGGGGTGTTCACAACTGCGCTTACTTTCTAAACCACAAGTAACCAGATCTCTTTCTTGCGAATAATGGCCTCCCTCTTCATGCTCTGGGCGAACACGATGTCAGCATGTTCCTGCAGGGTCTCAGCTAGCATGGCCAGCTCATCTTCATTGAAGCGCTCCTTGCGCTGGCGGGCGGCGCCCTTCTTAAGAGCATTAGGCATTGTGGTGTGTTAGATGATGAGTTTCCACAAACAGCAGAGTTCCACAGGTCCTGTGTGCTGAGGATAGCAATGGATTGTGTTTTTAAAGATGGCCGCTGTGCTCCTTCCCGTTCCTGTGCGATTACGCTACTTCTGGTTCCGCTTATTTACAGTGACTGTTATTAGCGGTCACCGCTAATAGCGGTGACTGCTATTAGCGGTGGCCGCTAATGCTGCATTGGGTCATGCCGGTAGTGCAATCTGCACTATGCATGATGCCGCTAAAGGCCTTTTTTGGGCCTTTTACGGCATGGCAGTAATGCCTTTACTGGCATGGCGCAAAGCTTGTGCCCGCGAAGTCGGAATAGCCCTCTATTAACGGGCTCTTGACTACACGGACACGCTATTTGCGCTATGCCGGTAAGGACATTTACTTACCTCCAACCTCAGAATGACCCCCATTCTCTTGGCCTAATTACTTTAGTTATAATTAGTGGTAGGATCAGGTAGAGTTAGTTTGGACGTAGGACATATTTACTTTGGACTTCCTGACATTTGACAAGACCCTTTAGTTCCTTCAGATAGGTAGGGTATTCTCTTTAGCCAAAGGGAGATATAGGCATTATTCTCATAATTTCTATTAAAGGAGTACACAATATCTCCAACATGTCTCACTCCGTCTTCCGACCCACCACAGTTCCTAATGTATAACCATAGAGGATAGGAGTGTGGAGCTTGGAGGTTTTTTCTTTTCCTGTTAAGAAAAAGCAAAATACGAAGGAGGGTTGTCATGGTAATTTTGAGTCATGTAAATCTGTATTGTTGGCATTTAATAGAAAGGAAGACTGAATCTTTGTAACATGATTAATTATTTGTTATAGTTTCATGACAAATTCGGTGAGTAAATGGTTATATGACAGTTTAAGATTATGCTCATTTGTCATATTAATGTTTTTTCTTTTGCCTTTTTTAAATACAAAATACTGTTATTTTTGCAATAGCAAAGACAATAAAAAGTAAATCAGGCAAAAAATACTGTGCAAATCTCACACGCAAACATCGGCCGCGTTCTTCCGAACTACACTCATTTGAAGCTATCTTTCCCTCCACCTTCTACTAACCTCCCACTGTGAGAAACCAAAGGGTGTCTCAATACTAGTCACCGGGAATCTCTCGCTCAGGTGGCCAGGGCACGGCCATCACCTTTGAATCCAGACCCTGGGGGTGGACCAGTGCGGGAGAATGTTATGTTATGTTATCTGTTTCATACCCCCAAGGGTACAACGCAACTAACACCTGAAGGCAACTTGGCGCTACCAAACTTTAAGCACAACTACATCAGCATAACGGCAGCTCTCAGAAAAGCAAGATTTTTAGTAAACAGCGAAACTGCAGATGGGCCACTGTGGCATGCAGTGTGATAGGGAGAGCATTCCATATTTTAGCAGCTAACACCGAAAAGGAACATCCACCAATTCTGACGTAGCGAAATCTTGGTACTGAAATAAGGAATCTGTCTTTGATATATGATATGATATGATATGGCATTTATGATATATGATATGATATGATATGGCATTTATAACACGCCTATACACAAGTGTTTCAAGGCGTGACGAGGCAAGGGAGGGGGAACAAAAAAGGGATGACAGACAACAATCTTACTAGGCCAGGTGTGATTCAGATCGCGCAAGTGTATGGGAAGGGGGAAAGGGAAAAGTGCGAGGCGGAAGGGAGAAGGGAAAGTGCAATACATGGGATAGTAGAATAAATACGATAAATAAAAACGGCCAGCTGGTGGCAAGTGCAAGGCAAGTGCAGACATAAGTGCTGGTAGGGGGACTGTAGGGAGACAGAAAACAGTCCCCAGGTGCAGGGGTTGCCGGGGAGGCAGTGCAGGTGTGCAACTGGTGGGGCCTGGGCCCGGGATCAGGAAGGGTGGCCAGGTAACCAGTGCAGTTTCAGCCAGGAATTCAGCAGGGTAGAGAGGGAGAGAAAGCAGAAGCCAAGAGGAAGGTTTTGAGGTGGTTCCGGAACCGGAGATGGTTCTCCTCAAGTTTCAGGAAGGCATGAAGGCTGTTCCAGAGGGAGGCCCCTGCCGAAGAGAGAGATCTACCACCAACTCGTTGCTTAGAAAAGCGACTGACCCTGAGGGAGATGGAGGCAGATGAGCGAAGAGCTTGAGAAGGAAGATATTTGGGAAGAGAGAGTTGAAGGTATTTCAGCCCCTGGCCCCAGAAGGCCTTGTGGACAATGCAGAGGGTTTTGAACTTAATCCTCGCAGCCACTGGGAGCAAGTGCAGAGATTTCAGTCCTGGGCTTGAGGCCAAGGACAAGTCTCGCAGTCCTGTTCTGGATAAGTTTCAGAGGGCGGAGAGTAGAGGCAGGCAAATTTAGATGAACAAGTTACTTCTTACCTTGTAACGTTCTTTCGATGGGATGTTCCTCCGACGTATTCCTTATCTTAGATAGCTCTTTCCAGCTTTGCTGGCCTCAGAAATGTTTTCTCTCTAGAGGGGGCTGCGCGTCGACGTCCGCCGAGTCGATGTCCCTCAACAGCCGCCGTATCGACGTCGACGTCATCCTGCCTATAAAGGCCGCGTGCAGCGTCCGTTGCTCAGTTCCGTTTTGTAGCCCACAATAATTCTTTCTGGACTAGACTAATCACCCTGAAGGAGCGTAAGCTGCAACAACAAGGGAAGTAGTACTGCAGGGATGGATGGGAGGGTCGATAAGGAATACGTCGGAGGAACATCCCATCGAAAGAACGTTACAAGGTAAGAAGTAACTTGTTCTTCGAAGGGATTGTGTCCTCCGACGTATTCCTTATCTTAGATAGGCTCCCATAGCAGTATTCTGTTATTGGAGGTGGGAGTACTGACTTCATGCTTCCTCTTATTGATGAATAGAGTGCAATAATGCCCTTCCAAACCTAGTTTCCTGACTGGAGGAGGAATCCAAGTTGTAAAACCGTGTAAAGGTATGGACGGACGACCATGTGGCAGCCACGCATATGTCTCGAACCGGCACTCCTCTTTTGAGGGCCGATGAAGCTGCGATACCTCTGTTCGAATGAGCCCTAAGATTTTGAGGGGGCTCTTTTCCTGCCAGTTTATAAAATTCCAAAATGGCTAAAATAATCCATCTGGAAATGGTCTGCTTAGTTATCGGTAGCCCCAGCTTGTGACCTGCGTAGCTTACAAACAGCTGGTCTGCTTGTCTTATCCTAGCCAGTCTACTAATGTAAAAACTTAAAGCCCTTCTTGGGTCCAGCCTGTGTAACCTCTCTTCCTCTTTCCCCGGATGGGGAGGAGGATAGAAAGATGGAAGGGTAATCTTCTGTGTGATATGAAATTCAGAAACCACCTTTGGGAGGAAATTAGGCTACACTTGCAGAACAACTTTGTCTTTGTGAAAGATTGTATGAGGGGGTTTACAAGAAAGAGCTTGTAACTCGCTCACCCTTCTAGCAGATGTAAGTGCTACTAATAAAACAGTCTTAAGGGTAAGAAACCTTAACGAACAAGAGTGGAGTGGTTCGAAAGGTGTGCCCATCCGGAAAGTTAGGACTAAATTTAAATCCCATAGGGGAACCTGGAATGGTCTTGGGGGATAAACGTTAGTTAACCCCTTTAGAAACTGTATTACCAAGGGGAACTTGAAATAGGATGGTTCTTCCGCAGTGCGATTAAAGATGGATAGCGCTGCGAGATAGCCCTTGATGGTGCCAACTTGAAGGCCTGAATTTGCTAAATAAAGTAGGAAGGACAAAACCATTGGTGTACCACATGAAAAGGGATCGGTATTCTTTTCCCTACACCAGCTGCAAAATATGTTCCAATGGCAGCGGTATAAAGATTTTGTTGCTGGCCTTCTTGCCGAAAGCAACACCTCCATAACGTCATCAGGGAGGTCCCAATCCTTGTACCTCAGCCTTTCAGAAGCCAAGCGTGAAGGTTGAGGGTTTTGATGTCTGGATGGAGAACCTGACCTCCCTTCTGTGAGAGCAGATTCTCTCTGAGTGGAAGTCGAATTGGAGGGCAGATGGACAAGTCTAGAAGGTCCGGGTACCACGTTCTCCTGGCCCAATCAGGGGCAATTAGGATCATGGTTTTTCGGAATCTTCTCAACCTCCTGATCATTTGAGGAATGACAGGGACTGGTGGAAATGCGTACAGGAGTGGAAACTCCCAGTCCACTATGAACGCGTCTCCCAGAGCTCCTCTCGGGGGAAATTCCCTTGAACAGAACAGATTGCACTTCCTGTTGACACTGGTGGCGAACAGATCCATCTGAGGGGTTCCCCAAAGGGCGAATATCTCTTGAAGGACTTCCTGAGCTAGTTCTCACTCGTGGGAGACTATGCTCTGCCTGCTCAGAGTGTCCGCTGTCAAGTTCTTCTCTCCGGCTAGGTGAACTGCCGATAGAGAGATTCCTTCTTGGATTGCCCAAAACCAGAGCTGCATCGCCTCTCTGCACAGTGGTAGTGATCCTACGCCTCCTCTTTTGTTGAGGTAATGCATGGCCACGGTGTTGTCCGTCATTATCAGGACATTCTTTCCTTGTACAGATGGCAGAAAAGCCTTCAGCGCAAGTCTGATGGCCCTCAGCTCTAACAGGTTGATATGTAGTCTGGACTCCGATGGAGACCAATGACCGCTGATCGGCAAGTCGTTGGCGTGGGCTCCCCACCCTGTAAGTGAGGCATCCGTGACTACTGTTATCTCCGGCAAAGGTTGCCAAAACTGCTCTCCTTTCAGAATGTTCTCCTGACAGGCCCACCACTGAAGGTCTCGAGCCACCCTGTCGGGAACCTGAAGAAGATCTGTCATTCTCCCTGAGAATTGTGACCACTGAGTTCTCAGTGCCCACTGGAGAGATCTCATTCTCAGGCGAGCCTCTGGCACTAGGAAAATGCAGGATGCCATGAGGCCTAGCAACCTCAAAAAGTCGAAGGCTGGGAGACGTTGGGCATTTTGAAACTTGGTGACCATCTGTAGAATATCTTGAGCCCTCACCTCTGGTGGCGAGGCTTTTCCCAGGGAAGTGTCCAGGATCGCTCCGATCAGCTGGAGTCTCTGCGATGGTATCATTTGTGACTTCTTTAAATTGAGGGAGAAGCCCAGTCTGTGAAGGGAGTGGCAAACATAATCTAGCTGGATCTGAGCTTGTTCTGAAGATACAGCTCTGATCAACCAATCGTCCAGGTAGGGGTAGACGTGAATCTCTTCCCTCCTTCGACTTGCAGCCACTACCGACATTAACTTGGTGAAGACCCTCGGGCGGAGGTCAGCCCAAATGGCAGAACTCGAAATTGATAATGAGAGTTGCCAATTGCGAACCTCAGGTATTTCCTGTGTTTGAGATGGATTGGCACATGGAAATAAGCATCCTGAAGGTCCAGAGATACCAACCAGTCCTGGAACTGAAGGGCCTGAAGGATCTGAGAGAGAGTTACCATCTTGAATTTGTCTTTCCTGAGGAATTTGTTAAATTCCCGCAAGTCCAAGATGGGTCTCAGTCCTCCGTCTTTCTTTGGTATGAGAAAGTAAGGGGAGTACCAGCCCTTGTTCCTCTCCGCTACAGGTACCGGTTCTATGGCACCTTTCTCTAGCAGGTCTAAAATTTCCTGCAAGAGGAGCGGATCTGGAGCTTTTTGAGAGCTGATCCCCGGTGGATGACTCTGAGGTATGCGTAGGAGAGGCTGGCAGTAACCTTGTGCAACTGTCTCCAATGCCCAAGCATCTGACGTGATAGCCTGCCATTCCGCCAGATGTTGAGTTAACCTGCCTCCTACAGGTGTCTTGTGAGGGAAGGCCTCAGAGTGGTTTAGGGGCGGCTGATCCAGATGCCGATGGTAAAGAGGCACTTGCTGTTGCTGCGGCTTTTGAATATCTACCCGGTCCACCTCGGGTAGTTCTTCTTTGTCCCCTTTGAGCCGGTCGTCCTCTACCTCTTCCGAATGAGGAGTAGAAGCGAGGTTCCTGTGGGACGAAAAGGTGTCTGACGGATTGTAGCGCCTAGGGATTTTGCTGCTGCCTTTGATGTTTGCAGTTTTTCTAAACTGTCATCCGCCTTTTTCCCAAACAAAGAAAAGCCATCAAATGGCATGTTCAAGAGCCTGGCTTGCACATCTGGGGCAAAACCAGACTTTCTCAACCAAGCAAATCTCCTGGTTGTTGTACTTGCCGCCATTGCTCTGCTGATACTGTCAGCCGAGTCAATGCCCGTCTGGAGGGATTCGCACATAGCGTCTTTACCGTCCCTTATGATATTTAGGAACGCCTCCCTTTCTTCTCCCTCCGGGATGCAGTCAGCCGCTGTAGAAGCACACTCCCAAAGTGTATGGCTAAATCTAGCAAGGGTACAAGTAGCATTAATATATTTTTACGCCATGCTACATGCCGAAAAGACTTTCTTAGCCATAGCATCGTATTTCTTATCGTATCTGTCCTGTGGGACGGTAGGGTAAGCAGTCTTGATGTCAGTAAAAGATGCTGCCTGTACCACCAGACTTTCTGGGGATGGGTGTTTGGACAAAAACTCTGGGTCTGCAGAAGATACCCTGTATTTAGAAGACAGTTTTTTATTTACTGCCGGGACGACATCTGGGGTTTCCCAGTTCGTCATTATTTTTCTTTGAAGAGCTTTATGAAAAGGTACTACAGGATCCTCCTGTGGACCTTTATCAAGAATATCCGTGAGGTCATCCTGTTGGAAAGCCGGTGAAGGTGTTGACCACCCCATAAATTCTGTAATCCTGCCCCTTAAGGCTCTATAAGGGGTTTCAGCATGCTCCCCCGGGTCTGGCCTAGCGAACTCCACCTCTGGGGAAGTGTCTAAACCACTTGCCTCATGTAAGGAATCATGGAGTTCCTTTAATCTGCGTTCCTCTGAGGATAACTCCTCTTGAACTGGGGTTGCAGATCCCTGCAACTCAAATGGCTCTTCTTGATCAGACAGTTCTCCCTCTTCCATAATTGAAGACATTGTTCTCAATTGGTCTGAGCTCACAAAGGGTGTGAAACCCATCTCCAAGGCAGAGGGTGCCAAACTTGTCGTAATCGGCCTCGAAAACGTCGATGTCGTCAACGCGGATGTCGAAGGCTTCGAAAGTGGCATCGAAAACAAAGGTGGAGACCTCGAGGTCTTCGATAGAATCGGAATTCTGCTCGAGGATATCGACAATCTCGACGACATCGAAGACCTGGGAATAGCCACTGGGTGCGCCGCAACCGTGACTTTCCTTGGCGTCGACGCCGGTGTTGAGGATGGCGTCGAGTCGACAGACCCGTGTGTCAAAGGTCCCTTCGACAACGGCGTTGAAGACACCGACCTCGGCGTCGACGGAACCTTCGTCGACGGCGTCCACGGAACCTTCGAAGAAGGATTCGAGGTCTTTGCTTTACTCAAGGGTTCGTGACGCGCTCGAGAAGCTTCCTTCGCCGGGTGCTGCGACTCGCAGCGTTTTGGACCTTCGGGTCTTTCGACCAGAGCATCGCTCTCGGCAGTCTTCGAGGGGTTCGAGGCCGCTTTCGCGAAGACGCTCATCATATTTTTTCGGATTTCCTCCCATTCAGCCCGGGAACTATGCTTCGTGGGGCAAGGGATTCTCTTAGGTGAAACAGAGGAAGAGGAGGACGAAGAAGGGGATCTTCGGCGTCTCCTTTCCAGGTGCTTCGATCTCGAAGAGTGATGGGACCCGCTTCGAGACCTGGAGCGCGAATGGTGACGAGGAGACGAATGTCTCGACTTCGTCGAGGAAGAAGAAACTTTAGAAGTCTTACCTTTTTCCAGCTTCCCCCTACGCTCCTTCAGGGCTTTAGCTGTCATGGACATACAGTCCTCACACTCCGAACAATGGTGTTCAGCTCCCAAACACCACAGACAGACCCTGTGAGGGTCCGTTAGCGACATCTTTTTTCCACAGTCTCGGCATTTTTTAAAGCCGGACCGAGGGGTCGTCGGTTCAGACGAGGAAGCCATCGAGTATGGATCGAATATCTCGAGGAAAATGGAATAATATATCTACGAAACTAAGCAACGATATTCCGAGGCACTGAGTAAGCGCAGAAAAACAGAACTGAGCAACGGACGCTGCGCGCGGCCTTTATAGGCAGGATGACGTCGACGTCGATACGGCGGCTGTCGAGGGACATCGACTCGGCGGACGTCGACGCGCAGCACCCTCTAGAGAGAAATAATTTCCGAGGCCAGCAAAGCTGGAAAGAGATATCTAAGATAAGGAATACGTCGGAGGACACAATCCCTTCGAAAGAGGCTGTTACAATAGTCCAGCCTTGAGAGAACCAGGGCTCTGAAGACGGTGAGCTTCTGGGGGATGGAGAGGAAAGGAAGAATACCTCTGAGGAGGTGCAGCTGGTAGTGGGACTTCTTAGAGACGTCAGAGATGTGAGGTGAGAAGGAGAGTGTGGAGTCGAAGATGACCCTGAGGTTTTTAGCCTTGCAGGTGGGAGCAGGAAGAGGGCCAAGAGAGGCCAGAGAGATGCAGGGAAGGAGGAAGTGTGTGTGCCGATGAGTAGAATCTCAGTCTTACTAGCATTAAGGCAGAGGTCATTGGCGGCACACCACTCCTGGATAGCAGACAGACAGTCAGAAATGAGGAAGGAGAGGAGGAGGCTGAGGGTAGCCTGAAAATGAGCATCATCCGCATAGCACTGATAGTTGGGGCAGAGGGCGGCGATGCCGTGGGCAAGGAGTGCCAGGTACTAGTTGAACAGCCAGGGAGAGAGGTTAGATCCCTGTGGAACACCACAGGTAGAGAAAAAGATATCAGAGAGAAAGGACCCAAGTTGGACCTGGGAGGGTCGGTCGGAGAGGAAAGAAGTCAGCCACGCCAGAGCCTGACCGGTGATATCCCAGGTTATCACGGAGACGGTTGAGCAGGATGGCATGGTTGACAGTGTCAAAGGCAGAAGAGAGATCGAGCAAGATGAGGACGCTGTCATGACCCTTGCCCCTGGCCCTCACTGGCAAGTCAGCCTTCCAGTTAGGGCCAGGTCAAAGGCCTTAAAACCTCATCCAAGACTCTCTTGGAGTCAGTCCTGGCGCCTTTGGCGCCAGGCTCATAACCATCATGAAGACCAACATTAGAATGGGACTATTTACTTGGGACTATTTAACTTGGGGGGGTTCAGCCAACATGGAGGCACACACATAGCTCAGTTACATGGAACTGAGCTATGCGGTCTAGTCTTTTGGGTGTGCAGGCCTGCGACTACTTAACCTGGACTACTTTGGGTGTGGCAGGCCTGAGACTATTTTACCTGGACTACTTTACCTGAGACTATTTAAACCGCACCCAAACAGCAGAACATGCTTTGCGTTATTCTGCTGTGGGCAGCGTAACGCTCACCGTGTCCAGTTCTTTGATGCCAGCTTACCTGAAACCAAGGACCTGCAGAGAGAGAAAGAACACTACGAAACTTACCTGGAACAGTATCCTGTCTTCAATCCATCGCTCACTCACCTGAAGGTACGAACGCCATAATCCGGCACTGCATGCATCCTGGAATACCATAACCTGGAAAGAGGAGAAAGAAAGGCAGCATTAGTAAGCGTTTACTCACGTTTCCTCCCGAATGAAGAAAGCCACACAATTTTACCTGGGTAGTCATCTCCTGGTCAGTATCATTGCTGGAACATTACGGCGTTTGGCGAGGAACATCGCAAACGGCAAGGAGAGAAAAGACACAGGTTAGCAATATAAAAGGCGAAACAACGCTGCGCATCGCGCATTACTCACCGGACAGCATCGCACACACCACGCTTTCACCTACCGGCCCATGCTCATCTTCAAACTGCATGACAACACCAAAATACCTTTCCATACCTAAAAGGAAAGAAGCAAGACATTATTATTCGAACTAAGAGGAACATAAGAACTGCATATAAAGACTGTAAAGCAGCAAACCTACCGAGTCGCAGCAGGCCTCGGGGGCTTGCACCTGTGAAGTAACTTGGTCGATGCTCGCCCCCACATCTACGCGCCCCTGCCACGAGGAGCAGAACGGAGAATCCAGCTTTTACAATATTAAGGTGAGGAGAAGACCCAGGGGGGAGGAAGGAATTGAGGCCAGGGGAGGTGGGAAAACATAAAGACAATCTGGTATTTAATCCAGCTCTCCTATGACTGGGAGAGGGTTCGAGAGTGCAAATTATCCAACCAGGGCTGGTGGTGTCCCCGTGGATATCAGGTGAGCATAACAGACGCGCAGGGTGTTGGAGTCAAGGCTGGAGAGCAGGTCTTCACGGATATTCAGGAGAGCAGTTTCCATGCTTCTGGCAGCTCTGAAGCCAGACTGATGGTCATGAAGACAACCAACAGATTTGGTGTGAAGATTTAGCTGGGAGATGGCCAGTTTCTCCAGGAGCTTGCCCAGGAAGGGAGTGATGGAGATTGGGCGATAGTTAGCCGGGCAGGAGGGGTCGGCAGAGGGTTTCTTAAGAAGAGGGTGCACGGACAAGGGAGTGCTTCAGGGGGGATGGGAAGGCTCCCGTGGCGAAGGAGTGATTGCAGAAATCAGCCAGGGCAGGAGCCAAGGAGTCGATGTGGTCCTTGATAGTTTTGGAGGAACAGGGGTGAACCTGTTTCGACATGACTTTCATGGATCAGACTTGTCTAGAAACCTCGTCTGCAGAGATAAGGGGAAAGGTAGAGAAGGAGGGAGGGGGGGTGGCTAAAGATGGGCCAGAGGAAGAGCACGGAATAGAGGGAGGGAGGGAGGGAGAGAGGGAGGCGATAGGAGGAGAGTGAGGACAGGATGTCCTGAGTTTTTGAAATGAAGTGAGAAGCCAGTGCCATGCAGAGAGCCTGGGAAAGGACAGGAGAGGTAGAGATTGCAGCAGGATTGGCCAGTTCCTTACAGATTTTAAAGAGTTCAGCCAAGTTGTTAGATGCCGCAGAGATGCAGGCTTGGATATGAGCTCTCTCCTTGGTGAGGACGGAGAGCCTGTATTGCCTTTGCAGCAGGCAGCAGGCCAGTTTGTCAGAGGATGAGCATGAAGCACGCCATTTCCTCTCGGCCACCCACTTGCGTTTTAGGGTGACATGGTCTGAGTCAAACCAGGAGTTACACTTGGCTTTGGGCTTCAGGCGGTTTCTCATGACAGAATATCAAGAGTATCAGATATAGAAGAGTGAAGCGTGGAGAGGGCTGTGTCAGGGTGAGAGCCAGCCAAAGGGGGACGAGGGGGTGAGAAGGTGGCGGCGAAAGCCTCAACTGATACGCGCTTCATGGATCGGATGACCGAGAAGGTGAGTGGCAGTGATGGAGGTGGCTTGGCCTGAGGGGTAGGGAGGGTGAGGTGGGAGGATAGGAGAAAGTGATCACTCCAGAAGAGAGGAGAGGATAGGAGAGAGGGACAGAGAGGGGAAGGTCTGAGGAGATCCGGACATCGAGAGTGTGCCCTGCTGAATGAGTCGGGCCAGAGGGAAGAATGGTGAGTGAGAGAGAGTCGCAGAGGTCGTGAAAGAGTCCAGAGGAGGGACAGGAGGCATCCAGGTGGATGTTGAAGTCTCCAAGAAGGAGGAGTTGAGTGGTTGAGGCCAGACGTGAGGAGGAGAGGTCCGCCCACTCAGAGAGGAAGGAAGAAATCTGACCAGATGGCCGATAGATAGTAGCCACAGTAAGGGAATGGCTAGGGGAGAGAGAGAGCCTAGAGACCAGGCATTCAAAAGAGGAGTAGGTCTGCGTAAGAGTGACAGAGGCAGGAATCCACTCAGGGAAGATAAGGGGTACACCCCCATCAGAGCGGTTGGGACTGGGCGTGGAGAGGATCTTGTAGCTGTCAGGTAGGAGCGTGTCAAAGCTTGTGACAGAGCTGGCCGTGAACCATGTCTCAGTGAGACCGAGGACATCGAGGTCAAGTTCTTCAAGAAAGCGGCAGATATCAGAGGAATGTTTGACAGCAGAGCGAGAGTTGAGAGTGGCAATGTGGAGTAGGTTTCCATCCTTGAAGGACTTCCGGGGAGGCGTACAGATCAGAGGTACACCCTGCGGAGGTGTAGAAGGAGCCCGAGAGGGGGCAGAGAGCGAAGGGGAAGGCAAGGTAGCCAAAGAATGGGGAGGGGGAACAGCCGGAGAGGAAAGGAAGTTGATGAGGCGCAGGAAGCGTCTATCAAAGAGGTGAAAGTTGGCCTGAGGGCCTTGGACCAAGACAGTCCCATTAGAGTAAACATTTATGATGACCTTAGAGGAATGGAAGGAGGTCAGGAGGGCATCCCAATGGGTGCCACCATTAATGGGAGAAGAGGAGAAATGAGAGAGTACAGAGACCATATGAAGGGTCCATAAGTCAGGTGAAGGCACAACAAAGAGGATGTGGGTGAGAGTTTCCTTGGAGGAGGCACTGATGTAGGTGTCAGCGATAGGGAGGCCTGGGTTGGAGACTAGGATGTCCTTTTTAAACTTCTTCCTACCAGATTTAGTGAGGAGAGCAGAATAGTCAATAGAGAAGCAGTTGGAGAAGATAGGAGAGACAGAGAGCACCATACAGTAGGTGGGAGAGGAGGGAGTGGAAGGAGAAGGGGAGACACTTGCAAGAGTAGGCAGACAAGATAGCGAGCGGCAACCAAGTTGCGCAATAGGACAGACTCTCAGGGTTAAAGAGCTCACAACTGCTCAACTTTAGAATCGCTGAGAAGCCACCTAAGTTTGAGAATCCTGAAAGGGGAGAAAGAGGCCTAGTTTTCAGAGTGCAAAAGTTTAAATACTGATACAAAAGGGCCGGAGGGAGAGGCAGGGTACATAGGGACGGAACTTGAGCTGCAAATAGTCTGGACCCACCGAATAGAAGGCACGATGAACTAGGCACATAGCTTTAAAATGCACCCGTTTGGCCACACAGAGCCAATGGAGAGCACAGAGGAGCGGGGGAATGTGCTCTCTAAAGGGAGCATTAGTGGCCAACCGTGCCGCAGCATTTTGCAGAATCTGCAGGCGGTGGAATAAAAACAGAGGTTGTGCTAGATACAATGGGTTACAATGGACCAGAGATGCAACAACTAAGGCACGAAAGTGCTGAGGGATGAACTGCAGCACCTTTTTCAGAATATTTAGCTGGAAATGGCTGGCATGGCAGACTGCACCAATCTCAGTAGCCATAGACAGGGAGGCTGAGAATTTAACACCTAGATTTCTGATCGCTGCAACAGGAAAAGGGAAGCGTCCAATCGACAGCAGCCAAAAACAGGGAGTCCAGAAAGAAAATGAGGACCTAGAGCCAACCACCATGACCTCGGATTTGCCTCCATTCAGTTTGAGACAGATGCAACCCATCTATCTTCCCACAGCCTACAGACAGTCCTTTAACTGTGTGGTCTGGGAGGGATGAAGCAGATCAAGGCGCACTATGATCTGTGTGTCATCCGCGTACGAATAACATCTAAAGCTGTGGGTGCGGATAAGAGCAACTAACTGCTGGATACACATATTAAGGTAGGAGAGAGAGCAGAGCCTTGAGGAACACCAGAGGCCAAAGGAGCCAAAGGAGCACAGGGAGCACAAAGAGAGCATAAAGGGTGAAGAGACACCGACTGGAAGTGATCAGAGTGGAATGAACCAAACCAAGATAGAACAGTACCCGAGATCCCAGCAGCCGAGAGTCGACTAAGAAGGAGGGAGTGGTCCACGGTGGCAAAGGCCCCAGACATATCCAAAAGAATCAGCGCTGCCACTCCACACTGATCAGAGATAAGTGTCAAATCATCCAACACAGAGACCAATACTGACTCTGTACCTCTTTATGACCGGAACCCTGATTGAAAGGCATCAAAAAGACCCGATTCTTCACAGAATCTCCCAAGCAGGGGTGCAACGAGGGACTCCAGCGACTTCATGAAGAAAGGAAAGAGCAATATCGGATGGAAATTTGCAGGATTTAAGGGGTCAAGGGACGGCTTCTTTAACAATGGAATAACCAAGCATGCTTTAGATCCGAAGGAGTCATGCATATAGAGCAGGATCGGTTGATGGCCGATACAACATAAGTGACAATAGATGGGAGGATTTCTTTCACAATATGCAACATAATAACATCCGTTGGTGAGGAGGATTTTTTTCTGGGTCTACCAGAATCTCCGTAGTGGAGAAAAGAGGGAACAAGTCCCATACAGGAGCCAGGGCGGCAGGGGTCTCCTGAAGCATCGGGATGGGCGAGGGGACTGCAGGTTCACTAGTCCCACGCCTAGACTGTCTGATATGATCATGAATATCAACAATCTTGTGGATAAAGAAATCTGCCAAAGAGTTACATAGGTTCTGAGAAGGAGGAACACCTGAAAAAAGAGGAATGTTAGAGGACAGGGAGCAGACATCTTTAAACAGTTCTTTTGGTTGATTAATTGAATTTTCAATTTGCCGGGTAGAGAAGTTACATTTGGCCTTACTGATGGCCAGGTGATATACAACAGTGGCAGAATGTAACAAAGCCCTATCAAACAGTGAATAGGAGGTACACCACTTCCATTCAGCTTGTCTACGCATAAGGCGTAGTAAATTAAGATCTCATTTAACCATGGTTCAGACCGCCGACCACACATTTTAATACTTTTTAAGGGGGAGAGTAAATCTGTAGTAGACACAAATATCTGAGAGAGGGAGGACAGTTGCAGACAAGAAGTGGACCTACATAGTTTGTTAATATGCAAGATGATCAAGGAGCAGTCAACTGACTGCCAGCTGCGCTTCCAAATGCTTTGATTACGTGGGACAGGAATACAGTCAGCAAGACTATATATGAATGGGACAATAAATTGGTCCGACCAAGTGGCTCTAGAACTATTGGATATCATAATATCATTTGTCTGGGCACAAATCTGATCAAGACAACTACCTAGAATGTGAGCTGGCTTGGAAACAAATTGGTGAAGTGATAAGTCTGCCATAGCTAGGATACAATTAGCGGCTGTGGCCTCAGAGGGACCATTGTATCTATAGTTAAAATCACCTATCACAATCAGACTGGTATAATGTAACTGAGAAGTAGCCACTAAACAAACAAATGAATCCACAATGCAGAATCAAAGCGAGGTGGCCAATAGACAATAACAAAGTACACAGTCTTGGTGGCAGAAAGAGACATGTGCGACAGCATAGCTTCCATTTTACAGTTAAACGACAAGGGGATGGCCACATGTGCAAAACTGGACAGGATGGTTAGAGGGCCGATCTGCTCGGAGCAACTAATAACCATCAGGCACCATACTAACTACTGCAGGCACTGATGAGTCAGATAACCACGATTCTGTGACCAGTAGACAGTCAGGCCTCTGATCTTGTAACAGATCAAAGCAGTCAGCAGCATGTGCTACTGACGACCGGGCATTACATAACAGAGATTGTAGCTTAGTATGAATGGGGATAAAAATGGGATCTGCAAAGCAGACCGTGTCAGAGTGTCAAACTCAAAGCCATTGGCCAGCAAGTGGTCACAGTTGCCAGTCCGATCAGCCAACTCCGTGAACCAGGGAGTGTGGCTTCCAGGAGCAGCAAGCTAGTGCAGGCATGGATACAGTCCCGCCCCTGGATGGGGACCCGGACAGACCCAAATGGGCTTGCCTTTTGCATGCCTTTGGCGTGCATTAGGCGTGCCCGCTGCGCCCATCCGCTGCGCTGACTCGACTGCCGGCACATAAGAACCGGTGGGGAGGTCACGTGAACATGAGGAGCGCTACAGAAAGAAAGACTGTAAGAGCTAGTCAATAGAAAAAGGCTCCAGTCACTAAAAGTACCCACACCATTTAATAATCACCTGGGTGAGGGGTCTTTGGGGAGTGGGGTGAGGCAACTGATGGTAAAACACAGTATTCTTCCCTTTCCCGTATCCATGACCACTCCTATTTCATAGGAATCTCTGATGTTCCAACTCCCCCCCTTTTCTACCCAAACACTGGACCAAGGAAGTGGGCGACATTGTTACGCTCACCTGATATCCATGGGGACGCCACACGATACTGGATGGAAGGCTGTGCGCTGTCCTGGACCCCTTTCTGCGTGTGTGTATGTTGGCTGGTGGATAGGTCCTATGACAGGAGAATAGGGGTTTAGATACTGAGCCTGTGATGGGGGTTCTCACCTCCCACTGACCAAGTCCTTTCCCTTATGGTTATGCCTCACCTTACTTTCTTGTACGTTAAGCTCTCTGTCCAGCATCTCAGTGCAGGGGTGCATGTTAGTTGTGGGCGTTCTGAGGGCCTAGTTGCTTCACTGGTCCTGTGCCCTTGTGTTGGGTCCAGTCCGGCTGTGACACCGACTTGTTTAATGTGCTCAGGTGAGTCTTTCAGTCTTTGTTCCCTCTCCTGTCTTCTTTCGTTCCCTGTGCTTTTCGGTGTTCCTTTTGCTCTTAATGTCTCTTTCTGTCTTCCACAGGGATTGTTGCTGTTGCGGAGCCGCAGCGCTGGATGGTTAAGGATGAGGTAAGTAGTTTAGGGCAAAGCGCAGCGCTGCACAACGTGAGCCAGATGCTAACCTGTATTCCTTTCTCTCCTTCACACAGGAGGCAGCGCACTGATGATCCGGAATGCAGTTCGTTCGCTGACCGGGTATGCAGGTAAGTTATTAATGGTGTTTTGCTTGTTTCTCCGTCACCATTGCAGATTAGCGTAGCGCGATGTTAGAACCCACTGCTAATGCAGTCCTTTATTTTGCAGGTTGCGCAGCACTCCGGAGATGGCGAGGCCACCGAGCGCGGACGGATGCAGGAGCTATTACTCACAGGTAATTGTCCCTTTGTAATGCTGTTCTTGTAGGTTGCGGAGCGCTCTGGAGATGGGTGAGCCACCGAGCGCGGACAGATGCGCGGATGGATGTTGGAGCTGCTACTCACAGGCAAGTGTTTCTTTGTAATGCTGTTCTTGTTCTTGCAGGTTGCCGGTGGAATCCAGGTTGATGCTGCAGATTCAAGCCACCAGGAGAAGCAGATGAGCTGGAGCTGGACATGGTGAGTGTTATGCTGCAGGAGTGCAGAATAACGCGAAGTGTGAATTCCAGTCCGGGTGTGGTTTATATAGCCAGCCACACCTGAAGATTAAACTACACCCTAAACACTAGTCTGCATGCTTCAGTTCATGGAACTGAGCCGCAGGAAGGACCTCCATGTTGGATTAAGGCCCAAAGTGGACTTGCCTTATTCTTGATAATGAGCGGCGCCAGGACTGTCTCCATGTCTGCTGTTGCTGGGTTTTTAAGACCCTTGGAGTCGCTGTGGGGGCTGTAGCCTCACTGCTGCCAGGGGGCTGTTGCAACTGAGGGGGTCAGGGATCGGGGTCATGACAGACTGAGAGTAACAAGGCTAACCCTTACATATCTCACTGGACATGTCCCGCTAATCGGGTCAGGCAAAGTCAGGCACTTGACTTTAATCACATACCACTGATACCCATTAGCTCTACCCACATGGATAAAAGGCAGAACATAGAGAAACACTCTGTGCCTGGTGGAACACAAGACACAGCAGAACTTTTGGGGCGAAGGTGAACCTACTGGAGCAGAGCAATGGATAGAGGGACGAGAGCTGAGGGTAAAGGAACCCAGGAGTTCCCTGCAGGAGGTCGTTGCCTCCAAAGAACCATAAGAGATACGTGGAGAAGGCCAAATTCCAGACAAGAAGACCACATTGTGTTTCAAAGGTGCCCGCGACACTCCCGGGAGAACGACCGAGTTGGGGAGGCAAGGTCAAGCATCTGGTATTAACCTTGACTCATGATTTGTATGACAAAGAATGAATACAGATGGTGAGTTGGCAAGCAAGATGAAAGACCAGTGTGTGTTAAGGAAAGATTAAAGTGGCAACAATATATCTTCCAATTTAAGGCTGCAAGCGGGTGGATGAGATGAGAAGAAAGGCAGACCTGTGTTGAACTTGAAATTACTGAAGCCAGTGATACAGAGTAGCAGAGTGATCCAGCGAAAGGAAGTAGCCCACTTAAAAGTCTCTGCGAAAGGTAAAATGTTTTTTTGTTATAAAGCAACGAAGTGAATGAACTTTAAAAAGTGTGATGATCAAGATTGACCCCGGCAAAAGAGGGAAGTGGAAAGTGAATATTGAACTCTTGTGCTAATAGTATTGATCTACCTAGACCAGGAACCACTGGGTCAAATAACACAAGAGTGCGAGCTGAAGGGAAGGTCGAAGTGGTCCTGCGGAGGTGTATAGTAAAAGCTTCGCACCTTTGAAAGTCTTTGGGGGTCATTCCGAGGTTGGAGGCAATGGAAAAACGATGCCGGTAGATTACCGGCATCGCATAACGCTCCGGGCTATTCCGACATAAGACCCTGCTATTAGAGGCACCGTTTATAACGGTGCCTCTAATAGCAGCATGGGCAGAGGCCCGCGGCCCATCATACCGGCATGCCGCTAATGGGAGGAAATCACAAGTCAGGCGGACAAGCAAATACCGGCATCATGAAGGCACTAATAGGGGATACCGGCATGCCGGAAATACCGCCATCGTGAACCAACCGTAAAATGCTATGTGCAGTGTTCCCAACTGCCACAGATGCACACAATCAGCACAGGTGGAGGCAATGGAGTCTGGGCCAGCACAAAAGGAGCACACCCACACACCACACCCCTTCCCACACCAAGATGATTCCAATAGTAGTAGCAATATTGGGGATGGAGGACATGCTTGCATTGCTACATCAGCAACAACAACAACAGCAACAGCAGGCCCCACAGAGGAGACGCAGGAGGAGGGTGAGACAGGCCCAGCATTCCCCACCAGTGCAGCCAGCGGTACCACGCACGCAGCCCCCAATCCCTCGCAGTCCTTTCAACCTAACCCCTGAGCAGATCCACACCCTGTACCGTCTGGACCGGGACACCATCAGCACTATCGTGGACATGATACACGACGACATTGCCAGCCTCATTGAAATACACACCGCCATCCCCCCTCTACTGAAGGTAGTGTTGGTGCTCCACTTCTTTGCCACAGGCACCTACCAGCACACAGTGGGGCACATGCATGGCATATCACAACCCTTATTTTCTCGCATACAGAACCAAGTGCTGGATGCCCTCCTCAAGCACACAAGGGACTACATATCCCTACCACGGACTCCCCAGGAGATTTTTGATACAAAAGTTGGCTTCCATGCACTGGCAGGCATGCCAAATTGTACAGGTGCCCTCGACTGCACCCACGTGGAGTTGGTGGTCCCGCATGCCATGGAGGTGGTGTACCGCAACCGCAAGCAATACCACTCCATCAATGTGCAGATGGTATGCATCGCCAGCAAGATCATCACACATTGTTGTGCCCGATATCCTGGATCAACTCATGACTCTATGGGCCTGCTGAACTCCACGCTACCATGCTTCATTGAGCGACATGCTGGACGACGTGCCTGGCCGCTTGATAAGTTGCATGACCAGCACTTGGCACTGAAATGGGGGGAGAGATGCCCACAGCACCATGGTGTCAATGTTGATGTGACAGCACGGGGTGCACATCACTAAACACTGTGCCCCAAAGCATCCCAAACAGAACATGACACCAAAATCCCATAGGAATGAAGTAAGGTCGACACCTATCACAACATGACAAACAGTAAACCACCCCACATCTCACAACACGTGCACCACTCATCAGCGGACCACACCCTCCTTAACACCATCCAGCAACATGCAGTGAATATGCACTCTGCTGCTGTCCCCAGCAAATCACCACACAGGACAAGCATCCATGGGAGTGCATTAAACAGAACCACCAAGGAAATCCACTATCTGTCCACTATCTGTCACAGGTCCGCCACAACCACAGGAATGCTGCATGTGTCATGACCCTTACCCCTGGCCCTCACTGGCAAGTCAGCCTTGCCAGGTCAAAGGCCTTAAAACCTCATCCAAGACTCTCTTGGAGTCAGTCCTGGCGCCTTTGACGCCAGGCTCATAACCATCATGAACATTAGAATGGGACTATTTACTTGGGACTATTTAACTTGGGGGGTTCAGCCAACATGGAGGCACACACATAGCTCAGTTACAAGGAACTGAGCTATGCGGTCTAGTTTTGTGGGTGTGGCAGGCCTAGGACTACTTTAGCTGGACTACTTTGGGTGTGGCAGGCCTGGGACTATTTTACCTGGACTACTTTACCTGAGACTATTTAAACTGCACCCAAACAGCAGAACATGCTTCGCGTTATTCTGCTGTGGGCAGCGTAACGCTCACCGTGTCCAGTTCTTTGATACCAGCTTACCTGAAACCAAGGACCTGCAGAGAGAGAAAGAACACTATGAAACTTACCTGGAACAGTATCCTATCTTCAATCCATCGCTGACTTCAGTTCCACTCACCTGAAGGTACGAACTCCATCATCCGGCACCGCATGCATCCTGGAATACCATAACCTGGAAAGAGGATAAAGTAAGACAGCATTAGTAAGCGTTTACTCACGTTTCCTCCCGAATGAAGAAAGCCACACAATTCTTACCTGGGTAGTCATCTCCTGGTCAGTATCATCGCTGGAACATTACGGCGCTCGGCGAGGAATATCGCGACCTGCAAGGAGAGAAAAGACACAGGTTAGCAATATAAAAGGCGAAACAGCGCAGCGCATCGCGCATTACTCACCGGACAGAATCGCGCACACCGCGCTTTCGCCTACCGGCCCATGCTCATCTTCAAACTGCATGACAACACCAAAATACCTTTCCATACCTAAAAGGAAAGAAGCAAGACATTATTACTCGAACTAAGAGGAACATAAGAACTGCATATAAAGACTGTAAAGCAACAAACTTACGGAGTCGCAGCAGGCCTGGATTCCCACAGGGGGGCTTGCACCAGTGAAGTAACTTGGTCGCTGCTCGCCCCCACATCTACGCGCCTCTGCCACGAGGAGCAGGACAGAGAATCCACCTTTTACAATATTAAGGTGAAGAGAAGGCCCAAGGGGGAGGAAGGAGTTGAGGCCAAGGGAGGTGGGAACACATAAAGACAATCTGGTATTGAATCCAGCTCTCCTAAATTGCAGACCCATCTTTAACCAGAGGCCTTACCAAGGGACCGGGAGAGGGTTCGAGAGTGCAAATCATCCAACCAGGGCTGGGTGGCGCCCCCGTGGATACCAGGTGAGCGTAACAGCATGTCACCATGGGAAAAATCAGCGCTGAATGCCTAACATTGCAGAGCCTACTGCCAACGCTCCCAGTCAGAAAATTATACAGAACACAACACATCACAAATTAGACACGAACACAGCTGTATGCGTACACAATGCATGAGCAACAAGACGGCAGATCACACCGTGTATCATCTTGAAGATGCAACCCACACCATTTTTCCATGGCACAGGACAAATTGAGGGCCTTAAAACGGTGTGCGTGCAACCAGGGACATGTGCATGTGACCAACGATAATCTGCAGGCATGTGTGACTAGTACAGCTGTCCATCATGAATCGACTGACATATACCTTTTTTTGCCTCCCATGCAGGTGACAGTGGCTATCCCTTGAAGCCGTGACTCCTCACCCCTGCCCGAAACCCACAGAACAGGCACGAGGAGGACTACAATCGATCCTACACCCGTACCAGTGTGGTCACTGAGCAGACCTTTGGCCTGTTGGAGGCATGGTTTCGCTGCCTTAGCCGGTCGGGTGGGGCACTCCTCTACAGGCATGAGAAGGTGGCCAAGATCACCATGGCATGTTCATGCTGCACAACATGTATATCCGACGGAACGTGCCTCTGCCCTCTTACATTGAACTGCTACCACCTGGTGATGATGAAGGGGATGAAGAAGATGTGGCTGCACATCATCATGGTGCCGATGCACAGGAGGGACGTGCTGCGCGTCAGTCAGTGATTGCACAATATTTCAGACACACATGGCTGCAGAGGGTGACATGATAGTTGGACAGAGGGCACTGGGTGTGGGGGTACATGTACACTATGCACTGTATATGAATAAATGACACATGCGCAATGATGAATGTCCACTCAAGTTATTTCTTTAACACAATGGGTGTATTGAAATGTCCAATGAAGATGAAAGTGCACTAACCCTCCACCACCATCACCCCCTCCACTTCCCCCCACAACTCCCCCACAAACCCTCCCCCCTCCCCCCACAACTCCCCCACACACCTTCCCCCTCCCCCTCCAACTCCACCACACACCCTCACCCCCTACCCCTCCCCCCACAACTCCCCCACACATGTCCCAACAAGCGTCTATTGCCTTCATCAGGCTGGCCAGTCTACTTCCTGCCACTCCCTGCACCTGGTGGTGGCATGTCCGGGCGGCTCAGGGTGCGCGACGACCTGTGTAGTGGGCTAGTCTGTGTGGAGCTTGAGGACGATGGGGTGGCCGCCTGCTCCATTTGGGGGGCCGGACGCTCAGCCTCCATTGCATAAGCAATGCGGCTGAGGACCTGCCGCAGGGCTGATACCTCCTCGCACAGTCTACTTGTGTTATCGGCAATGATCTTGCCCAGCGAGGCGGTGTTTTCGTGCCACTCCTGCCTTGCTTGAGCATTGTCAGTTACGAATTGTCACACCAGGACAGTTAGCGCCTCCTGCCGCTGCACCCCCGCCGGTACACCTGTGGAGGTGGAGGGTGCTTGGGTGTCATGCACAATTTTTATTGGCTCCCCTATGGGACTCATGGCCCCTTGGTTGTACTCCCCCCCCAGACTGCTCCGGGGTGTTGCCATGGTCGGAGTCTACCGATGTGAGCTGGGAAGATGGTGCTGGACTTGGTGTGCCAGGCAGGTCGGAGGAGTCGTCCTCCATGGGCAACCACACCTGTTCTTGCGCCTAGTCCTCAGCCAGGGGTTCTGTCGCTGCCGCCTCCCCGACAGAACTGTTCTCTGCTGAGAGGGCAGCTTCAAGTGTGTCCTGTGCCAGTGTGACTGGAGTAGTGGGTTCTGTGTCAACGGCCCTTGGTGCCACCAGTGCCGTGGAATCCCGAGGTGGTTTCCTCTGCCGTGCAAGGCGAGGCTTGTGTTGGCCTTTGGAGGTTGAAGGCCTGTTGCCCTCATCCCGGGCCCTCTTCCGGGATGTGGTTGGCTGTGGGGGTGAGTGCCGGGCCTCGCTGTCATGATCCGAGTCTGTGGTGGTCGAAGAGAGGGACGGCATGAGTGATGATTTGAGAAGCATCATGCATACATTTGTATAATTGTTCATCTACACAATAGAGGGTAATGGGCAGTGGAGTTTGGATGATCACATTGCTTGCTATATGGGTGGGTAATGCAGGCATCCGTGGGGGTCACACATGTTAGGGCAGACGTATGCTATGTGACATGCATATTTGTTGTGGCCTGCATGCAGTGTGACTTATGCCATTAACATCTTAGTGTGGTTTGTGTAAGGGATGGCATTGCCTTGCTGCAGGCATCTGCATGTGTCTGTGCTGTGTACGACAACTAGGCTGGTAATGTGTGTGTATTGGGCCATGGCTTGCCTCTTTAGACAGACATATTGGTGGACTATCATCTGACTCTGCATTACAGTGTTTTCTTAGGACACTCACCTCCTTCAGCCGATGAGGTGGCGCCGCACTCCATGTCTCCCACGCCTTCAATGGCCTTTATGCCGATCAGGCTTGCACATATGTCCTCCCACGGGACAGCTTTATGGGAGAGCATGCTCCTCTGCTAGTTGCCATGGCCTGGCTACTGTTTGCCGAAAGGATGTTGCGGACTTGCGGGCGCAAGTCATCCCACCTCTTCCTGCAGTCCTTAGTTGTGCGGGGGGTGTTGACAACCGCGGGGACTTTTTATGCCACTAGTGCCCAGATCTCCTTCCTTCTGATGATAGCCTCCCTCTTGAGGCTCAGGGCAAACATGACATCGGCATTCTCTGCCAGGGTCTCTGCAAGCATGTTTAACTCATCTTCATTAAAGCGCTCCTTGCGCTGGCGGGAGGCGCCCTTTTTCTCAGCCTTGGGCATTGTAGTATTGTTGTGGTTTGGATTTGGCACACAACAATATCCTACAGGTCCTGGCTGCTGAGGATGACAATGGATTATGTTTTTAAAGATTGCAGCCGTGCTCTTTCCCATTGTCATGGGTATCAGGCAGGAAGTTGGGGCAAGCTGGGGGGAGGATTGGCAGGCCTGGCATAGGCACACAAAGAACCCATAAGAAATCCCTCCTTTCATTCTTTCCTAGTGTTTGTAGGATCCTCCAGGTTGCCACTTCCTGTTGCCAAACAGGAAGTGCATGATAACTCATGAGCTCTCTAGTGTTTGGGTGTGGCTGGCTATATAAGCCACACCCAAGATTCTTCCAGTACTTCGTGTTGCTTACTGTGGAGCTGTTTCAGCAACACACTTGCCATGCTCTAAATCAGCCAGCATCTGCTTACCTGCTCCGGATTATCCTACTTCTGCTTACCCGCTCTGGATCATTTAGCTTCAGCTTACATGGTTCTTACTCCACACCGCAGCTATCTCCAGTCAAGAGGGGACTTCTACACCGGCACCTGTAAGAACAAAGAAGAACAGCGTTAACACGCACACATCAGTAACGCTGCACATACTCAACAAATCTTCCTGCAACGCTGGAATCCAGGTTAGTTGCACGAGCGCACAAACCAGACATTATTCATTGCGCTTGTTCTAATAACGCAGCCACTTATTTCACTGCGCTCTCTCTCTCTACGCGGTGCATACTTACCAAAAGCCTCCGTGCAAACTTACCTAACCACAAAGTCTCCAGTAGCGCTGAACCCAGACACGAGGCGATAATACCACATAATCTCTCCTGCAAGGGAAAGGGAGAGACATTACCAGGCGCGCTGGAATTGAAGGCGATGGGCAAACCTACCAGCAGCTAGCTTCTACACGCAGCCCTACTCACCCACAGAAATCCCAGCAAACAAAGACAATACGGACAATTTTGGACACTCAACATTCTCCGTGCAACGTTCACTTGTGGGAAGTACTTTCTAGCCAGGGAAAAAACTGGCACCTTGAACTCTCGGCCTCGCTGTGAAGGCATAAAACAGCATTTGGCATCTGAACTCAGCCTACAGACATTGGCACCAATCACATGAGTGAATCGCGCCCCTGCCAATGCAGGATGGAGTGCACACCCTACTAAAGATCAAGGTAAGCCCATAGGGGGACATCACAGCACACAGTAAAGAGAAGGGAAGGGCCCGGGGGAATCGGGTGAATTCAGGTTTGAGTGAACACCTTGTATTTGACAGGTATTCCTCCGGGTGAAACAGGGGAAGTGACGACTCGGGGTCAAGGGAGGCTCGTCCATCGCTCCTGGAGAGACACAGGTGAGTGTGACAACCGTTCCTGTGCGATGACGTTACTTCCGGTTCCGCTTATTTACGGTGACTGTTATTTGCGGTGACCGCTAATGCCGTCTTGATTCATGCCGGTAGTGCAATCTGCACTTTACTTGATGCCACTAAGGGCCATTTTCAGGACTTTAGCGGCATGCTGGTAATGTCATTACCGGCATGGCGCAAAGCTTGTGCCTGCGAGGTCGTAATAGCCCTCTATTAGCGGGCTCTTACCTACACGTACACGTTATTTGCTCCATGTCGGTAAGGACAGTTACTTACCTCGAACCTCAGAATGACCCCCTTTGACATCAGAAAAAGGTATGAGCCTGATTGAGGGAGACCGGAAGTGTGCTAAAGTTAGGGGAAGGGAACCCATAACAAAGGAGAATAAAGCTTTGGGACGGGAACCCCTGCAAGTGTTGTGATTGAGAGGTCCACGCCCAACAGAGGGAGACCCATGTGAACTTTTTATTTTTGCTTTGAGAGGTCCGAGTCTAATCGAGGGAGGCCTGTGTGAACTTTTGATTGAACTGGGAACCCTTTTGTGGAACTGTGAAAGAACTTTGGCAATCCTGGAAAAGTGACTTTAACGTGGAAGGCCAGGTGGGCCTTGATCCACGTTTTGAACTGCTTTGTTTTGAGAACTTGAGACAGAGTGTGTCATCCTGTCTACGGGGACCACCTTATTCTGTGCTGTCCGACGTGGGGAGGAGAGCAGACTCAGCCACTTTGATTCTTTATATTCTCGTAAGGGTAGGCAATAGGTTTATTTAGTATAGGCCATTTCATTTTGACGGACCCGACTGCTGTGCTCGCGCGGCGCTGCAGGCTCGTGGCGCAGTAAATCAAACTCAGGACACGGAGCTTGCAAACTCACATCCTCTTTATTTCGCCTCTTCCCCGAACTCCCCGATCCCGCCCCCCGTTACGTCACTTCCCTTTCCTCCCGTCCTCCCGCCCCTGCGGTGTTATGGAAACGTCAACATGACATCTCCCCCCTTTTTAAACAGTTACCAGGCTCTTCGCAACAGGCGAGGGTCCGGTGAGCTTCTAGTCCATTTCCTCGATCCATCGGCGAGGTCTGTTCCGAGCCCGCTGCGGACGGGCCTGAGGTGATCCGGGCGAGGGCCTGTCCTCCACCCTGGCGCTCTCTCGTTCCGGGTCAGCATCCTCAGAGTCCCACTGATCAGCTTGGTACGAGTCGTCCGACTCATAGTCTACAGGTGCCTGTACCCTGCCACTTATCCTCGTCCTCCTGCACTTTTTCCCCAGCAGCTCTCTCCTTTTCTTTTGCTCTTCGCCACTGACCTGTCTCCAGCCCCTCACAGATGATGTGGCAGGCTGGGTCGTTTTCTGTTTCTCTGGCTAGTGTCTCCATGTTGATTCCCTCCGGTGCTCCCTGATGAACAAGGTACTGTAGATAGCTGTCGGCCACTGAAGGTTCTGGTGTGTTCTCCTCCCTCGGTCTTCTGGACAGAAAATCAGCTGGGTTTTCGCCTTTCCCTGGTCTGTGAATTATTTCAAAAGCGTAGTCTTGAAGTCACAGACCCCATCAGTCAATTCTTGGGGGCATTTTGGCTTGAGGGTTGCCATATAGGAACAGTAAAGCTTGATGGTCGGTGACGACTTGAAAGGGTTTACCATATAGGAACAGGTGGAAATGTTCGCACGCCCATACGACGGCAAGTCCTTCCTTTTCCACCTGCGAATATGCGGTTTCTGTGGCGGATAGGCTCCGGCTGGCATAGGCTACTATGTGCTTCCGTGAGGGATCTTTCGGGTCTTTTTGGGCCAGAATGGCACCCAGGCCAACCGGGCTGGCGTCAACCGTGAGTTCAGTCTGTCTGTTGGGGTCGTAGTACGACATATTTTCCGCCTTTGCCACCCTTTCCCTTATCAATTCGAAGGCCTTTTGACACTCTTGGGTCCACTGGAATTTGGTGTCTTGGTGCGTTAGCTGTCTGAGCGGTTCGCTGACTGATGCAAAGTCTCGAATGTATCGGCTGCAGTAACTGGCTAGGCCCAGAAACTACCGTAGTTCAGATACGTTGGCTGGGGCCGCCATGTCGTTCAGTGCTGCCACTTTGTCCGGGTCAGGAGTCATGCCTGTTTCAGAGAAAATATGTCCAAAGAATTTCAGCGTGTTCTTCTGAAATTCACATTTGTCTCTGTTGAGCGTGAGGTTTGCGTCATGTAATGCCTTGCACACCAACATCAGGGTTTCGTTGTGTTTGTTTACATCTGTTCCGAAGACCAGGATGTCGTCGGAATAATTTAGACAGTTTGGGATGTGCTTTATAATGTTGTGAACCTCAGCTTGAAATGTTTCTGCCGCCGAGGACACCCCAAAGCTGAGTTTCTTGTATCTGAAGAGACCAACATGTGTGACAAATGTCGTGATATTTCTACTGTCCGGGTGCAAAACAAGTTGGTGATACCCCTTTTGCAGGTCCAGTTTAGAAAACACCTTGGCACCATTCAGTAAGTGTATCATGTCGTTGATTCTCGGGGTAGGGTGTCTTTCCCTTCTGATGGCCTGATTTGGGCGGCGCATGTCTACACACAGTCTTATGGCCTCCGAGCCCTTCTTGGGAACCTGGACAATTGGCGAGACCCATGTGGTGGGTCCTGTGGCCCTCTCGATGATGTCTTGTTCGAGTAACTTTTGGAGTTCATCCTCTACTTTCCTTTGAATGTTGACCGGGATTCCCCAGTAAGGCTGGGCTACAGGACGGATTGAATTGTCTATGTGGAGCCGTATTTGTCGGTTGTGACCCTTCCCTATCCCCTTGAAAATTCCGGGGTAGAGGTTGTCCACCATTTCCACTGGGTCTAGGTATTTGTGCACCATGATGTTATAAAGGATATGAATTAGACCCATGTCCGCTGCTGCTTTGAAACTGAGGATGCAACCACTGTCTGTTTCGGTGGCCAGTACATGTATTGGTACCTTCATCTCATGTCCCTTGTATCTGCAGAGACCGTTGAATTGTCCCAGGCACTTTAAGGGTGTCTTGGCTCCATATGCGTATATGTTCACGGCCGCTGCCTGTAACTTGGGCTTTTGTGGGAGGTCGTTGTAGATCTTCTCGCTTACCACATTGACAGTGGCTCCCGTATCTATAAGGAATTCCGTGGGTCTCTCTTGTAGTTTGATGATGAGTGTCAGGCTATGAGCGGTTGCGGTGGGGTTTCCTAGTGCGAATACATAGGCCTTTCTCTTTTGGTCGCTCCCTGACGAGCTGAGGTCGGAGTCGGTGGGGGATTGCTCCACTAGGTATCGCACATGGCGCCTGGATCTGCGTTCCGTTCTCGGGCGCATCGTGAGCCTTCTTCTTCCCCTTCTCCGTTGTCGATCTTCTCCCGATTCTCTGTCCCGCTGATCACCTGTGAGTTGACTCTGAGCCGTTGACGTGTTGGGGCTTGGGTTATTGCCTGTCGACCCTCCATGTCTGCTTCTTGGGCGGGAAGCGCTCTCCCGTGGCTTGTCTCTGCCTCGATCCCGGAAGAGTCTGCACACAGCCTTGAAGTGGCCCTCTTCGCCGCATGCGGTGCACCGTTGACCTATGGCTGGACATGTTCCTTCATGTGGGTACTCGAAGCCACATTTATAGCAGAAGAGTTCTTCATTTTTCTTCTCTAGTTGTAATTTGTGGACATTTTCCCCGATGGTGGTGTTGCCGAAACTCTTGACTTGGGAGTCAATGGCCCTTTCCACTCTGGCCAGCGCCAGAATTTCTTCAAGCGTGTGCGGGACTTCTGCAACAGTTTCCGTCAGAAAGTCTGTGATTCGCACCCTGAAATAATTTGTGATCTTAGTGCTTCTGTGTTTGAGTAATTGGCAAAGTCACAGTGCTTTAGTTTAGTGCGTAAGCACATCACATAGGCATCCATGGATTCCCCTTTGATCTGCTTAGTACTGTGAAACAAGTGTCTTTCATAGTCTACATTGGTATGGGGTGCGAAATACGCGGCCAATGCTTCCTTAAAATCCTTGATCGAGTCTATGGAGTCTTGGGGCATCTCATCAATAATGTCTTGGGTCGCCGGACCCACAGCTAGCTTTAGCAAACATACCTGTCGTGCATCAGCGACTGGGCCGGTGGCTCCCATATAAAAGTCAAAATCTCGGATTCTTTTTGGTCCAACGGGGCCCCATATTGCTCGTGTCCGTTACATCAAAGGCTCCTGGCATTTGAGCGGCAAGGGTATCCGGTAGCTGATAGGGCATGTGGTCCAGTGCGGGTGCTCCCTGGACTGGGGGCGCGTTCCCTTGCGCCTGCCCTCCTTGGCCATCATCTTGCCCTGACATGATGGCATTGCTGTGCTTGCTTCTTTGGGTGCTCCAAGCCTTACCCCGTGGGTATGTGGATTGTCTTGGGGAAGGTCGTTATCTGCCTCGCGTCTGGGGCGTGATCCTGTCCTTTGTGGGGTTGTGATGGCCGCCCCTCGGGGCACGAGCACCATCCAGGGTGGTGGCACCCTGTTTCAGTCTTCCCCGTGGCCCCTGGATGCTGGGCACGTTACTCCGTGGCCTTTGTGTGGCTGCCTGCTGGGTCTGCAGTGTTTTCTGGCTCCGGCTGAGCCGACGCCTCACCTCGCAGCGTTGGGCACGTGGGCCTCGTGGTCCACCAGGCCGCCGCGTGGGGTTGCTCTCCCTCAACGCGTGTGTCAGGCCTCTCTGGTGGCGCTGTTGCATGTCATTCGGCGCGCACTCACCGCCGCAGCCGGGCCGCGTGTGATTGGGCCAGCTGGCAGGCCCGCTTCTGCGAGTGCCTCCGCGTGTTCGCCGGGGCGGGCTACAGGGCTGCTAGGAGCGGGGCCCGGTCCCCGATCCCATCCTCGTCGCCATTGTTGCGCTCGCGCGGCATCGCAGGCTCGTGGCGCAGTAAATCAAACTCGGGACACAGAGCTTGCAAACTCAAGTCCTCTTTATTTCGCCTCTTCCCCGAACTCCCCGATCCGGCCCCCCGTTACGTCACTTCCCTTTCCTCCCGTCCTCCCGCCCCTGCGGTGTTATGGAAACGTCAACATGACACCGACTAGGACTGTTTTATTTATTATTTGATGGTAGAGACTACTCCCATCTTAATTATAGGGCAAAGTAGGAGTTTTTCTGAACCCTGAAAATTGAATGAAGGTTTTATAAATTGTACCTTTTGTGTCAGTGTCATACTTGTGATACCATACCTCCATTACACCACCCTATCCCAACCCATCTCTTGCAAGCCCGCAAGTGCCAAGAGTCCATAAAAATGGCAGAAGTCGAGCTCTGTAAGAAACAATATAAAAGAGTAATAATGGATTAGATGTCAAAGTACATGCAGAAGCGCTGATAAAATTTTAATAGGGCTCAGTATAAGTCTCAATGGTGATGGGAGAGAAAGACTGGTTTAATTGTCCCTAACACTGCACAATGCACTGAGAGAGCCTAAAACAGGCCCCTTTGCACATCAACACATCAAAATATGGGTTGCCAGTTAATCACCAACCATTGTCACGCTGAGGATACAACCGACACTTGGTACATGGGGAAAAGTTCAACACCTTTATATTTTCTTATAGGTGAGGGTTCTACAGAAGCAATCGGGAAAACTCCTAAAACACAAAAAGAAGAGCTAGTGTAACAGTGGCAGGATTGAAGTGTAACAAAATGTAGTGCAAGGGTCTGGCCTAAGCAGGGCTCCATTAAGCTTCGGGGTGGTGTGAGAAACCTGGAGGGGTCTCCCAGTCTAGTCCCCAGGGATTTGTCATCCAGGTGGCCAGGAGACAGCCATCGCTATTCGATACAGTTACTGGGGGTGGACTAGTGCGGGAGGATCACCTGGATGGGGGGTCCTCGGGAGTGGAACGGGAAGGCTGACGGGTGAGATGCGGTATTCCCCTTCTATTTACCACTCTTCTTCCCTATCCTACTATATAGGAGACTCAACCCCTATACCCCCCTTTTCCAACGTGAACACTTTCACATATCATGAAGGATGCCGGACTAACAACCGAGCCACGTACCTGACATGTCCCAACACCAGGGTCAGGCAAAGCCAGGCAATTGACTCAAATCCGTCACACCTGACGGCCCTTACCCTTCCCCACAGGGATAAAAGATGGGGCATGAGAGCACAGTACGAGCTAGGCCGAGCACACGACGAGTGAGCTAACTCAGCACGGCAGTTCAAGAGGAGGAGAAAGACAGCGCAAATCGCAAGGTTACCAAGGAGAGAAGTGACCCTGCCCTTATCGACAGAGGCCCGTGAAACCTCCAGAGAAGGAATCGTAAAACTGCGAAACAATAGCCAGCGTGTGTTGCAGTATATGTCAACGGTACCCGGGCACCTCCTCCGCTGACAACCAAGCCGGGGAGAGACGCGTGGTCCAATGATACCGGCCTTGGCTCCAGAGACAAGAAAGCCGAACTGTCCATCACAGCCGGTGAGTCAAGAGGAGAACCAATAAAGAGACCAGACTGTGTTGAAAGAAAGTGGCAAGCGGATGATTAAAGAAAGTACAAAGAACTATTGATGTGCAAAGGGGAAAGCCAGCATAGCAGAGTCAAACACCACTTGGGGGTTCACTCGGGGAAACTCTGGGCGATTACCCTGCTGATGAACTACACTAACTAGAAGGCCTTCTGAGAAAGTTCGAGAAGGGAGGTCAAAGTGGTCATACAGGGGTGTCGTAAAATCCTCTGTACAGTCGAAAGTCTTTGACCTACAGATGATTGTGAAATTAAGAGAGAAGTAAATCCTTTATTGTAAAGTTGGCAAGAGTGAAGCGAATCGAGGAATGCCGAGAAGAGGGCGCAAAGTCTGAAATCCTGATTAACAGTGTGTTGACAAGTGTGAACCTGGAAGAGGGATTTCCACAATTAACTGTTTAAAAGACATTAAGATTTGTGAGTGTTACAGATGAGGATTGTGTTGAAAACCATAGTGAACCCGGCGGAGGTAGGCTAACAATCGAGAACGGTCTTGGCCTGAACGAGGGTAGTCCAAGCAGTGAAAAGCAGTCACCTGAAGATTTGTGAAAGTCAACAAATAAATTGCAGTGAAAGCCATAGTGAACCCGGTCGAGAGAGACGAACAGTCGCGAGGGGCCTGAACCCGAGAAAAATGGGACCCGGTTCGAAGAAGCCAACACCCAAGTAAAGAAAGGAACCGCTTGTTGAACTTTTATTTCAATATTTTTGAACCTGGCAGGCCCTAGAAAGTAAGAGAATCTAACCATCAGGTCCGGAAATCATTAAGGAACTTTTCTAAGGGTCTAAGCCTGAACGAGTGTGTGCTGCCAAGGGTAAAAAGGCATCACCCAACATGCAAGCTGAAAGGAACCTTTTGTTTGTTATTTTGTTGAAGACATTAGGTCCTCGGAGGCAAGAGACTTTGGCTGATGGAAAAGAGACTTGATCACTGAAGGCCCTAATTGCTGAAAGCAGAACTGTTAGTTCATGCTAGGAAAGCTTGAACGTGTACTGTGCACCAAAGTTTCACCTTATCCCGTGCTGAAAACGTGTGGAAGGGAGAACCCGTCTAAGATCCTGACTTATCATTTTGAGAACACTTCCTTCTTTTCTGATGAACATTATCCCACACTTCTTTTGTATTCAGTGTAAGGATTGGGAATAGGTTTTTCTTAGTATAGGCCCTTTTTATTTGACATGATGACACTAGGACTGCCTTTTTTTATTGGATGGTCGTAGCTCGCTCCCATCTTAGATTTAGGTTTAGATTAGGCGTTTTTCCAACCCTCATATACAGTTTAATAAACACCCTTGAACTGTGATCACTTGTGTCTGTCTTTACTGTTGCCACCAATAGTTCCTTACAGTGGTCTGGTGTGCAATCATTAGGGGGGGTTGGAGGCAGAAGGCTATTGAGAACATCTCTACAGCAAACACATTATCTAGTTGATCTATCTTAATACAATTGGAACTGGTAACCAGCAGGCCACACACTGATTGCTGCAGCAGGCACCATTACTGCAGAGCTACATTACTGAGACTGGAATTTATAGCTGCTGAGCTATCTCACCAGCTCACCACAGGAGATTTTCACAGTCCTGCATATTTTGCTATAGTTTGAGGGCTAAGGTTTACAAGCATTCTATGCAGCGCTTTTTAGATGGACTGGAATAGTAAGATGAAATAGAATTTGTGAAGTGAATCTGACCTGACCTCCCTTGAGGCCGTTGATAACAGGTGATAATGGAACTTATTTTACCATACTGTAAAGGACGAAAAGGCTGACATGTGAACATTAGGGACTTGGATTTGTGAGACATTTGCAAACTTTACACATATTGTAATTCTGATGCCAAACAAAAACAAAGGTGGGGATTAGTAGAGCAGACAGGGTAAAGTCGTAGCTGACTATTGAGTCTGCCTCAGTTGAGATTTTGTGTTTGTGATGAATAGTGTGTCCTCCACGCCAACTCTTTGGAACTCCCTCCCATTCAGTAGCCTGAGGCACAAACATAATAAACTCATTGCCATCAGTGCCGGCAAAGACAGCAACTCTTCGTATGGCAGCCTGATGAGTCACAGCGAGCTGAGGCTCTACGGATGGTCTGTCAGTACAACAATCACATAAGAATACTTTGTTGGCTGTATATCTGTGCAGTTAGCTAATGAGTGGTAACAGTTTTCTATTTCTGTATAGGAGTCTCGCCAAAGGGCACTTAGGGCCGTTTCTTGTGGTGGGCAAAAAGGGTTCACCGCCGGGAGTGCAGGATCAGCTGTTCCAAGCAAGCATTGGAGACTAATTTACAAGCTCTGTTCCTATTTGTCCGTTTTTTTGTGTTACATTTCAAGTACAAAGAAAAAACAAGACAGGACGGAGCTTGTCAAGTATGTTTTTAAGATGACTTTGTTGTACATAGAGCATTTTAAAGGGGCGCAATTAGTGAGAGTGGACTGTGTGTGGGTAATTGCCAGTCACAATATTTAATGGTAAGAAGTGCAAATATGATGTCGTTAGGAATGGAAGTGGCCCATAACAAACTAAATGCTGTGTAAAACAATTACTACAACCAGGTGACCTTACTATGCATTTTCCTTCACTGTAGATTTAACTTCGGGAGTGGGCAGAGCCTACAATGATTCCTTATCGGAATTCAGAGCGAACATACCCTTAGCACTTAAGGGGTTAAATCACCCTAGTATAGCTGTAAAACCTAGAGCAGATGTGTTATCTGTACCAGCTAGAGCTGTAAATATATGAGTTCTAGTATCTAAAATCCTGGCTTCCCCACTTAACCAAAGTGTGTGATCCTTTTTAAAGTCGTTTAAACTCACTGGTCCTTAGCTGGCAAAATTGGGAATCCCTCGAAGTGATTCAGTTTGCAGTGTTCACTATTCAAAAAAGCATTACTCATGGTTTACTGAACTATAGTTATTGACAAAGCCAACAATTATGGCCTGTGGACTGAGAAAATGCGTTCTTTGTTGCAATGTATTGTGATGAATCTGATGGTTTCATTACTTCTTTCTCAGGGATGGCCTCTCCTCATGTGGCCAGTGGACGTCAGCCGCTACCTAATCCTGAACCTGGGAAGGCTATAAGAGGGAGGATCACAAGGGGGACACGACCCTCAGGGGGGAATTTGACATCATCCAACGAGACATAGTATCGCCCTTTCCCTTATAGAGATGTTCCCTCCGTTCCTCTTGCATTAATGGCATCCTGTGCTAAATCCTTTCTACAGACCACAAGACTTAATAATCACATTGTTCAATACTTCATGAATAAGCTACCAAGAACTGCCTCTCAATCCCATAAGCGAAGAAATACTGGGACGACAAGATGGAACGGAGTAAGGAAGATCAATTTGTCAGAGAAACACATCACACGCTCTAGTGTTTGCAAACCTGTGATAGGTGCCGTGTCATCTAAAAATCCCAAACAGCATGGAGAGCAGAGACGCTGCCTGGGAAAGTTTCGTCCTCTCTGTGCGGACCGAGGGGCAACTGAGTTACAAAGCAGACTGTGGAGCCAGCTGGTTCAGAGGGATGGTGAAGGAAGCAAGACTGCAGATGCTGAATCGCTGTATCAGAGCCACAACAGGAAGAAGAGGGAAGTCTCTCTGATGGCTGCGGGAGTCGAGCAGCATTACTGCAGCTGCCCTAACACGGAGAAGGGCTCCACAACAAGGCGGGAACCGTGAGGGATATAGGAGCAGCTGAAAAAAGCCAACAAGCCAGTGAAAGTGAAGCAGGACCCTGCAATGCTTCAACCCGTTTACCGCAGAAGAGCTGGAGAACGCCAAGGAAAGCTGGTGAGTCCCGAGAAGTGTAAATGGCAAACTGGGGTGCTCCAGAAACTTTATTAACAACAGATGAAAGCAAGCAAAGTGAATGAAAGGGAATTTTGACACTCGATGTCTCCGGAATAAGAATAAAGTCAAGTTTGCAAGTGTGTAAAGTGAACCACACGAGAAAAGCCCTGGCAGGAGAGATACCAGGCAAAGTCAAGTTTGCAAGTGTGTAAAGAAGCCACATGAGAAGCCTCTATCTGATATTTGCCAATAAAGAGGCGACACAGAAGATGTGATATGAAAAATGCAAGGTAACCCAGCTTTATCAGAAATATGCAAAGATGGGGGAAAAACAAGACAAACAACCTCTCACTCAAGGTTCTCCAATGTTTCAACAGGAAACAGCAGTATATATAATATGAGTCACTGTTGATGTCATCATGATCACCAAGTTACAAAAACCTATCTGTACGGTTCATTGGCTCTCCTTGCTAAGCTACATATAATTCATATAAATCCCATAATAATGATTAGATAACCCCCTATCTAAGGTCCCACCCAGGAGACATCCCATTAAATGTGCTACATCACCATTCTTAAATATCATTGGCTGGCACTAAAACTACTTCTGCAGTGGGCCAAGGGTACATGTTTATCAGTTAGCATGTGGTCAAACTATCCTTGAACTGCCGTGCATGAAGAAATATGGATGCAGATGGGGGAGAGGAATGAGTGTATTGCTCTTTGTTCTTAATAAAATAAAACAGCCCATGTTATCACTGTAATTACATCTCTCTCTCTCTCTCTCTTGAGTTCTATGGCTTGCAAGCCTGCCAAATTCTAGCCCTCGCTGTCTTGCAACAGTATACGTGCCATCTAGCTTTGGCACATTATGAATAACTATTGTTATGAGTCATTTTACTTTCTTACCTTTCTGTATTTATTTTTATTTTAGCCACATCTGTGCTTTGTTTGTTGTGACTAGCCGATAGCTGGGACACAAATCTGTCCGCTACTAAGATATTTCCTGGCAGCTCATTTTGTCCCATGCACTTCAAACACTTCCTGCGTGTTATTGTAACTAATTCATTAAAACGGGTGAACACTTGCAGCCTTAGATACTGATATCTGTGCACCTTGTTCCTTCATGAAAAACTCCCCTCTGGTTCTCTCTGCCTTCAAATTCCTTTTCACTAGTAATCACAGCCACCGCCGATTTTCTCAGAATTAACTGCATTTGTCTGAATAGCGAGCTTTGCTGTGAGGCCTTCTTAAAGTTACAGAACTTTATTCTCAGCTGTGCTTATGGAGTTTAAAATGGCAACTGCTTGCCGCATTTTATTCTCTGCAGGACACATTTACTCTTCTATCTACCTTCTATCTCCTCTTACCTCTCCAATCGTTCCTATGCTGTCTCCTGGGGTAGCCGCACCGCTTCCAACATCTCCTTGGACTACGCTGTCCCGCAATGCTCTGTACTCACCCTTTTCTTTTCTCTCTTTATACCTCCTTCTCTCCCCTGTTATCTCTTCTTTCGGCATTTCTCACCACTTCTACGCTGATGACACCCAACTCTTTCTCTCCTTCACCTCTTTCACTCCCGATCTCCATCACTCCATATCTTCCTGCCTTACAGCTATTAAAAACTGGATGTCATCCCATTTTCTCTCCCTCAACACTGACAAAAAGAAAGTCCTTTTCTTTCCTTCTACCACACTTTCCCCTACCCCTCCTCCTCCCATCCACTTTCCCCCTTCCAGTCTCCCCATCTCTACCCATGCTCGCAATTTTGGTCTCCACTTCGACTCCTCCCTTTCCTTCTCCCATCACATTTCTCTCACCTCTCGTGCCTGTCGTCACCATCTCTACAACATTTGTAAAATCTGATCCTCCCTCACCTTCCACGCTTCTAAACTCTTAATCTCCTCCCTCATCTTCTCCCGTCTCTTCTACTGCTCTTCTCTCCTCTTTGGGCTCCCTAGCTCTTATCTAACCCTGCTCAAATCTCTGTCTCCTCGGTCCTCGCAACTCTATTTCCTCCTCGCTCTCTCACCTTGGCTGGCTTCCCTTCCTCTCACAACTTAAATTTCAATTCCTCTGTCTGGCTTTCAAATCTCTCCATGACCTTGCTCCCCCCTACCTCTCCTCATGCACCTCATTTTACACTCCCTCCCGTTCTCCCCACTCTGATGACCTCTTCTTACTCACTGTACCCCCGTCACCATGTGCCTCTTCACGCTTCCGTTCCTTTCAGCTCTTGGCCCCCCTACACTGAAACTCCTTACCTCTCTCTATCCGTTCCATCCCCACATACACCTCCTTCCGCACCTCCTTGAAAGCCCTTCTTCACTCCCCCCCTTGACTTGCCTTCTATCATCTCTACTCCATATCTCCCCTGTCCCCCTTATATCCCCTTCATACCTTCACCTTCCCCTTCCTTCTCATACCCACTGGAATTTAAGTCAGATAACTGAATTATTGTTCCTCTTCCCTTGACTACATCCTCTCCCTTCCTTCTCACCCTTCCCTCACCTCCTCCATCTAAGGAAACTGTTCTACATATTGTTTCACTGGTTTGTCTCATAATTGTAAATATGCTTCTTCCATTATTGTACCTTGTTGTTATATTGTAAAGCGCTTTGGATTAAAGCGCTATATAAACCTAATAAACATAAACAATAAACATCTACCGAGTCCTGGTGCATGCCTGTCATATGCCATTTCTCTCTATGTGTATGAAGCATCCTTTGTCTACCTGCAATCTTCTGCCCTACTAGTGTAATGAGTCTCTCAACTGTGTACACTCTTTCCTAACACCTAATCTATCCTATTTAAAAGCACACTATTTTGCCTTCATGATAGGCCATATCTGTTTCCTACTGCTGCATTTCCAGGCGAGTTTAACGTACACTTTCAAATGTGGCCTTCCTCACCTTATATTTTCGTTTCTTCTGAGGCAGATAGGGGCAGAGCTTCAACATGCTCTTTAGTCAATAACTGCCTCTCTACATTGGAATGACATTTTTTATTTGATTTTGAACATTTGTGCACTTTCAAGCCCAAATACACTGTGGGCCTCAGTATGAGTTTGGTGGTATCGGGGCAGTAAATCCGCCCAGATACCACCATACTGAATTACCATTACCGCCACTTGGTCCGGCGGTATAACCGTCAGATTACAAGTGGTGGTGGCGATGTAGATCCCCATTTGAGTTTTTTAGTCCATGGGACTCAATGGGGCTTTTTTGGTGGAATGATTTTGATGAATCTTCGTTGGAGAGTTGGATGATTTACCTCCTGCATCATGCTGGAGGTAAATCCTCCACTCCAGTGCCATACTCGTAGTATGGTGCAGTGGGAACATTGGCAGTAATTCCGTTACCGCCAATTCTTTCCCGCTCCACCATGCTTGGAATGAGGCCCTATCCTTATCACATTACAGTTACGTATATAGTGTGAGGGCTAGGACAGGATTTCGGACACTGGACATTTTGTTTTGGACATCTTGACACAGGACAGACCCTTAGTTTTTAGTTGAGGTAGGGAAATACCTCTAAGAGTAGGGACAGCTAGGTATTTCCCAACCCCCTTTTATTTTGAATAAAAGTTTATAGCCAAAACAATGACCTCTCTGTCTCTGTGTCTTATTCCTGGCTCCTCACAGTATTCACCATACAAAATATATTTTTTTGTTTTCAAACGTGTCTGCCACACTGAAGATCTTGGTTATATGTGCTTTTGCATATTGTTGAGAGGAGTTTCAGCAAATGTAACCTGATAAAACCATGTTTACGGTCTTCAACAGCTGAAGAGGGGCTATTGACTGTAGTTAGTCAATTGAGAAACAAATTGCAGAAGTAGATTATGCAACAGCAATAAACACTTTTAGAGCATCACAATCTAGGACATTGTGCTTTAGTCAATTAATACATGCATGTTATTAATATTGTCTACTTTGCTGTGTCTAACTTATCTGTACATACTTTAATCACAAGTTAATAAAACTATACTTTCTTTATAGTAAAATGATTTTATAATGAGCCTCATTGCGAGTAAGGCAGTGAAACAATAAGCAGCAATAAAGTGGCAGTAATTCTGTTACCGCCACATTACCGCACCAGCGTACTACACGATTTGGCAGAAAGGTGGATGATCTACCTCCAGCACAAATCTGGAGGTAAATCATCCACCTTACCACCAAAAATTGACTACAACAGTGGAATTACTGGTTGCAGTAATTCTGAATAAATCCCCAGGGAGATCTCTGAATTCCAGAAAATGGGGTTAACACCATTGTACTACTACTTGCAATCCAGTGACAGAGGGGCACAACACTAAGCGATTTTACCACCAAATTCACATTGAGACCCAATATTTGTAAGGGGTTCCAGCAAGGGTTTTAGTGCTCCTAAAGTTTTGCCCTGGGCACTATTGTGTCTAGAAAGTGCCCTGGGGACACTCGTCTCAAAGGCATGTCCCTCTTTTTCCACTAGTTGCACTGGACACTGCTCCGAGACCAAAAGACTGCACCTTTTTCCATGTTTCGGCACTGTTATGAACCACAGCTAACTAAATAGCTGGTTAAAAGATTCCTTACTGTAGCACTGAAGTAAACGTGACCTGTATTGCTTTGCTTTAAAACATATTTACTTATAATGACAGAAACCAAATGCACTGATTTTGTATAATTGAAAACATAAAATGCCTGTCATTTTGGGTGTGGCCAATATGACAGGCTGAGTGGACGCGGCTGGTGAGGTCTCTCATACTGACGAGCGCTGTGTGGGGATGCAAACCCCCTAAATCCCGCAGATTTTGGCAGCACGGACAGCGGAGAGTTGCATGGAGTGGATGGTGGATCGCAGCGGCAGCAGCGGATGCAGCGGTATAGGGGGTTTCCAGCTGAGACACGAGGATGCAGTGTCCTCAATATGATGGCCGTGGCTGCCTGTGGAGCCTGAATACCCACGAAGTGGAGGGAGGCAGGCAAGTCAGCTGAAGGGGGGAATGCATTCATGTTGTCCATATTTCTTAATCTTATGATTTCATTCAGTTCAGTATTCAATATGCATTTGTTTTGCTTACTTTCGAGGACCATTGCTTATTTGCTGACCACTAGAAGTGCCCTGGCGTTCCTGCACCCTCCCCGACACTCACCGGCTCTCTGCATCTTTTTCTGGCAGCTCCCGCTGCTTCTTCTCTGCTTCTGGAGCCAGGAAGTCCACCTTTTCGAGTCCTGCTTGACTACCGGGTGTTTCCATCTGCACAGTGGCAATTTGAATGCTTCCTCGCTACTCCTGCTGACCACTCTCTGTCACAGAGGCTCCCAGACCTGTGCAGGTAGATGCCCCACTTGCTCTGGGCCCTGCAAGTCCTCTGGGATATCTGCCAGTATCCTGGCTCCTTCTCCGGTCCCACCATGGCTGCCTCCTATCAAACAAGGTCCCCTGCTGGTCTCTCCCTGTTCCTCCTCTATCTGCTCCGCTAGTCTGCCTTTATACACCTGCAGCCCCTTGACAGGCTGGAGGCATGAATGCCTAATTAGACTTGCCTGACCATTAATAAAAGGACATGCCTGACCCTCAGAGCACTTTACAGGTATCCTCATTGTCCCAGTACTAAAGGGGTGGAATGGTGTAGTGTTCATTATTCTTAGTTACCTTTTCCTCATCCCAGTAGTCAAGTGTCACATGTGGGTAAATGAGGGGAACAGCTTTATAGTAACCCATAAAGGTCGGGGGAGGGTTAGGTTGGTCATGAACAGGAAAAGGGAGAAACCATGTCTCTCCTGTGGGCACCCCACACCCAATCCCCAAGGACCCGCCACCCAGGTGATCCTCCCTTGCTTCTCCGCCCCCAGGGTCGGGATCCAAGAGTGATGGCCTTTCCCTGACCACCTGAACAGAGAATCCAGAGGGAGTAATAATGAGAATACCCTTGGGTTTCTCACATACCCTTTCCCAATGCGGGTTGGACCAGGGTGCTTCACAGGGAAACCCGGATAGGAAGTCTATGTTACCTTGCTCTCGAGCTTACCAGTGTTAAAATGTGAAGCAATATGCCTGAAGATCCAGTATCACTGCATTACCCGAGGGGTGGATTATTTCCTCTGACTGATCCAAACTAGAGGAGAGTGGGCTGTTATAAGATGAACTCTACGGCCCAGAAGATAATACTTAAAATGAACCACGGCCCACTTGATTGAAAATGTCTCTAACTCAATCGAACTTAATAACTGAATAGTTTTTCTCTCTGGGAAAGAGCTTTCTGCTGATGTTGGGAAAGAGCTTTCTGCTGATGATGATGATGAATTGGGTGTTGAAAAACATCATAGTTTTGTGACAGAACGGCTCCTAGTACCAATAAGGAAGCCTCTGGCTGGTGGATGAATTTTTGGGAGAAATCTGCCACTCTTAAAACGGGGCTTTGGCATAGGGCTTGTTTCAAGGTCATATAACAGATTTCATCCTCTGCTTCCCATCAGATCTTTTGGGGTTCTGCATTTTTCAATTTGTCGACCAGTCTGGATGTTTTGCTTGAGAAATTTGGAATACATCTGCAGTAATATCTGATCAGTCCCAAAAAGGTCCTTAGATCTTTCTTAGTTTTGGAGGGGGTGTACCAAGGACAGCTCCCACTTTCTCCTGTTGTGGTTGGACAGTGCCATCACCCACAAAGAACCCCAAATACTTTACCGCAGATTGAACCAGCTTGCACTTTTTGGGATTAGTGGTCAGCCTGCTTTTTTAACACTCTCATTATTGTGTAGAGGTGGTGCAAATGATCTTTCCATGTCCTGCTGTGTATCATGATGTCATCTATATAGTCTCTGCAAAATTCCAAGTATGGTTGTAAGATTTTATCCATGAGTCTCTGGAACATTGCAGGAACACCGTGCAGCCCAAAAGGCAGGACTTTAAAATGAAACAACCCCAGGCGAGCAGCGAAAGTGTTTTTTTCTTCATCAGGCCAATGCTAAGGAACTTGCCAATACCCTTTTGTGAGATAGAGTGTTGAAAGGTAGACAGCATTACCTAGCTGATCTATCAGATCGTCGATACAGGGCATTGGGTAAGCGTCAAAGGCAGAGATGGCACTTACTTTACGAAAATCTAGGCAGAATCTCCAACCTCCATTGGGTTTTGCCACCAACACAATGGAGGAGGATCGAGGGCTATTAGAAGGTTAGATGATGTTAGCTTCTAGCATGGTTTTAACTTCTTGAATGATGGTCTCCTTTCTAGCCTCACTTAACCGATTTGGTTTCAGGTGTACCACTTTATCTACGGGAGTGTGGATATGATGATAAATACCCTTTACTCTCCCAGGCTCCTCTTGGAACACATCAGTAAACTGCCTTAGAACCTCATATAAATCTTGTTTCCGATTGTTGTTGAGGACAAGTTAAATTAAGGCTTTGTTTTCGGTGTCTTTTAGCAAAAGACAAGAAAAAATTATGGCCTGGAACTCTGAAGGATTTTCCTGCCATTCCGTCAATAGACTGATGTGATAGACCTGGGTTTTAAGACAGCGGTCTGGTTGTGAGATCTTATAAGTACATGGGCATGTTTGATGTAGTATTTCGCATGGTCCATGCCACTTGGACACAAGTGTATTTTCAGAAGTGGGTAATAAGACAAGTACCTTTTGACCTATAAAAAAAAGGAACTGAAAGAAATGTTTTTTTTTATTGTAGGAGGTCTTTTGTTCTTGTGCCTTAACCATGTGAGTCTGCACCAAAGACCTTACAGCCGCCATGTGTTGCTTCAACCTTTTGGCAGTTTGGGAGAGTGGAATTGGGGCCTCCCCTCTCTCTTCCCAGGTTTATCTCATCATATCCAGGACATCCTGCGATTCTTGCCCATAAAGGAGTTCAAACGGGGAGAATCCTGTTGAAGCCTCAGGGGTTTTCTGGACTGCAAACAAGGCCCAGGATATCATTTGACCCCAGTTCTTGCCATCTTGTTCAACTCATTTGCGAAGTATGGTTTTGAGGGTCTTATTAAATCTTCCCACCTAGCCATCTGTCTGGGGATGGTACACCGATGTTTTGAGGGTGGTGATGTCTAACAGCTCTTTAACTTCCCCCATAAGGTTGATCATAAAAGTAGAACCCTGGTCAGTCAATATCTCCTTTGGAAACCCCTACTCGGGTGAAGAAAGGGAGCAGGTGTTTCAGGATGTGTTGTGTTGTGTTGGCTCTTAAGCGGAAGGCTTCAGGATAATGTGTGGCATACTCTACAATAACTAGGAATCGCATTTAGACGACTCCGGGTAAGTCTCTCGTAACCAGGACTAATGTCTGGCAGAGGGACTCCCAGGACCCCCCTTGTTAATTTGCATATTCAAGTAACTTTGGGTCTCACCCTAAGTTACTAGGGGAATCCAGACGTGGACCCCTTGCTCACTATTCTTAGAGAGGCACAGATCCACCCTACTGATGAGGTCCAACCAGACCGAAACACGTGTCTGGGGTTTCTGTTGGTACTCTTGTTCAGAGGAGAATTGCCTAGCATTTCAGTGCTGGACTGCCCCAGGGCAGGACAAAGACTGATATGTGTGGGATATTTCTTCTCTGTGAAAGATAGTGAGCTAAAGACTCTGGGTAAGTCTCTCGTAACCAGGACTAATGTCTGGCAGAGGGACTCCCAGGATCCCCCTTGTTAATTTGCATATTCAAGTAACTTTGGGTCTCACCCTAAGTTACTAGGGGAATCCAGACGTGGACCCCTTGCTCACTATTCTTAGAGAGGCACAGATCCACCCTACTGATGAGGTCCAACCAGACCGAAACACGTGTCTGGGGTTTCTGTTGGTACTCTTGTTCAGAGGAGAATTGCCTAGCATTTCGGTGCTGGACTGCCCCAGGGCAGGACAAAGACTGATATGTGTGGGATATTTCTTCTCTGTGAAAGATAGTGAGCTAAAGACTCTGGGTAAGTCTCTCATAACCAGGACTAATGTCTGGCAGAGGGACTCCCAGGAACCCCCTTGTTAATTTGCATATTCAAGTAACTTTGGGTCTCACCCTAAGTTACTAGGGGAATCCAGACGTGGACCCCTTGCTCACTATTCTTAGAGAGGCACAGATCCACCCTACTGATGAGGTCCAACCAGACCGAAACACGTGTCTGGGGTTTCTGTTGGTACTCTTGTTCAGAGGAGAATTGCCTAGCATTTCGGTGCTGGACTGCCCCAGGGCAGGGCAAAGACTGATATGTGTGGGATATTTCTTCTCTGTGAAAGATAGTGAGCTAAAGACTCTGGGTAAGTCTCTCGTAACCAGGACTAATGTCTGGCAGAGGGACTCCCAGGACCCCCCTTGTTAATTTGCATATTCAAGTAACTTTGGGTCTCACCCTAAGTTACTAGGGGAATCCAGACGTGGACCCCTTGCTCACTATTCTTAGAGAGGCACAGATCCACCCTACTGATGAGGTCCAACCAGACCGAAACACGTGTCTGGGGTTTCTGTTGGTACTCTTGTTCAGAGGAGAATTGCCTAGCATTTCGGTGCTGGACTGCCCCAGGGCAGGACAAAGACTGATATGTGTGGGATATTTCTTCTCTGTGAAAGATAGTGAGCTAAAGACTCTGGGTAAGTCTCTCGTAACCAGGACTAATGTCTGGCAGAGGGACTCCCAGGACCCCCCTTGTTAATTTGCATATTCAATTAACTTTGGGTCTCACCCTAAGTTACTAGGGGAATCCAGACGTGGACCCCTTGCTCACTATTCTTAGAGAGGCACAGATCCACCCTACTGATGAGGTCCAACCAGACCGAAACACGTGTCTGGGGTTTCTGTTGGTACTCTTGTTCAGAGGAGAATTGCCTAGCATTTCGGTGCTGGACTGCCCCAGGGCAGGACAAAGACTGATATGTGTGGGATATTTCTTCTCTGTGAAAGATAGTGAGCTAAAGACTCTGGGTAAGTCTCTCGTAACCAGGACTAATGTCTGGCAGAGGGACTCCCAGGACCCCCCTTGTTAATTTTCAGGATAATGTGTGGCATACTCTACAATAACTAGGAATCGCATTTAGACGTTAACAATGCCTGGTGTCAAAACATTCATAATCATTTTTTACAAAAGGTAAAACTACACCAAGAGAACAGTCAAACAAAAATGCCTGGAGACCGCAAACGATATAACCACCATTGTGGAAAACCTTAAACCCACTTCTTGTAGCAGAGACCTATTCCCGGCATCTCTTTTTAAAACATTATTTTCCAACATTGCTGCCCCTGTTACATCCTTCCTAAACCATTCCTTCCAACAGGGGATAGTTCCAGAGTGTATTAGAGAAGCCTGGATTTCTCCCTTGTTGAAGAGGGACGGTCTGGATCCACACAAACCATCGAACTATCGCCCTATTACCCATGTCCCCTTTCTCCTCAAGATTATTGACAAAGTAGCTTGCGTTCACTATGACGCGTTTGTTGAGCAGGGGTCTTCTATCCACCAGACAGTAGGGTTTTCGAAAACACCATGGTACCGAAACCGCACTTTTGGATGTTAAATCCTTGTTAACTGGCATAGTTGACAAAGGGAAATTGGCAATGTTGATGTTGTTAGACCTGTGTGCCGCTTTTGATCTTGTCAATTATGACAGGATGGCAGACAGGTTAATGGAGGTAGGAGGCTGCTCAAGATCAGCGGCCAACTGGTTTCGATCCATTCTAGGCCCCAGGAGAACAAGAGTTGTTCTTGGGGTTTTCAGGTCCGAGGAATCGGTTCTTAATTGCAGAGTCCCTCAGGGATCCAGTACATCCTCCCTGCTTTACAATCTCTATTCAAAGCTGTGTTTTGATGTTCTGGACGGTCTCGTGTGTCAAATTTGCAAATTATGCGGATGACACCCAGATCGTCCTGGAACTCACAGGTTCTTATGAGGCAGACTCACTCCTGGTTACTAGGGTGTACGATGCTATAGAAACCTGGATCCAGGATCATTTTCTGGCACTCAACGATAAAAAGACAGAGATCTTGATTATCGGTAGCCCAGTTAAAGTGAAAGCCCTTGAACCACGATATGAAACATTTTTGGTGGAAGAAGCCATCATCCATGTTTCTAGTTCACTCAAGACTCTGGGTGTGTTTTTCTACAGTAACCTCACTTTTGAAAAACAAGTGGCTCATATTAGTGCCAGCTGTATCTACACTACCCATCTTCTGTGGCAAATTCGACCCGACCTTTCAGAAGATAACAGAGCTTTGATAGCGACAGCTACCATTAATTCAAAAATTGACTATTGTAATAGTCTTTTAGCTGGTACGTCCACAGCCAACTTGAAAAGACTTCAGACAATACAAAATGGAGCTCTACACCCTGTTTGTGGTCTGGGACGCAGAGAACATGTTTCTCATGCCCGGAGGAAATTGCATTGGTTGCCAGTCCGGGAAAGGATTCATTTTAAAGCCTCGTGTTTGGTCTACAAGTGCCTTGGCCGGCACTGCTCCAACCTATCTCCGAGCACGGATTGTGAAGCAACCTTCTAGACGTACTTTCCGATTTAACAATAAGGATCTCCTCTTACAACCTCGCTTCAAGTTGAAGACTTTTGGTGACCAGAGCTTTGACGCCAGGGGGCCGAGAATTTTGAATATTCTCCCTGTGTTCGTCAGACAGCTGCAATCTCTGGCTCAAGATGGAGGTGGCATGTAGCCCATTCATCCTGCCTGCCTGCTGACTTCTGCTAACTTAGATCTCTGATTCCTTCCCCTTTATCTGTTTTATATTGTCTTGTCATGTTTGAGAGCTCTAAGGCCTGTGAGTTAGCTGGCGCTATATAAAAAAACATTAGAAAAGAAAAGAATAGAATAGAATAGAATGTATTTGTTCCCTAGTTTGGATGTTTCCAGTAGTCCAACAATATCCCACCAATCCAGGAGAATGGGACCTCAATTATTTGTAATGGATTTAAGGGTACTAGTGATGTGTGTGAGCTAGTTTTCGGGCAGACCATGCATGCTTCAACACAGGTTTTAATGCCAGTGTTAACTCCGGGCCAATAGAACTTGTTTGCTATATGTGCTTGAGTTTTGGCCTGCCCAGATGGCCTCCCGTCAGATGTGAATGGGCTATCTCTAGGACTATCCGTTTGTGACTTTTAGGGACCACCAACTCGGTTTTTAACAGGCCCTCTGAAGTGGTATCTCCCCTGTAAAGAAGCTGATGTTTCAAAATGAAAAAGGTCCTCCATTCTCACAACCCTCTGGCTCTGATAACACTTGTAAAAATGCTTCAGATAACAAGGGATTATTTCTTTGGGCAAAGGCTACGTCGGCACGTGTCTCGGGCTCTTCCTCTTTGGCTTTTTTGGGTTCAGGGTTGGTAGGAACATCAGGTGTCTCATCAACCTCCACAAAGCCTCGAGTTCCCTTATCTGTGCTTTCCTCCCCGGATTCTTCCTTAAGTCTAGGGAACACTGCTTTCTCAAGCACTCCTTGAGCAATGTTATCCCCTTGATGAATTTGGAAAGGGTCCTTTTGTAGCAATACCTTAACATCACCTCTAAAGTCTGGGTCTATTACTCCCGCTAGAACATCAATTCCAAATCGCCACGCCAGCCCTGATTTGGGTGCTAGTCTAATATGTGCATCAGGAATTAGTATCACATCAGTGGGTATCAGTCTTCTTTCACCTAGAGGAATAGCCTCATCCCTACTGCTACAGATATGAAACCTGATAGACCCTTTAGTGGCTACTCAGGGTTCTGTTGCTATGGCACTTTTTCGAATCTAAGGTTTCCCTAACTTGTATTGTTTGAGCCGCATCTTACACCTGATACTACTTGTCAAGGCATCATGAAGCAAGACACAGCCAACAGACTTAAAGTTCAAAGTAGAATACTTTATTAAATCAAATGTCAGGATGGTAGAAGGCCTAACTTGCCCTAAAATAAGGTGGGATTTCCCTACCTGAACGAAACGAAGGAAAGTAAGTCGAAGAGTTCAACTTAAATGTCTGTCTGTGTTCAAAACCTATACTTGCCCTCACAACTAAAGCTAAACAATGTGTAGGGATGTCAATAATAAAAGAAATAGTGTTTAACTCAAAGTTCTGAGCTTCTTCCAGCTCGCAGCTCTCTTTCAGCCCCCCTTCCTCAAGTGTAATAAAAGTTCCACAAAAGTCTCAAGATTACCTTTCCCAAGTTCAAGGTGATACCGTTCCAAATGATCCTCGGGGTTCCCTTCCCCAAGTTCCAAGCAACCCAGTTCAAAAACAAAAGGTCTTGAGGTTCCGTCCTCAACACAACACGTGCAATTCCTCAAGTCTCAGGGTTCCCTTACCCAAGACTTTAGCTTCGCCACCTATACTTATTTCAGTCTTTTCAAAAAGTTTAATACAAATCAAGGTCGACCTGACCCTCTTTCTGGTTTGCCTCACCTGTCTACTTACAGTGCTTTTCATTAGTTTCTTTCACAATGTCCTTGGTTTTCAGCAATCAGGGTTCACTGGTCTAGGTGCAGTTGTTGACCGCACGGTCCACCCATCACAGGTTGCGCAACCAGGATCCCTGGGCTCTCCAGCCCACACAGTTTCTTCAGTATTTGACCCTGTGTACCAAGTCACCCTCACTCCGTTCCTCTTTATCGGCCTCTTTGCTTTTATGTGCAGATTTACACTCCTCTGGCTTTTCCTTGTCAGCCTCTTGGCTCTGCCATCACATGTCACACACCTTTTGCCTGTCTTTGGCCTTGCTGCACTGCATTCACTCCTTTAAGTTCACTGTCAAACTTGCGCCCTTTTCCGTAATTCATTTTCACCTGGGCACCTTGGCTGTCCTCTTTATTTGCCTGGCCCTTAAAAGGTTTATTCCATTCAGTATTTAATATGCTTAACCTCAGGGTTTCATTCAATACGATGTTCAATTTGCATTAATGTTGCTTAATTTTAAGTTTCCATTCAGTTCGGTATTCAATGTGCATTTGTTTCGCTTACTTTCGAGGACCTTTGCTGGTTTGCGGTCCACTAGGAGTGCCCCAGTGTTCGAGCACCATCCCCGACACTCGCCGGCTCTCTGCGTCTCCTTCCGGTGGCTCCCGCTGCTTCTTCCCTGCTTCTGAAGCCAGGAAGTCCACCTTTTTGAGCCCCACTCGCCTGCCAGTTTTTTCCCTCTGCACCCTGGTGTTAAGAAGGATTTCTAAACTCTGACCTGGTAGGCAGAAGTTTAGGAGGCTACCCTAGTTTAGTGGAATAGGGGAACCTTCTGGACAAATCAGACCAATCTACGGTAGCTTGGCAGGCGGTGAAGACTAAGTCCCAGGAGGGGTGAGAGTGATCGGAAGCCCACAATGAACACACACAGTAAAACTCCACAGATTACTCTTAGGCATATGTATATCAAAAATACATTATAGGTCTTAAAACAGAACATGAATAAACCATAGTAATAATAAAACAGTTACCACACACGCTTTTCACTATGTAACATATATACAAAATGCGTAGAGCCTAATGCTGATGAAAGGGGAGAAAATAACCACAACCTGCAACAGAAGAGGTAGTTCAACACAGATATCACATTAGGCAGTTATTCTAAGTCAGTCCCTTTCTCATGCAATCCAGCCCTAAGCAGTGAGGAGCCTTATGCTAAAATGTACAGCAATGTGCTAACAACACGTTGTGTGTAAAGCGAAAAGCGGGTTCTCTTCAGGGAGCTATAGCTGTTCACAAAGGGTATTGAGGTGATGAAGTATACATCCCTACTCCTTAAGGAGGGTCCACCCTAGCAGATGACTCACTTTCGGAGTTCGCGAATAGCTGGGGAGCGAAGGCTATCCCAGCTAAGGTGAGTATCTTTTCAGGGATTCTTGTGCGTAAAACAGATGGATGTGCAAGGGGGGCACCGGTAAGTGATGCAAGTACTCACCGACCCTCGATACAGTCCCGGCCAAACTTTGCCAGTCTAGGCCAATTCGCTAGTAGGTTTCACCCCTGCACTTACCGGTCACTCCGGATCTCAGCGGCTGCGGGACGGGACGATTGTCCATGGCGGGACAGTAGCCTTTTCTCAGCTCTTGAAGAAAGAAGAATAATAGTTGCAGTGTAGCACGTCTCAGGACATGGTGGGGCAGGACTGCAGGCACATAAAGCAACAGTCGCCACAGCGGGGCGACAGAGGGACCGTAAATGCCCACGGCATGGCGCACCCTCATAAATCGTGACCCAGAGGAGCCGTGACAACGAGATTTGGCGAGACAGGGCCCAGGACCACAAGTAAGCAATACCCAAAGTCTCGGGTCTCCACTCAGGATGGCGGCGCCCCGGGTTCGAGCTTGTCAGTTCACTGGATGCCCCACGAACACTTCTGAAGAGGCTCTTTGCACGGGTAAGCAGGAAGTGCTGAGAGTAGTTGGTCCCACTACTCCAAAGGGTCGAAGCACTCTTGCAGGCCTTCTTGGTACGATACAAAAGCAGGGGTCAGACGGGACAACAGTGGGGTCTGAGTGCCAAACCGTCCAGCAAGTCTCAGACGGTTCCACAAATCTGCTCTTTCATTCAGGATACTTGGCTCCGTCTGTAGTTCGGTGTGAACTTCAGGTGATCGACCTGGAATGGATGCAGAGCCCCTTCTCTTATCTAAGATTCGTTTCATGCTCAAATTTGGGATAGCCAATTGAAGATCTGCTCTCTTGAATGAACGCCAAGTGTGGGCCAATTGTGGCCGATGGTGGTTCCAGTCATTCAGGCCTACCAGACATACTGCACCAGTAGTGTCGATTGGGATCAGACAGTCCCAACCCTCTTCCTTGGCACTAGCACACGTGAAATGCAGGAGCCCGCAAAACATTCGTTTTTTGCAAAGGCTGCATGCCCAAATCAGGAATACCCGGGTCTTTCGACCTGGGCGAAGGCAAAGGGATAAAATGGCCAAAGGACAGAACAAAAGACTTTGGGCCTCATTACACGTTGCGTGCAAAAAATCACAAATTACCGGCATGGCGCCCTTAACGTGTCCCCCCTCGCAGGAGGGCGCTAATAGCGTACCATTACGAGTACGCGGACACGAGCATTGCGCCATGCCGGTAATGCCCCTACTGCCATGCCGCTAAACTCCCCCAAAAGTCTCTTACCGGCTTCGACGACAGTGCAGATAGCAACTTCGCCTTGACGCAGCATGCAAATAGCGGTCACCGCTAATAGCGGTGACCATTAAATAGCGGAACCGGAAACAGCGTCATCACACAGGAACGGGAAAGAGCACGGCGGCCATCTTTAAAAACGCAATCCATTGCCATCCTCTTCCCCCTGGACCTGTTTGTAGTACTTTGCTGTTGGAGATTTCCTGGAACACCCTTAACATGCCCAAGGCACTTAAAAAAACAACTGTCCGCCAGCGGAAAGAAAAGTTTTCAACTGAGGAGCTACTTATGCTGACCCAGACCTTATCTGACAATGCTGCAGTGGTCTTTACAAACGACATGCGGCGGGAGACACTCCTTGAAAAAAAGGCTATCTGGGCCGAGGTGGCACTGAAAGTAAGTGCTGTGGGCACCAGCACCCGCAATGTACGTGAGTGCCGGAAAAGATGGGATGACCTGAGACTCTGGGTCAGAATGATCCTGGCAGAAAATCATAACATTGCCACTGCAGGTGGATCTGGGTCGCCAATTGAACTAAAGGAATGGGAGGAGACATGCGCCAACCTCATCGGAGTTGAATGCATCGAGGGAGACGGGAGGATGGAGCATGGCGTGACAAACACTTCGGATGGAGGTAAGTGTACTGATGAAAGCATGCAATGTGAATCAACTGGTCCCACAAATGTCAGCCTACAATCACCTCATGGATGGCCAAACATCCACACATGCATCCAACCCTGCCCATGTCAGTGCCAGACCCAAACACACAACATGCACACATCAACAGAGCCAAATGCCACACACAACACTGCATGGATGAGCCACTGAACTGACACATCACCTGCATCCTTCACAATGAAGTCCAAATGCCCACAACTGTATTGATGATGTATCCTGCATTAAGTACATTGAACCGTAACCAATGCCATCCCCCTTCTTGTCCCCGACAGGGTCACATACAGACAGTGAGGATGCATCCCAGGCACCCCCTGCGCAGAAGAAAAAAGGCCACAGCCCACCAAGGACACCCCCACGACATCAAGGGGAAAAGACACAAGGCTCCATTTGCAGAGTCTCAAATATCGGTCGAGCGCCACTGCCAAGGCCACACCAATCCCAACTGCCCCACCTCCGGAGGTTCACTCACCACCACCAATCACAGCCACCGAGGGACCACCCTCAGCTGCAGCTAGTTCGGCAGGAGAGGCGGCAGCCACTGCATCATTATCTGATGTGGAGGACCCAACAGAATTCGACCTGGGCATGCACACCCCAAGCCCCCCTGGAACCCCAGAGCCATCACCACAGCACACACCTGGCTCCAACGTCACTGGTGACGAGACCATGGGAGCCTTCAGTAGCCCCACGGTGCCTCCATCTGTACACCTGCCAGCATCACAATGCACAGCAGCCACACCACCACAACCCGACACTGCCCTTGACCTGGCCAGCATCAGCCAGCGGCAACAGGGTCTCACTGTGCTGGTTGGTCAGCATGTGGAGGAGGCTGCCCGTCTCAGGGCGGAGATTGGGGAGACATCCAGGCACTCCAGGGAGGGGATGGAGGCATGCACAGACAGGCTGTGTGGGGAGCTCATCCGAGTTCGGGAGGTCCTCACACATATTGCGGACGCAATGGACTGCCAATTCCCACCACCACCAGCACCAGGACAGTCTGCCACTTCTTTGTCCGCCAGTTCGCGGCAGACAAGCCCACTCTGACGCTCCGCACGCACCACCAGGCGCACCTCTAGGCAGCCTCCAAATGCTGGTTTTGGCAATGACCAATAGGGAGTGAATGTCCATGCTTCCGCGTGCATGCCTGGACGCAAACATTGTGGAAGACACATGAGGGACTGTTGTGGGGGGTGGGGGGAAGGGTGTGATGGGACAGTTGTGGGGGGTGGGGGGAAGGGTGTGATGGGACAGTTGTGGGGGTGGGGGGAAGGGTGTGATGGGACAGTTGTAGGGGGTGGGGGGAAGGGTGTGATGGGACAGTTGTCGGGGTGGGGGGTAGTGTGGTGGGATGTTCAGGGACATGCACATTTTCCTGTTTAAGTTTATAAATACACTGGTGTTTCAGCAAAACACAGTCCTGGACTTCTTCATTGTGTATGTGTAATTTATTGACGCCAGGGTCCATTGTGAGCTAACAGACAGACACCAGTGCATCACTAGCCATATCCAAGTGACAGTACGAGAACATGTTACTCAGAAGATTTGGTTGATCAGATGCTGTCTCACAGCACGTCCCTCCTGGCCATCCCCTCTTGCATGACCTGCATCCCCTTCACCTCCATCCTCATCACCATCATCATCCTCATCAGGTGCTTCTATTTCAACGTCAGGGGGCAGTGGCACATTCTGTCTGATACACATATTGTGCAGCATGACACATGCCATGGTGATCTTGGCCACCTTCTCATGGCCATACAGGAGAGCGCCACCAGACCTGCTAATGCACCTAAACCGTGACTTCAAAAGTCCAAAAGTCTGCTCGATCACGATGCGGGTACGGGTATGTGCACGATTGTATTCCTCTTCGTGCCTGTTCTGTGGGTTCCGTACAGGTGTGAGGAGCCACCTCTTCAGGGGATAGCCGGCATCACCTATATGGGGGAAGTAATGGGGTCCTGTTACTTTTCACCACAAGTGTGGCCTGTTCATATCACAATCATTGACTTGGCATTGAGATTCAAGTACACAATTAACAGCATACATGCAAATGGTCTGTGTAACTGCAATGTGCAAAGGTGAGCCCAACCCTGCAAGTAGACATGCCCCATTGATGCCTCCAACAGTAATTGACATGTCCTGGGTGAGGCCAGTTCTTAGGTGTCCCTGTGCCCAGGCAGATTTGGTACCACACTGGTGGTGTACTGCCCTTCCAACATTGATGTTGCCATGCTGAGAGGCATCACTTCAGTGGTGCTATGGGTTTGTGGTGCATTGCTATGGCTATGGGGTATCCCTTAGCATGCATTGAAGGGCACAATGCACTATTGATGTCGTGCTGGACGAATTCTGCATGACGGCATGGATGACATTTGTGTATTTTGTGGCGTGGAATGTTGTGCAATGTGGATGTGGATTGATGTTTGATGTTTCTAGACTTGGATTGTCTGTGTTGTGTAGCATATACTTGCATGTCCGTTCATCTCAAGTACGTTGCGGCCCTCCCAGATGGACATTGGTGTACATCTGTATGTGCATTTGGACGACGGACTACAGGCTACACCCAGTTGGAGTATCTATCCCCCCACCCCCAAGCACACCCATTTGGAGTATCTATCTCTCCCCTCCCAAGCACACCCAGTTGGAGTATCTATCTCTCCCCTCCAAGCACACCCAGTTGGAGTATCTATCTCTCCCCCCCAAAGCACACCCAGTTGCAGTATCTATCTCTCCCCCCTCCAAGCACACCCTGTTGGAGTATCTATCTCTCCCCCCCAATCGCACTGTCATGTGCTTGGCCTGCTACTCACCAAGTAGCCACAAACGTTGTCCCGTTTGTCACTCCATGTAGCGGGGGATAGTTGAGTTCCGCAGGACCATGGAATCATGGGTAGATCCGGGAAATCGGGCACAGCAATGTGTGATTATCTTGTTGGCGTCACATACCATTTGGACATTGATGGAGTGGAATTGCTTCCTGTTTCGGTACACTACTTCATTGGATGTGGGACAATCAATTCCACATGTGTACAGTCGATGGCACCCGATGCAACTTGGGATGCCTGCCAGTAAATAGAAGCCAACTTTGGTGTTTGCAATCTCCTGGCCAGTCCGTGGCATGGATATGTGTTCGGGTGCATGCTTCAGGAGGGCATCGAGTACCTGGTTCAGTGTGCGTGAGAATACTGGTTGGGAGATGCCATGCATCTGCCCCACTGTATGCTGGTAGGTGCCTGTGGCCAGGAAGTGGAGCACATTCACCACCTTCAGTAGAGGGGGTATGGCAGTTCTGATGTCTATGAGGCTCACAATGTCGTTGTGTATCATGTCCACGATGCTGGTGATGGTATTCCGGTCCAGACGGTACAGGGTGTGTATCTGCTCAGGTGTTAGGTTAAATGGACTGGCTCTGATCCTGGGAATTGGTGGGTGCCTCTGTGGTATGATTAGGTGCCGTGGTGGTGCTTGCTGTGCCTGTCTTGCCCTCCTCCTCCTCCTGCGTCTCCTCTGTGCTGCCTGTTGTTGTTGCAGCTCCGCTGCAATCAGGTCCTCCAGACCATGTAATGCTGCCAGTATTGGAACCATCTTGGTGTGGGAAGGGGTGTGGGAAGGGATGTGGTGTGCTTCTTTTGAGCAGCCACAGTCTCCATTGCCTCCACCTGTGCTGATTTTGGCCACCTGTGGCAGGTGGTAACACTGCACAGTTCTTTTAACGGGTGGTTCGTGATGGCGGTATTAGCGCCATGCCGGTAAGGGCTTTTGGGGGATTTACCATGCCGCTATTGGCATGTACACTTGCCTTGTGATGCTGTGCTATTGGCGGCATTTCGTTATTTACGGGATGGAGGGTCGCGCGCACGCGGACTGACCTCTATTAGTGGCACCGTAGTTAGCGGTGCCGCTAATGGCGGTGAGCCGGGTCGTAATCCGCATGGGCATTTAACGTTACCGGTATTCCATTACCGGTAACGTTAAATCCCTAACGCCTACCGTGTAATGAGGCCCTTTGTGGCATGACCATTTTCGGCACTGGCCACAGTCTTGGGCTAAATGCAGTAAATGCGATATGGTCCATAAAAAAAAAGTAAAAATACTTCAAAAGTAAACTGCTGCCACCAGTTCGCCCTAGGTACACTTGTTCAAACGCCAACAAATCCTTAGAGGGTGGCTAGGGCCATAAAACGAAAGGACCCTTATGCGTGGTGCTGTGAGGTACTAGGCACATAGATAGAAAGTTACCAAGAAATGGCAACATAGTCGAAGGCTAAGGGAATCATAGTTTCCCAGTACTGACAGCCTGAAGGACGTGTTGGTTTCCCCATAACAAATGAGCAAAAAGCCCAGAGGAGTGCAGCTGAAGGCTGTGCTCTGCTGGAAAAAGTTAGGTTAGGTAAGCCAAACAAAAGCAAAAGGTTTGTGGGGTCAATAAATGCAGGGGAAATTGCACATAAGGTAAATCTTTCCTGACAGCTGGCAATTTGAATTCTTCTTTGTGGACTTGGGCGGCGTCCTCTCTTCTCCCGTCTCTCTCACAGCTCCTGCTGCCCACTCTCTGTCACAGAGGCTCCTAGACCTGCAGCAAGTACACTACCCACTTGCTTTGGGCCCCACAAATACTCTGGGAAATCTTCTGGCGTCCTGGCTCCTTCTCTGGTCCGACCACGGCTGCCTCCTATCAAACAAGGTCACCTGCTGGTCTCTCCTACACAGGCATCCCTGTTCCTCCTCTCTCTGTTTCACTGGTCTCCCTTTATAAACCAAACCTGCAGGTGTGGATGCGTATTAGACCTGCCTGACCATGATTAAAGAGACATGCCTGACTCTCAAAGCACTTTACAGGCATCTTCTTTGTCCCAATACTAAAGTGGTGGAATGTTGTAGTGTTCATTGTTCTTAGTCGCCTCGTCCTCGTCCCAGTACTAAAGGGGCGAAATGGTGCAGTGTTCATTACTCTTAGTTGTCTCTTCCTCGTCCCAGTAATGTCAGGTGCGTGAGAAACCTGAAGGTGTCTCACCCGCCAGTTCCAGGGAATCTGTCATCCAGGTGGCCAGGACACGGCCATCACTATTGGATAGCACTCCTGTGGGTGGACCAATGCGCGAGGATCACCTAGATGGGGGGTCCTCAGGGAGTGGAAGTGGGACACCGAAGGATGAGACGTGGTATTCCCTTCCTTGTAACAACTTTTCCCCATCCTGCCAGGTAGGAAACTTAGGAATTCAAACCCCCCCCTTTCCCGAGACAAACACTTTCTCAAGGACAGGTCCCCTTGAGCAACAACCGACTAACACCCGAGCCGTATAGCTGGCATGACCCAGCACAAGGGTCAGGCAGAGTCAGGCAATTACTGATAATTACACACACCTGACTTCCATCACATTTCCCCATATGGATATAAGGCGGAGCACGAAAGCATACTCTGAGCAAGGCAAAACACATGAGGAAACAGCAGTTCTGGGATGGCAGTTTAATAAAGACGGTGAGACCAGAGAGGGTTGCAAGGAGGGGATCGCCCTTGGCCTTTTCAGAGGACAGAAACCACTACTTTCATGAACCTTCGAGGATAAGAAACATAACACCCAGGGATAAAGCTGAAGAAAGGTGCAGTGTGTGTAGAAGGTACCCTGGGTTTTCCCGCATCGACAGCCGAGGCGGGGAGGAACGATTGCCGCTGTGGTACTGTCCTTGGCTCCAAAAAGAAAGCCACTCCAGTAAAGTCAGCACAGCTGGTGAGTTGGGGAGACTGATAGCACGCCCGTCTGTGTTAGAACCAAGGTTGCAACCGGCAACATTATATGAAGAAATTGGCAAAGAACAAAGTACAAGGCGTACTTGGTGAGAGACATGAATGTAATTGAACATTCAAGGAATACCGAAACTTTTGTAAACCAAGGAAGATACCATATATAGAGTGGTTCGGCGCCTCATAGGTGCTCATTCGAAGGTCTCTGTACGGTATCCGACAAAGAGTATAAAAATTCAGAACTGTGAAATCGGAGTGGTCCTGCAACGGGTCAGGCAAACCCTGTGCACATTCGAAAGTCTTCCATAGCTAATGCAAACTGGAATTGGTCCAAGCCCGGTTGAGGTAGACTAATTAGGAAAAGAAATCTGAGACCGGCTGATGGGGATACGGGGTGAACCGTGAGTGACCTGAAGAAAAAGTGTACGAGCTGTAATTGGTCCGAGCCGGGCTGAGGGAGACTAATTAGGAAAAGGGATCTGGGACCGGCTGAGGGGGATCCCGGGTGAACCGTGAGTCACCGACCTATGTGAATATTTGCAAAGGAACTTTTTGTTTGTTTGACACATCAGGCCCTCTGAATCAAGAGACTTTCATTACGTAAGAGGCTTGGACATAGAAGGCCTTGATGCTTGTAACAGGCCTCATGCTGAAGAAGCCCAAGAGTGTGCTATGCTCGAGTGAACCGCCTTGTCCCATGCTGAAAACCTTGGGAAGGGAGGCCAACGGCCTGAACATCCTGACGTATCATTTTGTGAACACTTCTTTATTTTTCATGAACATTTCCCCACACTATTTATAAATTAGTGGTAAGGATTGGCAGTAGGTTTTTTAGTATAGGCCCTTTTATTTTGACGAGATTCCGCTAGGACTGCATTATTATTATTTAATGGTCATAGCGTGTTCCCATTTTAGATTTAGGCTTAGATAGGTGTTTATCGCACCCTTGATAAGGTTAAAAAAACACCCTTGAACTGTGGTCACTTGTGTCCATCTTACTTTGATACCATGCCTTCCTTACAGGTGTCACATGTGGGGAAATGAGGGGAACAGCTTTATAGTAACCCATAAAGGTCGGGGGAGAGTTAGGTTGGTCCTCAACAGCAAAAGGGGATACCATGTCTCTCCTGTGGGCAACCCACTCCCAATCCCAATGGACCCTACCTCCAGGTAATCCTCCCTCGCTTCTCCACCCCCAGGGTTGGGATCCAAGAGCAATGGCCTTTCCCTGGCCACCTTAACAGAGGATGTAGGGGGAGTAAGAGTGAGAATACCCTCAGGTTTCTCACACTGGATACTATCCGGCACCGGAGACAGCCAGGATTGCAGCGGAACCTCCAGAGCTTGCACAGAAGTCTTGGGCCATGCAGGCGTGGGGACCTGCACCATCTGTCGCTCCGTGGAAAAATAAATTGCGCTTGTGGAGCTCATGCACAGTAGAACATCTAAGCTGGGGGATAGTGGCTGTGTGGATTCTAGAAGAAGTACAGGTCAACAAAGACGGGTGAGGAGATGGGATCAATAATCGTGGGGGGAAAAGCAGCAGTACCTCAAATTCCCTGAGGGCTCATACATATCAACGAGACAAGTGAGCAGCATGTAAATGGGACCAAAGAAGAGGGGACAGATGGAGACGACTAGAGAATGAGGAACGAGACAACACGCAAACACCACCAAGCATTCAATAAACCAATTTGTGTCCCAGGAAAAGTGGGGAGCTGAAGTAATGCCGCTCAGGAAGGAAGATTTAGACTCTGCACTGGCTACATTTAAAAGTGACATTACAGAAACAGTTAAGGCAGAGGCGGCGCATATCAAAGAGGACCTGTCTCAAGCACTAGCGGCGAACAGGAAGGACCTTGAGGACTTGGGAGAGAGGGTAATGGACATGGAGGGTCAACTAACGTCAGCGGTGGAGAAGATCCTGGATTTATCACAGCAAGCACAAACAACGGAGTTGAGAATACTGATGCTGGAGGAGAAGTGTGAAGATTTAGAAAACAGGTTGAGGAAGGAGAACATCAGGGTCAAAGACTTAAAGGAAGGAACAGAGGGGACGGTCTTGGAAGATTGTGTTATGGAGTTATTTGCGGACCTCGTGGATGATGGACAGACACAGAAACTGGAAATAGTCAGAGTGCACCGGGTGGGCCAAAGGAGGAATGATTCAGGAGCATGCTCGCAAGATATCCTGGTAAATTTGCACAACTTCACAGATAAGCAGAGGATAATGGCTGCTGGCAGGAAGCGGGGTAAGGTGCGCATTAGGGACAGTGAGGTTCAGCTATTTGATGACCTGGCGCAAGTGACACTGGCTAAGAGGAGAGCATTCAAAAATGATTACGGAGGAGCTCACAAGGAAGAATTTGAAATCTCATTGTCTCTTTCCAATGAAGCTGCAGGTCAGGTTGGGAAACGAGGACAAGAGCACAGACAGCATGGAGGAGGGACTGAAGATACTGGGGATGAGGCGATGGGAGGAGGAGGTCCCCAGTGAGGGAGCACAGAGACCACCGCCGTCGAGCCATGAGGGATGTACCACTAAGGCCAAGAAGAAGTTGTGATTTTATAGCCGCCGCAAGGAGGCGGTCCAAGGCTAGTGATGCTCTATGGCCAACATTGTGGCAGATAGAGAATCTAGGCTCGGAGGGACACCAGTATCACTCGCAGTAATGCAGTATTTGAATTCACCGTTATTCATGTTGTTGCAATGGTTATACAGGGGATTATAGGGGTACATGGGGGGGTGAACATATTGGTCCGGGAGAAATTGGGACCAAGCTGGTGTCAGTTCACGCATGGGGTACACGCCCAGATCCAGGACAGAAGCTACAGGGACACTTAAAATGTCAACAAGAGGGTCAGGTCTAATAGAAAGGTGGATGAGCATCTGGGGGGAATGTTCTGGTACTGTGCAGGGATATGAAGGTCAAACAGGGAGAGCAGGTGACAGGGCAGGAATCTACAGCTCAAACATGGTGGAGCTCAAGTTAGAATCGTAGAACGTTAGGAGGCTAAATAGCACGAACAAGAGGCTAAGTGTAATGAGGGACATAGGGACATTGTTAAAAGGGGGGGTCCATATTGTATGTTTGCAGGAAACTCATCTAAAGAGGGAGGATGTGAGGAGATTGTACAGCAAGAAGTACCCTACTCAGTTCCACACACATGCCAATAACAAACAGGCTGGGGTAGCAATTGTATTGCACATAAAGATCAACCTTGATGGGGTACAGGTTAGAAGAGATCCCCTTGCGAGGTTTATGAAGTGAAAACTGAAGGTGCAGACATATACGTTAGTTTAAGTATGCGCCTAACCAGTGGCAGGAACAATTTTTAGAAACATGGTTAGATGAGTTGGAATTATTTGGCAAAGGAGATTGGATGGTTGCTGGAGATTTCAATCTAGCCTTCGATTTGAGGTGGGATAGGTCGGGAGGGGATCAGGGACATGCGACAGGGGCGCTGCCAAAGCAACTGCGGGATAGGCTGGCTGGGTTAAGACTTGCTGGATGTTTGAAGGGTAGACCACCCACAGGCGAGGGACTACTCATTCTACTCCTCCGTGCACAAGACATACTTGAGAATAGATTGTATCCTAACAACTCAAAGGATACTGACGGTGAGCCATAGAGCGAAAATAGGGTCTATCCCACTCTCGAATCATGCCCCTGTGGCACTGGAATGGGAGGAGGGGACCATCAAGAGAAGGAATAGAGCTTGGGGATTGGAGGATTGCCTACTGAGAGACAGCGGGATCAGACATTTTATTGAGAGAGTTAGATAAATATATGAAAGCAGTCAAGGATCCAGGGGTTACAGGTGGGGAGAGGTGGGATGAATTTAAAGATCATATCAAAAACAATATAATCAATATTGCAAAGGATCTGAGGGAGGGGGGAAAGGGAGTTGGAGGAAGACATGGTGAGGGTGGAAGTAGCACACAAGGAGCCACAGATGGCTTAACTGCCTAGGCAACTGGTGCATATGAAGGGACAGCTAAGACAGCTGGTCAATAGGTCAGTGGAGAGCACCATACTACGATGTAAGAAGACTTTCTATGAGATAGGGAACAAAGTGGGAAATATTCTAGCGAGGGAACTGAGAGCAAGGGAACAGAGATATTTTATAGCAGGCCTAAGGGACCAGAGGGAACGTGTGGAACGACAGACGGGGGTAAAAGAAAACTGATGGAAGACTTCTTTGCAAAATTATAAAGCAAGGAGCAGTGTGATGACTAGGAACAAGATCCTTACCTGGGGAACTGGATGGGGTCAAGGATGTCAGATGAGCAGAGGGAACATTTGGAGGCACTGATAACAGGTGAGGAGGTCTGGAAGGCCATTGGTAGTCTGAAGTTGCATAAAAGCCTGTGGGCGGATGGCCTTACAGCAATATTTTATAAAACCTTTAGTAAATAATTGGGTGCTGCTATGACAGAGCTATTCAATGAGTTCCAAGAAAGGGGTAAAATACCGTATTCCATGGGCATGGCTCACATTACTCTGATTCGAAAACCTGGCAAAGATTTGTAGCTATGTTTCTCTGAAAGGCCAATAGCACTTATCAACCTAGATGCTAAATTGTACACGTGAATCCTGGCATCGAGGCTTGAGGGGATACTGCCTGACCTGATTGCACAAGACCAGTCGGTTTCATCCAGGGGAGGAAAATGTTTGATAATATAAGGAGAATACTCGATATTGTGGATAAAACTACCAGGGTAGGAACTAAGGTCCCCACATTGAGCACCTTTTTCAAGGGGCTCAGTGCTTGGGAGCAGAGGGTGGGTGATGTGAGGTCCTCCTCCCACTCCCTCACCAGGTCTAGGATTATGTGTGGTGGAAACCTGTACATCCCATACACCTGGTCATCAGGCATCCCAAAAAGGCTGGTCCTGGGTAAAACAATGCGGGGCCTGGCTATCCTCCTCCTCCTGCGGTGTCCCACGACCACTGCTGCTATTCATCGTAGCGTCTGTGCTTGTTTGTTGTTTGCGCGCACTTTTATGCTGCGCGGGCCCACTTACGCCTGCTGTCTGCTGGCGTACGTGTTTCCAGATTAGGGCGTCTTTTTTGGTGCATGCCGTTCCCCAGTTCGATTCCATGAATACGTGTTGTTGGCGCGCGTGTGGGCGTTGCGAGCATTTACCTCCTGTACTTCCCCCGTAACGCCCACATTTTCATGTGCTGTTCCCCATTCCGCGTGTTACGCCCTGTGTTCTGCCCACTTTTCTTGTGTGCGCTCCACAATGTGCGCTTTCCCTGTGTGCGTAGCGCACGCCGTTTAGTGACGTGTGCACCCGCGTGCGTCACCCATGGATTTGGCGCACATCACATATTTTACTAGCACAGCGCATTCCATGAATCGATAAACGGATGAACGGGTGCGTGCGTGGCTTTGGCACGCGTGCGCTGCGATTTTCACGCTTGCGCTCCCCTTTTCGGCACACATTTATTCCATGAATTACCCTTCATGGTCAATATGTCTGCAAGGATTAGATTTTTCCATTGAGCACAGAGCAGGAAGTCAACCAAAATGCTGGTGGTCTCTCTAGGATGTTTATAACCAACTAGAGGTATGAGAACCATCCAGGAGTGGATTAAATACTCCTGTCCCTTAGTCTTGGGGGCGAGTGTTAGGGAGAATTCTCATTCAATGGCTAATTTCCCTTAGCTAGTGAGTCCCTCAGCAGCTTTGCTGGATTTCTGGAGTTTATTTTTTTTCACTTGGTAAGAGTGTGAGCTTTTCCCCCACTCTTATCCATGTTTTGCAATGTGTATTTCATCTGTTTTAGTGATTGTGGGCTCTGGAGTACACCACTTCAGTAGCCCCCTTCTTTTGTGTGTTACACAGCACCTTCAGTGCAGTGACACAGGGTTGTCTTTTAGACTTCCCACCGACTCCATTTCTGGGGCTGACTACTGTCCCCCAGAAAAGGGTAAAGTTGCCATTAACTTTACATAGTCATCTAACCACAGATCCAGTACACCCCATCTTACATGGAGTATTGGAAAGGGTTACTTCTAAGCCAATTTTATCTGTACCTCCTAGAGCCTTGTTTTGCTCTTTTAACATTTAGACTTGGCTGGTGGCATTGGTATCTACAAGAAAACACCAGGAGGTTCAGGGACACATTTGAATCACATGCAGACCCTCACATTAAGGGTGAAACCCTTGGTAATAACAAACAAGGCTTGTGACTCAGGAGAACCGCTTTCTTGGGGAATCGGGGGGTACTATCTCAAGTCCTCAACTAACATTAAATTCATCAAGGATGAGAGATCACAAAGTTGTGAAGTCTAAAACAATTGCATATTTTAATTAAAACACAAGTGGTGACGTAGATGACCTTTCCAACTACAGGCCGATCTCCAACATCCCCTACCCAGCGAAACTTCTAGAAACCTACGTATATAAACTAACCCAAGAACACGTAGAAAAATACCATCTGCTGGACCAAGCCCAAATTGGTTTCAAACCAGCGAGAGGAACGGAAACAGCACTAGTATCCATCTGGGACGACCTCAAAACTAACGCAGAGTCAAACACTACCTCAGCCCTTATTCTGCTCGACCTCTCCGCAGCCTTTGACACAGTTAGCCACGACACCCTGACCAAAAGACTAGAAGACATAGGCATAACAGACACAGCACTACGCTGGACCAAATCATTCCTAGCAGACAGAACAGAGACCGTATGGATAAAACCTTTCAAATCCACTCCACGAGTCAACGATTGCGGAGTACCACAAGGATCCTCACTATCTCCACTATATTTCAACATCTATCAGACTCCAGTCATCAGAATCTTCACAAAATACAACATTACATGTTACAACTACGCAGATAACACTCAGATCATCTACAAAATCAAAGACACCGATGCCGACCATCCAACTCTAACCGACTGTCTGAAAGAAGTCTTCAACTGGATGGATGCCAACAACCTGAAAATCAACCCAGGAAAGACAGAAATCATGATCGTATCCAAAGACCAAGAGAACGATACCACCGTCCCATGGCCAACAGAAATGGGAAACGCACCAACACCATCGAAGGTAGTAAAAAATCTGGTTGTCCTAATGGACAACAACCTAACCCTGGAACCACAAATAAAGGCAACAGTGACAAAATGCTTTTTCCTCCTCCGCATGGCAAGAAGAATTCTACCTTTCCTCTCCTTCGCGCACACAACACTCACTATCGTCACCCTAATCATGTCTAAAATCGACTATGCAAACAGCCTCTACCTGGGAATACCAGAATACCTCCTTAAGAAACTGCAACGGATCCAAAATGCAGCAGCAAGACTACTCCTCAAACTATCCAGAAGAGACCACATCACTCCAGCCCTAAAAACATTACACTGGCTCCCAGTAAAACATCGCATCACCTTCAAAACAATGTGCATAACGCACAGGGCAATCAGCGGACAAGTAGCAGAATTCCAACAAAAGAAAATAACAGTCTACAAACCAACAAAACCCCTCCGATCAAGCAACGAAATCCGCCTGGAACTCAAACCATACCATAAGAAAAAACTTGGAGGCACCTCCTTCTACCACTTAGCCGCAAAAACCTGGAACAACATCCCAAAAGCAATAAGAAACACCGAAGATCACCTAAAATTCAGGAAATCACTAAAAACCTGGCTCTACAACAACACCACAGATTAAATCAGGAAACCAAAACTGGAAAAGGATGACTAAACCAAAAGACACGGACATCCCGGACCTGAGAGAGTAACGCCCACGGCACCTGGACGTGTGACACCGGTTGGACTGGAACACAGGCGATACGCACAGAGACTGAGTCAACTGCCCCAGGCAATCCCACCAACACTTTCGCTCGCACCTTAATTAACTACCGCCAGGTACCATATGGGTGTGGAATTATCGAGATATTGGCAATCGCCCACTACCTAAGAGGTTGTCATTGGCAGGTGCAATGGCCACAGGAGGATGAATGGAAGATAAGGGGAGCTATGAGAGAGCATGTCAGAGGCGGGGGCTAGAGGAGTAAGGAACCTGTAGGCTAGTCAGACCCAGTTCATGACAGAGCCGCAACAGGGGAGACTACACAAACAGAGTGCATCAATTCAGGATAGAGACGCAAGCTAACCAACCCCTACTAACTATTTCCCTTTCTGCATACACCTCTCAAACTCCAAACCAAACACAACCAAAACCTACAGCACAACAAACTGCACTACACCGCAACAACAAAACAAAAACACACATAGCCTTGCACAACAGTACACGACGACTACCGGCCGCAAACACCCCAGGCCCAGCCAACGGACCCACCGGGCTGAGGCCACCAACAGCACATCACTGCCCTCATGCCCTTTTCCTGCTTCCTCCCACTAACTCAACCTCCCCTCCCATTTCAGAGCTGCCAGAGCGCCAATGGACCACTCCGGTGGTGATAGTGCGCGGTACCAAAATTCCTTTAACATTAACATTAACACCCTCCTTGTGGAACTCGTTGCCGAGAAGGCGTTTGATAGAGTAAATTGGACCTATACGTTTAAAGTGCGGCAAATGATGGGAGTATGACCATATTTCTCCAGGATGGTTCAGGCTAATTATCAGAATCCACTGGCTAGAGTAAAGGTAAATTGCAGGCTCACTAGGCCCTTTCCTATACCCTGGGGAACCAAACAGGGGTTCCCCTTACCCCCCCTTCTATTTGGAGCCCTTTGCACAAAAAATAAGAGGCAATGCAGCAATAGAGGGCATGCAATGGGCCAGGTCGCAGCACAAAATAGGGTTGTTCGCGGATGACGCCATGTTCATGGTAACTAACCCAGTGCAGTCACTGCCAGAGACCATTGGGGAAATCAGCACATTTTCTAGGGTTTCAGGGTTCAAAGTACATTTCTCAAAATCTGAAATACTGAAACCATTGGTGGGACAGTGGGAGGAAGAGCACCTTAAATGTCAAACACCCTTTCACTGGGCTGAGAGTTTGGTACGATACCTGGGAGTGAATATTAACTGAACCTTAAAGAGCTCTATATTGTGAATTATCCCCCCTTACTTGACCAGATAAGGAAAGATCTGTGTAGATGGAAGGGCCTCTATGTTTCATGGTTAGGTTGGATAGCGATTGTCAAAATGAACATGCTTCCTAGACTCTTATATTTGTTTCAGGGGCTTCCTATTACACTGCAAACAACAAAGTTGGTAAGGAGCACACCTAGATTAAATATGTGTAAGTAACTCAGAGAAAATTCAATATCTCTACTAGAGGGGCCGAAGCGGGATGAAGATTTCTCTCTCTGCACCAACAAGACCATCTGCTCCAAGCTCCGTCGTAGCAATGTCTCGTGGATGGCGCCCTCGATTCTGCGATAAGTCGAGCAGCCTGAGCCGAAATGCCTGGGAGATTTCAGCGTCTCCTGCTATCATGCACGCCATCAGCGGGAGAGTCCCTCTCATTCTCAGAGGATGATATGATCCAGATGGGTCAGTGAGGAGGTTGTCTCCTGGTAGCAGTACTCTAGGATAGTCTATTACTAGTTCCATCATCGTCGGAAATCATACTTCCATATTGGAGACACTACTATTCACCTTCCCTCTCTCTCTGCGGACTTTCGTTAGGACTCTGTTCATCATTATGAATGGTGGGAAAGCGTAGTGCGTGCCTTCCCTCCAGTCTTGGAGGAACGCGTCTACTCCTGCTGCTGTCGGATCTAACTTCCAGCTGAAATACCTGCTCTTCTGAGAGTTGAATCTGGATGCAAATAGGGCTGTGTGCACTGGTTCCCAAAGTTCCTCTATTCATCGGAAGATACTGTTGTCCAGCATCCAGTCGCTGGAGTCTGATAAGTGCCTGGAATTCTAGTCTGCTACTACATTGAGCGAACCCGGGAGATACTCTGCTACCCCTGAGGTCCCTGATTCCAGGCAGAAGTGCCAAAAATCCTTGGCCAACTCTGCCAGAAATCTGGATTTCGTCCCTCCTAAGTGATTGAAGTATCTTATGTTGTCCATCTTCAGCAGGATATGCAAGCTCACTCCACCTTTTGTGAAAGCTCCAGACAGTTGATGTGCATCTTGAGCTCTTCTGTGCTCCATTTTCCCCCGTTTCTAGCTCCCCGCAGCAGGTTCCCCACTCTGCTCTGCTGGCATCCAACTCTGTCACCAGGTTGGGCCTGTCTCCGAATATGGGTTTCCCATTCCAGGCGTCTATATTCTGTAGCCACCATTCCAGTTCTGTCTTTGATTCTGCATCGAGGGGTACTGCTTGGTAGTACTTTAGCCATTGCTGCAGGTGCTTTATTTTCAGTCGTTGCAGGGCTCGATAATGTAGTGGCCCTGGGAATATTGCCTGAATCGACGCCGCTAGTATACCCACTATTCTTGCCATCCTCTTTAGTGATACAGCGCTTTTGTCTAGGCAGCTCCTTATCTCTCTTTTTATATCCCTTATCTTCCTGGCTGGTAACTCTAGGGTAGCTGTCCTGGTGTCTATGACGAAACCCAGGAAGTCTATCCTCCTCGTCTGTATCACGTCCAACTTTTCCCAATACACTAGGAAACCCAGTGAAGCTAGGAGCTCTTTCTCCCAGCCTGTCTGGTATTGGGGCGTCTCTCTGCTGTTTGCCATCAGCAGGATATCGTCTAGATATATTGGTATCCTTATTCCTTTCTCTCTGATCGCTATTGCTATCGGCTTCATGAGCTTCTTGAAGGCCCATGGTGCTAAGGCTAGTCTAAATGTCATTGTCGTAAATTGCCTAAATTGTCTGTCCCAGTCGAACAGTAGGAATGGCCTGCATCTCTCTTGGACTGGTACAGTAAGGTAAGCGTCCTTCAGGTCGATCTTCGTGTCGCCCTGCCTGAGGATATCCCTGAGCTGGTGGATCCCTTCCATCTTGAAATGGTGGTATGTCACCCAGTTGTTCAGCTCTTTCAAATTTATTACGGTTCTTACTTTGTCTTTCCTGGGCACCAGGAACATGTTGCTTCTAAATCTTGGGGGTGCGCTGCAGGGCTGTATTGCCCTCTTCTGTGCTAGGTTCCGCAGCAATGTGTGCAGGGTCTCTTTCTCTATGTGCACTGGCCGAGCGGGTTGGGTTTGTATAGGTAGCTGTATAAATTCTAGTTGCAGTCCCCTGATTGTCTGCAAAACCCAGGCATTGCTGGAAAGCGTGTGCCAATTCTCGCAGAAAAGAAGTGTTCTCCCCCCAATGGCGGATACGGAGTATGTCTCACCTGAGGGGAAGCTTTGTCCTTTTCCCTGTCCTCTTCCTCTCCTTCCTCTCGGGAACTGCCCTCTCGCTGCTTATTTTCCCAGTAATGGGCCCTGTTGTTTTGAGGCCTTCTTGCGGCTTGGTAGCAACCGGTCACTCGGCCTCGATACCGACCGGTCCCGGAGAAAACTCTGCCTGGGAGTATGTTTCTTATAGATGTCTGAGCCTTCTCTAAGGAGATGAAGGTGCCTACGAACCTCCCCATTTACTTCCCAAATGTCTCCCTGAACAGGAGTCCTTGTGCCGCTTCGCCCGCCTCATAAGAGGCAAGGTCTCCTAACTTGGAGTTGATTTTGAGGAGGAGGCCTCTTCTGCGCTCTGATGATATGGCACAGTTTGCATTGCCTAGGAGGCATACTGCTCTTTGTGGCCAGATAGCGAGGATGACTGGGTCCACCTCTTCCCAGGTATCCCAGGCTCGCTCTGCCAGGTCCATAATCTTAGCCAGGAGTCCTGCAATGTCGAGCGCTTTCTCCTGGCAACTCTTCCAGTACCTATCTATCCCTTTCCTGGGATCTCTGGAGGTTTTTGACACGAACGCCAGCATCTTTGGGTCGAGTTCTGACAGCTCGGCTACCTTGCCTGGCAGTTCTGGTTTCGGGCATTCTGCTTGCATCCGCCTGGCTTCTCTTTCAAGGGCTTTGCAGAGTCTTTCAGTCATATATTTTGTGACTCACAGTGACCGTAGCCAGTCTGAGGACTTAGGGTTATGGATATCTTCTGGTTTGAACATATCTGAGATCTCATGGTTGTCCTCAGTATTGTTAAGTTTCTTTAGCCTTTTCTTAGGTGGGGGTTGCAAATCCTCTTCTTTGCCTCTATCGTCCTCTTCTTGTGAGGATCGTGGGGTCTCTGTGGGCTTTTCTTCTGAGTCCAGCCCCTCATTTCCCATATTTTCATCCCCTGGGTAGGGGGTTGTGAGGCTCGGCACTCCTGACGTAAGCATAAAAGTGTCTTGCAGCTACATAAATGCGTAGGCAGCCTGTGGGGGCCTCATCCTCTGCCCCGTCTGGTTGACCCAGGGGGGTCAGAAAGATTACTTTTCTCTTCCGGTTCTTGTTACACCCCCCGAGAGCCCTCTGGCTTGGCCTCTGTGGACGTGCCTTCTTTGTTGGTGCTCTTGGTCTCCTGGCTCAAGAATGATTCATTGGTTGCCAGTCTCTCTTGCAGGGGCATGACCCCTTGTGCCACAGCTTCAGCCAGTGAGTTTCCCAGCACTTCCCTAAAGCTATAGGCTAGAATCTCAGTCTGTTCCTCTTCACTCCATTCAAAGTCTGCCATGTCTGTGCTGTCTTTAGTGCCTTATGTACCTGAGATCAGGTGTAGTGGCACGTCCACTTCCTCACTGTGCTTTTAGTGTGTTGCTGCACCCAATTCTTTTTCCTGCTGTGCAGGTTTCAATGCTCTTTCTCAAGAGTTGGCAGTCTTTCAGCTGCTATTGGTCTAAGCAGCAGTCTATCTGCTGCCCAGATCGGTATTTTGCTCCTTATAGGGCTATGCGACTTCTCCCTGTGAGAGTTATTGTCCGCTCTGCATGTGCGGATTGATCCAATCAATGTTTTTTTTCAAAGCGACCTCGACCTTGGGAGTTAATTGCCTGCTCTTTATGAAAATTCTTATTCAAATTGCTCTCTTCGCACTTCTTATCTGCGCGTGTACTGTTTATGAATGCCGGGTATTCGCTTGGAGGGAAGCTCCTCCCACTCAAAGGTGGGGGCTTCCACTCCTCGGCTCGCGCTTTGTTGCAAGCGCACTGTTTCGGGAGTCACGGCCCCGCCTTCCCAAGGGTGGGGGCCACTCCTGCTCGCTCCTCCCTCCCGAGGGAGGGGGCTCAAGCCTACTGCTGCTGCGGAGTTCAGCAGACCCCTAGCGCGCCGACTCCGTATTATGCTATCCTCACACTAAATGACACACTAAATTACAAATTATGACACCATACCATATTAGTAAGTCACAATGCGTAATAATCGCTGTGCACGTTTGGGTCCATTTCCAATATCCATTTAGAATACACAATTAGAATACATGATATGATATAATATGATATGGCATATATAATGCACCTATACACAAGTGTTTCAAGGCGCGACGAGGCAAGGCAGGGAGAACAGAGGTAAGACAAACAGCGACCCTACTAGGCCAGGTGTCATTCAGATCACGCAAGTGCATGGGAAGGGGAAGGGGGAAAGTGCAAGGGAGAGGGGGAGGGAAGAGTGCAGTACATGGGATAATAGACTAATAGCATAGTACTGCTCTACGCGGCTAGTAAATCTGAACATATATAAATCTCTGTTATATATAGGTATTCTGATCCTTACTGCATGAAGTTTTGTAAGTAGTTACATCATTATTATAATAGCTCTGTCACTGTTAACTCTGAGATCATTCACCTGGTGTGGGTCTGCACAACCAGTCCAAACTGTGTGCGTGAATCGTCACAAACTAATAAGCACTAGGCTGAATCCTCAATACAGGTGATGAAACCCTGTCAACAAACATATGCAGAAAAAATTCTGAGTCAACTAACTCAAAACATAACTCAATATCGTGAAACACAGTTGTCAAAAACAGAGAGATAAATACTACCTCAATAGGGTCTGAGTCGTAGCCTCGAACCCTCAAGGGATCAATCACCCTTGTGGTGTAAAACGTGCTTTCACTCTCAAATTAGTAAGAAACAGCGTGGGTCTAAAATGAAAGTAAAACGAACTGAATCAGGGTGGAGCCACTAAATCTTCATAGTAAGACCTGTAATGCGCCTGTAGATCTGTTGCGTAGCTATCACTGGCATCTTACCCAAAAGGAGACGGAAGTCCGCGTACCATTATATCAGCCATGCAGTAAAAACAAGATGGCCACTATTTATACAAGTCATCCGAGTGTCAGCTCCTCGTGATGGCATCATAAGTAAACAGACGCGCTCGTAGCGCTGTAACATTCCAGGCAAGGTCATATGCCCTACCTATGGACGTGAATCTTAGGGGTCCCTTCTCACACATTCTAATGTAAATAAGTAGCGCGGGTGAATTAAGCATACACAATTATACCACGGGTATATGGTATGGACTGCAGCACCCTGGTACTGGTAGAAATATATAGATCGTGAAATCTATAGGATATGGCTCAGTCGAACAGAATTATTCCAAATTGCTGTTGCATCTCCATAGTCTGGACTGTAGTGTCTAATCGTAAAGCAAAGACTGTTCTAATGTATATGCCTAATCTGCTGTATTAGTGCTATGCTAATGTGAGCGTACTTAATAACTGGGACTCATGAAGGGACGATCTTCTACAGAAACGGCTCCTCAAAATCCGACAGACCAAGGGACCCTGATTCTAAGGCCTTGCTCAGTCACTGCAATAGTGTCGTGATCCGCAGAACACCCCCCTTTTGGACCTCATGGTCCTTGTCACAACGGGGCTTGCACTCCTTGATACTCCCAACATGGCCGTCTAACGTGCACCATCTTCCTTGTCCTTACGTCAGACATAGCATATTTACAAATAGGCCGCGCCCCGCGGGCCCACGAGTCTCAATGCTACTGCAAGCAGCGGCTAGACGTGTGCTCCATAGTTCGGTGCACTGTTGTCCTTGTTCCTGGACCTCCTAATTCCATTCCCATTAACCTCTTCCTTCCTCCTTGTTTCCCGGACTCGTGTGCTGTGTGCTTACCCTCTTCGTTGCTGGATCCCGGAGTGAGTGAATCCTGGAGCTCTGAACACACGCTGGAGCCAGAAGAGGCTCGTGCGGGCTTATACAAGACCAGGCCCGTGCGTAAGAAGACACTCCCCAAGAACTCCTACAAGGATCCTCCCAGGTGAGAAAAGGGGAATTCTGTGACAGTTTGAGACGCCAAACGACCGAAGTCGAAGCCGACATGGAAGCGGCTGTTCAGGATCTCATGCGTGGCATGCAAGAACTAACGACCGAGGTACAAAATTTAAAGGCGGAAAACGCCGCTCTCAAACAATTAGTTCTATCCCGTGATTCTGCCACAAAGGAAAGCGTATTGCTGGGCGGGATTGTTTACAAATACGATGGGTCGGCAAAAACCCTTCGTGGATTCCTTGATTCTTGTTTGGTTCACTTTACTTTTAAGCCCTACTACTTTTCAACCCCTAGGGATAAGGTTGGCTTCATAATTTCACACCTTTCCAGGAATGCTCTAACTTGGGCTACGCCCTTAGTCAATTCTGGTGATGCCCTCCTGGATGACTACGACGGTTTCATGCAAGCCCTTCAAAACATGTTTGACCGCCCTGAGCAGGTCTATAGTGCCCAGGAGCGCCTGCTAGACTTTCATCAAGGATCCCAGGATATGCTTACTTATGTAACCCGATTCAAGCAACTGACCAAGGAAGCTGACTGGTCTCCTGAAGCAAGTTTTACACTTTTCAGAAGGGGACTGAATGAGGAGATCAAAGATGAATTGGCCAGAGTGGCTCGCCCAAGCTCGTTATAGGCCCTTTTGGACCTTTCCATGCAAATAGATTTTCGTATCCAGAAAAGAAGGCAGAAAAAAGGAAATCCAAAGTAACCCCCCCAAAGGCATCCTTCCAGATTACCTCCAAGACTGACACAAATCCAGGGTCAGCTACTGAACCAGAACCTATGCAGATAGGAGCCTTCCGTGGACCCATATCCCCGCAAGAAAGGAGGAGAAGGATTCATACGGGGCTATGCATGTACTGTGTCTCGGATAAACACCTGGTTAGAGAATGCCCTCTAGCCCCTCCCGGCGTTCGGGAAACGCCAGCTCCCGATCCTAGATGGAGCAAGGCTTCGGGAGAGAGATGTTTGCTCCACGTCTATTCCATCCTTGAACTCTCCTGGACAAAACAGCCTAGTGATTGTACAGGCCCTTCTATCACCATCCAAGAATAAGACCTACTTCATTTTGGCCTTGGTTGACTGTGGAGCTATGGGAGTATTCATTGATCAAGATTGGGTTACGTGTCACCACATTCCATACGAGACACGAAGTACCATGCAACCGGTGGAAGCGATCGATGGAAGACCCCTCACTTCAGGGCCTATAAGCCTGCAGACTAAAGAGATCCAACTTTCAATTAACCATCACCAAGAGCTGATCAGATTTGGCATCATTAAGTCTGTTCATTATCCCATGGTCCTGGGTATGCCCTGGTTACAGAAGCATGATCCTTATATCAACTGGGCAGCAGGATCCTTATTTCTTGGATCTGAGTTTTGTATGTCTCACTGTCTATTCCTGGAATCATCCGTGACACCTTCCAAAGAACCATCAATAGATCAGCAAGTTCCACTCATGGTTTCCAATATCGTATCGGTTCCAAAGGCCTATCAGAGTTATGCTGATGTGTTCTCAACCGCCATAGTCCAGGCTCTACCCCCTCACAGACCTGAAGACTGCGCCATAGACACAGAACCCTCAGCAGTGATTCCCTTTGGGAGGATGTTCATCCTATCCAAACCTGAAAAGAGAGCCATACGAGAATACTTGGATACCAACCTTGAAAATGGCACCATAAGACCATCGAAATCCCCAGCTGGAGCCTCACTGTTTTTTGTTCCCAAGAAGAACACCAAGGAACTTAGACCTTGCCTCGATTATCGTGGATTAAATCAATGCACCCTCAAGGACGCCTACCCTTTACCCTTGATCTCGGATAGTCTGGAAGTGGTGAGAGGAGCTGTAATCTTCACGAAACTGGATCTCAGGGGTGCCTATCATCTGATCCGTATCAGGGAAGGAGACGAATGGAAAACAGCCTTTCGAACACCCTTTGGACACTTTGAATATCTGGTAATGCCCTTTGGAGTTGCTAATGCCCCTGCCGTCTTTCAACGTTTCATGGATAGGGTGTTCTCCGATATGCTGTTCATCTTCGTCATCGTCTACCTGGACGATATCCTGATCTGTTCCAAGGACCTTCTAAGGCATGAAGAACATGTTAAGGCTGTCTTACAATGACTACGTGAACATAGACTCCTAGCCAAACCCGAGAAATGCCTGTTTAATGTGACTTCTGTTCATTACCTAGGATTTGTCCTTAGTCCAGAAGGAATTGGTATGGATCAGTCAAAGGTAAAAGCCATATTATCCTGGCCGGCTCCCACTTCTGTGAAACAAGTAATCCTTCCTGGGGCTAGCCAATTTCTACCGGAAGTTCATACCCACCTTTTCTGAGATTGTTCAGCCGATCATTGCACTCTTGAAGAAAGACACTCCCTTTCTCTGGTCTACACAACAAGACAAGGCATTCCAACGTTTAAAGACAGAGTTTACTCAAGCCCCCATCCTAGCACAACCCGACATAAATCGACCATTCATAGTGGAGACGGATGCCTCTAACTACGCCATAGGAGCAGTGCTGAAGCAAGAGTTCGAGGACAAGATGGAACACCCCATTGCTTCTCTTTCAAGAACCCTGACTCCCACTGAGACACATTACTCTGTCCTGGAAAAGGAACTATTAGCCATCCGTCAAGCCTTCACCGAATTGCGACACCTACTCCTGGGAGCAAGACATCCAGTCCAGGTCCGCACGGACCATCGGAATCTTCAAGTTCTACAATCCTTGGAGTGTAGGAACAGTCGTCAGGCCCGTTGGGCCTTCTTCTTTGCCCAGTACCAGTTCCACATCCATCATGTCCTCGGATCACAGAACATAATTGCTGATGCCTTATCCTGACGTCCTGACTACGAAAAAATTGAAGACCGGATCAGTTTTACGAAGAATGGGGCTGGGGGGGCCCTTCATCTCATTGATTTCTTTATTATACACAGACCCGGTAGCCAGGGTGCGGGTGAACAGGCAGACAACCGATTTAATACCGCTTGAGCGAGGGACACGCCAGCTCCCGATCCTAGATGGAGCAAGGCTTCGGGAGAGAGATGTTTGCTCCACTTCTATTCCATCCTTGAACTCTCCTGGACAAAACAGCCTAGTGATTGTACAGGCCCTTCTATCACCATCCAAGAATAAGACCTACTCCATGTTGGCCTTGGTTGACTGTGGAGCTATGGGAGTATTCATTGATCAAGATTGGGTTACGTGTCACCACTTTCCATACGAGACATACGAGACTGTCCCTTCTACCGTTTTCCCTGGGCAATTGAGCTTTGGGCGGACGGGTGACGAAGTTGCATATACACTTGGGGGTCCAGCTGTATACTCACAGGGTGGTGATTTCGCTTTACGCAGATGATATGGTCCTGTTCATCCGTCATCCTGAGGTTAATCTAGATCCGATCATGGTAGATATCCAGCTGTTCGGTGAACTATCTGGGCTTAAAGTGAACGCCAGTAAGTCGGTCATTTTTCCGTTAACAGAGGCGACGGGCCAGTTTCGTGATACTTGGGGATTTCAATGGGAATTGGTCAGCACCCGATTACCAGGGAGGAGGGGGTGGTCTATCGAAGAAATTACCTGGAAAGACTTGAGTTGGCCAAATCAGCTATGGTTAGGTGGGGTACGCTCCCGCTCAACTTATACGGTAGGATTTCAGTGGTCAAGATGACCATACTCCCCAGGTTTCTCTATGTGTTTCTTAATGCACCCATAGCTGTACCCATGACCTATTTTTGGGACCTCCGTTCGGGTGTAACTAGATTTATTTGGGCTGGTAAACAGGCGCAGATCTCTTTGGATAAACTGGTGGCGCCAATTCCGGAAGGGGGCCTTGCCCTGCCAGATTTTGAATTGTACTACACGGTGGCACAGGCAAGTTTCCTATGGTACTGGTATGCGATGGCGGCCGAACGCCGACACGTAGAGGTAGAGAGATCTATTGCATCTCCAGCACTGCTGCGGTCGATAATTCTCACTGCACCGGGCCGACCTCGCATGACTCGGAACATGGTGGATCTCACATGTAGGGCTTGGACCCTTCTGGAGCGGAAGAATAGAGGGGAAACTCTGTATTTACCGGAGCTTCGGTTATATATATCCCGGACATCCCTCTGTCTAGTGACAAGGGATTTGTGGCTCTGATGAAGAGGCTGGAGGTGGTTACATTTGGAGAGCTGTTCCTGAACGGGAGGTTTATATTGGTTGAACAACTGAGAGGGAGAGGGGCTCTATCCATGCTGGATGTTTTTTTGTATTATAGGTTACAAGTGACGCTGCAGCTACTGTTTCCATCCTTCCCGGAGCAACCCCGTGTGGCAGATATACTCGATAAATTGATACGGGGATGCTTGGGGGACCATGTGACGTCCACGTTTTATGCGTTGGCCCTGAAGGACAGATTAGTATCAGGGAAGTCGTCGTGGGAGGTGTGGGAGAGGACACTGGACAGGGAAATATCGGACACCACATGGAGATATTGTTGTGAAATTACTAGGAAAGGGGCGATCTGCACTAGGTTCAAATTGGTTCATTTTAAGTTTCTGCATCAATACTATTATTCTCTGGCTCAATTAAAGGAGATTTTTCCTCAGAAAACTGGTGCTTGTATTAAATGTGGGCAGGCCGATGCAGGGTTCCTTCACGTGGTATGGGAATGTGAGGAATTGCGCTGATACTGGGTGCAGGTCTTTGATGTTTTCGGTGAAATAGCGGGACAGCGAGTTGCGCCAGATCCTATGGTTGCTCTGTTGGGGTATACTAAACAAATACCTAAAGGGACGAGGAAATTGATAGGCCTCCTTCTGATCTTAGCCAAAAAGCGAGTGGCTATGGGATGGGGAAGTAGGTATAGCCCCAGGGTTGCTCAGTGGGCGGAGGATGTTCTGTATTGCAATTATATGGAATCTAGATGGGGTGCAATGCAGAGGAACTGTTGGGGGGACAGACAAATGTGGGATGCGTAAACACTATATCTTCTCAAACAACCGAGCGCTGAGGATGTTGATCCCCTTTCGCCACAGGACGATGTACATAGATCCCCGGTGCGGGGGGAGGCCTGTTGATGAACTTGTATGCCTCTAGGGGGCCGGCAAGTATGGGTGGGCCGGGATCCCGGTGACAATGGGGACATTGGGCTTAAACCAAGTACTAAGCTACGACCTGGACTGCTTGAGGGCACTATCTATGGGTTGATTTTATGAACTTGTTGTCTATATCGCAGGAGGGTTCAGTCCGCCGCCTGTTGTAGTCTCCTGGTAGTTTACTTTTATTGTTGCTTGGTCATGCATATTGTTGCGCCTGCCTGCATGAACTGGGGGTGGGAGGTGGGAGAGGGTATTGTTTCCTGATGTGTTTGCTGTTATATAAAATGCCAATAAAGAAAGTTTAAAAAAATAAAAAAAAGATAATGGAGGCCTACCACGTGACCCTACTAAAGCGGGAAGATCTAGACCCAACACTCCAAACAACCTATATAGGGAACGCAGATCTCCCACAACTCACCGAAGGGGAAAAAGAGGCCCTGGAGAGTCCTATCACAGTGGAGGAGGTCAATGAAGCTATAGCCACGATGTCCCCCAATAAAATACCAGGGTCCGATAGATTTGGTAACAGATATTATAAGACCTTTATAACGCAGCTAATCCCCCACATGACGTGCCTATTCAACAAAATAAGGGAGCAAGGGAAGGTAACAGAAGACATGGGTAGGTATATTACGGTACTAATCCCCAACCAGGAAAGGATAAAACGGAATGCACCAATTATCGACCAATCTCCTTGCTAAATAATCCGAAGATATACGCAAAAATCCTGGCAAGGAGACTGGCACCCATACTACCAAGGATCATACATGAGGACCAGGCAGGGTTTATAATGAGCAGACACACACAAGATAATATTAGAAGGGCTGTAGACCTGATAGATCTGGGCACAAGAACAGGACAGAGATTTACGTTAGCAGCTCTAGACGCGAGAAGAGCGTTTGATAGCCTACACTGGGGGTTTCTATAACGGGTGCCGGAGAAATTTGGAATAGGGCCTGCCTTTACACGTATGATACTGGATAATTTCCGGTTGCCTTCTACAAGATTCATGGTAAATGGGAAGCTCACAGAACAGATCAGAATCCAGAGGGGGACCCGCCAGGGCTGCCCATTGTCACCTTTGATTTTTGCAATGGCAATAGAGCCTTTTGTAGCCACAATTCGTCAGGATCCCGAAATTCAGGGGATAGAGACCAAGGGAGGGACACATAAAATCGCCCTATATTGCAGACGATGTACTTCTCCTTCTAAGAGATACAAAATTGACCCTACCGAAAGTGATGAACAGGTTACAAGAATTCGCAGGGGTTTCGAGATTTCAGATCAATTTTAATAAATCTAAAGCCCTCAATATAACTGAGGACCAGAGCGAAATCTACAAACTGTCCAGAGGCCATCCACTGCCCTGGGACGAACACGAATTAGAATATCTAGCGATAAAGTTAACAAAATCCTACGAAACACTATGTAAGGCAAACATCACCCCTCTCTGGACGGCGCTCAGAGAAGATCTGAATAGATGGGATATGCAAGAAATATCGTGGTTTGAGAGGATAGCTGCGGTAAAGATGAGAATGATCCTGCAACTATTATATATCACTAGCTCCGTCCCAGTGACTATACCAGCTACAATGATTACATCCCTACAAGAGGAGATTATCAACTTTATTTGGCACAAAAAGAAACCCTGAATCCGGAGATCGACACTTCACCGCCATTGTCGACTGGAGGACTGGGAATATCGGACGTGAAAAGGTATATCCTAGCAACGCAGCTGGCACCCATGCTACGATGGGCAAAACCGGAACAGCATAAAGGTTGGAGCAAATTAGAGCAGGATGTTACCTCTATCCTATCCCTCTACTTACTCTACAATCTATACACAGACGAACAGAACGGTGTGGGGTCCATTATTGAAGGCTACAGTAGATTAACTCCAAAAATGGGACTTAGCGTTGCGGTGGGGAAAAATCAGCCCAGGACTGGGCCCACTCAGCCCGATCTGTCATAATGCAGACTTCTCTCCGGGAATAAAGATGGCCTTTTGGGAAGAATGGGAGGAACAAAGCACTCTGAAACTAAAGGATTTTTATCAGGATGGCAACCCACTCCTATTTGAGGATTGTAAAAGCAAGTTTCACATAAGGGAGGGACAGAGGTATAAATATATTCAGATCAGACACTGGATCTCTCAGAGGGAGGTGAAGACAGCTGGCACACGAGCTCGGATAGGATTGGAATTAACTATGAGTGAAGGGGTAACCACAAAGGGGATTTCAAGGATGTATAGACTGTTGGACAGGACGCAGTACACAAGTGTTACGTCTCTGTCTCCTCCCCGCAGGCATGGACGACTTGCCGCTTCATTCCTGCTGCGTTGGCAGTTGCCATGGAGACATAGCGTTTCCCGGGCCAAGATTCAAATGGGTCACGTGCCCAGTCAGCTGATCGGGATGCAGCGAGGCAGACTCCACCCCTTAACAAACATACATAAGGGTTTGCTTCCCGGAAGACGCCGCTTCTAATTAGCGTTCTTCTATACTGCTTCGTTTTGGACTGATTCATTGTATTTTGGACTTTTTTGCTTGCCTGCTTGACTTGCTACAGCCTGCCCCTTCTGTGTTTTGTCGAACCGGACTCACGTCTTTGAGGCATTCGAGCTTTCACTCACTTTTCGTTACCTGCATCTCTCGAGACGCTCTGATCTTGTTTCCTCCTGTTCCCTCTGACGGTTGGCTCCCTACTCCGCTCTTGGGAACAAGATCTTGCTACCTGGGAAACCATTCCACTTCGCTACATCTAGATCAGTATACAACTCTCCTTCCATTTAACTACTGTCATCCACTCCAACCAATTCTTCTCTCCTGCCTTGACATCCTCTTCTGTGGTAATTATACGACCCAACTCTGCTGCAGCTCTGTTTGGAACTATACTATACTTTATTTGGATTGTGTTGTTTGATAAAGACACTCTTGGAACCAACGTGCACTCCTGGACGCTACCCTGATTCGTGCACCACCCCGACACTAGTTGGCGTCCCTCGTGCCGTCCGGGAATTAGTACCCTTACTAACCTTTCCTTTTTTATATTTTGTACCTCCGTTGTTTCTTTAAGTCCTTTTACTCTTCTACATTGGGTAAGTTGATTCAGTGTTGATTACTATCTTTCTGACTTATTATATAGACGACTTTATCCATCTTCCTTTCTCTTTTAGTTGCAGCTCTTCTAAAAAGGCACTACCCTACTGTTGTTCTGTCCAACCCTACCAGGTAGAGCCACTCTTTTAGGGCATCCTATTGAAGAGGTTATATCATGCTGATACCTAACATCTTGCATTTTGTCTTACAGCATTGGTTCTGCGGTGTGGACATCCCCGCTCTTTTGAGGAATCAACTCCTCTGTCTGGGTTTCTTAAGACAGAGGGGTGTATTGCCTAAAAGAGCTCCCCAAGTTGAGGAGGCCTGGTTCTGGGAAACCCCTAGTGAGATCACCCCAGCTTGGGCTGAACTATTCAACTTCACTCCCTCTTGTCTGTTGATTCGAGGTGGGAGCAATGCCCCGGCCTGGCCAACACAACCGTGAGTAACAGAATTAGAAGCCAATGGATCCTTCACAGGCAATGGACCTGATACTGCAGTTGGTGGCAGATCTGAGAGCCGAAATGTCTTCCATGAAGGATAGTATACAACAGCGTATAGACGCTATACAATCCCTGGTTACCTCTGGTCCACCAGGGTTAGGGGCTTCGAGCACTACCGCGTCAGGAACGGGTTTTCCGCCTCCTGGACAGGAAACAACCCCAATTGTGCTTTCAGCACAATTCCCTCTAGCTCCACCAGAGCGTTTCATGGGTGACCCGAAACAATATAGAACCTTCATCAACCAGTGCCAGTTGCACTTCTTGTGCCGCCCTTCCTCATTTCCTACTTCCACCACCAAGGCGGCATTTATCTTGTCACATTTGGGGGGTACAACTGCTGCTTGGGCTAACCATCTATTAGAAACCAACAGTCATGTGTTGTACAATTGTGATGCTCTTTTGACTGCCATGAGCAGGGTCTTTGACACTCGATATACCTTGCAGGCTTCGGATCTCAAATTACTTAAACACAAGCAGGGATCCACATCATTGCTTACTTACCTAGCCCGTTTCAATCAGTTGGCAGCAGAGACGGATTGGCCCGAGGACAAGAAATCAGCAGTTTTCTATCAGGGTTTGTCTGAAGAATTGAAAGACACCATGTCAACAGTACCTATAGTTCCAACAGCATTCAGTGAACTACTTGACATGGTACTTCAGATAGATGCCCGCAGGGCAGAACGGAAGGGAGAGAAAAGACCCAATGTTCCACCTTCGCTTACGGAAGCACCCATGGCTTCAGTATCCACATCAGAACCTATGCAGATTGGAGCGGTTCGAGGACCCCTGACTCCTGCACAGCGGGAATATCGCCGCACCCACAATCTATGTATGTATTCTGGTTCTGCAGACCATCTCCCGCCTGACTGCACCAAAAAAACAAACAAAAAGAAGGCGGGAAACGCCAAATCCCGACAGTAAAGGGAGTCCCTACGTCGGGAAAGTTGGCATTGGACTCCCGTGATCATGATCAAACTGTTCTGTTTCATCTACCTGTCTCCTTTTCGGTGGCATCCAGTGTTTCTTTTCCGGTTTCGGTGGTCATCGACTCCGGCGCCACCGGGAATTACATTGATCAACGTTTTTCTGGGCTCTCTGGCATGGTTACCAGTCATTTGGTCGAAAACCAAAGGATCGAATGCCATTTGATCGACAGTCAAATGGTCGAAAAAAATGGTCGATTTTTTTTGTCTTTTTTTTATGGGGGGGGGGGGGTTCCCCCCCGAACCCCCTGTTTTCTTTATTAAAAATATTTTGTAACCAACCAAAACTTAAAAATATATATATAAATAAATAAATAAAAAATGCGACCTTTTTTTTTCCGACCATTTGACTGTCGATCAAATGGTCATTCGATCTTTTATTTTCGACCATTTGACTGGACACCCTCTGGCATCACGTTAACGGAAAAACCTCAACCCGAATCAGTCAGTGCCGTTGATGGCACAGCACTTGTCTCAGGCCTGGTTACTCAACAGACCATTCCTATTACTATGAGTTCTCTGGAGGGCCATTCTGAAACTATAATCTTTGATGTTATCCAGGCTACTGCCTACCGAGTCATTCTCGGGCTTCCATGGCTTCGCCTCCACAATCACATTATTGACTGGTCCTTGGGGTTGATTCAGTTTCCTTCCGTACATTGCAACAGTTCGTGTTTTTCCGCTTTGGGTATCGTGTCAGTGGTTCCCAGTCAGGTTTTGTCCTCTCTACCTGCAAGTATAGGTGCTATCTCATCCGAGTCTGTTCCTCGTATCCCTCCTGAATACACACAGTATTGTGATGTATTCGACAAGGGTAAGGCAGAAGTGCTTCCGCCCCATCGAGTCTATGACTGTCCTATAGACCTGGTTCCTGGGGCAAAGATACCCTTAGGGCGTGTACACTCTCTCTGTCTGAAAGAAGACCGGGTTCTGAAGGACTACTTGGACAATGCTCTTGCTATGGGCTTCATACGACCTTCCAAATCACCGGCAGCTTCTCCTTTGTTTTTTGTGCCAAAAAAGGAGGGCGACATACGTCCATGCATCGATTATCGGGCATTAAATGAGGTTACCATTAAGAACCAATACCCCTTACCTCTCATTTCGGTATTAGTAGATCAGTTGGGTGATTCATGGGTGTTCACCAAATTGGATCTTCGTGGGGCATATAATCTCGTTCACATCCGAAGAGGTGATGCATGGAAAGCGGCTTTTAAGACCCGATTCGGTCTTTTTGAGTATCTGGTAATGCCGTTCGGCCTGTGTAATGCCCCTGCTACGTTTCAGGCGTTCATGAATGATGTGTTTCACGATATCCAAGACCGATTTGTAGTGGTTTACTTGGACGATATACTCGTCTATTCTGCCTCCTTGTCCGATCATGTTCAACACGTTTTAACTGTAATACAGCGTCTACGGGACAATCATTTGTTTGTAAAAGCCGAGAAGTGTGTGTTTCACGCAACAGAAGTGGAATTTCTAGGCTTTGACATCACCGATCGAGGCATCAGGATGAGTTCCTCGAAGGTGAAAGCGGTTATGGAATGGCCTGTCCCCAAGACTGTTAAAGCTCTCCAGTCCTTTTTAGGATTTGCAAACTTTTATCATAGATTCACCTATTCTTTTTCTGCCATCTCAGCCCCTCTCACTGCTCTCACAAGTCCCAAAACTCCTTTTGTTTGGTATACTGTGGCCCAAGAGGCTTTCGACAAGTTAAAGGGAGCATTCACCTCCGCTCCAGTGTTGCAACATCCTAACCCGGATCAACCTTATTTTGTGGAAGCGGATGCTTCCGGGTATGCTGTTGGGGCAGTTCTTTCTCAGTCTTGTCCGCAATCAGGAGAGGTACATCCTGTTGCGTTCTATTCTCGGAAGCTATCCCAGTACGAGAGGAATTATACCATTACGGAAAGAGAATTGTTGGCCGTCAAGGAGGCATTCATGGAATGGAGGCATCACCTCTTGGGGGCCAGACATATCGTTACAGTGTATTCCGACCATAGAAGTCTGCTTGCCTTCAAGTCAATGAAGTGCCTCACGGCTCGGCTAGCCAGGTGGCACTTGTTTTTCTCGCAATTCCAGTTTATCATCACCTATCGGCTGGCAAGACTGCATGTTCCGGCAGATGCCCTGTCTAGGCAAAATCCCGTAGTTCCACGGGAAACCAGAGATCCTGTCCCACTTTTGTCCAATAACGTTGTGTGCGGTTGCACCGTCCGGTCTTCACTGCGTTCCCTTGTTGAGGACTGGGTCGTTGCGAACCCAGAGGAGGTGGCCGCACTCAACCTCGATGTTCATGGTGGCTTGCCCTTTATCCAAGGTTGTGTTTTCATACCTCCTGGGAGGGCACGGTTACAAGCCTTGAATTGGGCCCATGATTCGATCGTCGCAGCACACCCGGGACAGCAAAAGACACTCGAATCGCTGTGGCGTTGGTCATGGTGGCCCTCGATGTCACGGGACGTTATGGACCACGTCTCTACCGATGCGATTTGTGCTCAAAGCAAGCCATCTAGAACCAAACCTATGGGTCTTCTGCAGCCTCTTCCGGTCCCCTATAAACCCTGGCAGATGCTATCCACGGACTTTGTTGTGGAATTACCACCGGTCAATGGTAAGGATACAGTCCTCGTGGTGATTGACTACTTCACGAAATACGCCATATTTGTCCCTTGTTCGGGTATCCCGTCGGCACCTGCCTTGGCCGATCTCTTTCTCTTACATGTGTTCAGAAGATTCGGACTGCCCTCGGTTATTGTAACAGACAGGGGGTCCCAATTCACGTCATGGTTCTGGAGGGCTCTCACTTCCTCTTTTCAGATTGAGGGTAGGCACTCGACCGCTTTCCATCCTCAAACTGATGGGCAGACCGAACGTCTAAATGCCACCATGGAGCAGTATCTACGATGTTTGTGTTTACAATTCCAGAGCACCTGGTTTTCAGCCCTGCCACAGGCCGAGTTTGCCTATAACAACTCTCTGCACTCAACTACAGGCTCATCACCTTTGTTTGCTCTTCATGGTTTTCACCCTCGTTCTCTGCCTTTGGATCCTTCACTGCCTACGGATAATCCGGCAGCTCTCGCTTGTGTGCGGGATATGGATCACGTACACAGGGACATACGATTGTACCTTTTACAGGCCCAAATCCGAGCCAAGAAGTATGCTGATGCTCACCGGTCCCCGGCTCCTACTTACCGTCCTGGCATGAAGGTCTGGCTGTCCACTCGGAACCTGAAAATACCCGGGAAGAAAGTGTTAACTCCCAGGTTTGTGGGGCTCTATCTCGTTCAGTCGGTTGTTAATCCTTCTGCCATCCGTCTGTCCTTGCCTGCCTTGTGGCGTATCCACCCGGTTTTTCATGTTTCCTTGTTGAAGCCCTGCCCGGCTGGTACCCGCCTGCCCCGCCACCCGGCCCCAATTATGGTTAAAGGGGAAGAGGAGTTTGAGGTGTCAGCTATCCTGGACGTCAAGGTCTCCAGGGGTAAGATATTTTACTTGGTGGATTGGAAGGGTTACGGCCCGGAGGACCATACGTGGGAGCCTTTGTCCCACATTCACTCACCTGCCTTGTTGCAAGCTTTCCATGCCGCCAGGGGGGTTGCCCTGGCCTTTGCGGGAGGATACTGTTACGTCTCTGTCTCCTCCCGCAGGCATGGACGACTTGCCGCTTCATTCCTGCAGCGTTGGCAGTTGCCGTGGAGACATAGCGTTTCCCGGGCCAGGATTCGAACGGGTCACATGCCCAGTCAGCTGATCGGGATGCAGCGAGGCAGACTCCACCCCTTAACAAACATACATAAGCGTTCGCTTCCCGGAAGACGCCGCTTCTAATTAGCGTTCTTCTATCCTGCTTCGTTTTGGACATATTCATTGTATTTTGGACTTTTTTGCTTGCCTGCTCGACTTGCTACAGCCTGCCCTTTCTGTGTTTTGGCGAACCGGACTCGTGTTTTTGACGCATTTGAGCTTTCGTTCACTTTTCGTTACCTTCGTCTCTCGGGACGCTCTGATCTTGTTTCCTCCTGTTCCCTCTGGCGGTTGGCTCCCTACTCCGCTCTTGGGAACAAGATCTTGCTACCTGGGAAACCATTCCACTTCGCTACATCTAGATCAGTATACAACTCTCCTTCCATTTAACTACTGTCATCCGCTGCAACCAATTCTTCTCTCCTGCCTTGATATCCTCTTCTGTGGTAATTATACGACCCAAACCTGCTGCAGCTCTGTTTGGACACCTACATCTTTGGAACTATACTATACTTTATTTGGATTGTGCTGTTTGATAAAGACACTCTTACAACCAACGTGCACTCCTGGACACTACCCTGATTCGTGCACCACCCCGACACTAGTTGGCGTCCCTCGTGCCGTCCGTTGTTGCTTTAAGTCCTTTTACTCTTCTACATTGGGTAAGCTGATTCAGTGTTGATTACTATCTTTCTGACTTATTAGATAGACGACTTTATCCATCTTCCTTTCTCTTTTAGTTGCAGCTCTTCTAAAAAGGCACTACCCTACTGTTGCTCTGTCCAACCCTACCAGGTATAGCCACTCTTTTAGGGCATCCTATTGAAGAGGTTATATCATCCTGATACCTAATATCTCGATTTTTTTCTTACAGCATTGGTTCTGCGGTGTGGACATCCCTGCTCTTTTGAGGAATCAACTCCTCTGTCTGAATCAGAGGGGTGTATTGCCTAAAAGAGCTCCTCAAGTTGAGGAGGCCTGGTTCTGGGAAACCCCTAGTGGGATCACCCCAGCTTGGGCTGAACTATTCAACTTCGCTCCCTCTTGTCTGTTGATTCGAGGTGGGAGCAACGCCCCGGCCTGGCCAACACAACCGTGAGTAAAAACAAGTGATCTAACCTATATGACCAAATGGGCTACACACCTAGGGGTCGATATCAGGAAGGAGGAATGGGGTCAGATCTGGAGGAGAGCCCAAAAATCCTCTAATTGCACTGTTACAAACAAATCAGCCTACCAAATATGCTACAGATGGTATCTAATTCCCCAGAGGTCGAACGCAATGAATAAAGATTACTCGCCCCAATGGTGGCAGCAATGCGGGGAAACAGGAACCCTGGGTCACATGTGGTGGACATGCCCCAAAGCCAAGATTTACTGGAAAGAAGTATTAGCTCAGATTAAGAAGATTACATGGACTCAACTACTGGAGTCACCAGTGGTAATACTCTTGGGGACGGAGATGGAGGGTGTATACCCAGCAACGGGAGGACCTGCAACTCTTCTTACACATCTACTAGCAGCGGCCCAGTTGACCCTGGCTCAAAGCTGGAAAGTACCACAGGGTCCTGCGATCACATGCTGGTGGGTCAAGATCTGAGGGGTGATGGCAATGGAAAAGGTGTGTGCTCTCAGGAATGGGTCGTACCCAAAATTCTTGGGGCCTTAGCTCCCCTTCTATGAATATGTTAAGGAAAGAGAACATGTTTTGTATAAACCATGAATCCTGAGGAGTATGAGTGTGATCTGAGCTCATGTCACAGGACCCTGTACAATATAAGGGGAGGAACATATGTACATTCGTCGGATAAGACAATTGATTGAGTCATGCCCATTGGGATTTCATTTGAATCCCGGCAGGGCCAAGCACAGCCTTTCATCCTTCCGAGGTCGATAAATGAGCACCACACACCGAGGGTAATAATAAGCAGCGCTCAGATACCTGAGGGTTCATAGCGCTATATAAATGCGAAATTATTATTATTATGTCAAAGGAGGGAAGAGGGTGGGATGGGTGTTAGGTTTATATTTAATTTGACTGTTGATGGGACACGGTTGTTCTCATCCTGTTGGTATTAGAAGATAAACTCAATGCATCAGTGGAAGACCTTATTGGAGATCTGGAATATTATGGTGTTTGACATGATATAACTGCATTTAAAATAAGAGTGAAACTATGTAATGTAACAGCGAACTGATGCATCGACTTATAAATTAAGGTTTAAAAAATAAAAATGTGCTACAACTTTCACTTTTCGGTTGGATACCTTACAGAGACCTTCGATTGAGCACCCATGTGGTGCGGACAACTCTGTCAAATGTATTAGTGTAGCGCTAAGGCAACATATTAGGCAGATACATTAGAACAGACTTAGCCTTACAGACACTACAGTCCAGACTACAGACATGCAACAATTTGGAATAGTTCTGTTTGACTGAGCCATATGCCATTGATTTCATGATCCATATATGTCTATCAGTACTTGGGTGATGCAGCCCATACCATATACCCGTGGTAGAATTTTGTATGCTTAATTCATCAGCGCTAGTTATTTACATGTGAATGGCTGAAAAGGGACCCTGAATGGCTGTTGAATATTATTTCCATAATTCACCAGCGCTTTTTATTTACATGAAAATGTGTGAGAAGGGACCCCGAATTGCCTTCTGTGGAAGAGATTCACGTCCATAGGTAGGGTATATGTGACCTTGCCTGGAATGTAATTATAACAACGCCACGGCCGTGTTTGTTTACTTAGGATGTCATCATGAGGAGCTGACACTCCGATGACTTGTATAAATAGCAGCAGCCATCTTGTTTTTACTGCGTGGCTGATCTAAGGAGAACCTTACGCTGCCTTCCGTCTCCTTTTGGGTAAAATGCCAATGATAGTTTAGCAACATTTTTACAGGCCCATTACGGGTCTTACTATGAAGAATTAGTGGCTCCACCCAAATTCCGTTCATTTGACTTTAATTTTAGACCCACGCCGTTTCTTACTAATTTGAGAGTGAAAGCAGGTTTCACACCACAGGGGTTATTGATACCTTGAGGGTTGGAGACTGTGGGCCTCATTCCGAGTAGGGCGCAAAGGGATACCGGGCACCGTTAAGGACATCGGTGCTGGTAAACCCTTTGCGCCCTACTACGAGGTCCCTTTGCGGACCCGTCCTTAACGCCTGCTTTTACCAGGCGTTATGGACGGGATCCGCAAAGGGACTTCAGAGCTAATAACGGTACCGTAATTTACGGTACCGTTATTAGCACCCTCCCCATTCCCATTGAGCCCTATGGGGGCTCAAATGGGAATGGGGATTGACATTTTCAATGGGGACTTACCGGTCCCGCAAAGGTCGGACTAGACCGGTAAGTCCCCATTGAACGAGGGCGGACACGGTACCGGTAATGGTGCTAGTCATGGCGCTAATAGCTAGCACCAACCTCGGAATGAGGCTCTATGACTCAGACCCTATTGAGGTAGGATTTACCTCTCCCGCTTTCGACAACTGTGTTTCACGATATTTAGTTATTTTTGGAGTTAGTAGACACAGAATTTTTTCTGCATATGTTTGTTGACAGGGTTTCATCACCTGTATTGAGGATTCAGCCTAGTGCTTATTAGTTTGTGAAGATTCACGTGCACATTTTGGACTGGTTTCGCAAGACCCACACCAGGTGAATGATCTCAGAATTAACTGCGACAGAGCTATTATAATAATGATGTAACTACTTACAAAACTTTATACTATAAGGAACACCATACCTATATATAATGGAGATTTATATATGTACAGATTGTATATTCCATTGAGGAGGAATAGAAACACGCAAGATTGGCTGCTCCTGAGGAAGGGCAATGCCCCAAAACGCGTAGAACTGACAGAAAACCGTCTTGCTATTTGCTGCATAGATGTGATACAAGTTATGTGACGTTTTCGTTTTTACTTTGTAACAAAGAAGAGTAAAAAATACATTTTACTTTGTAACTAAAATGAAGAGTAAACAATACATATTTCCTTTTATAAAGCAATAGAGTGGAAGTGATTGCTGTAATTTCATTGAAATATTTTTGGGTAAAAATAAGGCTCCCCTGGGAGACCCTTTCTCGAAAATCATTATTCTTTTCCATAGAATTGACTGGTATTCAGTAGCAAAAGGTGCGCGGGAGACTCGAGTGTCCCCAGAGTGTGGGCATTTCCAGCTGGTTCCCGCTTCCTATTACACTTCTAGGAATGGTGTTAAAGGGGGGTGCAGGACGAGATTATGAGGTATGTGTGGAACAATAAAAGGCACATATTAGGAAGGGTGTTTTATATAAACCCAAACGGCAATGGGGTGTGGGGTGCCCAAATGTAATTAAGTATTATCAGGCGGCGCAACTACGAGCATTAGCGGAATGGAGAAGGAAGTATAGTATGAAACAATGGGTGCAGATGTAACAGGGGTTGGCGGGAGAGTGCATGTGGAAGATGCTGTGGATGAAAAGAGAAGACAGGCGCATGGGACTCAGGGAAACCCCCATCAGGAGGTGCACATCCGAGATTTGGGATAAAGTGAACAGACAGTATAATCTGGCACCGTGGCCATCGCCTAGAACACCCATATTTTGGAACCCAGCCTTCCCTCCAGGTACAGAACATTACAGAACCGCAAGATGGTTGGTAGGCGGTCTGAGTGTATGGCGCAGCGCATCTTAAGACGTTTGAAGAATGTTATATGGACTTGGGGTTAAACAATAGAGACTTCTTTGCATACCAGCAGCTTAAACACTGGGCAAGCACCCGCGCAATGAGGGAAGGAGTGAATAGAACGCTAACAGAGTGGGAAAGGGCAATCTCAGACAGCGTGACTAACAGAGTGCTTATTTCAACACTCTATAAAACCCTAATAGGGGAGGCAGAGCAGGGTCCACTGCAGATAAGGGGCAGATGGGAAGAAAATGCAGGTAGACAATTTACTGATAAGGAGTGGGAACATGCAACTCAAGCAGTCGTTGGGCAGTATACATCTGCACATAGTCAGGAATTGCAATACAAACCCCTGCATAGATGGCACGACACACTGCAAATGTTGAACAAAATGAGAGGCTCCAATTCCTCGCTATGCTGGCGAGAATGCGTGGAAGAGGGGACGGTGAAGCATATTTGGTGTGAGTGCCCGCAGCTGAAACACTTCTAGCAGGAGGTGAAATCGAGCGTTTGAGAGATTTTGAGGTTCAGCCTTACCTTTGATCTAGCCCTGGTATTGCTTAATATCCATGCGGCAGGAAATACCATGCTCAGGGGAGGAGAGGAGTGTTGTGTGCAAACCTGATATTAGGAGGAGCCAGTGCTGCATCTTAAGGTTGTGGCAGAAGAGGCAGGCCCTCCATTGTAAAATGGTACTATGTAATATGGGATCTCCTCAGTATGGAAAAAATTACAGCAGTCATTCATGATGACTTGGCATGATTTGGGAAGGTTTGGGCTCCATTCATAGAATATGCTCTTAAAGATGCTAACCAACTCTACATGCCCACAAGACTGCGTTTGCTGGACATTCTTCCAGAAGGAGAGTAAATGAATGACAGAATATTGATGGAGGATGAACATTGAGGTATTTGACCTAGTCCTGAAGGGGGGAGGAGGGAATTATACATACTCTGAGAGGTGGAGATAACGGGATACAGATTTTGGTAGCTAACATGTGGTTGATACATAAACTGTTTTTGATATGTAACTGATCCATCTACTAGCAATGTTGACTGTAGTCTGTGAAGTTGATGAGCATAGGTTGTTACTTTTTGTCAACAAAGACTTGGTTGAAAACAAATAAATGCATGTTATTTTTAGAGAGCAAATATTCATGTCAGAGACAGTATCAATAGTACTTTTGGAAATGTAAATTTCAGAGGTGGTGAATGGCAGCCTGATAAATTGAATGAAGACAGAGGACCGTATTACAGATTCGGCCGTGCGGGAAAAATTTCATTGCCACTTTATTTTTGTTATTTAATAAAACCGTACAATACAGCATTTTAAAAGGTTTTTGTACTTCCCATTGTCTGTTAAAATCAACAATTACATAAAAAGTGAGGTATAATATGCGAAAGAGCAAGGAACCATAACACATAAATATTCACCCAATAGTGGTGAGTAAAGGTTCATCCAAAAGTGGTGAATAAAAGTTCAATGTTCCCCCACATTTTAGTAAAATGATAAATTAAGCTCATATCATTTCCTTCGTAATAATCAGTCCATAAATCGTCCATATGAGTGTGAGAATGATTAAAACCGCATGCTAAAAGAGCAGACCTTTGCCAATGAGACAAGGCTTCACAGACTAATTTTACTGTTTTTGAGGACATTTTCACCACAAAGTCGACAACAGTGAGAATTCCTATGTAAACCCAAACACCTCCATTCTCATAACAATATTAAACTAAATACTGAGAAATGTGTGTACAATTCAACTGTCCAAATATGAGGAATAATAAACACTGGGGAGAGAGAAATTAGTGTGTTGGCATGTCAAGTCACTTGCTAAGGATTTAGATGAACGATTCACAAGTGATTGTTCTAGATCAGGGGCGCACAACTGATTTTGACAGAGGGCCGAAAGTACCTTACATGAGGATTATAGTGGGCCGAAAAGTAAATGTGGGCGGGGCGGTAGGTGGGGCGGTAGGCGGGGCGTGGCAGGAGGCTTTTTAAACCCCCAATTTGTTTTAAACACATGGAAAAAGAATATGTTTTTGAGGGGTAACGATTTTTATTTGCATTTCAAACTTACATTTTGTACTACACATTTTCCATTGTTATAATTTATTTCTATTTAGTTATTGTATCTCGTCTGTTTAATTAACTTATATATATTTTATTGACCCTAGATTGGACATTCCGTTATTTTGGACTGCTATAGTTTGCTGTTTGGGTTGCCCAAGAGGAGTATGGCCTTCGTTGAGTCAGGTTTCCTCAAAAAGCAAAGGATGCACATCTCCTAACTGTGCCTGTTTTAGTTTTATTATTGGGTTCACTCTTGGAGTGCAACACTATGCCCCATGGCTTCCACCCCCAACCAAACACTATGCCCCATGGCCCCCTCACCCCCAACCAAACACTTTGCCCCATGGCTCCCTCGACCCCCAACCAAACACTATGCCCCATGGCCCCCACCCCTCAACCAAACACTATGCCCCATGGTACCCTCACCCCCAACCAAACACTATGCCCCATGGCACCCTCACCCCCAACCAAACATTATGCCCCATGTCACCCCACCCCTCAACTAAACACTATGCCCCATGCCATCCCCACCCCTCAACCAAACTCTATGCCTCATGGCACCCCCACTCCTCAACCAAACACTATGCCCCATGGCACCCTCACCCCCAACTAAACACTATGCCCCATTTGCTCCCCAACCATGGCTGGCGCCCCATCAGTCGTCACGCCTATCAAAGCATCCCATGGCAAATTTAAATCATTGATGACTTTTCGAAACGCATTAAAAATGTCAGCACCAGTAGTCCTGCCATGCAAAGATACCAGGGAAGCCAGTTCCTGAAATACTTTGCATTGATTATCGACCCCCCGAATGAAAATTAAGAGTTGGGCTGTGTCACTTGCATCTGTGTTCTCATCAAGGGCAGCTGAAAAGAACTTGACATCCTTACACCGCATTTTCAGTTGGCTGTAACAATTGTCAGCCATATCTACAATACACCGCTGGATACTCATACGTGAAAGGGGAACATTTGTAAGAGCATCTTTTTTTTCTTTACACACTGCCACGCAAATCTCCATCAGGCAGTCTTTAACGAAATCCCCATCTGTGAAAGGACGTGCTGACCTTGCAATAAGCTGTGCAACCTTATAACTCGCAAAGGTGGCACATTCAGATTCTTTTTTTTTCTGGGCAAAAACACCCTGTTGCTTAGTCAGTTGTGTTTTTAGCTTCCCAGCTTTCTTAATTCTTGCTTCCCCCTGCAAATCCTTATATTGTGAATGTTTTGTTTCACAATGGCGGCGGATATTATATTCGTTCGAGACAAATGAGACACGAATACACATTAGGTTTGGACTCGATGGAAAAAAACTTCTCAGTCCACTCATCCTTAAATTGACGGTGCTCCTGGTCAATCTTTCTTTTTTTTACTGCACTGAACATTGGCAGGGACATCTTTGCATAACGATGCGAACTCCACTGTTATGCTCCCACTACGACGGTCCTAGTCTAGAGTATATACAAATTATATACTTTCTTGAGAATCCTAGAAGCGACAAAAGAACAAGATCAGATAAAGAACATAGCCTTGCCAGCATCCCTTTTCATGCACTTATTGATGGATACTTTCAGGAATAGCGGGCTGCATAGCATGTCAACATGCTATGTTTGAGATCAAGGTGGAAATTGAGGACATTCTTTAAAAAAAAATAACATTTCAAAGCACAAGCTGTTGCCAAATTATGAGCTTTTGAAAGGAATTATCACAGGATGACCCAATTACTTTAGTGAACATACAAAGAAACTGACCTCAGTTTCATCCTGGCCAGGGCAACTGGAGTACTACCAGTTTGAATATTGCAAGCCATTTCCTTCCATAAAATCTGGATCAAATAACTCAAACTGTCCACTTGAATGTATGATTCGTAGTGTGCAGTAAGTGTCCTTTTGCAGTTAAGCTTGCCCTCAAAGAGCAGTTACCTTCTCTAATCAATTTCATTGTGCATCTATCCCCCTGAACAATGCTTGATGGGGTTGTAGAAAGGTAACAATCACCCACCCTCAATGGGTCTCAAACGCTTGATCGAGGTTTAATTGCAAAATTACAGGAGCAGACATTATCCAGGACCATACTAGAAAAGGCTGCAGCCGGTTTTGAAAGCTTTAGGAATGTACAAATAAACCACACCCACTGCTGACCCATGACACTCTGGCCCAACATCTCTAATGATATGCTATGATAGTTTATTTATATAGCGCCTATACACAATGTGTTTCAAAGTGCTTCTCGACAAGGGAGGGAACAAGGGAAAATACAAAACATTCTTACAGGCCATGAACAACAAGAATGCGAAATTAACTATCGTACTCGGCGTAGCGACACAGGTAGGAAGGAAATGGGAACAGACAGGCGACTACCGTCCTAAGCCTGACAACATTTCTGGTAGAGCCGGAGAATTACACAAGGTGAGGGAGATGGGAGGAGGAAGGAGGGAGAGGAACAAAACAAGCTATTACAGATCTACGTGGTGATGCCGATTTGGGTTTGGCCCAGGATTTATACACTGGGTGCAGTTGCTATACATCAGGCCAGTGGCCAGGGTTGACACTGGCAAACACATTTCACCTGCCTGGGTGATCCTACGGGGCACCAGGCAAGGCTGCCCGTTGTCTCTGATGTTATTCATCCTGGCACCCTCCACCCCCCAACTCTGAACCCCCCACCCCCCAAATCAGCACACACAAACCAGCACCCATACAGAACCGAACGCCCCACCCCCAACTCAGCACACACACAAACATGCACCCATACACACCCGAACCCCCACCCCCCAAATCAGCACACACACAAACATGCACCCATACAGACCCGAACCCCCCACCCCCCAATTGAGCACACTCTCAAACAAGCACGCATACAGAACCAATCCTCCCCATCCCCCCCAACTCCAAACCCCCCACCCCCCAAATCAGCACCCATACAGACCCGAAATCACCCACCCCCCAAATCAGCACACTCTCAAACAAGCACCCATACAGACCCGAACCCCCCACCCCCAACTCAGCACACAAACATGCACCCATACAGACCCGAACCCCCCACCCCCAACTCAGCACACAAACATGCACCCATACAGACCCGAACCCCCCACCCCCAAATCAGCACACTCTCAAGCATGCACCCATACAGACCTGAACCCCCCACCCCCAACTCAGCACACTCTCAAACAAGCACCCACTCAGACCCAAACCCCCATCCCCCAACTCAGCACACACACAAACATGCACCCATACAGACCCGAACCCCCTCACCCCCCAAATCAGCACTCTCAAACAAGCACCCATACAGAACCGAACCCCCCACCCCCAACTCAGCACACACACAAACATGCACCCATACAGACCCGAACCCCCCCACCCCCTAACTCAGCACACACAAACCAGCACCCATACAGACCCGAACCCCCCACCCCCCCAACTCCAAACCCCCACCCCCAACTCAGCACACACAAACATGCACCCATACAGACCCGAACCCCCCACCCCCCCAACTCAGCACACACACAAACATGCACCAATACACACCCGAACCCCCCACCCCCAACTCCGAACCCCCCACCCCCCAAATCAGCACACACAAACCAGCACCCATACAGACCCGAAACCCCCCACCCCCCCAACTCCGAACCCCCCACCCCCAACTCAGCACACACAAACATGCACCCACACAGACCTGAACCCCCACCCTCCAAATCAGCACACTCTCAAACAAGCACCCATACAGACCCGAACCCCTCACCCCCCAACTCAGCACACAAACATGCACCCATACAGACCTGAACCCCCCACCCTCCAAATCAGCACACTCTCAAACAAGCACCCATACAGACCCGAACCCCCCACCCCCAAATCAGCACACTCTCAAGCATGCACCCATACAGACCCGAACCCCCCACCCCCAACTCAGCACACTCTCAAACAAACATCCACTCAGACCCGAACCCCCATCCCCCAATTCAGCACACTCTCAAACATGCACCCATACAGACCAGCACCCCCATCCCCCAAATCAGAATACAAACTAGCAAGCATGCACACATACAGACCCTGCATCTCAACATACACCGCACTTACACTCCAAAACAAACATTCATGCACACCCGACACCCCCCCACCCCGCATCTCAACATACACACAAAAAACATTCAAATCCAAACATTCATACACATCTGACACCCCCCCACACACACACCCATCCCTGCATCTCAACATACACACCAGAAACATTCAAATCCAAACATTCATACACATCCGACACCCCCCCAGCCCCGCATCTTAACATACACACAAAAAACATTCAAATCCAAACATTCATACACATCCTACACTCCCCCCACCCCGCATCTCAACATACACACAAAAAACATTAAAATCCAAACATTCATAAACATCCGACACCACCTCCGCATCTCAACATACACACAAAAACATTAAAATACAAACATTCATACACATCCGAAACCCCTACACCCCCGCATCTCAACATACACACACAAACATACAGCAAAACAGACCCGACACACAAACACAAACAGACCACTTACCGGAGACGGGTTGGAAGGCAGGTAAGCTGGAAGTCGCTGGAATCGTACTACGGCTGGCGTGGTCCAAGGCTGAAATGCCTTCGGGCATCAAGCCTTATGGACCACGCCAGCCGTAGTGCTGGCCCTCCATTGGTGCAGCACACACGCACTACGTGGCTCGTAGGAGCGACGTGGTGCGTGTGTGCTGAGCCAATGACGGTCAGTGTTTTGTCCGGCCCGGAAGACAACAAAGACTTTCCTAATGGAGGGCGGCCGATGCTGCTTGCGGGCCGCCCTCCATTAGGAAAGTGTTTGTGCCTCGCGGGCCGGACAAAAGAGCATGGCGGGCCGCAACTGGCCCGCGGGCCGTATGTTGTGCACCCATGTTCTGGATCAACATTATACACCTGAGCTTTATATTTGCCAGATAGCTGTGTAGCCTGTGAAAAACCCAAGGGCTTTTCCCCATCAACTCCCTTGGTATCCTCTTCGGGGGTGTATGGGTAGGAGTTATTGCTGTTTGTTCCAGACCCAGGGAGTGGACCAGAGAGGGAGGAGGCGTCCCAAGGTGAGATATGGTGAGACACCGCTAGAATGCTGTGTTACAGTTAATGGTGAAGTGGGAGCAAAATAACAACATTGCATTATGGGACTTGAAGTCCAGAGAAATTTTTTATGGTTAAACGTTTGTGCAAAGTGAGAGGGTCTGAGCCCAGTTTAGGGAGACCCAAGTGCAAAGTAAAAGGAGGGTATGAGCCCGGCTGAGGGAGACCCGTGTGAGAAGATAAAAGAGGGGTCTGAACCCGACCGGGGAAGACCAATGAGACCTCTTTTGTGTTTTAAAGATACAAGCTACCCTCCCAGGTGAACAGCGGAGTTGGGGAGGTGCAGCAGCAGTTGTGGTATCAGCCTTGACTTCAGGATCAAAACCACGAAAGAAGAAAATGAACTAACACAGCCGGTGACTTGATGAAAGCAATGAAAGTCCGGTCTGTGTTGAATGAAACTTGATGGCAACAGTATCCGACGAATGAAGTTTGCATGTGTGCCGATAAGATGTGGGAGAAAGCAAAGCATTGTAAATAACTGTAAATTAAAGATACAAAGTAACAGAGTGGTCTGGCGAAAGAAGATTGCCCAATCAAAAGTCTCTGTGAAATGTCTGATGCCGTAGAAGTGCCGGGAAGAGAAAGAAACTGAGATGCAAGATTTGAACTGTCGTTAGGTTTGATCCCGGCAGAGGGAAACCTGGATGTGAGCGATATCTTTGAACTTTGAAATAAGTACTGTGCTCAAAACTACATTTACCAAGAGGCCTTGGTGTAGGAGAGCAAAAGCGACGTTTGAGGAAAGAAGGTCGAAGTGGTCATGCCGAGGTAAGAGCAAAAGCCTCACAGTTTCAAAAGTCTTCGACAGCGGAAGGAAAGTGAAAGGAGGCTTGAGCCCGACAGAGGAAAGCCTATGAAGGTGCGATTGAAGTTTAGGGAAGGAAATCCCACAAATTGTGATTGAAAGGTTTGAACCCGGCAGAGGGAAAACAGTACTGAAATGTGGTAATGAGAAGGAAACAAAATGTTGTTGAACTGTATTATAAGCTAAAAGGTGACCTTGGCTGGAGTGAGAGAAAGCAGAGAGGTCGAGCGGATAAACTAGTGACTATTCGTGGAAGGCCAAGTGGGCCCTGATCCACGAAACTAACTGCATCTTTGTGTCCGAAGCCAGAGTGTGTCGCAAGGTCCAAGTGTGCCACCTTACCCCGTTCTACAAAACGTGGGGAAAGGAGTTTACTCAGCCACACTGACATTTCTTTTGAACACTGATTTTCCTTTTTGCATTACACATTCCCTTTACACATACTTATTGTATTAGAAAGATTGCAGGCATTAGGTTAATTAGTATAGGTTCTTTTATTTTCACTAAAGACTGACTAGGAAAGTATTTTCTTTTTGTTTGATGGTCGAGAATACTCCCATCTTAGTTTATAGGGCAAGATAGGAGTTTTCCAACCCCTTTTAAACCATCAATAAAGGTTTTGAAACTTGCAGCTCTTGTGCGAGTGTCTACATGTGAAATCATACCTCCCTCACATGCCAAATACTCATCAAGCGACAAGTCAAATCCCTCAAACCAAAGACAAAGTTCTTTGTACAGGTTTTGAATATACATTTTCCTGCAACCCAGCACCACACTAGAAGTTAATAAGCCATTAATGTATAGTAGTGATGTGGGTTATGCCTGGATTTTTTTCAGGGCTAAATTAAGCTTATTACCAAAATGACACTACAAATTAATGGAATCGGGAATTTGAGGTAAACAAACTCAATTGGGATAGAGTTTGTTAATTGAAGCATGCTTTTTTTAACACATTTTTAAATGTCCATACCTTCACCCCATAAACAGTCACTCTGCAAATTGTGGGTTTGTAAAACTGCATCAGTGATGCCAAGGAGTAACCAGAGTTTTCTTTGGCAAATCACTTGATGACCCCAATTAATTGATGGACCTTCACCTCTAATTTGGCAAGATGTACGTCCCATTAGAGCTGCTGGTCAAAGATCAGACCAAGGTAGTCATATTGACCAACCTGCTCTATCATTTGATTTCCAATTCTCATGAACAATTAGTGTCATTCCTAGTCAAAACCATTGATTTGGGTTAATTAATATTGATTGTAAGTTTGTTTAATTTGACATATTTACAAAGATTGTTCATTGAGATTTGGAGACCTTGCGGAGTAGCATTAAGTAGAACTAGGTCATCTGTGTATGCTAGCCAAGAAATCATATTTTCTTCTAATCTAGGGGGATTGCAGTTGGACTTACTAAGGGCCTCAGGAAGGTCTGTCAAGTAAAGATAAAAAAGTAACAGAGCTAAAATACAACCCTGTTTGAGTCCGACCCTTGTATCCAAGGAATCCGTTCTCTCGCCCGAGGAAGAGAGCCTCACCTTAACTTTAGTAGCAGAGTATAAGGAAATGATCATGTTTAATAAGCCAAGTGAAATTCTCCAGTTATGTTGCTTTTGTCATAACCGCTCCCTGCAAATATTGTCAAACAAAGCACTAAAATCGATAAAGGTTGCCTAAGTCAACTGACTTCTAGTTGTCTAATTATATTCAATAAGGTTGACTAGCGTAATTATGTTGGTCGAAGTGCAGCACCCTTAATGAATCATGTTTGGAACATAGGAAGCAAATTGGCCTCTGTGGCCCACACTGTTAATTCTAAAAGTAGCAGCCTTGCAAAGATTTTGGCACGTGTGTCTAGCATAACCAACAACCTGTAATTCTAAGGTTTCAATCTAGATCCTTTTTTATGGATCATAATTAAAATACTTTCTCACCACAACAGATGGAAGTAAATAAATGAAAAAGGAGATTGCCCCACCAGTCAGGATTATCTTTAATAAGAGCATTGCAAATACCATCTGGGCCAGGTGCACCTCTCCTTTGCTTTCTGATTATAATAGTATTTCAACCATTTAGAGTACATATACTTCCGTTCCTTAACCAGAGCTGCAATAATTGAGCTCTCAAGAGTTCTAACAAGTGAATTCCAAATATAATTTCTCAAGCTTCTCTTAGCATGCTGAATGTTCTTATCATTGGCCATGTAGTTAGTACCATTATTTACAACCAGAGCCAAAGGATTTAGAATGTCTAACAACAAATGGGGATAATAGACCAATAGAAACCTGTCAGGACAGGTTGTCAACTCATATATGCCAGAGTTGTACCAAATGTTATCATCACTATCATTAGTGCCTGACATAGGTAGGCCTTCACCAAGGCTACCTATACTGTCATTAAATATACCCATTGCAATGGTTACCAAATACTGATATGCTAGTCGGATATTCGCCAAGTTCCAAAGAGGTCTATTCTTACCAACATTCACTGTGCCTGTGTGATCCTGTCATGATCACCAGCCAGTTCCCAGATTAAGCCTATGGTCCTTAAAGGGTTAACCTTGTTAGAGTTTTTGAGCGAGAGGTCCTGTGGTTAAAGTCAGATTTATATTGAAAGTAATTGGAGTTCATGTTCCCTCAATGGCCGCCAGGTTGTGCCATTGAGGAACTAACATTACTGGTCTAGTCTTTGATCGACCTCTGTTATAAATAGTCGTTTCTTGAGGAGACTCGTGCTTCGCGTTGCTGACTGCCCTGCAGTACGGGCGCTTACTGCAGTCGTCACAGAATTCCAGTCATAGCATTAGCCTCTGTTCCAGCCCTATTTGCCTATCCACAGTCACCGAAGTATTAGCCCTTTTTCTGTTTATGCCCCCTCATTTCATAGTCTAGCGCTCTGCCCCGTGTTCTGTTATATTATTTCCCCTTCATTCGCTCCATAGTTCCAGTCACCCTGTCTCCCTCCTCAGGGGTCCTGAATGAAAACTGCTGTTCCTCACGCAAGTACTGTTTCGAGCTTACCCAGTGTATTTTAAGTGATTTTGGTGGCACTCGTGTGAGGTTGTATTTATTTAACAATGGATGTTGCTGGTTATTCAATATTTACATTTTCATTTTCAATCCGCCTCAGCTGTGCGCATTATTTTTGCTGTGCGCGCCTGTGCTTAACGTTTTCTTTCTGCTGAGGTCTTGTTACACATTGTTCCAATTTTCACACCATTTGTTGCCGCTTAGTTTCTTTCAGTATAGGTATTTAGTGAGATTGTGAATTCACTTAGAGCCTTGTTGCCCCCATCAGTGGTCATCCATTTTCTAATGCGTTTTAGAGTATTTACTGCTGCTTACAGTCAATCCCTCATTTTAGGTACCACTTTTATTTGTTATTGTTTTTCCCACAGCAAGGTTCCACATCAGTCATATTTATTATTAAGAGTGCCCTATTAATGTGCCACGAATTTTTGCCCATTGTCATCCTTTTGAAATTGTCTATGTTGGCATCACATTGTCACCACTCTTCAGGACATGCGCCCCTGCGTGAACGCAGGATGGAGAGCTCACACAATTAAACATTAAGGTGAGCTTTTATAGGTATTGTTTACTTATACCCACTTAGCCAAGTGGTGTGAAGTTTATGAGGGAGCTATAGTTAAGGACGGGTATTTTTCTCTTGTCATTTCTACAGTAATTGCTTCTTCTCGGAAGTTCAAGGGAGTTCTTCAAGGGCGTCCCCGCAGAGTTCACAGGTAAGCGTTACAGATGCATAGTAGGCACCATGTGCTCAAGATCGAGTAGAATGAACGGGGGGGGGTGTGGTTGCTTTGCTCTCTAGGGAAAACAAAGAGGTCCAAGTTAGATGAGCAAAAGGCATAATCAATGGTAGTAGCAGAGTGATCTGTAATTCTAGAATAATTGCCTGAGTTGCCATGGGGACATCTGCCATTCATCATGCACATATCAGCCATGGCCATGGTTCTAGCCCATTCTAGCCCTTGTGGATTGACCATGGTTTGTAGGAGAGTCGATTCCAAAACAAATGGAGGACAACACATATTCGGAGGTATGTGTGCATTAAAATCACCAACCAATATGATCTCATATTTGCAACTATGGGTGGTGATTAGATTGGCCACGATACGTGTCAAAACCTTTGTATGTTTAGGACCTGGGAGGGCTTGGGGGCAGGCAGTCCTATAGATTACTGACGAGAAGATTTACAGGTAAACCGTCCTCCAAACACCCCATGACCAAACCCGCCAATACATATTCAGATGCAAATGGAGGTTAATCAGGCTAGGTGCTGATGAGCAACTAATTAAAATCACACCCTTGGCTCAACCCAAACTCCCCTTTGTAACCAATATCTGAATAGTGATTCTGCTGTCCAATGTGACTTACCCAGTAAACCAAGTTTCCTATAGTGCAATGATTGAAAATAAAGATGAATTACTAAGAAGACTGTCCACCTCAAAAAGATGTAAAAAGCCCTTTTTGTTCCAGGAAAGGATGGTTAGACCAGGGTCAGGGGGTGTCAAAAAAAGGTAGCAGGCGCCCTTCTCTAGAAAGAACATGACATGATAACATGTTCTGTGTTTTTTTCCCACTCTGAGAGTCCGCAGCTATAGCTTTTTGCTCTTTGTACCTTTCACAGATGGGAAATATCCATTTGCATATCAGTCTTTGTCCTGCCCACATGGGCAGTCCAGCACCGAAATGCTATGGCAATTCCCTTCTGAACAAGAGTACCTACAGCAACCCTATACACATGTTTCAGCCTTATGGGGCCTCATCAGTGAGGTGGAGCTGTGCCTCTCTGAACAAAGTGAGCAGGGGGTCCATGTCTGGGTTCCCCCAGGTGATTTAGGGTGACCAACCCCAAATTCCTTGCAAACATATTTTAAAAAGGTAGCAGGTGCCCCTCTCTAGAAAGAACATGGCATGATAACCTATTCTGTGGGTTTATTGTCATTGCATCGAAAAAGATCCATCGAAATGACAATGCATCGAAAAAGATGCATCGAAAATAAAAGCATCAAAATTCTATGTTTTATATTAAAAGTACATATCCATCAAAACTTTTCCATCTTAAATGTAAAAAATAGCATTTCCATGCGTTTATTTTCTACATTAAAACGTTACATGGAGCTGTCCAGTGCACTGGCCAGCTCCTTGTAACGTTTTAATGTATTTTTGTATATTGGGGGTTTCCCCTAGCCACCTCAACCCCCACACACACACCCCCCTTAGCCCTAACCCTAATCTAACCCTTAATCTAACCCTAAATCTAACCCTAGCCCCAACCCTAACCCCTAACCCTAATCTAACCCTTAATCTAACCCTTAATCTAACCCTAGCTCCAACACTAACCCTAACCCTAATCTAACCCTAGCCCCAACCCTAACCCTAACCTAACCCTTAATCTAACTATTAATCTCACCCTAAATCTAACCCTAGCCCCAACCCTAACCCCCTCCATCGAAATTAACCATAGAAAATTATTCAATGAATATGCTTTTCGATGGAAAGGCAATTCAATTAATCATTTTCGATGGAAAGGTATTCAATGGAAAGGTGTTAGATGGAAAGACCAGATAACGTTCTGTGGGGGTTTTCCCACTTTCAGAGTCCGCAGCCATAGCTTTTTGCTCAGTGTGCCTTTCACCGATGGGAAATATCCATTTGCATATCAGTCTCTGTCCCGCCCACATGCGCAGTCCAGCACCGAAATGGTATGGCAATTCCCTTCTGAACAAGAGTACCTACAGCAACCCCATACACGTGTTTCAGCCTTGTTGGGTCTCATCAGTGAGGTGGAGCTGTGCCTCTCAGAGCAAAGTGAGCAGGGGGTCTATGTATGGGTTCCCCCAGGTAATTTAGGGTGGCCAACCCCAAGATTCTTGCAAAATAATTTAAAAAGTGAAAAGTACAGTGAGTTAAAAGCGATGGTTGCGGACTCTCACAGTGTTTAAAAACCACAGAACAGGTTATCATGCCATGTTCTTTTTTTTTTAAAAAACTTTATTTAATGATTGTGGTACATGACATTGCAACAACAACTTATATTACATATATATGAAACATCAACATTCTGTTGGGTTACCGTACAGCATAAGCAGCATTTACTGATTATATGGAGCGCTCGGCCCTACTGGGCTGTCACTGTCCGAGTTGGCTTCACTCAGATATATTCTGAACAGGGCCCATATGTCTTTTGGTTTACTTGGATTTGGGGTAGTTAATATGTAATATTCTTCACATTCATTTACATACATCAGTTCCCTGAGGAAGTGACTCACTCTCGGTGCCTGTGTACTCTTCCAGTTTTGCAATATACACTTCTTCGCCACTGCACATGTTACATTGAAGAGTCTCTTTGTCACCTCTGATTATTTACCAATGTCCCCAAACAAATACTTCCGCGGAGTGAGGTCTGCTGGTATCTGAGTCACCTCCTCAAGGATATGCGCAACCTCTCCCCAAAAAGCAAGCACATGAGGACAATTCCAGTACATATGTATCGAATCAGCCTGGTCTGTCCCACATTTTGGACACGTACCAGACCCATTGTTCGTGAACCTCGCCACCCTCTGGGGGGTGTAGTGTAGTTTGTTCAACATCTTAAACTGAATCAGCCGGAGGCCGGCATTCATGGATACTTTCTTGGTCATTTCGCAGGACCTTTCCCACTGTCGATACGTTATATCCTCACCCAGATCTGTTTCCCAGGAGGCCTTCATCACATTCAATGTTGGGGCATTAATCTGCACGGCCCCATATAGCCCCGAAATGCTAGTTCCAGCCCGAGTTGAAAGGGCCAACAGACATGGGTGTGGAGGGGGCTCATCTGGGAACGTCGGCCATCGGGCCTTAAAGGCCAATCTCATTCTATGAAACTGTAGGATCATCAGCTGATCCCTCCCCATCCCCGTCTTGAATTCCTCTAGTGTTATAAACTTCCCATTGGGAAATATGTCTTTGATTTTAAATTCTTCATCTGGGTCCCATTTATTCTGTATACCTGGGTCGTATGTGGGTGTTATGCCCGGGAAATTCCAAAAGGGGGCCTCAGCATAGTAAGGCGTCTTCACCCCAAGCCTTCGGAAGATTTTGAACCATGCCTGGGCTGTCATGCTAACTGGATCAAACGGGCAGTCGTCCCTGTGTTTAATTTTAAATATGACTGATCTTATGTCGGTCGGGCGTGCTGCATGTTTCTCAAGACAAATGTGGGGTGAGGTGTCGTGTTCGTCATACCAGTGCTTAACAAATTGGGCTTGTGCAACCAGATAATATAATTCAAAATCGGGTGCCGCAATGCCCCCCCTATTGTATGGTTCCACCATTTTTTCCCACTTCATTCTAGGTGTCCCTCCACTCCATATAAATTCCACCACCAGGGACCTAAGAGTGTCAAAAAATGTCCTCCCAGGCCAGATCGGGATGTTAGTAAATACATACAATAGTTTAGGGAGGATGATCATTTTTAATATGGCTACCCGGCCTATTAGCGATATGGGGAGTTTGGCCCAGAAGCGGAGTTTAGTGGCGATAGTAGGCAGCAGGGAATCATGGTTGTTCAAATATAGAGATGTCCTGTCTCCAGAAACTATAACCCCTAAGTATCTGATCTTGTCTGGGGACCACTTTAGTCCAAGTGTGTTATTTGGGCAGTTGGTGGCAGGGGTCAGGGGGAAGATTTCAGACTTAGATCGGTTAGTCTTATATCCTGAGTGTAATGCGAATTTGTGCATTTCCTCCATTACCGGGCCCAGGTGTGTGTCAGGCTCTCTAACATATAATAGGGTATCATCGGCATATAGGGATATTGATTGAACCAGGCCCGCCATCCGTATACCTCTCTGTTCCTGGTGTTAACTAATTGCCGCCGCAGCTGGTTCCATGGTGAGCGCAAACAGTATGGGGGAGAACGGGCAGCCCTGTCTAGTGCCCCTCCCCAGCTCAAACCAGTCTGACATAGTGTGGTTAGTCAACACCCTGGCCCCCGGGTTAGTGTACAGTACCCTGACATAGTTCAAAAAGCTGGGGCCCAGTCCGAACCTGCCAAGCACCTTGAACAGGTATGTCCATGACACGGAGTCGAACGCCTTTTCGGCATCTAGTGATACAGCTACCGCCTGGGCCTCCGGTTTGATTTGGGCCATCACGCCGAACAGCCTGCGCAGATTAAGTGCTGTAGATCTAGTGGGGATGAACCCGCATTGGTCAGGGTGGACTAATACTGGCATGTGCGGAAGGAGTCCATTGGCCAAGACCTTCGCAAATATCTTTGCATCACAATTTATAAGGGATAGAGGCCTGTATGAGGACATCTCATTGGGAGGACGTCTAGGCTTGGGGAGTACCGTTATTATAGCCTCTCTCATGGATGGTGGCAGTGTTCCTATCTCTGTGGCCTCCTCCCACATGGACAGCAATATCGGGGCAAGTTCTTCGCTCAGCTCCTTATACAATTCGATTCCCAGTCCGTCCGAACCAGGGGCTTTTCCATTGGCCAATGATTTCATTGCTACCTTAATTTCCTCTATCGTAAGGGGTTGGTCTAATTGTAGTCTATTCTCGTCCGTCAATCTTGGGAGCGTTATGTTGTCTAAATACAGTTGGATATCACCGGGGTCTTTCAAGTCATGATTAGCATAGAGCTCTTTATAAAAAAGGGCAAACTCCCCATTGATATTCTCCTCATTTGTTTGTACTGTCCCGTCGCTTCCCATTATGCTGGAGATCGGGGTGCGACCCCTGCCAGCTTTTAATAGGTTAGCTAGTGTGCGCCCCGCCTTGTTTCCTTCGCCATACCGGCGAGCTCTGACCGGAGTGGCCATGTACAGCAACTCCCTATTTGCTAGTTTATTAAATTCTTGTAGGTTGCTATTAATTTCTGCGAGGGTACTATCTTCATGCAAGGATGTATATTTATGCTCTAGTTCCCCCAACTGCTTTTCAACCTCCACCAGGTCTTTCCTAACCGCTTTTAATAGTCCCGTGGACTTAGAGATCAGGATACCCCTCACCCACACTTTGAATGTTTCCCATAGCGTCGATGGGCTATCTACCGAACCCTTATTGGTCTAAAAGAAGAATTCAACCTCAGTGTGTAGTTCCTCTACCACTCCAGGATCCTTAAAAAAGTCGGAAGGCATTCTCCATCTCTTGATCGGGGGTTTAAGTCTTATCAATGTCATATCTAATTCTATGGGAGAATGATCTGACAGGGTGCGGGGGAATATTTCACTTCCGTTAATTTGATGCACGAGAGACGCCGACACCAGCCAATAGTCAATGCGGGACTTGGTGTCATGTACTGAGGAGTAAAAGGAATACTGTCGTTTTAGGGGGTGGAGTGTTCGCCAGGCGTCTACCAGTTGCAGCTGTGAGATGATTTGTTGTAGAGTGTTGGCTGTTCTCGAGGGGTTCCTATGTGTGGAGGTTGAACGATCTAGGTCTGTATCTAGGATAGTATTAAAATCTCCTCCCCACACTATTTGCTCGTCCCCACGCGTGTCGATCTCCTGTAACACATTTATGTAGAATTCTGGGTCATCAATGTTCGGACCATATGTATTAATGAAAATAATTTCTTCCCCCTTAATGTTACCCCAAAGTATGACATAACGACCCATTGGGTCTATTTTACTCCTCTCAAACTGGAACCCAACGGAAGGATGTATGAGGGTTAGTACCCCTCTTGCCTGTGAGGAGTATTCCGTGCAATACCTGTGAGAACCCCACCCCCTCAAGAACTCGGCATTGACCTTCTGGAGCGCATGGGTTTCCTGTAGCATGACAATGTGGGGTTGGTGTCGAGTAATATAGGCTCCCACTTTTCTCAATTTGATTCGGTTGTTCAGACCCCGGACATTCCAAGTGAGTAGTTTCAATCGGAGCCCTTGGGCTGCCTTGACAGAATTAGCCATATCTATACTCCCAGTTTACATTTTTGGACCTGCTGCTATTATAAAGATGTCCAGGTGTTGCAATGTCACCACTTTTACCCACTTGTGAGACTTCTCCAACTAAGTCTCTGTCCCCAACTTTGCCCCCCTCACCCCCTCCCCGTTCAGTCGTATGATATTTTTGACCCCCACCCTCATTGTCAACCCCAACATAACAATGCTGCCCCGCGATAAACATTCCCTGAACCATGTGGAACTTTCCTGAGGGTCACTGTTTGCAGCACACTGGTGCGCTCTAAGTTGGGGCTCACAGCCCGGGAACAATAACAATTATAGTTCAGTCCGTCAACATCACGCAGTTTCCACTTTCTGCATTTTTCTCACCGTGTGACAGGCCATCGTGCTTCAGCTTCTCTATTCGCTCTACCTGTTCTAGCCTCTCCCTCTTCGGTTATGAATTCGCGTTTTGGTCTGCCATTCGGTCACCCGGGGGTAGTGGAATGGAAGACTCCACGTAGGACATAGCATCTGTGGGATTTTCAAAAAAGTGAGCCCTTCCTCCATGCTGAATTCTCATTTTCGCCGGGAAGATGAGAGCGTAGGGCACATTACGCATACGCAACTGTCTCTTCACTCCCTCATATGATCTCCTTTGTATTTGTACGCTGGCCGAGAAATCCGGGTATATGTGGATTTTGCTTTCTTCAAACTGTAGAGTTCCTTTTTCTCTCGATAGCCTAAGTATAGTGTCTCTGTCTCGGTAGTTTAGGAGACGAGCAATGATAGTTCGAGGGGGAGCTCCTGGTTCCGGGAGTGGTGCTAGTATGCGGTGAGCTCTCTCCACCAGAAAGTGATCCGAGAAGGCGTCGGTGCTGAGGATTTCTTTCAGCAATGTTTCAACTTGTCTTTCCATGAGGCCTTTACCAAACTTTTCCGATACCCCAACAATCCGGATATTGTTTCTCCGGGATCTTGATTCGAGGTCCTCGCACTTGCTTTGTGTTTTGTGCAATTCGGTTTGGAGATGTGCTATATCTCGACTGTGCTGTAGTATCGTATCTTCACTTGCACTTATCCTATTTTCCGCCTCTGTCACACGTGCACTTTCTTTTTCAACACGTGCTTTTATAGATCCAATTGTTGCCACTATATCGTCTAGCTTAACGTTCATAGCCATGAATCCGTTCTCCACTAATGTTGCTAGCCGTTCCATCGGGTCGGCCTCTCGCCCGTCAGGTAGCTGCGGCTCCCCGTTGGCCGCTCCTTGTGGTTGTGAGCTGGTGAAAGTATCCATTGGGCCAATTTTCTTCCCACCTGCCCCTCTCTTCTCGGTGCGGCCCATGTGGTGTGGCACCCGGATACGTGAGGTCTGTATTCCACCCCCGTATTTTGTATCTTTGCACACCAGTATGAAGAGGGGGGTACCCCTCGGTGTATCCACACTTATCGTCTGCCTTTCCAATTACAACCAGAGCGTATTCGGACAACGTTATGTAAGTTGAGGCCTCACCTACTTCCACTTCGGATAATACGCTAATGGGTTTCAGCCCTGGATCTCAGTGTATTCTGGTGTTCTACGGCAGATCCGCTGCTTCCCCACAGTAGGCCCGAGATCACTGTGGGGCGCGTGGGCACCGCTTGTCACGCCTTTACAGTGTACTGGGAAGTTTTTGGGTGCTGTAGGGTGTCGCTCCAAAGAAGCCTGGGGTGCCACCTTTTGTGCTGGTGAGGGTAATATAAGGGTAATATGAGGCAGGCCTGGGACACGGCCCCGGGGCGCTGCGCAGGGTCTTCCTTGTTGTTGCCGCCCCTCTTCTGCTTTCCCTCCCCAGAGGTGGGGGATTCACTCCCGCCGTCTGCAGCCACTTACTTGATGCTACGTGTAGTTTCCGGCCACATTCGCCCCCGGCTGTCAAGCCCCGACTCTGCTCAGGGGGCCGCTGTTATGGGCCGAACCAGCCGTAGGTCTCCCGCAGGCCTCCGGCCAGGAGAGAGTTGCGCAGAGCCGGTGGCAGTTGGGTCCGGCGATTGCAGCGGCGTTGTTGTCTGGCGCCTCCGTACTCCTTTTCCCTCTCGTGCGGGGTCCAACCACTCCAAGTGGGATCTGGGGAGCAATCGCGGGCAGAGACCCAGCTCCGTTCTCTCCAGGCGGCAGAATTCTCCTTCTCCCTCACGGGCAGGTCGCCGCGTGTTGAGCGGCGCCCCTCCCCCACTCCGGATCTCAGTCCGACCTCCACGGTGCTCGCAGCCGGCTACGCAGGTCCTCACCAGCCGCCAAACTTTGCCGTCGGATATGTCCGCACCCCGGCTCCGATTTTTCACGATTTTCCAGCACTGTGTGCAGCAGGGCTTCAGCTATAAGGGCGTCGTGAAATTTCTGCAGTTTAGACGGTCCTGACAGGATTTATTTCGAAACAGGATTTTCTCTGAGCTGGAGCTCCCACACTAGGCGGCCATCTTGAATGTGCGCAACAGCGCCCCATGCCATGTTCTTTTGAGAAAGGGTTGCCTGCTACCTTTTTTGCATTTTTGTAAGTAATCTGGGGTTGGTCACTCCAAGTTACCCGGGGGAACCCAGACATGGACCCCTTGCTCACTGTGCTCAGAGAGGCACAGCTCCACCTCACTGATGAGGCCCAACCAGGTTGAAACACGTGTATGGGGTTGCTGTTGGTACTCTTGTTCAAAGGAGGTTTGCCTGTGGGTGGGATAAAGACTGATATGCAAATGGGTATTCATCCTTTGTGAAAAATACCGTGAGCTAAAAGCAATGGCTGCAGACTCTCACAGTGGGTGGAAACCACAGAACAGGTTATCATGCCATGTTCTTTCGAGAGAGGGGCGCCTGCTACCTTTTTTTGCATCAGGAGGGGGGGGAGGGGTTCATGTAATTACTGCGTAGGAAACCTGTTAACCATAGCCAGTCAACTTTCCTGGATTCACTCTGATGTAGAGGAATTCCCGAAAGTTGTACTGCTCTAGTTCCATGGTAATTTGCAGCCCCTCTGATAGTGGCTTGTAGATGGAAAGCAAGAGAAGAGGGGTTAGAGTGAGCAAGGCCACCCATCCAATGATTAAGTAATTCACCCGTGGTCTCAATAGGTGTAATAATATAACAATTGTATACGCACAGCCCTAGAAGTCCACTTCTAAATAAAGTCAAAGGTGGAATTCTGGTAGAAGTGGACTATAATGGTGGCTGAATCACAGTGTTCTGGTACTTTGACCAACTTGATGTCATTAGATGAGATGACCAGAAGTAAGGGTATGTGTTGGCATAGTTCCAGAAGGGCTGAATGATTGAGTAGGTAATCACCTGGTCGGTGGAAGAGGCTCTGTATTTTAAGAGCTCTTCTAAACTCTTGCATAGGGTCCCAATCATTGGTGTTAGAACTGTGGGAAGTTTTCAAACATAATTTCGTCATATTATTGAGCAACTCATTATGGGTAGAATAATGGCTAGTGGGCCACAAACGTGTTTCCATCATCCATTTCGTATAGAGTGATGGCTAGTGCAGTTTAAGTGAGGAGTTCAGCAGGGGAGAGGAGGAGGGAAATCAGGAGCAAAGAAGAGGGTCTTGAGGTACTTCCGGAACCGGAGATGGTTCTCCTCAAGTTTCAGGGCGGCAGGGAGGCTGTTCCAGAGGAAGGCCCCAGCCGAAGAAAGAGATCTACCACCAACTCGTTGCTTGGAGAAACGACTGAACCTGAGGGAGTTGTAGGCAGATGAGCGAAGGGCTTGAGAAGGAAGATATTTAGGTAGAGTTGGAGGTATCGAGGCCCCAGAGGACCTTGTGGACAATGCAGAGGATTTTGAATTTAGTCCTCGCAGCCACTGGGAGCCAGTGCAGAGATTTCAGTCCTGGAGAGATACGATCTCTGGGCTTGAGGCCAAGGACACGTCTTGCAGTCCTGTACTGTATGAGTTGCAGAGGACAGAGTAGAAGCAGGCAGATTTACAAAGAGGCTGTTGCAATAGTCCAGCCTAGAGAGAACCAGAGCTCTGGAGACAGTGAGCTTCTGGGGGAAGGAGAGGAAAGGAAGAATACCTCTGAGAGGTGCAGCTGGTAGTGTGACTTCTTAGAGACGTCAGAGATGTGAGGAGAGAAGGAGAGAGTGGAGTCGAAGATGAACCCTGAGGATTTTAGCCTCACAGGTGGGAGAAGGAAGCAGGCTAAGGTAGGCCAGCCAGAAAGTGACAGGAAAGGAGGGAGCAAGTGTGCCGATGGGGAGAATCTCAGTCTTACTGGCATTAAGGCAAAGATCGTTGGTGGCACACCACTCCTGGATAGCGGACAGACAGCCAGAGATAAGAAAAGGAGAAGAGGTGGCAGAAGCACTGAAAGTTGGGGCAGAGAGCAGCAATTCGGTGGGCAAGATGTGCCAGTTACTGATTGAACAGCCAGGGAGAGAGGTTAGACACAGGGGGAACACCACAGGCAGAGATAGAGAAAGAGGAGAGGAAGGACCCAAGTTGGACCTGGGAGGGTCGATCAAAGAGGAAAGAAGTGAGCCAAGCCAAAACCTGATCGGTGATACCTAGGTTACACTGAGACGGTTGAGCAGGATGGCATGGTTGACCATGTCAAAGGCAGAAGAGAGATCAAGTAAGATGAGGACACAGGGGGTCTTGGAGTCAAGGTTGGAGAGCAGGTCTTCACGGATGTTCAGGAGAGCAGTTTCCGTGCTGTGCTTCTTGCAGCTCTGAAGCCAGACTGATGGTCATGGAGACAACCAACCAATTCAGTGTGAAGATTAAGCTGGGAGATGGCCAGCCTTTCCAGGAGTTTGCCCAGGGAAGCAGTGATGGAGTTTGGACAGTTGTTAGCTGAGGGTTTCTTAAGAAGAGGGTGCACAATGGAGTGATTCAGGGAGGAAGGGAAGACTTCAGTGGCGAAGGAGTGGTTGCAGAAGTCAGCCAAAGCAGGAGCCAGGGTGTCAATTTGGTCCTTGATGGTTTTAGAGGAACAGGGGAGAACCTGTGTTGACGAGACTTTCATAGATCAGACTTGTCTAGAAACCTCGTCTGGGGAGAACAGGGGAAAGGCAGAGAAGGAGGGAGGAGAGGTGGCCACAGAAGGGCCAGAAGAAGAGAGGGAGTAGAGGGAGGAGGAGGAGAGGAAGAGAGAGAGGTAAGGATGTCCTGAGCCTTGAAGGGCACTAAAAATAAGAGCAAGGCATAACATAAGCAGTGTTGCATAGCAATTTGCTATGCAATTCTGTAGGTTTGCTAATCAAATTGACACTTGTGTAGCTAAGTTAGCTATTTAAGTTACCATGTTCAATGAAAGCACAGCTCGCGCTGCATTCCTCTCTTGCCCTCAGGTTTCTCTTCACCCTATTTTCTCTGCAAGTACAAAGGGTCTAATGGAGAAAGAGTGCAGCAGTAATCATCTCCTCCACTCTTATGTGCAAACGGCCTGTGTGGGAGTGCTTGACAAGAATTTCTTTTTCTTTTTCAAATAATTGCAAACTAGAGATCATTTGGATGATCCTTTTATTAAGCTAACTATATCCTGTCTCCCAAAGACCAGTATGTGTTAACTTTATTTGTTTTAAAAAGCCAATCTTGCAATTCCATTCCTAAAATTGTAAGTTGTTACATAATGTCTAATTACAGTATTAATGCTGTAAAACACTGCACCACCTCCATTCTTTACAGTAAAGATTAGGTTAGTGTATCTAAATCTCAAAGTGTCAACTATATTTCATTTTGTTGGGGAAGATGCATCATATTGATGAGCGAAGACTTTTGAAAATGCACACAACCAAATGCTTTTGATGGCAAACCTAGTTATGCAACATGTTGGTTGCAGCAGCTGATGCTCAACCCATGAGCTCATCCTATACACCTTGACAATCTATCTTATTGTCCTGTTGCTTTATACCAGCTACTCTGAAAGTGAGATGGGGGCAAACTACAAACCCCGACCCCAATTTGCCCGGTACGCTGCCTGCTATGCCATCCACTCTGCTTAGTCTTGCACGCTTTCCTCTTTAATATTGAATACAGAAAGCAAACTAGATGTTTACGCAAAGTAGCAATCAATAGTTCCATCCAGTTTGTACGTCTACAGACCTTCTGCACTACCATGCACTGTAGTTAGCCTCTAGAGCTCGCTTTGCTATATAATCATGATTTCATTATATATTAGCACCTGCAGGAGAGAGGTAGCCAAACTGTTATCATATCTATTTGTGTCAATTCATGCAGCTAAACATTTGCATTTTATAGACACTCATCCAGGGCTCAGTCTTTTCACCCACTTGTAAAGTCAAGTAGATTTTATGATGGGAGTACCATTTGTAGAGGCTGTTTGAAACTTTTAACATTACTTTGTTTGCAGTAAATGTCAAATAAAATTTTAACTGTGCATGGCTGGCATCTCGTTGGCAGGAGTGGGCCAAACAAAGGGTTCTTGTATTGACATGCACCATTTTACAGAAAGCACGTTTAAATTTATTGTCATCTCTTGCCATGGTTAAAGTGAATTTCTCTGAGGTCGAGTAGTTAAACTAAGTTACTTGACCCGCAGGTAGGTCTAGTGGAATAAAGAATTTGCAGGGCCTGGCTCCTTACTAATATGTAACTTCAGTGGTACAAAACTGCTATATTGGTGCTCGTGTTATGTCTCAGGCGCAAATACATTCTGGTGACAAAAATATGAGTACAACATTGCTAAACAAATAGGTTTGTTTGGTACGTAAAATGTTCTTGATTAGCAAACTCTGCTAATTAATTCCTGAAAACAAATGTATGCCTTGAAGAGGGAGAGGAGAAGATTTACCTGCCCAAGATACTGTGAGTGCCGAACCAGCTATCCCAAGAGAAAATAAGAAAAGCACAGTAAAGAGTTGTATGCTGCTGTTATTTATGAATGGCCTAGTTTTCATGCATGCCACTGTTTCCATTAAACTGATTCCTATGCAGCAGCTACTGCATAACACTGAAGAAGAACCAATCTGATGATACCTGACTGAGAAGCTCAGAGAAATCTGAAGTAATGAGGTTCTCAGGCTCACACACCACGCTGGAGTCAGGAGGTAAGTTGTTGGGTACGTTTATTCCCTGACTGTGAGCAAAGGTAAGATAGATGGACAGAAATACTGTGACATCCACCCGAGCCAGCACAGCAACTCCAACTGTCACTGTAAGAACCCATAGAACCCAGTCAGACCAACACTCCAGGCTTATATGACATCACACCGTTCTGCACCCACACAGATGCCCATTACAACAAAATCCCTTTCTAACGTGGCCATACCCAGGGTGACTGACTACACTCTTCCAAGAGGCAATTTTTTAAATTATGCTGGCAGCATATGTTCATCTGCAGCAGTGTGGTCGACATTTGCAGAGCAACAGTGGAGACAGAGGAGCGGGCGAGAATGTAAAGCGTTATTGTCCGTTAAAAAATAATACACATAATGGCAGTTCTCTGGGATATACCCCCTTATGTTGTTTGCATTACGTAGAAAAGTTAAGTGTGCGGGTGGGTTCTGCAGGCAAGCTGAAGATGTAGCTGTAACAAACTCAGTTGCTGTCTAGGCCAAGGGTCTCCAAGTCCACCTCTAAAGAGTCAAGTCACCACGGGAGTAAATCTTCAATGTTTGAGTAAATTGCGCGTGTGCAGTTAAGCAGGGAAAGCCTTCTTTTTGGACATCTCGGAGCAAAATGAGCAGGACAGTCAGCATTTACAATGGATTCCTGTGGAATCCACCTGCTTTTTGCCAGTGTAATTAGCTGGCAGAGTACTTTGGATTCCATTGGTATTGCGCCTGCATTAAAATGCCATGCTGGCAAAAAAACAATTGTTTTTTGGGAGGCAGAAAAGAAAAGGGAGGCAGAAATGTAAGTCCTGTTCCGTGTCCCTCCACCCTCCAAGCATTCACGAACCATTTAAGACATGCGTAACACCATGATACTTGTCTTTAGCGCATTTTATTATGCTCCGGGAAATGGAACGTGAGCCCCTCTGTATTTTCATGATACATGCACAAAATATATTTTAACGCAGAGGGACAGATTCTGAAATCTTTTTTGATGCAAGCGGTGGGATGTGCTACTGCATCTCATCACTTGCGCCAAAGAAGGAGCAGGTCGAGCATCCCATCATTTGCGCCAAAAAAAGGAGCAGGTCGAGCATCCCATCACTTGCGCCAGAAAAGGAGCAGGCCAATCCACAAAGGACATCCCAATGAATGCATCTTAAATGTGCTCATTCGGACGCCCTTATTCACCACTTTGTGCAAATCAGGGGGCGTCACTGCACATTTAAAAGTTCATCCCAAATTCACACAGACCAGGTGCTTTTCAATGTGCAGAAAGTGGTGCTTTTCAATGCGCAGAAATTAGGGTTATCCCCCGTGCCTCTTAGGTGCAGGGGGAGGTGCGAATTATGATACAGTTATTTCTGACTCTGGCATGATTTTTTCTTTAAGTGTGACAGTCGAGTGTAAACCGAGCCTGTCCTGTCACACTTGAATTTACTTCCCCCAAACAGTGGTGGAAATTATTTTTCTTTTTTTGGAGCATTTTATACAGACGAGCCCTTGAAGGGCTCATCTTTGTGAAACGTGCTCCCAGCAACCACCTGGTCCCTGAGAGCCTGTCATATGTTCCTGACACTAATGTATACAAAGGGGCTGGATAGCTCATCTTTGCGCTACTGTCCAGCCACTCCTGAAATGTGCAGGTCACCTTTGAGAATAAAGTGACGTGCACATTTGTGAAAGTAGTGCAAATGAAACAAGCGCATTCCCTACACTCCTTCCACTGGGCTACGTTTTGAGAATTTGCCCCAGTGAAACTGAATGAAAATTATTAACATGGTTGGTGGGTATCTTGAAATTGCAGTTTGGTGGGGCGCCCCTTAGCTGGGTCCTGCTGGTCTGGCCCCGCCCGTGCTTTGGCGGTCTTCCCCGGTTCTTTGCTTGCCCGGCAGGGGTCAGAAACTACACAGTGCAGGGCAGCTAGTTGCGGCCATGTTTTCCTGACCAACCTTACCACATAATGTCCAAGGCCAGGCAGACGTGTGCGTGCCTTCAGCACAGCACTGCCTAGCAACCAAACCCACACATACAAAAACAGGAAGTAGACGCAGCTTGACGCGTCTCAACACTCTCGTTGTTCGCTCCTGTTCCCTTCCTCTTGTTCTCTGTGCATCTCTTCTGGATGTTTGCTTGCTTCTTGCTCTCTGCCTTCCTGCCCCTTGCCTCCCAGCTCTCTGCCTGCTTGCTCTTCTCTCCTTGCTGCCTCGTGGTTGCTCTTGCTTTGCCTCTGCCTTGCCTGAACAGAACACCCTGTGTGCTATTGCTGGATTCCCGGTTTACAGTGCCTTGCACTGTTTCTGTACCACGTAAAAATCACTGGGTTCTCCATTCCATGGTGCAAGAAGTATTGTCCTGTCTCCTGCCTCCTGTGGTATATTGTCCGGGTAGGCGATTACAGGACAGTGCTCAACCTTCGAGGAACACCGTGGCAGATACCACACCCCGGACTCCAAGATCAGGTACACGCCAACGCTCCCTCCAGCTTCACAGGGTATTACCAAACTTCTCTCCCGGCTAGGTGAAAATGAATCCCATATGCTGGGGATGTAATACACTCCTCTACTGCCTAAATGTACAAGAGTTCCATCTGCAGGAGGAGTGACAACGAACTCCTTTACCAAATAGGTGCACATGTACAGGATCCCTCTAACACATTTACCATAGTAGTTCAGAAATGTCAGCAGGTAGTCTTATTAGTTAAAAGGCTCACACATCAGTCAACACAATGTATGTGACCTGTGAAGAAGTTCCATGTCTGACATGAGAGAGGGACGGTGTGGAGGCCAGGGGCCTACATAATTTAAAGGCAGGTGGCCCCAGTGGAGTTATGTAAGTGATTCCCCTTGGTTCCACACTGTGGGCTCCTTGCATAACAGCGGGCATTAACCGGAACCCTAACCCCATACATAGCACCACCAGAGCCAGGTTGGGGAACACTGGGCATCCTAAATCTGTTTCACCAAAATGGAACCTATCAAACGAATTCACCAAATGTATGCTAAACACTAATCAATGTTTGAATAATTGTGTTATTTTACCAAACAATTGAAATATGAAATATGTTCATTACAATTTGCACCATCACATATGTGTGTGTTTGTTTGGCTTGCCTCTTTACGTGGTGGGGGTAAAACCCCTCATAGTCCCCTTTTCTGCCTCACCATTTCCCCCCTACTCTCAACATACACTGCTTTAAAGACAGGCTCAGAGTTCTGTCCAGTTGTGCCCTGGGACACACCAACAATCTCCTCCCCACTGCTCCCCCAACCGCTTCCTTCCCAAACGATCGCCCGAATCCCCACCTCATCACAGAATCCGACTTTCTTCTTCTCTACAGTTTCCAGGGTGATATAGTTTTGCATTGTGGCATAATCAATCGTTCATAGCTCTCTTCTACCTCACAGCAGTTCTTTGCATCTTTAGAATGATGAGGGAATACTGGATTGTGAAGGTGACCCGCTTTTCCATTCAATTCCACAGACATGGTAGAAGGACATGAAAGAGTGATCCCTGAATTACATATGTTCTGGTACTATGCTTTTGTATTGCGCTGCATCCCCACCGCGTTAGCTTCAAACTACCCATCATTGTCCATGGTGCATTTCTCCCCTCCTTGGAGAAGCCAGCGTTAGCTTCAAACTACCCATCATTGTCCATGGTGCATTTCTCCCCTCCTTGGGGAAGCCAGCGTTAGCTTCAAACTACCCATCATTGTCCATGGTGCATTTCTCGCCTCCTTGGGGAAGCCAGGCCCTATTCTATGGGACGGAGAGCAAGAGAAAGAGAGAAGTAAAAGGCAGGTCAAGTGGTGAAGGACCAGCCAAAATGGATAAAGCTACAGAATGTTGGCACTGCAACTATTTCAGGAGCAGATGCAACCATATCAGAGAGATTTGAGGTGTTTCTTCTGCAATATACTAAACTGCACCAAAAGGGATTATGGATTCTGATGGGAACACTGCAGAAGAAAAGGATGTCAATCTAGGAACACTGAGCTCTTCTTCTCCTTCCTGTGTTCACCTGCTACTACCCCCACCGGTCTCCATCATACAGCTTCTGTATTTTATCCCGGCCCACCTCTACCCCACACTGTCTTTAATCTCGTTCCTTTACTTTATTATTCTTTTTTTTTATTTCTTTGGACTTTCTAGCGTTCTAGCAGCAATGAGAGATGCTCATTTCCACACGGGCTATCTATTGTTTGCCCCAGGCGTTCGTTCAACTTCAATCTAACCTGCCCTCGCCATTTATCAGCAAAGTCTTTGAAGGATTGCTCTTCAAAGCCCTTCCTTAAAGCAGGGGCATCTCAATATCTTGCAAAGGGGGCAACAAGTTGTGATGAACCAGGAGTTATACAAACTTTGTGTGATTAAAATCCATAATGGCAAATCCCAACCACTAATCTCTCACATTATCTGTTCCTTTTGGATCACTACGCCAGAAATGGTCCACAGGATATCTGTTGTGGATACCCGCAATTGTACACTTTAATTCACAAGCAAGTGTGAATTAAGTTCTTCTTCCCCATGGTGGAACCTATATTTGTAAGTATATGTATCTTACCCGAGCCACCAATGGGAGCAGGGGGTAACCCTACCTATGTTAACCAAAGCACTGGGTGAACAAGAGGGGAGGAGTTGGGATGGACAGAATAGAGTGAAGAACAAATAAATGATAGATCAACGGAAAAAGTGAGGAAAGGCACAGGAGAAGGGAGAAACAAACAAAAACTGAGGTGGAGAGGGAATGGGGAAAGACTGGGATCGAGGACAAACAGAAGATGGGAGGAAGGTGAGAGGAAAGGCAAGGAAAAAAATGTAAGAGGAGAGGAAGTAGGAACAACAGAAGGTAATGAGCAGAGGGGAAGGGACAAACAAAGGGTGAAGGAATAGGAGAAGAAAATAATTTATTACCGATTTCAGTAAGTAGTGACACGTTCTGGTCCATTACAAAGTTATGAGATTCAAAGGCGCATTAAACATTCACATTCAAAACCATAGTAGCAAATAGCTTTAAAACTGCCATGCCAATAGAATCCTGATGGTACTATCGGCAACAATCAAGACAGCAGTATAGGTTGTGAAGGGAGAAATTTGATCTCTATTAGAGCAGGAGTATGCAACCTTTTGCTCTGCAGATGTTTTGCACTACAATTCACATCAGCCCCAACCACCACAGTCAATGGTGAGAGATCATGGGAGTTGTGGTCCAAAACGTGAGCCACAGATTGCAGACTCCTGTATTAGAGGGCTGGCTGAGCAGGCTATGAGAGGAGGGATTCATGTGCCAAGCACTTTGTTGGGAGTATGGCCAGCATCTCTAGGTTAGTATAAGTGCATTTTGCATCTGCAAACTGGTTTGTAGCATGTGCTACATGTTACTCCGGATTAGATGATCCTGAACCATACCATGTTCAAAGACAGACTAGTGTCTTATTGACCTGAAATGATGCTGTAAATGCCCAACTGGAAGAAAATACCCAAGATGTTCGTGGTTTGCCAATTAGCTATAGTGGCATGAAGACCATAACAGATGGGGCAGCGACCGTGTTGCACTGAAAGTCAAACTGTGTGGTGATGGGCTAAGGGTAGGAATACATACCAGGGGCAAGGACTGGAGTATTTTAACACTGAAAGCCTGAGACCCGTAGTTCTAGTTCTTAAAGCTGAAGGCTGGAAATGTGGGTTGTGCAGTTAGTTTGGATAGGAGGGTATGGGGTGTTGGTCGGGAAGTGATTAAAGGAGACGTTCTGGCTTCTCTGGGGAGGTGGCATAACTGGAGGGGCCAAGGTAAGGAGGTAGTCTCTGCAGTGTTGTGGGATTTTGGTTACAGCAGCCAATTAACCACACCATTATGGACAGCAAGCATACTAGACTGTTTTACCTGTGCCACAACACCACGAAGGAATTAATCCACTTGCGAGTGACCGCAAATGGCAGAGCAAAGACGGGAATCAGGGTTCTCACTATCGTCTCCAATGACCGACAGAGGCCCTGCCACCACACAGTCCCCAAGACAACAATCTGTCCATCTGTGAGAGTTAGGGGACCATAATCCTTGGCAGTGTTTGTGGGCACAACCTACATGGGTGATTTCATCGTGAGTAGAGCAATTTTATTAAAGCTTTTGATGCAGGGCATTTTTGGGCCAGGTACTCTACCATCTGCCGGACAACTGGAGGGCTGGGTCGACCAGGCTCCCTGGGAACTCGAGGGTCAAAGCGGTCACACGAGCTGGGACTGAGAAGCCCAAAAGGCAGACCGGGAAAGGGCACTCTAGGACCATCGTGTGGGCCCATTAGCCTGCCACGAGGACCCGGGCAGAAGGCCCCATTCATGCCGGGGCCATGCCCTCCACCCCTCAGGGACTGGAGCAGTTTGGGTCAGTGTGGCCAGTCCCTGAAGCCTGCCATTTTGTGGCCACGGGGGAAGGGATCGTCGAAGCCATGCGGCGGAGCACAGTCTCCCATCTCTTTCTCAGCGGTGGTTGTCCTGAGGTATGGGCTGAGTGTGGCAGTGGGATTAAGGGCAGAGTTTGGTCTTCCTCTCTTGCTCGCTGGAACACAACAAAATACACTGCTTGGTATGCCGCCTCGATACAAAATGTCTGCTCAAGCATTTGTTCAGTGGAAGTGAAAACGAGACCCTTTCATAAGTGTGTGTTGGGGGTAGGAGGATTTCACTAGACGCATGCGCAATAGGCGATGACGTTGTGAATGAAATTTCAAAATATCTCCTGGCGGAATTTTGCAAATGGAACGGCGTCCTAAAAAATAAACCCCTTATGATTGTTTTGGAAGCAATATATTATGAAAACAATCTGCATTTATTTCACGAGGTTTGTACAGAGCATGTGGGGATAAATAAACATGATACCTCTTTACAGGATTTATACCTCAGCTTTATTTATGTAGGTAACGACAGACAATTGATAAAAGCTCGCCCACAAATGCCACTCCAATAAAACCCAACATGTCCGATAACGCTTAACTTGTCCTTGGTAAGTTTCAGAATCTGTGGCACATAGCCGCGCAAGCATTGAAAAAGCAAACAGTTTTGGTCTTTGTGTCCCACCGGATAGGAAGATGCATGGTATATTTACCATTTAAGCCATTTCGGTGTAAAGGGCATCTGCTGTCGCTATTTGCTGCTCCTGTTTGACTCTTGCTGAGCCTTTGTTTTCCCGAGCCCTGGAACACCCATCATCACCTGCTGATACGCTCCGACTCGCGTAAGACTACGGCTGGAGCCGTAGCAGTTTGAAGTGAGCGTCCAAAGTGTCCATAGCAAACTGCCGTGTGTCATGGGTCACGTGGTATCAGCAAGCCACGCCCCCCAGAAACACGGATAAAACGAAGACCCGACTGCCCTTGCGGCGTTAAGCCCGTCGGTGTAAAGGGCATCTGCTGTCGGTGTTTGCTGCTGTTTACGGCTGGTGACGCGGTAAGCTTAATAACTCTTCTACTCATTTATTTGTATAATTCTGATTCCACCGCGCAATAGAGATCATGGACTCCACCAAACCTCACACCAGATTACAGGAAAAACTAGAAGAGACACTAGCCAATGCCCCAAAAATACCTATTCCTACCAGCTCAGTTGTAAACTCTATTCAAGATCAACCTCATACCCTCGCAAATACAATAAACAAGCCTCTTCAACCACCCACGATGGAGCCTAAGACTGGAGATAATGTGTCTTCAGCACCCATACACACAGACACTAGAAAGGAAGAACAATATGACTCAATTCCTTCAATGAAGCAAGAAAAAAACAAAGTTATACAGACTGTTTTAACAACCTTAAACAGTGAGTCTCTTTCAAATATCGAGTTATCTACAAAAGCGGGTAAATATTGTACAAAACTACATTTAGAATTACCCTGCACCCCGTCTCTACAGCAAAGAGCGAGAAACGCAAAACAACAATGGCAAACGTCCTATTATTTGCTGGATTCTCCCCAAGGAAACACAAATGAACATTTAGAAAATCAGGTGGCCCGCCTTTCTCTTGACATCTTTGAAATTGATGCAATTCTAGACTCACAAGAACGAAGAAAATAAATCTTCGGAGACCCAAAGCTCAAGAATATAATCGCTACAAACAACACATCCACCCCAATTGATAACAAAATCAAATTGAAGCAATATAAAACTTCTCCCCTCCAAACCGCTCCATCAAAAGTTTCACCAATGGATAACAACCAACCTGGAACAGACGGAATTACAACGAACACTCCTATGAAGAATCCAGAAAGAATTCCAACCACAATGCTGGACCTCCAAAACACGCTAGTGGCCGTTCTCTCACTAGCCATGGTACCCTTCCTGAAGATTCAAGAAGCAATGGTAGATTCCACAAAAGATCAAGCGACCCTACTGGCCATGATCTTAACAAAACAAATCAATATGGAAGCATTCATAAGCACGATACAAGAACGCCTCAGCTTTGAGGCAGAAGCCTCCAGGACCTGGCAAAATCGCTTAGCAGAAATCTCTAGAATTGACTGGGTTGACAAACAAAACCTTACAGATACCTTAACAACGATCACAAAGAAAATGCTGGATGACAAAACAAAAAAACACCTTGGGACAGACACCAAATCAGATGATTCTGCAAAACAAGGAAAAGTGACATTTGATGTCAAAATAAACCAAGCTACCCAATACGAAACTCAGGTATACCCCATAAACCCTTCCACGAGTACAGTAAACATCGAACCATCATCATGTACTCCGTTTGACATTTTCGACCTAACCAAACAAGGCCATCTAGGAAATCAACCAATGTCAAAGAAGAAAACTGCAAAAAAACATCAGACTGGCTCCAGAGCTTTCCTAAGGAGACTCAATCTGACTGAAAAACAACAAGCAATTCCGATAAATCCAAACCAAAAAAAACACTATAAATAGGAAAAAACAAGCACGAACAGACATGACAAAAGCCTCAATAACAGCAAAAACAAATCCCAAGGAAACGACGACTGGTTCAGGACAAACACCGATACAACGAGAGGACGACCCACTCAACACTCTACTAGCTGCTATTGATCAAGATCCAACAACTGACTTGTCAAGGAATTGCCTTGACAATCCTGCAGAATCTAGTACTCAGATTGAACTGGACGACATCTTGCTTGATCCTCAAGATCAGCCATTAATTGTCTTAGTTGAATGTTTGGAGAACTCTATTGTCAATTCAATTTCAATTAACACATCCACTAATGTATCTTTTATATATTCCACAGTATCGAATGAGGAAAGTTGGAGCTCAGTTGACTCTGAAAACTCCTACAAAAGCGAGGAAACAAGCAAAAGACAAGGCGAATGTACACTCATTCGACCTATTTTTGTGGATCCGAGAAAAGCAAGTAACATCTTCCGGCTATCACTAGTCGCAACCAATCTAAAACCTACTGAATCACTGATCATGAATAGATCAAACATTCTGCACCTATTCACGGTTATCCCACAACTGATTCAAATCACCTCGAGAGACATTGATGTCCTACACTTTCCAAACAAGAAGCAGATGGATCAAGTCCATATTGATTTTTACAACCAAAAGACGATGATGCTGGTCTTATCAACAAATAACCACTTAATGAAACTGGGATTTATAACTGAAGAAGTCTTTGTAACTAAATCGATGATCTCAAAAATACCAAAAACAAACTCGAATCGAGAGTGTTTGAACCAAAACAAACAGAAGACTAACGAAAAAAAAAAACACCACTTGGCTTCCCTCTTACAATGATCTACAAGACAAAGATACCCAATTAAACTATCACCCGATTCGCAGGACTGAACAATTGCACCTTGACATGTCGTATAGCGCTCAAATTAAACAAAAACTAACATCACGAGCCGATTCTCATAACGCAGGAATTACGACCTATCTATAACAACCAAAAGCTAAATAAACTAAGACAGAAGAGATCACACTATTTGAAGAAGGTTCTCTAAATCTAAAAAAGGCTACGATAATCTGCCTCCAAGAAACTTGGTTAACTGATGAGGTAATATGCAAAGACTTTTCAACCTTCATGAATCCAGCGATCACCACACACCAAGGTAGACCGTCAACAGGCATGCTGATTATGACAAATATCAACCCATCCTGGTCAATTGTAGCAAAAGAAAATTTACATTCATGGGCCCAATACATCATTATTTGTATTCAAACTCCAAAAGAAGAACCGAGCTACCTAACAATTTTCAATATTTATTGGAACCCATCAGCAATGAATGAGAACATTTTTCTTGATTCAATATTTGATGAATTTGACTCAATTGGTAGACTTTATTCAACCAAATTTATAATTACTGGTGACCTGAACATTCATCTCTATTGTCCCAAAGGCTTGAGATTAACTTCTGCAAACTTATCCTCAAGAGCCAAAAAATGGGCTGAAGAAACTTGTATTAGTAACTTAACACTGACTGAGCAACCAAAAAATGATCAAGACAAACCTCCTCCAACATGGACTCGAAAAAAGTCCAATTCAATTATAGAATATATATTTATTTTAGAAAAGATCCTAAAAAACCTGATAACAACTGCTAACCATCCGCAAATAAATAGCGACCATCACCAAATCTCAATAACATGGACTGTTGCTCAAACCCAAACTTTGCAATTAACCCTCCCTGAGCTGGAAATAAACAATGTCTAAAACAAAATTAGAATAAAACAACATCAAATGCCCGAACTGCTGACAAAATTCGAGCACACAAATTTACTGGATCATTCAAAACTCAACTACGAGTGGATTTTGCATAAATACCAGCAACCAAAAAAAAAGTGTGGAAGCTATCAGAATGAACACAAATACCAATTTAACCACGACATTAAAACAATGAAAAAGACTCTATATAAAAAAATCCGCCAACTCAAAAAACAGAAGACAACATCGTCTGCGCTTGAAATAAAAAAAGAAAAACAAAAATATTCGAATTTCATAAAATCACATAAAGCTATAATGAAACAATCGGATGCAGAAGCAATTTTGACAGCTTTAAAACAGAAAAACACCAGACAGTTGTGGTCGCTCCTAAATGGTAAATCTAACAGACCAACTATGATACAGGAGGTAGAAGCTGAAGAATGGTCTCAACACTTCAAAAGCCTATGCAATGCAAATACTGATCGACCAATAGCAAACAGTTCAAACAAACATTCCTGGGACCTACAATGGGACATAGACGAAATTAGAAAAACTATCGTCTCCCTAAATCCATCGCGATCACCTGGTCCAGATGGGTTATCTAACGCCAATTTAAAATCGGCCCGGGAAGAATGGGCGGTCTTTCTTTCAAAACTTCTCAAATTAATAGAGAACACTAAAAAAATTCCTCACAGTTGGACCTTGGCGATACTGATCCCGATCTTTAAAACTGGGGACAGGAAAAAGCCAACACACTATAGACCTATAGCCCTTCTTGATCCATTGGGAAAACTCTTTGCCGGATTTCTAATGAAAAATCAACATATGGGCATCAGAAAATGGTTTCTTAGAAAAGAGGCAGACTGGCTTTGCCAACAAAATCGGTACAAATGTCAATTTGCTACTATTGAATATGATCAAGTATGAAGCGATAGCAAAGAAACAACACGTCTATGCAGTTTTTATAGATCTAAAAACTGCATTTGACTCAGTGAACAGAGAAAAACTGTGGGGGGAAACTAATGGCTTGGGGTTGCCCTCCCGCCATTCTTAATCCAATTAAACAACTCTACTCCAATACATCGATCAGAGTAAGACTGACAAAAGATGATGCAGTAACAGACGAAATTACTACCTGGAACGGCCTTAAACAAGGTTGTCCCCTTGCTGCATGTTTATACAACCTTTACAGCTTTGGTTTTGTACAAGCTATCGATGATCCACTCGCAAATCCACCGAAGATCAATAATGAACCATTAAAGACCTTAATGTATGCAGATGACATCATTGTCATGGACAAAACACAATCTGGTCTACAAAAATCATTAAACAAAGTGGGCTCTTTCATGAAAGATCATGACCTTCAAATCCATATTTCTAAAACCAGGTTAATGAGATTACCATCCTTACACAGTATCGGACGAAAAAGTGTGAAAGTACAACTAGATGAAAAAGAGATTGAAGAAACCAAAACATTCAAATATCTTGGCGCATTAATAAATCCAACGACAATTGAGCAAGAATGGAACAATCACATCGAGAGAAAGGCAAGATCTCTAGCTCGATTGGGTCGATATTTTCATGGAAATTTGGAACCTATTCAATAGAAGCAACAATTCTATTATATAGACAAAAAGTGGTACCTATCTTAACATACGCCGGAGAAACAATAATCAATCAAGACACAATGAAATGGCAACAATACGAGGCAATATTCTGGAGAAAAACTCTCGGCGTATCCAACTCATTTCCAATCTCAAGAATTCGGTTCAAATTGGCCTTACAATCTCTTGAATCAATCATTACCTGGAAAAAAATTGACCTCTATAGAAAAATAATTTGCCAGGACAAAATTCCATCCCTAGAGATACGCAAGGAAAAAAAGAACCCTGTATGTGTAACAGCCCTGAACTACTGGTCTAATGAGATAAAAAAGAAAATGAGCACTGAAGACATCAGTGAAGATATGTTTATAAACAGACCACAATATGCCAAAAGAAGAGTGCAACAAAATGACTGGATCAAAACAATAGAGGAACAATCCAAATACAAACGAGCAATGATCTGTCCAATAGAAGCAAGAGCCCTCAATGAGTTACCTCTATACTTAGCATGTTTTCCAGACCAATCAATAAGAGATCTTTTTCTACGATTCCGCTTAAACATACTTCCAACCCGTGATTATCTATTTAGCATAAAACATCCAACAACAACGACCACAGACTGCCGAATTTGTAAAAAAGACAACACCAGAGAGACCCTATTTCATGTAATTATGGTGTGTGTGCCTTGATGGACAAAAGAAACGTGTTCAAAGACTTCTTTAAAATCTCTCAGAAGCAGATGAACACAGAGGAACGATGGGCACATCTCCTGAAAGGACATGACAAGAACTTAATTTTTACAGTAATTAAATTTTGGATTGCCATTTTGAATGACAGTCTGTAGTAAGAAACACAAGCATATACATCAATCCAACTTTTCATTTTTTGTCTTTTCTTATCTTCTCTTGTTTTACTTCTGTCCCTGCTCTTTTTTATCTTGTAAAGGATAAAAGGAAAAATTTGTATAATCAAACAAAACATTAATAATAAAAAATAAAAATAAAAAAATGTACCATTTAAAGATGACCGGCTTGTTTCCAGAGAGCTTCCTTAGAGACAGTCATCCAAGATGGCTGCCTCCATGGAAGAGCTCACACAAAATCAAAGAGTTCCGAGATAGGCAGTCATGGGTGGGATTACAACTGTGTATCTCTCCTCAAATATGATCTCCATTGGAAAAGCATTACAGATGCTCATTCAAAGCCCATATTTGAAGCTCTTATGTTAATGACAATAGTTTCAGCTTTTAAGGTAGCGTTTTCAGCGCCACCTAATAGCCCAAATTAAAAAGTGCAATTTTAGAATCCCCATTATTTCCTGTATTATAACTTATGTTTGCATTAAAAGTTTTTAAAAATTCCATAGTATGCTTTTTGTTAAATGGTCACATGTACATTTTCTGAAAAAAGTTTGTTTTTTTGCTTCTAGTTGCAAACAGAGAAAAAGAACAAACACTGGTCCGAAATGGCCGCCACGCATATGTGATTCTCCTACATATGCCTATTCTTGTAATGTTCACAGAGTGACCTTTAAATATTGCCTTTTGCCAGCACACCGTCGCCGAGGATTTGATATATTTGTGTATGTGAGAAAAGGAAACACTCTCCAAGGAAATATCAAGTCACAGCGTTTCACCGCTGGGACATTTATTGAAGTCTAATCAGGTGTCTCTAATCTTTGGCTCTAAAGATGGTTTGAAGTACTACTCCTCACCCTTAAGTCTGTCGGATAAGGCTGATGGGTGTTAATAGTCCAAAACATCTGGAGAGCCATCGGTTGCATTACCCTTAAATTCAATGTGCATGCTCTAATCTGTTTATGTCCGAGACTGGCTCCCGCTACCCCTTAATGCGCACATCCACTTGTGCTCACATTTGTACGCCTTGGCCGCTGTTCAGTGCCCTTTGTGCTGTGGAAATGCTTCCAGCGCAGATCATGTTAAATAGAAATATGCAGAACTTAAACTCTGCACTACTGGCAAATTTGGCGGCAACTGCGCGAGATGTGCATGGAAGGCAAAATTAAAAAAATGAGTTTTAAGAAGACCCCGAAATGACAGATGGTTCTGTGGCCCGTACAACACGAGGAAGAGAATTCCATAACTGGGCTGCTGTAACAGGAAAGACCAGCTGCTAATTCATACAAATTCGTAGCGAGAAACCGAATCCAGGCAAGCAGAAGCAGAGGCAAGCATCCGGGCAGGTACATAAGGACAGAATTTAGCCTGAAGATATTCGTCTCTGAGACTGTGGAAGGCATGGTGAACCAGCCAGAGAGCTTTAAACTGAATCTGCTTTGCCACCAGAAGCCAATGGAGGTGATGCAGGACAGGGGAAATGTGTGCACGCCTGGGCGTAGAAGTGGCAACTCTAGCGGGTGAGATTTGTACACCTAACACTGAAACAATAGTACCTTCTATAGTATTAAACCGGGAGCGTTTATTGTGGAGTTGGAGGATGTGACTATCAGACTACTGTATTATTACATTGTCTCGCGTCCAATCCAAATACAGTCAATGATCACAGGGCAGGCCAGGCCCATTGTTAGGAGGGATTTTCTTTTCGCTGGTTTCCCTCCTTAGACATCTATGGATCCCCACAAGTCTTTGCTTTTGTTTTGAACATGTCCTGATTTTGAAGGTAAGTAAAGCCTTTTTGATTTACTTATCTTGCTGAGGTCATCTGTTTTGGGGTAACTGATTAGTTCTAAGGGCTTTTAGCGCAGGGGGACTCTGTCCCCCATTACCATATGCCTTGCTTATTTTACACTGAATATATCACCATATAGTGAGGTGTGGTAGGGGTACTTCTTATTCTTGTTTCTATTGCCTTTAGTAACTGTACTGTTACTTGCATACTACGTCCAGGGTAAACTGGTGGCAGCAGATTTTTCCCTAATGTGATTTTTACCTTTCTCACATGCACTTTAGCCGTCTACTGCATAATGCCTTTAAGAGTACCATGTATTCTAAAATGGCTGTGCCATGATATTTCATCCGGTCCTTTGGGCATCTTGTCTTTTGGCCTTCTTGCTGCCCTCACAGGGATGGATATTCTATAGAAGGCAAGCCCTTTTCCCGGGCACAGCCTCTGCTTTTCCAGGAAAAGTGTTGGTATGTGTTTGACCAGGATATGGACTGGGACGAGACAGTCCCAGGACCCACACCAGGAAACAGAGTGTTTCCTTTGCTGGTCAGATGTGGTGGCTGGAGGCTGTCCATGACTGGACAGCTCCTGCCAGTTTGAACAGGGCAGATCTTTACTATTGGTGTACTCGAAGGCGACTCCAGCTCGAATTTAGTATAAAAGGAGGACTCTTGCAGCCATTCTGCAAATTGTCATTGGATACGAGACCCCTTTGAAGAGGAGCAACCTGCTGAAGACCCATGGGTCGTTATTTCAGTCAACAATCATTGCCTGCAGCACCTGTCACAACGAAGCCCTGCAACTTTGTCTGATCTCCTGAAGGCCTTTATCTGTGCTTCAACCCCTGGACCAGTGGGAGCAACCAGTCACGTCCCCTGCTCGTGGCTCCTGGCCTTGTAAGTCATTGCAGGAGTCCTGGAACCACCCTCTGGACTAGCCAGCTCCCTGGGCTACCACGTTGCACTGATCGGCACCATGAATTCAAACTTGGGACTTCGCAGACCCTCAACATGTGGGACAGGAACAGCTTCTTAGTCTTCTCCACGAGGGTCATCTACCGCCGCTTGATTGCTGTGTTCAGTACTGTCTCCCATCTGAATAGTGTTCTGTGGGTCCCCTAAGGTAGTCGGCATCATGGTGGTCTCCTCTTCATCGTTCCAGGGTCGTCCAGTCTCAGGAACAGTCTTGCCTGAGTATGGAACTGCAGACTACCCGGATGTAAATCCTGATTCTGAATGTGACCTCTGCACCCCTAGACACCCACCAACGAAACCAAGGCATGAAGTAAGTGGGTCCAACAAATAGGGAAGCCTCAGGGATGGTTTCTGCCAGGATTGGAGTACAGAGGGTGAGATTACATACCTGTTTCTACCCCGCCTCCTGCCATAGGGTTTGACAGGCGCAATGTCTTAACCCTACCTCTCCAGTGCCTGGTCATTATTCGTGGAGTCGTGGCGAAGAATTGCCCCATGAGCTTCTCCAAGGGTGGTGGGATTGAGAGAGGACCTCTAAATAACTGTGCTTTCTTTGTCCTTCACTGCTCAGCCTTCGTGTAAGCTTCCTAACTTCTTACAAAGGGTTAACTTTGTGACTTTTAGGGCACTGGGCCCCATCCCCTTTAGCAAGGAAGCACTTTCTTAAGAACAGGGTCTTATATCTATAATGGCAGTGTAATTGTATTTTTCTACCCTTTAAAATTCATGCCTGGTTTCTAACTGGTTTAGTTCTTACCTGTGTTTTCTTCACTTGATTTACTAGATTTACAGTGTTCAATTAGTTTATCTGTTTGAAAAGTAAATCGTTTGTGCTCTTTGTTAAGAGCCCCCCTAAGGTGTTTGTCAATTTGTTAATCAAGTATGTTTGCTAGTTTTGCTTACCTGTGTTTTTCTTTGAAAAGGGTTTGTTGAAAGCCTAATAAATATCACTGTCTGTTTCTACATCTAATGCCTTTGCATCTAATGCCATTCCGTCGAAATGTTTCCATCTAAAAAATGTCCATCTAATGCATTATGTTTTCAAACCCCTGTTTTTTACCCTTTAAAATGCACCTGAAAAAAAATGGACCCTTTATCCCCCACATGCATTAGATGGACATTTTTTAGATGGAAACATTTTGATGCAATGGCATTAGATGCAATGGTATTAGATGAAATGACCAGATACCTTCTAACCTAAATTGAATTATTACGAGTATTCTGGGTGTGTTTAACTGAGCCATTCATCACCCCACATTTTACTGAGCCTAACCCTCATTGCTTACTTACACTACTTTGCTATAGTTTGGCTAGACGTTAGTGTAACATCCTGATCACCAGAATAGGGTGTTGTCCTCTGAGAACCTGCCCACAGGGTTGATTCTGAAAATCCATCTTAACGCCCATCTTAAAGGATTTTGGGGAATTGGGCACAGACACATTTGACTTCTGCCCCCAAATGAATGAAATACAGGGATTTAAGAATCTCTGGCAAAGCCCCCCCCCCCCCCGGCCCGCCACATGCGCAACCCTGGCAGAGATTAAAATAAACGTGTGTATTCTATTGAAGTCCTGTTACCCCCTTCATCATGCTGGAATCATAATAAGCAAGTGGTCTTTCCAGGAATGCATTAGCAGCGCATGGTGATGGTGCTTGAGGTCTTGCATAGGTACCAGGCACAGTTTAACAATAGCAGACACGAGGAAGCTATAAGGGATGTAGTGTAAATGCAGTACATAAATCAATAGCCACCTGAAAAAGAGACACTTACACCAGCATAGACACAACACTATGATTAGCAACCTCACAGAAAGTATGAGTGCTCAAGCACATACATGTACAGGAGACAGATTGGAAGCGACGAGGAAGGTACACATACCATAGCATAGTTAGAGGATACAGGTATCAGGTTACCAGGAAGCAGGAACGTTCACGTATCAGAGCAGACTAAGGGCCTCAACAAGAGTTGGGCGGTATCCCCGGTGGTATTACCGCTGGTGCTATTAGCGTTACCGCCAACCCCCCCCCGCCGTTATTAGAGCCAGATCACAGTAAGTCCCCATTCCCCATTGGGCCTATTCGGGAATTCCCTATTCCCCATTGGGCCCAATTGGGAATTTTCGGTGGTATTACCGAAAATTGGCAAAATCGTGGCGGATTTTCCCCCAGCTCAGAGCTGGGGGTAAATCCTGCCAAACCCCTGATTTGGCAGACCCTTAAATGCGGCGGTAATAACGTTACCACCGCATTTAAGGTTTACAGCGAAACTCATGATGAGGTAGTAAGAATGGAAGGATCTATGTGAGTACTGCGGCAAATAAATGTTAAAGCCCAAAATACTGAATTTTCTTTTTTTGTACCCCTTTTTACCACATATAAATGCAGGGAGGGTGGGGGAGACCCTTCAGCCCACCAATACCCCTCCAACTCTTATTTACTTAACCCACCCTCCACATATATATGTGGTAAAATGGGGGTCTTAAATTTTGGTATTTTGGGCTTCAAAATGTTTGAATACTTTATTTTGGTATGATCTCGATTGGAAGAGGGTCATGGTTTTCAAATGGTTTTGCCACCAGTGAGCAAAGAGGCAAATAACTTTGTGGTGGGGTATCTGTAGAAAAGGTAGGAGAAATCAAACGTATGGAAGGATTGTTCAAATTCTGGCTGTACAAAAATTACATAGAGCCGGAAATTCTGAACAATTGCGCCATACGGCAGCATTATAGCAAACAAGGGGAGCATTGTTTGCTTTAATGACATGGGAGTTGCGGGGGTGTCCCCTGCTTTCTCAACCATGTAAGCTTAGAAAAAGAAGAAAAAAAAAGGACCCTGCCGTGCTGATTCCTGTCCATTGAAGAAACTTACGTCGCAGGGTGCCGGTAGACGGCGGCACCCAACGAAGTGTGTCTCCAAAGGATAAATAGGGTCGGGGTTGAGGGGGTAATAGGAGAAATGTGAACATTTCAAAAGGGAAATGCAGTTCGTGGGATATATTGACCCATTCAATAGCATTTCCCCACTGCATTTGCGCAGAAACAGCAATATGGCTGCGCTGGTTCCTGTGAGCGCAATGGCATCAAAACAGCGTTTTGCAGCAACAAAAAGATGACTGCACCTTCTTGCCAAGCGTACATTGGGTAGGATGGAACAAGGGGACACACTGAAAGAGCGTGCCAGTGTGTTCTGACATATACAAAAGGAAGAAAGTGAAAAGGCAGCACTGCTTTGCTGAAAACCCCAAAATCCCCATTGAAAAAGAAACGTTTTCACCTTTAAAAAATGCTGCTCTGACGCTAATTGCATCTGTTCTTTCTTAAACCACTGTGATATCAATAAGGCCCTGCCATGCCCAGGATATCTCATTGTCTGTCGCCTGATTGAAATCCTTGACCAGTTAAATAAACTTTGGTTTTTCCTCCCGCAGACTTTTCCCTTTCGACATTTTCACGTATATCATGTGGTGGTGTGCAAATATATGAATGGCCACAGCTATAGCCTTGTAGACTGAGTGCGGGGGGGGGGGGGGTTCCTTATTTGCCTCAGGTCATAAGTTGGGCAAGGGTCATTACCCTCAAGGTATAATAACCCCTCCCGAGATCTATACGGCTGTTCGCCTATAGTGGCAGTACCAATACAGGTTTTCGAGATGCAATGGTGTAGTAAAAGACACCAGTTTATCAGTGAGTAAAGTAAATGGACAGAATGGAGATCATTTTCCTTTGGGGCGTAACATTAGAAACATGCGTAAAAGCCTTGCGAAAGGCTTTTATGCATGTTTCCGACGTCATGCCTCATTTTCCTGCATTTGTAAGGCAGAGAGAAGGGGCGGAATGCAACTTGCATTTCTGCTGTTCCCTTCCTCTCTGCCATACAAATACTCACAGCATTTGTGCCAGCAAGAATTTTCATGCCAGCGTAAATGCTGTGCACCCCTATCAGGTCCGCAAGCTTTATGCACCAGCAAAAAGCATGTGGACCCCATGGGGATCCATTGTAAAAGCTGCCTGCCATGCGTACATGGCAGTCAGCGTTTACTCACTGTGCGCTGCGGACTGCAAGACTGCTGCCTTTTGCACTCTCTGCTGTGCAAGTGACTAAAATTCGGCGGTACAAGTAACGCCCTCTCCCCACCAAACGGGACTCCAAAATTAGCCCCAATGTGTTAGTAAATTAAAAGTGTTTTGTTTAGTATATAAGTAATGAGGTTATCTTCATATTCTAAGATTTTCAACTTTGAGCTTGGTTAAACTGGAGCGGATTTAACATGAGCTGGCATTGGGTGTAATGTCAAAGTAAACAGTTTCTTTATATGAAAGTGAAAGCATTTTTCCATCTTTTAGTTTACACTTTATCTCATCAACCAGGATGCTGGTTGCTGGTCTTCAAATGTCGTGTAGCCAGTAATGTCTGCAAGATCCTAACAGGTAACTATGCAACATTTTGTGAGATTGGTCAAACGGTGTGGAATTATATAAGAGAATAATGCCTGACAAGCTACAAACCCAGAATTAAATGTTGATTTGTGCTGAAATCCAGAGAACGGTGTGGGGTGTCCAAATGTAATGTAGCCAGCAATGTCCATAGGGTCCTAACAGGTAACTATGCAACTTGGTGCAGATTAGTGAAACGTCATGGAATTGTATAAAGAACAACGCTTCGCCAAGCCACAAACCCACAAACAAATTTTAATTTGTGGCTGAAATCTGGGGAACGGAGTGGGGTGTCCAAATGTCATGTAGCCAGTAATGTCCGGATGGATCTAACAGGTAACTATGCAAAATGTGGTGCATATTAGTGAAACGGTGTGGAGTTGTATACGGAACGACGCTTCGTCAAGCCACAAATCCCACAAACAAATGTTGACTTTTGCTGAAATCCGTGGAAAGTGGTGGGGTGTCCAAATGTCATGTAGCCAGTAATGTCCAGAGGGGACCTAACAAGCAACTATGCAAAAGGTGATGCAGATTGGTGAAACAATGTGGAATTGTATAAGCCATAAATCCTGTCACATGCAAACACATTTTCACTTATATATATACACAGATGAAAGGGTGCTACAGAAGGTTAAATCATGAGTGAGCCTTTTTTGAAGAATGTACCATGAGAACTAAAACATTGTTAGAGGCTAACAATGTGAAGTAATTCGAACTGGGAATGTTGACACTATGACATTAAATTAGTTGCCCAGGATCACACACATTGGTTAAGTGATGGAGCTGAGATTTGAGCATGGTTAGCAATTTAGGCAACTGACCACATTGTTTCCAAGTTCTTGTTGTACAGTAAGATGCAATGACGTGTCAATGTTTGACTATAAGAATTTGAAATAATATCCTGTTTCGTGGACCTGACTTAGAAAGTGCCAATGTCACAAGATAAACCAAAATGACAATATCTAAATAATCCGTACAGAAACATTCTAAGCAAAAGGAAAACGGTCATAGCTTTATTTTCTCCATCATAAAAGTAAACAAGTCAGTCAGAATCTTTATTCGGATTTCTCCATTAAAACATATGCAGAAAAATTAAAACATCCAAATAGTTTATCATTCCAACGTCCCTATTGAACATTTGAACATAAACTAAAAAAAGTGCACTGCACGAATATCCCTACATTCCAAGTCCCCATCAGGCCAACCCTTAAAACCCACAAATTCAAGAAAACCAAAACCGGGTAAAACCGGCTAAAATCTCTAATTATTTTTTATTTATTTTTATTTTTTATTTATTTGCGTTTGTAGCGCACACAGCTGTCCTCGGACATCGTGTCGCTGTTAAGAATACTTGCTTGGTTACATAAGTGCATGTGGTCAAATCCGGTAGTAAAACCTGAAGTTCAGCCCCTTCATACGGGGTGGCGACAACGGGTAATGCATGTGGTCAAAATAGGTGGCATGAAACAAGAGCGCCAGCCCCATTTTAAGAGGTGGCAGCAGCAAAGTAATGCATGAGGACAACATTGGTGGCATAAACATGAGTGCCAGCCCATCTTAAAAGGCGACAGCAACAAGGTAATGCATGAGGTCTCCATTGGTGGTAAAAAACATGAGAGCTAGCTCCATCTTAAAAGGCGGCAGCAACAAGGTAATGCATGAGGACAACATTGGTGGCATAAACATGAGTGCCAGCCCATCTTAAAAGGCGACAGCAACAAGGTAATGCATGAGGTCTCCATTGGTGGTAAAAAACATGAGCACTAGCCCCATCTTACGAGGTGGCAGCACAGGTAATATATGAGGACAGCATTGCAGCATTGGTAGCATAAAACATGAGTGCCAGCCCCATCTTAAAAGGCGGCAGCAACAAGGTAATGCATGAGGTCAACATAGGCGGCATAAAACATGAGTGCCAGCCCCATCTTAAGAGGTGGCAACACAGGTAGTGCAAGTGGTCAGCATTGGTGGCATTAAACATGAGTGCCAGCCCCGTCTTAAAAGGCGGCAGCAACAAGGTAATGCATGAGGTCAACATTGGTGGTGTAAACATGAGTGCCAGCCCCATCTTATAAGGCGGCAGCAACAAGGTAATGCATGAGGTCAACATATGTGGCATAAAACATGAGTGCCAGCCCTATCTTAAGAGGTGGCAACACAGGTAGTGCATGCGGTCAGCATTGGTGGCATAAAACATGAGTGCCAGCCCCATTTTAAAAGGCGGCAGCAACAAGGTAATGCATGAGGTCAACATAGGTGGCATAAAACATGAGTGCCACCCCCATCTTAAGAGGTGGCAACACAGGTAGTGCATGTGGTCAGCATTGGTGGCATAAAACATGAGTGCCAGCCCCGTCTTAAAAAGTGGCAACAGCAAAGTAATGCATGAGGATAACATTGGTGGCTTAAACATGAGTGCCAGCCCCATCTCAAAAAGCGGCAGCAGCAAGGAAATGCATGAAGTCAACATTGGTGGCAGAGACAGGTGACCAGCGAGGGGGGGGTTAGGTAGACACAGGTGACCAGCGGGGAGGGGGGGGGAGGTCAGGCAGACACAGGCGACCAGGGGGAGTGGGGGTGTCAGGCAGACACAGGCACCCGGGGGGACGCGGGGGTCAGGCAGACACAGGCGACCGGGGGGAGGTGGGGTCCAGGCAGACATAGGCGACCGGGGGGGTCAGGCAGACACAGGCGACCAGGGGGGAGTGGGGGGGGGTCAGGCAGACACAGACGACCAGGGGGTAGGGGGGGGGGGTCAGGCAGACACAGGCGACCAGGGGGGAGAGGGGGTCAGGCAGACACAGGCGACCAGGGGGGAGTGGGGGGTTGGTCAGGCGGACACAGGCAACTAGGGGGGAGGGGTCAGACAGACACAGGTGACCAGGGGGGAGGGGGGGGTCAGGCAGACACAGGCAACCAACCAGGGGGGAGGGGGAGGGTCAGGCAGACACAGGCGACCAGGGGGGTGGGGGGGTCAGGCAGACACAGGCGACCAGGGGGGAGGGGGGTCAGGCAGACACAGGCGACCAGGGGGGGAGGGGGGCAGGCAGACACAGGCGAACAGGGGGGAGGGGGCTCAGGCAGACACAGGCAACCAGGGGGGAGAGGGGGCAGGCAGACACAGGCGAACAGGGGGGAGAGGGGGTCAGGCAGACACAGGCGACCAGGGGGGAGTGGGGGGTTGGTCAGGCGGACACAGGCAACTAGGGGGGAGGGGTCAGGCAGACACAGGTGACCAGGGGGGAGGGGGGGTCAGGCAGACACAGGCAACCAACCAGGGGGGAGGGGGAGGGTCAGGCAGACACAGGCGACCAGGGGGGAGGGGGGTCAGGCAGACACAGGCGACCAAGGAGGAGGGGGGTCAGGCAGACACAGGCGACCAGGGGGGAGGGGGGTCAGGCAGACACAGGCGACCAGGGGGGGAGGGGGGCAGGCAGACACAGGCGAACAGGGGGGAGGGGGCTCAGGCAGACACAGGCAACCAGGGGAGAGGGGGGGCAGGCAGACACAGGCGAACAGGGAGGAGGGGGTTCAGGCAGACACAGGCGACCAGGGGGGGGGTCCGGCAGACACAGGCGACTGGGGGGGCGGGTGGCGTAACCTGGTGGACAGGGGTAGACAGGGCCTTAGGAGTGGGCCTTAGGAGGGCCGGCCAAGCCTGCCGGCCTTCCCATTGGCCCTGATGTTACATGCTCCAGCCAATCAATGCCCCCCAGCAGCACCAGGCCCAGCACTCCAGTGCAGGGTAAAAACGAGTGGCCGTCTTGGAAAGGCAACTCCACATCAATACGGAGCATAAAGGACAGCAGAGGAAATGAAACGGAGCGATTTCTGGCTCACAGAGTCTGCAATTTACAGATGTAGCACAAGCCTGTGCATAAAATATGATTTGCAGAAATGTTTGTTTTCGAGCGTCCTCGCGGATATCTTGGAGTGGCCCAATGGTAGAGGGCTTACCTTCCAGGGAGTCCAGGATTGTAGTGCACAGAATGAAGAGAAGATAAGGTGGAGGGGAAAGCTGAAGCCGCTCCGGCAGCCCCATCAGATAGAGGAATAGTGAGGAAGAGTGAGCAGTGTCTATTAAAACTTTACTAAATATAAAAGCTTCTCGAACATACAAAGGCTAAAAATAAATCCCTCATTGGTACAATTCATTAAATAAAAAAGGGCCTCTTTCTAAGTTTTAATATTGGGCAGTAAGAAATGAGGCATAAACCACTTTTTCCGTAATCCATAACAGATACAACAAATTAGTAGGAAATGGCCCAGGTGCTCGTGAACTCCCATTCCGCAGTTTACATTTTGTGGTCGCCACCCCATTTTCCAGGTGGTAAGGGGGTTCAATGGGAGGACATTAAGTCTAATCATCAGCATACATTTCCTACATTTGTGGGACTTGTTCTAACAAATGTCTCCACCCACATCTGGGTGCAAGTGGGTAGCCTTATATAATGCGGGAGACGATAGAGTACCCGCCTTAGATGATTGGCTTTCCTCGACAGCTCCTTTTTAATTTTTGAACAGTCCTGGGCAGACACCTCTTTCACGCCCTTATGTCCCCATTTGGTCAACACGGCACCAGCCTCATTGTACCATTTGTATTTCCCCCCATGGCCTCTGCCAAAGCATTCTGTACATTGGGGTCTTTCAGGCCAGACACATGCATTTTTAAAAAGGGCATTTCCAGTCTCAGATTTGCCTGCATAGCTATGCCTGGGACACTCAGTCCCAGCCTAATTGCGCTGTTTTGCAGCCCCGGTGGAAGACCGGTTAATGTAGTTAGAATTTTATTCTGGGCTACTTCCAGTTGATCACATGTGCAGCCTCCCAAATGTCACTCCCATACATAATGTAAGTCTTCAAGTACCAAAATACTAACGATGCAAGCCCAAAAGATTTCAAACAAAGTTAGAAAACACATAAAATCAGATTACCTCTACCTGTCTCTACTTTGATGCCGCTCCCCTTTCCCATCTGGGGCTCAGAGATGGAAACGTATCCTCTCGGCCACCTGTGCACATATACACAAAGGGGATGTGGACACTACATATATATAGTTTCTTTTCTTGTAGTGTATTGTACCGAAACTTGATAGAGCGTGAACAAGACCGGTGAAGGCATCACTCGTGCTCCTTGCGCTTTAAGACTTCCTAAAGAGAAAGGTCCTGTTGGCTGGATCCTCTATATCACCAGCTTATGGGAGAAGACTCTGACACTTTGGAACTCCACGATGGGAGAGCATATGACCATTAGATCACAATCCTTAGCAGTAGGGGGAGGCCTTAGAGAGGCCTTAGACATCTGATTGCAATGCATGCTGGTAGCAATACCTGGCAATGGTGTGAGTATCCAGACAATGCATGACAATCCCTATCCATGGCATCAGAACCTGGACCATTTATGGCAGCCTCTGTTGCCAATGGTGTGAGCACCTGGGTCTTTAATAGCAGTACCCACAAACGGTATGTCTACCTAGACATCTGATTGCATGCTTTGGGATGCTAAATGTACTTGGACATATGATGGCAACACCTGACAAAAGGTGTGGGAAACTGGTCATATTATGCATTGGATGACATGCCCCTATAGTGCCATTATAAAAGAAAGAATACGCTATTGGCCATAGCCACTGCTTGTTCTAAAGTGTACAAAGAGCCTTAACCGCAGACCTAACCCATACTCCATTCCAGTGACAGCCGTTCACTTTTCCTCTATCATGTTTCTCCTTCTTTGTGGCAATATGTGTTATTCATTTCTATTTTCATTTTACTCCATAACCCTCAAACCCTTCCACTTCCTCTTTTTCTGTTCCTTCCTTTCTTAGCTGTTGTATTTCGTCCTTCTCGTCCTTTTTTTACTTTCTTTCTCTTCGTCTCCCTTTCCCGCATTCACTTTTTAAATCTGTTTCTTTCTTTGAGATTGAAAGGAAGGGAGGGAAAGTCTGTGGCAGGCTGCACCACATGCTCGGCCTGTAGTCTAGCCTGCGCCATGGGTTAGCGTCTGGCCACCGCGTGCAAAAGTATGTGCAAAATAAGAGACGTGGTGCAGCCTTTGTTCGTGTTTATTCTATGCCATCCGCTGGCTCAGGCAGAGCTGTCACAGCGAGAGGTTGGCTTAGTCAGATGGCCTCGAATTATTTTCACGTCTACCATTACTTGTCAGGCGGCCGGCGAGTTGCCTCTTCTCTCGAGACGGGTCTGTAGCGATGATCATCATCGACCCATTTCGAAAGAAGAGGCACGGGTGCGATAGAATAAACACGAACAAGGGCTGCTCTTTTGCAACGGCACCAGTTAAAAGTAAATCGAGATCGAGTCACGGTGTCATACATGAGGTTTCCATGCAAAAACAGCGAGTCCTTATGAAAAAGGTGTGCGGTTTGATGAAAATCAAGATCTAATATCACTCCAGGTGGTGTGTGTCCTGAAGAAAGCCTTGCGCCCGGCTTGATCTATTGATTTAACAACCTGTCCACACCTCTCTAGATGTGGGGACTGACACACAGATTGGGTTAGGTCACCCACAAACTACTAACATCCCTGCATGGTATATCTGACTGTGCACAATGAAAATGATGGATGTTGTGTCTTCTGCGCACAATAATTACACACGAGATATTTGTTTGATTTTGTTGATTTTTCCAAGACCACATTGTGAGGTCTTTTTTTATTGTGTTCTTTGAATACATTGTATTTTCCCATAATTCCCGGTTCTTTGTGTCACCTTTTGATATATGTTTAGAAAGATGGTTTGCTTCACATTACTGGCAATTAGCTGGACCTGGCATTATGCTGCCTCTGTGCACTTTCAGTCAGAGGTGAAGAGTGCAACGCTTCTCTCTCCTCAAAATACACACCCGAGCTTTCGACACTGACTATTGCAAAGTGCTTAAAGGAGGGTCGCCTCAACTCTTTAGATAAGTGTAACAGCATGCCGTTATCTTTTTTTAATCTCCTATATGTACTTTGTAGATTTGTCGCACCGCACACGTCATTACATTTTGTTAATGTAACCGTGTCTTCTACATATGTGCATACATATATACGCAGGCATGTGTAAATATACACATACACGTGTCTGCGAACATATAAATACCCACACAATCTATTATTTGTACAGCATCCTTTACACATAGATAGCAGGCTCAGCAGTGTATACTCTCCTATTTTATCCATTAAGGGTGAAAAGGCGTATGCAAAATGAGGATTGGGCCAGAACAGTGGATGAGGTATTGGCCACCAAACTGTATTCTCAGCTTGTTTGCCATCACACAAAATGGGGCGCCTTGAACCATACATTATAAGATTCCCAGATAAGAGGCATGTCCATCCGTGGTGAGGTAAGTGTAGAAATGTCATGTTGTGGATTCTGTAAAGTGACAGACTGTAAGGAAACATTGTGGCATCTGTTGATAGAGTGTCCAGCCTTTAGGGTGGAGCCTATTCAACAATTCAAACATTCTGTTTTGAATGAAGAACGAGTTTATGTGGCCACCTTATGGTGGGACATGATCCACAGTAAATCCGTCCCAAAAAAAAAACAGTTTTGCGCTTTCTGTCTGAGGTTCGTAAAGGATGTTACACGCCAGATTGACACATTGATGTTTGTAAATATCGATTTTGTTTGTTTATAGCTGCTTCTTTTTTTTACTATTGAGAAAGGTCCAATATTAGATTAATTCTGTTTCTCAGATATCAAGTGAATGTTAGTGTACATGGTAAATGCCTGACTTTTTTTGTGATTTATGTGAAGTAATTGATATTACGTTTTATATTGTGTTATGTGAATTTGTAGAACACCAGTGTAAGTTTGGTTTTATGATGTATTATCGTGCTAGCTATTGTTGAATTGATATTCTGTTTTTGAAAATTCGCTCTTCCCTTTTGTAAAGGTTATTTTATAACCAAAACAAAATAAATAAAATAAATACAAAAAGTAGTAACAAAATGGAAAATAAATATACTTGTACACTTGAGAAATGTGTTTATGGGTCAATTATCCATTCCATGTAAAAATGCTGTTGTGCAAATTAGGCTTTCAGTTGAAAACAGGATTAGAAACACTCCAGTTTAGCAATACTTCTCGGCCATGGAATGTGCTATGGGTTGGTGTGGGTCCATGCTCAGCATGTCTCTGATTGGGACTCTCACAAAGCACAAATAAAGAGCAGTCTAGAGACAGATGGGACTTACCCAAGATCTTGACGGTCTGCCTGTGGCTCTTCTCTCTGTTGGCAGCGTTGGGCCCCCTGATCCGGTCCTTGCTACTCCACAGTGTCCGCCCTATAAATCCATATAGGATACACAGGCAGAACATGGGGATGAAGAAGTAGCTGGTGGTGACCCACAGCATGATGTTGAGCAGGCCGGAATCCCGGGCATACGTGCTAGTTTTACACTCCCAGCCCACGCTCAGGTTAAGGCTGTCATTCGAGAAGCCCGGCTCACTCCCGGCCATGAAGAAGAACGGTCCAGCTGAAATCAGTGCGAAAGCCCACAGGAGTACCACCACCACCTTCACCCGCCTTTTGGTGATAAAGACTTTGGCTTTCAGGGGGAAGCAGATGGCCAGGTAGCGCTCAACGCTGAGGGCGGTGATGTGCAAGATGGTAGCATAGGTGCAACCCTCACTGATGAAGTTGAAGAAGCGGCACAAGAAGTCCCCAAAGAACCAAGAGCGTGACTTCCAGAGGCGGTAGAAGTCGAAAGGCAGGCAGAAGAGGATGACGAGATCAGAGGCCGCCATGCTAGACAAGTAGAGGTTGGTAGTGGTCTTCATCTCCTTGTATTTTCTGATGATGATGATGGTAACTGTGTTTCCGATGACACCAACCACCAGCAAAATCACACAGACCACGGTCATGGGCACCAGGGCAGCGAGAGAAAAGAAGGAGCAGTATGTCTCATTGCATACCCAGATTGGCCATGCCAGGTCGGTGGTGGAGTTGTTGGGCATGACGCTGGCGGAGGTCCTTTGGCTTAACACCAGAGTCAGCAAAATGTGGTGGACCAAGAGAAAGTGTGTGCAGCACAGATGTCTGAGAATTAGTCACAGCAGCACCTCAGGGGAGCCAGCTCAGGGGCAACGTGCTTCCCTTGGAAACGAGACGACACCAAGAAATACAGGTTCAATCCCCGGGTCTGCCTTAGAGCTTTGGGTATTAAGCCGTTGTAAATAACCTATCATATCATATTATACCACCCTAGTAACCCAAAACAAGAAATAGCAAATAAACCCACAGAAGTGATCGCACATAGCGTGCAGGCCCTGCCCGGCTGCGCATCTGGAATGAGTTCCCGCCTCACGGACAGTAGCCTTCCCGTGGCAGGCCCCCGCCACCTGCCTGTGCTCTTTGTTTTTTTAATCTGCAGGCAGCAAGCTGTTGAAAAAGAAAGACCTCAGATGGGCAGCATTCCCTGAGCCGTGCCAAATGACCAGGCAGGAATTCTCGAACCTTCTTGCGTTCTCGCCCAACGTGCTTTCTTTACCGGCCAAGTGCCAGCCTCTCGGGAGTCTTCTCTTGCTCTTCTCCCCAGTTGCCCATTCTACAGCGCCTTGCTTCCTTCTTTTTATTTCCAGAGCAAAGCTCTCTCCAGGCTCCCCTCCACCCCGCTCCCTGACCGTGGCGTGCACCCCATGGAAGTCCCAGGAGGGCCGCGGCACGCCTGTGCAGCAAACACGTGCCCGCGAACGCCTTCACAAATCTAATAAGTAACACCCAGATCGCTCCCTGTCTGCGCTTCTTGCACAAAACAGAAGGGGCCGGGCGGTTATCTAATCAGTGCGGTGGTTGTTTGTCAGGTGTCGCCGCTGCGAGTTATATTGATATGCAGCGGGCAGGGAGCACGTGCCAGTGCAAATAAGCTGGATCCAGCGTTTTCAGCACGTCCCTGCGAAGCCTGGTGCTTGCAGTTTGATGCTATTGATTCCCGAGACACACGGTTTTCGACTCTGTGCCCAATTTTGTGATGTAACGGCACTTTTATATATACAATGAGAAAAGCACGGAACAATGACGCATTTCTTATTTTACACAGAGCTAAGAGTCAGGCTGTCGAGTAATATCTTAAGGGGTGAGGAAATACCTGTCCCCTCTCTTCCAGGCAGCTTTTTTTGTTTGTTTTATTGCTGGTGAGATCGTCATCAGTGCCTCCCACCCTTTCATTACCTGTTTTATCGCCAGCAAGATATGGCACCCATGCAGGATTACAGCTGGGGGGACAGGGTGGTAGAGGGGCTACCTTCTGACACGTTGTGTCGGCAGGGCAACCATACTCATTGGGGTGACCATTCTACACCAATGAAGGTTTGTGGGAGCTAGTATCAAGTTGGAGCAAATGTAAAGCACATTGGGCCACTGGCAGTGCCATTAGCATGGTAGGATTTAAGGACAAAATGCTAATTTCGATTGGTATATTATATTTATATATTATGATGTGGTACATTGTTGTCTTTGTCAACTGCTCTGTCACCGTGCATGTCTAGCTGTCATAATGACTGATACCACATCATGGGGGCGAGGGGGGGCTACATTATATTCACAATCAGTGGTGTATTTAGGCTTTCTGCTGCCCTAGGCCCAAATAAGTGCATGCACCCCCCAACTTTATCCCATCTCTGCCAGACTGCACTTTCACCAGATTCCACCACTTCAACAAACCCTGTCCGTCTTATCCAAACTACGCCCCTTCACCCCCATTTTGTCCCCTATTTTGTCTCCATAACATAAGTACGTTTTTAAGGTTGCAGGGATTAGAAAGTTGTTGCTTCCTCTCTATTTAAGCCTGTTATCTTTTAAATTATATTAGTTAAAAGAGTATTTTCAGATCTCCGCTGCCCAAGATTTGGAGAAGGCAGTGTGTTCTTCAGTTCAGTGCACTAGAGGTAATTGTTAAGGCAATTATCTTCTTTTGGTTAGGTTCGAAACAATCTTTTAGAGGAAGTGATAAGAACATAAGCTGTTTGCCATCTGGACACAAGTGAGAGAAGGTTGGAACAAGGAATTTTAGTTTCAATGCTAATATCTGGTTTCTTTCACTAATTGCTTGCTGTCACTCTATGAGAAGCACCTAGACTGGTCTGTAATATTAATGCAACATAAATACATTTCTACATCCCGTCTTGGCAAATGTTAAAGTTTACATATGCAAGTGGGACAGGCACATGTTGAATACAGAAAACTCAACCCCCTTCTCATGGTTACAGCTCTGGTGTTAGCAAGGGGCAAAACCAAAGTAAGGCAAGTTACCTGCTGCATCCAATGTACCCAATCCCTTGGGCTGGAATGCAATAAAAATATGGCAAAATCCCAAGTGAAATTTGTAATTCTTGGCCAGGCATAAACACCTTGGTAGAGTAAAAGCAGTTGGAGATGTTTTCTTGAGCTCTGTCTGTGCATTCCCACGGTGGAGCATTGGATAAGGCCGACCATGAACATTCATGTATGGGAAGTAACAGCATTCCTTGTAGCTGTACAATGCAGGCACCTTCTATAACACATGAAGTGGTAAATACAGTTTACATTATTTGGTGTTTGTGCAATTGTTCAAAATACCCAACACTCCAAGAGTAAAGCTGAGCGATGGATCCAGCATAATAATACCTTTGTGGGTGTGGTTTAGGCTATGGGTCTTACAAGCTTGCGTTTAAGGTAATTTAAAATGTTTGTTAACTCCGTAGAGTTGGTTGGAATGTACAATACACAGGAACATTTTCAGAATTGTGGCTATATATATTGATGTACTGCTGTCATTTGAAGTACTGTTTCACAGTAAAAGCCCTACCTTGTATTTTAAATATAATTAATGTAAAGATTACTTATGAACATTACAGTTTTGCATTGTGTGACATACTTTGCAGTTGATTCTCCTGGTATTGCTGAGCGTGCAGCAGAATGTCATCAATGACACATGATAAACCCAGCAGGGATGCCATTTGCCTGCTTAGCATGGAGCAGCTTCTGTAAAGTTGGCTGAATCGATATCTTTACAGGACACCTTTACAGATGTAAAACAGTGTATTCCTTTGGCAAAAAGTTTTTGTTCACACCCTTCTATGGCTTTGGGTATCCTTTCACAGGTTTCTTGATGCACTTGCCCATTCAGATTTTATCTTCTCCATTTTAACTTCTCTGTGATCTATTTCATGCTTGCACCTTTTGGGACGGCCAGACCTCTGAAATGTGTGGCTGGGGCGGGAAATTAGTGCCGTTTTCTGAACATCATTTTAGTGCCACTTATGGGAACTCTGTGTTTGACTTAAGCATAGGCATGTGTTTAATATTGTAAAATGTACATCATTTGTAACCTTTACTTTTCTGAAGGAAGAACCCTCATTTTTGCAGCGGTTTATAAAATACATCTTGTGTAAATGAATATAAAAGTGATTGCTTAACACAGTGTATATGTGTGTATTGATTCGAAAGAACTCTGAAGAAAATGTGAAGTGGGACCAATAAAACCAATGAGGTTTTAGCTATTTTGCATATTAAAGAGCATTTTGGGAAGATAACAATGACCAAATAGCTTTATATCTATCATATATGTCTGTGAAAGTTGTATGACGGAATCACTACATACCTAAAGCATGCTGGGTTTGGTAGACATTATTTTTTATTTTTTAAAACAAAAGTCACCCTAACTATAAAGCTTTTGCATATATCAAGCATATATACAAGTGTGGCCATGAAAGACTTTAGCTGTCAGAGTTGAAGGACTGCTAACTGCTCAAAATTACTTGGCAGTGTTGACAACCAGTAAATTGAAAATAAACAGCAATAAAATGCTGCTCCTCTGACAATCTGCCCCTTAGTCTAAACATTATCTTACTTTTCTGCTCATCCAGCAGCAAAGAAAACCTCAATTTAGTAATCCTATTCATCCATAAAATTAATAGCTTTGGTGGAGGAGCCTGAAATGGAGACCGAGCCACCAAGCATAGTGTGGGTACCCAACTTACGGGTTTTCTTTTTTCTTTGAAAATTGGTTAAAATGGTGCATTTGCAGTACACTGAAAATGCTGGTAAAATGGTACACAGTTTGCAATTGCAAATACAATAGATGCAAAACACCAACAGGACCGTTTTCCAATGCATATAATGCCTTTTCATATATATATATATATATATTCAATGAAAAAACTTTGTTAAAAGGACGTTATGGTTAAGTTGCACTACTAAAAACCTATGAAATTCAGTGAAAAAACTTTGTTAAAGGGACGTTATGGTTAAGTTGCGCTACTAAAAACCTATGAAATTCAGTGAAAAAACTTTGTCAAAGGGACGTTATGGTTCCAAGTAAAACCGAAAAACCCTTGAAATTCGCCAGTTATGGTAAGCTAAGCAACCATAACTCGCGCCTCCACCGTGCACTGCTAAGACTAACACCCAGGACATCAAAGATGACATCACAAATGTCATTGATGACATTGCGGCGTCCCGGTGTAGGAAGGAAAATCTTTTACCAAGATGGCCACCATGGAAAGGGAAGGCGGGCATGAGCGAGGGGTGGGGGGGAACAGGGGAGACACATGGGCATGAGCGGGGGGTGAGAGGGAACAGGGTACAAACGGGGCATGAGCAGGGGGTGGGGGGGAAAAGGAAGGAAACACGGGCATGAGCGGTGGTGGGGGGAACACGAGAGAGACACGGGGCATGAGCAGCGGGTGGGGAGGAACATGAGGGAGGCACAGGGTATGAGCGGGGGGTGGGGAGGAACACGAGGGAGACACGGGGCATGACCGGGGGGGTACAGGGCACTCACGGGACATGAGCGGGGGTGGGGGGGGAAGGAGAGAGACAAAGGGCATGAGTGGGGGGTGGGGAAACACGAGGGAGACACGGGGCATGAGCGGGGGTGTGGGGGGTAACACGGGGCATGAGTGGGGTGGGGGAACACGAGGGAGACACAGAGCATGAGCGGGGGGTGGGGGGCAACAGCAGACAGACACGGGGCATGAGCGGGGGGTGGGGCCAACAGGAGAGAGACACGGGGCATGAGCGGGGGGTGGGGAGAACAGGAGACAGACACGGGGCATGAGCGGGGGGTGGGGAGAACAGGAGACAGACACAGGGCATGAGCGGGGGATGGGGGGCAACAGGAGAGAGACATGGGGCATGAGCGCAGAGTGGGGGGGTACAGGAGACAGACACGGGCATGGGTGGGGGCAACAGGAGACAGACACGGGGCATGAGCGGGGGGAACAGGAGACAGACACGGGGCATGAGCGGGGGGTGGGGGGAACAGAAGACAGACACGGGGCATGAGCGGGGGAGTGGGAGGCAACAGGAGAGAGACACAGGGCATGAGCAGGGGGTGGGAGGTACAGGAGACAGACACGGGGCATGAGCAGGGGGTGGGGGGCAACAGGAGAGAGACACGGGGCATGAGCGGGGGGTGGGGGGTACAGGAGACAGACACGGGGCATGAGCGGGGGGTGGGGGGCAACAGGAGAGAGACACGGGACATGAGCGGGTGGGGGGAACAGGCGACAGACACGGGGCATGAGCAGGGGGGCAACAGGAGACAGACATGGGGCATGAGCGGGGGGTGGGGGGTACAGGAGACAGACACGGGGCATGAGCGGGGGGTGGGGGGCAACAGGAGAGAGACACGGGCCATGAGCAGGGGGTGGGGGGAACAGGAGACAGACACGGGGCATGAGCGGGGGGTGGGGGGAACAACAGAGACAGACACAGGGCATTAGCAGGGGGTGGGGGGCAACAGGAGACAGACACGGGGCATGAGCGGGGGTGGGGGCAACAGGAGAGAGACACGGGACATGAGCGGGTGGGGGGAACAGGCGACAGACACGGGGCATGAGCAGGGGGGCAACAGGAGACAGACATGGGGCATGAGCGGGGGGTGGGGGGTACAGGAGACAGACACGGGGCATGAGCGGGGGGTGGGGGGCAACAGGAGAGAGACACGGGCCATGAGCAGGGGGTGGGGGGAACAGGAGACAGACACGGGGCATGAGCGGGGGGTGGGGGGAACAACAGAGACAGACACAGGGCATTAGCAGGGGGTGGGGGGCAACAGGAGACAGACACGGGGCATGAGCGGGGGTGGGGGCAACAGGAGAACGACACGGGGCATGAGCGGGGGTGGGGGGCAACAGGAGACAGACACGAGGCATGAGCGTGGGGTGGGGGGAACAGGAGACAGACACGGAGCATGAGCAGGGGGTGGGGGGCAACAGGAGACAGACACGGGTCATGAGCGGGGGGTGGGGGGTAACAGGAGACAGACACGGGGCATGAGCGGGGGGTGGGGGGCAACAAGAGAGACAAGGGGCATGAGCGGGGGGTGGGGGGCAACAGGAGAGACACGGGGCATGAGCGGGGGTGGGGGGAACAGGAGAGACACAGGGCATGAGCGAGGGGTGGGGGGAACAGGAGACAGACACGGGGCATGAGCTGAGGGGTGGGGGGAACAACAGACACGGGGCATGAGCGGGGGGTGGGGAGAACAGACACGGGGCATGAGCGGGGGTGGGGGGCAACAGGAGAGAGACATGGGGCATAAGCGCAGAGTGGGGGGTACAGGAGACAGACACGGGCATGGCTGGGGGCAACAGGAGACAGACACGGGGCATGAGCGGGGGGTGGGGGGAACAGGAGACAGACACGGGGCATGAGCGGGGGGTGGGGGGAACAGAAGACAGACACGGGGCATGAGCGGGGGAGTGGGAGGCAACAGGAGAGAGACACAGGGCATGAGCGGGGGGTAGGGGGTACAGGAGACAGACACGGGGCATGAGCAGGGGGTGGGGGGCAACAGGAGAGAGACACGGGGCATGAGCGGGGGGTGGGGGGGTACAGGAGACAGACACGGGGCATGAGCGGGGGGTGGGGGGCAACAGGAGAGAGACACAGGACATGAGCGGGTGGGGGGAACAGGCGACAGACACGGGGCATGAGCAGGGGGGCAACAGGAGACAGACATGGGGCATGAGCGGGGGGTGGGGGGGTACAGGAGACAGACACGGGGCATGAGCGGGGGGTGGGGGGTACAGGAGACAGACACGGGGCATGAGCGGGGGGTGGGGGGAACAACAGAGACAGGCACAGGGCATGAGCGGGGGGTGGGGGGCAACAGGAGACAGACACGGGGCATGAGCGGGGGGTGGGGGCAACAGGAGAAAGACACGGGGCATGAGGGGGGGTGGGGGGCAACAGGAGACAGACACGGAGCATGAGCAGGGGGTGGGGGGCAACAGGAGACAGACACGGGTCATGAGCGGGGGGTGGGGGGGTAACAGGAGACAGACACGGGGGGCGGGGGGGCAACAGGAGAGACAAGGGGCATGAGCGGGTTGTGGGGGGGGCAACAGGAGAGACACGGGGCATGAGCGGGGTGGGGGGAACAGGAGAGACACAGGGCATGAGCGAGGGGTGGGGGGAACAGGAGACAGACACGGGGCATGAGCTGAGGGGTGGGGGGAACAACAGACACGGGGCATGAGCGGGGGGTGGGGAGAACAGACACGGGGCATGAGCGGGGGTGGGGGGCAACAGGAGACAGACACGGGGCATGAGCAGGGAGTGGGAGGAACAGGAGACAGACACGGGGCATGAGCGGGGGATGGGGAGAACAGGAGACAGACACGGGGCATGAGCGGGGGAGTGGGGGGCAACAAGAGAGAGACACGGGGCATGAGCAGGTGGGGGGAACAGGAGACAGACACGGGGCATGAGCAGGGGGTCTGGGGGGCAACAGGACACAGACACGGCACATGAGGGAACAGGAGACAGATACGGGGCATGAGCGGGGGGAACAGAAGACAGACAGAGCAGGGGTGGGGGGAAGGGGAGAGAGACACACGGGGCATGAGCGGGGGGAGGGAGAGAGAGAGACACACGGGGCATGAGCGGGGGGGAGGGAGAGAGACACACGGGGCATGAGCGGGAGGGAGAGAGACACACGGGGCATGAGCGGGGGTGGGGGGAGGGAGAGAGACACACGGGGCATGAGCGGGGGGGTGGGGGGAAGGGGAGAGAGACACACGGGCATGAGCGGGGGTTGGGGAAGGGGAGAGAGACACACGGGGCATGAGCAGGGGAGGGAGGAGGGAGAGAGACACACGGGGCATGAGCGGGACATGAGCGGGGGGTGGGCGGGAGGGGGAGAGACACACGGGCCATGAGCGGGGGAGGGCGGGAGGGGGAGAGACACACGGGGCAAAAGCGGGTCGGGGAGAGGGAAAGACACACGGGGCAAGAGCTGGAGTGGGGGGAAGGGGAGAGAGACACACGGGGCATGAGCAGGGGTGGAGGGGAGGGAGAGAGACACACGGGACATGAGCGGGGGTGGGCGGCGGGTGGGGAGAGACACACGGACATGAGCGGGGGGTGGGCGGCGGGTGGGGAGAGACACACGGACATAAGCGGGGGGTGGGCGGGAGGGGAGAGACACACGGACATGAGCGGGGGGTGGCTGGAGGGGAGAGACACACGGACATGAGCGGGGGGTGGGAGAGACAACGGGGGGTGGGAGAGACACACGGGGCATGAGCAGGGGGTGGGCGGATGGTAGAGACGTGCGGGGCACGAGCGGGGCATGAGCGAGGGGGTGGGCGGGAGGGAGAAAGAAACACGGACATGAGCGGGGGTGGGTGGGCGGGAGGTCGAAAGACACACGGACATGAGCGGGGGGTGGGCGGGAGGGAGAAAGACACACGCCGTTCGTGTGCAGGCGGCAGATCCCGCTCCTCGGCCCTCCGCTGGCCACCGTGTGCCGATGGCGTGAGCGGGGGGCTGGAGGAACAGGGGAGACACGGAGCATGAGTGGGGGTGACACGAAGGACACACGGGGCATGAGCGGGGGGGTGGGAAGAACAGGAGACAGACACGGGCATGAGCGGGGGTGGGGGACTTACTGTGCAGGCAGGATACAAAGCCTCTCATGCGAGGAACAAAGATGGCGGGCGTCTCTGAAGCCAGACGCACTGCACGCTTTCACCGCATCCAATGAGAGAGCACGTCAGATGTCCGCGGACATCACGCAAGCTGCTTGCCCAATCACCGTCCTGTCCGCAGAGCGAACAGGGAAGTGTGTCCGTGAAGCGAACACAGATATCACTAATTTTTTTCACTTACATTTTTGTCATTTTTTTAAAAACTACTGGACGAATTTACACCAAATAAAGCAAAGCACGCTTTTGGGACCAAGCCGCCGCTCCTGCCGCAAATTTGGTGTAAATCCGTCCAGCGGTTTGGGCTGTAGGCGTGAGCAAAGTTTTTTCCCATTATGTCTATGGGAAAAAAAAAGTTTTGGGACCCCCCTATAACTTTGCCCCCCCCTGGACGAATCCTCACCAAACTTTGCAAAATTCAGAGTGACCCAAATACTTTTTTTGCAAAGTTTGGTGAGGATTCGTCCAGGGAGAGCGAAGTTATAAGCCGCCCAAAAAGTGCTCTTCCTTTGGAAACTGCAACGTAACCATAACTACATGGCCACTACCGTGGCCATGTAATATATATATTATATATATACATTTATTGCATTTTGGTTAGAAAACAAATTTCAATCTTAACAATATAAATTCACAACACTCAAGAAAGAAAGAGAAAAAGTTAAATAACAATACATGATCCAGAATAGCAAATTGTGAAATTTAAAATAGCTCTGTACAACAATGTATAATCCCTCTCACAAACATGAGAGGGGGTTTAGATTCTATTAAAGACAAGGAGGGGAGTGTTATGCAAACAATATTTACTACTTGACACCACAGCAGCAAAGAGAAACATTTTAACATAAAATATGTTTATTGTTTCAAACTCGAAGATTGTGTTTTAACAAAGCCCCCCAGTCTTGTGTTCAAAACATTTTAAACATTGCACCACACCTAGTTTGTGATCCTCTGGAAAAGCAGGGTACGAAACCGAAGAAATCATACATTTTGTTCTCTTAGAGATAAAGAAGGTCACCCCTTGAGGGGAGAACACTTTATCATCCAAAACCAATGCTCTGATGTCTGAAACTCTTTTGATGAAAACAAGGCACAATAGCTTGGCTAGCTTGGAGAAAAGTTGCTGCAAGGTTAACTCGCTATTATCAGGCCAAGACTGAAACAAATTCAAGACCAAATTGACATCCCACAAGATGGAGTACCTAGCTTTAGGCAGGATATTGATGCAAATATATTTAGGGGCTTTACGCACCAGGAAGTGCCTTCCAACTGGCTCTCCCTTTACCAACAGATGCCTTACAGAAATGGACGACCTGAACCCATTAATAGTTCTGTAAGCTTTACCCTCCTCAAATAAAGACACCAAAACATTAGCCACCTCGACCGGAGGGGCAGAAACAGGATTGACGTGCTGAGCCACGCACAAGCCCCCCACCAGCTCCATGCTGAGCAGTAACCCAGACAGATTCTTGCGAAAGGCCCCGGAAGCACCAGGAAGAGCTGAAATCTTCCAGACCGTAAGGGAGAGATGCTGTAGGACCAGCTTGTGAGGGCGACCTGCTGGATCCGTTATGATGTGAGGGTGAAGAGGTAGTCGTCAATGAACAACGACTGCCAACTCCAAAAGGGCCAGAACCCACACTTCAGAGGGAGGGCCAAAAGGAGATCACTATTACTATTGTTGCACTTGTACTAGGACCCTCGCTATCATAGCAAAGGGGGGAACAGCGTAAGACATGGTGTCCGACCAATCCTTAAGGAAAGTGTTGGTTATGAGTGCGTTGGGCTCTGGCCTCCAGCTGTAAAAGTGGGGCACCTGGCAATTGAGCCTGGAGGCAAAGAGATCTATCTGAATCGGACTCCAAAGAGAGAGAATCCTAGCAAAAATGCTTTTGTCCAACATCCAGTCGATCCTCTGTTGAAGGTGCCTGGAATTCCAGTCTGCCACTGCATTGCTGGACCCCAGAAGGTATCCCGCTTGTAATAGAATGTTTCTGCCCAGGCAACAGTGCCAAAAGTCTCTCGCCAGGTCCGCTAAGGCCTTGGAGCGAGTACCCCACAGATGGTTGATGTAACAAACTGCAGACATATTGTCCATCCGAAGGAGAACACAGCAATTCCCCTGATCTTTCAGAAGACTCTTGACTGCAAAGGAGCCTGCTAAAAGCTCCAGACAGCTGATATGTAGAGATTTCTCCAGATCGGACCACTTTCCCCCCAGTGGACACCTGCCCTATTCTGGCACCCCAGCTTCCCCTGCTGGCATCTGACTCCAGAACGACATCTGGAGACAGACCAAAAATCGCCCTGCCATTCCAGGTGTCCACGTGTTTGAGCCAACAAAGGAGTTCTGTCATGGCTTCGGGAGACAGCTCTATTAGTTGGGAGTAAGGCAGATTCTTACGCAGAGGCCTGGCTTTTAAATGTTGCAATGGCCTGTAATGAAGCAGAGCTGGAAATATGGCCTGAATGGAGGCTGATAGCATCCCCACTACCCTTGCTAGATGCCTCAGGGAGACCGTCCATTTCCAGAGGTAAAGGCAAGACTCCTTCCGGATTTTGGAGAGTTTGCCATCTGGTAGCAGGAGGATGCACTGCCTGAACTCTATACTGAAGGCCAGAAATTGGATATATTGCATAGGCTGAAAAAATTGACTTCTTTACATTTATAACAAACCCCAGCAATTGCAAAAGAGAGACCGTTATAGCTAGATGAGTATGAAGAGTCTCAAACCTCTGCGCCATAAGGAGCATGACGTCCAGATATATGATTATTCGCATCCCTTTCGACCTGAGATGAGCCATCACCGGCCTCATTAACTTTGTGAAACACCAAGGCGCTGAGGAGAGGCTGAACGGGAGAGAGGCAATCTGCCAAATGCGAGTCCTCCACTGGAACTGGAGAAACCCCTAGTGGGAGGGTACACCAGGACTACCAAGTATGTGTCCTTGAGGTCTATCTGGAACATCCAATCTGCAGAGAAAATTGGTGTCCCTGAGAAGGTGAATTCCCTCCATTTTGAAATGCTTATAAGCTACAAAAGAGTTGAGGGCTCGTAAATCTATGACTGGACGAAACCCCTCCTTGGGTTTCAGGACTAAGAAAATAAATCGTGCTTAGGAATTGGGAGGCCCTGAAGGTGGCCAGGATTACTGGCCCTTTGCAAATGAGGTCCTGGTCCTCCCCATCAACTGCTTTTTGCTTGGCCTTGTCGAGCGAGAGAGGAAGAGGGCATGTTAGTTGACATTGAGGAGAATAGAACTCTATCTGAAATCCTCTTACAGCCTCTAACACCCAGGGATCTGAAGTGAGCGCCCCCCACTGTGGGGAAAACCTGGTCAACCTTTCCCCTAAACCTCTGTAAGAAGAAACATTTAAAACATGTGGCATTACCTGGAGATGTCCTTGCTCTACCAGTGCCTCTGCTGGCACGTCCTCTCCATTGGTACGCCCTATGGGGGTAGAAAGCGGCTTGGGTCCTTCGTACAGAGGAGGAATTGTGTGCACCCCTGGATGCATATTGCCTGGGACGCGATGAGCCCTGGGAGTGGCAGCCAGAGAAGTGGACATAAGCCAACAGATCTTTAATAAAACTTTCTCCAAACAGGTTGCCCTTGGCCTTGGGACCTGCCTCCCCTTCCGCCATATCATGGTTTGTCCCAGGAGGAAGGCTCAGAGGCAACATGCTCACCTTGGAAACAAGACGACACGGAGCGACAAAGGTTCGATCCCTGGGTCCGCGCTTAGAAACCTTTGGGTATTAAGCGCGTTATAAATAACCTATCATATCATATCATATATCTGCCAATTTGGAATCAATCCTCATGAGGAGCAACTTAAACCGTTCCTTGGAAATGGCGTCATTGGTATTGCCATGCAGGCAAATAGCTGTCTGCACCCAATCCTTGAGTGCATGCACGTCCAAAGCGAGTTGGAGGGCGCAGTAAATTGGGGTGTCGGACCCAGCCCTTTAAGATGAGGTAGCAATACTTTGAGATGGATAGAGACTCAAACATCAATAATCAAACTAACTCAGGAAGTTGGCAAAGTGTAACTGTTTTAATATCAATTATCGTAAACAGGGAGTTACAACGAACATCAATGAATCTGCTCGATCGTCACACTCAATGCAGGTCATAAAAAAATGTTATAATGAAAACTTGTCATCATTGACGTCAACATACGTGACAAACTACAAAAACCTATTTGGGAAGGTATTAGGCTTACAGGGAACATCTAGATATACATTCCATACTTGTTAGGAAGGTGATTGAGTCTCTAACATCAGGTGGGGCAACTAAGCCCTCCCTTAGTGCAGGTCACTACAAACGTCATCAAATAACCTACGTCCCATTGGTCATACAAACTATAGGGCTCTCTATTACGTGGCCCTTTACAATTGGTTGGCACCCTCCCTTGTACCCCTCTGTCATATTCCGTTTACGCAAGCAGCATGCAGGCTAACATCCAGGTGCTGGTGGGCTGGTCATAACCATAGCTTCCCACAATTAGCCTGTTCATCTATCATCACCCTTGTAGTCTGCCAGTCAATTAAGCTTTGAACTTAGCCTTGAAAATGTTCTCTGAGCTCAGGAATTTGAGGGAGTATAGGAAAACTCAGTCTTCTCAGTTTCATCCGACAACGTGACTGCATACCATGTTTGAGTCTTTCTGCATTTAAAATACTATTACATGATGAACCTCTGATGTCTTCAATGTTCCCACTCCTCAACTAAGACAGGAGTTTTGTTCTTTCACATGTTCTGTAACCACTGCTCCGAACATTCAGGCCCAATATGGCCTTGACTTCTTGGTGTTGAGCCACCCATACCCTTCCTTGGTTCACCTCCATGGTTAAGTTTTCCGAATTATAACTGCGACACACTGAAAACCTTTGATACATTTTCGAAGAACTATCAATAAAGAGAATCTCCCCAACGGCTAAAGCATTTTCTTTCACTCTTGAGATCTCTTGGGATCTCATCATAGAACTCCTCATAATTGTGCCTGCTTGTCCTCTGCCAGTGGTTCAGCTAAAAAGTGGCAGGGTTCACCATTTTATATCTCACTATTTTAATCGCTGGATTCGATATGACTACCTCATAAGCAGAAGCTCTTTGAGACGTCAATGTACCTTTAGGTTTTTCCAAAACAGGAAATAATGGATGCTCAACAAACAGCGTCATGGAACTCCCCATTACGATGCTGGCAGACTTCTCAATAGCAAATGCGGCAGCTACCAAAGATTGTTCGCACAGGAAGTGACCCCTCATTACTGGGTGTAAAATCCCACTGTTATATACTAAGGGCTTGTACCCCAACGTAGTTCTCTGTGTGAGTACTGCCGTCAAGATTATTCCATTCGTATGCAAAAAGAATTCCTCCGAATAATTAGGAATCCCTAAAACTGGAGCTGTACAAATGGCCTTTTTTAACTCCTCAAACCCTTACTCCATTTCCTCCGTCCATACAATCTTTTCCTGACTCGCTTGAGCCTTTTTCAGGGCATGCAACAATGGCCTTGTGTATGAACTATAATCAAATACCCATGCTCTCACATAATTGCATACTGCCAAAAATTGCTGCATGTGCTTCATCGTGTGTGGTTTTTCTCTTTTCAAAATTGCCTCAGCCCTTTCAGGTGTAACTTTCTTTCCTTCACGCGAGATGAACTGACCTATGGATTACACCTCTTTTTGACAATACTGCAATTTCTTTTTGTCCACCATATAAACTCTGCCTCTACAATTTGGTTAATCGGGCGCATGTCCTGAATTAAACGCTACAACCCTCCCTTCGATTTCTTCACAGGATACGCTGCAGTATTGCATGGTGACTCTGATGTCACTACAATGCCTTGATCCATCATGGCACATATCGTCTTAAAAAAACCCTTGTCTGTCTCTCAAGACATGGGATACTGTCATGCTCGAGGTAAAATTGCTCTTGGCTTCAGTTCAATCTTAACTTCTCCAACCCCTTTAACAAGCCTACGTCATAAGGCCTGTGGTCCATAATGAGACTGGCACTTTCGCCATGTCTTCATCAAATAATGCAGGGCGCTGTCTCACTATCATCATTCTCTGTGGGACCTCGTGTTTTTCTGCTCTAACCCAATGTATAATACTCATCTCGAACACTACTTTGTTATCAGATGGGTTGTCTTTAAATATATCCTCATCAGTGACGTCAGTTAATCTATACCCCTCTCCAATGGCAATTACTGTGCTCCATGATCTGCCTTTATCATCAAATCCTATGAGCATAGGCAAGACCCCTCGTACTATAGCTGATTGTAGCTCTAAGGTAATAATCCGGCCCCACTCTTCATCCATGGGAATCTCTGGTCTAAAGAGAAACTCATCAGTTATTCTCATAGTTTTACCCACTAAACCAGACAACCAGGTTAACAAAATAAATACCCCATAATGGAATACTTCTGGTTCTAACGGTACTGCTCGTATGGCTATTTGTCCTGTAAATGCCATAATGAATTTGCCCACATTTAAATAATGTATTCCTGGTCTCGAACACACTATGCCTTCACCAGTAGACGAAATCGTCATATTCAACTTCGGCATCAAATCTCGCCCCAGTATATTAACTGGCGTCTGTTTTGAATAAAATGGAACAGACATATCACATTCTCCTATAGATATTGGCAATTCTTCAGTAAAATGAACTCTACTCGTAGCTCCTGTGAAAACTTGAGCATTCATGGCATTACCTGACAATAAAAATGTCCCCTCTTGTATACATGAGCATGTTACACCCGTGTCTACTAAAAAAGAAAAGGATCTGCATCCTATTGTGACATCAACCCTCGGTTCCTCTTGAGGATTTGGAGTTACTGATAGTACTGAACACATCAAGTAACTCAGTGAACTGTCCTATTGTGGGTACATACTTATTCCTGTGCCCGTAAAAGGATTCTAACCCTCGATAGTGACACCCCCTATCCTACGAGTCAGTAACTTTCCTGTATTTGCGCTCATTTGTATCTGAGTGGGTGCATGCTGCGACTGCCCTTGTGGCGGATTCAATGGTGCTTGCTGTGGTTGCAAAGCCTGTTGCACGTTTGGCGCTTGTGCTTGATACACTGTTTGATCTTGGGCAAACCCATCCCTATTTTGTGAGCTATATGCAGGCAGATAAGCGGTCCCCCCTCTTGAGAACTGCCCATTATGTACATACCCTGGTCTCCCACATGTTTGTGCTAAATGTCCTGTCATTCCACATGTCCAATCTACAGGAAGGAGTCTTCTAATTTGGCCTCCTTGCATGCCATGGTTATCATTCTGCATAGGCTGAAACCCACCTTGGTTACCCTGGAAATTCCCTTAATTATTCTGAAAGCCTCCTCTTCCACGGAAGTTTCCCCTTCCTTGTGGTATGAATCCGTTCCCTTCTTGATAAAACTGCTGTTGATTTTTCACCTTTGGCATACCTGCTACTTGCTGTGATCCTAGCTCTCCTCCACTGGTTAACATTGCGCCTTCTATAGCATACTTCGATAGTTTTTTCTGTACTAACTTAGCCTCCTCAATCTTCCTACCATCTTCTTTCTTTTGATTTTTCTCCTGCAACAATCGGCAATGATGCGCTATGGTCAGCTGTATTGCTGGCCATGGTTTTGCCTGTATACCCACCAGCTTCTTGAACTGTTGCTGCCCCTTGTCTGGTAACCCTTAACATAATATATGATAGAATACAGGTATAGATTTTCCCTATGGCTCGCGCGTTTCCAAACTCTACTGCTCTTGGAAATTCTGAATGTAAATTACCGGATCCTCCCATTCTTGCATCTTAAGTGCCATTATAGCTACCATATCTGACGTATCCAGATACTGTACTCAGAGCGCTTTCCAGACTGCCGCTCTACAGTTATTAAACGGTGCTCCATCATGAGCTGTGTTCTGGGCAGTGACACCTGCGTATCCTGCTCTCAACCAAATGTCATCAGCTCTTCCCCCAAGTACAGCTGCTACAAGACCTTTAATGTCCCCTATAGCCAGAGTATTCCCTCCTGTCATTTTATCTAATTCATAGATCCATTTTCCGGCACCCGACGTCAAACTCAGGAGTTTACACCTTACATTATCCTTATCCATTTGGGTCCACGGTATATACTGTGGTCTGACGCTTCCTTTTTCTAACAACGGGAACTGTGAGATCCCAAAAATCACATTCAACCCCCATAATCTGTCTGTCCATAGCAGGACAATGGTTCTGCACCTTCTTCTTCCCAGTAATGACCTTAACCTGCTCACATAAGGTGGCTACTCCCCACTCACTCTATGGGATTGCCCTGTAGGTCGATCTGGCTGCGCTACGGGCTCTGGTGTCCTCGGCTTAAGTAGGTCCAGATCTGACCATCTCACTTCTCTTTCTGTCAGAGAACATCCCTCAGGACCACATGCATTAGCGCCCTCCTCCCCACGGTAGATTTCTCTATCTACATCTGACATATCTTGTCCCCAACTGGTGTGACTTCCCTCTTTCTCATCTTTATTCAGAGTCAACTTGTCCAAAGACAAGGCTCTATGCTCGAGACTGAACAAACCTCCCTCTTTGCCTTGCGACTGTGCTCCTTCAAATTGATAGTTTTTTCTCTTATTTTTTTATTCACTTTTGGTCCTCATTTCATGATACACCTTATCGATTTTCTCTCCAATGCTTCTTATGTCAAAATTGTCCTCTAGATCTGCTCTAGACGGCCCTGGCATTGGTTCATGTGTCGAGAAGAATTCCTCTATGTCCTCCCATGCTACTACTGGATTAGGTTCCATTAACTCTTTGTCTATGCGATGGATGTCGCGTGCCCTTTGCCTTTTTTTGAGTCCCAGTTCCACATCAAACTCTCTTGTTTCATTGCTTCCTCCCTTATCCTTTCCTATTCCTTTCTTTTGATCTCTCTTCTCTCATTTGCTCTAGGCACTTCATGTTTGCGTCTTTGCATTCTTTTCTCTTCATTTCTGTTCTTCCTCTTCCTCTATTTTATAGCCTATCTTGTTCTTCGATTGCTCTTTGCCTGTTATCATACTTCCTTTGCTCCTCTGCTCTTTCCTGCTTTTTCAACTGTTCATCTTGATACAGCTGTTCCCGTCTTTGTCTGCTCTTTCTTTTGGCTTTGTCTTCTTTCAATCGTTTCTCTCTTTGTTTATCTTTTTTTATCTTGCTCGTCCTGATCTTCCTTTTGCCTTACTTCCTCAATGCTCTTTCCATCAAGTTTGAGCAATGTCTGACCACCCATCCATTTGTTCTGTAGGAGCGCTACCTCATCAGCTTTATCTTTCTCTCCTTTCCATCTTTTTATTTCTCCCTCTATATCTAGAGACATACCTGGTCGATCACTTCTCTCCTTGTCCTGTGGGACTTGAGGAATCACATCTCTCTCTGGAGTATTTTCAGGACTCTCGTCGCTGCTACATGCAAGCGACTTATACGTTGGGTTACCATACCCTCTTGCTGCCTTAAGCTCGCTTAAAGGATATAATCCTTCATTTTTCGCACTATCGCCATTTACTTCAGGCGTGGTATGGGAAGCAGAAGGCTAGTTACACTGGTTAAGCATCCAATCCTCTGGAGGCGGGTCTTCCCTCTCTTCCTGGTACATTTTCCAAATCTCTAAACTAGCTAACCTTTTCTCTAACTTCTTTCCCATGTATACTGCATGCAAATATGTCATCATATGTTGCAAAACTGCTTTAGATAGTGATCCCCTTGTGGCCATGGCATGAACATTTTATCTGCTGTGCCCTTAACCCATTCTGCACTGTACTGCTTAAGCTTGGGTGCATGTTTTGGCAGCTGTTTGCACAGATGCATGAGCGGAGTAACATCCTCCATCACAACTCAGTCACACTTTTATTTTATTTCACACAAATAAATGCTTTCCATAAAAATAATTCAATATGAGCGTGCACCAATTGTCGCAGCTCCAAGCTTCTATATTACGTTTACTTCAATCTTCTTATTCAATGAACATCTTCGGTTGACTATATAAATAAATAATTACATTTCAAATCTCAATATTTCCACCACAGTCTATTTCTTCCTTGTTTTCAATATTTCATTTCTGTGTCACATACACCATATAAAAAATACAAACTGACAGACTGGCCGGCCCACATATATTTCTGCCAATGCTCCTAGTGACCATTCCTGCCCCTAACAATGACTCAGATGCAATATGAGCTGTCCCCTTTAACAATCCTTGATCGTTTGTAGCCTAGATACATCCACTTGAACTTTGGGACAAGCTCCTTCTGAACGTCCTTGACGTAGGATTCCGGGCTTATGAAATAGATCGCTCCTTGTCTATATATCTTAAAATGTGATGCTCATCGTCTCACACTATGACGCTCCTCATCTTAACTCAAAAATAAAATACCCCAATCAACCGACCCTCCGTTACTCTATCCCCGTAATCACTCTTACTCACTCAGTGCTCATTCAGTTTGCCACCGCACTCAGCCTACTCCCCATTCGCGTTTTCAACTTCCCACCATCAGGATCGTTTCTTCCTTAACCAGCCGCTTCAACCTTCGGTTCGCTCAGCTTCCTGTAGAAGTCGGGAGGGGATTCCGCTTGAAAACAAGGGACCCATCCCACCTGTACTTGCAAGTTTTATTTTAAACTAATGACCGGTATTGACAAAGAGCTTCACGTTCCTCCAGCTAAATGGCGGAGGACGTCTGATATTTCCGGGACCCCAGAGCTTACTAGGTGAATGGATTTTTAACCATCATCTCTCTGCTACCTTGTGAACTGGGGTGTCTGACCCAGCCCTTTAAGACAAGATAGCAATACTTTGAGATGGATGGAGATGCACAATATACTCAAACATCAATAATCAAACTAACTCAGGTAGTTGGGAAAGTGTAACTGTTTTAATATCAATTATCTAAAACGGGGAGTTACAACAAACATCAACGAATTCGCTCGATCTTCACACTCAATGCATGTCATAAAAAAACAACTTTCATAATGAAAGCCTATCATCACTGACGTCAACCTACGTGGCAAACTACAAAAACCTACTTGGGAAGGTGATAGGTTTACAGGGAACATCTAGGTATACGTTCCATACTTGTTAGGAAGGTGATTGGCTCTCTAACATCAGGTGGGGCAACTAAGCCCTCCTTTAGTGCAGGTCACTACGAACGTCATCAAATACACAACGCCCCATTGCTTATACAAACTATAGGGCTCTCTATTCTGTGGCCCTTTACAATTGGTTGACACCCTTTTACTGTTCTGTTCTTTCACACGTTCTGTAACCACTGCTCTGAACATTCAGGCCCAAGGTGGCCTTGACTTCTTGGTGTTGAGCCAGCTATGACCTTCCTTAGTTCACCTCTGTGGTTAAGTTTTCCGATTTCTAACAGCAACACACTGAAAACCTTTCTTTTTACTGCATCTTGCTCTGCTAAAGTGCATAGTGGAATCATCCATAGTTTATACGTTTCCTATGCTTATACGCTGGCACATCGCCGCAATATATTTACTACATAGCCAGTCTTTAAGAATACTTTGGCTACTTGCATTACTGCTTCTGTACAATTGTAAAACGACTTGATATCTTCTTCATTATTTCTGTTAGCATGAGCATCTTTCTCTCGAGCCCGAAATGTTGCTCATCTTTGGCACCTCTCTTTAGAGTGCCTATAGAGTGTTTACGTTCTCGCGTCTCTGCATCTCTTCTGTGGTGAGTCAACTCTGTTTTCCATGACATCACCAATCTTCTCGTTTGCTCAGTTTTCATGCTTCTTCCGGGATTCCATTCAAATGGCCATCATACTGTCGTGTATGCATGTATGGCTTTCTCAATGGGAATCTTACTTCCAGGATTCTCTTCAGTATTGGTACTCTCACTAGCATTGCACATGTCTCACACTCTGGCTCCCAACATATAGGCAACATGGGGGAGGAGCTTTGGGTGGGGGTACTTGGCTCCACCTCTACAGCAGCATCCTCTGCCATTTCAAAAATCTGTGTCAGGGGACCCAGGATATCTAACAATTTATCTTGACAGCCCCTGAAGGCCTTATCTACCCCCTTCTTGGGGTCCTTCCTTTTTTGCGATAGAAAACAAACCATGGGCTGGTCAATATCTGGAGTAAGGGGTCTTCTCTCCGGGGGCTTCAGCCCGCCCCATCCCCATCCTCTGTGGCATTCCCCAAGGCTCTTGCATTTCGCCAACCTTATACAATATCTTCACAAAGCTATTGTTCGACTGTCTTGATAACCTGGGTGTCACATATACAAATTATGCTGACGATACCCAGGTTCTCATCACCCTATCAGGCTGCTATGAAGAGGACTCCACACGTATTAACAACCTCGACTTGGAGATCCAAGCCTGGATGGCAGAACACGGCTACTGCCTCAATGACGAGAAAACGGAGCTCCTTCTTGTTGGCTCCCAACCACGGCTAAACAAACTGTAGCCCAGTTACGCTTCTATCAACATAGACGGTAACCTAATCACTGTGGCCAAAGAAATGAAAACTCTAGGGGTCTATCTAGATTTCACAATATCGCTCAAAAAACAGGTGAACGCCACAGCTTATACAAATAAGCTCATCAATGCCTGCAAACCCAACCTCTCGCCCTCGAGCTGCATTACAGTAGCATGAGTGCTAGTGCTTTCAAAAATTGACTACTGCAATACTCTCTTTCTCGGCTGCTCAGAACGCAATTTAAACAAACTGCAGGTGCTTCAGAATAATGCCCTCAAAGCCGCTCTGAGTATCCCGCGACACTCGCACATCTCCAGCTTCAGACAAGATGCCCATTGGCTCCCTGTACGAGACAGAATCACCCTCAGATCCCTCGTCATCGTCCACAAATACCTCTCTAATGATGCCCCCCAAATTCCTGGCAGACAAGTTCTTCAACAACACTTCCACCAGACCAACCAGAACGTTGTACTCACACTGCCTATCCATCCCCAAATTCTCCCTAAAAAAAAGCAGGTGGATCCAGCTTCCCGATCCTAGCAGCCAAACAATGGAACACTATACTGCTGAACCTTAGAGCAGAACCTTCCTTTTGGACCTTCAGAGTAAAAACAAAGTCCTGGCTCGCCAACAAGAATTCCACCACTGTCTGACACACTTATTAATGTACTCTTTTCCTTCGTCGACCGCCATGTAACCCGGTCAACTGCACTTACTGTTATTATCCTGTATGGCTATACTCTTGTATGTATATACTATGTTGTAACCTCCTCTAAGTCTCCGGCGCCCAGTTACCTCAGGGTTCGGTGCGTGGTATAAATAAAGAAACTAAACTAAACTAAACTGAGGACCGGTCTGGGACACTCCGAGCAGAGCTTATTCCTATCCTGCTTTGGTAAGGCTCTCATGATCCAATGTTTCAAGAAAGCGGAGACAGCCCCAGATGGATGCCATTCAGCTGACCTGGATGCTGAATGAGGGAAGGGTTGAAGAAAGTCCACCCGCTATCGTCTAACACTGGGCTAGCAACAGCCTGGGAGAGATATACAGGGGCCCCCTTATTTTTTCATCTCGTGGGCGGGGAATCTGAGTCTTCAGAACTATCCTCAGACGATCTGGACAGAAATCTCTAAAATAAATAGCATGCTGTAAAATCAAATATAGGTAATTGATTAATAAATGCTTCAGGGTTTCTAGTTCATTTGGCACTTTGCAAAACCAACACTACGATAATTGAGGATCAATCATATTACATCTCTTCAGGATCTCCCGAGTCGGATCTAAATTCCATCTAAAACGTAAACATTCCATTCTTGCGTGTGGATTGGGAAACATTTTCAAGTAAGTTGCAAGCATACCCAATTGTCGGTGTTCATGTTTCAAATGAGACAGAGACATGATAGATATCTAAAGTGCATCCTCAATCATATTGGTATGAAGCAAATTTTACTTTTCCTGGTGTATCTGTTAAGTCTACTAAACACATATCATTATAAGACAACATCTTATCACAAAAGACACAAAAAGAATTGACCACTTTTTCCTTTCCTGAATTTATGAGGGATTCAAATTCACCATACAAGGAATTGCCCGGTGGCTTCAGCATTTTACGATAAAGTTGTAAATATTTCCACCTGCCTCTAACCAATATGGTATTCAGGCAAAGCTGGAATCTAATAGCAATGGTCGGGCTGCATTTGGTATGTGCAGCACTCTGCACCATACAATGCTTTCCAACTTCGGAAGTATAGCAAGAACCCAGGGCTGTAAGATCTTGACACCATAGGTTAATTTAGAAATCACCTTGCCCTCATAATATTTTAGTAAAGGAATCAGCGAAAATGTACAATACTTAGATTGAATACCAACCATCTGAGCTGCCAAGGCCTTTGCATTGTGAGTCAAGTAATCGCCAATATGGTTCTTGCAATGTTTACAAGTTATAGGGAAACCCAGGTAAATTAAATTATCAACCATTTCCAGGTAATCTTGGTTCAGCTTCCAACTGAATGCAAGCTTTGGTTTGTTTATAGTAAGTTGCAACACTTTGTTTTTCCCTGTATTAATTTTTAAGAAATTCTCTTTGGCATACTTAGAAAAGCAAAAAGCAAACGTTGCAGACTAACAGGGATACAATCCAATAACAAAAAATCATTCGCGTAAGTAAGCCAAACACATGTAAATGAGTCCAGTTTAGAGGATAAAAACGAGGCCTGTTCAATTAAGTCATCAACATCGGAAACATACAGGTTAAAGAGGCAGGGGACCAAAATGCAACTCTGCCTGATACCTGTCCTGGTTACAATTCTCCTGGAAAGAGAACCTTCCTGATCCAGGCGTACCTGTACATTTGAGTGTTAATGCAGACCAATAATCAATCTAAGAAGGCCATCCAGAATTCCCCACTTATACAGCTCTGTCCAAAGGTGATTGCGGTTGACCGTATCAAAGGCTGGGGTTACATGGAGCAAGATTTTCGAGTCCAAGCCATCTCCCGCAAGCAGCTCAGGACAAAGCCATTCAGATTTGTACTATGTGATTTTCTAAAACCTGTTTGGGGTTTCTTATACCTACCCACACTCACTGCCCAGGTTTCAAGATGTTGTAACAAGATAGTAGCAAAAACCTTGTTATCTGCGTCTAAGATGGTAATTGGACGATCATTTCTTGGATCCATTTTCAGAGCCTTTTTAAACACTGGGACTATATAAGAAGTGTGCTAGAAATTAAACACCACTTATTTACAACTTCTTTAAATAGGATGGACAAAATAGTTGCCCATACTACCGGATCACCCTTAAACAACCTGTTAGAGAGTTTCTTCAACCCAGTGGCCCTTGAATTACTAGATCTCTCAATTATTTCCTGCACCTTTTCCTGATCAAAGGCAAGTATCCCAGCGCCAACAGTTTGATCCAGGACCTTGCCAATCAGCGAGAGATTTCAGCCTCTTTGAAATAAAGATTTTCAAAATGGCAAACCCAGTCTTCTTCTGCTACAGAATTATTTTGTTTGTCAGCCTGTTGGCCACTGATGGAATTAACTAACTGCCAACAATGCCCCACATCTTTCTTTTGTAATATTTCAAGCATTATTTCAGCATTTTCTAAGAAGGTCGAGCCCGCTGAGCTGATGTTCATATCAATGTTTATAATGCTGCCTTATCCTCTTATCTGATCTCCACTTCTGAGTTAAATGTTTGTTTATTCACACCCCTTAATAAAGACCTAATTTCTCTTTTTTCCTCTGCTACAATGAGGCAAAAACATGAGTGCATTTCTGGGGCTGCTCCAAACGTAAGGTAGATAAGTTTTTCTTCCAAAATGAGCTTAGCAACTTTATCTAATAAAACTTTCGTAGTTTTCAAAATTAAGTGTTTAACTTCCATTCATAAGTAGTCTCACACAGAATGGACATCATGCTCTTGTTGAAGTGATTAGCTGTGCCTACATTCCATGAGACTCTGTTGTTTCCTGAGTTAGGTACCAAATTAATCACTACGCCCTTGAAAACCTCATCATTTCCATTTCAAATATCCCCGACAACATACTACGATTGCTCCATGCCATTTATACAATCTGAATTTGCTTACAACAACTGAATACAAAATGCTCAACAAAGATGTAGTCTAACACAGACAAGCTTTTACCTCTATGCCACGTAGCTTGACTGGGAATGTCCCCAGGAACTACACTATTCAACATGTGAAGACCTAGCACAGAAAGGCACGCAGACCATTTCAAACCATATGTGCTTTTTTTTCGAAAAGGAGTCTAAAGAAGGCAGGCAATCCAGGCTATTAATGTTATCGCCAGGGGTGTTGCTAGGTCGGCAAAAGATCCAGGGCTAAACTAATATCAGGATTGTCGGGACTCTGGGCTAGCTAGCCTTTTGGTTGTAGCCCCTGAGCTTCTATTTGTGGCTAGACCCAAAAGACCCAGGGCTATAGCTCCCCTAGCGACACCTCTGTTTAGCGCAAACTGCAGGACAGGTGGAATTCAAGTGCCCTGCCACGAGAATTGGCCCGTCTTCTGTGGAGCCAATCCAATTTCTTTGCCATTTAAAGTGTGTTGAATTATTACATCTACAGGGATGTGCTTCATGTCATACAATTAATGTCACTACATGTCAGAGCATGGTATTACAGTTCGCCTTTCTTTGATGAATCAGTTCTGATCATCACTTTCTGTTGGTGTGGTACAGGTGTATATTTGCAAATCTTTTTTAACATCTCAAGCCAGGTATACACAAAAGCAAAGACTCAATTTAAGAATATAACAAAATGAAGCAAAACAAAAGCATACATCACCCCCATGAACATTATGCAAGGATACATTGAGAGGTGGGATATATAAATTTAAGTATATGCAGGGATTTAAATTGAACAGTTAACCTTCTCTATTATAGTAGTGAGAAGGAGGACATTTCGTAGGGGCGTATGATGGATGTTGGGGTTATCATTGTTATTTACAAACGCACTCAATGGGTCCCAGTCAGCTAGATAGTGCGACATTTCCCCTTTCAACTGTTCTCCAATTTTGGCCATGGTGGCTACATACCACATTTTAGACCATCATTCCTTTATGCCCAGTATGACTTGTGATTTCCAATGCTGTGCAATTACTAAGCGTGCCGCTACGAGAAAAAAAGGAACTAGTTTGGAGCTTCTGGCATTCAACTTGTAATGCCCATGAGTGTCTTCATTCCCTGGCAGTAAAACCAGGGGATCTTCCTCTAGTCCAAACCCACATATTTCTCTAATTTGGGTACTCGCTGCCTGCCAAAATGTTTCCACTTGCAGGCATTCCCACCACATATGGAAGAAGGATCCGAAGGGTGCATTGCACCTCCAGCAGTTAGGAAGAAGGGTCGGGGTGATTCTATGCAGGCGTTCGGGCGTAAGGTACCAGCGGAACAGCAGCTTGAAGTTGTTTTCTCTAAGCTGTACTGCTTGTGAAGTCTTGTTGGCTCTTTTCCAGATGTTGTAGCATGTGAGATCGTCAATAGGCCTCCCTATATCTTCCTCCGACCTGGTCATATAGGTGTGTGGGGATTCACACCTGGATCCATTTAACACCTTATAGAGTACTGCTATCTTGGCACTCGGTGGGTCACCTGTAAAAAGGTCTTCGAACAGAGTAGTTTCACGTTTCCCCTGTGCAGCTATTTGTGGTTGCGTCATCCAGTGATGAAATGTAAGTACTCAAACCTATCCCTTTCTTCTACCATATAGGCCTGACTGCACTCTTTGAATGTGAGGTGATGATCGTCTTTGTATAGTTGGCCCAGTGTGTGTAAACCCCCTTCATTCCAACGGGCGAAACGACCTTTGTCCATCCCCGGTAGGAACTCGCTATTGTCCCATAGCCCTGTCTCTGGTGAGGGAAACGTCATCACTGTGTATCTGCACACAGCTTTGTGCCAATATTCTAATGTGGCTTTAGAGGTTGGGAGCCCCTGTACACTTCTCTTACAAGTCTTCGGGGAAACCTAGCATGTTTTGTGTAGGGGGGTATCATCATACTTTGCACAATGCTCACCCGATGTTTAACTTCTTGCGCCTGAGATGCTTTTTGGCTCTCCGTTAACTGGCCTAGTTGTGACGCATCTAAGTAGCTTTCTATGTCTGGAACTGCCAGCCCCCCACCCGCCCCTTTGGATGCCATCAGTGTATGTCTGGCTACTCTTGGCTTCTTTCAGGACCAAATGAACCTAAATATCTGCGATTGCAGGACTTTCAGGGTGGATCTTGGAACCCAAATTGGTAATGCCTGTAATAAATGTAGTAAACATGGAAATAATGTACTTTTGATGGCGGTTATCCAACCAAACCAAGGGATTTTGGCCTCCCCCATCGTATTAGATCTTGCTTGGCCTTTGCGAAAAGTGGTATGATGTTAGCTAAATAGAGATCTTCGTATCTCGCAGTTATGGATACCCCTAGATATTTCAAGGTTCGGTGGACCCATGAAAAAGGGAAGGCACGCTTCAAGTGTGTAACAACCTGAGGTAGCTCTGAGATGTTAAGTATTGTTGATTTCGTCGAGTTAATTTTAAATCCCGAAACCTTGCGGAATCGTTCCAGCAATGAGACACTATACAGTAATGTGGTTTTGGAGTCTTGCATATAGAAGAGAAGGTCGTCGGTTTACAACGCCAATTTATGGTGGCTGCCCGCTATATCCAACCCTTTAATATTTCCAGATGAGCGTACCATGCAGGCAAAAGGTTCCATGGCTAGGGCGAACAGTAATGGGGATAGAGGGTATCCCTGGCGGGTACCCCTGTACAGTCTTACAGGATTAGAGAGAATCACATTCACTTTGATCCTCATGGATGGCAATAGAAAGTTGGCTAGGAGTTACCTTTGAAAGCGTGGACCCATCCTGAACCCTTCCAAGACAGATAGGACCAGTCAACGTGGTGAAACGCTTTCTCAGCATCTATTGAGAGCGATGCCATGGCTTACTTAGATTTCTGTACCCAGGCTGAGATGTCACTTGTACGCCGGATGTTATTGTATGTTTGGCATCCTGGTATAAAGCCTGTTTGGTCCGCTGTTACCAATACTGGTAGGATGAGCGCGAGTCACATGGCCAGTACCTTTGAAGAAATTCTGGCATCATAATTGAGGATTGCGATTGGCCAAAAGGATGAGCATAGGGTGGGATCTTTATCTGGTTTAGTCAGCAGGGTTAAGGTCGATTCCCCCATTGAGGGTGTAATCAAACCCATCTCAGCAAAAGAATTAAACAGGTCTGTCATGTAGGGAGAGAGGATTGGTGAGAATCTTTTATAGAAGGTGGCCATGAAGCCGTCTCAGCGAGCCCATCCAATTTACAATGAAATTGGAAAGGGTATTTCCGAAAATGTATTTAAGTTACATACACCTACATGCCAATAAATATAGACAAACAGTACCTTGCTTGTCTCCTTTTGCAAACAGATGGTCAACTCCAAGGCAAATGCATCCGGCTGGATGTTAAACTCCTTAATGCCAGGTCATGATTTAATTATGAGCATTAAACAACCTGCTGCTCGTCCACTGTTACCCTTAAGGGCAGACTGGAAACATATAGTGAATCTGTAAAAAACTGGACGATTCATCAGCCATGTTTCCTGAATCTAGATAACCCCATACTTTTTTAAAAAATTAAGCCCAAGTCCGGATTCATGAATAGATGAACATGCCCCCGGGAATTCCAAGATAGCAAATGAAGAGTAACATCTTGACTAAAGGCCATTCTGCCCAGGAGTACTGCTCGTTTTCCTGTGTAGAGCCCCCGCTAACCCACTAACATGGCAGTATCAAAAAACATTTTCATGTTGGCTCTGCTCATACATTTCCATGCTGGCTGCACTAATATCTGTCAGCATTCCCATATCAAAGCATACTCATGTTCGCTTTGCGCATAAAGCCAGCAATACTGTAAGAAAACATGTCCATGAAGGCTCTGCCAGTACCTGCATGTAAGAACATATTCCTGCAGCCTTTTTGCCAGTAACATAGAAAGGCCAGAATAAGAAAACATATCAAGACTCCACCAACATAGGCAGGTCTCGCCATGTAAGAACAATCATACAGGTTTTTCACTTGATGCAAGTAAATAATGCAATTCCACATCAGAAAATATATTCAGACTGGCTGCACCAAAGAAGGCCATTGTAGCCACTTAACAACACTTCTCATGTTTGCTTTACTCTTGATAGCCATTAAAATATGCAATGCCACAATAGAAAAATATACCCTGACTGGCCCACCAACGCAGCCCAGTTTTGATCATGTGTCCTTTACTCTTGATGTCCTGCATTAAAACATGCCATGTCCTGGCAGATACCCTCCAGCCCTGCACATAATCAGAGGCAGGACCACACCCTGGCACACATGCACGCACATATGTATTTCTCTCATCCACGCAAACATTCATATATTCATTAATTTCTCCATTCACTCACGCACATACAACACCCACTCTCTCATTCACTCACGTACACTTACAGATGCACTCGCATATACATACAATATTAAATAAATAAAACATTATATCCTTACCTGTAGCCCTGGTCCGGACGAGGTCTTACACAATGATCCTCTGACTCCTGTGCAGCACAAACAGGAGCCAGAAAGCTGAGAGAGCGCCCTGAGAACATACTGCGTGGAGTCAGAACGCCCCCAGAACACTGCCAACAGACGCCTAAACATGCGGGGAGGAGCAAGAGCACCCACTAGGCACATTTAGGCCTGCAATTCCCCAGCCTGCACTCCCAATGGTCATGCAAGACTGGGAAAGCAAAGCACCCCCTGCCTTGCATGAGCCATTGGACATGTGTGCTGGGGAACGTAAACTGTCAAATGGAAACCATGTTTCCATTTGTCAGCTAAAGCAAGCCAAGGAGCTCTTTGGCTGGGCTGGCTTTGGCTCAGCCATAATGGGTGATGGGTGAGTCAGTGTCCCATCGCCCATTATGTGCAAATCGCCCCTGGATGGTACAACCCGCATTCACTTAGACAGCCAGACAGTCACGTTAGCTTAATGTAGTAAAATATTAGGTTTTCTATATGAAACTGAGTAACATTCCAAATGGGGAAACAAGAGGCATGTTCTATTATAGTTTCTATAGCAGCAGGACTTCCTGCCAATAAGGGCTATAGAGAATAGAAACAATGATTATGAGTGAGCAATTGGCCATATATGTTATTGATTATATATATATATATATAGGTATGTATTTGAAGGAGAAAAACACAGAACATATCAAAAGTGACAAAGAAAAGAAAACTATCATCGTGTTGAGAAATCTGTTCGTTTAAAGCAAAACAATGATAATTGATAGGAAAGGCTTGGTTGTAAGACAGTAACTCTGAAACACTTGTGTACGAGCGTGATAGAAATAAAATATCAATCAAATAAGAAAGATGGACACAATCCATACATGGACAGCATATGTAGTGTTATCAAACCAATGTACTACACCCTAATGAGTTAAGTATCCTTTAGTAACACGTATAATCAAGTTCAACAGGGTTGCTTGAAATTGAATCCACTTATGTTTTAATGGTTAGCCACCACGTGTTTCGACCTATAAACGTAAAGGTCTTCCTCAGGGCTAAACAATCCCAATCATGAACAATATTCATAATACAGTACAAATAACGCATGCAAAAAAGAAATTGATAAAAAATATGATAACAGAGTTTTTGTAATACATTACCAATGTTTTTGAAGTCGCATGATACATGGAGTAAAGCAACCAACCATTTGTCGTTAATCGAGTATATTCATAGACCCCAATACCCAAACCAGTGCTTGTCTTCTTACTTACTATTCACCTTAATTGCTATTTGTGTAAGTGTGTCCACCACAACACCAACAAAACCCTATTGTGCCAGTGACCATAAAGTTAGGTCTCGGTTAAAAGGTAGGCATGCAGAGAGAGTTAAGATTCATATTAATCATATGTCCATGCTTATTTATGCCCAATTCACTCTCTAGCGCTTAATCAAAAAAACATGGGCAAATTAAACTATTACCTTTATTATCTCTTGTACTTCGTGGCCTATTTATGATTCACTGGTTTCACCTAAAATAATAACAATAGGCGTCTCCCACAGTTTCCTGTAAGGAAATATATATATGTACTTATAATATAAGGGTATAGGCGCTCACATATCTTTTATTCTTGAGATTGCCATATTTTGGCAACGAAAAATTCTTCATGGGAATTTACCTGTATGCATGTGCCTCTAAGCTTGTGTTTGTGTAACAGGAGTTCCTGCTGCTCTCATTATGTTCTAATCGATGTTTCCAATCCAAACGATCAAGCGTTCTCTAATTCAACAAATGAGAAGAAAGTGAGTCTCATTGGTGACATCCCTTGTTTGTAAAACTGATTCACCCATCACCTAAACACCCAAATAAGAGGGGTAATTCCCTTACCTCTTTGTGAGATATATATGCGTTTCTGTTTCCCATATTGATCAAATTGGTGAAAATATGAAATCACAACTTCTTCTCCTTACTGAAAAAACAATAAGGGATCAAACTTATTGTAACAAGAAGTTATATGTCACAAATTAAAAATGATTTAATCCATAATATATTGGCCTTACTGTCAGTGCCTGCTGGGAGAAACCTGATGGTGTTCTCCCATCTACTCCCCCGGGATCCTCTAGTTAGGTGGCCCGGGAAGGGCCATCGCTTTTGGATCCCAGCCCTGGGGGTGGACAAGCAAGGGAGTAGTATATCCTGAGTGGAGGGTCACGGGGGATTGGGAGGAGAACATCCAATGCCGAGACATGGTGTTCCTATTTTCCCCATTATCATCTGACTCCGCTTGACTGGTTTTCTAAATATAAAAGGTATGATTCTGAACAGCTGAATGAGCGAGCTCAGGACATTGTTTGGGCCAGAGAAGCCAAGGAGTAGAGAACAGCAGGATCGACGGCTCAGGGGAGAACGGCCTGCTGAGATGCTGGCCCAGTGTTTTTTTTTGTTTTTAATTTTTTTTAATTAAGTTTTCAAAACCAAACAAAACACACATTACAACTGTTTCAATACGCAAAAAGCATCAATAGACCATCTTATTTCCAGTAGAACTCCCCAACTCCCCCCACCTTAAACCAGAGCCAATTTGCGCATTGTCTTCTACTGGAGCATTATCGGGTGGCACGATACTTAAACGGTCATCGCCCGAATCTTCTGTTTCATTGTTACCCTGGTAGGGATTAGCCATAGAGGCCACCAATTGCCACCAGGCCAGCAGGGGCCCTACTTCCTCCTCGCCCCCCCTGGTAACCGCTTCAAATCAGACAACAGATTCAGCTTCCGCCCATTTCAAGAGGTCCGCCCACCATAGCTCCACCCTAGGTCTATGGGCCGCCTTCCAGCCCATTGCGATCCTGCGCTTGGCCAAAACATAAGCCAAGTCCTTCATCTTGCTTATATGTTTGGAGTGCCTGGGTCTAGGAAAAAGCCCTAGCATGCATGACCAAGCCGATTCCACATCCAGCACCACTCCCCCACCAGCCAGCTTCGTTTTAACCTCATCCCAGAACCTGAGCACTTCCGGGCAAGCCCAAAACATGTGTAGCAGCCCTGCCTCCACCTCCCCACACCTGGGGCATTGCTGCATGGCTAGTCCCCCAAACTTTGCAATCTTCCCAGGAGTCAGATAAGCCCTGTGAGTAACATACAGTTGAAGTTGTTGGAATCTCGCATTCCGGGACACCTTTTTATGGTACCTCTGAGCCCATTGCCCATCTGTCATAGGTCCTCCCACCTCATCTTCCCAATCCTGTCTTAGTTGGAGCAACTCCTTCCCCGCCCTCACTCGCAGGAGCTCATATATCCTCGAGATTTCGTGCCCGCCCTCTGACACATCATACATGGTTTCCAGGGAGGCATCAGGCTCCTCCGCTAGCACTGTCTCGGGCCATCTTTCTCTAGTCTTTTTCACAAGCCTAGCGTAAGTTATATATTGGCCACCATGCACCCCCGTCTCTTCCTGCAACCTCTGGAAGTCCAATGCCTCGCCATCCTGCCATATGTCTCCGAGGGTGGCCAGGCCTACCTGTTCCCAGTATCTCCGGACCGATTTGAGTAGTTGAGAGTCGCTCCTGCACAGAGTCACCAGCAGGGCCTGCTGGGAGTACGGCTCCAGATCCCCCATCATCCTCCAAGTCCTTTGCCAGATCTCCCAGCCCAGCCTCAGCAGCCACCCCCTGCCCACCAGTTTATCCCTACGCAACCACACCACTTCCTTCAGAAAGTATGGGGCCGGATCTCTACGCAGAAGCCGCGCCTCTGCCGAGTCTTCCGCCGAAAGCCACCTGGCTACATACAGCAGCTGCCTCGCCAGGTAATAGAGCTCAAAATTTGGCAGGCTTATGCCCCCCGTGTCATACAGGTTCTGAAGCTTCCACAGGGCCACCCTGTTCCTGGAGTTACCCCATAAAAAACCCCTTCACATGCTATGAAGTTTCACGAATAGGCTTCTGGGTATCAAAAACGGGACATTCCCAAAAAAGTGCAAAAGTCTAGGCAAGACCACCATCTTGAGCAAGGCTGCTCTCCCCATCATGGTCAGGGGCAATCTGGCCCAAAACACCATGCTGTTCTTAATCCCCTCTATCGCTCTTTCCGTGTTATGTTTGTTTTCCGCCTCTATTTTGTGGTATATATTTACTCCCAAATACCTGAATGTCTCTGTCTGCCATGGAATTGGTAGGATAGCCAACCTCTGCGACGGGACATTCCTGTATCTGCCCAGAGGAAACAGACTAGACTTTCTGGGATTCACCGATATGCCAGAAAGGGCAGCGTATCGTTCCATTACCTCCAACACATACTGCAGATTTTCTTCCGGATAACGCAAGTATAGAAGCATGTCATCCGCATATAGTGATATCAGGTGCCTACCACTAACTGTGCTTATGCCCACCTCCCCGTATTGATGACGCAGGTATATTGCCAACGGCTCTAATGCCAGTATGTATAGCATGGGCGACCAGGGGCACCCCTGTCTGGTCCCCCTACTAAGTTGCCAGGTGTCTGAGATTGTGGACCCTGTTTTGACTCTCGCCATGGGGGCGCTGTAGAGCAACTGAACCCACCTGAGGTATCCAGGTCCCATTCTATATCCCTTCAGGACCGCTTTCAACCACGGCCATCTTACCGAATCGAAAGGCTTTGACCGCGTCTAACGACACTATGGCCAGCTCGCCCGTATCTCCCTCAGTTTGGTCAATGATATGGTGTAGCCTCCTGTGGTTATCGGTGATGTTCCTGCCTGGAACGTATCCCGTCTGGTCTGGGTGTATCAGCTTCCCAATCACCCTCTTCAACCTATTAGCCAGCACCGCAGTAAGTATTTTGCTGTCCTGGTTGAGCATGGACAACGGTCTATAAGACCCGCACTCCACGGGCGGCTTACCTGGTTTTAAGAGTGGGATGATCACGGCCTCGCGGAGGGACAATGGGAGTTCCCCCTGCTCATAGGCCTCGTTGAAAGTGGCAAGCAGTGGCTGGAGCAGCTCCTGCTTATATGTTTTGTAAAACTCACTAGGCAACCCGTCTGAACCAGGTGCCTTGCATGTGGGCAGGTTCTGAATCACCACCTCCAGCTCATCTGAGGTGACATGTGCGTCTAATTCTGAGCGTTCTAGGTCATCCAGGGTGGGCAACTCTATGTCCTCCAATGTGTCCAGTATGTCCTGACACATATCCTCCCCTGTGTCCTCGTACAAGTGTCTATAAAACTTAAGGAACCCCTTGTTTACCTCATCTTGGGTGTTGCGCATGCAACATTCCTCATCCTTAACCTCACTGATCACCGAGCAGGGGGTCTCACTCTTATACAGCCAGGCCAGCAATCTGCCCAGCTTGTTGCCTCCTGCATGTCTCCTCTCCGTATATTTCCTGTTATTGAGTCTGCACAGCCTATCCCAGAGTGCACTGCAGGACACCTGTAGCTCTTTTATCTTAGTTCTGTTGTCGTGGGCGGTGTTTTCACAACGCGTGAGATCCTCCAGCTCCCTTTCAGCTGCTTGGAGTTCCCTTTCTATACCCCCCTGGAGCCCTTTAGCCTTGGAGATGGCTACCCCACGCACCACCACTTTGAACGCTTCCCACAGAGTGCCCACAGATCATACACTTTCCGTGTTTATATCAAAATATTCTTCGATGGCATCCCGCAGACCCTCCCGGAACCCCTCGTCCTGCAGCGCCTCGGTCCTGAGCCTCCATGTTGGGATCTGCGGTCTTGGGGGCTGGTGTCTCCACTCCACCACCAAGGGCAAGTGGTCAGCTAATACTCGGGCTTTATATTCCGCTCCAACTATGTCTCCCACAATCGCGGCCGTTACAAATATATAATCTAGTCTAGTGTGCAAATCATGTGGCGCTGCGTAGTGTGAATATTGTCTGTCCTCAGGGTGCAACCTCCTCCACACATCCTCTAGGCCTAGGTCTTTCAGTAATGTTCCCAGCGCTCTAGCCGCCGGCGCCGTTTTTCCTGCCCTGTCCATTAACCTATCCATCCTGGGATTCAGGGTGCAATTAAAGACCCCACCCCCACACCACCGTATTCCCTGCTAGGGGCCCGAGTTTACTGTAAAGAGTCCTAAAGTAAGCTGCTGTGTCGTTATTGGAGGCGTACACGTTTACGATGTGCACTTCCCTGTTTTCCAGGAGGCCCGTTACCACTACCATCCTACCCTCCGGGTCTATCGTAGAGCCAAGCACCTGGAACGGCACATGCGGCGCCACCCAGGTGATGACCCCTCTAGCATACGCCAAAAACGCAGCACCTACAACAGTGCCCTTCCATTTTTTCCTAACCACCTCCAACTTCTCCCTCGTAAGGTGGGTCTCCTGCAGCAGGGCTATGTCTATGCACATCTTCTTTAATTACAGCATCACTTTATTCCGTTTCAGGTAGCTGTTGAGGCCCCGTACATTCCAGGTCACAACTTTGAGATTACTCGACGCCATCTATTCGGACTACTCCCATCCTAACCCTTCCCTTAATGCTCCCATTGCTAGTTTGTTTTCCGGCTCTCTCCCTACAATTTACAAACAAAACCCCCCTTCCCCATCCCCCATCCCACAAATCTACACCACAGCACACAACTCCCCCCTCCGCCCTCCCTACCAACCCCCCCCACGTCTGGACCTGTCTCGTAGCTAAGAACAAGGACCCCGCAGGGCGTCTCCAATCTAACGGTGACCTAACTAAATGAACTACTATTGGGGTCAGAGGGTGCTTCCCAGGAGCTCCCAGTCATCTATTTTAGGAGAGGCGCGTCCAACGGGACCCAGATACCATGGCTTCCTCCCCACAAACACAATATCATTCTATATTCCAGTCCCAGTGTCATGACTATGGCACCACGGGTGCCCTTGCGACGTGCTACTTATCTCCAGCCGCTTCCGTCTGGACATCCGGTTCTTGAGGTCGACCCTGCATATCCAGCCAATCCATCGCTTCAGTCGGCATCTCAAAGAAAAGGGATCTGTTCTTGTAAAACACCTTCAACCTGGCGGGATAGAGCAACATGTAGCCTCCTTTTCACCACTCCGAAGTTCATTCGACTACGCTGCACTAGGAGCATATAGTCCGGGTACGCCGTTATTTTCGCTGAACCCCTTTCTATCGTTCCTCCTTTCTGGAAAAATTCAAGAATCTTCTCGCAGTCACGATAATTCAAGATCTTTGCGATCAGCGGCCGCGGGGGGGCTCCTGGGGCCAGTCTCCCAGTCAAGGCCCTATGCGCCCTTTCAACCGCGAACCCCTGGGTCAACTCCCCGCCTGTAATCTCCTGTAAGAGCATGGTTTCGACATATTCCGTGGGGTTCAATCCTTCCATCCCTTCCAGTACACCCACTATGCGAATGTTGTTGCGCCTGGCGCTCCCTTCTGCTTGCTCTTCTCTATCCTCCAGGTTGCCAACTTGCTGCACTAGGGCATGAAGCTCCTTAGCGTGTGCAGCGCACGCCTCCGTGTTCGGGGCCAACTCCTTCTCTAGTGCCCCAGTGCGCTCCGCGATCATTCGCACATCCTGCCTCAGCTGGTTCACCTCTTCCTGGACCGCTCCGATCTTGCGGTCCAGGCCCTCCTGCAGCTCTCTCATGGCTAGGCCCAGCTTCGTTCCCCAGGCCACCTTCAAATCAGCAATTTCTGCCAGCACCTCCTGGATAGTGCCTGGTGGGTCCGCCGCCGCCGGAGGGGTCTCTTTACTTTTGCCCCCCTCCGCGCCCGGGGGCGACTTGGTGTAGGCCTCCATCGTGGGCTGCTTGATCCGGGGTCTCACTATTTTGGAGGACATCCTGCCGCGTCAGTTAAACACGATCTCGCCGTGCTGCTCCTCACACCGCTGTTCGCGTGGTCACAGACCACCCACTGCTGTCCAAGCCTGCACTCGCCCGCAGCACACGCCCCGAGTGGGCTGTGTCCTCCCACGTACTCGCGCACCCCCGGCATTAAGTTACTGGGCTCTGCCGTATTTGATCTATGAACAGCACTCCACAGTACCTTGGTGCCTCCATTTCAAAATCCCAAAGTCATCCGTCGTGTGGGGTAGTCTCCACTATGGGGCTCCCGCTCCCATATTCCGGGGGGCCCCCGTGGGTGCCAAAAAGAGGGAGGGGGCCCAGTAGGCGGCAAGGGGCTTGCAAAGGTCCAAATCAGTCTGTTCAGGAAGCTTGTGTCGCCACTACAATGTGCGGGCACAGCACCAGCAATCCAGCGCACACTTAACTGGTTGGTCAGGTCCAGTTTAACTGTACTGGCTCTTCTCCTTCAGGATGTAGCTGCAGCGCCTACCATTAAGGTGTGGTTATTCTTCTGCGTGCCAGGGTAGTGCCAAGGTGGGCCGCCAGGGTGGGTATAGCTCCACTCCAGGTTTTATTCATGTGTCTTGTTTCTGCCCTGCGTTGCGTTTTCACCGGGTGCTTGTCCGCATTAGGATCCCATGTTTCAGTGCCTCGTCAGTGACCACTCTGTGGATGTTCGGGCTACAGGCTGCGCCTTGTAGCATTGGTTACTGTTGCTTCCAGTAATTGTATCAACTCCCGTGTACAATCATTCCGTGTAGTCCTTCACTGTTCCAGCCTGCCCGCCTCTCTCCTTAAGTCGCTTTGTGCACCGCTCCTCCCAGCAGCTACTTAATGGCTACAAACGCTGGTGCCCGACTGCTTCTAGCTCCGTCCCAAGCTGTTCACTTCTTTCTATGTGATGGGGCTCGAGGCCGAGTACGCTGCTTGCCCTTCTCGCTGTCATCCACGAACGCAGGCTTCTCCATGAGGCATGTGTACTCTACGGTAGCGTTCCCCCGGCAGCCTTGGTCCCCATTCAGGGTTGCGGTCTCCGGGTTCTCTGTATGCTTCGCACTCCAGGGGCTCAGGCCGCCTCTCTATTTGTTCTCTGGGGGCACCCATGCGTGCGCCCGTATTGCGATGGTGCCGTATCCTTGGCACGTCCATCTGCCCAGCGCTGGTGTTGTGCGCTGTCCCCTCGGGGACTCAAACGGAACGCACATAGCTTGTGTCAGCTACGATGTATCCCACGTCCGGTGCTCAGGGGCTCCCGATGTGCTTCAGCTCCGTCAGTAGCCCATTAAGGTTGGGGCTCGCAGGCACAAATCGCGGCTCTGTAGTTCCTTTGTTCGCATGCCGCCATCTTTGTTTCTCTGCAGCTTACAGTCTCCGGACTTCAGAACCTCAGGATTTGCTCTCTGTGCGTCAGATTTTAACGGACATGCAACCGCTGCATACCCAATATATTCATGCATCTGTGGATATAGCGTAAAGCTGTTTTGCTTGCCTCGTGTACCATGCCTTGCCAGGATTATAGCCGGATCTGCAGGAGCCCACGGGAAACGCTGCCTCCTACGTGGCCATGTAGCCACGCCCCCACGCTGGCCCAGTGTTTCTGAGGGGCTGAGTGTGGCTAGGGAGCCATGTCTCCAGAGAGCCGGAGCGAAGCATTTTGCCGGCTGCTGTTGGCAGTTGGAACATTGCTTGTTCTCTTGGGAGTTGTGCCGGCTCCAAAGGTGTCAAAGGGGCAGGTGGTGAGACCCTGACCTCAGGTCTGCACAACCAGGAGGGACCGGTTGTCACTGTGCTGCTGCCTCGGTGAGTCTCGTGAAAGTAAGAGAGAGAGAGATACTCGGGAGCATGCGACTGACTGAAGCGGAGCATGGGAAAGGAAAGGCATAAAAGTGGCACAGAGCATAGGAAAGAAAAGGAAATTAGTAAAGAAAACAGATTGAAAGAAAAGTGATGAGGATGAGAGAAAGTAAGAGAAAGTCAGAAAGAAGAGCGAACAAGAGACACAAAGGAAAAGGTCTATAGTAAAGAGGGCGGAAGCGAGCCGAAACGAGAGAGAAGGGTGCAAGCGACCCGGCAGAGTGGAAAAGGTCAAAGCTACAAATTCCCACAAACTCACTTCCTATCCTCTTCGCTAAGAGTGAGTGTTCACAGATTCAAATGCATTATGTCATGGTCACCCCTACTCAAAAAAGAGCGAATAACCATGTGATTTATCAAAAAAACATTACACTTAACAATATTATTCTAAAAAAAGCTCAACATAATATACAAAAACACCCTCTGGAATTCATTCCTATGCTTGTATGTGTATTATCTGCCTGGAACAACAATTCATATATCAAACCCCTTTTGTACCACACTGCAGGGTATGTATCTTAACCCTCAGTGGTATTATTCATGCCCCTCCTGGTTTATATGGGCAAGGAGACTGTGCCAACACTACATCCATGTGTTTCTAGGACCAGCATAAATCTCAATTGCAACAAATATATATACACAAAGTCATCCCCAATATATATTCTGCTGGTGCTGTCTTCAGGGCACTTAAATCTTTGTTGTAATTTTCCAGTTGTCACGTATAGCATTACGTGCTACCAGCCATAGTTCCAATATTTCTAAAAAATAAAAAATAAACAGTCTAAAACACATGGTTGTATAACTTAAAACATAACATTTCATACATTGAATCTGTACCAACTTCATCTCTATTCTCTAATATCAGCAGAGGGATATATTGCATCGTGGTCTCTTTGTTCACCACCAGCATTTAATTTCTTAACATGCGTTTTTTTCAATACTCAGCATATCCCAGTCTTTCTCCGAGTGCCTTTATATACATTTGTTGTCCAATATTGTTATCACATCAACATTTCACAAAATTCACCCTCTTTCCTTCCCCGCTCTCGCTAGATGCTATATACAGGGGGGGGTGTTCCGCCGAGGCGGCTCGTGGCATGTAATAAACACAGGTACTTCATATAAGTTTACCTAAACTTGTCTTGGTCTGCCAAAAAGCTGGGCGGCGTGTATGCTGAATCCGCCGTCAGCAAAAACGTTTCCCTCAGTGTTGACGGAGCAACTGCTCCTACTGCCTATTTTTTGTCTCCAACCGTATTGTCCTGAAGGGGAAAAGACATATATGTGTTTCCCTGAGCTATATCACTGCCACGTGGCAAAACTTCAAAGCTACACCCTATCTTATTGCCGGCTTACCGGTTCGGGAGATTCCAAAGTCTGTCTTACTGGGAAGACCGTGCGCAGGGAACTTCACTTCCGGCCTTGATTCTAAATCTTCGAACTCTATGTCCCCCAGTGGTCGCGATAACCTACTGGGGCAAAAGAAATAGGACGATTCAGGTTTTCGATCGCAAGGGTCTGCGGACTTGAAAACCTCTCTGTCACTATTCTTACCTCATGCAGGTGGTAAGGTCAATTCCGCCGCAAATAATTACACTTTGGTCAAACAACCCAGAACACCATTCAAGGCAGCTGGCCAGCGCACAATTTGCGCTACAGTTCAAGCCTGTGGAAATGCGCCAGTCACCTTTGAGAATAAGGTGACCTGCTCATTTCCAAAAATGGGTTGTCTAAAAATAGCATATCCTCTGTTCTTTTTTAAAATGCCCCATTATTTGAGGAACTGGGTCAAAATCTACATTTAAAAAAAATTAAAAAATGGTTACACTATGAGAGAGAAGGAGAGTGATGGGTGATATGTGAAGTGATAGTCAAGAAAGCAGAAGGAGAGCAGTGGGTCAGAGAGCAGTGGGTCAGAGGAGGAAGCAGTGCACAAGAGAGCAGAGGAAGCAGTGAGGCAAAAAATCTGAGAACGAGCAGAGGTACAGATACTAGAGGGAGCGTGTGGTCAGTGAGCCAGAAAGCAGAGAGGAAGCATTTGGCCAGAAAGAGGCAGTGAGCTGCAGATTGGGAAAAAGGATGAGTGAAGAGTGCAATAGAATGGGAGAAAGGGTGCAAGATGCAGAAGCAGCACAAAAGAATGAAGGACTGTATATTGCGGGAGGAATTGTAGAGTGTAAGGTGTGAGTTGGGAGTATGATTTGGAGTGTGGCCGGGGCTGGCAGTGTAAATTGTGACTTGCCAGTGTGACATAGCACGTGAGTATTTGTATGACAGAGTGAGAGGTTCAGGAATGCAAGTTGTGATGGGGAGTTTGTGAGATGTGTGTGTGTTGGTGAGAGAGGTGTGTGGGTGTTTGGGGGATTGGAGAACATAGAAGGGGAATATTTTCAGCATTACAACTGATAATGATCAATTCAGTTAATACTATTAAATAGGCATGCACATTAAACAAAACATTTAGCCAAATCAAACACTGTTCTGCCAAGCCAGAGACATCTGGGACTCTTTCTATTAAATTAGTACAAAAGATAAATAATAATGATACCCTGGCTCTCTTGTAGCCTTGCACTCTGCCTATTTCCTGCAATGTGGCAATCTTATTCCCTCCAGTTAATACAAAATGTCCCGCAAAAATGCCGCAATAAATAAAGGTTTGTGCCGCAAAATTCGCCATTTCATGCCGCAAAATGTGCCATTTCATGCCGCAAAATCCTGGAAGGTCTGATAAAGGCACTCAGAGAAAGACTGGGATATCCTGAGTATTGAAAAAAACACATGTTAAGAAATTAAATGCTAGTGGTGAACAAAGAGATCACAATGCAATATATCCCTCTGCTGATATTAGAGAATAGAGATGAAGTTGGTACAGATTCAATGTATGAAATGTTATGTTTTAAGTTATACAACCATGTGTTTTAGACTGTTTATTTTTTAGAAATATTGGAACTATGGCTAGTAGCACGTAATGCTATACGTGACAACTGGAAAAATACAACAAAGATTTAAGTGCCCTGAAGACAGCACCAGCAGAATATATATTGGGGATGACTTCATGTATATATATTTGTTGCAATTGAGATTTATGCTGGTCCTAGAAACACATGGATGTAGTGTTGGCACAGTCTCCTTGCCCATATAAACCAGGAGGGGCATGAATAATACCACTGAGGGTTAAGATACATACCCTGCAGTGTGGTACAAAAAGGGTTTGATATATGAATTGTTGTTCCAGGCTGATAATACACATACAAGCATAGGAATGAATTCCAGATGGTGTTTTTGTATATTATGTTGAGCTTTTTTTAGAATAATATTGTTAAGTGTAATGTTTTTTTGATAAAATTAAAATATGTATATTTTTGATAAATCACATGGTTATTCGCTCTTTTTTGAGTAGGGGGTGACCATGACATAATGCATTTGAATCTGTGAACACTCACTCTTAGCGAAGAGGATAGGAAGCTGGTTTGTGGGAATTTGTAGCTTTGGTGTTCAACTGTCCTCACTCACCCAGCCCCTAAAAAGAGGACTTTTTGTAGCTCATGATTACGGAAGAGTGGAAAAGGTGCCAACAGGCACAGAAAGGTAAAAGAAAGTGCAAGTGTGCACAGGAAAGCAGGAAGGAAGGTGCCAGTGGGCACAGAAAAGTAAAGGAAGTGCATGTGTGCATTAGAAAGAAAGGAGGAAGGTGCCAGTGGGCACGGAAAGGTAAAGAAAGTAAAAGTGTACAGGAAAAGGAAAGAAAGGTGCCAGTGGGCACAAGAAAGAAAGTAAAGAAAACAGAGGGGAACAAGAATGGCTGCAGAAAGCCCCTGAAGGAAAAAGTTAAGAGCAGGAAACAAGAGGGGGTTAAAACTGGGAGTGGCTGCAATTAGGAGGAGCAAATAATCTGGCGTTTTCGAAAGCCTCTGATAATAAACCCTTGAAAGAACTGTTTATGAAGAAGAAGGTTCATCCTGAAAAACTGAACTCATGTTTTCTTTTTAGCTCAAGAGAGGCCTGAGCTTGGGGAAGGGAACCCTGAGAGGCCTAAGAGCTGAATTTGTGTTTGAACTTGAGAGAGGCCTGAGCTTGGGGAAGGGAACCCGAAGGTCGAACAGTCCCTTTTGATTGAACTCATCCTTTTGATGCTGATGAACCTACCTCTGATGAGAGGACCACCTGAAACCAATCCTGGTTTCCTATTTTTGTTGAACCACCACTTTTTGCTTTTGAAAGGCTTCCTAAAACATTTTTGTCAAGGGGTGAGGGCAAGCATAAGATTAGACACAGACCGATTTTTATTTTGGAGTTCTAGACTTCAACGGCCCTTAGAAACATCAGTTAAGGGAATCATACCTTTAGTGTTAGGGCCAGTTAGGCATTACACCAACCCAGGAACATTTAAAAAGAAAGGTTTTGAAAACTTATCTTTGAGTCTGTGTCTCTCTAGATACCATGCCTGTCTCACACAGCCCTGTGGTGCCTTATCTGTAAATGTCTCTGTGAGACATTCCATCTGCCAAATGTTCAGGTCTCACAGCATTCCGCGTTAAGTCTAGCACCACCATGTTGTTCTTAATGTGCTATTTGTAATTCCTTGTGACGTCAGAACGTACGTGACATCAGGCGCAAAACGTCTGATGTCACGTATGTTTTCCATATGGAAACAATGTGTTTGTTCCGAAATTAGAGTAGCGAAGAATGTAGCTATGCTTGTACTAACAGTCATCTTGAGCCCCAAACCCCTAAAACTCTAAAGGGTTGGGTACAAGAGCTACCCATATGCTGCAAAACAAATCGCTAATTTGAATTTATACCATTTTGAATTTGCCGAATAACGATCATCAAAGGCTCAACATCTACATGCCCAAATGCACTTCCAAAACTCACTATAATCTACCATCCATAATTGAATACAGACTGTGTATGCTGTGTTACAGTGCACAACCCCAGACAGAAAAATATATACACTACAGAAACAAAATCTCTGTGTACTCCCGGGCTGAGCCCCTGCATTGTAATTGGTATGTTTAAACATTTTTTTTCACAAACACTACATCACCTATTTGGATGAAAATGAACCCTATTTCCAAGCTGCTCTTGGGTTTCGAAAAATGGTGGCTGCTGGTGTATTGTTGCAGTGTCAGTGGCCACACCCCCACATAGGGCCTCATTACACGTTGTGCGGTAGAAATCTCCAATTACCGGCATGGCGCTCTTAACGTGTCTGCCCTCGCAAGAGGGCGCTAATAGTGTACCATTACGAGTACGCAGACACGAGCATAGCGCCATGCCGGTAATGACCCTACCTCCATGCCGCTAAAGACCCCAGAAAGTCACTTACCGCCCTCTCCAAAAGTGCAGATAGCACCTCCGCCCTCACGCTGCATGCAAATAGCGGTCACCGCTATTAGCGGTGACCGTTAAATTGCGGAACCGGAAACAGCGTCATCGCACAGGAACAGGAAAGAGCACGGCGGCCATCTTTAAAAACACAATCCATTGCCATCCTCTGCCCCCTGGACCTGTTAGGAGTAGGCTGCAGTCGCAAATCATCAGGGACACCCTCAACATGCCCAAGGCATTGAAAAAAAGCACCGACAGGCAGCAGAAAGAAAAATTCACCTCAGAGGAGCTGATCATGCTGACCCAGACCCTGGCTGACAATGCCGCCGTTGTCTTTGCAAACCACATGCGGCGGGAGACACTTATAAAAAAAAAAGGCAATCTGGGATGATGTTGCGGTGAAAGTTAGTGCAGTGGGCACCACCACCCGCAATGTGCGTCAGGTGGGATGACCTCAGAATGCGGGTGAGAAGCATCCTTGCCGAAAACCACCAAATAGCCACTGCAGGTGGATCCGGTTCACCCATCAAACTAAAGGAATGGGAGGAGACCTGTGCGAACCTAATCGGAGTGGAATGCATTGAGGGAGTCGGCACTATGGAGCATGGCATGGCAACCACTTCAGATGGAGGTGAGTGTACACATGACAGGATGCTATGTGAATGTACTGGTCCCCCCAATTGTGAGCCCAGAATCATATCATGGATGGACAAACATCCACACATGCATCCATCCCTGCCCATGTCAGTGTCAGACCCAAACACACACACATGCACACATCACCAGAGACAAGTGCCAAACACAACCATGCATGGATGAGGCACTGAACTGACACATCACCTGCATCCCCAACAATGAAGTCCCAATGGCCACAACTGCATTATTGATGTATTCTGCATAAAGTACATAGAAATGTAACCAAGCCATCCCCCTTCTTGTCCCTGACAGGCTCACATACAGATGGTAAGGATGCCGGAAATGCATCCCAGGCACCCCCTGCATGTAAAAGACCAAGGGCACAGGACTCTGAGGACACCCCCACGACATCATGGGGTAAGGGGGGAAGGTTACACATGATGAGTGTCAAGCATTGGAGGAGTGCCACTGCCAGGATAGAAGTAGCCACACCACTAACTACAGCCCCACCACTGGAGGTGAACCCACAACCACCAATCCCAGCCACGGAGGGCCCACCATTAGCTGCGCCAAGCTCTGCAGGAGAGGCAGCAGCCACTGCCCCACTATCTGATGTTGAGGACACAACAGATGTCACAATGGAGATGCACATCCCAACCCCCCCTGGAAACCCTGAGCCATCACCACTCCAGACACCTGGGTCTGATGCCACTGGCGAGGACAACATTCTAGGCTCAATGTCCCCCACGGTGGCTTCACCTGCTGACATGGATGCATCTGAGGGCACAGCAGCCACTCCACCAGCACCCAGCACTGCCCTCGACCTGGCCACCATCAGCCAGCATCAACAAGAACTAACTGTGCTGGTTGGCCAGCATGTGGAGGAGGCTGCCCATCTCAGGGAGGAGATTGTGGAGACGGCAAGGCACTCCAGGGAGAGGATGGAGGCCTGTTCAGACAGGCTGTGTGAGGAGATAGGCAGATTTAGGGAGGTCCTCACTCGAATAGCAGACACAATGGACCGACACTTCACACCACCAGGACAGTAAGCCACGTTGTCATCCGCCGGTTCAATGCAGACAAGCCCCCTCCGCCGCTCCACACGCACCACCAGGCGCATGTCTAGCCAGCCTCCAAATGCTGCTGCAGACAATGGCCAATAGGGAGTTTATGGCGAAGCTTCTGCGTGCATGGCCCGACGCAAACATAGTGGCAGACACATGAGGAACTGTTGTGGGGGTGCAGGAAAGGGTGTTATGGGTCTGTTGTGGGGGGTGGTTGGAAGGGTGTTATGGGTCTGTTGTGGGGGGTGGGTGTAATGGTGTTATGGGTCTGTTGTGGGGGAAGGGTGTTATGGGTCTGTTGTGGGGGGTGGTTGGAAGGGTGTTATGGGTCTGTTGTGGGGGGTGGGTGTAATGGTGTTATGGGTCTGTTGTGGGGGAAGGGTGTTCTGGGTCTGTTGTGGGGGGTGGGTGGAAGGGTGGTGGGATGTTTGGGACATGCACTTTTTCATCTTTCCGTTACTTAATACACTGGTGTCTGATCAAAACACAGGCTTGGACATCTTCATTGTGTTTGTGTACTTTATTGGCGACATGGTCCATTGCGTGCTTCCAAACATACACCAGTGCATTCATACCCATATCCACGTGACAGTAAAAAACCACGTTACTCAGAATATTTGGTTGATCAGATGTTGTCTCACAGCACGTCCCTCTTGACCATCCCCTCTTGCATGTCCTGCATCCCCTTCACCTCCGTCCTCATCAACATCATCCTCCTCATCAGGTGCTTCCATTTCAACGTCAGAGGGCAGTGGCACATTCCATCTGATACACATATTGTGCAGCATGAGATATGCCATGGTGATCTTGGCCACCTTCTCATGGCCATACAGGAGAGCGCCACCAGAGCTGCTCATGCACCTAAACCGTGTCTTCAAAAGGCCAAAAGTCTGCTCAATCACGTTGCGTGTGCAGTGTACAGTTCACGATTGTATTCCTCCTCGTGCCTGTTCTGTAGGTGTAAGGAGCCACCTCTTCAGGGGATAGCCAGCATCACCTGTATGGAGGGACAAATGGGGACCTGTTACTGTTCAGCTCAAGTGCGGCCATTTCATTTCAGGCTTTTTAAATTTGCATTGTGATTAAAGTGTACAATTAGCAGCATACATGCAGACTGTCTGTGTGACTGGATTGTGCAAAGGCAAGGGCGACCCTGCGAGTACACATGCCCCGTCAATGCCTACAACAGTTATGGACATGTCCTGGCTGAAGCCGTGTGTTAGGGGTTCCTTGGTCCTAGGCAGATTTGGTATCACACTGCTGGTGTACTGCCATTCCAACATTGATGTTGCCATGCTAAGAGGCATCACTTGAGTTGTGCTATAAGTGTGTGGTGTAATGCTATGGCTAGGGGTGATCCCTTCGCATGCATTCCAGGCCATAATGCATTATTGCTGTTGTGCTGCGCTCATTTTGTAGGACTATGTTGGTGGCATGTATGAGATTTGTGTATTTTGAGGTGTGGAATGTTGTGCAATGTGGATTTGGATGGATGTTTGATTTTTCTAGACCTGGATTGTCATCTATGTTATGCAGCTCACACTTGCATGTCCAATCATCTCTAGTACGCTTTGGGCCTACCCAGATGGATGTTGGCGTACATCTGTATGTGCATTTGTCCAACGGACAACAAGCTACACCCAATCGGAGTATGTATCTCCCCCGCCCCCAATCACACTGCCATGTGCTTGCCCTGCTACTCACCAAGTAGCCATGAACGTTGTCCGGCTTGTTGCTCCATGTAGCGTGGGATAGTTGAGTTCCGCAGGACCATGGAATCATGGGTTGATCCAGGAAATCGGGCACAGCAATGAGTGATTATCTTGTTGGCATCACATACCATTTGGACATTGATGGAGTGGAATTGCTTCCTGTTTCGGCAAACTACTTCATTGTGATGTGGGACCACCAATTCCACATGGGTACAGTCGATTGCCCGATGCAACTTGGGATGCCTGCCAGTGCATAGAAGCTAACTTTGGTGTTTGCAAGCTCCTGGGCAGTCCGTGGCATGAATGTGTGTTCAGGTGCATGCTTCAGGAGGGCATCGAGTACCTGGGTCAGCGTGCGTGAGAATACTGGTTGTGAGATGCCATGCATCTGCCCCACCGTATGCTGGTAAGTGCCTGTGGCCAGGAAGTGGAGCACAGTCACCACCTTGAGTAGAGGGGGGATGGCAGTTCGGATGTCTATGCGGCTCACAATGTCGTTGTGTATCATGTCTACAATGCTGGTTATGGTATCCCGGTCCAGACGGCACAGGGTGTGTATCTGCTCCGGGGTTAGGTTAAATGGATTGGCTCTGATCCTGGGGATTGGTGGGTGCCTCTGTGGTATGATTAGGTGCCGTGGTGGTGCTTGCTGTGCCTGTCTTGCCCTCCTCCTCCTCCTGCGTCTCCTCTGTGCTGCCTGCTGCTGCTGCGCTGCGCTGCAATCATGTCCTCCAGCCCATGTAATGCTGCTAGTATTGGAACCGTACTTAGCGGTGCTGCAAATAGCGGTGAGCCAGGTCATAATTTGGATGGGGATTTAACGTTACCGGTATTCCATTACTGGTAACGTTAAATCCCTACCACCTACCGTGTTATGAGGCTCATAGTCCTTGCATATTATGGTAAATCCATACACAGCAGTGTCCCAAAATACATTGGTCCATCCTTTGAAGACAAATTAACACAACTCAGTGTTTCATTCTATACATCAATTTCGGTAATCATAGCCTAAGTAGCAAAGTTCAATATCAAAGTCTGTCACTAGACCCCACTGTTTTGCTGAACTAGCTAATTATTACATAAGCGTATAATGCCTTGTCATTATAGAAAGGCCCCCATTTAGTGGTCTGAATTCAAACCTATAGTCACAGTCCTATACTTACAAATGACCTTTGCCTCAGCCTGTCTCAGTGTCTTCCCTCTATCCCCACCTCTGGGGTCTTTGGTTACAGTTTTTAAGCCTATAAAGCGAATGTCAGCCTTATTATCCATTTGATGGCATTGCTGCCAATGAGTCGATAAAGGCAATTTGAGATCTTCCTTATTCAGAGCACTCAAATGTTCTCTGATGCGGATTCTCAACTCCCATATTGTGCTACCAACATGGTTCAATCCGCACACATACACTATGGTGTACACCACATATTTGGTTCTGCAATTTATGAACTCCCTAAATCTCAGATCTTCTTTTATGTTGATTTTAATACTTTTGCATTCATGTGTACATGGACACATATTGCATGTTCCACATTTGTAGAAGGCCTTCAAATCTGCATGTAACTAAGTCCTTGATGGCTTATGTGGCTCTAAAAATGACAGACTCAACTGGTTTCTAAGGGTAGATGCTTTTCATATATACAGTTGTAGCTCTTTCTTTTATGTATGTTTGTAAATCAGAGTCTAAAGTCAGTATATGCCAATGGTTATGAAATATCTTATACAGTTTGTTGTTCTCTGCTGAATATTGTGTGATCATTCTCACTGTATGTAGCTGCAGTGCCTTCTTTGGTTTGGGTTGTAATAGGTTTTTCCTATCCAGACTAGTACTCTTCCTTTTAGCATGTGTAAGTATATCGTGCGTATACCCTTGTTGTCTAAATCTTTGTTCAAGAACCCAACACTCTTTCAAATTCAATAGTTTCCTTACAATTCCTTTTGGCCCTAATGTATTCTCCAAGTGGAATATCTACACTTGGTTTATGGCAACTACTAGCCAAAAGTACTGAAATGGCCTCTGTGGGTTTTCTAAATGTTGTAGACAAGATCCTACCCTCTTTGACACCTAAGTGGATGTCCAAAAAGTCAATTTCTGTGGTGTTCACTGTACCAGTGAATCGTATGCCAAACACATTTTTGTTCAAATATCTCACACAATCCCTTAGGTTGGTTTCATTCCCCTGCCAGATCAGAAAAACATTGTCAATGTACCTGACCCATAGCTTTATACGAGATGCAAATACATGTTCAGAGTATAAATATTTGTCTTAAAAAACCCCCATGAAAAGGTTCGCCAATGAGGGTTCATAATTCGATTCCCGTGGCGACCCCCCGTGTTTGTCTATACAGGTTGTTGTTGAATAAGAAAACATTATGAAGTAATTTAAATTTAACCAAGTCTTTCAACATAACAATGTGAAGGAAGTATGATGGAGATCTCTCAGCAATCATATAATCAATGGTCTTTAGTGCCAGTTGGTGTTGCATAGACGCATATCGCGCCTTCACATCTAGAGTGGCCATACAATAATCCTCTGCCCACTCAAATTGATACAAAGGTTGTAATAAATGCATTGTATCCCTTGGATACGCCTGCAGTTTGGGATCTTTTTTTTTTTCCAGAGATTATGGCATCAATGTACTTTGAATATTTTTCAGTTAACCAGTCCATGCCACTGACTATGGGCCATCCCTCTGGCATTTTGTCAACATTTTTATGAATCTTCGGCAGTAAATATATTGTTGGTATTTTCAGACTTACTAGTGTTAAGATGAGGATAAGAAGTACTTAAGTTCCAAAACTGCAGACATCGTCAGTAAGGATTAGCTTAGGTCTCTAGGCCCAGTAGGCTCAGGATCCACGTCTGATCATGCCCGTCCCACTCGGGGTGACCTAAGCAAAATAAAAAGGTGATGGCTGTAAGGTTTTGAATTAATCATAACCACAGGTACAGCTATGCGCAACCTTCCAGACCATTGGTTTTCGGCCTGCAAAGCCATCACAGAAGGGGAGAGAACTCTGCAAATCAGGCTTGGTCCCACCCCAAAAGGGGCAGTGCAACCCAAACTGCTAGGTCACATCCCTTCAGCACGAAACCACAAGCATCCCCAGACATGTTTCAGCTTTGTTGGGCATCATCAGTGAGGAGTAGTTTGGGTCTATAAACCCAGCTGGCTCAGGACCCATGTCTGCGCTTACCAGTACCAGTCGGGGTGACTTAAGCAAAACAAAAAAGGTGATGGCTGGAAGGTTTTGAATTAATCATAACCACGAGCACAGCTCTGGGTAACCCTCCAGACCATTGCTTTTCAGCCTGCCAAGCCATTACAGAAGCAGAATTACCATAGGCAAATGAGGTTTGGTCCCACCCCAAAAGGGGCATTCCAGCCCAAACTACTAGGTCACATCCCTTCTGAATGAGACCACAAGCATCCCCAGACATGTTTTGGCCTTGTTGGGCGTCATCAGTGAGTAGCTTGGGTCTCTATATGAGAGAATCCTAACAGAAAGATATCAAGAGGTAACCAAGGACTGTGAGTAAAACATATCCCGGAGTAAGAGGAAGCCTGGCAGGAGAGTACACCAGGTGGTGATTTGTATACTCATCCTATTGCTATAAAGGAACTCAGAGACCTGTTATTAAGTGAAGAGAAATCCAGGGGAAGGGAATTACCCTCTGGAGTTGTGAGCCATATTTATTTTGGAACTTTTGTATTGGAGTTAACATTTCTTCTTTTGAACATGTATACACTTATAGCCAAATACATTTCCCTTTCACTTTAGAGTTGATTCTAGAGTGTGAGGGACATAACAGTGCCTTGGAACAAGAATTATTGTTTTGGACATTCTGACAAAGGACCGACTCATCAGTTTTGTTTTGGTAGAGAAAATACCTCTTAGAGCAGGGACACAGAGGTGTTTTTCCAACCCATGTTGTTTAATAAAACTCTATAGCCAATAACATGAATCCACTGTGTCCGAGTTTGATTCTTGACCGTTCACAGTGGGCATGCCTTATTGGATTAGAAGAAAGAGACATCAGTCGCATAATCCCAGGTTACCTAAAGAAAATAATCTTCTTCCTCAGGAAACCAGCTTCTTGCAATCCATGTGCAGGGCATATTGGGTAAAGCATTGTCTTAGATCTAGAAGCTTGGACTACCAGGATCTCAATAGAACACAGGATCCCCAATGGCAAGTATGTGCTTCCTAGCAAACTTATTGCAAACAGGTAATGCAGATCAAGTCTTCACTTAGAGCAAACTACAGTTCCGGCAATACCCACTGTTAGGGAGATTTTCTTTTTGTCTTCTCTGTTCTGAGCATCCCTGCACTACTGCTGGACCAGCTGGAATGTCTTCATTGGCTTGGAAGTAGTAAGAACATTTTTATCTCACTCACCTCCTGCATTTACCTTTGGTCTGGGCACACTGGGCCCTTCTTTTAAGGTTCCAGTGAGGGAGGACGTCTCCCTTTTGTTTTGGCTTCCATGCATTTCTAAGGAGACGCTACCATCTTATGCAGGTGTGCTGCCACTGACCCGTAGGGTCCCTTTTGCAATGTCATATTGGGTTCGCCTGTAGCCCATTTTATGGTTATAAGGGGACACGCTGGACCGAAGCATCAAGTCGACAACTGGAGCTGAAGAGATCTGAAGATGATGTCAGAGGGACACTAGAGGACTGCTGAAGAAACCAGCATTGACTCAGCTAATACCACTATGCCATTAACCTTGACTTAATCAACAGGAAAGACCTATGCACGCTGCCTTCCTCCCTAAAACTGGTGGGATCAACTAGTCACCTATCCTACTCGTGGCACATCACCTGTGTCCAGTCATCAAAGGCGTGCATTGTTTCCTTTGCAAGGCCCTAATTGAGCTGTTTATCATTACAAGGACTTTCAGCTGGCCAAATACTTGGAACACTTCGTGGGCATCCTCAAGGCTTTTCTGGGACTCTGGAAATATGCTGTGGTGCCCTTCACCAGGAGAGGAGCCTGCAGGAAAACCAAAGTTCTACTGCAGAGTTGCAAAGCGTCTCCTGACTCTGTCCGGGCTCAATGCAAGATGTGGATTTGTGAAGATCTCATTGAGGGTATTTCCTTCGTTGTGAAACTGAAGCTGGGTGCCCCCCATATTCTGAGGTCTTCAGAGGTGCCTATAGATGACCAGTGGTGAACGCCCAAGAGCCTGTGACCTGATGACCCTGCACAGAGATCACAACAGGGAGGCATGTCATCCCAAAGACTTTAATGTCATCTGGGATCGTCCTGGATTTTCTAGCGGTTCAGGGGCCATTGATCCCTAGCATCTCTTGAACTGTCCTCCCTCTGCATTACGCACAAAGTCCTGCTTAACCTAGCACTAACAGGGCTGGCCAGGGCAGTGGTACTGGGTCAGTAATTCTGTGGATCATCTTTGTGAACCCCAAGGGTGGTAGCTGCTCCTCCTTTCACTGGAACCCGACTCAGTACCCTAAAGTCGCTATTTTGCATGTTGCGTTCACCCTGCACTAACTAACATCAGTATGTTTCCTGACCTCATGGTTTTATGTTTGTGAAAAACAGCCGTCCGAATGACTGGGTGGCTATCAAATGCGGCATGCCGGGTGAACCGCTAAATAGCCGGTCAGGTGTAGGGGCCAGTGATAGTGGCTAAATCCCGGCCAAGTATCTAGATAATACATCTCTTACATGATACTATGGATAGATCTAATGGACACAAACATAAAACCCTGGTCTCTTACAAACTGTGCATATCAGGCATGTTGCATGCATATGCACCATGTTTCTCTGACTCAAACCTACATCTCTGGACTAAATACGTCACGCTCAGGAGACCAACAACGGGAGTGTGTTATTTAGCCAGTGCACAGTGTTTCAATTTTACATTTATATCCCACCGCCACAACCAAGCATCCTTGCACACCGACGGCACCCTATATGGCAGTTACATCTAGCACCTCACAATGCTAGCACCCACCTCGGGCATGCACAGACATCCATCTCACCCCCGTGCTTTAAGGTCACTAATCACAAGGGGCCACTCTTTTGCCGCGACCAACATCAACACGTTGTCATTGCACTCCTTTTTGATCCTTGTTAGACTATCATCGCCAAGGCAACACTGTGGACCATCTCTCAAGCCTTGAAGGCCCTCTATAAACTAGTGATAGCGTTAGAGTCCCCCCTACACCGTGCTCAATAACAAACACACGGTAAGCCCTTAATGTGTCTTTCATTAATTATAGCAATAATAGCTTTAAAAAGTATGTACAATACACCCGAATACAGACCATGTGACTGACACACCACATCACTTTTTGATTACTCCACAGATAGACACAGGATCCATCATTTATTGAATCTCCATCTGTCTTTCTCCCGTCCTTATGAAGGCCGCCCAAACTTAGGCATTTCCCACCTGCTAAAGTGGCCGAAACACATATGTGTCAATGACTCTCATATAGTGCTGAATGTTCATACGGTTAATTTAGCTGTTTTTTTATTTATTTTATATTTGCGTTTGGTTCAATTACATAAAATACATTTATGTAGAACCTTTGCAAAGTATAAAAATCCACATACATACAAATCTTCATTAAAATCCAGAAATTATAAATGCTTTACAAATTTGAATTTTAAAAATACACAGTATAAAATATAAGTGTGCAGTATAAATATACCAGTCATCATCAGGATATTCCACATATATACATATTTCATTACGATTCCAAATTATCAATTTAACATTGAGTTTTACCATTGGTATGTTTAGTCCAGTAATGTAGCAAATCATCTATCAAATAATACCAACTCCTTTTCAATATGCTTACAGAAATTCACCAACTCATAGATTAAGCGTTTGTGAGCACCTTGCATCATCCTAGACCATAAAAACTCAAGACAATCCTCATATTCAATATTGACAAATTTCCTCAGTCTAGTTGTCCTTATCTTCTTAAAGTGTGGACAATAAAGTATAAGGTGCTTCAGTGTTTCATATGGTTCATTACATTCATCAAAACGACATCCCACAGAATTTTTGATTTCATTCGATTTCCAGTTCTTGGTTCTTTCTCTTGTGTGATAAAGGTTAAATCTAAATCGAATATATGCTTTTCTTGTAAATTCACAAGGGAATAATTTAATGTGCTCGTATCGAGGGATACGCTGCTTGACGAATGCACCATATTCTTTATATGATTTATAGGTCATAATACTCTGTCGTTAAACACCAATCTAGTTCAAAAAGATTTTTTTGTTTTTGGCATAGCAGGGACGATGGTATGCATCATCAACAGTGATATTCGCTTCACTCAATATTTGTTGCATTTTCAAATGGTAATTGTACAAAGAGATAGAGGCAAGAGTACCCAAAATCTTATTCATGTCCACATACAACGAATTTGTAGGTGTATAATGCGTTCTTACATAATTGGATATCTGCCTCCATTTCCATTTGGTGGATAGTGCCACCAACCCCAGTTCATGTCGGATAATAGCGTTTGGAATAGACATTGGTAAGAACATAGCAGATTTCAGAAATGATCCCTGTAAACAATCCGGCATAATGGTCAAGTCACACAAACAAATATCCAATGCATAAAGCATAACACTTTCAGTTTTTAGTGTCATAAATTCTATTAAAGGTGTTAATGAAAATGTACAATACCGGGTATAAATCCTTTTCATTTGAGATAAAAGTGGTCTAGTCTTACTTTTAATGATTTCAGTCCATGAATTGATAGCATTTCGGGCTGAAAGATGATACCCTAGGTAAATAGCATTATTAATGCAAGCTATTTGTGTGTCCATAATATGCCATCTGAATTTACTATTTTTGTATTTCACTCCAATTTTCATGATGGCAGTTTTTGCCGGGTTTGGAGTCAAGTTATGAGCTTTTGCAAATTCCTCAAAGAGTGATAATTTCGTTTGCAGCCCTGCCGGAGTAGAGTCAAACAAAATGATGTTGTCTGCAAAAACTTTAACAGAGAACAAGTTCTTATTTCCCCAATTCTTAGCTAGATCCGACAGATATAGGTTGAACAGGGTGGCCGCAAGGTTACAACCCTGTTTCAAACCTAATGCTGTGACAATTGGGGCGGTAGTGCCCGCCTCTGTTGATATTTTCATTCTATACGATGTATTCGTATACAATTTGATAATCCAGTACAACAAACCACTTGGAATGCCAAGCTCCAACATTTTTGCCCACAACAAGTTGCGGACAACATTGTTAAATGCTGAACTCATATTGATCATTGCAACTCTGGGTTAGCATTCTTATTCTTTGCCCCTGCAATGACATGTGCCAGGATAACTGCATTTACGGTTGTGCTCATGCACTTCCTGAAACCAGTTTGGAATTTTGAGTATAGTCCTTTTGTCTCGATACATTTCTCAAAGTCGTGTAGAAGTAAGATCGCAAAGATTTTTGCCTCAGTATCAATTAAGGAAATCGGGCGGTAGTTTTCGGGTAAAAGGGATAGATCATCCCTTTTAAATATCGGCACTATATTTGCCGTTAACCAAGATGGTGGAATATCCCCAGAATTAAAAATATGTTCAAATTTGGTATTTATGATATCAGCCCACATTACAGGATCCCAGTTGTAAAGACAAAGGGGAAGTCCATCGGGCCCTGCGGCCTTAGAATATGACAACCGAGAGATTGCCCAAGTAATGTCACTGAGACTCCACTTCAACCGGGGGATATTGCTGTGGTCAAATAATACATTTGGAGCAAGTTGAAATTTATAAGGCAGTTCATATTTAGCCATTATATAAGCTTGCCATGTCTGATCAGGAATACAGTTTGGCATGGGTAGCGCCACAAATTTATTATCTGCTTTCAAGGTATGCCAAATTACGCGTGTGTCATGTGATGCGATGGCACGTATTTACGCACAGTTCTCCTCGTTATATCTTGAAATGCGGGCGAACCTTAGGTTTTGTTTATAAGCAGACAAGATTTGGCTCCGCCTTGCCCTGAAACCCTCACTGCTTAAGTTACTTTGCTTCAATTGTCTTAGTGACTTATTTCTTTCCCTTTTTAGTAGTTTACATTTGTGGTCATATATATGAATATGTTCCGCACTGCTTTGGTTTTTACGAAACTTCACCAGTACTGTATTGATCATTTCTGAGTACTGGGTTCCAGATATTTTTGGAGGCTTATCCCCATCGTAGCCAATCCTCCCCAGTTCTAACGATATTTGTTTTACGATCTGCTTACACAACCCATGGTTCCACCTAATGGATTGCTGCGGGCGATCAATTTCAACTGCTGCAAGTGTTCCATTTGCTCCAAGCTGTTGGCACTTCAATTTCAAAAATGTGGAAAGTTGCGCATGATCACCGATCAAAATCTGATCTATTTCTAGTGGGGCCATATGCATTAAAAGGTTGCGAGAGACATAGATAAAGTCTATCATTGAATTCTTTGTTCCTCTTTCCCATGTTATGTTAGATTTCATATCATTAGTCACGAGCAGATCCATATCCCAATCCGTGAGGAATTCCCTAAACTTAGCTCCTCTAATACGTGATAAAGTTGAGGAATTAGATAGACCCATCTCATTCACATTTCTGCAATCACAATTAAAATCCCCACCTAGAATGATTTCACATGCCTGATACCTGCCAGAGATTGTTTCTAAGCATGCATCCAGATCATCTAACATCTCTTCTATTGTTGAGTTAGCGGGATTCCAATATAAGGAAATGATGATTAATGACGGATATCTAATTGATGCTATATTAAGGGAAATCCCCAGTAAGTGGCAGAATCCCAAACCAGTTTCGATTGAGCTTTAAGTGAGGTATTAAGTGCAATCGCTAAGCCCCCGAAGGGCCGACCTTGAAGGGGCCTTTTTGCTGGAGAGCTAAAAGTAGAATAGCCAGCAAGCAAAAGTGATTCGGTTTTCATAGATTTTTGGACTATAATCATCATTGGTTGGTCATCACAAGTTAGTGCAGAGTAGGGGTGTCACGGTATTAGTTTTATGGCGGTACGATAACCTTCTTGCCAAATGACGGTATATCATGGTTATCGCGGTATAGCAGGTGGAGTTAACCAATCTTAGCAAATATTTTCTAAAAGGTCATACATTGACAGATTTATTATCACAAACAAAACCAGGCACCCAGGGCCAGAAGTGGGCTTTTCAACATACTTTGCACTGAAATGCCACCTCTTGCTTCCACCAAACACAAACACACGTGTGGAGAGGAGGAGGAGGAGGAAGGGGGGGGGGGCTGCTGCGACTGGTAAAGCAAACTGGGTAGCTTTTCTTAAGTGGTCATTTAGGCTTTTAGCTCCCCACTGGCTACTGGTGAAGATGAACATGTTGCCATCTTTATAACCTGCATGCCACAGATAAATGGGTGCTGATGGTAGTATACGCTTGCGTGCATACACACGCACGCTCTCTTTACGTTACAGCCTTTAGTTTACTTGCGGGCAAAAAGGTGTTCAGTAATCACGGACATCTTACCCTTGGATATGGCAGCAGGGAATAACCAAATTCAATGATGGAACCCGGGAAATCCCCCATTGTCATATGTTTAGCAAACATTATCCATTATAAATATATAAACCCCAAAGCCACCAACCCAAAGTAAACCCTTTTTCCTTCTTGGCACTGTATTTATTCTTCCTATTGCTAACATACTGATTTTGTGTCTGGTCAGACTCGTGTGGTTTATGGAATAGCATTAAAAACTGCTCCAACTGAAACTACTTGGCAGATGGCACATCCAATAGTGCAAGACCAAGACTGCGCAGCAATTGCTTACTGCAGCCTTTCCAAATCAGATTGAAAAGCACAGTATAAACGGTATACCGGTATAAGCAATGTGACGGTTATTATTGTTCAATTAAGTGGTTCACGGTATCTTTAACGATATACCGTTATACCGTTACATCCCTAGTGCAGAGTGCCGTTTCATTAAATTCACATAACCACAGGAGTTCCACAATGTAATTTCTAGTTCTTTATCGTTAGAGGGCTATGTTACAGGTGTTTTGGATGATGGAGATATTTTGGAGCACTGAATAGCCGAAAGCATCGGTTCCAGCCAAGGAAAACCTTTTGCATTTGCTACTGGTTTCAATAGCTCAGCTATATCCGATTCAGAACCCGTTTCAGTTTTCGTACTAGGTCTACTCGATTCCAGAAGCTTTTCGTCAGACACTCTTGGGAGTTCTAGGAATTCAACAGCATCCACCTCAGATTCAAAGGTAAATAATACCAGTCCCTCATTTTTTATTTTCTCACGGCAAAACCAGATTAATTTTATTACGGCCTCAGAGCTAAGATAACAAACAGCCCTGAAGTTGTTCAATCTTGCCATAGAGACCCTAATGATATCCTTGGCAATTGGGGAATTTTTGAGAACAAAGAAAATACAAATGAGCGATTAATGTGCCTATCCGCCAATTCAACTGCATCCCCTTCAAATCCAATAATGTACTGTCTTTTGGCATCAAGTTGTGAAGACCTGTTTGGATTCAGATTTATTGCTGGGGCGCTAGGAGTTCCCACTTTCAAAGAAGTTGTTATAGATGCATGATGAAGTTGACTTGGTGGGATCCCACCAATACAATTTACATTTTGACGTTCCTCGTCAGCAGTTTTGCTCAGCCATTCAGGAACTTCATGATTCCTATGCAAGAGATCGTTATTATTGCTTGTTTGTGGTAGTGATCTACTTAGCGGAGGGCCATGGATAGACATACGGTTAAAGTCATGTACAATTCCGATCGGATCGACCTTGTTGGTACGGTTAGACTTAGGACACCCCATGGAACTATAATAGGTGTCTCAAGCAATTCGTTTTTTTTGCCCATGCCATTTACCGCAACTATAGACATGTTTTTGTTCCACGCTCCTTCGCTGGTATCAATGTTCCCTGCACTTTCTGCCTTCGTTGATTTACCCATCCCATTCGCCACAACTACAGACTTATTTTTACTCTGCACACATTTATTAATTACAATGGGTTCTAAGCTCATAACATTCTTGCATGCTTCGCTGTAGGATTTCCTTATGGCTATGTTTACGTGAGCACTACCACTAGAGTCAAAATGATTAGTATCTCTTTTCGTCGTACAACTTTACCCTACAATCGGATAGTAACTGGTTAAATTAGATTTTGCTTCAACACTTATAATAGATTCACTTGGAGATATTTCAATACCCTTCTCCTGTGTTTCCTGAACCTTTAAGGACATCATGCGTATTTTTGTCTTAGTTACAGATTTGCAGTTTGTTACTTTATCAGATACCATCTTCCCCAAGTTTGTACTGCCAGGTTTAGGATTTACAGACTTGGGACAAGCTTCAGCATTCATTAGCAAATTCTTTAGAGAACCCCTTCGTATCAATTCCACCGATGTAATATAGGCAGGTGTAAGTGCGTCTTGACTTTCTTATAGACAGCTGTTCTACACCAATATGCTCCTCATCAGTTGTTTCTAAACTAGGTGCTGTTTTAAGATCTTTTACTGTCCGCTTTTGTTCAGAGATAAGGCTTCCTTCCTTCGCTTAGCATATCTCTTAACGGCGCGCAAATGCATCTTTTTGGCTCGCCGAGACATGAAGGAGGAGGTTTCCCCGGATGGGGAATTCTGATTCTCCATCTTTTTTTGCTGTTCAGTTTCTTCAACCAATACAGATGGGCTGTCAGGAGTAACTAATGATGGTTCCATTTTCGATAAGTGAGTTGCAATTGTGATATTCAATGCCTCCACTGATGCTTTGATCTCTTTCAAATCAGTATCACATTTGCACTTCTCAGTCTGAAATGGTAATTCCTGACTGTCCAATTGCAAGGTTTGCGTGCATTTGTCATAGCTCCCTACACCTACCTCAAAAGTTCCTTGCCCCCTGATTTCACATTGTATAGATCTCAGGGTATCTACTGCAGTGATGAACCCCTCAATTTTATCCATTTTGGAACATAAATAATGCAGAATAGCGTTTGTTTCCTTTAATTCCAAGTGGGTAAATTCATGGCCCTTATCAAGGAGGTCTAATATTTTGGTAATGACCGGAAGAGCGGTCGGAGATTGATGTTCACATCCGCACGCATCATTCATACCCCCTTCAAGGTCATCATGTAGCAACTTACTTTGGTCTATAACCCGATCGGGAGTGAATAAAAGTGTGTGCGTAGTTGCTCCCAAAACTCCCTCATCTGGTACATCTTTGTGGAGCTTCATGGGATAACTACTACTAGATATTTTTGAACTGCCCCTCTTGGCTGGTCCATAGACTAGTGGGGTCATCATGCTAATAGACCGATTAACTTGTTCGTCTAATGCGGTCATCTTCCTCATAGTGATATTAAGTTGTTCTTTACTAGGAGAACAGCAAGGCGATGGATTCATACAGTCACTCAAGTTGTCATCCATACAGTCCCTTTCCTCCTCTGTTAAAGGGACATATGGGCAAGCAGGAGAAACCGCGTGGACTTGAGCTAAATGAGTAGCATGAGTGACAGTATCTAGGGAACTCGCAGGTTTAGCGGTGATACCCCCAACTGAAACATCTAATGATGGCGGTTCATGATATGAGGTACGACCTTTGCACACAAGAGAATCAATGTTAGAAGCTGTAAGAACATTCGTTATAACCCCAGTGCAATCCTTACTCCGGAGGCCGTTGGCCATTGTTAAATGGATAGAATAACAGTAAAGTAGGATATACGAGCATAGCTCTCAACTCACACGCTTTTGGCGGGTGTCACCCGCCTTGTAAAGGGCTGACTCACCCGACAAGCCTCCTGCACGCCCATTCATTCCATTGGGCATCTCACCCACCAAAAACTAAATCCGGTGATTTCACTTGCCTTTGCCATAGAAATGGTTGAGAGCTATGATACGAGTAAGGCAAAAGTCAACAACTTACTTTTGTGTGTAAACAGCTTCAAAAATGTGAAGACTTCCACTGCGCGCTCAGCAAGTTTCACTACACCACACTATTCAAGTAAACTTGCCCTGCAGTTTATGGATAAGTACCACCCTAGCACCCCAGGCTGACCAGCGAACAGCCAACAGTACTTTCCTGGAACTTAGCCGGTGCGCAGCACCAGTGCGCTGGGCCGGCTGTTAATAAGGAAGTGAAGTAGGCGTCACGGCCATAGGGAGCGGGTCGCCAAACACGGAAACACCTTAAAGCAAAAAAAACAGGTATTGTAATTGCAGCGGCCTCGGCTAGCACATGTACCACGTCAGAGTACACACACAATATGCTTAGTGGTCCACTCTATGTCCACTCTATGGACATACAATATCTTAATAGTCCACTCTATGGACATACAATATCAATCACAGTCGTTAAGTCCAGGACTAATTAAAGGAAGTACCCGTTCACTCCTCTTCCTCCTCGTCCCTTGTCAGAGGTCAGGCAATCCGTGAGCAGCAGTAAAGGACGTCCTCCGGTCAGAACGGACTAACTATGCCTATGCTGCTCTGGGGTCCGTGGAAGTAGAAGCGATGTCAGAAAGTGCTCAGAGCTCCTCCACAGTTACCACAGCCAACAGCCAACAGTACTTTCCTGGTACTTAGCCGGTGCTTTAGCTGTTTGAATCAGCCAATGAAATAACATTTGGCTCCCAATAGATGAAATGGGACCCCTTCATTCTGTACAACATGTTATGTAAAAAGTTTTTGGTTTTGCACATGTGCATTTGTGTTGCCGATCTACAATATTAGATTTGTTTGTGCTGTGAAGACGTCAAATTTATACCATTGTTTAAGACTATGATGACTTTTCTGTTATGCGATGTGTTATGTTATGTTCAATTCCTTTTGCAATTTTGTCACAAGTAAAATTTACTAAATTCTCTATAGTCACTGGAGTTTTTCATATATTCGGGACGCCCTGATCCTTTGTGTTTATTATCAATTGACCTACTTGGACAGATCAGGGAATTGCCAGGAGCCCTAGAATTTATTCTACCCCATGTACAGACTGGAAAACCCTGCTAACACGTGGTGGCAGTGGTGAGGATACAGTTGTGTGGACTCAGTGATGCACTACAGTTCTAGTAACAAAAAAACCTAGATCATGCTGCACTAGGCCAAGTTACTTCTTTTAAGAAAAGGTAATATGCCAGTAGAATATGGAAAACTTAACAGTGGAGGCACTTTCTCCTCCTAAAATTGAAAGATGTAAAGAATTATGTAAAGAAAAGGGTTGGGGCGTGGCTAGGCGCGCCATCATGTTGATGGCTGCCTAAGTGTCTCTGACGACGAGAGGGCAAAAGACATGTTTTATCCCTCTTCCAGCACCCTAGTTTGTGCGGTTTCTGAGGGACGATGACCGGGAGCTCTGCGGCTGCTACTGGGTGAAATTGCTGCTTGAAAGGTGCCGGCGTTCAGAAGATTGAGCTGGGCTGAAGGCGGCTGGCCGGGCGAGAACATGGCAGCCTGGGACTGAACCAGACCTGATGGGGGAGGTATGCCAGCCCCGCGGCTCTGACTGGGGATCGAAGTCAGAGTCACCTTCAGTGCACCCTGTGGCGTGGGCCCTCTGTCCCCGCGGGGCTGACGTTATTATGGCGAAGGGGCTGTGAGGGGTGCTGGGGACCACAGCACCGACCAGACACCTGCCTCGGTGGGGGAGACTGGAGCCTGCGGCAGTTGCCGGACTGGGGGCACAACAAGGAGAAGTGCGTCAGCCAGCAGAGCGGCACTGACAAGACACCTGCCATGGTGGGGGAAACGGGAGCCTGCGGCAGGCGCTGGACTATGGGCAAAACGAGGAGGAGTGCAGCAGCCAGCAGAGCGGTGAGTTGGGGGCAGCCATGTGGGCACTAACCTGCTCAAACTAACGCTGTGTGGGCTGGGACTCTTGTTGTGGCTCCCTGTCCCTCTCCCTCGTGGGACCAGAAGGGAGTTTGTGGCTCCATTAAAGCAACTTGGCTCCTCCTCAACGGGTTCCCAGGCGGGACACAGGCTCAGCATGCTGTCCTGACGTGAGTGGCTGCAGGCTCTGGCCGACACGGAACGTGTTGCAGGCACCTGCGGTGGAGTCCTACCCCCCGCGACCACATGTCATCATGGCAACGGCAGTTAGGCGCTCCTAGGGAACACGGGCCCGCAAGGCTATGTGCAACACCTTATTACAATTGAAGGCGCCTGTTACTGTGACTGCCCAGATCCATGGCTCCAGCTGCTTCAGGACAGCACCCGGTCTGCTCTACTTGGCATTCATGACCCCTTCTATGCATCAGTAGCACTTGAACTCTGAGCTTCACGAGGTTTGGCGGAGTAGGGGCAGCATCGATTGTCCTTTTGACTTATTCCTCGCGCCTACAACTCAGGTGGGCATGGGAGACACACAGCGGCCTGGGGCCAGCATGGGGGCTGCTGGAGGGGTGGCCTCTGCTTGCATTAGATTGCCTCGATCTATACTCCTGCGGTGTGCATGATCCTACAGAAAATGTAAGGAGGGGATCATCTAGACTCGAGAGCCTTTGTCTGCAGCCTCCCTGAGAGACAGCCGCAGAACCTCCTAGGGCTAAGCAATAATCAGGACTGACACCGGGGTATGTACCCCTTGGGCTGACTCCCTCACCCTCGGCACTTCGGTGGAGCGACACAGGAGTTCCTGATTGCCCAGTGATCCCTAGGCCCAACATGGCTAAAGCTCCTAAAACTGCAAAACAAGGGGATATCTCCACAATGCTGCAAGCCGCAGACAAGAGTAAGCGCTCTGAAATAGTGACTGCCCAAGTGCATGGGGTCGATCCTCTCCCAGCTATGCTTATGCAGATGTCAACCAAATCTGACCTGCAGGACCTGCTGATGTGGTATCTCGGGTCCACTACTTTACACTCAAGGAACGAATAATGGCTGCAGCCAAGCCCCGGCCCTCCATATCCTGTTGCAATATGTCGCTCCCCCTACATCAAGATTTGGCATTGTCATCTGTGGCAAAGCGGAGGGCACTGTGCCTGTTGACGGAATGGCTGTGGGCAAAGGAGGTCCCCTATAGGTGGGGCTTCCCCACGGCGCTCCATTTCACACACCAAGGGAGGAGCTGAATGGTCAAAACACTGAAAGAAGCAGAGAGCTGCCTGAATCCAGAAGGGGAGGGCGGGGGAGGCCCGGTGGCTGAGCAGGATCCGAATCATGGCGTTGACCCGGTGTCTCCGCAGAGATGGCGCAAGGTGGGGAAGGGGAGGCAGGTGGAGGGGCCAAATAGAAAGACTTGAATCCTCTGAGGTATGGTGTGTTGACCTGTTTGTGGTTGGGGGGATCCCTTCTGGAGCTGCACCTATTGGGGGGTCCCTGGGGCCCGAGCTGGTAGGGGCTGGTACTGGGATGCAGGGGCTGCACTGGGAGGGAGAATTTCTTGGGGTTAGAGCTCTTTTCGCCCTCCAAGGCAGGTTCCTTACAAAGTTTCCAGATGTCTGGAACATGCTCATGTTCGAGCATGTTTGGGGGTTGGGGAGAGGGAGGAGGGGAATTAAGTTGGTTGTGGGACAGACAATTATTTTATGCAACCAATGTTTGGCCAATTCGTGCCGGGTTGACCAGTATGTGGCAATTGGCTCCCCGTAGAAATGTTACCTGGTGACAATGCTGTAGCTGAAGGGGAAGACCTAATGCTGGTAGGTACATGGAATGTGCAGGGTCTGAACTCCCTGGTGAAAAGAAAATCACTGTTGGGCAAATTGAGGGATATGTCTCTTCTATTGTGTTCCTGCAGAAGACCCACCTGCTTGTGCAGGACGAGAAGCGGATGAAAAATAGCATTCCCACACCAGTTCTTCGCCTCTGGGAGCGACAAAAAATGAGGGGTGGCAATTCTGGTGGGTGAACAAACTCCGATTTCTAAAACCAAGTTCCTACGGGACCCGCAGCGGTGCTATGTGTGTGTTAAAAGGCCTGCTGTGGGATTGAATGTTCACATTGGTGTCCCTATATGCCACAAATGTTGACCAGGAAGCATTTTTGGAAAATGTCCTGCTCAAAGTGCTCCCATTTGCTGAAGGGCAAATCACCTTAGGTTTGCACTTCAACCTGATTCCTAATCCCCTGGTGGACAAAACCCTGCCTCCTACCAAGTTAGACTTCAAACATTCCATGGCCTTTTGCCGGTTCCTCCGTGAATTGGGTTTGGTAGATTCATGGAGATTGGCTCACGGTGAAGACAGGGATTTCTCTTTTTACTCGCATGTCTACGGGGGTTTCTCTAGGCTGGATCTCATGCTCGTTCCCAGTGCACTATACCCGTGTGTTCGAGGGGTGGAAATAGGCACACGCACCCTGTTCGACCACGCTCCAGTGTATGTCTCTGCCAGTACTGGACAGGCCCGAAAAGGCCTAGGCGCCGGTGGAGTGTATATGACCCGGTGCTCAGAGACCCTGTATTACTTTAAGGAGAATGAAAACTCTGGCCCTTCCAAGGGCATTGTGTGGGATGCCATGAAGGCAGTGGTTAGGGGGGAGCTCATCAGCAAGACCGCAGCATATACTAGAACTAGGCAGCTGGCTAGAATGAGCTTAGAGGGAGACATTGCTCAGGCTGAGCAGGCACAGTGTAGCAAAGAGTAAACTTGAAGCACATTTGGCTGACAGGACTGCTCTGGCAATGCTAAAAACTAAGCAGTATTATTAGGCTAAAAGGAATCAAGCCAATCGCCTCCTGATGGCCAAGCTGCGTAAGCTCCAAAACCGTAATTCAGTTTTAGCCTTGCGGGACGAGCAAGGGTGGAGCAGAGGGACAAGGCGGATAAATTGAGGATTCTAGAGGCCCACTTTGAGGAGTTTTTCAGGGGTGAGCTTCCTCTGGAGGCAGCTCAGGCCCAATATTTGAGAGATGCGCCTCAACTGAGTCTATCTGACGAGGATCAGGATGCCTTGGAGGTGCCCATCTCGTCTGTGGAAGTAGAATGGTCAATTAAATCCCTGAAGAACAAGGCTCCGGGGCCGGATGGATTCACGGCTGCCTTTTATAAGAAGTTCTGTGAACTATTGTTCCCCCCCTTGGTTGATCTCTTCAACTCATTTGCGCCCTCTGGTGGGGTTGCTCCTTCCATGGGAACCTCCACTATGGTCCTGAACACCAAGCCAGGCAAAGACCCACTTAGCTGCGACTCATATTGCACCATTATCCTCACTAACATAGACTCAAAAACATACAAAGAAATTTTGGCCTGCCGCATGATCAAAACCTCCCTGACCTTATAGACACCGACCAGACAGGGTTCATCGTGGGCCGCAGTGTGCATGATAATGTGCGGCGAGTACTTAGCTTGTTGGAAGAGGGCAACGCTTGGATATAGATTTGGGCATAGTGGCACTAGATGCCCACAAGGCCTTTGACAGGGTGAATTAGAGCTATCTTCGGGGGTCCTGATGCGGTTCCGGTGTGGGCCAGGATTCATCAGCGGGGTGATGGCGATCTATCAACACCAATCCACTAGCCTTAGGGTTAATGGAGCTCTGTCATCTAGATTGTCAGTCACTAGGGGGACGAGGCAGGGCTGCCCACTATCACCGTTGATCTTTGCCTTATGCATGGAAGTGTCTTGAGTTTGATCCTTGCGGTCACCGGGAGCCAGTGGAGAAATTTTAGGGCTGGAGAGATGCAGTACCTGGGCTTGAGGCCAAGGATAAGTCTTGCAGTCCTATTCTGGATTAGTTGAAGTGGGCAAAGGGGAGAAAGAGGCAGATTGAGGAAGCGACTGTTGCAGTAGTGAAGCCTAGAGAGAACCAGGGCTCTGGAGAAATTGAGCTTCTGGGGCAAGGTGAGGAAAGGTAGAATTCCCCTGAGGAACTGGAAATTGGACTTCTTGGCACGGTCGATGATGTGAGGAGAAAAGGAAAGAGAGGAGTCAAAGATGATCCCAAGGATTTTTGCCTCACAAGTGGGTGAGGGGAGAGGACCCAGGGAGACTGGCCAGAGAGAGGGGGGGGCAAGAAGCAGGCGTCCCAATAAGAAGGATCTCTGTCTTACTGGCAGAGATCATTGGCAGAGCGCCATGCCTGAATAGCAGTCAGGTATGAGGGAGGAGGAGCTAGTGGAAGGCAGCTTGAAAGAGAGCTGTGTGTTGTCTGCATAACACTCGTAATGAGGGGAGAAAGTGGTGATCAGAGGGGCCAAATGCTTAAGGGTTACATTTTTATTCAGTTCAGTATTCAATAGGTATTGATTTGGCTTAAAGTGCATTTTCATTCAGCCCGCTGTTAAATATTTGTTCGTTTCACTCTAATTGAAATGCCTAGCACTCAGAGACTTTAAAAAATGTTCTTCTTAAGACACGCGACCACTCCGATACAAAGTTTTCCTGCCGCTGCAACATTCAACAATGGAATTGACATTAGCCCTGAGACCTTTGAATACGCTCTCTTCTGGGACACGCGACCACTCCAATACAGAGTATTCTGTAACAATGGCAATATTCAATCATTTGTGCACCGGGTTTCTCATCTGGTAGAAACTCACTGGGCCTCATTACGAGTATGGAGATAGCCATGTGCTTTTAGCAGCATGGCTACCCCCATACCGGGTACCAGGACCGGGTCCCGCAAAAGGGGATTTACCGGGCCATTCCGACCTCGGAGGGCCCGGTAAATCCCTTTCGCAGGAGTACATCTCCATTCCCATTTGAGCCCCCATAGGGCTCAATGGGAATGGGGAGGGTGCTAACAACGGGCCCTTTAATGACGGGCCCGTTGTTGGCATCCTGGTCTGCTAGCGGGACCCGCTAAGGACCCTGGTCTGACCAGGCATTCCAGAACAGGACCCGCTGCAGACCTCGTAATAGGGCAGCCCAGAATGAACGGTGCCGGTCCCTTACCGGCACCGTTCATTCCGTGGCCGCCTACCTCCTAATGAGGCCCATTGTCTCTGTAATAGTTCTCCCAGCAGCGCAGAACACACACACACTCCTGCTGCTGTCAGGGGTCCAACTCCTGCCCCTTAGGTACTCCTGTGTCGGTTCATTGAAACAGGGGAATGAGCACTTCTGATGAAAGGGAAAGGGACAGCCTCTCCATACGGCTCCCTTCTCTGCCTTCAGTCTGCTCCATGGAACCCCAGCTCCTATGCCACGCTTTCTAAGATACTTTTCCTTGCGGTCCCCAGGGTCTCGGCATGCTGCACACAACAGACTGTCCCACAGCAGTTCCCTTCAGTGGCTCGCCTCTCTTCCAACACGATTCCCTGCTGATCACACGGGCCTCCCTGCTGCTCCGCTCTGTGTTGCTTTTCCCTCCTCCTTTTATACACCAGGAACCCTCTAGCAGGTTGCAGGTGTGCTCCCTCAATTAGACTTGCCTGATCATGATTAAGGGGACATGCCTGACCTTCACAACACATTGCAGGCATATTCTTCGTCCCAGTACCAAAGTGGGGAAATTATAGTGTTCATTACTCTCAGCTGCCGCTTCCTAGTCTCAGTACTGTCATATGCCACAAGAGGGGAAATCAGGGGAGCTGACTTACAATTACCCATAAAGGTCAGGTAAGGGTTAGGTTGGTCGTCAATAGGAAAAGGGGGATACCATATCTAGCCTAAGGACACCTCACTCCCAATCCTCAAGGACTTCCACCCAGGTGATCTTCCCCTCGCTTCTCCACCCCCAGGGTCAGGATCCAAAAGTGATGGCCTTTCCCTGGCCACCTGAGCAGAGGATCCAAGGGAAGTAGAAGTAAGAATACCCTCAGGTTTCTCACAGTGTCGGGAAACGCACCGGCCGACCTTCCTCTGTACACAGTAAACTGGGATCTTCTTCGGTGGGAAAAAGTGGTCAGATGTCGTGTCTGGGATGTCCCTGGAAAGATTCTTTGATCAGGTAGAACTTTCGCAGTTCTGGGTGTCATGCAGCACTATGCCAGGGTACCCCCTCTTCTGGGCGATATATGTCAATCTGGCTTGCAGTGGTCACGGACACTCCTCTGGACTCTGGGCGACACAACTGGACTTCTTCGGTTCGAGATGTCCAAGCACTCCTCTTCTGGACTCACGAAGACCCCTTCATCCGGATGGCATGCACACAGCATTGGCTTCCAGGGCACTTCTGATGAAGAGTAGCAGGTGCACGATGGTCCCTATTAGCTTGGGAAGAGGTTGCATATCCAGATCCTCTCTTGATTCTGTGCTTGGGTCAGCTCAGCAGTCTTCGAAATTCCTTGAAGAAATGCAGCTGCAGACTCCTTCCTCCAAATGGACCCAGGATTCATGCTTCAGGTTTCAGCTTCAGAACAAATTGGTGAGTGAGAGGTCACTTGTTATACACATGTGTTCCCCATTCACACAGGCTGGGCCAGGCTCAGTCAGCCACCCTTACACAAGTGCATCCATGCAGGCAGGCAGCCAATCAGGCTCACAGGCATTCAGGTCATTCACCCAAACCAGACACCCATAACACAGAATGTGGATTGGAGTAAGCACCCAGCCTTCCAGACACTACACTGCATTCACTCCAGTTTCAGTCAGGGCTGGCCCATGCATTATGTCACACAACCAAAACCAGACACCCACAACACAGAATGAGTTGACTTCAGACTTCATTCATACAGGTCACACCCCAAGGGTGTACCCACAACACACAGCCCATGGGAAAGCTCCAGTCAATCTGACAGGAGGCATCCCCAGAGCCATATATGGTCTTTCCACCCAACAACCAGTCATGGAGAAAGGGACAGAGTCAGGGCTTCCCAGGAATCTGGGAAAGAAGGTGCAAAGGCAATAGAAACCAAAAGGCTACAGTGGCCATGTTGCCTTTGTCAAGAAATCCATTGATTTCTATAGCAGTGCCTGGGAGTCCCAAAAAATTGAGGACACTCAGAGTCACTGCCAAGTCAGCATGTTGCTACCACCAGCCCATACCCTGCTCTGTGGCCAACACACAGTTACCCAAAAACACACATAAGGGATACAAGCGTGTACCCCCAACCATGGGTGCCATAAGGGTATGCCATGGGTCTTGTTCACCAAAAGGAAAAATGAAGTGCTGCACAGAAGACATACAGAAACGCACACATAGAAGTGGTAGGACAAGGACTAGGAGGCCCTGTCCCTCTAAAAGGCATTTCCATCATCACAGCCATCTTGTACTAAACGTATCTGTTGATCCATCGCCCTAAATTCAAGTGCCCTTGCAGCAGTAATTCAGATCAACTACCCCTGAAGCTAACATCACCAATCAAAACGATTTGTTCCACATATTCTCATGACGTTCGTGGACAGCATAGCCAAACATACTGTGTCATCCCCCACATCATATAGTTACCTAAAACAGAACCAGGAAGATAAACACACAAGTTTTGTTTCTTTTCATAAAAAAGGAGAAAATAATTTATATTTTGAAAAAAAACAGCAATAGTCAGGAATGTAACAAGTACTATGTAATGAGCTTATGTTCCATCACCAATGTTTGATCGAAGCACATTGTGTTCCATTAATGAGAAGAAAATAGTTGTTCCACTTTGAAATGCAACACTTTTCCAGCCGCGCGTTTTCAGACCATAAAGGTTGGCATAATGCTCCTTATTACTGCTTTAACAAAAGGACGATTATTGTCCAATTCTGGTTGAAGAAGCCATCAACAGGAAGATTGCATCCATGACAAGCGCACATCGGTAGAACGTAGCTATACAAAGTTTGCGATGCAAAATTATATTTCAGTACCCAACTTATAATAGAATATACACAGCATATAAATATTTTTACTTACAATTTACGTAAAGATTAACTCTCTAATTACTCCATGCTTCATATTGCAACACCCACAGCATCTCAGTGAACGGTACTGCTTAGCCATGTCTCTAGGATAGTGTGTTTTTCCTTTTTATTTGCATTGCTGTCTGTGTTGAAATTAGGTCTTTTCCCCCCTCTTCCTAGGAAAGTTGAATCTGGGTGTTTTTACATTGCTGTCTGTGTTGAAACTAGGCCTTTTTCCCTCTTTCTAGAAAAGTTGAATCTGGGTGTTTTTACAGTGTGCTCCCCCCGCCCTGTCTTCCGTCCACACTGCTCCTGTGTTCCCGTGTGGTTGCCTGCTCCTTGCCTACTTCTGTGTGAACCTTCCCCTCCGATGCCCCCTGTGGTGCTCGGCTTTGGCCTGTGCTTCTTTCCTCCCACATGCTCCCCTCTTGCTTCCTCGCACCATCTATGGTGCTCTCAATCTCCTGCATCTTCTCAAATTGCTACTCTCTCTCCTATCCTATCCCCCTCATTAAGTCTGGTAGAAAAAAGTTCAAGAGAGATATCCAAGTCTCCAAACTGGCTTCCCCATCACTGACGCCCACATCAGCGCTTCCTCCAGACAGACCCTAACCTTTGTCGTTCCCTCTCCAGACCTCTTTTCCTCTCCCATTAATGGTGGCACTAAGCGGGAGGTCCTCTTGGCCTTTTTCCACTCTTCCAAGACAGTCATTAATGTGTACCTGAATGGCACCTTCTTGGTCCAGGGCCCTCAGCCTAATCTGCTTCTTTTTGATAGGTGTCTCCCGCATTTTATTAACTTCCTTCCTTCTCCCACTACTCATAGTAGCACCTCTCTGGCTCCTCTGCCACCTCCTTCTTCCGCTGCCTCTCTGGCACCTTCCTCCACCTCTCTGGCTTCTATGCCACCCCCTGCTACAAGATCTGTCCACACTTGGGCACCTCTACCACTTCCGCTGGGTGTACCTCAAGCCTGTTCCCCACCACGGAAGTCTTTCAAATGTGGCAACCTGCTCCACGTCGCTACTCTCAACTCTCGCTATGATGTAAACACTCCTCTGAAATCTGCCACCTCTTTGAAGAACTTGACCTGGATGTCCTCGCTCTCACCGAGACATGGTTCACAGCCAGTTCTGTCACAGGTTTTACACTCTCCTCCATGTTGGCTACAAGATCCTCTCCAAGCCCAGAACCAACTGACCCAGAGGTGGAGTAGCTCTGATCTTTCCTGAGTGGGTCCCTGCTTCTGTCATTCCTGCGCAGGCCTACTCCTCCTTTGAATGCCTGGATTGCAGGCTCTCTATCTTTCCTGGCCTCTATCTGGCTGTGTGAACATGAAAAGGGGATTGCCCCAAAATGTGGTACAGCTAATGAGGGGGTCTCAAATATGTGTTCGCAAGGAAATACAAAAGCTGTGAGAAATAAATTCAAAGAAAGCTACTAATACTGATTGACTTGGTATCCAACAAATGGATATCCTAAACTGAAACTGACCAGGGTAGCCAATAAAAACATACAGCAATGTAGAGTCACACCAAACACAACTTATTGAAAAAAAAATATTACAATTTTTATTACACAAAGGTAAATACATTTAACAATACACAAAATCCTATGCTTTAAACAAATACATGGTGGATGTATTTTCAACAAATACATGGAGACAACAGAATTCAACTTCTTTAGTGAATGTCCTGATTTGCCATAAAGATGGAAACCAAAAAGTTGAAAAAGGCCAGAATGAACTAATCAATTCAGTTGATTATACAGAAATATATAAATGCGGTAATACAGGTCTGCCGATTGTGCAGAAATATATAAATGCGGTAGTACAGGTCTGCCTACGTAAACATTTCACATTATTTTGGTGCAAAAGTGAGGGTCTCAACCAATGGTGATGCAGTAGGAAACAAAAATGAGTTTCAGCAAGAAGAGACCACTGTTACGTTTCGGCAGGCCACCTGTGGGGCCTCTTTAAAGAAACCGCCTTCCTCGGGGCAGAGTAAATGATGATAATCCCCAAAAAGAATGTGGGGGGAATTCGTCAAAGGTAGAAATTCTTGACGCAAACTCGACCTCTGAATGAAGCGTGGGGCAGCAACGACTGAGTATGAAGGTATATTAGTTTCTCCTGTCAGGGCATCTGTCCTGAGTAAATCAAGGCCAGTATCCAAAGTCCAACTTCAGAACGAAGAAAAGACTGCCACAAGTTGTTAGCAAAGAGTGTCCAACTTTGGAACATTCATCCCGTAATAAATACCGTAAACTCTGACGGTCGAAAGAACGCTGCTAGAGCCAATGCCGTCTATCTGGCTGTGGCCACCATCTACCTTGCCATGTTGCTCAATTCCTTTCTGAGTGGGCTGACCTCTCCTCTTCTCTCCTTGCCTCTACCTCTCAACTTCTCCTCCTCTGAGACCTTAACATCCAGCTGGTTGCTTCTGATCCCCCTCTGGGCTCTTCTGCAACCTCTGCTACAATCTTTCTCTAGCCATTCCACCCTCTGGTCCGACACACTCTTCCGGACACATCTTTGATGTTCTCCTCTCCTCAGACAGCCCCCTCTCTAACCCTCTCACCACTCCGCTCTTTTCGACTGACCACTTTCTGCTTTCCTCTCACCTGAAACTCTGAGTCCCTCAAGGCAAAGCCGACACCAGCACTGACACCTAGCTTCTCAGTCATTCGGCCCATGAAGCATTTGTCATTAAATGCCTTTGCCTCTACCTTCTCTACTCCTCCTACTCCTGCAGCCGATTCACACTCGGACACAGCCCTTTCTAACTTGCATCTTTCTATCTCTAGCACTCTGGATATCCTTTCCTCTGTCATGAGAATCCGTCTGAAGCCTACCTCCAAGTGCAACTCTTGGTATGACTCCGACCTCGCCACCCTAAAATGCAAGTGCAGGGTGGCTGAGAAGAAGCAGAGGGCTTTGCTACATCCTCTGACAAACTGGCCTGCTGCCTGGTCCAAAAGCAATACAGACCCTCTGTCCTCTCCAAGAAGAGAACCCACATCCAAACCTGCGTCTCTGCGGCTTCTAACAACACAGTCAAACTCTTTCAAATCTGCAAGGAATTGGCCAATGCTTCTGCAGTCTCCACCTCTCCTGTTCCCTCCCAGGGACTTTGTACAGCTCTGATTTCTCACTTCATCACTAAAACTCAGGACATCCTGTCCTCGCTCTCCTCTTCCTCACGCGGCCCCCCTCTGGCCACCTCTCCCTCTCCTTCCTCCCTCTTTCTCTCTGACAACACCTGACGATGTTTCTAGACAAGTCTGATCTATGAAATTGTTGTCCAACATTTGCTCCCCAGCTCCTCCAGAACCATTAAGGACCACATTGATACCCTTGCTCCAGCCTTGACCGATTTCTGCAATCACTCTTTGCCATTGGATCTTTCCCCTCTCTCCTCAAGCACTCCCTTGGGCACCCTCGCCTTAAAAAGCCTTCAGCCGATTCTACCTGTCTGGCAAACCATCACCTGATCTCTATCACTCCTTTCCTAGGTAAACTCCTGGAAAAGCTGGCCATCTCACAGCTTTCCGTCCATACTATATCTGTTAGTTGTCTCCATGACCATCAGTCTGGCTTCAGAGCAGCCAGAAGCATGAAAACTGCTCTCCTGAAAACCCATGAAGATTTGATGTCTAATCCTGACTCCAGCCTTCCTTCTGTCCTCATCCTCCTTGACCTTTTCTCTGCTTTTGACACGGTCAATCACGCCATCCTGATCAATCGACTCCATGAGAACCTCGGCATCACAGATTAGGCCCTTCAGTGGCTTATCTCCTTCCTCCTGGAGCGATGCTCCCAGGTCCAACTGGGGTCCTTTCTCTCCACCACCTCTCTTTCCACTTGTGGTGTTCCCCAGAACTCTATCCTCTCACCCTGGCTCTTCAATGTCTACTTGGCGCCTTGGCCTACCTGATGTCTACCTTCTGCTCTAACTTCCAGTGTTATGCAGATGACACTCTGCTCTCTTTCAGGCTCCCCTCAGCCTCCTCCCCTCTCTTGCTCATTCCCGACTGTCTAGCCGCCATTCAGGATTGGTGCACCTCCAACGATCTATGCCTTATGTTAGGGAGAATTCTCTTATAAGGCTAATTTCCCAAACCTAGTGAGTCCCCCAGCAGCTTTGCTGGATTTTTGGGGTTTGTTTTTTTCTCCTGCTAAGAGTGAGACTCTTTTACTCCCACTCTTAGGCATGATTTGAGGTATGTCTTCCACTTGTTATGTGCTTATGGGCTATGGGGTTCCTTTTTACTCCATAGGGTTTCATCTGTTTTTCTGTATGTGTGGTACACAGCACCCTCAGTGCAGTACCACAGGGGTGTCACAGGGACCCCCAAACATAGACTCCATACCCTGGGACTGACTACTGTCTCCCAGGGCATGTAAAGTCACCATTGGCTTTACTAGCCCAAAATTGTTAACAGAACCAGTACAAACCATCATATTGTGGAAGTACTGGTAAGGGGTAATTCGATTGCCCCTGCGTCTGTTTTCGAGGGGCACTGTCCCGTCCCCCCTCGTCGAGTTTCTGGCTGGTGGCAGTGGTTACCACGCAAAATATTCCCCCGGAATATTCTCTATGGGATTTTCCCATTGATTTTAAACGCACCACTTTTTGGTGCAATGTTAAAGATACCGCTGGTTTATTTATTTAATATTAAATCACCGGTTGGGTCTTTTTGCCAGAACTCAATTCTAAAATGGCGTCTGTGTCCGTCTCTGTAACTCTGACCAAGGTTGAGCCCTTTGTTTCACTATTTTGGCGGGCTTCTCCACAGAAGCCCTCCAAGTGGTGCCACTCTGTCTGGGTTCCACAGGAAGGGTGGAGGGGGGAATTGGCACCCTGGACTGCGTTGCCTTAGCAACCAAAGTCGCACTCTAATCTGATTGGCCCCGTGGTGAGCCACCCGGCTCACCACTTAGCATGTGTGATTGACAGCTAGGCTGATGAATGGGGGTTTTTCTGCATAAAAGGAGGGCCTTTGGGACTGGAACTTCAGAAGTCGCCACAGGACCTAAGAATCTGCAGCTACCTCACCACTTTCCCAACGACAAGAGAAGATCTTCTGCTGGACAAGTCTTCTTCCTCTGAGCTGGTGGGACCAACCAGTTCACCCTTTTTGGCCTTCCAAAGACGGCCCTTGGTCGAATCGCCTGTGCCAAGCACCCCGGTGGCCGGATAGCCAAGCTCACCACTTTTGACCGCGAATAAAAGGACCACACCTTTTAATCAGGAACTCTGCGGCTGGTTTCATCCCTGTGCAGTGCAACGACTCAAAGTTTCCTCCTCGACAAGATCCTCTCTTCCCCTGGTCGGAACGATGAACTGCAACCACTGCCAGGAACAACTACCCCCGTTGGAGCTTCCTTTCTCTTTAAGGTACTGTGTCCTGCCTGGCCTCCTTTTCTACAGATTGCTAAAGGTGACCCTTAAATCCTTGGCTTCTATACTGGGTTGGCCCCAGACCTCTAACTATGTCTTTTGAATCACCCCAAACTCTTTTGAACCCTCTGCAAAGACTTTCAGTGCACTTTAAACCGTGTGATCCTGGGCACATTTCGCTTTGCTCCATTTAAAGTGGGCCTGGCCTCTGAACTTTGGCTCTACAGTATAACCTGCCTTTCTCCCCTTGCTCTGAACTCTTAAGTGTTGGGAACTGTTTCATTTTATGCTCTGCCTTTTCTCTCCCTTTTTAACCTAAAACTATTGGAGTGCCATCTAGGTTAAGCGCTCACTTCTGTCATAACAAATAGTTGTGCTTTAACCCTGACTTGTCTGATAGTTATCAAGGGAGGTGTGTATACTTACCCGACTTTGTTTTTAGATTACTTTTCATTGAGAGTGCTAGTGTATTATCTAAAGTGTGTTTTAAATAAATAACTATATACTTTTTATACAAAGCTCTGGTCAGTGTTTGTTTGCTCTACTGTATTTTGGCCCTATTGTGTATACTCTGCATACTGCCCTACTCTTATTGAGAGAAGTCTGACTGCTCAGCCACAGCTACCAGGTTGATCTGGGTGGTGCAGACTGCTACCAATTGGGTTTACTGCTGCTCCTGTAGTCTTAATCTTTTTGCAGTGTTCCCCAAGAGAACTGCACAGGATTCTGCCTAACATCTTAATTGTCAGGTTCTTTGATTGTCGTGAAGAGTATTGAAACCTCCGTCCCCAAGTACCACAGAGAGAGAATACAAGATTACTCCCTATGCGATCATTGAGGCCACAGGTGTGTATGTAGTTCTTGAAGCTCGGATCCACGGAAAATGTTGAAACCCAAGGCAGATGTAAAGGAAAACCTTTATTAGCAATCAACTGAGCACAGTACAAGCAAACAAGCAGAATAAAGAGCAGGGCTTACCTAAACTGATGGGTGAGGAAGCCCAGAACCTATGATGGTTGATAATTCCGTGGAGGGGCACGTGAGCTGGTTTCTCCGATGACAGTGGGGAGAAGAACTGTAGGCTGGGTTATAACCCAACTTGCCCTTCTGTAACTTGCTGAAACAAAAGGACCAAAAATCCAAAGTACTTGATAACGTAATGCAGTGAAGAGGAAAAAATGACAAGTCCAATTCAGGGTAATCCAAGACAGTCCAAAAGGCGTTCGGAGTTCGAGATGATCCAGCAAACAGAGCCAAAGACGTGAGCAAAGCAAATCCGAAAACAGTCCAAGAGTCAAGAGCCGTGAAACACAAAGTATCCAAACGCCGTACAGAGTCCTCCAAAGAACAGCTGTGAAGCGCGGACGTGCGGAAGTTCAGCGCTTAAGTAGCGGAGGCTTCTGCGTCACCTGATCCGTGAGTGAGACGGATGAACGCGTCACGTGACCCGCAGACGCAACACGTGAGCGTTGTTTTGATCTCAATGGTCTCCATGATCGCGGAATTGACTTTCTGCGGGCAGCGTCCTGTAGCCGGCGCCTGCAAGCTCCCTCTTGCAGACGCCATGGCAGACGCCAGTGAAGGAACGGGGAACCCTTGAGTCTGCATATGTGGCCCTTGGGGTAAACCCGCTCACGTGACACCCGTCCACTGTGAGGGACATGGAGTGGAAACCTGACTGGGGTAACTGGTGTATTGTGAGTGTTGCCTGTCCTAGATAGAGTGTGAGTATTGTCTAACCTAGATGCTTGTGAAAAAGGGACAGAATGAGGGGACAGCGTGACATTAATGCCAGTAAGACTGAGATCCTTCTCATTGGGACCCCTACTCCTGCCTTCCCTCTCTCACTCTGGCCGCCCTCCTTGCGACCTCTTTATTCGCCTTCCTGTGAGGCAAAAAACCTTGGTATCATCTTCGACTCCAATCTCTCCTTCTCTCCTCACATCACAGACCTTGCCAAGAAGGCCTACTACCAGCTGCATCCCATCAGAGGTATTCTTCCTTTTCTCACTTTCCCCCAGAAGCTCACTGTCTCCAGAGCCCTGGTTCTCTCTAGGCTGGACTACTGCAACACCCTCTTTCTCCATCTGCCTTTCTCTACTCTCTGCCCTCTGCAACTAATGCAGATTAGGGCTGCAAGACTTATCCTTGGCCTCAAGCCCAGGGACTGTATCTCTCCAGCCCTGAAATCTCTCCACTGGCTCCCGGTGGCGGCAAGGATCAAGTTCAAGACCCTCTGCATATTCCACAAGGCTTTTTGGGGCCGTGGCCCGCTCTACAACCAACTCTCTCTTCCAAAATACCTTCTTTCTCAAGCCCTTCGATCAGCCACCTTAAACTCTCTGCGGGTCAGACACTTCTACAGGTAGAGAGTGGCGGGTAGATCTATCTCCTCTGCGGGTGTCTTCCTCTGGAATGGCCTCCCTGCCCCTCTCAAACTTGAGCCGGACCACCTGAAGGTCCTGAAGCAGCTCAAGACCTTCCTTTTCTCCTCTGCTTTCTCTCTCTCCCTCCCCTGTCTGTTGACCTACCTGCCTCCTGCGCCAACAGGTTGCTTGGCTACCCTCAGAGTCTCATAGGTTACCATGCTACTCCATGATCAGTCTCCCCTTGCACTGCATCTGGCCTAACGCGCACTTAGAGGATTTAACTGTAACCCCTACAGTCCCCTGCCTCCATGCACTTATCCAGAGCCAAGCTGTCCTGGCTGCACTTACTCTGACCATTGTGGCCCTGAATGCACTTCTGCTTCCCTCTCCCCTGCACTTCCCCCTGCACTATGCGTTGTCGCATCTTGCACAAACTGAATGACACAAGGCCTACTAAGATCGTTGTCTTGTCCTCCCCCTGTCTTCCATCCCTTGTCTTGTCGTGCCTAGAAACACTTGTGTACAGGTGAGTTATAAATGACATATCATATCACATACTATGTCTAGTCTTTACGTTGAATTGAACTTTCATCTGGCAAACTGTTAATCATCAAGCATACAGCAGACATGCCATCCTCTGTCGCCTAAATATTTTGTAAAACTATGCTTGCATTTATTTTCCATTCTCTCTATGTGAGGGTGACCAACAGCCTCGAACGCCAGATCTCAGTAACATAAACCTAACTTTCTTATGTCCTCTTTCAGTATAGGGAATCTTATCAATGGATATTCAACACATTGGGCCTCATTCCGAGTGTGGCGGTCCGGAAACAAGGGTGCTGGTAAGCTCACCGGCACTCTTGTTTCTGGACCCCCACACTACGCATGGAAGTACTGATACCGTACGCAACAGTGCTGGTGCTTCCGGGACCCCATTCCCATGGAGTTCCCTCTGGGTGTCCATGGGAATGGGGCCTTAATGAATCCCCCGCCTGACTTCCCGCTCCGCCGGAATCGGGAAGTCAGACGGCGGATTCAGTGTTTCGAAGTCAGTGGCAACCCGCCGGACCCAGACCTCGTAATGAGGCCCATTGTGTCCTTCAAATTGTTAGTATGGTTGATTCAAGGACAAATAACAATGAGACCCTTAGGCAGCCACAGATTGGTTTCCTTTTCGGGAAAACATGCCGCAAAAATGAACAATATTATTTACTGCTTTCAATGGCAAGCTGTGCAGTGAAACACAATGAAATATTTAAACTTTCCCACATTGCAAAATATTTACTCCCATTTTGACAATATCAAGGTGCCTTGTCCCACAACATTTACAGATTCTTTCACAGATGCGGCTAAGCGAGGTGCAGAACAAGTACACCACACATTGCTGTTTGCTAGTGTCCACAAACAAGCATTTGTGTCCTGGGCATGTATGTATTGTTGATATAGATGCCCAGAAGGGAGAGCATCCTGCAGCAGTGTGGATGGGGTACAGAGCAGTCTGCCCATATGATTTAGATTAGAGTAGGTGCTGAATGCATTACTGTCTAAAGAGCTTTTACAAACATGCTCCAGTCTTTCTTCAATGTAAAGTCAAGCAACCACATTACAATGAAACATAGCTGTATGTAGCCTGTACAAATCCAAGCTATTTCATGATTTCTCAAATAACCAAATTCAATTACACAACATGAAAACAAGCTTTTCCACCTCAAGCTCAATACAATGGGCCTCATTACGAGTCCGGTGATAGCCGTGCTGGTAAAACCGGCAGACTGCCACCGGACTTGTGGGGATTTATCAGCTCCGGACTTCCCAGAATTACTGGGGTATTACAGCCCTGGTGATACGGTAATTCTGAAGCCGGCATTCTGTAAATCCCCATAGGACTCCACGGGAATGGAGAAGTGGAAACACTGGCACCATGTCATAATGGTGCCGGTGTTTCTGCATCCATCTGTGGGTGGGTGGCATTACACCCGCCAGGTCACCCGCCAGGTCACCCGCCAGGTTAGTACTAAGTGTAACAATACAGGCCTTTCACTTAGACCTTTTTAAATCATCCTCATCCCCATAAGAGTGTAAAGCATGCTGTCAATCACATACCTCTTAGACTCGTAGAACACATGTCCCTGAGTCTTTTTTCAACCTTGAATGGTTGTTTTAGGCAAGTTCCAATTGGTTAGGAAATTCTTGCCTTTTTCCTCTATCGCCCAACCTAGTAAACAACAATCGGTCCAAATTAGACTACTTGAAAAGTGTAAAGTATAAATGCATTCTCTTACTGCACTACTGCTCCAATAAACTTACCCAAAAAATTACTGAATCTTTGGCACTCTCATCTACGTGGGTGTAGTGTAGTCACTGGTAATATGATGTGGAAGCCATCCTGTTGGCTATTGGCATGGAGCCAAGACTAACATCCTCTAACATCCTCTAAGTTGATCAAAATATTGCCTGCAAATCAGCAACAAGACCGACAGGCCAGGATAAGTCTAGACTCTATCAACAGCGGAAAAGTATAGTCGTGGAAAGAGTGTATTTAATATAATCAAAATAGCCTCCACTTACTTGTCACTCTGTAACTGTGACTGGTCATGGGTACCAGATTTACACAGTCTATAATGGAGGCGTGAAAAAGGCTCAATCTATGCACACCCGTCTCTACTTTTCTTCAAATCTGTCAACAAAACGTAGACAGAAAATATCCAGTAAGACACTTATGGACCATTCTCCATAGCTCTATATGATGGCATCATTATCCTCAATGTACTTACTCATCAAGTTCTATTTCTTCTTTTTATGGGATCAGCAACAACTCTACTGCTGCATACCAAAACATGTGGGTGTTGTACTTAAAAAACATCTGTGATTGTATCCGCAGGAGCTAGCGTCGTGACGTCACCGCATACAAACGCGATGATGTCATTGCGCATGCGTAAGCACGTTCCAAACTTTGCTGCTGGGAACTGTAGTTTTAGATGTGCGGGAGAGTAAAAGAATCTAATCTACACCGCAAATATAAACCACTGTGATTGTAGTACACCGTGATTTATATTTTGACAATAATCAATGGTATACTAAATTGGAAAATAGGTTTATCACTAAACCTCAATTTCTATACTCATAAACATAACTGAGAAAGAACTCTCTGATTGAGGTGAAATGCTACGAGAAATGCAGGCATATCCCAAATTATCCGAAAAAGGATGGGAAAACGGACTCACAGTCCTAAATGGGTGGAGAAGTAGAATGTGTATCTATATTCCATCAAATTGATCTCTCATCTAATAATTCAACATCATCACTCCCAAAGTCCTATTCTTAATGCAGGTATATTGTGGAACAAGTTACTTACCTGTAACTGTTGTTCTCCAGCATGGGTCTTGCATGGATTCACATGCTCATGAATAATCCCCGTCGTCAGGCTAGGAATCCTAAAAAATCAGTTTTAGTTTGTCTTTCTACTAGTAACCTATCACTGATCTCTGGGTCATACTGCCCCCAGCCAATGACTGCCCTCTACCTGAGCCCCTCCTCTGGCAGCCATCTTCAGATTTGGTAGCACGTAAAGTGGCAGCAGGACCAAGAGAAGAGCCGCAGAGGGGTAGACGGGAGGGTTCGCATGTGAATCCATGTCAGACCCATGCTGGAGAACAACAGTTACAGGTAAGTACTTGTTCCTTCTCCAGCATGGGGTCTGACATGCTCATGAATACAAGAATACATAGCAGCACACACATGCACAACCAACGGGAGGTGGCAAGGCTCAACATTAAGCATTTCAACAACTCATCATTAAGTATCTCTTACCTCCTCACCAGGCTCACCTTCAGGCAAATAGGTTGCACAGCACTGCCTGGCCGACTCTGGACTCCTCCATGGAATCCCGGTCGATGCAATAGAATCTCGTGAAGGTGTGCGTCAACCTCCACGTAGCAGCCCTGCAGATGTCCAGCAGGGGCACACCTGACAGGAACGCTGTGGTAGTAGCGATCACTCTGGTTGAATGGGCTCTCGGACGGCCGGGTGACGGTTGGTTTGCCAACCGGTGACAGTGCATGATGCAGCCGGAGTGTCATCTGGAAATGGAAGCCTTCGAGAGGGCCTTCCCTTGGTTCACAGTTCCAAAGTTCACAAACAACTGTGATGTCGTCCGAAAACTCTTTGTGCGGTCCACGTAGAACTTCAGCACTCTAGCCACATCTAGCGAGTGCAAAGTCCTCTCAGCCGGCGACAAAGGCGAGGGGAAGAAAACAGGTAACACCAAGGGCTCATTGAGATGGAAGTCCAATGGCACCTTGGGCATGAAGGAGGGGTCAGTCCTCAGCACCACCCTTGTCTTGTGGAATGTCAGGTATGGAGGTTTACAGGAGAGGGCCTGGATCTCGCCCACTCGTCGTGCGGAGGTGATGGCCACAAGAAACGCTTTCTTTCATGACAGGAACTTCAACGATGCCAAATGCAGAAGCTCGAATGGTGGCCCCATGAGCCTGGTCAGCACCACGTTGAGCTCCCACGCCGGGGCCGGAGCCTTCACCGGCGGGAACGAGTGGAACAGTCCTTTCATGAACTCCTTCACCAGGTGATGAGACCATAGGGATGACCGCCCCAGTGTTCTGGTGTAGCGGGAGTTAGCCGCCAGATGGATCTTGATGGAGGTATGCGCCAGCCCCGCCTTGGACAGCGATAGCAAGTACGGCAGCACTTGAGGGGCCGTAATCCACAGAGGGTTAATCTTCTGTGCACGGCACCAGACAACCTCTTCCATTTGTGTCCATAGCACTCGAGAGTCGAGGACGCCCTGGCCTTTGCAAGCACCTCCTTGCAGTCCGCCGGGATATCGTACCCTCCGAATTCTAGTGCTGGTGGAGCCAGGCCTGCAGGTTCAGCGACCCTGGGTCGTGATGGGGGATGGCGCCTCCCTCCCTGGTGAGAAGATCTGTGTCCGTCGGTAGTTCGACCGGGGGGATGCTGACAAGTCCAGAAGGTCCGGGAATCAGATCTGTCTCGGCCATGTGGTGCGACGAGGATCATCCTGCACCGGGACCGTATGAGTTGACTGATGAGTCGCAGCAGCAACGGCAACGGGGGAACGCATACAGGAATAGTCCATCCTAGGGGAATGAGAAGGCATCGCCCATGCTCACCGGCTGGGGAAACCTGCTGGCAAACCTCCGGCACTTGGCATTCGTCGTCCTCACGAATAGGTCAATCTGGGGATTGCCCCATTGTCGGAATAGGAGATCCACTTGATCCTGCCGCAGTTCCCACTCGTGGCATGAGCGCAGCTCCCTGCTGAATGAGTCAGCAATGGTGTTCTTTATTCCTGCCAGATGGAAGGTGTCAGGACCCCCACTGCCTCAGCTGTGTCCAGCGTGGGGATTAGGTCCAGCAGGAGCCATAAAGTACCATATTTCAGAACACTGTTGTGTCCTCGTTGCAGAACATTGGCTGCAAATGGCAGAAAACGCCATCCGGTAGCCAGAACTACAAGTCCCAGCAAGCTCGCGTGCTCGCAAGCAGTGGAACTCCGTGGGACAACGCCCGACGGTCCGCGCATGTGCGCGACGAGCGCACGGATCCCCGCTTGCGCTAACAGACTCGGATGGGAGCGGACGTGTAAGCTGAGGGCTCCTGCAGGCAGCGACCCGTGGGGCCATTCCCCGCCTGCGATCTCTGCAGGCCCCGCGCCTCCGGCAAGATAAGTGCATTTCTCTGCTTTTACGAACCGCTGGTTCATAGACAAAAACAATAGTGCATGCAACGTTGTGGGATTCTAGCCGGTATGAGCGCCGGGCTGAGGAAAGCTCCGGTGATACTAGTTAAGGCCAAGTGGCCACCTCGTAACTCAGTTTACGGCCTTGGCAGATTCTTGGGGTGATCGTAACCCAGTTTGCACTATTTGTTGCCGTGTGAAGCAACACGGCCCTTGCAGATTCTTGGGGGAACACATCAGCGTGTGAGAGCACGGTGACGGGCCCAGTTTGCGACCTGAGCTCACTCTTGTTTTTGATTTCCTTGTAGCGGCATCCCACTGTATCAGTGGCCAGAACCCGCTGCGCCGCCGTAGTCTAACGGCACGAACTCTGGCAGTCGCCTGGCACGCCACCCGGTACCATCAAACGAAGCTAAGTGCTCATTTGGTTACTTTTAAGGTGTTATAGATAATGCTAACCTTGTGGGTTGGTAGACGAACTGCCAACTCTATATCAGAAATCGTAGCGTGTTCATGATGTCCTTTCCCATGATGTTTCCATACTGTAAGTGAACCGTGTATAGAAGTCACAGAGTTTTGGGGGGGGCAAGTTAGTTGTGAGTGTGGAAGCGTGCATGGGCGGAGTACCGTCGATCTCAGGAGTCCCAGGCAGAACACCAAGGCGGACCTTTCCTAATCCCTTCTTATCCATAACCCATTCCTACCCTTCCTCCCCTTTTACCCGGTTAACCAACAACCCTCTACCTATCCAATTCAACGGACCCTAACCCTCTTTCCCCGGCGGGTTGCGGTGACCCGTGTTGTCTACCTAACCGGGTGCCAAGACCCAACGGGGAGGTAGGTGTACGTGCTGCCCCTGCGCAAGGTTGAGTTCTTGACAGTAGCGCAAGCCCAAGGATCGTCAAGCGCCTGGGTAGCACGACACCATGGAGGAGGTACTAGCGGCCCTGCGAGATTTAAAAGGGGAGTTACAGGCTACTCGCCAGGACTATGTAAATCTGGCAGGGCAGGTACAAACACTTACTCTGCAAAGTACCGCTCAAGCTACCCCCTTGCCTAGGGATCCCGTGCCACCCACCCCAGTCCAAGTACATGTGTCAACGGAACCTCCTTTACCATTAGCAGCCCCAGAAAGGTATCATGGGGACCCTCAACGATTCAACCAGTTCATCATGCATTGTCAATTGCATTTTATCACCAAGCCAAACATTTTTCGCAACGCCCAGTCTCGGACTGCATTTGTGATATCGTATCTGGGTGGAGACGCAGCGTCTTGGGCCACCCCCCTTGTGTCTAAGGATGATCTTGTACTGTATGATTGGGACGTTTTTCTTGAGGCATTTGGAAAGATCTTTAACCGCAAAGCTGCAACTTTAATCAAGGATAGGGAGTTGCTTTCTCTGCGTCAGGGTGGAAAGGATCTCGTGACTTACGTAACCACGTTTAACCGCTTAGCTGTGGAGACAGATTGGCCGGAAGAAAAACGTTTAGCCCTCTTTTATCAAGGGTTACGTGATGAGATGAAGGATCTCATTGTGCAAGTGGATCCTCAACCGGACAATTGTTCCTCAATGATTGATCTTGCGTTGCGACTGGATCAACGGCAAAGCGAAAGGAGGCAGGACAAAAGAAAATGGGATGTAAGGCCTGTGGCTAGGTTAGATCAACAACCTAAGGCATTAAGACCCGAGAAATCAATTGAAGAACCCATGCAGATAGGAACAGTACGTGGGCCTCTGACTAAAGAGGAAAAAGACAAGAGGCGCAGAGAAAAACTCTGCCTGTATTGTGGTAAGGGGGGACACTTCGTTAAAGAATGTCCAAACAAACCCAAGAAAGACTTGCCGGGAAACGAGAGAGCTCGCCAGTGAGGGTGGCCCGGGCGAGCCAACTTGAAAACACCCCGAGACTTTTGGCAAATACCCATCATGCGCTGGTAACTCATGTGACACTTTCTGGTCAGGTTAGTTGGGCAAACCAACAAGTGCCCGTAACCCTAATGGTGGACTCTGGAGCAACAGGCAATTTTATTGATCAAGACTTAGCATCAGAATTACGAATACCTCTTAGCAACAAGGAGTGTCCGGAGGAGGTCAAATCGGTGGACGGATCACCGCTGACGTCGGGTCCTATAACCAAGCAGACCAGGTGGGTACATTTAGAATGCACCTCTGGACATCATGAGGACATACGATTCGATGTAATTGCGGCACCACAATTTGGAATGATTTTAGGATTGCCCTGGTTAAGAACTCATAATCCGGAAGTGCACTGGACTCAGGGCTCAGTGCGTTTTACATCCAGTTATTGCTCAGAACATTGCTGTCGACCCTCCGCCGGAATCCCAGAAATCCAGCCAGTGTCAAACCAAGGGCATGTGGTTGGGGGCATGGAAGCCCTACCAACTGTCTATCAAGTTTACAGGGATGTTTTCAGTAAGGCCGCTGCAGAAACCCTACCACCTCATCGGACGTTTGACTGCAGGATTGATTTGGAGCCTGGAGCAGCGTTGCCATGTAGTCGGATCTATGCTTTAACGGAGGCTGAAAACGAACACCTCCGGAAATACATTGAGACTAATCTGGCTAACGGGTTTATTCGACACTCAATGTCACCGGTTTCGTCGCCCTTGTTCTTCGTCCCAAAAAAGACCGGGGACTTGAGGACTTGTATTGACTATAGGGCAATCAACAGGATAACGATCAAGAACCGGTACCCTCTGCCCTTAATACCCACTCTATTAGACCAGGTGCGGAATGCAAAGATTTACACCAAGCTCGACTTAAGAGGGGCTTACCACTTGGCGCGGGTGCGTGAGGGAGACGAATGGAAGACTGCCTTTAGAACCAAGTACGGGCTCTACGAATATCAGGTTATGCCATTCGGCCTCTGTAACGCACCCGCCGCCTTTCAGCATTTCCTGGATGAGGTTCTGCGGGGATATTTGGACATCTTTGCTATCGTCTACATCGATGATATCCTCATCTACTCTCGGAACCTGGAAGAGCATCAAGGGCATGTAAAAGCCGTACTACAACGTTTGAGGGAACACAAATTATATGCAAAACTTGAGAAATGTGTTTTTCATCAAACAACGGTGGAATTCCTAGGATTCATCCTTTCACCAGAAGGAGTAACCATGGACCAAAACAAGGTACGGGCTATAATTGATTGGCCGTCACCAACATCAGTTAAGGATGTGCAGACAGTACTGGGGTTTGCAAACTTTTATCGCCGATTTATTGATGGGTTCGCGAGTAAAGTACAACCAATCACTCGCCTGTTGAAGAAAGGAGTAGTGTTCCAATGGGATACGGCCGCAGAAACAAGTTTTCAAGCTTTAAAGAAGGCATTCACTACAGCCCCAGTGTTATCACATGCGGACCCTACCCGCCCCTATGTCATCGAAACCGACGCTTCAAGTTACGCTCTAGGAGCCATTTTGTCCCAACGGAATAACACCGGCCAGTTGCACCCAGTAGCGTATTATTCTCGTACCCTCTTACCAGCAGAACGTAACTATGTCATAGCGGACAGAGAATTACTAGCCATAAAAGCGGCGTTCAGTGAATGGCGTCACTATCTGATGGGGGCCCGACACACTATAACAATCCTGACTGATCACAGAAATCTGCAATTCCTGAAATCCGCCAAGGCGCTTAGTCCCCGACAATTGCGATGGGCCATGTACTTCACGGACTTCGATTTTGTAGTTACATTCCGCCCCGGAGTGGAGAACAGGAAGGCTGATATTTTGTCTCGCTATCCAGAACCAGACTCGAAAACCAATCAATCGGAAGAGCCAAAGCGTATCGTGCCACCAACTCGTATAATTGGATCTATAGTGGTAGATGACATGTTCTCTGAAATCAGGAAAGCATTAACCGCACAGGAGTTGGCCCAGTGGAACGACCCAAGCAAGAAGAAAACCGTGAAAGATGGGTTACCCTTTTTTGGAACAGCCTTATATCTACCCACACCAGTTATCCGTCAACAAGCCATCAGGTGGTGTCATGATTCTCCTTTTGTGGGGCACCCCGGCAATGCAAAAACCTGTGAATTGTTAACTCGACATTTCTGGTGGCCAGGTCTCAAGCAAGATGTTCAACAGTATATACAAACATGCGAATGTTGTCTGAGGAACAAATCAGACCATCGAAAACCAGCTGGACACCTGCGCCCTTTACCCACTCCGCCAGTGCCATGGCACACCATATCATTGGATTTTATAGTGGACCTGCCATTAAGTCAGGGATACACCACTGTACTGGTGGTGGTGGATTCTTTAACCAAATTGGCTCATTTCATACCCAGCAAAGGAATCCCTACGGCTCGGGCATTGGTTCACCTTTTCCTTCAACATATTGTCCGCTTACATGGCATGCCATTACATGTTGTTTCAGATCGAGGAGCACAGTTCACTTCACGTTTCTGGCAGGCCTTTTGTGCCACTGTAGGGATGCAATTGAAATTATCCACGAGTTATCACCCCGAAACAGACGGGCAAACGGAAAGGGTGAACCAGACCTTGGAGCAGTATATCCGCTGTATGACATACAATAACGAATCCACGTGGGCGGATGTTCTTTGGCTGGCGGAACTAGCGTATAACAACGCTGTACATAGTTCTACTAGGGTGACTCCTTTTTATGGGACTTATGGTTTTCATCCCCGTTTCCAACCAGTGCCACATTTGCCCAATATTGATGTACCCGCTGTGACCCACCTCAAAACACATTTAGAGAATATCTGGCGTGGTATCATAGTCAATTTAGACATGGCTAAAGCTTCCTATAAGAAATATGCAGATACACACAGAGAACCTGCTCCAACATATAGGGTTGGGGACAAGGTATGGTTAAACACGCATAACCTGCATTTGATAGGCCCACGCAAATTCCAACCTAGGTTTATAGGCCCGTTCCCTGTAGAAAAAATCATTAATCCATTAGCAGTCCGTCTTACCTTACCAACACAAATGAAAATCCACCCTGTGTTCCATGTAGCACTACTCAAACCCGCCCCGGCTTCCATACGGTCCAAAAGACCTCCCCCGATTACTGTGAATGGGGTTCCTGAGTTCGAGGTGAAAGCGATTCTGGATTCTCGCTTGCATCTGGGGCAATTGTATTATCTGGTGGACTGGTTGGGTTATGGGCCCGAGGAACGCTCATGGGAGCCAGCGTTAAATGTACATGCACCCCGACTAGTGCGCTTGTTTCATAGAAACAATCCTGCAAAAGCAGGACCTGTTGGGGGGGGGGAGTACTGTCAGGACCCCCACTGCCTCAGCTGTGTCCAGCGTGGGGATTAGGTCCAGCAGGAGCCATAAAGTACCATATTTCAGAACACTGTTGTGTCCTCGTTGCAGAACATTGGCTGCAAATGGCAGAAAACGCCATCCGGTAGCCAGAACTACAAGTCCCAGCAAGCTCGCGTGCTCGCAAGCAGTGGAACTCCGTGGGACAACGCCCGACGGTCCGCGCATGCGCGCGACGAGCGCACGGATCCCCGCTTGCGCTAACAGACTCGGATGGGAGCGGACGTGTAAGCTGAGGGCTCCTGCAGGCAGCGACCCGCGGGGCCATTCCCCGCCTGCGATCTCTGCAGGCCCCGCGCCTCCGGCAAGATAAGTGCATTTCTCTGCTTTTACGAACCGCTGGTTCATAGACAAAAACAATAGTGCATGCAACGTTGTGGGATTCTAGCCGGTATGAGCGCCGGGCTGAGGAAAGCTCCGGTGATACTAGTTAAGGCCAAGTGGCCACCTCGTAACTCAGTTTAACTGTTTCGTTGCCGTGTGAAGCAACACGGCCTTGGCAGATTCTTGGGGTGATCGTAACCCAGTTTGCACTATTTGTTGCCGTGTGAAGCAACACGGCCCTTGCAGATTCTTGGGGGAACACATCAGCGTGTGAGAGCACGGTGACGGGCCCAGTTTGCGACCTGAGCTCACTCTTGTTTTTGATTTCCTTGTAGCGGCATCCCACTGTATCAGTGGCCAGAACCCGCTGCGCCGCCGTAGTCTAACGGCACGAACTCTGGCAGTCGCCTGGCACGCCACCCGGTACCATCAAACGAAGCTAAGTGCTCATTTGGTTACTTTTAAGGTGTTATAGATAATGCTAACCTTGTGGGTTGGTAGACGAACTGCCAACTCTATATCAGAAATCGTAGCGTGTTCATGATGTCCTTTCCCATGATGTTTCCATACTGTAAGTGAACCGTGTATAGAAGTCACAGAGTTTTGGGGGGGGCAAGTTAGTTGTGAGTGTGGAAGCGTGCATGGGCGGAGTACCGTCGATCTCAGGAGTCCCAGGCAGAACACCAAGGCGGACCTTTCCTAATCCCTTCTTATCCATAACCCATTCCTACCCTTCCTCCCCTTTTACCCGGTTAACCAACAACCCTCTACCTATCCAATTCAACGGACCCTAACCCTCTTTCCCCGGCGGGTCGCGGTGACCCGTGTTGTCTACCTAACCGGGTGCCAAGACCCAACGGGGAGGTAGGTGTACGTGCTGCCCCTGCGCAAGGTTGAGTTCTTGACAGAAGGGTACCAGGAACATCCCTTGGGCGACAGCCCAGTGCCACAGATCCTGCGCTTCCTTGGATAGGGCTGGGGATCTGGTGCCCCCCTGCTTCCAGATGTAGAACATCGTGGTGATGTTGTCGGTGAAGACCCTTACCACTTTTCCCTTGAGGTACGGAAGGAACGACCTGAGGGCATAGAACACTGCTCGGAGCTCCAGGACATTGATGTGTAGTGACCTCTCCTCCGGGAGCCAAAGGACTCTTGCGTGGAGATCTCCAGTGTGCGGCCCCCATCCCTCCAGGGAGGCGTACGTCGTCACCATCTCCTGATGTGCCGGGGTCTGGAATTCCATGGCTGCCGCTAGATGCGCACGGGTGCCCCACCACCGGATCGCTTGGCAGAAAGTCTCGTTGATTGAGATCCTGTCTTCGAAGCTGCCCGCCGCCTGCATCCAACGGGCATCAAGGAACTCCTGCAGTGGTCGCATCCGTAGCATGCATAGGCGTACAAAGTAGATGTACTAGGACATCATTCCGGGTAGGGACTAGATGGATCTCACCCTGGCCACGTCCATGGTCAACAGCCATTGTACCTTGCCCAGGATGGCCTTCGTCCTTTCCTTCGACGGCGAAGCCAATCGCGCCACTGTGTCGAATCTGGCTCCCAGAAACAGGGCGTCTTGCGACGGCACCAAGTGGGATTTCGTGAAGTTGATTGAGAATCCCAGATCCGAGAGCAGTTGGATGGTCTTCGGTGTGTGATCGATGGCGAGTTCCCTTTACTTTGCTCGGATGAGCCAATCGTCCAGGTAGGGGTAGACGTGGATCCCCTGCAGGCGCAGCCACAACGCCACTGGTGCTAGGCACTTGGTGAACACCCTGGGCGCCAACTTCAACCCGAAGGGAAGGGGCTTGAACTGATAGTGTTGCCCTTGGACCACAAATCGCAGGAATTTTCGATTTCCTTTTAGAATGGGGGTGTGGAAGTAGGCATCCTACAAGTCCAGCGACGATAGCAAGTCACCTTCCTCCAGCTGTCTGGGACTTGATGTACCTGTTTAGGCGACTAAGGTCCAGGATGGGTCGCCAACCGCCGGTTTTCTTCTGGACGAGGAAGTACCGCGAGTACACTCCAGAGCCCCAGAGCATCTTTGGGACGAGTTTGATGGCTCCCTTTCTTAGCATCGCCCATACCTCCAGCACCAGTTGAGGGACATGGTTTTCCTTCCTGGCCACGGGTGGAATACGAGGACACCTTTTTTGAAATTCCAGGTGTGCCCGCGGGCCAGGGCATCCAGCACCCAACGGTCGGTGGAGATGGACTGCCACACACTGACGAATTTCGCCAGCCGGCTTCCCACCGGGATGCTGAGGTGGGGGCCCGACGCCACAGCCGGTTCAATCCTGTTTCGTCGCAGCCTTGCCACCTGGGCCTCCTTGGCGATGATGACGGGATCCTCCGGTCTTGCCTCGTCCTCTGTAGGCCTCCTGCGATGAGGAGAGGGCTGCTTGGTGTTACGATGAGGAACCGCCGCCAAATCCTTTGGAGGCACCTTGCTTGCCTCCGGAGTTCCGAAAGGACGGCCGTCATTGTTGAAGAACGCCCAAGGCCTGAGCCGTGTCGGTGTCTGCCTTGATGGCCTGCAGTGACTCGTCCACTGTCTTACCGAACAGGTTGCTCCCGTCGAAAGGCATGTCCAGAACCCTGGTCTGCACGTCCTGGTGGAAACCGGTGGCCCTGAGCCTACCGCAAAAACCGGTGTTGGCGATGTCGGTGGCCACCGTTATGGCGTGGTCCGAAGCCACCTTGCCCTCCTGTAGGATTTCCAGGCCTTCAGCCCTCTTGTCGTCCGGGAGGAAGTCCAGGAGCGGAGCGATCTTGAACCACAGCTCCCTGTCGTAGCATGCCACAATCGTGAGGGCGGTGGCCGCTTTAATCGTCATCGCCACCGACGAGATGACCCGTCGTCCCATGGCGTCCAGCTTCTTCCCCTCGCCATCCGGGAGGGATGTAGAAGTTGAGGCCGTCGCTCCCACCGATTTCTGTTAGGGAGGATTCTGAGTGAGTCCCCCAGCAGCTTGCTGGATTTCTGGAGTTTACCACCTGGTAAGAGTGTACATCCTTTTTTCACTCTTACATGTGTTTTGGCCTATGTGTTTTTACTCATTGTGCACACCACTCCAGGTGCCCCTGTTCTTGTACAGGTTACACAGCACCTTTAGTGTAGTAACCGAGGGTTGTCTTTAAGACTTCCCTCTGACTCCATTTCACTGGAGCTGACTACTGTCCCCCAGAGAAAGGTAAAGTTGCCATTTACTTTACATAGTCATTTTTACTACAGACCCAGTACACCCCATCTTACATGGAGTACTGGAAAGGGCTAATCTGTACCCCTTTTCTGTCTGTACCTCCCGGAGCATTGTTTCACTCTTTTAACATTTAGACTTGGCTGGTGGCAGTGGTATCTACCCTAACTTTTCTACCGCGATTATATTAGATAAACGTGGTACTGTTCTTGGCTATTATATTAGCCTCGAACATAAACCCGCTTGACAAATCGTCTTTCTTTTGGCTCCGGTTGGGTTTATTCGCCATTTCTTTTTGTTAAAGTCCTTCTTGTGTTTTACTTTGTGTGGCAAACTAGGTTCGCCTTCTTTGTTCACTGTCTTTTGGCGGGCTTCTGCAGAGAAGCCCTCCTCTTGGCGCCTGGGTGTCTAGGTAGACTGAATGTGGGGAAGGTGTGTAGTCACCCCCTGCACAGGGTATCCTAGGAAACCCAAGTCGCACTTTGCCATGATTGGCTGAGGTGGTTGTCCCGGCTGGACAACCCCCCGGCTGCGTGATTGACAGCCAGGCTGTATGAATGGGGGTTTTGCACATAAAAGGCAGGTCTCTTGGGCTAGAAGTGAGAGTTGCCTCTGGAACTACAAGGAACCAAAGAGAAGCAGAGAGAACAACGCTGCTCAACTACCCCGTCCCGGTGAAGCCCTGCTGCAGTCCTGAGCTATCTACCCTTCAACGACTAAGAGGAGATCCAGTCCGGAGTCTTCTTCCCTTGAGCCTGGTGGGGATAACCAGCTCATCTTCTTCAGCCAGAGATCTCCGACGTGGTCGAAATCGCTGCACACTGCTGTAGTGGTCCGGATAGCCACCTGCCTAGCCTCTCCTGTTTTTAAGGAGCACACCTTCAATTCGTTGTCGCTGCTGCCGGCTTCATCCCTGTGTGGTGCAGACCCCCTTCAGACGTCCTCCTTCACAACGAAGTCCCAGGAATTGTGGGTCTGCGGGAAACCAACAGGAACAACTGCCAGGGTACCAGCTGCACCATTGGAATAAGGTACTGTGTTCTGCTCGAGGAAATAGGGTGAATCCCTTTTCTTCGCCTTCAAGGCTTGCCCTTGTCTTTCCTCCTTCTTATAACTTTTGCTTCCGAACATTGACAATATCAAAGTACTCTTGGCTACGCTGAATCATGAACTGTCTAACGTGTGATCTTCGGCAACAGGTCTCCGGTGTCACTTAAACCTGGCTCCGGCCCTTTGACTTTTGAACTCCTGTTTCTGAGTGTTTTTCCGATCTTGTCTGCCTAACCTAAATATTACCTGTGATTTTTGCCCCCAACTCCCTCTGGGTATCTCAGGTGCTAAGTGTGTTTTTGCCCCGGTAGCATTTCATGTAACGGATACGCGTTTATTTAGTAGACTGAACTGTCAAAAAGTGATCGCAACCGTATCCGCGGTATCGTGTTTTGTTCATAACACCGGTTCATTCAAACACAGGGTACTTATCTTGAGACATACTGTACAAAATGAATTGGTTAATCGTAGTATATTTAACGTGCGGTTTTGTTTAAAGTTTAATAGACGTGTTGTGTTTATAACTGACGGTTTAAAAATAAATGTACTTATATTTTTCTACCTAAAACCTTGAGTCAGTGTTTGCTTGAGTCACAGTAATTGTGGTCCCTTTGTGTAATCTCTGCTACTGCTCATATACTCTTGAGATAAGCCTGGCTGCTCTGCTACTGCTACCACTGTAACTTAGTAGTACAGGCTTGTACGAGGTCTTCACCTTGGGGGGAGGGTCACTGCCTCGCTCCCCTTCGGCTGTCTACGTCAGGATCGATCGGGGCTTCTCCCAAAGCTTACCCGGGTTCTCCGACTTCCTCTTCACCGAGCCAGAGCGTTGGCTCGTGGTTGATGGCGTCGGTGATAATGTGCCCTGACTGGCAGCCGAGGAGCCCAAAGGTAAACTTGTATTGCCACCTGTGGTCTTAATTATGGGTGGTGGTCCCTAAGGGCACTGCACCGGATTCTGCCTAACAATTTCTTCTTGGCCGCCGCAGAGACCACCGAATCCGGGGACGGCTGTGCTCTGAGGCGCATAGGGGCAGAGTCCGGGACCCGGTACTTCTTCTCGTACTGGTCTCTCTTAGCGGGGGCCGTGGCTGGGTTCTTCAGGAGTGCCAGCCCCTCGTCCCAGATGTCATCCAGTAACGGGACTGAGAGGACAGTCTTCCTCTTGGCCTCCCGTCATTGGTAGAGGAAGCCCTCCTTCTTCTGTTCTTCGGGCCAAAGCTGGAAGAGCTTGGATGCCCTGGCGATCATGGCGTGGAAGGAGGCAATTTCGTTGGGGGGGACCCGGGAGGTTGTGATGGGAGGTCCATCCCAGAGTCACCACCGTCGTCGTCCGTCCCCCGTCGTCACCGTCTCCGTCTCATCCCCCGGAGGAGGGGATGGGGGTGAAAGCTGGAAGGGGGGAGGAGGATGGACTCATCTCTGCTTGTTAGGTGGGCTCCCCGACGGTCCAGGCTCTACTGGGTCGTCGGTGGGGGGGGTATGGGCATCCGTGTCCTTATCTCCATACACAGGGCCTGTATAGCCATCAAATTAGCTCCTGAATTGTCCCCTGGTACGGGTACCGGCTGCAACGGGGCCAAAGGCTGGGGTGTGGGGCCCTCCGCGGCCCTATCCTCCTCATCTGCTCCCCCATTGCTCTCTTCATCGGCCTTGTTCGGATCCTTCCCGTGGGCCCAGGATTCTTTGGACTTCCTGTCCAGGATCCTTTGGAAGCTAGCCAACTCATCCTCAGAGGTGGTATCTGTGTCCGTTATGTCTACCGTGCCCCCCCTCTTTCTCCTGCTGGGGTTTCACGAGGGTCTTCTCGATAGGCAGAAAAGAAGATTCCCTCCGGGGTGGCAGGGAAACTCTGGCCCCTGGAGCCGTCTCCACTGGGGAAGCCTTCGTACGTTTCACCAGGGCCTCCACGACTCCTTCAATCGAGGCCGTAGCCGGGTGAATCAGGGCCTTCACAACCTTGGGCGCGCCTGAGGTCTTCACCTTGGGGGGAGGGTCACTGCCTCACTCCCCTTTGGCTGTCTACGTCAGGATCGATCGGGGCTTCTCCCGAAGCTTACCCGGGTTCTCCGACTTCCTCTTCACCGAGCCAGAGCGTTGGCTCGTGGTTGATGGCGTTGGTGATAATGTGCCCTGACTGGCAGCCGAGGAGCCCAACCGATCGGCCCTCCCGGTGCCCGTGGACTTGCGGTGCTTAGCCTTTTGTTGGGCCCCCGTCGCCAGAGAACCCTCAAAGGTCTTAGAAGACTGCTCAGACTTCTTCCTCTTCTCACCTGCTGCTGGGCTCTTCCCTCTCCAGCCAGTTGGTGAGCCGAGTACGACGATCCTTCATTATCCGTGCGGACATGTTCTTACAAAACACACAGTCCTTCTCCACGTGCGATTTGTTATCGTGAAGGCAGTAGAGGCACTGAGAGTGCTCATCCTCCTTAAAGACGTTCTGTAGTCCGCATCCAGGGCAGCTCCTGAACAGCTTGGATCCAATGGGCGTCATGCTTCCCTTGTCCTGGGCCATGTCCAGGAGGGGTAGGCCTCAAAGATCTTCTGGAATCCTCTGAGAAGTGGAACTCGATGAAAAGATGCCCTTGAGGGGCGTTGAAAATTCCAAAAACAGGTCCCCGTTGATCGGAAGTAGAATCGGTGGAGCTTGAAGCTCGATTGACTGAAAATATAAGAGTAAACTCTTCGGAAAAAAATGCAAAACGCAGTAAAAGCTTGAGAGCTATAGCACAAGGACTCCCAACACTTGAACGTGTGGTAAAAATCTGAAGATGGCTGCCAGAGGAGGGGCTTAGGTAGAGGGCAGTCATTGGCTCGGGGAAGTATGACCAGGAGATTAGTGATTGGTTACTAGTAGAAAGACAGTCCAGAAAACGAAACTGAAACAGATTTTTTCTTTACTGAGGATTCCCAGCCTGACGACGGGGAATATTCATGAGCATGTGAATCCATGCCAGACCTCATGCTGGAGAAGTACATTTTAATATTACATTGGTACAGAACCCACATTATATATAATAGAATGACATTGTTCCCATACCTAGATGCTCTCTATCATTTTTTGCTTGACTTTTCTTTAAATGAAAATAGCCCATTGTTGACATGACTAAGCATATACTGGTAATGCACTAATAGTCACTTTATACCACCCAAATAGGGATTTTAAGTGTAATCCAGTCCAACAGGAATAATAGTCGCTTCGTGCAACAAAAATTGAGATTTTGAGTATAATACAGTCCAAACAGGAGGCATACAAAAGAATTCAGGGCAGTCATTAACCCTTAATTGAACAAAGGTGATCGAGCAACCAAAGGTTGTTTAGGCATTGTGCCATTCCACACCCTCATTCAAACCATGGATATTGCTTTTTGTCAAAAAGATAAATTTTTGTTCTAATTGTAATAACTTATTATTGATCTGTTCTTGTGATTCTCTCTCAATCTGTTTAAGAATCAACCATTCAAAGTCATTACAAGTATGTTTACTTTCCAGAAAATATTTAACGAGCGGAGCCTGTTCGACTCTGTTCCTGATACAACTTTTGTGCTCGATCATCATTGTTTTACATTTTCTATTAGTCTTTCCGATATAAATATGTTGGTAAGGACATTTTATTAGATAAATTACATTGTTCGTATTGCAATTTGTATGCTCAGTCATTTTCCACACTTTTTCAAATCCCAAATCTTTTAGTTTGGGTACACATTACGCAATTCCCACATGGGTAATGTCCTGATACCGGAGGAAGGCCTCATAAGTTTGTCTGTTGGCATGTTCTCGCCTTGTTTCCAACATCATTCCTCATAACCAAATTACGTACAGTAGTGCTCTTTTTGAACGCTATGAGGGGTTTTCCAATTTCCTTGGTCATGATTTCTTTCCAATTTTTATTGATGATACTTTTGATTTTATACGAGAGGTTACTGAATGTATTGAAAAACACTAAAGGTGTCTCCTTAATACTATCATCCCTTTGTATTTGTTGGTCCAAAAGAGCTTCTCGTTATTATTAAATGCTCTTTTGGCTGCTCTTTTGACCAAACTAGAGGGGTACCCTCGATGGACCAGTTTATCAATAAGGTTGTTGGATCTGCTTTCATAGGATTCATTGGTACTACTGTTTCTCTTCAAACGTAAAAACTGTCTGAACGGCAGATTGTTTTTGTCGTGTTGTGCATGATAACTATTATAATGCAATAATGCATGTTTGTCAGTGCTCTTGGTGTGTGGACTTACTAACAAGGACCCTCGATCATGAAATATGCATATATCTAGATAGTTGACCCGATCGTTGCTGATGTTACTAGTAAAATGAAGCTTTCTATTTTGTTGATTCAACCAATTCACAAAACAGTGGGATTCTTCTTCATTTCCTTTCCAAATGACAAAAAAACGTAATCTATGTAACGTAACCAACACAAAATGTTTTCTTGAAATGGGTTCAAATTAGAGTACACTACTGTTTGCCCAAACATGTAAACTTTTAAATTGGCCAAATTCTGAGCCATTGCTGCCCCCATAGCTGTTCCCTCAATTTGTTTGTAAAATTGGCCCATGAACTGAAAAGGGGCCATTTTAGTGCACCATTTTATGAAAGAGTTGGAAACTGGATGTTCATCTTCTATTTTAAGTAGAGTTTCCTCCATTACTTCCAATGTCGCTAATTGGGGTATGTTGGTATAAAGTGCTTGAATTCTAGACAAAATAACAAGTTTTCACTAGGATTAAAGGCGTTGCCCTCAATTCTGTTGATGGCGTCCATAGTGTCCTTTATATAGCTCTTCATATTGGGAATGAAGGGTCCCAAATAAAAGTCTACAAATTTGGAACGGGGTTCCAATAGAGAGTTAACGCCCGAGACAATAGGTCTCCCAGGGGGTTTCTCCAAGTTCTTGTGAATTTTGGGGAGAATGTAGAATACAGATATTCTGCCATTCTCTCTAATGAGGTACTCACCTTCTTGTTTGCTAATCATTTGTAATTCGACTACCTTGGTCACCTTATTTTTTATGGAAGTGATAAGGTCGTTACTGGGATCTTTATCTATTTTCTGATAATGGCTGGAGTCAGAAAGAAGATTTAGACATTCTTTGATGTAATCTGTTCTATTAAGGACCACTATAGCGCCGCCTTTATTGGCTTGGCAAATGATGATCCTTTCATTGGACACCAACTTTCTAAGAATCATCTGTTCTGATTTACTAAGGTTAGAACGGTGGGGAATTCCTTTAGATTCTAAGATATTAATCTCCTCCATAACTTTCCTTTCAAGTATTTTAGATTTAGTTGTATAAGAGTTGAAAGGGGCACAAAAGACATAAGAGTTCCTAAAGCCACTACAGTTCTCGCTGTTGTTAAAGGAGTTATTTTTAAAGAACTCCCTTAAATACACTTTGCGCATAAACTGGTTGAATTCTACCGTAAATTCAAAGGGGTTGTGATACAGATATCATAAAGTTGAGTCCTTTATTAAGAACGCTTTCTTTTTACTGGACAGAGGGAACTCAGAGAGGTTTACTACCAGTCCCTGTACCTGCCTCCGCTCTGGGGCCCATTGTCTTTGATTTTCTCCCCTTTCTAAAAAAGACTGTCATTGGTTATTCATCCTTCGATTGTTGCCTCTTGGTCCTCTGCCTCGATTACTGCGGGAATCCACACTGTTACCCGAAGTACTAGCTACAGGCTCACTGTACTCATCATACTCGGTACAACCTCAATCGCTAGAACTATTAGAGGTATTGCGAAATCGCACTCTTCAATTTTGTTTTTGGTTGGGTCTTGAATCCCCAAATTTGTAGTCTTTGTTGGTGTAGGCCAACACCTTTTCATGTGTGAAATTCTGTATGTCTTTTTTCATCCTTTTGATTCGCTCTGAAATGGTTTCAGTTTTGAAATCCTGCATGTCTTTTAGGTGTTTATCTAGGCCATTCTTGAAAGCCTCTACATCAAATATTTTCTTGATTTCATCCTCTAGATTTTTTAGATTAATCTCAATCTTTTTTGCAGTTTCTTGTGCAGTTTCTATAATAAGTATAATCTAGTCATGGCCACTCCTAATAGCAATATAACTCCCCTTTAGCTTAAATTCGGGATTGTCTAAAAATAATCTAGGTTAATTTCTAACATCAGTCCTTGGGGAAATGCATGGTTTTTTACGTTTTCAAACATCATAATGGCATGTAACTAAGTACCGATGAACCTTTTCCTCAACTGTACAAGTTCGTCCCACTGATCATCTTTACCCAGGACGTCCAAATCTTTGTTGAGGCCCACAATGGGCAGTGATTCCATAAATTTACGAGCGTATTCATCATTATATGCTAGACACTTTTCAGAATGTGAAGCCATAATTAGGCTTGCAGTTATCAGACTTGGTTATGAACTAGAAAGGGGGGAGGACTTGTAAATAACGACATATGCCACCGAGACCCTATTGGTCTCTGAGAAACACTAATTTCAAAACGGCTATGTCCACACGGGGGGATTCATAAACTTCTTACTATATGGAGAAGTATTTGCATTCTGCAAAAAGAAGTTATGTAACAGCGCCTGTATAAAAAGGGTATCCTATCTAGCAGTTAAGTAATACATTTTCATATTATCATTTCCAAAAAATACAAATTTTATTAGTCACACAAAGGAGAAACATTATTAAGAACAATCATAAAAATGATCATGTCACATAAAACATTTACAAAACTTAAAAAACAACACAAGTAAACCAATATAAGTGTGTCCTAATGATATGATGTATTCTAGGTCAAAGGTGTGGTTCATTCACACTGTGATCCTTTTGCCGTAATAATTCTGGCATTTCCATATTATTGTGTGTACTCTATAGTTTCCCAACTTGTACAAGTTTCTGTCCATTGCACACAAAAATGTAGGACATTATTCAGGGGCATGTGATGTCTTGTGTCTGTTCTATTCGAGAAAAAGCTGAACTCCGTTAAAAGGTCTTCTATCAGAAATGAGGAACCCTGTTGATCAAAAGGAGGCACTAGATTAGTACTAAGTATAACAATGCAGGTCTTTCACTTAGACCTTTTATAATTACCCTCATCCCCATAAGAGTGTAAAGCATGCTGTCAATGACATACCTCTTAGACCCTTAGGATAAATGTCCCCGAGTCTTTTTTTAACCTTGAATGGTTGTATTAGGCAGGTTCCAATTGGTTTGGAAATACTTGCCTTTTTCCTCTATCGCCCAACCTAGTAACACCAATCGGCCCAAATTAGACTACTTGAAAAGTGTAAAGTTTAAAATGCATTCTCTTACTGCACTACTGCTCCAATAAACTTACCAAAAATATCACTGAATCTTTGGCACTCTCATCTACGTGGGTGTAGTCACTGGTAATATGATGTGGAAGCCATCGTGTTGGCTATTGGCATGGAGTCAAGACTAACATCCTCTAAGTTGATCAAAATATTGCCTGCAAATCAGCGAAAAGACCGACAGGCCAGCATAAGAATATGATTCTATCAATAGCGGAAAGGTATAGCCGTGGAAAGAGTGTATTTAATGTAACCAAAGTAGCCTCCACTTACTTCTCAATCTGTAACTGTAACTGGTCATGGGTACTAGATTTACACCGTCTATAATCCAGAAGTGAGAAAGGCTCAATCTATGCACATCCGCCTCTACTTTTCTTCAAACCTGTCAACAAAATTTAGAGAGAAAATATCCAGTAAGAAACTTATGGACCTCTGCCACCTACTGCAACATTACTCAATGCACCTACTCCTCAACACCTGATAAGTAAGTATTGGTGTTAGATAACTAGCTATAAGTTACCCACCTTCATTGCAGATCAAAATCATCTCGGGCAAACATAGGTGGTTACAGGGCGAAATACAGATGCATGGATACTGATAGATGAAAAGTCATGGGTTTATATATGGAGACGGCAAAGGCGTACCAAGAAACAGTGCAAAGGGGTGATTTCCCTCCAGGCTTGCTTGACTGTTGCTCCCAGGGCCACACGTGCAAAGTGCAAAAAATAATAATAAGATAAAATCCCTAAATTTCAAGCCTACCTGAAATGAGCTGAGTTTTGAAAGGCTTAATGTCTTCTGTGTAGATCTATTCCAACAATCATCTTGATTTCTGCAATGTTGCAGGTGCGCCTGGGTGACCCCCACATATGGGCCTCCACAGTAAGGTGAAAATGAACATAGGCCACAGGCACATGTTCATACTGTACATCAGCAAATTATGCATTCAAATGTTATATTCTGCCACCCGGGATTTCAATGTTGGCTAACACTGTGGCCCATAAACCTTTCGTCTATTGTAATCTGCAGCCACTTACCATGAGTCCTACTTGCCAGCGAAGTTAGACTCCATATCTTAAAAGATGTTTTCCTTACTTTAATTCTGTATGACAGCTTTTTCAGTTTTCTGATGAGATATTTGAGCTCTTGTGAGTTCATTAGAAAAAAGAGTTTGGTAGCACCCTGAGTAATAACCATGAATAATAAAATTATGGCCGACTGTGGTACTCACTTTTGGGCACAGTTCAATAAAACACACAGAATACATATCATTATAATAGTACCATTAATGGTCATATTTTATGCACATAATAGACAATAGTGTCCCCTTAAAGCATTTCCTGTGAAAGGCTGTGAGAATGTGGGCATGTGAGATGCCATCCTCCTCACCCCTTTCCATGGCCCTTTCTGAAAACCTTAATTGTTGAAGGAAAGCTCCTCTGTTTCATTGACAACACAAATACATATTATTGGTCACATTTACTCCTTCTTCATATCCATGGATGGCACCCCACACAGTTACCTCTGCTTCCCTGAATTGAAATATGCAGCAAACTTTATAAGAAAATACAATATGTCAGCACAATAAATTTCAAGTTCACTCAGTGGCCCTCATTACGACCCTGGCGGAGATCCATGGTGCAATTTGCACCATGGACCATGGCGCAGAGCTGCCAACTCCGCCATGGGGGTTGGCGGACTTACCGCCCCATTCCGACCTTGGCGGGGCGGTTAGTCCCCAATCCCCATTTACCCTTCCCCATTCCCATTTTTGCCCCATAGGGTATAATGGGAGTGGGGAAGGCGTTAATTACGCCACCGTAGATTACGGTGGCGTAATTAACAAGAGGTCCCGTAGCGCCATGGATTTTTCCGCCCGGAAAATCCGGGCGTAAAAATCACCATGGCGCTACGGAAAGTCGTAATCTGGCGGAGAGGTACGCCATGCATTACGCTGGCGTAAACCCCTCTCCGCCAGGGTCGTAATGAGGGCCAGTGTCTTTTGCTGTGTTGTCTATGGTCAGACCCCATAGCTACAATTACCATCAAGTGCCGACCACATCTTACCGTGTCTTACATAACATGAATGGCAAATCAATGTGATCTACCATGTAAATGTGAACCAGGGCAATGGAATGCAGTGAGTTACATGCAATTAGTCAATGGGCAATGTGGGCAAATGAAAGGGGTTGCGTGCCAGGTAAGGGAACTCCTTAAAGAGTAAATGGATGACGCAGAATGACAACAGAGGTATGAAACCTTTTTCTGAGTAAGCGTAGGATGAAAGGGCATCAAGGAAGTGTTGCAATGGAAAAACACTATATTGTGTGGTGCATGTAAAATAGGGTAAATGAGAGAGATGTATAATTCATGATACCTGGGTCATTAGATTGAGTGGCTGTTGCAAAAGATTTATCGTACATATCCGTCTCCACAGTTTAATAAGAAATATGAGAACCTTGGAGAAATGATGTAATTTGAGCCGTTATTGTTGGCCATAAATAGAGCCAGCTGTTTGAAGGCCCCTGCGCCGGAAGGGATGAGTAATATGGTGTTAAAAAAAAACAGTTAAAAAAAACGGAGTTATCGGCAAATATATTCACTCTATATTTCTCGCGACTTGTTTTATCAGATTTTATTCCCTATTCTTGGCAGATTGCATATGCGCTCTCAATTTACAAGAAAGGTGACATAAATGATTCCTCTAACTATAGGCCCTTGATGTTGATGGACGCTAACCAAAAAATATTCACTGGTATTTTATGGCAACATCTTGAGACTTGGGCTTTTGAAAGTGGCAGATTGCAAAAATATCAGGTTGGTTTTCGTAAACTCCAAAAACCACCATGAACGGGTGTATGATTAGATTACTGCAGGATCTAGCATGGTACAAAAAACATGAACATGTATAATGTTGCATCGATAGACTTAATCATGGCCTTTGACTCAGTCAATCGGAATTTATTGTGGTACAAGTTAGCGAAATTGGGAATTCCTGACAGACTTCTGAAGTGAACAGTTAGATTGTATAGTAACACCTACATTCCTACATTAAAGTTAGATTGGATAGGCATGGATCCTTGTCTAAAGAGATCTTAACTGACACCGGATTTAGACAAGGCTGTCTCTTAGTGCCATGCCTTATATATATATATATATATATTACATGGCCACGGTAGTGGCCATGTAGTTATGGTTAAGTTGGTGTTTCCATAGGAAGAGCACTTTTTGGGCAGATTATAACTTCGCTCTCCCTGGACGGATCCTCACCAAACTTTGCAAAAAAAGTATTTGGGTCACTTTGCAAAGTTTGGTGAGGATTCGTCCAGGGGGGGGGCAAAGTTATAGGGGGGGTCCCAAAACTTTTTTTTCCCCCATAGACTGAATGGGAAACATTTTTTGCTTGCGTCTACAGCCCAAAGCGCTGGACGGATTTTCACCAAATTTGGACCAGGAGCAGCGGCTTGGTCCCGAAAGCATGCTTTTGCAAATTTGGTGAAAATCCGTCCAGTAGATTTTTTTAAAAATGACCAAAAAGTAGGTAAAAAAAAATTAGTGATATCTGTGTTCGGTCCGTGGACAGACTTCCCTGTTCGCTCCGCGGACAGTGTACTGATTGGCCAATCGGCTTGTGTGATGTTCGCGGACATGCAACGTGTTCGCTGATTGGACGGCGTGGAGCGTGAAGCGCGTCAGATTTTCGGTAGCGCCCGCCATCTTGGATTCACGGTCGTCCACGGACAGCGTGGTGAAACTTTGTTCAAAATTTGTATTTAGTAGAGTGTGTTGGTGTGTAGGAGTGTTTGGGGAGGGTGGGAGTGTATGAGATAGGATGAAAGTTGTGTTTTTTATGTGTTAGACATTCTTTTTGTGTTCGATTTGTCTGCGGACATCACAGGTGTTCTGAAATGTTCTAAATAAACTGAATGGGGTTTTGTTCTGAGGACTCAATATGTGTCCGTTTTGTTCGCAAGCAAACTGAAACTGTTCTAAGAACACTCGCAGTGTCCTGAAATGTTCGCAAATAAACAAAATGGGGGTGTCCTAAGGACGCTGTCCATATTGTTCGTTGTCAAGTTGAATATGTTCTAAGAACACTCGCGGTGTCCTGAATTGCTCGCAAATACACAAAATGGGGGTGTTCTGAAGACGTTGTCGAACACTCGCTGTGTCCTGAAATGTTCGCAAATATGAATGGGGTTGTGGCTGACAAGTTGAATGTGTTCTAAGAACACTCGCGGTGTCCTGAAATGTTCGCAAATAAACAAGATGGTGGTGTTCTGAAGACGCTTTTAAGAACACTCGCGGTGTCCGGGGAATGCTCGTAGGGGGTGTCCTGAAGGCGTAGTCCGTATTGTTCGCTGGCAAATTGAATGTGTTCTAAGAACACTCGCAGTGTCCTGAAATGTTCACAAATAAACAAAATGGGGGTGTCCTGAGGACGCTGTCCGTATTGTTCTCTGTCAAGTTGAATGTGTTCTTAGAACACTCATGGTGTCCTGAAATGTTCGCAAATAAACGAAATGGGGGTGTTCTGAGGACACTGTCCGTATTGTTCGTTGTCAAGTTGAATTTGTTCTAAGAACACTTGCGGTGTCCTGAAATTTTCGCAAATAAACAAAATGGGGGTGTTCTGAAGGCGTTTCTAAGAACACTCGCTGTCATGATGCCCGCTCCCGGGGAGCCGGTTCAAGCCCGGCGTCCCTGAAAGCAGACATCCAGTCCCCAAGGAAGGACCCAGCAACCCCATATAGGGGCCCTTTGGACAGTGTCTTGGCGCCTATGGCGCCAGGCTCATAAAAGACATCAGTCCTGGCGCCATGGGCGCCAGGCTCATTATGGGAATGCTTGGGTGCACTTACCTGATGCAGACCATGCTGCAGGATCCCGGCCTCCTTGAGGCCTGAAAGGAACTACTTTACCCGTGGGACTAATTTACCATCCGTGCGTGGTCGGGGAAGGATACATACCTGATTGGAGGAAGGATACATACCTGGAACTTCTTCCAAGGCTATTTAAACCCCACCCGAACAGCCACACGTGCTTCGTGTTGTTCTGCATCTAGCAGCTGGACGCTCACCGTGTCTGCTCCTGCATCCTGACTTCTGCCACACCTGCCAGCATCCTGGATCACCTGCAAAGGAAAAGAAGAAGGGAACAGAAGAAGGAAAAGTCCTTACCTGCTAAAAACCGCATCCCGGAGACATCTCGCCGACAATCCTGAAAAGGAAGACTTTAATTTAAAAGCTCATTGCGTCGATCGCTGCAGCGCCGCATTCCACTCACCTTTACAGGGCACCTCCATGTTCAGCAGCGATCATCCGGTATTCGCAGTCACGCCCCAGCGCCTAGGGAGACAAAAACCAGAACAAAAGGTGAGACAGAGAAGGGAATAAGGAAAGCTAAATCTCCATGTTAAGACTTACCTGTTGATTAATTCCCTCTTCATTTCGGGTCCGCGCCGCATCCTGGCATTTCCGGACCCCGGCCCCTAAGGGGAAAAAGAGACATCAGCGTTAATGAGCGAATGAAAACACATTACCAAAAAACGCTCAATAAAGACTTACCTGATTTTTACAAGGATTTCATCTCTCATCTCGGGTCGGTGCCTGTTCCCCGGCATTCCGTACCCCGGCCCCTATGGGGAAAAAGACACTAGCATTAGTACATTAATGCATGGACACAAGGGGAACCTCTTATCAAAAAACTTACCTGGAAGCCAAGCAAGTTTGGTTCTCACCAATCCGAAAATCCAGTGAAGTAACTGGACACCAACGCGCCCCTGCATCAGAAGCAGGATGGAGAGCTCGTCCTTCCAGACCCTAAGGTGAGACGCTACGAGAAATCACAGAAGGGTTTCAAGGAGGGTGAGAGGGGAAAGTGGGAGGCCGATTGCATTACCCCGCAGACAGTTAATCCCCTATTTTCGCCTACAGAAGGATACTTCTGCGAGCCAGACAAGCCAGATTTGGGGGCCCGGTCCAGTCCGTCTTCCGAACCCTGCGCATCACCTTAGAAGAGGTCACAGCAGCGCAAACCAGGCCAGCGCCTCCGTGGGAGTCAGGTGAGCGTAACAGAACTCAAAGACTTCCTACAAATTCCCACCCAGGCGCTATGGAAAGTTCTGAGACTGATCAGTTGGCCCAATTATGGGGGAATTACGGGCCGAAGTACATGCCGCTCGTCAAGAGACTAATGCCCTCAGGAGGGAATTAATAATATCAAAGGAAAGAACTGATGACCTGGCCAGACAGCTTTTGCAAGGTCAAGCTGGGCAAACTCCTCTACCCGGTTCCGGAGGGAACCCCGCTCCTGTGGTTTCCAGTAGCCCTGTGCAGATTAATCTACCTGGAAACATGCCGATGGCCCCACCCGAACGCTTTGCTGGGGACCCCAAACGATTCGCCGTATTCATGAATCAGTGTCATTTGCACTTCCTATGCAGACCTGGGGCCTTCCCTAATGATCAGACCAAGGTAGCCTTTGTATTGTCATATCTCAGCGGCTGCGCTGCCGATTGGTCAGTTCCACTGGTTACTCAAGATGACCCGATTCTCCGTGATTTTCAAAGGTTTCAAGCAAGCATGGAAAGGTTATTTGCTCGACACTCTCAGGGGCAGGCTCTGGATGACGAACTTCTATCCCTGCGACAGGGCAATCAGGACCTCGTATCCTATATTGCAACCTTTAATAGACTAATTGTGGAAACGGGATGGCCAGAGGATAAAAGAGTCATGTTGTTTTATCGAGGCCTTCGCAGAGAACTTAAAGATGTCTTGGCCCAAGTTGTAAGTCCGCCCCAAGAATGCACAGAGTATATAGACTTAGTGGTCCAATTGGATCACAGACTTCAAAACAGAAAAGCAGATGGGCAAGGTTTGAGACCAGGGTGTTGGTCAAGACCCATGCTAATCCCAAGGGAGTTGATGTCTCTGAGCCTATGCAAATTGGAGGGGTTAAAGGACCCTTAACTCAAAAGGAACGTGAAAGGAGGCGGCAGTAAAAATTATGTCTTTATTGTGGGAATTCGGGACACTTTCTACGAGATTGCCCGGCAAAACCGCCCCGAAAGGCGGTAGGAGCCGCTGATAAAAACCATGAAGACTCTGTTTCGGGAAACGACTCTGCCCGACAAGTGTAGGGGTCCGCTTGCCGAGCTTGAAAACTAACTCTCAGATCTCGCATTTCATTGTGCCAATGGTTCCCGTAGATCTAGAACAGCCTAAGCGGTTGCATGCAATAAAGGCATACATCGATAGTGGGGCTATTGGAAACTATGTGGATCGTGAATTGGTCTCTAGGATTAACCTCCCTCTCCGTCCTACAACCAGCAAAGATGTCATCACCACAGTCGATGGAACTGAAATTGCCTCTGGACCGGTAACACATTCCACTACTGAGGTGACTCTTATAGGTCCCGACGGCCATCGGGAGGGTGTTGTGTTTGATGTAATCAATGCTCCACAGTTTCAGGTTATTCTTGGAATCCCTTGGTTAGAGACACATAATCCTCGAATTGATTGGCGAGCTAAGAGAATAACCTTCCCGGATTGTACACAAACCTGCTACCCAGAAAACCTGAAGATTAATCTAGCATCTGTAACCTCTGCCTCCATGCAACTACCTCCGGAATACCAAGACTTTCAGGACGTCTTCCAAAAGGAACAGGCCAACACATTACCTCCTCACAGATCGTACGATTGCCAAATCGATCTGGTGCCCGGTGCACAACCCCTTGTAGCAGGATTTATGCCCTTACCGAACCTGAGAATCTGCATTTGAGACAATATTTGGATCAATACCTAGCTAATGGTTTTATTCGCCCGTCAAAGTCCCCGGCATCCTCGGCTTTGTTCTTCGTGCCCAAAAAAGAAGGCGACCTTAGAACTTGTATCGATTACCGCGCATTGAACCAGATAACGGTTAAAAACCGTTATCCTCTGCCTCTGATCCCTGAACTCCTTGACCAGGTGAAGGACGCTTGCATATACACCAAGTTAGATCTCCGGGGGGCTTATCATCTGGCACGAGTTAAAGAAGGCGACGAATAGAAAACTGCCTTCCGTTCTAAATACGGATTATTCGAGTACCAGGTGATGCCTTTCGGATTGTGTAATGCGCTGGCTGCCTTCCAATACTTCATGAATGATGTCCTTCGGGAACTCATCGATGTTTCTGTTGTCGTATATATCGATGACATTCTGGTGTACTCCTCTTCGGAATCTGATCACAGAAAACACGTCAGGGCAGTACTTGAAAAACTGCACCAACACAAACTATTTGCTAAATTGGAGAAATGTGTTTTCCATACCACAGAAGTCGAGTTTCTAGGTTTCATCCTGACACCCAAAGGAGTCCGAATGGACTCAAGAAAAGTGGATGCCATCCTCAAATGGCCATCCCCTAGCTCTGTAAAAGGGGTTCAAAGCATGCTCGGCTTTGCCAATTTCTATCGCAGGTTTATCCCGGAATTTTCACGCGTGGTACAACCCATTACTGCACTTTTGAGGAAAAATAAACGTTTTGAATGGTCTGAAGAAGCCGAGCAGGCCTTCCAGGATGTAAAAGCTAAGTTTACCTCCACACCTATATTGAAACACCCGCGTCCAGATCTCCCTTATGTCGTCGAGACTGACGCATCCAGCCTAGCCATGGGAGCTGTCCTGTCCCAAAGAGATCCCGAAACCAACCAACTGCATCCCGTAGTATTTTGGTCCAGAAAATTCTCGGCACCCGAGGTTAATTATGCAATCACGGACAAAGAACTGTTAGCCATTAAGTCCGCTTTTAAAGCCTGGCGGCATTATCTGCTTGGCGCTCGACATACCATCACAGTGATCACTGATCACCGGAATTTACAGTATTTGAAAACCGCCAAGGCTCAGTCATCACGACAGCTCCGATGGGCTTTGTTTTTCGCTGAATTTGATTTCGTGATTACCTATCGACCAGGCTGCAAGGATGGCAAAGCATACACCTTATCCCGAATTGGAATGGGAGAATCTGATACAAACTCAGAACCAGTACCAATAATACCCGAACAGAGGATTCTAGGCATGACTTCGTTACAGATGCTTGAAGACATTCAAGCCACAGTGAAACAACTCCTGGACCCTACAACCTTACAGGAATGGATACAAAAGGGATCAGACTTTACCATAGATAATGGTTTACCTTATTTCCAAGGACGCTTATTCCTGCCACATAAGGAATTACACGAACTAGTTATTTCCGGTTATCATGATACATTAATAGAGGGACACCCCGGTATTGCCAAGACAGAGGAAAAGGTTAAACGACAATTTTGGTGGCCCTCTTGGTGAAAAGATGTTAAATCTTTTGTGATGTCCTGTGGTGTTTGCGCCCAAAATAAAAGTCAAAAGAAAAGACCAGCCGGTCTCCTTCAACCTCTAGACATACCACCAGCACCCTGACACACCCTATCAATGGATTTTATTACGGACCTGCCTCCTTGTTCGGGGTACAATACTATTCTGGTAATTGTGGATTTGTTTTCCAAAATGGCCCACTTTATTCCTTTGAAAGGTTTACCTTCAGCTTCTGTCCTAGCCAAAGAATTCCTCGAAAATATTGTTCGGCTACATGGATTCCCATCTATACTAATCTCTGACTGGGGAAGCCAATTCATTTCCCACTTCTGGCGCAAATGTTGTCAAATGGCGCAGATCGACGTAAGATTATCGACCAGTCACCACCCTCAGACCGATGGTCAGCCCGAGAGGACAAATCAGACCCTTGAAAAGGAAGACTTTAATTTAAAAGCTCATTGCGTCGATCGCTGCAGCGCCGCATTCCACTCACCTTTACAGGGCGCCTCCATGTTCAGCAGCGATCATCCGGGTGTCCTGGAATGTTCGTAGGGCGTGTCCTGAAGGCGTAGTCCGTATTGTTCGCTGGCAAGTTGAATGTGTTCTAAGAACACTCGCAGTGTCCTGAAATGTTCGCAAATAAACAAAATGGGGGTGTCCTGAGGACACTGTCCGTATTGTTCGTTGTCAAGTTGAAAGTGTTCCAAGAACTATCGCGTTGTTCTGAAATGTTCGTAGGGGGTGTCCTGAAAACGCGGTCCGTATTGTTCGCTGGCAAGTTGAAAGTGTTTTAAGAACACTCATAATGTCCGCGGACATTAAAAGTTTCCATAGACCATAGTTGAAATGTTTGACTCTATGGATGTGATATGCTGCGATGGTTGTTGCCAGGGCATGGAGTCTTGGGTGCATGGCCATTTGGCCATGCACCCAAGACTCCATGCCCTGGCAACAACCACCGCAGCATATCACATTCATATTTGCTTATAACTTTGGGTGAAAAACAAATGTATAAGGAACAAAGGTATTAAATACTATGGATGTGATATGCTGCTATGGTTCTCCTTATTATTATATAATTACTGTTTGGTCTAGTAACGGGAGTCCATGTTTTTCTTGTTAATTTCTGTGATAAAAGAAAACAGCATGTTAGTATTAGTATTTTGTAATGACTTATTACATTGAATAATCAATATACTTTTTTTTTTTTTTTGGACCCTCATATTTAGTAGATTACAAATCAGAGTACTGTGCAATTTGCTCAGTTTCTGTATTTGTTGCTAAAATCATTGGGTCTGTGGGAGAAAAAAAAATCCATGTTGGATTAAAAAAAACCTTTTTATGTTATGCTACAGTTTATTTGTTTGTTTTCAGTGTTCACTTGTTGTTTCTGGCTAATGCTTAATACTTTGGCTTGTTGTATTTTTTTGGAGCAGTAACATATTATTTATTTGTTTTGATATTATAAAATTTTGGAGCAGCTAGATACCAATTGGCGTATTCTAACTGTATATTTTTTTGATATATTTTAGTGTTATTGATTTATCTATTTGGATATTGTTAAATTTTGGGACAGTTAGATACCAATTGGCGTATTCTAACTGTATATTATTTGGTCTAATTTAGTGGTATTCATTTATCTGATTAGTTGTAGAATCTTTGAGCAGTTAGATAGCTTTTGGAGTATTCTAACAATTTATATTTTTTTAACACAAGTTTACTTAGGGTTTAAATACAGTTTAGTTATCACATTTTGGTTTTAAGAACATCAAATAAGCGTTTGTAAGATTTCCTGGTAATCTCTGCTTTAGAGTAATGGTACCATCATTACATTCAAACCATCCACATTTCTTTTTTTATATATGCAGTGTAGTGCCCTGAATTGGTTGTGGCTCCTGCGTCGTAGATTATACCTATTGTTGTGAAGGTTTTCTTACCAAGTGATATTTGACCATGTGTGAATCCAGTCAGCTTGCAGTTGTTTTTGGTACCATCTGCATTGTAACGTAGAAGCATTAGTGTTATGTATTTACTATGTGTTTGTATTACTAACGTGGAGCGATTATCTGAATTGCAGGTAGAGCATAATCTACCATGGTTTGCATTTTGTACAAGTCGCTGAAATGGAATGGATTCACAATTTGGTATTTTTATATATATGAAGCGTTCAATGGGGATTTCTTCTTGTGTCACATTGTTGCAGAGAGTGCATGTATGTTTCCACATGTATGAAATCTGAAAGATTTCATTTATAGGTATGTTTTTGTTTTCCAGTACTTGTAGTAAGTACATTAGAAATTCTTGTGGATCTTCCTGTGAATTTATAGTGAATTTCACCATTCCAGCACAGTAGTCCAATTGTTGTCTTATTCCAAAAACACTATACGTGTTGTCAGGATTGTTTGCTGCATTTCTGTGAAGTACTAACATTTGCAAACACAATGTGTCTGTACTGTGTAAGTAAATGTTGTCAACAATTGGTGGTAATTGAAATAGAATATTCATTGCTACATTTGCGTAGCAACTTACACCAACTATATTTGAGAATTTAAATGGTCCAGGTAGTTCTGAATCTAACTGCTTTTTTTGTAGTTTGTCTTCCTTCTTTAAAGAAGTACTTGGTTTACTTTCCCTAATTGATTCTTTTTTGCTTGTGGTACTTGATGAAGTATTAGTTTCTTTTACTCTCTTTGGAGGATTTACAGTGACATCCTGTTGCATTTCTGTTTGATTTATTTTTCTTTTATAACGTTTTACTTTTTGTGGAACAGAATATGTGTTTAGGTGGGGGGTGTATAGTGAGCGAAGTCTATTGTATTCTAAAATGCAAGGAATATCAGCGTTTATTTTACTTGCATCAAAGTTGATTAGAAATAGACCGTCAAGTGTACGTAAGCGTGATAGTGCTACATAGCTCATGCCTTCTTTAAAGACTATGTTACCAATATATATCATTGCTTTGTCTAGGGTAAGACCTTCTGATTTATGAATCATGACTGCGTATGCAAGGGTTAGAGAAAATTGTTCTCTGCGTACATACATATCTTTGAAGAGAAGGAGTCTAGCTGTTGAGCGTCCTATCCTTTTTACTTCTGAAAGTTTGTCAAAGAGTATATTGACAAACTGAATTTTGTTGTCGCGTGGGTATGTTTGAAAGCCAACAACTGTACCCAGTGCTCCATTAACTAGTCCTTGGTCCACGTCAAGGTTACGTTTAAGCATTACTCTGCAATTTAAGGATAATTTTAATATCTTTTCTAAGCCTGCTGTGTTTGAGATTGATTTTTCTAAACTATTTAGTCTTGTTGTGGCTTGGTCACACATGGGTAGTGTCATACCATGTACATCTAGTTTGTCTGTGGCGCTTATTTCCATGATTGGTTGCATTTCTTTACTTAGCATGATTTCATTGAATTTGAAACAGCTTGCAAGAGTTGGCATTAAGGCCATACAATTGACATTTTTGTGGGCTAATTGTTCCATAACATCTGTAGCACATGCATTATCGCCATAAAGTGCATTAATGTGCCGGGTTTTCAATATTCCTTCTACTTCTTTAGAAAGTATACCAACTCTGATACTTTTTAAAATGTTGCCATAAGTGAGATCTGCAGATTGCCGCATGTTTTCTGTTAATTCTCTGTATTGGAAATGTTGCCAAAGGTTGACATTTCCAATGCTGCCAACAGTTTTACGGCAGAGTTTGTGTCCTAATGTTTTAAAAATAGGCTCACCTTTTACTGGTGTTAATTGAAGCAGATCTCCAAAAACCATAATGTGTTTTCCTGCAAAGAGCTCTTCATAGTCTGTTTTGAGTACTTCTTGTAATCTGAGGTGAATCAAAGCTAACATCAGGTTGGAGACCATGCTCACTTCATCTATTAGTAGCATTTTCATTTGTTTCAATACTCTGCGTAATTCCATTGCAGCTTCTGCAGAAAGTTTGTAATAGTCTAATTTGTTCTGGTGTTCTACTGGTAATAGTAGTAATCGGTGTAATGTAACACCACCTATGTTGTAGGCAGCTAAACCTGTGGGGGCAGTGACAACAGCTGACAGTTTGTTGTCTGTCAATTGTTGATGGAACTTACTAATGATTTTGATTAGGAATGTTTTGCCAGAACCAGCTTCACCACTGACGTACAATAGTATAGGTTTATAATTATGGCAGGAACATTCTTTATTTTCATGTTTTACACCATGTGCAATTTGGTTTGTTACTTCTTGAAAAATGCTACTTTGCTCATTGTTTAGTTTTGATTGTAGTATAGTTAAGTCTTCCTTATCTTCATACTGACACATGGTGTTTTCTACTTCTATCATAGCTAATTCTGCCTCATTTATTATTAGTGGTTCTCCCAGTGGTTCTTGGCTTCCTGTTACAGAAGGTTGACTACTGTCAGGAGTGTCCTTATCTAGTTGGGCTTGGAGTTCTTCTTCGTGTTGCTGTTCATTGTGCAACATTGTTTTGTACTGTGTAAAGTTTACATCAGTTATAGTGCTTTCATTTGCTTTGAAAGCATCCTCATATGAGTCATAGTTATCTAGTAATTGTTCTTCTTATCTCCATGGTTTGAAGAGTTGTAGCAGGGACATGTAATATACTTCTTTATGTTGAGGAGTCTTTAATGACAATTTGATATGATTAATTAAATTTGGTTTAGTGAGTTTAACTAAGCTGCCTTCACAGTTTGTTACTCTATATTTACCTTTTTTTTTCATCAGGTTTCATATTATTTTTGTATGTGTAGTTTTGGGCTATGTGGTATAGACACATGTTTTCCAAAGTATTACTTCTGTTTGGGTAGTATGTGTCCAATAAATTGTTTTTTTAAAATGTCTTGGCTGTTGGCATCATGTTTGGCTATTGTTTCTATATCTTCATATGATTTTAGAACTCTTTTTCTAGATTTAGCTGGACCAAGACTTAGCCATACTATATTTTCAGATTTACCATACAATGCAGTACCAGTTAAACGATCAGCTGCTTTATGTGATCCACATTCTCTATGGGTGGGCATTTATATGCCCAAGCTGTAAAATTTCTGAGATACTGTTTTATCTGATGACAGGTCATTCCAGAGGTCTTGCAGCTCTGTCTTTTCTGCTTTAGTTAAGTATGCTGTGACATATCGTCCAACTGTAGTAGAATTGTCTGCAATGTACTGCACATCTATGTTTGCATTCCATAAGTGGGCAATGATTGCATTATAATCATTGATATATTTTTCTTCTTCTTTTCTTTTTATGTAATATGTATTTTTAGGTGACTTACCTTTAACACTATGTCTAACTGAAGACATGAGGTTGTTCACTTGATCTGCATTTGTAACTGGTCTAGGGAAACCAAATCGGCATTTGGTGTAGTATTTCCCTTTGTTTTTGTATTTGCGACGACAATATTTTCCACATTTGTGTCTTTGAAATTGTAAAATTTGTGCATGAAGATCACTATTTGTGGCTTCTGATGGAATTTCACAAGTGACATATTTTTCAATAAACTGTAAAACAGTGGCATCACTGTCTTGACCAAATTTAGGAGCATCTTTAATCCATAAAAGCATGTGGATATGTGGTGCTCCTCTGGCTTGGTATTCGTTTCTCCAAAAGAAGTGCTGCACTTCTCCAAGGGGAGGAACAGTTTTATTACAAATAAAATGTAGCATAGCAATGAAGCGATGGTGAAAATATCTTGAAACATTAACAGGATCCAAAGAACAAAGTTCTCCAGGTGTTAGTATATCTACGTTTGTTTTGTTTTTATTTGATATGCGTAGGAAATCATGTAAATCTTCCCATGCATATTCTGCACAACTTAATGTAACAAACCAAGTGGGTGGGCCAAGGTTTCTGATCATACAACGTACATCTGCATGACGTCGAAACCAGTACTCTTTAGTACCACGCATATTTGCTAATAGAATTTTAATATTTGATTGTAAAACCTCATCCTTTTGTTGCACTTTTTCTAATAATTGTGTAGCTGTCATATTTTGAAAGTGTGATCCTGATTTTAATATGTGTGCAACTCCCTAACATAAAGTTGCTAGTTCACTTTCAAAGAGTAGGTGGAATATGTATTCCACATTTTGTCTAAATCTGGGATCTTCAGAATACATCCGTAATGAGCGGTATTCTGAAGCTGATATTTGAATAGGTCTATCATCATACCTTCCTCCTTTGCCAGTAGGAAAGAGTAGAGGAAAAGCATGTGCTTCTATACTTTTTTCCCATATGCTGATTGGCGGTCCTTTTGTTTGACGCATTTGCTAAGTTTCCAGTGCATCTTCTACGGTGTCATTACAGTGCAAAGGATGAATTGTATAATGTCTAAAGTATTTGATATTGTAGCAGGATGTAGTAGCTCATATTGACCAGCTTCTTGTGTTTCTTGAATTATTTCAGTTGTATCTTTCAGGTTTTCTTCAATATTAATTTCTTTGTAATATTCATTATTCTCTTTAAGATACTGGAAGGCTTGTCTAACTTTATACAAATCTACCAGCTGTTGCCATATTTTTTTGTCTTTTGTAGGTACTCCATTTACTAAGATAATTAAAGATTGCTGCATTGGACGTTGCACTCCTAGAGTATGCACATTTTCTTTTAGATCTTATGGTAAATAAACTACTTTTCCACAAATGCCTTTTACCAATTCAGAAGGAGGTAATTTGGCTATTTTTGGTTGAAGGCGTATTATTGCTTGAAATGGGTGTACTGTTTGAATTATGATGCTCTCATATAAATTAAGTTGTTGTAGGGGTTTTGGTACTGGGTATAATTCCAAATTATTTGTGATAGCACGTGAAGGAGTTTGGTTGTTGTCAAGTTTTGTAGTGCAGTAACTGCAAAGTATTAAGGGCTCAGTTATTTCGTATGTGTTTTCTGCTACAAGGTAGAGGGCTAATTCAAACCATTTAGAATCTTCATTGTCTTCTATTTTGTATGATAGGTCTACAGTTTTTGTGTTACTTTTATAAAAAGTTCTACGGCAACATACACATACATGGTTTGGTACTTCAGCTGATGTACTTTTAAATTTTAGTATTTCTTTTTTGTATGTGTTTAGCAAAAAGTTGCCATGTGTAGAATTGTTGCTTAATTGGTTTAAAGCTATTTCATTCTGTAAATGGCTTTCACTTCCAAAATATTTTTTCTGGATGTAGTGAATTTCTTCAAGTAGGTCTTTTGCTGTACCATGTAGAAGGATGTTATTTAACTTTGCTAGTGCTAAAGCAGGACTTTTATCATAGTACAGTTTATAGACTAGATTTCTTATAGTTGAATGATGTGTTGATATCCTTTTGATATCATGGAAAGTGGTTTTACAAGTAGGTCCTGTAATGCAGGCCAATGAATGTCCTTGTAGTCCTGTGTACTTGCGCACTGGACAGGTATCCATATTTTGCAGTAATTTAATTTTGATTTTGTCTTTGCTTTTTACATATTTATTGAGGAATTGGCATAAAGATTTGAAACATTGTTTGGGAATGTTACACATTGACGTGCATGCCATTTGTACACTAGACATTCTGATTCAGTTGAATGGAGGGGTAACTCTAAGTTTTCAGGGCATATTTTTGTAAGGAGTACTTCTTGTTCCATTATGGTATTATTCACTTTTTCATAACCTCAACCACTGCTATGTATGGCAATTGTATTTGTTTGCTTTTGTTTGTACGCTTCTTCATTAAAATATGGTTCTGTGCTCGTAGTGTGATTCCATTCACCTCCGCAGATACTTAAGAAGTTCTTTCTGTTGACATTTCACTTATTGAGAAGTCTTTTTTGTAATTTAGTTATTAGTTTTGTTAGTGGTTTCATTTTGTTTAACAGTAAAATAAATAACTTTCTTTTCAGAAGAATTGCACTGTCCATCAACACTTCCAAGATTAATTTCCTACGATAGGTTTTAAGCATTGAGCCTGATTTCTCTCCTGTTTTTATAAGATTTTGAAGGACTTTGTGACGGTACATTTTGGCTAAAATACTTTTCTTGTTATGCTTACTTTGCACTATTAAAATTTGAAGAAATAGTTTTATCTGTAGTGATAGCTGATTTTCTGTTAATTGTTTTTTGGTTTGTTTTACATTTTGATAGAGGAGGCAAAGTTTTTGTACTTGAAACTTCTTGTGTTTCAGTAAATGACTGTATTAGCTGTTTTGTTTCAACTTTTTTTTACAAATTCTGCTAGAGATGGATGCTTATGTTGGACACTTTTATTTTCATTTGCTCTACTTTTGCGTTGCTTTCTACGGACTTGACTTTTGGTAGGCATTCTTTAGGGTCTGTTGAAAAAAATAAAGAAGATATGGGTTGGGGTGTTCTGGAATGTATGTGTGCTGTGTGCATGAGTGTTTGAGTAAGATGATAAAGACGTATGTAATGGTGTGTGATTGTGCATTGGGAACTACAACTATTAGGGATAGGTATTCTTGAATGTATGTGTTACTAAACTGGGGTTCAGATGACAAAAAAAAAGTAAGCTAGTGGTGTGGAAAAGTACAAATAGTAAATCTAATGTATACAATTAAAACAGTTGTTTGTTCTATAATATGAAAATTGTAGCGGTTCAGTTGGGTAATTTGTGTGTCCAAAAATAGGAATTTGTGGGCCATTCTGGCTGTAAATCGCTGTTTAAGACATGGAGATTTTTTGACAAAATGGTACACAATCTCTATTTTTAGGCACCAAAATAGCTTGTATTAATGTTATAGTATGTTTGATTAAAAATACAAATATTATGGTGATATTCTACTTACTTTTTTCTTAAATTAACAGGTAACTTCTTAGTTCTTCTTTGTTCTTCGAATTCGGCTGCTTCTTTTCAGTAGACTGGTCTTCATTGCAATTGTAAAAGCTTCAAATTAGTAATTTTGTTTGTATATAGCACTGTTTTTAATTTAGATATTGATTTTTTTAATTGAAATCCTCAGTGCCTTCTTTAAAATCATTAAACTAATTTATTTACATAAGATACATTGCATCATTTCAGTACATATGATATGTTCTTAATGAACAAATTGTATTGAATGACTAACTGTAGCAAAAAAAATATCTTTACTATATCTTGTGAAATTTATAATATACCAGTGAATACTACTATTTCTGTAAGTAAGCTGTTCTAGGTAATAGCGCCTCAATGTCATGTCTAAATTAAAGTAATGAAGTAAATAAATAAATAAAAACAAAAAAATATGAAATTGTATAAGTATTTTTTTAAAGATTTAAACGTAGATTGTGCTTGCATGCAATTTTGTTTGAATATATGTAGTCTATATATTTCATTTAAAAAATGTTAAACATGATTTGAGTGTGTGTGTATAAAGAAAGTAAATAGTATAAAGGTTTATAAGTGATAGTTGATTTTAGGATATTGAAAAAATACAGTAAATTCATTTTACAGATTACACAAGCTAAAAGTCTGTTTGAAAATGTGTTCATCTACTGTACAGAAAATATGCATACCTGAAGTTTGTGTTCATGCATATGGATATGCATGGAGCTGCAAGTAGAAATCTTGGAGACTTGTACAGTATTTCTGGTAGATGATGCTTGCCAATGATATGACACTTGTACTCAGAGAGATTCACAGTACATTTGCAGTGCTGATCTATGATGATGCAGTTAGATCTTGAGGTCTTGAATGTGATTGGTGCATGGTCATGTGATTTTTTAGCTACATCCAATGAGGGAATGGCAGAGAGAGTGAAGTGGAAATGGTAGAAGGGCTGTTCATGTTACGATATGTCCGCGGACATGGCGGTAGTTCGCGGACATCGGGAGTTACATCCGGGGATTTTTGGGTTCAGAAGTCATGCAAATGAGAATAAGCACTGAAAGGGATTGGTCAGGAAAGTTTAGTGGGTGTGTTGTGCCAGGAGAGAGTTTCTCAGATACTGTTTTTGCTGAGAGAACAAAAGATAGCTATGGCTGTGTGTTTCAGAAAACAGATTGTTTGGATTTTGGGAGATTCCTGGATACATTGGTTGAAGGTGCATGCAGAAAGCTGTGGAGTAGCTGTAGACCTTGGATTCCACATGTGGAAGTACACTGGCATGGAGTACGTGGAATGAAGTGGTTGGACTTGCTACCTCTCTGTGCTACTTTGGAGACAGAGCAACATCCAGACATAATTGTAATTCATTGTGGAGGGAACAGTTTAGGACATGTGACTGGAATTTTTTTTGCAATTTGCTATGAAAGAAGGACTTGGGAAGGTTATGGACATGTTTCTTAATTCTCAAGTGATATTTTCACAGATTGCAAATGTGGCTTCGTTCTTCTTCATTTTGTCCACAAATGGAAAAAGCAAGGCGCAATGTTAATAAGGCTGTTTGTGCCTTTCTAAGAGATTTTGGCATGTCCTCTTTTCACAATGAAAATATTATGTTTTGTAGTACATACATTTTTCGCAGAGATGGAGTCCATCTTACTTATGCTGGCAATCAGATTTTTCTCAGAAATGTACAAAATGCATTGCAACCTTTTTTGGAATTACAACAACCATTTTGAAGTAGGTGTTAAGCATTTATAATTTTTGACTTACAAACACCACCCAAAGGCTCTTTTCAGAGCCACCACTTCTTCCCAGAGAAAATTGCAATGTTTGTGATGGGGTAGCAACCCAATTTTTTAAATGTCGCGAACTGTCCGCGGACTTCTAAAAAACACAAAGGGCCCTGCTTCATTTATTTTCACTTCTATTTTTAACTGTGAAAGGCGGCTCTGAAAAGAGCCTTATTTTTTTTTGATGTTTGATATTTTGTATTTTTTTTGGTTTTTTATACACGACACACTAGGAGAGGAGGGGAAAGGAAGGTAAAGGGGGACACACCATCCACAGGGATAAGAAAGGGCGAGCTGAGAGAGGAAGATGTAGAGTGGGTTTTATTTGGGTAGTGAGCAGATCTTCTCGTGCTCTGAGACGATAGTCTCAAAAGCACTACCAAGTCGCTCCCCCCTGCAGAGTACTGTGTCATGGTACATACATACAACTGTGACCCTCGAAAGGTAAGGGTCATCAGCATTCTGTTTGGCCTGTGATGCAGCTTGAGGAAGACGCTGTCCCACAGAGGTGGTCCTTGTGGTGACAGGATCAGAAACAGAGGATGAAGTAGAGGAAATCAACCTGCTACGTTCTTCGCAAGGTACAACCCTGCGAATAGGCCCAGAGTGAAATGACCTCAGGTGTCGCTTCATAGTAGTGGTCCCAAAGCTGTACTTACCGTGCTTCCCACAACTGAGTATCATTTTGCACTCATTGCAGGTAACACGGTTCGCACGAGCCTTAGGAACATTACCATGAATGGTAAATAACCGCCACACCCAAGACTCACGCCAAGTGCGGGTAGTAGGGTTTTCCTCTACCTCATTCTCATCCTCTTTTTCCTCCTCTGCATCCTCACTCCTGTTCCCCTCTTCAGGCCCTTGGGGAGGTGGTGGTGGTGGAGGGGGTGGGGGTGGTGCTGAAGCAGGTGCAGCACCAGGTGGCAGTTCTGCAGCCAGGGATGACATCTCGATGGTGTAATCAGCAAGTTGCTGGAGAAATAGCTGTGCTCTGAAGAATAGCCAGAAACACAATGAGAATAAGCTCTAGGGCGTGGTCTTTTATAGGGGTGCTTGTGCGCAGTTCGCGGACATGCGCGCTGTCCGCGGACAGATCGAACACAAAAAAAAGTTTGAAAAGTTTCAAAAGGTATGTAAAAACTCAGGATTACTATGTGGGACTTGTGCCATGGTGAGATTTTATTGAAAAATATTATGGATTAATTGAAAATGTACTTTTAATTTGTTCGGGGACCCGAACAGTGTCCTCATTCAGAACACGCGATCAGCGTGGGCGCGGTCATATGATCCGTTCGCGAACAAGTCTGCGAAGGAAGCGCATGTCCGCAGGACACCAAATGCACAGAGATTGGCTAGCGCATGTGCGTTGATGTTCTACGGACACTGTTCGGGTCCTGAACTAATTAAAATTGCGTCACACGTGAAACGAACATGTCAGGACACTGCCTGTGTTCTTAGAACAATTTAAATTTACTAGCGAACAGTAAGGACAGATATACTGTTCTTCAGGACACGTTCAATTTCGTTTATGTATGAACATTTCAGGACACCAATTGTGTTCTTAGAACATTTTCAAGTTGCTAGCGAACAGTACGGACAGGTATAGTGTTCTTCAGGACACCTCCAATTTCGTTTATTTATGAACATTTTAGAACACCTGCACTGTCCGCGGACACTTACATAGTTTTTTTTAAAAAAAAAAATGAAACTATTTACAACACAATATAAAAATTAAACTTTATTTAACATATATTAATCATTTATGACAGAGAAGGTGAGGCAGAAACAGAAACAAAAACAGGAGAATTAGGGGTTTTATCATGATTGTTATTAGGTGAAGAAGGGATGGAAGTCTCATCAAAACGTTTTGGGTTATGGAGAGGGTTTGGGGATAATTGACTGGGATATGGTGAGGGGGGACAAGTACATGTGGGGCAATGGTATGACGTTTTTGTTTTAAAATGATCTTCAACAAAAGTTTTCAAATGATTAAAATTGGTCAACAATAAATCAATTTTTTCTTTTATGCTGTCAAGCATGTTTTCCATAACAGCTTCTTCAGAGGTAGTTTCTATTTTGTTATGCTCTGTACAAAAAAATATATATATGTTAAATGTATACAAAATAATAATAATTAAATGGTTTATATTATAAAGTGTTTACCATTAGTTTCACTATCTTGTGACATTTCTTCATGTGGGAAATGTTCCTCTAGCCATTCCAGAGTACTAGACATTTCTGTGAGAGAAAAAAAAAATATAATATATTTTTTTATCTAATACAGAAAGTTTATAAATATATGAATACAATTAAGTACACTTACTATTTCAGGTAAGATATGTCCTATGTACTCAGTGGGTCTGCTCTTGTTCTCAGTTCTGTTGTGTTTATGAGGTAATTATGTTGGAAGCCAATTTATTTTCTTGTGGTATATTCCATTTTAGGACATAGTGCATTTAAATGAATGGTTAGTGTGTTGTATATATGGGCTACATTTATTATGTATTAGTACATATAATGTGTTTGTGTGCTTTTTTTTGAATTTGTTAAATGTTCCTATGTTATGATATAACAATCAAACATACCCCCCCAGAGTTTTTTAGGTAGTGGTACTGTACTTCGAACATTAAATGAGTTCGCGGACATCAAGTACAGTAGAAGAGATTCAGTCAGTTCCATATGATATGTATATAAAGTGAAAGTCATTATTGTTAAGTTACACTACTAAAAACCTACGAAATTCAATGAAAAAACTTTGTTAAAGGGACGTTATGGTTAAGTTGCGCTACTAAAAACCTATGAAATTCAGTGAAAAAACTTTGTTAAAGGGACGTTATGGTTAAGTTGCACTACTAAAAACCTATGAAATTCAGTAAAAAAACTTTGTCAAAGGGACGTTATGGTTCCAAGTAAAACCGAAAAACCCTTGAAATTCGCCAGTTATGGTAAGCTAAGCAACCATAACTCGCCCCACCACCGTGCACTGCTAAGACTAACACCCAGGACATCAAAGATGACATCACAAATGTCATTGATGACATCACTGAACCGAGCATATTTAACTCCATATAAAATAGCCAGGTTTAATCAGGCAGGAGATCATCCATGTCCGAAATGTGGAGAGAGAAATGCTAACCTGGTGCATATGTTTTGGGCATGTGGGGAAATCAGAAGATTCTGGAGGGAGGTGGCACAGCTGTTGGCGGTAGCAGGGATGACGTTGGATGTAGACTCTCCAAAGGCCTGTCTGCTTGGGTGCTTCCCGAGACACAACCGAGCTAAACATATAAGTAAGCTAAAAGATTTGGCGTATATTCTGGCAAAACAGAGAATAGCAATGGGATGAAAAGCACAGGCGGGACCGGTAGCGCGAGTATGGTTGGGAGATCTGATAGATGGGCCAATACGGAAACGGTGGCATGGTCGGAAGCGGCCAGCAGTGAGGAGGAATTAGGAGTACGAGGAATGGATATGTGGAGACAATTGTTAGCTGATTTAACAGCCTCTGTACAAGATACTCGAGACAAAGAGGTGACAACTGTAAACAAACCTGCTGCCACGAATGAAGCGGCTCTGATATAAAAAAAGGACTGTGTTCCGAAGTGTGGTGTAGGCTCAGGGGGGAAGGGAGAGGGGGTTTGGAGTAGGGGGAGGGTAGTTGTTATGTACTTACATTTATTCGCATGTGAATATTGAACATGTACGTTGTTATGTTTGCTTGTTTAAAACAAATAAAAATGGTTTAAAAAATATATATATATATACGACTTGGAAGAGGAAATAATTCATGTTGCCTTCGCATCTCCCAAAATTGTGATATTCAAGCACTGCTGCATGGCCTATTCAGACAACATCATGTTATTTGACTGCAACAGCTGTGGTTTACAGGGTTTGATTAATGCTTTTGCTGTCTATGCTATAAAAGAATATATATATTTGAGCTTTAACACAGACAGATTGATTTACTTGGGATTTCAAATATTTAGCAAGCCTGCCAAATTCAAAATCATGGAATACCTGAGGATTAAAGCAGAAAGTCTAGGTAGACAAATGAAAAAGATTGACAATAAGTATGTTACATTTTTCATCCACCCGCTAATAAAATATGAGAGTAGAGTGATTCCTAGGTTATTGTATGGCCCAATGATATTTATCAGAAATGAATTAGGTTTACATTCTATATTATGTAGAGCAAAATCGAGGTTTTTAAATCTAATATAGAAGTTCTTAAATCCTGTTTAAGAATTCTTGCAATGAAGATATGAATGACCGTTTACAGAAAAGTAAAAACCATACAATGATGCTATTGCTTGATGTTTGTTCTGACACATTGGAAGATTTGCGTTTTACATTAACTGATTTGAATACTAAACTGATGATTATTAAGGCAGTGCTTTTTTCAGATGATTGGAGTAGAACTTTTGAAACTATGCATAGATACAGTTCTTTGAAACATCTAATATATGAACACAAGAAGGTCAGAACTCTACCTATTTATGTGCATCTCTTCCCTCATCAAAGAGTATGAGAAGAATTCTTAAGATTTTGTTTAAACATTTTACCGTCTCGGGAAGTGCTTGTTAGAAGGAAAATGATAACAGCAGAGATGCTAGTTAGTGTAAGGATGTAAATAACACTGACATTTTGAAACATCATTTAAATACCTGCCCCTCATTTAGTTTTAAAAGATTATTATATTTTGGACAATTTGTTTATAGACCAGATTTGATAGATATTGATGTGTTGTGATCATATGTATTGAATGGTCATTCTAACTCAGTAATTTATGCCATTTTAAATTGTAATAAATTGTTAAAATTGAAATGTGATATGATATGACAAGTCTTTTATAACGCGCCTGTACACAATTTTTTCTAGGTGCAAAAAATGTGATATATGATGATTTCTAAGTAATATATTGTAAAGGTAATTATTTACCATACACAATAAAAATTTAATTTATTTGGTATTTACCCTTGTTTTCCTACTTTGCCTTGATATACACCATTTTAATTTGCCGACCACAAGACCAAGCTGTATAAGAACATTTTGAAAATGTATAAACCAAGCAATTTACTCTCATTTCAAGAAACATATATACATATTTACAAATGTAACCTAATTTCTTTATGTAAACCATTAAAAATTACATGAAAATAAAAATATGTGAATATGGATCTTTTCGAATACCTTATACCTTTGGTCCATGTGTCGCTTTAATTTCGACTGCTTCAGTAGTACATTCATTGTGCGTAACAAATTCAACAAAAATAGTTCAATTGTTACACAATTTAATGTTACAATTTTTGATCTCACAAAGTACATCTTGAGAATGTTGTTTTAATGATTGTCGACCTAACAACATCAATTAAACGTTGAAAAATGATATGGTTAATCAGTGAAATGCATTTTTACATTCCTAGTAAGATAAAGTCAAACAAGTAAGATAAAGTCAAACACTGTGTACATGTAATGTTTTAAAAAGACATTTGAAATTGTACCTGATAAGCTTCTGAGATGTCACAGGGAGTTAGTGTGAGATCATCCTGCAAAACATATTGAGTAAATTGTTGCCACCTAAGTATGTCACTCATGTTGTAATGTTTTTTGCAGCTACTGAGCATTGGGTAGGCAGCAATAGTTTATTAACAAAAATATAAACCATTCAGAGAGTGAAACATGCCATGTAATTCATTTACAATGTTTTTGTGATGGTTTATGTAATAAAAAGATGGCCACGCTTGTTTTATATAGCTTCTTAATATGTTTACTTCCAGTTCTTAAGTTACAAGTTACATGACATTGAGACATCAGGTATAAGACATATATCACCGGCACCCATCACCCAGGGAGGGTGTCACTCACTGTACAGGGGTGGCCTGGATTGGCGACTACGTCTGTATGGTTGGTGATTTGCTTGAAGAGCTCGGGTTGGAGCCTCCACCCGAGCCTCCTCTCAGCGAGGGATAAAGATCTTTTTAATGATATGGCCCTCTACTGGTGAACAGTACAAAGGACCCGATCACTCAAAAGAGCGGGGAGAACACACCGCCACAGTACCAGCTGCAAGGAAAAAAGAGACCGTGAGTAACGGGTGACAGGTAAGATGACAAACTATAGCCTTGCTCTGGTGTATACCTGATAAGTCCTCCCCCCGATTAGTGGCTAGAAACACATAGACACCATCCCACCTAATGGTACAAAACAAAAGAAAGACCAATGTGATAAGCTGGAATATAAACTCTTGATGAAGTACCCAAATAGTTCCTGGGTTGGTGCACAATCAGCGTAGCATCCCAAGTGCACGTAAATAATCATCAACAGGAGAATTACCAGTACAGGTTGGAAAAGGGAAGTTTAGGATAGGCAGTCCAATAACAGCAATAAGTCACTAATTAGCGAGTGGAACATTAACCTCAAAGACAGGAAAAGGAACACTCACATTATTGGAGGACCCAGATCCAGAGGATGTATAGCGAGTTGCTGAAGATGGGATGTCACGGCAATCATTATGTGGTCCAAGGGTCTGGTACACAAGCTGACAAGCCAATAACAAAAATCGTAATCAGAAGCAGTCCGTGGGAGTAGCAGGGTCTGGTACACGGTTCGGGAAGCCAAGGACAGAATCGTAATCTAACTCAGTCCATGAGAGTAGCAAGAGGTCTGGTACACGAGTTGAAACGCCAGGAACAGAATCGCAAAGCAGGGAAGTCTGTAAACGAAAGAAGGAATCAATTTGGCACAGAAGCAAGGAAGCTTTGGGGAGTAACTTCAAATAGAAGCAGCGAAGAACGTTTCACAGCTGCTTAAGTAGGCAGAGCTTCTCCATGACTGGAAAACATCGGTCACCTGACACAAGCATGGCAGCGTGGGAGATGTAGTCCCAATACAGGCACCTGTTGTCTAGTGACGCCGAAGACACCATCTAGCAAAAAACGGTGCAACAAAATGGCGCTCCCCATGTGGGATGGCCACAGTTCTGTGCGCTGTCCCACGGCGCCCGCGAGAGTGTTTATCCGGGAGCATGGGGAAGCCGAACCGCTACATGCGCACAGGGTGAAGTGCGACAGCATCCACCCCCAAAGGCGGCGCCAACCCTCTGCGAGCATGGAGCCGGCGCACAAGGGCAGGAGCATGAATGTTACAGAGCGGTTCCCAAGACCGGTCCTCCGGACCATAGCCCTTCCAGTCAACCAAATAATAGGGGCGCTTCCGGTGCAGGCGAAAGTCCAAAATATCAGCCAACTCATACTCCAGATTCCCCTCCACACAAATCGGAGGTGGCCGGGCAGTCAGCCTAGTAGCAGGGGAGCAGGGCTTCAAAAGACTGACATGAAAGACGGGGTGCACCCTCCAGGCGGGGGGCAGAAAAAGGCGCACCACAGCAGGATTGATAACAGCAGTAACCGAATACGGACCCACAAACCTCGGAAGAAGCATTCGCTTGCGAGGAATCTTCAAATTGCGTGTGGAAAGCCATACTTTCATGCCAACCCTGTACACCGGGGCCGGAAGCCTACGGCGGTCGGCGTAACGCTTGGTCCTCTCCCGGGCCCGGAGTAGATGCAGATGGACCGTCCGATGTACCCCTTTGATGTTCCTAACACAAGCTCGAGCCGCAGGGTTATCAATAGGAAGAGACGGATCCAAAGGCAAGAAACGAAGAGCGAAGAACGGAGAGACCCCAGAAGAAGAATGAGCCGAGTTGTTATATGCAAATTCGGCAGACGGAAGCATCGCCACCCAGGAGGATTGAATCTGAAGACATAGGCATTGAAGAAACTGCTCCAGTGTGGCATTGAGCCATTCAGTCTGCCCATCAGTCTGTGGATGGTAAGCAGAACTGAAGCGATCATCGATGCGAAGTGAATGTGTCACGGATCTCCAAAAACGTGAGGTGAACTGTGTACCTCGATCGGATACGATCACTGAAGGAAGACCAAAATACCTGAAAACATGCTTGAGGAATAAGGTTGCCAACGCAGGTGCCCAAGGCAGTCCGAGACATGGAGTAAAGACAGCCACCTTAGTGAAATAGTCCACAACCACCCATATGGTGTCAAATCCGTCCACCGGAGGTAAGTCGACTATAAAGTCCATTGATATCATATAACAGGGCTTGTGCGGGACTATGAGTGGATGTAAGAGGCCCACAGGTCTAGATTGTGAGGTTTTACACTGTGCACAAACAGAACAAGAAGCAGGATAATCAATAACGTCCCTGGACATCGAAGGCCACCAAGCCCAACGGCGGATGGAGTCCAAAGTTTTCTGCTGACCCGGATGAGCTGCCAACAAGGAATCATGGGACCAGGCAAGGGCCCGCAAACGCGCCTCCCCCGGTGGTAAGTACAAGCGACCTTGAATATAAGGCAGGCCCTGTACCACATCAAGATTGAGTTCGGTACATTCAGCTGAATGAGAGGAAACCCAATCCGCAACCACCGAACGTAAAGAAGGTTGCGGTGTGCACCCACAGACCACCCGAGAAGGCAACACCAAAGGTGTTCCGACGTGGCAGAACTAAGGCCGGGAGCCAGTCGCGACAAGGCATCAGCACATGTGCTGAGACGAGCAGGACGGTATGTGATGGTGAAGTTAAATTGCGAAAAGAAGAGGTGCCACCGAGCTTGCCGTGCGGTGAGACACTTCATGGACTTGAACGCAAGTAGACTCCGATGGTCAGAAAATACAGTGACCGGATGTCGGGCACCCAGCAGATGGTGTCTCCACTCGGAAAAAGCTTCCTTAATGGCTAACAACTCCCTTTCTGTAATAGAATCATTTTTCTCATAAGGAGTCAATTTCCGAGAAGAGAAGGCTATAGGGTGAATTTCCCCTGAATCGGGACAGCGCTGGGATAATATTGCGCCAACAGCAGAGCCCGAGGCATCAGCCTCGACCAGATAAGGCAGAAGAGGGGTAGGATGTTGTAAAACTGGCGCAGACGAAAAAGCCGCTTTCAGAGCATCAAAGGCCCGTTGGGCTTCAGGATTCCATCGGTAGGGCTGTTTGGAACTGGTTAAGGCAGTTAAAGGGGCCGAAATGGCCGAAAAGGAATGAATAAAGTGCCTGTAGAAGTTTGAAAAACCGAGAAAGGACTGGAGTGCCTTAATGGTAGTTGGAACAGGCCATTGTAAAACGGCTTTGACTTTAGACCGACTCATACGGATGCCCTGGTTAGTGAGATCATAACCAAGGAATTCCACCTCAGTGGTATTAAAGACACATTTCTCGGCCTTCACAAAGAGGTGGTTTTCCCGGAGCCATTGGAGAACAAAACGAACCTGGTTGACATGGTCATCAGCAGACTGTGAGTATATCAGGATGTCGTCCAGGTAGACTACCACAAATTGGTCCAAGTAATCATGAAAAACATCGTTCATAAAGGCTTGGAATGTAGCTGGGGCATTGCAGAGTTCGAATGGCATCACCAAGTATTCATACAAGCCATAACGGGTTTTGAACGCGGTCTTCCACTCATCCCCCTCACGAATACGTACCAGAATGTACGCACCCCGGAGATCTAATTTGGTTAAGTTGACAGAGGACCCGAGTTGGTCTAAAAGGACCGAAATCAAAGGTAGGGGATACTGTTTTTTTACTGTGATGGCATTCAAAGCCCGATAGTCAATACAAGGGCAGAGGTCGCCCTCCTTCTTCGGGACAAAAAACAGAGGAGAGGCCACCGGCGACCTAGAAGGTCTAATGAATCCTGTAGCCAGAGACTTATCGATGTATTCCTTCAGTACCCTGTCTTCTGGAACCGTGAGTGAATAGACCCTACCCGCTGGGATTTTGGAACCAGGAATAAGATCGATGGGGCAATCATAGGGTCGATGTGGAGGTAAATGTTCTGCTTGGCCCTTGTCGAAGACATCAAGAAACGAAGAGTACTCAGATGGAATGCAATTTTGGTGAGTGGTGGTAACAGCCCCAATGAGGGCCGAAGAAGCCACCAAGGCCTGACAGGAAGAACCAGGAGAGACACAGGTGTTCTGAAAACACTGTTCGTTACAAAGAGATAACGGGAACTGGACAACTCTGTTAGCCCAGTCGATGGCAGGATTATGCCGCTGAAGCCAGGGAACCCCTAAAATGACCCGAAACTGCGGGGCCTTAATGAGATCAAAAGAGATGGTCTCCACATGTCCTTCCTCTGTATGCATCTGGACATCAGAGGTGTTTTGAGTGACCAACCCAGAAACCAAAGAAGAACCATCCACGGCATGAACGGATTCCGGTTGTGCTTTCGATAACAACGGGATGTTGTGGGAAATAGCGTAATCATAATCCATATAATTCCCGGTGGCTCCGGATGCGTAAGTGCGGAACACATATATCTTGAACTTGATCTGGTGGCAATCTCCTAGGTATTTGTTAACCATTGCGTTATTAACTTTGAGAAGCTGAAACGTCTCCAGATAGACACAATCATTGGTGCATATATGGTTGCCTACTTGCGCCTAGTGCGTAACTCTAAATTTGGAATAATGGGCAAACTACAAAAACTTCATAGCAAATGGGATTGCCAGAATTCCCCATATAGATTGATGAGTATGCCCCTCATGAAGTTAAAATTAAAGCATGTACTGAAGGAAGTCTGCTATGAACAGCAGATGATAAACCTATCCACAAAAACATTTAGTGGAATCTATTATAATGAGCGCTCATCACGTTGCAAACTCCCTAGTTATATTAATGCATACCCGAGCCCTCAAACGGTGCGGCAATATTTGTTACTAAAATTTAATATTTCTGAGGCATTGGAAACACATGGAACACAAATGGGTATTCCTCGTAACATGCGTTTCTGTCGATTGTGCGGCCATAATGTCACAGAGACACTACACCATTTGCTAATTGTATGTTATAGTCTGTAGGCACTGCGATACAAACATATTAAGTCATATAATGATACCATTAATCCCAACGAAATTGAGACACTGTGGCCATTGTTTATGAGTGGTAATGACATAAATCTAATTTATTTTATGGTGATATTTTATAAGAAAATTGTATTGATATTACATTGTATTGTATAATTATGTAGGCTACCTCAAGACTGTCGTATGAAATCAAATGTGTTTTTTAAATGTGAGTTATTAGTAAATTGGCATATAATCTTGTATTTTAATACTGTAATAATGTGTAATCTCGGTATATAAAACATTTGTTTTGTTATATGTATACCTAATAAACTAAAACATAACAACGGGATGTTGTGGGAAATAGCGTAATCATAATCCATATAATTCCCGGTGGCTCCGGAATCAATGATCGCCAAGGAAGAAAATGAGGAGTTAGGTGCAGCGGTAAAAACCACAGGCAGGCTGACAGGAGCTGCAGACTTTCCTGGAGAGTCTAGTGAATGAACCCCCGGCTTAAGGACTGTAACTACCGCCGGGGTTTGGCGTTTCCCACCTTCTTGGCTGGTTTTTTCAGGCAATCTTTTAATTGATGTTCTGCCGAACCGCAGTACATACATAAATTATTTGCCCTGCGGTGTTCCCTCTGAGCAGGGTTTAGAGGGACCCGAATAGCCCCTACCTGCATGGGTTCCGGGGTTGAAGAAGAAAGAGGACCTGTAGTATCTGAAATCGGTGAAACCGGGGCAACCGGTTTACGTTCACCTTTCCTTTCCGCTCTCCTAGCATCAATTTGCAAAACCAAATCAAGCAATTCCCCAAAGGCAGAAGGAACCACCGGAACTGTGGCTAGTATATCCTTTAATTCTTCAGACAGACCCTTATAGAAAACCGCTGATTTCTTCTCTTCAGGCCAATCTGTCTCTGCTGCTAGTTGGTTAAACCGAGTGAGGTAGGTAAAGAGAGAGGTTGTCCCTTGATGAAGGTTCAGAAACTCCAAGTCCATGGCCTGAGGCTTGTAGCGGGTATCGAAGACTCGGTGCATAGCAGATTAGCAGATATCAGAGCATCGCAGTCATACAGCATGTAGCTGTTGGACTCAAGCAAAGGATTAGCCCAACCCACTGCTGTCCCCCCTAGGTGGGAAATGACAAACGCAGCTTTGGTGGTTGAGTTAGGAAATTCTGTTGGACGGCACAGAAAATGCAATTTGCATTGATTAATAAAGGTCCTGTAGTTCTTTGGATCTCCCATAAACCTTTTAGGGGGGGGATAATGGAAACAGACGCCATCAAAACTGGGGTCGTCTCAAAAACAAGAACCTGAGGCGGAAGAAACCCCAGAAGCCGAAGCAGTTGCATTAGAGGTGTCGATCCCAAGAGTCTGGGGAGTCGGAAAAGTCTGCATAGCTTCTATTCTATGGTGCATAGCGTCATGTGCAGCCGCCATGTCTGCCCTAAGCTCAGCGACTAAGCGAACCATGGTGGCTAGGGGATCCTCTCCTTCCATGGCTTCTATTTCTGTCACTCACCGTACAGGGCTGGCCTGGATTGGCGACTACGTCTGTATGGTTGGTGATTTGCTTGAAGAGCTTGGGTTGGAGCCTCCACCCAAGCCTCCTCTCAGTGAGGGATAAAGATCTTTTTAATGATATGGCCCTCTACTGGTGAACAGTACAAAGGACCCGATCACTCAAAAGAGCGGGGAGAACACACCGCCACGGTACCAGCTGCAAGAAAAAATGAGACCGTGAGTAACGGGTGATAGGTAAGATGACATAAACTATAGCCTTGCTCTGGTGTATACCTGATAAGTCCTCCCCCCTGATTAGTGGCTAGAAACACATAGACGCCTTCCCACCTAATGGTACAAAACAAAAGAAAGACCAATGTGATAAGCTGGAATATAAACTCTTGATGAAGTACCCAAAAAGGATGATGTCAGATCTTACCAATGAAAGTACTGGCTCGACTTCCAGGGAAACGACGACAGGTATAAAATAAAAAAAAAGGGAATTAGTGATTAGTAGGGAAACTAGACCCGGGCAGCACGAGGGGCGCTCTAGTTCCGGGTTGGTGCACAATCAGTGTAGCGTCCCAAGTGCACGTAAGTAATCATCAACAGGAGAATTACCAGAACAGGTTGGAAAAGGGAAGTTTAGGATAGGCAGTCCAATAACAGCAATAAGTCACTCATTAGCAAGTGAAAAAATTAACCTCAAAGACAGGAAAAGGAACACTCACATTACCGGAGGACCCAGATCCAGAGGATGTATAGCGAGTTGCTGAAGATGGGATGTCACAGCAATCGTTATGTGGTGCAATCTGTGAGAGTAGCCAAGGGTCTGGTACACAAGCGGACAAGCCAATAACAAAAATCGTAATCAGAAGCAGTCCGTGGGAGTAGCAGGGTCTGGTACACGGTTCGGGAAGCCAAGGACAGAATCGTAATCTAACTCAGTCCGTGAGAGTAGCAAGAGGTCTGGTACACAAGTTGAAATTCCAGGAACAGAATCGCAAAGCAGGGAAGTCCATAAACGAAAGCATGAATCAATTTGGCACGGAAGCAAGGAAGACGTGACTTCGGGGAATAACTTCAAATAGAAGCAGCGAAGAACATTTCACAGCTGCTTAAGTAGGCGGAGCTTCTCCATGACTGGAAAACATTGGTCACCTGACACAAGCATGGCAGCTTGGGAGATGTAGTCCCAATACAGGCACTTGTTGTCTAGTGATCCGAAGACACCATCTAGCAAAAAACAGTGCAACAAAATGGCGCACCCCATGCGGGATGGCCACAGTTCTGTGCGCAGTCCCACGGCGCCCGCGAGAGTGTTTATCCAGGAGCACGGGGAAGCCAAACCGCCGCATGCGCACAGGGTGAAGTGTGACAGCGGGAGGGACCAACTGAACTCATACAGAACACTCAACACAGCATTCTCACACTTATACATCAACATTCCACTTGACACTTGCATGACATCACTAAGCACATGACCAGCAACAGCAGACTCAGACAAGCACATCATTGTTGCATGTGGGTGGGCTATAAACACTAGATTGTTGATCGAATGCTTTACAATTTGACAGTATTATAAATTATTTAAAAAATGATCACTTATCTTAATTTTAAACAAAATATTATTAATCAACAACTAGTAATATAATTCAATATATTCTCCCTTCTCATACCTCATCCTCCAGACAAGTTGCAATAGACGAATAGTACATTGCTGAAGTTCCATCATCCCCTTATATCAAAACAATTCGACAATCGATGCGTGTTTCACCAATAAGGGACAATGCCCGAAAACCACAGGAGCAGAGTGACCTATACAGCTTGAGTGGCCTTACATCATCCATCTTGTTGATGTACGGCATGGCAGTGGTATTGCCCGTGAGGACCTGGACAGTGGAACCTGAAAAGTTGAATAAAATGACTGCAATGACAAACAGAAATCTGAGGGGCATTTTCTAGACTTCACCTATAACCTTCACTGACACATCCAGCAGGTGAGCTCCACATCCCATCCAGGAAACATCTGTTACCAGGCTGACCAAAAGCCATGTCTGTCGAAATGGGAATGCCTCCCCCTCCCTACATGCGATTGTTCATGGAAGCACACAAAGGATGCACAGTGGGAGAATCCTATCCTTTGTTCTCTCATGTACTTTGTGAGCTGGGATCGTTGCAGAGACAGCATTCACTGTGTTGCTTCCCGAACTATGAAGATGCAGGGACTATGGATTGCATTCACAAGAAAATCCCAGTCTGGATTTCCGCTTTGGTTGGAAGAGAGCTGCTGTCATTCTCTCTGGGGCAAGGAATGTCGAGCCATGCACCAAATACAGGACTGCCCTAAAAAGAGAAAATTACTTACTGGAAATATTCTTTCTATGGATTCTCCTCCCACAGACTCCTCATTCTAAGGTTTCTGAGATGAACCGGCACTGGAAGATATCTAACTAAATGAACAATCTGTGGGTGTATGTAGTCCACAAGAGGTACTTTTTCGGGGTGATGAAAACCCCAGCTAATGAAAAAGGGTACACATCTGTTACGCTCACCTGGTCTCTGCGGAGGCGTTGGGGCACGGTTGCAGCCCTCCCTGAACTTGAATCACCCCCTTCAGGCCTCACCATCAGTAGAGTGCGCCAATCTGTGATTGTTATACCTCTTAAACCCTTCATCCCAAAGTACAGTTACGCCGGCACATAAAGCTCACATGTGAATTATGGAAGATAAGCTTTCCAACCTGCTACTTCTGGCAGGGGCGTGTCAAATGGGATCTAGTTCCTTCACTGATCCCTGATAAGGATTAGTCCAGTCCAGCTGCGACTATGCTTCTCCTTATGATTGGTAAGTCTTTCTTGAGCTCTTGTGATGCTGTTCGTTCTGTTTTCTTCCCTTAGATGGAAATGCAGCCTCAATGCAGCTGTGAGATGCGAGACGCGGCCGGATGGAAGATGGATGCTACCGCAATGTTCGACAGCAGGTAATTGATGGTTTAAGGAAAGCGCCCAGTATGGTGAAGCGCAACCTTAAACTGACTGTTTTTTCGATGTCTAACCTTGTCTTCTGCTTTTCCTTGCAAGTGCTGTTGTCGATGATGTAGTGTGTCGTGCTACGGTGCCAAGTTGAAGAATTTTGGCGTTCCGGAAAGTGTAAAGATGAATACTTGGTTCGCCGAAGAGATGTACAGGTAAGAACAGCTTCCCCCAGTTGGTAGGTATGCTGGCAGGAAGCAGGATGTCCAGGAAGCAGGATCTTCAATGGTAAGTCTGACCTCAGGCGACAGTGAGTGTTACGCTGCTTGCAAGTGCAGAATAACGCGAAGTGTCTGTCTTGAGGCTCGGGGCAGCTTATATAGCTGAGATCGTGGGCACGCCCATTAGGGCCGGCTTACCAGCCACACCCTGCCACTCCCAGAGAGTGAGCACGTGCAAAGGCAATCCATAAGCAGCAACACCCAAGAATACACTTGGGGCTGCTTAATGGATGGAATGTTCAAGGTTATTGCATCCTGCTTAATGGATGGAATGTTCAAGGTTATTGCATCCTGCTTAATGGATGGAATGTTCAAGGTTAATACATCTTAAGTGCTATCTCCATAAGAAAAGCTTTTTGGTGTTAAATGGATGTTCTTGTTTACTTTTGTTCATGAGCCTGGCGCCAAAGCTCCACCCAGGTCTCCTGTGCATGCGACCCCTGCATGCCTGTGCCCCTGACTTCATGAGCATGACAATAACATCCCTAGGCTCTCAACTGCTCATGTGTCGAACCTGCCCTTAGAAGCCACTTTCTTAGATAAGGAAAGATGTGCACCTTTCTTATATGAAAATGCCCCAGTACCAACAGAATTACCTTTGTGAACACCGAAGGGATCTAAGTGAGGCTGAATGGGGGCACTGTGAAATGGTCATTAGTACCCCCCACCACAGAACAAAAGTACTTTCAATGTTTGGAGTGGATAAGGATGTGAAAGAGTGCATCCTACTGATCTAAAGAGACAAGCCAACTGTGAAATTCAAAAGCCTGTAGGATCTGGACAAGGGTCACCATCTTGATTTTTTTTCCTGGAAAGCTTGCTTAACAGCCCCAATTCCAAAATGTGAAGGAAGCCCTGTCCTTTTTAAGGATGAAGATGGAGTGAGAATAATAGTCTTTCCTAAATTCTGCTAATGGTATAAGTTTCACCCCTCCCTTCAGCAGCAGCTGACATCTCTTCCAAGATGATTGGTTTGGGGGTTGGGGTGGGTGTAGGGACTTACAAGGGTGATGAAGTGGAGGCAGAGTGTTGGTGTGGTCTGTTTCTCGGATGGGAACAAGACACGATCCTTTAGGAAACGCTCACTTCATGATTCCAGGTAGCATCAGGTCCCTACAAAGCTGATCGCCGCTCCGACTCGCCTAAGTCAGCTGGGAGGACCCAGCTGCAGTTTGAAAGAGAGCGCGATTCTCAACCATCAGCTGTTTGACAAACCACGCTCACAGGAAGAGGCCGATAAATCTGCGACTTCTTAACCCGTGCGGCGTCTGACCTGTACTGTTTACTGCTCTTTCCGGCTGGATACGCAGGATATGCGGTAAGTGCCTGTCCCTGTATCATTATTCTATTAACTCAATAAACCATCTCTCACTTTCAAGCTATCCCTCTGCTGAACCAAATTGCTAATGGACTGTATAAAGCCCCGTACGCGCTTACAAGAAAAACTTGAGGAGTCCCTAGCAATTGCAACTAAAAGCACCAAACTAATTAGAGCCGGGCCAGCTAGCCATGCAGTAGGTCGTGTCCCACGGAGCTGCTCCTATGGATCAGGGATCGATCCGATGACACACATGCTTAAAATGACTAACGGCGCCTAGGAATAGAAGCAGGGACGTCAGAACGTGTGCTCCACAATACCTGAACATTACAGACGGAATGGAGGCTTAATTGTCACAAAAGAAGCATTATTCGGATGCGGCCGCACCGAAAGACTGGGGCACAAGATGGCGGCGAACAAAGGACTCGAGCCTAATGACCCGAGTGTTGGCCAGTGAAGACTGGAGGCAAGGATCATGAAGAGTGCGGCCGGCTGCGAGAGGAGACACGCTTGCATTGCAGAACCAGCTGCCTTGGAGATAAAAGCACATGGCACACAGCGTTCGCGGTGCAGAGGGGGCTGTGAGCGGCGGCGGCGGGCATCTGCAGGAAACTAAGTGTTCCAGGCGGCTACAATTGTAGCAGCGAGGGAGCCGTCCAGGGCTCCGTGAGGCTTTGGCGTACCCGGCACAGATTGCTGGGAGCGCCTCTGCTGCAGGCGAACAGCGGCCGGCGATGAGGATACTTTGTTTAATGCGAGAGGGACTGGTTTTGTGTTGGAATTAACGTGATCGCACTGCTCCCAGCCGATAGACACTGCCGGGCTGGAGCAGATGCTGTAGAAACATTGTTGCACCCCTGAATGCAAGGATTGGGAGGCGATACCTTGCCCACAGGAACAAAGGGCAGAGAATAGGAGCGGAAAGCGAGCTGGGCATAAATAAAAGAAGTGTATTACCCGCATGGAATAAAAAAAACAAATGCCCTTTGTGTGCAGAGGAACTTAAAGCTTTAACTGGCATACAGCTCTAACAAAATGATAGCTAGGTGTTGTGTCCCTAAGGGAAGCTGAGACACTTTGGCACCTGGAGTGCACCGGACGCCTGCCCTGCACTGTGAGGGGGCTTGGGAACCACATCACTACAAAGGGCAGGGAAAGCACCCATAACCTGCATGAGGAGACGGGTAGTGCACCCAGGCACTGCCAGGAAAAGTGGATACAAGGGTGTGCTGCCATTACTGTAGCAAGTGCAGTCCATGTGCTGGCGCTTCCTGGATACTTGCCGGATGCGATGATAGTTAGAGGACAGGCGGCATGCATTGAAGTGCACAGACAGCATAGAACATATTTACGGGCGCGCGGAAGGAGGAGCACCCATCGATCCAAGAAACAGGCAAAGGGGGGCTGACCATAGCAGCATGAGGAAGATACGTGGGAGGACGCAACCCACTCGAGGGTTTTGGAAAGTAGCCAAGCCTGCATGACACAGGGGGGACCGCAACGGGAAAAAGAAGTGGCGTGAAGACCACGAGGAGCCCAAGAGATGGGTGGTCATGCTGATAATATAAAATAGCCTCTAGGAAGCAGTAAATTAAGTAGAAACGTGGGAGGACAGCCCACCTGAAGATACAGCATTACAAATACAAACTTAAACAGGGGCTTCTCATGGACAACTGCCCTGGGCCTGGAGTGACACCCTGGTGGTACACCACGACAGAGAGACAGGATTAATACGCCACAGACCAGGTACCCTCAGATACATAAGAGATTGCAAGATGGCGAAGCGAGGAACCGTCAGCAAGAGCAAAAACAAACAATCCATGATGGAAGCATTTGCCAAGACGCAGCAGTCTCCTGCGGCAACAACGCATAGCAGCGCAACAGCACCGACGGAGAGCACCTCAGCGGCTAAAAACCACCACATGCTAGCGGCTATAACGGAGCTGAGAGACTCGTGGGGGGTAGAGATGGTGGACCTGTGAACCTCCTTGGAGGCTAAAATAGACGCAGTGGGCATAGAAGTCACCCTACTGCGACAAGATGTTAGAACGCTGGCAGAGAGAACGAGTAGCTTGGAAAGTGCGGTGAAAACCAACACAGACACTAGCACCAGCAACACAAAAGAGGTGCATATACTGAAGCAACTGGTGGCCAACCTGGAGAACTGCGTCGAGGAAGCGGAAGGAAGGGAACGAAGGAACAATATCCGCATGGTCGGACTGCCAGAGGGGGAGGAAGGCCAAGACCTTACAGACTATGTTGAGAACTTGATCTTGCAAGAAATTGGAGCTGACAAACTCTCTCAGGGATTCACGGTGGAGCGAGCACACAGAGCCCTCATGAGGAAACCGAAGCTGGGGGCCCCTCCTCGTGCGATCATTGCCAAGATACTGAACTATAAAGATCACAAGAAGATTTTGGAGTATTTTCGCAAAGGGGGAACCATCGAAAGGGCCTCGAGTACCATCACGGCGTATCCTGACTACACAATGTTGGTCCAGAGGCAACGATACAGCTATGTGGCAATCAAGACGAGATTGCGCACGGCCGGAATCAAGTACATGCTCCTGTACACGGCGAAACTAAAAGTGCTGCACAAAAGTATAATGTTCTTTTTTGACACCCCAGAGGAAGCAGCGACATGGCTGGATCTACAAGGTTGCCCGGAACGAGATGCGGAGAAGGCCCATGAGAAGCATGATAAGTGATTGGGATATTGTATGCATATTGAAATGATGTAGAGCGGGTACCCAAGTAGAGACTATGATAGTGATAAGATAAAGGGGTGCGATCGAGTAGTGCTGACATTTGGCAGGATACCTGTGATTTTGTTGAACTTAAAGGACTGGAATATAGAAGACTGAATATATAAGTGAATTAAGCAGCTATGTGTGGTTGAATTAAAGCAAAATAGGAGTGGCAGGACGATGGCACCCTACCCCCTGGTAGTAGTAGAAGTAGTCGCAGGATAGCCATTAGGGCGACCTCACCCTGCTGAGCTTCGAGTAAAGGCTATTGCCAGAAAGGGCTAGATGCAGGGGTGCCTGAGATCCAGGGATGGAGCTGGGCAACAGTTGGGGGGGTGATGTTGGGATGGGATGGGAGGCGGGAGGGGGGGGACTGGGGAGTTTGGTGTGTTTTTGGTTAAGGGGAGTACGAGTCTACACAGACTGAGATTGAAGTGGGATCTGGGCTGCACTGATGGGAGGGGAGGGGGAACTCTAATGGGCCATGGGGGACCTTAAAATAGTTACGTGGAATGTCAGGGGACTTAATAGTTATCTAAAGAGGAACAAGGTTATGTTGTACCTGCGCAGACAAAAGATAGACATTGCACTGTTGCAGGAGACTCACCTGATACGGGAAAAGATGGAGATGGTTGTGAAGAAATGGAAAGGGGTAGTGGGGGGCTAGACATACTCTGCTTATGCTAGAAGAGTGCTCATCTGGGTGGCGCTGCATGTCCCGTTTCAACTGTTGCAAGAAAAGGCGGAAACGGATGGGAGTATGGTCATACTGAGGGGGTTGGAGGAGAATAGGGAGATTAGCAATGTAAATACATACGCCCCCAATCAGAATACGGCAACATACTTTAGAACGCTGTGTACTAATCTTAGCATGTGTATGGGGAGTGCGGTGTCTGGGGTGGGGATTCTAACTGTGTATTAAACCCCAGGGTGGATAGATCAGATGGAAAGATTGATAGACCCGCCCCAGCGGCTAAAGCGTTGCAGACACTACTAGACGACTTTGGTCGGGCAGATGTGTGGAGAATGATACACCCCCAAGAAAGGCAGTACTCGCACTATTCCACCCCGCAGCAGTTGCATACGAGGCTGGACTATGTCTTTGCTATCTCGGAGGAAATAACAGAGGTTAATCAGGCAGAATATAAAGCGAGGGTCCTCTCGGACCACTCGCCCCTGGTTCTCGGTTGGCAATATTGCCCCCTGAGGGCAAGGATTCCGACATGGCGCCTCCGGGCAGAGGCACTTAAGGATCCCTGCTTCAGAGAGGATATAAGGGAAGAGATTATAAACTACTTTGAGATGAACACGGGTAGCGTGTACTCAGCAAGCACATTATGGGAAGCCTTCAAGGTGATGATGCGAGGTGTAGCCATAGCAAAATCTAAAGGCCTGCAGGGTGGGATCTTGGCTGACCTACAAGAAGCAGAAAGGGAACTGGAAAAGCCATTGAATAACTATGTCCCCCAGTGATCCCCAGATCGCAGAAACTTAAGCATGTTAGTAAATTGAAAGATTTAGCATATGTGCTCGCAAAAAGAAGGATTGCCATGGGATGGAAGACATGTCATAAGCCACGGGTGGAGGTGTGGTGGAAAGAGTTGCAGAAATGGGCAGAGGCAGAAACCAAGGTATGGCAAGAGGCGAGCAATGTGGGGGGAGAGGAAGAGGCGGGAACCCTGATGGCATGGAAATCATTGATAGCGGAATTATTTGGAACAATACAAGATCTGACAATATCCACGGAAAGTGAGACCCCACCATGTGTGGCAGATACAGAATGAGTGGAATAAATAGGCTCGTAAGGGGGGTGGGATTAGGGGAGCAGGGACCGGAAGTACGCAATGAACAATTGAACTGTTGATATATGCACTGCGTGTTTGGTTTGTATTGTTTTTTGTTTGAATAAACCAATAAAATTGTTAAAAAAAAACTATTAGAGCCACACAGAAATCCCATGTGTAACCTAAACAAAGACGCAAGAGTTAATGGCTACTCTACGTAAAAGCGCGAAGTCAAAAAAGGAGGACAAGCCCCTGCCGTCAACTACTTTAGATAGAGGTCGGGCAATATGTCGACCAGAAGATCAAGTGCTACCCCTACCGAAACTAGCAAGAAAGAATCCTTTGTCTGGACTATGTCTTTGCTATGTCGGAGGTAATAACAGAGGTTAATCAGGCAGAATATAAAGCGAGGGTCCTCTCGGACCACTCGCCCCCGGTTCTCGGTTGGCAATATTGCCCCCTGAGGGCAAGGATTCCGACATGGCGCCTCCGGGCAGAGGCACTTAAGGATCCCTGCTTCAGAGAGGATATAAGGGAAGAGATTATAAACTACTTTGAGATGAACACGGGTAGCGTGTACTCAGCAAGCACATTATGGGAAGTCTTCAAGGTGATGATGCAAGGTGTAGCCATAGCAAAATCTAAAGGCCTGCAGGGTGGGATCTTGGCTGACCTACAAGAAGCAGAAAGGGAACTGGAAAAGGCATTGAAGGGAGGTGGGGAAACGGAGAGAGACATGGACGGATACTTAAACTGCAGCAGAAATGTACAGAGCAATGGGAAAGACTGTGCAACCTCAACTATAAAAAATATATAGAGAGACAGCACGCGGGAGGGGATAAAACAGGAAGGCTATTGGCATGGTTATACAAGAGCGAAACCCACAGACCCACGATCAGTACAATAACGAGAGAAGATGGTAGTGTAGCCGACACCCAGGAGGGAGTTAATCAGGAGTTTACAGATTATTATAGGTTACTATATGGGAATGAGGAGGGAAGTAATGACAGGGAGATAACCGAAACACTCGGGGACATAGGACTGCCCACGATAAGTGCCGAGGAAAGAGAGGAGCTGGATGCACCGATTACTTTGGACGAGTTAGAAGAAGTGGTGAGGCAGCTGCCTACTAGTAAGACTCCGGGGGCGGACGGGTTCCCAGGTGAATTTTATAAGGTGTATGGGAAGGAAGTGCTCCCCCCAATGTTAGAAATGTGAAATGAAGCATTTGAGGTGGGACGGCTGCCAGAGTCACTTAGAGAAGCGATCATAATACCGCTCCCCAAACCCAATAAGCCTGGGCATAGCTGTGGCTCCTACAGACCTTTGTCGATGTTGAACCAGGACAGCAAGATATTGACGGCTGTCTTGGCAAACAGACTGCGGAGAGTTATAAGTAAACTAATACACCCTGACCAGACGGGCTATGTCCCGAACAGAAATATAACTCATAATCATAGACGACTCCAACGTGTTGTCGAATGGGGGAGTAAGAATGAGGGCGAAATGGCAATTGTGTCCTTGGACGCGGTAAAAGCTTTTGATTCGGTCAAGTGGCCATGGCTGCTGGCGGCCCTGGCGGGCTATGGAATGGGGCCTGGATACATAAGGTGGGCGAAGATGCTATATATTGAACCACTGGCCAGGGTCAGAACGGGATCAGTGATATCGGAGAGATGGCAACTGAGTAGAGGCACCAGGCAGGGGTGCCCATGGTCCCCAATGCTCTATATACTAGCCCTGGAGCCCCTAACAATATACCTCAGACAACAATACGATACTTTAGGTATCAAGGTTGGGGGGAACGACACTTGATCTCCTTATATGCGGATGACTTGCTGCTGTACTTGAGGCACCCGGAGGAAAATCTCCAGTACATCCTGGAAGTGATGGAGAGATATGCGGGGCTGTCTGGTATAGCAGTGAATCCTCACAAATCTAGTATCTTCCCGTTAGGCAGTTACAAGGGAATCCCTGTGGGACAGTTACGGGTGTTACATATACCTTGGGCGATTAGTACTTTCCGGTATCTTGGGATAGACGTGTAACACACGGTGGACGAAGAGCACAGGCACAATACCGAGGTAGCCATTGAGAAAATCGAGAAGTGTATGAAATTCTAGGTGAAGTTGCCCCTAGCAATGATGGGACGAGGGGCAATGCTTAAGATGGTGGTCCTACCTAGGCTCCTGCATTATTTTGGGAATATTCCATACCTGATACCCAGGAGGTTTTTCACTAAACTAAAAAGTATGTGTAGGGATTTCTTGTGGCATGGTACCCGGAATAGGGTGGCATTATGGAAACTGCAGAACTTTTATGACAAAGGAGGGATAAAACTGCCAAATTATGAGGTCTATTATGTAGCGCGCCAACTGCAATATATTGCCAAATGGCTCTAAAATGAAGTGACCCCCGAATCCAGGTTGTTTGGACATGATTGTGCCCCATTTTATTTAAGAGAGATGATTTGGCTACCCAAGACAGAAATGGAAGAGCGCCCTAAAATGATGATGCTTGGGTGGAAGATGTGGCGCCGGGCATGTCGGATGATGGAGAACCCATTCCCATGCTCTCCGCAGGTACCACTAGTTGCACTGGTAGGGGAAGATAAGCAGCCGAGGATGATAATCAGGAACCATTGGGAACCGGTGGGGTTAGTAACGATGGGAGATGTCTGGCGAGAGGGGACTATCATAGATTTTGAAGTGCTGGGTGAGGAATCGGGGTTACACACGGGCCAGTAAATCACATATCATAGAATGGTGCAGAGCATTAGGAAAACATGGCCCGAAACGGTACTAGAAGAAGAACCAGACGCTACTATAGATATAATATATGACATAACGGAAGGGGGGCATGAGATCTCTAGACTGTACGAGATGATGATGTCTAAGGTCGGGAAGGAACTAACACAATTAAGACTAGATTGGGAAGCGGAAGTAGGAGCCCCGATAGAGGATGGGATGTGGGAACGTGCCCTGGGGTACCACAAGAAGGTATCAAGGAATGCGAGACTAAAAAGATACAACTATATATTACTCACAAGGCATATATGACACCCCAGAGGATATCTAGGTTTGAAAATGCTGGACGACAAGCATGTCCCAAATGCGACAAAGATAATGTTGGAATGGTACATATGTTTTGGTCATGCCCAGTATTTGAGCGTTTCTGGGGTGAAGTAGCACAGAAACTGGCGCAAAAGGGGGTCACGATTATCATAGAAACAGCCTGGGCCAGCTTGCTGGGGGGGATCCCCAGATCGCAGAAACTTAAGCATGTTAGTAAATTGAAAGATTTGGCATATGTGCTCGCAAAAAGAAGGATTGCCATGGGATGGAAGACATGTCATAAGCCACGGGTGGAGGTGTGGTGGAAAGAGTTGCAGAAATGGGCAGAGGCAGAAACCAAGGTATGGCAAGAGGCGAGCAATGTGGGGGGAGAGGAAGAGGCGGGAACCCTGATGGCATGGAAATCATTGATAGCGGAATTATTTGGAACAATACAAGATCTGACAATATCCACGGAAAGTGAGACCCCACCATGTGTGGCAGATACAGAATGAGTGGAATAAATAGGCTCGTAAGGGGGGTGGGATTAGGGGAGCAGGGACCGGAAGTACGCAATGAACAATTGAACTGTTGATATATGCACTGCGTGTTTGGTTTGTATTGTTTTTTGTTTGAATAAACCAATAAAATTGTTAAAAAAAAAACTATTAGAGCCACACAGAAATCCCATGTGTAACCTAAACAAAGACGCAAGAGTTAATGGCTACTCTACGTATAAGCGCGAAGTCAAAAAAGGAGGACAAGCCCCTCCCGTCAACTACTTTAGATAGAGGTCGGGCAATATGTCGACCAGAAGATCAAGTGCTACCCCTACCGAAACTAGCAAGAAAGAATCCTTTGTCTCTTGATCCCCAATCCCTTTCAACACTGGATCAACGGAGAGACACTCCATCTACATCAATTCTTGACACTTCACCATCTCGTCTCTTCAACCCCGTAGTCTCTTTTGAAATATTAGACCAAGAGAGTCAACGGATTACGTCGCCTAAACTGACTAAATTGACTATTCATCCCCCCACTGATACAACATCATCTGATCTCCTAAAACGAGCACTTTCCTTACCTGTGCATTCCCAAACACAAAGTGAAAGAAAGCTTCAAACTGTTGACGACGATTCTTGCTTTACACCAAGTCTACAAGAAAGAGCAAGAGCGTCCAAGCAACAATGGCAATCGATGTACTACCCTACAGACTCCCTAAAATGCGAGAAATACAAACCATTGCCTGCTCGTATAGCTCGCCTTTCTCTTAACGGAAATAGACGCAATTATGGATTCCCAAGAAAAAAGAGCAGCAGTTTTTGGGGAGATGCTTAGCAACATTCCAGACCAAAAAATCAATACATCTACGCCTATTGCAATTAAGGGAATCCATGCGACTTTAAAACTTTCTCCAAAATCTACTCAAGACTTAACGACTACTCCAGTTAGCAGAGTCTTAGAGCAAGAACCCTTTTCATCACCCAAGCAAGTCGACCCCCTGGATAACAGACCTGACATTCCCGAAAGAATTCCGACGATGCTTGACCTTCAGAACACGCTAGTAGCAGTGCTATCAGTAGCAATGATACCCTTCCTAAAAATTCAAGAGGCCATGGTAGACACAACTAAAGACCAAGCAACACTGCTAGCCATGATCATGACTAAACAAACCCAACTAGAAGGCTTAATTGGAACTATACAAGAGCGACGAAATTACGAAGCAGAAACTTCTAGGGCATGGCAAAGTCGCCTTGCGGAAGTTGCAAGAGTAGACCGAGCAGATAAACAGAATTTGATGGACACCATAACAATAATTACAAAGAAATTGATGGATGAAAAAGTTAAAAAGCATTCACACGTGAGTACCCAATTGGACCAACTTACCAAACAAACTCAAACCTAGATCTCAGTGCAGGTAGATATATCCACATTAGATCGAACTACCCAATACAAAACTCAAAGTCAACCTCCAGGACCATTGGACCCACTATTATCATCGAGCCTTCCCAATGCTGAACCTGCATTATGTACTCCTTTTGATATTTTTGACTTAACAAAACGAGGCCATGTGGGAAACCAACTAACGACAAAAAAACCCCAAAAAAACCCAAAAAAACCTTAGACAGGTTCTCGAGCGTTCTTGAGAAAAATGCAATCGGTCCAAAAGTCCCTTTCACAAAATGAACCTACAACCTCTAAAAAAATGCTCGAATTTGTCCGACCCAAGAATGTGTTGAACCAAGACTTCCAATCAGAGAAATAACTACTCCAACTCAACAACATGTAACTTTACTCCACCCGGAGGACGAACCACTTGATGCATTACTAGCTGTGATCAATCAAGAGAAACCTACTCAACCGATAAAGACTCGGGCAGCCGCGCATACCGGCACCTCTGTCGACTCTACTACTCATACATCTAATCCCCTAGACCCGCAGGACGATTTATTGATAGTGCTAGATGAATGCTATGAAACATCATCGGAAACCTCTCAGATGACCCCAAGTATTCAGAATACACTGTATAACATATCTCTTGTGTATTCAACAGTGTCAAATGACGAACCTTGGTCATCAGCAGAATCGCAAAAAAGCTCCAAGACCATTGACATCCCGTCCAACCAAGATGAAACACCAATCAGACTAAACTTTCTTAATCCGATGAAAGCATCTTTCATATTTAGAGTATCTGTATCACCAACTGCGGTAAATCTTGATGACTCACTAATCATGAATAGATCAAATATATTGCGGCTATTTAATGCTACTCCACAATTCGCTCAAATCAGTTCTAATGACATTGAGGTGATACATTTTCCTAACAAGACTCAGATGGAAACAGCCCACATTGACTTCTATACCCAAGAAATAATGCAATGTGTTTTGTCTACCAATCCACAGCTAGCAAGATTAGGTTTCAAAACGGAAGACATTTTTGTAACTAGATCAATGGCCACCAAAAAAATAATAAACAAACTTGCGATATACTACTCTTATTCCCGAAATAAGCCAACGAAACACCGGTCTGAAAACAATGTTTCGAAGCTAGCAAATAATACTGTTCCAAAGATTGAAGACACCATTAGGAAAAACCACCAGATAAACTCATATGATGTTCTGAAAAGACAAGAAATATGGCATGACTCGCAATTGACCTCTCAGAACAAAGGGAAAGCAAATGAACTAGGCGAAACCTTGAGTCCCCGGAAGAAGACCTACCTATAATAATCAACATGCAATAGGCACCCATCAAGTAGGGCATCCCTCTGTTCTTGGAACACCAGAGGTCATAAACACCTTTTTGATGAAGGATTGGCTACCCTGGCAGAAAGGGACATCATATGTTTACAGGAAACCTGGTTGGCAGATGAAGTTATCTGCAATGGTTTTGTCACTCTGATGAATCCAGCGATTACTTCAAAGCGAGGTAGACCGGCGTCTGGAATGATGATCATGATGAAAATTGACCCTTCCTGAGCAATAACAACAAAGAAAAATATCCATTCCTGGGCACAATATATTACCATCCACATGCCGACCTTTACAATTGACTCTGAACAGAGTCCTGAAACAATTCATCTGACCATCTTTAATATCTACTGGAATCCAACAGCAATGAATGATAATGAATTCATAGATTCAATATGTGACGAAATTGACACTATTGCCAACTCCTCCAACCAAGCAGAGTTCATCATTGCCGGAGATTTTAACATACGTGAATACAGTAGAGAAGGAACATAATTAGATTCTCATATGTTGTCACCCAGGGCAAGAAAATGGACCAAAGAATTGGTTCTACGTTATTTCGCCAAATGATTTTACATTGTGGGACTTTTCATCGCCACCCTTTCATCGCCAAAAACTCCTTTTTTAATTTTTATTTATTTAGGGGGGACTTCGCCCCCCGAACCCTCCCTTACTTAAATAATCATACCCCAAACCGCACCAAACACCCCCCCCATAAAAAAGTTTTAAAAAAGTTTTTGGCAATGAAAGGGTTGGCGATTAAAAGTCCCACGATGTAAAATCATTCGACGAAATGCGTGTATACCAAAGAATTAGCCACCCGAAACATATCCTTGACTGACTAACCAGTGAACAGCCAAGGTCTGCCCTTCCCAACTTGGTCACGAGAAAAATCTACTTCTATCATCGATTACATTTTCACCTCTGAGGGGATACAAAAATCAATCATCTCAACTGCCAAGAATCCCCAATCTAACAGTGATCATCACCAATTATCAATATCATGGGACACACTACGATCTCAGATCCCACAAATAACTTTACTGGATCTCGAATTTAATAATGGCTCTCAATCCATCCCGAGCCCCGGGTCCAGACGGCCTATCGAACGTCAATCTAAAATCAGCACCAGAAGAATGGGCTGCCTTCTTCTCCCAACTGCTCATACTTATTGGAAGGACACAAGAAATTCCTCTAACCTGGACCTTGGCAATTCATATTCCCATTTACAAAGCTTGCGATAGAAAAAACCCAGAGAACTATAGACCCATAGCGCTCCTAGATCCTCTAGGAAAATTGTTCGCGGGATACCTCCTAAAAAAAACTGAACACCTGGGCGGCGGCGAATGGGAAGCAAGAAAAAAGACAAACTGGATTTGTTAACAAAATAGGAACCAATGTCAACTTACTGCTGTTGAATATGATAAAATACGAAGCGACCACTAAGAAACAACAGGTATATGGCATCTTCATAGATCTAAAAATGGCATTTGACTCTGTCAACAGACAAAAACTGTGGAATAAACTGGTAGCATGGGGCTGCCCACCCTCCATCCTTAATCTAATAAAACAACAGTACACCAATACCTCTATCCAAGTACGGCTAACTAATGATGGTGTAGTAACCAAACCAATCTCTACCTGGAATGGCCTGAAGCCAGGGTGCCCATTGACTGCTTGCTTATATAATCTGTATACTTCCAATTTTGGGGAAAGGATCCAAGATACATCTGCGAATCCTCCAAAGATTAATAATGAACCAATCCAAACCCTTATATATGCTGATGATATTATCATTCTGGATAAAACTATGTCAGGTTTACAAAAGACACTAGATAAGGTTAAAAATGTCATGAGAGAAAACGAGCTGCAAATAAACACCAATAAAACTAAGCTAATGAAAATTACGACCAAAAAAATAAGAACCAACACAACTTAAAGATACATCTAGAAACTAAATCGATTGTGACAATCAAGGCAATTAAATATCTAGATGCAATGATAAATCCCTCTCCAAACGAACAAGAATGGAAAGGACACATTGAGGGAAAAGCAAGATCTATTGCCAGACAAGGTTGTTTCCTTCACTTAAAGTTTGGAACATATTCAATAAAAGCTACAATTGCCCTATATAAACAAAAAGTGGTTCCTATCCTCATCTATGCCAGCGAAACATTGATCAACCAACAAACAAAGTGGCCCCGCTATGAGGCGATATTTTTGGAGGAAAACACTATCTCTTCCTATAACATTTCCTATGCCAAGAATCCGTTTTGAACTGGCACTTCAATCTTTGCAATCTATTATTCTTTGGAAACAAATGGATCTCTACAGGAAAATAATCTCTCAAGATCTAATTCCATCACTTGGAATACTTAAGGAAAAAAAAACAAGCTTTTCATGTCACAGCTCTCTCTCATTGGACGTCTGAGATCAAACAAAAAATGAAAGTAGAAGAAGTCATAGAAGATATGTTGAAGTGGTCTTTGTGAAGTTATCACTGGTCTATCCTATTTTGGAAGAATATAAAAGGTTCTAAGACCACAACGGGGTCTGTGAGAGCCAGAAGGGATTGTCTTATTCCCAAAACGTACAGGATCCTCCATCTCACCTTTTTGGAGGAGATTGAGAACTGTAGAACTGGTGAAGACATCTACCACCTTTATATATTTTGGCATAAGCAGACTTGGAACTGCTTTTCATGTCTGTAAAGACTGTCCTGAAGAAGGTCCTATGAAATTTGGGCAATATTGGTGCCGTTAGGGGACCAAAACATATGCAGACACAGGCCATAGGAAATTGTGGCTAGAATAGAAGGCACATTGTATAAGAGAGTGTGGGGCCAAAGATAATATTGAAAATAACTAAAGAAGAAAAAGAACTACAGTGTATATTGTGTATATTGTTTATATATGCTAGAATATGTGGAAAATTCTGGACTGTGTGAAGTCATGAGTGTGTATGCAAGGTGGTAAAGAGTGATGTGGTTAACATGTGGTATATACAGTATATTTAGTGTTTTAACTGAATGAGTATATCATTTGTTGTGGAAAAAATAAAGAAGATTTTTTTGTTAAATCTGAAGTTTTGAAGATTTTGTTAGTATTAGTAATAATCCAACCTCACTGCCTCCGATCCTATTTGTTTGATCAGGATTGAAAAGAGATCAGTTTTCTCTTACTCTTTGCAGAGTTCCCTGCTTTCTAGACAAATTAATAAGGGCCTTTTCGTTCCGGCGATGTGCACGGACCACGCAGGGTGAAGGTTGTGCCGGAGGCTATCAGTGGCATTTCCCTATACTCCCAAACTCAGGATCCGGGACACTCAGTGGTTGGCCCCAAAATGCGATGGCAGGATTAGAGAGGAGTGGTCTCGTTTTGGAGTTTGGCACATGTCAGATTTGTACACGAATGGGCAGTTCGTCACTTGGGAGCAAGTTAAAGCTAAGTTGGGGGATTCTTGGGTTGGAATTTCTATTTTTTGGAATTTGGGAGGCATTTCGAGCTTGGTCAGGATCAGAAGACTGTTCCTCTTTTGAAGTTCCTGGTATAACTCTGCTAATGCTAATGGAGTGGTCTCCATAATTTATCGACTGGTGTTAGGATCCACCCCAAGGGAGGTACCAACTAGTAGGTTGAAATGGGGGGCGGATATTGGTGATGAGTTAGTAGATGTGAGATGAGGTATATGTGTGTATATATAAGAAAGGTTGCAATCAATTCTCGGTTTAAACTCCTACAGTTTAAAATTCCTCATTGGGCGTACATGTCACCAGTAGTACAGAAGAAATGTGATCGCTCTTGTGAATGGCGATGCCCTAGGTGCAAATGCAACAGTGATGATTTCATACAAATCCTACGGAATTGCCCGCTCCTGACAACTTTTTGGTGACTACGGAATTGCCCGCTCCTGACAAATCTTTGGCAACAGGTGGCTGAAGTAACAGGGAACACAATCAGCTGCGGAGTCCTGCTAGATATTCTTTGTTGTTTGTTTGGATGGCTCCTGTGGATCCCAAGGACGGGGAAGAAGCTATTATTCATCTGTATATTGCTAGCGAAACAAAGTATTCTAATGCTCTGGTCATGTCCAGTGGACCCAACATTGGCAAAGTGATTATGATTATGATATGGCATTTATAACGTGCCTATTCACAAGTGTTTTAAGGCGCGATGAGGCAAGGGAGGGGGAACAAAGGGAAGACAAAGACAACAATCTTACTAGACCAGGTGACATTGAGATTGCGCAAGTGCAGGGAAAGGGGGAAGGGGAAAAGTGGCAGAGGGCAGTGCAGTACATGGGATCGATAATAAAAATAAATAGAAGCAATAAGTAAAACGTGCCGCCAGCAGGTGGGAAGGGTAAGTGCAAACATCAGGTGTCAAGTGCTAGAAGGGGACTGTAGGGATACTGAAAAACAGTCCCCAAGTGCGGGTGTTGCCAGGGAGGTAGTGCAGGTGTGCAACTGGCGGCGGAGGGTACCTGGGCCTGAGATCAGAGGGTAGCCAGGTGACCAGTGCAGTTTCAGTTTCAGCCAGGAGTTCACCAGGGGGGAGGAGGAGAGAAAGCAGAAGCACAGAGGACAGTTTTGAGGTACTTCCGGAACCGGAGATGGTTCTCCTCAACTTTCAGGGAGGCTGTTCCAGAGGGAGGCCCAGGAGAAGAAAGAGATCTACCACCGACTGGCTGCTTGGAGAAGCGACTGACCATGAGGCAGTTGGAGGCGGAGGAGCGAAGAGCTCAAGAAGGAAGATATTTAGGAAGAGAGAGTTGAAGGTATTGAGGCCCCAGAAGGCCTTGTGGATAATGCAGAAGGTTCTGAACTTAATCCTTGCAGTCACTGGGAGCCAGTGTAGCGATTTCAGTCCTGGAGAGATACAATCCCTGGGCTTGAGGCCCAGGACAAGTCTCACAGTCCTGTTCTGGATGAGTTGCAGAGGGCGGAGAGTAGAAGCAGGCAGATTAAGAAAGGCTGTTGCACTAGCCCAGCCTAGAGAGAACCAGAGCTCTGGAGACAGTGAGCTTCTGGGTGAAGGAGAGGAAAGGAAGAGTACCTCTGAGGAAGTGCAGCTGGTAGTGTGACTTCTTAGATATGTTAGAGATGTGAGGACAGAGGAAAGTGTGGAGTCGAAGATGAGCCCGAGGTTTTTATCCACACAGGTGGGAGCAGGAAGAGGGCCAAAAGAGGCTGGCCAGAGAATGACAGGAAAGGAGGGAGCAGGTTGCCGATGAGGGGAATCTCAGTCTTACTGGCATTAAGGCAGAGACCATTGGCAGTACACCACTCCTGCATAGCAGGCAGACAGTCAGAGATGAGAGAAGGAGACGAGTGTCATGACCATTGCTTCCAAAGAGTCAGGACCTACCCAACATCCTTGGAAGCAGGCTCATAACATATACTATCGGCACCAGCAAGTCCCAATAGGGACCTTTTGGACCTTGTCCTGGCACCGGTGGTGCCAGGCTCATAGCATGGACCCGTCCCGGCACAGGAAGCGCCGGGCTCATAACAAGTGTGAAAGTGCTTGGGTGGACCTACCTGCAGCAGACCATGCTGCTTACTTACCAGCAAGATGATGTTTCACTCTCTTCTGGCAGGGACTACTTTTCCTTCTGGGTGGGGCAGGTACCACTCCCTGGATCATTGATGCTGGACCCCTTCTGGAAGCAGGAACTCTTTTGCCTGGGCGAGGCTGTGGAAGAAGACACCTAAGCACTCCTATGGACTATTTAAACCACACCCGATTGGTGCAAGGTGCTTCGCGTTATTCTGCATCTGCAGCAGGACGCTCACCGTGTCAGCTCCAGCGAATCTTCAGTTCCGGATCCTGTGAATACGAAAATTACCTGCTGGGAACCAATCCTCAGTCTTCAGCAGCTCCTGCAAAACAAAAGGCACAGGTTAGGCAAAGGCAAAGTTAGCGGTTCAACTTACCCGAACCATCGGCAGCATTCAAGGCGTTTTTTCTGCATATCTAGTCCGGCATCGGGCCTGCAAAGACAAAGAACATTGGTTAGTAACGCTTAGTTACAAAACTGCTTACCTGTGTTACGCTCGCTCCAACTCTGCTCGCGCTGCATTCCGGCACCTGTAAAGACAAAAGAGACATTAAGGTGCATTCTACAGCCCTAGAGCAGCCTTTCTACTTACGTGCCTTCGTATGCACCATCTTCTTGTTACGCTCTCTGCCACGAACCTGGGGGGAGCATCTTCTTCGGCACCGACAGCATCTGAAAGGGAAAAGACATAGACATTAAGGAGATAAGACATTTGAAGAGAGCAATCTAAAGGGAACTTTTATACTTACAAGTCACGCTCGTGCAGCACACGGCGGCATCGCTCTCAACTTACCCTCTGCAATTAAGAGGCTGAACTCATATCCAGTGAAGTAACTGGACCCAGCACCCCTGCATGAGACGCAGGATGGAGAGCCCAGCATTCACCTATTTAAGGTGAGCACAACAATCGACCGAGAACCACGGGGAGAGAGGGAGAGAGGGGCTTGGAACTTCTTCCAACCTTCCAGCCACTAATACCTTGATTTTCCACTTGCAGACACCTCACCCTTCAGGTCAAACTTTCGGTGAGAAAGGGGTCAAATCCGGGAGCCAAACGAATCCTACGCCTGACATTGAAGACGGTTTCACCGCCCAGTCAAGACCAGCGCCTCCGAGGGAACCAGGTGAGCGTTACAGAACGCAAAGCCTTACCACATATTTCCCGCCCAGGCGCAATGGAAACTTCAGACACAGACCAATTGGCCCAGTTGCTCGGGGAGTTGAGAGCAGAAGTACACGCAGCGCGCCAGGAAACAAATGCCCTAAGGAGGGAGTTAGTGGTTTCTAAGGAACGAACAGACGATTTGGCTAGGCAATTGTTGCAAGCCCAAGCGGGACAAACTCCTCTGCCTACCCCTGGGGGGAGCCATGCTCCAACGACTTCCTCTAATCCGGTGCAAATTAATCTACCAGGAAATGTACCTTTGGCCCCGCCCGAACGCTTTTCAGGTGATCCGAAAAGATATGCTGTGTTCATCAATCAGTGTCGTTTGCACTTTTTGTGTAGACCTGCCGCTTTTCCAACGGACCAGGCTAAGGTGGCCTTCGTGCTCTCATATCTTAGTGGCAGTGCTGCAGATTGGTCTATTCCTTTAGTGACTCAGGATAACCCAATTCTTTACAATTTCCAGGACTTCCAAGCTAGTATGGAAAGATTGTTCGCAAGACATTCTCATGGACAGGCCCTGGACAATGAACTTCTTTCACTACGACAGGGCAATCAAGATCTTCTGGCCTACATTGCATCATTCAACAGACTAGTGGTTGAAACCGGATGGCCTGAGGATAAGAGGATCACCCTTTTCTACAGAGGCCTGCGTGGAGAACTCAAAGACGTTCTGGCTCAGGTGGTGAATCCTCCACAAGACTGTTCCGAATACATCGATCTGGTGGTTCAATTGGATCATAGAATACAAAATCGAAAAGCCGATCGTTCCAGAATTGAGACTCGAACTTTTTCAAGACCACAGAGTTCCGCTAAAGGAAATGATACCGTGGAACCCATGCAGATTGGGGTTGTGAAAGGACCTCTAACCCAAAAGGAAAAGGAAAGGAGAAGACAACTGCAATTGTGCCTCTATTGCGGAAACTCAGGGCATTTCCTTCAAGATTGCCCCGTGAAACCAAGGAAGAAGATAGTAGGAGCTTCCGATAAAGGTGCCAAAGGTTCAGAGTTGGAAAACGACCTCGCCCGACAAGTGTAGAGGTCCGCTTGCCGAGCGTTAAAACCAGTTCTTTGACCTCGCATTTCATCATGCCCATGGTCCTCGTGTGTCCAGAACAACCCAATCGTATGCATGCCATTAAAGCATACATTGATAGTGGCGCAATCGGCAATTACGTGGACTGTGAATTGGCCGCCAGGATGAATCTATCTCTTTGTCCTAAGACGGTGAAAGACGTCATCACCACCGTGGACGGTACGGAAATAGCTTCCGGACCAGTAACTCACACCACCATGGAAGTGACGTTGGTAAGCCAAGATGGACATCAAGAGAAGATCGTGTTTGATGTGATCAAGGCTCCGCAGTTTCAAGTTATCCTGGGAATCCCTTGGTTGGAGAAACACAATCCCCAAATCGATTGGCGAGCAAAGACAATCCGGTTTCCAGAATGCGCTCCTACCTGTTATCCTCAGCCTACCACTAAGCTAGTAGCAACTACTTCTGAGAGTCATCACCTGCCTCCTGAATACTGGGAATTTCAGGATGTCTTTCGAAAAGATCAAGCTAATTCGCTGCCTCCTCACAGATCATACGACTGCCAGATAGACTTGGTTCCGGGATCCACTCCTCCGTGCAGTCGAATTTATGCCCTCACAGAACCTGAAAATCTTCACCTGAGGCAGTATTTGGACCAGTACCTGGCTAATGGATTTATCCGTCCTTCGAAGTCCCCAGCCTCTTCAGCTTTGTTCTTCGTTCCAAATAAAGAAGGAGACCTGAGAACATGTATAGATTACCGTGCCCTGAACCAGATTACGATTAAGAACAGATATCCGTTACCATTGATCCCTGAACTTCTTGACCAAGTTAAAAGTGCCTGTATCTACACAAAGCTGGACCTCAGAGGAGCTTACTATTTAGTACGAATAAAAGAGGGCGACGAATGGAAGACGGCCTTTCGTACTAAATATGGACTGTTCGAGTATCAAGTAATGCCCTTTGGGTTATGCAACGCACCGGCTGCTTTTCAGTATTTTATGAATGACGTCCTCAGAGAGCTCATCGACGTATGTGTAGTTGTCTATATTGATGACATTCTGGTCTACTCATCCTCTGAGGCGGATCATCGAAAACACGTCACAGCAGTACTGGAGAGGCTCCGAAAACACAGACTTTTTGCAAAGCTGGAGAAATGCGTTTTTCATGTCGCGGAGGTCGAATTTTTGGGATTTATTTTGTCACCTAATGGAGTCCACATGGACTCAAGAAAAGTGGACGCTATCATTAAGTGGCCCTCACCAACGTCTGTGAAAGGAGTTCAAAGCATGTTGGGCTTCGCCAACTTTTATCGTAGATTTATTCCTGATTTTTCTCAAGTAGTCCAACCCATAACTGCCCTTCTCAGAAAGAATAAACGTTTCGAGTGGTCTACGGAGGCTGAACAAGCTTTTCAGGAACTAAAAACAAAATTCACATCGGCTCCAGTTTTAAAACATCCTCGCCCGGAACTTCCCTATATCGTGGAGACTGATGCTTCCAGTCTCGCAGTGGGAGCAGTGCTCTCGCAAAGAGACCCAGAAACAAACCAGTTACACCCAGTAGCATTTTGGTCCCGCAAATTTTCGGCTCCCGAAATCAACTATACCATTACAGATAAGGAACTTTTGGCTATTAAGTCCGCCTTTAAAGCCTGGCGGCATTATCTCCTGGGAGCCCGACACACAGTCACCGTCATCACGGATCATCGTAATTTACAGTACCTTAAATCAGCCAAAGCTCAATCATCTAGACAACTTCGCTGGGCATTATTTTTTGCCGAATTCGACTTTGTGATAACTTACCGACCAGGCAACAAGAATGGTAAAGCAGATGCTCTCTCCCGAATTGGAGTAGGTGAACTCACGACCAATCCTGAACCAGTACCCATAATTCCGGAACAGAGAATCCTGGGTTTGATAAGTGCACAAACCATTGAAGACCTTAAAGCTAAAGTTAAAGAACTTCTGACTCCAGCAGAAGTGCAAGACTGGCAACTCAAGGGAAAAGATTTCACAATGGATAAGAACTTACTATACTTTCGAGGAAGATTATATCTACCATGTACCGATTTACAAAGACAGGTGATCTCTTGTTACCATGACTCCTTAATGGAAGGACATCCCGGCATTGCCAAAACGTCGGAAAAGATAAAAAGACATTTCTGGTGGCCGTCTTGGAGAAAGGACATTAAAGATTTCATAAATTCCTGTGGTGTGTGCGCTCAAAGCAAAAGCCAGAAGGAGAAGCCAGCAGGTCTCTTACATCCAATAGACATTCCACCACACCCATGGCATACTCTCTCCATGGACTTCATCACGGATTTACCACCATGCTGCGGATTTAATACAATCTTAGTGATTGTGGACCTATTCTCGAAGATGGCTCATTTTATCCCATTGAAAGGGCTACCTACAGCTTCAATTCTGGCCCGAGAGTTCCTCGAAAACATCGTTCGGTTGCACGGCTTTCCTTCAGTTTTAATCTCAGATAGAGGAAGTCAATTTATTTCCCACTTCTGGCGGAGTTGTTGTCGCCTAGCCCAAATTGACTTAAGGCTTTCAACCAGCCATCATCCCCAGACCGACGGGCAGGCCGAGAGGACCAACCAAACCCTGGATCAGTATCTGCGCTGCATGTTACAACAGTCGGAGGGCACTTGGAAAGACATTCTCTGGATTGCGGAGTACGCTTATAATAATTCAGTCCATGCCGGAACCGGAAAAACTCCTTTTTTTCTTTTATATGGACTCCACCCTCGCACTTCAAATCTTGATCCACCTCAAAATCTTGGGACACCCGCTGTAGATCATCTGCATTCTACAATCACTCAAGCCTTTAAAGAGGCCACGTCTCACCTTAAGCGGGCCAAGGAACAATACAAGAAGTGTGCGGACATACATCGAAAGGAAGCTCCTCAATATCTTGTGGGAGATCAAGTCTGGCTATCCACCAAACATTTACCTCTAAAAGGACCGCGTACTTTCAATCCGCGATACCTGGGACCTTACCCAATCACTGCCATAATTAATCCAGTGGCAGTTAAATTGGGCCTACCTGCCCATATGAAAATACATCCAGTTTTCCACGTTTCTCTACTAAAATCCTTGCAACCTGGAACCCGTTTGACGAAATCTCCAGACCCTATTCTTGTGGACGGAGAACTGGAATTCGAAATACAAGACATCTTAGACTCCAAGATTTCCAAATCAAAATTATACTATCTGATTGACTGGAAAGGTTATGGCCCCCAGGAACGATCTTGGGAACCGTCGGAACATGTTCATGCACCCCGTCTGGTTAAGAAGTTTCATTGAACTTTTCCTGATAAACCGAAACCCCCGGAGAAGACGAATTTGGGAGGGGCCTTGAGGGGGGTGCTGTCATGACCATTGCTTCCAAAGAGTCAGGACCTACCCAACATCCTTGGAAGCAGGCTCATAACATATACTATCGGCACCAGCAAGTCCCAATAGGGACCTTTTGGACCTTGTCCTGGCACCGGTGGTGCCAGGCTCATAGCATGGACCCGTCCCGGCACAGGAAGCGCCGGGCTCATAACAAGTGTGAAAGTGCTTGGGTGGACCTACCTGCAGCAGACCATGCTGCTTACTTACCAGCAAGATGATGTTTCACTCTCTTCTGGCAGGGACTACTTTTCCTTCTGGGTGGGGCAGGTACCACTCCCTGGATCATTGATGCTGGACCCCTTCTGGAAGCAGGAACTCTTTTGCCTGGGCGAGGCTGTGGAAGAAGACACCTAAGCACTCCTAAGGACTATTTAAACCACACCCGATTGGTGCAAGGTGCTTCGCGTTATTCTGCATCTGCAGCAGGACGCTCACCGTGTCAGCTCCAGCGAATCTTCAGTTCCGGATCCTGTGAATACGAAAATTACCTGCTGGGAACCAATCCTCAGTCTTCAGCAGCTCCTGCAAAACAAAAGGCACAGGTTAGGCAAAGGCAAAGTTAGCAGTTCATCTTACCCGATCCATCGGCAGCATTCAAGGCGTTTTTTCTGCATATCTCGTCCGGCATCGGGCCTGCAAAGACAAAGAACATTGGTTAGTAACGCTTAGTTACAAAACTGCTTACCTGTGTTACGCTCGCTCCAACTCTGCTCGCGCTGCATTCCGGCACCTGTAAAGACAAAAGAGACATTAAGGTGCATTCTACAGCCCTAGAGCAGCCTTTCTACTTACGTGCCTTCGTATGCACCATCTTCTTGTTACGCTCTCTGCCACGAACCTGGGGGGAGCATCTTCTTCAGCACTGACAGCATCTGAAAGGGAAAAGACATAGACATTAAGGAGATAAGACATTTGAAGAGAGCAATCTAAAGGGAACTTTTATACTTACAAGTCACGCTCGTGCAGCACACGGCGGCATCGCTCTCAACTTACCCTCTGCAATTAAGAGGCTGAACTCATATCCAGTGAAGTAACTGGACCCAGCGCCCCTGCATGAGACGCAGGATGGAGAGCCCAGCATTCACCTATTTAAGGTGAGCACAACAATCGGCCGAGTACCACGGGGAGAGAGGGAGAGAGGGGCTTGGAACTTCTCCCAACCTTCCAGCCACTAATACCTTGATTTTCCACTTGCAGACACCTCACCCTTCAGGTCAAACTTTCGGTGAGAAAGGGGTCAAATCCGGGAGCCAAACGAATCCTACGCCTGACATTGAAGACGGTTTCACCGCCCAGTCAAGACCCGCGCCTCCGAGGGAACCAGGTGAGCGTTACGAGGTGGAGGAAGGGAGCCTGAAAATTAGTTGAGTGTCATTTGCATATTCCTGAAAGTTGGAGCAGAGAGCAGCAATGCGGTGAGCAAAAAAGATTTAACGTGGTGCTGCAATATCGAACAGGAATATTGCAGACTAGAACCTGTCAGTTCCAGGCCTGGGGATATATGGGATCCACTGCGATCCATGCTGATATCAAGGGACGCACCTGGTTGTAGTACAGAAGCAGGGGAGGAGATGGTATATCGGGGCTCCATTTCATAAAGTTGGTATGATATGGGAACTGTTAAGGTTGATTCTTTGTTTTCTCTGTAACATAGGACTGCAGAGAGTGGACTGCCCTCATTTGAACTTTATATGCAATTGTATGTTTATCTGACTGTATACTACTTCATATTATGATGACTCTGTACTCTATGTAAAATGTAGTGAACGTGAACCTGAACCGTGATAAATAAAGTTTTCAAAAAAAGATTCCCGGACAGGGGACACTGACAAATGCCATTGAGCAGGACCTTGCTGTGGCTGCTTGGACCACCTAGATCTCAGGTGTGGGATGCAAAGATACAATCATCTAGTCAATGGGAGCTGTGCAATGCTTCTGTAGTTTATCCATAGACAAAATGCAAGGTCACATGTTTGTTTCTCATAACCATCACTGGCTCAGCAATAGCCTTAGTAAAAGGCAACAAGGTCACCACAAAGTGCACCATTTTGGATCAAGAATGTCAGTGAGTGCATAGTTTTTTCTTTCCATCGTGGAAGCCAATAACCCTAAGGTTTCAACTGCTCTGGCAAGTATGTTATGAAAGATCAGTCCCATAGCGTTGGTTGATTGTGTTTATTTGAGGCCTATGCACAAGAAGGGGGCAACTGTCAGTAAACTGGGAACTCCCCTACAGAAATAATAACAATACTTAGGATGGACCCCTCCAAAGAATTGTCTCTTCCACCGGGTGGAAGTTGTCCCTTCTGTGGGCGTTGCGGGTATAGAAGTTCCTAAACCTTCTTTTTATATCCAGTCTATTTGTGGGCTTTTGTAGTCCTGTACCTCTCTCTACACTTTCTATCTTGCAGATGTTACTTACTTTGGTTTGTCACATCACTTTATGCAGACGACACGCAACTTTTTCTCTCTTTCTCCTCGTTCTCCTCTGAAATTCACCACACTCCTTCTGCCTGTCTAGTGGCTATCAAATCATGGATGTCCTTTCACTATCTTACACTTAATTCTGGGAAAACGGAGGTTCTCTTTTTCCCTGCTAAACACTCTCTCCCCTCCATCTCCCCCTTCCTTTATCTCTTTCCTCCATCACAGCTTCCAATTTCTCTCATGGGCTGAAATCTTGGCCTCTATTTTGACTCTAGTCTTTCCTTCTCTCACCACATTTCTTTAACCTTGCGCGCCTGTCGCTTTCGCTTACACGCTATTTGTAAAGCCCATCCATTCCTTACCTTTCAAGCTTCTAAACTTCTAATTTCCTCTTTAATCTTTTCTCGGCTCTTCTACTGTTTTATGGCCTTTTTAGACTTCCTAGTTCTCGTCTTCCCCTCTCAAATCTGTATTTAAGTCTTCCATTCATCTTCACTGTCTTCTCTCTTTCCGCGATTCTATCTCCTCTTCTCTTGTCCCTCTGGACTGGTTACCCTTTCATACCGAAATGAAATGACATTTTCTTTTCCTTGTTTTTAAATCCCTCTATGGTCTTGCCCCAAGCTATCTCTCGGCTCGGATATCTTTCTATACTACTCCTTGTTCTCTTCATTCTTCTTCCCAGTTTTTACTGGTGGCACCTCGCCCTCCTTGTGCCCAATTCCGTTTTTGCTTTTTTAAGCTTCTAGCCCCTCTCCACTGGATTGCTCTTCCCAACTCTGTTGGCTCTAGTTCTGTCTATTCTTTATTTCGTGGTTGACTGAAGTCTCATTTGCTGCAACATTCTTGATTGATTGCTTTCTGAATTCTTTTCTTAATTCATTTTTATTGTACTGTTTTTAGTTCTCTGTACAGCGCTTTGCTTTAAGGCACTTTATAAAACACAAATAAAAAACAAATACAAAAATGTTTTTGTGTCATGCATCGAGTCTGAGGTCCACATTTACTTCTGGCTCCTGGACTCTATCACCTCCTAGTTTTGCCTCTGTCCAGATGAGCTTGCCTTCTCCTTCTGTGTTGGTCTTACATTGGACCTCACCACCAACTCCTTTATTACCACCATCTCCTTCTGGTACCTCTTCCTTCCCAATGTTATCACCACCTCCTCCTTGGCTGTCTGCATTGCTGTCGTTTCTTTCTGTACACTCTCCCCCTTCAGATGTTACCATCTCTTCCCTAAATTCCGACACTTCTGTCACCTTCTTTGGGTACTCCCAGCTTTTGATGTTGTTACCGCCATCTTGCTCTGCTTTCCTAACATAAGCTCCTTCTGCTCGCTCTCCTCTCTTGAAGGCATCACCTCCTTTATTACCATCACTTCCTTCTATTTACCCTGATTCCTGGTGTTACTTCCTCCTCTTTCACAGCCTCTGTTCTCACCACCTCCTCTTGCCCTCCACACCACCACCCTCTGTTTACCCTGCCCTCCTGGTGTTACCTCCTCCTCTTTCTCAACCTCTGGTCTCACCGCCTCCTCTTGCTCTCCACAGCCACCTACCCAATCTTCCACCACTTTCCAGTCTCCAGTCATCTCCAAACATGAGCCTCCTACTACTGCAACCCACTTTGCCAGACTGGGCTGCTTGGCTTATATAGGAACATCACCCCACCCCTTTGGTGAGACTCTGGGTGATGGTTGGTACCTGTGATACCCAATTGTTGAAGGGTTGGACGCACAAGAGTCCGGCAAAGAAGACTGCTCATTGATGGGCTTTAAAATACCCTGGAACTCTGTCTAAAATCCTGCAACCAAAAGGAATCCTTTACCCCTTTCTCAGCTGGATAGCAAAAGGAGATCACTTGAGGGTGCCCAGATGCAGAGAAGCAGTGAAATAACAGCCTATATCCACCCGTAGATCTGGGTTTTGAGGGACTTGGTGAGAGCCAGAGTCCACTGCTAGAGCCCTACGTCTCCGGGAAGAGCTGTGAGGATGACTGGTGTACCCAAAGTCGCAGAATCGGGGTGTGAGCATCAGAAACACTCCTGCATGCACCCTTTCGGAGCTCTAAAACATATGGATGCATCAGAGGACGGGCGTGGCCCGCCACGGCTGAGCCGGCCTGGGGCCGAGGCAGCATTGAGCGGCATTTGAGGGAGTTGGTGTATGGTGGCCAGTGCCTTGCGTGGATCAGCGGTGGGGCCTGTGCTCGGCTGGGTTGCTGCAGCGTCTGATTCTGGCTGGGGTACATGCCGGTCGAGGGCCAGAGCTCGTGAAGGGCGCGATACCTACCTTGCTCGCCGGACCTTGTTCTCCAGGCGGTTGGGTGGCCGAGGCATCCGGAACCTGGCCACGGACTTGGGAACACAGATTTTTCCCTGCATGTCAGGGCAGCATTCTGTTCACAGTCCAGCTGGTAGCGCCCGCGGCTGGCCCAGTGCAGCGCTGGCGCCCTGAGAGCTATGGGGAAGCAGGACAGAAATCAGCCAAAGCAGTCCTTCGAGGCTGGGGGGTCTGGGAAAACACCAAAGGCCTGTGGCAATGCTGCACAGGCACCACAACATCAAAGTGAATTGCCAGAGGCAGACCCTCCCCAAGCTGTCAACACTAAAGAAATGTTTAAGCAAATACAAGTAGGCACAAACACTCTTGATACGAAAATGAACGCCCTTACTTGCATGCTAGACCATATTAGGCATGCCGGGATTCACATGGTGTCGCAAACCCCTGCGGTTCACCAACGGTTGGGCACCCGCATTAGCGGCTGGTGACTCCCCAGGCAATGGAAACGCCATCACACAGACTACACTTCCCATCAGACCATATGGCTGAGTGGTTTACGACGTCACTACGCATGTATCGTAGCACGGCCAACAAAGATGTAAATACCCGCGTTTGGCAATGCTGCTTTGCTTCTCAACAGTTATCCACAGCCAGAGAACCATTCTGATTTTTCGTGATCCTTCGGTCTGTGTCCTTGCTTGATTCTGACCTTGGCTTCCTCCTGGGCTACATCTGTCTCCTTTCTTTGGTACCCGGCGACCCGTGAAGACAACCTCGACTTCCCTCCTGTACGGCATCTGTCTTCGTCCCTCAGTGCCTGGTGACATGGTAACTTGGCTTGGATTTATTTTTGGATTTGTTTTATATTCTCCTTGGTGGATTGAGGGATTTGTTTGGATCCTTTGCTGTGTCTGTACTTGGAACTTCTCTCCTTTAGCTATCACCCTCGTACCATCCGGGTTAGGTCTCATTGTGTTTTCTTTCTTTTCCCCTATGAGGGAACGGGTTTTCTGATCTCTGGATACACTCCTTCACCTTTTCTGTTTTCTTCTGCGCCTTCAGGTAGGAGTGGTACTGGAATTGGGAGGTGAATAGGACCAACCCTGGTGTATACATACTGATAGTTCTTTTTATCCTTCCACATCCTGAGGGGCTGCTTTTGGGCCATCTTCTCGCCCTTCCACTCTCATCCTCTTCATAGGCTTGGTCATCAGTTGTCTGTGTGGTGGGTTGAGAGGAAGGTCTGCCACTTCTAGGAGTAACTCAGAATCCGATTACGACACATGGCATTTGACTGGACGTAGCAGAGATGTGGGTGTCTACAGTTGTGGATGGAGTGACTTCAATGTCTGAGGAGCTTGCCACTACGCATAAATCCTTACAGAATCTGTCAGATTAACAAAATGACTGAGAAAGCAGGGCCTGCAGGTACATTAGCAGGAACAGGTTACTTAGCTGTAACTGTTGTGCTCCAGCATGGGTCTGGCATGGAATCACATGCTCATGAATATTCCTCACCGGCAGGCCGGGAATCTGTGTAAGAAAAGGAAAGCAGTCTTGCTTTAAAAGCTTGAAAACTGCCTTTCGCTCATTATCCAATCACTGGAGACTGGGTCATACTGGACCCATCCAATGACAACTGTCTCCCTGAGTCCCACCCACAGTGGCCATCTTCAAATTCAAAGAACGTGAGGTGCCAGTATGAACCCAGAAGAGCACAGCGTGGAAGGAGGAAGGGTTTGCATGTGAATTCAAGCCATACCCATGCTGGAGAACAAGTTACAGGTAAGTTACTTGTTCCTTCTCCAGCATGGGTTCTGGCATGGATTGACATGCTCATGAATATCATTATACAGCAGTAAACACATACAGAACCACGGGAGGTGGCAAGGCTCAACTGAAGTCCAAACACTTACCCCTGGAACAGACTCACCTCAAGCAAACAGGTTGTGTAGCGCTGCTTGGTCGAATCAGGACTCCTCCTTTGAATCCCAGTCGACACAGTAGAACCTCGTGAAAGTGTGCGTAGACCTCCAAGTAGCAGCCCTGCAAAGGTCCAGCAGGGGAACCTCAGAGAGAAATGCTGTCATTGAAGCGATGGCTCTGGTAGAATGTGGTCTAGGCCGGCCTGGGAGTGGTCTGTTGGCCAGACGATGACAGTGCATGATGCAGCCGGTAAAGCACTTTGATATGGAAGCCTTTGACAGGGCATTTCGCTGATTCACAGGACCAAAGTTCACAAAAAGTTGAGAAATGTTCCGAAAATCCTTCGTGCGAGCCACATAGAACTTCAAGATCCGAGCAATGTCCAGCGTATGCAGTGACTGAATTTGAGAATAAGACTGTTAGGAAAGATTTCTCTTTACTGCACCTTTCCTTCCATTGTTATGGACCCCTAAACTTTTTGCTTTTATTTTTTTTCATGACCTGTACTTTTTACAGTGCAGTGATGCCTTAAGCTTCACTGGATGTCTTTTGCTCATCTGTTATGGGGAAACTGACACGTCCTTCAAGCTGTCAGTACTGGGAAACATTGTTTCCCTTAGTCTTGAGACTTTGTTACTACTTTTAGTAACTTGTTATCACTTGTATTAACTTTTATCATTGTACAATGCATCCTACAATGCAGCACAATGGGGTACATTTTTGTTTTGTCCTAGACTAACACCTGAGGGATGTTTGGTTACTCTAGGTGTGCTAAAAGGACAAGCTGGTGGCAGCAGTGACATTTTTTTAATTTTTTGGGCACTTTTTGTTTTAGCGCGTTTTGCTACTAACTATGACTAGTGTCCAAACATGGCCGTTCCACATGGTTTTTCGCTTGTTCTTTGGCCATCTTGTTCTTTAGCCTTCTTCCTTGCCTGTGAGGCCAGGAAAATTCTTATATTGACTTCCAGTGCCCGGGAAAGCAAAGGCTTTTGGTGGGTTTCTGGTGGGCTGCTTGTGTTTGCTGGTAGGATGGGTGCTGGGACTGTCTGGTCCAAATGCACAAACTAGTTTCAGTGGGCCTCATTACGAGTATGGAGGTAGCCATGCCTCTTTTAGTGGCATGGCTACCCCATACCAGGTACCGTGTCCGGGTTCCAGGAATGAGGAATACGGGGCCATTCTGACCTTGGAGGGCTGGGTAATTCCCTTTCCTGGGACACGGACCAGGTACATCCCCATTCCCATTTGAACCCCCATAGGGCTCAATGGGAATGGGGAGGATGCTAACAATGTGCCTGTTAATGACGGGCCCGTTGTTAGCATCCTGGTCTGCTAGCGGGTCCCGCTAAGGACGCCTGGTTTTACCAGACGCCCTTAACGGGTCCCGCGAGCAGACATCGAGGTAGAGGATTAAGGGCGCCGGCAGCTCTACCGGCACTGTTAACCCTCTACCGCCTTCCTCGTAATGAGGCCCAGTGTGTCTGAGTGGTGTGCATGAGTTTTCCCGCCAGTAGTCCTGATTGGACCACTGTTGGCGTGTGTGTGGCGCTAGTCCTGCTATTGGGAGTTTCGGCTCTTACCTGGCTTTTAGGATAAGAAGAGGACCCTTGCACCCATTCTTCAGAGATCCTGGAGTAACCTGAAGGAGCCAAGACTCCTGTCCAGCTGTGAGACCCGTGAAGAGACTGGTGGACTGACAGAAGGAGGCCTGGCGACTAACTTCTGCTGTTGTCTTGGATGAGCCCTGTCTTGCTTGTGATCTTCAGCGGTCCTACAAAGAGTGGAGGGAACATCCATTCCTGATATCTGTTCGGTACCCTGCGAAGAAGAGCCTTCGGAAGTGTCACGGGATTGTCCTGTGGCTGACCAGCTCTGAGTTTGGGCTACCGTGCTGCCGACGTCGTCGTTCTGAGTTGAGGCCTGGAACTGATCCTCAGCTTGTCCTACAAGACTTACCTCAGAGAAATGTCGGAGTCCTAGCGTCAAGGGAACCCGAGATAGGAAGGAAAGTCTGGCTGCGATAAGTGAGGCCCTTTGCATCAATGTGCTGCGGTGACCACTGTCCAAAACAGATTACCTGCGTCAAGTCCAGTCCTGAGAGGGGTCCTGCATCAGGGATTCCTGCTTTCTTCATCCGAGAGTCGTTACAACAGCGAAAGACACCGTTCGGAGATCAACTCGAACCTGCAACCCCTGTGAATCAAGGACTGTGGCTGGCGGCGGGAAAAACAACCTCAGACCTTCTTTCATTGATCTGCCAAATCTTGGGAAGGATCGGCATGTGGGCGTTAAGTTACAGTGATTCTGACCTGCCCCTAAACTCCCTTTAAAAGTTTTCCTAACTTTTATAAAACTTTTGCCATACTTTGGCTTTGCCATTGTTTGCTTCCGCATGCATTCCAAAAGTTGGGGACACTTCTATTAGTTAGAATACTCTGTCCTCTAACCCTTGGAACTGTTCACTCGACCCCAGAGACCCGACCTTCATTTTTTTTCCTGCATCACAAACTGTGTCTGACCTTTCCTGTACTTTTGGGTATAAGGCCCCAGACAATTTAGGGAAGGACTTTTGTAGATAGGGTTAAATCTTTGTGGACCTGTAGTACATAACCTAATCTGCACTCTTTTACAGGGGTTTGATTTGTGTTATGCCCTACTTCAGTGATTGTATACATGTAATATACTATTAGTGTTGTGTGATATTTCTACCTGTTCATAGTCATTTTTCATAGTGGTTTTTGGCCATAAATAAATAACTATGTGTAGACATACTGTCTAAGTGTGATTTGTGCCTCCCATTGTGTATACTCATTGTGGACCCTTTACAAGCTCACCACCTCTTGAGACTTAGCCTAGATCCTCGTCACTGCTACCTTGAACTGGTTTGGCTACAGCTCCCCAGAGTTGTCCCTGTCACAATATAGGTCGGCGTTCTATACATCTCTCCACCAGGCCAGAGTATAGAAAATAAATCCTAACAAAGACTGAAATCACCAATGGTTCATAAAAGTGGAATGCAGACGAAATCTTAGGCATAAAGGAAGAGTGGGTCCGAAGCACCACCGTTGCAGCATGAAAAGACAATTATGGGTGTTTGCATGAGAGAGCTTGAATCTCCCCCACCCACCTGGCCGAGGTGATAGCCACCAGGGACGGCATTTTCCAAGAAACCAACCTCAGGGGAGCCTGGTGCAACGGCTCGAATGGTGGCCCCATGAGTCTGGTGAGGACAACATTGACCTCCCACGCTGGGGCTGGGGCCTTCACTGGAGGGAAGGATCTGAAGAGGCTCTTCATGAACTCTTTGACCAGCCTGTGGGACCACAAAGATGGTCTGCCCGGCGAGCAGGAGTATCGTGATATAGCTGCCAGATGCACCCTGATGGAGGCGTGGGCCAATCCAGCCTTGGCTAGCGTCAGTAGGTACGACAGGAGCTGTGGGGCCATGACGCGCAGAGGCGTGATCTTCTGGGCCCTGCATTACAATGTGAAGCGCTTCCACTTGTGCCTGTAGCAGGATAGTGTAGATGACACCCTACCATTGGCAAGAAACGTTTTACATAATATAGAAAGATTATAGTGGCTAAACTCTAGGGCTACAGGAGCTAAGCTGTGAGGTTCAATGATGCTGGGTCATGATGCAGAATTATCCCCCTTTCTCTGAAGAGTAGGTCGGAAAGAGGAGGCAGGCGGATGGTTGGAACCACCGACAGGGGGAGGAGGTCCAGGTACCAGATCTGGCGTGGCTACGCTGGGGCGATGGGTATCATCTTGCAGTGACAGAGTTTGAATGTTTTGATGACACACAGTAGAAGTGGAATTGGGGGGGAGGGGCATACAGAAACCGCCCTTCCCATCTGAGCGAGAAGGCGTCCCCTAGGCTCCACGGCTGGGCAATCCTGCTGGAAAACTCCTTGCAATTGGAATTTTCTGCCATGGCTAAGAGGTCGACCTGGAGATGGCACCATTTGCTGAAGAGCAAAGACACCTGCTCTTGTTGAATTTCCCATTCATGGAAGGACAGCAGCTCCCTGCTGAGAGCATCTGCTACAGTGTTCTTGATGCCTGCCAGGTGAAATGGGACAAGGAACATGCCTTGAAGAATTGCCCAGTGCCACAGGGCCTGAGCCTCTATCAAAATTGCAAGGGATCGGATCCCACCCTGCTTCCTGATGTAGAACATTGTGGTGGTGTTGCCTGTGAAGATCATTACTTCCATGCCCCTCAGAAGAGGCAGGAATGACTTGAGAGCCCAGAATCTTCCGGCAGCCAGAGACCCCTGGCATGGGACTGCCCGGTGTGAGACCCCATCCGTCCAGAGCGGCATTTGTGATAACTGTAGCCTGTAAAGGTGGGACTTGAAACGGGGAACCCTAAGTGAGGTGTGTGCACACTCCCCACCAATGTATAGACTGTCTGAATTCTAGGTTGAGGGTAATGTTGCCCATCCATTTCCCTGTGACTTGGCACTACCTGGCATCCAGAAACATTTAAAGCTACCTCACCTGCAGCCTGCAGAATAGGACCAGGTGGATTCAAGAGGACATTATGCGCAATAGTGACTGGATTGCTAGGATGGTGGCGGATCACCTTGTGGACAGCCGATGTACCTTCCCCAGGATGGCCACAACCCTCTCCACTGAGGGGTATGCCAAGGATGCCAATGTGTTGAGGCAGGCACCCAGAAACAGAGCGGTCTGCGATGACACTATGCAGGTTTTCGGATAATTGGTGGAGAAACTGAGCTCCGTCAGTAGGTTCATGGTCTCCTCTGTGTGCTGTATCGCCAAGTCCTGAGAACACGACCAGATGAGCTAGTGGTTCAGGTATGGGTAAATGTGCATGCCTTTGAGGCATAGATGACCTGCCACTGGGGCCAAGCATTTTGTGAAAACCTTTGGTGCTGATTTTAAGCCGTAGGGCAGAGCGTTGAACTGGTAGTGACGTCCCAGAACTACGAAGTGCAGGAACTTTCAATGCTTCTGGTGTATGGGGATATGCGGAAGGCACTTCTCCCCTTCCCTCTTCCCTGCACTTGAGCAATCTGAAAACACAAGGCCTAGTAAGATCGTTATTTTGTCCTGCCTTTGTTTCCCCCTCCTTGTCTTGTCGCGCCCAGAAACACTTGTGTACAGGCGCATCATAAATGCCACATCACATCAAAGTAGGCATCCTGCAGGTTCAGTGTCGTTATGTAATCTCCTTCCTCCAGTTGGCCGAGCACTTGCTGCAACGTGACCATCCAGAACTTTTGGGATTTAGGTATTTGTTGGCAACGCGGTGACCCTCCTCCGAAAGCCTGCAACCGGCCTCTGTATGCTTCCTGTGCTGTGGAGCGGGAGGGCTGATGGTAGGAGGTAGAGGCATATCCTCTGGAAGATCTGCTGAACTTTCCCCTTGAAGATCGAAAGGAAGAGAACTGACGCTGTTGCAGGGTGCCTAGGGATCTTGCCGTCTCCGTGTCAGTCTTTATCACCTGCAGCCTATCATCTAGTACCTTTTCTGAAGAGGTTATCCCCGTCAAAGGGCATATCAACCACCTTGGCCTGGACATCAGGTCTAACGTTGGTGGCTTTCAGCCAGCTTTTGCACCGGAGTGCCACACCATTACCCCTCTGACGAAAACCTGAATCTGCAACATCCATGGCTATTGTGATGGCGTGGTAGGAGGCCACCTCTCCTTCCTGAAATAAGGGCGAGAGCCTCTGTCTTCTAGTGATCCGGCAAGAAATCTAGAAGTGGGCCCAGCTTGAACCACAACTCCCTATCATACCAGGCTAGAATGGCCAGAGCGTTGGCGGCCTTGACGGTTGATGCTGCAGTGCATATGACACGCTTCTCCATTGCATCCAGCTTCTTTCCTTGCTGCTATGGCGGAACCATAGACTTGGAGGACGGGTTTGCAGACCATTTGCTTGCGGCGGCTGAGACCACGAAATCCGGTGATGGCTGTGATCTAAGACACTTGGGGCTGAGTCTGGCACCCTGTATTCTTTCTCAAACCTGTCATGTTTTGCTGGTGCATAGCTTGGAGTCTTCATTAGCGCAAGGCCTTCCTTCCACATCTCGTCAAGTTAAGGGACAGACAATATCTTCTTCCTGGCTGGTGTGCGCCTCTGGGTCTAAGTTGAAGAGGGTAGATACCCTTGCCATCATGGAGTGGAACAACCCCACCTCATCTGGGGGAGAAACCCTGAGGGTATCATCGGCACACATCAGGTACCCATCCACCGGAATAAAGTCGTCAAACTCATGCATGTCTGTGGTGCTGTCACGACCCGTGACCCAAAACCCCACTGGCATGGTCACATGCCAGGTAGGGTTAGGACTCAGGGTTAACCTGGGGCCCCTAGGGCTTTGCATTATCATCATAGACTCTCCTGGAGTCAGTCCTAGCGCCTTTGGCGCCAGGCTCATGTTCAGATTGGGACATTGTCTTGAAGGGACTACTTTTTCTGTGAAGGCCTGCAGCCAACATGGAGGCACCCACACAGTCTAGTTCCTAAGAACCAGACTGTGCGGGGCAGTTTTTTAGGGTGTGGTAGCCCGGACTACTTTACCTGGACTACTTTACAGAGGGCTATATAAACCACACCTAGCTACAGAATGTGCTTCGCGTTATTTTGCAGACAGCAGTGTGACGCTCATCGTGTTCAGAGACCAGCACCCGGCGATCCCTGAATAGCGGACCTGCAGAGGAGACAAAAGAACATCATTAGCACTCTCTGCTTACCTGCAACTTTCCATCCGTCGATTCCTGCTGCTCGCGGTCTTCCATCCAGTCGGCAGCATCATCAGGACACCACGCACGCACCAGAACGAAGCACCTGGAGGGAGAGAGAAAGAAGGACAACATTAAAACAGGTTACTCATGGCATTCACGGCAGTAATCACAAAATCCTCACCTGGCTGGGTATTTCTTGACCCGTTCCGCTCCGGAAATCTTCACACGGCCAGAAAGACCATCGCGATCTGAAAAGGAATAAAGAATACAGGTTAGCAAGAAAAGACATTACCGCGCCACACTTCGCGCTTAACCTACCATCCATCATATGCTCCTGCGTCCATCATCCTGGCAGAAGCCTGATCCAAGTAGCGCACCCACCGAACCTCCGTGCACCTAAGGGGAAAGAAACAAAGAAAAGACATTAATAGCAAGAAAGGAAAGCAAGGACATTTTAAGACTGCTATAACCAGACTTATCTCCTTAAAGACACTTGAATGGGTTAGCACCAGTGAAGTTAACTCGGTCGCTTCAACCCGCAGAAAACTACGCACCCCTGCACAGAAGGCAGGACGGAGAGCGCACCAGACATCATAACAAGGTGAGGAGTGGGCCATCAGGTCGAGTCCAGGGGCCTGGTGGGAGGAAATGAAATCTGATCCTAAGTCCAGTACTCCTGTGTTTTCAAGCCCGAACGCCATAGAAGGCATCGTCCAGAATCGGGAAGTTCCAGGGTGAATCCGGCAACCAGGGCATAAGGGTGTCCCCGTGGATATCAGGTGAGCGTAACAGAACGCAAAGCCTCATAACATTATCCACCTGGGCGCCATGGAGACTTCAGAAATGGATCAACTGGCTCAGTTATTAGGACAATTACGCGCCGAAGTGCATTCGGCTAGGCAAGAGACTAATACCCTGCGAAGGGATCTTGCCGTCACCAAGGATCGCACCGAAGAAATCAGAAGGCAATTACTGCAATCACAGGCCGGACAAGCTCCATTACCCAGGACAAATCCACCGGCACAGGCAACCATGTCGTCTGCCGCTCCAGTACATATCACCTTACCCGGAACAATACCGTTAGCACCGCCATAAAGATTTTCAGGTGACCCAAGGAAGGATGATGCATTTATGAATCAATGTCGCCTTCACTTCCTCTGCAGACCGGGCGCATTCCCTAATGATCAGGCACGAGTAGCATTTATTTTGTCATATCTGAGCGGTAGTGCAGCAGACTGGTCAGTGCCGCTTGTGAGCTATGATGATACGTTACTACGTGACTTTGGGGGCTTCCAAAGAGAAATGGAAAAGCTCTTTGCTCGACACACCCATGAACAAGCTGTAGACAACAAACTCTTATCACTCCGGCAGGGGAATCAGGACTTACTAACATACATAGCAACCTTCAATAGGTTAGTGGCTGAAACCAGGTGGCCTGAAGACAAGAGAACCACATTGTTTCACCGAGGCCTTCGAGGGGAATTAAAGGACGTCTTGGCTCAGGTAGTTGATCCACCTAGAGACTGTAGTGAATTTATCAATCTGGTGGTGCAACTAGATCATCGACTAAAAGATCGGAAAGCAGATCGGTCCAGATCAGATACACGGGCCATGTATCTATGAACCAAGGATGCTACTCCGCGCACATCAGAGAATACCACAGAGCCAATGCAAATCGAAGGCATACGACCACCGTTAACAAAAGCTGAATGAGACAAGAGAAGGCAACAGCAGTTATGTTTGTACTGCGGACTATCGGGGCACTTCCAAAAAGACTGTCCGATAAAACCCCCCAAGCGAATTGTGGGAGCTACAGAAAAGGATGAGAGTAAGGAGTAGGAAAACTGCCTAGCTCGACAAAAGTAGAGGTCAGTTTGTCAAGTGAGAAGAATGAGCCACCGTCCTCACATTTTGCAATACCAGTGATCCTAATCAATCACCAACAACCTTCAAGGATGCATTCCGTTGAAGCTTACATAGACAGCGGAGCAGTTGGGAATTATATTGATCGAGATCTGGCCGCACAGATGGGGCTTCTCTCAAGTTACAAGCCGAACACAGAAAAGGTAACCACGGTGGATGGGACTGAAATTGCTTCTGGACCAGTAACCCAATGTACAGGAGGAACAACCCTGCTGTGCCAGGATGGACACCGGGAATCAATTTCCTTTGATCTCATCAAGGCGCCTCAGTTTCAGCTAATATTAGGGATGCCATGGTTAGTTGCTCATAACCCTTTGGATAGATTGGCGTGCAAGAAAATTGACTTTTCCTCATGATTGCGCTTACACCTGTTATTTCCAAGAAAACAAATCCAGTTTCAAGGTTCTTACGAGTCTTAGAATCGGCATATCTACACTTGACGCAACTAGTACTCTCCCCGAAGAATATCAAGATTTCCAGGATGTGTTCCAGAAGGAACAAGCGAATACACTACCACTGCATAGGTCCTATGACTGTCAGATTGACCTCATACCTGGTGCACAGATCCCTTGTGGCAGAATCTATGCGCTCATAGAACCAGAAACCCAGCATGTAAAGTCCTATCTGGACCAGTACTTGACAAATGGGTTCATTCACCCATCCAAATCACCGGCAGCCAGTCCCCTATTCTTCGTACCAAAGAAGGAAGGGGACTTGAGAACCTGTATTGACTATCGCGCCTTGAACCAGATCACTGTGAAAAACCGTTACCCCCTGCCCCTTATTCCCGAGATGCTGGATCAAATCAAAGATGCCCAGATTTATACTAAGTTAGACCTCAGAGGAGCATATCACCTTGTCCGAGTTAAACAAGGAGATGAATGGAAAATGGCCTTCCATACCAAATATGGGTTGTTTGAGTACCAGGTAATACCTTTAGGGCTTTGCAATGCCCCGGCGGCGTTCCAATACTTTATGAACAACGTCCTAAGGGAATTGATCGATGTTTGCGCCCTGGTCTACATAGACGACATCCTAGTGTATTCAACCTCAAAACAAGACCATGTCAAGCATGTCTGCGGTGTCCTTGCCAAACTGCGCCAACATCGACTATATGCAAAACTTGAAAAATGCTTTTTCCACATAACGGAAGTAGAATTTCTTGGTTTCGTTCTTACTCTGAAAGGCATTCGAATGGATGCACACACGGTGGATGCCATTCTTAAATAGCCCTCTCTGACCTCGTTAAAAGGGGTCCAAAGCATGCTGGGCTTTGCAAACTTCTACCATCGGTTCATCCCAGACTTCTCTCAGATTGTGTATCCGATCACGTTACTTCTACGAAAAAACAATAAAAAAAGTAATGTGGACAGAAGACGCCGAAAAGGCCTTCCAAGAACTTAAGGAAAGGTTCACCTCAGCCCTGATTTTACGACACCCTCGTCCGGATCTTCCTTACATCGTGGAAACAGATGCTTCCAGCCTGGCTATGGGGGCGGTTCTTTCTCCGAAAGACCCTGAAACTGGCCAATTGCACCCTGTGGCCTTCTGGTCGCGAAGATTCACACCCCCTGAACTCAATTATGCCATTACCGATAAGGAACTGCTTGCTATAAAATCCGCCTTCAAGGCATGGCGATATTACCTCTTGGGGGCCAGGCATACAGTCACTGTAATCACAGATCATCGGAACTTACAATATTTAAAAACAGCAAAAGCACAATCCTCACGCCAATTACGATGGGCTCTTTTCTTCGTCGTGTATGACTATGTGATCACTTATCGACCAGGCGTAAGAAATGGGAAAGCTGACGCACTATCTCGCATGGGCATCGATGAAAAAGAATATGCAACCCCAGATCCAGTGGCCATTATACCTGAGGACAAGCTTTTAGGCTTCACCACAGCTTTAACACAAACTGAGCTTAGAAACATGATCCAACGTGAAATAACCCGAGCGAGTTACTGGAATGGCATACCAAAGGAAAACAATACACCGTTAAAAATCAACTGCCATATTTTGATGAACGCCTGTACATGCCTAAAACTGAGCTACAACAAATCATTTCGGACTATCATGATTCTTTGATGGAGGGTCACCCTGGAATTGCCAAAACTCTAGCCAAAGTGAAATGCAATTATTGGTGGCCCACTTGGCGTCGAGACGTCATCCAATACGATCAGTCATGTGGAGTGTGTGCACAAAACAAGTCATTGAAGCAAGAACCAGCTGGCCTCCTGCAACCATTAAAAATACCTCTGGCACCATGGCACACACTTTCTCTCGACTTCATTACCGATTTACCGCCCAGCCAAGGGTTCAATACCATTTTAGTAGTAGTAGACTTATTTTCTAAAATGGCACACTTTATCCCTTTCAAAGGCCTTCTGGATGCATCCCATCTAGCAAAGGTGTTTTTGGAAACCATTATCAAACTGCATGGATTCCCTTCAGTCCTGGTCTCTGATCGAGGCAGCCAATTCGTATGTAACTTCTGGAAAAAGTGCTGCGCTATGGCTCACATAGACATCCGGCTATCCACCAGCCATCACCCCCAAACGGATGGCCAAGCAGAGAGGCCCAACCAGACTCTCGAACAGTACCTACGGTGCATGCTGCACCACGTCAAAGGAACCTGGAGAGATCTATTATGGATTGCCAAATATGCTTATAACAATTCATTGCATTCCAGTACTTGTCAGACACCTTTCTACACCCTCTACGGCAGACATCCACGTACTTCCGAACTAGACAGCCCTCCCAGTCTAGAAATGCCGGCTGTAAAGACTCTTCATGCAAACATCACTCAGGCCTTTAAAAAGGCAACAGAACAGTTAATCCAAGCCAAGAACAAGCAAAAAAGGTTTGCTGACCAACATCGGAAAAAGGCCCCTGACTATCAGGTAGGAGACAGAGTTTGGCTAGCCACAAAATACATACCGCTAAAAGGAACCCAGACTATTCGCCCTCGCTATTTGGGACCTTATCCTGTTCAAGCCATCATCAATCCAGCAGCAGTTAAACTAGCATTACCAGCCAACATGCAAATTCACCCAATATTCTAAAACCAGTACAACCCGGTACACGAGTTAAATCACCACCTGAACCCATAATGATCGATGGAGAACCCGAATTCGAAGTGAAAGAAATCCTGGATTCCAAATATATCAGATCCAAACTATACTATCTAGTCGATTGGAAGGGTTACAGCCCTCAAGACAGATCTTGGGAACATAGTGAGAACCTTCATGCACCGCGTTTAATTAGAACGTTTCACCGAAACTTTCCAGACAAGCCTGGACCAGGCAGGAGAATCACCTTAGGAGGGGCCTTGGGGTGGGTGGGGGTAGTGCTGTCATGACTCGTGACCCAAAACCCCACTGGCATGGTCACATGCCAGGTAGGGTTAGGACTCAGGGTTCACTTGGGGCCCCTAGGGCCTTGCATTATCATCATAGACTCTCCTGGAGTCAGTCCTGGCGCCTTTGGCGCCAGGCTCATGTTCAGATTGGGACATTGTCTTGAAGGGACTACTTTTTCTGTGAAGGCATGCAGCCAACATGGAGGCACCCACACAGTCTAGTTCCTAAGAACCAGACTGGGCGGTGCAGTGTTTTAGGGTGTGGTAGCCTGGACTACTTTACCTGGACTACTTTACAGAGGGCTATATAAACCACACCCATTATTCTGCAGCCAGCAGCGTGACGCTTATCGGGTTCAGAGACCAGCAGCCGGCGATCCTTGAATAGCGGACCTGCAGAGGAGAGAAAAGAAGATCATTAGCAGTCTCTTCTTACCTGCAACTTTCCATCTGTCGATTCCTGCTGCTCGCGGTCCTCCATCCAGTCGGCAGCATCATCAGGACACCACGCACGCACCGGACCAAAACACCTGGAGGGAGAGAGAAAGAAGGACAATGTTAAAACAGGTTACTCACGGCATTCACGGCAGTAATCACAAAATCCTCAACTGGCTGGGCATTTCTTGACCCGTTCCGCTTCGGAAATCTTCACACGACCGGAAAGACCATTGCGATCTGAAAAGGAATAAAGAATACAGGTTAGCAAGAAAAGACATTGCCACTTCGCGCTTAACCTACCATCCATCATACGCTCCTGCGACCATCATCCAGGCAGGAGCCTGATCCAAGTAGCGCACTCACCGAAACTCTGTGCACCTAAGGGGAAACAAACAAAGAAAATACATTAATAGCAAGAAAGGAAAGCAAGGACATTTTAAGACTGCTATAACCAGACTTACCTCCTTAAAGACACTTGAATGGGTTAGTACCAGTGAAGTTAACTCGGTCGCTTCAACCCGCAGAAAACTACACGCCCCTGCTCAGAAGGCAGGACGGAGAGCACGCCAGATATCAATACAAGGTGAGGAGTGGGCCATCAGGTCGAGTGCAAGGGGCTGGTGGGAGGAAACAAAATCTGTTCCTAAGTCCAGTCCTCCTGTGTTTTCAGACCCGACCACCATAGAAGGCATCGTCCAGAATCGGGAAGGTCCAGGGTGAATCCGGCAACCAGGGCATAAGGACGTCCCCGTGGATACCAGGTGAGCGTAACAGGTGCCAGTATCAGTGCGCATTGCAGTATCCCTCTGTGGTGCATTCCCCGCTGGTGCTGCTGGGACGGGTAGTGTCCTTGGTGATCGCCTTGGGGTAGCTGAGCGATGGGGCCGATATTGGTGGCAGCTGCTGCTGTATCTCTGAAACCTGAGAACTCATCACAGTGAAAATATCCTGAGACATGTCTCTAGAGGCCTGTGGAGGGGCCACAGGAGGGGACACTGATGGAGGGATAATGTGTTTCACTGGGCTAGTATGCCTTGGGGACTCTATGCCTATCAGGCTGTTCCCACCTATGTCCAGGTATTCCAGCTAAATTTCCTCCTCAGAACTTGTGTAGACCGCCATGATCGCGCCTCTTGTGACCTCCTTTCGACCCCCATCCCGTCTGGGAAGGGAATCTGTTGGTGGTAACAAATCCTTTGGTCTTGCTGCCTCCTTCAAAGGTGAAGATACAACCAGTGCCTTTACCGACTGTGTAGTGGTAGTTGACGAGGCAGTAATCGTGGTCAGATAGGTCGTGGGCCTTGGCTGCAGTGATACCCTGGTTTTCCGACCAGCTCGTCGAAGTTGTGGTCGAAGGCATCGTCGAAGGGGGCCTCTGCATGTGTGGCATCGCCACCGATGAATTCATACACGTCGATGAGGACCTTGATGTTGTCTCCATACAGAAATGCTTTCTCGGTTTATCCTTCGAGGAAGGGCCTTGTATCAAAGGTCTCACAGACGATAAACCACCCACAAGCAAGTTTGTCGTGGACGGGCATGGTGATGGAGAGCGCGTGTGCCTCAAACTAGGACCCACAGCGGCAGCGTCTCTAGTCGGCTCAGCAGCATGACGATTGGCCTTACAGATACCCTGTAGGGATACATCCTCGGCCAATCTTGACCTCTTACCAGAGGGAGAGCGATCCAGAGGTCGGCTGTATCTGGGATCTGCCAGAGCGTGCCCAGAGGCCACACCAGTGGCCCTATCTTTCTACAGCCACGCCACCAACTGTTGATAACGGTCCCTCAGTCTTGGCTTGGAAACTTTGGCAGATGTCGCATCAGTCTTCCTCATGGTCTGAATGCAGACAATAGAGGCACCTTGTGTGCCTGTCCTCCACGTAGATGTTCCTCAAACCACACCAGGAGCAGAGCCTGAACAGACTCCTCTTGCCTGCCTCCGACATGGTGAGGCCCGAAATTAGACCTCACTAGGCCTTCCAACACTTGACATGAAAATCCGACGCTGTAGTTGTCGATCTTCACCGGCAACGGTTTGCCACTACCAGTACTAACTATTAGTCAGCAGATGAGAGATTTAGGACAAAAATAGGACATTTTCCATCAGAAAAAAAACAACAATTATGAAAAATAGCTCGAAGAGCAACTCACAAGGACACCCTGCACCAAAAAGTGCAGTAAAAATCTGAAGATGGGGGGGCGTGGCCAGGCGGCAGACCGACATGGCGTATCTGCCATAGGCTCTTGGGAGAAGCATCCCTGCAGAGCCAACATCAACGTGAAACGCCATTAATTGCCCATGAAAAACAGAGACAGCAGCGTGTGAGTTGCCTGTGCATGGAGCAAGCCGCTGTGAAGAATAATTGCAAAGGCTCCGTCCCCGTACTGAGGCAAAACCTGGTTTCGCTGCGCTGGGATCACCAAGTTGGCAGCCGCCACTGGCTTCTGAAGGTGGACCAGCTCAGGTATTCGCCTGTGTCCCGCAGCCCTGCCGACAACGACCAAGAGCTTGGATAGCCCTAAAGGGCCCTCTGCGATGAACGAGGATGAGCCGCAAGCTGTCTGCGATATTTGCTGAGGGAGGAGGTGGTGCGAAGAGACCAGAGACGGTCCCCTCAAAGCTACCTCTGCGCCCTGCGGCGGCGGTGCACCGGGCTTGGAGGGAGACTCTGCGCAGACGGAGCAGCCTGTCAGTGTAACCAGAGGTGAGCGAGACACTGCTGGGTGCACAAGGAGAACTTTGCTTCCCCCCTTATAACAACGCTGAGGGTGTCGGGAGCCACATTGCAGACAGCAGCTGCAGGATTTCCTCTGGCGGGAGTGGGAAAGGAGCGTATCGGAGCCGCAACTGGACAGGGTGTTAGGGAGAATTCTCTGTTTAGGTTGAATTTCCTAACCTAGTGAGTCCCCCAGCAGCTTTGCTGGATTTCTGTAGTTTGTTTTTTTTCTCCTACCAAGAGTGAGTCTCTTTTCCTCACACTCTTGGACATGATTTGAGGGGTTCCTTTGACTGTTAATGTGTTTTATGGGCTATGGGGTCTTTTACTCCATAGGGTCTCATGTGTTTTTACTATGTGTGTTACACAGCACCCTCAGTGCAGTGACACAGGGTTGTCATAGTGACACCCCACCATAGACTCCATACCCTGGGACTGACTACTGTCTCCCAGGGCATGTAAAGTCACCATTGGCTTTACTAGTCCCAAATTATGAACAGAAACCAGTACAAACCATCATATTGTGGACGTACTGGTCGGGGCAATTCGATTGCCCCGGGGTCTGTTATTCGAGGGGGCACGTCTACGTCCCCCCTGATCGAGTTTTGGCTGGTGGCAGTGGATACTACTTTTTATATTCGACCGCGAATATATATCTATGGGATTTTCCCATTGTTCGAGGCTACCAACTTTAATTATTTAATTCCTACTCGAACATACCGCCGGGTTATTTATTTAATATTAATTCACCGGTTGGTATTTTTTGCCAGAACTCGATTCTAAAATGGCGTTTGTGTTCTCTTCTGTGACTCCAACCCAAGTCGAGCCCTTTGTTCCACTTTTTGGCGGGCTTCTCCAAAGAAGCCTCCAAAAGTGGTGCCACTCTGTCTGGGTACCACAGGGGGTGTGGGAGGGGGTTCAGACACCCTGGACTGAGTTGCCTTGGCAACTCAAGTCGCACTCTTGTGTGATTGGCCCAAGTGGTGAGCCAGCCGGCTCACCACTTAGCATGTTTGATTGACAGCTAGGCTGAATGAATGGGGGTTTCTTGCATAAAAGCAGAGCTTTTGGGACTGGAACTTCAGAAGTCGCCACAGGACCTGAAAATCCAAAAAGGGAGAAGCTGAGCCGACCTGCAACGACAACACCACCGGTGGAGCCCTGCTGAACCGTCTCACCACTTCCCGACGACAGAGGAGATCTTCTTGCCGGAGAGTCTCTTCCCCTTGAGCTGGTGGGGACAACCAGTTCGCTTTCCTTTTCGCCTACCAGGACGTCTAGTGGTCGAATTGCCCGTGCCAAGCACCCTGGCAACCGGATAGCCACTTACCACTGAACCGCGAATAAACGAACCGCTCCTTTGAATCGAGAAACTCCGCGGCTGGTTTCTTCCCTGGCAGCACCTGGCCTCCCTTTCTATAGATTGCTACAAGGTGACAGTAAATCCTTAACCTTCTAGACTGGGCTGGTCTCTTGACCATCTAACTGGTCCCTTTCTTTTGGTCCAACTTCTTTCTGAACCTTTTCGCGACTTTTGTGCACTTTTTAACCGTGTGACCTTGGACACATTTCGTCCTGATCCTCTTAAAGTGGATCCGGCTTTCTGAACTCTAACTTCCAGGTTTTATTCTGCCTTCCTCTCTTGCTGTGTTCTTCTGAAAGTGTTGGGATCTGTTTCAATTTATGCTCTGCCTTTCTCTCCCGTTTAAACCGAATTATTAGAGTGCCATCTGCGTTAAGCGCTCACCGCTGTCTGAAAATAAGTGGTGCTTTACTTAAGACTTGTATAATATTCTTTTAAGGGAGTGTATATACTTTAGTGACTGTGCTTTTGAAATTGCTTGATGATAGTGCCAGTGTGTTTTTATAGGTGTGTTTTTAAATAAAGAATTATATACCTTTTACACCAAAGCTCTGGTCAGTGCTTGCTTGTTTTACTGTATTTACCGGCCCTATTGTGTATGCTCTGTATACTGCCTAACTCTTCTTGAGAGAAGTCTGACTGCTCTGCCACAGCTACCAGGTAAATCTGGGTGGTGCATACTGCTACCAATTGGGTTTACTGCTAACACCTGTGGTCTTAAACTTTTTGCAGTGGTCCCTAAGGGAACTGCAGAGGTTTCTGCCTAACACAGGGCCATCTGGGAAACTATGTGGGAACACAGTCTGGAGGCCCTTTAGAGTCTGAGTGCACAGCAATCACGTCTGGCAACTCTACACTACTTGGAATGGCTGACGCTGACCCCCTCTGACACGATAATCAACAGGGGCTCACATTGTGCCATAGAAACTCTGCTCTACACTGTCCCTTCTGAGTGGGGGTTCTGGAACAAGTGGATGTATCTTGTGAGCTCTTGGCGGGGAGCAGAGCGGCATCAAGACCATGCTGACCTCGGCAGACCCGAAGGAGAAGCTCGTAATATCGGCCTCAGTACAAGTCCACGCATCAGAGGCCGCAGGGGATCATGAAGACAGCCTGGCCACCAAGTCCGACCTGATGCTAATTTTGGCAGAGCTCAAGCAGGAAATTCAGAGCTCGGGAGATAGGCTCTCAAAATCTATAGCAGAAATGAATGATCACGTGCGGTGTGCGGAAAGGAGGTTAGATGATCTAGAAACGGCAAACTGTGACCACGAGCAGGGGCAAATAGAACTTCAGCAGCAGCTCCTTACTGTGGAAGACCAAGTACAACAAATCTTGATCCGTCAGGAGGATTTGGAAAACCGCTCCCGGCGCAACAACGTCTGCATTCGGGGCCTCGCCCTTCGGATGAAAGATCAGGAGCTGTAAGAGTATGTGCGCTAACCTTTCTGCTGGGCCTGGAGAATGAGGAGGAACTCATCTTGGATAGAACCCACAGAGTATACTACGTCCGCACAGATACGGAGAAACCTGCTTCCCGATGTCCTAACACAGGTCCACTTCTTCAAGCAGAAGGAACGGATCTTGGCAGCCGCGAGAGCGGAAGGCTCCCTGACTTTCCACAAAGCAGACCTTCAGCTATGCCCGGATATAGTTGAGGGAACCATTGCTAGATGGTGCTGACTCAGCCCTCTCACAGCCTGGCTGCACAAGTGTGGGATGAAGTTCAAATGGGGGTCCCAAGCAAACTACTCTCTGAGCACTGAGGCTGGAAATTTGTGATCGGATCCGAGAAGGAGGCAGAGGAATTCCTCAAACAGATGGCAGATGGATACCCGAGCCCGGTAGCCCCCATCTCACTCAGAACGAGCTGGAGGAGGGGGACCTCCTCCACCCAAAAGATCTGCTGCGAGCTCCGAAGGGTCTGGGGGCATCATTGAAGAAGAGAGCCTTCCAGCGCTTGGGAGACCGGTGACTTTTGGCAGCCGAGCTGAGCGTACCTACCAGATTCACCGAAATGGCAGCTCCTGGTGACTGGGTCAGCTGGGGTTGGTCAAAGGGAGAGATGCTTTAGAGGCAAAGGGATGTTCTAGCCCAGTTGCGGCTCTTGTTTTGGTTATAAAGTTGCATTTTGGGCTTAAGAGATGGTCATGGGCAATTTGCAAATAAGGTTGGGTCCTGCGGGGAAGCAGTCCCGGCATAACGCCCGATGGAAGATGGTTGGTTGAGAGATGTTTCTGGGTGGCAGGGGGGGTTCTTTGTTTGTTTGCTGGTGTTTTTCTTGGCTTATTTTTAAGAGGGATATCTACATTACTAGGGGGATGACATAAGCGCCACGTGGGCATGGCATGGAGCTGTTACAAATCCCTTTAGGCTCGCAGTGGAGGGAAAGCACTTGAGGAAATAGTTTCCTGGGATTGGAGGCCTTAACACCTACCTGTGCTTTCCATGCAAGATAGTGACACGCTGGGGGACGACCCCGATCTTACTTGCCACACTTGGAATGTCCAGGGTCTTAACTCCCAAATTAATCGCAAATTGATCCTTCAGAGGATAGCAAAGCAGGCACCCGGCCTTGTGTTCCTTCTGGAAACCCATTTGCTCCCAGCGGATGAGCCGTGTTTCACTCAAATTGTACCCTAGGTCTTTCTATGCTTCTAGTAGCACTAAAACGAGAGGAGTGGGTATCCTTACCAGGAGGGGGCTATAACTTACGCTGCTGGGGGTGCTGCGGGACCCGGGTGGGAGGTTCATGACCCTCAACGTCAAACTGGGAACCCGGAAAATATCCCTTGTTTCATTATATGCCCCAAACACTGGCCAGGAAGGCTTTTCTGCAGCGTTCACCAGGACATTATTGGGCTTCTCAGAGGGTGACCTGATTATAGCTGAGGATTACAACTCTGTCATAGATCCAACCAAGGACAAGATCCTGACACCATCGACTGCAGACAAACCTAACTTTTTGGTCCTAAAAAAACAATTGCGAGACCTTTTAGTGATAGAGGCATGGAGGTCCTTTCACCCTGACGAACAGGGGGCACTCCAGGTTAGATATGGTATTGCTTTCTAGATCCCTTGTCCTGATGGTTACCCAATGTGAGATCCTCGAGAGGGTCCTCTTCGATCACGCTCCGGTTCACGTTGCTCTTGACCTCGGGTCCCTGATGAACCAATGTCGTAAACCATGGTGCTTTAATTACTTCTATGTTGAAGGATGTTGCGATGAGAGCACACATTTCAGAAGCATTTGCTGGCTACCTTGCAGAGAACAACACAGGGGCCATGGACCAGCGCATAGTTTGGGATGCAGCCAAAGCGGTCCTTCGAGGTATTATTATCAGTGCGGCAGCTTACAAAAAATCCTGCAAGGCCAGGGAGCAGGAGTTAGAGGAGGAGGTTCGGCAGCGGGAGGCTCACCACAAGTGAATTAACTTGCGCAAATCCATAAGGGAGCTTTGGGCCGTACAGAAATGATTGTAAGTCCACCTTACGGACAAAGCGGAGCAGACAATGCTATTGGCTCGTCAATACTACTATATAAGGGGCAACACAAAGCCAACTGACTCCTGGCAGCGAAGCTGCAGAAGCGCGCTCAGCGTAACTTTATCCCAGCACTACTGGATGGAGATGGGAAATCTTTCACTTCAGAAGCGGCCAAAGTGGCACACATGGAAAGCTACTTTAGGGAACTCGGGGTGAACATTTCCGGGGTGTTGAGCCAAAAAGAGTGATATGTGGTACAAGAGAAACTTCCACAGCTCTCAACCCGAGGACAGGGATGATCTTGAATCCGAAATTGCAGATCAGGAGGTCCTGCAGGCCATACTCAGCCTCCCTGATGGGAAGGCGCCGGGGCCTGATGGCTTCTCAGACCAGTTTTATAGGGTCTTCGCGCCTATAGTAGTCTCTCAATTGCCTAGGTTGTTCAATAGCTACCTGAGGTTGGGGCAGTCTCAGATACCATGGCAGAGTCTATCACCTCGCTCATCTTGAAACCAGGGAAGGATGGGGCAGATTGCTCAGTGTACAGGCCAATAGCCCTTATGAACGTTGATGCCAAAATGTATGACAAGGTCCTGGCCCGCATCCTGACCGAACTCCTCTCCAACCCGATTGACTGAGACCAGACCGGTTTTATAGTGGGCCGCGGGGCACACGATAACATTTGCTGGGTGGTGGACGTGATGGCAGCAAAAGCGGAAATACCTGAACGCTTTGTTCTGCTCTCCTTATATGCCCGCAAGGCCTTTGATAGCATGGACTGGGCCTACATGGAAGGGGTCCAGCGCCAATGCAACTTTGGCCCAAATTTAATTTGCCTGGTGATGGCCAACCATAAGGCCCCCAGGACACTAATAAATGTCACCGGAGAGCTCTCCCGGTACATCCAGGCAGGAAGAGATACAAGGTAGGGCTGCCCACTCTCGCCGCTCATGTTTGCCCTGGTGATGGAGCCATTGGCTCAGCATGTCTGGAGCAACTTGCTGATCCCTGCGGTGACACTCCGGGGAAGCAAACACAAGCTGGCACTCTATGCGATGACGTGTTGTGCTTCCTTGCAGACCCTCGGAAGTCCGTGCCCATATTAACCATGGCCTTAGACGAGTTCAGGAAGGTATCTGGCTCTCGAATTAACAGAGACAGGTCCCTGGCCCGCAATGTGTCAGAATCTCAGGAAACTCTGTACAGTCTCGACCAGGACTCTGGCTTTCACAGGGCGTCTACTGAGTTGCTATACCTAGGCATCGTACTCACAGCAGACCTCACCTCGCTGGTGGCTGCCAATCTTCTGCGCTGGACCCACCAAGAAATCTCATGGTTGGGGCGGATTCTAGCAGTGAAGATGACCCTGCTTCCGAAGCACCTATACGTGTTCCAGGGGCTGCCCCTAAAAGTGCGGGCAAGAGACCTCGAGGGACTCCAGGGGCACTTTGTCAAATTTGTCTGGGGCGACAAGTGCCTGAGAGCTCCGAGGAGAGTTTTTTTTAAGAGCCAAGTTCGCAGGGGGGCTTGGCTTTCCGTCTGTGAGGAATTATCTTCTGGTGGTGTAAATATCCCCAGTCCTGGATGGGTGCCAGAGACGAGGCACACCCACTGGAAGGTTATAGAAGAAGCTGGCCTGTTGATCCCGTTTCATGAGGTCCTATACTTGTCAGTGGAAGCTAGGAGGCGGGGGGGAAGGGTGTGATTTCACCGGTCACCGCGTTTACCCAGGGCCTCTGGGATAAGACGCGTCGCCTCCTGGGAATACCAAAGGGGGTGGGTCCCCTCACACCTGTTTTGCATAATACTGACTTTACCCCTGGGATGGTTAGGGGGGTGTTTGCAGCCTGTGAAGGGGACTCTCCTTTGCGGCTTCAAGACGTATTCAGCGAGGGGGAGCCCCTCATCTTTGCCAATTGCAAGGCCAAATTTAACCTACCTGAAACCAAGCACTTCCGCTGTCTCCAACTTAGGCATTGGATCAATAACCCGGTGATCAAGAAAATAGCCACCAGAGAACCCAAGGGTGTTGAGCTCTCGGCTCTGGAGGTCTCTCATCTATACAAGCTTTTGAGAAACCCAGAAAGGGGGGGGGGGTAAACTCCCTTATGTGAAGTGGAAGCAAGAGCTAGGGCAGGAGATCTCAGAGGAAACATGGTGCATGATTTGGCGACAGACACAAGCTAGCTCAAGGTGCACACAGACAAAAGAGGGGGTGATAAAACTCTGCTATAGATGGTACCTCACCCCGCGAATCGGTGTTGGCGTGGTGTGGGGAGGTGGGCAATATGCCGCATATGTGGTGGTCCTGCCTAGTTATGGCTATATTCTGGATGTCCTAGCGCAAATAAAAGATATCACTGGGGACTAGCTTCCCTCAGACCCCCTGGTGGTCTTACTGGGAGATGTTCTGGTGGATGGTTCATACCCTCTCACGGTCCCCGGGCTTCATTAATAACCCAATTGCTCCTGGCGGCAAAAATCACCAGGGCTCGATTTTGGAAAACCCGGGAGGGTTCCCCTATGGCCTACTGATGGATTCATGTTTGGGAGATGTTAGCTATGGAGAGATTATGGCACTCATGACAAACACTATCCCCAAATACATACGCACTTGGTCCTCATTCCTTAAATATGTTAAGGAGAGGCTCACCTATTCAGACCCAGTATTATGCCCAGCCTATGTTTTCTGTGGTCGGTTGGGGGAGATGCCTGGGGGGGGGGGGGGGCTGGGGAGTTAGACCTCAAGGGCGGAGAGAGAAGGCAGCAGCATAGGTACTTCGGCCACTGCTCCAGGCATGTCTGGCCCATAAACTGAGGCAGGGCGGGGGACCTTTCAGTGTACTGCTTGGGACTGAAGACTGGAGCTCACAAGACCGAAGCTCAACATTGCCCTCTGCATATCTCCCGTGTCTTACCTTATTAGAACAACCTTCCCTTCCTTTTTGGGGAGGGAGGAGTGGGAGCAGACTCAGAAAATGTGTCACTGGATATCTACTGTTGTATTTATTGTGTTGCCTTGTATTGTTAAGCAAAACATTTTTAAAAATCAGAAGATGGCTCCAGGGGGCAGGACTCAGGGAGACGGTCGTAATTGGATGGGTGCTGTATGACTCAGTCTCCAGTGATTGGATAATGAAAGAAAGCCAGTTTTCAAGCTTTTAAAGCAAGACTGCTTTCATTTTCTTACAGAGGATTTCCCAAGCTAATGGCAGGTAATATTCATGAGCATGTGAATCCAGGACATACCCCATGCTGGAGAATTACAGACATTATTGAAACACATAGCATAGGCTCAATGGTGCTAATAGTGGAGCAATAACTTAAAGAGATGCTGTATCTGGCTCAGTTCTCTGAAACATTCTTGATTGAGCAAGCCCATAGGATTCTGGGTAAGAGGCATTACCTGTCATGTACAATATATTCCCTGATTTTCCAGCCAAGTTCCAAGCCTTAAGGAAGACATTTGCGAGTGTTAAACAACTAATGAGAGCGAGGAATATAAAATACTCAATGTTGCTCCTGGCTAAGCTCAGAGTAGAGCACATTGAGAAAATACCCTTCTTTGCCTCGTCCGGGGCAGCTGGGGAATGCCTCGAACCCCCTAGCCCCCTTCCAGGGAAACATGATTTCGAGTCAATAGTACTAATCAGAAAGTTAAGTAAATGTATCCTTGGGGCTATGCTTGTGCCATTTAGGCTCATTGACCCAGACACAGGTCAGGTTGAAAACTTTTTATGATAGGGTGTCGTCAGCCAGCTCAAGTTACCCCCACTGTGAATTACACTATGACTTGGTTTGGGTGCATGAGAGTGGAGTGGTGGGGGTGGAGTTTACAGGTAGTTGACAGGACAGCATTTTCTGATGTACTGTTTTTGTTGAGATGTTGGATGACATTATACAATATAACAAAGGGAGACCGCACAGCGCACCAGCTAATAATTTATGTCCAACAGACAGGCCCAGAATTGATTAAGGAAATGGATTATGTAACATGCTGGAGCCCAACTGCATGTCATGATAAGGGACAAATATATTTTGGTTAGGTTGCTCTCTTGGAATGTTCGAGGGGTAAACCATTTTCCTAAAGCGAGGACAATTCTGCTGCTTCTTGATAGACACAACACTAACATTGCCTTTCTACAAGTAACACATCTACACCCTAACTCAGAAGCCCACTTTGCTAAAAGGAAACTGGGGTGCTACAGGTTATTTTAATTCTCCACTCATGTCAGTGGTCTCTGTACACTGATTCAACAGAGTTTGGAGTCAGGCATATTGAAACTTCAAGGTATCTCAGTGGTAGAACTCTGGTGGTAACTAGGGTTATATATGGTAGCTTAGTCACTTTGATTAACTGCCATGCCCGAAATCAGGAGACACCAGAATACTATGGCTGTATAGCACAACATATTTAAACAGAACAATTGACTGAGACCAAAAGTGAAGTGATGGACAGAACTGCTGATAGATACTTCTAAACAGGGTAAGTTACATAATAAATATTTATTTTTATACAAAATTCATGAAAACCGTGGTAGTATCAAAAGCATACAAATGTCTTCATACAAAACAACTAGTAAAAAATAATGGCCCCAAATCCAACACTTGTTGTGTAACATAAAGACACATTGTAGACATATGGGGTGTATAAGAATTGCCACATTACGGTCATTTAGCCTTTTATTTGTATAGGCTAGCATATAGGAGTTACATTGAATGAGAAGTATGAATGAGTTTGTGAATGAGTATGCCTAATCAAATAGGTTGAATGGAGTTGAAAGAAAAAGACGGGCCAAGACTGGCTTTTGTGTTTAGCCTCACCTATGTCCAGTTGAGGCCGAGGCTGCCGGCCTAAACCTATATCACCATCAGTGCCATCTTGGATTTTACGTTTGTATACAGAGAAAATGGGAGCGCCATGTAGAAAGATCATCTCTTCTTGCTTGTTTTGCCGGTAAGAACACTTGAGGGGTGCATGGAACAGTGGTTCAAGAGATATTTCTAACCTTGCTTTCAAGGTCCCCTATATTGCATGTGTTCATATGGGTTTGCAGACTCAGGAGTAGGTCCACTGACCCATAACTGGATCTGGGGGATGCAAACAGCTCTGCAAACCTCACAGGGTTCACAACAAGGGAGCTTTAGTGCTGCAAGGGGCCTATTGTTAACCTCCTCAGAGGTCCCAAAGACATGGGAGGAGTTCTTGGATTTCCTAGCTGTGAAGGGGTGCTTGGTGGCTTCAGGGTGGCCCCTGCCACGTGACCCAGACCAAGGTTCCAAGGGAGAGTGACTTGCGGATTGTACCCATTCCACCCTCTGGAATATCATCCACTAACTTGGCGAGATGCCTGCCACCCGGGTGTCACTCTCCAAGGGGTGCACAGAGCCAGGCAGAGAACTTTGTCACAAGCCAAGAAGGGTTGACACAGCAACAGTACCCATGTCTGTGTTTGGACACACATCGAGCCCACGTGCATCCCTTACGCCTTTAGCCTGATCTAACAAGGTGGGATCGGGATTATCTATCAAGAACTCCTTTGGCATGGAACAATCCGTTAACTGCCAATACAGTTAATGGTACCAAGAAGTGCCATCGAGATATACTTTGCAGAATCTTTTCTGTCTGCTACCACCTCAAGGAAAGGCACCTGAAAACTCATACGGTTTAGAGGCCTCCTCCCTGATATTCCACAAATATGGGAGTAATGTGCAGGAGGGGGGCGTGGCCAGCGCGCATGCAGTAAGGATGCAAACTTGAGGAGCTCCTGCCCGAGATCCTATAAGGGATTGCATTGCGCCGCTGAAACTATAAAGACCGCAAAGAAAATAATATCTGTGGAAAGGGGAACCTCTCCCCTCAAGCCTGATTCCAATCCTGGATGAAATCGGAGCCAGCATCAACAAAAATGGAGCAGAAGAAAGAGCGCCCCTGCGGCATTCAAGATGGTGGCACCCACTGTGGACTGCAACACCGCGGTGACCTGGCGCTCGTGAGCAGCAGGCTCACGAAAAGACCTGAGGGAACCTCTACGCATCTAAACAAAACAAAATTAAAAAACAGCACACCAATCCAATCTTGACGCCACATAGGCTGGCAGCGGCACCCCAAGGCCACGAGGCGTCGAGACCTGCAGACCGGGGCTGCTTGAAGCTGGCGGAGAGGCGTGATCCCTGGAGCCCGGGAAAGAAGAGGAGGAAACGCGGGCCCCCGTTCGCCGCCTGATGTCGGACACACAGAGGACCCTCTGCAACGCGAGGAGGAAGCGGAGCGGGGAGGAACCGCCTACAGCCACCTGCGGATGACTAGAAGCGCAACGGAGCAGCCCTGCCCAACGGGACCTGCGACGAGGAGACGGCTGCCCGGGCACAAGGGGAAGACGAGACCCGGGGCTCGGACCAGCCCAGAAAACAGTGAGTTGATGAGCCAGACACCCTCCCTCCTACTAACACCCAGAACAACAACATGCAGCGGGCCCAGGAGCACACACGGCTGCCCAGCTAATGCGAAGAGGGGGGGAGGAAGATCGAGTTAGCAGCCTGCGGCGGGCCCAGGAACACACACGGCTGCCCAGCTAACGCGAAGAGAGGGGGAGGAAGATCGAGTTAGCAGCCCAGACACAGAGGCAAGCACCTCGACACGGATTAACGGATGGCCCCGCAGGAACAATTAGTACGGTAAGCGGGTGCCAGGGGCACAGTGTAAGGCACAGTGTAAGGCTCCATCCGAAGTCCACTCGCCATCCGGACACGCCAAACAGCACACAGTACGCCCTCATACTACATGTGGCGGGCCGGGGACCAACAAGCCGGAAAGGTGACCCGCTCAAGGAACAAACTGAAAGGGTGAGCGAAGACACAAGGATCCTGGATAAACCTCCCCCAGGTTAGAGGAACAAAATAACTGGGCTAAACGGCACAGCAACCACGCGATTCAAACAGGGTCTCCTACGAACCCAACCTTATGAGAAAATTATCAACTCACGCATCCTTAACCCGGAAACCTCCCGACCCTACATACTACAGCGACCACCATCCCACAACAGCCACAACAGAGGCAGATCACTGCTGAGAAAGGTGAATATAATAACCAAGAATACGCCCACACCGACACAGGCAGAGACACAAAAAGGTGAAGCTAAAAAAATACCAACCTGACCAGGCACGCCCATATACTTGATAACCAAGAGACTTACCCAAGGCATAGCACTGAGTGAGAGAAGCCCCATTATCACAGACTGAGCAGAAGGAGCAGTACACCAGACTTAAGTGAAGAGATGCCCCCACCCAAAACCAAACTGAAATCGACAACAATGGACTCCTTCACGACAGTTAAGCCCAAACAACTGCCACAACAAGAACCCACGGTCAATGAAGAATCACCAAACTTGGAAGCAGAATCCAAAGACATGCAAGTTCTTCAGGCCATAGCAGCGCTCCGCACCTTCATCGACAACAAGATAGAAGAGGTAAAGGCGGACATGCAGCTTATGCGTCAGGATGCCCGCAATCTGACAGAAAGAGTGAATGCGAACAAAGCCACCCTCCAAGGCAATGTTGAAAACACCTTACACTTGAAAGCAAGGGTTCAAGACCTGGAGATGATGGTCGCGAGACTAGAAGTACGATCCGAAGATGCCGGAGGACGCGCACGGAGAAATAACATCAGAGTTTTAGGAGTCCCTGAAGATATGGAGGGCCCGGACCCAACAGAATTTATAGAAACAATGCTACAACAGGAAATAGGGGCAGTAAAAACTCTCCCAGGGGTTTTCAGTGGAACGTGCCCACAAGTCCCTCCAAAAGCGCCCCCCACCGGGCTCACACCCCCGCCCAATAATAGCCAAAATTCTAAATTTTCGCGATAGAGAAACAATATTGCGATACTCAAGAGGAGGCGGGGAGATCAGAAGACAAGACTCTACAATAGTCATGTACCCCGACTATACCCCCGCAGTACAAAGCGCCAGGAACTCATTCATACCAGTGAAGGCAAGGTTGCGGAAACTCAATCTTAAGTATATGTTGCTTTACCCATCTCGCCTCAAAGTACTCTATAAAGGAAAAGCAGTCTTCTTAGAGACCCCAGCTGCAACAAACATGTGGCTCAAACATAATAATCTAGCAGACAACGGGGAGAGACCGCCAAAAGCGGACATGAGATAAGCAAATAACTACCACTACAAAAAATGGCGGAAGGTCCCACACTAAAGCACAAAACAGACAATTAGATTGCAATTGGGACCACAACATAAAGATAGCAACATCGGACAGGAGTACAAGGTACCACAAGCGGACATGACGGCGACCCACCCCTACAAGAAAGGTGCAGGCCGAAAACCTACACACCACCCGCACCGAAAGGCCTAGAGCGGCCTAGAAGGCTCGGGAACCCCTGAGTGCTGCAAGTTGGAAGCAACTGCTGGGGGCAGTTCACAGTTAAATGGTTTGGTTTATTCATTCACCAGAATGAAAGTTATAAAAGTTGGTAAGTCTCCAGATTACAATACGATGGAAGCAGGAGAAGGAGCGGGGGTCGAGAACCCACTACCACAACATGGGCAGATAGGAGAAGTCACTAGCCATCAAAACGCAACTGTGGGTAACCCCACTGGGAGACTGCGACGCCTGAAACGCTCTCCATAAGGCGACATGGCAATGAGAATAAAGATAATGACATTATCATGATGCCTACCGCCGGGCATCCGGATCGAGTCCATCAGCCCCGGGAGCAGGCATCCAGATACTCATTAAAACCCCAACAGCCCCGGCTGGGGGCTGTTTGGATTCAGTCCTGGCGCCTTAGGAGCCAGGCTCATTATAGAAATCAGTCCTGGCGCCATAGGCGCCAGGCTCATAGACTTTACTTACCTTATACAGACCATGCTGCAAATGAGTCCAACCCAACGTGAGGCCTGGATGGGACTATTTTATTACAGGGACTATTTTTTACCCGGGTGTGGTTCTGGGGAACTTCTTACCTGGGACTACTTTGCAGGCTATTTAAACCACGCCCGAACAGCAGCTCATGCTTCGTGTTATTGTGCATCCAGCAGCGTAACGCTCACTGTGTCTGGAAGTCAGCATCCAGTCTTCTGCCACGCCCGCCTCGAATCCGGAGCTCCTAGACAAAAGGAAAAGAAAGGAGAAGAGGTTAGATCACGGACATTATTTATTTATTTTTTTAAACTTTTCTTTATTGGCGAGAAGTAGCAGTTGGTAGAGTACAGGTTACAACAATGACACACACTACATGTTGAAGCATGGATGATACAGCAAGGGTTTCACAGAAGGTCATATGCAATCTTGACAGGAATTGACTACAAGAGAAGCATTTATCGTGTGGAGTGATCCGTCCCCTGATCAGGAGAAGGGGGGAATGACAGTAGCTCCAGGTCCACCTTGCAGTTCAAGTAACTGCAAAACTCTGTCCATATGTTTCGGGGGCGAGCATTACTAGACAACATGTTAATGTAATCCTCTTCACAGGATTGCGTCCAGGTGAGGGCCTTTAGCCACATTTCTAGGGAAGGGGGGGATCTGCGCTTCCAACATTGCAGGATGCATTTCTTAGCCACAACCGCCGCCACATTCAAAAATTTAGCCACCCGTTTCGCCTCAGCCCTCTCCCAGAGCCCAAACAAAAGAGCCAAAGGATCAGGATCCACACAGAACCCTACTATTTCGGAGAGAGTATCCAGCACTGCACTCCAGAACGGGGCCAGCGCCCCGCAGGACCAGAACATGTGTGCGTGGTCCGCTTTGTTAGATTTACATCTCTGACAGGGGTGGGACTGATCTCGGGCAAATTTCCCAATCGCGTAGGGGGTGTAGTACAGGCGATTGAGCATCTTGTATTGAATACACCTAACTCTGGAATTAAGAGAAACCTTGCGAGTATGCATGCACATTTTGGTCCACATATCATCCGTGATGTCTAATCCCAGGTCACGGCTCCAGGCATCCCGAGCCGTGTGGGGGGGGTTCGACAGCACGCGCCCTCAACATTTTATACAAGGAGGATACAAGACCTCTACCACCAGCGGAATTGGCAATATAGCAGACCTCGGGGGACTCAGGGGGTTCATCCGGATATGACGGCCACATGTCCTGGACTGCCACCCTAAGTCGGAAGTATTGCAGCAGCTCCAATGAGGAGCTGGAGTGCCCTGGCCTCCAAGTGTCTGGGGTGATGAATTTCCCATCAGGGAACAGGTCGGAGAATGATCTATATCCCAGGTCGGACCAGAGACGCATGAGGAGTTTATCCTGTGCGGGGGTGAGGCCAGGGAAAGCCCAGAGGGGAAGCCATTTGTAATACGGAGGGGAGCCAGAACCAGGCAACAGAATCTGCCGCCATGCCCTTATGGTGGAGGCCACTGGATCAGCAGGGGCCTGCGATCGATACGAGTGAAAAAGGATCAAGGACATGACATTTACCTCCTCGGTCGCCAGGATTTCAAGTTTAACATGTGGGGGGGGGTCCTGATGATGGTACCAGTATGTAGCATGCTGGGCCTGGGCGGCTATCCAGTACTGGGTGAGATCAGGTGCACAAAAGCCCCCTCTCTCGTAAGGCAGGGTCATATTCTGCCACTTTCTGCGCACGGCCCCCGAATGCCAAAGAAAACAGGCGCACCCCGCGTGCAAGTCCGCGAAGTACCGTTTTCCGGGCCAGAGTGGAACGTTAGCAAATATGTACAGGAGTTTTGGAACGATTATCATTTTTATTAGGGACAGTCTCCCTGATAATGAAAGGGGGAGGTTTCGCCATCTCTCCATCTTGGTGTTAGCATATTGTGCGGCCGCCCCATAGTTATCTGACAATAAGGAGGATTTAGAGAGGGATACCTGGACCCTTAAGTATTTGATGCCCTCAGGTGCCCATTTGAGAGGGAATTCGCAAGTAGGTTGGGAGGTTGTGGGAGTAAGGGGGAGGATTTCTGATTTAGAGTAATTTATGGTGAAGCCCGAGAATGTGCCCATTTTGATAATTTCCCGCATGATCGGGTCGAGGTGGACTGAGGGGTCCCTAATATATAGAAGCACATCGTCAGCGTACAGTGATATAATCTCGGGAGTATCACGCAGGCGAATCCCTTTGCGCACGTGGTTGTTTCGTACACTGTCAGCCATGGGCTCGATGGCCAACGCAAATAACAAAGGAGAAAACGGGCACCCCTGACGTGTCCCCCTGTGCAGGGAGAAGGGAGCCGACAGGTGAGAGTTAACCAGGACTCTGGCTACAGGGTTAGTTTATAGTAGTCTAATGCAAGATACCATGTATGGACCTATCCCCATCTTCTCCAGCACCGCCCACAGGTATTGCCACGAGACCATGTCGAACGCTTTCTGGGCGTCCAGCGTAACGGCCACAGCGTCGGCTTGGGGGTCAATTCTAGAGATGACGTTAAATAATCTCCGAATGTTTAAGGCAGTGGAACGGGCAGGGACGAAGCCGCTCTGGTCTGGGTGAATCAGATATTGATCATGATGCAGAGGAATCTATTTGCTATGATTTTGGCGAAGATCTTGGTATCGGTGTTGATGAGGGATAGAGGTCTATAAAAGCCACATTCATCCAGGGGCTTACCCGGCTTGGGGAGTAAAGTAATGACGGCCTCACGCAGGGACCGGGGGAGGGCAGAGAGACGCAACGACTCCTCCCAGACCTCATGAAGGCGTGGAGCAAGGAGGGCGACGTGCTCCTGATAGAACTCAGCGGTCAGGCCATCAGGTCCGGGGGCTTTACCCTTAGGGAGGACAGAGATGGCAGCGGTGATCTCGTCAAGGGTGAAGGGGGCATCTAATTGTTCTTTGGTGGCCAGAGATATAAGGGACATTGGAATGCGGTCTAGAAGGCCGTCCAGATCCTGCGGGTTGTGCTCTGGTTGCTGGGCACAGAGGGTTGCGTAGTAATCTGCAAAGGTCTCAAGAATGGGCCGGTCCGACCAATGTCGCACTCCGTCATTGTCGATGATACTATCGATCCGAGCTCTGCCCCCCTCGGCGCGGCCGAGGCAGGCAAGGGTTCGGCCCGGCCTCTCCCCTTCGCCGTATTTACGGGCCGCACTGGGGCGGGCAAGGTATTTTATCTTGTTGTGGGCGAAGGTTTCAAACTGGTCCAGCTCAGCTCTGATCTGTGCCAGCTTGGGCGGAGAGGGGGTGGTCGCATACTCGCGCTCTAGCTCCCCAAGTCGGGACTCAGAGCGGCGCAGAGAGTTTCTAATGTCCTTCAGGACCCCAGCCTCCCTGGAGATACACATGCCCCTGATGAAAACCTTAAAGGCCTCCCATCTCACCCCATCCGTTGTGTCGTGGCGTTTGTTACTATCAAAAAACGAGGTGATGTCTGCGAGGATGTCAGCTTTAAAGACTATATCGTGCAATGCGTCTGACTTAAACCGCCAGTGAGAGTGCTGGGGGGGGGGCGGGTGCAAAGTAATGTCCAACGTGATCGGGGAGTGAGTGGAGAGTTTGCGGGGCAGAATCTGTGTGGTAAGTGTTTTGCCCATGAGCCCGGCGGAGAGAAGGAAAAGGTCAATCCTGGAGTGACTGTCATGTACGGAGGAGTAAAATGTAAACTCTTTTGACATTGGGTGGAGTACTCTCCAGGCATCCACCAGACCGGCAGTGTGCATGCGTTCATGGAGACGGCGAGCGGCTCTGGACAATATTCTGGGTGCAGCACCGGATCTGTCCAGGTCGGAGTCCAGAATGAGATTCATGTCGCCCCCCCCAGATGATGGGAACCCCAATATAGCCCAGGAGGATGTCAAGGATGTGGTCGAAAAAATCGGGTACATCAATGCATGGGGCATATGTGTTGACCAGAAGGCATTCTGTGTTATCAAGGAAACAGTGGAGGATCACATATTTGCCCTGGACATCTATATGGCTGGTGCGAAGGGAGAACTCCAGGGATTTGTGAATCAGGGTGAGGACCCCTCTGGATTGTGAGGAGAACACAGTGAAGTATTTATTGGGGCCCCATGCCGGGGCTAAAGAGGACTACAATTGTGCGAGAGCATGAGTTACTTGTAAGAGAAGTATTTTGACCCCGTGCCTCTGGGCGTATGCCGTGACCCTGCGTGCCTTTGTGTAGTTGCTGAGCCCTCTGATGTTCCAAGACATTAGCCTAATGGCCATTCAGTAACAGTTTAGGGGTGATACGAGTAATGTGTGTCATATCTTGTTGAACCAGTGCCGGCCACCAGTGCAGTGACCAGAAGTGTCACACCGAAAGCTGCCATTGTCTCACCATTTTTATAATTGAAACATCCCCCAACAACATCTCCCCCCTCCCTCACTGCCTCCCCCAACACAGCAGTGCACGAAAACCCACCCAAGGTCTCATGGCTATTGTGCCCAACCCAACGGGGCCGGACCAGCCCCCACACCAAACAGGAGAGCAACCAATGAACAAAACAAGCCAAACTTGGCATTGCAACTGCAGCGGGGGAAGCTGCTGCCGTGAGCCCGATTAAAGTAATTGAACGGTGTAGTACACCAAATAAAGTACAGCGGTGACTAAGTTAAGTTTTAGGGGAGACAGCATGGCGGGGTACGGCAAGTAGGGGTTGTAAGAGTAGAGGATCACATTGGAGGTGCAATATGCCGTAATCCGTGCAGCTGTGGCCCATGTTACGTTTCATAAAACGTCACAATGCGTTACGACAATAGGTGAATATGGAAAGGAGAGAACACATGAGATTACAAGAGAATGCAAATGTCAGGCATCGTAATAGTACCACAATGATTCGAGTAACGGGTACATGGCAGGCTGGCTCAACCCTCATCCACAGGGTCACCATCAGGGCCAGGGACAGGCATATGGGCCTCAATAAATTTCACAGCCTCCTCAGGGACCGTGAAAAAGTACCGTTTATTACGGTGGGTGAGCTTCAGCCTTGCAGGGAACAACATGGCATATTCAACTTTCCTCTCTCTAAGCATTTTTTTCACACCATTAAATTCTCTGCGCTCCATTTGAACGTTGACCGAGAATCAGGAAAGATGCGAATAATCTGGGATTCAAGTCTCAGTTCCCCTTTTTCTCGGGCAAGCCGCAGAATATGGTCTCTATCTCTGAAGCTGAGAACCTTGGCAATAATTGGTCTGGGGAAGTCGCCCAGCTTGGGGCGCGGGGCCAGTGAACGATGGGCGCGCTCAATAGTAAAGAAGGAGAGTTGGGGATCGCTCAGGAGGTCTCTCAGAAGGGTCTCGACTGCAAGTTACATTTTGCCTTTAAGGGCTGTCTCGGGAACCCCCACAAACGGATGTTATTCCTGCGGGATCTAGACTCTAAATCGTCGCACTTCGCCTTGACCTGTTTCATATCTCGAACAAAGTCAGAGACCGTGTCTTGGAGCACGTGTACCTCATCCTGATTGGCCCCGATTCTGGTCTCGGCTTCCACCAGCCTAGTGCCATGCTGATCCAATTTCGTACGTAGTGAGGCTACATTGGCATTAATATCATCTAATTTTTCATGAAATGATGCGAAGTTTTTGGCCATAGACCCCATGAGTGTCGTGAGGTCCGGCTGAGGGGAACAGGAGGATGCATCCGGGTGGTCTTGAAGAAGGGAAGCCCCAGCCTGGTCTTGCTTAGCAAGCTATTTGGCGAACTTGTCCATCGCCCCAGCCTTGTTGGCCCCACGTGCTTTGCCAGACATCTCTGAAAGCGCTTTGAGTGGGCAGAGAGTGTGTTGTAGAAAGACAGCAATAGGCCCAAGGGGTGCGTAGAGGGACTAGGCCCTTAATCAGCGATGGGACGGCAACTGCTTAGGAGGCCGGAGCTTGGAGCGCTCTCATCAGGCGCGCTTTAGGGAGGAAAAGCAAGGTGTTGCAGCGGCAGTACGGTCTGGAAGGGTCCGTATCCCGCGGCGCCCGCCTCCGAGTCAGGGGGCCCAGGCAGAGGGAGCCAATAATGGAGAGCAGCGTAGTCAGAGGCGCCTGGTGCACCCAGGGCTTGGCAGGTATTTGCGTAGACAGGGGAGAGGAGAATAGTGGAGCACCAATGGTAGCGCCAATATGAGGTGAGCGGTCGCGGGGGGGGCCGGTATGAGTGGGGGCCACTATCCCTAGTGGAACGGGACGAGCGCTGCCCGAGGATCAGGGAGACAAGATGGGCTAAGCGCACTCCGACCCGCCCCCCCAACCCCCTCACCTCGGGCGAAGTGCAGGGGCGAAGCGCAGATGAACATCCACCCGTAGCTGGAGATCCAGGAGCAGAGGCCCACTCGCGGGTAGAGCGGGGGCGCGAAGAGCAGCGCCTCTCAGCTGCACGTAGCGGTGTGATCCAGGGCGGGAGGGGGACCTGCGTGTCTCAGGCGGCCGCACGCAACTCCGGCAGATAGGGAAGCCAGGCAGCTGGCCACCGCCACGGGGAGATCCCTCGGAGGGCGACGGGGGGGAATGGGCAGCAGAGGCCCAGCGCGGCCCGGAGGCCTCAGCTGGCGGTAGAACAGCCCCAACTCGCCGATTTCGCCCCAAAAAAGGACAGGATGATGTAGAGGCGGCGGGCAGCAGAGTGTAGCGGGTCTCAGCAGCAACAAGTTTGTAGAACCACTGATTGAGCCGGATTAGAAGCCAACGGGCCACCGAGCGTTAATGCTAAGCGGCCATCTTGCTGGCTGCTCAACAGCGCCCCCCAGATCACTGACATTATTTGATTCCTTACCTGATTCCGGACCCAGCACATCTCCGAGCCTGGAAAGGACATTATTTCAGCACGCGTCGCTTCGCCAGCAGCAGCGCCGCGTTATACTAACCAGTCCACTGCATCTTTCAACTCGGCGCTGCCTCCATCATTTTCTTCGTCGAAACCCAGCACCTGGAGGGAAAACAAAAGGAATAACAAGGTGAGCCGAGAAAATTGACAAAGACAATCTCTTTGCCACCACAGGCTTACCTGCTTTACCACCGGAGGCATAATCATTTAATTCGCTGCATCTTTCTATGCCGCACCTATAAAGGGAGAGAAAACAGCAAGTTAAACTCATGCAACTTTTACCGGACAGTGTTTGGTAATACAGACTCTTACCTGAACGCCATCAGCTGCCTCCAGGCAATATTCTTTTGGACTCAGCTGCAACCTAAGGAGGGAATGGATACAAGAGTGAACATCGGACATATTGAACTCTTTGAACTTTATAGACACTGGAGTCAATATTCCTCCGGAACTCCTCCAGTACCTTCAAACCAGTGAAGTAACTGGTATCTACGTGCCCCTGCATGCCATGCAGGATGGAGAGCTCATCATTTAAAAACATAAGGTGAGGTTACCAAGAGGGTATATCGGAGGTGATTAGTGGGGAGAACGAGAACAGTTGGGGGGGCCATCACTAAAGTCCACGGGTGGCTAAATCCCTTTCTCCACTTGCAGGACAATACTTCTACGAGTACAGCAGACAAGATTAGGCGGGCCAGTCCAGACTGTCATCTCTTCACTACGCATCACGTTGGTGGAGACTGCAGCTGTCCGGGTCTGATCGACGCCCCTGTGGGAACCAGGTGAGCGTAACAGACATGGAATGTAAGGGACCTAGGCACTTACCTCCCAAGGAACAGAATCAAGTCCTACTTACACAGAAAAGGGGTGGGAATAGCGTTATTACAAGAAACACACAGCCCCGAGGAGTTCATGGCCAAACTCCGGGAACAATGGGGCGGGCAGGGATTTGGAACCACTTACTCCAAGTACGCGAGAGGTGTATACAACTGGATTCAACCCCAACTCCCATTTCAGCTAATTAAATCTGAAAGAGACCCAGAAGGCAGATTTGTGATAATATGGGGACACAATGAACAACAAGAATTATGCATAGTGAATTCCTACCGCCCCAATAATAACATCCCTGCCCATCTAACCTTAATGTATACCAGAATTACGCAATACAGAAATGGCTTTTTCATTAGTGGAGGAGACTTCAATTGTGTGCATAACCCAGAACTAGACAGGTCCCTACCTCAACCAAAAGGTCCATCAGCAGTCACAACCGCACTAAATACCATGATAGATAGACTAGACCTAGCTGACACATGGCGAGAACTGCACCCACAGGCACAAAGCTACTCATACTTCTCGTCCCCACACGGCCTGTACACAAGATTAGATTACGTTTTCATAAGCAGGGAACACCTACCCCAAATAGAAGAGGCACAATACCTGGGAAGAACAGTCTCAGACCACTCCTCTTTAGTGGTAGAATGGAACCACACTGGCCCTAGACCCCCCCTATCCCCATGTGACGAATGCCAGTGGAAGCCCTGAAAGACCAGGCATTCAGAGATGAACTACAAGACTCGATTGGCGACTACATAGAGGTAAATAGGGAAGGGTAGATTACGTGAGCACAGTACGGGAAGCCCTAAAAGCAGTAACGCGGGGAGAAGTCATAACGAAAGCGGGAGGCATAAGGAAATGGCTGCAAGAAGAACTAACTCAGGGGGAGCGAGAGATTGAGAGGCTTGATTCCAACCCCACAGATCCCTAGCAGCAGGAAAACAAACTCAGAACACTCAGAGATGAATGCTCAAAAGCCTGGAATAGGCTAGCCAAGTTTGATTATGTCACCAAAACAAACAGAGCACACGTGGAGGCCGACAGACCAAGCAGGCTATTAGCCTGGCTCTGCAGAAAAGAACACCCCAGACACACAATCACCACACTACAGGATAAGGAAGGCAACATACATCAAACTCAGCAAAGTATAAACAACACTTTTAAACATTATTATGCACATTTATACTCCCACAGGGCCAGAGTTCCCCAAGACCGGATAATGGACACCCTAGAAGAGATAGGACTGCCCATGCTCTCCCCCACACAATCCGACACACTAGACGCAGCCATCACAACAGAGGATATAGCCGAAGCAATCAAATCACAGGCTATGTGCAAGGCCCCAGGCAGCGACGGACTACCCTCGGAATTCTATAAAATATACGGTCCCTCCCTCCCACTCTTACACAAGGTCTTCCAAGAAGCATATGAACGAGGAGTCCTACCCGAAAGCATGAGGGAAACCTTAGTGATCCCAGTCCTCAAGCCAAATAAACCGGCTGATAAATGCGACTCTTACCGCCCACTCGCCATGCTTAACTACGATGTGAAAATACTAACACAATCCTGGCAAAGAGGCTGTCCAGACTAATAGGAGCTATTGTACACATAGACCAGTGCGGGTTTGTGCCAGGCCGTAACACGACCATGAATTTACGCAGACTTCAGCACATCATAACGCAAACAGACGCAAGTACTGAACTGTACGCCTTAGTGTCCCTCGACGCCATTAAAGCATTCGATTCCATATATTAGGAATGGCTGCTGGCTGTCTTAAAGGAATTTGGATTCGGCCCAGGGTTCATTAGATGGATTAACATACTCTACACCAAGCCAAGAGCATGGGTGAAAACTGGGAGATATTTGTCAGAGGTATGGGATATATGCAGGGGCACTAGGCAAGGATGCCCATTATCCCCCATGCTTTATATACTTTGTCTAGAACCCATCACCATTTATTTCAGGAAACAATTTTCCGATGCGGGGATAAGGCTGGGAGGGATAGATCACATCATCTCACTCTACGCAGATGATGTTCTACTGTATGTCAGAGACCCCCACCTCAATATCCCAACCATGATAGAAGTTCTCGATAACTTTTTCAAGGTCTTGGCTATACAGTTTAGCAAGGCAAAGTCCTGTTTGTTTCCACTGGCAGGACTAAAAGACAAACGCATAGAGGAGCTCCCATCATTAGGGATACAATGGCAGACCACTGCATTCCGTTACCTCGGAATCCAGATAATGCACACCCCAGAATTGATGCATGAACACAACACGAAAGCAGTGCTTCCTGCATTGCGCACATCGATGACCTTTTGGGCGAAACTCCCCCTGTCAGTGATGGGCAGAGCCTCAATAATCAAAATGATTATCCTCCCCAGGTTTCTGTAAAAGTTCCAAAACATACAATACTATATCAACAACCCATTCTTTCGCCTGCTTGAGACGATAATTCGCGAATTCCTCAGCGGGCAGAGTAGACACAAAATAGCACACTCCACTCTAGTCCTAACATACGTGCAGGGTGGGATTCAACTCCCGAATCTCAAAAAATATTACCTAGCTGCCCAACTCAGCTTTGTGTCCAAATGGCTAGCGGATGACACTACATCAGAGACCCCCCTACTACAATCCATGATCTCTCCGATGCAATTAAAGGAACTCTTTTGGGCACCACACCACCTACTGAGAAACATACCCTTCATAGCCACCCTGGGAAGGAAAATATGGCAAAGAGCGAAGTCGATAAGTCACCTAAAGCATCCATACTCCCCAGAAATACCAATGATCTGGGACCTGTGTAAAACTGACACTGATCCGCTGCACCTCAGGCTCTGGGAGAAAAAAGGGGTCTACACATGCAGAGACCTATACAGTGAGGGCTCCTTCAAGGAGTTTGAATCACTGCAGAGGGAGGATGATATACATGCTGGCCAATTCCTATGGTAGCGAAAGATACGCAAAATAGCACGAAATAAATGGGACACTTGGCCCGAAGAACCCGAAACAGACCCCCTCACGACACTACTATACAATTTAGGCGAGGGGCCAAAAACGGTATCCCAGATATACAGCCACCTCAGTGACAACCCCAAGCCTAGAAGCGGGGAAATGAAGAGTAAGTGGGAGATATACATAAGACGAGAGATGACAGAAGGGGAATGGTGCAGAACGCTACCATTTCCCAAAGCAGTGTCTAGAAACCACAGGTTCTGATTAATACAATTAAATATGCTACACCGAACGTATCTAACCCCCTCAAGCTGGCGAAATTCAACAAACAAACACGACCCAATTGTCCCTGGTGTAAGGCGGATAAGGCAGACCTACTCCACATGTTTTGGGAGTGCACCAGGACACAGTCCTTGTGGGAGAAATAAAGCAGACATATGAAAAAGCGGGCACTTCCAGCTAGAGTTGGTCCCCTGAAGAGTGCCTTCTGGGAACATACCGCAGACCAGCCAAACTCAAACACTGGGTGAAACTAATGGATTTAATGTGCATACTGGCCAAAAGGCATATCGGAATGTCTTGGAAAAAGCCTGCAGGGCCGAAGTACAACACATGGTACAATGAATTGGAGAGATGGGTCAAAGCAGAAACAAAGGCATGGGAAGACAGTGTTACCAGGTCCACTGATGAGTCAAGCGTGACTCTGGAAGCATGGAAGGAAATCACGAGAAGAATATTTTACCCCTCAGACGATAAACCCCCATGAAAAAACACGGATTAGATCATATAGAACTATAAGAATACAACAACCTTATAAGGGGGACCCGCAAAAACTCGAACAGACCTCTGGATGCCCGGTACCCCCCTGAGAAGCAAGGGACTAAATAACAAAGCCAAGACCAGGAGACAGTTAATGTAAAGTTAACTTTAAGAATAATAGATAGGACATTTTCTTTTAAAAAGTTACCGTTCATTATGAAATGCTGATAATCTTTTAACTAATGGCACACTTAAAATGACACGTAAAGCTGTATAATAACAAATGCCAATAAACAAATTTAAAAATAAAATGGGAGTAATGTGCAAGTGATAGTGTCATTGGCATTCCTAAGGCCCTGGCTGCCAGAGGTAAAGATCTTTCTGCCAACAAAATCATGTTTTTTGGATTGCTTTTCCAGTAAAGGGTGGGAAAGGAAATATGATTGGACATGGGAGTGCGGAGTCTTGAACCACCAGGTTCGCAGGTGTGCAGTGATAAAGGTGAGGTTGACAGGCCAGTGTTTCCTTGCAACTTTTTTTTAACGACTGGGCGACCGTAGGAATGCTACTCCTGGAGTGCTAGAACTGGTTCCTGCAAGGCCTCCCTAAAAGGCAACAGAGCCTCCTCCGTAGAGTCTGACTCCAACATGTCAGCTAATTAATGATTAGACTTGGCAGCAACCTGGGCCAATGTGATTCCTTCCTGGTCACCTCAACATAGGCAGAAACAAATCATCTTATTGCCCAGTACAGTTATCTGCAAAAACAAGATCAGGTGATGTATCCAGATTAATGGCATTGTGGAGCTACAGAACCAAGTCCTCTGTGTCTTGGTCTACAAAGTATAAGCCTTGCAGAATAATCGTGAAGTCCTCCTTAGTATTCTTCTCACCAAAAATGCTTTTGACGCAATTCGAGGAAAGCTTTCACAAGACGATCAATGGAAGGGAATTATCTCCTGCATCTGTTTTCTGACCCAACTAGCACCAGGATCATGGTGCCTGAGGGCATCAGTAGGTGCAATGAAAGGACCTAAGTTAAAAACCGGAGCTGCACGCATTGGAGAAGGCGGCTCAACCACCCCCTCCAACAAAGGAACCGCCAGTGAAACAGGGAAATCAGCCAGATGGGCCACCTAATCCAAATAAAGGAGCACTAAGCATTTAGCCTGACGATGGTCATAATGGATTCCCAGAATACCTTGAGGTCAGCTGAGGAAGCAGTCTTTATAGAGAAACATTTGAGGAACTGAATCTGTACTTCCAACTCTGGTTCAGGTATCAAGGACTTATGGATCTGTCGCCTAAAGTCAGAGGATAAGTGAATTCTGGAAAAGGAAGAGTTGATCTGGGGACTTGCTCTGGGACCTCTTATGATTCGTCTTCTTTAATTTCTTATCTTTTCTAACAGACTCTGGGTCGCAGCGTTGTACCAGGTATTTGCGCAGAGGTTGGGTCGAGCAAGCCAGGAGGTGAAGTCAGGGGCAATGTGCTTGCATTGGGAACAGGACGATGTTGTGCAACATGGGTTCAATCCCTGTTCAAGTGCTAAGAAGCTGGAGGAGTCTAGCATGATGCGCTACATAAATAACCATTAATTTTTATTTTTTATGTTTACTGTGCACTTAGTTTAATACCAAACTTCAGGCACTTAAAAAAGGAAAAAAGATAGAAATAACAGTAAAAGTTAATAACCTGCACTTATCTTAAAACAAATACATTGATCACCATACATGTAAAATCAGATGGCAATTGGTGCTTTTAAAATTTCTTCAGCACTTCCTTCCATATGCTAAAAGCTGGAGCCACTATAACAACTGATGATGCACCAAATTGAGTAGACCCAAATTGATCACTTGAGCAGTCCTTGATATTGGTAACAAAATCGACGAAACCACATAAGTAGGAGGTATACAAGGACATACAGTTGGTCAAGACGTGGCGACAAGTCTCAATTTCGACATGGCAAAGTCAACAAAGACGATCCTCATGAAGAATTTTCAGCCATGCGCCAACAAAGTCCAGGGTAGGTAATAAGTTGAGCCGCAAATACAGGATGAAACGTTTAAGTTAAATAGGGCACAACTTCATCAAATAAGTAGAAGGCGAGTGGCTATTAAAACTTTGTCTTGACAGGTCTTTGTACCTAACTTTACCGTAGAATTTCTCAACATTATTCGCCATGTCCCAGCACCTAGCTTTATTTTTTATTTTGATTTCAAAGTTGGGATCCGTTGTTAACACTTCTGGATCGAGACTTAATTCAGCAATAAAAGTTACTGCAGTATTCTTTAGATCAAAGATAAAGCTGTTTTTATATGTGTGGCCAGCACTTCTACCCATTAATAATAAAAGGTAATTTGAAGCTTGGTTACTGCTCAAGAACTTAGCATATAAAAGAGTTATTTGAACATACAATAATGTCATGAGTGAGGTAACCTCGAACTCGGGTCGCAAGGCCTCTACAAGTTCTGAGTTTGGCACATTAATGATGTACCTCAAGAGTTTACCTTCATACTGTTCTAGCCAAGATATCTGCTTATATTTCAGCAACCATGCCATAGAGTATAGATGGTACCATACTTACACAGTATACTTCCAAAAGCCCTTCGATGTTATAACCATTGCGGTGCACAATAACATGTTTTATGGCCAGCCATTTTCTCCAAGCTTTAGTAACAACCTTTTCCTGGTAAAATGTTGAACAAGGATTGAAAGTAACCAGAAATCCCAGGTAATTATATTCAGCAAATTATATTCAGCAACTCAAGGGGAATGTCATTAATTAAGCAATATGCCCCGAGCGGCAGGGACATTACCGAGTCAGGCAGTTTGAGTTGTTAATTGATAGTTTATGTTGTTTATGCCAGTTCTTGTATTTATTTGCCAAATTTTTATTCGAAACAATTTATCTTCAGAGCCAAGTACTATGCTGTTTTTAACCATGGTTCAAGCTTTATGATAGACTTTCTTTTTTTCAGCTATGATGGCATCGTAGAGTTGTTTATTCTTTTTGAGGATACCATTATAAACCATGCCACCACCAGCTGTTATCCGTGTAGGGCCAGTATAGATGTGGACCATACATTCAAGGTCCCAATTTGCGTTTGACAGGGCAGCTTGGATACCATTCCGATCCTGCCAAAATGCATCATTAAAAATATTTATTTTTGTTGCAGATCAACTTATATGATTTCCCTTTCAATTTGAACCAACGTTAGCCACCGTAAATCTTTGTATATAAAGTGCAGGAATACGAAATTGCCATTTGAGTGCAACATGATCACTCCGGTTGTTAATGGTAGTCGTCACTTCACTGCACCTTGATTTAGTTACGAGATCAGCAATGATGTAATCAATATGAGTTTTAGCAAGACCATTCGTCCATGTGTTAGGACGACTCTGTGCCTTCGACAGCTTTGAAGGGCAAGAAAACAAACTCACGACAGGCCAGGAAACTAGCCCAATCGCTCACACCATTGGTGGGCTGAAAAGAGGGACGATGGAGATTTCTAACATTCAAGTCACCTGCTATCACTACAAGGCCTGACTGAGACAATTTAAACCACTGCAAAATAATGTCTTCGATGGTAGATAAAATGGTCTTCGTTTGGAGGTCCCCAGGGGGGGTCATAAACATTAAATTACTGGAATAGGGCTGGAGCTGTCCTAAAAAAAAAATAATAATAACGGAGAACAGCAGGCAAAACATATGGTGTAAATCTAGAAGAAGAGAAGATTTCCAAAATGTGTACTAATCCAGTACCGATCGCAATTCCACCACGTGGTCGGCTGAGAACAGGAGGAATTGCAAGATTATGTACTATCTGGGAACCATTTATACAAAAAGGCAAAGTGCACCAAGTTTCCTGTAGAAGAAAGACTTCACTTGAGGCAATAGAAGCGACCCCACAGGATGTAGGAGAAAGGACTGATAGGCAGGTGTTCCATGATGTCCAAGACAAACTTTTATCAGCAAGGGAATGTCAGTTTGTAATCTGTGTGGGTGACCAACATTCCCTTTCACAATAGTTAACTGTAGCTGTGTCTTTGTTGGTTTGAAAAGCACATAGGGATCCTCTCTCAGTTAAATGATCTGCTGAGGATGGAAAGCCATTTTTCTTTTCAAGCGAATGAAGATCTCGCAGAGCAAGCTTTTTACTTTTACGGCAGAAGATTAGTGATAGCCCTAGTGGGGTGAGAGACTCTGCATGTGACATAAGCAGAGCAATCACCAATACTCAGGAAAATTCAATCAGTGCCCAGTTAGTTAGGCTGCCTACTCCAGGAAGCTCGATAAGCTTAATATTGGTACTATTCGGAAAAAATGCTTTGGAAGTTTTTTTGAAGACCAAACTACACATATCCAAAAGAATTTGTGGCATTGCATTTTCTCATCCACTACCCTAAGAATCAAAATAGCAACTGTACGCTTTTTGGATGAAATATTTTCTGAACACATTCATAATCATTCCAATTGAGCCAAATTATCTTCAAATTTTACTTGTGGCTAATGTATAAACTGTATCTTCTTTTTTCTCATTTATGACACTGTGATACTTGTTGATATTTGAAAGGTTGATTTTATTAACCATATAAATTAATAAAAAAATAAAATAAAAAAAATAATATTGGTAGAGTCTATTAAAATTAATTGTGGTATTTCTTGGAAGATTGCCAGTAATTGTGATCTATTTAAAAAGGGACTATCAGAGGACGGGATTAAGTCCCCAAATCCTTGTAGGAACCGGTGTTGAGAATGACATTTTCCCGTGCCAGTGTATTCCCATTGTTTTTAGACTGGTCCAGGAGGATCGTTGCAGCAGCAGTAGATGTTGATGCAAGGCCTGCCTCCTATTTGCTGATGTCAAGCATGTTTTTTGACATTTTCAGTGATTTTTGGGCAAAGGGCCCATTGAGGATGACGCAACGTGCAGTACCATCAGGCAGAATGTTTGTAACCGTTTTGTTTCCAGAGGCTACGACCTGTACTGTAGAGAGAATAGGATGACACCCGAGTTCTCCGTTCTTCTTGTGGTTTAGCTGTAACAGGAGAGACGGGCACAAATTTTACACTTTTGGTTAGTTTAGCAGGATGTACAACTTGAGGGGTTTCCAATGCAAACGCAGATGAGGGAGAGTCAAATATTTCCTCATAATCTATCTCTATCTATCTACAGATTTCTTATATTGTGCTGCACATCCAAATGCCTCAGGGCGCTCACAAGACGGACATTAAACAGAAAAAGGGAACGCGCAGAAGAAGGATCCCAATGTGTCTCTGGAGCATCAACATGCTAAAAAAAATGTAATTTTTGCATTTTAGTAAAACGTGTACCAACAAGCCCAAACAGTGGGCTACTAACATACCGCCGTTGCCCCCCCCAAGCCCTCCCCCACACCCCCAGATAGTCCCATTACACAACAAGCATCTATTGCTTTTGATTTACTCAGGTGAAGTCTGTGGTGGCTGATCAGGTGGCTTGGTTGGTACAGTGCTGGAGAGGAGGTGAGAGATGTACGGGCCCTAAATATCTGGGGGTCTCGCATGGTGGGGTAGTGCCTTTATGAATTCCGTTTCTGTTTCTTGCCAATATATAATGTCTATCCTCCAGTTCGCTAGTGTGGGGGGTGTACCACCTCCCCACGCCATGGCCACTCTTCTAAGCGCCAGTACCAAAAGCATGCTTGCCAGTTTTCTAACGTGCGAGGACAGGGGTCTCGTTAGACCAAGGAGTGCCACTTGTGGGGAGTGCCGCACCCTCTCGCCAATTATTGCGTCAGTTTCATCGAGCACATCGGACCAGAATTTGGTCACTGTTGGGCAGCTCCACGCCAGGTGCAAAAAGTCAGCATCAGGGGACCCACATCTGTCGCAAGATGCGTTTGACCCGGGGTGATGTCCGTTTCTCTTTTTGGGAGTATAATAGGTTTGGTGCAGAAAGTTAAAGTGGATTTGTTTGAAGCGGGAGTTCAGTACCACTTTTTGAGTCTGTTGTAAGATATAGTCCCAGTCTTCATGTAGAATGGGTGTTTGTAGCGTGGTTTCCCATCTTGCTTTCGTTTTGGGGTTCGAGGGTAGAGTGTCCATGAACAGGGCTTTGTAGATAGATGAGACCAATTTGCCCTCCCCTTGTGCCTGAATGACTCCGTGCAGCAGCTGCCAAGTGGGTGGTTGTTGTGGGAACGATGGAATGAGGGCCTGAAGGGTGTACCGCACTCTGAAGTACATAAAGATATCAAGGGAGGAGGTGCTACCTTTCTCCTTCGCTTGCTGCGGTGTTATGAAGGTGTCTTGTATGAACAGGTCACTTAGTGTATTTATTTTGCACTTTTCCGCCCAGTTCAGATACACTTTCTCAGCGGTGAGTGGGATCCCGGGGATGAATTTAACAGGTAGTAGAGGAGAGTATCTAAACTGTATCTTGTACTTTTGGGCCATTTTCCGCCATATTGTATAAGTGGATTGCACTATGTTCAGCGTTGTGTGTGGCACAGCCTGTTTGCTGATGATCACGGCTCTTAGCAGGTTGGGTGAGGCTAGTGCCCGTTCGACCTGTACGTGTGGTCTTACGAACTGGTGCTTATACCAGTGACTGAGGAACTGGGCTTGTGCTGCCCATTAGTACCGTTCTAAATCAGGTAGAGCTAGGCCACCCTTAGTGACAGGGAGTACGAGGGACGAGTATGCCACCCTTGCGGGTTTGCCCGATCAAATGAGGTCTAGAACTAGGCTTCTCAGATTACCCAGGAAGCGCCGAGACAACAGGATGGGGATGTTGGAGAATAGATACAGGAGTTTGGGGAGGATTACCATTTTTACCAGTGAGGCTCTTCCCCAGATGGTGGGTGGTAGAGTTTTCCACCTGTTCACCTTACCTCTTAGTGATTTCAGTGTGCTTTCGTAATTGTCTTCGAATATGTCGTGGTGGTTCAGGGACATTCAGATTCCTAGGTATCGGATGGACGTGGGCTTTCTCCCAATGGAAGTTGAAATCGTCTTGAACTATTTTGGTTTTTGTGTTTAAGGGAAAAACGACTGATTTAGATTGATTGATTTTCAACCCTGATACCAGCCCAAACTTAATTATTTCTCGCATGATCGGGTTAAGGTTTTTGCTGGGGTTTTGCATGTACAGGACTATGTCGTCGGCATAGAGGGATATTATCAGACGGTGAGGTCCTATTTTGAGCTCTATCTGGATTTGGCGTTCCCTGAGGCCCGCTGCTAAGGGCTCCATCACAAGGGCGAATATCATGGCGGATAGTGGGCATACCTGCCTGGTGCCGCGTTGGAGATTAATATATGCCGAGCAAGTCGTCCCAAGAGTGCTTGCTGATAGGGGCTGATTATAGAGGAGTGAGACCAGCTTAATAAACTGTTTCCCAAGTCCGAGCTGTTGCAGCACGGCGAACAAAAAGGGCCACTGGACGGAGTCAAACACCTTTTCGGCATCCAGCAGCACCGCCACCACCTGCTGTTCGGGGTTGAGGGCTGCCAGAACCCCGAACATTCTACGTATCCCGAATGTAGTGTTTTGGCCAGGTACGAACCCTGCCTGGTCAGCGAGTACCAGTGCAGGCATTAGCGGGAGAAGTCTGTTAGCGAGGATCTTTGCCAGGATTTTGTTGTCGAGATTAATGATATTGGGCGGTAGGATTTACAATCTTTGGGTGGTTTGACTTTTTTGTGTAGCAGTATTACGTTGGCTTCTCTTAATGTCTGTGGGAGAATGCCAGATTTGATCGCTTATTCGAAGACATTTAGCAGAAGAGGGGCACTGAGAGGGGCGAAGTGTTTATAAAACTCACCAGTTAACCCATCAGGCCCCGGGGATTTGATTGGCGGTAGACTTTTAATGGCTTCTTGGATCTCATCTAGATTTATGGGATCGTTCAGCAGCTCACAGAGTTCCCTCTCCACCCAGTACAATTCTGTGTCATTGAGGTAGTTCCGGATCGCCTCGGTATCCGCCGGGCACCCGGCGCTGTATAGATCTTGGTAGAATGCCCAGAATACTTTTGACTATGTCTTCCTCTTTGTGCAGCATATTTCCCTGCAGTGTTCGGATACTGTCCACCCTTGTTGGCCTCCTGTCTGCAGCTATAAGACGAGCAAGAAGGGCCCCAGGCTTCTGGCCTTCGCCATATTGTCTAATTCTATGATTGTGGCCCAGAAATTTTAACTCCCGTTCAGCTAGGTTTCTGAAGTTTAGAAGTTCTTCTTTCAACATTGCCTGGATGTGGTCTGATTTATGAGCGGCTTGCTGCTTTTCCAGTTCCTTCAGGTGTGTTTAGCTGGTTCCTAGATCACGTCTGATAAGTTTCAGGATACAGTTTTCTTTGGCTAGACAGACGCCCCTTACATTTGAGTGATTCCCACAGCACTCCGGCGGAGTTGACGGTGCCATGGTTAATTTCAAGAAAGGTGTTGATTTCCTTGCTTAGTTCAGTGGCAAATATTTGATCTGCGAGAGATCTGGGTTTGAAACGCCATTGGGGGGGCTGTGGTCGGTAAGCAGCATTCGAGTATTACCGTGGCGTGGTCCGAAAAGGTTTTGGGGAGTATTTGGCAGCTGCCCCATTGCCAGTTGCTGTGTGGGGAGACTAGCAGATAATCAATGCGGGAGTTCGTATTATGTACACTTGAGTGGTATGTGTAGTCTCTGACTTCCCAATTCTGGATCCTCCATATGTCCGATAGGTCAAATGCTTTGCAGATCTCCTGCACTTGTAGGCTGGCCTTGGACAGGTGCGCGGTTGTTAGCTGTGATTTATCTTTCTGTGAGTCGAGATGAGTATTCAGGTCGCCTCCCCAGATTATGGTAGTGTTTCGCACTTGCGTAAGGCGGGACAGCACCCAGTCAAAGTTGTTTGCACCGTCTGTGTTGGGGGCTTAGGAGTTGACGAAAACCACCTCCTCTCCCTCCACCACGCCCCGAACCAAAAGAGCCCTTCCATCGTTATCTCTGTAGTTTGCCCTTTTCTCTTGCCATTCTCAGGATCGCGTCCCTGTCCTTGTAGCTTAAGAGCTTGGCGATGATCGGGCGGGCAGGAGCTCCCGGATCAGGTCTTGTTGCAGGGATTCTGTGTGCTCTTTCCATAACGAATATTTGTGACAGAACTGCAGGACCGAATAGCTCAGTGCATAGTTTTTCGATGTGATCCTCCATTCTGTTTGGTAGTTGTTGTTCTCTGACTCCGACTATCCTTATGTTATTTCATTTGGAGTGGCCTTCCAAGTCTTCATTTTTGGCCAGTACGGTTTTCATTTGGCCCTCAAGCTTGGAGACTCGGGAGGTGTGTGCTGATGTGCCCTCGTCCAGATCTGACACTCTCTGTTCAACGGAGTCGAGCCTGTCACTGTGTTTGTCGAGACGGTGCTGCAACAGGTCCACCTTGGACGAGAGCAAGTCTATCTTGCTGTCCAGGCCACCTATCCCAGCTTTTAGTTCCATCAGGATTTCCCTAATTTCCGTTTGTTGCGGTAGCTCTACCTCCGATGGATTATTCGGGAATTTGGGACGGTGTTCCGGCCTGGCCGTTTTAGGTGCTGGGCCTGCGTCAAAATTGAGTCTTTTCTGGGACTTGTCAGGCTTCCCCATCTTGATCTTGGCGGGTGTATGGGCGCAGTTCGATTGGTAGTCCCGTGCTGAGGACGGCGGTGTCAGAGCGTCCGATTTTTTAGTTTTAGAAAAGACGCAGTCGAGGCGTGCACGAATGGAGGGTCGCAGTGCAGTCGTGATGGGATTTACTTCATCTCAGGTTCAGATTTAGCCACTGTGTGCCACGCAAGGGGCTGAGACCCAGCCGTGCGGAAAGTCGTTATGGGCTAAGATGGTGGGGGTGCCGCAGAGCGACACTTTCTTGCTAGCGTAGCTGTAACGCTCACCTGACTCCCACGGAGACGCTGACCAGGTCTGGGCTGCTGCGGCCTCTTCTAAGGTGATGCGCAGGACTCGGAACACCGACTGGGCCAGACCCCCAAACCTCGCCTGTCTGATGCGTAGGAAGATCTTTCTGCAGATGGGGAAAAGGATTTTAATCTCCTGCGGAGTGACGAGTCGAACCCCTCCTTTCCCCTTTTACTCTCTCTTCAAACCATCTCTGAACCTTCCCATTTATTCTCACCTTAAGATTTGAAATGACAAGCTCTCCATCCTGCTTCTGGTGCAGGGGTGCAGTAGAATCCAGTTACTTCACTGGTTATCGGACGGGCATTCAGGTCCAGTTGCTTCACTGGTTTTGTGGATGAATAAGGCGCTTTGGTAAGTATATGACTTATCAAGTTCAAGGGTTGTTCTCCCTTCCTGTTTGGCCTTTATTTTCAATGGACTGCTTTTAGTCTTTTAGCACAGGTGCAGAGCGAAGATTCCACGTAGAGAAGACAATTCGCTGTGGATAATTCAGGTGAGCTTATGTTGGGGTGGTTTTTCTAATGTCTGTATGTTCACCCACTAATGCGCGTTTTCCTTTTTCCCCATAGGGGCCGGGGCGCGGTACTGCCCAAAAGGCGTGCCGACCCGAGATGAGAAAGGATTCTACCCCACCAATCGCCAGGTAAGCCTTCCGGGAATTCAATTTTTTCCCAATGTTTTCTCTGGCTCACCTTTTGTTCTTCTCTTTTCCTTCCTAGGTGCTGGAATGCAGCGGAACATGCGGATGGTCGTAGGAGTTCGGAATTCCTTGTGGACAGGTGAGTTGAGCGCAGCGCTGCAACGAGCAACGCGAGGAATCCAAAAATAATGTCTTTTCCTTTAGGATCGTCGGCGTGTTGGCTCCGGATCCCATGCAATATCAGGTAATGTCCTTTATTCACCTTCTCTTACTCTCTTCTTCCTTTTAGGTGTTCCAGGACTGAAGCGGGCGTGGCTGGAGTCAGGATGCAGGAGCAGACACGGTGAGCGTCCAGCTGCTAGGAGCAGAGCAACGCGAAGCGTGAGCTGCTGTCTGGGCGTGGCTTAAATAGCCTCCAAAGAAGTCCCAGGTATGTATCCTTCCCCAACCAGGTATGTATCCTTCCCTGACCACGCCCGAGTGGCAAAATAGTCCCACAGGTAAAGTAGTTCCTTTCAGGCCTCAAAGAGGTCTGGATCTGGCAGCATGGTCTGCATCAGGTAAGTCCACCAAAAGCACTCCCTTTATGAGCCTGGCGCCTATGGCGCCAGGACTGATGTCCAAAATGAGCCTGGCACCTACGGCGCCAGGACTGTGTCCAAAGAGGCCCTATTTGGGGTTGCTGGACCTTCCCTTGGGTACCTGATGTGTGCTTCCAGGGCTGCCGGTCTTGGACTGGCTCTCCGGGAGTATGCATCATGACAGTAGCGTAGACTCGCCGTCCCGCTTGTTTTGTGTGCTTCTGTGTGCTTCCGAGCACCTTCCACCTCGCACCTGCGGGTGTTCACTCTGACACCGTCCTACTGCTGGCTGTGAGCCGTGAAGCTGTTCCGCAGGGCCGGTGAGGCTGCGCCCCCGTCCCGAGCGATTCTTGCAGTGCTGCTCTCCACTAGTGCCGGTCACGGCAGGTCTCACGGGTGGCTCCTGTCCGTCTACGGAGGATTGTGGCCAGGCGGGCTGGTGTTCCAGGGGCCCACGCAGTTGTGCGGCCCGCACCACGCAGTGGATTTCTCGCGGAAGGCGAGTCTGATTCCCTCCGGATTTTCGGCAGGGATGAGGTGCTGCGCTAGGGTAGTGTATTTCTTGCGGATTTAATGATTTCGCCTCAGGATTGCCGCGATTAAACAGGATTCATGTGGGAGGTAGCCGATACTTACAGGGGAGCAGCCATCTTGGTCGGCCCTCTAGCGCCCTCTATCGGAGCATCAACTTGCTGTGAGAGTATGAAGGGACAGGGTGCCAGATTGGGAGAAACCGCTGCGTCACAGACCAAGATGGACAAGGTCCTGAGAGGTTTGATCGGTTTGTTTTGTTGGGTTCTTTTGATTGAGTTGACCATTAATAATAATGTCTTTCTTTCCGCTCACCTACATGAAGCAAAGTAAAAGACCTTAATGATGCACTCCGAAAGGCCTTCGGACGCATTGTCTGATAGGATACAAAGGCGGTAGCATGGTCTGCAACAAGGCACCATTTAGTGTTGATATTTCAAAAAAGCTCCTGGAGTAGCATCTATCCTGGGATAAAAAAAAGAAATGAGATACAAAGGTAATGTGCTGATCAATATATGTACCAGCTATATCTTATCCAGCACCAGTGCTGCTCATGACCAACCGGTCTTGGAGTCAAACAAATTGCCTCCTGGTGGCTATATAAAACCTTCCACATCCAGTCTGCACCTGAAACTATTCAAAAGGTTAAGAACCAGGAGGAAGAAGGTTATCGATTACAAATAAAGCAGCAGAGTAATCATGGAACGACAGCAGTAGACATCTTCCTTCTCAATACTTGAACAAGTGGAAAAAATATAACTGATTGTTTAGACATACCTGTAAAAAAAATCATGTCAAAGAAACAGTCAAAGAATTCAGCAACATTTAATAGTTTGCCCATGGTATAGATAAGCTAACATAGCGTTAACATGTTTGCAGATGGCAAATTACGGTTGCAGGTTATCATCTGAAAAATAATGCAAACCTGTAAGCAAAAAGAAAATAATGGAAGGCTTTCACAAGTGGATTTAATGCTTCCTCGGCATGACTCTATTTATAAAATAGTGAGGCTTTTCCACTACTGGTAATCAATGACCAATAATTGTGTATCTTTCGCTAAAAAGGTAAAAATGGGAGAGCACCAGGGTGCGCGGACGAAGATGGCTGTGTGAACGCCGAGCTCTGTGTACCCCCATGTTGATGTAGAGTTAACTCATCATACCTGACGCAAATCATATTGTTTGCGGCGTTGGCTTACCGGGCGCATGCATCCGCGTTAAAATTAAAGCTACTCACCACAGTGACTAGAGTATCCCTAGTCCATAGTCCCCTTTCCTCCATTCTTGTGGGCGTTCCCCAACATGGGGACGGTACCCGAACCTTTGGCAGCGAAAAATGTAGCTTCCCCTTTAAATTTAGTATAGCGCGTGGGGCGCGGACTGACACGTGGGAACGCCATGCCAAGGCCCCACCTCAGTCCCCTTTGGGACGCTTAGATACCTGGCTATGCTTATTACATATTAGCCATTGGCATACTAACGGGGGAAGGCGGATGAAACGTATGGAGGAAAGGGGACTGCGGACTATGAGTACTCTAGTCACTACAGTGAGTAACTTTAATTATACGTCCCGTCCCCTTTCCTCCATCCTTGTGGGTGATTCCACCGAACAAGAACATAGGGTGGAGCTGTGATAACCTGCTGCATAGCTAGGATGAAGCAAAAAGGTTCTTCTGTCCAAACTCTGCATCATGCCTGGAGTTGGTGTCCAGTGAGTTGTGCTTACAGAAGGCTGACGCAGTGGCCCACATAGCCACTTTGCTGTGACACCCCAGGAAGTAGGCCTCTGAAAAGCGATGGCCATGGCTTTGGCGCTGACCGCATGGGCATGAATCTCCTCGGGGACAGGTGAGCCCATGGCAGTATATGCCTTTGAAATGGCCTGAACCATTGAACAGGTGATGGAAGCCTGAGAGCCGAGGGAGGAGCCCCCAAAAATCACATAAAATGTCTTGGACTTCCTGAAGGATTTTGTCTGAGAGAGATAAAACCTAAGGACCCCCTTGACGTCCAAGGAATGCAAGGCTGTCTCTGCCTCTGACTGCGGATACGGGAAGAACACCGGCAGGCAGATCTCTTGAGTCGGATGGAATGGAGAGACCAAGTGGGGCAAGAAGTTTGGGTGAGTGCATAAGATGACCTTGTGAAACGTAGTGAAGGGCTCGCACGAGGACAGTGCCTACAGCTCACTAACCCTGAGCGCTGCGGTGAGAGCCACCAGTAAGACTGCCTTTAGTGTCACCAAGCGGATGTCCACAGAGGCCATTGGGTCAAAAGGCTTGCGCAGCAAAGCTGCAAGAACCACATTGAGGTCCCAGACCGGGTGCAGTCTATGCACTGGTGGAAAAAGCCTAGACAACCCCTTAAGGTGGACCTTAACCACTGGGTTGGCTGCAGAAAACACATGCTATGCAGAATTCTCATAAGCCCCCTTGGCCGCCAAATAAGTGCGGCACGTATCCACCTGAACTCCAGAACGAGACAGGTGTGCTGAAAAAGCCAGCGTGTCATCCAAAGGACAGGTGACAGAGTCCAGACCCTTGCCCAGTAGCAGAACCTAGTCCATTTACTCTTATACTGGGATCGAGTTGAGGGCCTCCTGGCCTGCTGAATGATGTCCCAGTTGTCATCCAAAAATGTACCATGCTGAAGCCTCAGCTGGTCAGGAACCAGGCCGCAAGAGCCAGCTTGGCCGGGTCCGGATGCTCCACTGCCCCACCCTGCTGCATCAGGAATCCCTGCTGGAGATTGGAAGGTGGACGGGACCCTGGGAGCACAACTGCAGCAGATCTGAAAACCAGGGTCTGGCCTGGGGGGCAATCAGGATGAGGATGCAACCCACCAAAGCCCAGAGCTTGTGGACAGTCTGTTGGAGCAGAGGGGTGGGCAGGTATGCATAACACCTGCGTCTGAGCCAACAGATCTGGAAGCAATCTCCCAGAGACCCCGACCCTGTCCTGCCCATGAAGCAAACTGGGGGCACTTGGAATTCAGAGGGGATGCAAACAAATCCGTGGGCCTCATTACGAGTCCGGCGGTAACCGTGGCGGTAAAACCGCCTGGTTACCGCCGGACTCGTATTACCATTCCCCCTCTGTGTCTCCCGGAAATACCAGGGCATTACGACCCTGGTGTCCCGGGAATTCCGGAGGCGGAATTCGGTTAATCCCCATTCCCATTGAGTCATATAGGACTATAGGACTCAATGGGAATGGGGAAGTGGAAACAACGGCACCATCTCGTGATGGTGCTGGTGTTTCCACGTCCGCCTGCAGACGGGCGGTGTTAAACCCGCCAGATCAGACCTGGTGGGAACATCACCGCCCGCCTGCAGGAGTCGGGATCGGGCGGTCCGGAATTAACAGTGGCGGCGGGTTTACCGCCACTGTTATTTCCGGACCGCCCGACCTGTAATGAGGTCCCATGTCTGCGAACCTCCAATGCTGGAACAGGAGCAACAAGGAGTCTGTGTGCAACTCCAACTCGTAGGTGTTGAACCCTGTTAGGGAGAATTCTCTGTTTAGGCTGAATTTCCTAACCTAGTGAGTCCCCCAGCAGCTTTGCTGGATTTTTGGGGTTTATTTTTTTTCTCCTGCCAAGAGTGAGACTCTTTTACCCTCACTCTTGGACATGATTTGAGTGTATCTCTTTGATTCTATATGTGTTTAATGGGCTATGGGGTCTTTCACTCCATAGGGCTTCATGTGTTTTTGTGATGTGTGTTACACAGCACCCTCAGTGCAGTAACACAGGGGTGTCATAGTGACCCCCAGTATAGACTCCATACCCTGGGACTGACTACTGTCTCCCAGGGCATGTAAAGTCACCATTGACTTTACTAGTCTCAAATTCTGAACAGAACCAGTACAAACCATCATATTGTGGACGTACTGGCCGGGGCAATTCGATTACCCCGGGGTCTGTTAGTTGAGGGGGCATGTCTCCATCCCCCCTGATCAAGTTTTGGCTGGTGGCAGTGGATACTACTTTTTATATTCAACCGCGAATATATCCCTATGGGATTTCCCATTGTTCGAGGCTACCAACTTTAATTATTTAATTCCTATAGCCTCGAACATACCGGCGGTTTATTTATTTAATATTAATTCTCCGGTTGGTATTTTTTGCCAGAACTCGGTTCTAAAATGGGGTTTGTGTTCGCTTCTGTGACTCCAACCCAAGTTGAGCCCTTTGTTCCACTTTTTGGCGGGCTTCTCCACAGAAGCCCTCCAAAGTGGTGCCACTCTGTCTGGGGTTCTTAGGAGGGGTGGAGGGGGATTTAGGCACCCTGGACTGAGTTGCCTAGGCAACTCAAGTCGCACTCTGTCCTGATTGGCCCAAGTGGTGAGCCGGCCGGCTCACCACTTAGCATGTTTGAGTGACAGCTAGGCTGAGTGAATGGGGGTTTTCTGCATAAAAGCAGGGCTTTGGGGACAGGAACTTCAGAAGTCACCACATGGCCTAAGAATCCGACGAGGGAGAAGCTGAGCCGACCTGCTACGACGACACCACCGGTGGAGCCCTGCTGAACCGTCTCACCACTTTTCCCAACGACAGAGGAGATCTCCAACCCAGAGAGTCTTCTTCCTTTGACTGGTGGGGATAACCAGTCTGATTCCTTTTTCGCTTCCTGGACCATCTCGTGGCTGCCTTGCCTGTGCCAAGCACCCCGGCAACCGGGATACCACGTTTTACCACTACCGCGAATCAAAGGGCAGTACCTTTAACCGGAAAACTCTGCGGCTGGTTTCTTCCCTGGCAGTGCAACGACCTTCATCGTTCCTCCACGTCGAGATCTTCTCTCCTCTGGACGACGCCGCGACTTGCACCCGCTGCCAGGAACAACTGTTCCCGCTGGAGGATCCTTTCCACATAAGGTACCGTGTTCCGCCTGGATTCCCTTGCAACCGACTGTACGGGGTAGATTTAGCCCCCGGCTTTCGACCCTGGGTTAGCCTGGGACACCCTGGCTAAACATTTCTGAGCCTAACTAAAACCTTTCCGAACTACCTGCAAGACTTTTTAAGCCTGTTGTCATTGTGTGATCTTGGGTGCATTTGTGCCCTGCTCTCTCCAAGAGTGGGCCCGGCCTATGGACTTTGGCTCACAAGTAACGTTTGACTTTCCTGCCTTGCTTAAGAGTTCCTAAGTATTAGTGTGGTGTATTTTCCTACATTCTGCCTTTTTCCCTCCCTTTTTCGTTAACTTATTGGAGTGCCATCTATAGTTAAGCGCTCACCTCTGTTTGGAAATAAGTGGTGTTAACTAAGACTTGTCTGATAAGGAATAAGGAGTGTATATATAATAATAGTAATTGTGTTTAGAGTGATTTACAATAATAGTGCTGGAGTGTTTCAATAAGTGTTTTTTTAAATAAATAATTATATACCTTGTTACCAAAGCTCTGGTCAGTGTTTGCTTGTGCTATTGTATCTGAGTGCCTATTGTGTATACTTTGCATACTGACTAACTCTTCTTGAGGGAAGTCTGACTGCTCAGCCACAGCTACCAGGTAAATCTGGGTGGTACAGACTGCTACCAAGTGGGTTTACTGCCAACACCTGTAGTCTTAAATCTTTTGCAGTGGTCCCCAAAGGAACTGCACATGTTTTTGCCTAACAAACCCCAAGCGGCTCAGCTGATCTGCTTCTGCATTACTGTCCCCTGGTAGGTGGACTGCCGAAATCCAAATCCCATCCTTCAGGGCCCATTCCCAGATCGATAGCGCCTCCATGCAATGGAGGGGGGGGAGCAGATGCCACCCTGCTTGTTCAGATAAATTATCAAAGTAGAATTGTCTGTCCTTACCAGAAGCGACCTGTCCCTAATGAGGGGCAAAAACACCTTGAGGGCCAGGCACACAGCCCTGTGCTCGAGCTGATTGATATGCAGGAGGGCTTCTGTCCTGGACCATGCACCATGAATTGCATAGACCTCCAGAGTAACCCCCAGCCCAAAAGGGGGGAGTCAGTCGTCACCACCAGGGTAGGCTCCAGTAGGGTGAGGGGGGCTTCCACTGAAACATTGCCATCCATCAGCCGGCAGCAAAGAACGGGCAGTGGGAGCGGTGGTATTGGGACCCTGTCTGATTGAGGCCCCATCTCCTGATCCCAATTGGCTGCCAGGTGGAGCTGGAGGCGCCTCATCTTGAGGCGAGCGTGCTGTACAGTGAGCACGCGGGATGCCATCAGGCCCAGAATGTGCTGGAACCACCATGCCGAGGTGGACGTGTTGGCCAGAAACTGAGTGCCCCATCGCCTTGCGGAGGGACAGAAGCCTCTTGGGCCTAAGAAACACCCGCTGAATGGTAGTGTTCCAACGAAGACCTAGGAAGACCAGTTGCTGAGATGGGCACAACTGCGACTTCCTCTGGTTAATGGAGAACACCAGCTGATGAAGAATATCCGCAATCTCTGGCAGGACTACACCAATCCTTCGGGTGACCCTGCCCTCACCAGCCAGTCATCCAAATAAGGGTACAGATGATGGCCCCCCCAAGCCGAGAAGGCTCACCACTGCGTTCATCAACTTCGTGAAGACACTAGTGGCGGGTTCAAGCCAAAGGGCAGCACCTTGCACTGAAAGTGGTAAGACAATCGTGAACCGTAGAAACCTCTGATGTGGTTGGTAGATGGGAACATGCAGGTAGGCATCCTTGAGGTCCAGGGAATACATCCAGTCCCCTGCACACAGAGACTCGACTATGTGCACGGGAGTAATCATCTTGAAACTTTCCAGCGGTAAATACGGATTTAGAAATGAGAGGTCCAGGACAACCTTCAGACCAGACTGGTTGTTCTTGGGTACCGCAAAAATCCTGGAATAGTAACCTGTCTAGAAAAGGAATCAGTTCTATTGCCTGCATCTACAAGAGCAAAAGGACCTCCCATAAAAGAGCAGAGGACTCGATCTGATGAAGAGGAGGAGAGGATGACAGAGGCAAAGGAAGAGGAAGACTGAAGCCCATGGAGACTACAGATGGGATCCACAGGCAAGCTGTGTTGCCCGGCCTTGACATCACTGCTTCTTGGCGTCAGAGGCAGGGGTAGAGGAGGGGGGAGCAGAAAAACCAGCGCAACGTCCTCTGCTGCTTCCTCCTGTTGTCGCTGGGTGACCTTTCAGGCCTTCGTGTACTGCAGTCCCTGAGTCCTGGAAGCTGGAGAAGGCACGTGGCTTGAACTCGGTCCTGCCCTGGGACTGAGGGAAGGATTACTGACCCAGTTTTGTCAGGATGGCCAAGGACTTAGCAGATTGACTGGAGGTTTTCTTCTTTGTCAATGCGTCATTGGTTGATGAATGAAAAAGGTCCATGAAAACCTAGTGGCGTGCATCCACGCTGTCCTTCTCATCTCAACACCAAGGCACAGCCCTCTGCGCAGCCCTCTGCTGGCTGTGTCGATGTGGGAGATAGAAGACTCATGAGGTCCTGCACAATGGCCCGGCCATCTGCCAGCCGGCCTTGAAGGACGCTTGCTTGTCTCAAGGGAGGTCGGCCAGAAATTCCCTGAGCTCCTGGTTAACCGCATCCAGGAGGTCATCTGTGATGGCCTACCGCAGATGCAGTCCTGAGATGGAATAACAGTGCTTTCCCAAAGACTCCAGGACTTTGTCCTTCTTGGAGAGGCAACTGCAGGTGGCTCCTGTGAAGAAAGACAACAAAGACAATGGTTTAGAATACAAAGAAGGCGCAGCCACCCCTAAGGAATGTGGCTGTGGGTGGCACTGAAAACGGCAGCACTGGACGAACCGGGAGGGGGAGTACTAAGAGGAAGGGGCTGGGGCAGCACCACCTGCAGGATTACCTACTTCACAATGTCCTTCAGGAGCCCCTCCAACAGAGGAGAACTCATGAGGACGAGGAAGCGATCCAAGACGTGGTCCTCGCAAGCAACCGGGTGCCTAGGGGCACAGCCCTCTGAGGCGCTGGGGCTCTGCTCCTGGTCAAAGCACTGAGGCACTTGGTGGGTGTAGCTGTAAGGCAATGATGGGTAGATGTATCCCTGAGGAAATCAGCAGCCTGCACCGTAAGATCTGCTGCTGCTTCCAGAGGCAAGGGGGCTGGGATCATCTTGCAAAGTCCATTCAATGGGCAAAAGCACTAGCAGGCCCTGAGCTGTATCCAAGATGGCTGCCACATGCTTCTCCACCATTTTGAAGCCTTGCGCCACGCCCTGGGCTGGAGAGCACGGCGGCCATGAGCTAAGAGAGGCCTCAGACACGGGAGGATACAGCTTGGGCCTTGTACCTGAAGCAGAGGCATCGACCTCAGAGGTCTCTCTGGTAGGCTCTGAGCCCTCAGCCGGACAGCCGGTAGTCATAGAGCCCTGAATCATGACTTCAGAGTTAGCTCTGGTAGGCTGGATGCCCTCGGCACCTGTGCCGGTAGCCATGTTGGATCGTGCAGAGGACACACTCTTGGGGGTGGCACTCGATGATCCCTTACCCCTGGGGTAGAAGAGGACGAACTTGATTGCCCTTCCAAGGACAGCCAGGTGAGGCCCCTGAGCCCCTCAGCTTGGGAGCCGGTAGCCACAATGGCCTCAGGTATGCCCCCGGGGCGCCCGGAAGATCCTCTGGCCCCCTGGGCTTGGGAGACGGTAGCCTTAGAGGCCTTGGGCCAGCCAGAACCTGAATTCGAGGAACTCCAATCCGTGGGAACCCCGGGGAAGCAGTCGCCACGCTGTGTAGCCGTGATGAACAGAGGTCCTACCTTGTCTTGACGAGCGGCCCAGGAGACAAAGTCCTTTAGGTGGGGAGGAGGAGAAGTGTGGAAGATCTCCCTCCACTGCGACAATCAAGACAGAGTGCATGGGGGTGCGAGACCGGGAATGAGCGGTCGCATGAGGCACATCTCATAAATCCTCCTGTGGCCGAAAAGCGCCAGGGAGGTGAGGCATCGAAAGGGAAGTTAAGTAATATTGGAAAATCTAAACGGGGAGCAAGCAGAAAGTTAAAAAAGTCTCTGCGCTAGCTGGCAGGTCTGACACCGTCCGTGCGGAAAAAGGGACTGAGGAGAGGCGCCGGAGGGGCGTTCCCATGCCCGATGCTGCGCCCCTGCCTGCTATACTAAATTTAAATAGGAAGCTGCATTTTTCTCTGCCAAAGGTTCCGGAACCGTTGCCATGTTGGGGGACGCCTACAAGGATGGAGGAAAGGGGCCAGGACGTATGAGTATGGTCTGTGGAGAAACCCACTGGAGAAGTGCCCGCCTGGTGAAGTGGTGGTGAGCAGATCAGAGATAAAGCTTGTTGCGGGAGACCCGGCAGGGACCCTGGACCTTCGGAAGCCAGCGCCATCTAAGGCTCTGAGGGGCACCCGTGGATTATCTACCTGATGGGGTTGGTGGCGGAGGATAGATCTTTGGCCCACCTGCTGGTGTGTGGTGGCTGGCGGCGGGGGACCCGGCTGGGCCCCCTCGCGATTTTGAGTGCAGGAGCAGTGATCGAAGGGGGGTCTCGGGGGAGGTAGGTGGTGTTGTGATCTTGATAGCTTCCCTGTATTGTCACAATCAGGGTCAAATGGGCTTCCTTGGGGGGAGTTGCGCAAATGGCCAAGGGATAGGGCGTGACTTCAAGGTGCTCCTGCTCATCCTTTAATGATCCTGAGCTTAGATGCATTCCTGGGAGTTCCGGAATTGACACTACTGAAGCATGAATGCACATAGCATAGTGCGATCGTAACTCTAGTGAAAATCACAGCACGGATGGTGATATATATGTTGGAGAAGTTTACAGAATCTTAGAAGAGGAACAACCAAAATGGCGGATGTCGGAGAACAAAGGAACAAGCTGTGGAACAGCTGCAACGCAGGAATGAGAGCTGCGCTGTAGAACACAAGGCAGACCCGGACCGGCGTATGAAGAGAGATCGGGCAGAGCAGGAATAAACACGAGCACAAGAGTCCCCTGTTGCCATGGTGCAGATGACCAGCTGAACGCGGATGGGCAGCGTTGTGTGTGCTGGAGACCCTGGGGAAAATCTAACTGCACCGGAAGGTCTTTGCATTACGAAGAATGAAGCAGAGCAGTGACTGGGGAGGCTCGCAACATCACAGGGCCACCCGAGAGGAAACAAGACTGCAGAAGCGAATGTACGGTCCCCAGCAATCAGATCATATGCCACAGACAGAGACCCGAACATTCTATCATGCGTGAGACATCCGTTCCTGTTAGCCTCTGCCCAGTGCAAATTTGTCTCCCCACGGAAGAGCCTGGCCAGCTGAGCAACGAAGATTGCAACAGAAGCGGCACGAAGAGTTACAGTTGCAGGCAAGCAAACGTAGAATGCCCTTTGAAGAGTGAAACTGACGGGAGTACAAGTAGGAATGCCCGCATATGGCAAAGGAGGAACTATTATATAACACGGCTGGCTCACTGCAAGAACGGCAGCTAGAGAAGCTGATGTGACACTGGAGGCTCACTGAGGGGCATGGTCACTGGAATGCTAATGCAGTCTGTGGGTGGAATAAACAAAAGCTGATCACAGTACGTGGCAGTATAGGATCTGTGGCAACTGGCAAAGCTGTTATAAAAGACATTGGAACTATGGCTGCTAGAGACCTGGCCCAAAGTGCGTGTGCCGGCAAGAGAGCTGTAGCACGTGATAAACCACTGCCTGAGGAACGTGCAATTGGTTCAATGAAGTGACAACCGCATTAATGAGCACGAGGTAAAACCAGCGAGCGACAACTTTCCGGGGTGCTTGCAGACACAGATACTCTGGAGTTGCAGAGCGGGCCCTCGACATGGAGGAAGGCAAACAGGCGACTTCCAAAGACCCGAGGCGGTAAAGAGAGGACATACTAAGCACAGACCCGTCAGAGCCAAGACAAGGGTGCTCGCCTAAGACATTGCCAAGCGGGAGGGGAGAGACCTGGTATAACCACAATATTGAAACGCCCACAACACGGAAGACCACACACTAACCCTCCCTGGGACTTTGAACGGTCTCCAGCAAAACTTGAACACCTCATGAGCCGAGGTAGGAAGAGAGGTCGAGGAGTTAAGGCCTGAGTGAAAGCTACCAACCATCCCGAACACCATATAGGCCAGGAGTGGACGGAGGTTAACAAGGAGGGGTTTGTTCTGCCGTATAACATGTTTAGGAGCGGGACTACTTCTTAATTCTGGTAGGCCCAAGTCATTTCTATTGTGTCCAGGGAAATACAAAAACACTGTAAATGTGAAGATGTACACACAGTTGTTCAGACAGAAATAGGTATTGTATATACAGCTTGTAAGTTTATTTTGCTGCTGGGTGCATTTAGTAAATCATGCATCCATATTGTTGAAACCGGACTGTTTTTACTGAGAGTCAACAGAAATGCAAAACAAATTTTTCATTCAGAGATACTTGGTATGCAGGAGGTATATACCATTATACACCATTATAATGGCCAGATTAATTGGCAGAATGCAATGAAACAAAAGAACAAAGTAACCATCACCATTAGTGACATGTGATTATCGTGTGTTCAGATGCGAGACAACCCAAAACAAACACATTAAATGGGAAATTCTTGGTTGTCTGTAGCCAGGCTTGCGGGTGACCTAACACGTGGTCGACGTCTGGATTTAGATCCAAAGATTTTAGGGACCAGAAGAGGTGTGCAAGTATTGGTCCTAAAAGACGTTTCGGCTGGTAGCCTTCATCTTGGGCCTGGAATAGGTCTCCCTATAATGAAGATTTGGGGACACTATTAATGTCTGAATCAAGGGGTAAAAACGAATGCTTGTACTAAAAACACACAATATATTCCGAGAATATGGTACACCACAATAAAATCGAGAGCTAGGGAGAGACAGAACTGACCTTGGGGGCTGCGGTACTGCGGGATTCTGTGGATTGTTTTGTGCCACCCAAGACAATTAGGGTGCAGAGCTGGGTGGACTTCTGGGCGTTAATAGCAGGCTGTAAAACGCTGCAGGAGTCAGAAAAAGATGTAGGAATCACAAACATGAAGTGCAGAAAAATACGAGTTGTGGTAGCTTGGGAACGTGAGGTTGGGGAGCGCTCACCTTATTGGGTGATTTATTTGTCCAGATAGATGCTGGAAATTCCTAGGACGCTGGTAAGTAAGCCACGGTCTGTAAAGGTCTGACTTCCATGTGATTATTGCCGAGTAGGGGCCTGTTTCGATGTCAGGTCTGTATTAGTAAAAAAAAAAAAAAAAAAAAAAAAAAAAAGGAAAAGAAAGGGAGTGAGAGGTCCCGGTAAGTTGAATAAGTGAAGTATTACAGAAGAAACGGGAGGTTCTTGTTACCTTTGGTCCGATTCTAAGTGTGCTGCAGTCTGGCGAGTGGCTTCGCGTGGGCAGCTTGCGAGCGGAGCGTCTCATTCGCTCGGGGAAGCTCTTAGCAATAAGTGGAAGAGAGGCCGTGCTGTGTACAGCGGTGCTCGGTGCGCATGCGCGCCTCGAATAGTGTTCAGCAGTTGCGCATGCCCGCGCCTGAACTTTTGTAACGTTAATGAGTGAGCCTGTCAAAGGTGGAGATGCTAGTCGTTGGCGCATGCGTGCCAAGGACATTCGGTGCACATCGCTTTATGTGCTCGAACGGGACTAAATCCTTGTGGTTACTGTGAATGGCAGTGAAGTATGGGGACATTTATGTACAACATATAGTAAAGTGAGGCAAGTTGCCACCATTTGTGGTCTCATCAGGAGAGGAGGAGAGTTCGTCAGGAGTCATAAAAAGGAAAGTGGGACATAAATTGATGTGTTTATCTGCTGAAATGTGTGGGATCCATCTCATTAAGGCCATTGGTGGTACTTTTGAGTTTAAATATCCACCATGCTTCTTTGTGGTTAAGCGAGTTAGTCACATTATTTGTGTTTGGAACTGTGTCTGCTATCCACCACAGGATATCGTCCGGACCATGATGGTTTTCAATAAAGTGTTCTACCATTGGGGCAGAAGCAGACTTACATCGGATACGAGATCTATGTTCGCCAATCCTTTTGTTGATTTGTCGAGTAGTTTGCCCCACGTACCGAAGCCCACAAGGACATTCAATAATGTAAACTACATTAGCTGTTTTGCAGTTTGTGAACTGTCTGAGTTGCCAGTCTATTTCACCTATTTTAGATCCCTCATGTGCCATAAAACATAAAATCCAGGAAACTACTAGATTTGCATTAGAGCAAGAGTGGATTACAGAAAGGGAAGAAATTTTCCTCAACACTTCTGAAAATAGAACACCAGCATTTTATGCTCTTCCAAAACTTCACAAAGACAACACAAATCCTCCGGGCAGGCCGATAGTGTCTGGTTGTGGTTCAATCCTTGAACCTATCTGCAAATTCATAGACCACTTCCTGAAGCCCCTGAGCCAACAAACTCCGACGTATCTAAGAGATACTATGTCGACTATCTCGAAATTTGAAGAACGTCAATTTAACAGTGAACAAGAAATCCTAGTAACCATGGATGTGGTTAGCCTCTACACTAACATTCCACAAGAAGCGGCTATAGAGTGCATTCGTCACCACCTAACCCACTTCATGACTCAGAGAAGAGTTCCAACCAACTTTATAGTGGAACTGCTAGAAATTGCACTAACCAACAATTTCTTCACCTTTGATGATGACTACTATCTCCAAACAAGTGGGACAGCAATGGGAGCCGCCTTTGCCCCGAGTTTGGCGATAATCTTCATGGCAGAATTTGAAAAACAACACGTCATTAACACTTCTAACCCTTTCCAAGATCAAATCTCTTCATGGTATAGATATATTGATGATGTCATCTTAATATGGAATGGGAATGAACATAGTCTTACCTCATTCTTTGAATGGATTAACACACAGACCCAAGAAATCAAATTCACCATGAAGAAGAGTAATACCGCCATCGATTTTCTGGATCTTACCATCCTAGTGAAAAATGGCAAACTGCAATGTGATCTTTTTACAAAAGAGACGGAGAGGAATACTCTACTTCACTATAGTAGCCACCATCCAAGAAATCTAAGGGATAACCTCCCATATGGACAATTCTTAAGGCTAAGACGCAACTGCACTGAGATGGAAAAATTTCAAGAACATGCCACCAAGCTACAAAGTAAACTTCAAGAAAGAGGATACCCCAAAAAACTTGTAAAACGGACCATAAAAAGAGCAAAATACACACCAAGAGAAAGCCTGCTAACACCCAGAGCCAAAATTCTAGAGCAAGAGAATACCCTCACGTTCATCTCTACGTTTGGCCCTGACACAACTAAAATCAAAGGTTTACTGAAAAAATTTTGGCCTCTAGTGCAATTGAGCTTGCCTGAAGAAAAAACTCCACGAATGGCGCTTAAAAGATCCAAGAACTTAAAAGATATACTTTCTCATGCCAGACTAGAAAAGAAGCCACAAAGATCCACGCTCTGGAACATGCGGGAAATAAGGGGGCACCACCCGTGTGGTACTTGCACTGTCTGCCGTTTCACCAAGAAAATGTCCTCATTTAAAATAGGTGAAATAGACTGGCAACTCAGACAGTTCACAAACTGCAAAACAGCTAATGTAGTTTACATTATTGAATGTCCTTGTGGGCTTCGGTACGTGGGGCAAACTACTCGACAAATCAACAAAAGGATTGGCGAACATAGATCTCGTATCCGATGTAAGTCTGCTTCTGCCCCAATGGTAGAACACTTTATTGAAAACCATCATGGTCCGGACGATATCCTGTGGTGGATAGCAGACACAGTTCCAAACACAAATAATGTGACTAACTCGCTTAACCACAAAGAAGCATGGTGGATATTTAAACTCAAAAGTACCACCAATGGCCTTAATGAGATGGATCCCACACATTTCAGCAGATAAACACATCAATTTATGTCCCACTTTCCTTTTTATGACTCCTGACGAACTCTCCTCCTCTCCTGATGAGACCACAAATGGTGGCAACTTGCCTCACTTTACTATATGTTGTACATAAATGTCCCCATACTTCACTGCCATTCACAGTAACCACAAGGATTTAGTCCCGTTCGAGCACATAAAGCGATGTGCACCGAATGTCCTTGGCACGCATGCGCCAACGACTAGCATCTCCACCTTTGACAGGCTCACTCATTAACGTTACAAAAGTTCAGGCGCGGGCATGCGCAACTGCTGAACACTATTCGAGGCGCGCATGCGCACCGAGCACCGCTGTACACAGCACGGCCTCTCTTCCACTTATTGCTAAGAGCTTCCCCGAGCGAATGAGACGCTCCGCTCGCAAGCTGCCCACGCGAAGCCACTCGCCAGACTGCAGCACACTTAGAATCGGACCAAAGGTAACAAGAACCTCCCGTTTCTTCTGTAATACTTCACTTATTCAACTTACCGGGACCTCTCACTCCCTTTCTTTTCCTTTTTTTTTTTTTTTTTTTTTTACTAATACAGACCTGACATCGAAACAGGCCCCTACTCGGCAATAATCACATGGAAGTCAGACCTTTACAGACCGTGGCTTACTTACCAGCGTCCTAGGAATTTCCAGCATCTATCTGGACAAATAAATCACCCAATAAGGTGAGCGCTCCCCAACCTCACGTTCCCAAGCTACCACAACTCGTATTTTTCTGCACTTCATGTTTGTGATTCCTACATCTTTTTCTGACTCCTGCAGCGTTTTACAGCCTGCTATTAACGCCCAGAAGTCCACCCAGCTCTGCACCCTAATTGTCTTGGGTGGCACAAAACAATCCACAGAATCCCGCAGTACCGCAGCCCCCAAGGTCAGTTCTGTCTCTCCCTAGCTCTCGATTTTATTGTGGTGTACCATATTCTCGGAATATATTGTGTGTTTTTAGTACAAGCATTCGTTTTTACCCCTTGATTCAGACATTAATAGTGTCCCCAAATCTTCATTATAGGGAGACCTATTCCAGGCCCAAGATGAAGGCTACCAGCCGAAACGTCTTTTAGGACCAATACTTGCACACCTCTTCTGGTCCCTAAAATCTTTGGATCTAAATCCAGACGTCGACCACGTGTTAGGTCACCCGCAAGCCTGGCTACAGACAACCAAGAATTTCCCATTTAATGTGTTTGTTTTGGGTTGTCTCGCATCTGAACACACGATAATCACATGTCACTAATGGTGATGGTTACTTTGTTCTTTTGTTTCATTGCATTCTGCCAATTAATCTGGCCATTATAATGGTGTATAATGGTATATACCTCCTGCATACCAAGTATCTCTGAATGAAAAATTTGTTTTGCATTTCTGTTGACTCTCAGTAAAAACAGTCCGGTTTCAACAATATGGATGCATGATTTACTAAATGCACCCAGCAGCAAAATAAACTTACAAGCTGTATATACAATACCTATTTCTGTCTGAACAACTGTGTGTACATCTTCACATTTACAGTGTTTTTGTATTTCCCTGGACACAATAGAAATGACTTGGGCCTACCAGAATTAAGAAGTAGTCCCGCTCCTAAACATGTTATACGGCAGAACAAACCCCTCCTTGTTAACCAAGTTCTACTAGCCCAGTGTTCTGTCGGTGATGGGCTATCCCTCCAGTTACCAGGAGTGGACGGAGGGCTGGAAATACTAGCCCCGGCAACGGTGAACAGACACGGGGTGGTGTCAAGATGGCGCCCAAGGTACCCAAAAGAAAAGGGAAACAACTCAATCATCCGAAGGAGCCAGAAACAAGGAGAGGAACCTACAAACAGACACTGCACTAGAGCGGAACGATCACCAAATCCTTGGTGCAATTGTGCACCTGAAAATTGCATGGGAAACCAAATTTGAAGCAGCTATGAGCGAAATAAGAACATTGGATCTTAAAATAGGGGCAGTACAAGAGGACATCAATCTATTAAGGCAAGATGTAAAGAAAATAGCGGAACGCACAGGCGAACTGGAGAAGGAAGCACACGCAAATACAGCTACCGGCGCAGCACACACCTCGGAGATCCACATACTGCAGCAACAAGTGAGTAACTTGGAAAACAGAGCAGAGGAGTCAGAAGGGCGGGCCCGAAGAAACAACATACGTATTGAAGTGGTCCCCGGAGGAGAAGAAGGACCTCACCCCACTGGCTATATAGTATCCATGCTATTGCAAGAAATAGAGGGAGGGGCACTCACCCAAGGATTTGTGGTGGAGAGAGCACACAGGGCTCTGATGAGGAAACCTCCACCTGGAGTACTTCTGAGGCCGATAATAGCCAGAATCCTGAAATGCCGAGACAGGGAGAAGATTCTGGAGTTCTTCCGAAAAGGAGGTACGATACAGAGGGCTTCCGCATACATCACAGCATACCCAGACTATACTCTACTGATGCAGAGGAAGAGGCTGAACTATGGAACAGTGAAGAAGAGGTTGCATGCGGCGGGCTTCAAGTACATGTTAATGTACCCAGCGAAGCTAAAAGTGTTCCACAGAAATAGGGCTTTGTTTTTTGACACCCTGGAGGATGTGACAGAGTGGCTGGATGCGCAGAACTGCCTCGCCGGGACAGACACACAGAAGGAGGACAGCACAGAGAAGTGATATGGAGGCTCCAGAGGCTGAGGTGCTGTATGACTGAGACACTGCGACTAGAATATAGTATGATGCACACAGACTGGGAAATAGCCAGGCATTGGACAAAAATGTAATTTCACGTAATATGCGGAGGCTAATATGCAGGAGCCACAGAGGTTTCACCATTACCCCCCAGTAGTCAGTTTAGATAGGTAACCTCCTGCTGGGTTCCTGAGGTCGACAACCCGGGCCAGGAATAAATGCAGGATCGCCTGAGATGGGAAGGGCGGTGGTTGGAGGGGAGTTAAGGGAGTTGTGGTGTTGTTGGGTAGGGGTAGTCTAGTTGGGGAGATTAGAGGGGCCAGCTGGGGGGCTTATTTTGAAATTGGACAGGGAACAAGCTCACATCCACGCCAAGCAAAATCGGAGAGAAGGACAAGGAGGGAGGGAAAAGGGATAAGATATGGATGATAATGGGAGACCTTAGAATAGTAACCTGGAATGTCAGAGGCCTCAACAGCTACCTGAAGAGAAATAAGGCAATGATGTACCTGAGAAGGCAAAAAGTGGATATAGCCTTATTGCAGGAAACCCACCTCACTAAAGAGAAACAAGAGGTGGTAAAGAAAAAGGGGAGAGGGACCACCATAGGAGCAACGTACTCGGCATATGCCAGAGGGGTAATCATTTGGGTGGCGCCACATGTGCCCTTCCAGATGCTGAAGGCCTCAGTGGAGCCGGACGGGAGGATGGTAGTGATGCGAGGGCTGTTAGAGAACAGAGAACTGTGCATCATAAACACATACGCCTCTAACCAAGACACAGTGGCCTATTTCAGGACGCTTACAGTAAAATCAGTCCCCACATAGGAGGTGCGGTTGTATGGGGTGGGGACTTCAATTGTACGCTAGACCCCAAAATGGACAGGTCAGATACAAAATTAGATAAACCCACCCCCGCAGCGAAAACGCTACAAGCCTTGCTGAGAGACTTCGGGCTGGAGGACATATGGAGGCAGCAACACCTGAACGACAGGCACTACTCACACTATGCCGCCCCACACAACTTGTACACGAGACTGGACTACATGTTCGCCACTCCTGGACTTGTTGGGGAAATGACGGGTTCAGAATACAAGGCAAGAATATTATCGGACCACTCCCCTCTGGTCCTGGCGTGGCGACATCAGCCCCCCCAGAGCCAGGATCCCAACATGGAGGCTTAGGGCCAAGGCATTGAAGGATACTGCATTCCGAGAGGACCTAAGGAAGGGGATAATTGGGTATTTCGAAAATAACACAGGAAGCATGGAGTCAGAGGGAACCCTGTGGAGGGCCTTTAAGGTGGTAGTGCGAGGGGCTGCCATATCTAAATCTAGAGGGCTCCAAGGGGGTATAGAGCGAGAGTTACAAGAGACAGAAAAGAAACTAGAAGTAATCATGAAAAGAGGGGGCACCTCACAGGAAGACGCCGAACAGGTGAGCCAACTACAACAGGCTTGTGGTGGGCTCTGGGAGAGGCTATGTAATCTTAATTAGAAAAAATACATTGAAAGGCAACATGCAGGGGGGGACAAACCGGGGAGGCTGCTTGATTGGCTATACAAGAATGAGACACCAAGATCAGCAATTAGGGAGCTAACGGGAGAAGAGGGCCAAGTCTAGGCCACCCAGGATAGAGTGAATGAGGGATTCCTTAGATTCTACAAACGCTTATATGAAGATGCAGGGGAGACTGCAGAGCGGGAGACTCAGGAGACACTTGAGGACATAGGATTACCTAAATTGAATGAGGAAGACAGGGAGAACCTGGATGCCCCAATCACAATAGAGGAATTAGAGACAGTGGTAAAACTTCTGCCCAAGAGCAAAGCCCCGTGGACAGACGGGCTCCCCAGTGATTTCTATAAAACGTATAGACAAGAAATGCTCCCCCCGCTATTGGCAATACTAAACGAGGCCTTTGAGAAAGGGAGACTCCCGGATTCTCTGAGGGAGGCGGTAATTATTCCACTTCTCAAACCTGACAAGCCAAGCACAGAATGTCGGTCGTACAGACCCCTACCCATGCTAAACCAGGACAGTAAAATCCTCACGGCTGTGCTGGCGAACTGACTGAAGAGGGCAATAAACAAACTCATACACCCCGATCAAACTGGATACGCCCCAGGTAGAAGCATATCAGATAACCACAGGAGGCTCCGCCATATCATAGACCAGGCAGAGGGCGACCCAAGTGAAATAGCAATAGTCTCGCTAGATGCAGTGAAAGCCTTCGACTCCGTAAGGTGGCCTTGGATGATGGCGGCCTTGAGAGAATATGGGATGGGACTAGGGTATCTGCGGTGGGTGAAAATGGTGTATAGCTCTCCAACAGCCAGGGTCAAAACGGGAGCGATAATTTCAGATAAATGGCAACTTAGCAGAGGCACGAGACAGGGCTGCCCATGGTCCCCAATGCTGTATATCCTTGCACTAGAACCATTAGCGATTTGTCTGAGACAGCAGTACGAAGAAATAGGGGTCTACACTAAGGGGGGACCGCACTTGATATCACTGTATGCGGATGATATGCTGTTATACCTGCGGTACCCAGAGGAAAACTTGCAATAAATCTTGGAGGTGATGGAGCACTGCACGACTCTTTCGGGCATAGCGGTGAACCCCAAAAAATCATGCATGTTCCCCTGGGGAGGTACAAAGGAGTCCCACAGGAGAACTTACCCATCTTGCAGATAGCCTGGCAGGCCAGAACATTTAGATACCTGGGGATCAATATATAGCACACGATCGTAGACGAGCACAAATATAACACAGAGAGGGCAGTGGAAGGTATCAAGAACAGCATGGGGTTCTGGGCAAAGCTCCCCCTACCGATGGTGGGGAGGGCGCCCTTGCTCAAGATGGTGGTCCTGCCTAGGCTTCTACATTTCTTCGCAAATATCCCATACATGTTGCCCAAACGCTTTTTTTACTAAACTACAGAGCTTATGTAGAGGTTTCCTGTGGCACAACTCCAGAAACAGAGTAGCCCTATAGAAATTACAGAATACATACGACAGAGGAGGCATAAACCTGCCGAACTTTGAGATATACCACTTGGCAGGGCAGCTACAATATGTCGCCAGGTGGCTGTCGGAAGACGAGACAGCAGAATCTAGATTGCTAAGGAGGGAATGCGACCCTTATTTCCTAAAAGAACTGATAGTTGAAAACGACCAGGACGAGGAGTGAGAGGTCGGAAGAGGAGTGTAGAACGGGAAAAGATCGAGAAACGAAAATGGTGGAGAGCCAAGAACTCAGACAACCAAAGGGACCATGGAATTGGTTGAAAAAAACGTTAAACCCTCAACAGGATAAATAGCAACCACCAGGAGGTGGGCCCAGAAGCACACCACCTCCAACCTACTACCAAGCAACGATTCCTCCGAAACCGATCTCGATGGCCTCCTGGAATACGAGAGGCCACAGACATTTGACGAACCCTGAAAATCAAGATCTGGGGGCTTTCGACATCCTATGTCTCCAAGAGCACTGGCTAACAGAAAAACCATCTTTAGACGGCTTTGAGAAAGCCTTCTCTCCTGCCATAAAAGGCCCGCTGGGCCGTCCGTCTGCTGAACTCCTGCTAGCAATAAAGGCGGGGTCAGGAATTTCCATCATAAAAACGATATCCGAATCGTATGGTATACTGGCAGTTTCTACAACATGGGCCCAAGTCGACGAAAGGGAAAAGGAATGTGAAAAAGATAAATTAGCTTTGATAACAATATACTGGAACCCGGAAAAATCTACAACATCAGATTTTTGTAATCAAATAGCAGGAACAATTGACGACATTATTCTTGAAGATCCACAAACACACATAATAATCTGTGGAGATCTAAATGCTAACTGCAGCAATGAAAATGAAAATAGGGTGAAAAAGATAAAATCTTCAGGGGAACACAGAGGACAAGTATGGAAGAGGCTAATGAAATCGAGAAATCTCCACAATGTGGCCTCTCTGAAATCCTGGAATATAAATACTCCCACATAGGAAAGGGGGAATTCTAGCGCAAACATTGATTATTTTTTCATCTCCAGCAGTCTAGTGGCATGCATAGAAGACTACTCAGTGACAAAAACCCAAGAGAGTGACCACAATCTCTTGGCTATAAAGTGGAAAGCACTATGACCTGTAAACAGCCACTAAAACATCCAGATTGAGTTGAATAATCAAAAAAACCGAGTAAGTCTGACTGCGGCTAACATCGAGTCCATTACTAAAAAATACAAAACCACCATCCACGAGCAAGGGGAAAAGACCCAAAGGCCGGACTATCTTCCATTTCTACTCCAATACAGATCGAAGAAGTCAGCGAAAAGGCTAAAGGCAAAACAAAATAAACATATATTTGACAACCTGATCACAGAAAGAAAAAGATCCCTGAGAAAATTGAAAATAAAAATAAAAAAGGATAATTCACCTACAGCATGGAACAAATGGAAAGAAGAAAACTTAAAATACAAAGCCTGGATCCGAGGTCACAGATACGTAATGTATCAAAAAGATGCAGAGGACATGCTTCGCACGTTAAGCACCAAAAAAACCGGCGACTTCTGGGCACTTATCAAGAAACCAGATAAGAAGATGGACAATCAGATCGTAAATGCAGTGAGTGAAAATGAGTGGGTACATTCTTTTGGAAATTTGTTTATGGCACCGGAACATCTCCCACTGGTGGCCGAAGGACCAGCTATAACACCTTAGACGACATAAAAAGTGCAATTCTCGACTTAAAGAATTCCAGAGCCCCTGGTCCAGATGGGCTATGTAACATCGAGCTAAAACAAAATCCGGAAAAATGGGCTATTTTCATCAGCTCTATTTTCACTCAATGCAGACAGACAAGATCTATCCCGGCGTCTTGGGTCACTGCGGTGGGGTGCCGATTTTCAAGTGAGGGAATAGAGAAGAGCCGGGTAATTACAGACCCATTGCCCTATTGGATATAATAGGTAAAATTTTTGCAACTCTTCTCCTGCACCATTTCCAAATCTGGGCTAGAACCTCTCTGGCCTATGATTCTTTCCAAATGGGATTCCTAAAGAAAGGGAGCACGTCAGTCAACATCCTAGTCCTCAATCTCATAAAAGCCAAGGTAAAGCAAGGGTCTCCTACGGTGTTCCTTGCGTTTGTAGACTTATCACAGGCCTTTGATAAAGTGGACAGGCAGATGCTGTGGAGCAAACCTAAAAAATGGAACTGCCCAATGGAAATATTAGACCCTGTGATGGCCCTGCACACCAATACGACACTAAGAGTACGTTTAAACAACCAAGGCCTTCTGTCTAAAGAGATAACAGCGGAGAGAGGAGTCAAACAGGGCTGCCCTCTGGCCCCGGCACTATTTATTGCCTTTTTTGGGAGATATAAAAGACTCAGAAACACCAGCTAAAGCGTTCCCTCCCAAATTGGGTAAGGTAAATATATCGCGCCTTCTCTACGCAGACGATTTGATATTATTAGATCAAACCCAAATTGTCTTACAACGCCAACTTACAAGTCTGGCGCAATACATGGAGCAAAACAATCTGAAAATAAATAAAACAAAAACGAAAATAGTGATCTTGGGGAAAAGTGCCAAGATGACCCATCCAGGGTACAAATGGGTGTTGGACAAATCTGAAATCGAAGTGGTCCATAGTTTCAAATATCTAGGAGTTCAGATAGGCCACTCAGCAAAAGAAGCATCTATGCAGACCATCCTTTGGGGAAAAGCAAAAAATCTTGCTGTTCAAATGAAAGTCATCGACAGAAAATATGGCAAATTTTCATTAAGTCCGGTGATAGCATTCTACAAAGGGAAAATTGTCCCAACACTGACTTATGGCATGGGGGCAACACTGAGCATGCCAAACGACATCTGGCGGAAGCTAGAGAGTTATGTCTGGAAGACGGTCCTAGGACTCCCAAACTCAGTTTCAATGGATCTCATCAGAAGAGAGCTTGGACTACTCTCTCTGGAAGCGACAGTGACCCAAAGCGCAATGCAACTTTTCAGGAATACTCTAGTGGCAGATAGTCCACCCATATACAAGATCATAGCAGCAGAAATAACAAATCGCCACTTAATCATTCTCAACAAATGGACAGATAGGCTCAAAGAAAAGCTTTCTGAGATTGCATGCACAGAAGACAACTTGAAAACAAACCCAGTAAGAGTGAAATCTAAACTCCAGGCTCAAGACTGGATAATGACTCTGGAGAAAGCGCATGCAAACAAACTGACAAGAGATCTTCCACCCAACTTTAACAGACTGAAGGAGCCGGTGGCATACTGCACGAAATTCCCAAACAAACATCCAAGGAAAATGTACATGAGAGCTTGATTCAATCTTCTTCCGACACGTGAAATCATGGCGATCCGGATACAATCCAACGACAAAGCTTGTCGACTCTGTAAGGAACTATCCAAATCAGAAACAATAAAGCATCTCTTACTGCACTGTTCAGAGTTGACAAACGTAAGAGCCACATACCTACACAACCTTCGTACAAACCATTTAGAACTACTTGAAGATGAAGACTCAACTTGGTGGAATAGGTTGATGTCAGGGGAGAAAACAAAGTGGACTATAGCGTCTGTAAAAATCTTGGAAAGCGCTTCTGAAATGATCACCTTACGATCCACTTTGGTGACCAACTCTGAAGACCAAAGTGTGAGGGAGTTACCCTAACAACAGACTGGCAGGGATACACATCCCCTTGTGATCTCTCGCCGATTACTGTGTGAAAACAGCGCCTGCTGCTTTGAAGTACTTTCTATTATGTGGCTCTTTAGAGACGAGCAACATGAGTTTTGTAAAAATTACCAATGTAATTAAATACAAAGTTAAATTAAAAAAAAATTTAAAAAAAGAACTGATATGGCTACCCAAATCAGAGCTGCATGGGCGTCCCAGACTGCTGGAACTGGGCTGAAAGACGTGGCGCAAAGCGTGCCAAGCTGTGGGAAACCCGACCCCATGCTTCCCGCAGGCGCCACTCGTGGCGCTACGTGGGGTGGATGAGCAACTAAGGAGAGGGATCCGTAAATACTGGGAGCCGGTAGGCCTAGCGACCTTGGGAGGTATATGGCAAGAGGGGAAGGCACTGGACTTCCAAACGATAGTGGATGCAACTGGGGTACATACAGGGCAATATATCACATACACTAGAATAGTTAAACGGGTGAAGGAAATGTGGTCAGAAATAGCACTAGCAGAACAACCTGATACTGCCATAGAAACGATGTTTGATATCTCCGAGGGAGGGCACGAAATATCTCGAATCTATGAACTGGTGATGTCTAGAGTGGGTAAGGAGCTGCTCCAATTGAGACGGGACTGGGAGGAGGAAGCGGGAGAACCTATGCAAGACGGGCAGTGGGAAAGAGCCCAGAGATATCATAAAAAGGTGTCTAGGAATGCTAGGCTGCAGAAGATTCAGCTATATGTCACCCATAGGGAATAGGACATACATGACCCCCCAAAAGATCGACAGATTTGGGAGTACAGAAGTACAAAAATGCCCCAAGTTCGGGGAGGTGGATGCTGGGATGATCCATATGTTCTGGACGTGCCTGGAGGTGGGAAAATTCTGGGAAGAAGTCAAGATACGACTATCTGAAAAGGGTATTAAGCTAGATGTGGAATCTATATGGGTATGCATGATGGGGGATTTACCAGACCACGCAATTTGAAACATGTTTGCAAACTCATGGACCTGGCCTACATTCTGGCCAAAAGGAGAATAGCCATGGGCTGGAAAGCAGCTCACAGACCCATATTAGAGGTAGGGTGGAACGATCTCCTGTAATGGGCTGATGCCGAGACAATAGTATGGTACGAGGCAGCCAGCAGAGGGGAGGATGATGAAGCATGGAGACAAATGGTAGCCACATTGTCGGGATCCTCCCATGCCAAATCCAGTGAATATGACACGTCCTAGAATGGCAAAGGGGATTAACCCCAAGTGAAATGAAATCCGAGGAAATGAGGTGGAAGCGTGAGTTAAAGTGGGGGGAGGGGTGAAGACAGTAATAAATAATATGTAACTGTATGCTAAGAAGCTTGTAATTGGAACTGTCGGGTGTGATGGTTATGTTTTGTTTGTTGTAAAAATCAATACAAATTTAAAAAGAAAAATTAAAAAAAAGAAAAAATGGGCTTCCTTGAAAGCTTCCTACATAGTATTCTGCACAAGGCTAGGGGTCCGCAGGTGCTGTGGGGTGATTTCAATTTGTGGGCGGATCCCGTTATGGTTCGAAGGATATTCAGAGAGGTGGGTTCCCCTGAAAGTGTAAGGATTCTCTCTGGAGGAAAGCAGTGTTTCAAGGGACATGTCAGACAGAAGCAATTACTCATTACTTTGAGGTGAATGACACAAGGAAAGAAGATATTTGCACTGTTTAGGGAAGAAGCAAAAGCAACATGGAGGGGGGTGCTGATTAGAGAAGGCGCCAGGAAGAAGAGGAAGCGGGGTCTCCAAGAAAATACATTTTGGGCAGGAATTTTGGCCATGGATGGGGAGGCACAGAGGGGTGCCCGGGCAGGATGTAGTTGGTAGGACGAGTGCGGGATAAACGGGAGGAATTGAGGGCCCTCGAAATGGATAAGGTGGTGTATGAATTCGAGTTTTTGCATCAGAAATATTATGTGCGATAAGGTGGATGCTTTGCTGGCGAGGATGAGGGTTGAGGGATGAGGATTGAAAGGTGGGTGGAGGGGGTTATGGATGATGATGGGGGTTACCACACTGCACCGGAGTAAATAGCAAACCAATTCACAAAATTCTATGAGACCCTCTATGGGGACGAGAAGGTGAGGACGGAGGTAGATTTGGAGGGATATTTGGAGGAGAGGCCTCTTCCACGACTGACTGGGGAGGAGGCAGAGGCGATGGATAATGGGTTTACTCAGAGGGAGATGATCGCAGCCATGCAGTGGATGAAGGAAGGTAAGGCGCCGGGGGAAGATGGGTTTACGATGGGGTTTCATAAACAATTTAGAGGAGTGCTGGTCCTGCATATGGTCAAATTGTTTAACTCCATCCTTGAGACAGGGAGTAACCTTGATCGTTCTGTCAGGTGCAGATATCAGTGATTTCAAAAGAAAGGAGAGATCTGGGACAGCGTAAGTCATATAGACCAATATCCCTTCTTAATGTGGATGACAAAGTCTTTGCGAGGGTGCTGCTGTCCCACCTGGAGGGGTTGATGGCTTCGACTGGTTCATTCGGACCAGGTTGGGATTGTATGTGGGAGGCAGGGGTCAGAAACGCTGAGAAAGACGCTGCTCCTTACGGACGCGGTGCAAGGGAAGGGTGGGAATCTGACACGCATTTCACCGGATGTAGAGAAGGCATTTGACATAGAATGGGCCTTCCTCAATGCAGTACTCCGGAAATAGGGGTGTGAGGAGGCCATCCTTAATGGAATTAGGGTAATGTATAATCGCCATGAGCGAGGGTGGTGGTGAACGGGAAGATTTCCAGAGGGTTGGCTCTGAGGAGGAGAACATGGCAGGGGTGCCCACTCTTGCCTCTTCTATTTGAGTTGTGAATGGAACCGCTAATGGAGCAGCTGCAGGGGGCCCTCCAGGTCATGGGAATAAAGGCGGGCAGGAGAGAATTGAATCTTAAGTTGTATGCAGATGATTTCTTATTACACCTGGTTCACCCGCAGGTTTTGGTGCTGGCGGCAATGGACGTTATAGAGGAATGCAAGGCCTTTTCGGGCTTTAAGGTTAACAGGGAGAAATCGGTGCTCTTGCCCTTTGAGGCAGACACTGGGCAGGATGTGACACCCCTTCAGGTCTGGGAATGGTGGTAGAATTGGAGGTAATAAGGAATTTGGCGGTCAGCATTACCAGGGATCTTAAGGAGTTGTATGGGGTCAACTTCCCACTGCTTTTGGAAAAGTTGTATGGAGAAATGTCCGGATATAGTATGCAGACGATTTCTTGGATGGGGAGGCTGAATGCCCTTAAGATGAATCTCCTCCCGAGGCTGCTCTGTTTGTTTCAGATGCTTCCCATATGGATGCCGTATTATTTTTCTGCATAGGGGAGGGAAAGAATGTGGCACTTCCTATGGCAAGGGAGGAAACAGTGCATAGCCAGGAGGGTTCTGGGCTTGCTAAAGGAGAGAAGAGGGGTGGGGTTTCTCGATCTGAGCCTCTAATATAGGGCTGCGTAGCTGAGGGTCCTGGTGCAGCACTTACGGAAGGATGTGGATAAACAATGGATCTAGCTTGAAAACCTCCACTTGCGACCGGGATCAGTTAGGGGTGGTTGTGGGTCCCCAGGGAGCGACTGCCGATGCATGTGAGGGATCACCCTATACTTGGTGTTCTGTGGAGCATTTGGCGGCGGGGCCCGGACATGCAGGGAGTCACCACGTTGCCGTCTCAGCTTAGTCATCTAAGGGCCCCAGTTAAACAGGAAGACATTCAGTGTCCGAGATGATTTCAGGACTGGTTTGAGGCAGGACTGGCCAGAGTAGGGCAGTTGTGGGTGAAGGGGAAGTTTATTTCTTTGCAGGAGCTTGAAGCAGCGTTGCGGATTGGTCCCCTCTCGTTTTTCTCCTATCTGCAATTGAAAGAAGTGGCGACAGCGGAAAAGTGGAGGGGCTCATTGCAGCGTGAGCTTACAAGAACTGAGAAGATACTGGAGTCTCAGAGTGCGACGTGTTGTGGGCCACATTGGTGGAGGCTACTGGGGAGACCATGGAGGGCCTACGGGCTAGATGGGAGCGGGACTTGGGATGGGAGGTTGACCCGCACCTGTGGGACGTTATGTGTACTAGAGCACGACGGACATCAGTGGCGTGCTAGTATAAATTGCACAGAATTAAGTTGTTGCATCGTTGGCAATGTGATCCGGTTTGTTTGTCCAAGATGTTCACAGGGGTGAGTCCACTGTGCTGGCGGGGAACGGACCGCATACTGGCACATGCGACTGGGTAGCATAGTTCAGGTGTACTGGTCTGAGGTCTTGGGTTGGATCAAGGAGGCTGAGAGGGTGGGGAAAGCCCTGGACCCCACATTAATATTATTTGGTTTGGTGGAGGGTGGGGGTGGAGCCCCCTTGCCCATATGGCTCTTTTCTTGTTGGTACTGGCCGGGCATGTCTAGCTATTTTCTGGAAAAGGGCCCAGCCCAGGGACAGTGGTGGAAAGGGGGAGGAAAGCCTGTGAAGTATATTTGATGCTACAAGGGAGTGGTGCAGTAACGAAAATGCAGTGGTCGGGGTTCCATTCCATCTATGGGGATACTCAGCCTCAAGAAAGGGAATGAGGAGGGTTTAGCGGACCTGTAAAGGGTGGAGAGGTTGGGGTGGTAACCTGCTGCCCCCCCCTTCGGCGGTGGTTACCCTTTTTAGGAGCAGTGTTATGCAAACTGGTGTTAGATACCCAACCCGGGCGGGGTGGAGGTCTTAGACCCTCTAGTGACATGTGCTATATGTTCCAGGATAGTGCCTATTTGTGTGTTTTTGTGCTGTACGGGTGAGCTGGTGGGGGGAGGCAGGGGGAGTTCAATGGACAGAGGGTGTGGCCTTCTTAATGTGAAATGTTCTTTAACATGCCTTGAAGTATCTCTCTGTTTTTCTTAAAACTTAATAAACTTTGGAATTTAAAAAAAGGTAAAAATAGATAATGATAAAACATTATCACAATAAAAGACAATGAAAAAGAATGATACAGATTTTATTTCCATCGCATTTCCAAGATATTTTTGCTACATAGCATGTAAAGGTATATTTCTATAACATTATGCACTTTTTAAATCTCAAATGATGTTCATTCACAATTGTACAATAGGTGCCATGTCTGCTAGCATATCTATAACATTTAAAAAAAATCGATTTATTTTGGAATGTACAGTATGAGGTAAAATTAACATTACATTAAAAATTCTTCCTCACTGCAGTAATCTGCACTCAAATAGCAAATACACTATTAATTGACATTTACTATCAAAAATAGGATTTCTTTTTAATTTGACTATGAAAAAAGTACTGCGGTTTAACCGCAGCAACAACTCTTACCATTTTAAACATTCAACCGTGTGAAAATCTATGGGCTATTACACTCAACCTCATTTGCACTGCCAAACATGGCACTTTTTTAAAGGTTCTAGAAAATATATCTCAATATCAACGTGTTCTGTGGGAAGTCATTAGCAATACATAAAAATAAGTAAATTAAAAATACAGGCAGACATGTAGCACATTATAAAGACATGACAATCTTATCACCTGCATTGCCAAGTGCTTCTATATAATTATTTTGAAACAAAAATGCAACCTTATTCAACAACAGAGAATATTTGACACAGAAACAAATACAATACATTTCCAATAAGAGCAATAAGAGATCAATTCTTCAAAGATCGTTATAGCATGAAAAAAGATGTTCTTTCTCACAAGTGCTTAACGATACAAAAGGCTACACCCAACACAGATTAGTGATCTTCCTACCTTTGGACCGAAATAAATTAACAGAGAATTACAAATAAAGTGTATGACAAGGAAGGTGAAACGTGGATATAACAGCTTTCCTAAAAGCTTTTTTAATACATGAACTCGCAGTTATTGACATCCAGCGAGATGGTCAATGTGTTACATGACAACATTTTGTATCATCATTCAAGAACTCACAAATAGAGTTTACAAAAACGGTGACTTAAAGCAATATGCAAAGTGCTCAAATGCAACATTAACCACATGCAATCAACAATCAGGTACAGTATCTGAACAGACATTACATTAATATACATTTATTTTATTTCCAGAGGAACAAAGCAGCGTAGTTTTCTGGTGCAAAGTATTAAATGTTATCTTTTGGTGCCTGCCAATGCAGTACTTGATGCTACATTTTAAAGAGGTGACGGCAGTGTTGTGGTGGGAAAGGAAATAAATCGATGGTGGTGGCTCTTTACAACTCAGTTGAAAGCACATTATGCTTTCAGATAAATTAAAATAAAATCAGGCTATGACAACATTTTTTAAGGTCCCATATCCCACATTTGATTTTTACGATCAGTGTGCAAATAATCATATTTAAAAGCTCTTTTGGATTCTAATCACTAAGAGTACAGGGTTAGTTAAGAGGTTATGGTCATGTTTGCTGAAGCAAATTCAAAACATTTCCAGTCTACAAATAGTTACCTGCAGTGCATAATTAGTGATGTGTCATTTAAAATCCTCCCTTGTGCCCATTTTATCCTGTTTCATAGATACCCAATTACATTTTTGCTGTCCAAGTATTTAAGACAAAAGAGGAGGTAGAAGAAATGCGCAATGTTATGGCTCACAGAATCAGAGTCTTACAGTTTCCACAGAAGGTGTTAGATGGCAGGACCCTTCAATTCACCCTACTGAAAATATGTTCATTAGACGGTGCTACATTCTAAACCTTTAAAAGCTGGCCTGTGTTACTACTGCTGTTTGACATTTTCCAATGACCCAATTGTATACTACCCTTTTAGAAACTTGCTTTACAAAAAGGCATAACCCCAGAAACTACTGTAATTTCTAAGGCTAACATTCTAATACACTGCCAGTATCCACAGCAACATAGGCATTTTAGATGGTAAAAATGGTACAAAATGTTGTGCTACTGCCTCAAGCCATGCTAAATGCCATTCATTTTGTAAAAGCAAAATAACACAAATGTATGAGAAATGACTAGCACAGCAATGACACAAATGACACTTCTCTGTCACTTGATAACAAAGTACTGAATGATAAAGGCAATAAGAATGGAGAAGATGGCAAACAGCACAAGGAGGACAGCGGCACACTGCTCATCGCTCAGTGCTCTCCGCGTCCTTATAACACCCACAGTGTCCTTGTTAGTGCCGGAATGCGGCTCGTTCCTCTGAGAGATGAAAAGTACAGTGGCACTGTAAGGCCCAATCAGCTCCTGAGGTGCTTCAGGGTTTTGGCACTGTCGAATGGCACACACTCGAAATCGATATTCATAGTTCATTTGAAGTCCTGAATACCGAAATGTCGATTTGGGACCTTTGTAGATCTATTTAGGGGTGGAAAAAGAGGTTTTTCATTCAAAGACGATGTATGGTCACAAAGCAGATATCACCTTTAAATATATTAATGTCAATAAATACTTACAATGCAAAAACACATTTCACTCATCGCCAACAATCATAGTATGAGATCAAATGTATGGGGAAAAGTAACTACAAGGTACTGTCAATGAATTAAGCTATTCAAAGAAACATGCATTATGGATATTTGATGATAAAAAATAATAGTTTAAAAGTGTTATATTAGGATAAGCCAGAGTTGTCACATTCAGACAGTCACAACAAAAATAAGAATAAACAACATCTCTTATCTTGTGTTAGTTATTGCTTTAATTAAGTTACTTGCTGGGTTTCACAAGCCCTAAGGCTGTCACACAAAGACTGTTCCATTGGACATCCAAGGCTAGCCTAGATACAGTTCATGAGTAGGTGTCCATTTCTCCTGATACCAGATAAGATGTAATAACAGAACACTTAAAAATTATAACACCTTTTACATGACTATGTATGACACAATCGACTGAAATGTTACAATGGGTATAGCCACTGTAAAATGAATGACAGAAATTGAGCATCCATTTTATGTTATCACCACTTGATTATTCCCTGGTGTGAGACGAAACTGGGAAAAGTGATGTAACGTAACTTGGTTCACAGGTACAGTACCAACCCTCTGATGGAGTGGGCCCGAGACCCTCAGGGACCTCCTTGCTGTCCAGATTATAGCATTCCCCCTGCACTTCTCCCGTTCCCCCTCCCCTGCACTTGTGCGATCTCAATGTCACCTGGCCTAGTAAGATCGTTGTCTCTGTCTTCCCTCTGTTCCCCTCTCTTGCCTTGTCGCACCTTAAAACACTTGTATATAGGCGTGTTATAAATGCCATCATTCTGAGATGCAGAGAATGATCTATGAGACAGGGTCTGTTTTGTGACAGCGCTGTCTGCAGGGGCACCCGCGTAACAAACGCACAGCTGGTCATCAGCCCTGTCCTCCCATGTCCAAGAGACATAGAACTTGAGGGCCCGCTCCAGATCTTACAGATGGAACCTTTCCTCTGCCATGGAAGGGTGAGCAGAGGAAAGAAGACAGGTAGATGGATCTTTTGAGAGAGATGGAAATCAGAGACCACCTTCGGAAGGAAGGAGGATCTAACTCTCAATGTCGCCTTCTGCTTGGGGAAAACCAAGTAGGGAGAATTAACAGACAATGCTTGTAGCTCACTCGCCCGTCTAGTGGAAGTGATGGCAACCAGGAAAATCACCTTAGTGGTGAGCAGTCTTAAAAAACAAGAATGAAGTGGCTCAAACTGAGCGTCCATTCAAGACGTCAACACTAAATTTAAATCCTAGGCCGGAAGCACAAATTGGCATGGGGAAACACATTGGAAAGACCCCATAGGAATTGAATAACTGGGAATCGTGAAAAAGGAGCCTTGCTTCGGGTCTTCTTGAAGACCAAAATAGCCTCAAGACACCCCTTCACTGCACCAATCTACAGGCACTTCTGGCCCAAAGACAGAAGAAATTCCAACACAGGAAAGTGGAGCAAGTGAAAGGGGTCCAGATGCCTCTCCCAGCACCAAACCGAAAACCTTCGCCACATGAAGGCATAAATGGACTTGGTGGTGGGTCTTCTAGCAGATATGAGCACATCCAGAATAACCTCCTACAAATCCTACTCCCTATACCTCAGCCTTTCAGCAACCAGGCATGAAGATTCCGGCTGCGGGGGTTTGGGTGCAGGATCCTCCACTCTGAGCAGGAGAGGAAGTCCGTCCTCTGTGGAAGATGCCAGGGAGGGCAGACGGCCATGTCCAACACCTCTGGGTGCCACATTCTCCGGGCCCAGTCCTGAGTGATCAAGATAATTGTAGCCCTGAACAGACGCTTGAGAACCAGCAGAATGCCAGTGATCGGCGGGTATATACAGAGCAGGTGGAAGTCCCATTCGACCGTCAAGGTGTCCCCTAGAGTACACTGACAAGGAAATTCCCAGGAGCAGAACCACCTGCACTTCCTGTTTACACTGGAAGTGAAGAGGGCCACCTGGGGAGTTCCCCAGAGGGAGACAATTTCTTCCATAACTTCTTGGCAGAGCTCCCAATTGGGGGGGGGTGGAAGACTACCTGCTCAGTATATGCGCTAGAGTGTTTTCCTGGTCGGCCAAATGGGCCGAACTCAGGGACACACTATTCTCTAGAGCCCAGAATCACAATCGCATTGCTTCTCTGCATTGCGGCAGGAGCCCACACCACCCCTCTTGTTGAGGTAATGAATGGCTACACTATTCTCTGTCAACCAATACCGTCTTGCCCTTCACAGAGGGGAAGAAAGCGACCAGGGCCAGCCTGATCGCCCTCATCTCCAGCAGATTGATGGGCTCCTGGCGCTCTGATGGGGACTAGTATGCTCACCATCAGATCTTGTGAGTGCCCCAGCCCTGCATCAATGACTAGTGCTACTTGTGGCCAGGGTTGATGGAAATGAGACTTTTTCAGGAGGTTGCCCTTCACGGACCACCATTGTAGGTCTCCGGACACTCTCTCAGAGACCAGAAGACGGTCTCAAGTCCATCCACGAAAACAGACCATTGAGAGCTTATTAGCCACTGTAGCAACCTCATACACAAACAGGCCTCTAGTACCATGATGATGCATGATGCCATAAGACTCAGCAAGCGCAGAAAAGCAGCAGATGGAATTGTCACCTGAGGTTGGAAAACCTGGGCCATCTTGAAGATTTTCACCACTCTGTCCTTGGGTGGGAAACCAGGTCCCAGGTTTGTGTCCAGGACCGCCCGATGAGTAAGAGGGACTGGTACGGCAAAACTTTCAACTTCTTGTAGTTCAATGAGAAGCCTAAACTGTGCAACAGTCTGCACATCCGGTACAGATGTGCTGACGCTAGATCTGGTGAACAGGTTCAGACGGGCCAGTCGTCCAGGTAGGGAAAGACCTGAATGCCTTCCCTCCTTAGGTGAGCCACCGTTACTGCTATCAGCTTGGTGAAAACCCACAGTGCTGAAGAAAGACCGAAAGGAAGGAGTTTGAACTGGCAATGGCAGTTCTTCACCTTCAATCTCAGGTACATCCTGTGCTTCTTGTGAATAACCACATGAAAGTAAACATCCTGGAGATCCAGGGAAACTAGCCAGTCATTCACATCCAGGGCATGGAGGATCTGAGCTAGAGTGACCATCTTGAACTTGTCTTTGCACATGTACAAGTTCAGAAGTGGCATATCCAGGGTGGGGCTCAGACCAGAAAGTATGTCGAGTAGCAACCCCTAACTCGTTCTGATAAGGGGACCATCTCTATGGCACCTTTTGCCAGAAGCTGAAAGATCTTCTCTGACAGGTGAGGTTCCAGAGGCAAGGGCTGGCGGCAAGGGGGAGTGGTCTAGCGGGCGAGAGGCAAAGAGGAGGCAGTATTCCTGCTTGACGACCTGTAAGGCCCAGGCATCCAAGGTGGTATTTCTCCATTCCTTGCCAAACTGGGATAACCTGCTGCTTCCCCCACCCCCAAGGTGATGAATAGCTGTAATCAAATCCAATTATGGGAAGCCTCACAGGTCTTCCAAATATTGCTGCCAATACGTTTAACCATATAATTCTCTGGATGCTCCTACCTTTTCTTCCGGATGACCTTTCTAGGGGCTGCGCTCTCGACCAAGAAGTGAGGAAGAATCCCCCTGATGCCCCCTGCGCGAACCAGCACGGTAAAGGCTCCACCACAGAGAAAGTCCCAGGGAAACCCTTGTGGGGGGAAAAAACCCTGTGCTGAGCTGCTAGGGAGTGCGGGTCCTGTACTCTCCTACTTCAGGTGTTGTGAAGTGTAGACCATGGTTTCCGGTCTTCAGAAAGGATATTGACAATTCCTCAGTTCTGCCCAGCTGTATGTATGTGAAGGTAGACATGATTATCACAAGAAGAGCTGATAGAGTTAGAAAGAAAATCAATTAAGTTGGAAATATAGAACCCTTACCCTAGATGGAATTGTTGAAAGAATTATTGGTTGTAAGTAAATGAAATCAAGCTCCCAGAACTCCACCCTACTGGAGGTGCTAATGTCACATAAACAAAAGGTATTGCTCAGATTGAACTGTGGGACAACTGGAGGTCTGTAACTCTAAAGAAAAGAAGGAGAAAGTCTGGAATGACACGGAAGGAAAAGCCGCAAAGGATTATGGGGATGATAGTTCCCACAATCTGTGTACACTGAAATTCTTCCTAAAGGGACCTAATTTCCTGAATTATAAAAGAAAGATTTTAAATTAACCTGGACCCACAGAGTGGCCGGATCGATGCGATAAAAGGAAAGAATCACAGTCTACTAGGGAAGTAAGGAAAGGGACCTGACAGGTTAGAAGACTGGCACCTCGAGTAAGCAATTAACTGATCTACTGGTGCTGAACGAATTCTGGAGATGGAATCCGTGCGAGTACAAGAACTGGCTTCTACAGATCAAAATAGACAAGTAAGACGAGTTAGATAGAAAGGTAGAAGTTAGAGTGAAAATGCAAAATGAATGTAAGTTTCCTGAAGCGAACTCACAGAGCGTTTGGCAATCTCTAATATAGTAGCTACGTGATGTGATGTTCGTCTTCCATCCATTTAAACTGTTGACTTCTTTTGTAGTGGGCGTGGCTTCCTCCGGACGCAATGTTTCTTCCGCTGCGGTAAACACTAGACTGTTAATGTGTCTTGCTTGCAACGCCACATTGAAATGAGTGAAAGGAACCAAACTGTTCACATCGCGCTTTGTAATGGATGAAACCATTACAGTATGCCCCATCTTAACCGGAGATCCCCCCGGTTTGTCTGGATGACTCTTATGGAATCTTTTTACCAACAGTCGAGCATGGATGGCCTTGGCAGGTTCCCAGGATCTTTCTGCTGGAGAATATCCTTTCCAGTCTATTAGATACTGGAGTTTCCCATAATGGTATCGGAAATCACAGATCTTGGCCACTTCAAATTTGTGACCTGTAGATGTCAGAACCGGAGGAGGACTGGCCGTAGTGTTAGGATGAAACCTACTTCTTCTATCCGGTTTTAATTATGAAATACCGGATGAATCCGAGTCCAAGAGGTAGGAAGATGTAAGCGAAAGGCGGCTTGACCAACCTTGGACAGGACTCGAAAAGGGCCCAAAAAACCGAGGTGACAGTTTAGAGGGTAGCAAATGTCAGGGGGGGAATTGTGATGACAACCATACATAATCTCCTGCCTTGATATCGGGCGCTGAGGTTCGATGTCTGTCTGCAAACTTCTGTATCCGCACTTGTGAATCTTGAAGCACCTTTCTGGCAGAAAAATGACTCAGGCTGAGTTGTCTTATCAGCCGATCAACATCCAGGAATTGTGAAGAGGAATGACTTGGCGCAGGAAAGGATGGAGGATGAAATCCATAAGTACAATAAAATTGACCCATTTTTATCGTGGAGTGAAAGGAATTATTATATGCGTATTCGGCCAAAGGTAATAATTCTTTCCAGTCTTCCTGGGCGGTTGATACATAAATCCATAAGTATCCTTCCAGTGTTTTATTCAAACGTTCAGTTTGACCATTTGTTTGTGGATGGTACCATGAACTAAGGGCTCTTGAAATGCCCAATTTGAGACACACTTGCCTCCAATATCTCGAGGTATATTGCGATCCCCGATCTGATATCCTTTCGGGTAACCCATGTAAGGAAAATAGTCTCTCGATGAAAACTCTTGCCATCTCTGCAGCTGAGGGATGTTTGCTCAACGGAATGAAATGTGGCAGTTTTGAAAATGAATCCACTGTTACCATAATGGAACAACATCCCCCAGAGGGTGGCAAATCGACTATAAAGTCAGTAGAAATAATTTGCCATAGACCAGAAGGTAGGGGCATTTGGACCAATTTACCCAACGGGGGATGACGTGGGGTTTTAGTCTGTAAACATCAAGGACAGGAGTTTACATATTCCGTCACATCCTTCTTCCAAGTCGACCACCAAAAATACCATCCTACAAGCTTTTGAGTAGTGGTCGTTCCCCTATGACTCGCTACTTTAGAATCATGGCAAAGTTTCAAAAAGTAACATCCTTCCTCCTTGATCATGGACCAAGTGGAGAGTTCCTCTCTCTTTTTCCTTGTTAATTTTGTTGTCTGTTCCTGAATACGAGTAAGTAAATCCTTTACGACCACTTGAGCCACACGAGTTTGTGGAAAGATGGCTTCAGATCTAAACTGCTTTTGTTGTAGTGTCTCTTTTCAAGAAAGGGCATCCGCTCGCAGATTGCTCTTTCCTGGAATAAAGGTAAAGATAATTCTGAATGGAGAAAAGAAATGAGCCCATCGGGCTTGTCTGCTGTTACAAGTCTGTGCATACTGAAGAGCTCTCAGATTATGATGGTCTGTCCTGACTTCAATGACCTGCTTTGCTCCTAACAATAGATGTCTCCATTCTTCTAAAGCCTGTTTGATCGCCAATAATTCTTTTTCCAACCCCGAGTAGCTCAACTCAGCGGAAGACAGGGTTTTCGATAAAAACGCGATCGGGCGTTCTTGGCCATCCTGGTCTTTCTGTAGTAACACTGCTCTCAAGGCATAATGAGATGCTTCTGTCTCCACTATAAAACTGTTGTCTTGATCTGGAGTCATCAGAACCGGAGAAGATGTGAATCTTCTTTTCAATTCCTCAAATGCCTGTTGGATGTTGGCAAACCAGTGAAAGCGGACTCTGTTCTTTAAGAGAGAGGTGAGAGGATGAGTCAACATAGAGAAGTGAGGGATGAATCTTCGGTAAAAGTTTGCAAACCCGACAAACCTTTGTATCTCTTTAACTGTTGTTGGAGCTGGCCAGTCTTGAATGGCTGAAACCTTAGAAGTATCCCTATCTATCCCAGTGTTTGACAGAATATATCCCAAATACATGACTTGGGATTGATGGAATACACATTTATCAATTTTACAATACAAATGATTGTGTCGGAGTCTTGATAACACTTTAACATGTTTCTGATGTTCTTGCAGAGATTTGGAGAAGACTAAAATGTCATCTAGATATACAATGACATAATGTAGGAGGATATCCACGAACAGATGGTCTATGAACCTTTGGAAAACTGCAGGGGCGTTCGAAAGACCAAAGGGCATCACCCGGTATTGGTAATGACCAAATGGGGTGCGAAACGCGGTTTTCCATTCGCCTCCTGTTCTTATGCGGATAAGATGATAAGCGCCTCTTAGATCTAGTTTGGTATATAGTTTGGCACCTTTGACTGTTTCCAATATATCAGGAATTAATGGCATGGGATATTTATCCGGGACTGTCATTTTGTTAAGGCCCCGGAAGTCAATACAGGGACGTATCTCTTTGGTATTCTTTTTAGGAATGAAAAACAAGGAAGCTGCTGCAGGTGAAGTGGATTCAGTGATAAGGCCATTTTTGAGGTTGGCCTGCAAATATTCACGAAGAACCTCCTTCTCAGATGCTGATAAAATATACATTCTCCCAAAGGGTAGTGGCTGATCAGGAATCAATTCGATAACACAATCATCTCTCCTATGGGGAGGTAATTCTGAGTATTCAGATGAAGAGAATACAGACTGTAATTCTTGATATTCATCCGGCAAGCCTGCAAATGTCGGTTTGGCACACAGTTCCATCACAGGACCCTCCACTGCCTGATTGAGAGGCATCAAGATATCCTTCTAAGGACCCTCACCCAGAATGCTGCACAGGTCATAATGCACCTTAAGCTGCAAAGGGGCTGACAGCCCAAGGGTGTCGACCACCTTCGGCATTGTGCAATGAAAAGCCGCCTATGGTTTGCCACAAGTGGTAGCAGGCGAGGTGTCTAGGCCACATGATTCCTGCAAGTTGGCTGGAAGGTGCACCAAGTCACCCTGTTCCCTGTAAAACTCATCTGGGAAGTATCTCTCATCCCTGGGGGGGGGGAAGGGCTCCAGTCCGAAAGGGACAAAATCACCCTCCTCGTCATAAATGTCTTCCTAATTGAACTATATGTCCTTGGAGCGGAAGGGCTTTGGCGTCATTGGACCAGGACCATATGTGGGGAGACCAATGTCCGAAGACAGAACGGTGTACCCCTTCCTCGCGATCTTGTCACGTTGAACTGCGGTCTCCCTGCCAGCTTCTCCAAGTGCAGTGGGGTCCAACGGCTCAGCAAAAGCCTTGGAGAAGATGTCAAGCATCTTCAAATGGAAAGCCTCCCCATTCCTCTGGAGAAGAGGAATTGGTCAGAAAAGGTACCTGCGGGGCCTCTTCCTTCTGGCCTTTCTTGGAGTGGCTCAACGAAGACGAGTGATGCCGTGAAGAACTGCCGGGTGACATCAACCTCTTGCGGTGCTTCTTTTTCTTTTTGTTCTTCCAGGCGGGGGACCGCTCCACGGTGCAGACCTCGAGCGGGTCCGCTTATCCCCTCTCTCCTTGTGGAAAAAGGTGAACAGTTTTGATTTGCGTTCTTGGAAGACCTTTGGTTGCATAGATTGGCATGATGCACAGTCCTGCACATCGTGGCCTTCACCAAGACAGTAAAGGCATATGTGGTACGGCCGGGTCCGACACAGACATTTGGCACCCACTATCTGCACAGGGTTTGAAACCCAAAGACCTCGTCAGATTCAGCATTGCAATGAATTTGAGAGGCAAAGCAAGAATTTTTTGTAAAAACGAATTCACTAAGAGCGGTGCTCCTAATAGCGATCAGAGTGTATGGAAAAAAGGAACTGAAGTTACGGGGCGCTGCGCCTCTATATACCGACCCGACTTCATGTACGGCGCAGGCAGCATAGAGGTGTCGGACGGAATTGACGCAGAGCCACATTCCACCCCCTGGCGGTGGAAAAAGGTGCTGGGAGATAGATAACTTAGATGAGGAATCGGTGGGTGGAAGGAGTCCATTAGAAACATAGGTCGATATATGCGCAACAACGGGTCACAACCACAGGGCACCCAAATCATCGACAACTTCCTCAACCACCATAAACATCAATGACTGGTTAGATCAGATTCCGTTAGCATGCTACAACTATACAATGCTAAGAGAATGCAAGTGAGAAAGATGATACCTCCATTGTGGACCTGAGCAAGATGATGCTCTCCGCCCGGGGACCTCCACTCTGGACCAAACTCTAACAAGCATATGAGACTCCAAAAAGATTTCCGTAATTCAGAAACATACTTCAAATGGAAAAAAGACGTATTGATGTAACTCAAGGAGCAGGCAACTAACTATGAACTTGGAAATGGTTGAATATGAATGTACTGTTTTATTGTCTGTTTCAATTTAGCCCTTAAATGCATGTCCTTGCTTTAAATAGACTCTTCCGCTCCTCCTAACTAGACCCCAAGAGGTCCTCATACCCACCCCAACCCTCTTGCCCTGCACTCTGAAGCAGTCCTTTTTTATGTGTGATGCATTATACATTTTAAAAAAAGAAAACAGATTTTACTGCTCATAGTTTGAGCTGCAAACTGGAATCAATGACTCATGTTCAGCTTTCTTCTCAAGAACTGGTGTTAGATATACCACCCTCTTTCATTCTAGCATGTTGGCAGAATGTGTTCCCCCTGCTAATAAACCCACAAATTATTATTCTTCCCATTTTCTCCCACTATAGCACAAAAAAGCCAATTTTTTCAAAAACGAAATGGATCCCAGATTTCAAAGTGTTTTTGAAACCCTGGTACTCTGAAATGAGATGACCAATAGATGGCCTGAAATAATCCAGATCAACTGAGCTCCACCAACAAACCTATAAATGTAATCCTGGAAAACGGACACCCCTCAAACTCTATGTTTTATCCACCCACATCTTGCTTTTGCTCAAATGTTTTACAGCTTGATGTGGTCATTTTCATTGTATGACCGTTACTCACTCTTATGTACTTTTCCAGTTCCACCTTTCTGTGATGTTCTAGCCAAATGGTCACCTGTCACCTCATGAATGTGCTACACTTTATATTCGTGCTTTCCCTATTCAATTACTTGCACCTTGTGTACTGCTTTTTGTGCACCTCATTATTTACAAATATTACCCAATATGTCATGTACGTCTCCCTTTTAATGAGCTTTTATGTTTCCCTTCTTCTGTGTGAAAGGTACAAATATCCCATAATAAACGAGGGATCAATTAATTTAATGAAGCTTAGCAAACGAATGACAAGTTAACACAATCTCACTTTCGTATGGGGTTTACAATATAAATATATGAGAAGAACAACAAAGCTAAAAGGAATCATGAACAGCAGGCATGGGGGAAAGCTTTCTTTGACAAACTGCAAAGATAAACAATGCAGAAATCTAATAGTTCTTTGGTACATTTTGGCAACAAGTAAGCAACACTGAGAAATGTGCATTTCTTCCAGTGTCCCTGCAACGCTAATAACATTCCTAAGAATCAGAGTTAACCCCAAAGTTTGTTTCAAGCAGAGCCAGCATTTCAATGTCCAATAACCCTCATAACAAGTTTGAAAGATTGCTTTAGCTCTCGACATTGAAACACAACTGACTGAATCAATAGCTTACATCACCAAGGTGAGGGTGTGGGTGAGAGAATCTGGGGGTGTATAAAGAACACTACAGATGCCACAAATCATGAATAGCATGAATGGGGACGTTTTTCGTTCACAAAGTGAAAAGATAAACTGAAGGCAGAAATTTCAAAATTCTCTGGTAGATGTTGCCAATATGTAAGCAACACTTGCATCTTTTCCGGTGCCTCTGAAATTGGAACAAAATCTTTAAGAATGAGAATTAACCTCAATGTGTATTTCTCGGTATACAAATGGCGTTTAATGTAAATGTATGGCCTCTCATAACAACAATGAATAGTTGAGTTGTCTTTTGACACTGAACTGCTGGCCCAATCTGAACTTTATAATGAAATGCAACTGATTGAATGAATGAATAGTTGACATCACCTGGGTGTGGGTGAGAGAAGGTGAGAGTGCATCTCCTTGTGGAGGGTGGAGTTCAGGCCTGTGACATGAACTGCACGAAGATATATCTGATCAAAAGCCAGGAGTGAGTAGGGTGAAGCAGTGTCTAAGTAGTTCGCAGTCGGCACATTGGGTTATTTTTGCAGCTTAACCCTGTTCGGAAGCACTGCCACACACAGATGGGAAGGAGAGCAGCTGATTTAAGAAGAACCAATGTGCAAAGAGCAGCGCAAAGTGGTGGCTAAGTTGCTCACAGTCGGTGCAGTCTGTGATGGGCTGCAATGCTTTGAGAGGAGCCGCTTGGGAATCCCAACTGCTTAGCTCGTACATTTATGCACCCTTCACGGTGTGGCAGTCACACAGAATGGAGGTTATGTGAGGGGTCGGAAATGAAAGCCAGACACAAAGTTGTCACGTTTTTGTTTAAAGACTTTTATCAATGCAAATGGGTTGGGAAAATGCATCTCTGACTCTGCTCTAAGAGGAGATTGCCTATCTATAACAAAAACTAAGGGTCTGTGTTTGTCAGGATGTCTGAAATCAAAGGCCATCCTTGTGTCCAAACCTTCAATCCTGACCCTCACATTACAAACTAAATAATAAGGTGCGAAGGGAAATGTATTTAACCTGGAATTTGCAAAAATGTGTTAATAAATAAAAATATAACCGCTCAAAATGCAAAAGATCTCTGAGGTACCAGAAGCTTGGTTCCAGAGCGTGGCACCCATGCCCTGGATTCTTCAATGGAATGACAATATGTCTCTTGTTCAAACAGTTCTTTGTGTCTCTCCTTGGCCCACAGTAATCCTGTTAGGTAAAAACGGTTCAATCTTGGAATTTTCTTCTTTTGAAAAATGAATTCTTTTCAATCATACACTGTCCTTTCTTGGGACTTCTCTGTAGGTTTGCAAATTGCTTGGTATCCTACCATGCCAGGATCTTTCATGCACTTCCAACAGCCTGGTATACTTCCTTGCCAGGACTGCTCATATACTTGGAATTTGCCTGGTTTACTTGCCTGCCAGGACTTCTTACTTCCATATACGTGTAATAGTCTCTTTTTTTACATTCACAAGTGTATATCTTTTCCTTGATTCAGTATTTCTGATGCTTTCAATGCTCACTATCAGTTTCCCCCATATTAGCAATGCATGCACTCATACATTGTTAGGGGTTGCCTTTGTATTCTGCCTTTTTGACTCACAATCTTCTTATCCTTTCGGTCTCTGTGGCCTTACAAAGGTCAAATTGTGTTCAGTGCGGTCGTCGAAATGCCCTGGGTTCCCCACTTCGCTTGGACTGACTCGCCGGCTCTGTGTGGCGTCTTCGGTCCCGTTCATGCTTACACAGCAACGCTATGCTACTTGCCTTCCACTCTGCATTGCTTTGACATCTCTCTGCCTTCTCCCATGGCTCCGCTCCTGCACACCTGCTCGCCTTCAGGTCCCGGTATGGGTAACGCTGCTTCATCCAGCTGCCGAACACCTAGGAAACGTCGCGTGGTACCTGGTGTTTCTGCGGCCGTGCTTGCTCTGACAACGATTCGGTGCCTCTTTGCTGGCAAGCCCCTCGGCTTTGCCACACCAGTTTGTGCCTCCAGCTTACGCATGCCTCCAGGGAGATGCAACGTCTTCTCCTGAGCTCTCTCTCATAGTCTGGTTTCTATTTTTAAATGTCCCGCTCACAGGTGCTCTCACATAACAGCTATCACATTAATTGAGTTTGAGGTTCCTACTGCTCTGCATCATTTCCTTCATCTTCCTGGTCTCAGTACTTCTGTGCTTGGGGGAATTGGAGTCCATTGATATCAACATGTGCACAGTGCTTGGCGAACCTCTCTCAATGATTCCATATGAGGGATCAGTTCAATATGAAGGGGAATTAGAACTGAAAATTATGTTCTTGGAGCCTTTACTTTTCAGACCATGGAAAGGAGTTTGCCCTAAAGTTTAAAAAAACAAACAAACAGACCCAACACTAGACAGGCTTCATTCCAGCAGTGCAATCATATATATATACATTTTTACCACATTGAGCGACCCAAAGGCTGTTATCCCCTCCTCCTACCTCTTCCTCGCACAATCGTCTGTTGCAACAATGTCCATCGCATATCCATGCCATCTGCTGCAACTCCGCCAACCCCTGCCCCCGTTTTATCCCCATTGATTACATACTTCAGTCAACCACCTCTTTGTCCAGGGAAAACATAGTCTGTATTATTACATTCCAAACTTCTACCCCTTCGCTCCTTTCATGTATTCCACTGTGTAGTGCTCTGTACCACACTGCAGACTCTACTAACGACCACCTTTTCAGGTCTGCCCACCATGCCTCTAGTTGGGGACCATCAGGTGATTTCCACACCATTGCTATTCTTCGTTTTGCTAGTATACAGATCAAATCTTTCATTTTGGCAAGGCGAGCAGCATGTCTTCTGCCCCTATGGAATAGGCCCAGCACGTAGGCTTCCGGGGTCCCCGTCAGCAGCTGCATGCACCACCCCCTTGTCGCAGTTCCCGTTAACCCCCACCAGAATTTCCCAACCAATGGACATGTCCAAAACATGTGCATCAAATCCGCTCCATCATGCGCGCACCTCGGGCAGGCGTGGTTGTCTTGCCCCATTATATAGGAAAATATGTGCGGGGTTAAGTACGCTCTATGCACTACGTTCAGTTGGATTAACCTGAATTTGGCATTTCTAGAGACTTGCTTGGTATACAGCAGCACTCTACTCCATTCCTCATCTGTGAAGAAACTTCCCATATCGGATTCCCAATTTCCTCTCACACTCAGCTTTTTTTGTGGCAAAACCTCCCAACAACTGGTCGTCCCCCCTCCGATACGTTGAATATAGTTCCTAGCGTCTCATTGGATTCCACCAGCCCCTGTGGACATACCCATCTTTTTTCAATCTGCCTAACCATGCCTATGTATAGTACAAACAGACCCTTGTGGCTACCATGATCTCTGACCAGGGTTTGGAAGCCTATAATCTTGCCTTCTCATAGTAAGTCTCTCACCGTAGCTATTCCTTTCCTATTCCTTTGCTCTCCCATTGTCTCCTCTGTTGTCCCACGACTCCCTGCCGTTCTCCCATAACCCCCACCAAAGGGACATGCATGGAATATAGTTCTGAAGATCCCAGGAATTTCCAGGCTCCCCTCCAAACATCCCTGCCAAGTTTCAACAATCCTGATGGTCTCACCAAAGCCAGTTTTTTCGCCCATAAGACTTCTTTTAGAAACTGTCTGCCTAGTATCGGTTGCAGCAACCAGGTATCTTGTGTTGCTGCGTCCGCCAACCAGTTTACCACAAACTGCAGCTGTCCCGCTAATTAATAGCACTCAAAATTGAGTACCTTCAGTCCTCCCTCTGTGTAGTCCATCTGTAGTGTACACAAAGCCACTATATTTCTTCCCTGCTCCCACGTGAAGCCCCTGATCATGTTTAAATGCTGAAATAACCCCCCCCCCCCCGAGTTTGTTATAGGGTATATTAGTGAAACATCAGAGGAGGCGGGGAAGTACAACTATCTTCAAGCGGGCCACTCTGCCTGGAACCCCCAGAGGCAGCCTCTTCCACAATCCCATCGAGTTAGCTACGCCCTTAAACGGTTTTAAATGTTAAAGGTATTTGTACCGCGCACCGTCACCAACGGAATTGGTCCCCAGACGCTCAGGCGGATCTGTAAACGATAAAGGTGGGATGGGTTAGTAAGGTGAAGAAGGGAGTAGGATAGTGAGAGGAGTGGTGTTCTGTTGGCAGCATCAACTCGGTATACACCGGGTGCTGAGCTTTGGTGCGGGTATCGGATCGGAGTCAGTCCACGTGTGCTGTTGTTCCGGCTTATGTGTTGTTGCAGTGTTGTGAAGTGCGTGCGGCTTGTTGTGCGAGAGATGGTTGTGTGAGTTTTTTGAGTGAGATAAGTATGCAGAGTTTGAGCTATTATTGGTTAGTGGGTTACCTGACCTTTACCATGATAACATTCACAGCTCTGTCCGATTGCGGCACCTGTCGGCCTCCACATTCCCATCCAGACGCGGCACAGGCCAACGCCCAGGACTCCATCCCGGCGTGGTCATGCCAGCACTCACACTTCCACTCCCACCCAGATGCGGCGCAGGCCAGTGTCCAGAGACCCGTCCAGTTGTGGGCATGCTAACATTCACAACTCCATCTGAGCGCAGGCCAACGCCCAGGACTCCATCCAGGCGTGGTCATGCCAACACTCACACTTCCACCCAGATGCGGCGCAGGCCAGTGTCCAGAGAGCCGTCCAGTTGTGGGCATGCGGACATTCACAACTCCATCCGAGCGCCACACAGGCCGCCACAACTCTAGGTGTGGCACATGTTAGCATTCATGTTTCTTCTAAGTGCGGGCATGTTATCCTTCAATCGATCCTATCCAGATGCGACGCAGGCCAACGTCTATCTAGATGCGTCTGTCGGTCTGGATATGTTCGTCCGGTACGTACCAGTGGGGGAGTCAATTGGGCTTTCGTGTGGGTCTAGGTATGTGGTCAGTCTCTGCAGCCTTCCTTTGTGGCTATTTTCCATGATGTCTTATGCTCTGTCGAGTGGTCGGTTCTTTGTGAATTTGTTCCTATGCTCAGCCTCCGGGTCGAGCCACTCATTGATACCCAAATAACGCAAGGTGTCAGTCGCCCACTGCAGACCCAAGCATGGAAGCTCCCTTTCTCTAAGGCCCCTTAGCCCAGCCAATGGGAACAATCTGTATTTATCCCAGATCACATTAATAACTGAAAGAGTGCCAGATTGGTCTATAACGTCCAGTAAGTATTGCAAGTTCTCATCTGGTCGAGTGACGTACAACAACATATCATCAGCATACAAGAGACACCAAGTGTGTCTCCTCATATATCTTGATCCCTGCGTCCGCATACTCCCTCTTGAGGAACATGGCTAAGGACTCCAACGCCAGGATGTACGACATCGGTGAAAGGGGTCACCCCTGCTTAGTTCCCTTATGTACCTCCGCTGATGGAGAAATTACTTGCCGTAATGTTCTTTCTATGGATTCTTCTCCTGCAGATTCCTCCTCTGATAGATATTCCCTCCAGCTTCGCTGCTTCTGAACATTTTCAACAGGAGGTGTAGTGGACCTCGATCCGGCCGTCGGCCATCGATCCGTCTTGCTCGGCATCTGGTCGTCGACTTCTGGACGTGACATTAGGCATCGTATAAATACCACGTCACTAAGCCCCAACCTCAGTTCCCCCTTTTTCCCTGAGCACCACACACTGCACAGGAAAACAGAGAGAACAAACGGGCTAATGAGCTCTTAAAATAACTATAGACCTCCAAAGGAGGAACAATTGAGCAAACACTACAAATAGCGTTAGAAAAAACATTGTTCTAAGAAAATGTGGCAGGAAGACAGAAAACGGACACAGAGGACCATCACCAAGTCAATGTGAAAAAGAAGATGCGCACCAACCACTGACTTTCTGAGCGGGGATGGATGGGAAGGGAGATGAGGAATCCGCGGGAGAAGAATCCATAAAAACAACATTACGGTAAATCATTTCTCCTTCAATGGATTGCCTTTCTCCCGCAGATTCCTCATCTGATAGACTCCCAAAGCAGTAAATGAAGGAAGCGGGCAGAGGATTATACCAAGAAATTTTGCAGTATTGCCATGCCAAAACGCGCATCAGAAGTACGAGCCACATCCAGACTGTAGTTCTTTGCAAAGGTATATAGGGATGACCATGTCGCAGCGCGACAAATCTCCCGGACAGGGACTCCCCTCTGCAATGCTGTTGATGCTGACACTCCACTTGTCGAATGGGCCCTGATGCCTGCTGGTAATTCCTTCCCAGCAGGCTGGCAGCATTCTTCTATGCAGAAAATGATCCAACCAGATAAAGTCTGCTTGGTTATGGCCAGGCCATTTCGGGCTAAGGTAAAGGGCATGAAGAGCTGGTCAGCTCTCCTAGCGATATAATAACTCAACGCCGTCTTCGGGTCTAGTCCATGTAACCGTTCCTCCTGCTTAAATGGGGGCAGGGGAGGATAGAAGACCGGAAGGTCAATGGATTGCGACAGGTGAAATTCTGAAAACCTTGGGGTGGAAGCCAGGACTTACCCTAAATGAAACTTTCTCCCGGAAAAAACGCAGGAAAGGTGGTTTACAGCATAAGGCCTGTAGTTCACTCACCCGTCTACCTAGTGGATGTAATAGCCACCAAGAAGGCTGTTTTCAAAGAGAGACTTGAAGGCCTGAAGAGGCCAGTGACAGAAGGAACTCCATCACTGTAGTGGTGGGACAAAAGATGAGGTCAATCTCGCGTTCCCTGCACCACACCTCAAATCTTCTCTATCTGCATGCATACAAAGATCTTGTAGATGGTCTTCGTGCAGCCAGCAACACCTCAAGTACTTCCTCAGAGAGGTCCCAGTCATCATATCTCTGTTATGACCTACAGAACACGCCCCTTTTGGACTTCCTGGTCCTTGTCTCAACAGGGCTTACACTCCCTGGTACTCCCAACATGGCAGTCCACGTTGAAACACCTTCCTCGCTCTACACGTTGGACGTAGCGTGTTCTATTAATAGACCACGCCTCCCGCGGCTCCGTGCGTCTCAATGCTATTGCGAAGTAGCGACCAGACGTGTGCTCCGTAGCTCGCGGTATTGTTTTCCTTGGTTCTTTCCCAGCCAACCCCATTCCTAGTCCCTTTCCTTCCTTTCTCGATTCCTGGACTCGTGTGCTGAGCAGCGCACTCTGTAAATTTCCCGGATTCCTGGATCTTTGCATCCCGGAACTTTGAACGCACGCTGGAGTCGGAAGAGACTCGTGCAGCCTTATTCAAGACCCGATCCGTTCGCAAGAAGGCATCGATCAAGAAATCCAGCAAAGATCGAACTCAGGTGAGAAGGGGGGAACTCCTTGACAATCTCATCCTCTCAAGAGCCATGCATGTAGGTTGAGGGATTCTGGGGTCAGATGGAGTATCCAACCTTCTGACTGTGTTAGGAGATCCGGACATCGAGGCCACTGGTGAGGTGGACAGATGGAAAGACCCAAGAGGTCGGAGTACCACGTTCTCTTCGCCCAATCCGGGCGATCAAGATCATGGTTGGTCTAAACCTCTTCAACCTCTGGAGAACCCATGGAATGACGGGAATCTGAGGGAACGTGTAAAGGAGATGGAAGGTCCAATCCACCAGAAACGCGTCCTCCAGTGCACTGTTCGCTGGGAATTCCAACAAGCATAACTGTTCGCAATTCCTGTTGGACTCCGTTGCGAACAGATCCACTGCTGCGGTACACCAGAGAGTGAAGACCTCCCCTAGGACTTTCTGGCACAATTCCCACTCGTGCGAGACCGTGCTCTGCCTGCTCAGAGCATACACCAAGTTGTTCTCTGTGCCCGTTGGAGTAACTGCTGAGACCGAGATCTTGTTCTCCAGCAACCAGAACGAAAGCATCATCGCCTCCATGCAGAAGGGGCAGGAGCGCACACCACCTTGCTTGTTGAGATGCCATTGCCACTGTGTTGTCTGTCAGAACTGATAAGTTACTCACCGTAGTGGATAACGTACTCTTAGTCCATATAGTCCCCTTTCCTCCAAACTGTATGGGCGTCCCTCCTAGGGATGGGAGACGGGACCTTTTTCACCAGAAAAAACAGAAAAATCTTCTCCTCCTTTATATTTAGAGGTGCGCTGGGTGCAGCCGAGGGAGAATGCGCTCCCGACTCCGGCCACCGGCGCCACGCCTCAGTCCCCATAGATGCATCAACAATATCAACATTGCCTAATGACACTAGTTTTATTAGGGGGTGGATGGGGGGGGACGTATGGAGGAAAGGGGACTATGGACTAAGAGCACGTTAGTCACCACAGTGAGTAACGTATAATTACTCTTACATCCTGTTCCCTTTCCTCCATACTACATGGATGATTACAACTGAATGTAGCCCCATGTTGGAGAGGTGACCCTCCTTAAGAAAACAAGTTCCTTAATACTGCCTGCCCGAATGCCGCGTCCGACCTGGAGCCGGTCTCCAAACCGTAGTGCTTACAAAAAGCTCAGGGAGTGGTCCACGTGGCCACCCTGCTGATGACGTGCCACAGGACATGTCTCTGGAATGCAAACACCGTGGCCTTGGCTCTGATAGCATGGGCATGCATGTTTGCGGGAAGCGGCTTGTGCTGCCCCTCATAGGCCTCCTTAATGGCTGCCACCATCCATCTTTCTATGGCGGCCGCGGCGACATCCTCAATCGAGGTTTTAGCAGGGTGAATTAAGGCCATCATCACCTTCTGGACGCCTGGGGCCTTCACCTTGGGGGGAGGGTCCGAGCCTCGCTCCCCCTCTGCCGGAATCTTCGAGATCGACCAGGGCCTCTCCAGAAGCTTCGCCGGGTTCTCGGACTTCCTCTTACCCGAGCCAGAGCGTTGGCTCATGGTTGATGGCACCAGGGAGGATGAGCCCTGCCTGGCAGCCAAGGAGCCCGACAGTTCGGCGCTCCCGGTGCCCGCGGACTCGCAGTGCTTAGCCTTTTGTTGGGCCCCCGTCGCCGGGCGCCCTCACAGGACTTAGAAGACAGCTCGGACTTCTTTTTCTTCTTCTCGCCTGACGGGCTCTTCCCTTCCAGCCAGTTGGCGAGACGGAGGTGGCGATCCTTCATGGTCCGCTCCGACATGTTCCCACAAAACGCACAGTCCTTCTCCGTGTGCGTCTTGTCCTCATGGAGACAGTAGAGGCATAACGAATGCTCGTCCACCTTGAAAACATTCTGAAGCTGGCATCCAGGGCAGGTCCTGAACAGCTTCCCGGGCGTCGAGCTTCCTTTCTCCTGGGCCATGTCCGGGGTAGGCCTCGAAAGTTCTGGAATCCTCCAAAAGCGTAACTCGACGAAAACTTCACCCTTGAGGGGCGTAGAAAACTCCGAAACGGATCCCCGTTGATCGGATGTAGAAACGGTGGAGCTTAAGGCTCTATTTAACTGAAAAATGAGAAAAAACTCCTGAAAAAGCGTGAAAACGCAGCAAAAGCTCGAGAGCTACAGCACGAGGACTCCCAACACTTGAACGTGCGGTAAAAATCTGAGGATGGCTGCCAGTGACGGGGCTTAGGGAGAGGGCAGTCATTGGCTGGGGGCGGTATGACCCAGAGACCAGTGATTGGTTACTACTAAGAAAGAAAGATCAGAAACAAAACTGATACTGATTTTTTTCTATACCGAGGATTCCCAGCCTGACGATGGGGAATATTCATGAGCATGTGAATCCATGCCAGACCCCATGCTGGAGAACAAAGGTTTTGCCACACAACTGCTAAAGGATCGCCAATGGCAGGGTTTAAAGGCATATTACGTTCAGTGGTAAAGCCTTCATCTAAAATATCGATAAGTTCATAATAACCTTGTACAGGCGCAACTGATGAGTGCAATCCCAGGGTGTCAATAACCCTTTCTACCAGAGTCCTGAATTTAGAGGTATTATGAAGATAGGGCTAGGACTGCTGTAATTCGAGGCTTGGCGAGCTGTGCAGACCGCTGGCATCCCGGAGGCCTTGAGCCAGCTGTAAAAGCAGATTCTGGTCGTCAAAATAATCAACCCCTCCTGAACCCAAGTAAATCATGTTGACACCCCCCTGGTCATCGGAGTCAGCCGAAGATACCTGCTAAGGTATCAAAAAATTCGGACCGGGGTTGCGGAGTGAATGTTTTCTCGACAACCGTCGATGTCAAGGGTTTGTCTTTTGCCGCTGATATGGTGTATGTCGGTGTTGATCGGAATCGAGATGCTGTAGCGTCGATATCCTTGAATGCACAAGGATAAACCGGTTTCTATTGGATTTCTTTCGGCGTCAAAAGATTCACTGGCGCCGATATTGTCGGTTCCCGGGGCACTAGAGGGGCCGGGTATACAGAAGCCCGCGCTTGGCTCCAAAGCATGCTGCATGGGGGGTAGCCCTGCTGACTGCAGCATGCTGCTTGAACATTTCAAGCATCGAGGATTTGAAATCCTCCCACTCTTGGCGGATATTAGGCCAAGCCGACAGCTTACCTTTATCCGTCGATGTCTCGGAATCCCGACGATGGTAGTGATGCCTTTTCTTCTTTCGGGATGAGGAAGAGTGGCTCCTCGAGTGGGACTGTTTCTTCTTCCGCTTGTGTTCTATCTCGGGGGTGTGCCCCTGAGTTTCGGCCTTGGAAGACCGAACCATCGACCGCACCTGGGATTTTGAGGGCGGTCGACCCAGAGCGAGTTTTGCAGCTCGATCGTGAACGGGTTTAGGTTGCATTTTGGCACACAACAGATACCAATCAGTCCCGTGACCTGTGCCGCGGCACTAGAGAGAGAATTTGTGTGGGTCAGTGATGGACATCTTGGTGCCACAATTGGACCACCATTTCAAACCTGATACCCGAGCGACCAACATCTTGCATCAAGGATTTTGTGAAAAAGTACAACGTTTTCTGACAAAAACATTGAGAGATTCGAAGCTCTGTATTCCCAAGCAGCGTGTTAGCGTGCAGTAAAAAGGAACTGAGGTTGGGGCGTAGTGACATGGTATTTATACAACGCCTTACATCACGTCCGTAGTCGACGAACAGACGTCGAGCAAAGCGGCTCGATGGTCGATGGCCGGGTCGGGGTCCACTACTCCCCCTTTCAAAAAAATGTGGCGAAGAAGCAAATCTGGAGGAAATATCCATTAGATGAGGAATCTGCGGGAGAAAGGCAATCTATTGAAATGTGCCTACCTGTCTTCACTCACACCATGGGAAATGTGTAAATTAGTGACACCCATCTTAGGAAGGTTTTGCAGATCTCGAAACGCGCCAGGGTCGCCAGCAACCAGTCCCAGCGGGCCGACTCAAAAGCTTTAACTGCGTCCAATGACGCGACCATACAGCTCTCCTTCACCTGGTTAGTGCTATCTATGACGTGGTGTAGACTCTGTAGGTTCCATGTCGAACAGCGCCCGTTAGATACCCAGTTTGGTCCCTGTGGACCAAGTCTCCCATTACTGTCCTAAGCTTATTTGCCAATGCAGTTGTCAATATTTTGCAACCTTGGTTTGCCATCGAGGGAGGTCTGTATGATCCACAGTTCTGTGAAGGCTTACCTGGCTTAAGGATAGGTACTATCGTAGCTTCCCGTAAGCTGTTGGGGAGCACTCCCAACTCATACACCTCTGTAAAGACCGCCAGCAGTTTAGGCACTACTATGTCTCTATATGCTTTGTAGAACTCCCCTGGGAGTGCGTCTGGCCCCGGGGTCTTGGCAGTCGGAAGGTCCCTGATCACTTCCCTTATTTCCTCTAATGTCAGAGGCGCATTTAGCATATCTATCTGGTCCGCCACTAGCCTTGGTAGCTATATCTGAGTTAAGGCGTCCTCCACACCCCTGCCCATCTCAGACTTGTCAATAGGGAGCTATAGTAACTCGAGAACACTTCATTGACATGGACTTGAGTCCTGACAACATCTCCTTTATCATCAATAACCACACTGACCATGTTGCTTGGTTCCTCTCGCCTGCATTGCCATGCCAACAATCTCCCGGGATTATCTCCCTCCCCATGGAGCTTTTGGGTGTATTTGGCAAGGTATCGTTCCCCTAACCTCTTCCAGTCATCCATATAGTTTTGCCCCAGTCCCAACAATTTCCTGGGATCTCCATGCGGACCTCCCTCAGTGTCTTCCTTCTCTGCCAACTCATTCTCAACCTCCTCCAGGGTCCTCAGAATTTCTCTTCTGAGTCCTCCCATTTTCCCTATCGCCGCCCCTCTCACGACCACCTTAAATGCATCCCATAGTGTGCCTGATTTCCCAACACTACCAGCGTTGATGTTAAAGTACTCCTCTATCTGTTTATCCAGGTGCTCCCTAAATATCACATCTTGCAAGGTTTCAGCCCGCAACCGCCAGGTAGGTATTCGTAGTCTCAGGGCATTATTTGCCATATCGTCAAGAGTGGAGCATGATCCGATAGTATCCTCGCTCTGTATTCAATGTGCACAAATTGTCCCATGATTTCCTTTCCCGTGAAATGTAGTCTTACATTGTGTGCACTGCTTGGGGGGCTGAAAAGTGAGAGTTATCCTGTGTCTCTCCGTGTATCTCCCTCCAGACATCTACTAGACGTAGGTCCCGCAACAGGGAACCCAATAATCTAGCCGGCGCTGCAGGTTTCTTATATTTCGTGTATGACCTATCCAATCTATGATTGAGAGTGCAATTTAAATCCCGCCCCAAGCCCATGCCAATGCCCTGCATGCATCTAACTTAGAATATAGTGACCTGAAAAACACTGAGGCATCATGGTTCACAGCGTATGTATTCACGAAGCAGACTTCCCTGTTTTCCCACAGATCATGCACCACTACCAGCCGGCCCTCATAATCCTTCCTGTATTCCAACAGGTTGAAGGGGGCAGTCAGAGCTATCCGAACAAGAACCCCTCTTGCGTACGCAGTAAAGGGGGAACCGTACATCTTGTCCCCCATTTCTCCCTGCCATAGTGGCTTGTCGGTCTGCTGTGAGGTGTGTTTCCTGTAGCTTTGCCACCTGTATGCCCTTCTTTACCAGGTATGTGTGTATTCGCAACCTTTTCACATAATTATTGAGTCCTCTAACGTTCCAAGTGAGTATGCCCACCCACTATCATTTTACATGGACGTATGCAACCAGGCTTCCTGTTTCCCATCGCTGCTTCAATCCGTCTAACCGTTCCTCCATCTCCGCTATCCCACTGCAGTCGGTATTCACCTGCTGCCCCATCAATTTCCCACAGCTCGAAGTTCAGCATGTTAAACCCTGCACCAAAGTCCCCCCTCTTGATCCACTTTCACCCACCCCTCCATCCCCACAGCACCCTGCAACCGCTAGAGCATCCCACCCACCATGAAACCTAACAATAGCTCAGAAGTTGGTCTTTTGTTCTGACCCGTCGGTTTCTTTCCCACCACCTCCCTTCCCCCAAAAAACTTCCCAACAATCCCTAAACAGTGCTAACCATAACTGCCCAGCAGTGACGTGTCTGCTCAGGCGCAGCCACCTTTCCCGCTCCCTCCTCTCCCCTCCCATGTAACGGATAGCAGCATTATGCCCCAAAACGAGCATTTAAAAAAAACGTTGGCGTCCATGCCAGCAGCCCACAGCAGCTGTCATCAGGGAACCTTTCTTTCAACTCGGTGTCCCAGACCCATGTGCTCCCACACTATGATGAACATCTTCCACCTTTAGCTGCGAGTCGTGTCGCCCTTCCTTCTCTCCTAAGAGAGTCATGGCACGTTGGTTTGTCTGCTGAAAAGTAGCTGGATTCCCTGTTCGTCCATCCAAGCATGGGCCTCCACTGTGTTCTCAAAGAAGTGTGATTTGCCTTTGTATAGGATTTTCAGTTTAGCCGGGTATATTAGCATGTACCGTATATCCGCTCTCCGTAGACATTCTTTGTTTGGTCCAAAAGTCGCTTGTCGCCGCTGCACAAGAGCTGTGTAGTCCGGATATATTGCCAGTTTTGCAGACCCCTAGTGAAGGTTCCTCCCTCTCTTGAGAAGGCCAATATCCTCTTCCCTATCCTTGTAATTCATGATCTTTGCTATTATTGGCCTTGGGGCGCTCCTGGCAGGGATTTTCTTGCTGGTGACCTATGTGCACCCTCCACTGCAAACCCCTGTATCAGCGTGCCCGGTAACACCTCTTGCAGGAACAATATTTTGATATAAACCGTCATATCTCTGCCCTCCTCTCCCTCTGGGAGGCTGAGAATCTGCACATTCTTCCTGTGGGCTCTTCCTTCTGCATCTTCTTGTGCGCTTTCCTGGGCTTTCACTCTATCAATTAGGTCCTCTACTTTAGTATGGGTCCCCACATTGTGGACTGCATTGTCTTGTACCGGCTGCTCAGCCGACCCCAAGCGTTTTGCCAGATCCCGGACATCCTGTCGTAGTAAACCCATGTCCACTATGACGGTGTCTATTTTGTGTTCCATCATTGCCTTCAGGGCTGCTATGGCCGCCATTATCGGTCCTTTTTCCTGTGGGTTCACCAGCGACGGTGTGGCCTCCATCTCTGCAATTCCCCAATGACTTGAGTTGCCCTTCTGCTTACTATTGTAGGCTTCCATGACCGTTTGTCTGCCCTTGTTTTTCTGCTGCTTGCTCGTCATTTTAGCTCGATTTCTTCGCACCTAGGTGGTCCCCCAAAAACAGTATATGCCACTACAGCCTCAGTGTGTGAGCCGGTGGCGCCAAGTTGTCTCTGCACACAGACAGGCTCAGGTTCTGTTTGCCAGCACAGGTTCCTTTTAAGCGGTCCCAGGGCTTCCCTTGTTGCTGGTATCAGCCGAGCCCCTTTAACATTATGTAACGTTGTGTTATGGGGAATGCCTTGTGGGCTCCTCTTCCCCGCCCCCACACCTCTCGTCACCCCTTCACCGGTCATCGTATCTCCTGATCTCCCCTCCTAGCCTGCAGTATACCTGATAGTCGTAGGTGCAGGTTCAGGCTCTTATGCTCCTTACCCGGGTAATCACTTCTCCCCTGACAAGAGTCACCTTTTCTTTAGCACACTCAGCGTAGAGGGGCCAACCTCCAGTGTCCCCACATAAGGCGCCCACACCTGACTAGTAGCAACCAACTGTTTTACACAGTGCTCCACCTCTCATCTCCACTCAGTCTCTGCTGCTTCTTTCCTTGGGAGGTGGCAGGCCTTGGTGCCAGCCCCATCGCCCCAGCGGCTCATGCAGTCTCGCCAATGCTCCTCTGCACTGGCCTCTCAGCTGCACTCAACCGTCATTCCCTCCCGGAAACCCTATCCAGTGGGGCAGCGGGCTGGGCAGCAGTCACCAGGATATTAATGCCTCGCCAGCGCACTGTGCCCTGACGTTTGCAGCCGCCATTTTGGGGGTTTTCCGTTCGCTTGTTTTCCAAGCTGATTTTGTCTGCCCGTGGCACTCCTCCTTCCTTCGCCTCTTTGACTCGGGCTCTTGGTGTGTTTAGATCCCTACTAATATGTTTTTGGGCGTCGCCTTCGTTTTCAGAGCTTCGTCACAGCTATCTTTAACAGGATCATGCGGGAGCTCTCACGGAGAACAGCTTCACTGCATGGCTGCTGGCCACTCCTCCACTCAGAGTTTGGCCTAAAGTTCTTGGGAAAAGGTTTTTCCATTTTCCCCTAAAGGGCGTGGGGGCAGATACATGTCAATAGGCCAATAGGGTATTGATTTTACGGTGGTCTCCCTCATGGGCACATGGGGGATACCATGTCTCATCCAATGAAGTCATGACATCCCCCTGGTAGTTGTCTCCTCCCATGTGATCCTCCCTCATTGAGCCGCCCCCAGGGTTAGGATCAGGTAGCGGCTGCCATCCCCCTGGCCACATGGGAGGAGGTTACCGCCGGGAAATCCGTGATGTCTCCATTGGATTCATCGCATACCCTTCCCCTAATGTCACTGGTTCTCTCAGCACCTATTGGAAAACGGGAAAGAAAGTCCACGTTACCCTGTTCTCTTCCTTTTCTGTGTTCCACTGTAAAACAATACGGCGGTAACTCTAAGAACCAGCACATGAGTCTTGCATTTGTGTCTTTGAAGAGAGTCATCCATGTTAATGGAGCCGGGTCAGTGATCAGCCTGAACTTCCTACATGTTAGATAATATTTGAGGTAGGTTATAGCCCACTTTATTGCCAAGGCATCTAATTCAATAGTGGCTTAGTTTTTCTCTCGTGAGAACAATTTCCTACTGATGTACAGGATAGGATGCTCAATGCCGTCATGATCTTGTGAAAGACCTGCCCCCAAGCCAATGTGCGAAGCAATTGTCTGTAGAAATAATTCCCTGTTGAATGCTACCACTTTCAACACAGGGTAACTACACAGAATGTGCTAAAGCTTGTCAAAACACAACTGATCTTCTCGCCATTTTACTTTCTGCGGTTCAGCATTTTTTAGTTCATTAGTAAGACAAGACGTAATGGATGAGAAACTAGGGATAAAACGTCTGTAATAACCTTCGAAACCCAAAAAGACTCTTAGATGTTTCTTTGTCTAGGGCCTCGGGGGTTCTTTGACTGCATTGACCTTTTCAGTTTGAGATTGGACCAGCTGGATCAATCTTGTTTATCTTGCCAAGTGACAATTCTTTGGATTTGCTGTGAGGCCGTTTTTTCTTAATACTCTGGTAACTAAGTAGAGATGGTGTAAATGCTCTTTCCAGGACCTGCTGTGGATGATGATGATATCAATGTATGCTCCACAGAAAGATGCATAGGGTCAAAGGATATGGTGGATCAACCTTTGAAAGGTAGCCGGTGCCCCATGCAAGCCAAAAGGTAACACCTTAAACTGAAAAAGCCCAATGGGAGTAGAGAATGCTGTTTTTTCCCTGCCTGCTGAATTAACAGGGAGTTGCCAGTATCCTTTTGTCGGATCATTCCCGGAGAGGAAAATGGCAGACCTCAATCTATCAATGAGTACATCAATTCTGGGCATGGGGTAGCTATTTAATTGGGAGATCATGTTTACCTTTCCAAAGTCAATGCAGAACCTCCACGATTGATCTGGTTTGGCAACTAACACTATTAGAGCAGACATGGGCTCTGAGAGGGTTCATTGACATCGGCTCTTAACATAGTCTCTATCTCCTCTATGATGATGTCTCTTCAGGATTCTTCCCTGGGATGTACAGATGTAATGGTACATTCCTTTAACTCAAACTGGTTCCATTCTAAAGACATCAGGGAACTGTTCTAGGAGGTCCATTAAATGCTTCTTTTGATTTTGAGGTAAGGAGTAAAGTATTTTTATTTGATTCATCAGATAACAAACTGGTTAGTACCACTGTAGTATCTTCGATGGGATTTTCTCCCCATTCTTTAAGAAGATTCACATGATAGATATGAGTTTTGATCTTTCTATCTGGTTGTGTAACCCGGTAATCATAAGGCCCTGACTGCTCTATTATTTCACAGAGGCCATGCCACTTACAGAGCATTTTGTTCTCAGCCAAAAGAAGGAGAACCAGAATCCTTTGTCCAATAGAAAAGGATCTCAGTACAGCTTTTTTATCATGATAGCCTTTCTGGTGTTCTCGCGTCTTAATCATGTTGGCTTGTACTAGGGTTCTAACAGCAGCCATATGCTCTTTCAATCCCTGGGCTGTTTGAGAAAGTGGTAAAACTGCTTTTTTCCTGTTCCTCCCAGGTCTCAAACAACATATCAAGGACATCTCGTGGTTCTCTTCCATAAAAAACCTCAAATGGGGAGAATCCTGTTGAGGATTGTGGGGTCTTTCTTTTTTTAATAAACCTTTTTCATTGAGTTTTCAAACAAAGTAGGTACAGAACAACATCCAGAGACATTCCTGTCCTCCCCTCACCTCCTGTGTGAAGTGCCACTCCCCCCACACCCCCATCAACTCATCTCTTGCTAGTTCTCTCAGATTTGATCGTGTTTGCGGGGGCAACCTCTGTCTCTGTACGCCTGCTGCTCCATCTCACAGCAATGGTCCGTTCCCTCCAGCTAGGTGGGAAACCCTGGGACTGTCCCACTTCCCTAATTCGCAGCAATGTCTCTCTTGGCCACCATCAATGCAGTCTTTATCAGGCATAACTCTTTACAAGTGAAGTCAGTTTCTCCCCATATATGCAGCAGACAAAATCTCTGACAGTTTGTTTTCGGTTTCCCCATTGCCTCCCCCACCAATTCCAGTACCATCCCCCCTTAACGCTGTAGTCTAGGGCAAGCCCATGTAGTATGGAGAAGGGTGCTCACATCCTCCCGCACCTCAGACAATTGGGGTCTGTTGCTCTCCCCATCTTGTCGAGCCTGAACCTGATGAAGTATACGCGTGCATAAACTTAAAGTGAAACCGTCTTAATTAATTTACTGGAGACCTCAGCTTCCTTTGCTGATCACAACTGCCCCACCCAGTCCTCCTCTTCAATTGCCCCCATGTCCCTTTCGTAATGTTCCTTCAGTTTGTTCATGGGAGTGGCAGCGAAGTTGTTGATCACCTGGTAAAGTGTAATGACCACTTTCCCTGGCAGTTTCCCATCTAACAGTTTAGCCTCCAACAGGGAATGTTCAGGGAGGTCCCACTCCTCCCTAACCTCATGACTGATGGCATGGTGTAGCCATGTATGGGTGAATTGCTCATTATCGCCTGGCCCTTAGGAGGCCTGTAAGTGGCAGAAGGGGACCAGACGTTTGTGTTCAATGATGTGTTCATTTGTGGTACACCTGCTGCGGCCAATCTGGGTTGATAGCCTAGTTTCCCCACTTCGGGGAGGTCTTTGTTCCCCCAGATGTATGCTTCCCTTGTCATCCCTCCCCCCTCCCATCGACCCTAGGGCTGCTGTCCATGCCTCCAATGTGCACCCTCCGCGAGTGCCCATAAAGCAGGAGTGCCGGTGGGTAGTCTCCCCTGGTATGCTTCTTCACCTGGATGTGTGAAGCCCCCTGGTCGTCCCATTAGTTCACGGGCACTAACTGCGAAGCCCAGTAATATTTTCTGATGTCTGGTAGCCACAGCCCCCCTCCCAGACTGACCTGGCCAGGGTGGACAGTGCACTCTAGGCGTCTTATTGACCCATACCACCTCTCTCTGTATCCCCTCAATGGTTCAGAATGTTTTTGCCGGGATCTTCACAGGAATATTCTGGAGGACGTATAGCATCCTCAGAAGAGTCAGCACCTTAAATAATGTGCGTGCCCCAGCATCGACACTGGGAGGGTGTCCGTCTTGGCTCTTGCCAGAACCGGGTCTAGGTTGTTCCAGAGGAAGGTGCGATTGTCCGGGCCTATGTGGATGCCCAGCTATTTGATCGTCCCCTGAGCTACTGTTAGTCGGCAGTCGTGTGGCACTGCCTTCTGCTATTACACCCCCCACCCCACCAGTAGCAGTTCTGATTTATCCCAGTTCACCCGTATGCCACTGAAGTCCCTGAATTCCTGTATTAGTTCCATTACCACTCGGCCAGAGACCCTGGGCTCACCCTAGTAGACAAGAATGTAATTTGCGTAGAGGGAAATCCGGTCCTCCATCTCTGCCGACCATCGGAATCCCCTGATCCTGGGGTCTCCCCAGATTTTAGCTGCCAGGGGTTCCACTGCCATTAGGAACAGAAGGGGAGGGAAAACGGGCACCCCTGCCTACTGGACGGAGTCAAAGGCTTTTTCGGAGTCTAAAGCCATCATGGCGTGTAGCCCCTCCAGCATATTGACCATTCCCAAATCGTTCTGCGCCCCACAGAGTTCATCCTTGTGGTCCTTCCCAGTAGGAAGCCACATTGGTCACTATGAATCAGTTTACTCAAAGGTCCCAGGAGCCTATTGGCCAGCACCTTAGTCAGAATTTTAGATTCTCCATTGAGTAGAGAGTTGGGCCTGTAAGCCCCACAGCTCTCTAAGGCTTTCCCTTTCTTATGAATTACCACTAGTGTGGCCTGGCGCAGGTCATCTGGCAGCTGTCCAGACTCCCAGCTATCCCGGAACATCCCCTCCATGGCCCCCCCCTCACTTTTTCACTTGCTGCTTTCCAACATTCTACGGGAAAGCCGTTTGGGCCTGGGGTCTTGCCTGTTTGCAGCTGCCCAATTGTAAGCTGTATCCCCTCATCGGTGGGTTCTACCTCCAGGGCCACCCTCTCTGTGTCCCCCACCGAGGGCAGGTTCATGGCCTCTATGTAGGCTGCGGTCTATTCCTCCCCCTTCCCATCCCGTTCCCCGTACAAGGTCTGGTAGTACTTTGCAAAGGCCTCTGCTATATCCGCCTCCTGCGAGCAGCTAGGACGAAAGAACTGGTGTTATACCAGGGAACCTCCAATCTCCCTATTCCAGAACCTGGCAGGCAGCAACCTGCTCAAGAAGAGGCAGATGGGCCCGGTGGTAAGGGAGCTGGCCTCTAGAGGGGTCTGCAATAAATGGACCTTCCGTTTTGGACTATTTTTGGAATGGGAGGGGTCCCAAAAACGCATCACATCAACCCAGAGGGAGCAGTCCTCCTGTAACTTGACTTTAAGACAGGGTCTTCAGGAAAATCGTCCTCCCCAGCAGGAAAACTGCATGAGGCATTGGCCATGGGAATGGGTGACAGCAAGGGCTGGGGGGCATTGGTGGCTGCCGGACAGACGGCCAGAAGCCGGACGATGGACAACAGCAAGGGAAGAGGAGCATGCACTTAGACCTGCTTCAAAGGGGTGATGGGCAATGAAGGTAGGAAATTGGGCTTTGGCAGTGCAGGGGGACATTCCAATTTGGTATCAGTTAGAGCGGGAGCACCTGAGGGGAGGGAGGAGGCTGTGAGAATGGGGGGGTTGGAGGATGGTTGGACATCCCTGAGCTAGGGGGCAGGATGGACAAGGAGGACGGAAGGCCAGAACCCCAGAAGGACACATAAGGGCCCAGGCCACCAATCTCAGCGACAATGGGATTTAGCACAGGAGGGAGAGGGGGAAGGAGGAGAAGAGGAAAGTCTTGAGGAGCTTGCAGAATTTGAGGATATCATGCTCAAGACGGAGAGGAAGGGGGTGGCTGTTTCAGAGGATGGAGCCAGCCGAGGGAAGAGATCGGCCAACCGCTCGCTGCTTGGAGAAGCGCTCAACACGCAGAGAGTTGGAGCCGGGAGATCGGAGAGCTCTGGAGGGAGAGTATTTGGTGAGAGCAAGTTGTAGATGGTGTGGTCCCCGGCCCCAGACATCCTTATGGATGATGCAGAGGGATTTGAATTTGATCTTTGCAGCAACCGGGAGCCAGTGGAGAGATTTTAGGGCTGGAGAGATACAGTCCCTGGGCTTGAGGCCAAGGATCCCCATCCCCATTTACCCCTATTTGTAATAACCCACATTCTTCACCAGGAACAGAACTGGGGTTGTTAACTCAATGGCAAGGAGGATGATACAGACTACAGGATATGTTTCAGGGCCCAACCATTAGACCCTTTACCGAATGCAAGCAATGCTTCACGGTCGGCGAAAACAAGAGGCTGTGGTATTTTCAGGTACAACAATGACTCCAAGACCCAGAGGTCAAGGCAGCAGCTACCCACCAGCCTATGCCTTTCGGAAAAGTTGCTTTTAACGCGCGATGGGTCAAAGAGCCTTATATCGAGCCTCTATAAAATCCTGGATGAGGCCATACCCTGGGCAACATGGCCCTACATGGAACGGTGGGAAATGTCGATCAAGAGGGAAATGAGCTGGGACGACTAGGAGAGAATGTGGAGGCTGATACCGAAGGCAGCTAAGGCATCCCAGCTACAGAAATGTTGGTGTAAACTGATATTTTGGTGGCACTATACCCCGGCCCGTCTCCACAAGATCTGCTGTAGGGGGTGTGAGGAGATAGGCGCCTTGTCCCACATTTGGTGGAGATGTCCCAAAATCAACCATTCTGGAGGGAGGTGCCAGAATCACAGGTTCAGGTCTTTGGGGAAAAGGCAAGGGCATCTCCGGAAGAGGCGCTACTGGGGTTGAATGAAGGGGCCACACACAGTGAATCCAGAGGCCAAAGGAAGGTTTGATCAATGCTCACATTATGTGGCAATGTTGCTCATGGTTTAGAACAATTTTACCTAACCCCAAAAGTTCGACTCCCAAAAGTTCGACCCCCAATTTCCCGAATATATAATGTGTGGGGATAAAGTATATAGAAAATGTATAGGGGTAAGGTGGGGGGTCTCCCCCCACATATATATTTGCGGGAAATTAAAAAATACATTTAAAAAAGTCGAACTTTTGGAAAGTCGAACCTTCGGGTTGGGTAAAATCACTTAGATTCGTTGCTCATAGGACAGCGATGGAAGGTAGCGGATATTCCTACACATCAAGACTGGCTCCGAAAGGTCGGGACTTCGTGGTGCTGGAATGGACAAAAAACACACTTAACAATAACTTCCCTTGCTTTGCTAGAGACTGGGGGGAGATTTTATCCTTCCTGAAGGAAGACTACAGAGCCCAATGGTGCACTTAGCGCTTGAAACATTTTGATATGTACTAGACAGTATAATAAGATAATAGCTTTTCCCTGATAGACTATTATATTTACCCCGCAGGGGGGATGGAGGGTGGGTTGGGGGTGGTGGTTGGGAGGCGAGAGGAACAGGAGCAGGAGGGTAAATGTGGGGTTGTGTTAACAGCAGCTGTTTGTCATTTGTTGAAAACATATAAAATATATATTTTTAAAAACATATTTTGACTTGCTTATAAAAACACTCCAATTGGGAATTGAACTTACATTTTTAGTCCCTAAAAATAATTGTACTCCAAACTTTAAAAAAAATAGGGAGTAAAATACTCCCACTTCCAAATCTAATCTGGAGCACTGCCTATGTGTAAACATGGGATATCAATGATTGGCAAAGGCTGTAATGGAGCCGGAGGGAATTTGGAAACTAGTCATCTGACGGATGGAGCAAGTGAGTACAACATTTTTCTCATCTGCATGGATCCCGGGCCAATAGTTCAGAATCTGTGCTTGAGTCTTGGTTGTACCTAGATGGCCACCTGTCAAGAAGGATACTATTTTTATTTTACTTTTGGGCACCATTACTTGTGATCTAGGGGCACCATCCAGCCCACTATCTCTCTCTATATAACAGACCAGCTTTTTGGAAGAAAAGTTGCCCCCTCTTTTTCCTTCCCTCCTCTTCGGGTAAAACCTGAAGGAAAGGTTCAGCAAGTAACTGATCATTCCTTTGAGCAAAGGCTAGGTCAGGAATAACTTTGGCCTCTTCTCCAGATATCGGAGGTGGAACTGCCCCTGATGTAATGTGAGACTATGTCTGCCTCCCGAAAACCCTTGGATCCTCTTTCGGTCTTGTTAGAGATGTTAACTTCCTTGGGTTTAGGAAACAGCCCTGTCCAGAATCTCCAGTGCAATTCTCTCCCCCGCCTTCACTTGATATGCCTCGTTTCCATTATTGTGCATCAAGATTTTGTAAAAATAATTTTTTACATGTTTATTTTAAACCGGTTGCACAAATGAAGACAATATATGCATAGATATGGCATATAATAACCCCCATTCGAGATACGCGAACAAAGTCCAGAGACCCCGAAGCTCGTCCCGTTCTCACCCCCGTCCCCTCCTCTAGATCAATGCTCCTCTGGGCTCGGCAGAGCGGGGGCATCTGTAAATCGCTCGCTGCTCGAGTGTAAGGTCCGTCTGGCCGATAGGGGTTTGTGGGTCATCGCTGGGAAGTTCTGATCATAGTCTAGTGGGGCCCAAATATCTGTAAATCGATGTAAGAGGCCTGCCTTGGCCGCCGAGACTTTTTCCGCAACCAAAATGTCCCAGAGTTTAATCTACCAAAGAGTCATTGAGGGACCCTTGACAGACTTCCAGGTTCGGGCTATTGTAATTTTAGCGGCCAATAGGAGTTGGGTGAGAAGTTTGGCCGTCCTCCCAGATTTTGGGTACGCACCTCGTGCTGGAGCGCCTAGTAGGATGATTTCCGGTTCTCTGTGGAGTACCACCTAGGTGATATCTTCTATGATAGAAATGCATTAGGCCCAAAAGGCTTTCACGGTTGGGCATGACCACCACATATGCAGATAAGTCCCTGGGTGTCCACATATGCGCCAGCATTGTGGGTCGAGGGACCGGTTAAAGTGATGGGGATGCAATTACTTTAGTACCATCGTAGAAGCAGTTTATAGGCACATTCTCAGTTAGTGATGCAGAAGGAGGAGGAGTGGGTTCTAGACCATATGTCCACCCATGTTTGGTCTTCCAGAGGATGCCCCATGTCTGTCTCCCATTACGCCATGTAGGAAGTTCTCGAGGTGAGCGTATCCTCCTGTAGCTATTTGTAGAGCATGGAGATTTTCCCCCAAAGCAGCAGGTCCTTCGATGTGAGTTCAAGAGGGCCTGGGATATGTGTCGCAGCTTGACGGGTTTGAGTAACAGCACCAGTGTCGAAGTTGGTTGCAAGAGAACTGGTCCTTTTCCGATAGGCAAAAGGCCACTTTGCATTGCTGAAAGGAGCGGGGCTGATCATTCTCCAAGAGTTGTCCCAGGGACTCTAGTCCTCCCTCAATCCAGTCTTTGAAATTCAGCGACTGGGACCCAGGAGAGAAGGCTGGTTTATGGAAAATTGGAGAGGAAGGAACAAGGCCCCTGTGGAATGCCCTTATGTTTTAATGCGCCGCCCCAAGTTTTAAGAGTTTGAGTAGTGGAGGCCAGGACCACCCCAGGTGCCATTAAGTGTAGCCGGAATGTATGGGAGGAAGCGAAGGGGGAGAGTAAGGTGGGATTGCTCTAGTTCTACCCATTTTGGGCATACAGAGGTCATTATCCACGACTGTATGTGTGCTAATTGCGATGCTACCTGGTATTTCCTTAGGTCGGGGACCCCTAGGCCTCCCAATCTAGCATTGCCCGTCATAGCTTTTGGAGAGATTCTTGCTTTCCTACCCTTCCAGATAAACCAAAGCATTTTCCTCTGAATATGTAGGAGGTGGGTGAGTGGGATCGTGGTGGGGAGGGAGGAGCAGGTGTATAGGAACCGTGGGAGAAGGTTCACCTTACAAACGGTTATCCGCCCAATGTGCGAGATCTTTTGTGAGGTCCATCGCTCGAGGTACCGCTCTAGTTCCCTAAAGAGCAGGGGGAAATTCGAAAGGCATACGTCTCTAGGACGAGCAGGCATCTGGACTGCCGGGTAGGGAATAGATTTTTCATTCCATCGGATCGGGCATAGAGCTTCTAGGGTTTCCCGTTCCCCAGATTCCAGGCCTATCCCCAAGCCCTCCGATTTCCCGAAATTGATGGCAAAACCCACCACCCTCCCAAATCTGCTGAGTTCTTTAAGGGCTGATGTTAGTGATGGGCGAATGTCTGGTATAGACAACAGCACGTCATCAGCGTAGAGTGAAATTTTATGCTGAGAGGCGCCGACGGGTAGACCTTTAATGCTTGGGTCCAATCGTACCTGCTGGGCGAAGGGTTCCATTACCAGAGAAATAGGAGGGGGACAGGGGACAGCCCTGCCTGGTACCACAGGTTGAAGAGATTGGTTCAGAGAGACTGCAGTTCACCCTGAGGAGAGTTTTAGGAGATTGGTAATTTGCTAAAATAAGTTTTTCGGAAATTTGTGCCAAAGCGAAAGGCCGCCAGGGTAAGTTGTAGGAAGGCCCATGCCACTTTGTCAAACGCTTTGGAGGCATCCAGGGCCAGTAGTGCCCATTTAAGAGTCTCTTGTGTCGCAATGTCCACTAAATTTAGAGCCCTACGAATATTATCCCCAGTAGATCTATGCATTACAAAACCTGTTTGGTCTGGATCTATTAAGTTGGGTAGGACTTTCGCTAGCCGATTCGCTAAGACTTTCGAATAGGTGTTGGCGTCGATATTTAGCAAGGAGATAGGTTGATATGAGCCTTTTTCGCGGATGTCCTTGCCAGGTTTAAGCAAGAGGATAGGTATATATTCTTGCATTGATTGAGTGATCGATCCTGAAACACCAAACGAGTTGAAAAGAGCTGTCAACGGGGGCAAAATATTTTGTAAAATCTTGTTGTGAACCAGTTCGGGACCGGAGCTCTGGGTTTGAGGGATTTAATGGCCGTTTCAACCTCCTCCCCTGTAATTGGGACATCTAGATCCACCCCGTCTGGCTCCTCGAGTTGTGGAAGGGCAGCCCTCTGTAAATATCTCTGCTGTTCTGCTAAATTCCGGGGTGATGCTGACATTGTCTCAGACAGATTGGCCGCAGCCAGTTGAAGTTTATCCGGCTCTGCATATTGGACCTTGCCTTGGGAGTCACAGAGACCTACTATAGTATTTGTTCTCTTTGCCTTTGCTAGTTTTTTTTTACCAGGAGTCTGTTTGCTTTATTGTTCCAAGCATAGTAGCCTTGCTTGGATTTAACTAGCAGGTTTGCTATTTCCTCAGCATAATGGGCTTCCAATTTTCTCCGAGCAGTTAGCAGGGCGTAGTGTGACCTCGGGGACCAACCTTTGCGTTTATGATTATCCTCAGCTTTCTGAACCTCTTCTTCAAGAATCAAACGGGAGTTTCGTTTTCCTCTATGAGATCAACAAGGATGAGAATTTGCGGGGAAGCCAGCAAGAGATCGATACGGGAGAAGGTCCTGTGGACATGCGAGAAGACAGAAGTCCTCTTTGCTGGGGTGAAACACTCTCCATGCGTCCACCACCCCCAGGGTTCGAAACAGTTGAAGAAGGCTTTTGGCAAGTTTAAAGTCTCTGGGGGTTGGGGCGTGTGATCTGTCCTGAGTGGGGTCTGGGGCCCCATTAAAGTCCCCTCCTATGATAATTTGGCCTTCGACAAAGGAAAGGAGGGTTTCACCCAGGGCTTCGTAGAATGCTTCTTGTCCCTCATTGGGGGCGTACACCGATACAAGGGAGTAAACTTGTCCAAATATAAGGCCCTTGACTGCTGCATAGCAGCCATCCGGGGACAGTAGTGTCTCTAGTATCTGAGGTCGCACATGTCTGGCGAAGAGGGTGGCGGTGCCCCCTTTTATGGTTCCATTAGAGGCTAAATATTGGAGCGGGAAGTTTCTATTGTGGAGGTGTGGAAAGTCTGCAGGCATCAGGTGGGTCGGGTCTCCTGGAGGAAGACCACCAAGATTTCCATGTCCTGAAGCCGTTTCAGTGCAGATTTCCATTTGAAAGGGGAGTTCAGACCTTTGATGTTCAATGAAATAAGCTTCAGTTTCTGGTGCGGCGGGGGTGTCCCTGGGGCATCAGTATTTTCTGGATGCGGGATCTGTACAGGATGCGATTCAGTCATCATTCAGGGGCTTTATTCGCCTGTCATCAAAGTGCAACCAGGGTTTTAACATAGGCCTCCAACGGGAAGCCATAACAATAAATTCACAGGATGCCAAGTTTTTTCTGTCGGCATATCCCTTAGCCAACTGGGCTAGAACTGTTTGTAATTTACTCCAAGGAATTGTAGGTGACATCCGCCTCAGAGTCGGGCATGATCCGTGCAAAGCCCATATCAGATAGGAAATTTGTATGTGTCCCTAAGCGAGTTGATGAACATCAGATCGGCTGCGCGGGGAGTACTGGTGCAAGAGAGCCGGTGGTCAGAGGATGGGCACCTTTCATTTTCAATCCTTGGACGTTTCGCGGGGGGCTTAACTTGCATTTTGCCCTTTCTGGACCTTAGTCCAGGCCGTACATTTCGATTTCGTGGATAGCTCCACAGAGCCACCCATCACTGGATCAGCCGGGGCCCCATCTTGCTTTTCATGGAGTTGGGATGCAGGATCGAGTCCGCATCCTGCAGGTGTGCGATCGTTCGGGGGACCCCTTTGTAAGAGAAATGGAGAGAGGTAGGGAATAGCAACCGATATCAGATGTGTTGGACTCGAAAGGAACAGCGTCAGGGGCCTCATCGCTCTTCGTTTCTGAATCGTTAACATTGCCAAGTCCTGAATAATTTGTAGGGGGGCTCCTTGAAAAGTTAGTTCATCCTGGGAGCGACTTATCAGCATGATAGCTTCTTTAGTCCCGTAAAAGTGGACCTGGGTAATGACATCCAGGGGTGGGGGGGGAGTCAGAGACCATTCCTGTCGGGGTCGTAGTCTGTGGATACGATTCAGGATGAGTTGGGTTTTGTCTAGCTGTGGTAGGAGGGACTGAAAGAGGTCTCCCACATATTCTGCCAGGTTGCGGTCTGGGACCGAAGAGAGGACCCCTCGAATTCGTACATTGTTCCGACAAGCTCTATTTTAAAGATCTTCTGTTTGTACTCCAGGATCTCGCTTTTGTTTAGTAAAGATTGAATTGTATGTTGTATTTACAGGAGCGTCGCCGAATGCTCTTGAGTTAAAAGAATGGTTCGGTCAAAAATGTTTATTGTCCTTACGGGTCGGTCATGTGTTTTTAAGCCTAAGTCGCTCGATTTTTAGAAACATTTCCTATGGACCTTACCCGAGTTTTCGTCCATTAAACGCACGTGAAAACAGGCATCAGGGTGCTGCCATTTTGTGAGAATCCTATCACTTCCCCCATCGCCCTGGCTGACCTTCTTTTGCGGCACTAAATCATATCCCCCGCCCCTGAGCCTGACATTATCAAAACATTCATATTCCCCGCCTCTCTCCGTGACGTTACTGTGCTGCGTAGGCAAACGCGCCCAGTCGTCTTCTACGCGACTTCACACAGAACCCGGAAACCAACACAGATGAACTCACAACACAGCGCGCCACAATTCGGAATATGAAACTGTACTTTAAAATCAAACAGCAATACGGTACATTTGGTAAAGTACATTTATTTGCCATTAAAAGTTTAGAGAATATTCAGCAATTGGCATATTAAATGGAATGTAATTTTTTTTCTTTTCTCTCGATCCGCAAATCCTCAAAATGTTATCGTGAGTCACGCGCTGTTCCTTTATGGTACACAGGGTGTTGGTTTTCGTTAAAAGAAGCACTTTGGACGCACGGTGAACCGCAAGGCTGTTCCATCAACTAGGCACTAGGGCACCGTAAAGGTTGATATGTTGCTTCTAGCCGCTAGTACTGCGTAAGGGCATATGGGCCCTTGGCGATCGTCCCATAAAATGGTCACCGTTGTGCAGTTTTTTACAAGAAGCTGCAGCTGGCGGTTGAAAAATCCGTCAGCCGGGGTTTGGAATAGGTGGCAGTGGCAGCACAGTAGGATGTACCTGTTTAGAAAACATACAAATTTAAATTAGTCTCACCAGCCGATCTTTATTACTATTATTCATTTTATTTATTACGGGCGAGGTGAAACTATTTGCTTGCGATGATAGTGCAATGGAGTATGTTCGGCTCTAAAAGCAATGTGAAAACTAACGAAATAAATCGAGGGAAACATAATGATTTTTTTACTGTTGAACCACTGAGAAACGACTGTTTGTCTACATGCGTGTTGAATGGGCACATGCATGCCCATGTGCCCGGTAGAAAGACGATCCCACAAATGTTGTACTTGCTCTTCATTAATTAATTAATTCATTAATTAATTCATTCATTCTTCATTTCGGTATAAAAGCGTCTAAAGAGTTACTTATATTATATTTGCCATTTCCATTGTGTCTCTGCGTAATGCAGTCCGTAAATCCCACTGTGTTCGTGCCAACGATTTTTCACATACTGAACTAACATGAAACTCGGTCTAGTTTCAGAATTTTCAGCCTTATCGTCTCTTACGTTATTGCCCCCCTCCTTCAAATGAAGTCCTTTCGGCATGGTCCCTGTCTCAAGGTCAAAAAACAACAGAACCTTATACTGCCAGTGCGAGTCGCGGGCCTCTTCAGCACGCGAGCAAAAAATCAAAGCCGCTGACCTTCACTCTGCATGAGCGTACAGTCTTACTTTGCAACATCCCGTGTAAAGCCATCTGTGAGAACTTGAATTTTCGACTCCATCTTTGTACTAGGCCTCAATGTGCAAATGCGAACTGGCTTCTCTCCCATCTGCAACGCCTCGCTTGGCGCGTTGTAAGGCCCCCAATTTTGTCCTCGTTGTCCGCGAGCTTTGCAGCCCTAGAGAACCATAACTAAGGAGACATTGACTTTTTGGGGAAGGTCAGGGAAAGTATAAAGTACCCGAGGAGTTGAGTTGAAAGTGAGATTTATTGTTTGTTTGTTTTATTATTTGCAATACGCAAGCCTCCCCTCGGTTAACAGTGCGCAACATTTACATGAGATTGCGAAACTTAGTTACGGCAACAAAAATATATACATACACATATTCACAAGGTCAGCGATATGAGGAGTATAGAGAGAGAAGTCAAAGATGACACCCATGTTGTTCGCCACTCAGGATGGTGAAGGGAGTGGTTAGGGCTACCATACTTTGTATGCACACTGTACAATAACATTATTTTCAAAAAGACAATCAGATTAGAATCATTTAAACCGGGATTTGTACTTCTCAACGAGCTCTGCTTTGGGCGGACATGGCACAGTGGCAATGTTCTGTGGCAATGCATCAGTGCTCTGCACAGAATCGCTCAAAATTCCATGTGTGTGCTTCTCTAGTACAGTAACAATAAGGCCTTTAACAAAGTCGAACTCCATTTCCTCATATACTGGTTTCACCACCCATTTCTTACTTCTTTTTGCTAAGGTCGTAGTGTAGCGAGGCATCCCTACATTTCCCGTAGTCCTAGACTGTTCACGGCACACATTCTCGTTATGGGCCAGGACCGCTAGTAGAGTCCTATGTTTCATGCCCTGTATGCCGAAATGCAATCGCTTTGGCCTGTACTTTAAGCACATATTGTGGAACACCTCCAATCCTCCTGTGTGACAGAATTCTGTCAGTCCCCTCAAATCTCTTGATAGAGTTTTATCGAAAACAATCTTCTCAATGGCTTTGGGTGTAGGTGAAGATGCAATCAACCACTTCTTCTTCCGTGCCTCCTCTGTGGACAAAGGGCCATGTTCACTTTGGTTGAAATGTTGGTTTTCTGTCCAGCGGTGAACGTTGGTACAGTGGTGCATCAGTGACCACCATTTTTCAAGTAGGATTTCCTTCACAAGTTTTGGAGCTCCACCAAAGATGGTTGCTGATAGACTGGGACCACTGAAATACTTTCCAAACCTTTTTTTTTCCCCTGCAGCCGAGATTTTCTTATTGATTGATTTAGCAAGATGCCATACGTCAAATTGATGTTTAATATGTGGTAACTGCTCTCTCATTGTCTTGGCAATTGAAACGTGTCTGTCCGTGGCTATGAGGTCGATGTGCATTCCCCTTGATTGTAGATATTGCAATGATTTTATAAATCCTAGTTTCTCCATGACCACTGAGGATTTACATTGGGACACCTGCACGACCACCGTACTCACAATTTTCTTACTATCCATGTCCTGAAAGTGGTAGGTGCAGTACTTGGCAGAAAATCGAGGGCTGTCGCACTGTCCATCGCCAGCTAGCCTGAATTGTTTCCCTTCGAATGTACTTGCTAGAGACAATTGTTCAATTTTCCAAGCATCACTAATGGCCGGAAACAGATAATCACGTTGATATTTGTAGTACTGTGTTTTAGAAATGAAATGGAGTCCCACAAACTGAAAGAAAGACTCTAACTTTCTAAAACTGGACCCACTAAAAAGTGAGGCAGCTGCACACAGTAGATTGCCTGCCGGCAGCTTCCCCAGCATCGGTTGTGCAGACCATGAGAACGTATGATTTAATCTACAGGTGGCATGTATTTTGATGTTACTGCCTTGTTTTTGACGAGTCACATGAATCAATGGCTTCCCACATACTTCCCCTCTAACGGAATGCCCACATTTCAGCATACTTATAATATCCATCAAACAACTGTAAAATACTATGTATTTGCCCTCTTTCATTAGACTGTCATCCGGCGTCAAAGTTGTTTCAGACTGTGCCGTTGAAGACATATCACCAAATTTGAAAGAAATATCGCTGATATCAAGTTCTGATGCGTCGGTGGATGCTGCTGCTGGTTCATTCTCTGTCATTTCAACATCTGTTACTTCAGCATTGATGGGAGAACACAACAATGTCGACAGCTTTTTGGGTGGCATTTATTTGGCGGGTGTAGATTGTGTGAATTGATCTGCGACTACTTCAGAGCTATATTCAATACATTCAGTATCATCTTCTTTTGGTGGTGCGGTTGCACTGTAGCAATGGTCCAATAAAACTTTACTGGATTCTCCGGACACATTCAATTCATGTTCTGGCCATTGAACATAAGCATCTCGAGTCTCAACACGCCGCGTCTGAATTAATAGTACTTCCATAGTGTAAATGGTCTGGCAAGCAACATCTCTCATTTGCTTCACTGTCTGTGTATGTATAGTTCGTACACCCACGGGTAACTAGAGGACAGATTGTAAAACACAATATAAAGTATAGTACAATTGACAGGAAAAAAACATAATATAGTCCCCAGCACAAAACAATTTCTAAAATTATGAACTGTTTGTAACTAACCTTATTTTTGTTTCTTTTCTTTGCAACTTTTTTGACTCAAACTTCAACATCTGCACGCTGTTGCTCCGATTCGTTCCCGCATGTCTTCCCTTCCTCTTGCACTGCAAAGACTATATTTTCTGGATCCGCATAGACAGCACGGAATGACGCTCCATCGACTCCCTGAAACATAGTACTTTCATTACTATGTATCACAATATTGAAAACATAAAACACAGTGAGGACGAACACACAGGTGCATCTCAATAGCTAAACACGAATTAAACATTGTGTAGAAGAATCAAACGACAAGTATTCGAGCTCTGATGATCTAGTTCGATGGAACTGTCAGTATCCATACCTCTGGCTCCGCATGGACTGCCATGAATGGTTGTATTGGAGAGGAGGCATCAGCAACTCCCTGAAACACAGTACTTGCATTAGTATGGTTTTCAATATTGGAAACATAACACACACTTGGGGTCGACGGCACAGCTACATATAAAGAGATAACAACAAATGATGCATTGTCTAAAAGAATCAAGGAATATCTAAATATGATCAGATTTAATCAACTTATTTCTCCGATTTCTATACATCTGCATCACCTACAAGGGATGTTGTGATTGTAGAGGAAGCTCCGTCGTCTCCCTGAAACACAGTACTTGCATTAGTATGGTTTTCAATATTGGAAACATAACACACACTTGGGGTCGACGGCACAGGTACATATAAAGAGATAACCACAAATGATGCATTGTCTAAAAGAATCAAGAAATATCTAAATATGATCAGATTTCATCGACTTATTTCTCCGATTATTTACATCTGCATCATCTAAATGGGATGTTGTTATTGTAGTGTAAGGTCCGTCGTCTCCCTGAAACACAGTACTTGCGTTAATAGGGAAGAAAGTATAGCAAATGGAATCACGTTATATGATGACGCTCGATGGAGCTGTCAGTATCCATACCTCGTGCTGCCGAAGAATATGTAGGGATGTTGTAAATGTAGTGCGCACTTCCGAAAGCTGTTGTGCCGATTCGTATACGCAAGGTCCCGCTTCCACTTCCCCTGGAATTACTTGAATGTCAGGCTCTGCATCAAGTGCAGGGGTTGACGCTCCATCAACTGCCTGAAACATAGTACTTGCATTAGTAAGGATTACAATATTGGAAACATAACACACACTTGGGGTCGACCGCACAGGTACATATCAATGGCTAACCACAAATGAAACATTGTGTAGAACAATCAAACAACAAGTATTCCAGCTCCGATGATCTAGTTCGATGGAGCTGTCAGTATCCATACCTCGTGCTGCTGAAGAACATTTAGGGATGTTGTCAATGTGGTGGATGCTTCAGCATCTCCCTGAAAGACAGTACTTGCATTACTATGGATAACACTAATTATAACTGAAAAGAAACATCAGTGGACGATAACTAAGCTGTATATCCATTAGAAAGCACTAACCAAACATTCGGTAAAATAATTACACGATACAATAAAAATATGACTTGACATGCATAAAAGTCTGTAGCGGAATAGCCAAGTAAGATTACCTGATACGCGCTAGAAGTGGTTCATAACTGCGAGCACATCACGGATGTAGAATGTTCTTGCTTCAGATTCAAGGGATAGTCAAGCAGTTGTAAAGGTAAATTATTGATTGATAATGAAATGCCAATATTAAAAATTGCCATTTAAGGAGGCAGAATACTTAAGAGTAATGCTATTGAAAATGCGCAATATAGCACAGTTCCCTGTGCCCATATATAGATTTCGTTTGTGGGTTATGAAATCGAAAAAGAATATATTGATATTCAATAATATATTATTCAAAAAGCTATACACTCATATCAATGTCGAAAGTATTTCAAGGGACACAACACCTAAAATATCAATGAATCCATTCGGCTACCTACACACTACCGCAAGGCCTAAAGCTAAATCCGCACACTTGACTCACCAGTGGCGGAATGTGGACGAATAGAGTGGGAATAGTGTTTGCGAGCAATTTTCGTATCGTTCGCGGTTTATTCTTCTTTGTTACCCAAGATGTTGTGTACATGTTCGAGGAAAACTGCCGGCTGCAGATGCGGTATCGATCACCCCTCTTGTCCTCTAAGACTTGTTGGACTCTACTTTCCAGCTCAACTAGTGGATATCCGCAATGTCTGACCCATTCTCTTATTCGATCAACAGTTGTCGGGAATACATGCATTGTAGTGCCTTCAGATTTAGCATGGGTCTTCGAAGGGCAACCGCTAATCGAACAGGCAGGCATTGTTGAAAATTCTGAAAAGTAAAGATCGACATTATTATACAATCTTGATGAATAAAACTGTGATACAAAAGTAAATGAACCATACAATGTTCAATGCAAGGTTTGTTTTGGTCTCAGGAACTATATCAGTTCATCATGTGCAGCTTAGTATTTGCATAAATTGCATAAATTTATAAATGATGTTACTAAACTCTGAACATGTGACTCGTCCCTTGGATGTTCTGTCTTGCACAAGAAGGAAACATGCTTACATTATAGACTGGACCCCCGAAGGATGCAATTCGATGACAATTGACACAGATGAAAATAAATAGATCTATTGATAGTTTAACAATGGAAACTCAAGTCAATAGCAATGAGACCAATGAACCACTATTGAGTACTCTACTCGCAAATAGATACAAATTTAAAAATCAACGAAATATGACTAGGATACATGGCCTTAGCTTGACCAACAAACAGTTGGATTCAGCAAGCCGAGCAGTATGTTGCAGGAGAACAGGTAGATGGCCACAGGTAAGACACTGACGAGTTTGCTCGAAACGGTCACAGAAGTTCACGGATAGCACGACGATGAGCAGATTAGCATAGATCTCAGTGGTTCTCAGGTAGCACGTTCAGGAGTTGACTTGCAAAGCGCAAAGATGTTCTCATGAGACATATCAAGTGGTTTATAAAGTATTAGAAACAGGGGTGTGTTTGTGAATGAATGACGTGTATATGTCGTGGTATTATGTGGTTTGCCGGGGGCCGGCCAGAGTGAGGGGGGGGTCCTGGCCAGACACACAGGATCTGAGGAGGCCATGTGAGCAGTGGCCCCTTGGCGTGGGATACCTTTTGAAGTGTACATGGTGTTTGGCACCTTGGCCGTTCGCGCCCCTGACAGCCCCCCATGGCAGCGCGCATCCACTGGCGCAAACCGCCTTTGATAGAGGGGGGTGGGATGGATGGGCATTGGGCGTGCAGATAAGGCACAGGAAGACTGCTGAATGGAGACACACTTATGTGGATTGCAGGGGGGCGGCCTGCTTCAAGGGGGAGCCCTGCCTGGAGACACAGAGTCTGAGGAGGCCATGTGAGCGATGGCCCCTGGGTGTGGGATACCTTTTGAAGTGTACATGGTGTTTGGCACCTTGGCCGTTCGCACCCCTGACAGCACACCATGGCAGAGCTCATCGAACTGCCTTTGATAGGGGAGGGGGGTGGATGGATGGATGGCCGGTGGGCGTGCAGACAAGGCACAGGAAGACTGTTGAATGGAGACACACTTGATTCATTTAAAAAATCGAAACAACCGTTGTTAAAATATATGTGCTGTTTTATTTTGTTTCTTTTTTTGATGGCACAAAAATACAAAACTTTACACATTGTACAGGTCAGGTTGCAGCACAGCGAGGGAAAATCCCCTGTACTGACCACTGTCACTCGGGAAAGTTTCTCTTATGGCACGAACGGCACAGGCGGGTATTACTCTTCGAACGCGGTGTCCAAGCCTCCCGTGAAGCCACCATGTAAAGGAACGATAGGCCACCAGCCTGTACCACCTGTGAAAAATAATGATACAAACTGTTTTTAAATGACCAAGATAAGTTTATTAAACGTTTGTTGTCAATGACAATTCTTCTAACTAATGGCATTCTGCTCAGACAAATGCTATCTAGACACTGCACACTATTGAACGACATTCATGCGTTACAATGATATGTAGATGTAATTTTGGATATAGGAGACGACCATGAAATAGTAGTGGCATCACAAGGAGAGTATATTTACTCGTTACTCGGATTACGAGGACGAGCAGTTGCACGAAGTTCGTGCATAAGCACCATCATTATCCTCAACACGGACCGTGTGAGGCAGGCTGCCCTGAAGTCTGGCAGCTCGGTGATGCATTGCAGCCGTGGCTCGCATTCCGAAATGTAGGCCACGCATCCCGAGTTTTCACAGCAGCAGCAGTTCTCGTCCTCGGTTGGCATTAGCTCGCACCGATTGCATGTGCACCAGGTGGAAACACCGTCCATGCGACTAGGTCCAGTGTCTTCATCCGTTGATTCGTACCGCCAACTGCCGTTCGAAGCCCCATCGTTTTAGCATGTTTCCCTTTCCAGTAGTTCCTCCTCGGTATACTCGGGCTCGTACATGCAGGGCATTATTGTAGCCATTGTGTGGTAAACAAACTAAAATAATTTATAGCAATGGTACAGGTGTTTACACGGGCTACAGGCGGCGAAGGTAGCTGACCGTAGCACAGAAACGAGTCACAGAATACTCAAAGTAACACAGAAAGATGAATGGAATCGAAAATCTGCTGCTGTGTGTTGTGAAACGGTCTGTTTATACTTATTGAGGAAAGAGGCATCTTGCCATTTCCATGGTGACACGTCATTAGCTGAAGCGCAGCGATTGTTTACACGCAACGTGCTTTGGCGATGTGAAATGGGCGGTACGCGTCTGTTGATGACAGGCTCAGAGGCGGGGGGTATGATTTAGTGCCGCAAAAGCAGGTCAGCAAGGGCGATGGGGCAAGTGATAGGATTATCACAAAATGGCAGCTCCCTGATACCTGTTTTCGCGTGCGTTTAATGGACGAAAACTCGGGTACGGTCCATACGAAATGTTTCTAAAATCGAGCGACTTAGGTTTAAAAACACATGACCGACCCGTAGGGACAATAACATTTTTTGACCGAACCATTCCTTTAAGTCTTCCACTTCCCACACCCTTTGTTTCACTTTCATACGACTGACTCTTTGCTCGGTCTGTTCGAGTTTTGTGTTAAGCTCCGTCATGCATGACCGAAATTCGGTTTTGATGTCCAGCATGAAAGCTTATATATCACTCTTGGCCGCTAGTTGACCAGCGCCGTCTGAGGAGGGTAGCAGCTAGGATTTGGGCGTTTCTGATTTTCTTCCCCCTTATCGGGCGGGAGCAGCATGGTGGTGATGTCAGCATTTTTCAGAGGCTTAAGGTGTTTGAATAAACGAAACACAATCTTTCAGGGCGAAAGGTCCCTCAACTCCCAAATCTCAAAATGTATATATATAACTACACATACAGTATTTCACATTGTTGTATTTTAATAATTTAGGGATAGAGTACCAAGGGGTATTTCTGGAAAAACAATACAAATGAGAATGATCCGTACCAAGAGAGGGTCTTAATGTACAAACATATAACAACCCAAGAATATTGTCAGAACAGTTGTGAAATGAAGACAAAAATCAACAATTATTAAACAACAACTGAAAGAATCACAATAACAACAGTGTTTAAATTGTGCACTGTTCATGTGAAGTATAGTCGTCGACACAACAGTGTTTCGGCCTAAAATAGCTGTAAAGTGCAGCAAGGTGAGCAGGCCTTCATCAGGACGTGTAGTGAAATAATATTAGTCCCAAGGTATCTATCTAGGAAACACAAATGGAACACAGTGAGTGGAGGAGGACCTCAAGATTAAAATGGTAATTCAAAAAGCTCCAATATGGATGCTTAAAGATATAAACACAAGATCTCAGGCGTAGAAACTTGTATCTTACCAAGGGCTGGAGCGTAACCAAAGGAAGACGGATCCAGGCTGAGTGCCGTACCACAGCGGTCGTTGGTTGAGCCGTACAAACACCAACTAATTACTGTCAGTGGTGCCTGAAAATGACACACAGGACGCTGTGTAAGTGCCATCCAAGTTGTGTGGTCTTACATGACATATAATTGCATGGAGCGAAAGCTTACCTAAAGCGTTAATGCGTGTCTTTATAATGAAACCGGCAGAGTGGAATCAGTTAGCGTTGGTAACCCTCCCGGAAGGCGTAAGAATGACCTGTGCAAACAAATATATAATGCAAAATCAGGCCCCATATCAGGTATATTTTAATGCATATGGAAAATATACAACACTCGTACATAAATGGTACCGTTAGCGGTGTTAGTTGGGAGAAAGTAGACATGCTGGGAAACTGTCCCAACTGTATACACCCTATAGGCCTAGCGTGTGCTTGTAAGTGTGCAACACGCTCAAAACCGCCAGTGAAGTGATCGCTAGGCGGCCGCCATGCGGCTATATCATTATGTGTGCGGGACGTGAACCTCTGCTAGGTGCGATACAATCTCCGTAACAAAAACTAACCCACTTACTGACTTTACTAGTAAATAGTCAGTTGGAAATGTGATGCAAGTCAGCATCCTGGTTGCTGCGACTACCTGAGGCGAATTTAATGCCAAGGGGGGGCTAATGGCCGCGGAGCGGTACTGTCTCTTAACGTTTAGAACGTATCTCGAAACTGTGCGAGTTGAGTAAACCTCCCCGACCCACCCTTTTCGTGTGTAGGTGTACTGCAAAACGGCGTACAAACACATAACTTACTTAAGACGGAGTAGCCGCTGCTCGCGTCTGCTTGCTTCTCCGCTTCAACGGTGAAAGTGAAACCATTGTCATAGTAACCGAGGGTAATGAAACCCTCGGATCACGTTGATTGGTTCAGCGGTCACACACCCCTGGATGGGCGTGATGGACCGGCTGGCCCGTCCAGTGTGGTAAAACTAGTACGGGGAGCTTGGGGGAGGGGGGGATTGGGGTATGGGGTGGAAGAAGGAGGGAAATAAACAGGGGGGGAAGAAAGGGGGGGAAAGAGGGGGGAAGGAAGGAGGAAAGAGGACATCAGAACAGGGATTAAGTGCCTTTGGTGGAGGTACAAAGCGCTTGACCAAAAAGTGGTGTGAGCGCAGCCTAAAACCGGTCTCCCTTGAGGTCGATTGCCATGTGGGTACCGATGTATACATCACGGTCCTAAAGAAATGCTGGCATAAGGACCACTGTTTCGAAACGATGTCCTTGGTCACTATGGGGTTCATAATCAAATTACAATTAGTGGTGACGAAGAAACCGAAAACGGTTCAAAAGAATGATGAACACCCCGCGTGCCATTGAGGATCCCTCCCGTGGGGCAAAATACTCACAAGCTGGCTTCCGGAGTATAAAACAGTTGATAATGAGCAATCAGTGTGATGTCATCCTGCATAAATCTGGTGCCATACATGGACACAATATTTCACTGCCGAGATGTGCATGTGTTTACCAAAATACCTTGCAAAACAGTGTTGTCAACATCATGGTGCACAGTACAGGACATATATATCACCAAATATATCAACATATATCACCAAAGCTCGTGTCGTATACCAGCTGTTGGTAAATAAAACATGTTGACACTCGTACACCATTACATCGTAGTCTTTTCACCTATACAGATTTCCTATTGCTGAAGACATTTCAAAACCAAAGACATCAATCCTCATCCCACTAAAGGGCAGATGTTACTACACCAATGTTATGAGTATACCAGCTGTTGGTGAATAAAACATGTTGACACTCGTACACCATTACATCATAGTCTTTTCACCTATACAGATTTCTTATTGCTGAAGACATTTCAAAACCAAAGACATCAATCATCATCCCACTAATAGGCAGATGTTGCTACACCAATGTTATGCGGGGGATCATGGAATAGGACAGAGGGGAATTTTCAAAACACCAGTTTTTTCGAACCCCTGTGAATGGACATTCAATTAGCATAAAAATGTTTCCATTCAACAGATATGTTTAAGCCTGTTTTTACAGTGTCCAGTTTGTGCACTAGCTGTTGTTCGAGTCTTGTCAGTGCTTTGTCCCTATCTCCACCTCTCTTCTGTGGGGACAATTGTTGTATGATGGTCCATGATATATCTTCGTTGGTGTGTCCCATACGGTTGAAATGTCCCACAAGGGGCTTATCAAGTACTTTGTTTTTGATGCAGGATCGATGCTCCGAGATCCGTTGTTTAATAGGTCTTGATGTCTTGCCAATGTATAGTAACTGGCAGGGGCAGCGTATTCCATAAATAACATCCTTACTGTTGCAGTTAGTGTGGGTCTTAAGGGTGCGATGGACGTCCTTGTGGTCAAACGTTTTCGTGGCGGTAGTATAACGACATGCCACACAAGTCCCACAGGGATAGTGTCCCACGACACTTGGTAAATCCCACAGTGTATTTGGAGTCTTGCTTTCTTCAATGTATGTGTGTACCAGAGTGTCCCTTAGGCTTCTGTTCTTTTTGAACGCAAATATAGGTTTCTTGTCTAAGGTGCCCTTGTTTTAATCATATGCCAATGTTTATTGATCGTTTGTTTGGTGAGATTGCTCAACGGACTAAAAGTGGTAACACATACCAATCTGGTCATCTCCTTTTTCTCGTTTGGTGTCAAGCACACTGTCCTGTCCATATTCAGTGCCCTTTTCTTGGCTTGTTTAATTGATTTCTTCGGGTACCCCCTCTCTTTTAGACGATTTTGTAAGTCGTTTGCGTGCAGATTGTATTTCTCTTTATCTGAACAATTACGTCTGATCCTTAAGAACTGGCCATAAGGTAAGTTGTATCTTAAACCCTGAGGATGATAACTAGTAAAGTGCAAAAGGCTGTTCCGATCAGTGGGTTTTCTGTAGAGTTCTGTGTGGAGGATATTTCCTGACCTATAGATATGTAGGTCCAGAAAATCCACCGCCTGATAGCTCCAATCAATGGTGAACCAGATATGTTCATTGCATTGGTTGATCCATTGGTGAAAAAGGAGTAAGCTGGCTTCTGTGCCTGTCCAAATAAGAAGTACATCATCTATGTACCTTCTCCATAACAAAATTTGTGATCTGTTTGGGTTGGAATCATGAAGTATATAATCTGATTCATATTGTGCCATATACAAATTGGCTACATCGGGGGCAAAGGTGGCCCCCATGCTTACACCCTTTATCTGTTGATACAATTGGTCCTTAAAAAGGAAAAAATTCTCAGACATAGCTAATCTTACGCACTCCAAAATGAAGTTTGTAGGAGTCGTGGTAACATCAATCCTTTGGTTGAGGCAGGTCTTCAGGGCTTCAAGTCCTTCACGTTGTGGAATGGACGTATATAAAGCTTCAACATCCATTGTAGCCAACAGGCAATGTTGTGGTAAAACAAGATCTTGTAAGAGTAGAATGACGGCAGTAGAATCCTTAATGTACGAGGACATCTTGTTTATGAATGGTTTAAGGAAATAATCTGTGTAAAGAGATAGTGGTTCCAAAAGAGAGTCACATGCTGAAACGATTGGTCTGCCTGGGGGTTGTGTTGGATTTTTATGGATTTTCGGTAGAATGTAAAACGCCGGTATCCTTGGGTGTAATTTGTTCAGGAAGTGGCGTTCTCCCTCGCATATCCATCCTTCATGTTCCGCATGGCTAGTGAGGCTAATGATCTGTTCCTGTAGTCTCGTGGTCGGATCCCTTCTTAACTTCTTATATGAGGTGTCATCGGCCAAAAGGCGCAGGCACTCTTTGTCGTACTCCACTGTGGACATGATGACAATACCACCGCCTTTGTCTGCTGGTTTCAGAGTTATTGTGGAGTCTTGTCTAAGGTCAGCTAAAGATTTCCTTTCTTGTCGACTGAGATTGTCTTGATAGTAATTCCTCTTCTTTAAGCCTTCATTTAGTGTTTTTGTGACCAATTTCTCGAAGGTTTCAAATTCTGTTGGTATGGTATGTGGCGGTGGCATAAACACAGATTTTGGCTTGAAGCCAGTAATGTTGTCAGATATTGCTGGGTTAACATTCACCGTTTCTTGATGGTCCGGTAGATATACCTCAAAGAAATACTTGAGCCTGATGTTACGAAAAAAAACGTTTTAACTCCATCTCAGTTTGGAACGGATTTGCTCGAGTCGATGGTACAAAAGACAGACCTTTTCCAAGTAAGGTCTTTTCTGACACCGTCAATATTCTGGCAGGTAGATTAAAAATGGGTATTGTCTGCATTACGGTTGATTCTGGTACCATTGTCGGGTTCTCATGTATTGTCCTTGTTGTTGTGGACGTCTTCGCGGTCGTCCTCGTTGGCCTCCCCGTGGAAAAAAAGGATGCGACGGTGGTGGACCTGAAGCGCTGCCTTCAGTGACACTGGGATCGCTTCCACTAGAGGATGCCGAGCTACCGGAGAATCTCGCTACTTTGTTGCGTCTATAGAAATTGCTCTGTTGTTGCTGTTGTAAATCGGTGTAATATGTTTCTCGCAGATAGGGGTAGGTCTTCTCCTCCACGTAACTGCTCAAATCCTTCCGGAACTTCTGGATTTTTTTGTCTATAGTGAACTGTTTAAATTTAGCGATTTCTTCTTCTAATTTTTCCAATTTCTGTTTGGCGTCTTGTATCGTTATGTTTTCAGCGAATTTTTTCTCTAATTCAAGTAGCTCTTCTCCCTGTTTCTTGCACTCCTCCTGGGCGGTATCAATGATCAAAATGATCCAGTCCCGGCTGCATTTATTTCCTACGCCACTGAAATTCTTCTTAAACTTGGGATTATCAATGAAAACTCAGGGTATATTTTTGACCTGTAGACCCTCAGGAATGATTCCAGCTCTCAAGTATTCCAACATAAATGTACCATGCATCTCAGTGCGTATTAGTTTCTTCTTGCGTTGGTTGATGCCCTCATATTCATCTTTGTTGGATCCTTGGGCTAACATGCCTTCCTGCGTTCCTAGAATGGCAGGAGGGCCCAATAGTTTTTGAAAATATTCGTCAGTGTATGAAACAACGTTAACTTTTTCCATTGCTTATCTACTTCCTGGAAGTCAATTCCTATTTAGTTTTGAGGGCATCTGTCCCTCTAAGGATTAGTACTAAAACAAAACCCTACAGCCAAGGGCTGTACTGAACTCAATTTAAATATTAGGGTGCCTGGCAAAACCCTGAAATGCCCAGGTAGGTAAACTTAAATAAACGAAACACAATCTTTCAGGGCGAAAGGTCCCTCAACTCCCAAATCTCAAAATGTATATATATAACTACACATACAGTATTTCACATTGTTGTATTTTAATAATTTAGGGATAGAGTACCAAGGGGTATTTCTGGAAAAACAATACAAATGAGTATGATCCGTACCAAGAGAGGATCTTAATGTACAAACATATAACAACCAAAGAATATTGTCAGAACAGTTGTGAAATGAAGACAAAAATCAACAATTATTAAACAACAACTGAAAGAATCACAATAACAACAGTGTTTAAATTGTGCACTGTTCATGTGAAGTATAGTCGTCGACACAACAGTGTTTCGGCCTAAAATAGCTGTAAAGTGCAGCAAGGTGAGCAGGCCTTCATCAGGACGTGTAGTGAAATAATATTAGTCCCGAGGTATCTATCTAGGAAACAGAAATGGAACACAGTGAGTGGAGGAGGACCTCAAGATTAAAATGGTAATTCAAAAAGCTCCAATATGGATGCTTAAAGATATAAACACAAGATCTCAGGCGTAGAAACTTGTATTTTACCAAGGGCTTATCACACTGATTGCTCATTATCAACTGTTTTATACTCCGGAAGCCAGCTTGTGAGTATTTTGCCCCACGGGAGGGATCCTCAATGGCACGCGGGGTGTTCATCATTCTTTTGAACCGTTTTCGGTTTCTTCGTCACCACTAATTGTAATTTGATTATGAACCCCATAGTGACCAAGGACATCGTTTCGAAACAGTGGTCCTTATGCCAGCATTTCTTTAGGACCGTGATGTATACATCGGTACCCACATGGCAATCGACCTCAAGGGAGACCGGTTTTAGGCTGCGCTCACACCACTTTTGGGTCAAGCGCTTTGTACCTCCACCAAAGGCACTTAATCCCTGTTCTGATGTCCTCTTTCCTCCTTCCTTCTCCCCTCTTTCCCCCCCTTTCTTCCCCCCCTGTTTATTTCCCTCCTTCTTCCACCCCCATACCCCAATCCCCCCCATCCCCCAACCTCCCCGTACTAGTTTTACCACACTGGACGGGCCAGCCGGTCCATCACGCCCATCCAGGGGCGTGTGACCGCTGAACCAATCAACGTGATCCGAGGGTTTCATTACCCTCGGTTACTATGACAATGGTTTCACTTTCACGTTGAAGCGGAGAAGCAAGCAGACGCGAGCAGTGGCTACTCCGTCTTAAGTAAGTTATGTGTTTGTACGCCGTTTTGCAGTACACCTACACACGAAAAGGGTGGGTCGGGGAGGTTTACTCAACTCGCACAGTTTCGAGATACGTTCTAAACTTTAAGAGACAGTACCGCTCCGCGGCCATTAGCCCCCCCTTGGCATTAAATTCGCCTCAGGTAGTCGCAGCAACCTGGATGCTGACTTGCATCACATTTCCAACTGACTATTTACTAGTAAAGTCAGTATGTGGGTTAGTTTTTGTTACGGAGATTGTATCGCACCTAGCAGAGGTTCACGTCCCGCACACATAATGATATAGCCGCATGGCGGCCGCCTAGCGATCACTTCACTGGCGGTTTTGAGCGTGTTGCACACTTGCAAGCACACGCTAGGCCTATAGGGTGTATACAGTTGGGACAGTTTCCCAGCATGTCTACTTTCTCCCAACTAACACCGCTAACTGTACCATTTATGTACGAGTGTTGTATATTTTCCATATGCATTAAAATATACCTGATATGGGGCCTGATTTTGCATTATATATTTGTTTGCACAGGTCATTCTTGCGCCTTCCGGGAGGGTTACCAACGTTAACTGATTCCACTCTGCCGGTTTCATTATAAAGACACGCATTAACGCTTTAGGTAAGCTTTCGCTCCATGCAATTATATGTCATGTAAGACCTCACAACTTGGATGGCACTTACACAGCGTCCTGTGTGTCATTTTCAGGCACCACTGACAGTAATTAGTTGGTGTTTGTACGGCTCAACCAACGACCGCTGTGGTCCGGCACTCAGCCTGGATCCGTCTTCCTTTGGTTACGCTCCAGCCCTTGGTAAGATACAAGTTTCTACGCCTGAGATCTTGTGTTTACATCTTTAAGCATCCATATTGGAGCTTTTTGAATTACCATTTTAATCTTGAGGTCCTCCTCCACTCACTGTGTTCCATTTGTGTTTCCTAGATAGATACCTTGGGACTAATATTATTTCACTACACGTCCTGATGAAGGCCTGCTCACCTTGCTGCACTTTACAGCTATTTTAGGCCGAAACACTGTTGTGTCGACGACTATACTTCACATGAACAGTCACAATTTAAACACTGTTGTTATTGTGATTCTTTCAGTTGTTGTTTAATAATTGTTGATTTTTGTCTTCATTTCACAACTGTTCTGCCAATATTCTTTGGTTGTTATATGTTTGACATTAAGATCCTCTCTTGGTACGGATCATACTCATTTGTATTGTTTTTCCAGAAATACCCCTTGGTACTCTATCCCTAAATTATTAAAATACAACAATGTGAAATACTGTATGTGTAGTTATATATATACATTTTGAGATTTGGGAGTTGAGGGACCTTTCGCCCTGAAAGATTGTGTTTCGTTTATTTAAGTTTACCTACCTGGGCATTTCAGGGTTTTGCCAGGCGCCCTAATATTTAAATTGAGCTTAAGGTGTTTGGCCATCGCTGCTGGAGCTTGGGATACCTTACTTTTGCAATCCTTGAGGAATGGTAAATGGGAGGAGGTGAGGATGCCCTTCAGTATTGGCCTCCAACAACCCATCCAGGGCAGGGTTGAGTAGTGCTGATGTCTGCGCTCCGCCTTGGCCCTGACCGCATGGGCATGAATCCCATCGGGAACAGTTTTGCCCATGGCTGTATAGGCCTTTGCAATGGCCTGAACCATCCAACAGACGATGGATGCCTTGGAAGCCTGAGAGCAAGAGGAGGAGCCTCAAAAACAATGCCTCGGACTTCCTGAAGGATTTCGTCCGAGAGAGATAACACTTGAGGACCCTCTTGAGGTCCAAGGAATGCAGGGCCCTCTTTGCCTCTGACTGTGGGTTTGGGAAGAAACCTGGCAAGCAGATCTCTTGATTCATATGAAATGGAGAGACCACCTTGGGCAAGAAATATGGGTAAGTGCGCAAGATGATCTGCGTGCAGAGGTGAGAGTCACCAGTATAAAACTGCCTTTAGTGTCACCAGGCGGATGTCCACAGAGGCCATCAGCTCGAAAGGTGTGCACTGCAAAGCTGCAAGAACCACATTGCACATTGAGGTCAAAGACCGGGTGAGGTCTATGAACCGGAGGAAAAAGCCTAGACAATCCCTTAAGGTGGGCCTTAACCATCGGGTTGGATGCCGAAAATACATGCTCTGGGGAATTCTTGTAAGCCTCAATGGCTGCCAAATAAGTGTGGAGAGTATCCACCTGAACTCCAGAATGAGTAAGGTGTGCTGAAAAAGCCCTCATCCAAAGGACAGGTGACAGGGTCCAGACCCTTGTCACAAGCCCAATGGCAGAACCTAGTCCATTTGCTCTTATACTGGGACCAGTATGTAGTTGTCATCAGAAAATTGAGCATGTTGAAGCCTCAGCTGGTCAGGAACCAGGCCGCCAGCTCCAGTTTAGCCGGGTCCAGATGTTCCACTGCCCCACCCTGCTGCGTCAGGAACCCCTGCTGGAGATCGGAAGGTGGACGGGACCCTTGGAGCACAACTGCAGCAGATCTGAAAACCAGGGTTTCTAAGGCCAGTGGGGAGCAACCAGGATGAGGCTGCAACCCACCGAAGCCCAGAAATTGTGGATGGTCCGTTGGAACACAGAGGTGGGTGGGAACGCATAACACCTGCGGCCGTGCCAACGTATCTGGAAGGCATCTCCCAGAGACCCTTGATCCCATCCTGGCCATGAAACAAACTGGGGGCACTTAGAATTCAGAAGAGATGCGAACAAATCCAGGTCTGCAAACCCCCAACGCTGGAACAGGGGCAACAAGGAGTTGGTGTGCCACTTCCACTCATATGTGTTAAACCCCAATCGGCCCAGCTGGTCCGCTTCTGCATTGCTGTCCCCTGAGAGGTGGATTGCTGAAATCCAAATACCCTCTGCCTAGGCCCATTCCCAGATCGATATCGCCTCCAAGCAGTGGAGGGGCAGGGGGAACAGGTGCTGCCCTGCTTGTTCAGGTAAAACATTGTGGTAGAATTGTTCGTCCTGACCAAAACTAACCTGTCCCTGATGAGGGGCAAAAATGCCCTGCGGGCCAGACCCACTGCCCTGAGCTCAAGCAGATTGATATGCAGGAGGGCTTTCATCCTGGACCATACTCTATGAATCGCATAGCCCTCCAGACTAGCACCCAGCTCAAAAAGGAGGAGTCTGTCGTCACCACCAGGGTAGGCTCTGGTCAGGTGAAGGGGGCTCCCACTGAAATACTGCCGTCCATCAGCCACCAGTGAAGATCGGGCAGTAGGAGCAGTGGCATTGGGATTCTGTCCGACTGAGACCCTGTCTCCTGATCCCAATTGGCCCCCAGTTCAAGTTGGAGGCGCCTCATCTTGGGGAGAGCATGCTGTACAGTGAGCACGCAGGAGGCCATCAGGCCCAGAATGTGCTGTAACCACCGAGGTGGTCGTGTTGGCCGGAAAGTGCCCCACTGCCTTGCAGAGACACAGAAGCCTCTCAGGCGTAGGGAACACCCACTGAACTGTAGTGTATCAACGCACCACTAAGACTACCAGTTCCTGAGATGGGCACAACTGTGACTTCCTCTCTAGGGACAACCCCAGCTGATGAAGGATATCGGCCAATCTTTGGCAGGAGTGCACCACCTCTTCGAATGAACCCGCCCTCACCAGTCAGTCGTCCAAGTAAGGGTACAGATGATGACCTTCCAAGCGGAGAAGGGCCACCACTGCGTTCATCAATTTCATGACGGCACGAGGGGCCGAGTACAGGCCAAAGGGCAGCACCCTGTACTGAAAGTGATACAACATAATCGTGAACCGCAGAAACCTCTGATGCGGCTGGTAGATGGCAACATGCAGGTACGCATCCTGGCGGTCCAGGGAACACATCCGGTCCCCTGAGCACAGACTCTCGCTATGTGCGTGGGAGTAATCATCTTGACGAGTTCCAGCGTTAAAGACAGATTTAGAAATGACAGGTCCAGGACAACCCTCAGGCCAGCCTGGTTGTTCTTGGGTACCACAAAATCCTGGAATAGTAAGCAGAGCCCCGGTCTACAAGAGGAACCGGTTCTATAGCCTGCATCTCCAAGGGCGAAAGGACCTCCAGTAAAAGAGCCATGGATCCGATCTGACGATGAGAGGATTGTAGAGGCAAAGGAAGAGGAAGAATGAAGACCGTGGAGACTACAGATAGCAGTCACAGGTTGCTGAAAAGATGCTTCCAGGTGTCCTGGAACAGAGCCAAACGGCCCCCACATGCGAGCTGTGTTCCCTGACCTTGATGTCTCTGCTTCTTGGCGTCAGAGGCAGGAGCAGAGGAGGGGGCAGAAGAGGGGGAGCAGAAACACTGACGAAATGTTCTCTGCTGCTTCCTCCTGTTGTCGCTGGAAGACCTGTCAGGCCGATGTGTACTGCAGTCCCGGATCCCCTTAAAGCCGGAGAAAGCGTGGGTCTTGAACTCGGTACTGCCCTGCGACTGAGGGAAGGATTACTGACCTGGTTTTGTCAGGATGGCCAAGGACTTGGCGGGTTGAGTGGAGATTTTCTTCTTTGTCAACGCGTCATCGGTTGTCGAATGAAAAAGGTCCACGGCCTCGAAGGGCAGATCCAGGATCCGTTCCTGCACGTCAGATGAAAACCTATTGGCGTGCATCCACACTGTCTTTCTCAACTCGACGCCAAGGCACAGCTCTCTGCTGGCTGGGTCGATATGGGAGACCGAAGACTCCATGAGGTCCTGCGCAATGGCCCGGGCATCTGCCAGGCCGGCCTTAAAGGAGGATTGCTAGTGCGAAGGGCGGTCGGACAGAAATTTCCTGAGCTCCCGCCACAGCTTCCGTTTAGCCGCAACCAAGAGGGCGTCTGCGGTGGCTTGCTGCAGATGCAATCCTGAAATGGAATAACAGCACATTCCCAAAGACCTGAGGACTTTGTCCTCCTTGGAGAGACAGTTGGAGGTGGCGCCCATGGAGGAAGACGATGAAGACAATGGTTTAGAATACAAGTTGGTGCCGCTGGCCAGCCGCGCCTGGCGACTTGGTGCGGCTCTTGGACATCACACATTGGATGCTGACTTCGGGAGGATGCTGCGAAATACCTCACGGGTGGCGGCCGGCGCCCGCGAACCAGGTAAGGAGCTGGGGGGAGAGGCAGATCCCCATTGAACTCTTCCGCATCCCCTTGGTCTTGTGCCGCTCCTCATATTCGGACGCCTTCAGTGCTGACCGGACTGTGCTGCTGGCCCTGGTGCTCCTGACCTCTGGGCCCCAGCAGAAACTGTGGCTTGCTTGTGCACACTGGGCCACAGGCCCCAGCTGGCTCGCCTGCCCTTCCTCCAGATCGCCATCAGCCACACCGCTCCCTGGACATTACACACCTCCCTGGTGGGCACCATACTACTTCGGGGACCCTGCCACATCTGCCCATAGGGTCCTTGAACAAAGAAGCCTGCATGTGACTGTGGAACTGCTGACCCCATCAACGCATTCACCTGCTTTCTTAACATGGTGGTTCTGTCTTGGCAGGCATCATGCTTGTCCCATTCCAGCTAACTTCACCCTAGCAGCGCTATAACTCAATTCTCCTCTGCCCCGGCGTGTCTCTCGCTGGGCGGCTATACAGACTGCTAATCCACTTGTGGCTGCCTTGCAGCCTTGTCACCACTTAAGCCCCGAACACATCTACAATATCACAGGCCACCTCTACTTCTCCTCTGCCACAGGGACCTGCGACTACTGGTCACTGAGTCTTGGCGCTACACCCCTGTTTTCTCACGCTGGTTCAGGCCTGGCCTCATTGGACGCCCTCCACCACACTTACAATGTCCAACAGATCCAGAGGGGCCAATAAGGTGGGCGCCATGGACAAGTTTGCGAAGGCTACCTCACGGATGGACCCGGGAGCCGCAACTTCCACCCAAGAGGACCCCGAACCCGAGCCTCTCTCCGGTGCGTTGGCCCCAACCTCACTGCAATGATGGAGTCAATGGCCAAGAATTTTGCATCATTTCACGATAAATTGGACGATATCAACGCCAATGTTGCATCCCTTAAATCATGGGTTGACCAGGTGGGGCCAGGATCGCAGAGGCGGAAAACAGAATCGGGCCGAATGAAGATGAACTGCACACTTTGCAGGGCACGGTGGCCACCCTGACCCGAGATATGAAAACGGTCAGGGCGAAGTGTGATGACCTTGAATCTCGCTCGCACAGGAACAACCTACGCATTGTTGGGGTCCCGGAAAATGCCTGCAAGGGGGGCATGGAAATGGAAGTTGAGAAGCTACTTAAGGACCTAGTGGGGGATCCCACTCTATCCCCGTACTTCACAGTTGAGCGAGTTCATCGGGCCCTATCACCGCGCCCCAAACCAGGCAACTTCCCCAGGCCCATCATCGCTAGAATTCTCAACTACAGAGATAGGGACCTCTTCCTTCGCCTGTCACGTGAGAAAAGCGACCTGCGCCTTGACTCGCATACCATCTGTATATTCCCGGACTTCTCTGTCGGGGTACAACAAGAGAGACGTCAGTTCCTGGAAGTCAAGAAACTGCTACATGAGCGAAATGTCCCTTATGCAATTCTTTTCCCAGCCCCGCTCAAGATTACCTTTAAGGAAAAATTGTACTTTTTCACCGTCCCAGAGGAGGCTGTCAAATTTATAGAGGCCAAGATACCTCTCCCGAATCCTAATGGAGACCCTATGGTTGATGACTAAGTCCCAGCCACCTTGAATTTCAGTAATCTGCTCATTACTGCTTGTTTTTTCATGTGCAACCTTACTGGCTTAACTATATGTACGCATTTATCACCTGAGAATACCACACTCGGCGGGCGCATCACCAGAGGCCATAGGTGGCTTTCCGCCATGCGCTCACTGGCTCATTCGTGCATTTGTGGCTTAATCGCTTGCATCCACAGCCCAGAGTATTGCCTACCTGTGTGCGGGGAGCCCGTCTCCCGATCAGTCATCTCTTACCACGCCTCAGGTTACGTGGGTCAGACGTGATCACTATGCGTACTATTGCCTAATGTACCGCTTGTTACTTCATGTCATTTACATTTGTCCAAGTGTCCACCACACGGCAACAGCGCACCCCACTGCGATTGCAATGTTCAGTTTTGTTAATTTGATGTTGGGTATTGGCCCTGGTTGGGCCATTAGTGAGGCGGACCCACGTTGGGGCCCGCCCGCTGACCCCTGGTTTATGGGGTGTTTTGGTTCTGAAGGGAGGGGGGAGGAGGGATACACTACCCACCTGGAAGGGGTAGTGGGGGAGGGGGCGAACCGGCTTGAGAAATGTTATTGGAAAAAGCAGAGGCAGACTGGCTGACCAAATATCGTCGGGGTGCGCGTATAGCGATGGTCCCTGCTGTAAACACTTTCTACAACAACAGAGTTGGGATGTACCCTAAACACCTAGAATGCCCACTACGGTGATGTCCTGGAACGTACGGGGATTGAGCAATCACACTTATGCCTGCAAGATCATGGCCTACGCTAATAGATATGGATGCAAAATACTACTCTTGCAGGAAACACACTCTACAGGCCACTTGACACAATGCCTGGCGCCATCCCGGGGACCCAACAGGTATTCTACCTCATACTCCATTCGGGCCAGAGGGGAATTAACAATGGTTCACAAATCACTCAAATTCGTACTCCACAAGAGCTACATTGACCCGGAAGGTAGATACATTATACTGCACTGCGCAATTCCTAATCGAGAATACCTCTCTGTGAACACTTACGGCCCTAATGTGGACTCCCCTGATTTTGTTGACCAGGTTGTAGCCATATTGATGGGATTTGTAGGAGTGCAGATTATCTGGGGAGGGGACATGAATTTCATACTAATTACCGCACTAGACAGAACATGCACAGCTCCCAGACTATTGTCTGGTGCAGCCCGCAGACTACTGGTACACAGCGAGACACTAGACATCCGAGATGTATGGAGGACATTACATCCACAAACACGGGAATACACCCATTACTCCTCAGTGCATGACAGTTCCTCCAGAAATGACATGTTCCTGCTGTCAAGCGATCTACTGGGTAGGGTGGTAGAAACACAAATACTTGCACCCACTTTTTCGGACCACGCCCTGATCACGCTATCCCTGGAACTGGGAGTACCTGCCCCTACCATTAACACATGGCGATTCAAGTTTGCTGCGCTGCAGGATATCGTGTTCAAAGCAGACATCCTGTCGGACATCCAGTCCTACTTTAAACATAAAACGCTGCAGTCCACTACCATGGGGGTCCGGAGGGACACCTTCAAGGCCTTTATCGGGGGGATGTCCATATCCAGGGAGGCGGGAGTCCTCAAGTCTATAAGAACAGCCCTCGCCCGCTCTGAGGCCAGATTACGCGAGCTGGAGCAGGCGCATCCAACATCAGCTGACCCTGCCACCCTCTCCCTAATCAGTGAAGAACTCCAATCGTTTAACAACCATGCTACGAGGGAGGTCCAATACTTTAGTCGTCCACAAGCTGCGCGGAAGTATGGAGAGGGTGATAGACCCGGCAAAACACTGGCTTCTCTGACCAGGGGAGAGTGGGGCCAAACTCTGATTGCTTGTGTCAGGGATTGTCGAGGAGGGGTACAATGGTCCGATTAGCAGATCCTGGAAGTCTTCACGGACTTCTACACTGAACTATACTGCCAACCCCCCGAACATAGTGTATCCCATATGAGGGATCTCCTTGAGCAAATACCCACAACCTGCATTTCACCCGCAACCAGAGACCTACTAGACTCCCCAACCCTATTAGATGAAATAGTCAAGGCCATATCTAGTCTCCCTAAGGGTAAGGCACTGGGTCCCGATGGGCTCGCGGCAGAATTTCACCAAGAACACATAGCCATACTGGCCCCTAAACTACTTGAGGTATGGGACGAGTCGCGCCAGCTCATGACCCTTCCCCCGACACTACGCGAGGCCGTCAAAATGGTGCTCCTCAAACCCGGTAAATCCAGCGTTGAGTGCGGATCATACAGGCCCATCTCGCTGATGAATCTGGACACCAAAATGTATGCCAAAGTAATAGCTAACCGCTTCCTCTCAGTCATGACATACATGGTCCACGACGACCAATCGGGATTTGTACCTGGGCGATCCACCTCCCATAACATCAGGAGACTGCATAATGTCATGGCACGGATCGATCAGAGCGCCAGTGCCGTCGCGGTAACACTCGACGCCCAGAAGGCCTTTGATATGGTGTCCTGGAAGTACATGTAGCCAGTGGTCGAAGTGTACGAAAAGAAGTAGCGGCACTATGTTCCCTACTGGCCTGCACCACTTCCCACAAACCCCATTGATGCACCCCCTCCCATGCACAATTTAAACTCCAAAACACATGAGCCTGATGTTTAAGGGAACGTCCAGTGCAGTGCACTGAAAGTGCAAGTTTCAATGTGTTCCTACACCTTTATTTTAAAAGGAAACCGTTCCGGAACGGTTTCTTTTTAAAATAAAAGTATAGGAACGGTAAAACCTATTTAAAAGAAGTATAGGAGCACCGCTCCCGACCGCTCCCGCCCACTTCGACCACTGCATGTGACTAGTACTTGAGACCATGGGCGTCGGGCCTAACATGATCAGATATATTAAGCTACTGTACACTTCCCCTGTGGCTAGAGTTCGGGTTAACTCCTTAACGTCAGGCTTGATCCCACTCTTCAGGAGCACCCGGCAAGGTTGCCCATTCTCCCCGATTCTTTTTCGCCCTGGCAATTGAACCAATGGCCGACCACATCAGAGCGAGCCATTCATCCAGGGGGATACGGTTGAGGGACACCCCCGAGATCATCCTGCTTTATGCGGATGATGTGTTATTATTCATCAGGGCCCCCCCCCTCACCTGGATCCAATCCTGCGCGACATCACTCGTATAGGTACACACTCTGGTTTCACTATTAATTACACCAAATCTGAACTCTTCCCCCTCACCAGTTCCACTCAGCAACCTACCACTGAGTATCCACTCCACTGGTCGCCCGATGGGATTAAATATTTGAGGGTCCAGGTCTCACTATCCAGGGACACATTGCTAACAGACAACTATCTGACTGCGGCACAGCAGGCTGAAGCTAAAATGACGCGATGGCGCTCCCTTCCACTGTCCCTGGCCGGGAGACTCTCACTTATCAAGATGATACTACTCCCTAAACTGCTGTATATATTCAGTAATGTCCCCGTCTGGCCAGGCAAGAAATACTTTACAAGACTGCACAAAATGTGTGCACAGTTTTTATGGCACTCGGGCGCGGTGCGCAAAAAATGGTCTGACATGACACTCCCATATGACAGAGGGGGATTCACCGCCCCCGACCTGCTGCAGTACTGGCTCGCGGCACAAGCGCAATTCACCTCCTACTGGTATCCTGGACCTCCCCCCCCCCCTTTGCCCTCATGTTAAGCTGGCAATACTGGCGGCAGAAAACACCAACATAATGTCATTAATACTACACCGGCAATATGTACCGGATTCATCCATTGACCCGGTTGGGACCACTGTGTACGCTTGGGGTCGAATATTTAAAGCTGGCGCCGAACAGCAGCCGTTCTACAAGTGGCTCCCCGCTTGGTGATTTCCCGGGCTGGAACCCACACATGACACAGCCCTGGCACGACATTGGGAGGCCCTGGGGTACCTCGCTCTAACAGATTTCTACCCGGATGGGCAATTTATAACTCCACAGACATGGAGGCCGGGCCACTCTGGTTCGGCATTGGAATATCTACAATTTTATAGACTTTGCGCCGCTTTCCGAACGGCCTGGCCTGGTTTCCCTAATGAACCCCCGGACTCCACAGAGATTACTTACATTGCTAATTCAGGCGGCGCCCGCGGGGTAGTCTCTTCACTGTACAAGCTCACGCAGATGGGTACCCCGATCCAACCCCTCCGGGCCCGGGATGATTGGTCGGCCGAGTTGGAGGTGGAGCTCACCGACAACACTTATGGGGGAAAATGTGCTCACACACGAACAGAGTCTCCCTCAACTTCTACTATCGAACCATACAATATAAACTGTTAAACAGATTGTACTATACCCCGCGCAGAGTTTCTAGATTTGCACAAACCTCCCCGCAACCCTGCCCTCGTTGTGGTACCGAGGGTGCTGGCCACTTAAGCATGTTCTGGGAATGTCCGAGGCTGGCTGAATTCTGGGGTAAGATCATGGAGACACTATCCGTAATCAGTAATACTGTTATTGACCCAGAACCGATGAGTGTTCTGTTTGGGGTGTGGCAGGCTGAGGGGGCCAAACAAATGGCCAAATTCTTAAATGTGGGCTGCATCGTGGCCAAGAAGTGTGTCCTACAGAATTGGAAGAGTCCCTCTCCCCTTTCATTTCAGAAGCGGCTGAACTTACTCACCTGGTGCCGTAATTGTGAAGAGGAGTACATTGGTACGTTACCAGCTCGCTCTCGCCCCAAGAACATTTGGACTGCGTTCAACAGCTACCTCCATAGCCTAGACGAGACTTCCTCCACAGGGGGGTTTCCCCGATCTCTAACTAAAGCACTGTTGTCCCACCGCGATACCTTGCTTTTCACCTGTTGTTATATCACTGCTTTTCTGCTACCATTGTATTATTTGACACATGTATTGTACTCATTAGTTGCTCCGATGTATGTGTAAGCTATATGCCTCTGCCGACTAAAATAAAAATTTTTAAAAAAAAGAATACAAGGTGGTCGCAACCATCAATGAGGAATGCAGCTGCGGGTGGGAGGCAAGGAGGATTGGTGTTAGGGAGAATTCTCATTTATGGCTAATTTCCCTCACCTAGTGAGTCCCCCAGCAGCTCTGCTGGACTTCTGGATTTTTTTTTTGTTCCACCTGATAAGAGTGAGAGCTTTTCCCCCACTCTTACCTGTGTTTTGCTATGTGTTTCCATCTGTTTTTGTGATTGTGGACTCTGAAGTACACCACTTCAGTAGCCCCCTTCTTTATGTGTGTCACACAGCACCTTCAGTGCCGTGGCACAGGGTTGTCTTTGAGACTTCCCTCGACTCCATTTCTGAGCCGACTACTGTCCCCCAGAAAAGGGTAAAGTTACCATTAACTTTACTTAGTCAATCTACCACAGATCCAGTACACCCCATCTTCCATGGAGTACTGGAAAGGGTTAACTCGTATCCCTTTTTTATCTGTACCTCCTAGAGCATTGTTTCGCTCTTTTAACATTTAGACTTGGCTGGTGGCAGTGGTATCTTTTCTACCGCTATTATATTAGATAAACGTGGTACTGTTCTTGGCTATTATATTAGCCTCGAACATAAACCCGCTTGACCAAATCGTCTTTCTTTTGGCTCCGGTTGGGTTTATTCGCCATTTCTTTTTGTTAAAGTCCTTCTTGTGTTTTACTTTGCGCGGCAAACCCGGTTCGCCTTCTTTGTTCACTGTCTTTTGGCGGGCGAATGCCCAGAAGCCCTCCTCAAGGCGCTTGGGTGTCTAGGTGGGCTGAATGTGAAGGAGGGGTGTAGTCACCCCCTGCACAGGGTATCCTAGGAAACCCAAGTCGCACTTTTTCATGATTTGCCAGGGTAGTTGTCCGGGCCGGACAACCCCCCTGCTGGGTGATTGACAGCCAGGCTGTGTGAATGGGGTTTTTTCGCATAAAAGGCAGGTCTCTTGGGCTAGAAGTCAGAGAGTCGCCACTGGAACTACAAGGAACCGAAGAGAAGCGGAGAGAACGACGGCTGCTGCAACTACCTGTCCCGGTGAAGCCCTGCTGCAGTCCTGAGCCATCTGCCCTTCAACGACTCAGAGAAGATCCAGTCCGGAGTCTTCTTCCCTTGAGCTTGGTGGGGATAACCAGCTCATCGTCTACAGACAGAGGATCCTCTTCTGTGGTCGAAATCGCTGCACACTGCTGTAGTGGTCCGGATAGCCACCTGAAGAGTCTCTCCTGTTTTTAAGAAGCGCACCTTTTATTCCGTGTCGCGGGTGCCGGCCTCATCCCTGTGTGGTGCAGACCCCCTTCAGACGTCCTCCTTCTCGACAAAGCTCCAGGAATCGTGGGCCTGCGGAAAACCAACAGGAACAATAGCCAGGGCACCAGCTGCACCATTGGAACAAGGTACTGTGTTCTGTTGAGGAAACTGGGTGAATCCCTTTTCTTCATTTCCAAGGCTTGACCTTGTCTTCCCTCCTTCTTATAACATTATCTTCGAACATTGACAATATCCAACTACTTTTGGCTCTGTTGAATCGTGAACTGTTAGACCGTGTGATCTTCGGCAACTGGCCCCGGTGTCTTCAACTTTTGAACTCCCGTCTTTGAGCGTTTCTTGATTCTGCCTGCCTAACCAAAATATTGCCTGTGATTTTTGCCTCCAACTCCCTCTGGGTATCTCAGGTGCTAAGTGTATTTTTGCCCCGGTAGCATTTCATGTCACGGATACACGTTTGTTTAGTAAACCGAACTGTCAAAAAGTGATCGAATTCGTATTCGCGGTAACGTGTTTGTGCCTAATACCGGTTCATTCCAACACAGGGTACTTACCTTGAGACTTACTGTACAAAGTGAATTGGTTAGTTGTAGTATATTCAACATATGGTTTTTATTGAAGTTTAATAGAAGTGTTGTGATTACAACGAATGGTTTAAAAATAAATGTACATATTTTTCTACCTGAAACCTTGAGTCAGTGTGTGCTTGAGTCACAGTAATTGTGGTCCCCTTGTGCAATCTCTGCTACTGCTCATATACTCTTGAGATAAGCCTGGCTGCTCCGCCACTGCTACCACTATGACATAGTAGTACAGGCTTGTACCAAAGGTAAAACTTGTATCTCCACCTGTAGTCTTAATTGTGTGTAGTGGTCCCTAACGGCAATGCACAGGATTCTGCCTAACAATTGGCTCCCTGTCCGTCAGCCTAAACATGCTGTCCAACTTCTTGTTCATCTGGACGTTGGCCCTGGGCTTCTCCCAGACTTTTCAAGCCACCTGCAGACCGGATTGTGGCGAACTTCCCCAAGACCTCTGCTAGCACACCAGACTACTGGGGGGCTTCCTTGGGCAGGCCCTAAAGGTGTTCATGAAAGGCCTTAAAGGATGCGGAGGGTTCATCATCCTGGGTGTCATCGTCCTCATTGTAGTCCCCTGCCCCTTTTCACAGACCGAGGGGAATCCGGGCCCTGGGACACAGGTGCCAGCGGAATCTCCCCCAGGTCTCGAGCCGCAGACACGTCCAACGGCTGTTGAGGGGGAGGCATTGGTGGTACAGGAAGAGGCGGATCAGAACAACCAGTAGGGCCTTAACCGTTGGAGGGGCTGATAGCGGGGCCGGAAGCGCTTGAGGAACGGGCGGACCACCCAGAGAAGGGGGCCGGGGCAGCGCCACCTGCAGGATGACTTCCTTCAAAATGTCCTTCAGGAACCCCTTCATCTGAGGGGAACGCATGAGGAAGAGAAAGTGCTTGAAGAAGCGGTCCTCGCAAGCCGCTGGCTCCCTAGGGGCACGGCTCTCCAAGTCGCTCAGCCTCCGCTCCTGGTCAAAGCGCTGAGGTGCCTGGTACGTGTAGCTGTAAGGCTGTGATGGGTAGATGTATCCCTGAGGAGACCAGAAGCCTGCACTGTATTACCCGCTGACGCTTACAGGTGGAAGGGGGCTGGGATGATCTTGCAAAACCCATTTGATGGGCGAAAGCACTGGCAGGCCCTGAGCTGGATACAAGATGGCTGCCGGCCTGGCAGGCTCTGCAACGTTCCACTCTGCCATTTTGAAGCTTTGAGCCATGCCCTTGGCGGGAGGGCGCAGAGCCCTGAGCCAAGAGAGGCCTCAGAAACAGGAGGATACAGCTTGGGTCTTGCACCCGAAGCAGAGGCGTCGACCTCCGAGATCACTCTGGTAGGCGCTGAGCCCTCAGCCGGACAGCCGGTAGTCATAACGCCCTGACTCACGCCCTCGGAGCGAGCGCCGGTAGGCTGGACACCCTTGGCACCTGTGTCAGGAGCCGTGCTGGATCGTGCCGAGGACAGAATCTTGGAGGTGGCACTCGACGATCCCTTACCCCCTGGGGTAGAAGAAGAGGACAAACTTGATCGCCCTTCAGAGGACAACTTGGGAACCGGAAGCCAGGATGACATCAGGTCTGTCCCCAGAGCGCCCCCTGGAAGAACCTCTGAGGCCCTTGGCATGGGAGCCAGTAGGCTCAGAGGCTTCAGGCCGGCCAGAACCTGAATTTGAGGAACCCCGATCCGTGAGAACCCTGGGGAAGGAGTTGCTGCACAGTGAAGCCGTGCTGAACAGAGGGCCTATCTTGCCTTGACGAAAGGTCCTGGAGACAAAGTCCTTAAGGTGGGGAGGAGGAGAAGTGTGGAAGATCTCCCTCCACCGCGAAAACTGGTTCTTCAATGCCCTGTGACCTAGACCGCTGCAAGCCAAGCACGCGTCCTAGCGCTGGTCTGCCCCAAAAACTCAAGACAGAGTGCATGGGGGTCCAAGGCCAGGAACAAGCAGTCGCATGAGGCATGTCTCATGAATCCTCCTGTGGCCGACATGCGCCGGGATAGGCAAGGCACCAAAGGGAAGTTAAGTAGATTGAAAAAACAAAACGGAGAGCAAGCAGAAAGCTAAAAAAATCTCTGCGCTGGCTGCCAGGTCCGACACCGTCTGTGTGGAAAAAGGGACTGAGGTGAGGCAGCGGAGGGCGGGGCCTCAGCAAGGCGTTCCCACGCCTGAGGCTGCACCCCTGCGCGCTATGCTAAATTTAAAGGGGTAGCACAATTTGTCGCTGCCAAAGGTTCCGGTTCCGTCCCCATCTTGGGCGACGCCCACAAGGATGAAGGAAAGGGGACAGGACGTATGAGTATTGGTTGATATTGAATGTTTACAATCCCAGTGATAGGGACACGAAAAAACCTATTCGGATTCAGATTAAGAACCTTCCAAAATTAGTGGAGAGTTATCTAGAAATTGATATTCTTCTATTGGGTGATCAGATTGCCAGAAGCCCAGATCTTAATCCACAAATTCATAATGTTAAAATGTGGTTACTTGGGGAGATACTGCTGGCACAGTTGTTTAACCAACACTATATTGGTAACTGAGCGAATGGGCTGAGCTGCAGACAGCTGAATGGTAGGGTTAGCAGGGACACTCCTGCTGTGTGGTCTTGGAAACAGACTTTTTTTTTACCCTGGACTATGTGTTTGTCTCTGTGCCAAAGAATGACTTTACAGGACTGAGGGGTAAGTGATCACTGCTGTTCAGCGGTATCTATTGGAGACGCTGTGTTGCTACCCAGGAATTTATTTGGGTTGATTGGTGCAGTCAGAGTGAATAGGGGGATGAATGGAGCGACATGGTCGAAAAAGACTATTCAGCGCATGTGGAGGTTATTTGGTGGTCATCAATTAGAGTTGGGATGGAATATTATTGTGCAATTCCCCTATCCTCTCCTGAGCAGATTTCTGAATAAATGTCTACATTGACAACACTGTTTGTTCCTCATAATGAAGCAGTGCTGTGATAAGCAAATCCAGTAACGTGAGGGGAAACAACATTAGAATTCCACAGTGTCAATGCCTTTTTAGAAAACAACTGAGAGGTCTTCAATCTGACAGTGTGGTGCCTGAACACCAATTTGGATCCCCCAGTTTCACCCTGCACAGGGAAGCCAATTTGAGATACAATGAGGCAGCACCTTTTAAGATGGCTGCCGCTCCAGAAGACACAAGCCCCAGCAACTCAAAGGGCCTGCTGAGCCTGCATTCTTAGGCAGCAGCTCAACATATGGGAATTGCCCAGCAAGCAGGATGGCGCAGCCCGCCGTTACCAAAGGCCGGTACATAAGGCCTGCGATGCTCTCTCCTGCTCCAGGTGTCCAGGAGTCCACCATGGGACTCCCCCCACAGTGTCCCCCTGCACAGAGAAGCCAATTAGGGATACAACGGTGCAGCACCTTCTTAGATGGCTTCTGCTCTAGAAGACACAAGCCCCAACAACTCACAGGGCTGCCGAGCTTGCGCTCTGATTGGGCAGCAGCTCAACATATGGAAAATGGCCCAGCAAGCCGGATGGCGCAGCTGGACGTTACTAATAAGGCAGTACATAAGGCCTGTGATGCTCTCTTCCACTCTCTGCCACACAATGACAAATGAGGACTTTAATCCCAACACTGATAGCAGTCGCGAGCCAAGCTCCCGCAATGTGATACAAGGTAAGCGAGCATCAGGATCATCATCCCATGCCGCTAACACTGTGTTGAATTTGGTATCGCAAACTATCCAGTCTGAAAGAGGTATTCCTCTGATGCACAGCACCACTTGTTTGCCGCGTGTCCCACCTCGCCCACCCAGAACACTCGACTCCTGCCTCGGAATGCTGCTAAGCACCGTAAACGCTACCTTGATACTCCCACAACCCATGTCTGCCCAACTCACTCCCCCAACTTCAACTTTCAGGCTAACAGACCGCACTTCCTATCGCCCAACTCTGAGGTTTGCTGGTCACCAACAGCCTATGAAGGATTCCCTCACCCTGTACCACCATATGCCACTGCACATTGTACCCAACACTACTGCTGTCCACCCCATACACAGGGTACCTACTCAACCCAAGACTACCTCAAAGGTTCTTAGTGACTTCCAACCAACCCTAATCACTATAAAGGGCACCCTGATTAACACTAGATGAATCCCCGCCCATGCTCTGGACATCAATGAATCATGGCTACATGCGGCCTCTGGCCCTGCCTAACCCTAGCTATCCCACCAGGGTTCACCATCATAAGGTCAGACAGACAGGACGCCAGAGGAGGCAGAGTCGCACTGATCTATAAAGATTCCCTTACAATGAGACAATGCTCCTCTAAAATGGAAGGGAACTGTGATTTGCCACCAGCCAAACTCACCACCTCCCCAACCAATTCAGTATTACTCATTGTACTCTATCGGCCACCCAGGCCACCTGGTACGTTTAGGAAGACCTCTTGCACACACTCAACTCCAACCTGTAGCCCAAGTCCAAAATCCTCCTCCTGGGGGACCTTAACCTGGGCCTCAACAGCCCTACTGATCATAACGCCACCTCCCTATCCAACTCACCTAGTGCCTTAAGCTTTGTTCAGTGTGTTAATGCCCCCACCCATGTAAAAGGCTGCACCCTTGACTGACTAGCGGATCTTAACTGCAAGGTAGCTATTAATGCTGTCACCCCTTGCCCCGGGTCTCACCACTTTGTTGTGACCTTCACCATCCCACAGTCCCTGCCCACCTCACATGCCAACACCACCCTGCCGCTCACCTGGGCTTGCAGCGCTCGCAAAATCACCAAAGAAAACATCAACTATTGCTGACGGGTCTCCAACCCGGTCACCTCCCTCACCTCTCCAACAACCAGTTGCTCTCGCAGACCTCTACCTAAAGACTGTGGCAAAGGCGGCAGACACTTTTGCCCCGTTAGCACTTCGTAAGTCTAAAGCTTGGACCCAGTCCAATACAAGGTGCACTAGCGACCTGCAAGAGCTGAAAGCAAGAAACGCCTGGTGGAAGTGTCCTGGAAAAAATCCCAATCAGATGCCCACAAGGCACTGTTTAAGTCCAATGCTAGGATTTATAAACACGCCACCACACAGGCCAAAGCCACATCCTAAACCAACAGAATTGCCAAGGCCAATTCTAACACCAAAGAGTTATTCACTATCCTTCGGGAACTGGAAACCTCCGCTCCAACACCCCCCAGGTATCACCAAAGATGAAACCTGGTGTGTGAACATCCTTAAGGCCCTGCCGGACAAAGTCGCCACCTTACAAAAGAAAATTCTCGGCAAACAATCCTAGATTAAAAACCCCTCCCCACCTGCTCCCATCAACCCAACTCCCCACAAACCAGCCACATTCCACTTCCACAACATGTCAGAAACTGAAGTGGCTGCCATACTCAAAGGTTTACAGCCCTCCAGATGTTAATGTTAATGTTAAAGGACTTTTGTACTGCGCACTATCACCACCGAAGTGGTCCACTGGCGCTCTGGCGGCTCTGAAAAGGGAAGGGAGGGGGGGTTAGTGGGAAGGAGCTGGAAAAGTGCAAGAGAGCAGTGATGTGCTGTTGGCAGCCTCAGCCCGGTGGGTCCGTTGGCTGGGCCGGCAGTGTTTTGCGGCCGGTAGTCGTCGTGTACTGTTGTGCGAGTCTATGTGTGTTTTTGTTTAGTTGTTGCCATGTAGTGAAATTTGTGCGGTTTGTTGTGCTGTAGGTTTGTGGTTGCGTTTGGTTTGGAGTTTGAGAGATGTATGCAGAGGGGGAAATTGTTAGTACAGTTGATTAGTTGGCATCTCTATCCTGACTTGAGGTGGTGGGTTGCTGTATTCTCCCCAGATGGGTTTCGGTAGCACCCCTATGCATTATGCCGTAAAAGGGAATATCACGAACCATCACGTCTCCTCTCCTTGCCTGTATTAAGACCAACTGGGGTGGCACACACTATTCCTCGATCCGTGAAGGAGATAGTCACATTCAATTTGCTCAACAAATCTCGTCACAACAAATTTAATTGGGGAAAATTCTGAATACAACAAGGGGGCACTCGGACCACCTCCTTTAGTCCTATTTTGATATCCACCTCTTCAATCTAGGGAACATTGGCAACAGCCCCAGAGAATCCCTGTATGTGTCAAGCGTTCAACTGATAATGGGAGGTTTGCCCCATTAATACATGATTTAGTGGCACCTGTGTCAACCATAGAGATGAATTGCTTGTTACTTATCTCAGCGTACACCAAGGGTGGACGGTCATAAACAGGAATGGGCACGCAAGAGCTCTATGTGGGCTGTCCTAGTCGGGATAGGTGTTTGTACCAAGAAACATAAAAGGGTTTCCCTCCTCCTAGCCCCCAGCACTGACACCCCCCCCGATGGGGCACTACTGTACCATTGGGCAGAGAGTTAGTTGGTGGGGCATTCTGTTGGCCTTGTGTCTGCAAGTGAGGGGGCTTTGGTGGCAGTTGGGTAGATGCCTAGTGTATTTCATAGGGTATGGGTGTTGCCATTGGGGGCTGAAATGGATAGGGCTGGGGTTATGGTGGTGCCTGACTATATTTAGTGTATGGATTGTATCCTGCCCTCAGCCTACTTCTACATTCTCTTGCAAAATGTCCCCACTTTCCACAGCACCAACACTGGGAAGGTCCCATACCCCGTCCACATGGTCCCATACCACCGACTCGCCCTCTGCCCCCTCGGAACCTACCCCAGCTGCTGACCTTGCTGCCAACCAGGGTACAGGACTGTGGTCCGCCTCCCCACTGACCTTGTCCTCCGCCTGGCCAAAAATCCACACATCTGTGCGTGCTGCGGCCTGTTGCACTGTCAGGGTGTTTGCCGCTACTGCCCCCTCAACCGCTTTTTTATTGTTGCACGAGTTTCGCTTCAGTCTGTAACCTTTGGGCAGTTTTCTTTTCCCGTTCTTGAATCCTCTTTACAGTGGTGTATAATTATAGTCTTTGTTTCTATGCACACTATTTTTGTGAGTTTTTTCGGAACCCTTGTGCGTAAGCTCCTTTTAATAATGACATTTTAAAAAAAGGAACTGATCGGTCCCCCTGGTCCCCAGTCTCCACCGGCACATCCCCCTGCACTTTTAAAATATATTGCACAAGGTCTTCATCGTCCCCCATGATGTACATCATAATAGACTGCAAGTCTGGTGTGCCAGGCTATGCCCGCTGCAGCGCATCCCACACTTGTGCTGATATTGTTAAAGGGCGCCACATCATGCAGGTCATCGTCTAGCTTTCAATCCCGGGTACCCTGCTTTAACCCATACATCCCCAGCCTGGTCTCATACAAGCGCAACAAACAAACTCCCATGCCAGGGGAATCCCTGCAGTCTCCTTTTCAAATGCATATATCCACTTCCCGGCCCCTATGGTGAGGGGTGGGACTGATAGATTATTCTTGTCCATTTGGACCCAGGGCTCATAATACACCCTGGGCAGGCCTTTATGCAGCAGTGGCATGTTGCCTGTCCCTCGCCATCTATCACTTGCCTTTTTCCTAGTTACTGCTGCCCGCTGTCAGGGGCATCAGGGGATCTGGTGGTAGAACTGGGCTTGGTTCTAGGCTGGGTGGTGCAGTTTGCACCTTGAGGTGTGGCAGTGGGAGTATTATAAAGGGAATGTCAGTTTTCCTTAATCACTTTGCACAGAGATGTGCTGAGCAATGGGCTCAAAATGGAGGATTGGGATTGAACCCAGTCCGAAATGGAGGCTCTGGACAGCTGAGTTCTAATTAAGAATGCTGAGGGATGTTTGTACTTCCTGCCCAAGTCCCAACTGCCTTTCATCTAAATACCCTTATGTTAAGTCCTGTTTAAAGCTCCCTCAAGACTCATTATAATACGAACTGTTCCTGAGAAAATGATGTAAAGAAATCTTCAGAAGACATCCATCTACTAATCTGGTGGGAGCGCTGCAATTAGACAGGCGATGCGCTATTATTGAATTGAATTTGATAAAAACTTTATGAAAGCAGCGTGATTTGAATAGAAGAAGGCAAGCTGTGAATATATGTTTTATTCCTTCACACTGTTAAAACAAGGTTATTTATGGAACGAAGTAAGCAGTTGCCTTAAGTGACATTTTTCATTTTAAAAAGACTTTGGTTACAAATTTTCTGGCTCGCGTACAAAAGCGAGTGAAAGCCTCTTCAAAACAGTGTTTAAATCAACTGCTCGTGTCTCTGTGTTCAGAGAGACACCATTGCAGAAGAAGCATAGTTTTTGGCAGACAATTAATGGTTTATTTACTTTCGCCTACGCACTGTTTTTGTTTCAGTTGGTGCGCGTGGTAAAGAAAACAAACAGTGTTCCGCAGTTCCCCAGTGGTCTGCATGTAATGGAGGATTTTCGTATTGGCACATTATAAAACTGTCATTTGAAATTAAATGATTTCATCTTTTGGATTTACCTTAAAGAGTCGAGCGGCACGAAAGCTATTATTTTAATGTTGAAACAGGAAAGTTTCATTTCTTATTTCATTTTTGGATTTGCACGCATGCGTGCTGCATAAAAGTCTGCCTCTACAGGTTGTTTTATGAAATTCACTCATCAAGAGTGTTTAGGAGTATTAGGTAAAAGCATGCTGAGTTAATGCAAGTTTACTGGTGAACTACATTTTGGAGCAAAGGAAAAGGCAAAAGTTAAGCAGAGTTTCTTTTTGGCAACTACTATTATTGGAGAAAGTGTGAATACAAGCAAACAAACTGAAGCCGATTTAATTAAGATAAAAGAAGATAGAAATAGGATTTCTTTGAAAGAAAACATTCCATGGCAAGTCATAGTACAAATGAAAGAATAATTTGGAACTTTAGAGCAGCAAGTTAATCTGCAAATATAAAAGTAATTATTCTCCAGGCATTTTGCGGAGGATATACAGGTATTTGAAGGTTTGATTTGAGTTCAGAAATATATTTATTGTAAAGTAAGATGTATTAACCCCTTACTTGCTATGCAGGGTGCATCTGGTAGAGAAGCAAGAAGAGCTCCTGTGTCGTCTGTTATTTTGTCCCTGTTACGCAGAAACCTGTGCAGTTCCCTCTGGGACCACTGCAAAAGATTTAGGACTACAGGTGTTTGGCAGTAAACCCACTTGGTAGCAGTCTGTACCACACAGATTCACTTGGTAGCTGTGGCTGAGCAGTCAGACTTCCCTCAAGAAGAGTTAGGCAGTATACAGAGTATTCACAATAGGTCAAGAGCACACAATAGAACAAGTAAACACTGACCAGGGCTTGGTGTAAAAGAGATATAATTATTTATTTAAAACCACATCTAGAAAAACACACAGGCACTAATAGTAAGCAATTCAAAAACACGGTCACTAAAAGATATACACTCCCTTAAAAGAATATTAGACAAGTCTTAAGTAAAGTCCCACTTATTTTCAGACAGCGGTGAGCGCTTAACGTAGATGGCACTCTAATAGTTCGTTTTAAAAAGGGAGAGAAAAGCAGAGAACAAATTGAAACAGATCCCAACACTTTTTCAAGAACACAACAAGAGAGGAAGGCAAAGTAAAACCGTGAAGTTAGTGTTCAAGAGGCCGGATCCACTTTCAGAGGATCCAAACGAAATGTGTCCAAGGTCACACGGTTGCAGTGCACAAAAGTCTTGTAAAGGTTCAAAAAGGAGTTGGACCACAGAAAGGGGCCAGTTAGAGGGTCAAGGCAGCCAGCCCAGTCCAGAAGGTTAAGGAGTTATTATTACCTTGTAGCAATCTTTAGAAAGGGAGGCTTGGCGGACACTGTACCTTAAAGTGTTGAGAACGCTCCAGCAGGGGCAGTTGTTCCTGGCAGTGGGTGCAAGTCGGTGCTTCGTCCGGGGGAAGAGAGGATCTCGTCGTGGAGGAAGACAGGAGTCCGTTGCATTGCCAGGGAAGAAACCAGACGCAGAGTTTCTCAGGTACAAGGAGCTGTCCGGTGATTCGCGGTTCAGTGGTTAGTGGCTATCCGGCTGCCGGGGTGCTTGGCACGGGCAGTTCGACCACAAACCGGTCTGGGGTGCGAAGAAAGAAAGGAAAACTGGTTGTGCCCACCAGTCAGGGGAAGAAGCCTCTCCAGCCGGGAGATCTTCTCTGTCGTCGGGAAGTGGTGAGTCGGTTCTGCAGGGCTCCACCGGTGGTGTTGTCGTGGTAGGTCGGCTCAGCTTCTCCCTCATCAGATTCTCAGGTCCTGTGGCGACTTCTGAAGTTCCAGTCCCCAAAGCCCTGCTTTTATGCAGAAAACCCCCATTTACTCAGCCTAGCTGTCACTCAAACATGCTAAGTGGTGAGCCGGCTGGGCCAATCACACAAGAGTGCGACCTGAGTTACCAGGGTAACTCGGTCCAGGGTGCCTAAACCCCCTCCGGCACCCCCTGTGCTACCCAGACAGAGTGGCACCACTTTTGGAGGCTTCTGTGGAGAAGCCCGCCAAAAAAGTGGAACAAAGATCTCGACTTGGGTTGGAGTCACAGAAGAGAACACAAACGCCATTTTAGAATCGAGTCCTGGCAAAAATTACCAACCGGAGAATTAATATTAATTAAATAAACCGGCAGTATGTTCAAGGCTATGAGAATTAAATAATTAAAGTTGGCAGCCTCGAACAATGGGAAAATCCCATCGGAAAATATTTGCGGTCGAATATAAAAAGTAGTTTCCACTGCCACCAGCCAAAACTCGATCAGGGGGGACGGAGACGTGCCCCCTCGACTAACAGACCCCAGGGCAATCGAATTGCCCCGACCAGTACGTCCACAATATGATGGTTTGTACTGGTTTCTGTTAATAATTTGGGACTAGTAAAGCCAATGGTGACTTTACATTACCTGGGAGACAGTAGTCAGTCTCAGGGTATGGAGTCTATGGTGGGGTGTCACTATGACACCCCTGTGTTACTGCACAGAGGGTGCTGTGTAACACACATAGGAAAAAACACATGAGACCCTATGGAGTAAAGGACCCCATAGCCCATAAAACACATTACCAGTCAAAGGAATCCCATTAATCATGTCCAAGAGTGGGAGTCTCACTCTTGGCAGGAGGAAAAAAACAAACTCCAGAAATCCAGCAAAGCTGCTGGGGGACTCACTAGGTTAGGAAATTCAGCCTAAAGAGAGAATTCTCCCTAACAGTCCCATCTCCCTCTAGCTGAATTTAATTCCACTGTATAATCAGGTAGTGGAACACTAGGCAGCAAGAGAGGGACTGTGGGGTCCAGCAGCTCCTACGGAAAGCCAGAAGAGGACATGAAACCAGCCCAACTCTGCTCATTAATCGCAGCCCCCATAAACTCTTAATCCTCCTCAATCCCATCCGTGTGCCATTCTTCTTCCCTCAAATCCTCTATCCGTGTCCCCATCTGACCTCACAGTACCGTACCCCACACTTCAGCCCTCCCGGTCACCATTATTCCCCTTCTCAATATGCACCACCCTTATAGCAGTACTAACCAGTCTAAACGGTATCCCCAGCCCTCCACTCGTCCACACCACACCCCAGTTTACTCTCCCCTTCCTTTACTGCCCTCAATCTGACTAATTCCAACAGTGTGACCTCCAATGCCCCCTTCAACTCCTTCTGAGTCTTAATTCTCCTGGGGAAGAATAGTGCTAGGTGTTGATATGTATGGGGGTGGGGCAGTATTGGGTGTGTGCACATAGGTAGGGTTCGTGTCTCCTGTGGCTGGGTGGGTGGTGAGCAGATAAAGCCACCTAGATGATAGCTGCAGCGCTTCCTCTGGTGCGGTCGCATACACTAGTCTGGGATGGCATCTTCACTATTCAGGGCCACACGCCAGTCAGGGTCTTCTACATGCTCTATCCTTTTCCACAATTTCATGACCACTTTTCTCCTCTAGTGCTTTTTACATTTGTATTTAGTGGCTAAAAAGGTGCTTGTGTTCCAATATCCCTCTGTTATGGGTGTCTTGCTCTGGCCAGGGGCGGGGCATCTCCTTGTGTCTCTACGACCCACTCTGATATTTCTCCGTCTTCTCTTAATACAATAGCAGCACACTATACATTTACTCCAATAGAGTCTCTCCCCATAGCAACAAGTGTATCCCCGAAACAATCTTAATAATGCACACAATTTGATCACAAATGGCACTACCATCCTCCCGTCCCCACCTCCCAGTCACCCCCTACCCCCGTCAGCAACCCCACCCACTGCACCCACTCTTACACTACACACACCAACACCCACACAATCTCCACAGGCCCACTCTTGGCCTCCACCTCTCACACAACAATATTCTAATACACAAAAACATCAAACTAAAATAACAAGGCAAAATAACATTAACTATTTTCTCCCTTTCCCTCCACCTGGAATACATTGGGCACAGGTAGCCAAGCTCACTAATTATACAGAGCTCTTCCTCTCAAGATATGGCCACACCTTCTCTCCTCAATCGGAAAGGCTCCCACACTCACGTTTTCCTCCTGTTATCCTCTAATAAAAATAAACTCAAAACCGCCACGTGGCCTACTAACCCCCTTTCAGTCATGCATCCTACACTGCCCATGCACTCAGACCCCTTTTATCGCTTACAAGGGGTGTACTTGCATCTCTGTGTTCACCAAAGCTCTTCCATCACGGGGTCCCAATAACGGCCTGCATCCTCCTAAGAGCCGTGCCTGGCTCCAAAGAGCAGACAGGAATTATGTGAAAACAGCTCCTGTAAACTTCTGCGGGTTGCGCACATGGAACTGGTCGCTGCAGGTGGGTGGGGCCCCTCCAGAGATGCGGCCTGGAAGCCTCTGTTGTCGCAGGGGATCACGTCAAGGTCACCAACATGTAGGGAAGCCCCCCAACACTCACACAAATAAAATATAACCCACTTGGGAAAAAGGCCCAGCACACCTCTTGCAAGGACCAGCGTATATGCAACACAGGCAGAGCGCGAGTGAAGCGTCAGAGAGAAGCGCATCCAGACTTTTAAACAACACTACAGAATACAGACGGCTGGAGTGCTGTACATAAGAAGTTGTTCTTTAGAGAAGGGTGCTAGACACCACAGAAAAAATGATTAAGAATTTACAATAAGTGGTATAGTTAACGCCCTGAAGAAGGAGATACACTCTGAAATGCATTGGCATTAAAACAACCGTACACAAAATGAAACAAGTCTTCTTATTTAGCAAAACACCCAGCTGTTGATGCTCCTCAGATTCAGGATTATACTCTTGAAATTTTTCTAAAGTGGCTCTAAATACGATTTTAGATATCCATGAGCGATGAACTCTAAGCTTATTAAACATTAAAACAAACACAATCTGAACAGTGAGCTCCAGAAGAGCTCCAACGGAGAGCGCCGGACTTAGCTGGATGTGTTCATCCAACTTTTTCTCATAAGGAACAAAGTTTTATTGCCACAAAAATAAGAATGCTCCAGCAAAGAGCTATTCTGCCACCGAACATTCTGCACAAAATCAGGATATGCAACACCTTAAGAAGGCATACAGCGTCAATTAGCTATAATCACATACAGTACAACTCGAGGCTGGTTGGAGACACCCTACACATAGGCTACCTGCTCCACAGGGGATGTCAGGCCATTGGTTCCAGCCTCTTCTATCCATCTTTCACGTGGGCCCTTCCACACTCGTCATCGGCCATGAAGCTCCAACTAATAGATTATGAAAAATAAAAATACACTATTTTTTACGTTGCACCTGGTACTGCAGATAATGACTCGCACGCTTCACTCAATTCCAGGCACGTCAGCGCCCTTCCAAAGTCTTCCACCCTTGCTTTAGGTTTTTTGTTTTGCCCCTCCCTGCACCTCGCAGCACAAATCATGTGACCCAAAAGTGAAGGTAGCACGACCTCGCTTTCTGATTTGCATCGTGGGCTCACATCGTACATAGAACTCTCAGCCGCCTCATGTGGCGTTGCAGGGCCCATTCCTAAGATACGAGTGCTGGCAACTTTGAAACAATGAAAGGTTTCAGTCTCCGCGGTTCTGTCCTTTCTCACCAATGCCCAGGATGCAACCCATTTCTGCATGCATGTGCCCATTTCGCTGTTAGTGGCCCGAGCCGGCGATGCTGGCTGCAGATCAGAGCCAGGCCTAGATTTCAATATGGTTGCAGGGATTCTAAAATCATGTTTGACTTTCCACATGCTCTACATTTAAAAGCATGCACTAACCTTCCAATACTGGAGACCCTAGAGACACCACCCCCACCACTCCCCCAGGCCGCTACATCACATTTCCAGGCCTCTGTCTCACTTTGACCCGCTTGGGGTTGTAGGACAATCATCCCCCCTTCCCAACGTTTATAAGAGGGGGAATGGCTCCCTTCCCCTGGTGCCTCTGAATTATTTTCTGCACAAAAATTCAAAATACAACTTTGCTGTTCTCTCCAGGCCTCAGCAAAGTTTCAAGCCTCGTCCTGCTCGTTAGAGCTCTTCATCCTGCCTTTGCGTTGATAGAAATCAAATTTTTGTGGTCTTTGGTTGGGGCCCCATACCTTCATCAACTAGTCAGTGGTTTTCCTGTGACCATTGCTACAAGGAAGATTTTCTCTGATGTTTTCTGTATTATTCGTTGGGTCCCCGACCAGTCTGATGACTAGCATTTTTTTTTCAGTACCACTAGTACGAGAAGGTTTTCCTCGGATGCTCGGTTATTTGTTTGGCCCCCGCCCTACTCTGGCGACTAGCAGTTTTATTAGTACCACTAGGACAAGCAAGATTTCCTCTGATGCTCTGTATTATGTGTTGGGTCCCTGACCCTTATCTGGTAAAACCCAGTAAGTGTGTCCCCACTACTGGGCTGAGGGAGAGTCTCTAGAGTCTGCTTTTCTCTCATCCCCTTGACCCTCTGGGTCTCCCTTACCCCTCCAGTTACTTGGATCAGGACTACAGTATGCTGCTGGGACTTTTTGGGACGGAGGGTCTTCTTGGCTCAGCATCCTCGTTGCGGCTGCTGCACAGCACCTCTTCGGTCTGCTCTGCAACTCTGCTCTCCTGCTTGGTCTCTTGTCCGGGTTCGCTCCAGCTGAACCCTCAGGAGTCCCATGGCACCTCGCTGGCCTCCTCTTCTCTTTGGTCTCTGCAACCTTTGAATCTCCTGCGCTGGCTCGCCTCCCCCCGCCTCGCCCCCCTCCCCAGCCTCGCCCCCCTCCGCCTCTTGTGATCTTCTCCGTCCTGGCACTTTCGAGGTATTCAAGGTGTTACAATAGTACATAGATTTATCCTCAAAGAAAATGTTAAGGTTGGGAGAATGGGCTTGGTATGGTTGGGGTGTGATGTGGTTCAAGGGCCTATTAACCTAGGTGGCTGTCCTTGTACCCATGAGCTCCTCTGCATTGCACCACCCCTAGGAGGACTATTGGGTAGCAGTCTCACCACCCTAGCCTTATGGAAAGGGACTCCCCTCTGGAGAGAAGTGACGAGAATAGGTGAATCCTTACAGTATGTAAGAACAGAGTGCAGACAAGAGGCAGAGAAGATGAGACAGGGTGGCTTAATTAAATAAGCAGTTTAATTTTTTTTCACGAAAAAGGCATGAAGGCTTCCGACAAGGCCATGGAACCGAATCAGCCCTGTTGGACCTCATGAACCAACCTGACGTAATCAGAGATGAGGGCAAGCCTGCTAGTCTTCTTCTCTTGGATCTCTCCGCCGCCTTTGACTTGGTCGACCACAAAAGTCTATGCCACCACCTCACCTGCTAACTTCTCTTCTGAAGCCATGTCTTGGGAAGCATTCTTCCTGACTGGCAGATCAATCAGAGTCTTCTCTGAAGTAGCCTATGCCCCATCCTCTCCTATCTCATGTGGAGTGCCCCAAGTGTCTCCCCCACCCTATACAACATATTCACCAAACACCTCTTTGATCTTCTGGACTCCTTCTGCATTTCTAACACAAACTATGCTGATGATACAGAAAGTCTTCTACCCCTTTCTGGCAACTATCTTGAAGACTCACACACCCTAAACACAATCTACCTGTCTATCCAAGTATGGGTGGCATCAAATGGCATCTGTCTAAATGATAAAAAGAGAGAGATCCTGATGGTCGGGCCACCAACCATAATCAAGAATCCAATATGCCAACTTCAGGATTGACGGCCTTCTGATCCTGGTCTCCGAATCTGTGAAGACCCTTGGCGTTTATCTCGATACCACCCTCTCCTTGACACGCCAGGTCCATGTCATTGCAACCTCAGCCGCAAACACTACCAAGTTAATTAATGCTACTAGACCATTCTTAGCCCCAAACAGCTGTCTCACCATTTTACCAGAGCTGTCATTGGAGCTAGGTTAGACTATTGCAACGCTCTCTTTGCCAGAACATCGGTGCACAACATCCGCAAGCTCCAAGAGATCCAGAAAAATGTTATCGGAGTTGCACTCCACATTCATAAAGGAGAGCATATCTCAGAGGCAAGAAAGGACACACACTGGCTGCCGATCAAGGAAGGATCATCTTTAAAACCTTATCGTCTCAAAGATTCATGAAGGCCCTGTCTGCTGGACCTGTAAGAGTGGCTTACACCCACAGACTTGTCCAACCCAAATCCAAACTTGTGACAAGTGGGGGTGCGAGTTTGCCCTCTGTGGCAGCCTACCAATGGAACTCTCTCCCCCACATTTAAGAGCTGAACAATCCTACTCGACCTTTAGAAGGGCACTGAAAACTTGATTGTTCACCTAAGCCACCACCTGACTTTAGGACTTATCTGCTCCATCTATAACTTTACACAAGTGAAACTAGTTGTAACTGCGCCTCGATGCCCAAGGGTTTTGTGCGCTTAATAAATGTAAATTCAGTGAAAAAACGTTGTTAAAAGGGACGTTGTGGTTAAGGTGCACTAATAAAAACCTATCAAATTCAGTGAAAAATCGGAACACACCAGAAGTTTGCCAGTTATGGTAAGGTAAGCAAACATAACTCACACCACCAACGTGCACTGGTAAGACTAACACCCAGGACATCAAAGATGACATCGCAAATCTGGGCCACTTGGTTTTGTTCACTGACATATCTAAGCCGGACAGTTTTGTTCACTGATGGGAAGAATTTTAAATGGAAAAGGTGCTATTTATCTAGACGTTAAACTTCTTTGTATATTATAGAAGTACTTCCCTTAGGGTCCGGTGTCAGCTCATGGTGCACAGATATGGGGCAATATGCAGGCCTCAAACACAAATTAATTTGTGTACATGATGATGAACTGTAATGGTATTGACATTTTCTATTGATGTTGTTTCTGTCTTCCTTACTTTAGTTTCCCCGTATGTGCCTCTAATTTGTATGTGTTGTGGGTCTTTATATGTATTGCTTGTACTAACACAAGTATGTGGTAAGTCTTGATTTATTAGCTTCTGGATTCCATGCGTTACATTACTCAAAACTCTCCCAGGATAGCTTTGATTATTTTACAAACCAAAATTACCAGATTAAAAATATTGTACTTTTATAGTGTATGCTGCAGCTATTGCCTATGTGTATGTACAATTAGGTTCCTGTATTAACAACAGCACTCCAATGTAATGTTTTCTTTAGATAGGTACATTCTTTAATACATTAAGTAGTTTGCGATAGGTCTCCTGATCAGCCCTGGCATCTTGTTACGAACATTATAAGCACCACCCCTTGTAAGGACTTTTCATAAAAATTAATTTAATTGGTGATGTCATCAATTTAAATTGCAATGTCATCTTTGATGTCCTGGGTGTTAGTCTTCGCAGTGCACGCTGGTGGCACGAGTTATGGTTGCTTACCTTACCATAACTGGCGAATTTCTGGCGTTTTTCGATTTTACTTGTAACCATAACGTCCTTTTAACAAAGTTTTTTCATTGAATATTATAGGCTTTTATTAGTGCAACTGGATCATAACGTCCCTTTAACAAAGTTTTTTCACTGAATTTCATGGGTTTTTACAAGGATACTCTTAATCTTCTACATTTCCATTGAATCATACTGACCCCCCCTGCCTCCAAAGTGATAGCTGCAGTCTCTGCAGACTGCACAAATGTCTGCAGACTTTGGACAGCATTCACACTGCCCAAAAGCACAGGGGTTATTTTACAATGTTGTATCCAGCAACCGACAAAGGCATATACATGGACCAACAATAGATATATGCACTACATCCAAAAATAAATATGTATAGGAAATCTTTACTTCAAAAACTACAACTATGTTTTCATTTAGTGCACAATATAAAGCATTACACCAAGCACAAAGCTTAACTGTACACCTCACAGTATCACCTCACTGCAACCTGCAGACTGACAAACACCTGGCACTTATTTCGGAAGAAGTACACTGTATTTCCTTCTCTATTATTACCATTTGTTATGTACATAACTTATAAGAAATGGCACTATTGTTTTCTTTTAACAGAAATGGCAAGCACACTGCAATGGTTAGAGGAATATTTCCCCAAAGACGAAATGACTGAAGAAAACAGATCTAATGGTATACAATATATATATATATATATATATATATATATATATTTTAAGTAATGTAATTTATTTTAATGTCACTGCAATATGCTTTTCTTTTTAACAGTACATAGTGGTGATTAGGAAACCAATGCCCAATTCCATTTGAGCGGACCTGAAGATTTGCACAGAGAGCCCCTAACCACAAATGTACATAATGAACAGATGAAGTTATCATCAAAAATGGATGCACTGAATAATAATGTCATGCAATTGCTGACATTTGTAAAAAATCATGTCAAGGAAAATGTTTGCTATCACTGACCAACTTGTACCTCTTCACCTTGTCCTAACCAATCATCCCCATCAAATTCCCTGTATGTAAATGAAAGACGCTATGATGATATCTCACTCCCTTCCTCCCCTCATGAACATTTAATAGAAAATCCAATTTCTCCCATTTATGGTTCCAATTCCGATTCCCCATCTATTTGCTAAATGAATGTATGTTTTTTCAATAAATGTGTGTGCGTACAGTCTTGCTGCCAGTTTCTTTTTTTAAAGCCCAATTATGAGTCTGTGAACTGCGCGACTGTCTGGAATCTCCGTAATCAAAATGGAGGTGGCCCCAGACACTGCGCCTGTCCATAAATGTCTGCTCTCGTGTGGCGCACTTTTAATTAGTTTGGGAGCTCTGCCCCTGTCCTGCGGACAGTAGCGCGCATGCGCACCTTATCTAACTGTGCCCCCGGACACAATTCCTGTCCGGACATGTCTGCTCTTGTGTGGCACACTTTTAATTAGTTCAGGGACTCCGCCCCTGTCCTGCGGACACTGTCACTCATGCGTACATCGTCTCCCACCCAATAGGTGTCTGCAGGACAGCTGTCGTGTCCCCTGACGTCCGGGGACGTCATCATGTGACCGCACCCGTGCGGTGCAACGGAAGTGTTTGCAGACAGTGTTCATATCCCCGGACAGTTTAAAACTGCATTTTTTGCCAATCTAGGGCGTTTCAAGCTGAAATTGTACCCTTGCAGAACTCCTAGACTATGTCTTAGTTGATCTGGCAACTTTTTATAACTTTTCAAGCCCTATGTGTGGCTTGATAGTCCGTGGACAGTCGTGCGGTCCGCAGGCAGCCCCGCTGAAGGGTCCCACCCATTACTGTTCCTCATTCTGAATCTGGCTGTCCAGGAGAGAGCACCTGTTGGTTTTCTGTGCTTATTGGGGACCAGAATGCTATCTGCTATGGCCACTGCAGCTCCACAACCACCACCACCACCACCACCATCTGGAGGGCCTGGAAAGGGGAACAGGCGTGGAGATACAGAGGAGGATCAAGAGGAAGATGAAGATGAGGTACTGGAAGTCCCTCTCTCCCGCTCCCATCATGAGTCCTGGGTGTGGCAGCTGTTTACCACCACCATATGGGTGTACCAAAGGATCCGGCAGACAAGGTGCGATCCACTGAGTGTAAGGTTGTACTCAGTCGTGGAAAACCAGGTATGTACTCCTACTGGACCACCTCCATGCGACACCACCAAGTCAAATCACAAGTGAGCAGTGAGAAAGGTGATCCCTTTCAAAGGGACTAGTAGGCTGATGCCCTCTACCTCATCCTCATTATCTGCTTCTGTCACCACAAGGGGCACTCCTGTGGGGCCAAGGATCCCAGTGGAAGCCTCGCAGACCATACATAATACTGTCAACTCTTACCTTTTGAGGATCACAGTACTGTGTATGTACTGCGACACACCGCTCTTTAGGAGGGAGCAGTTACAGAGTGCTTTCGAGGCTGCAGTGAAGGAGCACGAGAAACACGGCCGCCTACCTGATTAAGGCCCACCCAACATCTTCCTCTCTCCACCTGCCCCTTCGTCCCTGTGGTTGGTGCCCTTTCCCTCCTCTTCCTTCCCTCCCTTGCCTCTCCTGCAAAAAATAAAAGCAAAAAAATAACATAAAACACAAAAAACACCAAAAAAAACTGTTCCTTTAGGAGCCACCTTTCACAGTTGAAAAATAGAACTAACAAAAAAAGTAGTCTGTGGTCCTCAGAAAAATGTGTGGGGTGGTGGCATCAAAAACATTTAACTCCTTTGCGTGGAAAAATGGTGCCTCTGAAAAGAATCTTTTTTTATTTTTAGCTTTTATAATTATTTTTACATTTTTAAAGTAAACTAAAGAACAATGTACTGAACTGAACTATTTCTTCAAACTTACAAAAAAGTAGGCATTTTGTTTTCCCGGTGTTTCCATGTCTTTTTTTTGCACCTACTGAAAAATGCTTTGTATATTTAGAAAAACTGCTTGAAAGCATTCTGAATGTTTTGCAGAAAACTCTGATTACCCGCATCAGTAAGATATACTCCATCTCTGCGGAAAATGTTGGCAATGTCAAATTTAATATTTTCATTACGGAAAGACGTCATGTCAACATCTCCCAAAAATGACATTGTGCCTCGCTTTCTCCATTTGTGGACCAAATGAACTTGAGTGCATCCACATCTGCCTCTGGGCAATGCGAGAAAAATTGATTCTTGAATTGGGGAACATTTCCTTCAATTTTCCGAATGTCTCCTTCATTGCTAACTGCAATGAAATTCCAGTCACATACCCTAAACGGTTCCCTCCACAATGAACAATGACAATGTCTGGATGTTTTAGTGTGACCATATTTACACAAAATGGGAGCAGGTCCACCCACTTCTGCCGCGCATTCCATACCATTCTACATGAAAATCATCAAATCCAAGATTTTCAGCCACTCCACAGTGCTCAACATATACCTTCAGCCAATGGATCCACGTGTCCCCCAAAATCCATACACGCTGCCTCCTGAAAGACACCGCGATCTGCAGTCCTTTGAGCAAACAAAGCGTCTGCCAGCCTCTCTCCTTCTATACCACACCGAGGAAACCTGATTGGCTAATCCCCTGTGCTGCACAGTCCCCTTTCCATGCCTGGCATCCTGAAAATACCCAGATATGGCACGTGCCGTCCGTGGACTACCCCAGTGTCTGCGGACAGAACACCTAATTCAAGAGGGTGAGCAGGTTTACACTTACTTTTAAGAATTTAGTGTACAATGGTGGCTCTTAAAAGAACCTTTTTTTTGTTTTTCTTGGGGCTTTATTTTTTTTCCCTACAACTACATAGTAATCTTTTCACATGCACTCTACATCATGTAACGTTCCGAATGCATTTTCAATGTTTTGTAAAAAGATTTGATTTCCAAAGTCAGTAAAAATTAAGCCATCAGTCAAAAAATGGTGTGCACCACCCGGCACAATATTCTTATTTGCAAAAGATATCATCCCAACACCACTAAAACATTTACAAAAAAATGTACATCCTCCCTCAATGGTCCACCTCCAGGAAATGGATCCAATAGCGATGGCCATGTCCTGGCCATCTGGATGGCAGACCTCCGGGGACTAGTCAGGGAGACACCTTAAGGTTTCTCACACAATCCACTCTGCTCAAAAGGAGATTGATGGGGCCGGTGTCAAAATCCTCAACCAAGAGAAAGTCTGATATAAGTGGACCTTTCCGTTTGATTTGCTGTTCACTTGGAAAGGAAGGCAATGCAGAGTGACGAGCAAGTAGGAGGGTAGGGAGGGAGAGCTGCAGTACATGGGGTCACTTTCTAGATGATGGAACTGGGACGGCAAGAGTGGCGGAACGAAGAAAAGGGTGTCGACCTTCAAATACGGGCAATTACATAATTGGAAAGTGGACATCCCACGAGTGGGAACACAGAAAGGGGGCCGAGAGAAGAGACAGAGGACGACAGCGGGAGGACTAGATATGGGATTTAGAATCATCACCTATAATATCATGTGATTGAATTCCCCGGTAAAGCAACGCAAAATGGACTTATTCTTGAGGCATGAGAAACCAGACATACTCGCACTTCAAGAGATCCACATTCACAGGAGCGACAAGTCGAGGGTCTGATTGCAGACATACCTCGACATATTTCGTGCTAATGCAAAGGATGAGACAGCGGGGGTCCCCACAGCTTTCAAAAACGCTCCTGAGCTGGTGATTCTAGAATCAAAGGGGGACAAGCGAGGGCGATACCGCTTCATTAAATTCCGTATTAGAGCAGACACGTTCACGTTAGCAATGGTGTATGCTCTGAACTCCGGATTTCTTCGAGCGACAATGGCTGAACTGGAGATGGCAGAGGGGCATGTATTACTAACAGGGGATCAAATGTAGCATGGGTACCGTAAACAAACAGAAGTAGGGTGGGACATACAACTCAGGGCACACCTTCTCAAAGGCTTAAGAAGAAGTTTGAGGAGCTAGAATTGGTGGATGTCTGGCACACCTGTAGGGGCACAGAGATAGGACATACATACATACATACTATTCCCATGTCCATAGGTCACTACCCCACATAGACTACATCTGGGTATCTGCCCAGCTAGTGGGGCGGGTACGAGAAGTGACCCTGGGAGCAATCGCGCTGTCTGACCATGCGCCCCTGGGCACGACAATAGATTTACATTTTAGGACAGAGGGGGCTATGCCAATGGTCCTTGCCGGAATGGATACTGGCAGACTCGGTCTCATCAATGACGGCGGAGGGGAAAATTCAGACCTATTTTGGGGAATTATCCAGCGAGAGATACGATGAAAAGCTACAGAGCAATCCGTGGTTGGCTCGATTTGCTAAGGACCAGAAAGGGGTCTTCTTAACACTTGACAGAAGCACTGTGTGAGTGGGAATAGAGCGGGTATGCTTCTGGCGAGACAGCTGAGACACAAGAGAGTGGCCCAGACTACCCTGTTAAATCCGTGATGGGAGGGGGGAGGAAATGGTAGACACGAAGGGGATGCTTTAGATTTTTGAACACTTCTATGGCACTCTCTACTCCTCAGACATGCCTCACGGGGACCCACAGAAGGCATACCTAGAGGCGATAGAACTGATGAATCTCTTAGAGGAGGGCAGAGAGGACCTTGAGGGAAACATTACAGAGGAGGAGTTTTGTGTAGCAATAGGGAAACTCCCCCGAAATAAAGCCCAGGCTCACATGACTTCACGGCCGCCTTTTATTAAAAAAATATCAAACAATTCTGGTCCCTCACTTCACTCGAATGTCTAACTCCTTCGAAGGAACAGATTACATTATCGACTATAAATCAAGCCAAACTGGTGGTATCCCTGAAGCCGCGCTGGTTAATATCGATGCCAAGATCTACACTAAGATCCTGGCAACAAGACTCGAGGGGCAACTTCTAGACCTCATTAGCCCTGATCAGTTGGGCTTTGTTAAACACTGAAGAACTTTGATAATACAAGGTGGGTATGCCACCTGGTGGAAAAAGTCATGAAGCGCGGGATCCCAATGGTCTTGCTTGCCTTAGATGCTGAAAAGGCATTTGACTGCGTAGAATGGTTGTTTCTCTTTCTTACCATGGAACACATGGTGTTTGAAGAATGCTTCCTATGACGGGTACAGGCAAACTATCAAACACCTACTCTGCACCTATCTATAAATGGACAGCTCTCCGGCCCCATTCATCTCGGGAGGGGCACCAAGCAGGGTGGCCCTTTTTCTCCATTGCTTTATGCCATTTTTTTGGAACTCTTTCTGCAACGCCTATGAGAGACACAGGAGGTCAAGGGCATTCAGTTTGGGGGGATGGCCCACAAAACAATGGCATTTGCCAATGACATGCTCCTGGCCCTATCGGAACCGGAGGCAGTGACATCGGAGATAGTGTCATTTGGAGGAGTATCAGGGCTGAAAATGAATGTGCACAAATCGGAAGCCATGGGAGAGGTACAGGGGTGCTCTCAATTTCAGTGGGCAAAAGAGAGAATTAAATACCTGGGGATCTATACAACAAAGTCTTTAAATAGACTATGCAATGCAAATCACCCTCAGCTACTCAGCGCTCTTAAACTAGACCAACAGCACTGGAGCCCTTTGCACATATCCTGGATGGGGCGTTAGCTTCGTTTACTCTATTATGCACTTTCTCTATTATTTTCAGGTGCTGTCAGTTGCCCTCGCCAGAAGATTCGTTAAGTCACTCAAACGGCTCCTCTCTGTTTTTATTTGAAATAATAGAAAACCGAGGGTAGCCTTGTGGACACTCATGGCACCAAAGAACAAGGGGGTTTGGCGGTCCTGAACTTTAGGCAATATTATTAGGCCGCCCAGCTGTGGGTACTGAAGCAGTGGCTGTCAGGGGATGACAACAAACTATGGGTCCACATGGACAAAGCGGTGGTTGGAGCTCACCTAGAGAGGGGCCTGTGGTTGGCCAAGAATGATCGACCAGCTAGTATGCAGGCATCTCAGATTACGGCACTGGTTGGGGAAGTGTGGGATGATCTAATAAAAAGAGGAGAGTGTTGACGCAGCCGAGCCCGTTTACCCCACTATTTGGTAATCCTCAGTTCACACCAAGGATGGAGGAAGGGGCTTTTGGGAAATGGAAAGCAGCGGCGTGTATGATACTTAGAGATATTATGGGAGGCCAGGAAATCAAATCCTTTGAACCATGGGATATTTTGACTGATTCCAATGTGCCCTCACTAAATCACTGTACTGCAATGGTGAAGGAAACAGCCCAAAATGGATGTGCTGACTCCTGTGCACGCCAAAATCTTGAAACTGCGTTTTGTGGCACAACCAGAAAAAGGCTGCACACGCTGCCACACACAGTCAGGGGGGGGTGATAACAGAGTTCTCACTGCAGGAGCATGCCAGTGGGCTCTGCAACATTCAACAGGGAGCAAAGGAAAGAAGCAGCAGTACTTTGCTGTAAACCCAAAATGTCTCTTTAGAATGTCAGCTCTCAACCATAAAAAGTGCTGTTTTTGGCGCTAGATCCATTAATTTCTACTGAATCATTGAGATTAAAAGGGACCTGCAATGCCCAGGAACATCCAGTGTGGCTCAGAGGAACCGGGCCTCATTTAATGACAGCTGCTACACAATGTATCTTTGAAAAAGCAACACAGGAACCCTTGTTTTCATTTTCCAAGGGGGGTGGGGGGGTGAAAGCAGCTAAACTTTGCAACAAGTAGCAGAATCAGCTGTGCAGAGAGAAACTCTATACAAAGGCATGATACATGTATCCAGGCAGCAAACCATTCCAGCACTCAAGGGAAGAACTAATGCTGACTAAAATGTGTATTTGCAGCAGAGGAAAATCGGATTTAAAGAGGTCAGTTTAATGTGCTTTTTCGTGAATGAAAGGCAAAATCGTCTGTTTTAAAGTATGTTCTTGTTTAAAGGCTTAATTCTTTAAGAATGTCAAAGGATTGCTAATGTTAAAACATCCACCTATAAACTGTGTTAATTTTATATGTTTAAATGAAAGATTTAGGTGAAACTTAAAGCTAAACCAAGTCTGGGTGAATCAACTATTTGAAAAAAAACAACAACCCTGCTCTGAACCTGAGAAAGGTTGACACCTCCACTGCTGGCAGGAAGGGATAATTGTTGCTGAGAGGCCTCGCATACTCATGACAAAGGACCTCATTAGACATTCGTCTAGGCCCCAGGCAAAGACAATGGCAGGCTTGGACACGCACCCTTCCAGGGGAGGGATAGGAAGCTCCACTCTCCAGGGAGAGGCCCCTTATTCAACTTCAAGGCATTTGCCATTTGCTCACACTGCGGAAGAAAGAAAAAAACTGATTTTTGGATTTAAAATGCTTATTTTGCCACTGAACTTCAAGACATTTGCAAGAATAAGAAAAAGAGTGAAAAGTATATACATCTAAATCTGAATTTCTGCTACTCATTTGAAAACTTGGTAGAATGTCTTACTGCGTAAGGAACTGAAGTTATGAAGAATGACCAATTGCGCAGAAACTATTACTGTTGCAATTATAATATTGTGTACCCATATTCTAGGGGTGATTGCGTATATATGTACAGAATTGGGAAATGTTAGGCCAAACCTTTTATGGTGAAAGCTGCCAAAATTCAACGGAAGGACTGAACCAGGTCCCACCGACTTGGGAGTTGGATTAGAATGTGACCCACGAAATATGTAATTTATGTATCCGATTTTCTTAGAGGGCATAACTACATGAATATGTATTTGTGGGAAAGTTAAATTTTGGTCCCAACAACTATGGGAGGTTTCCAGATCACATCATAAAACATGACAGCCCTTCCTGTCATCCAACCAGCAAACAGCAAGGCGGGAACTGTGCTCTTGCCCAATCATAGCCTTGTGGATGTGGGTAGTAAGTCTGCCCCTACCATAAACTTGAGTAATGTCATTTGGCATGATAAATAAGGGAACCTCACAACACAAAGAAACACACTGATTCCTGGTCCATTGTGACCTGGGGGTATTTTGAGAAGGGGTGTGATATGAGTGGTATATCACTCAATAATATTGAACCTATAGACACAATAAAATAAGTATTTCATTTGTGCATTGCATGCTAGGCTGAGACCGGGTGTATTGCCCGATTGAAATCCTTAACAGATTTGGGGGCTTGTGTCGTGATTTTGAGTTTGAGTTACCACCCGTGACAATCTAACACAGCAGACTAACCTACAGGGTAGAGACACCTTGTTTGGTTGGTGTTCTGTGCTACACTGTACAAGCACCCCTCAAAATAAATACTCCAAAACTAGGCCTGTTTGTAAAAGTAAAGGTAAATCAACCCTGAAACAATTCATAAAGAAATTGATATTTCCAAAATGGCGATCCCAGTAGAAATCAATATGGCTAGGGAGCAATTCCTGCACAAACGTTTTGTCAGGGGTGAGTGGCCAGAACAGAATGAACATGTCTGGCTGCAGGAAATCAAAGAACAGGCACTGCCATGGACCTGGATACATGGCAGGACACAGGCACATTACACCAAGCTCTTAGTGAACTGTACATGGCCCTAAAAGTGAAAGAGGAGCAGAGTAAAATTGCCAGAATAGGGGCCTACCTATACCTCCACATAGGAGTAATGCAGGAAAAGCATGCTGAAAACATAGTTCTGGCAAAGAATCAAGTGGAAACACTAGAAAGAATCCAGACTGATCTAGACTCTGCCGGACAAAGGCTACAGAAGAGCCAAGAATTAGAGACATAGACAGTATGTCACAAAATTAAAAGAAGATCTGGCTCTCTTAAGAGAATGAAAGAGAATGCAGAGCAAGACACCCAAGTACAGGCACTGAAAGAGGAGTGTCAGGAAAGGGTGGACTCTCTGCAACAGAGTCAACAGAAACTGGTGCAACAATTAAACTATCATAGAGCATGCGCAGAACAGATAGTCACCCTAAAAAACCACATAGAATCCCTGAAAGAGGAAAATAATAAATTAATCAGGAGGGACCTAGATTCTCAATCAGAATTTGTGTGAGGAGCGCCAGAAATCCCATGCATTCAAAAAACAAACGGATGACCTGGCTGTACAGAGGGGCACCCTAAGTCAGAAGAGGGACGCCTTAGGCCAGGAAGTAAGCCAATTAAAAACCAAGCTAGAGGGAAGAAAGCTGGCCCTCCAAGAGCTCAATGAATTAAAAACAGAATATGAGGAGCTACTAGAGCACACCAGAAGGGTGGAGGATGCTCTGGAAAAGAACACCCAGACCAATGATGCTAAAACTCAGTAGTTGAGTCTCCTGCAGCAGAAATTGGCCCAGTACTCGCAGACCAGGCAGGAAGCACAGAGAGAGAATGAGGCTCTCTGCCAAAAGAATGATGTGCTCCACCAACAGAGAGCAATGCAAGAGTGAATCATTGAGACCAGTAAGGCCTTGATAGAGGAACAAAAGGCTCAGATTTTTGCATATCACCAGGGAATAGGGGCTGAAAGAGAAAATGTAGAGAGGGACAGAGCAACCCCTGAGGATCACATCAGGACCCCTGTACTCAGGGACTCAAACCCCTTCAGTACCATGAACCCTGCCAGCTTCATGTCCGCTGGCTCATATGAACCAGGGGCCATTGGGATGGTAGACTTCTACAGAATTGGTAAGATGGGACTGACAGATCAGCGCCTCCCCGAAATTGATGGACGGGCGTCTCTTTACAGATATCCAAATGTTAGGGCTAACATCTTTGATCAGGAAGGCTCCTATGAGGGGAGAGTCAGGGAACTGGATCCACAAAACTACCGCCTTCCCAAAGATCAGTTTGTTAAATTTGGTGGGGAACTCCAGGAAATAAAGCCCAAAAAGAGTATCCTCAAGACCTCCTCCCAGCTATGGCAGTGGGGGGTAGGGGCACTCTGCCACTCCTGGGAGCAGGCGAGAGTCAGAAGACTCTTCTGAGCACCACAGGAATAGGGAAACTAGGCCCCCACATTCTGCAAGCCCTTCTCAAGCTCGCAGAATCAGGGAGTGCCTAAAGGATCAAGAAGCCACCTCTAGTAGCAGTGCCTCTGAGTCAGAGGACCAGTGGACTTGGGTGACTAAGACCAAAAAAGGCCAACAAAATCAAGAGGGCTATGCAAAAAGATCCCCTGAAGCAGATCAAGGCCATTAGGAGTGTTGTAACTCCCTATCATAAAAATGCAAAGTATTTGGTCTGGGAACACCTTGAATTATATGAACAGATGATGGACACTTTTCATCTGAAAGATAGTCAGAATTGCATCCAATATGTGAAATGGACATTCTCCTCTGAGTACTCCAGTTTCTTTGCAGGACTGGAGGATCAGAACCACTCAAGATGGTCCACCTATAGGGCGGCCATCTTAAAACACTTCTCTGGCCATAGAAAACCCCAAGAGGCCTGCAAGGCGGCCTACAATCTGCAGAGTGGGAAGATCAGGCCGCACAAGAATTTGTGCAGGAACTCAAACGTGCCTTTGCGCAGAGCACCAGGAAGGTGCGCACAGATAGTAGGGAGTTCATCAACACCTTCTTCCATGTACTCCCCAAATTCATAATGACTCAGCTGGTGAGGGACTTTCACGAGAAGACATCACTGGACTGGGTCATAGAAAAGGCGACTCGTATTTATGAGGTGCAGAAACCTGTAGATAACAAGAACACCAATAAAAACTCCAAACCAGCCAACACCTTTGCTGCTGCTAAGGTGGCAGAGGTGAAGGTTGCCCCCAATTTAGATCTGGAGATCGGGGGGCCTAAACATATACCTATACAGAACCTATCCAATCAAGGAACCAAAAGGCCCTCGGGCCAATCCCAGACAGGCAGTAAGGGAGGTAGTCCCACAAATGGGACTCCTAACTCCCCTGATTACATTAGCCCCCGATACAAGGGTAACAAACCCATCCTGGGGTATGTGTGGACTCCCCCAGCCCAAGGGGGGGTCCAACCAAGTAGGTACCACCCCAGGAAACTTCCCTCACTTTCCCCAGGAGGGCAGTAATCCCCCAAATGCTGGGTTGAGTTTCTTTCCCCGGTACCCTCAAAACTTCAACCTGCAAAACAACCCCCCTTTCTTTCCCTACTTTCCTGAGCCCAGACAGCCCAATCCCAGAGAGGGTAGGCCAAGGGTGGAGGGTTACCCCAACTATCCAAACCCAGGGTACTATGGGAGAAGGGATAGCTACCCTTCCCGTGAGTCACCAAGGATGAACCAGAGACCCCCGTACCAGCCACAGCAGGTGTCCCAACTGGTGCGCCAGGTCCAGAACATGTTGAGGACTCAGCAGAAACCTCAGATGAACATGGCGGCTCAGAACTCCAAAAAATCAAGGGTCTGGTACTCCAGAACAATGACAGGGAGAGAACCCTGACAACTCACCAGTTCCAAAGGAGGAGTCACAGGGGAGGCTTAAAGCCTTAGAGGAAGCCTCCTTCCCCACTTGTGAAAAGCCCCTGGAAACCCAGGAACCGGAACCAAAATCTCCTGCCCCCAAGGAACAGAGGGCGGGTAGGAGAAATAAAGGACCTAAAAAGACCCATTTTGTGAGGAGGTTAGTGTCCTCCAATTTGAAGGAGAGGGGTCCTCAGAGGACTCTGGGAAAAAGATTGTCTCATTCAGGGACGGGGGAACTCCTCCCAAAGAAAAATGGGTCCCGAGGGATCCTAATGAAGACTGGATGAATGTGGGGACTGGTTAGGATCGCCCATCATTGAAGTCCAAAATGATAATCCAGAAAGCCACCAAGCCCAAACCTATTCTGGGGACTGCCTCCAAAAAGGGGGGGCGGCCCAGAATCAGAACCCAGGGAGCCCAAATCTCCCCCAATATCTAACTGCCATAATTTTTTGCAGCTCCCCAAGCTCCCACACAGAATCCTGCCCAAACCTATTCTGGGGACTGCCTCCAAAAAGGGGGGCGGCCCAGAACCAGAGAAAGAAGATTCCCTAGCTCCCCAAAGCCATTCTTGTCATGATTTGCCCTTTTAGCCCCTTCTTGACTACGTGGTCCATAAGGCATTGCTGCACTCCCTTTAAGGCACACTCAACATGGCCGACGTTAATGCGCGAGTACCGCGCTAGCGTTTCCAGGAGTTTTCCAGTCCCTTGAAAGGGACACGCCCCCTCGACGCTTTGCGTCTCAACGCTAGACTTCCAAACTTCGGCAAGTGTGTTCGTAATTTCCTGTGCTCTTACCCTCTGTCCAGGATCTTAGAACTTCTCTTTCCTAGACTCCTACAGCGCTCCCCCTTATCGAGGGCCTTCGCCTGAAGCGCTTGCTTCTTCCATTTATTCTCCTGGTTCCTTCCTGGTCTCCCTCCTTCCGGGACCTTAGTTACTTGTGCCCCCTCCTGGAATTGAACGCGGACTCCCTCGGTCAGAGATATCTACACACTGGCGACGGAGGATTCACGTCCGAGTCTTTACAAGTCCCGAGCTGTCCGGAAAAAGGAAAAGAACCACTCCAAGGCTTTGAAAGACAAACAGGTGAGATTTCAGGCAAAGTGTGACAGTTTGAGACGCCAAGGATTGAATGTTGATTCTACAATGGAATCCGCCGTCCAAGACCTCATGAGGGGTATGCAAGAGCAGACAACTTAAGTACAGAACTTAAAGGCGGAAAATGCCGCCCTGAAACAACTCGTTCTCTCCAGGGACTCTGCCTTCCAAGAAAGCGCCATAGTTGGGGGTATTGTGGACAAATACGACGGAACCACCAAAATATTGGGTTCCTTTCTCGACTCGTGTTTGGTTCATTTTACCTTCAAACCCTACTACTTCTCAACACCCAGAGCCAAGGTTGGCTTCATAATTTTCCATCTTTCAGGAAACGCATTGGCCTGGGCAACACCTCTAGTAAATGCAGGGGACCCACTTCTGGACAACTATGAAGGATTTGTGGATGCCTTTAAAACTTTGTTTGATCGACCGGAGCAAGTTTACAGTGCTCAAGAGAGGCTATTGGAGTTTCAACAAGGTTCTCGGGATATGTTGTCATACGTCACCCGATGCAAATAATTGGCCAAGGAGGCTGATTGGGCTCCAGAAGCCTGCTTTATTCTGTTTCACCGTGGATTGAACGACGAAATCAAGGATGAACTGGCCTGTGTAGCCCACCCAAGCTCGTTCCAGGCTTTATTGGACTTGTCATTGCAGATTGATTTCCGCATCCAGGAAAGAAAATCTGAAAGGAAAAAGACACGTTCCCTGCCTACAAAGGTTCCATTAGAATATCCCAGTTGTAAGGAGACGACTCCCAGTCCTCAGCCAGATCCTGAACCGATGCAAATTGGCTCCTTATGGGGGCCCAATTCTCCACAAGAAAGAACCTGTAGGATAGAGACGGGGCTATGTATGTATTGTGCATCAGACAAACACCTAGTAAGAAATTGCCCAATAGCTCCTCCCAGGCGTTCGGGAAGCGCCAGCTCCCGATCTTGAACGGAGCCCAGCTTCGGGAGAAAGATTCGAGCTCCAAGTCTTCTCAAAGTAAACCCTGTCAAACCACAAACAATCTGGTGATTCTTCAAGTGTCTCTATCAGTGACCAAGGATGAAACATATTCCGTCCTGGCTTTGGTGGACTGCGGAGCAATGGGGATATTCCTCGATCATGAATGGGCCCTGAAACATCATATCTCCCAGGAAACCAAGGACATCATCCAGGCGGTCGAAGGTATCGATGGAAGTCCGTTATCTTCAGGACCCATAACCCAACAAACCACAGAACTGTTACTGTCCATTAACAACCACCAAGAGATGCTACACTTCGACCAAATAAAGGCTGCCCACTATCCGATGGTACTAGGCATGCCCTGGCTTCAAAGACACAATCCGTACATTAACTGGACCGCGGAATCCTTGTTCCTGGGATCAGAGTATGGTCTCTCGCATTGTCTAACTCAAAAGGCTCAACCTTGTGTCCAGGAACCCCAGGAGCCTAAGAATCCACCCATTAGTGTGTCTATTGTCACCCAGATACCTGAGTTTTACCAAGGATTCTCTGATGTATTTTCTTCAGAAATTGTGCAAGCGTCACCTCCTCACAGACCCGAAGACTGTGCCATTGAAACAGATGACTCCGCAGTCATACCATTCGGAAGGATGTTCATACTTTCTGAACCTGAAAAGAGAGCCCTACGTGAATACTTGGACACTAATATATCCAACAGAACCATTCGCCCATCGAAATCCCCAGCAGGAGCATCCTTATTCTTTGTGCCTAAGAAGGATACTAAGGAACTTCGACCCTGTTTGGGCTACAGGGGGCTCAACCAATGTACTCGAAAGGACCGTTATCCACTACCACTCATCTCAGATATCTTAGAAGCGGTCCGAGGAGCTGTGATCTTTACCAAACTTGACCTTCGAGGAGCCTATCATTTGATCCGCATAAGAGAAGGTGATGAATGGAAAACTGCCTTCAGGACACCCTTTGGACATTCCGAATACTTGGTAATGCCTTTCGGGTTATCCAATGCACCAGCAGTGTTTCAACGGTTCATAGATAGAGTGTTCTCCGACATGCTGTTCCTCTTTGTCATCATTTATTTGGACGACATCCTGATCTACTCCAAGAACCCAACAATACATCAAGAACATGTTTCTATGGTTCTATTACGTTTACAAGAGAATAATCTACTCGCTAAACCGGAGAAATGCATATTCCATGTTCCAACGGTTCGTTACTTGGGGTTCATCCAAGGTCCTCGAGGAATCGAAATGGATCCTGCCAAGGTCGACTCAAACCTATCCTAACCCAGTCCCACATCTGTAAAACAGATACAGTCCTTCCCGGGTCTTGCCAATTTTTACCGGAAATTCATTCCTACCTTTTCTGCTATTGTACAACCCATAGTCGCCTTACTAAAGAAAGATGTCCCTTTTAACTGGACTAAGGACCAAGAATCGGCCTTCCAGGAGCTAAAACAAAGATTTACCCGGGGTCCCATCCTGGCACAACCTGACATTGACAAACCCTTCCTGGTGGAAACAGATGCCTCGGCTTACACCATAGGAGCTGTTTTGAAACAAGAATCGGAAGACAAAAAAGAACATCCCATCCCCTATCTATCCCAGACTCTAAATCCCAGTGAAACCCACTATTCTGTTTTGGAGAAGGAGTTACTTGCTATCCGACAGGCCTTTACAGAATGGCGCCATCTGCTCTTGGGGGCCAAATTTCCGATCCAAGTCAGGACTGATCACAGGAATTTACCAATTCTTCAGTACTTAGAGTGTAGAAACAGTCGTCAGGCTCGCTGGGCTTTTTTTTTTTGCTCAATATCAGTTCCAGATAAACCATGTTCCTGGAGTGACCAACATTATCGCTGACGCCTTGTCCAGACGGCCGGACTATGAACCAGAGAAAACTTGTGCCCTTCCTAAAATGTTTCCCAATTCCGTCTTTGTTGCACAGGCAAATTCTTTAATGGATAATATTTGTTCTGCTACACCTTCATCAGATCTCTGGAAGGAATTTCTTCAGACAAATAGATGGGAACTCTAAGTGAAAGATGGATACCTGTTCAAAGAAAAGAGTTTAGCAATACCTACACAAGAGCTGAGATTAAAAATCATAAAACTCTGCCATGATACCTTCCACTCAGGGCATCGAGGTATATCAGCGACTCTCAGGCTCATTCAGAGGAACTTTTGGTGGCGCAGAATGTCCGAAGATGTAAGAACTTGCATCCGAGTTTGCGCAACCTGCTGCCAGAATAAGCACAAGAATAAGAAACCAGCAGGACTCCTATATCAGCCTGCATTATCTGACCGTCCGTGGGCGAATATTGCTACTGACTTTATCGTGGAACTGTCTCCTTCCAAAGGCTTCCAAAAGCAACCCAGGAACCGGAACCAAAATCTCCTGCCCCCAAGGAACAGAGGGCGGGTAGGAGAAATAAAGGACCTAAAAAGACCCATTTTGTGAGGAGGTTAGTGTCCTCCAATTTGAAGGAGAGGGGTCCTCAGAGGACTCTGGGAAAAAGATTGTCTCATTCAGGGACGGGGGAACTCCTCCCAAAGAAAAATGGGTCCCGAGGGATCCTAATGAAGACTGGGTGAATGTGGGGACTGGTTAGGATCGCCCATCATTGAAGCCCAAAATGATAATCCAGAAAGCGACCAAGCCCAAACCTATTCTGGGGACTGCCTCCAAAAAGGGGGGGCGGCCCAGAATCAGAACCCAGGGAGCCCAAATCTCCCCCAATATCTAACTGCCATAATTTTTTGCAGCTCCCCAAGCTCCCACACAGAATCCTGCCCAAACCTATTCTGGGGACTGCCTCCAAAAAGGGGGGCGGCCCAGAACCAGAGAAAGAAGATTCCCTAGCTCCCCAAAGCCATTCTTGTCATGATTTGCCCTTTTAGCCCCTTCTTGACTACGTGGTCCATAAGGCATTGCTGCACTCCCTTTAAGGCACACTCAACATGGCCGACGTTAATGCGCGAGTACCGCGCTAGCGTTTCCAGGAGTTTTCCAGTCCCTTGAAAGGGACACGCCCCCTCGACGCTTTGCGTCTCAACGCTAGACTTCCAAACTTCGGCAAGTGTGTTCGTAATTTCCTGTGCTCTTACCCTCTGTCCAGGATCTTAGAACTTCTCTTTCCTAGACTCCTACAGCGCTCCCCCTTATCGAGGGCCTTCGCCTGAAGCGCTTGCTTCTTCCATTTATTCTCCTGGTTCCTTCCTGGTCTCCCTCCTTCCGGGACCTTAGTTACTTGTGCCCCCTCCTGGAATTGAACGCGGACTCCCTCGGTCAGAGATATCTACACACTGGCGACGGAGGATTCACGTCCGAGTCTTTACAAGTCCTGAGCTGTCCGGAAAAAGGAAAAGAACCACTTCAGGGCTTTGAAAGACAAACAGGTGAGATTTCAGGCAAAGTGTGACAGTTTGAGACGCCAAGGATTGAATGTTGATTCTACAATGGAATCCGCCGTCCAAGACCTCATGAGGGGTATGCAAGAGCAGACAACTTAAGTACAGAACTTAAAGGCGGAAAATGCCGCCCTGAAACAACTCGTTCTCTCCAGGGACTCTGCCTTCCAAGAAAGCGCCATAGTTGGGGGTATTGTGGACAAATACGACAGAACCACCAAAATATTGGGTTCCTTTCTCGACTCGTGTTTGGTTCATTTTACCTTCAAACCCTACTACTTCTCAACTCCCAGAGCCAAGGTTGGCTTCATAATTTTCCATCTTTCAGGAAACGCATTGGCCTGGGCAACACCTCTAGTAAATGCAGGGGACCCACTTCTGGACAACTATGAAGGATTTGTGGATGCCTTTAAAACTTTGTTTGATCGACCGGAGCAAGTTTACAGTGCTCAAGAGAGGCTATTGGAGTTTCAACAAGGTTCTCAGGATATGTTGTCATACGTCACCCGATGCAAATAATTGGCCAAGGAGGCTGATTGGGCTCCAGAAGCCTGCTTAATTCTGTTTCACCGTGGATTGAACGACGAAATCAAGGATGAACTGGCCTGTGTAGCCCACCCAAGCTCGTTCCAGGCTTTATTGGACTTGTCATTGCAGATTGATTTCCGCATCCAGGAAAGAAAATCTGAAAGGAAAAAGACACGTTCCCTGCCTACAAAGGTTCCATTAGAATATCCCAGTTGTAAGGAGACGACTCCCAGTCCTCAGCCAGATCCTGAACCGATGCAAATTGGCTCCTTATGGGGGCCCAATTCTCCACAAGAAAGAACCTGTAGGATAGAGACGGGGCTAAGTATGTATTGTGCATCAGACAAACACCTAGTAAGAAATTGCCCAATAGCTCCTCCCAGGCGTTCGGGAAACGCCAGCTCCCGATCTTGAACGGAGCCCAGCTTCGGGAGAAAGATTCGAGCTCCAAGTCTTCTCAAAGTAAACCCTGTCAAACCACAAACAATCTGGTGATTCTTCAAGTGTCTCTATCAGTGACCAAGGATGAAACATATTCCGTCCTGGCTTTGGTGGACTGCGGAGCAATGGGGATATTCCTCGATCATGAATGGGCCCTGAAACATCATATCTCCCAGGAAACCAAGGACATCATCCAGGCGGTCGAAGGTATCGATGGAAGTCCGTTATCTTCAGGACCCATAACCCAACAAACCACAGAACTGTTACTGTCCATTAACAACCACCAAGAGATGCTACACTTCGACCTAATAAAGGCTGCCCACTATCCGATGGTACTAGGCATGCCCTGGCTTCAAAGACACAATCCGTACATTAACTGGACCGCGGAATCCTTGTTCCTGGGATCAGAGTATGGACTCTCGCATTGTCTAACTCAAAAGGCTCAACCTTGTGTCCAGGAACCCCAGGAGCCTAAGAATCCACCCATTAGTGTGTCTATTGTCACCCAGATACCTGAGTTTTACCAAGGATTCTCTGATGTATTTTCTTCAGAAATTGTGCAAGCGTCACCTCCTCACAGACCCGAAGACTGTGCCATTGAAACAGATGACTCCGCAGTCATACCATTCGGAAGGATGTTCATACTTTCTGAACCTGAAAAGAGAGCCCTACGTGAATACTTGGACACTAATATATCCAACAGAACCATTCGCCCATCGAAATCCCCAGCAGGAGCATCCTTATTCTTTGTGCCTAAGAAGGATACTAAGGAACTTTGACCCTGTTTGGGCTACAGGGGGCTCAACCAATGTACTCGAAAGGACCGTTATCCACTACCACTCATCTCAGATATCTTAGAAGCGGTCCGAGGAGCTGTGATCTTTACCAAACTTGACCTTCGAGGAGCCTATCATTTGATCCGCATAAGAGAAGGTGATGAATGGAAAACTGCCTTCAGGACACCCTTTGGACATTCCGAATACTTGGTAATGCCTTTCGGGTTATCCAATGCACCAGCAGTGTTTCAACGGTTCATAGATAGAGTGTTCTCCGACATGCTGTTCCTCTTTGTCATCATTTATTTGGACGACATCCTGATCTACTCCAAGAACCCAACAATACATCAAGAACATGTTTCTATGGTTCTATTACGTTTACAAGAGAATAATCTACTCGCTAAACCGGAGAAATGCATATTCCATGTTCCAACGGTTCGTTACTTGGGGTTCATCCAAGGTCCTCGAGGAATCGAAATGGATCCTGCCAAGGTCGACTCAATCCTATCCTAACCCAGTCCCACATCTGTAAAACAGATACAGTCCTTCCCGGGTCTTGCCAATTTTTACCGGAAATTCATTCCTACCTTTTCTGCTATTGTACAACCCATAGTCGCCTTACTAAAGAAAGATGTCCCTTTTAACTGGACTAAGGACCAAGAATCGGCCTTCCAGGAGCTAAAACAAAGATTTACCCGGGGTCCCATCCTGGCACAACCTGACATTGACAAACCCTTCCTGGGGGAAACAGATGCCTCGGCTTACACCATGGGAGCTGTTTTGAAACAAGAATCGGAAGACAAAAAAGAACATCCCATCCCCTATCTATCCCAGACTCTAAATCCCAGTGAAACCCACTATTCTGTTTTGGAGAAGGAGTTACTTGCTATCCGACAGGCCTTTACAGAATGGCGCCATCTGCTCTTGGGGGCCAAATTTCCGATCCAAGTCAGGACTGATCACAGGAATTTACAAATTCTTCAGTACTTAGAGTGTAGAAACAGTCGTCAGGCTCGCTGGGCTTTTTTTTTTTGCTCAATATCAGTTCCAGATAAACCATGTTCCTGGAGTGACCAACATTATCGCTGACGCCTTGTCCAGACGGCCGGACTATGAACCAGAGAAAACTTGTGCCCTTCCTAAAATGTTTCCCAATTCCGTCTTTGTTGCACAGGCAAATTCTTTAATGGATAATATTTGTTCTGCTACACCTTCATCAGATCTCTGGAAGGAATTTCTTCAGACAAATAGATGGGAACTCTAAGTGAAAGATGGATACCTGTTCAAAGAAAAGAGTTTAGCAATACCTACACAAGAGCTGAGATTAAAAATCATAAAACTCTGCCATGATACCTTCCACTCAGGGCATCGAGGTATATCAGTGACTCTCAGGCTCATTCAGAGGAACTTTTGGTGGCGCAGAATGTCCGAAGATGTAAGAACTTGCATCAGAGTTTGCGCAACCTGCTGCCAGAATAAGCACAAGAATAAGAAACCAGCAGGACTCCTATATCAGCCTGCATTATCTGACCGTCCGTGGGCGAATATTGCTACTGACTTTATCGTGGAACTGTCTCCTTCCAAAGGCTTTATGACCATAATGGTGACCATCGACATGTTTTCCCATATGGCCCATTTTACTCCTTTGGAAAAGCTACCTTCAGCACAAGAAATGGCAGGAACTTTCATAAACCACATCTGTAGACTTCATGGTCTTCCTTCCAAAATCATTTCGGATCGGGGTCCCCAGTACATCTCCCAGTTCTGGAAATATCTGTGCAAAGTGTTGGGCATCCAACGAGCCTTGTCCTCTGGATATCATCCCCAAACCAATGGAATTACAGAACGAGTCAACCAAACACTCGAACAATATCTACAATGTTTTGCCTCCCAGGTCCAGGATGATTGATCTGTCTTGATTTCCGTGGCTGAGTTCGCTTACAATAACTCTGATCATACAGCCATTAAGACCAGTCCGTTCTTCTGCTCCCAGGGATTTCACCCTTCAGTTCTACCTACTTTGCTACCTCAACCCACTCCTGTTCCATCGGTTGATTCCTGGATAGACCATTTAGTTACTGTACACAAGGATGTGAAAAGTCATGTGGAAAAGGCCAGGGAAAATGCAAAACGATATGCCGACTCCAGGAGAAGACCAGGACCCAAGTATGGTATCGGGGATAAGGTCTGGCTATCCTCCAGGCTCTTACCTAGACATCTGAGACCCAAAAAGTTAGGTCCACATTTCTATGGACCCTTTACGATAAGAGAAATAATCAACCCCTTGGGCTTCAGGCTTCAATTGCCCCAATCCTGGAAAAGGATTTACCCAGTTTTTCATACAACCCTGCTGAAACCTTATGTGCATGACACCAGGACCTCTCCTCGACCTATCCCCGTGATCAACAATGACCAGGTCGAATTTGAAGTTGCCAGGATTTGTGACTCCAGATACAGAAGGGGTCGCCTCCAATATTTGGTGGAATGGAAAAGATATCCACCTAGTGAGCGAACATGGGAACCAGTGTCCAACATGAATGCCCTTCGTTTGCTACGACGGTTTCATTTAACCCATCCGGGCAAACCAGGAGGATCGCAGTTTAAGAGGGGACATGCTGCCATGATTCGCCGTTTTAGCCCCTTCTTGACTACGTGGTCCATAAGGCATTGCTACACTCCCTCTAAGGCACACTCAACATGGCCGACGTTAGTGCGCGAGTACCGCGCTAGCGTTTCCAGAAGTTCGCCAGTCCCTTGAAAAGGGACACGCCTCAGCGGCGCTTCGCGTCTCAACGCTAGACTTCCGAACTTCGGCAAGTGTGTTCGTAATTTCCCGTGCTCTTACCCTCTGTCCAGGATCTTAGAACTTCTCTTTCCTAGACTCCTTCAGCGCTCCCCCTTATCGAGGGCCTTCGCCCAAAGCGCACCCTTCTTCCATTTATTCTCCTGGTTCCTTCCTGGTCTCCCTCCTTCCGGGACCTTAGTTACTTGTGCCCCCACCTGGAAATGAACGCGGACTCCCAAGGCTTCAAAAGACAAACAGGTGAGATTTCAGGTAAAGTGTGACAATTCTGGTGACTGTCTCCAAAAAGGGGTGGGGGGAGCCCAAAATCAGAAAAGGAGGAACCCGAGACTCCTCGAATCCCTGAGTGTGCAGATCCCCAAATTACCCACATCCATTCTGAGGACCGCCTCCTAGAAGAGGGGCAGCCCTTAGCCAGCACAAGAGGAACCCCAAACCTCACCAACCACTTCTGTTGACTGCCTCCAAAAAGGGGGGGGGGGGCAGCGCAGAATCAGGAAAAGGGGAACCCGAAACTCCCCAAATAGCAGTGTGTCCAAATTCTTTCTCAGATTCCACCACTCCAGCCCCGACCTTTGACCCAACTATCCTGGTGTCGGAGTCAGAAATAAAGAAATTGACCACCCAGCTTACCAAGAATGCCCATTACCTTTGCCCATTGGAGGAGAAAGCACTGGTGGACACTGGATCCCAAGCAACTCTGCTGTCAAAGAGGACCTTTGAGCAGCTAAATTCAGGAAGGGGGGAGAGATACCAGATCCCTCTCGCCCCTCTTCCTGGACAACTCCAGAACTTTGACGGCAAGGAAATTCCTGTCGAGGGGTCTGCCGAGCTGGAAATTAAAATAGGGCGACACAAGATGAAGCATCCGGTCATAGTCGTGGCGCCAGAGGGAACCCCCTGTCTATTAGGGAATGACATCCTCCTTAGGTTGTCTCCCCTAATAGACTGCGTGAATAAGGTAATCTGGACCCAGGCTCACAGGCCAATCAAATTAAAACAGAGTGTCAACCATGTTAGTCTAAATGGCACATGCCACGTGGCTGAACAAAAACCAGACCAAATTAAGTTTTATCTTAAAAATAATGAAATACCCAACGTTACCATAATTGCTGTGGGACAACAAACTGGTGATGGGAACTCCTCTTCATTTCTGCAAATAAACCTTCCCTCCAGTCTCAAGTGGCATTTCACACTGGAAGGAAATACTCTGAAGTTCTATACTAATTCACAATCAGAAAATCCCAATTCCATAGCCAAAATTGATAACAAACCAGCACCAAGTGTAGCTGGCATTCTGAAGAAGGGAGAACAGCTCTTCATCCCGATTCAGTTAAATTACGGGAAGGAGTCTGTCCCCGTCCGAGTTGACTTGAATAGCAAAGAAAGCTTCATCAGCAAAGTATTATTCAAGAAACTCCCAAAAGACCAGAGCCTGCCCGCCGTTCAGTCAATTTGTCCATGGGTATGGGGCCTGGAAGTTCCCCGCTCCACACATCGTCTGCTTAGCAGTTGTATGATAAAAATTTCTAGCGGTGACAAAAGCATATAACACAATTGTTGGGTCGTGCGAGGTGCTCCTTCCACCTTTTATATGGGCAGTCACCTCGTCAACCAACTCGAGATTAATTTGGACCCCAGTTATTGCCAAGCCTGATCCCAAATGGAGAGTAAATCTCAGGGTCCTGGCAATCCTAAAGAAAGCCTTCCGGTCCGCCCTAGGGCTATGGTAGGAAATGGAAGTTCAGAAATGGAGGAGGGGTCACCATCCCAGGCCTCGCCTACAGAATCTGCATCCCCAAAAGTGACTTGATGAAAGAAAAAGCAGGTCCACATCAATCTGCTAAAGAGTTGCCACCACAGGCACACTTTGTGGCAAATAGAGGAGTCCAAAGAAAACACATTGGGAGAGAATTCGGAAGCATAGGAATATTTCAAATTGTCACTGAATACATGCGTGGAATATTTCAAATTGTTACTGAATGCATGCATCTATCCCACTGCTGAAATCCCAATTGGAGGCCAGTAGGGGGGAAAATTATCATAACTGGGTTGTGTTCTATTTTATAGATTGCACTGAGAATACCTAACAACCAAGGAGGATGTCTTCGGGGACCCGGAAGGAAAAACCCAAAGAAATACAGAGTGTCGCTCCACACCTGAAAAGAAGCCTGAGAGAAGATGGGGGTATCGTTCCTATTCCAACCAGAGCCGGCGAGGAGAGCGTGTCGTATCATTCGCTGGTGGAAGACGAATTTAAACCTGAATAAACTGGCATCTTCACGAAAAGAAAGAAAAATCCCACTTGCCCAACTTCCCCACAACTGGAAGTCAAGCCGAAGTCAAGCAGGGGGGGCTTATGTGGGATATTTTGACCCATTCCAATGTGCCCTCACTACATCCCTATACTGGAATGGTGAAGGAAACAGCCCAAAATGGTTGCGCTGACTCCTGTGCGCGCCAAAATCTTGAAACTGCGTTTTGTGGCACAACCAGAAAAAGGCTGCATACCCTGCCACACACAGTCAGGGGGGGTGAAAACAGAGTTCTCACTGCAGGAGCATGCCAGTGGGCTCTGTAACATTCAACAGGGAGCAAAGGAAAGAAGCAGCAGTACTTTGCTGTAAACCCAAAATGCCTCTTTAAAATGTCAGCTTTTCAACCATAAAAAGTGCTGTTTTGGCGCTAGATACATTCATTTCTATTGAAACATTGAGATTAAAAGGTACCTGCAATGCCCAGGACCCTCCAGTGTGGCTCAGAGGAACTGGGCCTCATTTAATGACAGCTGCTACAAAATGTATCTTTGAAAAAGCAACCCAGGAACCCTTGTTTTCATTTTACACAAGTGGATAAACTTTGTAACAACTAACAGCTGTGCAGAGAGAAACTCTAAACAAAGGCATGATACATGTATCCATGCTGCAAACCATTCCAGCACTCAAGAGAAGAACTAATGCTGACTAAAATGTGTATTTGCAGCAGAGGAAAATCCTCATTAGAGATGTGTGCAGGCCCCAGGCGAAGACAATGGCAGGCTTGGACACTCACCCTTCCAGGGGAGGGGCAGGAAGCTCCACTCTCCAGGGAGAGGCCCCTTTTTCAACTTCAAAGCATTTGCCATTTGCTCACACTTGAGAAGAAAAAAAACTGACATGTGATTTTTGGGTTTCAAATGCTTATCTTGCCACTGAACTTCAAGACATTTAACTTGGCAGCAAGAATAAGAAAAAGAGTGAAAAGTACATACATCTTAATCTGAATTTCTGCTACTCATTTGAAAACTAGGTAGAATTTCTTACTGCGTAAGGAACTGAAGTTATGAAGAATGACCAATTGCGCAGAAACTATTAATGTTGCAAATATAATATTTTGTACCCATATTCTCGGGGTGATTGCGCATATATGTACAGAATTGGGAAATGTTAGGCCAAACCTTTTATGGTGAAAACTGCCAAAATTCAACAGAAAGACTGAACCAGGTCCCACCGACTTGGGAGTTGGATTAGAATGTGACCCACGAAATATGTAATTTATGTATCCGATTTTCTTAGAGGGCATAACTACATAAATATGCATTTGTGGGAAAGTTACATTTTGGTCCCAATAACTATGGGAGGTTTCCAGATCACATCATAAAACATGGCAGCCCTTTCTGTCATCCAACCAGCAAAGAGCAAGGCGGGAACTGTGCTCTTGCCCAATCATAGCCTTGTTGGTGTGGCCCTGCCCATACCATAAACTTGAGTGATGTCATTTAGCATGATAAATAAGGGAACCTCACAACACACAGAAACACACTGATTCCTGGTCCATTGTGACCTAGGGGTATTTTGAGAAGGGGTATGATATCAGTGGTATATCACTCAGAATATTAAACCTATAGACACAATAAAATAAGTATTTCATTTGTGCATTGCATGCTAGGCTGAGACCCGGGTGTATTGCCTGATTGAAATCCTTATCAGAACGCTGCAAGCAATCCTTTGGTCTCTGCAAAGGAGATAGGTTCCAATATTACAAGCTGCGGCACTGGGTGATGCACCCTCCTAACAAACTAGCAGCAAGCAGACAATTCACCGCATTCGAGAAATACATCACTTCTCATACAGGGGACACGCACATCATCTCAACACTATACACTCTACTAGCCGAGGGGCTACGCAAGTGATTTGGCCATACATGGGCAAGTGGGAGAAGAAGCTGGGACAACAAATATCAAAGGAAGAGTCGGAAATTCTGTGGGGTAACATTCCTAGGCTCACCCAGCCGATCCAGCTGAGAGAGAGATGTGGTACAAAATCCTCACCCAATGGCACTACACCCCAGAGAGGATTGGGTCCATAAACCCGGAAGCATCTTCGGACTGCTGGAGGGGTTGTGCGGGAAGGGGGTTTGGGTGCATATTTGGAGGTCATGCAACAATACTGGGAGCAGTAAAATCGTCAAAGACATGCTGGGTCCAAACATATTACTGGGGAGGGAGGGAGGAACGTATGGTAGCCCTAAGGGGAAAGGAAAGGGCACAGCAGGGAAGGGCCCATTTTAAGGCATTTATGGTTATGATTTTGGCGGTGTTACTAGTGATAGCACAGAAATGAAAAAACAACAACGCCCCTACACTCCACAATTGGCTAAGTAAGATTTGGCACAATGTAGCTATGGAATGGGTTATGTACAACTTACAGGGGGATAATGCGAAATTCAGGGAAGATTGGGGGCTTGTGCAGACATACCTCCGGGGTGATTACAGGTTTCAAATGTGCCCACAAAATATAAGGATCTTGGACATTGCCTGAGGCATCTGTGGAGGTACAACGCCAAGGAACTAAACTCTATTATCAGAAAGCATCCAGGGGAGCAGCTCAGGGAGGGGGGACAAGGGAGGACAGAGCAGGGGAGATTGTTGATTATTAAGTGCCACAAAATGTTAATTAACAAATTGTTTAAAAAAGATAAACATTAAAATAGCGGTCTATCTCCTATTTAAGAAGCCAAGCTCCTTCAACATTCATGTCATTTCCATCGTTAATAAAGTTTCATAACCTGAATTTAAGCATTCCCATGCATCTTCTATCACATGATTATAGTTTATTTTAAAAAACAAATGGCTTAAGAATTTTGTTCTTATGTTGCATATAGTTTGTATTGCCTCAATGTTCTTACAGTAATCACAGTTTCCATTTATAAAATCTTGTTTTTTAGTTGTCACAAATAAAATGTCTCCTGAACCGAAATCTAAAAAAATGTTCATGAATAAAAACACATGGAAACTGCAATAAATATCTCTGCAGTACTCTTAATGCCTTATCCAGATATGAAAAAGTAGAATGTCGTTTCTGGGTCAAGTTCTTGTTATTGTTTCAATCCAGTCCATTTGCTGTAAAGATTTCTAACCAAATGTGATTCAGCTTCTAGTTCTAAACAATTCAAAAAAGGAGATAGGTTTCCCTTCAACATAAAGGACACATCCTCATAAAGCGATGAGTTAAGCAGTGAACTTAGTTTAGCATACAGATATACTACTCGCCAATTAAAACATCCTTGCAAAGATGCAGACCTTATACAAAAAAATACTGATGATATTGGAACTGAGGGCAGATTATATACTTTTTTCCAGATTATGCCTTCCAGTCACTCCCAGGGCCGCCCATATGCAGATCGATCAATCTCGGTTCTATAAAGAATCTTAGGAATAACCTTGCCAGTATAGAATCTAATCAGGGGGACAATTGAAAATCCACAATATTTATTATAGATTTTCCTCATTTGATAGACCAGCCGATCCATCATCCTTTCCACTCTTTTTAATGATAATGTCCTGCTTGAACGAGCTATTATCAAAAAGCCTGATTAGGTCATTTCAGTTACTAATGCAATTGGTAAATTGTCAATTGTCCATCTATTTACCATATCTGGCAAAGTGCAATACATTGGATTTCTTTTGATTAATTACCAAGTCATTCATTTTTGCATATTCATCCAAGGTTTTAAGAAGACGCTGGGAGTCCTATACGGGTGGCATTCATCAAAACAATATCATCGGCGTAACTCATACAACAAAAAGCGTAATCTATTTGAGAGCTGCCTTTGGGTCCCTGAGATGTGTCTTTTGAGGGTTGATCTGTTAAAAAGCGCCCATTGCAGGCCCGCAGTTCAATGTTATAGACGCCCCATATAGTTTCTACTGCAGTTTCATGGGTTCTTACAGGGTAAATTGCATCTATCCCGAGATACAACAGGCCTGGTCCTGATTCTTAACCAAACCTTTTAGTGGCTTGAGCTGAATATTTAAGTCGTCCATGACAAATAGCCCATACTTCATTTTAGTCTCTGAGTCCCACTTATGAACACATTCCTGGAGTGCAAGAATTGTGCTTGAGGCATTCTTATCTTTGCCTTCAAGCCTATTATATACATGAAATGGTACCGGAAAGTGGCCATCAGGCATTTGAATCATCAACTGCTGCAAATCGGGTGAGCCAGTGTCACGCTGGTCAACAGACCAATTTAAACTAACCCCAATCGAAGTCACGAGCCCTCCAAAAGGTCTCCCCCTCTGGCATTTCATTGCGCTAATATTGAATGATTGGTACCCTCGCATTTCCACCTCTTCTACGGGCCATGTTTCTTGTAAGCAAATGACATTGAATTCCTCCAGAAATGTCCCACACTCTATCGTCCAGATGTTAATTTACCCCAGCTATATTCCGGGGTATATATAGTAAATTTGCAGTTTGAATAACAGTGGGTCGCTCCTCAACCAATGGGAGTCAATCTACCCTTTCCAAACAATCAAATGCAAATGGGAGACTTCTAACTATGCTCCTTTGTTGTAGATCACACTGTGGCCTAGTCCGAAAGGGATCTACAACCCCTGCCATCGTCCCCCGTGCACTTCTTCTGGGAAGTTTGCTCTAAGTGTGATGTTGGAACCAGGGGGCGGTCAAGTTCTGTGCTCAATTTCTAGCAATCCCTTCCAGCCATTCATCTCTCAAAATATCTGAATAAAATTAACCTGGCTATTGAGAAAGCTGTGTCTGACAGCTAATAATATCATCTCAAATCACTGAGACACAACCCACCCTGTGTTGGCTCCAGTGGATCGTTTTTTTAATAAGTGCCCCATGGTTCTCAATCCCTCTTAACTACTTTTTGTACATTATACATGGCCACAAAGTGGTCCTTCAACCACCTATCCATATACCCCTGTGCTGTGCCAAGGGCACCACACCCCTCAGCCCTACCGATAGTAGTGGTAAAGTTATGGCCTTCACAACGAAGTATATGACGGGATGGGAGTTTGCTTTTGCTGCTAGGTTGTTGATGACATGTGTAATTGGTCCGACCCATTTGAGATGGTTGATAACTTGCCTAGTCCCAGGGATTTGCTCCTCGGCTAAGCAAGCCACTACCAAATGTCTCCTTGACCATGTTCGCCAGGGATGCCTCTTGGGCCTTGCCAATTGGAAGTCATTTTATCACTTGGGTGGCCCCTCAGCTGTCTAAAGCCCCTCAGCCAATGACAGTGTATTTAATCTACCTTTGCTATAAGGGGGCCTAACACGGCCAGCATTTTATCAACAGCTTCCTTAAGGCCCACTAGCTCAGCCCTTATTTTGTCATTATTACGCTCTTCTACCCTTGTACTCTATTTTGGGATCTTGAGACACTTATCATTTGCCTCCCTTTTCATGCTTTCAGATCTTTTTCTTGTCCTTTTTTGCCCTACTTTATCTAAGAGTATGTTGGTCTTATACCCTTTAGCTTTTTTACCCCCTCTGGTCCTCGCACCTTATTGTCTTGCTAATGGATCACCACTCTACCCATTCTAGCATAGTCAATGCTTAAGTCAATATATTCAAGATAGGGTTTGAGGGCGAGATTACCACTATGTCGTTATCTGCTAGTTCCAAATTAGCAGAATTTGGAAATTTCCCGAAATAAGACTGTGGATGTCTCCATCCCTATAGGTCTCTGTGGAATTGCCAAATTAGCGTTCATTGGAGCTTCTACACAAGATGTTATTAGACCAGACTCTAGAATGTTAGTATGATGTTCAATAATGGATGATATTTTTATTTGTAACATGTATTTTAATAATACATGGCAGTGCTGGAATCGCAAAAACTCATCTTGCAGAAAGGTAGTGAGTAGTTTTTACCCCCTCTTGGCCCACTCTCATGTCCGTGGAAAATGCTTTCAGGGACTATTTCTGCAGCCCGCCCATCTGCTCCATTCACCAAACAATTTCACCTAGTAGGCTTTTTCCCTTGGTCCTTACTGCCCCCCTCAATATCATGAACTTTAACTTCCATGATGGGTTAAAACACTTTATAGAGTTATTTAGAACCTTTCACGGGGGAGGCATCAGAGGTAGCCCTTCTCTTTGACATGGCTTGAGGGACAGCTTGTACAGGGCCAATATCACCAATACATCAATTGGTCCTTGCCCCAAACACTATTTAGCTACCCCTCGTTCACTAAAGTGTGCAGTGCCTTAAAAATACTTTAAAATGCCTTTAAAATGTGCCCACATGGGGAACCAAGATGGCCGCCAACACAAGGTAGACGTGTCGTCAGCCGCTCTCTGAGTCTCGGAGCACGAAAAAGAATGATCCACCACCCCAAACTTGCAGAAAGGCACAAGAAGTGTGCAACAGTAAGCAGAGGATGATATAAAACCTCTGATGAGGAACTGACCAGCAGAACAGCAAATTGAGCGAAACGCAGGCTGGGGCTGTAACACCCAATCCCGGTCCCTGCCGCACTTGGTAGGTCGTGGGGAAGCGAGAGACGTTCCGGGAGGCCAGCAAGCCCCGTGCAGACCGACTCACGAACGACTGACCCTGGCCCCACAGGGATGGGGAGACAGCACTTCAGTGCCGGAGGCGGAGAACGGGGGGCAGCCTGATGTGGTGAGTGGCTTCAGCACCCCCCCCACCCACAATGGTCAGCAGCAGAAGGACGGCACAGCCATCCCGGGCCGAGGAGTGAGGTGCCCCCCCCCCAACCGGAGGGGGGATAAAGAAGCACTGAGCCCCGGTACACGACACGGACAGCACAAGGGGGCAGAGCGCTGGCCGGGTAGGAAATTGACGCCCTGGGCTCGGGGGAAATCTCAGCCGTCAATTGGACAAATGGCACCCCGTGGCAGTCATACAAAATCCCCGACCTGGGGGAGCTGGAGGCCCAGGGGAGGCAGAGATCTGGTGATCAGGCCCTGGGGGAGGAACCCCTGGACCAGCAAAGCACATCGAGGAAACGGGACGCAACACCAAGAGAAGCCTGGTCCCCAGAGGACACCAGCCGGTGCGGGCCAAACCCCAGATGGAGGGGAGGCACGGTGGGCCATAGAGGTCAGTTACAGACCTGACAGAGAGGAGTGGGGGCCAGGGGAAAGGAAGCTCCCTTAGCAGCAGGAGCAGTGCTATCCCTCGTCGGGCAAGGACCACCCTGGGAGACTGAAGGGGGAAGGATTTGCTGTGGAAGAGCCTGGATGGAGAGGTAAATTGGAGCCCTGGGCCAGAGAGAAGGTAAGGAACTGGCATAGGGAGGTTCCCCCTGACCCCCCTGCCCCCAAGAGGGAAGGGGGCTGAAACCACCAGAGAAGAGGGCCCAAAGCTGCCCCTCACAAGGGGGAACAACGAGATGGACTCAGGGGCTGGCACAGGAAGGTAGGCAACGAGAGGGAAAGGAGAACTGAGAGGCCCACATGGACCGGGCTGAAGAGGAGAGGAGGCCCGGGGCAATTGGCAAGGTTTGGTCCCCCCCAAGAAGGCTGTGGAGGAGAGGGGAGAGGAACACAAGGTTGCACCCCAATACAGGGGCAGGGGAAGGCTACCCGGGGACCACGGCCTGCAGGAGTCACTCCCGAGACAGGGACCCCGGGGCAGGGGGCGATGTCAAAAGCAAAGGCCCGGGTATCAAGGCAGGAATAGGCTATTACAGAGGTGATGGGCACCATCCCCACCCTATGGGCAATGCCAGGCGGGGAGAAGGGATCCGTAAAAGAGATCCATATCATGGCTGCACAAGGGATAGAAGGGGGAGCCAGAGCTGTGGAGCCTATCTCCCATCAGGATCTCAACTCAGACATGCTGACTCTCCAGACCTCATTCACGAAGGCTTTTCAAGAACAGTTTGAACTTATGAGATCAGACCTCAACAGTGCCTGGCAGAAATGAAGCAAGAGGTGGGGCAACTAGGGCAAGGAAAGACCTCTTACAGCAAGGCCTTCAAGAAGTCGGCAAGGAAGCCAGGGTAAACAGCGAAGCGATAGAACGGCTAAACGTGGTCACACTGAACATAGATGGAGGACATGGAAAACAGACCCAGGAGGAGCAACATAAGAGTAAAGAACCTTCCAGAGGCAGTGATGGATAAGGACTTAAAAGGAGAAGTCAAGAAGATTTTTGCAGGCATATTGGGGGAAATGAGCCTGGAGGTAATTGAATTGGACAGAATCCACAGAACAGGATGAAAGCCACAGAGCTCTGAAGGCAGGGCAAGGGACGTCCTATCAGCAGGTACATGCTATGCCCAGAAAGATGCGGTCTTAAGAGCAGCAAGGGTGAAGAAGCCGTTGCAGTATCCGGGTATGAGATCTCCCCGTTTCAAGAGTTGGCAAGCAGTACAATGCTCACAGGAAGGCAGATGGGTCCGGTTTTGAGGGAATTGTCCCTCCGGGGGATTCGATACAAATCACTACACCCTGGCGCACCTAATCAGGGAGGGTTGGGAGAGTGCAGGGGGGAATTATTGTGTTAGTCTCTTGAAAATCAATTTTAAAAAAACAGAGTTAAACAAAATTGTGTCCACATGCGAATAAAACAGAATTTTAAACAGCTGATGTCCATGGCAGCTATTTGAAAAATGCTAAAATAATAAAAATATACTGAAACACATATCTCCATGATCCAGTTCAATAGTTTAAAGTATTCTAATATACTACAAAAACCAGCAATAAACAATATTCATTGAATTCAATGAGTTCGAAATTATGCAAATTGTGCAGCGATTAGAAAATCATCAATATGAGCAAAACATTTTAATTTAGCAAACCATATAATGGAGCGAGCACGCGTCCAGGCTCTGGCCTGCAAAGTCAATTATACAGCGAGACCCAGGGGCAAAGAACGCCCAATTGGCTAGTGGAGCATCCAGAGTCTGACTCCCCACCTTTGCACCGTGGTCCTAAAGCCTCAGAGCCCCACCACAAAAGAGCACAGTGCACTGAGCGGCTGGCTGTAAGTCTGACAAGCGATCACGCACTAGCCATTCTGGGTTAAGCGCTCTATGTTCCTCTTTATTTCTCCCCCCAGGGCTCGGTATTACAGTGGCATAAAATCCACAAAGTCAATGGGTCAACTGCAGCCGCCCCAAGTAGTAGTAGAGGGCAGATAGAGCGAGCGTAGGCTGATCAGGTATGCTTGAGTGGCAATCCATAATAACCCAAGTTACTCCAGTGTGCATGTTGTCAAAAAGAGACGTGTTTCCGGATTGGGACTAAGGAGCCCGCACCTCGGCAAAGCACCTCGGCAATGTTCCAGCAACAAACGTGCAGTAAAAATGTAAGAGAAACAGTTTTCTACCTGTTTCAGACTCCTGTTTTTTCTCCCTGCAGCGCTACTGCTCGACTGCCTGCTCCTCCCGCAGCAGCTTCAATCAGCAACAGCTCCAAACAGCCGCCTTTGTCACAGCCGGCTTGATATTTATAGTGGAATATCAATTGGGAGATGTAAGGTGTGGCGCCTTGAAAATTATCTGATGAGGGACCCACTTCAAATGAAGGCCATCTCAAGTTATTTCCCAGACAACAAACCAGAAGGCACATCATCTTTGGCAAACTGGGATGCCTTAAAAGCTATCCATAGAGAGAAGCTAATTGAACTATCTGCAAACACCAAACAACTTTGCATGATCACATAGGGCGAGTTGTGAAAACAAATAGCCGACCTTGAAGCACAACACAATGCAGATCAATCGATGTCTGTCCAGTGAATACTAACAGCAGCAAGAGCCAAACTAAACAGACCCATTTGACATTTTGAATAAAATAAAAAGTGCACTGTCAAAGACCAAATAGCACTTGTTTGAAAAGAAGCTTGAAGTGTGGGGCACAACAAACTAGACAACTTCAAATTAAAAGTATTAGCGCATTCACCAAACCATTAAAAGGAAGGACAACAGGCAAGTGGGCAATGAGTATTTAAAAAAAGGTAGCAGGCGCTCCTCTCCAGAATGAACATGGCATGATAACCTGTTCTCAGATGGAAGTTTGCAGCACACACATTTTGCTCACTGTACTTTTCACAGATGGGAAATAACCATTTGCATATCAGTCTTTGTCCCGCCCACATGGGCAGTCCAGCACCGAAATGCTCTGGCAATTCCTCTCTGAACAAGAATACCAACAGCACCACCATACACGTGTTTAAGCTTTGTTGGGCAATGAGGGTGAGAAATGATTGGCATCGGATACATCACTTTGTAGCGCAGACTCCCACCTTCCAAACAGGAGCAATATCTTTGAGAGTTTCAGATTCCCTCTGTCAATCTTGAATAGAGGAAGGAGCTAGAGAAGATTCTACATCTGGAAAAGCGTTCTTAGAATCCTCCAGTTTCAAAGTTAATAGGTTTAGTGGTTCAGAACTGGCCGAATACTGAACCTAGCGTGCTTTAATGTGGACAGAGAGAATCTAGGAAAGGAAATATCATTCTCTGCTGGGTACTAAACCTTTGAAAAATATATAGAGTACATTGAACTAGCAAAGGATAACTATCCCTGACTCTTAATCCTACAAGAGATGCACAGGTAGAGGGGGAGCTAAACAATAATGATGAGGCGAATCACCATAATTAAATTAGCATTCTCCCCAGAATGCTGTACTAAACAAAAACACTCCCAGTTATAGTCTAAGAAAAGACTTGATCTGCCTCCAGAAAACACTGTGGTACTTTATTTGGCAAGGCAATGGACTGAAAGTAACTAGGCAAATATTGTTAGTGACCAGAAGAAGAGAGGACTTGAATGCCCTGGTATGATAGATTTATTTGAAGCTACAAAGCTCTGAGTTATGAATAAATGGATGAAGTCAATTATTTAGCAGGTAAAAGCTGGATTGTATGTTTGGAAATGGCCATGGCTCCTAAAGTGAGATATGGACAAGAGCCTTTATAGCAATCATTTAACTATGCTAACCATCAGGATGTGGGACGGAGTATTTTGAAGGGGAAACATCATGCCTTAACACCCGTTCTTTCCAACAGCTCGGTCACTCCATGTTTGGACACTTACTAACATCACAGGTTGAAAAAATGGCTAATTGGGAAACTTTTTTTTATGATAACATCAAGTCGTTCCACAAATGTAAAACCAATTTCAGTATAAGGTAACAGAATTACAGAATTATGACTAAACCTGGCCGATATTGTGATGTTCACAGCTAGCAACTTTGAGGAGAAGACTCTCGAGGAAGTGAGCTCAACCAAAGGTTTGATTTCCTTCCATGATACACAAACTTCTAACCTTCAACCGACATAGATATATCCTGAACAATATATCATGGTGTGGCAAAAAGATTTAAACCTTGAGGTAAACTCGAATGATTGGGAAAGTATCTAGGGACAGACATGGAAAAGTAAAATTTCTCTCAAAGCATTGGATGTACAAAATACATTTATTTATATATGGTACCCCTCCCTCTGGCCTGCTTAAAAAAACAGTATCCAGCTTGGTCAGATTTACGTTACAGGGATTATGAAGGGAATTACTCTTTCTTCTTCCCCTGACTGAATTGTGCAGCACTCGTGTACTCGAGTACAGTGCGGTTTCTGGTTGGAGCTCAGTTCCCACATTGAAAAGATTTTGGGCTATTCAGCCGGATTACCCTCTATTCTTTCTTTTAGACTACATTGCCACAAATGTGGATGGGACTGACTTGCCTGACTCAAATGTAGTTTTAAATGGTTAGCGGCTAGGCAGTGCTTACCTAGTTTGTAGAGAAAAGAGCAAGTTTTCGACAAAAACAATGCGGCTTACCCAAGTGTGGCAAAGTACAACAATACAAACCATCACCAGTAAGGCACATAGCGAGCCTCTGGGCTATCAGGGTATCTTTCCAGATATTCATATTTAGACAATACACTGGACCTTTATGCCCAATGAGTGTAATATCTCGACCTGGGAGGGAGGCGCTCATAGCGCATACCGCGGGCAGTAGAGACAAACAACTGCACACCATGAAAGTTCCACCAGAACTACTTAATTGGCGCTCCGGGCGCGCTCACATTAGTTGGGGTCAGCCGACCCTTGTCCACGCATCGCCGTGTCCCATGTCAGGTGACTACGTGTGATGCTACATCTCCCCCCAAAATAACATCGTCCTACCGCATTGCCTTGATCCATCGTCTGGATTTTCGAACGATGCGGTAGGGTCTGGCGTGGGCCTGGAATGTGGAGTTGTTCTCCTCTGTGCCTTCTTCGATGAAGCTCTGCTCTTCCCTTTCTGATTCATCTTTGTCCGCTGAGTATCCTGACGTCTCTCTCACATAGTCGTCCTCTTCACTCCATGCCTGACTGACCTGTGGGTTGTCATCTCTTGCCTTTCTGAAAAACGAGCTGTTCACCGTCACTGTCCATCCTTCTCTTTCCGCAGTTACCATAGATCCTTGGAGATGAGTGATGGTCATGGACCATGGGTCAAAAGGTGGAATATCCTTGTGGGCTTGGACCTGTCATACTAGAACCTGTTCTCCGACAGCCAATTCTGTAGCCCGTGCCCTCCTCCTTTTGTGTGCATATGTCGTCCATTCTTTCCTTTGCTCTGTCGTCCCTCCTCCTTGCTTCGTTCATGCCCTCATTCTCCTCTGTTACTTGATCTTCCTGAGCCACTCTCGAACGGACCGGGTCACCAATCATCAATTCAGCCGGGCATGTCCCTGTGGAGTCATGCAGAGTGTTGCAATAGTCCCTTAGGAGTTGGAATAGAGCTTGTTCACTGGCATGTGTGTGATGGTTGTTAGGGAGAATTCTCATAAATGGCTGATTGCCCTTACCTAAAGAGTCCCCCAGCAGCTTTGCTGGATTCCTAGGGTTTATTTGTTTCACCTGGTAAGAGTGTGAGCCTTTTTTCCCACTCTTACATGTGTTTTGCTATGTGTATTTCTACTTTCTGTGTGATCTTGGGCACTGGAGCCTCACCTACTCCATGTGCACCACTTTTTGTGTGTGTTACACAGCACCTTCAGTGCAGTGACATAGGGTTGTCTTGGAAACTTCCCACTGATTCAATTTTTCTGGGGCTGACTACTGTGCCCCAGAAACAGTTGAAGTTGACATTAATTTTATATAGTCACTTTAAACCACAGACCCAGTGCACCTCATCTTACATGGAGTATTGGAAAGGGTTAACTCTTATCCCTTTTTCTCTGTACCTCTTGGAGCCCTGTTTCGCTCCCTTAACATTAAGACTTGGCTGGTGGCAGTGGTAACAACCCTAACTTTTCTACCGCGATTATATTATATAAACCTGGTATTGGTTCAGGCTATTATATTAGCCTCAAACATAAACCCGCTTGACCAAATACATTTTAATTTGGTTCCAGCTGAGTTTATTCACCATTTCTCTTAGTAAAAGTCTTTCTCGTGTTTTTCTCTGCTCGCCAAACCAGGGATGACTCCTTTGTTCGCTGTATTTTCGCGGGCTTCTGCACAGAAGCCCTCCTTAAGGCGCCCGATAGTCTCGTTAGGCAGGATGGGAGGGAGGGATCTTCGGACCCCTGCCATGGGTTCCCTTGGTAACCCAAGTCGCACTCTTGTCTGATTGGCTAAGGGGACTGGCCTTTCCAGGCCAGCCACCCTCCTGTGTGATTGACAGCCAGGCTGTATGAATGGGGGAAACTGCATTGTTAGACAGAAAGCTGTGCAGTTCCCTCTGGGACCACTACAAAAGATTTAAGACTACAGGTGTTTGGCAGTAAACCCACTTGGTAGCAGTCTGTACCAGACAGATTCACTTGGTAGCTGTTGCTGAGCAGTCAGACTTCCCTCAAGAAGAGTTAGGCAGTATACAGATTATTCACAATAGGTCAAAAGAACACAGTAGAACAAGTAAACACTGACCAGAGCTTGGTATAAAAGAGATATAATTATTTATTTAAAACCACATCTAGTAAAACACACAGGCACTAATTTTAAGCAGTTCAAAAACACGGTCACTAAAAGATATACACTCCATTGAAAGAATATTAGACAATTCTTAAGTAAAGCCCCACTTATTTTCAGACAGCGGTGAGCGCTTAACGCTGATTGCACTCTAATAATTTGTTTTAAAAGGGAGAAAAAAGCAGAGTATCATTTGAAACAGATCCCCAACACTTTCACAAGAACACAACAAGAGAGGAAGGCAAAGTAAAACCGTGAAGTTAGAGTTCAGAAGGCCGGATCCACTTTAAGAGGATCAGAACGAAATGTGTCCAAGGTCACACGGTTGAAGTGCACAAAAGTCTTGAAAAGGTTCACAAAGAGTTGCACCAAAGAAAGGAACCAGTTAGATGGTCAAGGCGGCCAGCCCAGTCCAGAAGGTTAAAGGATTATTATTACCTTGTAGCAATTTTTAGAAAGGGAGGCCTGGCGGACACGGTACCTTAAAGTGGTGAGAATATTCCAGCGGGGGCAGTTGTTCCTGGCAGCGGATGAAAATCGGTGCTTCGTCCGAGGGAAGAGAGGATCTCATTGGGGAGGAAGACAGGAGTCCGTTGCACTGCCAGGGAAGAAACCAGCCGCGGAGTTCTCAGGTAAAAGGAGCGGTCCTTTTATTTGCGGACCAGTGGTAAGTGGCTATCCGGTTGCCGGGGTGCTTGGCACGGCCAATTCGACCACAAGACGTCTTGGGATGCGAGGAAAAGAAGGTAAACTGGTTGTGCCCACCAGTCAGGGGAAGAAGCCTCTCCAGCCAGGAGATCTTCTCTGTTGTCGGGAAGTGGTGAGTCGGTTCCGCAGGGCTCCACCGGTGGTGTCGTCGTGGTAGGTCAGCTCAGCTTCTCCCTCGTCGGATTCTCAGGTCATGTGGCGACTTCTGAAGTTCCAGTCCCCAAAGCCCTGCTTTTATGCAGCACACCCCCATTCACTCAGCCTAGCTGTCAATCAAACATGTAAAGTGGTGAGCCAGCCGGCTCACCACTTGGGCCAATCACACAAGAGTGCGACTTGAGTTGCCAAGGTAACTCAGTCCAGGGTGTCTAAACCCCCTCCCACACCCCCTGTGGTACCCAGGCAGAGTGGCACCACTTTTGGAGGCTTCTGTGGAGAAGCCCGCCAAAAAGTGGAACGAAGGGCTCGACTTGGGTTGGAGTCACAGAAGAGAACACAAACGCCATTTTAGAATCGAGTCCTGGCAAAAAATACCAACCAGTGAATTAATATTAAATAAATAAACCGGCGGTATGTTCGAGGCTATGAGAATTAAATAATTAAAGTTGGTAGCCTCGAACAATGGGAAAATCCCATAGGGATATATTCACGATCGAATATAAAAAGTAGTATCCACTGCCACCAGCCAAAATTCGATCAGGGGGGACGGAGACGTTCCCCCTCGACTAACAGACCCCGGGGCAATCGAATTGCCCGGACCAGTACGTCCACAATATGATGGTTTGTACCGGTTTCTGTTAATAATTTGGGACTAGTAAAGCCAATGGTGACTTTACATGCCCTGGGAGACAGTAGTCAGTCCCAGGGTATGAAGTCTATGGTTGGGTGTCACTATGACACCCCTGTGTCACTGCATGGAGGGTGCTGTGTAACACACATAGTAAAAACACATGAGGCCCTATGGAGTAAAGGACCCCATAGCCCATAAAACACAGAAACAGTCAAAGGAACACCATAAATCATGTCCAAGAGTGGGAGAAAAAGAGTCTCACTCTTGGCAGGAGAAAAAAACAAACTCCAGAAATCCAGCAAAGCTGCTGGGGGACTCAATAGGTCAGGAAATTCAGCCTAAAGAGAGAATTCTCCCTAACATGCATAAAAAGCAGGTCTCTCGGACTGGAAAGGCAGACTCACCACTGGAATGAAAGAACCAACGAGGAACTGGAAGAAGAGGACCCCTACCACGACTGAACTGCCCGATGAAGCCCTGCTGCAGGTCCGAATCGCTAGAATCCGACAACAGAGAAGATCCTCCAGGAAACCTCTTCCCTTGAGCTGGTGGGACCAACCAGTTCGCCCAAACTACAAGCCAGGACCCCTCCTCTGGTCGAATTCGCTGTACAGAGCTACAGTGGGCCGGATAGCCAGGAAGGTGGACCCTGCTTGGGTTGTAAGGAGCGCACCTTTTATTTGTTGTTTTGCTCTACTGCTGGTTTCATCCCTGGGTGGCGCAGGACCCTCCACAGTCTTCCTACTTCGTGTCAGTCCGACAGTCACTTTAGGAACCGTGAGCCTGCAGGAACCACCAGGGACATCCGCCTCAGCTACAGCTCCCTCTCCGTTTTAAGGTACTGTGCAAATCCGGTTGTCCGTTTCGGTCAGCCGCGGTGAAAGTGTTTGAAATCTTTCTCCAAACCGAGGGCTTGTCCTTCTCTTCTCTTTGAACTAACTTTTCTACCAACCAACCTCATCCAGAATCTGTGCCACAAACTTTACCGCAAACTACCTTGAACTGTGTGATCTTGAGCAAAAGACTTTTGACCCATTGACTTTGGCCCTAAGCCTTTTCTAGCTGATCTCCTCACTGTAGTTTCTCTTGTTCAATTGACCTGTTGTGCCTAATTTCTAATAACTTTGTCTTTCCCTCCCTTTTAAATTGCTGGAGTGCCATTTTGCTCCCACTTCATTTTGTGAGCTTAACTTGTCTGGGATTTAAGGGAAGTGGTGTGGTGTATTTATGATTGTGATTTTTAACTTGCTTAGAATAGTGAAATGTTATACAACTGTTGAGTTAATAAATATATATTCTTTTACTTAGAAACTTTAGTCAGTGTTTGCCTGAATCATAGTAATTGCTGTCCTTTGTGTAACTATTTGTACTGCTCACTTACTCTTGAGATAAGTCTGTCTGCTCCGCTCCTGCTACCACTATAACTGTGTAGTACAGGCTTGTACCAAAGGTGAAATTGTACCTGTCACTTGTAGTCTTAATTGTGTGTAGTGTTCCCAAACTACTGCATATAATTCTGCCTAACAATGGTTGCAATGTGTATGGCCCTCTTGACATTCGCCATGAAGCGCTCCACAGCTCTGTCTGCCTGGGGCCAGAGAGGAGTGACCTTGCGGTGTTGGAAGCCCAAATATTTGTAAAAATCCCGAAAATCTGCACTGGTGAATAGGGGACCATTGTCTGACTTGATCACCTTAGGTATTCCGAATGCTGAGAATATTCAATCTAGTGCTGGTATTACGGTCGTGGCAGCTGTGGAGGGCACTACTTTGGCTTCAGGGTATCTCAAGTGTTCGTCCAGCACTACTAGGACATACTCCCCCAAACTTAACGTGCCGAAAAAGCCTATGGCCACTTCCTCCCAAACCCCTTTTGGGAGTGCGGTCATGTGCAGTGGTTCTGGGACCACAGGGGTTGCAAGCTGAGGCAGATTTGGCAGGACTTCAGTGTCGTCTCAATCATCCTGTCCATGCCTGGGAACCATACGTTACTCCGGAGCATGCGTTTTGTGGACACTATACCACAGTGATCTTCATGTGCAATGTCCACTATGCATTGATGGAGTGTTGCTGGTAATACAATCCGTTCTCCCTTTAGTATCAGAGACGAGGGAGATATGGACAGCTCTTCTTTTGATTGTGCAAGCGTTTTGAACAATTACCCATCCATGGCCTGGTTAGCAGCAGAATTCCATCGCCCATTCCTGATGCACAACGTCGCGAGTGAGAGTGTTGCGTCTTCCCCCGTGCATTTCGTCAACTCCACTCTAGAGATGATGGGTGGGAGTGCATGGTGGATGATTTGGTGAAAACCACAGTACCTCGTGGACATAATCTTTTGGACACAATGCATTCGCGAGTTAAAATGACTCCAGTTTAACCATGTGTGTAATTGAAATTCTTAATTTATGAAGACAAACGTGTTATGTAAATACTACAAAATGAAAGCACTTTTAATTTACTAACTCATTTTGTCTATTTACTGTGACAAATTCCTAGATGCTGTCACTTCTCCCCTGGAGGGAGCCCCTTCACATGAGGCCAGGGTTTTAAGGCCGCTGACCGATAGTCTCCCTGGGAGTGGTATATAGTGGGAGGAAGTCATGGGCAGGGACTACTCTGGGAATAGGAACAACAATGTAGGGTGCACAATTGGCCACACCATCACACCACCACACCCTACGACCCAACTGTATTCTCCTAACCTCTTCTTGGACTCTAGGTCCATATACTTCAGTAAGGTAGCAGAGTTGAGTACTAGGACGAAGAAGTGAAGAGCCATGGAGAACATGGCAGAAGCGGTCTAGTCTTCCGTGCAGGAATGATCCAAAGCGAAGAATAAAAAGTGAGAAAGGACTTACCTATGGGCCAAACCCTCCCCAGAGCAACAGAATTGGTGAAAGCTGGTCAGAGTGGGAGATCCGTACGGCTGGATACCAGGACGCTGACCGAGGAGAAGGAGAGTCTCTATCAGGTCAAGCAGCAGCAGAGCCACAAGGCTGGTGAGGCAGTAGCACAATCTCCAGGCGGAGGTGGACCGGGCGGTCCATAGCCAAGGCACAGGCTGCATGGAGCTGAGAGCCACAGAGCTGCCGTAGTCGCCAGGAGGCCCTCGTAAGCCGGAAAAGACCCAAAGCAGGCGAGTGCCGACCCCCGGGAGAGACAGGAGCCCCGCAGGAGAATCCCAGAAGGTACTGGAGAGCAAGCCGGCAAGTGGGGACACAAGCAGGTCCTGGCTACTGCAGGACCATATCTGTTTCAGGAGGGGCAAGTTTAAGTCAGCTGAAGGGAACAAATGTGAAACACAGGTCTGGGATCCCTGCTCTGAGAAAGACACAAATCATCTTGCTCTTGGCAGTACCTGGCAGGGTAGTGAGCCAGGCGGGCCAAACCAAAGCAGAGCTGGAAGTGAAACCTGGGAGACCCAAAGCCAAAAAGCAATACGAGTCATCCTTCTTGTGGCAGTGCTTGGCAGGGAAGTGAACCAAGTGGGCCAGTGCAAAGAAGAGCCGAAACCTGAAGGGGATTTTACAAGTGTGAAAGTTCTTGAAAAGGAAGACCAAGGGAAAGGAGCAATTCCCCTTGGGTATAGTGGGTATAGTGAACCATGAGCAAGACATCAGGAGAAGTAAGCCATTCTCCTGATAATTTGGAAAACCAGCACAAGCCAGAAAAGGCTGGGTACGGGAGTCATTCCCCCAGGCTAGTGGAAAGTAGAGACCAGGGGAATTAAGTAATTCCCCCTGGGTACAGTAAAGTGTGAAGTTGACTGTGAAACTAATATACCAGGAGAAGGGTGTCATTCTCCGGGTAGTGCTACATTTGCAAAAAATGGCTGAGAAGCCTGGGGAAGGGAGTCATTCGCCCAGGATAAAGAAAAGCCTCAGTCAAGAAAGGGGAGTTATTCTGTTGACAATTGAGTAAGCTGACCACAGAATCTTCCGTCCGGGGAAGGGAGACCTTTCCCCTGGAGTGAAGAAACAGAGAACTTTCTGATACAGAGTGTTACATGATTGTTTGTTCTTTATTTATGAAGTACTGGGACTAGGGGAAGGGAGTCGGTCCCCCTGGTAGAACTCATAAGGCAAATCACAACCAGTAACTGTGCTACCCAGTCCAGGAGAAGGGATTCATTCTCCCGAACCAAGAACATTAGTGGAACCTTTAGTTTAGTTATAAGTGTAAAGGACAGAGATATGGATTTTTTTTTTACACAGAATGATGGACTCTTTAAGTTAGAAGGACAGTCTGACCACCCCCTTAGTATTTAAGTTGAGGCATGGAAACCGCTCTTAGAGATGGGGAAAGTTAGTCTTTTTTTTTTCTTGCCTAATCAAAGTCTATAGCAATCAGTAAGCCACCTGTGTATCAGCCTCCTCCTTCCACACACTTGCATTACTTTCCTCATATGAAAGTTTTTTTTATTTCCCACCAAAACTCCAAAACAGGTGTTGCTACTACACTACATTGTAATAGCCTACAGACCTCATAACACCATAAAACAACTATACACAAATGAAAACGAGCAAATTAGCAAAACTCTTTAAAAAGTAAAACATTCAAAGATCACAACTAAGGTTCTGGTGCTAGAGAGCACGACCAAGATGACAGACTCCTGTTGAGCTCCGCATGAGGGCTCCAATTAATCCTGGAGAATAGCAGCCTTAAGGCAGCCTGATCCATCCATCAGGTGAGGGTGGAGAGCGGTGTGTGTGGCCCACCCGAACTGTGTCTATCTTGGAAGCCAGGGGAAGCGGGCATAATTGATCCGGCAGCGCAGCCGTGGCTCAGCCTGGAGGCAGAGTCTAGTGAGCCACTGCAGGTGCGGCCCATGTGACTGGCCTCCACAGTGAGAGGGCGACGGAGTGGGGAGCCGGTGCCCCCTGGGCCGGGCGTGTGGTCCGCGTACACCTGTGGAGGGTGCGCGTGTGGACCCGTCGTCGCCGTTGGCACAGAGTGGCATGTGAAACCAACCAGCAGGCAGCAATGGGGGGACGCAGGCGAGTAGTGCCGTGGGAGCCCAGGAGGGGAGGCAGTTCGGAGCCCGCTCCTGGCACCAAGACCTCCTTTGAAGTCACTGGATTGCCAAGCCTGGAGAGCGAGAGGACAAGGAGCTCCAGGTGAGCTGGGGGTCCGGCCCACGGTCCTTCCCTGCTCCCCCACCCCTTGGACATCAGGGAGTGCAGGAGATGGCCTGGATAAGCGTTAGGGACTGTGTGGTTGCAATCCATGGTGGGGACTGCTGCCCAGATCACGTACCAGCAGATGGAGAACTTTGGTGCACCAATGGCTGCTGTGTGGCCCTGAAGTAAGCAGCTGGGGCCTTGGTGGTGCTGGGCCTTGTGAGGACGGGTAGGCCACGATTTGGACAGTGTGAGGTGCCAGCTGGCTGTGTGACCACTGTCCTTTGACAGTGGGCTTTCGCCTGGGCTGATCTACATTACACAGCAGCGGCTCCGGGCAGGTGCCTTGGTGGTGGGTTCTCGCCCAGATTGATTTCATTGATCCTGACGAGTCGGAACAACGTGGTGCATCGTAGGGCCCTGTAGGGGACCAATGACTCTTTGGAGCTGGGCTCTTTGACTAGGCGCGCTTCTCCAGTTGTCGGGGCCCACCGCATGGGGAAATCCAATAAAACACACCGGAAGCTTACTTTTGAGGGGGGCCCTCCTCCAGGACACCCAAGACCCCACAGCAGGCAGAGATGTCGGAGCCTATGGGAGCGATGGCGGGCGGAGCAGCCCCGATGCTGGAATTGGATATAAGGAAAATACTGTTGGATATTAAGGCGGACATTGGAGGGCTGGACTCCAAGTTGGATTCACTTTCCTCCAAGGTCGATCTGTTACAGCACCAGCTGGACAAGCACGGGTATCGCCTGGATGAGGTGGAACAGAGTGTCGGGGCTAGGGGATGGATCAGCATTGCTTGTTGCTAGGGTGTCGACCTCGAGGTACAGATCAAGTCTTTGACCGCCAAGAATGAGGACCTGGAAGGAAGAGCATGCAGGAACAATATCCGCTTGGTGGGCATTAGCGAAAGTCAGGGGCAGCTCAAGATGGAGGAATTTGTTGAAACTCTGTGTAAGGGAATCTTTGGAGGGTCCAAGCTTTGCCCCCCTGTTTGTGGTAGAGAGGGCCCACCCTATAACAGCTGCTCGACCAATACCCGGGCTGGCTCCCCGGCCCATCATTGCTCGCCTCCTGAATTACAGGGATGGGGACACAATCCTTTGGTTGGCAAATTCAAAGGGGGTTGAATCTTGGCCCTCAAAGGCTGATTATCTCTTTGTATACAGAATATGTGGCCCTCTTTATCGATAACCCAGCAAATAACTTGAGCCCTGTGATGTGGTAGGTGCTGCGGTTTGGGGAATTCTCGGGTTTGAGGATCAATCACAATAAATCTGTGGTGTTCCCCCTTATGGAGGGGACAAGGAGGTTTGACAATGATTTACGCCTTGGGTGGGAGTCTTCCGGGGTCGGGTAACTGGGGCTACATGTGTCTCACAGTCGGTATAACCGGTTCTGCGACAACTACAGGAGGACAATTTGGAAGCACTAGGAGGCGGTGGCAGGATGGCGGACAATCCCGCTCATGCTACTGGCTCGCATTTCCATTGTTAAAATGATTGTGCTCCCTACATTTCTGTACCTTTTCCTCAACATTCCCCTGCTGCTATCAGGTAGATTTTTCCAGCGTCTGCGTGGGTTCATCCTTGACTTGCTGTGGGCCGGAAGGCCTGCAAGGATGGCATATAGCATGTTCATACAACCAATGGCAAGGGGGGCCTAGCTCTACCACACCATGAACGGTACTATTGGGCATCACAGGCGCACTTTCTTGGACAGTGGTATGCCACACGTTTTGTGAGGCTGCGTGTACAGGTGGAGAGAGCACTTGCCGCTCCAGACCTGCTGTGTGCAATGATTCTCAGGCTGTTCCGGATATCGCCCAATACCCTGAACATCGACAAGATTACCTGTGCGGTTTGGAAAACAATTGCAGGGAAAATTGATGTTTCTACTCTGTACTCACCTCTCCTCCCGGTACGTCATGTGCCCAGGATGGCCATAACGAGTGAGCGTGCTTACTTGCAGTGGGCAGACAAGCTTGGTATTGTCACCTTTGGGGACCTTTTTGTCGGTGGTGAGTTCCTCTCCGTTCAGCAGGCAAGGGAGCGACTCAGCGCTGGATGTTTTTCTCTATTTTCGAGTACCGCACGCGCTGAATGCTTTATTTTCCTCGTTCAGCACGCAACCCTCCGCATGGCCACTATTACAGGGAGTGATCCAATTCCAGGGGGAGGGCCTCTTGGTCTTGCGGATATACAGTAGCATTATGTCAGATATACCGTGGGAGGGGGAGGTGCCGAGGAGATGGTGGGAGAGAGCCTGGGCAAGACCATAGAAGCAAGGATTAAGCAAATGTATTGAGACAAACTCAGAAAGTATCATTACATTCCAAACTCAAGGTAATACACTTCAATTTCCTACATCAGGTCTATCACATCCCGACTAAGCTCCACAGACACTTCTCTTCCACACCTGCTGCCTGTGCCAGATGTGGCTTTGCACCGGCAGGATTTCTTCATCTGGCTTGGGAGTGTTCGTGGGTCTCCGACATTTGGGCTGGGCTACTGAAGAAAATCTCCTTAATCACTCACTGGGGAACCGTTGGAGCCAGACCCTATGATGACTCTTTTGGGATGCACAAAGGCCCAGCAACCGGGGATGAGGCATTTGGCGGGACTGCTGCTTGTGGTAGCTTGCAGGAGAGTGGCCATGGCCTGAGGAAGGGCCACCCCCCAGTGTACAAGGGTGGCTTCAGGATGTTGCATATTGTCATGATGTAGAGTCTGCTTTCATTAGAACGTTGCCACTACATGCCCACCTACCGGAGGTCTGGGGTCCATATATTCAATAATCAATTGCAACAGCGGACTGATACCGTAGGGTGTAATGGCGGCTAAATTAATGTCTCATGTATTGCTGATGTGTACAATATTATGCTGGGTGGGCGGCGGGTGGAATCGGACTGCTTGTATGTTTTTGTTTGGTTGAAAAAAACAAAAAATTAAGTATTACAAAAAAAAAAGATCACAACTAGGAAGGGAGAATTGAAAAACATAGGACAAATACAAATGTGGAACAGGGTTAAATGCAGATGCAGTTTGGGAGGAAGTGAAAGTCCAAACATGGGCATTTGTGGGGGCAGGAAGGAAGGGCATGCACCTAAAAGTAAAAGGAGGGCAAGCACAAATTCAAGTTAACCTTTCAGACAAAAACACATTTAGGAACAAAACACAGATCATAACAGACCAACACTGAGCAACATACCTCCACAGTTTAATCATCAGGACATGGCATGGCATAACATAACATAATGCATCATAACATACCAAACTTAAGAGAGCATAGCATTTAAAAATAAGTCAGGGCATAGTGAAGATAGCATAGGGTGGCAAAGCACAGCCACACTGCAGAGATATGCCATAATGTAACAAACCTATCATATTGTACCCTAGAATAACAGCACCACAGAGGTAGCATGTCCCAAATAATATATTGGAATGGGACACACACACAGGCGTGTTCCCACACACGAACACCTACACAGAAAACCCACCCATCCATTAACCCAGCCACCTACCAGCCCACCTCACCACAAACCCACCAAGCCACGCAAGCTACCTAAGACTTCTAGATTTGAGTGCTTCTCCTTTGGAGGATGAATGGCAAAGTGGCAATGCAGGTATGAAGCAGTTGACAAGGCCCATGAATAAAAGATAAGAGGACTCCACCTTGTCAGGCAGAATCCTGTGCAGTTCCCTTAGGGAGCACTACACAAGATTAGGACTACAGGTGAGAGCAATAAATCCCCTTTGGTATCAGTCTGTAACACAAAGATTTAGTTGGTAGCTGTGGCTGAGCAGTCAGACTTATCTCAAGAGGGAGATGAGCAGTACTCAGCATTTACACAATAGGCCTTCAGTACTATAGCACAAGGAAACACTGAGCAAAGCTTTGTAGTAAAAAGTAGTTATATATTTATTTTACACACTTCTAGATAAAACACATGTATCACAGTCATCAAGCAAGTTAAATTAAGTCAAAGGAAAAATATACACACTCCCAAGTTAAATTGTAGACCAAGTGAACCACAGTGAAAACTGAGCAAAACGGCACAGTGACAACTACTGTCATGATCCCTGCCTCCAAAAGGTCAGGACTTACCCAACTCCCTTGGAAGCAGACCCATAACCCAGGTTCTGAGTGCCAACCAGTCCCAATTGGGACCTTTTGGACCCTGTCCTGGCGCCAGTGGCACCAGGCTCATAAATATGCCCAGTCCCAGCGCTGGAAGCGCCTGGCTCATAATGCTTGGGTGGACTTACCTGCAGCAGACCATGCTGCTTACTTACCTGCCAGTTGAGCCTCTAATCCTCTTCTGTTTGGGACTACTTTTCCTGTTGGGTGGGGCAGGAGCCACTCCCTAGGTTCAGAACACTGGAACTCTTCTGGAAAGCAGGAACTCTTTTCTTACCTAGGCGAGGCTGTGGAAGGAGACACCTAAGCACTACAGGAGGCTATTTAAACCACACCCGATGGATGAATCTTGCTTTGCGTTATTCTGCATCCTCTGCAGCAGAACGCTCATTGTGTCTTCTGCATCTGATCCTGGGCCTAAGGGAAAAAGGCTTACCATCCTGAATCCAGTCTTCAGCAACACCTAAAAAGACAAGAAAGAACAGGTTAGCATTACGGTCTTCAGTGACAGCGCTTCTCTTACCTGGTCCATCGGCTGTCACCAACGCCTCGCGCTGCATTCCGGCATCTGAAAGACAAAGGCTTACCTACTCTTCGCGTGCTCCGGAGGTCTTCGCAATGCATTCCGGCATCTGAAAGACAAAAGCTTACCAACGCTTCGCACGCTCCGGAGGCCTTCGGCGCTGCATCCCGCATCTGAAAGACAAAGAAGGTGCGTTTAAAGACATTGGGTAACTTTATTACTCACGTGCCATTACTCCTTCCCACGCCGAACCCAGTGGGTATTCCGGCACCCTTCAGCAGCTCCGAACTTGTACCTGCAAGATAAAAGGACAGTTAGTGCGCATCGTGAAGCAGGCAACAAGCGCTTACTTACGTGCTTCCAGGCGCTTCTATTCCTCACACGGGTTCCATCCTCAACTCACTTCAGCCCGTCATCCGCCATCGCCGGAGCCCTGCAAAACAAGAGACATCATTACAAAAGACTTTTAAAGACATTTGAAATACTCGGAACTTACCGTTCGTGCAGTAAACGACGGACAGCAGTCCTCTGAGGTCAAGAGGCCTGCACCCTTATCCAGTGAAGAAACTGGTTACGGCACCCTGCCCCGAGGCAGATGGAGAGCTCGGCGTTCACTTACCTAAGGTGAGAGCGTTAACCTTTGGGGTTCTACAGGAGAAGAGAAGGGGAAGAAGAGAGAGACACCCAATAACCCCAGTTCATTAATCCCATATTTTCTATCTGCAGACATCTTACTCTTCGAGTCAGACATACAGTGCACAGAGGTCCAGCCCAAAGAGCCACCCGTGTGTTACACATCACCTTTGAAGATACGGTATTCGCCCAGTCAAGACCAGCGCCTCTGCGGGAATCAGGTGAGCGTTACAACTACACACAAGGGATTCTCTAACAATTCCTCACAAGGGAGGGAAAGCACAAGTTACATAGAATTAGGTTCTTACACACCCTAGCAACACTTCCCATAAGTTTGTGGACCGGTTTAAGCAAGTCAGTGTATCAGTATAGCAATACTTAAATGAAAACTGAGCAAAATGGCATTTCACAAGGTTTACAAATGGGAAGGAAAGGGTAGTTAAAAGAAATAGGTGCACCACACAGTTCTAGCTGAGAATCAATCTAAAGAAGGCAGATCTAACAAATGTGACCAGTCAGTAGGCCTGTGCCAAAGTCAGTTGGTACAGGGCAAGGGCCCAGGAGCAAAATGTTCTTGTAGCTGCAGTCAAGTCTTTGGTTAACGAAGTGGAAAAGGTGGATGCAGAAGTTGAAAAGACAATGTTAAGAGAGAGAGGCGGCCAACCCAACAGGTATGTAAAGGATTTAAAACACTTTTAGTGCTACCGCGAAGAAAGGGCGGCCTGGCGGAACAATGTACCTTTAAATGAAGAAGTGGCTCCTGCGGTGGCGGTTGTTCCTGGTAGTTCCTGCAGTTCGGGTGATCCAGCAGAGGAAGAGAGGCTCTCGTCGTGGAGGACGGTTTGAGTTACTGCACTACCCAGGGATGAAACCAGCCACGGTGCTGCCCTACGAATAAAAGGTACGCTCCTTTAAATCGTGGTTCAGGTGGACTGGTGCCTGGATATCCAGCCTCCGAGTACAGGGTACGGGAGATTCGACCAAGGCAGGTCCAGGAAGGCGATTGGCAAACTGGTTGGCCCCACCAGCTCAAGGGAAGAAGGCTCTTGCAGGTGAAGATCTTTTCTCGTCGTGTGGAGAAAAGTGGTGAGATGCTGCAGCAGGGCTTCACCGGTGGTTCAGTCGTTTCAGATGTCTTTGGCTTCTCTCCTCTTTGACTTCTTAGTTCCAGTGGCGACGTCTTGCTCTTCCAGTCCTCAGGACCCTGCTTTTATGCAAAAAGATCCTCATTCATACAGCCTAGCTGTCACTCACACAGTGGAGTAGTCATCTTGGCGGGAGACCCTCCAGCCTATCAGGATAGAGTGTGACATGGGTTGCTGAGGCAACCCTGTCGAGGGGTCCTACTCCCCCTCACATACAATGGACCACCCCAGATTCAGTGGCGCCGAAAGGAGGGCTTCTCGGCAGAAGCCCGCCAAAAGGACGAACAAAGGATCCCCGACCTGGGTTAGGAGTTTAGAGGAAGACACGAAAAAGAAGTTATATTAAAGTTCTGGCAATAAAAACCTACCGGAGTAAAGTTAATATTAAAATACACCTAAGGTATGTTAGAGGCTGTCAGAAAAAGTGGTAGCATCGAACAATGGGAAAATCCCATAGGGAAATATTTGCGGTCGAATATTTATGGTAGTAACCACTGCCACCAGCCAGAAACTTTTGAGAGCGGGACTGTACGGTACCCTCTCGAAAATGAACATAGGGGAAAAACTATTAACCCCTTCCAGTACCTTCATAGTAAGATGGGTTGTACTGGTTTAGTTCATAGGATTTGACTAGTAAAGTCAATGGGGACTTTACATGCCCTGGGAGACAGTAGTCAGCCCCAGGGTATGGAGTCTATGTTTGGGGGTCGCTACGACACCCCTGTGTCACTGCACTGAGGGTGCTGTGTGACACATGTGAATAAAGATGGTTCATATGGGGTTGAGAAAGATCCCATAGGCATTAAAAACAAAAATAGCCTAGTACACACATAGCAAAAATGCCTAAGAGTGGGAAAAAAAGTCTCACTCTTAGCAGGTAAAAGGAAACAAACCCTTCAAATCCAGCAAAGCTGCTGGGGAACTCTATAGGTAAGGGAAATTAGCCATAGAATGAGAATTCTCCCTAACACACCTTTCACAACTTTCCATCGTTCTACCTTGAGGATAAAAGCTATTTCCTGTCACTAAGAGGTGCCATCTCCTGGGGGCGCTTTTGCGCAACATGGCGGACTAGACTTCCTCCATCTAGCTACGCTCCAATGCCGTGTTCGCGAGGCCATATAAGCCTCCAAACACTGTGAGCAGAGGCTTTCCAGTCAGGAGCGGATGCCGGAATTGTGGGGCAATAAACAGAGACGATCCGAAGTGCCAGACGCGGCAGCAGTAGGAAGAAAATTGCACCCAAAAAAGAAGTCACCGGCACGTTATGTGAGGCGGAACGCGGTGGGGTAAGCCGACATTGAGGCAGCCACTGAGGACGAGCAGAGCAGCTCATCAGGGCCAGAGGAAGACACATGCTCCACAGGAGGGACAGTGAACAGCAAGCGGCAAACCGGCTGGAAAAGCAGCTTGGGACCCATGCAGGAGCAGGAGGAGGTGAGAGCTCCCCAGGCGGCCCCTTTATTAAAAGCCGGTGTGAAGATCGTAAGGTGGGGGCACCATGAGGCTCCCACAGAACTGGTCCCGGTGGACCTCCAGCGATACTCCAGGGGGCTGAAATGAAATGTAGAAACCCAGGAACCACAGCATGATGGGCATGGGACATAAGATCAGAGACTGGCTCCACTATTGAAACACTGGCAAAGTGGGCAGAAGCAGACCTAAAGGAGTGAGCACACTGGCTGGGCAAGGAGCACTGTGCAGTACTCCAGGGACATGTGAAATTTGCTGGCATTAGGAAGGGAGAGGCTGGCCACCTGGGCACTCACAGCAGAGGAAAGTAAAGAAGGGAGAGCTGACCCCGGACTAGGCAAACGCGACCAGGGGCTTCCCCCAAAAGGTTGGCAAATCTGTACAGTCCTACCCTCGCCAGTAGGGGGGAGAGTGTGGGGACATAGAACGGAGTAGGCGGTGCCCCACTGTCTGCACGCAGGCACAGTCACCCAGCAGGTGTGGGCCAGGGAAGTAATCACTGGAGCGGCGGAGACACAGCGATACATAAAACAAAGCAAGAGAATGGAAAAAGAGAAAGGGAAGAAAATGCCTGTCCAGGCGATGATGGATGCATTCTCAGTCCCCCCCACGGGTACCCTGGGAATCGTGGCATGTGGGACAAGGGCAGGTGTGGGGTTGCCACAGGAGTCACCCACGCCGAGCGAACTTCTCATAGATATCCAAGAATCACTGGAGGGCAAAGTGGATGCAGTGGGAGCAGAGGTGAACTTTTAAAGACACGATTTACAAAAGATATTGATGTGAGTGGGGGAGGGAGAGAACAGGATATTGGAGGTGGAGGACGCCATGCAGCCGCTCAAGGAGGATATCCAAGATCTGAAAAGCATGATAAAATATTTGGAAGAGCAGGTGAAGAATGCAGCGGGGAGGGCCTGCCGAAACAACGTAAGGATATTGGGCCTCCCGGAGAAAGTGGAAGCCCCCTCCATGGAATTGTATCTTGAGGGTTGGCTGGCAGAATGGATTGGGCTAACAGGACTGTTGTGATTCTTCTCAGTAGAGAGAGCCCACCGCATCCCAAGCAGAAGGGGGATCACAGGGGCCCACCCCAGACCGGTCATAGCCAAGCTGTTGAACTATCGCGATCGTGATGCAATATTAGAGGCGTCAAGGAAGAAAGGACCCATCATGGTGAATGGCTCCAGAGTATCGCTATACCCAGATTTCACGAGGGCTGTGCAGAAAGCCAGGCCCTCATATGAAGAAGTCAAGAGGTGGCTACAGGAGCCAGAAGTTAAGTACTCAATGCTCTTCCATGCAACCCTCAGGGTGTTGGGTCTCACAGGGGTAAGGTTTTTCCATACCCCGCAGGAGGTCTGGGAATGGGTGGATGAAGGACTGACCCGGCAGATGCAGCCATGAGAAATGGAAGGAAAAGCGCTGGGCTGATTGAGGAGGCGACCGAGGAAAGTTTGAGACTGGTAATAAAGGAACAGTGAGAAGTTGGTATATTTTGGAGTATCATGGATGTGTGAAGATGGCCGGGACATGAGTGTCATAGTCGGAGCAGAGCCAGAGATAGCAGCCAGCACACACCCCCAGGTCCCCCTCCCGCAGGTGGGGACGATCATTGTTTAGATGTTGCTTGAAGGGCGATAGATGCTTCATGTTGGGGGGAAGAGTGGGATGGGGAGAGGGATGTTGGGGTTGTTGGTAATTCTGGTTTTGTTTGTTTCAGTGTTACCAAAGGGCACCGGGGGAGCACACTCTTCAAGGAAAGGGATTTGGTATCTCACCGGTGGCCAGGGATGTGGTATGCAAGACTGGGATGACGGCTAGGGATAATACACTGAACAGGTCCTTCAGCTGCATGTCGTGGAATGTGAATGGGCTCCTGGACAAGATCAAGCGAAGTCAGGTGGCAACATTCTTGACGGCCTGCCAGGCAGACATAGTACTATTACAAGAGACCCATATGTTGGGGACAGCGTGCAGCTTCATGGGAAGGGCTAGATATTCCATGGTGGAGCATGCTGGGTTCACCGGGTCTCTAGGGGGGTGGCGATTTTGATAAAGAAATCACTACCACTGGAGGTGCAACGTATGGAGAGAGATCAGGAGGGATGACGATCCTTTTAACAAGAACCCTATGGGGAGAAACGATGTGCATCACTAATGTTTATGCCCCCCCGACGTTACAAGCGGAAACGCTAAACAGGGTACAAACCTTGCTGGCCGCCATGGGGGGGGGGAAATCACAGTGGTGTGGGGGGCAGTGGGCGCCACCGTAGAGGGGTAGGGTAAACCCCCACAGACAAGGCTTAACTCCTTCATAGAGGCTATTGGGCTGAGGGACGTATGAAGGGACACGCATCCCGGTGCAAAAGGTTTTTCCTTCTTTTCAAATGCACATTCATCCTTTTCAATGATTGATTACACATTTCTCCTAAGTACTACGGCGGGGAGGGTGACCACTGCCAAATTCCATCCAAGGGGTATTTCAGATCATACCCCGTTATTAGTAACACTACGGGTGGCAGAGTACCGGCAGAGAGGGAGTTGGAGGCTGTATGCTTATTACCTGAAAGACACAAAAATAGCAGAGGCTCTCGTGAAGGAGTCCGCAGCCTATTTCCAGAGCAACTCAGGGACCATGGAGAGCCGGGCAATGATATGGGAGAAAAGAAAAAAAAAAGAGGTTCCATCTCATGCTTAGACAGGGAGAAACATTTGGGCCCTTTTTAGCAACTGATGAATGTATAATCGCTTGAAAGAAATGGTGTCTTACACAGTATGGAATTCTTTGTTTTATGTGCTAGCTTTCTGTATACATTTGCTACCTAGTGCTTTAAGACACTGCAGAATGCTGCAAAGCCCAGGAAAGAAATAAAATAATTACAATGTCAAATGTATGCCACTTTTATGTGCTGGATACATCAATTTTGTAGTTATATTCTGTAATGTATTTGTTGCTACTCAATAAGAATCAAAGCCTGAAATATTAAAAGATGCCATGTTGCACTACAGAAACCAGTGTTCGATTTCAGATCTTCAAGCAGAAGATGGCAGCACTAACCAAATTACACCACAGATGATTCTTCCCTAAACGGTAATTAATGGGGAACATTAATGCAACAGAGAACATCAAATGGCAGACTTCAGACTAATTAATTTCTATTATAGGACAAACCATAAGCTACTTATTCAATTTTACCCAATAACAGAATTAAAGAACTTTCATTTCTTTTAGAAGATGAATCAGATTTCCTCTCAAAATGGGAAACTGCTTTCTTAATAGTGTGAAGTATTGCTCATAAAACTAAATAGATGTCAATTTGCAGTTAATTCATAAAAAGATTTCAGGGCTGAAATCTGTGTTCTTGAGAAAGGGAATATACAATGCTAACAAGACAGAAAATAGTCAAATTATCGACAGACAGGGAACACGCATTTCAAAAGCACAGACACTTACTAGCAAATTGTTTTAATTTGTTTACCCTAGAGAACCAGGGCTCTTTAGATGACCTCGCTGTCAATAGGATTTCTCAATACTTCTTCTGAGTTATTCTTCACTGGGTCTTGATACCTATCACCCAAGGCAGGAGTGAAGATCTGAAAATGCCTTACAGAATGCCAACACTATGTGGCAGCTGGTGAAATTATTCAATGAAGGGGTGTACATATTTCCCAAAAATCTGGGTGGTTCAGGTGGAGGAAGCAGGTTCTCACCGGGAGAGCACGCTTTACTTACTTACCTGCTTCTACTGCCATGATGCCAGGATTTCTGATTTCGAAGCCAGAATCAGGAAAGCTTTCCATCAAGATTGAGAGTCTGGGGCATGGAGACATTATGCATGTCGGGGACACAGAAAATGTAATGCCCCAACACTTGCAATGTGGAGGCAATAAGAGGAGGCTGCACTGGAGAGCCCCTTCTCCCTTGCAGTGAAGCAGCCACAAGGCCCAATGGGCCAAGCCTCAAAGGGAGAGTGGTATGCCAGAGTCAAGCATGGCCCTTTGGTTCTCGGGATTCCTGCAGGGAGAGGGAATTCTCCTTTGCACTGCTTACTGTCTGATTTCTATTGGTATTTTCAATCGAAAGAAACATTGCTAACTCCCTTTCTCCTCCCGCCCTCACCGCCCTTCCATCCTCTCCCCTGTCCCAACCATAACCCTTTCCTCATACCCTACTCCAAATCCCCTGGTCTTCTCCTTCCCCTCCTTCGCCACCTATATCCTTCTCCTAGGCCGGCCCAATCCCATTCCCGCTGACCAAGACTCCCTTTGTCCCTCCTGAGGCCACCACCAGTAACTTGTGTCTCCGCAATTTCCCCTCAACCATGGTCCCGGCAGTCCTGGCCAAGGTATGCCCGCGCTACCATCTGTGGTTAAATTACCCCCCAAAAGTTTCATTTTCCTCGGGCACCATGCTCCCCTTAAGTCTTGCTGAAAAAACCTCTGAATTATATCCCATCCTATAAGGAAAGGTTGGTGGTCTCCCTGGATAGAGTAAGTAACCCACTCTAGTGCAAAAAAATTCCAGATTTTCCCCACCCATTCGTGTTCAGTGGGGGGTTCCTTTTTTCCCATTCCTGGGCAACCACCAGTGCACGCGCTATCATCAGGATTACATACACCTTTCTTTGTGACTTTGCCTGTAACCCCTCCACCCCTCCCCCACCCAGTCCCAATGGCTATCTCCTGACTGCCCGTCAATCATACCCCAAAAATCACCTCCATCACTGTCTGGATCATGACCCAATATGACTGAATGTACGGACACTCCCACCAAATGTGTTTCCATGTCCCCACTTTCCCACAATCCCGCCAGTATGTTTCACAGATGGAATGGTAATACTTGTGTAGCTTCTCTGGGGTGATCTCAATCAGGTGTCCCACTGATATCTCTCATCGCTCCATGTATCATCACTTCCAAGGCTCCTCCCCCTCTTTGATGATTGCGTAGATTGCCACCACAATATGTTTATCCCCTGATTCTGTCATGATGATTTTTCATAGGGGTTAAGGTCCCTGGTGGCAGCCTTCCGAACCGCAGGGTGCAGCAGCCAGTGTCTCAACTGGAAATAACGGAATCTCTCACCCTCTCCTAACTCAAAGTCCTGCTTACACTGGTTAAAGGTTTTCAGCTCTTGGCCGCTAAACATATCCCTTAGCTTCCAGAGCCCCCCCACTCCTCTTGCCACTTGTCAGAATCTCTGCCCCTCCAACCTAGCATAAATGGAGTATTTCTAAACAAAGGGGTCAGCAGGGAGGGGAAGGTGGTCAATCCCGCCCTTCTCACGGACTCATCCCACGCTTCTCCCACTAGTGCCCCAATATCACTGCAGTACATGTTTGCTGGTCTATCTTCCCTTGGTCGCCATAGTACTTTCTCCAACGGCGGTCCCACGACTGCCCGATCCATGAATTTCCAAACCTTCCCCTGATCATCCTTAAACCAGTCTCTAATCACCTTGATCTGTGACGCAAGATAGTATGCTCTGAACTCGGGCTCCTCCAGACCCCCTTTTCTCCTCAAAGCTCTCAGAACTTGTCTCATCAACCTGGGTTTCTTGTGATTCCATATGAATGCCCCAGTGTATTTTTGCAGAGGCCAGAAGTAGGTATTTGATACCCGTATTGGCAGAGCCATAAAGTGATAGCGTAGTTTCAGTAGGATCATCATTTTCAGGACATTAATACTCCCCATCCATGATATTGTTAAGGGTCCTCATTCGGATATCTTTCAAATGTTCTCTAGTATGGGTGGATAGTTGGTGCTAAATGGTGTGTCTATACTACTAGTGATCAGCACTCCCAGGTATTTTATAGCTTCATCTGCCCATCTATACGGGAGGACATCCTTCAATTCCTGCACTTTATCTGTCAGAAACGTCAAGTTCAAAACCTCAGACTTATGGGCGTTTATTTTTAAGTCTGTTACCTCCCCAAATTGTTACAGTACCAGATCAACCTCCCCTAAAAGTCTTCTCTGGATCCATAATCTTTAACAGCAAGTCGTCCGCAAAGGCTGCAACTTTGTGTTCTTCCCCTCCGAAGGAGATTCCTTTAATTTCCCTGGTGGTCCAAATGGTGGCGAAAAGTGGCTCTAAATGAATGGCATAGAGTAACGGGGAAAGAGGGTACTTCTGTTTCGTGCCTCTCGAGAGCGGGATACTGTAGAGGAGGTCCCAAGTACAGGCCGCATTCCAACCGTCCATTTTGAAGTACCAGGAACGTTCACGCCGAAATATGTAACGTATGATAAGCAAATAAACCGGCAGAGAGCCGCAGTAGGGCTCTGTCCAGTACCCATCTGAAGGACAATGCCTATTGAATTACCGATACCAAGGAAAACATGGACAGTAAGGTACCCATTGAGAAAACCATATCAACAAATTAAACGAAATGAAGATCGTCTAATTACAGTCCCTGAAAAAGCCAAAAAGGTCTTAATGGAAGACGAATGGTGACCTCACAAGAACCCAAATTGACTCACATATAGAAGGTATGACGACCAGAGAATGACATAAAGAGACGAAACGCCATGGACAAGGGACATCGTGAACCAAAAGTGAAAGGACGATGTCAAATGTAAGAAGCTTATGCCATGAGCATGATGAAGATATTCGACCAGTTTACGCATCTACATATGCATGGAACCGCAAGAAAGCTAAGAAAATCGTGTGGCTTGCTATGCTTAGTAGAAGACAGATTGCGGCAAGCCCCACCTATACATATCTACCTCAAAAGAAGCACGTTATATACGTATAATTCCACTTTGCACAAGAAGCAGAATCAACCAAAGGTTACTAGAGGCCACACAAGGAGAGCTTCATATTTAGCAAATCGAGAATAAGCGGCAGAAACGAAACTCAGCACAGGCAAATCGTGCCAGAAAAGTCAAGGTCGCATCAGTTAAAATAGACGCACAGTAGCTACAATTAATTAAAGCAAAGAAAAGAAATCCTGCTTCAGAAAGGTCAAGATAAGAAATTGAAGGCAGGTGGTGGGTGAAACGAAAATCAAATACACAAATTACATGAAGAAGAGACAAATTCACAGTGTCTGAATCACGTGACCAGCCGAGCGAGAAGAAGTGAGACTTTCACACCTACACATGGCATGCGGCCAGGCGAAGATATGAGAACTTTCCAGACAGGAGATGCAGTCTCGAGGCCAACCACAGTGAAATAATTGACACATGGGGCCTCATTTCAAGGTGGGCAGTAAGGGATTACCGGCACTGGTAAGGCCACTGGTGCCGGTAATCCCTTACCGCCCTACTACGAGTTCCCTTTGCGGGTCCCTCTGTAACGCCTGGGTTTTGCAGGCGTTAAGGACGAGACCTGCAAAGGGACTCTAGAGCTAATAACGGTACCGCAATTTGCAGTACCGTTATTAGCGCCTTCCCCATTGCCATTGAGCCCTATGGGGGCTCAAATGGGAATGGCCCTGGTGAATGGGGAATTACCAGTCCCTCCGGCCTCGCAATGGACCGGTAATTGCTCCATTCACCAGTGCGGAGTCAGAAGGGTTTTGGAGGCAGCCATGGAGCTAATAGCTCCATGGCTACTTCCATCCTCGTAATGAAACCCATGGCTACTAAAGTGATAATTGGAGGAAGGCCGGGGGAGCTAGGAGGCACCCTGCACCTGGCCGACCATTCTGCGTGCTGCTAAGCAAAGTGGAAAAGTATGAGTGGGGTTGATGCCAACCCAATCATAGTGGACCAATTAATCTAGGGTCCTATAGTTAGTAGAACCAATGGGACGTCATACTTTTAGTGACGTCCACAGTAGCCATTTTTAAGGTAGGGCTTAGATGTCCCACCTGACAGTGTTTACCCAATCCCCTTACTCCGTTACCATATACAGTTATAGTACCTATAGTAAAGTTACCTTTCTAGAACCAATAGAATTGCATGCCAACTTTTTTTTCTCCAAATAGTATTTATTGAGCATTTTAAACAAGTTTGATAACATACATGTTGACTTCACAGTATGGATCAGCGAAAAGGTAAGAGTTATGATTCTGTGTGAAAGTAGAGAAAACAATAAGTTGAATTTGTTACGTGTATCTCACCTCCCTTCCTTTCTACCCCCCTAACCCTTCCTCCACTCAACATAATAGTCCTTACAATCAATGAACATATGACGGGATTTACTACTGCTCTGCTCTTTGTTCAAAGTGTATAGCACCTACAGTTCTCAACATGTTTACAAACTTAAGACAGTAAGTCCACAAATGGAGAAGAAGTCCTTAAAGTTCATACTTAATGTGTAGCAGATCTTACGGAGTCCCAGTATGCTCTGTAAAATTCAAGAAAAGTCAGCCATATCATGTCTATGTTTTTGCAAGATGCCTGGATAGCTGCCGTTAAACTCTCCATTTCGTAAATGGCATGTGCCTTAATCAGCCATTCCCTTTTTGTAGGGGGAGAGGCTGACTTCCATTTCACGGTGAGACATACTCTTGCAGCTAGGAGCAGGTTTCGGGGCAAATGCGTCAGGGATTCATAAGAGTCATCATTGTCGGCTTCGACCGCAAACAAGATCAACACTGGTGTGAGTACCCTGGCGATAACATCTATGGCCTGGATCCACCCAAGAACCTCTTTCCAATATGTTTGAGCCCCCCGGCATTGTCACCATTAGTGTCAGTAGTCACTCCTCTTCCTGCACCCTCTTCAGCAATCGGGGGACACTCCCGGAAACATTTTTGCTAATCTGAAGGAGGTATAGTGCCACCTAACCAGCAGGTGTGCATTATGCATCTTATATTGCACGGAGATTGATGACGACCAAACCGCCCTGTATATCGCCTTCCAAACCTCTGGTTTATTTTCTAGTCCCAGCACCATTTCCCACTTGATTTCAGACGGTGGGCACTGAAGGTGATCCCTAGTGAGTAAGGACATGTACATCCGCGAAATAAGACCCTTTGTCATCTGGGGCATAACTCAGTATTTGCTCAAAATGGGCGAGTGGGCGTTTCAGTGAATCGCCCCAACGGGCGTCGTTTAGAACGCTTCTCAGTTTGAGAAATCGCAGGGGGGAAACTTCCAAGCCCTGCATGGCTTCCTTGAAGTCAGGAAGGGATATGAAAGATCCCTTCCTCCACATCTGCCACGCTCTTACAAGTCCCGTTTCATACCAGGATTGGTAGGTGTGAACATCGTGTATGAGGTTCTGAATGGGAGGGGACCAGATGCAACTGAGGGGCAAGGGCCATGTTGTGACACCCCACATGGTTCTTGATGGATGCCACAGCGACCATAATACCTTTAGAACAGGGTACTCTTTCATTCGCTTCGTCATTGCTAATGGGGGGGGGGGTGACCCATAATCATTCCTCTTGTGTAACCGGCGAGTAGAACAAGTTATTTCTTACCTTGTAACGTTCTTTCGATGGGATGTTCCACCGACGTATTCCTTATCTTAGATATCTCTTTCCAGCTTTGCTGGCCTCTGAAATTTTTTCTCTCTAGAGGGCGCTGCGCGTCGACGTCCGCCGAGTCGATGTCCCTCGACAGCCGCCGTATCGACGTCGACGCCATCCTGCCTATAAAGGCCGCGCGCAGCGTCCGTTGCTCAGTTCCGTTTTGTAGCCCACAATAATGCTTTCTGGACTAGACTAATCACCCTGAAGGAGCGTAAACTGCAACAACAAGGGAAGTAGTACTGCGGGGATGGATGGGAGGGACGATAAGGAATACGTCGGAGGAACATCCCATCGAAAGAACGTTACAAGGTAAGAAGTAACTTGTTCTTCGAAGGGATTGTGTCCTCCGACGTATTCCTTATCTTAGATAGGCTCCCACAGCAGTATTCTGTTATTGGAAGTGGGAGTACTGACTTCATGCTTCCTCTTATTGATGAATAGAGTGCAATACTGCCCTTCCAAACCTAGTTTCCTGACTGGAGGAGGAATCCAAGTTGTAAAACCATGTAAAGGTATGGACGGACGACCATGTGGCAGCCGCACATATGTCTCGAAACGGCACTCCTCTTTTGAGGGCCGATGAAGCTGCGATACCTCTGGTCGAATGAGCCCTAAGATTTTGAGGGGGCTCTTTTCCTGCCAGTTTATAACATTCCAAAATGGCTAAAATAATCCATCTGGAAATGGTCTGCTTAGTTATCGGTAGCCCCAGCTTGTGACCTCCGTAGCCTACAAACAGCTAGTCTGCTTGTCTTATCCTAGCCAGTCTACTAATGTAAAAACTTAAAGCCCTTCTTGGGTCCAGCCTTTGTAACCTCTCTTACTCTTTCCCCGGATGGGGAGGAGGATAGAAAGATGGAAGGGTAATCTTCTGTGTGATATGAAATTCAGAAACCACCTTTGGGAGGGATTTAGGCTTCACTTGCAGAACAACTTTGTCTTTGTGAAAGATTGTATGAGGGGGTTTACAAGAAAGAGCTTGTAACTCGCTCACCCTTCTAGCAGATGTAAGTGCTACTAATAAAACAGTCTTAAGGGTAAGAAACCTTAACGAACGAGAGTGGAGAGGTTCGAAAGGTGTGCCCATCAGGAAAGTTAGGACTAAATTTAAATCCCATCGGGAACCTGGAATGGTCTTGGGGGATAAACGTTAGTTAACCCCTTTAGAAACTGTATTACCAAGGGTAACTTGAAATAGGATGGTTCTTCCGCCGTGCGCTTAAAGATGGATAGCGCTGCGAGATAGCCCTTGATGGTGCCAACTTGAAGGCCTGAATTTGCCAAGTAGAGTAGAAAGGATAACACTGTTGGTGTACCACATGAAAAGGGGTCGATATTCTCTTCTCTACACCAGCTGCAAAATCTGTTCCAACGGCAGCGGTATAAAGATTTCATCAGGGAGGTCCCAATCCTTGTACCTCAGCCTTTCAGAAGCCAAGCGTGAAGGTTGAGGGTTTTGATGTCTGGATGGAGAACCTGACCTCCCTTCTGTGAGAGCAGATTCTCTCTGAGTGGAAGTCGAATTGGAGGGCAGATGGACAAGTCTAGAAGGTCTGGGTACCACGTTCTCCTGGCCCAATCCGGGGCAATTAGGATCATGGTTTTCCGGAATCTTCTCAACCTCCTGATCATTTGAGGAATGACAGGGACTGGTGGAAACGCGTACAGGAGTGGAAACTCCCAGTCCACTATGAACGCGTCTCCCAGAGCTCGTCTCGGGGGAAATTCCCTTGAACAGAACAGATCGCACTTCCTGTTGACACTGGTGGCGAACAGATCCACCTGAGGGGTTCCCCAAAGGGCAAAGATCTCTTGAAGGACTTCCTGAGCTAGTTCCCACTCGTGGGAGACTGTGCTCTGCCTGCTCATAGCATCCGCTGTCAAGTTCTTCTCTCCGGCTAGGTGAACTGCCGATAGAGAGATTCCTTCTTGGATTGCCCAAAACCAGAGCTGCATCGCCTCTCTGCACAGTGGTAGTGATCCTACGCCTCCTCTTTTGTTGAGGTAATGCATGGCCACTGTGTTGTCCGTCATTATCAGGACATTCTTTCCTTGTACAGATGGCAGAAAAGCCTTCAGCGCAAGTCTGATGGCCCTCAGCTCTAACAGGTTGATATGTAGTCTGGACTCCGATGGAGACCAATGACCGCTGATCGTCAAGTCGTTGGCGTGGGCACCCCACCCCATAAGTGAGGCATCCGTGACTACTGTTATCTCTGGCCAAGGTTGCCAAAACTGCTCTCCTTTCAGAATGTTCTCCTGACAGGCCCACCACTGAAGGTCTCGAGCCACCCTGTCGGGAACCTGAAGAAGATCTGTCATTCTCCCTGAGAATTGTGACCACTGAGTTCTCAGTGCCCACTGGAGAGATCTCATTCTCAGGCGAGCCTCTGGCACTAGGAACATGCAGGATGTCATGAGGCCTAGCAACCTCAAAAAGTCGAAGGCTGGGAGACGTTGGGCATTTTGAAACTTGGCGACCATCTGTAGAATATCTTGAGCCCTCACCTCTGGTGGCGAGGCTTTTCCCAGGGAAGTGTCCAGGATCGCTCCGATGAACTGGAGTCTCTGCGATGGTATCATTTGTGACTTCTTTAAATTGAGGGAGAAGCCCAGTCTGTGAAGGGAGTGGCAAACATAATCTAGCTGGATCTGAGCTTGTTCCGAAGATACAGCTCTGATCAACCAATCGTCCAGGTAGGGGTAGACGTGAATCCCTTCCCTCCTTAGACTTGCAGCCACTACCGACATTAACTTGGTGAAGACCCTCGGGGCGGAGGTCAGCCCAAATGGCAGAACTCGAAATTGATAATGAGAGTTGCCAATTGCGAACCTCGGGTATTTCCTGTGTTTGAGATGGATTGGCACATGGAAATAAGCGTCCTGAAGGTCCAGAGATACCAACCAGTCCTGGAACTGAAGGGGCTGAAGGATCTGAGAGAGAGTTACCATCTTGAATTTGTCTTTCCTGAGGAATTTGTTCAATTCCCGCAAGTCCAAGATGGGTCTCAGTCCTCCGACTTTCTTTGGTATGAGAAAGTAAGGGGAGTACCAGCCCTTGTTTCTCTCCGCTACAGGTACCGGTTCTATGGCACCTTTCTCTAGCAGGTCTAACATTTCCTGCAAGAGGAGCGGATCTGGAGCTTTTTGAGAGCTGATCCCCGGTGGATGACTCTGAGGTATGCGTAGGAGAGGCAGGCAGTAACCTTGTGCAACTGTCTCCAATGCCCAAGCATCTGACGTGATAGCCTGCCATTCCGCCAGATGTTGAGTTAACCTGCCTCCTACAGGTGTCTTGTGAGGGAAGTCCTCAGAGTGGTTTAGGGGTGGCTGATGCAGATGCTGATGGTAAAGAGGCACCTGCTGTTGCTGCGGCTTTTGAATATCTACCCTGTCCACCTCGGGTAGTTCTTCTTTGTCCCCTTTGAGCCGGTCGTCCTCTACCTCTTCCGAATGCGGAGTAGAAGCAAAAAGACTTGCCTCTCGCAGAGGTTCCTGTGGGACGAAAAGGTGTCTGACGGATTGCAGCGCCTAGGGATTTTGCTGCTGCCTTTGATGTTTGCAGTTTTTCTAAACTGTCATCCGCCTTTTCCCCAAACAAAGAAGAGCCATCAAATGGCATGTTCACGAGCCTGGCTTGCACATCTGGGGCAAAACCAGACTTTCTCAACCAAGCAAATCTCCTGGTTGTTGTACTTGCCGCCATTGCTCTGCTGATACTGTCAGCCGAGTCAATGCCCGTTTGGAGGGATTCGCACATAGCATCTTTACCGTCCCTTATGATATTTAGGAACGCCTCCCTTTCTTCTCCCTCCGGAATGCAGTCAGCCGCTGTAGAAGCACACTCCCAAAGTGTATGGCTAAATCTAGCAAGGGTGCAAGTAGCATTAATAGATTTTAACGCCATGCTACATGCCGATAAGACTTTCTTAGCCATAGCATCGTATTTCTTATCGTCCCTGTCCTGTGGGACGGTAGGGTAAGCAGTCTAGATGTCAGTAGAAGATGCTGCCTGTACCACCAGACTTTCTGGGGATGGGTGTTTGGACAAAAACTCTGGGTCTGCAGAAGATACCCTGTATTTAGAAGACAGTTTTTTATTTACTGCCGGGACGACATCTGGGGTTTCCCAGTTCGTCATTATTTTTCTTTGAAGAGCTTTATGAAAAGGTACTACAGGATCCTCCTGTGGACCTTTATCAAGAATATCCGTGAGGTCATCCTGTTGGAAAGCCGGTGAAGGTGTTGACCACCCCATAAATTCTGTAATCATGGCCATTAAGGCTCTATAAGGGGTTTCAGCATGCTCCCCCGGGTCTGGCCTAGCGAACTCCACCTCTGGGGAAGTGTCTAAACCACTTGCCTCGTGTAAGGAATCATGGAGTTCCTTTAATCTGCGTTCCTCTGAGGATAACTCCTCTTGAACTGGGGTTGCAGATCCCTGCAACTCAAATGGTTCTTCTTGATCAGACAGTTCTCCCTCTTCCATAATTGAAGACATTGTTCTCAATTGGTCTGAGCTCACAAAGGGTGTGAAACCCATCTCCAAGGCAGAGGGTGCCAAACTTAATCGTAATCGGCCTCGAAAACGTTGATGTCATCGACGCCGACGTCGAAGGCTTCGAAAGTGGCGTCGAAAACAAAGGTGGAGGCCTCGAGGTCTTCGATAGAATCTGAATTCTACTCGAGGATATCGACAATCTCGACGACATCGACATCGAAGACCTGGAAATAGCCACTGGGTGCACCGCAACCGTGACTTTCCTTGGCGTCGACGCAGGTGTTGAGGATGGCGTCGAGTCGACAGACCCGTGTGTCGAAGGTCCCTTCGACAACGGCGTCGAAGACACCGACCTCGGCGTCGACGGAACCTTCGAAGAAGGATTCAAGGTCTTTCCTTTACTCGAGGGTTTGTGACGCGCTCGAGAAGCTTCCTTCGCCGGGTGCTGCGACTCACAGCGTTTTGGCCCTTCGGGTCTTTCGACCAGAGCATCGCTCTCGGCAGTCTTCGAGGGGGTCGAGGCCGCTTTCTCGAAGACGCTCATCATATTTTTTCGGAATTCCTCCCATTCAGCCCGGGAACTATGCTTCGTGGGGCAAGGGATTCTCTTAGGTGAAACAGAGGAAGAGGAGGACGAAGAAGGGGATCTTCGGCGCCTCCTTTTCGATTGCTTCGATCTCAAAGAGTGATAGGACCCGCGTTGAGACCTGGAGCGCGAATGGTGACGAGGAGACGAATGTCTCGACTTCGTCGAGGAAGAAGAAGCTTTAGAAGTCTTACCTTTTTCCAGCTTCCCCCTACGCTCCTTCAGGGCTTTAGCTGTCATGGACATACAGTCCTCACACTCCGAACAATGGTGTTCAGCTCCCAAACACCACAGACAGACCCTGTGAGGGTCCGTTAGCGACATCTTTTTTCCACAGCCTCAGCATTTTTTAAAGCCGGACCGAGGGGTCGTCGGTTCAGACGAGGAAGCCATCGAGTATGGATCCAATATCTCGAGGAAAATGGAATAGTATATCTACGAAACTGAGCAACGATATTCCGAGGCACTGAGTAAGTGCGAAAAAACGGAACTGAGCAACGGACGCTGCGCGCGGCCTTTATAGGCAGGATGACGTCGACGTCGATACGGCGGCTGTCGAGGGACATCGACTCGGCGGACGTCGACACGCAGCACCCTCTAGAGAGAAAACATTTCCGAGGCCAGCAAAGCTGGAAAGAGATATCTAAGATAAGGAATACGTCGGAGGACACAATCCCTTCGAAGATGTCATTCTCTATCGATACCCACTGCTTTTCAGGATTTTCCCACAAGTGATCTGGTAACACACGTAGCTGGGATGCTCTGTAATATTCCTCTAAGTCAGGATATCACATACCTCCTTGGTCCTTGGGCAGGATAAGTGTAGCATATGGCGTCCATGGCTTTTTCCTGGCCGATAAGTACTTTACCAAGGTGTGTTTTCTTTCTGTCAGAAATTGCTTGGAATGATGATTGGGAGAGATTGGAACAGGAAGCGGGGCAGAATATTAATTTTAATGGAGGTGAAGCAAGCTGCACAGGACAAGGGGAGCTTAGTCCGTGTCTTCTCTAATAGTAGCCCATAAGGGAATATAATTTGCTTCGAAAAGGTCGGACAGGGCAACTGTAATGTTAACTCCTAAGTATTTAACCGAATGGGGTTGTATCTGGAAACCCCAATCTGCTTGTAGCTGCCTCAGTGGTTCTAAGTTTAGTTTCAGCAGGACTGCAATGGTCTTTTGGAGATTCGCCCAGAACCCCGAAAGGGCACCGTAGCGGATCATTTCCTGGAATGGGACTGGAACGAATTCTAGTGGTTGGGTGAGGTAGAGCAAAATGTCATCAGCGAACATGGCTAATTTGTACTCCTTGCCTCCTCTGGGGATACCGTGTATCCGGGGGCTGGACCGAATCACCTGTGCGAAAGGTTCAATGACTAGGGCATATATTAGGGAGGAAAGTGGGCAGCCTTGTCTAGTACCCCGTGTTAGTGCGAAGGGTTCTGATGAGATGCCATTGATGGAAACCTTAGCCCAGGCCCCCTGGTACAATGCTGTTGCTCCCCGAGTCCATGTTATTCCCAACCCTGACCATTTTAGTACTTCTCTTAAGAAAGGCCACTCCACGCGGTCAAATGCCTTTTCAGCATCTAGTGATAGGAGGGTGGGGCTATCACCGGCTTCCTGTAGGGTAGCGATAAGGTCTAAGGTTTTCTTATGTTATTGGCCCCTTGCCTTCCCTTCACGTGCCCAACTTTGTCGGTGTGAACCTGTTGCGGGAGGACTATGGAGAGGCGGGATGCGGGGATGCTGGAGAAAATCTTTGCATCCACATTGATGAGGGAGATTGGGCGGTATGATGCGCATGTCAGAGGGTCTTTGCCTTCTTTCGGGATCACAATGATAATGGATTCAGTAAATGAGCTTGGGGCCTGCCCTGATTCCATGATAGAGTTGAAGAGTATGGTTAAAAAGGGGGAGAGGGAGTTGCAATTAGATTTGTAGAAGGCCGGTGTATAGCCGTCTTCCCCTGGTGCGGAGTATGCTTTAAGATTGGATATAGCGCTCTTTACTTCTAGGGTGGTGACAGGAGCATTTAGCATTTCTAGATGCTCACAGCTGATGGGTGGCCGCGGGAGGCGGTTAGGTATTTCTCAAAATCTGAGGGGGAGCTTTCGCCCTGCGCTGAATATAGTTCTGAATAGTATCTTGAGAAGCGGCTTACAATATCTTGTGGTGAGGTAACGGGGGTGTTATGTTCATCATCTATTTTGTATACCGCTCGGTCTGCTCTTTGCTTGCGCAGCTGGTTTGCTAGCATTTTGTAAGCCTTATCCCCTTTCTCAAAAAATGTCTGCTTAAGGTACTTCAATTGCATTAAGGCCTTACTATTCCATATATCTTTTAACTCAGCCCTTAATCCCTTAATTTGACTAATTGTTTCTTCCTCATGGTCAGGGTGGTTCCTAAGGTTGCGTTCAAGGCGGGAGATGTCCGCCCTCAGCTCCTTTTCCCTGTGCTGCCTGAGTCTTTTTCTGGCTGCTCCCTCGGCTATCAAGATACCTCTTATGGTGGCCTTTCCAGCCCCCCAACACCGTGTTCAAGGGCATCCCTCCTGTGTCATTTATTTCGAAATAGTTTACGATGGCCTCGGAGAGCAGCTCCCTGAACACTGGGTCTCGGCACAGAAAATCATTACACACCCATCTTCGATTCATCTTAGGTAAAGGCCCCAAATCTAATTCCAATTTACAGAGGTTGTGATCTGTCCAGGCCACTACTTCTATCCCAGAGCCGCATACCCCACACTCGCTTTCAGCCCCCAGTAGGAGATAATCTATCCGTGAGAAGGTTTGGTGGGGGGGGCGAAAAGAAAGTGAAGGCTTTCCCTTCTGGATGCGTCGTGCGCCATGTATCTATTAAGTGATGTTCTCTTAATTGGCTTAGGAATCTGTTCCCTTGCAGGGTGCTTGGGGGGTTGGTATCCTGCTTTACCGAATGCCAGTACAGGTCTCGGTCAGCTACTACGTTGAGATCACCCCCGCAGATTAGTGTGCCCTCTTTCCAGCCCTCGAGAAGGTCAAACAATGGTTTGAAGAAAGAGGACTGGCCTTGGTTGGGAGCGTATGCAGAGCATAGTGTGATGGTGCGTGTCCTCAACTGCCCTTTTAGCAGTACATATCTACCTGGGGTATCCTTCTGTGTTTGAGCGATCTGGAGCCCCAGGGACTTTCTGAGCAATATGTATAATTTGGATTGTGCAAATTGTCGTGCTAACATGGATCTCTTTTGTGGAGAGTTGAGGCCCTTTACGTTCAGGGACCCGAGGACTATACTATCGGACTTGGCCATATCTGCTGTAGTTTTCCATCAGTGAGCACCTTCCTCCCTTGAAGGATTGACCCGGGCTTACCCTCTCCATGTTTAGTATCCATTTAATGTGTTGGATTAGGGCCGTGCATATGTGCAGCTTCGAGCAGTGAGCAGGTTCCGTCGGATTGTAAGGCTGAGTGTCCCTTCCCTCCACCCATACCCCCCACCCCAGAGATGCTTTTGGGCGCAATCTCATCCGGGTGAATTGAGACGCCCTAGACATAGTAGGGCCACACTGGTGGAGCCCCTCTCCGGGCGTCAATCGAATCCGATAGTACTCATGCAGGAAAAGAATTGCTTGCACTAGGTGTAGTGAATTGTTTCTGCTTTTAACTCGGTGTGGTGTCTAACTTGACTTAACTTGCTCCTGCTGCCGCGTGCCCCCCTGGTAAAGAGATTAGGAGCTTAAGAGTGCACCACTGGGTTATTTCGGAGCATGAACCCCTGAAACCCATTGCCTCACGGTGTGTTAAGGCGCTTATACTTCCATTTGGTCTGCGCCCTTCCTCATCTTGGAGGCTTTGGATCCTGGTGGCGGCTGGGTCCTGAGGGTTCCCTGCGTGCGTCTGAGCCCGAGCCAGCATCGAGGCCCCGGAGGTGTCGAAGGGCTCGCTCCGAGTTTTCCACCAAGGTGATGCGAAACACGTCTCCATCGTGTTCGAATTACAGGGAAAAGGATGATCCCAGCGGTACTGGACACCTTTCTCCTGCAGCCAGACTGTTAAGGGGTGACATCCCCTTCTTTTGGCGAGGGTCAATACGGACAAGTCCTGGTACAATTTTACTCTTGATCCCCTGAATTCTATAGTGCCTTTTTCTCTTGCCCTTTGTAGAGTGTCCTTGTTAGGCAGAAACCTGTGCAGTTCCCTTAGGGACCACTGCAAAAGATTTAAGACTACAGGTGTTTGGCAGTAAACCCACTTGGTAGCAATCTGTACCACACAGATTCACTTGGTAGCTGTGGCTGAGCAGTTAGACTTCCCTCAAGAAGAGTTAGGCAGTATACAGAGCATACAAAATAGGTACAGAAATACAGTAGCACAAGCAAACACTGACCAGAGCTTGGGTGTAAAAGTATATACTTATTTATTTAACACACACTTATAAAACACACTAGCACTAAATTGGTAAGATAAGTTCAAAAACACAATCACTATTATCATATGTCCATCCCCGATTACTTGTTGGACAAGTCTTAGTTAACACCACTTATTTCCAGACAGAGTTGAGCGCTTAACGTTCGATGGCACTCCAACAAGTTAGATAAAAAGGGAGGGAAAAGCAGAATTATGGAAGCATACACACTAAACACTTTTTAAAGACCCACAGCAAGTTTAGGAAGGCACAGTCTACTGGTGAGCAAGGAATTTTGGGTACCAGGCCCACTCTCAAGGGAGCCAGGCGGAAGATGCCCAAGATCAGACAGTTACACAGAGTCTTCAAAGTTTGTGGAGGTAGTTCGAAAAAGGTTTAGTTCAGTGCAGAAGAGTTAGCTAAGGTGTCCCAGGCTAACCCAGGTTCGAGAGACGAGGATTTAATACACCCCGTTCAAACGGTTGCAAGTGAAGCCAGACGGAACATGGTACCTTAAATGGAGAGGATCCTCCTACGGAGGCAGTTGTTCCTGGCAGCGGGTGCAAGTCGCAGCGTCGTCCAGAGGAAGAGAAGATCTCGTCGTGGAGGAAGGATGAAGGGCGTTGCACTGCCAGGAAAGAAACCAGCCGGAGAGTTCTCCGGTACAAAGGTACTACCCTTTCGGTTCGCGGTAGTGGTGAAAATGTGGTATCCCGGTTGCCAGGGTGCTTGGCACAGGCAAGGCGGCCACGAGATGCTCCAGGAAGGCGAAAAGAAGGTAGACTGGTTATCCCCACCAGTCGAAGGAAGAAGACTCTCCGGGCTGGAGATCTCCTCTGTCGTTGGGAAAAGTGGTGAGACGGTTCAGCAGGGCTCCACCGGTGGTGTCGTTGTTGCAGGCCGGCTCAGCTTCTCCCTCCTCGGATTCTTAGGTCCTGTGGCGACGTTTGAAGTTCCAGTCCCCAAAGCCCTGCTTTTATGCAGCACACCCCCATTCACTCAGCCTAGCTGTCAATCAAACATGCTAAGTGGGCCAATCGCACAAGAGTGCGACTTGAGTTACCAAGGTAACTCAGTCCAGGGTGCCTAAACCCCCTCCCGCACCCCCTCTGGTACCCAAACAGAGTGGCACCACTTTTGGAGGCTTCTGTGGAGAAGCCCGCCAAAAAGTGGAACAAAGGGCTCAACTTGGGTTGGAGTCACAGAAGAGAACACAAACGCCATTTTAGAATCGAGTTCTGGCAAAAAATACCAACCGGTGAATTAATATTAAATAAATAAACCGGCGGTATGTTCGAGGCTATAAGAATTAAATAATTAAAGTTGGTAGCCTTCAACAATGGGAAAATCCCATAGAGATATATTTGCGGTCGAATATAAAAAGTAGTATCCACTGCCACCAGCCAAAACTCGATCAGGGGGGACAGAGACGTGCCCCCTCGAACAACAGACCCTCGGGCAATCGAATTGCCCCGACCAGTACGTCCACAATATGATGGTTTGTACTGGTTTCTGTTCATAATTTGGGACTAGCAAAGCCAATGGTGACTTTACATGCCCTGGGAGACAGTAGTCGGTCCCAGGGTATGGAGTCTATGTTGGGGGGTCGCTACGACACCCCTGGGTTACGGCACGGAGGGTGCTGTGTAACCCACATCAAAAAAACACGAGACCCTATGGAGTAAAAGACCCCATAGCCCATAAAACACATTGGCCCTCATTACGACCCTGGCGGAAAGTGACTGACCGGAGCGCCACAGCGTAAATAGCGTTTCCGCCATTGCACGAAGGAGCAAAGTGCGGCCCATTCCGACCCATCGGGCACGAGCACCACGCCACGGCGGAAGTGCAAAGTCTGCGATGGCGGAAATGACCCCAAAACGGCCCACACCGCCGCCGTACGGCGCCCTAGGTGCTATACCGCCACCCCTCTTAGCGGTCACCGCAGTGTGCGCCTACCGGAAAGTACGGTGACCGGAAATATATGGAAACGGAAGTAAAAACATGGGCCCGGAACGGGAAACATCCCGCCGTACACCTATAAAACCACTAAAACCACACAACCACTAAAATCACTACCCTGAAACACACCCCAACCCGTCACCCACCCTAGCGAAACCAAGAAAAATGGGAAAAGTAGCGAAGAAAGCGTGCGACCGCAAGCGGCAGGTCCACTTCTCCTGTGAGGAACTCACCGTGCTAACAGAGACCCTCCAGGAGAATGCTGCCGTCGTCTTCTCCACGCAAATGACCAGAACGGCACTTGCAAACAAGAAGACCATATGGGCTCTGGTGGCACAGCGGGTAAGTGCGGTGGGGACCGCACCCCGCACCCCACAGCAATGCCGCAAGCGATGGGACGACCTGCGGATACGCGTCCGCAGCATACTCTCTGCCAACCGCAACATTGCCACAGCCACCGGGGGAGGTCCTGAATCACCCATCAAGTTGACCCCCTGGGAAGAAATCTGTGCCTCCACCATCGGAATGGAGAGCATAGAGGGAGTCAGAGGGATGGAGAAAGGAGTGCAGACATCCGAAGATTCAGGTAGGTGGGCCAGATAAAACAATGCCAAATCCACACAGTCCATCCATGTGAAGTACCATGCGTCCACATAGTGCAACAGAAACACATGTCCAGGAGAACGTCCACACACATCGGCCTGATAGCGCACGTTAAAACCCACAATAAATACATAAATAATTAAAAACCCCTAATACACGCACTACACGTGCAGCAGGCACACCCTAACTGCAGGCTGCCAAACAACTGCACCCTCACTCCACACACAAATTAAAGCACCTCCAAGGCCCCGACCCAAATCACCCTCAGGTACCACCCCAAAGCATGTGATACAATGCCATTCCAATTCCCACAGACCCATCAATAACCCTCGCCCTCCTTTACTCCACCACAGGGTCCGATCCAAACGACGAGCTACAGGACACCCCTACCAGCACACCTGCAAAGAGGGCCAAGACCAACGGCCAGAGACCCTCCACCTCAGCTGCACGCATCAAGACACGGCAGCAGCACAAATCAGGTGGCAGCACAGAGGAGGGAACATCAACAGGCACCCCAGCAGCCAGCATGCCCACAACACCACCACCACAGGTCCCCCCAATGGATGCCACAGAAGGCACTGCCTCTGGTGGCAGCAGCACCATAGGTGACACCCCATTGATGGCAGCATGCTCGGACACAGAAAACGGGGATGTCGAAGTCAGATCCATCCATGACCTGTCCCAATCCCCCTGTCTGTCCCATCCCGTACAACATGAGGATACCACGCAGGGGCACCCACAAGACGACGACTGGCCATCCCCCACAAGCCCTGTGGCAAGGCAACATGAGGACAACAGCCCCTCTGTGACACCCCCGCAAATGGCCATGGCCCAGCGGAGGCAACAGTCCCTCGACCAGTTAATCGTACAACAGCAGCAACTGGCCACACTCCTCAAGGACCATGCCGATGAATGTGGGGGCACTAAGGCAGACATAGAAACATCAACTGAGACACTTAGGGCAGAAATGGAGAGAGGTACAGAGACGCTAAGGGCACAAATGGAGAGTAGCACCGAGAGCCTGAGAGTCCAAATGGAGAGTAGCACCGAGAGCCTGAGAGTCCAAATGGAGAGTAGCACCGAGAGCCTGAGAGTCCAAATGGAGAGAAGCACCGAGAGCCTGAGGGGGGAACTGCATGCGACGTCCAAAGACGTATGTGCCGAACTTGCCGCAGTGCGCCGTGTGCTCACTGAGCTCTCGCAAACCCTTAGGGACATGCATGGACGTGAGCAGGCAGACACATCATCCGTTGCAAGTTCCGTCCAGGGCAGCCCCCAACGTAGATCTGGAAGGAACCTGCGCTCCACAGGCAGGGGTGCCCCTGATACCCGCAGAGGGGGCTTGCAATAGCGACAGCCCACTGACAATGAGCATCTTTGGACACTGGTGTTCGGGGGGGAGGTAGGAGGGTGGAGGGGGTGTGTTGGGCTCACTTGGGTGGCGGGTCGATAGGGTGTTCAACATGACATCACATATGCCATAAAAAGTGCACGATCAACCAATGAGATGTGTGGACATTGATCTTTGTGTACTAGGCCATCATAGGCGTACAGTCCATATTGTGCATGTCCCAGACACACGCAGTGCCACGAGTCCCGTGTCCATGTATCAGCCACCAGGCGTGAGTACTAGAAGCATGCATCAATGAGATGCTGACGAATGTCACGGGCCTCCGGTGCCTCGCAGACTCCATGAGGTGCAGCCACATCCCCACCCTCATCATGACCATCATCAGGTGCTTGCAGTTCTGCGTCAGGGGGCATGGGCACATTTCTACGTACGCACATGTTGTGGAGCATGACACATGCCATGACCATCTTTGCAACCTTCTCATGGCGGTACAGGAGTGCCCCGCCAGACCTGCTGAGGCAGCGGAAACGAGTCTTCAGTAGGCCGAATGCCTGTTCAATGACTACACGGGTACGTGAGTGGGCATGGTTGTAGTCCTCCTCATGCTGGTCCCGTGGGTTCCGGACTGGTGTGAGGAGCCATCTCTTCAGTGGATATCCAGCATCACCTGTATGTGGACGAGAAACGTATGATGTGGAATGCCATTGATACGTACGCACACCCCCCCCTTCCTGCCAGGTCATTGCCAATTCACATACCCCACATAATCATGCATGTAATGAGACTCACCGAGTAGCCAGGATCTGTTCCCTGCGTGTCGCTCCATGTAGCGTGGTATTGTAGAGTTCCTCAAGACCATAGAATCATGGGTTGATCCAGGGAATCGGGCACAACAATGTGTAATGATCCTGTTGGAGTCACACACCATTTGTACATTCAGGGAATGAAATTGTTTTCGGTTGCGGTACTGGGCCTCCATGGCATGTGGGACGACCAATTCCACATGGGTGCAGTCGATGGCACCAATGCAACCCGGTATGCCGGCAAGTGCATGGAATCCCACTTTTGTGTTGGTAATTTCCTGCTCCGAGCGTGGTAGAGAGATGTAGTCGTCTGCGTGCTGCAGGAGGGCATCGAGCACTTGCAATAGTGTCCGTGAGAACAGTGGCTGAGAAATGCCATGCAACTGTCCGACTGTGTGCTGGTAGGTGCCTGTGGCCAGGAAGTGGAGTACAGACACCACCTTCAGTAGGGGTGGGATGGCGGTTGGGCTATCTATCATGCTGACAAGGTCAGCCTGTGTCATGTCCACAATGGCGGCTATGGTGTCCCGGTCCAGACGGTAGAGGGTGTGGATCTGCTCATCAGTGAGGTTGAACGGATGTGCTCGGAGGCGTGGGATTGCGGGCTGCCTGCGTGGTGGTAGTGGCTGTGCTGGTGGGCCTTGCTGGCCCTGCCTTGGCCTCCTCCTCCTCCTGCGTCTCCTCCGTGCGGCTGGTTGTAGTTGGTGTTCGTCTTCTTCTTGGAGTTGGAGCACTTGCAGTGCTATCAGGTCCCCCAGGGCCAACATCGCGAGTCCTGCCGGTAGCATTTCGGTGTGGTTGTGGGAGGAGACTGGCTGTGCAATTTATGTGTTTTCAGGCTGTATGGCCTCCACCTGTGGTGATTAATTCCACCTGTGCAAACTGCTCTCCCCTTTGGCCGAGCACGTCCCGCGCACAACGCTGCAATTCGGGGAATGGCATCTTGCTATTGCAATCATGTATTTGTACCCGATGGCCGTGTAAGATTGGTTGATATGTTCATTCTGCTGTGGTCCCATTGTTTCACATACTATCTGTGCAGTCGCGAACAGACTTGTGAAGGATCAGTGGAACGTAGTACTCGAGTAACGGTGGGCCCTCATGCATCACTGTACCGAGTTGCAACGACGGGCGGGGCGTCCCATTTGTGGGTGAAGGCAGTTGCCATTTTCACACACAGCCGCACTCGATGGAATAATTAGTGATTTCAAACGGCCACAGATGCCTTTTCGACGTGATGTTGCAAATGAGGAATTCGAAGGGCGGCGCTTTCGGTTTCCAGCTAGCGGCGAGGAGATGCCCACAGGTCTGACTGCAAATATAACGTTCTATTGTTCAATGTCCTTGAGACAGGGCCCATGGCGAGGAAGCAATGATTGATATGAATAGTTTGGGATGCGCAATAGCTACGTGGGCGATGAGGCCGGCCGTTCCCAAATACATGTTACTTCACAACACTGGAATTACGGGCTGGGGCACTGTGGATTTTGCAGGCTGCATAACGCACAGACTCAATGGATGTTTCTAATGTTATGTGAGTAATTATTCAGGCGTTTTGATCCCGGGATGAGGGAATGATGAATGGATGCATGGGCAGGTGATTTGATACAGAGTTTGCCATGTACAGGGCTTCTTGGGATCTATCCGCCTCCCCTACGCTATGTGATGCAGGGCTGCCATAGTGGGACCATCGTCTATCTGGCCTTGTTGAGCCCTCCCTGTCTCGACGCGCCCTCAGACACTTGTGTCCATGCACGTTAACATTCCCATCTGATGGATTCTGTTTTGACAGACGCATGCACAGGTACACTCGTTTGTGATGGTGTTTGCACCTCGATATAGATGGTTATGAGTCGCAAGTGGTTTTGGGGTGGTGATGATCCTTTGGAGTGGGCTAGCATGCATATGGCTGTGGATTTCGTGTGATCATTGAAGTGAGTTGTTGGAATGTAGTTCTGATGGCCATTCTGTTCTTTTTCTTTTCTTTTGGTTGACAGGTATCTCCTCCCCTTTTGCCACTGCCATCTGTATGCCACTCCTGCAGATGGGTTTTACTCCCGACACCTGCTGCTTCGTGTTAATCAGTGGAGCAGCATTACGATCTTATGGGACGATCGCCAATGGCCCACATGCCCTTACGCAGTACTGGTGGCTCGGAGCAACATTTCGGCCTTTCAGCTGGACTAGTGCCTCCCCATTGGGACGGCCCTGCGGTTCTGTGCGCTTCCATGTTGCCTTTTCGTACGTGAATGTGGCTCTGTGTACCATGGGGGAACAGGGCGACACACAAGTAGTGGCTGGTCATTTCTTGCGGATGCAGCCCACAATGGTGATTAGTGTTTTGGAGTTCATGGCCTGATGGCTGTATGGGCTTGGTGACTTTGATGTGCATAAAATTTCTATTCTGATTTGGCCCGTGTAGCGTTTTTCTTTGCAAGTGATGTGGCATATGCCTATTTGGGGGGCGATGTATTGTGAGGAGATCTGCATTGGGTTCCAGCTTCGGGGTTTAGTTGCGTGGTACTGTACTGGGCGCGTTTGCCTACTAAGCCCGTGAGGTCAGGGATGGGGGCTGCCAATATGACAGTTTGAATGTTGTCATGCTCAGGGGCGGGGGATTGGGTTTTGTGTAACAGATGCCGGTCAGCCAGGTGGACTGGTGGAATGATGTGATTCTCGGAATATTGCTGGTCACAGGTGCCTGTGTTTGCGTGCGTTTCTTGGTGGGGGACTGTGGTCATGTCCATTGGGATGGCTTCTGTATTCGTGCCATCTGTGCCCTGCAGCTCCCATTGGCCCCTCTTGTGTTTCTTTTGTTCGTTGCCATGCATGGGTGACTTGTACATTTCAATGGTTGCATTGTGACTTCATTGCACCTACGGGGAGTTGTACTTTGTGGGCAGGGAGCGGTGTACAGGCACTCAGTGGGGCCGTTTACGGTTGATTCGCGATGCCGTACTTCTCACCATGGCGGAATGGTACATTACGCCATGCCTGATGGCGTTAGGTACATGTCCGCTAGGGTCGGAATTGGCGTACCCTTGCGCCATGGTGGTGTTTGCGGTTTCGCATGGCGCGCGCGCGCGTGCTTGGTGCAGTTAGCGTTGGCGTTCACTACGGTGTCGCTAATGGCTTCGTACTTTGCGGTGACGGGTCATAGTCGCACCGAGCGCTATTCGATGGCGGTATTGCATTTCCGCCATCGTTTTCCGATTTCCGCAAGGGTCGTAATGAGGGCAATTGAAAGTTAAAGGAACACCTCAAATCATGTCTAAGAGTGGGAGCAAAAGAATCTCACTCTTAGCAGGAGAGGAAAAAATAAACCCCAAAAAATCCAGCAAAGCTGCTGGGGGACTCACTAGGTTTGGGAAATTAGCCTTACAGAGAATTCTCCCTAACAGTCCTGCCTTTGTGCGTAGTAGTGACATTTTATTAGAACTGACCGGGGCCCCCTGGGTGGACCACCTGCTCTGTGAACCCTGTCAAATTCCAGCTTGGGGGTCAGATTTATCATAGAGGGACAGAATCAGGTTGTTGACCTTACTTTAGAGACCAACCACAGTTTCCCCTCGCTCTTCCTCCAAGCCAATGATACGTATGTTGGAACGCCATTCCCGATTTTCTAAGTCGTCGAGCTTAGCTTCAATGTCCCGCTCTTTTTGCTCCAAGTCCGTGAGCCAGGCCTCATATTGCATCGTTGTGAAATCGTTCGACTGCCGATTACTTTCGACTGCTTCAAGGCGGTCTTCGACTTTGGCCATCTTCGATTGCAGGTCGGAGACAGTTTCTGTGAGACTGGATTTAATTGATCTGAGCTCGCCGAGCAGGAGCCTAATGTCTGATTTCTTGGCGCTTTCAAGATCATTTCCTGGTATGTCGGAGGAGCTCTGGACTTCATCTGGGTCCATGGCGACCCCTGTCAGTGAGAACCTGCGCAACGTTGCAAGTGTGCGTGGATCCAGGCTTCCTCCCCTGTTAGGTTGGGGGTGCGTTGTTACTGCAACGAGAGACAGGGGCACCCGGCCCGGGGGAATCCCAAAGGAAACAGCTAGCGGACCTTCCGTTTGAATAAAGAATGTTGAGGACTGGTCTGCCTATCACAGGCGCATTTTCGTTGGAGTGGCGCTGTGGTAGCTGCTGAGATGTATCACAGTGCAGGGCCCTTTTCAGCATATGCCAACTCCGTAGGGTGCTTTGGGAGTGCTTCAAAGGCTAAAAAAGAGAAGGAGCAATTGGGGTCCCTGTGTGTTTCTGCGTCTGTCAGCAGGCTATTAGTCCCCTGGCCGGTGCCAGTGGTGTGGGTTAGGCTGCACTTTTAAAGGGACCCGCTTAGGTGTTGGGCTTCTGACTTTACGGTGGAGATACGAGCTGGATTGAATGGCCCTCACTTTTACTCCGCTTCTTGCTCTAGCGCCTCGCTTCCCACCCAGACTGTCTTCAGTGTCCTCAGTTGCATGCAAGTACGTAGGCTCCAATGCGCCGCCGCAAATGGACTCCTCTTGTCCTCAGGGGCCTGGGGTGCAGCGAAGCCAAGCTTTGGCGGCACCGCAGAGTCCACGTCAGCATGCAGGTCTCCAGCGACCGGTGCCACCGGGCGGGACAAGGCACCTCTTCCTTGGGGGCCTCACAGCCTGCGAGGCCCAGTATGATGCACACTCTGCTGGGGACCATGGTGGGCTGGAGAGTTGCTGGGTGCTCCCCGCCCGCTTACCCCCGCTCTCCGACGATGGCCTCTGAATTCACCTTCTGATGGAAATGGGGTGGCGGCGGGCAGGGGGGAGGGGCACTGGGCTGCCTCCTACTGCAGGTCCTGGTGGTACTTTTTAATGCAAAAAACCAACAGGGTATGGTGAGAGGCAGCTCCGATCGCCAGCCCCACGGGGCCTACACTTGTGGTCCGGTTCCTGCAGGGCTCGCTACCCTCACTCGCTCTGGGCAGCACTCCAGGCTTCACACGCGGCCGCCTTTTTCTGCGTCCCAGCGGCCGGCCAGCCGGGGGTGGGGGAGCAGTGCTTCACTGAGGTTTCATTCAGCCTCACGCTGCGGTTGTAGGCTATGATAACGTTCTAAGGAGTGGCAAAGTTTTCCAGAGCTCTGTGATAGCTTAAACTTGTAAGAAGTGCAATTACTCCTGCATAATATTGGGCCTATTACGCACCCTGAGAGGGAGACGATGGTTTATGCCTCCTGGTCGTCTCCAATTGCATGCCAACTTTTAAGCGTTAAAAGTCAATGATGATGAGTTTTCAGTATAAATGTTATGTTTTTTAGGAAGTTCGTTGGAGTTGTGAAGCGAGAGAGAAGATAACGCATCCACTGATATTCATGAGACTCCCCGTTTTTTGTACTTGTCATTAAACGGACTCCCTTTGCCAAACCGTTGAGTTGTCATTATTGATTTGATATTGGAGTATTATTCTGCACCCCCATCCATCTCAAGGGTGCTGCTATCTTATCTTAAAGTGCTATTGGGCAAACCACACCCATTGACCAGCGACATAAAGTAACTCTAGGCCCAAATGCTTTGGCAAAAAGTGCATGCCTTAGAACAAGTAAGGGAAAAGTAATGGAGGGAGGTGGGCAAACAAAATATAGTCAGAAGTAGAATATATATATATCGGAAAGGAAATAGTGACTCAAAGAGTGACTAAGTAGCAAAAGAGGATACTGTGGAGGACACCCGAGAAGAGAGAGGATACCGGGGAGGACACGAAAGAAGAGAGGATACGCCTGATTCCTACGCTTTTAATATAAGCAGCTAGAAGAAACTTGCATCCATAGTCCTGAATAATATAGGAACAAATAGGTCACCACAGTGGTGAAAGAGGCTTGTGAAACGGATGAGTTTACACTCCATTTCGGGATAACATTAGAGGTAGAGGTCTGTGTAACCAGCTGGAGTTTGTCTAGTCTGTTAACGTCTGTCTTATGTGTTGATTGTTATGACATCATAGGATGACTTTTTTCCTTCGAGGAAATAGCATAAAAATTATGCGATTGTGGAAATAATGGGATTGGAGCTTGCAACGATTGGTGCTCGCTCATACTGTTGAAATTATTTAAGTAACGAAACACATAACAAGCGTTATATAAAGAGAAAGTGAACAGATTTACGCATGGAAGACATGACTCCATTAGTACACCTGTGCAAACAGTTGCCAAAACATGCATCTAAACTGAAAAATGACAGTGCAGAATGGGTTAAAGGAACCGCGAACAAGATGTTTATGCCATGGCCCCAGGGTGGATCGTTATCCAAGATGGTCCAACAGCACATGGCGACATACTTGCACGCTACATACACTGGAAAAAAGTTAGACAAACGCCTAGCTAGTTTAGAGCTTTGGAAGATGTATCAACATGATAAGGAGGAGGAGCCGCCATTAGACTGGATACTTAACGTATGCACAGAGGGGGGTGAGACGCCTTCAGCGCCACCCACCCCATCTGAAACGAAAACAGAGGGCAATAAGGACGAAGGGTTATATCCGCTAAGAGAACTTATAGCAGATACAGGGTATAGCAATCTGGCATTTGAGTCACCTACGCAAAGTAGTGACGAAAACCTAGACAAAAACAGAGATAGAGATATTACCTCTAAAGTTCTGAAGGACAAGGAGAGACGGGAGAACGAGAGAAAAGACCAGGCACAAGCAAGTACATCTCTCGACACGGAGAGAGAAGGCAAAAGATGGAAAGGAAGTGAGGATAGAACTGATGAGATAGCACTCACACAGAACGAATGGATGGGAGGGCAGATTTTATTGAAACTCGATGGTAAAGGCATAGATGACATGAAACAAAAAGAGAAGCTAGATGATTTACAGAGAAAAGAAGGAAAAAGAAAAAGGATTGAGAGACGAAAGAATAAAGAAAAAAGATAAGCAGAGACGACAACAGTTATATCGCGAAGAGCAAGAAAGGCAACGCGATCGCAAACAGAGAGCAGCAAATGATTAGGACAGACAGGAGCAGTGAAGGATAGAAGAAGAGCAAAGAATACGGGAAAAAAAGAATAAAGAGACGAAAGGATGAAGAAATCCAAAGGGCAAATGTACATAGAGATGCCAAGAAAGAGGAAGAAGATAGAGTCAGAGAGGAAGCGAGGAAGCGCAGAGAATTCGATGACGATGTAGAACGTAAGCAAAGACAGAGAGCACGCGATCTTGAATATCTGGAAAGGGAGGTTAAAAAACATGAGCCAGTAGTAGATTGGGAAGACATAGAAGAATTATTTCCGGAGTACGATTCAGTACCAGGCACGTCTAGGGCAAATATCAAGGATGACTTCGACACCAGACGCATCGGAGAGAGGATCAATAGAATATATGATGAAAAGGGGCTAGAACAAGTACCCCAAGGGTAGGGGAAAGACGAGCGCCTGGAGAGCACTCAGCTGTATGATGCTGAGGACGTCTCCCGAAGTAGTAGAAATAGAGAGCTGTCTCTAGATAGGTTGGAAATAAGTAAGAACAAGGAGGATGCAAGAAGTTGCACAAGTTGGGCAGAGACAATGTCAGACACCGAAAGAGAGGAGCATGAGGAAAAGGTGGAAGAGTGGAGACGCGAAAAACGATTCTCAGGAGAGAAAGGGATAAGATGGTCAGATTCTAGTGGGTCTGCACCGAGGGCATCAGAATCAGCCACACAGTCAGGCCGACACAAAGAAGTATCTCACAGTCAGAGAGGGGTGTCTCCACCACCCTATGTGAGCCGGCTGAGGACATTGCCAGGTAGGCGGCGATGCAGGAACATTACTCCTGCAATAGATAGAAGAACAATGAGAGAAGAGAGAGAGGGGTATGCATCCCAATTTCTGTTGCTCGGGAAAGGTGGAACGAGACCACAGTATATTCTATGGCCACACATGGATCGGGAAAACCTGAAAAACAAGCTTCCAATGTTGACATTGGGAGCTGGAAAATGGATACATGAGCTAGAAAAAATGACGGGAGGGAACACATTAGCTATAGGGGATATCAAAGGTCTTTTAATCACCATACTTGGTGATAGATCAGACAATGTGTGGACACAGGCAGGTTACCCTGGTGTGACCACAGTTAATACTGCACATTACGGAGCTCCATTTAATAATTGTAGAGCCACGGTATGGAAAGCATTACGATTGCTATATCCAGATACTTCCGACATGGGAGCTATAACGACACGTAACATGAAGGAGTGAGAGGACCCTTTGCTTTACATCCAGAATTTCCAAGACGCGTGGGTACTCGAGACTCGAGAATCTTGGGGGAAATCTATACCCGTGTTTTACCATTTATTATGCCGAGGGCTGCCAGAGCAGGTACAGAAACAGCTGAAGAACTTGGTAGGAATCGAGGCCAAACCGTGGTCTGAAATACAGTTGACCATAGCACATTATTGCAGGCTGCTGCAAGAAAAGAATCGCAAAAAAGAGGTTGCACGAAAGGGTGAAGAGGCAAAATTAGTGCAGAAGAAATGGTCAAAATATGCCATTGAAGGGGCAATGAGAACTAGCACAGACGGGTCAAGCATGCAACAAGTCAATAGTCCACAGCAGAATAATCAAGGCAATACTGGGTTTTACCCTAGGGGAAGAGGATTTAGGGGAAGAGGATGGCAGCATAATCAGGGAGGTTTTCAGAATAATCAAGGAGGCTTTCAAAACATGCAAAATGGCAACCAAGATATGTCAAATGGGCAAATAACCAGACCACCACCAATATGTTGGTTGTGTGGGATGACAGGGCATCTAGCACACACATGCAGAAGTCAAGGCATGGTGCAAAAGGACCAAGAAATAAGAGCAGGTATGGTAAATCCACCTGTGTTTTTACAACAGGGAGGAAATGGAGTTGCACAGAATCACACGGTGCAACAACAGACGCCACGAGCACAGCAAAGCTTGCAACCTCAGAATTTGATAAGTGTTCCACAAGGACAGTCTCAGCAGTTGCAGCTGCAACTGTCGCAGACAATAAATACAGGTCAGGCTGTGACCCCTGGAACGAGGAGTAACACTGGTGATGGGGAAGTCCATTCGCACAAGGAGGGACAAAGTTATATATGGACTAGGACAGCTCACTGCGAACCCTGATGTGTTTTATCCTATCAGTGACACCAGACCCTCACCAGGAACCCAGTGTGGATGTCGTTATAGGGGATAAAGTATATTCCTTCTTAGTTGACACGGGTGCAACACATTTGTGTATACGTGAAGGCAAGTTTTCCTTGTCCAGCGATGCTATAAATACTCAGAGTTTCACAGGAGCTACAAGTCGTGTTCTTTTTACAGACGCACTTCCAGTCTCTATAGTAGAATGTGATATGAATGTACCACTATTATATTCGCGACAAACCCCAGTAAACATCTTGGGTCGAGATCTAATGACGAAGTTGAACATGACAATCTCGTTCACAGAGGAGGGCATAGTATGTTCAACTCCAGGAATGCACTATGTGAAAGTATGCAAAATGATTACAGCATACGCAGGACAAACAGCTATGAGAGCTACCCCATTAGAGCCAGAAATATTTGTGTATGGAGCACGTGTGCTAATGGCAGGGCTGCCAGGCCTTGCTGAGAAAACCATGAGGACCACAGACAAATTTCTATTTAGGCCAAGAATACCAATGCACGAGGAAAAGGGACAAGTATTTCCCTTGATGACACACACAGCGTCAATGCAATTGAAAATGGCTTTGATTGCTGGTTGTGATGATGAAGGCGGACAATGGTGCACAGTAATCACCATTGAAGAAGGGTACAGATTGAATGACGTCACAGATGACGATCTGTTTGACGACCAAGCAGATAGGGGAGAAATAGCAGTTGAGGTAAACCTCACTTTTTGGGTGAAAATGATCAAAAGAGAAGTGCCTCAGAGAATGATGTTGGCACAGAACCGTCATGAATATTTCGAGGATGACATGGCCCAGGTGCCTGTCTCAGTTTGGACCACTGGCCCCTATGACGTAGGTTTATTGAAAGGAGTCGGAGAAGTGAAAATTAACCTGAAGCCAGGAGCAATACTACCAAAAGCACGACAATATCCCCATGTCCAGGGAGGCAGATGAAGGAATTTTTAAGAATTTCGGCTATGATGGAGCAGGGCATCTTAGTGATGTCAAAGTCGTCATGCAATACTGCTGTGTATCCTATCAAAAAATTAAAGGGAGGGTCTTGGCGTTTAATTCAGGATTTACGCCCAATAAATTATATTGTTGAGGCCGAGTTCCCTTTAGTCCCTAACCCGGCTACAATCCTATGTAATGTACCTGTTGAGGCATAATATTTAACAGTGATTGACTTGAAAAAGTCATTTTTCCCAATCCCATTGCATCGAGACACACAAGATCTGATGTCATTTACGTTCAGACAAATGGCACTGAAAAGCACGGGGCTACCTCAGGGCTACTGTGAGTCTCCTATTTTTAACAGAGTCCTAAAGATGGACCTAAGCAATATTGCAGAAGAAAGTGTTATCTTAAAATATGTGGATGACATCTTAATTTGCAGCACGACAGAGGAGAAATGCAGACATGATTCTGTTCAGCTATTGAGTATATTGGCTGAAAAAGGATATAAGGTTGACAAAGAAAAGTTACAATATTGTCAACAAGAAATGCTATACATAGGTCAGCTGATCTCACATGAGGGGTGGTTACCCCAGAAAGGGCGGTAGCCATACTGAACACAGCTAAGCCACACACGATAAAACAGATGCAGAGCTTTTTAGGTCTCTACAATTATGTCAGTACATGGGTCTTCGACTACAGCTCATAAACCAAGCCCTTGTTACAGGCCCTAAAGAAGGCACAGGTGACGAAAGAAAAGATTGAATGGTCCGAGACCATGGAGAAAGGGTTTGCTGAATTCAAGAGAGCCATTTGCATGGCACCAGTTTTAGGGATTCCCAATTATGCAGAGGAATTCTACTTGTTTTCACACATGAATGGCAGCATTAAGACGGCAGTGCTCACACAGAGAACCACATTGGGGTACAAGCCCCTGGTATAGTATAGTGGAAATTTGGACCCTGTGATGAGAGGTCATTTCCCTTGCGAACAATGTTTAGCTGCTGCAGCGTTCGCCATAGAGAAGGCTACAACCATTGTGATGGAATGCTCAATGACATTGTGCGTCGAGCACACGCTATTTACTATTCTATAGAAACCGAATGGCACATTGACATCTCAGAGAGCTTCTGCTTATGAAGGGATCATATCGAATCCATAGATTAAAGTAGTTCAGTGCAAACTAGTGAACCCAGCTATGTTCATAGCAGAGCCAGTCACTGAAGGAGAGCCGATTCATGACTGCGTCATTTATGAGGAATCCTGTGACGAAATTCCCCCGAGTGAAAAAAAATGCACTGGCAGAAGGATAAATTGTCTTCCTTGACGGTTTCTCGAGAACCGATCAAAACGATGGACAAAGATATACAGGCGCTGCTGTGATGAAGCACACAGCAAATGGAGAGTTCTGAATGCTTCTTAGTGGACGATTACCATCTCATTATTCAGCACAGGCTGCAGAATTATTGGCGTTGATACTCGCGATTGAGAATCACGCAGACCAGGAAGTAAAGGTGTACAGTGACTCCGCCTATGTGACATCAACAGTGCAGGCAGGCATAGCGTGCTCAAAAAGGAGGGGCTATCTCCGAGCGGATGGCACGCCAGTGAAACACGCAGCCTTATTGGACAGGCTCATTAAGCAACTACAGCTCCCAGTGGGCACAGTGGTCGTGAAATGTGCCCCCCACACGAAGGGGACAGATTTGATCTCGCGTGAAAATCAAGCAGCAGACACAGAAGCCAAGCGTATGGCATCCAAGAACTAGACAATCATGGATGTGGAAGTCACTAATGTAAATGAAAAAATGATTGTCACATGGAGTGAACCTGAAAGCTACAATAACATGGGACAAACACAGTTAATGGAACACCAAGGGGAGGCACCACAGGAGGAGAAAAATCTTTGGAAGCGGCAAGGGTGTTCTTTAAACCCCTCCGAAAGCTTGTGGCGACAAGACAGCACTGGTAAACCAGTATTGAACAGTTATACTGTCCAGCACACATGACAAAGGAGAATCTCACGGCAGCACTCGCTGAAGACTGGTTCATACCGAACATAGCAGAGCATGTTGCATTTTTTATGGAGAACTGTATAATTTGCCAACAGTTCACGACTGGGCACACACTAAAGGTAATTAGAGGAGTCATCCCAGGCCCAATGGACCTTTTCAGCACTTGCATGTCAATTACGTTGATATGATTCAAGTATGTAATGGGTACAGGTACCTAATTGTTGTGGTGTGTCCAATCTCTAGATGGATAGAAGCAGGTCCATGTACACACCCAGACTCTACCTGTGTGGTCAAATTTCTAGTGAGAGAGGTATTTCCCAGGTGGGGAGTATGTGAAGCCATGAGATCAGATAATGGGACTCACTTTGTCAATTAAGTTTTTGAACAGATTAGCTTGTTGCTTGGTATAAAGCACATGTTCTCATCGGCGTATCACCCACAAGGTAACAGAAATATGTGAGAAGCTCAACGGCTTATTAAAGGAAAGGATAGCCAAGTTGAATCTTACTCTAAGAAAGGGATGGCTACACTGCCTTCCTTTGGCACTGTATGCACTCAGAAACCAGCCTGGTTCAGACCATCATCTTACGTCGCACAAAATAGCAACAGGGAGGAGGATGCACACTCCCCTGACACCATGAGACAGAGCTAGATGTGATGCCCAGCCGACAAGAGAAATCTTAGGGTCTGAAATGCAAAATTACTTGAATTGCATGACATTTTGCCTTACTGTAATTTCAGGCCAGCTGCAGCAATGACAAAAAGGGTGCAGGGTAGCACGGAACACAGAAGGAGATACTACTGCAGGCATAGCTCAGAGCCTACGTATTCCATCAATCTTCCCTCAAGACAATGCCCTGGTGAGGAACCACACGAGGAAAAAGTGGGACTAGCCAAGGTTTAACGGTCCCTATACAGTGGAAGACTGCACTCCCTCTGCAGTGAAGCTAAAAGGAAGAAGAGCCTAGATCTTTTTGGGTGAAATCAAAACATACATCGGAGAAGGCCCCCTGCCTGCACCCCACCACATGGAGACTAAGGACGACGGGAAAGAACCACATCACATGCAGACGAGATCCATGACGAGGAAGAAGGACGCATGACCAGCGGCAAAGCAAAGACAAAGAACTTTTGTGCAAAGTTATGGCTTCTTTTGAGACATTCCTCTGAGCAAAAGGAGATTAAGGACAAACAAAAAAACGGATGCTCTGTGCATCCTAGTTGCAGGGTGAAGAAGAAAAGTACACTTATAAGCCACAACATAGTCTGATGACTCTGAACTTGGGACTGAGGCACACTGAAGGCTTGACTTGAAAAGAATATGCCAAAATTTGATCGAGACACATAAATTGGAAGAAAATACAATACCCAGACTCTTTCAACACAGAGACTTTGTTCGAAATCACTTATGGTGTCCCACAGTAGTGACATCACCAAGGACGTGTTAACATATTTCGATCTAGTGCTGAGATTGTACCCGTCACTGGTGGGGAGGCTCACCAGTATCACTGACTTTCTTCAAGATCCTGAAAATGAAGACTATAAGGAGGCTGCTTACTGTAATTGCCGAGCAGTTACTCCTGCTTCCGGAATACAGCGAGGAAAAACCAAATGTCCCAAGCGGAGGAAGAAGCGCATAGGCTTATCAACGTACTGTTCTTTCATTTAATTGAAGACTGTCCGCATCTTGTCGGAAGAACTACAGACATTTTGACATTTCTTCGAGATCCAGTAAATACAAAACGTTTAAGCATAATCCTGAATAGAATAGTTATCCAAGTTGCTCTTTACGCACACCGAAATTGCAGAAACTGTTCGCAGAGAGTGAGGGCCAGACAGTCCAAACTTCAGCAAAGGCAGGACAAATGTCCCTGTCGCCAGAAGATAGCAGATTGGCAATTAACGCCTTTTTCGCCTAATCGAGGATTTTCCAGAATTTGTGGGGAGACCTGTCGGTGTTGACGTCCTCACATTCATCAGAGACCCAGCTAATTCTACACAGATGAGCATGCTCTTACATGGTATCGTGATGCAAGTGGGACTTTCTAACCACCAGCAGAACTATCTGAGAAGATTTTAAACTTTCCACTGAGGGACAGATCGAAAGGGTATCACCAGAAACTTCACTTGAGCATACTGAGAAAATGACATGTCTTCAGGAATGAAGCAAATCAGAGGCACCGATTGGGAACTCATATTTTGAACATGCACAATAAAGGGACTTGCTGAATGTTAGGCAGAATCCTGTGCAGTTCCCTTGGGGAACACTGCAAAAAGATTAACACTACAGGAGTAAGCAGTAAACCCAATTGGTAGCAGTCTGCACCACCCAGATTTACCTGGTAGCTGTGGCTGAGCAGTCAGACTTCTCTCAAGAAGAGTAGGACAGTATGCAGAGTATACACAATAGGGCCAAAACACAGCAGAGCAAACAAACACTGACCAGAACTTTGTATAAAAAGTATATAATTATTTATTTAAAACACACTTTATGGCATATATTAGCACTCTCAGTCAAAAGCAAGTTAAAACACAGTCAGGTAAAGTATACACACCTCCCTTAATAGTTATCAGACAAGTCAGGGTTAAAACACTACTATTTGATAGAACAGATGTGAGCGCTTAACCAAGATGGCACTCTGATAATGTAGTTAAAGGGAGAGAAAAAGGCAGAGCATAAGAATAAAACAGTTCCCAACACTTTAAAGAGTTCAGAGCAAGGGGATAAAGGCAAGTTATACTGTAGAGCCAAAGTTCATAGGCCAGGCCCACTTTAAATGGAGCAAAGCTAAATGTGCCCAGGATCACACGGTTTAAAGTGCACTGAAAGTCTTTGCAGAGTGTTCAAAAGAGGTTGGAGTGATTCAAAAGATATAGTTAGAAGGCCTGGAGCAAACCCAGTTTAGAAGCCAAGGATTTAAGGGTCACCTTTAGCAATCTGTAGAAAAGGAGGCCAGACAGGACACAGTACCGTAACGAGAAAGGAAGCTCCAGCGGGGGCAGTTGTTCCTGGCAGTGGTTGAAGTTCGTGGTTCCGACCAGGGGAAGAGAAGATCTCGTTGAGGAGGAAACGGGGAGTTGTTGCACTGCACAGGGATGAAACCAGCCGCAGAGTTCCCGATTAAAAGGTGCAGTCCTTTTATTCGCGGTCAAAAGTGGGGAGCTTGGCTATCCGGCCGCCGGGGTGCTTGGCACGGGCCATTCGACCAAGAGACATCTTTAGAAGGCGAAAAGGGCGAACTGGTTGATCCCACCAGCTCAGGGGAAGAAGACTCGTCCAGTAGAAGATCTTCTCTTGTCGTCGGGAAAGTGGTGAGGTGGTTGCAGCAGGGGTTCACTGGTGGTGTTGTCGTTGCAGATGGCTCAGCTTCTTCCCTCTTCGGATTCTTAGGTCCTGTGGCGACTTCTGAAGTTCCAGTCCCAAAGGCCCTGCTTTTATGCAGAAAAACCCCTATTCATCAGCCTCGCTGTCAATCACACATGCTAAGTGGTGAGCCGGGCGGCTCACCACTGGGCCAATCAGAGTAGAGTGCGACTTGGGTTGCTAAGGCAACGCAGTCCAGGGTGCCAATTCCCCCCTCCACCCTTCCTGTGGAACCCAGACAGAGTGGCACCATTTGCAGGGCTTCTGTCGAGAAGCCCGCCAAAAAGTGGAACAAAGGGCTCTACCTTGGTCAGAGTTACAGAGACTGACACAAACGCCTTTTTAGAAAAGAGTTCTGTCAAAAAGACCCAACCGTTAATTTAATATTAAATAAATAAACCGGCGGTATCTTTAACATTGCACCAAAAAGTGGTGCGTTTAAAATCAATAGGAAAATCCCATAGAGAATATTCCGGTGGAATATTTCACGTGGTAACCACTGCCACCAGCCAGAAACTCGACAAAGGGGGACTGGACAGTGCCCCCTTGAAAACAGACCCAGGGGCAATATAATTAACCCCTTCCAGTACTTCCACAATATGATGGTTTGTACTGGTTCTATTCACAATTTGGGACTAGTAAAGTCAATGGTGACTTTACATGCCCTGGGAGACAGTAGTCAGTCCCAGAGTATGGAGTCTATGTTTGGGGGTCACTGTGACACCCCTGTGTTACTGCACTGAGGGTGCTGTGTAACACACACATAAAAAATAGATGATACCCTATGGAGTAGAAATAAAACCCCATAGCCCATAAGCACACAAAGAGTCAAAGACACTCAAATCATGCCTAAGAGTGGGAGGAAAAGAGTCTCACTCTTAGCAGGAGAAAAAAACAAACCCCAAAAATCCAGCAAAGTTGCTGGGGTACTCACTAGGTTTGGGAAATTAGCCTTATAAGAGAATTCTCCCTAACACTGAATTATGTCTCATACGTAGAAAAATAAACTGTATCCAGAGACAATAAACAATCAATTTTTCAGGAAAAGAGGGACAATTGTTTTAGCACCTGCAACTCACAAGCAGAACCAGCAGAATCCCGAAATAATATTGTCTATGGGTGTATTAAAAGTTAGTACCTTTCAACGGATGATCGAAATGGGGATTCAAAGCAGCAACTTCTTCCTCCCTCAGGAGGAGAGACGTTCGTACTTTTCTGGAAGTAAATGCTGTAGATTGACCTATAGGGGTATTATGTACTTCTGTATTATATTCATCATTGTTTTACTGTCACTGACGATTAGAACTGTGTTTTCTATTGGTGCACAAAGCGTTCCAATTCCAGTGCCCCCACCTAATGATGCAAGCATGAAGCCTACAAAGGGATCCAGACCTTACATAGTCATTCCAGTCTCTAGGAAGTGTGATGGTGGAATGAATGAACTTGAGATGGATGTGATCAGCAATAATACACACATACTTATGGTAACAAGCAAATTGAAAAGCCGAAGACAGGGTCGGCAGAGTTTGAATGTAAAAAGGTTACTGACAAGCACACGCATGCAAACACTTAATGCACACACGCCAGGCCTAATGTCAATAACTACAGAACCACAGGTCAAAGAAGAGGGGAAGGTTGGAATACCAACAATGAGAAGCTCCACAAGTAGCGAAGTTAAGAGTCACATGAAGGAAGCTGAACCTCTAAAGAGACAAGAGGAGTTGGAGAATAAACCAACAGAGACAACATTGACAGGCACACATGATCCAAGTAAGGGGACAAGTATATGTTCTACAATACAGCCATATACTGGACCAACGACAGAGTGGTTATGGACATTTATCACCAAAAGAAAAAGAATGCAAGAGGAGAAGGAAAGAATTGCCTGACTTTCCTCCACTCGACAGGCACAGATGACAGTACCTGCATCATGGATCAGGATACCTGAAAATACTCCAGCAAGAAGGAGCCATACGGATACATTCAAGGATGTAGTTGTAGCAAACTACATGAAAACCTTCAGAATCAAGAGAAGCATACAAGGGGATGACAGTGAACTAAACGATTACCTGAACAGCACAGCACATTTGGGAAACAACATCTGGTACCAACACATGAAAGAAGTTGGAAGACGGAGTTCAGAGGGGAAATGCTTTGTTTGTGCACTCCTACCTTACAGCCTGGGGAAGTGAAAGATCTTCGTAGCTGTAGAAATTGATGTCCAGACAGCACACTGTCTGTCGCACGTGGCAATGTGCAAGACCAGATGCCAGTTCATGGGTAGTGATGCCTCACTGAAATGGACAACTGAAGCAACTGATTCAAATGAAGATGATTATGTCCAGAACATAAAGACAAGAAACAATGGAAAGATGAAACACATTGTGATCAGATATGAGAAGTCTGGTGTTAAAGGAGCAGAAATCGGAAGAGAAGCGATCCAGAAGCTAAATGTCCAAGGAAAAACTCCAGAAGAGGCTTGAAGTTGGAAGAACAGAGGCCAAATGCAGATTTGGGGAACAGTGCTTTTACCAAACAAATGGGAGAAAGGAGTAGTGATTTGCCGAGCATGGATGGTCATTGGAGCCTGCAAAGAAGCAATTGAAAACGCACAAAGGATATACAAGCCATTGTGGCCAAGGCGGCTTGCAAAGCTGCTGACATGGGTCGAAGATAGAGGAGGACCCCTGTAGATATTACCACTGGAAAGCTCAAAATTGTACTTCAGAAATAATGGCACAAGGAAGATGGAAGAGAATCAGAACTGTGGACGAATCTTTGATGCTCCAGGAATGGTGCATGAAACTGCAGTAATTATGGACCATTACTGGTCATGTGGATCCAAAGTGCACAATAGTGACTGTCCACGTTCTAGCATTGGTGATTCTGAAAAGTGACCTGAATATTGACAGTTTCCCGAAAGCAGATGCTCACCTGCGAAAGAAGAGATCTGTGGAACTGATAAACCGAATAAGGAGAGAGAACTACTTTTCTGCCAAATCAGAAGAAGCTTTTCATGCAATCCTGTAGGAACACAGGCTGTTCAGCCTCACCTCATCAGTGTTCACGACAATCTTCATGGCAAGAATTCAGGTTGGAGCTAATACTAAATGGTTGCAGATAACCAGATGGGAGTTGCTGCAGACCATCAAAACAACAATAAAGGGATTCAACGCAATTAAAGAAGAGTTAAGGGCAATCGGACTGATGACTCTCCAGAACAGATATGTACTTGACATGATCACAGCTATGGATGGAGGTGTTTGTGCAAAAATTGGAGAATCATGTTGCACATTTATACTATCTCATGATGAAGAAAATTGAACTTTAACAAAAGCCATAGGTATGCTGACAAAACTATACAATCAAATGATCGATGAAACTGACGAAGTGGACGATGACAGCTGGTTTGGATCACTATTTTCATAGGTTCCACAATGGATAGCAGTTGCATTCAAGTTTCTAGGAGCCCTGCTAGTGATGATATTGCTTGGATTTTGTGTTATCAAGATAATAATCACTCAGTGTCAGAAAACTGCAAATAAAAAGCCATAAGGATGAAAATCATGATTGATGTCGAGTCAGGATGGAAGCCCAAAGACATAACTGACGAAGAAATAACTTTGTGAAGGCCAGCATTCATGCACCAGAAGGAACTAAGTTTCTATATCCCAGGAAACATAGAAATTATGTGGGAAGATGGATTTACTGCAGCCCAAATGGACAGCGTCAACTAATGACATGGAACAAGGACGAACACGTGAGAACAGCAGGAAGTTTAAAAGGAGTCATAAAGATATGGACTCCAAAGAGACATTTCTTCAGACCATCATGTATAGACCCAGAAGATGAAGAAAGAATGGACCCAAGCGATGAAGTGAAGGTGAATACAGTGGAACCAAAGAAGATGGATCCAAAGGAAAAGATGAAAGTGGTCAATGAATCGCCCAGAGGGGGGAGTGTAGAGGAGGTCCCAAGTACAGCCCGCACTCCAACCGTCCATTTTTAAGTACCAGGAACGTTCACGGCAAAATATGTACCGTATGATGAGCAAATAAACCAGTAGAAGGCCGCAGTGGGGCTCTTTCCAGTACCCAACAGAAGGACAATGCCTATTGAAGTACCGATACAAAGGAAAAAATTGACAGTAAGGTACCCATTGAGAAAACCATATCAACAAATGAAACTAAATGAAGATCGTCTAAGTAAAGTCCCTGAAGAAGCCAAAAAGGTCTTAATGGAAGACGAATGGTGACCTCACAAGAACCCTCATTGACTCGCATATAGAAGGTATGACGACCAGAGAATGACATAAAGAGACAAAACGCCAGGGACAAGGGACATTGTGAAACTAAAGTGAAAGGGCGATGTCAAATGTAAGAAGCTTATGCCATGAGCACGATGAAGATATTCGACCAGTTTACGCATGTACATATGCTTAGAACCGCAAGAAAGCTAAGAAAATCGTGCAGCTTGCTATGCTCAGTAGAAGAACAATGATTACAATTGAATAGGTTCAAGAGAAATAGGTGCTATCAGAATACTCCTGTTTTTTTGTCACCCTCTGCATCAAAGAAGAATAAATATTTCCAAAATTCTGTTGTAGGATCAAACTTATTTTTTATCTAAAGTTAGTACAGTTCAAAATAAAATGGACGTTTCAGAGTTAGCAACAAGAGAAAGAAGGGAGGTCATTCACCTAAAGTACAGAAAATATTTACATCACACGGAGTCAAAGGTTTTTCGGTAGGACAACCATTTTGTGTGTGCAAGACAAAATCAAATTCAAATTTCATTTGTCAAGGAATTTGCATGAAAATGGCAAACATATAAACAATTGGACATTTACAACATCAATTGAAAATTTTGACAGAAACAAGTCATTTTCATTGTGTACAGCAGCATGGATGTACTGGAGTTGGGGATAGTGCGTCTACACCACAGTGTTTCAGCCGTTTCTAGGTGGGCTTAGTATGCCACATCTGGTATACGGCCTTCATCAGGACGGGGGTCTGTACTGTATGAGGTTTGTGCTATGGGTGTATTAATTCCAAAGGTTCTGCCTAGTAAAGAAAAGAAAAACTAGGCTTGTTTACAAGTGAAACTTCACCTCCAGCTGAGAGGATCAGACAGAGATTAGCCCTTGTGGCTTATACAACTTCCAATAACAGAACCTTTGGAATTAATACACCCATAGCACAAACCACATACAGTACAGACCCCCGTCCTGATGAAGGCCGTATACCAGATGTGGCATACTAAGCCGTCAATGATGACGAGTTTTCAATATAAATGTTGTGTTTTTTATGAAGTTCGTTGGAGTTGTGAAGCGAGAGAGAAGCTCACGCATCCGCTGATATTCAGGAGACTCCCTGTTTTTTGTACTTGTCATTAAACAGACTCCCTTTGCCAAACCGTTGAGTTGAAATTTTTGATTTGGTGTTGCAGTATTAATCTGCACCCCCATCCATCTCACGGGTGCTGCTATCTTATCTTAAAGTACTATTGGACAAACCCCAGCTCTATGGGCCGGTTGGGGGTCCCGTGTACAAAACACTCGGAGAGTTGCGATTGATTGCCAGGCGTAGCGATAGTTGGCTTTTATCATTGAAAGGAATTTAGCCTCAAATCCCATCTTCTCCATGGTGTAGAAGAGGAATTGCCATTCAACTCTATCAAATGCCTTTTCGGCTTCTAAGACTAAAATAAGGGCCGGTATCCCAGATTTGTTAACCTTTTCAATGAGGAGGTTAACCCTTTGAGTGTTGTCACAAGTCTGTCTGCCTTTAATTAAACCAGACTGGTCCAGGTCGATAAGCCTTGGGAGGAACTGCTCTAAGCGATTCTCCAGGACTTTCGTGTATAGTTTTGCATCAATATTAATGAGCGTGATCAGTCTATAGTACTAACCCTGGCTTTGGCAACAACACAACCTTGGCTTCTTTCGTCGGTGTAATTCCTCCCGTTCCCATGAAGGAGTTAAAGAGCGGGACAAGGCATGGAATAAGAATTTCCCTGTAGGTTTTGTAGAAATCTGCCGAGTATCCATCAGGGCCCAGCGCTTTTCCCATTGGCAGGGTTGCTATAGCTGCCCGTACTTCCTCGGGTGTGATGTTGTCCTCCAGCTCCTCCCATTCCAGCCTAGTGATTGTAGGTAATGGGCACTCTATAAGGTATTCTTTCTGGGCTTGTTCTGTCGGGGAGTCTGTTTTATACAAAGAGGAATAGCATTTTGTGAACGCCTGCATAATGTCTGGCAGAATTGAGCTTTCCATGCCCCCGTCTGGACTAATTTTAAGGTATAGTTCCTGATATTTCTTTATCCCTTAACATCCTCGCCAACAGGCCTTGTTAGGTATGATGTAATATCTCTGTTTGAGGTAAGTCAGCAAGCGCTCGGCTGCTTTCGTTTGTAGAACATCCAATTGGCCCCTGATCAGCCAATATTTCCTCCTAGTCGCACCGCCAGCTCCGTCCGCCATTCGGGCCATTACTTGTTTCAACTTAGACTCTAATTTCATTTCCAACAGCCTTCTTTGTCTATCCCTTTGAGTTTTCAAAGCTATACGTGTCACCCTCAAGGTGGCTTAGTATGCGTCCCACACCATTTGATGGTTTGTCCCTCCTAAGTTCTCCTGGAAATACCCCAAGATTGTGTCCCTCACCTCTCCCCTTAGGATCTCATCTTTAAGGATGTGAGCTGATGTAACGCCATCTCCACAGCCAAGGGAGAGACGTACCCCATTTCTAGGGACAGTATAATGGGAGCATAGTCAGCAAGGTTCATCTCTGACACCTTTCCCGGTAAGGACCTCGACACCCAGGCGTAATCTATCCTCGAGAAAGTTCTGTGCACGTGGGAGTAAAAAGTGTGCCCTTTTGTGTTCCCTCGCATTTCCCTCCACCCATCCACCTGCGGCAGAACTGCAATTTTTCTTTAAACTCCGCCGAGGGTTTGCCCTGGTTATGAAAGACCCTCGCTCTCCTGTCTTCACAAGGATCCCACACCATAGTGAAGTCTGCTACTAATATTATGCTGCCTCTCGCAAAGACATCCAGTTTATTTAGTGTTGCCCTTAGGAACCTGTCCTGCCTCACATTGGGGGCATAAATAGCTGCCAGCATATATGTTTCTACTCCCCCTTACTGACCATCTGATTCTCTGTCGGTGGCAGTGACTTGAAAATGCAGGGTATCCCCTAAAGCTATCAACACCCCCTCCCCCCATCTTTCCTGCAGCATTAGATTGGTAAATTTGATGGTAACCCCTTAGTCTCACTTTATGTTTGCCCTGCTTTTGGATGTTTGTTTCCTGAAGGGCTACTAATCCCGGATGTGTCCCTTGGAGTTCTCCTGTGGTACACAGCCTTCGATTGGGACCACCCCCCACCTCCTGTTACTGCCACCCTCACCCTTTTCACCCCTCACTGGGCTGGCTCCACCAGCCTCTAGCCCCCCTCGACCAGCCATCTCGGGAGTTGAGTCTTTGGCACCAGCCCAGCATATTCCTGTGCGGGTCCCCCTCGACCCATGAGAGTCTGTAAGATAGCCTATTACCCTTTACCCACCCCCGTTACCGCCTTTCAGACCACCACCCCCAGGCAGTCATAATCAAGATCCATTTGCCCCATGGTCATATAGTCATCTATTCAGTGAGCTTGAGCTTGTCTCTCCCACGGAGCTCACTATCCCTCCCGATTCTCCTTTGGGGGGCCCGGCTGGGCCACTCAGTGCTCGTTTTTCCTTGTAGTTCTTCAATGTCTACTGTAAGGAACTCATGGTGGCAACAGTAAAGACAGACACAACTGATCACAGTTTAAGGGTGTTCATTGAACTTTATAATGGGTGGGATAAACACCTGATCTAAATCTAAATCTAAGATCGGAGCAAGCTACAACCATCAAATAATATTAAAGCAGTCCTGGTGGCGTCTTGTCAAATAAAAAGGGCCTATACTAAAAAAAAAAAAAAAACTATTGGCAATCCTTATTACTAGTTACAAAAATAGTGTGGGATAATGTTTACCAGAAAAGAAAGAAGTGTTCACAAAATGATAAATCAGGATGATATGGCTGGGTCTCCCTTCCCCACGTTTAAGGCACAGGACAAGGCAGGATTCTCAAGCACAGCACACTCCTGGGCCGTGACAGCACAAGGTTCACAGTTCAGTTCACAATATCAAAACCCCTTCAGAGGCTAAGTCTCTTTCCTTTAAAAGTCTCTTGCCTTAGAAGGTTTGCTGATTTAAAGTAACAAACAAACAAAAGTTCTCTCTGTGTTCTTGTACCTTCAGCAATTGTTCATCACTCCAATTTCACAATGACAAACAAACAAAAGTTCTCTCTGTATTGTTGCACTTTGGGTGATTGTTCATCACCCTTAGGATCTCCCTCCACCGGGCTCGGATCCTCCTTGCAAAAACAGACCTCCCTCCGCCGGGTTCACTACGGCCTCTCAGATATCGCTCGTAATCTTTAGGAGCCTTAATGTCTGTTTAAACAAACTACAAGTTGACACCTTCATTGATGCACTCTTCTCTGGTGTATTATTCTTCACCCCTTTTCGTATAATGGACAACAAATAAAAAAAGGTTCTTTGGGCGATTGCTTTTCGTCCCTGGGATCTGCCTCTGCCGGGCTTGGATCCTTCTTGTATAAACCGACTCCTGGGATCTCCCTCTATCGGGCTCAGACCCTTCTTGTACAAATGGGCCTCCCTTCTGTCGGGTTCACTACAGCTCTTCAACAAAATTTGTGTGTTCCTAATACAGTTAATGTATAGCTCAGCTTGATCAGAAAGCGGGGTTGCCTTCTCTTTAGCTTTCTTTCAGCATCACTCTGGCGGGTTCACACTTGCCATTTATCACAGTTCACAATTGTAGTGGAAAGCGGGGTTCACTTCCCCTAGCTTTCCTTTGGGAACGTGTCAGAGACTTTCATTTGTACAAGGGATTTGACGTGACCCTTGTAGGACCACTCTGACACCTCATGCTACCCTTTCCGAGGGCATTCTGGTTGCTGTAGTTTTAAAAACAGGTCCCGGCCAGAGTCTTTCAAATGAGCGCCCACGTGGCACCAGACCCCTCTGCGACTGGGCCTCAACTGGGCTTTCTTTAAAGTTCAAACATACACACAGTTCCTTCTTCCGTTCCGTACTCGCAACCTTAGGTTTAACACAGTTCGGTTTGATATCAGCTCCCTCCGACTCGCTGGCTGTGCTGAATCATTGGCTTCTTTATTCTCTGGAGTCAAGGATAGTACCACGGTAGCCAGCTTGCCTCTCCGCCTGTGTTATCAATGCGGGAGGTCCCTGTGTACAATTGACATCTGCTGCTCCACACGCCAGCTGTAACTCTTGGTCTTCCGATTTCCCTTCTGGAGGTTTTGCGGGTCTGAGTTGAAAAGGGCAATTCCCCCTTAGTCGTCCTTCCAGGTCTCACTGCTTTTCTTCTCCCGTTGTACTGCTTGTTTGGTGTAGCTGTCTCCTCGTGCGTTTGGCCTTGCTTGAAGTGTGGTTATGTGCTCCGCCTTTTATCTTGGTGGGGAAGGTAAAGGGCCTGCAGGTGATGCATGGCCATTGTCAATTGCCTGACTCTGCCTGACCCGAGTGTTGGGACATGTCAGGTAAAGGGCTCTGGTGTTAGTCTGTTGTCTCTTACCATGTAAGAAAGTTTTTGTGTGGGAAAAGGGGGGTGGTTAGAGCTTCTAAACACCCTACAAGGTAGGATAGGGAAAAGTTGTTACATGGAAGGGGATAACGTGTCTCAACCCTCGGTCTACCACTTCCACTCCCTGAAGAAACCTCGCACAGGTGATCCTCCCCCACTGGTCCACCCCCAGGAACTGGATCCAATAGCGAAGACCGTGCCCTGGCCACCTGGAAAACAGATCTCTGGGGACCAGCGGGTGAGACACCTTTGGGTTTCTCACAGTATTTAGTCCATTCCCATATCTTCCTCTTGACCGGTTCTTTAGTCGGCTTTTGGGTCCACCCGTGGTCATCTTCCTCTTCAATTTCCAAAATTCTCATCCCTTCTTCACCTGTGGTGATCCGGCATTGCTGCCCCTCCCACTCAAACAAGAGTCCAAAAGGAAATGTCCATCTATAATGTATCTCTTTCTTCCTTAGCGCCCTAACCAACGGGCCCATCATTCGTCTCTTCGCCAGAGTAATCTGTGCCAGGTCTTGATAAAGTTGCAAGTCGGACCCATTATATGTGATCGCCCTTGCTCTTTTCGCCGCTATCAACACTCTCTGTTTTTGCTCAAAACTATGTAGGGCGACCAGCACATCTCCGGGTCTTGCTCCCGGTTCACTCCTCTTCGGACCGACTATGTACGCGATCCACTTTTAACTCGGAACTGTAAGGAATGCATGGTGGCAATAGTAAGGCAGACCCAAGTGATCACAGTTCAAAGGTGTTTATTGAACTTTTGCAAGCATACGATAAACGCCTATCTAAACCTAAATCTAAGATGGGAGCCAGCTATGACCATCCAATCATAAAGAAGGCAGTCCTAGTGGAGTCTTGTCAACATAAAAGGGCCTATAATAAAAAAATATTGCCAATCCTTACCACTAATTTACAAATAATGTGGGGTAATGTTCATGAAAATGAAAGAAGTGTTCACAAAATAATACATCAGAACACTTGGCCCGTTGGCCTCCCTTCCCCACGTTTTCAGCATGGGGCAAGGCAGATCACTTGAACAAAGCACACACTGTAGCTTCTGCTGCACAAGGATACAGTTCCATTTTCCCAGTTCTTGACCTTCTGTGTCCAAGTCTTTTTACTTCTTACAGGTCTCTTGACAAAGAGGGCCTGTTGTACCAAAAACAACACGCAAACTTTCTATTCTTTTAGAATTCAATTTGGGTTTTCACCCTCAGCTGGGCTCAGATCCTTTTCAAAACAAAAGTTCAATGTCAGATCCCCCTCTTCCGGCCCAGATCCCTTTCCAACTGTGTTCAGATAATTAATTCAGAGCAATCCAGACCAGGGAAATGTGGACGAAGATTCTAGTGCAATGGCATTAAACACCGGAAAGACTCCACACTATGTACAGAACAACCTCAAATAAATGCTGGAGGGAATGCAGAGGAGTGGGGGACTGGAGGCACATATGGTGGGACTGCCCGGCCATCCAGCAATTCTGGGGGGGGATCAAAACACAAATGCAGGAGATATTCACGGGAACGCAGGAACTGGGGAAAGAGGTGTGGATGTGTGAGCTCCGGGATCCCAGAGAGAAGCTAATGTCTAAGACACGGAGACAGAACTTCATGGGACTCTTAATGGCGGCATGGCTGGCATTAGCCCAAAAATGGAAGCAGAGAACCCCACCAACAATATATGAATGGTTAAAAAGAGTGTTGTTAGGCAAAATCCTGTGCAGTTCCCTTAGGGAACACTGCAAAAAGATTAAGACTACAGGAGTAAGCAGTAAACCCAATTGGTAGCAGTCTGCACCACCCGGATTTACCTGGTAGCTGTGGCTGAGCAGTCAGACTTCTCTCAAGAAGAGTTAAGCAGTACACAGAGGATACACAATAGGGCCAAAACACAGTAGAACAAGAAAACACTGACCAGAGCTTTGTATCAAAAGTATATAATTATTTATTTAACACACACTTTAGAAAATACACTAGCACTATTAACAAAGCAAGTTCAAAAAACGATCAGACAAGTATACACACTGCCCTTAAGAATTATTAGACAAGTCTAAGTCAAAACACCACTTTTTGTCAAAACAGAGGTGAGCGTGTAACTTAGATGGCACTCCAATAATTAAGTAAAAGGGAGCGAAAAAGGCAGTTCATAAAAATAAAACAGTTCCCAACACTTTTAAAAGACAAAAACAAGTTAGTGAAGGCAGAGTCTACTGTAGAGCCAAAGTTCATAGGCCAGGCCCACTTTAAATGGAGCAAGGTGAAATGTGCCCAAGATATCACAGTTGCGAAATGCATTCAAGTCTTTGTAGAAATCTTCAACAGAGGTTGGGGTGGTTCAAAAGATAAAGTTAGAAGGTCTGGGGGCAACCCAGTTGGAAAACCAAGGATATAAGGGTCACCTTGGACAAACCAAAGAAAGGGAGGCCAGGTGGAACACAGTACCTTTAAAGTTGAGGAAGTTCCAGCGGTGGTAGTGGTTCCTGGCAGCGGGTGCAGTTCGTGGTTCCGAACAGGGGAAGAGAGGATCTCGTCGAGGAGGAAACTTGGAGTCGTTGCACTGCCCAGGGAAGAAACCAGCCACGGAGTTCATCGATGAAAAGGTGCGTTCCTGGTATTCGCAGTCACAGTGCTGCAGCTTAGCTATCCGGCCGCCGGGGTGCTTGGCACGGGCGATTAGACCAAGAGACGTCCTGGAAGGCGAAATGGCGAACTGGTTGATCCCAGCAGCTCAGAGGAAGAAGACTCTTTCAGACAGTAGTCAGTCCCAGGGTATGGAGTCTATGTTTTGGGGGTAACTATGACACCTCTGTGTTACTGCACTGAGGATACCCTTATGGAGTAAAAAACCCCATAGCCCATAAGCACACAAAAAGTCAAAGACATACCTCAAATCATGCCTAAGAGTGGGAGGAAAAGAGTCTCACTCTTAGCAGGAGAAAAAAACAAACCCCAAAAATCCAGCAAAGCTGCTGGGGGACTCACTAGGTTTGGGAAATTAGCCTTATAAGAGAATTCTCCCTAATACGTGTGGTCACATATCGCAATGGAACAAATAACATACAATATTCAAGGGGAACACCAGAAATTCCGGACGGACTGGGGCACAGGCGTTAACTACCTACAGAGCGATTACATGGAACAATGGTGCCCACATAAAATAAGAATACTCAACATGTTCAATTAGTGGATACAAGGACATAAGTCAAAGCCTAGAGACATGTATAGAGACACCTTCCGTAGAGGGACGGGGGGAGGGGTAAGGTATGTGGGGGCTTTCTTTTATATTTACCATATGTTTGGTGTTTGGTGTTTGGTGTAAAGGAAAACTAATAAAAACACGTTTAAAAAAAGATAATTATTTATCGGGTAACTCACTGTTCATCCCAGGTCCCTCTCTGCCGGGCTCGGATCCTTTTCCTTCGATCAATTAGTCTCCCTCAGCCAGGCTCTGACCAATTGTGACGTACATTAAACTATCAAAGACTTTCCAATGTGCACAGGTTTAGCTTGACCCATTGAATGGCCACTTCGATCTCCGTATTTCTTTTCTCTCACACTCAGCATCAGTTGGATACCTAAAAGAGACTTTCGAATGAGCAACAACGTGACGCTGGATCACTCTGTATATGGTATCTCTTCTCGGCCTCCCAAAGGTCAAATATAAAGTTCAACTACTTCCTTTGGCTTCCAATTGTATTTGCATCGCTCATCCCAAACGCCTCCCACACTATTCTCTTGATACAATATTGCTGTGTTAGGCAGAATCCTGTGCAGTGCCCTTAGGGACCACACACAATTAAGACTACCGGTGGCAATACAAGTTTTACAAGCATGGTACAAGCATGTACTACTATGTCAGAGTGGTAGCAGTGGCGGAGCAGCCAGTCTTATATTAAGGGTATATGAGCAGTAGCAGAGATTACACAAAGGGACCACAATTACTGTGACTCAAGCAAACACTGACTCAAGGTTTCAGGTAAAAAATATAAGTACATTTATTTTTTCAACTATTCGTTATAAACACAACACTTCTATTAAACTCAAATAAAAACCACACGTTCAATATACCACAACTAACCAATTCACTTTGTACAGTAAGTCTCAAGGTAAGTACCCTGTGTTTGAATGAACCGGTGTTACGAACAAAACACATTACCGCAAATACGATTGCGATCACTTTTTGACAGTTCGGTCTACTAATCAAACGCATATCCGTGACATGAAATGCTACTGGGGCAAAAACACACTTAGCACTTGAGATACCCAGAGGGAGTTGGAGACAAAAATCACAGGCAATATTTTGGTTAGGCAGGCAGAATCAAGAAACACTTAACGACAGGAGTTCAAAAGTCAAAGGGCCGGAGCCAGGGTCGAAAGACACCGGGGCCAGTTGCCGAAGATCACACGGTTAAACAGTTCACGATTCAACGTAGCCAAAAGTACTTCGATATTGTCAATGTTCAGAAGCAAAAGTTATAAGAAGGAGGGAAGACAAGGGCAAGCCTTGGAAATTAAGAAAAAGGGATTCACCCAGTTTCCTCAACAGAACACAGTATCTTGTTCCAGTGGTGCAGCTGGTGCCCTGGCAGTTGTTCCTGTTGGTTTCCCGCAGACCCACGATTCCTGGAGCTTCGTTGTGAAGGATGATGTCTGAAGGGGGTCTGCACCACACAGGGATGAAGCCGGCAGCAGCGACAAGGAATAAAAGGTGCGCTCCTTAAAAACAGGAGAGGCTCTTCAGGTGGCTATGCGGACCACTACAGCAGTGTGCAGCGATTTCGACCAAGGAAGAGGATCCTCTGGCTGTAGAAGATGAGCTGGTTATCCCCACCAAGCTCAATGGAAGAAGACTCCGGACTGGATCTTCTCTAAGTCGTTGAAGGGAAGACAGCTCAGGACTGCAGCAGGGCTTCACCGGGACGGGGTAGTTGCAGCAGCCGGTGTTCTCTCCGCTTCTCTTCGATTCCTTGTAGTTCCAGTGGCGACTCTCTGACTTGTAGCCCAAGAGACCTGCCTTTTATGCGAAAAACACCCATTCACACAGAGTGGCTGTCAATCACCCAGCACGGGGGTTGTCCAGCCCGGACAACTACCCTGGCCAATCATGACAAAGTGAGACTTGGGTTTCATAGGATACCCTGTGCAGGGGGTGACTACACCCCTCCCTCACATTCAGCCCACCTAGACACCCAGGCACCTGGTGGAGGGCTTCTGAACAGAAAGCCCGCCAAAAGACGGTGAACAAAGAAGGCAAACCTAGTTTGCCGCGCAAAGTAAGACACAAGAAGGACTTTAACAAAAAGAAATGGCAAATAAACCCAACCGGAGCCAAAAGAAAGACGGTTTGGTCAAGCGGGTTTATGTTCGGGGCTAATATAATAGCCAAGAACAGTACCACATTTATCTAATATAATCGCGGTAGAAAAGGTAGGGTAGATACCACTGTCACCAGCCAAGTCTAAATGATAAAAGAGCGAAACAATGCTCTAGGCAGTACAGATAAAAAAGGGATACGAGTTAACACTTTCCAGTACTCCATGGAAGATGGGTTGCACTGGATCTGTGGTAGATTGACTAAGTAAAGTTAATGGTAACTTTACCCTTTTCTGGGGGACAGTAGTCGCCTCAGAAATGAAGTCGAGGGAAGTCTTAAAGACAACCCTGTGCCATGGCACTCAAGGTGTTGTATGACGCACAAAAAGAAGGGGGCTGCTGAAGTGGTGTGCTTCAGAGTCCACAATCACAAAAACAGATAGACACACATAGCAAAACACAGGTAAGAGTGGGGGAAAAGCTCTCACTCTTACCAAGTGGAAAAAAATTAACTCCAGAAGTCCAGCAAAGCTGCTGGGGGACTCACTAGGTGAGGGAAATTAGCCATAGATGAGAATTCTCCCTAACATGCTGCTTGCAACTTTGGTTCAAAACACAAGCTGGTTTGCTATCAGTCTTTCCGACTCACCGGCTGTACTGTCTTTTCTGGTGCTGCATTGTTATAGGAGCCACAGACAGTAACAGGGCGGCAATCACTCCTCCCCGCCTTGATTATCAACGTGGGAGAACCCCGGGTACCTCCGACAAACTGTGCAGGTTTGATCAGCCTTACTTCCTGGTCTCCGGTTTCTTATTTTTCAAGGCTCATGAAAGTAGCAGTCTTTACAGGTCAAGCGTACTTCCCTCCCTGCAACCCTCTCTGGTCTCGCCATCTTTCTCCATGTATTTAACTGCCATCTTGGAACTGCTGTTTCCTCGCATGTTTTGCCTCACTCAGAGTGTGCTTTTGTGCTCCACGTTTTATCCATGTGGGGAAGTGAGGTGGTGTAATGATCCGTAACTCCCTGACCTTGCCCGACTATGGTGTTGGGACATGTAAGGTATACAGCTCTGGTGTTAGTCTATTGTCGCTCATGGTAAACTGTCCGTGAGAAAAGTTTATGTCGGGAAAGCGGTGGGGGTTGAATTCCTAGGTATCCTACCTGGTAGGATGGAGAAAAGGTGTTACAAGGAAGGGGATACCGCGTCTTGCCCCGGGTGTCCCACTTCTGCTCCCTGAAGACCCCTTATCCAGGTGATACTCCCGCACTGTTTCACCCCCAGGAACTGGATCCAATAGCGATGGTCGTGTCCTGGCCACCTGGATGACAGATCCCCAGGGACTAGTGGGTGAGACGACACCTGGTTTCTCACAGAACCATTCTCCAATTCTAATAAGTCTGCAAACACTTGTTTGGCCATTGAGCTCAGGTCCTTATCGCCCACCACTTCTGGCAAGGCCTTTTGCCCTTGTATTCGACCGTCTTCATCAGTTTTCAAGGTCTTCACTTAGTATCTCTAGGTTCTGCATGACCCTAGATAGGTGTTCCACTAGTTCGTCAATTTTCCATGTGTCATCAGCTATCTCCTGCACTGTATTTTCAGTAGCGTCAACCCTCTCTTCCAGCTTATTCATGTCTCCCTTCACCTCTTGCAGCGTTGAAGACAAGTCCTCTCTCATCTTATTAATTTGTGTTTGTATGGTGTTTGCAATTTTGTCCCCAATTTTGTCCTGAAAACACTGACGAAAGACCTTCTGAGTGACCACCTGGTCATTTGCTGTCTTCTCATGGAGCCGCTCCTCCACTGGTTTCTCCAGATCTTGATTGCTCTGCGTCAGAGTTCCCCCGTCTTTGCGCCACAGTCTCTGTATGTTGTCCTCTTGAGATTTCGTTGCGTACTTCGTTTAGATCTAGGATTCCTTTAATTTATTTTTGGACCTTTTGCCCACTGCTGACTAGGGGAAGGTACTGCTAATGCTCGAGGACCGGTATGTTCAGTCCATTCAGGGTCCGGGGGCTCCCGGGTTGGCCCACTAGTTTGAGTTGGTCTAGGCTTGTGCCCATTTCCTCTCCGGTGGGGCTGCCACCGTTCCCTTGTTATCTTGGTCCACTCCCAATGCTCCTTTTCCTTGGATGGGGGATTTCCCCATATCTTTTGACCACCTGGGTCACTTGGCAAGTCTCTGTGGGTTTTTGTGAGGCAGACTCCCCCAACCCCTCTTTGCCGGTTTTCGAGTAAACCGCTTACCATTCACCGGGCCTTAAAAGGTACTGCCCTTTTCTCCTCCTCCCCTTTACTGCGGTCCAGGGGAGATCCATTCAATCCCATAGTGTTCTGTTGTTGTGCCTTGGGCGTCTTTCTTACTGCTGATTTCCCATCTGTTAGGCCTTAAACCCTCCCCGGTCCTCAACCACGCTTCCCGGGCACCATCAGTGTTGTGGCCCGCTATGTGTGGTGGCACCCTGGATTGTCCCATGGAATGGCCGCGGACTGCATCACTGCAGCCCTTTCCTCTTAAAGGTAGGGATATTATACGATCTCCCCCACTTTCTCGTTTTCCAGTACCCTCTGCTGGTGCCCAGGGCCAGCTGCTAGACTCACCGGGATCCGGGCCTCCGACGGCGTGCAATGTCTCCACGTTGCTGCTCACTAGCTCCTCTCGCTCCGATGTCAGAGTTCTCTCCCGGGCTGTCACCCCGTTCCTCCTTTCCCACCATTGCCTCTAAAGCTGTTCAGGGTGGGGGGAGGGAGTCTTCACCTTCCACCCGTCTGGTATCGTTCTCAAAGAACCTTCAGATCTTCCGTTGATGCAAAGCCCAGCAAGCCATGCAGAGCATCCTCGCGTCCCTTGATGGGGATCTCTTACCTCAGAAACATTGTTCCCACACAAGCCCGCCTCCAGAGCTGCTCTCTCTGCTACTCCTCTTCAGGTGGCGTTTTGCTCACTGGGGACCCCTGCCACCACGGGCATCAATCCTTTGCGCGCCGGATCTCTTCTGTATAAACGGCCCGCTGGCTCAGTTCTAACTCGTTTCAGACTTTCTTTTGGTCGCTGCTCCATGGACCACTTTGCACTTTCTTCTGTGATGTTTATTACCTCTATACCATGCCTGCAGAAGGTTTGTTCAAGAAATCTTAATGGCCCCTGGGGGAAGGGAGATCTCTGTCTTACGCATCTCTCTTCACAGTGGCCACCTTGGAATCCGCTGTCGGTTTTTAATGACTCCTTCATAAGGAATGGATGGCCCTCAAACAGCTTCCCACCATGGACAAGCCAGCCCTGTGAACTGCTATAGCATTCCTCTCACCTCCTGAGCAATCAGATTTTAGAACAACTTTCATACATGCCAACATTCTGTGACCAGAAATCTGTAGGAATCTTAAAGTTTCAAAGTTAGTAACTAGCATAATGATGACATCGCAGGAAATGGCCTCAAGTGACATATGGCATTAACGACATCATAGAAAAGTTCAACATAATGATTATCACAAGATGGCCAGGGTGCTGAAACAGGAAATAACCACTGAAAAGCTATAAATTATTCTGTGTCACAAGTGCCTACTGTGGAGGAATCAGTGTGACAAGTCAATGAGGTGATAACATGTCTATGCCCCAAGGGAAGTGACGGCTGCAAGGGCTTCTGTAAATTCATCTTGTAAGGCAATCACTAAAACAAAAGTAATACAGAGACAAATATATTGCTGTGCCCTTTAGTCCATAACCCAGATGGAGTTCATACAGGGTATTATACATTTCTTCATCATGCCGTCAGGCATGGACGATCGGGTGGCAAATATTTACCAAGGAAATGCCCTAACACTTTTTCTTCTTCACTGTACAGCGAGGGAAGTCAACGTGAGCCTTCCCAAACGGACCTAAAGCAGTGCCTGCCAAGGTGTCTCTCCTTCATGGACCATTTAAGGGATTCTGGTACTACACACTTGCATTCCCAAAGTTGTTCTTTGACTCTGACCAGCATGAGACAGAAAGTCCAGGCAGAAGAACTTAACTGGCATGCTGAGCTGAGCATGCCGGCCAGCACCGGAGCCAGACAGGGCAAGCCATTAAATATCCTGGCCCCGGGCTGTATTAATTGTGCGATCCGAATAAGCAGTGGCAGTCTAGTCTGCAGGAAGTAATTCGGCCCCATTATTACCTGAGGAAATAAGCATCCTATGGATCTATTGACACCAGCAAGTCCTGTAGCTCCAGAGGGTGAAGAATTTCTCTCAGCGGCACCATCCTGAATCTGTCTTTCCTCAGGAACTTGTTCAAGGCCCTGAGGTCCAGAATGGGACGGAGACCTCCTCCCTTCTTGGGTAGCAGGAAATACTATGAATACCAACCCGATCCTCTCTGTTCGGGAGGTACCTCTTGCATGGCACCCTCCAACAACAGGGCTCACAGTTCTTCCTGGAGCTCCTGTCCCAGTTGGATCAGAGGTGGTGGGGATCTGTCCGGTGGTTTTCTTAAGAAGGGCAGACAATATCCCCCACCCCCCCCGAACGAGCTGCAGAGCCCAGTCACTGAAGTAATTTCCTGCCACTGGAGCCAGTGCTGCGCCAACCGTCTGCCAAACGGTAAGTTGTGGGAGGGGAAATCAAAGTGGCTTAGGAGGAAGGGCCGCCCCTGCTGTTGTCACTGGCCCTTAGACGCCCCTCCTGCCCCTTCCGGAGCGCGAGAAACACTTCTGCCCTTGCCTGGATGGTGGGACCTGCGCTTTCCTGCCATAAGGCGTATATCGCCTGTAGCCCCTTGCCCTAGAGGCGAAGCTGAAGGCAGGGTTGGCCGGCTGCGCATCCATGGTCAGCGATTTTCGATTCCTTAAATTTCTTTAAGGATTTGTCAGCCTTTTCACCAAACAGGAAATCGCCCTTGAAGGGCATGTTCAGTAATTTGCTCTGGACATTAGGCGAAAAGCCTGAATATTTTAAGTAGGCCTCCCCACGCAGTCAGCGATAGCCAGGCCTGTTCGCAGCGACTGCCTGGCCACCTCTTTCCCATCCTCCACGAGCTGTAAGAAACCTTGCGCATTTCCCCGTCAGGGATGTACTGCGCAGCATTCTCCGATGCCCTCCAAAGACCAAATTAATATTTTGCAAAGCAACTAGCCACATTTGTAGCTTTAAGGGCCATATTGCCTGTGTGAAAGCCTTTTTGGCCAATTAATTGACCTTCTTCGCTTCCCTGTCGGGTGGTAGAGTGGAAGTTGAAGAATCTGGTTTGGAGGAGACTGTGGCAGCTTGCATACTGAGCTCTCCCGGAAAAGGGTTAGAGGAGAGGAATGATGGGTCCCATTTTACCCAGCCGATACTTCTCAGATATGGTGGAACTGCCCAGGGGAATAAAACAAGGGTGCTGTCACAGAGAGGCCAGAGGGTCAGCAATTGCAGGGTTTAGGGGCATGTTGAGCTCCATAACCGGATCTTCGTCTAGAATATCAGTCAGTTTGTAACCCTGTACCGGCACTGCTGAGGACTGCAAATCTAAAGTATCAATGACCCTTCCTACTAAAGCCCTGAACTTGGCATAGTTATGGGTAAAGGGCTGGCTTTTCTGAAATTCCAGGACTGGCTAGGTATCCAAACTGCTGGCCTCATGAAGGCCCTAAACTAGCTCTACCAGCTGGCTATGGTCTTCAAAGTAGTCGACATCACCTGTGCCCATGAAAACGGTCTTGACGTCCCCTTGATCTCCCCTGTCATCGGCACCAAATTGGCTCGACATAGTGTTGAAAAAATCGGATCGAGAGAGCGTAGCGGGGGATTTATCGATAAGTGTCAGCGCCAACGGCTTGTCCTTTGGCACCCACAGCGCAGCCGTAGGTGTCGACCGAGGTCATGACGTCAAAGCACTGAAACCTTGAAAAGCGTGGGATGGACCTGGTATTGAGGGACTTGACACCTCCTTCGAAGGATTCAACGACACCAATGGAGTCGGCACTGGGGCATGTGAGGGGTTGGAAACACTGAGCACCGCCCTTGCCTCCGAGGACTTATGTGTTGAGGGATTACCCGCACTGACAGCGGCATGGTTTTTGAACATTTCAAGCATGGAGGTTTCGAAATTTTCCCACTCCTGGCGAGTGGTAGACTGTTAGGCAGAAACCTGTGCAGTTCCCTTGGGGAACACTGCAAAAGATTTAAGACTACAGGTAGAGCAGTAAACCCCTTTGGTAGCAGTCTGTACCACCCAGATTTACCTGGTAGCTGTGGCTGAGCAGTCAGACTTCTCTCAAGAAGAGTTAGGCAGTATGCAAAGTATACACAATATGTACCAAAACACAATAGCACAAGCAAACACTGACCAGAGCTTGGTTTCAAAAGTATATAGTTATTTATTTAAAATACACATAAGTTAAAAACACTCTAGCAAAATATAGTAAACACTTCAAACACAGTTGTAATGAAAGTAGATTCAATCCTTTCTCCTATCTAGACAACTCTAGGTTAACACCACTTAATTAAAACAGAGGTGAGTGCTTAACGTTAGATGACACTCTAGTAGTTTCCAAGAAAGGGAGAGAAAAAGCAGAAATGGGTTAAACACACCACTCTAAGGTCCAGAACACTTGCAATAGGCTCAAAGAAGCACAAAGTCACAGGTGAGCAAAAGTCACTAGGCAGGGCCCACTCTTAGAGTAGCCGGAGCGAAAATGTGCCCAAGATCACACTGTTAGTTAGAGATTCAAAGTCTTGCAAGGAGTCAAAAAGAGTTTAGAGTGGCTCAGAAAGTTTAGCCAAAGTGTCCCAGGCACTCCCAGGTTCGAAAGCCGGGGACTAAATCTACCCCGTACAGTCGGTGGCAAGGGAAGCCAGGCGGAACACAGTACCTTAAGCGGAAAGGATCCTCCAGCGGGGGCAGTTGTTCCAGGCAGCGACAGCAAGGCTCGACGTCGGTCAGGGGAGAAGAATATCTCGCTGAAGAGCAGAAGAGAAAGGTCGTAGCACTGCCCGGGAAGAAACCAGCCGCGGAGTCCTCCGGTTAAAGGGTTGGTACCGACTTTCGCGGTATGGGGGTAAAGTGTGGTATTCCGGATGCCGGGGTGCTTGGCACAGGCAAGGCGGCCACGAGATACCTCAAAGAACGGAAAGAAGGCGAAAACTGGTTGTCCCCACCAGTCAAGGGAAGGAGCCACTCCGTTAAGAGTTCTCCTCGGTCGTCGGGAAAAAGTGGTGAGACGGTTCAGCAGGGCTCCACCGGGTGGTGTCGTCGAAGCAGGTCGGCTCAGCTCTTCCCTCGTCGGATTCTTGGTCCTGTGGCGACTTCTGAAGTCCCAGTCCCCAAAGCCCTGCTTTTATGCAGCAAACCCCCATTCACCCAGCCTAGCTGTCACTCAAACATGCTAAGTGGTGAGCCGGGCGGCTCACCACTTGGGCCAATCAGGACGGAGTGCGACTTGAGTTACCAAGGTAACTCAGTCCAGGGTGCCTAAATCCCCCTCCACCCCTCCTAAGTACCCCAGACAGAGTGGCACCACTTTGGAGGGCTTCTGTGGAGAAGCCCGCCAAAAGTGGAACAAAGGGCTCCACTTTGGGTCAGAGTTACAGAGGCGAACACCAACGCCATTTTAGAATCAAGTTTTGGCAAAAAGTCCCAACCGGAGTTATAAAAATAATTATATAAACCGGCGGTATGTTTAAGGCTACCGTAAATAAATAATTAAATGTGTTAGCCTAAAACAATGGGAAATCCCATAGGGAAATATTCGCGGTCGAATATAAAAAGTAGTTTCCACTGCCACCAGCCAAAACTCGATCAGGGGGGACGGAGACGTGCCCCCTCGACTAACAGACCCTGGGGCAATCGAATTGCCCCAGCCAGTACGTCCACAATATGATGGTTTGTACTGGTTCTGTTCAGGATTCAAGACTAGCAAAGTCTTTGGTGACTTTACATGCCCTGGGAGACAGTAGTCAGTCCCAGGGTATGGAGTCTATGTTGGGGAGTCCCTAGGACACCCCTGGGTCACGGCACAGAGGGTGCTGTGTGACCCACATCACAAAAATACATGAGGCCCTATGGAGTAAAAGACCCCATAGCCCATTCAACACAAGGTTTGTCCAAGATAACACACTTCAACATGTCCAAGAGTGAGGGTAAAAGAGTCTCACTCTTGGCAGGAGAAAAAAATTAAACCCCAGAAATCCAGCAAAGCTGCTGGGGGACTCACTAGGTAGGGAAATTCAGCCTAAACAGAGAATTCTCCCTAACACTCGCCCCCCCCAGACTAAGGGACAGGAGGATTTAATCCACTCCTGGATGAACCTCATACCTCTAGTCGATGATATACATCCTAGAGAGTCCATCAGCATTTTGATGGTGACACCCTGACCTGTGCTCAATGGTGAAATCAAACCCTTGCAGGCAGATTGACCATCTCAATAGTTTTGGATTTTCCCCTTTCATTTGCATTAACCATCTCAAGGGTTGGTGGTCAGTCTGAATAACAAAAGTAGAACCATACAAGTATGGCCTAAACTTCTTCAGTGCCCACACAATAGCAAAGCATTCTCTTTCGATAGTTGCCCACCTTGTCTCAGGATCCTTCAGTTTCCTACTGATGAAGCAAATGGGGTGCTCCCTACCCTTCTCATCCAGTTGGCTTAGAACTGCACCTATACCTACATTGGAAGCATCAGTTTGTACAATGAAAGGTTGGTGGTAGTCAGGAGCTCTCAATACTGGAGCCTGGCAAAGAGCTCTCTTCAGTTTTTCAAAGGCCTGATTGCACTCCTCATTCCATTTTACCTTTTTAGGGAATTTGGGAGAGGAGATTACATTCAGTGGAGAAGCTATGGTCCCATAGTTCTCAATGAAATTCCTGTAATATCCAGTGAGGCCTAGAAAAGCTCTCACTTGGGTTTGAGTAGTTGGTGTTGTCCAATTTTGCACAGCTTCAATCTTGCTGGGCAAAGGCCTTATTTCTCCACCTCCTACCTCATGTCCAAGGTAGACCACTTTACTTTGACCAATCTGGCACTTACTGGCTTTGATTGTCAAATGGGCCTGTTCCAGAGCCTGCAACACATGTCCTAGGTGGTTCACATGTTCTTCCCAGGAGTGGCTGAAGACTGCAATGTCATCCAAGTATGCCATGCAGAAATCTTCCATCCCAGCCAGAACTTGGTTCACCATCCTTTGGAATGTGGCAGGTGCATTTTTTAGTCCAAAAGGCATGACCTTAAACTGGTACAAGCCAACTGGGGTTGAAAATGCAGTTTTCTCCTTGGCATGGTCTGTCAGGGCTATTTGCCAATAGCCTGACGTCAGGTCAAATGTGCTGAGGTACTTGGCTGCACCAAGTTTATCCACCAACTCATCTGTCCTGGGCAAAGGGTGGGCATCAGTCTTGGTGACTGCATTTAGAGCTCTATAGTCCACACAGAATCTCAAGTCTTTGGATCCTGCCTTTGGTACTAACACCACTGGGCTAGACCATGGACTAGTAGAGGGCTCTATTACCCCGAGATCAAGCATCTTCTTGACCTCTCCTTTGATGTGGGCTCTGATATGTTCTGACATTCTGTATCCTCTGCTTTTGACTGGCAGACAGTCACCAGTGAGTATCTCATGCTGGCCCCAAGGGGTCAAGCCTGGTGACAGTGAGAACAGGGAGGCAAACTGATTTAACATAGATTTGCACTCCTCTTGTTGCTCAGGTGTCAGGTCTGAAGAGAGATTGACTCCTTCAACTTTTTCATCTAAAGGTACACCTCTGAGGAGATCAGGGAGAGATTCACTCTCTTCCTCCTCTGCAGCTGAAGCTAGCAGCAAGGCTCCTACATCAGGTCTGGAGATGTATGCTTTTAGTCGGTTGGTGTGGAAGACTCTAGGAGCTTCCCTGGGTCTGCCCAGATCCACCAGATAGTTGACCTCTCCAAGTTTTCCCACAACCTTGAAGGGTCCCATCCATTTGTCTTGCAAGGCCCTCTGCCTTGTTGGGAGCATAACTAGAACTAGCTGGTCTTGAGTAAACTCAACCATGTTAGCCTTCTGGTCGTGCCAATGTTTGACCAGGGCTTGACCAGCTTTCAAGTTGTCACTTGCTTCTGCCATCATGTGTGACATTCTCCTCCGGAGACCTATCACATAGTCAGTCACTCTGACTGGCTTGAGGGGAGGAGCACCTTCCAACCCCTCCTTAATCAGGGCCAATGGACCTCTGACTGGATGGCCATAGAGAAGCTCAAAGGGAGAATAACCTACTCCCTCCTGAGGGACTTCTCTATAAGCAAAGAGAAGGCATGGCAGTAGAAGGTCCCACTTTTTCTTAAGGGGTTCTTCCAAAGCACCTATCATGCTCTTCATGGTTCTGTTAAACCTTTCAACCAACCCGTTTGTCTGAGGGTGGTAGGCGGTTGAGAACTTGTAGGTAACTCCACAGGTTTTCCACATGGCCTTCATGTAGTGGGACATAAAGTTTGACCCCCTGTCAGAGATTACCTCCTTAGGAAACCCAACCCTGGTAAAAATACCAAGGAGGGCCTTAGCCACAGCCGGAGCTGTAACAGTCCTCATAGGAATGGCCTCAGGGTATCTAGTAGCATGGTCTACTACAACAAGGATAAACCTGTTGCCTGAGGAGGTTGGAGGATCAAGGGGACCAACAATGTCAATCCCTACCCTCTCAAATGGGACTCCCACAACTGGGAGAGGCACTAAAGGTGCCACATTCTTGGAACCAACCTTACCAGAAGTCTGGCAGGTATGGCAGCTCTTACAATATCTATCTACTTCAGCCCCCATCTTTGGCCAATAAAAGTAGAGGGAGAGCCTTTCCTTGGTCTTCTTGAAACTCAAGTGGCCAGCCAAAGGTATCTCATGGGCTAGTTGTAAGAACTGTTGTCTGTTTTCTTGTGGGACTACAAGGCGTTTGTAGTCTCCAGGTTCAGACTCAGTGGGTTCACTGTAGAAGAGGCCATCTTCCCAGTGCAACCTATACTTCCCAGGCTCTTGCCCATCAGCTTGAGAAGCTGCCTGGTGGCGGAGACCTTCCAGAGTTGGACATTCTCTTTGCCCCTTACGAAAAGCTGCCCTGCTAGGCCCACCTTCTGCCAGTAAAGACTGCAGCTCAGGATGGTCCTCAGGGTCCAAATCTCCAATAAGGTTGGGGCCTCCTTCTAGCTCTTCCTCAGAGTCTAGCTCAACCACACAGGGTTGTACCTCCCTCTCAGCCTCAGCTGGAGGGGGAGTTACAGGTGTAACTTTGGACAACCTAGGGGAAGTCCTTGTTGGAAGCACTGGAGTGCTTGCTGCTGGCTTTTTCCTAGGAGTCTTGGGTTGCCCCTTTGCTCCTGATCTGGTAGTTACTGCAGTAAGTTGCTCCAGTGGTAGAGGAGTGATTTCTGTCATCATCTCCTGAGATAACCCTCTCAGGGTTTTCTCCCTTGCAGGTTTTGTGAGTTCCTGGAACCTTTTGCTAGGAGGTCTGGGGGTATGAGATACAACTCCAAGAGCTTTGAGGTCATTACCCAACAGAACCCTACCTGGCACTTCACATTGTACACTGACAGGTATTTTTACAGCCATATCATTACATTGGATGAGAACTGGTAACTGGGGACACATCTGCACAGGCCCACCAGCTAACTTGGTGAGGCATTTGGGTGCCTTAGCAACATCCTCCGCCTTGAAAAATGATTCATCCACCACAGTTATGCTGGCTCCAGTGTCCCTAATGGCAGGAGTCTCCTGACCATTCGCCTGGACACTGTCCTTATAATACTCTTTAGTATTATCTGGGATAGAGTTATAGACATCTAAATTCTGTTGCTCCCACAACCCCAGAGAGACTAAAGAAACACTAGCTGAGACTCCAGTGGGTTCATCAGCTAGTAATAGAAAGTTTCCACTTGCCATATGTACTTCCTCTTCTGGAGCGAAGGCTAAGGAGGCAAGCTGGACCCCTGAAGGTTTACCCTTACATCTGGGATCTCCTTTCACATGGTCAGTAGCCTTACAAACAAAGCATGAGCCAAAGGCTCGCTGGAATGGAGGCTTGTTCTGACCTCCTTCTGGTCTGGGACCAGAAGGTACACTAGCCTGATTTGGTTTCCCTTGTGGCTTACCCTTATAGTTTTGTTTGGGGCCCTCTTTGGAATTTGTAGTATTAGAATTCTCTTTGGAGTCCTTCTTAGACTGTTTTTCCCCATCCTTCTTCTGAGTTACCCCAGAATCCTTGTGAGTGGCCCTGTTGGCAACCCACAAGTCAGCAGCCTTAGCTAGTTTCCGGGAATCTAATTCCCTGGAATCAGCCAAGTGTTGTCTGAGCTCAGGAGAGCAGGCATCATAAATAGTCTCCAACATAAACAAATTCTTCATACCTTCATAAGTGTTCACCTTGTAACCCTTAATCCATCCCTCTAAGTTTTTCAAACATTCATTCACCCAGGTAGCCCAAGGGGTACCATCATGCTTTTTGAGGCTCCTAAACCTCTTAAGATACTGGGAAGGGGTCTTCCCAAACCTAGCTATCAAAGCTAGTTTCACACATTCATAGTCCTTCCTATCCTCCTCCCCCATCTCCATTACCACATCAGTTGCAACAGGGGGAAGCCTAGAGAACAACCAGGTGAGTAAGTCATTTCCTGTGATGTTCTGGAGCCCATGATTATATTCAAACAGAGACAACCAATCCAACACATCCAACTTAGGCTCATACATACCAACCAATTCTTTAGGCATCCGGGGTCTTTTAGGACTGGAACTTCTAGAGGAGCCAGAGAGAGAAACATTCTCAACAGATAATTTCTTCATTTCTAAGTCATACTTGAGCTCCATTTCCCTTAGCCTTAGTTCTTTGTCAGTTTGAGCATTAAGTTTCTTATACTCCAATTCTAGCTTCATTTTCTCCAGTTCAAAGTACTGAGGACTAAATGTGGGACCTGGTAAAGGTCCAGTAGGCACAGCAGGTAGAGCAGGCAGAGGCCTAGGGGGGACAGTTACAACAGCCTCACCCTCCTCTTCTGACTCTTCCTCAGAAACATCAACATTTTGCTCCATGTTAACTTCAACACTGTCATCTACAGTTGCTGGAGTGGTAGGTTCCTCTGAACCATCACCCAGACTTTGGTTAGCTAACAATCTTTCAATCAGCTCCATTTTCTTGCCCTTAGTCAGGAGATCCTTATGTTTACAGAGCACTCTTAAACAATCAGCAGTTTTGGCTGCAAGGGACTCTTGACTATAGCTTTCTATAACTGACATGTTAGAGGTTTTACTTTTTCAGTGCTAAGCTTTGTGGTTAGTTGCACTAAGGTATCTAAAGCACAATAAAATGTATACTTAATACAAATCCCACCGCTGTACACCAGTGTTAGGCAGAAACCTGTGCAGTTCCCTTGGGGAACACTGCAAAAGATTTAAGACTACAGGTAGAGCAGTAAACCCCTTTGGTAGCAGTCTGTACCACCCAGATTTACCTGGTAGCTGTGGCTGAGCAGTCAGACTTCTCTCAAGAAGAGTTAGGCAGTATGCAAAGTATACACAATATGTACCAAAACACAATAGCACAAGCAAACACTGACCAGAGCTTGGTTTCAAAAGTATATAGTTATTTATTTAAAATACACATAAGTTAAAAACACTCTAGCAAAATATAGTAAACACTTCAAACACAGTTGTAATGAAAGTAGATTCAATCCTTTCTCCTATCTAGACAACTCTAGGTTAACACCACTTAATTAAAACAGAGGTGAGTGCTTAACGTTAGATGACACTCTAGTAGTTTCCAAGAAAGGGAGAGAAAAAGCAGAAATGGGTTAAACACACCACTCTAAGGTCCAGAACACTTGCAATAGGCTCAAAGAAGCACAAAGTCACAGGTGAGCAAAAGTCACTAGGCAGGGCCCACTCTTAGAGTAGCCGGAGCGAAAATGTGCCCAAGATCACACTGTTAGTTAGAGATTCAAAGTCTTGCAAGGAGTCAAAAAGAGTTTAGAGTGGCTCAGAAAGTTTAGCCAAAGTGTCCCAGGCACTCCCAGGTTCGAAAGCCGGGGACTAAATCTACCCCGTACAGTCGGTGGCAAGGGAAGCCAGGCGGAACACAGTACCTTAAGCGGAAAGGATCCTCCAGCGGGGGCAGTTGTTCCAGGCAGCGACAGCAAGGCTCGACGTCGGTCAGGGGAGAAGAATATCTCGCTGAAGAGCAGAAGAGAAAGGTCGTAGCACTGCCCGGGAAGAAACCAGCCGCGGAGTCCTCCGGTTAAAGGGTTGGTACCGACTTTCGCGGTATGGGGGTAAAGTGTGGTATTCCGGATGCCGGGGTGCTTGGCACAGGCAAGGCGGCCACGAGATACCTCAAAGAACGGAAAGAAGGCGAAAACTGGTTGTCCCCACCAGTCAAGGGAAGGAGCCACTCCGTTAAGAGTTCTCCTCGGTCGTCGGGAAAAAGTGGTGAGACGGTTCAGCAGGGCTCCACCGGGTGGTGTCGTCGAAGCAGGTCGGCTCAGCTCTTCCCTCGTCGGATTCTTGGTCCTGTGGCGACTTCTGAAGTCCCAGTCCCCAAAGCCCTGCTTTTATGCAGCAAACCCCCATTCACCCAGCCTAGCTGTCACTCAAACATGCTAAGTGGTGAGCCGGGCGGCTCACCACTTGGGCCAATCAGGACGGAGTGCGACTTGAGTTACCAAGGTAACTCAGTCCAGGGTGCCTAAATCCCCCTCCACCCCTCCTAAGTACCCCAGACAGAGTGGCACCACTTTGGAGGGCTTCTGTGGAGAAGCCCGCCAAAAGTGGAACAAAGGGCTCCACTTTGGGTCAGAGTTACAGAGGCGAACACCAACGCCATTTTAGAATCAAGTTTTGGCAAAAAGTCCCAACCGGAGTTATAAAAATAATTATATAAACCGGCGGTATGTTTAAGGCTACCGTAAATAAATAATTAAATGTGTTAGCCTAAAACAATGGGAAATCCCATAGGGAAATATTCGCGGTCGAATATAAAAAGTAGTTTCCACTGCCACCAGCCAAAACTCGATCAGGGGGGACGGAGACGTGCCCCCTCGACTAACAGACCCTGGGGCAATCGAATTGCCCCAGCCAGTACGTCCACAATATGATGGTTTGTACTGGTTCTGTTCAGGATTCAAGACTAGCAAAGTCTTTGGTGACTTTACATGCCCTGGGAGACAGTAGTCAGTCCCAGGGTATGGAGTCTATGTTGGGGAGTCCCTAGGACACCCCTGGGTCACGGCACAGAGGGTGCTGTGTGACCCACATCACAAAAATACATGAGGCCCTATGGAGTAAAAGACCCCATAGCCCATTCAACACAAGGTTTGTCCAAGATAACACACTTCAACATGTCCAAGAGTGAGGGTAAAAGAGTCTCACTCTTGGCAGGAGAAAAAAATTAAACCCCAGAAATCCAGCAAAGCTGCTGGGGGACTCACTAGGTAGGGAAATTCAGCCTAAACAGAGAATTCTCCCTAACATAGACCCCGCCAAAGGCTTACCTCTCCATCAACAAATCAGTGTCCCGACGATGGCAATAGCGTCTCTTCTTCTTACGGGACGAGGAAGAATGGCTTCTTGAGTGGGACCGTTTCTTCTTTCGTCGATGTTCTTTCTCTGGGGTATGCCCCTCGGTTTCAGCCTCTGAGGACCAAACCATTGACCGAGCCAGAGATTTTGAGGGCAGTCGACCCAGCGCAAGCTTAGCAGCCCGATCGCGTAAGGATTTCGTCTGCATTTTGGCACACAGTGCACACCCTTTGTCCCGTGATCCGTGCCGAGGCACCAGAGGCATAACTCATGCGTGTCAGTGATGGACATCTTGGTGTGACAATCCTTACACCGCTTGAAACTTGAAACCCGGGCGATGGATAACTCGGGTCGAGGAAATAGAAAAAAATCGAATGATTTCTGATGAAAATGTTGAATACGTCGAAAACTCGTCAGTGTTCCCAAGCAATGTGACAAGCGCGTGGAAAAAAGGAACTGAGGTATAGGGCGTACTTACATAGTTTATATACGATGCCTGACGTCACGTCTGGAGCTGACGATCGAGTACCGGGCAAGACGGATCGACGGCCGAGTCGAGGTCCACTGTGCCCCCTGTCAAAAAAGTTTCAGATGCAGCAAAGCTGGATGGGATATCTATCAGATGAGGAATCTGCGGGAGAAAGCAATACATTGAAATGAGGAGTTGCTATTCAGACTCAAATACTTCTTTGCAGTATATGTTCTAGAACATCATGGAGAAAAAGATAACGAGGACTCATCTGAACAAAAGATAGATGTGACGGGGTACAAAAAAACAAAGTCAAATTTGTATCCACCTCCACACGTGATACCATCAGAATTCACGACCTTTGAAAATATAGTAACTAAGAAAATTCTAGAAACCATCAACAGAGAATTATTATCAAGACATCCTCACCAGAGAAGAAAGGACAGCACTAAAAACCATCAGTATGAATATGAACCTGATCATTAAACCGGCAGACAAGGGAGGAGGGATAGTGATCCAAGACAACAGGGATTACGAAACTGAATGTGCACACTTACTCTCTGACAAAGGAGCATATAGAGAATTGGACACTAACCCGACTAAGAAATCAGCAGCCTGACAACATACGCTGAAGCGGGAAAGATGGATGTGTACAGAAGAAAAGACATTTCTCAACAAAATCAATCCTTGGATACCAGCATTCTATGTTCTTCCTAAAGTGCACAAAAATCCCAATAACCACCCCCAGGCCGTCCCATTGTGTCGGCCTGCAACTCTCTCCTTGAGCCACTGTCACTTTACACCAACTTCATTCTAAAACCTTTTGTTACACAGATGAGATCATTCATAAAGAACACCACACAGGCAATCAACATCTAGGAAACCATTGAGTTAGTAGACTTGTGCATCCTGGTAACTATGGACGTAGAAGCCCTATACAGGTCGATTCCCCAAACAGAATGCCTTGAAGTCCTATGCAGTTTTCTAGACAAAAGAGAGGACCCAAATAGTGTCCCTGCTGACTTCATTTTAGAATGCAGCAAATGAGCTATGATGGAGAATTTTTTCCTATTCATAACGAATTATACAAACAAATCAAAGAGGTGAGCATGGGTGCCACCTTCGCACCTGATGTGGCCAACCTTTACATGGCAGATTACGAGAGCAACCATATTTATGCAGATACCCATCCGCACAAAACATTTATTACAATTTGGCGACAGTAACATCTACTCCTCATCTGGACGGGAATTGAAGAGCAACTCGTGTCTTTTGTGGAGTGGCTTAATCTATGCAACAAAATGCCAACAAAATTCATCAGTCACACTGATGAATAACCCAGTCACTCTTATCGAGGTCCAAGAAAAACCTCTTCCTCTTTTGTCATAAAACACTTTATTCACAAAAATGTGGTAAATTTCACTCAAGATATTAATACAAAAAGATATCCATATGGTTTTCAGTATCAAACCAACTAAACTCTTGTTCAAAAAAGAATAATTCAACATGAAAATAAGTCACTCCAAACACGACTGGGTACTACTACTCTCCTCGTTCATTCAATGGAAGAGTTTTTCATCAAACAGTGCTGTTATTCATCAAATTACTCCAATTGCACAAATAATAATAATGATTCAATATGAAAGCAGGACAGAGAGCGCACTATCCAAGAAAACAAGGTGAGCTGTGGATCAAAGGTAAGGGTTGGACCCCGGGGAAGAAGGGGTTCAAGCACACATAGACAATAGGAAGTTAGACTCTACCAATCCTGTGTTTCAGACCCAGTCTCCAGTCGAATAGCCTCCGGGGAAGGGTTCAAGGTCGTAAGAGGTCAGAACAGGCTGAGTGACGTCCCCGTGGATACCAGGTGAGCGTTACAAAAGTATCTGTCAGTCTAATGTTTAATCCTATTGCTATTAATAGTCAAAGTACTTCATGTTTGTTCACCAACCTGTCTGATTTTGTGGTCACAATTCAAGTCGTCTGCCCTCAATGGAAATTCATCTATTCCAAAAGCTGTAAAAGATATAGTGTAACCCTTGATAAAAGATTTTCTACATGTAGATGAATATATACATACATCTATTAGGTTTAAAGAATAGGTTTGTTGTTAGAAATCACCTACTTCAACAAATGTTAACAGTCATGGATAGGGTTCCGTGTCATTTCATTGCGGGATGTTTTCTCGCAGGGTTTTTTTACCGCAGATTTCTTTATGAAAAAAACTCATCACATTTTTTATTTTTGGAGGGGTTCCCCCCCCAAATCCCCGTCCCCTTTAATTTTTTATATATTCCCAGACACCCACACCCAATTTATATATTTTTCTTACCTCCCCAAAAAAATCTGATGAGTTTTTTCAGCAAAACATTAGTGGAAAAACCCAGCAAAAAAATATCCCGCGATGAAATGACGTCGTACCATGGATAGAAGGTGTCAATCCATCTCATGGTGTCCCAGTCAGCAGCTCTCTATCCGTTCTGAGCTAAAAACCAAGTGAAGATATGGGTTCAAGTTACACACTTAATATTAAACTTGCCATGCCCAACAGCAAGTGCACTTAAATAAACTCAGCTCCGTATACAACATATATGCATGTAATTACCTGTTCTCACTTCCAATGTTAAGCTTGATGCAGGAATCAGGACGCGGCTGGAAAAACAGCCTCCCGTCCCACATCGGCTTTATAATTCCTTCCTGGTTGGATCATGTGATCTCATTGCCATAATGTCACGTGATCGCGTAGCGGAAAGAACGCGTATCATGTAATGAAAGTTTAAACAAGGATCATTTGTATTTGCATATTTGAAAAAACGCGTATTTCATGGGTCATGTCTTGCCATCAATCCGTTACTTATTAAGAAAAAAGTTTGGTGCAGAGACATTAAGGCAGATAAGTGTGCTGCCTTCAATTCCTTGTGATCTCATTACCGTAATGTCACGTGATTGCGTGACGGGATGAACGTGTTTCGTGTTATTCAAGTTTTAATATGCATCAATTATGCGTATACGTATATTATATAGCACATGTCTTGTCATCCTTCAGTTATATATTCAGAGACAAGCTCAGTGTGGAAATAGTGACGTAGATAAAGACGCTGCCTTCAATTTCATGATTCCAGAAAGCTGTGAACTTTAAGTGCGGACTCGCTGCCCGAGGTGTCACGTGAATAGTTAGGTCAGTCAACTGACCTTATGGGAATATGAAGTCTATTCCTTATTTTCGATGGCGTGGTAACCACTTAGCAATGTGCTGCTAACAATTACTAAACATCTTGACAGAGATCTTCAAGTACCCATTACACATTTGCTATTGATAAACACTCGTTACTCTCTCATAACGAAATGTACTATCATTTAATTACTTAAGCTCTCTTGTCCTGCCGGTCATCAAACACAGAATGTTTGTTCATTAACATCATACAAAACAGAGTTTATATGAAGCAAGTCAAGTCAAAATCAATGTTCGACCCTTTGGGACTCAAGGATTCCAGTCTCTCAATCCAATGGATTTCTTTTTGCCATAATAAGACATTTATGTCTCCTCCCATTCTCGGACATTTAACTTTCTCAAGTACAACTAACTTCATTTGTGCTATTGGATGCTTGAATAATTAAAAATGATGCGCTACTGGTGTGTGTATTGATCCTGTACGTATGTTTGATTTATGTTCTGTCCATCGCAATTTAACTTTCCTTGTTGTAAGGCCCACATAGAACAGGCCACATGGACATTTGATACCGTAAATCACATTGGTTGAGTCACATGTTGTTGTGTGTATTAATCGGATAGGTTTGCCTGTATATGTCTGACTGATGCTGTTCCCTTTAATTAAATTATTGCAGTGTTGACAATTGTTGCATGGAAGAGTTCCTTTGTAGATAATATTCCCTGTCTTTCCTTCAGCGTAATCTGCTTGAACATGATAGTCTTTAACTGACTTGCTCTTCATGTACGCAAAGGTTGGTTTCTCTTCAAATAATTGAGCCAAAACTGGATCCATTTTTAAAACTTCCCAATTCTGTTTCAGTATCTTCCTAATTTTGTAACTTTGTTGTGAATACATAGTCACATACACCAGTTTCTCTTGTTGAGTGTTCTGTCTTCGTTCCAGTGATTGTTGTCTTGACACTCCTGAGGCTTTAATCTGAGCTGTAGTAACTACTTCAACTGGGTAACCCCTTCAAAGGAATTTTTTCTTGTTGTTTTGATGATTTCTCTACATACTCATCTGTCTCAGATATAATTCTTTTGTACCTAAGGAACTGACTATACGGAATGCTTTTCAATGGTTGTTTTTGGATGAAAACTTGATGCTAACAGGATACTATTATTGTCTGTTGGCTTATTGTAGATTGTGGTCTTGAGATTATTGTCCTTTATGTAGACTTCCACATCCAAGAACTGGATTCTAGTAGTGCTGCTCTGCATGGTTAATTGAATCCTTGGGGCTAGTTCATTAATGTACTGAAAGAAATCCATCAATTCCACTAACGTGCCTCTCCACACGCCAAACACATCATCGATGAATCGATAAAAGCATCTTAGATGTGTTGACCATCTCAAATTATTCAATATTGATTTATCGTCCAGATAAGACATGTAAGTGTTGGCTTATCCTGGTGCCATGGCTACCCCTATGGAAGTTCCTGATATCTGTACAAAGTACCGATCTTCAAATCTGAAGAAATTATTAGACAAAATTATCGTAAATAAACTCAAAAACACACAACCTATTGGCTGTGCATTCCTCTGCAGACAAAAGCAGCCATTCCATGGCTTCTACCCCCGCTTCATGTGTAATGTATGTGTACAAACTGCACACATCCATGGTGAAAAGGATATCTGTTGTTTCATCGAAGCCAGGTCTTTAATTTTCAGTAAAAAGTCTGCAGTGTCTTTTAAGTACGTTCGCGTGACTTGTACTAAAGGTTGAATTACTTTGTCTACGTACTTTGCTAGTGGTTCCAATAAGCGGTCAGATGCTGCTATAATTGGTCTTCCTGGGGAGTCAATCATGCTTTTATGTACTTTTGGTAAGATATATAATATATATGACTTTTCGTACTTGTTCAGTTGGGAAACTCTCATTCAAGAATAAACAAAAGGGAAATTTTACAAAACACGAAAGAGATATAATTACGACTTTGGAACAATGAGAACATAATTCTGAAACCAGCTGATAAGGGTGGAGTGTTGGTCATCATGGCTCGCTTGAATAGGAAGTAGAACGGCATTTTTCAGATCAAGATACTTACCTAGAAGTATTTCAAGATCCAACTGAACAAGTACGAAAAGTCATCAACTCATTCCTAGAGGAGGCTAAACAAAACAAATGGATTTTAGAGAAAACAAGATTATTTCTCACCAAATCACACCCAGTAATACTGGTGTTATATATCTTACCGGAATATCTTGCAGAAAGTATTTCAGAGATGACAAAGATTACTGTCTTAATAGGGTATATATTTTCCAGTCAAAATATGATGATCTGTTATCTAAATCACGAGATTACACACCTATTAATACTCCGGCTAGCTCCGATCAAGATTCGGAGGATGATGGTAGCAGAACCTCTGAAGATACCCCAGTGACTAACATTGGTTTTTTAGACCAGATAAGAAGACATAAGAAGGGCAACCAACAAAGCCTCAAACAGGTCAGGTTTCGAAACCCTCCAGTATCAGATATTTTAACAACCGCCACCACATCAGGAGGGCGGGGGAGGCGGAAGTTCAGATGATGAAACCGGACCCCAGGGAATACTAACCAGATCGAGTACGAGAAAACAAAAGGGGAGCTGAATGCCACCAATTTAGTAGTCAATTTATCAGATAGAATCTTGACTAAGACAGAACTGTCAGTTCTTAACAAGGGACTTTCCTTTGCACCGACTTCAGACACAAACTTTGTTGAATTCCAGATAGATTTATTCAAATTTATCCGGAAGCTCAAACTCAAAAAATACTTTGCAACGCAGGTTAAGATCTACACACCTAAACCACCTCTGAACCCTATAAGCTCTTACACTATGATGGATATTGAGGACACTCGGACATTACTATCTCTAACTACAGATACCCCTCCAGATCATCTCACAATTTGTGAAGACTTAGGGGTACATGATAGGATGTTGAAGCTCCACAAGCTCAAACCACAATCCAAATTCACACCTTGTTTGGGTAGCGAGTGTTAGGGAGAATTCTCTGTAAAGGCTAATTCCCCAAACCTAGTGAGTCCCCCAGCAGCTTTGCTGGATTTTTGGGGTTTATTTTTTTCTCCTGCTAAGAGTGAGACTCTTTTCCTCCCACTCTTAGACATGATTTGAGGTGTTCCTTTGACTTTGTATGTGTTTTATGGTCTATGGGGTCCTTTACTCCAAGGGCTTCATGTGTTTTTGGTATATGGGTTACACAGCACCCGCCGTGCCGTAACCCAGGGGTGTCTTAGCGACCCCTAAACATAGACTCCATACTCTGGGACTGACTACTGTCTCCCAGGGCATGTAAAGTCACCATTGGCTTTACTAGTCTGAAATTGTGAACAGAACTAGTGCAAACCATCCTATTGTGGACGTACTGGTCGGGGCAATTCGATTGCCCCGGGGTCTGTTGTTCGAGGGGGCACTGTCCAGTCCCCCCCGACCGAGTTTTGGCTGGTGGCAGTGGATACTGCATTTTATATTCGACCGCAAATATATTCCTATGGCATTTTCCCATTGTTCGAGGCTAGCACTTTTTAAAATAGCCTCTAACATACCCGCCGGTTTATTAAATTAATATAAATTCACCGGTTGGTATTTTTTTGCCGAAACTTGCTTCCAAAGTGGCGTTTGTGTTCGCTTCTGTGACTCCAACCCAAGTCGAGCCCTTTGTTCCACCTTTTGGCGGGCTTCTCCACAGAAGCCTCCAAAAGTGGTGCCACTCTGTCTGGGTACCACAGGGGGTGTGGGAGGGGGTTTAGGCACCCTGGACTGAGTTGCCTCGGCAACTCAAGTCGCACTCTTGTGTGATTGGCCCAAGTGGTGAGCCGCCCGGCTCACCACTTAGCATGTTTGAGTGACAGCTAGGCAGAATGAATGGGGGTTTTCTGCATAAAAGCAGGGCTTTGGGGACTGGAACTTCAGAAGTCGCCACAGGACCTAAAGAATCCGAGGAGGGAGAAGCCGAGCCGACCTGCAACGACGACACCACCGGTGGAGCCCTGCTGAACCGTCTCACCACTTTTCCCGACGACAGAGGAAATCTCCAGTTCGGAGAGTCTTCTTCCTTTGACTGGTGGGGATAACCAGTTTGCCCGTCTTTTCGCCTTCCTGGACCATCTCGTGGCCGCCTTGCCCGTGCCAAGCACCCCGGCAACCGGAATACCACGGTTTATCACTACCGCGAAGAAAAGGATGGTACCTTGTAACCAGGAAATTCTGCGGCTGGTTTCTTCCCTGACAGCGCAACAACCTTCAGCTTTCCTCCACGTCGAGACCTCCTCTTCCTCTGGACGAACCACTGACTTGCACCCGCTGCCAGGAACAACTGCCCCCGCTGGAGCATTCTTCCCACTTTCAGGTACTGTGTCCCGCCTGGCTTCCCTTGCGACAGATCGTTCGGGGTGACAGTAAATCCTCGACTTTCTAACCTGGGTTAGCCTGGGACCTGTTAACTAACTTTTCCTGACTTGATCTCAATCTTTTTGTGAACTATTTACAAAGACTCTTTTGGCATACCCCCACTGTGTGATCCTGGACACATTTCGCTTGCTCTCTCTAAGAGTGGGCCTGGCATTTGAACCTCCTTGCTCTCCAGTAGACTTTGCCTAACCTGCCTCACTGCGGTTCTTTGAAAAGTATTAAAATTTGTGTGCTTTCATAACTCTGCCTTTTTCCCTCCCTTTTTAATAACTTATTAGAGTGCCATTTTATGTTAAGCGCTCACCTCTGTCTGAAAAAAAGTGGTGTTTCTCATTAAGACTTGTCTAATAAGTAATTAGGGTTGTATATATATAATAGTGACTGTGTGTTGAATTTATTTACCTCTCTTTGTGCTAGTATAATTTACAAGTGTGTCTTTCAATAAATAATTATATACTTTTACACCAAAGCTCTGGTCAGTGTTTGCTTGTGCTACTGTATCTCTGTACCTATTGTGTATACTCTATATACTGCCAAACTCATCTTGAGAGAAGTCTGACTGCTCAGCTACCAGGTAAATTTAGGTGGTACAGACTGCTACCAATTGGGTTTACTGCCAACCACCTGTAGTCCTAAATCTTTTGCAGTGGTCCCTAAGGGAACTGCACAGGTTTCTGCCTAACAGCGACAATGCTATAGAAACTTTCCATCAAGTCGTTACTCAAGATATTCACAAGCATATGGACAGGAATCCGCTCAGGGGTAAAAGACACTTCTTGTGGTTAGCGCATTTTACTGTCGCTAGTTCATTTATATGGTTTCCATTAGTTGGACACAAGACTCTGTAATTGACAATATAAGGAAGATAAATCTCCAAATTCAGTTTAGCCTTAAGGAAGACTGCCTTGATAACGACAAATGTTGAAACACATGTCAGCTGACATCTTGCAAGAATAAATATATTGACAATATATCTCACATTTGAACTGCGCTTGGACTTTGACTTTGGAAAGACATTATATATTTTTCTGCAATTGATATTAGGGCAAGAGCGTGCCACACCTGTTATACTTTGAAACATGATCCCGCACCTGAGTTACCTTAGCTGCTACATATATCGCTTTACTATACCTGTTACTCTCTTACAGAGAATCCAGTCATGTCAGGTTGGTTACTCGCTACTAAGTTCCCATTCCGTGTCGTACTCAATTGCCTACCATGTACAGACAGCCACTTTGTTAACTATCGAAATGGCCTTACCAGACCAGGATGCCCCCGGCATCATCCTATCCCTTGCCCCACCCCTTTCCTACCCTCCACTGCACAATTCCCACCTATCTAGGACTATGCCAACACTCCCAATGCCACCAAAAATTTCAAGAAGTTAGAACGTACTACCATTCCATACAGGACAGATCACAACTACACACAAAAGACCACTGACTAATCATTTAATTACCCCACTCAGGTTAACACCAGACTTTATTGTCTTATTTCACGTTCTAAAGTGAGCACGCTCTACCACAACTGAGCCATTACCATGCTCGTACCGACCCAAGTCGATCGCCATTCAGAGCAACACCAGACTTTCTCGCCTTAGGTCACGAACCAAAGAAAGCACCCTCCACTACAATCATGCCATAGCTACCCCCATACAGACCAAACCCATCCCTGATCTCCAAACTAAACTTCACAAGACACCTGTAACAGGTATCACTAAACAATCTGCCAGTCCCAGAGACACCCAAACTCCGACCACCACCACTGCACCCAAAATCGAGCCTCCGGTCAAATTCAAAGGCACCCTCCTCAATGCCCGATCAATAGGAGCCCACGCCATTGAGATACATGACCTCATCATTGAACAACAACTGGACCTACTAATAGTAACAGAAATCTGGCCCCACCAAGCGTCTAGACCCCGCTCGCTATTGCCATCCCACCAGACTATACCACCTCAGGACTGATAGATCCAATACTCTTGGAGGTGGTGTAGCCATCATAGCTAAAGCCAACCTACAATTAAATCATGCCCCATCGAAAAACCAGAAGGTTACGAAATCTCACTAGCCAAATTCGCGACCAATTATAGAATGACTATCAACCATGTGGTGATTTACAGATCGCCCAATTCTAACTCCCAGCCAGATGTAGACATACCTCTATTAGTAGCCTCATTTATTAAACCAAATACAAAACGTATCATTCTTGGCGACCTCAATCTAGGCTTCAATGACAGCCAAGACCATAAAGTCGAAGCCCTTCACACTGCCCTTAAAGATATACATTTCACACAACTTGTGAATGCCCCTACCCATATCAAGGGTAGGACATTTGGTCTGGATACTCTCACTCAATGCTACCCTAGCTATTGAATCAATCATACCCCTTCTCTGGACAGACCATCATAGTGTAAAATTCACGCTCACATGTAATGAAATATACCCGCCTAAGACCAAGATAATGGACACTTACGAAACGAGAAACATTTGTAAGCTCACAGCTGAGAACCTAAACCCAATCTTAAGAAAAGCCCTAACAACCAATCTGGTCACTAGTGATAATCCATGCCTCTTAGCAGATACCTACTACAAATGCCTTACCACCACAATAGACTCATTAGCACCTCTTACAATTAATACGTGACGCGCTGATAAAAAAACATAATTCTGGTTCAATGACGAGTTAGTATCGCTAATGCGAACTAAACGTTTGCTTGAACATTTCCATAAAAAAATCTCTCACTACAGATTCCGCTAATGCTTTCAATGCTGCAAACAAAATTTACAAAGCAGCAATTATTACTCATAAAGCTAATGCATACAACATTTGTATTAGCAATGCCTCTTCGGACTCAAAAGAACTGTTCTCAATCCTCAGAGAGTTGGAAAACCCTAACCCAGCATCCACCCCAGCTAACACCAGCAAAGAATGGTGCACTACCATTCAAGATGCATTAGCTTCCAAAATTGATCTGCTGCAAAAGAAAATAATTACTAAAAGAAAAATACTAGCTCAAAAAAATACCCCTTTCAACACTCCCACAAACTCCAACGATTATAATACCCCATTATTCCACTTCACTCCAGTGACCCAAGAACTAGTGAATAATACTACTGGCAAGTTGAAAGCTTCGAACTGCAAAGGGGTTAAGTTCCCAGCCCACCTAGTGAAATCATGTGCATCTACCCTCACCCCTATTATTACTAATTGTGTCAATGCTTCCTTCAGTAAAATATGGTCCCAGCCAGTATCAAAGAAGCCTGGGTCACCCGGCTTCTAAAAAAACCTACCATTGACCCCACTGTGCCCACCAACATCCGACCAATAACTATGGTACCATTTTTACTTAAAATCATAGATAAAGTAGCATATTCACAAATTCAAACCCATCTCGAACAAAACCAGCTCCTGGGAGCCAGACAATCTGGATTTAGGCCGAACCATAGTACGGAAACAGCCTTCATTGATCTGAAAATCCAGATCGACACCATTAGAGACTCGGGGAAACTCTGTATACTACTGATGTAGACTTATCTGCAGCTTTTGACCTTGTAGATCATGATAAATTATGTACCACTCTAGCCAATGATTTTAGATTTTCTAAAAATGCTACTCCTTTCTAGCCGAACACACGTCCAGAGTCTCCATCGGCAAAGATGCTGCTGATCCTATAGCAGTCCCCATTGGGGTTCCTCAAGGCTCTTGCCTTTCACCAACGCCATAAATGCATATACGAAGCTCCTCTTCTCGGCATTAGACAATATGGGTGTCATCTACACCATATCTGCAGATGATACCCAGATCCTCATTCCAATTTCAGGGAACTATGACCAGGACACACTGACCATCAACAAAGTCTATGCTATTATCCAAAATTGGATGGCCTTGAACAGCCTCTGCCTTAACGATGAGAAGACAGAGATTCTGATTGTGGGCTCCCAATCCAAAATAGATACCCGTCACTAAGATTACTCGGCAATCAACATTGATGGCACGTTGATTCCACTACTTAAACAGTATACCTAGATGCCAACCTCACTGTGGTTAAACATATTTTGGCACTTTCGTCTTCCACATCATACACATCTAAATGAATTGCCGCCAATTCCTCACACCCACAAACTGTATTGCTTTGGCTTGAGCTCTGATTCTATCAACATTGGATTATTGCAATGCCCTATTACTAGGAACATCCAACACCAACCTTAGCAAATTACAGCTAATGCAGAACAAAGCATTACGGGCAGCCCTAGGAATAAAAAAAATCTGATCACATCTCCAATATTAGGAGGGCGACTCACTGGCTTCCCATTAAGGCCAGAATCATCTTCGAAACTTTATGTGTCACCCACAAATGCCTCGCTAACAAAGCACCTACCCATATGAACAACGCCATTAAGAAAAAAACATACAGTAGGACACTCCGATCCAACAACAACTTGCTCCTCGAGATCCCTTGGTACAAATGTTGTAGAGCAGGAGGAAGCAGCTTCCAAGTCCTTGCCCCCAAACACTGGAACTCCCTCCCACTAAACATCAAAAAGGAGGGATCCTTCCCGGGATTCAAAAAATGTCTAAGAACTTGGTTATTTAACCAATTCTAGCAAACAAAACTCAGCCGCCACAGGTCCTATTTGTTTCTCTAGGAAAAATAGAACATTTACCTATTGGTGGCCTGAGCTCAAATTTGTAAATAAATATTATTTCTGTATTGTTTCACCGTATGTATATTAACAGTCTATGCCTTAATGTCTATTTTGTAACATTGTCTATCTGCAAATATGTAAGTGAATATTTACAATTTCGATGCCAAAGATGTCTGTAACTACGCCGTGATACCTCAGGGTCTGGGCGTGTATTAAATGTAATAAATAAAATAAATAAACCTACATTGCAACACAGGTTTAGTACCCTTTTCACATGTCCAATGAGCCACAGTCTCACGACAATGGATTTGATTGAGTTTGAAGCGCATGAATAATGTGCAAACAGAACTACACGGAAAGGAAATTAAGAAGGAGCAACGTGGTTCTCTTTTTGTAAAACATTTTGCATACTCCGTAAATATGTTATATTTGTTCAAGTCTTCTATAGTGTCAATCCAGTCCATTTTATAAAGTTGTTTTTTTTTTTTTAAACTTCTGTTTAATGGCAGGTGGTTAAGACAGGTACAGCACAGTTAGCATGTAAGCGAGAAAAAACAGCATGACAGCATCAATATACATTGCCTCACAAATAATGTCAACTTCACATTTTAGAGGGGAGAACATAGTGGAACAGTAGAATAGTACTCATGCGGCAAGTGTCAAGAGGAGTCCGGTGGTACCGGTGAAGGGGCGGAGGTCCACTCGGCCCCATCCTTGCTGTTTAGGTAACTACAGAATTCAGTCCACACATTTGCAGGGCGGGATGGAGCGGGCAAGGTGCCGATCTACTCCTCCTCGCATGTTTGTACCCATGTGAGGGCCTTCAACCACATGTTGAGGGTGGGGGGAGTGCGGCGCTTCCAGCATTGTAATATGCATCTTTTGGCAACAATAGCACTAACATTCAAGAAGTTTGACAGTTTCCTCACATTTTCTCCCGTCCAAATGCCAAACAGCAAGGCCAATGGGTCCATCTCTACCGGGGCGTCAATTATCTCAGAGAGTGCCTCTGTCACCTACCCCCAAAACCTGCGCAGCACAGGACCAAAACATATGAGCATGATCTGCTTCATTTGATTCGCATTTCGGGCATTTATGTGTCGAAGTAAGCGTGAATTTTGCCACTCTGTACGGCGTGTAGTAGAGCCTGTTGAGTAATTTGTATTGGATGCAGCGGAACCTGGCACTGAGCGATACTTTGCGGGTGTGTGCACACATTTTGCCCCACATTTCGTCAGTGATCTCTGTTCCGAGCTCACTGGACCATGCCTCCCGTGGTGCCGGGGAGGTATTCTCTATTTTGCCCATCTGCATTTTATACAGGGAGGATATTATGCCCCTACAGCCTGTGGAGTTCGCTATGTACTGGAGTTCAGGTGAGTCAGGAGGCTCCTCTGGGAAGGAGGGCCACATTGTCCGTACCGCTGCTCTCAATCTGTAGTACTGCAACAAGTCAAGCGCGTAGCTGGAGTGCCCGGGGCGCAATGTTCGGGGGGTAATGAATGAGCCATCATGGTACAGGTCAGTCAGGGCACGATATCCCAGGCTCTCCCAGCGTTGAGAGAGGTGTTGGTCATGTGTGGGGGTGAGGCCGGGAAATTGCCATAAGGGGAGCCACTTATAGTATGGGCGCTGTACTGGACTGGGGGAAAGGATATTGTTCCATGCCCTAATCGTGGAAGCTACCGGGTCCCATGGGGCATCCGCGCGGAAGCCATGGTGTAATAGGAGGGTCATGATGTGGGTACAGTCACCCGCCATTTTTTCCAATTTAACATGTGGGGGCGGGTTGGGGTGTGTGTACCAATGGGTAGCATGTTGGGCCTGTGCAGCGTTCCAGTAGAAAGTTAAATTGGGGGCAGTAAAGCCCCCCTTCTCATAGAGCAGAGTCATATGTTGCCACTTCTTGCGGACCGCCCCCGAATGCCAGAGTAATTGAGCAAACGACGCGTGGAGCCTCTTGAAATACTGCTTGCCTGGCCACACTGGCACATTTACAAATATATAGAGTAGCATAGGTACCGCCATCATTTTTATTAGGGAGAGTCTACCAGCGAGGGATAGAGGGAGATTGCGCCACCTAAGCATCTTGGATTCAATGAGCTGCGCCGTTGCTTCATAATTGTCTGCCAGCACGGAAACTTTAGCCCGTGACACCTGAACCCCGAGATACTTGAACCCAGCCGGGGACCAGCGTAGGGGGAACTCGCAGGACGGTTGCTGAGTTGTTTTAGTGAGGGGGAAGATTTCGGATTTTGAGTAGTTTATGGTGAAGCCCGAATAGGTGCCTATTTTTGTTATATCTCGAATGATAGGGTCCAAGTATATGGAGGGTTGTCTGACATAGAGGAGTACATCATCCGCGTACAGCGAGATGATTTCCGGTGTGCCCTGCAACCGGACGTCCTTATGAGTATGTCGATTTCTGACGGGGGAAGAGGGGACGGAGTTAACTAGCACCCTTGCCGACGGTCCCGTGTACAACAGTTTTATGTAGGCAATCATGTTTGGCCCAATTCCCATTTTCTCCAAGATAGCCCACAAGTATTGCCACGAGACCATGTCGAACGCCTTTTGGGCGTCTAGTGTGACTGCCACTGCGTCCGCGTTTGGGTCGATTCTAGACAGTACGTTGAATAGGCGCCAGCCGTTAAGTGCCGTAGAGCGGCCAGGGACAAATCCGCTCTGGTCGGCATGGACTAAGTGAGGAATGAGTGGGAGGAATCTATTGCCAATTACTTTAGCAATGATCTTCATATCAGTATTAATGAGGGACGGGGGCCTGCAGGAACCACATTCGTCTGGAGGTTTCCCTGGTTCGGGGAGGACTGTGATTAATGCCTCTCTTAAAGAGGGGGGAGGGTGTCTGAGCGGAGTGATTTGGTCCAGACCCCATGCACTATAGGCTCTAATATGGCAACATGCTCTTGATAAAACTCAGATGTGAGTCTGTCAGGTCCCGGGGCTTTGCCCTTATGGAGATCAGAGATCACCCGGACTATCTCGTCTAATGAAAACGGGGCATCGAGAAGTTCCCTGGTGCCTTGAGAGATCAAGGTCATAGGGATGGACTCTAGCAGGTCGTCAAGGTCACGGGCCGTGTGCTCTGGTTGGGGCCTAATAGGGTGGCATAAAAATTGGCAAAAGTGTCAAGGATAGCATGGTCTGACCAGTGTCTCGACCCATTATCATCGATAATACTATCTATACGAGTCCCACCTCCCTCAGACCGGACCAGCCTGGCCAGGGTTCTACCCGGCCTGTCCCCCTCGCCATATTTTCGGGCGGCCGCATGGCGGGTATAGTATCTCACTTCGCTAAGGACATGTGCTTCAAATAGTTCCAGTTCCGTCCTAATTTTCGCTAGGGTGGCAGGTGCTGGCTTGGAGGTATACTCCTGTTCTAAAGTTTTAAGTTTGGATTCAGAGAGGTTTAAGGCCTGTTTTATGGATTTGAGGACACCTGCTTCTTTAGAGATGCATATTCCTCTGATGTAAACTTTGAATGCCTCCCAGCGGGTCCCCTCGGACGTGTCAGAGACCTTGTTGTTTTCGTAGAACAGGTTTATGTCAGCCAGTATCTCCGCCCTAAAAACGATATCTGATAGGGCATCGGATTTGAAACGCCAGGCGGGGCGAGCCCCCGAGGCGAAACCCAGCTGGATCTGAAGTAGCACGGGGGAGTGGTCAGAGAGTGTGCGCGCCAGAATCTTAACATTGGAAACCCTGCCCATCCGGCTACCTGACAGGAGGAATAGATCTATTCTCGAGGAACTATCGTGTACCGTGGAGTAAAAGGTGTAGTCCCTCTCCTGGGGGTGGAGTGTTCTCCAAGCATCATGTAGATTCAAGGAGCTCATGTGGGTTAGCAGCCGCTTGGCCGCTCGGGTTATAGGCCTCGGGCCGTAGTTGTCCTGTCTAGGGCCATATCAAGTATGAGATTCATGTCGCCGCCCCATACAATGGGGACATCAACATATTTCATGAGAATGGAAGACACCGTATCCATGAAGTCGGGAGAATCAATATTGGGAGCATACGAATTCACAAGCAGGCATTCTTCGCCGGCTAAGGTGCAGTGTAGGATCACAAATCTGCCTTCAGGATCAATGTGGGATGTGTGAAGTGTGAATCTGATTGATTTGTGGATGAGAGTGAGGACTCCCCTGGACTGAGTGGAGTACTGAGTATAGTACCTGTTGGGGCCCCAGGACTGTGCGAGGTTTGAAGCCAAGAGTTTCTTAGCGTGTGTCTCCTGCAACAGGAGAATCTTGACCCCATGCCTCTGTACATACGCAGTAATTCTACGAGATTTGGTAAAATTGGTCCACCCCCGTACATTCCACGTCAATATCCTAATAGCCATATTAAAGAGTTAAGGGACATCCCAGATGTGGATTCTCACTTTGAACATTAACTGGAGCGCTGTGATGAGGCAGGCCTGCCACCCTGCCGCACTGGTCAAGACCAACCCGCCATTTTGTGAAAAATAAACCCCAACTGTCCCTCCCCCCACCCTCACCGCCCAGTAATAACCAGCAGTGCATAAGCAACCACCCTGAAGCGAAACTGCGTGCCAACCCCAACTCGGCAACGCCTGACAAGTAGCCCAAACGGGGCTTGAACACAAACTTACTGCCATAAACGGCATTGCAGCTGCAATGGGGGCTGCTGCTGCCGTCTAGCCCACCAACATTAAAACTTTGGATGAATAACAACATACGCATTTTCCAGCATTGTTCGACTATTAGAGTAGAGGTTACGAATAAAGGATAACCATGGTTTTCAGAATAGCAAGGACAAAATTGGGTCTACCGCAGGTCAGTGTACGACAGTGCGGCCCTTTTTCTGGTGTAGTGGCCTGGGTTTTGGCAATAAAATCATGAAACACAGAGAAGCGGCACCCACAGGATGAGAAGTACTAGCTAAGGTGCCAGAGGCACGAGGCCGGCCAGCAAGTGGGATGACAGGGAGGGGCGGGCCGCATTGCGCCAGGTGAACAGTGTCACGGCCTCATCATCCGCCCGAGGTCAGCGGAAGAACCTAGAGAGTGCAAGGTCAATCGTCGTCCATTTGTTCCTCCGGAGGATTCAACAGGGGGACCTGTGCTTCAATAAACTTAACGGCCTCATCCGGGACCGTAAAGAAATAGCTTTTGTTGCGATGAATAAATTTCAGGCGAGCAGGGAAAAGCATAGAGTACTCAATTTTCCTATCTCTCAACATCTTCTTAACCCCGCTAAATTGGCGTCGCTCCATCTGGACCCCCACCGAAAAGTCAGGGAAAATTCTGATGATTTGGGACTCAAGCCTCAGTTCCCCTCTCTCTCTGGCCAAATGGAGAATGTGATCCCTGTCTTTGTAGCTGAGTAATTTTGCGATGATTGGCCTGGGGAAATCTCCAGGTTTAGGGCGGGGCGCCAGAGAGCGGTGCGCTCTTTCACCCGTGAAGAATGGTGAGAGCTCAGGGTTACCCAGGAGATCTTTGATGAGCTGCTCAACCGCGAGCTCCATTCGGCCCTTGAGTGCTGATTCGGGAACCCCCACTATTCGAATGTTATTCCGCCGTGACCTCGTTTCGAGGTCATCGTTCTTGGCCTTGACCTGTTTCATGTCGCGGACGAGCTCTGTAACTGTGGTCTGGAGGGTATGAATGTGATCTTCGTTGGTACCTATCCGTTGCTCCGTCTACGTGAGCCTGGACCCGTGCTGGTCGATTTGAGCGCGTAGGGAGGCGACATTGGCGTTGATGTCGTCCAGCTTTTCATGGAAGGATGCAAAGTTTTTGGCCATGGACTCCATCATGGTGGTGAGGTCTGGTTGTGGGGGATCCGGCAATGTCTCGCAGTCTTCCTGTGTCGCAGAGGAGGACGCAGGATCCGCCCAAGGGGCCGCCTTGGCAAATTTGTCCATAGCGCCCACTTTGTTAGCCCCCCGCCCTCTGTTGGACATTATAGTGGTGGGGGGTCTCCAGCAAATCTGGCAGAGTCAAAGATGGGCAATGGAGGAGACGGAGACAGGGCTGTAGCTGCCAAACCCTATTATTGTAGGCCCAGGGGTGCTGATAGTGTGCCAGCAGGGTGGGGAAGGCGGATTACAGCGTGGCCGCAGAGATGATGTAGGCCAGCAGGGGGTATGCGTGGTCCAGGACAGTGCGGGTCTCGTGGGAGGTGGAGGCCTCGCCGGTCAAGGGAGCTTAGGGGCCCTGCGTATCTTGTGCGGGCGTAGGATCACCCACACCGGGCTGGGTCCAGAGCGCCGGGGCGGCAACCAGGCGACAAACAGTTGGAGAGGAGACCCCACACCGCCCAGGGAGTGACACCACCAGCTGTCGGACAGTAGAGTGAGCGGAGGCAACTCCACCTGCAATGGGACCCTGCGGTGTGTCGGTCCTCTGTAGCGGCCCCGGCCCCAAGAGATCCAGAGCGAGATGCGGCGAGAGGCAAGGAAATGGGCGCACGATCACCACCCCTAGGTGGGCCGCAGCGCCAGAGGGGAGGCAGGATGCAGAGCCCCACTTCACAGAGTAGAAAAAGACAGGTGGGGGCCAAGCCCCTATGCAGGCAGCCCAGCAGTGAGCAAAGAAGACACCCAGGCAAGAGTAGAAGTGGCCGGAGGAAGCAAGGGCCCGCACAAGCAGGCAGCAGGGAGAATGAGACGTAGCCCCCAGCACCCACCTTGCGGCCTCTGGGGTGGCCAGGCCCGCTCATCGTCTGAAGAATAATGGGTACAGGCCCACAGCTGGCAGCAGTTTGTCGGGGTGATCCCTGTGGCAGATTGGAGAAGGTGAGTGATGGGGGTCCCAGCGGCAGCGCCCACAGGATGTGTTTGTTGGCTTCCCCCCTCCACAGGGCAGCGACCGCCCGCTCAACAGACGGCCCGAGCAGCCAGCCCAGGCAGTCGCCGGCACCACAGCCAGCAGGGCCCCCTCAGTTCAGGAGCGGGCGTGAGGTCCGTCCCCCTCCCGCGGAGGTAGCGGGTCACCGCCCAGCCCCGGCGTACGGGGCTCACCAGGCGCCGCGAGCCCGGAGCAGCCGGGCAACCCTCAGGGCCGCAACAAGGAGGACAGGTGCAGCAGCGGGGAAGTGCCGCCGTCAGTTGCAGGCAGCAGCGCGGGAGGAGCGGGAGCCACAGCTCCTCCCGACAATGGAGATGCAGGTGACAGGAAGTCCCGGGGTGCAGACTCCGCGGGCAGCAGCACGAGGAGGCACAGCGGGCGGCCGCAGGCAGCAGCGCGGGAGGCCCTCGGAGTAGCAGCACCTCACGGCAGCGGCGGGCCAGCGGCCTCAAGTGATTCCGGGAGGCCTCGGATGTCAGAAGTGCGGGTCCCGGGCACCGATTCGGCCCAAAATTACAGGAGGGTGTAGAGGACGATGCCGTCAGAGAAATCGTTGCCGTGGCTGCAGCAGGCAGATAGGATTAGCGCTGATATGGCAAGGATTCAGGTGGGTCTCGACGGAGCTCCAAAGCTAAGCGGCCATCTTGCTTGGCTGCTCAACAGCGCCCCCATAAAGTTGTCTTTTTAACATAGGCTGGACGAATGCACAAATCATGGTGTGTGACCCCTAGTTTGTCCATACATAATTGCATCCTCATACAATAGAGTGTAAAAGATCTAGGACCATTGCTGGTCAACATTGCGTGGAAATCCTGCAAAGCACTTCTGAATTTTCTGAATTTAACATCAAAAGATAGATATAAATATCAACAGATACATCACTGGCTGAGCACTCCTCGTAAAAAGGAAGCATTGACTAGGGAATTGACCCCCTTCGAGAACTATATCATGACGCACACTGGATCTCTCAAATTCGTCTCCAACACTTACACATTTATTAATGCACTAAAGGAACCTACTGCATGGCAATATATGAGGAAATGGGAGAAAACCCTGGGCTACGCACTCTCCAAAGAAAGGTGGCAATACTTATGGGGTCTAATGCCAAAACTGACAAGAGCCATCCAAACGAGAAAAATGTGGGTGAAGATGATGGTGCAATGGCACTATACCCCGGACAGACTGAACATGATGTACGCTAACTCCCCGAACAACTGTTGGAGAGAGTGTGGTGGGAAGGGTGACTGGAGACATATCTGGTGGGATTTCCCGAAGATAAACCCGTACTGGAGAGAGATCAAAAATCAAATGCCTGGAATGTCCCCGGGGACGGAACACCTGGGAGAAGAAATATGGTTAGGGGGCTTTTGGGATCCAAAGGACAAAGCGCTAACTACTCCGCAGAAAAGACATTTTATGGGCCTCCTAATAGGAGCGTGGTTGGAAATCGCTAGCAACTGGAAGCACAAATCCCCACCATTGGTCGTGGATTGGACACAAAGGGTTTGGTCACATCTGGCTCTAGAACTAATAACTTATAACATCCAAGGGGATCATGGGAGATTCAGAAACAACTGGGGAGGAGTACTGGAATTCCTTCAAAAGGAATATAAAGAGCAATGGTGCCCACACAATATAAGGCTATTGGATCTTTTCACGTGAAAGAGAAAAAGATCTTCCTATATAAGACGTATACAGACTGAGTTATGCATGCTCGGGGGGAGGGGGGAAGGGTTTTTGTTCCTGTAAGCGAAGTTTTGATGTTTGCTCTTTGTATGACATGCACTGTGATAATAGAAACCTAATAAAAATATGTTTAAAAAAAAACATTTAGTGGAAATCCCGATACGAGCTCCTGGGAGGATCTACTTTACGTTACTTTATTGAATTTAAAGTGCGCACAATGGACCCGGAGGCATGATGGCACAGACAATCACATAAAGACAGACATCAGGAACGAACATAGCTGAAAGCCAGAACGAGGGCAGCAAGAACCCGAAAAAGATTTTAGTCAAACAAGCAGGTTTTCAATTTTTTCTTAAACGGTTCCAGTTTTGTTTCCAGCCTGAGATCAAGTGGCATGCTATTCAAAGCTGCTGTTGCTGCTGTGTTGAAGGCTCCCCTTTCCGCCCTTTTGGATTTACTTCTGGGGGTCACTAACATTTTTGTCTCATTAGATCTAAGTGATCTGGAGGTAGACTTGAGAATAATTAGTTAATTCAGATAACAAGGCATTTTACCCTGTAGGCTCTTGAAAGTAATCAGTAGAAGGCGATAACAAATTCTCATCTCCACATGGAGCCAATGCAGGGTTCTTCTGGCTGGCGTGACGTAGCCACATCTTGCTAGGCCCGTGACAACCCTCACAGACCCATTTTGGTTTACCTGGAGCCGGTTTATCTCAATTTTGCTGATACCTGTCAAAAGACTACAGCAATAATCTATTTGTGCGCCTACTATGGCTCTTGCTAGTGTTTCCGCATTAGTCTGGGAAATTAAGGATCGCAGCTGCGCAAAAAGTTTTAGGTAGTAGGCAGCAACAGAGACAACACTCCCCACGTGAGCCTTCATGGAGAGATGCTGGGCTAGGATTACTCCTAATGACTTTACTTTCTTGAGGGTTTCAATCTTCACTTCTCCAAGTTGAACATTTCTGTACAGAGGATCCAGTTTAGAAATCGTACTGGGGAGACCCCACAATCATGAGTTCCGTCTTGGACCGGTTCAAAGCCAGACCATTCACGACCATCCAGTTTTCGATGCAAGTACATGCTTAATTTATCCGAGCTTCGTCTTGTGCATGGGGCACCAGTTAGGGGAATGATACATTGGGTATCATCTGCTAAATTAGTGAACCAGATGCCTTCTTGCTCTAGCATCGCAAAGAATGGAGCTGTAAACATGTTATAAAAACACAGGGAGAGACTAGCTCCTTGTGGAACTCCATATTCAATTGGCGCTGTGGCTGCTTTGGCAAATTCTGAGCAGACACAGCTAACCCTATTCTGGAGAAAGGAGGCTACCCATCGGCAAGCCTCAGAGGAAAAGGCTGCCACTTTTTCAGCCTGGTGACCAACAATGTGTGGACTACCAGGTAGAAAGCATCAGAGAGGTCCAGCAGCATGAGCATAGAGGCCTCTCCTTTGTCAATGTTGGACAAAAGCCTGGATTTAAGTTCCAGGAGAGCCGTTTCGGTACTATGCCCGGCTCTGAAGCCTGATTGCGGGCAGTTTAGTATGGGGAAGCTTTCAAAATGACTAGCTATCTGCTTGTAAGTGACCCTATCCAGTATTTTCATAAAAAATGCTGAATTCATAATAGGCCTATAGTTCAACAGGTCCTCTTTGGGGAGGACTGCTTTTTACAACAGTGGGGTCACCCACAAGCGTTTCAAATTGTCAGGCACTATACTCTCTCTAAAGGACGCGTTGACAAACTGAAGAATGGCATTCAGCAATTTAGGGGGGACAGGTTTTGATGATAATGGCGGAGAAGGGGTCTTCCTTACAGCTAGTTGTTTTCAGATGCTTCACAACATCCGCCAGCTCTGCCAGTGTGAAGGGGGAAAACGAGAATTCAGGGATGGTAGGGCATCTAGGTGGTTCCAAGCAGCTTGTTGCAGCGGAGAAAGTAGCTTTTTAATGAGGATGTTAGACTTAATGCCCTGAAGGTTTTTAATAATGGCATCCTGTATTGACTGGCACCAAGCCGTGTATTTAATCACCTCGTCCGCATCTGGGGCAGGTGTGGACTCTTGCTCTTTGATGATTTTAGCAAAGTTACACAGAGACCTCCATGCATATCTGGATGCCAGTAAAACTGAATTCATGTTGGATTAATGAATTTGGAATGGATAGTGCTAAATGAAGTGTAGTCTTCATTAGACGACCCTGTAAAGTATTAAGAAGTGGTTTGATGTCAAGCAGACACATATTTAGGCCGTATAATAATACAGGTTCCACTTTCAGGGTAAGGAAATCTATCAATGGTATAATTGAAAATTTGCAATATTTGGCATAGATCACTTTCATTTGAGAGTGTAATGGTCTAGCTTTCTCATTAAGATTGTCACTCACATCTTGACAGATGATGCATTACTCAAGTTGTATCCTAAGTACGTAATTTTTGAAGGTTGCTCAATAAAATCACCTTCTATCATTTATTTGTAAGGTTTCAGTTTTCTGCCTGCAGTAAAAACCATGATCTTAGTTTTAGAAGAATTTGGTCTAAGATTGTGCTTGTGTGCAAAAAGTACAAATATATGTATTTTTTATGGAGTGCAATCAAACAGTATGATATTGTCTGCAAAGGCAATCCAGTGCAGACGACTGGACCCCAATTTAACAGAAAATATATTAGTGTTATTCCATAGGTCACCTAAATCACATAGATATAAATTGAAAAGTGTGGCTGCTAAATTGCACCCCTGTTTCACGCCTACATGTGTCAGAATAGATTCGGTCATCGCACCCTCCCGATTCATTCTATCTCTGTAGGAGATGTTGACATGCAGTAATGAAAGCATGTAGATTTGAGAGGGGGGAATTCCTAGGTTACTCATTTTATTGCATAGGAGATTCCTAATTACGCAATCAAAAGTGGCCAACATGTCCATTGAGGCCATGTATACCGGGATAGAGCCCTTGGTCTTCGTGTGGGCTAGGATATGTGAAATGATAGTGGCATTTAATGCTGTACTCATTCCTTTTCGAAAACCAATCTGTTTTTTTGAGTAGATGTAATTTGCAAAGATATTTTTCTCAAGCTCTTGTAGCAGGCGAATAGAGTAGATCTTTGCAGCAGCATCAGTGAGAGCTATGGGTCGATAGTTGTCTGGGGAAGTGCAATCAACCTTTTTTATAAATTGGTACGATAATCAAAGATACCCAGGTTTCGGGAAAGGACAGTGTCGCCGAGATGATACCAAACGTAGTTTTCAATATGAATGCCCACAGGCCAGGGTCCGCTTTGTAGACAAACTCCCTTTAAGACTGAAAGGATTCTCTCAAATATATCAAGCCAATGCTGGGGAGAAAAGGGTGGGGGTGTTGATAGCAATTCAGGAGGGACAGGGGATAAGGGTGCAGGGAACAGTTCTCAACAAGGAGGGGCGATACCTTTTTCTGAACATAACAGTCAGAGACCGGAAACTAATGCTGGCCTCGATTTATGCCCCAACACCGGTCAGGATGTTTTTATTTTATAAGGGGGTCCCTAGAAGAGTTTGCTTGGGGAGAAATGATCCTAGCAAGGGATCTCAACATAGCATGGGATCCCCACCTGGACAGGTGCACCACTACACGATAGGGGGCACAGGCCCCATCAAGGGCGCAGAAAAACAAAATGGAAATGTTGGCACTTGGAATCAGCCAAAATGTCTGATAAAAAGTTTGACCAGATCACGCATTCGGTGCTGGGGGGTGCAGGAGTGTCCCCTGCACCCTTGCTCACTATATTGTGAGCGGGGGTTGTGGAGATGCCCCCCGTAGCCGTCCAGAAAAAAAAAAGAAAAAGGAAAGGACCCTGCAGCTCCGGTTCCCGATCACAGAAGTGAAAAGGACCAGGCATCGCCGGGACACAGTGAGTCGGAAGCAAGGTAAGTGGGGGCTAGGGGTGGGGCTGTGTTGGGGTGTGGGTGTGGGTGGGGGTGGGGGTGTGGGTAGGGGTGTGGGCCAAGTCAGAAATGTTCAGGGGAGAAAAGACCAAAGGTTATTTCAGAAAAAAAATCTTCAGTCTTTTCTCCCTCGAACATTTCTACCTCGGTCTTTCAACCCCGATCCTTGGCACTTCGTGATGTTTGGAGGGCGGTAAGGGGACACAGCTGGGGATACACACACTACTCTCAGGTTCACTCCTCGCAATCAAGGAAACACGTGTGTGGGGTTGCTGTTGGTACTCTTGTTCAGAAGGGAATTGTCATAGCATTTCGGTGCTGGACTGCCCATGTGGGCGGGACCAAGACTGATATGCAAATGTGTATTGCCCATCTGTGAAAGGTACAGTGAGCAAAAAGCGATGGCTGTGAACTCTCAAAGTGGGGAAAAAAAGCACAGAACAGGTTATCATGCCATGTTATTGCTGGAGAGGGGCGCCTTCTACCTATTTGAAAATTTTTTGCAAGTAACTTGGGGTTGGTCACCCTTAGTTACATTGGGGGAACCCAGACGTGGACTGCCTGCTCACTGTGCTCAAAGAGGCACAGATACACCTCACTGATGAGGCCCAAGAAGACTGAAACACGTGTATGGGGTTACTGTTGGTACTCTTGTTCAGAAGGGAACTGCCATAGCATTTCGGTGCTGGACTGCCCCATGTGGGCGGGACAAAGACTGATATGCAAATTGATATTTCTCATCTGTGAAAAGTACAGTGAGCAAAAAGCGATGGCTATGAACTCTCAAAGTGGGGAAAAAAAGCACAGAACAGGTTATCATGCCATGTTCTTTCTGGTGAGGGGCGCCTGCTACCATTTTTGTAAAAATGTATTATGTATGGGCCTCTACCGGATTAGTGGGCAAGGTAAAAGAAATCGACGTAGGATCCATCTCTCTCTCTCGGACCATGCCTCAGCCACCTTCAATTTGGAGCAGGCTAGAGGGGGAAGTGGAAGTTCCCAACACAACTTCTACGATACACGATCATGGTGGACTCCATTAGGGAAAAAATAGAGCAATATTTCTCGGACAAAGCCACAGGGGACACACCGCAGGGGGTAGTCTTAGATGAATTTAAGGCAGTTGTGAGGGGGGAATTGATAGCCCTAAAACCAGGAAGAGATAAACGAAGACGCAGGTGGGAAGAGGAGCTGAAGGGAAAGTTGAAAGAAATTCAAGGGGAGATGTCGAAGAATCCAACTAGGAAACAGAGACTAGCACTTAGACATGTCCAGGGACAACTGGGAATGATACGTAACAAACAAGCAGAAAAAGCACTCTGCCAACAAGGCAGATAAGCTTCTGGCAAGGCAATCAAAGACAAGGAGAACAGCAGAACAGTTATGAAACTCCGGGACGAACAGGAGCAGGTGCAGATAAAGGATGAGGACATGGGTGAGATATTGCAGGAATATTATCAAACACTGTACAAGTCAGATAACCCTTGTCCGGATAAACAGGAAAAATATTTAGAAAACCTCTGCCTTCCCCGAATCTCCGATGAGGAAAGGGAAAGCTTAGAGGGAGATATAACGGAGGAGGAAGTGCAGAAAGCTATTAAAGGTCTGCCGAGAAACAAAGCACCAGGCCCTGATGGATACCCGGACTGCTTTTATAAACAATACCAAGACATACTAGCTCCTAAATTAATGGAACTGTTTAATATGTTCATAAAAGAAGGCAACATTACTCAGTCAATGATTAACCACCAGATAGCCCTGATAAATCTAGACGCGAAGCTCTACACAAAGGTGTTGGCAAGTAGGATATCATACTTGCTCCCGGCACTCATTGCCCTAGATCAGTCAGGGTTTATTCCAACATGGCAAACATTTGATAATCGCATAGGGTATGTCATCTGATAAAAAATGGAGAAAACACAAAAGCCGGCAGTTCTCGTTTCATTGGATGCAGAGAAAGCTTTTGATAGGGTGGAGTGGACGCAGCTATTCCGCACAATGAAACAAATGGGGTTTGGACAGGACTTCCTCCATATGGTGAAGGCCAATTCATCACTCGCCTCAGATGTGGGTAACCCTAAATGGAATAGTGTTGGAACCGGTTAACCTAATTAGGGGTACAAAACAGGGGTGCCCACTATCGCCACTTTGATACACGATATTCCTGGAGCCATTGTTGGCTAGGATTAGAGAGGCGGATGGGGTTAAGGGGATACAGATGGCGGGAAGGGTACATAAAACTATGGCGTGTGCAGTCGATATGTTAGTAGCAATAACTGAACCGGAAAGCTCCCTGCCGGAGCTTATGAAAGAACTAGATAACTTTGGGGCAATATCCGGACTAAAGATTAATCGACAAAAATCCAAAATACTGAACCCAAAGGTAAAACCGGACGTAATGGGGAGAATTTCCTGGGTTATGCGGTTAAAATGGGCGAACACAGGGATGATCTACTTACAGATAACAATGACATCAACTATAGGCCAAATGTATAAAGCAAACTACCCAGATCTTTTAGAAAGGATTACATCAGTTATGGGGAAATGGAACCCCCTAGTGACATCGTTGTGGGGGAGAATGGTGGCAATTAAAATGGTGGTGCTGCCAAAACTACTATACCATTTTCAAGCCCTACCCAGCGTTTTTCAAATCCCTAAACAGTCGTAAAGATGTATATATGGAAGCAAAAGACGCCAAGAATAACAATGCCAATGATGACGGCACCAAGACATCAGGGAGGACTAGCACTTCCGCAGATAGTATGAAGCAGCCTAATTGAGGGTAGTCAAGGAATGGTTCACAGAGAACCCGCAACGCATATGGACAGAGTAGGATAGGGCGGTGGCGGTATCCCCACTATCGGGACGACTATGGCTGAAGGGTCAACACAGGCTCCCGAATGTCAAGATCAGCAAAGTGATAGGGGGATCAGATATGAGACGAGGCAATCAAGAGCGAGGCACTATCGACACACAGTTCACCCTCCCAACCATGTTTGGGTAGCCCGACTTTCAACCGTGGATGGAGACAAACTCGTATAAGAAATGGGTAATGGCAGGATGTCGGATGATAAGGGTTATGTATCAGGGGGGAAACATGATGACATTTCAAGAATGCAGCCAAACTATGGGGTTAACAGGGAAAGATAACTTTTAGTACACTCAATTTAAGCATTGGCCAGCAGCCCTCCATTTGAGGCAAATGGCCACTAGACAACTGACACCTTTTGAGACGTATATGACAACAAACACACGGCTCTGTGAAATTAGTATCAGGCCTATATAGGTTCCTGAACACTCGGGTGGAGGAGGTTAGGTGGAACTATATGGTGAAATGGGAAAAGACACTAGGCAAAACGATAACGAAGAAGCAGTGGGAATATACATGGGGAATCATCCCAAGCTCACAAGCTCAATACTATTGAGGGAGATGTGGCAAAAAATCCTTCTCCAATGGCACTATACACCAGAGTGACTTCACGCCATGTTCCCGAAAATGTGTGTTGGAGAGGGTGCACAGGGAAGGGGAAATGGTAGCATATATGGTGGACCTGCCCGGTTATACAACAATTTTGGGAGGAAGTGAAAGAACAGGTGGGCGAGATGGTACAAGGTACAGAGCAGCTGCAGGAAAGGGAATCTGGGAGCCAGGTTCAGCAAACCTCACTAAGGCACAATAAAGGGGATTCATGATCTTAGTAATAGCAGCATGGCTGTTGATTGCCCAGCAATGGAAGAACAAATTGGCACCCACAATATACGATTGCTTGCAAAAAGTCTGGAACTTCTTATCCCTCAAATGGGTAACCTATTAACTGCGGGGTGCCCAGGAGGTGTTTAAGGAAGAATGGGGACAGGGGATTAGGCACCTACAGAGTGACTACATGCAACAATGGTGTCCCCATAACATTTGAATAATGGATATCGTTCACTGGTAAGGAACCTGCACAGTGACTGGATTCTACACCAGTGGATCGGGGTGGGGAGTTGGGAATGGTAATTGTGCAAATGTATGCTATGTCTATGCAAATGATTAAAAAAGGTTTTTTTAAAAAACAAAAATACTAGTTCATAAACCAAGGCAATTGTTTTCTCCACACAATGTCTTTCGCATACTTCTAAGTAAATTTTAGCACACAACAATGATTCTTCCAATGTAATGCTTTTGTCAGGATAGCACACCCACCACCCTTGGCGATGCAACAGATTGTCAAAAGAACATAATTCTCAATGTCTCTTCTTAAACGCCTTTTTACCACAACCACATTTCTTTCAATCAACTGTTCCCTCCTGGTCTACTCGCCTGCCACGACTAACTCTAAAAGGTCACTTTTCCTGGTTCACTCGCCTGACAGGAAGGAAACTCCTACCACTTCAGTTGGTTTCTTTAGTAGCAATATGGGTTACAGTTTTCCCCAAGTTGACGTCATATAAATGGAGAATTGTTCCCGTTTTGCATTCTTGTTTCTTCTATACAACCTTTTAACTGATGGCAATGAGGGTTACAGGATTCCCCAAGTTGACTTCTCATAATTGGGAAATTGCACCCTTTTTGCAAGTTCACTTCTTTCAGATAGCCTCTTGGCAGTTGGCAATGTGGGTTACAGGTTTCCGCAATTTGATTTCTCATAAATGGGAAATTGCAGCCTTTTTGCCTTCTTATATTTTGCCAATAAGGGGTGTTAGTTAGCCATTCATTTATCTGTCGTTGACCCCCCCCCTTCTGTTACGCTGCTCTCAGACTCCACATGGGTTATTCACAGTAGCCGAAAACGTTATGAAGTGCCCCGGTGCCCTTTGGTCCTTCTGAGGCTCACCCGTTACCGTAAGCAGCTTCACTGTTCTTCTTAGGTTCTGTGTGGTACAGCAGCTCTTCTCTGCGGCGTCCCAGCGTATCTGGGCCCTCTCCAGTTCGCATGCCTTCAGTGTCTCTCTCTCTCTGGGAGCCTTGGCAGATTAGCTCCCTGCGACCATGGCTCTCCTAATCTCCTGGTTTCTTCATGGACACCATCTCTGCCGTTTCCTCGCTCTTCTGCACACCAGCTACTCTGCACACGCTTCACTCCCAAGCTGCAGCCTGGGAGAGCAGAGTCTCTTCTGTTCCTTCTGCTCCGACCTCCTACTTCCCACACCTGTCTTTCATCGTTAATTTTAAAAGGACCTGCTCAGGTGCCTTGCATCCAAACAACTAGACCGTATATTCTTTTCAATGGCATTTCGGATCCTCATCCCCAAAGTCCATAATGGGTTTGAGCTTTTTTTAAATTATTTGTTTATTTACAATTCAGCACACAGGAGAGCATACACATTAACATTGCTTATAGCTTCTCACAAACTGTAAGACCATATCCCTCCCCTCACCCCTTGTGTTCCTCAGTGGGCATTGTTCTCATGTTCTCAAGCCTCATTCGGCCTGATCCGGCGGCGAGGGATCGCCCATAGAGTGGAGGGCTCTCGCAATCAGGCATGGCTTATATGTCAGGGCTGGGTAGTTCTGATCATAGTCTAGCACTGGTGCCCAAATGTCAGTAAATCGATGCAGCAGTCCCGCTTTAACTGCCATGACCTTTTTGGCTATCAGAATGTCCCAGAGTTTGACCCAGCAGAGGGTCATCAAGGGCCCTTCTGTGGATTTCCAGGTGCGGGCCACAGTGATTTTGGCTTCCAACAAAAATTGGGATACTAACATTGCCCTCTTCCCTATTCTTGGGTAAGAGTCTGGGAGCGGGATCCCTAGGGGGACTTGCTCGGGCGTTAGCAGAATTGTCACCGGGGTAACATCCTTTATTGTGGCCAAGCATTGGTTCCAAAACTCCTTTACCCTGGGGCAGGTCCACCACATGTGGAAGTAAGATCTGGGTGGCCACAGAGGCGCCAGCAGTGAGGGTCCAGGGCCTGTTGGAAGTGGTGGAGGTTCAGGGGGGCGTAGTACCAGCGCAGAAGCAATTTGTGGGTGCATTCCCAATTAGTGATGCAGCGGGATGCTGTGCGCTTTCTAGTCCAAATGTCCACCCATATGTTATCCTCTATGGCGTGACCCAGGTCCACCTCCCATTGGGACATATAGGAGGGCTTAGCATGAAAGGGGTCTTCTTGCAGAAGTTTATAGAGGGCCGAGATCTTTCCCCGGGCTGGCAGGTCATGCACTGTCAGCTCTAGTGGGGTAAGGGGTCGTGTTGCTGCCGCTCGGGTCTGTGGGTGGGAGCACCAGTGCCTTAGTTGGGCGTAGGTAAATCTATCTGACTCTGCTAGCTGGAATGTCATTTTACAGCGTTCGAAGGTTAGGGGGCTGTCCCCTTCAAAGAGCTGTCCCAGCGTTTCAAGGCCTCCTGCGACCCAGTTCCTGAAGTTCAGTGGATGGGTTCCTGGGGAGAAAGCCGGGTTGTGGAAGATTGGGGAGTATGCACTCAGGTCTCCCGGGATACCTCCACGTCTGCGGGCCCACTCCCAAGCCTTTATCGACTGTTTCGTAGCAGTCAATACTCCCGGCCAACTCCGACGTAGGGTGGTGGGAATAAACGAGAGGAAATGGAGGGGGAAAGGGAGGTGGGATTGTTCGATCTCCACCCACTTTGGGCGCCCTGTGGCGAGTCCCCATGCTTGAAGGTGGGCCAACTGTGCTGCTATTTGATATTTGTGAAGGTCTGGCACCCCCAGTCCACCCAGTCTCGTGCTGGCCATCATCGTTCTTCAAGGGATCTGTGCTTTCTTGCCCTTCCAGATGAAGTCGAACATTTTCCTGTGGAGCCGCTTTAGAGGGGGCAGCGGGATTAAGGTTGGGAGGGAGGCGCAGGCATAAAGGAAGCGAGGGAGGAGGTTCATTTTGCATGTCGTGATGCGGCCCAACAGAGAGATTTCCTGCGTCTGCCAACGGGTAAGGATCTTTTCCTGGTCCTCGAAGAGCGGGAGAAAGTTAGCCTGGTAAACTTTTGTTGGGTGAGCGGGGATCTGCACCTTGAAGTACGGGATTGATTGGGTGCTCCATTGAAATGGACTGTTTCTCCAGGGCCTCCTTTTCGGCTGGGCTCAGACCCACTCCGAGAGCCGTTGATTTTTGGAAGTTGATGGCGAATCCAGCTACCCTCCCAAAGTCGTGGATTTCGGTCAGGGCTGTGTCCTCATGGAAGCTTTGATGTTTGTGATGGTTAGCAATACATCGACTGCATAGAGCGCAATTTTATGTTGCGCTGAGCCGATCCTCGGGCTGCTGATCCGAGCGTTTTTGCGAACTCGCTGGGCCGACGGTTCCATGGCCAAAGAGAAGAGCTGGGGGGATAGTGGGCATCCCTGTCTCGTCCCGCATGTAAGAGGGATTGGGTCCGATAGGCGGCCGTTAACTCTCAGCCTGGTCCTAGGGGCCTGGTAGTTCGCACGAATCATATTCCTGAAGGTCGGGCCAAAGCTGAAAGCCTCAAGGGTGAGGCGCAGATAGGACCAGTTGTCAAGAACTCAACCTTGCGCAGGGGCAGCACGTACACCTACCTCCCCGTTGGGTCTTGGCACCCGGTTAGGTAGACAACACGGGTCACCGCGACCCGCCGGGGAAAGAGGGTTAGGGTCCGTTGAATTGGATAGGTAGAGGGTTGTTGGTTAACCGGGTAAAAGGGGAGGAAGGGTAGGAATGGGTTATGGATAAGAAGGGATTAGGAAATGTCCGCCTTGGTGTTCTGCCTGGGACTCCTGAGATCGACGGTACTCCGCCCTTGCACGCTTCCACACTCACAACTAACTTGCCCCCAAAACTCTGTGACTTCTATACACGGTTCACTTACAGTATGGAAACATCATGGGAAAGGACATCATGAACACGCTACAATTTCTGATATAGAGTTGGCAGTTCGTCTACCAACCCACAAGGTTAGCATTATCTATAACACCTTAAAAGTAACCAAATGAGCACTTAGCTTCGTTTGATGGTACCGGGTGGCGTGCCAGGCGACTGCCAGAGTTCGTGCCGTTAGACTACGGCGGCGCAGCGGGTTCTGGCCACTGATACAGTGGGATGCCGCTACAAGGAAATCAAAAACAAGAGTGAGCTCAGGTCGCAAACTGGGCCCGTCACCGTGCTCTCACACGCTGATGTGTTCCCCCAAGAATCTGCAAGGGCCGTGTTGCTTCACACGGCAACAAATAGTGCAAACTGGGTTACGATCGCCCCAAGAATCTGCCAAGGCCGTGTTGCTTCACACGGCAACGAAACAGTTAAACTGAGTTACGAGGTGGCCACTTGGCCTTAACTAGTATCACCGGAGCTTTCCTCAGCCCGGCGCTCATACCGGCTAGAATCCCACAACGTTGCATGCACTATTGTTTTTGTCTATGAACCAGCGGTTCGTAAAAGCAGAGAAATGCACTTATCTTGCCGGAGGCGCGGGACCTGCAGAGATCGCAGGCGGGGAATGGCCCCGCGGGTCGCTGCCTGCAGGAGCCCTCAGCTTACACGTCCGCTCCCATCCGAGTCTGTTAGCGCAAGCGGGGATCCGTGCGCTCGTCGCGCGCATGCGCGGACCGTCGGGCGTTGTCCCACGGAGTTCCACTGCTTGCGAGCACGCGAGCTTGCTGGGACTTGTAGTTCTGGCTACCGGATGGCGTTTTCTGCCATTTGCAGCCAATGTTCTGCAACGAGGACACAACAGTGTTCTGAAATATGGTACTTTATGGCTCCTGCTGGACCTAATCCCCACGCTGGACACAGCTGAGGCAGTGGGGGTCCTGACAGTACTCCCCCCCCCCAACAGGTCCTGCTTTTGCAGGATTGTTTCTATGAAACAAGCGCACTAGTCGGGGTGCATGTACATTTAACGCTGGCTCCCATGAGCGTTCCTCGGGCCCATAACCCAACCAGTCCACCAGATAATACAATTGCCCCAGATGCAAGCGAGAATCCAGAATCGCTTTCACCTCGAAATCAGGAACCCCATTCACAGTAATCGGGGGAGGTCTTTTGGACCGTATGGAAGCCGGGGCGGGTTTGAGTAGTGCTACATGGAACACAGGGTGGATTTTCATTTGTGTTGGTAAGGTAAGACGGACTGCTAATGGATTAATGATTTTTTCTACAGGGAACGGGCCTATAAACCTAGGTTGGAATTTGCGTGGGCCTATCAAATGCAGGTTATGCGTGTTTAACCATACCTTGTCCCCAACCCTATATGTTGGAGCAGGTTCTCTGTGTGTATCTGCATATTTCTTATAGGAAGCTTTAGCCATGTCTAAATTGACTATGATACCACGCCAGATATTCTCTAAATGTGTTTTGAGCTGGGTCACAGCGGGTACATCTATATTGGGCAAATGTGGCACTGGTTGGAAACGGGGATGAAAACCATAAGTCCCATAAAAAGGAGTCACCCTAGTAGAACTATGTACAGCGTTGTTATACGCTAGTTCCGCCAGCCAAAGAACATCCGCCCACGTGGATTCGTTATTGTATGTCATACAGCGGATATACTGCTCCAAGGTCTGGTTCACCCTTTCCGTTTGCCCGTCTGTTTCGGGGTGATAACTCGTGGATAATTTCAATTGCATCCCTACAGTGGCACAAAAGGCCTGCCAGAAACGTGAAGTGAACTGTGCTCCTCGATCTGAAACAACATGTAATGGCATGCCATGTAAGCGGACAATATGTTGAAGGAAAAGGTGAACCAATGCCCGAGCCGTAGGGATTCCTTTGCTGGGTATGAAATGAGCCAATTTGGTTAAAGAATCCACCACCACCAGTACAGTGGTGTATCCCTGACTTAATGGCAGGTCCACTATAAAATCCAATGATATGGTGTGCTATGGCACTGGCGGAGTGGGTAAAGGGCGCAGGTGTCCAGCTGGTTTTCGATGGTCTGATTTGTTCCTCAGACAACATTCGCATGTTTGTATATACTGTTGAACATCTTGCTTGAGACCTGGCCACCAGAAATGTCGAGTTAACAATTCACAGGTTTTTGCATTGCCGGGGTGCCCCACAAAAGGAGAATCATGACACCACCTGATGGCTTGTTGACGGATAACTGGTGTGGGTAGATATAAGGCTGTTCCAAAAAAGGGTAACCCATCTTTCACGGTTTTCTTCTTGCTTGGGTCGTTCCACTGGGCCAACTCCTGTGCGGTTAATGCTTTCCTGATTTCAGAGAACATGTCATCTACCACTATAGATCCAATTATACGAGTTGGTGGCACGATAGGCTTTGGCTCTTCCGATTGATCGGTTTTCGAGTCTGGTTCTGGATAGCGAGACAAAATATCAGCCTTCCTGTTCTCCACTCCGGGGCGGAATGTAACTACAAAATCGAAGTCCGCGAAGTACATGGCCCATCGCAATTGTCGGGGACTAAGCGCCTTGGCGGATTTCAGGAATTGCAGATTTCTGTGATCAGTCAGGATTGTTATAGTGTGTCGGGCCCCCATCAGATAGTGACGCCATTCACTGAACGCCGCTTTTATGGCTAGTAATTCTGTCCGCTATGACATAGTTACGTTCTGCTGGTAAGAGGGTACGAGAATAATACGCTACTGGGTGCAACTGGCCGGTGTTATTCCGTTGGGACAAAATGGCTCCTAGAGCGTAACTTGAAGCGTCGGTTTCGATGACATAGGGGCGGGTAGGGTCCGCATGTGATAACACTGGGGCTGTAGTGAATGCCTTCTTTAAAGCTTGAAAACTTGTTTCTGCGGCCGTATCCCATTGGAACACTACTCCTTTCTTCAACAGGCGAGTGATTGGTTGTACTTTACTCGCGAACCCATCAATAAATCGGCGATAAAAGTTTGCAAACCCCAGTACTGTCTGCACATCCTTAACTGATGTTGGTGACGGCCAATCAATTATAGCCCGTACCTTGTTTTGGTCCATGGTTACTCCTTCTGGTGAAAGGATGAATCCTAGGAATTCCACCGTTGTTTGATGAAAAACACATTTCTCAAGTTTTGCATATAATTTGTGTTCCCTCAAACGTTGTAGTACGGCTTTTACATGCCCTTGATGCTCTTCCAGGTTCCGAGAGTAGATGAGGATATCATCGATGTAGACGATAGCAAAGATGTCCAAATATCCCCGCAGAACCTCATCCAGGAAATGCTGAAAGGCGGCGGGTGCGTTACAGAGGCCGAATGGCATAACCTGATATTCGTAGAGCCCGTACTTGGTTCTAAAGGCAGTCTTCCATTCGTCTCCCTCACGCACCCGCACCAAGTGGTAAGCCCCTCTTAAGTCGAGCTTGGTGTAAATCTTTGCATTCCGCACCTGGTCTAATAGAGTGGGTATTAAGGGCGGAGGGTACCGGTTCTTGATCGTTATCCTGTTGATTGCCCTATAGTCAATACAAGTCCTCAAGTCCCCGGTCTTTTTTGGGACGAAGAACAAGGGCGACGAAACCGGTGACATTGAGTGTCGAATAAACCCGTTAGCCAGATTAGTCTCAATGTATTTCCGGAGGTGTTCGTTTTCAGCCTCCGTTAAAGCATAGATCCGACTACATGGCAACGCTGCTCCAGGCTCCAAATCAATCCTGCAGTCAAACGTCCGATGAGGTGGTAGGGTTTCTGCAGCGGCCTTACTGAAAACATCCCTGTAAACTTGATAGACAGTTGGTAGGGCTTCCATGCCCCCAACCACATGCCCTTGGTTTGACACTGGCTGGATTTCTGGGATTCCGGCGGAGGGTCGACAGCAATGTTCTGAGCAATAACTGGATGTAAAACGCACTGAGCCCTGAGTCCAGTGCACTTCCGGATTATGAGTTCTTAACCAGGGCAATCCTAAAATCATTCCAAATTGTGGTGCCGCAATTACATCGAATCGTATGTCCTCATGATGTCCAGAGGTGCATTCTAAATGTACCCACCTGGTCTGCTTGGTTATAGGACCCGACGTGAGCGGTGATCCGTCCACCGATTTGACCTCCTCCGGACACTCCTTGTTGCTAAGAGGTATTCGTAATTCTGATGCTAAGTCTTGATCAATAAAATTGCCTGTTGCTCCAGAGTCCACCATTAGGGTTACGGGCACTTGTTGGTTTGCCCAACTAACCTGACCAGAAAGTGTCACATGAGTTACCAGCGCATGATGGGTATTTGCCAAAAGTCTCGGGGTGTTTTCAAGTTGGCTCGCCCGGGCCACCCTCACTGGCGAGCTCTCTCGTTTCCCGGCAAGTCTTTCTTGGGTTTGTTTGGACATTCTTTAACGAAGTGTCCCCCCTTACCACAATACAGGCAGAGTTTTTCTCTGCGCCTCTTGTCTTTTTCCTCTTTAGTCAGAGGCCCACGTACTGTTCCTATCTGCATGGGTTCTTCAATTGATTTCTCGGGTCTTAATGCCTTAGGTTGTTGATCTAACCTAGCCACAGGCCTTACATCCCATTTTCTTTTGTCCTGCCTCCTTTCGCTTTGCCGTTGATCCAGTCGCAACGCAAGATCAATCATTGAGGAACAATTATCCGGTTGAGGATCCACTTGCACAATGAGATCCTTCATCTCATCACGTAACCCTTGATAAAAGAGGGCTAAACGTTTTTCTTCCAGCCAATCTGTCTCCACAGCTAAGCGGTTAAACGTGGTTACGTAAGTCACGAGATCCTTTCCACCCTGACGCAGAGAAAGCAACTCCCTATCCTTGATTAAAGTTGCAGCTTTGCGGTTAAAGATCTTTCCAAATGCCTCAAGAAAAACGTCCCAATCATACAGTACAAGATCATCCTTAGACACAAGGGGGGTGGCCCAAGACGCTGCGTCTCCACCCAGATACGATATCACAAATGCAGTCCGAGACTGGGCGTTGCGAAAAATGTTTGGCTTGGTGATAAAATGCAATTGACACTGCATGATGAACTGGTTGAATCGTTGAGGGTCCCCATGATACCTTTCTGGGGCTGCTAATGGTAAAGGAGGTTCCGTTGACACATGTACTTGGACTGGGGTGGGTGGCACGGGATCCCTAGGCAAGGGGGTAGCTTGAGCGGTACTTTGCAGAGTAAGTGTGTGTACCTGCCCTGCTAGATTTACATAGTCCTGGCGAGTAGCCTGTAACTCCCCTTTTAAATCTCGCAGGGCCGCTAGTACCTCCTCCATGGTGTCGTGCTACCCAGGCGCTTGACGATCCTTGGGCTTGCGCTACTGTCAAGAACTCAACCTTGCGCAGGGGCAGCACGTACACCTACCTCCCCGTTGGGTCTTGGCACCCGGTTAGGTAGACAACACGGGTCACCGCGACCCGCCGGGGAAAGAGGGTTAGGGTCCGTTGAATTGGATAGGTAGAGGGTTGTTGGTTAACCGGGTAAAAGGGGAGGAAGGGTAGGAATGGGTCATGGATAAGAAGGGATTAGGAAAGGTCCGCCTTGGTGTTCTGCCTGGGACTCCTGAGATCGACGGTACTCCGCCCTTGCACGCTTCCACACTCACAACTAACTTGCCCCCAAAACTCTGTGACTTCTATACACGGTTCACTTACAGTATGGAAACATCATGGGAAAGGACATCATGAACACGCTACAATTTCTGATATAGAGTTGGCAGTTCGTCTACCAACCCACAAGGTAAGCATTATCTATAACACCTTAAAAGTACCCAAATGAGCACTTAGCTTCGTTTGATGGTACCGGGTGGCGTGCCAGGCGACTGCCAGAGTTCGTGCCGTTAGACTACGGTGGCGCAGCGGGTTCTGGCCACTGATACAGTGGGATGCCGCTACAAGGAAATCAAAAACAAGAGTGAGCTCAGGTCGCAAACTGGGCCCGTCACCGTGCTCTCACACGCTGATGTGTTCCCCCAAGAATCTGCAAGGGCCGTGTTGCTTCACACGGCAACAAATAGTGCAAACTGGGTTACGATCGCCCCAAGAATCTGCCAAGGCCGTGTTGCTTCACACGGCAACGAAACAGTTAAACTGAGTTACGAGGTGGCCACTTGGCCTTAACTAGTATCACCGGAGCTTTCCTCAGCCCGGCGCTCATACCGGCTAGAATCCCACAACGTTGCATGCACTATTGTTTTTGTCTATGAACCAGCGGTTCGTAAAAGCAGAGAAATGCACTTATCTTGCCGGAGGCGCGGGGCCTGCAGAGATCGCAGGCGGGGAATGGCCCCGCGGGTCGCTGCCTGCAGGAGCCCTCAGTTTACACGTCCGCTCCCATCCGAGTCTGTTAGCGCAAGCGGGGATCCGTGCGCTCGTCGCGCGCATGCGCGGACCTTCGGGCGTTGTCCCACGGAGTTCCACTGCTTGCGAGCACGCGAGCTTGCTGGGACTTGTAGTTCTGGCTACCGGATGGCGTTTTCTGCCATTTGCAGCCAATGTTCTGCAACGAGGACACAACAGTGTTCTGAAATATGGTACTTTATGGCTCCTGCTGGACCTAATCCCCACGCTGGACACAGCTGAGGCAGTGGGGGTCCTGACACCAGTCCACCTTCTCGAAAGCTTTGGTTGCATCCAGCGCCAGAAGGGCCAATTGTTGGGATTCCCGACTGGCGACCTCTATTAGGTCCAGTGCCCTGCGAATGTTGTCTTTTGTCGACCTGTGGTTTATAAACCCCATTTGATCCGGGTCTATGATGCTCAGAAGGATAGGTGCAAGGAGATTGGCCAGGATCCTGGTGTATATATTGGCATCCAAGTTCAACAGAGAGATGGGTCTATGCAAACTGTTTTCTTGGGGATCCTTTCCAGGCTTGAGAATGAGGACTGTGATGGATTCCTGCATCGTTGGGGTAACCGTTCCAGTGGCCGCGAATGAGTTTAAGAGGCAGGTCAGGGGGGCCACTAATTGGGGCCGGAAGAGTTTATAGAAGCGGGTGGAGAATCCGTCCGGGCCTGGGGCTCTAGGCTTCAAGCTTTTAATGGCTACCTCTACTTCCTCATTTGTAATAGGCGCTTCAAGTTCTTCTCTCGCCGTCGGAATCAGGAGTGGGGAGCTGCCTTTTGGATGTATGAGCGCTGCTCGTCCAGGTCTCTCGGGGCTGCCATCATTATTTATGACAGATGGGCGACCGCCAGTCGTAGTTTCTCGTGGTCCGCATACTGGACAGCCGGCCGTGAATCGCAAAGGCCCAGGATGGCATTTCTGCTCCTCTCCTTAGCCAGCTTATTAACCAGCAGCTTGTTAGCCTTGTTGTTATGGACATAATACCATTGTTTGGTTCCGGTTAGCAGGTTCGCTGTGGCGTCAGTGTAGTACGCCTCGAGCCTCTTCCTTGCCATCTGTAAGACCCTGTATGATTTCGGGGACCAGCCCTTTCGTTTGTGAATAGCTACGGCTTCACAAACTTTGCCTTCCAGAATAGTGCGGGTTGCCTGCTTCTTTTTGTGGAATGCAGCGCCTTGGGCGATCAGTTCCCCTCTAAGCACTGCTTTCGTGGCGTCCCAGGTGTTAGCCGGGGAGGTGTCCTCGTCACTGTTTTACGCGAAGAAGTTTTTAATTGCGCTGGCTATCGAGTCTCTCACTGCCATTTCCCCCAAAATGGGGTCATATAGGTTCCACTGGTGGCAAGGAGGAGGATCTGGGTTATTGGACCGCAGGGTTAGTGTGACTGGAGTGTGGTCCGAGAGGATCCGGGGGCCAATCGTCACGTCGTCTGTGAAGGCTAGGATCTGGGGGGAGGCCAGGAGCAGGTCGATCCTAGAGAAGGTACAGTGCACATACGAAGAGAAGGTGAAGTTTTTCTCTTCCGGGGACAACACCCTCCAGGTGTCCACAATGTTCAGCGTGTGGAACAAATGGAGCAGGACTGCAGCTAACTTCAGATCCCTGGAGGTCAGGGGATGGGATCTGTCCTTGAGGGGGTCCGGGACCCCGTTGAAGTCTCCTCCAATGACGACTTGCCCTTCAATGAATGGAAGGAGGGAATCTTCTAGGTCTTGATAGACCCTTCCTGGTGTTCATTCGGGGTGTAGGCTGAGATGAGGGTATAAAGTTGGCCAAAGATGATGCATTTGATAGCAATAAACCCTCCTGGCATCGTAGCGAGTCTAGGATCTGGGGCTTCAAGTCTTTTGCGAAGAGAATAGCGGTGCCTCCCTTCTTAGTTCCGTTGGATGCCAAGAATTGTAGAGGGAAGAGTCTGTTAAGCAGGTGAGAAAAGTCCACTGGGATTAAATGTGTTTCTTGTAGAAAAGCGATCGAGGTCCCATAATTTTGTAGCCTTTGCAGAATGGATTTTCTCTTCGGGGGGAGTTCAAGCACCTGACATGCGGGGGTGGCTCGTCGAAATTCGTTTGCTGTGGGGAGGAGGATTGGGGGGGGGGGGAGTTAAGTCAGCCATAGCAGTGAGGGAATGGCTATTTTAGGATCTCCTTTGGTTGAAGGTTTTAAAGGTAGTCTCCAACGGGAGATATGAACTTTCAACATCAGCCTCCAACGGGAGGTCCAAACTATGACCAGGGGGACCCATTTTGAACTATCGGTACATCCCCTAGCCATCCGGGCTGTCCTCCGACAGCCTAACCAACATGGTTGGAAATCTCTCCGAGGGTAATATGGTGACATCCACCTTGGAGGAGGGTATGGACCGCATGGGGTCCACGGCGAGCTTAAAAGGGTTTAGATGGTTCCAACGCTATGTGTCCTTCAAGAGAGTCCTCACTCGTCACTTGGGTTTGCGGCTTCTCTGCACTCTTGACCAGGGGGCCTGTTTCGGCTTGGGGGAGGTTGTGTTCGGAGCAGGGCTTGTTCGGCCCGGGAAGGGTGGATCTGTGCCCCCGGGGGAGTCCGGACGCAGGATTGATGCTGCGTCGTCGAGGTGGCTGATGGTGCGGGGGGTACCCTTGTACGAACATTGTAGTGCCGTGGGAAACAGCCACCGGTAGCGGATCTGCTGGTCTCGGAGGAAGAGCGAGAGTGGACGGAACATTCTGCGCTTCTAGAGAGTTAGAGGGGAGAGGTCCTGGAAGATCTGAAGTGGGGAGCCCTTGAAAGAGAGATCATCCCTTTGGTTTGAGCTTTTTATATCGATTCATTTCTACGGGACTACTAAATTGGATGTTATGAGACATAAGAAATGTTATAGAATTGATATGTGACTTCACATTAGGGCTAAGACTGCCACACAAGACAGAATCCTGACTATAAGAGGATATCATATTAGATTTAGGACCTTATTGGTCTAGGTAACATTTCACACAATTTACTTGGGTTTCCTCATGAGAGGGACTTGTGCAATGACAGCAGGCCATCAAATATTTGGGAATTATGGAACATTCATCCTCAAAAGAAGATTAACAGTACATCTTTCCCAAAGGAGTCACCACTTCCCCCTGGCAGCCTTCTCCTCCTATGTGATCCTCCCGCATGATCACAGACCAAGGGTTAGGATCAGGTAGCGGCTGCCTTCCACTGGCCATATAGGAGGAGACCTTAGGCTGGGGTTTAGTGAGGACTTCTCAGGATTCATCACAGTTACCTCCTACTCTTTGAAAATCAAAGACCTTGGACCTCATTAGGAGTAAGCCGGTCTGGGAAAAAATGCTGGTAAAACAACCAGTGCTACCAGCTCTGGCATATTCCCCAGAGCGGCATACTCCGAGTCGGACGGTAGGGGCAGTTAACTACTGGGAGGACTGCCCTGCTGGAAGTTCAGGCCCCTACCGTCATAGAAATCACTGAACCACTGGGCCTGTTCAAAACAATGCCAGTGATTCAGTGGAATGGGAACTTATCGCTGTTTCCGGCACCCGTAATATCCCAGTAACACCAGGATATCAGGTTCCAGTAACAGTAAGGGGAGTCTGCCGGAAACCCGCTGGTAGCACCGATCTGTTACCGGCGGACTTGTAATGAGGGCCATAGACTTGAAAAAGTCTGTTCTAGGCTGAGGTTTGAAAGCCTTCGACACCACTGTTGAAGACTTCGAGGTCGAGGAAGTCGATTCGAGAGATGTCGAACCAGTGGAGGTGTCAGGCTTAGCCTTCAACCTTGTCTAGAGACTTCAAGGTCTCCAAAGTTTTTCGAGGGTGCTTTGAAGGTTTTTACCTGGCTTGAGGGCGCACAAGCAGCAACCTCTGTGCACTCCTTATCAGCATTATGAGGCTCGATAGGACCGGAACCCTCCTTTAACTTCTTAGAAGGGGGTTGGAGATGCTGCCTTCTAAAAGACCTTCATCATCTTGAGGCGAAAGTCCTCCCATTCGGCTTTGGTACCCGACTTGCCTGGAAAACTCACTCTGTAGTCGGGCGAGGAGTCCAAAGATGAAGAGTGCAAAAAATGCTGTCTCTTCTTCAATCTTTCGCAGGAAGACGAAGAATGGCTTATGGAACAAGAGTGCTTCGAATGTTTTGAGTACTTAGGAGGCGGCACGCCTCTCGAACTTATCTCGTCCGAAGACCTGCCCTTGTAAGGAGTGGTCAAGTAGGATTTTGAAGGGGGTCTACCCAGAACGAGTTTACCCTTCCTCTCTTTCAAGGCCTTTCCTGTCATGGACTGACAGTAACCGCAGTCATCGACCTAGTGGTCGAGTCCAAGGCACCAAAGGCAAATACGGTGGGGGACAGTGATAGACATCATCAACCCAAAATCTGCACACCTTTTAAAGCAAGTTTTTGGAGCAGACATTTTGAAAGAAACTGCTAATATGCAGTAGAAATGAACTGTGAAAGCGTGCTGTGCATGCGGAAAAACAGAACTACGGTAATAGCACAGTGTGTGCTAAACATACTGAAGGTGACGTCATACTCGAGAGTTGACAGAGGTCGCCAAGGGACACAAGATCTATGACACATCGACGCATGGCACCCTCTGCTGTGAAACATTTCCAAATCAGATACCGCTGGATGGGATATATCATAGATGAGGAATACGTCGGAGGACACAATCCATTCAAGTGTTAATTCACACCTTCCAGATAAACCTGCCATAACATGCTATCACTGGAAGGGTGTCTTGGATAATCACTTCTAAACGGCACCGTCAGTCATGAGGATCTTTGCATTTTAGGAGGTGGGGTCATTTAATTAACTAGATAAAAAAAAGAAAAAGGGATTTGATAGCAAGGGTGATCTGCAGAATGGAGTGCTGGAGGAAACCCCTTCCTTTGGTCACAAGGCTGAAGTTCGCGCCACTAGATTTGTTGTTCTCTTTTAGGCCATGCCTGTAATGGATTAGGTCTTGTTTAGTTTTGCAGAAGACCAATCTAGAAATAAAAGGTACCACATCATACTATATAATAAAAGGCCAGGCATATGTTTGTCCATAGCCACACTTAGCCTGTTGTCACCACTAGAGGGAGCTGTTGCCTAAGGAAATATGTAGTGGTCCTACTGTGTGAAAGTAAACCCAGTTCTGCAGGCTTTCGGCTGGGATTTTAGTGGATGCTAGAAAGCCTGAACGCACAGAATGTTGGGAGGTGTTGTTCTGCAGGCTTTTGGCTATTTCAGCAGGGATTCCAGTGGATGTTTAAGTGAAAGTGGGACCGTGAATACAAACGCAGAGGGCGAGATCAGCCCTGTCACACTTGCGCAACGGGTCAGGTCAGCAGTGGGTTTTAATTGTCACCGAGTGGAACAGTACAATAATGGAAAAAAAATGTTGATAATTTTTTGGTTAAGATGCAAAACAAGACTTTGCAAAACGAATCATATTGTTATTATATGGTTTTAACAGTAGGCCAATGTACGCCTTTTTGAGTTATTACTGTTCCCAATAAAAAATCACTGACAGCTCAAATGCAGATAACATATCTGCTCCCCCTATTCAAGCTGAGTATTCAAACCATAACACTACCAATGATGTGCTCATGAAGCATGTACATGCGTATACAATCTTAAACTCAGCACCAAACATCAATAGGGGCTCAGGATTGAGATCCTATGCTATAGGACCATATATAAAGTGACATTTTGGGTATGGCTAAAACCTCGCTCATGGACAGTGCTGTTTGCGTCTAGCGCCACACAGTGAAGCGATTGGAGAGGTGCAGGTTGCCTTTAAGACTATCTGCAAGGGGGAAAGGAAGTAAATATAGAGAAATCTGATCAGTAAGACAGAGCATCATATCATAGTAGAGCGTATATTGCATGTTGGTCGGTATTACAAAGGTTGATGAAAAATACTGTATATTTAATGTGCTTTTTATATTTGTTCTGCAGTCTACTCTCAATTTCTATTATATAGTGATAATATGCATTACTTTTCATTGCTAAAAACCTCTATAGTGTTTCACATGAAAATGTTTATTGCAGGCTTTATGGATTCACCCTCCACTTTGTTCCATTGGTACTGCCTCTACATGCATTTAAACTATCACAAACACCACCTATCCCTCTTATCAGTCACAACCTTTGATATTCATCTAACTGGTTCCTGGTTCACCTGTCCTCTTCCCTTCGGCCCTTTTGTATACTCCAGCTGACCATGATCAGGTTACCCTTGACAGGGACATAACACCTAGTTCCAGACATGCCTCAGCGCTGTAAGAGCACTGCAGTGGTGATAAACATACTCTGACATATGCTAAATAGATCCACATATTTCATTTAAGTTAATTATTTAACATTAAACCTTTAAAAAAAGAAATGTGCCCAAAGATTTCAATTGTCTATATGACCACTGAACCTAGGAAAGCAAAGCAAACCAACCCAACACAGCAAAATAAGGGATCAAAATTAGAATAAAATAACATTGTCACAAATAATTTTCTTTAAAAAAAATATATGTATTATTTACATATTTTACAATTGATCACATAAAGAAAACTAAACCAGACAAAGTATGTAAGATACTACGTGATACTAGGAATAAAGAAAAACAACTGGCAAAAACGGATTGTCCCACCCTCTTCAGAAACATCCTTTAAATTATCAAAAAAGAAATTGGAAATATAAACTGCAACATAATTTAGCAACTGAACACGATAGAGCAGGTCTTGTATTTCATGAGTAGGTCTTGTATTTCATGAACATTTAATATTTGCTTAATGGAATGTCAGATCTTTATAGAACAATATATATACTGATTGTACATACCTGCTTGAATTCAGAATCCTTTCCCACCAAAAGTTGAAGAATGTAAACAATAGGATCTTCTTTCATTGGTTGCAAAACCTCCCAAGTTATTTCGCAGGTGTGATCATTTACTCTGTCTATTCTTAGAACTGCAAAGAGAAAGAATAAGCAAGTTTGAACATGAAAGAATTAAAATTAAATACTTGATTACTAATCTGTTAAAATAATTGTCAGAAATATGTTATAAAGAACTTACTTATTTCTTATGGCTTGATTCTGTTAAAAGGCAGTATGTACTAGTGTTGTGAAAAGTGTAACACATCCTTTTCCTCATGCCTGGTACGCGCTAGCCTCAAGGAAGCTTGTTTTTTTTCCGCTACTAAAAAAAACTATCCTAGGACCCTACAATACCTAACAATTACAGGCCCATCACTACAGTCCCTTTCCACCTAAAGATCTTGGATAGAGCAGTGTACCTCCAAATCCAGCAATATTTGGAGACTAACTGCATCCTAGGAACTCACCAATCAGGCTTCCGTCCTCGTCATGGCATGAAATCTGCTTTGCTATACCTTAAGAAGGAGAAATTACTTCCCGTAATGTTATTTCTATGGATTCTTCTCCTGTTGTTTCCTCATCCGATGGATATTGCCTCCAGCTCCACTGCTTCGGAAAACATTCGACAGAGGGCGTAGTGGACCACCAACCCACCGTCGATCCATCTTGCTCTGTGTCTGGTTGTCAGCTCCGGACGTGACGTCAGGCGTCGTATGAACACCACGTCACTACGCCCAACATCAGTTCCCCTTTTTGTACCCCCCCCTCCCGCGAGCACCACATGCTGCATAGGAAAACAGAGAGAACAAAACGGGCTAATGAGCCCTTAAAAAAGAAGTAACTATAGATCTCTGAAGGAGGAACAATTGAACAAACACTACAAGTAGCATTAGAAAAATATTTTTTTTAAATTAAATTTATTTTCTTAAACCTGGGGCAGGACTACAGAAAAAAAACACAGAGGACCATCACCAAGTCAACATGAAAGTGAAGATGCGCGCCAACCACTGACTTTCTGAGCGGGGCTGGATGGGAGGGGAGATGAGGAATCTGCGGGAGAAGAATCCATAGAAAGAATATTACGGTAAGTCATTTCTCCTTCAATGGATTGCCTTTCTCCCGCAGATTACTTATCTGATAGACTCCCAAAGCAGTAAATGAAGGAGGCGGGCAGAAAGTTATACCAAGAAATTTTGCAGCACTGCCATGCCACAACGCGCATCAGCTGTACGAGCCACATCCAAATTATAGTGCTTAGCAAAGGTATGAAAGGATGACCAAGTCGCAGCGTGACAAATCTCCTGCACAGGGGCTCCCCTCTGCAATGCTGTTGATGCTGAGACTCCTCTTGTCGAATGGGCCCTGATGCCTGCTGGTAATTCCTTCCCAGCAGAATGGTAGCATTCAGATATGCAGAAAATGATCCAGCGGGATAAAGTTTGCTTGGTTATGGGCAGGCCCTTAATGGCTAAGGGAAAGGCCGTGAAGAGCTAGTCAGCTCTCCTGAAATCATCTGTCCTCGCAGTATAATAACTCAACGCCCTCTTCGGGTCTAGGTGATGTAACTGTTTCTCCTGCTTAGAAGGGTGCGGAGGAGGGCAGAATACTGGAAGGTTGATGGATTGTGACAGGTGAAATTCTAAGACAACCTTGGGGAGGAAGCCAGGCCTTACCCTGAGTGAAACATTCTCTCGGTGAAAAAATCGCAGGAAGGGCAGTTTACAGCATAAGGCCTGCGGATGTAATAGCCACCAAGAACGCTGTTTTCAAAGAGAGAAGCCGTAAGGCACAAGAGTGCATAGGCTCAAAGGGAGACACCATCAGAAATGTCAGAACCAGATAAAGGTCCCAATCCGGGACAACAAAGGGAGTTGCGGAAACCTATTTACAATGCCTTTCAGGAATTGTGCCATTACCGGGATCAGAACAAATTAACATTGATCCGGGATCTTTTAAATACAGACAAGGCTGCCAAATATCCTTTGACGGTGGTGACCTGAAGGCCTGAAGAGCCCAGTGACAGAAGGAACTCCATCACTGTGGTATTGGGGCTAGAGATGGGGTCAATCTCGTGTTCCCTGCCCCACGCCTCAAATCCTCTCCATCAGCACACATACAAAGATCTTGTAGATGGTCTGCGTGCAGCCAGCAACACCTCAAGTACTTTCTCAGAGAGGTCCCATTCATCATATCTCATCCACTCAAGAGCCACGCATGTAGGTTGAGGGATTCCTAGGTTAGGAGATCCGGACACCGAGGGAACCAGTGAGGTGGACAGATCCAAGAGGTCGGAGTACCCAGTTCTCCTCGCCCAGTCTGGGGCGATCAAGATCATGGTAGCTCATAACCTCTTCAACTTCCGGAGAACCCATGGAATGATGGGAACGTGTAAAGGAGAGGGAAGGTCCAATACACCAGAAACGCGTCCCCCAGTGCACCGTTCGCTGGGAATTCCCTCGAGCAAAACTGTTTGCATTTCCTGTTGTACTTTGTTTGCGAACAGATCCACTGCTAGGGTACCCCAGAGAGCGAAGACCTCCTCTAGGACTTCTGGGCACACTTCCCAATCATGCAAGACCGTGTTCCGCCTGCTAAGAGCATCCACCAAGTTATTCTCTGTGCCCGCCAGATGAATTGCTGAGATCGAGATCCTGTTCTCCAGCAACCAGAACCAAAGCATCTTCGCCTCCATGTAGAGGGGGTGGGAGTGCACACCATCTTGCTTGTTGAGTGTATTGCCACTGTGTTGTCCGTCAGAACGAGGACATGTTTCCCCTACAGAGACGGGGCAAATGCTTTCAGGGCAAGCCTAATAGCTCGCAGCTCCAGCCTGTTGATGTGACACCTGGCTTCCGTCGCTGACCAGAGGCCGCTCACCTGCAATTCCTCGCAGTCAGCGCCCCAACCCTTCAGAGATACATCTGTGACCACTCAGGTCTGAGGTCAAGGAGGCCAGAAGGGTTCCCCTGCTAAGAGACTGTTGCGGTCCGCACACCAGGACAGGTCGTCGACCACTGATGCGGACACCCTGAGGAGATCTGAGAGAGAGCTGAGGTACTGAGACCACTGATCCCTCAGGAGACATTGTAAGGATCTCATGCGCAACCTGGCCTCTGGCACTAGAAAAATGCAGGAGCCCATGAGGCCTAGGAGGCTGAGGAAGGAAGCCGCTGGTAGAGTGGCATGGTTCCGGAACAAGTCGACCATTTGTGTCAAGCCGACTACTCTCTCCTTCAGGAGGGAACGCCTTCCCCACCCGGGTGTCTAGGATTGCTTCGATGAACTGGAGCCTCTGGACTGGTGTCATGTGGGACTTCTTTAAATTTAGGGAGAAGCCCAGCCTGTGCAGCAGCAAGCAGGTGTCCTCTAAATGGGACGAGACCTGCGCTGCAGACTTCCCTCGGATCAGCCAGTCATCCAGATGTGGAAATATGTGGACCTCGGATCGCCTGAGGTGAGCCGCAACTACTGCCATGAGCTTGGTGAAGAACCTTGGGGCGGAGGTTAGACCAAAGGGAAGCACTTTGAACTGATAGTGCACATCTCCTATGGTGAACCTTAGGAACTTCCTGTGCATTCGATGGATTGGCACATGGAAATAAGCGTATTATAACTGAGGGGCGTAACCCCTATATTTGGACCTGGGTTTAGCAAATGGTTTGTAACGAAAGGAGGGTGTCTTATTAGATTAATTCATTATGCAACAAGTGTGCATATGTTCTAAAAGGGGCCGATAAGTGGCTATTGGTCTGTGACTCAGCAAAACCAAAAAGCATATATACTTCAGATTTAATAACAGATTTTTAATGTTAAGGAGGGTATTATTATTTTCCTTTCTTTAACATTGTTTTTATTTAAACTGGTTGCATTTTATTTTTCTCTAAAACCGTTGTAGGACCTAATTTTTATCCTCAGTTTCTTACATCAAGTAACACAAAACATCAAAACTCTACAGACATTTTGAAGATAAATATATAACCTAAAACAGTGTCTGGGTTATTACATATATTCAGTCATAAGAAGCCGAGTGAGGCTCTTGCTATATACAGTGCGCATGAAACAGAAAGTAAAAAATAAAACATTTAATCTGTATAACCAACATGACTCAATCAGTGAAGCATCCTGAAGAGTGTTAGTGAAAAATATATTCCCTTTTTGTCCAGGCCGGAAGTCTATCTGAACCTGTCTTCCCATAATTAGTTTGGGGCAGGGATAAGTGAGGTCAGGGTGGCCAAATCTATATACTGCACAATTGGTCAAAGGGACACCTGACCAAATAGTTGGTCGACGTTGCTGATGATTAGTAAAAGATAAGGACAGTTATCTTTGTCTTTTGACGTTTCGGCAGTATACGGTTTAGTTCACCTTCATCTGGACCTTTTGAACTGTAGGGCCTCTGAAGTGGGAACATCAAACACAGGAAGTGATGTCATTTGACCCCACCCCGATGTGATATCACGGGAAGCGATGGAACACAACCTTTCAGCCGTTGACAAAACAGGAAGTGGCATCACATAGCATTGTACTCTATGAAAAATATGGTTACGATATCACTATAATGTGATGTACATTTCATACAAGAATGGATCGCCATATGTATCATTAATATCAGTGTGTATAGGCCCATATTACCAAATTACTGTGAATGCAAGCAGACGTCCATGACCAAATGATAATGATGTGTTATTATATAGCACTTACGCTTAAGCGCTTTACATAGAAGAAATATACACCCAATATCACCCAACCTGTGTTGGTACCCATTTATCGACCTCAGAAGGATGGAAGGCTGAGTTGAGGTGTTTAAGAACAGACTAAATCAGTGACTCACCCCCTGAAGTGTGACTGAAACAAACCTTTAATGAGTCTAGCAATTATTGTATAGAATTCCAGAAAGACACATTTTTTGGAATTCCTATTCTTTCTTATTTAGGTTAATTGACTTGTGGTTCTTATTTTTCTTCTTTTTTAAGGGGCCTGAACAAGAAGGCTAGCCACTCTAGAATTAAAGAGCCACATGGTGCTGGCCACAGCCCAGGAGTTTGCATTGCGCAAAAAAAAAAAATCTCTTTTCATTTTTTTTTTTTTAGAGGTCGTAAAGGAGACCACATAGGTCGCAAGGGAGACCTCAGAGGTCAGAGAGCACTTGCGACCTCTTTCGACCCCCAAATGACGTCCATGTTATAAATTGTACCGCAACTAGGGCCTCGATGCCCATGGTTTTAGAGCGTTGCTATAAATGTAAAAGTAAATAAATAACATGTCTAATGAAAAGTTGACTAGTGTAAAAGGTTTGAGATATACCATACCTCAATAATCAAGGTTTAAAACATAAAATGACACCCAGATATTCACAATATTTTTCCCTGACAATAAGGGATTCTAACTATTTTTCTGCAGCAGATGGGTTGTTTTGTGGCGGCTATAGTAGATGCATGCAACATATGACTAGTAAATGAGTGACAGAGTGTATCCTTCACTGGAAATAATCAAAAGAAATCTTCTGGTTAATACTTTAGCAAGACTCTGTGAAAACGTTCTTTAAAGTTCAGTTCTTCAATTAGGCTACGATTCATCAAGAATGCATACAAGAAAATTGCAGATACTACAATTTGCACATCTGCGCACCCCAGTGCAAATCGCACAGTCATGGTGTTTCATAGAGAAGCCTATGTGCAGATAGACCACTTTCCCCAGGAAAAACTTACCTGGTAGAGAACATGCTCGTGGAAATGTCAGGCTCAGCATAAGGAGTAAACAGCCAGAGAGAAAACCAGAAGTGATCCCAGAAACACAGGGTTCGAATACCGGCAGGCAAGGAACAGTTAATTGTAGAGGGAGCACAAAGCCCACTCTTGGCAATATGGGTCAACAGTAGAGAGGACTTCACCCCCATCTAATCCCTGACCCAGGGCACACGTGAAGTTGTAACCCTTGACCGGAAACTGACTCCAGACACTGCACACAAGTATTCAAGGTGTTGCTTGTAAAGAATTCTACTCAGGAACGATAGTGCACAAGTGAGTTTGGGTGTCAGGTTTAGGTATGACTAGCTGATGTTGGGGATATTCAGTAGATAGTACTCAAACTCATTAAACAGTAAGGATCCAGACAATGAAAAGAAAAACTAATACAACATGTCGGAAGCCAACCTATGAGGCAGAACACTCAGCAGTCACAAAGACATGCACAGGAACTCAGAAGAACTTAGACAAGTTTTCAGGTCAGCTCAAGAAAACAGAAGGGGCAACTAGCCAGCAAAGCAGGGACCCACAGAAGGGCCAACAACAAGACGTAGCCCAAGATGCTCCACAAATTGAGGTGGGGTGGGGCAGCAGCCAGCCACTGTAATTCCAGGCCAGGAAGACTCTCTAAGATTTGCCAGGGAGGAAAGGAAGCACTGCAGGTAGGATAGATTTTGCATGGAGAAAGAGCCAGTCCAGCCAGCTGGGACAACAGCAATAAGAAAAGAAAGAACAGTAGGATGAGATTCCAACCACTAATGCCACACCAGAATTTTCAGAAGTGGCAGTTCATCAGCAGCAGTCTCTCAGGAGTGCAAGTACAGATCAGAGGAATGCACAATGTCTCCGACATAAAACATATGTGCCCAGGGAACAGCCTAAGACATCCCCCAATCCCACTATAGGTAAGCAGGCAAAGCTTTCGGCAGCTAGCAAATCAGGTTGGCCCTAAAAACCACTAAACATACAGACACACCCACATTGGATGTAGATATGGAAGTCTAGCACACTACAACAGAGGGTGCCTTTGTAGGCCCAGGTTGAGTCCATATCAGCAGAATGGCCATTCTCGCCCTGCCTCTGGGTCCCCATAGACAAAGAGATAGCCCAAAACAAAAGGGTCAATAGTAGCGTTTTTAAAAATGCAGTAGTAACCCAATGGCTGCCAAGTAGGTGCATTGGGCTACTAATTATGTAAAAGTGGCTACACTCTAAAACAAAAATTGAGATTAGAGGGAAATTTAACGACCCAGTTAGACAACTCCTCTGCAGGTTACTAACCTAATTTCAACAACAGTACTACTGGGTCAAATCGTGTCAGAAGAGTCTGGATCACACCTTACATAACTCTATTTAACATTGTTGACGTTTCTAAAAGAGCAATCAATTCGGTAATGTGCAAAAATATCATTTTTATGTAATTCCTATTTTTTTAAAATCGATTCAACAGGAAAGTCAACATAGCAATGCAATACGAAAAGAAAACTAAAGTGCTTTGTGCTCAACAATACATGTAATTAATTACACAATACTAATAATTCACTCTAAAATCCAATTTTACTCGATTCACCCAACATGTTTCATTCCTTCTATTAAGTTAAAAACAACTGTAAGAATTTCTTCAGGGGTTTGCTATCTCCTGCTTCCCTTCTGTATTGTCTCTGGATCTTGTTAATTGATCCAATGCAGTCCCTCAATCTCTTCTACTTGATCCAGGTTTATATGATCTAGGTAGACCCAAATGGCTGCCAAGTAGGTGCATTGGGCTACTAATGATTATGATTGGTTATTTATAACGCACTTAATTCCCGGAAGTTCCCAGGGATTGAACCTGTGTTGCTCCGCGTCGTCTTGCTTCCAAGGCGAGCGCGTTGCCCCTGAGCTATCCTCCCGAGATAGTAAAAGTGATGTAAAAGCGGCTACAAACTTGGTACAGCCAGAACGAAATCACAGCTACTACTAACCTACTCCACAACACAACATCAGGGTGGCACAATGGTGTGCTAAAAAAGCACACCTGCCATGGTAACCATATGGGCTACTAAAGGCAGCACACTAGAAAAGGGTTGCAGTGACAAAGGGACTTCAGTAGAAATCCCTCTAGCCACAAAAGACAAAATAGGATTAGAGCCAGCAAAAGGTTACGATGACCCAGAAAGTTAGAGAGCCAGAACCCCGAAAATGTAATTCTGTTTTAACAATCCGGTTTGAAAAAGGGTAGTTGTGACCAGTGTGATTAATCCTATGAAGTCCTCACTAAAACCCTACCTAAAGTATTTGTGCAAAGTGATTATCATGCTGGGGACTTCAAGTCCCATAATCCCCATAGTACTGGGACAACGAAGAGGGGTCCAGAGGCACAAAGCTGCAGAGGAAGAAATTGTGCTGGATCCGGGACAACAGTGGCAAGAGAAGGGAATGCCGGTCCCGAGAGGGTCCCTTAGGCTCAGGATTTCTTCTTCAGAGGTCACGCAGTGGAAAGCGCACCTTCTTTTTGTTTCTCCCCATGTGAGGCGTTCGTGGGTGGCAGAGGAGCCCCGGAATGCTGGGAGAGTTGTCGAAGTTCTGAAAGTGAAAGACGCAAGCTTCAACAAGCCGTACCAGAGAGAGTGCAGCATCGCGTAGCAACCATGAAGCAGAGGAGCTGGAAACAGCCTGGCAGAAGGACGCGCACGCCAGACCTGTCGAGTTCACTGTAGAATGGTGACCCCAGAGCACGCCGGAGTACCCCTTGATAATATCCAGACCTCCTTGGTTCTTTTCAATACTGAACTGACATAAAAGAAGTTGATTACAAATGTATGACTCAGACCAAGCTGTCTTAAAATCGATGCATTGGCAAGAGAACAACTTACACCTCTGAGCTGAAGACTGTAATATTGGGTTACAGTAAAAGTAAACCACTCAAATGGGAAATATATTAAAAGAGATTGTAAACCACTATTACAAAAGCTAATAAAGACTCATAAGAAGGCAACTGGCAAACAACCAGTGTTGCCCAAGCCAAAAGAAGACCATTGAGCCTTTGATGGTATAGTGAAGTAAGTTGCCCATATCTAAAAAGATTATACTGAGAGGTGGTTTAAACAAACATTGCCAATGCCAAAGAAGTGTGAAGGAAAAGAAGAACTCTTCTCAGCACTTGGTAAATGATTCAGAGGTGACACAAACAATAGTGGCAGGAAGGCTGCTCTTCTTATAAAAAGAGGTCCATTAGGAGGAGAGCAATGCCTATCTTGCGTGTTGCAAAACACATAAGTGTAGTGAATAGCACCAGTGTGATTCTTGCGTCCCTTGAAGAAATTCCCAAATCTAATTGTGAAGCAGAAGACATTAGTAAAACCTTTGGAGTTAACCCATACCAAAGAAATACTTGAAGCTAGTAGTTTGGCCTGGCAAGGGAGTATACCACAGCTGTGGAACTTCGTACCAATTGGTGTTTTTGGGCAGGAGAGTATACCCAAGCAGAGAGCTGTAGTAGTTTGTCTTGGCTGGCAAGAGAGGATACCGTGTCCAAGAACCTTTGCAACAATTGGTTCTGATCTGGCATGCGTGAACACCAGAACAAAGAGGGGTAGAAGTTGTAAACCTGGCATGGGAGTAAACCAGGTGAATGTTGTTGCAAGTATTGTAGTGGGGTAAAAACATATGACAAAAACATTTAGAGAATCACTTGAGAGTTTTGATGAAGTAGTATTGAAACTAAAAGTGGTGCCAAAATATCCTGACAAAGACACTTGTTTTGAAATCAAGTAAGCTTCGAAGTATTCTTTGTTGTTGAAGTATTTTTTATTCATGACGAGAAACTGTTTCAACGTCTTCATTTGCAATGGACATTGTTAATGACAAGAAAATGCCTCAAGACTTTGACTCCAAGTAGTAAGGAAGAAGTTGTGTCAACAACTGTGACACACCTGTGGAATCAAAATTGGAACTTTTGTTTTATCAACTTGCATTAAGAGGTATTAAGTGGAACTTTTATGAGACAGGAATTCCTAATCCTTTTTGAACAATCACACAAAAATCTCCTGGAATCTGGGGAAGGGGCATTCGCCAAGGTTATAAGGAGTAGCAGCTATTGCAATGCGAAGTCAACTATTATATTTGTTGTTGAACTGCCATGTATTTCCTTATTGATTTGTTGTGTATTCAAGTGTATTCAAGTGTTCCCTTGGTTTATTTTAGGCAGGGAAATCCTTGCTAGGGTAGGGCAATTGAGGGAGGAGTTTATCCAACCTTTTTAGTTAACAAAAAGGCATCTTTTGAAAAACCCTCACAAAGTTGTCTGCCTCACATTTCTGACCCCTCACACCTAGGAGAAAAGGAGCAAGTGGTTTGCAAATGCTTTGAGAATAGTCATGCTCTAGAGGACATGGTTTAGTAGGTGTATCCCACCTTTGCATGGTTTGGATAGCCTATCCCATACAGTATATGCAAATTGGGGGTAACCTGGATCCCGCCTTTTCTGGCCCACTAATTTAGGATGCCAATGCTTTGCATTTAGATTAATTGTTGAGCGTAGCCTATGTATTGCATTTAGATGAATTTTGAGGGGAGCCATTGTATTCGCATCTAGATGAACCTTTGGGCTTTGTGTAAGGAACTCTTGGTGGCAACAGTAAGGACAGACAAAGTGATCACAGTGCAAGGGTGTTTATTAAACTCTATGGATGGGTGAGAAAAAAGCCTATTCTAAACCTAAATCAAGATGGGAGCAAGCTACAACCATCAAATAATAATAAGGCAGCCCTAGTGGTGTCTTGTCAAATAAAAAGGACCTATACTAAAAAGCCTATTGCCAATCCTTACCAAGTTACAAAAGAGTGTGGGATAATGTTCACCAGAAAAGAAAGAAGTGTTCACAAAATGAAAATTCAGGATGGTATGGCTGGAGTTTATCCTTTCTCCACGTTTTAAGCACGGGACAAGGCGGGACATCTGAGCACAGCACACTCCTGGGCCTCTCCAGCACGAGGTTCACAATTCCATTCAACAATACCAGGACCTTCTGGGCCAAGTCTCTTTTCTGTAAAGTCTCTTGCCTTAGAAGGCCTGCTGGATCAAAAACAACAAACAAAGGTTCCTTCAGTGATCTAGCACATTGGGCGATTGCTATTCGCCCCTAGGATCTCACGCCACCGGGTTCGGATCCTTCCTGTAATGTCGGTCTCCCACCGTCGGGTCCACTACGGCCTTTCACTTTTAATATCAGCACAATGTTGTCAGGTGTATCATGCTTCACCCCGATTCGCAGGCATCCCTCAACCGGGTTTACATTTGCCAATTTCACAATTCACTTTGCTTTTCACGATGCAGGATTTACTTCTCTTAGCTTTTCCCTTGGCCTCCCTCCGTCAGGTTCACATAGCCATCTTTAACAAAGTTCATGTGTTTCTGACGCAGTTCATGATTTGCTTCATCTCATCAGAAAGCATGGTTTCCCTTCCCATTGCTTTCTTTCGGCATCCCTCTGTCGGGTTCACACTTGCCTTAGCTCACAATGTTCACAATCTCTTACGAAAGCAGGGTTTCCCTTCCCCTAGCTTTCTTTCGGCAATGGGTCAGAGACTTTTGATAGTACAAGGGATTTGACGTAACCCTTGTCAGACCACCTCATGCTGCCCTTATTAGGGCCTTCTGGTACTTACAGTTTCAACACAAAACAAAAGGGGCCAGCGAGAGTCCTTCGAATGAGCACTCCTGTAGCTCCTACCACTCTGCAACTGGCCATTCTCTGGGCTTTCCCAAAGGTTCAAACACACACAAGTTCTTTGTTCACAAGTTCCTTGCGTCCATATAATGTTGCAGAGTGCAACCTTGGGCTCAACACAGTTCGGTTTTCTATCAGCTTTCTCCGACTCACCGGCTGTGCTGAACCCGTTGGTCTGTCTTGCTTCTGGAGTCAAGGACGGTACCACGGTAGCCGGCGTGCCTCCCCGCCTGTGCTATAAATGCGGGAGGCACTGTGCACCGTTGACATCTGTTACTCCAGCTGTAAATCCCTGTCTTATGTTTCCTTTTTTGGAAGCTTCGCAGGTCTGAGTTGAAAAGGGCAAGGGCACCCCCACCTCTTGTTGTTCTTTCAGCTTTTGCTGCTTTTCTTCTCCGTTTGAACTGCCTTCCTGGAATAGCTGCTTCCTCGTGCAGTTGGCCTTGCTCGTAGTGTGCTCTGCCTTTGATCCCTGTGGGGGAAGGTAAAGGGCCATCAGGTGTGTGTGTGGTTACTGTTAATTGCCTGACTCTGCCTGACCACTGTGTTGGGACTGGTCAGGTAAACAGCTCTGGTGTTAGTCTGTTGTATGTCACGGTTTAAGAAAGTGTTTGTGTCGGAAAAGCGGGGTGGGGTAGAGCTTCTAAATATCCAAAAGGGGAGGATGGGGAGAAGGTGTTACAAGGAAGGGGGTACCGCGGCTCAACCTTCCGTGCCCCACTCTCCAACCGTTCTGCGGTGTCCAAATGCCCTAATTATCATCATAAAAGGAGGACCCGAAGTCAATGAAGTATCAAAGGGTTTAAATACAGCTCCCATGGAGACGAAAATTGACAATGTAAAATCAATGGATTGGCTTGCTTCGACTCTTGTGATCCCAGCAAAAAAATAGATTGTATGCCAGACTGAGTCAAACAGCGTCCAGATCTCTTCCTGGAATTCTAGAGGTTTTAAACATCTGCTCGAAAATATAAACCAGGAATTGTTGACATCAGATATCATCTGTCTGCAGGAATGCTGGTTGCAAAAGACTCTGATCCTAGACAGCTTCACCTGCTTCCTAAATAAAGCCTATAAGGGCCTAACGGGGAGACCATCAGCTGGCCTAATTACTATCATAAAAAATAACTTGCGTGGAAATGTAGTGCGAGTTATGTCCCCATCTCCACTTATCCAAATAGTGATAATGCAAGATGATCAACAAACACCTGCGGTAAAAACGACACAAGCATTTGTCAACCTATATTGGAACATTAAAGCCAAGGATGGAGATTCCTTTTTGGAAACAGTCATGGAACACATCAATGACATAAGAGCGGAATTTGAAAGCATTTTTATTTTTGTGTGTGTGGTGATCTAAACATAGACTGTTGTAAGAACCGAAATTTAGAAAAACAATCACACCACAATTGCCAAAAAGAAACACGCACAATAAAATGGCAGAAAGAGATGCAAATTAGAGATCTCCATATGGCGAATGGCAATGTAAATGGTGACCGGGAAGGTGCCATGAAATGGACATCTTACAATGCAAGTGCAACCTTAGATTACTTTTTGTTGATTCTGTAACCTTCCAAAAAAGAACATCTCTAAGTTTTTTGTCATCGAGCAAGAGTGATCATAGTCAGCTAATTCTAACGTGGAGTCAAAGGACCTGTCAAGATCATACAGCCAAAACCAAAAATCTTTGGCCACACAAAGTCAACGCAAAGAACGGTCTAAATAGACTGCGACTATCCTCTAAAACTGTTCCAAAATTGACAAGAGCCATACAAAAGTGGCAGGACACAATGCAAGATGATCAACAAACACCTGCGGTAAAAACGCCACAAGCATTTATCAACCTATATTGGAACATTAAAGCCAAGGATGGAGATTCCTTTTTGGAAACAGTCATGGAACACATCGATGACATAAGAGCGGAATTTGAAAGCATTTTTATTGTTGACTATGAATCCTGTCTAACCATATTTAGAGAAACCAAAACAGAGAAACAAAAAACAAAACCACAAGGTCACATCAATTTTACCCGGCAATTGGACAAAAGAAAGAAAAGCTAGCAAAAGACCTAAGAGCCTTAACTAAAGATACTGCTCTTTCTAGAGCAAGAAAAACAAAGCAGTTAAAGACAAAGCACAGGAATTGGGTTAAGTCCCACAGAGTGTAATTATACCAGATGACTTCAGAACAAATGTAAATGGCAATAGACAATAAAAACATCATCTGGAATTTAATAAACAAAAATCTGAGCTCATAGGGAGCAGAACAGATTAACCCTATCCAAGAAACGCAATGGCTGCAGCACTTTGGGAAAATCTATGGCCAAAATAATACCATCGGAAAATCCACCAAAAAAACAGCAAGCGACAGATCATGGACAATAGACTTCACCAAGAATGAAATGCTGAAATTAATCAACAAAGCACGCATATCACGTGCCCCGGCCCAGATGGGCCGATATGAGCTATGAATTATTCAACAGAATCAACCTGAGTAGAAAAATACCGGATTCCTGGAGAAAAGCGGTTGTGATATCCATATTCAAAAAGGGCGATAAAGCAAAAGCAAAAACTATCGCCCTATATCATTACTGGATGTTCTCGGAAAACGATATGCCGGTATTTTGCTGAAAAGATTGAAAGAATGGTTAACATCAAGTCGACATTTTGGTCATAGGCAGGCAGGTTCTGTTTAATGAGTAGACTGTGGAATAAATCTGCTACTACTAACCCTGCTGAAAACGAAAACGCTAAATGAAAACCAAAAGCTATTCCTTGCGTGCATTGACATGGCTGCCGCGTTCGATGGAGTTGATCAACACATTTTGTTGGAAAACTAAGACAAAAGGGGTGCCCTCAAGACCTTTCAGTAGCCATCATTGCCCTACACACAGGCACCAGTCTACAAGTACGATTAGACCAAAAGGGGAACCTAAGCCAGGACATAATTACAACTCGAAGCCTTAAACAAGGGTGCCCTTGGCGTCAGTCTTGTACAATTTCTACATCCTGGACATCAAAGATAGGCTGGATTAACCAAGAACATGCTCGCCGCAACTAGGTGGGGATGCCCTAGGTCATCTGCTATATGCAGATGACCTTATTCTGTTGGACACGATTGCAATAGGCCTGCAGCGATATCTTGATGCCCTTCAGCATTATGTGGAAAAGAACAAGCAAAAAGTAAATGTCTGAAAGTCAGAAATTCTAATAATGAAAAAATCCCAAGTGAAAATAAAAAAGCATTCAAATGGTGCCTTGGAAATGACCCAATCCCAGTAACAAAGACCACAAAATTTTTGGGAACAATGATTAGTGCCCACTAGGGATAAAAACTATGTATCGAACACCTAGAGCTTAAAATGGATCAACTAATAGCTCAGGCCCTAATACTGAAAAAAGGATTTGGAAAGTTCTCGATGCAACTGCTTGTGGATTTCTACAACTTAAAAGTAACGCCAACAATAACATATGCAGGAGATACTGGTCTGAGAATTCCATGGGAAACATGAGGTAAACTTGATGCCAGGTTTTGGAGGAGAATCTTAAGAATGCCAAACTCAGTTCCCATAAGTGTGATTCACCATGAACTAGGATTGCACTCTACATGTACATGTTATTTGGAAAGCATTGACCACCTAGAGGAAAGTGGAATTAATAGATTGCCCTCCTCAATATAACAACATCTTGAAGGCAGAAAACAAGAATCCTCCTTCTTGGCCGTTAAAGTTGTGGAGAAAGAAATGTGTTGAGATCTTTGAAAATTTGAGTGTGAATACAGAAATCCTTCGCAACCATCCTACGCTGGTAAAAATACTGCTCATGTCAGTGGACTGGGCGCAAACAGAAGCTGCCCGCTCTATCAACCAAATTAACTAATCCTCCAAAGATCCTGCCAAAATACTTAAGGAAGAGTGCAAATCCAAAACATGGTGATCTGATTCTTCGATTTAGACTTAACGTACTGGGAACAAAACAAAACTTAATGAAATATGTTTTGACAAGCGACGATAAACATGGTGATCTGATTCTTCGATTTAGACTTAACGTACTGAGAACAAAGTTAAACTTAATGAAATATGTTTTGACAAGCAACGACAAGCGACGATAAATGCTGCTTATGTGAACAAGAAGAAGAATCTCTAGCGCATTTAACAATGTTTTGCATGGAACTAACAACAGAAAGAACAAAGCTTCTACATAATAGCCGGACTCCGATGGGTGGCTTGGATTCTGATTTATGGTGGGAAGTTCTATACAACGACCCAAATAACAAAACAATAAGAGCTCTTGGCACTTTTCTGGAAATGATGCTAAATAGGCTAACAGGCCTAAAAGACTAATAGTACTAAGAAAGGGATAATGATGAACAAAGAATGAAACTGTATAGCTAAGTCTATTGTAAGCATGTAAGACTGAGAAGCCTAACTAAAATGGAACTTAAGACAATAAGGCAGAGAGACCCAACTACATGTACTGATTCCACACGTCCGGCAACAGTCAGATCCGCAATGGATAGCCCTAGATAATTACCATCTCCGTCCATTCACTGTAGGTGACTGGCTCTGGGTCCCGGGCCCCAATTACGGAACAGCATTAAAGCCCACCCCATCATCGGAACAATATGGGCAGTGTGGACACCAGGCAAGGGAATGGAAGGAATCACAACCTGGTCCTCCCCTCTGGGTAACCTATGGGTACCAGGAATCAGAGATGCGATCCGGGATCCCGGGAGATTTCAAGCCTGGAATGAGGCAGGATTAGAGAGAGCTGGGCAGCTTTGGAGGAACAATACCTTCATTACCATTGAGGAACTTCAAGAAGCACTCTGCATAGGCCCACTCTCGGTGTTTCTATATTTGAGACTTAAGGGGGTCATGACAAGGACGATATGGAAGAGCCAACTACAAAGAGACCTCACCCCGTTCGAAAAAGTCCTTGATACCTGTACGAGCTCCAAAGGCCTAATAAGTGCAATGTACTCAACGCTGATTGAGGTTTCTATCACACCATCTCTGAAGAGTAAATTGGAAGCAGATATGGGTAGACAGATCTCACAAAAGCTATGGTTACAGATATGCAGGAGAACAGCGAAATCCTCCATATCCTGTCAATAAACTACATGCCATCAAGCTAATACACAGATGGCAGTATGACCCACTCAGGTTAACCAAAATGTATCAGGGTGTGAGCCCATACTGCTGGAGGAGCTGCGGAAGAAAGGCTGACTACTGGCATATGTGGTGGGGTTGCGAGGCGGTCCAAGCTTACTGGTCAGAAGTTCTCAGTTGGATTAAAGAGTTAGATGATGATGAAAAGGAGAAACAACCATTGTTGATTTTATTTGGCCTAATTGAAACAGAGGAGACAACCACTAAAGTACCCAAAATGATACAAGGTCTACTGATGGCTGCACGAGCCTGTCTCACTATGGTGCGGAAGAGAGCCACACTCCCTACGAAAACAGAATGGATAGGTGTTGCCCGCAATATTTATAGAATGGACAACTTGACCGCAGCCCTTCCGGGGACCGCACCTCAGTCGAAAATGAATGGTCGGAATTTCAAACCAAATACATTACATAGAAGAATGTGTGCGAAATATTATACAAATCATAGGGCCTCATTACAGGTCGGGCGGTCCAGAATTAACAGTGGCGATAAACCCGCCGCCCTGATAATTCCAGACCGCCCGATCCCGAGTCCTGCAGGCGGGAGGTGATGTTCCCACCAGGTCTGACTTGGCGGGTTTAACACCGCCCGCCTGCAGGTGGACGTGGAAACACCAGCACCATCACGAGATGGTGCCGGTGTTTCCAATTCCCCACTCCCATTGGGTCCTATGGGACTCAATGGGAATGGGGATGGGGATTTACCGAATTCCGCCTCTGGAATTCCCGGGACACCAGGGTCGTAATGCCCTGGTATTTCCGGGAGTCACGGAGGTGGAATGGTAATACGAGTCCAGCAGTAACCAGGCGGTTTTACCACCTCGGTTACCGCCGGACTCGTAATGAGGCCCATAGACATCCTATAAGACAATTGACAATGTCTGCAAATCCAAACCCAAAGCATTGCTATGTACCTCTGTTTAGTGTTATGGTCTTAATGATTGCCCTTATGTGGAAAAACTGAATTATATTAACCCTTCCGTTGGTATTATGAAGAAAAGGGGGGAGGGGCGGATAGAGGGTAGATGGTTTTGGAAATGATATTGAGAAAATGATATACTTCACAGCGATACTAAATGTTATGAGCAGTGTTTTTTCTATTTTTTTGTACAATCTTTTGTGGAAATTGTTTATAATTGAATGTCGGAACCTTTACTTTAAAAACGAATAAAATTGAAATAAAAAAAAAAAAAGACACTAAGGGAAATCACTATTGATAAAAGCAATCTCAGTGGAATTACTTGACTTGGCTATTATGGAGTGGGAAAGATAAAGTAAAAAAATGCTTAATAAAAAAAGAAATGTTTTAAAATACTGTGTGTAAAGCGTTTTGCTAAACAGAGGGTAGGTGGTTGATAACTTTCCTCGGCTGGCTCCGTCCTATGGAACAGCGTCCCCATTCCTCTGCACATTGAGCAGGACTTTCTTAAATTCTGGAAGCTACTCAAGACTTTCCTCTTTACCTCATCCTTCCCTTCTTCCCTCCTCTGCTAATCCCACAGTTGCTGTGATTGGTGTCCGGGGCCTTTATGCATCCTCTTGGCCCCTGACTTCCCACACCCAATCGCCCCAGCTCCTGTCTACCCTCAGCAATTGTCCACAAAAAAGAAAAAAAGAAAAATATCTGGATGCACTCCAAATTTATACAGTGAGAGGTCAAAAATAAATTAAATTTTAAATTTTAAAGTTTTTCAAGGTGCGGGGAGGAAAAGTTGATCTGGCACAGGTCCCCTACTACAAATTTGTAAAGAGGAGAAGAAGGTCCAAAATTCTATAGCCCTCCCATCCCCTGCACACTGTTGCTAGTCCGTTAATGAAACGGTTCAATAATTATTCATATCAAAGGGTTGTTATTCAATAAGCGTATTTTGAACATATGGCCTTCAAAACATTATCTTCATAAAAAAAACAATTATTTATTTGATTTCTTTCACATTAGTTTCATGGATGCAGAAGATCAACACAAAGGAACAAAGGATTTTGTAGGTAAATAAACATTTAAAATGGCTGACGCATTTCGAGAATCCATTCTCTTCTTCAAGAGCCAAATTTAGAACAGTAGAAGCTTTTGCTCTGATTCGCTATGACCATGTGGGTCTAGGGTTATTGATCAATTGGAAGTCCAGGGTTAAATCCCTCCTATAAAGTATCTCCTCAGTCCTCATGCGTCGGCTCCATTCTATGTGAATACAGCGTTCTTTACCAACATGTGTGTACTAACGTTGCTGTGGTTTCAATAGTCCTTTCAGCACTTGCCTTGGAACACCCTCCGCCCTGAAGATTCGAACCTATACCTAATATGGCTCCAGGCTGTTTAGCACTCAACAATCCAAGCACTTTATCTGCGTCTCACCCATGAGCCTGGACTCCCCAGCATTTACCTCCTCTGCCCTCTTTCTTGCTGCACTTTCACGTTCTGAATACTCACAAAGGCATAGTAGGTTTGTTCTTTTTTCCCATCCACTGCTTTAAATATTGTTCCCTCCGTTCAACCTGTGGGTGCTTTGAAACAGTATTTTACTTGCTGTATAAGCACCTAACAATCAAACAATAAATAAATAAATATTGCCTCCTGTTAGGCAGAAACCTGTGCAGTTCCCTTAGGGACCACTGCAAAAAGTTTAAGACTACAGGTGTTAGCAGTAAACCCAATTGGTAGCAGTCCGAACAACCCAGATTTACCTGGTAGCTGTGGCTGAGCAGTCAGACTTCTCTCAAGAAGAGTTAGGCAGTATATAGAGTATACACAATAGGGCTAAAAATACAGTAGCACAAGCAAACACTGACCAGAGCTTTGGTATAAAAGTATATAATTATTTATTTAATAACACACTTGTAAAAAATACACTGGCACTAATATGTCAAGCAAGTTCAAACACAGTCACTAGAAGTATATACACCTCCCTAATTAATTATTTGACAAGTCTAGGTTAAGACACTACTTATTTAGCAAAACAGAGGTGAGCGTGTAACCATAGATGGCACTCCAATAATTTGTTTAAAAAGGGAGAGAAAAGGCAGAATAGGGAAATCACACAGTACCAACACTTTTAAGAACCCACAGCAAGTCAAGAAAGGCAGGGTCTACTGTAGAGCTAAAAGTTCATAGGCCAGGCCCACTCTTGGAGAGAGCAAGGCGGAATGTGCCCAAGATCACACAGTGGAAATGCACTCTAAGGGCTTCATCACGACTTGGGCGGTAACGCTATTAGCGTGGGCGGTATTAGCCCTACCTCCGAACTCCCTGGCGCTAATAGCGCCGGATCACAAGTTCGGTGTAATGTAAGTCCCCATTCCCCACTGAGCCCATTCGGGAATGCCCCATTCCCCATTGAGCTCAATGGGGAATGTTCGCGCTAATACCGCCGGCGGATTTCCCGCCGGCGGTAATAGCGTGAATTTTCGGCGGATTTCCCCCCAGCTCAGAGCTGGGGCGAAATCCGCCGAAGCCCTGATTCGGCGGACCCTTAAATCTGGCGGTAATAGCGCTACAGCCGGATTTAAGGGTTACCGCCAAAGTCATGATGAGGCCCAAAGTCTTTGCAGAAAAGTTAAAAGAGGTTGATCAAGTTAGAAAGGTAATGTTAACAGGTCCGAGGTCACCCGAGGATAGAGAGTCAAGGATTTATGGGACACCTTGGACAGTATGTTGCAAGGGAGACCAGGCGGGACACAGTACCTGAAATGGTGAGAAAGCTCCAGCGGGGGCAGTTGTTCCTGGCAGCGGATGCAAGTCGGAGCTTCGTCCAGGGGAAGGGATGATCTCGACGTGGAGGAAAGCTGGAGGTCGTTGCACTGCCAGAGAAGAAACCAGCCGCAGAGTTTCTCGGTTAAAAGGTACTACCCTTTTATTCGCGGTACTGGTGAAGCGTGGCTATCCGACCGCCGGGGTGCTTGGCACGGGCGATTTGACCACGAGACGATCCAGGAAGGCGAAAAAGGAGAACTGGTTGGTCCCACCAGCTCAAAGGGAAGAAGACTCTCCTGGAAGAAGATCTCCTCTGTCGTCGGGAAAGTGGTGAGTTTCGTACAGCAGGGCTCCACTGGTGGTGTCGTCGTTGTAGATGGCTCAGCTTCTTCCCTCTTCGGATTCTTTAGGTCATGTGGTGACTTCTGAAGTTCCAGTCCCCAAAGCCCTGCTTTTATGCAGCAAAACCCCCATTCATCAGCCTAGCTGTCACTCAAACATGCTAAGTGGTGAGCCGGGCGGCTCACCACTGGGCCAATCACACAAGGGTGCGACTTGAGTTGCCAAGGCAATTCAGTCCAGGGTGCCTAATCCCCCTCCCACACATCCTGTTGACCCCAGACAGAGTCGCACCATTTGGAGGGCTTCTGTGGAGAAGCCCGCCAAAAAGTGAACAAAGGGCTCGACTTGGGTTAGAGTTTCAGAGGTGAACACAAACGCCATTTTAAAACCGAGTCCTGGCAAAAAGACCCAACCGGGGAATAAATATTAAATAAATAACCCAGCGGTATCTTTAACATTGCACCAAAAAGTGGTGTGTTTAAAATGAATGGGAAAATCCCATAGGAAATATTCCGGTGGAATATTTTGCGTGGTATCCACTGCCACCAGCCGGAAACTCGACAAGGGGGGACTGGACAGTGCCCCCTTGGAAAACAGACCCAGGGGCAATCGAATTACCCCTACCAGTACTTCCACAATATGATGGTTTGTACTGGTTCTGTTCACAATTTGAGACTAGTAAAGCCAATGGTGACTTTACATGCCCTGGGAGACAGTAGTCAGTCCCAGGGTATGGAGTCTATGTTTGGGGGTCACTATGACACCCCTGTGTTACTGCACTGAGGGTGCTGTGTAACACACTTACCAAAAACACATGAGGCCCAATGGAGTAAAAGACCCCATAGCCCATAAAACACATTACATAGTCAAATGACATTCTCAAATCATGCCTAAGAGTGGGAAAAAAAGAGTCTCACTCTTAGCAGGAGAAAAAAATAAACCCCAAAAAATCCAGCAAAGCTGCTGGGGGACTCACTAGGTTTGGGAAATTAGCCTTAACAGAGAATTCTCCCTAACACCTCCTACTCATGCCAACTGTTTTTTCTTCTCTGAATTTGGCCATTCTATCGTCTACATTCTCTTTACTATCACTACCTCCCCAAATCTGCCCTCCCTTTCCATAGACTAAAGCCTGCCAGGGTCACAATATGTCACCTTTCGGACAAGGCCAGGCACAGTAAGACCACTGCGGCTTCACGGGTGCATTGTAAGTATTGGATAACATAATATTAGTACACTATCAGAACCTCCATATTTTCATGTGTGCTGATGCCAAGCTTGCTCATAAGCTCTATGATTCATTGCAAGATATCAGAGTCTGAATGCCTCCCAAATGTTAAAACTAAATCCCTAGTTATGTGTGCAATTTTTGATGGGCAATTGCCCACACCCAGTGATAGTCATCATCAATGCAAATCTATAGATGCAACATAAAGCAACAGGCCATACTTCAAGCTTGTTTTTCAACTGAGAGTCCTGAGAAGCATTCTGCGGTCCTTTCGACACAGAACAACTATCAATACATTAATTTCCTGCAATTTTGACTATGGAAATAGTGCATATCTTAGCCTTCTTAAGGAACTGAGAGAACACATATGAGTTCAGAATGTTGCACCGTCCTATCACGCTAGACTGAAGTGAAACAATCATGTATCCCCTGCAATCTACTCCCTACAAAAACTGAAATACTAAAACGTGCTGTAGCAATTCATGCTAGTTAACAAATGGAACCTGAATTCACAATGGTTAAGTTTAAACACTAAATTCATCATTTACGTTAAATCTGTTTACTCGTTTTAGCAGAGACAAGATTTCCATGCCTGTCTGTCATTATACAGGAATCCATACCTGTACATAAAGAAACAGACCATTTAGCGTTCCAATAAGCAATCAATATAGAGCACAATTGCTAATATATGTTCACACCAGTGGTTGCATTCCTTAGCATCAAAATCGACTACAGTGGTGAATGAGCGCCTAATAAACAAAACAATATAACCTAACCATTAGGTTTCCATCACATAGTCTTGCTCTGATGGTGGCAGGCTAGTTCATAAATATGCGTATCTAATGGAAAACGAATTTCTAATTTAGACATGAAGTACATTGTTACAGTTGAAATATTATCAGACAACACAATATGATCATTGGTGTTAACGCTTGAGCACTGACATCGAATGTATGAAACTAAAATTCACTTACAGAACTTGATCTAGTTAGGTGTGAATCTGTGAACACAAAGAACAACAAACAATAAGCTAAACACATGAAACTGTATAATGATCATACCTTTTGGAGCAACTGGAAGAGATCTGGGAGTGGTGAATGTATAGTATTGTGAAAAGGGTCCTTCACCAGCTTCATTACAAGCCTGGATGCGAAACGTATAAGAGGTAGACTCATTGAGTCTTTGTACTTTGTATGTATGACATGGACCTCTATATAACGATATAAATCTGTAAGTGAAAAACAAATCAGCAATTAATCAGTTACTTGGAATAGAAACCCATTTGTTAAGGCTATCCCCCAACATACAGTAGCTGATGTAACTTTGGTGGGGAGTTGGGTTTTGGTGGATGTTTTGACAGTAGGGTTAATACAACAGGCTTGATCTAAAACAGAATTGGTCAGATATGGAAAACATACTTATTTGTAACAAGATTTCTCCAAGTCCGAGTACACAGCAAGCATTCATATTCTTTAGAATTCTTACACGTAGATGTGGTGGAACCAGAATGTTTTTTTAAACACCTTTTAAAACATGTTTTCTTTGTATCAAAGTGCATACAACTATTGATATGCAACAACCAACCATTTGATCATCCAGGAATCCACGATGAGGAGGATGGTATGTGGACTCAACTGTTTGTTTTTTTAAAAACTTTTGTTTATTGGCATAAAGGCTAAGACAGGCACAGCACAACCTACATAGCAATGAGCTGACAACATAACCGCACATTTGGCAGCACACCATGGTTAAAATGAACATCTGAAAATAACATCGAGTGATATCGCAGAGAGGCGTCCATAAGCACACAAAGGAAAGGAGAATCCAATAGGAAAAGTTAGACTTCACATGGCATATCGGGCTGACCTGGTAGGGGAGTTGGAGTCAATTCCACCTCATCTCTACTATTCAAGTAACTACAAAATTCTGACCAAACATTTTTGGGTCGTGATGTCGATGGCAGGGACCCAATGTATTCTTCCTCGCACATTTGTGTCCAGGGAAGGGCCTTCAGCCACATCGTGAAAGTGGGAGGATTGCGGCGCTTCCAACATTGCAATATACATCTTTTGGCCACAAAAGCACTTACATTAATAAATTTTGACATTTTCATTACATTCTCACCTTCCCAAGCACCAAACAATAGGGCAAGTGGCTCCCTATTCACCGGAGAACCAACTATTTCAGATAGTGCCTCTGTCACGGCCGCCAAGAACGTGTTGAGTGCGGGGCAGGACCAGAACATGTGTCTGTGATCCGCTTCGCGGGATTTGCATTTAGGGCACACGGGAGTCGGGGTTCCTGTAAATGACGCAACTCTGTACGGTGTGTAGTAGAGCCTATTAAGGAGCTTAAATTGCATGCAGCGGAATCTAGCGCTAAGAGAGACCCTTCGTGTGTGTGTACACATTGTGCCCCAGAGACCGTCTGTAATTTCCATTCCAAGTTCCCTAGCCCACGCTTCGCGTGGTTTGAGAGAGGTATCCGCAGATTTACTCAGCTGCATTTTGTACAGATGGGATATTATACCCTTGGCGCTTCCGGAGTTTGCTATGTATTGTATTTCAGGACAGTCTGGGGGTTCAATAGGGCATGAGGGCCACATAGTCCGCACTGCAGCTCTAGGCCTATAATACTGCAGAATTTGAAGCGGAGAGTTGGAATGTTCAGGGCGCCATGTCTGAGGGATGATAAAAGCACCATCAGGGAAGAGGTCAGCAAGGGCACGGTAGCCCAGGTTTTCCCAGTAGTGTACGAGATGTTGGTCATGCGTGGGAGGGAGTCCGGGAAACTGCCACAGGGGAAGCCACTTATAGTATGGGTGCTGTTCCTGGTCGGGGTCTAGGATGCTCCTCCATGCCCTGAGCGTAGTGGCCACCGGGTCTGCCTGAGCGTAAATTTGAATGCGTGGTGCAGTAGCAGGGTCATGATATTAGTCCCCCCTCCCGCCAGTTTCTGCATTCTAGTACAGGCGAAGGTCTGGGGCTGTGAAACCCCCTTTGTCATAGGGCAGCGTCATATATTGCCACTTTTTCCGGACCGAACTCGGGTGCCAGAGAAATTGTGCACACTCCGACTGGAGCCTCTTAAAGTATTGTATCCCAGGCCAGATCGGTACGTTAACAAAGACGTACAGGAGCTTGGGGACCACTATCATCTTTATTGGAGAGAGTCTGCCCGCCAGGGATAAGGGTAAATTGCGCCATTTGGAGAACCTGGAGATGACAAGTTGTGCCACGGCCTCGTAATTGTCTGTCAATAGGGAGGACTTGGCTAGTGATATCTGCACTCCGAGATACTTAACCCCACCCGGGGACCAACGTAGAGAGTACTCACAAGACGGTTGTTGAGTTGCCACAGTAAGAGGGAAAATTTCGGATTTAGAGTAGTTGATTGTGAAGCCTGAGAACGTACCTATTTTGGTAATATCACGGATGATCGGGTCCAGATTCGTGGAGGGATTTCTGACATATAGGAGCACATCATCTGCGTATAGAGAGATGATCTCTGGTGCATCCCGTAGTCGAATGCCTTTATTGCTGTGGCGTCCTCTAACGTGGTCAGCCATGGGTTTGATAGCGAACGCAAAGAGGAGGGGAGAGAATGGGCATCCCTGACGAGTGCCCCTGTGTAGTGTGAAGGGAGAGGAGGGAACAGAGTTAACAAGAACCCTAGCTCGTGGGTCCATGTATAAAAGTTTTCTCCAGCACGGCCCACAGATATTGCCATGAGACCATATCAAAACCCTTTTGGGCATCCAGCGTTACCGCCACCGCATCAGCGCCTGGGTCAATTCTGGACACCACATTAAACAGGCGGCGGATGTTAAGCGCCGTGGATCGACCAGGGATGAAACCACACTGGTCCGCGTGGATCATGTGGGACATGAAAGGAAGAAACCTGTTTGCAATTATCTTAGCAAAGATTTTTATGTCAGTATTAATAAGGGATAGGGGCCTGTAGGACCCACATTCATCCGCAGGTTTTCCAGGTTTGGGAAGGACTGTTATTAAAGCTTCCCTAAGGGAAGGGGGGAGGCACTTCAAAGGAAGTGACTCGGACCAGACCCCGTGTAAAACAGGCGCCAATATAGCCACATGTTCCTGGTAAAACTCAGACGTGAGCCCGTCCGGGCCAGGCGCTTTGTTTTTGGGAAGGTCTGATATTACCTGAACGATTTCCTCCAGAGTAAACGGAGCGTCTAATATTTCCCGGGTGTCTTGGGAGATAATGGTCATAGGGATGCTCTCTAGTAGGTCGTCTAGGTCTTGGGCCGAATGTTCCAGTTGGGGACCATACAGATTGGCGTAAAAGCTAGTGAAGGTGTCTAGTATGGACTGATCCGCCTAGTGTCTCACTCCGCTCCCGTCTATGATGTTATCAATGCGGGCCCCACCAGTCTCGGCACGCACTAGCCTGGCCAGGGTTCTGCACGGTCTGCCCCCCCCCATATTTACGGGCAGCAACAGGGCGTGTATAGTATAGCACCTCATTCATAGCATGTGACTCAAACCTTTCTAGCTCTGCTCTGATCGCAGCTAGGGTCAGTGGGGACTGAGTGGTCAGGTACTCCTGTTCGAGTTCTTTAAGTTTGGTTTCAGAGATGGTTAGGGCTTGCCTTATAGCTTTCAGGACTCCAGCTTCCCTAGAGATGCACATCCCTCTGATATAAACCTTAAAGGCTTCCCACCTAGTCCCTTCGGATGTGTCGGTTGCATTGTTCTTTTCAAAGAACGTGGTTATATCCGCTAGGATCTCGGCTTTAAAGACAATGTCAGCTAGGGTGGTGGATTTGAAGCGCCAGGCGGGTCTTGACAGCGTTGCATCGCCGAGTTGTATCCGCAGGAGCACGGGGTAATGATCAGAGAGCGTGCGTGCCAGGATCGTGACATCCGAGACCTTCCCCACCAGTCTGCCAGATAAGAGGAATAAATCTATTCTTGAGGACTGTCATGTACAGTTGAATAAAAAGTGTAGTTTCTGTCATGGGGATGGAGCGTTCTCCATACATCATGTAAATTGAGAGAGTCCATGTGTGAGAGGAGACGTTTGGTCGTTCGTGGTGTGGGTCTGCGAGTGGTCGTCGTCCTGTCTAGTAAATTGTCCAGTATCAGGTTCATGTCTCCACCCCATATTATAGGGATGTCTATATATCTCATGAGTATGGCCGCCACTCCGTCAAAAAACTCGGGGGAGTCAGTATTGGGCGCGTATACATTGACCAGTAAGCATTCTTCGTGAGCCAAGGTGCAGTGTAGGATCACATATCTGCCTTCTGCATCGATGTAGGATGAGCGGAGAGTGAAATGGATTGACTTGTGGATGATGGTCAGGACTCCTCTAGCTTGGGTGGAGTATTGGGTGTAATATCTATTAAGACCCCAAGTTTGTGCAATGTTCGATGATAGGTGTTTAAGAGCAAGTGTCTCTTGCATTAGGAGTACCTTGACCCCATGCCTCTGTGCGTAGGCCACAATCCTACGAGACTTCGTGAAATTCGTCAGGCCACGAACATTCCATGACATCATTGTAATCGCCATGTAGGCAGCCTATGGCACATCCCAAGCAAAGGACCTGCCACTGATAAACGCCATGAGTGCTGCCACATCATAATTGTGCCACCCTTTGTAACCTGTCTCAACCCCTGCGCCATTTTGATTGTAACCTACCCCAACTTTCCACCCCCCCACCCTCACCGCCCTGACCCAACTAGCGGTGTGTGAATACCCACCCTTAGAGTGAACTAATGCGTGCCATCCCCAACTTGGCAATGCCTGGAAAAGCGCCCAACCGGGGCAAAAACACAAACATTTAGACTCTACAGGAATTGCAGCTGCACTGGGGGCCGCCGCTGCCGTTCCGCCCACCAGTAATAATACAAATTACTATTAAACAACATAATTTGAAGTTCGGCTGATGTAAGTGAGGTTACAAAGCAAGAATGCATGTATTGAAGGGCATCAAGACAGAATCATAAGGGGAGAGCAAGCGGCCGGTTCTAGTCGTCGTCCATCGGTACCTCGGGGGGCTCCGCCAGCGGGATCTGCGCCTCTATGAATTTTACAGCCTCGTCTGCGACCGTGAAGAAGGAGAGCCTGTTCCGATGGGTGAATTTAAGGCGTGCGGGGAAAAACATTGCGTACTGGATCTTCCTATCCCGTAGCATTTTTTTCACCCCATCGAATCTGCGTCTCTCCAGTTGCACCCCCACTGATAAATCGGGGAAGATCCTGATTATTTGTGAATCCAGCCTCAATTCCCCCTTTTCCCTGGCCAAACGGAGTATGTGATCCCTGTCCTTATAGCTGAGCAGTTTAGCTATGATAGGCCTGGGGAAATCTCCCGGCCGCGGCCGAGGTGCCAAGGAGCGGTGAGCCCTTTCAACCGTGAAGAATGGCTAGAGGTCGGGGTCATCCAGGAGATCTTTGATGAGTTTTTCCACCGCTAGCTCCATGCGCCCTTTGAGTGCAGATTCGGGGACCCCAATTATGCGAATGTTATTCCTTCGCAACCGTGATTCGAGGTCGTCGCATTTAGATTTGACCTGTTTCATGTCTCGGACCAGCTCTGACACTGTGTTTTGTAGAACATGCACATTGTCCTCAGTGGTGCCAGTCCTCTGCTCCACTTCGGTAATCCTAGCCCCGTGTTGGTCAAGCTTATCCCTTAATGACGCCAAATTTGCATTAATGTCATCTAGCTTTTCATGAAAGGCTGCAAAGTTTTTGGCCATAGATTCCATCATAGTGGCCCAGTCCGGCTGCAGAGGGTCCGGCAGGAGGTCGCCCTCTTCCTGAGCTGAAGCGGATGACGCCTGGTCTCCCTTGGGCGTCGCCTTGGCGAACTTGTCCATAGCGCCCACCTTGCCAGCGCCACGCGATCTGTTGGACATTGTTCTGGGTAAGAATCAAGGCTGACACGGAGATATAGGTGTTGGTGGAGGAAGGGTTCCTACCGCCGGGAAGATAGGTGAACAGTGGCGGCACCAAAGCTGTCACATGGGCAAACAGGTCAGGGGGAGAAGCCCAAGGGAACATCGCAGGCAGTGGCACCAGAGTACGGCTGGTTTCAACAGACAGTGCGCCCCCAGCAAGGCTGGCGGATTCCCTTCCCGGCGTATGCAGGTGACACTGTCCCCCTCTGCAAGTATTAGGGAAGAGGCTGCCTCCCCTTATCTTTAGTACTTTAAGTTAAACATGTGCACGGCGCGGGCGTTCCAGCAAGTGCAAGCATGCAGCCATCAAGACGTCCAAGAGGTAATATTTGATCCAGTCCCCGCACAAGAGGGGTCAGCCACACAAATCTCACTGTCAGAGAATATCAGGGGGAGGCAGGGCAGGCTGACCTCCAAGCAATGACACTGGGAAAAGGCAGGTAGAGGGGAGGGAAGGGGGCACATCCAAGAACACCCACCTCTCCACTGCATCGGGTAGCTAACCTGCGTGTCTCCAACGCAGCACAGTCCGTGCAATAGCAAGGGCGCCACCGCCGGAATCCAGGCCTGCCCCAATCCCGGGAGGCAACGCAGCGCGTGAGGGCCCCTCACAACCGCAGTGTCCATAAGCTGAACGCAGTAGGTGGCATCCGATGGGTCTCTGCAGGTCAGGAAGAACAGATCGATTCACCCAGGCGGCCGCAGCAGGTCTTATGGCAAGCTCGCGAGGCGAGCCGGGAGGGACCCGCACATCCAGCGGGCCACGGGCCGGCGAAGATGACAGGCGCGGCTCGGTGCTCCACCCCGGCAATCCAGGCCTCACAAGCGGGGGGGGCAGCTCGCCCGCGTACATGAGCGCCGATCCTCAGCCCGGCCCCCGCACCCTGGGGCAGGCCGCTCCAACACACCGCCCACCGGCCTCCGAGCAGGAACTCTGTGGAAGCCCGGGGCCCGCCCGATGCAAGGAGGGCACCCCCGCGAAGCGGGGCGCAGCAGGGAGCGGGCAGGTGACAGCGCCCGGGACGCCGGCACCGCGCCCAGCGCCCGGGGGAGCACCCGCGCCCAGAGCGGCCACACAGGCCGAGAGGCCGCAGCGGGCCCAAGCGCCCAATCTTCAGGATGCAAGCCGCGTTTTCTCCCCAAATTCCGGCCACAGCAGCAGAAGGGCCCCAGCAATAGAATCGTGGCACCAGCACGGAAGAATGCTGCGGATGAACGCCGATGCAGCGGATAATCTGGTGGGCGATAACGGAGATCCCAGACTAGGCAGCCATCTTCCTTGGCTGCTCAACAGCACACCCCCGGACTCAACTGTTTTAACAGAAGTTCCTGCAACCAAGACCCACAAGCAGGGATGGTGTGAGCACAGTTTTGGAGGGGAAAAGAACTCCATGTACATTCAATGTAAGAGGGGGGAGAAGCGCAAATGTAGGTTTGCTCTTTAAAAGTCCTTGCATACATATGTAGAAACTGCCATTGTATATGTTTTAGCCAGGTATACTTTGCCTGCAACAACCTTCTTGCCAGTCTGCATAAATACCTCAGGATATCATTAACTCCTTTCCTCTGAGAACAAATAACATTCAGACATCTATGCATAAACCTAAAGCAGTCCTTAAACTTTCTGTTGTGGTTATATACGATGAATGCAGATAATTGTGTTTATCATAATTGTGTTTATCATAAGCAATGTGAATTGTAGGGTGCACACAGTCAGAATGTCTGATGGCTGTCATAACGTCAGAGCTTGTGACGATTTTGCTCTGTGCGGTTAATGGAAGATTGACAGTTGTGTATTTTTACAAAGGGATAGTCAGGCAATCTAAACATTGTCAGTAATATGCTTCAAATTGGCAAAGCAGGTGAAATCTGTGATGAAGTGATGAATTCAAAATAGATGTGAACCTACTGGTCAATTGCTGGCAAGCAACAATGTTTACAGCTAACCTTGTAACAGGTACTCTATAGTGACATAGCATTGAATGAACACCTTATACATATAAAAGGAACGAGAACATAAGACAGTGGGTTACCGTACAGCTGACTGAGGCAATCATCTAACAGCAGACATCTTTTGATGTTTGCAGACAAAATTAGAAGGTAAGAACAAACTTACTTATCTTTGCTAATATTCTTTATAGTCTTTCTTGTTTACACTGTATTCCTCCCATAGATTCCACACCTCTTGAAACTTCTCTATCTGCACACTGGACTCAAAACATGTTTTCATAGCCCTTAGGGGCAGACAGCAGTTTCACACTGACTCAGTCAGAGCATCATTGGCACCACAAATACCAGATTGGTCATCAGTCATACACATGTGGAGCTACACAAGGGTTATATGAGATTTCCTCCACACTCAGAAAATCCAGGCAGTAATGCTTTCTACACCTGATTGATTTATTTGTAACATTCATATAGTGCACCAATCAATACCTGGGCTGGAGACCGAATTGCCTAGGAGAAAATATGTTGTTTAAGATGAGTTCGACAATCGATAAGAGAGTTTGCCTTGCAGAGCATTTCAAATGTTGGCACCTTGGACCACAACAAGCATCCAACACTTGTGGTCATTTTAAAGGGGAGGGACGAGACAAGAAGGAGATTGGCATTATGGAGCAACCATGAAGGCCAGCAAAACTGCATCTTGGATGTCAGAAAGGAAGGGTCCTGCTTATTTAAACATTGAAAATTAGGCAAGCAATTTTAAATATGATACAATTGTACTGGTAATCAATGAAAGAAGTCCCTGTCCTTAGAGAAATCCTCAAATGTACACAAACAACAGACCATACAGACAGCCGCTTTCTGAGTGCATTGCAATTTAACAAGGAGGCAGTTGGAAAGACGTCCATAAAGGGCATTACAATAATCTACACTTGAATTTACAGCCGCACCCACAGCCAACATTTTTATGTCTAACACATATAAGATAATTCTTCATGAGATTAAAATTGAAGAAACAATTGCTCACAACTCTTTTGTTTTGAGGGTCCATGGTCAGGTTTTCATCTAAAGAAAAGCCCAGGTTTCTTGCTTTCAAGGCACAGTGTTACAGAAGGACAAGGTATTCCAGCTTCCTCCTGACATGTGAGCCAAACAGACGCAATTCTGTTTTAGATTTGTTGAGCTGGAGATGATGTAATGTCATCCGAGCTTGGATGGCAAGAATGCAAGCTTGTAGATGGGAAAACTCTTCTTCAGAGCCTTTAATCTCAATATAAATCTGGGTGTTGTTAGTATATGATTAAATCATGATATCCCATGATAGTAGCTACTGCAAAAGTGTGGCCAAACAAATGCTGGATAGGAGAGAGAGCAGGTTACTGGGGTGAAGTTGGATCGACAGGAGCCCAACTGTACCCTTTGCGATCAGCCTTCCAGAAAGAGGCAACACCAATTTGGGGTAATGCTGAACATGCGGTCCGCTGTAGACAAAGGGTATAGCATGAGGGAATGACAAACTGCATCCAATGCAGCAGAAAGGTCCAACAATACCACCAAGTACAGCTTCACCTGTTTCAATCATAGTAAGTGTATCAATCCAGAATGCCAAAATTGCTGTTTCAGTTCCATGATTGGGGTGAAAGCCAGAATGAAATAGGGACAGGACAAATGGGCATTTAGGAAACCAACAATATTAAGGAAACACTTAACCAATATCCAGCTCTCAGCAAGGCTGGAGTAGCCATTGACCCCTTGCATAGTGAAACCTGAGGCCTACAGGCACTTCTTTCTTCACAAGCTAATATCTAGACCTAATGCACAGTGCAATGCTTGGTTGCTGGTCCAGTCAGAGTTCTTTGTTCTGTGGTGACTCTTAGGAATATTTACGATATTAGTGAAATTCATACTGAGGGCCAATATGATTATATATTAGCTGGCTTGATTGCTGGCCTCATGTTTTTCGGACAAACTAACACAGATGCTGATAATCAGTGTGTATGACCCTCCTGGTACAAGTCTGACAATGATTAATACCGCACTGGTTGAAGAAATATTACAACTCAAAGACATTCGGCCTCATTACACGTTAGGCGGTAAGGGTTTACAGGTACCGGTAAGGGCACCTGTACCGGTAAACCCTTACCGCCTTACTACGAGTTCCCTTTGCGGGACCCGACCTTAACGGCTGGTTTTACCAGCCGTTAAAGTAGGGTGCCGCAAAGGGACCTTGGAGCTAATTACGGTACCGTAATTAGCACCTTCCCCATTCCCATTATGCCCTATGGGGGCAAAAATGGGAATGGGGAAGTGCCTTGGTGAATGGGGAATTACCGCCCCCGCTCACCTTGGAGTAGGGCGGTAATTCCGCCATCCACCAAGGCGGACACAGTAAAATACCAGCGGCAAACATGGCGCTAATAGTGCCATGGTTACCGCCTACCGTGTAATGAGGCCCATTGACTGGAGCATCACATTCACCATATGTCTTAAATGCTATCATTCCTGCCACGCTTGACTGCTGTGATGTCGAATCAACGTAGGCCTTGTGGCGGTTCCCCCATGCAGACTGACGTCAACAGCAATGGAATAATAACAAAGTTACTCACCGTAGTGACTACCTTATTCCTAGTCCATAGTCCACTTTAATCCATACTTTTGGGACATTCCGTCCTGTGGGACGGGACCGGAGCACTTTTTGTAAAAAAAGCAGCAAATTGAAAAATTGGTCCTTCTCTTTTTACGCAGAGGACCGCACGCTGCAGTAAACCCACCATCCTTCGCTCTGCCCCACGCATCGCCCCTCAGTCCTTTTCTATCACCAGGTATGAGACCATTTAAGCAATAATAGAGGATACTTATTAGAGGGGACGGCGGGCGTATGGAGGAAAGGGGACTATGGACTAGGAGTAAGGTTGTCACTACAGTGAGTAACTTTGTTATACTCCTACGTCCCGTCCCGCTTCCTCCATACTTTTCTGAGATTACCAAGCACTCCTCACAGGAAAACGGGTGGATGGAACACCTTTACTGAAAGAGGTTTTTAAGAACCGCCTGCCCGGACTGAGCATCGTCTCTGGAGCTCAGATCTAAGCAGTAATGCTTACAAAAAGCTGATGGGTAAGCCCACAATGTTGCTCTGGCAATGGTTTCCCATTGAACATATTTCTGGAAGGCAAAGGCAGCTGCCTTGCCCCGCACAAGATGGACATGAATTCCTTTTGGAGACTGAAGGCCCTGAACGGTATACGCCTCTGAAATACAGGAAGCAATCCACCGGGGGATAGTTGCTTTCGAGGCCGGCTTTCCTTTCAGATCTCCAAAGGTCACAATAAGCTGGGAAGAGCTCCTAAGATTAGATGTTCTGTCCAAATAAAACTTTAGAACTCGTCTGACATCCAAATTATGCAATACCCTCTCGGCATCTGAGGCCGGGTCTGGAAAGAACACAGGTAAGGAACTAGACTGGTTCAGATGAAAATCAGATACCACCTTTGGAAGGAAAGAAGGATTTGTCCAGAGGACAACCTTATCCTTATGAAAGGTGAGGAATGAATGTTCTACAGACAAGGCCTGAAGCTCGCTTACATGCCTTGCAGAAGTCACCTCAATCAGAAAAGCCAGACAAGTTGAAACTTTCTAAGGATTTGAACCCCGAATGATTGTGGGGAGGGGTGCCACATCTGCTGACCGCTGTGGTGAAGCAGGTTGGGAATCAGCGGAAGCCTGATCGGTGATCAGACTGACAGATGCTGAAGCTCCGAAAACCAGAATCTGGCTGACCACCATGGGCTATGAACAGGAGAGAGCAATTTGTCGTGTTCCTGAGCTTGCATAGCGCCTGGTGAATCAGACGAAGAGGCGGGGAGGTGTAGGTCCTCAAGTAGTGCACGGAATCTTGAGACCATTCCCCAGGGGAAGAAATTCCGAGCCCGTTCCTGGAGGCATAAAGAGGAAGTTTCCTGTTTGATGACGTTGCAAAGAGGTCCACTTCTGGAGTGCCCCAATGGCGACAAAGGTCGGAGAGGATCTCTGTGTTAGTTCCAACTCGTAGCTGACCACGCTCGTCTGCTGAGAGAGTCTGCAGTCACATTCAGTTGGCCCGGAATGTGCACCGCCAGCAACCAAAGACAGTGCTGAATGGCCCATTCCCAAATCTGAATGGCTAAATCTACAAGGGGAGGTGACCTGGTACCTCCCTGCTTGTTGATGTAAAACATGGATACTGCATTGTCTGTGCGGATGCGGACCACTTTGTTCACAATCACTGGCTTGAAAGCTTTGAGCACCAGGAAAATCGGCAGAAGCTACATATAATTTATGTGAAATTGTCTGTCCTGTGATGACCATAGGTCGAAAACCTGAAGAGGATCCAACGTCGCGCCACAACCAATAAGGAAGGAGTCCATCGTAATAGTCGTTTAACGGTGAGGGCTCCTGAAAAGGAGCACCCACCGACAGATTGCTGGTAGATGACCACCATAGGAGATCTGTCACCATGCAGGGTGCAACCGGAATCATTTTGTTGTCCGGGTCCACTGCCTGAAGCCTGGAGCTCCGAAGAGCCATCTGCGTAAGTTGCATCTTGAGACGAGCAAGGGGAAGAGCAAGCATGCACAAAGCCATGAGGCCTAGAAGCCTCTGGAACCACCAGATCGACATGCTCTCTCACTGAATGAAAACCTGACACGTGGTCAACAGATCTGCCATCCTGTCTAGAGTCAGGTACACTCTGGAGTCAATCATGTTCAAAAGGAAACCCAGGAATATCAGGTCCTGAGAGATCATCATGGAGGATTTCCGGCACTTCACCGACAGCCCAAAGCAGAACAGGAGCTGGAGGAGAGACTGAAGGTTACTCGAGGCTTTCACTGGACAAGGACTGCGCAGAAGCCAGTCGTCCAAATATGGATATACATGAATACCCTGTAGCCAAAGAAAAACCACGATGACCGACATCATCTTCATGAAGACACGCATCGCTGAGCTGAGACCAAAAGGGATCACTCTGAATTGGAAGTGCTCCTCTCCCAGGGAGAACCGCAGATATTTCTGATGCGGGCTCCAGATCAGGATATGCATATACGCGTTCTGAAGGTCCACAACGCTGAGCCAGTCGCCCTTCTGAAGAGAGGACTTTATTAGGCAGGGCGTGATCATCTTGAATTTCTCTTGGGGAAGAGAAAGGTTGAACTGGGAAAGGTCTAGGATGGTGCGCAGGCCAGCCTGGTTGGGTTTGGGCACCGTGAACAGACGAGAGTAAAACTTCTCCTCTCGTTCCACTAGGGGAACGGGTTCCACCGCCTTGAGATCTAGAAGCTTCTGGACCTCGGCTCTGAGGGAGGGCGTCCCCTACTGCTGAAAGGGAGGATTGAAGGGTAGTGTCGGAGGGAGGGGCAAGCGGAAGCCCACCCAAGCGATGCACAAAACACACTGGTCTTTGGTGATGGTTTGCCACGCCTCCAGATGAGACGAGATTTTTCCTCCCACCGGAGTCTCGTGCGGGCGCCAAAAAATATAATTTTGCAGACTTTTCAGCGGGAGACAACCTGTCGCTGATGAGGAGGCTGAAGACCGAGAGAAAAATCGTCCCCGTTGCTGTCTCCGAAGGGAGCCACCTGTCGGAGGATCAGCTCTGCATGACCTGCGGTCCTGGAAACCTCTGAAGCCTGAGGAGGACCGAGACTGGGATCCAGATCTCTGAGCTTTGACTGGGGACTTCACTAGCACCGACAGAGACTTGGCAGTTTGCGTGGTCGCCTTAGTCTTTGTAAGCTCATGATCCGTTGAAGAATGAAACAACTTTTTGCTGTCAAAAGGCAGGTTCAGAACTTTATCTTGGACCTCCTTCGAAAACTTTTCTGCATGAAGCCAAGCTTGACGAGAGGTGTCCACCCCCAACATGAGGCCTCGAGCTAAGGTGTCGACATGGTGCGCAGCAGCCTCCAACATATCCTGCGCCAATACCCTGGCGTCTGACAAACCGCCTTTAAAGTCTTCCAGCCTGTCTCCAGGAATGAACTCCTGTAAGTCCGCCAAATCCCTCTACAGTTTCATATTCGCCGCCGCCAAAATGAGCTTTGCGTTAGCCTGACGCAATTGCAGCGCCGAGTTGGCAAAAACGTACTTGGCGGGCAAGGAGCCAAGCAACTTGTCTTCCTTGCCCAGAACTTGAGCTGCGGCAGCAGAGGTCGCAGAGACCAGCTTTGATTGCAGAGTGGCGGCTGCAACCACCGTTGAGGAAGGGAGCGGACATGGCGCCAAGGCTACTTCTTCGGAGGTGTGAAGCCTGTAACGGGTGTCAATTCTCTTATTTATATCTAGCCCAGTGTGGGGTGTATCCCAGACTTTGCAGGCCTCAGCCAGAACGTCCTTCTGACGAAACAGGCCGGTGCGCTCCTGTGGAGACAAGGTGAGGGCCCCCGAAAGTACCCCTTCCTACGGAGCGGGTGCCTCATGTACTGGTATGTCAAGGAGTGACATGTCCAGAACCAGGTCATGGAATGCTCTGACAGAGCAGGGCAGGTCCTCACTATCCTGGTCTGCCTGAGGGTCATCCAGAAAGTCAGGATTCGCTGGTTGCAATACGACCAGAGTCAAATTGACGTCTCACTCTGCTGAAGACTTGTCTACCGGAGACAACAGAGAGAAGAGGCGGAAGAGGTGGAGGTGGGCCGGGAGGTAGGGGTGGTACTGCTGCCGGGGCTACAGGTACCGTGACTGGAACTGCTTGGGCAGGATGCGGCACTAGAGGGCAGATTTCCCTAAAAAGTCCTTTAAAGTACTCCCTCATGGGATCAGTGTTCATAAGACTCTGAAAGTTCCCAAAAAAGGCATCCTCTGCTAAAATTTTAGATAGATACTGGGATGGGCAGAGGCCACTCATTTGGGGCATACACCCACGAACATAGTGAGGAAGGCTCCCAAGGGGGCCCACCACCAACGGGGTCTACATAGACCAGTGGGGCAGAAGTAGGAGGAGGCGAGACTGTATACGGTAGTGGCATCCGAGCACGCCAGTCATAGGAAGGGAGGAACGGATTCACAATGTCCCGTGGACAAGGTTGTCCACCAAAAAGAAGGCTCCCAGCACCCGCCGTCGATAGCGTGGGTGTGAGGGAAGAATCCAAAATGGCCACCGTAGACCACGTGGAAAGGCCCGCCATTTTGTGAGCATGTGAGGAGAACTGCGTCACATGTGTGGATGAGGCGGGTAACTCCACAGACTGGTCAGGGAACTTGATCGAAACTTTAGCCTTGACACAAGGATCCTCGGCAGAGCCGGTACTATAGGGCCTGGGATGTTTACTGGACATCCTGACGTGACCCCTCGAATTAGCCTCTAAGAGAGGAACCACAGCCAAGCCGGTAACAGAGGAGACACAGTCAGCGACCTCTTCCTGTGCCCCCTCAACAGAACCGGTAACACTGCGAGCGCAGGAAAGTTGAGGAATCCACCTCACAGACAAGACCTTAACAGGTCTCTCAGTTCTGTCGGTACACACCTCAGCCTCGATGACAGGAACCTCGGAACAGAGTCTGGTCTTTATAGCTCCCCCAAGAGGGGCCTCGAACCGTGGTTCGGTACAGAAAGCCTCAACAGAGGCCTCAGCGCGCACACCGGTGTCTGTATTGGAAGCTCCAGACAAGGAGACCTCGGAGCGAACTCTGGTACCCAAAGCCTCAGCACGACTGGGCTGGCTGTTAGCACCTGATTGGTGAACCTCGGATCGTGATCCGGTGTCAGCAGGCCCCCTGCGGGAACCCTCAGACAAAACCCTGATACGCCTATTAGGCCTGCGAGGCACCTCAGGGGAACCCCTGGTAGCAGAGCTTTTGAAGCCCCTCCCGGAACTGGAGTCTGCCGGGAAGGAGTCCCCCCGGCCGGAATGCCCTGAAAAGTAAGGAACTTACCGGGCATCTCTTCTTTCCTTCGATGAAGAGTTGAAAATGTGGTGGAGGAACTCTCTGGAAGATCTCCTCTCAACGACGAAGACGACGCTGAAGTGCCCAGACCGAAAGAGAGTCACAGTAGAAACACAAGTCCCAACAGTGATCCGGTCCCAGACACTCCAAACAGAGAGAATGGGGATCCGCCCTCGGAAAGCGACGTTCGCAAGAGGAACAAGAGACAAATCCCAAATAATCCGGCATAGACGGAGGACTGCGCGACTGCAGAACCGGAGCAGGAGAAAAGGACAACGGGAAAAGAAAAAAGTCTTCCCAGTGATGCAAGTGCGTCCAGCCCCGACCACGCGCAGAAAAGGACAGAAGGGCGATGCGTGGGGCGGAGCTAAGGAGGGCGAGGTTACGGCCGCATGCGGTACCCCGCGTAAAAAGACATTTTTCAATTTGATGCTTTTTTACAAAAAGTGTTCCGGTCCCGTTCCACAGGACGGAATGTCCCAAAAGTATGGAGGAAAGGGGACAGGACGTAGGAGTATATGGTATACCACTCTAACTCTGTTATGCTTATGCATGTTAAATGGACACACTAAAAGATTTTGTTCTGACAATTTAACCCGAGTGACTGGTGATATTAACTGGACTTCCCTTTGTCTTGGGAGGATTGCTCAGGGGCAACGCGCTCGCCTTGGAAGCAAGACGACGCAGAACAAAACGGGTTCGATCCCCGGGTCTGCGCTTAGAAACCTCTGGGTATTAAGCGAGTTATAAATAACCAATTCCAATTACAATTGATGTTAGCAGGTGCCAAATGGTGAGAGTACCTGGACATCTAATAGCAGTGCCTGTCAAATGCCTAATACTCATCGACAAGCCAAAACTATTGGCTTTCCCAATGCTTGTTTTTAAAAGGACTTCAGTGAAAGACATGCATAGTGCTTATAAATCGTGTGGCTGCAGGCAAGCCTAGTTAAGACATTTTTATTACACAACTAGCAGTTTACATCTCCAATCAAGTCATTAACTCTCAGACGTTGGCAGGCACAAGCACACAGTTTGATGGTGAGGCTTAATTAAAGCAAGTTCAAAGAGTTCCCATGAGGCAGTGTTTTCGGTGGGGAGGGGCAGGAACTGGGTGGGAATGGCCATAAGGATTAGCATTGCCATGGACAGTGAACGAGTGGGCAAATAACTGAACACCTATAAGCTTTGTGTCTCTATTAATATGCTATTTCTCCCTATTTGTACTATAATGCAATAGTTCTGGATTATAAGTGGTGCAAGCGCCGCCTAATAGCCCAAACTAAAAATGGCTAAAATTCCATAATCGTCTCTCTTGAAAATAAGAGATTGGCAAGACATGATTAATACACTAAAGATCAACATCACATGATTATTCTGAAAAAAAATACATGGTGGTAGGAGTAGTACCCTTCTCACGATTGGGACTTCCAAAGAAAGCTCGGAACAATTCATTATAGGGACTTTAGAAACTTTTCCAACATCAGTCTTTAAGACTGATACCAAATATTTACTTTACTTTACTTTAATACATTTGTATCGTGCACCAAGTGGCCCGGAGGCAAAGGGGCACTAGACAGACAACAAACAGCCAACAGCACTCCCGTGCGACAGCCATGAGAGCTGAGCATGTTGGCATATGTAAATGGAACAGGTGAGATTATCAAAAGAGCAGGGTTTTTAATTTCTTCCTTAAAAGTTATGTACATTTCATTGCTCTCAAGTCAGGGGTTATTATGTTCCAGGCTTTAGGTGCTGCTGCCAAGAACGCACCTTTAATGACCTGTGTGAGTTTACATCCAGGCACCTTCAATAGGATATTATACAGTGAGCGAGAGAGGCACGCAACCTGCGGCACCCCAAAATGCAGCGGGGCAGGCGTGGCCTCTGCATCCTCACTCCACAAACTGATCAATCTGGTACTCAGGAAGGACTCAATGCACAATTTCGACCTCACCAGAAAAGGCGGCCACTTCTTTCAACCTGCTCCCCAGTAACGGGCAGTGTGAACGAATTAACAGAATTTTTTTTAAAAAGATGAAGAAATCGACTGTGCAGTGGCCTCTAAGTACGACAGGACGCTTAGGTGGGTACTAACTGTCTTTATTGACAAGACAAACTGGTGGGCATAACTTGTCCTTAGGCAGGGTAGGGGGGTCTACTCACAGTTCTTGTCTGGGCCTCCCAGTTACTTCACTGGAGGCAGGGTGTGCTCATGGATGGCACGCTGCAGGCTTCCAGGGCCCCCATGTGGCCTCCTGTGGCATTGGACTTATGCCCTGGAAGCTGGGCTCAGAGCCTTCTGTGAGCTTCAACTATAATGGCTCCTTAATAGGAGCAGCACTGTCACCCGACCACTTGGTCTGGCGCTCTGCCAATTGTGGCGGCAACGATCTCCCGTGGAGCACGGGCTCGCCAGATCTCAATGCCTCCAGATCTAGCAAGATGGCGTTCCCGCGATCACGTGATGTCCCGACAGACTGCTCCTGGACCAGATGGGCTTTACAACTCCGTGTTACAAATGGGCTCAGATGGCGGGCAAGGCTTGGAGCCGTGGTGCACAGCATGGCTTCTTGAGAGCTCCCGACCCTGGCCCGACAACCGAGCTGACAACAGCGGGTAAAACAAGCGTTTTGCAGCAAAACTCATAGCTAAGGCAGAACGAAATATGGAGATTGCCGTACCGGAGTGAGACCTTGGATGATGACCCCGTTTCGGTGCACTGAGCCGCGGCACTAGCCAGCCTTCCATCCAACTGTTGTGGCAAAATGGCGGACGGGGACCAACCGGCCGGGAAAGGGGAGTGGGCCGAAGCACCAACTCCACCTCCCAAAGTCACAGACGAGCACCAGTGCCTACCAGGAACCACAACATGTAACGTGTAACGCTCACCTGATTCTCGCAGAGGCGCCGGTCTTGACTGGGCGACTACCGTATCTTCAAAGGTGATGTGCAGCACCCGGTTGGCTCTTTGGGCTGGACCTCTGTGCCCTGTATGCCTGACGTGCAGAGTAAGATGTCTGCAGATAGAAAATACGGGGTTAATGAACTGGGGTTATTGGGGTGTCCCTATCTCTTTCCTCTTCTCCTCTCCTGTAGACCCCCACAGGTTAACGCTCTCACCTTAGGTAAGTGAATGCCGAGCTCTCCATCTGCCTCGGGGCAGGGTGCTGTAACCAGTTTCTTCACTGGATAGGTAACGCAGGCCTCTTGACTTCAGAGGACTGCTGTCCGTCGTTTACTGCACGAACGGTAAGTTTCGAGTAACTCAAATGTCTTTAAAGTCTTTAATAATGATGTCTCTTGTTTTGCAGGGTTCCGGCGATGGCGGATGACGGGCTGAAGTGAGTTGAAGATGGAGCCCGTGTGATGAATAGAAGCGCCTGGAAGCACGTAAGTAAGCGCTTGGTGCCAGCTTCACGAAGCGCTCTAACTGTCTTTTTATTTTGCAGGTACAAGTTCGGAGCGGCTGCAGGGTGCCGGGATACCCACTGGGTTAGATGTGGAAAGGAGTAATGGCACGTGAGTATTAAAGTTCCCCAATGTCTTTAAACGCACCTTGTTTTGTCTTTCAGATGCGAGATGCAGCGCCGACGGCCTCCGGAGCGTGCGAAGAGTTGGTAAGCTTTTGTCTTTCAGATGCCGGAATGCAGTGTGAAGACCTCCGGAGCGCACGAAGAGTAGGTAAGCCTTTGCCTTTCAGATGCCGGAATGCTAACCTGTTCTTTCTTGTCTTTATAGGTGTTGCTGAAGACTGGATTCAGGATGGTAAGCCTTTTTCCTTAGGCCCAGGACCGGATGCAGAAGACACGATGAGCGTTCTGCTGCAGAGGGTGCAGAATAACGCAAAGCAGATTCATCCACCGGGTGTGGTTTAAATAGCCTCCTGTAGTGCTTAGGTGTCTCCTTCCACAGCCACGCCTAAGTAAGAAAAGAGTTCCTGGTAAAAAAAGAGTTCCTGGCTTCCAGAAGAGTTCCAGTGTTCTGAATCTAGGGAGTGGCTCCAGCCCCACCCAACAGGAAAAGTAGTTCCAAACAGAAGAGGATCAGAGGCTCAACTGGCAGGCAAGTAAGCAGCATGGTCTGCTGCAGGTAAGTCCACCCAAGCATTATGAGCCCGGCGCTTCCAGCGCTGGGACTGGGCATATTTATGAGCCTGGTGCCACTGGCGCCAGGACTGGGTCCAAAAGGTCCCAATTGGGACTGGTTGGCACTCGGAACCTGGGTTATGGATCTGCTTCCAAGGGAGTTGGGAAAACCCTGACCTCTTGGAAGCAGAGATCATGACATAACGGCAGCTATCGGGAGTCCCAGCATTGGCAGCAGTTCAACATGCCAGCAGCAAAATGAAGAGAGGCGTGTGCTACCCCGCAGCTCCATGATGTCCCTGATCGGACTCCCCCAGTGAGGCTAACAAGGCGGGATGAAGGCAAATCGGACCAAAGCTTCAACCAGCGGCAGCAGGGGTCGCTGCATCAACCTTGAAGGTACCTTCCGCCGGCACCCAGAAACACAGAGGCGGTAAGCTGTCCTGGGGGGAGGTGGCATCGGTCGCCAGTTGTGGAAGAAGCACTAACAGCAGCAGACCCTGCAGTGTATAGGGGGGCAACCCCCAATCTTTCCCCATCTCCTGATCCAAACCAGGTGGATGGCACGCTGTCCGTAGCAACACGCCAGCACGCAATCACAACAGGTGCTTCAGCCTACACTGGAACCCTGCACAAACCAATGAGCATGGTGCATTACGACAGGGGAATTTCCACCGCATCAGACAAGCCCTAGCAGGATCATGGTGAGAATTTTTGTTCCCTCCACCTCATCGCTCCATGCAGTGTAAGCAGGGCACTGAGTGGCGGCAAGCTCCCCACCCTGCCCTCTCCCCCAATTACGTTTGGGAAAGAGCAAAGGCCAGGCATATAAAGGCAGACAACACCGCTTGGAGTGTCTAATCACCGCCCGGCAAACACCACAGGGGGGCATTTGAGTCCTGGGCACATCTCAACAATCAACCCTGCAGCGACTCTGCTGAATCGCCCACTTGGGAGGTTGCAGACTGACGAAGGAGGGCAAGCAGAATGCAATAACCCCCACAGGAACATCGTCTCAGTAGAGCAGCAAAATTACACAGCGCAGAACCAGATCGGGGAACCCTTGACCTGACTCATCAACATAAACAATGGCACAAGGTACGATCTAGCACTGATCAGGGGGGGCTCCCTGCAAGCCCGAAAGGAGCAATGGCAAAAAATCCTAAAGTAGCAAAGCAATTGGACATATCCACCCTGCTCTCAGCGACCACCACGACAGAGAAATCGAAAAGGCAGGGAACAAGCTGAAATGCTGCCACAAGGGGGCGATCCTGAAGTCACCAGCACTCCCCGCATGCAGGCTGTAACCAAGACCAAACTGCAGGACCTCTTGGCAGCCATGACAAAGGAACATCAAAAGGGCACTGAGCAACTAATGAAGAAAATCACCAGCCTGGAAAAATGAATGGACGAGGTCGAAAGTAGAACTGCTGAGATCGAGAGCACGCTGTGCGACCAGTCGTACGAGATTGGGGAGGGTGCAGACAGGATCAAGGAGCTAGAAAACAGATGCAAGGCACTGGAACTGAAGCAGGCAGATTCAGAAAACCGCTCCCACCAAAATAACGTCCGCCTGAGAGGAATTCCAAACTCTGTCTCGGATGCAGAGCTGGGTGACTTCACCCGGGACCTCTTCCGCTTTATCTTAACACTCCCCGACAGCGCCCCACTGGAACTGGACAGGGTTCACAGCACCAGATCAAAACAAGCACTAGCCACCCCACTGGATGTCCTGGCGAGAGTGCACTTTTGTAGAGTCAAGGAGGAGATAATGCAAGAAGCCAGGAACTCTACGCGTATCCAATTCAAGGACGCCTCCATCACGCTATATCAGTACCTAGCAGCAGCCACACTGCTTAAGAGGAAATCCCTAAAGCTGTTAAAAGAATGGCTGCGGGAAAAGAAAGTGCTGGATAGGTGGGGTTTCCCTACCGCATTAAACATTAACTTGGAGGGCAAGCAGTGGCAAATCTGCACCATGAAAGAAGCAGAAAGTCTCCTGAACCCTGCTGGGGAGGGTGACTGCACTGAGGGGGGAGCAGCACCTAATGAGGCCTCGCTGAAACGTCCCACCTAGCTATGGACCCGTGTGGATTGGAGACCGAGTGTTAGGGAGAATTCTCGTTTATGGCTAATTTCTCTCACCTAGTGAGTCACCTAGCAGCTTTGCTGGACTTCTGGAGTTTATTTATTTTCCACTTGGTAAGAGTGAGAGCATTTCCCCCACTCTTACCCATGTTTTGCCATGTGTATTTCTCAGTTTTTGTGATTGTGGACCCTGAAGTACACCACTTCAGTAGCCCCCTTCTTTTTGTGTGTCACACAGCACCTTAAGTGCCGTGGCACAGGGTTGTTTTTGAGACTTCCACCGACTCCATTTCTGAGGCGACTACCGTCCCCCCAAAAGGGTAAAGTTACCATTAACTTTACTTAGTCAATCTACCACAGATCCAGTGCAGCCCATCCTCCATGGAGTACTGGAAAGGGTTAATTTGTATCCCTTTTTATCTGTTCCTCCTAGAGCATTGTTTTGCTCTGTTGACATTTAGACTTGGCTGCTGGCAGTGGTATCTACCCTAACTTTTCTACCGCGATTATATTAGATAAACGTGGTATTGTTCTTGGCTATTATATTAGCCTCGAACATAAACCTGCTTGACCAAATCGTCTTTCCTTTGGCTCTGGTTGGGTTTATTCGCCATTTCTTTTTCTTAAAGTGGTTCTTGTGTCTAGGTGGGCTGAATGTGAAGGAGGGATGTAGTCACCCCCTGCACAGGGTATCCTAGGAAACCCAAGTCGCACTTTGTCATGATTGGCCAGGGTAGTTGTCCGGGCTGGACAACCCCCCTGCTGGGTGATTGACAGCCAGGCTGTGTGAATGTTTTTTTTTTGCATAAAAGGTAGGTCTCTTCGGCTAGAAGTCAGAGAGTCGCCACTGGAACTACAAGGAACCGAAGAGAAGCGGAGAGAACGACTGCTGCAACTACCCCGTCCCGGTGAAGCCCTGCTGCAGTCCTGAGCTATCTTCCCTTCAACGACTAAGAGGAGATCCAGTCCGGAGTCTTCTTCCCTTGAGCCTGTTGGGGATAATCAGCTCATCTTCCACAGCCAGAGGATCCTCTTCCTTGGTCCAAATCGAAATCGCTGCACACTGCTGTGGTGGTCCGGATAGCCACATAAAGAGCCTCTCCTGTTTTTAAGGAGCGCACCTTTTATTCCTCGTCGCTGCTGCCGGCTTCATCCCTGTGTGGTGCAGACCCCCTTCAGACGTCCTCCTTCACAATGAAGCTCCAGGAATCGTGGGTCTGCGGGACACCAACAGGAACAACTGCCAGGCCACCAGCTGCAACATTGGAACAAGGTACTGTGGTCTGCTTGAGGAAACTGGGTGAATCCCTTATCTTCATTTCCAAGGCTTGCCCTTGTCTTCCCTCCTTCTTATAATTTTTACTTCCGAACATTGACAATATCGAAGTACTTTTGGCTACGTTGAATCGTGAACTGGCTGACTGTGTGGTCTTCGGCAACAGGCCCCCGGTGTCATTCGACCCTTTGACTTTTGAAGTCCTGTCTCTGAGTGTTTCTCGATTCTGTCTGCCTAACCAAAATATTGCCTGTGATTTTTGCCTCCAACTGCCTCTGGGTATCTCAGGTGCTAAGTGTGTTTTTGCCCCGGTAGCATTTCATATCACGGATACGCGTTTATTTAGTAGACCGAACTGTCAAAAAGTGATCGCAATCGTATTCGCGGTAACGTGTTTTGATCGTAACACCTGTTCATTCAAACACAGGGTACTTACCTTGAGACATACTGTACAAAGTGAATTGGTTAGTTGTAGTATATTTAACTTGTGTTTTTTTGTTTAAGTTTAATAGAAGTGTTGTGTTTATAACAAATGGTTTAAAAATAAATGTACTTATATTTTCTACCTGAAACCTTGAGTCAGTGTTTGCTTGAGTCACAGTAATTGTGGTCCCTTTGTGTAATCTCTGCTACTGCTCATATACTCTTGAGATAAGCCTGGCTGCTCCGCCACTGCTACCACTCTGAAATAGCGGTACAGGCTTGTACCAAAGGTAAAACTTGTATTGCCACCTGTAGTCTTAATTGTGTGTAGTGGTCACTAAGGGCACTGCACAGGATTCTGCCTAACACCGAGAAGCAAGGGCCCAGCGTACAAACACAAACAAAGCAACACGGATTTAGGGGGTGCAAATCACCCAGAAATGAGGATGCCCCACTCTAGGCTCTGCAGAACCCATACTCGAGAAGATACCAGGGGCTCTCTCCATAGGAAAGCAGCTATGCGTCTCGCAGGGATTGTTCAGAGCACCCTTGGGCTTCCATACCTGAACACTTGAGAACGAGATGCGAGTGGGTGCGGAAGTAAGCTGGGAAGGCGCCTGCGGCTAAAGCCCAATGGAACAATAAACAGAACAAAATAAAAGCAAGCATACTGTTTTACCTCCGCCATCAAGGGGCATTGACCGCCTCTATTAAGGTTGGTTGTGCGTGCCGTGAGCTGGTTGCCCCATATGTTGTGAGATGGGTTCTTCTGCTCGCTTTTCTTTGGGGGAGTGGGGCCTGGGAATTGTTGGAGAATTTTTGGTTTGAGGCGAAGGCTAAGTGGGGACAGCAGTTACAGGGAATTGAACAAACAGAGAGACAGAATGGGAAGCAACAGGGTTCACCAGGGTATCACCCCGGGAAGCAGAGATCCGAGGGGGGGGGGGGGGCAATGAGCGCAACAAGTCGAAACAAACATGACAACTGACACTACCAAGAACTATGCATGGTGACATAGAATGTGCAGGGCCTCAATTTTCCAAGGAAGAGAAAGTCAGTGGAACGGTGACTAACTGAACTCTTGGCCAACATAGTATGTCTACAGGAGACTCAACTCGTGGAGGACGATGAAAAGCAGATTTGCTTTGGCCGACACACTGGGCGTAACTTCGCCACTGCAGTGGGAAATAAAAGGGGGGTAGCCTTGTTATTTAGCCAGGAGCTGCCAAGGACACGAATCATGGTACAACGAGATCCGATGGGGAGATATCTGTTGGTAAAGGGCCTCTTCCTCGAACAACCTCTAACCTTCGCATCCATATACTGCCCAAACAGTGCACAAGACCATTTCCTCCGAACGGAAGGCCCACTCCTCATAGGAGGAGACTTCAATCTGGTCCCTGACCCGCACAAAGAAAAAACACTTCCACCTACAAGGAAAGATTACTCTCGGGCACTACGCTTGGCCGAATTTTAAGAGGGAAATGGGACTAGTAGACACTTGGAGACTCGATAACGAAGGAATCCAAAACTACACATTCTACTCCCACATACACAAAGGACTCGTTAGAATAGACCTCATTTTAATGTCTAGCGTGCTATTCCCCTGCATCGAAGCGGTACAAATCCACTGAGAGTGCTATCAGACCACGCCCCCGTATCAGCCAGATTGCGAGTACAAGGCCTCCCAAACCGCCAAAAAGTCACTGGAAGCTGCAGAATTCACTGATACAGGACACAGCAATTAGAAACGAAATAGCCAACACATTCGTCTGTTACTGGGTGTTTGGAGGCAACGGTCTGGGATGCAGCGGTGTGGGGTGCTCTAATTAATTGCACTAGAGAGCGAAGGAGAGCTGGGCAGTTACAACAAACCAGGCTAGAAGAGAGGGTGGCGGAACTGGAAAAAGGGTTCAAAAGGTAGCCATCCTCTAAAACAAGAAGAGAGCTTAAAAAAGCAAAATCAAGCTAGAAATGCACCTAGCTGACAAATCTGCCAGAGCATTAGCATACACCAAACAATACTACTATATGAATAGCAACAAAGCAAATCGACTCCTGGTTTATAAGCTAAAAGAAACGACACTCCCGAAACAACATCCAATCACTTAGGGGACCCGACAAGTCACTTCTCTACACAGAGGGGGATAAGATGGAGGCAATGGTGAACCACCACAGGGAAATAATGTCCGGGACACCAACAGGAAAAGAGACACATATGAAATCAATTACCTGAAGGCCACCCAGAAAGGGGAGGCCCAACCCCAAATTGACTCCCTTGAGTGCTCAGTCACAACTAAGAAGGTAATGGAAGCAATAAAATCCCTGAGAAACACACCCCCAGGCCCTGACAGGCTAACGGCTCAATTCTACAAGACACATGCCTACATATTAGCCCCCCAACCCGCAACACTATTTAACTACTTCCTGTCAACAGTATGCACCACCCCCTCCATGGAGGAATCCTTAACAGTGCTGATCCCAAAGCCAGGAAAAGATCCAGAGCAGTGTGCCTCCTATCAACCTATTACTTTAATGAATAACGAGGCTAAAGTCTTCTCGAAAGTTCTGGCACAGGCTGGTGAGGGTCACCCCCGAACATATCCATCCGGACCATTCAGGGTTCATACCTGGGTGCACTACTCAAGATAAAATTAGACGAACCCTATATGTAATTGAGAGCGCAGCCAGGATGGGGGCAGAACTAGCTGCGATTTCACTTGAAGCCCACAAGGCGCCTGACATACCAGATTGGGGATACATAACCGAGACACTGACCCACTATGGCTTTGGCCCAAGATTCATTAAATGGACACTTGCTAACTATCAACACCCCAGCACATCCCTGAGAATAAACAGCGTTAGGTCCCTGAAAATCTACATAAGCGAGTATACAAGGTTAACTTTCCACAACTATTCAGGGATTTGCGAAATGACCTGGATCGCTGGCATAAACAAGAGGTATCATGGTTGGAAAGAATTGCAGCCCTGAAAATTAACCTGGTCCCATGATTAATTTATCAATGCCTCGCCCTTCCTGTCACCATACCAGAGAAAGAGCAACAAAAAGGGTTACTAAAATACATATGGGGTAGGAAAAAACCAAGAGTAGCTAAGAGAGCCATGCTTCAGCGCACAGCAGGGGGTGTCTAGGGGTTCCAGACGTCTCCCGGTATTGTCTTGCAGCACAAATCTCACAAGCCTTTGCCTGGCAGGTATCCACGAATCTGCCCCAGCGGAAGCAATTAGAGGAAGCATGGAGTCCCTCTCCGCGTGTGGCCCTGCCGCATACTGCAGCTTCTCAGGGGCCCCAGGCACTGGCCCATTAACTTCCACCAAAAACACAGTAAAATACTGGAGTAGGGCGGCCCGTAAATGGGGCAACTTGGACCCCTCACCCAATATAGAACAACCCTGATTTCACACCCGGGGATTGCCCAGCGGGTTTCAGCAATTATGATTGTGCAGTATAATTATAATTGTTCACTTATAACGCACTTAATACCAACAAGTGGTTTCTAAGCACGGGATCAGGATTCGAACCTGTGTTGCTCTGCGTTTACTTGCTTCAAAGACAAACGTGTTGCACCTGAGCTATCCTTCCTCGTAGATGGTGGGAAAGGGGCCTAGTTCAAATTAGGGATTTCTTCACCAACGGGACCCCATTAACGTTCGAGGAATGTAAAGCCAAATTCCAGCTTCCAGAAACAGAAAGATTCCAATATGTCCAGCTAAGGCACTGGATGACACAAAACAAGATAAAAACAAGATAAAAACACATGCAAGCAGGGATCTCAACGCCCTAGAGGGCACCCTAACATCACCGGCCCCAAGAGGGAAAATCTCACTTCTCTACAAATTGCTAGACAGAAACGACTTCACCGGGAAGGAGAACTACATGCTTAACTGGGATAGGGACCTGGAACGGGAGCTGGAGATGGAAGAATGGGGGGGGGGGCATCTGGTCCCGAATGAATAAGAGCTCTAAGTGTGTCACAATGAAGGTATGCTATAGATGGTATATCACCCCAGAAATTCTAAACAAAAGTAACACATCACTCTCGCCTCAATGTTGGAGGGGCTGTCAAACAACAGGCTCACTACATCTCTTATGGGAATGTCCGAAGTCAACTGGATTCTGGAGGGAGGTCCTGGAACAGATGCATCTAATCACGGGTCTAACAATACCATGGGAGCCAGGCATCGTGCTACTGGCACCTGGCGACCCTAATCACTCACCTGCTCACAGCAGCCAAGATCACCATAGTCCGACTATAGAAGCAACCGGAGAGTCCTGTGCTCTCCATGTGGTGGACGAAGTGCTGGGATACAGTAGTTGCGGAAAAAATCACTGCCACTCGGGTAGAAAACATGGGGAAATTCCAGTACTTGGTCCCCTTCCTAGACTACGCTGACCAATTCCCAGGCATGGCCCGCCAACACTTCATTGGTGCACAGAAAAATGACACCTCCCACCCTACCCCACTGTTCCCCCCTGAAAGCTAAGGCCCGTGAGCCCCACATACATGCGTGAAATCCTATCCTACTACCAGAACTAACGGACTGCCATTCCCTCTGTCACTCCAAGGCCAGAACTAGGCACTAAATCTTGACAAAAGCAGTCCACCAGCGACACTTGTCATTGAAATGTCATGAACAACCTTATGTGCACAATGATGTATCCCCACTAATGTATTGTCCCAATGCTTGCTGATATGCCTATCTGTAAGTCCCCCTATTGTTTGGTCTTGTTATTGTTTTTGTTGGAATAATTTTGTTGTAAAAGAACAAAATCAAATGTTATCTTGAGAAAGAAAATGGGCTCAGACATCTGCGGATCATAAGTACATAAACTATTCATGTACATCAACTTAACAGGATTTATTCCTGGCAGCACAGTATCATTGTGTCATTTATAAAAGTGGAGCCAGGACTGAACCATCGAGCTACAGAATTCTGGCAATTTCGATGCTCCAGCAAAGGTTTATGTATGTATTCTATTGACTGAAATAAACAAATGGATAGACGATACTCAGATTCTGCCCATTTATCAGAAGGGTTCAGTAAAGGATCTGCCACGTTAAGAAACATATTGGCCCTCATTATAACTCAGGCGGTCCGGAAAGAACGGTGGCGGTAAACCCGCCGCCACCGTTGTTTCAGGACCGCCTGATCCCGAGTCCTGCAGGCGGGAGGTGATGTTCCTGCCAGGTCTGACCTGGCGGGTTTAACACCTCCTGCCTGCAGGCGGCCGAGGAAACACCGGCAGCATTACGAGATGCTGCCGGTGTTTCCATGATCCCCATTCCCATCGAGTCCCATAGGACTCAATGGGAATGGGGATTAACACCATTCCGCCTCCGTGATTCCCGGAAAACCGGGGTTGTAATGCCCCGGTAATTACGGGAATCACAGAGGCGGAATGGTAATACGAGTCCGGCGGTAACCAGGCGGTTTTACCGCAGCGGTTACTGCCGGACTCGTAATGAGGCCCATTAACTCTTGTGATAGTGAGTGAAAAAGCCAAAATCATCTTTAAAAGTTAGGTTTATGTGGCTTTTCTTCACTTAAGTGCTGCGTTCAACACCGTTGACTGACTGCTACTATGGAAAACTGCAATTTTGGGGAATGCCACATGGATTATTTTGAGCAATGTTATACACACTTACACTGGCCTTAAAGCAAGGATGTGTCCTTGCCCCAGTTTATTTCATCTTCATCTTGCTGATGTTGCTGCAAAGTTGGACACTGCTTCCATGTGCACTCCTGAAAATTGGCCCTATAAAGATTCAATGGTTATGTTACACGAATTATATACTAATGGACCGCATGCCTGCTGGCCTAGAAAAGCTACTTGATGCATTTGCAATATATGCCACTAAACACTCATTGACCACCATGATTCAAAATGATTGTTCAAAGTATAAGAATTCTGGGTGGTATCTTGATAGCATGAAGCAGTCAAAAGTTATAAATATTCAGATGTGATGATTTACCACAAATTACAGTCGGAAGCCTACTTGGAGCTGGTTTTACTGCAACATGAAACAATTACTGATTGTTCTTAGATTTTTATAAGGAATAACTATGGCTACACCTTTGGTTGACTGATTGACTTTTATAAAATGAAAAAGGGTCCCAACATGTTCTGCAGCTCTGAGATATGGGGCCTCAACCCAACTGAAAAAGCTGTCTATGATGGATATCTTAGGGCAGATGTGGGAATAACTTCGATACACTGCCAGCTAATTAAAAGGCGTCTCCTAATGGCTAACAAAATATTGACAGCTAATAGCAAGACATTAATACATGAGGAATATCAAGCTTGATCTGCTACTGATACTGGCATGGCCAATACTACCATGGGTCAACTTGCAATAGAACTCAGACATTGGTCTGTTTGCTTGAATTATGACCTAATGGGTAGTACGGATAACACTGTAAATGTACATTCCTTTTATACCAGAATAAAAATATGTGCAAGGAGGGCGCGTGGCCAGAGTCCATACTGTGAGGATGTGCCTTGCGTGAGCTCCTGCCTAGATCCTAACAATGATCCTTTCACCAGTGATCCTTTAAACTTTTCTGCACAGATCTACATTGTTTTGTGCTGCAGAGATATTGGGTCGGTTTTGTGGCTTTTCTTAAGGTGTGTGGACCCCCTGGGAGGCGAGACATCAGCATATCCTGCCGCGACCACCTAGACAAGAGGGCGACAGTGTGGATATTGGGCAGATAAAGGAGGCAGATTGAGAGGCAGCGGCTCCTTACATCCCTCTCCACAACAATTGGAGCTGTGGTAAGCAGACACTCTGAGCTGTGACCCGCGCTGAGGGTTTAGCACCTCCCGCAGAACTTTGCAACTGAGCTGATGGAGAGGGTGCACATCGACCCCCTCGTGGAGTACCGCTGAGTGTTGCTTAGCTGAATCCTGGTACGGAGAGGTAGGGGCCTCAGGAGCGATCGGTACCGGAGAAGAGGGGTTGCGCAGAGTTGCAGCTGACCCTGGTGGTTCCTGTCTCTCTGGCAGGACCGATGTGTGGGAGGCGGCGCTCCCAGTGTGTGAGTGATTTGTGTTTTCGGAGCGCTTGATGCCGGCATGCTGGTGCGGGTGGCTCGCCATAGGATCTCGTCTCCTCTGATGTCTCTGGGCCCCAGGAGGGAGCCGAGGCGAGCTGCAGGTGTAGTCTGCCTTAAGTGTGTGGCCGCATATTTATTGCAGAATATACCCATGCCATGCATATAGCATGCAGCATATACCCATACTTCCTAGCTCAGGGGCAACGTGCTCGCCTTGGAAGCAAGACGACACGGAGCACCACAGGTTCGATCCCCGGGTCCACGCTTAGAAACTAATAACCTATCATATCATATCAGACAAGGTGGGGCTCCTATGTACTTCACATTATTCATGTTGGAGACCCTGGGAAGGGATTGATATGATTATATTCATGGATTATCCTTGAGGGGATTGTTGAGAGGACTCTCCCCATCACAGGTGCACGTTGGGGGTTGCTTGGCTGGAGCCTGCCCTGCGCAGCCTGGTTATTGCAGGGTTGATTGTGCCCACCTTTCTCTTTTTCTGCTAACATGTCCGTTGTCCTGATGCTTACTCACGATGTCTGGGTGGAAGGATCCTAGTGGTGCCATCTCCTGAGGACACATTGGATTTGTGCTCCAGCCCTAGCTGGCCTAACTGCCTCGTAGACTACTGCAGGCGCGAACCAGAAGCAGGGCCTTTTCACTATTTCCCAGACCTTGATTGCAGCAGAAGGGCTTCTCAGTGCATACAGAATCCCCCTTTCACAATGCACAGGTTACTACAGGGAGTACATTATGTGCGCTATCACTATGCCGGCTACCAAACAGAAGGGAGGCAACAGACCCTCAATTATGGAATTATTTTCTGGCCAGGGGAAGTGCTCCGACCCTATGCCAGAGAAGAATGTGGAGCTGCCGGACATGCCGACATCTCAAAAGAAGTGTCAGGAAGATAAAATCCTGGCTGCCATCGCTGCTTCGCGGTCCTCCCTAAAGGGCAAGATTGAGGAAGTTAAAGTGGACGTGCACCTCCTGAGGCAGGATGTTCGGAAATTGGCTGAAAGGGTCACGAATACAGAGGCACTACTGCAGGAGGCTGTTACGACTACCACGGATCTGGAATCAAGAGTGAAAGCCCTGGAAGCGAAGAATGCTGCACTGGAACTGTGTGCCGAAGAGACAGAAGGAAGGTCACGGAGGTATAACATACGGGTGCTGGGCCTGCTTGAATGCGCGGAAGGCTTGGATCCTACTTCCTATATTGAGAGCTTGATATTACAAGAAGATGGTCTGGCGAAACTGTCCTAGGGCTGTCCCAGGGCACATCGATAGCTGCAGAGGAGACTGCCACCGGGTGCCAGCCCACGGTCCATAATTGCCAGGGTCCTTAATTTCAGAGATGGGGAGGTCATACTGCAATATTCCAGAGAGGGCGGCACTTTACAGCACGGTAACGCCAAGATTGCTATATACTCGGATTATACCCCACTGGTCCAAAAGAAACTGAACATGTTTGTTCCCACGAACGAGAGGCGCCGTCAACAGGGACTCAAGTAAATGCTTATCTATCCTGCCAGACTGAAAGTATTATACAAAGGGAAAGCACTTTTCTTTGAGACTCTGGAGGCTGTGAATGTGTGGATGGACTATAACCGCATGGCAGACAGAAATTTTGAGGATGGGAGAAGAAAGGGCCCCTGATCTTATCCATGTGGGGCTAGTGCAGTAATACCCAGGATGCATTCTTTATTTGTGCCATCAACACTGCCTGAGGTGACGCTCCGTGGCTGGAGCATAAGGAACAAGTTACTTACCTGTAACTGTTGTTCTCCAGCATGGGTCTGGCATGGATTCACATGCTCATGAATATTCCCCGTCGTCAGGCTGGGAATCCTCGGTAAAGATAAAATCAGTATCAGTTTCGTTTCTGATCTGTCTTTCTTAGTAGTGACCAATCATTGGTCTCTGGGTCATATTGCCCCCAGCCAATGACTGCCCTCTCCCTAAGCCCCTCCCCTGGCAGCCATCCTCAGATTTGGTAGCACGTAAAGTGGCAGTGTGACCAAGTGAAGAGCCGCAGAGGGGTAGGAGGGAGGGTTTGCATGTGAATCCATGCCAGACCAATGCTGGAGAACAACAGTTACAGGTAAGTAACTTGTTCCTTCTCCAGCATGCGGTCTGGCATGGATTCACATGCTCATGAATATAAGAATACATAGCAGTACACACATGCACAACCACGGGAGGTGGCAAGGCTCAACATTAAGCATTACATAAACTCAACATTAAGCAACTCTTACCTCCTTCACCAGGCCCACCTTCAGGCGAACAGGTTGCGCAGCACTGCTTGGCCGACCCTGGACTCCTCCCTGGAATCCCGGTCGACGCAGTAGAATCTCGTGAAGGTGTGTGTCGACCTCCACTTAGCAGCCCTGCAGATGTCCAGCAGGGGTACACCAGACAAGAACGCTGTGGTAGCAGCGATCGCTCTGGTCGAATGGGCTCTCCGACGGCCAGGCAACTGTCAGTTTGCCAACCGGTAACAGTGCATGATGCAGCCGGAGAGCCATCTGGAAATGGAAGCCTTCGAGCGAGAGGGCCTTCCCTTGGTTCAAAGGTCCAAAGTTCACAAACTGTGGTGTCTTCCGAAAACTCTTTGTGCGGTCCACGTAGAACTTCAGCGCTCTAGCTACATCCAGCGAGTGCAAAGTCCTCTCGGATGACGACGAAGGCGACGGGAAGAAAACTGGTAACACCAAGGGCTCGTTGAGATGGAAGCCCGACGGCACCTTGGGCATGAAGGAGGGGTGCGCCCTCAGCACCACCCTCGTCTCGTGAAAAGTCAAGTATGGAGGCTTGCAGGATAGGGCCTGGATCTCTCCCACTCGTCGTGCGGAGGTGATGGCCACAAGAAATGCTGTTTTCCACGACAGGAACTTCAACAGTGCCGAGAGCAGAGGCTCGAAAGGCACCCCCATGAGCCTGGTCAGCACCACGTTGAGTTCCCACGCCGGGGCCGGAGCCTTCTCCGGCAGGAATGAATGGAACAGTCCCCTCATAAACTCCTTCACCAGGCAATGAGACCACAGAGATGATCGTCCCGTAGTTCTGGTGTAGCGGGAGATCGCCGCCAGATGTATTTTGATGGAGGCATGAGCCAACCCCGCCTTGGCCAGCGACAGCAGGTACAGCAGCACTTGAGGGGCCGTAATTCGCAGAGGGTTAATCTTCTGTGCACGGCACTAGACAGAGAACCTCTTCCATTTGTGTCCATAGCACTTGAGAGTTGAGGACGCACTGGCCTTTGTAAGCACCTCCTTGCAGTCCGCCGGGATATCGTACCCTCCAAACTCTAGTGCCGCAGGAGCCAGGCCTGCAAGTTCAGCGACCCCGGGTCGTGATGGAGGATGGCACCTCCTTCTCTGGAGAGAAGATCTGCGTCCGTCGATAGTTTGACTGCGGGGGACGCGGACAAGTCCAGAAGGTCTGGGAACCAGATCTGTCTCGGCCACGCCGGTGCGACGAGGATCATCCTGCACTGGGACCTCTTGAGTTGGTTGACGTGTCGCAGTAGCAACGGCAACAGAGGGAACGCATACAGGAACAGGCCGTCCCAGGGGAACGAGAAAGCATCGCCCATGCTCCTTGGCTGGGGAAACCTACTGGCGAACCTTTGGCACTTGGAATTCGCCGCCATCGCGAACAGGTCAATCTGGGGTTTGCCCCATCGTCAGAAAAGCCGATCCAGTTGGTCCTGACACAGTTCCCACTCATGGCATGAGCGCAGCTCCCTGCTCAGCGAGTCAGCCATGGTGTTCTTTATCCCTGCTAAGTGGAAGGGCACCAGAAACATCCCCTGGGTGACAGCCCAATGCCACAGATCCTGGGCCTCCTTGGATAGGGCCGGGGACCTGGTTCCTCCCTGCTTCCGGATGTAGAACATTGTGGAAGTGTTGTCGGTGAATATCCTCACCACCTTGCCCTTGAGGGACGGGAGAAACGACCTGAGAGCCCAGAACACTCCTCGGAGCTCCAGGATGTTGATGTGGAGTGACCTCTCCTCCGGGAGCCAAAGGCCTCTCGTGTGAAGATCTCCGGTGTGCGCTCCCCAACCCTCCAGGGAGGCATCTGTCATCACCGTTTCCTGGTGTGCTGGGGTCTGAAAGTCTGTGCCTGCCGCGAGATGCGCGCGGGTGCCCCACCACCGAATAGCTTGGTGGAAGACCTCGTTGAGCGGGATCTTGTCTTCGAAGCTGCCCGCCGCTTGCATCCAACGGGCGTCGAGGAATTCATGTAAAGGACGCATCCGCAGCCTGCATAGGCGCACCAGGTAGATGCAAGAGGACATCATGCCAATAAGTGACTTGATGGACCTCACCATGGCCACGTCCGTGGCCAGCAGGCGCTGCACCTTGCCCAGGATGGCCTTCGTCCTTTCCTCCAATAGAGAAGCCAATCGTGGCACTGTATCGAGCCAGGCTCCCAGAAATAGTGCGACCTGCGACGGAACCAGGTGGGATTTGGGGAAGTTGATGGAGAACCCCAGGTCCGTGAGCAGTTGGACGGTCATCGCTGTGTGCTCGACAGCGAGCTCCCTTGTCTTTGACGTGGATCCCTTGCAGGCGCAGCCGTGCCGCCACTGGTGCTAGGCACTTGGTAAATACCCTGGACTTCGACGTCAATCCGAATGGCAGGGCCTTGAATTGGTAGTGCCATCCTTGGACTATGAATCTGAGAAACTTTCGGTGTCCTTTTAGAATGGGGATGTGGAAGTAAGCATCCTCCAAGTCCAGCGACGATAGGAAGTCGCCTGCCTCCAGCTGTCCCAGCACGTGCTGGAGGGTGACCATCCGGACCTTCTGGGCCTTGAAGTATTTGTTTAACCGACGCAGGTCCAGGATGGGGCGTCAACCGCCTGTCTTCTTTCTGATGAGGAAGAATCTGGAGTATACTCCGGAGCCCCGGAGCCTCCCCGGGACGAGCTCGATGGCACCTTTCTTGAGCATCGCCCTTACTTCTAACAGCAGTTGAGGGATGTGATTTTCCTTCCTGGCCACGGGAGGAATTCGGGGGCACTTCTTTAGAAATTTGAGAGTGTGCCCATGAGCCAGGGCATCCAGCACCCAACGGTCGGTGGAGATGGACTCCCACACGCTGACAAACCTTGCCAGCAGGCCTCCCACCAGGGTACTCAGGTGGGGGCCCAATGCTACGGCCGGTTCAGTCCTGCTTGCAGGCGGCCTTGCCGCTCTGGCCTCCTTGGCAACGGCGACGAGATCCTCCTGACTTGCCGCGCCCTCTGTAGGCCTCTTGCGACGATGAACGGGCTTCCTGGTGGTACGTAGAGGAGCCACCACCAAATCCTTTGGAGGCACCTTGCTTGCCTCCGAAGTTACGAAAGGGCGATTGTCGTTGCTGAAAAACTCCCAAGGCCTGAGCCGTCTCTGTGTCGGCCTTGATGGCTTGAAGTGACTCATCCACTGTTTTTCCAAACAGGTTGTTCCAGTCGAAGGGCATGTCCAAACCTCTGGTTTGTACGTCCTGGCGGAAATCTGTTGCCTTGAGCCATCCCCGCCGTCGAAGGCAAACACAGTTGCCCAACTGGCGGAACCCGGTGTCAGCTATGTCTGTGGCCTCAGTTATGGCGTGGTCCAAAGCCACCTCACCTTCCTGCAGGATCTCCAGGGCCTCCGCTCTCTTGTCGTCCGGTAGGAAGTCCAGCAAGGGAGCGATCTTGTACCACAACTCCCTGTCGTAGCGGGCCACAATCGCAAGGGCGTTGGCCGCCTTAATTGTCGTTGCCGCAGATGAGATGACTCGTCGTCCCATGGCGTCCAGTTTCTTTCCCTCGCCGTCAGGTGGGGAAGTTGAAGTTGAAGCCGTCGCCCCCGCCGCTTTCTTCTTGGCCGCTGCCGAGATGACCAAATCCGGGGTCGGTTGTGCCCTAAGGCACAAAGGGGAGGAATCAGGGACCCGGTACTTCTTCTCGTACCGATCCCTCTTGACAGGCGTTGTGGAAGGGTTCTTCAGGATAGCAAGTCCCTCGTCCCAGATGTCGTCAAGCAGCGGCACCGCAAGGACCATCTTCCTCTTGGCCTTGCGCCGTTGATAGAGGAAGTCTTCCTTCTTCTGTTCTTCGGGGCAGAGCTGGAAAAGCTCGGATGCCCTGGCAATCATGGCGTGGAAGGAGCCAATTTCGTCGGGTGGGGAGGACCGAGGGGGTGGTGATGAAAGGCCCATCCCGTCGTCACCACCCTCATCATCCGCCCCCGTCGTGGCCGTATCTGTTCCCGTGTCATCCCTAGGATCTGATGAAGGCTGATGAAGGCTGAGTGGGCCGCAAGGGCTGGAAGGGCGGGGGGGATGAACTCTGCTCCGCTTGTTTGGAGGGCTCCCCGATGGGACCAGTTCGGCTGGGTCATCCGTTGGGGGGAAGAGGCAACCTCGTCCATATCTCTGTGCATAAGGTTTGGATTGCCATCAAAATGGCCACCAAGTTGCCCTGAGGCTCGGGCACTGATATGATATGGCATTTGTAACGCGCCTATACACAAGTGTTTCACTGGTTGCAACGGGCGCGATGGCGGCTCCTCCTCCACGGAAGCCTCGTCAGCGCCACTGTCCCTCTCTTCGTCCACCTCCTCTGGGTTCCTCCCGTGGGACCAGACCTCCTCAAAGCTCTTGTTGAGGCCCTTCACGACTTCAACCAGTTCCTTCTCAGAGGCTGTATCTGTGTCCGTAACGGCCACCGCCCCCCCTCTTTTTCCACCGAGGTCTTCACGGGGTCTTATCGATGGGCTGAAAAGAGGATTCCCTCCGTGGTGGCAGGGAAACTCTGGGCCCTGAGGTCGCCTCCACTGGTGCAGCCTCCACAAGCTTCGCCAGAGCCGCCACGACTCCCTCGATAGAGGCCTTAGCCGGGTGAATCAAGGACTTCACCACCTTGGGGGCGCTTGAGGCCTTCACCTTGGGGGGGGGGGGTCACCGCCCGCTCCCCCTCGGCTAACTCCTTCAAGATCGACCGGGACTTCTCCAGAAGCTTACCTGGGTTCTCAGATTTTCTCTTCCCCGAGCCAGAGCGTTGGCTCGTGGTTGATGGTGTCGGTGAAAGTGCGCCCTGCCTGGCAGCCAAGGAGCCCAACCCTTCGGCGCTCCCGGTGCCAGCGGACTCGCGGTGCTTTGCCTTCTGTTGGGCCCCCGTCGCCGGAGCGCCCTCTAAGGACTTAGAAGACCGCTTGGACCTCTTCTTCTTCTCACCCACTGGGCTCTTACCTTCCAGCCAGTTGGTGAGGCGGATGCGCCGATCCTTCATGGTCCGTTCCGACATGTTCTTGCAAAACGCACAGTCCTTCTCCACGTGCGTTTTGTCTTCGTGAAGGCAGTAGAGACATCTTGAATGCTCATCCTCCTTGAAAACATTCTGTAATCCGCATCCAAGGCAGTTCCTGAACAGCTTGGATCCGGGCGTCGAGCTTCCCTTGTCCTGGGCCATGTCCACGAGGTAGGCCTCAGATCTTCTGGAACCCTGCAAGAAGTGTAACTCAATGAAACTTTGCCCTTGAGGGGCGTAGAAAATTCCTAAACTGGTCCACGTTGATCGGAAGTAGAAAGGGTGGAGCTTGAGGCTCGATTGACCGAAAAATGAGATTAAACTCTTTGAAAGAAAATCGCAAAACGTAGTAAAAGCTCGAGAGCTAAAGCACGAGGACTCCCAACACTTTAACGTGCGGTAAAAATCTGAGGATGGCTGCCAGGGGAGGGGCCTAGGGAGAGGGCAATCATTGGCTGGGGGCAGTATGACCCAGGGGCAGTGATTGGTTACTACTAAGAAAGACAGATCAGAAACGAAACTGATACTGATTTTTTCTTTACCAAGGATTCCCAGCCTGACGACGGGGAATATTCATGAGCATGTGAATCCATGCCAGACCCCATGAGCATGTGAATCCATGCCAGACCCTATGCTGGAGAACACTGCTGCCCATGGCATGGAACCTCCGACTCCCCCAAAATATCTGCTATCACTGGTCCCGGGCTATTACCGGTGCCTTTGTCCCGTATCATAATGGCAAGGGTTTGTCTGAAAGGTATGGGTGGCTTGATGCTGTTCAGCACTGTTTTTGTCCCACTGTTGAGGGCGTACTGTTCTTGTTACAGTATGTTTGGTTATGCTGGTTTAACAAGGTTATTGCATCTGGGACATTGAAAGTTGGTTGGAAGCAGGGGAGGCGCTGTTGTGCACGAGACGGAATGGTCGCACTCGTGTGAGCTCCTGCGACGACCAAGGCCTGGAAGCTAATACGATGAACAATTTGACTTGGTTCGCATGAAAAACGCAAATAATTTATAAAGCAACACCTCATCCAACTGCAAGCGAAGTCCCACGAAGAAACTTGTTCGATTGACGGAGTCGCGCCGTGAGAAAGATCATACGGCTCAGAACGCTGCTGGAAGAGGGGAGGAGCCCGGCGACGGCGGCGCGGGCTGCCGAGGACGCAGAGAAGGCACAGCGGGCCGAGTGGGGGACGCGGGCGCTCCGGAGGCCGTCGAGCGCCTGCTGGCCTTACCCCCCCCACCCGTGCCTGGGCACGAGATGAACCGGAGGATCGGAGACAGGGCCCGCGGCCCGCAAGGTAGAAGGGCGCGGGTGCCTGGCTGGACTGCTGCTCCCCGGCGGCCAACAGAGGTACGCATCTGCAATCTGGCTGGGGACGCATCGAGGGATTGGGCCTCCCCGCACTAACGCGCATCTGGTGACGCTGAGAAAACCCGTTTAAAAGACCAACGGGGTACTCTCCCTCCCCCCCTGCCGAAGACACGCATATAGGCGCCTTGGCACAGGCCCCATACCACATCCCTTAAATAAACGTGGACACTCGGCGACGAAAGGTCCCCCCGGTCCCCAAAAGGACGCCCCACGGCTGGCTTGAGTGCAGACGCTCAATAACCTGGGCACTAACACTAAGGTACATTTGGAGGGGCTGGTGGGCAGCGGTCCTCGGAGGCAGCGGGCCTGCGGCGCTCTGGATGTCGCTGGCGGTGGGGGAGTATTGCAACAGCCGGCAACCCCACGTGCAGGATAAGGGCTTATTAGCCCAGTGTGGGCTGCAGATCTGAAAGGCATTGTGGTGTTTTTCCCTGGCTCTCCGCTATCACAGACACCACACCAATACCCCAACACGCTGAGAGGGTACTGAAAAACTTGGGGCCAGAGGAGTTGTGGAGCTGATGGGGATGCTGCCTGTTGGGGGCTAAACGTGGTCTGAGCGATCACAGCGGAAACATAGGTCCAGTACCGGAGGACAAGACAACTAATAGGAGGGGTGGCAGGAACTGGAACCTGCTCTCTGGCCACAGCGGTTGCATAAATCTGCCTGGAGGAAATACCACAAGCTTCACGCATAAGCTGGTTGCGGGCCCTAGACAATCCCCAGAGCCACGAGTAGAGGGGGGTGAGGATTAGACTCCGTACAGACAATGCCCAATCGTCCTGGTCAAAAGAAAGTGAAGGGATCCATTGAAAGATTCACGAAAGCACTTGACAAAGAAACACAACCCTTGATGTCTGAAGACGTGCCTCCACGAGAGCAACCGGCGGCTCAAGCGGCCATGATGGATCCGCAAGCGGTCTTCCAAGCTATGCAACAGGGGTTTGCCGCGCTCAATGTCAAATTGGATGGTATAACAGCTGATGTCACATCCATTAAAGCCAAGCTAGACAAGACTACAGCACGCATTACAGAGGCGGAGACAAGAATTTCCAAGCAGAAGACGCACTTGAGGCTTTGAAGACCACGGTGTCTGCAATGGCGATCGATCTGGGGACAGTGAAATCTAAGTGTGAGGATTTGGAGGCCAGGTCTCGACGGAATAATATCCGCATAATCGGGGTTCCAGAGGAAGCTCTAAAGGGCTCAATAGAAAAGGCGGTGGAAGACCTCCTCCGTAACCTACTGGGGGACCCCGGCTGGTCGGCAATGTTCATCGTGGAAAGGGCACACAGATCACTGGCACCCAAACCGAAGCCTGGGGCATATCCCAGGCCTATTATCGCACGCCTGCTAAACTACAGAGACAGAGATCTGATATTGAGAACTGCCAGGGAGAAACAGGAATTAAGGTGGGAGGCCAACATAATCCGCATCTTCCCAGACTTTACTTTGGCGGTACAGCAGGAAAGGAAACTGTTCACGGGTGTAAAGAAGCTACTACGCGAACGCCAAGTAAAATAGCCATGCTCTATCTGGCAAGGCTTAAGATACAGCATCAAAACAAGACATATTTCTTTACGTTCCCTGAGGAGGCGGCAAACTTTGTCGAGACACACATCCCTGCGCCTGCCGGGATGACTAGAAACTAGGAGGAATCATGAAACATACGACTGACAAAATGCTACTATGGTGCTGATTGAGAAGGGACTGCAAACAGCTAAGGCTTCTTATCGGGTGGCCCACATGTGGGAAGATTAAGACTAAACTGAAGAATCGCATATGCTAGCTCCACCCCGCATGTGTTGACATGTATGAGAGAAACAACTGAGAACCAGTCATATTGGAAATGACGATGAGTGGTCTGGGCAATGGTGGTCGCTACAGCCCCCCCTGTAGCAGGTGCACGTTAAATGTTGGGAGGAGGAAGGGTGGGATCAATAAGCATAGTTAAAGTTCGGGGAACTATGAGGGAGGGGGGAGGGGATGGGCAGATGGTTTGGGATACTAGTTATGAAAACGTTGAGGTTAAAATGAAAAGCACACAAGCCTTTGACACTACAACTACTAAATACACAGTTAGGTTACACAACCAAGGAAATGGTCATAATCAATGGTTAGATAATGGCTAGACCAGACACTGATGGCTTGAAAATATTGAGCTGGAATGTACGCGGTTTGGGTATCCACATGAAGAAGAGAAAGATAATAGCATACATACATATACATAAACATACATATACATACATACAGGCTAGGCCCCAAAATAGTCTTCCTTCAGGAAACATGTAGGGCCCCAACTAGCTGGACATCTAATCCCGAGTTGGGGGCCACATCAATATTTTACAACCTACTCGAGAAGGGCAAGGGGGGTGGCAATCCTTATTCATAAATCACTTCAATTCAATTGTATACATTCAGAAACAGACCCTGAAGGCAGATACATATTGCTACACGGAACCCTTAGTGACAGCGAAATAGTCCTCCTTAATGTGTATGGGCCGAACATAGATGACCCAGAATTTTATGCTGGAATATTTAAGAAATTTGCAAACTACCCGACGGCCCATTTGATCTGCGGGGGGATTTCAACACCATCCTTGATGTAAACCTAGATCGCACATCAACAAGGACTAGGACACTCACCAAGGCGGCACAAAAAATACACCTTCACATGTCTGACCTCAACCTGAAAGATGCATGGAGAGCGCTGAATCCGTCCAAAAGGGAATACACATTCTACTCCTCAGTCCATGACATGCACTCAAGAATAGACTTATGGCTGGTTGACAATGAGTTGCTGGGTTGGGTTACAGATACACATATTTATCCCAGGACGTATTCGGATCACTCCCCGATACAGCTAACAATAAAGGTTCCCGGAATCAGGGCAAGTAAACCACCATGGAGGCTCAAGCCTCTGGCTCTCCAAGATCTCGTCTATAGAAACGCAATGGCTAGGCAAATACAGGAGTATTTTGAGCTCAATGAGGGAACGGTGTCTAGTCCAGCAATACTGTGGCAGGCGTTCAAGGTTTGCACCAGAGGCAGCTCCATAGCTGTTGAATACGGAGTCCTGAGGGACATTAGGGGTAGACTGTCACGCCTAGAAACACAGATAGCTACCTTACAAACTCAATATGCATACTCTCCTTCAGCGCAAACAAGCGCTGAAATTAAAACCAGACTGGATGAATACAAAGAAGCAGCGGAGCAGGAGATCCGCTATTTCGACAAACCAGTGGCTGCACGTAGGTATGGGGAGGGTGAAAGACCAGGAAGACTGCTGGCGAGAATGGTAAGGGGTGAGAGAGGCATGACAACGATACCGTGCGTACATCTGCCGGATGGCACAGTGACCACTGAAGATGTTAAGGTGAAAAAGGCATTCTATGATTTCTATAAGAAATTGTACTCCCCTCAATGAGACAGTACTGATGAGGAGATAGACACCTACCTATCCCAAATACCGACAACGCTTCTGGCTGACACCACCAGGGAGTCCCTCGAGACCCCGATCACAGAGGCAGAGATAGCTGAAGCGATAAAAGCGCTGCCCAATGGGAAAGCCCCAGGCACAGACGGTTTGGGAGCAGAGTTCTACAAAGAATTCAGCGATCTCCTTGTGCCCAGGCTATACACTGTGTGGATAGAGGCCTTGAATAAAGGAGAACTCCCTGAAACAACAAGGGAAGCAGTGATCACACTATTGCTCAAACAGGGAAAACCACCTGAGGAATGTGGATCGTACAGGCCGTTGTCACTAATGAACACAGATGCGAAGATTTTCGCTAAAATGCTGGCAACCGGACTATGATCGTTAATGCCGTACATGGTACATGACGATCAGGCAGGGTTTATTATGGGCAGATCCACAGCAACTAACATCAGACGATGCCACAAGATACTAGCAACAATATCCCTTGAGACCCAAGGAGTAGCGGTCTCACTGGATATGCATAAAGCGTTCGATACGGTTTTTTGGCCCTTTTTATTTGGGGTGATACGCAACTATGGCTTTGGCCCCAATATCATGAGGTGGATTCATGTTTTATACGCTCACCCCTATGCCAGGATTAGAATCAATGGCGCTTTAACGGAAATCCTGGAACTGTTGGGAGGCACTCGACAGGGTTGCCCCCTGTCGCCATTACTGTTCGCCCTGGTGATAGAACCGTTGGCTGACATTCTCAGGGCGCGTTATAGCGCATACGGAATATGGTTGGAAGGTAGGAGGCAGATCATCACTTTTTATGCCGATGATATTTTATTATATCTTAGGAACCCGGACCGCACACTGGGCAAGGTGCTGGCGGAGGTGAATAAGTTTGGCGGGTATTCTGGATTGAGACTCAACCCTAGTAAATCGTAGGTATTCCCACTCACGAAAAATACAACGGAACCCAGGGACTTATGCGGTCTCATATGGAGCCCCACACATATACTCTATCTGGGAGCATACATAGCGAGGGCGGCCCAGCTCACACGAGCGCTAAACTATAACGCATTGTCTGATTCCCTGTGTGTAAAAATGAAGCGCTGGAGCGCCCTTCCTATATCACTAATGGGGAGAATAGCCCTCTTTAAGATGATCATACTGCCGAAACTCTTCTACCTGTTTCACACAGTCCCGGTGTGGCCAGGCCGCACACTGTTTTCCAAGATGAAGAGCGCCTGCACATTGTTCGTCTGGGGTGGGCACCCCAGGCTTAACTGGAATACATTGACTAACACATACCAACGGGGAGGGCTGGCGGCTCCGGATCTGGAGCTATATTACCTCTCGGCGCAGGCTTACTATGCTGCATATTGGGCCGCAAACTTTATTGACCCGGGGCCACCGCCACATGACCATCAAGCTAGAGAATCAATACTGGCACTGCATAAGATGTTGGAACCGGCCCCTAAACACCATAATTCCTTAGACCCCACGAAGGTGACAACCACAGCATGGGCTAAGATAGCGGATATATTTGGCAAGGGTAGGCTGTATCATCCGAGTATGCCGATATGGGGGGATCCGCGTTCACCATTCTCACTCGATGGGGAGGTAGCTATGCACTGGAATTCCAGAGGGATTGCGCAGTGTGGCCAGCTGTTCCGGGATGGGCTATTTGCCACATGGGACGACCTAAAGGACGCAGTGGGGAACACGAATAGACACAAATGGCAGTACCACCAAATTAAAGACACCATGCAGAAGGCTTACCCCTCCCTTCCGGAAGAACCAGAAATAAATATGGGATTGGGCTATATGTTCACGAGTGGAACCCAAAAAGTCACAGCTTCTGCACTCTATAAAATCATAACCCAGACACGCCCAGAAGGGGTCCACTCGTCCAGAACCAACTGGGAGCTAGACCTGGGGCAACAAATAGAGGACCACAAATGGATGCAAATATGTATGCTGACCAAAAGTATTTCATGCAACTCCAGATATAAGCTAATACACTATAAAATAATACATAGGCTGCATTACACTCCTGCAAAGCTTCAGAGAATCTACCCTTCCACCTCGGGATTGTGCCCGAGATGCCATGCCGAGGGCGCAAATATCTACCATATGCTTTGGGAATGTATAAAATTGAAAGAGTACTGGAGGGAGGTCTGTGCAACGCTTGATGAAATGGCGGATCTACCTGTTCTGTGGACGCCAAGGCTGTGTTTGCTGGGTGCGGTGGGTTAGATGAATCTGATGTGGCGTAAACTACTAAATTTGAGCCTGCTAATTGCCAAGAGGGAAATATTGTTGAAATGGAAAAGTGTAACCCCCCCAACTAAGGCAGATTGGGAGAAAGACATGTTGTGGACTAACGACACTGAAGAAACTTATATAGACTCTATACTACCCATAGCCAGACCCAGAAATATATGGGACCGGTACAAGCATACCTTGCGGACAAGGCTATGGCGGAAGAAACAGAATCGGAGAATACCTGATTGTGTATCATTATTGAAGTGTAATTACTTTGGAATGGTGAAATGTACGTGATCGGCTTGTGTGCACCAATAAATAAAGTTTTTTTTAAAAAAAGAAAGTTGGTTGGAAGCAGGGTCGGGCAGTGGGGGATGAGATTTTGCATTTGGTACCTGAGGCGGCTTGGGGCGGGGGGGTGCGGGGTTCTACTACATTCACAGGGGAGGGCGATGGGGTGGAGCACTTGGTCCGGGGACCCCGTAGATATTAATTGAGGGGAGTGCGCATGTCCACACCTCGGGTACAGGAAAGTGGCATAAGATTGGGCGGGAAGTGGTGGGTGGAGGGGCATTGACCTTGGGGCTTATAAGTGAACAGAGATGGCCTGATAACTGGGGGACGACTGCTGTGAAGGGGGTGGTACATGCCAGTCCAGGAGGAGACCCAGACGACTAACACGGGTGTTTCTGTGCTATCTAGATGGCATTGATTAAGATAGTGGCCTGGAACGTCAGGAGATTAGGTTCCTACTTGCACAGCAATCGGGTGTGATCCTTTTTGCACAGGAAAGAAATATTGATTGCTTTTGTTGTGGCTAGATGGGGAGGGGAGGGATCTGGATCCACCTATTCGAAATTTGGCAAGGGGGTTCATGGTATCGATAGATGCCGTGGTTCCCTTCCAGCTACTGGACCTTGTGGCGGAGAAAGAGGGCAGGTATGTGATTGTGCATGGATATATAGATCATCAGGAGATATGTACAGTGAACTCCTATTGTCCTAACCACTCAATACCAGCCTTCCCTTGTCCCCTAAGTAACAAGATGACCCACATGAGGGATTCCTTTTTCCTTCGGGGCTGGGGGCACTTTAACTGCATTAAGGTCCCGGCCCTGGATAGATTGGATTCCATGCGAACCAGGTAATTTCCGGCCTCTGAGGCCCTCAACACTGCGTTTACTGATTTGTCGCTGGCAGACATCTGGAGGGAGCAGAATGCTAATGGGTGGTGTGAGAAACCAGAAGGTGTCTCACCCGCTAGTCCCTGTGGATCTCTGTCTCTCTGGGGGTGGACCAGTGTGGGAGGATCACCTGGGTCAGGGGTCTTCGGGGAGTGGGAGTGGTGAGAGTGGGACAATGGATGGCGAGACTTAGTATCCCTCTCCCTGTAACACCTTTACCCCATCCGACCAGGTAGGATATGTGGGAACTTTAGCACCTCCCCCATCCTTTCCTTTCACAAACACTTCCACACGGACAGCCCGCTCTTGGAGAAAACAGATTCACACCCGAGCAGTGTACCTGACATGTCCTGCTTCTATGGTCAGGCAAAGTCAGGCAATTACTGACAATCATTCACACCTGACTTCCATTAAACTTCCCCACACGGATAAAAGGCGGAGCACAACAGCACACTCTGAGCGAGGCAAAGCACGCGAAGGAACAGCAGTTTCGATTCAGCAGCTGAGCGAGGGGAGACAGACGGCAAACCAAGAAGGGTTCGAAAGGAGGGAAATACCCTTGACCTTATCGGCAAAAAATGTTACTTTCAGGAAACCTTTGAGCCAGAAAGTTACCTTTGAGTCAGAAAGCGTAAGGCCAGGAAACCAGACTGAAGAATCCTGCATTGTGTGTCTGAGATACCGGAGGCTCTCCTCCTGTGTAACCAACCAAGGTGGGGAGGAGCAGCAGCCAATGTGGTATCGTCCTCGGCTTCAAGAACAAAGAAGCACCAGAGAAATCAACACAGTTGGTGAGTTGGGGAGACCGATCTGTGCTAAAGTCAAGGTTGCAAGCAGCAACATTATATAGCGAGCGTTGGAACGAACATCGTTAAACGCGTGTGATGAAAGATTCGAGTAACGCTAAACGGCTGATGAATATTTGAACTTGAGAAGGAAAGATACGATACAGTTGACAGAGTGGTCTGGCACAGTGAATGTGCTCAATCAAGGGTGTCTGTAAGGTATCAAGAAGTGGTAGAAACAAAAGTAGAAGATTGATCAGAACATTGTGTACAGTGAATCAAAGTGGTCCTGCGACGGTTTAAGCAAAACCCATCGCACATTTGAAAGTCTTCGATTTTTATATCAAGAGGAAACCGTACAAAGTGTGATTGCATGGTCTGAGCCTGAACGAGGGAGACCAAATTGTGCAAAAGGGATCCGAGCCCGAAAGAGGGGGATCCATGATCCGAGCCCCAACGAGGGGGATCCCTGGTCCGAGCCCCAACTAGAGAGACCAAGTATTGTGGTAAAAAGGGGGTCCAAGCCTGAATGGGGGGAGACCCATGATGAACACTGGAAGCAAGAACTTGTGCATGTGAAAATACTGATAAAGTGGAATGATATTTGTTTGTTACGCCAGGCCCTCTGCAGTAAGAGACTGTTATTGGAAAAGAGGCTTTGGCAGAAGGCCCTGATACCTATGCTTTCAACTGTATCCTTGTGGCAGAGAAGCCAGAGTGTGTGCGAAACTCGAATGGGCCGCCTTGCCCCGTGCTGAAACGTTGGGAAGGGAAGCCAACTGCTCAACCGTCCTGACATATTATTTCTTGAACACTTTTCTTTTTGCATACACAATTGTCCCACACCCATTTGTATTTAGAAGTAAGGTTTGCAATAGGTTTATTAGTGTAGGCCCTTTTATTCTGACAGAGACTCGACTAGGATTGCGTTATTATTATTTGATGGTCGTAACTTGCTCCCATCCTTAGATTTAGGTTAGACAGGCGTTCAACCAACACATTGAAGTTCAATAAACACCCTTGATCGATTGTTTATTTATATAGCGCCTATACACAATGTGTTTCAAAGCGCTTCAAGGCACTTCAAGGCTGGGAGGGAACAAGGGAGAATACAGTGACATTCTTACAAGTCCTTGAATGCATTCTGAATGTGAAATGGACTACCGTAATCAGCCTGGCGACATTTCGGATAGTGCAAGTGCTTAGACAGTGATAAGGAGGGGAGGGGGAAGGAAGGCGAATGAGACAGACAAGCGGCTACATTGCTATGCCTGACGACAATTGAGGTATTGCTGGAATTTAACAAGAGGAGGGGAGAAAGGGGGAGAGTTTGGGTGAAGGGAGAAGGGAGAAGGTGAAGAACAAAACAAGCAGCTATGGTACTAGGCCTGACAACATTTCAGATACTGCTGGAGGGGAGAGGGAGGAGAAAACAAATGGGGGGGGAGACAAACAAGCTGCTATCAAACAGGTCAGGAGACGTAAGTGATAGAGTAAGAGCTTTTAAACATTGATAAGGAGGGGAGGGGAATGGAAAGAGAATGGGACAGACAAGCGACTACATTACTATGCCAGACGACAATTGAGGTAGTGCAGGTATTTTATAAGAGAAGGGGCCAAGGGGGAGGGGTTTGGGGTACAGGGAGGAGAAGGAGAAGAAGAAAACAAGCAACTATCATACTAGGCCTGACGACATTTCAGATAGAGCTGGAGGGGGGTGGGGGAGGAAACAAATGAGGGGGGAGACAAAACAAGCTGCTATCATAAAGGTCAGGAGACATTGCAGATATAGTAAGTGCTAAGGGTGCACTGAAGGGAGGGGGGACAGAGGAGAGGGGGGATAGCAAGAAGAGGGTTTCAGGTAGGCAGACATATCAAGCAAACAACAGAAGGTGAGATATAAGACGCAGGCAAACAGGCAACCGGAGGGGGGGGTTAGAGAAGGAGAGGGATAGGGATCGGCAATAAAGATGGTTGCACACAGCTCAATTCATGGAAACACAACTAAATTCAAGTGGCAGAATGCATGGACACACAGCTTAATTCAAGTGGCACAATGCATGGAAACACAGCTAAATTCAAGTGGCACAATGCATGGAGACACAGCTAAATTCAAGTGACACAATGCTCAGAAACACAGCTAAATTCACGTGGCACAATGTGTGGAGACACAGAGCTAAATTCAAGTGGTACAATGCATGGAAACACAGCTAAATTCAAGTGACACAATGCATGGAGACACAGGCAAGTTAAGAAAGCCAGATACAGAATGTAGAGGTTAGTGTGGGCATGCAGTGAACAAGTGCAAACAGGCAGAGAGGGAGGCTGAGTCAAAAAGAAAAGGGAAGAGGTGTGAACAGAGTAGGGAGTGTATCCATAGTTATGGAGTTATGGAGGAGTGTTATGAAAGTCAGGATTTCAAGATAGAGTGACGTTGCAACATCCAGGGGATCCAGACAAAGGTGACAAGCAAATACCACAAATGTAGCGGTCTGGTAGCAGACAGGGGCCTTTGTTGTGGGCCTTAGGTGATCAGGGCCAGCTCACGCCTCCCGGCTCGTCTCATTGGCTATTAACAGCCAGGGCAACCAATGGGAGGTGGGATCCAGGCAGGATCACTTGTGTCTGTCTTCACTGTTTGAAACCATGCCTTCCTTACAGCGGGGATACTCATATTATTCGGCCCCTCATGGGCTTTATACTACGATTGACTGTTTGTAGGGACTGAACATTTGGCTGAATTTTCAGGTGCAGTATATATGGGGCACATTATTTCAGATCACTCTCCACTATTGGTACACTGGGCTCTTCGTGGTCTCAGACCACCGGTCGCGACATGGCACATGTCAGCCGAGCTATTACAGGATGAAACCTTTAAGAGACAGTTGTATGATTTTCTCATTACCTACCTTGCGACCAATGTGGGCAGTGTAGATAGCTGGGGCATAGTATGAGAGGTACTGAAGGTGCTGACCAGAGGGGACATTATAGCTGGTGCTGGGGTTTACAAAATGCTGCAGGGGTTCGTAGAAGTTTGGATCCAAGTTATTGAGGCGAATGATAACTCAGACCCCGCTACGGAAACCGAACTTCACTCATTACGCACCCAGTGTGTGGAAACATGGAAGAGACTCTGCGACTTTGACTACATAACTCACACACAGTGCATGCATGCTGAGGTGGACACATCTGGGAGGCTGCTAGCATGGTTGTATAAGGCGGAACAACCCCGACGACAATCATGCTAATACATGACGAATTTGGGGCCCCCTGGCGATCACAAGCGGAGATAAACAGCGCTTTTACTGCGTTCTATAGCACATTGTACAGGCATGGCCATGTTATGATATGATAGTTTATTTGTACAGCGCCTATACAAAGTGTGTTTTAAAGCGCTTCAAGGCAAGGGAGGGAACACAGGAAAATACAAACAGTGAACATTCTTACAAGGCCTTGAATAATAAGAATGTGAAATTTACTACCGTACTCAGCCTGGCGACATTTCACATAGTGCAAGAACTAAGACATAGATAAGGAGAGGAGGTGGGTGTGAAGGGAACGGGAACAGACAGGTGTCCAACATACTAGGCCTCACGACATTTCTGATAGAGCTGGTGGATTACAAGAGGAGTGGGTGAGGGGAAGGAGAAGGAAAGAGAGGAACAAACCAAGCAACTATCGTACTAGGCCTGACGACATTTCAGATAGTGCTGGAGAGGAAGGGGGAGGAAGAGAAACGAGGAGGGGTGGGATACAAACAATGTAGCTATCATACTATGTCTGAGGACAATTCTGATAGAGTAAGTGCACAGAGTAAATAAGGGAAAGGGGGAGAGGAGAGAGGGGAGAAGGAAGAAGGGGAGAAGAGGAGAGAACAGAGTAAGCAGTGAGAAAGAGTGGATAGGTAAGTGGGGAGAGACTAATGCAGTTGCAGAGTCATATTGTTGCAGGAAACAGCAAATGCAAGACAGGATTCAGGATGAAAATGGCACAGCATGATACAAGAGTCAAAAGAGTCCACAAAGTCAAAACCAAGCCTTTGCAACAACACGACATTAGACATGAGACATTAGTCGATCTAGAAGAACTGCGCTTGGCCTTCTCTCAGATTCGGCTGTCGCTCTAGAATTGCCTCTAATGGAGGAGGAATTGGGCGGTGTGATGCGTCCCTGTCCACCGGTAAGAGGCCGGAAGGAGACAGACTCCCTGCAGAGTTTTACATAACATTTGCTCCAACTCTGTCCCCTATCCTGCTAAAGGTATATAAAGAGGCATATGGTCAGGCGTACTCCCCAGCAGCATGCGGGAGACAACCATAGTTCCCATACCTAAACCTGGGAAGCCTGCAGAGTTGTGTGAAACGTATCGCCCCCCTGGCTATGTTAAATCCGGATATCAAAATATTCACTGCATTTCTTGCTGGGAGGCTTTGGAAAGTAATTAGCGCCCTGGTCCACGAGGATCAGACAGGATTTGTTCTCGGATGAAAAACCTCCATGAATCTTTGCCACCTGCAACACATAGTGAACCAGACTAACTCTCGGGATGTGCCGTTTGTTGTGGCATCTCTGGATGGCATTAAGGCATTTGATTCCGTTTATTGGGAATGGATGTTGGCGACGATGCATGGTTTTGGAATTGGCTAAGGCTTTATTCGATGGGTTCAGCTACCGTACACACATCCAGTGGCCAGGGTGAGAGATGGGTACAAGGGACATAGGATATACAGCGAGGAACTCGGCAGGGGTGCCCGTTGTCACACATGCTATATATATATTGGCATTGGAACCGCTGGCGGTATTCCTGCACCAACAATCTACTGCGGCTGGAGTAGTGGTGAGGGGGTCTACCCATCGTCTTTCCCTCTATGTGGACGATGTTCTCCTATATTTGTGTGAACCAGAACACAACCTGCCCATCATCCAAGATGTTTTAGATGCCTTTGCTAAACTGTCTGGGATTTCTTTTAGCAGGCAAAAATCGCACCTCTTTCCCCTTGCGGTAATGTGCCAATACGACACTCGGTATCTAAAGACCTGAGGTTACAATGGGAGGTCAGCACATTCAGATACCTGAGAATAAACATAGCACATATGCCAGAGGAAACGCCCATTAGAAATACAGTCTGGTTCGTGGATGGGGTAAAGCAATTCATGACATTCTGGGGGAAACTACAGCTGTCTCTTCTAGGACGGATTGCATTGGTGAAAATTATCATATTGCAACGTCTGCTTTACTCTTTTGCAAATGTGCATTATTATATAACTGCAAGGTTTTTTTTGCAGGCTAGACACTATGCTCAGAGGATTACTGTGGGGCCAGACCAGACAGAAAATCGCCCTAAATACCCTATGCATGGCTTACAAGGTTCGGGGGGTGTAGCTGCTGCAATTAGAGCTTTAATATCTGGCTGTGCAGCTTCAATACGTGGCGTGCTGGCTATCGGATGAACCCACCATTGAACCTGGGCTGTTGCAGGATATACTGACCGGTGGTACTGAAAGAGGTCCTGTAGATTGCAGATTGTTGTGTTGGCTGTATGAGGCTGTTGGTTAGGCTTGGGCGAAAGGTTTGCGGAAGGGCAGTGAAGGTACTAAGGTTGTGTAATGTTCCCATGACGGTGGATGCATGCTCGGAATTAGACGAGTTAGCAGTGGCTAGCCGGCAGGATGAGCTTTCGGAGAGCTCTGTCAGTCCATACAGATGGAGGGTCTCCCCAAAGGCCAGTTCTTACAATATCAGAAACAGGTGATGGTGGTTAAGAGGGAATGGACAACCTGGCCAAGGGGAACCAGAGCCCACCACGCTATTAACGTTGCTGTATGAGATGGAGGATGGCTGGCGCTTGGTATCGCGGGTGTATGAATGCATGCTGAGTGCAATCAATGCACAGAATGTGAGATTGAAAACGGTGTGGGAGACAGATCTGGGCAGGAGTTTAGTGACACCCAATGGGATGCTGCATTGTTTTTGTCAAAAAGGTTTCACGTAATGCAAAGTTGCGCCTCTTACAACTTAATGTACTTCATAGAACATATATGACATCTAGTCGAATTGCTAAATTTGACCCTACCATGTCACCAGTCTGACCATGGTGTGAATGGGGCAGAGGTGATCGATATGTTTTGGAATTGTACACAGGTGCAAGCTTTCTGGTACCAGATAAAGGCAGAATGCTTGCTGGCTCGGTACCCCAGGCCCGGAAACTGTGATTACATTTATGGATTTAGAGTGTGTATTGCCTATACGATGTTTAGCAATGGCCTGGAAGTTGAAGGGGGCTGCAATATGGTTTATGGTACAAAGACTTTGGACGATGGAGTGTAGCAGAGCTCACAGCTCGATATCGGGCTCAGAGGATTGGTATTAGAGAGCCCACTGAGAACATTGAGAAGTGGAATGCTCTTCTACTGGCAATGTTCCACCCGCCCGATGACAAACCACTGTGATTATTGAGTTGTTATGTTTATGTACCTGGCTCATACCTGTATGTGCCACCTTTAAAGGACCTTTACTGCACACCTGCTTGAATTGGTGCTTTTACTAGGGTATCCCCAAGGCTACAGAGACACTACAAATGCAAACTGTTCCCCATCTGGCCACTGGATCCAGACACCCATGAGTCTCTGTTTATGTTGACGTTTCTGTTTTTATTAGGTACATTTCTTTTTTCTTCTGTTATGTTCATTGGTACGGCTTGTTCCTTGCAGGCTATGCAGTTCATAGTATTTCTATTTTGTTGATTTCATAACACAGACTGTAGATTATGTCTTGGGATTGCATACATCAATAAACAAGAGTTTAAAATAAACTAAATATGTGCAAGAATTTCCTAATCAGCATACCTGAAGAGATTATCTTCATTTTAAATGTAATTTAGTTCCTAATAGCGAGGTGATTGGGGCCTGGCAGAAAATTCCTATGATAAAAGGCCATGCCGGCTCTGCCATGAGAGGAGCACTGGAAGTTTAAATCCTAACTTGCCTTGGTACTACAGCCCTTAGAAATATCTAAGCACATACTATACAGTAACCATGACACAAGAAGATGTGAGCAGCATCTAGTTTAAAATTATGAAAGGAGAGGCATTCTATTTGATTTGGGTTATCACATTCTGGCATGATATTCATGCCCTGTTGCAGTAATAGAATGTCCTGCATGACCAGAATATGTTGTACTGAATTTGTTGACATTTAAAAAATATGTCCAAGCAGCAAGGACTAACAAATAATTGTATAGTATAATTGTATGTCTTTATTTTATATGTACATAAACTGTGAGATTATTGACTTGTAAGAAATATATGGAAGATGATTAGGGTTTTTCTGCTAACAATTGTGAGGGGTCAGTAATGTGAGGAAGACAACTGTTTGAAAATGTATCAACATATGCCATTTTATTCGTAAAGAAATATGTTTTAGAATACCTCACTATTGTGAGAAATCTGAGGGCAATCTCACATGTATCCCTCTTAGGACCTCCTCTCAGGTAACCAAGAGAGAGACGAGGCTACCAGATCTTGACCACAGGGACATATCTACGAGGGAGGATCACATAGTGGAAGGTCCTTGGAGATTGGGGGAGAATGCTCATGGGTGAGACGCAGCATTCCCTACGTTAGGACAACCTACCCCACCTTCCCTCTAAGTTTATGGGTTATTGCCAACCCTGTGCTGTCTTCCCACCTTCACTCTTACAAAGTACAGGGGTAAGGAACAGACAAGGTGGAGTGATATTACCTTCCTATCACAAACCATATTCAAATATCAGGGCAAAAACAAAATAATGGGGTACAATATGTACTCCCTATCACAGAAACCATTCTAGTTGTGGGGGAAAAGGAGAACAATCACAAGGGACATACACTTCCTATTGTAAATCCCAATACATCAGTTTCCCTCTAATCCCACCAAATTCTAAGAAGAGGAGAGCGCCTAAGGGAAAGACATGGTATTCCCCCTTTCCTAACACCAACTTCCCCTCACTTCCCCCAGCCTTCATGGGCTATTTCCACTCATGTTCTATTCTACCCCATGAGTCCAAACAAAGTACTGAGAAGAGGAAGAAGCCTCGAAGAGGAATGCACACTCCCATAGAAAACACCACTCTAGTACTGGGACGAAGAAGAGGGATTTGGAGATCAGGCATGTCCCATTCATTGTATTAACTATGGGTAGGCAAAAGAGGCAAAGGACTCACACCCGAAACCCCTTGACAGGGTCAGGACTATAAAAGGTGGAGCACACAGCAGAAGGAGGTTTGTCAGAGAGAGCAGCAGAAGTCCAGTCCAGTCTGTGATGAGCCTGTGGAGAGCAGACCGCCAAGATGCTGAAAACCTGCAGAGTAGAGCAGTTTTCGGAAGCTTGGCGAGGGAACCTTGTCTCCAGGGAGCCTACGAGGTTGGAAGAAGGGAACTGTGTGACGGGTCGGTCCCTTCATTGTGGAAGTGCAGTGCTCGGTCTCCTGGTCAAGGAAGCCGACCCAGGAGTGTCAGAGGGGCAGGAGGTGAGACCCTGACCCCAGGTATAAGAAGCTGTGTGAGCAGATACGCTGTGATATCTAGCAGCGCGACCAGTAAGTTTCAAGTAAATGCAATAAGCCAGGTACGTGAGCGAATAAAAGTTGCTGATGAAAGCTGTTGAAATACATTGTATAGGAGTGGTCGCAGGCAACCGGCACATTGTCGAAAGTCTCCGATCTAGAGACAATGAGGGAATAAGCAAATGTGATGCCAGCAATGGACAGTCTGGTAACAGTAACAGAGTAGTTGCGTATAAGGAAATCATACGCGTACAAAGGTCTCTGAACAATTGAATGTGAAAATATTACAAACAAGAACTTGATTAAGAGCTGTTAGAGAACAGCCGAAGTGGAGGGGAGCATGATGTGTGAGAAAAATCTTGATCTGGAAAAACCGTTAAAAGGAGAACGAGACTACTAGTGGGAGCTGACAAAATCGAATATACAAAAAGGGGTACCAAAGAAAGCAAGTCACCTACAAGTGAATATTTGGACACAAAGCTTGGGCAAGATATAAGCCAAATAAGAAACCAAGTAAAAATCCAGGTAAGGAATCAATTAAGAAACTACAAGGGCAACTGGTTGCGCGGCCTGTAGTGGGTGGACCGTCCGGTCTGTCAAATGCACGTAGACCAGGGAGCCCCAACCAACCTGTAACAATTGTTAAAGGATTTCATGAACACTGTGCTTTAGGAAATTAGTGCTTTTGAGCTTGGGGAAGGGATCCCTGAGCTCCTGTTAAGTATTGTGAACCAACTGACTATTGTGAGTAAGTGCATTAAGCTTGGGGAAGGCAACCCTGAGCTATCGTGGAACTTTGTGAAATTAACTGAACATTGTACGTCAAGAACAAGTGTGTTTTGGACTTGGGGAAGGGAATCCCAAGGCTAGACAAATTAGCTGTAACAAGCATATACTGGAACTGTATACTGAACTTGGAGAAGGGAGCCAGAGATAGCTCCATATTTGTTTTTGGACACTGTTTAGTTAACTAAGAACATCCCTAAACTGTGTTTAGTATTAGACGTGATGGCAAGCATAGGTTTTGACACAGACAGCTGTTTGGTTTGGACTTACAGACACAGCCTTTTCTTAGTTCAATTAGGTAGGAAAAACCCCACCTTAGTGATAGGGCAAGATAGCCGTTAAACCAACCCAAAACCTTTCAATATAGGTTTTAAGAAACTGTTACTCTTGTTGTCTGTGTCATCTCCTGATACCATGCCTGTCTCACACTATCTCTACTCTGCTGAGGATCTCGCTGCCTAACCAAAGCTAAGGGGAAACACTAACACAGGATAACTGGCCCTCACACTAAACAAACAACACATAAATGAAATATATGGCAATACAACATGACATGAACAACATTCGCAGTCTATGAGTAACCTTCTAATATCCTGAGTGATTTCCCTTCCTCAGGATTCAAGGTTCCTTCTGTTAGTGTTCAACCAAAGAAATAAATGTGTCGAATCAGTCTTGATATTTCAAAGTCAATGGGAAGGTTTGTTAACCAAAAGTTCGAATGATAGCAAATCTTTTCTCCTTGATTAAATATCCACTTGCACCAAATAGCACCAATGCTAATCCCAGTAACGATGCTTTGTTACTACTTCAAGAAGACTTGCCACAGCAAAAAAAAAAATAATGCAATATACACAACTTCCAGTCATATACCGCTTTTGGTTAACAGTTAGTATTCTCCAAGTTACAGTTTTAGAATTCACAATGGTATACTGGTCAGGATGAGTTCTCAGTGCTGCTGATTCCACTTCAACAACTTCACTTCTACTTGACTCACTATAAGAGCAGTCACTTTTGTCGCATAGTTTCCACTTTGTTTAAACTGCTACAGGAATGCATCTACTGACACTTCGATATACCACCACAGCTTCAATACTTTGAAATTTTAGAGAGGCTTCGACAAGACCTACTTCAATGTACTTCAACAACTTCAAGCAGGCAAGGCACTCTTCCTCTGAATAACTCGCTTCGAAAGAGGCAGCCTCTTTGCCTCTCTTGTCTGTCTGCCACAGTAACAACCTGAATTTGCATTTAAAACTTGCTTCTCTTTCTCTTCCACAGTCTCTGGCATTACAGATTGTGACAACTGATAGTCTTGACAAGCAGCCAGTTTGCCTTCCCCAACATTACGTACACATTTCTGCCAGATATCAACCCAAGTAATTACCCAGAAGCCTTGGTAACATGCTCTTAGCTTAAGGTAATGCTTGCACACTTTTATTTTAGGCCAATGAATTGTTGTTCGCTTTATAGTACAGTTATATTGCTGCTTACGTTTTAGAAAGGCTGGTTTCACTAGTAATACTGGGAGATTCTTGAATTGGGGAATGCTTGTTCTGTTCTTCAACAGTTTATATACGTTAAAGTAAAGGATAGGATTCAATCTTTCCTTAGAAATCACAAACGCGACCACTTCTTGATGTAGTTTTCAAGGTTTAAAGATTGGTATATAATTGTATTTCCGTGTAAAAGTGAAGGCTAGAGTTCACCCCTCTTTTGGGAATCACAATTAGGTACACACAGCCACTTCTTAATGTAGCTTTTGAGGTTTAAAGACTTCAACAACTGTATTATCAAAGTTAGGTATTCAGTAATGGTCCTTCCAGCATTCACTCTTCTTAATTGGTGACACAGAACCACTCCTTTAAGTAGTAACAGTATTTTAATGAATGAACAATGAGTTTAAGAAACGTGATCTTCTGCCGCAAGTAAAAAGACCTTTCAGGTTATACCAAAGTGCTATATCTCCATTGTTCATAGTATTTCGGTTTCAACGAGAAGCTTCTACTCATTTTAACACTTACGGAAGTTAACAAGGAGTAGCATACATTTGCCGATAATGCTTATGCAAGGTATTAGAACGCCTTGCTTCACTTTCCGGCTTTATTGACACTCACTCTGCGGGTTGCACGGTTTTCCAGACTTCTGCCACATCTTCTACAGCTTCTGGCTTCTTAAGGACACACACCCTTACTCTGCAAAGGTGTCTCCGGTCCGGCCACACTTCTCTGGAGCCCTCTTGCTCCTGAAACCCACGGAGTGACAACTGCTCTTCGCCTCGGTTCCAAAATGTCCTCTGAGCAGCAACCATGGCAATCAGGTTCACATGGGGAAAGACAATTCTCCTGCATGTCTTCCGCTGTGCAGCTTCTGCACTTCAGAGCTTGGGGAACAGGACCCTCTCAGAACAAGCAGGTGAAATCTGCTGTCTCCACGTTCTGGCGTCCCTCTGATTCTTCCATTTCTGCTTGGTTTGCGAGCCTCATGCCTTCTTCTGTCTGCTGCTACAGCTCACATTCCAGTCACAGTTAAAGCTCCTTCCACTCCTTCCCCTTGCCTGCACCCTACGGGGCCTTTTATGCCTTCCAGGTTCCTTCAGGTGTGGGCTGTTAGGCTTAATTGCCTCACTACTGTAGCAGCATGCTTCTTCAGCCCTCTTCCTCGTCCCAATACTTCTAGGATTATGGGACTTGTAGTCACCTTCAATAAAGTTGTTTCTTCCCACCACTGAGTTGATTTTGAAGGCAGCTCTACGTTCCTTAAGCTTATTAAAAGATGGACTGTCAGATTCGGGTTTTACAGAGGAAGACATTTTATTTAAGGCAGTTTCTCTAGATCCTTTTCCATTATGCCTTAGGGAGTAAGGAGGGTATTTATTCTTAAAAGAGTTTTCTATTGACAAGGTTTGCTCAGATTTAAGAGAGCTTTTACCCCGGGCCGCAGCTCTTGTATATAGGTCAGAGACACTGTAATGGCAATATGCTATTACCTGTTTTGGCAACCCAGAAAAAGCACTTCCCCTGAGAGGACAAATACTGCATCTGATCCCACAGGTTCTCCTTGCCACCCTGGGACCCGTCTCCTCCCAGGTGATCCTTCTGCAGTACACCACCTCCAAGGTCAGGATCAGGAAGTGTCTGCCTTTCCGTGGCCACCTGGGAGGAGACGTTAGGCAGGGTTTCAGTGAGGGATCTGTAGGATTCTTCACATAATCTCTATCTCTATCTCTCTCTCTCTCTCTCTATATATATATATATATATATATATATATATATATATATATATATATAAAGGGAAAATGTTAGTGCATCTGTTAGAAATGTTAAGCATACTTCCCAACACGCTACAAACCTAACATCTGGCACGTGAGTAGGTTCCATGGTGTAGACAATGCAAAATGTATAAGATTAAAAGAAATCTAAGTTTTTTGTTTTTAAGCAGTCTGCAATGCTAACCCCTACCATGTGTGGATGTGTGCGTGTGTGTTTGTTTGAAATGTTCAGCATACTTCCCAACATGCTACAAACCTGAAATTTGCCCTATGGGTAAGTTCCATGGTATAGACGAAGTATAAAATATGCATTTTTAGAATTTTTCGGTTTTAAGCTGTCTGAAACTACCATGTGTGGATATATGTGCATGTCTGTTCGAAATGTTCAGCATACTTCCGAACATGATAGAAACCTGCAATAAGGTCCAATGGTGTGGGCAATGTAAAAAGTATAACATTTCCTTTTTAAAAAATATTTTTTAAGCGCCCTGCAATGCTTACCCCTGCCATATGGCTCTTTGCGCCATAATTCTGCCATAGTTTTACGTAAACTTCAGAAGTTAATTGTTCCAAAAGTTTCCACACTATACGCATACCAGCGGATATTAGCGGCACTCACTTTTGAAATCAGGCAGGTGACACAAAACAGTGCTTTTGTAGTAATGCGGGTGATAGGAAACAGTGCATGTCTCTTCAATGGTGTTTGCGATGACGTTGTCCGTCACATCGTGACATATCTCTCAGGATAATTGCACAAACTTCAATTCCCACAGAAGTTGAGGTATGTATGCCATTTCAACAGTGCTTCAGCCGTACACGTACGGGTACGGCATTTCAAGCTACATGCTTTAGCCCTACACATTCGGCACTTATGTTGAGGTCGCTGCTGCCTCGGATGTAAATCGTGACACCAATGATGTTGCAGAGCAATCTCAACGCTCGGAAGTAGGAATTACTGTGTGACGCACGGGTACAACTGCTAGTCCATATATAAAGTGAATTTATAAAATCGATTTATTACATGGTTGTATATAAATGTAAAACAAGGTGCAATGCAGTACATGATATTATGGTTGATAAGCACCATCACATTCCTTGGACCAGTAAAACGGCCAAACAAAAAAACGGTCATCCATTTAGAATTCCTTAGGTCTGGAAACATAAAAATAAAGGACAATTTAAGATTCCAATTCATGCAACACAGGTGCTGAGGATAAAGAAAACCAGAAAACAAGCTATCCTCTAGTTGCAAACCTGGCTCCGGAAACCCTTTCAGCCACAAGAGGACACAATTTAGCTCCATGTTGTTGACACCCATTACTCCAAATGCGATATCATGGTTTGTACATAAGGAGCTGGCTGTGCCCCATTACATTAGTTCTGCCAACGGGCCAACTACAGACCTATCTCAAACAACCGCTTCATAGCTAAACTAACTGACTGAACATAGCCTACTCCCAACTATGTCTTTTCACCAAATCTAACCTCTTCCTCGATCCCCCCCCAATCCGGCATTAGGCCCCTATTAGGAACTGAATCATCCCGAGTCTCCATCTGGAATGATCTCAAAAGAACCTCAGACTCTGAAGGTTGTGCCGAACTTATCCTTCTCAACCTCTCAGCGGCTTTTAAATTAAAGTTACTCACTGTAGTGACTAGAGTACTCATAGTCCATAATTCCCTTTCCTCCAACCTTGTGGTCGTCCCCCAACATGGGAACGGTACCGGAACCAATGGCTGCGAAAAATTGAGCAGGACGTATCCACTTCGCAATCCACATTAAACAAGGGCCCAACAAGGGCCAAGCTGTAAAATTACAGGACTAGCTGCACCAAGCTAAACAGGACCCCGCAGGGGGCAGGAAATCCAACATCATAGCCATGAAAAAGACCCACGGGTCGAAACACGTGTCGGCTGACCTTTTTTGAGACTAAGAGTCCACACTATAAATACAAGACAAATTAAAAATCTTGCACCAGCACAAAACGCAAAAACCGTGTGGAAAATTAAAAACAATTTTTACCCAAAATTGAATCGTGAGGTATCCAGGGAAAACCCCATTTTGCAACCAACAAACGAGGTGTGGGCTTCACCTCAACAACATACCCTGTGACCTTGCAAGTACATAACAGAAACGGTAGAACCAAAAAACAGAGCTCAGCAAGGTCAGTTCCAAACCTAGGGCCCCAGTACAATTTTACCCTTTAAATTTAGTATAGCACCCACTGGATGACAGCTAACCACCTCGTTCTCAAACACGGAAAACATGATCTGCAGGAAGACGGTCCTCTTCCCCCAACCCACCCCTTGGCCGCAACTCCTTCCCGATTGCCTCCAACACAGTAAAAAACCCTGGATGCACCATGGACACAGATGTGACTATCACAACACATCAACTCTGTGTCAAAATTATGCTATCTACGCCTCGCATCCTCCGATGCATCTTCCCCTACCTCACCTACCCTGAAAGAGTAGCCGCAATCACAACCATCGTCCTCTCTCACCTCGACTATGCCAACTCCCTATATATCTCAACTCAGAAAACGCCAATTGGTCCAAAAACAATGCAGCCAGGCTCCTCCTGGCCATAGGCCCTAGAGAGCACATCGCACCCCACCTCCGTGGCCTTGAACCGGCTCACTGTCGAGAAACAGTCCACCTTCAAGGCTATGTGCATCACCCACCGTTCTCTGCACAACAGAGGCCCAGAATTTCTACATCACAAGCTAACCCCCTACAGTCCCAACAGAAACCTGAGATCGGGCACTGCTCTCCTCCTTGTCATTCCTCCCGGTAGATCTGGCAGAATTGGGGGGGATCCTCCTTCTCCATCCAAGCAACCACAATATAGAACTCTATCCCTTTAGCATCCACCACACAGAGGATCACCTCGCCTTCCGGAAGGCACTCAGGCCTTGCTCTTCCCACCTGTGTCCTGATTGACCTAATTCACACCCAGACAGGTAGGCGGGGTCATCCATGAGTCAAATGGGGAGACTCCAAGAAAGTACAAAGCACGACATGACAGGACCTGCACTCCATCAACGAAACAAGTAATCAGTCATAACAACGGGTACGTATTGCACTCCATTCCAATGGAAGATAGCTTTATCCTGTTATCGTGTTGTTTTACCGACACCCATTTTTCCAATGTAATTTTGTACAAAAAATGTACATCGAACAAACTCAAAAATGTATTGGGGGGAGGTAAAGTGTTAAAAGGAGTGGGGAGAGCGTTGTGGTAGTGCTAACAGTATAGGGAAATGGGGGGTTTGCACACGGACCCCCCCCCAATTTGAAAACAGAAAAACCCCAAAATTTGTTTTTTCAAAGTACATTTTTCATAAAAAAATATATTGAAAAACGGGTCGGCAAAAGAACATAGAATTCGTATCCCTCCCAAGTCACGACCACCCATCCGCACTCATCTGCAATCATCCATGACTTGATCTAATTTCGCACATCAACTCTACCCCTAGAATGCAGCTAAGACCCACAATAAAAATTTGGTCTAGCTGGACACATAATCAGTCTCCTTGACTCGCATACTCACCAGACAGCCTTCACAGCACCCCTCCGCAAGCCAGTTCTACTGGGTCGCTGGCAGGGACTTAGCCACCCCTACTTACCGTCATACTGGCTAAAATGCACACATGCACTCTAAATTCCCCTGACCAATTTCTCATACGTCGGACTTCGGTCCTCCAAGGGCGTTAACCACAGCACTTTGAGGCCATACCAATGGCACAAGAAGCTATACAACTGCCATATTACATTACAAGTGTTCCCTGCATTGAAAGTCTGAGGAACAACATACTTGCCACAGCTTACAATTGCCACAGCTTACAAGCTAACTATATGATAATGGGAAGGTTGCAAGGGTAATGAGGAATCTCTCAGAAAAAAGACTAATACACCAGAAAGGTAAATAATGTATTGTATTGTTCAAATGGTATATTTCCTACCACAGATTCCTCATCTTGGAAAGACTGCCAAAGTAGTTCAGAACCTGTAATAAGGAGGAGATGAGGAACTATCATCTAAACGAGGAAGGTTTGAGCCACCACAAGACCAAAGAGGTTGTACTAAGCCAAAAAGGAATCCAGACAACAGTTCTTGACAAACCTGTGTTAAGACACCCATATGGCCACCTGACAGATGGCCATAACAAGTGCACCCTTTTGTAAAGCAGAGGTAGCCGTCAGGCTCCTGTTGAATGAGCCCTAATGACAAGCAGCAGACAGCAGGCACTTGCTTGTTGTTCAGATCGTAGTAGATCGTAGTATTCAGAAATGCAGAAGACTATCTGTACAGAGACTTTTTTAACACCATTAGCAGTCCGAGCACTGGCAAAGCCGATAAAGAGCTAGTCACCATTTGAATTTTGAGATGCATAGTAACTGAGAGCCCCCTTGGTGTCCAGATGGTACAGCCCTTCAGTCTTAGATAAATGTGGCAATGGCAAAAAGGTAGGATGATGGTTCTTCTGAGAAAGATACAAATCTGATATGACCTCGAGATGTTAGGATGGTCTCATGCACTAAGTCACGTTTTCCTTGGACAAATAGAGGTAAGGAGACCTGACAGAAACAGCCTGCAGATCGTTCATCCACCACATCGAAGTGAGGGCATGCATGTAAAGGTTCAACAGGAGCTGCCATAAAAAAGCATAAGAACAAGGTTCAAATCCCACACAGGAACAACAAACTGGTGTGGTGAAAACTGGCTAGTCAACCCTATCAACAACTGCAAAAACAGTGGGGATAGTAAAGAAGGAGACCGGTTTGGAGGTTCCCTTAAGGAGCAAATAGAGGCTAAACACTCATATTGGTACCAATCTAACTGCCCTGTTGGTTTCAGGAAAATAAAGTCAAGAAGGTAAGTGGCCAGACAAGGCAAGGCATCAACACCCTTCCAATGACACCAGCCAGAACATTTATGCCACCTGCAAGTATAGATTGACCTGGTAGCCAAAAGGCACACACAAAGAACCTCATCTGACAGGTGCCACTCATTGAACCCTAGCCTCCTAGCAGGCAAACATAACCCTCAGAAGGATAAGTTAGCTGCATGGGTTCCAATCCAAGCGGATTTCATCTCCATTGTCATCCAAAACGCTCTCAAAGGAAGAGATGAAATCCTCCTCGACCTCGGAGCATATTGTGGCACCGAAGGGATTTCAAGCTTTGATGCCGATGGGACTCTTGAAGTAGGCACCAGGGCAGCGTAAAAGGGTGTTGAGACAGACACGGCCATCAACGACAATGGGGTCTATGAGGCTTTTGTGGCTTCGTAATAGGGTCTTTCAGCACACTGGACAAGCTCTTCTTAGAGTCCCGCCGCCTTCAGTGAAAACTGTTTTTGAAACGTGATTCTTTGTTTTGAACTTAGCTGCTAAAAGGAACCTGGGAAGGGAACTATTTCCCCGAGAATTGTGTGTGTGCAAAGAGGGAGCAATTCTTGGGCTACAAGAAACTTGAATATTGGTAACAGGAACCTGAGGAAGGGAGCAATTCCTTGAACTGTGAACATTGTCCACTTGGAACCATTTGGTTGGAATTTTATCTTTTCGTTGAATTGGAATATTTGTGCACCTTGAGATCCATAGAAAATATCCTTTGCACCAATGTGAGGGCCAGATTGGGATTTCAGACACAGGACGTCTTAGTTACTTACCTGTAACTGTATTTCTCCAGCATTGGTATCTTTCATAGATTTACATGCTTGAATATTCCCCGTCGTCAGACTGGGAATCCTCGGTGATAAATTAAATAATATATATATATTTTTTTTAAATATATATATATATATATATATATACGCTGTCACCTAGCAGTGCATGTACATAGCCCATTATAGCCTATGAGCCACTTCATTGTGTAATCCCTTCACCTCACTTTGGTCCTTTATGGCCCCAGCCAATGAGGTGGCAGGGCTTAAGCTCCGCCCCCGGCAGCCATCTTCAGATTTTGAACCGTAGAGATTACAGTATGATGGATGCCGAGCATAGGAGCAGCCTCTCAGGGGAGGCGGGCGGGCGCATGTGAATCTATGAAAGATACCAATGCTGGAGAAATACAGTTACAGGTAAGTAACTAAGACTTCTCCAGCATTGGATCTTTCATAGATTCAGATGCTTGAATAGAATACCAAGCAGTTAAAACATGCCACCATTATAAACAGATATGCATAATTACAGAAAAACATATTTCTGATCAAACCTTTACCATGCAGCAACACAACGGTTACATACTTCGGGAAAGGTGGGAAAAGAGGCTGGTCCTACCTTACACAAAGAGATGGCGGAGCACTGCCTGTCCAACTGCAGTTTCTTTGTTGGTATCTTCAGTCAGGCAGTAGTGTTTCGCGAAAGTATGCAGAGTGCTCCACGTAGCAGCTCTGCATATGTCTTTCAAGGCCACCCCTGCGTGGAATGCTGCTGACGCCGCCCTTCCTCTGGTGGAGTGCGCAGACGGCGGTCTAGTTAAAGGGTCGCCTTTCAACTGATGACAGTGGGTGATGCAGGACGATACCCAGCGTGCCAGGCTTTGTTTGGATATATGTTGGCCCTTGGTACGGCCAGAGAAGGAAATGAATAGACGGTTTGAGGAGCGGAACTCCTTGGTTCTTTGCAAGTAAAACTTCAACACCGTAGAAACGTCTAGAGAGTGTAATGTCCTTTCCGCTTCCGAAGCGTGATTCTGGAAGAAGGTTGGTAAAACAATGCGCTCAGTGAACGACATCTCCGAAAGTACCTTGGGGAGGAACTTCGGGTGAGGCCTTAAGATGACGCGGTCCTTCTGGAACAATGTAAATGGAGGTTCCGAAGACAAAGCTTGCAACTCACTGATCCTTCTGGCCGATGTGATGGCTACCAGGAAGGATGTCTTCCATGACAAGAATTTCATATCACATCTATGTATGGGCTCGAAGGGAGGTTGCATGAGGGCTGTTAAGACGGTGTTGAGGCTCCAGTCCGGAACTGGTGTAGGTGTAGGCGGATAAGTACGCATTAGCCCTTTCAGGAAGATCTTGATCGCTGGTAAGGAGAGTAAGGCTTGCGTCTCCGTGGTTACTGTGTAGGCCGCTATGGCTGACAGATGGACCTTGATAGAGGACAGTGAGAGCCCTGATTTAGCCAGGTGCAACAAGTAAGGCAGAATTTGATCAACCGAGGCCGTGAGGGGATCGATCGCAGAGGTCTCGCACCATTTGGAAAACCTGGTCCATTTTCTGGTGTAGGTGAGTTGCGTGGACGGGGCTCTAGCGGCCCTGATGATATCCCAGCATTCTGATGGTTACTTTAGGTGCATCAGTTTACGCTGCTCAGGAACCATGCTTTGAGGGACAGGCTCCTCGGGTCGTGGTGGAGGACCTTGCGGTTCTGTTGTGTCAGTAGATATTGACGTGATTTGAGACGAATCGGGGTTTTGCAGGATAGATGTCTCAGCGTCGGGTACCAGACTTGCCGTGCCCAATCGGGTGCAATAAGAATCAAGGAACAATCCTGTTCTTTCACCCTGCGAAGTACCCTCGACATGAGGGGAATGGGTGGGAAGGCGTAGAGGAGCTTCCCCGACCAATCCACTGAGAACGCGTCTCCCAGCGATTGGTGCTCGGGGTATCTTGACGCAAATCTCTTGCATTTTTTGTTGTTCCTGGTGGCGAAAAGGTCGATCTGCGGATGGCCCCATAAGGCAAATATCCGTCGGGTTTCTCTGTCGTCCAACTCCCACTCGTGTGACGCTGTGTATTCTCTGCTTAATCTGTCCGCTAGGACATTGTCTACTCCTGGAAGGTGCTCTGCCCTGATCTGTATCCCGTAGCGCAAGGCCCATGCCCATAGCTGTTGGGCTTCTTGCGACAGAATCTGAGACCTCGTTCCTCCCTGCTTGTTTGTATAGTGCATGGAGGTCGTGTTGTCTGTCTGGACCGTAAGAACTTGACCAGCTATAACCGGTAGGAAGGCTTTCAGCGCCAACCTTACGGCCCTGAGCTCCAACACGTTGATGTGGAGCTTGGACTCTTGTGCCGACCAAGATCCCTTGGTTTGGAGGTCCGCAAGATGAGCGCCCCAGCCTGATAAGGAAGCGTCCGTCCGCAGCAGGAGGGTCGATGTCGGTGCTTGAAACGGCATTCCCTGTAGAAGATTCCTCGGAGCGTTCCACCATCGAAGGGCCTTGTGCAACGTCGATGGAATCTGGACAATGTCTTCCCAGCATCCGAAAGCTTGTTTCCATTGGTGGTCCAGAGCTTCCTGAATCGGCCTCATGCGAAGCCTGCAGTTCGGTATGAGGAATATGCATGATGACATCATGCCCAATAGGGATTTGTAAGAGCGTACAGATGTTGTCTCTTTCTGTAGGAAGTTCGAAGTTGAGCGTAGAATCGCTGCTATTCTCTCTGTGGATGGTCTCACTCTGGGAATGCTGGAGTCGAGCTCGGCGGTGGCGGTGGGCAGAGAGGGCACGGCTCACAATGGTCAGGGCAGAGAACTCCATGCATCGGGCGTTGAGGCGGGCTGAGTGCCTCGAGGCAACTCGCAGGGAGTTGGAGGAGGCCATGGCTGCATCCATGCGAGACCTCCAGCCAGGGAAGAGGCCCGCCTCCGGGACATTGAAGTGGAGTTCGATGATGCCCTGGCCCGGGACATTAATGAGTGAGCCGTCGCACTAGCCTGCCACCTTTGTATATAGTTATTTAGTTTTAGGTTTCATTTGGTTTTTATTATTATTTGTAGTCGAAGGACTTTGCTCCACTTTTTGTATATAGTTGTATTTTAGATAGGGTTTTAGGTAGGTTTCCTTTTGTTTTGGGATCATGGACCCTTCAGACTTTCATTGTAAATAGTTCCGGACAGATAAATACTCTTTTTTTTTTCATCCCATGGAATAATGGTTTTTTATGCTTTTCATTTTTGGATTAATTGATTAATTTCTATGGACTTTGGCAATGGACCACTTTTCATTTTTCATGTCTTGGTTTTTCATTTTTCCTTGGATTTTACTTTCTTTTTCAGATTGCATTCATTATTTCTTCATTTGCATGTGTGGTTTTCTTTTTGTCATTTTGTTTGATTTTTAATACATTTCATTATTCTACATTATTGGTGTGTTGTCTCCATGAGCATTGGCTCAGTCATGTGTTGCCACCTTGTGGCTCTGTAGGACATTTGTTGATGGGCATGCTGGTTCTTTTCAGACTATCATGGAATGGGTAATTTACTAGGGAGTGGGTGCAGTGGATCGTTGGGTGTTTTCACTGGGGGTCGGGGGTGGGATTTGGGTTGGCATTAGGGCCATGGGTCTGTATAGTTATGACGTGGTGTTTGGGGGACATGAGTCAGGGCCTGCTGGCAGGTGCCCGTCACTGGGGGTGGGGGAAATGAGTTGGGGCATGCTGGCAGGTTAACGTCAATCGGGGTTGGGTGGGGGTCATGAGTCAGGGCCTGCTGGCAGGTGCCCGTCACTGGTGGTGGGAGACATGAGTCGGGGCCTGCTGGCAGATTGCCGTCAATGGGGGTGGGGGACATGATTCGGGGCCTGCTGGCAGGCTGCTGTCAATGGGGGTAGGGGACATGAGTCGGGTACTGCTGACAGGTTGCCGTCAATGGGGGTGGGGTGGGGCACATGAGCCGGGGCCTGCTGGCAGCTGCCCGTCAATGGGGGTCGGGAACATGAGTCGGGCCTGCTGGCAGGTTGCCGTCAATGGGGGTGGGGTGGGGGACATGAGTCGGGGCCTGCTGGCAGGTAGCCGTCAATGAGGGTGGGGTGGGGGTCATGAGTCGGGGCCTGCAGGCAGGTTGCCGTCAATGGGGGTGGGGTGGGGGACATGATTTGTGGCCTGCTAGCAGGTTTCTGTCAATGGGGGTGGGGTGGGGGACATAAGTCGGGGCCTGCTGGCAGGTTGCCGTCAATGGAGGTGGGGGACATGAGTCTGGGCCTGCTGGCAGGCTGCTGTCAATGGGGGTAGGGGACATGAGTGGGGGCCTGCTGGCAGGTTGCCGTCAATGGGGGTGGGGTGGGGCTCCCAAGTGCATGGTGCCATGTAGGCTGCCTGCGGGTCATGGTCTGGGGTGATGGGCTGCCTGCGGGTCATGATCTGGGTCTGAGGTGATGGGCTGGCTGCATGCAGGTCTTGGTCTGGGATGATGGGCTGCCTGTGGTGTATGTGCAGGGGTGATAGGCCGCCTGCGGGTCATAGTCTGGGGGATAGGCTGCCTGCGGGGCATGCGACGGGGTGTAGCATGGTCCCCTGTGTTGTGGGCTGCCTGCGGGGCATGGTCTGGGGTGATGGGCTGCCTGCGGGTCATGGTCTGGGGAGTAGGGTGGTCCCCTGTGGTGTGGGTTGCCTGCGGGTCATGGTCTGGGGTGATGGGCTGCCTGCGGGGCATGCCCAGGGGTGTAGGGTGGTCCCCTGTGGTGTGGGCTGCATACGGGGAATGGGGAGGGGCATGGGGAGTGGTGGAGGGGCACACCCAGGAGGGCTCACACTACCAAATCGCGTCTAGTAGTCCCCACGCACCCCGGAATAAGCGTACCCCGCTCGCGCCAGCCCAATCGCGTGTGAAACTCCCCTCGCGCAAGCCCAATCACATGTGAAACTCCCTGCGCAGCCCCGGAATACCCGTACCCCGCTTGCGCCAGCCCAATGGCGTGTGAAACTCCATGTGCACCCCCAGAATATGCGTACCCCGCTCGCGCCAGGCCATTCGCGTGTGAAACTCCACGTGCACCCCCGAGATATGCGTACTCTGCTCACACCAGCCCAATGGCGTGTGAAACTCCCTGCGCATCCCCGGAATACGCATACCCGGCTCGCGCCAGGCCATTCGTGTGTGAAACTCCCGCACACCCCCAGAATACGCGTACCCCGCTTGCGCCAGCCCAATGGCGTGTGAAACTCCATGTGCACCCCCAGAATATGTGTACCCCGCTCGCGCCAGGCCATTCGCGTGTGAAACTCCACGTGCACCCCCGAGATATGTGTACTCTGCTCACGCCAGCCCAATCACGTGTGAAACTCCCTGCGCAGCCCCGGAATACGCATACCCAGCTCGCTCCAGGTCATTCACACTACCAAATCGCGTGTAGTAGTCCCCACGCACCCCGGAATAAGCGTACCCCGCACGTGCCAGCCCAATGGGGTGTGAAACTCCACGTGCACCCCCAGAATATGTGTACCTGGCTTGCGCCAGCCCAATGGCGTGTGAAACTCCACGTGCACCCCCGGAATATGTGTACCCTGTTTGCACCAGCCCAATCGCACATAGATTCCCTGCGCACCCCCGGAATACGCGTACTCCGCTCGCACCAGCCCAATGGTGTGTGAAACTCCCCACGCACCCCTGGACTATGCGTACCCCGCTCGCGCCAGCCCAATCGCGTGTAGAACTCCCCGCGCACTCCCGGAATACGTGTATCCCACTCGCGCCAGCCCAATGGCATGTGAAACTCCACGCGCACCCCCGGAATACACGTACCTCGCTCGCTCCAGGTCATTCGCGTGTGAAACTCCCTGCGCACCCCCGGAATACACGTAGCCTGCTCGCGCCAGGCCATTCGCGTGTGAATCTCCCCACGCACCCCTGGAATAGGCATACCCCACTGGCGCCAGCCCAATCACGTGTGAAACTCCCTGCGCACCCCGGGAATATGCATACACTGATCGCGCCAGGCCATTTGCATGTGAAACTCCCCGCGCACCCCCGGAATACACGTACCCCACTCGCGCAAGCCCAATCGCGTGTGAAACTCCCCACGCACCCCCGGAATACGCGTACCCCACTCGCGCCAGCCCAATCATGTGTGAAACTCCCTGTGCACCCCCGGAATACATGTATCCCACTTGCGCCAGCCCAATCACGTGTGAAACTCCCCGTGCACCCCCGGAATACGCGTACCCCACTTGCGCCAGCCCAATCACGTGTGAAACTCCCCGTGCACCCCCGGAATACGCGTACCCCGCTCGCACCAACCCAATCGCGTGTGGAACTCCCCGCGCACCCCCTGAATATGTGTACCCCGCTCGCACCAGCCCAATGGTGTGTGAAACTCCACGCGCACCCCCGGAATACACGTACCCCACTCGCGCCAGGCCATTCGCGTGTGAAACTCCCTGCGCACCCCCGGAATACACGTACCCCACTCGCGCCAGGCCATTCGCGTGTGAAACTCCCTGTGCACCCCCAGAATACGCGTACCCCGCTCGCGCCAGGCCAATCGCTCTGGAATACATGCAGGCAGCCCATCCACCCTCCCAATGCCCAGCAGGCAGCCCATCCACCATGACCATGCCCCACAGGCAGCCCACACCACAGGGAAGCACCCTACACCCCGGGCAAGCCCCGCAGGTAGCCCATCACCCCAGACCATGACCCACAGGCAGCCCATCATCCCTGACCATGACCCGCAGGCAGCCCACACCACAGTGGGGACATTTTCAATGCAATTTGCCTGTTGCAGTCGGAGTACACGTATTCAAGGGGGTGCACGAGTTGATTTCCACATGTTTTGGCTGCAACGAGTGGGGTACGCGTATCGAAGGGGTTGCGCTGGGAGATTTTCACGCATTTTGGCTGCCGCGAGCGGGGTACTCGTATTGAAGGGGGTGCGCGTGAGTACATTTTCATGCGTTTTGGCTGCCGCGAGCGGGGTACCGTAGTTTTTCACGCGATTACAGTGTAATGGGCCTGTAAGCTGGTCCAGGGTTAGCGCAGCCCATTGTGCCGTATTGGGGATTTCGATGGCTTTTCCTTGCGCAAGGGGCGTTCTTGGGGACGTAAGTGGAGATGCAGGATGTTCGCTACGCCACGGCTCAAAATGGCTTGGAAAATCCATGAATACGCGGTGCACCAGAATGCTGTTTAGCGCACACGGCTGGCGCATGCTCCCTCTCTGCGCTGCCCGGCTGCCCTGCTTCTGCACTGAATTCTATGAATTACCACCCAAGTGTGTTGGCTGTTATTGGATAGGGACAGTGAACGCAAGCAGACAAAATGGTGTGATTATACAAAGAACTTTGGTGTATCACCTAATGGCATATCAGCATGACGACTGACATTTTAACACACTGCCACCAAGCTGGTAATAATGTCAGGCACAAAACAGTGGTTGTTCCTAACAAGTCAATTAGGAACTCCCGTCCCCTGCACACTATCTATTGTCTGAACATCAGACCAAACATTCAAATGGGTAGTCAATAATTCATATAAACCATTTGGTATAGTTTCAAACACAAGCAACAATTTGATATGGAGGTTGTTATAAGAAAAACAATTTTTTAAATTTTTCAGCAAAACATAGTATTTTATTATACAAATGAAAAGCCCAACGCGTTTCGAGTTACAAACTCTCCTTCAGGGGCAATGTAACAATTCTTCTAATTTCTAAAGAGTAAAGATAGAAAAGAACACATCTTAGTATATCATTTCAAACTTCATTTCAATAATCAAACAGGTATTTCATTACAAATGAACACATTATTTAAAGGAGATGAACTAAGCTCCTCGTCTAATCAGAGGAGGTCTCCCCTACTGTAGTGAATCCTCAGGATAAAAATGATTACTACTCGATTTTAGATACGCCTAGTGGTCTTCTTACAACAGAATAATAAGTGAGTTTAGCACAGCTCTAACAACAGGAGATTGTAATCATTAAAAGAAATCATAACACTCAATCCAACCAAAGAGTCTAGAGAGATTACTGTCAAATGGTCTCGGTCTGTACAGTCAGTAGAAAAACAGGGGAACATCACTTACCCCAGCGGGTGGGTGTCTAGATTGAGATAAAGGACTAAAGGTGCCAATATTCATCAAGTAAATGATTCCTTAGGACATTCCGTCCGATAGTGGAAAAATACCTAATTGGTAACAAAAAATAAATTTAGTTACTCCTAATCAGAATGAAGTGCTCAACCTAGGTATAAAAGTAGAATGCAAGAAAGTAAGTCTGCACTTACATCCAAAATGGTGTCCTACTGGAAATCCGTAGTACAAAGAAGAGTTCCTAACAGCACAAAGCTGCAAGTAAAGATAGAAAAAGAGTATGCGTTCTAGCACTATTACTAATTAAGTTGGCCAATGGTCAAAACAAGGATCCTCAAATACTTACAATATTCACCTAAGTCCAGGTAATGTAGGAGCCATGGAAGCGCACATCTCACCATTGGAAGATGTGTTGTTCCCATGTAAGCCCTTTATTTATACCCAAAGGCGTAATGCGGTGCATGGGCAGCAGCAAGCGATTGCATGCGCATGCGCCCGAAGATAGAACAGAACAGGGTCATAGAGCTGACGCCATACGCGAGCATGCACGTAGGCGTTAGAGTAGGATAAACAAAATGCTATGAAGTGGCGTCAGACCTGTCGAATCATCGTGTATGCGTGAAAGGGTGTATAGTAAAGATAGCACCGTCATCGTTATGACGCCACCTGTAAGGCTGTGGACTACTAACTATGAATAAATAGATAACAATGAATGTAAACTAAAACGAAAATATATATAGATAGTAAGCCGAGCCAAAAAAAGGCAAGGTGAATAGAAAGAGTGGTTAAAATAAAGAAGTAACCAGAAAAATGGTGAAATAAAGTCGTAAGTTTCCCTTGGGAATGTAAGTTCTAAATGTCGAGATCTAAATAGCACTTTAAATATCCTGCCCACCTTGGGACATATAGTCCTTTATAGCGGCATGATCCAACATAAATAGAATAAAAAACAAATAATAAGACATCACCACATCTTAATCAAGGAAAATGAATCAAGGGGTACATTATAAAAACGGGCCCAGATAGTAGTCTTCGTTCATCCCCAGGGGAGAGAGGGAGTCAAGGCAGTGAATCCAAAAAAGTTCTCTCTGAGCTAGTAATTTCTGTAAGTTACCACCTCTAGGGAGTGGATGTATAACTTCCAATATTACAAATCGCATTTGTGCCACTGTGTGCTGGTGATCTCTGAAGTGTCTGTATACTGGTGATTTGATGTTTTTTGTGCGGATATTTGACTTGTGTTCTGTCCATCTTTCTTTTACTTTCCTGGTGGATTTACCAACATAGTATTTGCCCCATGGACAGCCTAACGCATAAACAACATTTTTAGAATCACATGTAGCGTATTGTTTCAGAGGTATCTTTTTGCCAGTGTTACCATGTCGGATGTGATCGCCTTTAATCACATTTGAACAGTGTTGGCAATTAAGGCATGGAAAAGTCCCATTTTTAGTTTTGCACAGAACAGTTTGATTGAAAGGTTTGTGTTTTTCTGCCTTGCTCAGTTTATCGCAAAAGTTTCTGCCCCTCTTGTACGGCAGCATTGGTGGTTCTGGAAAAAGGTGGTTCAGTTGTGGGTTTGTTTTAATGATCTCCCAGTTTTTGTGTATAATCCTCTTAATTTGAAAACTTTGACTAGAGTATTTCAATGAGTGGATTAAGTTAGTTTTCTTCGTTTTTGCTCTTGGGTCCAGGAGGTCCTCCCGGCTCTGTAGTTCTGTTCTAAGTATGGCTTTGTCAATCTGGTCTCCAGGGAAACATCTGTCTATGAATCTCGATTTCATGATGGTATATTCCTCCTCCAGTTTGTCTGCTTCTGAAGTAATTCTTTTAACTCTGAGAAGTTGACTGTAAGGTACATTTTCTTTTAGATGTTTTGGATGGAAACTGCTATTAACATCTATCGGTTTCCTGTAGATTTGTGTCTTTAGACCTTCATTGGTGATTTCAATGGTGACATCTAAAACATTTACTGATGGTTTGCCAATGTCCATCGTCAACTTGATTCTGTCGTTGCACTTATTGAGATATTCCCAGAATTTCAGAAGTTCTTCTTCGGTTCCCTTCCATATGCCAACGATATCATCAATGTATCTAAACCAGCTCTTAATTTTGTCTTTCCAAATAGCATTGTCAAGGACATATGTATGTTCAAAAAAATACATAAATATATTAGCATATGCGGGTGCTACCGATGACCCCATCGATGTACCTGAGGTTTGCAAAAAAAATTGTCCATTGAATCTGAAGTAATTGTTAAAGAGAATGATGTTAATAAGTTCTATAGCAAAAACTTTGTGGATTTTGACTTCCTCATGTTTTAGTAGGAACCATTCGAGAGCATTAATTCCCTGGTTGTGAGGAATCGAGGTATAAAGACTAGTTACATCCATTGTAAATAGTATAAGATTAGGTTCCCCCAAATTCAAGTTTTTAATATTCTGTAGAAAATGAGTTGTGTCCTTTAGATAGGTTTCTGTTTTTTGAATTAGAGGTTGCAGTGCTGTGTCCAGGTATACTGCCAAAGGATGGAAAATGCTTTCTGTACCCGCGACGATTGGCCTGAAAGGTGGGTCCATTCTATTCTTATGAATTTTGGGGAGTCCATAAAACACCGGTGTTACTGGATTGTTGTTAATCAAAAATGTGCTTGTGTTCTCGGATATCCAATCCGCATTCTCTGCTTTTTCGATGGTGTTTTTGATAGTGTCCTTGATTTTGATAATAGGGTCACTGTCCAGTTTGAGGTAAGTATTTTGATCCGATAGTAGTTTCAGGCAACCTTTGTTGTAAAATGAGGTGTCCATAATGACGAGAGCACCTCCTTTATCTGCTTTTTTGATAGTTATGCTATTATCCTCAACCAGATCTTTAATAATTTTCAACTGGTGTTTTTTGATATTTTGTTTGCTTGAGGTAGTGTATTTTAAGTATTTAAGTGCTCTCGTAGTCTTAGTTTTAAACAGGTTTATCAGAGGGTGATTGATTTGCGGATGAAAGTGACTTTTGTCTTTCATTTCAAGATATGGACATTTCTCTTTTGTACTTGTTTCTGTCGTTAGATTATCAAAAAAGACTTGGTGTTATTTGCTCCTAATAATGTCAGGCAAACTACAACCTGTTCACGGGTTGTTTCAAAGTCTGGTGCAATGTACAACTGATGCCCACAATTAAAGTTGGCTTGACCACAACTTTGCCGCAAGAACACACACATATACTACTTCCCAAAGACAAACACAGAAAAGTGGTCTTTCTTGGTTTTCCAAAGGAAACCAATTTGTTCCACTTTTTGTTGTGGAACTATGAATGGTCGTGTAGACTCTAAACTCGATCAATATATTTTGAAAAACATATATATTCTTGATAGTGTTTGTTTTATATTTCTAAATATTGATTTTGGGCAATTAGCACTGATTAACTTTGCTTTGCATTAATTTATTTTTTAACGAGGTTTTGCAAGTATTTCTTTTTCCAACCTCTTTTCATTTCTGTTGGATGTAATGAAATGTTATGTAAAGTGGTGGTATATAGGCACTGCTGCTATTTTGGCAGTCTAAATGTGAGTGGCTCGGCAAAAAAAGAGATTGTGCTGGACTGTTAGTGGGATGGAAGGAAGATCCGAAAGGGGAGCCGTTAATTAGTACATGGCGGATGAAACAGAGTCCTCACAGACAGTATGGTTATATGGTGGCTTGTGGCATTGACAGTTGGGTACATATTTTATCCAAGGTGGAGAACCCATAATCTCTTAAATGACAGATCTGCAAAGCCAGATTAGCGCTGGTTGGCAGATTGGGAGGGAGGGGGGACATGAAAGAGCCAAAACTGTGAGCATTCGTGTACCTAAGTCAAGGTTACTGCTGTATTTTTAGGCATAACGTTTCCATGTGTAAGGTGGTCTGTGCGTGTAGTGTAAGGCAGTAGCACATGGAGAGGTTAGCTGAGAATGAGAGGGCATTTGGGAATCGTGAGGACTCCTGTTCTGAAGTTCTGTAAAAGATTGTATAACTCAGGATCATGTTATTTGTCTTATTTGCCCTTTCCCCGATTTCTTTTATACCAAACAGATATTGAAGAGTCATTTACCGTCCACGTCGCATAGTCAAGTGTCGATATTGGAGACATCTGATTTCACTTTTTTGAAAGTAGGCTCCAACACTGCCAGTTGTAAAATTGAAAAAACAGTTAAGGTTACCATCTTCAAAAAGTTAAATTTACAAACACTGGAAATAACAGTAAGGTTTAGAGAAGCTTCTCACAAGAAAACACATGTGAAATTATACCTGCACAGATATAGAATTCTATGTCAAGACCGGAGGCTCACATTATGCTTGTCTTTCTTTATTAACACAGTAAAGAAAGGCTCAGCAGCAAGGTATTTTTGTGCACCACGTATCATATGAGTAAAGCATAGAAAAAGGGTGCACTAAACATACAACATAACAAGTAAAACATAACACAATAATATGTCCATGGGTTTCTGTAAGAAGACAGACTCCATTTCCCAGAGTTCCCCAGAGTTCACCAATGAGTCATTAAAATGTGACTCAGTTCTCCAATAGGTACCCTGATCCCTTCATAAACAGTCCTGAACATGATGTAACTTCCTCTTTCTTTGCTGCTCACAGCAAGAGTTAAGTACATTCATGTTTAGAACTGTTTATGAAGTGTTTCTTCTAATTACCATAACGTATGGATATCTTTAGTTAAATTGCTTTAACATGATTGGAATGTCATTTTGTCTTTCACCGCATGCCTTCGTGACTACATCTATTGTGTTTCGTTTTTGTCCTGTAATACGTGCCTTACTCTGAGTTGCTTCCGACGCCACCTGCCTTTTGCTGGCGTCAGACAAACACTGGAGGTGCGGCACGCGTTCGCTCACATATGCGAGCGATCAGCCTCAAAACAGCTGATCTGAAGCTCGCAGCAACGGGGCCCTCCGCGACTCGCGCCAGCTTACTTGGTTCATCAGATTTTATCACGGTAAGCCCGTGTGAAGCCAGCGCGGCTTTGCGGAGGCCCTTTCTGGGCCACTGCACACCACCAGGGGAGCTCTTGCTTCCCGTGGTCCTTTTCTCAGAATTCCGGCGCTCAAGTGAGCATGACCATTAGTATTATAACGTTTTATGCGAACTCGAGCACCGGAATCTCCACAAGCGGCGAAGCGGATCATTCCTTTCAATAATACACTCATAAAGACTGAATTCTTACGGAAGTGACCCCTCATCAATATTTATATCGAATTTGCATTAAAAAAAAAATGAAAAAGAGGGGAAAAAGAGGAGGAAGAAGTCCTCCAGCTTCAGCTGACTTCAAAGGATACTATTGGCAGCTGAACTATTACTACTGGGCTAGAGAGAAGGTGTCTAAGAGCCCAGAGAGAAAAAAAAAAAAGTGAGTAAGGTGCTTTTACTTTTATCATGGCAGCGCAGTACTCACCTCAATCAGGTCAGGCTTGGTCTGAGAATGAGGGAGATCACTGCTATATAGATGAGGTGGCAATGGCTAACAGCTAACAAAAAGGTACTGCGATCTCCTGTGGAGACCAGTATTAAAAAAGCAGTAACAGATATGCTCATTCCCATTCAACATCGCCTAGACACTATAGAAGAGCATTTAAGAGGGACCTCCCCTCCTAGGAGGAAGAGAACACAAAAAAGGAAGCACCTTACTGAAGGGGGGTGTATACCGGCTCGCAAGAGCAAGAGCTCTCCGACCCCCTCACCCCCCCTGAGCCAGCCAAATAATGCCACAGCTGCCGTATCGGACGCCTTCTCCAGGCTAAAGCAAGCCTTTATGAACAGGAAGGTAACCCCTTCCCAGGAACCCTCTTACCCCAAGGAAGAAATCAGGAGAGATGGACCCTCAAGCCCGGAAGGATATGGACAGGGCACGGAAGAAAATCAGAACAGGCGCGTCTACGACGCTGATCAGTCCCACTCCTCATCTGAAGAGAAATTTCAAATAGAGGGTTCAAAGCCCTCAAGTTCAGGGATTGTGGCAGACCCCATCCCCAAGAACACAACCGGGAACAAGTTTCCCACAGAGGGGATGTTCACTCCGGAAGATTTTATGCACCCCAGATCCACCGACTGGGAACTGTCTTTAAAGACAGCAAAATATATTCATTTCAGACTGCGCAAGCCACTCGATAAGGAGGTCAGGGCAAGACTTTGAGCCGAATGTCCACGTCCAGATATTGCGGACAAGGTAGCTCTAACACCGGAGCTAGATTCACAGATGATCACCTTCTTGGGTAAAAATGTGAAAAACCTGAGGAAAGGCATAGACCGTGCCTGGATGTGGCGGATCCACTAGCCAAGATTTCAGACCTAGTGGAAACAGCCATCAGCTCATCTGACCCCATTGACCCAGTGATCCTCTCTGGTTGGGTTCAGCGGGCTATTTGCCTGTTAGGAAATGCCAGTTGTGCTATTTCAACGGAACGTCAGAAAGGCATTCTATATAAAATAGACGGCAAACTGAGCGAATTGGCAGGCACAGAATCAGGTTCAACGGCACAGGGTCTGCTTTTCGGAGATCCTTTTATGGAGGAGATGGCTAAATTTGTCGGGACATTTACAGCATTGGACAAAGCGCAGGCCTCCATCAAAAGAGTCTTCGCATCCAAGGTTTTCTCCAGGGCCGGACGAGATAGAGGTCGCTCTTCCGGCCGTTACTTCTTCGACAAGAGACCTCAACACTCCAGAGGGCAGCATAACACCTGGCAAGAACGCTCCAACACATTCTTCCCCTCTAGAGGTTGTGGAAGAGGGCGTCCCTGGAGAAAAGCGGCTAGATACCCAGCCCAACAACAATCTACAGGTCAGTGTACTTATAGCAGCGCCAGTGCCACAAACACCTATAGGAGGGAGGTTAATGATGTTTGCAAATGCTTGGGATACCTTATCGGGAGACGATGGGTCAGAGACATAGCTCGGGGTCCGTGCCTAGAGTTTTTCAAGCAACCCATCCAGACATGCCACCCTCCTCCTATGATAATGTCTCAGACAGATCAAATCGCCTTAGACAGCGAAATACACGCTCTTTATCAGAAGCAAGCGATTCGCCCCTGCTTAAGTCAGGGAGATTTCTTCAGTCCCATATTCCTGGTACGCAGGAAACAAAAGGTACGCCCAGTCATAAACCTCAAAGCTCTCAACAAATTCATAATTTACCGCCATTTCAAAATGGAAGGTATACACATGCTTAGAGACCTCCTGAGACCGAACGATTGGCTCATGCGTCTAGACTTGAAAGACGCCTAGCTCGCAGTGCCGATTCATCAGGCACACATAGGTTACCTGAGATTTTCTTGGAAAAATCGAGATTGGTAGTTCACAAGCCTGACTTTCGGGCTCTCTTCAGCGCCTTGGGGTTTCACCAAGCTTCTATGGCCTGTAGTAGCTCATCTAAGAGAACAAGGTGTCCGTTTTATAATTTACCTAGACAACATCATCTTCATGGCCCAGTCGCAAGAACTAGTTCAGAAACAGACCAAACTAGCCATAAACTTGCTACACAGCTTCAGTTTTCTTATAAACTGGGAAAAGTCAGTTCTTCTTCCATCCAAGAACATGGAATTTCTGGGGTTTGTAGTGGACACTCAGAATTCTCAACTTCGACTCCCATCAGCCAAGATCCATTCTACCAAAAGGGAGATACGCAGGATCTTGCAGAAGGACCTGTTCTCTCTTCGAGAACTAGCAACAGTGATAGGGTTACTATCCTCCTCTATTCAGGCAATATTTCCCGGCCGCCTACACTATCGAGAATTACAACAATTGAAGGGCCAGCACGTAAGACACAGTCTTTCTTACTCTCAACTCCTGACATTATCTCCGCAAATGAGGACAGAACTCAACTGGTGGCTCACTCACATTGAAGCCTGGAACGGTAGAGCTATTTTCGGATCAGCTCCAGATATCATCATCAAGTCAGATGCCAGTCGCTAGGGATGGGGAGTGTGATGCGGCTCCATAGCCACAGGAGGAACTTGGTCTCATCAAGAGCTGGACCTACATATCAACTGCTTAGAACTTCTAGCAGGCTCATTTACAGTACGCTCCTTTGCCAGAGGCAGAGCGAGTTGCAGTATCTTACTAAAAATGGAAAACATTTCCGCAGTAAGGTACATCAACCATCTGGGTGGCACCAAATCGAGGCCTCTAGCAGAATTAGCCAAGGATTTCTGGCACTTCTGTCTAGAACACCGGATCTCAGTTACAGCGGAATATCTTCCCGGCCTCACAAACGTGGTAGCGGACTGGTACTCCCGTCACTCCACAGATTACAGCGACTGGAGGCTCGACAGCGGAGTCTTCCTCCGCCTCCAGGAGATTTGGGGTCCGATGTCTATAGATCTCTTCGCCTCCAGACTCAATACCCAGCTACCAATGTTTTACAGCTGGAGACCGTATCCAGCAGCAGCGGCGGCAACAGACGCTTTTCTGCAACAATGGGGATACTCTATGCCTTTCCCCCATTCACCATGATAGCGAGGACCCGGGCGAAGGCCCATCTGGAACATTTGGATTTAGTCCTCATAGCACCGGTCTGGACCACTCAGACCTGGTATCCAGTTCTTCTGGAACTTTCCTCTGATTCTCCAATCCTACTACCCCGATTTCCGGATCTCCTACTAGATCCCTTGAGGCAGTGACATCCCCTTCTTCTCAGCGGTTCTCTGACCCTAGCAGCATGGAGGATTTCAGGTCAAGATGCAGAAGTCCAGGCATGTCCCGCAGGGCAATCAGTCTCATCGAGGAAAGCTGGGGTCCTACCACCCTTAAGAGGTATTCCAATTCATGGGGCGCCTGGAGCACCTGGTGCTGAAGAAAAGGATTACATCCAGTTTCAGCACCTGTAGAGGAGATCTTGAATTTCTTAGCGTCTCTTAGCGTCTCTAGTAGAAAGAGGGCTTGCCTAGAGGACAGTGAACGCATATCGTTACGCGATCTCTGTTGGCCATGACCTTGTTGAAGGAGTACCGGCAGGAGAACACCACCTCGTCTGCAGATTACTAAAGGGTGTCAGACTTACAGTCCCGTCGTCATCCCGCTATGACAAACTTTGGGACGTTAACAAAGTATTGAATCTTTTCCTGTCATGGCCACATAATGAGGAGCTATCATGTACAGCCCTAGCTGGCAAACTTACTACCCTACTCTGCTTGGTCTCCTGCAGGAGAGTCTCTGACGTCAGAGCCCTTGACCTAGCAGGTAGAATTTTTTCTCCTGACGGCATCGTATTTCACATACGCAGAAGGACGAAATGTAACTCTAGGGTGATCTCTTACCCTGCCTTCAAGGACCAACCCAAACTTTGCCTGGTTAAATGCCTGAAGGTTTATGAAGAAAAGACAGCCCCTCTTAGGGCCTCCCCCAATGGGCAACTACTGATAGCTCTGCGTAAACCGCACAAACCGGTTTCCGCACCAACTTTAGCACGATGGGTGCGCTGGACACTAACTCAAGCTGGGATAGATACCCAGCACTTCAGAGCTCACTCAGTGAGAGGAGCCATGGCCTCCAAAGCCTTTCAGGCCAGAGATCGACTAGAAGACATCATGAGGATGGCAGACTGGGCAAACAAATCAGTATTTAAACAATTCTACTTGAAACCGGTAGATCAGCCAGCATCTATTGTGGTGAGTAAGTTTTAAACAAGGATAATGTGAGCCTCCAGTCTTGACATAGAATAAAGATTTTCCATAATAACTTACTAGAAAGTCTTAATTCTATTAAAGTCACGGAGGCGAGCATTATCTCACCCAAAGAGAAAATAATACTGTGTATCACGCTTAATTGTGACTAAATGTATTAACATAAATTGTTGAAAACTTAAAAAATAATTGTATTCTGCCAGAATAACTCAATAACATTTTCTCCCAACCCGATAAGGGAACTAGGGTTGTAATATACATGAAGTCATTTTTACTCTCAATCTCTTTTCTTCGACAGCGCCCGCTGACAAATCCACCTGATCAGCAGTCCGACAGTTTCTACCAGCTACAAGTTACTACCTTACCATGGAGAGGCAAGTTTGCAGCCTCGAAAGAGGAAGTTACATCATGTTCAGGACTGTTTATGAAGGGATCAGGATCCCTATTGGAGAACTGAGCCACATGTTAATGACTCATTGGGGAACTCTGGGAAACGGAGTCTGTCTTCTTTCAGAAACCCATGGACATATTGTTGTGTTATGTTTTACTTGTTATGTTGTATGTTTAGTGCACCCTTTTTCTATGCTTTACTCATATACCTGGTGCACAAAAATACCTTTCTGCTGAGCCTTTCTTTATTGTGTTAATAAAGAAAGAGAAGCATAATGCTTGCCTCCGTGTCTTTAATAGAATTAAGACTTTCTAGTAAGTTATTATGGAAAATCTTTATTCTTCTTTAAAACCACCATTGGCGCCACACTCATCCTGCATTTAATATGTGTTACTGTTGTTGATTTGTTTCTCAACATTGCCAGGGTGGGTAACTAAAGAGACATTATGGTAGTCCGGTAAACTATTTTTATCAGATTGTAAAGGAGGATGTTTATGTGAAGGATAACAAAATTCAACGGATTTATTGTACAGAGGGGGAAAGTATCTTTTTTTTTCCTTTTCTGCATCTTGTGGAACTTTGTAGGGTGAGATAAGGTTTACATCATTGTTTTTTAAAGTATAATTCTATTTTTTTGTTGGTATCCTGTTTTCTTGGGTAGAAGCTTTTTTAAACCTGAATGCTTGTATTTCCAATGTCTGTATATTAACATATTTGTAGGTAGCAACCTTAACTGTTTTTTAAATGTAATTTGTTTTAACCTCATTTCATTGGTTTTCTGCAAGGCAAATTATCTACCACCCCAGTTTTTCTTTAAAAATTGTCTTTGTGCTGATTGCACACATGTTGAGACACAGCAGGTCTTCTTTTTGTTCTAGGTTCCAGTAAAGACCTTTGGGTCCTCACCTAGTAATTTGTATCAGTGACATGACTGTTAATGTTTAGTTATAGGTGTAAAGTTCCGTAGGTCATCTTGAGATGTGCGTGTGTTGGGATATCAAGGCAGTATTCATCACATTACCATGATCCTCTCCTAAATGAATGTGCACTTTGGAAGGCACGCACGGCTGTCACTGATCATTGAATTCACAAGTAAAACATGACGACTCACAGTGAACATGCCGAGGTCCAGTAGCCCTATCCTCTAAGATCATCCTCATGAGATGCTGACATCACCATTTGCAAAACAGCGAGTATCAGAGACACAGCTCTCTGCAGCCAATTCTTACTGCTGCGCAGCGGCCGCACACATCTCCAGGCAGAATGTCACACCACTTCTGACCCAGACACTGCACCCAATTTCAAATTTCCACAATTTCCAACTGTATTTCTTATTCTGTTCCATTTAATTGCTGGAAACAACATATGCACTACTACCAACTGCTATGCCCCGTGAAACATGAACGTGCTCTGCTCCGCCAACTAAGTTTTGGCTCTGTATAAAGGGTCTATTCAGGATGTCCTCTTCACCTTGCAGTTGTGGCCATTCCAATCTTCTTTTCCATGCATCCATGCCATGCAGTTTACCACGCTCCTGTGGGCTGTTCTGCGTACGCATAACCAAATACAGTCAGTCCAGACATAGTCCTTATCACTCCATTAGACACTCTAAGGTATTAAAATGCCTACTGCCCTCCTCTACCACTCCTTCTATGCACCTGCACGGTGACCGGGTTATTCCTTGCAACTTTATCCATAACACACACAAGTTCGTTTCCAGGTGGTCCTGAAAGACCAGCTAATCGCCAGCGTTATAGGGATACTGTGAATGCTTCAGGTAAGTTACAAGTAAGATCCTTTATTCTTATACCTCTTAAGTTCATAAGCGTACATGAAAGGAACCCCCTGGCTCCCACCACCCAAGCTACATATCTCCAAATGCCTGGGTTGCCAGCACCAGAGATGTTGCTCGGGAGGGGTTAAGGGGGCAATAGCCCCGGGTCTTTTGGTTGTTTCCCTGGATAATAGAAGATAAGGGGCTACAACCAAAAGGCTAGCTAGCCCCACGTCCTGACAGACATTAGTGTAGCCGAGATCTTTTCCAGACCTAGCAACAACCCTGGCCAGCACAGTTACATTCCCTCAATCATACATCAACATTCTCACCTTTCAACATTCGCTGACTCATGCATTCCATACTAGCTTGCATCCATCCATCCAGCAAACCAAAGCACTTCCCAACTGTTTTCTGCTCTGTATTCAATCTTTTCTTCTCCATCTCATTCTTAGCTTACTGGACCTCATTACAAGTGTGGCGGTGCGGTAATGCATTACTGCTGCATTACTGCACCGCCCAACTACGAGTTTGTAGGTAAGGTGGAGAAAAACTTCCAGAAAGAAGCTGGAGGTAGATCCTCCATCCTAATGCCAAATCTCAGCAAAATCAGCGGAATTACTACCAACGGTAATTCGGCCCAAAATCACCATGAAGTCTTATGGACTCCAATTAATGGGGACTAAACACCGCTGACAACCACTTGTAATCCGGTGGTAAATCTGCCGGACCAAGTGGTGGTAACAGTAATTCTGTTTGGTGGTATTCTGGTGGATATACCACCGGAATACAGCCAAACTTATAATGAGGCCGACTGTCTTTTTATTATTGTACATTCATTAACATTCCTCTTTATTTAATGTACCACATTTTTCCTAATGTATAGCGCTTTGGTGAAACCGCTATATAAATCACAATAAATACAAATCACACTCTGGAAACCTTTAAAATAAAACTTTCTAATAGGTTGTATACCAGTTGATATGAACCTCATCCGGCATTTGGACACACCGTACTGAGGCAATGAGGAGGTGGGAGGGGAGAGAATAGATGGCATTTGAGATATGTGTGTATTGCAAAATTGAGCACTTTGTTAAAGAGGAAACAGAGCATAGTGTTTGTCTCAGTAGGAGGGTGGAGCAGTATTTGAGCCTGCCGACAGCTGGAGTGGAGATTAGGTTCTAGTATAGAGGAAGGTAAGGTAGGGGCAGATTTATTTCCCAAATAGAACTTGATCAAGTTTCAAAATATCACATGATATCTCAATCAATAGGTGGGAAAAGAAGGAAAAAAAGGTGTTCCTCAGCTACAACGTTCAATGTTTAGTCCAGAATCCCGCTTATGTGCTTTAAGCCTTATCGCCATGCATATTTTCAACACCCCCCTGAAACCATTTCCCTCAAAACCTACCCTTCAAGTCATAGTTTGTGTAGATTGTGTATAATATACAATTCTTGCTGCCAGTAGTAGATTGTGTGTCATATGGTTGAGGGAGATGTAATGGCCCTCTTCTTGATATAGACCAAAGAGAACTAGGAGGGGCTGAAGACCTCTCCTCCCCAGACCGTCAAGTTCACTTAACCAGGAGATAACATCTCTCCAGCATGTCTGGATGCAAGTCCACCGTATGTGCCAGTAGGTGCCCTGTGAGCCACAACCGCTCCAACAGGTTGGTCTGTCGTCGTATACAGCTTAGCCGGTCGTACCGGAGGAAGTTGCTACCTATGTAATAGGTTTATAGCATGGAGTGTATGCTTGGACACAATTGAAACTCTTAACTGACCTGCAGATCTTCAACCACATCTGACCATCCAACCTGTAGACCAAATCTGCCTCCCACTGTATTCTAATTCTAAGATCCTCCACAGGTTCTGAAGAAAGAATTGCTTGATAAAGTTGCAAAATGAGGCCCTGTCCATCATTTTTACCATTATGAACAAATTCAAAGGGAGTAAGACTCCTGGGCAGGTTTTGTCCCCCTCTTTTTTTCTGTACGTACCCGTTTTAGTTGTAGATTCAAAACTACTGAGAGAGGACACACATTTAGGAAGTCTTGTAATTGTTGGACTGTTTTAAATTCCCAATTTTCCAAAAGCTGACCAGCTTTTGCCAGCCCGCCCTCATACCATTTTTAAAATCTTTTTGGGTCAGGGATGTATGTAGTCTCTAATCGGGGGAGCCCAAATAGCACTTATTGCGAACGTCACGTTGAGAGCCACCCAGTATCATCCCCCTGTTTACTTAACTCCCAGAGAATTTGTAAGACCGGATATGACAATATTCGTCCAGAGATTTTGGCTCACAGAACCCATAGCCATTCATTTAAGGGCACCAGGAATAACACACAATTTTCCAGAGCAACCCATTGTTTAGTGGTGTGAAGGTTTAGATGGTCAAGCCTGACCCTTAGCTGCAAGGCTTTAAACTATTTCTGAAAGTCTGGGAAACCCACCCCACCTTTGCCTCTAGATAACACAGGAGTCTTATGTGCAATTCTGGGTTTGGTCCCCGCCCAAAGAAAATCCAGTAATAATTTCTTTAGGGATCTAAAAAAATCTTCGGTTATCTGTACAGGATGCATCTGGAACAAGCATAGGTATTTAGGAAGAATTGTCACCTTAATATTAACTTGCGCCATCCATGATAAGATCAGTCTACCCCATTTCTCAGTATCACTCCTCAGTGGGCCCCTTAGCGGTAGATAGTTTGCCGGTACAGGTTGCAGATATTTGGGAACTTTAGTAGATTGAGCCTGGCTGTTCCAGTCATTGAGGTGATAAATTGCTGATGTTTGAGGTTACTGCTAAAGAGTGCCCCCAGGTTAGAAGCTTTTGGAAGACTCAGTGAGGTCAGGTACAAATAAAATAGGAGAGGGGAAATGGGCTGTGTTTTTAGGAGCTAAGTCAAACTTGCTTTTGAAAGAGATTAACAGAAAAGAGCATGGGTCCATTCAGTGCAGAAACAGTTGGAGATGCAAACAGATAGATTGGGGTGAAGGAAGACAAGGAGAAAAGAATTTTGGAATCCTTAACAATGTGTTGGTAGGAGGACCCCATTTTGCAGAGAGAAGCAGGGTAGAGGATAAAGAGGGAAAAATAACTGCTCCTTGGGGAACTCCCACTGGGAGGGGGTTCCCGGAGGAGGTGCAATTGTGACATGAGATGAAGGAGGGGATTCACACAGATAGGAGGCAATTCCATTCCAGGTTGGAGTCCTGGAAGCTGACCAGTGGGTGTGCGTTTAGAAGGTTAAAGTGGTCAACAATGTCAAGGGCAGTTAAAAGGTCCAGGAGGACGAGGAGTATGTAGTAGTGCGTGGTAGAGAGGGAGTAGAATATGGGGTGAAAGTAGCTTCCTAAAGAAGTGCATACTGAAACGGGAAACTTGGTGCAATGTGATTTGATTGAATACTATACATCCCAGGAATTAAGAATAGTGCGAGACAAGCCAATATTTAATTGGGATGCAGGGCCAGTAGATACACTTTTCAGTATGGATAAGAAGGTTGCTACCTTGAAGTCTGGAAACGTCCCTAAGGCTAGAAAATATTTATGAGGGGTAAAAGGAAACAATAAATGTTATAGTCATAGTCATTTGTAGGGCAAAAGCATCAACAGCAGCACTTGGCGGGTTGACAAACTGAAGCAGAAGCGTCAATTCTGCTAGGCATGAGAGGGAAAAAGCAGGAGGATAAGTAGGAGGTAGTGGTCAACGTTGGGGATGGGAGATACAGGAGAGCAGTGATTTTGATTTTAGAAGAGAAATAGAGGTCAAAGCCGTCAGAAGAGAGAAAGAAGAAAACAGCAAGGATGGGTTTTCAGTATGGCTTGGCGAGTAGAGGATGGAATCCCATGAAGCAGCTGACAGATGCAATGATGTTGGTGTGATAGATGGATTTAGAAGAGTACAGACTCCCGCCACTGATGGAGATTGAGACAAATGATAGTCCTTAGCTGATGGATCAATGTGTTCAAAGTGTTTAAGCAAGGACGGGTTGGGCCAGACCAGCGCCAAGATGGAGCGAAGGACTGAATAGGGAGGTGCTAGATCCAGGTAGAAGACCATAACAGCCTTCTTGCCATACATGGCATATAGATTGACGAGAAGTCCAGTCTTCATCATTAAACAAACCAAGCAAGAGTTTATTTCATTTTCTGTTTGGTGTGGAATTAGGTAGAGTGAGGTGAGGGCAGAGGAAGGAAAGAGATAGATAAGTGCAAGAGGACTTTTTAAAAGGACGGAGGTTTAATAAGCAAGGGTAGGGAGAATGGGACAGTCTTATTTAATCGAGAATATTGGCTTTGTGGGTTAGGTAAAGTTTCAGCAGGACTATGTTTTTCACTGCTCAACATCACCTTGCTTATACTATATCATAGAAAAGTCAAAATAATTCATACCATTTACCCCAAGACACATGACAATTATAAAAGGTAAGGTCTTCTCACCATTGGCAGCAGCAGACCCCATGCCTATTACTTGCGGGGTACCCCAGGGATCATGCGTCTCTCCAACTCTGTACAATATTTTCACCAAGCCCCTTTTTGATGATCTTGATCATCTGGGTATCACCTACACAAATTACGCAGATGATACCCAGATCCTTTTACCACTCACTGGGGATTACGAAAGGGATCTGGCATTGGTGAAAAGAGTCTACAGCATCGTTCAGGCATGGATGGCCAATCACTGCCTTTGCCTGAACAATGATAAAACAGAGCTCATCATCCTGGGCACTGCAACTCATCTGACCAAACTCAGCCCTGACTACTCTTCTTTCATCATCGACGGAAACACTATTAAAGTCGCCAAAGAAGTAAAAATACTCATCCCTAACATTTACCAAACAGGTAAACTCCCTGGCCTCACCTACAGCATACACATGCATACTAATAAGAGCTGGAAAACAATTCCTATCATTGAACAGCTGCCTGATCTTAGCTAGAGCCCTTATTTTATCAAAACTTGATTACTGCAATGCCTTATACATCGGGGCAAATAAATACATTATCAATAAAATACAGATACTCCAAAATAATACACTCAGAGCGGCCCTAAACATTCCAAGAAAAGAACATATATCTGAAATAAGAAGGAAACACAAATGGCTATCTACACAAGAAAGAAATCAGACAAAAAACTGCCTCCCTCATCCATAAATGCCTAAATAATAAGGAACAAGTTACTTACCTGTAACTGTTGTTCTCCAGCATGGGTCTGGCATGGATTCACATGCTCATGAATATTCCCCGGCTCATGAATATTCCCAGTCGTCAGGCTGGGAATCCTCAGTAAAGAAAAAATCAGTTTCAGTTTCGTTTCTGAACTGTCTTTCTCCTAATAACCAATCACTGGTCTCTGGGTCATCCTGCCCCCAGCCAATGACAGCCCTCTACCTAAGCCCCTCTTCTGGCAGCCATCTTCGGATTTGGTAGCACGTTAAGTGGAAGTAGGACCAAGTGAAGAGCCGCAGAGGGGTAGGCGGGAGGGTTCACATGTGAATCCATGCCAGACCCATGCTGGAGAACAACAGTTACAGGTAAGTAACTTGTTCCTTCTCCAGCATGGGGTCTGGCATGGATTCACATGCTCATGAATATAAGAATACATAGCAGTACACACATGCACAACCACGGGAGGTGGCAAGGCTCAACATTAAGCATTTCATCAACTCAACATTAAGCATCTCTTACCTCCTCACCAGGCCCACCTTCAGGCTCAACAGGATGCGCAGCACTGCCTGGCCGACTCTGGACTACTCCCTGGAATCCCGTTCGACGCAGTAGAATCTCGTGAAGATGTGCGTCGACCTCCACGTAGCAGCCCTGCAGATGTCCAGCAGGGGTACACCAGATAACGCCGTGGTAGCAGCGATTGCTTTGGTCGAATGGGCTTTCGGACGGCAGGGCAACGGTCGGTTTGCCAACCGGTGACAGTGCATGATGCAGCCGGAGAGCAAACTGGAAATGGAAGCCTTTCAGAGGGCTTTCCCTTGGTTCACAGGACCAAAGTTCACAAACAGCTGTGATGTCTTCTGAAAACTCTTCGGGCGGTCCACTTAGAACTTCAGCGCTCTAGCCACATCCAGCGAGTGCAAAGTCCTCTCGGCCGGCGACGAAGGTGATGGGAAGAAAACAGGTAACACCAACCAAGGTCTCGTTAAGATGGAAGTCCGACAGCACCATGGGCATGAAGGAGGGGTACGTCCTCAGCACCACCCTCGTCTCGTGGAAAGTCAGGTATGGGGGCTTGCAAGAAAGGGCCTGGATCTCTCCTACTCGTCGTGCGGAGATGATGGCCATAAGAAACGCAGTTTTCCACGACAGCAACTTCAACGGAGCCAAATGCAAATGTTCGAATGGCGGCCCCATGAGCCTGTTTAGCACCACATTGAGCTCTCACGCCGGGGCCGGAGCCTTCACCGGCGGGAACGATCGGAACAGTCCCTTCATGAACTCCTTCACCAGGCAATGGGGCCACAGGGATGAGCGCCGCCGGGTTCTGGTGTAGCGGGAGATAGCCGCCAGATGGATCTTGATGGAGGCATGGGCCAGCCCCGCCTTGGCCAGCGATGGCAAGTACGGCAGCCCTTGAGGGGCCGTAATCTGCAGAGGGTTAATCTTCTGTGCCGGGCACCAGACAGAAAACCTCTTCCATTTATGTCCATAACACTTGAGAGTTGAGGATGCCCTGGCCTTTGCAAGCACCTCCTTGCAGTCTGCTGGGATATCGTACCCTCCAAACTCTAGTGCTGCAGGAGCCAGACCTGCAAGTTCAGCGACCCCGGGTCATGGTGGAGGATGGCACCTCCTTCTATGGAGAGGAGATCCGTGTCCGTCGGCAGTTTGACTGAGGGGAACGCTGACATATCCAGAAGGTCCGGGAACCAGATCTGTCTCGGCCACGCCGGTGCGACGAGCATCATCCTGCACCAGGACCGCCTGAGTTGGATGAGTCGCAGCAGCAACGGTAACGGCGGGAATGCATAGAGGAACAGGCCGTCCCAGGGGAATGAGAAGGCATCGCCCATGCTCCCCGGCTGGAGAAACCTGCTGGCGAACCGCCGGCACTTGGTGTTTGTCGCCGTCGGCGAATAAGTCTATCTGGGGATTGCCCCATCGTTGGAATAGCAGATCAACTTGATCCTGCCTCAGTTCCCACTCATGGCACAAGCGCAGCTCCCTGCTGAGTGAGTCGGCGATGGTGTTCTTTATTCCTGCCAGGTGGAAGGGTACCAGAAACATCCCTTGGGCGACGGCCCAGTGCCACAGATCCGGGGCCTCCTTGGATAGGGCTGGGGTTCTGGAGCCTCCCTGCTTCCAGATGTAGAACACCGTGGTGGTGTTGTCGGCGAAGATCCTCACCACCTTGCCCTTGAGAGTCGGAAGGAAGGACCTGAGGGCCCAGAACACGGCTCGGAGCTCCAGGACGTTGATGTGAAGTGACCTCTCCTCCGGGAACCAAAGGCCTCTTGCGTGGAGATCTCTGGTGTGCGCTCCACATCCCTCCAGGGAGCCATCCGTCGTCACCGTCTCCAGATGTGCTGGGGTCTGGAAGTCCACACCCGCCGCAAGAGGCGCGCGGGTGCCCCATCACCGGATCGCTTGGCGAAAGGTTTCGTTGAGCGAGATCCTGTCTTTGAAACTGCCCGCCGCTTGCATCCAACGGGAGTCGAGGAACTCTTGTAGTGGACGCATCTGCAGCCTGCACAGGAGCACGAGGTAGATGCACAAGGACATCATGCCAAGGAGGGACTTGATGGACCTTACCCTGGTCTCGTCCATGGTCGACAGCTGTTGCACCTTGCCCAGGATGGCCTTCGTCCTCTCCTCCGATGGGGAGGCCAACCGCGCTACTGTGTCAAGCCTGGCTCCCAGAAACAGTGCGACTTGTGACGGAACCAAGTGGGATTTCGCAAAGTTGATGGAAAATCCCAGATCCGTGAGCAGTTGGACGGTCTTTGCCATGTGTATGACGGCGAGTTCTTCTGTCCTTGCTCGGATGAGCCAATCGTCCAGGTAGGGGTAGACGTGGATCCTCTATAGGCACAGCCACACTGCCACTGATGCTAGGCACTTGGTGAATACCCTGGGCGCCGACTTCAATCTGAAAGGAATGGCCTTGAACTGGTAATGCCGCCCTTGGATTACGAATCTGAGAAACTTTCGATTTCCTTTTAGAATGGGGATGTGAAAGTAGGCATCCTCCAAGTCCAGCGACGATAGGAAGTCGCACTCCTCCAGCTGCCCCAGCACGTGCTGGAGGGTGACCATCTGGAATTTCTGGGACTTGATGTACTTGTTTAGACGGCAAAGGTCCAGGATGGGTCACCAACCGCTGGTCTTCTTTCTTATGAGGAAGTATCGAGAGTGCACTCCGGAGCCCCGGAGCCTCTTTGGGACGAGCTTGATGGCTCCTTTCTTTAGCATCGCCCTTACTTCCAGCAGCAGTTGAGGGATGTGGTTTTCCTTCCTGGCCACGGGCGGAATGCGGCGGCACTTTTTTAGAAACTCAAGAGTGTGTCCGTGGGCCAGGGCATCCAGCACCCATCGGTCGGTGGAAATGGACTGCCACACGCTGACGAACTTTGCCAGCCTGCCTCCCACCGGGGTGCTCAGGTGGGGGTGTCATGATTCCTGCCCCTCATGATCCCAGCCCTCCAAGATGTCAGGTTAGAGCCAGGCCACGATAATCTACATGGCCCTCAAGGGCCTCTCCATCCCTCTAAAGACCCACTTGGAGTCAGACTTGGCGGTTGTGGCACCAGACTCACTCACTCCGATAGGATAAAATTGGGGATTGGACTTATAGTGCTTTGATGGGGACAAGATGGATGCCCCCACATATTTCGGTTCCCAGAACTGCATGTGCAGTGTACTCTTTTGGGTGTGGTTCAGCCCAGAGACACCCGGATATCCAGAGACTATTTAAGCCATGCCCAGGCTGAGAAACATGCTTTGTGTTTTCTGCACCTGCAGCGTGACACTCACCGTGTTCGGATCGGTCTCCAGTAGGCCTGCATCTTTCTTCTGCGCTCAGCTCCTGCAAGAACAAGGACACTGTTAGGAACAGCCTTACCTTGCGGCGCTTCTGCCCATCATTCATCGCTTCTTCTGTTCTGCGGGCATCTTCGGCGGTGTCATTCCCATCCCGGCACGCTGCTTCCTAAGGAAAAGGGAAAAGAACAGAAAAAAGGCATTAGTAAGCATTCAGCAAATCTTCGCTTATTTTTAAAGACTGTACAAGCTTCAAACGCTTACCTGAATCCCAGCTGCTCTGGGGGAACTCTGCCTCCGCAACTTCTCATCCATCTGCAAGAGGGAAAAGACACTCCAGGTTAGCGTGGTAACATCTAGAGGCGCCGCATACCGCGCTTACTCACTGCATTTCTCCTTCATAACCGGCATCCACGCTGAAAACGTCGCGGCACCTAAAAGACACAGAAAAAGAACTCAGTTCAATACAAATACGAAAGGGTCGCATCGCGCATTGCGCTCTCACTCACCTTCAGCGCTACTCATCTCAGCAGCACGTCGCCATCCCTGGACGCCGGCCATCATCTAAGGAAGAAAAGGAATGAAGTTAGAGAACTGTTTAAAAGACTCATTATACTTACCTGTCGGACTCTTGCCAGTGAAGTAACTAGGCAGCAATGAGCCTGCATCAATAAACGCGCTCCTGCGCTGAAAGCAGGACGGAGAGCACACTTTCCAAGAAAACAAGGTGAGCTGCGGATCAAAGGGAAGGGTTGGACCCCGGGGAAGAAGGGTTCAAGCACACAAAGACAATAGGGAGTTAAACTCTACCAATCCTGTGTTTCAGGCCCAGTCTCCAGTCAAGTATGTTAGGGAGAATTCTCTTATAAGGCTACTTTCCCAAACCTAGTGAGTCCCCCAGCAGCTTTGCTGGATTTTTGGGGTTTGTTTCTTTTCTCCTGCTAAAAGTGAGACTCTTTTCCTACCACTCTTAGGCATGATTTGAGGTATGTCTTTGACTCTTTCTGTGATTTTGGGCTATGGGGTCTTTTACTCCATAGGGTATCATCTGTTTTTTGTGTATGTGTTACACAGCACCCTCAGTGAAGTAACACAGGGGTGTCATAGTGACCCCCAAACATAGACTCCATACCCTGGGACTGACTACTGTTTCCCAGGGCATGTAAAGTCACCATTGACTTTACTAGTCTTAAATTGTGAACAGAACCAGTACAAACCATCATATTGTGGAAGTACTGGAAGGGGTTAATTATATTACCCGTGGGTCTGTTTTCAAGGGGGCACTGTCTAGTCCCCCCTTGTCGAGTTTCTGGCTGGTGGCAGTGGTTACCACGCGAAATATTCCACCGGAATATTCTCTATGGGATTATCCCATTGATTTTAAACGCACCACTTTTTGGTGCAATGTTAAGGATACCGCCGGTTTATTTATTTAATATTAAATTCACGGTTGGATATTTTTGCCAGAGCTCTTTTCTAAAATGGCATTCGTGTCCGTTCTGTAACTCTGACCAAGGTCGAGCCCTTTGTTCCACTTTTTGGCGGTCTTCTCCACAGTAGCCTTCCAAATGGTGCCACTCTGTCTGGGTTCCACAGGATGTGTGGGGAGGGGAATTGGCACCCTGGACTGCGTTGCCTTTGCAACTCAAGTCGCACTCTGTTCTGATTGGGCCAGTGGTGAGCCGCCCGGCTCGCCACTTAGCATGTTTGAGTGACAGCCAGGCTGTTGAATGGGTGTTTTTCTGCATAAAAGCAGGGCCTTTGGGACTGGAACTTCAGAAGTGGCCACAGGACCTAAGAATCCGAAGAGGGAAGAAGCTGAGCCATCTGCAACGACGACACCACCGGTGGAGCCCTGCTGCAACGAACTCACCACTTTCCCAACGACAAGAGAAGATCTTCTGCTGGACGAGTCTTCTTCCTCTGAGCTGGTGGGACCAACCAGTTCGCCCCTTTCACCTTCCAAAGACGTCTCTTGGTCTCATCGCCCGTGCCAAGCATCCCGGCGGCCGGATAGCCAAGCTTCACCACTTTGACCGCAAATAAAAGGAACGCACCTTTTATCGACGAACTCCGCGGCTGGTTTCATCCCTGTGCAGTGCAACGACTCCACGTTTCCTCCTCGACGAGATCCTCTCTTCCCCTGGTCGAAACAACGAACTGCAACCACTGGCAGGAACAACTGCCACCATTGGAGCTTCCTCTATCTTTAAGGTACTGTGTCCTGCCTGGCCTCCCTGTCTTCGGTTTGCCCAAGGTGACCCTTAAATCCTTGGCTTTCCAACTGGGTTTGCCCCAGACCTTCTAACTTTACCTTCTTGAATCGCCCCAACCTCTTTTGAACATTCTGCGAAGACTTTTAGTGCATTTTAAACCGTGTGATCCTGGGCACATTGCGCTTTGCTCCATTTAAAGTGGGCCTGGCCTCTGAACTTTGGCTCTACAGGGTATACTGCCTTCTTTCTCTTGCTGAGAACTCCTAAAAAGTGTTGGGACTTGTTTTATTTCTGTGCTCTGCCTTTTTCTCTCCCTTTAACTGAACTATTGGAGTGCCATCAGGTTATGCGCTCACATCTGTTTAACAAATCGTGGTGTTTTAACTCTGACTTGTCTGATAGTTACCAAAGGAGGTGTGTATACCTGACTGTGTTTTAACTTGCTTTTGATTTAGAGTGCTAGTATATTGCCTAATGTGTGTTTTAAATAAATAATTATATACTTTTTATACAAATCTCTGGTCAGTGTTTGTTTGCTCTACTGTGTTTTTAGCCCTATTGTGTATACTCTATATACTGCCTTACTCTTCTGGAGAGAAGTCCGACTGCTCAGCCACAGCTACCAGGTAAATCTGGGTGGTGCAGACTGCCACCAATTGGGTTTACTGCTTACTCCTGTAGTCTTAATCTTTTTGCAGTGTTCCCCAAGGGAACTGCACAGGATTCTGCCTAACAGAGTAGACTCCAGGCATGGGTTTGAGGTTGTAAGAGGTCAGAACAGGCTGAGTGACGTCCCCGTGGATACCAGGTAAGCGTTACAGGGGCCACGACGCTATGGCCGGTTCAGTCCTGCTTGGCAGCGGCCTTGCCCTCCTTGGCAACGTCGACGAGATCCTCCTGACTTGCTGCGTCCTCTGTAGGCCTCCTGCGACGAGGAGCGGGCCGCCTGACGGTACGTCGAGGAGCCGCCGCCAAATCCCTTGGAGGCACCTTGCTTGCCTCCGGAGTTCTGAAAGGGCGGCTGTTGTTGCTGCAAAACTCCCAAGGCCTGAGCCGTCTCCGTGTCGGCCTTGATGGCCTGCAATGACTCGTCCACTGTCTTGCCGAACAGGTTGCTCCCGTGGAAGGGCATGTCCAAGACTCTGGTTTGCACGTCCTGGCAGAAATCGGTTGCCTTGAGCCAACCGCGCCGTCGAAGGCAAACACCGTTGTCGGAAACCGGTGTCAGCAATGTCTGTGACCACCGTTAGGGCGTGGTCCGACGCCACCTTGCCTTCCTGTAATATCTCCAGGGCCTCAGCCTTCTTGTCGTCTGGGAGGAAGTCCAGCAGAGGAGCAACCTTAAACCACAGCTCCCTGTCATAGCGGGCCACAATCGCAAGGGCGTTGGCCGCTTTTATCGTCGTCGCCGTCATCCCATGGCGTCCAATTTGTTCCCCTCGCCATCCGGCGGGGAGGTTGAAGTTGAAGCCGTCGCCCCCGCCGCTTTCTTCTTGGCCGCTGCCGAGACGACCGAATCTGGGACCGGGGGCCGTAAGGCACAAGGGGGCGGAATCCGGGACCTGGTACTTCTTCTCATACCGGTCTCTCTTGGCAGGGGTCATGCACGGGTTCTTCAGGAGCGCCAGTTCCTCGTCCTAGATGTCGTCAAGTAGTAGGACCGCGAGGACCATCTTCCTCTTGGCCTCCCGTCGTTGATAGAGGAAGCCTTCCTTCTTCTGTTCTTCGGGGCAGAGCTGGAAGAGCTCGGATGCCCTGGCGATCATGGCGTGGAAGGAGCCAATTTCGTCGGGCGGGGAGGTCCGAGGGGGTGGTGATGGAAGCCCCATCCCGTCGTCACCACTATCGTCATTCGACCCGTCGTGGCCATTTCGGTTTCTGTGTCCTCCCTAGGATCAGGGGAAGGGGATGAAGGCTGTGAGGGCCGCAAAGGCTGGAGGGGCAGGGGGAATGAACTATCCTCTGCTTGCTTGGAGGGCTCCCCAACGGGCCAGGCTCCACTGGATCGTCCGTTGGGGGTAAGGGCAACCTCGTCCTTATCTCCGTACATAAGGCCTGGATCGCCATCAAGATCGCCCCCGAGTTGTCCTGTGGTCCAGGCACCGGCTGCGACGGGCGCAACGGTTCGGAAGTGGAATCCTCCGCCTCCATGGGAACCTCGTTGGCACCGCCGTCGCTCTCTTCGTCCACCTCGTCGGGATCCCTACCCGTGGGACCGGACCTCCTCGAACTTTTTGTTCATGGTCTTCACGACTCCAGCCAGCTCCTCTTCAGAGGCTGTATCCGTGTCCGTGATGGCCACCGCCCCCCCATCTTCTCCACCGGGGTTCTCACGAGGATCTTATCGATGGGTTGAAAAGAGGATTCCCTCTGCGGTGGCAGGGAAACTCTGGGCCCCGAGGTCGCCTCCACAGGCTTTGCCAGGGGCGCCACGACTCCCTCGATAGAGGCCTTAGCCAGGTGAATCAAGGCCTTCACGACCTTGGGCGCGCTTGAGGCCTTCACGTTGGGGGGAGGGTCACCGCCTCGCTCCCCCTCGGCTGTCTCTGTCGGGATCGACCGGGACTTCTCCCGAAGTTTCCCCGAGTTCTCCGATTTCCTCTTCCCCGAGCCAGAGCGTTGGCTCGTGATTGATGGCGTCGGTGAAAGTGCGCCCTGCCTGGCAGCCGAGGAGTCTGACCCTTCGGCGCTCCCGGTGCCCACAGACTTACAGTGCTTTGCCTTTTGTTGGGCCCCCGTCACCGGAGCACCCTCAAAGGACTTAGAAGACCGCTCGGACCTCTTCATCTTCTCACCTGCTGCTGGGCTCTTCCCCTCCAGCCAGTTGGTGAGGCGGATACGCCGATCCTTCATGGTCCACTCCGACATGTTCTTGCAAAACGCACGGTCCTTCTCCAGGTGTGTTTTGTCTTCGTGAAGGTAGTAAAGGCATCTAGAATGCTTTTTCTCTTTGAAGACATTTTGCAATCTGCATCCAGGGCAGTTCCTGAACAGCTTGGATCCGGGCGTCGTGCTTCCTTTTTCCTGGGCCATGTCCACGTGGAGTAGGCCTCAAACCTTTTGGAATCCTCCAAGAAGTGGAACTCGATGAAACTTCGCCCTTGAGGGGCATAACAAATTCCGAAACGGGTCCCCGTTGATCGGAAATAGAAACGGTGGACCTTCAGGCTCGATTGACCAAAAAAATGAGATTAAACTCTTTGAAAAATTGCAAAACACATTAAAAGCTCGAGAGCTATAGCACAAGGACTCCCAACACTTGAACGTGCGGTAAAAATCTGAAGATGGCTGCCAGAGGAGGGGCTTAGGTAGAGGGCAGTCATTGGCTGGGGGCAGTATGACCCAGAGACCAGTGATTGGTTATTAGGAGAAAGACAGTTCAGAAACGAAACAAACTGATTTTTTCTTTACCGAGGATTCCCAGCCTGACGACGGGGGAATATTCATGAGCATGTGAACCCTCGAGATTAGCCAATTCCAACTGTCTTCGAAGTGCTACGCTTCAAAGTATCCACTATTGGAGGTTCTAGCTTCCCAGTCAGATCGGCACAACTGTGGAACTCCCTACCTCCCACACTAAGAACGGACCAAACTTTCACCAAATTCAGGCAGAATCTGATCAAATGGCTCAAAGAGAAGGATAAGTAACTCCCCACATGCCTTAACAAGTTATCTTCCACATGTACAAATACATGGTTGTATATATGCATGTATGTATCCTATTTTCCATGCTGTACTACAATCATGATATGCACCTAGTATGTATGTTATCTATGATTTGATGTCGTCTTTTGCATGTCCACTTTACTTGCTCTGATCCTCAACTATTGTAACCATGAGGTAAACTTGTTTAATTATGTTCCTTAACCTTTGTAACCAAGCTTTAAGCCTTCTTACCGTCTGCGCCCTGATACCTTTGGGTCTGGTGCGCACAAAAAATAAACAAACAAACAAGTTATTTCATAAATTATAAAAAAAAATGATTGCAAAGAAGTTACAAGAGAAAAATGTTGGTTATCCTCACCTTTCATTCTTATCTTCCATTTGAAGGTGATACTGAATGGAATCTGCAGTTAATGCTTTTATAGTTCCATCTCCCCATTTGAGCTTGAGGTTCTGGTGACTGTACACAGCACATTCCAGGCGTGGCGGATCAGGAGGCAGAGGTTTTGTTTTCAATTTTATTGTGTGGCTGAAAGGGCCAGCTCCTAAACTGTTCAAGGCTTGCACTCGTATTCTAAAACAATAATCAATATACAATGATTAGTCTAATTTAAAGAGTCTAATTTAAAGAGAATTGCTGATCCTTTTCAGAAGTCATTGCAAATACTACCAAAGAGGCAATACATTTTTCAATTAATAAGTAGTTGTGTGCAGATCATAAAAAATAATCTGTGCAAAGCAATAGCAGTTGTCATCTAGCAGGAACTCAGTTACTAGACATGCTCATTCATGACTCAACTGGATAAAGGCTGCTCCTCTGATTTCAAAACATTTATTTTGAGTTCTGGTTGGAACTTCACCACATCTGGGAATGCTCACTTTTAACACCATAACCTCCACTTGTTTTATGAAAATGTGTACTTTGTCTTACTCACAACAGATAGTTTACATAGCACTAAACTAAATGCATACATACACCAAATACAATTTTCGTGACATGAAAATGTTGCTGTCTGACAATTTAGAAGAACGCAACTCTTTCCTTTAGCAATTTTGGTTCTTTCTGATGAATTAGCCTTTTGCCCACAGTTCTCATTTTAGACATTTTTTTCAGTCACTAGTGGCACAGGCTGAGGGGGGTGTTGGTTGACGGCGTCCAGGACTCTGGATATGATGACATGGTTATATACGGCATACATTACTCACCATAATCATATTTTTTATGATTGTAGCACCTTAGATTCACATGCTATGCATAGGCCGACATCTAGTGGTAGTCGTAGAGTATTACATGATTTGTTTTTGAAACTCGAAAAGGGATGTCGACTAGGTGTGTTAGTAATACTATACCTAGTGTGACGTCTACTGTACCCATGGTCCTTCACGCGTTGAGGTCCCTCATTTGTTTTGTTTCTGACATGAGGGTGTATGAAGTGTAGAGTGAGTACAAGACAGGTAAGCAGAAAGGTAAAGATAGATTTACTGCTGGGATACTGGCCAACTTGTGATGAGGCCTAAAGTCTTTTTTGATAGCGAGTAGCAAAGTTGTATGAATTTCACTATCCATCTAGAGATTGCGTTTTCAGAAATATGACCTCCTTTCCTTCCAGGTGCTATGGAAACAAGGAGTTGATCTATTTTCCTTAGCGGTTTAGTTTTGTTTATGTAGTACAAGACCGCCCTCCTTACGTCTAGTGTATGGAGGCTTCTTTCAGTTGAATTTGATGGATTTTGGAAAATAGTAGGACGTTCAATGGATTGGTTAACATGAAACTTCGATATGAATTTTTGTGACAACCTAGGATGTGTTCTAAGAACCACTTTATTTTAGTGGATGATAACGAAAGGGTCTTGTACTGAGAGGGCTTGTAGTTCACTGACTCGTCTTATTGAAGTGATAGCTAAACAGAAAGGCAGTCTTGTAAGTTAGATGTTTTAGGCTGGCTTTGTACATTGGCTCAACGGGTGGACACATGAGTTTTGTGAGAACAAAGTTAAGGTCCCAACCTGGTAGAGGATTTGAAATGAGAGGGTATAGTCTTTTCACTCCTTCCATGAATGCCTTGATATCTGATACTTTCCACCATAACACTTCGTTTTGAGATGTAGTGTAAGCAGACAGAGCCGTTAAGTGAACTTTGATGGAATTAAATACTAAACCTGAGTCTAGTAGGTAAAGCATATAGTGAAGAATGTGAGATGGTGAGCAGTCAATTGGATTCATGTTGTGCGATCTGCACCAAATGACAAATCTTTTCCACTTGTTAAAATAACAGTGTTTAGTGTTAGGTTTCTGTGCTTCTTTGAGGATATCCATATACCGTTGTGGAAGATTTAAGTGCCCAAACTCTAGGACTTCAGGAGCCAAGCTGCCAAGTTCATAGTTTGAGGGTATGGATGGAATGTTGTCACCTTGTGCTGGGACAGCATATTAAAAGGGTATGGAAGCTTCATGGGTTTGCACAGTGCTAGTTTGAGTAGGTCTGGAAACCATGGATGTCGTGGCCACATTGGAGCAATTAGGATCAGTGTGACTTCTTCCAGGTGCATCTTGTTAAGGAGCGGTGTCGGTTGAAAAGCGTAGGCAACATTTTGTGACCAACTCATCCACAGGGCGTTCCCTTGGAATCTGGTTTTGGAAATGTTGGGAAGGATAGAGGCGATAACGAATGAGAAGCAAACAATAGAGAGCACATCCAGGGAGCAGGGGGTGCACACAGAGGAGAGTGTATGATCGCGTAGGGCATGCATTAGAGGCATTATAGCAGATGCAGGTGTGAACGCCATCTTAGCTAATGCCAGTCATCTTGGAATTTAGGCCCAAGCACAGCGAACAGCATTGTTTGTGTTAGATCCCTTGCAAAAGCGCAGACATCTCCCCCACCCCGGCCAGGTCTCACAGAGTCCATGAAATCCTCGATTGTTCTAGAAGTTACAGGCCCTCGCGCCCAGGGAAGAATGCGCCCTGCAAGGTCATGAGAGGGAAGCAGCGCGCCTCTTAGCAGTACCATCCCAACGGACAGATAGCAAGGCCCTCCTGCCCTCAACAATCCCCACATGAGAAATACAGCTTTGCAATGCTTTTATCCTGAGACCCCTGCATGCCACAGTTAATCCAAACCCAGAACAACGACCATAAAACTTTTACACCCCTTGATCAATCACTATGATCAAAAGTCAAGGCTATCGCTCCTTCATAAATGGGCCACGTGATTTGTGCTCAGTGGTGCATGGAGGCAGCAAATTATAGCCCAAAACAAAGGTGGAGGACCTTGGAAGTTGCTGATCTGTCTGGGAAATGAGTGGAGCATCTGAGTTAGGATGACCTCAGCAATCCCCCAAGCACATCTCTGTTACAACGATAAAATAACATTGTTTGTGTTAGTAGCCAATTAATTGTCAGGCCAACTTTACCGCAGATAACAAACCCAGCAATGCCCACGTGGACCGAGATGGACAGATGAAGATGAACCAATGGCCTGGCATCCCATATGAAGAAGGCTGTACATGTATAGAGCTCTTTCAATTAGGATTTTAGAAATGTACTATATGTAATTGCGTCATCAGTGACGTTGTTTGTGCTTATAATGTGCTGCACGTGCCGACAGAGCTCAGAGCGTTCGGCGGCAGCAGAGTTCTTTGCTGATGCATCTCTATTTTGTAGAAATAAATACTTGTTATCCTTGCTAGACGTGTCTTGGGCCTTTTTCCCTAGCAGGTTGTATTTTTTCTGGTGTGAGCGTGCAGAGGTGTACCTTTAGAAACTTGGATGAGAAATCTGGGCATTGTGCATTTTTGCATTTTGCAAGCTTGCCGGTACCGTAGTTACTGGACCGGCAAACTTGTAATGAGGCACATTGACTCTCTAGCTCCAGCCTTGGCAGACCTCTGCAAACTCTTCTTCACCACTGGACTTTTCCTCACAAGCATTCTCTTGTACAACCTCTGCTCAAAAAATGCTCTGCCGACCCGTCTGTTCTGGCAAACTATCACCCGATCTCTAGCACTCCTTTCCTGGGCAAACTCCTGGAGAAGTTGACTATCTCTCAGCTTACCCTCCAGACTGAATCTGTTGGTTGTCTCCATGCCCATCAGTCTGGCTTTAGTGCATCCAGAGGCACAGAAACTACTCTTCTGAACACCTATGAAGAACTGCTCTCAAACCTTGACTCTAACTCTCCCTCTGTCCTCATTCTTCTTGACGTCTCCTCTGCTTTCGATACAGTAAACCTTAACATCCTGATCTGCCGTCTCAGTGATACCCAGGGTATCACAGATCAGGCCCTGGTGTGGCTGGCCTCCTTGCTCTCGGACCGTCCTTCCCAGGTGGAACTTGGGTCCTTTCTCTCCGCTATCACTCTCTCTACTTGTGGTGTTCCCCAAGGATCTAATCCATCAACCTTGTTTTTCAATGTCTACATGGACCCTTTGTCCCACAAGATCTCTGCTTTCACCCCCAAATTTCAGTTTTATGCGAATGACACACAGCTCTTTTTCAGGCTACCCTTGACTTCCACCTCCTCCTCGCTCATTCCTGACTATCTGTCCGCAATTCAGTCCTGGTGTGCTGCTAATGATCTCTGCCGTAATGACAGTAAGACAGAGATCGTCCTCATTTGGACCCCTGCTCCCGCTTTCCCACTTTCACTCTGGCCGGCCTATCTTGGTCCTATACCCTCACCCACCAGTGAGGCAAATAATCTGGGCCGCAGATGTGATGAATTCTGCCATTATAATGTATCTTTGATTTAAAGCAAGCGAATGAAGTTTGATTTATTACAAATTTCTCTTTGAAACAAGGAATCAATTCAAGAATTTTTTCTACGATTATTTTTTAAATACGCCACTGAGTAGTGGAATAAGGGTGTGCAGCCCGCACCGTTGGCCACACGGCCAAGGTCTTTTTTCTTTCTGGTTCTTTCAGGTGCAGTGTCACGGAAGCACCTTCTATAGTGGGTTTGCACCCCAAACTTATAATATTGAATTAACATTAATTACAATTGATTGTAAAAACAAGGAGTGCCCGACTCACCAACACCAATTGCAAATAATCTGGGGGTCATCTTCAACTCTACTCTCTCCTTCTCTTCTCACATCTCAGACATCTCCAAAAAGTCCCACCATCAGCTGCACCTCCTCAGACGCATTCTACCTTTTCTCACCTTCCCCCAGAGGCTCACTATCTCCAGAGCCCTGGTTCTCCCCAGACTGGACTACTGCAACAGTCTCTTTCTCAATCCTCCTACCTCTACTCTCGGACGTCTTCAACTTATCCAGAACAGAACCACAAAATGTATCCTTGGCCTCAAGCCCAGGAACTGCATCTCTCCGGCGCTGAAATCTCTCCACTGGCTCCCCGTGGCTGCAAGAATCAAGTTCAAGTCCCTCTGCATAGTCCACAAGGCTTTCTGGGGCCGGGGCCCGCAGTATCTACAACGCACTCTTCCTAAATACTCTCCTTCTAGAGCCCTTCGCTCTGCCTGCTCCAACTCTCTGCAGGTGAGATGTTTTTTCCAAACAGAGATTTTGGGTTAGATCCTTATCCTCTGCAGGTGCCTCCATCTGGAACAGCCTACCTGCCTCTCTCCGTCTTGAGCCGGACCTCCTTAAGTTCCGGAAACTCCTCTAGACCTTCCTCTTCTTTTCCTCTTTCTCTCTGCAACTACCCTGCTAACCTCCTTTCTCTTCTCACCAGCTTCCCTCCTTCTTTCTCTTCCCCAACTTGATCAGTTCGCTGACTGGTCGCCTGGTGCACCTCCAGAGCTTCACAGGTCCCAGGCACGCACTCCAGTCCTGCACTTTTCTCCGGGCCTCTGCACTCTGCTTGGCACTACTGCACTCAGAATATGATCCATGAGACGGGCAACCACTCTGCACTTAACCCAGGCCCTTGCTGGACTGGGCGCACTTGTCCCCCTCCCCCGCCCTTGCACTTTCTAGCTGTGCACTTGCACGACCTTAAACATACTAGGCCTAGCAAGTTTGTCTGTCCTGCCCTCCCTCTGTCTGCCCTCCATAGCTTGGTTGTGCCTGAAATACTCAAGCATAGGCGCATTAGTGATGATCAACCACCAATAAATCTGAAATGTCGTTAGGTCTAGTACGGTAGTTTACTGTTCTGTATGAACTTTTCCCTCTCCCCCACCCCTTTCTCTCCCCACTCTTTGCCATGCACTTGCACTATCTGACAAGTCGTTAGGAATAGTACGGAGTTTTTTGATTGTATGCTCTTCTCCCCCCATCCCGCTCTCTCATTCCTTGTTGTCATGCACTTGCACTAGTAGAAATGTGCATGCTAATTATTTTTGTTAAGATCATTGGAAATCTTTAAGTGCTAAGAATGACGACTCTATTCCCTTGTTGCCTTCCCGCCTTGAAGCGCTTTGAAGCACTTCCCATCTGTATAAGCGCTCTACAAATAAACAATTGCAATTCCCCTGGAGTAAAAGATTTGGGGCGGGGGTGCAGTGTGGAGCCTGATCTTCAGGGGATTCCCTCTAGTGGTGGCTCCTCTTCTTCGCTGAGGAATAAGTATGATGCCTGAAGAACTGTCTGGAGACTGAGATCCCTCTGGGTGCTTGTTTTTCTTCTTGCCAACCAGTGGCCATTTTCGGTACAGCAATCTGCACCAAGCAACTGCAAACAAGTTTGTTTGTTACCCTTCTCCTTGGGCAGGAAAGTCAACAGCTTTGTGTCCCATTCCCGAAGTTCCTTGGGGAGCATCGACTGACAACACGCTATCCTGTGTGTCGTGTCCCTCACAGAGGCGCTACAGACAAATCCGGTGAGGATCCGAGAAGGACATTTGATGCACGCAGTCAACATAGGGTTTAAACCCTGAAAACTTTGGGCCTCATCACAAGTTATTTGTATATCTTTTGAGGAACTTGTTTAGGTGGGGTTATCCTGTTTCTGGACCTCAGCGCCCTAGGTTATGTTTTTGGTTTGACTTTTCAGGGTCGCATGGGAAAGTAACAACAGAGTACTGGGTTCCTCAACTCCGTTTTGAAAAATGAAACTTTTTGGGTTGTTACATTGACTTATTCCCAAGCGCCCACATGTTACCAAAAAGAATGACAAATGACTCCCTTTTCAGTGTTCAGAAACTCCACATCTTGTGGTTTATTTTAGAATATGCTGGTGCCCTATGTCATTACACGTCTTTAGATTACTTGCTCCTCTTTTTCAAATCAGGGCTAATTATACTGTTTGCCACTAGTATTCTTATTGTCTTTTGAATGATTTAATGGGTTAAATCCCAGATCCATCTTAGATGATTCGTAAGTGAGACACCTTCAGGTAGATGATTCTTCCTGTAGTAAAATACTAAAATACAAGGACAATTTAGTACGGGACGAATCATCTAAGATGGATCTGGGAAGTTGAAAAACTTCAAAGAAGCAATGTTCCTAAACCGAGCAGAGTGTGAGGAAGAAAGGAAATGAGGTCACATTATGCGGCACCTCTATATATACAGGCCTCTGCGTCATGTCCGGCGCAGGGCGGATAGAGGCGGAGCCGATGTGGAAACATGATGCGCCCCCTGCCAACAGAAAAGCTTCGAAGAGCAGTTGCGCTGACCAATAGATATCAAAGATGAAGAATCTGTGGGAACAAGTAATCCATTAGAAACATGTTATACCATGTTAAACTCAATCATCTGGTTCAATACTTCATGCTGTATTTTTAAAATAAAAATCCCACAACTGCTTCACCTGTCCCTGTTCAGCCCCACCTCCCCCCACGACTGCAGGATTCCCAACTGTCCCACACCATAATATAATTGACAACCTTCTCCACGACAGCCCAAATGGCAATATGCTTAATGCAGAAAATGTCCTGGGAAACAGCGAGAGGCATACCAGACACTGCATTCCAGTGACCACATACAGGGATAAATGCAAGTAATCTATTGTCTATATAATCCCGCACAATCTGAATTTAAACATGATAGGGTTTATTAAACTATTATACACCTCCCCTGTTGCGCGGGTTCGAGTTAACTCACTAACATCCGAGATTTTCACGCTATTCAGAGGCACCCGCCAGGGCTGCCCCTTCTCCCCAATTCTCTTCGCACTAGTGATAGAACCAATGGCGGACTATGTCCGCTCAAGACACTCACATAAGGGAATAAGATTGATAGAGGAGCCTGAAATTATATCCCTATACGCAGACGATGTCCTACTCTATATCAGAGATCCCACAACTCACCTCAATCCCATATTGAGAGATGTCACTCGCATTGGCACCCATTCCGGTTTTACGATTAACTATTCCAAGTCAGAGATCTTCCCGCTCACTCAGTCCACCATACAGCCCGTCTCTGAATATCCCCTGCGCTGGGCCCCTGAGGGCATCAAATACCTGGGTGTACATGTTTCCCTTACTAAACCCACCCTACTCACTGAGAATTACGCTGCGGTAGCGCTGATAGTTGAGGCCAAGATCTCTCAATGGCGCACTCTTCCGTTATCCGTTGCGGGTCGGCTGTCACTGATTAAAATGATTCTGCTCCCCAAGCTTCTCTACACCTTTAGTAACATACCCGTTTGGCCTGGGAGGGCATACTTCACCAAGTTGCACACACTCTGCGCACAATTCCTCTGGCACTCAGGTGCGGTCCGCAAGAAGTGGACTGATATGGCACTCTCATACAGACGGGGGGGTATCGCTGCTCCTGACTTTGCTACATACTGGATTGCAGCCCAAGCCCAATACGCCACTCACTGGTACCCTGGCGCCCCAGTGCGCCCTCATGTTAAGCTGGAACGGTTAGCAACCACTGGCATTAATTTAATGTCCCTAGTGCTACAGCAACACTACGCCCCGGACTCCCCAGTTGATCCTGTTTCAGCCACCATGTTTGCCTGGACACGCATACTAGGCCCATCTGATGGGATCTCCCCGTACTACAAGTGGCTGCCCGCATGGGCCTGTCCCGGGTTAGAGCCCACGCTTGACGCGGCCTTGGCCCGCCACTGGGAGGCTCTGGGGTATAGAGCACTGTCAGATTCTATCCAGAGGGTAAATTCATAGATCCCCAGACTTGGAGGCCGGGTCACACTAGATCCCCCTTAGAAACGCTTCAGTACTACAGGCTCCGCGCTGCGTTCCGCTCTAGGTGGCCCTCTTTCCCTGATGAGCCCCCTGATAACCCGGCGATAGCTTACATTGCTAACTCGGGCGGTGCACGAGGCGTCATCTCATCACTATATCACATCCTGCAAGACGCTCCCTCTATTCCGGTCCTCGGAGCGCGCAACAAATGGGCAGATGAACTGGGCCTAGAAATAACTGATGAGCTATGGGAGAGCATGTGTCTCCACACCCAAAAAGTTTCTCTCAACTTCCGCTTTCGGGCCATGCAATATAAGCTCCTTAATAGGCTGTATTATACACCGCACAGGACTTCCGGGTTTGCTCGCTTGGAGGTGCGCCTCTGCCCACGGTGTGGGGCCGCGGACGCTGATCATCTACATATGTTCTGGACCTGTCAGAACTTGTTCAATTTTTGGGATGGGGTCCTAAAGACACTTAGTGCAGTAATTGAGACCACTATTGATCCCGATCCTCTGGCAGTCCTATTTGGGGTTTGGAGCACTGAGGAAACTAAACGCCTGCAAAAGTTTTTAAATATAAGTTGTATGATTGCCAAGAAGTGTATACTGCAGACTTGGAGGTGCCCCTCTCCCCCGACCCCGCAGAGATGGTTGGGCCTGCTTACTTGGTCACGGAACTGCGAGGAGGACTACTTGACTATGCTACCGGCCCAGTCCCCTCCCAAGAACATTTGGAATGAATTCAACACATATCTCAATATTCAGTCCGAGGCTGGATCGGAGACCTGCCTCTCCCCGGCTACCACTCCTGCTTCATGATCTCCTCAGCCCTCCTCTCCCATTCGCAAAACATTGTAGTGACTGCTGTAATGTTGATGAGGTGTCCTGTGAGCACCTCCATGTTGTATATGATTCATTTGCTTGTTGCCTTGACGTTTGTACCTTGTGAACCTCTGCCGATAAAAATAAAAGTTTAAAAAAAAAAAAATGCTCTGCCGACCCGTCTGTTCTGGCAAACTATCACCCAATCTCTAGCACTCCTTTCCTGGGCAAACTCCTGGAGAAGTTGACTATCTCTCAGTTTACCCTCCAGACTGAATCTGTTGGTTGTCTCCATGCCCATCAGTCTGGCTTTAGTGCATCCAGAGGCACAGAAACTACTCTTCTGAACACCTATGAAGAACTGCTCTCAAACCTTGACTCTAACTCTCCCTCTGTCCTCATTCTTCTTGACGTCTCCTCTGCTTTCAATACAGTAAACCTTAACATCCTGATCTGCCGTCTCAGTGATACCCAGGGTATCACAGATCAGGCCCTGGTGTGGCTAGCCTCCTTGCTCTCGGACCGTCCTTCCCAGGTGGAACTTGGGTCCTTTCTCTCCGCTATCACTCTCTCTACTTGTGGTGTTCCCCAAGGATCTAATCCATCAACCTTGTTTTTCAATGTCTACATGGACCCTTTGTCCCACAAGATCTCTGCTTTCACCGCCAACTTTCAGTGTTATGCGAATGACACACAGCTCTTTTTCAGGCTACCCTTGACATCCACCTCCTCCTCGCTCATTCCTGACTATCTGTCCGCAATTCAGTCCTGGTGTGCTGCTAATGATCTCTGCCGTAATGACAGTAAGACAGAGATCGTCCTCATTTGGACCCCTGCTCCCGCTTTCCCACTTTCACTCTGGCCGGCCTATCTTGGTCCTATACCCTCACCCACCAGTGAGGCAAATAATCTGGGCCGCAGATGTGATGAATTCTGCCATTATAATGTATCTTTGATTTAAAGCAAGCGAATGAAGTTTGATTTATTACAAATTTCTCTTTGAAACAAGCAATCAATTCAAGAACTTTTTCTACGATTATTTTTTAACTACGCCACTGAGTAGTGGAATAAGGGTGTGCAGCCCGCACCGCTGGCCACACGGCCAAGGTCTTTTTTCTTTCTGGTTCTTTCAGGTGCAGTGTCACGGAAGCAAGTTCTATAGTGGGTTTGCACCCCAAACTTATAATATTGAATTAACATTAATTACAATTGATTGTAAAAACAAGGAGTGCCCGACTCACCAACACCAATTGCAAATAATCTGGGGGTCATCTTCAACTCTACTCTCTCCTTCTCTTCTCACATCTCAGACATCTCCAAAAAGTCCCACCATCAGCTGCACCTCCTCAGACGCATTCTACCTTTTCTCACCTTCCCCCAGAGGCTCACTGTCTGCAGAGCCCTGGTTCTCCCCAGACTGGACTACTGCAACAGTCTCTTTCTCAATCCTCCTACCTCTACTCTCGGACGTCTTCAACTTATCCAGAACAGAACCACAAAATGTATCCTTGGCCTCAAGCCCAGGGACTGCATCTCTCCGGCGCTGAAATCTCTCCACTGGCTCCCCGTGGCTGCAAGAATCAAGTTCAAGTCCCTCTGCATAGTCCACAAGGCTTTCTGGGGCCGGGGCCCGCAGTATCTACAACGCACTCTTCCTAAATACTCTCCTTCTAGAGCCCTTCGCTCTGCCTGCTCCAACTCTCTGCAGGTGAGATGTTTTTTCCAAACAGAGATTTTGGGTTAGATCCTTATCCTCTGCAGGTGCCTCCATCTGGAACAGCCTACCTGCCTCTCTCCGTCTTGAGCCGGACCTCCTTAAGTTCTGGAAACTCCTCTAGACCTTCCTCTTCTTTTCCTCTTTCTCTCTCCCACTACCCTGCTAACCTCCTTTCTCTTCTCACCAGCTTCCCTCCTTCTTTCTCTTCCCCAACTTGATCAGTTCGCTGACTGGTCGCCTGGTGCACCTCCAGAGCTTCACAGGTCCCAGGCACGCACTCCAGTCCTGCACTTGTCTCCGGGCCTCTGCACTCTGCTTGGCACTACTGCACTCAGAATATGATCCATGAGACGGGCAACCACTCTGCACTTAACCCAGGCCCTTGCTGGACTGGGCGCACTTGTCCCCCTCCCCCGCCCTTGCACTTTCTAGCTGTGCACTTGCACGACCTTAAACATACTAGGCCTAGCAAGTTTGTCTGTCCTGCCCTCCATAGCTTGGTTGTGCCTGAAATACTCAGGCATAGGCGCATTAGTGATGATCAACCACCAATCAATCTGAAATGTCGTTAGGTCTAGTACGGTAGTTTACTGTTCTGTATGAACTTTTCCCTCTCCCCCACCCCTTTCTCTCCCCACTCTTTGCCATGCACTTGCACTATCTGACAAGTCGTTAGGAATAGTACGGTAGTTTTTTGATTGTATGCTCTTCTCCCCCCATCCCGCTCTCTCATTCCTTGTTGTCATGCACTTGCACTAGTAGAAATGTGCATGCTAGTTATTTTTGTAAAGATCATTGGAAATCTTTAAGTGCTAAGAATGACGACTCTATTCCCTTGTTGCCTTCCCGCCTTGAAGCGCTTTGAAGCACTTCCCATCTGTATAAGCGCTCTACAAATAAACAATTGCAATTCCCCTGGAGTAAAAGATTTGGGGCGGGGGTGCAGTGTGGAGCCTGATCTTCAGGGGATTCCCTCTAGTGGTGGCTCCTCTTCTTCGCTGAGGAATAAGTAAGATGCCTGAAGAACTGTCTGGAGACTGAGATCCCTCTGGGTGCTTGTTTTTCTTCTTGCCAACCAGTGGCCATTTTCGGTACAGCAATCTGCACCAAGCAACTGCAAACAAGTTTGTTTGTTACCCTTCTCCTTGGGCAGGAAAGTCAACAGCTTTGTGTCCCATTCCCGAAGTTCCTTGGGGAGCATCGACTGACAACACGCTATCCTGTGTGTCGTGTCCCTCACAGAGGCGCTACAGACAAATCCGGTGAGGATCCGAGAAGGACATTTGATGCACGCAGTCAACATAGGGTTTAAACCCTGAAAACTTTGGGCCTCATCACAAGTTATTTGTATATCTTTTGAGGAACTTGTTTAGGTGGGGTTATCCTGTTTCTGGACCTCAGCGCCCTAGGTTATGTTTTTGGTTTGACTTTTCAGGGTCGCATGGGAAAGTAACAACAGAGTACTGGGTTCCTCAACTCCGTTTTGAAAAATGAAACTTTTTGGGTTGTTACATTGACTTATTCCCAAGCGCCCACATGTTACCAAAAAGAATGACAAATGACTCCCTTTTCAGTGTTCAGAAACTCCACATCTTGTGGTTTATTTTAGAATATGCTGGTGCCCTATGTCATTACACGTCTTTAGATGACTTGCTCCTCTTTTTCAAATCAGGGCTAATTATACTGTTTGCCACTAGTATTCTTATTGTCTTTTGAATGATTTAATGGGTTAAATCCCAGATCCATCTTAGATGATTCGTAAGTGAGACACCTTCAGGTAGATGATTCTTCCTGTAGTAAAATACTAAAATACAAGGACAATTTAGTACGGGACGAATCATCTAAAATGGATCTGGGAAGTTGAAAAACTTCAAAGAAGCAATGTTCCTAAACCGAGCAGAGTGTGAGGAAGAAAGGAAATGAGGTCACATTATGCGGCACCTCTATATATACAGGCCTCTGCGTCATGTCCGGCGCAGGGCGGATAGAGGCGGAGCCGATGTGGAAACATGATGCGCCCCCTGCCAACAGAAAAGCTTCGAAGAGCAGGTGCGCTGACCAATAGATATCAAAGATGAAGAATCTGTGGGAACAAGTAATCCATTAGAAACATGTTATACCATGTTAAACTCAATCATCTGGTTCAATACTTCATGCTGTATTTTTAAAATAAAAATCCCACAACTGCTTCACCTGTCCCTGTTCAGCCCCACCTCCCCCCACGACTGCAGGATTCCCAACTGTCCCACACCATAATATAATTGACAACCTTCTCCACGACAGCCCAAATGGCAATATGCTTAATGCAGTAAATGTCCTGGGAAACAGCGAGAGGCATACCAGACACTGCATTCCAGTGACCACATACAGGGATAAATGCAAGTAATCTATTGTCTATATAATCCCGCACAATCTGAATTTAATTAACTGTAAATCTAACAAGCACTCAACAGGCAGTCAGAATATGATACAGAGACTAACATCATTAGGTTATTGGCCACATTCTGTATATTTCACATTTTGTTTGATTTCTGTTTTTTGGTGAAGATGTTTCCCAAAGTCCATTGTTGTAGCAGGATTTGAGAAAAAACTAGTTTTCTTCTCTCAATAATGCCAGGGAAAGCATTGTATCATCACCGCCTTTTTTAAACAACAATGCTTTGACATCCGTAGATCCCTTCAGTGCTCATGCACTGCTGAGCTAATGCCTATATGGTATATTGAGATCTTTGACTCGTCTAGAGCAGCTCCTAACACGTTTGTGTTGTTGAGAAGTCAAGCTATAATCGGCCTACTGAGGGTCGAAGAGGGGTGTTCAAGCTTAGAGATTGATGAGCCCTTTCAAATAGGAAGTGTGGTGACATGGGGCGGTTGCCCAGGATGGACAGTAGAAAATTCTTGATTAAAGTTTCCATTTTATTTATGGCTGTTGACTCCGGCAGGGCCAGGACTCACATTGCTATATCTCGAGCGCCCTCCCAGATCCTCACTCTTTTGGGAAATTTTTTAAAGATTTATCTTGATTTCAGATACATCCAACCTGGAGTTCTAACACTGTGCCTTCCGCAGTGCTCATTCATTCCTCAGCATCTTTTACTGCTGCAGAGCACAGATAGAGACCTCCACACTCCAGAAAATCAAAGTGTTTATCCTCCTGGATGACTTCCTCACAGTGTTTCAAGCACTCATCATCTCATACATCGACAGGGAAACAGCCTTCTTAATGCCAACCTCATGACAGCACCGACCGCACCTTAGCCCACCTCATTACAGGTGCCTACAAATGTATCCGTATCTCTCAAACACTGCACAACTTCTCTGGCCCCCCCCTTCCCTGACAGTATCATATTCAAAACTGCATGTCTCACTTAAAAAGCTGTCTTGAATGAAACACCAACATACATGGCAGCTAAACGCCACACCTCTGAAGGCTCTTGCACCTCATGTATCAAAACTATCAGAAGGTTGGTGTCTAAGCTAGCCCATAAATAGAAGACTCTCAAGCTGTCTTTTTCCTACCACGCCCCACCATCTGGAACTTAATCCCAGCAGATGCTCGAAATGCCACCACCATCACCCTTCAGCTCCATAAAAAACACTGAATGTATAAAAATGCCTCTTTCCATCCAGCCAACCTCCCTCAGAGAAATATTTTTATCAACCTTTTGTAAATGTGAGTTTTTTTTAGTAGTTCTAGCGAACATTTTTAAAATAGGAGGGAATCTTCTCACATCCTACCTACCCTTTTGTTCAAATCGATGTGTGATCTGTTTATACGGCCAGCATGGAGTGTTACGATCATAGAGGCTGCATAGAGGAAGCATAGCCCAGGGGCAACGCTTTTGTCTTGGAAGCAAGGCAAAGCAGTGCCACACAGGTTCAAATCCCGATCCCATGCTTCGAAATCACAACGCTGGTATTAAGCACGTTATAAATGAACAATTAAATCAAATAAACAGTAAGGCGCTACTGTATAAAATGCGAAGCCTAATGCTTGCACCCTCCTGTTGTAAAGCGCTCCCCTGTTCACATTTATTATAAGTTACTCACCGTTGTAACTAACGTATTCCTAGTCCATAGTCCCCTTTCCCACATACTGTATGGACGTCCCTTGCTAGGGACGGGAAAGGGAACCTTTTTCAACCGAAAAATTGTCTTCCCCTTTAAATTTAGATGCGTGCAGGGGCACGGCCCTGGGAACATGCGATCCCCTAACTCCCTCCACCGGCACAACTCCTAGGTCCCCTTTTTACACGTCGACAATACTATGATTGCCTAATGACACTGAGATGTTACAGGGGAGGATGGTGGGATGTATGGAGGAAATGGGACTATGGACTAGGAGTACGTTAGTCACTACAGTGCCCCCTTTCCTCCATACTGTGTGGGCGATTACAACTGAATGCAGACCTGGGGAGGAGAGTTGCCCCTCTAAGAAAACAAGTTCTTCAACAACGCCTGGCCAAAGGCTCCTTCAGACCTGGCGCTGGCATCCAAGCAGTAGAGTTTTCAAAAGGCCGATGGGGGCGCCCAAGTAGCCGCCTTGCTGATTGTCTGCCATAGGCAGTGGCCTTGGCTCTGATGGCATGGGCACGCATGTTCACTGGCAAAGCCATGTGCTGTCCCTCATATGCCTCCTTGATGGCCATCACAATCCACATAGCTATAGAAGCCTTGGAGGCTTGACAGCCTGGTTTTGACCCTCCAAAAGTGATAAACAAGGCTTCCGAATTACAGAAGCTCTTTGTCCTGTCCAGGTAAACTCTTAGAGCACGCCCGACATCCAGACAGTGCAATATCTTCTCAGCCTCATCCTTTGGATCCGCAAAGAAAGTTGGGAGTACTATTTCCCCGTCAATGTGAAATGAGGAAACGACCTTAGGGAGAAAAGCAGGATGCGTCCTCAGCACCACCATGTCCCTGTGAAATCTGGTATATGGCTCTGAAGCCACCAGGGGCTGAATTTTGCTGATCCAGCGTGCTGAAGTAAGGCCAGTAAGGCCGTTTTTATGGTAACCAGCACGATGTCTGCTGATGCCATGGGTTCGAATGGCTTGTGTGCCAAGGCGCTCAGCACCACGTTAAGGTCCCAGACCGGGCGTGGACATTTGACAGGAGCATACCATATGGTCAGACCCTCCAAGTGCCTTTTAACCACCGGATTGGAGGAGGAGAAGATGTCGCCTCTGGAATTATTTTAGGCTCCTATTGCCGCCAGATAAGTACGGCAGGTGTCTACCTGCACACCTGAGTGGGCCAGATGCGCTGAGAAGGATAACACATCGTCTAGTGAGCATGCCAATGGATTCATCTAGTTTTTCCTAGCCCAGTGACAGAACCTTGTCCACTTGCTCTTGTATTGGCTCCTGGTGGAGTCGCTTCTTGCCCCCTCTATGATGGCCAGGTTGTCCTGCGACAAGTGCAGATGCTTCAGGGCGACCTGCTCAGGAACCAAGCTGCCAGGGTTAACTTCTGTGGAGCGGGGTGAACCAATGTGCCCACCTGAGAGTAAGTGGGCTGGACCCACCGGGAGGTGTACTGGAGGCTGATCCGCCAGCCAGAGGAGTACCGAGAACCAAAGACTTGCCCGGCCACCATGGCGCTATCAAGAATCAGCAGAGTCAGAGGGAAAGCGTAAGCATCCATGCCGTTTCACAGGATCGGTAACGCATCCCCCAGAGATCCCCTGCCTTTCCTCAGCCACAAAGCAAACTGGTGGCAACTCCTGTGGCCCCATCTGTCTAAGATCCCCCTCAGGACCTCCCAGTTTAACTGCCACTAGTAGTTGTTGATTCCCAGCCTGCGGAGCCTCTCCGCCTCCAAGTTGGATTCCCCCGGAAGATGGACTGCTGATAAGTACATGTTGTTCGACAACACCCACTGTGAGAAACCTGAAGGTGTCTCACTTACTGGTCCCCCAGGATCTGTCATCCAGTTGGCTAGGACACAGCGATAGCTATTGGATCCAGTTCTTGGGTTGGACCAATGGGGGAGGATCACCTGGATGAGGGGTCTTCGCGGAGTGGAAGTAGGACACCGAAGGTTGAGATGCGGTACCCTCCTCCTTATAACACCTTTTCTCCATCCGACCCTGTAGGACATTTAGAAGCTCTACCACCCACGCCCCCTTTCCTACACGAACACTTTCTTACACCGTGACAAACAACGGACTATTGCCACAGCCGTTTACCTGACATGTCCAAACACAAGCGTCAGGTGGAGTCAGGCAATTGCTAATAACCACTCACCCCTAACGGCCCTTTACCTTCCCCACAGGGATAATAGGCAGAACACGAGAGCACACTACGAGCAAGGCCGAACGCAAGAGGAAACAGCTATTCCGGAGCAGCAGTTCAAGCAGAGAAGAAAGGCAGCAAGACCTGAAAGGACGACGAGGAATGAATTGCCCTTGCCTTTTTCAACTCAGAGCGGCAAAGCCTCTGAAAAGAGAATCACAAGACCAGAAAGTACAGCTGGCGTGTGGTGTGACAGGTGTCAATGGTGCACGGGGGCCTCCCACGTTAATAACACAGGCGGGGAGGAACACTGGCTACCGCGGTACTGTATTTGACTCCAGAAGCAAAACAAGCCAACGGGTTCAGCACAGCCGGTGAGTCGGAGAAAACTGATAGCAAACCAAACTGTGTTGAGCCCAAGGTTGCAATCAGCAACATTAAATGAACGCAAGGAACTTGTGAAGAAAGAACTTGTGTGTGTTTGAACTTTTGGGAAAGCCCAGAGCAGGGCCAGCTGCAGAGTGGTTAAGCACCGCAGGAGGGTTCATTCAAAGGACTCTGGCTGGCCCCCTTTTTGTGTGTTGAATCTACAAGTACCAGAAGACACTAGGAGAGGGCGGCTTGTGGTGTCCGGATGGTCCTACAAGGGTCACGTCAAATCCCTTGTACAATCAAAAGTCTCTGACCCATTGCGAAGAGAAAGCTTGGGGAAGGGAACCCCCGCTTTCTGAAGAGAATGTTCTGTGAACTGCGGCAGGTGTGAACCTGACAGAGGGATGCCGAGAGAAGCTAGGGAAAGGGAACCCTGCTTTCTGATAACATTGTGAATATTGTGAAATAAGGCAGGTGTGAACACAACAGAAGGATGCCAAAAGAAAGCTAGGTAAAGGGAGCCCACGCTTTCTGATGAGATTAAGCAAAGCATGAACTGTGTTAGAAACTCATGAACTGTGTTAAAGATGGATAAGAGAAGTAAATCCTGCATCGTGAAAAAAGCAAAGTGAACTGTAAAATTGAAAAATGTGAACCCAGTTGAAGGATGCCTCCGAATCGGGGTGAAGCATGATACACCCGACAACATTGTGTTGATAATTGTGTTGATATTAAGAGTGAAAGGCTGTAGTGAACCGGACGGAGGGAGGCCCACGTTGCTAGAAGGATCTGAGCGCGGTGGAGGGAGATCCAAGAGGCTAAAAGCAATCGCCCAACGTGCAAGAACTTTTATTTGTTTGTTGTTTTGATCCAGCAGGCCTTCTAAGCCAAGAGACTTTACAGAAAAAGACTTGGCCCCTCAAGGTCCTGGTATCGTTGAATGAAATTGTGAACCTCGTGCAGGAGAGGCCCAGGAGTGTGCTGTGCTCAGAAGTCCCGCCTTGTCCTGAGCTTAAAATCCTCGGAAAGGAGACTCCAGCCATACCATCCTGACTTATCATTTTGTGAACACTTCTTTCTTTTCTGGTGAACATTATCCCACACTCTTTTGTAACTTAGTGGTAACGATTGGCAATAGGTTATTTAGTATAGGCCCTTTTTATTTGACAAGACGCAACTGGGACTGCGTTATTATTATTTGATGGTTGTAGCTTGCTCCCATCTTAGCTTTAGGTTTAGATTAGGCATTTTTCTCACCCATTCATACAGTTTAATAAACACCCTTGAACTGCGATCACTTGTGTCTGTCTTTACTATTGCCACCATGAGTTCTTTAGGCCATTCACAAATGCCGATGGACAGCCTGAAGAGCGGAGGGGAAATGGTAACCCCCTGCTTGTTGATGGAATACATGCAAGTGGAACTGTCTGTCTGGATGCAGACCGACTTGCTTCTGACAATGGGGAGAAACGCTTTGAGAGCCAGCCAGATGGCCATCATTTATAGCCAGTTGATGTGTTCCAGCTGTTCCTGCCTGGACCATACTCCATGGACACTGTGGTTGTCCAGTGTAGCCCCCCATCCCTCTATGGATGAGTCTGTGGTAATGGTGATCTCGGGTAAAGGCTGCCTGAACGGCCTGCCTGCCTGCTAACAGGTCGGTCACTGTACTCCACCCGACCAGGTCCTGGTGGAGGTGCTGTGACATGCTGACTAGAGCTGCCTGTGTACCCATCTCCTGATTCCAGGAAGCTGAGAAATATTGCTGCAGCCTCCTCATTTTGAGTCTTGTGTGTGGCACAGCGAGGAGACAAGTCGCCATTATTCTGAGCAGGTGCTGGTACCACCATGCTGCAGTCACTGGTCTGCTGAGAAAATGCCAAGTGGCCTTCATGAGTGCCGTGATCTTGTCTGTCAAGGGGAAGATCCTCTCTGCCCTTTCATCCCAAATTAGCCACAAGAATGTTAAGGACTAAGTGGGGAGCAACTGTGACTTCTTGAGATTGATTGAGAACCCCAGATCATATAGCATGTGCACAAGTGCTGAATCTGTGTGACGTACTGCCTCGGGCGACGCCGCTCGGACAAGCCAGTCCTATGGATAAATGTGGTGGCCCTCCACCCTGAGCAGGGCTGCCACTGCATTTATTAACCTTGTAAAGATCCTCAGAGCCGAACTGAGGCCAAAAGGGAGGACCCTGTATTGAAAGTGAAATCCCATGATCCTGAACCTTTGGGAGGAACGAACGATGGTAAGCACAAATCGGGATGTGCAGGTAAGCATCCATCAGATCCAGGGAGCACATCCAGTCTCCCCCCCACAGTGTCTCCTCAATGAGTGTTGGAGTAACCATCTTGAACTTTTGAAGGGGTAGGGAAAGGTTCAGGGCAGAAAGGTCTAACACAACTCTCAGGCCAGCCTGGTTCTTTTTCTATATGGCGAATTTCCACGACTAGAAGCCCATGCCTCGCTGTGAAGCTGGAACCTCCTCCACCGACTAACTCGCCATGAGCGAGCAGATTTCCGCCAGAAGAGTTGCAGTCCCAATATGTGGGAGTGGAGGTGTGGAAAGAGGAAATGGCGAATTGGCTGAAGGAAGCCTGTGGATACTACAGAGGATCCATGGATCCATCAACCTTGCCCGCCAGGAGAGGATGTGAAAGGCAAGCCTGCCCCCAACGGAGACTTGTGGATCGGGATGGCACCATCACAGTTTTTCACCCTCTGAGGCTGGTGCATGGGAGGTGACTGGAAAAAACCTTTGTCAGAAGATTTGTTCTGCTTGCACCTTTGCTGGCTAGGCAACCTTTTAGGTTGTCTAGCACGTCTCTCCTGAAAGCCCCTTAAGCCACCGAAGGTACGATCTCTGTCAGAGCGTTGGTGAGCTTGGCTGTAGGCCTTGGGCGCAGATGTTGTCAACATTGACAAGGTCTTAGCTGTTTGAGAGCTATTTTTCTTCTTGTCAAGTTCCTCGTCCGTGGTCAAGTGAAACAAGTCGCCCCCCTGAAATGGCAGGTTGAGAATGCGCTGTTGCACATCAGGGTTGTACTTGGTTGCCCTAAGCCAAGCCGTCCTCCTCATGTCGGTGGCGACACAGATAGCTCTGCCCACGGTGTCGATGAGAGGCACTGTGGACTCCATGATATTCTGGGCCACAATTTTCGCCTCTGCCAACCCTGCCCTGAAGCGCGCCTGACTATGCGTGTGGAGCTCTGGGAGGAGGTCCGCAATCTCCTGCCAAAGCTTTTGATTAACTGCAGCCAACAAAGCATCAGCGTTGGCCTGCCGCAGGTGGAGCATGGCATTAGAGTATTTCTTTTTGCCGTATGACTCCAAGAGCTTTCCTCCTTCCCTAGGAATGCTGATGTGGGGGCAGATGAAAAAGACTGTGGTTTGGAATAAAAGGAGGCTGCAGCTATAACAGAGGAAAGCGGGTGGGGGTAAACTGACAGCATGAGTGATTTCCCGTCCTCCTGCCTATAATTGGCATCCAGGCGCTTATTTGTAGGATGAGTGGGGTGCAGCTTCACCCAGCCCTTTTTGACCAAGGATTCTACATCCTTTTGTAGAGGGATGCCAGTTCTCGTGGCAGGGCCGATGGTCAGCACCTCGGCCAAGACCCTCGCCTCCTGTTGTTCAATCTGTGGCTGTGGGATCCCCAGGTAACCGGCCACACCCGCCAGCCTCTCATGGACAGCCTTAGCTGACGGGGGAGTATCTTGATCCTCGTCCGTGTCACCTGCTGTATTCTGCAGGTTGGGAGCTGCTGGAGGCGTGCTGGGTGCGGGCAGCTGTGGCGTGCTGACTGGTAGTGCCGGGGGCTGCTCAGGGGACTGCGCTGGGGGCAGTGCCACCATGACTGGTGTGAGCGCGGGAACAAGGGGCTGAACTAGAGCCGGGGTCTGGACCACGGTCGGAGCTTGAGGTGGTACAGGAGGGAGCATGACCTTGATGACCCCTGAGGATGGTGCCCATCTGAGGTGATTTCATGAGGGTAAGGAACTTTTCGAAGAGCCTATCCTCGCATGCAGGTGAAGTGCTTGCGGCATAGGAGCCTGGCCCTGTGTCTGCTAAGGTCTTGCTGGTCCTTGTCGCATCAAGGTGGGGGCTGTGTACCATCTCTGTGACAATGTGGTCGGGTATGACGTGAACCAAGTTCATGTCATATCCATTGTCCAGTGCCATCTAGCCATGCGTTCCCATGCCTGCTCACCAGAAGGAGGCGGCTCCGGGTGCGCCGCCATCTTGTCTGGCCTGGCGGCCATTTTGTCATGCTCCATACCAAGTGCCTGCTGCATGGTGCCTGAGGAGCTGGGCCCAGTCTCCGCCTGCACACTTAAAAGCAAAAGCTCTGACCTTCCCTGCACCTCAGGTAGAGATCTGGGAGGCAGAGTGCCCTCGGCCATGACGCTGGTAGTGCAACAGTTGCGTATAGGCGCCACCTCGGGTGCGAGCCCGGTGTTAGAGCAAAGCCCTCACGGAGGACCCCGGTACTAGAGCCTTGCAGCCCCTCAGCGGTGGGACGGGAAGGATCTTTTGACCCCTCTGCCTGTTGGCCGGTAGCTCTAGGAGCCTCGGTCCCTTTTCTGGTCTTAGGACCTCTAAGGCCCCTCCCACTTGGGCACTTCCCAGGGAAGGAGTCGCCCTTGTGGGGTGCAGAGGAGAACAGGGCACCTACTTTGGGCCTGTTCTTCCTCCTCACCTATGCCTTGATGTCCTCTGGAGGTGATCCTTTGAACAGTTCTCGCCACCTGGCCAAACGATTCTTCAGAGCGTGCAGGGTCAAGGTGTCGGAGGACGCAGTACAGCCGTCCCAGCTGTGGTTGGGGCCAAGGCACCAGAGGCAGAGTGTGTGGGAAAGGAACACTTGCAGGCCAGACAACTGCTGAAACCCGCCGTCGATGACATGCGCCGGGGAGGAGTGTGGCATCAGAGGACAGCGTATTATCTCTGACAATTGCTATGAGGAAAAAAAGAGAAAAGAAAGTCTTCCGGGGAAGAGGATGTGGAATTACAAGACCGGAGGCCTAACCCAGGCGTGCTGGTGAAAGCGGTCTGTTACTGTCAACGCGGAAAAGAGGACAGGGGCGTGGCACCGGAGGGCGGAGTCAGTGGAGTACATTCCCAGGGACGTGCCCCCACTCACATCTAAATTTAAAGGGGGAGACAATTGTTTCTGGTGAAAAAGGTTCTGTTTCCCGTCACTAGCGAGGGACGCCCCCATACAATATGGTGGAAAGGGGACGGGACGTAGGAGTATAAGCAATACAAATTATTTTTTAAATTGTGTTCACAAAGCCTATGTAGTTTTGGCTCATTATGTCTATACTCAGTTTAATGGCATCAAGAATGGCCAGCCATTGTGCATCCTCTGATGACGCCACCATAGGATCTTGACCTTCTGCAGGTTTTGGTGGTGCCTGCCCCATCGATCTTTTGGGTTGATGTGTGAATCCATCTATTTTCACATTTATCTTGTTATTCTGCATATATTCCACAGAGCTGCACAGGATAAACAGATGGTACACTATTACTCAAATACAGCAGCTGTGCCAACATTTGATCATGTGGTTTTCTCATTTTTAGTGTCACTGCAATATCGAATTGGAGCGTTTTGGGCCTGATTCTCCACCAGTGGATCTGACCGGTGCTCCAAGCCTGAATAGAAAGAGCTAGTCTCGAGTAGGATTTGTCATACTTAAGCTAAAAAAAAAATGCACATGCAGGGGATTTATTTTGGTCAGGGTATTCCGCCATTGAATGGAGCATCCTCATTTTAAGACCATCCTGTTGGTACACTCTAGTGCCTTCCTGACAATAAAACTTGGCAATAGTGCAAGCACGCCCAAGAAGCTGCCTAACCAAGCTCTACAACAGGGGTACTCCTCTGTTCACCAATTTAGCCACAAGGTCTCTGGTTGAATGAGCCCTACGAACCACAGACACTTCCTTGCTGGGCAGATCATAGCATTCAGAAATAGTGAGGACAATTCACCTGTTGTTAGGGAGAATTCTCTGTTAAGGCCAATTTCCCAAACCTAGTGAGTCCCTCAGCAGCTTTGCTGGAGTTTTGGGGTTTATTTTTTCTCCTGCTAAGAGTGAGACTCTTTTTCTCCCACTCTTAGGCATGATTTGAGAATGTCCTTTGACTATGTAATGTGTTTTATGAGCTATGGGGTATTTTATTCCATAGGGCTTCATGTGTTTTTGGTAAGTGTGTTGCACAGCACCCTCAGTGCAGTAACACAGGGGTGTCATAGTGACCCCCTAGCATAGACTCCATACCCTGGAACTGACTACTGTCTCCCAGGGCATGTAAAGTCACCATTGACTTTACTAGTCTTAAATTGTGAACAGAACCAGTACAAACCATCATATTGTGGAAGTACTGGTAGGGGTAATTAGATTGCCCCAGGGTCTGTTTTCCAAGAGGGCACTGTCCAGTCCCCCCTTGTCGAGTTTCTGGCTGGTGGCAGTGGTTACCATGCGAAATATTCCCCGGTTGGGTCTTTTTTCCAGGACTCGGTTTTAAAATGGCGTTTGTGTTCACCTCTGTAATTCCAACCCAAGTCGAGCCCTTTGTTCCACTTTTGGCGGGCTTCTGCACAGAAGCCTCCAAAAGTGGTGCCACTCTGTCTGGGTCTACAAGATGTGTGGGAGGGGGGAATAGGCACCCTGGACTGAGTTGCCTCGGCAACTCAAGTCGCACTCTTGTGTGATTGGCCCAGTGGTGAGCCGCCCGGCTCACCACTTAGCATGTTTGAGTGACAGCTAGGACTGGTGAATGGGGTTTTCTGCATAAAAGCAGGGCTTTGGGGACTGGAACTTCAGAAGTCGCCACAGGACCTAAAGAATCCGAAGAGGGAGAAGCTGAGCCGACCTGCAACGACGACACCAGCGGTGGCGCCCTGCTGAACCGAATCACCACTTCCCAACGACAGAGAAGATCTTCTTCAAGGAGAGTCTTCTTCCTTTGAGCTGGTGGGGATAACCAGTTCGCCCTCTTTTCGCCTTCCTGGATCGTCTCGTGGTCGACTCGCCTGTGCCAAGCACCCCGGTGGCCGGATAGCCACGCTTCACCACTACCGCAAATAAAAGGGTAGTACCTTTTAACCGGGAAACTCCGCGGCTGGTTTCTTCCCTGGCAGTGCAACGACCACCAGCTTTCCTCCACGTCGAGATCTTCTCTTCCCCTGGACGAAGCACTGACTTGCACCCGCTGCCAAGAACAACTACCCCCGCTGGAGCTTTCTCACCATTTCAGGTACTGTGTCCCGCCTGGTCTCCCTTGCAATGGACTGTTCAAGGTGTCCCGTAAATCCTTGACTCTCTATCCTGGGGTGACCTGGGACCTGTTAACTAACTTTTCTGAACTGATCTAACTCCTTTTTGGACTATCTGCAAAGACTTTTAAAGTGCACTTCAACTGTGTGATCTTGGGCACATTCGCCTTACTCTCTCCAAGAGTGGGCCTGGACTATGAACGTTTTGCTCTACAGTAGACCCTGCCTTTCTTGACTTGCTGTGGTTCTTTAAAAAGTGTTGTTTTTGTGTGTTTTCCTATTTCTGCCTTTTCCCTCCCTTTTTAAATAATTATTGGAGTGCCATCTTGGTTAAGCGCTCACCTCTGTGTTGATAATAAGTGGTGTTCTTTTCCTAAGACTTGTCGAATAATTTATCAGGGAGGTGTATATATTTCTAGTGACTGTGTTTGAACTTGCTTGACATATTAGTGCCAGTGTATTTTTACAAGTGTGTTTTTAAATAAATAATTATATACTTTTATACCAAAATAATTATATACTTTTATACCAGCCGGAGCCTGGGTGAGTCAGCATCGGACTGCACCCGTCCATGGAGCCGCCATCGGGACCTCTTGGGGCCTCATCTCAGCCCCTGGAGCCCTCTCCCCACCAGCCGGAGCCTGGGTGAGTCAGCATCGGTCTGCACCCGTCCGTGGAGCCGCCATCAGGACCTCTTGAGGCCTCGTCTCAGCCCCTGGAGCCCTCTCTTCACCAGCCGGGACCTGGGCAGGTCGGCATAGGTCTGGAGCGGAGTCCGGGTGGTTCCTCCTGAAGCCCCATCTCTCCACGCTGCCACCGGAGCCCCTTCTACAACTCACGGGGTCCGAGCGGGTCTACGGCTGCCTCTCCAGTCCACGCTGCTCCCGGAGCCCCTTCCTCAATACATTGGATCCGGGTGAGTCTACAGCTGCCTCCTCACTCCATCCTGCCCCCGGAGCCCCTCTGCAACACTCGGGGCCCGGGTGAATCCGCAGCCGGGTCTGGGTGAGTCTACAGCTGCCTCCTCACACCATCCTGCCCCCGGAGCCCCTCTGCAACACTCGGGGTCCGGGTGAATCCGCAGCCGCCTCTTCTCTCCACGCTGCCTCCAGAGCCCCCTCTGCAACACATGGGATTTGAGCGAATCTGCAGCCACCTCTGCAACACACGGGGTTCGAACCCCCTCTGCAACACACGGGGGCCCGGGCGAATCCACAGCCGCCTCTTCTCTCCATGCTGCCTCCGGAGCCCCTTATGCAACACACGGGGTCCGGGTGAATCTACAGCCGTCTCTTCACTCCACGCTGCCTCCGGAGCCCCTTCTGCTACACATGGGGTCCAGATGAGCCTGCAGCCAACCGTACAACCGGAATTGGACCTCTGGAGACCGCCATCTGCATCTCACCCTTCCCGTGCCCGGTCAGAAACGAGGTGACTCTGTGTGCCCCCGTGCCAGCTTCGAGGCGCTTCCATTAACCACCTCTCCGGCACCTGATCCCTCCCTTTCATCGCCATCTCACAACGCCCCGAATCCAACCATTTTCTTCTTGCCCTCTGCCACCCCTCCTCGCACAAGTGTGGTTCCAGCCTGCCTCATTCTCCTGCTCCACCTTTGCTCCCACAGTCCTCGGTTCACCCGGCACTGTGAGGTACTGTGAGGTTCTGTGAGGTAGAGGTACTGTCGGACTGAATGCTGCTTCCAGCTTAAGCCACCTTATCAATCAGTGAACCTGCAGTCCCTGTGGGTCAGATCAGCTTGGGATTCCTCCATACTACCCTGGTGCCACTTACAACGGTCCGGCCCGCCTGAAGGTTCGCTCAACAACGTGCTTGGTCTCCTCCAACCCCATCTGCGAGTACCTACTCCCTCTGACTCCAGCGGTTCCTGCAGGTCATCTCTCAACACTGGTCCCGCTACCACCTGGGAGCAGCCCAATATTTCCACCCCATTTTCCTGCCTCAAGCACCTAGACCCCTCCAACTGCAGTCTCTAGTGCCTGATCCCTCTGACGCTTTCAGCTCCTTCCGGGCTACCTCTCATCACTGGCCCCGAGCCCACCTTTAGCACCATCCTGTGCATGGACTACTCCAACTTCTATTCCAGGTAACCCCCTCCTGTCATTTTCCACTCCCCCCCTTCTCCTCCTACTCCTACAGTGCCCACCACCCCCCCTTCTGTAACTGTCACACTGGTCTCTACCTCACACATTCCTAATTCCTACAACTGCAGCTCTTCTCTACTTGTCCTTCTCCACGTCCATTGGTATGCAATCCTCCATAACCCCCTTCTGCCTCACTCTCCCCCCCTCTCTCCACCCTTACACCTTCCCCTTTACCTCCTTCTCTCCTCCTAGTCCAGATGCCCAATCCTCTTCACCATCATCACCCCTACCCCTCCAGTAACCCTCCTTCCTTCACTAACCTCCCTAACCTTCTCTACCCCCCCACTACCAACCACTCTGCCCTCTTGAACACTGCTCTCTGGAACGCCAGATCCATCTGTAATAAAACTGCAGCTACCATTGATTTATTCTTTCGCCTCAACCTTCATTTCCTCTGTCTTACTGAAACCTGGATTCCCCCTCACAACACCTCTGACCCCGCCTCCTTGACGACCTCTTCTTCCTCCTTCATTCACACCCCCGCCTCTCTGGCCATGGTGGAGGCGTTGGTCTCCTGTACCACCCCAAATATATCCCCTCCTCTTCCTCTCCAACTCTCCCCTCTTTCCCTTCCTTTGAATTCATGTACAAGTCTTTCTCCTCTCCTCCTGATCATTTATCGCCCCCCTGGCCCTCTCTCTTCCTTCTATGAAGACCTTGATCACCTCCTCTCACTCATCTCTCCCTCCCCCTCTCCTCTTAGTGTACTTGGTGACTTTAATATCCATCTTCCTCCTCCCCCTCAATCTTCCCCCCTCCTTTCCATCCTCGACTCCTACCTCCTCTCCCCCTTCCCTCTTCCCCCACTCACTCCTCTAGCTCCACTCTTGACCTCATCTTCAATTCCTCATATCCCTCCTCCCCGGTCTCTTCTCTTCCTGTTTATCTCTCAGACCACGCCTTACTCTCATTCTCCCTATCCCCTCTCTCACACTCCACTACTGCTAATCCCTCCCCTCCAATTTACTCGCGTCATGACCTTCGGGACTTTCGATGCTACCCTCTTTTCTGACACCTGTTCCGCTTCTCTTCCATCTCCCCATGATTTTGCTCTACTCTCTGCAGATGATGCTCTCTCTTCCCTATCCTCTTCCATCTCCACTGCCCTAGATCAACTCTACCCTCTTTCTCTCTTTCGTCCTACTCAGAAGCCTTCTCAACCCTGGCTTACCTCTCATCTCTCTTCTATTCTGCGCCTTCTCCGGCGGTTAGAGAGACTCTGGCTCAAATCTCCCCCGCCATCTAATCAAACCTCTTACTTTTCTTACCATGCACTTTACAACTCCTGTCTTGCAACAGCCAAATCCTCCTACTACTCTAACCTTCTCCAGTCTCAAGCCTCCCACCCTCGTCAGATTTTCCAAACTCTCTCCCGTCTTCTCTCTCGTCCTACTCCTGATCCCTCAACCAATTCCACACTCTCTCCTTCTGACTTTGCCAACTTCTTCTCCTCCAAAATCCTCACTCTCTGGCAAAAAATGAACTCCCTTTCTGACTCCCCCTCTCCTCCTCCCTCCTCTCCTCCCTCTTCTATTATGTCCATCTTCTCACCTGTTTCCCCTTCTGAAGTCTCCTCCCTTCTTTCCAAAGCCCACCCCACGTCCGCCCCCTCGGACCCTCTCCCCTCCGTTCTTATCCCCAAGATCTACCCTCTTCTAATCCCTTACCTTACCACCTTCTTCAACTCTTGCCTCTCCTCATCAATCTTTCCCTCTGCATTCAAACATGCAACGATTATTCCTATTCTAAAGAAGCCCTCTGCTGATCCACTGCTCACTGCTAACTACAGACATATTTCTCTTCTACCTTTCCTCTCTAAGCTTCTTTAGCGCCTTGCCTACTCTCAACTCTCACCCTTTGTTACTTCTTCCTCTCTCCTTCCTCCCTTCCAATCTGGCTTCCGTCCCAAACATTCCACTGAAACTGCTCTCACCTCTATCCTTAACTCACTCCTCTCTGCTCGACATGCTTAGCAATCCTCTATCCTTATTCTACTTGATCTCTCTGCAGCGTTTGACACTGTCGATCACCCACTCCTGCTTCATACTCTTTCCTCCTTCGGGTTTAACGGCCCTGTTCTAAAATGGCTATCCTCCTACCTCTCCTCCCGTTCCTTTGCTGTATCGTGGGGAGGCCAGTCCTCTCCTTCCTTCCCTCTTAACTACGGTGTTCCTCAAGGCTCTGTACTTGGTCCTTTCCTTTTCTCTCTTTACACCTCTCTCATTGCCCGTCATCATTTCGTTTGGCATTTCTCTCCACTTTTATGCTGACGATACTCAACTCTTTCTTTCTTTCTTTCTCCTCCTTCTCGCCTGACCTCCACCTTAAACTCTCCTCCTGTCTCACTGCTATCAAGAACTGGATGTCCTCCTGCGTTTCTATCTCTTAACACCGATAAAACCAAAGTCCATTTCTTCACCTCTAACTCTCTTCCCCCTCCCTTCCCTCCTCCTTTCATTCACTTTCCTCCCTCCAATCTCCCTATCTCCCCCCAAGCTCGTAATCTAGGCGTTCTCTTTGACTCCTCTCTCACCTTCTCACAACACATTTCACTCACCTCCCGCTCCTGACGATACCACCGCTACAATATATGCAAAATCCGTCCCTCCCTCACATTCCACGCCACCAAACTCCTAATTTCCTCTCTCATCTTTTCCCGCCTCTTCTACTGCTCCTCTCTAATCTTTGGACTTCCCGCATCTCAGCTTACCCCTCTAAAATCCATATACCACTCTGCTGTCCGTACCCTTTGTCTCCTTACCTCCCGTGACTCCATCTCTTCCTCGCTCTCTCACCTTGGCTGGCTACCTTTCCACTCACAACTAAAGTTCTACTTTCTCTGCCTTGTCTTCAAATCCCTCCATGGTCTTGCTCCTCCTTATCTCTCCTCCCTCCTCTCTTTCTACTCCCCCTCCCGCACCCTTCGCTCCACTGACCATTGCCTTCTCACTGTTCCTCCTTCCCCTTGCGCTTCCTCCCGTTTCCGCTCATTCCAACTCCTTGCACCCCTGCATTGGAACTCGCTCCCTCTTACAATCCGCTCTACCACAACCTTCACCTCATTTCGCACTTCCCTTAAATCCCTCCTCCTCCATTCTCCTCCTTGAAAACTTCTCCTCTGCCCTCTTCACTTCACCCCACCCCCCTCTCTTTTTACCCTCATCTGATTCCTCTCTCCCCTCTCCTACTCCTCTCTTTTCCCCTTCCATTCTTCCTCGCCCTGTCCATCTCCTACTCCCCCACCTCTTCCCTCTCCCCTTTCCACCCCCCCACTTAAGTTAATTGCTCTTTGCACTGTTTTGTTGAATGATTCATGATGTAAATGTTGCTCTCATTGTTAAATGTTGTTATTTTGTATTTTGTTGTTCCACTGTACAGCGCCTTGGTATAAAGCGCTATATAAATAAATAAATAAATAAATAAATCAAAGCTCTGGTCAGTGTTTGCTTGTGCTACTGTATTTTTGTACCTAATGTTTATACTCTATATACTGCCTAACTCCTCTTGAGAGAAGTGTGACTGCTCAGCCACAGCTACCAGGTAAATCTGGGTGGAACAGACTGCTACCAATTGGGTTTACTGCTAACACCTGTAGTCTTAAACTTTCTCCAGTGGTCCCTAAGGAAACTGCACAGGTTTCTGCCTAACATCTGTTTGTTACCAGCTCTGCCAGCTCAAGCGCCAATAAAGCAGACTAAGAGCCAGACATCCATTCTAATGTCCACCACTCAAGATGTGGAGTAACATATGTGACAGCATCAGTAGCATGACAATGTCAAGAGGGGATGGATATCCTCTCAGCTCATGGGATGCGAAGCCTACCAGGGTGGAAGCCAGAGCCAGTACTACCCCGGACAGGGAGGGTGGCAGTTGAGAGGGCCCAAGATCCTGTCCCTTCCCTTTGTACCTACATGAATGTAAAGAGTACCACCTTTTCTTGAGCAAAATCTCTCAACCAAGTGCTGGACAGTTTCTTTCTCTAGTTCACAGGGAACCTAAAGAGCCATCAGGCAGAGTGGCAGCAGAAACCCAAAAAGATGCTGCAGAGCACACAAAGCCTGGCAGCGATTTGGTGTCTCCAGCGCCCTATGTGGACCAGACTTGGAAAATACTCCAAGGAGTTGTTGACTCTGTGCACCAGCTGTGCAAACAGTCTTACTGGCAACAAGCCTTTAGAGTGGACCGCCCCACTTGCCGGCAAAGATGGCGCACCAAACGCTCCTCATAAGAGCTGCATATTCCCTCAAGGAAGGGGTACCAAAATGCCCCCACATTAAACCAGCAACAGAACACTGAGGACAAGAAAACGGGGACATTTACCATCAGTATTGCGGGCTGCTATTGACAAGAACCAGCAGGCCTATGTACAAAGAGGGGGTGCTGCTTAAACCCCCTCTTATCGATTCTTTTAATTGTAACTATGCCCCTGTGGAAGGGAAGGACAGCAGTTAGGCCATGGAACCAAAGGAAGGGGAGATCCAATGGGGGCAAAGGAGAGGATTAAAGGGGTGGCAGGAAACAGGAAGGTGTGGGTTGTTTGTGTGAGATCAGGTGAGGCAGAGGCACACCAAGAGACCAGGCAGAGGAAGGACAGTGTAGAGGAGATTGGAGGAAGATTATTCAGACTGTGTGCAAGGTGGGGTATTGGTTGGTAAGAGGAAATTGTACTTGGGTTTGAAGGAGTATGTGCATGAATAGAGTGGGAGAGGAGAATAGGGAGTGTGAGATGGTGATTTAGGAAGTGAAAGGATGGGTGATTGAGGAACAAGGTGTGGGTGGAGTGGTAGCAGTGTGGAAAGAAGAAAGTAGTAGTGGTGTGGGGGGCTTACTAGTAGTGTGGAGATGGGAGAGAGTAGCAGGAGTAAGATTGGAGGGTAAAGAGTGGACAGATGACCATCAGAGGGATAGAATAAGCAGGGATAGAGATGGGAACCAGTGAGTGGAGTAGGTGAGAGGAGACTAGGCTGAGGAGAGGGAGAGCTAGATGAAGGAACAGAGCAGAAGGAGAAGAACAAGTGGGACTTGGCACAACCACAGAGTTACTTTCCTGTGGGTCTTCTGAAGGTAGGGACCCCTAGATTGTTCCCTGAGGAAAATTAGACAGATAAGGTGTTTGCCTTTAGGCCATCACTTTAAGCTAGGCAGTTTTTTAGATAGTGTGGGTTAACGAAATTGACGGATGCCTGGGCTAGATAGGGACCATCCATCCATAGGTTAGCTAGAGCGGGACAGAGAACCCCTCCATTTCTTTTTTGATTTATTTGCATTAAAATTGAGTCAACAATTCTTTCTAGCAAAACAGAATAAGGTTTTTCCAATAAAACAACAAATAAACCGTTTGCAAAGTTTACAACAGCATGAGAGAAACGAAAAAGAAAAGGAGAAGGAGAAAAAAAGGAAAATGTAATTTTTTTGTTGAGATTCCACTCTCCGGGATAACCTCCATCAAGAATTTCACCACTGCAAGTACATGAGAAGTTTTTTGACCAGACATCAGATATGGCCACCATATTTTCTCGTCTGCCCGTGCAAAATCCGAGAATAGTGGACGAAAATATTTACAACGCTGCTCTTTCAGAGCTGGGCACAGGGCCATTAGGTGAAAAAATGACTACTTTCACGGGGTCTTGGCAATGGCGACATGATTTTTCCTCAGACTGGCCGCTAATTGCTCCGATCTCGTTGATGGGGTGTAAGTTCAAGCATGTCCGCAGGAAGTAATCCCTGGCCCTTTTGTCAGAGAACTGTTTCAGATAGTCACAAGGAGTGTTACGGATGCAGGCTTCAGGAGGAAGATCTGCGACTGATTTCTTCTTTTCTTTTATTTATTTAAGCATTTAGTATATACAAATACAAACATTTTGCTTATTCTTTGTGTGTCCTTTCTCCATCCTCCATAAGCCAAGCAAAGGGATCTCCTTTTTGTTCAATTTCTTTACTGTTTAGTCTTTAGTGAGTCCTGTGCATGAGATTGCTTGGCTATGGGAGGGATTCATGTCCATTTTTCCATCATCTGTCACTGCTGTGAGTTTTTTCAACATCATTTCTAGAAAGATTCCCAGGCCCTGATTGTTCTTTGGTTGGCATCTTCATAGAAGGCTTTCCACCATAATTCAGAATCCAGACCACAAGAGAAAGATAAAACTTTGCTCAAAATGTTTGCTCTTTCTGCTTCTAGTTTTCCATAAAACATTAGTAGATGTCATAGTGATTCTTTTTGTTGATGGCACAGTCAACAGACATTGTCTTTTGTCAAGCCGTATTTCATCAAATTTTGCTTTGTTCTCAAGATGTTTCAGTTAAAGCACGATATCAGATCTCTGTGTTTAGGATTGGCGCTTTTCTCCAGGTATTTAGGCAAAGTTTTGGGATTGTTAGTTTTTTTGTTAACGTATGCGTGTGTGAAGCTACACGCGTGGCTTCTGACTGCGACCAGTCTATCGACATAGCAGCGTTTTTGACCCACTGCGGATGTATTCGTAAGGTCTCTAGGCTTACGCTCATTTGATTCAGCAGATCGCTGCATTTTTATCTCCACGTTGTTAACGACCAGGAAGGTACCTTTCCATTCTCCTTTCTTAAGATCTCATATTGTGGTGGGCAGTCAATGAGCTCAATTTTGTATAGTTGGACATCGCAGATTTAGCTGTTAAATGATCTTCGAGTAGGCCTGACTTTTTTGCTCTCTGTGCAGTTGTCCTTGCCACTTTTCTTCAAGCAACCAGTTCAGGGTCAAAAGCATGTTTGTAGTTGCAAGCTCTTCTGCCTTTCTGAGGGTCGCAGATGGAATTGCTTTAATAAAGGAGAATAATCGACCGTTGCTCCATCCCGACTTAGTTTTAATAATTTAAAATTGCTCAACCAGAGGTAGGAAACTTTTTGATGCGTACATGTAATCAATAATTGATTCCATGTCCCGATTTTCCCACGTAGGCTGAGGCGGCATATCGCCTATCCAGTTGCCATTCAACACATGCATATCGCGGAAGTCCATGAGGTTACTCCATAGATTTTGTCTTACATGGCGGGGGTCATCTAAATTCCAATGCTGATCTTGCACAGTTTTTGCTTAATCCGAGATGCTGAAGTCCCCACATAGAATGACATGGGCTGGCCCTGGGTGAGTAGAGGTGTCGTCCAAAATCTCAGCAATCTGGTCTATGAACTCTCTGTCTCCCACCAAGGCGCGTTTCCAGTATACGTTGATTAATGTAACGTACATCGGGATTTTATCACCCCGCCGTATCACCTCTGTCTCCCATCCAATGGTTGACACTCAGCTGAGCAAGTTCTTGTTTGAGGAGCTTCTGAGATTAAAGGGTTGCCAGATCTGCCCACAGTCAGGAGGCCTGCATATGGGCGACCCATGTTCTCTTTCTTGGCTGGGTTGATGGTGACTTCGAAACCGTCCATGCCAAGGGGTCTCCCTTAGCCAGGTCTCCTGTAAGCAAATCAGGTCATAACCTCCCAAATTTACATCGTGGGGATTGTCAGGTGGATAAAAACCCTAGTGTTCCATGAGATCAATTTCAGCTTGACTTTCGGAGTAGTTTGTATAGTAGTCGGGAGGCCACTGAGGTAACCCGCAGTGTTGTCATTGGGTTGCTAGAGGGTTTTTTGGGCCGGCAAGGCACTGGAGAGCCACAACCAGTCCCCGCCAGACAAGCTAGGTTTTTTAGAGTTTGCTTCCAAACTAACACATTTAACAAGGCGAGTTGAAGATAATGTTTCAAAGGACACAGATATTTTTACAGGCGGGCCAGACGGGGCTCTGCCCACTCCCAGTGGGTCCTTTTAGTTTAAATCCATAGGTGGATAGGCTTAAGTAGCCCATGTTGCAGTTGATGGAATTTGGACATTGGCATACACGTTTCTGTCCTTCACAGAGGTGGATCTTTCTCGATTAACCTCTGCCGAAGAAATTCCAGTCGTCCCGCGGTCCCTGTTCATTACTTCATAAGGGCAGAGGGGTGGCTCGAGGGCTGTTACTGCCTCTCTAGTGGGCTGAATGGGGGCAGTCAGCACGTTGTCATTGACCCTTTTCGTTCGATTGATCAGAGTTGGACAGTTCGCCTCCCCAGATTTTACCATCGTCAAATCGAACCCCAACATCAACAGGCTTTCTGATGCCTACAACAACATGTTTTTCACCAACGGCAACACAACGTCTTTTTTCACAGAACTCGAGCAGCGTCAGGTCAGAGAAACGTGACTGTCTCAAATTTGGGATTGCGTAAAGAAGGTCCAAGATCGTTCTCCAGTTCAGAATGATCGAATTACTTCGATCAAGAATTCTTTCCAGTTTGAGAGTATGCATGTAGGTGATTTTGTTCCCAGGCCTGTCTGGACGAAGACCATTGTTTTTGCTATTAGGTTGGTTGGACCCTAATGCGCCGACCCTCCCAGACCTTCTTTGACTAGTTGGTCGATTTGGTTATTGGAGAGTGAAGCAGTTTCGAACTGCTGCTCCCTCAGGATTGTGGATTGTGCCATCGGGTTGGCACGCTGTCGTTTTTCATCCATAGTCAAAAATATTGGAGAACGAGGGCCTGGCTCTGGTGTCTTATCCTCATTAGCTCTCGTGTCATTTTCGTGCCCGCAGCCGTCTCCAACTTCTCCGATCTCTGGCTACTCATGGAGGCATCCAGTGAGTAGCTAGATGAGTCCAACAAGGCCATCAAGGTTGGACTCAGGGGCTCAGTCACAGGGCGAACCGTGAGGAGAGAGGGCCGTGTTTTTTTGGAGGGGGCACTTCCAACAAGCGGAACTCAGAGTCTAGGTTCTGCAGGCGATTTTCGGGGTGCAGACTTCAGGGGTCGCGCCCGACAGGGGACACAAGGTTTTTGACTCGAGATCTGAAGTGCAGGGAATGGTTTGCTAAGGGTTTTACCCCTTACACCAGCTACAGGGCGCCTCGCAGGAATAAAGATCGGAAAGGACACAGAGCCTGGGTCCGCCGCCTCCACTCCAACAGTTGTGATGTACTGAAGGCTCTCATCGTTGTAGGAGCAAGGCCCCCTCATCCTGTCCCTGGCTGTCGGGGCTTTTGAAGGCAGATCGTTGGAACACTCTCCCGTCAGATCCACCGGTGGAGAGGCAGTGATTGTCTGAACGGACTTTGAACTGGTGGTCCTCTCTGGTTAGGGTGACTTGATTGGCGGCACACATTGGAGGTTCGACAGAGGTGTCCTGTCGATACTTGCAGTGAGAAATCCCTCCAAGTAGATGAGTATGGAATGTATCATGGCCAATAAAGTTGTATGGTCTTTGGCCAGGTCGTTCAATTGCTCATACAATTTGGTGAAGGGCACAAGGGTGATGGTTATTGTCGACATAAGGGAGAACAGGTCCAATTTCTCCTTCTTGTTCTCCGAAGTAGGTTATTGAGGACCAGGTTGAGATTCCGTCCCGTTTGTAGAAACTGGTGTTTGATTAGGCTCGGAACAAAGAGAGGGGCCAGAGGGAGCACTCCAAGAATCATCTATGTGAATACTTTGTCGTTCACTAGTTCTTTGGTCGGCCACTGCTGACAGGTCCTGAGGGACTGCTTCCACAACAGATTGGGATAAATCTGAAATGGCACTTGCTTCCCCCAACGGCTGGCGGGCCCTCTGTGGGTCTTGGGCCTTGGCGTCATTAGTCAAAAACTCTGACCGTACTACCCATTGTGGGCCGCCTCACTGGCAGCACCAATAGAAGGAAGGTGTAAATGGGGCCTGGACGGGCTCCTAGGAACTAAGGCAGTATTTGTTGTTTGGTGCGTGAACGTGGAGCGGGGCTCATTGAAAGTCCATGGTAATAGATAACCTATCCTGTTCGACCCCAGCCGGGAGGATAAGAGGGGCAGAGGCTCAAAAGAGGTAGTAGGGGCAATGAAGTTAAAAGGGATAATCAACGTCGGGTCACAACGATTTCCACTGGTGGAGCCTCCGCGTCTCTGGGGGGGCCAGATCCAGGATTCCACTTCTTCTAGGATGTCAGCATCGGATAGAACGTCCAGGTTAGTTGTAGAGGGATGGGGGTTGGCTTTCTATTTTTTTTAAACATAGAGGGCACCAAAGCTCCTAAACCCGCACCTTGTGTGACCAATTTGTGGAAAGTTCGGGCAGGTTGTGCCGAAATCGGGGATGGTTTTGTTACTGAAGAAACTTTTGTTTTGGAAGCCAGCACACATTTAGGCTTTTGCGTGATTTGGGGCCCCTTTGGAACAAATCTTTGGACCCTGTTGATTAAGTTTGGGCCCAGCGGACTTCCCTGCGGGAGTGCTCCCCGCCTTAGTCTCTCTGGCGACAGGTTCGGAACAGGCTGACCCCGCGCCACGTCCTTCTGCCGCCGCCCGGGCCAGCTGGGCCACACTCGGCCCAGGACGGATCCGGTTGAAGTACAACAGGCAAGACAGCAGACTCAAAATCATTGGAGGACATCTCAGGGAGCGGCAGCGGGCAAAGTAACCAAGGATCAGTGATAGCGGATGGGCTGCTGTGAACTAAAGCCTCAATGACAATTGGAGGGGCCAGGTAATAGCTGGCCTGCTTTGTCTGCATTGTTGAGTCCAAAGGTGTGGCTGCCTCTGCAGGCAGGAGCGTCTAGTCTCCCACAGACGTCGCTCTTATTGTAGCACCTCGAAGAGGGTCAGGGCTAGCTAAAGCATTAAGGCTGTGAAGATTTTAGCTGACCAGGTCATTAGATGTGACAATTTTCACAATAGGTTGCCCATCACTCCCCTTCAAGCGCTCGGGAGCGGGCTCCTCCTCTGGAAAGCGGGCGGGCCGCTCATCCAAGGACTGCCGTGCATTTTTTGGGGGGCAGGGCAATAGGTAAAAGAGAGGGTTCCCCAGTCACTAAACTGTCACTTATCGCAACCGATAGTTGTTTTTAGAGTTACGGCTTTTCGTTTACTCACCAGCTGCTTGTTAATAGCTAGGTCGAAATCAATGCAGAGTCGAGCAGGTGGTGGGGTTCACGCAGGGGAAAACACCCAGAGCCAGCCATAGTCCGTTGTTTGGAGTTCCTTAGGAGCATGGCCTCGTCCATCGGCCACTGAACACCCGACACTCAAGCACACTCCGTTACGCTATTCGAGGCTATTTTGAATGCGGGCGCAGCACAGGGGGAGTGTCTGGATGAGACGCAGCGAAGGCAGACTCAGCAGGCAGATTTAGCACGGCTGCAAAAGTCACTGATGCAAGGAAGAAAGACTCTGCGAGTCGGTAAACGCTGAAGCAAAGTTCTCTCAAATCAATGAAAACACAGCGGTTTCACGGCAACAGAATCCTCGACACACCTGACACTCAACCCCTCTATTACAAATCTACAATACCCTTGGAGTTGATGCATTCTTGAAGACATTGGATACTGTGACTAATAAAAAGGCAAGACAGTTAAACAAAAATCACATTTATAATAAGCTGTTTCATAGGACATCAGACAGGAACTCATTCCTGTGCAGAGATTGTTTTCACCCAAGACCTCAGATTGAAAATGTATCATATTTACAGTTTGTAACAGAATCTGTAAACATTCTGAAGAATGAGATATGCAAATTTGAATTTAAAAAAATGACAATGATGAAACGATGGAGCAAATATTTAAATAAGTATGAGAAAAAAAACTCATGCAGCATTGCCCAAATGCATTTGAAGTAGCACACATTATTAAAATTAACTGGGCCATCAACCAAGCAGACGTAGAACTACAAAGATGGTTTTCGAAACCACCGGAATATGCAAGAAATTCTCATCAAGTCTCATCACATTTTCAAATAATTGGTATTCAAGCACAACATCCACAGGGAGGAGACTGACAAAAGAAAATGTTACAAGAAGAGGCACAATTAATTTTATGTATGGATTCAAGATTTTCAAAGAGCTCAAACAAAGACTGGTCACTTTCGTCACTGCTAAAGCATAATAGCATTTAAAGTGAAAATCTTTCAAAAGTGTACAACGGAGTGAAGGTAAGCAGCAATGTTTTAAATTGCACTTTCGCATGAAAAAATGGTGGTGACATACGGATATTCGTTTTTGTTCATGCAACATCTTTGTAACTGTAAGTTGGGTTGGTATATCCTAAGTATGTTCAAACATGACATTTTTTTAAAAACCACTCAGGTAAAACTGTTACAATAGAAAGGACAGAGTAGACGTTGATGAATCAAAGACCTTGGAATGCCTTAGTCTCTTTCATACTAAAAGTGTCATATAACACATAATGCACAGGAAGGTATTGGATTCCATATTTCCAGAATGTCACAGGATGGCGGACAACCTTGTATTTCAAGCTTAAGATCTGAATTGGGGTAAGTTTAGTGAGGAAACTTTTCAGATTTTTTTATTTTTTTATTTATTTGTATTGGCTGTATTAAATCAACCTTTGAAATGTAGAAGTACATAAAATACATGATTTGAATAAAATATATAAAAACAAAAATATAAAAACAGAATTATTAGGCAAACAAAAATATCAAGGAAAATGAGCAGTCATGTGATCACAAAAATGACAATTTACACAGCAGACCTAACATATCAGTCCTTTGCTAGGTTTGTGAAAAAAACAAAACTATTAAAGTGAATTCGACATCCATAACAAAGTGTCCAAATGTCAATAACTGGATTATTACAATATGGCAGATAAATGCAAATAAAAATTGTTCTACATGTCTTAATTCAAATGTTTTGCAACAGAGTCATCTTCCACAACTTCCAATTTTAGGCTGGATAAAAAATGAATAGTTGCAATTTGTAATGGCACATTAAAAGAACAGAAAATTATAGACCAGCATTCCTGGGATTCCAAGGAACCCAGGAATTTACAGTGTCTTGCAAAGTGGGTCTCTCTCACAGGACGAAGTTCACAACAATCAGTGACCAGGTGAACTAGGGTTTCTCGAGTATCATGATCCGAGCAAAATTGACCGATGTTATCTTGAGCAGGAAGATGTTTGCGTTAAGCTCGAATCTCATTGGTGATCCATAAATTAAAACGCAAACGTAATATACCAGCACAAAACGTATGTGAAGGCGAACGCACTAGGTATGGAGGCAGAGTGCAAACTTTTTCAGGAGGAAAGCGGATCACATCTCCATCCTTATATGTTAAACATATTTCTTTAGTTTTAATCCAATCTGCCTGAAATAGTTTTAGCTTGGCTTTATCTGGATTGTTAAGCAATAAGTCAAGCAGAATCTATGTAGCGGCTAGAATTTGATAAACTCTCGAAAGCCTGATTCACTGAGAACATGTAATGGGTTAATGTTTTCAAAATAACATTAAACTCTGTCAAGAGCAAACATTTCTTAAACAGGGAGTATAGTCGCCAATTATAGAGCGCCTGGAGGGAGACCAGCCCCAGTTCATATCTAATCAAGGCAGCAGGTGTGCATTGCGACAGATGTAATAATTGCCACCAAAATTTGGCTTCCCACTTTACAAATTGGAAGGGAGAGTCGCTATGCAAAGTTTCTAGGCCATAAAGCAAGGATGGTACCTTTTTCATATTCCAGAAATGCCATACTGGCATAACCGAGAATTTCCCATACCTATACATAATGATACGTGCCTGGGAGATGGCTGAAGCAAGTTTAACCTCCACGCGCTCCAAATGGCCTCTAGCCTGGGCTTTGCCCTCGAACAACATCCCCAGGTAGGTATAGTGTGTTACTTCCCTCACCGGAGACTGGTTGATGGTCCATACATGAGCTAAAGGTCTAGATAGCCTGGGAGAGTAGACCACGATTTGCGTTTTTACTATATTAATTTTTAATTCGGTCAATGGTATATAACTATAGAAGGCATTTAATAGATGCTACAGACCCATCTGAGTTTTAGAAATGAGAACAAGGTTGTCTGCATGCATGAGTGTTTGGATCCGATGAGTCTGACATGACACTAGCAAATGAAGATCTGACATTGTGGATGAAATAGTTAAAGATGACAGACGACAATAAGCAGGCTTGCTTCAGTCCGCGCGGTAGTAATATACTCTGAAAGTAAGCCATCCAGGGCAATACGAATACGGATGGAAGTATTCGAATGCAAAGAATGGATGACATAATAAATCGTAGGTGGACAGTGGTTTTGACAGTAGGAGCAGGCAGCTAACCGAGTCGAAAGCAGCATGAAGGTCTATGAATGCAAAAAAAACTTGTTGTTTTTGCATCTAACATTGTGCTTTGATGGCATTGAGGGCAAACAGGTTGATGTTGGTACCCACGCCGGCCATAAAGCCTGTTTGATTGTGGTCGCGCAGATGGAATTTCAAGGTCCAAGCATTAAAGTCGTGCAAGACCAGTTTGGTAAATATCTTGCCCGGTGCGTCCAGTAACGCAATTGGACGATAATTTGAAGGGGCACTGCGATCTCCTTTTTTAAAACTAGGGATGAGAATGGACGTTTTCCAGGAAGGCGGGATAAGACGTGAGCTTAATATTCCGCAAAAGATTTTCTCCAAAATATGGGCCCATTCATGGGGGTTTGCTTTCAACATAAAGTTTGATAACCCATCTGTGCCCATAGCCCTTGAGGAACTGGCCTTCATTATAAGAGTTTGGATAGTATCAGGTGAAAAGTTAATTTGCCATGGTAATGTGGACACCGGCTCATATTGAAGCTTTGCATATTCAGGATCAGCATACAAGGCCGTGAAATGTTTAACCCAGCATCCTTCATGTACACCGTTAATTTTCGAATCACCCTGATGGTGGTGGGTGTGGTTGTGTAATAGGTTCTACATACCTGCTGAGTTTTTATTAGCCATTGTGCTGGCCATAGCTTCACGGTCTTGTTGGAATAGATGGGCTTTTCGACATCTTAACCAGTTTTTGTACCTGCATTTAGCAGTTTTGAGATCTTGGCAACGAGATGGGCGATCAGAGGCTAAAAGATCTTTGTTTATTTTCCTGAACTCAGCTCTAATACGCTGGGTTTCAGGATCAAAAGCATGGCGAGTGACGGACTCTATTATGGCAAGGGAAGGTTATAGTTTTAACAAAAGAATGTAATAATTCTCAATTCTGCGCTGGGAGAGCTGTTAAGGCATTATGCTCTACTATGCTCTTAAAGGGGGCTAACAATGTCACATTCCACCGCAGACGAAATCTTGATGAGTTAATAATAAGCTTGGGCGGTAAGAATGTTTTTTTTTATCAAGATGTAGGGCTAGAAGCCTATGGTCACTAAAAGTGTGATCACTGATAATTAACTGTTTCACACTCTAAAACAATCTGTGTTCATCATATATATAGTCGATGATACTCGAGCTCAAACCACAGTGCCACGTGAATTGAGGAGGGGAACCACCTGCAACTGCACCATTAACCATATGAAAATTGCGTTCGCCCATAAATGCAATCCATTTGCACACATCTTGATTGTTACGCTTCTTATTCCAACAATCTAAGGTGAGGTCGTCTCCCAAAATAACAGTGTGGGTGATTGCAGAGTTCATTAGTATAGTGTTGAGAATGGTTGCTAGGCCAGTATAGAAAGCCTCGTCGGTCATAGCTGCGGTGTTACAATATATATTGACCAAAGCTATTGACTGGTCATTGTTGGTAATTTTGACTAGCTGAATGTAGGCACCTACAGAGGCCCAAGGCGAGGTGGCAAGCACGTTCTTGTATTGATAGCCACAAGAAGGCCCGAGGACGTGCTTCCTCCTCTAGGGATGGCTGGAATCAAGGCAAGGTCGTAATCATCCCATAGCGGGGGAGTAGTCAGCCATGTTTCTTGTAGGGCTATGACATGGTAAAGGCGGGGCAGATTTGTGATGGATAAATGTAGGTGAGCATGGCCTCTGGTATTCCAGCTTGCGATGTTCAAAATCGATGTTACATCACAAATTGATGGTTAATTACACTGGATGGAACTCATCAGAGTATCTTGGCATTCTCTAGTGTGTGTGCCCTGATAGATGTTAAGTTTTGGTTTGGAAATGTGGGCCCTTGCCGGTTCACGCTCAGGGTCCTCTGCTAAGAGAAAGCCCATCTCAAATAGCTCCATTTTGCAGCGCCAGATAGAATTCCAAACGACCCCTGAGGGGATCCACAGCCTAACTACAGAGCGTGTAAATTCTGACACAAACTCAATTTGATCGATATCATGAGTAGAAATGTCATGCAGCTCCCCTACATCACCAAAAATGTTTAAGACACTCTGATGATTTAGATCATAGACTGGGATGTTTCCCTCCCTACATTTCAGAATGAATGTATGAAAGATTGCTCGGTGGGGATGCAAGTGTCTAGAAGAGGGGTGCAGATCCTGCTTACGTGGAGTCCATTTCAGACTAGAAGGCTCTACGTTCATCCTTGACATGGACTGTGTACGATTATCCTCAACCCAAGAATTAGATTTGGCACGAGAGAATGTGTCCGGTGTATACTCAGAATTGACATCTGCAACAAAGCGAGAGGGAATATCAAGTGCAGTCTGGGAGTCTGCAGGCATAATAAGTGCTTTTGCCAGGCTTGCAGCCAGGTATTCACCGACTTTCAGCTTCAATTCGTCCAAAGCAACTTGAGTTATGGAGGATTCTGAGGGCAGAATGGTGGAAGCCTGAGGACCAAAGGAGACCGATCTTTTAGCTGTCTTGTTTTCACAGGGCAGTAATAATGCCTTCTCTTCCTCCTGATGTAGTGGCCCTACAGGCCCATGAGGCAGTTCAACGGTGGTGGCAAGAGAGGGGGAAGGACAGGTAGATGCAATATCTTGCGTATTCACTGGGACCAGACTAGCCATGAGATTGGCATCCTTTGCCTGCTGGATAGAGAACACCAGGTGAGTAAGAGGGTAGAGAGAAACACCCGGGTGTGGTGGATCAAAGGAGAGTGTGGCAGAATTTACTGGCTGTGGAAGATTCATGGCCGCCGTGGAAGGATCTGCTTGAGTAGGCACGGGAGCAGACAAGGAAACAGGACTGAATGAGATTTAGACGTCTTTCAAAGGGCCTTAAAGATGGCATTAAGTGTACTTTTGGTGTGTTTGGCACCCGCCATATTCTTTGTTTTTTTTTATAAGGGAAAGTGGTATTTTTTGGCAAACTTAGGATTCCTGGACTTAAGCAAGAGTAAATGGCCTTGACTAGGACATGGTAAATCCTTGCATGTGGTATCCTCATGGTCAGCCAAGGCCTCCAAAGGGCCAATGGGGCCAGACTGGCTGGCACTTGGCGTTCCTTATGCTGTGGCCGACAAGGTGGGAAGGCAGTTAATGGGGCGAAGAATGCCAGAAATAGTTGGTAAATGACATGGCACAGTATCATAAGCACGGTCAACAGCGGACGCCTGTGGTGAAGGCTTGGAAGCATTTTGATCATCAATGCACACAACAGAATGGCACAACACATCAGAGGTAGAATTATCATGACTCCTGTGGCCCCTTATAGGCAAATAGTGAGAATGCAGCCATTTAACTAGCTCATCAAACTGAGTTGTTTGGTGGGTTAGTTTAGAGTCAAGTGATTCAAATTATTTACACAGGCTGGTAATAGTAGTATTAATGGCTGTGAGAGCAGGTTGAATCATTAACAGGTTATGTAATGAGTTATCAGACGAGGGTAATTTAACGAGTCTGGAGGTAGGAAGAACAAAAGACTAACATTGGGTTAGAGTGAACTAAGAAGAATGGAAAGACACTGACTCTGAGCCCTGGGAGACCTCCTGCTCCCTCAGAGAAATGGGCGACTCACACTGACTAGCATGAATGGATAAGCCAGAGTGGTCATGATACAGGGGTGATGGGAGAGACTGATTGGCGAGATGGGAATGTCTAATTCAGGAGGCACCAGAAAATGTTTGGTGGAGGCTAGGATGGTAAGGTCTGAAAGGTGCTGGGGGTTCACACGACCTAACGGCGTGCGAAATGGAGCATGGGAACTGCCAATGATTAATGGAGAGGGCGTGCGTCCACTAGGAGTACAGGACGACGACCATGAAGAAACAGACAAAATGATCTCATTAAGTTGTACATCAAAAGGAAATTTTGACTGAGGTCGGGTCGAAGGAAAAGTGGGCGTGATTGAGATAGCTGAGGAAAAGGTTTGGGGAGGTATTCCAGGACTATCATGGCTTTGTATTGGGAGCATGTGAGGAACGTTAGCAGGCATATTTGAAGTCAACTTATATGCCATATATACCATTCACAAGCCAAGGTAGCCAAGCTAGAGTGAAAAGCAGCAGGATAAAAGTACCTTAAACCCGACTAAAATGGTCAAACACAGGAATATGCAGGAGGAGCGGTGTTAGGCAGAATCCTGTGCAGTTCCCTTGGGGAACACTGCAAGAAGATTAAGACTACAGGAGTAAGCAGTAAACCCAATTGGTAGCAGTCTGTACCACCCAGATTTATCTGGTAGCTGTGGCTGAGCAGTCAGACTACTCTCAAGAAGAGTTAGGCAGTATACAGAGGATACACAATAGGACTATAAACACAGTAGAACAAGCAAACACTGACCAGAGCTTTGTATCAAATGTATATAATTATTTAACACACACTTTGGGAAATACACTAGCACTATTAATCAAAGCAAGTTCAGAACACAAACAGAAATGTATTCACACCTCCCTTAGTAATTATAAGACAAGTCTAAGTCAAAACACCACTTTTTGTCAAAACAGAGGATAGCGCATAATGGCACTCCAATAATTAGGTTAAAGGGAGAGAAAAAGGCAGGTCATAAAAATAAAACAGTTCCCAACACTGTTAAAAGACCAAAACAAGTTAGTGTAGGCAGAGTCTACTGTAGAGCCAAAGTTCATATGCCAGGCCCACTTTAAATGGAGCAAGGTGAAATGTGCCCAAGATCACACAGTTGCGAAATGCATTCAAGTCTTTGTAGAACTGTTCAAAAGAGGTTGGGGTGGTTCAAAAGATAAAGTTAGAAGGTCTGGGGCCAGCCCAGTTGGAAAGCCAAGGATTTAAGGGTCCCCTTGGGCAAACCGAAGAAAGGTAGGCCAGGTGGAACACAGTACCTTTAAAGTTGAGGAAGCTCCAGCGGTGGCAGTGGTTCCTGGCAGCGGGTGCAGTTCGTGGTTTTGACCAGGGGAAGAGAGGATCTCGTCGAGGAGGAAACTTGGAGTCGTTGCACTGGCCAGGGAAGAAACCAGCCGCGGAGTTCTTTGGTGAAAAGGTGCGTTCCTGGTATTCGCGGTCGCAGTGGTGCAGCTTGGCTATCCGGCCACCGGGGTGCTTGGCACGGGCGATTCGACCAAGAGACGTCCTGGAAGGCGAAATGGCGAACTGGATGATCCCACCAGCTCAGAGGAAGAAGACTCTTTCAGCAGAAGATCTTCTCTTGTCGTCGGGAAAGTGATGAGGTCGTTGCAGCAGGGCTCCACCTGTGGTATCGTCGTTGCAGATGGCTCAGCTTCTCCCCTCTTCGGATTTCTTAAGTCCTGTGGCAACTTCTGAAGTTCCAGTCCCAAAAGCCCTGCTTTTATGCAGAAAAACCCGCATTCAACAGCCTAGCTGTCATTCATACATGCTAAGTGGTGAGCCGGGCGGCTCACCACTGGGCCAATCAGACCAGAGTGCGACTTGAGTTGCTAAGGCAACGCAGTCCAGGGTGCCAATTCCCCCACCCACACATCCTGTGGAACCCAGACAGAGTGGCACTAGTTGGAGGGCTTCTGTGGAGAAGCCCGCCAAAAAGTGGAACAAAGGGCCCGACCTTGGTTGGAGTTACAGAGACGGACACAAACCCCATTTTAGAAAATAGTTCTGTTAAAAAAAACAACCAGTGATTTTATATTAAATAAATACACCGGCGGTATCTTTAACATTGCACCAAAAAGTGGTGCGTTTAAAATCAATTGGAAAATCCCATAGGAAATATTCCGGTGGAATATTTTGCGTGGTAACCACTGCCACAAGCCAGAAACTCGACAAGGGGGGACCGGACAGTGCCCCCTTGGTAACAGACCCAGGGGCAATCTAATTAACCCCTTCCAGTACTTCCACAATATGATGGTTTGTTCTGGTTCTGTTCACAATTTTGGACTAGTAAAGTCAATGGTGACTTTACATGCCCTGGGAGACAGTAGTCAGTCCCAGGGTATGGAGTCTATGTTTGGGGGTCACTATGACACCCCTGTGTTACTGCACTGAGGGTGCTGTGTAACACATACACTAAAGCAGATGATACCCTATGGAGTAAAAATACCCCATAGCCCATAAGCACACAAAAAGTCAAAGACATACCTCAAATCATGCCCAAGAGTGGGAGGAAAAGAGTCTCACTCTTAGCAGGAGACAAAAACAAACCCCAAAAATCCAGCAAAGCTGCTGGGGGACTCACTAGGTTTGGGAAATTAGCCTTATAAGAGAAAGCTCCTTGACTGCGCGACTGCTCGGCTAAGCGGCCAAGCGTAACTCTAATGGTACTCCCACAAGTGCTTTTAAAATGTTTAATATATCAAATATTGAAACATTGGGGGCCTGCATAGGTTAACATTGATAATAGCGGTACATGCATTTTGTCTACAGACACCCGACAATGATTTTATAAATAGAAATATGGAGTAGCGAGAAGATGTAGTCTTTCAATGAATTGCAAGTTTGCGATTTGAAGAATTGGCTAAATCAAGTTATAAACTGTAAGGGTGCAGAAGTAAGAGTCTGACACAGTGGTGGCATGTTTGTTAGCAAAGACTTATTTATATAAAAGTAAAAGAAAAGGAAAAACCTATCTTGCTCTATTTCTATGAGGGGTTGCCCTACCTCAACAAAATACTAAGGATTTAGTCAGGATGTCCAGTAAAGTAAAATGTCCACCGTCCTGTGTACAACTCTATTTCCGTCCCTTACACTCTAAACTAACTAAGGAAAAACTGGGTGTCTTCTTGATCCAGAAGGAGGCTCCTCTCATTCTGGATAGAGATTCCAAATGTTCAATTATTGATGAAAAAACCACAATGAGTGATTCTTTTAACTTCTTGATGTTAAATGCTATTTCCAAACGTACACAAAACACAGTTCCCAAGTATCAGGGGGGAGTCTTTTCCCCTATTCTTTCCTCCAGTTCATAGACATAGTATCAAGAGTGGTTCACTATCCTGCCATACTGGACTATAGAATTCCAGAAAATGTCTTTTCTGTTGTCACTGGGTCTTCAACCCCTTGTTTCAGCTTCTGGCACCTCCCTTTCTCTCATACGTGGTTCCCAGACCACTCTGGGCTGTCTTGGGATCTCCCTGACCTGTTCTGTATCCGGTTTTGTCTTTTATATGGGTCCCAGGCCCCTTTTTATTATCTAGGGATCTCAGCAACTTGCTCTGGGCCCCGGCCCCTTGACTGTGCGCTTCTTGGGACTTGCATGGGTCTTTGACCCCTGTGGATTGCTTTTGCGGGATTCACCTGCCTTCAAAAGGGTCTCAGACCCTGGTGTGCTGCTTTTGCAGGCCCTCTGCCCCTGCTTCACTCAATGTCCAATTGAACAGGTCTGGTTTACTCTCCTGCCAGGTACTGTTCCACATAAGATATTTCGTAAAGTTTGTTTAAGTTTTTACAGTTCTTTCGCTAACCTTTTTGCCTCTTGGGATATTGGTACATGTCTCTTTAATCTATTTGGGCCCACAGTGTCCCACCAGCCGGCCCGGCCCTTCCCCTACCTTTAGGAAATGTTTTTGCGGTCTTCGGTCTGCTCTGACAGTAGAGCAGGGCTTCTGTGCTGCTTTCGCATTCGGCGTCCTGCCCTCTGCTGTTCCACAGTGGCAGGCTCTCTTTCGCGTGTCCTCGGCTGAGCACCTTCTCCTTGGCTTCACCGGTCTGGGTTTCCTCTTCCTCCATCACCAGACAGGTCTCTGCTCTATGGACCTATTGAACACACTCAGCCCTCCTCGGTGGCATCTCGTTCTCTTCTCCTCGGGTCACTCGCCAAAAAACTGGCGTCTGGTTCCACGTTCCTCCAGGGCTGGCTTGACAAAAAAACACAGTCCTTCCTTGCTTTTTATCGGCCCGCGCTGCCTTCAGTAGACTGTACTGCATCTGTTGGTTCCACGGTGGGCTTTGACCTCCTTGCCTGATCCTCCCCGTATCAGTGATTGTATGCACTCCACCCGGGTAAGCCTCACTCTTCCTTGTCCCAGTATAATCTGTGTGAAGTCCTCTACTCTACAGAGATACGTAGAGGTGTGGGGGACCACAGGGAACTGAGTGGGGTGAATACTGCGTTCTCCCAAGGTGATTGTCACTGCTCCCATGGAGGGCTTCTCTCTCCATGAGATCCTGCTGAGTACCACCCCCAGGGGGACTATTTGATAGCACCCACTCCTCCCTGGGAGCAGTGACAATACCCCTGGATTCGTAACAAAACCTCAACATGAAATGAACATTTAAATAAATCAAATAAATACAATAAATATTTGTTTTGAAAAAAGAACAACAGTACCTATTTATTTAATTAAAGATTGATAATCACCATCAGAGCAATAGTGTCTTAATAACATTATGTTTCTATCCTGAGCACCGAAAACTATGAGGCAGGCAACCATTTATGAATGGTTAGTGAGTATAAGCATTAGACTCTGATAATGAATCCAGGCTATATTGCTTGTATTAGTATTTTTTTGAATTTATGTAGCGTTTTAATCCAAAACGCTTTACAAGAGTAGCAATCAAGATACAACAAGTAACAATTGAATTAAACCAGAAAACAGCACAAAAACAATTTACGTTATAGAAGAGGATAGAAGGGTAGGGAGGGACCAAGGTGTGAGAGGAAGTAGGAGGTATGAAGAGTGGAGAGAGTTGAAGTAAGAGAGGAAGCAGAGGGTGAGAGGGGAAAGGAAGGAGGAGATGAGGATTAGAAAAGTGAAGGAAGTGGGGTAGGGAGGTAGCATGAGAGGAGAGGGAGAGGTGTAAGAGAATTAGGAAAGGGAGTAGGAGGTGTGGGTAGAAGTAGTAGCAGAAGTAAGAGAGGAAGCAAAGAGTTTTAGGGAGGTGAATGGAAGAGATAGGATTTTAGAGAGGTACAGAAGTTGGGGAAGGAGGGAGTAGAGCAGATGAGAGGGGGAGGCAGTTCCAGTGGAAAGGGACGAGCAGTTGGAAAGAACGGAATTGGGAAGGGGCGCAGGGTGGTGGAGGAGAGAGTAGGAAGAGATCGGCAGAGCTGAGAGAATGAGAAGGAGTATGGAAAGAGAGGAGGGAGGAGAGGTGGGGGGCACACAACCATAGAGGGATTTGAAGACTAAACAGAGGAACTTGAATTGAAGCTGGGAGTGGAATGGGAGCCAACCTAGAGAGGTGAGAGAAGAGTAGATGGAGTCATAAGGAGAGAGAAGGCAAAGGGAGCGGATGGCAGAGTGGTAGACAGATTTGAGTGGGGAGAGGTGAGAGGAGGGGAGCCCAAAGCAAAGAGTAGAGAAGTAGAAAAGCCTAGAGAAGATGAGGGAGGAGATTAAGAGTTTCGCAGCGTGAAAGGTTAGGAAAGATCAAATTTTACGGATGGTATAAAGGTGAAAGCGGCAGGAACTAGCAGTAAGAGAAATGTGGTGAGAAAGAGAGAGGTGGGGGTCTATATGAAGACCAAGGTTACGGGCATGGGGAGAGAACGAGAGTTTGGAGGGGGGAAAGAGAATGAAGGAAGGAGGGGAGGGAGGAGGGAGAGTGTTAGAAGGGAAGAAAAGGACTTCAGTTTTGTCTGCATTGAGAGCAAGGAAGTGAGAGGACATCCACGATTTAATAGAAGAGAGGCAAGAAGAAAGCTTCTGGTGGATGTCAGGAGAGAAGGAGGAGAAGTAGAGGCAGAGCTGGGTATCATCAGCGTAGAAATGATGTGAGATACCAAAGGAGAAGATGATGGGGGCTAAGAAAGAAGCATAGAGTGAGAAGAGAAAGGGTCCAAGGACTGAACCTTGGGGGACGCCGAGGATAAGAGGGAGAGAAGGAGCCGCCCCAAGAGACGGCAAAGGTGCGGTTGGAGAGATAAGAGGGAGAGAAGGAGCCGCCCCAAGAGACGGCAAAGGTGCGGTTGGAGAGATAAGAGGAGAACCATTGAAGGACAGAATCTTTGAGGCCAAATGAGGAGAGAGAATTTAGGAGAAGAGGGTGATCAACAGTATCAAAAGCAGCAGTGAGGTCAAGCAGAATAAGAATAGAGCAATGTTTACAGTAGCGTGAGGAAAGGAGAGATTGGAGGACAGAGATGAGGGCAGTTTCGGTGGAGTGCTGTGGGCGGAAACCAGATTGGGTAGAGGGGAGGAGAGAGTGGTTATAGATGAATGAGGAAAGTTGAGAATAGACAATGCGTTTGAAATGTTTAGAGAGGAAAGGAAGGAGAGAGATAGGCCGATAGTTGGAGGCAAGGTGGGGATTAGCAGAAGGTTTTTTGAGGATGGGGACGATAGTAGCATGCTTGAAAGGAGTAGAAAAGGTAGACGTCATCAAACAGGTGTTAAAGAAGGAGGTAAAAAAGGCGTATGAGGATGGGGTAGATTATAAGAATGAGGGGGTAGGAATGGGGTCGGTGGGAGAAGCAATCAGATGAGTTTTGGATAGTAGTAGGGCGACTTCAGATTGAGTAACAGGAAGAAAAGAGGACAAGGAGAAGGTTGGAGGAGGGGGGAGAAGGTGGAGGAGAGTAGGAAGGGGAAGAAAGGATAGTTTGGCAGAGATTGAGGACTTTGTTAGAAAAGAAGGAGGCAATATCAGAAGCAGTGAGAGGAGAGGTGATGTTCAGGTCAGGGGTAGCTGGAGAGAGAAGTCGGGATAAGGTTTGAAAGATGCGGTGAGGGTGAGAAGTATGTGCGTTTAGCAGACTTGAGGCAAGAGTCATAGAGGGCATGATAGGAGAAGTAAGCGGATTGGTTAGGGGGAGTAGGGTGTTTGAGCCAAAATCGCTGAAGGCGCCTGAGAAGGCAGCCAAGGTTGCACAGGTTGGCGAGAGGGGCAGAATGGGGAGAGAGGGTAGAGAAGAACAAGAGTAGAAGTAAGGGAGGAGGTTAAGGTGGAAGAGGCTTCAGTGGCTGTGAGTGAAGAGAATTGGGAGAGGGGGGAAGGGAAGAGGAGCAGGATGCAAGGAATAAAGAAGGATTGAAGTTGCGTAGATCTAGTCGGAAGAAGTGGGTGGAGGATGGAGGGGGGGAGTAGAGGGGGATGGGGGTGAGGGAAAAAGAGAGCAAGGAGTGGTCAGAGAGATTGTTGGATAGAGAAGATATAGGAGAAGCAGTGAAAGAAGAGTTAAAGATGAAGTCAATAGCGGAGCCACATTGAGGAGTGGGAGGGTATGGGAGGAAGGAGAGAAGGTAAGAATCGAGGATGGATAAGAGAGGAGAGGTGGGACGGGTAGAAGAGATGTGGAGATTGAAATCGCCAAGTACAAGTAACGGGGTAGGGCTCAGGGTAATGAGGTTGAGGAGATGGTCAAGGTCCTCATAGAAGGAGCAAGCAGGGCCAGGGGGGCGGTAGATGATAAGGAATGAAATAGAATTAGGAGAATTAAAGATTTTGTACATAAATTCAAAGGAAGGGAGAGTAGGTAGAGAAGTAGGAGGGGGAAAGGAGGTAAAGTGAGGACGAAAAAGAAGGCCTAAGCCAGCTGCAGAGAAATTGGAGGTTAAGGCGTAGGAAAAGATCAAGAACAGCAGTGGTTTTGTTGCAAATCGATCTGGTGTTCAAGAGGGCAACGTCAAAGGCGTTGGAAGTGTTAGTGATTTGAGGGTAGATGAGGTTGGGGCGTCGGGATGAGGTGTTGAGAGAAGAGATGGCCATAATGAAGAGGAAGAGAATTCTGAGGGGGGAAGGAGTAGGGGGAGAAGCGGGGATGGGGCTAGGGGTGGGACTGCAGGGAGGAACAGAACATAACAAGGAGCAGCAGGCTGCAAGGAGGTGATCATTAAGTCGGAAGGCTGCTTATGGGAGTGTACCTGAGGGGGACGGGACTGAGAGGATATACAATGAAAAGTACAATAAGGCAGGAAGTCCAAGGTAGTTTCTGAGGCACAGTGAAGGGTGGTATCAGTGGAACAGTCTAAGAAGACAAGAGCGCACAGGACCATGTGCAGAAAAGCCCACGTAGGATATCTATCAGAATGGCAGTGTAGCTGCCAAGCCCACAGTAGAATAAGCCCTAAGGCCCAAAGGCATTTTACTGTTGCCCAGACTGTAGTATTGAGAAATGCAAAGGACAATCTACTTAGATATGGTCTGTTTGGTAAAAATCCCTGCTAGCCTGAGCACCAGCAAAGCTAAAAACACAGCTGGCCATCCTTCCTGACATAGAAACTGAGTGTCCTCTTGGTCTTTTAAAAAAAAAAATGTACCCTCTTTATTTAGCTTTTAAAGAACAACAAAATAACAACAAAGTCATATTTCAGGATAATAAATTGTTGTATGCAATTAGAACAATGGATAGGTAATAAGCATGGAACGTACAATAAAAATAAAAATAGATTGCATAAACAATATGAAAAATATCCACAGAATCTTGGAATTTCAAACATAATGTTGATACAATATTGTCAAAAGGTACCAATAATGCACAGACCAACACAAAACACAGGACACAACACAACACTACCCCCCTAAAATCCCCTCCCCCGCCCACTCTTAAAGAATTAAAACATAAGCAACCCGACACCGGTCAAATATTAAACATAAAATTCATTAAAAACACTCCAGAATCTGCTGGAACACGCTAAATCTCTACTCGAAAATAACCAACATAAATACTCCTATTCAATTTGAGATCGTAAAAAACATTGAAAACTCCAAGGAACTAAATGTGCTAACTTCATGGGTGGAGAGCTGCAAGATGATTTTAAAGAATCTTGATACTGATACCGAAACCTGACACACTAACCCAAACTTGGTGAAAAAATACCTATGGAAAAGTGACTGGATCGCAACAGAAGAGAAAAGAAGAACTCACAAATTGATGGAAAATGTACCACATGAAAAACGAGCATACAACAAAATTCCAAACTACCTAAAATTATTTCCAGAGGTGCGGCGACGTGATTTGTACTTTAAATTCAAATTGAATCTATTTAAGACACAAGAGCGAAAAAGCTTATGGCAGAAAAATAAAAACATGAAAAAGATCTGCAGATTCTGTGGACTATGTGAGGAGACGTTAAAACATCTTACTTTGTTATGCACAGCCCTCACAAGGGAACGAACAAGCTGTCTCTGAGACTTGATCACCAAAAGACCCTTCCTAAATGCTGACGAGTGGTGGCAAATCTTGTTTGATGAGACACATAGGAAACTAACTTTTGCCCTTACCTTTTTTATAGATATTGTGGAAATTAAATTAAATAGCTTTGAAAAGGAAACTGCTTAAGTAAACGGCCGAAAAAAACTGTTGAGCAAAACTGCAACAAGCTGTTGAATGAAAATGTTTATGTTATGTTGTGTGGATTTCATGATGTAATCATATTTTAAAGGTTTGTAATAAACCGGATTAAAAAAAAAAAAAAAACACTCCATTGTTCATTCTAAGCCTCGTCTCTATGCAATTTACAAAATTTGATCTTCTCAAAACGCGAAAGGAGCTGCACATGTATTAGCCATTCTTCAACACATGGCTTTTTTCTTGTTTTCCAGACACGCAAAATGTGTCTAGTGGCCACCAGAAGAACTTTAGTGACACAACACAACGTCACACAACCTAAATGTCGAACACAATTTGGGGATTTCAAAAGTACAGCCAAAGGTGTGCTTGGAAAAGCAATATTGCACACAATGTCAACCCTATATAGGACATCATTCCAAAAACCATTCACCTTTGTACAATTCCATAACATATGTATCATGGTGCCCTTTTCCTTCAAACAACTCCAAGATTTATCACTATCACTCAGGCCAAATCTATACATTCTGTCTAGAGTCCAATAAAGACGTCCTAAAATTCTCTGTTGGATGCAGCGTAGATTCAGGTCCACTTTCGCTTTTATCGGGACTCTCCACATGTTTTCCCATTCTTTCAAAGATAAATCTACTTCTAACTCATTACACCATGCAAGTCTCAAATTATCCCAGGAACTAACTGAATGACTCTCCATTGGAAAGAGTTTAAAAAAATGTGACACTTTATGGGGAGCGGCCACAATAAAATCACACCTCTCTGGTCTTTGTATCAGAGGTGTGGTCATCATATTTCGTCTTTGAATTATCAGTGTTTTTAACAAAGTATACCTTCTTTGTTCCCATTTTTGTAGGCCAAGCTTCCTTTGTAGTTACTCAAAAGTTTGCATCTCCCCCATCATCATCACACCAAATATATTCCAGCACTAGTATGCCTCTGTTGATCCAACTCCTCCAATACAACATCCTATTATCAATTTGTAAGCTTGGATTCTGCCAGATGGAGACCTCCCTGTACATAAACAATCCCTGTCCACCACCCAATATCAATGATGTGACAGCCTCCTTAGTGGTTAGTATCATTTGCAACTTCAAAACTTGATTGCGTACCCTACCAAAAGAATACAGACTTTTAAGGAGAAATGGTCTCATTTTGTATTTTTCAATCCGAGCCCAAAGTGGAATCCCCAACTCATTTGTAAAAAAAGAAAATAGCCGATGATTTTGCCAAAAAACCTTTATAGTAGTTATCAAGAACAGGATAACCGAACCCTCCAACCTGAACACTTCGAATCATAATATACCTTGGTATTTTAGGACTTTTCCCAATACCCCACAAAAAATCTTGAAAAACTTTATCCACTCCAATCTACACCCGAGCAGCCTCTCTTCTGTTTCTTCCCTCTACCCTCTGACGCCCTTCTCCTGTTCCTGTCCTCCGAACCCACCAATGTCCTCCTGTCCCCCATTCCTCTGTGCCTACCTGCCGATCCTGCCAGTTTGGAATTTGGAGTACCAGGGGAGTTAATGCGGGACCCAGCCCTTAGGAGAGAATTGGAAGACACAATTACAAACTTCTTTGATTAGAACAGAATCACAGATACAGGGTAGGACATCCGGTGGGATGCATTAAAGGCCACGATAAGGGGCGAGTTAAGTGTGGCCAAAGAGATGAGAGACAAGCAAATGAGGCTTCTTGAGGCACAAACTCGAATGAGTGGACAGAACTGAAAGAGTGGATGAAACGTAATGATTTGATAGAACGATTAGTGCGGATGGAACGGTTGGTGCGGATGGAACGGTTGGTGCGGATGGAACGGTTGGTGCGGATGGAACGGCTGGTGCGGATACAATGGCTGGTGCGGATGGAACTGTTGGTGTGGATGTAATGGTTGGTGTGGATAGAACGGTTGGTGCGGATAGAGCCGTTGGTGCGGATAGAGCGGTTGGTGCGGATAGAGCGGTTGGTGCGGATAGAGCGGTTGGTGCGGATAGAGCAGTTGGTGCCGATGGAACGGTTGGTGCCGATGGAACGGTTGGTGCCGATGGAACGGTTGGTGCCGTTGGAACGGTTGGTGCCGTTGGAACGGTTGGTGCGGATGGAATGGTTGGTACTGATGGAACAGTTGGTGCAGATGAAATGGTCGGTGCAGAAGGAACGGTCGGTGCGGAAGGAATGCTTGGCAAGGATAGAACGCTTGGCGCGGATAGAACGGTTGGTACGGATGGAATGGCTGGTACGGATGGAACGGCTGGTGCGGATGGAACGGTTGGTGCGGATAGAACGGTTGGTGCTGACAGAATGGCTGGTGCAGAGAGAACGGCTGGTGCAGATGGAACTGTTTGTGCGGATGGAACGATAACAAAGATGGAACTGATGAAATGGTAGGTACGGACAAAAAGGTTGGTACAGGTGGAAGAGTGGATGGAGTGGATGGAAAAGATGGAACCCATGGAGTGATCGAACAGACGGAGTGGATGAAACTGACCCAGTGGATGGAATGGAAGAAGTGGATGGAACTGACGCTATATATATGTATGTCGCTATGTATGTCCCCACTGTCCTGCTCACGTGCCCTGTCTCAGGCACTATTACTGATATCCACCATTCACACAACTATGCTTACTCTCTTCTATACACCATCATTCAACTAGAACACAGCTACACCCTGAGAATTTGGCCTAGCTGTTCTCATACGAACATGACCCCATGAGCACCTCATCACCCTTATAAAACACAGCTAGCTGAGCACATTCCGGATAGCTTAGGCGTTCCTCAGGCCTAATGCAGCCAGAACCTAGTCTAGGTGTTCACCCACCAGACTGAACACATCCAACTGATTTCATCAACACCACACCTATCGCTATAAAGCAGCTATCATCCAACAACCACACCAGCTGCACACATATCCGGTGCACCCACGCACCATACGACACTCCTACTCTCTACTGACTTCAACTACAGTTCCCGAGGGTGTTCAACCTACCAGCACTTTGAAGTCATACCAATGATACATAAGGCACTATATAAATGCCAAGTAACATAACATAACACAAATGGAGGCAGAGGTCAAAGTCATTGGGAGGCAATGTGTGGGGTCCCCTAACAGGAGGGTTATGTGTGTTACTATGCGGACCTATACTCATCTCAAGCATCCGGTTGATCAACTGCAAGAGGAGTTTTTGAATAATACTTGTCTGCCCATGTTGGGGGCTGAAGTTGGGACAGTGCTGGGGCAGGAAATATCAGAAGAGGGGGTACAGGGTGTCAAAGTATTTCCCCTTAACAAATGGCAGGGGCCAGATGGCTTTACTGCAGACTTCTATAAAACCTTCACAAGAGTACTGTTCTCTCACCTTACTGGGCTCTTTAACCACTTTCGTGTGACCGGGCATATCTCGGCGTCAATGGAGGAGGCAAAAATCACTCTCATCCCCAAACCCAATAAGGACTCCACTAAGTGTGGCTCCTACAGACCAATAGCATTAATCAATGTTGATGCTAAGATTTACACCCAAATTCTTGGCAACAGACAGATGAGCTTTCTCCCGGCCCTGATTCACCATGACCAATCGGGATTTGTACAAGGGTGCCAAACATTCGACAGTATTAGACGCATTGCCCACTTGGCGGAGAAGGTCCATAAGACCTCCACCCCAGCAGCCCTCCTTTCCCTTGATGCCGAGAAGGCCTTTGACCTAGTAGAATGGTAATTCTTGTTTAAGGTGATGGACAGGATGGTACTGAGGCGGAATTTATTCAGATGGTCTGAGCCAACTAGAACACCCCATTGGCTGGGCTCTTTACAAATTGATCCATGTCGCGGAGAGTCACGTTGAGTAGGGGGACCAAGCATGGATGCCCCCTTTCCCCTTTGCTGTATGCAATTTATTTAGAACCTCTCCTCCAGACCTTGCGAGACTCTGGCAAAGTCCAAAGAATTCCCTTTGGGGGGAGTACTACATAAAGTGGCTGCCTTTGCGGATGACATGCTGCTGGCACTGTCCAACTCCGAGCCTCTGCTGGAGGGATGCAGGAGGGTGCTGTTTGAATTTGGAGGGTATCAGGCCAGAAGATAAACCTGTCTAAATCTGAGCTATTAAACCTAACGATGGGGGTGGGGGGGTGGCAGAGTTGAAGGCCTCCTCACCTTTCATTTGGGGCCCTGGGCAGATTCAATATCTGGGAATAAATATTACCCCTAGAACCTTGGGCTGGTATTCTGCTAATTATCTTCAAATGCTATCCGCTATTAGAGCTGACCGGAATAAATGGAGTGTTCTCCGGATTCACTGGATGGGCAGGCTAGTCGCAGTCAAAATGGTCACACCCCCTTACCTGCTCTACTTGTTTCAGGCCTTACCGTTAATGGGCCCCAGTAGTTTGTTTGGGCGAATTGGGGAAACTGACATGTAACTTCATCTGGGTGGGCAAGAGACCCAGAATTAATCGCAACTTGCTTATGTCCCTGAGAAGGCCATCCCAAGTGCGGTTGATAAGGGAATGGTTTATGTCTCATGAGGGAAAACTGTGGGTGGGTATGGACCAGGCGGTGGTGAGGTGAGACCTGAGAGACGTCTTTGGCTATCACACCAAGACAGGCTCTGACATATGTACCTTAGCGAGATCACTAAGCTAGTGGCGAATACATGGGGCAAACTGGTCAGGAAATACGGGACTACAACATTCCCATCCCCTTTTACACCTATTTTTAAATACCCCAGATTCTCTCCAGGAATGGAGGCAGGGTTGTTTTCCCAGTGGCAAAAAGGTGGAACTTTCAGGATTCAAGACATGTTTCAGATGTCTCTGTCCCCAGTCATCAGATTGGTTGTCGAATGTAAGCAATGTTTTGGGATAGACAAAAAGGAAAGTATGAGGTATTTTCAGGTCAGGCATTAGCTCCTTGATCCGCAAATCAAGGCAGCGGCAACTCGCCGGTTTACCCCATTCGAAAGGTTTCTCACCACACAGGACGGGTGGGTCAAGGGTCCTTATCTCCAGCCGCTATAGAATGATGGAGGTATCCGGTTACATTTTTGAAAACATATTTTCGAAATGCCATTTTGTCAAAAATAAAATGCCGAAATTTATTTTTCAATTTTCTTTTTATTTTATGTTTTATTTTTGTTTCGTAAGTATAAAAAAAAGTGGCAATTAAAAAAAAACAGGGGGTTGGGGGAACCCTCCCATTTCTAAAATAAAATTAAAATTTTTTAAAAAAACATTCGACATTCGAAGAAAAAAAAATTCCGGCAATTTTGTGTCCACATAATGACATTTAGAAAATAAGGCGTTCGAAAATGTCACTATAAACCATTATAAACCAATTATGGACAGTGCCACCCTCCAGGCATCTTGGCCATACATATCATGCTGAGAAAAAAAATCGATTGGGTGGGACATACTCAGGGAACATTGGGAAAGATTGCCGAGGCTCATACCCAAGTTGGCAAAGGAGTCACAATTGCAGGAATTTTGGTACAAGCTATTACTTAGATTTCACCTCACAGCGGTCCGGCTACATGCCATTTATCCGGAGACTTTGTAAGATTGCTGGAGGGGCTGTGGGGGTACCGGCACATGGTCCCACATTGTCCCAAAATAGACCCATTCTGGAGGGAGGTACAGGAAGCACAGGGCGCCCCCAGAGGAGGTGCTCCTGGGGTTGGACTGTGGGACCCAGTGGGAGGTACCCAGGGCCAGACGGAAGGCACGTGTAGTGCTCACACTTACAGCGATGCTGCTGATAACATAGCGCTGGAGGTGTGTGGAAATTCCAACATCCCAGTACTGTCTCCGTAAAGTGTGGGAAATTGTAGCGTTAAGAATGGGCTTCATATCCCATGAACAATGACTTACCTAGATTTGCTAATGACTGGAAGAAAGTATTGTCAATTTTTAAGGACGACTGCCTGATCCAGTGGTGCCCTCAACTCTTGAAACCTTTGGACCTATTCTACAATGTATGTTCATTGATCAGTTACTCTCTGCAGGAGCAGCAAGTTTACCTCTTGTTGGAGGGTGGAGAGAGGAATGGGGGAAGGGAGGGGCGTACAACAGTTGTTGGAATGTAACATGGCACCAGAGTTAAAGGAATCTGTTAAATATTTGTTAAGAAAACAATAAAAAGAATTTGAAGGGAAAAACTGCATACAAATGGGCATACTAAAGAAGGTGAACTTTTCAGGAGTACTCTTTAAAACTGAAGTAGCCGCCAGGTCCACCTTAATACTGACAAACCGAAGGCCATCCCGGGCCAAAGAAAGCAAAAAAACACAAGCAGAACAACATATGCCACTTGCAGGTGAAGACAGCCTTGTTAGCAAGCCTCCTAAGTGAAAGTAGCACATGCCAGACCTCGTCAGACAGGTCCTACTCCTGTCTGACAATGCCCAGATTCAGATGGAGGACCCCTCCCTGCGGTTAGAAGATAAGGTCCACCCTCAATGGGAGGTGCCAGGAAGGGTAGATACACATGTTCGGATGTTCTGACCACCAAGTACTCAGAGCCCTGTGCAAAGAAATCAGGGTGAAGTTGGACCCGAACTTAATGAGTCTCATGAGGGCCAATGGGAAGAATGCAATCAGGGGGAGGGGAACCTATAAAGGCAAACAAATTTCCTATTAACAAACAATGCCTCCCCCATAACTCCCTGGAGGGAGAATTCCCTGGTGAAAAAGAAGTCACACTTCGCAATTACAGTTGACACTGGATGCCAAGAGGTCAGCTTGTGGGGTTCCTCTAAAGGCAAGGACCGCGGGGCACAGTTCCCACTCACAGGATGACAAACACCTGCTCAAGGTGACTGTGTCAATACTCTCCATCTCAGACAGACTGGCTGCTGACAGGCAAACGATGTTCTCCAGAGCAAAGGAACGTAGTTGCATATATGCAGAAACCCCAACCACCTGTATTGTTGAGATAATGCACTGCAAGGGTGTTTCCCACAAGAATCAGAAACCCCAACCACCTGTATTGTTGAGATAATGTACTGTAAGTGTGTTTCCCATAAGAATATGGGGAAACCTGCACCACACAGATGGAAGTAAAGTAAACAGGGCCAGCCTGATGCCTAGCTGGTTAAGTAGAGAAATGTGCTTGCTTGCCTGGATGAGCAACAGGTTGTTCACATTCAGATCAATCAGGTGATCCCCAGAGCCCCAGAGCCCCAGTCAACATGTCTACTTGAGATCCTGAAACACCAAGCTCGAGAAAATTAAAGGATCAGACTCCAGGACACAGGAGCTGCTGCACTGATGGTGGCAGGGACACATCCAATGCAACCAACACTAGATATGGTTAGTATGATGCTGGAAATGCCTTTTGGGGGGCAGGGCCTCCTAGCCATTGTCCTACCACATCTCTGTGTGTGTTTTCTGTATTTCTGCTGCCACTGAGGTCGTGGCTGGACCTCTGGCAGTGCAGCTCTTCATCGTTCCTTTTAGTGAACAGCACCCATGGGATACCCTTATGGCACCTATGGGTGGGCGTTCACCCTTGCACCCCTTATGTGTGCTTTGGGGCACATGTGTGTTGCCCACATAGCAGGGTATGGGCTGTTGGCAGCTACATGCTGACTTGGCAGTGGCACTGAGTGTCCTCCATTCTTAGGACACCCAGACCTGTCCTAGGAATCAATGATTCCTGAAGAAAGGTAAGAAGGCCACTGTAGCCTCTTGGTTTATATTGCCTTTAACACCTTGTTTCCTAAAGTCCTGGGAAGCCCTGACTCTGTCCCTTTCTTCCTAACTGGCTGTTGGGTGGAAAGAACATTTATGGCTCTGGGACTGCCTCCTGTCAGACTGACTGGAGCCTTCCCATGGGTGGGTACACCATTGGGGTGGGACCTGTATGAATGGAGTCTGAAGTCAACTCACATTCTGTGTTGAGGGTGTATGGTTTTGGTGTATGTGGCACAATGACTGGGCCAGCCCTGACTGAAACTGGAGTGAATGTAGTGTAGTGTGCTTAAAGGCTGGGTGCTTACTCGAAATCCACCTTCTGTGTTAAGGGTGTCTGGGTGGAGTGAATGACCTGAATGCCTGCACGCCTGATTGGCTGCCTGCATGAATGCACTTGTGAATGATTGGCTGCCTGAGCCTGGCTCAGCCTGAATGAATGAGGAACAAATGTGTGTAACTAGGGACCTATCGCTCACCAATTTGTTCAGAAGCTAAGTTCAGAAGCTGAAGCCGAATCTGAAGCAAAAAGAAGCTGTTCCCTGGAGCCCAGCTGGAGGAAGAAGTCTGCTGCTCCATTTTCTTCACATAATCCAAAAGCTGATGTGTTTGAGACCTCTTCCCAAGCTAAGAGGCACTATTGTGCACCTGCTACTCTTCATCAGAAGTACCCTGGAAGTCAGTCCTGTGTGTGTGCCTGCCGTCCAGAGAAGAGGTCTTTGTGAGTCAAGAAGAGGAGTGCTTGGACATCTTGAGTTGAAGAAGTCCAGTGGTGTCGCTCAGGGTCCGGAGGAGTGTTTGTGACTGTTGGAAGCCAGATTGCTGTCTACCGCCCAGAAGAGAGGGTACACTGGCATAGTGCTGCAGGATACCCAGAACTGTGAAAGTTCCACCTGAACAATAAATCTTTCAAGGCACATCCCTGACATGACATCTGACCACTTTTTCCCACCGAAGAAGATCCCAGTTGGCTGTGTTCAGAGGAAGATCTGCCGGTGGGTTTCCCGCCACCAAAATCTGAAGACGACATCCCCAGGGTCCAGCCTTGATGAGGGTCCATAGTCCAGTCCATTCCAGTGGTCGAGTCCAGGTTACCAGAAGCCATCCAGATGTCCGTGCTGCAGCACTGAAGAACCAAAAATCGGTAAACCGCAAAATCCTGAATCCCAACACTTATTTCTGCCCTGCACCAGTCACCACTGAAAGGACCCAAGGTTCCCAGGGGTCATAGCTTCATCACCCAGGACTTTTTGGAGTCCACAGCAAGTTTTGCCTTCAAGGGATATCCACAGCCGGAGTAACAATCAGCCAACGGAGACCATTGCAAATACCTGCCTTTCCGACAAGGTCTGGATCCTCATTTTCTCTTGGCCTCGGCATCCTAGCAACTCCTTCTTGCAAAGCGGTTCATCCTTCAGGGGTCCCAATGAGTAAAGCCAAGAAACTCCACCACTTCGCCTACCAACGCACCAACGGTACTGTTATGAGGAAGAGTGTTTTCCAGCCTCAGTGTTAGGGAGAATTCTCTGTAAAGGCTAATTTCCCAAACCTAGTGAATCCCCCAGCAGCTTTGCTGTATTTTTGGGGTTTATCTCTTTCTCCTGCTAAGAGTGAGACTCTTTTATTCCCACTCTTAGACATGATTTGAGGTGTTCCTTTGTCTTTCCATGTGTTTTATGGGCTATGGGGTCTTTTACTCCATAGGGTCTCATGTGTTTTTGATGTGGGTTACACAGCACCCTCTGTGCCGTAACCCAGGGGTGTTGTAGCGACCCCCAAACATAGACTCCATACCCTGGGATTGACTACTGTCCCCCAGGGCATGTAAAGTCACCATTGGCTTTACTAGTCCCAAATTATGAACAGAAACCAGTACAAACCATCATATTGTGGACGTACTGGTCGGGGCAATTCGATTGCCCAGGGGTCTGTTGTTCGAGGGGGCATGTCTCCGTCCCCCCTGTTCGAGTTTTGGCTGGTGGCAGTGGATACTACTTTTTATATTCGACCGCGAATATATCTCTATGGGATTTTCCCACTGTTCGAGGCTACTAACTTTAATTATTTAATTCCTATAGCGTCGAACATACAGCGGGTTTATTTATTTAATATTAATTCACCGGTTGGTATTTTTTGCCAGAACTCGATTCTAAAATGGCATTTGTGTTCTCTTCTGTGACTCCAACCCAAGTCGAGCCCTTTGTTCTACTTTTTGGCGGGCTTCTCCACAGAAGCCTCCAAAAGTGGTGTCACTCTGTCTGGGTACCACAGAGGGTGTGGGAGGGGGTTTAGGCACCCTGGACTGAGTTGCTTTGGCAACTCAAGTCGCACTCTTGTTGGATTGGCCCAAGTGGTGAGCCGGACGGCTCACCAGTTAGCATGTTTGATTGACAGCTAGGCTGAATGAATGGGGGTTTGCTGCATAAAAGCAGGGCTTTGGGGCTGGAACTTCAGAAGTCACCACAGGACCTAAGAATCCGAGGAGGGAGAAGCTGAGCCGACCTGCAACGACGACACCACCAGTGGAGCCCTGCTGAACCGTCTCACCACTTTTCCCGACGACAGAGGAGATCTCCAATCCGGAGAGTCTTCTTCCTTCACACTTGAGGTACTGTGTCCCCTTGGCTTCCCTTGCGACAGATCGTTCGGGGTGACAGTAAAGCCTCGACTTTCTAACCTGGGATGGCCTGGGGCAACCTAGCTAACTTTTCCTGACTTTAATTTCATTCTTTGTGTGCAAACTATCTACAAGACTCTTTGGGCATAACCCCACTGTGTGAACCTGGACCCCTTCTGCTTGCTCTCTCCAAGAGTGGGCCTTGCAATTGACTTCCTTGCTCTCCAGTAGAACTCTGCCTATCGTGCCTTACTGTGGTTTTTCTAAAAGTATTGAATTTTGTGTGCTTCCATAACTCTGCCTTTTTCCCTCCCTTTTTTTAATAACTTATTAGAGTGCCATCTTATGTTAAGCGCTCACCTCTGTCTGAAAATAAGTGGTGTTTCTCATTAAGACTTGTCTAATAAGTAATTAGGGTCGTATATATATAATAGTGACTCTGTGCTGAATTTATTTACCTCTTTGTTGCTAGTGTAATTTACAAGTGTGTCTTTAAATAAATAATTATATACTTTTACCCCAAAGCTCTGGTCAGTGTTTGCTTGTACTACCTTATCTCTGTACCTTTGTGTATACTCTATATACTGCCTAACTCTTCTTGAGGGAAGGAATCTTTTGCAGTGATCCCTAAGGGAACTGCACAGGTTTCTGCCTAATACTCAGCAATCATCCAGGGGTCCCAGATTCATCATGGATCCCGTTCACCTGTGGCATCTCAGGTACTTTGGGGTGGTGGAACCTATAGAAAGAAAGCAGATCATTATTGAACTTATTTTGACTGGGCCTTAATAGACAAGATAAAGTGCACCTTGAATTTTCCTTTAAAGGGTGCCCAGGTGGGGGTATCCTCACACAGTATTACTATTAAAGTCTAAAGAAAGTATACTGCCTATGTTCTGAAGATAATCTGCCTTTCTTCCTTCATCTATGCAGTTACATCTTGCTTAGTGATTTACATGCTTTTTAAAGACTGTCAGCAGTTGGTGCCTTTTTTAATGAATCTAAGTATTGTGGGGTAACACAGAGTATATATCATATTGCCATTATTTGAATAGAACTGCCTGAGTACAAAGTGATATTATTTATATGTATACATATTTTAGGGAACCTTATTTTATATAAGAAGCTCTGTTATCACCTAACATAGTGTGTGGACATTCCGTTGTGGGGGCTTGGAGACTCACTGTACTTGAGAGCCAGCCTGTATCACCTCCTGAGAGCTAAAGCTTTGGTGGCTCGTTCATTGCTACCATATTGAGAACCTTGGTGGGGTGCACTGTGCCTCTACCCCAACCATATAGAGGCAGAAGTACAGATGCCCCCTCCAGTCTTTACACTGGTGGTACAGTGGTGGGATCACTGATTTTAAGACTCACTGTTTAACCTTGCTACTACAAAATATCCACACTTTTACTAGTTTAGGATGTAGTGGTATATGCTGGTATAACTGCACTACAAACAACGTAAATTATTGCAAATGGTAAATTGACTATGATGATCTTAGAAGCTCCCCAGAGTGCTTGTGAATTGAGAGAAATATATTTTGAGGATACGTCTAGGGCAGAGCGTATAGCTGCCCTTGTGGACTTCCACGAAGATTGTGATACTCATGATGACAGTGGGGGGGGGGCTCTGATGGAGACCCTTGCCCCTGGTCAAGTCACAGTTGCTACCAATGGGACTGCCAGCTCTCCTGTCACATCTATTCCAAAGCCCAGCCTGGTTTCTCAGAGGGATGCTCTAGAACTTGAGTTATTAAGGACGAAACTAGCCTTTGAATACAAAAAGTTAGAGAATGAAGCAGAGTTAAAGAAAGAAGAATTGGCACAGCAAGTTATACCCAAATAAAGAGATCTAGAACTCAAAGACAGGGATCTTGAACCCAAAAACAGAGACAGTGAATTTGAAAGACACTAGCTAGAGAAAGCTAAGGTGGAAACCTCAGCCAAACCAGTTGAGTGCGTCAGGTGTTCTCGTACCAAGTTTATGAAAGATATGGTTGGTGTGTATGTTTAGGGTTCTGATATCCTTCAATGGATAGAAGCATTTGGGATGGCTTGTGGTATCCATGATGTTGACCATAGAGATTGGGCTAAGTGTTTATTGAGTAGAGCACCTCAGACTGGTTATGACTGTATTCTGAAACTGAGTGTAGAAGAAAGAGGCCAGTATGAGTGTATAAAATCTGCTTTGATTGCCAAGTTTGGCAAGACACCTTAAAAGGTTAAAGGCACTGAGGGCCCTGTACCCCCTAGTCTGGGAACAGAAACAATAGAATACCTGGGAATACAATTAACAGAGGACTACAAGAGCCTCTACGGAGCAAACATAATCCCCCTATGGAAACAACTAAAGGAAGACTTGCACAGCTGGGACGCACAGGAACTTTCCTGGTTCGCACGCATCTCTGCAATTAAAATGGCTCTACTACCCTGACTCCTAAAGGTGGTGAGCTCCCTCCCAGTAGATATCCCCCTCAAGATGACCAAGGCACTACAGAAGGAGATAAACACCTTTGTGTGGCATGGGAAAAAGCTCAGGTTGCAAAAGAATATTCTGACCAGACCACCCCTTCTGGGAGGACTGGGGGTACCCGATATTGGGAGATATATATTAGCCGCGCACGTGGCTCCCATGATGAAGTGGATGGGAGGAGACATGCTGAAGGGTTGGGTGGGAATCAAGCAAGGAGTAACCACTATCCCCCTGGGAACATTGCATGCACTACGCGCATAGGCCAGGGAATCGGAGGGACACCTACTAGAGGCCACCCGCATGGCCCTGAAGGGCTGGGACAAAGCTCTCCAAAAGGGTTATATTACACCGGGCCTGGGACCATTCACACCAATGGCACATAATGAAGATTTTGCCCACGGGAGGGGAAAATAAGTTCTGGGATAATTGGGGACAACCACGGACACTCCATCTAAAAGAATTCTACCGGGCAGGAAATCCCCTCTCATTTGAGGAATGCAAACAGACATTCGGAGTGGGAGAGAAAGAATGATACACCGACATACAAGTCAGACATTGGATATGTCAGAAGGAGGTCAAGAAAGCGGCCTCCAGATCCCTGATAGGACTGGAACTGACCCTGCAGGAGGGAGGGATGTCAAGATCTCTTTCCAGAATATACAAATTACGAGACAAAACACAAATGGGGGATCAACTCTCATACAAAAATAACTGGGAGAGAGACCTGGGCACGGCCATCACGGAGGAAGAATTGGGACAAATGTGGAGGAGGGCTCAAAAGACATCCATATGCACTGCAGTTAAAGAAACTGCCTACACATTAAGTTACAGGTGATATCTGACTCCACACAGGTTACACAAAATGAACCCCTCATACCACCCTACCTGCTGGAGACAATGCGGGGACAGAGGGGATTTATACCATATGTAGTGGGATTGCCCTAAAGCGAAGATATATTGGAAAGAGGTCCTGGGGCACATAAAAGAAATCACAGGGAAACAACTCCCACTCACACCAAAAGTGGTATTGTTGGGAACTGTGGTAGAGGGAGTTTATGCAGTAACAGGGAATACTGCTTCTCTCATCACACAACTACTAATTGCGGCAAGGATGACTTTAGCCCAGGGGTGGAAAAATATGGAAGGCCCCATAATAGCGTGCTGGTGGGTCAAAATATGGAACGTACTGGCCATGGAAAAAGTTGGTGCACTAAGGAAAGGCAAATACCAGAAATTCCTGGCGACATCGGACCCTTTCTGGAGTTCATCAAGGACAGGGAAGCCTAATACTACAGACCAGCGCTACTGAGAGCAATCTTGTACTAAAATCTCAAGGTGTTGAAGGAGGAAAAGAGGAGGGCACCCAGCAAACACTAGGCCCTGAGAAGTAATACCTCACAATCACTACAGGACCAAATAACGCAGAAACTGAACCATACTGTTTGGGGATAGTGTGGGAGAGGGAAGAGGGAGGGGGGAAGCACAATGTTGGGGGACGGTTAGATTTTATAGCGAAACGCACTGTGAGCAAAGCCTCAGACTTTGGTTGTAACTAATCTGAGATGACAATCTCAATACAAGGTTGTACTATGTGTTGAAGCTACTATGAAGTCAATGTGTAGTAACTGTAATAGTGCTATGAAAATGAAAAGGTTTTAAGAAAAAAAAATGGTTCAAGGATTATAAAAAGAGAGAGAATATGGCTTGATTTGATTGGGTGAGTGCTGCACATATGAATATGATGGGATGGGTTGATGGTTACCAAGTGAATTTTTATTTTTGTACTGTCTCACCCCCTATTTTATGAACATTTTCTGAGGCTTGAGTACTGGCTACTATCCCGCAGATTTGTTAGAAGTGTCCTCATTAATGGCCAGCTTCAATTGGTTGGAGAGACACTGGGGCTAGCATGACAGTGGTGGGCAGGACCCTGCTCAGGCCAGAGGACTATGTAGGTGCTCCTTTGAGAACCACCAGGTTGGGTGGTGGGCCCCACAAACTTTCTCCTGTAGCGCTAGTCACCATTTGAATTGACGACAAGACAGCAAAGCTTGCTGTCCTGGTTCAAGACAATGTGCCTGCCAACATCTTGCAGGGTAATATTTGACATGGGCTTGATTTCTGATGGATTACCCCTAACCGCTGCTGCAGTCCCTAGGTCACAGGTAAAACAGGGTCTGACTGATAGCCAGTTACCCAAGCCCAAAGGGAAACGCAAGGCAAGGAGGAAGAGTAAGAAGACCGCCTCTGTGAAGGGGGCTCCTTCTCTTCCTGCGGCTTCAGCAGCACCACCTGTGGTCCTAGCTCCTGAGGTAACTAGGCCCAGTGGTGACCCTAGACTCAACTCCTGAGGGAGAAGAGCCAGAGGATCCTCCTCAGAGAGCGGTACTCCCCCCAGAGGATCACCCAGACCTCCAATGCTTGTTGGCTGAAAGTGGGTCCTCGTGGGCGTATTTTTGTAAAGGTCTGAGTGTCACTCGCTTGAGGGTCTGAGGAAACAGGCCCAGGCACAAGGTGAAGTGCCTGGTCTTAACATTTATTGGGAGGGTGAGCTCCTTTACAGTGATCCCACTCAGGCTGAACCTGGTGCAGTCAAGAGGTGGGATGCACCCAAGGTATACAGGCCCTTCCTTTTGCAGTTGGCACATGAGGTGCCCTTAGTTGGTCACCTGGGCATCAAGAAGACCAAGCAAAGGCGCTCAGCCCACTTTATTGGCCCATGATGGGAGTAAAGGTGGAGGCTCACTGCAATACCTGGCCCAAGTCAATTGTCTGCCAAGACTGGGGGCAGTGTCATTGCCCCACTGCAGCCTTTGCCAGTGGTTGGCACACCATTTTAGAGGGTGGGCATCAACAATGTTGATCCCCCAGACCTTCCAACATCAAGTGGACACAGGTTCATCCTGGTTCTGGTAGATCATGCCACCATGTACCCTGAGCATATACCCCTTCATACCATAACAGTCAAGGTTGTTGGCAGGGCTCTCCTGTGCATTTTCAACAGAGTTGATTTCCCCAAAGAGGTAATTTCCGACAGAGGAACCAACATCATGTCTAATAACATGCAGGCTACGTGGAAGGAATGTGGTGTAACTTGCACATTGTCTACATCATACCATTCTCAGACCAAGGGTCTAGTTGAGAGGTTTAACAAGACTCCGAAACTTCACGGCAGACTATGGCACCATAGCTGCCCCTCTGATAGCTCTGACATCACCCAAACAGCCAAGGAAGGTTCATTTGAGTGAAGACTTTCAAAGGGCCTTTGATGGCTTGAAGGAAAGCCTGCGCAGGGCACCTGTTTTATGTGCCCCTAACTACAGCAAACTATTTATTGTGCAAACTGATGCCAGTGACAAAGGAATTTGAGAGGTCTTGTCTCAAGCGACAAACGGAGAGAGCACCTTATCATTTTCATCGGGAGGCAACTCAAGGGTAGAGAACGTAGGTGGGCCACTGTTGAGAAGGAGTGATTTAGTATAATGCGGGCACTTAGGCGTTTTATACCTTATATTACTGGGTCTGCCTTCAAGGTCCAAACTGACCATAAGCCCTTAAAGTGGCTTATGCAGATGAAGGGTTAAAACCCCTAACTGCTCAGGTGCTCTATTAGCCTGCACCCTCACCGACTTTTGTAAACACTGCACAGGGAAGGTAAAGATAGTTATGGATGGAGAAGATGCCATTTTAGGTGTTCATGTGCTCCACCAATTTCAGCTAACGGTGCACACAGTGAACAAGGTATTGTGGCAGATGAAGGGACACAAAGGAAAATTCATGTGGGAGCACACACAACCCGTATCCCGTTTAAATGTTTTAGTAAAGTGCATCGACGAACAAGATGGGGCAATTTTAATAAAAGCATTAACAGTCGCAGAAGTGATTGCAGAGGTGCTTGCAGTCTATGCAGTGTTTCAGTGTTTGTAGTCTTTCCACCATTTCAACAGACTTGGCAGCAAGTGGAGCTTGTGCTTAAAAGCTCACTTCCAACACGGAGCGTTTCGCAGAGGTGATCGCAGAGATTCTTGCAGTCTATTCAGTCTACAGCAGACAACCAGCAGACGACTGGTAGGTGACTGCCCACACTGCTTTGCTCGCCATACTTTGCATACTCCCCTTACTCCATCAGCATCTAACGCGGTGGCGACTGCGGGCCTAGAGCCTTTGAACCCCTCGTATTTGCTATAAGGGAGTGCGAGCGGGACCCGGCACCGGGGTCAGGTGTGCTGTGTGACGGAGTCAGGTGCTGAGTCTTCTGGAGTCATTGGTGGTCGCAGAGGTGTTTGAGCACTTTGTGCTCGTGTGCGCGGAACTCAGTTTAAAGCTACCCTCATGGCAGGGTGCCAAGCCATAAAAAAAATTAACCTTTCACCCTGAGACACTGTTTGAAATGGTGCTTCTATTGGCAAGCAGATGACAAACGGCACAGTGAATTACAAAACCTTTAATGAGAACCTTGTGGGTGGTTATTCACAATTAAGGTGTTGTATTACACCAATGTCTTCGGTGTGGCAAGGTAGCAATTGTTTCTACAGTGCAGAACAAAAGTATCCCAGGAAACATACCCATTGATATATAGTGGTTTACATTTATACGGTTATACCGTTGCCATTTCCATTGGGGTCTTAAGGAACTACGATTACTACTGCACATAGACACATGGAGAAAACAGAATTCTCTCTTTCTTCTATCAAGTTATAAAACTGATTAACAGTGCAAAACTAGCCCATTGAGGGAAAAGAGAAACTAGAGACGGTTCATGCCGGCCAAATACTTCCTACGGAGTGGTGCACTAACAAAGGATCTAAGAGTCCCTTAGTGTGACGGTTCATTTATGGCAAAAGATAATAATATCTTAACTGTGCTGTATATGCAATCTGATCAAGCCAAAAGTTTTGAACACAACAATAGTTCCTTCCTTAATAAACCTGCCAGAAGATGTTGCAAAACAAACATTGGAGGCGTCCAAAAGTAAGTCCTTCAAGAACTAAAGACAGGGGAAAAGGAATTAAAGGGGCTAATTATGGAATTGCTCAACCATACTATTGGGGAAAAAAGAGGCGATAGTGGAAGAAGAGCTGGTGCCTACAGATGATGGGGCTGCTTCACCATTCGATGATACCCCCTTATCGGAATCGGCTCTTGAGGAATTCCAGAGACTGGCTCAGTCAAAGATGAAGCAAGCAAACTTACGGCTTCATCACTAGACATACCTCATAAGAACCCACAAGAAGGAAAGTCGAATGAAGACATCTGGACGAAGAGTATAAATCAGAATTATTGGGGAAGAAGGAAGGCAAAATTAAGAAACAGGAAGTTTGGAATCTATACCCCCAGTAGAACGAGAAGGAAAAAAACAAATCGAAAAAGAAAACTAAAAATATTTTAAAAAACACAGGTACAACTAGCTTTATTAAAGCACTAAGTGATTCAAGGAACGCAGACTCAAGTACACTGGATAATAATCAAGTTAAGTCCAGTCACTCCGAAGCAAAAAACCAGGAGTAACCAGTCATGGGCCCAAAGTGTAAGCATAAACAATCAATTAAGAAATTAAAGACAGATAAGAACCCAGAACTACAAGAGACCAGGGCGACTATTGGTATTCAGAAAGACGAGATATCAGAAAATAAGAAATGTGTCATGGATACCTCGAGTGAAGTTAAGACACCAAAAGGAAGCTGAAAGGCACCTTCACAGAACGACACTTCGGAACCAAAGAAGACAGAAAGCCCAATTAAATGGGCCCCCATTTTCACCCCGAGGGGACAATAGATCCCAACAGGGACACTTTGTGAAGTGACAAAAAACAATACTCTAAAGAACTGAAATTAGACCCAATTTTCCTTTTAAGAAAGTCAAGAACCAGAGAGGAGTGTACAGGGAGTGATAAACTGATACCAACTGAGAACCAGGGTCTGGAAAGACAAGTAGGAAGTGGGCCCAACAAGCCTGACATAACTCCACAAATCAGTCAGGCAAAATCAAGGGACGGAAATGAGACTGATGAGGAATACAAGGGAAGGAGAATGATGGAGGACTTAGCGATAAATCAGGAGCCAATACTAAATACAGAAGAAATGACTCCATATGATGTACCAAGACTGTGGCTAAGGGGCACAAAACAAAACTTGAATTACAAATCTCTGAATCGAGGGGCAATATTGGCATATTTGAAAAAATGCCAGATCTCTTCTTATTTTCATCAGCGGACATAGAGTTTGTAAAATGTCCTTGTGCTAACACCATTCAGATGGCGGAGGTGGGTTTGAAATCTAAGATGGGGGCAAGGGCAATTTTGGCAGCTTCCAAATCACTTATAATGTACAGCCTGGAGGTCTTTACAACGCTGCCAGCTCCAGACTTAATTGAAAAAACACATGATCTGCCACCAAAACAAACAGCTCAAAATGCAGTCCAATACTATAGGAACGCCTGAAACAGTGATAGCCAATAGCGGTCTGATAAACCAAGGTGAAATGCATAAGAAAGCATGGTCAATGCTCCCTGAAATTCTAACTCATGTTTTTCAGAAACTAGGTGTGGGAAAGGATTCCCTTTAGTTGGAGGAAGTGGTGATTTGTAAGTTTGAACATGCAGGGTTCTAGTTCCTTCAAAACACTAAAAATGAAGGAAGCACTTTTTGGGAAGAACAACTTGTTTTTTTTCTCCAGGAGACATGGCTAGTTAATCCTTTCCAGCTAGAAGGTTTAAAAATATTGCATCAACAAGCCTTGTTTCATGGGAGGGGCCGGACGTCAGGAGTGTATAGCTTGCAGAATCGCCATAATAGTGGAATCCAAGTCTATAGCTAATTGCCAAGAGGGAATCCAGGCAGCTAATCTATCCCTAAAATCTGATGATGGTATAAATAAAATAATTGCTGTAAGCCTCTATTGGAACCTTGCCTACACAAATCTCACAACTTACTTGGAATCTTTGTCTGATCTCCTTACAGGGTGAACCTGGATCATCCAGGGACCCCAGTACTTGTAGCAGGTGACCTTAACACACAGTGCATCGCTCTAATGACTAAGGGTGATAGGCAAAAAATGAAAAGAGTGACCCCTATGGGTAAAAGGTGGTTATCATGCTTTGCCGAATGGAACATGAAGATGGCAAATGGGTGCATAGAAGGGGATGTCCCGCCAGCAGCTACGTGGAGACGTGGGAAATCCATGTCACCATAGATTAAATCTTTTTATCCCCCCAAGCACTTGAGATGTGTAAATATTTTGAGATCAAAGATGGGGGATCAAGTGACGATAGACGATTAGAAGCAGAAATGTCCTGGCAATTCACCCAAAATATTTAATATCTGCACCAATCTCTAACCGTTAATAACGGCAAAAACAGACTGGTGAAATACATGAAAGATGAACAAGTTACTTCTTACCTTGTAACGTTCTTTCGATGGGATGTTCCTCCGACGTATTCCTTATCTTTAATAATACGTTTCCAGCTTGCTGGCCTCGGAAATTTTTTCTGTAGAGGGCGCTGCACGTCGACGTCCGCCGAGTCGATGTCCCTCGACGGCCACCGTATCGGCGGCGACGTCACCATGCCCATAAATAGCCATGCGCGGCGTCCGTTGCTCAGTTCCGCTTTGTAGCATAAGAAAAGTCATGCCTGAATTGGTTATTGACCTTGAAGGAGCGTAAGCTGCAACCACAAGGGAAGTATTACTGCGGGGATGGATGGGAGGGGCGATAAGGAATACGTCGGAGGCACATCCCATCGAAAGAACGTTATAAGGTAAGAAGTAACTTGTTCTTCGAAGGGATTGTGTCCTCCAACGTATTCCTTATCTTTGATAGACTCCCATAGCAGTGGCATGTAATTGGAGGTGGGTGTAAGAATGTCATGTATCCCTTTAGGGATGGACCAAGTGTATACGGCTTTGCCAAATCTGGTGGATGCCAAATCTGGTGGATGCCAAATTTTGTGGATGTATGTGCGGACGACCATGTGGCAGCCGCACATATGTCTCTGACCGGTACCCCTCTTTGGAGGGCCGACGAGGCTGCGATACCCCTGGTTGAATGAGCCCTAAGATTTTGGGGTGGCTCTTACCCTGACAGTTTGTAACATTCCAGAATGGCCAAAATAATCCACCTGGAAATGGTTTGTTTTGTTATGGGTAATCCCAACTTGTGACCTGAGTATCCTACAAACAGTTGGTCAGCTTGCCTGATCCTAGCCATTCTGCTGATGTAAAAGCTTAGAGCTCGCCTTGGGTCCAGCCTATGTAGCCTTTCTTCCTCTTTCCCCGGATGGGGAGGAGGGTAGACCGAAGGTAAGGTAATTTTCTGAGTAATATGAAATTCAGAAACCACCTTTGGGAGGAAATTAGGCTTCACCTGTAGGACAACTTTGTCCTTGTGGACAATTGTATGTGGGGGTTTACAGGAGAGAGCTTGTAGCTCACTCACCCTCCTAGCAGATGTTAGTGCTACCAATAGGACAGTTTTAAGCGTGAGAAATCTCAGCGAACAAGAGTGAAGTGGTTCGAATGGAGTGCCCATTAGGAAGTTTAAGACTAAATTTAAGTCCCATAAGGGAACTTGGAATGGTTTTGGAGGATAAACATTAGTTAATCCCTTGAGAAATTGTATCACTAGAGGTAGTTTGAAATACGATGGTTCCTCCGCAGTGCGCTTGAAGATTGAAAGCGCTGCGAGATAGCCTTTTACAGTGCCAACTTGAAGGCCTGAGTTTGCCAAGTAGAGTAGAAAGGATAACACCGTTGGTGTACCACATGAAAAAGGGTCGATATTCCCTTCTCTACACAAGCTGCAAAATTTGTTCCAACGGCAGCGGTATAAAGACTTTGTTGCTGGCCTTCTGGCCGAAAGCAACACCTCCATGACGTCATCAGGGAGATCCCAATCCTTGTACCTCACCCTTTCAGAAGCCAAGCGTGAAGGTTGAGGGTTCTGATGTCTGGATGGAGAACCTGACCTCCCTTCGGCGAGAGAAGATTCTCTTTGAGTGGAAGACAGATTGGAGGGCAGATGGACATATCTGGAAGGTCCGGGTACAACGTTCTCCTGGCCCAGTCCGGGGCAATTAGGATCATGGTTTTCCGGAATCTTCTCAACCTCCTGATCATTTGAGGAATAACAGGAACTGGTGGAAACGCGTAAAGGAGTGGAAACTCCCAGTCCACTACGAACGCGTTTCCTAGAGCTCCTCTCGGGGGAAATTCCCTTGAACAGAACAGATTGCACTTCCTGTTGGTGCTTGTGGCAAACAGATCAGATCCACCTGAGGGGTTCCCGAAAGGGCGAAGATCTCTTTAAGGACTTCCTGAGCTAGCTCCCACTCGTGGGAGACTGTGCTCTGCCTGCTCAGAGCGTCCGCTGTCAAGTTCTTCTCTCCGGCTAGGTGGACTGGCGATAGAGAGAGTCCTTCCTGAATTGCCCAAAACCAGAGCTGCATTGCCTCTCTGCACAGTGGCAGTGACCATATGCCTCCTCTTTTGTTGAGGTAGTGCATGACCACCGTGTTGTCCGTCATTATCAGGACATTTCTCCCCTGTACTGATGGCAGGAAAGCTTTCAGCGCTAGTCTGATCGCTCTCAGCTCCAATAGGTTTACGTGTAGTCTGGACTCCGATGGAGACCAACGACCGCTGATGGTCAAGTCGTTGGCATGGGCTCCCAACCCTGTGAGTGAGGCGTCTGTGACTAGTGTTATCTGCGGCCATGGTTGCCAAAACAGTTCTCCTTTCAAGATGTTCTCTGGATAGGCCCACCATTGAAGGTTGCGGGCTACATTGTCCGGAATCCGGAGGAGATCTGTCATTCTCCCTGAGAATTGCGACCACTGAGTTCTCAGTGCCCACTGAAGAGATCTCATTCTCAGGCGAGCCTCTGGCACAAGGAAGATGCAGGATGCCATGAGGCCTAGCAACCTCAAAAAGTCGAAGGCTAGGAGACGTTGGGCATTTTGAAACTTGTTGACCATCTGCAGAATATCTTGAGCCCTCACCTCTGGTGGCGAGGCTTTTCCCAGGGAAGTGTCCAGGACCGCTCCAATGAACTGGAGTCTCTGTGATGGTATCATCTGTGACTTCTTTAAATTGAGGGAGAAGCCCAGTTTGTGAAGGAAGTGGCAGACATAATCTAGCTGGGTCTGAGCTTGTTCCGAAGATACAGCCCTGATCGGCCAATTGTCCAGGTAGGGGTAGACGTGGATCCCTTCCCTTCTTAGACTTGCAGCCACTACCGACATTAGCTTGGTGAAGACCCTCGGGGCAGAGGTCAGCCCAAATGGCAGAACTCGAAATTGATAATGAGAGTCGCCAATTGCGAACCTCAGGTATTTCCTGTGTTTGAGATGGATTGGCACATGGAAATAAGCATCCTGAAGGTCCAGAGATACCAGCCAGTCCTGGAGCTGGAGGGCCTGAAGGATTTGAGAGAGAGTTACCATCTTGAACTTGTCCTTCCTGAGGAACTTGTTCAATTCTCGCAAGTCCAGGATGGGTCTCAGTCCTCCGTCCTTCTTTGGATGAGAAAGTAGGGGGAGTACCAGCCCTTGTTCCTGTCCGCTACAGGTACCGGTTCTATGGCACCTTTCTCTAGCAGGTCTTTAATTTCCTGCAACAGGAGCGGATCTGGAACTTTTAGAGAGCTGTTCCCCGGTGGATGACTCTGAGGGATGTGTAGAAAGGGTAGGCAGTAACCCTGGGCAACTGTCTCCAATGCCTAAGCATCTGACGCAATAGCCTGCCATTCCGTCAGATGGTGAGTTAACCTGCCCCCTACAGGTGTTTTGTGTGGTTTGGGGGCGGCTGATGCAGATGCCGAGGGTAAAGAGGCACCTGCTGCTGCTGCGGTCTTAGTACTTTTGACCCGTCCACCTCGGGTGGATCTCCTTTGGCCTCTTTGAGCCGGCTGTCCTCTGCCTTTCCCGAATGCGGAATAATAGTGAAAGGACTTTCCTCTCCCAGAGGTTCCTGAGGGGCGAAAAGGAGTTTGGCGGATAGCAGCTCCTAAAGATTTTGCTGCTGCTTTAGATGTCTGCAACTTTTCCAGACTGTCATCAGCCTTTTTTCCGAATAATGAAGAGCCATCAAAGGGCATATTCAAAAGTCTGGCCTGTACATCTGGAGCAAAGCCAGACTTTCGCAACCACGCATGCCTGCGCATTGTTGTACTAGCCGCCATGGCCCTGCTGATACTGTCAGCGGAATCAATAACAGTTTGAAGTGACTCGCACATGGCATCTTTGCCATCTTTAATAATGTTAAGGAAGGCTTTGTTTTCCTCTCCTTCGGGTATGCAGTCAGCCGCTGATGAAGCACACTCCCACAGTGTGTGACTGAACCTGGCGAGCGTACAGGTGGTGTTGATGGACTTCAACGCCATACTACAAGCAGAGAAGACTTTCTTTGTCATAGAATCGTACCTCTTGTCATCTCTATCCTGTGGGACAGTAGGGTAAGTGGTCCTGCTGCTTGATGAAGTTGCCGCTTGGACCACCAGGCTCTCTGGAGTCAGGTGTTTCGATAAGAATTCAGGGTCAGCTGCAGCTACCCTATACGTGGCTGATAATCTTTTATTGACAGCAGGGATTACTTCAATTAGATGCAATCTTTCTCTGTAAAGCTGCATGGAAGGGGACCACAGGATCCTCCTGTGGACCTTTGTCTAATATGTCTGGCAGGTCATCCTGTTGAAAAACAGGCGAAGGCGCAGACCAACCCATGAATTCAATAATTCTTGCCATCAGGGTTCTATAGGGTGTTTCGGCATGTTCCCCTGGGTCTGGCTTAACAAAATCCACTTCTGCGGAAGTGTCCAGCCCACTTGCCTCATGTAATGACTCCTTTAGGTCTTTCAACCTTCTTTCCTCAGAGGTGAAATCCTCTGAAACAGGTAGTGTGGTCCTCTGCAACCCGAAGGTTTCCTGGTCAGAATCTTCCCCTTCTTGATAAATTGAAGATAATCCAGGGTACTCTGACCTCTGAAATCGTATAAAACCCATCTCTAAGGCAGAAGGAGCCAAACTCATCATTATTGGGCGAGAAAACGTTGATGTCGTCGACGCCGATGTGACAGGCTTCGAAGGGGCCGAGAACGGCGTCGAGAAAACTGGAAGAGGCCTCGAAGAACTCGAGAGGATCGGGATCCTACTCGAGGATGTTGACGACGGTCTTGGTGTCGTGCCGGAGGCTCTTGGAATCACCGTTGGCTGTGGAGTAGCCGTGGTCTTCTCTTTCGTCGGCATCATTGTCGGCGTCGACAATGGCGTCGAGTCGATCGACCGATGCGTCGAAGAACCCTTCGACAACGGCGTCGATGGCGCCGATCCATGCGTCGAAGGAATCTTCGACGACGGCGTCGGAGACGGTGCCTTCTTACCCGATGGCCCGTGGCGCTCTCGGGTGGAATGTTTCGCCGGGTGCTGCGACTCGCAGCGTTTTGATTTTTTGGGTTTTTCACCCGGGTTATCACCCTCAGCTGTCTTCGAGGGGGTCGAGGCTGCTTTCTCGAAGACGCTTAATAGTTTCTTCCTGAATTCCTCCTACTCAGCCTGAGAGCTGTGTTTTGTGGGGCAGGAGACCCTTTCTGGGGAAACAGAAGACGACGAGGAAGGGGATCTTCGACGTCTCTTCTTTGAGTGTCTTGATCTCGACGAATGGTGGGAGCTACTTCGAGATCTAGAATGGGAATGTTTTCGACGGCGAGGAGACGAATGCCTCGACTCAGCCGAAGAAACTTTCGAGGAGGTTTTGGCTGACTTACCTCTCTCGAGCTTCCCCTTGCGCTCCTTCAAGGCTTTCGCCGTCATGGACATGCAGTCCTCACACTCGGAACAATGTTGCTCAGCTCCCAAGCACCACAAGCAGATCCTGTGTGGATCCGTTATCGACATTTTTTTACCCAGTCTCGACATTTCTTGAAGCCGGATCGCGGCGTTGTCGGTTCCGATGAAGATGCCATTGAGAACGAGTTGGCATATTCGAGAAGATGTAGATTATTTTATCTGACTGAACTGAGCAACGATGTTCCGAGGCCCCACGAAGCGCGGAAAAACGGAACTGAGCAACGGACGCCGCGCGTGGCTATTTATGGGCATAGTGACGTCAGCGCCGATACGGTGGCCGTTGAGGGACATCGACTCGGCGGACGTCGACGCGCAGCGCTCTCTACAGAAAAGATTTCCGAGGCCAGCAAGCTGGAAACATGTTATCAAAGATAAGGAATACGTCGGAGGACACAATCCCTTTGAAGGTCTCTTTCTTAATGATAAATTGCAAAGGGCTTGCCAGGGTATGCCAACCTTGGAACTGCAGCAAAGATGTGGTCCGCTTTTCTTTCAGGATTTTTTGTGGTCTGTAGATTATCCATTAAGACCAAGCCGACCTAAACAGATATCTTACCAGCATATATTTGATGAAGAGACATGTGCCAAACAAGAGAAAGGAGAACTGCTCTAAGGCCTTTGAGAATTGAAATTCAGGACAATTAAGAATTTCATAAAAAAGCAAATGCCATCAAGAGAGGTTCTAAAAATTGGTCGAGGCAACGACAAATACAGCGCCTACAAAAAGACGGAGTGCAGATGGTGAATGCAGCTGAGAACCTACAAATACATGGCCAAACAAATCCAGTGCCAGAAATCGACTGGATTAACCATCTGTCCACTCAATATCAAAAACCACCTCGTGGATCGAGTTTCAAGATCCCCGATATTCCATGGACTCTGGACTTTGCAGAGAGTGACGTTGTCGAATTAATAAAAAAGACATCATCCTCTCGAGTGACCGGCCCAAACAGTCTGACTTACCAGGTGCTAAAGGGCAACATAAACCTTTGGTAAGGGCTGCTAACGCAGCTTTTTACAGGAATTCTGGAGAGAAGAGTTTATTCTGCCTCTTGGAAGACGTCGATAATCATCCCCATTTTTAAGAGGAGGGATTGAACAGTTCCAACAAACTACTGACCAATCACCCGCCTGGACGTCGAAAGTAAACCTTCTGCACGCCTCTTGCTGAGGGAGCTAGAAAATTGGGTCAAGAGGAGTAACATCTTACCAAAACAGCAAACTGGCTTCTGTAAAGGTCTTTCAATATCTTTAAATGGCATAGTTTTAGCCACCCTAAGCGATAAATCTGGTTTGAAAGGGAGTCCTGTACTTTATGGAGCATGGATAGATTTATCCAGCGCCTTTGACCTGGTTAATAGGGACCGCCTGTGGCATACATTGGAAAGCTGGGGAATATCTCAATCGCTTCTGTCTATGTTGACCACATTACATGAGGATTACACAGTGAGAATAAGATTAGACGCTGAGGGCCAACTCTCAGATTATGTGAAAGTGGAGAGGGGAGTCAGGCAGGGATGCATGGTGGCACCCATCCTATTTAACCTTTACTTGGCGGATACGGGGAGGGAGATCAAATCCGCAGCACTGGCAAGCCCTAAAAGCTTCAGTAATTAGATCAAATGGCTGGCATACGCAGACGATATTGTCCTCTTAGATAGTACAGAAGTGGGTATGCAGCGTTTACTAAACTCACTAGAATGCTATATAAAAGTGAACAATCTATCCATTAATCCAGTGAAGTCCAACATAGTAGTCTTTAGGAGATATAGCAAACAAGGTCGCAGATTTGCCTGGACATTGGGCGTCCAAACCATTCTGGTGGTAGAGAAAGTGGTTTATTTAGGTTTTACACTCTTTGTTGGCCCTAAAATGGGACAAAACAAACAAGAATTTACAGAAAAAGTTCCCCAATTGACATCGCAAATGAAAAAACGATTGGGAACATACAGTAAGTTTTCCATTCTGCCTGTGATAAAGTTCTACACAGCCAAAGTGATCCCGAAAATTCTCTATGGGCTAGTAGCTAAACCTCTAGCTTTGGATTTGGACTGGCAGAGATTAGAGGGAGGAATCTGGAAGAAGGTTTTTGGTCTCCCCCAGAGCCTCCCCATGGCTAGCCTTAGATATGAGCTAGGCCTTAGGTCACTCAAATCACAGGCAGAAGGGAAGCTGTTATTGTTATATCGCAACATTATGATCCTGCAGGTCAACTGTCTTTACGAGGACCTACAGGATCACTTGGTACAATTTCTTTTTTTTTTTTAAACTTTTATTTTTATTGGCAGAGGTTCACAAGGTACAAACATCAAGGCAACAAGCATATGAAACATATAAAACATGGAGGTGCTCACAGGCTACCTTGTCAACATTACAGCAGTGACTACAATGTTTTACGAATAAAGAAGAAGACCTGAGGAGATCATGATGCAGGAGTGGTGGCCGGGGATAGACAGGACTCCGACCCGCCCTCGGACTGATTATTGAGATATGTGTTGAATTCATTCCAAATGTTCTTGGGGCGAGACTGGGCCGGCAGCATAGACAGATAGTCCTCTTCGCAATTCCGTGACCATGTAAGCAGGCCCAACCATCTCTGCGGGGTCGGGGGAGAGGGGCACCTCCAGCTCTGGAGTATACACTTCTTGGCAATCATACAACTTACATTTAAAAACTTTTTCAGGCGTTTAGTTTCCTCAGTGCTCCAAACCCCAAATAGGACTGCGAGGGGATCGGGATCGATAGTGGTTTCAATTACTGCACTAAGTGTCTTAAGAACCCCGTCCCAGAAATTGAACAAGTTCTGACAGGTCCAGAACATATGTAGATGATCAGCGTCCTCGGCCCCACAGCGTGGGCACAGGCGCACCTCAGAACGAGCAAACCCTGAAGTCCTCCGCGGTGTATAGTATAGCCTATTAAGGAGCTTATATTGCATGGCTCGGAAGCGGAAGTTAAGAGAGACTTTTTGGGTGTGGAGACACATGCTCTCCCATAGCTCGTCAGTTATCTCCAGGCCCAGTTCGTCTGCCCATTTGTTGCGAGCACCGAGGAGCGGCGTAGAAGGGGTGTCTTGCAGGATATGATATAATGATGAGATGACGCCCCGTGCACCGCCCGAGTTAGCAATGTACGCTATAGCCGGGTCGTCAGGGGGCTCATCAGGGAAAGAGGGCCACCTGGAGCGGAACGCCGCGCGGAGCCTGTAGTACTGGAGAGTTTCCAAGGGGGATCCAGTGTGACCCGGCTTCCAAGTCTGGGGATTTATGAATTTGCCCTCTGGATAGAAGTCCGATAATGCCCTATACCCCAGAGCCTCCCAATGGCGGGCCAAGGCAGCGTCTAGCGTGGGCTCCAACCCGGGGCAGGCCCACGCGGGCAGCCACTTGTAGTACGGGGAGGTCCCATCTGATGAGCCTAGTATGCGTGTCCAGGCAAACATGGTCGCAGCGATGGGGTCAACTGGGGAGTCCGGGGCGTAGTGTCGCTGTAACACTAGGGACATTAGATTAGTGCCAGCAGTTGCCAGCCGTTCCAGCTTAACATGAGGGCGCACCGGGGCGCCAGGGTACCAATGAGTGGCATATTGGGCTTGGGCCGCCAACCAGTATGTAGCAAAGTTCGGAGCAGCAATGCCCCCTCGTCTGTATGAGAGTGCCATGTCAGTCCACTTCTTGCGGACCGCACCTGAATGCCAGAGGAATTGTGCGCAGAGCGTGTGCAATTTAGTGAAGTATGCCCTCCCAGGCCAAACGGGAATGTTACTAAAGGTGTAAAGGAGCTTGGGAAGCAGAATCATTTTAATCAGTGACAGCCGACCTGCAACGGATAACGGAAGAGTACGCCACCGTGAGATTTTAGCCTCTACTATCTGCGCTACCGCAGAGTAATTATCGGTGAGTAGGGTGGATTTAGTGAGGGATACATGTACACCCAGGTATTTAATGCCTTCAGGGGCCCAGCGCAGGGGATATTCGGAGACGGGCTGTGTGGTGGATTGAGTGAGCGGGAAAATCTCCGACTTGGAATAGTTAATTGTGAAACCGGAATGGGTGCCAATGCGGGTGACATCTCTCAGTATGGGATTGAGGTGAGTTGTGGGATCTCTAATGTAAAGTAGGACGTCGTCTGCGTAAAGGGATATAATTTCAGGCTCCTCTATCAATCTTATTCCCTTATGAGAGTGTCTAGAGCGGATATAGTCCGCCATTGGTTCTATCACTAGTGCGAAGAGAATTGGAGAGAAGGGGCAGCCCTGGCGGGTGCCTCTAGATAGCGTGAAGATCTCGGATGTTAGTGAGTTAACTCGAACCCGCGCAACCGGGGAGGTGTACAATAGTCTAATAAACCCTCTCATCTTTGGGCCAACCCCCATTGTCTCGAGGACAAGCCACATGTATTTCCAGGAAACCATGTCAAAGGCTTTCTGGGCGTCCAACGTGACCGCTACCGCCTGGGCGTTCTGATCTGTGCGGGACATGACATTGAACAGTCTCCTGATGTTGTGGGAGGTGGATCTGCCCGGGACGAAGCCTGCTTGGTCCTCATGCACCAGGTGCTTCATGATCGGCAAAAAGCGATTGGCAATGATTTTAGCAAAGATCTTTGTGTCAAGATTCATGAGGGAGAGAGGTCTATATGATCCGCACTCATCTTCAGGCTTACCTGGTTTGAGCAGCACTGTGATGACCGCTTCACGCATGGAGGGGGGGAGGATGGAGGCCTGGAGAGCCTCATTCCATACCTCTAGCAACCGAGGGGCCAGAATAGCTATGTGCTCGTGGTAAAAATCTGCGGTTAGCCCATCCGGGCCGGGCGCTTTGCCTTTGGGCAAGTCGGAGATGGACGACACTACCTCGTCTAGCGTAATCGGGGAGTCTAGCTGGTCCCTGGTCTGTTGGGAGATTTCTGTAGTGGGTATCTGCTCAAGGAGTTCGCGCATGCGTTGCTCAGTGTGTTCTACGGGCCTGGAGTAAAGGGAACTATAGAATGTAGTAAATATGTCTAGTATTTCCCGGTCTGCCCACCGAGCCTGACCAGTTCGATCTTTGATAGAAGAAATCTGCGTTCGGCCCACCTCCCCCTTTACAAGTGTCGCAAGCGTTTTCCCAGGCCTGTCGCCCTCACCATACCTCCTGGCGGCCTGAGGGCGGCTGAAGTAACGGACTTCGGAGGTGGCCAGTGTGTTATATACCTTAAGTTCATCAGAGATTCGGGCAAGAATGGTGGGGTCAGAGCCGGTAGTGTTGAGCTGCTCAAGTTGTTTCAGTTTGGTCTCAGAGCGCCCCAGAGCAGCCCTAATGGCCCTCAAGACCCCGGCCTCCCGGGAGATGGACATGCCCCTTATATATACCTTGAAGGCCTCCCATCTGATCGCGGCAGTCGTGTCTCGAAGTGAGTTAAGTTCAAAGAACGATCCGATGTCAGCTAGTATTTCGGACTTAAACACGATGTCTTTTAGGGCTTCGGACTTGAAGCGCCAGGTGCTGGCAGTTGGAGCAGGAGTGCCCAGTCTTTGGGACAGTGTGATTGGAGCGTGATCAGAAAGCGTGCGGGCCAGAATGCCCGCACCCTCCACCCCGCCCATTACCTCGCTGGAGGCCAAGAACAGATCTATCCTGGACGAGCTGTCGTGCACCGATGAATAGTAGGTATATTCCCGCTCCTGGGGATGGAGAGTTCTCCAGGCGTCACAAATATTGAGCGACTGCATATGGCTCCGTAGCCTGCGCGCCGCGCGAGACATTGCTCTGGGACCCGTGGCCGTTCTGTCCAGAACAGTGTCCAATATAAGGTTCAGATCCCCTCCCCATATGATATGCACCCCCACAAAGCCCAGAAGTATGGTGGCTATTGTGTCAAAGAATTCCGGAGAGTCCACGTTGGGACAGTAGGTGTTAACGAGTAGATATTCCCTCGCAGCTAGTGTGCAGTGCAGTATAACGTAGCGGCCTTCGGGGTCGATGTAGCTTTTATGGAGCCCAAACTTAATTGATTTGTGAATAATCGTGAGAACACCCCTTGATTGGGTGGAATAGGAAGTGTAAAATCTGGCGGGACCCCATGACGGGGAAACTGCCCTTGGTATAAGTCCATTGGAGTGTGTCTCCTGTAAAAGCAGGATTTTACAGTTATGCCTGTTGGCATACGCCATAATCTTGCGGGCCTTGGTGTGGTTGCTCAACCCCCGGACGTTCCAGGACATTATGACAGTAGACACTTCAGTGGTAGCCATCCCCATCCACAAACTTCATCCTTAATGAACATCCCAACACAAATGACCATGTGAGCTCCCCGAGTAAAAACAGCGTGTGCGCTTGTGCCACCTCAGAATGCACCTCGCGAAACCTCGTATGCCTTTTTGAGAAACAACCCCATTTCCACCCCCCACCCGCACCACCAACCATGAATCAGCAGTGTAAACATCACCCACCCCTGAAAGCGCGCAGATGGGCCCAGACCAACCTGGCCCACACTTCCCCAAGGCCCAACGGGGGCCAACACATACCAACAAAACAGCAGAGAACAGTGCAATCGCAATGGGGTGCGCCGTTGCCACGCACTAGCACGCTTAGAGCCAAATGGCTCTGTTGCAAAACGAACAGTGGCAATGGACTCATAACGCAAGTCCCGACCCGCAAGGCGGGAAGCCGGGGGATCGCGCACGAGCCTCTGCGGTTCCTGCAGCTACTACAACAGTGTCGATAGTCACCCAGCACCCACCCCCTGTGTCCCAGAGTGGGGCATTGGGCCAGTCTCAAAAAGGCAAAAGGGCAAAAAATCTGCCATTGTGAAATTAGAAATAACAATAGGGCAGCAAAGTATTGACACATTGGTTTCGCATATCGCATCATAAAGGTCCCCAGAAGGATGGGTGCCTGAACACTGTGGCAAGGGCAATCAGCAGACACATAGACCATCCCAGGGGGGGAGCTGGCCCCAGATTAAACATCTGGCTCACACGCAAGCGCAACGCCTACAGCAGGTGGCAGGATAGAGTGACACATCGTGGCGAGCCACCCGGGCATAGCACGAAACAACATGCACTGAGCGGGGCCCAGCTCTATGACATACAAAGTGTTCGGATAATAACAGGGTCAGTCGCCGCCCCCCAGCCACTGAGGGAGGCCGGCGTAAAGGACAGTTCCCGGCAGTATGAGAGATGGGTGGCCAGTACCAACAGTTCGTGGCCGAGCCCCGCCCCAGGCAGTAAGCAGTAATAACATGTAATTACAGAACCAACAAATGCAGACAGTATCCCCACTCCATGACACCCAATTATCTTTCATCAGCGATGGCATCTCCGGGGCCCTGAAGCGGTATCTGCATCTCAATAAATTTTACCGCCTCTTCAGGGATGGTGAAGAAATAGAGTTTGCCCATATGGGTGATTTTGAGTCTAGCAGGAAATAGAATGGCATATGGGATTTTGCGCTCCCTGAGCATCTTCTTGACGCCAAGGAACTGACGCCTCTCCTGTTGCACAGCCATTGAGAAATCCGGGAAAATTCGAATAGTATTGGCCTCCAACCGCAACTCCCCCTTCTCCCGCGCTAGGCGGAGGATAAGATCTCTGTCACGATAATTGAGAATCTTGGCTATGATGGGCCTGGGACTATCTCCAGGCCTGGGACGCGGAGACAGGGCCCGGTGAGCCCGCTCGACAGTGAAGTAGGGGGAGAGGTCCGGGTCACCAAGCAGGTCCTTGAGAAGACGTTCGACCGCATCCTCCATTCGACCCTTCAGGGCAGACTCTGGGACCCCAACAATACGCAGGTTGTTTCTGCGTGAGCGGGATTCCAAGTCGTCGCATTTTGCCTTTACATTTTTCATGTCGCGCGACAAGGCAGCCACAGTGTCCTGTAGTGTGTGTATCTCGTCCTCGTTGGTGGATATCCGGTTTTCGGCCTCCGTGATTCTGGAGCCAGCCTGATCGACACGTGTTTTGAGTGAGGCCACGTTAGCATTGATGTCGTCGAGCTTTTCATGAAAAGAGGCAAAGTTTTTGGCCATCGATTCCATCATGGCAGTAAGATCAGGAGCCGCAGCCACGGGACTCGGGTCGGCCTCGGGTTCCTCAGGCGTAGTTGACGCGTGGCCCACCTCGGATCGGGGGACCGCCTTTGTAAATTTATCCATGGCCCCCCCCCTGGCGCCACTCTTGGAGCGATTCGACATGACCCGGATCAGAGAGACCGAGAGGGAGATGCTGAGATAAGATTAGCCAGGTATGGGCGCGAAGGAGGATCAGTCCAGCCCACGAGCCAGGAGGGCCCAGTTATATACTTGATATAGGGCTTACCAGAGGGAGCCCCAGTGCATCTCCCGATGGTGTCTCCGCACAAGGAAACAGCTTATAGTCCAGCAGAGATTGGGAAGACTGGAGGAAGGGGTCACCCGTATGTGAAGATGGGGTGCTGCAACGGCAGTGAGTATGGTCCGGTCAGTGGAACTATGCCGCTCAGGGTGAGATTGCCCAGTTACGCAGAATGAGTGGGGCAGAGGCGTAAGAGGTCCGATGGGTGCGGTGCAGGTCACCCTCTCAGCAGGATGAGGCGTAGTGTGGAGGGTGACAATTCCGGGAGGGAGTTAAGGCTCCAGGCAGCGCGGTGGAGGAGGGCCCCCACAGGGAGGGCAGCGCGCCACTAGGCAGGCGAGGGGAGTCTGGGTCTCAGCAGGCCCCCCCGAATGCAGGCGAAAGCCCCCGAATCTCACCTTCCACTCGCCGCGTCCTGCGGCCGCCCCGACTCCAGGCCAGGCCGCCGCGGCAATCACCGAGGAAGGGGCTCCTCCCGGAGCGGCGATGGCGGCGGGCGCAGGGCTCCGCCGCGGCAGCACTCGTCAATCCTCAGCGGGAAGGGTGGGCAGGCGAGGATGAAGGGGAACCAGGCAGCCGCGGCGATCGCCGATGAAGGGCTCCTCCAGGAGCGGCGATGGCGGCGGGCGCAGGGCTCCGCCGCGGCAGCACTCCCCGCGGGCCGGCACCACGCCCGGCCCGCAGCATCAATCCCCAGCGGGGAGGGTAGGCAGGCGAGGATGAAGGGGCACCAGGCAGCGATGAAGAGGTGCCGCGTTCGGGACCCAGGCACGGGCCAGAGGCGCCTGAGACGGCGGCCGGCACCCTTCCGGGCCGCGGCGCAAGCAGGAAACGCCGAGGGGCCCAGGGCCGCGCCGTCGCAAGTACGGCACGAAGGCAGATCAGGGGCACCCGGTGTCCGTTTTCTTCCGGGATTCGGTGTGCGAGAAGGGCACGGCAGCAGGAGTATGTGTAGCGAAGCAGGGGTGCCGGATCCGCTACAGAACCGCAGATGTGAGCGGATAAGCGGCGGCCAGGCGCGGAGCTCAAGTACTAGGCAGCCATCTTGCAGGCTGCTCAACAGCGCCCCCCACTTGGTACAATTTCGTTCCGTTCTGCAGTATTGCTCAACTTACAGAACTTGGTATCTAGAGTACTGGTAGATTGTGAAAGTGGTATGGATACACTTATAGCCAATCCTATGAAGGCTAAACAAGCATTAATGCGTATGAACTGGATTCACACGATATACCACATGCAAGAGTCCTCAATAGCAGCCTCACTTTCCCTTTCATGATAAAAAATGGGCTTTCTCCCGAAAATCTGAAAACATTTTTAGACTGGAAAACAAGACAAAACCTTTTAAGATTTCATCTGAATCTGGTTCACACTGGGGAGGTGCTGTGCAGGTGGGGTCGGGCTAAAGAAGCAGAGATATTGTGTCCTGGTTGTGAGGACTCTGCCGGGTTCACACTTGTCTTATTCCACAGTTCACAATCTTATCAGAAAGCTGGGTTCCCTTCCCATAGCTTTCTCTTGGCAATGGGTCAGAGACTTTTGATTATACTAGGGATTTGATGTGACCTTTGTAGGACCACTATGACACCTCACGCCGCCCTTGCCTAGGGCCTTCTGGTATTTGCAGTTTCAACACAAAACCAAAGGGGCCAGCGAGAGTCCTTCGAATGAGCACTCCAACAGTGCCTGATCACTCTGCAGCTGGCCCTTTGTCTGGGCTTTCGCAAAAGTTCAAACACAAACACAAGTTCTTTGTTCTCAAGTTCCTCACGTTCAATGTTGCCACTTGCAACCTTGGGCTCAACACAGTTTGGTTTGCTATGAGCTTTCTCTGACTCACCGGCTGGGCTGAACCCGTTGGCTTCTCTTGTCTCTGGAGTCAAGGATGGTAACACGGAAGCCAGCGTGCCTCCCCGCCTGCGCTATCAATGCGGGAGGCCCCCGTGCACCATTGACATCTGTTCCTCCACAAGCCAGCTGTAACGCCCAGTCTTATGATTTCCCTTTCAGAGGCTTTGCGGGTCTGAGTTGAAAAGGGCAATGGCAGTTCCCCCTTCCTCATCCCTCCAGGTCTCACCGCCTTTCTCCTCCATTTGAACTGCTGGTTCGGTGTAGCTGTTTCCTCGGGCGTTCGGCCTTGCTCATAGTGTGCTCTCGTGCTCCGCCTTTTATCCCTGTGGGGAAGGTAAAGGGCCATCAGGTGTGCATGGTTATTGTCAATTGCCTGACTCGTGTGTTGGGACATGTCAGGTAAATGGGTCTGGTGTTAGTCTGTTGTCTGTTATGGTGTAACAAAGTGTTCATGTCGAAAAAAGAGGGCAGGGGTAGAGCTTCTAAATATCCTACAGGGTAGGATGGAGAAAAGGTGAGCAAGGAAAGGGATAGCACGTCTCGCCCGTCGGTGTCCCACTTCCACTCCCTGAAGACCCCTAACCCAGGTTATCCTCCCCCACTGGTCTCACCCCCAGGAACTGGATCCAATAGCAATAGCCGTGTCCTGGTCACCTAAACGACAGATCTCCAGGTACTAGCGGGTGAGACACCTTTACGTTTTTCAAATTTGTCTATGTTTCTATCAAAACATCAACTCTGAAGGCGATCTTGGAATGGAACCTACTGCGTACAAGATGCTATTCCCAGAAATCCCCCTTACTCATTGGTTTCTGACCTGCTTTACTACCCAATTTCCATCTCGGCCAGATTTTCCACCCTCCTTGGGTCCTTTTCCTCTCCAGTTCCTTCTTGCCTACCTCCACCTTTCTGGATCTTGACTACAAATACAAAAGGATATAATAAATCGTGTGTAAAAAGGGAAATATTGTTGTTGTGGTTTTGACGATCTACTCGCTTGAGCCTTCTATATCCATCTACAATATTCCTCCGATCTGCACACTCCTATCTTCAAAGTCTACCCTCAGCATTTTGACAACTTCTTCAGGACAGGACACCCAGTAAAACATCTGCCACAAAAAGATAATGCACACATTATTTTCCTTTGAGTAATGTTCTTTCTGATGAACTAGTCCATCCTCCCACAGGGTCCCCCATTTTTAGACACATACTCCAGAGGTACGTTTTGCTTTGGAAACTATTTCAGCCGGGACTGTTGATGTAACATCATGAGTGTTGCATATAGAGTCAGCTGTGGCCAATTACCTCAGTTGTATCCAATTCTCCTGCATTCAGAGGCCAAGGAACCACCAAACCTCCACATGTTACTAACAATAAATCATAATTGGTAGGTGGGCAGGCAGTGGGGTCTTTATCAGCGAAAGGGCCAATCCATTAGAAAGAAAATTACCAAAGGCAAGCAATATCTTAAAACATTTTTAAATACTTTATCTTTATTGATTTTGTATTACAACCAATCTCCCTCCCCCCACTTCCCTTACCCAAACCCCTCTCCCCGGATCCCATATACAGGCTTCTTATACACTTGATGTTGAATTTTACATTATACCTAGGATGCGCAGTCTCTGGGGACACATATATTCCCTAAAGTCATTAGTAGAAAAGACATGACCATTCCCCAGTCTCTGCTACATTGGGCTTATTCCCCCTGGATGGCGTATGGCAGCCACTCCAATGACACACAATTATGTGCCTTCATAATTCAGTCTTGTTACATCAGGGGGTCTGCATGCTTCCATCTTTGTGCTATTACCAGCAGTGCTGCTAAGGGTAGTATTGCTTAGGCCTTCCTTTGGCTTTTGGTCATGTCTCGATGAGCCTCGGTCTTCAGGACCAACGTTGCTTGTTCTATGCCTCCACACCGGGCATGTTAAAACATTTCGCCCTTAAGACCGTTCACCTCCCCCAGAATCGTTTCAGTTTAGGGCATGATCACGAAATATGTGCCCAGTCTCCCACTCCGCCACAACCCCTCCAACATAAATCAGAGGCATTAGGGTATATACTTTTTTGTTTAGCCAGGGTATAGTGCCATATCACCATCACCTTTATCCACATGTCCCGATGGATTGCCCTTGTGAATTTGGTAATGTCTGCCCATAGCTTCTCCCATTCTTCCATTTTTATTGGCCCCCCTAGGGTAGTTTTCCATTGTTTCATGTAAGGCCAATTTGGAATCGATGGGTCCACTGTAGCAGTTTGTAAAGGTCAGAGACCAGCTTTCTATCTCCTGAGGCGGTGACTATGTATGTTTCAAATGGTGTGACCTGAGTCAGTGCTGCAGCCTTCACCACTGGGTTAACCAGCCAGTGCTGAAGTTGTGGTTACCGGAATCTCTCCTTTTCTTGCACCCCAAAGTCTGTCTAACATTGCTCAAACGACTTGACCTCTGGGCTCTGGGTCACATCCCCCTCTTTCCAATGGCGATATGCCCCACGTTCCATTCCCGTGGAAAATTGAGGGTTCTGGAATATTGGTGTGAATGGTGATCCCTTTCCTCGTGACCTGATCGTCCCATACCTCCTCCACCAGTGCCGTAAGTGCACTCATATGCATATTGTCTGGTCTGTCTGTGAACAGCAGCCATAATACCTCATCCAGGGGTTTCCGAACTATGGCCCTGTCCATTCTGCACCAAATCTTCTCTGAGTTTACAATTTAGCCACTCTCGTACAACCCTAAGCTGCAATGACTCATAGTATGTGTGGCAATTCGGGAGGGGCAGGCCCCCTTTTGCTCGGGCGGCCATCATCACCTTCAGTGAAATCATGGGCTTTTTTGTCCCCCATTTAAACGTAGAAATTAGTTTTTAGAGTGATTTAAAGAACGCATGCAGGGGCTTGACCAGCACCGCTTGGAACACGTATAGTATTTTTGGAAGGCTCACCATTTTGATTGTATTGACTCTACCCAGCCATGATGACTTCAGGAGGGCCCATTGGGCCAACATTGGTTTCACGTTCGCCAGGAGTGGGCCATAGTTTGCTGCGTACATAGACATTATGGAAGCAGTAATCTGGATACCTAGATATGTGAGTCAGTCCTTCACTAAGGTGAATGGTGCGCTTTGTTTAAGTGTAGCTTCTTGTGTGGAGCTCATGGAAAGGTTTAACATCTCTGACTTCTTACTATTGATTTTGTATACCATTCTTTCATCAACATCTATTTTCTCAATGTTTTTTTTAACGAAAATATTTAGCTGAAAAAAACCATCGGCAAACATAGGGGGCAGAGGTTGGAAAAAGGCATAAAAAGGGTTGAGGGGTCAGGAATATTAAAAAAAACAATAGGGGAGAGGGTGGCCTTCGGGTGAATCTCCTCAAAATAAAAAATACATTTTTTGATGGTTTTTTCAGGCGAAAGATCTTCGATAAAAAACCCATTGAAAAAATAGCTGTTGATGAAAGAACATAGAACCATTGATTTGTAGGCCCGTCACCGACTCAAACCATTCTAGTTCCTTGGAAATTCCTGGTATGGACCTGTCTGGGTCCTTAATTGTGAGTATCAAGTCATCCGCAAGTGCCATTACTGTGTGTTCCCCCCACCACGGAAAGGGATACCCTTAATTTGGTCTGTCATTCGAATTTGTGTAAGTAGGGGCTCTGTTTTGTTCCTCTTTTAATGATGAACGGGTGGGACAGGGAACCATGTATTGCCAGTCTGATTTCTGGGTTCACATATTTTGCCTGGATCATGCGAATGAAGCCAGGGTCAAAACCCATGTGCTCCATTATTCAGGACAGGAAGGACCGTTCCACACAGTGAAACGCTTTCTCCACGTCAAGTACTAGCATCAAGTCCGGGAGTTTAATCTTTGCAACCTTTTCTACCAAATGACACATTTTTCTAATGTTGTCAAAGGTCTGTCTGTTCTTTATAAAAACCTGACTGATCCGGCAAGGTCTGGTTTGGGATTATGGTATCCATTTTGTTCATTAGTATTTTCATGTATATTTTTGCATCCAGATTGATCAACGCGAAGGCCCGCATTGCGTGGGGTCTGTATTCGGTTTTGGCAATAACACCATCTTGGCCTCTTCCATGAAATCAGAGATCTTGCCTCGTGTCCTCAGTTGGTTATAGAGGACGGTCAGTCTCTGGGTTAGTGTGGCCTGGAACGTTTTGTAGAAGACTGCAGTATAGCCATCTGGCCCAGGTGCTTTGTTAAGCAGTAGTTCCTTGATGACTTGGGGCACGTCATCCTCCGTTATCTCTGCCTCCAGGTGTTCTCTAGTAAGTGGTGTTATTTTACAGAGGGGTAGCGAGTGCAGATAAGTGCTCTGCAACTCATGACTTGGGGAATCTGAAGAGTACAGCTCAGAGTAAAACTCCTGGAATTGATAGATTATATCTGGGGTATTTGTGATTAATGCCCCCTTTTGATTTTGGAGTATTGTGCTGCTGGCCCTTTTCCCTCTATGATATCTAGCCAGTTGGCTGTCTGCCTTATTTGTTTTTAGATAATATTTTGTTTAGCATACAGGAGGGCCCTTTCCGCTCTCCTTGCATATAATAGATCCAGTTGGCCGTGCACACTTCTGTATTCCCATTTAGTTGCTCTGCTGTGGTCCTGTGTCATGCGGGTCATGATATCTTTCAGTTTAACTTCCAGACTCTCCTCCTCGACCCTCAACCGTTTACCCCTAGTTGCCTTGATTGCTATGAGATGTCTCTCATGACTCCTTAAAGGCGTCCCATTATCGTGGCCCCTGCCAGGTTTGGGTTGTCATTATTTGTGAAATATTCCCTGATTTTGTCCCCAATGTCCCTGCCAAGACTTTATCTCTTATTATCTATAATCCCCCATTAGAATTATTTCCCCTGAGGAAAAGGTCTCTAACTCTGCCGAGGTGGCTATGAGGAAACTGTCCAGATCCATGTTAGTAGTGTATATGGAAGCTATCGGCATCGTCTGTGTCCCCATTTTGAATTTAACAAATTGGTACCTGCCTCCTTTATCCCCTTTAGTGGCCAGGATGGTAAGGTCTTGTGTTTGCCTAAATGCTACGAGGGTCCCTCCGTTTTGCCCCAGCATTGGATTGATACAGAGTGGGGTACCCTATCAGTTTAGACCTTAGCCTGTCCCTCTTACAGATATGGGTTGCCCAGAGGGCTATTAACTCTGGGCGTCTTTCGCTAGGCATTGTACCAGTTTCTTTCTCTTGACCGGGGAGTTTAGCCCCCTGTTGTTATAAATTAGAAAGTTAGTGCAGTCCCATGTCTCATCCCCCGCCTGCCGTTTGCTTTTGTGTGCCCCCTTGTGTTACAATGTAGTTCCCTTACGCTATGGTATCCGAAGGTCCCCTTTCGCTGCCCGTGTCAAGCCTTAGAATGTGTGTCTATCTGATTCTCCCCTCCGCCTTCCCTCTAATCACCCCACACCCCCTTCTCCTCATCCCCCACCCCCTCTGGTGAGAGCCAGAGCTTCTAACAAATCCGGGAGATCCATGCACCCGCAGCTGACTCGCCGTTTATCACAGAGATAATGTAGGGATCAACTAACCCCTACTAAGTCCCTAAGGTCCCCACCTGCCACCCCCCACTCAGGCTTCTCCTTCACATGGTCCTGTCTGATCAATGACTGGCATTCTGCCGACTCTGTGGGTTTGTACTATGTAGAGACTTGTGCTTATATTGCGTATTTCGCTTCACTGAGATATTTACTTCGAGGGTGAGGACCCTGACCTTTTCCCGGCCGAGGTAGCGTATCCATTTCTCGCTTTCCATGTGTCTTTGTAAAATGTGTTGAGGAAATCTTGTTTGGCTTGTTCTCTCCTGTCTTGTCCGAGTACCTTTATCCATTCCCCTGGTTTCCTTCTTGGTGGGGCCAAGCTTTCGCTTAGTATGTATGCCCTCTTGACTGGGCTCTCCTTCCAGTTGTAATATGGTCAGCCCTCCCTCACATGTCGTGATTCGGTGCTGCCTGCCCTCCCAGGAAAATAGGAGGCCAAATGGAAAAGTCCATTTATACTTTATTTTTTTAATGAGGGCTCTAGTTATTGGACCCATAGCTCGGTATTTACTCAGAGTGGATTGCGCTATGCCCTGGAAAAGGACAATCAGGGCCCTGTTCATTCTTATTGTTCCCGCCGAACATGCTGCAAATATAATTCTTTCTTTTTATAGTGTGTCATTGCTGCGAGCACGTCTCTTGCTCTGGCACCCGGTTCATTCCTCTGGGGGCCCACCCTGTGAATTCAGTCTATTGGGATCGGCACCCCTGGGCTTTCTCCCAGGACGTCCCTGAGGACATCTTGCACCAACTCGTTCAAGTCCTTATCCTCTATGTCTTTCGAAATGTTCTTGATCCAAATATTTGTACTCCGGGAGCGATTCTCTGGGTCCTCGCACTCTAGTGTTCAAATTTGTGTCACTCTCGATAGGTTTTCCTTCAGTTCTATGTTCTTCCTCGAGTCGTCCACCTGTTCCTGAATAGTATTTTGGTTGGCTTCTGTGTGATCACCCAAGCTCACCATGTACCTTCTCGTTTCTTGCTTGGCTTGTTTCATATCAGCTTTTATCTCTGCAAATTGTGCCTGCAAGGACTTCCTAGATAAACTAAACCAAAATTTCAGGGTGAGAGGTCAAACAATTCCAATCTAATACTGGAAAAAACAGTTAGTCATACTGCATTCCATTCTTCACAAAATGTATTTTAATAACATCTGGATAGTATTAGTGGGGATAGAGCACCCAGGAGTACTAAGACACAACAATACAAATGAGTGTGATCCAGTGGACAACAACTGGATCTCAATGCAACAACAACAAAGAGGAACTGCTATTTTTGATGAGTCATTTCAATTATGCAGTCACTAGAATAAACATACACCCACATTAAATGGACATATATACAAAAGACACATGAACAATGCTTCCAATGTGCATTGTTTGAATGGTGATATCGTCGACACAACGGTGTTTCGGCCTAAAGGAGCTGTGCAGTGCAGCTATGTGAGCAGGCCTTCATCAGGATGTGTGATGACCTTACAGGTGGTCCTGGGTTCTCTATCTAAGAACAAAAGAAATGGGGGGTTGTCAGTGGAAACGTGACCTCAAATTAAGATGATAATTCAAAAAGCTCCCATAGGATGCTTAAGTAAAAGAAGGGGGGACTCCTTGGTGTAGGAGCCTAAACGCTTACCAGAGATTTATCCAGTGTAGGGGTAAACGAGAAAATCCATCACAGGTATAGATTTCTGGGGAGCACTGAGTGCGTCGTGGAGGGACATAAACTTGTACCTGTAACAACATTATTGGTACTCTGTAAGACTTCTAAACAGATAATGGTGCCATTTGGTAGTAAAATCAAATTAAAACATGGCACACTCTTACCTCGGGAGGTAAAATGAAACTTCTCTGCCGGAGAAAGTTGCAAAATCCACTGTAATTAGTGGTTCCTCAGCCCAGATTGTCCAAAGCGTGACAGATCTGTGGGAGAGAGGACATCATGATAAAAATATATAGCGTGCCACATGCACGTGTGTTAAGCCTAAAATAGCGGCTCGAAAAATGTTCAGAACGAAGTCTCAATACGAGCCATAAAAGGCAGGACTCTAGGTGATGATTCAAGTTCGTGCGCTTAGGCAAGTACTTACAATGGTATTTCTAGGTCTGGGAGCAGCAGAGTAACGCGGCGTCTCAGGACGCGAGCGTTGTGGAAATGGATGCATCTCTGGGACGACCGCGGGTAAACAAAACCCGTCGGTAGATCGCATTGGTTAGCAGGTGGCGCTCCCCTTGCGAAGCGTCACCGCCGGGAGGACCAATGGGAATCCGCCACGGATGCTCACGGGGAAGTGAGCGCGGGCGGCGTCTATACGCCGAGGCTGAGTGATGTGCCTGTCAAGAGGGCCTCAGGGGAGAGTGACCGCTGGAGGAGTGAAAGCTGCGTTGTGAGTGGCTGGAAGCGTGATGACGCGTCGTCTGTCACATCAGAAAAAATGTGCCAAAGTAAGGCAGGCTATGGCGGAAGACACTAGAAGGAAGGTGCAATCCTGAGGTCAGCCAAAATGGCGTCCGGGGTAGCATGAGAGGAGAACACTTGGTGGTGTGTGTGAATGCAGATTATGACAATGGAAAAACGTGTGTAGGTCGGCTGTTGGTCGCCTGTGTGTGTGCAGAAACCCAGCAACACTGTTCGCATGGTCAAAGCACTTTTAAGATACAGTTTAGACACATACCATTAGGGTATTATGTATGCTGGCGTACATATGTAAACATATCACATGAGATCACATGTTCAACAGAAATATGGACCATAGCAGTTCTGTTATATAGGCCCCAGCATGATGTGAGCTTAGTCAAATGATGCTGTCATTCCATAGGATGAAAATGTCCAAGCCGAAACACACAAACAGAGGATCATATGAATGCACAATTAGGCAGGGTCATATAAATGCACATGCAAGGACTGTCATCTTGGTTTGGAGGTCCTGGAAGCACTGCAAAATTTCCTCCCTCGTCATCGCCATGGCAGTGGGACTATATGGGCCCGTTAGTGTTTCTTGCGATTCCCTTGGGGTGTATTGGCAGTTCCTCCTGCTCTCCTGTTCCCAGCACCGTTGTATCCTTCCCTCCTGCTGTCTCCGCATTGTTTTCGTAATGGCCGACCCCTCTGTGTGCTTATTTCTGGTCATTGGAAGTTAGTGGGGCTTCTTGCTTATTAAACCGTTCGGGTCCATTTCGCTGCCCTCATGGCGGACTACCATGTCAGGCACTCCTGTCGCTGAGTTTCCCCCTCTAGTGGTGGAGTGACAATGATGGTGGTGTCTGCCTCTGCGTTCTTGTTCCCCCGTGGTGCAGCATTAGTCAGTTGTAGGGTGACCCTCTTAGGCAGTTCCCTCTTATTTGCAGACAAGACTGTTCCCTCACACTCGGAGTCCTGTGTGGGGATTTGCCCCCTTCTTCACTTTTGGGCTTCCTTCTTTGTTCCCCCTGCCTGATGGGTCCCTTCTTGTGTTGGCTGCTTGCTAGCCGCCTCTCCCACATGCTCTCACCTTGTGAAGTTGCTGTAACCCAGCTGCACCGTCCCTTCGTCTTGCAGCTAGGGCTCCAACTCTCAGCGGGATGCGGGTCTCTCCAGCCCGTTCTCAACTGAAGCCGGCAGACTGTCCTCTCTCATCCACACGCTCTTGCAGGGGGGAACGCTGAGTTTCGATGCTCCTTCCCCTCCTATGTCGATGGCTATGGATCCCCCGATGGGGTGCACGTCTCTCTCGGCCCTGCCTCCACTGAGGCCCACAGGCTTGCTCCTCACCCGGTCTGACAGACCCATATGTCCGGGGCGCAGGAGCGTCCTGCTTCACTCCCGCTGCCTCCTCACTTTATTGGCGGGAGCTCTTCTTTCCGGGCTTCCAGGCCCGCTTGGTCTTCGCTTTCCAGCTGTGATGGGTAACACCCTCGCCCCAAGGATGTCAACACCCCCGCCCCAAGGATGTCATTTCACCAAAATGTCAGGGGTTGCGGAAGTTACATCACAATGTCACGCTCCCAAGAGTGACATCACAGGAAGTGATGGCAGTGGACCACGCCCGCGTGACATCACATGGAGTGATGTCATTTGACCACGCCCCCGCTTGACATCACAGGATGTGGCATCACATAGCATTGTTTCTAAGTACACTACGAACAATATGGTCATGATAACCCTGTAAATTGATGTACATTTCATACAAGAATGGATCACCATATGTATCGTTAATATCAGTGCGTATTGGCCCATATTACCAAATCACTGTGAATGCAAGCAGATGTCCAAGGCCAAACGTAATGTTTTATTTTATTTTGCATGAATTGATTTAAAAGAAAACCTTAGATGCAAAGCAAATACAGCAAACCATACGTGTTCCAGTTTGCTTCAGCTGCATATGTAAGGATGGGTGAAACTTTCAGTTTATAAAAGTCTAGTAACAGCAGCCAAGAGAATTTACAATATTTTTGTTTAATCATCAATGCTTGTGAGGCCAGATTTTTCGCTTTACTTCTCGGCTGTTCCACTACCGGGCATCATTCAAACTATCGTTGAGAGTAATCCCCAGGTATACCATCGATGATACTACTGGAATGAATTCTCCATTCAGTGTACAATGGAAGTTTTTGTTTTTGAGGTTTCTAGCCCTTCCGCTATCCCCCAGCATTAGGACTTTAGGTCGTCTGCAAAAAGTAAGCAGCCAACTGTCATCCCAGCAATCTTCGGCGGGAAGCATCTTGTTGTTTCAAATGCCTCGTCCATATCCAATATAAATAAGCTAAAGACTACGGGTGCAAGACAACATCCCTGCTTCAACCCATACTCAGATTTTATGCCATTGGACAGCGTACGCCTTCTGTCCAATCTGATTTTCAAAGAAGTTTCCTTATGAAGGGCTTATATTGCTTCTCTCAAGTCTGGGGGCACCCCCACCTCTCTAGTTTGTTCCACAGGATCCTCCTGTCAACTGGATCAAAAGCCTGTACTAGGTCACTTGACGCAATGTATATGGTTTTAATGTTTTTCCTTTTTACCATACACTTCAGTAAGTTGATTATAAAGATATTGAGTGCTGTGCCGATCCCCCTTCGGAAACCCACCTGCCATGGGGTCCTGATGGTGAGAAACCAAACTCCAAGCATTCAAGTGCCTCTAGGTTATTGCCGCGAAAATCTTTCCAACCACATCAAGAAAGACGATAGGTCTATAGTTGTCAGGTCTGGACCTATCGCCCCTCTTGAAGATCGGAACAACAATAGATTTAGTCCAAGACAAGGGGATCTTCTTCACCTTCTTGATGGTCTCAAACAATTTTAGCATAAAAGTCACCCATTTGTCTGGATCTTTTTTTAGGAGTTTGTTTGTGAGGTCGTCGGGCCCCGCTGCCCTTGACCTGTTAGATTTACATATGAGTTCAATTATGTCCTGTCTGTCAAACATGAAATCCCATGGGGCATTAGAGGTGATGTGAATCCCACTTGATCCCGGCTCTCTAACCTCATAATGTTTTCTAAAAAGTGTTCCTCCCACACTGTGGATGACACTGGGTTCACATTCTTAGAATCCTCTGGTGTATTTAGGTTGTTTATTAGTTTCCACACTCCAGCTATGTTTTTCTTAGTTGCAAGGTACAGCATTCTTTTGCTGTCTTGTTGGTATACTTGATGCCTGTGTTGTCTCAGCCAGTTTTTAAAGCTGCTTTTTGTTTTTTTCAGTTGGGCTAAGGAGGAGTGCGTCATGTTGTTTTTCTCACAAATCTGCTTAACCTATTGACGACTCTCTTTTTGTTGGCAATTAGTTCATCAAAGGCATGCCTAGGTTTAAAGTCAGCCTTTTTACAGTGCTGACCTCTCTCGCTGAATGCCATAAGTATCACTGGGTAGTTCAGAATGCCCCCACTGGCGCACAGTTTTTCCAAACTCAGCACCGTCAAGGAAGTTGCTAAAGGTAACATGTCTCTTGTTCTTATTCTTAGACGATTACCACCCGGTGTCACCTCGTAGTGACAGTCATGCTGATGGCAAACTGTGGAAGATTCCTCAATCACCCAGTCTTCACTTTTGAGCTGGAGAAAATTGTGGTCGCTTAATTCCGTTGATTTCACTATTAGAGACAGGAATGTCCCAAACAACCCTTCAGTGGCAAAAACGTAGTCCAGTGTGATGGCTTGCAGACCTCGATTCCAAGTTTTAGCAGGAAGTTGGTCACCGTCTAAACTACCATTTGCATGTTTCTCTCTAATAGCTCTTTTTCAAAGTCAAGACCCATTTTCACGTTGTCTGGAGGCATTCACTGGGAGTGTTACTATTCTAAGTCCTTGTTTCTTAAAACATTCCATATTCAAATCCCCACATAGGAGGACATCCAAATGAACCCACCCTGCCCTTGCATCATCAATGGCCCTTAATATTTAATTCTTAAAGCTCAACCCAAACCCAGGACCAGCCCTCCAATAGATGTTACAAATCAACAACTTCCAATAGTCAGTATCCTTTGGATCCGTATCCATTATTACAGTTGTACATTGGATCCAAGGGTTTGGATTTATTGAGGAAATAACGACCAGTCCACTTGATAGTTTAATACTCTTAAAAGGCCTGCCACTGGGCCAGGTTTCCTGGAGGCAGATGAGAGCGTACTCCATCATGTTAAACTCACTTTTGCCAAAGAGGTGGGAAAACCCCCTCGTATTCCAACTGGCGATGGACTTCCCTCTTGGTGGATCTGCTGGGCACCTCTGCTGGCATTACGATCTTGCTGCCAGCAATCCCTCCAGCCAGCTCCAGTCTTCACAGTGGCCCACCAAGGTTTCTTCAAAATTTTTCAAGTGAACTTGTCTTTTCCCACTTTGCAGACCGATTGCGAGTTCTTCTTTGCCCACTTTGTTGTGCTTTTCATATGAGCTAGGGCCACCTACGGAGCCCTGGTGCATCACACTTTTCCCTTTCCCCTGTCCCTGATTTATGATATTGTCCTGGCCCTTAGTTTCGTTATCTAGCTCCTTCAGAAAGAAACCATGGATATTCAACTGCGACCCTTCTTTCATAAGAAGACTCTTGATTTTCCAAGACTCAATGTGCAAGATGACACTATCAAAACACGCTTCGTTAGGAAATTCAATGAAATCTATGTCCTTGGAGCTGACTAGGGCAAGTGCTGGACACAACGCAACAGTCTCATTACATTGGCCCTGTTCATCACAAGATGTCCATGAGTCCCAGTGTTCTTTTAAGGGATAATCTAAACGTATCCTTACTCTTTCCAGTTGTAGGCTGCTGCATGTTAGCGGTCCTTCTTTTCAAATCTCGATTATATGTTGGACCTTTGTCAGCCCATGAGACTGTCCTTCTTGAGTCCCAACCTGACTCAGATCTACACATCGATTCAGGACAATTTGTCTCGACACCGCCGACTTTCGTTGATTTTAAGTCACCCCTCCTTTGTTCCATAGTCATAAAAGCTTGCTCTGATTGAAAAGGAGAGTTGCACTCTTCAGTCTCAGAGTAGGAGTCCATGTCTTCCATATTCTGATGGACTCTCGATTTCCAAATTGAACGCTTATTAGCTTCTGTTCGAAGCAATCCTGTATCTTGCTGCACCGAGGCCCTCTTAGATCAAGCCTCGTCTTTGAGCTTTATAGACGTAAGGTCTTCCCTTACTGGCCGAAATGCATTTAAGGGAACCTCTTTTTCATAATGATATTTTAATATATAGCACTTAAGCACAAGCACTTCATTTAGAACTACCATGCATACACTATCACACAACCTGTGTTGGTACTCATTTATCAACTGAAGCAGGAAAAAGGCTGAATTGAACCAGAGTCCAGTCACTTAACCCACAGGGATTAGTAATCATCAGGTTAGGGTGCTTCTGAAATTGCTTGCTATGAAAGCAATCTGCAAAAAATATTGAGATACAATACGCTGCCTGTGACTATGAAGCAAGTGGTAAAACTAATGGTGGGCCGCAAACACTTGCCCTAAAACCTCTACACTGGCTGCCAGTGGAAGCCAGCGCCACGCTGCGTGTAACAAAGTTCCCCAGCGGCAATGGAAGGAGTCGTACATTACTAATAGAGTGAGCGGACCACCCACCTAACCAGGCACAGGAACCCAGGGTCACCACCACACTGCATCCATCCCCCGGACTACACAGCCTGCTCCTTTCCGTCAGTTTAGGGGGCAAGTGAAAAGGTTGCGAAGAAACAAGCTCTGGAACTCCACTGGCAAGGTCGGGTGAGCTCCACCCTACCCGTGTTAGCCTGGGCCAAGCCCGATCAAGCTGTAAACCCGGTCAAGCTGTAAGTGATAAAGATTCGCCCAATGCAGGTATCCGTGCCGATTCACTGCTTGTGCCTCATGCCTTGTGCTTCATGCCTGCAGGACATCGTTTCATGGCTCCACAGAAGACAAGAGAAAAGGGGCATTGAAGTGAAAAGCACTTGCACTAACTTTGAAACAAAACATGTGCATATCAAAGATCCAGGGACAAAAACAGCGCCTTTGACTCTTGCTAAATGGAAACCACTAAAATACTATCGCCACCGGGACAGGAGCAGAGGGACGTCTTTGCTATACACTGAAGCCTACAGTTGTGAAAGGGTTATTTGTGCCTGTCAGGAGTGACAAATTACAGGTTTGGGGAGAGAAGGTGCCTGAGGAAATACTGCAAAGCTGCCCAGAAGTTCTAGAATTCCTACACAGTCCTCCCCCCTGCTCCCTTGGTTCCTAAACGAAGGGGAAAGCACAAGGCAGAGAATAATGTTAACTTATTAGGCGGGATCATAGTACAAGAGCACAAGACTCCCTAACCCACACTACCATGACATAAATGCCACAACAACACACCCCTTCGCTTTTAGCTCTGATTAAAAGCAGTGGCCCAGGAGGCATTCGCCTTTACACAGTAACAACCACACGTGTTTCCCAACAGGATAGTTGTTTGGATCCAGTAGGAAAAAAAATAATGATGGATGAGGACGCGATATTAAAATGTCTCCTCACATAAGAATAGAAAACAAGAGCAATCATCAGAATTATCAGCCAGAAAGAAGCAGTATGTTTTCTTGGTACAAAGACAGCTTGCTGCTCTAAATCATCAGCGGCCGAGAAGAGAAATATGTTGCTGCTAAGGAAACGCTACAAAGACTGCATCTTGGTCGGGCAGAAGAACAAGTTACTTCTTACCTTGTAACGTTCTTTGGATGGGATGTTCCTCCGATGTATTCCTTATCTTGATAGATTACATCCCAGCTTGCTGGCCTTGGAAATGTTTTCAGTATAGGGTGCTGCGTGTCGACGTCCCCCGAGCTGGAGTCCCTCGACAGCCTCTGTCTCGGTGCCGATGTCATCGTGCGTATAAATAGACTCGCGCAGCGACTGTTGCTCAGTTCCGTTTCGGAGCTTGAAATTAGCTGTGCATGAATTGGTCATTGACCTTGAAGGAGCGTAAGCTGCAACTACAAGGGACGTTTTACTGCGGGGATGGTGGGAGGGGCGATAAGGAATACGTCGGAGGAACATCCCATTGAAAGAACGTTACAAGGTATGAAGTAACTTGTTCTTCGAAGGGATTGTGTCCTCCGACGTATTCCTTATCTTGATAGACTCCCATAGCAGTGGTGTGAAAGAGGAGGTGGGAGTCTTGTCTCCTGGCTAGAGGAGGAATCCAGACTGTAGAATTTTGTAAAGGTATGTGTGGACGACCATGTGGCAGCCGCACATATGTCCCGCATCGGCACCCCTCTTTGGAGAGCCGAAGAGGCTGCGATACCCCTGGTTGAATGAGCCCTAAGGTGTTGAGGGGGCTCTTTCCCTGCCAATTTGTAGCATTCTAGAATGGCTAAAATAATCCATCTTGAAATGGTCTGTTTTGTGATTGGCAATCCTAATTTGTGTCCTGCATAACCTACACACAGTTGGTCTGCTTGCCTTATCCTAGCAAGTCTGTTGATATAAAAACTCAAGGCACGCCTTGGATCCAGCCTATGTAGCCTCTCTTCCTCTTTCCCTGGATGGGGAGGAGGATGGAATGAAGGTAAGGTTATTTTCTGAGTGATGTGGAATTCAGAGACCAGCTTTGGGAGGAAATTAGGCTTCACTTGTAAAGCAACTTTGTCTTTGTGAAAAATTGTATGAGGAGGTTTGCAAGATGGAGCTTGTAATTCGCTCACTCATCTGGCAGATGTTACAGCCACTAAGAAGACTGTTTTAAGGGTGAGAAATCTTAATGAACAACAATGGAGTGGTTCAAAAGGAGTACCCATCAGAAAATGTAAGACTAGATTTAAGTCCCACAAGGGAACTTGGAACGGCTTTGGGGGATAGACATTAGTTAACCCTTTCAGAAATTGGATTACTAGGGGTAATTTGAAATATGATTACTCCTCTGCAGTGCGCTTAAAGATTGACAGCGCTGCGAGGTAGCCCTTGATCGTACCAACTTGAAGACCTGAATTCGCCAAATAGAGCAAAAAAGATAACACCATTGGTGTACTGCATGAAAAGGGTTCGATATTCTTTTCTCTACACCAGCTGCAAAATCTGTTCCAACGGCAGCGGGATAAAGTCTTTGTTGCTGGTCTTCTAGCTGAAAGCAACACCTCCATGACATCATCCGGGAGGTCGCAATCCTTGTATCTCAACCTTTCAGAAACCAAGCGTGAAGGTTGAGGGTTCTGATGTCTTGATGGAGAACTTGACCTCCCTTCTGCGAGAGAAGATCCTCTCTTTGCGGAAGACGAATCGGAGGGCAGATGGACATGTTCAGAAGGTCCGGGTACCACGTTCTCCTGGCCCAATCCGGGACAATTAGGATCATAGTCTTCCAGAATCTTCTCAACCTCCTGATCATCTGAGGAATGACGGGTGCTGGGGGAAACGCGTATAGAAGTGGAAACTCCCAGTCTACTACGAACGCGTCCCCTAGAGCTCCTCTCGGGGGAAATTCCCTTGAACAAAACTGATCGCACTTCCTGTTGATACTGGTGGCGAACAGATCCACTTGAGGGGTTCCCCAAAGGGCAAAGATCTCTTGAAGGACTTCCTGAGCTAGTTCCCACTCGTGGGAGACTGTGCTCTGCCTGCTCAGAGCGTCCGCTGTCAAGTTCTTCTCTGCCGATAGAGAGATTACTTCTTGATTTGCCCAAAACCAAAGCTGCATCGCCTCTCTGCACAGTGGCAGTGATCCTACGCCTCCTCTTTTGTTGAGGTAGTGCATGGCCACTGTGTTGTCCTTCATTATTAGGACATTCTTCCCCTGTACAGATGGCAGAAAAGCCTTCAGCGCTAGTCTGATAGCTCTCAGCTCCAACAGGTTGATATGTAGTCTGGACTCCGATGGAGACCAACGACCGCTGATGGTCAAGTCGTTGGCATGGGCTCCCCAACCCGTGAGTGACGCATCCGTGACTACTGTTATCTCAGGCCATGGTTGCCAGAACTGTTCTCCTTTCAAAATGTTCTCCCGACAGGCCCACCACTGAAGGTCTCGACCCACTCTGTCCAGGACTTGAAGGAGATCTGTCATTCTTCCTGAGAATTGCGACCATTGAGTTCTCAGCGCCCACTGGAGGGATCTCATTCTCAGTTGAGCCTCTGGCACTAGAAAGATGCAGGATGCCATGAGGCCTAGCAACCTCAATAAGTCGAAAGCTGGAAGAAGTTGGGCATTTTGAAATTTGGTGACCATCTTCAGAATATCTTGGGCTTCACCTCTGGTGGCAAGGCTCTCCCCAGAGAAGTGTCCAGGACCACTCCAATAAACTGGAGTCTCTGTGATGGTATCATCTGTGACTTCTTTAAGTTGAGGGAGAAGCCCAGTGTGTGATGATAGTGGCAGACATAATCTAGTTTGATCTGAGCCTGTTCTGATGATACTGCTCTGATCAACCAATCATCTAGGTAGGGATAGACATGGATCCCTTCCCTTCTTAGACTCGCCGCCACTACCGACATTAGCTTGGTGAAGACCCTCGGGGTGGAGGTCAGCCCAAATGGCAGAACTCGAAATTGATAATGAGAGTTACCAATTGCAAACCTCAGGTATTTCCTGTGTTTGAGATGGATTGGCACATAGAAATAAGCATCCTGAAGGTCTAGAGATACCAACCAGTCCTGAAGCTGGAGGGCCTGAAGGATCTGAGAAAGAGTTACCATCTTGAACTTGTCTTTCCTGAGGAATTTGTTCAATTCTCTTAAGTCCAAGATGGGTCTCAGTCCTCCGTCCTTCTTCGGTACTAGGAAGTAGGGGGAATACCAACCCTTGTTCCTCTCCGCTGCAGGTACCGGTTCTATGGCACCTTTCTCTAGCAGGTATACAATCTCCTGCATAAGGAGCGGATCTGGAAAATTCAAAGAGTTGTTCCCCGGTGGATGACTCTGTGTGGTGTGTAGAAAAGGCAGGCAGTAACTGTCAAGGAGTTCCCCCCTTCTCACCTGAGTTTGATCTTTGTTGGATTTCTTGATCGATACTTTCTTGCGGACGGATCGAGTCTTGAATAAGGCTGCACGAGTCTCTTCCGACTCCAGCGTGCGTTCAAAGTTCCGGGATGCAAAGATCCAGGAATCCGGGGAATTTACAGAGTGCGCTACTAGCACACGAGTCCAGGAATCAAGAAAGGAAGGAAAGGGACTAGGAATGGGGTTGGCTGGAAAGAAGCAAGGAAAACAATACCGCGAGCTACAGTGCACACGTCTGGTCGCTACTTCGCAATAGCATTGAGACGCGCAGAGCCGCGCGAGCCGTGGTCTATTAATAGAACACCCTACGTCCAAGGCGTAGAGCGAAGGAGGTGTTTCACAGTGGGCGGCCATGTTGGGAGTACAAGGGAATGTAAGCAACGTTGAGACAAGGACCAGGAAGTCCAAAAGGGGCGTGTTCTGTAGTTCACGACAGCATGCCTCCTCCGAAGGCCCGTTCCTCCGGGTTTGCCGGGTGTATAAGGTGAAATCCTCTGAGCAGTCGAGGGGCCTTGAGATTAGAAAGTGGTTCCCAGGTTCTTTCACTAGGGGGATATCCCTTCCATTCAACCAGGTATTGAAGCCGACCCCGTTTATACCTGGAGTCACATATTCGGGATACTTCATATTCCAATTGGTTGTTGGCCAGCAGAGGAGGAGGTCGGCAGGATTTCCGGGAGGATTGGGTGTAGGGTTTTAATAAGAATGTGTGAAATACTGGGTGAATTTTCTTCCAGGAGTCTGGTAGTCTGATCCGGTATCAAACTGGATTGATAATTTCCTTGATGGGAAATGGACCATAGTACCGAGGGGCCAACTTGTTTGGCCGTAGATGTCGGGGTATTAATTTCGAGGACAACCAGACTTGATCACCAATTGCATAAGAAGGACCTGGTCTTCTTTTGGAATCCGCATACCTCTTAGTCTGTGTTCTGGCCCTCTCTAAGTTTTCTTTGGCCTCCTGGTGTACGTTGATGAGGGTTTCTATCCAGGAGTCAACAGTAGGTACTGGTGTAGGATGAGGGAGCACAGAGGGTAGAACCGATGGATGGAAACCTTGGCTGCAATAAAAGGGACTGGTCTTAAGTGCTGAATGATCGGAATAGTTTTAGGCGAATTCAGCCACGGGTATCAGGAGCGACCAGTCATCCTGAACCTTGGTGGCGAAACATCGAAGATACTGCTCCAGGGTCTGATTAGCACATTCTGTGGCCCGGTTGGTTTGGGGATGATAACCAGATGAGAGGGCACATTAGCTTCCCAAAATGCAACCGAGATTTTTCCAGAATTGAGAGACGTATTGAGGTCCTCGATCAGATATGATCTTGGAAGGAATTCCATGTAAACGGAATATGTGTTCCAGGAAGATTCCAGCAAGCTCAGATGAGGATGGTAGCTTAAACAGGGGTGTAAAATGAGCCATATGAGTGAACAAGTCTATGGTAACAATGATGGTCGTGTATCCTCGTGTATTCATTCCACAATGAAGTCTGTAGCAATGAATTGCCATGGCTTGTTGGCAGTGTAGGTTGCATTAGAAGACCCGCTGGTCTCTTGTTATCATGTTTATTTTGACTGCAGATATTACAAGCTTTGATGTACTGCTGTATGTTGGTCTTCTTTCCAGGCCACCAAAACTGTCTTTGTATGAGACGGAGGGTGTTGGTTATGCCACGATGTCCGGAGTGAAGGGTATCATGACAGAGGTTTATTATTCTTTGTTGTAATTTCTGTGTAGGAATGACCAGTGCATTGTCCTTGAATAAATATCCTTCCTTAACTCTTCGGTTCCATGGATTCTTCCTTCAAATATCCTTCCAGAGGTCAGAGGATTGGGTTTGCACTCGAATTTCTTCCAGGAGGTTGACTGCTTGAGCTACAAAGATCGTGTGGGGAAACATCTTAGGATAGGCCCTGTCTTCAGTAGTTACATAGTCAGGACGTCGAGATAAGGCGTCAGCAATCAGGTTTTGTGATCCGGGAACATGAGTGATTTGGAATTGGTACTGGGCAAAGAAGTAGGCCCAACGTGCCTGACGACTGTTCCTGCACTCCAACGACTGTAGAATTTGAAGATTCCGATGGTCAGTGTGAACCTGAACTGGATATCTAGCACCCAGAAGTAGAAGGCTTGGCGGATGGCTAACAGTTCCTTTTTCAGGACAGAGTAATGTGTCTCACTGGGAGTCAGGGTTCGTAAGAAGTAAGCAATGGGGTGTTCCAGTTTATCCTCAAGTTCCTGCTTCAAGACTGCTCCTATGGCGTAGTTAGAGGCATCCGTTGCCACTAGGAACGGCCGATTTATGTCAGGTTGGGCCAAGATGGGGGCTTGCGTGAACTCTGTCTTTAGACGTTGAAATGCCTTATCTTGCGGTGTAGACCAGATAAAGGGGGTGTCTTTCTTCAAGAGGGCAACGATCGGCTGAACGATTTCGGAAAAGGTAGAAATGAACTTCCGGTGGAAGTTGGCAAGCCCCAGGAAGGATTGAACTTGTTTCACGGACGTGGGAGCGGGCCATGCCAGTATGGCCTTTACCTTTGAAGGGTCCATACCAATTCCTTCTGGGCTAAGGATGAATCCTAGGTAGTGAACAGAAGTAACGTGAAACAAGCATTTTTCGGGTTTGGCTAAAGGTTTGTGTTCACAGAGTCATTGTAATACTGCCTTTACATGTTCTTCATGCTTTAGAGGATCCTTGGAAAAGATCAATATGTCATCCAGATAGACAATGACGAAGAGGAATAACATGTCAGAAAACACCCTATCCATAAAACGTTGAAAAACTGCAGGGGCATTAGCTAGTCCAAAGGGCATGACTATATATTCATAGTGACCAAAGGGTGTTCTAAAGGCTGTTTTCCATTCGTCTCCTTCCCGGACACAGATCAAATGTTAGGCACCCCGGAGATCCAACTTCGTGAATATTACAGCGCCTCTCACAGCTTCCAGGATATCCGAGATCAGGGGCAGTGGGTACCGATCTTTGAGGGTGCATTGATTTAAGCCACGATAGTCGAGGCAAGGTCTGAGTTCCTTGGTGTCCTTCTTGGGAACAAAGAACAACGAAGCACCCGCTGGAGATTTTGAGGGTCTTATGGTGCCGTTTTCAAGGTTGGTATCCAGGTATTCTCGGAGGGCCTTTTTCTCTGGTTCGGAAAGGATGAACATTCTGCCGAAGGGAGTCACTGCTGAGGGATCTGTATCTATGGCACAGTCTTCAGGTCTGTGAGAGGGTAAGGCCTGGACTATGGCAGTTGAAAATACATCAGCATATCCCTGATAGGTCTCTGGGACTTGTATGATATTGGAAACCATGAGTGGTGTTTGCTGGTCTCTTAGTGGTTCTTTAGGGGGTGTCGAGGAGGGATCCAGGAATAGACAGTGGGACATACAAAACTCTGAGCCTAGGAATATTGATCCTGCTGTCCAATTGATATACGGATTGTGCTTCTGTAACCAGGGCATACCCAATACCATGGGGTAATAAGCTAACTTAATGATGTCGAATGTAATCCGCTCTTGGTGATGGTTTATGGAAAGGTGGATCTCTTTTGTCTGCAGGCTTATGGGTCCTGAAGTGAGGGGTCTTCCGTCGATTGCTTCCACCGGCTGCATGGTGCTTCGTGTCTCGTACGGAATATAATGACTGACAACCCAGTCTTGATCAATGAAAATTCCCATAGCTCCGCAGTCTACCAAGGCCAGAATGGGATAGGTCTTATTCTTGGAGGGAGACAGGAAGGCCTGTAGTATCACCAAATTGTTTTGTCCAGGAGAGTTCAAGGATGGAATTGATGTGGAGCAAACATCTCTCTCCCGAAGCTTTGCTCCATCTAGGATCGGGAGCTGGCGTTTCCCGAACGCCGAGGAGGGGCTAGAGGACACTCCCTAACCAAGTGTTTGTCTGAGGCACAATACATGCACAACCCCGTATGAATCCTTCTCATCCTTTCTTGCGGGGATATAGGTCCACGGAAGGCTCCCATCTGCATGGGTTCTGGTTCAGAGATTGAGCCTGGGTTTGTGTCCGTCTTGGTGGTACTCTCCAAGGACAGCTTCGGAGGATTACCTCTGGATTTATTCTTCTCTGCCTTCCTTTCCTGGATACGGAAATCGTTTTGCATGGCAAGGTCCATTAGTGCCTGGAATGAGTTTGGGCGAGCCACTCTGGCCAACTCATCCTTAATCTCCTCATTCAGTCCTCTCCTGAAACGGTTAAAACTCGTCTCAGGGGACCAATCAGCTTCCTTGACTAATTGCTTGAATCGGGTAACATAGGTGAGCATATCCTGGGATCCTTGCTGAAAGTCTAACAGGCGTTTCTGGGCACTATAGACCTGCTCTTGACGGTCAAACATGGTCTTAAGGGCTTGTATGAAGCCCTTAAGACCATGATTCCTGAAGTCCAAAAGGGGCGTGTTCTGTAGTTCATGACAGTAACCTTGGGCAACTGTCTCCAATGCCCAAGCATCTGACGTAATAGCCTCCCATTCTGCCAGATGTTCAGTTAACCTGGCCCCTACTGGTGTCTTGTGAGGGAAGACCTCAGAGGGGTTTAGAAGCGGCTGACGCAGATGCCAAGGGTAAAGTGGTACCTGCTGCTGCGGTTTTTGTACCTTTTCCCCGTCCACCACGGGTGAATCGTTTCTGGCCCCTTTGAGCTGGCTGTCCTCTGCCTTTTCCGAATGTGGAGTAAACGCAAAAGGACCTACCCCTCCAGGAGGTTCCTGAGGGGCGATTCGGAGTCTGTCGGATTGCAGCCCCAAGAGATTTAGCTGCTACCTTGGATGTTTGTAACTTCTCCAGGCTGTCATGAGCCTTCTTACCAAATAAAGAAGTGCCGTCAAAGGGCATGTTCAAAAGTCTGGCTTGTACATCTGGAGCAAAACCAGACTTCGGCAACCACGCAAATCTGCGGATTGTGGTACTTGCCGCCATGGCCCTGCTGATACTGTCAGCAGAATCAATGGCTGTTTGAAGGGACTCGCACATTGCATCTTTCCCATCTCTGATGATGTTTAAAAATGCTTCCCTTTCCTCTCCTTCTGGGAGATAGTCAGCCGCAGATGAAGCACACTCCCAAAGTGTACAGCTGAATCTTGCAAGCGTGGCGTTAATAGATTTAAGCGCCATGCTACATGCTGAAAATACTTTTTTTGACATAGCATCAAACCTTTTATCATCCCTGTCCTGTGGAATAGTAGGGTATGCAGATCTACTATTTGATGAAGTTGCTGCTTGTACAACCAAACTCTCTGGAATTGGATGTTTGCTCAAGTATTCAGGATCTGTAGCAGATACCCTGTATTTGGCAGATAGTCTCTTGTTAACTGCAGGGATAACTTCAGGGGTTTCCCAATTAGCAGAGATCTTTCTTTGCGGAGGAGTATGAAAAGGAACAACAGGATCTTCCTGTGGACCTTTAACTAAAATGTCAGTAAGGTCATCTTGCTGAAAAGAAGGTGTAGGTGTAGACCACCCCATGAATTCTATTATTCTAGTCATCAGAACCCTATAAGGGGTCTCAGCATGCTCCCCGGGGTCTGGTTTAGCAACCTCTACTTCTGGAGAAGTATCTAAACCACTTGCCTCATGTAAAGAGTCTTGAATATCTTTTAACCTGTTCTCTTCAGAGATAAATTCCTCTGGTATGGGTGTTGTGGTCCTTTGTAAACCAAAAGGTCTCTCATGGTTGGAATCCTCCCCTTCCTCATATATAGAGGACAAAGCTCTAAAGTAATCAGACCAAGGATTTGGTTTGAAACCCATTTCTAGAGCAGAAGGGGCCAAATTGGTTGTCACCGGTTGAGAAAACGTTGAAGTTGTCGACGTGGAAGTCGAAGGCTAACCCGAAAAGGGCGTCGAAAAAGTTAGAAGAGTCCTCGAAGTACTCGAGAGGATCGGAATCCTACTCAGAGTCGTCGAAGTTGTCGACGGCATCCTAGAGGTCATGGTCGAGGTCCTCGACACCTCTACTGTCTGAGATGTAGTGACAGTTGTAGGTCTGTCTTTTATCGGCGTCGACATTGGCGTCGAAGTCGGTGTCGATGCAACCGATTTATGCGTCGACGGACCCTTCGACAAAGGCGTTGATGATGCAGATTTAAGAGTCGAAGAAACCTTCGACGACTGCGTCGATGACGCGGACATACTGCCTTTACTTGAGGGTTTATGACGCTCTCGGGTAGTTTCTTTCGCCGGGTGCAACGATTTGCGGCGTTTTGATTTTTCGGGTCTTTCACCCAGGGTATCACCTTTAGCCATCTCAGAGGGGGTCGAGGCCGCTTTCTCGAAGACGCTAAGCATTTTCTTATGGAATTCCTCCCACTTAGCTAGAGAGCTGTGTTTCGTGGGGCAGGTGACCCTTTCCGGAGAGACAGAAGAAGCAGAAGAAGAGGGAGATCTACGATGCCTCTTCTTAGAGTGTTGCGATCTCGAAGACTGATGGGAACTGCTTCGAGACCTTGAACGGGAATGTTTCCTGCGACGGCGAGGAGGCGAAAGTCTCGACTCTGCCGAAGAAACTTTCGAGGGAGTAGAAGTTTTAAGAGTCTTACCTCTTTCTAGCTTCCCCTTACGCTCCTTCAAGGCTTTCGCCATCATGGACATACAGTCCTCGCATTCCAAACAGTGATGCTCCGATCCCAGACACCACAAACAAATCCTGTGAGGATCCGTCAACAACATTTTCTTCCCACAATCACAACACTTTTTGAAGCCGGACCGTGGGGTCGACGGTTTGGATGAGGAAGCCATCGAATTAAGATGATATCTTCGAAGAATAAGTTGAATCTTCTTGAGGAAAGAACTGAGCAACACGATTCCGAGGCCCACGAAGCGCAGAAAAACGGAACTAAGCAATGGTCGCTGCGCAAGTCTACTTATACGCACAATGACGTCGGCACCGAGACGAGGGACGTCGATGCGCAGCGCCCTCTACTGAAAAAATTTCCGAGGCTAGCAAGCTGGGATGTAATCTATCAAGATAAGTAATACGTCGGAGGACACAATCCCTTCAATATTCTTTGAATGGGGTTGCAAAGGAGTGAGGCCGAAAATGAAATGGCAGGTGTAGCAAAGGGTGGTAAAAGCTGGCCTCTTTAATCTTCTGCTTAGCAGTCTCATGACAGATAGAGCACAAATCAAGCACTTTCTCCACGCCGAGGTAACCTGGCGTGTGCCTCGCATGCTGGAAGAGCAGAGATGGTACCATTTTGGTGCATAAACTCGGCTCGCGGTGACACAATTCATGTGTGGTTTAACATGGACAGCAATGAGGTGCTGACATTTAGCGCATTGACTTATAACAAACCCCCCAGGTGTGTTTTTATTTTCCGACAGTATATAGCCATGTACTGGGGATTTCTCACAATCTATACACTCATTCTCCTTTCGGCCTTGGTCTTTCCATATTTGGTGTTACATGGCCTCTGGGCCCAGCAGCTTCCTTATTTAAAAGAGGGCTTCTGATATAGAGCTAACTATTAATGGGAAATTAGCTGCTAGAAAGAAGTTCAAGGCAATGCATGCTGGGTCCATTTTAAGTATAGGTATAGGAATAAAGGCATTGCTTTTTTAAAATAAATATTATTTATGTTGCTACTTACCAGACCCAGCTGCAGTCGCCAAAAGCCGGGCAATGCTCCGTGTCCCGGTGCGGATGCCCTGCTAACAGAATATGCAGAAAAAATGGCAGAGGCGTGGTCGGACAAAGTTCATGGTTGTCAGGCAACTAGGACCTCGAGTGCCAGCCTCCAGACCTAGTGGAGGCACACCCGCCCCCAGGCAGGCATCATGGAGCTTGCCTTGCAAGTTGCTGTGTGCGCAAATGAGCCTGCCACTGCCTTGCCTCATAATTCTTTTATTTTTTGTTTAAATATTTTTAATGATTTTCAACATGAAAGGCATTACAAGCAATTAAACCAACAAGTAATTTCCTTTCATTTGAATAAAAGCCCTCGCATCCCCAACAATTCCGCAATGTTTCACATATTTGGCGTTAAATAACAGTGTTAAATACAAAGTATATGGTGCAATATGTCTTCAGTTGATTAATCGGGGTAATGAGAGAGAAGGAGGGGAAAGGGAGGAGAAAGAGAGAGAGGAAGGGGAAAAAAATAAATAAGAAAAAAAATCTAAGTTAAGTTCATTGAGTCAGTTATCTCTCCTTTAGCTGATCAGAAACATGAATTCATAAAGCAATATCAAGTATCAAGAGTTCATAAACATGCCTAACATTGGTGCACATTATCAAAAGTGCATGAGTGCAGGGCTAACAATCTTATAGTCAAATCAGGTATTCATGAAGTGCCTCAGGAGTTGTGGTTGGAAGAACATGTGTTCTTTATCAGAGACAAAGTCTAGGAAAGGGCGCCAGGCCCTCTGGAATCTCAAAAGTTTTCCTTCCACCATTGCCTTAAGCTTTTCCAAGCCTAACAATTCCCATATTTTCATCCACCAGTAGGCTATCTGCGGGCCCCCTATCGTTTTCCAAAATCGGGCCCTAGTGATGCGAGCAGCCACTAGTAAATGTGAAATCAAAACTGCTTTATACCCTGACATGGGGAAGGACCCATCTTCTGGGACATCCCCTAGCAGGAATATCCTTGGGTCCATGGGGAGCAAGGAGCCCGTGATTTCCTTAATTCTAGACTGCACCTCCAGCCAATATGACTGGATAATCTGGCAACGCCACCACATATGAGCCATATCCCCTCGCTCGCAGCACCCATGCCAACATGCATCCAGATACTCTGGGTTAATGGAGTGAAGTCTGCTGGGGGAGGGGGGGAGTACCACCTGAAACAAATTTTGATGGCGTTTTCTTTTACTAGAGCACAGCGAGAACTGGTCTGAGTTCGGTGCCAGATCCGCTGCCAAGATTCCTCTCCAGGCCTAGCTCTCTCTCCCAAGCCTTCATATATGGAAGCTTCTCATCTATTGAGGCTTTTTCTAACAATCTATAACACTGCGAAATCCTGCGGGACTGCGGACCTTCAAGGATTTTAAGTTCGATTCCCAGAGGGGCCCTTCCAACTGCCCTGCGAATGTCTCTATTAGTAAGCCAATGGCGTAGTTGTATGTATCGAAAGCGTTCCGTCTCCGGGAGAGCAAACCTTTCCTTGCATTCCTGGAAAGTTAAAGGTTCTTGATCAGCGTATAAATCTCTCAGGCGCAAGGGTTTGTCTCAGCACCAGATTCAGAACGCTGTAGGTATAAGGCCTGGAGTGAAAGCCGGGTTCTGAGTGAAAGGGGACAGTGGCCCCAGAATCAATGGGATGCCCCTCTGCGAACGCGCTTTATCCCAACTCTGGAGAGTGGACAAGGTGGTTGGCAATATCCCACCTCTATAATTACGCGACTCTTTTTGGAGAAAAGGAAAGTGAGCCAGAGGAAGTGAAGCAGCTGCCTGCTCTATCTTTAACCATTTGTAACGCTCACCTGATTCCCGCAGAGGCGCCGGTCTTGACTGGGTGAATGCCGTATCTTCAAAGGTGATGTGTAACACACGGTTGGCTCTTTGGGCTGGACCTCTGTGCACTGTATGTCTGACTCAAAGAGTCAGATGTCTGCAGATAAAAAATATGGGATTAATGAACTGGGGTTATTGGGTGCCTCTCTCCTCTTCCCTTTCTCTTCTCCTGTAGAACCCCAAAGGTTAACGCCCTCACCTTAGGTAAGTGAACGCCGAGCTCTCCATCTGCCTCGGGGCAGGGTGCCGTAACCAGTTTCTTCACTGGATAAGGGTGCAGGCCTCTTGACCTCAGAGGACTGCTGTCCGTCGTTAACTGCACGAACGGTAAGTTCTGGGCACTTCAAATGTCTTAAAAGTCTTTTGTAATGAGATCTCTTGTTTTGCAGGGTTCCGGCGATGGCGGATGGCGGGCTGATGAGAGTTGAGGATCGAACCCGCGTGAGGAATAGAAGCGCCTGGAAGCATGTAAGTAAGCGCTTGTAGCCTGCTTCACGATGCGCACTAACTGTCCCTTTTATCTTGCAGGTACAAGTTCAGAGCTTTAGAGAAGCTGAAGGGTGCTGGAATACCCACTGAATTCGGCGTGGGAAGGAGTAATGGCACGTGAGTAATAAAGTTGCCCAATGTCTTTAAACGCACCTTCTTTTGTCTTTCAGATGCGGGATGCAGCGCCGAAGGCCTCCGGAGCGTGTGAAGAGCTGGTAAGCTTTTGTCTTTCAGATGCCGGAATGCAGTGCGAAGACCTCCGGAGCATGCGAAGAGTAGGTAAGCCTTTGTCTTTCAGATGCCGGAATGCAGCGCGAGGCGTTGGTGACAGCCGATGGACCAGGTAAGAGATGCGCTGCCACTGAAGACCGTAGTGCTAACCTGTTCTTTCTTTGTCTTTACAGGTGCTGCTGAAGACTGGATTCCAGGATGGTAAGCCTTTGTTCCCTTAGGCCCAGGATCAGAAGCAGAAGACACGATGAGCGTTCTGCTGCAGAGAATGCAGAATAACACAAAGCAAGATTCATCCATCGGGTGTGGTTTAAATAGCCTCCTGTAGTGCTTAGGCGTCTCCTTCCACAGCCACGCCTAGGTAAGAAAAGAGTTCCTGCTTTCCAGAAGAGTTCCAGTGTTCTGAACCTAGGGAGTGGCTCCTGCCCCACCCAACAGGAAAAGTAGTCCCAAACAGAAGAGGATCAGGGGTTCAACTGGCAGGTAAGTAAGCAGCATGGTCTGCTGCAGGTAAGTCCACCCAAGCATTATGAGCCCGGCGCTTCCAGCGCTGGGACTGGGCATCTTTATGAGCCTGGTGCCACTGGCGCCAGGACAGGGTCCAAAAGGTCCCAATTGGGACTGGCTGGCACTCGGAACCGGGGTTATGGGTCTGCTTCCAAGGGAGTCGGGCAAGTCCTGATCTTTTGGAAGCAGAGATCATGACACCATTTAAGAGGATACGCGAGTCACCCCAAGAAAGCATTATAGCCACTTGTGCAGCTCTATAATAGCGTGGTATCGAGGGAAGGCCCAACCCCCCCAGCATCCTTCCCCTTGTCAGGAGTTTACTAGAAATACGGGGCTTCTTCTTCTTCCAAATAAACCGATATATCTCCTTTTGGAGGTTTATGAGTTCAAATTTAGGGATGGCAATTGGCAAAGAGTGGAATAAGTATAATAACTTCGGGATTAAGACGGCCTAACCATGAAATTTCCTGGGAGCCCCATCGCTGCAACCACTCCCTTAACTCTTTAAACAAGGGGGGATATTTGCCCCGTAAAGACCTGCATATGTTGGAGTTAGCTTTACCCCCAAGTACGAAATCTCTGTTGGGGACCAGGGAAAGCTTGTCATTGTTCGTATTTCATCTAGCCTACTAGGGTCCTTAGACAGAGGCATACCCACAGATTTAGCTGAGTTTACCTTGAAGCAAGATATCGTGGCAAACTCTTTTAGAAGGTCCAAGAGGGGGGGCGTGCGGGGGGCATCTCTCAGGAAGCAGAGCAAGTCATCCGTATATAGCGCGATTTTATGGGATTGTCCCTCCACCTCAAAACCCAAGATACCCAGGTGTAATCTGACGTGCTGAGCAAAAGGCTCCATTGCTAGGGCAAAAACTAGCGGGGACAAAGGACAGCCCTGTCTAGTACCTTTGGCTGCCCTAATTAGCGGAGTCCAATTTTTGTTAACCTTGATCTTGGTCGAGGGAATCTGGAAATTTGAGAGTATTAAGCTGGAAAACTTTGGCCCAAATCCAAACCCCTCTAGTACTATTTCCAGGTACCCCCAAGACATACTATCAAATGCCCTGTGGGCATCCAGGGACAGCAGGGATCTTCGGAGCGAGGCCAATTAAATGAATGGCACGGCGTACATTATCGTAGGTGGACCGATTGTGTATAAAACCTATCTGGTCGTTCTTTATCAGAGACGGGAGGACCGGACATAAGCGGGTTGCTATTATTTTCCCCAACAATTTCACGGCCGTCTTAAGTAATGCGATTGGCCTGTATGAGGCACAGTCTGTAGGATCCTTCCCAGGTTTCAACACCAATGTCGTAGCTGATTCCGCCATAGATGTTGTGACCACTCCCGCCTTCCATACTGAGTTAAATAATTTTTGTTAAGTGAGGGGTCAATTCCTCCCGGAAGGTCTTATAAAATTTATTGGTGAAACGATCTGTCTCCTCCGTAGTTATTGGGGCCTCTAGACATTCACGAAATTCAGGGGATATCTGCGGGAGATCAGCTTTCTGGATAAACTCTCTGGCTAATTGTGGATCTGTTACATGGGGGGAGGAGTGGTTTTGGAAAAACTCTTCCACAATCTGAAGCTTTCCAGACTCGGTGAAAACCTGCCGTCCCCCTGCTTCTCTTAGGGAATCTATGTGATTACGTTTTGCCTGCTGCCTAAGTTTAGCCGCTAACAAACGATTCGTCTTATTCCCCTTAGAGTAATACTATTGTTTTGTGCAAATTATGCCGAGGGCTGCTCGGCTCATGTGATGGGCTTCAAGCGCTTTATGTGCCATGCGAACCTCCCTAAGTGCGCGTCTAGTGGGTTTCCCCTTATGTGCTTCCTCTGCCTCGGAAAGCCTCAATTCCAATTGGGCTTGGGTCCGTCTATAAACTCTACTACGCTCAATTGTTTGAGTTATAACCTGACCTCTAATGACAGCCTTCGCCGCGTCCCACACCACCGCATACTCCAATTCCCCAGTATCGTTGTCTGTAAAATATTGGTCTATGCAGTTAGCAATGCAGGAACGGGCCTGGGGGTCTAACAGTATGAGTTCATTCAGCCGCCAAGTTCGAGGGGGTTCTGGGGCATCGCTAAACAGAGACATGGAGACTAATACCGGAGCATGGTCAGATAGGGCTTTCGGGAGGATCTCTACCTCTGTGGTGTGGGGGATAAGAGTGTCAGAGAGAAGGAACATGTCCAACCTGGAGAACCCCCTATGCACAGGAGAGTAAAAGGTATAATCCTGTTCTCCCTGATGAAAAAACCACCATTCCTCTATCAATGAGTGTTCCCGAAGTAGAGCGGTTAGAGCCATGAAATTCTTCTTATCAGCCAGAGTCGGGGGGGACTGATTTATCTTCCGAATGGTTAATCACCGCATTAAAATCTCCTCCAATTATAAGGTCACCCTCAGCATGCTCACTCAGCATTCCGGATATGGAGGTAAAAAACTGGTGTTGATTAACATTAGGTGCATATACCGACAACAAGGACACCCTCCTCCCATATAACGTGGCCACCACTAAGGCATATCTTCCCTCTACATCTAGCCTGGTTCTATGAACCTTCAATGGGGTCCCCTTCCGAACAAGTATAGCCACTCCGTGCTTCTTTGTCCCAGAGGAAGCACAAGTTTTGATTGGGTAGAGGTTGTCATTCAAGCGAAATTCATCAGCCAGCAACAGGTGAGTTTCTTGCAAAAATAATATTGTAGGGTTATATGTCGCCAGTCGGTGAAATAACGCTCTTTGTTTAATCAGGGAATTGAGGCCCTGAACATTAAGGGTGAGGCAGATTACATTCGGGTTTGCTATTTCAGTATCCCCTTGTGTATTATATTCTCTTGACATAATTGGTAAGGCATACAAGATATCACCCCATATTCACCCGTCAATACTCTCGCACCCTGGTTCTTAAGGGCTTGGGAACTAGCTTTCAGGGAGACACTCAACACGTCCCAGATAATCCAGACCCTCAAGCATTTCGACGGTATCACAGATTTAAAGTTAACACTATACAAGTTACTTTGTTGTTGACCGCTTCCACTCAGGGCCGACCCAACATTCGAATACCAAGCGAGTGTAAAAAAGGAAATAGAAATAATACTGAATACCAATAATACCAAACAAAAAGGATAAAGGAAAAAAGGAGCCAGTTTTCACTGTTGAACAATGCAGCATAAGAACTCGAAGACTAATAAGAAACAAGTTATAAAATCTTCCATGAACTTCAACTTCTATGTAACCAACATTAACTTTCAAAGAATCGGGCGCATTCCGACCTAGGCGCCCCACTTTAAAGCTGTATGCAGTTTTATACACCACACAGATCTCATTTCATATCAAGGTCTCTTTCCTGTGACCACCCAAAACCCCGTGGTCCACCAATAAGTTTGCTCAAGTTTGACTAGTCGATGGTCTCTTCCATCTAAAATTGAGGCTCCTCAGTATCGTCACACACTAACAAGTTCTTAAGGCAGTGAACACTCACAGGAGAGATTAACCATACGGGCTGAAGTCCTGCCGCCAGATGCTCCCCGGGATAGCCCAGGAAACATCTCCCATGCCTTTTCCATTTCCTCCTCTTACTATCAGGCAAGTGCCTCATCAGCCCGGGGGGAACAGGAGATTTAGGGTAACCGTTTGAGTTGTCCGGCGAGAGGCGAGCCACGGTCTGTTCCTCACAGGGGCCAGAACCACCCATCCGCCTCCAACCCCACGGCTTTCTTCTTCTCTCTATTGGAGTAGGTAGTGAGCCGTGCCTCTCTTCCGAAGATGCATCTTGCTCCAACGTGGACGCAGCAACGTCTCCAGACATAAGCTCTTTTGCCTCCATCTCCGAGGATATCACGTGGTGCTGATTATTAAAGTCAAAAATCAATTTGCAGGGGAACCCCCAGCACTAGCGGATCTTCTGGGACTGGAGCCATGTAGAAACCTTCTGCAGATGGCGTCGGCAAGCTAAAGTATACAGGGAGAGATCCTGGAATAGCCGAACCGAAGCTCCTCGAAACTGTACTGATTTTGATTTTCTGGTCGCCAACATGATTTCCTGTTTTTCATGAAAATAGTGAACTCTGGTAAGGACATCTGGGAGAAGATTTCTCCTCATTTCGACAGAGGAATACACTCGGTGCGTTCTGTCCAGGATCAGAGTTTCAGAGGGAGAAAGGCCCAGGAGGTCACGGAACAGTTCGCAGATGTAGCTAGGCAGTTCTTGATCAGAGATTTGCTGCGGAATACCCTGGAGGCGTACATTATTGCATCTGGGCCTATTTTCTAGATCCGCCTGCTTGGCCCAAATCTCCTCTAAATGGTCTTCCACCATTCGTATTCGTTCTGAGAGCACCTCAGTGTCATGCGTTAGCTCGCAAGTTGTATTCTCCAGGTCGCCCACTCTGGTTTCGAGACCACCAAAGTGGGAGGTTAGTTCCGCTAATGACCTGGCCAGTGTGTCTTTCGAGGATGTTATCTCCACCTTAATTTCACGGGTAATATCTTGTTTAAAGGCCTTCAGCATTTCTGCAAAATCAGATCTAGTGAATGCCATATCTGTGATGGGGTCTGTGGCAGGGGCTGGGTGGACCTCTACTGACACTGTACGGCTCTGAGGCATGGGAGTTGACTGAGGTGTCAATAAAGCCTCTATCCCCTGTGTTTGCTCTTTCTTTTTGGTTCCTGCTTTGGGCATCGCTGGCAATCTTCAAAAATATAGTCCCAAGCAAAGCGTCAATGTTATAAAGCATATAGTGCTGAAAACCAATAACGCAGATAAATGTTCGAAGGGTCAGCAATCCCCTCAATCGTTCTCATGGGAAGAACAGATGTAACTGCCAATACTGCGAGTTCACTCAAGCACTTATTAATAAAGTATTGAAATAATCACTGTAGCAGGGCACTTCCTCTCCTAGGCTCCCGTGAGCGGGGGGCCGGAACACACCACCTGGCAGCGGGCCGGCGATCACCTCCCCGAGCCACCTGCCCCGCCACTGCAGACTCACAGCGCCACGGACCGCACCACACCAAGGCACAGCATCCGGTGAGCAACGTTTCCCAAGCTCTCGTTCCCATCTATTACTTCTCATCCTGTGGGTGCAAAATTATTAAAAAACGCTATTACGGGGGCCCATTGGCGGAGCTCACAGCAGGCACGTCTTCATCGTGCGCTGCCTAGCCATGCCCCCCTCATAATTCTTTTTAAAATAATCAGAGGTCGAAGGCACTGGCAGGCTGATTTGCGCGCACAGCAACTTGCAAGGCAAGCTCCATGACCTCTGTAATTGTTTTGCGACCTCTGATTATTTTAAAAAGAATTATGCAGCAAGTCCTTAATCAGAGGTCACAAAAAGATTACAGAGGTCGCAAGGGAATCATCAGAGGTCGCTCTAGCGACCCCCAAATGACGTCCCTGCCCCACCCCTCGCAGTCACCTGCGATGGGGGCCTCCGCTACACCCCGTCATCAGCACCACCGCATCTCGGCCCCTGGGAGAGCAATGCTGACGGTCTCACTCGCAGCCCTTAGTCTATGGTTCCCATGGCACCACGGGAGCCGTTAACTTCACCACTGCATTCTGACTCGGATCAGGGCTGTACTTTACTTTATGCTTCGTGGAAGGGCCCCGGGGGTGCAGAGCTCACTAACGCGTTGTCACCACCCCGGAAGCCACCTTGGGAGTCTACCAGAATATCTTCTACTAATGGATGCTTTCCACCAACAAATTCCTCACTTAGAAAGACTCACAAAGCAGTGCAGAACCTGGAGGAGGAAAGAATGAGGAAACATTACTTGCAACAAGAAACTCTGAAGCACCACAGGAACACACCAGATGTCTTGACCTGATCTGTGCAATAGCACTTGGGAATGGCAGATATCCACAAAAGAGACAACTGTCAGGAACCAGGTAACAGGATACAGGGGAAGGAAGAACTGGGGGGAAGAATGACCACAAGACGGTAGAAAATATAGCCCATATTGAAATTGGAGGATTAAGCAAGTCAGTAAACAGGCGATAAAGTGGCATATTATGTGCTGAAATTGCATTTTACATATAGTAGGTACAATTCCAACATGACCCCACAGTCATTGTTTGGGTAGACACATAGAGAAATAACTAGTACTAGCCTGCCAAGGGAATTGGGTAGACCTATAAATAACCTAGAATTAAGACATTACTTAGCAGTGTTCTTCAGTGGCTCTGCCCTTGGGACTCGTGCAGACCATTGTTATTTGTACATTGTTGGATTTTTGGCAGTTCAGGCCGCAGCTTTGCTGGCTTTCTCTCTTGTTTCCTGCTTGCATCTCTTTCCCTTGTTCTGTTCCTTCAATTCTCCTGTCCCGTCTTGCCCCACCTTCACTATCTCTCACACACTCAGTTGCTCCCTTTCAGTGCAACCACCTCCACACCTGCCTTTTCACGCTACTGATCAGCTGTACACCCGCTTTATTTCAGCATGCCTCCTGGACCTCTGCATAGTCTTCCTCTGTGCATCTGTTCTCTTCCTAAACCATCAATGCTTCTCTCCTGCTCTTTACTTCTGGAATATGTGTGGAAACACTGCGTTTCTCTTAATAAGAAGTCTGTATATCAGTGGCATTTTTTTCTGAGGTTTCGGGGTTTTTCTCTTCCTTTAGCCCGGAAATACAGGGGACAGGGAGGAGCAGGTAGGTGTTGGAGGGGCACTGTTGACAAAATTATAAGTTACTCACCATAGTGTCTAACGTACTCTTAATCCTTAGTCCCCTTTCCTCCATACTGCATAGGGCGTTCTTTCCTAGGGACGGGAGACAGAACCTTTTTCACCAGAAAATACCTTCTTCACCTTTAAATTTAGAGGCGCGTGGGCGTGCGGCCCTGGGAGCATGGGCTGCCCTGACTCCGCCCTCCGGCACCACACCTCAGTCCCCATAGACGCGTCGACAATAGTTTAACATTGCTTAATGACACCAGTTTTATTAGGGGGAGGATGATGGGACGTATGGAGGAAAGGGGACTAAGGAATAAAAGTATGTTAGTCACTACGGTGAGTAATTTATAATTACTCTTACAGCCCGTCCCCTTTCCTCCATACTGCATGGGCGATTACAACTGAGTGTAGCCCCAGGGTAGACAGGAGACCCTCCTTAAGCAAACAGGTTTCTGAGAACCGCCTGTCCGAAAGACGCGTCTGATCTAGAGCCGGCCTCCAAACAGTAATGCTTGCAGAAAGCCAAAGGGTTGGCCCAGGTGCCCCTCATATGCTTTCTCGATGGCCGAGACGATCCATCGTGCTATAGAGGCCTTGGATGTCTGATACTCGGGCCTTGATCCGACAAAGGTGACAAACAGTGCGTCTGACTTGCGGAAGTCCTTGGTCCTGTCCTGTCCTTGGTCCTGTCCAAGTAGAATTTTAGAGCATGCCTGACATCGAGACAGTGCAGAACCCTCAGAGTCTCGTCCTTAGGTTCGGCAAAGAATGTAGGCAGCACTATTTCTGCGTTTAGCTGGAAAGGGGACGGTCTCTAAGAACGCTGGGTGTGTCCGCAGGACCAACTTATCTTTGTGGAAATTAGTATAGGGCTCTGAGGCAACTAGTGCCGGGATTTCACTGACTATGCAAGTCGAGGTGAGGCCAGCTAACAGGGCCATCTTAATGGTGACCAACCAGATGTCTGCGGAAGCCATTGGCTGAAATGGTTTGTGCGCCAGGGCACCCGACACTACGTTGAGATCCCACACAGGGCCTCTTGATGGGCGGGTAGAGTCTGGCAAGGCCAGTCAAATGCTTCTTGACTATCGGGTTGGAAGAGGAAAAGACTGCCTTCTCTGAGTTTCTGTAGGCTGCTATGGCCACCAAATAAGTGCGGCAAGTTTCCACCTGCACACCAGAGTGGGCAAGGTGTGCAGAGACAGAGAGCATGTCGTCCAATGTACACGCAAGGGGATCGATATCCTTAGAGTCTGCCCAGTGACAACCTAGTCCACTTGCTCTTATACTGGGTCCTGGTAGCCTTGCTGCTTGACCCCTGTATGATCTCTAGATTAGCCTCTGAAAGGCTGAGGAGCTCTAGTGTGACTTGCTCAGAAACCGCGCTGTGAGGGCTAATTCTGTGGCGCGGGTGGATGACCCTGCCCCCCTGCTGCGCCAGAAGATGTGCTGGGCCCGTCGGAAGGTGAATGGGTGGTTTCCCCGTGAGGCTGACCAGCTCCGAGAACCATGGCCTGGCTGGCCACCATGGAGCTATCAGAATGACACTGATGTGGCAAGACTCCTTTATCTTGCATATCACCCTGTGGATCAGTGGTGTGGGCGGGAAGGCGTATGCGGTCATGCCGCTCCACTGAATCTGAAGTGCATCGCCCAGGGAGCCGGGCCCCTGTCCCTGCCAGGACACGAAATGTTGGCACTTCCTGTTGTCCCAAGAGGCAGAGAGGTCCACCTGGGGGTAATCCCATCTGCTGAAGATCTCCTGCAGCACCAGGTCATTCAATTGACACTCGTAATTATCCGCTCCCAGTCTGCTGAGCCTGTCCGCCTCCAAGTTGGACGACCTTGAGGTAGATGTTTTTCTCCAAGGCCCATTCCCACATGCTGACTGCTAGTCTGCAAAGTGCAGGGGATCTGCTAGCACCCTGCTTGTTGACATAGAACATACTGGTCGAGTTGTCTACCTGAATGAGGACGACTTTGCCCCCAATAACCGGAAGGAAGGCTCTGAGCGCTAGCCAGATGGGCTTTTTTTATTTTTTATTTGGCTGGCTGGTAAAATTAACCTTTCAAATACAAAACACATATAAATACATAAACATTTCCAAGTACATCTGTCATTTTCATATGCACAGTTACTTTAGATAAAACCATACTAATTATATGAGATACAAAGCACACTTATTTCATCATGAGATTAATTTCTGTTGTTGTCTCTGTAAAAATAAAAATCGTGTAATGACTAAAATACATCTGTTCCAAACTCCAAACAAATGTTAATCAAGTTTACTATTCGAATTATTACTAAGGTTCATTATTGTCCACTGAAAAAATGGCATCTAGGTAATGTATTATGGCGATCCTAATCACCAGTTTCTTACTCCTGAATACTCTGAGCCATATTTAATTTTCATTCATTGGGATGTACAGGCATAACAATTTTCTGAAATAGATTTTGCTCATCGAAATTAAAGCTGGACAGATCACTACTAGATGCTGCAGAGTTTCCTGACAATTCAAGTTATGACAAATCGACAATAATTTAATTCTTTAGAAAGAATTCCTCTCCTTACCATTATTTCTGTTGTTGGTAGAAGATTGAGTCTAAATCGCAAGTATTGTTGTATGATGTAAGGTGAGGGGAACTTTACCAAGTAATCCGACATTACCCAAAAAATGTTTGACCCAAATATCTGTTCATTAAAGTCCTTATATGTGCAACATTTGGCTCTATTACATATCAAATCATATTTGTATAACTTAAACTTTGCTCGATCTGGGTTTGTTAACAAAATTTCTATGGGTATGGATGCATCAGATAGCGCATCCAGTACACAGCTTCTCCATTTATGTGGAAAGGTGTGAGCTGAGCCGACAAGATGGTACGCAACTGTGCTTAAGATGTTATTATTTGCAAAGTCTAATAAGCATTTTCGAAATAGACTACACATCTTCCATATTAGCTGCACAAAAAGCAAAACTAAACCTAGTTTGAATCAGATCATGGGAAGCAGAGTGCATTTCGGTAGTTTTAGCACAGATTTCCAGAATCGAGCTTCACACAAATCCCAGGTATTGTGTTTCATTGGAAGTTTGGTCTCGACTCCGTACAGTAAGATAGGCACCACTTTGGCTTAATAAAATGTCATTATGTGGTTATATGAGAATTTACCATATTTAAATACCAATATGTTTGCCTGTGACTTCAAAGTTTGCAATTTTAGATTCAGTGTTGTAATGTAAGCAGTTTCAGACAGTGTGTTGTAAATTGTTAGACCTAGATACTTATACTCTGGGACATTCAATAATTCCACGTTTTGCAGGTGCCACCTGTATTTTCTTTGGGAGATGTTTCTGTTTTTGTCACAGATAACAATTTGTGTCTTTCCCAAGTTAATGATAAGATTATTTTCCAATGAATATGCGGATAATTTGTTGAATACGTTTTGAAGCCCAGTAGGGGTTTGTGATAAGACAAGATCATCTGCATATAAAATCCAGGCTATGCACTGGGTACCCAATTTTGTGCATCGCTTATGATGTTTAAGAATGATTCGCCCAGATCAAGAATGAACAGATTAAATAGACAGGATGCCAAGATACAGCCCTGTTTGAGGGCTTGCCCTGTAAAGATTAATTTAGAGAGTAAGCCTTCCATTGTAAATCGAACTTGCAGGGATGTGTTGGTGTGTAGTTGCTTAATTATGGTAATCCGAGAAGAGGGACAGTCATAATTTTTTGTAAAGTAATTCACGATCAACAGAGTCAAAGGCTACCCGGAAATCAACAAATGCCAAGTATAATGACTGGTTCCGGGCGCCACATTGAGATTTTAACAAAGTAATAATTTTTGGAGATGTCCCTAGTCCAGACACAAAAGCTGCTTGAAATGGATCTCTTTTTCTTAGAGTAGACGCCCAATTGTTCAAATCCCTGAGAACAATGCGATTAAAGATTTTTCCCGGGGCGTACAAAAGGGCAATAGGCCTGTAACTCACTGGATCAGACCTATTACCCTTCTTATAGATCAGCAGGATAATGGAATGTTTCCATGATTGAGGTTGTGGCCTTTTTAAGAAAATAGAGGCAATTATTTGGTTTGTTTTCACTACTCCGATTTTTACATCCTTGACTGGTTGTAGGACTGCACCCGTTTTTGGTCTTGCCTTGAGAAAGATAGGGGCTATTTTTGGGCCATCCTTCAGATTTGATGAGGCTATAACCGTGACTTGCTCATTCGTTACTTTTTCAGTTTGTGAGCCTCTTGATGTCGTAAGGCCCATTTTTCTTTTTCCATCTGCAACTTCTTTTGGATGTCTTCTCTTTTTCTAGTTTATTTCTTTTAGTTTCTATTTCTTCATGTAGTTGTCCGCTGTCTCCAGTTCAGCAATCATGTGATTCTCCTCTACTGCAGGAGTTTGTATATTAACATATTTGTATATTTCGTTCAAGAAGGAATTAGTATCAAAGTTCTTGTTTTTAGCTTTCACTTGATTTTTTAGTTTTTTTCCCATTTTTTTAACTACTTTTCCTCTAAGTCTTTGCTGCCTCCTCATTTCTCTCTTTCTTTTTTTCCACCTAGAGATGTGCTTTTCCTCTTCTATCTGGTTTTCCACTTGGCCTGGGGAGCTGACTGATGGATGTTTGTTTATTGGATCTTCGTCTTGAAAGTCTTCCCCCACATTGGCCAGTCTCCAAAACTCCTCCAAGACAGACTCTGAGAGTGGAGTATCGTCCATCTGTGAGTTCTCTTCCTCCTCACGATCCTTTTAACCCATCTCTGGGTTTTTTTAATTCAAGAATTGTAGTGGTGTCAAGCGATCTTGTTTCATTGTTCTATCTGCCTCCTCGAGTTTATTTTTGGATGCCAAGGATCTTTGGATAGCAGAGAGGTCCAGACCTTGCTTCACCGATTCGAGCTTCAGCTCCTGTAGTTGTTGCATGACATTTGTATTAATGACATTACAGCAGCCAACCACCGCCCCATCCAGTGAGGTTACCTCCCTTGTCAATTCCAGCAAGGAGCCAGTTTGCAACTGGACTTCACCCTTCAACAATTCAAAGACAGAAACCAGCGAGTTTAGCACATAGTTAAGTGCACTCAGGATGTTTTCATTTGAAAACAAATTCGGTTGGGGAACCTTTTCACAATGGACACTTGTAAGGGTAGACCTCAGCGCCCTTCTGTTTGTTGGAAAAATAGTGTTCGTCGCATGAATTAGGTAACAATGGAGAAATAGTGGTACCTTCACTCCGTTTTGTAAAAGGGTAGTAAGAATGTAGTTACACTTTGTTCATTCATGCGCCAAGCAAACAAAGAAAAAACTCCACTCAATAGGATTATAGTTTTAAAGCGATGTACTTACATGAAAGAGTGCCCTATTATGATGACACGTGTTTCGACGGACTTGGCCGTCTTTTTCAAATAAGGGCATAAACTGCAAAACAAAATTTGTTGTTTATGCAATAATCTGCCAATGCAAGAAAATGTGTATTGGAAGTACTATTAGAGAGATGCTAATAAGAATCCGTGAACACATGTCAACTATTGGAAGTCAGAACGTCAACCTACCACTGGCAGCTCACTGGCAAAAAAATCATCAATTAAGCAGTAAAAAAGACATTAAATATTTGGGACTAAAAAAAGTAACTCTTGGACCCAGAGGAGGAGACCAAGAAATTAAATTAAGACAGGAGGAAGCAAAACTAATATGTCGCTTTCAGACAGTAGAAAGAGGTCTTAACTCGGACAATGAGATGTCCTCCTTCTTATGAAACAATAATAAAAAGGTTCCCCATGCCCACATCACGGGTATGGGATACTCTATAATCGATATGAACTACATGATATAAATTAACTAGAAGTTCAGTGTATAGTTGATTTACCTCTCAATTTGGCTAACGGCCCCAAGTGTAAATAATTTATTCTCAGCACATCATTGTATAGTTTGAAATTTGCGTAGAGTTAAACTAGTGCTTATATATATATAATATGCCTTCTACCTAGCTTTGTTCATGGATTAGGAATTTCTAATCAACAAACAATCCCATTGGTCGTCATGGCAACAGTCCACGTTCTCATTAGGGACTAGGCTCAATCTTTCTTACTCGTAAAATTAACATGCATCATAATTCGGAAAGAAACGCTCAGAATGTAACTAACACATCAACAAATAATATGTAATATAGTGCAAATTACACATATTCCTTAATAGTGCACCTTCGAGTATGGGCTCATAGTGTGGAATTTAATATCTTTTCAGTATTTCCAGCCCAGAAGATGGCGTCCAGAATGGAAATCAAAAAAGGACCAATATGGTCGCCCTGGATACCGTAACAATAACAGTTAAGGCCAGCATTTCTGTTTCACACGCGAACGCGGACAGATTTGCACGGAGCTGTTAACTTGATTATAGAGGTAAAACATGCGTAACAGGATGTCTGCACCTGTTGCCCGTATGGCATGCTTAGCCTTTTAAGAAACTGTGGGTTGTAATGCTTTATGACAATACAACGAAGTAATAAGTCTGTGGGAATTGCTAGAACGTGCAATCCTCGCACAGCTTTGTGATCCATTTAATGGCACACGATCATGCTTTAGAAGTTACAAAAACCCCCCTTTCTTTTGCTGTATCGGTACGTTTAAACTTAAACAAAGAAAGTGACCCAAGAGATACCATAATTAACACCATTTACAACTACGGATAGGACATTTCATAATAAAACAGAGTGACAATACTTTAATTCATACAATTATAAAATAACAGTAAATCGATCACAAGATTATCATGAGTTTACTTGGCAGGTTGAGATTTATCCCATGACTTATTTGAATTTGCTGAAAAGCCGTGTTCCGAATTAGAAACCAATACCATTTGCTAAGAACCATTTGTTTCATGTTTCAGACCATTTATTACTTGTTTTCAATTGTGCAAAGCATGACGCAAACAGACGAATTAACTCACTGTAATTTCTTTGCTTTTTTTCTTTGTTCTTTTATCTCATTTTTTATTTTCATTTTAGATTTTCGTTTCTACAAATGCATTATGACTTATTGTCTATCCGAACCAATCCTCCCCAATCCACCTTCCTGATGTCTGTGTTCATATGCAACTGACTTTTTGGAATGATGGTACAATTCCTGATGAATGACAATGCACTCAATTTATTTTAATTTAATTCGCATTAAAATTTAGCCCTGATTTGGAAAAGGCAGGCAAATCCGTCGAAACACGTGTCATCATAATAGGGCACTCGTTCATGTAAATACATTGCTTTAAAACTATAATCCTATTGAGTGGAGTTTTTCCTTTGTTTACTTGGCGCATGAATGAAAAAAATGTAACTACATTCTTACTATGTTTTCATTTGAGTTAGCTCCAAGTTGAGCCACTTCTGCTTGCTGATCGCTTGTGTCCAAATATGTTTGTGCTTCTGTCGGATCTCTTTCTTTGCCGAGATTTGACACCTCTTGATTTTTTTCCGTGCCAGAAAGATCAAACTTCCCCAGCAATTGATCACTTATATCCAGGTCCAATGATATCCTCTCAGAACAACTATTTCCTCTGGGTCTTTTATTAGGACTTGACATGTGCTCACTGTCTCTATTTGGGTCAATTTAACTCTGCAGTTTTTTTTTTCCCTAAAGTGCTCTTCTATTTATTTTTATATTTTTGTTGTAGTGATTGTAAATTCCAACCCTCTTTTCCAGTTTTCTGCCAGGTGAATTCATATTCCTGTGCTGCAGTAGTTCTTGCAGGTGTAGAAATAGAAATGGAGGAATCTACATGAAGTTGCACTTGCACCTGCTGTTTCCCAACAAGTGGCAGCAGATCTCTCCCGATAGCCTCTAAGGATCCCTCTAAGCTACCAGCGAGGGGACTGCTGACTATGTTGGGCTCCTCCCATTCTGGGGCTCTGAGATCGACCTGAATTGGGTTACTTTGCAGCTTCATGGCTGCTTCTATCCTCAAATGACAATCCGTCAATTGGTTGATAGGTTTGTCCCCCTTAATTCAATTTCAAGAGAGCCTTGATGCCCCCCTGCCCCCCGAGTACCTGATGGGTACCTGATTAGATGGTTATAGAGTACCTTGAATTTCAACGCTCCGTGGTTCCAAAATTGATGATTTATCTTCCAGGCGGCGGAATCAAAGGAACGTGGTTCCAACAATCTTCTGCCATGTAATTAAAGCACTATGGGGACTTGCTCCACGTAATAAGCAGTTGACAACTCGTGCAGCTCCAAGGCTGAAAGCCTGGAGTCACCGCATGGATTTTCGGCGGGCCCCCGTGCTTGCAATACAGCTTCTGGATAGCGGGCGTAATTTTGTTGGGGTGTAAAAGTTCAAGCGCCGAGAATCACAACGCGCATCTACAAGACCTTCAACAAATCGTCCGCCTGCCACTGGCAAAAATTGTTGATGCAAACAATGACAAAGGGTTTACATGAGGAGTGAAACAAGAGGGACTCCCAGCCCGGTCCCAGCCAACAGCGCGGCATGGGCTGTACAAACTACGTCCACTCTCAGCAACCCTTTATAGTATAATAGGTCCACAAATGAAAGTGAAAATACGTTGCTTTACCTTATATGTTTTTTGTGGTTATGTTCTGTATTTTTAACTAGGGGAGCGTCCAGCTCCGGCAAAGCAGCAAACAGCGAAACTGCAGGTGATGCGCCCTTGACTAGCGTGGGTTTAACGCCACAAGGGCGTTGCAATCTTCTTTTTGTATTCCGCTTCCTGGAGAGGGCGGAGCTACGGATTTTGCACTCCTTAAGCCGACATTGCACAGTTCAACTCGCTGTCCACGGGCACACTCACAAGGTCCAATAAAGTTCAGTGCAGATTCAATGCAGCTATCTGCTCTCACGAGATCCTGTGCACACAGGTCTGGTAAGGTCCAGCGAAACAGCAGGTGATTCGACCTTGACTAGCGCAGGTTTAACCAGCCAATTGATCTGGTGCTCCTGCCGGATCCAGGCTCCATGGACGCTGTGGATGTCCAGAGTAGCGCACCAGCCCTCGAGGGAGGAGTCCGTAGTGATGGTGACCTGCGGGGTAAGCTGCCAGAAGGGCTTGCCCGCCTGCAGGATGCTGTCCCTGGACCACCATGTGAGGTCCGGGTGGAGAGAAGGAGGAACGTTGATCATCTCCGCCTGAGAGCCCCGCTCCTGATTCCATGATGCTGCGAAGTGCAGCTGTTTCCTCCTCATCCTAGGTCTCGTGTGGGGGGAGCCAATAGGACCGCTGCCATGAGACCCAGTAGGTGTTGGTACCACCAGGCCAATGTCACTTCTCGGCTGAGGAAGTGAGCAGTGCCCCCCCCAACCCCCCTGAGGGCCATGATCTTGTCCTCTGAGGGGAAAACTCTCTCGGAGCACGTGTCCCAGATGAGCCCCAGGAAAGTCAGTCTGTGCGTAGGCTGCAGCTGGGACTTCTTGAAATTGAGCGAAAAGCCCATATCGTGGAGTGTGTTCATAAGAGTTTGGGAAGTGTGGTGCACAACTTCCGGAGATGTAGCCCTGACGAACCAGTCTTTGAGGTACGGGTAGATGTGGTGGCCCTGGGCACTCAGGAGGGCCGCCACTGTATTCATAAGCCTGGTAAAGACCCTGGGGGCCGAGTTGAGGCTGAAGGGAAGCACCTTGTATTGGAAATGGTGGAACATGATTCTGAATCGTAGAAAAGAACGATGAGGCTGCCAAATCGGGACGTGTAGGTTTGCGTCCTTCAGATCCAGGGAACACATCCAGTCTCCATTGCACAATGTCTCCACTATGAGCGCTGGCGTAACCATCTTGAATTTATGTAGAGGTAGGGAGAGGTTGAGGGTGGATAGGTCCAACACAACTCTCAAGCCAGCCTGGTTCTTTTTCTGAATGGCGAAAATCGTGGAGTAGAAACCCAAGCATCGCTGGGAGGCTGGGACTTCCTCCACTGCCTGGCTCTCGACGAGCGACTGGCTCTCCGCCAAAAGAGTTGCTGTCCCAATCTGTGGGAGTGGAGGAGAGGAGGGAGGAGAGGAAGGGATAGGTAGGTGGTACCCCATGGATACTACAGAGAGGATCCAGGGGACCGTGAAATTCGGACGCCAGAACTGTGCATGGAGGGCAAGCCTGCCCCCCACTGGAGACATGTGGACCCAGAGGGCCATGTCATGCCTTCTTTCCCTCGGAGGCTGTTGCAGAGGTGGGGGAGTGGAAACAGTCCTTACCCCTCCAACCCCATTTTTGTTGTTTGCGGCGATGTTGAGTCGGTGAACGTTCTGGCTGCCTGGACCTCCCACTCTTGGAAGCCACGGAACCCTCCGTATGTACGCCCCTCGTCCGAGCGCCGCCCTCGAAAGGCAGGTCCAAAATGCGTTCTTGGACATCCGGGTTAAATTTAGTAGCAAAGAGCCAGGCCGTCCTTCTCATGTCGGTGGCTATGCAAATGGCCCGGCCAGAGGTGTCAATATGGGCCACGGTGGACTCCATGATGTCTTGTGCCACACCATTTTAGCCTCTGCCAGTCCTGCCTTGAAACGTGACTGGTTCTGCACCGGATGTTCTGGGAGGAAGTCTGCTATTTCCCACCAAAGGCTCTGGTTAACGGCTGCCAGCATGGCATCGGCGCTGGCTTGACGAAGATGCAGCAAAGCGTTGGAATAAAGCTTTTTCCTGTACGCCTCCAAGATCTTCTCCTTCTTGCTAGCAGTTCCGCTGACGAAGAGGGCGAGAACGACTGAGGCTTTGAGTAGAGGGATGCCGCGACAATCATCGAAGAGTGTGGCTGAGGATGGGCCCTCCATTTGCCTGTACTTGGTGTCCAGGCGTTGATTGACTGGCTGAACCAAGTGGGTCTTGAGCCACCCCTTTTTGGCCAAGACGACAACATCCTTCTGCATCGGGATCCCCGTTCTAGCCGCGGGTGTAGCGTGAGGACCTCGGCGAGCACCCCCTCTTCTGGCTGCTCGACCTCGGGTTGAGGAAGGCCCAAGTACTCTGCCAGCCCTGCAAGACGTTTGTGGAAGGCCTTGGCTGACAATGGTGTATCGGAGCCCTCTTCCTCATCTGTGTCCACCTGGGTGTCCGGTTGGTCCGGCACCAGTGGAGGAGAGCTGTGAGCCGAAGGCTGAGGTGTGGAGACTGGAGCCAGAGGTTGTGGCTCGAACGGAACCGTCTGCGCTGGGTGGCCGGAGCGGGCAGTGGAGCTGCACTGAGGTCTACAGCGCTGGAGCTATCCGAGGAATGACTATGGGTGCGGCCAGAGAGAGCACGTCCCTGATGGCGTCCCTGAGGATGGCCCCCATCCGAGGAGATCTCATGAGCCTGAGGAACCTTTCAAAGAACCTGTCCTTGCAGGCCGAAGGGGTGGTAGGTGATATTGACAGGGTAGCGGGCGGCTGCTGAGGCCATTGCATGCCCTGAACTGTGGACGCAGTGGGAACCTACGCTGTGCAAATGATGGATAGGCTGTAGGCCATGTACCTGGTTGACACCAGTCCCACCTTGACACTTTCCTCCACCTGCTCCTTTCCTTGGTGCATTATCGGACGGGTACCCAAATTGTGTGGCACAGCGCAGCAGCCATCTTGTCGAGCTGCCTTGCACGTGCCAACGTTGTGTTGCTTGTCTCACTGGACCCAGCCTCGTCAAGGACTCTTGAGTGTGGATCAGGAGGCCTACCCTGCGCTTCAAGTAGAGACCTGGTAAGCGTTTTGCCCTCGGAAGAGTGTCTGGTAGTACTGCGTATAGGGGGCCCCTCAGACATGTTGCCGGTACAAGGGCCTAGCCCCTCGGGTGAACACCCGGTAAAAGGACCTTCCAGTCCCTCAGCACTCTCACCTGGATTATCTGCAGACCCCTCGGCGTGTCGGCCAGTAGCTGGACTAGCCTCGGTACTCGTGCTGTTATGAGAAGCTGAGAGGTTCCTCACGCTAGGGCGAGTCCTTGGGAAGGAGTCTTCCTTGCAGGGTGCGCTGGAAAAGAGCGGCCCTACTTTGGGCCTTGATAGATGTTTGATGAAATCCTTCAGGTCCCCTGGAGGCGACCTCTGGAAGTGCTCCCTCCACCTAGCCAGTCTGTTCTTCAGAGCCCTCGAAGAAAGCGCGTTGCACGCGGTACAACCTTGCCAGCCGTGGTCAGGGCCAAGGCAGCGGAGACAAAGGGCGTGGGGGTCTGATGTAGGAAAGAGCCCTTCGCAGGCTGGATACCTACTGAACCCTGTTGAAGGCAACATGCGCCGGGGAGGAGCGTGACACCTGAGGACCGAGTACTTGAATGAAAAAAGACAAAAAGACACAAGAAGAAATATCCGCGTGTGGGCCGAAGCCAAAGCCAGGAGCGTTGGTGAATTTAGCCTGGTCCCGTCGATGCAGAAAAGGGGACCGAGGTGTGGTGCCAGATGGCGGAGTCAGGGCAGCGCCTGCTCCCAGGGCCGCACCCCCGCGCACCTCTGAATTTAAAGGGGGAAGAAGGTTTTTTCTGGTGAAAAAGATTCCATCTCCCGTCCCTATGAAGGGACGGTCCTATGCAGTATGGAGGAAAGGGGACGGGACGTAAGAGTACCCCCTTTATTGAGTAGTCCTCTAAATATCTTCCATGTACTGACGTCCTTACCCACTGATGGTGGCAGTTAATGTTGTACCTTTAATAGGGATACTGAGAAGAGCCTGCTGCTCCTGACCTTTCCATGTTTTGTCTCCTCATGCCCCCAGCTAAGTAGAACTCTGCTGTGTGACAGTAATGCAGGTGCTATAAGGTCTAATTGGAAGGAAGGCGTTGGCTGCAAGTCTACAGAAGCCACCGCCTAGTTGTGAGACAGACCTCTGTAAAGCAGAGGTAGCCACAGGGTCTTTTGAGCTCTGAAACCCATAGATGCTTCCTTGTTGGCCAGATCATAACGTTCAGAAAACCAGAGAACAATCTATCTGGACAGGCACTGCTTGGCAACAGTTCTGGCCATCAGAGCATTAGTACAGCAGACACAGAACTGACTACAAATTAACAGCTTTCAACTAAAAGACATAGTAACTGAGAACCCACATAGGATCAAAAAAATGACATTTTTTTGTCGTCTTACAAGAACATGGCAGAGGGAAGACGACCGGAATGTTGGATCTTCTGGGAAAGATGTTAAGTCTGTCACAACCTTGAGAAGGAAAGATGATCTAATACACAAGGTCAACTTTTCCTTGGAGAAGATGACTCAAGAGGGTTTCACAGAATGAACCAGGAGCTCACTCACACACCTAGCGGAACTGACAGCAACTAGGAAAATCACCTGAAGGGGTAGCAGCCTCAGAGTGTAAGGTTGTGAGGGGTCAGCAATGAGAGGTGGACACAAAGTTGTAGTGTTCTCAACATTAGCCATGTTTATTAAAAGAAAATGGGATGGGAAAAAGGCCTATCTTCCCCTAACCAAAAGAGGATGGGCCCTACGTATGAAACGAAAACTAAAGTAAAGTGACCTTGTGTCCAAAATATCATTGAACCTCACACTAACACACAAAATACGAAAAAGGCATAATAGAATTTCTGTTGTCACTTCCACCAAATTGTGCAAACCATATGTGGGATACATTGCTCACCGTAATCGTATTTCTGATGCTTGTATCTGCTTAGATTCACATTCTGTGCATTGGCCGACATCTAGTGGAAGCTGTAGAGTTTTACAGTTGTTGTTTTCGAAACTCGAAAAGGGATGTCGACACGGCGTGCCAGTAATACTATCCCTAGTGTGACGTCCACTGTACCCATGGTCCTTAACGCATCGAGGTCCCTCAGATTGTTATTTTTCTGACATGAGGTAGCATGAAGTGTAGCGTGAGTACAGTTGTATCCAAGCAGATAAGTATCAGACAAGCATCCATGCGCCTTCTCTCCGAGGGGAGGAAGGGTGGTGCATGTGAATCTAAGCAGATACAAGCATCAGAAATATGATCACGGTGAGTAATGTATCCCTTCTGTGGCTTGTGGAATCTGCTTAGATCACATGCTGTGCATAGATTAGCGAGCAGTATTAGAAGAAGGTGGTGGGATGTGAGAAAGTTCATGGGCAAACAGATGTCTTGGAACCACTTGTCCCACCTGTGTATCTGTCTTGGAATGAGTGTCAATGCAGTAATGCTGAGAGAAAATAGGTCCTGAGCTCCATGTAGCTGCTTTGCAAATGCTGTCAAGAGGAAATTTGCAATGCAAGCCAGAGTGCCTCCTGTGCTCCTTGTGGAGTGAGCTCTGGGCATAAAAGGCAGTGTCTTGTTTGATAGGGAATAGCACAATTGTATACATCTGACTATCCACCTGGAGATGGCTTCCTTTGAAATGCGGTTTCCTTCTCTGCCTGGTGCTAAGGAGACAAACAGTTGATCTGTTATTGTTACCGGTCTGGTCTTGTCTACATAGTAAAGGACCGCCCTCCTCACATCTAGTGTGTGGAGTTTCACCTCAGCTGAGCTTGTGGGTTCCTGAAAGAAAGCTGGTAGCTCAATAGACTGGTTTACGTGAAATTTAGAGATAGCCTTTGGGGAGAACGCAGGGTGAGTACGTAAAACCAACTTGTCTTTGTGTATAACAAAGAAAGGATCTTGCAGTGACAATACTTGTATTTCATGAACTCTTCTTATGGAAGTGATAGCCACTAAGAAGGCAGTCTTGTAAGTCAGCTGTTTAAGACTAGACTTATGCATCGGCTCGAAAGGAGGACCCATGAGCTTAGCGAGTACAACATTGAGATCCCACCCTGGCAGCAGATTAGACATTGGAGGGTGAAGTCTCTTTACCCACTCCATGAATGTTTTGATGACAGGTACCTTCCACCATGAGAGCTTATTGTGGGAGGTGGTGTAGGCTGACAAGTCCTCCAGGTGGACTTTTAAAGAGTTGAATACTAACCCCGAATCTAGCAAGTGGAGCATATAAGTAAGAATGTGGGATGGAGTACATTCTATGGGGTACATTTGTTTAGACTAGCACCAAATTACAAATCACCTCCACTTGTCGAAATAACAGTGCCTAGTGTTAGGCTTTCTTGCTTCCTTCAAGATAGCCATACACCTCTGTGGTAGATTAAGATGTCCGAAATCTATGACTTCAGGAGCCATCCTGCCAAGTTCATTGAGTGAGGTTGAGGGTGCACTGTTAGCCCCCCCGTGTTGAGTGAGTAGATTGGTCGGGCATGTCCGCTTGATGGGATTGCACATCCTAGTTTGTGCAGATGTGGATACCAGGGTTGTCTTGCCCGCATAGGAGCAACTAGGATGAGTGTCACCTGTTCCTTGTGTATCTTGTTCACCACCTTCCTCATGAGAGGTGTTGGGGGAAAGGCGTAAGCACATTTCCCTGACCAGTTCATCCATAGGGTGTTCCCCTTGGAGCCTGGCTGGGGGAACCTGGACGTGAAGTCTGGGCATTGACTGTTTTCGCTTGTAGCGAACAAGTCTATTGTGGGGAAACCCCATTGGGGGAAGATATGTTCTATGACCCCTGCATGTAGTTGCCACTCGTGCTCTTCTGGTAGGGGATCTCCACTCAATGAGTCTGCCAGAGAGTTGAGTTTCCCTGGAACGTGCTATGACGATAGGAATATCTTCCGTTTGAGTTCCCATTTCCAAATTTGTTGCGCAAGCCTGGACAGATTTGGAGAATGTGTGCCCCCCGTGTTGGTTGATGTAAAACACTGCTGAAGTGCCATCTGTCAGGACTTGGACAGTTTGGTTCGCTAGGTGAAACTCGAATGCCTGGAGGGCTTTGAATATTGCCAGCATTTCTAGCAGATTGATGTGGTTCTGTGCTGCTGCATGAGACCACAGACACTGAGCTGTGTGGTGAAGGTAATGAGACCCCCCACCCTGCGAGTGAGGTGTCTGTTGTGACAATCTATCAATTTTGTACTAGAGTTGGCGAAACGACCACTAGATCGTCCCACTGACCACTTGCCTGAGACCACTGTTTCGCCAACAACTCCTGCATGGGTCGCATGCACAGACATGCGTAAAATACCAGGTAAATGCAAGATGACATCATGCCTAGCAAACGCATAGCTTTGCGCACCCTTATCTGGCGGCTGGCCCGATAATGCAGTATCTGCAGTAACATGTTTTGGACTCTTTCCTCGGACAGAAAGACCAACCCCTCTTGTGTGTTTATAACAGCTCATAGAAACTGTTTGGTTGTGCTTGGCACTAGGCTTGATTTTTTCTCGTTGATGTAGAAGCCCAATTGAAAGAGAAGGTTGATAGTTCTTTGAATGTTTTGGCCTGCAAATAAAGGGAGACTCCCCTGTAATCAGCTAGTCGTCCCGGTAAGGGTACACTGGGATTGCCTCCCTGTGCAGGTTTGCTGCCATCACCGCTAGTACCTTTGTGAATATCTTTGGAGCAGATGCTATTCCGAAGGGCAGCACCTTGAATCGTGAATACCCTTGGAGCAGATGCTATTCCGAAGGGCAGCACCTTGAATTGGTAGTGCTGGTTCGCTATCTTAAAACGCAAGATTCTTCGGTGCGCTGGGAACATTGAAATACAAAAATAAGCATCTTTCATATCCATTGTTGCCATTTAATCTCCCTTTTTTAGTAGAGGGATTACCTCTTGTAGCGTAGTCATGCAGAATGTTTGTGGCTTGACATATTTGATTGCAGGGTGCAAATCTAATACTGGGCGCATTGTTAGATATTTTTTGCCAAAAGGAAGTAAGTTGAATAGATACCCTTGTTTACCTGGGTGGCCGGGACGACTTCGATGGCGCCCTTTAGGAGAAGCGTGGCGATTTCCTCGAGGAGGATGCGCCGGTATTCTTTGGAGTGGGTCTTTTGGTGTGAGGGGTGGTTCTTGGATCGCTCAAGGAGCTCTATACAATATCCGCCAGCTACAGTGGACAGCACCCATCTGTCTGAGGTGATTCATTCCCATGCTTGGGTGAAGTTGGAAATGCGCCCTCCTACTGGAGAGGCACGGGAGGGCACCTGAAGTGGGATGTCACTGTTTCTGAAGTGGGATACCATCTCTGGAGGAGGGACCCCGTCCCCGACTGCGTGATCTGCACAGTCCTCTCTGGTAATTTTAAGAGGCTTGGCCTTGATTATTCCCCACGCTGTTCCCTGACTTTGGTTATAGCTGGAACCCCTGTGGGAAAATTGTCTGTGTGAGCGACGAAAATTGCTGTTTCTCCTTTGGCCGGGATGTTTATTGGTCAATTTTCCCAATGACTTCAGTGTGTCATATTGTTCCTTTGCTGTCTTCAAGGCGTCCTCAACGGCCTTGCCAAAGAGTACATTAGGTACGACGGCATGTTAATGAGAGTAGCCTGCGTCTCCGATTTAAACCCGGACTGGCGCTGTTAGGGAGAATTCTCTGTTTAGGCTGAATTTCCTAACCTAGTGAGTCCCCCAGCAGCTTTGCTGGATTTTTGGGGTTTATTTTTTTCTCCTGCCAAGAGTGAGACTCTTTTACCCTCACTCTTGGGCATGATTTGAGTGTGTTTCTTTGAATCTAGATGTGTTTAATGGGCTATGGGGTCTTTTACTCAATAGGGCTTCATGTGTTTTTGTGAGTGTGTTACACAGCACCCTCAGTGCAGTGACACAGGGGTGTCATAGTGACCCCCCAGTATAGACTCCATACCCTGGGACTGACTACTGTCTCCCAGGGCATGTAAAGTCACCATTGACTTTACTAGTCTTAAATTCTGAACAGAACCAGTACAAACCATCATATTGTGGACGTACTGGCTGGGGCAATTCAATTGCCCCAGGGTCTGTTAGTCGAGGGGGCACGTCTCCATCCCCCCTGATCGAGTTTTGGCTGGTGGCAGTGGATACTACTTTTTATATTCAACCGCAAATATTTTCCTATGGGATTTCCCATTGTTTTAGGCTACTACCTTTATTTAATTATTTACGGTAGCCTCGAACATACCGCCGGTTTATTTAAATAATATTAATTCTCCGGTTGGTGTTTTTTTGCCAAAACTCGGTTCTAAAATGGCGTTTGTGTTCTCTTCTGTGACTCCAACCCAAGTCGAGCCCTTTGTTCCACTTTTTGGCGGGCTTCTCCACAGAAGCCCTCCAAAGTGGTGCCATTCTGTCTGGGGTACTTAGGAGGGGTGGAGGGAAATTTAGGCACCCTGGACTGAGTTGCCTAGGCAACTCAAGTCGCACTCCATCCTGATTGGCCCAAGTGGTGATCCGGCCGGCTCACCACTTAGCATGTTTGAGTGACAGCTAGGCTGAGTGAATGGGGGTTTGCTGCATAAAAGCAGGGCTTTGGGGACTGGAACTTCAGAAGTCGCCACAGGACCTAAGAACCCGACGAGGGAGAAGTTGAGCCGACCTGCCACGACACCACCACCGGTGGAGCCCTGCTGGACTGCCTCACCACTTTTCCCAACGACAGAGGAGATCTCCCGCCGGAGAGTCTTCTTCCTTTGACTGGTGGGGATAACCAGTTTCACCGTCTTTTCGCTTTCCCGACGTATCTCGTGGCCGCCTTGCCCATGCCAAGCACCCCGGCAACCGGGATACCACATTTTACCACGACCACGAAACAAAGGTACCACCTTTAACCGGAAGACTCCGCGGCTGGTTTCTTCCCTGGTAGTGCAACGACCTTCATCTTTCCTCCACGTCGAGATCTTCTCTTCCCCTGGACGACGACTCGACTTGCACCCACTACCAGGAACAACTGCCACCGCTGGAGGATCCTTCCCACTTAAGGTACCTACCATGTCCCACCTGGCTTCCCTTGCTACCGACTGTACGGGGTAGATTTAGCCCCCGGCTTTCGAACCTGGGTTAGTCTGGGACACCCTGGCTAAACTTTCTTAAAGCCTCTCTAAACCCTTTTTGAACCCTCTGCAAGACTTTCTAAGCATAGTGTAACTGTGTGATCTTGGGCGCATTTGTGCTCTGCTCTCTCTAAGAGTGGGCCCAGCCTTTGGACTTTGGCTCACCAGTGACTTTTTTTGCTCTCTGCCTTGCTAACCGTGTTCCTGAATCTTAGAGGGGTGTACCATTGCATATTCTGCCTTTTTCCCTCCCTTTCTCATAAACTTATTGGAGTGCAATCTAGTTAAGTGCTCACCTCTGTATGAAAATAAGTGGTGTTTACTGTGACTAATCTGATAAGTAAAAAGGGGTGTATATATTATAATAGTAACTGTGTTTACACAATTTTACAATAAGAGTGCTGGAGTGTTTCAACTGTGTGTTTTAAAATAAATAATTATATACTTTGATACCAAAGCTCTGGTCAGTGTTTGCTTGTATTAGTGTACCCGAGTGCCTATTGTGTATACTCTGCATACTGCCTAACTCTTCTTGAGGGAAGTCTGACTGCTCAACCACAGCTACCAGTTAAATCTGGGTGGTACAGACTGCTACCAAGTGGGTTTACTGCCACCTCTGTAGTCTTAAATCTTTTGCAGTGGTCCCTAAGGGAACTGCACAGGTTTCTGCCTAAGAGGCGCAACCACGCGTGATGCTTAATAATGGTACCCTCAGCTATCATTCTGCCGGCATTGTCTGCAGCATCAAGATTGCTCTTAAGCGGGGGGCGTGGCCAACTGCGCAATGCAGTAGACGTGTGCCTCTGGAGCTCCCGCTGCCGCGGCTTAACATTCTGTTATAAACGACTACTTAAGGATATCTGGTGACCCGCAAAATACGCTCTCCGGTGCGTGATACCCCAGGGCACATCTGGGGCGAATTCCAGCCTGAAACGCGCCAGGGCTGCAGAGGTGGGAGCGGGGGAAGGAGACGCCGGTGCGGCCCAACAACGAACCAAGATGGCCGCCGGAGAGCTGGGCGCGCTTTGAGTGTTGACCGGACCATCCACACACCCTGCGGTGGTTGCCAGCTTGCATCGGGGACAGAGCTCCGGAGAACTGGTGGGGGCCGGGAGCGGAGGCGAGGCCCAGTGGGACCCCGACTGGAGGAATCGGTGTGCCGGGCTCTGAGCTGACCCGCCCGGACGAGGAGAGACGGGCGCGGCCAGTTGGTCGCCGCGGAGGAGACCCGTACACAGCGGAGGCAGCCCCGCCGGTGAGTGCCTGCAGCGGGGGCCCCCCCGTCGTCTGGAACCGTCTGAAGGGGGAGAGGTCTCCCATTTCTTCCTTGTCCTCAGTGGTATGGACACTTGGCCGCCTAAAAGGGGATGTGATGGCACACCAACGCACTAAAGCTGACTGAACCCGATACACCCCCAAAACAGAAAAATCTCCAGTACCCTGTGGCCAGGCCAACACAGCCGCTAACACGAGCTCACCACCCGGCTCCACCACCGCCTAACCATCTGCGACAGGGAATCACTGTTCGGTTCGCGCCCTCGCTCCCGCCACCTGCCTTGGTCGAGGGGGGCAATCTATACCCAGACAAGGTGCGGGCTGTGTTTATCGACCTGTGAAGTACCCTTGTGGGGCTGAGTTAAAGTGTGGTGGGACCATAATCTGGACACAGGAAGAAGCCCAAGGGGCCCGGCAACGGACATGGGAAAAGCCAAAACTAGACGGCCCACCATGCAAAACAGAATCGACCAGTACATGATTCCTCCGTCGCAACCCCCTGATTCTCAACCGTTGCCGTCGGTAGATGAGGACTCTGCATCCGGACTCTCCTTGAGAGACGTCATGGCAGCTATAGCAGACTCCCGCACATCAATGGAGCAGAAGATGGACGGAATCAGCCTGGATGTGTCCCTCCTCCGACACGACTTGCAGAAATTGTCAGCACGAACGGGTGAGGCAGAACAGTGTATTTCCAACACGGAGGACGGGTTGCACGCGGTGTAACAACAGCTTCAAGGAGTCTCTGCCAAACTCAAAACTCTGGAAGCCAGAGTCGAAGAAGGGGAGGGCAGGTCCAGGCGCAACAACATTCGAATTCTAGGTATTCCCGAGAAGGCTGAAGGCCCCTGTATGGAGCTTTTCTTGGAGCAGTGGCTGATGGACCTGTTCGACCAGCAATCCTTCTCCAAATTCTTTTCTATAGAGAGGGCACACCGAATGCCCACTGGTAGACCAGTGCCTGGTGCTCCTCCGCGAACGGTGATAGCAAGACTATTGAACTATCGGGATCGAGACGCACTGCTGCACCTTGCACGAACCAAAAGCACAATCACCTTTAACGGCTCCAAGATAGCCTTCTTCCCAGACTACACGCGGGAGGTCCAGAAGGCAAGGCAATCCTTTGAAAAACTTAAAAGACAGTTGGAAGCGATGGGAGTCAAATACGGCCTGCTCTTCCCGGCTCAGCTGAAAATCTATCATAAGGGCACAACGGTCCACTTCAACGACCCAAAGGAGGCCTGGCGATGGGCAGAGCAGCATATCGAGGGAGACTGGTCGGCACCTCGAACCAACAGGGACAGAAATCCCAGACCACCAGCGGGCCACCCTCCGGAGCTGGACCAGCCACCCTCACCGAACCAACCGGCGGAAGCTGGGGACTGACTCTGGCTGGCTCCCCGCGGGGGGGTCTGATCCCACAAGCGGGTGTAGGACCGAATTGATACTACAGACTACGCTGGGTGGTGCCACGAAACTGTTGTAAGTCGTTTGCGTCATTAATACTGTGGCTAGCGGTGGCGTACCTCCATCGCACCTGGGAAAAGGCTACGGGCCCCCCCCCAAACTTGTTTAGTTTTAACTTGAACAAGGGTTCGCATGGTTGACACCCTACTTTTTTTGAGTGTCAGCGATGTTGGGGGTACAGGTACTTCATGTTGGGGTGGAGTATGGAGATGGGGAGGGAAGGGAAAGTTATAATGAGTTTTTTGTTACCCTGGGAGCAACGCGCCATTGCAAGCTCCAAGGTCTGTTGAGGTTCATGGTAAGACGAGGCTACAGATGGTCCAGACAGTATAATATTCATTACTCCAGGCACGCACCGCAATACATCACCATTAACGGGGATACCCTCCTCGTGAACACCCGCCCAACCCTTTATCCCGATTTTTGGATGGCATCCACACAACCCCAGTCGATCCCGACAGAACGCCCCAAGTCTTTCAAGGTGCTCACCTGGAATGTAAATGGGATGGGCTCCGCGATTAAATCTAAATCTAGATCCGGACTTTAATCTAAGACATCTCCACTTAGTTGAATCACCTATGTGGCAGCCGGAGGACTGCCCCGTCCCAACACAGAGTCCTGAGCTCCTCCGTTGGCCGTCTTCCTAGGAGCCGCATCCGTGGGTCTCTTCCTTCCCCTCCTGTGCTTGGTGGTGGACCATTCCCATGACTTGTGCTGTGCCATCTGCACCTCCGCTGTCGCCGCTGAGGACGAGGCCTGGTCCTCCAGGCCCAGCAGGGCCACCCCCTGATCGCTGGTCGTGATCTTGTGGAGGGATCCTCGCCAGATGAAAGACAAACCAAAGGGGTGGGCCCACCTGTAGCGAATTTGTTGAGATCTGAGGAATGAGAGGACTGGGCCCATCCGTCTCCTTTTAATTAATGTAATCTTTGCCAGGTCTTGAAATAGCGAGATCTACTGGTCTTTGTAGGTAATGTGGGCGGCCTTTCTCGCCTTCTCCATTATCCTCTCCTTGACCGCATAATTGTGGAAGGCCACCAACCCGTCTCGCGGTCAGGATCCCGGTTCCAACCTGCGTAGCCCCACCCTCAGGACTCTGTCAAACAGCATCTCTGAGCCCGTGTCTGAGTTTAGCAGATCCCCAAATATTTCTTTTAACACAGGGGCCAGCTCCTGATCCTGGACATCTTCTGGCAATGATTTAACTCTAATGTTCCCCCTCCTCGACCTGTTCTCCAGGTCCTCCGCTTGCAGTTCCAAGTTTTGCGTAGCTACCGCCAAGGTCTCCAGCAAGTTATCAACCTTTCTTGCATCTTCCGTCAGCTCCTGGATGGCCCGCTCATTAATGTCCACTCTCTCCTCGACTTTATTCACATCTCTTTTAATTTCCCTTAGACCCTCGGCCAGGTCTTCCCGCAACTTGTCCATTTGCTGTTGCCCCACGGCCGTGATCTTCTCCACCAACTCCCCCATGAAGTGTGTCAACATTGCTTGGGTTATCGGCTTATCCGGGGCCTCTAAGGATGCTGCAGAGGAAATACTGCCTCGTTCCTGGGTTCATCCCCTGTTCCTCGTTCAACTTGGTATCCCTAGTCCAAAATTTTGTGAGAGTGCCATCAGAGGTTTTTCCGGGGGTCTTCCCCTGGGGTGGACAGTCCTTTATCTTACTTCTAGACATCCCTTAACAGTGAGGCTACCCCCTCCGATCACCAGGGGACAGGAAGCTAAAGTAATAGCGAGAAGGCACGCTGACCGTTGAGTCGGCGAGGAGGGGGAGGTGATATGCCGGGGAGTAACGTCGGGCCCCGAGCCGTATGAAAAGAATCTCACAGTGCCTAGACCAGGCTTCACTCTCTAGGCTGGCGGGGTCCTCCCCCCCGTCCAGTGGTCACAGACAATTAGGTCAGCCCCTGTGCCTCACAAGACATGGACAAGACAAGAGGCGTCCGCAGCATCAGAGGACCAAAGTGTAATCCCCTGCTGCTTATGGTGTTCCAAATGGCCAGCCGGGGCCCCCCCAGCCCACCACAAGAGGTCCCTTCGGGTCTGAATCCGGGGCTCAACGGGTAGCAGGGGCCAGTACAGGCACCAGCCGTTCTGCGCTCCTCTCCTGAGGCCGCTCTTCTAGTGAGCGCTTCTAATGTAAGGTTCCGGGGCCCCCCTCAGGTCCGTGTAGCCAAGCCCCCTGGAAGGAGCTCCAGAAGATAAGCAACTTGTTCATCCACTCTCCTCTGCTCCCGGACACCCCCCGGGCTTCCCTCGTACCTTCTGGCCGGGGGGGATCCTTCTTAGCCGCCGACCTCCTGCCGGCAGAAATAGGCACGTCTCCTCCTCTCCCGGGTCCCGGACGGGCCGTGACCTCGTAGTGCGCCCGCGGCCGGAGCTCTCCCAACTTGCTCCGAGCGCTGCGGGCTGCTCACAGACCCCTCCGCCCACCAACCGGGGCTACGAGGGGGATGCCAGCACCACAATGCGACCCCAGCCCTTGCTCCACCTCCACGGCACTCGGCGCACACAGCGCCCGGCTCGGGCTACTCGACTGCCGCTACTCCCGCGATGCCGGGCTCCTCTCCCTTAAAGTCCCCCGCTCCGGAGACCCCACACCGCCCAATCTGAGTGCTGGGGAGGGCTACACTCAAAGCCGGCGGGCAGAGACTTACAGGTCGGGGGGAGCGCGGGGAGCGGCAACCAACACACTAAGCGGCCATCTTGGAATCCCGACTCTGATCCTCTTTTGATATTTCTCTTCAACCCTCTAGAGTCAGGCCCCTTCACAAAAAAGAGGTTCTCGCCCCCATTTTTTTTCTCATCAGGATTGTAATAGATACAAATCAGTAACATAATATTAAACGGTTCCAAATTGGAACTGTATTCAACTGCCAATATCTCATTAGAAGAGAAAATCATACAAGAGGTGTGATCAAAGGCATTATTAAGTAGAATAGCGAGACCACCTCTAGGGAGACCTAGCATAGCATGTGCAGCTGGTGCACAAAAGGTGGTAAAACCATCAATGACAAAGGACTGCAAGCACATGGTTACCTGAAAAAAAAACACAGCAGGGTACATTGAACTGGACATTGATGAAAACCATACCTCAAAATTGTTTAGCCGGATTCCACCAGGGGGCGCTGAGATGAGCTGAAGCATCTCGGCCGGTCTCCTCCTAAGGGCGCGTGGTAAGGGACCCCAGCCCCCCCTAAACCTCAGGAGATCAGATGTAACCCCCCCCCGGAGCTATTGGGAACCCCTCTAGCACTGGATGAGCGATGCTCCGATCCTCTGAGGGGCTGCGAAGCCGGTGATCCAGAGCGTGGGCGGCCCATCCCCCGCCTGGCTGTCTTCATCCTTTTGAACGAGCGCAGTGGAGGAGTAGTGTGCCGCGTCTCCAGTCTGGCATCTACCCCGTGGAGCCCTGGATCCGAGAGCCGGATGGTGAAGATTCCCCCCTCTGCCCTCATTGTGCCGAGCCTGCACCGAGCCCTGTCCCGGCGGGCCCGAGATGGCGCGCACTGTCGGGGCAGACTCGTTGGTGAGGGCGCCCGCTCTGGAGTAGGAGGCGCCTGTGTACCGGCGTTGGGCATATGGGGGGGGGGGCCTCGCCCTGCCGGGGAGAGGAGAGGGTCCCCCTCCTGATCTGCGACAAGGTGGTCCATGGCCTGGGAGGGCGCGGGCCCGAGGGATCCACGAGTTGGCGAGTGCAGGTGAGGCGTCGACTCGCTGCATGCTCCCTGCAATGCTCTCTTGTTGCGCAGCCTAGGGGAGCCTCCATTTCCTGAGCAGCCCTGAGTGCGCCTGCGGCAGCAGAGGAGCTTCCTTACCTCTCCCCTCCTTCAGTCTGGGCCCGCGCTGTCACCTGGGTTCTGGCCCCAGGAGTTGTGGGGAGGAGCTTACCCACGGAGACCACAGCGGGGGTGACCTGGTCCCCCATTCCAACTTCCTTTGTCCAGGAGTGCTTTGTTAACCCACCAGCACCTGCAGTTTTTCAGGAGGGCATGGGACCCAGGTACTTACTCTCCATGTCTGGTGGTGGGCACACTCCCAACCCCGAAGACATTGACTGACAGGCGTGCTTCGATTGGGTCTTGCGCTGCCCCGTGGGGGGACGGGTGGTCTGTTCAGCAAGCCCGGGGGGCACCTTTGGTCTTGGGACCTCCAGATACACCTCATCAGCACTTGGTGGGCTACACCTCGTCTCCCTGGAGGCGAATTACTCCAGCCCCCCATCCCCATAACCTGATCTCTTGACCAAGTTCTGCAGCCCAGCTTCACCACTGTGCGATCTTTGTTCTTTCCACTTTTGGGGGCTAGGGTGGTGGAATATTTCAGCTGTACCTCGCACTTGGCTGTGGGGGTTACAGAGGCACTTGACCTACCGGAGTCCTGTGCTGAGTCTTCGTGGGGGGGCCTGGTCTCGGAGCTACCCCCCACTCCCAACGCATATCTGAGTTATTCCACGAAGCCCTCTTCTTGTTGTGCCCCTGAGCCCGCCCAGACTGCCCCTGTTGGCAGGCAGCTCCTACATGAACTGGGCCGAAGCCCTCCAGAGGTTCCGACACATACCAGCCCACCACCCTTCGCCCCCCAATATGGCGGCCCCTTCGCAGCTTGAACTGTTCGATGCCAGCACGGTCACCAAAGGAATGGCAGCCTTGTTGGAGAGGATCCAAGGCTTTAGAGCGGACATTGGGAAAAGACTCAACTCTCTAGATAAAAAAGTGGACTCCATGGATGACCGGGTCCAAGCATTGGAGGCAAACAGTACATCAATTGACTTTCTTGAGACACAGTTCAATGTGCGTTTTGGCTGAATTGGAAAGAAGAGAAGAAAAATGTTTGCTAAAGCTGGACAATTTAGAGAACAGGGAGCGTCACTGCAACCTGCGTTTCCTGGGTTACCCGGAGTGGGAGGGCGAAACGCAGATGGACATCCTGAAAGCTGTCAACGCTGTACTTACATCACTTTTTGACGAGGCCAATACTAATGAACCAACGATTGACAGAGCGCATAGGGCAGGTGCCTCTGGCAGGAGTCCTAGATCGCTGCTAGTGCAGTTTCACTACTACACGGAGAAGAGCAGAATTTTGGATCTTGCCAGGAGAAAGGGCTCGGTCAGCTGGGAAAATTCGCAAATCTCAATATTCCATGATTTGTCTGCTTTCACTCTTGCAAGACGCCGACTGTGCGCCCCATGACAAAAATGTTGCAATCTAAGGGGGTACGCTATAGGTGGGGATACCCCCTTCCACTTGTCTTTGAGCTTGAGGGCTACAAATATGCCTTGGTCACAGAGGACGACATCCAAAGAGTTTTGCAGGAGCGGGTCAACACTAATGCGCCGTCAGAGGACAGCAGTCGGGAGGAGAAATGATCTGGTCACCGAAGCACCAAAGTGTCTGTGGAGAGACGAAAAGTTTGAGGTCACAGAAAGTATAGGAGGGTTGCCCCGTCTTCACCAGGGCCTTCTAATGTCTGAGGGAGTCTCTCCTGTAACTTGTCTACAAATTTGTGGTCACAGAAAGTTCAGAGGGAGGTTCCGCTCTCCTCCGGACCCCCCGAGGCCTGGGCTGATTGTGGTTCTTTGTTCTTGTGGTTGCAACATTTTTTGAGACGAGATCCTTGTCAAACAAGTGCAGGGATGACGCTGAGGTGGACCCTGTTGGGGGTGGGGGTGATGGGGCGGTTCTTCAGAGCTGGGGGGGTGGTGGCTGGCTTCCAGAGGGGAGGAGGCAGTCAGAAACGATGAGGGTGGGTGGGGGTGGTCTCTACCTGACATTCGGGACTAACTGTCCGAAGCGTTCAATGTGGGGTGAGTTTGGAAGTGCCCTGACTTTTATTTGGTTGATAGGCCTTGATATGTTTTCGGAGGGGGGGGGAGTCTTATGATGTCTCTGTTTGTGCTATGGCTAGAGAGTATTATTTGATCTGTCGATTGAGTGCTGCCCTAGAGGAGGCAGACGTTGGTGGCCTGGCCATACGGCATCCTTCAGGCTGCAGGAAGTCCAGGCGTTCGGGAGGGAGGGGTGAGTTTGGGAGTTGTGTTCTATTCTATTGGGGTCACTATTGTTTGCAATTACCAGTCAGGGGACCGAATTCATTGAGAACCATTCCATGTGGGAATTTGTCAGAAGAACTGGCCCACGGGACGAAATCGGGGTATATTGCCCCTGTTACAGGGCCTTGCAGTGATCTCGGCTGACTCTCTCTTTTCGCTGACTTTGGGTTCGCTAAATGTTCAGAGGCTGAATTCCCCAAATAAGAGATCCCTGGTGATGAAGGAGGTCAATAGGTTGAAGTTACATTTTTTATTTTTGCAGGAAACTCATTGGGCAAGGAGGAGGGGGATGGCCCTTAGATCCAGGTTGATTCAAGAAGTTTTCCAGGCCTCTGTCCCAACCAAGAAAAGAGGGGTAGCGATTTTGGTCTCCCCCAAGGCCCATTTCATTGCAAGAGCTCATCGAGCGGATCCGAAAGGCCGATTTGTGATGGTGTAGGGAGAGGTCAGGGCGAGGAAAGTTATCCTAGTGTCCATTTATGCCCCTAATGAGGCCCAGGACCACTTTTGGGATGAGACTAAAACAAAGATCATGGGTTTTGCGGAGGGGCTTCTCCTGGTGGGGGGAGATTTTGACATGGTTCTTCACCCTGAATTTGATAGACAGTCTCTTTGCCCGTGTACAGACCTACAGGCCCAGAATAGAATGGCCGCATCGTTTCATGCAACAAATGATACATTGGGCCTAGTAGATTCCCATCCGACTCGTCATGACCAAAATCCTCTTTTTACCTTTTTTTCCAACCCACACTCATCCTTTTCGAGGATTGATTATGTTTTACTTGACAGGGCTTTGCGTGAGTGTATCACGGGGTTCGAGGTGGAGCTGATCCGTGGTCGGACAACGACCTGATCCGTGTTCAAGTGTGTATCTCCTCGGGGCACCTTATGCCCTCAAGGTGGACGTGCAACAACCTCTTGCTGAAAGACAGGGTGACTGCCCAGACCCTCCTCACGAATATGAAGGAATTTTTTGAGCTTAATGATAATGGTGAGGTTGGGGAGGCGGGAGTATGGGAGGCCTTTAAGGCTACAATTTCGAGGAGTCTTGATTGGGTTGAGCGCAGCAAGGAAGCGACTCAGAACCAGGGAGGAGAAGTCCCTCAGAGAGACAATAAATGAGATACAACCAGGGGGTAAGCTCCGATCCAAAATGCTCCCAGGTAAAGGGGGTTAATGCCTCGACGACCCGGGGATATCGGAACAATTCTGAGTTTTCTATGAGCGTCTCTATACATCGGAGTGCTCCAAGGAGGTTCCAGAGGCCGATCAGTTTCTTGACTCCCTCCCGACTCCTCGCCTCCCTTTAGAAAAGGCAGATCCCTTAGAGAGGCCCATTATGCCCCAAGAGGTGTTGGATGCTATTGGTTCCAAGACGGGGGGGGACCACCCCTGGCGATGATGGCTTCACTGTCCTTTTTTACAAGTCATTTGGCTCTGCTCTGGCCCCTTCCCTATCAAAATAATTGAGTGCGGTGCTCGACTCAGGGAGGCTCCCCCAATCCATGCTATCGGCCCGTATAGTGGTTATTCCAAAAGAGGGGAAGGACCCGCCGAATTGCCAGTCCTATCGTCCTATTTAGTTATTAAATACTGATGTAAAGATTTTTGCGAAACTGCTCGTGGATAGGTTGGCTCAGCATCTACCCTCGGTTGTTCATGGCGACCAGGTTGGGTTCATCCCTGGGAGGCAGGGCTCCGATAATATTAGGAAAAACCTTGACGCATGAAGTGGGCAGTAACAGCGTACAGGCTTATATGTAGTTGGATTCTGAAAAGGCCTTTGACCGTGTGGAATGATCTTATATAGGGAAAGTCTTGAAGAAGATGGGTTTAGGTGTAATATTCAATGGGTGGATCTCTGCTCTGTATAATGGCCCATCTGCCAGGGTATCTGTCAACGAAAAGCTCTCGATCCTGTTTTCCCTCTCCCGTGGGACCCGTCAGGGTTGTCCCTCGTCTCCCCTCTTATATGCTCTCGCCTTGGAGCCCTTAGCTATAGCTATAAAACAACACCACCGGATTACTGGGATTAGTTGAGGTGAGCTAGACTTTAAGCTATCCTTATTCGCAGATGACATTCTGGTCTATATGACCAACCTGGACCAATCTCTCTGACTCTCTTGAACCTGATTCAGTTGTTTGGGGCTTTTTCGGGCCTAAAAAATAATTTGTCAAAATCATCTCTCATGCCGATGGGGCCACTTGATGGATTCATTGAAGGGAAAGATCTGGTGGGTGGTATTAGAGTCTAGCGTGTGGCTACGCCTTACCCGGGGGCCCTGCTTCCGAGGGACTTGGGAGGTATCTTTGAGCTTAATTTTCCCCAGTTCTCTCCAGGATACGTTCGGACCTGAAGCGTTGGACTCCTCTGACGCTCTCATGGTTTGGGCGCATGGTATCCCTAAAGATGAATATTCTATCCCGCCTCTTGTACCTTTTTTCCGCCCTTCCTACTGTAGTGCCAGATTCATTCTTCAAAGCCCTACAATCCATGGTTTTGCGCTTTATTTGGAACGGGAAAAAACTGAGAGTCATATTTGCCACCCTAACCCTGCCGAAGTCTCACAGGGCTTTGGGCTCCCGGACTTCCGCTTATACTACAAGGCTGAACAGCTGAGGGTCATGTTGGAGCATATGAAGGATGAAATGCGGATCCTTCTGGTCATATATAGAAGATACCCATACTCATCCTAGGAAAGTAAGAGATTTCTTGTGGGCCCCGGCCAAGGACCTCCGGGATGGGGTTAGAACCCATCCGAAGTTATCAGTCGTGTGGTCCTTATGGAGGCAAGATAGGTCAAACGTGCCCCTTTCTTCCTGGCCATCTCCTCTGTCTTCTCTGTGGGGGCCCCCTTTTGATTTGGGGAAGAGGGGTTTCAGAGACAACCAGAAGTGGTCTGATATGGGTCTAGAACGGATTGCTCAGCTATTCCAGAATAGTGCCTTTATTGAGCGCCCTACCTTGGCGGAATTCATGGGAGACCACCCCATCTCTATTTTTGACTTTCTTCGTGTGAAGGGGCTCCTGACTGACCCCAAGTGGGGAGTGGCCCTGGTGCGCCCTCTCAAACCCCTGGAAAGTTGGTTGATGGAGGCTACCTCAAGAAGGGGTTCCGTTTCCAAAATATACAACATTTTAATCACAACTCAACTTGAGGGTAGACAGGGTTTTAAGAGGTTCTGGGAGGACAGGTGGGATGAAACTTTGGAGGATGATGCCTGCTCTAAGCTCTTTGGGGTGCTTTTGTCTGGTTCCCTTTACACGGCAGCTATGGAGCACAACTTTAAAATCCTCCACATATGGCATCTCCCCCCTGAGAGGTTGTCCAAAATGTTTAGCAGTAATTCCCCCCTCTGTCCCAGGGAGTGTGGTCGGAGGGGGTCTTGGTACGACCTGTGGTGGGAGTGCCCCTTTATTCAGGTCTTCCGGTCGGAGCTCTTGAGCTGGATTAAGGATACAGTGGGCCTCACAATCCCCTTGTGTTCCATTGACCTCCTGTTTGGGTTCACATCCCCAGCCTCGGAGTCGTGTGCCTATCCTAAGGTGGTGCAGGCTATGTTGAGAGCGGGGAGGTTGGCCCTGGCCCAGAAGTGGAGAAGCAGAGGAGTTCTGTCCAGAGTGGACTGGCTGGCTAAACTCTGCGTCATTTTCATTTATGAGAAGTTAACAGCTCCGGTACACGATTCAATGAGTGCCTTCCTGCAGGACTGGACAGTGGTGCTTTTGCACGAGGACTGTGGTTCAACGAGACTCTGAATCTCCCACCCTAGACGCATCCTAGCGTACATATGTCTGGTATGTCAGTCCTAATTGCCAGTGGTGTATGGTCAGTAGTGAACCCAAGGTATCAACCTAATTGTTTTGTAAGGTTCAATGGTTCCCATTTTCTGTTTTTTTGTCTCTCCAATGCCCATTTGGGCCCAGTTAACTATGAGCGGGGGGGTTGGTTGGGGGAGCTTGAGGGGTTTGTTCTTGTTTTCTTTTTTGTGTGTTAATGAATTATGGTCACTGGTCTTTGCCTGTTGTAGAAAAAGTTTCAATAAAAAAAGTGGAAAAAAAAATTGTTTAGCCTTCAACAATTCCATGAAGTGATCTTAATTGACACTTGGCTAGAACTGTTTTGAAATCTTTGTCATTTCAATAATAGTTGATAGCAGTTGCGCTAGCCATGTGATGTTAGACGCTGCACCTACTAACGAGGAAATGTGCGTAATCAACTCAGTATTTTGATTAGAGGGATAAAAGTTGGTTTCACCATGAGTTAATGTAGGCCCTACGACTTGGAGTGGTTCCTCAAGAAAGGTTGTTGCCTCTTCGATTGGTCAAAATAGGCAGATGGAAATCCCACGCATTGCAAAGTCCTCTCTGTGATCCCATAATAACTTCAGTATGATTACAGATTGGGGAGCAGATATCATTCGATAGTTATTATGGTTGGCTAATCGAACCCACTCTATGTCATCCGAAATTAAAGTGCGTAAATGAGGACTGCCTTCAAACAAGCTAAAAATGAAGGATCTATTTAATCGCTGGCAGCCATTTATCTTTGAATCACTACTCCATCCCATGATAAACGCAGAATTCCTCTCCTCGAGATCAATCTTAGAATTGGAGGAGAACTGAGCACTCTTTGAACTTGTTCCAGACTCACTCCTTCCCAAAAAAGAATCCACATTAGGTATTGATTGAGCACCCACCGCTTCATCTCACAGGACCCACTGCAAATATTTCCATCGATCCCACCACAAGTAAGTTGGTCTGCACCGAAGTCATTCTTTGGGGGGTGACCACAGTAGAAGCAGACGCTGCAGGTATGTTCTGAGACAGCAATGGTATAGGAGGATGCAATTTAGATACAGTGGGCAGGTTGGATATGTTAGAAAAACTGTAACTGCAGACTTCTGCTTGTCACATTGAACAAGGAAGCCACCTGTTTTTTTGTTTGAAACCACAGGGTAATACTTGAATAATTGACCCTGTGGATTACCCGGTGGCCCTACAGCTGCTGATGCAGTTTCTTTACTCATAAGCATTTCAGAGGGCAGCAAAGGACCGCTTTTACTAAATTCATTACCCTGTCCCCCCCAACACTTCTAAATTCAGAGCCATCTTGGATTCAGTATTAAGCTGGTTCAAGTCAATTTGCACATCTCCACAGGGCAAAATCATAGTTTTTTTTCCGCCAACACTAGCATTCTTAGCTTTCCAAGACATTTGTTTTTTTGATTTTCTTGTATGGGTGTCTTGCGGCACCTCATTATTTTTTTAATGTTATTGTTGCGTTTTAAAGCTCTCACATGAGCACGTAACATTTTTTGTGAAAATAAATACTGATTCGTGTCAGCAGCAACTGTGCCACAGTTCGGGTCATTAGATGCATCTATTTCTAGGGCCTCCATGATTGGATTAGAAGTTAAACCAAGGCTCGACTTGAGAACAATTTGCTCAATGAAAGTGACAAGCGGAGAAGGACTACCTGGACAGTTCTCAAGATTTTCCGATCGCAGAATCCTCACATGTCGCATCTTTAGACATAATACCCTCGGCTGATCTTGGATGTTGTGAAATTAAATAATGAAAACATCATCAAGTTTCAATGAATTTAAATGAATAGCATCCAATAAAGGGGAGGGCACCTCCACAGAAGCGTTAGCAGTGTTGTCAACTCCCGACCCAACAACGTTAGCATAGGAACGACAAGAGAAATCACCCCCAATTCCTTATCTAGAATTTGTATAGATTTGTTACAAACAACCAGAGAAAACCTAATCAACAACTTCAATATTGCAGAACACAAAAAACCCAATTTCTCAGACTGACATGAAACATGCGCATGTATTGCTCTCCCCCGAAAAGTGCACGAAACAACCATAAATCATCAATGCAATTATAGAGCAAATACTTTGAACGATAACCAGACAGACACAATAACTCACAGCCAAGCACTCTTAGAAGATAATCAGCTCTTTACGGCTATTTATTCAAAGCTTACAAGTACATAGAAATAACTCATAAAAATAATAAGCACATAAATCACAGAAAAAGTAAAGAAGTCAAAAAGAAATACATCACCGTGAGCGTAACCAAATTCCTCATCTCGTCCAGAAGCGGCTGGAAGACCCCAGAAACAGCCAGGCCGCGAGCACCACAGCTCACAGGAAGGCCGGACGTAAGCGTCCTTCTCCGGCTGAAGTCTCACCTGACCACCTCCGGGTTTCCGCATATATACACACTCCACATAGGGGAGTTAATTCTCGAACATTCCGGAAATTGCACTTGCGCAGTTGAGGAACAGCCATCGGTTGCCAGCTGGGTCAATCGAGAGCTCCCCCAAGAAGCGCAGTGCCTCCCTTCTCTAAAAATACGCTCAACGGAGAACAGTAGCAAGCCATAACAACTTTATCTTTCCCAGCAGAAATGGCCTTGACCGCATACCAGGTTTGGAAAAGCATGTTTGTCTCAGCACTGTGAATCTAACACTCAGCAAAATGTGTGCAGCATTTCACTGCGGTATGAAGTAAATATTCAACATTGCTCCGAGCGCTCCCACAATGCATTGCGCACCCGCGCCATTTTGGATCAAGCATAAATCAAGCATAACAATTCCACCCTTTGGATATTTATCTTCCATATCCCGGTGGCACAGGAATTAGTCTCTGAAACCTACGAAATGTTAAGACTAAGTTGGGAATACATTGAATGCAACAACAACAAGCAATTATAATAGACAGTATAATAAAAATGCAAGCAAAAATGTAACGTAGTGTACCCCCAATATAAGGTATCCATGAAAATAACCAATCCCACCAATTTCTATTACGATCTTGAGACACTTGAGAAATGAGATCCCTCAAACCTTGAATATGACTTTCAATAGATCGTGAGTGGTCACTTAAATTGAAACAACACATACCTTCAAAGGCATTACACCCTAAATTATGTTTTAGCAATAGGTAATCAACAGCAGCTCTGTTCTGCAAAGTTGCTTTTCTAATAACTTGACTATCAAGGAGTAATTCTTCTAAAGCCTGCGAAGTACGATTAAGGCTTTTAACTACTAAACACGCTAATTTCATCAAAGATTTGTAACCTCCAGCAGCTAAACCCCAAACACCCACTAATGAAAGGGTTAATGCTGGAAACTCAGCTTCTGATAACAGATGTACATGTGAATCACAGTCAGAAGATAGCCCTACAGATTCAAAGGTTGACCTTTTACCTCGAGTTATCGCTGAGTGTAAAGGAAACATCATTAGTCCTATTCGAGTTAAAGCACATGGACCTCCAGAAATGTTAGCTGGAATATAAGTATATGTAATGTTACCACATGAAAAGAGCCATCCTGTTGGAAGTTTCACATGATTCAAATGACTAGCTGTTATCACTGTATGATTGCAAGACATAGTGTTATTTACACTGGTGCATTTGCGTGACATTCGCGAACATAGTCGCCTCTCGAACAGGGTATGATTGTACTGATTGGTCAACTCTATTTGTCGGCATTTACCAATTTCTTGTGCTTTGCACGTCATAATGTAACACACATCACCTTGAGTTATATTGTAAGTAATAACACGTGTCAAATTTCTCCATTCCTTGTCAGTCTCTTGGCCGAACCGACAGTATTCGTAAACTGAAAAAGATTGTCTAATGTCTGAGTCTTGAACTAAAGAATCATTATGTGTGACGCCGAAGATATGCTTTAAAACCGGAACAGGCGTCGACACCGCTACTAAACATGTAGTCAATAAAGCTTCAGCATTGGGCACATCAGTAAGACAAAAGTGTGATATGTTCAGTACTTGCTGTGCCAGATATATCCACATATTCTCTTCTTGGGTAATCATAGGAGAGTGTTTCCTCCTTCCTACAAACGACTCTGGCACGGCGGGCATCAAGGTTGTTTTCACTTGCTCCTGATGTGTTTGTCGCATTTCACGAATCCATGTCTTCGGTCTGGCAGGCTTTTCGGCACTGGCATAGGGCTGCTTGGGGACAACATTATTCATCACTATCAGTATCCCCTTGATCACTGGCACAGATGTGACATTTGTCGTTGGTAACAGTAGATTGTTTAATTCGCCCAAATGGAGTCCATTTAGTGCCACAGTTACACCAACCAGACCCAGGATCTACAAAGCAAACCCAGAAAAGAGATATCAGTGTTGCACATCACTCTCTTAGGTAACATTTGTATGCGGGTACATATTGCCATTTCTTTCTACCAGGCTCCATAACTAAAACTACTTGATCTTTGCCTGATGCAATGACATCTGCGGGCACTGGTGGGCCACTTGGCTTTTCCACCCACACCTTTGCACCCGGTACCATACTGTCTGAAGAGCCAAAACCACGATCCCCACGGGTCGTTAACACTGTAGGAGGCTCCCCTTTCTTAATCATGGACAACTTAATGGGAATGACTATCAATTGGGCCACTCGATCCCCCTTGTGTATTGATAACAATTGATCCCCACTATTCATTAGGATGACTTTAATCTCGCCTTGATAATCAGCATCAATTACCCCTCCCAACACTTGAACTCCCTTCAATGCTAGGCCAGATCTAAGGGCAATCCATCCCATATGCTCTGGGGGAATCTGTACTCCAATTCCTGTTTCAATTACAACTATTCCTCTGGGATCTAATCTGATTTCTTCATTGGAATGCAAGTCTACCCCTGCAGACTCTGGAGTTGCCCGATAGGGAGCTAAAGAACCTGGAGTAATTTCCCAGTATAATAGTGTTTCTCTGACTGAATTGGGTTGAACCTGTAAAGTAGGAGTCATTAATCTCATCAAAGGAGTTTCATGTTCATACACAGGCCTATTGTTTAACACTTGCACCGCATCAAACACACGATCACGCCATCCTGCCAAACTGCCATCTCCAGATTTGCGCAACTGTTCCTTCAGTAACCCATTCATTCGTTCAATTAGCCCTGCCACAGCTGAATGGTAGGGCACGTGGTAGATCCACTCAATGCTATTTTCCTGACAAAATTCTTGGATTAATTTGCCTTTGAAATGTGACCCATTGTCACTTTGAATCTGCAAAGGCACTCCATAATGTAATATGATCTGATCTAACAACCTGATGGTGTTCAATTGGGTTGCACGTTTGCACGGCAAAACCATCAAATATCCCGAGTAGGTATCCACAATAGTGCATGCATACTGACAACCTCTGCTGTTTGGCATAGGACCGATATAATCAATCGGCCAAATTTGACCTGGTAATTTTCCTCTTTTCAATGTGCCTCGAACAATCTGAGGTATAGGTCTATTTAATTGGTGTTGGCACACGGGACATTGCAAAATGATTGTTTTCACTATTTCTAAAGGAAGACCAATGCCTCGAGCTTGTGCCCACCTGATAGTAGCCTTTTCTCCGAGGTGACCACATTTCTGATGGGCCCATTTGGCCAAACCCATATCGTCTTCCCGAGCCTCTGCATCTACTGAGGAAATCTTGGTGTGTTCATCTGCAACAGAATTAAACCAACGTTCTAATGAATCTGTGGCACAATGCGCATCCACATGATATACAGTGACTTCACTTTGTAACAACATTTCTGCAATATCTTGCCACAGTTCCTTTCCCCACAACTCTTTTGAATGAATCTTCCATCCATTCTTTTGCCAAGTTGGCAACCCCACTGCCAATCCATTCGCCACTGACCATGAATCTGTGTACATATAACATTGACCAGGGGTCTCTTGTTTCAACGCTTGGTAAACTGCGTAAAGTTCTGCGAAATGACTGCTCTTCCCTTTCCCTGTCATTGTCAACATCTTTTTTGTTTTAGGATTGTACAACACTGCTTTCCAGTACCGCTCAGTTCCCACGTATCGGGCTGAACCATCCGTGAACCAAGGATGCTCTGTTTGTTCCACGGTCAAATCACTGTAAGGTACTCCCCATTTCATGGGAGACTCACATTTTTCAGGCACCTCCAGTGGTATGTAATCTGAGGGCGGTATGTTGGCTACTTGCTCATGTAATTTTGCCACTCCACCCTTTCCTGATTTGGCTCTGTCTCGAATATACCATTTCCACTTAATTATGCTGGCTTCTTTAGCATGTCCTATACGATGCGTTTTAGGAGAGCTCAGTACCCACTGCATGATTGGTATTTCAGGTCTCATAAATACATCATGACCCAACGTCATCTGCTCAGTATCAACAAGAGCCCAATAACATGCTAGCAATTGCTTCTCAAACAGAGTATATGAGTTACCAGCGTCGGGCAATTTACGACTCCAAAACCCTAATGGCACACGTTTCCTGTCTTGTTTCTGCCACACACTCTAGTTAGCATAATTGTCTTGCACAGACACATTTAATTCCACTTCGCCTTCCTTCAAGGGCCATAAATCAAGCACCTGCTGCACGGTGTCTTTCGCCATCTCAAAGGCTTTCTGCTGCTCTTCCCCCCACTGAAACTCATATTTCTTTCGTGTCACCTTGTAGAGGGGGGCCAATATCTGCCCTAAATGCGGAATGTGCTGTCTTCAAAACCCAAACAGTCCTATAAACTGCTGAGCTTGCTGTCTGTTCGTTGGAGTGGTGAATTCAAGTATTTTCTGTCGAGCGTTTGGCACCATTTCTCGATGCCCAGGATGCCACTGAATCCCTAGGAATATCACTGTTTCAGCTGGACCTTGAATTTTACTTGGATTAACCTCCCACCCTTCCTTTTTCAATCCTTCCATAAGGACATCTAGCTGACTTTGCACGCTGTGCTTATCCTTGTCCTGGATCAAAATATCATCATTGTAATGAGAGATATGTATGTCAGGTTTACACAGTATCTTGTCTAAGTGCCCTGCCACCAGCCGGTGACAAATAGTCGGACTGTGCATGTACCCCATGGGTAGTCTCGTGAAAGTGTACTTACGTCCACCCCACGAAAATGCAAACTGTTCTTGACACTCGTCAGCAATTGGCACAGAGAAAAATGCATTAGCTAAATCGATCACTGCATACCAAGTCCCCTCAAACGTTTGGACATTTTCAATCAAGGTAATGGCATCTGGGACTGCGGGCACTAAGGGAAGGGTGTGTTTATTCAACTCCCTGTAATCCACCGTCATCCTCCACGACCCATCTCCCTTTTTAATAGGCCGGAGCGGATTGTTCCATGAGGTGGTAATAGGGCGCAATACACCCGCCTCCACATACTCTTTAATGGTGTCTGAGATTTCCTTGTGCCCCCACGAATGCGGTATTGTTTCATAGCTACCCGCTTGGTTGCCACTGGCACTTGCACTGGGGGCATCTTCAATTTGCCTACAGTAATGGGTGTACAAATCAATGCACTCACCCCAAACTGGCACGTTTTACCGCCAAGTCCCAAGGTTAGCCCTTCCAAAATGTCAAAGCCAATTATATATTCAGGTATCGGGACAATCAACACTTCGTATTTCTGCCTCTTCAAATTGCCTATTTTCATTTCCACTCGCGTTTGCTCTGCGGGGATCTCCTTTCACCCTAAACCTGTAATCGTAAACTGTTTGCCTTTAAATCGTGTCGGATTACCATGAATCAAAGAGGCCTACGCCCCGGTGTCTATCAATGCTCGCTCTCTTTGTGTATTTCCTGGCCCCCAAAAAATCTTAACATCAACATGAGGCCACCTATCCACTTTTATGCGGGCAGACGCTGCCGGAGCTTGGCCGAAGCCCTAGTCAAACTTCGAATGAGTGTGACTCGACTCCGCCTCTAGCATCGCACTCACCACCTTTCTCAAATCAGCATATCTTGGCTGGTACGGGGAAGGTGTCCCCATAGACCCTTCGTCTTGTTCTTCCGCAGGGGGAGCAGAAGGTAAGGCGTCCCCCTGTGGCGTGGTGACTACTTGTTTCTTAACCTGTTTATAGCGCTCTTTGGCTGCAAGTCCTCGTTTTTTGTATAATTCATACATTACTCTGGTTTCAATGCCATCAATTTCTTCGTGTGGTACACCATCTATTAACAAAGCCAAAAACATGTATTTTCAGGACACTCGGGAGTCTCTGCTATCTTGCTGCCTGCCTTCAGTTCTTCTCTCACTACGCCCCTCTCTCTCCCGTGGCTTGTTATCACTCTTATCCCAACTCCCAAATCTGCAAGTTGCCGAATGGCATCTGCTACCTCATCAGTGGCCTTGCCCGTCATACCTATGAGCAAAGTCATAATGACACTTTTGTATGCGGGTGGCGCAGTTCTAATCACCATGTTTCGAGATGAAACAGAGCGGCACGGCTCCCATGTGATCAGGAGCATCTATGTGAATCGCCTCTTTCATAGCATGCTCTCGGACTTTTTGAATTGCTTCTCTCAACGTATACCACTTCGTTTCTTCACTGGGCCAATCTGTGGCAATAGGGTATTTAGGGTTACATGCTTGGGCTACCAGGTGCAACAAAGACACCTGCGTATCTTGACCATTTGCGTCAGGGGCGGTCCTGTTCTTAAGACCTCCTGTACATTGGTGTCAATTGACAGGGGTAAAAAATGCGGTGAATCAGTAGAATCTACCAACAACCCTGCAGCACCCCCATCTAGCAATCTCACCATCCATGTCAATAAAGCTTCCCCTGATTTTTGCCTCAAACGGGTAATAATTTCCCCAACCTCCTGTAGTGTGTAATCTTCAAAAGTGGTTAAATCCACCATACCACCACCAGGATTCTGCGGGGGTGGTCCGCCTCGCCGCCTTCTAACAGGCTTCGCCGCCACTGTTTTCTGTTTTGCCTCTGGTTTGGGGTCAGACTCCTCTGCGGAACTACTTTCTAAACTGGTTGAATCAAAAATATCACCATCCCACTTGTCGGGATCCCAGTCTACGCCAGCGGTAGCGATTACAGTTGCCACCTTTCTTTTGTTGACCCCTCCCCATCTTTTCCTATACTTATTCGAGCTACTCTGACTGCTGCCCTCTCGGCCACCGCCTGATATGTGTCGGCCTTATCTTTAAACAGTTTCATTTGAATCTGCTGCATAAACGCAGTCTGCCGTTCTGCAGCTAGCTCTCTTTCTAATCGCAAAACCTCATTTTTCATGTCCACCTTCATTTGATGTATTTTCCTATAAGCATGCAAAAGTACCCAACCTCGCCTACCTAATGCTGCGCATTCTTTACCACGTTCTACTGGAACTTGTTGCAAGCATGCAATTACATCAGTCGGATCGGCATCTCCCAATCTTTGATCCCAAGTTTCACTTAAACCGGCACCACATGCCCACGATTGAGCCAATTTATCATATGGACTCTTAGTCCAACCTGGAATAACAACATCAGAACAGTCATCGCCAGTTGTAACGTTTTTCTTCTTGAACAAACTACTCATTATCGCAAACAAAGCAAAACCTTGTTGACCCTATATATTTTCTTCTCCACACTGCAATCACTCCCACAGGCACTCAAACAGTTACCGAAGAGAAAAATAACTTCACTATTCAAAAACTTCACTTACACGACAACCAAATCCCATCTACGTTTCCACAGATTCTTGGATGCACGGAACAACTCACCACGTACATCCTGTTAGTGACGCCAAAAATGTATTTCTCTCCCCCGAAAAGTGCACGAAACAACCATAAATCATCAATGCAATTATAGAGCAAATACTTTGAACCATAATCAGACAGACACAATAACTCACAGCCACGCACTCTTAGAAGATAATCAGCTTTTTACGGCTATTTATTCAAAGCTTACCAGTACATAGAAATAACTCACAGAAGTAAAGAAGTCAAAAAGAAATACATCACCGTGAGCGTAACAGAATTCCTCATCTCGTCCAGAAGCGGCTGGAAGACCCCTGGAACAGCCAGGCCGAGAGCACCACAGCTCACAGGAAGGCCGGACGTAAGCGTCCTTCTCTGGCTGAAGTCTCACCGGACCACCTCCGGGTTTCCGCATATATACACACTCCACAAAGGGGAGTTAATTCTCGAACATTCTGGAATTTGCACTTGCGCAGTTGAGGAACAGCCGTGGGTTGCCAGCTGGGTCAATCGAGAGTTCCCCCCAAGAAGCGCAGTGCCTCCCTTCTCTAAAAACACGCTCCACGGAGAACAGTAGCAAGCCATAACAACGTTAGCTTTCCCAGCAGAAATGGCCTTGACCGCATACCAGGTTTGGAAAAGCATGCTTGTCTCAGCACTGTGAATCTAACACTCAGCAAAATGTGTGCAGCGTTTCACTGCGGTATGAAGTAAATATCCAACATGGCTCCGAGCGCTCCCAGAATGCATTGCGCACCCGCGCCATTTTGGATCAAGCATAAATCAAGCATAACAGCGCATCAGCTATATAAGAGCTGTAGTTTCCTCTTTTTAGGGGCTGTGTGGGTGAGGATAAATCAAGACGAAATATACAAAAAACCCCAATACAGCTTCCTTCTTTCCCGTATGAGTTCATTAACGGGCTCACTCTGACACCAGTACCAGTGTCTTCTCTCTCAGTAGGAAAAGGGAGGGTCTAATGTATAGCTTGAAAACAGATATAATTAAATGACTGGTTCGTATGGTGACAAAAGAGAAACCAGCAACTGTTTGTTTCTCTCAGGTCACACTAATAAACTAGCAGAAGATATTGCTAGCCCAGGTGTGTATTTTAGATACATTGTGTTTGAAATTGGTCAAATCATGAATATATTTGTTTTTAACAATTAATGTATTAATTGTTTGGTGTTTTATAAATAATAAAATATGTATATTTTCTAAAAAAATCCATGGTAGCCTACCTGAATTGATGCAGGATAGGTAGTGTTTTTTTGTATATGAAACATGCGCAGTCATGAATCCCTCTAGCTTGCTTACTTAAGTAGCAAAATCAGCTATCATGAGTTTAACATTATCGAGCGAGACATGAGTTAATCCATGCCCTTTGTCCAGAAGGTGCAAAAGGCCTGAAATTAAAGGAAATGGAGAGGATTATTTCAAAGAGTCAGCATGTTGATTGGAATTCTCGTTGTTTGTGGCAAAATTGTTGATGCCTTTTGCAATTTCAGACTGATCGATCAATTCCCCGTCAGAGGAGCCATATGACTGATTATTAATCATGGGGCCAACACTTTCACTATGTCCTTTTTGTGAATCAGATGGCGAACTGGTTGGAGGTGGTCCTGCTCTCAGCATAAACTGAGCAGGAAGCCCTGAGCACTGGCCCAAACCTTCATTACGAAAAGTATGCAAATGTACACATTCAACCTCTGAGGGGAGAAACACTGCCGGAGGGCTAGGATCCAAGGATATATGACAACGTTTCCCCCTACTCATTTAAGAGCTTTGGCGCCAAGATCGAAACATCAGAAATCTGATTATTAAACACTTTGCCAGTATCATAGTTAGTATGTTCACCTATTTTGGAATTGTCAGGATAAGGGAAGTGATTGCCACTAGAGTTAAGAAGTGCACGCATAGAAAACTTACACGCAGGCGTTATCATTGGATTTAAAGCGACACTGTCATTAGGTTCGATAGCCAAAGATTGTTGACTGTACGGGACAGTGTGTATTTCCATGGCACGTTCAGCAAATATACTAACTTGAGCTATCGGCGCTTCATTCTCAGCAGAGGAACCATGTAATTGAATTGGCGCAGTGTTGTTTAAACGTACACATACGTTTGACTCTGAGAGATGTTTACCACTCCTGAGACTGCCCACCATTATTAGGCAAAACAGAAACTAGCTGTGATTACACAATTGCTTAATGTAGGTAGCCTCAAACAATGAAGGACAGTTACCAAGGAATAAGGTGATAATCTCACTTGTAAGAAGTACATGCCCAAATAACAATAGTCAAATATCAGCAGTTTCGAGTGAATCAAAAAAGATGGAATTGTGCAAATGATTACCTAGATGCAAATCTAACATACATCAGATGAAAACTCCTCGAAACAGATTTACAACCTGCTTTTACTTTACCCGTCCCGACACTGCCACCCTCCAGCCAACAGCCAGTACACTTGCAATAAACTTCCGAATGCGCGTGTGAGATGCGCGTGCACCAGAGTTTTATAGATGGAAATGAGGCTGAGACCGTGGGCGGGTCAGAGGGTGGGACAGCGGGCGTTACTAGAATAGAAAAAAACAGGAAGTATATTAACGGCTCGGCAGTACAACACACAAGCACTAGCAGCAGTTCCAAAAAATGTGCACAAGCACACGTGCACAGTCCAAAGTAATTACTTTAAAAGACGTTGCAGAAGGTAAAGTCTGTGTTTCCAGGACAATCGATCTTCCTTTTGGCGACTAGTCACTTCCAAAGAGACGTAGCTGTAGCAGGAGCAAAAATGCAGCATGTCAGCCCAACAACCAGGACACTTGCAATACACTTACGAAAGCGCACGCGAGCTGCGCGTGCACCCGAGTTTTATATATGGAAATGAGGCTGAGTCAGTGGGCGGGTCAGAGGGTGGGACAGCAGGCGGTATTTTAAAAATGTTGCAGAAGGCAAAGTCCTTGTTCCCAGGACAATCAATCTTCCTCTTGGTGACTAGTCACTTCCAAAGATACGTAGAACTAGTAGGAGCGAAAAATGCAGCGTGTCAGCCCAACAGCCAGGACACTTGCAATACACTTCCGGATGACAGCATTCAGAGCCCTGTAATCCACACAAACCTCAACTCAGAGGTGCCTGCCTTTGGAACAAAAAACACAGGGCTGGACTAAGGACTACTAGAGGGTTCAATCTCCCCACAATCCAACATTTTTTTGACCTCTGTCTTAACGTAAGACCTTATATTGTCTGTCATCCTGTATCCCCTACTTTTGGTAGGGACACTATCTCCTGTGTCAATGTCATGTTTGCCACAAGGTGTCAAACCAGGAGACTGTGAGAATAAGGGGGAAAATTGCCTCGGCAAACCTTTCACCTCAACCTGTTGATCAGAAGTCAGGTGAGGGGCCACTTTGACACCCTCAATGGAGCTATCTGAAGGACCGCCTTGCAACAGGTCAGGAAGAGGTTCTGAATCCTCCTCCTCAACATCTGAAGCCAGCAGCAGTGCAGCGATTTCAACTCTTGGGATGAAAGCCTTCAGTCTGTTCACATGTAACACTTTTGGAGCTTGTCCAGCCCTTCCAAGGTCCAATAAATAGTTGACCTCACCCAGTGACTCCACGGCTGTGTAAGGGCCTGACCATTTGTCCTGTAAAGCTCTAGGCCTTATAGGATTCATGATCAGGACTTGTTGACCAGGTGTGAAATTGATGGGGGCAGACTTCTGGTCATACCCAAGTTTCACCAGTGCTTGCCCTGCCTTCAGTTTCTCACTAGCCAGACCCATCAGGAGTACCACCCTCTTTCTGAGCCTTAGCACATAGTCTACTATGGTGGTAGTTATGGGGGAGTGGGCATCTCCCATCCCTCCTGGACTATGGCTAAAGGTCCCCTCACAGAGTGACCAAACAGAAGTTCGAAGGGGCTGATGCCAACACCCTCCTGTGGTACCTCTCTGTAGGCAAACAGTAAGCATGGTAACAGAAGATCCCATGTTCTTCTTTGGGGTTCTTCCAGAGCCTCAATCATGCTTTTTAAGGTCCTGTTAAACCTTTCAACAAGACCATTGGTTTGTGGGTGGTATGCAGATGAAAACCTACAGGTGACACCATGTTCCTTTCACATGGCTTGCATATACTTTGACATAAAGTTGCTGCCCCTATGAGACACAGCTTCTTTAGGGGAGCCAAACCTAGTAAATATGCCAAGTAAAGTTTTTGCAACTGACTTGGCAGTCACAGTCTTCAATGGGATGGCCTCAGGATACCTGTTGACATGGTCGACCAGCACCAGGATAAACCTATTGTCTGAGGATGTTTTTGGGGGTTAAGAGGACCAACAATGACAATTCCATCCCTCTCAAATGTTACCCCCACAACTGGGAGTGGTGCCAATGGAGCTTGGATTGTTGTGCCACTTTTTCCAGATTACTGGCATGTGGCACAACTCCTGCAGTGACTTTCTACTTGCACCACCATCGTGGGCCAGTAAAAATGCATGGATAACCATTGCTTGGTTCTCTTGATGCCAAGATGACCAGCAAGGGGCAATTCATGTGCCAACTGCAGGAGAAGGGGTCTTACAGCAAGGGGAGCCACCAACATCCTATGGACTCCTTCCGTGGACTCTGTAGGCTCACTGTAGAGGAGCCCACCTTCCCAATAAATCCTATGCTTCCCAGGAGGTTCACCTTCAAGCTGGGAGCAGGCCTGTCTCCTTAGGCCTTCCAGAGATGGGCACTCACTTTGGCCCTTACTGAACTCAACCCTGCCAGGACCAACTTCTACTAACAAACTTTGTAGTTCAGGATGATCATGGGGATTGAGACTTTCAGGCAACACCTCTTCCTCGTCAGGTTCAGGTGCTTGACCAACTACCTCCACCTCGGTGGTAGGTGAGATTGTGGGAATGTTTTCTTTCCCTCTGTTACTTTTTCTGACTCCTTTAGCCTTGGGTTTCCCCTTTGGCTTAGGCTGGGATTTGGACTTGGCCAAGGCAGCCCTTGTTTGTGACCTTGTGCGGGGTCTTTCTGATGTGTCTCCTACCAGCCCTGAAGCTCTGAGATCATTCCCCAGCAAGACCTTTGCTGGGACATCTCTCTGAATGCTCACTGGAATCCTGACCACTGTACCATTGATAGTAAGATTTACAGGCTTAACTGGGAAATTGAGAGGTGGGCCATCAGCCAACTAGTGGGGAAAAGAGGAGCTCTGGCAACTTCCTCTGGGTTACCAAGGTAGAATCCACTACAGTTCTGCTGCACCCACTATCCCCAAGGGTAGGAATATCTACTCCATTAATCAGCATACTGTCATTAAAGTAGCGCTTGGTATTATCAGGTATCCTACAATGCGCCTCTGAGACTTCAGGCTCCCAGGGAACCGAAAACTACCTCAGAATCTATCCCACTGGAGAAGGAGTCTGAGGAGAAGGATGCCCCTGTAATCTCTTCTTCCTCATAGGAGGAGAAGGCCAGATTAGCAGAGTGGACCCCCAAGGTTTTGACCTTACCCCTTCCAGGACCTCATCCAAAAATACTTTTATTTGGGTGCAACCCCACCACATATGCCAATAGTCGGCAATCTCCCCATATTCCCACCAGCATCTTGGGTTGGCCGTTTGAAACATTTTGGAAAGTCTGAAAGGGTCGTACTGCCATCTATGTAAGAGTTTGATAGCGTGTAGTTTGTATTGGCTTGATATGGATGTTTGTGATGCCGCTTTACACATTCTTCCCCACAAATATGGGCTTATCTGTTCTCCTAGATCTCTCTCCCATCGGCTATGTGGTCCTGTCCCCTGCTTCTATCAGTTCTTTATACATTTCTGATATCCGGCCTTTCATTTCCGTCCTAGAGTCTAATAGCTTTTCAAAGGGGGTAAGGTCTCTCATCAACTTGTCCTTCCATGCTGGTTTTGTTAAGATGCCTTTTATCTGTATATATTGGAAGGTAGACAATGGGCCTATTCCCAGGGCTTCAGTCAATTGTGGGAGTGAGACAAACGAGTCCTTTTTCTGTACTTGCCCCACTCTCTCTAGGCCAGCCTCATACCATGTTTGGAATCGCCCTACATTGGGGATGTGCTTGTTGATTCAGGGGGACCATAGGTGGCTCAGTGGGGATGGCCATGTGGAGATCTTCTGCATCTCTTTACCTTTTCTCCAAATTCCCCATATGGTGCTCAGTATTGGGTGGTCTTTGAGTCTGTTATGGAGCTTTTTTTGGGGGGCCCAGGGTCACTCAGATACTGTGGCCGGTGATAGATAATGATTGTCCATGTGGGTCCATTGGGGGTCTTTGTGATTACATAGGTGAAGGATTAGGATGCGTAGTTGCGTCGCTTCATAATATTTTCTTAAATCAGGGAGCTCTACCCCGCCTTTGTCTTTGGGAAGTGTTAGAGTGTCATATGAAATGCTCACCTTCTTCCGCTGCCAAAGGAATTTCACAATGTTTTTTTGGCCTTGTAAAAAAACTCTTTGGTATCTCAATGGGTAGCATTTGAAAGGGGTACAAGAACCGGGGGAGGCATACCATTTTAATAGCGTTAAGTCGCCCTAACCAAGAGATCATCAGCCTGTTCCATCTACTCAGATCGGCGCAGACAGAACCGTTGGAGGGGGCGGGCGGAGTTGGCTTCATATAGGTCAGCCAGGTCTTTGGTGATCTGTATGCCCAAGTATTTCAATTTAGAGTGTTCGATCTTGAGGCCCAGTGGGAAGAACCTGGTTTCATTTTCTTCTTTCAATCCCGGTAGAGGGAATAGTGTAGATTTGGTTCTGTTCACCTTAAACCCGGAGAGTTGACCATATTAGGTGAAGAGCTCGGGGAATGGATGTCATGGGGTTGGTTATATGCAAAAGTATATCGTCGGCGTAAGGGGCCACCTTGCATTCCATCGCTCCCAGCCGAATGCCTTCTACCATGGGGTCGGCCCTCATTTTCTGTGCCAGGGGTTCTAGGGAAAGTGCAAAAAGAATTGCAGAGAGATGGCTTCCCTGTCAGGTTCCACGTTCTAATTCAAACCATCTGGAGTATTGTCCATTCAAAAATATGGATGCTTTGGGGGACGTGTACACTGCCTGTATTCCTTTTCTGAACTTTGGGCCTATACCCACCTTACGTAGGACTGCTCTCAAGAATCCCCACTCTACCCAGTCAAAGGCTTTCTCTGCATCGATTGAAAGGGGGGCAGCATCATTGGGTGGGGTCTGGGATATGTGAATGAGGTGGAGTGTTTTGCGCATTGTGTCCGCTCCCTGTCTCCCCAGTATGTATCCAACCTGATCGGGGTATATAAGTTGGGGCATTAGTGTCTCTAATCTAGCAGCCAGAACTCTCGTGTACATTTTTGCGTCTAGATTGAGTAGGGAGATGGGCGGTATGATCCACATTTTTGGGGTCCCTCCCATCTTTGGGAATTACCGTGATCAATGCTCGGGTGAAGGAGTCTGGGGCTTTCCCAGTCTCTAATAGCTCGTTAAAGAGCTCCGCCATAAATGGCGTTAGTTGTGCACTGAAGGATTTGTAAAATCCAGCCATGTAGCCATCTTCACCCAGGGATTTGCCCACAGTTAGCCTCTTTATTGCATCTTGGACTTCTTGTTCGGATATAGGGGATTCTAGCAGTTCTGAGTCTAGGCTTGATATCTTGTGCATATTGATTGAGGACAGATAAGCCTCTGCATCTGATTGGTGAGGGTTTTTTTGTTTCGGAGGTGTGAGGGTCTCGTAGAAGTTGGCAAAGCATTCTGGGATGGTGGGGGTTGTCAGTTGTGTTGGGGTTGTCCTCGATTATTTCTGCTACTTTTCGCTCAGCTCTCTGTTCTCCAAGTCTGGCGGCCAGTAATGCGTCATCCTTGTCTCCAATCTCATAACATTTCTGTTTCAGGAGTAGAAGCTTGCACGCTATCTGCTCGTGTTCCAGCTGTTTCAGTTCCTCCCTTTTCCTTTTTGCTTCATTAATTTTATCGGCATCATTCCCTGCATCCCTCCTAATATCCTCCTCCAGCTAACAGATTTCGGTTCTGAGTCTGTGTTCAATTATCTTTCGCTCCCTTTTCTTGGAAGACCCTTCCCGTATTAAAATACCTCTCCAAGTGGCTTTCCCCTCTTCCCAGACTACTTGCTTAGTTACCTCACTGATATTGTTTATTTTGAGGTGTTCGTTAATTTCAGTCTCCATTTCTGTCTTGAAGACTGCATCTTCCCAGAGACTCGCATTACACCGCCATTTCCCTCTTGTGATTGGTAAATTCTCCCACCGAATATCTGCCAACACCATATCGTGGTCTGACCATGTAATTGGGAGTATCTCTGAATGTCTTGTGGTGTCGGCAAGATCTTTGGATAGGTATATATAGTCAATTCGAGTAAATGTGTTGTGTGGGCTAGAGTAAAAAGTGTAGCCTCGATCATTTGGATGCATATCTCTCCACACGTCTCTCATTTCATATGTATCCATCATCTCTGCCAGTTCTGTACGGTCACCCCTGGTCTGGCTTCTCGTATCCGGATTGCCAGGTTTCCAATCTTTGGCTGGGTCCGCCCACTGATTGAAGTCACCTCCTAGAATGAAATGGCCTGAGGCCTTTAGCAGTATTTTAGGAATTGTTTTAGCAAGAAATCTAGCCTGTCCTGTATTGGGGGAGTAGATTGTGGCAATCGTGACATTCACTTTTCCAATTTTTCCTGTTACCAGTAGAGCACGCCTTTCTACATCGGACCAAGTCTTGTTCACCACAAAGTCTATACCACTTCTAATAAGGATTCCCATGCCTCCTTTCCTAAGTGGTCCAGAGCCCCAGAACTCCATTCCCGCACGTTTCCAGAGGATTCGCCGCTCATCCCCTTTAGCATACTTTGTCTCCTGTAGTAGGAGAACATCCATTTTGGTCCTACGGAATTCTCTGGCTACGAGTGACCTCTTGGTTGGTGAGTTAAGACCTTTTACATTAAATCTCCCTACCCTTAGGGAATCCATTTCCCTTGCATCAGCCACTGATTGTTCTTATAGGGAGATAGCTTGTGATCCATGACCAGTAGTTTGTTTGCCCATTGAATTTCACACTATTTTGAGTGTTTTGAACCGCTAAAGATGCTGCTTCAACCCCATCCCTTTGTCTGCCCTCCCCCCTCCCTTCCCCAGTTGGTGGCGTTCAATCGAACCCGGCTGATAGCACTGGTCCTGCATCGAACCACCTGTGGGGGCTGTTACTTCACAGCCCTTGACCTAATGTGATACCTTAATCTCAATTGAGCCCTTCTTGTGTTCCCCCTAGTGTTTGCGTCGTGACCATATTGTAGTTCTTAACATGGCTACCAAGTTAGGTCACATTCTATACAATGGAATAGGTTCCATCTTACCAAGTTCGTGAATGTTCAGTTGTCCCCCTCTGGGGAAACATTATCCCTCTGGTACTTTCTTGAGCCTTTCACACGCTTTCTCCTGGGGCCCTGAATGCTCATCCTCGATCTTCCCAATTGCTTTCTTCTTCCCGGGGCCCGATTAGCTCAGAGATGCATGTCTTGATTTCTTTTTCCGATCTCAATCTTATCTTGGTGCCCTCATATTCAAAAGGAGAGTGAGAAGGGGTTGCCCCACCTGTATCGAATGTTCTTTTCTTTCAGTCATTTTGTGAGAGGTCCGCACATCCGCCTAAGAGCCAGTGTCATGGAGGATAGGTCTTGGTGTATTGAGATTTGAGCACCTCCTAAAGTGATTGGCTCGCTGCCGCTATAGATTTTTTGAGCGCCCTGGCCTTGTCTTGAAAGCGATGGAATCGGGCGAGGACTGATCTTGGTGCGCCCGGGGGCCTCCGGCCCTGTGGATCCATTCTATTTTTGGTTCATCTATTGCATTGTCCGCGACCAGGAGCTTAATAATGTCATGAAGTGTTTTCCTAAAATCGCTTTCAGTTTCTCCTTCTCGTTCCGGTATCCCAAAAATGTGTAGGTTGTTCCGTCTTTCTTGGTTTTCCAAGTAGTCCATCTTGAGCTTGAAGTCTTCTTCTCGTTGTTCCATTTCTGTTATCCTCTGATCGAGCTGTGCCTCCAGAGTATCTATGGATGCTTGGTTGTTCTCTACTCCATCACACCTTTCTTCCATTTTATCTAGTCGTCGTGTGATTTTGTCTATTTTACCTCCTATGTTGGCCCCCATATTCTTAATTTCTCCCAGTAGGGCTGCAATGTCTCCTTTTGTGGCCGCCAATTCGTTCCCTGTGCTATCTGTGGCTGCCATGTTGGGTTCGCCAGTCCAGGTGGATATGGAGATGTAAGCGAATGGGGCTAATTTTTGCCTCACACTCATGTGGCCTTGGGGGATAGCATTGGTGTTGTGTGGTGTTCCCAATAAGGGCGAATGGGACTGTACGTCTGGTGGGGTAGTATCATGTCTCCCTGAGTTCTGAGGAATTAGGCACTAAATTCCATCCCTTTCTGAGGTACAACAGTGTTGTTTTTGGTGGGTATTCCGTTGTATGAACAAATGCACAGTGACAAGGATAGTTCTTTAATGCCTCCTTAGTGTGTTGTCGTTATGTCCAGCATTCCCGCGCAGCCTTTTCTTATTTAGCCTTTTGTATGGTGAGTTAGGTCTTCCCCTTTAACACTTGCTCCAAGAGGAGATGAACCGCGGGGTCACGTTGGTGTAACGCTCACCTGATTCCCGCAGAGGCGCCGGTCTTGACTGGGTGAATGCCGTATCTTCAAAGGTGATGTGTAACACACGGTTGGCTCTTTGGGCTGGACCTCGGTGCACTCGAAGAGTAAGATGTCTGCAGATAGAAAATATGGGATTAATGAACTGGGGTTATTGGGTGCCTCTCTCCTTTTCCCTTTCTCTTCTCCTGTAGCACCCCAAAGGTTAACGCCCTCACCTTAGGTAAGTGAACGCCAAGCTCTCCATCTGCCTCGGGGCAGGGTGCCGTAACCAGTTTCTTCACTGGATAAGGGTGCAGGCCTCTTGACCTTGACCTCAGAGGACTGTTGTCCGTCGTTAACTGCACGAACGGTAAGTTCTGGGCACTTAAAATGTCTTAAAAGTCTTTTGCGAGGCGTTGGTGACAGCCGATGGACCAGGTAAGAGATGCGCTGCCACTGAAGACCGTAGTGCTAACCTGTTCTTTCTTTGTCTTTACAGGTGCTGCTGAAGACTGTATTCTAGGATGATAAGCCTTTGTTCCCTTAGGCCCAGGATTAGAAGCTGAAGACAAGATGAGCGTTCTGCTGCAGAGAATGCAGAATAACGCAAAGCAAGATTCATCCATCGGGTGTGGTTTAAATAGCCTCCTGTAGTGCTTAGGTGTCTCCTTCCACAGCCTCGCCTAGGTAAGAAAAGAGTTCCTGCTTTCCAGAAGAGTTCCAGTGTTCTGAACCCAGGGAGTGGCTCCTGCCCCACCCAACAGGAAAAGTAGTCCCAAACAGAAGAGGATCAGGGGCTCAACTGGCAGGTAAGTAAGCAGCATGGTCTGCTGCAGGTAAGTCCACCCAAGCATTATGAGACCGGCGCTTCCAGCGCTGGGACTGGGCATTTTTATGAGCCTGGTGCCACTGGCGCCAGGACAGGGTCCAAAAGGTCCCAATTGGGACTGGCTGGCACTCGGAACCAGGGTTATGGATCTGCTTCCAAGGGAGTTGGGCAAGTCCTGATCTTTTGGAAGCAGAGATCATGACAGTTGGTTACACGTATAAGGGGATGTCTTCAGAATAATTCCAGGATCTGGTTGCGATGGTGGGGCTTTGTCGGGTCCACTCCAGTTGTGTTTATAGCAGAGTTTGAGTGTCTTTAGTTTGTTGTCCACTCTGGGGAAGATAGGGGGCAATTATGATTTGGTCCCTGAGGTGGGCCCTGTCTTAGTTCTGTCCATTGGGTCCCACTGGGTGGGGTCGCTGTGCAGTCTCTTCACTTCACCCGCTGTGAGGGGGTGTTCCGTGCTCTAGTCACCTGGTAGTAGATTTGGCTGAGGTCTGCTTGGGCTTCAAGGGCTGGCGATATCAGGGCACATAGGTTTCCCCGCTCTTCATGTAATTGGGTTGGGGGCAGCTGTAGTTGAATACAGTATGATTCACCTCTGAGTGGGTTTTGAGGGGCCTGACCTTCGTTCGAATTTATGAGGCCACTGTCTCCTCACTCGCCCCTCACTCTGTTCATTGTCCATATAGGTGGTGTTGTGTAAATATAGCTTCCTAGTGCAGCCGTGGTGTGTTTAAGTACCCTTCCATATGTGCTGCGCATCAAAGAATAATGAAGTGGGAGCGTTCGGAGTAATTGCACATTAAGCTCAGCGGGGCCGTTTGGGTTCAATAGCAAGCTAGTCTCTGTCCGTTTGACTCACCATCTGATGGTGATTTGGGTTCTCAGCCGTCCGACCGCGGCGTGTTCCACGGTGATGTGCTCTGTATCATTTGAACTGTAGCGGGAGTAGGGGAGTGCGTGGGAGCACTGGGGGCCTTATGCGGGCTGCAGCCTCTGATCCTCTCCGGGCGGGGGGGCCCTCCAGCCGCTTCTGCTGCACCTCTCCTGCCCTGTGTTACGTACCGCGGGCCTCAGCGGAGCTGTGGGCAGCCAAGGCCAGCCTTGCAGTGGTCCTTCAGTGCAAGGCGGAGGTCGCAAACAGCAGAGGACCGGGTGCCTCGTGGCAAGAGACACCCTCCTCTTCAGTCTGCTTGGTCGCTGGAGATTTCCCCAGCTCCTCTACTGCCAATAACTGCACCAATGTGTTGCTTCTTGTGGGGCCATCGGTCTCCGTTAGCACATGTGTGCCTGCATAGTTTCGGTTTCACTTTTCAGGGTCCAGCAGGCCATAGTTTTAGATGCTATTTTCGGGGGGATTCCTAGCCTGATTTTCTTCTGGATTTCTCCCACAGAGAGGGTTGGGGGGATCTTCCCACAGCAGTCACTCTATTTTCATCCGTGGGGGGTCCACAAGTGGGGGCTCAATCCACTTTGTGGGGCCGTAGCAGCGGAGCTCACGCAGAGAGCATGTTTGTCTATGCGCCCCCTGGTGGCCAGTCACTCTTTCAGCTTTTCACATTTCCATAATAGCACTGCAGCCAGAATTGGGTAGTTTGCTGAGCAACCATGCAATCTTATCAGCATTTACAACCTCTTCAACTTACACATGCATACTCAAATGCATTCAACCAGTCCATAATGTCATTCTTCTCATCATACACAATGAGCAGATCTTTAGGAAACCTTGGATGAGAGGAGAACCCAGACCCTTGCCCAGATCCCTGGGGTCCTTTCGAAACTTGAAGCTTGGCAAGTTCTAACTGGTGATCCCTGCCCGTCTGTTTTTCTGCCTGCTCTATTTTCAGCTTAGCCATGTGAAATTCAAGCTCCTTCTCCTTAAACTGCAGCTCTTGCTTCTTGAATTACAGCATGGCTTCAGCATCAGCACTTGCAGAGGAAACATTAGACATTGCATCCTCCCTATCCTCATGGTCACCATTGATGAGGGCAGTTCAGTTCTGCCAGTGGAAGCTGCTCCACCTCCTTCTGCACTCTCATCAGAGGTTATGGCACCGATTTGTGACTCTTGCCATTCCATGATCTTTTGATCTAGACGCATTAAAGGTTATAAAAGGTACTTGTTTCCATTATATTGAAAAGGTCTTTGGCCTTTACAGTTATCACTACAAAGTCCCTATGTGTCCTGGGTAGGAAAAATCTGAAATGCCTTCACTAGTGTGCAACAGTGGATACCTTCAGTCGTATCCCACCACTGTACACCAATGTGTTAAGAGGGATTTCTGAACTCTGACCTGGTGGGCAGAGATTCAGAAGGCCAGCCTAGTTTCTTGGAACAGGGTAACCTTCTGGACAAGCCTGACCAATCAAGGTAGCATTGGCGGCGGTCAAGACTAGGTCTCAGGAGAGGTGAGGGTGACTGAAAGACCTCAATGAGCACACTGAGTAAAGGCCACTTACAAATCACTCCCGTCAGGTGTATATATATTAAAAATACAAATACATTTATTCAAGGCCTTTCAGTTCCAACACAATAGTTATTAACAGTAACACTTTTAAACCAACACAATCCTACTAAAATACATACATACAAAACCAAGGGGCCTAAAGGGTTAATGCACGAAATGGGTTCACAACCTAGAAAAGGGAAGGAAGCAGGTAGTGCAAAGCCTCTTTAGGCAGTTTTGCAGTAATCACAATCCTAACTGAAAGGCAGTCCAGTCCCTAAGAAGAGGAGAGCATATTGCTCAAATGTACTTGCAATGCTGGCACCGATAAGGAAGAAATCCTACAACGAGCAAGGGAGCAAGTCACAATTGAATGGGAAAGAGCGCAGATCAGGATCTTGCAAGACCTATCGGCCCACACCCTTGAACAATGTCGCAAATGTGGACCCCTGACGAAATGGCTTCAAGATAAGGGAGTCAGGTACAGCTGGTGCTTTCCCTTTGCCCTCATGTTTGAACTTAAAGGCGAAAACTATGTGCTGCATCAAGGCGAGGACGCAGACAATTTTCTAAAAGAACTACAGAGTGAGGAGGAGCAGCCGGAAAGGGAAAGCGTGCAGAGTGCATTTGCCCAACCCGAAGAGAGGAAAAGAGAGGGGAGCTCTAGACGCTTCAGGAAGCCAAGGACCCGGCACTCTCCCCTGCCAAAGTGAACTGTTGCTTTAATAATTTGTTGAGGGACAGGAGGTAATCGAGAAAGTAGCCTGCCAGATAGGGGCATGCTCAGTGGGGAAAGGACGGCCAGGCCAACCGGTAATATCCACACATCCTGGTGACCTGGGGATATCCAGGTGTCTCTACCTAGTTCGGCTTTATGCCCCGTTCCTGTTTGCTTGGGGTTGGGATTGATGTTGTGGATAATGGAAGGAATCGTGGGAGGGCGGTGGGGGGACGAGGGAAGAGTGGAGGTTAAGGGGGCTGGAATGCATAGGGAAGGGGCGTCTATGATGGGCGTCTATGATATATGGAAGGGCAATGCCCCTGGGTATAGGGGAATTTCCCAGGCAGGGATATGGTTGATCTTTAAGTTGCGACCCTCAACCTCAAGGGACTGAATTCCCCAAATAACGATCCTTGACCTACAATATATTCTGTTCCGCAGGTTATCAGTCCTGTTCCTGCAGGAAATGCATTTCAGAGAAGGCATGGAGCGTGCCCTGAGGAAGGAGGTGGTGGGGCAAATGTTTTGGGCCTCCAATAGGGACCATAAAAAGGAAGGGGTGGGGGTTGTCCTAACAAGATCCTTCTGCATGAAGGGGTATGAAATCAAGAGGGGCTTTGGAGGCAGATGCTTCATGCTCAAGGGTCACGTGGAAGGAGTCTTGTTCCCCTCGGCCACGGTGTACGCACCTGATGAGGGTCAGGTCATTGTTTCTCAGAAGGGCCTTTGTGCCACTGGGTGAATGGGGAGGAGCATGTACTAGTGGGGGGGACTTCAACCGAGTGGCAGATCACGGGTTGGATTGGTGGTCAGCAAGAGGGGGAGCAACTAAGCAGATAGGAAAGGCGAACAGGGAATTTGCTGCCCTCCGTGAGGAACACTTCTGGGCAGATGTGTGGAGGGTGTCCCACCCTCTGGCAGGAGGTTACACGTCCTCCCCCCCCACTCTACGTACACCAGAATAGGCCTATTGTTGATCTCATGGGAACAAGCAGAGGATATTACCTCCCCCAAAATAGCAACGGTCACATGGTCAGACCACAAAATGCTTACAGCGTTCTGGAGATTTGAAGCCAAAAGAAAGATCAACCCGGGGTGGTGTTGTAATGATGTACTACTTCGAGACCTGGTGTTCACGGAATGTTGGGAAACAAAATCCGATCCTACTTTGAGATCAATGACACAGGGGGGGGAATCCACCCCAATATTGTGTCATGGATGCTGCCAAGGCCGCAATACGGGCGCTGCTGATAATGCAGGGGTCCGGACGGAAAAAATGTGAGAGAGGACTTATTGAGACTAAACTATGGGAAGAAATCTGCAGACCCAGGGCTCAGTTGAAAGGGGGAATGGGGAACAGGACAGACTTGTTACATGACATTTGTGATAAAAGACAGGCCCTACATCCCACACTTATGGGCGAGGTTGTAAAGAAAATGAGATATACAAAGCAGCGCTATTACAAAAAGGGGGATCAGGTGGGGTCACTACTAGCTAACGGGGTCAAGGGGAATAGAGGGGACAGACGGGTGGAAAAGATCAGAGACAAAGAAGGTGGCATGGTGGGCCCACAGAATGGGATCCCCGGGTGCTTCGCGGAGTACTACGAGGAGCTATATAGGAAGGCCCCGGGGGACCGAGCAGTTAAGACATACCTGGAGCGTCTGGCAATCCCCAAGCTCACCCCCAAAGAAATAGAGGTCCTAGAGGCCGAGGTCACTGTGAAAGAGGTAATGGCCACCACAGGGAAATTAAATGCTGGTACAGCCCCGGGGCAGGATGGGTTCACCACCGATTTCTTCAAGCAATTTCAAGAGGTGCTGGCACCACCACTGGCAAGGGTTTTCGACTCCTCCAGCGAGGTGGGTGAAATGCCCCCTCCTTCGTGGAGGCCAGAATAGTGGCAATACCTAAGCCGGGGAAGGACCCTACATATTGTCAGGCGTATAGACCCATCTCGCTCCTCAATGTGGATGCTAAGCTCTTTGCGAGGTACTGGCCACCAGGCTCGAGAAGGTTCTCCCTAGATTGGTCCACCCGGAAATCAGCCGGGGGCGGACAACCTGCGTAAAACCCTGCATGTGCTACATTCACCTACCATTAAAGAAAAGGGAGCCCTGATACTATCCCTAGATGCCGAGAATGCTTTTGACCGCGTGAGCTGGTCGTTCTTAAAAGGGGCCTGGCATTGGTGGGAATGGGAGAGAAGTGGGGAGTTGGATAGCTGCCTTATACTTCACTGCCAGGGCAAGAGTGGGGGTGAACGGGGAGGAGTCGAGACCCTTCAGGCTAGGAAAAGGAACCAGACAGGGGTGCCTCCTGACGCCGCTCCTCTATGCGCTGGTCATGGAACCATCGGCAAGAGACGTCAGGGGCAATAGCCAAATCAGAGGGGTGCAAGTGGGAGAGAAAGATCATAAACTAAGTCTATTTGCGGACAACACCCTCCTGTATATTACCCGCCCCCAAGCCTCCCTCCTGGCCACGACTGGAAAAGCTTGAGATATATGGGCAACTGTCGTGCTTCAAGGGGAACCTTAGCAAATCTGTGGCTTACCCGGTGGAGCCCGAGAAATCCCAGATTGGGGAATATATGAAGGGACTTCGTTTCTGAGTGCAGGTAGATAGGTTCCGCTATCAAGGAGTGGAGATTCCGTGAGACCTTGGTGCCTTATTCGATGGAACTTCCCACCACTGTGGGAGAAAATAAAGGGTGATATCGAGTGGTGGGCCAGACTTAACCTGTCGTGAATGGCGAGACTCAATTGTATTAAGATGGTAATCCTTCCCAAATTCCTTTTTCTGTTCCAAATGCTCCCAGTGATTGTACCAGCGCCCTTTCTAGAATTGGTCAAACGCAGGCTCCTGAAATTCCTATGGGCGGGGAAGAGGCCTATGATGGCATAAAGAAACCTAATTCTCTCAAGGGAGGAGGGGGGTGGGTCTGCCGGATCTCAGGACATACTACAGGGCAACCCAGCTGCGCGTGTTGGTAGACCACCTGGTGTTACGCTCGGAGAAGCAATGGGTCGCAATGGACAACTCAATCCTTTACCCGGTCACCCAGGGCGAGTGGTCGTGGGTCCCACAGAGGGATATACCAAGTAGGGTCCTCCGACATCCCATGTTGGAGGTGCTGGGGCCAATCTGGAAAGAAGGGAGCGAGATGAGGTGGATCGCGACCTGTCCCTGCGCCCTCAACTGTATCTGGGTGCCCCGCTAAGAAATCTTATAGGAAACCCCTTGCAGTTTCAGGTATTGTACGAGGCAGGGCTCAGCATGGCAGACCAAATGTGGGAGGGTGGGGAATTTGTATCCATGGAAACCTTGAAGGACTACCTCCATATTGGCCAGTTCTCCCCGTTTCATTATTTGCAATTGAAAGGAGCTCTCAAGGACTCACGGTGGGACACAACTGAAGAAGGGCCCTTACGGCTTTCGAGTCTCTACTCCTACAGGGTGTGGGCACAATGGGTTGTATAGCAAAAATCTATAAAGTACTGCACAACCGAAAGCCAGGTAGGGGTGGGCTAAGGATCTGCAAAAAGAGATACCTGATGAATTATGGGCCACCATGTGTAGGATGGTCTCTCAATCCACGTCCTCCCTCCAGTTTAGAATGCAGGCAATCAAGATCCTGCACCGTTGGCAAAACCCCCCGCACTACTGGTTAAAATGTACCCAGGAACAGACCCAAAATGTTGGAAGTGCTGAACTCTCAGCGCAGATTATTACCATATGTGGTGGGGATGTACCCACATCCAAATGTACTGGGGAGAGGTCCTCTCGTGGATCAGGGGGAATGATGGGATCACTCACAGCCTATCTCCTTGGGGGCCCCTGTTTGGGGTCTGGGAGGAAGGAGGAGGGGAGCAAGGAAACGACATGACAAGTGCCTTCTTGGTGGTGGCCAGAAGTTGTATTGCTCAGTTCTGGAAGCGGAACAAAGCCCTCACAGAAAGGGAATGGCTACGGAAGGTCAGAATGATCAATGAGATGGAATATTTAACACATATTCTTAACAAGTCCATGGTCAAAGTGGGTCAAATGTGGTTACCGTTTTTTCAAAAATATTGTGCATAGCCTGAGGGGTTTCGACAGCAGGAGCATGTAAGCGTCTCTGGAAGGTTTTTACATGGTTGTAAGGGATGCATGGGAGGGGGCCATGAGGGGGGGGATAAAAACACGAAGGACAAAACGAGTATTGGGCTTTTGTAAACGCTATTTATTTCTTTGAAGTGCCTTAACTTTTTGTTACAAAATGTTAATAAAAATTGCATTTTTCAAAAAAATGCTGAGGGACTTGAATCAGAGATTTCTGATTGTGAAGGGGCACTTTTTGGGTCACCTTGATATACTAATATCAGTTAAAGTCCTGAATGAGAAACTTGGAGTATTCCTCATGTATCTTCATCCCTAGATAGCAGGATACTCTGCTGGCGCCATTATAAATGGGGGCTATTCTAACAAAGTCCTCAATCCAATGAAATCGATGCCCCTGGCCCACATGCCAATGGTGAGTCTTTCACCTTGGATGTCATTTGGGGGTAGCTAGGGGTACCATATGCTACCCCGGGCAATCTCCTTGATACCCCTGGTTTCTAGGCTTATTGCTCTCTGAAAAAACACTGTTTCCCAGAAAAAAAATCACTTGTTGTTTGGTCACATGCATTTTTTTAAAATTATGAGTGCTTGTACAGTATGTGCCACCACCTCAAGTAATTCCTGCAGGAGTCTGCGCGTTGTCCAATTCCAGAAGAAAAGTAAACCATTTCCACAAAAGCACTTGACATGGCATTGTGTGGGTATATGTATTCCTATGTATACGGAGAGAGAGAGAGAGAGAGAGAGAGAGAGAGAGAGTTTCTTTTTTTACAGTAGGTGCCAGTGTGTGCTATCTCTGTGTTTGCAGTTTGCTTAAATGTGATGTTTTATGTTTGACACTTCATAGTAAACTGTGCAACGCAGTTCTTTTTTGTGTACATTTGGGAAATTAAATGTATTACGCTGTACAGAGAAATGGATGGGGATAGCGCAGTTAATTAAATGAGTACCTTCAGTTATTGTGTTCCTCCTGAATGCCTCACAATATGTCATACTTGTATCACCCAACACGTTTTGATAAATATTTATTTTATATTTTCTGATTAATTTCAAATGTGGTTTTGTGCTTCATGAAGCCACTTAACTAAACACAAACAACTGTGTCTGCTCATGAAAGAACACAATGCAAAAGCAAAAGCAGCCCTTATGATGTAGCGAACACCCTCTTAAAAATCGTAAAATGGATGACAGAAACCCGTCTAAGACATAGGTCTTATTGTTACCTAGTGCAGCCGTCATACCTTCCGTTAACCTGGCTAGCCCAACGTTTTACCACCGCTGCATCCTGGGGAATTTGCTTTGCCAGCTGCAGACTGCCAACTAGATTGCACTTGCCATTGCCATCATTACCTGACTTGACATTTGGAATGGATATATCAATCCATCAAAAAAACCTATGCACAACCAGTGACCCCACAATCATTGGCCAAATCCACTCTGACCTTACCTCTCCAGACCAAGAAATTGTTTACAGGTGGTACACATTATAAAATCCCTAAATAAATTAAATGTGGCAGGAAAGCTATCAAAAAACATAGCAAGATGGTAACTAACAAGAAAGCAACATCCAAGAAAAATCTTTAATTATTCTTTAACTCTGAAGGATACACACATGCTACAATTATGAGTCATTAAAACAATTTCAATTGTCTGGATATTTCGGACTCTTTGTTTAACATACCTGTAGGTTGTCTCTGGCTGTAAATTGTCCACAATGTAGAATACATTTTTCCCAACCATTATGGACTGTTTTTCACCATAGTCTATGCAATAGCCAGTAATTTCTGATCCATGATCACATGGTTGTTCCCACTGAATAGCAAGGCATGTCGATGGAGAGTACTGTATAATTTCCACTTCATCTTCCTTCACTCCCCAAAGACAAGTCACAGCTGCAGGCACTGAGGGTGGGGTCATACAGGCAACTACTTCACTAAATGAACCTACCCCTGCTATATTCACTGCCTGAAAACACAAAATAAAAGAATGATTACTATGAAAACATCAACAGTAAGCTCTCATTAAGCTATTAGCAGCAGAGATGCAGCACAAATAAAATGTTACGCCACACCTCAGCGCAATGCTGGTTTAGATGCATACTTGGTTTCCTCTGAAGGTTCTTTATCTTTTTAAATACCAAAGGCTGGGACCTCTGAACATGTTACACACTTTAAAAATGTTCAAGAAAAGAAGTGAAGGGAGTCATTTATATCGCAACGTGCAACCACAACTGGACTCAGGGTCGGTCTGGCTTACAAGATTATCATTTTTTTGTCCCCATCCTCCTGCGATTTCTGAAACAGAGGACTGTGGCTCTGCCCAGAGGCACCTCTTCCAAAATATCTGATGCTGTTGCAGGTATGGCTACCTGTGGATATGACAGTTTGCCTAGATTTCAAATGTATGGTCAAACTGAGAACTAGACCATTTTTCACCTTAAAGTCATTTCCATGACCTTGATTGTAGCATCTGGTCTAAGTCATGAACCCCTTGGATATCCAGGTCTCCTAAATGCAACAAATGGTGTCTTAGATCTTGGCACAATGTGTACAGTGCCCGACCAAGCTTGAATAATATATTTTGAAGTCACAAAATTGCCAGATAAAACATGCTGTCTCAACAGGTTTGACCAATCCTTAGGTAGGCATATGTTTTATTTCCTTTGCTATGTACTGCCACAATAAAATTTGATACTTGGCCAGATTTGTATTTCATTGATTAATGACCCTGAAGAAAAAGTATTCTCAGGTGTCAATCTGGGAAACACAATAATTTGTCCCCTAGAAGTCAACATTTGTGTGCCATCAGAACCTGCTGTAAGATCAAATCCTAACATCGATGGAAAGCCCTCCATAACTGGCATATACCTCCTCAGTATAATTTGATCTATTACTCAGACAAAAAAACAGACTTATCCAAAACTTCCATAATAAGATGCATATCCCATTTAGTGCTAAGGATGTGAACAGCCACATCATTAGCTATAGTAATTAAATTCCCATGAGGTGACAGCTCACAGCCATAGCAAATTCATTAATTACGATTTTCAATATTCTAAAAGAAATTTCTCTAGCACTAAAGAGTTTCAATGCCAAGAGCAAAAATCAAATGTTATCACAAGGACACTAAGCAGCCTATCAGACTCCTTATTGTAATATTTTAAAGTGCACCTAGTACTGTCACATCCGATGATTTACGCTGGGTTCATTCACACCAAATAGGAACATTCTTCAGAAGTACTATCATATGAGATGTCTCCAAACCGCTTGCAAGTCTTGAAGACTCTCTAACCCTAAGATAGGTCTTCAGTAAAAAGCTCTCTGGCTCAAGATAAATAATCCCCAAAGTAACCAGTATCCCTGCCCCCCCTCTGAGGTGAAGGCAAATAAGCTATTCCTTCTGAAAATATTCAGACTTGGTTAGATCGATTCCCCGGTCCAGAATTTTCTGACTAACAAAGCTTGAAGTATTCACACACCTACTAACACCCGGTGTAAAATTTCTCGGCTTCAGTATGAGCTGCGACCTATCCTTCAAAATACACATTGCTAAGAACATCCATGCAGCATGGTACCAGCTTGCAATGCTCTGCAAATTCAAACCTTTTATCCTTGCCCCAAGTTTCAGAATAGTTGTCTAAGCCCTGGTCATCTCCCACCTGGATGGTAGCAATGCCCTACTTGCAAGAGTCCGAGATGACAAACATTGCCCCTCAGGAAGCCGTCCATCAAGCCTAATCACAGGATTAAATATATTTGACCACATCCTCAAGGGGCTGCACTGTATACCCCTGCAAGCATCCATCAAAGCCAATACTGCCTGTATGACCAACAAAGCAGTCACAGCCAAAACATCCCTCTACTTGGACAGACACACGCCATCTCCAGCGGCCAGTGCACTACCAGATGCCAGAACATCAACAGGCTAAAAACAAAATACGGCATGAGGGAACAAACCACCAGGAAAAGGGCCTTTTTCTGCTATGCACCTTGTCTCTGGAACAGCTTACCAATGCATATAAGACTGGCCTCCACCATCCTACCATACAGGAAGGACCTGAAACACTACACTTCAAAGAACAACTCGCCAATGGTTGATTGCTCTGCTCAACCCCATTTCTCCCCCACTCATCTCAGATCCTCTGCAACCTATGCACTCTACTTGTAATACGCTGGGTGCCTAAACTTCGTACAGCGCTCCATTCATTCCCAGCTATTTTTATGCTTTATAAATCCCATATGGACATGCATCTATGACCCTATCACCTACTTTCTAGCTGCCAGAGGGGTCTCAATTTAAATACATTCAACATTCATGAAGGGCCTGGACTTACTCTTGGTGCCATGTGTGACCCTACCCGTAGCTTTCCGATGACACCATGTATTTCGCTAGTCGGAGCCACAGCAGAAGAACCCATGTCTGAGAGGACATCTGGTAAAGTCTCTGTATGCTTTTATCCTGTGTAAAGGAGGCATGGTGAACGGGGATTGTTAGAGCATTCCAAAATGTGTATGTTAAAGTTTTCAATCCGAGCCTATATAGTTATTCATCAAATATTTAACGTGCGGGGGAGGAAAAGTGGACCTGGCACAAGACCACCAACACACATATGTAAAGAAAAGAAGAGAATCCAAAAGTAGGAACCCTCCCGTCCCCTGCACACTATTACTATTCCGTTTTCAGACGGTTATACTAATTATTCAAAAATAATAATGATTCTAACGCTCATCAATTATTAATGTCAACAACACACTGGTTATTCATTTGATAAAAAATAGTTATTTAATGTGAAAAGAAATTGTTTTCCTTTGTAATGCAGATACAAAGTCCCAAATAAACGGCTTGTGTGAACAATTTCATCAATATATGTATAAAGTTCAAATTAAACAGCTGACGCGTTTCGAATTAACCAACTCTTCTTCTTGAGCCAAAGTTGAACTGTAAAATAACAACGTAAGAGAAAAGTCTGTAAGCATTTTGCCTTATAATCAGAAATTAGAGATTTAGAAAAAGCACAGTCTGTTTTAAGGAATCAATGGTGGAACACATTTAAAAAGGTACAGCATATTTGACTTCAACGCTTAAACAATTGCAAGGGAGAATACAATAGTATGAGGGGTTATGAAGTACCATGGCTGTTTTTGCATCAAGAAAAAAAGGAAAATCATCTGTCTAAGACTGATCCCTCTAATGGAGGGTGGCGTTCTACCCTCGAGAATGCTACTGCCTTACGTAGTGAAAACAAAACTGAAACAATTACAGATATCCTGAGTCCTAATGTATTTCCTATGTTCCAGTACTTAATATCTAATATCACTTATCTCTGTGTATTATTGTGGTCCTGTATCTAAACAGCCCACGGCACAATTTCACAGTGTAATAGGCATACCTTTATTTGAGTGCCTGAAGAACTTCTTCTAGAAGTGTTAAAATCCTGTGTTCTGGTACTATGTTCGCAAGGCTGGAAAACTATGCTGTCTTGAGATGTGAAACCTCCTGAAAACAGAGCATTTAAAAATGTATCTATGCCGGATATATACATCCCTCTGGGGTCAACATTATTGGTCTCACCAGATCCAAGTGGTACAATCTTCTATTCCCAAACTCCCTTTTTCGAGACTGCTTGCTGCTGCCACCTCCACACCAGTTTCTAAGTCTCCCTAGTGGCAGCAAATGCAATGTGCCCGTGATCTGTTAACGATAATAATGATGTTGCTCACACTGTCTCCCAATGTATACATTCGCTAAAGATTCATTGTCGGATGAGTAAAAAGATTTGAGAAACATAATAATAATGTCTATAATGCGGGCGCACCTCTGCTACAGTGAGGATGATGGAAAAAATTCCAATGCGCTACGCCCTTCTGATTTCTAGTCCTTACTCCGTTCTCCCATCTCTGGTGCAAGCACAGCAGAGATCTGTGATGAAAGTCTACAAAGAATGTATCAAATACGTGGTCACTAAATGTCCTTCTATTCTACAAGCGATCTCTTATAAGAATTTGATGTTCGAATCCGACGTGACTTTCACCTGTGTAACTAAATGCCTCTACTCAAGGACGGGATAATGATGCAGCGTCCGTTGTAAATATCTTCTTCAATCGCGCTGAACAAGTTGTGCGTGTATTCTCATGTGAGGAAGCTGAGACCCTTGCGCGCTCCCTAGTGGGCAGTGGTCGAAGTGTACGAAAAGAAGTAGTGGAACTATGTTCCCTGCTGGCCTGCACCCACTCCCCATCACCACATCCCCTCCCACACATAATACACACCCCCAAACACTTGCACCTGCTGTTTACGGGAACTTTCAGTGCAGTGCATTGAAAGTGCAAGTTTGAACATCTTCCTACACTTTTATTTTAAAACGAATCCATTCCGGAACGGTTCCTTTTTAAAATAAAAGTATAGGAGCTGTAAAAGATAATTTAAAAAAGTAGAGGAGCACCGCTCCCGACCGCTCCCGCTCACTTCGACCACTGCTAGTGGGTTTCTGAGTTGTCAAGGGAACCCTGCAGGACGCCAGAAGATGGTCGCGTGACCCTGTCCCCCATATGCGAAATGGAAGTCATGGCAACTGAAGAAGGACTAAACACAGTCCGCATAATGCTGTAAACACCCTGGTACTCGGTCAGCCTAGGTCTAACATGGGCACCATATTGTACTATGTGCTAGTAAGCGTGTTCATACTAAATATAAATGCCAGTGTGCTCTAATCCAAAAATTCACGTGATGCTAATCCATGATGCAACAACAATCATGATTTCTACAGACAATCTTCAACTTATAATTAAGGAAATCTTGTATTGCTTAACGATCATTGCATATCAAAATAGACAATAGCTAACGCTACATGAGTGTTGGTGTATCTTCAATATATCACTGCATCAAAGGCATTCTGATTTAGACAGCAAAGATTATGCAAATATTTGAATTGTTATCAATCATCTCTGCTCATGTGCTAAATGTTCCAATCCATTTATTCTTACTGGTGGGCTGGTGAACATTACCCGGACTGATGCTAATTTAACAGATGTTCCACCTTTTCTTACAGTCAAATATCCTATACAGTACTCTATGATTACTATATCGCAAGTCTACTAATCTGGAGTTAACTTTTAATCAACACCAATCGCTCCTGTATATGAATCAATGTCCAAATCATCATTAGATGAAGCATTTAAGGGAGAACTCTTCATTAAGCCCCTTCGGGTTCAAAGTGTCTAGGAGGTGTATCCAAAACCTTTCCGTGCGGGAAAGGGTGGATTGATAGTCTCCTCCTCTGTATGGTTTCTTGACAACTTCCAAGATTTGGAGTTTGACCTGAGCTACTGAATGATGATTTTCAGTAAAGTGTGTAGCTATGGGAGATTTTGTGTTTTTGCATCTAATGTTCGATTTGCGTTCGGTGATCCTAAGGGAGGCATGGTATCACAAGTATGACACTGACACCAAAGTTACAAGTCAGCAGAGTCTTTGGCGGCTTACTTGTGGAAGCAGAGCCCGTTTGCTCTCTTCATTTGGTTGACGGTGAGGGGAGGAGTCGTCCACCACTACATAGACTCAAACTCCAAGCGGAGCGCTGCAGAATTAGCAGAGTCTTTGGCGGTCTTCGGCGGTGTGGCGGCGTTGTCACCGCTGGGTAGCAGAAGCAGAGTGACAGCTCTCTGCAGCCCGTGCAGACTGGGACCACCCCTATTATGGAAGAAGACTTGAATTCTACACGACTGTAAGAAGGTGAGGTGCCTCGTAGTAAAGTGCCCACAGCCCTCCATTTATTACCATGAGTGAAAATCTGAGTTGTGGGTCTTAGACACCCACAACTGGTGGGTCTGACTGACTCTAACAAAGCCGCAAACTACTACGACCTACACCTGGAGGGAAGTGACTGTGGGCCATTAAGCCTTTGAACCTCCTCCTCTGCCCAGGAGGTTGGTGGGACTTAGTGGACAGCTGTTTCTTTGGCACAAAACAAGAATATAAGAGGCTAGTTGATCATAAACGGTTGCGCTTCTTGGCACAAAAATCATAGCTGCGCTGCAATCAGCGAGGTGACTGCTTGGCCTCGGTGCCTTTGAGCCCCCCCTTTTTAATCTTTCTTCTGGCCTTCTATTCGATTGCTCTTGCTTTGTTGCCCTCTTTATTCTTGGCTTTTCCTCGCTGCCTTCTTGTTCTGGTGGCTGGCAATATTCGTATTTGAAATCTTGCAACATGGGTTGTCTCCACCCCACAGAGAAAGCCACAAACCAGCGTGGACCGGGTCTGCGCAGTAGTACAAGAAATCTCGACAAAACCACTTGCTGCTGTACGACTAATGTGAAATCCTATCTACCTCTTCCTGAACACGAGAAGGGCACACAACAGCCTAGTGGGCTAAACATAAGCCACAACCAAACACTACTTACGGGCTTCTATGAAGTAGTAAATAGAAGAAGAATCTCTTTACCATTATCTCTGGTGACAAATGTGCAACCTGTTTCCTTACTTCCAACAGTGCTTTATAAACAGAAGCACAAACGATGAACCCTAGTAAAGAGAAATCTTGTAAAACCTCAGACTGTGCCAACTGTGAAGAATTCGACAAACACGTTATGAGCCCTATTTCCTCAATAGATAATAACAGGTCATTGTTAAAGATGTGCAGATCCTTTAAACAAAATTCTGTGGGGCCAAATCTGTATTTAAACGAAAATCCTACGACAGCCAGACTCTCAAACACTCCAAATCTGTCTGATTTGGTAAACAGGATATTGACGACGTGATCAATGACGTGTTGGAAAAGACCATTTTGAGTCTTGCATCAGATCACAACACAGACTCAGATGTGGCAATTATCATGCAAAAAATGGCAACTTTGTCAGTAAAAATTGAAAGTTTGTATACCCTTTGCATTGATACGGCGGGTGATCGACTACGGAACAAGTTACTTACCTGTAACTGTTGTTCTCCAGCATGGGTCTGGCATGGATTCACATGCTCATGAATATTCCCCGTCATCAGGCTGGGAATCCTCAGTAAAGAAAAAATCAGTTTCAATTTCGTTTCTGAACTGTCTTTCTCCTAATAACCAATCACTGGTCTCTGGGTCATACTGCCCCGAGCCAATGACTGCCCTCTACCTGAGCCCCTCCTCTGGCAGCCATCTTCAGATTTGGTAGCACGTAAAGTGGAAGTATGACCAAGTGAAGAGCCGCAGAGGGGTAGGAGGAAGGGTTCGCATGTGAATTCATACCAGACCCATGGTAAGTAACTTGTTCCTTCTCCAGCATGGGGTCTGGCATGGATTCACATGTTCATGAATACAAGAATACATAGCAGTACACACATGAACAACCATGGGAGGTGGCAAGGCTCAACATTAAGCATGTCATCACTCAACATTAAGCATGTCTTACCTCCTCACCAAGCCCACCTTCAGGCGAAAAGTTTGCGCAGCACTGCCTGGCCGACTCTGGACTCCTCCGTGGAATCCCGATCGACGCAGTATAAACTCGTGAAGATGTGCGTCGACCTCCATGTAGCAGCCCTGCAGATGTCCAGCAGGGGCACACCAGATAGGAACGCCGTGGTAGCAGCAATCGCTCTGGTCGAATGGGCTCTCGGACGGCCGGGCAACGGTCGGTTTGCCAACCGGTGACAGTGCATGATGCAGCCGGACAGCCCTCTGGAAATGGAAGCCTTCTAGAGGGCCTTCCCTTGGTTCACAGTTCCAAAGTTCACAAACAGCTGTGATGTCATCCAAAAACTCTTTGTGCGGTCCACGTAGAACTTCAGTGCTCTAGATACATCCAGTGAGTGCAAAGTGCTCTCAACCGGCGATGAACGTGATGGGAAGAAAACAAGGGCTTGTTGAGATGGAAGTCCGACGGAACCTTGGGCACGAAGGAGAGGTGCTTCCTCAGCGCCACCCTTGTATCGTGAAAATTCAGTATGGAGGTTTACAGGAGAGGGTCTGGATCTCTCCCACTCGTCGTGCGGAGGTGATGGCCAAAAGAAATGCCATCTTCCACGACAGTAACTTCAACGGTGTCGAATGCAGCGGCTCGAATGGCGGACCCATGAGCCTGGACAGCACCATGTTGAGCTCCCACACCAGGGCTGGAGCCTTCACCGGCGGGAATGACCAGAACAGTCCCTTCATAAACTCCTTCATCAGGCGATGGGACCAGAGAGATGATCGCCCCGGGGTCCTGGAGTAGCGGGAAATCACAGCTAGATGGATCTTGGCCAGCGGCAGTAGGTACGGCAGCACCTGAGGGGCCGTAATCCGCAGAGGGTTAATCTTCTGTGCACTGCACCAGACAGAGAATCTCCTCCATTTGTGTCCATAGCACTTGAGAGTCGAGGGTGCCCTGGCCTTTGCAAGCACCTCCTTGCAGTCCGCCGTGATATCGTGCCCTCCAAACTCTAGCGCTGCAGGAGCCAGGCCTGCAAGTTCAGCGACGCCGGGTCGTGGTGGAGGATGGCGCCTCCTTCTCTGACGAGGAGATCCACATCTATCGGCAGTTTGACTGGGGGGGACACTGACATGTCCAGAAGGTCCACGAACCAGATCTGCCTCAGCCACGCCGGTGCGACGAGGATCATCCTGCACAGGACCGTTTGAGTTGGTTGAAGAGTCGCAGCAGGAACGGCAACGGAGGGAACACATACAGGAACAGGCCATCCCAGGGGAACGAGAAAGCATTGCCCATGCCTCCCGTCGTTGATAGAGGAAACCTTCCTTCTTCTCTTCCACGGGGCAGAGCTGGAAGACATTGGATGCCCTGGCGATCATGGCGTGGAAGGAGCCAATTTCGTCGGACGGGGAGGCCCGAGCAGGTGGTGATGGAAGGTCCATCCCGTCGTCACCATCGTCGTCATCTGTCCCTGTCGTAGCTGTGTCTGTTCCCGTATCATCCCTCGGCTCAGGAGACGGGGAAGAAGGCTGCGCGGGCCGAGAAGGCTGGAAAGGAGGGGTTGGATGAATTCTCCTCTGCTTGCTTGGAGGGCTTTCCGACGGTCCAGGCTCCGCTGGGTCGTCCGTTGGTGGTAAGGGCAACCTTGTCCTCATCTCGGTACACAAGGCCTGGATCGCCATCAAAATCGCCCCGGAGTTGTCTTGTGGCCCAGGGACCGGCTGCGACGGGTGTTAGGGAGAATTCCCATTTATGGCTAATTTCCCTCACCTAGTGAGTCCCCCAGCAGCTTTGCTGGACTTCTGGAGTTTATTTTTTTCCACCTGTTAAGAGTGAGAGCTTTTCCCCCACTGTTACCTGTGTTTTGCTATGTGTTTACATATGTTTTTGTGAATGTGGACTCTGAAGTACACCACTTCAGTAGCCCCCTTCTTTGTGTGTGTCACACAACACCTTCAGTGCCGTGGCACAGGGTTGTCTTTGAAACTTTCCTCAACTCCATTTCTGAGGCGACTACTGTCCCCCAGAAAAGGGCAAAGTTACCATTAACTTTACTCAGTCAATCTACCACAGATCTAGTACACCCCATCTTCCATGGAGTACTGGAAAGGGTTAACTTGTATCCCTTTTTTATCTCTACGTCCTAGAGCATTATTTCGATCGTTTAACATTTAGACTTGGCTGGTGGCAGTGGTATCTACCCTAACATTTCTACCGCGATTATATTAGATAAACGTGGTACTGTTCTTGGCTATTATATTAGCCTAAAACATAAACCCGCTTGACCAAGTCGTCCTTCTTTTGGCTCCGGTTGGTTTTATTCACAATTTCTTTTTGTTAAAGTCCTTCTTGTGTTTTACTTTGCGCGGCAAACTAGGTGCGCCTTCTTTGTTCACTGTCTTTTGGCGGGCTTCTGCCCAGAAGCCCTCCTCAAGGCGCATGGGTGTCTAGGTGGGCTGAATGTGAGGGAGTCACCTCCTGCACAGGGTATCCTAGGAAACCCAAGTCCCACTTTATCATGATTGGCCAGGGTAGTTGTCCGGGCTTGACAACCCCCCTGCTGGGTGATTGAAAGCCAGGCTGTGTGAATGGGGTTTTTCCGCATAAAAGGCAGGTCTCTTGGGCTAGAGGTCAGAAAGTCGCCACTGGAACTACAAGGAACCGAAGAGAAGCGGAGAGAACGACAGCTGCTGCAACTACCCCGTCCTGGTGAAGCCCTGCTGCAGTCCTGAGCCATCTGCCCTTCAACGACTCAGAGAAGATCCACTCTGGAGTCTTCTTCGTTTGAGCTTGGTGGGGACAACCAGCTCATCTTCTACAGCCAGAGGATCCTCTTCCGTGGTCGAAAACACTGCACACTGCTGTAGTGGTCAGGATAGCCACCTGAAGAGCCTCTCCTGTTTTTAAGGAGCGCACCTTTTATTCCGTGTCACTGCCGGCCTCATCCCTGTGTGGTGCAGACCCTCTTCAGACGTCCTCCTTCTCGCCGAAGCTCCAGGAATTGTGGGTCTGCGGGAAACCAACAGGGACAACTGCCAGGGAACCAGCAGCACCATTGGAACAAGGTACTGTGTTCTGTTGAGGAAACTGGGTGAATCCCTTTTTCTTCATTTCCAAGGCTTGACCTTGTCTTCCCTCCACCTTATAACTTTTGCTTCCGAACATTGACAATATCGAAGTACTTTTGGCTCTGTTGAATCGTGAACTCTTAGACTGTGTGATCTTCGGCAACTGGCCCCGGTGTCTTCGACCCTGGCTCCGGCCCTTTGACTTTTGAACTCCTGTCTCTGAGCGTTTCTTGATTCTGCCTGTCTAACCAAAATATTGCCTGTGATTTCTGCCTCCAACTCCCTCTGGGTATCTCAGGTGCTAAATGTGTTTTTGCCCCAGTATCATTTCATGTCACGGATACGCGTTTGTTTAGTAGATCGAACTGTCAAAAAGTGATCGCATTCATATCCGCGGTAACGTGTTTTTGTGCCTAACTAACACCGGTTCATTCCAACACAGGGTACTTACCTTGAGCCTTACTGTACAAAGTGAACTGGTTAGTTGTAGTATATTTAACTTGTGGTTTTTATTGAAGTTTAATAGAAGTGTTGTGTTTATAACGAATGGTTTAAAAATAAATGTACTTAAATTTTTCTACCTGAAACCTTGAGTCAGTGTTTGCTTGAGTCACAGTAATTGTGGTCCCTTTGTGTAATCTCTGCTATTGCTCATATACTCTTGAGATAAGCCTGGCTGCTCCGCCACTGCTACCACCATGACATAGTAATACAGGCTTGTACCAAAGGCAAAACGCTTGTGTATAGGCGTGTTATAAATGCCATATCATATCATATCATAACTTGTATCGCCACCTGTAGTCTTAATTGTGTCTAGTGGCCCCTAAGGGCACTGCACAGGATTCTGCCTAACAACGGGCGCGACGGTTGGGGAGTGGAATCCTCCGCTTCCACGTGTTCCTCATCGCCACAACCGTCGCTTTCCTGGTCTGCCTCTTTGGGATCCTTCCCGTGGGACCGGGCCTCCTCGAACTTCCTGCTCAGGACCTTTACGACTCCAGCCAGTTCTTCTGCAAAGGCTCTATCCGTGTCTGTAATGGCCACTGCCCCCCCCTCTTTTCCCACCAGGGTTTTCACGGGGGTCTTATCGATGAGCTGGAAAGAAGATTCCCTCTGCGGTGGCAGGGACACTCTAGGCCCCGAGGTCGCCTCCACTGGGGTAGCCTCCACAGGCTTCGCCAGGGCTGCCACGACTCCCTCCATAGAGGCCTTAGTCGGGTGAATCAAGGCCTGCATGATCTTGGAGGCGCTTGAGGCCTTCACCTTGAGGGGAGGGTCACCACCTCGCTCCCCCTCGGCTGTTGTCGGTATCGACTGGACTTCTCCCGAAGCTTACCCGGGTTCTCCGCTTTCCTCATCCCTGAGCCAGAGTGTTGGCTTGTGGTTGAAGGCGTCAGTGAAATTGCGCCCTGCCTGGCAGCCGAGGAGCCCGGCCGTTCAGCGCCCCCGGTGCCTGCAGACTCGCAGTGCTTAGCCTTTTGTTGGGGCGCCCTCAAAGACCTTAGAAGACCGCTCAGACGACTTCTTTTTCTCATCCGCTGCTGGGCTTTTCCCCTCCAGCCAGTTGGTGAGGCGGGCACAATGATCCCTCATCGTCCGCTCGGACATGTTCTTGCAAAACGCACAGTCCTTCTCCACGTGCGTTTTGTCCTCATGAAGGCAGTAGAGACATCGAGAATGTTCATCTTACTTGAAGACATTCTGCAGTCCACATCCAGGGCAGCGCCTGAAGAGCTTGGGTCCGGGCATCGTGTTTCCTTTTTCCTGGGCCATGTCCACGCAGGGTAGGCCTCAAAGATCTTCCGGAAGCCTCCGAGAAGTGAAACTCGACAAAACTTCTGCACTTGAGGGGCGTTGAAGAATCCGAAACGGGTCCCCGTTGATCGGAAGGAGAAACGGTGGAGCCTGAGGCTCGATTGACCGAAAAATGAGATGAAATTTCTTTGAAAATTCGCAAAACGCAGTAAAACCTCGAGAGCTACAGCACGAGGACTCCCAACACTTGAACGTGTGGTAAAAGACCAGTGATTGGGTATTAGGAGAAAGACAGTTCAGAAACGAAAATTAAACTGATTTTTTCTTTACCAAGGATTCCCAGCCTGACGACGGGGAATATTCATGAGCATGTGAATCCATGCCAGACCCCATGCTGGAGAAAGTTGAAATCTCTCATAGACAAAATTGCAGACTTCACGTTGGACTCACACCCTGAAGTTATAAAAACTATGCCAGAGGCAACTCAGGAGATGCCATTGGAGGAACTTATTTCTTCTCAAACAACAACTGACCCCAACTCTGATTCTTTGACCATCTTTGCGGAAAAAACTAAGATGACTGACTGGATGCATTATGTAACGAATTATCAATGATGGAAAGAGAAGAAAAACAGGACAAGGGAATGAAGGTAGTTATGCTGCATTCCTCAAAACCGATACCTTCCCGAATTTGCCGCTTCCACCTCATAAACATACCAGAAATAAAGTCAAAAGCCAGAAGAATTACAACATGAGCCTGAAGCTGGTCAGCATTGGCCAGGGAGACGGATCTAGAAGACACGTCTTTCTGACTGGCCCATTGGATGAATGGGCCGGCAAAACCAACTTACCCGTTGTGGTGCCTTTAAATATTCCTTGTGCACCTACCCAAGGGGCCTCTGTTGAAACAAAGACCAGGGGGCCCTTTATGACCTTTTGAAGGGTGTCCAGTAGGAAAGACCCATTATCAACTAAGGCTAGGCATCCAAGGTTCACACATAGTGACAAAAGGTGTGGAATGGAGAATGGGGCGAGCAGTAGACCGTTACCTTGCACATATGTTACTATGTACCAAGAGAGCAAAACCCCAGCCTTGTGTATAAAATAAGTAGTGTTTGCATACTCCTCGCCTCCTCCATACCCCCCCCCACTTTTAATTTACCACCCACTACTTTTGTACGCAAAGAGTGGTCGTCTCTGGGCGCATTGATAAAACTCAAAGAATTGAAGCCCTATGCGGATAGCCCTTTCTTAAACCATGCAGCGTTCCTTCGCCTTTGGTCTACCATTCTAAGTAGGACATCTATCAGTTGTAAAAATATGCTCCAAATGGGCCTACCTGTATGGTAAAGTGCAGAAAACTGGGCTTTGATACATTTTGTTTCCACCGCAATTGTCTTGTTGCTGTGTACATGTGCTTATACATTGAGATCTTTAGGTTTTAAGCTCATAGTTTCGACGAGTCATGAGTCAGGGATACCAAGTTGACTCTAATCGGGATGAGTCTAGCAGATTTGCCCCTCACGCTCCTGTCGAGCTTGGTCAAATGGCCCCCTGAATTTGTAAATTGCTAGTTGGAACACAAGAGGCTATGCCCACATTGCAGGTAAGGAAGGCTTGGCCAAACTACTTGCAGGTGTGGACATTTTCCTGCTACAGGAGACATGGCTTGAATCCCCCCTGGTTATAGAGGGATATAAAATATACCAAGTCAGAGAAAACCGGGGCCCCCAGGGTAGGCCCTATGGGGGTGGGGGCTTGTGATAGGTATTAGCCATACAGTGGGCATTCGCCATTGGCACTCAAACCAACAAATTACTCCATGATGGGAGTAGAGTTAACCCTCCAGGGGGCAGAAAAGGAACTCAAAATGGTGATTGTGAACATGTATGTTACGCGCGATACTCATAACCTAGAAGACATACAGGAAGCATTGGGTGAGCTTCTGACCATTGGCTCAGGGCAGGGGGATGTGCAGATAATGTTAGTTGGAGGCGACCTAAACGCTAGATTTACAGATAATAAAGAAAGCCCCTATGTAGACATGTAATGAAAACATGCCAAATGATGCAGAAAGATGGTAATTTTAAAGTGTCCAAAAATTGGATAAAATTTCTCTGAACCTGGGAGCTCACCCTGTTAAATGGGAGGACAGAGGGAGACATGCCGGGAAAGTATACCTGATGCTCATATAAGAGTAGAGCCACATTAGATTACTTCTTCTGCAATAATGCCTGCATGTTGAAAACTAGAGAACTTAAAATTGAACAAAATAGTTTCAACGATCATCCCGGGAGGATAGCTCAGCGGCAAAGTGCTCGCGCCTTGGAAACAAGACGACACAAAGCAACACAGGTTCGATCCCTGGGTCCGCGCTTAAAAAACCTCTGGGTATTGGTGTGTTATAAATACACAACTGAGAGACATATTCCTGTAACAGCGCCTCGATGCCCCTGGGTTGTGTGAGCGCTTTAAAAATGCAAATTAAATAAAAAATAAAAAATAAATGCCATTTTAACATTGACCCTGGTTCTTCACAAAAAATCCAGGAAAAAAGCTGTTGTAGTGGGATTTTTGTTAATCATGCAGGAAACCGAATTAGCTGGACTGCAAAACACGTCACAAGGACTAACCAGCATTTTAATAAGGCAATTGCCCAAGATAAGTGGTGGATGACAGACGCAAACGGAAATGAAATAGAAAGCTGGGTGAAAAACTTGGCGTCTTATGCCAGAGAGAAAACCTGGTTATAATTGAAAATCACACCAATAAATTTGATGCAGTTATTATTGATGCTAATCACCTAATGAGAAGTACATTACGGAAAATCTATATGGGAGGCTGCGCGCAGAGCGATAAAAGATATCAGGCCAAAGTAATAAAAGCTGAATATCGAGGATGGCTAAAACATTGGCGTACTTCAACTAGAAATATTCACTGGCAAGATACGATTGGCGCTTTGCGGAGCAAAAAGAGTGGCCATATATGGAAAATCCCATCTCGTGCAAAAGGGGATAGTCAGAGACATTCCGTAAATCCCATACAGGAAAAAAGATTGGCTCCTCTATTTAGGGGACAAAGTCAGAAAAGACGAATCCCAACCAGGGGGTAGTTATGGTGTTGGTGAATGGTCACTGATGTTCACAGTAGAATTTATTGAACATATCATCAAGAAACTCAAGGGATCTTGAGCACCAGGTCCAGATGGTCTACGGCCGCGCTTTCTTTATGTCTTGTTTGGTAGAGTTTGTGAGGAGCGACAAATGCCTGAATCCTGGCGGCAGTGTATTCTCCTACCTATTTATAAGCTACTTATGAAGCTAGTTGCGCTCATTAACGACAGCACAATGGATAAAGTTCTTGTACAATTTAATGCCATAGAAACCATAGAAAGAATTCTAGAGGAAGCAGCACAACTCCTAAAACGTGGATTTAACTGCACATTTGTGACAACAAACAAAGGGGAACAATCTTATGATCCGACTGAACTAAAACAAGTCAGTAAGACAAACAATGGGGAGGATAACGTCCATGAGCCGCGCCAATCAAGTGATAAACAAGTTAACTCCTGTCACAACAGACTATATGAAAAAGAAACCAGACACTATGCACTGGTGAATTGTATGGAAAAACCTTTTTGGCGAAACCTTGAAAGCACAAGATCATCCATGAACTCAACTAGATATCAAGAAACAATCACCAACGACATATCCAAATCAGACCTCATCAATCTGCTCATGGAACACCAGAGGCTTTGTGCATCTTTTTCAAACAAATACGGATAACCTTTGGAAATACTATTTCATTTGTCTACAAGAAACTTGGATGGCCTCTTTGCCTGGATGCGACAGATACCTGATTGCAATGAATCCTGCAATACATCACGAAAAAGGAAGACCATTGTCAGGCCTCCTTACACTTATCAAAATCGAAGCAAATATACGCAAAATTGAAACCATCAACCTGAATCCTTGGGTACAATTGACAACACGTGAATACCCATGTCATGATTCAAGAACAGCTCCTTCTCAACCTTCATCTCATATCCAGAAGGTAGGACTTCTCAATCTTTATTGGAATCCTGTGGCGATACAGACGGAAGATTTCATTGACACCGTTTTCTCTGCTATTGATAAAAATGTAGATCTCCTACCAAAATACAAGTTGTCACCACGAGCCAAAATATGGAACAAAGAACTTGGCATTAGAAATCTGAAGCTCATAAAAATGCAGAATTCGAATAGGACTCAACCAACATGGACATCTGGGACATCTACAGCCATCCTTGACTATATACAGTTATTCAGCTCTAAAATACTGATGACAGATAATAATAGTTCTAAGAACAGTGACCATCATATTATTAGAACAACATGGGAACCTTCAAACATATTGACAGAAACACTTTCTACCACCGATGGAAACTAATAGCTCAGTGTCCAGAATACACATTAATGGCAACAAAAATAATCAACTAATAAATTCCTATATTGGATCACTTTGGGCTGGTACGAGCAAAATCAATTACGAATGGATGCTAAGACCCTTCCTACAAACTATGAACACACAGGTCACTGACAAGAAAAGGCACATTCACTCGTTCAACCCCCTGCTGGCGGAAAAGAAAAAAGATTTAATGGGAAAGCTGGCAGAAATTTAAAAAAAATGAATCTGGTCAATGAAAAATAGCTGATAGACAAAGCAAAGAAAAAATACAGAAACTGGTCAAGAAATGCAAAAGCTCAGCTGTTACAAAATGATGCAGAAACTATTATAAAACTTATGAAATCAAACAATACGAGAGGATTGTGCAATCTCCTAAATCCCCAAGGTGAGATTCAACACAAAAGGATCCAGGCGATCTCAGAAACTACATGGACATGCCATTATGAGGCAATATACAAACGGAACCCCATGAATCAGGCAAGAATTAGTGAACAACAAGACTACACACCATGGACGACCATATGGGATTATGAAATCATCTTGGCAACTATAAAGAAACTGAATATAAAGAGAGCCCTGGGGCCCGACGGTCTGTGCAATGCTATCCTCAAGAAAAATCTGACTCAATGGGCCACTCTATGTACTCACCTATTTACTACCACTGAGGAGTGCAAACTAATTTCCAATACATGGAGAACACATCTTGATTCCCATATTTAAGAATGGAGACCAAGAAATTCCAACCAACTACCGTCCGATCGTGTTGCTCGACCCCATCGGGATAATTTTTGCTACACTTCTACTAAATTATCTGACCCCGTGGATAAAAAAGACCAGGAGATTCGACATAAGACAAACTGGGTTTACTAAAAACACAGGTACTAATGTAAACCTTATGATACTGAATCTCTGGAAACACGAAGCGCTGATCAACAATTTTGCCATATTTGCAGGTTTCATTGAACTTCACATGGCGTTAGACTTGGTTAACAGACAGAAACTTTGGACCAAATTACAAGGCTGGAACTGTCCATCACATATACTGGAACCTATTAAACAACTCTACAGCAATTCAACATTTCGGATTAAACTATCGTAAGATGGAGTATTGTCAGCTCCTATAAAGTCAGATAATGGATTAAAACAATGCTACCCCCTCGCAGCAACTCTTTTCAATTCATGCACATCAGATATTCCCGAAGCTCTGCGCTTTCTATTTGCAAATCCGCCTAAACTTAACTCCACACAGGTACAACATCTTATGTATGCAGACGATATGGTCATTCTTGACAAAACCCCTTTTGGGCTGCAAAGAAGTCTAAAAGAACTACAAAAATGCATGCAACTAAATGATTTGGAAATAAACACGACCAAGTCAAAAATTATGGGCCTGACAACCCTGCAAAAACCAAAAGCTAAGACTTTAACTTCTATATGAACGACAAAAAACTTGATCAAGAAAAATAAATCAAACACTTAGGCATCCTAGTCGACCAATCGGAAGTAGAGACAAACTGGATCACACAACTAAAATCCAAGATGTCTTCCCCGGCTCGTCAGGGTGTTTGCACACATCAAAAGTTTGGGAAATTCTCAATGAAACCGATCCTGACCTATCAACAGAAAGTAATCGCAATTATTACCTATGGAAGTGAAACCATGATAAATTTAGATCAAGCTACCTAGGCTTCGATTGAAGGACTTTTTTGGCGGAAAATATTAGGACTATCGAGATCGTTTCTAGTGACGAGAATACGTCATGAGGTCGCCACTCAATCCTTGCGATCAATAGTTATACGGAAGCAACTCGACTTCTTCAGAAAAATGATAAGCAATGATGTGATTCCTGCCTTTAAAATATTCTGTGAAAAAGAAAATCCTGTCGCTAACACCGCGCTTATAGCATGGAAAACCTCAGTCAAAAATCACATGGCAACAAATGAGATAACACAGGAGATGCTAATCAAATGCCCAAAATGCGCCAAGAAAATAATACAGTTGAACGACTGGATACAAACGATTGCTGAGAAAAATTCCTATCAGCTGAATCTCACATGCGAAATAGATATTTGTGCTCTTAACCCAGCCTACTTGATCCAATTTCCAGATTGCTCTATCAGAGATCAATTTATGAGACTACGGCTTAATCAACTCCGGACGCGCAAATTATTAGCAATCACCAGACAGATCCCAAAACCACTAGCCTATTGCCGATTTTGTGAACAACAACAGATACCTGAGTCTCTATTCCATGTCTTCATGGAATGTTCGGCATTGACAGAGAAGAACAAGTTACTTACCAACTGTAACGCTCTTTTGACTGGATGTTCCTCCCACGTATTGCTCATCTTGTGATAATTCGTTATCTCCAGCTTCGCTGCTTTGGAAAAAAAATTCTCGGCAGAGGGCGCTGTGCTCGAGATCGTGGCGTCGATTGTCCCTTGACGGGTTCCGTACCGTGTCGACGTCACCAATGGTATAAATAGCTCGAGCCGCGCCGGTTGCTTCAGTTCTGTTTTTTCGATGAAATATTTATAGGAGGAACACCCTCACCGATACATTCTTCGTGAGAGGAAAGTGTAAGAAATGTAAAACTGTACTGTGGGGTAGGATGGGAGGGTCGATGAGGAATATGTGGGAGGAACATCCAGTCGAAAGAACGTTACAGTTGGTAAGTAACTTGTTCTTCAAATGGATTGTGTCCTCCCATGTATTCCTCATCTTGTGATAGGCTCCCATAGCAGTATCAATTTTGGAGGCGGGAGTACTAATTTCAGTTTTCGTGAACAGAATGCAGAACTGCCTTGGCAAATAAACCCTCATTAGAGGAGGTAGTATCCAAACAATAATGTTTAACACAAGTATGCGTTGTTTTCCAGGTTGCAGCTGCACAAATGTCTGCTGCCGGGACTCCTCTCTTTAGAGCCACAGAAGTAGCCATTCCCCTTGTAGAATGGGCACGAAGCCCATCTGGTGGTTCTTTTCCCGCTAATCTGTAGCATTCAACTATGGCTAATATGATCCAGCGGGAAATGGTCTGTTTTGTTACAGATAAGCCTAATTTATGACCAGAGTAACCCACAAATAGTTGGTCATCTTGTCTCAATTTAGCCATCCTTGAGATGTAAAAACTAAGAGCCCTCTTGGGATCTAGTCTGTGTAATCTCTCCTCTTCCTTGCCCAGATGAGGAGGAGGATAAAAAGTTGGTAGTACTATTTTTTGTGACAAATGGAAGTCCGAGACTACTTTTGGCAAGAACGAAGGTTTAACTTTAAGGACTACCTTATCGTTATAAAAAATATTATATGGTGGTTTGCGTGAGAGAGCCTGAAGTTCACTAACCCTGCGGGCTGATGATAGGGCCACAAGAAGGACAGTTTTTAAAGTTAAAAGCTTCAATGGACATGAATGCAGAGGCTCAAAAGGTATGCAAGTCAAGAATTTTAGTACTAAATTTAAATCCCAAGTTGGTACATGAAACGGTACTGGAGGGTATACATTAGTAAGCCCTTATAAGAATTGAATTATAAACGGTATTTTGAAATATGACACCTCTTCCGAGGAGCGCTTGAAAATGGACAGCGTAGCAAGGTATCCTTTGATTGTTCCTATCTGGAGCCCCAGATTAGCTAGATGTAGCAGAAAAGAAAGCACCATTGGGGTGCCACACTGAAAAGGGTCCACATCCTTGTCTTTGCACCAGTTACTAAACCTGTTCCAGCGACATCGGTACAAAGATTTTGTTACTGGTCTTCTGGCCGAAAGCAAGATTTCCATTACGTCATCCGGAAGATCCCAATCCTTGTATCTCAACCTCTCAGAAACCATGCGTGAAGGTTGAGTGTCTTGACCTCTGGATGGAGAGCCCGACCTTCCTCTTGCGAGAGAAGATCCTCTCTTTGCGGAAGATATTTGGAGGGCAGATGGACATGTCTAGAAGGACCGGGTACCACGTTCTCCTGGCCCAATCAGGGGCAATTAGGATCATGGTTTTCCTGAACTTTCTCAACCTCCTGATTACTTGAGGAATCACGGGGACTGGGGGAAACGCGTACAGTAGTGGAAATTTTCACTCCACTACGAATGCGTCTCCCGGAGCTCCTCTTTGAGGAAATTCCCTTGAGCAGTACTGATCGCACTTCCGGTTGATCGCGGTGGCAAACAGATCGACTTGAGGCGTTCCCCAAAGGGCGACGATCTCCAGAAGGACTTTCTGAGCTATCTCCCACTCGTGAGAGACCGTGCTCTGCCTGCTCAGAGTGTCCGCCGCCGTGTTCTTCTCTCCGGCTAGGTGAATTGCCGATAGAGCGATTCCTTCTTGTATTGCCCAGAACCATAGCTGCATTGCCTCTCTGCACAGTGGTAGTGACCCTACTCCTCCTCTTTTGTTGAGGTAGCACATGGCCATCATGTTGTCAGTCATTATCAGGACATTCTTTCCCTGTACAGAGGGCAGAAAGGCCTTCAGAGCTAGTCTGATTGCCCTCAGCTCCAACAGGTTGATGTGTAGTTTGGACTCCGATGGAGACCAACGACCGCTGATTGTTAGATCGTTGGTGTGTGCTCCCCACCCCGTGAGTGAGGCGTCCGTCACTACGGTTATCTCCGGTCATGGTTGCCAAAACGACTGTCCATTGAGAATGTTTGTATTTGTATTTGTATTTATTTATTTGTAATGCACACCTAACCCAAGGGTAGCCAGGCGCAGAGGCAGCAAGAGGGTTGCAAAGCTTTGTTACATACAGTGTGGCGACGGTCCAGCTAGGGTTACATTGCCGGACGTATCACGCCAAATAGGAGGGTAGAACATGTACATTAAAGGCAAAACTATAAACAGATTTACATTCAATGAGTAGGGGTAGAGCATGTACATTAGGGCAATACTACAAGCATATTTACATTCAATGAGGAGCCACATGGTAGTGGCGAATCTGGGTCTCTAAGAGTCATTATGATTCGAGAGATTTGAGCCAGTGGACGGTCCTGGCTCTGAACTGGTGGTAGAGTAGGTCCTCCCTACAAGTAGGGGGGAGGGAGTTCCAGAATTGCGCTGCTTTTACTGGAAAGCTATTGCCTCCAGATGAAGTACGTTTGAACCTGGGCACCAGACGAAGGTTAGCGTTGGCCGTTCTCGAGGGGCGGGAGAGGGTAGGTCTAGTAAATCTGGCGATGAGGTATTGGGGGGCTGCTTGGTGGAGGCATTTATGAATCAGAGACACCGATTTAAGGAATATCTTGTCCTTGGTGGATAGCCAATTAACAGATCTTCTGGAATCTGAAATATGGGCTTTCTTCGGGATACTAAGGGCCGCTCTGAGGGCATTATTTTGGACGATTTGGATTTTGTTAGAGATATATTTGTTGCAGCCTACATATAAGGCATTGCAATAGTCTAACTTGGACAGGATCAGTGCCCTGGCCAAGGTGGTGCAGTTGGTGGGGGAGAGAAAGGGTTTGGCTGCCCTGATGAGTTTACAAGTGTAGGAGGTGGCGGAGGCCATTGCGTTCACTTGTTTGTTGAAGGTAAGGGTGGAATCTAGATAGAATCCGAGGGTTTTAACCTCCTTAGCTACCATGATTTTGTTATAGTCAATTATGAATGATGAGTATTTGTGGCCCAGTTTGTTGAGGTAGTGTGTGGAGCCTAGAATGAGAAGTTCATTCTTGTCATCATTCAGGCATAGACCATGTGAGGCCATCCATGCCTGGATGATGAGGTACACTTTCTTAACGAAGGCCAAATCCTTGTCATAATCCCCCGACAACGGGATGAGGATCTGGGTATCATCGGCGTAATTAGTGTAGGTGATACCCAGATCGTCTAGATCATCAAAAAGGGGCTTCGTAAAAATGTTATAAAGTGTAGGGGAGAAGCAAGATCCTTGTGGCACGCCGCACGTGATAGGGATAGGGTCGGCTGCTGCTGATAATGAGAAGACTCTCATCGTGCGGTTATTAAGGAAGGATTGGATCCAGTTGGTTGCTTCTTGAGAGAAGTGGGCAGCTATTTGTAGGTGGTTGCACAAGATCTTGTGGTCGACCAGATCAAAGGCCCCAGAGAGATCATGGAGAAGCAATAATGCTGTCTTTCCCTGGTCTCTAAACTCGTCTATCTGTGCCTTGAGATCTATGAGTGTGGTTTCTGTTCCGTGTTGTGGCCTGAAGCCTGATTGACGGACGCCTAAGAGCTGGAAGTGCTCAAGGTAGTTTTGGATCTGTTGGTATGCTATTTTGTCAATGATTTTAAGGAGGAAAGGTACTGTGGTAATAGGGCGGTAGTTAGTTGGGGTGGATGGATTCGGTTTTTTAAGCAGAGGGAGGACCCAGGACTGTTTTAAGTTATTAGATACGGTGCCTGATGTGAAAGACGCATTTATTAGTTTGGTAATAAATGGTGCGAGATCACGGGCGGCATCCTTAATCAGTTGAGCGGGGCATAGCTCTCTGTGGCAGTTTGAGGGTTTGAGGGTGAGAATGGTATTTTCTACCTCTTTGGTGGATACTTTGTGGAAGTTGAAGGAGGGGTAGTGCGCTGGGGGGGAGGATTGAGTCGGGTGAACCTTTTTGTGGGAGACGGTACTCTGCTTGGTGGAGGAGAGTAGAGATTCTTTTTTAGTGCTTATCTTGGTCTTAAGGGAGGAGATTTTGTTCGCTAGGGCATTTTGAATGCCCGTGCACCAATTTTTATCTTTAATACATGAATCAGGTACTTGGATCGGGAATTCAACCTCTTTAAGTATTGTGAAAAGCTCTCTAGTGTTGGATTTAGCTTGTGAGATTCACGTGCTGAATGAGGATTGTTTAGCCAGTATAATTTCTTTTTTATATTGGGAGGCTAGACTACTCAAGTTTTTTTTGTTTTTTTCTGAGGGGGTAGCTCGCCAGATTTTTTCACAGCGTCGCTTTTCCTGTCTGAGGGCTTTGAGGTGAGGCGAAAACCAGGAGTTAATGTGTTTCCGGGGCTTGCTCTTTTTTAACTTCAAAGGGGCTATAGCGTCAAGGGATGAGAGCATGATTTTATTGTAGATGTCCACCATCGTGAGTGGATCAGTGTGATCCGGGATGGCATTCAAGGTAGGTGTGATAAGCGGGATCAGGTTTTCCGGGGTGATATTTTTTTATTTCGGGATTGGACAGCTGGAGCTGCCTGAAAGACTAAACTCTCTGGAGTCGGATGTTTATTCAAATATTCAGGATCCATTCCAGCTGGTCTATATTTTCTTGGAAAAGTGCTATTTGCAGCTGCAATAGTCTCTGGTTTCTCCCAGTTTTTCTCCACAGTCCTTTGAAGGGCCCTGTGAAAAGGGAGAACAGGATCTTTCTGAGGTCCCTTGAACGATTATATCCGTCATGTCATCTTGTTAAAAAATGGGTGAAGTATTACCCCAACCCATATATTCAACTACCCTGGTCATAAGACCCCTGTACCCAGCATCTGCATGCTCTGCAGGATCAGGTTTGGCAAACTCTAATTCTGGGGATGTGTCAACTCCACTGGCAGAATGTAGAGTATCACTCAGGTCTCTCATTCTAGATTCCTGGTCAATAAGTTCCTAAGGAACTTGTCTTGTACCATAAGTAACTCCCAAAGGAGTAACCTTGTCTTCATAAATTGCTGACATAGATTTGAAAAAGTCTGACCTGGGCAAAGGAGTGAATCTCCTTCCTTCCTCTTCCATCTGCTTCGAAGGAATTGGCAAATCCTTCGAAGTTGTTGAAGGGGTCTTCAAAGATGACTTCGATAATGGCGTCGAGGATGTTTTCGGCTTTGGAGTCGAAATTATCGACGCCGAAGTCGTCGAAGTCTTCGACGATTTGTGTTTCTTGTATGGCACTGGAGAAGTACTCGATTCTCGAAGAGTCTTTGACGGTTTTACGTCGACTCGAGTTTTTTTGGATTCCTCGACGCTACCGGTCTTTGCCATGGTAGCCTTGGACTTCCCTTTGTCGTCCAATGGAGCGACTTTATTGGTATGGCTTTTTCGAGGGTCTTCCGAGGGGGTCGGGCCCACATTCTCGAAAACCTCCATCATCTTTTTGCGGAATTCTTCCCACTTACTGGGAGAATACGATTTAGTCGGACAACAAATTTCTTCGGTCGACTCTGAAGAAGAAGATGATGATGAGGGAGATCTATGTCTCCTCTTCATTTTTTTCGATGATGACGAAGAGTGTCTCGATCTACTCCTAGATCGAGATCTCTTTGAGTGCCTATGGCGATCCGATTCCTTAGAATCAGTCGCGTTCTTGTGTCTTTTTGACATAGCCTTCTTTGAGGCCTCCCTCCCCACTGACAGTTTACCTCTCCTCTCACAAAGAGCTGTCTCGGTCATAGACTGGTAGGACCCGCGGTCGTCGGTTCGGTGACTGGAACCGAGACACCAGAGACAAATCTGGTGGGGATTGGTGATCGACATATTAGACCCACAATCTGCACACTTCTTGAACCCAGTCCTGGGTGTCGGAAGGCGTTGAAGATGACAACATTTTCTTCACAGAAAATAGAAGCGCACCGTTCTCAACAGCGAAGCGATCGGAAAAACAGAACTGGAGCAACTGGCGCGGCTCGAGCTATTTATACCATTGGTGATGTCGACACGGTACGGAGCCCATCGAGGGACAATCGACGCCACGACCCCGAGCACAGCGCCCTCTGGTGAGAATTTTTTTTTTCCGAAGCAGCGAAGCTGGAGATAACGAATTATCACAAGATGAGGAATACGTGGGAGGACACAATCCATTCGAAAAGACTGTTATTCAGAGAAATGATACTGAAACGCAGTCCTGATCTTAACCCTAAAGACAGATGGAGTGTAATACTATCAGGAAAAAATAGAAGCCTAACCGTCGTAATTATTCAGTATTAGAACAATGTTACCACTCCAACTGAAACAGAGACAAAGGCTACTTGATCATTGGAAAATATACGGACAAACTCCCGAAATAGACATTATCGGCAAATGTTCTGTGAAGAAGACGATTCATTAACGGTTGTTATTTCAATTAATTTTATATTTTTATATGTCTAACTCATTAACTAAAATGTGATATTGCACAAATGAAAAGTTTTGTAATCAAAACTATACCATTTAATGCAAAAAATAAGAAATGTATAAAATTACATGTTAAAACATTTTTCAAAAGTAATGTATAAAAATTGATTGTAAAGATTCTTTCAGAATCATAAACAAATAAAGAATAACAATAAAAGTTACAAGTTTGAAAACGTTTATTAGATTCTCGGGGTTTGGAAAAACTCCTATGTTGCCCCATAGCTATGATGGGAGTAGTCTCTACCATCAAATAATAAAGAAAACACAGTCCTAGTCAGTCTGTGTCAAATCAAAATGGCCTATACTAACAAAACCTAATGTCTGCTTTATCTCTCAAAAGGGGTGTAAAGGGAAATGTGTATGCAAAGGAAAGTCAATGTTATAACATGAAGGATCAAGGTGGCTGAGTCAGCTCTCCTCCCCACGTTGGACAGCACGGAGTAAGGTGGCACCCATAAACAGGATGACACACACTGGCTCAGATTATCAAAAAAAGGCAGTTCAAAACGTGGGTTGGGGCCCGCTTGGCATTCCATGTTAAAGTCACTTATTGCAGCTTTCAAAAATTCTTTCACAGTTCTACAAAAGTTCCCCTAGGTCTTCCTCTGTCGGGCTCAGACCTTTAAACCAAAAAACACCTGATTCAACTTAGATCTCCATCAGCCATGCTCGGACCTCGTAATAACAGCACTTGCAGGAATTCCTTTCCCCAAGCTTCATTCAAATTATTTAGGGGTTCCCTTCCCCTACCTTATTTCATGTTTTTGGTCTCTCTCAGTCGGGCTCGGAGCGTGCACTGATGCCGAAGACTTTTGAATGTGCGAGGCTTTTACCATAAACCTCTGCAGGACCACTTCGACTTTCACTTCAGCTCTCCTTTAATGTTATTTTCCCCAATGTCTCTTGGTACTAGTAGTTCCATACCACAATCAGAATAGTTCAAAGCAATCTTCCTCTTATAGCAAACACCTTTTAACTTCCCCTTTCGTTGGGGTTAATCTTGACCATTGCACATTTCAAAGTTTGTTCACTTCACCGCTTTATAACAAGACAACAAACATTTTGCTGAGGCTTTCGAGTGGGCTATTTCCTTTCGTCGGACCACTCCGCTACTCTGTATCACTGGCTTCACAGTTATTGGTAACTTAAACGTTCATTACTGGTTTGCTTTCTTTCATGTCTGCGGCTTCAATCTTTCCTTGACAAAAAATGTCTTTCGCTAACCGGTTGTGTGCATTCCTTTCTTGTCTTTGCAGCTTTGATTCACGAGTCAACGTTGATACCACAGGTTTGGCCTTGCTGCCCCAACTCTGTCATTCACCCGGGAGGGTCGCTGACGTCCTTGAAACACAATGCAGGTTTCTTCTTGTCTGGGGTTTGGCTTTCTCTGCGTCTCCTTCACGATTTTCCAGAGCCGACGACCTCCTGCAGGGAAATTCAGGGTTTCCCTACCCTTCGCTCTGGTCCCTCGATCAGTTGTCCTGCTCCAGTGGGTCCGCCATCACCCCGGGAGATCTGCTCCTTGCTCAGAGTGTGTCTCTATGTTCCGCCTTTTATCCATGTCGTGGGAGCTAATGGGTATCAGATGTATGTGATTAAGGACAAGTACCTGACTTTGCCTGACCTGATTATCGGGACATGTCCAATGTGATATGTGTTAACCTCTTTACTCTCAGTCGCCCTCTTCCTCGGCCCAGTGTTTGTGAAGAAAGGAGTGGGGGGGGGAAGTTGGCACGTTGGAGAATCCTATACAATAGGATGGGGTATGGGCATGGGAAAGGGGGGGGTACTGTGTCTCACCATCAGTTGCCTTACCCACACTCCCCAAAGATCCCTCACCCAAGTGATCCTACCGCACTGGTCCACCCCCAGGGTCTGGATTCAAAGGTGATTGCCGTGCCCTGGCCACCTGAGAGAGAGATCCCCGGGGACTAGCAAGTGAGACAACCTTTGGTTTCTCACACCTGTTCCAATGAGCCTCTCAGATTCCTTCGGCATCACCAAATCTGTCGGCACAAGACAACCCGAATCACTCTGTAACACAGGCACATGAAAGAGATTATCTCACTCCTCAAGGTGTTCATCTCATTTGTAGTGCAAGACACTGGTCAATGGCATTGATAGGAATGGAAACTTTGACTTCTCAAAGGTTGGATTTTTAACAAATAAAATTCTCTTTGCAAATGTTTCCAATACCAGTTACAGCATCCAATCACAAATAGACCACTTAGCCCTCCTTTTGTTTGATACAGTACCTGTGCTTTGAAGATCAACACCCCACTCTGCATTGATATGTTTTCATTTGGTTCATGTCTGACATTGACTTTTGTCTAAGGATTCCAACCAGAGTTTTCCCGTTTGAGTCAAACAACCAGACCTTCTATCTCTCTAGATCCCTGGGTCCCTCATGGGTTAGACTGGACACTAATCGAGCCAGATATACTTTTCTCTAGCAAAAGTGCTTGCCTTCAGGTTCCTGCTTTAAAAAATGCCTGATAATTTGTATGGTCATGATGGAAACTCAGAAGTCACAAACAGTGATCATAGGTGTCAGACCAAGGGATCATCCGTTGATACCCGACACAGAGCTAGAACATAAAATTGGTGTAGTCCATTTTGGTGGAAAATGAAATAAAAGAACTATATAGAAACCTGAGTGACCACTGATTCCTTGATGTAATGATGTCCCAAACCTATGATAATGGAAAGGAACTGTTGGGCTCATGCAATGTCATTTAGATCACCATCACTTCCAGCACGGTTGTCCATGAAATAATTGAATGAGAAATGTCAGAGGGAGAAAAAAATGAAAGTTATTTGAACGAAAATGACTTTGTTTTTTCTTGCTCTGACATTTCTGGCCACCCACCTTCCCTCCACACACCCCACAACTTACCTTTTAGCGGCACACCTTCCTGTGTGCCTCTGACTCCCTTTCTCCCTGAAACACCTGTTCCCTTCACTTCCGTGGATGAGAAGCGGCGCAGCAGGCTCCCTTTTCTTTCTTCAATACTTTATTGTATTGGGTGTGGGGGACATCCGCGCAGCCCCCGATGCCATTATAGCAAACAAGTGCACAGGGGGCATCCCCTCCAGCCACTGATCCCCTTGTTCATTATAATGGCACAGAAGAACAAGTTACTTTCTTACCTGGTAACGTTCTTTCGATGGGATGGTCCGACGACGTATTCCATATCGCTCCCTCCCTACCTTCCCTGCTGCAGAATGTCTTTTGCGATTGCAGTTTTGCGGTGGGATTGGGTCCTCCGACGTATTCCATATATCTTTGACAGACTCCCAAAGCAGTACCAAGCAAGGAGGTGGGAAAAGAATTTAGAACACAAATTTAGCATGCCCAATCAAATTGCGGAATAAAGGACTGCCTTGCCAAAGGCCAGATCCTGCCCTCAGATGGAATCGAGGGAGTATGTATGTACTGAAGCCCAGGTGGCTGCATCACAGATGTGACGAATAGGAACACCCCTCTGCAGGGCAGTAGACGCAGCCACTCCCCTGGTAGAATGGGCCCACAAGCCAGCCGGAGGGTCCTTACCCGCCAAGCGGTAACACTCGGAGATAGCTAAAATAATCCAATGAGACAAAGTCTGTTTCGTCAGAGTTTGTCCCAAACGCTTTGGAGCGTAACCAATGAAAAGTTGATCGTCCACTCTGACCCGGGACATGCACGAAATATAAAAGCTCAATGCTCTTTTAGGATCAAGCCTATGGAGCCTCTCCTCTTCCTTACCAGGATGTGGAGGAGGATAGAATGCCGGAAGAACCACCTTCTGGCTCAAATGAAAATCCAAAACCACCTTCAGAAGAAAAGAAGGAAGAACTCTAAGGACAACCCTGTCCTTATGAAACACAGTGAAGGGTGGCTTAACTGAAAGTGCCTGTAACTCACTCACTCTGCGAGTGGAAGTAACCGCAACCAAAAACACACTTTTAACAGTCTCAAAGGGCAAGAATGCAAAGGCTTAAACGGAGCACCCATAAGAAACTTAAGAACAAGGTCCAAATCCCAACCGGGCACCAGAAAAGGTGACGGAGGGAACACATTAGTGATCCCTTTCAAAAACTGAGAAATTAAAGGAATCTTAAAATAGGAACATTCTTCAGACGGGCGCTTAAATATGGACAGCGCCGCCAGGTAACCTTTAATGGTCCCCACTTGCAAGCCCCTGTGGGCCAAAGAAATCAAAAAAGACAGAACCATGGGAATGTCACATTCAAAAGGATCCACATTCTTAACTCTGTACCAATCGCAGAATTTTCTCCAAAGGCAACGGTACAGAGACTTTGTTGCCGGCCGCCTGGCCGAGAGCAACACCTCCATCACGTCTTCAGGGAGGTCCCAATCCTTATACCTCATCTTTCCAGAAGCCAAGCGTGAAGGTTGAGGGATCTGACCTCTGGATGGAGAACCTGACCCCCCTCCCGTGAGAGCAGATCGTCTCGGTAGGGAAGACAACGTGGAGGGCAGATGGACAAGTCGAGAAGGTTTGGGTACCACGTCCTCCGGGCCCAAGCCAGAGCAATGAGGATCATCCGGGAACCGAACCTCCGTAACCTCCGCAGTACTTGCGGGATGACGGGGACTGGAGGAAACGCGTACAGCAGTGGGAATGACCACTCCACCACGAACGCGTCTCCTAAGGCTCCTTTTGGAGCAAATTCCCGCGAGCAGAACCTTTCGCACTTCCGGTTGACACTGGAGGCGAAGAGATCCACTTGAGGGGTCCCCCAAAGGGCGAAGATCTCCAGGAGAATCTCCTGAGCCAGCTCCCACTCGTGAGAGATCGTGCTCTGCCTGCTCAGAACTTCCGCCGTCTCGTTGTCGTCTCCAGCCAGATGAACAGCAGAGGTCGAAACTTCCTGCTGGATGGCCCAGAACTCGAGCTGCATCGCCTCCCTGCACAGAGGAAGTGACCCTGCCCCCCCCTTTTTGTTGAGGTAGTGCATGGCCACCATGTTGTCCGTTAGAATCAGGACACTCTTTCCTCGCACAGTCAGCCGAAAGCCTTCAGGGCAAGCCTGAAGGCCCTCAGCTCCAACAGATTGATATGGAGTCTGGACTCCGACGGAGACCAACGACCGCTGACTGTCAACTCGTTGGCATGAGCTCACCATCCCATGAGGGATGCGTCCGTCACAATCGTCACCTCCGGCCAGGGCAGCCAAAATGGGGCCCCCTTCATCAGATTGCCTTTGACGGCCCACCACAGAAGGTCCTGGGCGACCGAGGGCGGTACCTGAACAGGGTCCGACAGCCTGCCAGAGGACTGAGACCACTGGAGCTTGAGTGCCCACTGCAAAGATCTCATCCGCAGACGAGCCTCTGGCACGAGAAGAATGCAGGATGCCATGAGGCCGAGCAGTCTCAAGAACTCGGACGCTGGGAGATTCTGGGCAAGTTGAAACTTGTGCACCATCTGCTGAATGTGAAGCGCCCTCACCTGGGGAGGAAAACACTGCCCGAGGGATGTGTCGAGCACTGCTCCGATGTACTGGAGCCGCTGCGTTGGTGTCAAATGGGACTTCCTTAAATTGAGGGAGAAGCCCAGCTTATAAAGGGAGTGGCAGGTGACGGACAGATGATCCAGGACTTGCTCGGGAGAGCTCCCCCTGATCAACCAATCGTCCAGGTAGGGGTAGATGTGAATCCCCCCTTTCCTGAGATGGGCTGCCACCACTACCATGAGCTTGGTGAAAACCCTCGGGGCGGAGGTCAATCCGAACGGCAGGACCCGAAACTGAAAGTGCAAGTCTCCAACCGCGAACCTCAGGTACTTCTTGTGCTTGGGATGGATCGGCACATGGAAGTAAGCATCCTTGAGGTCGAGAGACACCAACCAGTCCTGAAGTTGAAGGGCCCGGAGGACTTGAGAGAGAGTAACCATCTTGAACTTGTCCTTCCTGAGGAGTTTGTTCAAACCGCGCAAGTCCATGATGGGTCTCAATCCCCGTCTTTCTTTCAAAATAAAAAAATAAGGGGAATACCATCCCTCTTTCCTCTCCACTACAGGCACCAGTTCTATGGCGCCTTTGTTCAGCGGGGCTTGAATTTCCTGCGCAAGGAGCGGATCCGGACTCTTCAAAGAGTGGTTCCCAGGTGGATTGTCGTGAGGCCTCTGCAGAAAGGGAAGACAGTAGCTATGGGTTATGATCTCCAGAACCCACACATCTGAAGTAATGGCTCGACACTCAACAAGATGCTGCGCCAGCCTTCCCCCAACCAGCAAACCATGGGACCTGGCCTCATGACTGAGTGGTAGCGGCTGCAGCGTTGCCCGAGGGCAAAGAGGCAACTGCCCGAGCGGCCTTGGTACCTCGAGTACCCTTGTTTCCACCTCTGGCACTCTTACGGTGGCCTCTTTGACTGCTAGCTCCTCTCGCTTTAATGAAGGACGAGTAATAGTGAAAGGAACCTCCCCTCCATTGCTGTCCCCTAGGACGAAAAGGCGGAGGTTGTCGAACTGCAGCACCCAATGACTTTCCTGCAGCTTTGGAGGTCTGCAACCTCTCAAGGCTCTCGTCAGCCTTGCTGCAAAAAAGATGTTCACCGTCAAAGGGCATGTTGAGGAGCCGGGACTGCACATCAGGAGCGAACCCAGACTTCTGCAACCACGCAAACCTGCGTATTACGGTGCTCGCCGCCATAGACCGGCTGACACAATCTGCCATGTCCAAACCCGACTGAACGGCCTCACACATGGCATCCTTGCCATCCTGAACCATAGCAAGGAAACCATCCCGTTCGTCCCCTTCGGGAATATGTTCAGCCGCTAATGCAACACAGTTCCACAGAGTGTGTGTGAAACGAGACAAGGCACATATGGAGTTGGCCGCCTGAAGCGCCATACCCCCTGAAGAAAACACTTTCTTCGCCCAGCCGTCAAAACGTTTGTCGTCCCTATCCAGAGGGATGGTAGGATACGACGCCTGCTTTGCCGGGGCCGTAGCCGCCTGCACCACCAAACTCTCCGGAGTGGGGTGCCTGGACAAGTAGCAGGGGTCGCTACTGGCTGGACGGTATTTTCGCGACAAAGACTTGCCCACTGCCGGGAGACTCTCCGGAGCAGTCCAAGCCGCCGCCACCCTTCTCTGCAGAGTTATATGAAACGGCAATACCGGGTCAGTGGGGGGACCAAGATCAAGAATGTCCGTGAGATCATCCTGAACGAACTCCCCTGGGGGAGCCGACCAACCAAGTACTCAGTGACCCGAGACATAAAGCGCCGATATGAAGAATCGGCATGAGTGCCAGGCTCCGGCCTACAAAACTCCACCTCCGGAGAGGTGTCCAGTCCACTGGCCTCATGCAGTGACTGCCTCAGGTCATCAAACTGGCTATGGCCCGAGATAAGCTCATCTGGTACCGTAACCGGAACCAAGCCTTCATCAGAGCCTTCATCACCCTCTGAAATGTACTCCAGGCGTTGAGAGGAAGACATCTGGGGACCGAAACTGTGCCTGACCTTAGCCAGAGCCTTCTAGGGGCTAACCCCGTGCCACAGGGTCCCTCCGACACCAACGCCTCTAAAGGCGTCGAGGGTGCCGAACGAGTCGGCGCCGGCGTCGACAGAAACGGCGTCGACGTCGAGCGAATCAGCGTCGATGTCAGCTGCAGAGCCGCCAGCATCGACATCGTCGACACAGGTCTCGAAGCCGGAGCTCCGAGCGTGTCTCTCGACGACCTAGGCGCCGACAGCATCGACGACCCCCTCGGAAGCTGTGCCTCGAGAGAAATCGTCGACGACCTCGGCGCCACAGGCGTCGACGTCTTCTTCGAAGACGGCACAGGATCACGCGGTCTAGAGCACGTCGAGGACCGGGACCTGGAACGGGCATGGCGAGAACGGCTACCCTTGTCCGAGCGGGTCCTCTCCCGCGAGCCGTGCCGACCACCCGAGCCCAAAGGCGTACGAGCGGTATCTCTCGACCGGTGCCGACCGACCCCACTCGGAGGCGCGGACGGACCGGTGCCCTGCGATTCAAGAATCGCTAGCATCTGCTTCCCGAAGGAAGCCCATTCCTCCGGTGTCGCTTGCATGGTGGGATAAGCGACCCACCGACGGGCGGAGTCCTCAGAAGAGGACGGGGAAGGCGACCGATGCCGGCGCTTCCGGGAATGCCTCGAAGAGGTGGAGGAGTGGCGAGACCGACTCCTGGAAGTAGACCCACCGGACTTCCGGCGATGACACGGAGAGTCGTCTCTCGAGTCATCTGTCGAAAGCCCCGTAGACCTCAACTTCCGGGGCTTAGACACCCGACCTACCGACAGCTTCTTCGTGCATTCCAGCAAGGCCTTGGCCGTGAGCGACTGGCAGTCGACACAGTCATCCGTATCGTGGGCCTCCCCGAGGCACCAGAGGCAGGCGTTGTGCGAGTCCGTGACCGACATCTTGGACCCACAGTCCCCGCATTTCTTGAAGTCCGGACGTGGGGTTGAAGACGAAGTAGACATCGCCACGAACAGGTCTTCACAAAAAACCGAACAGGTTCAAGGAACCGAGAAAAAAACAGCAAACTCCAAAGAGTCGAGGCGTACCGAGATTCACGAAGCGAACACATTTGCGGAAAAAACGGAACTGAGGCTATGGGCGTCGTGCGTCCTACTTATCACATCGGGTGACGACAACCGTCGGAGGAGGTCCTCGGGGATGGTGCATCAACGTCATCGACGCAGACGCCGAAGATTTTCCGAAGCAGCACAGCTGTGGACATTACCTGTCATAGATATGGAATACGTCGGAGGACCCAATCCCCTCGAATGGTAAATTTGTTTGAAATCCGAAATTTTGAACTAAAACACCATTTTTTTTCTTCAGTTATTTATGCAGATACTTTCCAGCCTACCTCTGCTACCTCTGAGAAACACTTAGAGGACCCAGCTATTCAAAAGATAAAGAACCAGCAGAGGGAAAACCATCCTTTTGAAATGTTCTTTATTTACCTGCACTCTGCAGTAGTATACAGTTGCTGGTGAGAGCCCTTTGGCTTCGTAGGAAAGGCCAGGACCAGAGTAGCAGATCTGCATGCAACCTTCCACTCCTCCCCATTCCACTCTATATTCTGTGACTTCTGCCCCATTGGCAATCGGAACCTGTTGAATAGATAATCAACTGTGAATACAGTAAGCAATGCCAAACCAGAGTCTAAACAGATGATTGAGAGCACTTCATGTGCCACAGATTATGGATGTTCAGGATTCTCACAAGGCTAGACTATGATATGAAGCATGATTAGTTATGAAAGAATCAGAGAAACCACAGCATTGTCAAGTGTGTGAACATTGCCCGTGTCTGTACATTAATTAAATTTATTTTCATCCAGTGAGCCACACACCACTATCTTGCAGAAAATTAATTGCTGGTTATAAGTACATTACCGGATTACGTTTTCCTTTTGTTAGTTGGTGAAGCAAAATAGTGCTCATAACTATTTGATTTGGTTGGTGTTTCTATTCAATTGGCGCTGGTGCATTTGATCATATGTGTTGACTACATTCACTCAGTTGAGTGTAATAAGTATGGTCCACACAACACTCTTTTATATTTCATTAGTGATTTATTGAGGTTTTTCTTGATTAGGAGATGGTGCCGACACGTGTTTCGACCCTAAATAGGTCTTTTCAGTACTGAAAAAATACATATCTGATTCTTAAATACAAATCACTTCATGCACTGAATCACAAATCACACTGCACATGTACAAATAATGGTGTACTCTCCAAAAATGACAAACTAAAACAAATATATTAACTACGGTAGCCTTGATAAAGACCTGTTTAGGGTCAAAACACGTGTCGGCACCATCTCCTAATCAAGAAAAACCTCAATAAATCACTAATGAAATACAAAAGAGTATTGTGTGGACCATACTTATTACTGTCCAGTGAATGGAGTCAACACATATGATCAAATGCACTAGCGCCAATTGAGTAGAAACACCAACCAAATAATACAGAATTGCACTTTGGGCACCAAGAGCGCCGGCCCTATGGTTTCTACCGACCGGCTGCAAGTGCAAAAAGACCACACTGAACACTTTTGAGTAAGGCGCGGCCACCGCCAGCTCCTAGTGCTCTTCTCTCTCAGTGCTCATAACGAGTCTAGGTAAGGCAAACAAAATCCAGAGTAGTGGCCTGATGACTACCCTGACTATTTAATTAGTCCCAGAGGTATAGTAAACAAGCAACTTAACTCTTGGTCATTTAATTTTTATATGGATGAGCTGTTTCATCAATTTTTATATCTATTCTCTCTTGTTTTTCGGAAACGTTCAGCCACAGAGGGGTGCAGTACGGCTCTGTGCTGGTTCTGCTCTGGGCCGTTGGGCTCCTATGGCGCCAGAAGTGACATCAGGAACAGTGAATATGGAGCCCAGCAGTGCCCCATGCCTCAGTTCTTTTTTTTTCACGTTCTCAATACACTGCCTTAGAACGCCTCTAGCTTTTTGCGTTGTTTCACAACATCATGTCTAAAACAATGAAGGTCTTGAGCTTTAAACCCCGAGAGGGTTGCAGGAAACATATCTGTGTCAAACCCCTACAAGGTATGATTCTATTGCACAACATTTTGACTGTGGCCGCTGACAATCTAGGCCTTTGAACGCCAGCCAGGAGCATGCGGCAGAACTCTACACCTTCATCCATAAAGGTAGGAAGAGGATGCTGTCACAATTGACTGTGTTGGAGCCTTCCACCAAAAAGGCTAGAGTTCATGAGCAGCCTCCGGATGAAAAACATTCTTCAGGTGCTACCGGAAAAGAAGAGACACTGCAAAATATACTGGTCTCCCACTGCCACTGCAACCTCAAAAGTGACACTCTTCTCCATCCCCCTCCAGAATGAAGAGCAGTCACTCCCAATCCATGGATGAGGAAGGCACCTCTGAGAAATCTTAAGGTACTGTTCCCCAATAGCTGGACATCTTCGCCAAGGAACTGGTAGCTTTGGCCAGTGTCCACTCTGCTTCTTGAAGCTGGAGCAGGCACTTCTACCACACCTGCTGGTTCAGATCCTGCCCCAACTGTGGACAATGCTTTCTTCTCCAACGCAAATCACTGCAACACCATTCTCTCTCCAGAGTGGCTTCCTAATACACTCAAACTCAGGAGGCTTAGGCCTCCTTTTGCACAAATGCTGATAGAGTGATTTTCCCAAAGAGTCTTGCGATTCGTGGGCCCATTTCATTCATTAGGAGTGTGCTTCGAGATCACCAGTATTTTCTTCACTAGCCTGAGAGTGTCTGTAACTCACTATGCTGTTTATCGTTGACTCTTTTTATGGATGCCGTTGAAGTTAACCTGTTACTGTTATCTTCATCGGTGGATTAACATAGGCCAAAAAACCACTGGATGGCATGTGTAAACATAACTACATCTAAACATCTTAATTAAGGTCAATCACAACAGAAAATGAAATGTTTTGAGAGTTTTATTTGGAACTCATGCATTTGCATTGTTGTGCAACGTTTCAATACAAGTGCTCTAGTAGGAACATCTGCACTGAGTAACACTGCATGTATTCTGGGACATGCAGCACTCTTTGTGGTGGCTCCAGAATGAGTGATGACAGCCAGACATACGAGGCACCTTGACTTTTAGATGCAAAGTGCTTTCTAGCCTCTGGAGACATCAGCACTGCTTGATAAAGAGTGCATTCAAAGAAAGGCTGGCACAAGTGGGTTTCTTTGCATTCATGAACACACAGTGCTGCGTTCCTGTGAGTATTATAAATAATCATGTAGATAACAGTGAATAAAGGGCTTTCAAGCTATGTTAATTTTATGTTGCCATAGGATTATACACGTTACAGTGGTTTGAAACCCACACATACACATGTGGTCTACTTTGACATTACTATTCATTTGACATCTGTTATTCATTTTATATTTGAACTGGTGAATACAATAATGCTGCTCGTAGTGCTGGCTTGATTTAAACGGTAACTTTAAATCAACAAGCAAGTGCTGCTTTCATGAACATTCATTAAAAGCATAATCATCAAATGCTCTGGGCCTAAGAGGCCGGTTTATTTTCAGCATCATATTATAAAAAAGAAGCAAAGTAATGGTGTGCATTTGAAGCTAATCTGCTGTTTATACTTGAATAAGCCCAAAAAACCCTGAATGAAGTTAACACTATGGGTCTTTTGCTTACGATTCATAAAAAGTAATTGTGCCACTGTATGTTTAACATTGAATAAGAACAAATTACTTACCTCGTAATGTTCTTTCTGATGGATGTTCCTCTCACAGATTTCACATCTATGATACCAATGTCTCAGCACAGCAGCTCTTCAGAAACGTATCTGCCACCCGGAGGGATTGGGGGGGAGGGGTACGGGGCGGTTCAGCATTAGACCCACTCGACACATCTACATACCACATGCTGGAAATGATGTCGGAGCCAGTATATATTGATCCTCAGGTCCACCCTTTTCCCCTAGCATCTGTGGGAAAAACATCCAACAGAATGAACATTACAGAGATGTAAGTAATTTGTTCTTCTAATGGATTCCCCCCCCCCACAGATTCCTCTCTGAAACACTTGTGTACGCGCGCGATAGAAATAAAATATCAATCAATCAATCATCTATGATAGACTCCCAGCCGTATGTATATCTAGAGGTAGGAGGAGAGCAAGGAAACCACCTATGCTAGACATCTCTGGAGGACAACCCTGCAGAAATTAGTGTCCTGCCCTAATGCCCTAAATGGCAATCCATCAGTAATGTTTGGTAAACTTGTGCCGCGAAGCTCATGTAGCAGCCTGGCAATTGTACAAAGTCCTCTGGTTGAATGAGCTCTGAAACCTTCAAGCACATACTTTCCAGACAAATCTTAGCATCCTAAAATGCAGAGGAAGATCCACCTTGACAGGGTCTCTTTGGTCACAGCCCTGCCAGCACAGGCACCAACATAACACACAAAAAGCTGGCCATCTTTCCTGCCATTCCTTGTCCGAGAGACATTGAAGCTGAAGGCTTGCACTGGGTCCAGCTGATGGAATCGCTCCTCCGCTTCGGAAGGGCAGGGTGGAGGAAAAAAGACAGGAAGATGGATCTTTTGAAAGAGATAGAAATCTGACACCACCATTGGAAGGAAGGATGGTCTCGCCGTCAACGTCACCTTCTCCTTGGAAACAAACTATTACAGAGGTTTAGCATTCATACTGGAATAACAAACTGGCATGGGGGAAAGTTGTACAATTTCACAAAAATGGCAAAACTGGGGTGGCCTTGAAGATCGAGCCCTTTTCAAGGGTTCTTTTGAAAACCGAAATTGTGTCAAGATACCCCTTCACAGTGCCAATCCTTAGTTCTGTCCGGACCAAGGACAACAGAAGATGCAGTATAGAGGATGGTAAAAATCAAAATGATCCAGATCCCACTCTTGGCACCAAGCGGGAAATGTACACCACCTACAGCCATGAATGGATTTTGTGGCAGGCATCAGAGCCGAGAGGAGCATGTCCAGGACATCATCTGGCAAATCCCACTCCTTGTTCCCAGCATCTCAGCAGCTAAACATGACTGTTTAATGTGGACCTGAACAAGCACAGCCTCCTGAGAACCAGCATGATGTCAGAGATAGGCAGGAATGCACCTAGAAAAAAAGAAAAGTCCATTCTACCATCAGTGTGCCCCCTAGACCACTCTGTCAAGGAAAATCCCTGAAGCAAAACAACTTGTACTTCCTATCCAGAATGGAATTGAAGAGGTTTACCTGAAGAGTGCCCTACTGGGAGAAAATCTCCTCCAGAACTTCCTAACCGAGCTCCCCCTTGTGGGAGCCTGAAGTCTGCCTGCTCAAAGTCTTCACAATGAAGTTCTCTGTCCTGGCGAGATGAGCTGCCGTCAGAAACACATCTTTCCTTGAGCCCAGAACCACAGTTGCATCGCTTCTCTGCACAGAGGCAAATTACAAGTTACTCGCTGTAGTGACTAACGTACTCCTAGTCCATAGTCCCTTTTCCTCCATACTGCATGGGGAACGGAACCCTTTTCACACAAAAAAGCCTTTCCCCTTTAAATATATCTATGCACTGAGGCGTGGGCCCAGGAGCATGCTCTCCCCTGACTCTGCCCTCTGGCGCCGCAGCTCAGTCCCCGTTTTTTATGTCGGACAGATGAATACTGCCCAACTAAAATCTCTTTAGGGGGAAGGATGGAGGGTTGTATGGAGGAAAGGGGACTATGAACTAGGAGTAATTACTCCTAAATCACGTCCCCTTGCATCTATACTGCCAGGGCGATTACTACTGATATTAACCCTTCGGGAGGTGAGATGTTGAAACCTTTAAGAGAACAGGTACTTCAGAACTGCTTACCTGAAGGCCGCGTCTGAGCGTGCACTGCCATCTAGACAATAATGCTTGCAGAATGCTGAGGGGGTAGCCCAAGTAGCTTCCCTGCTGATGGTCTGCCAAAGAACATGTCTCTGGAATAACACCGCCGTGGCTTTGTCCCCGACTACATGTGCGTGCAGATTTGCTGGTAAATCCCTGTGTTGCAATTTGTATGACTCCTGAATGGTGACCACCATCCACCTAGCTATCGAGGTCTTTGAAGCATGGCAACCTGGTTTCGAGCCAGCGAAAGTTATGAATAATGCCTTTCATTTATGAAAACACTTTGTCCTGTCCAGGTAGAACTTCAGTGTCCTTTTCACATCCAAGCAATGCAAGACCTTTTCTGCCTCTGACTTAATATCAGGAATAAACATTGGCAGAACTATTTCCTCGTTAAGGTGAAACGAAGACACCACCTTCAGCAAGAATGAAGGGTGAGTGTGCAGCACAACCTGTCCCTATGGGACATGGTGTAGGTTTCCGTGTCCATGAGGGCCTGAATCTCACTTACACTGTGCGCCGATGTAAACTCCACCATTTTTAATGGTGACCAGGATGATGTTGGCCGTCGCCATGGACTCAAGTGGTTTATGCGCCAAAGGCACCCTAAACCACATTGAGGTCCAAAAACGAGTGCAGCCGCTTGACGGGGGTTAGGGGAAGGAGTATAAACGTGTCAGACCTGCAAGATGCTCCTTGACCACTGGAATGTATGTGGAGAACGACACTTTTCTCGAGTTTCTGTACGCCCCAATTGCCGCCAGGTAGGTACGGCACCTTTCAACCTGCACTCCTGACTCTGCGAGGTGTGCCGAGAAGGACAACACCTGATCGAGGGTGCAAGCCAAGGGTCTATATCTCTTTCCTTGGCCCTGTAGCAGAACCTGGTCCATTTGCTCTTGTATTGACTCCTGGTAGAGTCACTTCCTGCCTTCTGTATGATCATAAAGTTATTTGACAGCTGTAGGTGTTGGAGAGTCATGTTCTCAGGAACCAGGCTGCAAAGGCTAATTTCTCCTGAGCCGGGTGAACCACCACCAACCTCCCACCCATGCTGGGAGTGGAGGGAAGATCTTGTAACTGGAAGAGGAACAGGGCCCTGAACCGCCAGCCTCCTCAGCTCTGAGAACCATGACCTGGCCGCCAACTGTGAAGGTATCAGAATTTCTTTTCTTTTTTTATTGTTATGGCCAAACTCTGGCCTTTCACATGACATTTAATACATATAAACAATATAATATTTATTTAATAAAACATTAATTAAAAACATTATACATTACTAAAATAGTAAAATAATTATAAAAAAGATTAGTAAAATACATACACATTTCTTTAAAACAGATCAATACAAAGACACCAAACTAACAGTTTAATTTTCCCGAAAATGATAGTGTTTTCTTAAAACTATCACTTGAAATCTTTCCTGACTTTTCCAAATAAAGCTATCATGTAAAAACATTTCACTTGTATTTAACCCTTTTCTAGTCCAGCAAATATCTATTTCATCCCAGAGCTATAATGAAATTCCTAATTCATGAAGCATCTTCACTATTTCATTAGTTGTTGCTATAGACCCATGGGGTAAGTGATCTTTAGTGGGGCATAATTTGTGCACTCAACACCCTCTCCATGATGTCCGGGAGGGTCCGGGTGGACTTTACCTGCTGCCTTTCCCAATCTAAGAGCTCAAATAACACATAGCCCAGTGCACAAAATCTTCAACTGTCTTGCATTACCACCTGTTTTACCACGTCTGAGGGGATGCGTAAGAAGACCCGATCTACCTCATGATCAGATACAAATTCCATTTGATGGATATCGCTCAATTTGATCACATTTAGGGTTACGATTAAGTGGAACAATCTTAAAACATTACATCTGTTCAAGGTCATCGGGTAACTTGCAGCCTCTAGAGGTTCCAATAAAAGGTAATTATTCTCTGTGAGAGAGTCTTTATACATTCCCTTGTGCCCGGGTTCAACTCTCTTACTGCACACCCCTGTATAAGTTCACCACCAGGACCAGATCGATCCCCCCACCTCTATACTTCTGGGTCCCCCCTACACCTGATCCATAAGCGCACCCATATTAGTCACAAACAGAGCCGTAGGCCCTTTTAAGCTAGTTGCACTCTCTTTTCTTCCAGGGTGGCAAAAGAAGTAACCGTTGGTTCCTCCGTCATGAAAGTATCCGGCGAGCACAAGTCAGATACACAGTGATCAAGAGGAAGTCTTGTCGTCGACTGAATAGGTAGAAAGACCTAGCAGCTCCCTTTCCAGCTTTGCACTAGATGTGTCTATGAGTGAAGAAATTGAGTCCTCAACTAAGATAGGCTTTCCCTCTCAAGATAGCGGTTTGCAGGGAGCTTTGCTCTTTCTTCCCCTTACCCTCTTCCATTTCAGGGGGGGGGGGCTGGCTTGTGCGGACAGGGAGGATCCCAAAGAGTGCAAGAATTGTCTTGAGCTTACTTTAGAGGTTTTGTTTGAACGTGGCATTATCTGAGGTTTTTTCTCGATACTTTGGATGCCTGATTAAGCTTTCCCTTTTGGAATATGTCAGAAAGCACTGGATGGGCATCCTCAGTTATTATCTGCAGGTCTTCCATCTCTGTGATACAGGTCTGCGTAAGGGGCACCTGCTGTAAGGGGACCGTGGGAAATGCTAGCGGGGATTGTTCACGGGCACCTATAGCAGCTCCCGGAAGCAAAGACGTCAGGTCACTGTGAGGAGAATGCAGATTTTATATTAGACCTGTACTTGGATTAAAAGAACAACAAGTCTCTACGATGTGTTTTGGTAACTCCTTCTCCATCGTAGTTACTTTTGCCATCAGGGCAGAAAGTAAATTATGCTGAGCCATAACTTTCTCGTTGAATACATCATAGAGTTTTAGAAATGCGCTGAGAGAATTATTTATTGTTGGTAACGTTAACTCCAGAGGGGGCTGCATCGCATTAGGAATCCCAAAGGAGCGCCTTGGAGTAGGTTGGACAAATAAGACATAAGTTGAAGTCAATTCCGTTTTGCGAATGTATATATAAGGACGGTGACCTCAATAGATTGTGTTACGCTCACCTGGCTCCCACAGAGGCGTCGATCTGAACTGGACAGCTGCGGTCTCCACCAATGTGACGCGTAGGGTCGAGATGACGGACTGGACTGGCCCACCTAGCTTTGCTTGCTTGGCCCGTAGGAATATTCTTCTGCAAATGGAGAAAGGGGATTAACCACCCGTGGAGTTGAGCGTAAATCCCCCACCCCCGCTGTTCTCCCCACAGATCACCTTTGATGTCCCCTCTTATAGTCTCACCTGATGGTTTGAAAAGATGAGCTCTCCATCCTGCATTAAGCGCAGGGGCGCGTTGATAACCAGTTGCTTCACTGGCTCGAAGGAATTGGTGAGTTCCAGAACAATATTGACTCCGAAAAGTATGTCGTTCGCAAGAGTTCACATGTCTGACTTTCACTCTTGTCCGATTCCTTGCAGTTTGCAGCTTGACCCCAGCGACGAGTTCCTCGTGGTAGCTGACGAAGTTCAGGTAAGGATTTGGCTTATCCTACACAGTTCAATAAAATAAGGCCAGAATGTAACCTGTTGCTTGCTCCCTTATTCAGGTGTGGAGAGAAAATATGAAGTTCGGGGAATAATGCCTCCGGCGGTAAAATTAGGTAAGTCTATTGTGGTGAGAAGAGTTCCCCTTGTTTGTCCCTTTATCTCACCTTGTTGTCCCTTTTGTTCCCCTTAGGGGCCGGGGTACGGCGAGGATGCAATGGAGACTGCGCCGACCCGTGAAGAAGAATAGTATCCCCGGCGGTAATCAGGTAAGTCTTTGGGGGTAGTTACTATTGCCTCTGTTTATTCCCTTGGCTCACCTTTGCTGTTCTTGTGTTTCTCTTAGGTGCCAGAGTGCGGCGGGAAAGTGCAGAAGGATGCGGTGGATCGTGAGGATGCTGCGAAGGCCGGTGAGTTCAGCGCGGCGCTGCAGCAGGCGAGGCGGCATGCGTAAAATGCTTCTTTCTTCCAGCTCGAAGGCGCGGTGGATCTGGAATTCAGGTAAGGATCGAAGGTTTTGCTCTTATTCTAACCTCTTCTCCTTCTGTTGCTCCCTTTTTCTAGGAGCTGCAGACTCGAGGCGGGCGTGGCAGAAGACTGGATGCAGGCTTGCAAGCACGGTGAGCGTTCGCTGCTGGATGCAGAATAACGCGAAGCGTGTGCTGCTCTTCGGGCGTGGTTTAAATAGCCCCCAAAGTAGTCCCAGGTAAGTATTCCTCCCTAGCCCCACCCGAGTAAAAAATAGTCCCTAGGTAAAATAGTCCCTTCCAAGCCTCATTTGGCTTGGAGCTCTGCAGTATGGTCTGCATCAGGTAAGCTTGCAACATGGTCTGCATCAGGTAAGTTCTACTCTATGAGCCTGGCGCCTATGGTGCCAGGACTGACTCTCCATATGAGCCTGGCGCCATAGGCGCCAGGACCGCACCCAAACAGCCCCTAGCAGGGGTTTTTGGGCTTGCTCAAAATAACTTGATGCCTGCTTCCGCGGTTGCTGGACCTGGTCAGGTTCCCCGTGGGTAGGCATCATGACAGCTTGTCATCCTGGACAGGCAGCCGTGTTTGCTCCTGAAATCCATCCGTCTAGTCACCTGTACGCACAGTATCCTGATCATAAAGTAGTTGGCTGCCATCCGTGTAGTCTGCAGGACGTGAGTCAGGGGCAATCATTTGGTCCCTTAAGTCTCTGCGTGGTTCTGCCTATAAATGATCCAGAGTAATTTCAGATTGGGAATGAAGTAAAGAGTTATCCACATGAGGGTGGATCTGGGCTATCGTGATAGAGGGAAGGGGAGAATGTATGCATAGATCAGACAAATCAGGGGGCTGGAGTCCCTGTTTACAAGAAACTCCCTTCCCCATGATCTCCTTCGATTTTCTGCTGCAGTCCTCACGCACCGGGGACGAGAAGTGTGAGCCCAGTTCCTCAGGATTAATCTGTACTTTCATTATAGCAGAGTCTGTGATGTCAGAGAATTATATCAGTGCGGCTTCAGGGCAAACTGTATACACTGAGGGGGAAGATCCAGTTACCCTCGCTCTGTTACGTCTTGACTTTGGTCTTGAGCAATTGGGACAGATTTACTCCCAGTGTTCAAATAGGCCCTGATGTCTTTCAGTCACCGGACCGGTAAGGCAGACCCTCTTGACCCTGAGGTTAACAGCTGCGTTTTCACAGGCATGTTTGATTTCAGAGTCGAGACATCATTCAAGTAGCTAAGAAATGGAAGAAGAGCTCACATGTTAGCAGGGAAGGTCGGGGCTGCAGCGGGATGTAAAATGCGATGAGTTAACACGACACTGCAAAACAATGAAGTCCCAGGTGTATCCCTCCGTACCCCCACGGACCACCACAGACCACTCAGCTCCCCACTACTAGCGTCAAATTGTGCTTTGTAGAGGAGACAGCCAGCGAGGGACAGCAGACTCTGCCTCCAGCAATAGAACAAGTGAATCCACTCTGCAGTTCCTCAGCTCGACACACGGGCAGCGATTAAAATGGCAAGTCCTTCACCAAAGACCACTCAGCTCCCCACTCCGCGCGGCACTCTGCACATCCAATGGCGCTTTGTAGAGTAGACAGCCAGCGAGGGACAGCAGACTCCGCCTCCAGCAACAGAACAAGTGAAGCCACTCTCCAGCTCCTCAGCTCGACACGCGTGATATGATATGGCATTTATGATATGATATGGCATTTATAACGCGCCTATACACAAGTGTGTCAAGTGTTTTCGTGTATTGATTAAAATGGCAAGTCCTTCACCACACCACCACAGAACACTCAGCTCCCCACTAGTGCTGTATTACTGCAAGAGAAGTGTGTTCGGAGTGGGGAGTGCCACTGCCACTAGTCCAGTAAACCTCACCACATACAGGCCGACAAGAGTCACGACTCGCAAAGCAGACTTAGGTCATAAATTGAGAGCAAGTCCCAAAACATGCAGCAGCCTACGTTCAACTCCAATGAAGGGCCAATAGCCCAACGCCTTCTGAGAACAACGCCAACACACCAGCGACACACCGACCTGAAGCACCACCACCTCAAAGGCAATGCTAAAGGATAGAACCAAGCAATGAGACCCTCAGTTAAGAATATATAATTTCCCACATTTATTCGATTCCACACATCCTCACATGCGCGAGTGTTTTCCGTGTTTAGACCCTGCTGGATTGCCTGTTTGCTGCAGTCTGTCTTTGGTGGCTGCCTTTGGCTGGAGGCGGTGCTACAACTGAGTGGAAACACTCAAACACCTCCCACTACGCAGAGCGTCGTGGAGCTTGCAGGCGTTTTGCCGTGTTTCCCAGGCTTTCGGGGCTGACCGGGGCGATTAACTGCTTCCTGCCTATTGACGGTCCAGGTAAGTTAGTGGATGCAACCTACTTTTTTTTTTTTGATTAAACATTTGTATTGGTTTTGTTGTATAATACACAAAAAACAATGACCCTGAAGGGGTCCAGCAACCAAAAACATCACAAAAGAACATAAGGTCCAGATTTCAGTAACGTAAGGTTATGTTAGCAATTACATGTACACTCTTACATTTCATTTACATTCCGGCCACAGGCCTGTGTTGTGCAAAAGTCTTATTGTGCGTTCTCCCACTTTTCCCAGATTTCCCCTGCTTTCCCAGGACATCCTCTGGCCGCATATACTCTTCGCTCCATCGCAATGCATGCATCTACATCATCTATCCATTGTGCATGCTCAGGGGTTACACCCGATCCCCATAGCTTGGCAATGTTGCATTTGATCAGTGCCGTGGTGGTTGCAAACAGGAGCTTATCAGTGCGAGACATCTCACCCTCGTCCTCGACACCCAGCAACATCAATTTCGGATCTCTGGGCACGATCCGACCCAGTACCTTAGTAAGTGTGTTGCAACAGCGTTGCCAGTATAGCGTGATGTGCGGACAGTCCCATATGATGTGGAAAAAGGTGCCCTCTTCCTGGCGGCAGCGCAGGCAGTTCGGGTCTGTGGTTGTACCCCATCGGTACAATGCGACCCTTGGATAGTAAATTCTATGCAGGATTTTGAGCTGGACAAGGCGTAATCTGGCCAAAATGGCAGTTTCTCTCGGGTACATTAGGATCGTTATCCAGTCTTCAGGCAGTATCTCTCCCATATCCCTTTCCCACTTAGACTTTAGACTCGATAGCTCCGGTGTGGCAAATGAGGTGAGAACATTATACATCACCGAGGTGATTTTAGTGTCTATGCTATCTAGGACCAGGTTTCTCTCTATAGGGGTGCAGTCTGCCATGTCACGCAGGTCAGGCAGGTGTCGCTGTAGGGCATGACAGGGAGGTTGAACTCATCCACCAACTCCTCAAATGGCACAATTCCCCCATCCCGAATCACATCCCTCACTTTTGTTATTCCCGCAGCTATCCAATTCCGCCATTTCGGGAGCCTGTGGATGCAACCTACTTATTAAAGAGAACATTGCAGCTGATTTCCCAGCCAAGTGAAAACCTTTCATACTATTCACCTCATAATGCGTCAACAAGCACCAAACCCGGCATTTAATGGAAGAGGGCAAAAAAACATGTCCTTTAAATCTATTGGCTCAGACCCCAGATATCCCATTTTGCCATCCAGAATGGATGAAAGCAAGTACTCTAGCCCGGGCACTGAATGTGAGAACTTATCAAAGACCATGAAAGCAAAGAAACCCTTAAAAATTATGAAACGCCTTCTTGCTCTACTGATAACTTCACTACATCGAGGATGTTAATTGACGTGTCAAGATCTAAATGATTTGACGGATGCTAAAATATCAGAAGATGCTGGTTCGGATTTGACTGTAGTTCCTTCCGATAACAAAGTCTGTAAGTACCACCAAAACCAAAACCTATTTACATCCCAATGATATTTCATCTGACTAAATTTGATATTACCAAAATAATCTCTATTAAGAAGGCAAAGAACCTCCAAAGTGGCCGTTCCATCCTGCCTTTAGCTCGGGACATTATCGAAGGATTGACAGAGTCCGGCCAAGACACTAACCCTCCGTGTTCAATTTATAATGAAGCCTTGCTTGCTAAAATCGACGTGGCCGGTACGGAACTGCCTATAACTGTACCTAGATGTAGCGACGCCTCCTATGAACAGTCAACCCAAAAGCTTGCCAATAAGCGTTCTGAATCGAAGAACACCATTAATCAATCCCCAAGGCTAAATGAAATTTGAAATTGGAAAAGGCACAGAACCACTAAATGTTCCAAATGTCTTAAATAAAGACGGTAAACCCTTAAGAGACTTGTTATCGGTTTCAATTTCATCACTGGAAGAGGATATCTTTTTGCCAAAAACGCTGCAAGGGCCTATTAATCCCCTTAATTCTACAAGTGCCCATGCACACTGTAGTTTTTCAAAAGTAATACTTTGGCGCTAGCTCTGTTCATAAGGATGCATGACACCTTCAATGAAAACATCAAAGAACAAGCAACGTTGCTGGCTATGATTCATACCAAACTTATCTACATAATCTTTTCTATCTTTTCTACCAACTAGGGTAGACAATGTAGCGGCCACAAGCATCTACTTACAAAAAAAGCTGCAGGACTCGTTGGAACAAGAGCAAATGGACAAAAAAAATATCCTAGCCTCCCTGCTGAAGTTATGTCAAAGCAAGAAAACGGCTAGAGACTCAAAGGACTTAAATGTAACCAACACAGAAGCTGCAGTAAATGGAAATAGACATAAGCAAGAAACTACAATGAATTTACCGCAATCGGAAATACTCTCTGTAAATTTGGAGCACCCCACTATCCGGGGTGGGAATCTATTTAAAGAAGTAAAAGAAAAACAGTGTGAAATCCCGAACGCCCCTCCCCCGTCCCCACTATAAGAGGTTGGAGTCACTTCAAAGAAACAGACTCCAGTGCATAAGCCTGAGACCATGCATAACATCAAGGCCATCAACATATAAATCCTTCCTAATAATAGTACTAAACCTAAAAATCTACAGGAGGAAGAAACGTCGAAGGCCTTAGAGATTACCTGTGAAACAGTTTAAATGACCAAAGCTCTACTATCACCTCCACCCTATCCTTTCCCTATCTTCCAAAAGAGGAAGAAGAGGAAAATTGGAATAAATGGGGAAAAGGAGTCTTCTCAGGAGAAAAAAAACAAAAATAATCACAAGACCTCCAAAATTCAAATCTAACGAGGCCAAATCATTTTTACGCAACCTGTCAGCCCCCTTGATTTTGTCAAAACAGGTTTTTTTTCCAAATTTAAGTTCCAACCGGGGGGGGATTGAGTACCTGATAAATGGGTCAGGAATGATGACACTAGATATAGTTCTACAAGATCTCTAGAAATTTCTAAAGATCAGTCTAACATCCAAGAATTCCTAAAACTATCTACCTACACGATAGAAGACGGAACGGAAGAAACGTACTCTCTAAAATCAGAAATGAAAATCAACTCGACTATGGATGATACTAATCTGGAGGTTATGTCTGTGTCATTAGACCCGCATACAGCTCCCTTCCTCACGCTGGAAGAGAGACTTAGTTAGGCTGGTTCATACCAGACCTACAAATTAAATTGACATAAATTGTCAAAACAAACAATATCAAAATCAAAGGAAAAGTTGAGGGGTTTGCATGAAAGAACAATAAGAGGCACATGTACAGCTAGTCAGCATAGGGTCAGTGTTGCGTGTAGGGTCCGTGATATAGGCTTTTAACTGGGGGTGGGGGGGACTAAGGCAGATAGCCGTGGGCTGAGTCTCTGGTCCACGCCAGGCTAGTTACAGAGGCAGGAGTTCTGCCATAGTTGTGGTTCTAATGATACCCCCCCTGGTTTTGTTTCGTGAGCCACCAGTGAATCGGGGGCCTGGCGCACCAGTCCCGGGAATTTCACCGCATAGTGCAGAAATGGGGCCCAGATGCTGTCTAATTTGTCCACCTTTCCCCCACGAGCAGCAGTTATCTTTCGGCAACTACTGTGTCCCAGTATTTCGCCAACCACATTGGGAGCGCCAGGCCTTGAGGCTGTTTCCATAACCACGCTATGAAGATTTTGGCTGCTGTAAGCAGATCTATAAATCGGTCCGCAAGGCGTCCTGTTAGCGGGAATGCCCTTTCACCTGCATCCCCCAACAAAACTATCCCCGGGTCCCATGGGATTGTCAGCCCTGTAAGGAGTCTGATTTGTTCCAGTACCTCTTCCAGAAACGGGTTGACTTCGGACATTCCCATAGCAGATGCAGTAGTGAGCCCATTGCTGCGCAACCCCTCCAGCAGTGTGGCGCAATTGCCGGGTTACATTTGTTTAACATTCTGGGGTTAAGTACCACCGGTAGCACACCTTTACCGCCCCTTCCTTGTTTGTGATGCACTTCGAGCTCTTATACATTCAGGACCAGATCCGTCCCCAAGGCTCCAGGTCTAGCCCAAGTCCCTCTCCCATTTGAGCATGTAGTTTTCTTTTTTGCTGGGGCCGGCTTTGTCGAGTAACCTGTAGAAGGTAGAGCTTTTCTCTTATGGGGCTGCTGATGTTAGGGTGTGCTGGTTAGTTCCCTGCCTCCCTGAGTTTTTGTGTTGCTCTGTGACATCCAGTGCCTGAGTTGCGCATAGCGGAATCTCTCAGCCTCTGTGACCTTAAATTTCGTTTTGCACTCTTCAAATGATAGAGGGGCATCGCTGATGAAAAAGTGTATCATTTGTCTTAATTCCCCCTTCCTCCAATTGTGAAAGCTTCCTGCGGATGTCCCGGGCATAAACTCTGGGTTGTTCCAAATTTGGGAGAGAGGCCCCAGGGTGCCCTTGCAGCCCCATTTACGGGCTGTCCTTCTCCAGCATTCCACTGTGTTTTTTGTGGCTGTTAGAGGGTCTACGTTTGGGGCGTCCTTGGGTTTGACGATGTGCGGGAGGGCTGATGGGGGTGTCGGGCTCCAGGCCTCCTCTAATTGTTTCCAGCGAGGCTGGTTGGTGACCGATTGGCAAGTAAAAGCTTGTGATAGTTGCGCTGCGAGGCAGTATCTGGAGACGTCCTGCATTCCCAGTCCAGCCGAGCCCGCGCCTCGGGAGCAGGATTCATTTAGCTACTCGTGGCTTTTTCTTGCCCCATACATATTTCAGTTGCCCCTTTTGCAAGTGTTGGAGATCTTTCTCAGGGATCAGGACTGCCAGGGCTAAGCAGTGATAGATAAGTCTTCGGACCATGTTAATTTTTAGGGCTGTGATTCTCCCTAGCCAAGGTACCTCTTGATTGTGCCAGCGCTCTAAGTCATTGCGCATGTCTTTGAGTAATGACAGGAAGTTGGCCCTATAAACTCCCTCTATTTTATTTGGAAGGTGAACCCCCCGGTAGCTAACGTGGGGTTTGGCCCAGGGTACAGGATGCCTGTTCGTTACTGCTGCCCTGCGTTTTTGTGACATGTTAACGCCTAAGGCATTGGATTTGGTGTAATTAACCCTAAACTCTGATGCTTTCTTGAATTCCTCTAGCTCCTGCCATAGGGTCCTCATGAATTCATCTATCTGAGTTAAGGTGAGTAGGACATCGTCTGCGTACATGGCGGCTTTGTAGTGGCTGTCGCCCACTTTCAGGCCCTGTATGTGTGCATTTTCTCATACCTTAGATGCAAACGGCTTCATAGAGAGGGTGAATACCAGTGGCGAGAGGGGGCAACCCTGGCAATACCTCTGGAGATCATGATTTTGGGTGACCTGATGCTGTTTATTATCAGGGAGGTGGTGGGGTTTTGGTAGTTGGCTAGTGTCCATGTCCTAAATCTCGGGGCAAAACCAAAGTGGAGTAGTGTTTCGCTTATATACCCACAATTTAGTAGGTCAAACGTCTTGTGTGTGTCAAGTGAGATGATTGCTAGTTCTGTCCCTGTTCTGTTAGAACTTTCTATTAGATCTAGGGTGTGTCTGATGTTGTCCTGTGTGTTGCGCCCCGGGATGAACCCTGTTTGGTCTGAGTGAATGAGTTTGGGGAGAAATCTTGCCAATCTAATTGCCAGGATTTTCGAGAAGATCTTTGCGTCGTTGTTCATTAATGTTATAGGTCGGTATGAGGCGCACTGCTCCAGGTCTTTATCCGGCTTCAAGATGAGCACTTCCTGTTGTTATAAAAGAGTTAAAACAGAACTGCGAGTTGGGGGGCTAGGATGTGTGCGAATGTTTTGTAGAACTGAGCTGTGAGTCCATCGAGACATGGGGCTGCGTTCCTCTGGCTCTGAATTGCAACCACTATTTCCTCTACTGTAATCAGAAGTACAAAGGAGTCTAATTGGGGTGGGGGATTCCGTTTCTGGACAGCTCCCAGATAGCAGGTTTGTGCTGATTTCTCAGTTGTATGTAAACCGCCACTGGGGCATGATCAGACAATTCTCTGGGATGGATTCAACCTCTCCTATGCAGGGGAATTGCACAATGGACATCAGGTCTATTCTAGAGGGACTCCTGTGAACGTGTGAGTAGAATGTGTAGTCCCATACACCTTCATTAGCAAGCCTCCAGATGTCCACCACACCTATTCCCTTCAGGAATTCAACCATCCCTATTGCCCGAGTGGGGGGCAGCGTTTTGTCGGTGTGCGGGCCTGGGACTAGATTGAAATCTCATCCTATTATGAGGTGTGCTTCTGTAAATGCACTTATGATTGGGAGAACCCTGCTGAGAAACCGGTTTTGTGCGATGTTCGGGCAGTATATGGAAGCCACGGTTATGGGTTGCTTCATCAGGAGCCCCTTTACCATTATTTATCACCCCCTTGGGTCTCGTTTTACTGACGTATCGGCCCAAATGAACCCGTTTCTCGTCCGCCTCCAGGAGGTGGGTCTCCTGCAGGCAGACTATGTCTGCAGACAGCCTACGCCAGCCTGTGCTCCAGCGATTTTCTTTTCCCTAGGGAGTTATGTCCCTGCACATTCCATGTGATCATATGCAGTTCCTTGCTAGGGTCATGCGTCATGTTTACTCGCAATTTTACTGATTTGCTGCCCCTCCCGTGCCTCTGCCTGCCCCTGGGTGTATCCCGGGCTACCCCTGCTGACGAGTCTCTTGCGTTCCATAGTGTATGAATTCAGGCCTCTGGCTTTTGCTCATGTCCGTCCCTTCAAAATAGTCCCTCCCCAACGTTGCCCCTCCCCCCAAAACAACAGGTTGTTGAGCCCAGCCCGCAACCTGTGGGGCAACCGAATAAAGCCTGCCCACCAACATTACTAGAAACCAGTTGGGTCTCTTGCGAACGTAGATAACGCATTGTACTTGCAGTTTAGGTTAGTCTGTGTTTCTATGGGCGACAATCTTCTGTGTCATTCGTAGTTATCTCCATTCCTATTCTCTCCCTTGGTGTTTGCGTGTGACTGCAGATGCTCAGGTTAGGGGTGTTGCTGTTACTGCGTGAAGAGCAGCCGCCAAGTCGCAGCGAGGGGTTTTAGGGTTAATTGAAAACAGCCATCCGACTTTGGGTGTGGTTGTGGTTATCGCTTGGTGGAGTACCTGCCCTCACTCTTTATCGCCTTTTCTACTTCTTTGGGTTGGGCCTTTGATCTTGAGTCTGCCACCCACCTGGGACCAAGGGTTTGCAGCCTCCCTTCTTTTGGGACCTTCGAGTGCTTTGCTCTCTGCCATCTCTTCATTGTCCCCATTGGGGTTCAGAAGTCCTTCTGCCTCTCATGTTGCGGATTTGCCATGTTCTACCTTCCAGGGTGAAGTTCAGTGCGGTCAGGAACCCCCATCGGTACGGCACTTTCTTATCGCACAGCCATTCTGTTAGTGGTTTTAGTGTCTTCCCTTTCAGGAGATTGGATGTTGCCAGGTCCTGATATAGCGTTACTGAAGTGTCCCTGAATTGGATACATGCAGACAATCTTGCTTCCTGCATGATCTCCTCCTTAACCCTATAGAAAGGCACACTTGCCAGCACATCCGGAGGTGTGGAGAGCCCTTGACGTGGCCTGGTTCTGTGAACTTCGTCCAGCTCAAGCGGGGTGCTGTCGGGAAGGGTTAAGATGAAACAGAACAGGTCCCTTGTGAATTCCCCCAGTTCCGCGTCTTGATTGAGTTTCGGATGCCTCGCAGACGAATGTTATTGCGACGGGAGCGATTCTCGGAGTCTTCCGGCTTGAGTTCTAGCGATTCGCACCTCGCTTCCAGCGCTGTGATTCTATCTGCTCCTTCCCCAATTTCAAAGGTGTGGTCGCGTAGCGTGGTTTCTACCTACACGGTTCTGCTTTCCATTTCATCGATGTGCCTGCCCAGAGCTATGATCTTCCTTATAACTTCTTCCGTGCCCTTCTGATACTTTTCAGCCATAGCTGTGAGTAAGTCCTGGAGATCAGCCTTTGTTACTGCTTGCATGGGTGGCGAATCGCTAGGTCCTGGGACGCTTCTCTGGGTCAGTGCATCTGCTTGCTCCCCCCTTTTGCCTTGTCCACATTGGGAGTTGCCAACAGGGTGGAGATATCCATTTGCTTTATTGCTTTAGTACTTTTTGAGACACCCTCTCGCCCCGGGTGTCACGGACAGAGTCATCTGGGTGTAGTCTGAGCCTCGACAGTGAGGTGTATGGAGGGGTGCCGCCGCGGCTCGTGTCAGGGCAACACCTTGAGCCGGTGCTTTGCTGCTGCTCTTTGTTTGAGTTTATTTTGTGGCTTCCTTCTAGTGCATTTTGCTCACCCGCCTTGACGGTCCTTGCCTGTTCCGCATCTTCTGGGCTCAACCCTGGGGTGTGCATCTTCCAGATGGGGCTGTGATACTAGTCCCCCTGATGAATACAGGAGCTGTGCTGCACTTTGGTCCCCGCTGAGTGAGCCGCTCTCTGCAAGTATTACACCTGCAATGTCTTATGTTCGCTTCCTTTCCCGACCTTGCTTTCCATGTATCATCTGTGCACTCGCATCCCACTTCTGTGACTCTTCCCGCGTGGTTATGGGGGATTCCAGTCTAAGGGTGAGGAGTTGCTCCACAGCTTTGGCTGATGAGGCCCCAGGTGAAATGAGGGGCCCCCAGGTGGATGGACCGCCGCTCCTTGTTCCCTGCTGCACAGCTCCACTGCACCCCTCAGAGGGAAACACCAGGCCAGGGGGAAGATCACTTACGCCAATGCAGAATTCCTATGTTGTCAGGGGAGGCCTCCGTGGGTGCCTCCAGTTGCGGGGGCTCGGCACCTCTTGTGCTGCTGCAATGCCGACCGCAGGAGGAGCTCTGATCCGGCAATTTTAGTGGGGATTTCGAGCAGTGCCCACAAGCGCTGCTTCGGCCATCACCTCTTCAGATGCCTCCATCAGTCCGGCCCATCCGTGCCGCCACCGCTGAGGATAGGCGATGTGCTGCTGGGTGTAGGTGTGCCGCAGTCCGCGGGACACTCTGTTGTTTGTGTTGATCAGATACCTCAGTGGTCCAGGAATCCCCCACTCGCTGCATGCTGGTCGGGCGCTGCTGTACCGTTTCCCACATGTGCTCCGCTGCATGGGGGCCAGATCATCTCCTTGCAGCTTCTCCACTTTTGCCGGTCCGTCCCCTTTAGAGTCGCGGAGGAGAGTGCAGCCGCCCGTTATCAGCGGGCATTTCGGCCCGTGTTAGGCAATCCGTTGCTGATCACTCCTTTGCCGGGACTCTGGAGCCTCAGATCCCAGTCGCCATTTTGTGCACTGTGTCAGGTGTGCGGCCAACACAGTCAGCCGCCTTGTTCCCCTTTGTGGGGCTGCAGTAACTCACCCCACCTCACACGCTTGCTCTATGAGCTGCAAGCTTTCATATCGCTTAATTAAGCTGTTAGGGAGAATTCTCTGTTTAGGCTGAATTTCCTAACCTAGTGAGCCCCCCAGCAGCTTTGCTGGATTTTTGGGGTTTATTTTTTTCTCCTGCCAAGAGTGAGACTCTTTTACCCTCACTCTTGGGCATGATTTGAGTGTGTTTCTTTGAATCTAGATGTGTTTAATGGGCTATGGGGTCTTTTACCCCATAGGGCTTCATGTGTTTTTGTGATGTGTGTTACACAGCACCCTCAGTGCAGTAACACAGGGGTGTCATAGTGACCCCCAGTATAGACTCCATACCCTGGGACTGACTACTGTCTCCCAGGCCATGTAAAGTCACCATTGACTTTACTAGTCTTAAATTCTGAACAGAACCAGTACAAACCATCATATTGTGGACGTACTGGCTGGGGCAATTCAATTGCCCCGGGGTCTGTTACTCGAAGTGGCACGTCTCCGTTCCCCCTGATCGAGTTTTGGCTGGTGCCAGTGGATACTACTTTTTATATTCAACCGCGAATATTTTCCTATGGGATTTCCCATTGTTTTAGGCTACTATCTTTATTTAATTATTTACGGTAGCCTCGAACATACCGCTAGGTTTATTTAATTAATATTAATTCTCCGGTTGGTATTTTTTGCCAAAACTTGATTCTAAAATGGCGTTTGTGTTCTCTTCTGTGACTCCAACCCAAGTCGAGCCTTTGTTCCACTTTTTGGCAGGCTTCTCCACAGAAGCCCTCCAAAGTGGTGCCACTCTGTCTGGGGTACTTAGGAGGGGTGGAGGGGGATTTAGGCACCCTGGACTGAGTTGCCTAGGCAACTCAAGTCGCACTCCGTCCTGATTGGCCCAAGTGGTGAGCCGGCCGGCTCACCACGTAGCATGTTTGAGTGACAGCTAGGCTGAGTGAATGGGGGTTTTCTGCATAAAAGCAGGGCTTTGGGGACTGGAACTTCAGAAGTCGCCACAGGACCTAAGAATCCGATGAGGGAGAAGCTGAGCCGACCTGCCACGACGACACCACCGGTGGAGCCCTGCTGGACCGTCTCACCACTTTTCCCAACGACAGAGGAGATCTCCCGCCTGAGTCTTCTTCCTTTGACTGGTGGGGATAACCAGTTTCACCGTCTTTTCGCCTTCCCGACGTACCTCGTGGCTGCCTTGCCTGTGCCAAGCACCCCGGCAACCGGGATACCACATTTTACCACGACTGCGAAACAAAGGTACTACGTTTAACCGGAAAACTCTGCGGCTGGTTTCTTCCCTGGCAGAGCAACGACCTTCATCTTTCCTCCAAGTCGAGATCTTCTCTTCCCCTGGACGACGATGTGACTTGCACCCACTGCCAGGAACAACTGCCACCGCTGGAGGATCCTTCCCACTTAAGGTACCGTGTCCCGCCTGTCTTCCCTTGCCACCAACTGTACAGGGTAGATTTAGCCCCCGGCTTTCGAACCTGGGTTGGCCTGGGACACCCTGGCTAAACTTTCCTGAGCCTCTCTAAACTCTTTTTTGAACTCTCTGCAAGACTTACTAAGCCTAGTGTAACTGTGTGATCTTGAGCGCCTTTGTGCTCTGCTCTCTCTAAGAGTGGGCCCAGCCTTTGGACTTTGGCTCACCAGTGACGTTTTGCTCTTCTGCCTTGCTAACAGTGTTCCTGAATCTTAGAGTGGTGTACCTTTCCATATTCTGTCTTTTTCCCTCCCTTTTTCACAAACTTATTGGAGTGCCATCTAGTTAAGCACTCACCTCTGTATGAAAATAAGTGGTGTTTTACTGAGACTTATCTGATAAGGAAAAAGGGGTGTATATATTACAATAGTAACTGTGTTTAGAATATTTTACAACAAGAGTGCTGGAGTGTTTCAAACAGTGTGTTTTTAAATAAATAATTATATACTTTGATACCAAAGCTCTGGTCAGTGTTTGCTTGTATTGGTGTGTCTGAGTGCCTATTGTGTATACTTTGCATACTGCCTAACTCTTCTTGAGAGAAGTCTGACTGCTCAGCCACAGCTACCAGGTAAATCTGGGTGGTACAGACTGCTACCAAGTGGGTTTACTGCTAACACCTGTAGTCCTAAATCTTTTGCAGTGTTCCCTAAGGGAACTGCACAGGTTTCTGCCTAACATACACAGAGAATCTGGTGTTATTTCTGCTGCTTTCATGTCGGTCTCAGGGCTTAGGCCGGGAGTTTCCAGGTCGCCATGTTGCTGGCCTCTGCGCCAAGCCGCGCATCCCCTAGCTACTTATTTGGAATTTATATTGGAATCCTAAATGTATCAGTAGCTACCTTATGATTGATTCAATGATGAAGGTCATTGACTCCTTTTCCTTGCAATTTAATAATGTATTTATAATCATCTGTGGCTATTTAAACGTGGGCTGCATTGATAAAACTGGTAAAATAACAGATGATTTGAATTACCCTATAGGCTATGAAGAAGAAAGATTGAAGCAGTGGTAGGATGCAATGTTCATGAGAGAACTGTATATTTTGAATGGGCAAACTCCTGGCAACATTCCAAGTAGACTAACTTGGTCAAACGGACAATCATCTAGGACTATTTTTTTGTTTCACCAAATATGCAGAATAAGGTAAACTCTAAGAATAATACCAAAAAGGAATAGCGATCATGAATTGGTAAACATGGCATGGTCTTGGTTGTAAAAGAAAAACAGCAGAGTGTGGCTAACAAAAGTGAACATTTTACAAGCCGCAAACCGTCTTCGTATGGAGGTGGCAGACATAAACAGGCTGATGGTTGGACTTAAACATATGATAAGCGGATTACGCTAGAAAAATAAACAAGTACAAAGGGATCTCCGTAAACTTAAGCAACCCTATAACAAAGTAAGCAGTGAATTCATCAGCAAAAGAAAGCAAATATATAAAAATTGGCTTTTGGGGCGCGTGGCTCGGAGCTGCCGGGAGCGGTATGTCTTCCTAGGAGCTCTTGCCTGGACCAATGTGTTGCACAACAAAAGTGCCGTTTCCAGACCCCGTTGGAGCCTGCAATTGAAGCTTTTTGATGGGGTAAACATTGCTGAGGCGATCGCTCGAGTGGGTCCCAGCTCTGAGGTTGATCCAACATGATGTGGACCGTTCCCACTTCGGGACCCACTCGGCAAAAAGCTGGCCGCCGCAAACACAAGAACACCCATGAGGGGGAGGGGCGGGCATGTTAATGCCGCCAAACGACTAACCTGCTCGCCTGCACTGCCGCAGGCCACCCCAGCACCCCGACAACTGAGCCGGAATCTGGAACCACAACGCCCCGCTCCAGCACTCCTGCCGGCTGATCGCCGTGGCTACTGCGGGAGGAGTCCCAACACACAGCGACACCCCGCCGGACAAGACCCGCTACCCTGGAGACTCCTGCTCCCTTCCACCCGCCCTGCTCGCGCATGCTCCCCCTCCAACGGTGTTGACTCCCGCGCGGGCACCGAAGCGGAGGTGGAGACAACTCGCAGGGGCCTGCCTGGATGCCACCAGGGCCGACCCACCAGATTCTGTAGCCGCACAACGCCCGGAGGACTGGCGCTACGTTGAAGCGGAGCCCTACGCTCCACCCATAAGCCCCGGCCGCTCCAGCGGGGGCCCCGGAAAATAAACCCAGGGGCGGAGTGCCGGCATAAGGACATAGCACCCTGCCGGCCGGGCCCGCTACAGACAGCATTTAGCCACCCACCAACCCAGAGGAGCAAATCCCCGCCGGTGGGCCACCAAGGTCTCCGGCCCCTCCAGCAACACTAGACCCGCCGGCCTGGGGTAGACTTTGCCCCAGGTTCTCCGCTGGGCAGGACCCACTGCACTGGAGCCTCCCACCCACAGCACCCACAGATTCCCTGGCCTGCGCAGTGACCGGAGGCACACTCACCTGTGGCTTTTCACAGCTCCGGCGGCCAGGGGGCTGCGCCTGAATCCCGGGCGAGTCCCGAAGCGAAAGCGGAGGCGGAGACATCCCGTCGGGGTCTACCCGGATCTTCCACAAGCTACTGCAGCCCACACCCAATGCCCCGGAGGGCCGGCGCTGCACTAAGTCGGAGCCCCGCGCTCCATCCACAGGGCCCGCCCGCATCAGCCATCCAGGTCTCCGGTACTTTCAGCATCAACAGACCGGCCGGCCTACACGAGTTGCTCCCCTTGGGGCAGAACAACAGCCCAGCCCTCAAAGACACAGCATTCTGGTTTGAAGCAGGTGAGGAGTTGGGATCGCGGGATGGGGGCCCATCTGAGTCAAGCCTGGCTCTCGGCACCCACGCCACTTCAGCTTTTGGCTCCACCCTCAAGGGGCCCCAATGAAGCCACTCACCCAGTCCCATCGGCGTCGTCCTCAACCCTCACTCGTTTGCAAGAGGTCTCACCACTTCTACTCTGCACCCATCAAAGTGCCACCAGACCCCACTGCAATTAGCACTGCAACCAATATACGGCCCACCAAGGGGTTGCACACTCACAACCCCCCACCTCCCCATCTGAAAACAAGAGGCAGTATCTGGACCCTGGCTGGGGGGGGGAAACAAACCCGACCCCCAAGTCCCTCATTTGCGGATGGGAGCCAAGAACACTTCACAGAGAGCGAAGCTGGGATCTCCCAACAAAGGCAAAATGTCAAAAAGCGGGAAGGCATCCAAGCAAACGGACATCGCCGCCCTAATGTCCAACCCAGCTATCGAAAAATCCAAAAAGGGGGACCCGCCAGAGGATCCCACCAACAGCACCACATCCACCACAGCCGCATCAGCTCACAACCCATCACAAATGGTCACAAAGGCGGATCTCCAAGACTTACTATCGGCACTAACCAAAGAAATCCAAAAAAGCACGGAAGAGGTCAGGAAAAAAATGAACACTCTTGACAAAAGAGTGGTGGAGGTGGAACGCTGTACAGCCGACCTCGAATCTGAGATCTGTGACCAAAGATTTGAAGAGGAGCAGGACATGGACAGAATTGCTGCCCTAGAGGCGATATGCGAACTCCTAGAAACAAAGCAGGAGGACGCAGAGAATCGGTCCTGAAGGAACAATATCCGCCTACGAGGGATTCCATCCTCCATCCCAGATGCAGACCTCAAAGGTTACTTCTCGGAGCTGCTTAGGTTCATAATCACCCTCCCGGGTGAGTCACCCCTGGAATTGGATCGGGTGCATAGAACAACTCCAAGACAGGCATCTAACACTCCCCCCAGACGTTCTGGTGAGAATCCACTTTTTCCAAATTAAGGAGGAAAACATGCGCGAGGCGAGGCAAATGCGCCAAATCACCTTCCAGGGATCCACAATCTCACTCTACCAAGATCTAGCAAACTCCACTCTCCAAAAACGAAAAGCGATGCGCTCATTCACAGAGTGGCTACGCGAAAAGTAGGTCCCATACCACTGGGGATTCCCAACCTCGGTCAGGTTCACATTGGAAGGGGCCCAGAAACAAATCCACTCAATGAAGGAGGCAGACAAATTCATGGGTGTCAGAAGAACAGAGGGCGAATTGGAACCCGAAGAATCAAACCGCGCTCCCCCCAGAAAGACCAGGGAGGGAACATGGGCGAAAGCAGGGGGGAGGTGCAGACCCCGTGCCCCACCAAAGAAGGACTCCAACCCGGGATGACCACTCATCAACCCCACCAGAGATTCAAGGATCCCTGGGCCATGACAACTATACTTCCCGAACCAATGAACTAAAGGCGGAGAGAACCCCACCAGTTCGGAATGAGTCAAGACCCTCCCAACATGGAGGTTCCTTATCGGATAAGGCCTAGACTACCCTAACAGTGCGGGAGCAACCTGCAAGCTCCAAGTTACTTCAGTTTGGCGGCCCAGTTGGCCAATTTTCAGCGCATTGGTGCCACCAGTTTTCCCAGTGGCATTAGGATGACGTTTCTCCTACGAGTTCAAACTGGGGAAGGGGGGAAAGGGTCAAGGGAGGACTATCCCAAAGCCCTGAGTGCTGGTACGCCCATGTGCCGGCCTCCCAATCACCACTACAACATGTCACAACAACAACAACCTTTAAACCTCACCAGCGCAGCGATCTCACACCGCTTCCAACAGCACAGCTCCCAGCGGAGGACATAGGATGGAACACAGCTAACACAGTAGAGAGAGGTTATGGCTGATACAAGCGAGGTAATAATTCTCTCATGGAACGTCCAAGGCCTGAACTCGCCAAGGAAGCAAAGATCAGTCGAGCATAGACTGGCGCAATTATCCGGAGACATCGTTCTCCTCCAGGAAACTCACTTGCTGCAAGAAGACGGATGCCGAGTGAGATTCAGCAGGTACAAAATAGCTTATTTTGCCACATCGGGAAAGAAAAAAAGAGGGGTTGCAATACTATTAAGCGATAAGGTCCTGCTATCCAAAATTACAATAAGAAGAGATCCGGAGGGTCGCTTCTTCCTGCTTAAGGGCCAATTCGAGGAACTCCCCGTCACTATTGTGTCAATCTACGGCCCCAACACAGCCCAAGCCAACTTTATCTCGGGCCTAATCCCGACCATCCTGGCCTTCCTAGAAGGGCACTTGTTTCAAGGGCGGGGATTTCAACTCCATGCTAAACCTCCAAGTGGACAACACTCTGCCCCCCACAAAAGCAGACTTCATGCAAGCTCTATCCTTGGCTAAGCTACTCAGAGAGACAGAATCGGTCGATACCTGGAGACTATTCAATGGAACCTGGAGACTATTCAATAGAACCTCGAGAGACTATACCTATCACTCCTGCGTACATAAAGGCTTCTCAAGGATAGACCTCATTCTAATCTCCGGGGTACTGTTCCCTTGCTTAAACAAAGCCGAAATGTACACATGCATGAATGGGATCACGCTCCAGTGTCCGCAAACCTAGTAATATCGGGCCAAAAGCACCCTGTCCAGAGACATTGGAAACTAAATGACTCCTTACTACTAGACGAATGTATCAGATCAGAAGTGGAGGAAACGATATCCAACTACTTCAAGGAGAACACAACGGAGCATTCCCCCATCAACATCATTTGGGATGCCATGAAAGCAGTCGTCAGAGGGTCCTTCATTAGTGCTGGATCGGAACAGAGAAGAGTCTCGAATATCGCAGCAGCCAAACTGGAGAAGAAGGTAAACAAACTACAGGCTGAACTGAAGTTACACAGCTCCAGGAAAACAGAGTCCTGAGGAAGTCCAAAATTGCCCTTGAAATTCCTGTGCGCTGATCGAACTGCCAAATCCTTGGCCTTCACAAGACAATTCTACTACGGCAAGGGGACTAAGGCAAACAAAATGCTAGCGCAAAAGTTAAAAAAGATCTGCAGCCGAAACAATATCCTCAAACTATTGGGAGAAGATGGGAAAATATGTTACTCTGAGATGGATAAAATTAATGAACTGGTGAGGCACCACAAGGCCATAATGTCGGGGAAACCCACAGTATTAGATAACCTGCCAGAATATTTGCGATCTATACCCCCCCAAAGCAAATCCCAGCTGGAGGCCCTAGAATCGCCGATGACTACCGAAGAAATCTCCGAAGCCATTAAATCTCTCAATTCTACCGCTCCGGGCCCAGACGGCCTATCCGCCAACTTCTATAAAAAATATTCCAGAATCTTAGCACCCTAGATGGCGGCCTTATTCAACTCCTTCCTGTCCTCAGAATCGGTCACCGGCTCAATGGCAGAGTCGCTCACAGTCCTGCTGCACAAGCCCGGAAAAGACCCCGAATTGGCCACCTCTTATCGCCCCATAGCACTCCTGAATAATGATGTCAAGATTTTTGCCAAGGTTCTGTCTGGCAGGTTGGGGGCGATTCTGCCAAACCTGATTGACCGCGATAAAACGGGATTCATTCTGGGGAGAGGGGCCCATGACAACTTCAGAAGAATGATAAATATCATTGAGAGCGCCCACAAAAAGGATGTCGGAATGGCGGTCATATCCTTAGACGCTCATAAAGCCTTCGATTTGGTGGATTGGGGGTACATTCGGGGTGTTCTCAAGCACTTTGGCTTCGGCCCAAATTTCATAACTTGGGTAATGGCCAACTATCAAACTCCCTCCACACAGCTGCAGGTGAACAGCACCAGGTCCGGAGCAATACATATTTCCAGGGGCACCAGGCAGGATGCTCACTTTCGCCCTTGATTTTCGCCCTTTCCATGGAACCCTTTAAAGCAAGAAACACTAGGATAAAAGGGATATCCGCGGGGGGCCACAAATATGGAGGCCCAATGGGATGAGATCAAAGATTTCAGGGTCCTTTCAGGGTTTAGAGTACATTTTGACAAATCCTCAGCCCTAGCAATCAATCTCTCTAAGCAGGAAAGAACCACCCTCAGCCCCCTAATGCCTATTCCCTGGGTGATAGGTCCAATCGAATACCTCGGGGTAAACATCACCAATGATCCATTCCGCTTGTACTCAAGCAACTTCCCACAATTAATTAAAGATCTCCAAAACGACCTAAAGAGGTGGAAGTCCCACGAAATCTCCTGGTTCGGGCGGATCACCGCCATAAAAATGAATCTAATCCCCAGATGGCTGTACCACTGTTCAGCACTGCCGATCCATATCCCGGGTCCCGCTCTATCAGCGCTGCAAAAGAAAATGCAGGAATTTGTCTGGGCGGGAAAAACCCCGAATCGGTAAACGAATAATAAGGGGGGAAAGCACAAGGCGGTCTGGGAGTCCCCGACTTGGCCAGATACACTCTAGCGGCGTAGCTATTGCACACATTTTCCTGGGCTCAAGAGACAGATACCCTGAAATCGCTACAGCCTCCGGTCACAATGTCAGAACTCCCACATCTACCAAACATAAAGCCACAAGCAAACAGCGCCCTCCTTTCAGCTACGGACACAATAGTACGCTGCTGGAAAGCAGCAGCCCGGAAATGGGGCATCCGTGGAGCCTTCGGCCCCCTAACCCTCATATGGAACAACCCTGACTTCTCACCAGGTATGACCCTGCTCAGCTTCCAGTCCTGGAGGGAGGGCGGATTACTGAAAACTGGCGACTTTCTAAAAGAGGGAATACCCATTTCATTCGAGAGATGCAAGGCAAAATTCGGGGTGGATTAGAGGGAGAGATTCCACCATGCCCAAATAAGGCATTGGCTGTCACACAGAGTGGTCCGGGAAAAAGTCTTCAGGGAGTTATCAGCGCAGGAACTCTCACTAACAACCCCAACGAAAAGAGGTAGAACCTCCACTCTCTATCGTCTCCTAGACAGAGCAGATCCCGACAAAAAAGAAAGATACATGCTGGAATGGGAGAAGGACCCGAGTCGAGAAATAGAGGTCGAGGAATGGGAAAAAATATGGTCTAGTCTGCATAAAAGTTCTCAATGCATAACAAACAGGGAAGGCGGCTACAAACTCTGCTACAGGTACTACGTCACCCCAGCCCAACTCAACAAAGCCAATCCTACCATCCCCGGAACCTGCTGGCGCGGCTGCCCTGCGCCCGGCTCACTATTTCATATGGTCTGGACCTGCCCGAAGGCAGAGACATACTGGAGAGAGATAATAAAACACATCAAGGAAATCTCCGGTCTCTCCATCCCCTGGGTCCCGGGGGTCATCCTTCTGGGCGAAACTGGAGGAGGCGCATTCCCATTCGCAAGGCAGATCCCCAGTCTATGCACGCACCTACTCCTGGCGGCGAAAATCGCTATGGCCCGGCTGTGGAAAAACAAAGACGGACCCTCAGTCGCACTATGGTGGTCCAAATGTTGGGACATAGCAGTGGCCGAAAAAGTCACTGCAATCCGATCAGGATCCCTAAACAGAGCCCTGAACATCTGGGACCCATTTATGGACTACGCAGCCAAGTTCCGTACTCTCACCAGAAGGCCTCCACTAACCAGATGGCTCCAAGGCAGCCCGCTCTATTAAACTGCAGACGCAAACCAGTTCCACCCAGAGTGCGGTGATCTGCTCGAACACCGCGATTGGTCAAAGCCAAGGACAACAGCGAGCTGAACACTAAGACCTACTTCCCCCTGCCAGTCAGCTCGAATGGCAGTATCACGCCAATGCGAACACTGATTGCCATATTGTTGTTGTGGATGTTGTGATTATCTGTAAAACCCAATAAAATGTTGTTATGGAAAAAAATAATTTGGCTTTTGGCGCATAAGGCTGCTATGATACAGGCCGATGCAGAAGCTATGCTACAAGGAATGGGAAAAAAATATTCTAAGTCCCTTTGGCAGTTAATTAACAACCATACTAATTTCCAAGCTGCAGCTTTGACCAATGTGGGGACAGAAGACTCATGGGTAACTGTGAGAAACCCGAGGGTGTTCTCACTGGTAGACCCCGGGGATCCTTTGTTCAGGTGGCCAGGTGAGGGCCATCGCGTTTGGATCCTGACCCTGGGGGTGGACAAGTTAGGGAGGATCACATGGGCAAGGGGCCCTTGGGGACCGCGGAAGGAACACCCTTGGGCGAAACGCAGTATCCCCTTTTCTGCGATAAGCCCTTACCCGACAACCCATCTATATTTATGGGATATCGCCACCACAGTCCCATCCTACCCCCGTACTTCCCCACCCCCTTTTTTTTTGTTCTGTTTATTGCTTTTTCAACAATTTACTTATACATAGTGTCAGTATCATGGGACAAGAATAACATAATTCAAAACAAAGAGAGCATACATTAGAGGTATGCCAAATAATACACGAGGAACAATGAACCCTCCTCTTCTTTTCATGGAGGCATACACATTGCTTTTGTGTTTTTACCCTCCCTCTGGAGATATCGAATCTTATCCCACTACAAACAAATAAAAACATTAGACCAAAACGAAACCCCTACCCATATGCCAACTGCGCCCGCCCCACCCCGCACCCTCAGTCTACCGGTGTACGGTCAATATTGTAGGAGTCTGAAAGTTCGGACAAGGGCTATATGTGAAAGTCGTTATGAGTTGGGGGCTCACATCTCCAAGTGCGAGCATAATGAAGCCACTCTACATACTTGACAGCGTGTAGGTTAGGGGCTTTGGGCTCCCAACAGAGCCCCTGGGTGGGCGGGGAGGGAGGGGATATCAAATAACCATAGTCTGAGACCTATCCCTGTACAAGTGTATTCAGTAACTACATTAGCCTGTTGGCCCATGGGTTACCATTGGGATTTAGGCGTATATTGCGGCCCATTCCAGTGTGCAAATCTTGGCCATTAGGCTTGCCCATTGTGACATGGAAGGGGGGAAGGTAGTCTCCAATGTATGACTATTCATATGCGCGGCAGCAAAAAGCATAATGCCAACGACCCTGCATATGAGAGCATCCGAGTGCCATTCTCTGTGTCCGGGCCCAAGCAAAATTGAATCTGGAGATAGGGATCATTCGGAATCTGGGAAGTCTGTTGTAACACGTTTGTGGATTCTGCACCAGTACCCCATCAGTTTGGGAAAGGACCAAAGTATGTGCCCCATGGTGCTGATATCCGCATAGCCATGCCAGCAATTGGGGGAAGAGATCAGACCCATCCTATGCAGTTTGGCAGTGGTGTAGTATATGCGTTGGATTATTTTGAATTGAATCTCCCTGTTTCTGATATTCACAGATGTCCCTGTGATGGCCGGGAAGAAGTCCTAGATATCCCCTGTGTCCAAGGTGAGGCCTAGATAAGTGGACTAGGCCATCGCTAAAGCGCTGTTCCTATCTACATTGTTTGCGATGCTCATATTATTATATATATTATTAAAAGAGGCGGGGGTACTCGCTTTGCTGCCGCTCCAGCTCTACTTCACACAGGGCTGGGGTAGCTTGGCGGGAGGTATCATTGGTCAACTGTAGAATTAAAGCATGGACCGTCCCATACTGCAGCCAATGCGTGGTATTAAGGTTTAGCAGCTGGTGTCCGGTATGAAAGGGTAGGATTTGCGGGCCTTCACATAGGTCCATGATCTTTACTTGTGACCATATTATGGTTTTTTTGTTTTTTTTCCAAATCTTTTTATTGAGTTTTTTTTTTTAACAAACATAACAACCCCCAACTCTCCCCGCCAACTCCCCCCCTCCCATCCTCGGTGCTGCCATAATCCCTCCAGCAGTCCCTGACCCCTTGTCAAGTTCCATTGAGGTCATGCCAAGTCCAGAAGCCTGAGGCATTGCGGCCAGCAACCAATTCTAAAATCATCTCTCAGAAAGGAAAGAACCTCACCCCACTCCCTCGCAAAAGTCTGTACTGCATTGTTCATCGCATATGTGGCCCATTCCAGTGCGACCAGTTCCCAGACTTTTTACACAGCCAGTCCTGAAATGATGGTGTGTTTGGACTCTTCCATCTCTGGGCGATAAGTGTCATCCCAGCTAGGGTGAGCATTATCCGCGCTCTCTCCCTCCCCTTAGGATCAACTGTCTTTTCTTTTGGCCACAAACCCAATAAGGACCATTCTGGGGAGTACATTCCCGCGCCCCAAACGCCTGTTCCATTGCTTGGTTGACGACTGACCAGAAAGGGGCTATTTTGGGGCATCCTCACCAAACATTTTCCGCAGTGCCCTCCTGCACACAGCCCCTCCAGCATAGTCCTGTTGACTCAGGGTATATCCTGCGTAAGCGTTCTGGAGTATAATGCCACCCAAATAGAATTTTATACCACATTTCCCGAGTTTGTGAGGCTCTCGCCAGTTTGGGAATTTTTCTCCACAGACTCTCCCATTCCCTCTTTTCTATCTCCCTGCCCAAAATATTTTTCCACCTTTCCATATATGCCAACTGTGGTCTTAAGGTGGTTTTGTCAAGAATTCTGTACAGTTGGGAGACTAGGCTCTTCGAGCCGTCATTAGTCATGAGGAATTTTTCGAAGGGGGTCTGAGATCTAGTTGCCGCTTCCCTATTGCTGGGATGTGGAAGGCAGTGGCGAAGCTGGGAGTATGTTAATCTCTCTCCCACTCCTACTGCAAAATCCCCTTTGCAGTCTAAAAAGGTGCTAATTTCCCCCCTATAAACATATCTCACGTCCTGCGGCAACTCCCCTCCCGCCACCTCTTGAATGCCCCCCTCACAAGCCCGGGGGCGAAGTCCCCGTTGTTAAACAGTGGCGTGAAGGGGGAGGGAAAAGTTGTGATGCCTTTATGTTTGACTAGCCTGTCCCAATTATCCGCCACCAATTTTGTGATGGAGCTCTCGTACATATGGCTTGGGCGAAGATGCCTGGGTAACCATAGCACCTCCCCCAAGTCGTGCCTCGCCACCACCCTATCCATTTTAACCCAATGTTTACCTTCCTCCTCCCGGAGCCATTCCCTAATCACCCGTAACTGTGCCGCCTCGTAATATTGGCAGAAATTGGGTAGGGCTAATCCCCCTGTATTCCTTGGGGCCATAAGTTGCTGCCTACTTAACCTAGCTCTTTTCCCCTCCCATATAAACGTATTAGTAATAGCTTGGAGCTCCCTAAAGAAACAATCCGGAACCGCTTGGGGGATTGCCTGGAACAGATAGGGTAGCCTCGGCAGAGACACCATTTTAATAGCCGCCATCCTCCCGAACCAGGTCACCCTCAATGTCCTCCATTTGTTAAGATCCTTTTTAATTTTTCCCATAAGGGTGGGGGGTAGTTAGCCTTGTACCACCCTGAGAGAGATGGGGTGATTCTGACCCCCAGGTATGTAATCCCCCTTGGGCGCCAAGCAAAAGGCGTTGATTTCTTTAGTTCCTCCCTCTCTTCCTTCCCTAGGGACAGGTCCATCAATTCTGACTTATTCATGTTTATCCGCAACCCTGACGCAGTTCCAAATTCCTCTAGTAAAACCTTACAATGACTGCTAGATTGTATAGGATTGGTCAGGGCGAGCTACATGTCGTCCGCGAAGGCCGCTACCTTATGCTGTCTGCCCCCAAATGGGATGCCCTGTATTCCGTCCGATTCTCTGATAGCCTGGAGCAGGGGCTCTAAGTAGATCACATATAGCAGGGGCGACAAAGGACACCCCAGTTCCGTACCCCTCTGAAGCTGGAACGCTCTCGAGGTTGAGCCATTAACCACCACTCGTGCCCGCAGACCCTCGTGATTAGCCTTTACCATTTGCAGATAAGTGCCCCCCAGGCCCATTCGTTCCATAGTCCTAAAGAGAAAAGACCACTCCACCCGATCGAATGCTTTTTCAGCATCAAACGAGCGAAGTGCTGCTGGGGTGCTGCTTTTCTCCACCTTTTCCACTAGATGTGCTACCCTCCTTATATTGTCCGCTGTCTGCCTTCCCTTAATAAATCCCGCCTGATCCTGGTGTATCAGGTCTGAAAGAAGCACCTCATGCCTATTAGCTAAGATCTTAGAGTACATTTTTGCGTCCACATTCATGAGTGCTATTGGTCTGTACGAGGATCTTTCAAGGGGGTTCTTACCCGGTTTCAGGATAAGAGAAATTTTGGCCTCTTGCATGGAGGGTGTTATGCATCCGCTATCCTTAAAGGAGTTGAAGAGATAAGTTAATTGGGGCACCAGCACTCTGGCAAATGCCTTATAAAATGATGCCGTAAACCCGTCTGGCCAGGAGCTTTGCCTGTTGGCAAGTTCCTAATCACCCCCCTCAATTCTTCCTCTGTTATCTCCTGATGTAGACCCGTCTGCATTTCCCCCTCAATGGTATTTAAGCTTACCTTGTCCAGGAAATTCTCCTGAGCCTGAGGGGAAGGATTCTGGGAAGTGTAAAGAGTCTCATAAAATGTAGCCATGATTTCCTGAATATCCTCCGTTCATGTGAGCCTATCCCCTGAATCAGCTTTTAAGGCCGTGATTATGTTTCTTGAGGTCGTCCCCCGAAGCAAGCGCGCCAGTAGGGTGTCAGATTTGTTCCCTCTAGCATAACATTTTTGCCTGACCAAGAGTAGAGCCCCCTCTGCCTTTTTTGTGCGTAGGATCCCAAGTTGTCCTACTGCCCTCCTGTACTCCCTCTGGTTTTGCCTACTTGGGTTCCCAGCTACCTTATTCCTCACCCCCTCCACCTCTGCCTCCAGCCGGTTCTCCAAGGCCTGCAGCAGTTTATCCCTTTGTGCTTTAACTGCTATCAATTCTCCCCTCATACTGGCTTTAAACGCATCCCACCTCATGTCTTCTCCCGTGTCCCCCCCTTTTGTTGTTATCAAAGAACTCTCTCATCTTACCCTCCATCTCCTCCCTAATAGCAGGGTTCCTCAGCATATACTCTGGGTATTTCCAGCCCCCCACCCCCTACGCCTCCCCCCTAATTCCAGCTGCATAGATAGTATTTTGTGGTCCGCTATACCCATGGGGCCAACCTCTATTTCCTTAACTCTTCCCACTAGAGCGGCAGAGATCCAGATATAATCAATTCTGGACTGTGTCCCGTGAACTTCGGAGAGAAAGATATACCCCTCCACATTCCCTTTGAGTTCCCTCCAGACGTCCCTCAAACCCATTTCCGCCATTCTATCCCTCAGACCCAACAAGGCCACTGCCCCCCCACCCGCTCTCCTGGTCCCTTCCGACCTATCTTTGGCTTTATCCCAGGCTATATTAAGATCACCCATTAGAATTATCTGCCCCCTTGCCCTCTCCCCTACCTTCCCTAGGATATCCCGGAGGAAGAGATCTTGTCCTGAGTTGGGTGCTGTCCTGAGATGACCCCTATTGTGTACATCCCCTCTCCGATTTTACCACTCACAAATATGAATCTGCCCTCTTTGCACCTAAGCGTGTCCTCCACTCACAAGTTGACCATGCTCCTCACAGCTAATGCCACCCCTCCCGCCTTCGTGTAACCCGATGCTTGGAATATTTGGTTAAATCCCCTCAGCTTAAGTCGCCTCTGATCCTTACGGAGCAAATGTGTTTCCTGCAACCCCAAAAAGTCTGGTTTTCCCCGGTTTGTGAACTGCTCCAACTTTTTTCTTTTAAGAGGGGAGTTGAGTCCCCTGACATTATGGGTTACCCACTTGAATCGTGGCACCTCTATCGCTGCCGCTGAAAGTATCCCTCCAGTTTTTCGCCTCTATCCATTTTCGCCCGACCCGTTTGCCGTGAACATTTGCCGCATCTATTACACCCCTAGAACTGCACCCGAGGAGATCCCCAGCCCCCCTAAATTGCCCCACCCACCCCCCACCCTCCCCCTGAAGACCTGAACTACTGGTCTTCCCTTCTCCCCCATCCCCTTCACAGGCTTTTTCGCCCTTATTGCTCCCATGATGTTTGCCCGGAGCCCCTCCCCTCACCCTCAGGGCCATATACAGCTTTTTTGTCCACCACCCCTCAAAGTTGACCACAACCCAAGTCAGTTCTCCTCAATCTCGGCTCCCCCTTCCCCCATTGGCTTCGCCCCGCCTCTTCCATCAGAAGGCCTCCAAGGCGCGGACTTCCTCCTTTTCCCCTCGCCCGCTACTGACCATTCCCAGGGTCTAAGTCTCGTCCCCCCTCCCTTCTCGGGGTGAGCCGCCCAGGCCCGCCGCACCCCGATCACAAACTAGCTCCTGATCCAATTCAACTTGCAATAAGTCCGCTCCTTCCTGCATCGTTGTTATGCACTTCTGCGAGCCCGCCCACTCAAACAAGAGTCTAAATGGGAAAGTCCACTTATATTTCATTCCTCTTTCTTTGAGTTTTGAGGTCAGCGGGCTCCATTGACACTGCTTCAGTAAGGTGCTGGGGGCGAGATCTTGAAAAAGCTCTATCCGCTGATAATTAAATGCTAGCGGTTCTTTTTGCCTGGCCGCCCTGAGAACAGCTTCTTTCTGGGCGTATTTTGTAAATGCGGCCAGCACGTCCCGCGGTTTCTCTTTCGGGTTCCTATTGAGGTAACCCACTCTATGGACCCTATCGAGTTCTATCTTATGCGGGAAGGATTCCCACAACAGATCCGCGAAAACTATCTGGACGGTCTCCTTCAGATCCCGATCCTGTACCGACTCCGGCAAAAGCTTCAGTCTAACATTGATCCTTTGTGATCTGTTTTCCATATCTTCCATTCTTAACTCCAGGTTTTGCGTCGCTGTGTCCAACCTCTCGATTGCTTCGCTATTCTCCGTTGTTTCCCTGCTCATCTCTTGAAGGCCTCTCTCAATTATGTCCGTTCTCTCACCCAACTGCCCTACTTCCTGCTTAATTTCAGCCATTGCTTGGTTGATGTTAAATCTTATCAATTGAAATTGGTCCTAGAATGTTCTGCTCAGAGAATCCTGTAGGGAAAGCATCTCTCCTCGCAGGTCTTGGCAAGATATTTGTGCAGCCCCATCTACGCACTCCAAGACGTGCTCCTGTCCCAGTGGGCCCCCTTGCGTGGCCCTGTGGCCATCAGCGGAGTCTTTGTTTACCCACAATGATGCGAGGGGGCCTGACATGTCCGCCTGCGGGATACCGCCTTTGTTTGACTTATTTTTGCTCTTGGCCGTCATGGTCATAGGATGCAAACCTGTATGAATGGCCCAAGAGTGCCACCTTGATCGACCAGGTATCCCTTGCAATGCTTCACCCAGAGCAGTGCCCTCGGTCTTGGCCTATCACCCCCCAGTATAGCAGTGGGGACTAGTTGTGCTTTTATAGCCCTTTATAAATCTTCGCTGGACTTAGCTCGGGCCCGATGGCCTTAATATCTTGAGTACCGCCGCGGGGTCTAGGTGAAATTGCCTCTGGGGGAGGCGTGCTTGTCCAATTCTGCACAAAGACTGCCCTTAAGGGGGTAGCTAATGTCCTTGCCCGAACTGTGCTTGCAGACCCCTTCAGGGCCTGCTTATAATACGAGGGGGGAGGGGCCGATGCCAGTCTCCCCCCCACCCCAGCAACCAGTGCAAGGCCCACCGGACACCCAGGAGGTTGGGGGGGGCACACCAGACACCCCTGCGATCGGCGGCCCCCAGGACCCCACCCCCACCATCGCCCCCACCTCCTCTCCCCGTCGTCCGCTCCTCCTCACCTCGAGCCCCCCACGGGCCAGATCTTTCCCAGTCCTCTGTCACAACCGCCTCCTTCCACTGGCGGCCCGCTCTCCACAAACGCGGACGGAGGCCCGACACCTCCTTCCAGCAGAGGCGGGGGCAGCTGCAGCAAGCCTCTCCAGGCCGGGACCCGGTCCGCCAGGTCCCCCTCAGGGACCCGGAGCCTCTGCGCTGAACGTGACTCCTTCAGCAGAGGGGCCCCGTGCAGAGGCAGCCCTCAGATCCTCCCTCCTCTCGCAGCTCTCCAGCAAGGTTCTCTCCGCACTGGACCGGCACTGACGCGCAGCGGCAGAGGAGGCGCTGCACTCGGCCAGCTCCGCGGCTGCACCAGGAGGCAAAGTTTCTCAAAGTTTCTTCTTCGGCATATAGGGGGGGCCCAAGCGTGTCGCAGAGGCCACCTCACCGCCAGGCACTTTCCTCCACCAGGCCGCCGCCAGGCCACTCGTGCCGCCTCCCCTCCCCCACAAGCCTTCGGCGCCGACAAGCCTGCGTCTTCGTTTCTTCTTTTCTTCAGTGGCGAGTGCCCCCCGGGATCACGGGCCGCAGCACAATATTTTCATGTGCCCGTCTGCCTGGGAGGGGTGGTGGATCCGCCTAATCCAGGAGAGGAACACCGGAGCGCCGTCGACACCTGTCTAATCAGTGTCGACGGCCATCTTGGAAAAAACATATTATGTTTTGAGGTGGGTGTAGTCGGTGTTTCCCCCCAATTGCAATCAGTGTACTTACATTCATCCATGTAAGTGCTAATCCGACATCGACTCCCTGCTGGGAGCGTTGTTTATGCCATTGTGTGATTGTTGGGCCTAGTATTGGTCTAGTACCCCGCTAATGTCTGTGGAGCGGGGTGAACCACAGTGCCACCCTGCTGGGAGAGTAAGTGAGCTGGACCCACTGGGAGGTGTACCAGAGGCTGATCTGCCAGTCGGAGGAGTTCCGAGAACCAAGGTATTGCGGGCCACCATGGCGCTATCAAGATGAGCCGAAGAGACTGTGACTCCCTGACTTTGCAGATGACCCTGTGAATCAGCGGAGTAGGAGAGAAAGCATAAGCATCTATGCCTTTCCACAGGATCTGTAACGTGTCGCCCAGAGATCCCCTGCCTTGCCCGAGCCAGGAAGCGAACTGGTTGCATCTCCTGTTGCTCGGGGTGGCAAATAGGTCTACCCGAGAGTGACCCCATCTGTCAAAGGTCCCACTCAGGACCTCCTTGTTCAACTGCCTCAAGTAGTTATCGATCCCCAGCCTGCTGAGCCTGTCCGCCTCCAAGTTGGATTCCCCCAGAAGGTGGACTGCTGATTAGCACATGTTTTTCGACAGTGCCCACTCCCAAACGCTGATGGACAGCCTAGAGAGCGGAGGTGACGTGGTAGCCCCCGCTTGTTGATGTAATACATGCAAGTGGAGCTGTCTGTCTGGATGCAGACCGACTTGCTGCTGACAATCGGGAGAAACGTTTTGAGAGCCAACCAGATGGCCATCATCTCTAGCCAGTTGATTTGTTCCAGCTGTTCCTGCCTGGCCCATACTGCATAGACACTGTGGTTGTCCAGTGTAGCCCCCCCATCCCTTTAGGGACGAGTCTGTGGTAATGGTGATCTCCGGTAAAGGCTACCTGAACGGCCTGCCTGCTAACAGGCTGGACTCTGCACTCCACCAGACCAGGTCCTGCTGAGCCATCTGCAACAACGACACCACCGGTGGAGCCCTGCTGCAACGACCTCACCACTTTCCCGATGACAAGAGAAGATCTTCTGCTGGAAGAGGCTTCGTCCTCTGAGCTGGTGGGATCAACGAGTTCGCCATTTCGCCTCCCAGGACGTCTCTTGGTCGAATTGCCCGTGCCAAGCATCCCGGCGGCCAAGCTGCACCACTGTGACCGCACCTTTTCACCGACGAACTCCGCGGCTGGTGTCTTCCCTGGGCAGTGCAACGACTCCAAGTTTCCTTCTCGACGAGATCCTCTCTTCCCCTGGTCAGAACCACGAACTGTACCCGCTGCCAGGAACAACTGCCACCACTGGAGCTTCCTCACTCTTTAAGGTACTGTGTTCTACCTGGCCTCCCTTTCTTCGGTTTGCCCAAGGTGACCCTTAAATCCTTGGCTTTCCAACTGGGTTGGCCCCCAGACCTTCTAACTTTGTCTTTTGAACCACCCCAACCTCTTTTGAACATTTCTACAAAGACTTGAATGCATTGCTAAAACGTGTGATCTTGGGCACATTTCGCCGTGCTCCTTCAGAGTGGGCCTGGCCTATGAACTTTGGCTCTACAGTATACCCTGCCTTCGGTAACTTGATTTTGTCTCTTAAAAGTGTTGGGAACTCTTATTTTTATGACCTGCCTTTTTCTCTCCATTTAACCTAATTATTGGAGTGCCATCTAAGTTACACATTACCTCAGTTTTGACAAAAAGTGGTGTTTTAACTTAGACTTGTCTAGTAATTGCTAAGGGAGGTGTAAATACTTTTCTGACTGTGTTGGAACTTGCTTTTGATTAATAGTGCTAGTGTATTTTCTAAAGTGTGTATTAAATAAATAATTATACACTTTTGATACAAAGCTCTGGTCAGTGTTTGCTTTTTCTACTGTGTTTTTGGCCCTATTGTGTATCCTCTGTATACTGCCTAATTCTTCTTGAGAGAAGTCTGACTGCTCAGCCACAGCTACCAGGTAAATCTGGGTGGTACAGACTGCTGCCAATTGGGTTTACTGCTTACTCCTGTAGTCTTAATCTTCTTGCAGTGGTCCCCAAGGGAACTGCACAGGATTCTGCTTAACACCGAGCAGGTTTGTCTAGCACGTCGCTCATGAAAGCCCCTGAAACCACCGAAGGTACGACCTCTGTCAGAGTGTTGGTGAGCTTGGCTATTGTCAGGAATCAGGTTGGGTCTGGCCGGAATTACAAAGCACAAATGCCGTCCCCATCACATAAACAACAGAGACATGCTAGAATGCGCCCGTTGCACCATAACCCACTGTTACGTACCGCAAAACAAAGGTCAACGTCCTGTCGCACCGAATATCGGAAGGCTTACCCTTCGGCTTGGTCGCGTTGGCGGTTGCCATGGCGATTGGGGCAAGCACGCCGAATCCGTACGTCAGATGCACGCTAGGTCATGTGACTTCGGCTTGATAAAACTATGCCGCCTGAGTTGTTCGTTGCTTCTGAATTTGCTGAAGTACGCTACGTATCCTGGATATTGTAACCTGTTGTTATCTCGCTTTTCCTGGTTTTCCTTGCCAAGTTCCTAGCCCTTCTGTGTTTGGTGTTTTGACTCCACGTCCTCCCTTGAGCGATCTCTCCCCGTTCCTTACCTACCTGTTCCTCTCTTGTTCTGCCTTAGTCCTTCCCCTGGCTGACCTCCCGGAACTGTATTTTGCTTTACCTTGGTCTCACGTTCTATCATTGGAAGGATCCCCTGTTGCCGACCCGGACTCCATTTGGACTGCCTTTTGCTTCACGCTCTGTCCTCGGAAAGACCCCGTGTTGCCGACTCGGACTTCTTTGGATTGCCTTCCTGGATCCACGCTCTTGCAAGTGTCCCGAAAAGACCGCTGGTGCTCTTCTCCTCCCCTCGCCCTAAAACGAACTAGAGACTGCAGGAGTATTCATGTAGGGTGAAGGGGGGAGCGTCCTCGTGTTCCCTACTGGACTTCCTGCCCCCAGGCGTCCGCGTGCTGGCGGGAACAGTCCTAGTCACCTCTGCACCTGGTGGTCTTGCAGGGAGCACTTGCATCTTTTTGGAAGATCATTACTCCTATGGTAAGAGTGTCTGTCCTTACTCCTAAATTCATGTCCGTGCATTCCTTCTGGGTTTTCTGTAAGTACTAAGACCTCTTGTTTGTTTGCTGTGACAGAATCCCTGCAGTATTTCTTGGTGTTGATTGATTGTAAAACAAGGGGTTACCTGGAAGATCGTCTCCTTTCAAGAAGAGGTTCTTCGGCATCGCGTATGGGTCCATTCTTCCAAGTAATTGATCCCTGTTGCTGGTTTGTTTTATCCAGACACAGGGTTACATTGAAGGGTAAAATTCATCGTCTAAACCACGTGGGCAACTTGGACCGGCTACCCTGACATATTCAGAAGCCGCCATGGACCCAAACAAAGCCTTGACCCAGATCATGAACATGGTCACTGAGTTGCGTGCAGATATGACAGCCGCTCATACCGCCACACAACAACGCATCAATGAGATACAAGCAGGCATGATTCCTGCTAACCCCCCGGTAGCGGATCCCAGGCCGCCTCAAGTTCAGGCCTGGCTCGGCAAGGACAGGAATCAGGTCCTGTATTTATGACAGCCCATTTTCCATTAGCCCAGCGGGAACGGTTCTGTGGGGATCCACGTACCTACCGTACCTTCTTGAATTATTGTCGCCTGCATTTTCTATGTAGACCTTCTTCGTTTCCTGATTCTAAGACCAAAGCGGCGTTCTTGCTATCTCACCTTGGCGGCACAGCCGCTTCATGGGCTAACCCATTGCTTGAGCAGGGTAGTGCTTTATTGTTTGATTGCGATGCACTGACTGCTGCCATGAGTCGTGTTTTTGATACCCAGTACAAGACCCAGGCTACGGATCTTGAACTCTTGAGTCTACATCAAGGGGACTCTTCATTGCTGGCATACTTAGCCCAATTTAACCAGCTACGGCTGAGACGGGATGGCCCGAAGACAAAAAGGCTTCCATGTTTTACCATGGGCTATCCGATTCTCTGAAAGACACCCTATCCACGGTTCCGATTGTTCCTACGACCTTTCCCGAGCTCCTGGATATGGTACTCCAGATAGATTCACGAAAAGCGGAACGAAAGGGCGAAAGGAGGCTTTCTACACCTCTGGCCACGTTGCCACCTGCTTCCGTCGCAGGGGGATCAGAACCCATGCAAATAGGAGCCGTTCGGGGTCCCTTGACCACCGAGGAAAGGGAACTCCGAAAGAAAAACAACCTGTGTTTTTACTGTGGGTCGTCGGAACATCTGCTGAAGGCTTGTAACAAGAAGCCTAAGCATCAGGGAAATGCCAGAGCTCGGCAGTAGATGGGGTCGTTCTGCCGAGCTCAGTCCTTCTAGACTCCCTGACTGTAAGGCCGTTTATCATTCCTATCCGGTGTTCCCAGTTTCCGGATAACGAATGGTTCATTGATGCTGTCTTGGACTCCGGAGCTACCGGTAACTACATTGATGAAGCTTTTTCCAGAAAGCTAGGTATTCCAGTGATCACGAAACCTCAACCAGAAACGGTTAACACTGTGGACGGTTCCTTACTGTTCTCCGGCTTGGTTACCGAGCAAACAGTCGACCTAACCATGAGCACCAATCATGGCCATGAAGAAACCATTACCTTTGACCTTATTGCAGCCCCGCAATACTGCTTAATCTTGGGCTTGCCTTGGTTGAGATGCCATAATCCGGTGGTGGACTGGGGTACCGGGGAGATCGAGTTTGTATCCTCTTATTGTGAACACTCATGTTTTTCTCCGGGAGCCCACAAATCCTGGCAAGCCCCTGTTGCGTGGGGTCTCTTCTATTGGAGCTGTTGTCAACAACCCGTTACCACAGGAGTACTCTTCCCTTAGTGATGTTTTTGATGCCAAGGGGGCAGAGACCCTTCCGCCTCACAGACCCTATTATTGTCCCATTGACTTGATCCCTGGTGCCAAAATACCTTCTGGCCGTATATACTCCCTGACGCAGAAGGAGGATGTGATCCTAAAGGAGTATATAGACAAGTCACTCAGAACTGGGTTTATCAGTCCTTCGCGTTCACCTGCAGCCTCTCCAATGTTTTTCGTTCCCAAAAAAAAGAAGGAGACCTCAAGCCTTGTATAGACTACCGTGCCTTAAATGCCAATACCATCAGAAATCAGTACCCAAAACCCTTAATATCGGTTCTCCTTGATCAGCTAGGTTCCTCTTAGATCTTTAAAAAACTCGATTTACGTGGGGCGTACAACCTTGTATGAATCCGAGAGGGGGACGAGTGGAAAACGACCTTCAAAACCAGATACGGCCTTTTTGAGTAATGTGTTATGCCCTTTGGCCTATGTAACGCCCCAGCCACATTCCAACACTTTGTTAATGACATATTCAGGGATATGACGGACCGTTTTCTTGTTATTTACCTGGATGACATTCTGATTTATTCTGATTCCTATGAGCACCATGTACAACATGTTCGCCAGGTTCTGCAAAGACTAAAAGAACTCGCCTTGTACGCTAAACTGGAGAAGTGTATCTTTCACGTGAAGTCCGTGGAATTTTTGGGCTATGACATAACGGATCAGGGCATACAGATGAGCTCAAATAAGGTCTGAGCGGTTCTGGATTGGCCAGTTCCTAAAGACCTCAAAATGCTGCAGTCATTTTTGGGCTTTGCCATTTTTTATAGGCGCTTTGTGCGCTCCTTTTCGGAAATTGTGTCACCTTTGACGGCCTTGACTAGCAGTAAGAGACCTTTCTCCTGGGACCAGAAGGCTATTGATGCTTTTGAGAGTCTCAAACGAGCCTTCACTACGGCCCCGGTGCTTCGACACCCTGATCCGCTCCTACAGTTTGTGGTAGAAGCAGATGCTTCAGATATAGCACTGGGAGCCGTCTTATCACAGTCCTGCCAGGAATCTCCAGCTTTGCATCCAGTAGCCTTTCATTCCAGGAAACTCTCCATTCATGAGCAAAACTATACCATTACGGAGAGGGAGCTCTTGGCTGTCAGGGACGCATTCATGGTCTGGAGACATCATTTGATCGGTACTACAATTCCGGTTCAAGTGTATACCGACCACCGTAACTTGGTAGCCCTCCAGTCGATAAAATGTACCACTGCTAGGTTGGCCCGAGTTCTTTTCAGCCTTTAACTTCACGATAACATATCGCCCTAGTTCTTGCAACTCTAAGGCTGATACTTTGTCCCGTATCCCGGGGACTCCCAGACTTAAACCGGTACCCACTCCTTTATTGCTCCCTAGCCAGGTGATATGTGGGTGCACGGTTGATCCATCGATGAAATCCCTTCTAGTTACATGGGTTGCAAACAATTCCAAGATCATTGAAGAGGAGGGTATCAGAATATCACATTCACGACCCTATCTTCACGAGAAGGTGTTCCTTCCCAACCAGGAGACACGGACCTTGGCCTTGAAATGGTGCCACGATTGCAAGTTTTCGGCACATCCTGGGATAAGGAAGACCATGGAGTTGTTAAACAGGTGGTGTTGGTGGCCTACTATGAGAACAGACGTCAGTCAGTACACCGATACCTGTGCCGTCTGTGCACAGGGTAAAACTCTGCATGCCAAACCTGTGGGTCTACTACACCCATTGCCTGTTCCTCGGTTGCCCTGGTATATGATCTCTATGGATTTCATAGTGGAATTACCGCCTATCTCATGTTCAAACACCATCTGGGTGGTAGTGGACTACTTGACCAACTACGCTTTGTTTATCCCCTGTTCAGGGTTGCCTTCTGCTCCGGTCTTGGCCGAGTTATTCATCTCACATGTTTTTCAGCAATTTAGTCTCCCCAGTGTTATTATCACAGACCGGGGGTCCCAGTTCACCGCTTGTTTTTGGAGGGCCATTACATTGTCCTTGGGCATAGAAGGCCGGTATTCCAGCGCTTATCATCCCCAGATGGATGGACAGACGGAGAGACTCAATGCCACCCTAGAGCAATATCTCCGTTGTCTTTTCCTCCATCACCAGGGTACTTGGTTGTCCTTATTACCCATGGCCGAGTTTGCCTATAATAATTCATTGCATGCGTCCATGGGATCCACTCCGTTTTTTGCTAGTTATGGGCATCATCCTCGCACATTGCCATTACCTCTGTTAGGTGGCTCAAGTACCCCAGCTGCTGATTCCTGTGTGCAATCACTTACAGCCTTGCATTCCCGGGTTAGACGTCATTTGTTGGTTGCTCAGGATCGTACCAAACGACATGCAGATGCCCACCGTTCACCATCTCCATCTTACGCTAAGGGGATGCAGGACTGGTTGTCCACGAAGAATCTGCGCATGCCAGGTCATGGCTCTCTCTTGCCACGATTCTCTGGTCCTTTCACGATCTTGGAGGTGATTAATCCAGTGGCGATTCGTTTACAGCTCCCACCTTCTTGGAAGATCCATTCTGTTTTCCATGTTTCGCTTTTGAAACCGGTTCAGGGAGGTTCTCGGTTGCTCGTCCCTGACCGTCCCTTACCTGTGGTTGGATCAGACGAGTACCAGGTCAACCAGATCTTGGACACTAAGGTCCGTCGCGGAACCCGTCTGTTTCTAGTTGACTGGAAGGGGTGTGGGCCTGAGGACCGTACTTGGGAGCCAATGGACCATATACACGCTCTAGGGTGTTTGAGAGACTTTTGGTCCTCCCGTAAGGGGAGGCGTTCTTTGAGGTGGGGTACTGTCAGGAATCAGGTTGGGTCTGGCCGGAATTACAAAGGACAAATGCCGTCCCCATCACATAAACAACAGAGACATGCTAGAATGCGCCCGTTGCACCATACCCTACTGTTACGTACCGCAAAACAAAGGTCAACGTCCTGTCGCACCGAATATCAGAAGGCTTACCCTTCGGCTTGGTCGCATTGGCGGTTGCCATGGTGATTGGGGCAAGCACGCCCAATCCGTACGTCAGACGCACGCTAGGTCATGTGACTTCGGCTTGATAAAACTATGCAGTCTGAGTTGTTCGTTGCTTCTGAATTTGCTGAAGTACGCTACGTATCCTGGATATTGTAACCTGTTGTTATCTCGCTTTTCCTGGTGTTCCTTGCCAAGTTCCTAGCCCTTCTGTGTTTGGTGTTTTGACTCCACGTCCTCCCTTGAGCGATCTCTCCCCGTTCCTTACCTACCTGTTCCTCTCTTGTTCTGCCTTAGTCCTTCCCCTGGCTGACCTCCCGGAACTGTCTTTTGCTTTACCTTGGTCTCACGTTCTATCATTGGAAGGATCCCCTGTTGTCGACCCGGACTCCATTTGGACTGCCTTTGCTTCACGTTGTGTCATCGGAAAGATCCCCTGTTGTCGACCCGGACTCCTCCTGGACTGCCTTTTGCTTCACGCTCTGTCCTCGGAAAGACCCCGTGTTGCCGACTCGGACTTCTTTGGATTGCCTTCCTGGATCCACGCTCTTGCAAGTGTCCCGAAAAGACCGCTGGTTCTCTTCTCCTCCCCTCGCCCTAAACCGAACTAGAGACTGCAGGAGTATTCATGTAGGGTGAAGGGGGGAGCGTCCTCGTGCCGTCGGGTGTTCCCTAATGGACTTCCTGCCCCCAGGCGTCCGCGTGCCAGCGGGAACAGTCCTAGTCACCTCTGCACCTGGTGGTCTTGCAGGGAGCACTTGTATCTTTTTGGAAGATCATTACTCCTATGGTAAGAGTGTCTGTCCTTACTCCTAAATTCATGTCTGTGCATTCCTTCTGGGTTTTCTGTAAGTACTAAGACCTCTTGTTTGCTTGTTGTGACAGAATCCCTGCAGTATTTCTTGGTGTTGATTGATTGTAAAACAAGGGGTTACCTGGAAGATCGTCTCCTTTCAAGAAGAGGTTCTTCGGCATCGCGTCTGGGTCCATTCTTCCAAGTAATTGATCCCTGGTGCTGGTTTGTTTTATCCAGACACAGGGTTACATTGCAGGGTAGAATTCATCGTCTAGACCACGTGGGCAACTTGGATCGGCTACCTGACAGCTATAGGCCTTGGGTACAGATTTTGTCTTGTTTGAAAGATATTTTTCTTATTGTCAAGTTCCTCGTCCGTAGTCGAGTGAAACAAGTCACCCTCCTCAAATGGCAGGTCGGGAATGCGCTCTTGCAGATCGGGGTTGAACTTGGTTGGCTCTAAGCCGAGTCATCGTCCTCATGTTGGTGGCGGAACAGATAGCTCTGCCAACCCTTCCCTGAAGCGCGCCTGACTATGCACAGGGAGCTCTGGGAGGAAGTCTGCAATCTCCCGCCAAAGATTTTGATTACCTGCAGCCAACATAGCATCAGCATTGGCCTGCCGCAGGTGGAGCGTGGAATTAGAGTATATCTTTTTGCGGTATGACTTCAAGAGCTTTTCCTCCTTCCCTAGAAGTGCTGATGTGGGTGCAGATGAAGAAGACTGCGGTTTGGAACAAGGGAGGCCGCAGCTATAGAGGAATGTGGTTGGGGGTGCACCGACAGTATGAGTGAGTCCCCCTCCGCCTGCCTATACTTGGCATCCAGGCACTTATTTGTAGGCTGCGTGGAGCGCATCCTTTTGTAGAGGGATGCCAGTTCTTGTGGGAGCGCAGATGGTCAGCACCTCAGCCAAGACGCCTGCCAGGTTGTTCAATCTGGAAAGCCTTAGCTGACAAGGGAATTATCTTGATCCTCGTCCGTTTCACCCGCTGTGGCCTGCAGGTCGGGAGCTGCTAAGGCATGTTGGGTGCGGGCAGCTATAGCATGCTGACTGGCAGTGCCAAGGGTTGCGCTGGGGACAGAGCCACCATGACTGGTATGAGAGCAGGAACAAGGGGCTGAAATTGAACCGGGGTCTGGACCACGGTCAGAGCTTGAGGTGGTACCGGGAGGAGCATGTCCTTGATGACCCCCCACCCCGAGGATGGTGCCCATCTGAGGTGATTTCATGAGGTTAAGCAACATTTCGAAGAACCTATCCTCACATAAAGGTGAAGGGCTTCTGAGCGTAGGAGCCAGGCTCTGTGGCTGCTGATGTCTTGCTGGTCTTTTTCACATCAAGCTGGGGGCTGTGTACCGCCCCTGTGACGATGTGGTCGGGTATGACATGGACCAGGTAATTGGCATTGTCCAGTCCCATCTAGATGTGCATTCCATTGCCTGATCTCCAGAAGGAGGAGGCTCTGGGCGCAGCACCACCTTGTCTGCCCCGCGCCATGTGCCTGCTGCATGGTGCCTGATGAGCTGGGACCAGTCCCTTCCTGCTCGCTTAAAAGCGAAGGCTTGGACTTTCCCTGCACCTTAGGTAGAGACCTGGGAGGTTGTGTGCCCTCGGCCATGATGCCGGTAGTGCAACTGTTGCGTATAGGCACCCCCTCGGGCGCGAGCGCGGTGTTAGAGCAAAGCCCCTCTGGGATGACCCCGGTACTAGAGACTTGCGGCATCTCAGCGGCGGGACCGGGAGGATCTCATGACACCTCTGCCTGTCTGCCGGTAGCTCTAGGAGCCTCGGTCCCATTGCTGGTTTAAGGACTTGTAAGACTGCTCCTACTTGGGCGCATCTCAGGGAAGGAGTCGCCCTTGCGTGGTGCAGAGGAGAACAGGGCACCTACCTTGGGCCTGGTCTTCCGCCTCACATATGCCTTGATGTCCTCTGGCTGTGATTTTTTATGAACAGCTCTCTCCACTTGGTCAAACGATTGTTCAGAGCGTCTGGGGTTAAGGCGTTGCACGCATTACAACCGTCCCAGCCGTGGCCGGGGCCAATTCACCGGAGGCAGAGTGCGTGGAATTACAAGGCTGGAGGCATAACCCAGGAGCGCTGGTGAAAGCGGTCCATTCCCGTCAATGTGGAAAAGAGGGCTGCAGAGGCGCTGGTGGGCGGAGTCAAGTGAGCGCATGCGCCCATGGCCGCGCCCTGCCCGCATCTAAATTTAAAGGGGAAGACAATTTTTCTGGTGAAAAAGGTTCAGTTTCCTGTCCCTGGCGAAGGACGCCCATACAGTATGGAGGAAAGGGGACAGGATGTAGGAGAAATGGGGGGGCAATAACCTTGTCGGGTGTCCTGCAAGGCCAAAATGTTGGACGTGGTCTCTGACCATTTCATCCTGAACAAGCAAAGCCTCCCCCCGACCAGCCAGAGACGTGTGGTAAAACATGTCAAGAGATTTGGTGCTGTGGGGTGCACCGGGGACAGAGGCGGCGGCAATGTCACCCTTCAGGCACTTCTTCCCCAGCCTCTCAGGAAGCGTCTGCCTCTTCCTGGGGCAGATTGACTTCAGCCTTTCTGGGCAAAGGAAGTGAATGGGCAAAAAGCCCTGGCCGAGACGGTTGTGTGGAGGGCTGTTGCACGGCAAACCCAAGAACTTAGCTGTCGCTTTTGACGACGGAACCTTCTGCAGGGCGTCATCAGCCTTACCTCCAAAAAGGTTGTTGCCATTGAAGGGCATTTCCAGCAACCTGACTTGGAAGTCAACAACAAACCCTGTTGCCCTCAGCCAAAAGTCGCGCTTGACCACTGTCCTGGTGTCCATGGCACTTCCCACTCAGTCTGCTGTGTCCAGCCCCGATTGTAAAATTAAGCATCCCACCACCTTGCCATCAGAGCATAGAGATTGGAAACTGTCTCTCATTTCCCCCTCTAGGATGTCCTTGGCTGCATTGTCCACTGCCGTCCAAAGTCCGAACGAACACATTGCCATGGCGCAAGCAGTATTCACAGCCCGCAGTGCCAGACCGCCAGACACAAAGACCTTCTTACCCCATGCATCAAACCTCTTACTGTCCCTGTCTGATGGAAGGGATGGGAAGTTGATGTCTTCCAGCTAGCCGAAGCAGCCTGGGCAACCAAGCTCTATGGTGAAGTATGGGAAGAGAAAAAGGACGGTGTTGGGAAGAATTCACATTCTATGGCTAATTTCCCTTACCTATAGAGTCCCCCAGCAGATTTGCTGGATTTGAAGGGTTTGTTTCCTTTTACCTGCTAAGAGTGAGAGTCTTGATCCCACTCTTAGGCATTTTTGATGTGTGTTCTAGGCTATGTTTGTGTTTAATGCCTATGGGATCTTTCGCAACCCCATAGGAACCATCTTTATTCACATGTGTTACACAGCACCCTCAGTGCAGTGACACAGGGGCGTCGTAGCGACCCCCAAACATAGACTTCATACCCTGGGACTGACTACTGTCTCCCAGGGCATGTAAAGTCCCCATTGACTTTACTAGTCAAATCCTATGAACTAAACCAGTACAACCCATCTTACTATGGAGTTACTGAAGGGGTTAATAGTTTTTCCCCTATGTTCATTTTTGAGAGGGTACCGTACAGTCCCACTCTCAAAAGTTTCTGGCTGGTGGCAGTGGTTACTACCATAAATATTCAACCGCAAATATTTTCCTATGGGATTTTCCCATTGTTCGAGGCTACCACTTTTTCTGACAGCCTCTAACATACCGCCGGTGTATTTCACTATTAACTTTACTCTGGTAGGTTTTTATTGCCAGAACTTTAATATAACTTCTTTCTTGTCTCTTCCTCTAAACTCCTGACCCAGGTTGGGGATCCTTTGTTCGTCCTTTTGGCAGGCTTCCTCCTTTCGGCACCACTGAGTCTGGGGTGGGTCCATTGTGTGGGAGGGGGAGTAGGACCCCTGGACAGGGTTGCCTCAGCAACCCATGTCGCACTCTATCCTGATAGGCTGGAGGTTCTCCCGCCAAGATGACCACTCCACTGTGTGAGTGACAGCTAGGCTGTATGAATGGGGATCTTTTTGTATAAAAGCAGGGTCCTGAGGACTGGAAGAGCAAGACGTCGCCACTGCAACTAAGAAGCCGAAGAGGAGAGAAGCCAAAGACATCTGCAACGACTGAACCACCGGTGAAGCCCTGCTGCAGCGTCTCACCACTTTTCTCCACACGACGAGAGAAGATCTTCACCTGCAAGAGCCTTCTTCCCTTGAGCTGGTGGGGCCAACCAGTTTGCAAATCGCCTTCCCGGACCTGCCTTGGTCGAATCTCCCATACCCTGTACTCGGAGGCCGGATAGCCAGGCGCCAGTCAACCTGGACCGCGATTTAAAGGAGCATACCTTTTATTTGTCGGGCAGCACCGCGGCTGGTTTCATCCCCGGGTAGTGCAGTAACTTGAACCTTCCTCCACGACGAGAGCCTCTCTTCCTCTGCTTGATCACCCGAACTGCAAGAACTACCAGGAACAACCGCCACCGCAAGAGCCACTTCTTCATTTTAAGGTACATTGTTCCACCAGGCCGCCCTTTCTTCGCGGTAGCACTAAAGGTGTTTTAAATCCTTTACCTATCTGTTGGGTTGGGCGCCCCTCTCTCTTAACATTGTCTTTTCAACGTCTGCAGCCACCTTTTCCACTTCGTGAACCAAAGACTTGACTGCAGCTACAAGAACATTTTGCTCCTGGGCCCTTGCCCTGTACCAACTGACTTTGGCACAGGCCTACTTACTCTGGTCACATTTGTTAGATCTGCCTTTAGATTGATTCTCAGCTAGAACTGTGTGGTGCACCTATTTCTTTTAACTACCCTCTTCTTCCCATTTTTAACCCTTGTGAAATGCCATTTTGCTCAGTTTTCATTTAAGTATTGCCTATACTGATGCAATGTCTTGCTTACATTGGTCCACAAACTTATGGGAAGTGTTGCTAGGGGGTGTAAGAACCTATTTCTATATAACTTGTGCTTTCCCTCCCTTGTGAGGAATTGTTAGAGGATCCCTTGTGTGTAGTTGTCACTGTGCTGTTTTGCTCATTTTTCACTCTTGTTCACTTGGTCTACAATTTAACTTGGGAGTGTGTATATTTTTCCTTTGACTTAATTTAACTTGCTTGATGACTGTGATACATGTGTTTTATCTAGAAGTGTGTAAAATAAATATGTAACTACTTTTTACTACAAAGCTTTGGTCAGTGTTTCCTTGTGCCATTGTACTGAAGGCCTATTGTGTAAACCCTGAATACTGCTCATCTCCCTCTTGAGATAAGTCTGACTGCTCAGCCACAGCTACCAACTAAATCTTTGTGGTACAGACTGATACCAAAGGGGATTTATTGCTCTCACCTGTAGTCCTAATCCTGGTGTGCAGTGCTCCCTAAGGGAACTGCACAGGATTCTGCCTAACAGGCGGGTCTGACGGAACAGGGCAGTGTTTCTTTGCCATGTCTCTGTCTACAGCCGAACAGAGGCAGGCTTCCCCCACACATCCTGTACAGGTGCTTCCACCGCCACATTGAATGGCAGGAGCATCTCTTTCTTGGGAGCTTTGTCCAGAATGTCACAAAGCTCATATGGAACCTTGGACCTGGATGGAGCAGACCATCCCAGAGTACTGGCCACTCATGAAGCACTGAAATTAGGCTTTGGGCTTTCTCTGTGTGGGAGCTGGCAAGAAGTCCAGCTCAGGGGAGGTGTCAAAGGCACGGGCTCCTTGCAGGTCCTCTGTCAGTAACGGTACATCCTTACCTTCCCTGTAAAATTCTCCTGGCAAAACCCTCACTTTCCTAGACTACAGAAGTTCCAGACAAAAAGGGACCTGGTCACTCTCATCGTCATAGATGTTATACATCTTTGACATAAAAGCATCCATAGGCAGTGGGGCGTATTCCCACAGAGTCCACAGTGCCGATTGGCGACACCAGTGCCGTGGCACCCGAAGTGCGGGAGTGGTCCCCTGAGGGTACCATGCTGATCGCAACAAACACAGTAGGGCACTGCAGCGCCGTCGCCTGCGCCACAGGTGCAGAGCCCGGAGTTGTCTGCACTTTGGCAAAGATGTCGAACATCTTCAGGCAGAAACTCTCCAATTCCTCACATGTGGAGGATTGGGTCAGAAAAGGTACCTTGTTTGGACGCTCAGGTGCATCCCTGGAGCAGTGGCTCTTCTTCTTTAAAGATGAAGATGAATGTAGGTACAAGGACTCACTTGGACAGAGGGACCTCTTCTGATCCGCTGCCTTTTTCTTCTACTTGCACAGATCCGCACCATGCAACTTCAACCAAGATAGTGGAGCCTCACCCTTTCGACTTGTGGACGAAGGTAAATATCTTCACTGCCCTATCCCGGAGGGCCTTTGGGTGCATGTATTGGAATGACCTGCAGTCCTGGGTGTCGTGGTCCTCGCCCAACTGCAATAAACAAAACTGTGCGGATCCGAGACCGACATCTGTCGGCCGCAAATTGCATACAACTTGAATTCCAAGGCCTTTGATGGAGTAGGCATAGCATAGGAGAAAAAGGTTAAGCTCGACGAGTGGGTTCCCGATTAGCAAACAGAGTGCATGGAAAAAAAGGAACTGAGGTCATGGGGCACCGTGCAGCTATAAATACTGGCCCGACGTCATATCCGGTGCAGGGTGCGAAGAGGTGTCGGAAAGAGCTGACACAAAGCAGCACTGCACTCCCTGGCGCCAGAAATGTTTACGGAGAAGAGCTGCGCTGGGATAGGTATATCAAAGAATCCATTAGAAATGTAGAGCCTGTGCTCTCTCAACCGCCAGGTCTTCAATTTCAGCCTCACGTGAATCTCAATATTCTTGCTATCATGGCACATCCGCAAGCACCAAATGCAGCTTTCATGGATATCTGCAGTGTACATATCCTGATGACACTTGCCACAGGCTTAAAACCCCAAAAGTCTCTTGCTCTTTTTTTTAGCAAACTCAAACAAATGTAAAGATCTATTTGGGGAGACCACCAGGGGGCGCAGACACGATGGTCGCTTTAACCATTGTCTCCCTCTCTGGACTTGAATCTGGCCTGAAAAGCCGCAGATAGGAGAAGAAATCTGCCCTAACAATTCATCACGCAGCACCATGAACCTTTAAAGCATCTGCGGGAGAAGTGTCATCCAAAACCGCTGAGGCTTTGACAACAAAATCTCCGCCAAGTCAACTCCCCCCAGCCGAGTGAACATGAGAAGAGAGATGACAGCCTAATCCAGAGCTCGGGCCCGATGGGGAGAGGGCGAGGCCTTGTCTAAACGCAGCCCAGGCAGCCGGCAGACAACCCGAGAAATTGGCGCTCTGAGGTGCCTTACAATGCGATCGGCTACAGCGACTCCCTCGAAGGCACGGCACAAGCCGCCGGGAGCCGGCCGCGACATTCAGCCCCTCCCACCATCGAGAGTGTCCACATCTGGCGGAGAACAAGTGCGCCAACACGGACCTCGCAAAGGTGGTAAGCCGGAGGGACCGGCGAAGCGGGCCGGATCACCACCCAGGGCCATCCAGCAAAGGGAAGAAAGGAAGGGGGAGAAAAGCAAACAATAAATAGACACGGTCCAGTCCCACTCGGCAGCAAGCAGAAGCGGGTGTGAGAGGTGTTACGGAGAATTCTCGTCTTATGGCTAATTTCCCTTACCTCTAGAGTCCCCCAGCAGCTTTGCTGGATTTGAAGGGTTTGTTTTTTTCTCCTGCTAACAGTGAGACTCTTTGTCCCACTCTTAGGCATTTTTGTTATGTGTGTTCTAGGCTATTTTTGTGTTTAATGCCTATGGAGTTCTCTCCCCTCCATAGGAACCATCTTTATTCACATGTGTTACACAGCACCCTCTGTGCAGTGGCACAGGGGTGTCGTAGCGACCCCCAAATAAAGACTCCATACCCTGGGACTGACTACTGTCTCCCAGGGCATGTAAAGTCCCCATTGACTTTACTAGTCAATTTTCGTGAACTAAACCAGTACAACCCATCTTACTATGGAAGTACCGGGAATGGGTTAATAATTTTTCCCTTATGTTCATTTTCGAGGGGGTACCATACAGTCCCTCTCTCAAAAGTTTGTGGCTGGTGGCAGTGGTTACTACCGTAAATATTCGACCGCAAATATTTTCCTATGGGATTTTCCCATTGTTCGAGGCTACCACTTTTTCTGACAGCCTCTAACATGCCGCTGGTGTATTTTAATATTAACTTTACTCCGGTAGGTTTTATTTGCCAGAACTTTAATATAACTTCTTTCTCGTGTCTTTCTCTAAACTCCTAACCCAGGTCGGGATCCTTTGTTCGTCCTTTGGGCGGGCTTCTGCCAAGAAGCCCTCCTTTCGGCGCCACCGAATCTGGGGTGGATCCATTGTGTGGGAGGGGGAGTAGGACCCCTGGGCAGGGTTGCCTCAACTACCCATGTCGCACTCAATCCTTATAGGCTGGAGGGTCTCCCGCCAAGATGCCCACTCCACTGTGTGAGTGACAGCTAGGCTTTATGAATGGGGATCTTTTTGCATAAAAGCAGGGTTCTGAGGACTGGGAGAGCAAGACGTCGCCACTGGAACTAAGAAGACGAAGAGGAGAGACATCTGCAATGATTGAACCACCGGTGAAGCCCTGCCCTGCTGCAGCGTCTCACCACTTTTCTCCACACAACGAGAGAAGATCTTCATCTGCAAGAGCCTTCTTCCCTTGAGCTGGTGGGGCCAACCAGGTTGCCAATCGCCTTCCTGGACCTGCCTTGGTCGAATCGCCTGTACCCTGTACTTGGAGACCGGATAGCCAGGCACCCGTCCACCCGGACCGCGATTTAAAGGAGCATACCTTTTATTCGTCGGGCAACACCGCGGCTGGTTTCATCCCTGGGTAGTGCAGTAACTCGAACCTTCCTCCACGACGAGAGCCTCTCTTCCTCTGCTGGATCCCCCGAACAGCAGGAACTACCAGGAACAACCGCCACCGCAGGAGCCACTTCTTCATTTTAAAGGTACAATGTTCCGCCAGGCCGCCCTTTCTTCGCGGTAGCCCTAAAGGTGTTTTAAATCCTTTACCTACCTGCTGGATTGCCCGCCCCTCTCTCTTAACATTGTCTTTCAACTTCTGCAGCCACCTTTTCAAATCGTTAACCAAAGACTTGACTACGGCTACAAGAACATTTTGCTCCTGGGCCCTTGCCCTGTACCACTGACTCTGGCTCAATTTGTTAGAACTGCCTTCTCTAGATTGCTTCTCAACTAGAAATGTGTTGGTGCACCTACTTCTTATAACCACCCTTTCCTTCCCACTTTTAATCCTTGTGAAATGCCATTTTGCTCAGTTTTCATTTAAGTATTTTCTATACTAATGCACTGCCTTGCTGAATCTGGTTCACAGACTTATAGAAAGTGTTGCTAGGGTGTGTAAGAAGAGATTTCTGTATAACTTGTGCTTTCCCTCCCTTGTGAGAAATTGCTAGAGTGCCATTTGTGTTTGGTTTACACTGTGCTGTTTTGCTCAGTTTTCACTCTTGCTCAAACTTGTCTACAATTTAGCTACGGAGCTGTGTATACTTTCTTTGACCGAATTGAACTATGATAGATGTGTTTAATAGAAGTGTATAACATAAATATATATATACTTTTTAATACAAAGCTTTGGTCAGTGTTTCCTTGTGCCATAGTACTGTAGGCCTATTGTGTAAACCCTGAATACTGCTCATCTCCCTCTTGAGATAAGTCTGACTGCTCAGCCACAGCTACCAACTAAATCTTTGTCGTACAGACTGATACCAAAGGGGATTTATTGCTCTCACTTGTAGACCTAATCTTCTGTAGTGCTCCCTAAGGGAACTGCACAGGATTCTGCCTAACAAGAGGGCCCTCCCCTCCCCCTACTATTCTTTTTTCGCAGCAACGCTCCGGAGGTGTAGGAGGCCTCTACCCCCCCCACGCTTCCTGAAGTATAACGGCCCGAACGTCGACTGCTGGGTGGCCCCCTTGGTGCTGAGCAATCGCGGCGCACCGCGGGCAGCACTTCCGGGCCGTATAGCAAAACGAGGAGCTCACAAAAGCAGCAATCAATACATTAACAAAACATAACAGCTAAGAGTGCAAACACGTACACAACAACCACGTACAGTGAAAGATCCACTTCGTGTATTGAACAAACCCCAATGCACGTGCAGCACCCGCAAAAGTAGTACTCCAGAGGTGGGTTAGGAACCCCAGGGGACCTCTGACCGCATTCTTATCCCACCAGCCACCAATTCTAGTCTTTCAGCACAAGTGAGCCTTGGAAACCATCAGGGAGCAGGGGATTCCCCCCCCCCCGTCTCCCTCCTAGCCATGGCGCTGGCATTTGTCTGAGTAGCGGAACACCGCCGTCAGCATCAGTAAAAGAGCCCTGCATAAATTTGGTACATACAGCCTAGGAAAGTCCCTTTCAAGTGGCAAGGGTCTCACAGGGACTATAGGTGGCCACTCCACTAACCGTATCCTCAACCAAACACAGAGGCACTAAAAAAGCAACATCAGAAACAAGGCAAAGCCTCTCACTGGAGTGAAGTCAGCCACAGAGAGCGGATCTATCCCCTCCATCTGAAGAAGCTCAAAAGGCCACACACTACGTGGTGGAGAATTAGCAACTCAGCAAAGGGGAAGGCTGGATCCACGCACCCTAGCAACACTGCATAAGTTCCATCGAACAGGCGTAGTCATGGAGTCAGACGAGGTCCAGAGCTCATCCGAGATCCCAGGGAATGATCTTGACAGCGCCAAAAATCTGATATACGGCTCCTATTGGGGGAAATTATCTCAATCAAATCCGGCCTAACAGAAACCGCCTCCGACTCGCAGACGAAGATGGCTAAAGTGGAGGACTGCTTGGAAGCAGTCGAGAGCAACCAGCAATCTGGAGACATAGCAACAATGCAATATGAGGCCCGGCTCTTAGACTTGGAACAAAAGAAACAGGACATGGAGTATAAAATTGACGACCTGGAAAACCGGGAGCACCGCTCTAATATTTGAATCATTGGCCTGGAAGAACAAAAGGGAGAATCCCCGGCTGGTCTTGAAAGAAAGGTCAAAGCCCTTATTCTATCCCTGTACGATGACACAAACCCCCCAGGCTAGAATTCAACAGAGTGCACAGGGCGGCGGATCGCCTGGTGGACCCCGATCGGTCCTCCTAAAGTGTCACTACTATGCGCAGAGACAGGATATCTTACAGAAGGCGAGAGAAAAGGACATAATAGACTTCAAGGGCTCGAATGTAAAACTGTACCAGTACCTTTCAGCTATGACTCTGGCGAAATGAAGAGGTTGTCGTCCTCTCACGGCATGGTTGCAAGACAAGGGGGTTTGTTACCATTGGGGGCATGCTTTTTCCCTGTCATTTGAATTCGGCGGGGAAGAGTACAGGTTAACTTCAGTGGGAGAAGCAGAGCAAGCCCTCCGTCATCTCCAGGGCACAGCTGCCGGCTCAGACTCTGACTCTCAGAGAGGGCCCACAGGCCTGCAATGGAATTCAGCACCGAAACCCCCAAGATGAGGTCGGGCACAACAGAAGTGGAAATACAAACGACTAAACACACCCTGAGGAAAGTGCACAGTGCTCTTGTTTATTGTTATTTCCTAGCATGGTTCCTTTTGGGCTAGCCAACTATGCCACAGGTGCACCAAATAAATGGTTTGACATTGGTTGGAGTTAAGGTGTCGGGACTCCCTCTCTCGTGTGCACTTGCTTTTTACTTGTTGCTAAATCTACCTGCAGCCTTAATCCTGGTTTGTCTAGGGACCAACTCCAAGGTTCCTGTTTGGTTAAAAGCTTTGTGGGGATGACAAATCCGTGGATTAGTTTGGCGCTGGTTGGATATGTTAGTCCATATTGTCACAGTTTGTGCGAGTTGTGGTTGGTTGACACCAAAAAGAACATCATTGTATTAATGAATGACAATTTTTTGACATGGTGAAAAACAACACAGCCGACGCGCACGCTTCTCCAGAACCCCGTCTCAGAAGCTTCGGCCGAACTCGGCACCGTCTGGCTATCCAGCCCCACTGACGCCCTTACCTGGGAGGATCAGCCCACAACTCTCCGGAATTCACCTTTCAAACTTAATTGGCCTTGAAAAAGACTAAGGTTGAAACGCGCGTCGGCTCTGTTGTTTTTCACCATGTCAAAAAATTGTCATTCATTAATACAATGGGCCTCATTACGAGTCCGGCGGTAACTGCGGCGGTAAAACCGCCTGGTTACCGCCGGACTCGTATTACCATTCCGCCGCCGTGATTCCCGGAATTACCGGGGCATTACAACCCCGATTTTCCGGGAATCACGGAGGCGGAATGGTGTTAATCCCCATTCCCATTGAGTCCTGTGGGAGTGGGACTCGATGGGAATGGGGATCATGGGGATCATGGAAACACCGGCAGCATCTCGTAATGCTTTCCTCGTCAAACCTGGCGGGAACATCGCCTGCAGGAGTCGGGATCAGGCGGTCCGGAAACAATGGTGGCGGCGTGTTTACCGCCACCGTTATTTCCGGACCGCCTGATTTGTAATGAGGCCCAATGATGTTCTTTTTGGTGCCAACCAACCAAGAAATAAATAACGTTTGTAATGACAAAACATTAGACGTGATCATTGATTTAACCAACTCGCACAAACTGTGACAATATGGACTAACATATCCAACCAGCGCACCATATAAATGGTTGAATGTTTAGATAAATCAAATGTTGAATTAAGTTAAATGCTGTCACTGAATACAGTGCATTACAAATGTAAGTTTCTTCTCTATAAAAACACAGTTAGCCATGGTCAATGCCTGGAGAGGGGTCCCACTAGTGTGGCCCTTCTATGTTTAGGGCGTCTCATTTGTTATGGGAGAGAATGCGCCCATCAGCATCTCAAGGGAACTGGGAAGGGAGGGCAGAAACACTCATCCAAATGGAACAACATGTCGGATCCATAGCACTAACCCACACATTCACGCAGCGCTGTTAAGGTAGGTTTACAATACTCTCGCTAGGAGAAGACATCGGCCCCGGCGAGATTCACAGGGCAATGGGGCTCTACTCGCAAAAATTATACGTTGGCATGGCTGGCTCTGAAGGAATAGTCTTCGGATCTCTAAATGTGAAAGGTCTCAATTAACCACAAAAAAGGTCTATGTTGGCACGACAATTCACATGGTCCAAATTAGACATTCTGTTTGTACAAGAACCGAAGTATGCCCAAGGTGAAGAACGGAAGATTATAGGTTAAATGATTGGACAAGCACTATGGACCTCTGGACCCCAGAAGCGGGGCGGGGTGGGGATTCTGTATAGAAAATCTTTAGAGCTCCAGATAACCCATATACACAGGGACCCACAAGGTAGATGCATTGCACTCAGCCAGCCCCTTCCCTGTTCCTGTGTCGAGCACCACGCTAAAATTCCTACAAGTTATAGTAAACTACACCACCGCAAGTACCATAAACCCTTTATCATCGGATGCACACGGACTTATAATATGGACTAATAACTTGTCCATAATTTGTTCATTTCCTTATCTTTAGCCACGCCCCTAACACTGTGTGCCTTCAAAAACAACCGGCCGCGCGCACCACCGCAAGTACCAGCAAGTACTGTTGGCTGTCCGCTGTGCCGCGGTGTTGCGAGTTGCTGTAGCACTTTGCCTCCTCTAACCCAATTCACCACTGATTGTTCTCAACTTAATGACCCCCCAGAAGCCTCGTAGTCCGCTGTGTGAGCTTCTCAATTGAGGTAGTGCCTTCTCGGAAGTCGCGTAGCGATTCACTCTTCACAGGGTTCTCGCTTTATATTCCCGATGCCCAACTAACCATCTGACATGTGGCCCGCCTGGATGTGTTTGCGTAGAGGATAAATAAATCGTGGCATATCCACAACCCCAAGAACTGAAGAGTCAAGTAAGGAACTCACTCACATTGCGTTCCTCGCAAGTCAAATCTCTGTACACTCAGCTAACAGTGCTATGTCCAACATGTTCAGGCTAACGACTGGAATGCCCCTGCCCCCCCCCATTGCTATGCCCCGTGCCTTTCTGTACACTTACGCCCGGGCCTTCAACTTTCCATAACGTCTGGCGACTCATCGTCTCATGGCCCTGTGAACGCGCTCGAGGATCCTCCAGCTTTGATCCCTCCTTCAGAGGAGATCGCAAAGCCCTCTACAATCTGTCCTAAAAAATCAAATGACTCCCCTTGTGTGATCTGCATTTCCGACAAAATCATGCAAGAGTGTTATGAGACCCACCACCCTGCCTTCGATGAGCGAGCCTTTTTCACCTCGTGCCTTGCTACGCAATCTCTACTCATTCCAGCTTATGATTCAAATCCTTACCACCCCCCTCTCAATTCAGAGGTAGTGGGTAGGTCAAATCATGGAGCTTACACCACTGCCTCTGACAAAGCTGATTCGAATGTGGCAATGGCAAGAAACGATTAAAAAAAAATTGAAATAAAAAACAATTCCGAACCACCCCTACAATGAACCAATAGCACACTCAACACAACATCCCCCATCGGCAAATTGTGCCGCTCCTTTCTTATCAACCAGAAAGGTCACCCTGAACGACCTCGCTGACTCAAGGCTCTCCAATTCTCCAGAAATGTTTCCAACCGACTGCCCTAACGACATTATTTCCTCTCCGGAGTCTGATTCATCATGCAACACTGAAGTCCCATCATTTGCCAAACCCACCCCACGTCCATCTTTTGGCTTCCCTTCGTTTCCCAACCTTACTATAGAACCTGCCCTCACGGCTAAACACTTCGATGTTGGGACTTACCAAACTTTTTGAACTCGTAGACTCCCGTGCAGGTTCTCAGGAACTCTTGCTAAACAACTTAATTAGCAAAATTGATTGGATGGCAATAAACTTCCCAGCATTTGTGAAAACTGAATTAAGCCTCTGAGAGAGACATTACACCTGCCGAGGAGCTCAATTGGACTGTGACCCAAATTCCAACTCCCCAGATCCCTGACCCGCCGGAAACATCTCTGGTACCAGTGGTGGACCTATGTCCTGAGTCTGAATCATCCCCCTCTCCTCCACCAGTCCATAGTCCAATCTATGAGATCTTCAATCGCCGCTCACAAAATAAGAGAAGAAAACATAAAAAACACAACAAATCATCATTACTCCAAAGTCTGAACAACATTGCAGACCCGATATTGGAAAATCTGCAAACAAAAAAAAAAAATACAAGAATCAACCTTTGACTAAAAAAAACAAGCTACCGGCTTCTAAAGCCAAAATGTTTGTAGAAAATATTTTACTACCGCCTGAACAGAAAGCGCAGCCTAGCGAGGCTGTGGCCCAAGCGATCCTTGGTCTGCCTTCCAAAGAGCCCACCTTGAATCCTGAGCTGCCCTCTGATGGTGTGATGTCTCTCGCAGGTAAGAAGCCTGTCTCTATATTTTCATGTACTGTGCCTGCATTACCACTATGTGAAGTAGAATCCTCGCACAAGGTCAATACAAATGATGACTTAATGAATATATCAGTTTATCCAAACAACATATCTATCATGGAAACGGTACACCAAAGTCTTCATCATGACGGAGTCAGATCTCAACTTCGAGATCCAATGTTCTGCACTGTATTAGACCATGATGCAAATCCTTTCATGACCCTTGAACCAAAAAGAAGAAAATTGGTGAGGAGAGCCCCTTTTCCTAAAGACTCCTGTGAGAGACCAAGAGCGTATAGCCCCGAATAATGCTTCTTCTTTCCCCACCACTGAAACCACAAATGTAGACGACCCTACCAGTGCACACTTTCCTGCTGATCAGTCCGACTTAAACCCCCATCATGTGGCTGCCTCCCAAGAAGCTGAATGGCTACCCAGAGCTCTATCAAACGAAACTCTCAGGCTTACCATGATTGACAGATTATTTGAAGATCCCTTTCCAAACAGGACTACTATACTTACAATATTTCACTCCCTACCCCAGTTAAAACACATTAACTCAGAGGACATTGACGGTGTATCCTATCCCATACCAGCTCACCAAGACATTGTTGATGTCAAAATTCGATCTTTAATTGTAAAAAAACACATCTGGGACCAACGCCAATTACTTCTTGAAAAAGGCCTCCTCCTTGAACCTATTGCTCCACCGGCTCCTGACCTCCAGAATTTACCAAGCCCAAAAAAACAAACCCCCCTTCAATTCACCTCGAACTCATCATGTACCAACTGCAATCCAACAACTAACTCCCAACCTCCACCACAACAATCCAAATGGGGATGGGTTTCCTCTGCCAGAGCCTTAGAGAATAATAATCACTAGCAAGCTAGGGACCCTCTTCACCAACTCACCCTCATATCTTGGAATACCAGCGGGTTTTCCCACTTACTGAACTCCAAATCTCTATTACTTAACTACGATGTTATTCTGTTACAAGAGACATGGATGTCCAGCACTCCTCTTTGGCCGGATCACCAACTTGTAGCAATTAACGCCTCTAAACCAGCTAAGGGGAGACCTGCTGCAGGTCTGCTTATAGCAGTAAGAACTGACTCTCAACTAACCATATCTAACTAACTGGACCATGGAAAAGTCCAGATCCTGGCATCCAACCAGCCTTAATTATGACTGAGAATAAAAACCATCCTTTCTATCCTAAGACTGCAGTTATTAACATATATTGGAATCCAGTCTCTGCTGATGCTCCACAATTCGCTGACAAAGTCGAGCTTATTCTTGACCAAATTCTTCTCGAACCTGACATAACTAATACAATAATCGCTGGCGATTTTAACATGAATCTCTTACAGTCCTTTGAAAAACTAAATAATACTAGACCAAGCAAATGGCTATCTCTAATGAAAATCAGAAATTTTACATTACTAAATGGCACATTCCCTATGGATGTGCCCCCGAGACCAACTTGGAAACGAGGCAATATTCAATCAACTCTAGACTATGTTTTCATTTCCAACAACTCAACGAAAACAAATAACTTTCAAATCCTTGAAACCTCTGCGAGCGATCACAACTTGGTAGTAACCTCTTGGAGTCCTTATCCTAAATTAAACAATGAGTACTATAAAGTCCCGCTTGCAATTAATAATGCAAGGACAAGACTCTGGTGGACCCCACCTCGCATAAATTAGCTAACACAACTCTTGCATCAACAACAAGATCAGTCGGCCCATTCCCACTACAATGATTTAATTCAAATTATTCACGAATCGAGCAATAAATATACCAAGCCGACCTTTAAACATAAATACAAATGGAACCCTGATATAACTGCCCTCAAAGCAAAACCAAGATCTGATTAAGATCATTCTCGGCTCTAAATAATACACCAGCAAAACAAAAAATAAAAAATAAATATAGAAATCAAATTAAGCAAATAATAGCGTCTATAAAGCAAAACAACACAGAAACTATGCTAAAAGCAATTTTATCCAAAAAAGCTGACGAAATATGGGAACTAATAAACAGATCAGATAAAACAGCTGAAAAAGCCATCCTATTAAACTGCATCGACCAAAGGATCTGGGTAAAACATTATGGAAACCTTCTATTCAAACCGCAAGAAGTTAACTCTGCTACAAATCAAAGTAGTATTGGTAACAAAACACTGGCTTTTGATCTCCTGGATATAATCACTATGATCAAAAAACTAAATAATTCACGTGCTCCCGGCCCTGACATGATAACAAATGCTATTTTAAAAGAAAACCCAGAAGCATGGGCTGAGGTTTTATACTTAATTTTTAAAAATATCATAACCCAAAACAAATTTCCGCCATCATGGCAAACAGCAATTATAATCCCCATTTTTAAATCGGGCGATAGAACTTCCCCTTCTAACTACCGCCCTATAGCTCTTTTAGATGTGCCAGGGAAAATTTTAGCAAGACTGGTAGTCCGTGACTTTACAAATTGGCTCTGCGAACAGGATCTAATGGATCACTATCAATCTGGCTTTGTACCATGCATAGGTACATCACTAAATTTAATCACTATTGCCATATTGAAAGCTGAAGCCATTCGTTTAAAACAACCAATCTATCTTGCCCTAGTCGACTTCAAACAAGCTTTCGACTCTATTTCCCGCACCCTGCTATGGGAGAAACTTGGTAATGCCAACTGCCCGACACATATTCTTGATTTAATTTTATTGTTCTACTCGAACACGAGTGTAAGAGTAAAACTTACCACTGACGGACTCCTGTCTGATACAATAAGAACAAATACAGGTCTAAAACAGGGATGTCCGTTCGCCTCAATCCTTTTTAACTTTTATATCAGTGATTTTTTTAAAGAAATGTTGACCGTCCGGTCGTTCTCACCACGGATAGGTTCCTTAACAATTCCCTACATACTATATGCAGATGATATGGTCCTCTTTGACAAAACACCCATAGGACTTCAGAGGAAACTAGGTGCGTTATCAAAATACACAGAAACAAACAAACTTGAAATCAATATCAAAAAAACATAAATTTTAACTGTTCAAACCTCTCCCAAAAAATCCAATATCAAATTCAAGTGGTACATTTCTAACTGCCCACTCGAGATAATATACCAGTATAAATATCTAGGAGTTAACATCAATGCAAGTATAGCCGACACTCCATACAAAGATGAAATCTCTAACAGAATGAAACTCTTGGCAATTCAAGCTAAAGCTTTACAAAGAAAGTATGGTCGGTTTTCCTTAATACCTGCTCGTATGTTTTACTTACAGAAAGCAGTTCCTATTATAACATATGTAAGTCACATGAAGATTATGAATAAACAAATAAACTGGGACTACATTGAAGGTATATACTGGAAAACATTACTGCCAGTCCCGCAGAGTTTCCCAATAACCATACTTAGATATGAACTTGGGCTGTCTTACTTGGGCTGTCTTCTTTAGCCGTGGCAGTCTCATGGGCAATGTTAGCACTTTACCGGAAAGCCCTGCTTACTCCAGATAACGCCAAAAATGTATTTCCGGCAATAAGAGACTGGATGAATTCCTCAAACGATAACTCGATCTCTCCATGGGTTGAGGAATGTAAAAAAAACTCTTGATGGAGCTGACATTTCTCTCAATGACCTTGCCCTTTTCCCGGATAAAGCAAAAATCAAGCTTCTTAGATATGACTGGATCACCACAAGGGAAAAATGTCTTTAATACTCAGCCTTTAAAGCAGGCCCGTTTATTGTAAAAGCACTGAATGACATTCCGAAATACATTTCAAGTTTCCCTGATAGATCATATGCGGATACTTTTTTGCGCTTTAGATTAGACCTAATTCCAACTAAGATCAAACTGGCCCAATACTCCAAAACTCTAATCCTAAGCACCACCTGCAGATTTTGCAAAAATCCTATGATAGAAGAATCTACCTTCCATTTAATCTCAGAATGCTCTTCTTTACTTGATCTAAGGATAAGATATTTTTTAAGTTCTTTAAACATAAAGTATTACTCACAAAAGAACAATTGTGGTATGAAATATTTAACACAGCAAATGTCTCCTTAATTATAGCAACGGTGCAATATCTGAATTCTCTGAACTTAGTGGGAAACCAATGCAACCATTATACCATGTAACTGCTTTGATGTCTTTCCATTGTATCATTCCACACAAAATTTCACTTGTTTTCTTTCTTTGATCTATGTGAGTCCAAGTTGGATAGCTTATTGTAATGAAATATATGACCTGATACATATGTCTGTGTAAAAAGAAAGAAATGTAACCTTGATGTAAAATATTGAAAAAGTTGATTTTTCAGCTAAAGCAATTTTGAATAAAAAAAAAAAAAAAATGTTTTAAAAAAGATACATTGCACTCAAAGGACAGATTAGGACACGCACTGTTACTCTATGCTCTGCCTATGTCCCCAACCAGGTACAGTAGACTTTTTTTGAACCACTCTTCGTCTTCTTGGATAACATGAGAGAGGGAACTTTGGTTTGCGGGGGGATTTTAATGTTGTGGCGGAACGATAACGTCATTTGTACCCTGTGAGACAAAACATACATCCACCTAGCACCCTGCAGGGGAATAGATTCTTGAGCCAGTTGAGGGAACACCATTTAATTTATACGTGGCGCACAGCTCACCCAGACGAAAGGGCCTACACATTCTTCTCCGCCCCACCCCCCACCAAACCTACTCAAGAATAGGTTACCTTCTACTAGGGGCAGAAAATGAATGCGACATGCTGGGATACTCGATATAGGTGGTGGCCTGGACTGACCATAACCTATGCACGTTAGAACTCGATCTAGGCCCCTTACCCAGGCCGGAGCGAAGATGGGTCTGTAATGACTTCTTGTGCAGGCACCCCATGTTCAGGGAAACTTTGAGATGAATGACGTCGGTGGGATGTCACTGAATACAGTCTGGGAAGCAGGGAAAGCCACAATAAGGGGACTCCTCATAGTGGAAGGTGTAGCCAAAAAAAGGCTTAGGCAACGCAGAGAAGTGAAATTAAGAGCAGATATTTCACAATTAGAACGGAGCCTTAGGAGCCACCCTACCCAGGAAAAAGATATGAGTCAAATTAAGGGGCTGAGAGATGAGTTAAGGGATATATGGATCGGCAAAGCGCTAACACAACTCAAGTTCCTTAAGCAGAAATTCTTTGAGAAGGGTGACACAGCCTACACGATGCTAGCCAACCGGCTACGAAAGCAAAGAGCTGACAGGGCAGTGTATAAAATCAACAATGAATCTGGCACCCCCCTCACCTGCCCGAGTGAAATAGTCAATCGCTTTTCAAGATTCTTCTCGGAGCATACACGGCAGAGGGGGACAACGCCCCCTTGGCATTTGAGGGACCTGGCCACCCTCCCTCGCCGCCGATTGTTGGAGAACATTTTGACATGTTGAATGCCCCGATTACTACCTTAGAAGTGCAAAGCGCCATATCTAATATAAAGGATGGCTCAGCACCAGGGCAGGATGGCTATACCCCTGCCTTCTACAAATCTAACAGCAACGCCCTCACCCTATTCCTTACCAAACTCTTTAATTAAATTCTAGCAACGGGGCAGGCCCCCAAATCGCTTACCAAATCCATAATCGTTGTTCTCCCCAAAGAAGGCAAGGATCCCTTGGAATGTGCATTGTATCGCCCAATCTCCCTAATTAATGTGGATGCTAAAATCTACTCCAGCATCCAAGCTGCCCGCCTGGCACTAGTCCTCCCCCAGATAGTTCACACCGACCAAGTAGGGTACGTAAGAGGTAGGCAAGGAGCGGACAACATCAGAAAAACTTTAGATCTAATGGCCACACTTCAGGAAGCCGGAGACAGCCCCCTCCTTCTATCAGTGGACAACGAGAAGGCGTTTGATCGGGTAGAATGGCCTTTCCTACGTGCAGTACTGCAGTGGGTAGGGTTGGGAGCAGCGTCGTGGACTCAGGGAGCCGGAGCAAACAGCCCAATCCAGGGTCTCCGTCAACGGCACCTCATTGGATCCTTTCAATCTCACATGGGGCACAAGACAAGGCTGCCCACTCTCCACCTTAATTTATGTACTAGTCATTGAGCCTTTCGCGCAAGTCATTCGATCCAATCTCCAGATTCACGGCATCCCCCGGGGAGGCAAAGAGTATACATTAGCTATGTTTGCCGATGATATCTTACTCTATCTCACCCAACCACTAGATCCCATTCCTGCCCTCTTTCAGGAAATCGAGTGGTATGGAGCCCTATCAGGCTTCCAAGCCAACCTCCGAAAAACTATTGCAGTGCCCTTAAAAACGAATGTAAAACTATTAGAGCAGTTAAAAACAAATTGGTGCTTCCAGTTACAACCCTGCTCCGTAAGGTACCTGGGAGTGAACTTCATGGTCTCTCTCTGACCTCTTTGAGGCTAATTATTTCCCCCTATGGAAAGTCCTCCAGGAGGACATCAATAGATGGTCCAAACTGCCCTTATCTTGGGCAGCACGCTTCACATCCATAAAAATGAATGTCCTGCCACAGTTTTTGTTTTTGTTTCAATCCCTTCCGGTGATTATCCCTAAATCATTCTTGGCGGAAGTGAAACACATTTTACTGAACTATCTGTGGGCCGGGAAAAAACCAGGAACTCCTTACTCCACTTCAATTCGACCCAAAGAATTGGGAGGCATGGGGTACCCAGACTTTGCGGAATATTATAGGGCCTCCCAGCTCCGGGTACTACCAAATCACCTATGGGAGAATCCCGAGAAATAGTGGGTAGCAATAGAAAACGATATTTTTGCACCAGTCACGCTAGGAGACTGGATGTGGGTCCCTCTATCAGCAATGACGTGGCGGATTTGGGAGCAACCTGTTTTAAAAGTGCTGTGGACTCTTTGGCGCCCCTCCCGAGTCATGCAGGGAGTAACAACGTGGCCTTCACCCCTCAACTGCATTTGGTCCCCCCCATTTGAGACCTGATAAGTGAGAACCATAGCTTTCAATCCTGGTATGAGGCTTGGCTTGTGCGAGCGGGACAGATGTGGAAAAAGGGGACCTTCATCCCCCTTGCGGAGTTAAGGGAAGCCATGCAGAACACTGAAGTCTCCCCCATGCTATTCCTCCAGCTACGGAGTGTCCCGAGTGATGCCCGATGGGGCAGCTCATTGAAACGCCCTCTCACCCCCTTCGAACACATCCTGAGCGTCCCCCAAATGACAAAGGGACTTATTGCATGAATATACAAGTCGCTGCTTACAAGAGGTCACCTCAAACGCCCATTGTCTGAGGTTAAATGGGAAGCGGAGCTTGGGCTGGAAGATAAGCCAGGGGTATGGAAGGCTATACACAGGGCGGTCTGGGCATCATCAACTTCTGTTCAGTACAAGATGCATAGTGTGCGCCTACTGGTGGCACTACACTCCCCTAAGATTGTCAAAAATGTTTCCAGGCACTTCCCCATACATTTGGAGAGGTTGCGGCGAGAGGTGTGACTATTGGCATCAGTGGTGGGAATGCCAGGAAGTGCAAATGTATTGGAAAAAAGTCCTGGGGTGGATTCAGGCCATAGATGGGATACCTAGAGTTCTCACACCAGTGCTAATCTTGTTTGGCGTTGAATCAGATGACAAAGACACTTGTGAGTCACTCTCGCATATGCCTCGCAACCTACTGTTGGCGGCAAGGGTATCTTTACCAGTCAAATGGAAGGCAGCCTCCCTTCCCACAAAAAGAGAGTGGCTGGCCAAAGCACACGCCATTTATGAAATGGAAAGTATGACAGCCACTGTCATGGAATCTCGTAAGAACATAGACATGATTACCCTTTTTAGAATATTACACAGCATAGTGGGAATCTGCAAGACCAACTGACTAATACCCACGCCGAGATTACTAAGCAATGCCACTAGAAATGCCTCAAGTAACCCACTGACTTTCCTTTTATGTGAATTAAACTGTAATGTACTCTGTGCATTGTAAATTAAGTACAATGAGCGGTGCTATGTGAAGTTCCAACCATTCCAGTGTAATTGATCTATTAAATCACGATGGGTGGGGGAAGGGGGTGCGCAAGGAGGGAGAGGGGGGACATTTATGACAAGTTACACTTTGTTTCTCTTTTAGATACTCACATTGTAGTTGTTGTACCAACACGCCTTTGACCAGTACTGTGAAGTCAACATGTATTATGTCAAACTTGTTAAAGAAATCAATAAAAAAATCTATTTGGAAATTCAAATTCGCATGCCAGTGGAAACCGCCGACTATGAACATTTTCCTAAGTCCCACAACCTGTGGCATTGGAAAAGGAACTGCAGCAACTAATACTCTGCAAACATCCCTTCCAGTGGAGAATTTGAGGATGCCCTGGCAGCACAGCGGGTAGGAGTGGAGCCACCTGGCATTGTGCAAGAACAATTTAAAATTTCCCAAGTCCCAGCCTGCAGGTCAGACATTTCAAAGGTAAAGAATTAGAAGAGGAGATACCAGCCATTAGAATAGGCTGTTTTGGGGTACTTAGCAACGCAAGGGTTCAGGGATAAATTATTGCAATTGCCAAATGCCATTGGTTTTGCAATGGAATTAAAAGTGTGAGGGGTCACAAATGTGAGGCAGACAACTTAATTCCGAGTTTTCACAAGATGCCATTTTATTCAACAAAAAGGGTTTGATAAATGCCTTGTTATCTCGAATCTAACAAGAATGTCCCTACCTATCAAAGTAACTAAAGGAAACATTCTACAAAAGGAATCTGTCCCTCACGCTTAAACATACATCAAGCGCATAAACGAAATGCAATGCATTTCAAATATAACATAAGTAACAATTGAATTCAACTTAGACCCAAGAATTGTATATCCTTGTAACCTGGGTCATTTCACCTTCCCCAGATTCAAAGCAAGATTTTTACTCAAGGATTCAAATAACCAAGTTCCTTCTTGTGACCAAGTTCGGATCAGAAAGTTCTGTTGATTACAAAGGTTCTCCACTTAAAATATAACCAATAGTTCAATTTGCTGACAGTCTCTGTCTTTTCCACTTATTGCAAAAGTTCAACACAACTTCTTCTTGAAAAACAAAATGCTGATTCAATCAAATATTTCTTCAACCACAAAACATTCTACCACAGCACAGTACTTTATAGGACTTCTTTGTGGTCCACTAACCTGCCAGGACTACCATTGAAAGGTCCCTATCCTGGTATACTCGCCTGCCAGGACACAGCATATTTTCTAACACTATTGCAAGCAGGGACGTCATTTCACTAAAATGCCAGGGGTAGTGGAAGTGACATCACACGACCCTTGACCCCTGATGACATGTGTCATTTGACCCCACCCCTAAGTGATATCGCGGGAAGCGATGGAACACAACCTTTCACCCGTTGACAAAACAGGAAGTGGCATCACATAGCATTGTACACTACGAAAAATATGGTTACGATATCACTATAATGTGATGTACATTTCATACCAGAATGCATCGCCATATGTATCGTTAAGATCAGTGTGTATAGGCCCATATTACCAAATTACTGTGAATGCAAGCAAACTTCCATGACCAAATGATAATGATCTGTTATTATATAGCACTTACGCTTAAGCGCTTTATATAGAAAAAATATACACCCAATATCACCCAACCTGTGTTGGTACTCATTTATCGACCTAAGAAGGATGAAAGACCCAGTTGAGGCGTTTAAGAACAGACTAAATCAGTACTGACTCACCCCCGGAAGTGTGCCTGAAATAAAACTTTAATGAGTCTAGCAATTATTGTATAGAATTCCAGAAAGACACATTATTTGGTATTCCTATTCTTTCTTATTTAGGCTCAGTGCTGAAAGTGTTAGACTTGTGGCACTCCTATTCTTATTTTTCTTCTTTTTTTTAAAGGGGCCAGAAAAAGAAAACCAGCCACTCCACAAGCAAAGAGCCATGACATGGTGCTAGCCACAGCCCAGGAGTTTGCATTACAAAATAAAACCTTTTTTTTTAGAGGTTGCAAGGGTGATCACAGAGGTCGCAAGGGAGACCTCAGAGGTCGCAGTTACAACCTCTGGCGACCCCTAAATGACATCCCTGACTGCAAGTACTCTGTGGTGAGGTCTACTTCCAATAGTAAGGAAGGTTTTCAACTTTCAACAACTTCGACATTCTCAAATTCTTTCAGGAAAACGTATTATATTGATGTTGTTCATTTCCACTCTTAACTTTGCCATTCTGTTTGATGACTGCCACTTCCTTAGTCTGGCAACAACAGTTAAAATCTTCCTGCAACAATGTTCTCTTATTGTTCAGCCAAACATGAATTATAAGCTCTGTAAATGACTGCCCCATTTTACTTTGGCAATACTGTTTATAATTAACAGGCTTTTGCAATACCGTTGTTTCAGTTCAAAAGCTTTTGTATTGCCCTTTCTTTGCTTTGGTAAATGGGCTGACTTTTATGACAGTAGTTGTAACTTTTCTTTGCTTGCTTCCTTTCACAGTTTGTGTTTCGCCAATTTGTTTTCTTTACATTAGTGCAGTATTCAAAATAATGTTCAGAAGTCAGCGGTCGTATACGGAGCATACCGGGATCACCTTTCACCGGATCTGATACAAGTGTCCATGCGAACCGTTGACACAGCTCACTCTGCTTCTTCCTTCACTTTAGTATGCTCTGCAGACGGCCCCCAGTGTCCAGAGGCCTGCGCTGAACAGGAAAGGAGCTTCCCTTCGCTCCTCGTGTCTAACAGTGCTCACTGTGCTCTTCATGCTCCCAAAGGAAAACGTTCTGCAATGCCGCTTTCCACTGCGCAACCTCTGCAAGTTAGTTTGACAGCTTGGAAGACCCTTTCAGGTCCCCCTAAGGTGTGGGTCATTAGAACAATTAGGCAGCATCTTGCAGTTTAGTGCCTCTGACTCCCTCTTCCTCATCCCAGTACTCAGGGCATTGTGGGACTTGAATTTCCCAATGTGATTTTAATTTCGTCCTTCCAAAGGAAGCACTTTAACATTATGGGTTTTATTGAATGAATTGTTAGAAAAAGGTTTTAAAGTATTAGATGTGTGTTTCACATTGAAGGGATAATTATATCTATCAGAAGTCAACGTTTTAATGTTTTGCATCCCAGTTATATAATTTCTCTGATACTCATAAGAGTCTTTTCTATCCTCAAGGGGGATATCTTTGTGAAAGGAAGTCTGACAACCGGCCATCAAATATTCTGGCACCATATAAATCTCCCTCTCTGAAGAAGACAAATGCCGCGTCTCACCCAACAAAATCCTCGTACTCCCTTGGGGACCTTCTCCTCCCAGGTGATCTCCGCCGGCTAACACCACCGCCAGGTTTAGGATCAGGTAGCGGCTGCCTTCCCCAGGCTACCTCGGAGGAGAATTTAGGAAGGATTTTTGTGAGCATTCCGCAGTTTTCATCACAGAAGGCTGTGGAGGATCTTAAGACTTATACAAGCTGGAAAGGGAGTGGATTTACCTATTTATACTTCATTGAAACAGAGCTCTTCACACAGTCTGAGAGATGGATACAAGGGATAGCTTTATTATAAACAAAAGGAGTGCCTGATTACAGTCCCTGCTCCTCCAGGCATCATATGGAGGACACTTGAAACACTTGTGTATAGGCGCGTTACAAATGCCATATCATATCATATATAATAATCAACAGAAATGGACCAACGGAACAGGGAATAGCCTCTCAATACATTTATCTCTTCATAAATACCAATAAATGTTCAATTGTCAATTTCTAAAAACTTTTATTTGCATATCAAAAATTCATATAAAATACTAATAAAACATTTGGACAAACAAATATCTATGAGTTCCACTTATACTGATTCACTCCTACCATTCATTCAACTTTTTACTTTTTTACCAAATCCTTGGCATATATATCTTTTGGCCTCCTGCATGGACCGCCTCTAATTCTATGTATACAGTGAAAAAAGTCCTCTATCCAATCCTCTGATGGTTCCGTCTGTGTGTTCCTAATCACACCGACATACGTCTACACGTGTTTCGGTTGTCTTTTCGGGACGTCAACATTCGTCGCCCCTTAGTTCTTGCAACCTTCTTCAGGACAAAATTTAGGGAGTTTACTTATTCCCGTAAGCATCAAGTAGGGTATCACCACCTAAAATATAATACACAATATCAAAACATGCTAAAAAGACTAATATATTTTTAATCTACTAACATAGGCTATTCCCTCTGATTTTTTACCACACTTAATGTGAAGAAATTATTCTAAACAGTAATCATTGTATCAATGTCTATCAGTGATAATTCTTGACATCCATTTTCATTCCTTGCTGGATTAATCCTTTCTGCATCTATGCATAGTGTACACCTCTATCTGCCCACCTCAAAGATGCAAACAAACATGTATAATATTATACTTACTCAAATTAATTATCTCAGTGTGCAAATTTATTGCAGACCATTCAGACTCTTTCTTCAAGAGAGATTCTTCACAACACAATTCAAGTGGAACTGTTAGTCCCGAGTAACTCCTAAAAAAGAAGAAGGGGACTCCTTAGATAGGGGTTTCTTTGGATAGGGGAATCTATTTGATAGGGGAGCTGTCAAGATACTTACATCCGTCTCTGATCATATTTTACATAGAATCTTTTCTTAATTACTGCAGCTCCAATATTCAGCCGTGGAGATAATTCTTATGCTGGATCTGTAGATAGATTAGGGGACAAACTGAGACCTAGCCCTCTAAACTTGCATTGTTGTCAATGAACGTTTGCTATTAATGATACCATTCAATTGATATACACCTATACGTTCTACCATTTACAACCCTCTTTTCTGTCTGCTCTTTTCTATTCCACATGTATAATTGCTGCCGTCCCAGTATATACCCCAGCATACACATCTAATTTGTTTGAAATGCATCTTATCTGTTTACCCATCGGCAACATATTTCCCACTTATCTGTGTTTCTGAAAACACTAAGTCTGTTCTATTTCCTACTCACGTCCCGTTCGATTTCAAAAGTCGTCTTCCAGACAACCATCTGCCCTCTCCCGCTTACCTTATTGTTCAAGAACCCGTCTGAGTGCCGTCTTGCATTCGTCTTCCGGCGCCGTTTCCATTAAAGCGTCGTGTGTTTATTTAAGCTTGCACGTGAGTCGAGGTCGGAAGGGGACGAGCCTAAGATGTTCCGGTAGTGAACACAATAAAGGGACTACTCACCTCTTTTCAACAATTCTCTCGTTCCTACGTCACATGTTTGTTTAAACTTGCGCGTTCTACGAGAACAAAAGATGGATAAAGGCTGCCTCAGATGTTCCATTCATGAACACAATAAAGGGACTGCTCGCCTACTTTAAACACTTTTTTCGTTCCTACGTCGCGTGTTAATTTAAACTTGCGCGTTCTATGAGAACAAAACAGGGAAAAGGCTGCCTAAAATGTTCCGTTCGTGAACATAATAACAGGACTACTGACCTGTATACTTACCCGGCTAGGCTAGCACAGCGTTCCTCACCGCCACCAACTTGGCCCTGAACACAGTCACAAAATTACACAAAGTACATGTGTGTACTATACAAAACGGTCTCCAACAAAACAAATGTGTCATAATGACCACAAATCAATAGCTGGAAAATACTGGATCTCCCAAACTCCCACAAGGTCGGAAGATTCGATATATATATGTATTCACCATTATTCTATCTTCTGGGCATGTAATGAGCACATGGTTTAATCTCATATTCATAGATATAGAGTGAGCCTGATGCACACATATCTCTCTTTAGTGTGTAATCAGTGCTCCCCATTCTACCGAAATGTTCAAGCCATTCCTCGCCGTGTCTAGGCGATATATCCATCGCTGCTCCGATTTGTGGAGCATAGTGGATATATCCCCACCCCTTTTAGGTGTTTTTATGGTTTGTAACACAAACCATCTCAGGTCAGTACCCTTATGTTGTTTAAGGCTAAAATGGTCTACCAAAGGTTTCTCAGCTACTTTGTTCCGGAAACAACTGCGGTGTTCCCCTATGCGCTGCCTCACCTCTCTTTTCGTTTTGCCCACATAAAGAAGATTGCAGAGACATCTAATAATATAAATAGCATTTTTGGTGCGACAATTAGTGTGTGTATTCATTTTCCATTTTATAGCCCAATGATTAAACTTCTGCCGTGTCTCTGTCAATGGACACGACACACAGTTTCCACATTTATGGTGGCCTGTAACTGGGGGTAAACCCCATTAAGTACAGTTTGTTCAAAATTCAAATCTCTATAGGTGTGCACTAAGCGTTGTCTAAGATTTTGATTCTTTTTAAAAGCAAAAATTGGTTTCTTCGAGAGGCTTCCTGGTTGTTTAATTAAATCCCAGTTCCGATTCACAATCTTTTTGATTACATTACTTACTGGATTGATAGTAGTGACGCACACTGATCTATCTTGTTTCTTTTTCTCTTTGGGTACAAGGCATTCATCTCTATTCCTATTCAATGCTCTTTTCAGATTATCATTGACTAATATGTGTGGATAACCTCTATTTAATAGCCTTCCTTTCAGATCCTCTTCATGTTTTTTATATTCATCCTTTTCTGTACAGTTTCTCCGTATCCGTAAAAACTGACCATAGGGTAAATTCTGGCAAAGACCCACTGGGTGGAAACTGGAATAGTGTAATAGTGTGTTTTTGTCAGTTGTCTTACAGAAAAGGGTGGTAAAACAACTGACAAAAACACACTATTACACTATTACAGTTTCCACCCAGTGGGTGTTTAATCATGGGGCTATAAAACGGAAAATGAATACACACACTAATTGTCGCACCAAAAATGCTATTTATATTATTAGATGTCCCTGAAATCTTCTTTATGTGGGCAAAACGACAAGAGAGGTGAGGCAGCGCATAGGGGAACACCGCAGTTGTATCCAGAACAAAGTAGCTGAGAAACCTTTGGTAGACCATTTTAGCCTTAAACAACATAAGGATACTGACCTGAGATGGTTTGTGCTACAAACCATAAAAACACCTAAAAGAGGTGGGGATATATCCACTATGCTCCACAAATTGGAGCAGCAATGGATATATCGCCTAGACACGGAGAGGAATGGCTTGAACATTTCGGTAGAATGGGGAGCACTGATTACACACTAAAGAGAGATAGATATGTGTGCATCAGGCTCACTCTATATCTATGAATATGAGATTAAACCATGTGCTCATTATATGCTCAGAAGATAGAATAATGGTGAATACATATATATATATATATATCGAATCTTCCGACCTTGTGGGAGTTTGGGAGATCCAGTATTTTCCAGCTATTGATTTGTGGTCGCTATGACACATTTGTTTTGTTGGAGACCGTTTTGTATAATACACACATGTACTTTGTGTAATTTTGTAATTTTGTGACTGTGTTCAGGGCCAAGTTGGTGGCGGTGAGGAACGCTGTGCTAGCCTAGCCCGGTAAGTATACAGGTTAGTAGTCCTGTTATTATGTTCACGAACGGAACATCTTAGGCAGCCTTTTCCCTCTTTTGTTCTCATAGAACGCACAAGTTTAAATTAACACGTGACGTAGGAACGAAAGAAGTGTTTAAAGTAGGCGAGCAGTCTCTTTATTGTGTTCATGAAAGGAACATCTGAGGCAGCCTTTATCCCTCTTTTGTTCTCGTAGAACACGCAAGTTTAAAGAAACGCGCGACGTAGGAACGAGAGAATTGTTGAAAAGAGGTGAGTAGTCCCTTTATTGTGTTCACTACCGGAACATCTTAGGCTAGTCCCCTTTCGACCTCGACTCACGCGCAAGCTTAAATAAACATGCGACGCTTTAATGGAAACGGCGCCGGAAGACAACTGCAAAACGGCACTCAGACGGGTTCTTGAACAATAAGGTAAGCGGGAGAGGGTGGATGGTTGTCTGGAAGACGACTTTTGAAATCGAACGGGAAGTGAGTAGGAAATAGAACAGACTTAGTGTTTTCAGAAAAAAGGATAAGTGGGAAATATGTTGCAGATGGGTAAACAGATAAGATGCATTTCAAACAAATTAGATGTGTATGCTGGGGAATATACTGAGACGGCAGCAATTATACATGTGGAATAGAAAAGAGCAGACAGAAAAGAGGATTGTAAATGGTAGAACGTATAGGTGTATATCAATTGAATGGTATCATTAATAGCAAACGTTCATTAACAACAATGTGAGTTTAGAGGGCTAGGTCTCAGTTTGTCCCCTAATCTATCTACAGATCCAGCATAAGAATTATCTCCACGGCTGAAAATTGGAGCTGCGGTAATTAAAAAAAGATTCTATGTAAAATATGATCAGAGACGGATGTAAGTATCTTGACAGCTCCCCTATCAAATAGATTCCCCTAGCCAAAGAAACCCCTATCTAAGGAGTCCCCTTCTTCTTTTTAGGAGTTACTCAGGACTAACAGTTCCCCTTGAATTGTATTGTGAAGAACCTCTCTTGAAGAAAGAGTCTGAATGGTCTGCAATAAATTTGCACACTGAGATAATTAATTTGAGTAAGTGCTTGTTTGCATCTTTGAGGTGGGCAGATAGAGGTGTACACTATGCATAGATGCAGACAGGATTAATCCAGCAAGCAATGAAAATGGGGGTCAAGAATTATCACTCATAGACATTGATAAAATGATTACTGTTTAGAATCATTTCTTCACATTAAGTGTGGTAATAAATCAGAGGGAATAGCCTATGTTAGTAGATTAAAAATACATTAGTCTTTTTAGTGTGTTTTGATATTGTGTATTGTATTTTAGGTGGTGATACTCACCCTACTTGATGCTTACGGGAATAAGGAAACTCCGTAAACTTTGTCCTGAAGAAGGTTGCAAGAACTAAGGGGCGACGAATGTTGACGTCCCGAAAAGACAACCGAAACACGTGTAGACGTATGTCGGTGTGATTAGGAACACACAGACGGAACCATCAGAGGATTGGATAGAGGACTTTTTTCTCTGTATAAATAGAATTAGAGGCGGTCCATGCAGGAGGCCAAAAGATATATATGCTAAGGATTTGGTAAAAAAGTAAAAAGTAGAATGAATGGTAGGAGTGAATCAGTATGAGTGGAACTTATAGATATTTGTTTGTCCAAATGTTTTATTAGTATTTTATATGAATTTTTGATATGCAAATAAAAGTTTTTAGAAATTGACAATTGAACATTTATTGGTATTTATGAAGAGATAAATGTATTGAGAGGCTATTCCCTGTTCCGTTGGTCCATTGTTGTTGATTATACAAGGGATAGCTGACATTCTCCTAGACAAATGTTGAAAATATAGTTCACAAAGGAAGACCCTTTGACAAGAAGGTGGAGAGATCATGAACTGATTAAGCAAAAGATATACTATGTAGCAACCGCATGCCTTACTGAATAATATTATAAAACGAAAAGTATAATGCATATAAAAATTACAAAAAAGCAGAAAAAAAGAGATGTATTTTTTCCTAGATGGTCTGTGATCAGGCAACCAAGAATAAGGACAACAATATTTTTGGGGGTATTCGAGCCAATGTCTGCCTTTTCCCATGTTCACAAATTGGTTTTGGAGGGGCTCTTCAACCACCCACGGATGTTTGGCACTGAACTCGCTGAGGGAAACATATGTAAAGCAAAGGGAAGATAAACTATACTGCTGTTGTGCAGATTTCTACATAGCTTCTGAAAGCAGAAACCAACAGATACTTTGCAAGAAACAATCTTTGTGGGGGGATTGATAGTACCATATGTGATGACTCCTGCAAAGTCATCAGTAATCCCCAGCCTAAAGTCTCCTCCCAAGTGGCTGTGGGAAGAAAGCCGCTACCGGATCCTGACCCCGGGGGTGGTATTCTGAGGGGGAATCACATGGGAGGTGATGGCTCAGAGAGGAGAAACGCAGTATTCTACCATTGATTGTGGAGAAGAAACCCTAATTCCAGAGTTTCTAATGGCTTGTTGTTATTCTCCAAAACCTTTTGATTGTAAGGTCTTAAACTCCACTTATGTTAAACATCTTAAGCAGGACTTTATTCATCCTCCACATATGTAAAACCCATCTAAAACCTATTTGACAACTGATGTTTATGGAGATTGTTTTTTTTTAAATATATCTGTTTATTGTTTTCAAATAAAACACATTACAAGACAAACAAAAGATTGCCAATACTTGATTATCTGGTGTCAAAAGGAACACATTAAAAACTCCCACGGGTTCACGGTTACACTGGGAGGGATCCATATCAGTTAGCAGTTCAGTCTCATGCATAGCGGTAAAAAACAACAAGCAAGGCACAGAAACTATCTCTCATTCCTCCCCCACCCACTCCAGATGTTGCGGAATGTCCGTCGACTAGCATTGTAAATGAGCCTATCTAAGGATGCATCAGTCGACCTCTGCAACCCAGCAGTTTAGTCTTGGTCTTTCTGCTGAGCCCCACATTTCAGGAATGAGCCTCTTCCCTGACGCCAGCGTTACAGAAAGGAACCTTTTCTCATACCTGGTGATCCCCCCTCACCCCCCAGATCACCCATAGCACTACTTTTTTTTCTAAATATAGTTTTTATTGGCATTTTTTTTAGGTTATTACAACAAACATATCATTTCAATTCGGTTCCATTCCCAGAAAAAACGTTCAGTCAAAAACCCCCCCCCCACCCTCCCCTAGCCAGTGAACAGGTGTCGATTTCAAACTTGTCTTGCAGAGACGCATTGTGCATTTTTAAAGATCGGACTGTCAAATAGACTAGTGCACACATAGTCTAGGGCTTAACCTAACAGCACCCCGTGTGGGGCTCGTGCATTCATACAACAGATACCTATGAGGTCCCCAGCTCATCCTGGCCCAGAACCCGAACAGGCCAACAGATCAAGGGCTCACCCCTCAGGTCGGCCGCTCGTACTTTTCAAAGAAGGGGAGCCAGAGTTCCTCATTGTTAGATCTGGATTCATCCAGGACATGGGTTAGAAACTCCATATCGTATATCGCCCGAACATTTGCAACCCATTCCTTCTTCTCAGGCATGTGCGGGTTCTTCCATTTCTGGGCCAAGCAGCTCCTGGCCGCCACCAGCATGACCTGTAACATGTGGCCCTGGGTGTCCTCCTGGTCATCTCCCACCTCAATGCCAAATAGAAGCAACCAGGGACAGAGGGGCCTAGTAACTCCATCAACCCCCTTGATCCAGGATAGGACCTCTCCCCAATATGACTGCACCCTTGGGCAAGACCACCACATCTGCATGTAGTCCCCTTTTTCCTTTCAGCATTTCCAGCAGTGAGGGTCGTAACTCGTGCACATTCTGGCTATCAACTGTGGAGGGTAGTGCTATCTGTGTAAAACTTTTAGAGCTTGGTGTCTTGGGGGGAGGTAGTTGAGCGCTGGGCCCGGATGCACATTTCAGACCACCTTTTGTCATCTATTGCCGTGCCCAAATCTTTCTCCCAATCTGTCCGCGCTGGCGGGGGATCCCTAGGTATCGAGAGCAAGAGGAGCTTGTACAAACGGGATATGACCCCCCTGGAGCCTCGCGTGGAGATGATCGTTTTCTCGAAGTCCGTGAGGTCCCTCCTGAGGGTGTCCCCCCACGAGGGTTCGGAGAGGACTCCCTTCAGTTGAAGGTAGCGGAAAGGTGATAGCTTGCCCAGCCCCAGGGCTTCCTCCAGATCCAGAAGGGGCATGAAGGACCCACCCACCCACAAGTGGCATGCCCTAACGAGGCCCGCCTCGTACCACCTCTGATATGCGGAGGGCTCTGCTACTTTGGCCAGGAATGATGGCGCCCAAATACAACTCAACGGAGAGGGCCAGGTTGTGAGCCATCTGTAGTAGCTCCCCTCCTTCCAGACGGACCACAGAACGCCCAGTACCGGGTGGTCCAGCACCCGCCTGGGGATGTGTGTTCTAGGGACCCACAACCACTCGTCAAGCGTGACCGGGGCGAGTAGCCTATTATCCAGTGCCACCCATTGCTTTTCTGACCCAGGGTTGAAGTGGTCGACCAGAATCCTCATCTGGGAGGCCCTGTAGTGTCAAAATCTGGGAATTCCCCGCTCCGTTTTCCTTGGGCCTCGTTACGACGTCGTAGGAAATCCTATGTTTCTTTCCCGCCCAGAGGAACCTGAGCAGGGTGTGTTTCATATACTGTAGGAACGCGGTGGGGACCTAAGTGGGGAGCATCTGGAAAAGGAATAGAAATTTGGGAAGTACCACCATTTTGATCAGGTTGAGTCGTGCCATCCATGAGAACCCCAAGACCGCCCACCTCTCTACATCTCTCTTGACCTCTGTCCACAAAGGGGTGAAATTGCTCAGGAAGAGGTCCTTTGGGTCAGGTGTAATTTGAATTCCCAAGTGTCGGAACCCCTCTCTCTGCAATTGGAAGGGGAGACCCTCCACATACTCCTTCTCGGTTTCCGATAGTCGACCCCCCATAAAAGCCACAGATTTTCTCAGGTTAACCTTGTACCCCGAGAGGTCCCCATAACACTGCAGTGCCCGCAACACATGAGGGATCGTCTGTGACGGTTTAGTGACATAGAGGAGGGCATCATCGGCGAACAAGCTGATCTTACAGTGGGAGCCGCCCATCTGAACTCCAGTGATAGCCTCATTATTACGCACCGAGATCACCCAGGGTTCCATGACAAGGGCGTATATCAGGGGGGATAGTGGGCAACCCTGTCTCGTTCCTCGCCCCAGGTGGAAGGCCTCTGATTCCATCCCATTGGCGGCCACCCTGGCTGTGGGGGCGGAATATAGTGCCGCCATCCATCCCAATCACCTCTGGCCCATCCCCATTGCCGAGAGGACCTCCCCCATGAAGGCCCAACTCACCCGGTCGAAGGCCTTTTCTGCGTCCAAGGACAGCAGGAGGACCCCCTCGTCCCGGGTTTCCCTTGAATGCAGCACATGGAGGGTTTTGCGCATGTTGTCCGAGGCTTGTCTATTTAATATGAAGCCCGTCTGATCTGGGTGAACCAGGCGGGGCAAGCATTTCTCCAGGCGAGTGGCCAGGATCCTGGCAAAGATTTTAGCATTGAGGTTCTAGAGGGAGATGGGTCTATAGGAGCCGCACTCTGTCGGGTCTTTTCCTGGCTTGGGGATTACCGAGATGACGACCTGTAGGAATGTGGGGAGGATCGTCTCTTTGTTACAGATTTGGTTAAACAATTTGGCCAAGGGTTCCATCAGTATGGGCTGGAATTGTTTGTAGAAATCGGCCGTATACCCTTTGTCGCGTGTATCTCAGTTTCTTGACCACCTACCCTATGAGGACTGTGTGTAGAGCCTGGCGCTTCTCACGCATTTCCGATAGGAGGGACTCCCTGTCAGCCCCCTCTGGGGTAAGCCTACCCCGCAGGCTCCCGAGTTCTGTCCGTATCTTGGCCTCAATGAGCCCTCTTTCCCGCTTGCACCTGGAACCCTCGGCTATGAGGAGACCGCGAAAGATGGCCTTCGCCGCCTCCCACACTGTCACCATATCCGTCTCCCCATTGTCGTTCATCTCAAAATACGCCTCCATTTCGCCTCTCAGGAAGTCCCTGAAGACCAGATCCCTCAGGAGCGTATCGTTGCACCGCCACCGGGCTGACCTGGGGGATAGGGGGAGCGACCAATCTGCCACAAAAAGCTCATGGTCGGACCACGTTATTGCCTCAACCCTTGAGGCTGTAGCTACCCCACTCCCCTCTTTAGAAGTTAAAAGGAAATCAATTCTGGTGTAGGTGTGGTGTGGGGGGAGAAGAATGTGTATCCCCCGGGCTCCGGATGTGCCATTCGCCAGACGTCCTCCCAGTAATGTTCCCTCAGAAGGGTCTGCAACGTTAGGTTATCTTTAGTTATCCCTTTCGGTTCAGTTGCCCTTGCCGTCCACCAGTCTAGCCCGGGGTCTATTATAAGATTGAAGTCGCCCCCCAGTATTATGGCCCCTTCAGCCCATTCATCCATTACCCCCAGGATCTGGTTCCCCTTCATAAGTACCCTTACGCAGTCTACGGCACCCCACCGGCATTTTCCTTTCCTTTCCTGCTTGACTCCAGTCTGTTTACAGTGGCTGCACAGCGTGGAGGAGGAGCCACACAGACTTCAAATAATCAACTTGGCCGCGAAGCGGCCGCGGAGCTGCTCGCTGAGGTGCTCGCAGTCTACGGCACCCCACCGGCATTTTCCTTTCCTTTCTTGCTTGACTCCAGTCTGTTTACAGTGGCTGCACAGCGTGGAGGAGGAGCCACACAGACTTCAAATAATCAACTTGGCCGCGGAGCGGCCGCGTAGCTGCTCGCTAAGGTGCTCGCAGTCTACGGCACCCCACTGGCATTTTGCTTTCCTTTCCTGCTTGACTCCAGTCTGTTTACAGTGGCTGCACAGCGTGGAGGAGGAGCCACACAGACTTCAAATAATCAACTTGGCCGCGAAGCGGCCGCGGAGCTGCTCGCTGAGGTGCTCGCAGTCTACGGCAGTCCGCGGCCGCTCTGCGGCCCATCCGACGTCGCAATGCACGAGGGTGAGGCCAGCGGGGAAGGACACTGGCTGCGAAGCCAGAGAACGAGAAGCGAAGACAGTTGCCTAGAGAGACGAAGTCCCTTGAAGCGGGCGAGCCACCTGAGAAAACCTCACTCGCTGAAAGACGCGGCAGTTATGGCAAAATCTAACGCACCTAAAGTGCCCTTCCAAATGCCTCAAAATAAAAGCAAAGACGGCTCGAAAACAAATCCAACTGACCAGAAACTCTCACCTGCGAAATCAACGGAGGATATTGAACCACTAAAGAGAGAAGTGAACAACAAGCCGCCAAAAGAAGTATTGGAGGCACCGTCTACGCAACAGACTCCTCCGAGCCACAATCCATCAACACTCGTCTCATTACGCTCCGGAGAAAAGCCAACACGGATACTTACCAGCCTGTAGGCCCACGAGAAGAAGGACCAGTCCACTTGGTCCCCAGGCGGGATAGTCGTGGAGAGGTCGGCTGGCGAGCCCGCGAGCGAGGACGCCGGCTTACGCCCTGGAGACCGCCAGACCACCCAGAGCGGACTTCTCCCTCCTCTTCAACCGGGAGCAGTCTCTGGCCGGGAGCCCGTCGCGGAGGCGGCGAGCCCTGCTGCCGATGAGTCGCGCCGAGACCAGAGAGAGGGAAAAAATACAAAAAAGGTCGAAGAGCCGAGCCGGGAGCGGAAAGAGGGGGAAAGCACAAAGTGGATAACCGCGCCCAACGTGCCTACCCCGTGGACCCCTCGGCTCTCGAATCCTCCACAGTTCCGGACGCCAGCAACTTTGGAACAGGCCTACGAGAAAGACGGAGAGCCCTCTCAAAGTACTACACCCACAAGGAACATAAAACCTGGATCCCCTAAGGGTGAGCCCAAGAAAGTACCTAAGCCAAATGAACCCCAAGAGCGAGTGGTGCTTGACTTCAAAACCACCCCCTCGAAAGCACCAACTCTGCAGAAACCACTGTCAATAACCATGTCGTCAAAAAAAACAGTTGCCCATGAGAAAAAAGAGATAGTCAAAGCACAAATCCATCGTCCGCTAAATTACGAAGAAGTCACCAGCACAGGAATCAACAGACCGACGGAAAATAACAACAGCGACAATTCGTACTCGACTGTAGACTACTCGGAAGACGAGCTGGACGAGGCAACTAAATCTTCTATAATTCAACCTAGACTTAACTTTTCAGAAACTCACTCAACCCCGATCCCAGCAAATCCCACAAAATGCACAAACTCTATGAATACAAGTAACACCAAACCTAAGCCTCAGTCAAGTTTAATGTTAGCCTCCAACTTTACTGTAGAGCCACCGTGCAGGAAACCACCGATTAAAGGAAACACACCCCCACGGACCTACAAAGGAAAAAAAATATTCACAAAAGGATCTATATCCAACTTTTTTGCAACAAAAAACAAAGTCCCACGTGAGGAAGACACAGTCGAAATATCAGACGCAGAACGACTGGAGGGAACCTATTTAGATCAGAATTTAGAAAATGACAAAGACTCCCTACGCAAGCTTGCCTTCCTAAAAAGATGGCATATAAAAGCACAAAGACCTCAATCGGGAGTCTCTCCAAAAATCACAGACCTTAATCGGTCAACGAGAAACGGACCCGCCTACTCGGAGCAACCTCAGGGTCCACTTGGCCCGATCGCCAGTAAAACTAACGACATTCGGGCGCTACGAGACTTGGACGATCACGAAAAGCAGAGACACCAAGAAGAATCCCTGAACAAAGCGCAAAAAAACTCTATTATCCAAGAAGTAAGGAAAGAGATTCCACCTGCTGAGAAGACCCAACAAGAGAACCTCCCAAGTGGCTGTCTCATAATTAACGCCTGTCAATACTCAGCAAATGATACAATCTCAAACCAATCTTTAACCACCAAAGCTACAATTGAACTTCCATCTCCATCACCAAAAAAGAAAACAGACCTCTTAGTCCTTATGTCATCCTTAACAATAGCACTCGCGCCGTTCACCAAACTATACGAAGCGCTGAACGACGCAACCAAAGACCAAGCATCTGTGCTGGCACACATACAAACGAGACTCACCTTTATTGAAGGATATATCACAGCAAAGGATCGCACCCACCAACCGTTAGTGCAACCTCTACAGCAGTCAGACCATCTTGCAGGTCGTCCAAAGTGCTCGAGATCTACCCAAACTGAGGCACCAGTTTTCAAAACCTTTAATTTTACAGGGGCCCTGGCCAAACCAACAGCAATAGACCACACTAACAGTGATGAAAAGGCACTACTAGATCCCCTAACAAGTACAACACAGAAAGTCATTACAAATAAGCCTCGGGTAACGAAGCAAAAAGAAAAAACAAACTCGTCGAACACCAAACTACAGCTAGACCATGAAAACAAGTCGAATAAAATTACTGAAAAAACAAGACCCGATCTCCACTCAAAAAATGGATGTGCATCCTGGTCAGCAGATCTATCCATTCAAAAAGATGACCCCACTTTGAGAGGCCCCGCAAAGAGAAAAACGAGCAAGCCTCCAACTATACTAAAACTCAATGAAAGTAACCAGCCATCTGACCTCAAACAATCTTACCTACCTTTCGAGCCCAAACTGATTGATCACACTACTCTTCTACCACCGAAGTCCCCACTAATACCGAGCGAGGAAAAGAAGGCCTTAGAAGATACCGTGTGCTCAATCACTGAAAGCGAGCTGATGGATGCAGCTCTAAATGCAAGAGAAATTTATGAGGATTGGGAAGAGGACGATCAGACGCCTGTGAAAAAAAGAAAGAGAAATGCAAATAGTCAATCCCCATTGATTCCGGACGACCCTTTGGACGAGAAACAAAAAAAGGAAAACAGAGAAACTAAAAGAAATCACAAACCATCTGCTCAAGAGCCAGCAAGCCCAATTTTTCTGACATTGGAGGAAAAAAAACTACAACTTCTGGAAAAAAACAAACATAGAGCAACTTCTCAGCACTCGCCAACAAAGATAATGGAAATGCTCCCAGCACGGGACAACTTTAGACCACCTCCTCCTAGGAGGACACAACCGTCGAGTTATGACGCCAAAAAAACATCACAGGAACGACCATCAGTGCTTACCCCACGTTGGCGTTCCAGAGTGCACAAAAACTCACATAAAGATGAGCGACCACTCTCAAAAACAAGAAGTTCAAAAAGATTCCATAAACTAGAGCACAGAGCGAGATCTTCATCCCCATTAAACCACCACCGAACGTCAAGGTCCAGAGGACGCAGAAATCAGAGGCACCCTCCTACACAGAGGGGTAAAAGCAAGGACCGCCGAGGAAGAAGAGACCTCATAAATCGACTGGTAGGGTCTACAAAGACTCGCTCCTTCACTCTGAAAAGCATCTGGAAGGAAGACCCATCATTCATCCTAAACAGAAAAACGATTCTAAAAATATTACACCTAGTCCCAGCTCTAAAAACTCTATCCACAGAAGATACCACAATTCTGGAATTCAGGGAAAAAAAACGAGTGGATAGCGTCTACTTACACATTCAATCTGAAACCATCAAATCGGCTTTAACTAAAGAAAAAAACAAACTGAGAGCGCTGGGTTACGACCTTACAGATTACATAAGACCCAAAGAGCGCACTGATTCTAAACAAGACTCACCGAATTACCCGGAGAGACGCCCCCAGGAAAAAAAGACGAAAGACCATGTAAAGAGCGAACCTATATACCGAAATGACCAGGCTCTGGTAGTGAATGACAAACACCTTCCAAGATTGACTTCACGAAAGCAGAAAAAGGCCCACCGGCCAAGCTCTCTAGAATTGGAAAGGGTACCTCCGGGCCCCCAAAAAAATTGGTACATCACAATTGAGCAAGACATTCCGCTAAAAGGAAAAGAAATGCCAAACTGGGACAAGAAGCAACAAAGTACAAAGGAAGAAGTCAATCGTTGGGCATGGCTGCCCAAAGCACTAGCAATAAACTACAATTGCTAGCAATTGAATAAATGCCAGCTAAACAAGAAGTGCTCAGGCCAGCTACTAACCATGGATTCAGAGATCATCATAACCCTAGGTTTGTGGAACACCCGAGGCTTCTCCCATTTGACGAATTCCTCAGACGTTAACCTAGGATCCGTAGATATTTGGTGTCTTCAAGAAACCTGGATCCAACACAAACCATCGATAGAAGGTTATACGATCGCTTTCGCAACAGCCTTGAAAGGAACATCGGGGAGACCAAGAGCAGGTTTACTCACAGCAATAAGAATCGGAGCCGACCTTCATCTTCTCAAAGTGTTAAAGACAGAGCCACACAGTCTGGCAACTTTGATACAGAGAAGTAACAACCAAAACAATCTTAATAAAGGAAAAAAAAACGACATAGCTTCTGATTAACTTATACTGGAACCCGGTAGAATGTGAAACAGACACTTTTCTACTGAAAATCGAAAAACCTTTTAAAAGACGCCTTATCAAACGACCTAGTGGAAAGTATAGTTATTTGCGGAGACCTAAATGTCAACATCAAGAAGAATGGGCAGGAGTTTTGTCAAACAAAACCAAATCGGCCACAATTGCCGGAAAACTCACAAGACAGAGGAAACAAATGGTCAAATCTGATGGACAACTACGACCTACACAACGCCCACTTCTTGGGAAAAGCATCGCAACCGACTATCCCGACCTGGGAATCAGCCGGAAGGAGCGCCACCTTAGACCACATCTATCTGTCCAGAAATCTCCTCCCGCTGGTCACCGGCTTTGACATCACCAGAACACTTAATAGTGACCACAACCTCCTGAAACTGACATGGTCAGCTTCCCTCCTCAAAATGCACGAAAGTGACGTGGCGCTGAGATCGACCAACATGGAGACCTACGCAAACTCCACACGCTTAAGGATGAACACCTCAGCAGTAACGACACTAACCTTTAACTACCGCCAAATAAAAGCGCGGGTAAATTCTAAAGAAGAGAAACATTTTATGGACTATTGCCCATTAATCCAACCATATTACATCAAAAAGACGGGAAATAGGAAACAAGCAAAGACCAACCATCATAACAATGAAACCCTCAGGAACAAAAGGCGAGAGATGAGAAGAGCTGTGAGAAAGGCCAGGAGCTCGCCATCACGTGTTAACGTTGAAACAGCTTCGAAAGTCACTAAAGCCTACAAGACCTGGTTGAAAGGCTTTAGATTACAACTTTACCAAGACGATTCAGAACAAATGCTGCGAGTGCTGGCCGGTAAGCAAACAAAATCATTCTGGTCACTTGTCAATTCTAACAGCTCATCAAACAAGGACGCCTTAACATCAAGCGTAACAGAAGAAGCTTGGTAAACTTTATACATAGTCTGAAGTTGGATGCCATCGGTGAAGGTTCAGAGAGCCCTTAAAAGACTAAGCCCGTTTTTTATGAGAATCTGGGAAAAAAACAAATTTCATTTCCACTTTTGTAAAAACTGCTAACAACAGTTAAACAAAAAAAAAAAAAAAAAAAGTACCCTTAATCCCCAGGAACCTCCCCCCAAAGCCTCTCTTGGTTTCTATATTAGTCTTTGAGCTTCTGTGGGAGGCCCAGAAATTGGCTCCAATTTCCCTCCCCCTGATGGGTGATTCCCTCCCCTGTCTGTAATGGGTTTCTTGGAGGAAAAGCACCATTAGCTGTTGTTTGCGGAACATATTTCTGGTCAATGACCTCTTGTTTTGGGAGTTGAGGCCCTTGACATTGAGTGTGCCTATCTTGCCTTCAACCATTGTCGTCTAGGTAGTCCATTTCTATCTTCACCGTAGTGTAATGCTTGCGTGCGGCCTGCTGTAAAATAGAAGATTCTTGTTCGAACTGGCTAGTCCCCCCCCGCGTAAACCCTTCTAGGTGTTACCGTTTCGACCTTGATGATGGTCATCCTCCCCCCTCCTCCCTTTCGTTTTCCCCCTCTCCCCCGTCTTGAGGCGTTCGTCCATGTCTCCCGATCTCCTTCGGGGACGGTCAACGGACCACCAAGGACTCTACCCCAGCCCCGGGTAGTGTGAACATGTGGATAACCCATTCTCTTCAAATCAGAATGTACGTGTGTGAACCTTTAAGCAAACATGTGGGGCGTGACCTTGCTCCCGAGGTCCCCCACCTCCCCCCGTGTCCCTAGGCGCGGACCCGACGTGCAGGTCCATCGAACAAGTCAATAAACATTGTGGAAAGAAAAACAGTGAACAGACCCAAAAAAAAAACACGGGCCCAGCTCGGCGCCAACGTGGCGCTCCTCCATGTGGCCCCCAGTCACCGGCCCTAGAGAGCCAGCGACGTAGCCCCCAGTGACCGTGGTCACTGGGAAATCTCATGCTCAAGTGATGAAGTGATGTTGCTGTCACTTCAGGTGGGCCTCGGAGGCCGATGATGGGTACCTGGTTTTTCAGAACTTGCGCCCCCCCTTGACCCTGGTCTTGCCACTGGGTTGCCCCTGTCTGTCGGGGCCCCGCGGTGGGTTCCTGGCCTCACCCCCTGATCCGCCGGACGGACCGGCACGCTCTCCCACCAGGTCACCAGTGGCCCGCAGAATGTCCTCCTCCGTCACCAGGTGGTGTCTTTCCCCCGACCACTCGAATGCCAAGTAGAAGGGGTGGCCACAGCGATACCCGACCCCCTTGCCCTGTAACCATCTGGTGAGGGTTCCGCATTTCTTTCTCATTGCGAGGTTGAGGGCTGAGAAATCCTGGTAGATTGCCACCTTAGAGTCTCCAAATTGGATATCACGAAGTTCCTCGCTTTCTCCAGGATCCTGGCTTTGTCCTTGTAGTAATGCAGTCGGGCCAGCACCGACCTCGGGCCCCTACCTCCTCCGCCGGCACGGTGCAGCCTGTCGAGTTTAATCTCGGTGTCGGCTTCCGCACCCATGAAGATTCTTATGATATTATGAACCTTGCCTTCCAGTGCCTGCGGGTTCTCCCCTTCGGACTCCACTAGGCCAAAAATACGCAAGTTGTTCCTCCTTTCCCTGTTCTCCATGTCACCCACCTTGAACCGTAATTCCTCTTCCCTACGATGTACCTCTTGAAACCTGGCCTCCATTTGCGTCTCCAGGATCGCCGTGGAGAGCTGGTTGTTCTCGACTCCTTCCACGCGGTCTTCCAGGGGGGTGACTTTAGTGGTTAGGTCGGCCAACTTAGCACCCATGTCGGTCCGAATCCCACGTTCTCCTCCAAGATCATCTGGATGTTATTTTGGGTGGCTCCCAGGTCGGGAGGCGGCACTGATGGAGACCCGGTGGCCATTTTGTCCCCTCCGGCCGCAAACTGGTACTTGGAGAGCGCCTCCTTCCAACTCATGGGGTGCTGGTTGCGCCAGGGTATGGCAACTGTCCACCGCGGGGCCCATGGCCGCGATAGGACTCGTGTAGGGGGAGAGACCGGGAGAAACCGGAGCTATCCACGGTGGGGAGGTGCCCTCGGAGTGACTGTCTATGTATGTGCCAGCCGAGTAACTCAAGGGTTTCAGCACCAGTGGGAGAGCGGGTTTACCCCCCCCCCCCGTGGTTAGGGAAACCACTAGATGGCTGGTCGTGGTCGGTGGGGTCCTCTGTGGCGAGGTATGGGGGAGACCCTTTAGTCAAGCGGCGCTCGTGGGGGCCAATTCATGAAGTCCTGCCCCGAGGGCCTCTCACCTGGGACGTGCCGTCTCCAATGTCCCCCAGTTGGATGTACTGTGGGCGCGCTCCCGCGACGGCCCGGACTGGGGAGCTCTGGTGTGCGGATAGGCGGGCCCGTTCAACTCCGCCTGTGGATGGGTAGAGTACCGGGGTGCTTTGATTCTCGCCGGGGCGATGTGGGTCTGTGTTCAGCTCCTCAGGCGTCTACGTTCAGTGTCGAGCGTGTCCTCACGTCGGCCCCGCACCGCTTCGCCATGCCCGGGAGCGGGGCGCCAGAGGCCTCGGGCGCGGCTGAACCTCTAGGGCCCCCTACCCCCGACTTCTCCTCGCTCCAAGTGGGTACACCCCCCGCAGGCGGCCGCAATGTTTCCCCGCTCCTGCTCTCTGCTGCGGCCTCGGCGTGCACCGCCTGCGTGTTGCTCGGGACCGCAGGGGGAGGGGCCATGGAGATCCCGGGCGGCCAAACTCGGCCCATGGGTGTCGTAGAGAAACTCCTGGTTTGGACCCCCTGGGGGGGCAAGGGAACACACAGCCTTTTTTGAGAGGTTTGTGAGGGATGGGCTCCTTCTTCCTACTCAACTCTGCAAGTTTCCCGGGGCTGGGTGTGGACCTATCGGCTCAGGCGGCCATCTTGCCTGCGCCCCCTGGTGGCCTCCAATAGTACTACTTTTGTGTCACATTGGATCTGAGACCTCAGCACCCCAATAGCCTACAAATGCACTTCCTCCAGAAGCTCTGGATTGATTCAAAACTCCATAACATGTGGAAAAAGATGCCCTCTACCCTCCCGCACCTCAGGCACATGCTCCACCGAGCCATTGCCAAGCAAGAGTAATATGCCTGATGCAGTACTTTATATTGGATTAAGCGTGCCTGATGGCTATTCCGATATCCTGTGGAAACATAAGTGCTTCTACCCATTCCTCCGGCTGCAGTGGTCCAACATCCCTCTCCCAACTTTCCTTGAGCTGGCACAGGTCCTGGGCTCGAACGCCGTCAGTACCTGGTACAGTGTGGAAGAGACCTTAGTGGCTATTCACTTTGGGAAAAGATTGGCTTCCAAGGGGGAGGCACCTTAGAACCCCCCCCCTCTAAGAGGAGGAACGGAAAACCAATGGCATGCGTTAGTTGCAAGTGTCTGTAGAGCTCCTTGTTTGGGAACTCAAAGGTGTCCTGCAGTGCACCGAACGGAATGAGTCGCCCATCCCGCACTACATATGCAAAGGCCTGCACCTCCCGTTCTATCCAACTTGCGAAATGGTAAATTTTTAGTATTTCTGGGAGATACCTATTGTTCCAGATCGGCTGATCCAGCCTTGGTTTCCCTCCTTAACCAATGTAATGATGAGCGTACGCCCATATTTTTCAGATGTCTAACGTCATTCCGGCAAATCTGCTGCCCCCTTCCCATTCCCATACAGTACTTGCTTGGGCGATTTCCATCCCATTCTCCTTTTCTCTCCAACTATGTGTGGAAGCCTAGGGTCGCCATGGAGACAATCATTCACTACCCCAAGTTTCGCGCCCAGTAGTACCTTTGGAGGCAGGGCCGACCACTTCTTACCTCCCATACCGAATGCTGGAGAGTTTTGAGTGCAATACGTGGTTGTTCCCCCCCAACCAGAACAGCCCCTGAAGTATGCCATCAATGGCTGTGAAAACCACTTTGGGGACCAGCAGTGAGGCATTCTGCAGGACATAAAGAAACCTCAGGAGTGTCAGCATCTTAAAAAGGGCCGCCTTGCCCAACATTGTCAGCGGAAGAGACTGCCAGTGTACCATGTCTGTGAAGAATCTATCACTGGGTGCAAGTTGAGTCGGGGCTCGGACTCACATGGACGCCTAGATACTTGATGCCAGAGATCGAGATCAAGTATGGACACTGCTTGGGGATCCCCTACTCCCCCCCTGAAGGGCAAAGAGAACAGATTTTGCTTGTTCTCCTTAAGACCACTAAACCCCTGATACTCTGCCAGTGTATTTGTTCACCGCAGGGCAGGAGACCACAGGATTACTCATATAAATGAGATTGTCAGCACAGAGTAAAACGCGGTCTTCCCCCCTCCATGGCCATGCGAATCCCGCCCACTCTGGTGCAGTTCCAAGTTTTATTGATAGCGGTTCTATGGCTAACGTGAACAGCAGGGGAGAAAGGGGGCAGCCCTGCCTGGTCCCCGCCCTAGGGTAAAGACTTTGAAAGACACGTCATTCACCCGCACCACTGCCTCCGGGGACTCATACGGCAGCCTGACCCATGACATGAAATCCTCCCCCGAATACCATTCGCCTCATAATGTCCCATAGAGAGGCCCACCCCACTGAGTCAAAGGCCTTCTCAAAATCCACAGCCAGTGTGTCTGGTATCGCAGAGGCCTGACTGATGGCAAACTGTACCCTGCTCAGGTTCATGCGTGTGGAAACCTGCATTGTTCAGCATGTAATGGGAGTCCATCACCCCCCAGAGACGGTTGGTTAGGACCTGCACCAGGACTTTGGTCTCTCCGTTGATCAATGATATCAGCCTTTATGGAGGCACAGAGTTCTGGTGACTTCCCCGTTTTCGGCAGCACCACAATGCATGCCTTCTTGAGGACTGTGCGGAGAGATCCATCTTGTTTGCATTGCATGAATAGGTGATGCATGGGGCCTACCACAAAGTCTCCCAGTCGCTTCCATGTTTCCACCGGGAATTCATTGGTCCCTGGATTCTTGCCAGATTGGAGCTGAGTGAGCACAGCTGCCACCACCTCCTCTGTAATCTCCCAGTCAAGCCCCGGTGCCTGCTGTTCCGTAATGCAGGCGTAATGCAGGCGATTGCCACTGAGTGAAGGACATTCGGCCTATCTACTGGGGGCCTTGTCTGCGGTGGAAAGGGGGGCGATACAACTCCTCATAGAATTACGTAAAAATGCCCGGCCAATATCCAAGTCCTCTGTTAGCGTTCTCCCCCAACCCCTTGTGTCCTGTATGGCCCTTCCGTAACCCTTGCCCCTGTTTCGCCTTTCGAGCAAGGCCAGAATCTTCCCTACCTTGTGACCGGAGTTGTGAATCTGACTGTGCACCATCCAATGAACCATTCTCGCATTGTCCGGAGTCGCATTGCGTAGGGTTTCCTGTGCTGTGCTAAAGCCTCCTGTGAAGCCTAGGACCTCGATGCCAGGAATTCCTCTTCCGCCCTCACCTAGAGTGACTCAGTCTCTTCCATTTCCCGGGTGTGCCGCTGGCATTTGGCCGCCACCAGAGAGAGCGCCACCCCGCTCCTGACCACCGCTTCATAGCCCTCCTATAGCGTGACCGGTTATCGACCGACCCCTCATTTAAGGTGAAATAGTCTGTTGTCTTTTGGGACAAACCTTCCAGTACCTCAGGGATGCCCTAATAGTATACGTTAAGGCGCCACATCGCCATGAGCCTTTTACGCCTGCTTTTAAGCTTCATGAGGTGTGGGGAGTGGTCTGAAACGCCCCTTGCCAAAAATGTCACAGACAGCAGCCTGTGCGCCATGCCCCGAGGGACAAAGAAGTAATCTATTATCCGTGATAGGGAGGCATGCGCATTGAAGAACGAGAACCCAGATTCTGACGCATGTAATGCCCTCCATACGTACACCAACCCCAGGGCAGCTGTGAAGGAGTGTACCTTGGTAGGAAGAGTCAGATTTCTGTTACCAATGTGTGTTCTATCCATGCCCACATATATGAACTCATTGAAGTCCCTCCCCAGAACCCACGCGTCAACTTGGTCTAGGATTACTATAGCTTGAAAGCCATTCAATAGCTCAAGCATGAGAGGGGGAGGTGCCTACGCTGCCACAATACCCCACTTGGTCCCCACAGCTAATCCGTCACAGCAACAAATCTCCCTGTGGGGTCTGCCCGAACCTCCTGCAGTTGAAATGGTACCCTCTTGGTTATGAGGAATAGTGTTTCCTTTGCCCCCCTCGAAAAAACCATTCTGGTAGGCCAGTATATAATTAATTATTTTAAAGAACATGCATTCTGTCCCAGTCAAGTGAGTATCTGTTAAGGAACTGGATCACAAGCCTTCGTTTGACGCTGGAGCCTAACCCATTGACGTTCCATGTCGTCAATGAAACCACCCCGTCATGTGCCATTTTTCCCCAGGAGTTGTGTCCTGAATTCTACCTCCCACCGCCCTTCTCCCTGCCCTCCCCGGCTCCCAAAGTGTCCCGTGAACCTTGTGATCCATGCCCCACCCCACCCCTTCTGGACGTACCAAGTTAGGCAGTAAACGAAACACAACCCCTTCTGGAACTCCTTCGTACAAATCCGGAAGTAACCCAATCCGGTATCCATTGTAAGTTATGGGGCCCAAGGCCCTCGCCATCTGCAGCAAAGCGTCCCAAAACTTCAGCAATCTAGCAATTATTGTGCAGGGAGGGGCCCAGGGCACCGGCTGGCCAGTTGGCATCCTATGGGCCCTTGCAGTGGAGAAAAAGTTGGAGAACGTCTTGGGGGCAAAGATCTCTGTTAGCCATCGTTCCTGGAAGAGCTCCATACTGGGTCCCTCTTCCTTCTCTGGCACCCCAAAGATGTGCAGGTTGTTATGCCTTGACCTCCCCTCACTGTCTTTGTTTCCTTTTTCTAGATGAGCGAGCTTCTGGGAGACTGCTGCTAGTTGCTAGTCCATCCGTTTGAGCACATTCTCGGAGTACGAAATATGCAGCTCTGTCTCTACCATTCGCGATGCGAGGTTCCATAGGTCCTGCTGCAGAAAGGATACCTCGGTTGAGAGGCCGTTGGTCTTTCTGTTGAAGTGATGCAAGCTACCAGTGCTGTGGCTTTATTGTTTTAAGAAATGCCCATGGGCGTTTAGGCATGAAATTTGCACAAGGAGGTGGCAACTAATGCGCCCAGCGGGTGAGCTCAGGGGTACCTGGGGTGGCAAGCAGTGGCTTTTCCTCAGGATATTTATGTAAGGGATCTTTTAAGGACTGGCTGCCGGTGTTGTTGCGGCTCTTTGATGCGTTCCCCAGATGCAGCCGCTTTCCGGTGTGTGCTGGTCTTCTGCTCGCTCCGGGCCTCTATACACTCTCACCGATGGAACCCGGTCCTTTCAGCTTCCCGGCCCCCCAGATACCTCCAGCGCTGGGCCATGGATTGCTCTGCCAAGTACTGCCAGGAGTTTCACTGCTGCTGGCCCAGCACCTTGCCACAAGTATGTCCTCCGGCGAGGGCGCCTGCCTGCCGGTCCGTTGCTTGTGGAATCACACAAAGGCGCTGCCTGCACCTACTCCCACCTCCTTTGGTGTCTTCTTTGTTACTGCACAGCCTGCGCGGGGCTCATGTGCCTGTACCATGCCCCATCCTGTGAGTCGCTTCTTGTTGCGGCAGCCTCACCGGTGCCCACCTTTTACGTGCTCCGGTCCGCCTCTGCAAACTCCACCATGTTCCACACCATCAGCTCCAAGTGAACTCGGCACTCCAGCCGCTGGTTATGAGTTGCTCTCCTGGCTACCTTGCGGCAATCTCGCCTACTCCACACCTCGCTGTGGCTGGCGTTAAACTCCCGGGCAAGGGGCTCTCGTCTCTTCTTCTTTCCGGCCCAACGGCTATTACAGCCAGCCACCAAATGGCACCAAATCATATTCCCTGCTGTCAGGCCAGCGTTACAGGGTTACTCGACCCCGATTTTGCTGTGGCTTGAAGCAGTATGGAAACCACGGGTTCAGATAACTCCTGCTGCCTCAAATTGCCAACTTTTCCATGGGAAACAGGATATTTTGGCAAGATTTCAGCAGCCCCGGCGGAGCTGCAGAGGCTCAGGTCCTCGTCCACTCGTGCAAGTTTCCCTCTGCCCGTGGCGACCTCGATGTTTATTATGGTGATTGTTAAGTTGATAAAAATGTTCAGCAAAATAACTTAAAACACTGTAAAGATTCTTTGACCTCCAGTTCCCAGAAATCCTTAAGTAATAGTTGTTGTCCAATCAATAGACTGAGCGGGACATTTAAATCCGTGAACCATCTGGGGGAGAAGGAAGGTGAAGGAGAAGTTGGAGCTCACTGCACAATATACGGAGTGAGAAGCGGAGTCACAGATAGAGGCAGAAACCCGGGGAGAAGCCCAGCTCAGGGAGAGTGGCGTTCTTGGACTGCCTCTTGTCACTCTGCTGTACCAGAGTGGCGGGATACTAAGAGGAGGCTGACGGGCTACCGACAAATACTACAAAGGCACTAGCAGACACAGAGAGGTCGCAGTGGCGCTGTCGAACTGAATGGCAGCAGACTTACTGGCAAGGTATTGTGTGGGACAAAGCAGCTGATAGAGGGTTTGACAGACAATGGGAACCATTCCCAAAACAATGCAGTATTGCAGCAATGTGCCACGAGTCAAAGATGCCAGGCGATACCGGTGAGTTGGCCCAGTGAGAGTGGCAACCCAGGGAAATTCCGACAGGCACATGAACTATTAAGGGAAGGTTTTGAATGCAATCAAATAGACATTGTAGAGAGAGAGAGCAAGAAGACAGATGTGGCGCAATTCCCCTGATATGAGATCTTAGTTAGGGGAAACCTGGAACAAGCAAGAACCAAAGGACATTTAAGGAAGGTTGACAGAAGGAGCTTGAACAAACCCTCATATAGGGGATGCTAACATGGGAGACGTTGATGCAAGTCATAATAACTGAAGTCAACAAAGGAAGTACAATTGTATGAGTCATGTGTTATTTAAGAAGAATATGAATGTTGTGAAGTGACCTGATAAGAGCATCAGTTAGTGAACATTTTGGAAAAGATACCTGGCAGGAGAGTACACCAGGGATATGTGTTGAGCAAAAAATGGGGGCGGGGGGAATATTCCAGGCACGAATGTAAACCAGGATATCTAGAGTTTCAGTTGGAATTTCGGTTGAACATTCCTGGCAGGGAGTACACCAGGAAATTCAAGCTTGTGTTGGAAAGGAGGTTATATTGTTTGTTCTATTAAGCCATTGTTGAAAGTTGAACATTTGACTTTGCCATCCTAAAAACTATAAAAGACTTTCTTCCATATACTGCAACTGGTATTACAGGAAGAACATTTCCTCCTCCATCCTAAGGACTGTGAAAAATCCTTGTGCGCTTTAATTCAAAGTGTATGGTAGAAAGACTAAAAAATGTTGCTTTGCCATCTTGGGGAAGAGTATTAGTGGAGTGGGAAAAGACATTACTATTACCTTTATTGAAACTTTGATGAAACAGGGCATTTTTACTTTTCCCTGAAACGGAAGCTAAAGCCTGGACGCAAGAATTGCTTTGTGGAAATTATATATATATATATATATGATTTTGCACAATATTTTTTTTATTTTATTTACTTGTGTTTAATCTGTGAGATTTCTACAAGACCGCAGACAAAAGAAAGCAGGGAAAGTAGAAGAGGAAGAAGAGAAGAAAATCAGAAGATGGTCAAGTCTGTGATGCTGAAAAATAGCTACACCAAGTTGTTTGAGGAAAGAACATTCAAGGCAGGCAGTATGGTACATGATTTTGCCGCATAGCCGTTCGCTATTTGATCTTTTTAAGAACAATGTCTATCAGCTTGACGGTTGCCAAAGTCCATCTTGTGGTCTCACTCGCAATCAAGCGGTTCCACGCTAGGTCTTCTTCAACGATGTAGGAGCCTGCCAGAAACAGTGATAGATATGCCACTCTTTCTTGTCTCATTTCCGGGCACGTCATCACGAAGTGTCTTAAAGTTTCAAGTTGGTCGGGGCTTTTGCACAGATGGCACCCATTTGGGCCACTAGATGATCTAATAGCCAGAATTTCATGGGTCTTTAGAAAATTCACCCGAGCGTTCATGAAGGTTTTCCTCAGTGATTTATCAGGGAATTTTGCACAGTAGTTCAATGGGACTTTTACTTTATTAAAAGTTGAAGGTAAGTGATTCAACAATTTGTTTCCTTTTGCTTTCTCATTTCTGACAATCCAGTCTTGGTTTTCCATTTTGACGTTTACGCTTTGGGGTTTGAATTTCAGATCTTCTTCAATGCACGCTACCTCGTCCAGTTTGGTTTTTTGGGTCGTCACCCACGCGTTTAGCACTTTGCACTTCCCACCTTTGATTTCTTCAGCAATCAATTGGTAGATCAGCAGACTGTCCGGCAGCAGTGTTTTCCTAAATAGTTGCATGGTGCTCTGCTCCACTGTTGCTCCCAATGACATGAGCCCCAGCTCGCGCCTGATAGCTGCCATAGATGACGACTTGGGCACGGCCAAAACTGATTTCTATAGGAGTCCTTTCAATTTTGGCCATATTGAAGTTGGCATGGTCAAGGTGGCATCCATTCCATATGTAAGTGAGGGAACCACTTTAGTCTTGTAAAACTGAATGGCTGAGAGAAGCGAGAATCTGCCAAATTTAGTGTTGATGGCTCTTGTTTGTGCAGTAAGGTGTTTCGCTTTTTCCCAAAGAGTCTTCTGCATTGTAATCTCCCTTGCTGATCCGTCGATCAGTACTCCTAAGTACTTAAAATGTATGACGACTTCAATTTTGGTGTTGTCCAAGAACCAGTTCAAACTGCTGTTGACTTTCTTTTTCGTTTTTGTGTTTTTTCCTTGAGATTTTTCGATTATCAGAATTTTTGTTTTTGTTTTGTTGATTTCCATGTTATTTTCTTCTGTGCATCTTACTAGATTTGTAAGCTTGCGCTGTAGACTGATCTGAGTTTGATCTACTAAGAGCAGGTCGTCAGCGTACAGGATACGTGAGACAGCCACTTTGCCGATTTTAGGCAGAAAGGATCTTATCTTGGCTTCAGAGTTTTTGTAATCACCTAAAAAGGCGATGAAAAGTGCAGGTGCTAGACTGCAACCTTGCTTTACTCCTCGTTCGGAAGAAATTTCATCTGACAGGGCGCCTTGCCGATATAAGTAAGCGGACACGCAGGTTAGTGTTCGTGTGTAGAGCAATCACTGGGTCAAAAAGAGTTGGAGGACAGGCCCACATTTTCAGTTTAGACCATAGTTTGGTATAGTCTACTTTGTCAAAGGCTTGTGATAAGTCGACGAAGGCTAAGAAGACTTTTGGGGCCCCTGACTTGACGTTAGATTTTATTATGTACAAAAGCAGGATGTTTACCGCTGTACTTGCGTTTTTTTGAAAACCCATTTGGAAGTGATCTGCACTGGGCGAGTTTCTGGTCCATTTCTGAAGTAGCGCTAGTAATAGAGTTGCATAGATCTTCCCAATGATGTCCAAGAGGGCAATTGGGCGGTAGTGGCCCGGATCTTCTCTGTCACCCTTTTTGTAGATTGGCATGACCACTGCTTGGAGCCAAGATCCGGGAATCATCTTGACCTTCCCACTATAAGCAAAGATTTTGCTGACCAAGGGGGCCCATTCATCTGGGTGTTGTTTTAAGTCAAGGTCTGTCAGACCGTCAGGCCAGGAGCGCTGGAAGATTTGAGTTTAAGTAGGACTCTTTTGATCTCTTCTACGTCTGTGAGATCTGCCCATGTTGATGTTGAGTCGCAGTCAAAGATTTGGGTGCTGGCCGAGGGGAAGGCGAACAGCGACGAGAAATAACTAATCCAGTTTGCTTCGGAGACTGAATTTGAAAGCTCGTTCGTGTTTTGGCTGTCGGTTCTTTTGATTAATGGCCAAAAGTCGCGCAAATTCTTAGTGCTCAGGGTCCTTAGCATTTCCTCTGAGTCGTTTTGGTATAGCGTAATTCTCTGATGTTTTAGCCATGTGATGTGTTTCTTCGACTCGTTTTGGGAGGCCAACCATGATTCTGCTGTATTTATGATTCTGGCTGTTCTTTTCAGTTTCCACAGATATCTTCTTTTCAGGACCACACTCTTGTCGTACACGTGCCTAAATTCTTTAGTCGTATTCTTGCGACCTGAGGTCCCCACTCTGTAAGGCAATAGCAGAGGTAGATAGTTTGGTCTTGCTAGTGTTTTTTGCATTGGATTGTTTGAAGGGTCTGAATTGTATTTTGCGTTTAACTTTGTCAAGTCAGCTGCTGTCATGTGCTGGCGCGTTTGCTGGTTGTTTACTTCTACATTAGAGTTGTAGGTCTTTTTTCCCGGGCAGCTACCAAACCATGACATGGTCAGCTAGTTGTGGTCGCTGTGTTCAGATCTTTGCACCTCGAAAGTCACGATGTATGGTAGCAAACCATGGCTTTCAAATATGTAGTCCAGAGTTGCTTTGGAATTTAGACGCTCCCATGTTGGGATCATGGGTTGCTGGGGCTATAGAAGTGCTGCGTTGTGGAAGCTTCGGGAGTTCATTAAGCTCAACCACGCTATGCCACTCTCTTCTGTTGAACAATGGAGTGGTTCCGAGATAGAATTGGTGGCTTGGTCCACACATTTAGCATTCAGGTCGCCGCATATGATGATGTCTGTAGCCACATATTCAATAAGGATGTTATCAATCATATCGGCTACTGTAGCACAGAATTTCTTTGTCGTTGTACGCTGTGGGTTCCAATATAGATTGATGACAACTATCTGCGTGGTGATCCATCGTTTTGAGCCTGGCGATTGGTGAAACCATGACGTTAAGACGGCCAGCATTTTGTATGTTTCTGCCAGTTTTTCTCTTGTGGTGATCCCTGAGCCTACTCGGACTGCTGTTAGTAGGCCCGAGGATGGTCGGCCCAACAAGCCCTTTGAGGCCGGTGATATGTCCACGGTGAATCCGTCAAGGGAAGGTTTTTCCACCAACCACGTCTCTTGGAGGCACAGGCTGTCGTAGTCCCCCAAGTTCACGTCACTTGAGCTGGTTAGATGAGTTTGCTATCTCCCTGATTTAGAGTGGAGCGCTGCTTTAAACCACTTCCAAGATCCTGTTGGGGTTTCTTCTTCTGAGAACCCTCTTTGTGCTTCAACGCACATTTTGTTTTATTGGTCCTCCACTGCAGAGAGTATTGGCGAAGTTACTGAGCTTTGCTTTGGTGCAGGCGCTCTGGTGCTTAAGGTGCAGGATCGCTGAGAAATCTTGTGTCTCACGAACCCGTCAGTTCTTTTGTGATTCGAATCGTCATGTGGGTCATGAATGTCTCGCTTAAGCCTGTCCTCCTCCGGCCTAATCGATCTGTAAAAATTACCAGCAGTGCGTCTGGGACTGTTGTCCCTCCGCTTGTGTCGGTAGAGGTTCTGCGTCCATGATATACAGCGATGTTTTGCAGGGTGGCTGTCTTTGTCTCTGCACAGTTTGGGAGATTCTGTGAGTGGGCCTCGCAGTTCGGAAAGGAGGAAGCCCAAGTGTTCGATTTCTCGGAATGCTTCTTTTGGAATGTCATGTAGCGCGTGCGTTTTTACATGAAGGTACGTTTTGGCTTTCTGCTGTCTGTGGTATGGCTCAATTAGTGCAAGGTCCTCTGTTATGAGTGATCATAGCGTGCGCGTTTTGCTCATTAATTTCAGGACCGCTTTCCTGTTTAGGACCATGTATCCATCTTTGCTTGATGTTTGTTCCAATTTGAAAATTTGCCTAAGCGATTATCGCCATTGCCTACTCGGGGCTGATGTGCGTCGTTCAAGACGAAAACTTCTGGCAATTGACGTGTGTCAGCGTATTTCATGTTTCCATGGTGTGGTACAATAGGCAAATCCCCTTTCTTGCTCGATTGGAAGGATGGTTTTGTGTCCATAGTTGATTTGTTTCGGACCCTTGCATCTGTAGCTGGTCTCGGTAGGGATTTATTTTCAATTGGCCGTGACTGTTGCAGGGTCTTTGCAGTAACTACTTCCTTTTCAGTCTGGGGAAGGGCTTCTGGTCTTGCTTCTGATCTGGCCTCTGATTCCCAATGCTGGTAGTGTCCATAAGGGCAGTAATTGCCATACATTCGTCGACTGTTCTGGGAGATTTAGTGAGGTCTCCCACCTTTTGGGGTTTCTGAGCTGCATTTTGAGACCCTTCGTGGTTAGTGGTAATTTTTGAACTCAGTGATTTAGTCTGCAATAGCTGAGTCGAGTTCCTATGCTTGACTGAGTCAACGGCGGCTGGTTCAGCTAATTTCAGTCTGACTGTCTGTTTTTTATTGACATCCTGTTTCAGTGCTGTTTTTGGTTTAAGTGTGATTGGGTTTGACGGTGGGTTTGCGTTTCTTTTGCCACAATGTTTCTTTGGGCTACAGTAGCCACCCGTGTTGAGTGCAGGAAGTCTTCTAATGAGGCAAGTTTTAATTCCCATGACCTTTGCTGGTTGATCTTCCTTGTCTTCACTGCTGTGATGTAGCCTTCTACGAAGTTGAGTTTGGAGTTCATGGTCGCGATTAATGTTGTATTTTCTTGCAGCAAGTCATTTATTGCCTCGTATAGTTTGCAGAACGGGGACAGAGCAATTGTGACCGCAGACATGATCGGTAGTAGATCTAGTTTTTTATTTGGAGAATCCTTTTGGGTAGCTAATGATATTTCGCTGAGTCTTCTGTTCTTTGGAGGTGTATGGAATGGTGAGTGGGCGAAGATTTATTGAAGGCGAGTCAGAGGTTGATGCATTGTTTAGGTGGCTTGTCTCAAGGTCTGATGCATTTGAAAAGGAAGCTTTCTTCAATCTTAAGTTCTCTGCAATATAGCCTGCAACGTCCCCTCTGTTATTATAAGTTTTGTGTTCTCGTCCCGCCTGAAGATGGGGCTTTGTCCAAGCATAACAAGAGTTTGGCTCCTTGTTTATACTGTCCGTCCTGATAGGCGTGTGTGCCTCTGATAGAATGTCAAATACTTGTTGGCTGGTGGATTTATTCACCTGGCCGGGCGGAGGGGATCGACCATTAATTTCAATGACTACGCTTTCACTGTCTTCATTCCTTTTGCTCGTTTGCGCTTTGTCGAGTAAAAAGGAGGACTGCCTCGGACCTATGATCTCTGGCTCATTGTCCTCGTGCACGTCAACTAGTAGAGCAGGTGACACTTAACTTGGGGTCAGCAGTTTCAAAGAAGCCCCATCGTGTTCTTCTGGACTTTGTGCAATTTATTTGCTGGCAGCGTTTCTAGGATAGCCTCCAATATTTCAGCGTCGGACAATTCTGTGCACATGTCAGGTTTGCGCTTTTGTTGCTTTGTGACGAAGTCTTTTAGTGAACGAGACAGCAGGGGATTGGGGAAGAAGAAAAAGTTACTCTCTTACCTGGTAATGTTCTTTTTCTTTGGGATGGTCCGGCGACGTATTCCATATCTATGACAGTAATCACCACAGCTGTGCTGCTTTGGAAAATCTTCGGCGTCTGCGTCCTGCGTCGATACGCCGCCCTCGAGGACCTCCTCCGACGGCCGTCACTGGATGTTATAAGTAGGACGCACGACGCCCGTAGCCTCAGTTGTAGTTTTTTCCCAGAGCGTGTGCCACCAGTCTTCTGCCAGTCTGACACACAAAGCCTTGCGGAAACGTTAGCTGCAATCACATAAGAAATTCTGTAGCGGGGAAGGTAGGGAGGGAGCGATATGTAATACGTCGTCGGACCATCCCATCGAAAGAACGTTACCAGGTAAGAGAGTAACTTGTTCTTCGAGGGGATTGGGTCCTCCAACGTATTCCATATCTATGACAGGCTCCCAAAGCAGTACCAATGCAAGGAGGTGGGAAAAGAATTTAGAAAACAGAAATTTAGCATGCCCAATCAAATTGCGGAGTAAAGGACTGCCTTGCCAAAGGCCAGATCCTGCCCCCGGATGGAATCGAGGGAATAGTGACGTACAAAAGTATGTACCGAAGCCCAGGTGGCTGCATCACAGATGTTGCCAATAGGAACTCCCCTCTGCAGGGCAGTAGAGGCAGCCATACCCCTGGTAGAATGGGCCCGTAAGCCGACCGGTGGGTCCTTACCCGCCAAGCAGTAACACTCAGAGATAGCCAAAATAATCCAGCGAGACAAAGTCTGTTTCGTCACAGCCTGTCCCAAACGCTTTCCAGCGTAACCAATAAAGAGCTGATCGTCCACTCTGACCCGGGACATGCGTGAAATATAAAAGCTTAACGCTCTCCAAGGATCAAGCCTATGGAGCCTCTCCTCTTCCTTACCAGGATGTGGAGGAAGATAAAATGCCGGAAGAACAACCTTCTGGCCTAAATGAAATTCCGACACCACCGTCGGAAGAAAAGAAGGACAAACTCTAAGGACAACCCTGTCCTTATGAAACACAGTGAAGGGTGGCTTAACTGAAAGTGCCTGTAACTCATTCACTCTGCGAGCGGAAGTGACCGCAACAAAAAATACCGTTTTCAGAGTTAACAGTCTCAAAGGACATGAATGCAAAGGCTCAAACGGAGCACCCATCAGAAACTTGAGAACAAGGTTCAAATCCCAACCGGGCACCTGGAAAGGTGACGGAGGGAACACATTAGTGAGCCCTTTCAGAAACTGAGAAATTAAAGGAATTTTAAAATAGGAACACTCTTCAGACAAGTGCTTAAATATGGACAGTGCCGCCAGGTAACCTTTAATGGTACCCACTTGAAGGCCCCTGTGGGCCAAAGAAAGCAAAAAAGACAGAACCATGGGAATTTCACATAAAAAAGGATCCACATTCTTAACCCTGCACCAGTCGCAGAACTTCCTCCAACGGCAACCGTACAGGGACTTTGTTGCAGGCCTTCAGGCCGAAAGCAACACCTCCATCACGTCTTCAGGGAGGTCCCAATCCTTATACCTCAACCTTTCAGAAATCAAGCGTGAAGGTTGAGGGACCTGACCTCTGGATGGAGAACCTGACACCCCTCCCGTGAGAGCAGATCGTCTCGGTAGGGAAGACGGCGTGGAGGGCACATGGACAAGTCGAGAAGGTCCGGGTACCACGTCCTCCGGGCCCACGCCGGAGCAATGAGGATCATCCGGGAACCGAACCTCCGTAACCTCCGCAGTACTTGCGGGATGACGGGGACTGGAGGAAACGCGTACAGCAGTGAGAATGACAACTCCACCACAAATGCGTCTCCTAAGGCTCCGTTTGGAGGAAATTCCCACGAGCAGAACCTCTCGCACTTCCGGTTGACACTGGAGACGAAGAGATCCACTTGAGGGGTCCCCCAAAGGGCGAAGATTTCCAGGAGAATCTCCTGAGCCAACTCCCACTCGTGAGAGATCGCACTCTGCCTGCTCAGAGCGTCCGCCGTCTCGTTTTCGTCTCCTACCAGATGAACTGCCGAGATTGAAACTTCCTGCTGGATTGCCCAGAACCAGAGCTGCATCGCCTCCCTGCACAGAGGAAGTGACCCTGCCCCCCCCTTTTGGTTGAGGTAGTGCATGGCCACCATGTTGTCCGTCAGGATCAGGACATTCTTTCCCCGCACAGTCGGCAGAAAAGCCTTCAGGGCTAGCCTGACGGCCCTCAGCTCCAACAGATTGATATGGAGTCTGGACTCTGACGGAGACCAACGACCGCTGACTGTCAACTCATTGGCATGAGCACCCCATCCCGTGAGGGATGCGTCCGACACGATCGTCACCTCCGGCCAGGGCAGCCAAAATGGAGCCCCCCTAATCAGATTGCCTTCGTCGGCCCACCACAGAAGGTCCCGGGCGACCGAAGATGGCACCTGAACAGAGTCCGACATCCTGCCGGAGGACTGAGACCACTGGAGCTTGAGTACCCACTGCAAAGATCTCATCCGCAACCTGGCCTCTGGCACCAGAAGAATGCAGGATGCCATGAGGCCGAGCAGTTTCAAGAACTCGAACGCTGGGAGAGTCTGGGCAAGTTGAAACTTGTGCACCATCTGCTGAATGTGATGAGCCTTCACCTTGGGAGGAAAACACTTCCCCAGGGACGTGTCCAGCACTGCTCCGATGTACTGGAGCCTCTGAGTTGGTGTCAAATGGGAATTCTTTAAGTTGAGGGAGAAGCCCAGCTTGTGGAGGGGGTGGCAGGTGACTGATAGATGATCCAGGACTTGCTCGGGAGAGCGTGCCCTGATCAACCAATCATCCAGGTAGGGGTAGAAGTGAATCCCCCCTTTCCTGAGGTGCGCTGTGTTAGGGAGAATTTTCTGTTTAGGCTGAATATCCTAACCTAGTGAGTCCCCCAGCAGCTTTGCTGGATTTTTGGGGTTTATATTTTTTTTCTCCTGCCAAGAGTGAGACTCTTTTACCCTCACTCTTGGACATGATTTGAGTGTGTTTCTTTGACTCTAGATGTGTTTAATGGGCTATGGGGTCTTTTACTCCATAGGGCTTCACGTGTCTTTGTGATGTGTGTTACACAGCACCCTCAATGCAGTAACACAGGGGTGTCATCGTGACTCCCCAGTATAGACTCCATACCCTGGGACTGACTACTGTCTCCCAGGGTCTGTAAAGTCACCATTGACTTTACTAGTCTTAAATTCAGAACAGAACCAGTACAAACCATCATATTGTGGACGTACTGGCTGGGGCAATTCGATTGCCCCGGGGTCTGTTAGTCCAGGGGGCACGTCTCCGTCCCCCCTGATCGAGTTTTGGCTGGTGGCAGTGGATACTACTTTTTATATTCAACCGCAAATATTTCTCTATGGGATTTTCCCATTGTTCGAGGCTACTATCTTTATTTATTTAAGTACGATAGCCTCGAACATACCGCCGGTTTATTTAATTAATATTAATTCTCCGGTTGGTATTTTTTGCCAAAACTCGGTTCTAAAATGGCGTTTTGTGTTCTCTTCTGTGACTCCAACCCAAGTTGAGCCCTTTGTTCCACTTTTTTGGCAGGCTTCTCCACCGAAGCCCTCCAAAGTGGTGCCACTCTGTCTGGGGTCCTTAGGAGGGGTGGAGGGGGATTTAGGCACCCTGGACTGAGTTGCCTAGGCAACTCAAGTCGCACTCCGTCCTGATTGGCCCAAGAGGTGAGCCGGCCGGCTCACCGCTTAGCATGTTTGAGTGACAGCTAGGCTGAGTGAATGGGCGTTTTCTGCATAAAAGCAGGGCTTTGGGGACTGGAACTTCAGAAGTCGCCACAGGACCTAAGAATCCGACGAGGGAGAAGCTGAGCCGACCTGCCACGACGACACCACTGGTGGAGCCCTGCTGGACCATCTCACCACTTTTCCCAACGACAGAGGAGATCTCCCGCCGGAGAGTCTTCTTCCTTTGACTGGTGGGGATAACCAGTTTCACCGTCTTTTCGCCTTCCCGACGTATCTCGTGGCCGCCTTGCCTGTGCCAAGCACCCCAGCAACCGGGATACCACGTTTTACCACGACCGCGAATTAAAGGGTTATACCTTTAACCGGAAAACTCCGCGGCTGGTTTCTTCCCTGGCAGTGCAACGACCTTCATCTTTCCTCCAAGTCGAGATCTTCTCTTCTTCTGGACGACGACGAGACTTGCACCCGCTGCCAGGAACAACTGCCACGGCTGGAGGATCCTTCCTACTTAAGGTACCGTGTCCCGCCCGGCTTTCCTTGCCACCGACTGTACGGGGTAGATTTAGCCCCCGGCTTTCGAACCTGTGTTAGCCTGGGACACCCTGGCTAAACTTTTCTGAGCCTCTCTAAACTCTTTTCGAACTCTCTGCAAGACTTTCTAAGCCTAGTGTAACTGTGTGATCTTGGGCGCATTTGTGCTCTGCTCTCTCTAAGAGTGGGCCCAGCCTATGGACTTTGGCTCACAAGTGACTTTTGCTCTTCTGCCTTGCTAATAGTGTTCCTAAAGATTAGAGTGGTGTACCTTCCCATATTCTGTCTTTTTCCGTCCCTTCTTCATGAACTTGTTGGAGTGCCATCTATAGTTAAGCACTCGCCTCTGTATGAAAATAAGTGGTGTTAACTAAGACTTATCTGATAAGGAATAAGGGTTGTATATATTATAATAGTAACTGTGTTCAGAGTGTTTTACAATAAGAGTGCTGGAGTGTTTCAAACAGTGTGTTTTTAAATAAATAATTATATACTTTGATACCAAAGCTCTGGTCAGTGTTTGCTTCTTTTGTTGTCTGAGTGCCTATTGTGTATACTTTGCATACTGCCTAGCTCTTCTTGAGAGAGGTCTGACTGCTCAGCCAGAGCTACCAGGTAAATCTGGGTGGTACAGACTGCTACCAAGTGGGTTTACTGCTAACACCTGTAGTCCTCAATCTTTTGCAGTGTTCCCAAAGGGAACTGCACAGGATTCTGCCTAACACGCTGCAACCACTACCATGAGCTTGGTGAAGACCCTCGGGGGGAGGTCAATCCGAATGGCAGGACCCGAAACTGAAAGTGCGAGTCGCCAACCGCAAACCTCAGGCACATCTTGTGCTTCGGATGGATAGGCACATGAAAATAAGCGTCCTTGAGGTCGAGAGACACCAACCAGTCCTGAAGTTGAAGGGCCTGGAGGACTTGAGAAAGAGTAACCATCTTGAACTTGTCCTTCCTGAGGAGTTTGTTCTAACCCGCAAGTCCATGATGGGTCTCAATCCCCCGTCTTTCTTGGAAATCAAAAAATAAGGGGGATGGGGGGCGCTGTTGCGCGCATCGAAGATGGCTGCCTGAAGGGAGAGCTCCAGCTCAGACGAAAATCCTGTGTATAAATATCCTTCCTGAGCCGCTCTACACGCGTTTGTAGAGGAGATTCCAGAGGCGAGGGGTCTCCTACATACACCCCCCAAAAATCGGGCGAATCCGTGGCTGGACTGCCCAGATATCCTGCTTGGAAGAAGTGCCGGCAAGGGACAGGCGGCCTAGCTGCCCAGCAGCTCTGCGACATATTCACGGGAGGCCAGAGGCGGAAAGCGGAGGACCAGGCCGCAGTGGGGGAGGAGCGTGGCTGGGGGCGCAGTGGTGCGGAGCCTCCTGGAGAAGACACGTTGGCCCGGTTCCATAAGGCCTACACACGGAGAGAGCCCCCGCTGCTGGAACGTGCGGAGGGCGCACCTGTGGGCGTGCTGTCGGGGAGCCGATGTGCGCATCGGCGCGAGCCCCGGGCCCCGACCAACGTGAGCGGAGACGGCATTGTCTCCCTGTGGGACTGGACCCGCTCCTGCCTGGGCGCCTGGATAAGGCGCGGAAAAAACACTGCCGGCCCGGCGGCACAAGTGAGTGGAACCCCCGCCGCCTCCATCCCCCGTGAACAGCATACGCGGCCCAGCGAACACGGCAGATGCCACGTTGTTTGGGAACGACGTGGAGGTCCGGAGGGGCCATTTTGGGTCCGTGCAGACACTAACACCCTGCGCACCTGGGCGAGGGGTAAAACTCTGCCGCCTGCTCCACGATTCACCCGGTAGTGGCACAGGAGACCCATCAATGCCCTGAGTGGACACAGCAATATAGGGCCTAGGCTGCTAGAGGGCGCGCCTGTGGGCGTACTGTTGGGGAGCCGGTGTGCACATCGGCGCGAGCCCCGGGCCCCGACCAACGTGAGCCGAGACAGCACAGTCTCCCTGTGGGACTGGACCCGCTCCTACCTGGGCGCCTGGATAAGACGCGGAAAATACTGCCGGCCGGCAACACAAGTGTGTTGAACCCCCACCACCACCATCCCTCGCAAGCAGAATACGCGGCCCAGCGAACACTGTGGAAGCCACGTTGTACAGGATCAACGCGAGGGGCCGGAGGGGCTATTTTGGAACCGCGCAGTCACTGATACCTGGCACACCCAGGCGAGGGGTAAAACACTGCCGCCTGCTCCATAATTAAGCCTGCAGTGACACGGGAGACCCATCGACGCCCTAAGTGGACACAGCAATATAAGGCCTAGGCTGGCTCCCCGTGGAGGGTCAGCGTGATGCCCTGCTAAGGACTAAAGTGTACTGGACATCCTAAGTGGCTAGGGTGGGTCGACCAGGTTGCAATACTCGATCAGCTAGGGGGAGCAAGCGGAGGTCAGCAGATATCCGAACTCGGGAGCGGGTGCAGACGACACAAAGCCCCTATATTGTTTGGTCCTGGTCAGCGACTCACTACGTGGGAGGACACAACCCACTCCGAGGACGCCCATCAACCTACATGGGACGTACGGAAAAGAACGGTGCAGGAGGCAAAAAGGTGGGCCCAATGGACTCCTTCGCTAGCTCCCAGTCGTGCGGGGTGCCTGGTGGGTCGCATCAACCCCCGGACAGGCAAGATGACGACCCCCTGGAACGCCTGGCGACATTGGTCCAGAATGGTTTCATGGCTGTCAACGTCAAGCTGGATGATATAGTGGCGACGATTGGATCCTTGAAGGCCAGAGTGGAGAAGGAGAGTTCACGAATAACGGAGACGGAGAATAGAATAAGTGCAAGCGAAGACATAATATCTCAACATGGCCAAGACATAGCCCAACTCAAATCTGAACTTCGCAAAACTCAGAGTAAATGCGAGGATTTGGAATCCAGATCCCGTAGAAACAGCATACGGATTGTTGGGGTGGCGGAGACCTGTGGCAAGGGTGACATGGAGCGGCAGGTAGAACAACTTTTAAAAGATATCCTGGGGCCTGAATCTTTATCGGAGCATTTTCTGGCTGAGAGGGCTCACCGCACCCGGGCCCCTCTGCCGAAACCTGGGGCACCGCCTCGTACCATAATAGCACATATCCTTAACTATAGAGACAGGGATACCAATCTCCGGCTCTCCAGAGAGAAGGGAACGTTACAATTCGAACACAATAGAATTCATATATACCCGGACTTCTCTGCCGGGGTGCAGGCACAACGTCGATCCTATGAGCCGGTGAAAAGACAACTACGGATGCGAAAGGTACCGTATGCCCTGATCTTTCCTGCGAAGATCAGAATCCAACATGGAGGTAGAGCCCATTTCTTTGAAAATCCTAAAGAAGCCATGGCATACGTGGAGGCCTCTATTCCTTTACCTCCCAGAGACAGGGCGCACGACCAGAACGCCGGGAACTAGCCCGGAGCGGAGGGACTTGATGCGGCAGATTGAGGGGTCCCCATCACCTAACCCTTGCCGCAGGGAATCATGAACCATTACGAAGAGCGGCCTGGACACAAATTTAATTTAGGTTCGAGCCTTGAGCCCCCTATAAGGTACCCAGATGGCGACAGCTTCCAAGTTTTATGTTTGGGGGAATGCCCATCGGGCAAGTCCCGAGCGTTGTTGGGCAACATCGTCATGTTGGGGAAGGGGCCAATATGTTATGATAGACCTATTTTTTTTGGGATCTATGGGATTTCTGAAGGGGGAAGGGGTTTCTGGAACCCAGTTGGAAGGGTGTTACAAGTTAAAAGTGGTGGTCGCATTGCTGCACATGGCATCCGTCCCGGGAAAACCGGAACAAGAAAAACAATATTAACACACGACCATGGCACTCGCCGGAGCAAGAGATAAGGGGTTGAGGTTAAAGCTCCTCACGTGGAACGTCCGGGGTTTGAACAATCAGGCCAAGTCAAGAATGGTGGGAGCCTACGTTACCAGACATTATCCGCAGGTGGTCATGCTACAAGAGACTCATGCACTCCGAAAGGTAAACGTGGCCTTTTTGGAGAACTGGGGATTAAATAGATACTATACTGATTATTCCACACAGGCAAGAGGGGTTTTGACCCTTATACACCCCTCTGTTGGTTTTCGGTTTGGAAAAAGCAAAGTGGACAGCCATGGACGCTACGTCATAGTATGGGGCAGTATAGCTGGAAGGGAGGTGGTGTTGGTAAATACTTATGGGACGAACCTGGATGACCCTGATTTTTATTTGAGTATGGTACATGAAATAGGATATACGGGGCTTGAACAAATCCTGTGGGGGGGGATTTCAATATGATCCTTGATGTTACACTGGACCGTTCCAGTGCAAAACATCGGGCCCCCTCCAAGGCGGCAGGGATGCTGCTACAAATCCTCTCACAATTGGCAATGGTTGACTCCTGGAGAACACTACATCCATGTAAGAGACAATACACATTCTACTCATCGGTGCATGAAACTGAGTCCAGAATAGACTACTGGTTGGCTTCCACAAGCCTCATGCATCAGATAGAAAACTGCGAAATACTCCCCCGTACCCTTTCAGACCACTCTCATGTCATGATAACAATCACATTAGGAAACATAAAACCTCCAGCCAGGAGATGGAGGATGCCACCTGATATCCTCAAAGACCCAGCGGTTGGGGAGGCGTTACATATAGAGGTAGAGCACTTCCTCGAAATCAACAGGGGCTCAGTGGATAGTTGTCACACCCTCTGGGAGGCCTTTAAGGTATGGGTGAGGGGAATACTGCTCTCTAAGTCCACAGGTATGTTGAAGGCTGTACGGATAGAGCTAGAGGAGGTGGAGAAACGTCTGTGGAACCTGGAAGCGAGATGCACTGATAGACATGATAGTGAAATCCTTTCAGATATTAATCGCAACCTTTTGGAATTCAATAAACTAGCTACCAGCGAACTACTATATATGTCAACCCCTCATAGAGCACGTAGATATGGTGAGGGTAACAGAGCAGGACGCACCTTGGCCAACCTGCTGAAAGCCGAAAGGCAGCACACACCGATCTCTAGTATACTAACCGAAAACGGTTCAGTGGTCACCAGTGAAGACGGGATAAATAGAGAATTCACCCGTTTTTATTAAAATCTGTATTCTAACCACGACTCGAAATCGGCCGAGGACGTGGAGGCGTACCTCCGCAGCATTACTCTTCCAGCGCTGCCCACAGAATATAGGCTGGCATTGGACCAACCCCTGACCACAGAGGAAGTCACCGAGGCGATCAAAGCGTTGGCAAGCAGAAAGGCACCGGGCTCGGACGGGCTTGGTGCAGAATTATATAAGGAGCTAAATGAGAAACTGGCCCCGGTGCTGTTGTTGGTGTGGGAGGAGGCTGTGGAGGTGGGTACCCTGCCACTGTCAATGAGAGAGGCCATAATTACAGTATTGCTGAAGCCCCGGCGACCACCCAATGAGATGTCCTCTTATCGACCCCTGTCCCTAATTAACTGCGATGCTAAGATATTTGCTAAGATTCTGGCCACAAGACTTTTCCCTCACATGTCCACATTGGTACACTCTGATCAGTGCGGCTTCATCCCTACCAGATCGACGGCCCCCAACATCAGGAGGCTATTTGGAATAATGGACCAAATAAAACCAGAAGCTCAGACAGTTGCTGTTTCACTTGACGCTGAAAAAGCGTTTGATTCAGTATCATGGCTCTATTTGTTCAAAGTGCTAGAAAAGTTCGGTATAGGACCATACTTCCGGAGATGCGTTGGTCTGTTGTACTCGGACCCTGGGCCAGGGTGCTGACCAACCGCATGATGTCCGACTGGTTTAGACTGGGCAGGGGTACGCGGCAGGAACGCCCTTTTTCTCCCATATTATTCGCCCTTACAATGGAACCAGCTGCAGCAGCAATCAGGGAGCACCAAGGGCAAAGGGGCATAACAATGGCGGGCTTGACCCAATCATTATCCCTATAAGCAGATGATGCATTGCTATATATCCGAGAACCAGATGTACACTTAGGCCCTGCGATCGAGACAATACATGAGCTCGCCGAATACTCGGGCTATAAAACTAATAGGTCCAAATCCGAAATATTACCTTTGACCCCCGCCACGAGGTGCCCGGCTAACACACATGGTCTGCAATGGTCCCCCACCAAAATAAGATACCTGGGTATTGTTGTGTCCGGTGGAGCGGCGTCTCTCTATGCCGACAATCATGAACACCTACTGAGCAGTATATTCACCAAACTCCGATTATGGACCACACTCCCCATTCACTTATTGGTCGAGTGGCCATTCTAAAAATGGTAATACTCCCGAAATTGCTATATATATTCACTAATATCCCGTTGTGGCCGTGGACGCAGTTTTTCGCAACCCTTTGATCCTTGGCAGTGGAGTTTGTATGGGGAGGGGGTACAGCCAGAATGAAATGGGAAAAGATGGTGGAACCTTATGGCAAGGGGGGAATAGCTGTTAGGGAGAATTCTCTGTTTAGGCTGAATTTCCTAACCTAGTGAGTCCCCCAGCAGCTTTGCTGGATTTTTGGGGTTTATTTTTTTCTCCTGCCAAGAGTGAGACTCTTTTACCCTCACTCTTGGACATGATTTGAGTGTGGTTCTTTGAATCTAGATTTGTTTAATGGGCTATGGGGTCTTTTACTCCATAGGGTTTCATGTGTTTTTGTGATGTGTGTTAAACAGCACCCTCCGTGCAGTAACACAGGGGTGTCATAGTGACCCCCCAGTATAGACTCCATACCCTGGGACTGACTACTGTCTTCCAGGGCATGTAAAGTCACCATTGACTTTACTAGCCTTAAATTCTGAACAGAACCAGTACAAACCATCATATTGTGGGCGTACTGGCTGGGGCAATTCGATTGCCCCAGGGTCTGTTAGTCGAGGGGGCACGTCTCCGTCCCCCCTGATCGAGTTTTGGCTGGTGGCAGTGGATACTACTATTTATATTCAACTGCGAATATTTTCCTATGGGATTTCCCATTGTTTTAGGCTACTATGTTTATTTAATTATTTACGGTAGCCTCGAACATACCGCCGGTTTATTTAATTAATATTAATTCTCCGGTTGGTATTTTTTGCCAAAACTTGATTCTAAAATGGCGTTTGTGTTCTCTTCTGTGACTCCAACCCAAGTCGAGCCCTTTGTTCCACTTTTTGGCGGGCTTCTCCACAGAAGCCCTCCCAAGTGGTGCCACTCTGTCTGGGGCACTTAGGAGGGGTGGAGGGGGATTTAGGCACCCTGGACTGAGTTGCCTAGGCAACTCAAGTCACACTCCGTCCTGATTGGCCCAAGTGGTGAGCCGGCCGGCTCGCCACTTAGCATGTTTGAGTGACAGCTAGGCTGAGTGAATGGGGGTTTGCTGCATAAAAGCAGGGCTTTGGGGACTGGAACTTCAGAAGTCGCCACAGGACCTAAGAATCCGACAAGGGAGAAGCTGAGCCGACCTTCCACGACACCATGACCGGTGGAGCTCTGCTGGAGCGTCTCACCACTTTTCCCAACGACAGAGGAGATCTCCCGCCTGAGAGTCTTCTTCCTTTGACTGGTGGGGATAACCAGTTTCACCGTCTTTTCGCTTTCCCGACGTATCTCGTGGCCGCCTTGCCCGTGCTAAGCACCCCGGCAACCGGGATACCACGTTTTACCACGACCGCGGGATAAAGGTACCACCTTTTACCGGAAAACGCCGCGGCTGGTTTCTGCCCTGGTAGTGCAACGACCTGCATCTTTCCTCCACGTCGAGATCTTCTCTTCCCCTGGACGACGCCGCAACTTGCAACCACTACCAGGAACAACTGCCACGGCTGGAGGATCCTTCCCACTTAAGGTACCGTGTCCCGCCTGGCTTCCCTTGCAACCGACTGTACGGGGTACATTTAGCCCCCGGCTTTCGAACCTGGGTTAGCCTGGGACACCCTGGCTAAACTTTTCTAAGCCTCTCTAAACTCTTCACTGAACCCTCTGCAAGACTTTCTAAGCCTAGTGTAACTGTGTGATCTTGGGCGCATTTGTGCTCTGCTCTCTCTAAGAGTGGGCCCAGCCTTTGGACTTTGGCTCACAAGTGACTTTTGCTCTTCTGCCTTGCTAATAGTGTTCCTAAAGATTAGAGTGGTGTACCTTCCCATATTCTGTCTTTTTCCCTCCCTTTTTCACAACCTTAGTATAGTGCAATCTAGTAAAGCGCTCACCTCTGTATGAAAATAAGTGGTGTCTTACTGTGATTTTCTAATAAGGGAAAAAGGGGTGTATATATCATAATAGTAACTGTGTTTAGAATATTTTACAATAAGAGTGCTGGAGTGTTTCAACTGTGTGTTTATAAATAAATAATTATATACTTTGATACCAAAGCTCTGGTCAGTGTTTGCTTGTATTATTGTATCTGAGTGCCTATTGAGTATACTTTGCATACTGCCTAACTCTTCTTGAGGGAAGTCTGACTGCTCAGCCACAGCTACCAGGTAAATCTGGGTGGTACAGACTGCTACCAAGTGGGTTTACTGCTAACACTTGTAGTCTTAAATCTTTTGCAGTGGTCCATAAGGGAACTGCACAGGTTTCTGCCTAACAATAGCGGCTCCAGATTTTGAGCTATACTATTTAGTTGCACAGGCGCAATTTATCAGATACTGGTATGATGATCTGAACACCTCTCCACACGTTGTTAGTGAGAGACATGCTGTTCGCCCCAATTGACATACGGTCTATAATTTTTAACAAGAAACATAAAGATGATTGTCCATTCCACCCGGTTAGCATAACAGTGCATGCATGGTCTAGACTCTTCCGTAGACTCGAACTGACAACCCCTTATTATTCAGAAGCACCCTTTTGGAACTTCCCCGGTATAGCCCCATCCTATGACCCGGATGTTCGTACAAATTGGGATCCGGATGGGGAATTTAAACTCCAAGACATATACCCTAATGGCAAGTTCATAACTTTGGAGGAATTTAAAGTTGGGAAGGGAAGGGATCCACTGAAAATATTACAATATCATCGCATGCGGATGTCTTTTAAAGCCAGATGGCCTTTTTTTCCCTGATGAGCCACCATCTCACCCAAGCCTTGCCGCGCTGTCCACCCGGGGGGGGGGGGGTTGGTGTCTCCGGGCTCTATGCACTTATGCAGGCAAATACACCCACAACAAATAAGATCAAATCAACATGGGAAGTCGACCTGGGGACCACAATTCCAGACGAGAATTGGGGAAGATACTGTGAACTAACTAAAAAGGTGTCCATCAATGCAGGCCTCCGCCTGATCCAATTTAAGGTGTTAAACAAGCTGCATTACACCCCTCAGAAGGTAGCTAAATTTACACGAGATGGCTCAGGCAGATGCCTGAAATGCGGGAGCGAGCAGGCTGACTCATTCCACATGTATTGGAGCTGCCCACCCATACGCAGATTCTGGGGCGAGGTAGCATCTATCCTAGAAGATATCACACAAATCCCGGCAGACCTAACACCCCCCAAATATATTGGCAAAACCTCGAAGGTGAACAGACGATTATTTAATATAGCTTGTATAGTGGCCAAAAAATGTGTACTGCAGCAATGGAAGAGTATAAATGCCCCACATGCAAATCACTTCCTCAAAGAACTGGCTTATGTAAATGAGTGTGAGGAACAATACGTAATGTCGGTACCAAGTCCATGCAAACCCAAAGATATATGGGCTCCGTTCAGGGTATACTTGTGTGAAGCAGAGTCAGCTGGGAGCAGCCCGGCTGGACCTGATAATGTGCCAACTGTGTAGAATCTACTAGCTGTAATCAAGTTCCGATACTGCATGTGTATAATGTTGATTGTTATGTAATGTCATGTTGTGAAGTAAAGTGTACCACCACAATTGATAAATAAAGTTTTAAAAAAAATAAAATAAGGGGAATACCATCCCTTGTAACTCTCTCCGCTACAGGCACCAGTTCTATGGCGCCTTTCTCCAGCAGGGATTGAATTTCCTGTGCAAGGAGGGGATCCAAACTCTTCAAAGAGAGATTCCCCAGTGGATTGTCTTGAGGCCTCTGCCGGAAAGGAAGACAGTAGCCGTGGGTTATGATTTCCAGAACCCACACATCTGAAGTAATGGCGCGCCTCTCTGCAAGATGCTGCGCAGGCCTTCCCCCAACCAGCGAACCATGGGACATGGCCTCATGACTGAGCTGAAGCGGCTGCGGCGTTGCCTGAGGGCAAAGAGGCAACAGCCTGAGCGGCCGTGGCACCTTGAGTACCTTGTTTTCCACCTCTGGCACTCCTACGGTGGTCCCTTTGACTGGCAGCTCCTCTCGCTTTACCAAAGGATGAGTAATAATGAAAGGAACCTCCCCTCCATTGCTGTACCCTAGGAGGAAAAGGCGGAGGTTGTCGAACTGCAGCGCCCAACGACTTAACTGCAGCTTTGGAGGTCTGCAACCTCTCAAGGCTCTCGTCAGCCTTGCTGCCAAAAAGATGTTCCCCATCAAAGGGCATGTTGAGAAGCCGGGCCTGCACATCAGGAGCAAACCCCGACTTCCGCAACCACGCAAACCTGCGTATCACGGTGCTCACCGCCATGGACCGGCTGACTCAATCTGCCATGTCGAAACCCGACTGAACGGCCTCACACATAGCATCCTTGCCATCCTGAACCATGGCAAGGAAACCATCCTTTTCATCCCCTTCGGGAATACGTTCAGCCGCCAAGGAAACACAGCTCCACAGAGTGTGCGTGAAACGAGACAAGGCACAAATGGAGTTGGCCGCCTGAAGCGCCATACCCCCAGCAGAAAACACTTTCTTCGCCCAGCCGTCAAAACGCTTGTCGTCCCTATCAGGAGGGATGGTAGGGTACGACGCCCGCTTTGCCGGGGCCATAGCCGCCTGCACCACCAAACTCTCCGGAGTAGGGTGCTTGGACAAGTAGCAGGGGTCACTACTGGCTGGGCGGTGTTTTCGTGGCAAAGACTTGCTCACTGCCGGGAGACTCTCCGGAGCAGTCCAAGCCGCTGCCACCCTTCTTTGCAGAGCCATATGGAATGGCAGTACTGGGTCAGTTGGTGGACCAATGTCGAGGATATCCGTAAGGTCATCCTGAACAAACTCCCCTGGGGGAGCAGACCATCCTAAGTACTCGGTGACCGAAGGATCGACATGAGTGCCAGGCTCAGGCCTACAAAACTCCACCTCCGGAGAGGTGTCCAGCCCACTAGCATCATGCACTAACTGCCTCAGGTCCTCAAACTGGCTATGGCCCGAGAGAATCTCGTCAGGTACCGTGTCAGGCACCATGCCATCATCAGAGCCCTCATCCACCTCTGAAATGAATTCCAGATGGCGGTAAGAAGGCACAGAACTGGAAGCAAAGCCATGCTTGACCTTGGCCAGAGCCTTCCTAGGGGGTTCCCCCGAGCCACGGGGTACCCCCGTCGACACAGCCCCAAAAGGCGTCGAGGGCATCGAGTGAATCGGCGCCGACGTCGAGAGAATCGGCATCGACGACAGACGCAGCGCCGACAGCATCAACAGCGTCAACACAGGCCTCGAGGGAGGAGCCCCGAGCGTGTCCCTCGACATCCTGGGTGCCGACGCTGTCGATGACTTCCTCGGAGGCGGAGCCTCGAGAGAGTCCGTCGACGACCTCGGCGCCACAGGCGTCGATGTCTTTCACAAAGACTTCACAGGCTCACTCGGTCCCGAGCGCGTCGAGGACCGGGACCTGGACCGGGCATGCCGAGAACGATTCCCCTTGTCCAAGCGGGACCTTTCCCACGAATCGCGATGACCACCCGAGCCCGAAGGTGTGCGAGCGGCGTCTCTCGGCTGATCACGACCGACCCCACTCGGAGACGCGGACGGACCAGTGCCCTGCAATTCGAGAATCGCCAACATTTTCTTCCCGAAGGAAGCCTATTCCTACGGTGTCGCATGCTTGGTGGGGTAAGCGACCCGCCGACGGGCGGAGTCGCCGGATGAGGATGGGGAAGGCGACCGATGACGGTGCTTCCGGGAGTGCCTCGAAGACGCAGAGGAGTGGCGAGACCGACTCCGGGACCGAGACCCACTGGACTTCCGACGACGACACGCAGAGTCGCCCCTCAAGTCGTCCGTCGAAAGCCCCGCAGACCTAGACTTCCGGGGCTTGGACACCTTACCTACCGATAACTTCTTTTGACATGAGCGACTGGCAGTGGACACAGTCATCCGTGTCATGGGCCTCCCCGAGGCACCAGAGGCAGGCGTCGTGCAAGTCCGTGACCGACATCTTGGACCCACAGTCCTCGCACTTCTTAAAGCCCGGACGCGGTGTGGAAGACGAGGTAGACATCTTCACGAAGAATAACTTCACAAACGAACAGGTTCGAAGAACCGAGATGAACAACAGAAACTCCAAAGAGTCGAGGCGTACCGAGATTCACGAAGCGAACACGTTCGCGGAAAAAACGGAACTGAGGCTACGGGCATGTTGTGTCCTACTTATAACCTCCAGTGACGTCGGCCGTCGGAGGAGGTCCTCGAGGGCGGCGCATCGTCATCGACGCAGGACGCAGACGCCGAAGATTTTCCGAAGCAGCACAGCTGTGATGATTACTGTCATTGATATGGAATACGTCGGAGGACCCAATCCCCTCGAATTTGGGGACTGAAGATGCTTTCCTGTGCAACCTAAGTGGTTTGTTTCTGGAGATTTTTCGTGGGACAGGTTCATGTTCTTGTGGTCCGTGCTTATCAGTGATTTGGTTTGCTATTTGTTTCACTTTGGAGTTTGTATTTTGCGTTCTTTTGTTCCGAGTCAAAGCTTTCTGTGGCTTGGCTCCCACGAAGGGCTGTTCCTCAACCGGCTTGTGGATGGCACTGCTCACACTTGGGTCATAAGAAACCACCTCTTCTAGGTCGGGTTCAGCCACTGCTGGATGTGGATGTAGATGGGGCACGTGTAGTAAGAGATCTGCGACAAAGTCATCTCCGTCACCCTGCAGCTGAGGGTTTTCACTTGAGATGCTTTCCCGAAGTAATGGGGGAGCGTGAATCTGGGCAGTTATACTTTTGGTAGCCTCACCCAGCGGCCCGCCAGCCTTTTCTACTCTTTGGTTTAGGCGAGCGCAGGATTCTTCTGAAAGGGGATTGCATGTGTTATTTTGGGCGATGGCACTTGCGTTTTTACAGTGCTGGAGGTCGTTCGAGTCGTTTGAGTCATTTGGAGTGCCGGGTTCTTGTTCCTGGTCAGGGCACAGAGTTAAAGGAATCTCGGCTCCGCTCTCTCCAACTTTCCAGGTAACCCGCTCTGGGGCCAGTGGGGACCACCCTCCGGTACCCCCAGGTGGCACACCACTCGCCTCAGCGGTTGTCGGGTGGCTGGTTTGTACAAGGGAGTTATCTGTGCCTCTGGCAGGTTCCACTAGAGTGGGAACCATTTGACGAGATGCCGGTGTGCCGTCAGACTTGTTTACTGTCTCGGCTCCACCAGCAAACGTCTGAATGGGAGGGACGCCAGAAGGAGTGGGAGCAAGCACAGCTGCAGCGTTAGGGGGAGGGACTGCAACGGCCACTTCCGCAATCTTACCTCCCCCGATCGATGAACTTTTGTCCTTTTGGGTTTTGCAGCTTCTCAGGCGCCGCCTGCTCCCTTCGGCGTCGTTGGCAAGATTCTTCCCTTCTTCCAACTCCGAATTCGTCGCTCCGGATTTCACCTTGAGAGGGCGTGTAGATTCCCGGGAGGACTCCATCAGCTTCGCAGACTGCTGATGACTGCGCTCGCCTTTGCGCACAGCTCCACGTACAGCTCCGCGGTACCAGTGGGTGTCTAAAAGTCCTCACACACATTAGACAGCGTAGAGAGACTTCCCAGCAAGGAAAGCGCAGGTAAGAGCCTGGACTGCTGACTGCTGATAACTGAACTCACATCTGCGCACAGCTCCTATTTCCTATTTTGTGTGGTAGTTTGTGGGTCAGAGGTATTTTGGATACAAGGCCACTTTGCTGTAGTTTTGTTTCATAGGTAGGGACATCTTCTTTTGGTAAGGGCAAGATGGGACTTTTTCCAACCCCATTTTCTTTTAATAAACATGGCTAATGTTGAGAACACTACTTAGTGTCCGCCTCTCATTGCTGACCCCTCCCATTTAGCTAATATAATAGCCCTGCATAAAGGCACGTGGGTTGTGATTAGGACAAGGGTTGAACAGGGACTGCTTGCAAAGGAATGGCACTGCGAGGGGCTTATAACAGGTTTGTACACATGACCCTCTTATTTAATTTTTATCTGTAAAAACACCCTGTTCTAATGCCATGAAAAAATATTTGCGACCAAATTCGGAAACAAGCAGATCAAATTACATACAACAAAAACGTGGTAAAACTGGTGCAGACTTGAAGTGGATTGCAACCCTCAATTATGGCTCTCCATGTTTACTAAATGACAAGTTACCCTGCAGTAAACAAAAGTAAAAGTAATGTGGATGGGTAGATACTGATTTTGCCACCACACTTGGTGGATGGACAATGAAAAATTTGAAATAGCTGGATACCCTTGTTACTCCAAACTCTGGAGTAAGCATTGCTGAGGGCGGAGTAGTCAAGAATCCTTTGTGTCTGTGGCATTGTACTTGTTTTGGGCAATGTTGGGGCCATTTCATTTTCACTGATACTGAGAATGTTATCCCGATAATTCTTCAATTGATTGACTATTCAGCAATCTAGGTTTAGTGCCCATTAAGGCTAAAATAAAGGCTGCTACTCTAAGATTATTGAATCCTCTTTCATCAGCAGGAGCTGACTAAATGCAAGAACTTTCATGGCAATGTTTAATTAATAGCCCAATGCATTCTGCAATGATTTCTGAATAACTGATTGCTTGATGCAACACCCCAAAAAGTGTCATCTAATGTACAAATTAATTGAATGTCAAGCAGAGGGCCTCTGTCGATGCTTCCTCAAACATGAAATTCCCCGTTTCATGACGTTTTCTTCGCAGTTTCAAAAGGAATTTTGAATTTACAGCTGTTGAGAGCGGTTTGCTGTGACACTCCAAGAAATCTGAGATTATGTGGTTTGTGCAGTATAAGAATTGAATCGCCTGAACAAAGGTTGGTAGCTTGTAAAATGCTTCTCGAAAAACCAATGCTTTTTATTCACCCGATCTGTATTAAGTTATACTTAGCTAAGGAAGCTTTAGAGGTCCTGTATAACGGTCATAATAATGGGAATGGTATCACAGTTGTTAAAACTCTGTCCATCTTTCTGCAGAAATTGCAAATAATTTCTGATATGGGATAGCTACCTAATCAGAGGGGGGAAAACATTTATTAGAAGAAATGCCCCCTGGTGTTTGTTTGAATGTACTCTATTGATGTCAACATACGTTGAGAATGTTTGCATGGATGTCGAACAATATATTTACCAGTGGATTGGCAGAAAGGGATTATTGCAGCGGGAACCCTTCAAGATTCATTTCAGATAGTCAGGCATGTGGATAAGTGGTGACATGGATGGGTGGTCGAGATGCACAAACACAGCTTTGGTGCAGTTGAGCTTTAGGTAGATGCTTGACACCCAGAATTGTATAAGCGTAAGAATGTATTTCATCCATGAGTTGTCTTGGGAACAACAGGCATTTAGGTATACCAGGGAAAAATGAAAAAGCATGCATTGAGAATGTTGCTAAGAAACTTAATAGTAACTGAATGTAATGCAATTGTAAAATATCTATTTATTAGAGGAGGACTAGGCCTCTACATTGGTATTAGGCCCAATGCAGCTCTGGAAAATAATCCCGAATAGCATAAAGGCAGAATGGAAAAAGGTAACTTTACAATTAACAATGCATTTACTCATATTTGTAATCTGCAGCATCAGCAAAATTATTTAGAGAGATGCCAAACATATTTCAGTTTATACTGATGAGATTGCTTCAGATGAGTGTTGCTGGAGGAATATTAAGGCTTAGTCGTGTTCAATACATGCAGATGTGCTAGGTATTTTCATGTAGACTCAAAACTGACCTGGAAGGACTAAACTGGCCAACCTTCACAGAAGCAGGCATTGTGTTAATTGGGAAGGCCTGAAGCGCTGCTTTGTGAGGACATAGAATCTTTGTGAGGACATAGAAACCTAACGCCCTAAGGAACATTCCGCACTGCCTCGAATTTAAAGCCAAAGCGAAACTTTGGCTACGAGAACAAGATACCCCACCTTCCACCCCTGCATCCTTCAGCGGCTAGTGCTTGTTTCTGCACGGCTGTCTGCACATTGTCACTCCGGCTCTCTCATTTGCCTAACGCATCTAGGTTCGCCTGCCTAGCGATTCTGCTGTAATTTAAACGGATCTGATGTATACTTATCTTGCTACCTGTAAGTGCTCTCAGATTGTACCCTTCTCCTGTAACTGGATGCTGCTACTATGTTGTTACTATCTATGTTAATATCACCTGTAACGGTATACTGTATCACCCCTTCTGCAACCTGTAACTTCTGCAACCTGTAACCTCCTTTCTGTAACTTGTAACTTCCTCCTAAACATGCGCCCGCAAGCCTCTGGGCAAGGTGCGCAATATAAATAAATAAATAAATAAATAAATAAATCTTTGTCGAGCTGTATTGAGACCGATGTACCGAAAAATGTATATACAGATATTAATTTAGGGGCGCGGCAGGTAGCTGTCTGGGATTACAGATGGGCCAGCATGTTGCTCTATCTGTATTAATTCTGTAATGCTGCTATTAAAGATTTGACGAACCAACTTCACACGAAATAGAGTCCAGAGTCTTTATTCCTTAACAGGTACCATTGCTTCATACGGGTATTGATGGATTGAGAGATTACTGTTATTGAGGAGTACTTCTAGAGACCCCAATGATAGAGTAAAGATGCCTAGTGATAGGAACAAACCTTGGAGGACCCTGCAGAAGACCGGGCTGAGCATCAATCTGAATGTACTCATTTGGACCAGTTGAATCAGTTAAGCACACAGTCTGAGAAACCCATTCATGTGCTAAGTAGTGTAATGGGAAGAACCCAGTGTTGGGAAGCAGAAGTGACCGATCCCAGTTACATATTCTGGCTGCTGATGTTGGTTGGGTGTGGTTAAATGTTCTTAAAATAATAGGTATTATAGATTATAATAATCCGTAACAGTATACTTCTCTCTTGTATTAGAAATTCCCCAAAGCTAGCGGCATATAAATTGATGAAATAATATAACCAGATCACATAAATAACAATAAAATTAGGACTTCTTTTCCATTTTGAATATATTACAGAGTTGGCAATAGCTACTATGTTGTTATGGTTAAGATGGACTCCACATAGACAAGAGCACTTTTTAGGATGTTTACAACTTCAATGCCATTTGACTAAAGTGCATGGGCCTTTACACATTGTAATCTGAATATCTTTGGAAAGTTTCAGGCTGTCCCCTCTGGGGAGACACGGTTATAGGGCATTTACCGAAAAATGTGCACTGCCTATACAAACCCACATAGGTTTTCTCTCTGCTACACAAAAAAAAATCTCAAATCATTTACCCTCAACAAGCATGAGAAACTGGCATCAGGTGCCACTCGTAATCTACACTTGGTCTGGTGATAAGCCATTATGTGGTTTTCAGAAAATTTGCCAAAAATGAGGAAAGATGTATAAATTAGAGTTAGAAATATTTCAAGCTAGCTGACTGATCTATGGAACAACATAGATCTATTGCAGTGCTTGACTGGCTGATTTGAGTCTGTGGATATGTCTGGGTCTGCGGACTGGAATAAAAAACAATATGATTGGTTCATTGAAAGCAAGCAATTCTAAATGGCTATAGATGAACTGACTTTTTTTTGAGCCAGCTGCAATATTAGTACTTAGCTTCCAATCTGCCCAAAATAATTGAATATAGCAGGCCTCTGTAGCATTCATCAAACCTTAACTAGGCTAGAGGTTGCCTTACAGGGGTAAAATATGCTGAAGCAAAATAAGATTTGGCAAAAAAGGTCTGCAGAGTCCTGTCTTTGGACAGGGGACATCATTTCACCAAAATGCCGGGGGTAGCAGAAGTGACATCACACAACCCTTTGTCGTAAATCTCCCCCTGTCTCACCTGTGATCGGGATCTCCCTTGTTCGGCCGCAGGACTCTTCCTGTGGATCGTTCAGGTCTTGAATAGGCTCGCCCGAGCCTCGTCGGGTTGCAGGACGCGTTCAGAGTTCCGGGAAGTTCGTGGTTCCAGGGTATCCAGGATAGCGATGAACGAGTAAGTAGGGGGGGAAATCCAGGAACAGGATAAAGGGCAAGGAGGGAAGTAAGAGGATCAAAGGATACTAAGTAGAGAGTAAGCACACGTCGGGTCACTACCGAAGATAGGGTTGAGACGCGTGGACCCGCAGGGGCGTGACCAATTTATAGTACGTGCCACGACGTGAAAGCTAGTGCGTAGCATGTAGCTTGGTACGGCCATGTTGGGAGGAACAAGGAGTACAAGCCCTTCGTGACAATGACCATGAGGTCCAGAAGGGGCAATTTCGCCGGGTCATGACAGCATGCCCCCTCCGAAGACTGGTTCCTCCAGGCTTGCCTGGGTGAATAAGATGGAATCTTCTGAGCAAACGAGGGGTCTTTAAATTAGAAACTGGTTCCCATGTTCTCTCGCTAGGGGGGTAGCCTTTCCACTCGACCAGATATTGTAGTCGACCCCTCCTATACCTGGAATCACATATCCTGGATACCTCATATTCCAACTGGTCGTCCACAACAACAGGTGTGGGTTTGAAGGTTTTTTGAGTAGAACTAACGTAGGGTTTCAACAGGGAAGTATGGAAGACTGGATGTATCTTCTTCCATGAATCCGGGAGCTTAAGTCGGAAGGAGACAGGATTGAAGATCTCCTTTATAGAAAATGGACCATAATAGCGAGGAGCTAATTTGTTTAGTCGTAGATGTCGAGGTAACATTTTCGAGGCTAACCAGACTCGATCGCCAACTGAATAGGAAGGTGATGGTCTTCTCTTAGAGTCCGCATATCTTTTGGTTCGAGTCTGGGCCTTTTCTAACTGATCCTTTGCCTCTCTTTGTAAGTCGATTAGCGTCTGAATCCAAGAGTCAAGGGTAGGTACCGGAGTAGATTCTGGAAGAACTGATGGTAAAACAGACGGGTGATAACCTTGACTGCAATCGAAAGGGCTGATCTTGAGAGCTGAATGATCTGAGTTATTGTAGGAGAATTCGGCTAAAGGTATGAGGAGAGACCAATCATCTTGAACCTTGGTGGCAAAACAACGAAGATATTGTTCCAGGGTTTGATTTACTCGTTCCGTTGCCCCATTGGTTTGTGGATGATAGCCTGAAGAAAGGGCACGTTGGATTCCTAGAACACGACAGAGATGTTTCCAGAATTGTGAAATATACTGAGGTCCCCGATCCGAAATAATCTTGGAAGGAAGGCCATGAAGACTAAAAATATGTTCCAGGAAAATTCCAGCAAGTTCTGAGGAAGATGGTAGTTTATACAATGGTGTAAAATGAGCTAGATGAGTGAACAAGTCAATGGTTACCATGATGGTTGTATATCCTCGGGAAGGTGGTAATTCAACAATGAAGTCAGTGGCAATAACTTCCCAGGGTCTGGTTGACAACGTAGGTTGTAGAAGCAGACCCGCCGGCCTCTGATTATCGTATTTGTTCTGACTACAAATAGCACAGGTCTTGATGTATTGAACTACACTGGACTTCATCCCTGGCCACCAGAATTGTCTTTGTATAAGACGGAAGGTGTTGGTTACTCCTCGATGACCAGAGTGAAGAGTATCATGGCATAGATTCATTACCTTCTGTTGAAGTTCTTTTGTCGGAATGACCACTGAATTGTTCTTGAATAAATATCCTTCCTTGATTGTCAGACGCCAGGGATTCTTCTTCGATATGTCCTTCCAGATAATTGAGTCTGTGCTCTGATTTCTTGCAGGAGATTGATCGCTTGAGCTACAAAGATTGTGGGTGGAAACATTTTAGGATAGATCTTATCCTCCAAGGGAACGTAGTCGGGACGCTGTGAAAGGGCATCAGCAATCAAGTTTTGCGATCCAGGAACATGTGAAATTTGAAATTGATATTGAGCAAAGAAGTAGGCCCATTGAGCTTGTCTACTGTTCCTGCACTCCATGAATTGTAGGACCTGAAGATTTCGATGATCAGTACGGACTTGAACTGGATATTTAGCATCCAGGAGTAAATGTCTCCATTCTGTGAAGGCATGACGAATAGCCAATAACTCCTTCTCCAGAACTGAGTAGTGAGTCTCGCTGGTGGTCAGGGTCCGTGAGAGATAAGCAATGGGATGTTCCAACTTATCATCGGATTCTTGTTTTAAAACTGCTCCAATGGCGTAATTGGAGGCATCAGTTTCCACTAGAAAAGGATGATTTATGTCAGGTTGGGCCAGGATGTGGGCCTGAGTGAATTCTTCTTTCAAGCGTTGGAATGCCTTGTCTTGTGGTATAGACCAATTAAATGGAACATCTTTCTTCAGGAGATTAACAATGGGTTGAACAATCTCGGAGAAGGTGGGAATTAATTTCCAGTAGAAGTTGGCAAGCCCCAGGAAGGATTGTATTTGCTTAACAGATGTTGGGGCGGGCCAAGCCAGTATGGCCTTCACCTTTGAAGGGTCCATACTAATTCCTTCTGAACTAAGGTCAAATCCCAGATAGTGAACTGATGTAACATAAAACAAACATTTTTCTGGTTTGGCTAAGAGTTGATTTTCACTGAGACGTTGAAGTACTGCTTTTACATGTTCTTCATGTTTCAAGGAATCCTTGGAGAAGATCAATATGTCATCCAAGTAGACGATAACATTGAGAAATAACATGTCAGAGAACACCCTATCCATAAAACGCTGGAAGACTGCGGGAGCATTAGTCAGACCAAAGGGCATGACTAGGTGTTCAAAGTGACCAAAGGGTGTTCTAAAGGCTGTTTTGCATTCGTCTCCTTCCCGGATCAAATGGTAAGCACCTCGGAGATCCAGTTTCGTAAATATCACTGCACCTCTCACAGCTTCAAGGATATCCGAGATCAGGGGTAGTGGGTATCTGTCTTTCAGGGTGTATTGATTTAGGCCCCGATAGTCCAGGCAAGGTCTGAGCTCTTTGGTATCCTTTTTTGGAACGAAGAACAATGAAGCACCAGCTGGTGATTTTGAAGGTCTTATGGTGCCGTTCTTAAGATTAGTGTCTAGGTAATCCCGGAGGGCTCTCTTTTCGGGTTCTGAAAGGATAAACATCCTGCCAAAGGGAATCACTGCTGAGGGTTCAGTATCTATGGCACAGTCTTCGGGTCTATGTGGAGGTAAGGCTTGAACAATGGCAGTAGAGAATACATCAGCATACCCTTGATAGATCTCTGGAACTTGTACAATATTGGAAACAATGAGTGGTGTCTCTGGACACCTTGGTAGACTTATAGGAGCTGTGACTGAGGTATCCAGGTTTAAACAATGGTTCATACAGAACTCCGAGCCCAGGAATAAGGATCTCGCCGTCCAGTTAATATATGGATTGTGCCTTTCTAACCAGGGCATGCCCAGAACCAAGGGGTAATGGGCTGATTTTATAATGTCAAACACAATCCTTTCTTGATGATGATTTATGGAAAGATGGATCTCCTTTGTTTGCAAACTTATGGGTCCTGAGGAAAGAGGTCTTCCGTCAATTGCTTCCACTGGTTGTGAAAAACTTCTTGCTTCATATGGAATGTTATGACTTCTGACCCAATCTTGATCAATGAAGACCCCCCTTTGCTCCGCAATCCACCAAGGCCAGTATGGGGTAGACCTTGTCGTTGGATGGCGATAAAAAGGCCTGTAATATCACCAATTTGTTTTGTCCAGGAGAGTTAAAGGATGGAATTGATGTGGAGCAAACATCGCTCTCCCGAAACCTTGCTCCATTTAGGATCGGGAGCTGGCATTTCCCGAGCGTCGGGGAGGAGCCAGAGGACACTCTTTAACTAGATGTTTATCTGAGGCACAATACATGCATAAGCCAGTGTGTATCCTTCTTAACCTTTCCTGCGGGGAAATTGGTCCAAGAAAGGCTCCAAGTTGCATGGGTTCAGAATCAGTGCTCGGATTCTTGGCAGATTCTGTCCTTGTAGTCTTCTCTGAGGAGTTTCTTTGAATTGAGACTTTATTCTTTTTCTTTTCGGCCTTTCTTTCTTGGATTCTGAAGTCTATTTGCATAGACAAGTCCAGGAGGGCCTGGAATGAACTAGGACGTGCCACCCTGGCTAATTCGTCCTTAATCTCTTCATTTAGACCTCTGTGAAACAAGGTAAAACTGGCTTCCAGGGGCCAGTCCGCCTCTTTGGCTAGCTGTTTGAATCTGGTAACATAGGTCAACATGTCTTGGGATCCTTGTTGGAAGTCAAGTAACTTCTCTTGAGCACCGTGGACCAGCTCTGGTCGTTCGAACATGGTCTTGAGTTCCGCGATGAACCCTTCATAATCATCCAGGAGAGCATCCCCTGAATTGAGTAAAGGAGTGGCCCATGTAAGGGCATTACCGGAAAGATGTGATATTATGAAGCCCACCTTAGCCCTAGGAGTTGAGAAATAGTAGGGCTTGAAGGTAAATGTACCAAACAAGAATCCAGGAATCCACGTAAGGTTTTTGTTGAACCGTCGTATTTATCAACCACTCCTCCCAATAATACGCTGTCCTTGTTCGCGGAGTCACGTGACAAGACAAGCTGTCTTAGCGCTGCATTCTCGGCTTTTAAATTCTGCATCTCTGTGGAAAGTTCTTGCATTCCCCGCATCAGGTCCTGAATAGCCATTCTCCATGGTAGAATCCGTATTGATCGTTTGGCGTATCAAACTGTCGTAAATCTCCCCCCGTCTCACCTGTGATCGGGATCTCCCTTGGTCGGCCGCAGGACTCTTCCTGTGGATCGTTCGGGTCTTGAATAGGCTCGCCCGAGCCTCGTCAGGTTGCAGGACGCGTTCAGAGTTCCGGGAAGTTCGTGGTTCCAGGGTATCCAGGATAGCGATGAACGAGTAAGTAGGGGGGGAAATCCAGGAACAGGATAAAAGGCAAGGAAGGAAGTAAGAGGATCAAAGGATACTAAGTAGAGAGTAAGCACACGTCGGGTCACTACCGAAGATAGCGTTGAGACGCGCGGACCCGTAGGGGCGTGACCAATTTATAGTACATGCTACGACGTGAAAGCTAGTGCGTAGCACGTAGCTTGGTACGCCCATGTTCGGAGGAACAAGGAGTACAAGCCCTTCGTGACAATGACCATGAGGTCCAGAAGGGGCAATTTTGCCGGGTCATGACAGCCTTGACCTCTGATGACATCACAGGAAGTGATGTTATTTCCCTCCACCCTGAAGTGACATCACGGAAAGCGATGGAACACAACCTTTCACCCCTTGTCTGCAGGGTCCATTTCCCCGCACAGCGTATTCATGGATTTTAACATCCAAAACCAGCCGTGGCGCAGAGTGGTGCAGCGACCCTGCAGCAGCGCCAGTTACGCCCCCACGCCATCCCCGTGCGCCATCTACAGCACACAAATCCTGTGTATGGCGCACAGGCTCACAACCACGAAAACGCCTGTAAAACTCCCTGCTCACCCCTCCGAATACACATACCCGGCTGCGCGGGTAGTCTCACACGCGATTGGGCCTGTGCGAGCGGGGTACGTGGATTACTGGGGTGCGCGGGAAGTTTCACACGCGATTGGGACTGTGCGAGCGGGGTACGTGGATTACTGGGGTGCGCGGGAAGTTTCACACGCGATTGTCCCTGTGCGTGCGGGGTACGTAGATTTGGGGGGTGCGGGAAGATTCACACGCGGCAGGCCCTGTGCGTGCGGGCTACGCGGATTACTGGAGTGCGCGGGAAGTTTCACATGCGATTGGCCCTGTGCGTGCGGGGTACATGGATTACTGGGGTGAGCGGGAAGTTTTACATGCAATTGGCCCTGTGCGTGTGGGGTATGGGATTTGGGGGGTGCGCGGGAAGTTTCACACGCGGCAGGCCCTGTGCGTGCGGGCTACGTGGGTTAGTGGGGTGCACAGGAAGTTTCACACGCGATTGGCCCTGTGCGTGCGGGGTATGTGGATTTGGGGGGTGCTGGGGAAGTTTCACAAGCGATTGGCCCTGTGCGAGCGGGGTACATGTATAACGCGGTACGGGGGAAGTTCCACACATGCTTTCGCTGTCAGAGCGGGGTACGTGTATCCAGGGGGGTGCGTGGGGAGTCCCACACGTCAATTGGCAGTGTGGGTTCTCACAGGTGTGCCCTCTACCCCCTCCACGGACCCTGCAGGCAAACCACACCACAGGGGACTACCCAGCACCCCTGGTCATGTCCCGCAGGCAGTCCATCCACCATGAGCATGCCCCCAGCCAGGCCATATGTCACCTTGCACTAGTGATCACAAACTCATGTCCCCCAGCACCCCCACCCCCCAGCAGTGAGGGGCACCTGCCAAAAGGCCCCCACTCATGTCCCACTCATGTCCCCCAGCACCCCCAGCAGTGATGGGCACCTGCCAGCAGGCCCCCACACATGTCCCCCAGCAACCCCACCCCCTAGCAGTGAGGGGCACCTGCCAGCAGGCCCCCACTCAGGTCCCACTGCACCCCCACCCCCCAGCAGTGAGGGGCACCTGCCAGCAGGCCCCCACTCATGTCCCCCAGCACCCCCACCCCCCAGCAGTGAGGGTCACCTGCCAGCAGGCCCCCACTCATGTCCCCTAGCACCCCCACCCCCCAGCAGTGAGGGGCACCTGCCAGCAGGCCCCCACACATGTCCCACTGATGTCCCCCAGCACCCCAACCCCCAGCAGTGAGGGTCACCTGCCAGCAGGCCCCCACTCATGTCCCTCTGAACCCCCACCCCCCAGCTGTGAGGGGCACCTGCCAGCAGGCCCCCACTCATGTCCCACTCATGTCCCCCCACCCACTCACCCACCCAGCAGTGACATGTCCATCTCATGACACAAACCAAAAGTCAACTATGTACATCAACACATGTCCGTCACACACACTCACACACACACACACACAAGCACACACACAGGTTGCCATTGATTGAGTAAACCCACATGTCAACATGCATGAACCCAATGAGTGAATCCCACACATTGAAGTAGAAGATCAAAATCTATTAACATGAAAACCAATTGAAAGTACTTAAAGCATAAAATAATGGCAAACATGAAATGAAATGCATGTCCAAATAAAAAAATGAAATTCCTCAAAAAAAACCAAGTAATCCAAAAGAAAAATGGCCAAAACTCTTTGTCCACCAAACCAAATCCAAATGAAACACAAAAAGGTAAATCCATTGATCCATGGTGAAATGAAATTAAAATGTCCAAATAAATCTCTCTGTCCTGGCCCCAAGGTCTCGCAGGGAGGCACTCATGGCCTGTTGCAACTCCCTGCGAGTCGCCTCAAGGCACTCTGCCTGCCTCAACGCCCGACGCATGGCGAACTCCACCCTGACCATGGTGAGCCGCGCCTCTTCCACCCGCCGCCGCTCCGCAACTATACGCTGGCCCAACCGCAGCCACACAGAAGACACACCCATTCCAGGGTCCTCCTGCCCTCTGGCCGATGGCTGCCCCCCTGATGGCGATGGCCCCGAGCCATCATTGCTCCCACCTAGAGCCTGCTCCTGCTGCTGCTGTCCATGTGCCCTGTCCGATGATGCCTGCACATCCTCCATCAGCTGGTCTCCAGTTGTGGTGTCCACCCCTGCTGGACCGCCGACTCTCGACTGTGGCAGGGATGGGATCTCCACCAAGCTGGCTGTGTTGGTCAGGCCAGGTCCACAGGGGGCCCTGGTGGAATCTGGGCCGGAAGACGGCAGGGAGAACGACTGGCGCATAGTCTCCACAGAGGAGGAGAGGTCCGCCAGAGTGCACGTCACATGTAGGAACCCACCGACCAGGGCCCCTCCCAACAGTGCCACGTCGCAATGCTGCTGTTCGTGATGTTGTGCGTTCTCTGCCCAGGACGAACGCACGTCATCGCGAATGTCACGCGTGCGCGACCCGACACCAATCAGGACGGAGCCCACACGTTCATGGGACCCTTCGTCCGCAGGTAGTGGAGAGGCAGATGACATGGCACTCTCCCCTACCTGCAGACGGGCTGGGACGGGGCATCCCTGCTGGTGCATGGTGGTGCAGTCAAAGGGTCAAGGACAGCGACATGCACAGGCCCCTCCGCGGTGACCTGTTCTGCCTCCTGACCCTGGACTGCACCACTTGCACCAGTGGTACTACCCCCACCAGGCCCCATGTGCGGCTCAGTAGCAGGCTCCTCCTCCTCTGTGGAGACCACCAACCTGGATGTCTCCACATCGTCTTCCGCCATTGCAAGCCCTTGTGGGGGCACACCCGGCCCTTCCGCCACAGCCGTAGTGGCAGACGCGGCACCAGCCCCCTCGCTCCCGGATGATGGCAAGTCCTGGGAGGGTGGCTGGGCCTTGCGTCGCCGCCCGGTGGAGGCATCCCCACCGCTTTGCTCCACAGCGCCGTCTCCGCCCTCTTCTTCACTTGACGCTGCGTAGAGGGAGACATAGAACACAAGCATCAGGGTACAGTACAATATTCCCCTAGACAAGAAGCAATAACACATGAGTGGCATTGTCAAACGTCACTTCCATCCTGTTCCTCCACGACACATGGGTGCATGCACGCAACACACATGCAGAAACCGGCACGGCGCCTGCAATCAACATCAGCATCCATGTACAAGGGCCTCTATTAACCAAAATGTTGCCTTCAAACTCACATACATCATGGCTCACACTGATCCCATGCACACACATCACCGGAGGGTCATGCATCATGGCTTGTACACCACAGACACAATGGATAGACACAGTGCATACAACGGTGACCGCACTGCATGAGTGAATGTACACATCATCACGGACATGCATCCATGGTGTTTCAAAGTCACACACACAATTCTCAGACACACACACACATGTGCACCATACACGTACATAACAGCAGCACCCATCTCTCACACCCCCTCCATGTCCAATAACAGAGACTGGCATGCTTTCATGTGTGCATTTGGCATACAGCTCCCCATGTTGCATTTTAACACATGCACCAACCATGTGGTTAACACATTACTGGTCTCACATGCATGACCATGATGTCCCTGCACACACACATCCATACATGGCCTATGTCACACATACAGGCAAGTATCAGACCACCAGTACACTGCATCATGCCCTGTCTCACACGACAATGCTTAGCCACTTACCGCTCAACTCCAGACGGGTCTTCCTCTGAAGGATCTGGGCATGGAGCGCTGGCCATACGCGTTCCAGGACCCTCATCTGGATGTCACTCATGCAGACCCGGCACCCCTCCGTGAGGTGCCGGGCCTTGTAGAGGGTCCAGGACCTGAAGTCCTCCCAGCGCTTCTTGACGTGCTTGATGTCGCGGGTTGCCACCCCCTCCGTGTTGATGGAAACCACTATGTCGTCCCAGATCCTCTCCCGTCTTTGCTTGTTGGCGCGTGATGTTCCGAAGAGGCCATCAAAATGCCCCAGGTCATGCTCCACCAGGACACCAACTTCCTTCACACTGAAGCTGGTGGCCCTCTGCCTCTCTGACTGGGGGTCGCCAATGGTCTCAGATGGTGTTTGCCCCGACATGGCGACCCCCAAGGCAGGCGTGGGTGGGCAACTGGGTCCTGGGGCTGGGCTGTGGAGCGATGGTATCCCAGTCGGGAGTCTTCTGTTCCAGCAGGGGTGGACACAGCAATTGGAACCCTGGCTGATGTGCAGGCACCAAATAGCAGGGCACGTGGGCAGCAGGCAGGCAGGCAGCAGCAGATGGCAGGTGGGAGCGTGCTCGGGGCTCTGGGGGGCAGTAATTCGGCCTTCTGGGCAGGAGCGTGGTATTCCGTGTGTTGTTGCATGGCCAGCTTGATACGAAGTGATTTGGCACGTGAAAATCTTGCACGTCTGCGTGTAATTCGAGGAAAGGCCCTAAGCGCGTCTGTGACGTTACGCACGTGGGCTTTTCCCTCGTGACGTGGGCATAGTGGTTCAGGGCACATGAAAAAACTGCACGTCCGCGTGTAAATGCGTGTAATCCGAGGAAAGGTCCTATGTGTCTGTGACGTGACGCGCAAGGGCGTTTCCCTCAACACGGGTGCATGTTCATCGTACACGTGCAAAAACTGTGTAATTGGAGGAAAGGGCCTTAGCGCGTAAACGCGTAAGTGACGTTGTTCGTGTGGGCCGGTTTAAAAGGTACATGTAGGATGCCTTTCCTTGTACGTGCTTTTCGTGGAGAGCAAGTGGGTGAATTCTGTACTTCTTGTTGGTTCACACGCGATTATTTTACAGCGTTTCAAGTTCGCACTCCCTGTTACCTCTGACAGCTTTCATTTTTTTTGTTGGGCCCGTTTCCTCAAACAGCGTTCACTTCTTCTTATGTCCTGTCTCCTCAGACAGCATACAATTCTTCTTTTGGCGGGGTGTTGCCAATGCGCATACGCGCGTCTTTTTCACGTTCTTTTTCTAGGCAGAGGGTGAGTCGCGCACATATTTACCAACTGTGCTTGCCCCATGTGTCACGTACCCCTTCAGAGGTCATTGTAGGCTGCGTGTAACGCGTGTACGCTTATTTATGTGTTTCTGGGTGCCACAGCGTAGTGCGGGTTCATTTTTCCACGCACGTGGTCTACGAGGGGTTGCGTGCACATTAGTTTTTGTTTTCGGGGTGCCTGTGCGTTGCGTGACCCGTCATCTTCCCCCAGGGATCACAGACAGCCTTGCTAGAGCACTAGGGTACGAATTCCATCTAGTACCCTACCCCTTTCACCCCCAATTACCCAGGACAATCGTTTACTGCTACTCCCATACGCACAACAACATCAGTGCCATGGTTGGGAGGCAACCAAGCGTTAAGGGAGGCAAAGGTGGCCGACCTCCAAAAGGTGGGCGTGGTGGGTGCAGTAGGGGACGTGGCCAGGATTTACAGGGTGCCCCTAGACCCCCATGTGTGGAGGAGAAATCTGGGACGCCCATGCCCCCCCATGGTTGTCGGAAACATAGCTGACACTATCCCAGTTCAGCCCTTGTTGGACCAGCCCATTGTGGCACCTGAACCGGCACAGGATGACTCCCAGGCTGACTTCCAGGTCAGCAAGTCTAAGCCACGTGTGGCGGTGCAAGTTGGTGTCAGCAGGCCACGTGGATCTGGGGCAGCTATGTCATCTGCTGCTCCAAGTAGGCAGGGTGGGGAGGCTGCAGGGGCAGCTGCAGCTCGATCCACCCCAGCTCTGAGTCTCCCAGCCAGGACAGTGTCAGTCCCGGTCCATCAAACCGACGTTGCCCCTGCCAACATCACCCTGCAGGCAATGCCTGCACCAAGACCTTTTGTCATTGTGCATTCGCACACTCCTAGTACCCAGTCCACCGGCACTTCTGCCCCTACTCACCAGAGCGGCGTGAGCCACTCAGGATCTGCACCACCTTTGAAAAAGAGGAAGAAGGGTGCTCTGGCACTACAGGCTGAGACCCCAGACATGGCTACACACTCCGGCACGTCAAGGAAGCCTAGCTTTAATGACGCTGAACTTGATGCACTAGTGGCCTATGTGTCGACACATAGCCGCGAAATGGTGGTGACTGCAGGGTGCAAGACCACACCTGGTCAACGTAAGGCACACTGGCAGACCATCGCGGACATCATTAGTGCCCTTGGATTTGTGAGGCGCTCAGCTGATGATTGCTACAAGCGCTGGAATGACCTGAAAAGCAGAGCAAAGAACAAACTGGCCTCAAATCATGCTTCTACTCTGGTGACTGGCGGTGGGTCTCCACAAGAGGACAACCAACTCACTGAACATGAGTCTGTTGCTGGAACCTTTTCGTCACAGAGGAACAGATCCAAGGCGTGGGAGACCTACCAGATTACGACGCATTGTCCGGTGAGTGCCCATGCATGTGTGTGTAATCCATGTGTATGTTATGTGGGTTACGGGTTCCGATTGAGTGCCAGGTGAGGGTGTGTGCACCTGAGTGGTATGGGTCACCCATGTGCATTCCTCCAAAACATTCACTGGCCTTGTATTTGGGTATGACAGTATCCCTTCTGCCCACAGTAGCCATTTAGCGCCACATTACTGCAGTTGCCCTTGAACTGTCATCTTGCAACAACATTGTTCAGAATTTTTCAGTGTTCATTCAGGCTGATTGTTTCAATTCTCCCACTTTTGCAACACATTTTTCAGCCCTATTGTCACATATATGACATGCTTCTGTCATTGATTACACCCCACATTGGCCCACATTTGTTACCTTGTTATGTGAATGATTAGACCAATCAGGCTGATTGAGTATTGGCCTGTTCGCATTGATTTTCGGTGCCTGTTTGTATGTGGTACATGATAGTTGTTTCCTGTGAAGTTTAATTGACCAATCATTGATGTGTACATCTGCCTGCAATCACTGTATTCTTGTACACTGGATGTGTTGCAGTGAGTGGCACATGCGTATTTTGTCACACTATGTAGCATTTTTCAGCTCATCATGGCCATCTCACATGGATGGCTGACAGTACTCATTCACTAACATATGGCTGTACTTGTCAAATGTACCATGGCTATGCTACATGCCATCTGTGTGCTGGCATATGTCATGTATGTGTATTGGACATGCCACTCAGAGGCTAATGTGTGATGCCAGTGCTACCCAGCATGCAGCAAATGTGTTGCTTTTCCATCTTGGTGTCATCAGTGTCTGCTTTTTGCCTCCCCTTCCAACTCAGTGACAGTGCATGCATGCCAGGGTTATAGTCATGTGGGACATGTGTAAATCATGTACTGGATCTCTGGCTTGTCAGGCCTATGTGTGTGCTATGGTGCTAATGCCTGTTTCCATTTTTTGTCTTTCATGTTTTTGCAGGTGATGACGCACTTGATGCTGTTGAGGTTGAGGAGATGGTGCAGACCCAGGAGGAATCTCAGGCATGACCCGGCACCAGTGGGGGACGTGGTGTGGTGGTGGGTGAAAACCCAATCTTACTGCAGACCATACTGTCCAGGGGTGTCTCTGGATGCACCTTCCCAGACTTCTATTCAGGTGCTGAATCGGATGATGAGACTTATGTGCCGTCGCAGGTGAGTGTTTCTGGTAGGGATTCTTTTCTGTCCAACCCACCTGCACCAGGTTAGAACCCTCTTTGGGGATGTCAGTGTTGGTAAGTCCGCCTGTGGCGGTTACGGATGCAGGGTCACGCTCCACAACATCTGATCCTTTTCCTGGGCCAGCAGATCAGAGGGGGAATGCAGTCCTGCAGCCTCAGGCAATGCCAGCACAGCAAGGTGCAGATCGCCTTGCCCCGAACATGTGTGGTGCCCGCCGACGCGGTGGCCGTCCGCCACCAGGCAATACTGTATGGGAAAACTCCATGTACGGTATGGCAACCCAACAGGCAGCATCAGTTGAAATGATGGCTCAGGCAATGGAGAGGGTGGCCACTTCCATTATCCCCCCTGAAAGGCAGATGGAGCAACAACAGCAGGCAACAGACTCCATTTGCCAATCACACAGGGAAGACATGTTGGCGTCCAACAGGGACCGACTGGCGGCACTGGAGACTCTGTGGGAAGCCATTTCTATAGAGTCACAGGGCCGCAGGGAAGCCCTGAGGGTAGAACTCCATAACCTCAGGGAGACTCTTGTTGAACTTGAGGCTTCCACAAATTTGAGGACAGACCAGCAGCTGGAGCGGCTCACACGTTCGCTCTCAGCTGAGCTGCAGGCAACTCGGGAGGAGATCCGGGCATCACGGGAGGCCATGCGTGCAGAAATGCAGGCAACCCGTCAGGTGCTGCATGGGGATCTCCGTACTATCATCCTCCAGAACGAGACATTCCACACCCGCATGCTTGCTGCCATGGAGGACCATACCAGCGCTTTGCGTGGGCTGCCTCCCATAGCACCACCACCTCCTGATGCACCAGCAGAGGGTGATGAGCGACAGAAGCACTTCTCCCACAGTAGCGTAGCCGTTCAGGCCATGAGCCCATGGAGGTGTTTTTTTCCGCAACATCCACACAGGTGGGTGTTGGTGTGCACCCTGTCCTCGGACCTCCTGGATGCCCGCCCCCCCTTGCCCCCACATGGCCATTTTAGATTTTTCTTTTTTTTCTACAGTGTGTTGCCTTGTGTGCCTCCCATGGGCATCCACTGTGTATTCCGGCTGGGCACATGCAGGCTTGTGCTGTTTTTGGGTTAGATGCTTGGGTTCCTGACACACACACACCCCTCCTGCTTCCCGTTTCCATGGGCTTGCAAAGGGTGTGATCAAGTGACAGTGACTTACACAGTGACATTGGGCTCCCATGAACTGTGTGGGCAGTCTGTAGTCATAACTGTGTGGACATCCCTAGTGGGGTTTGTTTTTGTATTGAACATTGCATGGTGTATTGATATGTGCTTGTGCATCCATATCTTCCTCCTTATCTGCAGGTACCTTCTTCATGTCTTCACAAGGCCGTCTCCTTTGCAGATGCAGTTCATGTTGTATGCAGTACACTGACACATTTGCCTGACAGCAACACTCTGGAGTTGGAAGGGGTCGATGTGCTGGCTTATTGAGGTTGTATGACTTACATTACTTTGAGTTTGTACTGTCATATTTTGGCAATGTTTCATCCTGTGTTGCTGTATTGTGTTGCTGGTAAGTATTTGGTCATGTGTGCTGTTTGTTATTGATTACTGGGAGCATGTTGTCTGTGGCCTGTTTCCATTTGGGACAGTGCACTTCGTTACACTTGTGTCATGTGTTGTGCATTCCTTTGTTTGCTTTCACATTGCAGGACATGCCATGGTGTGTTGGGTGGCGGAGATGGGGAGAGGTTGGGTGACATGGCGCTATTTTCATGTTGTATTTTGCAAAGGGGTAGTCATTCATGCAGCATAAATGTGTGCCTTTTTGTGACACAGCATTGGTTGTCTTTCGGTAGGTAGGGATGCACACAATGTAACACTTCCAGGTGACCAATCTCAGGCTGGTATGGTTGTGACAGTTGACTGTCCCTTATGTCATCATCATTGATTGTCAGCTGGTATGTGCCGGGGCTGTGTGCACTCCACAGGGGTGTGATTTTAGGTGAAGTAATTAGCCACCAGCTGCGTGCGGGCTGCCTCACCACGTGCCCTTTCCCCTCCCATGCGCAGCGGCCGTGCTTGTGGTTGGGGATGTGGGGGCACCACCATGTCCACCGGCAGGCCACGGCGTGTTGCAACATTGTGCAGGACACATGCTGCCACTATGATCCTGCACACTACTGGGGGCGCGTATAGCAGCTGCCCACCAGAGCGGTCAAGGGAGCGAAAGCGTGACTTGACCGCTGCGAATGTGCACTCCACTATGCCCTAGGTTGCAATATGGGCTGTGTTGTATCTTACCTCGGGTAGTGTGGTGGGGTTCTGAATTTGCGTCATCATGTGGGTGCTCAGAGAGTAGGTACTGTCCCCTGGGGAGGTGATGATTGGTATCATTAGTGGGGTTGTGACATTACTCAGTATCTGACATGCATGCATGTGCAGGGGGCATTTATACTCACCAAGCAGCCATGTATCGCCATGCCGCCCAGCTTGTAGGTCCCGGTTTAGGGTTGACATTCTGTAAATGAAACTGTCATGGGTGGACCATGGATAGTTGGCATATACTGAGGTGATGATTCCCTTGGCATCACATACTACCTGCACGTTGATGGAATGCCAGTGCTTGCGGTTTCTGTAGATGTGCTCAGTTGCCCTGTGGGGACGCAGAGCCACATGGGTGCAGTCAATGGCACCTAGCACTTTGGGGAAGTGTGCCACCCCGTAAAAATCCTGGACGACAGCCTGCCTTTCTGCAGGTGTTCTGGGCAGGTATATGTGCCTGCGGACTGATGGGCGTGCAGTCATGATGGCCAACACCTGGTGCAGGCAGCGTGACTGCGTGGCCTGTGACACCCCCCCCCCCCACTATGGCACTTGTCCGCTGAAATGAACCAGTGGCCAAGAAGTGCAGTACATTGAGCAACTTTTTTAAGGGCTCAGTGCTTGGGAGCACAGGGTGGGTGATGTGATTCTCCCACTCACTCACCAGGTCGAGTATTATGTGAGGTGGAAACCTGTACCTCCCATACACCTGGCCAACAAGCATCCCAAAAAGCCTGGTTCTGGGTGTAAAAATTCTGGCCCTGACGATCCTCCTCCTCCTCCTCCTCCTCCTGCGGTATCCCACGACCACTGCTGCAAGGAACGGTATATTCATTTTAGCGTCTGAGCTTGTTTGTTGTTTGCGCACACTTTTATGCTGCGCGGGTCCACGTACGCCTGTTTCCTGCTGGCGTATGTGTTTCCGGATTAGCGTGTCTTTTTTGGCGCAAGTGCTGTCCCCGTTCGATTCCATGAATACGTGTTGTAGGCACGCGTGTGGGCGTTCCGCGCATTTGCCTCCTGTACCTCCCCCGTGACGCCCACATTTTCACGTGTTGTTCCCCATTCTGCATGTTACGCCCTGTGTTACGCCTACTTTTGTTGTGTGCGCTGCGCTAGGTGTGCTTTCGCTGTGTGCATAGCACACGCTGTTTGAAGACGTGTGCGCCAGCGTGCGCCACAAAGAATTTTAGCTCACCTCCATGGATTTAAACGCGCACGGACTTCCATGAATCGCAGTGCGTGGGTTTCGCTGCAATTTTCGCACTTGCTTCAATTTGCACGCTTTCGATCGCTTGCGCAGAAATTTTCAGCGCACATTAATTCCATGAATCGGCCTGTAAGTAGTTATTCTTCGTTAAAAAGTATCCTTTACTTTTATAGAAAATAAATTCAGTTGAAGGGACATTACAGCTGCAGTGCAAGCCAACCATTGATCAGCCACAGCCATGTATTGCTCATAAGATCACACATTAAATCACAGATGACAAGTCTCGAACCACACTTCATGAAGATCAAAAACTAAGGAAACACAGTACTAGTCCAGCAGAATTAGTTTGAGCTGTACTTTTGTTTTGAGGGTCAACACAAAGCAAACTCCAAACGTACGCTAAAGGTTACTTTAAAGAGGCTATTTTTCAAGCCAATTAGCTCACAATGGGCTGCCACGAGCAGTGCATGGCAGTGGCTGAGTTACGGTTGCTTTCGGAACCCTAAATGTCAAGTATCAGAAGTTTTTTATTTTTGCTGTAGCATTCTTTCCGCTTAAAGTTTTTTCAGTAAATACAGACACACACACACAGACACCTGTTGTGTTCATATTTACAAAGGTGCATTTCAGAACAAAGTAGAATAATCAAGTTTCTACCTCCCAATGAACTAAAGCACATGTTGCAGATCGACATGTTACTTGTGGAGCTCCACACTGATCTGGACATCCAGGAGCTGTGGTAATTTCACATTTGTCTGAGTATTGTCCAAACTGGAAAAAAACATACAAAAATATATTAATAGCTATTATTTTTTTTTGTTTTTGGTGTGAAAGACTTAACATTTTCAGGAAATGTTTTAAATCAAATTGCAATGTTGTATAACCCCCAACTAGCATGCAAAAGGCCCAAATTACAAGCTATTGTTCACATTAAATGCTAAGAGATTTCAATATTTCTGGTACTAACAGAAAAGCAGATTAGTATATTTGAGAAAGTACTTCGCTCTTAATCTTTACACAAGATTTGAGATGTGTTACTGTACGTGTGTTACACTTGTAGCATGCACGTAGATGAAGGTGATGGTTGTTCGCTAAGGTCCCTCGAATATACGAGAAACCCCAAAGGAAATTTGCAGTATTGATGCCTGGATTCGGTTCCATGTGTTAAAATCGTGGCAAAAATGAGCGGGGACCCAAAATATCGTGGCAAAAAGGCTGTGGTTTTGCCACCGCAGTCCATGTAATGGATGCCGGGGACATCCCCTTACCCCCTTACCCATTATACCATTTAAGGGGAGCGGAGGACATCCCCGCTCCTCTTAAATGGTGTAATGGGGTACACCTTTAACGGGTCAAACCACAGCATTTTTGCCACCATTTTTTGTACAGGTGACATTTTTGCCGCAATTTTATCACTGCATACCCTGGATTCTGTTGCCTTACATAATGAAGACATTTCCCACAGAAAGATTATATGCATTACTTAAAGTGTGAACTAATTAACTATTACTAACTCGTATAGAAGTAATGATGCACTAGTTAGTCCTATGTACAGTGCTATATAAAAAGGTATTCACTGCAGTGACTAATATAATCCTAGTCCATAGTCCCCTTTCCTCTTTATTGTGTGGGGCGTGCCTGCACAGGGACAGAGCCAGAACCCTTTTTTCTCATCAAAAAGCACATTTCCCCTTTAAATTTAAGGCGGGCAGAGGCGTGGCTGTGGCCGTGACCACGCTTTAGCTAGCCCGCACTCTGGTGCCTCACCTCAATCCCCATTTTTCGGATCAGGCCGAAGGCGTCAGCCTAAACTAGGTACTAATAGGGGGAGGATGGTGGGTCGTATGGAGGAAAGGGGACTATGGACTAGGAGCACATCGGTCACTATGGTGAGTAATTTTTCATTACTCCTACGTCCCGACCCCTTTCCTCTATACTGCATGGTCGATAACAACAGATTTAGCCCTGTAGGAGGAGGAATGGCCAACCTTCATTGAACAAATAAATTCCTCAAAACTGACTGGCCGAAGGCCGCATGAGATTTGGCAGTCACGTTTTAACAATAATGATTGCAAAATGCCAAAGGTGAATCCCAAGTAGCCGCCTTGTTTATAACATCCCAGGGAATTTGTGTCTGAAAAGTCACAGCAGAAGCCTTTGCTCTGACTGCATGAGTGAATATTTGAAGGACACAGGTTATTCTGTAGCCTGTAGGATTCTGTAATAGTAGACACTATCCATCTACCTATTGTTGCGCTGCATGCCTGAGTCCCAGGGGACGTTCTCCCAACAGTAACCAGATGTTAGGGAGAATTCTCATTCTATGGCTAATTTCCCTTACCTAGTGAGTCCCTCAGCAACTTTGCTGGATTGCTGGAATTTATGTTTTCCACCTGGTAAGAGTGTGAGCTTTTCCCCCACTCTTACCTGTGATTTGCCATATGTATTTCAACTGTTTTTGTGATTGTGGACTCTGGAGTACACCACTTCAGTAGCCCCACTCATTGTGTGTTACACAGCACCTTCAGTGCAGTGACACAGGGTTATCTCTTAGACTTCCCACCAACTCAATTTTTCTGGGGCTGCCTACTGTCCCCCAGAAAAGGGTAAAGTTGCCATAAACTTTACATAGTCACTTGTACCATGGATCCAGTACACCCTATCTTATATGGAGTATTGGAGAGGGTTAATTCTTAGCCCTTTTTATCTGTGCCTCTTGGAGCATTGTTTCGCTCCCTTGACATTAAGACTTGGCTGGTGGCAGTGGTATCTACCCTAATTTTCCTAACGCGATTATATTACATAACGTGGTAACATTTTAGGCTATTTCTGTAGCCTCGAACGTTAAACCCGCTTGCCCAAATACTTTTTATTTTGGCTCCGGTTGGGTTTAATCGCCATTTCTTTTTGTTAATATCCTTCTTGGGTCTTTCTTTGCCACGGCAAACCAGGTTTGCCTCCTTTGTTCGCTGAGCTTTGGCAAGGTTCTGGGTGTCTAGGTGGGCTGAATGTGAGGGTGGGGTGTAGTCACCCCCTGCAGAGGGTCTCCTTGGAGACCCAAATCGCACTTTGTGTTGATTGGCTGATGTGGTTGTCCGGGCTGGACAACCCCCCTGCTGTGTGAATGGGGGATTTTGGCATAAAAGGCAGCACTCTTGGGCTAGAAGGCAGAGTCGCCACTTGAACTTCAAAGAACCGAAGAGAAGCGGAGAAGAAGACGGCTGCTGCAACACTGAGTCCTGATGAAGCCCTGCTGCAGTCCTGAGCCATCTTCCCTTCAAAGACAAGAGAAGATCCAGTCCGGAGTCTTCTTCCCTTGAGCCTGGTGGGATCAACCAGCTCACCCTTTCTTCAGTCAGAGAATCCTCTCCTGGGTCGAAATCACTGCTGTGCTGTAGTGGTCCGGATAGCCATCAGAAGAGCCCTCTCCTGATTTAAAGGAGCGCACCTTTTATTAATCGTTGTCTTTTTTGCTGCTACTGGCCTCATCACTGGGTAGTGCAGATCGCTCCAGATGTCGTCCTTCTTGTCCCCACGACTGAAGCCGCAGGAACTGTGAGTCTGCAGGAACTACCAGGAACAACTGCCGTGGCACCAGCTTTTCTCCAACGGAATAAGGTACTGTGCACATTTGGTTGTTCTCTCCGTCTGACCATCCGGAATCGGGGGAACCCTTTTCCTCCTCGAAGATTTGTTCCTTCTTCCTTCCCTCTTATAACTTTTCCTTCCATCTGACAATATCTAAGTACTCTTGGCATCTCGAATCTCGAACTCTTCAACGTGTGATCCTCGCCAACTGAGCATCTGCTCCATTGACACTGCTGCAGGCCTATTAACTTTAATCTGTATCTTTGAACAAGTCCTCAGATTCCCTTGCCTTGACACAAGTATTGCCTGTGATTTTATCCACTTTTCCCTTGTTTGAAATTCTAAAGTACAAAGAGTGTTTTAACTTTGTGAGCATTCCTATTCACGTGTACGCATTAGTATCACAACACCGGTCTGTCAAATCCTAATGTACTTACCTTGAATTTGCAGGATCAAGTGGAATTGGTTGTGTGTAGTGTATTTTAGGTGTGGTTTTGAATTTATAGAAGTGAAGTGTTTTGTGAACAGATGGTTTAAAATAAATGTACTTATATTTTTTACCTGAAACCTTGAGTCAGTGTTTGCTTGAGTCACAGTAATTGTGGTCATTTTTGTAATCTCTACTACTGCTCATTTATTCTTGAGATAAGTCTGGCTGCTCCGCTACTGCTACCACTTTAATAGTGTAGTATAGGCTTGTACCAAAGGTGAACTTGTATTGCCACTTGTAGTCTTAATCGTGTTTAGTGGTCCCTAAGGGCACTGCACAGGATTCTGCCTAACACCAGTAAAGAGTACTATTTAAGGAATGGCTTTATTCTGCTGAGATAGAACTTAAGCGTTCTTCGTAAATCCAAACAGTGTAGTGCTTTCCCTGCATCCAATTTAGGATTAGGGGAGAAAGTCGGCACAATAATCTCCTCATTTATATGAAATGCTGAAACTTTTTTGGGCAAGAATTTTGTATGAGTTCCAAGAACTACTTTGTGAAACACGGTATAGGGCTCTGAGGCCATCTGTGCCTGAATTTCACTGGTCTTGTTTGCCGATGTCAGTCCCACTGACAATACCGCTGTAAGTGCCACCCACTTTATATCTGTGGAGGCCACAGGCCAAACGGCTTATGAACTAAAATCGCTAGGGCCACATTAAGGTCCCAAACCAGATGAGGTAGTTTGATGGGAAGGTATAGCCTTGCTAAACCCTGCAAATGTCGTTTGACTACCAGATTAGAAGTTGAGAAGGACATTGTTTCTAAATTCTTGACTGTGCCAAGTGAAAAAGACAGCACCTGGTGCAGGGAGCACCTTACCACATCCAGGTTGTTGTCTTTCGGCCCAAAAGCAAAAACGTGATCACTTACTCGTGTTGGTGCCTGGTCAAATCCTTTCTTGCTTTTTGGATTATCTCCAGATGCCCAAGGATTAATTCGTCAGGAACCAAGCTGCTAGTGCTTGCGCTTTTGTGCTGGCTGTACCACTGCTCCTCCTTGCTGCATGAGCAGGTGATGGCCTGTTGTCCACAGAGGAACTGGATCGTGACTGGCTGGGTGGATCAAATCCGAGTACCACATCCTGCAAAAGCCACCGAGATATCACCAGGATCACAATGCATCCTGTTGAATTCCTAAATTTGCACAGTACTTTCTGTATTACGGGGGCTGGGGGAACGCAAAACACTGCAGGTTGTTTATTGAGATGTAGAACGCGTTCCTCAGAGATTCCCTGCCTGCCCCCATCCACAAAGCAAAGTGATACCTTTTGAGTTGTCCTTTATGGCAAAGGGATCAACCCCAGGTGACTTCAGGATTTAATAAGTAGGAACAAGACTTCCGGAGGTAGTTCCCATTGGCAATTCCCCACACCTAGCCTACTCAGCCTGTCTGTCTCTGAGTTGTTTTCACCCAGGAGGTGTACCACTATCAGGCGAATGTTGTGGCTTAAAACCCAGTCCCAATATTTGTATAGCCAGAATGCATAGGGGCTGGGACTTCGTCCCTTCATGCTTGTTTACGTAGAAAATGGACATGGAGCGGTCTGTTCTGATCAGGGCTGCCTTTTGTCTTATGAGAGGTAGGATGGCTTTGAGTGCCAGTCCTATACAGTTGAGTTCTAGGAAGTGTGAGTGTGTAACCATAATCCATGGACAGAAAAGCTGTCCAGAGTGGCATTCCGAGCCCCTTAACGAAGAGTCCTTTGTGAAAATTACCGAGAGCTTGAGTTGGACCAACTGAGTGCCTCTCGTCAAGTGTTCTTCCATGTCCCACCACCTTAGAGCATGGCTCAACTCCTGTGGTATGGGGATCCTGTCTGATTCCTTTTCCTGATCCCATGAGTTTGATAGATGCAGCTGCAAACTCCTCATTCTGGCACAAGGCACTGCAAAAGTACATTTGTCATGAGCCCCAGTATATGCTGGTATCAGCGTCCGCCTGTTGAAGTAATGACAGTTGGCCTTATGAATGTCTTTGACTCTTTCCGGAGTCGTACAAATCTTCTGTCTTAACGTGCGCCATCTGATTCCCAGGAAAATGAAAGACTGGGAGAGGATCAGATTCGACTTTTTTCAGGTTGATTGAGAATCCCAAATCGAAGAGCATGTCCGTCTAAGTCTGCGCTGTCTCCTGTCCTAAGACCCTTCTGGAGAGCTGGCCCTGACAAGCCAGTTGGCTAAGTAAAGAGACGTGGTGACCCTTTGCTGCTGCCACTACGTTTATGTTTTTCATGAAAATACGAGCCGCTGAATTTAATGGCAGGAATTTGTACTGACGTGAAGCCCTATCACTGTGAATCTCAAAAATGTTCCGTGTGGTTGCCATATGGGAACGTGTAGGTATGCATCCTTTAGGTCACGTTAGCACATCCAGGGCCTCATTATGACCCAGGCGCTAATGGGTTAACAGCGCCGTAAAAGGCTGCGGCGCTGTTAACCTATTAGCGCCTAATTACGAGGTCCCTTTGCGGGACCCGACCTTAACGGCTGGTGTAGACCAGCCGTTAAAGTAGGGACCCGCAAAGGGACCTTGGTGCTAATTACGGTGCCGCAATTTGCGGCACCGTACTTGGCGCCTTTCCCATTCCCATTGAGCCCTATGGGGCAAAAATGGGAATGGGGAAGGGCCATGGAGGAAGGGGGAATTACCGCCCCGCCAACCTTGTAATGGGGTGGTACTTCCCCCTTTTTCCATGGTGGAGTCGGTAACTTACTGGCATGGGCCATGGTGCTAATAGCACCATGGTCTTCCGCCAGGGTCGTAATGAGGCCCCCAGTCTACATCGCAGAGGGCATTCACTGGTGTCAACATATTGAACTTTTCACAGGGGATGAAAAGGCTGAGGAAAAATAGGTCCAACATTACTCTCAGGACAGCCTGTTCCTCTTCTTTATGGCAAAGATCCTGGAGTACAATCCATTCCCCTGTAGGAGGACAGTACTTGCTCTACCGCTTGATTATGTATAAGACAAGTCATCTCTGGCAACAGTGCTGGTGAGCCTATATGGAAGAGGGGAGGTGATGAAGGAGGATGTGGTGGGAGTCGTAAACCCGTGGAAACTATGGATAGAATCCACGCGTCTTTGAAGGTGTCACGCCAGTGTTGATTGTGGAGGGCTAGTCTGTACCCAACCGGGTTGCAGTGGACCCAGATGCCGCCATCTTTGCTTCTTGGCCTCAGAGGCTGGTGCACAGGAGGGGGATGAAAGAAATCCCTTAGAAGCTGTGCACTGCTGTTTGTGCCTGTGGACACAGAGACCTGTCGCTGCCTGGCCCTCCAGTCCTGGAAGCCTCTAAAACCTCTGAATGACTTAGCCTTTGGTCCGTCCTACTATGAGCCTGCCCAGAACTCTTATGTGTAGGTTTACCTAAAATTGCTTAGGATTTGGTAGTCTGAGAGTTGGACTTCTTTTTGGTAACATCGGTAGATGAATGGAACGAATCTGCTCCTTCAAAAGGAAAATCCAGTATGTGATCCTGCACGTCTGCATTAAAGCATGCAGGGTGCATCTACGCTGTGCAATGCATGTCTGTTCGAAATCATACCCCTCTGCTTGCAGTATCAAAGTGTGCCACCAAAGACTTAAAGAGGTCCTGGGCTATAACCTTCACTTCTGATAGCCCTGCATTGAGAAGGCAGCTTGCCTGTGAGTAGGGTGAACTGGAAAATAATGATATTTCCCTTGTCAATTTCTGGTTGGCGGCCGCTAGTACCGTGTCCACATTGGCCTGCCGTAGATGTAGTGTGGAGTTAAGGCAAACCTTTTTACCGAAAACATCCAATACCTTGTCCTCCTTTGACAGGAGGGATGCTGCGGAAGACCCTGATGATGATGCAGCCGAAAATGGTTTAGCCTACATAAACACCACTGCTACAACAGATGAGTGAGGCTGTGGGTGATTTGATATCAAGATATTCTCCCATGTCACTTGCTGGTACTAAGCATCCAACATTTTGTTAATGGGTTGCGTGAAGTGAGGTTTGAGCCAACCTTTTTTTGCTAGAGTTGCCACATCCTTCTGCAGTGGGATAACAGATTTATTGGAAGCCCTCAAAGTTAGGATCTCTGTCAAGACTCCTCTCTCTGGCTGTTCCTGCTGTGGTGGAGGGGCACCCAGAAACTCAGCAAGGCCCTCCATCCTGTTATGGAATGACCTAGAAGATGCTGACATGCCCATGTCTTCTTCCTCATCTGTGTCCACCTGCTTTTCGACTTCAATAGATTGCTGATCATCCCATGGTGTAGAGCCTTCTGGGGAAATGTCTTGGCTGAAATTACGCTATATCAACTGACAACGTCTGATCTGCTGGCACTGTAGTCAGAGTGCGAGGTGCAGGTAGCGGGGCCGCTAGGCTAGGGGCCATAGATATCTGCGCCAGAGGGAGAGTGGGGGTTCCTGTGGGGGTTCCTGTTAGGGAGAATTCTCATTTTATGCTAATTTCCCTCACCTAGTGAGTCAGTCCCCCAGCAGCTTTATTTTTTCACTTGGTAAGAGTTTTTAGAGTTTATTTTTTCAGTTGGTAAGAGTGTGAGCTTTTCCCCCACTCTTACCCATGTTTTGCCATGTGTCTTTTACCTGTTTCTATGATTGTGGACTCTGAAGTACACCACCTCAGTAGTCCCCTTCTTTTGTGTGTTACACAGCACCTTCAGTGCAGTGACACAGGGTTGTCTTTTAGACTTCCCACCGACTCCATTTCTGGGGCTGAATACAGTCCCCCAGAAAAGGGTAAAGTTGCCATTAACTTTACTTATTCAATTTACCACAGATCCAGTACACCCCATCTTCCATGGAGTACTGGAAAAGGGTTACTTTATATCCCTTTTGTATCTGTACCTCCTAGAGCATTGTTTCGCTCTTTTAACATTTAGACTTGGCTGGTGGCAGTGGTATCTACCCTAACTTTTCTACCGCGATTATACTATATAAACGTAGTATTCTTTTAGGCTATTATATTAGCCTCAAACTTAAACCCGCTTGACCAAATACTTTTTCTTTTGGCACCGGTCGGGTTTATTTACCATTTCTTTTTTGTTAAAGTCCTTCTTGTGTTTTACTTTGCGCGGCAAACCAGGTTTGCCTTCTTTGTTCACCGTCTTTTGGCAGAAGCCCTCCTCCATGTGCCTGGGTGTCCAGGTTGGCTGAATGTGACGGAGGGGTGTAGTCACCCCGTGCACAGGGTATCCTAGGAAACCCAAGTCGCACTTTGCCATGATTGGCTGAGGTGGTTGTCTGGGCAAGACAACCCCCCTGCTGCGTGAATGACAGCCAGGCTGGCTGTGTGAATGGGGGATTTCTGCATAAAAGGCAGGTCGCCACTGGAACTACAAGGAACCGAAGAGAAGCTGAGAAGAAGACGGCTGCTGCAACTACCCCGTCCCAGTGAAGCCCTGCTGCAGGTCCAAGCTATCTACCCTTCGACGACCAGAGAAGATCCAGTCTGGAGTCTTCTTCCCTTGAGCTTGGTGGGGATAACCAGCTCATCTTCCACAGCCAGAGGATCCTCTTCTTGTTTGAAATCGCTGCACACTGCTGTAGTGGTCCGGATAGCCATCTGAAGAGCCACTCCTGTTTTTAAGGAGCACCTCTTTTATTCATCGTCGCTGCTGCCGGCTTCATGCCTGGGTGGTGCAGACCCCTCCAGACATCTTCCTTCACCTCGAAGCTCCAGGAACCATGGGTCTGCAGGAAACCAACAGGAAGAACTGCCAGGGCACCAGCTTCTCCATTGAATAAGGTACTGTGTTCTGCTTGAGGAATTAGCGTGAATCCCTTTTCTTCATCTTCAAGGCTTGCCCTTGTCTTCCCTCCTTCTTATAACTTTTGCTTCTTCTGTTGACAATATCTAAGTACTCCTGGCAATGTTGAATCTCGAACTGTCCGACTGTGTGATCCTCGACAACAAGAACCCGGTTCCACTTGACACTGGCTCTGGCCTATTGACTCTTGAATTTCTGTCTATGAGTGTTCTCTGATTCTGTCTGCCTTGACAAAAGTATTGCCTGTGATTTTTGCCCCCACCTCTCTCTGGTTAACCCAGGTGCTAAGTGTGTTTTTGCCCCGGTAACAATTCTTGCTGCGGATACGCATTTCTTTAGTAAGACCGAATTGTCATTACTGTCAAAAAGTGATCCCGGTAACGTCTTTTGTTTTATAACACCGGTCCTTTGAAACACAGGGTACTTACCTTGAGTTAGAGTGTACCAAAGTGAATTGGTTGGTTGTAGTATATTTTACGTGTGGTTTTGAATTAATAGAAGTGTTGTGTTTATAACAAATGGTTTAAAAAATGAATGTACTTATATTTTTTCTACCCGAAACCTTGAGTCAGTGTTTGCTTCAGTCACAGTAATTGTGGTCCCTTCGTGTAATCTCTGCTACTGCTCATATACTCTTGAGATAAGCCTGGCTGCTCCGCTACTGCTACCACTTTAACATAGTAGTACGGGCTTGTACTAAAGGTAAAACCTGTATTGCCACCTGTAGTCTTAATTGTGTGCAGTGGTCCCTAAGGGCACTGCACAGTATTCTGCCTAACACTTGTAACTAGTGGAGGAGGTGCTGATGGATGTACTGGCAGCAGTTGTTGGAGCTGCAGTGGCTTTTGTGGGATTACCTCCTTTACCAGGTTTTTCAGAACCTACATCATGTTGGGATTTCATTAATCCCATGAAACGGTTGAAGAATCTTTCTTCACAGTCTGCCTGTGACATTTCTTGAGTTGTCGCAGTTGGCGTCCAAGAAGACGTTAGAGGCCTGCTAGTCCCCATGAGGAATGTGTTTTTTCCTCCTGTGCCGTGGCTACGCCCTTGCTAGCAGGCATTTTGTTTCCTGAGGATGAGTAGACAAAGTACAGTAAGATTGGTCATACAAAAGAGAGATGGTCAAGGTCACCCGTAAAAGCAGACTAGTCGTATTTGTTTAACAGCCACGCCTTAAGTCTTTCCCTGAAGATTAAACAGAAGGGTTCTTCTTGGATGTGTAGGGGGAGGGCATTCCATATGGTTGACAGTGAAACTAGCTCCTCCTGTTTTTTTCCTAGTGAATCTAGGAGTGGCTAGGGCCAATGTGGTAGAGGAGCACAGGCAGCGAGGATTAGGTCTTTTGGAGATGCGATGATTGAAGAAAGCGGATGCAACGTTGTGGAAGTATCTGTGTGTTATGGAAAGGATCTTGAACTCGAAGCAGGCTTTGATTGGCAGCCAGTGGGCTTCCCATCTAACATGGGATATGTGGTCAGAGCGCTTCAGGCCCCAGACAGCGGAAGGGACATTGTTTTGAATCAACTGAAGTCTGGTAAGAGTCTTGGATGAGGTGCCTGAGAGGCTGGCGTTACAATAATCCAATTTGTTGCCAATGATGGCCCTCCCAAGGGTGAGACAACCGTCAGTGGACAGAAATATTCTGCTGAGGTATAAGCTGGTGATGAGGCCAGGGCCTTAACATAGTGTGTGCATAGATATCTAGGTGAACGCCCAGGGTTTTCACATGGCGTAAAGTAATGGTGGGATTGCCATCAATAGAGAACGAGGCAATTGCTGGGTGCAGGTGCTTGAGTCGGTGTGGGGAGCCAACAATGAGGAGCTCTGTTGATCGTCATTCAAGGAAAGATGATGTTCGGCCATCCAATCCTGAACAATACTGTAGATGTGATTAATTTTAGCAGGGTCAATAGTGTGGTCCCTGTGCGTTTCAGCAAGATTTGAGTATCATCTGCAAAGTTTGTATAGGGGATCCCAAGAGGGTTGAGGTGGTTGAAGAGGGGTTTTGTGTACATATTTAACAAAGTGGGTGAAAAGCAGGAACGTTGAGGATCACCGTAAGGTACGGGAATGGGGTCACTGGTTTCTGAGCCAGTGAAGACCCTAGATGAGTGCTAGCAGAGAAAGGATTTGATCCAACTGGCTGCTTCTTTGGGGAAAAATGCATTTGGCAATGAGATGCTGGCACAGAATGTCATGGTTGGCCAAATCAAAGGCAGCAAACAGCTCAAAAAGGAGTAGAATGGCCAGTTCTCCAGTGTCGTGGATACCATCAAGCTGGATATTAAGGTCACAGTCTCATGCTGTGCCTAGGTCTGAAGCCAGATTGGCGAGTGCTGGGAGGATGGGAGACACATTTCTTTGCGATAGCAGTGTTTTCTTAAGGATGGTTTTGTTTCTCAGCAAGGTAATTTTGTTAGTCAGTGAAGATTGGACAGTAGTGCACCACGGGGGGTGCTGGGGTTTTGAGTTCTTTGAAGATTTTAAAGAGCTCCTTGGTGTTTGAACTGGCTTAATTCTAATGTTATAAATGCAGGATTTTGTGGTAATGATGGCAGATTTGTAAGTTTTAGCCAAGGATAGGAAGGTTTCTGTGCGAGTAGTGGGGGGAGGGGGGTTCTTCCAGAGGTGTTCTTGGGCCTGTTTGTGTTTGCGCAGGGTGATTAGTTCTTCAGTGAACCAATTGTGAATGGTGGATTTCTTTTGGAGGCTAGTTTTGAGAGGAGAGTGGAGGTCAAGTGTGTGGAGTAGCAAGCAGTTGTAGGTGGCAAGAATGGTTTTAGGGTCATTGCTGTCACGGGTGTAGCAATGTGGGAGGTGATGGTGGGAGGGAGCAGATCTGCCATGAGTTTACAAGTATGTCTCCGAGGTAATGGGAGGTGAATGGTATTGCACGCAGCTGAGGATTCTAGTGGCGATAGTAATTGGATTAGGGAGTGATATGTCCATGGGACGGGTCAATAGAGGTAATCGTGATGAGCGGGTTAAGGTGCATGATCGAGTCATGGATCCGGCCTGTGACGTGTGTTGGGTAGCTGACCGCTTGGTAGAAACACTTCTATTGTCATCAAGAAGTAGGAATTTAGTGTTTAGTTTGATGAGCGGGGCAAGGAGAAGAGGGATGTCTGTATCTGGGGAGTTGGTGTGGTTGGCGTGGTTGGGCTGGCAGTAAGGAGGAGGATTATGATGGTGGTTTGGGGGCTAGGTTCCAGTTTCGTAAGCAAGAGTTCATAATCTGGCAGAATCCATAGCAGGAAAGCCCTGATGGGAATGGAAGATTTAGAGGTGAGGGCAACTCCTCCAACAGGTTGCTCTGGTCTGTCAGACCTTAAAATAGTATATCCTTGAGGGATGGCTAGAGAAAGCACAGGTCCTGCAGCATCATACAGCCAGGTTTCGTTGATGATGAGCAAATCAAGGTCTTTTTCCAATAGCAGGTCATAAGCATCTTGAGCGTGGGCACAGAGAGAGCGTGCATTTATGAGGGTACAGGAGAAGGTGCTGTGTTGTCTGTGGAGTAAGGGGTCAGCAGGTGAAGACTCCTGGAGGATGGGTAGAGACTGCGATGAAGGATGCTGTGAGTGACAACGCAGTGGTGGGTTTATGCTGGAGCATAGGCGCTGATTTCTTGATGGGCCACAGCAAGATATGATAGATGTAGCAGGTGTGCGTAGTCACTCAAGTCTAGATTGGCCTGAGCAGGTGATGAAGGTGGCATGAGAATGAGTAGGTGTGTGCTTGGTTAAGATAAAAGGTGGTTGGCGGAACATGGCGAGGCTCAAAGGTCAAGCCTTGTGGGGCAACATGATGTGTAATTATAGATGGCAATTTGCAACTTTGGAGCTTGGTGCGTGCCGAGGGGCATGCAATAGGTGATTGCCATGGAGGTATAGGAGGGATGAAGGAACTGAGTAGGCTTGGGTTGTGGAGTGGGGGTGAGTTAAGTGGGGAGTTGGGTGGGTTGCTGGCGGGCATGGGAGCTGGGCATGGCAGGAGTGCACCTAGGGGTGGATAGGCAGGGCCTGCTGAAACATTGGGTGCTTGTCTGGGTGGTTTGGTTGCTGGAGGCAGGATAGCGACCCACAGACTTTATGGTCAGGCAGTGAATGATGGTATTCCCATATTCCGTTGGGAGTCTGTAAGGCAAGTTTGTGAGGCGAATGACCTTAAAGCCTGGTATTGGTGGGGAATGCTGTAACTTAGCACTGTGAGGAGCTACTGTCGTAAGGGTGGGTAGCTATAAAGCATTGCAATTGTGAACTAATCGTGGAGCAGGCACTGTAGGCATGTAAATTAAAGGGGTGGCTAAGAGGCACAATTGGAGGTGTGACTTGGAGTGTGTCTACGCTGGACAAAGCGCTTGGTGCATCAGACAATGTTGCGGAAGCGCTGTGTAGCTGAGGTAGAAAGGTGGTGAGCAGCGGTAGGCTTTGGGCGCTTCTGCAAGCAGGGGGGTTACTGTTATATAGTGTGGTAGGCATAAGGAGAGTGGAATCATTACCTTGATTTAACGACTCTTGGGTCATGTAGGCAATGGTGTTTGCAGGAAGCAAACGTCCAGGAAGAATGGCGTGAGCCATAGGGGCAGACAGGGCTTGCAGGCCTTGGTGTGTGGCCTTTTTGTGGAGCAGGCTTCCCCTGCCAGTTCCTATCATCAGTGACCATATGGTGAGGTGTCGGCCAATCGATGCAGGGCATGGGAGGGCCATTCATCAGAAAGGGAATATTGCCTCTTGCTGGTTTATAATTCTTTGTAATGTCGGCATCAACATATGGCTCTGCTGAAGGGCAGGGTTCTCACTGACTGTGGACCCTTGTCCAAGATGTCAGTACAATCATAGGACTGCAAAGGCTTGGCAGGTGTGTTGAGGCAAGGAGCCACCATTACTCTTTCCATATGCTCCATCCAGAAAGGGACAGGATCGCCCTCTTTGTGGAAGATGGTGCTCATGGATTCAAAGAACCCCGACCTGGATTCCAGTACATAGTTTTGGTCCTTCTTCAAAGTAGACGGGCAGGCCTGATGGGAAAAATTGGCACTGATGCCTCAAGGCACCCCCGGTGCCAGCTTCCAGCGAGTCATGGTTGAGCGCAAAGGGCGTGAGACCCGACATCGACACCTTGGTGCTGTATCCTGTGGGAACAACTGTGCCAGTTCTGCCTGCAGAGTGGACACCTGAGATGTCCCTGCTACGGCTTTCTCAAAAATCTGAAGCATCTGCTGCTTAAATTCCTCCCTCTGCTCCCTCAGGGCACCATTGTGCTGGTATGACTTACCGCTTTCCTCTGAGGAGTCAGAGTTGTGTCTATGTTTGCACTTCCTTTTCTTTTTGTGGGAGGATGAGGATGACAAATGGTGAGACTTGCTTCGAGAGCAAGACCTTTTCTTTGCTTTTTTGTGATGTTTGTATTCCTTCTCAGGCGTGGGCCCTTCCGTGTCAGCACCCGAAGATGTGATGGCCAATCTGGCTGGGTATTTAAAAGGGTGCCTCTGCAGAGCCAACTTGGCCAAGCGTTCCCAGAGTGCCTTCGGATTTATGTGCTGACATGAGCTGCACTGCTCGCCATCATGTTCCACCCCATGACACCACATACAGATGAAGTGTGGGCCATGATGGACATTTTCGAACTCCAGTTCTTGCATTGCTTAAACCTCGATGGCTTGGGTCCTGACATGTCGGTGGCGAAACACATTTTTACCAAACTGTTTTCCAAACTGTGTTCTAAAACAGCATGCTGAGCACGTGGAAAAAAAGGAACTGAGGTATGGGGGTGTAATGATGATGTATATGTACTACCAGTTTCAGGATCTATCCGCACCGTCTCCCCAGGCGAGAGCGTTCATTCACGGCACCCGGCCTTGTTTTCATTCTTGAAATTGGTGATAACTGGAACATGGATTGTTAGGGCTTACCCTCCGAATGACGGAGGATCAGGGACCTTTTCGCTGTGGTGCCAAGGTTGATAATGATACATACATTTGGGAGCATACTCATACCAAAGTTGGAGATTTTTCAGCTTATTTGACAACATCCATTGGTGGATGTCCATAGGACCCCTATCGCACAATATTGAAAGAATTTTAAATGAAAAATAAGTGTTTTCCCCTGAAGAAAGTTCAGCCACATAAAGGCATCAAGAACTGAAACATGTTACATGCCGGGAATATATATCTTGTTTGTGACACATTCGTTTTATGATGTTGTGATATTCTGCTACATTTGTGTATATGTATTTGTTTAAATTGTCATATTTTATGAAAATCGAGTAACACAATTGTATTTTATACAATCAAGTATTGTGCTTATTTAGGGTCTTTCTCTTTTTCTGTTTATAATAAATCATATATTTTTGGGTATTTTGGTTGTACTTTATCTATTTTTTCAAGATACAAGTACCGGTACATCATTGAGAGAGGTGTTTGGGTTCCTAGTTTTATACCTACATTTGTTCATTTATGTTGGTTGTCCTATCTCTTTGTTCATGAGAATATATATCTACATATCCCCTGTTGGCAGAGATAGTGAGGAATAGGGGTAATCTTTTGTAACCTATTTGAATCACTGTATATGTACTACCGACATCACATCCGGAGTCGATGAGTGGCACGGACGAGGCATGAAGAGGTCGAGAGACGATGCCAAGCCGCACTTCACCCGATATTGACTTTTCTGAGCAGCTGGCACTGAGGGGATGATCGATCAAGATGATGAATCTGTAGGAGAATTTAATCCATTGAATAATATTGTTACTTTATCTTTATTAGAGTCTACAATTATATCAACACATCACAAAGAAATATGAGAAAAATACTAACTAACAAAAGGGAGGTTAAATCTCTTCTTCGTCCACTCCATCCTCCTCCTCCAATATATTCATGCACATAAAAGAAAGCCTTCCCACAAAGGCCTGTCTCAGCCAGAGTCCCTCATCAAATATGATTCATAGTTTGCAATTTGTAACATTTTTTATTTTTTATTTAAATGATTTTGTTTGATAGCAAACATTTCATTACATAAATCAATAAATAATACAGAACTGAAAAATTATACTGTCTATATTTCATTCAATTTACATATCCTTTCATTTCAGTCTAACGTTCAATGTTCTTTGCATCAGTGGGGAAGTGCCTTCAAGAGTCCGTATTAGTTCACATTACTCCCATCTAGTGGGAAATGTTTTCACATTTCATAATTGCTTCCCTAAATTGAATTATTCTTAAGATCATTATTTTGTCATTTCCTAGGACAATGTATGTCCATCGTTCGTAGGCGTCCATTGGTCCCGCGTGTTGGGGCATCATATTTGCGAATATTTCTTGTTTCTCATTTACTGCTGGGCATTCCATAATGAGATGAATAATAGTTTCTTTCTGATCATGTTGCTTGCAAAATCTACAAATGGCTTGTTCTGCACTTATTTGCCTGGTAGTCATCAGATATTCTCGGGTGAGAAGTACATTTAATCTCAAACTTAGAAAAGTGTCTCTGATATACTGATCTGGAAAAAGGGCTTAGTACGACGGAAGCTGATTCAGTCCTCTTGTTTCCACCTCAGGGTGTATGTTTAGTTGGTATTTGGATTTTTCTTCTGATTTATGGATCCAATCGTTATGTTGTATTTTCAGCTTTGCTTTGTCGGGGCGATTGATTAATAACTCAGCAGTTATTTCTGCGTTCTCCATTAGTTGTCTACAGGTTTTCCCCCATCTGGTTGTTGTTGTGTCATTTGAAGCAGATGGCTATTCACGCAGAATGTCAATTGATGCAATCTTGTCTGTGGTGAGGATTTTCCTATATAGGTTTAAATACTTCCAGATAACTATTGTTTCTAACGATTGTAGAGCCAACTCATATCTTATTTGTGAGATTGGGTAAGCCGCTGGTAATGACAAGATTTTCTTCCAAAAGGTGGCTTCCAATTGGGACCAAATTTGGGGAGCAATGCTCAGCGCTGTTTCGCTTCCATACGTCAAGATGGCTACAAATTTTTGGCGGTAGAAGGTCAACACAGGCTTAAGTGAAAATGGCCCATATTTCTTGTGAATTGCAAGCCCTTGATGTGCTAGGGATAATGCTTTGGTTTTTAGGTGTTCTGTCCATCTTATGTCAATTTCTGACGGATTTACCCATACGCCTAAGTATTTCACTGTAGTTACAGGGTTGATTTTTTCTTCTTTTATGTATATTGCTAGCGATTTTTTCCTTGAGTTCGGTCGGTCTGTTAGGGCCATCACTTCTGTTTTTTATTATTGATTATTGCGTTATTTCTTTCTGTGTATTGTACAAATGCTGTTACCCTGTTCTGTAATCCAATTTCTGTCTTGTCCAGAAGGACAATGTCATCTGCGAATAGCATGTAAGGGATTTTGATGTTGTTCAGTTTTGGAGGGTCTCCAGTTGTCACTTGTTCTTAGGTCTGATATATATAGAATAAACAACATGGCGGCCAGGAGACTCCCCTGTTTGATTCCGTTCTTTGTCAAAATTTCCGTTGAAATGGCTCCCTGTTGTGATAGGTGCACCTTCATAGTTGTTTGTGAATATAGTGCAATTATGGGGTCCAATATGTCTTTTGGACAATTCCATGATCGCAATTTATCCCATAACTTATGTCGATTTACAGAGTCGAAAGCTTGTTGTAGGTCCAGAAAGATCGCGTGAGAGCGAGTTTTCATTCTAAGTGCTTAGTGTTTTAGCATGTTCAGCATTATCAGATTTATATTTGTCCCGACATTCTTTGTGAATCCATCTTGTCGTTGGTTAAAGAGATTGTTCTAAGATGGCCAATTGGTCCATTTTTTTGTATAGCTCCTGCAAATATTTTTCCTAATTGGTCTAGCAAGGCAATAGGTCGATAGTTTGTAGGTACATTTATATTGCCTTGCTTGTGGACAGGAATTAATATTGCGGTTTTCCATGTCTTGGGTACTTTTGCATGTGTGCTTGCAATTTTAAAAAGTTGAAAGCAAATGTCTGCCCACCGTTCTGGGTTCTTTTTCAAAGTTGCATTGCTTAGTCCATCTAGGCCTGGGGCGCTTGAACCGTTAAGATGTGTAATTTGGTTTAAGATGTAATTTCGGTCCCAATTTAATTCCTATGATGAGGAGAGCGGTTTTTCATCTTCTTTTCTTTTTTAATTTAAGTTGCAGTACAAGCTTCAGAAGTGAGCTATCCATGCTTCTTCTGTTACACCGGAAATCATTTTAATGGTGTGCTCTTCCTTATCATTGATTAGTTTCCAGAGGTCTTTGGTGTTCCTTTGATTTAGTGCTTTAAGCATCTTCTCTGCGTCATTTAGAATGAACTGTGCTTGGTTGTTTTTAACCCAGTTTCTGTATTGTTGTTTTAATTGATGTATTGATCTTAACTGGTGTTCTAGGTTGATGCTTCTTGCAGCTTTTATGTTCGTTCTCAGTTCTTTTTTCTTTTGCTTCATCTGAGTGTTATAGGCATGAGGATGTTTTGCTTTGTACGGTTGTGTGACTCCCTTGCTACACCGGAATAGTCTAAGTAGCCATGGATAACCCAATTTGGCTTTATCAGTAATTTTTATATCAAGGAATGAAGCCTTTGCTGATGTTACTTGTGAGTCCGAAATTCGCAGTCTGTGCGAGCTAGTTACAAGTTCCAGTTGCTGTATTTGTGTCATTGGGCTCTCTCATGCGTCGACTTCCAATGCATTGAGACTTTGTGGTGATCACTTGGTTGTGACGGAATCACTTCTATCTTTTCAATTTTAGAAGTCATTTTCTCAGATACGTAAATATAATCGAGAAGGGAAGCTGATCCATTGCCAAACCATGGTGATTTGATTTTGTTATCATTTGTACCCAGAATATTGGCGAGTTTGATGTTTTGTTTCTCCATTTAAATTTTCCATAGTCACGCTTATGATGTTAATTTTCCTTCTGGTATTTCCAATCCATCTGTATTGAGTAAGTGGATGTTTAAATCACCACAGATTATAACTTCTAGATGGTTAGAAGTCATCTGTAGTTCATCAATCTGTGTTAACATTATGTCAATGAAGGACGTTTCTTGGAATGCAGCTGTGCTCCAGTAAAGATTTATTAGGGCTATTCCTTTGTTGTTTCTTACTTGGTTAATGTGAGCTTTTAGTGCGTTTTCTTTCTTTACAGGCTTCAGTATGGTAATTTGAGTGAAATTGTTTGGGTTGTATCAGTCGACAATTTTAATGTTTGCTTCAGCTTTGCTTTGATGAGAGTTAGTAGTCCGGCTGGAGGGCGACCCTTTAGTCTTGTAATTGCAGGGTTGATCAAAGTAGTACATCCATCGCAAGTTGGTTGAAGTGTTAACCACGTCTCCTGTAAACATAGTATGTCAAAGGTCTGTAGGTGACAGTTGTTATTTTCAAAAAGGTCAGTTGAGCCCCTTGTATTCCATGATCACAGCGATAGTGAACGGCTTGATGTCGATTGTAAATGTTAATGTTGCTGATTCTGTCGTGTAACATAAGATATTTCCATTGCCCTGGTGTGACATAAGCTCTTTCCATTGCCCATGTAGGTCTCATTGAGTTTAATTCCAATGGGGCTCATCAGGAGTTCGGCGGTATACGTCAAAAGTGGTGGTAATGCTAATTTGGCATTACCGCCAGTGGAATTTACTGCAAGGAGTGAAAACGGCATTTCCACCGTATTACAAGTTGAAATAATGCTGAAAATGGTTGGTAATTCCATCCAAAACATAATGTATACAGGAAATGGATACAAATCACAGGTACACCCAATCCACTCTGAAAGACTACAAAAGGCCTGCACCAGACCCAAACACAATTTCCAACACCATGCTGCCACTAGCTGTTGCGAACTGGGACATGCAGCTCCTCCTGCTCTACACTAAGCTGCAGAGGTAGGAACAGCAGCAGAGGGCGCATAGAGGAGGAGGAGATGCCATGCAAAGCACAGGTAAATTCCCCAGGTCAGGCCCTCACCCTGGACATTAACTGACATCCAGCTGATTACCTTGTACCGGCTAAACAGAGAGACCATTGTAGAGTTACTCTCCCTGATCCATGACGACATGCAGAGCAGGATTACCATCAGAACCGCCTTACCCCCAACTGCTGAAGCTTGTGTCGGTCCTACATCTCCTTGCACCTGGCACCTACAAGCACATTGTGGGCATGCTGCATTGCATGTCCTGGCCCAGATGTTCATATGTGCTTGTGCAGGTGCTGGAAGCACTCCTGCGCCATACCTCCCCAGCACATCTCCCTGCCCACCATCTGGCACAGATAAATGACACAAAGGCATGTTTAATGCAGCAGCAGCCCACCTGCCCAATGCAATTGCCGCCCTGGACTGCACCCATGTGTGTGGATCCCCCCCCAGATATCAGACGAGGTATACCACAAAAGGAAGCCATATCACTTCATGAATGTCCACCAGGTCACCTGCAATGCTGACCTCATGATCACACACTGCTGTGCCCGCTTGTTACGCTCACCTGGCTCCCGCAGGGGCGTCGATCGGACAAGGACAGCTGCAACCTCCTCCAATGTGAAACTTAGTGCAGAGATGACAGACTGGACTGGACCACCTAATCTCGTCTGCATGACCCGTAGAAGTATTCTCCTGCAAGTGGAGAAAGGGATTTAGCCACCCGTGGATTTTAGTAATGGCACCCCACTGTTCTCCCCACCGATATTCACTTTCAGTAAGCTCACCTTATGTTTGTAAATGATGAGCTCTCCATCCGGCGTGGAATGCAGGGGCACGTAGATACCAGTTACTTCACTGGTTTGTAGGCGTTGGAAGAGTTCCGGATGAATATTGACTCCGAGGTTCCAGGCGAGAACCCGTAAGTATAAAGTTCAAAGAGTTCAATATGTCCGATGTTCACTCTTGTACATTCCTTTCTTGTGTTGCAGCTGGGTCCAATGGAAGATTGTCTTGTGGCAGCTGATGGTGTTCAGGTAAGAGTCTGTATTACCCAACACTGTCCGGCAAAAGATGTGTGTGTTTAAATTGCTAGTTTCTCTCTCCTTACAGGTGCGGCGTAAGAAGTTGCGGTTTGTTACAGAATAATGCCTCCGGTTGTTAATCAGGTAAGTCTATGGTGGAGAGGTTGTATTTGTTGGCTCTCTCGGCTCACCTTATGTTTCTTTTGTCCCCTAGATGGTGGAATTCGGCGGAGAAAATGGTGGAGGCTGCGCCGGATCGAAAAATGCTGTGGGACTGGTGAGTATGGCGCGGCGCTGCAGCTGGCGATGTGACGCGTGTAGAATAATGTCCTTTTCAAGTTCGAAGACGTGATGGATCCGGAATTCAGGTAAGGATTGAAATAATATCTGTTTTCTAACCTTTCCTTCTTTCTTCTATTGCTAGGAGCTCTGGATGCGAGACGGGCGTGGCTGTAGACTGGATGCCGACTGCAGGCACGGTGAGCGTTACTATGCTGGATGCAGAATAACGCAAAGCATGTGCTGCTGTTCGGGTGTGGTTTAAATAGCCTCCAAAGTAGTTCCAGGTAAGAAGTCCCTAGAACCACACCCGAGTAAAAAATAGTCCCTGTAGTAAAATAGTCCCATCCAGGCCTCACGTTGGCTTGGATTCATTTGCAGCATGGTCTGCATGAGGTAAGTAAAGTCTATGAGCCTGGCGCCTTTGGCGCCAGGACTGAACACAGACAGCCCCCAGCCGGGGCTGCTGGGGTTTTATTAAATATCTGGATGCCTGCTCCCGGGGCTGATGGGCTTGATCCGGATGCCCAGGGGTAGGCATCATGACACCGCTTCCCTGGTTCCACACACAATGCAATGGTCCTGCAGAACAGGACACTGCCTGCATACTTGGAGATTCACAGAGGTCAATAGATATGGATACTGGGTGAGTATAAGTGCAATCACTCAAAATGATCTCGCAGCACTAGTGAAATTCTAAGTGAAAGGGGGTGACATCCCCACAACTGATCAATGCATGCCCTGTCAAGGCTCTGTTTATGCAGGACTTGCACTCTCACCCCGCACATGACAGCCAACAATCCACAAGACTAGGACATGTAGGACAATGAAGTAGTATGTCGGCGAGGCATATTGCCGCAACAAGCAAGCAATACACACACAGAGGACTGCAGGAACCACAATGTAAGTGAACATATACCTACAAATCGAATGTAACAAATCAACACTGCCCATAGACAATGCAACACTGGCAGAAAGAAATGCCATGCAATCAGTGAACAGTATATGTGAAGCCATAATGGAAGGAACGCAGACAAGGCAAACATGCACAAGAACAACAAATCACCCATCAGGGCACACGCATGATCGCAACGTACAGGCCCAACACAAGCCTCATGACACTGCAAATGACAATCACAGACCATGAGAGGGATAACTGCTGGATGTGAGTTGTGTGCAAGGTTTAACATGACTTTGCATATGTTCCCCCATTGTGAATGGCTCTGCATCCAATAACTTGGATGGACAACCATGTTGTAGGGAAAATACATGCAAAATGCATGTACAGAGTGTCCATCAATATGCACTTAGACAAGGCAACACACCCACGATGCACTGTGACTGACACTTGTGACCTTTGCCCCTGCAGGTTACGCTCGATACCCCTAGCTACCATGGCTAATGACACCTGTGCGCAATCCACGTATGCCACTGGAGGTGGCCTACAATGAGGCACACGTCAGGACCAGGCTGTGTAAAGAGAGGAACTTTGGCCTACCAAGGGCAGTTTTTGGTGTCTACACAGGACCGGAGTGGCCTTGATATACAGGCCAGAGAAGGTTGGAACAATAATTTTTGCCTGCGCCATGCTGCACAATATTTGCCTGAGGTAAAATGCCCCCTCATTTTGATGAGGACATGCCTCACCCAGAAGACAACTCAAAACCAGCAGATGCAGAGCTGCCACACAGTGCGCAGGAGGATCCTCCTGAGAATGGTGCCCATTTGAGGCGATCTCATGAGGGGGAGGAACTTCTCAAAGAACCTGTCTTCACATACTGTTGAGGAGCCTAATTGTGTGGGAGCGGGTCCTTGGACCTGTACCTGTTACTGTCCTCTCTCGCGGACCCTAGCCTAATGCAGCTGGGATCTGAGTATCGCCCCTGCACTGATTCTGTTGGGAATGAGATGGACCAGGTAACTGGCATTGACCAATCCCACCTTGACATGCATTCCGATGCCTGCGTGCTGGAAAGGGAAGGCCCTTGAAGTGCCACCATTTTGTCTGGCCGGGAGGTCATTTTATCCTGTACTGCACCCCGTGCCTGCTGCATGACGACTGTTGTGCTGGGACCAGTCTACGCCTGCGCGATTGATTGGGAGGCAGAGTGCCCTTGGCCATGACGCCGGTAGTGCTGGTACTAGGTGTAGGTGCCCCCTCAGGATCTAGCCCGGTGTCAGAGCAGAGCCCCAGAGCGGTCGGACCCGGAGGGTCCCTGGACACCCTCAGCCAGTTGGCTGGAAGCTTTTGTAGCCTCTGTCCCCATGCTGGTCTTAGGACCTGGAAGGCCCCTCCCGCTTGGACGCTTCCCAAGCAAGGAGTTGCCCTTGCGGGGTGCAGAGGAGAACAGGGCACCTACCTTTGGCCTCGTCTTCCTCCTGATGTACTCCTTGAGGTTGTCCGGTGGTGATCTTGAGAACAGCTCCCTCCACCTGGCCAAGCAGTTCATCAATGAATGCGGGGTGAGCGCGTTGCACGCCGAGCAGCTGTCCCAGCCGTGGTCTGGGCCAAGGCACCTGAGGCAGAGCGCGTGTGGATCCGACGTGGGGAAGGAACCCTCGCAGGCCGGACACCGGCTGAATCACGCAGTCGTCGACATGTACCGGGGAGGAGAGTGGCACCAGAGGACAGAGTACTTTTAACCCTGAAGAAGAATGGACTGTGGGAAAAAAGGGCCAAAATATCCCAGGGAAGTGCGCGTGGAACTACAAGGTTTTAGGCCTCACCAGGGGCGTTGGTGAAATCGGTCCGCTCCCGTCGATGCGAAAAAGAGGACTGAGGAGTGGCACCGGTGGGCGGAGTCAGGGGAGCGTATGCTCCCAGGGACGCGCCCCTAAGTGCATCTAAATTTAAAGGGGAAGACAATTTGTTCTGGTAAAAAAGGTTCTGCTTCCTGTACCTAGCGAGGGACGACCATACAGTATAGAGGAATGGGGACGGACGTAGGAGTATGAGCAAAATAACATTAGGTTGTTGTGAAGATAGACTTTTTGATAAATAAATCTTAATGTGAAGGGGTGCAAGACAAAACCTTCAAAAAGGCCCAGAAAGGATGCTCTTTACATATAATCAAACTGAGCATGCCTAGCAGCCCAGATGTATAGCCTAACTTCGGGAAGGTATACAATGATGGAGCACTCCCTAAATATCTTTTCCAGCTTACTATTTGGTTTCTCCCCTTGCCAAAAGAAGTATTGAAGTATCAAGTTCATCTCCTTAAAATAGTGTATTGGATGTTGTAGCTTTTGGGGCAGGGAGACCATCTTAAAGATATTTCCACTATCCACAAAATTGGTAAATCGCCCCACCACTGCAAGTCCTTCCTTATTTCTGATCAGGTCTTATCCAAGTTAACTTTCACCATCAAGGAAATTGAATTACAGAATACGATTTCCAAATAAACCATATTGCCTGTTAGTTGAAAATCGGAAATAGCTGGTAAGCGTCACTGTGTGGTACGGACTGTAAGTGTGAGTACCTCCTTCTTTCCCCAGTTAATTTTCAACTCTTAAAGGCAGCCATAGTCAAACAATAACTAGAATGTTTGCCAAATCTCTATCAGTATCTGCTAAGGTAAAGACAATGTCTGTAGCTTAAAACACATTCTTCCCATTTAAGTCCGGAGATAGTTACTTCCCCTCTAATCCTGCATGGTAGGGGTTATAAGGACAATGCAAAGAGAAGTTGAGGCAAGGGACAACCCTCTGTGGTGTCCCTTTCTAAAACAAAAGGTGTAGAGACCATTCCCTCTGAAGTGAATTATTTCATAGAAGTATTGTCAAAAGCTCCAATATAATTTTTGGGAAAAACAAATTCTGATAGGGTGCGCATCAAAAAATGGCATCCCACTCTATCAAAGCCTCTGCATCAACAGAAACCAGGGTTTACCTATAATGTTCTTCAAGATTGCCATAATACAGGCTATTCTAAGCCTGTTGCCAGTAGCGTACCTTTTTATGAAACCCACCTTGTCAGGTTGTATAATATCCCTAATGTACTATTGGAATATATCTGCCAAAATTTAAATAAAATCATCAAATCAAAATTTAATAGGGAAGAAGGGCAGGAGCTCCCACATTCACTTGGGTCTTTTCCAGCTTTGGGTATCAATACCACCAAAGCTGGTTTCATAGAAGCCGTAAGTGCACCCTGATCAACCTGTAAAAAAAACTTTAAAAAAAAGAAATCATTGAAAAAAGTTCTTAAATATGATACCACGAAAGAGTTAATAAAACTCTGGGCTAAATTCATCCAGCAAAGGACTATATTCTTTTTAAAACTCTCAATTATTCTCAATACCTCCTCCTACTCAATAGGTCGAACCATGACACATACCACTTCTCTAGATAGTTTTGGAAGAGAGACAGATCCAAAAGAGACATCATATTCTGGCCCTGGAAGCCTCCTTCAACGTGTAGAAAGTTTTATAGAAAGCTCTGAAAGCTTTATTAATAATTTACTGGTCAGCTGAGTTTTTGCTACCTCATCTTTAACCTACATTATATACCTCTAAAGTACTTTCTGTTTTATCATATTCAACTTTCCAGGTTTATTACCTTTATCATACACAGAACAAAACAGAACTACTGGGACTCTGACAAGTTTTCTTAAGGCAGGATGCTTACCCCTACTTTGTTAGCTGCTCGCAATCTAAAACTGTACATCTTTCCAGGAAGAAGGCTGCTCACTGTACACTCCACTTCAGAACCTTGGTACACCTCTTTGCTCTTGTTTTCCTCCAAAGAACGCATTTCAAGACTGTAGCAAGTAACTGGGGATCCACCGTCTGTCAGAGGGGGTGCTGAATAAGACACGGAAAATGAGACATTACACAAATGTCAACTATATGTACATAGTTTCTACTGCAATTGTGAAATGAAACTTTACCCCAACGCAGCTGGATTTCTCTTGCTTTTGGTCTGCTTTGAGGTCTTGGTGGCTGGCATGAACCGGGAACGACTGCTGGAGTCTGCACTAGTAAAGACTCTGATACCTATGAAAGAGAAACATGCGTTATGAAAGCCAGTATGGCAGTTTACATTTGTATGACCACTTTACTTGTTTTTTCTTTTATTGAAATTGGTTTAGTTAGACATTTACAAATGTACAAAAATAAAAGAATCAGAACAAATATAAAAATACAATCATATTTTTTAAAAAAATCCTCATTTTTTAAAAGGGAAAAAAGAGAAAGACTCACTTAACCATCATAAGTGTAATAATAAGAACATTGGTAATATTAAAAATTCCAACCAAGGCAGTGAGGCAATAATACAGTACCAATTAGAGGTACAGTTCAATGGGTGCATTCAACCTATCATAAGCGAAAAGAACCTAAGGAACTAGTAGATTGAAGACCAAGTAGTACAAATAAAGCAAATAGTATAGCTTGGCCCCTATCACACCTAAAGTGAGGAGGGGATAAAATATATCGACAATTAAACTATGGTGTCTTAGAGCATTTTAAGTTCCATATGCACAGTTTATCATTTAGGTCATTATGTCGACGTATTTACAGGGCTAGGATTACAAACTAGTCAAGCAGACCAACAGTTAGTCCTTCGCAGGTCCTTCAAAGATGCCCTCTATAACACAAAGTCTATAATTTCAGACTTTTAATAAAGCCAGATAGAGCCAGACCCTCACGTACACTATGAATACTGAGGCCTCGCTGCCAGGCCCCCTTTTCATTGAAGCATAGAGGTTTTACATCAAGCGGTGCAAGACATTTTGACCTAAGGCCCTGTAGTGGGGCACATTCCAGAACCAGGTGCTGAACAGTCTCTAATTTCCCCATACAGAACCGGCAACTAGAGGCATCATTCGCTATTTGCAACCTCCTTAGTTGGATTTCCCTATTAGGTAGGAGGTTCCATCATGCCCCAAGTAGGATTCCCCAGTAGAATTTATTCGGGAATTGAGCCAGAATCTTAGATAAAGAGCCTCTACATCTATGTTCATGCACCAGATGGTTCAGAGAAGGATAGGAATGGAAGGCATCAGTAGTCTGGATCGAGCCAAAATCAAGTAGGGCCCGTTTGACCTTCATAGGATTACAGACCAAGGTCTCCAGATTCACACCAATGTTACAGAGAATGAGCTCTGATCTTTCCCTTAGAGAAGTTAACACAGTAGAGTAAGTCACGTTTATCCACATAAATTGGTACAAAGAGTCAGGGATAGGAGCCATAATTTTTGAGAATAAAGACAGACAGACCCATTGTACCCTTACCAAGAGGGATATGACACCCAATTCAAATCGTATGGCTGGTAACAGGACTGCATTAGAGACACCGAGGATTCTTCGCCACATTCTGTCCTCGATTTTGTCCAGGGTTTTATGCATTTTGTCCAATTTTAATTCCAGGCCATTGGTCAGTTTCGGTACGATTTTCCCCTCAAAAAACATTAGGACAGGTTTGAGGGAGAAATATACCTATCTTAATATTCTGAGCTTCCAGAAGGTTGGCCTTATGAAGCAGGGCCTCAGTAGCTATATTGGACCCTTTCTAAGTGGCAAAATCGAAGCCCAGATCTAACACTTTCAGAAAGTTTCATGGGCACTCAACCAACAGTACCAACGTGCCCAGTGGTCTTCACCCTCGCTTTTAGTCAATGTCCCTCGAAGTCCTCCGTCGAGGGTGACGTCATCGGGAGATATAAGTAGCACACGCGGCACCCGTTGGCCTCAGTTCTGTTTTTTGCTCCTGTTCGTGTTGGCGGTTAGCCTAGGCAAGCAGTAGTCAGCCTTGCGAGAACGAAAGCTGTAACAGCACATGAAATTCTACACAGAGGTAGGATGGGAGGGCAATGAGTAATACGTTGGAGGAACATCCAGTCGAAAGAACGTTACCAGTTGGTAAGTAACTTGTTCTTCAAATGGATTGTGTCCTCCAACATATTCCTCATCTTTGATAGACTCCCAATTGTAGAATTGGAGGAGGGAGGAGAATTTAGAATTGTCTGCTTTTTATAAGGCGACATCCTGAGAGTGGGAAGCATCCAGACAATAATGCTTTGTGAACGTATGCAACGATGACCATGTTGCAGCATCACAAATGGATCTAATGGGTAATCCCCTTTGAAGGGCTGCAGAAGGGGCTATACCTCTGGTAGAATGAGCTCTCAAACCCTCTGGCCAGTCCTTGCCTGCCAATTTGTAACATTCTGAGATACCAAGTAAGATCCACCTTGACAAAGTCTGTTTCGAAACAGCTTGTCCTAATTTTCTTCCAGTGTAGCCAATAAAGAGTTGGTCATCCACTCTTTAGTTTGGAGAATCTAGAAATATAGAAGCTTAAAGCTCTTCTGGGGTCCAATCTATGGAGCCTCTCTTCCTCTTTACTGGGATGCGGCGGGGGGTAAAACACCAGCAGAACAATCTTTCGATTTAGATGAAAATCAGATACAACCTTAGGTAGGAAGGAGGGTTTTACCCTCAACACAACCCTGTCCTGGTGCAATACGGTATAGGGTGGCCTGGAAGAGAGTGCGTGCAACTCGCTCACTCTACGTGCAGATGTCAATGCAACCAACAATATGGTTTTGAAGGTCAATAACCTCAATGGGCAGGTGTGCAAGGGTTCAAATGGAGCACACATTAGAAATTATAGAACCAAATTAAGATCCCAAACTGGAATCTGAAAAGGATAAGGCGGGAACACGTTTGTGAGGCCTTTCAGAAATTGAATCCCCAAAGGAATTTTGAAGTAAGAGCATTCTTCCAAAGAGCGCTTGAATATGGAAAGCGCTGCCAGGTAATCTTTAATGGGTCAAATATTAAAACCTTTCAGAGCTAATGAAAAGAGAAAATAAAGCATATCCGGAGTGGAACATAGAAAAGGACAAACATTCTTTTCCCTGCACCAGTTGCAAAATTTGTTCCAGCGGCAACGGTACAGAGATTTTGTTGCTGGCCTTCTTGCCCAAAGCAACACCTCCATCACGTAATCCGGTAGGGTGTCCAGTCAAAGGATCGAATACATAAGGTTTGAATGCAAAAGTTGAGAGTCAATAGAATCTAAAACAAAAGGTTTGAATATTTTTTTTGTATTTTTATTTTTTTTTGGGTTTCAGTTTAGGTAAAAAAAAGTGGTTTTCACCTCAAAAACAGGAGTTGGAGGGGGGACCCCCCCCAAAAAAAAAATGTAAAAAAATAATTTTCGAACCTTTTGTTTTCGGTCCTTTAACTTGAGCCATTTGTCATTCGATCCTTTTGATTCAATACTTTGACCTATAACCATCCGGTAGGTCCCAATTATTCAATCATTTTATCTTAACCTTTCAGAAACCACCCATGAAGGTTGAGAGTGTTAACCTCTGGATAGAGAACCTGTCCCTCCCCTTGCGAGAGAAGATTCTCCCTTTGTGGAAGACGTATCAAAGGACAGATGGACATATCCAGAAGGTCCGGGTACCATGTTCTCCTGGCCCAATCTGGCGCAATTAGGAACATGCGGCTACCGAACCGTCTCAACTTCCTGATTACTTGAGGAATGACGGGGATCGGTGGGAACGCGTATACAAGTGGAAAATCCCAATCCACCACGAACGCATCTCCTAGAGCTACTCTCTGAGGAAATTCCCTTGAACAGTACCTTTCGCACTTCTGGTTGCTTCCTGTCGCAAAGAGGTCCACCCGTGAGGTTCCCCAAAGAGCGAAGATCTCTTGAAGGACTTCCTGAGCTAGCTCCCACTTGTGGGAGACTGTGCTCTGCCTGCTCAGAGCATCCGCCATCGTGTTCTCCTCCCTGGCTAGGTGAACTGCTGATAGTAAGATTCCATCTCAAATTGCCTCTCTGCACAGAGGTAGTGGCCCTCTGCCTCCTCTCTTGTTGAGGTAATGCATGGCCACTGTGTTGTCCATCATTATCAGGACATTTTTTCCCCGTACAGAGAGCAGGAAGGCCTTTAGCGCTAGCCTGATTGCCCTCAGCATCAAAAGGTTGATGTGAAGTCTGGACTCCGATGGCGACCAATGACCAATGACTGTCAGACTGTTGGTATGGGCTCCCCACCCCGTGAGTGAGGCGTCCGTCACTACTGTAATCTCCGGCCATGGTTGCCAAAAGGGTTCCCCCTTCAGAATATTGTCCTCGCAGGCCCACCACAGAAGGTCCTGTGGGACTCTGGTTGGAATCTGAAGTCGGTCCGACATCTTTCCTGTGACCTGGGACCATTGTGTTTTTAGAGCCCATTGAAGGGATCTCATTCTCTGGCACCAGAAAAATGCAGGCTGCCATGAGGCCGAGCAACCTTAAGCAATCAAAGGCCGGAAGATTTTGGGCACTCTGAAATTTGGCAGACATCTGAACAATTGAATGAGTGGAAAAACACTAAGCACACCTAGTTAAATCCTGATCTTCAAGTTGTTCAATATAGTTATAATCTGTTGTATAGTTGACTCATTAGGGAATTCAAGGTGCAGGGGAGAAAGTCACAACCTTGGCATCTAGGTTGGAAGTAGTACAGTAAAAAGAAAAAAGGGTTCCCTATTATGGAACTCCTGTCCCCTGCACACTATCTATAATCTGAATATATCAGAAAAACAAGTTGTGTGTGGTATATTATGCCCCTAGGCATTTATCTATCTATTAGGTGAGAAACATGGCATCAAACCACTATTTTTATGGAAATACAATGTGTCTGATAACTGTTTTTAGCAATTAAACATTTGACTGTTACAATGATAATTCAAACGACAATTTTCATGTTATCACAAGATCATAATATTTATTATGTTGTTGGCCCAAAGCGTTTCGAGATTATACTCTTCATCAGGGGCAAAGACATTTTTCAGTGTCTCTCGAAGAATAATAAAACAAAAACCCTTAGCAATGCTGATGTGACATATTTATAACAATACATTCACGGTTAGTGAATTCATCTTTGTCATCTTATGATGTTCATATCTATGGTTAGAATTTAAACTAACCATCAATTAGTTTAACAAGTGGTTAGCTACAAGCATATACTAAACAGTGAAACAAATACATCTCTTGATCAGATCTCACTGACAAATGAGTACATAAGTGGTGATGATCTTTTAGGAGGGCTTGTAAACATTTTAAGGCTTAGGGTGTCACCTAATAGATAGGTAAATGCCCAGGGCATAATATACACACACAACTTGTTTTTCTGATATACTCAGATTATAGATGGTGTGCAGGGGAAGGAAGTTAACCATCTGAAGAATGTCTTCAGCCCTTGCCTTGGTTGGCGAGCTCTTTCCCAAGGATGAGTTTAGGACAGCTCCTATGCACTGGAGCTGTTGAGAAGGTGTCATCTGTGACTTCTTATAATTGAGGGAGAAGCCCAGTTTATGAAGGGAGTGGCAGGTGACGTTGAGATAATCCAAGGCTTGTTCGGGAGAACGTGCCCTGGTCAGCCAATCGTCCAGATAGGGGTAGACGTGACTCCCCCTCTCCTGAGATGGGCTGCCACTACCACCATCAGTTTCTCTAGCAGGGTTAGAATTTCCTGCACAAGCAGCGGATCGGGAAACCTTAAAGAGAGTTTCCCTGGTGGATTGGTGTGAGGCCGCGTTATGAATGGAAGGCAGTAACCTTGGGCTATTGTCTCCAGAGCCCAAGCATCTGAAGTAATGGCTCGCCATTCTTCAAAATGCTGAGACATTCTGCCCCCCACCAGTGATTTATGATGCAAGCCCTCAAAGTGGTTTCGGAGCGGTTGCTGCAGCTGCTGATGGCAAGGAAGATGTAGCTGGTGCTGGCTTTGCACTTTTACCTTGTCCACCACAAGGGATTTTACTTTGGCCTCTTTGACTGTTCATTCCTTTCGCCTTTCCAAATGAGGAGTAGTAACGATAGGATCGCCTCCTCCATGAGTGTCCGGACGAACGAAAAGGCTGAGGTTAGCTAACAGCGGCCCCTAAAGATTTGGCAGCCGCCCTTGAGGTCTGCAACCTCTCAAGGCTCTCGTCAGCCTTGTTGCCAAAAAGGTGAGACCCGTCAAATGGCAGGTTTAGAAGACGAGCCTGCACGTCCGGTGCAAAACCCGACTTCTGCAACCACGCAAATCTGCGCATTACCGTGCTCGTAGCCATGGACCTGCTGATGCTGTCCGCAGTGTCTAATCCAGATTGAAGGGATTCACGCATGGCTTCTTTGCCATCCTTAACGATAGCTATGAAACCGTCCCTTTCCTCCCCTTCTGGAATGTGCTCTGCCGCCAAGGATATGCACTCCCACAGAGTGTACGAAAACTTGGCTAAGGCACATGTGGAGTTGGCCGACTTCAGGGCCATACTCCCAGCTGAAAATACCTTCCGCGCCCATTCATCCACATCCTTGTCATCCCTATCTGTAAGGATGGTGGGGTACGCTGCCTTATTTGATTTAGCCATGGCTGCATGGACCACCAAACTCTCGGGAGTGGAGTGCTTGGACAAATAGCTGGGGTCACTACTGGAAGGGCAGTATTTTCTTGCGAGGGATTTATCCACCACAGGGATGGTGTCCGGGGACTCCCAATTTCTGGCCATCCTATTTTGTAAAGCCACATAAAAAGGTAAGATTGGGTCAGTAGGTGGACCTTGGTACAAAATATCTGTAAGGTCATCTTGGGCATTTTGAACAGGAGGTCTAGCCCAGCCTAGATATTCCACCACATTGGACATCAGGTGATGATACGAAGAGTCAGCATGCTCTCCTGGATCTGGCCTACCAAACTCCATTTCAGGTGATGTATCAACACCACTGGCATTATGCAGTATGTCAACAAGGTCTTTCAGCCTGCTCTTCTCCAAAATAAGACATTCTGGTACATTTGGAGTTGCAAATTCAAGGCAATAAGGGACATCCTCTTCATCAGTTCTTTCTTCTTCTTCTTCTTCAAAAATTGAAGAAAGGGAATTAAAATACTCCTTCCTTGGCAAAGGGGTATACGACTTTTCAGGAACACTCAAAGGTGTAGTAGGTTTCAGAGAAGGCTTTGGTTTGGCACCTTTATCAGCTTTCCCATGATCTGTAGGCTGTGCTGAAACCACCAGAATTTTTGCAGATGGTTTTGGTGTCAACGTCGACAGTGGCGTCGATAGTAATGGTGCCGATGACGTTGAGGATTTGATGGCCCCCCCTTGGAAAATTTCAACTTCGATGGTTGTGGAGGCTTCGACGGCATCGAGGACCTCGAATGCTTGGCACGTCTCGGGTGACTTTTACTCACCGGAGACCTCGAGGGTTCTCGATGAACCTTCCTTCGACTACCCGGGCTCGAGGGTGCACAAGTGTCGGAACACGATCGCTCTCTGCCAGCTTCCGAAGAAGGCACAGAGGGAGGCTTTCCCTTTTCAAATATTTTCAGCATTTCCAAGCGGAATGCCTCCCACTCTTCAGATGACGAATGTTTGGTGGGGTACTTTACTTTTTCGGGGATTTCGTCCGACGAGGATGAAGAGGATTGCCACCGATGGTGCCGTCTCCTTGATCGCTTCGTCGAGGACGACGAGTGACGCGAACCACTACGGGACCTCAATCGTTTTTTGTCCCTCTTATGTCGGGGAGCACAATCTCCAGAGTCGACGGTCGAGGAACGATCGGGTTTATTTTTACAGGGCAATTTCCCTAACTTCCCCTTTCGTTCTCGTAGGGCTTTTTCCCATCATAGCCTGACACTTTGAGCAGGATTTGGTGTCATGGCCTTCCCCCAAGCACCACATGCAAGAACGATGCGGATCAGTGATCGACATGTTCGAATCACACTCCTTACACTTCTTGAAGCCCGTGCGAGGTGTTGTCGGGGTGGAGGATGAAGAAATGTCGAGGGTTTCGAAAGAATTGCATAGCAAATTATCACTAGCGAGGCGCGCCGAGACTCCGAAGAAAACACGTTTGCGGAAAAACTGAAGTGAGGCCAACGGGTGCCGCGCATGCTACTTATATCTCCCAATGACGTCACCCTCGATGGAGGCCTTCGAGGGACATCGACTCAACGCTATTGACGCACGGCGCCCTCTGCTGAATACGTTTTACGGAGCAGCCGAAGGTGGACGTGATTATCAAAGATGAGGAATACGTTGGAGGACACAATCCATTCGAAACACTTCCTTTTGTGTGAAGAACTGCAGTCTTGGGGCACCATGCATCAAGTATAGAAGCAATGGCTACAAACTCTCTATGAGGGGCGCTACACCAATGCTTGCGTGAATCGTGAGCACTTTTCAGTACAACTGCATTCCCTGAAGAACTGTGAGGGAACACACCATACAAGATGCCAGGACATTCTCAAGATCATCCCATGTGAGCAGAATTCAAACTCAAGTGCATGCTGAGTGCAACCCCAATGGAAACCTTCGGTAGCAAAGCTCTTCTACTACTAAATGAATCCTACATTGTGCGGTATAATGCTTCATTCTGTGGTGCACTTGTGGGGTTGACAGCTGGATCACTGTCTCAAACGTGGTGAACTGTTGCAGTTTTATTCTACATCCACCAGTGCAGACTGAGCTAGTGTAATTGGACTGGCCTGAAGTGAAGCTATCACTACTGAAGTTCCCACAATGAACACTGAAACTGGCATATCTCCTGGATATGAAAATACACAGCACTAGCACCACATTGACTTTCGTAGAAGCATCAAACAGGGCACTGCAGTTGGCCAAAGATCTACTGCAAGAATACCAGAATGGCAAAAGGAGATTAATGCCCTGTTGGAAAGCTCTACTTCAACAAAGGGGAGCTACTTGCTGAGCTCCATCTACTGGCTGATAAATACAGTTGCTTCCTTCAATCCATTGAAAAGGTTTTTGGACTTCTTTGGAAAGTTAGGCACGCAGATCACACCTGTGCTCTACATCACTGTATCCGAGTTCATTCTGATCCTGATCATCAGTTTTACTTTGTCGTGACAAGTAGCAGTGAACTTGTCAATGCACCAAAACTGTATTCTGAATAACAGAAAAAAACTGTTTGGGGAACTTTTCTTGTGGTGAACATCTACTCATCACCAATCAGTGGCTAAAGATTGTCTGCTGCAGCTAGCTCATCTCAAGTAGAAATGTTTGTTTCAATATTTAGTAACTAGTGAAAATTCGAAGTGAAAACTACAAATCCCTGTCTGAATTGTATTTTTTGTCTGCTGTCCCTTTTATTGGAAAAATGCCTGGTGCTGAAGGATCAAAGCCGTCTTTGGCTAATATCTACACAAGAAAGGTGCTGTCCACTGAACACTTTTTGGAACGATTCCTAGTAGCGAATGACGCTTGTGTCCCTGATATTTTTGGTAACAGAATAAGGACGGCACAAAAACAGTATAAATAGAGTAAGCTCAGCCCCTGCACAAAGCTGTTCGGGGCGGCAGAGTTAGAAGACCAGGAGGCAGATGGCTGAAAGGAAAAGAAGAGCAGCAAGGCTTTCCAGATGTGAGGGGTACACTCCATCCTAATCCTTGTACATGATATTTGAAGCCCCAAGCTGGATTCTGGCTATTTTGAAACATTTATTAGCAGAACTTGAATTCTTTTTGAGCCGCATATGGAAAGATTCTTTGCTTTTTCACTCCAAGGCATTTCAGCTCACAGCCTAAGAGCAGACACCTCTGGATTGGCTATATGTTGGCACCGGTAAGTGCAATTGACATTTAATTGTTTTTGAAGCATTTTATCCCATTTTTGCTGAAATGTTCATGATGTAAGTTACTTTCTTACCTGGTGACGTTCTTTCGATGGGATGTTCCTCCGATGTGTTCCACATCTATGACAGTAATCACCACAGCTGCGCTGCCTCGGAAACATTTTCGGCATAGGCGTCCTGCCTCAATGACGTCAATACGCTGTCCTCGAGGGCCTCCGTCGAGGGTCGACGTCACCGGATGTTATATCTAGGACGCACGGCGCCCATAGCCTCAGTTGTAGTTTCTTCCCAGAATGTGTGGCACCAATCTCCTGCCAGTATGACTGCAGAAAGCCTTGAGGAAACATAAGCTGCAATTGCATAAGAAATTTTGTAGAGGGGCAGGCTGAGAGGGTGCGATGTGGAACACGTCAGAGAAACATCCCATCGAAAGAATGTTACCAGGTAAGAAAGTAACTTGTTCTTCGAGGGGATTGTGTCCTCCAACGTATTCCACATCTATGACAGACTCCCAAAGCAATACCAACGTTTGGAGGTGGGAACATCTTTTTTGAATTTTAGAATGCCCAATCAAATTGCAGAATAGAGGACCGCCTTACCAAAGGCCAAATCCTGCCCATAGATAGAGTCCAGGGAATAGTGTCTTACAAAAGTATGGACAGAGGTCCATGTGGCTGCTTCACAAATATTACGAATGGGAACACCCCTCTGCAGAGCAGTAGAGGCAGCCACACCCCTAGTAGAATGAGCCCGTAAGCCTACCGGAGGGTCCTTACCCGCCAAACGGTAACATTCAGAGATCGTCAAAATGATCCATCTGGACAAGGTCTGCTTGGAAACAGCTTGACCTAAACGCCTTCCAGCATATCCTACAAATAGCTGATCGTCCACTCTGACCAGGGACATCCGTGAGAGATAGAAGCTCAAAGCTCTCCACGGATCCAACCTATGGAGCCTCTCCTCTTCCTTACCAGGATGCAGAGGAGGATAGAACGCCGGAAGAATTAGCTTCTGGCTCAAATGTAATTCCGACACAACCTTCGGAAGAAAAGAAGGACAACCCCTAAGGACAACCCTGTCCTTATGGAACACTGTGAAAGGTGGCTGGGCGGAAAGTGCCTGCAACTCACTCACTCTGCGAGCGGAAGTAACTGCAACTAAAAATACAGTCTTAAAGGTAAACAGTCTCAAAGGACAAGAATGTAAGGGCTCAAACGGAGCTCCCATTAGGAATTTTAGAACCAAGTTCAAATCCCATCCCGGCACCTGGAAAGGCGACGGTGGAAAAACATTAGTTAGCCCTTTTAGAAACTGAGAAATCAAAGGAATCTTAAAATAAGAACACTCCTCAGACGAGCGCTTAAATATTGACAGCGCCGCCAGGTAACCCTTAATGGTACCCACTTGCAGGCCCTTGTGAGCTAATGAAAGCAAAAAAGACAGAACCACAGGAACTGAACACTGAAATGGATCCATATTCTGAACCCTGCACCAGTCGCAGAAATTTTTCCAACGGCACAGAGATTTTGTTGCTGGCCTTTTGGCTGAAAGCAACACCTCCATTACGTCTTCAGGGAGGTCCCAATCCTTGTACCTCAACCTTTCAGATACCAAGCATGAAGGTTGAGAGGCTTGACCTCTGGATGGAGAACCTGACCCCCCTCCCGTGAGAGCAGTTCGTCTTGATAGGGAAGACGGCGTGGAGGGCAGATGGACATGTCGAGAAGGTCCGGGTACCACGTTCTCCTGGCCCATGCTGGAGCAATGAGGATCATTCGGGAACCGAACCAACGCAACCCTTGCGGAATGACAGGGACTGGAGGAAATGTATACAGCAGTGGGAAGGACCACTCCACTACGAACGCGTCCCCTAAGGCTCCACTTAGAGGTAATTCCCACAAGCATAACCTTTCGCACTTCCGGTTGACACTGGTGGTGAAGAGATCCACTTTTGGGGTCCCCTAAAGGGCGAAGATCTTCAGAAGAATTTCCTGAGCCAGCTCCCACTCGTGAGAGACCGTGTTCTGCCTGCTCAGAGTGTCCGCCGCCGCGTTTTCGTTGCCGGTCAGAAGAACTGCCGCAATCGAAATTTCCTGCTGGAGGGCCCAGAACCAGAGCTGCACCGCCTTTCTGCACAGTGGGAGTGACCCTGCCCCCCCTTTTTGTTTAGGTAGTGCATGGCCACTGTATTGTCTGTCATAATCAGGACACTCTTCCCCCGCACAGGCGGCAGTAAAGCCTTCAGGGCTAGCCTGATGGCCCTCAGCTCTAAAAGATTGATGTGGAGTCTGGACTCCAACAGAGACCAACGACCACTGACTGTCAACTCGTTGGCATGAGCTCCCCATCCCGTGAGGAATGCGTCCTTCACGATCGTCACCTCCGGCCAGGATAGCAAAAAATGGTGCTCCCTTCATCAGATTTCCTTTGTCGGCGCACCACAGAAGATCCTGGGCAACCAAGGACGGCACCTGAAAGGAATCCGACATCCTGCCGGAGGACTGCGACCACTGCATCTTGAGAGCCCACTGCAGAGATCTCATCCGCAGTCTGGCCTCCAGCACCAATAGAATGCAGGATGCCATGAGGCCAAGCAACCTCAAGAACTCGAACGCCAGGAGACTCTGGGCATGTTGAAAATTTTCCACCATATGCAGAATGTGATGAGCCCTCACCGGGGGAGACTAACACTTCCCCAGGGACGTGTCGAGCACTGCTCCGATGTACTGGAGCCGCTGGGTAGGCGTCAAGTGGGACTTCCTTAAGTTGAGGGAGAAGCCCAGCTTGTGCAGGGAGTGGCAGGTGACGGACAGATGATCCAGGACTTGCTCGGGAGAGTGCGCCCTGGTCAACCAATCGTCCAGGTAGCGGTAGGCGTGAATCCCCCCTTTCCTGAGATACGCTGCCACCACCACCATTAGCTTGGTGAAGACGCTGCAAAGGTCAATCCGAACGGCAGGATCCGAAACTGAAAATGCGACTGGCCAACCGCGAACCTCAGGTACTTCCTGTGCTTGGGATGAATCGGCACATGAAAGTAAGCATCCTTGAGGTCGAGAGACACCAACCAGTCCTGAAGTTGAAGGGCCTGGAGGACTTGAGGAGTAACCATCTTGAACTTGTCCTTCCTGAGGAGCTTGTTCAAACCACGCAAGTCCATGATGGGTCTCAATCCCCCGTCTTTTTTTCAGGATCAAAAAATATGGGGAATACCATCCCTTGCTCCTCTCCGCTATAGGCACCAGTTCTATGGCGCCTTTCTCCAGCAGGGATAGGATTTCCTGCGCAAGGAGCGGATCCGGATTCTTCAAAGAGAGCTTCCCCGTTGGATTGTCGTGAGGCCTCTGCCGGATCTCCAGAACCCACACATCTGAAGTAATGGCACGCCATCCTACAAGATGCTGCGCCAGCCTTCCCCCAACTGGCAAACCATGGGCCATGGCCTCATGACTGAGTGGAACGCCTGCGGCAGTGCCTGGAGGCAACTGCTCGAGAGGCTTTGGCACCTTGAGTACTTTGTTTTCCACCTCTTGTACTCCTACGTTGGGCCCTTTGACTGGCAGCTCCCCGTTTGACCCGACTGAACGGTTTCACACATGGCATACTTGCCATCATGCACAAGGGCTAGAAAGCCATCCCGTTCCTCGCCTTCTCAGCCACCAAAGATACACAATTCCACAGAGTGTGAGTGAATCTTGCTAAGGCACCAACGGAGTTGGCTGTCTTCAAAGCCATACCCCCAGAAGAAAATACTTTCTTTGCCCAGCCATCAAAGCGCTTGTCGTCCCTATCCGGAGGGATGGTAGGGTACGCAGCTTGCTTCGCTGGGGCCGTAGCCGCCTGCACCATCAAACCCTCCGGAGTGGGATGCGTGGACAAGTAGCAGGGGTCACCACTGGCTGAACGGTATTTTTTCAGAAGCGACTTTCCCATTGCCGGGAGACTCTCCGGAGCAGTCCAAGCCGCCGCCACCCTTCTTTGTAAGGCCATATGAAATGGCAGCACCGGGTCACTGGTTTTAGGGAGAATTCTCTCTTTAGGCTGAATTTCCTAACCTAGTGAGTCCCCCAGCAGCTTTGCTGGATTTCTGGAGTTTGTTTTTTTCCTCCTGCCAAGAGTGAGACTCTTTTCCTCCCACTCTTGGACATGATTAATGGTATTCCTTTGACTGGTAATGTGTTTTATGGGCTACGGGGTCCTTTACTCCATAGGGTCTCATGTGTTTTTCCTATGTGTGTTACACAGCACCCTCCGTGCAGTAACACAGGGGTGTCGTAGTGACACCCCACCATAGACTCCATACCCTGGGACTGACTACTGTCTCCCAGGGCATGTAAAGTCACCATTGACTTTGCTAGTCCCAAATTATTAACAGAAACCAGTACAAACCATCATATTGTGGACGTACTGGTCGGGGCAATTCGATTGCCCCGGGGTCTGTTAGTCGAGGGGGGATGTCTCCGTCCCCCCGAGACCGAGTTTTGGCTGGTGGCAGTGGAAACTACTTTTTATATTCGACCGTAAATATTTTCCTATGGGATTTTCCCATTGTTCGAGGCTACCAACTTTAATTATTTAATTCTCATAGCCTCGAACATACCGCCGGTTTATTTAATTAATATTAATTCTCCGGTTGGTATTTTTTGCCAAGACTCGATTATAAAATGGCGTTTGTGTTCTCTTCTGTGACTCCAACCAAGTCGAGCCCTTTGTTCCATTTTTTTGGCGGGCTTCTCCACAGAAGCCTCCAAAAGTGGTGCCACTTTGTCTGGGTACCACAGGGGGTGTGGGAGGGGGTTTAGGCACCCTGGACCGAGTTACCTTGGTAACTCAGGTCGCACTCTTGTGTGACTGGCCCAAGTGGTGAGCCGGCCGGTTCACCACTTAGCATGTTTGAGTGACAGCTAGGCTGAGTGAATGGGGGTTTTCTGCATATAAAGCAGGGCTTTGGGGACTGGAACTTCAGAAGTCGCCACAGGACCTGAGAATCCGACGAGGGAGGAGCTGAGCCGACCTACCCCGATGACACCACCGGTGGAGCCCTGCAGAACCGACTCACCACTTCCCGACGACAGAGAAGATCTCCCGGCTGGAGAGGCTTCTTCCCCTGACTGGTGGGCACAACAAGTTTTCCTTTCTTTCTTCGCACCCCAGCCCGGTTTGTGGTCAAACTGCCCATGCCAAGCACCTCGGCGGCCGGATAGCCACTCACCACTGAACCGCGAATCACCTGACCGCTCCTTGTACCTGAGAAACTCTGCAGCTGGTTTCTTCCCTGGCAGTGCAACGGACCCCTGTGTTCCTCCACAACGAGATCCTCTCCGGACGAAGCACCGACTTGCACCCGCTGCCAGGAACAACTGCCCCCGCTGGAGCGTTCTCACCACTTTAAGGTCCCGTGTCCACCAGGCCTCCCTTTCTAAAGATTGCTACAAGGTAATAATAACTCCTTAACCTTCTGGACTGGGCTGGCCGCCTTGACCCTCTAACTGGTCCCTTTCTGTGGTCCAACCCCCTTTTTAAACCTTTTCAAGACTTTTGTGCACTGCAGCCGTGTGATCTTGGACACATTTCGTTTGGATCCTCTGAAAGTGGATCCGGCCTCTTGAACTCTAACTTCACGGTTTTACTTTGCCTTCCTCTCTTGTTGTGTTCTTGAAAAAGTGTTTGAATTTTTTCTCTGCTTTTCTCTCCCTTTTTAAAACGAACTATTAGAGTGCCATCTACTTTAAGCGCTCACCGCTGTCTGAAAATAAGTTGGGCTTTACTTAAGACTTGTCTAATATTCTTTTAAGGGAGTGTATATCTTTTAGTGACCGTGTTTTTGAATTGCTTACTATTAGTGCCTGTGTGTTTTTCTAGATGTGGTTTTAAATAAATAATATCTCTTTTACACCAAGATCTGGTCAGTGTTCTATTGTGTGCTCCTGACCTATTTTGTATGCTCTGAATACTGCCTAACTCTTCTTGAGGGAAGTCTGACTGCTCAGCCACAGCTACCAAGTGAATCTGTGTGGTACAGACTGCTACCAAGTGGGTTTACTGCCAAACACCTGTAGTCCTAAATCTTTTGCAGTGGTCCCAGAGGGAACTGCACAGGTTTCTGCCTAACAAGTGGGAAGACCTTGGTCCAATATATCTGCCAGGTCATCCTGCAGAAAATCAACAGGTGGCGCAGACCACCCCAAGTACCTAGTTACCCTCGACATGAGACGCCTGTACGAGGACTCAGCATGTGTGCCAGGCTCAGGCCTGCCAAACTCAACCTCCGGAGAGGTGTCCAGACCACTGGCGTCATGTAAAGACTGACGTAGGTCTTCCATTTGGCTGTGACCAGACAACAGGTAATCAGGAACCTCAGAAGGGACAACCCCCTCCTCATCCGACCCTTCTTCCACCTCTGAGATGTAGTCCAAAGTCTGGAATAAATCAACCCTGGGGGGATGAGCAGAGAAGGGCTCAAAAACAGGCCTCACGGACTTGCAGAGGGCCTTCCTCGGAGTTTCCACCGCTCTCCAGGGCACCTCCGGCAAATTCTCCTCAAAAGGGGGCACACGGATGAGCAGCACCTACGTGTGAGCTCTCTACACACGGGCCCCAAAAGTGATCTCAGCCCCCACTTTTGACCCCCCCCGTGCACAATCGTGACACCCCCTGGAGCATGAACCTTTCCTCCACCAAGCGAGCGAAAATTTGAGGAAAAACAGTGAACCTGAACGGGAGAAAAGAGCCCAAGCGCGAGGCCCCCCTCCCACCGAGAGCACACGCAGCAGAGGAGCCGTTACCAGCACCGGAGTCAACACTGAATCACCTAGCCCCACCCGCCGCCCGCTCGCATAGAGCGCGGACTCCGCTGTGATCCCCACGGGCTGTCTGGGCTTCGCTGCCCGTCGCGAGAACTCTGCAGCGGTCTGCGGGCGTGGAGCGAGGGGGCCCGTGGTGCACCCCCGGTGTTTTCGCCCGCCCAGTCACGGAGTTTTGGCGCCGGAAGGTAGGGAGCTCGTCGGTGCAGGTGGGTAACCCCCCCCTGCTGCCCCCCCTTGGAAAGCTTGGCGAACGGATGCCCTCGTCGGGACCTCGCCCCCCCACCCCCCGGCACTGCCTCTGATAAAGAACCTGCTGCAGACAGAGCGTGGCGCGTGCTGGGCCGGGCTCTGCGCTTGCCACCACTCGACGCCTGGTCCGGGAAGGAAGAGCACCTCCTCGGGGGCCTCCCGCGGCCCTCCCCGATAGACCCGGAAGCCCACACGAACTGTCACCTGTGGCCAAAACACCCCGACACGGGCCGGGTGAACTATGTCACACGGCGCAAGCAATGAGCCCGTAAACAGAGGGTTGGGCCCCCATTATTGGGGCGTGTGCCCTCCTCGGCGCACTGCACACTCAACTGCCCCCATTAAAGGCAATGCAAAGCAAACGGATCAGTAAAACGCTCAGACGACGCACTCACACGGATACCCCTTTGAATCTTGCCAAACTGGGGCCTTCTGTTGCGGGTCCTATTCGCCACGACCCCTCGTACCCCCGCGATAAGAGCGGACCACACATTGGACCACCCTAACATCACAGCGGTCCCAGAATCGGAAATGAAGGCAAGTGGAGGGAACGGCCCCTGACCCCAGGGCGTGTGCCTCCTCCTACCACTAACCCTCCACCACCTTGAACCCACGGGACGGAGCTCCACCACGTACTTCAGAATCCCCACAGCACGGCAGTACAGAGGGTAAGGCCCCCACTCCTGGGGCGTGTGCCTCCTCGTGTACGGACATCATATGAACAGTCAAAGCAAGTTGGCCAGGTTTGCCTACAACCCACCACACCTGCAAGCAGACACAAACGCCACCATGTTAATGGAGACATCTGAGCCAGGCGCAGCAGCCACAAAAGGAGACATTGCCACGCTTTTAAGTGAAATCCGAAACATGGGTGCTAACCTTAGAGGCAAAATTCATAAAATGATGCAGAGAATGGACAAAATTGAAGACAGACTGGAAGGTGTCGAAAACAATCAAACTTCAATAGACACATTAGAAACACAACTGGACCTCAGAATGCGCAGCATAGAAAAGAGGGAGGGTGAAATTCGTTTGAAAATTGATGATTTAGAAAACAGAGAGAGAAGAAACAACCTGCGGTTTTTTGGTATTCCGGAACGTGAAGGGGAGACAGAGGAGGACCTCAAACAAACTGTGAACGACATCCTCAGAATCCTAGCCTCGGACGAGAACATTGACGAGCCAACACTAGAGAGAATACACAGAGCCGGTGGCCCCCCAGGTGGCCCGAAATCCGTCCTTGCCAGATTTCACAAATATCAAGATAAGGCCAGAATACTCATGAAAGCCAGGTCCTGTGACGCTCTCACCCTCGGGGGTGCCCACATATCTATCTTCCAAGACCTATCCTCTCTCACCCTGGCCCTACGCCGTCTCTGTAGCCCGCTAATGAAATGGCTGAAAGAACAAGGAACCAGATACAGGTGGGGGTACCCCGTCTCCCTCACGTTCGAACATGGAAGTAGGAAGGTAATCCTCCGCTTCGAAGAAGACATCCATGAATGTATCGCGGACATGCTTGGACCCGATCCTAGCGATGGAATGCAGGAAGAATCACTACAAAACAGAGCGAGAAGAGGACCCCAAGGTCCGAGAAGGAAAAAAGTTAAAGGATCTAGAAAGTATAGGCAACCAAATGATACTCCAGATAGTAACAAGTGACACGCTATACGCACGCTATACACAGGTCTCTCTTCGCAAGGATCGACGCCTCAACACCAAGCCCATGAGACTACTTGCATCTACAAGCTGAAAACATAGACTCACCCTACATGGGTACACGACAGAACAGTCACCAGGAAAGCACAGGCGATCAGCTGGTGGAGATGAACTTTGGAACAGCAAGTACCAATACGCAAACTAAACCTCATTACTAGTTACCAATGTTTGTTATTGTGTTGATTAGAGCGAACTGCATAAGAAACGTAAAGGGGGGGGGGCTCAGAATTTTATGTAGATGATATTTGCGGTTGGGGTCATGTGGTTACAACCCTCACTCGTGGTCCGACAGTAGACCAGCTGCACGCATCTGGTCCCCATCGGACGCCGTTCAACTGGGACAGAGACCCCCATGAATAAAATGAGGGGCAAATAGTTAACACTGGGGAGGACGGGTATGAGGCCCAATACCCGGAGGGGGAGGGGAGGGGAATGGACACATCAAACTGTAAAACCTTCGTTAATCAAGAGCATTTATTTCATAACCCCCAATATGGCATTTTCTAGCATTGGGCAGTATGACGTCATGAGAGATCACCACAAACAAAACGATGGTCCACGGTCATAACTAAGCAAGTGGCAGGCATGGCACACTCAAAATTGGCACGTTGAATGTTAAGGGACTTAATTCCCCCACCAAACGGTCTCTGGTAGTCAGAGAGTTCAAAAGGTCAAAACTGGACATCCTCTTTCTACAAGAAACCTGGTTCAGTAAAGGGGAAGAGAGAAAGGTCCTGTACGCCAAGCTGGGCTCAGAATACTGGGGCTCCGGCCCACTGAAGAAAGCAGAAGTCGGCATCCTAGTTAACAAGATGATCGGTTTTGAACTCCTAAAGTCTTGGAGGGACGTGAGCGGCAGAGCATTGGTACTAGTGGGCAAGATACAAGGCACAGTCATCACCTTCGCGTCAGTGTACGCACCCAATACAGGGCAATCCAGATTCTTACAACAAATAATCCCAAAAATCATGAACGAAGCAGAGGGTGAAGTAATATTGGGAGGAGACCTGAATACGTGGATGGACCCGAATGTAGATAGGCAATCAGGCCACTCTTACATGACCCCTTCATCGAGCACTGGACACCCACCAGCCGCAGACATGATGGATGCTTACAACCTTACTGACGCATGGAAATATATGAACCCCAACCGACCTGGCTTCACTTTCTTTTCAACGCCGCATGCAACATTCTCCAGGATAGACTATATATACCTAACCTCACACCTCACAGTGGCGATGTGTCTGAATACACCATCACTCCCGTCATATGGTCGGACCACGATATTGTCACGGTCACTATAGACCAGATGGCCCTCCCCCAAAGGAGTTCCAAATGGCGCTGCAATGAGATTCTCTTCAAGGATCCAATCTTTCGGGAACAGCTGGAGCAGGACATTACCCAATACTTTGAACACAGCAACACGGGTGAAGTTTCCATGAACACAGTGTGGGAGGCAGGCAAAGTGACCTGGAGAGGGCTACTCATCAAAGAAGGAGCAGCAAAGAAAAGAGAACGCCAACTGCTTGAAAGCAAGCTCCGAAGCGAAATCACCCAACTCGACCTCGTGGCCCAAACGGCAGAACAAAATAGATACCAGAAGATTAAACAGGCCAATGCCAAAAGGGAAGAACTACGACAATTGGAGGCTGACAGCATCGCTCGCGAGCTCCAATACTTGAAGCAAAAGCATTATGAACACGGAGACAAAGCAGGCGCCTTACTAGCCGCGAGGCTTCGTGGTCAACGGCAAGAACGATGGGTACCTACGATCCAAAATGAGGAGAAACCCAGCGATTTATACCCCCATAGCATCCCAGAAGCCTTTGCCGACTTCTATGAAAAATTATACACTGCACACGCTGCTCCGCACTCAGAAGTGATAAAAGACTACATGGACAAAATATCACTACCTACTATCCCACTCGATACAGCACAAACCTTGGAAGCGCCCATCACAGGAGAAGAAATTGAAGAAGCAATCAAAAGACTCCCGACTGGGAAAGCCCCTCGGAACGACAGCTATACAGCAGGGTTCTATAAAACTTTCAAACAGGCCCTCCGACCATTCATGGTTGACCTCTTTAACAGCATCCTGCACTCCGGTGTAGCACCTGAATCCTTCTCAGAAGCACTAATAACAGTTATTCCCAAGGAGGGTAAGGACCCGAAGCAGTGCGCCTCCTACCGCCCAATATCCCTTTTAAATATCGACGCAAAAATCTACACGAGAGTTATCACTGCAAGGCTGGAGTCACACATGCCCGCCATAATTCATAATGACCATAGTGGGCTTTATCCTAGGCAGACAGGGTGCAGACTCCACCCGAAAGACTCTGCACTTAATCCACGAGGCCCAAAAATCGTCAAACACATGTGCACTATTTTCAATCGATGCCGAGAAGGCGTTCGACAGAGTCGAATGGCATTTCCTGGAGGCCACGTTGCAGAAGATAGGCCTGGGCCCTACACTACGCCGAGGGATCAAGGCAGTTTACACAACTCCGAGAGCATCGGTGTCAGTGAACTCCCAATTCTCCCGCTGGTTCTCTCTCAGTAGAGGAACGAGACAAGGTTGCCCTCTTTCAGCAATACTCTTTGCACTGTCTTTGGAGCCTCTTGCCCTAATGCTCAGAGCAGACCCCGCGGTGGAGGGGATAAGGGTAAATGGCAGGGAATATAAACTATCCCTATATGCGGACGATATCCTTCTCCACGTATCAAACCCAACGTCCTCAATCCCACGAGCAATCCACCTGATAGAGGAATATGATACACTCTCGGGTTTTAAAATTAACAAAACCAAATCAATTTTTTTTCCACTTCATGACTTATCCCCAGAACAACAAACAGATCTTGAACACCTTGAACTGACCATTGGAGGTCCAACACTGCGATACCTAGGGATCAATTTAACACGCCGCCTCAACACCCTCTACGAAGCAAACTTCCCCTCATTGCTTGAAGCCCTCAAAGCTGATCTCAAGAAATGGAAACCACTGACCATCTCCTGGATGGGACGCCTAAACGCAATTAAAATGGTGACCCTCCCACGGTTCCTATACCCTTTTCAGGTCATGCCCATCACAATTCCAGAAAACTTCTTCAGACAAGTCAAGAAGGCTATACTAGACTTCCTATGGGATGGAAAGAAACCCAGGATCCCGTACAATGTCTTAAAACTGCCAAAGGAACTAGGTGGAGTAGGCCTTCCGGACATAGAATGCTATTACCAAGCCATGCAACTCAGAATCCTGATCCCACACCTACGAGAAAGAAAGGACCTCCAGTGGGTCCAGCTAGATAACGACATTCTAGCCAATGTAACTCTAGCAGAATGGTTATGGGTCCCCAGATCGAAACTCACGAGAAGACTGCGCGATTATCCGATATTGAGCACAATGTGGAACATATGGAAAAAAGGGAAAGCGATGTCCGGGGTCACCACGTGGCCTTCACCTCTGAGCCATCTCTGGTCCCCCGGGATCAGAGAAGAGATTCCGGAACACGCCAGATACCAAACATGGTTCGACGCCGGTCTTGAGAGAGTCGGGCAGCTGTGGAGAAATGGAAAATTCATCTCCATCACGGAACTAGAAGACGCCCTTCAAATCCACCCGATACCGATCTTTCTGTACTTGCGGTTGAAAGGAGTTTTATCCAGAAGAGAATGGCAGTCCACCACACAAAGAGAATTGACGCCCTTTGAGACGATTCTGGACACGTCCACCACCTCCAAAGGCCTAATAGCGCGCATGTATAGAGCCCTGATCACCAAAGATGATGCTCCAAACCTCCGGCTCAAAGCAAGATGGGAGAGAGATTTTGGCAGAGAATTTGACCAACAGGCTTGGAGTAAAATTTGCGAGACACCATCCAAAATATCGATTGCAGCGCAGTATAAACTACATGCCATAAAAGTACTCCACAGGTGGCAGTATGACCCAAACAGACTGTCTAAAATGTTCCAAACCTCCAGCCCAACATGCCACCACATGTGGCATGTTTGCCGACTACTGGCACATGTGGTGGAGTTGCCCCAAGGTACGCATCTACTGGGACGAGTTCCTGGGATGGATTAAGCAGCTCGATGGCATAGAGAGAGAACCGTCCCCCCTCCTGATTCTTTTTGGCCTGGCAGAAGAAGAAGAGGAGCTGATTAGAGTAAAAGGACTAGTATCCCCCCTGCTGCTCGTGGCAAGGGCAGGCCTGGTAATAAAATGGAAATCACGACACCTCTCGGATAAAAAACACTGGATACAGATTGCCACAAACATATATACGATGGAGAAAATAACAGCAATACTGCACGAAAAGGCCGGACGGCATGAAGAAGCCTGGTGCGATTTTGTCGAGCAATTCATCACACCATCGCCCACGGACGAGTCGCCGTAGCATATTACTAGAACACAGCCCACCCCACTGAAAGCAGAACCTCACATGACCCACTGCCACTTACCCATGCCTGCCACAGACCACACTGGAACCCCACGACTCAAGAATGACCAATGAAGAACGTCACATAGCCCACTATAGCTCAACACACTAATGCCACGAACTTGGAGGACCCAAGAGATCGGAGGAGGGGAGGGAGGGGGTAAGGGTTGTTAATTTCTCTATTCATTGGCATAACAAATGTTAATGGTGTTAAGTATTGTTAAGGTGGATCAGAGCAACTTCCTGATGTAACGGTTAATGTATAATTCATATCCGCCTATTTGTTTATTTCCAATGGCAAAATCAATAAAACTCAAGTTTAAAAAAAAAAAGGTGTTGAGGGCGCCAATGGAACCGGTGTCGACGTCGACCGAGGCATCGACGACTTCGACAACGGCTTTGAGGCCAGAGCCCTGAGTGTGTCCTTCGACAGCTTTGGCGCCAATGGCGTCAATGACTTCCTCGGAGCCTCGAGAGAGTCCCTCGACGGACATGGCACCGACGGCATTGATGCCTTCTTCGAAGGCCTCACAGGCTCCGATGGTCTCGAGAGCGTCGAGGACTGAGACTTGGACCTGGCACGGCTTTTGCGATTAACCTTGTCCGATCGGGAACTGGACGGCTCCCGATGATCGTGCCGACCGCCCGAGCCCGAAGGCGTGCGAGCGGTGGCCCTAGCTCGTTCCTTGCCGGCTTCCCTCGAAGGCGCGGACGGAACAGTGCCCTGCGATTCGAAAATCGCCATCATCTCCTTGCGGAATGCGTCCCATTACGCTGGTGATGACTGCTTGTTGGGACAAGCCACCTGCCGTCTGGCGGAGTTCTCTGACGAGGACAGGGAAGGCGACCCGTGACGGCACTTCCTAGAGTGCCTAGAAGAGGCAGAGGAATGGCGGGACCTACTCCGCGACCGAGACCCCCTGGACTTTAGAAACCCTACCTACCGTTAACAACTTCTTCCGCTCCCACAAGGCCTTCGAGGTCAGGGACTGGCAGTCATCGCAGTCGTCGGGGGCGTGGCTCTCGCCAAGCCACCAGAGGCAAATGTCGTGCAGGTCCTTAATGGACATTTTAGCACTGCAATCCCAACACTTTTTGAAGCCCGAGTTCGGGGCAGAAGAAGACGAAGACATATTCTCTAACTTTCACAAACGAAGTAGAAGAATCGAGCGCACCGAGATTCCATGGCGAACACGTTTACGGAAAAAACAGAACTGAGGCTACAGGCGCCGTGTGTCCTAGATATAACATCTGGTGATGTCGACCCTCAACGGAGGCCCTCGAGGACAGCGTATCAACGTCATCGGCGCAGGACGCCGAAAGAAATTCTGAGGCAGCACAGCTGTGGTGATTACTGTCATAGATGTGGAACACATTGGAGGACACAATCCCCTCAAAATAGGTGGCTTTTTGGAATTTTTTCCAATTTTTCATTCATTCCATTTTACCATTTTTCCTTGAATTGTGGAGTTTTGCAGGCATCCAATCCTGTTCCGTACTAATCTCTCTATCCTCTACACCTAATGAGATGTGTCTTGTTTTGCCCTTCATGTGATATCACACTGAGAAAGGTATTTAGGTATTGATTGAAGCAGATGCGTCTATGAGATTACTTATCATGATTTGGTAAGGCAGGTGCTCGATTACCTAGCATGATTTGTGAGGTTACCTATCACAACCTGGTGAGGCAGGTAGTTGGTTTTTAAGGTGACTAGGATTTCTAGGAGAATGTTGAACAGTCTTAGTCTTGATTTGAGGTAGAGGCAATGGCAATGATTTCAGCTTTTTCATTAATAACTTTGTGTATTTTAAGTGTATAGTGACAACAACAATAGCAATGTATCTTTATCATCAATTACGCATAATTAAATGATTTATATTTTACATCAGAGTGTAAGCATTCATTGAGTGTTCATTACTGATTGACAAGTATTTGAACATGAATATTAAGTGTGAGGCATCTATTTGAACTACTGTGTATTGATGTGTTATATATGGTACATGTCTTTTAATAAACATATGAAGGGTTACGGGATGGTGTGAGCAGTGGACTATCAATCAAAATATATGTTACGTTGGTAAACCTCTCCTGTGTTGGCAATTGAGAGCAGTCACCTACTGCACAGTGACAGGTAATGCTTTTCCCTACCCCTACAGCTACCTCAGCCCTTTCTGGGGGTGGGGGGGGGGCAGGGGGGAGGTTTGGGAGGGTGGCATGGACCCTACCCTGGGAGTGGAGGAAAGGCTCAGGAGGTAGGGGTGATAAAAATCACGTCCAAGTGGCCAATTCCAGGGCAGCCTCTGATGGATTTGAAGAAAGAAGTGTCTTCTTCAGGGGACAGTGGTCCAGAATGTCTGCAAGGTCAAATTGTACCACTGACTTTGATGGAGCCAATAGGCCCAGGGCTTCCACTGCTTTAGCAATTGTTCGCTTAAAGGAAGCATTGCCATGTGTAGAGGTCTGCATGAAATCCAAGACAGTGGCAGGGTCCGGTCCACTGGCATTCTGAAGGTTGGACGCCAAATAGATAAGTGAAGACTTCTAGTTGTACAATTTCTATGGGAAATCTTCCCTCTCTCTCAGATCGAAGAGTTCCAACCCAGAAGGGATGCTATCTCTCTCATAACTGTAATCTGGTTCATTTTTGACAAAAATTGTACTCTCAAACTAGAGTAAACTCCAGCGAGTTATCACAGAGGAAGTAGGGGCCAGGCTGCAATGTCCCATGGTGGAACTGTCCTGTGTTTGGCAGTATTGGATGTCTACACCAGTACAGAATCAGCAGGCGTGCAGTTAGAAGGTTGAGCAAATGATACAAGTGACGAAACCAATAGTTTCAACATGTTTGCTATTCTGAGTTATGTTGGCAAGGCATTGGATCAAAAACCTTTGGGAAGTAGGGACATTCCTACACTCAATCAGGATATTCCTAGTGAAAACAGCATCAGAAATGGGACAACAGAAATTTGCTGGTGTTTCCATCACCTTAAGTGGGGTTCTCCCCAAACAAAGTTCAATGCCTATGCTTAGGAGTCCTTGTCCTTTCCAGGGTCACCCTAATCTGCAAACCAATGACCATAGAAGTAGCCAACACTATATTCCAAAGCCAACTCTTAATATGTTCTTAGCCTGCTGGCTACCCCAATTTAAAATCAAAATGTTTCAAAGTTTGGCCAACAAAAGAGTTCAGAAATCGTAAACAAAGTCCAATCCTATTCTACTCACAACATAAAGAAAAGTTCTTCTGATAATTCTTCCCGGACCTTCTTCTGGTTTCCTGTATTTACAATGCACTTTAGGGACCTCTCTGGGGCCTCTGGATTCTTATGCATTCTTGTTTAGGCTTCTCCTCCGCCTCTGTCTGGGTGTTCCTCTAGCGCCTGTCATCGCCAACTTCTGGTTGTCTCTTCCATACCTTGGGCTGAGTAACACTTGAGAACGGTCCTTCCCAGACCTCTGGTTTTCAGAATTCACTGGGTAGATCTTAACCAAGCCTCATGGTTTCTTAGTTTTTCTTTGTTCACACCCCAATTGGAGCTCCGGTTTCTTAGATTTTCAGTTGTTGCCTATGTAGGTCTTGCCTAGAAAGTTACCTCAGCATTTGTTTTTCAGGTCTCTCATAATCATAGATTCATTCAGCATGCAGGTCTGTTCCTAGAACTATGGCAGGTGCTACGCCCTTCTATCAGATTTGAGCTTGCAAGTAATTTCTCCAGCCAAGTGGCTACCTTGTACCCGGTGGCAATCTTCATGTCTCTGCAGGGAGCGATGCAGAGCATGTCCTCCTGCTCCTGGTTTGCTGCCCCCTGTGCGCGACTCACCCGGTTCCTTTTATGGTGACTCGCTAGCATGTATATTTGTTTTGCACTTCGTGACTGGGTGGCGTTGCCAAGGGCTTGTGTCATGTATTTGATTGGGCATTTCCCTTGATCCCCTTAACTGTAACGAAGTTATACTTATTATTAAATTATTTGACTAATTTCACATGGTGGATCTGCAGCTTTATAGCTGCAGCGAGCCATCAGCACCATCTTGGATCAGACTCATAGCTCCTCCTCACTCCAAGGTATTCCACGTCCTCTCAGGTTCGTAGAGGGTTTGTCGTTCTGCTTCACTGCATGGCTCACAGTTTTCTACCTCGCTTCTGCTGGTAAGTTTGAGATGTGTTCCCTGGAAAATCTGCAAACTTTGCGGTTCTGCTGGTAGTTGTTGAATAGATTCTACAATCAGTGTTTCGTTTCACAACTCATTGTTGCCTGGCTTGAAGGGGTGTGTTAACCATATTTCCGGTTGGGTTTTGGGAACTTGAATTTTGCATGTTTCACTATGGGGAAACAACTGTGCCTTATAGGGGGAGGCGAGCCTGCAGCATCCTTCGCCATCCAACTGGGAGGCATATCAGGGGGTGGCCAGAGCAACACAGTTAATTGTGGATCACCACCCTCACACAAAAGGATGGGGAGTTATGCTTCCTCACCACAGGTCCTAAGAGGTGACTCTGTTAGCTTGTCCAACTACAGTCGGTACCTACTCGGTCATTGGTGCCTGGACCCAATGTTGCCAGTGCCAAGGCCTTGGCAAAGATGTCCAACATCTGTTGCGTGAATTCCTACCATTACTCCAGCTTAGAAGATTAAGTGGGGACAATACCTTCAAGGATGCTAATTTGACATACAGTTCCTAACCATCCCCGGAACAAAAGTGAGAATGCTTATTTTTAGAGGTTGAGGATGAAACATGCCATCCAAAATATTCGGGGGGGTCGGTTGGAGCGAGACCGCGTGTGATGCCAGCTGTTCTCTTTCCAATCCCCCTTCATGTGAGTTGGAATCTTATTATCTTGCCTGCCTCCAACAGCGTTCCCATCCCTGTCTCTTCTGAAAACCCATCCTTTTAGAAGCGGGCTAGAGAACGGCAGGAAGTGCGTTTCCTGCTCTTGTGGTGGAAGATGTACTATTTAGAGACATGCTCCCGGAGGGCCTTCCCATGTATGGACGAGCATGAGACAGTTTTCCATATTGTGCTGCTGCCTCAGGTAGAAAAGGCAGACCATGATGGACATCTGCATAGAGCAGTGCTTTCAGGGCTTGAAGCCTACCTTGGGATTTGGTATGAAAAAGTATAGTTTGAAAAGAGCTAGGAGTGTTCATAAGGAGCATACTGAGTGCAGAGAAATAAGCAACTAGGTTGCACTAACGGCTCCATATATCCAACCCCAGACATGTGCAGAGTCAATGGTACATATTGGGGTCTAACAGAGCTGACATGGAGCAGCAATGGTGTCCCCTAGTACCTGAAATAGTTACCAAAGACAGCAGGCACCGGAGGAGAGATATGTAAGATAAGGATTATGTGGAAGGAAGAAACTCCTTAGAACTTCATTTCAGCTGACCAGGAGGGAGATCCGGCTCAAGCCAGAGGTTGAAAATGGAAAGATCAAGGATGGGCAAGGATGGTCCATTCTGTTCCTCTACTGTAAAGAATCAAGAGTAGAATCCCTGGCCTTTCTGCTTTGAGGAACCTTCTCGATTCAGGCCAGCGACGGAAACGTGTACATTTACAACTATAAGGTGAAGGTGAGTGTGGCTGAGAGGAAAGAAGAGGGAGGTAAGTTGGGAAGCAGATGCAAGAACCCTTTGCAATGAGCACCCTGAGCAATCACCACCAGTCGCCCCAACCAGTGCCTGCCGTCACTTTAAAGAGGGCCTAATCAGTTGTGGGGTTAAACAGTTGTCAAGGGAACAGTGAGAGCCTGCGTCTGTGCATCAGGGAATAGATGGGTACACTGCAGCTAGACTTACCATTGCACATCGACTGACATCCCCATACGGTGTGCAGCATTGTCAATTTGGTTACCTGCCCATTACAACAAATCCAGAGTCACCTGTTCCGTATCAGATTACTCAGGGCAGAAGAACAAGTTACTTACCAACTATAACCTTCTTTCGACTGGATGTTCCTCCCACGTATTCCTTATCTTTGATAAATCCACTTCCAGCTTGTTGGCCTCGGAACATGTTTTCCCAGTAGAGGGCGCTGCGCGTCGACATCCCTCGAGTCGGTGTCCCTCGAAGGCCTCCGTATCGGCGCCAACGTCACCATAGGCATAAATAGTCTTGCGCAGTGTCCGTCCAGTATGAAATTGTTAGTACCCTAGAAGGAGCGCAGGCTGCAACTACAAGGGACGTTTTACTGCGGGGAAGGATGGGAGGGGCGATAAGGAATACATGGGAGGAACATCCAGTTGAAAGAACGTTACAGTTGGTAAGCAACTTGTTCTTCGTGTTCCTTATCTTTGATAGACTCCCAAAGCAGTAATATGTACCGGAGTGGGAAGTAAAATTTAGAAAGGTTTTAAGAGTGCACAGAGTGCAATACAGCTTTCCCAAATCTAGTCTCCTGGTTAGTGGAGGAATCTAGACTGTAGAATTTGGTGAAAGTATGTGCAGACGACCATGTGGCAGCCGTGTGGAACTCCTCTTTGGAGAGCGGATGAGGCTGCGATACCCCTGGTTGAATGAGCCCTGAGGTGTTGAGGAGGGTCCTTTCCTGGCCATTTATAGCACTCTATGATAGTTAGAATTATCCATCTTGAAATGGTCCGTTTCATGATGGGTGAACCTAGTTTATATCCTGCATACCCCACAAACAGCTGGTTTGCTTGGCTAAACCTTGCAAGTCTGTTGATGTAAAAACTCAAGGCACGTTTTGGCGATATGGAATTCTGAAGCAACCTTTGGGAGGAAATTAGACTTCACTTGAAGAACTACTTTATCTTTGTGAAAAATAGTATGTGGAGGTGTGCAAGATAAAGCTTGTAGTTCGCTCCCTCTTCTGGAAGAAGTTAAAGCCACTAGGAAAACTGTTTTGAGAGTGAGAAACCCTAATGGACAGGAATGAAGAGGTTCAAAAGGAGTGCCCATTAGACATTTTAAGACATTTAAATCCCACAGGGGAACCAGAAAAGGAGTTGGGGGGAAGACATTAGTCAACCCTTTCAGAAATTAAATGACTAGAGGCATTTTGAAATATGAAGGTTCCTCAGCCGTGCGTTTAAAAATTGTTAGCTCGGCAAGGTAACCCTTGATTGTGCCAACTTGAAGTCCTGAATTTGCTAAGTATAGCAGGAAAGATAACAGCATCGGTGTACTGCATGAAAAAGGGTCAATATCCTTATCTCTACACCAGCTGCAGAATTTGTTCCAACGGCAGCGGTATAAAGATTTAGTTGCTGGCCTTCTGGCCGAAAGCAACACCTCCATTACGTCATCTGGGAGGTTCCAATCTTTGTATCTCAACCTTTCAAAAACCAAGCGTGAAGGTTGAGAGTTCCGATATCCGCATGGGGAACCTGACCCTCCTCTTGCGAGAGAAGATCCTCTCTTTGTGGAAGGCGAATAGGAGGACAGATGGACATGTCTAGAAAATCTGGGTACCACGTTCTCCTGGCTTAATCCGGGGCAATTAGAATCATGGGTTTCCGGAATCTTATCAGTCTCCTTATTACGTGAGGAATGACGGGGACTGGAGGAAACGCGTATAGAAGTGGAAACTCCCAGTCCACCATGAACGCATTTCCTAGAGCTCCTCTCAGGGGAAATTCCCTTGAGCAGTATCGTTTGCATTTCTTGCTGACACTCGTTGCAAACACATCCACCTGAGGGGTTCCCCAAAGGGTGAAGATCTCTTGAAGGACCCCCTGAGCTAGTACCCACTCGTGGGAGACTGAGGTCTGCCTGTTCAGAGCCTCCGCCGCCGTGTTCCTCTCTCTGGCTAGGTGAATGCAGATAGAGAGATTCCTTCCTGAATTTCCCAGAACCAGAGCTGCATTGCCTCTCTGCACAGTGGCAGTGACCCTACTCCTCCTCTTTTGTTGAGGTAGTGCATGGCCACTGTGTTGTCTATCATTATGAGATTTTTTTTCCATGTACTGAAGGCAGAAAAGCTTTCAGTGCTAGCCTGAATGCTCTTAGCTCTAATAGGTTGATGTGTAGTCTGGACTCCGACGGAGACCAGCGACCATTGATGGTTAAGTCGTTGGTATGGGCTCCCCACCCCGTGAGTGAGGCATCCGTTACTACTGTTAAGTCCGGCAATGGTTGCCAAAACGGTTCTCCTTTCAAGATGTTCTCCCAACAGGCCCACCACTGGAGGTCGCGTGCTACTCTGTTCAGGTTTGTAGGAGATCTGACATCTTTCCTGAGAATTGCAATCACTGGGTCCTCAGCGTCCACTGGAGAGATCTCATTCTCAGGCGAGCCTCTGGCACTAGAAAAATGCAGGATGCCATGATGCCGAGCAACCTCAAAAAATCAAAGAATGGTAGAATGTTAGGCAGAAACCTGTGCAGTTCCTTCTGGGACCACTGCAAAAGATTTAAGACTACAGGTGTTTGGCAGTAAACCCACTTGGTAGCAGTCTGACCACACAGATTCACTTGGTAGCTGTGGCTGAGCAGTCAGACTTCCTTCCCTCAAGAAGAGTTAGGCAGTATACAGAGCATTCACAATAGGTCAAAAGAACACAGTAGAACAAGTAAACACTGACCAGGGCTTGGTGTAAAAGAGATATAATTATTTATTTAAAACCACATCTAGAAAACACACAGGCACTAATAGTAAGCAATTCAAAAACACGGTCACTAAAAGATATACACTCCCTTAGAAGAATATTAGACAAGTCTTAAGTAAAGCCCCACTTATTTTCAGACAGCGGTGAGCGCTTAACGTAGATGGCACTCTAATAATTTGTTTTAAAAGGGAGAGAAAAGCAGAGAATAAATTGAAACAGGTCCCAACACTTTTACAAGAACACAACAAGAGAGGAAGGCAAAGTAAATCCGTGAAGTTAGAGTTCAGTAGGCTGGATCCACTTTAAGAGGATCAAACGAAATGTGTCCAAGGTCACAAGGTTGCAGTGCACAAAAGTCTTGAAAAGGTTCAAAAAGAGTTGGACCAAAGAAAGGGATCAGTTAGAAGGTCAAGGCGGCCAGCCTAGTTCAGAAGGTTAAGGGGTTATTATTACCTTGTAGCAATCTTTAGAAAGGGAGGCCTGGCGGACACGGTACCTTAAAGTGGTGAGAATACTCCAGCGGGGGCAGTTGTTCCTGGCAGTGGATGCAAGTCGGTGCTTCATCCGGGGGAAGAGAGTATCTCATCTGGGAGGAAGACAGGAGTCTGATGCACTGCCAGGGAAGACACCAGCCGCAGAGTTTCTCAGGTAAAAGGAGCGGTCCTTTGATTCGCGGTCCAGTGGTAAGTGGCTATCCGGTTGCCGGGGTGCTTGGCACGAGCAATTCGACCACAAGCCGGTGTGGTGCGAAGAGAAGAAGGTAAACTGGTTGTGCCCACCATTCAGGGGAAGAAGCCTCTCCAGCCGGGAGATCTTCTCTGTCGTCGGGAAGTGGTGAGTCGGTTCCGCAGGGCTCCACCGGTGGTGTCGTCATGGTAGGTCGGCTCAGCTTCTCCCTCGTCGGATTCTCAGGTCCTGTGGCGACTTCTGAAGTTCCAGTCCCCAAAGCCCTGCTTTTATGCAGCACACCCCCATTCACTCAGCCTAGCTGTCAATCAAACATGCTTGAACCGGCTCACCACTTGGGACCATCACACAAGAGTGCGACTTGAGTTACCAAGGTAACTCAGTCCAGGGTGCCTAAACCCCCTCCCACACCTACTGTGGTACCCAGACAGAGTGGCACCACTTTTGGAGGCTTCTGTGGAGAAGCCCATCAAAAAGTGGAACAAAGGGCTCAACTTGGGTTGGAGTCACAGAAGAGAACACAAACGCCATTTTAGAATCGAGTCCTGGCAAAGAATACCAACCGGCGAATTAATATTAAATAAATAAACTGGCGCTATGTTCGAGGCTATGAGAATTAAATAATTAAAGTTGGTAGCCTCGAACAATGGGAAAATCCCATAGGGATATATTCCCGGTCGAATATAAAAAGTAGTATCCACTGCCACCAGCCAAAACTCGATCAGGGGGGACGGAGATGTGCCCCCTCGACTAACAGACCCCGGGGCAATCGAATTGCCCCGACCAGTACGTCCACAATATGATGGTTTGTACTGGGTTCTGTTAATAATTTGGGACTAGTAAAGCCAATGGTGACTTTACATGCCCTGGGAGACAGTAGTCAGTCCCAGGGTATGGAGTCTATGGTGGGGTGTCACTATGACACCCCTGTGTCACTTGCTGGAGGGTGCTGTGTAACACACATAGTAAAAACACATGAGACCCTATGGAGTAAAGGATCCCATTGCCCATAAAACACATTAACAGTCAAAGGAACACCATAAATCATGTCCAAGAATGGGAGAAAAAAGAGTCTCACTCTTGGCAGGAGAAAAAAACACTCCAGAAATCCAGCAAAGCTGCTGGGGGACTCGCTAGGTTAGGAAATTCAGCCTAAAGAGAGAATTCTCCCTAACATAGACTTTGGGCATTTTGAAATCTGGTTACCATCTGTAAAATATTGTAACGCTCACCTGATTCTCGCAGAGGCGCCGGTCTTGACTGGGCGACTACCGTATCTTCAAAGGTGATGTGTAGCACCCGGTTGGCTCTTTGGGCTGGACCTCTGTGCACTGTATGCCTGACGTGTAGAGTAAGATGTCTGCAGATAGAAAATATGGGGTTAATGAACTGGGGTTATTGGGGTGTCCCTATCTCTTTCCTCTTCTCCTCTCCTGTAGACCCCAAAGGTTAACGCTCTCACCTTAGGTAAGTGAATGCCGAGCTCTCCATCTGCCTCGGGGCAGGGTGCTGTAGCCAGTTTCTTCACTGGATAGGTAGCGCAGGCCTCTTGACTTCAGAGGACTGCTGTCCGTCGTTTACTGCACGAACGGTAAGTTTCGAGTCATTCAAATGTCTTTTTAAAGTCTTTAGTAATGATGTCTCTTGTTTTGCAGGGTTCCGGCGATGGGGGATGACGGGCTGAAGTGAGTTGAAGATGGAGCCCGTGTGATGAATAGAAGCGCCTGGAAGCACGTGAGTAAGCGCTTGTTGCCTGCTTCACGATGCGCTCTAACTGTCTTTTTATTTTGCAGGTACGAGTTTGGAGCGGCTGCAGGGTGCCGGAATACCCACTGGATTAGATGTGGAAAGGAGTAATGGCACGTGAGTATTAAAGTTCCCCAATGTCTTTAAACGCACCTTGTTTTGTCTTTCAGATGCGGATGCAGCGCCGAAGGCCTCCGGAGCGTGCGAAGAGTTGGTAAGCTTTTGTCTTTCAGATGCGGGAATGCAGTATGAAGACCTCCGGAGCGCACGAAGAGTAGGTAAGCCTTTGCCTTTCCGATGCCGGAATGCTAACCTGTTCTTTCTTGTCTTTATAGGTGTTGCTGAAGACTGGATTCAGGATGGTAAGCCTTTGCCTTTCAGATGCCGGAATGCTAACCTGTTCTTTCTTGTCTTTATAGGGGTTGCTGAAGACTGGATTCAGGATGGTAAGCCTTTTTCCTTAGGCCCAGGACTGGATGCAGAAGACACGATGAGCGTCCTGCTGCAGAGGGTGCAGAATAACGCAAAGCAAGATTCATCCACCGGGTGTGGTTTAAATAGCCTCCTGTAGTGCTTAGGTGTCTCCTTCCACAGCCACGCCTAAGTAAGAAAAGAGTTCCTGGTAAGAAAAGAGTTCCTGCCTTCCAGAAGAGTTCCAGTGTTCTAAATCTAGGGAGTGGCTCCAGCCCCACCCAACAGGAAAAGTAGTTCCAAACAGAAGAGGATCAGAGGCTCAACTGGCAGGCAAGTAAGCAGCATGGTCTGCTGCAGGTAAGTCCACCCAAGCATTATGAGCCCGGCGCTTCCAGCGCTGGGACTGGGCATATTTATGAGCCTGGTGCCACTGGCGCCAGGACTGGGTCCAAAAGGTCCCAATTGGGACTGGTTGGCACTCGGAACCTGGGTTATGGATCTGCTTCCTAGGGAGTTGGGAAAACCCTGACCTTTTGGAAGCAGAGATCATGACAGTACCCCCCCTCAAGGCCCCTCCCAAACCGGGCTTCTCCGGGGGTTTTGGCTTGTCAGGAAATGTTCGGTGAAATCTTTTGATTAGGCGAGGAGCGTGGACATATTCAGCAGGTTCCCAGGATCTATCTTGGGGGCCGTAGCCTTTCCAGTCAATTAGGTAGAATAGTTTAGATTTGGAGATCTTGGAGTCCAGAATGCTTTTGACTTCAAACTCGAGTTCTCCATCCACTAGGATAGGTTTTGGAGATTTGGTTAGTCGGGTTTGAGGTTGCACGGGTTTTAATAGAGAGACGTGGAAGACCGGATGTATCTTCATGTGCGGGGGCAAGTCCAACTTGACCGCTACTGGGTTTACTATGGTAGTGATGGAATAGGGACCAAGGTATCTTGGGTTGAATGTGCGTGGCCCTTTTAGAGATAGATATTTGGTGGATAACCAGACTTGATCCCCTACTTGATAGTGAGGGGCTTCCTTCCGATGTTGATCTGCTCCTTTCTTGTATTGTTCTTTAGCCCTTTGAAGGTGAGAAACAGCTTCCTTAAAGGCTTGGGTGATTGTAGAATGTAGGTAGTCTACTGCTGGTGTTTCAAGATCTTGGAGGGGATCCAACTCCGAGGTTCGAGGGTGACTGCCGTACAAAAGAAAAAACGGGGTTTTCCCAGTTCCCGAGTGGACAGAGTTATTGTAGGCATACTCGGCTATCCAAAGGATATCTTTCCAAGTTTTTTCAGTTTGTTGCAGCATGCAGCGTAAATACTGTTCCAGAGTTTGATTGGTCCTCTCGGTTTGTCCGTCGGTCTGAGGGTGGTGACTGGTCGATAGTCTCACATCAATTTGAGCCGACCGACAGCAACTTCGCCAAAAATGAGAAATAAATTGACTACCTCGATCCGAAATTAGAACCGAAGGAAAACCGTGCAGTCGGACGATGTTTTCGAGAAATTCTCGGGCCAGAGTTGCTGCTGTTGGCAAGCCTTTGAGCGGAATGAAATGCGCCATCTTGGAGAATAAGTCCACGATTACTAGAATCGTATTGTATCCGGAGCATGGAGGTAGATCGGTGATGAAGTCCATAGAAAGCGTATGCCAAGGGCGAGGTGGGATGTCAATAGGGCGTAAGAGGCCTGCTGGTCTTTCCTTTTGACTCTTGTTTTGGGCGCATACTCCACAGGACATTATAAAGTCTCTGATATCTTTTTTCCAAGACGGCCACCAGAAGTAGCGCTTGATCTTTTCTGAGGTCTTGGCTATACCGGGATGACCTTCCATTAAAGAGTCGTGATAACAAGAGATTACTTTTTTCTGTAAATCTGTGCTGGGTAGGTATAATCGTTCTTGGAAATACAATAAGTTGTCCTTTACTGCAAAGTCCTTTCCCTGCAGATGCCAATTCTGTATATCTGCTGGAGTTACAAGTTGCCTGGCTTTATCCTTAACTTCCTCTATGGATTCTGTGGCGATTACCCCCAGAATTCTTTGTTCGGGAATGATTGGTACAGGTTTAGGGTTGATCAAGTGTTCTTCCACTCCCATCCGAGAAAGGGCATCGGCTTTACCGTTCTTTGTACCTGGTCGATAGGTAATTATGAAGTCAAACTCGGCAAAGAATAATGCCCAACGGAGTTGTCTAGAGGATTGGGCTTTTGCGGTTTTCAAATATTGCAGGTTTCGGTGATCCGTAATCACAGTAACGGTGTGTCGGGCCCCCAGCAGATAATGCCGCCAAGCCTTAAAGGCAGACTTGATAGCCAGAAGTTCCTTGTCAGTAATCGTGTAATTGACTTCAGGAGGCGAGAATTTGCGGGACCAAAATGCCACGGGATGCAACTGATTGGTTACCGGGTCCTTTTGTGATAGAACTGCCCCCATGGCAAGGCTTGAAGCATCAGTTTCCACGATGTAGGGGAGTTCGGGGCGAGGGTGTTTTAAGATTGGTGCAGAGATAAATTTAGTCTTCAAATCCTGGAAAGCTTGTTCCGCCTCGGTAGACCATTCAAAACGTTTGTTTTTCTTTAACAAGGCAGTGATGGGCTGGACTATTCGAGAGAACTCGGGGATAAACCTGCGGTAAAAGTTAGCGAAGCCTAACATGCTTTGAACACCTTTTACGGAGGATGGTGATGGCCATTTGAGAACTGCATCGACCTTCTTTGAATCCATACGCACCCCGCCAGGTGATAATATGAATCCCAAGAATTCAACTTCAGTCACGTTGAAAACACATTTTTCCAACTTAGCGAAAAGTTTGTGTTGACGCAATCTTTCGAGGACCATTTTCACGTGTTTCCGATGTTCAGATTCCGATGAAGAATAAACGAGGATGTTGTCAATGTAAACAACAACACATACATCTATGAGCTCTCTGAGGACATTGTTCATAAAATATTGAAAGGCGGCCGGGGCATTGCAAAGTCCGAAGGGCATGACCTGATATTCAAATAGCCCATACTTGGTGCGGAAGGCCGTCTTCCATTCATCGCCCTCTTTTACTCGTACCAAGTGGTAAGCTCCTCTTAGATCCAGCTTTGTATATATGCATGCTTTTCTGACTTGGTCCAGGAGTTCAGGGATCAAAGGTAACGGATATCTATTCTTAACGGTGATCTGGTTCAGGGAGCGATAATCGATACAAGTTCTAAGGTCTCCTTCCTTTTTTGGAACGAAGAACAAAGCTGAAGAAGCAGGGGACTTGGAAGGACGAATAAAACCATTTGCCAGGTATTGATCCAGGTATTGTCGAAGGTGAAGGTTCTCAGGCTCGGTGAGGGCATAAATTCTACTACAAGGAGGAGTAGATCCAGGTATCAGGTCTATCTGGCAGTCATAAGACCTATGAGGAGGTAGAGAGTTAGCCTGATCCTTCCGGAAAACATCTTGGTATTCTAGGTATTCGGGAGGTAACTGGGGAGTCTCTGAAGAAATTGCGGCCAGTGCAACACCAGGTGGAGGGTGACAAGTAGAGACACATTCTGGAAACTGGACCGTTCTTGCTCGCCAATCGATCAGAGGATTGTGTTTCTCTAACCAAGGTATTCCTAGAATAATCTGAAACTGAGGGGCCTTGATCACATCGAACACGATCTTCTCATGGTGTCCATCTTGACTTACTAGCGTCACTTCTTCAGTGGTATGCGTTACTGGCCCGGAGGCTATCTCCGTACCATCCACCGTAGTAATGACGTCCTTTACAGCCTTGGGACAAAGAGTTAGATTCATCCTCAAAACCATTTCATGATCCACATAATTGCCGATGGCACCGCTGTCGACGTAAGCTTCAATTGCATGTAATCGATCCGGATTATCAGGGCTAATGAGGACCATAGGTATCACGAAATGCGAGGTCACGGAACTGGTTTTTACGCTCGGCAAGAGGACCTCTATTCTTGTCGGGCGAGGTCGTTTCCCTGCTCAGAGTTTGTAACTTTGGTAACTGCAGCTCCTACTGCCTTCTTGGTAGGTTTCACCGGACAGTCTCGAAGAAAGTGCCCTGAGTTTCCGCAATATAGGCATAATTGCAACTGTTTCCTCCTTTCCCGCTCCCGTTGTGTTAGAGGACCTTTCAGACCCCCTATTTGCATGGATTCCCCGGAGTCTACTCCTTTGGAAGGAGTTGGCGGTTTGGAAAATACTCGAGCATCAAACTTGGAACGATCGGCCTTCCTGTTCTGCAGCCTGTGATCTATTTGAACGACCAAGTCTATGTAATCCGAACAGTCTTGTGGGGGATTCACTACTTGGGCTAAAACGTCTTTGAGCTCTCCACGTAGACCTCTATAAAACAGCGTAATCCTTTTGTCCTCAGGCCATTGAGTTTCCACTATTAGTCTATTGAAAGATGCAATATAAGCCAAAAGGTCTTGATTACCCTGTCGCAACGAAAGAAGCTCATTGTCCAAGGCCTGTCGCTGTGAATGTCTTGCGAACAGTTTTTCCATACTAAGCTGAAAGGCTTGAAAATCATGGAGAACCGGATCATCTTGATGAACTAGAGGGATCGACCAGTCTGCCGCATTGCCACTAAGGTACGAAAGTACAAAAGCTACTTTAGCTTGATCAGTTGGAAAGGTTGCTGGTCGGCATAAGAAGTGCAACCGGCACTGATTGATAAATACTGCAAACCTCTTTGGGTCACCAGAAAATCGCTCGGGCAGAGCCAGAGGTACATTCCCAGGTAGGTTGATCTGCACTGGATTCATAGAGGATGTTGAAGGAAGATTTGCCCCTGATGCGGGTAACGGGGTCTGTCCGGCTTGTGACTGTAGCACTTGTCTAGCAAGATTGTCTGTTCTCTCCTTGGAAATAATTAGTTCCCTTCTTAGAGCATTTGTTTCCTGACGAGTTGCATGCACTTCTGCCCTTAGTTCCCCAAGTAACCGGGCTAGGGGGTCAGTATCCGAGGTTTCCATAGCGCCTGGGCGAGAGTTTTGCGGTAGGCTTTGCGTTCTGTAACGCTCACCTGATTCTCGCAGAGGCGCCGGTCTTGACTGGGCGACTACCGTATCTTCAAAGGTGATGTGTAGCACCCGGTTGGCTCTTTGGGCTGGACCTCTGTGCACTGTATGCCTGACGTGTAGAGTAAGATGTCTGCAGATAGAAAATATGGGGTTAATGAACTGGGGTTATTGGGGTGTCCCTATCTCTTTCCTCTTCTCCTCTCCTGTAGACCCCAAAGGTTAACGCTCTCACCTTAGGTAAGTGAATGCCGAGCTCTCCATCTGCCTCGGGGCAGGGTGCTGTAGCCAGTTTCTTCACTGGATAGGTAGCGCAGGCCTCTTGACTTCAGAGGACTGCTGTCCGTCGTTTACTGCACGAACGGTAAGTTTCGAGTCATTCAAATGTCTTTTTAAAGTCTTTAGTAATGATGTCTCTTGTTTTGCAGGGTTCCGGCGATGGGGGATGACGGGCTGAAGTGAGTTGAAGATGGAGCCCGTGTGATGAATAGAAGCGCCTGGAAGCACGTGAGTAAGCGCTTGTTGCCTCCTTCACGATGCGCTCTAACTGTCTTTTTATTTTGCAGGTACGAGTTCGGAGCGGCTGCAGGGTGCCGGAATACCCACTGGATTAGATGTGGAAAGGAGTAATGGCACGTGAGTATTAAAGTTCCCCAATGTCTTTAAACGCACCTTGTTTTGTCTTTCAGATGCGGATGCAGCGCCGAAGGCCTCCGGAGCGTGCGAAGAGTTGGTAAGCTTTTGTCTTTCAGATGCCGGAATGCAGTATGAAGACCTCCTGAGCGCACGAAGAGTAGGTAAGCCTTTGCCTTTCCGATGCCGGAATGCTAACCTGTTCTTTCTTGTCTTTATAGGTGTTGCTGAAGACTGGATTCAGGATGGTAAGCCTTTGCCTTTCAGATGCCGGAATGCTAACCTGTTCTTTCTTGTCTTTATAGGTGTTGCTGAAGACTGGATTCAGGATGGTAAGCCTTTTTCCTTAGGCCCAGGACTGGATGCAGAAGACACGATGAGCGTCCTGCTGCAGAGGGTGCAGAATAACGCAAAGCAAGATTAATCCACCGGGTGTGGTTTAAATAGCCTCCTGTAGTGCTTAGGTGTCTCCTTCCACAGCCACGCCTAAGTAAGAAAAGAGTTCCTGGTAAGAAAAGAGTTCCTGCTTTCCAGAAGAGTTCCAGTGTTCTAAATCTAGGGAGTGGCTCCAGCCCCACCCAACAGGAAAAGTAGTTCCAAACCGAAGAGGATCAGAGGCTCAACTGGCAGGCAAGTAAGCAGCATGGTCTGCTGCAGGTAAGTCCACCCAAGCATTATGAGCCCGGCGCTTCCAGCGCTGGGACTGGGCATATTTATGAGCCTGGTGCCACTGGCGCCAGGACTGGGTCCAAAAGGTCCCAATTGGGACTGGTTGGCACTCGGAACCTGGGTTATGGATCTGCTTCCTAGGGAGTTGGGAAAACCCTGACCTTTTGGAAGCAGAGATCATGACAAATATCTTGTCCAGGACTGCTCCAATGAACTAGAGTTTTTGTGATGGTATCATATGTGACTTCTTTAAGTTGAGGCAGAAGCCCAGCTTGTGGAGGAAGTGGCGAACATAATCTAGATGGATCTGAGCTTCTTCTGGGGACACTGCTCTGATCAACCAGTCGTCCAGGTAGGGGTAGACATGAATCCCTCCCCTCCGTAGACTTGCTGCCACGACCGCCATTAACTTGGTGTAGACCCTCGGGGCGGAGGTCAGCCCAAATGGCTGAACCCGAAATTGATAGTGACAGCTGCCATTGGCGAACCTCAGGTACTTTCTGTGCTTGAGATGGATAGGCACGTGAAAGTAAGCATCCTGAAGGTCCAGAAATACCCACCAATCCTGAAACTGGAGGGCCTGAAGGATCTGAGAAAGGGTTACCATCTTGAACTTGTCCTTCCTGAGGAATTTGTTCAATTCTCTCAAGCCAAAGATGGGTCTCAATCCTCTGTACTTTTTCGGTATTAGGAAGTATGGGTAGTACCAACCCTTGTTCCTCTCCGCTACAGGTACCGGTTCTATGGCACCTTTGTCTAGCAGGTCCAAAATCTCCTGCATACGGAGCGGGTCTGGAAACTTCAAAGAGTTGCTCCCTGGTGAATGACTGAGGAGTGTGTAGGAAAGGCAGGCAGTAACCTTGGGCAATTGTCTCCAATGCGCAAGCATCTGACGTAATAGCCTGCCATTCTGTCAGATGTTGAATTAACCTGCCTCCTACTGGTGTTTTGTGTGGAGAGACCTCAGAGGGGTTTTGGAGTGGGTGATGCAGATGCTGAGGGTAAGGCAGCACCTGCCGGTGCGGACTTGGTACCTTTGACCCGTCTACCACGGGTAAATCTTTTCTGTCCGCTTTGAGCTGGTTGCCCTCTGCCTTTTCCGAATGCAGAGTAAAAACGAAAGGGCTTTCCCCCTCCAGGACGTACCTGTGTGGGGGTTTGCAGTTTGACAAATTGCAGCTCCACGGGATTTGGCCACCGCTTTGGAGGTATGCAATTTCTCCAAACTGTCATCAGCTTTTTTGCCAAATAGAGAGGTGACGTCAAAGGGCATATTCAGAAGTCTGGCTTGTACATCAGGAGCAAAACCAGACTTCTGCAACCACGCAAATCTGCGGATTGTGGTACTGGCCGCAATGGCTCTGCTGATGCTGTCAGCAGAGTCGAGACCTGTTTGGTGGGACTCACACATCGCATCCTTCCAGTCCTTGATGATATTCAAGAATGCGTCTCTTTCCTCCCCTTTCGAGAGGCGGACCGCTGCGGTTGAAGCGCACTCCCAAAGATTGTGGCTGAATCTCGCCAGCGTGCAAGTGGCGTTAGCTGACTTAAGTGCCATCTTGCATGCCGAAAATACCTTTTTGACCATGGTGTCAAATTTCTTGTCATCATGAAACTGTGGTATTGTAGGGTACGCCAATTGCCTGCCTTATGAAGTCACAGCCTGAACCACTAAGCTCTCTGGGGTTGGGTGCTTTGACAAGTACTCAGGGTCTGCAACCGACGTTCTGTATTTCACAGAGAGCTTTTTGTTTACTGCAGGGATAACCTCCAGTGTTTCCCAATTTGTAGCTGTTTTTCTCTGTAATGCTGCATGAAAAGGAACCATAGGGTCTTCTTGAGGTCCCTTATTTAAGATGTCTGTTAAGTCATCCTGGTGAAAAGAGGATGCAAGTGTTGACCACCCATGAAATCCATAATTCTAGCCATGAGAGATCTATAAGGAGTAACTGGAGGGACAGCTCAGGTTTATGGGAGGACTTATGAGCTAAGAGTCTTGGAAACAAAGGGGTGGCATCCTGCCACATATATTTATTCTCTTAACAAGAATTTGCTGTAAAAACACATATTTTTTCATGCTTTATATTGTTGCAAAGAAACGTGCTCTGTGCTAACTTTTAAACCAATTGAAAGATAGAAGAGCAAAAAAACTATTGAAAGGTAGAAGAGCAAAAAAAACAGTTATCGAGTTAACGTAGCTTTTTATTATTTTGCTAGTGTGGCAATGCAGGGGTTAATCAAGTTCTGCTTTCTTCATATACTCTTTTTTTAATATAAATTGTGAAACAAAACATTTGGTACAAATCGAAGTGGCACGTTTCTTTGCAACAATATAAAGCATGAAAAAATAGGTGTTTTTTACAGAAAGTTCTTGTAAAGAGAAAAAATACAAGTGGCAGGACGCCACCCCTTTGTTTCCATGAGAGATCTATAAGACACCTCTGCATGCTCACCAGGGTCTGGCTTGCCGAAGTCTACCTCTGGGTCGGTATCTATGCCACTGGCCTCTTGTAAAGACTCCTGAAGCTCTTTCAACCTGACTTCCTCTGATATCAGTTCTTCTGGTATAGGAAGTCTCGTAGATTGTAAACCAAAATGCCTTTCAGAATCCGAGTCTTCCCCTTCCTCATAAATAGAGGACAAAGCTCTGAAGTAATCAGAGCGTGGAAGAGGTGTAAAACCCATTTCAAGTGAAGAAGGAGCCAAATTGGTCATGACTACTTGAGAAGAAGTTGTAGTTGCCGTTGTAGACGTCTTAGGTCTCGACAAACTCACAAAGGGCGTCGACATACTCGTGGATGGCCTCGATGTCGTCGAGAGAATCCAAATTCTACTCAATGTCGTTGATGGAGCTGAAGCCATTTTCGACGCCTTCGAAGGATCCTTCGATGCCTCGGGTGCAGATAGTGTGGTCGGGGCATGAGGTTTCGATGACTTCTCCTTCATCGGTGTCAACAATGCCGTTTTATGTGTCGAAGTCGCCTGTGGCGACGATGACGCAGTCTTGAGCGAAGGACCCTTGTCTCTACTCGATGTTTTGTGACGCTCCCAAGGGTTTTTATTCGCCGAGTTCAACGACTCACAGCGTTTTTCTTTTTCGGGTATTTCACCAGGGGTATCACCTCTAGGCATCTCCGAGGGGGACAAGGGTGCGTTCTCGAAGACTCTTAGCATTTTTTTGTGAAATTCCTCCCACTCAGCTGGAGAGCTGCGTTTTGTGGGGCAGGTGACCCTTTCTTGTGAATTTGAAGATAGAAGGTGATCTATAGCGCCTCTTCTTGTTATGTCTCGATCTGGATGAGTGGTGAGAACCACTACGAGATCTCAAGCGGGAATGTTTTCTCCGATGACGAGGAGACGAATGTCTCGACTCGGTCGAGGACAATTTCAAAGGGGTAGAAGATTTAATGGTTAAGCCTGTGCTAGTCAAGGGCCCATCATTACCTGCTGTTTCGCTGGAACTTTACCAGACTTGTATGCACATGAGCCTGTGCCAGTGAGAGCAGAGAGCTGCATTGAATCAGCATTGAACTTTATTGGACCTTGTGAGTGTGTTCGTGGACAGCGAGTTGCATTGGGCACTGTCGCCTCAAGGATTGCAAAATCCGTAGCCCCGCCCCCTCTGCGTAGCTCTGCCCCCTCTGCGCAGCTCCACCCCCTCCAGGAAGCAGAATACAAAAAGAAGATTGCAACGCCCTTGCAATGTTAAGCCTGCGCTAGTCAAGGGCGCATCATTATCTGCTGTTTCGCTGTTTGCTGCTTTGCCAGAGCTGGATGCAGCCCTAGTCAAAAGTACTGAATCATAACCACAAAAAAACATAAGGTAAAGCGCCGTACTATCACTCTTATTTGTGGACCTACTATACTACAAAGGGCTACTGAGAGTGGACGTAGTTAGTGAAGCCCATCTCGTGCTGTCGGCTGGGACTGGGCTGGGAGCCCCTCTTCTCTCACTCCTCATGTAAACCCTCTTGTCATTGTTTACACCAACAATCTTTGCCAGTGGCAGGCGGATGATTTGTTTAAGGTTTTGTAAATGCGTGTTGTGATTCTCGACGCTTGAATGTTTAGACCCCAATGCAATCACGCCTGCTGTCCAGAAGCTTTATTGTGAGCATGGGGGCCCACCGAAAATGTGTGCGGTAACTGCAGGCTTTTAGCATTGGAACCGCACGAGTTATTAAATGTTTACTACATGGAGAAAGTCCCTATAGTGCCTTAATTTTGCGAGACTGTTGGAACTACTTTCCTTTGATTCCGTCGCCTGGAAGATAAATCAGCAATTTTGGAACCACGGAGCGCTGAAAATTCAAGGTACTTCATAACCATCCATTCAGGTACTCACAGGTCATTAAGGCTCTCTTGAAATTGAATTAAGGGGGTCAAACTTATCAACTAATTGACATCTTGTCATTCAAAGACAGAAGCGGACATGAAGCTGCGAAGTAACCCAATTCAGGATGACCTCAGAGCCCCAGAATGGGAGGAACCCAAGATAGTCAGCATTCCCCTCGCTGGTAGTATAGAGGGACCGTTAGAGACTATCGGGAGGGATCTGCTGCCAATTGTTGGGCAACAGCAGGCGTAAGTGCAAATTCATGTAGATTGCTCCTCTTCTACACCTGCAAGAACTACTGGAGCGCAGGAAGATGAATTCACCTTGGCAGAAAACTTTAAAAGAGGGTTGGAATTTACAATCACTAAAACAAAAATACCAAAAAAAATAGAAGAGCACTTCGGGGATATAAAATTGGCGAGTGAAGTTGACCCAAATAGAGACAATGAGCATATGTCAAGTCCTAACTGTTAGGGAGAATTCTCTGTAAGGCTAATTTCCCAAACCTAGTGAGTCCCCCAGCAGCTTTGCTGGATTTTTTTGGGTTATTTTTTTCTCTCCTGCTAAGAGTGAGATTCTTTTGCTCCCACTCTTAGACATGATGTGAGGTGTTCCTTTAACTTTCCATGTGTTTTATGGGCTATGGGGTCTTTTACTCCATAGGGTCTCATATGTTTTTTTGATGTGGGTTACACAGCACCCTCCGTGCCGTAACCCAGGGGTGTCGTAGCGACCCCCCAACATAGACTCCATACCCTGGGACTGACTACTGTCTCCCAGGGCATGTAAAGTCACCATTGGCTTTGCTAGTCCCAAATAATGAACAGAAACCAGTACAAACCATCATATTGTGGACGTACTGGTCGGGGCAATTCGATTGCCCCTGGGTCTGTTGTTCGAGGGGGCACGTCTCCATCCCCTCTGATCGAGTTTTGGCTGCTGGCTGTGGATACTACTTTTTATATTCGACCGCGAATATATCTCTATGGGATTTTTCCATTGTTCGAGGCTACCAACTTTAATTATTTAATTCTTATAGCCTCGAACATACCGCCGGTTTATTTATTTAATATTAATTCGCCGGTTGGTATTTTTCACCAGAACCAAAATGGCGTTTGTGTTCTCTTCTGTGACTCCAACCCAAGTCGAGCCCTTTGTTCCACTTTTTGGCGGGCTTCTCCACAGAAGCCTCCAAAAGTGGTGCCACTCTGTCTGGGTACCACAGGGAGGTGTGGGAGGGGGTCTAGGCACCCTGGACTGAGTTACCTTGGTAACTCAAGTCACACTCTTGTGTGATTGGCCCAAGTGGTGAGCCGGCCGGCTCACCACTTGCCATGTTTGATTGACAGCTAGGCTGAGTGAATGGGGGTATGCTGCATAAAAGCAGGGCTTTGGGGACTGGAACTTGAGAAGTCGCCAGAGGACCTAAGAATCCGAGGAGGGAGAAGCTGAGCCGGCCCGCAACGACGACACCACCGGTGGAGCCCGCTGAACCGTCTCACCACTTTTCCCAACGACAGGAGATCTCCAGCCCGGAGAGTCTTCTTCCTTCAACTGGTGGGGATAACCAGTCTACCTTCTTTTCGCCTTCCTGGAGGATCTCGTGGCCGCCTTGCCTGTGCCAAGCACCCCGGCAACCTGGGTACCACGTTTTCACCACTACCGCGAACCGAAAGGGTAGTACTTTTGTACCGGAGAACTCCGCGGCTGGTTTCTTCCCTAGCAGTGCAACGACCTTCATCCTTCCTCCACGACGAGATCTTCTCTTCCTCTAGACGACGCTGCGACTTGCACCTGCTGCCAGGAACAACTGCCCCCGCTGGAGGATCCTCTCCATTTAAGGTACCGTGTTCCGCCTGGCTTCCCTTGAAACCGTTTGAACGGGGTGTATTAAATCCTCGTCTCTCGAACCTGGGTTAGCCTGGGACACCTTAGTTAACTTTCCTGCACTGAACTAAACCTTTTTCGACCTACCTCCACAAACTTTGAAAACTCTGTGTAACTGTCTGATCTTGGGCATCTTCCGCCTGGCTCCCTTGAAAGTGGGCCTGGCACCTAAACTTCCTTGCTCACCAGTAGACTGTGCCTTCCTAACTTGCTGTGGTTCTTTAAAAAGTGTTTAGTGTGTAGGCTTCCATAATTCTGCTTTTCCCTCCCTTTTTATTTAACTTGGTGGAGTGTCATCAAACGTTAAGCGCTCACCTCTGTCTGGAAATAAGTGGTGTTAACTAAGACTTGTCCAACAAGTAATCAGGGATGTACATATGATAATAGTGATTGAGTTTTGAACTTATCTTACCAATTTAGTGTAAGTGTGTTTTATAAGTGTGTGTTAAATAAATAATTATATACTTTTACACCCAAGCTCTGGTCAGTGTTTGCTTCTACTACTGTATTTCTGTACCTATTTTGTATGCTCTGAATACTGCCTAACTCTTCTTGAGGGAAGTCTGACTGCTCAGCCACAGCTACCAAGTGAATCTGTGTGGTACAGACTGCTACCAAGTGGGTTTACTGCCAAACACCTGTAGTCTTAAATCTTTTGCAGTGGTCCCTAAGGGAACTGCACAAGGTTCTGCCTAACACTAACATAAGACCCAAAGGAAACAGTTGCTCTGCGAGGATATCATTGGACCTGGATACAAGTGATCAACTGCTCGGGAAGTTGGATCTTTCTGAGACGGAAAAAAATCAAGAGCTGTTAAATCTCAGCCAGGAAGGAGATCCGACAGAAGCACAAATATATTTGGACACAAGGGATCAGCACACAAAAGTGGCTCAAGTTGGAGCAAACTCAAATGAAAATACTCTGAGTGCACTTAACTATGTACTAAACTCGCTGGTTTCTGTCTTTGAATTGTTGAAGGGTGAAGTCCAGTCGCAGGCTGGCTCCCTGCTAGAATTGACAAGTGAAGTAATCTCACTGGATGGGGCAGTGGTTGGCTGCTGTGATGCCATTAATACAAAAATCATGCAACAACTACAGGAGCTGATGCTCGAATCAGTGAAGCAAGGTCTGGACCTCTCTGCTATTACAGATCCTTGGTATTTAAAATAAACTCGAGGAGGCAGATTGAACAATGAAACAAGACCTCTTGACTCAACTACAATTCTTGAATCAACAAAAACCGGAAACGGGCCAGAAGGATCGTGAGGAGGAAGAGAACGTACAGATGGACGATACTCCACTCTCAGAGTCTGTCTTGGAGGAATTTCGGAGACTGGCCAATGTGGGGGAAGATTTTCAAGATGAAGATCCAATAAACAAACATCCATCAGTCAGCTCACCAGGTCAAGTGGAAAACCAGATAGAAAATGAAAAACAAGCTTGTCCGCAAAGTGTATCTCTAGGTGGAAGAAAAGAAAGAAAGAGAAAAGCGAGGAGGCAGAAAAGATTTAGAGGAAAAGTAGTTAAAAAAAAGTGAAAAAAAAATAATAAAATCGAATGAAAACTAAAAAATAAGAACTTAGATACTAATTCCCTCTTGAATGAAACTGTTAATATACAAACACCCACAGTAGAGGAGAATCAGGTGATTGTTAAACTGGACACATCGGAAAACTCACATGAAGAAATAGAAATTAAAAGAAATAAACCAGAACAAGAGAAGACCTCCAAAGAAGTTTTAGATGGAGAAAGAAAAACAGGCCTCACGACATCAAGAGGCTCAGAAACTAAAAAATGATGAATGAGCAAGCCAGGGTTATAGCCTCGCCAAATCTGAAGGATGGCCTAAAAATAGCCCCTATCTTTCTCAAGACAAGACCAAAAGCGAGTACAGTGTTACAACCAGTCAAGGATGTAAATAACAAACTAAACAATGGCCTCTATTTTCTTACAAAGGCCTCAAGCTCAACTACAGAAACAAATCCTACATCACGTGGTAGAAATAAAACTTAGTGAGGGCAAATTTAGGAGTCTGGGAGTAAACGGGTTGGAAGTGGAAAAATTCAAGGACCCGGAAGAAGAACGAAAACCAGATCCCGGGTCTTCACCTGCAGAGGGAAAATTGGCTGTACAAGAGTGTAAATCTAATACAAACCAAAAAAAGGTAGTAGGGCAAACGAAGACAACAAAAAATATTGTCACCACTGAAAATGACTGTTCTTCAAAAACTAAACAATTCATTAAAACAATAACACCCTCAGAAAGGTGCACTACTGGTTTCGAATGCCATCTCTAAGAAATATCAACTACAGGCTTTGGCCCGAAAAGGCAATGCAAGAACGACACTGCCTTGAACTCTTCACCACATGGCCCCCATGACGAGTCAGTTGTAGCCTCAGTTGTGCCACCTGATAATAGAACCGGTACTGCCCCAATTGTGTCCTCACAAGAAAACAAAGATCAAAATGAATATGACATTCTTTCACATGGGACTTCACAGCAGATTTTAGAAACACACAGAAGAGAGATCCGGTGTGCTGTTCACGCTTATATGACTGCTCAACCAATGCAAAAACATCTCACTTATTGTGAGACTGGCCACAATCATTATCCACAGGATCATCCAGCAGATAAAATGGATAAAGAGCCAAACTGCTCACATGTGGCCTTAAAGGAATCTCATGATCCCTCAGGACATTCACCAGTTCTAACACCATCAACACATAACTCTGTTTAACCTAGGTCTCGGATTGATGCAATGCAATCTGCGCTGCGACCTAGAGAAAGAGTAATAGACTTGACTTCTGAATCTGGAGGCACAAATATCATTTCGGCACTAGCCCCAGAGATTTATCGGGTAATAGAAACAGCCATTGCAAACTGCACTGACCTGAAAACTCTGGCTGTACCTCCTACTACCAATGCCAGACCGGATGTAGCTCAATAAAAAAAAACTATTACAGGAAATGCAAAACGACCAGCCCTACATTCGCTAGTTATCTTGTGCCGCCCATCATCTAGTGTTCAGTATGATCTGAACCGTAAGTCTATTCTAACTATCTTTTCACAAATTCCAGAACTGGAGGACATCAATTCTGTTGACATTCAATTGGTTGAATTTGAAGATGCACAAACACTCTCCTCGGTCAGACTTTGGATAAACTCTAGAGTTGTTCTTAATACGATATGGCTGGCAAAAAATCGTCTATATGATTTAGGATTTATTATCGATGTGAACACTTCAATTTTAAAAGCTTCTTCAATAAATCTCTTGCCCTCTGTTGTCAATCAAGGGAGGGGTAATATAAACAATGCTGACCTGAATTTGAGAGAAGCCACAAAAAAATCCTGCAATTGTCACTCTAAACAAAATATGCATTAACTAGGCCAGTCTATAAATCGAACTCTAGTCTCTCTTATCAGTTGGAATACAAGAGGATTCCATCACCTCATAAATAATTCTAATCCCAATATTGAAAACATCGATATAGCCATGTTCCAAGAGACGTGGCGCGCTACTGCTCCGATTTGGGATAAATATGTTGTACACCTAAATCCAGCTAAAAAACCTAAGCATGGCAGACCAACCTCTGGGCTACTCATAGCTGTTAGACAATATTCGTCGTTTAAAACAGAGAATTGGATTTCCCCCAATCCATTTTTACAAATGATAAAGCTCAATGTTGGTAGTACATCATATGCCCTGATAAAAGTATATTGGAACCTTGTTGGTATCTCTGATCATATTTTATGAGAGACATGACTTGCTTAATGGATCTAATTTGCGTTGACAAAACCATAACCTATGTAATCATAGCAGGGGACATAAATCTGCATTGTCTGGGAACATCTAAACTTAGTAGCAGACTAACATTATGGAATCATTTTGTTGAATCACAGTCTCCAGATGTTGAATAGTACTCTTGCAGATGATATACCCCCATAACCAACATGGCATAGAGGTAACACCTCAGCAATCATTGATTACATTGATGTGAATCAGCCCCTTATTGCAGAAATTACCAAATTGTGTATTAACATTACAACTGTGAGCGATCATAACAGCTCATTAATGAATTGGAATGTAACGAACTTGTAAATGACACTGGAGTTAAATGCCCAGCAAACCTCATAACAGTTAATGCTGGATGTAATCGACTGTGATGGAGTGAAACATCCTTGAAAACTTCAACCAATTTTACGTGCTAGAACTGCATAAAGCAAATGTGGGCCAATGTCAAGAAATTGTATATCATGATCTAATGCAATTGTTTCAATGCCAGACAAACAAATCAATGGTAACCAAAGCTCCAACTTCACATGTATTTAATAAGGAAGTAGAAACAGCAAAAACAATGTTTTGCTCAAAAAAACAACAAGCCTTGAGACTCCTGTTAAATATCAGAGGAGCAGTCATAACTCAATTAAAAACAAGGCATAAGAATTGGTTACGGAATCATAAAGCAGTTTTGTATCAAAATGATGGCTCAAGAATGCTGAGTGCACTAGCAGGGAAGAACACAGCACAGATCTGGGCCATCATTAATCAATCAACCTCAGGGCATCAAATTGCTTATCAATCGAACAATGTCTCAGAACAGGCCTGGGTTAAACATTACTCAAATCTATATTTACCACCAACAAATTCATGTTTCCCAAGCACAATACAGACCGCTGATAAGTTTTTTCTAACCTTTGATAAAGAGGATATTCTTTACTATATAAATAAAGCAAGTCAATCGAGAGCACCAGGGTCTGATGGGCTCTCCAACTTCACTCTCAAACAACACCCGGAAATATGGTCTGAAATACTATTTAACATGTTTTCTAACATCATCCAAACATAATTATTACCTCAATCATGGAAACACTCCATATTCTGCCGATCTATAAGAAGGGTAATAGGTCTGATCCAGTGTGTTACAGGCCCATTGCGTTCTTGGACGCCGCGGGGGAAATCTTTAATCGCATTGCTCTCAGGGATTTGAATATTTGGGCGTCTAGTCAAAGAAAAAGAGATCCATTTCAAGCAGGTTTTGTGTCTGGACTAGGGACATCACCAAACATTATTACTTTGAACATGATAAAATCTCAATGTGCTACCCGGAACCAGCCATTATGTTTGGCATTTGTTGATTTCCGGGTGGCCTTTGATTCTGTTGATCATGAATTACTTTATAAGAAATTAGCTTGTTATGCCTGTCCATCTTCTCTGATTACCATAATTAGGCAACTACACAACAATACATCCCTGCAAGTTCGACTTACAATGGAAGGCTTACTCTCTAAATTAATCTTTACAGGGTGAGGCCTTAAACAGGGCTGTATCTTGGCATCCTTTCTATTTAACCTGTTCATGCTCGATCTGGGGAAATCATTCTCAAACATCATAAGTGATGCACCAGAATTGGGTACTCGGTGCATAGCCTGGATGTTATATGCGGATGATCTTCTCTTGCTATCACAAACCCCTACTGGGCTTCAAAACTTATTGAACAAATTATCTGCATATTCAATGGAAAACAATCTCATCATTAACTTGGAAAAGACACAAATTGTTATCCGTCACAAAAACAGAAACATTTCCCAAAGAAAATACAGGTGGCACCTGCAAAATGTGGAATATTGAATGTTCCAGAGTACAAGTATCTAGGTTTAACAATTTATAACACACTTTCTGAAATTGCTTACATTACATCACTGAACTTCAAATTGCAAACTTTGAAGTCACAGGCAAACATACTGGTGTTTAAATATGAAAAATTTTCGTATAACCACATAATGACGTTCTAAGAAGCTAAACTGGTGCCTTTCTTATTGTATGGATTCGAAACTAAACTTCCAATGAAGCGCGATATCTGGGATTTGTGTGAAGCTCGATTCTGGAAATCTGCGCTAGAGCTACCGAAATGCACTCTGCTTCCCATGATCCGATTCAAACTAGGCTTAGTTTCACTTTTTGTACAGCTAATATGGAAGATGTGTAGTCTATTTCGAAAATGCTTTTTAGGCTTTGCAAATAATAACATCTTAAGCACAGTTGCGTACCATCTTGTTGGCTCAGCTCACAGCTTTCCACATAAATGGAGAAGCTATGTACTGGACACGCTATCTGATGCATCCATACCCATAGAAATTGTGTTAACAAACCCAGATCGAGCAAAGTTGAAGTTATACCAATATGAATGGATATGTAATAGAGCCAAATGTTGCACCTATAAGGACTTTAATGACCAGCTATTTGGGTCAAAATCATTTCGGGTTATGTCGGATTACTTGGTAAAGTTCCCCTAACCTTACATTAGACAACAATAGCTGCGATTTAGATTCAATCTTTTATCAACAACAGAAATAATGGTAAGGAGAGGAATCCTTCCTAAAGAATTAAATTATTGTCGATTTTCTCATAACTTGAATTATCAAGAAACTCTGCAGCATCTGGTAGTAATCTGTCCAGCTTTCATTTCAATGAGAAACATTTATTTCAGCAAATTGTTATGTCTGTACATCCCAATGAATGAAAATGAAATATGGCTCAGAGTATTCAGGAGTAAGAAACTGGCGATTAGGATCGCAATAATTCATTACCTAGATGCCATTTTCTCAATGGACGATAATGAACCCAAGTAACAACTCGAATAGTAAACTTGATTAACATTTGTTCGGAATTTGGAACAGACTTATTTTAATCATTATACGATTTGTATTTTCACAGAGACAACAACAGAAATTAATCTCCTAGGTGTGTTTTTGCATCTTGTGTAATTATTATGGTTTTATCTAAATAACTGTGCATATGAAAATTACAGATGTGCTTGGAAGTGTTTATGTTTTTATATGTATTTTGTATTTGAAAGGTTGATTTTACCAGCCAGCCAAATAAAAAATAAAATATAAAGTAAAAAAAATGGTCTTACCTTTTTCCAGCTTCCTACTACGCTCCCGCAAGGCTTTCGCCGTCATGGATATACATTCCTCACACTCCGAGCACGGATGCTCTGGGCCCAGGCACCACAGGCAGATCCTGTGAGGATCGGTTAACAACATCTTTTTTCCACAATTCCAGCATTTTTTGAAACCGGGGCGGGCCATCGATGTAGGTGACGAAGATGCCATCGTAGATTTGGAGATTTCTTTCAAGAAAATCGAAGTTTTGAAAAGATTCACTGAGGAACCGATCGTTGCGTCTCCGAGGCTTACGAAGCGTGGAAAAACGGAACTGAGCAACAGACGCTGCACAAGACTGTTTATACCTATGGAGATGTTGGCGCCGATACGGGGGCCTTCGAGGGATACTGATTCGAGGGACGTCGACGCGCAGTGCCCTCTACTGGGAAAAGTTTTTCCGAGGCCAGCAAGCTGGAAGTGGATTTATCAAAGATAAGGAATACATGGGAGGACACAATCCATTTGAAATGTATTTCTTTGACCAATTAAACATTTCTGAAGTCCATCCACAAATTGAAGTTGCAGGCACCAAAATGCCATTCAAATGAGCCGAGCGTACGTGCAGTGAACTGGCTGCATAAAATGTCTTGCCAATTAGGCCCAGCGCCTTTTCTTTCAGCTAAAACTGTCAATGGTGCAGGAGGGTTAGAAGGCACAGTTTCTCCTCCCCAGAGGGCAATAATATATAGATTAACTATAAAGTCTTTGACTAAGAGCAGTCTTTTGTAAAGGTACCAGACCAATCACTACACCTCTATCTCATCCACTTGATCCTGGCGTACTTGAGTACCAGAGACACAAGTTGGGGGAACTCAGTGACTGGCAGGATCAAACTAGGCAAAGTCGGGGGTAATGGGAGATCCCGGAAGGGAGAACTGCTGGACCAATAGCAGAAAGTATTAAGCATAGCAGTATCTGGCGCATTGTGTCAGGTGTCTGGCCGATGGGCACAGGGCAAAAGCTATATCTCAGAGTATGCACTGTAGATTAGAAGAGATTCATGAGGAAATACTAGCATATAACAAATAGGGCACATACCAAGCTGATATGGGTTCGAACAGGTATTCAATGGAACTACAGGGGCAGGAGCTGGCTGTAAGCAAAGAAACAGAGAGAAAGCTAAGGCAAGCAAATATACTAGGCAACATGGATTGATCAGAATAAAGGGTGTACTGGGATTTGATAAGGGGTCTCCAGGGATTAGGGAAAGCCCTTGGGATCGGTACCAGAAGATTACTCTTAACAAGTGTCAGTCAGCAGTGTCATGAGTTAGGTGTGCCGAAGAGAATGCTGTATAAGGGTGAAACTGGAGACCATAGCAGTGGACCAAGATGTAATACAAGCAAAAAGCACAGTTGAAAGAAATAACAAGGTACAGGACAGGTAGAGAAACAAAGTACAAAGCAGGGACTGGAATATCAGGACACACAAAGCAATGGGTTCAGACAAGACCGGTTGCTGGCAACACAGCGAATTACGAGGGTTCAGTGAACTCAGAACACTAAGAACAGGCACTAGAACTATGAAACTGAAGTCTGGTAAAAATGCAAGCAAGAAACAAAAAGGAAACCTTAATATTGGAGGTAGCTACAAATTTCATGGCATAGAATAATCGGAATGAATGACAGTAAAGCAAGAGACTGGAATTGCAGAAGGAAAGAGGGAAAACAGAAAAGGCAGAAACAGGACAAGGCTGTGAAGCAGGATTGCTTACAGAAAGCGGAACAGGGGTAGCAACACAGGGGCTACGGCAGGCAGGGTTTCAGAAGTCAAAAGCAGAGTTTCAAGCAAAGGTTAAATAACAGGCAAGCTGCAAGAGCAGACTGGAAAATCCACTGCAAGGTAGCAACAACAAACAGGATTCAGAAAGGAAAGAAAAAGGTACAAAAACTGGTCAGGGGAGCACAGAAGCACAAACTCCCAGCAGAAGCACTTGACTGAACAACTGCTTCTGTTCGAAAGGAGCTTATAAATGCCCTCCATTCCCACAGCCCAAGAGGGTGCAGCTCACTTTAGTCTCAGGCAGCTGTGTTCAATCAAGCTCAGTCTGTGCTTCAGTAGCATGCAACAGTGGGTTGTAATCGAGGGTTCTATGGCTCTCGGCAGCCTAGCGTGAAGTAGCTTGGAACAGGTGACTGCAATCAGGGCCTCTCCAGCTCTTAGCAGCTTGCTGCAAACAAAGGTACTTTTGTATGCCTCCCTCAGTCTTCTGCCTCTTGGACAGCATACATGTACCAGAATGCATCTGCTAGTTTAACCCCAAACCCGAAATGGCACATGAAATTCGATTGGTCCAAAACTGCAGCGATATAACAAGTAAATGAATGCATGGGCAGTTTGTAGGTTTTAACTTCACAATTATGCCATAAACAGATTCTCTGAAACTGCGCATGCAGCAGTGCTGGGTGGTAGGAGGGTAGGATTGTGACACATCATCACCGAAAGGGACAGTGCAGCAGACGACAAGGTATTAGGCAGTGCTCCAGTTAAGATTTTGAGGTGGGAGTATTTTACTCCCCATTTTTAAACTTTGAGAGTAAATGTGATTTCAAGATAGTACAAATGACTTTTCTCCTTTCAAGTGAGTAAAATGTGGTTGACATCCAGCAGACATGTGCAAAAACTGTATAGAAATCATCACCATGCTGCAGCTTTCTGCATTGTGACAGAATACAACTTTCATTATTTATCTAAGGTCTGGCGGCCATTTGATCTCACCTGTATATGCTTAAATGTTGAAAACACAAAAACCTAGTCAATTACATAGTAAAGCAAACATGAATTGTATTGTGTGTGTTGAGGTGCAATAGCAGAATTGTCTTTTGATGTTTAATGAAAGTCCTCATTTCTTGGAGCTATTATTACCTAATGGTAAGCCAATGCTATGACAACTGTGCAGAGAGGTGCTAAATTCTATACATAATTTCATGGTCAAATGGTTATTTACATAGTGATTTTGGCAAAGCTCTGTACATAAAACATATTTATCACCAAACCGAAGTTGGTGCTCGTTTATCGACCTAGAAAGAATGAAAGGCTGAGTTGGCATTGCCGGGATTCAAACCTGAAAACTACAGATCATGGACAGATCACAACAATGAGCGCTCCACCGGCTGAGCTATCTTATTGGCCAATATCCTTCAGAGTTCCGTAAACTCGACGGAGGTATAATAATCACAATGCCTAGATATTGGACGAGCCATGTATGAAGCGCTACATAAAGTTAAATACCTATCTGGATTATCACAGGGACAGGTTTTGCTGAGTTTCTATTTCAATTACAAATGTAACTTTCTTTTGTTTGTTTTTGAACAGAGTTTGCACTTCCTGGAGTGTCAGGTTTTGGATTTTTTTTGTTTCACAAAACATTTTATTAAGTTTTTCTCCAGCATAGGTACACAACAACATCATCAACAGTGCATTGTTCACCAACATATCATCGCTGTTCAAGCTTTGTGTCAGGGTTGGCCCTCCAGAAATGACAGTGGGTCTGGTTGTCCATGGCTCTGCGTCTTCCCCCTCCCCCCGCCCCCCCAGGATGCTATGAGGCCCCAGAGCGCCCCTCTGAATATCTACTTTAATAGTTTGCCCCTCCCTGGAGCCATCGCGTGAGAGGAGGCCTCTTAGTGAGCGCTGGAAACTTTTCAGCATAGTCCATGAAGGGTGCCCATACATTCAGAAAATTGTTCAAGAGTCCAGAGTGGATTGCCGTGACCTTCTCCGCTACAACGATCTCCCAACATTTCGACCACCGTAGCGGAATCGAGGGGCTGTCTGCGTTTTTCCAAAGTCGCGCCAATGCAACTTTTGCAGCCAGGAGAAGGTGGGTCCATAGGCGAGGGACGTGTCCCGAGAGCGGGAATTCCCCTCCCCCTGTTTTTCCCAAGAGAATTATAGCAGGGTCCCACGGGATGGCCAGCCCAGTTATTTCTTTGATATGACCAACCACCTCCCTCCAGTATCTTTCAGCTTTCGAGCAGGATGATATATCATACGGAACAATGTGTCCCGTTCTGAGAACCATCGGCAGCAGTCTGCCGGAATTTCGGGCTTGGCTTCATATAATTGGTCTGGGGTGATATAATATCTGTAGCAGAGTGTATAACCTCCTTCCCTGTTCGAGATGCATTGCGTGCTTTTATGTAGTCTAGACCAAATTTTCCCCCATTTCTCCACACCCAGCTCCCGGCCCAGGTTTCTCTCCCAGTCCAGAATGTATCTTTCTTTTTTAGAGTGGTCAGTTCTATCCAGGAGGCGATAAAGCGCTGAGGTTCTTCCTTTGGAGGTTAGAGATAATAGAGATAGTTCCAACGCTGTTAGGTCTCTAGACCCCTTTTCCCTGACCACTTTGTGCGACAACCAATGTTGGATAACCAATGCCGGAGTTGGACATAGTGGAACCTCTCTGATTCTCCCACCCCAAACTTTTCCTTGCATCTCTCAAACGTTATGAGCGAGCCGCTTTCCAGAAACTCTGCAACTTTTTGTAATCCCCCTCCTTCCATGGCCCAAAGCCGATCGGTGAGTTTCCTGTGGTTAATTCAGGGTTGTTCCAAATGGGTGTCAGTGGGCCTAGTGTTCCCCGGGTCCCCCATTCCCACGCTGCGGCTTTCCAGCTCTCGGTGGTTACCCTAGTTGCAGTGAGAGGGGCCCCCTTTTTCTTGGGTTTTTATGGTCGGCTAGTGTGGGAGCTCAGGCAGCGGGATCGGGCACCAGGCCTCCTCTAGTTGCTTCCACAACAACTGGTCCGCCGTCTGGGACCAAGTATATGCGTGGGAAAGTTGAGCTGCGTGGGCGTACCTCGCTACATCGGGGACTCCCAGACCTCCCAGTGCCCTCCCGCGGATCATGATTTTCTTTGCTATTCTGGGCTCCCACCACCCCCAGACTAATTCCTGTATTTTCTTCTGCAGGGAGAGTGACTCGTTCTTTGGAATATGGATCAGGAGCGCTGCGCAGTGGTACAACAACCTGGGGATTAAACTCATTTTTATAGCGGCGATACGCCCAAAACATGAGAGGTCCTGGTTCTCACAGTTCTTTAGGTCACTCCGGAGGTCATTAAATAGCTGCGAGAAGTTGCTTAAGTATAGACGGGAGGGATCTCCAGTGATAAATACCCCACGGTACCCGATCGCTTTTTTAGACCAGGGAATTGGCATCAGCGGGCCAATTGCTGCTTTTTGCTGCTTGGAAAGGTTGATTGCAAGGGCTTCAGATTTATCTAGGTTAACCCTGAACCCGGAGACCACCCCAAAGTCGTTGATTTCCTTCCAGAAAGACCCAAGGGAAGCACCCAGGTCAGTTGCAGTTACAAGGACATCATCCGCATAAAGGGCGATTTTATATTCATGGCACCCCACATTAAGCCCCCTTTTCCTAGGGTTCTGCTGAATTCTGGCCGCAAAGGGCTCCATGGATAAAGCAAAGATCAGGGGTGAGAAGGGGCACCCCTGCCGTGTACCCCTAGTTTTATTTATTGTTCAGATCTGGTGCCATTAACCCAAAGTTGCGTGGTGGGGTTCTGATAGTTGGCCATAACCCATTTTGTAAAGTTTGGACCAAACCCAAAATGCTCCAGCACCTTTCGAATATAGCCCCAGTCCACCCAGTGAAAGGCTTTGTGTGCATCTAAAGATATTACGGCCATCCCCTCTCCCCTCCCACGGGCCCTTTCAATGAGGGTTTTCGTGCGCCATATATTGTCATGTGTCCCCCGCCATGGTATACATCCCGTCTGATCCTGATCGATCATATCCGGGATGGTCGCTCTCAGCCTACCCGCCAGTACCTTTGAAAATATTTTCCCATCATTGTTCATTGTAGTTATTGGCCGATAGGAAGAAGCCTGCTTGGGGTCTTTCCCTGGCTTGTGGATAAGAACTGTGAGCGACTCTGCCATAGACTTTGTGACGGAGCGGAGCCTGTGGATACGAAGGAGTTAAATAAGACCGTCAGGTGCAGGGCCAATATGCTCACGTAGCTTTTATAACAATTTGCCATAAAGGCCCGGTGCAGTGCTCTTTAAGGATTTGATGGCTTCAATTATTTCTTCTGGTGTAATCAGGGATTCTAACGGTGCCAGCTGAGCTTTATTTTGAGGGTGGATGGGGTGGAGATACCTGGGCAGGCCAGCGAGTGATGTGGGGTGTCCAAACATTATTGCCCTATGGTGGTTCAGCAGCTCCTTCATTTTGTCTGTCTCTGTGTACCTGGCTTTACCATCAGTTCCGATAAGCCTCAGGATATTATTCCTACTGTGAACTTGCTTTACTTTATATGCGAGGACCTGGTTTACTTTATTCCCTTTGCTATAGTAAAATTGTTTTGTGAAGGGCAGCGACTTGGCTGTGCGGTCTGCCCAGTGCATTTCGAGTGCAATTTTGGCTTTCTTTAGGGCCCTTTCTGTTTTCCTAGAGCTCTGGGATTTCAGCTCGGCCTCCCAGATCGTCACCCCCTCCTCAAGCTTGGCTGCAGCAATATTTGAAACCCGACTCTGTCCGCCCCTGCGCTGATGAGGAAACCTCTAACCACTGCCTTCGTGACCACTGCCTTCATGGCGTCCCAGGTTACACTTATAAATGTGTCGGCGGGTGGGTTTTCCCTGAAATAGTTTGTTATCGTTTACCCGATTTCCCTTCTGATGCTGTCATTCAGCAATATTTATTTATTTTATTTTATTTTGCATTTTTAAAGCGCTCACACAGCCCACGGGCATCGAGGCGCTGTTACAGGAATTGTTTGTTTTTTCAGTTGCATAATTGTTTTTATTTTTTTGTCTTAGTTGCGTATTTATAACGCGCTTAAACACCCAGAGGTTTCTAAGCGCGGACCCGGGGATCGAACCTGTGTTGCTTCGCGTCGTCTTGCTTCCAAGGCGCGCACGTTGCCGTTAAGCTATCCTCCTGGGAATATGGAGTCACACAATTTCCATTGCCATTGTGGAGGATACCTCTGGCACGAAATGCTAAGATTTGCAGAGACTGGGGCGTGGTCCGAGACCATACGGTTGTGGATCTCTATTTTGTCTAGGCAGGGGAACAGGACGCTGGAGACTAATAATAGGTCTATACTTGAGAATCCACCATGCACGAAGGAGAAGAGGGTGTAGTCCCTCAATTCCCTGTTAGCCAACCTCCATGCCTCCACTGTTTCTGTTTCCCTTAGGAGCTTTGCTAGGGAGACCGCTTGCATGAAGTCCGAATTGGTGGGGGGTAGGGTTTTGTCCATTTGGGGGTATGGTACCAGATTAAAATCTCCACCCAACAGGAGGAACCGTTCTTTAAATGTTAAGATACTTGACATCAGGCCCTTGATAAACTTATTCTGGGCTGTGTTTGGGCAGTAGACTGCCACAATGGTAATGGGCTGCTCCACGAATAGTCCCTTCAGTAAGATCTGCCTCTGGGGTCCCTTTGAAGAGTAATTTTTGTTAGGGGGACCCTATCACTCAGTAGGATTGCTACTCCTCGTTTTTTTCCCCAGAAGAGGCAAACAATACTTTCTTAAACCTTTTCAATCTGATTCAGCTTTCGTCCGACTGCAGTATGTGGGTCTCCTAAAGGAGAACTATGTCTCCTGATAGTCGCCCCAACCTGTGCTCCACGGATCTGCGCTTCCTTGGGGAATTAATGCCCTGGACATTCCAGGTGAGGACTACAATTTAATTTTTGTCAGCCATCCTCAAGAGGAACAATAGCAAGTTTAGCGATGGACCTGCCATTTCTAGTGCCCATGTGAACCGTGTGTGTGGTGGCCTGCTGGCTATATAGCTCTGAGGTGTTCTCAACTGATGGTGTGCTGTGTTGTGTATCTATCTGAGATTGCCGAACCGGTGAGTTCGCTCTTCCAGTGCTTCCTAATTCCCTCCCTCCCCTCATCCCCACCACCCCAGAACCTAGCATGCTAAAACTCATCCCACTTAACAGGATAACTCGTTGTGCTCCCGCACCTATCAAATGGCCAACTGGGCCCAACGCGTAACCTGTGGTGCATCATAGCAACTCAAGTTTAGGTCATAAGGATGATTATGCCGAGAGTCTCCGAGGTCCCATTTCACAAGTGCCGCCGTGTATTCCTCTATTCTCCCCCACCCTCAGCTGGCGCCCTTCTTTCCCATCTGGCACATACTCTGGGTTGGCGCTTATGAAGAGGCCTCAATTCCCGGTTGGAGTCCACCAACCTTATTAATCAAGCAGAGGTGATGTTGATCAGACTGGGTTAGGTGCCTTTCAGGGAGGCCCGCAGATTCTGCGCCTTCGACTGACTCTGGACCAAGAAATCCCCGTCTGCTTTCTGGGGGTGTTTCGGGCCATCCCCTCCGATTCCGACTCTTCACTTCCCCCGCCGATGCCCACAATTATTTCTACTTCCTTTAGGGAGTGGATCTGCTGCTCAGCTCCCTCCCAGGAGAATTTCACAGATGTTGGGAAACCCCAGCGGTATTGGATCTTTCTTTCACGCAGCCATTCCGTTAACACCTTTACCTAGTTATCATGCTCCCACAAGCTTAATATGGAAGCCTTATTTTTTAGATGCATCAATGCACCTGCCTGCATTAGTCATTTATTGCTTATATACTGCCCTCCCGGACCCATAGGGCATTTTAGGGAAAGGTCTAGTAGACTTAGTGGCTGACCTGAGCTTACAGTACACTAATTTAGTGGTATTAGGTGATCTCAATCTCCACTCTAATTTCCCAAGAACAAATGAGATGAGTTCATTTTTTGATAGCTTATCTGATCTGCACTTACATCAACTGATTCAAGGCCCCACTCATATTCATGGGAACACTCTTGATTTAGTATTCTCTAAGGACTCCCTATTATGTCCTGGGCTTGTTGAACCAGTGGTATGGTCTGACCACCACTTGGTATCTTGCCCATTTACACTGGTGAATCCACCCTGTAAACTCCTCCCTCCTAAAACCCTGTTGCGTGCTTGACGCTCGGTTGATACTAAAGCACTTAGTGCCCAAATAGCTATCAACTGTGCCCCTTTGAGGCCACTATCCTTAAAATAACTCTCTCAATCTCTTGTGGACGCTGCAGATGTTTGCGCCACACTAAAACTGGTTGAAGGTCACAAGTTACCTCCTCAACCTTGGTTTACAGAACAGCTTAAAACCGCCCGCTTGAAACTTAGAAAAAAGGAACGCAAATGGCGAAAAACTACGATGCCGTGCTTAGAGATTCTTACAAACTCTGCCTCTCCACTTAACTGGCCAGTGTTAAAATGGCTAAAGTCACCTTCTTTTCTTAGAAAATCAAAACTACCCTATGTCAGCCCAAAACCCTTTTTTCTATAGTGAACTCCTTAGCCTCTCCTTACTTTCAGGGTTAAACCCTCTCAAAAGTTGTGCGATGATCTTGCTTTGTTTTTTCTTAATAAAATTGAAGCGATCCACACAAATATTGCAAAATCTCCAGCGACAGTGACTCCGGATGCCATCAAGTCATTACCTGCACGCTCCATTGATCCCCCGGCTAATTGGTCGACCTTCCCTCTATTTACTGAGGCAGAGGTCCTAGCGGCTATCCTAAGAATTAAATCATCCTCCTCCGAGGATGCTATTCCCGCTACTATTATTAAGAAGGTCGCCCCAGACTTATTGGTAGATATTACTTCGGCTATTAATTCCTGTCAATCAGGACTGGTTCCTTTGGAGTTGAAATCTGCGAGGGTTATCCCCCTTCTCAAGAAGCCCTCACTTGACCCCACGGTCCCATCTAATTTTCACCCTATTTCTCTGCTTCCTTTTCTGTCCAAACATTTGGAATCTCTTATCACTCCCCTTCTATCCTCTTTCCTGGAATCATCTAAGATCTTCAATCCTGCACAGGCAGGCGTTAGACCAGGGAGAGGTACTGAAAGTGTGCTGGTTTCCGTGCAGGACAACATGTCCAGGCTAGTTGACTCGGGTGGGGTTGGTGCTCTGATTCTGTTAGATCTGTCAGCCGCATTTGACACGTTGACCACCACATCCTGCTGTCACGCCTGGCCCAGATCGGGATATCCGGTCAAGTCCTTGCATGGTTCACTTCTTTTCTCTCAGACCACACACAAACTCTTGCTATGCCCTCTTTTCTTTCTTCGTCCTGCTCTCTCACCTGTGGTGTCCCGCAGGGCTCCTCACTCTCCCTGATCCTGTTTAACATCTATATTTGGGCGCTCGTCTGCCTCATCCGTTCCCACGGCCTCAACTGTTACTCTTATGCCGACGACACTCAAATTCTGATCCGGCTAGATCAAGATTGAGCCGAGGTGTCGTCATGCCTTCATGACTGCCTGAGGGCCGTCGGCGATTGGATGGATCAGAACTGGCTTAAACTCAACGGTGACAAGACTGAGGTATTGGTGGTGGGCTGTCCCCCGGATCCCTCACTTTGGACCTCTGCTTTTTGGCCCATTTCTCTAGGCCCCCTTCCCAGTCCAGTAAGCAAAGTACAAAACCTGGGTGTTGTTCTCTCTGCCTCTCTCTCCATGTCTAACCAAGTGACAGCTGTGTGCCAAGCCGCCCACCATCAGATCAGGGTTTTGAAGAGGGTCTTACCCATGATACCGGAAGTCATTCACCCTCCTGTAGTGGCTGCGTTAGTTCTTTCTCGTTTGGACTACTGCAACTCTCTGCATCTGTCGCAGCCGATTGGCCTAATACAGCGGCTTCAGCGCATACAGAATCTGGCGGCCAGGCCAGCCACAGGCACTCTCTATGGAGCTCATATCTCTCCAGTGCTCCGCCAACTTCACTGGCTCCCGGTGGGCTACCGTGTTCACTTCAAGTCTCTGTGTATTGTCCACCGGGCTATTCACGGTCAAGGAGCTGAGTTTCTGCAGACTAAATTCTCCTGCTACCTCCCTGAACGCGATCTACGCTCCTCCACTGCAAATCTTGTTTTTTTTGTAAAACATTTTTATTAGTTTTCCAGTCTGATACAACTTCTTACATTTAAAACAGTCCAACTCCCCCCACCACAGTAGCCCCTAACCCCTACCAGAGATATAGTTTCTCCCATCCCATGGATTTCTTGATCTTAGGAACCTACCATGTCCAGAATTCTGATCTTATGTGGGTACCATTGCACCATGTAGTCGCTTTGTAGGAAGGACAGCACAGACCACCAGTCTTTCTTAAAACTCTCTTGGTTTCCCTGTATTTTGTTGGTGACCCATTCCATAGATAGGAGGGACCACACTTTCTGTAACCAGTCGAAGAGTGTGGGTGGTGTTGCCATCTTTGCGCTACCACTAGCCAGGCTGTAATTAATAATCTCATGAATCCCTGTTTCTGTGTCTTTGTTAGACCTTTTGCCTTGTGTTCCCACATACCACACATCCATACTTTTTCACCCACTTGTCCCAGCCCCTGAAACATCCAAAGCATTTGGGTTTTCCCTTCAACCCAAAAACGCTGTAATACCCGGCATATGTGTTTCCAGTTCCCCACTTGCTTACATCCCCTCCAGCATTGATTTGACACCTGTGGGAACATTGCGTGTAGCCTCTCAGGTGTATAGGGCCATTGTACCAGGATTTGTATCCATATTTCTCTCACTTGTATGGGTCGTGTTAGCTTTGCGATAGTCCCCCACAGTTATTCCCAATGATTCCTAAAAATGGTTTCCCTTATGTTTTTTCCCCATTTTTTCATGTAATTTCATTGAATTTCTTCATCTTGAGTATGTATGTATTTGTATATGTCTGAAACAGGTTTGCTTGATCCCGAGTGGGTCATTATATAGGATTCAAATGGTGTTAATACTCTTGTTGCAGCCAGTTTAATGCTTGGGGTATTCAGCCAATGTTTCATTTGTTCGTATATTTAAACCTATCTTTACCCGTCAGGCCCGGAACCTTTGTAGACGCAAAGGATTTAATAGTTTGGTCCCGACACGTATGGCAAATCTTTATGCAACTGGCTTCCTCCAATTTCTTATATGCCCCCTTTTCCATCCCCAGGCAAAAGTCGAGGTTCCCAAATATTGGACTAAATGGGGCTGGTTCTACCGTTACTAACCCCTTTTTTGGAGGATCCTCCCACACGCAAATCTTCTTGTTGTTCCAAGATTCAATCGTCCAAGGGTCGGCGGTAGGGCCTTCTCCATAGAAGCTGCCAGACTTTGGAACAATCTTCCCTCTGTATTAAGGACTGTCCCTAATCACCTTGGTTTTAGAAGAGCACTTAAGACCATTTTGTTTTAGCTCTCCACTTTTTGGCTTCTCCTCCTTTATGAGCAGCTCTCCTCTCTAGCGCCATGATGCCCTTGGGCGACTGTGCGCTCTACAAGTGCAGATAACATAACATAACATACCCTTACGAGCTTTCCGCTGCTGGAGAGTTGAGTTTGCTAAATCCTGATAGAGTAGGATTGTGGAGCCCTGAAAGGTGATTTGGTGCATTGATCTGGCTTCACGCATAATCTCTTCTTTGATCTGATAGAAGTGCACTCTTGCGAGAACGTCCGGCGGAGATGAAGATGCCTGCCTCAGGGCCTGCCTCTGTGTACTCGGTTCAATTCCAAAGGAGAGTCGTCGGGGAGTGTTATTATAAATCTAAACAGATCCGACACGTAGCTCTTCAGGTCTGCGTCCGGGATTGGGGACCGGACAACCCGGAGGCAGACGTTGTTTCGCCACAACCTGTTTTCTGCGTCCTCCTGTTTCGCCTCTAGCGATTAACCTCTCACCTCGAGTGCTGCTATTCTGTCCTGTCCCTTCTCCCATTCGAATTTGTGGTCGCAAAGCTCGTTCTTAATTTCAGCAGCTCGGGTTTCCACCGCCACGACCCGCTTGTCGAGGGAGTTGATCTTCTGTGTAACCTCCTCGGTTCCTTTTTGAATCTCTCTCGTCAGGGCGGATAATAACTCTTTCAGGTCTCACTTGATGGCGGACTGTGCTGGCTCCAGACTCTCCGGCCCACGGCCAAAGCTAGGCGTTAGTTTCCCTGGTGGGTCCCCCTTCTTTGCTTTCTCTGCAGCTGCCCCACTCATTAATGTTGAAATGTCCTCTTGTCTGGATGCCTTCCCGCTTTTCGCCATCTCTCCTGGGTGCATAGCGCTATGCGCCCGTGGGATAGCAACCCGCACTTCTATCTTTCAAAGAATCAGTGCCCACTCTCTGCGCTTTAGCGCAGAGGGCACAGAGTGCCTGGTCCTGCAGAGTTGGTTGAGAATGCAGGTTTCCTAGTCTCCTATGCTCATGTCTCCCCCCCAGTGCTAGGGGAAGTGCACCCCTGAGGAAGAGGGTTGGGTGGGTTCGCAGTTCAGAGTCCCCGGAGATCACCCGCTGTTAGGGATCCCATGCAGCGCCTCTCGCCTGCCTAGGGATGGTATCTCCTCAGTAATGCAGTGTTTCCTGGGAGGGTACCCCACTTTTGCGGTATGCGGCGTGGAGTTAGCTTGGAGAGTAGGGAAGCCAGCTGGGCAGGTGTCCGTTCAGAGGGCTGCTACGCGTACGGCCCCCAACCGTACAGGAGCTGTACTATTTTGGTGATACAGTGCGCATATTATGCGGAGATGCTTGCAGCCGTGAGAGCGCTTTCGCTGCTGCTCGGGGGGGAGGGCCTCCACCTCTTCTGAGGTTACTGGTGCTGCGGAGCGTGCCCCTCTTCCCTCCGCTCACCTCAATGTCTGTTTTTGTAGGACTGCCAGATGTTGAGCCTCCGATGCCTCGCGTCTCCCCAGGTGTGGCCCCGGGCGGATAACAGTCGCCGAAGGACGGCTCACCAAAGGCTACCTGGGGCTGCTGGTGATGAGCGGGGAAGTGGTCTCCCAGGTGATGCATCGCTGTGTGGTACGTGGTGACTGGGGGAAAGCGTTTCTTCATCGGGGTGGTCCGCGGGCCGAAAAGCTGTGCGGGATCCAGGGGAGAGCGACCGACACCCACAGCATGAGCTCAAGGTTGTAGGTGGTCTTATCGCTGTTCATACTCTTACTTATTCTCCCTCTCTCGTCCTTTGACCTCTTTTGAAAAAGTCTTTGTGGAAGCCAAGGCTAGGAAGGGGTCTCTCTCTAAACTCTTCAATGTGTTAATTACGGCTGATCTGGAAGGTAGGCAAACGTTCAAGGGTGCATGGGAGGAGAGACTAGGCACAACCCTTGATGACCATGCTTGGGATTCTGTTTTCTGGTCAATTTTTGGGGGGAAGCTCTATACTGCAGCCATGGAGCACAACTTTAAGATTCTTCACTCTTGGCATCGGCCGCCCGTTTCCCTATCCAAAATGTTCCCCGGTGTATCTCCTAGGTGTCCTAGGGCTTGTGCTGGCAGAGGAACCTGGTTCCATATGTGGTGGTTGTGTCCGGTTATACAGGTCTACTGGATGGAGTTGCTGAGTTGGATTAAAGACATCCTGGGAACTTGTCCCTCCCTGCATCCTATAGAGATTTTATTGGGTACACCTAGGCCAGAGTGCGAGGAATCACCCTTTTCTAGGGTGGTGGGTGCAATGTGGAGGGCTGGGAGAATGGCTCTAGCCCAGAAGTGGAAAAGTTCTCAGGCCCCAACGAAATCGGAATGGTTCAATAAACTTTTGGCAATTTTTACATATGAGAAACTCACAGCCATTGTCAATGATAACATGTCTTCCTTTTTGCAGGATTGGACTATTGTGCTTTTGAGCGCAGACTGTGAAGCCTTGAGGCTCTAAGATCTTGGGCCCTGAACAGAGCTTGATGAGGGGAGAGTCGAGTGGGATTTGGTCTTCAGTTGGAATTTATCACCCGATGTTTTGTGTTTTTTTTTTGGGCACCTTGCTGATAGAGATATGTTGTTAAACAGCCTTAATGGATTCTAGGTCTTTGCCTCAGCCCTGGTGTACCTTTTGTTTTTGTCTTGTTGAACCCTGTGTAGCTCACTGTTTGGGGGGGAGGGTGTGTTGGGAGGGGTAAGTGGGGGGAGGAGGGGAAGGGGTATTACATGTTATTTAGATTGGGACCTTCTTTTTGATTCTCGTTAGATGTACATGAGTGTTGGTCTTGATGGTGAAAAAATTTAATAAATACAAAGTGGAGAAAAAAAAGAAAGAGGATCAGTGAGGACCCTCAATCCACAATATTTAAGATGGCAATGTTCAGGCAGGGGGGTTTATGTTTCACCTTGCTCTCAAGGCAGGCCACACTTATCTGGATAGTGGGTCTAGCCTTCCTTTGACCAAGACAGTTCTTTCCTTCTCACTTGCAGGTCCTGACCAGGCAGAGTTTTTTGCCACATATTTTCATCATATTCTATCCACAAGCACAACAAAGGACTTGACATAGTGTGTAAGATTCTACTCAAGACCCCTGTGGCCACAGTTGCCTCCACCACCCCCACTCATCCACCAAACACGCAGGCTCTAGGCTCTCCATTTGGTGTAGCAGCTGTGCCTGTGCCTATGCCTAATAAGGTTCGTACCAGGCCTTTTTACGCATTTATTATTTTCCTGTGTACATTTATGCACAAATTTAGAGCAGAGGGCAGTGCAAAGGTCAGGTTACTTGACAGAAACCAGAAAGCTTCTTTTGATGTTTATCTACATGGATGTAAATGCAAGCCATGGAGAAAAGCCTCTGAAACAGAATGTATTTATCTGAAGCCTTTCTAAAAAAAAGCAACTGCATACCGTGATAAAATGAATGGTTTCTTTCCATTCAACTTCTTCTGTGTATAATTAATAAGATGGAAAACTAAGTTGCAATTGAGAATTCATCTTTTGTAACAAATTATGCTTTTTTCCCAGTGTAAGCAAACCAGTATTGCACAATTGTATTTTTCGGAGTTCCTGTGCTGTGTGCATAATCATGCGGAGGCAGATCATTTTTACACTTCTAATTTAATTTACACTCAAATTATAAAAACAGTGTGTAAAATTATGAGTATGCACGGTCCAGTTTACATCCTTTCAACCTTGCAGTCAATGGGGTACATTACTATAAATGGTCAGTGGCAGCAGAGTCTGCTCAAGGGTGGGTGATTGTCATTACACCAATCACAGGTGTTATAGCCTCTCAAATCATGAAGACTACAATTAAAACATCCAAAACCGGGGGCGTGGCTTGGAGCTGCCGCAAGTGGCATGTCTCGCTAGGAGCACCTGGCTGGCGCAGCGCACAGGATGAAATATCGCCAGCCCCTGGCCCTGTTAAGCCCTGACAAGCGAGGATGTGATGTTGGAGTATCTGGTGCGGTCTTCGCTTGCAGAAGTTTCCACGAAGGTGCCGTGTATTTTGATAACGGGACAATTTAGTCCTGGGATTGGTGCCAATCGACAAAGAAAATGGCGACAACCCAAACACCAACTACGAGGGGGAGGAGCAGGTGTAAATGGATAGCCCTGGTCACCCGATGCAGCTGTTCAGAGCAACTACCTTCAGGTCCCTGAGCTGACGGTCCCTCAGCACTGTGACTGCGGAGCTAGCTGAGTAAGAATACCCTTCAGCCGCAAATAATCAAAGATAGCAAGAGGCTTCTCTGGAAGCATTTCTGATAATTGGGCGAAATCAATAAAACCTCCCTGGTGAAACAATTGTGCGGCCCTCTCCATCCATTGGTCTGACCACAACTGCGTCCCTTGAAACCCCCTGGTCCCCAAATCAAGCGGAGGACCCCACAAGGAAGACAGGGGGAGGGCCATGACAAGACTAGCTTGTTGTCCCTGTTTGGTCTCGACAGCGCCCAAAGAACCGATAGGATCGGATGGGACTTAGCAACCGTAGGTAGAGAGCGAGGAGGGGCACAGAGCAAATCCCTAACCTTGTGAGGGTGAACCTGCATATCTTCAACGTACGTCCAGTACATCCTGAGGTCATCCCGCAGATGCTGTAGCATCACTCGCAGCTGAGCCGCCTTATAATGCTGCTTGAAGTCCGGCAGGCCAAATCCTCCGAACGCCTTTGGGAGGGACAAGGTATCAAATTTTACTCTAGCTCTCTTGCCACCGCAAACAAAGCGAAGAAGACTCATTCGAAGAGATGCAAAGAACGAGTCCGGAATGATACAAGGAAGAGAGGAGAAAAGATAAAGAAGTCTGGGGAGCACATTCATCTTCACAGAAACCACGCGCCCAAACCAAGAAAGTGTGAGGGGAGGCCACCTATCCAGATCACCACCAATCTTAGCCAATAGGGGAGGAAAATTTAACTCAAAAATCCTACTCAGATCCCTAGGAATGTTGGTGCCCAGGTACCTAGTACTAACTCTCTCTATCCGCATCCCACACACCTCCGTCTTACCAGTAATATCATTGTCCAACTTACCCATGGGCATAATACAGGATTTGGAAACGTTGATTTTGAGCCCGGAGAACGGTCCAAAACCACGAATCAGCTCTAACAACCGAGGAAGGGAGTCGTTAATCCCAGACAAATACACTAAGATGTCATCTGCGAAGAGAGACAATTTAAATTCAAAGTCCCCACACCGCACCCCAGAAATCATCTAATTGTTTCTAACAGCGATGGCAAAGGGCTCCATAGCCAGAGCATATAAAAAGGGAGAAAGAGGGCACCACTGACGAGTTCCTCTGGAAAGTGAGAAGCCCGAGAAGTAAAACCATTAACTAGAACCCACGCGGAGGGAGCATTGTACAAGGCCTAAACCCATCCACAAAATTGATCACCAATACCCATTTTACGGAGCACCTTCCCCATATATGACCACTCTACACGGTCAAAAGCTTTTTCAGAGTCCAGAGAGAGGAGGTAAGCCTCAGACTCCCGCTTGGACACCTCACACCTCATACATCAGGTCTACTGTTTTCCTAATATTGTCAGACCCCTGACGTCCGGGGACAAAGCCCACCTGGTCTCTGAACCAAAGAGGGGATGAGTCTCGACAACCTGGTCGCCAGGAGTCTGGCCAAGATCTTCACATCAACATTTAGCAATGAGATGGGCCTATAGGACTGACATAACGAAGGGTCCTTCCCTTCCTTCGGAATGACCACAATGAGAGCCGATATCATGGAAGGGGGAAGATAGCCAGTATCCAAGGCAGAATTATACACCCTAGCCAAGAACGGAGCCAAGGTGGAGCGAAATGTTTTTAAAAAACGGACCGTGAATCCGTCATCCCCTGGAGCCGTACCATTCTTTAGAGATGCAATAGCATCAATAACCTCCTGGGGAGAGATGGGAAGCTCCAAGGAAGCCGAACTCTTTTGCGCCAGGGAATTGAGAGTGATTTAAAAAACCGATCCACTGCGGACCCATCCCCGATGTACTCTGAAGCGTAAAGTTTTTCGTAGTACACCTTAAATTGTTCCGCAATTTCATTATCCCCAAGCAACTTTTCACCCCCCTGGCCAGAAATAGAATTAACTCGCCTACTCTTACGAAGTTCCCTGAGCCTCCAAGCCAGGATCTTTTCCGCCTTTTCCCCCTTCTCCATATAACGCTGTTTCAGGAACGCAAGTTTCTTCTCCGTCTGACCAACAAGGAGGGCGGACAATTTCGCTCTATGTTGGAGTTTTTCGCGCTTGCCTGGATTCATCTGCGATCTCAACTTACCCCCCGGTTGGATAGCTATAATCTGCTCCCTCAATTTTCGCTCTTCCCCAGCCCTCTCCCTCTTCTTCCTAGCACCCATTTCCATTAGAACACCCCTGACCGTGGCTTTGAGCGCATCCCACACCCCTCTAACCTCCACCTACATATCCACCGTGACTTGCTCTGGGCCACCGGGGGAATCCCCAGGTTGATACGAACCAGATCGTGGTCAGACCACGGGATGGGCTCTACATTGAAGTCAGAAATGTATTCATGGATCGAGGAATCTACCAGCACATAATCGATCCTAGAAAAAGACTGATGTACTGAGGAAAAATAGGTGTAGAGAGGATCCCGATTGCTATCAGCGGGGTGGGCATCAACAAGGCCTAAATCCTCATTAACCCCCCAGAAAGAATCCGCCAATTTCATTTGGGATCTAAGGTCAGGGCACAGGTTAGGAGATTCCTATCTCTGTCCGGGCTGAAAACCATATTAAAATCTCCCCCAACTATTATCGCTCCCTCAGCAAAATCCCTGATTTTCCCTCCCATCCCCTGCCAAAACACATCTTGATCTTCATTTGAGGCATATACCCCCACAAAAGTGAACAACCGACCCTTCACCTCCCCCTTAACCATAACATAACACCCCTCCGGATCTGCTCTTTGAGCTCTAGGAGAAAAATGTGCGTCCGGAGAGACCATGAGCACAACCCCCCGCCTCTTTGTCACATATGATGATGAGAATATTTGCTGAATCGCCCTGGATTTGAAAACGGGCTCCCTCCCCTTAATCCAGTGGGACTCCTGCACATAGAGAAAATGAAGTTTTAACCTCAGAAACTCTCTGAGCACCAAAGACCTCTGTGTCGGAGAGTTCAAGCCTCGCCCATTTAGGGACCCCACCGACAGAGAATGGACAAACTCACTCATTAGGACAGCCTGGTGACTCATTCGCCTCTGGCCAGAGGCCTTCATACAAGCCTTCTCCCAAGTCCCTGGTACACAAAAATAAATCGAGAACAAACAAGTTGAACCCAACAATCATGGTAGCTCCAAACCCCCCATCAACCATCCCCTCCCAACTCCAACCTCCCGCCCCATCCCAACTCTTGAGCGCCTGAAAGGACTGCGACATCCAACTGCTGAGCCTTCAGACCACCATGGATCGCCTCCACCAGGGCGAGAAACTTCTCCAAATCACACCATATTCTGGGCCCCCCACCACATGAAAATGAGAAGATAAAAAAGCTAGCAAAAAACGTCTTCCAGTAATGAAACATGTCATCAGAAACCTGAGATCAAAGTTCAAGCCTGCCTCAACCACCACAGACTCATCTCAGGAGTAAGACCAAAGAACCATGAGGGTTCCACCCCCATTCAAGACGCTGACTGTCCCGGGGATGGGGGCGCTATCTTCCTGTACTTCCTGTGACCCTGCACTCGCCCCCGCCCCAGGGATTCCGCGGAATCCTTATGCTGAGCCTTATCAGGTCCATCGCCCAACCTGATATGCTCCTGGGGGGGGGGGGGAGGTCACTCAACAACTCATTCATCGCTCTCCTAATGTCAGCCTCTGATATAAGAACGTACTTGTCCCCATTGAATTCAAAGGAGAGCGAGAACGGATGCCCCCATTTATAGCGCACTCCTTTAGCCTGCAGCTATTTCGTCAGTGGCCCACAGAGTCTCCGGCGTGCAAGCGTGAACGCTGAAAGATCCTGGTAAATGGAGGTATTGGCACCATTCCAGTAAATCAGACCCCTTTTACGAGCCAACTCCAGGATCTTGGTCTTTTCCACAAAATAATTAAACTTCACTAGGACGGAGCGAAGGCCACCGACGCGGCCCCCCGCTCTGTGGGCTCTATCAATGGTGGGGACATTGGTATTCTCTCCCCCAAACAAGAGACTTATCATTTCCTTGACCTTTCTCACAATGTCCGCCTGCGTCTACTGATCCTCTTTCAATAGTGTCCCTAAATCTGAACATGCAGCAAAACTCCAGGAACGGGAAGAGTTTGCCTAAAGAGGTGGATGGTGTGGAGATCGGCCGGCCCCCTTTTGTGGAGCAAGCAGCTCCCTTATGCTCTATTGTCTCGACAATGTAGACATGAACGGTAGAAGAGACATAACGCTGATAGAGGGTGCTGTGCCAAGGTGGAAGATACCCATGTACAAGTTGCCAGAAGCATTTGTAGAAGATCTACTAGACTTTTTCAAACTCCCAGGGTAAACAAGTCAGCAAAAAATCAGACACCTTGGTTATAGGACTGGATGTAAGCTGCTGAAGTAGTAGGGGAGAGTCAATGTATGGAATAAGCACAATGGGCACTTAGGACTTGCCATCAGAAGCTTACCAACCATCAGCGGAGAAAGGTTGTCATCAGTACCTCCTCTCTGCATCGGTTAATTAAGGAACCAATTTTACATGGCGGATCAACAGCTTTATAGCTGTGGTGCGCCATTGCCGCCATCTTGGATTCAGACTTGTAGCCTCTCCTTGAGTCTGTGTCAAAAGAGAAAGGGACACTTACTTTTCACAAATTTCCCATAGCTCTGCTGGTTGTTTGCCCAGGAAAAGGTTTTCCCAGTGACAGAGGCATACCTGAAGGAGCAAACGGTAAAGTGCATCATAAAGTGTCCAGAGGGCCCGGAAGTGATCCGCCACAAGCACTCTAGTCAGAAATGGTGCATTTGTTAGGAATGACCTGGCCCTGAAGTGGTAGCTTTGAAAACCCTGATCATAAGGTATGTTTTGCTCACCAGCGAGCTGTTTCTGAAAGTGCTCCCTCCCAAAACATCCTTTATGGAGAAAGGCTCTGACTCGGTTTTCTTAAACTACTGCTTGGCAAACTGACTGTTCCTCATATGGGTGATGGAGGAAAAGGAACCAAATGTGGGAGCAGGTATTTGCTAAAACTGCTGATGACTTTGGGCTGCATTACAAGTTTGGTGGTATTTCAGCATTAAATCTACCAAAATACCACCACGCAGATTTACCGTTACTGCCACTTGGTCTGGCGGAATTACTGCTGGATTACAAGTGGAGGTATGGCGTTGTTAGTCCCCATTTATGGAGTCCGTAGGTCTCCGCATTTTGGTGGTAAGGTGGAGGATTTACCTCCAGCAATTTGATGGAGGTTTTTCCTCCACCGCATTGCTAAAACCATAGTTGGGCATTGCGGTAATGTGGCGGTAATGGGGTTGCAAACTAGCCTGCAAAAGATCTAACCAAAGTAGGTGCATGAAGAATTCCATCAGAGACTAGAAGTGAAAGTTATAAAAAGTCCACATCCAACTGTCCAGCTCCGGAGGCCAGCATTACACTAAAAAACTAAATCTATGACATAGCGTAACTCATCCAGTTACCACATATAACACATAGTCCACCAACCACTGGCTTTCCACTGTTGTCTCATCATCAAAAGGAATGAAAGCGCAGCATCTGTATTCCAGATAATAAACATTTGAAAAGCCAGATGGGGATGGGGACCTGGGAAACAATCTGAATTAAAAACTCCAGAGGCCATACCACCATAGAAAGCTGTTTGGGGATTATGCAGGTTTGAGAAACCTTTGGCTTGAATTCTTTCTATACAGACTTTATCATCACCATTAGAAGCTTTGAGCAAGTCTCAGGAGTATTCACTCAAAAGGCCAGAATATTTGTGTTTGCAGCCTTGAAAAATTGAGAACTTTTCATTAATGTTCACATAAAAGGTCCTGTAACAAGACAGCTACACACCCGAGGGAAGCATGCAAGAAAGTAAAGTCTGATACATCAAGAGCATATCATCCAACCAAATCTATGAGCATGACCATTTCAAAGCCCTCCGAGCAGCAGAGAATGTCTTTTTAGTCAAATACATTTCATGAACTTAGCATAATAAGAGTAAAAGCAACCACAGAACACTAGAAATCAGATATGGTAGAGAATCTAAAACATACAGTAAGAATATCGCCCAATACTCACAAACATTTAATCATTTAATGGTTATAAATACCCAGAGAGATTGCCCTTAGTGTAAATAATCATCAACCCCATCCCAGCGAGAGATGGGAAAGAGTAGGAGACTAATGAAGTAGAAAGAGAGAGAAACATGAGAGGGGGCAAAACACAACCACTGGCTTTGGTTCTCAAGCATCACTGTTACCCTGAAGTCCCCTCCAACTGCATAACCACAAAAAGAGTGCACCAAGAGGTGTATCTGGCAGTCACCTAATCATGTATGGGTAGAGGAATTAATGTCATGCATCAACTGAAGATAACAACCAAGAAACATTGCATGATTCAAAGATAAATTCTGCCATACTAACAACCCAGATGAGCAGACATCACGCAACATCCCCTTTGAGATCCTCTAAAAGAAGCTTTTGCTGCAGCCACACAAGTAAACCTGAAGATATTCCGATCCTGTACCATTACTCTGCCTCACTGGTTGAAGCACTCAGGTCCATAGCCCAATTTGTATCCTTTGTGTATTTGGAGCAACTCATGCCTTAGGTAAAATTGAGGGGAAACCAAAATCCTCCTATCTCTCCATTAAGTAAGCTTCAGCTGGACAGCTGAGTTGAGCTCCGTTGCCTTAACTCATGGAAGGTCAAAACTATTCAACCTCCTTCAAACCCTGTTCTTGACAAAGAACTTCATGAATAAATGGGCACAGATCACCATAACAAATCTTGAGGGGCACTGCAAACATTTTTAGAATTTTCACGTGTGCTTTATTTTCCATCAGTAACAGTCTGTCCTTTAACTGTACCACAGTTGCAGCTAGTCACTATTGATGCTTTCACCTCCGCCTCTGAAATATTACCCTGTGGTAGCCATTAAAAAGAATAGGAACTCTTCTCCATTGAGGATAGGGTCTATTCTCCACTGACGCTCTCTTAACATCTATGACATACAATTTCATATGAGGTTTCTCTAATGTAGCTATAATCCTGATTGAAGAACAGAGAAATCCAAGTTATGGAAAACTATGTCCCCTGCACACTTTCCAAAGGGCAATAAGCCTAAGGGATATTTTGACAAAAAAAATGTTGACAGGAATATTTAGTCCAGAGTTAATAATTTGTTCGCATTAGATATTCCAAAAACCAATAAATAAAAGGTGCTTTACAAAAAGATTAAAAAAAAATATATATCAAAGACTCCTTTTGGTTAGAGAAAAATAGGTGTTCTCCTTTTTAATATTTTCAAGTTGGCCCAACGCATTTCGAGATTCATATTCTCTTCATCAGAGGCATAGATTCCAACCATCATTTCACAAAGATTTATAGAGACAGAAATTAATCAAACATTTACTAATGTTGTCAATTGTTAAAAGTAAGATAACAGAATTACAAACAAAGAAACTTGTTTTGTGATCAAAAACTTATTTTGATAGACATACTATTACAAGTGTCACTAGAAGAACAAGTTACTTTCTTACCTGGTAACGTTCTTTCGATGGGATGGTCCGACGACGTATTCCATATCTATGACATGTAATCACCACAGCTGTGCTGCTTCGGAAAGTTTTTTCGGCGTCTGCGTCCTGCGTCGATGACGTCGATGCGCCGTCGTCGAGGACCTCCTCCGACGTCATCCGATGTGATAAGTAGGACGCACGACGCCCGTAGCCTCAGTTGTAGTTTTTTCCCCCAGAACGTGTGACATTAGTCAACTGCCAGTCAGACACAAAGCCTTGCGGAACGTAAGCTGCAATCGCAAAAGAAGTTCTGCAGCGGGGAAGGCAGGGAGGGAGCGATATGGAATACGTCATCGGACCATCCCATCGAAAGAACGTTACCAGGTAAGAAAGTAACTTGTTCTTTGAGGGGATTGGGTCCGCCGACGTATTCCATATCTATGACAGACTCCCAAAGCAGTACCAGAGCAAGGAGAAGGGAAAGAATTTAGAATCAAAATTTAGAATTGCCAATCAAATAGCAGAGCAAAGGACCGCCTTGCCAAAGGCCAGATCCTGTCCTCGGATGGAATCGAGGGAATAGTGACGTACAAATGTATGTACTGAAGCCCAGGTGGCTGCATCACAAATGTTGCTAATAGGAACACTCCTCTGCAGGGCAGTAGATGCAGCCATACCCCTGGTAGAATGGGCCCGCAAGCCAGCCAGTGGGTCCTTACCCGCCAAGCGGTAACACTCCGAGATGGCCAAAATAATCCAGCGAGACAAAGTTTGTTTCGTCACAGCTTGCCCCAAACGTTTTCCAGCGTAACCAATAAAGAGTTGATCGTCGACTCTGAGCCGGGACATGCGTGAAACATAAAAGCTTAAAGCTCTCCTAGGATCAAGCCTATGGAGCCTCTCCTCTTCCTTACCAGGATGCGGAGGAGGATAGAATGCCGGAAGAACAATCTTCTGGGCCAAATGAAATTCCGTCACTACCTTCGGGAGAAAAGAAGGACGAACTCTAAGGACAACCCTCCTTGTGAAATACAGTGAAGGGTGGCTTAACTGAAAGTGCCTGCAACTCAATCACTCTGCGAGCTGAAGTAACCGCAACTAAAAACACAGTTTTCAGAGTTAACAGCCTCAAAGGGCAAGAATGTAAAGGCTCAAACGGAGCACCCATAAGAAACTTAAGAACAAGGTTTAAATCCCAACCGGGCACCAGGAAAGGTGACGGAGGGAACACATTAGTGAGCCCTTTCAGAAACTGTGAAATTGAAGGGATTTTAAAGTAAGAACACTCTTCAGACGAGCGCTTAAAGATGGACAGCGCCGCCAGGTAACCTTTAATGGTACCCACTTGCAAGCCCCTGTGAGCCAAAGAAAGTAAAAAGGACAGAACCATGGGGATGTCACATGCAAAAGGATCCACATTCTGAACTCTGCACCAGTCGCAGAACTTACGCCAACGGTACAGAGACTTTGTTGCTGGCCTTCGGGCCGAAAGCAACACCTCCATCACATCTTCAGGGAGGTCCCAATCCTTATACCTCAATCTTTCAGAAGCCAAGCGTGAAGGTTGAGGGATCTGACCTCTGGATGGAGAACCTGACCCCCCTCCCGTGAGAGCAGATCGTCTCGGTAGGGAAGACGACGTGGAGGGCAGATGGACAAGTCGAGAAGGTCCGGGTACCACGTCCTCCGAGCCCACGCCGGAGCAATGAGGATCATCCGGGAACTGAACTTCCGTAACCTCCGCAGCACTTGCGGGATGACGGGGACTGGAGGAAACACGTACAGCAGCAGGAATGACCACTCCACCACGAACGCGTCTCCTAAGGCTCCTTTTGGAGGAAATTCCCGCAAGCAAAACCTTTCGCACTTCCGGTTGACACTGGAGGCGAAGAGATCCACTTGAGGGGTCCCCCAAAGGGCGAAGATCTCCTGGAGAATCTCCTGAGCCAACTCCCACTCGTGAGAGATCGTGCTCTGCCTGCTCAGAGCGTCCGCCGTCCCGTTTTCGTCTCCGGCCAGATGAACTGCCGAGATCGAAACGTCCTGCTGGATGGCCCAGAACTCGAGCTGCATCGCCTCCCTGCACAGAGGAAGTGACCCTGCCCCCCCCTTTTTGTTGAGGTAGTGCATGGCCACTGTGTTGTCCCTCAGGATCAGGACACGCTTTCCTCGCACAGTCGGCAGAAAAGCCTTCAGGGCTAGCCTGATGGCCCTCACCTCCAACAGATTGATATGGAGTATGGACTCCGACGGAGACCAAGGACCGCTGACTGTCAGCCCGTTGGCATGAGCTCCCCATCCCGTGAGGGATGCATCCGTCACGATCGTCACCTCCGGCCAGGGAAGCCAAAATGGAGCCCCCTTCATCAAGTTGCCTTTGACGGCCCACCACAGAAGGTCCCGGGCGACCGAGGGCGGCACCTGAACCGGGTCCGACATCCTGCCGGAGGACTGCGACCATTGCATCTTGAGTGCCCACTGCAAAGATCTCATCCGCAGGCGAGCCTCTGGCACCAGAAGAATGCAGGATGCCATGAGGCCGAGCAACCTCAAGAACTCGAACGCTGGGAGCGTCTGGGCATGCTGAAACTTGTGCACCGTCTGTTGAATGTGAAGAGCCCTCACCTGGGGAGGAAAACACTGCCCCAGGGAAGTGTCGAGCACTGCTCCGATGTACTGGAGCCGCTGTGTTGGTGTCAAATGGGACTTCTTTAAATTGAGGGAGAAGCCCAGCCTGTGAAGGGAGTGGCAGGTGACGGACAGATGATCCAGGACCTGCTCGGGAGAGCTCCCCCTGATCAACCAATCGTCCAGGTAGGGGTAGACGTGAATCCCCCCTTGCCTGAGATGCGCTGCCACCACCACCATGAGCTTGGTGAAAACCCTCGGGGCGGAGGTCAACCCGAACGGCAGGACCCGAAACTGAAAGTGCGAGTCGCCAACCGCGAACCTCAGGTACTTCTTGTGCTTGGGATGGATCGGCACATGGAAGTAAGCATCCTTGAGGTCGAGAGACACCAACCAGTCCTGAAGCTGAAAGGCCTGGAGGACTTGAGAGAGAGTAACCATCTTGAACTTGTCCTTCCTTAGGAGTTTGTTCAAACCGTGCAAGTCCATGATGGGTCTCAATCCCCCCGTCTTTCTTCGAAATCAAAAAATAAGGGGAATACCATCCCCTGTTCCTCTCCGCTACAGGCACCAGTTCTATGGCGCCTTTCTCCAGCAGGGCTTGAATTTCCTGCGCAAGGAGCGGATCCGGACTCTGCAAAGAGAGGTTCCCGCCACCCTTCTCTGTAAAGCCATATGGAACGGCAGTACCGGGTCAGTTGGGATGTCCGTGAGATCATCCTGCACAAACTCCCCTGGGGGAGCAGACCACCCCAAGTACTCAGAAACCCTAGCCATAAGGCGTCGGTACGAGGAATCGGCATGAGAGCCAGGCTCAGGCCTACAAAACTCCACCTCCGGAGAGGTGTCCAGTCCACTGGCATCATGCAGTGACTGCCTCAAATCGCCAAACTGACTATGGCCCGAGACAATTTCATCTGGAACCTGACTAGGAACCAGGCCATCAGAATCCTCATCCGCCTCTGGAATATATTCCAGGTGGCGAAAAGAAGGCACCCGAGAGTGCTTGCTCTTAACCAGAGCCTTCCTAGGGGGTTCCCCCGTGCCACAGGGTACCTCCGACACGAAAGGTGTCGGGGGCGTCGAGTGAATCGGCGCCGGCGTCGAGAGAACAGGCATCGGCGCCGAGAGGATCGGCATCGACGTCGAGGAAATCGGCGTCGACGTCAGATGCAGCGCCGCCAGCATCGGCGGCGTCGACACAGTCCTCGAAGCCGGAGCTCCGAGCATGTCCTTCGATGACCTGAGCGTCGACGGCTTTGACGACTTCCTCGGAGCCTCGAGAAAGCCTGTCGCCGCCCTCGACGCCTCAGACGTCGATGTCTTCCTCGAAGACATCACAGGTGCACACGGTCTCGAACGCGTGGAGGACCGGGACCTGGAATGGGTACGTCGAGAACGAGTCCCCTTGTCCGAACGGGACCTCTCCCGTGACTCGTGCCGACCACTCTTGCGAGCAGTGTCTCTCGACCTCTCACGACCGACCCCACTCGGGGGCGTGGACGGCTTAGTACCCTGCGACTCGAGAATCGCCAGCATTTTCTTCCCGAAGGAAGCCCATTCCTCTGGCGTCGCACGGCTGGTGGGGTAAGTGACGTGCTGGGCAGAGTCCTCCGAAGAGGACCTGGAAGACGACCGGTGTCGGCGCTTCCGAGAATGCCTCGAAGAGGCTGAGGATTGGCGAGACCGGCTCCTAGAAGGAGACCCACGAGACTTCCGACGATGACGCGGAGAGTCTCCTCTCGAATCATCCGTCGAAAGCCCCGCAGACTTCGACTTCCGGGGCTTGGATACCCGACCTACCGACAACTTCTTCTTACGTTTACGTAAGGCTTTGGACGTGAGCGACTGGCAGTCGATACAGTCATCCGTGTCGTGGGCCTCCCCGAGGCACCAGAGGCAGGCGTCGTGCGAGTCTGTCACCGACATCTTGGACCCACACTCCCCGCACTTCTTGAAGCCCGGACGCGAGGTCGAAGACGAAGTAGAAGACATCTTCACACGAAGGATTTTCACAAAAACGAACAGGTTCGAAGAACCGAGAAGAACAGAACTCCAAAGAGTCGAGGCGTTAATCGAGATTCACGAAGCAACACGTTCGCGGAAAAAACGGAACTGAGGCTACGGGCGTCGTGCGTCCTACTTATCACATCGGATGACGTCGGATGTCGGAGGAGGTCCTCGACGACGGCGCATCAACGTCATCGACGCAGGACGCAGACACCGAAAAAAGTTTCCGAAGCAGCACAGCTGTGGTGATTACATGTCATAGATATGGAATAAGTCGGAGGACCCAATCCCCTCGGAACCTGATTTTGCTAATCAAAAACATTTTAGCCAGGAAAAACATATTTTTTGTTGGTAACATACTTCTATTCAATACTCCACAGTTTTTTTTTAAAAAAAAAGAGGTCTAAATAACATCTGGACCTTAAATCCAGGTAGTAAAAAAAGGGGATTATAGTGTATTCAGTCCCAGCAATGCCCATATTAGGTTTAAAAAGAAGATCCTGATCCTAGGTAAACTTACCCTTCTTCTCAACAGATTGAGGAAGAAGATTTTCCAAAAAGGGCGCGATAAGGGCCCCAGAATTTTCAAAGTTGAAACAACATGGTGTGGTCAGGTAGAGTTGTCATGTTGTAATGGAAGAAAGCTTGCTCCGTTCTCCTAGGGGAGAATGAAAGCATAAATACACTGTGGTATCAAGGGGCACAAAGGCATCCCAATAACCAAGCAAGACGTGCCAGTAAAAGATGTAGCAATGGTAATCCACGGCGGGGATGTGGTTCAGGAAGCGCTGATTTCTGACCGCATCCAGCGCGGGATTGTTTATATATGATAAATTAAATTGGATGATGTCATTCGCGCATGCGCGAGCGGTGTATTGTAAAAAACCCTTTTGAAAATTGGTTTTATTGTTTTTCAAACCTAGAGAATGCAGTTTTCATTACAAAGAATACAGAATAAATCAGCTGCTGTACAGTTGCACATACTTAACGACTAACCACAACTTGACCCCCACCCAGCAGCCCTTGAAACGACAGCTGGTCTAAAGTAAATTTTACAGACCGGCGAAGGAGTTCATAGGCAAAAGAATTTTTTAGGAAATGGCACTTGCATAAGACATTTCGGAATTAACATTAGAGTAGTAGGCACATCATTGCAATGGCGCTTTAGCTGTGTCGTGTTGCACACTCAGCTTTGTGCAATATACTTGGCTCGGAACTCGGACCATTCATTGTCAATGGAAGTGCGGTCACCATGAATGGCTGCTGTTAGCTTGTCCATATTGAAGATATTACAGGAGACTTTGATCCGCTCAGCTTTAGTTGGTATACTAATTCTTTTCCACACAGTTGTAAGGCAGGCCCTCGCAGCAAGCAAGAGCCCATGTGTCATTATGGGCAATTTGATTGATTGTTCTTCTGTTTCGACCAAACCAAATAGGATCAAGAGTGGGTGCTTCTCCCTTTCCTCTCCTTCAAGCTCTTTTATCCAACTGAGCACTTCGTCCCAATATGCCTGGACCGCCCTACATCTCCACCACATGTGCCAGTATTCCGCTTTCTGGCCACAGCCCCGCCAGCAGAAAGGACTCACGTCCTGATACATCCTGGCTAGCCGGAGTGGGTCATACTGCCACCTATACAAAAGCTTGATCCCATGCAATTTGTACTGACAAGAGATAGAGGTTTTCGAGGTCCTTCTACAAATCTTGAGCCATGTTTCTGGGGTGAGATGTCTCCCAAGGTCTTTTTCCCACTTATGTTTCAAAGTGATTGAGGGGGTTGTGTTGACTCCAACTAGTGCTGCATACATTGCACTGATGAGTCCCTTGGAGCCTATGTATGTGTCTAGAATTTTTTCGAACAGGGTGAGGTCTCTCTGTAGCGCCTCCCTCCAGACCTCCCGGGTCATAACACCTTTTAGTTTTAGGTATTGGACAACTGAGAGCTGACCTATGCCGAGAGCTTCCTCCTGCTCTTGGATAGTGATGAAAGCGTTATTCCTCCGTAATTGGCATGCCCTCTCAAGCCCTGCCTCGTACCATGATTCAAAACTGCCTGGATCAGGAATGTCATCCCGAATGCCCGGGGCCCATAGATGCGCCAGGGGGGAGGGCCCTGTTGTGACTCCTTTCATTCCTTTGTTTGGTTGCCATATGGCACATATGGTCCCGAGGATGGGGTGGTTTTTAATGCTATTTCGTAATTGGGGCCCAGGTACCCATAACCATTACCCCAAAATAAAAGGACAGAGATAGTAGTTATCTAAGCCTATCCATTGAGGGTCTTTTTGTTGTCTGACGTGTGGGATTAGCACTCGCGGTTGTGCTGCTCTATAGTACAGCTCTATGTCTGGGAGACCCACCCCGCCATCGTCTTTCAGGAGGTGAAGTAAGGCAGCAGGGACCCTAGGTTTTTTGTTTTGCCATAGGAAGGTATGTAGGACTTTTTTGGTGGTTACAAAGAAATCTCTGGGGAGTTGGATGGGGAGCATCTGAAATAGGTAAAGTAACTTTGGCAGGATTACCATTTTAATGGTGTTTAGTCGGCCCATCCACGAGATGGTGAGCCTTGTCCACCGTTCAATGTTTTTTTGTATTGTGCTTAGTATCGGGGGGAAGTTGGCTTCAAATAGGTCACCCAGGTCACGAGTCACATTGATGCCCAAATATCGCAGTGTAGTGAGGCTAACCTCCATCCCTAGGGGTGCAAATCGCTCAACCTCTGAGTCCCTACTTTTGTCTAGCGGGAGGAGGACCGATTTCTCTGTGTTGATTTTCAGGCCTGCCAATTGGCCGTATTCCCCAATTATTTCCATGGCCGCAGGTATCGAACTCAAGGGTTTCGTTGTATGCAGGAGGATATCGTCAGCATATAGGCCTAGCTTGTATTCCTGATCCCCTACTTTAATTGTTCCCACCCTTTTGTCAAGTCTAAGCTTCTGTGCCAGTGGTTCGAGAGACAACACAAACAGTATAGCAGATAATGGGCAGCCTTGCCTGGTGCCTCTCTCTAATGGGAACCACCTTGAGTAGCCACCATTCACCGCTACAGAGGTCTGGGGAGCTGAGTATATTGCCTTAATGGCGCGGCGTAGTTTGGGGCCAAGACCTATCCAGACTAGAACCCTTTCCAGGATCTCCCAATCGACTCTGTCGAAGGCCTTTTCGGCATCAAGCGACAGGAGGGTGGGGTCGTCATTCCTCCCCTGTGCCGCGTGTATCAAGTGTAACGTCTTCCTCATCGTGTCAGCTCCCTGTCTCCCTATAACAAAGCCGACCTGATCCCTATGAATTAATTTCGATAAATGCGTTTCTAATCTGGCCGCTATCACTCTCGCATATATCTTGGCATCTATGTTAAGGAGTGATATGGGGCGATATGACCCACAGTATTTGGGGTCTCTACCTTCTTTTGGGATGACCGTTAGGAGGGCCTGAGCAAAGGACAGGGGTGCCTGCCCTGTTTCAAAGATGTGGTTGAATAGGGTCACCAGGAAGGGGGTAAGGAACGCAGTGAACGTTTTGTAGAAGCCAGGGGTGAAGCCATCGTCCCCAGGCGCCTTTCCTGACTTAAGACGTTTAATGGCATCAGCCACCTCCTCCCCAGTGACCGGAGTGTCAAGAGCTTCCGCCTCCGGGCGCGTAAGCGCCGGGAGATCTGCCTCTTTGAGATAGGCATCTTCACTCCCCCGTGGGGGAGGAGGGTCACAAGTATATAAATCTTCATAAAAAAAGGCAAATGCCTCTCGTATGCCCTCTGGGGAGGATTCTGTTGTATCCACGAAAGTGCCATCTGTCCTCTCTATCACGTCTACCCATCTTTCTGCCCTTTGCGCACGGAGCCTTGCCGCAAGGAGGGCATCGGCCTGGACTCCTTTTTCGTAGTACTTTTGTTTCAGATATTGTAAGGTCTGGGTCACCTTGCTCATTTCCAGGGCTTTTAGCTCCTCCTGTAATGCTTTAGCTTCCGCAAGGTGTGCAGCTCTACGTTGAGGAGCTGTCTGGGCTAGACTCTCTGCTTCGTCTAATTTCTATCGAACGTTAGTCTCCAGCAAGGTGCGTTCCCTCTTTTTCCTCGCCCCCTCCCTGATTAGGATCCCACGCCAAGTGGCCTTTGCCTCTTCCCATACATTCACTTTCGCGACTTCACCCGTATCATTGGTCATGAAGAATTGTTTGATTTCATTTTCCAGTTCTTCCCTGAAAACCACATCCGACCACAACGTTTCGTTGCACCTCCACTTAGTGTTGCGATGGGCAAGGCCATCCCAGTCTAGTTCCACCACAACCATGTCATGGTCAGACCATGCAATGGGATGTATGTCTGCGGTGTGGAGTATTCTCATTAGGTCTTCCGAGAGGAACAGATAGTCTATTCTTGTGAGTGTGTCATGAGGGATGGATCGAAAGGTAAATTCTTTGTCCATTGGATGTAAGTGACTGCAACTGTCCGAGAGGCCGTACAGGGCAAGCATCGTTTTAATTTCTGCATGTTCCTGCGACGGGGGAGGTTGGGAGACATTGTGTGCGGTTTGCCTACCCATGGCACTGCTCATCCATGTGTTGAAGTCGCCCCCAAGAATAGTATGACCTTGCGATTTATTAAACAGCCATTCGGTCGTTTTAAGGAGGAATCTTTTTTGGCCTTGGTTGGGTGCATAAATTGTGGCAAGGGTTACGACTGTGTTTTAAATGGATCCTAACAAACCCTTTTGAAGTGGGTTAAGGTAACAAATGTGGAGCCGAAAATGTTGGGCTAATTGTGTTTCAATAAAAATTCAGTATAAACTGGAGTCCGTCAGTGTCAGCGTGTTATACTCTGTGCACTCGTGAGCGGCGTGGCGTCACTCAAACGCATGCGCTCGTGATGATCTCTGAAGTTAAACATAAACCCAGCTAGGGACAGAAGAGAAAGGCATGTGTAAGTGAAGACATGCCCAGTCAATAACCACTCTAACGGGTCAGTCCTATTAAGGTATTGGGGGATTTCCCAGGATATCAAAATGGAAAAAATAGTTTGGTAAATCCCGAACGGATGTGCTTCTAAAACACCTGGTGTCGGGCATGAATAGAGTGTAACGTGCTGGTAAGCGAAAATAATCTTTCAAGAATACGTGAGTTTAGGTATTGGAAAAAATGACTAGAGCGAAATACCAAGCAGGTATAATGACTTTAGACATACAATAATCAAATAGATACAGAGATGCTTATGTTGAATATAAATTTCTCTGACTAAGAATAAAGGCATGTTTACAAATCCAAATTTTCAGGAATGCTTGAGTTTTTAGGCTTTGGAAAAAATGACTACAGCAAAATACCAAACAGGTATTATGACTTTAGACATACAACAGTCAAATAGATAGAGGAATGCTTATGTTGAATATAAATTTCACTGACTAAAAGTGAAGGCATGTTTAAAATAGGAGCGCAGAATGCTCTGTAAATCCAATGTCTACGTGGATGAGACTAGGGCTGGCTTGCCCCGTTGTGCACCTATACTAGATGTGTTTCTCAATTAAAAATGTAGGCATTGCTAAGACATGAAATAGACCATCCCTCTCAAAGGCCAGTATTTTATGTGTCAAAAGAGAATGTATGTAAAATAGAATGGTCATTTTTGCAATTGTCTACCCCAAAACGGATGGGTGTACAGTCTATTGTCAGCATCTTTAAATGGACTTATTACAAGTTTACACACTTTTATAACATAGGTGCTAATATAAATGATACTAGACATTGGACGGCAATTGTTTTTTGAATTTGTGTGTTACTCTGTGACTATAAAAATGGACCCAAGTCATAGTCTTCATTTAGGCCTAGTGGGGTCATTGCGTCGAGTCTGTTAATCCAGAACAGTCCTCTCTGAGCCAGTAATTTGGGTAAGTTCCCTCCCCTGCTAAATGGATGCAGGACCTCCAAAATTACTAATCGCATTTGGGAAACATTATGTTGCATGTCGCGGAAATGTCTGAAGACGGGTGATTTGATGTTCTGTGTCCTGATACATGATTTGTGTTCCGTCCATCTGTCTTTGGCCCTTCTGTTGGTTCTGCTGACATAATATTTGCTGCAAGGGCAGCGTATGGCATAGATGACATTTTTTGTGTTGCATGTCGGGAAATTTTTCATTATGACCTTTTTGCCTGTATGTGGATGGCGGATGTGGTCTCTCTTAATCAAGTTGTTACAATGATGACAATGTAGGCAGGCGAAGGTGCCTACCTTTGGTTTGCTTAAGGTCCTCTGGGTTGTAGGTTTACTCCTTTCTGCTCTTATCAATTGGTCTCTGAAATTCTTTCCACGTTTACAGGCCATCATTGGAGGATCCGGAAATAGATGTGATAGGGTATCATCTGATTTAATTAAGTCCCAATTTGTGTGTATGATTCTCTTAATTTGGAAGCTTTGGCTCGAGTACTTGAGTGTATGTATCAGGTTTTTGCCTTCTCTCTTTGGATTGCCCTGTAAGAGTGCATTTCTGTTCTGTACGTGTAATTGCTTTATCAATAGTCTCTGGAGGAAATCCTCTGTCTAGGAACCTTTTCTTCATGGTATTGTATTCTGCCTGTAATGTATCCGTCTCAGAGGTAATTCTTTTAAGTCGTAACAGCTGGCTTTACGGTAGATTGTCTTTTAGATGTTTTGGGTGATGACTTGAATGATGTAGACAACTATTCACATCTGTGGGTTTTCGGAAATTTTTTGTTTTCATATGTGTGCCAGTATATTCCACCGTAACATCAAGGAAGTTCACTGACGGTTTGCCGATTTCCATTGTGAATCCAATTCTCGGATTACAGGTGTTCAGGTAGTTCCAAAACTCCAGTAGCTCTATTTCTGTCCCTCTCCAAATTACAAATATATCATCGATCTATCTTAACCAAATTTGTATTTTGTTTTGCCATATCGGGTTGTTCAGTACGTGTGTTTTTTCAAAATGATACATCAAAATATTGGCATAGGATGGGGCTACTGAAGACCCCATTGAAATGCCTGAAATTTGAAGATAATATTGTCCATTGTACCTGAAATAGTTATTGTAAAGTATGATATGTAACAATTCTAAGGCAAAGACTTTTTGGATGTTCACTTCTCTGTGTGTCAATAGAAACCACTCCATTGCTTCTATACCGTCTGAATGAGGGATTGAAGTATATAGGCTGTTTACGTCCATTGTAAAGAACCCAACATTTTCGGCTCCACATTTGTTACCTTAACCCACTTCAAAAGGGTTTTTTACAATACACCGCTCGCGCGTGCGCGAGTGACGTCACTGCTTGTGACGCTGCCTCGCGCATGCGCGAATGACGTCATCTAATTTAATTTGCCATATAAAAACAATTCCGAGCTGGATGCGGTCGGAAAGCAGCGCTTCCTGATCGCTTCTCCGCCGTGGATTACCATTGCTACATCTTTTACTGGTAAGTCTTACTTAGTTATTGGGCTGCCTTTGTGCCCCTTGATACCACAGTGTATTAATGCTTTCATTCTCCCCTAGGAGAACGGAGCAAGCTTTCTTCCATTACAACATGACAACTCTACCTGACCACACCATGTTGTTTCAACTTTGAAAATTCTGGGCCCTTATCATGCCTTTTTTGGAAAATCTTCTTCCTCAATCTGTTGAGAAGAAGGGTAAGTTTACCGGATCAGGTTCTCCTTTTTAAACCTAATATGGGCATTGCTGGGACTGAATACACTATAATCCCCTTTTTTTACTACCCGGATTTAAGGTCCAGATGTTATTTAGACCTCTTTTTTTGAAAAAACTGTAGAGTATTGAATAGAAGTATGTTACCAACAAAAAATACGTTTTTCCTGGCTAAAATGTTTTTGATTAGCAAAATCAGGTTTCTAGTGACACTTGTAATAGTATGTCTATCAAAATAAGTTTTTGATCACAAAACAAGTTTCTTTGTAATTCTGTTATCTTACTTTTAACAATTGACAACATTAGTAAAAGTTTGATTAATTTCTGTTTCTATAGATCTTTGTGAAATTATTGTTGGAAACTATGCCCCTGATGAAGAGAATATGAATCTCGAAACGCATTGGGCCAACTTGAAAATATTAAAAAGGAGAAGACCTATTTTTCTCTAACCAAAAGGAGTCTTTGAATGAATCTTTTTTGAATGATCTTTTTGTAAAGCACCTTTATTTATTGGTTTTTGGAATATCTAATGTGAAAAAACTATTAACTCTGGACTAAATATTCCTGTCAAAATATTTTTTGTCAAAATATCCCTTAGGCTTATTGCCCTTTGGAAAGTGTGCAGGGGACGTAGTTTTCCATAACTTGGGTTTCTCTGTTCTTTAATCAGGATTATAGATACATTAGAGAAACTTCATATGAAATTGTACGTCATAGATGTTAGGAGAGCATCAGTGGAGAATAGAGCCTATCCTCAATGGAGAAGAGTCCCTATTCTTTTTAATGGCTACCACAAGGAAAATATTTGGATTTCTCTGTTCCTTTAGTATATTCCAGCCTAGATACCAAGGCTGAGTCTCTCTCCCCTGCACCTTAAATTCTGTTAAAACATTCTATTGAATTATACTTACCTTTCATGGAACTACAACCTAAGAATTGGTGTGCAAGTGTTATTTCAGTGTTTTGTTTCTATAATCCTGATTGCCAACTCAAAACTGCCTCTTTTGTTGTGGTCTGCTAAAATCAGGGACAAACTCTCCTTCCTTACCTGTTATCACTATCTAAACAGATGTGTCTGTCCCTTCATTTTCTCGGACACAATATCAATTATGTGAGTAGGAGAAAAAGCATGAATATATTGTAGGAAAAATTGATGTTTCATAAGTGTTTGATGGGAAACTGATACAGACTTATTGTCAGAAGGTTTGGACAAAGTAACTCAGCACCATTGTGACCGTCGGGTAAAGAAAAACGGGCCATGCACTAAAGTGTACAGAAAAAAGACATAATGAATACAATTAAGTGCAGAACACAATGGCAGCGTTAGTATTGAATTTTCAAATAATTATAGGTTTAATAAGAAATACTTGGGGAGCCAATTTAGTTCAGGTATTTTAGCAATTATATATGAAATATTTGAAGGGAAAGCTGAAAAGGGAGTACAAGATGATAAACGTGAGAGCACGAAAACCATCAATAGTAAAGTTGATGGTAGATGCAAGATTGTGTTTATGGTGCTACCTTTTTTGAGATTGAAAAGAAAAAGATGCTAAATTACCTTTTTATGTGATTTATTTTTATTATCTCCCACAGGAGGGAGACAGTGATGGAAGACAATTTGTAAATATTGTGAATTGTGTTGAACAAGAATTGTTTGGACATAGGTTGTGGGCAATCTATCGACACTAAAAGTTACCATAAAGAATGTTACAAGATTATTTTGGATTGACACGACATGAGAGACAAACGACCAGATGAAGTCCCTAAAGTGTTAAATTAAGGATGAAACGTGCATGTAGACGTAGGTTGTAGAGGTTTTATGTAAACGGTTTGAAGCTCTGAGGAAGAGTTTATATTTTTGCTAATTTTAAATTGCGGTGATAATAAGCTGTAACAATTGTTTTACGAGCACTTAGATGGATTTTGTTTAGGCACAGAACTCACCCTCTTTCCACACATCTTTTCTATCTCCTAGCTCTGTATGTGCATAGGTTGTATGAGAAAAGAAGAGTTTGATTAGGTTGCCCACTAAAATAATGCATCCATAAAATAAATATACTTAAAAGTATTCAGCACACAAATCTTTTTTGGTGCCCCTTCCTTTTCTCAGCCATAGTTACTGCAAAGGCCCACCAGCCACAGGCATCAATGGCTCTTCCCCATCTTTGGTATGTTTCTTTGGCCATCATCCACCAACCACAGGTCCAACAAGAAAACACTTATTGTGTGCTGGATCACAATTTTACAATCTGGGGCCAGATTACAGAAACATTGCACCAGTGCAAGTGCAAAGTTTGCACGGTATTAGCACTAGGGCAAAGTTTGTCCTATTTTTCAAAAACACTGGGACACATTAAAAAACCATTGCACCTCGACAAGTGCATTTTGGCATATTAAAAGCACCAGGGCTAACATTGTACTAGTGCTAAAAAGATACATTTATGATGCATTTTGCCCTAGTGCTAATACCATTCTGTATTAGCACTAGGGCACACTATGCCATGGTGCAAATATGTAGTGAAAATGCACCTTTTTTGCACTGGGACAATTTTTTCTCTGGTGCTTTTAATATGCCAAACTGTACTTGTCAAGGTGCAATGGTTTTTTTAATATGTCCCAGTGTTTTTAAAAATAGGGCAAACTTTGCCCTAGTGCTAATACCGTGCAAACATTGCACTTGCACCGGTGCAAAGTTTCTGTAATCTGGCCCTTGGGAGCAAAACTCACCATTCCAGCCTCCGAGATGGATTGTTCACAGACTGCTCTATTCAGGCAGAGTAATGGACTCCTTGCCATGGCTCAGCATCACAGTGGCAGAGACACTGTGTCGATACACTGCTGTGCAGCATGCTGAAAGAGGCAGGAGAAGAATATTTCAGGATTTCTGGCTAGCCTTGTTTAATATAGTTTCGTCAGGGCTTTTCTGTGGCTAAATTGAGCCCTCTCCCCATCAGCAACTTCCTCCTGGATGAGATTTGAATTCTCAAATAAAATGTATGACCTTCATCCCTGAATGGGACTTGGAGGGCCAGCCGTTTCTGCACTAATAAGCAAGGTGAATACTAAATTCGACCTGTCTAACATCATGCACTTCTTCATGACATTGACCGACTTCACAAAGTCTTAGACAGAGCACAGCGTACCCAGGAAACATGTGAGGATCAAGAATCTAGTGGATGTTCATCCCAATTAACTTCTTGCATTATCTCGTCATCCCCAGAGACCTCTCTGGGCTTCCAATCTTATGCCCTAGCTATATCAACTGAAAGAAATGGATGAGAATATGGTCAAAGGCTGAAGAATGAAACCAAGCAAAAACTATAACCATACACTATAAACCTTTAGAAGGACTCCATCTTAACTCTGAGCTTTCAGTTGTCCCAAAGAGCAGGCGGGAGAAACCTCAGAAATGTTATCCAAGACCCCCAGATGCCTCCAGTGCTTCTGTGTAATAAATGTTGGTACACAGCACAGTAGCAGGAGATATTTCAGACATTTCGGTTTGCTTTTCATGCCTGTCCAACTACACTGTTTGTATGTCTTCATTAATATGCGTGAAATTAGAAAACAACAATAATTCACCTGCATAGCTTAAGAAAATACCTATATAAGATAGTAGGTTAAAATATATTGAAACACTTATTTGCCTGAAGAAAAGGTGCACATATAAGACATTGAGGTTTAATCAACTACCGCCATTTGATATCACAGGTGCCTGGTATGGTATTGTGTGTGACTCTCACTGGTGAATATTTTGTGGATTAAAAAGTGATCTTGAAACAATCAATCCTCTGTACATTTATTGTTCCCATTTTGGAGTTGAACATTGTCTATTGTTTAATATTTGTCATCAAAATAATTATAAGCTGTATGGTTCGAAATCATGAAAGAAGAGACATTGGCTTATTTTGTGTTTATAGTAATAGCTAAAAGAACAGATAAATTTGGATTTGCAAATGATGAATTGTAATGTAGTTCATTTATGGTATGGGGATCTATTATGGTTATGTATTTAAATTTAGTTGGACTTTCAGCTGTGTTAACAATGCTTCATACATTGTTTCTATTTGGTTTTATTTGCAATAAAAAAGTTATTTTTGTAAATATATTATACAAACAATAAAATGTATGCCTTCGCATGGGCATAACTTCTTTGTCCGTCTTCCTTGTTACCCTCCTTAATTGAGAAAAGCCTTCTCCTTATATAGGCAACCAGTTTACGCATAGTCCTACGTCTAGAATTCTTTCTTTCTGGCCTCTCTCGTTTCGGATATATATTGCCAGTATCCAGAATCCACATTCTGTTCTAAATAAACTACTCCTCACCATGGGGTGGGGAGGTTTAGGGCATGATTTAGTGAGTATAACAAATAAGACGTCTTGGAGTAATGGAATGGTAGGGTATAAATACGTATAAAGAGTGAACATCTACTTTGGCAATGCTACAGGGCGCTGAATAAGGGACTCAAAGAAAATACCCCATCCCTACTCACAGGCAAAGGATAGGAAGTGCAAATTAATAGTAAGCTTTTGGTACATTATCTCCTCACGTGGCTTCTGCATCGCAGCCCTTAATTGTAGTATCAAGCCCGAGTCTCAAATGATATCCTAAAGAAGATACTGAGACAGAGAATGCAACCTATGAATCTTTCATCTCTACCCAAGTATGATAATGCAGGCAAAGAACAGAAATAATACAAAATATAGAATATTGAGCAGCTCCCACAAGGAGCTTGTACTCGAGGATGAATTGAGAACACCCAAATGGCAGCATTACATATATCGTTCAATGAGACCCCCTCAAAACCTTCCCATGAGGCCACCATGTTGTGGGAGGAGCGCACTTGAGCAGACCATGGATTTGAATATGTCATTGTCTGATTAGCTATTGCAAGCATGCCCACCGAATGTCTCACAGTCAGTTTACAGAAAGCAAAAGTCACAAATAAAAAATGAAAGAAATATCACAGCTAGATCATATGAGACTGAATTCAAAGGTCATTGTCTGCGGGGGGGGCGCTAGCGAGCCCGACCAAGATGGCCGCAGGCCTGTGAAACTCTCATGTACCTTTTCTATCCGGCGCTCCTTATTTCGGCATCTAGGTCTGAGCTGCGGCACCTGAGACAGGATTACACTCGGCCTCTGTAGAGGCTCTCCAGGGTGAATTTGGTGCTGGTGAAGTGGAGAGCTGGCAAGGAGAGACAGCGGCAGGGACCCTCTCCGCAGAAGTGAGGGGGCGGTGCAGGCCCGCTCGGAGCGTGGTGTGCCTGGGCCCTTCGCTGGCTACAGGCGGCGGGCTCCGGGCGTGGGAGACATGGCGGGACATACCGGGCTGGACATCCGCTAATGGTTGCTGCTCTTGAAGCCTGCGGTGACATTCCCCCCGTATGGAGTGCGGGGAGGCGGTCTGTGGAGAGGTGCGCTGGCTCTAGCTGCACCATTGGCCGCGGCGCTGGGCGGTTTGTGAGCCCGTTGGTGGAGGAGCGGTTGGGTGGCCGCCCGCTCTGGTGGGCCGGGGACGGTGGAGTGACGCCGCGGCTGTGTGGCAGCAGGGGGCTGTGCTTGGCGGCTGCCCCGCGCAAACATTCCGGAGTCGCAGGCTCAGGGGACAGATACCCGGAGCTGGTGGGAAGGTCCTGACACGGAGATGGGGTGCCCCACGGGTCTTGGTGGAGGCGCCCCCCCCTGAGGCCGGCGCGGACACGGCATGGTTGGACCCGCAAGTATGGTGAGTGGTGATCGGCGAGGGGCCGGCCCTATAACTCGTCGAGAGACGTTTATTTCTGTTGGAGTTCGGTGCAGCTGCCTGCCGTGGCATTGGACTATTTGGCGGTGGCACCTCAGGAGGGCAGTCCAGTGGCGGCGCTGGGATTTTTCCATGCAGCTGGGGGCCACTCACCCCTGGGACGGCAAGTTCTAGGGGCTCCTGGTGGCCGCTGTCCAGGGCTGAGCTTGGCATACACAGAGCCCCATAAGCCTGGAATTCCTCGGCCCCCGGCTACGGTGGATGGCTTGTGTGTGAGCGGCGCAAATCACTGGCGTCTGGATCAGAGGCAGCGGACCCTGGTCATAAGGTCCGGGCCTGGCCCCCGGTGGGGAAGGGGGCAAGGGCTACGGGGGAGTGGCTAGCTCGGGTCCGCAGGACCAGCAGATTACCTTGGTGACCCGCTTCCCTCACACACCATGTCTAAGTCAGGGAAAGTGGGGAACCAACAGTCGAAGTTAAGCTTTGAGACACCCACGCAGGTCAGGGCTTGTGGTGATGCTGATGCAGCTGCAGTCAGGCATACAGTCCCTGGATGGTAAGCTGGACACTCTGACTTGCAAGGTGGACCACATGCAGGTCTGTTTGGACAAACATGGGGAAAGATTGGACGAGGCGGAGGGTCGTCTGTCTGAAGTGGAAGAGGTGGAAACCTCGGTCCCGGGAGAAATGTCTGTGATAAGGAAGGCCCTGAAAGAATTTAGGGAGACGCAAGAGGATCTCGAATCGAGATCTTGTCGGAATAATATACGGATTGTGGGCTTATCAGAGTCTGAGGGCCAGAAAAACATGGAGTCAGTGGTGAAAGAAATACTACGGGAGGCGCTGGGCTCTGAAGGCTTCTCCCCGCTATGCGTGGTGGAGAGAGCGCATAGGATCCCTAGTGGTCGGAGACCGATCCCAGGGGCCCCACCCCGTCCACTGATTGCCCGGTTACTGAATTATCGGGATAGAGACACAGCACTGAGGAAGGCCAGAGAGAAGGGTACTGTGTCGTATAAAGGGGAGGTAATCACATTTTTTCCTGGATTTTTCTGATAAAGTGCAAGCTGTCAGGAGAACCTTTCTGGATGTTAAGAAGAGACTGAGGGACAGGGCCTTGAAATATGCAATGTTATTTCCAGCCAAGCTGCGGGTTGTATATGAGGGGAAATCGCTGTTTTTCCAAACTCCGGAAGAGGCCGCCTCCTTTCTTGATACGTTGCCCGGGTCTCCTAGACCACGGTTGAATGATAGGTAACACTGCGTGAGAATGGTAGGGTTCTTTGATGTCACAGCTGTTTTTGGTAGTTGATATTATACATAAGTGAGGGACAACTATCCTGGAATGGTGTGGTGGAGGGTTGGGCTCGGAGTTGCCCCTTAAGCAAAAGCTGTCCGCGTATATGTTAATGATAGTTGGGGAGTTGGAATGTTGGGGTCTCCAGCATGGGAGGGGGGTGGGGTTGGGGGGCAACCACTGACAAGTTGGGGGGTTGTTGGTAGAAAGGGGAGGCGGGAGGGGCAGGTGGGGGGATTCAGCAGTACACACAGGGGGGTGATATGCATGCGGGGCTAATGTGGAGCTGGGATGATATATGTCTGACATCTCTGAATGGCAACAATAAATCTTATGACCTTGAATGTCATGGGCCTTAATAGCCTGCCTAAATGTTGGAAAGTTCTGCAATATCTGGAGAGGCACGGGTGGGGGTGGCGTTCTTCCAGGAGACCCATTTGACAGCAGTAACTGAATCTAAGTTTGGTAAAAGCTGGGGGTGCCATCGGTACTTCTCTTCCTTTTCTTCTTATTCCAGGGGCATGTGCATCTTGGTGCATAGATCAGTGGGATTCCGACTGACCAAAGTCCTGAAGGATCAAGAGGGCAGGGTTTTGGTGGTACAAGCGGTCATTCAGGGGAGGCTATACACACTGATATGTTACTATGGTCCCAACCAGGATACGACGGAATCTCTTGATTGGGTGGAGAGACAACTGGGGGTACTCCCTGAAGGGGAAATTATATGGGCAGGAGATTTCAACTAGGTTTTAAACGTTTCCCTAGACAAGGTGGGCAGTGCGGTGAATCTAGAACTTCGAGGTATGCTCCCAGTATGGGGCATTGAAGATATTTGGAGGGTGAGAAATCCGGGGGTGAATCAATTCACGCATTACTCTGCGCCGCATGGTTCGGCAGCTCGATTAGACTATTTTCTGGTGTCTCGAGCAATTATGGGCCGGTCCGTCAAGGTAGGTATTCTGGCCCACACTCTCTCGGATCATGCCCCTGTTCTGCTGTCTATCCGTTTAGAAGGCGAGATAAGGCGAGGCCTCCTTGAAGGTTTAAGAGTGAGGCACTTACGGATGTGGCCTTCAGGGAGGAATTGGCGAAAGCTATAGATACATGTTTTGAAGTTAATGATGGGTCGGTTTCATCCGCTGGCATCTTGTGGGAAGGGTTTAAGTGTGTAATAAGGGGAGAATCTACAGCCAAGGAGTCTGGGATTCTGAAGAAGTTACGGAGAGATTTGAATGGTGTAGAAGAGGAACTGAGGGTCTTGCAGGAGGGGGCCCCCGTCCCGACTAAAATTCAACAAGGTAAAATTAAACAGAAACTGCAAGAGTTTTATAACCTGGCTCAAAGGGAGGTTAAATTTCTGTGAGATAGGATTGCTCCCCGGAGGTACGAAGAAGGGCAGACCCCGGGACGGTTGCTCGCGAGAGTCACTCGATTGTGGGATCGGGAGAATAGGGTAAAAGTGATTACAGATAGGCGGGGGGTGGATCACTTTGAGGACGAGGGGATAGTTTGTCAATTTCAGGAATTTTATAGCCAGTTGTACTCATCCCAGCTGTCGGCGTCACAGGCAGATATAGAGGCTTTTCTTGACGACGTGGGGCTGTACTGGTGCTCGGAGGAGCAGGGAGAGTGGTTGAATAGGCCAGTGTCGTTGGAGGAGGTGGTTGAAACCATTAAACTACTACCGGGTGGGAAATCTCCAGGCCCAGATGGTTTTACGGCGGAATTTTATAAGTGTTACTCTGAGAAACTGGCACCATATTTACTACGTATGTATCAGGAGGCGGTGTCTAAGGGCCGGCTACCGGACTCTCTTCGTGAAGCTGTGGTGGTTATATTGTTGGAACCTGGGAAACCGGAGGGAGACTGCTCATCGTATCGCCCGATTTCGCTCATTAATCTCGACTATAAGATCTTGGCAAAACTAATAGCATCAAGGCTGGCACCGCTGATGCCGATTATGGTGAGGGCTGACCAGGCGGGGTTCATTCCTGGTCGATCAATGTCGTTCGGGCTGCGGAGGATGTTTGGTTTGATGGCGACGCTACCTGCGGACGACCCGGTGGTTGCGGTCTTACTTGATGCCACTAAGGCATTTGATTCCGTCGAATGGTCGTTCTTATTCACGGTTTTGCGCAGGATGGGCTTGGGCGAGTTCTTTGACTCCCTGGTGTCACTACTATATATAGAGCCGGTCGCTTTGGTGCGGGTGAATGGAATGACCACTGTGGTGGTGTCACTTGAGCGGGGGACGCGCCTAGGCTGTCCGTTGTCCCCCCTGCTATTTGCCCTGGTGATAGAGCCTTGGGCTGAAAAGGTTAGGGAGTTTCACCTACATCGGGGAGTTCAGTTGCATACCCATAAGGTGGTCATATCGCTGTATGCAGATGATATGTTCTTGTTTGTTCGACACCCTGAAATCAACCTAGACCCGATTATGCTGGATCCTCAGCGATTCGGGGAACTATCGGGACTTATGATAATCACTAGCAAGTCGGTCATCTTCCCGTTGACAGGAGGGGCATCTCAATTCCGGGACTCTTGGGGTTTCCAATGGGACCTACAGAGGACTCAATACCTAGGGATCACCGTGGCGAGGGAGGAAAGGGTGGTGTATGCTGCGAATTATGTGGAGACACTGGAGGCAGCCAGACGCGCGATGGCTGGCTGGACCTCACTCCCACTTAACCTATATGGTAGGATCTCGGTGGTCAAGATGTCTATTCTTCCCAAATTTGTGTATGTGTCCTGAATGCGTCTATAAAGGTACCTCAAAAATACTTAAGAGACCTCCATTCCTCGATAGTGCACTTCATATGGGCTGGTAAGAAGGCTCGGGTATCCTGGGGAAAGCTTACAGCGCCGGTTCGGGAGGGAGGTCTGGCACTGCCTGATTTTGAATTATACTATGTGGTGGCACAGGCTAGTTTTCCCAGGTACTGGTATGGGATGACGGCAGATCATAGGCACGTGGAGATTGAAAGGTCTATTGCGTCGCCAGCGTCACTATGGTCGGTTATCTTCACGGCCCCCGGGCCGCTCGCGGGTTCCTCGGAACCTGGTGGAGCTTACATGCTGGGCCTGGTCCCTTCTGGAACATGCGCCCACTGGCAGTGTACTCTACTCGCCGGAACTTCCGCCTCTATTTATCCCCGGTGTTCCCCTGACTAGTGAGGCTTGTTTTTTAGCCATGATAAAACGATTAGCGATTGCTAAGCTGGGGGACCTGTCCCTGGGGCGGAAGTTCATCTCCATTGATCATCTGAGGGAGAAAAGGGCCCTTTCGGCACTAGATGTGTTTCTGTACCATAGGCTGAAGGTAACGCTGCAGCGGTTGTTCCCATCTTTCCCCAACTCGCCCCCAGTGGCGGGGATGCTTGATAAGGTGATAGGGGGAGGCATAGGGCGGCGGGTGCTATCTGAACTGTATGGGTTGGCTCTGAGGGGTAGGCCAGGTTGTAGGATGTCATGAAAGGGGTTGTGGCAGGGATCACTGGGAAGGGACTTGCCTGTCAAGGTGTGGGAGTACTGTTGCGAGGTGACTAAAAAGGGGGCGATTAATTCAAACTTTCGGTTGATCCACTTTAAGTTTTTGCACCAATGCTATTACTCCCCAGCCCGGCTGAAAGATTTCTTCCCTCAGAGGTCGGGGGCCTGTATCGGGTGTGGACAAGAGGCGGCAGGATTTCTCCATGTGGCTTGGGAGTGTGGGGAGCTGCTGCAATTCTGGCAACAGGTGTTTGAAGTGGTTGGTGATATTGTGGGACAACGGCTTATACCAGATCCTGTGCAGGCGTTACTGGGGTATACTGAGCAGATACCGAAGGAGACTAGGAAGCTTACGTGCCTTCTCTTTATCCTGCCAAAATGTCGTGTGGCTATGGGATGGGGTAAGAAGCGGAGTCCGACATTGGCCCAGTGGTTGAAGGACATATTGTATTGTAATGACATGAAGACTAGATGGGATGTAATGAGGGCGAATGGTGGGGGTAACAATCGGATGTGGGATGCGTGAACGCTATACCTCCTCAGACAGTCGGGGAGGGAGAGTCCGGAATCCCCTGTTATGCGGGGATCCCCCGCTCGGTCTGATCTCATGGTGGGGTCTTCACCCACTCCCTGAGGCCATATTTGAGGACTTGGCAATTTGGACTATACAGCCTTGTTGGTGTGGAGAAGCAGGACTACGTGGATGTTAGGGGTGGACTTGATTGGATCAAGAGGGTTAGCTATGGACTGGTGGCTCTGCTGTCCATGCGGCTTTTTGCTTTAATGTGCTACCTTCATGTGTTTACCGGGATGGGTGGGGTAGGGGGATGTTTTAGGGTGGGATGTTTGTGTTGATTAAATGAAATGTCAATAAAGAAAGTTCATTGTCTGCACCAGCTATTCCCATTCTTCCAACATTTGTTATAGGCTATATGAGTGGGTAGCTGGCCGACAAGTCTCGAATATATTTCTGGCCACTGGCACAGAACACCTGTGAATTAGCAACAGTATTCTTTCAACTTCCAGACCCCCTACAAAGTTTGTGCTGGGTGATGCGTGACATAACTGGAGATATTAGAAGGGATGGAACCAGCGGCAGCCTTCATGGAGCTCCTATTGGCAGGGATATGAGAAAAGAAAACAATAGATGATGTGATTAAAATGGGGCCAGCAGGAGAGCGTCTGCTTGTCTTCTTTGTATCTTAAATAGGACCTACGCCCACAAGTTGGATGAAGAAAAGGGACAGAGTAGAAAAACTGGAAAGCACATGCATCTAGCTTCTGCAGCAGAGGACCAATTCTTAAAGCAAAGAAACAAACAAAAAACAGGAGCATGGCATTGGTACTGTTGTCAGAGATCTCCGTCTTTGGGCAATACAAAATGACTGACAAGTGGTTGAAAAAGCCAGGAGTCAAGAGTAAAATGAAAAGAGGGCTATACAACCCTGCTCAACGGTCTGCAAGTCCATTCTCCCTCCACAGAAGACAGTGTATTAAAGGAGCACTTATCTTGTCAGGTAACCATTTGGTGGGCTATCACTTCCAGATTTATAGACGAAGAGCCTTCTCACCTGTTAATGTACAGACTGTCAATGCCTAATTTTTTCTCAATTCACTTCATTCGGGCGATCGATTTGCTTCCTGAATTGAATGCATTCTGAGTGTCATTCCACAACTCGCATGGACGGCATCTGTGGTTAGAATAGCCTGTTGAGTTAGATCGAACAGTATCTTTTTGAGTTAAAAAAAATAATTATATACTTTTATACCAAAGCTCTGGTCAGTGTTTGCTTGTTCTACTGTATTTTTAGCCCTATTATGTATACTCTATATACTGCCTAACTCTTCTTGAGGGAAGTCTGACTGCTCAGCCACATTTACCAGGTAAATCTGGGTGGTGCAGACTGCTACCAATTGGGTTTACTGCTTACTCCTGTAGCCAAACTTTTTTCAGTGGTCCCTAAGGGAACTGCACAGGTTTCTGCCTAACACAGAAGGCCCACGAGATGTTGGTACCACCATGCTGGGGTCACCTCTCTGCTCAGGAAGTGGGCGGTGGCCCTCTTGATGGCCGAGTTATTGTCCTCTGACGAAAATACCTTCTCGGAGCATGTGTCCCAGATGAGGCCCAAGAATGTCGGAGTCTGTGTCGGTTGCAGCTGTGACTTAATGAGATTGAGCGAGAAGCCCAGATCGTGCAATGTGTTCAGAAGGGCATGGGAAGAGTGGTGAATCGCTTCCGGAGATGTAGCACTGACGAGCCAGTCGTCAAGGTATGGGTAGATGTGGAGGCCCTGCGCTCTGAGAAGGACCGCCACCGCATTCATGAGCCTGGTAAAGACCCTGGGGGCCAAGTTGAGGCCAAAAGGAAGGACCTTGTATTGAAAATGGTAGCCCATGATCCTGAAACGTAGGAAAGAACAATGGGGTTGCCAAATCAGGACGTGTAGGTACGCGTCCTTCAGATCCAGGGAGCACATCCAGTCTCCCTTGTCCAATGTCTCCGCTATAAAAGCTGGCGTAACCATCTTGAATTTCTGTAGGGGTAAGGAGAGGTTGAGGGTGGAAAGGTCCAGCACAACTCTCAGGCCCGCCTGGTTCTTCTTCTGAATGGCGAAAATCCTGGAGTAAAAGCCAAAGCCTCGCTAGGGGTCTGGGATTTCCTCCACTGCCTGGCTCTCTACGAGCGACTGGATCTCTGCCATAAGAGTTGCTGTCCCAACCTGTGGGAGTGGAGGGGAGGAGAGAGGAGAGGCTGGCATCGGGAGGCGGTACCCCATGGATACCACGGAGAGGATCGAGGGGTCCACAAAATTCTGGCACCAGAAATGTGCATGGAGAGCAAGCCTGCCCTCCACCAGAGACCTGTGGACCTGAAGGGGCGTGTCATGCCTTCTTTCCCTCAAAGGGTGTCGCGGAGGAGGGGGACTGGAAAAAGCCCTTACTCCCCCACCCCTTTTTGTTGCTTGCACCAGTTCTGAGACGGCGAGCGGTCCGGCTGCCTGGATCTGCATTCCTGGAAGCCACAGAACCCTCCGTATGTACGACCCCTTTTTCTGAGCGCTGCTGAGATTGAGTGTACGATTTGGGCATGCTCTTTGTATGGATGGATAAAGACTTGGCCGTTTGTGAGCTGTTTTTCTTCTTGTCCAGCTCTTCGTCCGTGGAGGAGTGGAAGAGGCCCCCCCCCCTCGAACGGTAGATCTAGTATGCATTCCTGTCTGAGTTGAATTTTGTTCCCGGAGCCAGGCTGTCCTTCTCATGTCCGTGGCAATACAGATGGCACGACCTGAGGTGTCAATATGGCCCACTGTGGATTCCATGAGGTCATGCGCCACCAGCTTGGCCTCGGCTAGCCCCACCTTAAAGCGTGATTGGCTCTGGGTGGGGAGCTCTAGGAGGAAGTCTGCAATTTCCAGCCATAATCGTTGGTTGGCGGCTGCCAACATGGCATCGGCGTTGGCCTGACGCAGATGTAAAGGGGCGTTGTAATAGAGTTTCTTGCCATACGCCTCCAAGATCTTCTCCTTCTTGCCTAGCAGCGCCGCAGAGGAGGCGGCTGAGGACGACTGAGGCTTGGAGTATAGTGATGCCGCAGCGATCACCGAGAAGTGTGGCTGAGGATGGGCCAAGAGCAAAAGTGTATCCCGCTCCATCTGCCTGTACTTGGTGTCCATGTGTCGATTGACCGGACGGCCTAAGTGGGGCTTGAGCCAACCCTTCTTGGCCAGGGATACATCGGTCTGCATAGGAATCCCCGATTTGGCAGAGGGGCGTCGTGTGAGGACTTCAGCCAGAACCCCCTCTGCCAGCTGCTCGACCTCGGGTTGGGGTAGGCCCAGGTACTCCACCAGACCAGCAAGACCTTCATGGAAGGCCCTGGCTGAGGATGGCGTGTCCGGATCCTCCTCCTCGTCCGTATCCTGCGGATCTGGAGGATCCTGTGGAGGAGGAGGAGTAGTAGTTGGCGCCAGTGGTTGGGTGTACAGGGACCACGGGCGGAGGCTGAGGAGGCGGCAGAGGTTGCGGAGGCGGCTGTGGAGCCGGAGGAGGCGGCTGCACCGGGGCCTGGGGCGCGGATGGAGGGGTCTGTGGTGCCGCTAGCATGATGGGAATGACTTCCTTGATGGTGTCTTTGAGGATAACGCCCATCCGGGGTGACTTCATGAGGCTGAGGAACCTCTCAAAGAAAACCTCCTCACTGACTCAAGTGGTGGCAGAGTGTGCTGACGGGGTAGCGGGAGGCTGCTGAGGCTGCTGCGTACCCTGTCCATACGGATGCAAAGAAAAGCTGCCCTGCGCATAAGAGGGGTAGATTGTAGGCCACGTACCTGGTTGAGGCCAGTCCCACCATGACACTCATTCTTCACCGAATTCCTGGAATGGCGTTGGATGGTTGTCTCTGTCTGGCGTGGCGGCCATTTGGTCAGGCTGCCTGCCACATGCCTCCAACGTGTTGCTCGGCCCGCTGGGCCCGGCCTCCTCCAGGACTCTTGTGTGTGGATCACAAGGCCTAACCTGCTCCTCGGGCCTAGGCCCGGTAGGTGTGACACCCTCGACCCGGGGGTCGGTAGAGCTGCATTTAGACGCCCCCTCGGATGTATTGCCATCATTACCCTAAGCCATGCTGCCGGTATAAGGGCAGAGCCCCTCAAGTGAAGACCCGGTAAAAGAACCTTTTGGTCTCTCAACAGTGGCACCGGGAGGATCCACGGATCCTCCAGCCCTGGGGCCGGTAGCTGCAACAGCCTCTGTGCACATGTTGGTAGAAGGGCCTGAGCGGTCCATCTCGCACAGGAGAGTCCCTGGGAAGGAGTCTCCCTTGCGGGGTGCGATGGAGAATATCGGCCCTACCTTGGGCCTGTTTCAATGTTTCACAAAGTTCTTGAAGTCCTCTGAAGGTGACCTCCACTTGGCTAGTCTGTTCTTCAGCGCCTTTCAGGACAGCAAGTCACACGCTGAACAAGCTTTCCAACTGTGGTCTGGGCCAAAGCAACGTAGGCAAGAGGGCGTGGAGGTCTGAAGTAGGGAAGGGCCTGTTGCAGGATGGCCACCTGCTAAACCCTGTAGAAGTCAACATGCACAGGGGAGGAGCGTGACGCCTGAGGACCGAGTACCTAATGATAAAAAGACAAAAAGGAAGACAAAGAGAAGTATCTGCGCATGGATTCACATGGCCGAAGTCAAACCCAGGAGCGCTGGTGAATTTGGCCCGTTCCCGTCGACGTGGAAAAGGGGACTAGGGTGTGGCACCGAAGGGCAGAGTCAGGGCAGCGCATGCACCCTGGGCGCCTCTAAATTTTAAAGGGGAAGAAGTTTTTTTCTGGTGAAAAAGGTTCTGTCTCCTGTCCCTTGGAAGGGACGCCCATACTGTATGGAGGAAAGGGGACGGGACGTAAGAGTATGGTGCATATGTTTTATAGAAGGCTGCCGTATAGCCTTCTGGTTCCGCGGCCTTATTTAAGGGTAACTTTGGTATAATTCTGCTAACCTCCTGCCCGGTTATCTCCCTTCCCAACAGCTCTTGTGTCCCGGGGTCTATTTTGGGGAGCCGTATCTGTTCCAAGTATTCTTTTTGCAAGTTGGTCAGTGGGTTTTGGGACGTATAGAGGGATTTGTAGTACCTGACTAGACAGTCCTGAATTTCTTCTGTGCGGGTGTGGCGTTCTCCCTTTTCATCGTTTATCGCCATGATTGTGTTTTGGTCTCCCACACTCCTCAATAGCCATGCTAATAACGCGTCCGCTTTGTTGGATTTAGCGTAGTATTTCTGTCTAATGAATAGCAGTGCTCATTCCGCCTTCTTATTTTTAAGGACTTCCAGCTGTCCTACTGCGGCCTATATGTTTTAAGTGTTGCCTTTGTGGGGGTATTGCCTGCCTTAAGTCTCGCCTCCTCCACTTGTCTTTCTAATTGGGTTTCTAGAACCCTCATCTGTTTCTCCTTGTGAGCCTTTGCAGCTATCAGCTCTCCCCTCATGAATGCTTTAAAGGCATTCCATTGTGTACTATCGCTCGTGTCTGACCTTTTATTAATCTCAAAGTACATCTTAATCTTACCCCCCAATGGCTCTCGTATCAGTGGATCTCTGAGCAGCTCCCCCGGGATCTTCATTTCCAAAGCCCCGATGTTCCGTCCCTGAAGGTTCATTTTCATCAACACTATCTTATGGTCCGCTATCCCCAAGGGGCCCACCTCCATCTACTCCACTCTCCCTAGAAGGTTTGCTGACACCCATATGTAGTCAATTCTTGACTGCGATCCATGGACCCCGGATAGGAATGTATATCCCTCCTCTTCCCCCATCACCACCCGCCATACATCCCTTAACCCTGCGTTATCAAATCTTTTCCAAAGTCGGGGGGATGCCACTGCTCCTCTTCTCAAGCCCCCTTGGGAGGTCCTTTCCCATCCCTTCTGCCAGGCCAAGGTCTCCCATCAGGATGATGTGTCCCTTCGCAAAGCCATCAAATATCTCCAAGAGATCTCTTAAAAAGTGTTTCTGGCCCATGTTTGGTGTGTATACCGATGCCAGGGTGTAGTCCCTTCCCTTATGTACCCCCTTGACCATTATGTATCTTCCTCCCTTGTCTCTTTGGATCTCCGAAACTCTAAAGTCCAAGCTAGTTTTAATTGCTAATGCTACTACTCCTGATTTGGACGGGCCTGATGCAAGGAATATTTGGGAGAAGCCTCCGAGTTGGAGTCGCCCCTGATCCTTTTCCAAAAGGTGAGTTTCCTGCATGGCTAGGACATCTGGTCCTGTTGCTCTCATAAATCTCTCTAGCTTTTTCCTTTTGGGAGTGGTGTGGAGCCCTCTCACATTATGGGTCACCCACGTGAATGTACTAAGCCGGTGAGTTTGTTCTTCAGTACCTCCCTTATATCCCTTTCTCTTGGTCCAGTCCTGTTTCTTTTCCCTTCATTGGTGTCCCCCCACCCCTGGGTCCTGCAAGTTAGGCCCCTATGATGTATGGTTGCTTCCCCTCCATGGTCCACTCTTCGATTTTGGCTTTCCCCCAGCCATCTTTTACCAATTCCTTTCCTCCTTTCCTCCTTTCCCGCTCCCCTCCCACATTTTATCCCAGGCCCCAACCTCTGGATACTCCCACTTGCTTCTTCCCTCGCCCCCCTCGCCCCCCACGCCCCACAGGCTCTACCGCCCTTACTGGTTCCAGTATGTTCTACTCCCTAATTCCCAGTGCCCCTTTAGTCATTATATGTGTCCACCACCCCCATTACATCTTTCAGTTGCACTCTGCGCATCTCCCCCAGGTTAGCTTGCTTTGGCCTCGGGGCCTGGTTCTTCTTATCTTCCCTTCCCTTCGGGTGCAGCCCTCTCAGTGTTGCCATCCTTCTGCGTCTTTCCATATCGACCACTCCCATGGTATGGACCTCGTCCTGTCCTCCTTTGGTGAGGGCCCCTCCCCCATGTGGTCTCTTTCAATGTCCAGGCGTAGTACGTCTGCAGTTTCTTGCAGGGTAGTCACCCTCTTTTGTACACCTTCCCACTCAAATACCAGCCCAAAAGGGAAAGTACATTTATATTTTATGCTTCTCTTCGCTAGTTCCTTGACGATTGGGCCCATGTGGCAACGCTTGACTAGGGTGCTATTCACCAAGCCTTGGTATAGCTCGATCTGTAGCCTCTTATACATCACTGGTTCCTGGGTCCTCGCCTTACGTAGGACTGCTTCTTTTTGGCCATATCTAGCAAGGCCGCCAGGACGGCCTGGGGCCTCGCATTGGAGCCTTTGTTTTGGCGGCACACCCTGTGGATGCGGTCCAGTTCAATTACTCCTGGGTCTGGCTCTCCTAGTAGGTCTGCAATGTGGAGAGGGTGCCCTGTACTTCCCCTGGTCGGGCTGGGGGGCACTTTTGGGGGTCTGCCATTTGCTTTGGATGACATAAAGGGCTCTTTGGCTTTGGACTGCCCCTCTTTTATCAGGCCTCGCTGTGTACTGGGCCGCTTTAGGTTCTGGGGTGCTCTATTAACCATCCCTGGCATTCTTCACTCTGCCTGCGTTGGTTCCAGGTGGCCTCTCTTACTCTGGGGGCCTCCTATGGGAAGCCTAGCTGATCGTGGTATTGGCACTATGCCCCTGCTTCTTTGTGTCCGAGGGCCTCTTCCTTCTCTGGGTTCCTCGGGTGTGAAATCTTCTGGACCTGGCCCCAAGTCGGCTATTACTGCGTGGCCCACTGGCCCAAGCTTGCGTTCAATGTGTGTGGGCCTTTTCCTGGTCCCCCTACACCCTGTTGCTCTATTGGGGGCTGTAATTGTCCCGATCCCTGTATCATTGGTAGGGGGGTCCTTTATCAGCGTTAGTTGTGGTCTGGGCATTGTCCTGCCCCAGATCACTAGGGGTGCTGCAACTGCTCCTCTATGTGCCCTCCCCCAGTTGGGCAGATGCTCGACTGATGGGCGTCCTTGGTGAAGGTTCCTTGCTGGAACCCCGTGGTTGGGATCTGGGCTCAGTCCTACACCAGACCCCTGAATGTAACGACGCTCCTCCTCTCTTTAACCCCCCCACCCCGGGTGGGGCAGGTGAGCGTTTGATCGTCTGGGTGGGGGGATTCTAGTTGCCTTTATGTTCCCTTGGCCACCTGCTGCTATGGGGCTGCTGGTCACCCCCGCCCCGCCTGCTCTCCGATCGTTATGGGGCTTGTTAGGGATGCAATGTTAAAGATACCGCCGGGTTATTTATTTAAGATTTATTCCCCGGGTGGGTCTTTTTGCCAGGACTCGGTTTTAAAATGACGTTTGTGTTCGCCTCTGTAACTCCAACCCAAGTCGAGCCCTTTGTTCCACTTTTGACAGGCTTCTGCACAGAAGCCTCCAAAAGTGGTGCCACTCTGTCTGGGTCTACAGGATGTGTGGGAGGGGGGAATAGGCACCCTGGACTGAGTTGCCTCGGCAACTAAAGTTGCACTCTTGTGTGATTGGCCCAGTGAGCCCGGCTCACCACTTAGCATGTTTGAGTGACAGCTAGAACTGATGAATGGGGGTTTTCTGCATGAAAAAGCAGGGCTTTGGGGACTGGCACTTCAGAAGTCGCCATAGGACCTAAAGAATCCGAAGACGGAGAAGCTGAGCCGACCTGCAATGACGACACCACCGGTGGAGCCCTGCTGAACCGACTCTCCACTTCCCAACGACAGAGAAGATCTTCTTCCAGGAGAGTCTTCTTCCTTTGAACTGGTGGGGTTAACCAGTTCGCCTCTTTTTCGCCTTCCTGGATCGTCTCGTGGTCGGATCGCCCGTGCCAAGCACCCCGGCGGCTGGATAGCCACGCTTCACCACTGCCGCGAATAAAAGGGTAGTACCTTTTAACCAGTAAACTCTGCGGCTGGTTTCTTCCCTGGCAGTGCAACGACCTCCAGCTTTCCTCCACGTCGAGATCTTCTCTTCCCCTGGACGAAGCACCGACTTGCACCCGCTGCCAGGAACAACTGCCCCCGCTGGAGCTTTCTCACCATTTCAGGTACTGTGTCCCGCCTGGTCTCCCTTGCAACAGACTGTTCAAGGTGTCCCGTAAATCCTTGACTCTCTATCCTGGGGTGACCTCGGACCCGTTAACATTACCTTTCTGAACTGATCTAACTCCTTTTTGAACTATCTGCAAAGACTTTTAAAGTGTACTTCAACTGTGTGATCTTGGGCACATTCCGCCTTGCTCTCTCCAAGAGTGGGCCTGGCCTATGAACTTTTGCTCTACAGTAGACCCTGCCTCTCTTGACTTGCTGTGGTTCTTTAAAAGTGTTGTTATTGTGCGTTTTCCTATTTCTGCCTTTTCTCTCCCTTTTTAAATCATTATTGGAGTGCTATCTATGGTTACGCGCTCACCTTTGTTTTGTTAAATAAGTGGTGTACTAACCTAGACTTGTCAAATAATTAATTAGGGAGGTGTATATATTTCTATTGACTGTGTTTGAACTTGCTTGACATATTAGTGCCAGTGTATTTTTACAAGTGTGTTTTTAAATAAATAATTATATACTTTTATACCAAAGCTCTGGTCAGTGTTTGCTTGTGCTACTGTCTCTTTGTACCTAATGTCTATACTCTATATACTGCCTAACTTTTCTTGAGAGAAGTCTGACTGCTCAGCCACAGCTACCAGGTAAATCTGGGTGGTACAGACTGCTACCAATTGGGTTTACTGCTAACACCTGTAGTCTTAAACGTTTTGCAGTGGTCCCTAAGGGAACTGCACAGGTTTCTGCCTAACAGGGCTCACCTTCCAATGTTGCGCCCACCCTGCGCTCGCCTTCTTCACTGCTCCTCCACCCCGCTGTGGCGCCTTCTCTTACTTGTTTGTCGGTCGGGCCTCCTCTTCTGGACGGCTCTCTTGGGTTTCTGCACTCCTGGCTCTGATTTGCAGCTCTGTTGTCGGCCGCGCTACTCTCCATGTCCTCTCACCGATGGTGTCACCATCTCTAGGGGGCAGCTACGTCGTCGCTCCTTGGACGCCTTCCACCTCGCTCTCCCCGCACACTGGTTTCTCCTCCCTGGGCCTCTGCTGCATTGAGGCCCTGCAGCCAGGGGCGCTGATACGCCTGGTCCTTTCTTTTTTTCCCCATATATCTATTTATTAACATTTTCACAACAAAAAAATGGTGACCCCCCCTCTTGTCCGACCACCGCTATAGACGTTCTTCATAAAACATGGTGAGTCTTAGTCTCTCGGAGGCAATTCACCAGAGTCATTTAACCAGGCATAACAGTTTCATTCACCTAGGGTACCAGATCCCACTAGCCCCTCTCCAAAGGAACCCCATTATCGTTGTCCAATCCTCCCAGAAGCATTGTTGGTCTCCTTTTAAGGAATACATAGCCCATTCCAAAAGAGCAAAGTTCCACACTTTCCCCACCCATAGACTTTCGGATGGTGGGTCCTTTGCCTTCCACTTTTGCACTATCCCCAAAGCCATCATCAAAATAATGTACATTTTTCACTCAGCTTAAGACGTTTACTCTTGCAAATGGCCCCCTAGACCCAGAATGGACAGGCCACTAATACTATCCATTTTCAGATTCAGCGCCTCCTCCAGAGCTTCCCCTATTGTCCTCCCGTACTCAGCGATGTGAGGGCATTCCCACCATATGTGGCTCTAAGTGCCCACTTGACCACATCTCCAGCATAGATTCGATACCCGGGGATAAACAACATGCAGACTCCGCGGTTAGGTGCCACTGCAACATAAAATTAATCCATATTTCTTGGATTTGAAGGGATCTAGACAGTCAGTTGTTAAGTATTTCTCGAATGGGGTCAGCTCTCTTGTGGCCACCTCACTGATCGTGGGATGTATAACCCAGTGTCTTATCTGGAAATAACGGAACCTCTCTGTCTCATCCAACCCAAAGTCCTCCTTACACTGGGTGAACATTCTGATTTTTTCTCCCTTGACCATGTCCCGTATCTTGTGGCATCCCACTTCCCGACATGCTCTTAAAGGCCTGTCCCCCGTATCCTGGGGAAAACCCTGGGTTGTCAAAGATTGGGATAAATGGGGATGTAAATGTGGTAATTTGGGCCCTTTTTACCGCTGCATCACAAGCTTCACCTCCCACCAAAAGTATTTCACTGTGATACATATTTCTGGGACTATCTGCCTTTGGTTTCCACAGTACCTTCTCTGTGTTCTCCCCTGTCAAGGCCTGGTGCATTGTTCTCCAGATTTACCCCCTAAAACTCCTAAGCCAGTGCCTCAATATCCTAATCTGGGCAGCCCAAAAGTAAACAATAAAATCCAGTTCTCCCATCCCTCATCTATTTCTCTGCAGCATCATCACCCTCTTAGAGAGCCTTGGTTTTTTGTTATGCCAGATAAACCTTCCTGTGTGCTTCAAAATTGCCCGGAAGAAGCCAGGCAGAACCTGAATTGGGAGAGTCATGAAGTGATAGAGTAGCTGAGGGTGCACCCCCATCTTCACTACGTTAATCCTGCCCATCCATGTAATAGATAAGGGCCTCCAGTTCACCAGCTTACTTCCAATTACCTGCAGGAGGGGACTGTAGTTGGCCGCAGACAACCCATCCATTGTTTTGGTCAATTTTATCCCCAGATAGGTTAGGTGCTTGTCGACCCATTTATATGGAAGGCGTTTAAGCCCCTCCTGTACCTCCTTAGGGGTTTTAAGGTTCAAAATTTCAGTTTTGTGAGGTTGATTTTTAGTCCTGCTACCCCTCCCAAAACGTTTTACCTCCTCATCCACTGCCTTCAAGGAGTCCTCTGGGCCCCCTAGCGTCTAGAGCATGTCGTCCACGAAGGCAACCACCTTGTGGACCATTCCCCAAAACGTTATCCCCTCTATATCCCCATTTGTTCGTATTGCTGACAAGAGAGGCTCTAAATAGATAGCATATAACCGGGGGGGAAGGGGAGGAGAGGGCATCCCTGTTTCGGCCCCCTTTGTATCCTAATGGGCTCTGAGAGCTGCCCGTTTATAAACAATATTAATGTTGGATTCTGATAATTGGCTTTGATCTTATTTATTTTTATTTATTTGACATTTATAAAGCGCACATAGCCCAGAGATTGGTTACAAAGGAGTGCAGTTACGCTTCTACATATACGTTACATAATACAAATACATCCAGCAGAACAGATATACAATACAGTCATGACATCTCTGTTGTGGCATTATTAAGCATGGTGAAGGTGCTATGGGTTCTATGGGTGCTAAGTGCTAGAAGTAGTGGACTTGGATAACTAGTTTCACTATAACGGTTGGCTGATAAGGAGTGGGCTGTCTCGCCTAGACCTGGAATCTCATAGTTGGGAGTCTAGGTTGAATAGTCTAGTTTTCAGGCTTATTCGGAATGAGGTAATTTCTTAATTGTGGTGGCAAGGTGTTTCACAATTTGGCTGCTACTACTGGGAAACTGGACCCACCTGCTTTCTCTCTCTTAAATCTTGGTGTGGCAATGAGGTTAGTGTATGAAGCTCGCATATGTCTGTTGGATTGGGTTCTGATAATTTGGTTACTCAGGTAAACTGGTGCATTGTTGGCGAGGCATTTGTGGGTAAGAGTGAGAATTTTAAATTTGATCCTGTCATGGACCGGAAGCCAGTGGATGTGTCGTCTGGTCGATGAGATGTTATGTTATTTTGCACTTATGTAGCGCCTTATATACCATTGGTATGGTCTGAAGGCGCTGGTAGGTTGAACGCCCTTGGGAACCGAAGTTCAGATCAGTAGAGAGAGTAGAGAGTCAAAGAGGTGCGTGTGAGCACCGGATATGTGTGCAGCTCGTGCGGTATTCGTGTGATAGCTGCTTCTTAGCGATAGGTGTGGTGGTTGAGAGATCAGGAGAATGTGTTCGTTCTGGCAGGATTTATCCAGAACGGATGTGGCTGCGTTAGGCCTGAGGAGAACGCCTGGCTGGGGGGTGTGAAACCAGCAGTGTTTACTTAGAGTGATGTGGAGTAAGCGGCCGATGTTGGTATGAGAACAGTTATACCGAATGGTGTCATAGTATCTCTGCGTTCTAGTTGAGTGGTGATGTAAAGGAGAGAGTAAGCGTGGTGGTGTGATAGGATGGGTTATATGCTCTTTCGAAACGTTCTCTGCATTCCAGATTGTACTATATACGCTCCAGATACTTTATTTTCTAAATCCACACATAGATTATTGGGTACACTTCTAAATGCAACTTTCTCAGAGAGGATATTGAGCACAACTTCTAAATATACACATAGGCTATTGGGCACAGCTTCTAAATGCAACTTCTAAATATACACATTGGCAAGTGGGTACACTTCTAAATGCAACTTTTCTCAGAGCGGCTATTGGGCACAACTTCTAAATGCAACTTTTCTCAGAGAGGCTATTGGGCACAACTTCTGAATGCAACTTCAAAATATACACATTGGCTAGTGGGTACACTTCTAAATGCAACCTTTCTCAGAGAGGCTATTGGGCACAACTTCTAAATATACACACTGACTATTAGGCATTACTTCTAAATGCAACTTTCTCATTGAGGCTATTGGGCACAACTTCTAAATGCAGCTTTTCTCTGAGGGGTTATTGGGCACAGCTTCTAAATGTACCCATAGGCTATTGGGTACACTTCTGAATGCAACTTTTCCTGAGGGAGGCTATTGGGCACAACTTCTAAATGCAGCTTTTCTCTGAGGTGTTATTGGGCATAGCTTCTAAATATACACATAGGCTATTGGGCACAGCTTCTAAATGCAACTTCTAAATATACACATTGGCTAGTGGGTACACTTCTAGATGCAACTTTTCTCAGAGAGGCTATTGGGCACAACTTCTAAATATACACACTGGCTATTGGGTATACTTCTAAATGCAACTTTTCTCAGAGAGGCTATTGGGCACAACTTCTAAATGCAACTTTTCTCAGAGAGGCTATTGGGCACAACTTCTGAATGCAACTTCAAAATATACACATTGGCTAGTGGGTACACTTCTAAATGCAACCTTTCTCACAGAGGCTATTGGGCACAACTTCTAATTATACACACTGGCTATTAGGCATTACTTCTAAATGCAACTTTCTCATTGAGGATATTGGGCACAACTTCTAAATGCAGCTTTTCTCTGAGGGGTTATTGGGCACAGCTTCTAAATGTACCCATAGGCTATTGGGTCCACTTCTTAATGCAACTTTTCCTGAGGGAGGCTATTGGGCACAACTTCTAAATGCAGCTTTTCTCTGAGGTGTTATTGGGCATAGCTTCTAAATGTACACATAGGCTATTGGGTACACTTCTAAATGGAACTTTCCTCAGAGAGGTTATTGGGTACACTTCTAAATGCAACCTTTCTCAGAGAGGCTATTGGGCACAACTTCTAAATATACACACTGGCTATTGGATACACTTCTAAAATGCAACTTTTTCTCAGAGAGGCTATTGGGCACAACTTCTAAATATACACACTGGTTATTGGGTACACTTCTAGATGCAACCTTTCTCAGAGAGGCTATTGGGCACAACTTCTAAATATACACACTGGCTATTGGGTATACTTCTAAATGCAACTTTTCTCATTGAGGCTATTGGGCACAACTTCTAAATGCAGCTTTTCTCTGAGGGGTTATTGGGCACAGCTTCTAAATGTACCCATAGGCTATTGGGTACACTTCTGAATGCAACTTTTCCTGAGGGAGGCTATTGGGCACAACTTCTAAATTCAGCTTTTCTCTGAGGTGTTATTGGGCATAGCTTCTAAATATACACATAGGCTATTGGGCACAGCTTCTAAATGCAACTTCTAAATATACACATTGGCTATTGGGCACAGCTTCTAAATGCAACTTCTAAATATACACATTGGCTAGTGGGTACACTTCTAGATGCAACTTTTCTCAGAGAGGCTATTGGGCACAACTTCTAAATATACACACTGGCTATTGGGTATACTTCTAAATGCAACTTTTCTCAGAGAGGCTATTGGGCACAACTTCTAAATGCAACTTTTCTCAGAGAGGCTATTGGGCACAACTTCTGAATGCAACTTCAAAATATACACATTGGCTAGTGGGTACACTTCTAAATGCAACCTTTCTCAGAGAGGCTATTGGGCACAACTTCTAATTATACACACTGGCTATTAGGCATTACTTCTAAATGCAACTTTCTCATTGAGGATATTGGGCACAACTTCTAAATGCAGCTTTTCTCTGAGGTGTTATTGGGCATAGCTTCTAAATGTACACATAGGCTATTGGGTACACTTCTAAATGGAACTTTCCTCAGAGAGGTTATTGGGTACACTTCTAAATGCAACCTTTCTCAGAGAGGCTATTGGGCACAACTTCTAAATATACACACTGGCTATTGGATACACTTCTAAAATGCAACTTTTTCTCAGAGAGGCTATTGGGCACAACTTCTAAATATACACACTGGTTATTGGGTACACTTCTAGATGCAACCTTTCTCAGAGAGGCTATTGGGCACAACTTCTAAATATACACACTGGCTATTGGGTATACTTCTAAATGCAACTTTTCTCAGAGAGGCTATTGGGCACAACTTCTAAATGCAACTTTTCTCAGAGAGGCTATTGGGCACAACTTCTAAATGCAGCTTTTCTCAGAGAGGCTATTGGGCACAACTTCTAAATGCAACTTTTCTCAGAGAGGCTAGTGGGCACAACTTCTAAATGCAACTTTTCTCAGAGAGGCTATTGGGCACAACTTCTAAATGCAACTTTCTCAGAGAGGCTATTGGGCAAAACTTCTAAATATACACACTGGCTATTGGGCACTAATTCTAAATGCAACTTTCTCAGAGAGGCTATTGGGCACACCTTCTAAATATACACACTGGCTATTGGGTACACTTCTAAATGCAACTTTTCTCAGAGAGGTTATTGGGTACACTTCTAAATGCAGCTTTTCTCTGAGGGGTTATTAGGCACAGTTTCTAAATGTACACATAGGCTATTGGGTACACTTCTAAATGGAACTTTCCTCAGAGAGGTTACTGGGCACAATTCTAAATGCAACTTTTCTCAGAGCGGCTATTGGGCACAGCTTCTAAATGCAACTTCAAAATATACACATTGGCTAGTGGGTACACTTCTAAATGCAACCTTTCTCAGAGAGGCTATTGGGCACAACTTCTAAATATACACACTGGCTATTGGGTATACTTCTAAATGCAACTTTTCTCATTGAGGCTATTGGGCACAACTTCTAAATGCAGCTTTTCTCTGAGGGGTTATTGGGCACAGCTTCTAAATGTACCCATAGGCTATTGGGTACACCTCTGAATGCAACTTTTCCTGAGGGAGGCTATTGGGCACAACTTCTAAATTCAGCTTTTCTCTGAGGTGTTATTGGGCATAGCTTCTAAATATACACATAGGCTATTGGGCACAGCTTCTAAATGCAACTTCTAAATATACACATTGGCTATTGGGCACAGCTTCTAAATGCAACTTCTAAATATACACATTGGCTAGTGGGTACACTTCTAGATGCAACTTTTCTCAGAGAGGCTATTGGGCACAACTTCTAAATATACACACTGGCTATTGGGTATACTTCTAAATGCAACTTTTCTCAGAGAGGCTATTGGGCACAACTTCTAAATGCAACTTTTCTCAGAGAGGCTATTGGGCACAACTTCTGAATGCAACTTCAAAATATACACATTGGCTAGTGGGTACACTTCTAAATGCAACCTTTCTCAGAGAGGCTATTGGGCACAACTTCTAATTATACACACTGGCTATTAGGCATTACTTCTAAATGCAACTTTCTCATTGAGGATATTGGGCACAACTTCTAAATGCAGCTTTTCTCTGAGGTGTTATTGGGCATAGCTTCTAAATGTACACATAGGCTATTGGGTACACTTCTAAATGGAACTTTCCTCAGAGAGGTTATTGGGTACACTTCTAAATGCAACCTTTCTCAGAGAGGCTATTGGGCACAACTTCTAAATATACACACTGGCTATTGGATACACTTCTAAAATGCAACTTTTTCTCAGAGAGGCTATTGGGCACAACTTCTAAATATACACACTGGTTATTGGGTACACTTCTAGATGCAACCTTTCTCAGAGAGGCTATTGGGCACAACTTCTAAATATACACACTGGCTATTGGGTATACTTCTAAATGCAACTTTTCTCAGAGAGGCTATTGGGCACAACTTCTAAATGCAACTTTTCTCAGAGAGGCTATTGGGCACAACTTCTAAATGCAGCTTTTCTCAGAGAGGCTATTGGGCACAACTTCTAAATGCAACTTTTCTCAGAGAGGCTAGTGGGCACAACTTCTAAATGCAACTTTTCTCAGAGAGGCTATTGGGCACAACTTCTAAATGCAACTTTCTCAGAGAGGCTATTGGGCAAAACTTCTAAATATACACACTGGCTATTGGGCACTAATTCTAAATGCAACTTTCTCAGAGAGGCTATTGGGCACACCTTCTAAATATACACACTGGCTATTGGGTACACTTCTAAATGCAACTTTTCTCAGAGAGGTTATTGGGTACACTTCTAAATGCAGCTTTTCTCTGAGGGGTTATTGGGCACAGTTTCTAAATGTACACATAGGCTATTGGGTACACTTCTAAATGGAACTTTCCTCAGAGAGGTTACTGGGCACAATTCTAAATGCAACTTTTCTCAGAGCGGCTATTGGGCACAGCTTCTAAATGCAACTTCAAAATATACACATTGGCTAGTGGGTACACTTCTAAATGCAACCTTTCTCAGAGAGGCTATTGGGCACAACTTCTAAATATACACACTGGCTATTGGGTATACTTCTAGATGCAACGTTTCTCAGAGAGGCTATTGGGCACAACTTCGAAATGCAGCTTTTCTCAGAGAGGCTATTGGGCACAACTTCTAAATGCAGCTTTTCTCAGAGATGCTATTGGGCACAGCTTCTAAATGCAGCTTTTCTCAGAGAGGCTATTGGGCACAACTTCTAAATATACACACTGGTTATTGGGTACACTTCTAGATGCAACCTTTCTCAGAGAGGCTATTGGGCACAACCTCTAAATATACACACTGGCTATTGGGCACAACTTCTAAATGCAACTTTTCTCAGAGAGGCTATTGGGCACAACTTCTAAATGCAACTTTTCTCAGAGAGGCTATTGGGCACAACTTCTAAATGCAGCTTTTCTCAGAGAGGCTATTGGGCACAACTTCTAAATGCGGATTTTCTCAGAGAGGCTATTGGGCACAACTTCTAAATGCAACTTTTCTCAGAGAGGCTATTGGGCACAACTTCTAAATATACACACTGGCTATTGGGTACACTTCTAAAATGCAACTTTTTCTCAGAGAGGCTATTGGGCACAATTTCTAAATATACACACTGGTTATTGGGTACACTTCTAGATGCAACCTTTCTCAGAGAGGCTATTGGGCACAACCTCTAAATATACACACTGGCTAATGGGCACAACTTCTAAATGCAACTTTTCTCAGAGAGGCTATTGGGCACAACTTCAAAATGCAGCTTTTCTCAGAGAGGCTATTGGGCACAACTTCTAAATGCGGCTTTTCTCAGAGAGGCTATTGGGCACAACTTATAAATGCAACTTTTCTCAGAGAGGCTATTGGGCACAACTTCTAAATATACACACTGGCTATTGGGTACAACTTCTAAATGCAACTTTCTCAGAGAGGCTGTTGGGCACAACCTCTAAATATATACATAGGCTATTGGGCACAGCTTCTAAATGGAACTTCTAAATATACACATTGGCTAGTGGGTACACTTCTGAATGCAACTTTTCTCAGAGCGGCTATTGGGCACAGCTTCTGAATGCAACTTCAAAATATACACATTGGCTAGTGGGTACACTTCTAAATGCAACCTTTCTCAGACAGGCTATTGGGCACAACTTCTAAATATACACACTGGCTATTGGGCACTACTTCTAAATGCAAATTTCTCAGAGAGGCTATTGGGCACAACCTCTAAATATACACACTGGCTATTGGGCACAACTTCTAAATGCAACTTTTCTCAGAGAGGCTATTGGGCACAACTTCTAAATGCAGCTTTTCTCGGAGAGGCTATTGGGCACAACTTCTAAATGCGGCTTTTCTCAGAGAGGCTATTGGGCACAACTTATAAATGCAACTTTTCTCAGAGAGGCTATTGGGCACAACTTCTAAATATACACACTGGCTATTGGGTACAACTTCTAAATGCAACTTTCTCAGAGAGGCTATTGGGCACAACTTCTAAATATACACATAGGCTATTGGGCACAGCTTCTAAATGGAACTTCTAAATATACACATTGGCTAGTGGGTACACTTCTGAATGCAACTTTTCTCAGAGCGGCTATTGGGCACAGCTTCTGAATGCAACTTCAAAATATACACATTGGCTAGTGGGTAGACTTCTAAATGCAACCTTTCTCAGAGAGGCTATTGGGCACAACTTCTAAATATACACACTGGCTATTGGGCACTACTTCTAAATGCAAATTTCTCAGAGAGGCTATTGGGCACAACTTCTAAATATACACACTGGCTATTTGGGTACACTTCTAAATGCAACTTTCACATGTTTAGGACAGAGTTTCCAAATGCAAATATACTGCAGGAGTAATGAATTTACATGTTTTGTTAGATGAGTGGTAGGGTAGTATGGCCTGAAATAGTGGCTTCTGGCCCTGCCCTTGACACACTTACTTGTTGTTGGCTTCTTGCTTCTCCTGCGGATACCTGCAGATACGATCTGGAGCTGTCTACCGTATGAGTCGTCCTTTGCCACGGGTCCTTAGCCGCAGGGGCTGCACGGGCAGATGGCTGCCCTGGGATGGTCGGTAATCATCTGGATTAGATAGTGCGAGGGCCAATCAGGGATGGGGGCAGGAGGGCGACAGAGGATCAGGAAGGGGAGGCAGGGAAACACTGGGCAACGCGGGGCCAGGGGCTCCAAGAAAACCCTAAAACCCACGGAAATGGGGTCGTGGGGGGCTGGCGCACTCACCTGCTCCTCAGATGGGAAAGGGGAGCAGGTGCACGGAGCAGGTGCACCGAGCGGGTCGCTAGACCCAGGCAGCCACTTGCCAGCAGCCAATCAGGGGTGGGTGGGGGGCGGGCTGGGAGGCGGGAGGGCGACGGAGGACCAGGAAGAGGAGGCAGGGAAACACTGGGCAACGCGGGGCCAGGGACTCCAAGAAACCCTAAAACCCATGGAAATGGGGTCGGGGGGGTGGCGCACTCACCTGCACCTCAGATGGGAAAGGGGAGCAGGTGCACCGAGCGGGTCGCTAGAACCAGGCAGCCACTTGCCAGCAGCCAATCAGGGGTGGGGGGCGGGCTGGGAGGCGGGAGGGCGACGGAGGACCAGGAAGGGGAGGCAGGGAAACAATGGGCAACGCGGGGCCTGGGGCTCCAAGAAAACCCTAAAACCCACGGAAATGGGGTCGTGGGGGGCTGGCGCACTCACCTGCTCCTCAGATGGGAAAGGGGAGCAGGTGCACCGAGTGGGTCGCTAGACCAAGGCAGCCAGTTGCAAGCAGCTAATCAGGGGTGGGGGGCGGGCTGGGAGGCGGGAGGGTGACGGAGGACCAGGAAGGGGAGGCAGGGAAACACTGGGCAACGCGGGGCCTGGCGCTCCAAGAAAACCCTAAAACCCACGGAAATGGGGTCGCGAAGGGCTGGCGCACTCACCTGCTTCTCAGATGGGAAAGGGGAGCAGGTGCACCGAGCGGGTCGCTAGACCCAGGCAGCCACTTGCAAGCAGCCAATCAGGGGTGGGGGGCGGGCTGGGAGGCGGGAGGGCAGGGAAACACTGGCGTCGCGGGGGGCTCGCACACTCACCTGCTCCTCAGATGGGAAAGGCGAGCAGGTGCACTGAGCGGGTCGCTAGACCCAGACAGCCACTTGCCAGCAGCCAATCAGGGGTGGGGGGCGGGCTGGGAGGCGGGAGGGCGACGGAGGACCAGGAAGGGGAGGCAGGGAAACACTGGGCAACGCGGGACCTGGGGCTCCAACAAAACCCTAAAACCCACGTAAATGGGGTCGCGGGGGGCTGGCGCACTCACCTGGTCCTCAGATGGGAAAGGGGAGCAGGTGCACCGAGCGGGTCGCTAGACCCAGGCAGCCACTTGCCAGCAGCCAATCAGGGGTGGGAGGCGGGCTGGGAGGCGGGAGGGCGACGGAGGACCAGGAAGGGGAGGCAGGGAAACTCCGGGCAACCCCGGGTCGGGGCTCCAAGAAAACCCTAAAACCCACGGAAATGGGGTCGCGGGGGGCTGGCGCACTCACCTGCTCCTCAGATGGGAAAGGGGAGCAGGTGCACCGAGCGGGTCGCTAGTCCCAGGCAGCCACTTGCCAGCAGCCAATCAGGGGTGGGGGGCGGGCTGGGTGGCGGGAGGGTGACGGAGGACCAGGAAGGGGAGGCAGGGAAACACTGGGCAACGCGGGGCCTGGGGCTCCAGGAAAACCCTAAAACCCACAGAGATGTGCCCGTTCTTGGGTATATTCATCAGTGCAGCATTATTTTGTACTATTTAGAGATTTTTTTTGTTTCTGATAATGGACCCTGCAAATAGTGAGTTGGAATAATCCATCCTCGAGAGGATCAGTGCTCTTGCTAATGTGATGCTATTATCTGTCGAGAGGAAGGGTCTGCTGGATCTAATAAGTTTAGATGTGTACGCTGCAGACGAGACAATGGCATTGACCTGTCTGGTTAGGGTGAGGGAGGAATCAATGAAGACCCCCAGAGTTTTTATTTCTTTAGCGACATTGATTCTGTTGCCATCAGTATTGAAGGATTCGTAAACGTTTTGGCATATTATTTAACTTCAATTTGTTTCCTATTAGGATTAACACTGTCTTGTCATCGTTGAGGCATAATTAATTTTGGGCCATCCAAGCCTGGATGGCAAGGTACATTTTGTTGAGGTTGTAGGTGGCAGTGTCATGACAGCCTGATAGAGGTATTAGTACTTGCGTATCATCCGCATAGTTGGTATATGCAATACCCATATTGTCTAGTTTGTCAAATAGGAGCTTTGTGAAGGCATTGTACAATGTCTGTGATACACAAGAGCCTTGCAATATGCTGCATGTTACTGGGACTGGGGAGGACTAAAAGACTCATTGTTCGGTTGGAAAGAAAAGATTTGATCGATTTGATGGCTTCAGGGGCGAAGTGGACCACAGTTTTGAGGTGGTGACATAAGATTTTATGGTTCACCAAATCAAAAGTTGCGGAGAGGTCTAATAGGAGAAGGATGCATAGGTCTCCTCTGTCCTTGAATTGGTCCATTTGTATTTTTAAGTCCAGTAAAGCTGTCTCTGTTCCATGGCTGGGTCTAAACCCAGATTGTCTCAGTCCTCAAAGTTTGTTAGTTTCCAGGAATAGTTGGATCTGCAGGTAAGCTGCACGGTCGAGGTTTTTTAGTAAGAATGGGACTGTGGTAACAGGTCGAAAATTAGTTGGGATGTTAGGGTCCAAGGTCGTTTTTTTTTAGCAATGGTAGTACCCAGGATTCTTTTAGATCGTCGGGTTTTGAGCTGGAGGCAAATTAACTGTTGATAATAGTGGTGATGAGTGGAGCTAGTTCGTTTGCACATTCTTTTATCAGGGTGGCAGGACAGGTGTCGCCTTTGCATCTTTCATGGTTTTAGCCCTTTGATGATACTGATGGTTTCTGCTGTAGTCACTGGCATAAACGTAAATTTGTTAATCACGGGTGGTTCTAGAGTCAAAGGTGTAGTTTGGTGGGCAAGGTCAAGGTTGAGTTTGGATTTTTTTATTTCAATTTTGCTTTGCAGAAGGGTGATTTTGTCTGTTAGCGCCTTTTGCATATTAGTGCACCATTGCTGGTCTTTGATGGAGTGGCACAAGGCTGGGCAGGGGATTCTAGCTTGTGCAGAATGGCGAATAATTCCCTAGGGCTTGATTGGGCATTCTGTATTCTGCTTTTTAATAGGTTACTTTTAGCTTTGGTGATGTCCTCCTTATAGATATTAGCTAGTGTCTGGAAGAGGGTTTTGTTTGTCGGTGTTGGTGATTTTAGCCAGCTGCATTCGGCAGACCTTTTGGTCGCTCGCAGCATTCGTAGGTCTGATGTGAACCATGCATTGGCGTGAACTTTAGGTTTCGCTTTCTTGGATTTCAGGGGAGCAACTTTAGCCACGGCTGTTAGCATCATTTTATTGTAAAGATTGACTAGTAAGGATGGATCATCAACCAGGTAGGTAGAGTTTGTTACGGGCACTAAGAGGGGGAGCATGTTGTCGCGATTGATATTTTTTGAGCTTCTAGATGGTAGCGTAGGTGTGAATAGGGGAAGTTTGGCAGGTTTGGATATTATGGTGGTGGAGAAAATTATAGTGTTATGGTCGGACCATGGTGATGGTGTGTTGGATATGATGTCTGTGACACAGTTGGTGTCGGCAATCCAATCTAAGGTGTAACCTTTTTCATGGGTGGGTGTGCGGATTCGATGAGAGAAACCTTGGGCTTTCATAGAATTGGCAAGGGAACCTGCATAGGCGTCCAAAGGATCGTTCAGACCGAGATTAAAGTCACCTAGGATGATGGCTTTGGATTGTGGTTTCATGTTGAAGGCTAGTAGAGAGGTGATGTCATCTTCAAAGGTGGATGGGGGACCTGGGGGTCTGTATACAATGTGTAGAGTGCAAGTACAAGTGTGACTAAGTTCAATTTTCAAGGTGATTACTTCACCCGAGGTGATGGGGAATTCTCCTGATATTCTAACATCAAAGGTATTTTTAGCTATGAGAGCTACTCCACCCCCTTTGGCTGTTGATCTGTCCTTCCTATATATGAGTATCCCTCTGGGATGGCTAGTGATAGGGAGGGACCTGAGGCCATATGGAGCCAAGTTTCTGGTACAGCCAGTATGTCTAGATCATTGACTTTGATAAGGTCTGTGATGTCTAAGGCGTGGGCTGTGATTGATCTTGCATTAATAAGGGAACCTTTCAGGCGTAGTGGCGAGTCGGTGTTCTATAGCTTTTTAGTGTGAATATTGTGATTCATAGGATTTTTTAACTTGTTTCCAAATGTGTTTGACATTTGGTGTGTTGAGATAGAAAAGGACGCCTTGTGGGTGGAGGTGTTCTATTGGTTTGCTTGGGCGTAGTCAGCATCGTGGCTCTGGTGTTTTGGGGTGTTTGCCAAGTAGATGGGCTGATAGGCAGTGAGTGGACTGTCATGTTCCTTTGAGTGTAGTGAGGACCAGTTTGAGACGATAGTCTAAGTCTCCTTATGGAACCAGTGATAGGGCGTGTGGATTGGGACCTAGATACTGCAGTGGGACGTAGTGTCTCACTAGTATGTACTGGTGTGGTGATCTGGGGTGGAGGTGTGGACGCAGGGAAGGGGATCGCTTTGGGAAGGAAGGGGGTCGGACAAGGGAGGGGGAGGTGGCGCGCGCAGCATAATTGGGCAACGCCATTCCCTACATAGGTGAAAGAACCTGTTGAACAAGGCAAGTCCCTTAGGCTTGTTGTGATCATGATTAGTACTGGCACTAGACAGGGTGCAGTACTTCGTATTTTCAAACAATGGGCAGAGTGCAATAGATGTAATACTCAGTATTTTCATGCAATGGGCAGGCTACAGCAGTCAATATTTTCTGCAAATGTGCAGGCTGCAATAGATACAATGCTCTGTATTTTCAGGCAATGGGCAGGGGCAACAGTCAATATTTTCTGCAAATAGGCAGGGTGCAATAGATACAATACTCAGTATTTTCAGGCAATGGGCAGGGTGCAACAGTCAATATTTTCTGCAAACGGGCTACGTGCAATAGGTACAGTACTTAGAATTTTCAAACAATGGACGAGGTGCAGTATGTGCAGCACTCAGATCTTTCGCTTGTAGAGCCGGCACTCAGTAATTATGACGGTTACTCATAGTGCATCAATCCAGATTCCCGGCAGATAGAGGAGGAGCAACGTTCGGCATTGGGGCAGGAGGGCATAATTGTACAGCACATAGTCATTTGTTCATGGTTGGATCGTAATGCCAGAAAGAGAGTGACGAACGTTGGCATAGAGGAGGCCGCAGTAGTGGATGTGCAGGTAAGGATGTTAAGGGACTGTGGCCAGATATCAATACAACCTTAGCGATCGATAGGGGTATGGCAACAGGGAAGGATAGCTGGCGTACTGATGAGAAGCACGCATTAGGGAGCAATGTAGGTTTAAGGGGACACTGTGACACGGAGCAAGAGGCAGGTGTTAGTCGTTGTGCCAAGGGTTGGTCTAACAGTTGGAGGAAACCGCAGGGCGTATTTGTATTTATTTGTATTTATTTTTGTTTATATAGCGCTTTACACCAAAGCGCTGCACATTATAACAACAGGATACATATGAAATAACATTATAACATTAACAGTAGAAGAATTTAACAATAGAGAATCAGGCCAACAAAACAATAAGTAGAGCAATTAACCGGAGGAGAGAAGGGGAGTAGTGCAGTAGAACTGAGAGGTTGAGGGGAATAGGGGGAAAGAAAATGAAGGGGTGAAGGAAGAGAATGGGGGGAGGGAGAAGATCAAGGAGAAAAGGCAAGGAGGGAGGGGAGCAGGAAGGGGAGGGGATTCAAGGCGGGGAATGGAGAAGGAGAGATTTGAGGGAAGTTCGGAATGAGGAAAAGGTGGAAATAGAGCAGAGTGAGAGAGGTAAGGAGTTCCGGTGTAGGGGGGCTAGGAGATGGAAGGAGCGGAAACGGGATGAGGCACAAGGGGAGGGAGGAACAGTGAAAAGGAAGTGGTTGGCAGAGCGAAGGGAGCGTAAGGGAATGTAGAACGAGAGGAGGGAATAGTGATAAGGGGGAGCAAGACCGTGGAGAGATTTAAAGACTAGGCAGAGAAATTGAAATTTGAGATCGGAGTGAAAGGGAAGCCAGCCAAGGGAGGAAAGGGAAGCAGAGATGGAGTCACGGGGTGAGAGGAGACAAGGGTGCGGACGGCAGAGTGGCAGATAGATTTAAGGGGGGCGAGATGAGAAGTAGGTCGTCCAAAGAGCAAGGAGGAGCAGTAGAAGAGGCGAGAGAAGATAAGGGAGGAGATTAAGAGTTTAGTAGCATGGAAAGTGAGAGAGGGGCGGACTTTACGAATATTAAACAGGTGGAAGCGACAGGCACGAGATGTGAGAGAGATGTGATGGGAAAAGGTGAGAGAGGAGTCAAAGTGGATGCCAAGTTTGCGAGCGTGGTCAGAGATGGGGTGGTTAGAAGGGGGAAATTAATGAAAGGAGGAGGAGAGGGAGGGGGAAGAGAGTTGGAGGGGAAGAAAACTACTTCAGTTTTATCAGTGTTAAGGGAAAGGAAGCGAGAAGACATGCAATTTTTTATAGCAGTAAGGCAGGAGGAGAGTTTAAGATGGAGGTCAGTAGAGAAAGAAGAGAAGGAGAGGAAGAGTTGAGTATCATCGGCGTAGAAATGGTGAGAAACGCCAAATGAGGAGATAACTGGGGTGAGGGGGGAGGAATAGAGTGAGAAAAGGAAAGGGCCAAGTACCAAGCCTTGAGGTACTCCATATTCCATAGGTTGGGTAGGAGGGGAGCGACCTCCCCAGGAAACAGTAAAAGAGCGGGAGGAGAGGTAAGAGGAAAGCCAGTTAAGAACAGAGCCTTTGAATCCAAAGGAAGAGAGAGTATTGAGAAGATGGGGGAGTGATCGACAGTGTTGAAGGCTGCAGAGAGGTCTAGAAGAATAAGTACAGAGGATTGCTTAGGATGTCGAGCTGAGAGGAGGGAGTTAAGGATGTAAATGAGGGCAGTTTCAGGAGAGTGTTTAGGACGGAAGCCAGATTGAGAGGGAGGAAGGAGAGAGAGATTAGTGACGAAGGTTGAGAGTTGCGAGTAGGCGAGGCGCTCAAGAAGTTTAGAGAGGAATGGGAGAAGTGAGATAGGACGGTAGTTGGAGGTGAGCAGGGGGTCAGCAGAGGGTTTCTTCAGGATGCGAATGATAGGGGCATGTTTAAAAGCAGAGGGAAAGATAGCAGAGGAAAGGCAGGTTTTGAAGAATGATGTTAAGTAGGGAATAAGAAGAGGGTAGGTCTTTGGTATTAGGAGGGAAGGGAAAGGGTCAGTAGGAGCAGAAGAGGGGCGGGCTTTGGAGAGAAGGATGGAAACGTCAGAAGGGGAGACAGGGGAGAAGTCAGTTATGCAGTTAGAGGGGGAGGAGGAGGAGGGAGAAGGAGGTGGGGGAGAGGAAGAGGAACAATACATTTTTTGCCGAAGGCAAGGATCTTGGAAGAGAAGAAGTTTGCAAAGTCAGAGGGAGAAAGGGTGGAAGAGGTTGAGGGATTGGGGGTGGGAGGAGAGAGAAGAAGAGAGAGAGTTTGGAAAATGCAGCGAGGGTGGGAGGCTTGGGATTGGAAAAGATTGGAGTAGTAGGAGCGTTTTGCAGAGGAGCCAGAGTCTCTCAAGACGTCAGAGAAGACACTGCATGGAGAGAATTTAAGGAGAGAGCCAAGGTTGAGAGGGCTTCCGGGTTGGTCGGAAGAAGGAAAGGGGGTGAAGAAGATCAAAAGAGGAGGAGAGAGCAGAAAGTGCATCATTGGCCGATAGTGAGGAGAAATCATGGAGAGAGGGGAGAGAAGAAGAGCAAGTGTCGAGCAAAAAGGGAGGGATCGAAGCTGCGAAGGTCACGTTGTTAAAAGATGGATGGGGAACGCTTGTGAGACGAAGGGTTGGGAAGGAGAGTAAGAGAGAAGGCGAGTAAAGCATGATCGGAGAGACAGATTGGAAGTGTGGAGACAGTGGAAGAGGGGTAGAAGAGTTGAAGATAAGGTCAAGAGTGGAGCCAGAGAAGTGAGTAGGAGTGGAAGGGAGAGGGCAAAGGAGGTAGGAGTCAAGGATGGCTGAAAGGGGAGAGGAGAGAGGGGGAGAAGGGAGGTGAAGATTAAAGTCGCCAAGTACGGTAAGAGGAGAGGGAGAGGGAGAGATGAGAGAAAGGAGATGATCAAGGACATCATAGAAGGAAGAAAGAGGGCCAGGGGGACGATAAATGATTAGAAAGGAGATGGAGGGGAGAAAGCGGGAAGATATTTAGGATGGAAGAGTGTAAGGCAGAAACCTGTGCAGTTCCCTTAGGGACCACTGCAAAAAGTTTAATACTACAGGTGTTGGCAGTAAACCCAATTGGTAGCAGTCTGTACCACCCAGATTTACCTGGTAGCTGTGGCTGAGCAATCACACTTCTCTCAAGAAGAGTTAGGCAGTATATAGAGTATACACATTAGGTACAAAAATACAGTAGCACAAGCAAACACTGACCAGAGCTTTGGTATAAAAGTATATAATTATTTATTTAAAAAAACACTTGTAAAAATACACTGGCACTAATATGTCAAGCAAATTCAAACACAATCAATAGAAATATATACACCTCCCTGATTAATTATTCGACAAGTCTTAGGAAAAGAACACGACTTATCAACACAGAGGTGAGCGCTTAACCAAGATGGCACTCCAATAATTATTTTAAAAGGGAGGGAAAAGGCAGAAATAGGAAAGCACACAATACCAACACTTTTAAAAGAACCACAGCAAGTCAAGAGAGGCAGGGTCTACTGTAGAGCAAAAAGTTTATGGGCCAGGCCCACTCTTGGAGAGAGCAAGGCGGAATGTGCCCAACATCACACAGTTGAAGTACACTTTAAAAGTCTTTGCAGATAGTTCAAAAAGGAGTTAGTTAACAGGTCCCAGGTTACCCGATAGAGAGTCAAGGATTTACCGGACACCTTGAACAGTCTGTTGCAAGGGAGACCAGGCGGGACACAGTACCTGAAATGGTGAGAAAGCTCCAGCGGGGGCAGTTGTTCCTGGCAGCGGGTGCAAGTCGGTGCTTCGTCCAGGGGAAGAGAAGATCTCGACGTGGAGGAAAGCTGGAGGTCGTTGCACTGCCAGGGAAGAAACCAGCTGCGGAGTTTCCCGGTTAAAAGGTACTACCCTTTTATTCGCGTTAGTGGTGAAGCGTGGCTATCCGGCCGCCGGGGGTTTGGCACGGCGATTCGACCACGAAACGATCCAGGAAGGCGAAAAAGGGGCGAACTGGTTAACCCCACCAGTTCAAAGGAAGAAGACTCTCCAGGAAGAAGATCTTCTCTGTCGTTGGGAAGTGGTGAGTCGGTTCAGCAGGGCTCCACCGGTGGTGTTGTCGTTGCAGGTAGGCTCAGATTCTCCCTCTTCAGATTATTTAGGTCCTGTGGCGACTTCTGAAGTTTCAGTCCCCAAAGCCTTGCTTTTATGCAGAAAACCCCCATTCATCTGTCCTAGCTGTCACTCAAACATGCTAAGTGGTGAGCCGGGCGGCTCACCACTGGGCCAAGCACACAAGAGTGCGACTTGAGTTGCCGAGGAAACTCAGTCCAGGGTGCCTATCCCCCCCTCCCACACATCCTGTAGACCCAGACAGAGTGCCACCACTTTTGAAGGCTTCTGTGCAGAAGCCCGCCAAAAGTGGAACAAAGGGCTCGACTTGGGTTGGAGTTACAGAGGCGAACACAAATGCCATTTTAAAACCGAGTCCTGGCAAAAAGACCCAACCGGGGAATAAATATTAAATAAATAACCCGGCGGTATCTTTAACATTGCACCAAAAAAAGTGGTGCGTTTAAAATGAATGGGAAAATCCCACAGGAAATATTCCGGTTGAATATTTCGCGTGGTAACCACTGCCACCAGCCAGAAACTCGACAAGGGGGGACGGGACAGTGCCCCCTTGGAAAACAGACCCAGGGGCAATCTAATTACCCCTACCAGTACTTCCACAATATGATGGTTTGTACTGGTTCTGTTCACAATTTAAGACTAGTAAAGTCAATGGTGACTTTACATGCCCTGGGAGACAGTAGTCAGTCCCAGGGTATGGAGTCTATGTTTGGGGGTCACTATGACACCCCTGTGTTACTGCACTGAGGGTGCTGTGTAACACACATACCAAAAACACATGAAGCCCTATGGAGTAAAAGACCCCATAGCCCATAAAACACATTACAAAGTCAAAGGACATTCTCAAACCATGCCTAAGAGTGGGAGAAAAAGAGTCTCACTCTTAGCAGGAGAACAAAATAAACCCCAAACATCCAGCAAAGCTGCTGGGGGACTCACTAGGTTTGGGAAATTAGCCTTTACAGAGAATTCTCCCTAACACTCGTCCCCCCCCCCCAGACTAAGGGACAGGAGGATTTAATCCAGTCCTGGATGAATCTCATACCTCTAGTAGATGACATACATCCTAGAGAGACCATCAGCATTTTGGTGGTGACACCCTGACCTGTGCTCAATGGTGAAATCAAACCCTTGAAGGCAGATTGACCATTTTCCCCCTTCATTTGCATCAACCATCTCAAAGGTTGGTGGTCAGTCTGAATGACAAAAGTAGAACCATACAAGTATGGCCTAAACTTCTTCAGTGCCCACACAATGGCAAAACATTCTCTTTCAATTGTTGCCCACCTTGTCTCAGGATCCTTCAGCTTTCTACTGATGAAGCAAATGGGGTGCTCCCTACCTATCCCATCCGGTTGGCTAAGGACTGCGCCTATACCTACATTAGAAGCATCTGTCTGTACAATGAAAGTTTGGTGGTAGTCAGGAGCTCTCAGTACTGGTGCTTGGCAAAGAGCTTTCTTCAGGTTTTCAAAGGCCTGATTGCACTCCTCATTCCATCTGACCTTCTTAGGGAATTTTGGAGAGGAGATCACATTCAGTGGAGAAGCTATGGTCCCATAGTTCTCAATGAAATTCCTGGAATACCCAGTGAGGCCTAGGAAGGCTTTCACCTGGGTTTGAGAAGTAGGGGTTGTCCAATGTTGCACAGCTTCAATCTTACTGAGCAAAGGCCTTATTTCTCCACCTCCTACCTCATGCCCAAGGTAGACCACCTTACTCTGTCCAATCTGGCATTTGCTTGCCTTTGTGGTCAGGTTGGCCTTTCCAAGAGCCTGCAAAACATGTCCTAGGTGGTTAACATGCTCTTCCCAGGAGTGGCTGAACACTGCAATGTCATCCAAATATGCCATGCAGAAGTCCTCCATCCCAGCCAGAACCTGATTTACCATCCTTTGGAATGTTGCAGGTGCATTTTTCAATCCAAAAGGCATAACCTTAAATTGGTATAAGCCAAATGGGGTACAAAATGCAGTTTTCTCCTTGGCATGGTCTGTCAGGGCTATTTGCCAATAGTCTGACGTTAGATCAAATGTGCTGAGGAACTTGGCTGCACCAAGTCTATCCACCAACTCATCTGTTCTAGGCAAAGGGTGGGCATCAGTCTTGGTGACTGCATTAAGAGCTCTATAATCCACACAGAATCTTAATTCTTTGGATCCTGCCTTTGGTACTAACAGAACTGGGCTAGACCATGGACTAGTAGAGGGCTCTATTACCCCGAGGTCAAGCATCTTGCTGACCTCACCTTTGATGTGGGATCTCACATTTCCTGACATTCTGTATCATCTGCTGTTGACTGACAGACAGTCACCAGTGAGTATATGTGCTGGCACCAAGGGTTCAAGCCTGGTGAAAGTGAGAACAGGGAGGCAAACTGATTTAACATAGATTTGCACTCCTCTTGTTGCTCAGGGTCAGATTTGAAGAGAGATTTACTCCTTCAATCTTTTCATCCAAGGGTAAGCCTCTGAGGAGATCAGGGAGAGCTTCACTCTCTTCTTCCTCCTCTGTTGAAGCTAGAAGCAAGGCTCCTACTTCAGGCCTGGAGACATACGCCTTTAGTCTGTTGGTGTGGAAGACTCTGGGAGCCTCCTTGGGATTGCCCAAGTCCACCAGATAGTTCACCTCGCCAAGTTTACCCACAACCTTGAAGGGTCCCATCCATTTATCTTGCAAGGTCCTCTGCCTTGTGGGGATCATAACTAGAACTAGCTGGTCTTGAGTGAACTCAACCATGTTAGCCTTTTCATCATGCCAATGCATGACCAAAGCTTGTCCAGCTTTCAGGTTATCACTAGCTTCTGCCATCATGTGTGACATTCTCCTCCGGAGACCTATCACATAGTCAGCCACTTTGACTGGCTTGGGGGAGGGAGCATTCTCCAACACCTCCTTAATCAGGGCCAATGGACCTCTGACTGGATGGCCATAAAGAAGTTCAAAGGGAGAATAACCTACTCCCTCCTGAGGGACTTCTCTATAAGCAAAGAGAAGGCACGGCAGTAGAAGGTCCCACTTTCTCTTAAGAGGATCTTCCAAAGCACCTATCATGCTCTTCATGGTTCTGTTGAACCTTTCTACCAATCTGTTTTATGAGAGTGGTATGCGGTTGAGAACTTTTAAGTAACTCCACAGGTTTTCCACATGGCTTTCATGTATAGTGGGACATAAAATGTGACCCCACAGTCAGAGATTACTTCCTTAGGCAACCCAACCCTGGTAAAAAATACCAAGGAGGGCCTTAGCCACAGCCTGAGCTGTAACAGGCCTCATAGGAATTGCCTCAGGGTATCTAGTAGCATGGTCTACTACAACAAGGATAAATCTGTTGCCTGAGGAGGTTGGAGGATCAAGGGGACCAACAATGTCAATCCCTACCCTCTCAAATGGGACTCCCACTACTGGGAGAAGCACTAAAAGTGCCACATTCCTGGAACCAACCTTACCAGAAGTTTGGCAGGTGTGGCAGCTCTTGCAAAACGTATCTACCTCGGCCCCCATTTTTTGGTCGATAAAAGTAGAGTGAGAGCCTTTTCTTGGTCTTCTTGAAACTCAAGTGACCAGCCAAAGGAATCTCATGGGCTAGTTGCAAGAACTGTTGTCTGTTTTCTTGAGGTACTACAAGCTGCTTGTAGTCTGCACTGTAGAAGAGGCCATCTTCCCAGTGCAACCTATACTTCCCAGGCTCTTGCCCATCAGCCCGAGAAGCTGCCTGATGGCGAAGACCTTCCAGAAATGGACATTCTCTCTGTCCCTTACTGAAGTCTGCCCTGTTGGGTCCACCATCTGCCAGTAAAGACTGCAGCTCAGGATGGTCTACAGGATCCAGATCTCCAATGAGTTCTTGGCCTTCCACTAGCTCCTGTTCAGAGTCTAGCTCAACCATACAGGGTTGTACCTCCCTCTCAGCCTCAGCTGGAGGTGGAGCTACAGGTGTAACTTTGGACAACCTAGGGGAAGTCCTTGTTGGAAGCACTGGAGTGCTTGCTGCTGGCTGTTTCATAGAATACTTGGGTTTCCCCTTTGCTGCTTGTTGTTCGGAGGTAGCAAGTTGTAACTCCAGTGGAGTAGGAGTGATATCCTTCTTCATCATCTCCTTGGGAGTACCTCTCATGGTTTCTCCCTTGCAGGTCTGGTAAGCTCCTGTAACCTTTTACTAGGAGGTCTGGGGTATGTAACACTACTCCAAGAGTCTTCAGGTCATTTCCCAACAGAACCCTTCTTGGTACCTCACTTTTTATGCTGACAGGTATCTTCACAGTCATGTCATTACACTGGATGAGAACTGGTAAGTGGGGAAGCATCTGCACAGGCCCTCCAGCTAACTTGGTGAGGCATTTGGGTGCCTTAGCAATATCCTCTGCCTGAAAAGATGATTTATCCACCACAGTTATGCTGGCCCCAGTGTCCCTAATGGCAGGAGTCTCCTGACCATTCACCTGGACACTGTCCTTCTAATACTATTTAGTATTATCTGGGATAGAATTATATACATCTAAATTCTGTTGTTCCCACAACCCCAGAGACACTAAAGAAACACTGGCTGAGACTCCAATGGGATCATCAGCTAGTAGTAGAAAGTTTCCACTGGCCATCTGTACTTCCTCCTCTGGAGCGAAGGCTAAGGAGACAGTGTGGACCCCCTGAAGGTTTACCCTTACATCTGGGATCCCCTTTCACATGGTCAGGCGAGCTACAAACATAGCATTTACCAAATGCTTTTTGGAATGGTGGCTTGCTCTGACCTCCTTCTGGTTTGGCACCAGAAGGTACACTAGCCTGATTTGGTTTCCCTTGTGGCTTACCCTTAGTGTTTTTTTTGGGGCCCTCGTTGGGATTGGAATTATTAGAATTCTGTTTGGAGTCCTTTTTAGGCTGTTTCCCCTCATCCTTTTTCTGAGTTGCCCCAGAGTCCTTGTGAGTAGCCCTGTTGTCAACCCACAAGTCAGCAGCCTTAGCTAGTCTTCTGGAATCTAATTCCTTTGAATCAGCCAAGTGCTGTCTGAGCTCAGTGGAGCAGGCATCATAAATTGACTCCAACATCACAAGATTCTTCATTCCCTCATAAGTGTTCACCCTGTAACCCTTAATCCATCCCTTTAAGTTCTTCAAACTTTCACTCACCCATGTAGCCCAAGGGGTACCATCATGGTTTTTGAGGGTCCTAAACCTCTTAAGGTACCGGGAAGGGGTCTTCCCATATCTAGCTATTAAAGCTAGCTTCACACATTCATAATCTTGCTTACCCACCTCCCCCAACTCCATTACCACATCATATGCAACATGGGGGAGCCTAGAGCACAACCAAGGAAGTAACTAATTCCCTGAGATGTCCTGGAGCCCATGGCCCTCATTACGACCCTGGCGGTAAGTAAGCTACATTACCGCCATGGCGTAATCATCGTTTACGCCATTGACCGATGGCGTAAAGAGCGCCATATTCCGACCCATCGCGCACGAGCATTACGCCATGGCGGTAATGTAAACTACGCCATGGCGTAAACAGCCCTTACCGGCATTGAATGCCGCGCTGGGTGACCTACCGCCACCCATCATAGCGGCGACCGTAATCAGCGGGCCCCGTAATTAGCGGGCCCCGTAATTAGCGGTCACCGCAAATAAGCGGAACCGGAAGTAGCGTCATCGCGGCGGAACAGGAAAGAGCACAGCGGCCATATTTAAAAACACAATCCATTGCCATCCCACCCAACCACACTACATCCGACCCTGAAACCCTGTGAATCCCATTACCCACCCATTTCCTCACCTAACCATGCCAAAAGTTGTTAAAAAAGCCTGCGACAGGCAGCGGCAGGACCGCTTCAGTCGCGAAGAACTGACTATGCTGGCAGAAACGCTGCAGGAGAAGGCAGACGTCGTCTTCTCATCAGAGATGACAAGACCAGCCATAGGCCGGAAAAAAGCAGTATGGGAACTCGTGGCACAACGCGTCAGTGCCGTAGGTACCACCCCACGCACCGCCAGACAGTGCCGCAAAAGGTGGGATGACCTCCGGCTCCGAGTAAGGGGCATACTGTCAGCAAACCGCAACCTGGGACTGGCAACTGACGGTGGAACAGACTCCCCACTGAAGATGCAGCCATGGGAGGAGACATGTGCCTCATTGATCGGCATAGAGTGCATCGAGGGCGTCGGCGGAATGGAGAGAGGCGCCCCGACATCAGGAGACACAGGTAGGTGCCTCCAAATCAGCCTTGCAAAACACCCTGAATCACACTTACATGGGAATCACAATGTCGCCCCATATGGCAAACGCAACACATCAGCAGAAGACCCACACCCTGCACACATGCAGCATGTACACTCTGCAGCAGGCACACACATTCCTGCATGCTCAACCCACCCAAAAGGGAGACAACCTGTATGTCACGGCCTACAAAGTCCACCATCTATCCATCTAAACCATGGCACTCATCACAATGCCTGCTCAATGTCCGCTGAACCATCAATAACACTTTCCCTCCTCTGCTCCACCACAGGCTCTCACTCGGACACCGGCAGGGACGAGAGTGGCACCACCCCAGCCAAGAAGACCAGGACAGAGGGAAGAGGCCACCAACCATCCACCTCTGCTGGACCCATGGCCAACCCACAGCAGGCCAATATTCCTGTTGCCGAACAGCCCAGGGCAGCAATTCCCCCCGAGGAAAGGGACATGATGGCACCCACGGCAGACCCACAACCACTGCTGCCCACTGAGGGGATCGTGTCTGCGGGGAGCAGTACAGTCGGGGAGACTGTAGCCATCGCAGCCTGTTCCGACAGCGATGTGGCGAATGGGGATGATGACATGGAAGGTCCCCCCCCACACCCAACTTACCTCCCCACACCTGTCCCCATGTAGCCTGCATGGACAGGACACACAGGGGCAATCCCCTGGAGGTTCACAGCCAGCCACTCCAAGCCCAGTGGGAGTAGGGGAGGAGGGGAGTAGTCCTATTGGGCCTGCAATTGCAACCCCCATTGTGCCCGATTATAGCCAGGTGCTGGACCAAATATTAGCGAGGCAAGAACAACTGGCGTCAATCCTAACGCAGCATGTTGCTGATTGTGGAGGTGCCAGTTCAGGCATGGAGAGGTGTGCTGACAGCATCAAGGCAGCCATCCAATCAGCAAGCACGAACATATGCACGGAACTAGCCGCAGTGCGGAATATGATCAGTGAACTGATACGGACAATCATGGACACACGGCGTGCCGAGCAGCCCGGTACCTCCTCAGCTGCAAGTTCGGCCCCATCCAGCCCCGTCCGCAGGTCATCCAGGACCCGGAGGAGTACAGGCAGGGGTGCCCCAGGTTCCGAGACAGGGGGCTGGCAATAGTGCCCGCACAGTGGACCACTAAAACATTACCCACTTCACCACAGGCACTGGCACTCCTTTGCAGGGATTTCTGGGGGGAGGGGAGGGGGGATTGGGTGCGTTGGGGTGTTCAGGGGGGGGGGGGGGTTGGGTGTGTCATATCTGTTCAGGAGCACAATACACTTTTACGTTTATCACAAACCAAATGTGTGGACATTGCTCATTGTGTATGTGTGCTTTATTGTTGTACAGTCTACAGTGTGTATATACCAGACACACACAGTGCCCCAAGTGCCGTCCACATGTTACACGCACACGCAGTGTGTGCTAGAAGCATTGGTCAATGAGATTCTGACGCATTTCACGGCCCTCCTGTGCATCGCTGCCTCCTTGAGGTGCTGCCCCATCCCCACCCTCATCATCCTCATCATCAGGTGGTTGCAGTTCTGCTTTGGGGGCAGAGGCACGTTACGTCTGACGCACATATTGTGTAGCATGACACATGCCATGACGATCCTCGCAACCTTCTCATGGCGGTACAGGAGTGCCCCGCCAGACCTGCTGAGGCAGCGGAAACGTGCCTTCAGTAGGCCAAAGGCCTGCTCTATCACCACACGGGTACGTGCATGGGCACGGTTGAAGTCCTCCTCATGCTGGTTCTGTGGGTTCCGGACTGGTGTAAGGAGCCACCTCTTCAGGGGATAGCCTGCATCACCTGTAAATGGGCAACAATGTATGTGTCAGGAATGAGATTGCTTTCTGAACATGACGCGGCACCATGTCTTGCATTCAACTGTTACTTTGCACCATATTTAGTTGTGCTAATGAATTCACACTATGCAACCGGTATATGTTCATGGCTCCCATGTACTGTTTTGCATGCCAAGACACAATGCAGGGGGGACAATTGCCTTGTGAGTGCCCATCCACTGTGTCCGTTCAGGCCATTACTTTATGTGACCTGGCACGTGTCCTGTGAGGTCAATGCTCACATGATTGCAACATTGCTGTCTGGCTCATTATGACCCCAGGGAACAATACTGGGGTCAATGGGGGGAGTTTGTGGGTCTTGCTGTCTGTGTAGTGGTGCATTGATGTTCCTGTCCGACATTTGCCTCCTTTGTGCGCAGTTATGGGGGACAGGCCTTTCAGTTGATGGTGTTTGGTGACGTGCATGTAGGTGCGTTCCTTTGGAGTCAATGTGGTCACATTTCGTACAATGCACTTGCAGATGGTTGTGTCATGGTTGGGGTACACTTTCATTCACATGTTAGGGCTGATTAGATCAGGCATCATGTATACTGTTGTCAGATGACGTGAGTGCTGCCTCAGGGTATGATCTGGCTACTGCTAGTCGAAGCCATGTGACGTATGCATCATTCCCCCCCCCCTTTCTGCAAGGTGCAATATGCATAGGTACGTCGATCACCTACACACTTCGCATTTCCATGCTCATGACATTAGACTCACCTAGTAGGCAGGATCTTGGGCCTGCATGTCGCTCCATGTAGCGTGGTATTGTGGAGTTCCGAAGGACCATTGAATCATGCGTTGATCCGGGGAATCGGGCACAACAATGTGTGAAGATCCTGTTGGAGTCGCAGACCATTTGCACGTTGATTGAGTGAAATAGTTTACGGTTGCGGTATGGTAGCTCCAGGGCATGTGGGACCACCAATTCAACATGGGTGCAGTCGATGGCACCAATGCAACCAGGTATGCCAGCTAGTGCATGGAAACCCACTTTGGTGTTGGCAATCTCCTGGGCAGACCGTGGCAATGAGATGTGGTCGTCTGTGTGCTTGAGGAGGGCATCGAGCACTTGGATCAGTGTACGTGAGAATAATGGTTGGGATATGCCATGCAAGTGGCCCACTGTGTGCAGGTAGGTGCCTGTGGCCAGGAAGTGGAGCACGGACACGACCTTCAGTAGGGGCGGGATGGCGGTGGGTGTTTCTATCATGCTGACGATGTCGTTGTGTATCATGTGCACAATGTTGGTGATGGTGTCCCGGTCCAGTCGGTACAGAGTGTGGATCTGCTCTGCGGTGAGGTTGAATGGACTGGCTCCGATGCGTGGGATTGGGGGCTGCCTGTGTGGTGCCATTGGCTGTGCTGGTGGGGCTTGCTGGCCCTGCCTTGCCCTCCTTCTGCTCCTGCGTCTCCTCTGTGCAGGTTGTTGTTGTTGTTGTTGTTGTTGTTGCAGTTGTAGCACTCGCATTGCTATCAGGTCCTCCAGCCCCAACAATGCTAGTCCTATTGGTATCATTGTGGAGTGTGACTGGGGCTGGTAGGGGTGGGGTGTGCTCTTTTTGCACTGGGAGAGTCTGTATTGCCTCCACCTGTGCTGATTCTGTGCAGCTGTGGCAGCTGGGTACACTGCACATGGCCATTTACGGTTGGTTCGCGGTGGCGGAATTAGCGCCATGGCGGTAAGGTATTTTACGGCCTTGGCGATGGCGTTAGGGGCATGTCCGCTTGGTTTGTGATCTGCGTAGCTTTGCGCCATGCCGGTATTTACGGCATGGTGGGTCGCGCGCGCGCGCGTCCTTGGTGCTGTTAGCGGCACCGTAGACTACGATGTCGCTAATTGCACTATCGCGGGTCATAATCGGACCTAGCGGTAATCGATGCCGGTATTCATTTACCGGCATCGTTTTCCGCTTACCGCCTGGGTCGTAATGAGGGCCCATGATTATGCTCAAACATAGCCAACCAATCTAACACATCCAACTTAGGCTCATACATACCCACAAGCTCTTTAGGCATCCGGGGTCTTTTGGGACTGGAACTCCTAGAGGATCCGGAGACAGAAGCATTTTCAACAGACAATTTCTTCATCTCTAGCTCATGCTTGAGCTCCATTTCTTTGAGCCTTAGTTCAGATTGGGCAGTTAGTTTCCTGAATTCTAATTCAAGCTTCATTTTTTCTAGTTCAAGATATTGAGGACTAAGTGTGGGATTTGGTCAAGGTCCAGTAGGTACAGCGGGTAGAGAAGACAGAGGCCTAGTGGGGACAGTCACAGCAGCCACACCCTCCTCTTCTGACTCTTCCTCAGGATTATCAATACTTTGGTCAATATCAATATCATCACTGTTATCTACATTCTCTGGGAGAGTGGGTTCCTCTGAACCATCACCCAGACTTTGGTTTGCTAACAATCTTTCTATTAGCTCAATTTTCTTGCCCTAAGTCAGGAGATTCTCATGCTTACAGAGAACTCTTAAACAATCAGCAGTTTTTGTAGCAAGGGGCTCTTGACTATAACTTTCCATAGCTGATAGGTTAGAAAATAAACCTTTTAGTGCTAAGCGTTGTGGTTAGTTGCACTAAGGTATCTATAAGCACACTAAAATGTATACTCAATACAAATCCCACTGCTGTACACCAGTGTTAGGCAGAAACCTGTGCAGTTCCCTTAGGGCCCACTGCAAAATGTTTAAGACTACAGGCGTTGGCAGAAAAGCCAATTGGTAGCAGTCTGTACCACCCAGATTTACCTGGTAGCTGTGGCTGAGCAGTCAGACTTCTTTCAAGAAGAGTTAGGCAGTATATAGAGTATACACATTAGGTACAAAAATACAGTAGCACAAGCAAACACTGGCCAGAGCTTTGGTATAAAAGAATATAATTATTTATTTAAAAACACACTTGTAAAAATACACTGGCACTAATATGTCAAGCAAGTTCAAACACAGTCACTAGAAATATATACACCTCCCTGATTAATTATTCGACAAGTCTTAGGAAAAGAACACCATTATTATCAACACAGAGGTGAGCGCTTAACAAAGATGGCACTCCAATAATTATTTAAAAAGGGAGGGAAAAGGCAGAAATAGGAAAGCACACAATACCAACACTTTTAAAAGAACCACAGTAAGTCAAGAGAGGCAGGGTCTACTGTAGAGCAAACAGTTCATAGGCCAGGCCCACTCTTGGAGAGAGCAAGGCGGAATATGCCCAAGATCACACAGTTGAAGTACACTTTAAAAGTCTTTGCAGATAGTTCAAAAAGGAGTTAGATCAGTTCAGAAAAGTTAGTTAACAGGTCCCAGGTCACCCCAGGATATAGAGTCAAGGATTTACGGGACAAGTTGAACAGTCTGTTGCAAGGGAGACCAGGCGGGACACAGTACCTGAAATGGTGAGAAAGCTCCAGCGGGGGCAGTTGTTCCTGGCAGCGGGTGCAAGTCGGTGCTTTGTCCAGGGGAAGAGAAGATCTCGACGTGGAGGAAAGCTGGAGGTCGTTGCATTGCCAGGGAAGAAACCAGCCGCAGAGTTTCCGGGTTAAAAGGTACTACCCTTTTATTTGCGGTAGTGGTGAAGCGTGGCTATCCGGCCGCCGGGGTGCTTGGCACGGGCGATTCGACCACGAGACGATCCAGGAAGGCGAAAAAGAGGCGAACTGGTTAACCCCACCAGTTCAAAGGAAGAAGACTCTCCTGGAAGAAGATCTTCTCTGTCGTTGGGAAGTGGTGAGTTGGTTCAGCAGGGCTCCACCGGTGGTGTCATCGTTGCAGGTCAGCTCAGCTTCTCCCTCTTCGGATTCTTTAGGTACTGTGGCGACTTCTGACGTTTCAGTCCCCAAAGCCCTGCTTTTATGCAGAAAACCCCCATTCATCAGTCCTAGCTGTCACTCAAACATGCTAAGTGGTTAGCCGGGCGGCTCACCACTGGGCCAAGCACACAAGAGTGCGACTTGAGTTGCCGAGGCAACTGAGTCCAGGGTGCCTATTCCCCCCCTCCCACACATCCTGTAGACCCAGACAGAGTGGCACCACTTTTGGAGGCTTCTGTGCAGAAGCCCGCCAAAAGTGGAACAAAGGGGTCGACTTGGGTTGGAGTTACAGAGGCGAACACAAACGCCATTTTAAAACAGAGTCCTGGCTAAAAGACCCAACCGGGGAATAAATATTAAATAAATAACCCAGCGGTATCTTTAACATTTCACCAAAAAAGTGGTGCGTTTAAAATGAATGGGAAAATCCCATAGGAAATATTCTGGTGGAATATTTCACGTGGTAACCACTGCCACCAGCCAGAAACTCGACAAGGGGGGACAGGACAGTGCCCCCTTGGAAAACAGACACAGGGGCAATATAATTACCCCTAACAGTACTTCCACAATATTATGGTTTGTACTGGTTCTGTTCACAATTTAAGACTAGTAAAGTCAATGGTGACTTTACATGCCCTGGGAGACAGTAGTAAGTCCCAGGATATGGAGTCTATGTTTGGGGGTCACTATGACACCCCTGTGTTACTGCACTGAGGGTGCTGTTTAACACACATACCAAAAACACATGAAGCCCTATGGAGTAAAAGACCCCATAGCTCATAAAACACATTACAAAGTCAAAGGACATTCTCAAATCATGCCTAAGAGTGGGAGAAAAAGAGTCTCACTCTTAGCAGGAGAAAAAAATAAACCCCAAAAATCCAGCAAAGCTGCTGGGGGACTCGCTAGGTTTGGTAAATTAGCCTTTACAGAGAATTCTCCCTAACAAAGAGGAGACCAATTCCTCTGCCACAGCCAAAAGGGCGCGAGATATGAGAAAAGGAGGAGGAAGAGGTGGAGAGGGAAGCAGGGACAGTAGTGTTGTGAGGAGGGATCCAGGTTTCAGTTAGACATAGGAAATGACTGGGCAAAGTGGTAGGGAGGCCACGCTGCATTACTAGATATGGGATATGACTTACTGTGTTGACGGTGGAAAGCATGGGTAGAGACTGCAGGCCACATTCGCCTCGGACAGCCGCAGACAGTCAGGGGCCTTGAGTGTGGGCCTTTGGTTGGGGTCCGGCGTTCGCCTGCCGGCTCCCTATTGGGCAACTTAAGAGCAAATAGAGGCCAATCGGTAGAATGTCCTTTCATCGCCTGCAATTTCATCCCCTGCCATTTCAACGGGAACATTCTAACAAAAACGCTCATCGAATTTTTTAGAGGGGGTGGGAAAGGGTAGATAAGGTGTTGGGGTGGTAGGGAATAGCTAAAAATAGGTGGGGGAGGGCGGGATGGAGGGGGTAACACCCCCCCAAAAAAACGGAGAAAAAAACTGAATGTTTTCGTTAGAATGTTCACGTTCAAATGTCAGGGGATGAAATTGCAGGCGATGAAAGAACATGGAACCGGCCAATCACAGCTCATGCCTGTAGCAATCTAGAAACTCGGCTACTGAGGCAATTCAGGTGTGCACCCTGGTGCGCAATGGAGATACGGCCATCTTGGAATGGCGTGGGGCGATGTGTCAGCAGCCATCTTGGAATGGCGTGGGGCGATGTGTCAGCGTGGCGGTAGTGAGGATCTCGCTTCAGTTTTTGTGCCCGTTCCACTAAGCGTACTGAGAGCAGATAAGCTTGGTTAAATATGGGTAGCGGCTCGGGCCACTTCATACATTTTTCAAAAAAAGCGTTCTCGTGGAGCTGAATTGCAACATTATGCCGCAGTGGGCTTACCTTTCATGTGGTGCTGGAGGGGACCCTCCATGGGCCTCCCTCTTGCTGCAGGAAGGAGTCGGGCAGCAGCTACTATGTGTAGATGCAAGGCAGTAAATCATAGTGAAAAATCTCTCCCCGAATCCCATTTGCTGCATAGTCAAGAACAGGAATCGTTACTCCACCCCATCAAACGCCTTCTCTGCGTCGAGCAACACCAGGATGGCCGGGGAACCAGTGTTGATGACCTTTTCAATGAGATGGGCTATTCTTCTGGTGTTATCGCTAGTCTGACTTGCCCTAATGAAGCTCGACTGGTCAGGCCCGATTATACTGCGGAGCAGTTGGTCCAGACGGTTGCCCAGGACCTTAGTATATATTTTTGCATCTGTGTTTATCAGGGCTATTGGCCAATACGAGCCACATACCATCGGGTCTTTGCCCTCTTTGGGGAGGAGGACCACTTTCGCCTCCTCCATGGATGCTGTTATACTACCCTCCCTCCTCATACCATTAAATAACGGGACCAAGTAAGGAATCAAGATTTCTCTGTATGTTTTGTAAAACTCTGTGTTGAATCCATCCAGACCCAGAGATTTGTTAATGGGGAGGGACATAATGACTCTCCGCACTTCTTCAGCTAAGATGTCTTGCTCTACCAAATCCCTATCTTGGGGAATAATTTGGGCCAGCTCCTTTGTTTTCAGGTGTTCGACTTGATCACGTTCTAGCGGGTTGGCTGAACTGTAAAGCTCCCTATAGAATTTCGAGAACTCCTGGATTACGTCTCCGTTATCTGTGCTTGTATCCCCTCCTTCCACCCTTAGTTTGATAATCGTTTTAGCTTTCTCCTCCCTTCTAAGCATTCTCGCCAGCAGTCTGCCTGCTTGGCCTTGATATAATATCTTTGCTTTAGGAACGCAAGGGACTTTTCCGCCGCCCTTCTCTGAATAATCTCCAACTGGGCCTTGATCGTTCTAAATTCCTTCCTCCTGGCTCCACTGGCCCCCTCTCCCATTTTTCAGATAACTTCCTTCAACTTCCCCTTGCGGTTCTTTTCCTCTAGTCTTAACTCCCTCTGTGATTTAATAGCTATGATTCTTCCGCTGATATTGGCCTTGAAAGTGTCCCATCTCGTTTGTTCCGATGTCTCATTAACCCTGTTGTTGGTGAAGAAATTCTTTATCTCCTCCTCCAGTTCCCTCCTCAGGCTCCCGTCTTTGAAGAGGTATCCCGGGTAGCTCCATTTCCATAAGCCCATGGGGCCTGGCCTTCTGGTTATTTGCACCGTTATAGGGGCGTCATCAGATAAAGAAATCGCCCCTACTTTAATATGTCCTACCCAGCCCAGGAGTTTCCTAGAGGCCCAGACATAGTCTATTCCCGATGACGAGCGAAAAACATGCGAAAAGAATGTGAACCCCTTGTTGTCCCCCTCTTTCTCCCTCAATACGACCACTAAGATTAGTCTCACAACCTTGTCCTTCCAGTTCCTTCGAGGGCTTCTCCTGGTTCCCTTTAGTGTGAGTTGATCTATCCTTCCCTCGGTCCCAAGCCATGTTAAAATCCCCTGATAACATTATGGGGCCTTTCGCAAATTTCTCCAATCTAACCAGAATGCTTTGGATGAAGGCGTCCTGCCCTTTGTTTGGGGCATAGATAGTTGCTAAGGTAAACCACGCCCCTCTCCCCTTCACATTCATGGCTACGTACCTCCCTAGGGCATCTTGTCCGTTACTATCAAGACCAAGTTGGATTCAAGACTATCAGGACTCCTGCACACTTCGTCTTGTCCATTGATTGCACAATTTTGGGGAATCCCTGCACCCTCAGGCGGTCCCTATCTCTCGTCAGTACATGTGCCTCCTGTAGAGCGATTATAGGTTCGGGCCCGTCTTTACCAAATTAGTATTGGCTAACTTTCAAATTCCGTCCACTATAATTAGAGTGAATGCGACCAAAACAACACCACTTCTCCTGTGTTGTGGCACAAGACAAACTTGCCCCCCCCATCTCCTTTAATTTTTGCACTGGCCTTGGAATCTCTAGCACAAAAGATCTGGAACAATCCACATATTTTAGGCCTAGCACATGAGGGTAACACTCAAAGTGGAGTTGTACGCTGATGATATCATCTGCTTTCTCCAATCCCGCCTTTACTGGATCTCGTTGAGAGATTCTATATAGTGTCAGGCTTCCACGTTAATCACCAAAAGTCAGTAGGACTTACAATCAGTGAACCACCTGAAACTTGCCTAGCGCAGCAAACGGCCTTTCCTTTTAGATGGGCAGATAAGGAAATTACATATTTAGGGGTGCACATTACCAAGTTATATAAAATCCTTTTGGGAGCTAACATCCCTGCGCTATGCACAGAGACAAAGGCCACCTTGAAAAGATGGGAAATGCAGGAAATATCATGGTTGGGCAGGGTTAGTGCAATCAAAATGACAATTTTACTGAGACTCCTATTTGTCTTTCAAGCACTGCCAATCCTCATCCCCAAAAGAGACCTGTTAAGAGTTACAGAAAGCAATGGGTCGATTCATTTGGAAAGGGAAACCACCTAGAATCTCACGCCATGTACTCCTTTGGTTGAAAGGAATGGGGGCCCGTCTATACAACATTATTTCTGGCTGCGCAGATTGCGCCAATGTTGGAATGGGCGCTAGAAGACAGGTACCCGAAGTGAAAGATAATAGAACAAGGCTGCTCCCATGTCCCTCTGTCCCACTTGCCATTCCTACCGAAATCGGCCACAACCTCCTTGCTGGAATCCACCCAGTCTACTCTTACTATGTGAGATAAGGCTTGTAGGCACTTGGGGAATAAAACAGATCTGGACCCATGTCGCCTGTGCTTCAGAATCCAGAAATCTCCCTAGGAATGGTGAGCGGGAATTTCGCACATTGGGAGGCATTATGGACTCTGATACTTATGGATATTTATAAAGATGGGCAGCCCCTCACATTTATTGAATGCAAGGAGAGGTTTTCCTAACCTGAAACTGATTGCTTTTGGTATTTTCAGATTATACACTGGGTTTCCAATGGCTGTGTTACTCAAACGGGCTCAAGCCTTCCCACAGGGATTGAACTCCAAGTCTCAGAGGGGCAGGGACCTCAGAAAATCTCTAATTGCTATTGTCTGCTGGAAAAAGCCTTGGGGGAGGACAAACTTCCATTTATGATATGCTGGGAAGGGGAACTGCGAACAGAGAGTCTTGGCAGAAAATATGGGCTCAAGCCCAAAAAAGCTCAGGTGCACCCTGTTCAAAGAGTGCGTGATAAAAATATGCTATTGCTGGTACATGACTCACAAACACGACACGCGATTTTACCCGAATATTCGGATCGCTGTTGGCATGGGTGTGGACAGTTGGGGACCCTGGCACACGTGGTGGCTTTGTCCCACAATTCAAATGTATTGGCAGAAATCCGGTCAAAAATAAAAGATCACTGGGTATTCACTCCCCATGTGTCCCCTTGTAATGTTATTGGGGGATGTCCCTGATGATGGGTATTTTCCTACATCAAGTCCTATGGTGGAACTTATAACACAGCTACTACTGGCAGCTTAGCTGAACCGTGCCCGATTTTGGAAAACAACTGAGTGGATAATTCTGTCATACTGGTGGATTAAAATATGGCAAATAATAGCTATGGAAAAGCTTACCGCACATGTTGCAGAGACAATTACTCAATTCTCTTGAACCTGGGCTCCTTTCCTTGAGTTTATGCAGGACAAGGAACGTATCTATTTCAGACCGCAAACCCTGAAGCACGGGGGGAGAGGCTACATGACCACGGAATAGGTTGAGATTCCTAGGTGCTCCTGCTGATCCGCCGATGATCCTGTAAAATAAATGCTTTTTGCAGCTGCTGTGAAGTGTCAAGTGGTATCTATGAGAGTTTAAACACAAGGAGTGTGCAGCAGTCAAAGGTACGGAGCAATTTGCGGTGTGAGAGAAAAACTGTGTGCTTGTGAAGTTTGCAGACAGCAGCTCGCGGACAAAAACAAGATGGCGCTGTGAGGACAAAGGGATGCATCGAAGGACAGAAGCAACGCACCAAGAGGAACTGGCCGAAGTCTGACGGAAGCGGAGACTACGTGTTTAATGAAGGATCGGAAAGCGGTGAAAGTAACAAAGTGGACGGAGGTTGGGAACACGGCAGTGGAGCGCGAGGAAGCCTGCAGTGATGAGAGGACGAGCCGGCTGGGGATCACGTAGTGCAGCCAGCGCTCGAGGTGCGGTCGAATATACCTGTGTGCCGCAAGAATGCGCAGGACAACAATAATGCCAATAGAAACGGAGGAGAAATAGCACAAGTGCACAGACCTGAGAAGCTGCCCGGCTGGAGGGCTCCGTGACATTGACAAAATTACGCAGCCGCGGATTTGCAAAGTAACTAAGGTGCATGGAAACATTGCCTCGAAACATCTGAGATGAAGCGTGGATATGCGGCTGAAAAGCGGAATCCCTCGAACTAAGGGGGATTACTGACAAACATTGTGCATGGCTACATAGTTGCTAGCGTCGAATTACAGAGGACGGGCTTAACAACACGAGGCCGGTGAAATTGACACCCGTATGAAGATAAGGTGCTCTTGCATAGCACGGGAATTAACGGAATCTATAACACATGTAGACTGGCCATAACAGAGGACTCGGGAGCGCTGCAGTGACACTATGTGCCCGCAGGGAGGCACAGACAAGACAGACACATAAGGCAAGGAGGGGTTCATACGGTACAATATCCGTAGAGCGAAATATACCAGCAGGAGAAAACAGCAACTTAGACTAAAAGTAGACAATTGAAGGAGGTCAACGCAGAATACTGAAAATAGCGGCGGCTGGCCACTGAGAAGCACCATGGGCCTGAACTAACCCAGAGGCTAGAATTAGGCCTAAATGCATTGGGGCTACCACCAGACAGATCTGGGTATACGCACGCCTGCAAGTACGCAACAATGAGAGAGCAAAGGACACCAGTACAGCCCCCGGCTGATGTTGAGGCTTACTGAACGCACTAGAACGTGGGGGCAATAAGGTCAGGGTGGACAATTCCCGGAGCGCTGGCTTGCACGGACACACCAGTAAGGTTTGGCACAAATAGATACATGCAGACCCCTCCTGCAGTAAGCTAATACTGGTGGGGTGGGGGCACAAACTGAGAAGTAGCAAGTACAAGGGCCGACAGGAGGTAGGACATTTGTGGCAGAAAGTAAAGGCCTGATTGGCACGGATCGCACAGTGACTGTAAAGGAAGAATGGATGATTGCAAAGGCTGATGAACGGTAGTGGACAAGAGATATCGGGACACTAGAATCAGACCAAAGATCTAATCGGCGGTAAACATACAGACAATGAGGAGGTTGAAATATGAGAAGCAAGAAGTAACACTAAAATCCCCACTACAGGGAATGGTAGAGGTAGACGGGGAATAAATGAGTGCAGAATGACGGCAAAGGGCAAGACTCAGCAAAGGGTGAATACTGACAAAGCTGCTATACCCATAGCTGAAATATGCCCCCAACACAGCACAGAGATAGCCGAGAGGCTCCACCACGTAAACTGAAGCGAAAAGGAGTGCTGTAAAACGAGAAGGCGCTGCTATGGCATCAAAGACAAACAAGAACAAAGGGAAGCGGTCGTCGATAAAGCATTCACCAAACCTGCACAGCTGACAGATGGCGTAAAGGCAACGGCGCAGGACACACGAGAAAAGGAACAAGTTACTTACCTGTAACTGTTGTTCTCCAGCATGGTTCTGGCATGGATTCACATGCTCATGAATATTCCCCGTCGTCAGGCCGGGAATCCTCAGTATAGAAAAAATCAGTATCAGTTTCGTTTCTGATCTGTCTTTCTTAGTAGTAACCAATCACTGGTCTCTGGGTCATACTGCCCCCAGCCAATGACTGCCCTCTCCCTAAGCCCCGCCTCCGGTAGCCATCCTCAGATTTGGTAGCACGTAAAGTGGCAGTATGACCAAGTGAAGAGCCGCAGAGGGGTAGGCGGGAGGGTTCGCATGTGAATCCATGCCAGACCCATGCTGGAGAACAACAGTTACAGGTAATTAACTTTTTCCTTCTCCAACATGGGGTCTGGCATGGATTCACATGCTCATGAATATAAGAATACATAGCAGTATACACATGCACAACCACGGGAGGTGGCAACAGGCTCAACATTAAGCAATACCAAAACACTCAACATTAAGCATCTCTTACCTCCTCACCAGGCTCACCTTAAGCGAACAGGTTGCGCAGCACTGCTTGGCCGACCCTGGACTCCTCCCTGGAGTCCCGATCGACGCAGTAGAATCTCGTGAAGGTGTGTGTCGACCTCCACGTCGCAGCCCTGCAGATGTCGAGGAGGGGCATACCAGAAAAGAACGCCGTGGTAGCAGCGATCGCTCTGGTCGAGTGGGCTCTCGGACGGCCAGGCAGCGGTCGGTTTGCCAACCGGTGACAGTGCATGATGCAGCCGGAGAGCCATCTGGAAATGGAAGCCTTCAAGAGAGTCTTCCCTTGATTCACAGGTCCAAAGTTTACAAACAGCTGTGATGTCTTCCGAAAACTTTTCGTGCGGTCCAGTTAGAACTTCAGCACTCTAGCTACGTTCAGCGAGTGCAGAGTCCTCTCAGCCGGCGACGAAGGCGACGGGAAGAAGACTGGCAATACCAAGGGTTCGTTGAGGTGGAAGTCCGACGGCACCTTGGGCATGAAGGAGGGGTGCGTCCTCAGCACCACCCTTGTGTCGTGAAAAGTCAAGTATGGAGGCTTGCAAGATAGGGCCTGGATCTCTCCCACGCGTCGTGCGGAGGTGATGGCCACGAGAAAATCTGTCTTCCACGACAGAAACTTCAGCAGTGCCGAATGCATAGGCTCAAATGGGGCCACGTTGAGCTCCCACGCCGGGGCGGGGGCCTTCACCGGCGGGAATGATCAGAACCATCCTTTCATAAATTCCTTCACCAGCCGATGAGACCACAAGGACGCCCGCCCGTAGCCTTGGTGTATCGTGAGATGGCGGCCAGATGTATCTTGATGAAAGCGTGAGCTAGTCCAGCCTTGGCCAATGACAGTAGGTACGGCAATACTTGAGGGGCCGTAATCCGCAGAGGGTTAATCTTCTGTGCACAGCACCAGATAGAGAACCTCTTCCATTTATGTCCGTAGCACTTGAGAGTTGAGGACGCCCTGGCCTTTGCAAGAACCTCTCTGCAGTCGTCTGGGATGTCGTACCCTCCAAACTCTAGTGCTGCAGGAGCCAGGCCTGCAAGTTCAGCGACTCTGGGTTGTGATGAAGAATGGCGCCTCCTTCTCTGGAGAGAAGATCCGCGTCCGTCGGCAGCTTGACTGGTGTGGACGCTGACAAGTCCAGAAGGTCCGGGAAACAGATCTGTCTCGGCCACGCCAGTGCGACGAGAATCATCCTGCACCGGGACCTCTTGAGCTGGAGAATTAAACCTGGTGCGACTGGACCAGCAAATATTAGAGGCAATAGCGCAATGAGTATCGACGTGAACCTCATGAGAAAGGACGTGAGAGCACTAACGGAAAGCACCGGGGTGTTAGAGAAAGAGGTGGAAGCTTATACAAGCAGATGCAAGGAACATTCACAGGAAGTATCCGTGCTGAAACAACAGGTGCGGAATCTGGAAAACAGGGCGGAAGAAGCGGAAGGTCGGGTGCAAACGAATAATGTGCGGATAATTGGGCTTCGAGAAGGCGAGGAAGGTCTGAACCCGACCAACTATGTGGAAAACCTGCTTTTGCAGGAAATAGGAGCGGGAACACTCACCAAAGGGTTTACTGTTGGAAGCGCGCACATGACCTTAACAGAGAGACCGCCGCCTGGAGCTCCGCCCGACCAATAATTGCCAAGATATTAAATTGAAAAGACTGGGAGAGGATACTAGAACACTTTCGGAAAGGAAGAACGATTCACAGGGCCTCAGCATCCATCACAGCATACCCAGATTATACCTTTTTGGTGCAGAAACAAAGGATGAGCTATGGGGCAGTCAAAAGGAGGTTACGAGCAGCCAATCTCAAATATATGTTGCTCTATCCGGCGAGGATGAAGGTCCTGCATAAAGATTGTGCTGTCTTTTTGGGTCCCCAGAAGATGTGAGCATGTGGATGGACTTGCACAACATTCCGAGGGAAAAAGAAGACCAGAGGGCGGAAGAAAGTGATATGTGAAGCTGCAATTTGAGATTAATGTACTTTGATGGGACACAGGGGCTAATGCATAATGATCTGATAGAGACACTTCAGACAGAAAAGTATGCATTTATTATTGTTGCTAAGGGCAGGATGCACAGAGGCTGCCTAGTCATAGGCAGTGCTAGGAATCACACTATTGACCCTCATAGAGTAGTTTAGTTAGGATACTAGTAGATCAGTATCCTCCCGCTGCACTCCAAGTACCGGCAATAGGCCGAGAAAAGAGCAAGATGCGGGGATGCCCGAGATTGAGTATTGGAGCTGGGAAAATGTTGGGAACGGTTGGGGTGGGGGGAAAGAGGGGAGTTGGAGTAGTTAAGGGGAAGTTGGCCAATGGTGACGCACAGGGAAATCAGGGTGGAAGGGAGAGGAGAGAATCGGGATGGGAAGAGACCAGAGAATATGGGGGAACTTAATATAGTAACTTGGATCGTGAGAGGCTTGAACAGTTTTATTAAAAGGAACCGGGTTATGACATATTTGAGAAGGCAGAAAATAGATATAGCGCTTTTGCAAGAAAGCCACTTGACCAGGGAGAAACAAGACACGATAGCACGGAAATTCAGCAGGATGACTCTGGGATCAACGTACTTGGCATATGCTAGAGGGGTCCTGATTTGGGTAGCACCATCGGTCCAATTCAAGACCCTCCAGACCCATCTAGACAGCAATGGCAGAATTGTGATTATTAAGGAAATTGGTCGAAAGCAGAGAAATATGTGTTATTAATATGTATGCCCCAAACCAAAATACTGCAGCTTACTTTAGATCTTTTTACCCTAAGATTAGCCCTTATAGGGATGGGGCGGTAATATGGGGCAGAGATTTTTTTTGTACTTTGGACCCGGCGATAGATAGAACAGATAGCAAGTTCGCTTGTCCAACCCCATCGGCCAAAGCTTTCAACGCACTGTTACAAACATTTAAGATAGTTGATGTATGGAGGAAACTGTATTCACAAGACCGAATATACTCACACTAAACTGCCCTGAAGAACCTACACACGAGGTTGGATTATGTGTTTGTGGGAGAGGAACTGTTGAGCGAGTTTACACAGGCCAAGTGCAAAGCTAGGGTCCTGTAGGATCACGCCCCAGTGGTTGCTACATGGCAGGTTCTTCCTCCCCAGGCCAAGATTCCTATTTCGAGGCTTAGGGTGTAGGCACTGAAAGACATAGGATTCCGAGAACACTTGAGAACTGAGGTGAAAGAATATTTTGGCCGGTACGCTATGGGAAGCCTTTAAAGTGGTGATTAGAGGGGCGGCCACTGACAAGTCAAAGGGAATGCAACAGGTTATAACACAAGATTTACAAAAGACAGAGATGAAGTTAGAAACCATAATGCAGGCTGGAAATAGATCCCTAGAAGAAGCCAAAGAAGTGTTCCGTCTACAGCAGGAGTGTAGGGAACTTTGGGAAAAGTTGGGCAAATTAAGCTACAGGAAATACATTGAAAGACAACATGCTGAAGGTGACAAGCCAGGCAGATTGTTAGAGTGGCTGTATAAGAGTGAGACCACACAGCAGACAATTAGAGCTGTGAAAGGGATGGATGGGAAGTTACGGGAGACACAAGAAGTTAACAAATTTTTTTATGACTATTATAGGCACATCTATAATGAATCTGTGGGAGTAGAGGAGGCGAATATACAAGAGGCATTGACTGAAATTAATCTTCCCAAGCTAAATAAAGAGGAAAGCGATAGCCTAGAGATCCCGATCATGTTAGAAGAGCTAGAGAGTGTGATAAAAGATTTAACAACCTGTAAAGTCCAAGGAGCGGATGGACTACCCAGGGAATTTTATAAAGAATATGTGGCTGAAATACTTCCTCCATTGCTAGCAATGCTAAATGAGGCATAGATACGGGTAAACTGCCTGGGTTCCTGCGAGAGTCGATAATGATCCCACTCCTCAAACCGAATAAGCTGGACACGGAATGTAGCTTATACAGGCCCCTCTCGCTGCTGAACCAAGACGGGAAGATCCTTACTGCAGTCACGGTAAAAACACTTAGACCGGTCATAGTTAAACTTGTACACCCAGATCAGACAGGTTAAGTCCCACACAGGAATATTACTAATAACTTGCAAAGATTGCACCATATAATAGATTATACTATGAGGGATACATAGGAGGTAGCAGTAGTGTCACTGGATGCAGTGAAGGCATTTGACTCGGTCCGATGGCCGTGGCTGCTAGCGGTAGTGTAAGAATTTGGCATTGGGCCCATGTACATTAAATGGGTGATACTACTGAACAATGGGCCGATAGCAAGAGTCAAAACAGGCTCCACGGTTTCGGAGCAATGGCAGCATAGTAAAGGCATGAGACAGGGCTGCCCTTGGTCCCCGATCCTCCTAATTTTAGCATTGGACCCACTAGCGGTTTATTTACGGGAAGAATTTGAAGAATTGAGTATAAGCACCTCAGGAGGGATGCACCTGAATTCACTGTATGCCGACAACATGCTCCTATACCTACAGTATCCAGAGGAGAATCTACATGTCCTAGACATGTTGGAACGATATGCAGCACTGTCAGGCATAACCATTAACTCCCAGAAGTCGAGTCTATACCCCCTGGGAGTGTACGCAGGGAAACCTGTGCATAAGTTGCTGGTGTTGCCGATTCAGTGGGAAGTAGAGACGTTCAGATATTTGGGGATAGATGTGTACCACGACCCTCCGTTAGAACATATTAACACAGTGAAGGCTGTGAATAGGATTGAAAACAGCATGACATATTGGTCTAAGCTGCCATTGTCCGTGATGGGACGTGCACCTTTACTGGACGTGCAGCTTTACTGAAGATGGTGGTGCTGCTGAGACTTCTAAATTACTTTGCGAATGTCCCGTTTGCGATACCTAAGACGTTCTTTAGGAAATTGCATGGTATATGCGGGAGCTTAATATAGCACAACACAAGGTGTAGAGTGGCACTGCGGAAACTACAGAATCCATATGAGAAAGGAGGTATAAAGTTGCCCAATTTTGAGGTATATTTTATGGCTAGTCAGCCGCAATTTGTGGCTAAATGGCGGACAAACACCGGAATGAAGGAAGTGATATGGTTACCCGGTTTGCGCATAATCAGCGAGAATCTATTGTTGCGCCTGGGGAGAAAGATATAGCATGTCGAGCGATGAGGGATGCAACACTGTATTCCCCACAGGTACCACCTGTGGCATTGGAAGGGGTAGACAAAGAAGTCAGGCTGAGTGTGAGAAGATGGTGGAAGTCCATGGGGGTACTAACGGTGGGTGACATAGTGGAAGAGGGGAAACCCAAGAAGTTTGAGGAGCTGGTGGGAGACACGGCAGTGTATCGGAGGCAACACATTACGTATGCCCGACTCTTGAAGAGCCTCAGGCGGAGGTGGTCAGAGATCGAGAGGCCCCTACAGCAGGACGAGATGATAGAGACATTTTATGATGTGTCAGAAGGGGGGGCACGAAGTCTCAGGTATATACGCACTACTGATGTCCAGGGTCAGGGAGGAAAGAGGAAAAACAAGGCAGGTGTGGGAAGCAGCATTAAGGGGAACCGATGTCTAATGAGATGTGGAGAAGGATGAAGGGGTATCGTAAAAAGGTGTCAAGGAATGCGAGACTACAACAGATCCAGCTATACGTTACCCACAGGACATACCTGTCCCTGGATAAAATAGCCAAATTCAATCAAGATAACATACAGACAGGTCCGAAGTGCGGTGAGGTAAATGCAGATCTGGTACATATGTTCTCTGCATGCGCAGAGATCGGCATATTTTGGGGAGAAGTAGCCCAGACACTGGCAAGAGAAGAGATTACCCTGGATGTGGGATCCCCAAAGGCTTGTCTGCTTTGAGGTTTCCTGAGACCTAAACAAGCTAAACATGTAAGTAAACTGAAGGACTTAGCATACATACTAGCAAAACGTAGAATAGCGATGGGATGGAAGGCACATGCAAGACCGGCAGTGAAAATATGGTGTAAGGATATGATAAAATGGGCCAATGCAGAATCTGTAGTATGGCAAGAAGCGAAAGATAGATACGTGGAACAGGAGGAGGGAGGTTTGGAGGCGTGGAGGCAATTAGTAGCTGATCTGGCAGTCTCGGAACAGGGTGTTCAGGAGTTGTAACAGACTTCGGTCGAATAATATGGTAGAGGTGTGAGTGGATGATTTGAGTAGTGAGGAATGGAAGGAGGGGTGCGACGTAGGCCAGGATGGGAGGGAGAGTTTGGGGGAGGAAACAGCCACAAAATTGATGGTGTAATTCTGATATTGATCCACAGTTGTAAAGTGGAATGTTTATTTGTATGAAACCAATACAAATTATTTTAAATTTATTTTATTTTTAAACCCTGAAGCACTTGTTCCAAGGTTGATGTGGAGGGCACAGGCAGAAAACCCTGAGGAAGATGGGAATGTCGGGGAGGGGAAAACAGACTTGAAACACTGCTTGAGACAGGGGAAGACTTTGGGACACTAGTGGAACCACTGTTTATTAATTTGTTAATTTTGTTATTATTTTGGAATTTGGAATGGAACTGAAATGAAGTTTTGATGTTTGTATTTGTATGTTATGTTGCTGCTGAACTATGGTGATGTTCAAGACTTCAATAAAAAAGAAACATTTCATTTAAAAAAAAAAATGTATGGCTTGGTTTCTGATCTGCACTTGTTATTTCTGCTTTGTGAAACCGATGACCAATGGACGCCTCTTCTTGAGTCCTTGGAGGAACTTCAAATCAGGGCTGAGCAAGCTGTAGCCCACAATATGCTGAGAAACCGAATACCCCAGGAGTTGCTGAAAGGAAAGACTGATACAACAGGGCTGAGCAGGCCCGTGGTCCTCCCAGGCTGAGAGATCCGACACCCTCTGAGGGGGTGAGAGAAGAGATAACCCAAGCAGGGCTGAGAAGGCTCATGGCCTACCCAGGGCTGAGAAATTGGATACCCCACGAGGGGGAGAGAGAGAAGCGAAAATCCAAATAGGCTTTAGCACGCTCGATATCCCTTGACAAGCGGAGAAACCGAATACCACAGGAGGGGGTGAAAGAAACGACAGACACAGGGAAAAGCAGGCCCATAGCCCACTGGGGCTGAGAGATTGGACACTTCAAGAGGGGGTGACAGACGAGATAAATCAAGCAGAACAGAGCAGGCCCGGAGTTTACACAATGCTAAAACTGAAATACTGGACTGCACAGCCTACACACAACTTCAACGCCCATAACCTTCTGGGCACACGCCAATCTGGCTTTAGACCAAGACATAGCACAGAGGTTGCTCTCTTTGACCTCAAGATTCAGCTTGACGCCATTCCTCCTCCTACTAGACCTCTCTGCAGCATTTGACCTTGTTGACCACGATATCCTGTGCCATCATCTCTCCTCCACCTTCAACCTTTCCAATGAAGCAATCAACTGGATTATCTCTTTTCTGAGTGAACAATCCTCCAGGATCTTTGCTGGATCAGAAGTGGCTGACACTATCTCAGTTCTCTACGAGGTCCCTCAAGGATCATGCCTATCGCGCCAAGGCCTCCCCCAACTCTGCACCCCTGCCGCCTCCCTATATAGTGCCACCACCTGAGGCTCAGTTTGTTGTAGCGTGTCTAGGAGGCGTTTACGCATCCCTACTATCATGGATAGGCATTTCCTTCTCACAGTCGCCTTAAAGGCATCCCACGGCACTCCCCTAGTTTCCACCGAGCCCTCATTCAACTCGAAGTATGATCTGATCCCTTCTTTGAGTTCAGCCACAAATGCCCCATCTCGCAGCGTCTCCCTTTGCAAATGCCACAACCGCTGCAGGGATCTCTCGTTGGACCCAAATAACGTTGCCACTAAGGGGGAGTGATCCGACAAAGTGTGCCCCAGGTACATCGTCTCCCCAAAATGCTGGCAGTGTTCCCTTCCCGTTACAATGCAGTCCAGACACGAATATGAGCCGTGCACACCCGAATAATAGGAATAGCCCCTTTCCTCCCCATGCTTCTCCCTCCACACCTCCACCAGATCAAGTTTCTGCATTATCTCATGAAGAGACCCCGCCATATACTTCTTAGGCACCCCCTACTCCCTGACCCGTCTAACCGCTCATGCAAATGACAATTAAAATCTCCCCCCATATTATCATTTCCCCCCTATACACCCCCATCATGCGAAGCACCGAGGGAAAATACTCCTTGTCATCCACATTTGGCGCGTACGAGTTAACCAAAAGAATTGTCCTACCTTCCCATGAGCACTGTGCAAGCACCGTTCTACCAATCCCATCCTTTGTTACCGCTTCCATCTTCAATGGTGTCCCCCTCGTCACCCAGATGAGCAGAACCCTAGCCTGGGTTGAATACGTCGTGCCAACTACCTGCCCCCCCCCACAGTTTACCCAACACCTCTGTACTCGCATGCATCTCCTGTATCAAGGCCACTTGTATCCCCTGCCTTTTCAGAAACTCCACCACTCTCCGCCTCTTCTGGTAATTCCCCAATCCCCGAACAGTCCATATCCCGATTTTCAAATTTCCTAGCTTACCCGTCCAATATGTTGGTGCTTTCACTCAAGTCACCCCCTCACCCCTCTCAGCATCCCTATTACCTACACCCAACTCCACCCCCACCTCCCCCACACACCTTATTGCTGCTGTGCCAAACCCTACTTCCCCTCCTGGTACCCACCCCCCCTTCTTGCACCAACTTGGCGCTTTAACCCCCAACCCATTCCCACATAGCCTAACCACCCCCCACTCTCCTCCACCCCACCTTCCCCCATCCGCCCCCAATGCCCCCCACTATCATTAGTAGGCCCACCCCCCTGAACTCCAATCCACCCCTCCCTCCTTCTCTGTAACTGTAGACCCACTGATCTACCCAACCCCTCATCCTCTCCTCCCATAGGGTTAGTAGTCAATAGAATCGTTTGGACTGGGGGTTCCACCACCTTCCCCATACAACCCCTCGGATATCTTATCCCCCTCTTCCACTACCCCCTCACTCCCAGAAAGCCTGTTCCTGAAAAGCTATCCCCTACTCAGTTCCAGTTCATAATTTTAGCCACCATCAATCTCGGCGGGGCACCCGGCGGCAGGGGCCTCCCCGGTACCCTATGGGCCCTCTCCACAATGAAGAGGTTGGGCAAGCCCTTAATTCCCAGTACCTTCAGGATCGGATTTTCCACAAAGAGCTCTGCACTGGGCCCTTCCTCCCTCTCTGGGACACCGACCAGACGGATGTTACAACGTCTAGAGCGGCCCTACACATCCTCCGCTCTAGCTTCCAGAACTTGGGCTGCCCCCACCAGACCCGCCACCTGGTTCTTTAGCTTCTGGACGTCATCCTCCACCGTACTGACCCTCTGCTCCACTTCTGTTACCCTCTTGCACACTTTGCGAAGGTCCGCCCTCACCAGGGAGACATCCACTCCCACCTCTTTGATGTTTTCCTGGAGGGTGTCTCTGGAGACCTGTATCGCCTCCATTACCGAGTACCGGGTCACAGAACTTCCTTCCCCTCCTGAGGGTCTCTCCCCTGCCTGTCGATCTGGTCCCTCCTGTCTATGCGCTCGGTTCTTTGCCTCTGTGTATTTTTCAATTCGTTACTGGTTTTTGCCCATACTGGACGAGTCCTATATATCTCGTACCCCGGACTTAAGTTCTGTAACTTCGTACACCGCTGGCGCCCCAATGTCCAGTGCCGCTTGCCTCACCTGTATCCTCCAGCGAAGCACCCCCCGAAGTGGGTGGCTCCCCGCCGGTGTCTCAGCCCACTGCCGTAGACCGTGGTGGGTCCCCCACCAGGCCTCCTCCGTTCTCAGAGATCCGCTCTCCACACTACCTCCCCTGGTCACCAAGTCCACTGATCCAAGAGGGGCCCCCCACCCCAGGAGCCACAACCACCACTTGCAATTCCTGTAGGAGTCACCGCCACATTCCCTGACACAGAGTCACCCAGGTATCCCCCAGCTGGGTCCCTTATCTCCACTGACCCAGACGGAGGCGCTTCCCACCCTTTCTTCTCCTCTCCTGTTGTTCAACCACTTCAGCACCTGGGGATATCCACTGCTTCCACCTCCAGTGTCCCTTCTGCAATCACCTCTCCTCACCTCACCTCCTCTGTACACCGTACAACCCACGCAACACCGCCCTTGGCGCCCAGGCTCTACATCCACTACATCCACTACATCCTCTTGGTTTGTACATGATGGTTTGAAGAAGTGGCTCTTTGGAGTCCATATTTTTATCACTCCTCTCAGGCTTCCAGCTGTCCTTACATGTTCGCCTTTGTTCCATGTCATCAGCTGACATTGTCCATTTGGGCTGCAGTAAATCCATTTTCCTTCATAATTTCTGCGTTTTCTGGGATAAAGAAACTTTGTACCTTCTGGTGCGTGCTTGCCAGCCTTCACAAAGTCTCTTATTTCTTCATCAGTCAGATCTCTGGGCTTCCATCCTGGTTTGACATCAATCATGATCTTCATCCCTATGGCTTTCTTCACAGTTTTCTGGCATGGCGAGATTATTATCTTGATAACACAAAATCCTAGTAATATCATCAGTAGCAGGGCTCCCAAGAATTTGAATGCATCCGCCATCCATTGTGGAACCCATGAAAACAGTGATCCAAACCAGCTGTCATCATCAACTTCGTCGGTTTTATTGATCATCTGGTTCTGCAAGTTTGTCAGCATACTTATAGCTTCTGTTAAAGTTCCATTTAGAAGAAATGATGACCAAACGATGACGTGAAAAGACAAAATGCCATGAATAAGGATATCATGAACCTAGAACAAGAAAGCGATGTTAAAATACAAAGAAGCTTAAGCTGTGAAAAGGATGAAGATATTCAACCAGCTAATGCCTGTACATATGCTTGTAACCGCAAGAAAGCTAAACAAGCAGTGCGGCTTGCTATGCTTAGTAGACGATAGACCGCGGCAAGCGCCACCTATACATATCTACCTCAACGAAGCACATCATATAAGTGCGAGTCCACTTTGCACTAAAAGCAGAACCAACCCAGGTTATTATAGGCCAAACGCAAGAAGATTCATATTCTAGCAAACACGAGGAAAGAAGGCTGAATCGAAACTCAGCAGAGGCAGCTTGTGCCGGGGAAGCCAAGGTCATACCAATGGAAGCTATGAACAGTAGTTACTTTTAATTGAATCTAAGAACAGAATATCCTGCCTCTGAAGGATCGGGATAAAAAGGCAAAGGCAGGTGGCGGGTGAAACAAAAATCTAATACACAAATTGAGAGAAGCGAGGCAAATTCACGATGTAGTAGCACGTGACCATCCGAGCAAGAAGAAGCACAGGTTCACACCTACACTTGGCAGCCGCCCAGACAGAGATATAATAACTTTCCCTGAAAAGAAGACACGGTTTCGAGGCCGGCCACAGCCAACTAATTGACACATAGCCAATAAAGTAATGATGGATTGAGGGAAGGCCGGGTGAATCGTGGGGCACCCTGCACCTGCTTGACCATTCTGCGTGCTGCTAAGCAAAGTGGAAATTTATGCATGGGGTTGATGCCAACCCAATCACAATGGACCAAATAATCTAGGGTCCTATAGATAGTAGAACCAATGGGACGTCATACTCATAGTGACGTCTACTAGAGTAATGTTAGAAGGAAGGGTTTAGACGGCACCTGATAGTGTTTATCCAATCCTCTCACTCTGTTACCATATACAGATATAGTACCTATAGTAAAGTTACCTTTTCCTAACCAATAGAATTGCGTGTTAACTTTTGAGCGTTATATGTCAGATTATGATGAATTTTTGGTATAAATGTTACTGTTTGTATGACGTTCGGGGGAGTTGAAGCGAGATGGACTATCGCACCACTGCTGATTGCCGCCATGACTCGCCGTTTTTTGTACTTGTCATTAAACGGACTCTCTTTGCCAAACCATTGAGTTGTCCTTATTGACTGGTGTTGGGAGTAATACATCTGCCCCCCCCATCCATCTCAAGGTGCAGCTATCTCGTCTTAAAGTACTTCGAAGCAAACCCTGACTCTATGGGCCGTCCGGGAGTCTCCCCAGTACACTGTATTAACTAAAGCTGAGAGACATTTTGTTGATTTGGATTTGGGACCCGTCTGCAAAAGCAAAGAGCTGGTAGAGCGTGAGAACTCTTTGGGTGGGGATCTGAAAACCAGTCACATGTAGAGTTCTCCGCATTGTGTCTGCTCCCTGTCGTCCCATTATGAAGCCGACCTGGTCTGAGTGTATCAGGTGAGGCATATATGCTTCGAGTCTCGCCGCCAGTACCCTCATGTAAATCTTGGCGTCTATGTTCAGAAGCGATATGGGACAATATGACCCACATCTTCTGGGGTCCCTGCCATCCTTATGAATCAATGTAATTAATGCTTGTGAGAATGATTCAGGGGCTTCCCCCGTCTCCAGAATGTCATTAAAAAGTTCCACCAGGAAGGGGGGTAGCGGGGAAATGAATGTCTTATAGAAGGCGGCTGTGAAGCCATCTTCTCCAATCTCTTCAGCCATCTCCACTTGAAATACGGGGTCCTTCCATTGAGACTCGTTACATCTCCACTTTGACCCTTTGCGCGGTAGGCACGACCAGTGTAGATCCACAGTTACCATATTGTGGTCCGACCATGCAATCGGGGAGATCTCCGATCCCAGCGCCACATCCCATAAACTCCCCGAAACATATAAGTAATCAATTCTAGTGAAGGTACCGTGGGAAGCGGAATAGAATGTGTACCCTTTCTCATACGGGTGGTGGCTCCGCCATGCGTCCCTGTGTCCGTAAACCCCCAGCATCTCCATGACCTCCGCGAGCCCCCTACCCCGGGGATCTTGTGCTCCGGAACCTCCCCCTTGCCTATCCAACTGAATATCAGCCAATAGGTTGAAGTCACCACCCAGGAATATATGGTCAGAGGCCTCAAGCATCATTTTCGGGAGTGTCTACAAGAGGAACCTCGGCTGTCCTGTGTTGGGGCAAAACACCATGGCTAGTGTAAAAGTCACGTTACGTACCGTGCCCACAACCATCAGGGTCCTGCCGTCTATGTCCGCCCACACTTTGGTCACCTCCATTCTCAGCCCTTTCCTGATGAGAATACCCACCCCCACCTTCCGCAGTAGACCAGTGCCCCAGTATTCCTTCCCCACTCGGGAGCCTCCGTGCCTCCCCTTTGGCATACTTGGTCTCCTGAAGGAACATCATGTGCAGGCTCTTTCTACAAAATTCCCTGGCCACTAATGATCTTTTCGTGGGTGAATTCATCCCCTTGACATTTAGCGTCCCCACCCTAAGAAGGCCACCCCTATGAAGGCCTGAATCTACCGCCATTCTTGCATTTTGGTGCCCATATAATTTCGTACCTCCCCGGGCGGCCCAGCCCAAAACTTCACCACTTCACTGCTGCATACCCTCAGCTTGAAGAAGACCCCGTTCCTACCCCCTTCTTCCAAACCCTCCACCCCCTCAAAGGCATCCGACAGCTCCCGGTTAATATCACCAGTCCGAACTCAGACCACCAACAGGGACCGTTCACCCTCCTGTCCCTCAATTTAACAACCTCATAACAATTAAGCCCCCACCCCCAAAACTTGGCCCTGTCGCCACAGATCCCTATCAAGACCCATAAATGCTTTCACATAACGTCTAGTACCCTATCAAGATACACACACACCCTGGAATTCTCACAGGGCTCCCACATCCAATTGTAAACCTCCCTCCTACCGTAATTTCCCACACCTCAACCATCAATACAGTGTACCCGATGAGTTTCAGGAGTCCACCATTGGTGAAGCATTTATCCTCCTGTACTTTCTGAAGCCCGGTATGCGCCTCCGTTTCGGGCCTTGAATGCGCCACCACCTGTCGTCGTCCAATCTTTCGCTATGGTTCTGCTCACTTTCGGTTCACCCAGCAATTCAGATATGCATCTGCAGATATCTCTCTCCGTCCTCAACCGTTGCTTGTGCCCATCCCTTTCAAATGTGAGGCAGAACGCACTCCCTTTTCCTGTAACCACTTTGTCAAGGGCATGCACATCCTTCTCCTAGCCAGGGTCAGTGAGGATAGAGCTTGTAATATCGTCACTCTCGCTGCACCATAAGTGATCGGGCCCTTCTGCTTCGCTTTCTCCAAGATTTCTGTTCTGTCACTGTAGTTATGGAACCGGGTGAGGACCGTCCTGGGGCCTCAAGCTGCCCCTCCTGCTTTAAGTATCCTCTCGATCTTTGCATCGTCAATGGAGTCATCCTCGAATATCAGTTTCGTAACTTAGTGAAGTGTTCTTTTCAAGTCCTGCTCGACTCTCCTTCTTTATCCGGAATGACAAAGAGTCTCAGGTTATTCTGCCTTTCACAATTTTCCAAATCGTCCATCTTCAAACGAAATTCCTCATCCCGACTTTCCATTTCAGCTATCCTTTGCTTCATTTGTGACTCTAAAGTATTTAGTGAGGTCTGATTATTTTTGACTTCCTCTAGGCGCTCCTCCATCTTGTCTATCTTCTGAATAATCTTTCGACTCTGCCTCCGATGTCAGCCCTCATGTTCCTTATCACCTCCATGAGGGCCGCCACGTCCTTTTTAGTTGCTGCTGACTCCTCCACAGATGCTGCCATTTTGGGCTGAGTCAGGGTCTCAAGCCCTAGATGTTGCGGGTTGCATTTATAGGTGGCCAACCTCTTCTGTAATTCCATACACGTCGTTCCGTTGACCTGGCCTGGCCCCCAATTCACCCTATCCTCCCATGCTCTTTAATGAGTGGTGGTTGCCACTTAAAGCGCGGCGGTCCCTTCAGCGGGTCGCTTTCCTCCTCTGTCGTGTGTCGTCCAACACCGCCCCTGTAGCGGACACACGCCCCTAGGTCGGGGGCCCACACCACCAAGGGATGGATTAGGATGAGGGGTAATCGGGCCTCTACCCCCAAAGCGATTTTGTCTCCTTGCAGATCAGTCAGTGCCAGTTTACCACCTCTCTTTGGGCGCTCCCTTGGCACAGAAATCCTACCGTGTTCAGTGCTCTCACCCTGCCATTTCCGGTCAGGAGTCTCAAGTTGGTGGATGCGCCCTATATCTGGAACACAGGAGGAAGGCACACGCCCCAAGACTTGGGGGCCCACCCCTCCTTTGGTGTACTGTTCTCTTTTCGTTACTCTGCCGCAGATATGTCACCAATCCTGCTGCTTGGGCTAATTCAGGTGGACGGCGGATTTCTCACGCCTGAGCGTTACAGTTATTCAATGAGCGGGTAGTCTATCCCAGTCGGTAAACAATTGGGTGGTAGAGCCTGACCTGCACAGCCTTCCCCTGTGGTCTAGAGTGACCTTAGCCCAGTTGGGCTCCCCTCCACCAGTGCCGTCAAGGGACCATGCGCAGGATTGGCAAGTCAAGGCCTGTTGAGTCTCTGTGTAGATCGCAGAGTGGCGTGATCTCCTATTGTTGCGCCTCAAATGTTACATGAGGGGGGACCCCTCTACCGTGTCCCACTATTTCAGTAGTACTCTCCTTCTGGGCAGGTGCACACTCTGTTGTAGGCTATACTCCAGCACTGATCTATGACCCTGTATCGCGGCTCAAACGCTGCTGTTGCCTTGCTCCTCCTCCTCCTGGGTCAACAATGGCAGTATGCAGGGATCTCTTCTTGCATGCCCGGAGCAGCGCGCTGCCTGGTGACTCCACGTGTTTGAAGGGGCCCTGATTCAACATATCCCCTGTGGACTCCACATTAGATAGTGTGGGTCTCAGCTCCTCTCACCTCGTAACGCTCACCTCAGTAATGGCCCTTCGGTGCACCCTTGTGTAGATGAGTCTTCTCTATGGGAGTACATTCCCTAATTTTCCCAGCACCATTCTATGCCGGGGGGAGGGGGGCCACATGCCGCCAACCAGGGCAGCTGCTCCCTCAGTTTGCCACACCTTGGAAACAGCTGGATGAGCGAGTGTGGGGGGAGCCCTCCTCCAGCTCTCCACTGGTCCTGTTTGCCCACTTCCTCCTCTTCTCAGGATACAACTCTGGTCGAGCGCTGCTACTCCGGATGCTCCGCCAGGGTCCCACCAGCACCCTCGTCATGGGGGGCTCAGTTCGGGCTGCCAAAGCTTCCTCACGGCCACTTCTACGTGCCGTGGCTGCGACCCTACGATTCCGGGGTCAATTTTCTTCGTTCTTCACACTATTTCTGCAGGCGAAGTTCACACACCATCCTATTCAGTCTATCTTGGGATGGGGGGTCTTTAAGTGGGGGCTCAGACCACATTTTGGACCTATGGGCCAGGAGATCACGCAGAGGTAGGCTGCATCCATGCGCCCCCTGGTGGCTTCTCCCAGTCACAACTAATTAACCCAAGGGGGAGGAACCCTATGCTAAGTTCAAGTTTAGTCTCTCATTCTTTCTTTTCATAGTGGTGGGGCAGAAATAGGTTAGCATAGTTTTGACACAGGACAGAGTTTATTTTTGTGAGACATCCTGACAAGCACCCGTTTGTTATTTTCTAGCATAGGGAATTCATCGCAGAAATGGTGTCTAGAGTAGGTTATCTTCCTGTTCAAATGTGTCCTCTTGTCTGGCTCCTATGTCGGACTTACCACAGTTCCCTTTCTCTGTAGAGGTTTGAACATCCGTTGCCTGTTGAGGGATCTTTGCTGTGTTTTATTTAATTATTTATTTATTCACATTAGTTGAGCGCACAAGCAGCCCAAGGGCATCGTGGCGCTTAAGAAGTTAAATTCCGGACAGCTCCCTTGAGCTCACAACCTCATGCACTGTAGTCAGAAGTCCTACCATTGCACCAATGCTTTAGATGGTGTTTAATGTTTGATTTTTCTAGAGGTCAGGATAATCTGGCTGTGACATTTATAGATTGGAAGATTACCTGGTCTGCCTGGCTAGGAGGGTGTCTTCTTCATTTCTGCCAGCTGCGTCTACATTTCCTGAAGCTATGTGCTCAGTTGCAACGAATGCACTGCACAGTAATGCAGTGCTGCTCACTGGATATGGGTTTAACCTGCCCGTTTCTAAACCACACTAGCCAGGCACCAAGTGGCTCTTTGTGAAAAAATAATCAGTAGTCAAGAAACAAGAAACATACCTATTTACTTGCTTGTTTTTAAAATCTAGCGCATAATATGGGCATAATAAAGGTCCGGTTTTGCCAACAGGTAACATTTAAGCAATATCTGCGAGCTAAAGCCCTGGCCAGGGCACATTTACCATATTTATGATTAGCTTTTTGCTTTTTCCAGGTTGCAGACATTTCCCTTACTTTCAGCACAATCGTAAGGCCGTTTTGGTATCACTTTGGCATTTAAATTATTTCCAAAACCTTCCCTAAATTCTGCATCTGTTCTATCTAAGGAGCACCGTTGTATGTTTCTGCTATCTTGAGGGATGACAGAAAAACAATCAAGATAGAAAATTATTCATCCAGGTTTGGGGAGATTAGCCGCACAGAAATTCTAGGAATCACTTACTGAGACTTTACATTTGTGTTTAAATGTAACATGAAATACGTCATGTAAAAATCTGATAACATTACCTCACTTTGTCCTCCTTGACTGATACAGTACACACGTATGCAATAGGAGCAGCCTGGGCTAAGGCGATCACACAGGTGTTCTCTATCAATTCCTTTGTATATCATGTTCCATTTGTTTCCTGAAAGATTAAGAATGGGTGTTCAGTCAGCCATGGTGTGAATTCAGGATTTCCGTATCGAAGAAACATCAGGTATCCTAGATACACTAGACACATGTTTGCATGCATCGCAAAGCAAGAATGCCATTGCCTGCTCACAGTTTCCTGGGAATTGTTTAACTATACCATTAGCACAGTTGCTTAGATACATTTGTGTTGATTTGATGAAGTGAAATATCTTTGTCAATTAGTATATGTATTGACTAAAATGTTCAATATTTTTGTATTAATAAGGTGGTTTAAATGGGCTTACTGTTCCAGCAATAATGCTAAAATTAAGACAGGCGAGAAAGGAAGAGCCAGAAAGCACAAATACATTGCCATTTAATGAAATCAAATAAACACACAAATCAACTTGCTACATTTGAGGCAATGGAAAAGGCAGAAGACATGCTCATTAGGGTAGGTTTTTGATCAGAATGTAAACTGAATTGTGTGGCATGGTACATAGGCTTCCCATTAGGCACTATACTCTCGACTTGTCAGATCCCATAATCCTTCCTTCACCAGGTGTAGTCTTCTTTCTCTTGTTTTGCTGCTCTCAGTGTAAGTTACCAGCTACCTTTTCTTTTAGGAAACAAATATGTATTAAAGTCAGTCTTTTTTACTTTTGAGACACTACTCCCTTGTGAAGAATTGAATTATGTATGCTACTTGATTTCAGTGTGCGCTCGATCACATGAAAACAAGCATGAAGCGCCCTATGTGTGCATGGATCTGAGAACGTGTTACTGCTTCCCTCAAAGTTCTTTTTGGTTCAGAAGCAAACCAACGTGTAGTGAGGAACTGGGCAGAGCCTAGAATCTGATGAATTCCTGTATGGTGGGGACTAGTGCTCAACTTTATTTCTTTTGTTTATTTCTTACTTCCTGTTTTGGACTTTATGTAATGTAAGTACACTAGAGGAAATTACCTCTTGTTTTAGTGATTTCTTGTATTGTACATATAACATAGGGCAAAACCGGGGTGGTAAAGTTCAATCCATTATGGAGGCGAACAAAGGAGGGATGTTCAATGAGGATAATGGTCCAAGAGGAGGAAGGATGTAAATGGAAGGAATGTTTTACACATTGTTGTGGTAGTTTGTTTTTGTGGTAGTATGGTCTCAAAAGCAGTAAAAAAAGGTTATTTAGTTCTCTATGTTCGTGCTGTCGAAGGATTTTGGTGAGTCACTTGCAGAGGCTGTACAAAGGTGACTTTCCAACAAGACGGGTCCAAGTAGAGTGTTTGTTAATGATGGAAACATACAGGATGTTCCTCCAGATTCAGAAAGACAACCAAAAAGTGAAAAAAATCTTCAAACACTGAGAATGAGTGCAGTGTTTTTTCTCTCAACCCGGTCATCCCAGGGCTAGCATAACATTGGGACAACATGAGACTGATGTTTTAGCGACGTCAGGTAGACCCTTAGTCTGCGATGAGGTTCAGAAACAGCCAAGAGAACACATTCATCCGTCATATAACTTTTTATTGTTAAAAGTACAGACTGGTACCCTGCTGATCCTGCCCCAGAGGATTATCGTGCCAATATGCTTGATAAAGTGGCCTTACCTGATCATTTAATAAACAATTCCTCACACTCAGGTACTCACTGGATAAGGACATGTTTGGTCCTTTAAATTTAAATAGGTCCTTTAATATAATGAGGTAGCTGTGCCCCATTATTCCATGACCATACACTTGTACAAGCTATTCACGGATACACAAAATGGATCTTGTGTCAAGCCAGCATATGATGGTGGAATGCCCCAAAACGTAAGACAGCTCACCGGTTATTGATCAACGAATACAAGTTTTAATCACCAGATAAAGGAATCATGTCAAAGGCATTGATCAGGCCTGGCTGGATGCTTAGCAGGGTGCTCATTGTACTAGGCCATTTGATCACACTACTAGGGGCTAGGATGAAGAATCACATCGAGACATTTTGAGCAGTGGGGCACAAAAATAAGAGTTTTCTTGGGGAAGGGCATACCTCCATTGCAAACGGGTAACAAAAGGAGTTTTTTAGAGAATCAGCCCTAAGCAAGGAGGCTTGGCTGAATCCCAGAAAGGAGCTACAGAAGGAGATAGGATATTTGTGGAGACTATGGTGAGAAGAACAAATTACTTACCACTCTGTAATGGTCTTTCCGATGGATGTTCCTCCCACAGACTTCTCATTTTTGATATCTATCTCCCATCGCAGATGCACTTCAGAAACGTTTCCGCCACCACAGGATGTAATGCGGCTTTGCACAATGCCTCTACACCCCCTGTGCCGGACATAATGCCGGGTCAGGTATATATGTAGGCACCAAGCCCCATGATCTTAGCTCCACCCCTTTTCCCAAGCACTCTGCTGCCGATGGACCGCAGAAATAAGGTGCACTAGCTATCCACCATTACATCGCAGTGGGGAGGACAATGAAGAATCTGTGGGAGGAACATCCATTAAAAGAACAAATGACTTAACCCATGTAATGTTTCACTACTGGATGTTCCTCCCACAGATTTCTCATCTTAGATATATCCATATCCTGCTTTGAAGTCACTGAAATATTTTCGACAGCAGAGGGCATTGTGCGGCATAGAGTTGATTGGTGTCCCTTGATGCTAACCATTTCCACATCCAGCCATGACGTTGATGATAGGATAAATAGCACACACTGCGCCTGTTGCCTCAGTTCTTAGTTTTTCCCTCTTTCTACACAGCTGACTTGAGGGTTTCATAACTGGCATGGACGTTGAAAGAGAAAAGTATTCAAAAAATTCACCCACAGTCAGAGGAGTAGGCAGGGAGGGCGATGAGCAGTCGTCAAAGTGGGTGGGAACGGTGTTACTCCACTTTTTTAAGTTAGGTTTTAGAGTTCCTATACTTTTATTTTAAAAAGAAACCGGTCCCGGAATGGTTTCCTTTTAAAATATTAAAGTGTAGGATGAAGTTGAAATGTGCACTTTCAGTGTACTGCACTAAACGTTCCCTTAAACAGCAGGCGCATGTGTTTGGGGGTTTGTATTGTGCGTGGGAGGGGGCATTGCAATGGAGTGTGGGGGAGCGTGGGCCGGCCAGTAGGAAACATAGTTCCACTACTATTTTTTGTATACTTCGACCACTGGCAGTGAGGAATCCATGGGAGGAATACTTAGTAGAAAGAACATTTCCAGGGGTAAGTCATTTGTTGTTTGAATGGACTCCGTCCTCCCACAGAGTCCTCATTCTTAGATAGACTTTTCCAGATGGAGGTGGGAGAAGTGGATTTTTTGTATAATGCTCAAATAATTTTTTTTTTACTGTTTCTGTTTAATACAAACTTTGTACAAAATCCATGTTAATTCCTTAATCATTTTACAGTTTCTGCATCATTCTCATCATCCTTTCTGCTTTAAGATATAAGAAAAGAAAAAAGCAGCTTTCATTAGCCTCTGTGACTATTTCTGTTCTCTCAACCTTTCGTCAATAGTCTATTGAGATAGTCTATGACTGCACAAATCATCATATCGTTCTTACCAGTCAATAAAGATAACCACCAGTCATCCATGTTTCCATTTGATGGAGCAAATTTCCCCAGGGTCTCAGTTCTTTCAGTCTTTAAGGCCAAACATTCAGCGACTAGATGTTTTAAAGATTCCACTTCTCGGTTGCAAAACCGACAGTAATTATTTGCGGTATTCTGGTCGTGTTTTAGATGAAGCATCTCTTTTGTTGGTAACGGGGTCAGACGTAACCGCAAAAACTGGTCCTGATGATATCTCGATGTAACTTTTGTAGATACATCGGGACTTGATTTATTCCTCGCGCTTCTCTGTCTAAAACTAGACTGGGCACAAATTTGGATCTATTGTTGATGGTGTTGATCCAATCACAGTTACTCACCTTTTTTTTTTTACAGCACATGGATTATCGTTTAGTAGCTGAAGAGTTTCCCGACATGGGCCAGATGCTTTAGGGTTTTTATTGACCATTTTTTCAACAGCCCTTGATAGGGTAGGTCTGTGGTTTCTTTAAGTATCCCAAATGGAAGTGCTGTGTTTTTCATAGTCATTTTTCTCATCAGAGAACATTATTTTGTGAGCACTGATGAACCAAGAGATTGTAACCCAAGTTCGTAGCGAATGGAGGCGATCGAAGCATTTTTCGGCAGACCTTGTACTTTTTGCCAAAACTGCCCTTCTAACAAGTTCCAAATGGCATTGTTGTTGTTGACAGGGTAATTCATGGAATAAATGTGCGCCGAAAAGGGGAGCGCAAGCGTGAAAATTGCAGCGCACGCGTGCTAAAGCCACGCATGCAGCGTTCGTCGATTCATGGAATGCGCTGCGCGTGTAAACCCTGGGATGTGTGCCAAATCTGTGGGTGGCGCACGCGGGCGCACACGTCACCAAACGCTGTGCACAACGCGCACAGGGAAAGCGCACAACATGTAGCGCACACAAGGAAAGGGGGCGGAACACGGGGCGTAACACACGGAATGGGGAACAACGTGTGAAAATGTGGGCGTTACGGGGGAAGTATGGGAGGTAAATGCTCGCAACGCACACAAGCGTGCTAACAACACGATTTTCATGGAATCGAACAGGGGAAACCCGTGCACCAAAAAAGACGCGCTATTGCGGAAACACATACGCCAGCAGGAAGCAGGCGTAAGCGGCCTCGCGCAGCATAAAAGTGCATGCAAACAACAAACAAGCTCATACGCTACGATGAATATACCGTTCCTCGCAGCAGTGGTTGTGGGACACCGCAGGAGGAGGAGGATAGCCAGGCCCTGCATTTTTTTACTGAGGACCAGCCTTTTTGGGATGCCTGATGACCAGGTGTATGGGAGGTACAGGTTTCCACCACTAATAATCCTAGAATTGGTCAGGGAGTGGGAGGATGACCTCACATCACCCACCCTGTGCTCCCAAGCACTGAGACCCTTGGAAAAGGTGCTCAATGTACTGTACTTTTTGGCAACTGGGTCATTTCAGCGGACAAGTGTTGGGGATGTCTCACAAGCCACGCAGTCACGCTGCCTACACCAGGTGTTGGCGATCAGGACTGCATGCCCCTGAGTCTGCAGGCACTTATACATGCCCAGAACACCTGCAGAAAGGCGGGCCATCGTCCAGGACTTTTATGGGGTGGCACACTTCCCCAAAGTGCTAGGTGCCATTGATTGCACCCATGTGGCTTTACTTCCTCCCAGGGCCACTGAGCACATCTATCGAAACCGCAAGCACTGGCATTCCATCAACGTGCAGGTTGTATGTGATTCCAAGGGAATCATCACCTCAGTATATGCCAACTATCCGGGGTCCAGCCATGATAGTTTCATATTCCGAATGTCACCCCTAAACCGGGACCTGGAAGCTGGGAGGCATGGCGACACATGGCTAATTGGTGAGTATAAATGCCTCTGCACATGCATGCATGTCAGACACTGAGAAATGGGAAAATCCCACTAATGACAACCATTAACACCTCCCCAGGGGACAGTGCCTACCCTCTGAGCACCTACATGATGACGCCAATGCGGAACCCCACCACACCACCTGAGGTAAGATATAACACAGCCCATATTGCAACCCACGGCATAGTGGAGCGCACATTCGGAGTGCTGAAGTCATGCTTTCGCTCCCTTGACCGCTCTGGTGGGCAGCTGCTATATGCACCCCCAGTAGTGTGCAGGATCATAGTGGCAGCATGTGTCCTGCACAACGTTGCAACCCGGCGGGGCGTGCCGGTGGACATGGCGGTGCCCCCACATACCCAACCACATGCACGGCCGCTGCGCATGGGAGGTGAAAGGGCATGTGGTGAGGCAGCCCGTACCCAGCTTGTGGCAAATTTCTTCACCTAAAATCCCACCCCTGCGGAGCGCACACAGGCCTGGCACATACCAGCTGACAATTTATGATGATGACAAAAGGGACAGTCAACTGTCACAACCATACCACCCTGAGATTGTTTACCTGGAAGTGCTACATTGTGTGCATCCCTGGCTACTTAAACACACCCAATGCTGTGTCAGTAAAAGGCACACATTCATGCAGCATGAAGGACTACCCCCTTGCAAAATACTACATCCAAATAGTGGCATGTCATCCAACCCCTCCCTAACCCCATCTCAGCTACCCAACACACCATGGCATGGCATGCAATGTGAAAGCAACAACACATGACACAAGTGTCACCAAGTGCACCGTCCCAAATGGAAACAGGCCAGAGACAATTTCTTCTCACTAATGAAAAAAAAAACAGCACACATGAACAAATACTTACCAGCAAGACAAAAATCAGTACAGGATCCAACAGTGGCAACATATGACAGTAAAAAATGAAAGTAGTGCAAGTGTCGCAACCTGACAAAGGCAGCACATCGACCCCTTCCAACTGCAGTGTGTTGCTGGTAGCCAAATGTGGCAGTGTATTGCATACAACATGAACTGCATCTGCATCTGCAATGGAGACGGGCTCGTTAAGACATGAAGAAGCTACATGTATACATGCAAGAAGTCCTGTATGTAAAACCATATACAAATCCACCATGCAGTGGAGAAATGAACACCAATCCCCACTAGGGATGTATACACAGTTTGGACTACAGACTGACCACACAGTCCAATGCCTCTGTGTACGTTACTGTCACTTGGTCACACTCTTTGCGAGCCCATGGAAAGGGGAAGCAGGAGGGGCGTGTGTGTCAGGAAGACAAGCCTGCATGTGCCCAGCTGGAATACACAGTGGACGCCTACGGGAGCCACATAAAGCAACACACTGTAACATGAATTCACAATCAGAAAGAAAACGGTTATGAACAAAAAAGTAAAAGCAAATTAAATAAAGGAAAAGAAAAAGTAAATGTAAAGTAAACCAAATAAATAAAATAATAAATGAAAAATCAGAATACAATTTAACTTAAAAAAATGTATGGAAATTAAAATAAACTACAAATGAAAATAAATTGAAAATAATAAATAGAAAAAAGAAGATGAAAAAAACATAATAAATGAATTAAATACTAATTTTATTATGCCATTCGTAATGAAATTTGAAAAAAACAAAATAAAAAAAATAAAAAATGGCCCTGTGTTTCGACCGGGGGGGGACACCCAGGAGGGAAGAGGTAGAGGGTGCACCCCAACACCCACATGCATGGATGTTGAGAAAAAAAACCCTCCATGGGCTCATGGCCTGCACGGCTACCCTACAGTGGGAGAACTGCCATCGCTGTCATCACCCTCTGGTGGTACATCAGAAGGTGCGTGTGATATGGGAGGCAGACCACGCAAAGCCCTGGCATGCTCCTCCATGGCAGCAAGCATGCGGGTCTGAAAGGTTTGGTTCTGCAGGATGATGGTACGGAGATCCACATGCAGCACCTCACGGGTAGCACACATTTCTGCCTGCAAGGCCTCGTGTGATGCCCGGATCTCCTCACGGGTTGCCGGGAGCTCAGCTGAGAGTGGCCATGTTAGCTGCTCCAGCTGCTGTTCTGACCTTGTACTTTGGGACACCTCAAGTGCACCCAGAGTATCTCTGAGGGACGTGTGTTCTAACCTCAGGGCATCCCTGTGGGCCTGTGACTCTGCAGATATGGCTGTGCGCAGAGTCTCCAGTCCAGTCCGTCGGTCCTTGTTGGATGCCAACATGTCCTCCCTGTGTGAGCGGCACATGGACTCTGTTGCCTGTTGCTGGAGCTCCACCTGCCTTTCAGGGGGAAGAATGGAAGTGGCCACCCTATACATGGCCTGAGCCATCATCTCACATGATGCCCCCTGTTGTGCTGCAATAGTATATATGGAGTTCTCCCACACAGTATTGCCTGGTGGCCCACGGCCACCGCGTTGGCGGGCAACACACCTGTTTGGGGCAAGGTGATATGCACCTTGCTGTGCTGGCACTGCCTGAGGCTGCAGGACTGCATTCCTCTGTTAATCTGCTGACCCAGGAACAGGAGCAAATATAGTGGAGTGTCACCCTGCATCCGTAACCACCACAGGCGGACTTTCCAACACTGAATGGCCCATAGCGGGGTCTACCCCCAGTGCAGGTGTGTTGGACAGCACAGCATCCCTGCCAGAAACACTCACCTGCGACGGGGACATTTGTTTCAATGCCAGATTCAGCACCTGAGCTGTAGAGGTCTGCGGAGGTGTACCCAGTGACACCCGTGGACAGGATGGTCTGTAGGAGTAATGGATTTTCACCCACCACCACCCCACGTCCTCCACTGGTTCCTGGTTGTGGCTGTAAGTACTCCTGCCTCTGCGCCATCTCCTCCTTCTCCTCAACAGCATTTAGTGCCTCATCACCTGCAAAAACATAAAAGAAAAGTAATGAAGACAGGCATGAGCAGCTTAGACCACACACATAGGCATCACAAGGTACACATCGAATACATAAATGACACATGTCACACATGACAATAACTCTGGCATGCATGCACTGGCAATGAAGTGGAAGGGGAGCCTAAAAGCAGCCACTCCAAGATGGCAAAGCAACAGATGTGCTGCATGCTGCATAGCACCAGCATCACACATTAGACTGTGAGTGGCATGGCCAATCCACATACATGACATATGCCAGCACACAGATGGCACGTAGCATGACCATGGCAGATTTGACAAGGACACCCAGATGGAAGCAAATCAGTACTGTCACCCATCCATGTGAGATGGACATCATGAAATAGAACATGCAAAAGAGTGTGACAAAACACGCATGTGCCACATGCTGCAACAAAGCCAGTGTTCACTAATGCAGTGATGGGAGGCACATTGATACATTAATGGTTGGTCACTTGGACATGACAGAACACAATTGTCATGTTGAACATACAAACAGGGCCCGAAGTGATTGTGTGCAGGGCATGTGTAGGTGCACAATACTCAATCAGCCTGATTGATTAAATCGTTCCCATAATAAGTAAAGAAATGTGGGGCATTGTGGGGTGTAATCTATGTCTGAAGTATGTTACATTTGGGGTAGAACGGCACAAAAATGTGTGGTAAACAAGCAAAGGATTTCAATAATCAGGCAGAATTAACAGGAAAACAGTTTGAACAATGTTGTGGCATGATGGCAGTTGAAGGGCAAGTGCAGTAATCAGGTGCAAATTGTCAACTGCTGTCAGAAGGGATATTGTAAAACCCAAGGCCGGGGGATGGTATGGAGGCACCACATGGGTGACCCATAGCAGTCATGACTACACAGCCTCACCTGGCACTCAATCAGAACACATCACCCAAACAACATACACATGGTTTGCACACACATGGATGGCCACTCACCGGACATTGCCTCAAGATCTGGTAGGTCTCCCACGCCTTGGATCTGATCCTATGTGATGAAGGCTCCAGTGATAGACTCATGTTCTGTGAGTACTTCCTCCTCTGGTGGAGACCCACTGCCAGTCACCAGAGTAGAGGCATGATTGGAAGCCAGCTTGTTCTTTGCTCTGCGTTTGAGGTCATTCCACCACTTAGAGCCATCAGCTGTGCGCCTCACAAATCCAAGGGAACTAATCTGGTCCGCGATGCACTGCCAGTGGGGCCCTACGTTGAGCAGTCGTAGTCTTGCACCCTGCAGTCACCAGCATTTCGCGGCCATGGGCCGACACGTAGCCCACAAATGCGTCTAGTTCCACATCATTGAAACTACGCTTCCTTGACGTGCCGGAGGTGGGAGCAGTGTCTGGGGTCCCAGCCTGTACCGCAAGAGCACCCTCCTTCCTCTTGAGAGGTGGTGCTGACCCTGTGTGGCTTACGCCGCTCTGGTTGGTAGGGGCTGAAGCGCAGGAGGACTGGGCATTGGAAGTAGCCAAAGGCACGATGACCAAAGGTCTCACTGCAGGCATTGGCTGCTGGGTAATGTTGGCAGGACCAACCTTGGTGTGATGGACTTGGACCAACACTCTCCCGGCTGGGTGACTCAGAGCTGGGGTGGATTGAGCTGCAGCTGCCCCTGCAGCCTCCTCACCCTGGCTACTTGGGGCAGCAGATAACATTGCTGCCCCAGATCCACGTGGCCTGGTGACAGCAACTTTCACCGCCACACGTGGCTTTGACTTGGTGACACAGAAGTAAGACTGGGAGTCATCCTGTGCCGGTTCGGTTGACAATATGGGCTGCGTTAACAAGGCCTGAGCTGGGATAGCGTCAGCTGCATCTCCCCAACCCATTGGGGGGGGGCATAGGTGTCCCTGATTGGTCCTCCACACACTGGCCTCTTGGGCCACCCTGCACATCCTGGCCACGTCCCCTACCGCGGCCACCTCTTGGAGGTCGGCCACCTTTGCCTCCCTTACCACTTGGTTGCCGCCCAACCATGGCACTGATGTTCTTGTGCGAATGGTAGGTGCAGTAAACAATTGTACTGGGCAATTGGGGTCAAAGGGGCAGGGTACTAGATGGAATACATACCCTAGTGCTCTAGAAAGGCTGTCTGTGACCCCTTGGGGAAGATGACGGGTCACGCAATGCTCAGGCACCCCGAAAACAAAATTTAACGTGCACGCGACCCCTGGTAGCCCACGTGCGTGGAATAAAGAACCTGCACTACGCTGTGGCACCCAGAAACACAAAAATAACAAAAATAAGCGTATGCATGGTACACACAGGCTACAATGACCTCTGAATGGGTACGCGACTCACAGGGGCAACCATAGTTGAAAAATACGTGCGCGACTCACTGTCTGCCTGGAAAAAGAACGTGAAAAAGACGCGCATGTGCGCGTTGGCAACACCCCCGCCAAAAGAAGATTTGAACGCTGTCTGAGTATACAAGGAGTACGAACTGGAACCGTTGTGAAGTAATCGTGCGTGAACCGACAAGTAGTACAAGAATCACCCGCTCACTCTCCACAAAAAGCACGTACAAGAAAATGGCGTCCTACGCTTACCTTTTAACCCAGCCCACACATTGTCATGCCACGCTCGTGGAAGGTATGGCAAAGATTTAAATACTTGTAATATGGTGGTGCATGTTCCGTTTTGGCAGTCTAGTGTTTTTCCAATATGGCCGCCAGTTCTATTTCCTGTGTGTGTTTCCCTGGCTCTGAGCGTTGTACCCGTTTCTTGGTGACGCTCCCGTGCTTTTCTGCTGTGTTTTTGTTCCCGGCGGAATCTTTTAGCCTCCTGCTACCTAATCGGCTTCGCCCAATCTTTCTACTTTGGCCTTTGCCTGTCTTCGCTCAGCTTTTGTACCGGTCTCGTCCGGTATTCCTTTTCCCTTCCCTTCTCAGTGGGTACCTGTTTCTTACCTACTCAGTTTCACTATCTGCGGTGCCGGGTAAGTGACTTTGCACGTGTATTCATTCCCTTTTCTTACACAGCCTGCTCATTCGGTGTTCCATTCTTACCTTTTCTGTCTCTGTTACTCCGCCCTGATTCTTTCGCTGCCTCCGTTTCCATCTGCTTGCCTTTGCCTTACCTTTCAGTGTTTACATTTGTAAACCGGTTGTTTGTGTCTTTCCAGTACTTCTTACCTGCCACTCTCCCTCCTGCCACTTGGAGTTCTTCCTCTTTACTCTTACATTTCTTCCCCGATCTTCCACGGCTTTCCAACGTCCTGTTCTCTCCACATCTCCTCCTAGTACCTTACCTTTTTAGCACTCTGACTATCTGTATTCTAACGCCACCTGGATTACGGAATACTCCTTCCTACCTTCGCTTACAAGCTCAGTGTCCAGCCTGTTACCCTACGCCAGAAGTATTATTCACCCTTCTCCATTTACCTCACGGACATTTGTTGAGATCTATAAGGACTCCAAGTGTAAGAATCAACCCTCATCTGTAAACTGCTACAGGAGTTTTCCAGAACTCGATCACTCAGGGTTTTTTACGCCTATGTGGCTTTTTCCCTGAACTTTGGGAGCTTGCTTCTCGGGGTCTCCCTGGTCCTGGTTATAATTCAGGTCAAGGTGGCCTCCAAGGGAGCACGTCCCTATCTGCATCACAAAAAAGACAGAAGGTCCAAGGAACTACGAAGACCTCGTCGCAAGAAGGAGTCAGAGACATACGACAGTACAATTGAAGACACAGGTGAGGAGGAGGACCGGGAGGGTTCATCAGAATTTGACACACGTGCGACATCACTTACGCGCATACGCGCTAAGGGCCTTTCCTCCAATTACATGCAGTGACACCCGGACGTACAGTTTTTGCACGTGTACAATCAACATGCACCCGTGTGGAGGGAAACGCTTGCGTGCGTAACGTCACAGACGCGCTTATGCGCTAAGAGCCTTTCCTCGAATTACACGCTGACGTGCTATTTTTTCACGTGCCAATTCACTTTGTATCAAGCTGGCCACACGACAACACACGGACGACCACGCTCCTGCCCCCCAGAGTCCGGAGCATGCCCCCACCTGCCATCTGCTGCTGCCTGCCTGCCTGCTGGCCACGTGCCCTGCTATTTGGTGCATGCACGTCAGCCATTTGCAGGGGTCCAGTTGCTGTGACCACCCCTGCTGGAACAGAAGACTCCCGACTGAAGTTCCATCGCTCCACAGCCCAGCACCAGGATCCAGTTGCCCACCCACACCTGCCTCGGGGGTTGCCATGTTGGGGGAAACACCATCGGAGACCACTGGCAACCCCCAGCCAGAGAGGCAGAGGGCTACCAGCTTCAGTGCCGCAGAAGTTGGTATCCTGGTGGAGCAAGTCCTGGTGCATTAGGATGCCCTCTTTGGAAATTCACGCGCCGACAATGAAGGATGGAAGAGGATCTGGAACGACATTGTGGCTGCCATCAACGTGGAGGGGGTGGCAGCCCTCGACATGGCACATGTCCGGAAGCGCTAGGAGGACTTCGCGTCCAGGACCCTCAGCAAGGCCCAGCGCCTCTTGAAGGCAAAGCATGCAGAGGGGTGCCGGGTCCGCCATACCAACATCCAGATGACGGCCCTGGAACGCATACACCCAGCACTCCACCTCCAGGTCCTTCAGATGCCGACCCGTCCGGAGTGTCGACCGGTAAGTGTACATGCGTACTGATTGGACGCAGTGCATTTTGAGGTGTCCCAGGAGTGTGCAGGTTGGACATATGTCTTGAAAGGGCCATGTATGGATGTGTATGTACAGGGACATGAACCTGCCGCATGTGAGTCCAGTCATGTGTGAGTCAAATCAATGGTGTATGTGTTCAAATGCATGATGGCCAAATGCATGTGGGGGTGCACACATGTTTACATTTCTGTGTATGTACTATGGCATGGTTGGGGTGTGACACATGGATGCTGGTTCCACCTTCATGTACATGCACGGTTTACATGTGCGTGTGTGTGTATTTCACATGTGTGCCACAGTGATACACCATGGATGCATGTGACACCGACATGTAAGAGGCTGATTGGCAGATGCACATAGTTGCCGATGATTTCACTGTGACAGGTGGTGGTGATGTACAGATGCATGTATGTCTGGAGGCGTGTGTGCATGTGTTTGGCACTCCCCGTGTTGCATGTGACGTCAGGCTGACCTTTGGATGCTCATGCTGTGGTTTGTGTGTGGATGGTGCTGCCTGCTGCATCATTCCTGTTAATTTGCGCATGTGTGTGGGTTCAAATGATGTGTGTGTTGGGGAGTGTGATGCCATCTGTGAAGTTTGAGACTGCCACTCATGTGCAACTGTCATGTGTGTATCAGACCATTGCACAGTGCTCTAATGCCTGTGTCCTGTCTCTCCCTGTCTGCAGTGTCAACTGATGAAGAGGGCGGAGATGGTGCTGTGGAGCACAGCGGCAGGGATCCCACCGCCAGCCGGAGATGCAAGGCCCAGCTCCCCTCCCGTGTTATCATCTTGTCAGTGAGTGAGGAGTCTGGTGCTGCGTCTGCGGCCGCAGCTGCTGAGGGTTGGTCCAAGAGGCAGAGGTCGGAGGTGGACTCCTCAGAAGCAGAAGGGGCAGCTGAGACCCCACAGGGGCCTCTGGAGGAAGATGGCACTGAGTCATCCATGTTGTTGGGGGGTTTGGTTGATGAGGAAGCTGTGGAAGGGCCACGCACGGGGCCTGGAAGGGGGGATTCCACTGGTGCTAGTGGTGCAGTCCAGGGGCAGGAACAGGAGGCAGCACATGCAGCCGCGGAGGTGCCTGTGTGTAATCCTGTCTCCGATCTTGTGACTGCATCATCCGGCACCAGCAGGAATGCCTTCGTCCAGACCGGTTTTCAGGGAGGGGATGCGCACACAACAACTGGCCTTCCTCAACCTGCGGACGTGGCAATCCGGGACCGTGTTGAGCCTGACCTGGCTGGGGTGGCGCTGCGTCAACGTGGCATTCGGGATGACGTGCAGGGTTCCTGTGTGGACAATGCACGTTATTTCGGATGCCTCGTTGACCACGTCGACCTACTAGGACGGGTCACCAGTGCTGGGTTCCTCCGTGTGCTGGACCTTCTACCGACCCCCTCCTCAACTGAACCCCCTATGCGCCAGTCGTCCTCCGTGCCATCTTCCTGCCCAAGTATCACCTATAAGTATCATCGCGAGTCGGAGGTCCAGCAGGGGTGGCCACCCCAACAACTGAACACCAGGAGGAGGAGGACGTGCAGGCATCGACAGGCAGGGCACATGCACGGCAGCAGCAGGCTGAAGGTGGGAGCGATGATGGCTCAGGGCCATCAACATCACAGGGGCAGGCATCGGCCAGAGGGCAGGAGGACCCTGGATTGGGAATGTCTTCCGTGTGGCAGCGGTTGGGCCGGAAAATGGATGCAGAGCGGTGGCGGGCGGAAGAGGGACGGCTCACTATGGTCAGGGCAGAGAACTCCATACGCAGGGCGTTGAGGCGGGCTGAGTGCCTCGAGGAAATTTGCAGGGAGTTGGAGGTGGACATGGCTTTATCCCTGCGAGACCTCGGGGCCAGGGAAGAGGCCCGCCTCCAGGACGTTGAAGAGGAGTTCGATGATGCCCTGGCCCGGGTCATCAACAAGTGAGCCGTTGGACTTGCCCGCTGCCTTTGTAAATAGTTCTGTAGGTGTAAGTTTCCGTTCTATTTTCTTTTCCTTTGGGTGCATGGACTATGCCCCACATTTTTGTATATAGTTATTAATTAGGTAGGATTTAGGTTAGGTTTCCTTTGAATTGTTGGGCTCATGGACCCTTGGATGTTCATTTGTAAATAGTTTTGGACCTGGATTTCATTTTCTTGGACCCATGGTGGAATACTTAGCTTTTTTTAAACTCTGATTTTTGTTTGATGGACGGACCCATTGGAGCCATTTTACTTTGGATTTTATTGGTTACAGCATTCATTTTCTTTTTTCTTTTATGGACTTCCCGACTTGGAATATTTTTTTTGTTGGTGTGTGCGTTTGTTTTATTCATTTGGTTTGTTCTTCAATACACATTTTTTCTATACTTTATTTGTGTGGTCTTCTCTCATTTGTTTTGTGCATGTCACAATGTGGTTTTTCACAGTCATGCGTCGCCATTGTGTGGGTCTGAGGGACATGTATTCATGGGCATGCCGGGTATTTATTTTCTATCATGACATTGGGAATTCAATGTGGAGTGGATGGAATACTTGGTTGGGTCTTTGGACTGGGGTGGCGTGGGGTGGGATTTGGGTGGCCATAAGGGCCATGGGTCTGGAGTGTGATGACGTGTCGGGTGGGGGGACATGAGTCGGGGCCTGCTGGCAGGTGCCCGTCGATGGTGGGTGGGTGACATGAGTCGGGGCCTGCTGGCAGGTGCCCGTCGATGGTAGGTGGGTGACATGAGTCGGGGCCTGCTGGCAGGTGCCCGTCAACGGTGGGTGGGGGACATGAGTGGGGGCTCACAAGTGCGCTCACAAGTGCATGGTGCCATGTGGGTTGCCTGCAGGGCATGGTGAAGGTTGGAGGGTACTCCCCTGTGGTGTGGGCTGCCTGCAGGGCATGGGTAGGGGGGAAAGGCCACACCTGGGAGGGGCCACAATGCAAAAATCGCATGTAAAATGTCCTGCGCACCCCCAAATACACGTACCCTGCTCGTCCAAGGCCTATCGCGTGTGAAACTCCCCGCGCACCCCCAAATACACATACCCCGCTCGCCCAAGGCCTATCGCGTGTGAAACTCCCTGCGCACCCCCCAAATACACGTACCCCGCTCGCACAAGGCCTATCGCGTGTGAAACTCCCTGCGCACCCCCGAAATACACATCCCCAACTCGCACAAGGCCTATCGTGTGTGAAACCTCCAGCGCACCCCCGAAATACACACAGGCACCCCATCCACCCTGGGCATGCCCCACAGGCAGCCCACACCACAGGGGGTGCTTTTTCTATGCAATTTACCTGCCGCGAGCAGGGTACGCGTATTCCGAGGGGCGCGCGAGTACATTTTCACGCGTTTTGTCTGCCGTGAGAAGGGTACGCGTAGTATTTTCACGCGATTACAGTGTAGCGGCCCTGTAAACTGGTCCAGGGTAAGCGTTGCCTTTTGCGCTGCATTGGGGATTTCAATGGATTTTCCTTGCTTAAGGGCCGTTCTTGGGGGAGTAACTGGCGCTGCAGGATGTTCTCTGCGCCAGCGCTGAAAATGGCTTGGAAATTCCATGAATATGTGGTGCGCCAGAATGCTGTTTAGCGCACACGGCTGGCGCACGCTCCCTCTCTGCGTGGCTCGCGTGCGCTGCCTCTGCGCTGAAATCTATGAATTACCCCCTGAATATTTTTCTTACTAAAGGCTAAATATCCCCTTGGATATTAACTCACGGTCAGAGGCAGACCATAAATATTTGTACACAAAGGAGAAGGTTCCAAAAATTGACTTAAACAGATTAACTCATCTATATTGATAAGGTGATGTATTACCTCCTATACCCTACAAACCTGAAAAAATGGACTAGGTATACAAATCATATACACAATTCTAACAATTTTAATTAGTTTTCAATAGATAAAAAACGTATAAAAATGTTCTAAAGGAACATGACCCAAAATAAAACCCACATGGTGGATATACAATAAACCTATTCAATAACATAACATACAATTAACCACATTTAACAATTTGATACACACAAATGACTTTACCCAGGCCATTTTTTCAGGATGGTAGGGTATAGGAGGTAATACATCACCTTATCAATATAGATGAGTTAATCTGTGGAAGTCAATTTTTGGAAACCTTCTCCTTTGTGTACGAATATTGTTGATGTTGAATCCAGCTTCACTGCCAAAAGTGATTGCAGCTACCACTTTTTGGCAGTAGAACATAAGTACCAGGTTGAATGTAAATTTGCCGAATTCACAATGTAGTTTGACGCCTTGTAGTTTTAGATTTGTCATTTTTTACTTCAAATCTTCTGTCCACTGCCATTCTCTTATCGATTTGTTAAATAGAATTCCAAGGTATCTGATGTTTTCCTTTCTATTAAGTTGTTTACCAGCTGTGAACCATTTAAAGTGTCTCCCTTTCTTTCCAAGATTTGACCCAAAAACAATCTTTGATTTTCCACATTGATTTCCATGTCGTTTTTTTGCAAGTAGGCCTCCAGCTTCGTCACTACGCATTGTAGGCCTATGTGTGTGGTATCAGCAAGCACCAAGTCGTCTCCGTAGGTTGCCCAGCTGATCTGGTGTCCATTTATTTTAGTGGAAAGGAATTACATTCAGATAGCGCTTCAGGCAGATCTGTGTTGTGTAATTTAAAGATTAGTGCCGCTAAAGGGCAACCTTGTTTGACACCCCTTTCAGTTAGGATATTATCAGACAATTCTCCGTTAGCATTCAATCTTACTTGTATGGATGTTTTAGAATGAAGTTGCTTGATGATTTGATTTTTTCCACAGGGTCACTCTATTCACCCTGTCGAAAGCTTGATGCAGATCGACAAACGCCCAAAAAAGATTTTTATTGTTTTTCATGGAATCCAATTTCAGCAGATTCAGTAGTGTTCGATTTAACTCAAATCCAACACCTCTGGTAAAACCAGTCTGCCTGTCGTCAATAATTTTGCCGATCTTTTCTGCAAAAATGAGGCAAAAATGTTCCCAATTACATCTAACAAGGCAATTGGACGGTAGCTTGGATGGATCTGCCCGGTCACCTTTTTTAAAAATTAGCATAACTACCGCTGATTGCCAAGAAGAAGGATTTTTTTTGTCAAGGCCATTTTCCTAAATAGGGTTTCAATAAAAGCGGCCCAATGCTCTTTGTTTTTCTTTAGCATCAGGGTAGTTAAACCGTCGGGACCAGCTGCCCCAGAATTGTTTTACTTGGAAATCGCGTCATCTATTTCAGCCCTACTTTCACAAACATTCCAGACAACTGTCTGTTGTATACCCTGTTCATAGTTTTGTAGAGTGGGAGCCTTAAACACCTTCGAGAAGTGGTTGACCCATGAGGTTATGTTAACTCCCACTATCATATTAGCTTTCTGAGTTAGCGAGCCCACATTCATTATTGACAAGATTTCTCTACTCTCTTCCAAATGGAGCGTTCTGGACTGAGTGTTCAAGCAGTAATGCTCTAAGAAAGTCTGGACTGAGGACCAAGTTGCGGTATTGCACATGTCCTGCACTTAGTACCTCTTTGGCGAGCAGAGTGAACTCTAAGGTTTTCTGGGACATCTTTTCCCGCAACGGTGTAGCACTCCGAAATGCATACAATGATCCAATGTGATAATGTTTGTTGGGTTAGGGCTTGGCATAGCCTGTGGCCGGTATAACCAATAAATAGTTAGTCATCTTGGCTGACATTTGCCATCCTAGATATGTAGAAACTAGGCGCCCTTTTCGGATAAAGCATGTTTCACGTCTCCTTATCCTTAGAAGTGTGAGGAGGTGGATAAAAAGCTGGTCAAGTTATTTTCTGAGTCAGATCTAAATCAGAAAACCACCTTGGTAAGGAAGGAGAGACGAACCCTCAAGAACACCTTCACCTTGGAGAATATAGAAAATGGTAGTTTGCATGACAAAAGCTTGTAGTGATGACTACCAAAAAGATGGTTTTCAGGGATAATAACCTGAGAGGACAAGAATGGAGAGGTTCAAACGGAGATCCCACTAAAAAGGTTATTACCAGCTTCAAATCACAGGAAGGAACCAGAAAAGGGTTGGGTGGGAAAGTATTTGTCAGCCCTTTTAAGAATTGAATGACAATCAGCCTCTTCAAGTTAGAGCCTTGTTCTGGCGTGCATTCAAAAATGGATAACATCGCCAAGTATCCCTTTACAGTAGCCACCTGAAGCCTCTGATGGGCTAGGTGCAACAAAAAAGAAAGCACTACAGTTGTATTACAAGTAAAAGCAACAATCTCTTTAGCCCTACAGCAGTTGCAAAACATGTTCCAACGGCATCGATATAGTGGTTTTGTTGCTCGTCTTCTGTCCGAAAGCAACACCTACATCACCTGTTCTAGCTGGTCCTAATCTTTATATTTGTACCTGGGTGAAGAAGACGGTCTCCCTCTTGTGAGAGTAGGTCTACTCTCTGGGGAAGATGGAATGGAGGGCAGATGGACAGATCGAGAAGGCCATGTACTCTTGCCGAATCCGGAGCAATCAGGATCATGGACTTCCCGAACTTCCTCAACCTCCTGATGACATAAGGAATGATGGGGACAGGTGGAAATGTGTACAGGAGTGAAAATTCCCAGTCCACTACGAATGCGTCCCGCAGAGCTCCCCTCTGGTGAAGAACTGGTAGCATTTCCCATTTATACTGGAAGCTAACAAATTCACTTGAGGCGTTCTCCGAAGTGTGAAGATCTCTAGAACTTTGTGACTAACTCCCATTCGTGGGAGCATCCACCGTCATATCGTCCTGTCTCGCTAGATGAACAGACGATAGAGAGATTCCGTTTTGCAGTGCCCAAAAGCAGAGCTGCATTGCCTCCCTGCACAGTGTAAGTGAACCTACACCTCTTCTCTTAAAAATTATGTTTTAACAAATGTATTTCAGGTTGCATATAGAGGACCGGACTCCCAGCAAAGCGGATGAACGAAGACGAAATAAACGTCTGACTGATCTAAGAAAGCTTGTCACATACAAACAGAAGAAGAAGAAGGTAAATACAATGGCTCAAAACCACACTCAAGCCAACTTGGGACCTTGTCCTGTAAGAAGTAGATTGAATTGAGTGCTGACATGTTAAGGTGAAAAAGGAAAGACATGTTAAGAGAGAAAAAAAGAGTATTGTAGATTGGTGTTTACCTAATATCTGTGGGAGGGGGCCCAAAATAAATGTCTTCGTACACCACGATATTAATAACATTAAATGAGAAAACAAGCAATAAGTTCCACAGAACTACGTGATTTTACCAAAGCGAAAATGTCGACTCCCAAAAGTCTGTTTTTAAAAAAGAAATTCTGCAAATATATATGTGGGGGGAGACCCCCACCTTACCCCAATAACTTTTTTATTTACTTTACCCCCCACATATATATATATATATATATATACAGAAAATTGGGGTCGGACGGACTTTTGGGGGTCGAACTTTTGGGAGTAGGTAATTTTGTACAATACCAAGTTACTCTATAGAACGAGTAACCCAGTCCATAAGAAGTCACTTTTGACTTTATTTTGTCCTGTAGATCAAGCTGGGTACCCCGCCAAATCAGACGGGTGGACTGACAGATCGCTCAAACATCAAAGAAATTGGTCCTGAAGAAGATGACGCAAGAATGGAGTCATTGAAACCGGTCGACCAAAAGACTCAGTTGATGGCTCGGAACCAAGCGAGACACATGCATACAAATCAACCATTACTACTGACCAGTGCCTACATGATAGGACATATGGTCGCATTTGCACTAATCACGCCTAGTGAAATGAAAAGCCAGAGAAACTCAATAAGGATCATTAAGACTTTCTCTCGAGAGCGATGAAAAAGATAGTTTTGATATGTCAAGTATAAAAAAAGTGTTTTTACTTTATTGAGAGGCCACATTTCTTTTTTGTTTTGTCTCCTCTCGCAATGTTTTATGGAATCGAAGTCATGGGAAAATCCAGCACACCTCACGGAGGGTGAATAAATCATAAGGTACCTTACTAATCATAAATAGTCCCACTTGAACTGCTGGATTATCCCATGAATAGAATTTGGGAATAACTATCCCAAACTATGTTTTCATGAATTTTGTTATCAACACACTCATTGTAGAATCAGGGCAAGAATTGCTCTTCTTCCTTTCCTTCTTAGATAGGCGCCGCACCAGTGCAACCCAGGACCTGCTCTATTTGCATCCATCGTGGAGGGTCGCTTGTCACATGCCAAGCAGCAACGTGAGCCATCTGTGCTGCAGAGTAGTAATTGTGCAGGTTGGGGATCCCCCATGCCACCCAGCCAGGTGTTACCCACCACCACTGCATTGGGGATTCTCGATTTCTTCCCCTGCCATATGAAGCGGAGGACTCTCTGTTAAAGGCGAAGCAGGGGTGCATGCAGGATCTCCACTAAGTGCGCTATGCTTTGATAGAGGAACCTCGGAAGCAAATGAATTTTATAAGCCGTGATGCAGCGCATTAAGGAGATCTCTTTGGTTTCCCACCGCTCCAAATCTGCTTCTAGGTCTCTGAAGAGTTGTAGAAAGCTAGCAGCATAGAGCTCTTGAGGGTTTGATGAGATTTGAACCCCCAGATATCCTATTGCATTGCTATCCCACTTGGTCGGATAATGAGGGCAAAGGGGCCTGGCCTCCCACAGCATCAAGCTCACCCCCAATGCCCCCGACTTAAGAGTAATTAACCACAAAACCTGCAGTGCGTCTAAAGGAGTCTAGTTCTGTGAGAGCGTCGCAGGGATGACTGGACGTTCGTGAGGGTAAGCATCAAGTCATCAGTGTAGAGAGACAACTCGTATTGTTTCCTATTCATCGTTACCCCTTTGATCGCTGGGTTACCGCGAATTTGCTGGTCAAATGGCTCCATTATAAGGGCAAAGATTAGCAGGGAGAGGGGGTACCCATGCCTGATATCACAAGTCAATAAATAGGACCTGTCCGCCTCTGGTATGCTCTTAGGGACGTACTGGGCGTGTTATAAAATTATAAGTTACTCACCATAGTGACTAACGCACTCTTAATCCATAGTCCCTTTTCCTCCCTACTTCATGGGTGTCCTTCCTAGGGACGGGAGACAGAACCTTTTTCACCAGAAACAATCTTCTTCCCCTTTAAATTTAGAGGCGCGTGGGGGTGCAGCCCTGGGTCCCCTGATCCCCCCCACCAGCGCCACTCCTCAGTCCCCATTGACGCACCGACAATATATACCATTGCCTAATGACACCAGTTTTATTAGGGGGGAGGATGCTGGGACGTATGAGGAATGGGGACTATGGACTAAGAGTATGTTGTCACTACGGTGAGTAACATATAATTACTCTTCCATCCCGTCCCCTTTCTTCCATACTGCATGGGCGATTACAACTGAATGTAGTCCCAGGGTGGCACCACTTTTGGAGGCTTCTGTGGAGAAGCCCGCCAAAAAGTGGAACAGAGGGCTCGACTTGGGTTGGAGTCACAGAAGAGAACACAAACGCCATTTTAGAATCGAGTCCTGGCAAAAAATACCAACCGACGAATTAATATTAAATAAATAAACCAGCTGTATTTTCGAGGCTATGAGAATTAATTAATTAAAGTTGGTAGCCTCGAACAATGGGAAAATCCCATAGGGATATATTCGCGATCGAATTTTGCCACCAGCCAAAACTCGATCAGGGGGGACGGAGACGTGCCCCCTCGACTAACAGACCCCGGGGCATTCAAATTGCCCCGACCAGTACGTCCACAATATGATGGTTTGTACTGGTTTGTTAATAATTTGGGACTAGTAAAGCCAATGGTGACTTTACATGCCCCGGGAGACAGTAGTCAGTCCCAGGGTATGGAGTCTATGGTGGGCTGTCACTATGACACCCCTGTGTCACTGCACGGAGGGTGCTGTGTAACACACATAGTAAAAACACATGAGACCCTATGGATTAAAGGACCCCATAGACCATAAAACACATTAACACTCAAAGGAACACCATAAATCATGTCCAAGAGTGGGAGAAAAAGAGTGTCTCACTCTTGGCAGGAGAAAAAAACAAACTCCAGAAATCCAGCAAAGCTGCTGGGGGACTCACTAGGTTAGGAAATTCAGCCTAAAGAGAGAATTCTCCCTAACACAGGCCACCACGGAACTATCAGGATCTTGCAGATCACCTTGTGTACCAGTGGCGTGGGCGGGAAGGCATAGGTGGCCAAGCTGTCCCACTGTATCTGCAATGCATCGCCCAGAGAGCCTAGACCCTGTCCCTGCCAGGATGTGAACTGAGGGCACTTCCTGTTGAACCAGGTGGCAAAGAGGTCCACCTGTGGATGGCCCCATCTGCTGAAGATCTTCTGAAGGACTTGATAGTTCAGCTGCCGCTCGTAATTGTCCACCCCCAGCCTGCTGAGCCTGTATGCCTCATGTTCGACTCCCCCGGGAGGTGGATCGCCGTCAGGTGAATGCTGTTCTCCAGGGCCCATTACCAGATGCTGGCCGACAGGGTGCATAATGGAGGGGACCTGGTGCCACCCTGCTTGTTGAGCTAGTACATGCTCGTGCAGTTGTCTGTCTGAATAAGGATCGTTTTGCCGCTGATGAGCGACAGGAAAGCCTTGAGGGCCAGCCAGATGGCCTTCAGTTCCAGCCAATTGATATGGGCCTCCTGTTCCTGAAGGGATCAGACTACGAGGGTGCTGTGGTTGTCCAGGGTCGCTCCCCAGCCCTCCAAGGACGAATCTGTGGTGATGGTAATCTGCGGTGCTGGTTGTCGGAAGGGCCTGCCCACCCTCAGGTTGCAGTCTGTGCTCCAACAGATTAGGTCCTTTTGAAGGAAGGAAAGAATGCTGACTAGTTCTGCCTGCGAGCCTCGCTCCTGATTCCATGAGGCGGCGAAGTGCAGCTGTAATCTCCGCATTTTGAGTCTTGTGAACGGCACTGCCAGCAGACATGCTGCCATAATACCCAGTATGTGTTGGTACCACCAAGCTGAGGTCCCCCCTCTGCTGGGAAAGTGACTTGTGGCCCTCCTGATAGCTGCGATCTTGTCCTCTGATGGAAAGACTTTCTTGGACCTCGTATCCCAGATGAGGCCCAGGAACGTTAGACTATGCATCAGTTTCAGTTGAGACTTCTTGAGATTGATGGAGAATCCCAAGCCGTGCAACGGGTTCACGAGGGCAGAGGAGGTGTGATGGACCGCCTCCGGGGATCTCGCCCTGACGAGCCACTCGTCTAGGTATGGATAGACATGGTGACCTTGGGCCCTGAGAAGGGCTGCCACTGCATTCATAAGCCTGGTAAAGAACCTTGGGGCTGAATTGAGACCAAAGGGTAGAACATTGAAATGGGAATGGAAGCCCATATTCCTGAACCTCAGTAAGGACCGATGGGGCTGCCAAATCGGGACGTGTAAGTAAGCGTCCTTCAGATCGAGGGAGAACATCCAGTCTCCCTTGCACAGTGTCTCCGTAATAACCGCTGGGGTAACCGTCTTGAACTTTTGAAGTGGGAGAGAAAGATTCAGGGTGGAAAGGTCCAATACAAATCTCAGGCCAGCCTGGTTATTCTTGTGTATGGCGAAAAGTCTGGGAGTAGAAGCCCATACCCGGCTGGGAGGATGGGACTTCTTCCACTGTCTGGCTCTCTACGAGTGATCGGATCTCCAAGAACAGAGTTGCTGTCCCGATCTGTGTGAGTGTAGAGGAGGAGGGAGAAGAAGGAGGGACCGGTAGGCGGTAACCGGTGGAAACTACTGAAAGGATCCAGGGATCCGCGAACTTCGCTTGCCAATTGTGTGAGTGGAGAGCAAGCCTGCTCCCCACCGGCCTGCTCCCCACCGGAGACACGTGGACCCAGAGGGGAGTGTCACACCTTCTTTCCCTCTGATGCTGAGGTGGAGGAGGAGGACAGAAAGAAGCCCTTATTCCCCGCCTTGTGCTGCTTGCAGCAGTGTTGGCTCGGAGAGTGGTCGGGCTGTCTGGATCGTCATTTTTGGAAGCCCCGGGACCCGCCGAAGTCCCGACCCTTGTCTGAAAGCTGGTGCAATTGACTGAGTGTCTTGTGCGTGGACTTTGTAAGGATGGATAACGACTTTGCAGTCTGTGAACCGTTCTTCTTCTGAGGTATCGATATGCAAGACTGTGGACTCCATGATGTACTAACCCACCATCTTCACTTCAGCCAGCCCAGTCTTGAAACGTGCCTGACTGTGCACTGGAAGTTCTGGAAGGAAGTCTGCTATTTCCCGGCAAAGCCTCTGGTTAACAGCTGGGAGCAGGGAGGCGTTGGAGTAGACCACCTTTCCATACACCTTCCAGAACTTATCCTCCTTGCCTAGCAGTGCCAAGGACGAGGTGGCCAATGAGGATTGCGGCTTGGAGTATATGGAAGCTGCAGCAATCACTGAGGAGTGTGGGCCCGGGTGTGCCGACAAGAGAGTATCCCCCTCCAACTGCCTGTACTTTGAGACTTCCCCAGTCTCCATTTCTGAGGCTGACCACAGTCCCCCAGAAAAGAGTAAAGTTGCCATTAACTTTACTTAGTCAATCTACCACAGATCCAGTACACCCCATCTTCCATGGAGTACTGGAAAGGGTTAATTTGTATCCCTTTTTATCTGTACCTCCTAGAGCATTGTTTTGCTCTTTTAACATTTAGACTTGGCCGGTGGCAGTGGTATCTACCCTAACTTTTCTACCGCAATTATATTAGATAAACATGGTATTGTTCTTGGCTATTATATTAGCCTCGAACATAAACCCGCTTGACCAAATCGTCTTTCTTTTGGCTCTGTTCGGTTTATTCTCCATTTCTTTTTATTAATGTCCTTCTTGTGTTTTACTTTGTGTGGCAAACTAGGTTTGCCTTCTTTGTTCACCGTCTTTTGGCAGGCTTCTGCTCAGAAGCCCTCCACCAGGTGCCTGGGTTTCTAGGTGGGCTGAATGTGAGGCAGGGGTGTAGTCACCCCCTGCACAGGGTATCCTAGGAAACCCAAGTCGCACTTCGCCATGATTGGCTGAGGTAGTTGTGCAGGCTGGACAACCCCCCTGCTGGGTGATTGACAGCCAGGCTCTGTAAATGGGGGTTTTGCGCATAAAAGGCAGTTCTCTTGGGCTAGAAGTCAGAGAGTTGCCACTGGAACTACAAGGAACCGAAGAGAAGCAGAGAATGACGGCTGCTGCAACTACCCCGTCCCGGTGAAGCCTTGCTGCAGTCCTGAGCTATCTACCCTTCAACGACTAAGAGAAGATCCAGTCCGGAGTGTTCTTCCCTTGAGCCTGGTGGGGATAACCAGCTCATCTTCCACAGCCAGAGGATCCTCTTCCTTGGTCGAAATCGCTGCATACTGCTGTAGTGGTCCGTATAGCCATTTGTAGAGCCTCTCCTCTTTTTAAGGAGCGCACCTTTTATCCGTTGTCGCTGCTGCCGCCTTCATCCCTGTGTGGTGCAGACCCCCTTCAGACGTCCTCCTTCACAACGAAGCTCCAGGAACCGTGGGTCTGCGGGAAACCAACAGGAACAACTGCCAGGGCACCAGCTGCACCATTGGAATAAGGTACTGTGTTCTGCTTGAGGAAACTGGGTGAACCCCTTTTCTTCATCTCCAAGGCTTGCCCGTGTCTTCCCTCCTTCTTATAACTTTTGCTTCCGAACATTGACAATATCGAAGTACTTTTGGCTACGTTGAATTGTGAACTGTCTGACTGTGTGATCTTCGGCAACAGGCCCCCGGTGTCACTTGACCCTGGCTCCGGCCCTTTGACTTTTGAACTCCTGTCTCTGAGTGTTTCTCGATTCTGTCTGCCTAACCAAAATATTGCCTGTCATTTTTGCCTCCAACTCCCTCTGGGTATCTCAGGTGCTAAGTGTGTTTTGCCCCGGTAGCATTTCATGTCACGGATATGCGTTTATTTAGTAGACCGAACTGTCAAAAAGTGATCGCAATCGTATGCGCGGTAACATGTTTTGTTTGTAACACCGGTTCATTCAAACATAGGGTACTTACCTTGAGATATACTTGACAAAGTGAATTGGTTAGTTGTAGTATATTTAATGTGTGGTTTTTGTTTAAGTTTAATAGAAGTGTTGTGTTTATAACGAATGGTTTAAAAATAAATTTACTTATATTTTTCTACCTGAAACCTTGAGTCAGTGTTTGCTTGAGTCACAGTAATTGTGGTCCCTTTGTGTAATCTCTGCTACTGCTCATATACTCTTGAGATAAGCCTGGCTGCTCCGCCACTGCTACCACTCTGACATAGCGGTACAGGCTTGTACCAAAGGTAAAACTTGTATTGCCACCTGTGGTCTTAATTGTGTGTAGTGGTCCCTAAGGGCACTGCACAGGATTCTGCCTAACATTCGGCCCTCCACCTCCACGGCCCTCCACCTCCCACAGCCTTTGCGCCTCCCCACTACCTGGCTATCAAGGTGCTCCATCTTCTCCGCCAGTTCCGACATGCAACTTCGGAATTCCATTTTGAATTCCATCATGAAGGTCTGGATGTCTTCCTTTGTCGCTAGTTGCCCCAGGGGTCCTGAGGCGTATCTGCAGAGTGCACAATGGCTTTCACTGTCTCTGCCTTCCTCCCTTTCTCCTGAGACTGTTGCAGGGCAGCTATGTCCGTGCTCTTAATATTCTTCTGTTTGGCCATTGCTGGCTTCAAAGAGCCGCCCAACACACCCACCTGAGGATCCCCGCCCCAGGCCCTGCTTCATTTTGGGCTTTGGTCTCAGATCAAGATGACCCCCTGCCTCTACGAAGTGTCTCCCCAGGGGTTGGCTACAGGCCTCCGTTGCAAGTAGGTTTCCCTCAAATTCGGGCCAAGACCCTCTCTTATCTTCATCCCAGGTGGGAAAAGAGAGGGGGTGTTCACTTATGCCCAAGCCTTTCTTTGCAGGATCAGTGGTGTGCACTTCACTCCTAAAGGGTGCAAGGGTGACCAGCCCCTCCTGCTGTGGTCTAATGCCCAGGCCGCCCGAGATAAGGGATAGACTGGGGGGTCCTGAGGCGCGCTTCATCATGTTGGGTTCCAACTTGCTGCCGCTGTAGGGTGGTATGCTGTTGAACCAGGGTGTTGGGCCAGGTGGGGCTGCTCACGCCTTAGGACTTTGCAGGATAGCGTGGGTCAACTCGCTGTAGGCACTCCTGATATCATATTACCCCCACCCTGTGGCTCCCTTTTGTGCCTCATGGCCCGGGCTTGGTGGTTAGAATCGGGTGGATATGTGTGCTGCTGCTGTGAATCTCACTGCCGCTGCCCTGGACGAGAGTAGATGCGTGGGCTGAAGCTCCCTTTAATATGTGCCAGCGGTGGCCTGGGTAGCACCCGAAGGCCGCTCCCCGCACCCACAGCTTCACTGCGGGCAGGGAGGAGTTCAAGAGCCTCCTCCGTTTTGGACCCTCACAGGGGTCGGCACCCAGGGGCCTCATGCGTTAATTTAGGGCCTTTGCCAACTATACCTGACCCCTGCCTGTGGAGGTGGAACTGGGGCAGGGTACGGCAGTTACACACAGAAGGTTCCGGACGTTGCTCTAGGGCCTTTAGCCCCTCCACTCTAGGTTGCTGTCATCTCTGCTCGGCGACCGCCTTCTTTATTATCTGCAGCGGCCAATTCCGCCAGAGCGTCCGCGTCTGTCACACCAGGATCTCCGGCTTCTCACTGGCCCCTGCCACTCAGGGACGCTCCCGGGCCGTTCCCCTTAGTCTCCACTTCATTCCAGCATCCAACTCAACTCATAGCCGGTCGATAATAGCGATCGTTCTGGGCCCCATATGGAGGCTCTTAGAGGAGCAACCACATCGATGGCGCTCCAAGCCATGCCCCTACACCTCTTCTTTTGTTGAGGTAATGCATGGGCACTATGTTGTCCATCATTATCAGGACGTTTTTCCCCTGTTGCAAGGTAAAAAGGCCATCAGCGTCAGTCTGATCGCCCTCAGCTCTATAAGGTTTATGTGTAGCCTTGATTCTGATGGGTACCAAAGTCCACTGATCATGAGATTGCTTATGTGAGCTCCCCATCCCCATCCTGTGAGTGAAGAATCTGTGACTACTGTTATATCTGGCCAGGGTTGATGACATTCTCCCTGCAGGCCCATCCCAGCAGATCCTGTGCAACCTTGCTCAGGAGCCGAAGAAGGTCCGTCATCCTGCCTGAGAACTGGGACCTTTGGGATCTGAGGGCCCACTGGAGTGACCTCATCCTTAGGCAGGCTTGTGGCACCAGGAAAATGCAGAATGTTGTGAGGCCCAGCAAAAAGTTGAATGTCGGTAGATGTTGGGAGTTCTGAAATCTTGTTACCATCTGTAAGATATGTGGAACCCTCAACTCGGAAGGCAAAGTTTTCCTAGGGGAAGAGTGCAGGACCTCTCCAATGAATTGCAGCTTTTTGGAAGGTGTCACCTTGGACTTTTTGAAGTTGAGGGAGATGCACAGTTTGTGCAGCGAGTGGCAGATGCTGTTGAGTTGTTCCAGAGTCTGTTCAGGAGAATGGGCTCTGATCAGCCAATTGTCTAGGTAGGGAAAGATGTGAATCCCTCCCCTCCTTAGATTCACTGCCAACAACACCATCAACTTGGTGAATACCCTAGGGGCGGAGGTCAGCCCGAAAGGCAGTACTCAAAACTGATAGAGAGAACTGCCAGTGGCGAATCTCAGGTACTTTCTGTGCTTGGGATGCATAGGCACATGAAACTAAGCATCCGGAAGATCGAGTTGCTCAGGTAGTGCATGGCCACTCTGTTGTCTGTCATAATCAAGACATTTTCCCCCCTGTATGGAAGGCAGAAAGGTCATCAGCACTAGTCTGATCGCCCTCAGGTGTAACAGATTTATGGGTAGTCTTGCCTCCGTTGGGGCCTATAGTTCACTTGTCAAGTTGTTCAGGTGGGCCCCCCATCCCTTTAGAGAGGCGTCTGTGACTACAGTGATCTCTGGCCTTTGTTGCCAAAAAGGCTCTTCGGCCATCAGAAACTCTCTGCGGGTCCACGAAAGAAGGTGCGGTGCTATCCTGCTTGGGTCTTAAATGAGGTCTGTCATCTTGCCCGAGAACCGTGACCACTGAGACTGGAGAGCCCAATGAAGTGACAATATCCCCAAATCAGGCCTCGGGCAGCAATAAAATGCAGGATGCCAAAGTACTCAGCAACCTTAGAAAGTCAAAGGCTGGTAGATATTGGGCAGTCTGGAACATCATAACCATCTGCAGGATATGCTGAGCCCTTAACTCAGGCGGGAAAGCCCTCCAGAGTAGGAGTCCAGGATCACTCCTATAAATTGAAGCCTATGAGAAGGAATCACGTGAGACTTCTTGAAGTTGAGCGAGAAGCCCAGTTTGTGTAGAAAGTAGAAGGTGCTATTGAGATGTTCCAGAGCCTGTTTGGTGAAACAGCTCTGATCAGCCAATCGTCTAGGTAAGGAAAGACATGAATCCCCCCCTCTCATCAGACTTCCTGCCACTACCGCCATTCACTTGGTGAAAACCATTGGGGCAGAAGTGAGCATAAAAGGTAGAACTCAAAATTGATAGGGAGTACTGTGTGATGAATCCTGTGCAGTCCTCACAAAAACCCTACCTAAAGTCTCCACCCAGGTGACCAGTGGAAGGCAGATGCTACTTGATCCTAACCTTGAGGGTGTTATTAACCGGCAGGATCACCTGGGAGGAGAAGGATCCCCCAGAGTAGGAGTCCAGGACCACTGCTATAAATTGAAGCATTTGAGAAGGAATCACTTGAGACTTCTTGAAGTTCAGCGAGAAGCCCAGTTTGTGTAGGAAGTAGAAGGTTCTATTGAGATGTTCCAGAGCCTGTTCTGGGAAACAGCTCTGATCAGCCAATCGTCTAGGTAAGGGAAGACATGAACCCCACCCTCTCACCAGACTTCCTGCCACTACCGCCATTCACTTGGTGAAAACCATCGGGGCAGAAGTGAGCCTAAAAGGTAGAACTCAAAATTGATAGTGAGTACTGTGTGATGAATCCTGTGCAGTCCTCACAAAAACCCTACCTAAAGTCTCCTCCCAGGTGACCAGTGGAAGAAGGACTCCGTTGGATGAGACGCAGTATTCGTCTTCCTCAGAGGAAGAGATGTCAATGATGCCAGAATATGTAATGGCTAGTTGTCAGAGTGAGATTCTGTGTACTAAAAATACGTATCCTGGGGTTTGCGAAAACTACCCAAATAAAGGAATTTATTAGGCATGAGGTTCCTCATCATAAAGTTACCACATTTATAATAGTAAACGCTACTGTAGCCAACAAGAGAATATTAAATGTACACACCAGAACATTACCATTTTAAGGTCTGATAAAGTTAACTCTGCTTTGACTCCAAAACAGCCATTAACTCCTTTTAAATTTCCTCCTGAAAATGTAGTCAATAATAGAAGTGAATTAAGTTTATGTAAACACAATGTTCAGCAAGATAAAAACGCCCAAAGTACTCACTGGCGTAACAGGGGCCCCCGCAACACCCGCGGTGCGGGGGGGCCCCCGCGACCACATGTTCTGGAAGGGGGCCCCACTTGGAGTAAAAAAAAATATTTTTTTTTTGCACATTTTTTTTTTTTACATTTTCTTTTTGAATTCATTCTGCATTTCTAAATAAATTATTTCTGTAACAGAAATAATTTCTTTATGAAGGCTGAGTGAATACAAAAAGTCTGGTGGCTACCCCCACCAATTACATGAAGACCCTAGGCTGGAGGCCTCCATGTCAAGGGATGGGGAAGCCCTATGACTTCAAAAATAAATAGTTTATTTTTTAAGTCACTCTGCCTTCATAAAGTAATTATTTCCGTTATGGTTCGGTCCTTAACGGAAATAATTTCTTTATGAAGTCAGAGTGACTTCAAAAAGAAACAATGGGCCTCATTACGAGCATGGCGGTAGCTGTGCCTGTATGGCAGGCACGGCTACCGCCATGCTCGCTACAGGCACCGCCTCCCACGATTGGGCATTAACCGGCACATTACAAGATGAATGGGCCGGTAATTGCCCATTCGCGGGTGGCGGTATTGCCGGCTAGGTGAGACCTGGTGGGCTGTCAGGAACCTGCGAGCAGAACTCGTAATGCGGCGGGACGGTATGAACGTTGCCGGTGCCTTACCGGCACCGTTCATACCGTCACTGCCAGGGTCCTAATGAGGCCCTGTGTATTTTTGAAGTATTATGGCTCCCCTCAACCCATGACGTGTGCGTGTGTGAGTGTATGGCGAAAGAGTGCACACAAATGTATGGGTGGCTGGGTATGCGTGTGTGCGTGTACGGTGAAAGGATGTACACTTAAATGTATGGGTGGCTGCCTGGGTGTGCCTGTATGGTGAAAGTGTCCACACTTAAATGTATAGGTGACTGTGTGAGGGTATGGTGAAAGGGTGCACACTTAAATGTCTAGGTGACTGCCTGTGTGAGTGTATGGAGAAAGGGTGCACACAAATGCATGGGTGGCTGGGTGTGCGTTTACGATGAAAGGATAGACACTTAAATGTATGGGTGGCTGCCTGGGTGTGGCTGTATGGTGAAAGGGTGCACACTTAAATGTATGGGTGGCTGCCTGGGTGTAAGAGTGCACTCTTAAATATATGGATGGCTGGGTGTGCGTGTTTGTTTGTTTGGTTGTTTGTTTTATTATTTGTAATGCGCGAGCATACCTTAAGGTAACAGGGCGCAGCAGTTACATGTATATGCGAAGCTTAGTTACAACAACAATATATACATACCCACAGTAATAGTAATAGCACGATTATATACATATATACAGATAAACACATGTAGGAACAGTATGTACATATGGCAGGAATATGAAAGGACTTGACACCTGGATGTGTTTGAAGGCCTACGTTTTCAACCATAAGACAACCTTAGATCGGAAGTTTTGATGGGGCAAGTGTGTGTGTATATATGGTGAATGGTGTGTGTGCTTGTGTTCAGGGGTGCAAAAAAACCTACATTTCAGTGGACTAACTTTTCAAATGTTGGGAGAGGTGCTAACTTCACGTGTGGTTGGGAGGAGCAAACGTATTTGTGTGGGGGCATCTAACTTCTTTACGCATTTTAATGAGGCTATTCTAGTGCAGCTTCAAATTACAAGCAGTTAACTCTCTCCTTTAGGTCTGAAAGCATCCACTAACGGGCTGCTGTGAGAATGACTGGTCTCCTGTTTCCGCTCTACCCTTCCAATCACTCCCCTGGCATGCAAGTACTAAACCCACATCACAATTTCAATTGCTTAAAGAACTTGGCATTTGAATGCAGGTACTAACAGTGAAATGATGTACATTAGTAATTGCTAGGCCGGGCCCTTGTTAACGGCAAGAACCAGGTGCCGTTTAACATCTGTGTCCTTTTCGGTCCGGCAACTGCTCTGAAGGTCAGCCAGGTCAAGTCAACATAGCCCACAATTTCAGTGGGGGAGGAGGGGAGTGCTGAAGCCCAGTCAGCTCAATGGTGTTGCACCACTACTTGTGTTTAATGCCTTGATTAATTATTGTAATCTTGTTTACACCTAGCCCTATTCTTCCTCATCCCAGTACTTCTGTATGAGGCAGTACTTGTGTATGAGGCACTATGCCTCATACACAAGTACTGGGATTAGGTACAGGTACATGAAGGTAATGCCGATTTAGCTACCTGTAATCTTCATTACTCCTAGTCCCACTCTTCCTCCAGTACTTACCAGTGAGGCAAGGAGCCTCATACCTAAGCACTGGGACAAGGAAGAGGGACGTGGAGGTAATTCTGGGCCAATTAGCTGATTTTGGAGGTTGGGGTAGGGGATGGGAGGGAGAAGGGATGTGTGGGGGGTTGGGATTGTGCAATAAATCATAATGATCGTCCATGTCCATGCTAAGCAGGCATGATATGTGGTATTAGTGGGGGCGTGTCTTGAGCAGCCATGGAGTAGGACGTGCTTCCTGTGGAGCTCCGGAGGATCCGACAGATGATCCGTACAAACTACCTTTAAAAGTGCGCCACTGGTTCCAGAATCGATCACACACGCGCATGAGAATGGGTGCTTCGCTCATTGTATAAAGATCGAGAAAAATCGCAAGCAGGAGTCTGGAGGAATTGTTCGACGAACGACGGTGGCGGCTCGGTCCATTGTCACACAAGATGGCCGACAACAAAAGAAACGAAACCAGGGTACCCGAAGAGGACGAATAGAGGCGGCGGCCACGGGGAAAGAACGACAATGGCGAGGTGAAGGCAGAATACAAAAACCCCCGGGGGCCGTTGGTCTTGAGTCGCGAAAGCTTGGGCGCTGGCCCGGACGGCAGGGGCCCAGGACAGCAGAGGTGTGAAAATGCAGGCCGCACCACGACCAGCACGAGAAGCGCTCGCTCGGCATTGAACTAGCAGCGGCGAGAGGAGGTGGAGGCTGCGACTGCCTGGAGACCATCGCGACAGTCGGCAAAGAGCGGAAATTGTGGCTGGGGAGACACTTGGTCGCTGAATCGTGATAGGGAGACCCAACGGTAACCAGAAAATGGCGGCGCGAGGGGCAGTGGGCAAGAATAAGACCTAACAACCCACGATGGACATTTTTTCGAAAGCACAACTGTCTCCTGCGGCCACCCCAACCAAAGGCCCGATAGCACAGGCTGAGGGCACGGCAGCTGCTGATAATCGTCAGATTTTGAAGCCATTACGAAGCTGAAGGAATCTTGGGGAGGTTACGATGATGGACCTACGCACTTCCCTGGAGGCCAAAATTGAAGCAGTGGGCATCGAAGTCTCCCTGCTGAGACAGGATGTCAGGGGACTGGCGGAACGCACAAGCAGCCTGTAGGGCGCGGTGAAATCTAATACGGACACCGGTGCCAACAATGCAAAAGAGATCCATGTCCTCAAGCAACAGGTGGCCAACTTGGAATCTCGAGCAGAAGAAGCAGAAGGGAGAGCGAGGAGAAACAACATTCGTGTGGTGGGTCTGCCGGAAGGCGAGGAGGGCCAGGACCCGACTGATTATATCGAGAACTTACTCCTACAAGGAATCGGGGCCGGTATACTCTCGCAAGGATTTGTGGTCGAGCGTGCACATAGAGCCCTCATGCGGAAGCCGAGACCGGGGGCCCCTCCACGAGCGATAATTGCCAAGATACTGAACTATAAAGACCGGGAAAAAATATTGGAGTATTTTCGGAAAGGCGGAACAATCGAGAGGGCCTCGAGCACTATCACGGCATACCCGGATTACACTATGCTGGTCCAGAGGCAGCGGTACAGCTATGTAACCATCAAAAGGAGGCTGCGGACAGCTGGGATAAACTATATGCTGCTGTACCCTGCAAAATTGAAGGTCGTGTATAAGGGCAAAATGCAGTTTTTTGACACTCCGGAAGAAGCGACAACGTGGTTGGAACTGCAGGGCTGCCCGGATCAAGACACGGAGGAGACACAAAATGGACGTGAAAAGTGACTCAGACATGGTATGGATTTTGCAATGGCGGTGAGCAAACAGCCTAGGCGAAGGCTGAGAACGAGGGGCCTGGCTGTAGGAGACTGACATTCGGTAACATATCGTGGATTGTGAGAGACTTGATGGACTTGAATATAGTGGCGGTTACATATATTTAAACTGTATAGCAATGTGTAGTTCTTTGATGTGCTATTGGAGCGGCAGGGTGGTAGCAACCTACCCCCCCGAATTGTAGTTGTAGTTATAGTAGGTTGGCCACTAGGGCGGCCTCACCCTGCGGAGCTTCAAGTACAGGTGAAAGCCGGAAAGAGCTAGATGCGGGGGAGCCTGATATCCAGGGATGGAGCTGGGCAACAGTTGGGGAGGAGAGTGTTGGGCAAGGGTTGGAAGGCGGGGCGATAAGGAGTGGGAAGTTCAGTGTGTTTTTGGTTAACGGGGTTTTAGGAGGGGATGCAAGCCTATATAGATTGGAATGGAACTCAAGGTTACACTGCACCTGGGGGGGAGGGAATGGGATCATACCAGGCCATGGGGAACCTTAAAATACTCACATGGAATGTGTGGGGGCTTAATAGCTATTTAAAAAGGAACAAGGTTATGCTGCATCTGCGCGGGCAGAAAATAGATATTGCATTGCTACAGGAAACCCACCTTACACGTGAGAAGATGGACACGATTGCGAGAAAGTGGAAGGGGGTGTTGGTGGGCTCTACGTACTCGGCCTATGCAAGAGGAGTACTTATATGGGTGGCGCCACATGTACCGTTTCAGCGGTTGCAAGTGGTGGCTGAGACAGACGGGAGGATGGTTATGCTGAGGGGATTGATAGATAATAGGGAGTTAAGTATTGTTAACACGTACGCCCCGAACCAGAGCACGGCGGCGTGTATTAGGACACTGAGTGCGAACCTGAGCGTGTGTGTGGGAAGCGCAGTGATCTGGGGAGGGGACTTCAACTGTGTATTGAACCCGAGGGTGGATAGATCGGACGGGAAATTGGATAGACCGGCCCCTGCAGCCAGGGCGCTACAGACACTGATTGATGACTTTGGGTTGGAAGATGCATGGAGAGTGTGGCATCCTAGGGAAAGGCAATATTCGCATTATTTTGCCCCACAGCAGTTATCAACAAGGCTGGACTATGTCTTCGCATCACCAGAAATGATAGCGGAGATTGCGCACATAGAGTACAGGGCCAGGGTCCTCTCGGACCACTCGCCCCTGATTCTTGCGTGGCAATATTGCCCCCTGAGGGCGAGGATCCCGACATGGCGCCTACTAGCGGAGGCGTTGAGAGACCCCTTCTTTAGAGAAGACTTACGGGAGGAGATAGTAAATTATTTTGAAACCAATACTGGGAGTGTGGACTCGGCGGGGACACTATGGGAGGCCTTTAAAGTTGTTATGAGGGGGCGGCCATGGCGAAATCCAAGGGCCTACAGGGTGGGGTTTCGACAGAACTGAGGAAGACGGAAGCAAAATTGGAAGAGGCCTTAAAAGCCGGCGACGATACAGCAGAGAAACTAGATTTGATGCTTAAGCTGCAGCAAAGATGTGCGGATTACTGGGAGAGGTTGTGCAATCTTAACTATAAAAGGTACATTTGAGAGACAGCACGCGGGAGGTGACAAACCGGGGAGACTTTTGGCGTGGTTATATAAGAGCGAGACCCCCAGAGCCACAATCAGAACTATAGAGAGGGAAGATGGTAGCGTAGAGGACACCCAGGAGGGGGTTAATCAAGCGTTTGTGGCTTATTATAAAGTGTTATATGGGGAAGACGGGGATAGTAGCCGGGCAATGATAGAAGAGACGCTTGAGGATATGGGGCTGACCAAGATAAGTGAGGAGGAAAGAGAGTAATTGGACTCCCCGATTACCCTGGAAGAACTGGGGGAGGTGGTGAGGCAGTTGCCTACTAGTAAGACCCCGGGGACAGACGGGCTCCCAAGCGAATTTTACAAGGTATATATAGAAGGAGGTCCTCCCCCCACTGCTAGAGATGATAAATGAGGCGTTCGAGACAGGCCGCCTGCCGGAGTCACTGAGAGAGGCTGTTATAGTACCTCTCCCTAAACCAAATAAACCAGGGCGCAGCGGTGGTACCTTCAGACCTGTGTCAATGTTGAACTAAGACGGCAAGATACTGACTGCGGTCTTGGCGAACAGACTGAAAAAGGTTATTGCTAAGTTAATACATCCGGATCAAACGGGCTATGTCCCCCATAGAAACATCACCAACAATAATAGGAGACTTCAGAGGATCATTGAGTTTGGCAGCGGAAGTGAGGAGGAAATGGCAATAGTGTCCCTGGATGCGATCAAGGCCTTCGACTCCGTCAAGTGGCCGTGGCTGCTGGCGGCCCTGAAACACTATGGGTTAGGGCCTGGCTATGTAAGGTGGGCGGAGATTTTGTATAGTGAACCGCTGGCCAGAGTAAAGACGGGATCTGTGATATCAGAGAGGTGGCAGCTTAGTAGGGGTACTAGACAAGGATGCCCGTGGTCCCCTATGCTCTACATTTTGGCCCTGGAGCCTCTCGCGATCTATTTGAGGCAGCAATATGACACCATAGGCATCGAGGTGAACGAGGAACGGCATTTGGTCTCCCTATATGCGGGCGACATGTGTATGTGCGGTATCCGGAGGAGAACCTCCAGTACCTTTTGGAAGTGCTTGGGACATACGCTGTGCTGTCAGGCATAGCGGTGAACCCCCAGAAATCTAGTCTGTTCCCGTTGGGGGGGTATACAGGGGCTCCAGCAGCGAGGATACCGGTCTTAGAGGTACCGTGGGCGGTTAGTACTTTTCGGTACCTGGGGATAGATATATATCACACCGTGGGGGAGGAGCATAGGTGTAATACAGAGGTGGCAATCCAAAAAATTGAGAAATGCATGTGGTTTTGGGCGAAGCTGCCTTTGGCGATGATGGAGCGGGGAGCGATGTTGAAGATGGTGGTCCTGCCAAGGCTCCTACATTACTTCGGGAATATTCCGTATCTGATCCCTAAAGGGTTTTTTGCCAAACTGAATAGCATGTGTAGGGACTTTCTGTGGCATGGCACGCAAAATAGAGTGGCGTTATGGAAGCTCCGGAACTTCCATGACAGAGGGGGTATAAAGCTGCCCAATTACGAGGCGTATTATGTGGCGAGCCAGTTGCAATATGTTGCCAAATGGCTATCTGATGAAGAGACCTCCGAATTTAGGCTGTTTGGGCGGGATTGTGCACCCTTTTATTTGAAAGAAGTTATGTGGGCACCCAGGGCGGAGATGGTGGAGCGCCCTAAAATGATGATGCTGGGGTGGAAGGTGTGGCGTAGGGCATGCCAATTGATGGGGAAGCCGTCCCCATTCTCTCCGCAGATGCCATTGGTGGTATTGACAGGGGCAGACGCTCAGCTGCGACTGATACTCCGGACCCACTGAGAGCCGGCTGGGGTGGCAACGATGGGGGATATTTGGCAGGGGGGCTCTTGTGTTACCTTTGAGGGGCTGCTGGAGGAGGCTGGGTTGCACGAAGGACAGTACATCATGTACCACAGAATGGTACAGAGGATTAACAGGATGTGGCCCGAAACTGTGTTGGAGGAAGAACTGGAGGGCCACCATAGACGTTATATATGATATAGCAGAGGGGGGCCTTGAGGTCTCCAGACTGTACGAGATGTTGATGTCTAAACTGGGGAAGGAGGTCACGCAGCTGAGATTGGACTAGGAAACGGAGGTTGGGGCCCAAATGGGGGATGGGATGTGGGAACGGGTGCAAAGGTATCATAAGAAGGTGTCTAGAAACGCGAGACTGAAACAGATACAGCTTTACATAACACACAGGGCTTATATGACGCCTGGAGGATATCGAGGTTCGAGAATGCAGGTCGGCAAGCATGCCCTAAGTGCGACGAAGAGAACGCAGGCATGGTGCATATGTTTTGGTCTGTCCCGATCATAGAGAGGTTCTGGAGGGGTGTAAAAGAGAAACTAGAAGGAAGAGGGGTCAAGATAGTAGTAGACACAGTATGGGCCTGCCTGCTGGGGGGGTTCCCCAGACCACGGAAACTCAGGCATGTAAGCAAACTAAGGGACCTGGCTTATGTGCTTGCAAAGAGAAGGATTGCCATGGGATGGAAGTCATGCCATGTGCCGAGGATAGAGGTGTGGTGGAAAGACTTGCAAAAATGAGCAGAAGCCGAAACCATAGCATGGCAAGAGGCATGCAGCAACGGGGGGGAGGAGGAGAATGAGTCCCTGATGGCCTGGAAATCACTGATAGCCGGATTGTTTGGGTCATTAGAAGACCCGACTGAACCTGTTGAGGAGGAGACCGAACCACAGGGTGTGGAATCTGATGACTCAAGGTGATAGACTCGCAAAGGGGGTGGAGTAGTGGGAGTAGTGGTTTGGGAATTTAAAAAGTGTAATGAAACTGTTGAACATGCACTGTTTGTTTGGTTTTATTGTTTGTTTGTTTAAAAATGTAATAGAAAATATGTGGTATTAGTGGCTAGAGAGGCATTTTGGTGCAGGCAGTCTAGTCATTCCTCAGTTTGGTATCACTTTTTTTAACTGGGCATTTCTGATAAAGCAGTCCTGCTAAGTGTAATTACCTGGCTAGACTGGTATTTGGGTTCTGCCAGTCTAGCCGTTTCTTACTGCGGCACTGTATATTTTTCTGGGCATCTGTGATAAAATTATATGTTATGATATGATAAGTCATTTATAACGCACCTGTACACAAGAGTTTTTAGGCACGACAAGACAAGAGAAGGAAAACTGAGGGAGGACAAGACAAATGATCTTACTAAGCCTTGTGTCATTCAGATCATGCAAGTGTGAGAAGGAGAAATGCAAGAGGAAAGGGAGGGGGGAAGTGCAAGGGAGAGGGGAGGGGAAAACAGGGCAGCAATGCTCTGAGTAAGTTCCGCCAGGGCAGCACGGCTCTGGTTAGTGCAAGGAGAACAAGGGACTGTAGGGTTACAGTTACAGCCCCTATCTGCGTGGTAGGCCTGGAGGCAGTGCAAGGGTGACTGATCAAGAAAGAGCCTGGACTCAGTGAGACAGAGGTTAGCCAAGCAACCAGTTGGTGCAGCGGACAGGTAGGTCAGCAGGGGAGGGAGAGAGAGAAAGCAGAGGAGAAGAGGAACGTTTTGAGCTGCTTCCGGAACTTCAGGTGGTCCAGCTCAAGTTTGGGAGGGACAGGGAGGCCATTTCAGAGGGAGGCGCCTGCAGTGGAGAAGGATCTACCCCCAATCTCTGCCTGGAGAAGTATCTAACCCTTAGGACTCGAGAAGGAAGGTATTTTGGAAGATAGCGTTGGATGTAGTGCGGATCCCTGCCCCAGAAAGCCTTGTGGACAATGAAAAGGGTCTTGAACTTGATCCTTGCAGCCACCGAGAGCCAGTGGAGAGATTTCATGGCTGGAGAGATACAGTCCCTGGGCTTGAGGCCAAGGATAAGTCTTGCAGTCCTGTCTGGATTAGTTGCAGAGGTGGAGAGTAGAGGAAGGCAGATTGAGAAAGTGGATGTTGCAGTAGTCCATCCTAGAGCGAACCAGAGCTCTGGAGACAGTGAGCTTCTGGGGGAAAGTGAGAAATGGAAGAGTCCCTTTGAGGAGGTGCAGCTGGTAGTGGGATTTCTTGGCGACGGCCGAGATGTGAGGAGAGAAAGAGAGAGTGGAGTTGAAGAAGACACCAGGAATGAGCGAGAGAGGAGAGTAGGCTGAGGGGAGCTTGAAGGAAAGCTGAGTGTCATCCGCATAACACTGTAAGTTAGAGGAGAAGGTAGAGATCAGGTGGGTCAAAGGGGCAAAGTAGAGGTTGAAAAACCAGGGTGAGAGGATAGAGCCCCGGAGAACGCCACATGTAGAGAGAGGTGCGGAGTAAAAGGGACAAAGTTAAACCTGCGAGGGGCGGTCCAAGAGGAAGGAGGTCAGCCACTCTAGGGCCTGATCCATGATGCCCAGGTTCTCACGGAGTCAATTGATCAGGATGGTGTGATTGACTGTGTCGAAAGCAGAGGAAAGTTCCGGGATGTTGAGGACAGAAGGAATGCTGGAATCAAGGTTAGAGATCAGATCTTCACAGGTGTTCAGGAGAGCAGTTTCCGTGCCTCTGGCAGCTCATAAGCCAGACTGATGGTCATGGAGACAACCAACAGATTCAGTGTGGAGAGTAAGCTGGCAGTTGGCCAGCTTTTCCAAGAATTTGGGAGAGGGGAATGTTACAGTGGCAAAAGAATGATTACAGAAATCGGCCAAGGCTGGATTGTGTCAATGTGGTCCTTGATGGTTCTGGAGGAGCAGGCGAGCACCTGTTTCGACAACACTTCCATAGATGGGACTTGTCTAGAAACCTTGTCAGGTGTTAGTGAGAAAGAGGAAAAAGGAGGAGGAGAGGGAGAGATGGCCAAAGGGGGCCGAGAGAGGAAGAGGAGATAGTGGACAGGATGTCCTGTGTTTTAGCGGAGAAGCGAGAGGCCAAAGCCGTACAGAGGGCCTGTTGAGGGAACAGGAGAGGTAGAAATCGCAACAGGATTGGCCAGTTGCTTGCAGATTTTAAAGAGTTTGGTTGTGTTGTTAGAGGCCGTAGAGACGCAGGCTTGAATGTGTGCTCTCTTCTTGATGAGTCTTATTGCTTCGACTGGCTTTTTGGTGCAACCAGTCTAGGTATGTCTTAATGTTACTGTAATGTTTGTTTGTTTGTTTGTTTGTTTTTATTACTTATATTGCGCACCAGACCCAGGGGTAACCGGGCACATTTTATAAGACAACTCAAAGCTTGGTTACAGGATCACATGGCAAATAAAGCAAACAGGAAACATATAAAGTAATAATATACAAAATATACAGGAGTATACAACAGGCGAAAATGAGAATGCATGTATTTACAGTCCTAATCAGAAGCTCCTAGGGATTAAATAAATCTAGGAAGTGGATGATCTATTGTGTGTCTGCATTTTTGATCCACGTTATGAGGTTGTGTCGGAAAGTAAGGAAGGGTTGATCCGTCTTCAGGGAGGGTGGTAGGGAGTTCCAGAGTTGAGCTGCTTTCACCTGAAAGCTGCAGCCACCAACTTTAGTCAATTTAACTCTAGGTATAGATATGTTGTTGGAGTTAGCAGATCTGGTGAGTCTTGTTAGTTTTAATCTCGAGAATCTCGCAGAGAGGTACTGCGGTGCGGTGTTATTTAGGCATTTGTGGACCAAAGAGGCGACTTTTAGTTGGATTTTCTCCTGAATAGAAAGCCAGTTATTGGCTCGTCTAAATTCGGTGATGTGGGCTCTCCTGGGAATACTAAGTGCTGCTCTAAGCGCATTGTTCTGCAAAATTTGAATTCTTTTGATAACTTCCTTATTAGCCCCAATATAGAGCGAGTTGCAGTAGTCCAGCTTTGATAACACGAGCGCTCTCGCGAGAGTGATGCAGCTGTTGTTCGATAGGAAGGGTTTGCCTGCTCTTATCAATTTACAGGTATAGGCGGTTGCGGAAGCCAACGCATTGACCTGCTTGTTGAAAGAGAGGGTGGAGTCCAGGTAGAAGCCCAGGGTTTTTACCGCGTGGGCGGTTGTAATTTGGTTGTTGTCAATGTTAAAAGAGGATGAGTTGGGGCCCAGTTTTTTGAGGGTGGGGGGTGTTCCCAGGATGATGATTTCAGTTTTGTCATCATTCAGGCATAGTCCGCGAGTGGCCATCCATGCCTGGATGATGAGATACACTCTGTTCACCAAGGCCAAATCCTTGTCGTAATCACCGGTAAGTGGTAGGAGAATCTGAGTATCATCTGCATAATTAGTGTAGGTGATACCAAGAAGGTCTAGATCATCGAAAAGGGGCTTAGTGAAGATGTTGTAGAGTGTAGGAGAAACACAGGATCCCTGGGGCACACCACATGTGATGGGGATGGAGTCTGCTGCCGCAGTAGTGGAGAAAACTCTCATGGTCCTATTATTGAGGAAGGATTGGATCCAATTTGTGGCTTCTTCTGAGAAGTGCGCGGCTAAATCCAAGTGCCTACAAAGGACCTTGTGGTCAACAAGGTCAAATGCAGCTGATAAGTCCAGGAGGAGGAGTAAGGCTGGGTTGCCTTGATCCCTTAGCTCATCAATTTGCGCCTTTAGGTCTAAGAGGGCAGTTTCGGTCCCATGCTGGGGAAGGAAGCCAGACTGCCGTACTCCTAGTAAATTGTTAGATTCAAGGTGGTTCTGTATTTGTGAGTACGCCACTTTGTCTATGATTTTTAAGAGGAATGGCATAGTAGTGATTGGGCAGTAGTTCGTGGGTATGGCAGGGTCTAGCGTCTGTTTTTAAAGCAATGGGAGTACCCAGGATTCGTTTAGGTTACTAGGTATGGAACCTGTTGCGAATGAGGCGTTAATGAGTTTTGAGATAAAGGGAGCCAGGTCTCTAGCTGCGTCCTTTATCAGTTGGGCTGGACATTGATCCCCCTGGCAGTTAGATGGTTTGAGTGACAGTATGATTTTTTTCTGTCTCAATAATAGACACTTTAGTGAACTTGAAGCGAGGGTTGTTGATGTTATTTCTGGGAGGGGGGATAGCTGTTTTGGGCTTAGTATCTAGACTGAGCGAGGATTTTTTCGTGGCAATTTTAGATTGGAGAGTTGTCACTTTGTTAGCTAGGGCTAGCTGAATGTTAGTGCACCATATTTTGTCTTTGACACAGTTGTCAGGCACTGGGATGGGGGATTCTATTTCCTTTAGGATAATGAAGAGTTCCTTCATGCTGTGGTTGGCTTGGGCTATTCTAGTGTTGTAGGTTTCCTGTTTAGCCGACAGTATTTCCTTTTTGTAGAGGGTAGATATGTCTCTCAGAGTGTTCTTATTTTCTTCCGATGGTTGTAGTTTCCATGCGACCTCGCATTGTCTTTTTTTTGTACGAAGAGTGTTTAGATGGGGGGTGTACCAGGAGTTGAGGTGGGCTTTGGGTTTACTGCTTCTTATTTTGAATGGTGCAATTATGTCCAAGGCAGAGGACATAATTTTGTTGTGCTCATTCACTAGAGTTTCAGGGTCCAGGTTGTCTGGTAGTGAATTAAGTGAGGGTAGGATGAGCGGGAGCAGGTTGTCTGGGGTGATGTTTTTCTTGTTCCTGGTCGGGATGGATGGTGCTGGTTGGACTGCGGTGGACGTAGGTCTGACCGTTTCTAGGGCAAATGTTATAAGGTGGTGTTCTGTCCAGATTAGTGGGGAGATCAATAGGATGGAGGCATTACAGTTGTGGTCTGCTACCCAATCAAGTATTCTGCCCTTGTTGTGGGTTGGGTGAAGTACTTTTTGTGAGAAGCCTAATTCAGAGAGTAAGTTAGCCACTCTGCTTGCCAGTGGGCCGTTTTGGTCATTAAAGGCTAGGTTAAGATCCCCTAGCAGGATGACTTGTGATGATTGTTTTAGGTTATGCGATAGAATGGTGGAGATATCCTCCTCGAAGGTTCCAATAGGGCCTGGAGGTCTATAAATAAGATGGATGGTGAGGGTTTGGGAATTGTTCATAGCAAATTTGGCTGTTAGGATTTCGCAAGATTTAGTGTCATTCGAGGGAGCAAGCCTGGTGGATAAGTTGGATTTGACAATGAGGGCTATGCCACCTCCCCGGGCTTCACTTCTGTCTGCTCTTAGGATGGTGTAGCTGTTGGGGATTGCTAACATGATGGCTGATCCTGCGGCGGCATGTAGCCAGGATTCCATGATGGCCAGGAAGTCAAGGTTTTCGGTCTGGATGAGATCACCAATCTCAATGGCATGGGCAATCAAGGACCTAGCATTGATTAGTGCACCTTTTAGGTGTGGGATGGTAGATGGAGATGTGCATATCTTTTCTTGGGTTGTGACAGCGGTGTGCATAAGTGCATCTGTGTCTTCAGGTTTAGGCTATGTGGTCTTTCTATACCCCTATTAGGCGTGGGTTTGCTACGGTTAGATGCGGTCAGCGTTCTGGCGCGTGGTTCATATAGTTTTGCGAGTCTGGCTCGGAGTCTAGGGTTTCTGTATCTGGTGTTGCATGGTTTGGATTCGAAGGTCTTATATTGTTGAGGTTCTTCGGTTTGGTCATTACGATTCATCAATGGTTGGGGTTGAGTCTGCGTCATGGCAGAGGAGTGGGCTAAACGTTGAAGGGTAGTGTGTTCAATGGTGGGAGCGAGTCTAAGTGTGTAGACTAGGATTGTTGTTAAAGTGAGGAGGGCAAATGTGGCTTGTAATGTTTGCATCTTGTGACGTCACCGTGGAGGGGTAGGCAGTTTGAGCTAAATTAGAGCTGTGTATTCCAGCCTAATCAAGGTTAGAGCATGTGCGAATAAGACAGGTAACTCGGGTATAGTAGACGGCACCTAGGTTTGAGGAGATGGCAGTTGACTAAAAAACGATGGGCAGTACATTTGACTCAAAAGCAGTAGGCAGCGCATAGGTACAATGTGGCTCAAAGCAATGGGGCAATTGACTTAGATGGAACACCTAAATTTGAGATAGTAGCAATTGACTAAAAATAAATGCAGCTTTCATGGGCAGGCAAAATGCAATTGTCATAAGCAGGCTAAATTCAATTTTCAGAGTACAGCTTTCAAGGGGAAGCTGAATGTAACTATCATAGGCAGACTAGATACAACTATTTTGGGCGGGCTAAATGCAGTTTTCAAAATGCAGCTTTTAAAGGCAGGCTAGATGCACCTATCATGGGCGGGCTAAATACAATCATCATAGGCAGGCTAGATGCAACTACCATGGGCAGGCTAAATGCAATCAAGGGCTATGTACAATAATCCAGCAATAATCCATCACAGGCAGGAAAAACACTAATGCAGTCATAACATCAACACGGGTAGCTAGCAGGGCGCACAGGCAATGGGTCACCTAAATTCAATTTTTAGCAATCAGGGCAAAAAGCATAGGTAGCTAGCAGTGTGCACAGGCAATGGGTCACCTAAATTCGATTTTTAGCAATCAGGGCAAAAGGCATAGGTAGCTAGCAGTGTGCACAGGCAATGGGTCACCTAAATTCAATTTTTAGCAATCAGGGCAAAAAGCATAGGTAGCTAGCAGTGTGCACAGGCAATGGGTCACCTAAATTCGATTTTTAGCAATCAGGGCAAAAAGCATAGGTAGCTAGCAGTGTGCACAGGCAATGGGTCACCTAAATTCGATTTTTAGCAATCAGGGCAAAAAGCATAGGTAGCTAGCAGTGTGCACAGGCAATGGGTCACCTAAATTCGATTTTTAGCAATCAGGGCAAAAAGCATAGGTAGCTAGCAGTGTGCACAGGCAATGGGTCACCTAAATTCGATTTTTAGCAATCAGGGCAAAAAGCATAGGTAGCTAGCAGTGTGCACAGGCAATGGGTCACCTAAATTCGATTTTTAGCAATCAGGGCACATGTGGTGATAGATATGCCGTAAAGAGGCAATGGGCATGCTGGTTGAGGCAGTTTGGATGCAGTAGCTGAGAAGCATTCTAATGTCAATTTGTTCACTAGTAAAAGCAGTAGTTAGAGTGGGCAAAAGGCAAAATCAATAATCCAGATGCATTTGTGATTCTGCTAGATAAGGCAAAGTCATGGTTGCATTTGGGTTACCTTGTATGTGACAGATGGGGGTCTGGCAGATGGCAGACACAGGCACAAACAGGAACCAAACAGGTGCTGGCCTTGTAGTAGTGGGCCTTGATGGATGTGGGCCGGCTTCGCCTGCCGGCAACCAATGGGGGATGAAATAGGCAGGACAGCCTATCAGTGTAGCTTGGGGAAGTGTCCTGGGCAGGCTGATCAGGCGTTGTGAAAGGCGTCGGCCATATTTGAATTTCGAGTACCTCGTGTACTCTAATGGCGATTCCGGTGCGGGGGCGCAAATTCAGGCGATTTTGTGCTATTGAGAAAGCACGAAGGCCCGGCTTTGCACCAAATAATAAAAACTTCAAAAACAGAAGCAGATGCGGCGTTTGGGATGAATAAATTGCGGTAAGGCGCTACAGTCTAGTGCTTGCCTTAATTGTGGCATTGATCAGGGCAGTTTACTGTAAGGTGCCCGCTGCTCCTGCAGGGGCGGAAGCTGGTCCGAGGAGCTCCTGTGTCTACACTGGTCTACATTGTGCAGCCAGTTGAACATGTTTTCATTGTGGCATGGCATTTTTAATAGCAAATCATTAATGTTCATGTGCACTGTTGGTGACTTGCATGTTTTGGATTGCTGTTATCCTACACAACAATAGCAAACACTGTGGCTTTTTAGTAAATTTTTCTCAGAAAGTGTGTTGTATATTGCATTAAAACACATATTTATATCTTTCTCCTAGTGCAGTGTGTGGCATACCCCTTCAGCAACACGTTTGTGCGTATTGAGCAAGCGTGGTAATCTAGGGCGGCATGGCTTGCAGGGGGGCCCTCAGACCTTGTGTTACGCCACTGAAAGTACTGGGATGAGGAATAGAGATTTTGAGGAATTGGACTGCACAGTGCATTCTAAGAATTGTAATGACCCACACCTGAGAGTATCTGGTGAGTCTAAAGGACCCCCCCTCAGGTGCAGGCCATAAGCAAAAGCAGAAGGTGAAGTTATCGTTGAGACCCCATGCTACAGTGGCAGCAGAGGTTGAAGAGAAGAAGAGACGCCGGGACCGCCGCTAGCTGTGAAGCGGATGCCGGTTTTGTGTGTGTCTCTAATCGTGATGACCCTGTATGCACATGTTGCGTGGCGGAAAGCATTGTTACAGCAAGCTATTCCCCTGGTGGCTGTGAATGCAGAGGTTGCGCGGCGGGAAACGTACATTCGAAAGTCGTTCCTGAAACTAACTTGTACTCTGGTGGCAGCCGAGCAACGGACCACACTTGGAGCGAGGAATGCTCCTCTCCCGACCGGCGTTTGCCGTGGGAAGAAAAGGACTGCAGCTTACCATGTAGCAGAGAGCAGAAGAAGTGGAAGGCAGAGGGGCAGCAGAGCGAGCGGATGCGTCTGCGTCAATCGGTGCGTTCACTAATAATGTAATCACCTGCTGGCCACTAGTGCAAATGTTGAATACTGAATTAATGCAAAGATGAGACAGTGGCAAATTACAAACTATTTTACATGCTGAACTGATACAAAACGATCAAAGTTGCAGAATAAGAAATTTGGGAACAGACGAAAGGTTACAATTGTAATTCCAAAGATAGAAGTAATTGCCTATGCCAAAAGAAGGCAATATTGAAAGGAAGTCTTACACACTACAAGAACCAATATTGCAAAGGCCAAGAGAGGTCAATTCAGAAACAAGACCACTGTAACCCCATTGCTTAAGAGAAGAACAGGCAATATTTGATAAAGACCCAAACAAATACTGTCTAAGCCAAAGAAGAGCAAGGTTGATAAAAAGCCATTTTCAGTAGTTGATTGACGTAAGATTGGGTAAGCAAGGGGGGCAGAAAGAGTGCCCTCCTGACAGAAAGCATTCAGGAGGAGATGAGCATAATCTGCATTGTACGTGGCATAAACAGCATCAATGTATCTCATGTCCTTTCAGAAGAATGATTAATTGCTGATGTTGTTGAAAGTCAAAAGACTTGACTAAGTAGTTGAAGAGAACTTTACCACAGAAGAACTTACTAATAGTGTTACAAGCTTTTAGTCCTGGCAGGAGAGAACACCAGGACTAAGGACCTTGTAGTGGTAGACCTGACAGGTGACTGTAGAAGGTAGAAGTTGTTGAAGTACTAGATTGCGGCTAAAGACGGTGAAGAAGAAGTGGCTAAGATCCCCATATTATCTTGTGAAATCATCCTGACAAAACATTGCTATTGCTAAAGATGAACTGTGCAAGTGTTCTTGTCTCTTGAGAAGAAGTTGTGTTGAACTCTTTGATACAAGGGGAGAAACAAAGAGTTGTCATTTCTTTTGAACTGTTGGAAGGTCATTTCTTTTGAACTGTTGGAAAGTCCAAGTAAGAGACGTTTGGAGGGGATTCCAAGATGGCCGTCGGCACAGTGTAGACATGTCGACTGCGCTCTCCGGACCCGACTGTTGAGAGGTGCCCACCACCCCATTAGCGGACCCTCATAAGAAGCGAAAAGACCCCCCGCGGGTCAGAGGAGGGGTGTGGAAGTTAGCAGAGCCGCTCGACGGGACGAGGCGGCCTGTGGCGGCCCTCGGCGGCGGAACCACAGAGGAAGGAGACGTGGCCTGGCGAGCGGCTGGTGACTGGTGCAGAGGGAGGGGAGCACCTGGGGAGGCCACGGCAGGACTGCGCCGCAGCGGGAGTCGCCGGGGATCCCAAAGAAGCAAAGGTGCCCCGTGTGGCGGGAGTCGCGGTGGACCGGCAGGCACTGTGGAGCAGTTGTGGGGGTACTGGCCGACGCGGCCCCGTGGACTGCCCGCCCTCCCTGGCGGAGCACCGCGCAACTGAGGGACCCGCGATGCCAGGACGCCCCTGGCGGGAGACGAGGAGCTGCGGAAGGGGAGCTGGAGACGTCACGCCACTGAGGACCCCTGTTTACCGGTGGGACCAGCGTACAACAGCGGAGTCTGCAAGGAGGAGGAGACCAGCTGCGGCAGGACCAGGAGGTCCGTGGAGGTGTAAAGCGGCTGTAGGACTGGCGAGGGCAGAGAGCTCAGGTGCGGCGGTGGGGTGCCTGCCCCATCTGGTGCCCTCCGACCCGCTGGGGAGCAGCGAACCCTGCGGCTGTCAGACGAGAGGCCGGAAGATATACGAGGAGGTGGGGGGGGGCTCTATTCACCGGGCGGCATGGAGCCGGTGTCACTGCAGCGACGGGCTTGAGAAGCATTCTTCCAGCCCCCCTTGAGTCGGAAGAGAACTGGGAGCATACCCAACATAGGATTGGAGGACCCGCCCCTGCTGCCCTTAGGGGGCTAATAAAACTTCAGGGCGGGTGTTAGGGAGAATTCTCATTTATGGTTAATTTCCCTCACCTAGTGAGTCCCCCAGCAAATTTGCTGGACTTCTGGAGTTTCTTTTTTTTCACTTGGTAAGAGTGTAAGCTTTTCCCCCACTCTTACCTGTGTTTTGCTATGTGTTTCTACCTATTTCTTTGTGATTGTGGGCTCTGGAGTACACCATTTCAGTAACCCCCTTCTTTGTGTGTGTCACCCAGCACCTTCTGTGCAGTGGCACAGGGTTGTCGTTCAGACTCCCCCGACTCCATTTCTGAGGCAACTACCATCCCCCAGAAAAGGGTACCGTTACCATTAACTTTACTTAGTCAATCTACCACTGATCCAGTACACCCCATCTTCCATGGAGTACTGAAAAGGGTTAATTCGTATCCCTTTTTATCTGTACCTCCTATAGCATTGTTTCGCTCTTAACATTTAGACTTGGCAGGTGGCAGTGGTATCTACCCTAACTTTTCTACGGCGATTATATTAGATGTGGCATTGTTCTTGGCTATTATATTAGCCTCGAATATAAACCCGCTTGACCAAATTGTCTTTCTTTTGGCTCTGGTTGGGTTTATTCGCCATTTCTTTTTGTTAAAGTCCTTCCTGTATTTTTCTTTGCGCGGCAAACTAGGTTCGCCTTCTTTGTTCACCGTCTTGTGGCCGGCTTCTGCTCAGAAGCCCTCCACCAGGCGCCTGGGTGTCTAGGTGGGCTGAATGTGAGGGAGGGGTGTAGTCACCCCCTGCACAGGGTATCCGAAGAAACCCAAGTCGCACTTTGCCATGATTGGCTGAGCTGGTTGTCCAGGCTGGACAACCCCCCTGCTGGGTGATTGAAAGCCAGGCTGTGTGAATGGGGGTTTTGCGCATAAAAGGCAGGTCTCTTGGGCTAGAAGTCAGAGAGTCGCCACTGGAACTACAAGGAATCGAAGAGAAGCGGAGAGAACGACGGCTGCTGCAACTACCCCGTCCCGGTGAAGCCCTGCTGCAGTACTGAGTTATCTACCCTTCAACGACTAAGAGAAGATCCAGTCCAGAGTCTTCTTCCTTTGAGCTTGGTGGGGATAACCAGCTCATCTTCTACAGCCAGAGGATCCTCTTCCTTGGTCTAAATCGCTGCACGCTGCTGTAGTTGTTCCGGATAGCCATCTGAAGAGCCTCTCCTGTTTTTAAGGAACACACCTTTTATTCGTTGTCTCATCCCTGTGTGGTGCTGACCCCCTTCAGATGTCCTCCTTCACAACGAAGCTTCAGGAACTGTGGGTCTGCGGGAAACCAACAGGAACAACTGCCAGGGCACCAGATGCACCAGATGCACCAGATGCACCATTGGAATGAGGTTCTGTGTTCTGCTTGAGGAAACTGGGTGAACCCCTTTTCTTCATCTCCAAGGCTTGTCCTTGTCTTCCCTCCTTCTTATAACTCTTGCTTCCGAACATTGACAATATCGAAGTACTTTTGGCTACGTTGAATCGTGAACTGTCTGACTGTGTGATCTTCGGCAACAGGCCCCCCGGTGTCACTTGACCCTGGCTCCGGCCCTTTGACTTTTGAACTCCTGCCTCTGAGTGTTTCTCGATTATGTCTGCCTAACCAAAATATTGGCTGTGATTTTTGCCTCCAACTCCCTCTGGGTATCTCAAGTGCTAAGTGTGTTTTTGCCCCGGTAGCATTTCATGTCACGGATACGTGTTTATTTAATAGACCGAACTGTCAAAAAGTATCGCAATCGTATTCGCGGTAATGTGTTTTGTTCTTAACATCGGTTCATTCAAACACAGGGTACTTACCTTGAGACTTACTGTACAAAGTGAATTGGTTAGTTGTAGTACATTTAACGTGTGGTTTTTATTTAAGTTTAATAGAAGTGTTGTGTTTCTAACGAATGGTTTAAAAATAAATGTACTTATATTTTTCTACCTGAAACCTTGAGTCAGTGTTTGCTTGAGTCACAGTAATTGTGGTCCCTTTGTGTAATCTCTGCTAATGCTCATACACTCTTGAGATAAGCCTGGCTGCTCCGCCACTGCTACCACTCTGACATAGCGTGCAGGCTTGTACCAAAGGTAAAACATGTATTGTCACTTGTGGTCTTAATTGTGTGTAGTGGTCCATAAGGGCACTGCACAGGATTCTGGCTAACAGCGGGTGCATCTGTGCGGGAGGCACAAGGCAGAACAGACTCAAGCCAGTGGCTAACTACTGGTGACTTAAAAGGGGCAGCATCCAGTAAAACAAGCCCACCCCGCTTACAGAAGACGGCGAGCCATACACATATCCCAGGTGGCTGCAGAGACCCCATTTACAGCGCACTCTATATGTACTGGGTGAGTCCAGCGGGGAAGCAAAGGAGGAGCAAGCTGAGAGGATACCCAGGTGAAAAGAGCCTATAACAGGATACAGGCGCAGACAGAAGAGAAACAAGGGGAGAAACCTGATATCCTGATATAGTGGAACACTGCGTCGGTAAAGCCCGTCCTTTAAGGCTCAAAAGAGGACTAGCGGGACGAAGTTGGTCCATGGACACAGCCACTGGAGAGCCGTAGTGGCAAAAAGGAGGGGGGAGGCGAGCACCATGACCACGAAAACTAAAGGAAAAGGGGGGAAAGGGGCTCAGGCTCCAGGAGATATCCTGGGCACCCTCCATGCAATGTGGCCTGTGCATAACTTGAAGGATGGTGCCGGGAACTCTCGAGAGAAGACTCGAGAAGACAACGCCCGGGGGGGTGGAAGACCCGGCTGTAATGTCTAGACAGGAATTCCTAGGGGAGCTGCACGCCCTACAAATGAACTTGGCAAAGACTTTTCAGGAGCAATTTCAACTTATGTGACCCGATCTAAATGAAGCCCTAGGAGAGATCAGACAAGAGATTCGGCAACTAGGTGAAAGGACAGACACCCTGGAAAAAGGCCTCCAAGAAGTGGACAAAGAAACCACAGCTAACAGTGAAGCCATAGAGAGGTTGGATATAGCAACACCGAATCTCGAGATTCAGAAGGAGGACATTGAGAACAGATCCCGAAGGATCAATATAAGGGTGAAATTGTTGCCGAATCGGTATTGGATAAAGACTTGAAAGCGGTAACCCAAGGCATTTTTGCCGATATCTTGGACGAAGGGAGCCCTGAGACGATTGAGTTAGATCAAGTGCATAGAACCGGGCGGCTGGCCAAAGGACAGACAGCGAGGCCTAGAGATGTTTTGGCTGCTTTTACTAGATACGCCCAGAAGGAAGCAGTCCTCCGAGCTGCAAGGCAACGGGAACCCATTATGTTTAAAGGGCAGGAGATTGCGTTATTCCAAGATTTAGCGAGCAGCACGCTCATGGAAAGGAGACAAATGAGCCTGCTGCTAAAGGTATGAAATGAGAAAGCTATACGATACAAATGGACCTTTCCGTTTGGCATGCTTTTTGAATGGGAGGGGAGTCAGAAGCGTATCACTTCTCTACATGAAGGGGCAGACCTGCTTCGAATGGATCTGGAGGAAGCCCCCACAAGCTCAGGCTCACAGGGAACGAGTGGTCGACCCAGGCCGAGACCCTGGGAATGTCTGACAGTTGGAGAGAAAAGGAGAAGAGGATTAAAGGAAGGAGGTCTGCAGCGAAAAGAGAAACCCAGAGAGGAGAGGAACGAGACACTATCAGACCCCTGAGGCGTAATATTGGTAAAAGCGGTGGTGGGCCTCTAAAAGGAGGATTGAGGCTTTGGGGTCGTAGGAGAAGCAACCATTTTGGGAACGGAAAGGGTGGAAATGCCCGGGTTAGGAGTGGAGAGCAAGCGGGAAGGTATTGTCGTTCCATGGGGGAGAGGAGGAGGATGGAGGGGAGGCAGGGGGAGGGACAAGGGGAGGAGAGTAACGAGACATTTTCTAGAGGGAGGGGCGGAAGGGCAGTAGCACGCGACAGTGAGCAATTCTCAAGTGGTGACCCTTCAAGTGGCTAACGCATAATGTAAGAGGGTTGAACACCCCTCTTAAGGAAAGAAGGGCCAAATATTACGGGGCGTCAGGAAACACATCTTGTGCACAAGGACCAGGGGAGGTTGAAGCTGCGTGGGTTCGACCAGATTCTTCATGCCTCAGGCCAAAGTAAAACAAGGGGAGTGGCCCTGGCTATCAGGAATACGGTCGATTTCAGAATTAGAGCTGTAATAAGGGACAAAGAGGGGAGATATATTGTGGTCAGGGGGAAGTATCAGGATGTCCCTTATACAATAGCGGTTGTGTATGCCCCTAATTCCGGTCAGGAGCAGTTTTTGCACTGGGTCCTGAAGGTGTTGGAAGAGCAAGCTTGGGGTCAGATTGTTCTGATCGGAGATCTCAATATAGCCTGGGATGGTGAGAGGGTCAGGGCCAGAGGACGAGTATGAGGGTGGGGGCGCTAATGTCGGCGGAGTTGAAAGATAGGATTGGTAGGATGGGGTTGCAAGATATATGGAGGGAATTGAAGGGAGAAGAGGAAGGTTACACCTTCTTATCAGGGGTTCATGGTTTGCAATCCAGAATTGATTATATATGGGTCTCGGTGGGATTGGTGGCCGGCATTCGGGAGGTGAACACGGGACTGATAGGGATAGCGGACCATAAGATGGTCTCTGTTCCTCCGGAACTGGGTCGAAGGGTGAAGGGAGTGTGGGGATGGAAATTCCCAAGGTCCATCCTGAGGGACCCGGAGGTTCGGGGTGAAATTGAAGAGAACATCAAGGTCTTTTTTGCCATCAATAGGAAGGAGGATACAAGAGAGGATGTAAGATGGGACGCGTTCAAGGCTACACTTAGGGGGGAACTAATAGCGGCAGCTGCTCATCGAGTGCAACTATTGAAAGCACTGGAATCTCAACTAGAGGCCGAGGTGGAAGCGGCTAGGCAGACAGCGGGTATGACCCCATCCCGAGTAGCTATGAGGAAATATAGGAAAGCGTTGGGGCAGCAGGAACTTTTGCGTACCAAAAAGGCAGAGTGGGGATTACTCGCAGTGAGGCAGAAATATTACGCTAAGGCAAATAAGGCAGACGCGCTTTTGGCACGTCTACTTAAGGGAAGGAGAGCGGGAAATGCTATTACAGCACTGAAATTGGGCTCAGGGGAAAGGGTCACACGGCAGGAATTACTACAGGAGGCTCTGGCGGAGTATTATGACTCCCTTTATGCCTCTCAGAACCCTCAAAGCGGCATGCAGGACAAATTCCTACAAAAAGTACAGCTGCAGGAAATTGGAAGGGAAACGTGGGAGGTCCTTAATCAAGAAATTACAGAGGAGGAAGAACGAAGGGTGATCAAGGCTCTTGCAGTAAATAAGGCCCCGGGCCCGGACGGCTACACTGCAGCCTTTTACAAATTGTTTATCTCGCAGTTGGCCCTGCAATTGACCTCATTATTTAATACATTTCGGCAGACAGGTAGAATTGCCCCATCCATGGAGGAAGCTAGGGTAACCCTCATCCTGAAACCACATAAAGATCCAGAGGAAAGATCATCCTATCGACCCATTGCTTTGATTAATATTGATGCCAAGATATATACAAAGATCCTGGCAAATAGGCCTGACACCCTTCTCCCGCACTTGATACACCCCGATCAGGCAGGTTTCGTCAGAGGCAGGCAAACTGCGGATAATATCAGGCGGGTGGCCCACTTAGTCGAAAAGGCGCAGAGAACGAACAATCCCACTAGATGCGGAAAAGGCATTTGACCGCGTGGAGTGGTCCTTTCTGTTCCGGGTAATGGAAAAGATGGGTTTGGGGGGGGGAATTCATGACGATGGTTCAAGCTAATTACCAAGCCCCTTCCATTGGAATAATAAAGATTAGGACAGCTTCAAGACGAGTAAGTCTACAGAGGGGAACAAAGCAAGGCTGCCCGCTATCCCCAATACTTTACGCAATCTACCTGGAACCTCTCTTACAAAAAATAAGGGATGCGGCGGGGATACGGGGCATTCCCTTTGGGGGAGAGCAACAGCAGGTTGCAGTGTTTGCTGATGACATGTTGCTCATGTTAACTGCACCAATCGAATCGATGCAAGCTAGCACGACCCTGCTGGAGGAGTTTGGGGAGGTCTCAGGGTTAAAGATTAACGCTAATAAATCTGAGGTCCTGGACCCGACGTTAAGGGCAGGGGAACGAGAAAGGCTAAAGGTGAGTACTCGCTTTTTATGGAGCCCGGGAAGGGTCAGATACTTGGGGGTGAAGATCACGGCAACCTTAGCAGGATGGTACTCGGCAAACTTCCCCCCGCTCCTTAAAGCAATTAAGAGGGACTTCCAAAGGTGGAGAGGTCTTAGGGTGTCATGGTTGGTGGGATCGCCACAGTTAAGATGGTTACACTCCCTCGGCTGTTGTACTTCTTTCAAACGATCCCGCAACCAGTATCCTTGAGCTTCTTTAAGGAATTGGGAACGCTGACTAACGGATTCTTATGGGAAGGGAAAAGAGCTAGGGTGGGCAGCAGCTTATTTATGGCACCTATGGGTGAGGGAGGCCTAGAGTTACCAAATTTTAGGCGGTATTATGAAGCAGCACAGCTCTGAATCATCAGGGAATGGTTGAAGGGAGAAGAAGGTTTGTAAGACAAACTATGGGTGTGGATGGATAGGGGATGGATAGGGCGGTGGCGCACCGCAACCTGGCGGAAGTGCTATGGCTGCCTAAACCGCATAGACCTCGGCATCTTTATGAGAGCTCTATTACCAAACTCATGGCAGATACCTGGGATAAATTGGCGGGACCCAAGGGAATAACCACGTTTCCGTCGCCCTTCACCCCCATCTTTGGCAATGGGGATTTCACACCGGGCTTGGAGAAAGGGGCATTTATGAGATGGCAGGAGGGAGGTGTCATGATTCCTGCCCCTCATGTCCCCAGCCCTCCAAGATGTCAGGCTGGAGCCAGGCCACGATCACCTACATGGCCCTCAGGGGCCTCTCCATCCCTCCAAAGACCCACTTGGAGTCAGACTTGGTACTTGTGGCCCCAGACTCACTCACTCCCATAGGATAACATTGGGGATTGGACTTGTAGTGCATTGATGGGGACAAGATGGATGCCCCCACATATTTTGGTTCCCAGAACTACATGTGCGGTCTAGTCTTTTGGGTGTGGTTCAGCCCAGAGGCACCTGGGATACCCAGAGACTATTTAAGCCACACCCAGGCTGAGAAACATGCTTTGCGTTTTCTGCACCTGCAGCATGACACTCACTGTGTTCGGATCGGTCTCCAGTAGGCCTGCATCTTTCTTCTGCGCTCAGCTCCTGCAAGAACAAGAACACCGTTAGGAACAGCCTTACCTTGCGGCGCTTCTGCCCATCAGTCATCGCTCCTTCTGTTCTGCGGGCATCTTCGGCGGTGTCATTCCCATCCCGGCACACCGCCTCCTAAGGAAAAAGGAAAAGAACAGAAAAAAGGCATTAGTAAGCATTTTGCAAATCTTCGCTTATTTTTAAATACTGTACGAGCTTCAAACGCTTACCTGAATCCCAGCCGCTCTGGGGGAACTCTGTCTCCGGAACTTCTCATCCATCTGCAAGAAGGAAAAGACGCTCCATGTTAGCGCGGAAACATCTAGAAGCTCCGCATACCGCGCTTACCCACCGCATTTGTTCTTCATAACCGGCATCCACGCTGAAAATGACGCGGCACCTAAGAGACACCGAAAAATAACTCAGTTCAATGCAAATACGAAAGGGGTGCATCGCGCTCTCACTCACCTTCAGTGCTACTCATCTCAGCAGCACGCCGCCATCCCCGGATGCCGGCCTCATCTAAGGAAGGAAAGGAACGAAGTTAGAGAACTGTTCAAAAGACTCATTATACTTACCTGTCGGACTCTTGCCAGTGAAGTAACTAGGCAGCAATGAACCCCTATCAAGCAACGCGCCCTTGCGCTGAAGGCAGGACAGAGAGCACACTAGCCAAGAAAACAAGGTGAGCTGTGGATCAAATGGAAGGGTTGGACCCCGGGGAAGAAGGGGTTCAAGCACACAGAGACAATATGGAGTTAAACTCTACTAATCCTGTGTTTCAGGCCCAGTCTCCAGTCGAATAGCCTCCAGGGAAGCGTTCAAGGTCGTAAGAGGTCAGGCTGAGTGACGCAGTGGATACCAGGTGAGCGTTACAGGAGGCTGTGGGAAACTATGCGATATGTTTCGGGGAGGAGAATTGATGTCGTTTGAAGACTGTAAGCAGGAATTTGCAATACAAGAGGGGGAAAGATTAAGGTACACATAGATACGACATTGGGTATTACACCCGGGAGTTAGAACAGCGGCTACAAGAGAACCATCGCAATTTCAAAGCTTCCTACTGTCTAATGATGGAACGAAGGGCCTCATTTCCAATATTTATAAGATTCTGGACAGCACAAATACAGGCTCCCAGTGTGCATATATGCAGAAATGGGAACGAGTCCTAGGGAGAGAAATCAGTAGGGCAGAATGGGAGATGCTATGGAGGAAAATACCAAAACTGGCCAAAGCTACCCAATTACAAAAGGCGTGGTATAAGATATTAATCGGGTGGCACTACACCCCAGCCCAACTCCATAAGATGTTCCTAGCAACATCGGGAAGGTGCTGGAGGGGCTGTGGCTCGGCAGGAACAGCGGAGCATATCTGGTGGAAATGTCCAAAGATTGAACCTTTCAGGGGGGAGGTACAGCGGGTGCAGGAACAGTCCTTTGGCCCAGCAGACGAAAGAACGCTGGTACAGATCCTCCTAGGCATCAGAGGAACCACAGGGGTGGGGGAACCTAGAGGAAGAGAGAAAGCGAAAGTGATACTAACTTTAGCGGCTATGATGTTAATAGCTCAGAGATGGAAAAGCCCTGAGATCCCCATGAGTCAGGACTGGCTTCGGAAGATTTGGGAAATAGTAGCTTTGGAATGGGCAACGTATGTCATGTACAATAAAGTGCAGAACTTCGTTGCTGATTGGGCGAAATAACGAGTTTTCTTAAAAATGACTTTAGGGTGATGTGGTGCCCGCAACGCCCGAGACTACTGGACCTACAATGAAGGGGAGTGGCTACCCAGAAGAAAGGAGATCTAGGAATCAAATGCTTGTTACCTTGGGGGGGATGGAGGAGGGAAGGGAGGAGGGGTTGGGGGGAATGTTTCCTGTTCTTTTGACATGTTGTAAAATTCAATAAAAAGAGTTTTAAAGAAAAAAGAGACGTTTAGAGCAAGACAAACCTTATCACCAGAACTCTGTCATTGTTTTTTTTATTGAATGTTAGTTTTTGCAAACTTTTCCACTCATTTATCTTTATCTTGCATCTTTGATCAATTATTTACAACATGTAGTTAAAACATCATCATTACATTAAAACTAGAAATACAATAAAAGAAAGGAAAAACAAAGAAAGGAAAAATAATTTTAAAAAAGAAAAAGAAAAGGAAAAGGGATTATTTAGCATACATTATACTGGTGATATTCATTTGTAGCTTATCATCATTATGTGATTCAAGAATTGAATTATTCTTATAGTCAATGATTTATCATCACCACTTAAAATTAAGGCCCAACGTAGCTTAGGAGTAAGTTGTCCAGTTTTTTGCAACATATTCAGTGCCATGTCCCTGAATATGTTGCGTTTGTCTTGCAGTTCTGTGCATTCCATAATTAAATGATGTAATGTTTCTTTTTGAAGACGGAATCCGCAAAAATCCATTGTCGAGGGGAGCTGTTTGTTCGTAGTCGGGACCTCTCTCGTCAGGAATAGATTTAGATGCAATCTCAAAAAGGTAAGGTCTGGAAATTTTGTTAGATATTGAGGCAGTTGATTGATTGCTCTGACTTCAAGTTCACAATTAAGGACGAGTTGATATTGAGTTTTTTTCTGCAGTGTGTATATCCAATCAGATCTTTGTATTCTTAACTTTGCTTTTTGAGGACGATTTACCAGCATGTCTGTTGATATATCTTCTTGCTTTAGAAAGCTTTTACATGTTTCTTTCCACATCGTTAGCACTTTCTGTTTGGATGATAGTTTTTTTCTCGCAGTATTTCGATAGCTGGAAAATCATCTTCTATTATTGTCTTTCTATACAAAGTTATGTATTTCCAGGTCATTATTGACTCTATTGACTGTAAGGCTAATTCGAAGCGTATCCACGCTACAGGGTATGATGGCGGGAGTGACAGTATTTTTCTACACACTATGCATTCCAGTTGCATGCAGAGATCACATGGGGCATTTATCATACTTTCTGCACCATATGTCAAAATCGGTATTATTTTTTGCTTATAAAATGATATAATTGGTCTCATGGAGTCTGTTCCGTATTTATGATGCAGAATCTTGCCATGTCATGCCATTGATAGAGCTTTTCATTTAATTTTATTGCCCATGGTTTTTCTGTTTCCGACTGGTTAATCAGGACTCCCAAATATGTTATTGTCGTCACTGTTTCCAGTTTTTTTCCTTCGAGGAATATTGTTAAGTGTTTTTTGTTATTCTTTGATCGATTAGTAAGAGTCATTGCCTGAGATTTTTGGACGTTAATGCTGAGTTGGTTTGTTTTGACATAGATTTCCAGCTCGGCCATTCTTTTTTTAAGTCCGACTTGAGTTTGATCAAGAATGACCAAGTCGTTGGCTTACATGAAGTATGGTACTTGGATGTTATTCAGTTTTGGGGGATTTGTAGAGATGTTCGTTTGACTATCCCTGAAGTCTGATATGAAAACGTTGAACAGGGTAGCTGGTGGTGGGTTGCCCTGTTTTAATCCGTTCCATGTCATGATTTCTGCCGACAGGTGGCCTTGTTATGACAGTCTGATCTTAATTGATGTATTATAATACAGGGCAATAATGGGGTCTACAATATCTGCTGGGCATTTCCAGGACTTCAATTCTTTCCATAGCATTGTTCTATTTACGGCATCAAAAGCCCACTGAAGGTCTATAAATACAGCATGAGCTGTAGCCCCGTCTATTAATGCTTTTAATTTCAACAGATTGAGTAGGAGGAGGTTGATGTACTCTGAATGTTGTTTTAGTATTTCATTGCTCAAGCCATCAGGCCCAGGGGCTCGTGATGGATTTAGCTGTTTAAAGTACTTTAATATGTCATTTAGGTCCCATGTAATGTCCCATTTGTTTTCCTTTTTAGATCTCGTGGTTGCTTTAATTTGGTCATCTCGATGTTTGTATAGGGATGAGTAATGATTTATCTAGTCTTTTTCCAGGACATTTAGAAGTTGCTTAACATGTTGATTTGTATTTTTGTTTAGCAGTATCCATAAAGATCTGGAGTTCTGATTTCGCAGTGCATTTAGCATCTGTTCGGCGTCTTTTTGTGTCATTTCTGCTTTTAACATTTTCAGTCGGTTTTTATACTTTTGTCTGAGATGTTTAATGTTATTCATTTCATGTTCCCTACCAGTTTTCTTTGCTTTCCTGGTGTTATTCCGTAGGTTCTTCTCCATTTCTGCTATTTGTGCATTATATGTATGAGTGTGGGATTTTAGTTGTTTATCTTTTATCTTCTTAGGTATCATAAAAGGTTTTAATAACCATCCACATTGTAGTTTTTCAAAGTCACTGTATGGTGCCAGCTGGAATGATTTACTTAGACCGTCGACTTGGGGCTTTAAGATCCTTGGACGCTTCATTCCCATATTTAGCTCTAGCGTGGGCAGTTGGGTCTTGATTGGTTCTAAAGTGTTTGCTGCCCATTCTATTGCTATTTTAACATGATCGCTCTGGTCTGATGTTTTATTTGTATATTTTATGGTGTTTTCTGCTATGCCATCAGAAATGTAGAAGTAGTCAAGTACTGCAGTTGCTGTGCCTCGTTTCCAGGTTGGCTTTGCTGGTTTGTCTTCTAGACAGTTCCCATTGTTCATATTCATGTTTCGTTTTTCCATGTCTTTAGTCAACAGACGGGCCATCAATGTTAGTTTTGATTACTCGACTTTTAGTCCATCTTGATTAAATATGTGCATATTCAAATCTCCACATACTATTATAGCTGTATGATTCATTTGGCGACGACTGTCATCGATTGCAGTAAAGATGGTATCAATAAATATGCCCGAGGTTATGGCTACAGGGTTCCAGCATACATTTATGAGCAGTAGCATTTTGAGTTTCATTTTTCTGGTATCTTCATTCTTATGGATATATTCTTGTGTTTTGTATTCTACTGTGGTTAAAAGGATCCAAGGATTTGGGTATGAAGTATGTTTAACTTCTATCATACCGTCTATTTTAACTAATTTCAGCAGACCTGCCGCAGGCCGTCTTCTTGTTTGTTTTATCGCGGGATTCATAGAGACAAAGTACCCATCACAAATTGGCAATTCATAGAGACAAGTTTCTTGTAAACAGATTATAGAGTATTTTGTAAATTCGTCGTTGTCATCTCTCATTAAGTGGCCTGTACCTCTGGTATTCCAGGAAAAAATTGCTAATTTAGTTCTTTGAGTGACTGTTGGTTGTTATTGATTGGATAATTCCTGTAAGCTGCAGGAGTCATATTCTCGTCGTATAGGATAGTTTGAGGAATGGCGTCTTTGATTCCTACGAGTCAAGAATCTATTGTTACAATCAAGTTGATTTGACTCCTTGCTTTGTTGTAGAATGTAATTTTGCTACATTTTGAACTATTGATACCATTTCTTGCTTTGAATCTGGAGAAGGGAATATTACCCAGGTTAAAAGGAGAAACATTTATTAAGTGTATATTGGATATAACTGACTTTTGTTATATTTTAATTGCTATATAGTCCCTTTATATGTTTGTTGTATGTATAAGTGTGAGGGACAGATTCCCTTTGTTAGAGTGTTTCTTTAATTTATTTGAAAGGCAGGGAAATCCTCTTTAGGGTAGGGATAGTGAGGCTTTCATCAAATGCTTTTGATTTAATAAAATGGCATCTTATGAAAAACCTTAACAAAGTTGTCTGCCTCACATTTCTGACCCCTCGCAACTTCCAATCATGAACCTCAGGTACTTTTTGTGCTTGGTGTGGATAGGCACATGAAAGTAAGAGTCCTGAAGATCGAATGACATCAACCAATCCTGGAGCTGAAGGGTTTTGAGGATCTGCAGGAGCAGGACCACGTTGAATTCGTCTTTCCCGAGGAACTTGTTCAAAGGCCACAGGTCCAAGATGGGTCGCAGGCCCCCATCCTTTTTGGGTACCAAGTAATAGGTTGAATACCATCCCTGGTTTCTCTCCACCATTTCTATGGCACCTTTCTCATACAGTGAGAATGTTTCCTGCTGGAGAAGTGGCTATGGAGACCGAGAAGGTTGCGCAACTAGAGGGTAATCCAGGGGTCTTTTTAGAAAGGAGAGACAATAGCCCTGGGATACTACTTTTAGAACCCATCAATCCGAAGTAATGCTATACCATTCTTATGAATGTTGGGCTAATCTCCATCTCACTGGGGACTGATTAACATTTTTAAAGTGGTTTTGGGCCTGTGGAAGTGGCTGAAGGCAAGGGTGCAACAGTTGCTTTGGCGGTTTTATCATCTCGACCTCTTGCTGAGCAAGAGACTCTTCTCTGACTCTGTCTTTGGAACTATATCCTCTACCTCTCTGGCTAAAGGAGGAGAAGTAACAAACGGATTAACCTTTCAAACCTTGAGAAGGTGCTTGTTGCTGCTGCTGGCAAATCGCTGCACCCAGAGACCTAGACACAGCTTTGGAAGCCTGCAATTTATTGAGGCTGTCGTCAGCCTTAGGCCAAATAAATGTGCCTCATCAAAGGGCATGTCTAATAATCTGGCTTGCATAGCAGACGAAAAAGCCGGATTCTCTGAGCCATGCAAACCTTCTGACCAATGCACTGGAGCCCATTCACCTTCCCACGCAGTTCGTTGCATCCAACCCCAACTGGAGGGACTGAAAGATGCATCCTTACAATCAGAAAAAGAAAAATAGGAAACCATCTCTCATTTCCCCATTGGGAATATTTTCCACTGTCTCTGCCACTATAGTCCTTAGAGTGTAAGAATATTTAGCCAGGGCGCTGAAAGCAGTAATGGCTTTTAGGGCCATGCTGCCAGCTTCAAATACTTTCTTAGCTAAAGAATCACATTCTTTAATCGTCCCTGTCTGGTGTCAAGGATGGATAAATTGTGGACTTTGAGTTGGAAGTGGCAGCCTAAACTGCAATATTTTCTGGTGTGGGGTTGTGTGAGAAACCAAAAGGTCTCTCACCTACTAGTCCCCGGGGATCTGTCATCCAGATGGCCAGGACACGGGCATCACTTTTGGATCCAGTTACTGGGGGTGGACCAGTGCGGGAGGATTACCTGGGTGAGAGGTCTTCGGGAAGGGGGAGTGGGACACCGGATGGTAAGACACGGTATCTCATTCCTTGTAACACCTTTACCCCATCCTACCCAGTAGGATATTTAGGCACTCTACCCCAACCCCCTTTCAAAACACAAACACTTTCTCACTGACAGCCTGCCCTAAGAGAAAACAGACAAACACCCGAGCCTTATACCTGAAGTGTCCAAATACAATGGTCAGGCAAGGTCAGGCAATTACTGATCATCACTATCACCCGACATCCATTACACTTCTCCACACAGATAAAAGGCTGAGCACGAGGGTACACTCTGAGCGAGGCAAAGCACACAAGGAAATAGCAGTTCCAAGATGGCAGTTTAACACAAGGAAAAGACGGCGAAACAGAAGGGAATTGCAAGGAGGGAAGTTCCCTTGACTCTTTTGACAAGGAACTATTGCTTTCATGAGTCGTCGGGATTGGAAAACATAAGACCAGGAAAACAGGCTGAAGAATCCTGCATTATGTGTCGGAGATACCCGGGGCCCTCCCACGCCAAGAATCAAGGTGTGGAGAATTACCAGCCACTGTGGTTCTGTCCTTGACTCCAACAACAAAGCCACTTCTGTGGAAAAACACAGTCAGTGAGTTGGGGAGACCGATACAAGACCTATCTGTGTTGAAGCCAAGGTTGCAAGCAGCAACATTGTATGCCGAGCGCTGGAACGAACATTGTTTATGCATTTGATCAGAAACGCGAGTGAAGTTAAACTGCTGATGATTGATTGAACTTTAAAGCAAGCTTCAATACCTTTGACAGAGTGGTCTGGAACCGCGTGGGTGCTCAATCGAAGGTCTCTGTAAGGTATTCAGCTGAGGAGTAACGAAAATAGATCAATTTGATCCGAACCCGGCAATGGGAGATCATTTGAAAGTGAACGAATAAATGTGAATCAAAGTGGTCCTGCGACGGGACAAGCAAAATCCTGCGCACTGTTGAAAATCTTCGATGTTCATGGAATAGAAAATGTTTGGGAAAATACACTAATCTGGTACGAACCCGGCAAAGGGAGACCAATTGAAGATTTTGTGTTACAGTGGGTCTGAGCCCGGCGGAGGGGACCCCGAGTGAATCGAAAATCACCCAAGAAGTTGTACATGAGAATCCTGAGGAGAAAGGAGTTTTTGAATGTTTGTTTGTTGCATCAGGCCCTCTGAAGTTAAGAGACTTTGAATGGCAAAGGGTAGAGAAACGCCTAATACTGAGATTTGAACTGCAACCTTGTGCTAGAGTAGCCAGAGGCTGTGCTAAACTCTAGTTTGCTGCCTTGTCCCGTACTGAAAACATGGGGAAGGAAAGCCAGCGGCTTGAACATCCTGACATATAATTTCTTGAACACTTTTCTTTTGCAGAACATTGGTTCCCACACTATTTGTATTTAGAAGTAAGGATTGGCAACAGGTTTAATACTATAGGCCCTTTTGTTTTGACAAGACATCACTAGGACTGCGTTATTATTATTTTATAGTCGTAGCTTGCTCCCATCTTTAGATTTAGGATTAGATAGGCGTTTTTCAAACCCAATTGAAGTTCAATAAACACCCTTGAACTGTCATCACTTGTGTCTGTCTTACTGTTTGATACCATGTCTTCCTTACATGTGTTTTGAGAGGAATTTGGGATCCACAGAGGACCATTTATATTTATTGACTAGGTCCTTGTGGAGCGCTGATGCTGTTCCTGGCTTCTACCACACCTCAAGGAGAAAGCCCCTTAAAGATGCATGGAAGGGTACGAAAGACAGTTGTGCTCCGAGACCCCCGACCGGCACATAGGGTCAGAGTTTGCTCAGAAGCACTTAAAGACAAGATAGCAGCAACCGTGAGATGGATGGGGGTGCAGATATATACTTCAACAACAAGCAATAAGGACAACTGAATGGTTTGGCAAAGGGAGTCCGTTTGATGACAAGTACAAAAAACTGGGAGTCATGAATATCAGCAATGGTGCGATCTTCCTTGACACTTCAACTCCAATGAACTTCATAAAATTCCTAACATTTATACTGAAAACTTGTCATCATTGACGTGTAACACTCAAAAGTTGACATGCAATTCTATTGGTTTCCTACAAGGTAACTTTACTATAGGTTCTATATCTGTACAAGGTAACGGAGTGAGGGGATTGGGTAAACACTGTAAGGTGGGCATCTAAGCCCTCTCTTGAAAAATGACTACTGCAGACGTCACTAAAAGTACGACGTCCCATTGGTTCTACTAACTATAGGACCCTAGATTACTTGGTCCACCGTGATTGGGTTGGCACCAACCCCATGCATACTTTTTCACTTTGCTTAGGAGCACGCAGAATGGTCGGCCAGGTGCAGGGTGCCCCTCAACTCACCCGGCTTTCCTACTTTAGTGGCTATGTGTCAACTAATGTGCTGTGGTTGGCCTCGAGACTGCATTTTATGTCTAATATCTTCTCATGGCTCACAGCCATGCTTAGGCGTGGGGGTCTTGCTTCTGTTCGTTCGGCTGGTCACGTGATTCAGACACCGTGGATTTGCCTTTTCTTCAACAGTTAGTGTATTTAATTTTATGTTCACCCACCACCTGCCTTCGCCTTCTTATCTTGCCCCTTCAAAGCAGTATATTCTGATCCTTGCTTCAGTTACTTGTAGCTACTACTCGTTAATTTTGATGGATACGACCTTGGTTCCCTAGGCACGAGTTGCCTCTGCTGAGTTTCGTTTCTGCCGCTCAGCTCCTGATTTCGTTGACTGTGAAACCTTTCTCGAATGGCCTTAGTAATCTTTGTTGATTCTGCTTTTTGTAAAAAGTGGAAGTATACTTCATATAATGTGCTTTATTTGAGGTAGATATGTATATGGCGCTTGGTGCACTATCCCTCTGCTAAGCATAGCAAGCCGCACATTTCTCTTAGCTTTCTTGCGGTTACAAGCATAAGTACAGGTGTAAACTGGTCAAATATCTTTGCCATGCTTACAGCTTAAGCTTCTTACATTTGACATCGCCTTCACACTCAGTTCAGGATATCCTTGTTCATGGTGTTTCGTCACTTTGCGTCATTCTCTGGTCGTCATTTCTTCTACATGTGAGTCAGTCTGGGTTCTCGTGACGTCACCATTCGTCTTCCATTAGGACCTTTTTGGTTTATTCAGGGACTGTACTCAGGCGATCTTCGGTTCGTCTCATTTGTTGATATGGCTTTTTCAACGGGTACCCTACTGTCCATGGTTTCCTCGGTAGTGGTTGTTAGGGAGAATTCTCTTATAAGGCTAATTTCCCAAACCTAGTGAGTCCCCCAGCAGCTTTGCTGGATTTTTGGGGTTTGTTATTTTCTCCTGCTAAGAGTGAGACTATTCTACTCCCACTCTTAGGCATGATTTGAGGTATGTCTTTGACGTGTTATGAGCTTATGGGCTATGGGGTTTCTTTTTACTCCATAGGGTATCATCTGTTTTTCTGTATGTGTGGTACATAGCGCCCTCAGTGCAGTAGCACAGGGGTGTCACAGTGACCCCCAAACATAGACTCCAGACCCTGGGACTGACTATTGTCTCCCAGGGCATGTAAAGTCACCATTGGCTTTACTAGTCCAAAATTGTGAACAGAACCAGTACAAACCATCATATTGTGGAAGTACTGGTAAGGGGTAATTCGATTGCCCCTGGGTCTGTTTTCAAAGGGGCACTTTCCAGTCTACCCTTGTTGAGTTTCTGGCTGGTGGCAGTGGTTGCCACGCAAAACATTCCACCGGAATATTCTCTATTGGATTTTCGCATTGATTTTAAACGCACCACTTTTTGGTGCAATGTTAAAGATACCGCTGGTTTATTTATTTAATATTAAATCACCGGTTGGGTCTTTTTGCCAGAACTCGATTCTAAAATGGCGTTTGTGTCCATCTCTGTAACTCTGACCAAGGTCAAGCCCTTTGTTCCACTATTTTGGCGGGCTTCTCGACAGAAGCCCTGCAAATGGTTCCACTCTATCTGGGTTCCACAGAAAGGGTGGAGGGGGGAATTGGCACCCTGGACTGCATTGCCTTAGCAACCCAAGTCGGACTCTACTCTGATTGGCCCAGTGGTGAGCCGCCCGGGTCACCACTTAGCATGTGTGATTGACTGCTAGGCTGATGAATGGGGGTTTTTCTGCATAGAAGCAGGGCCCTTGGGACTGGAACTTCAGAAGTCGCCACAGGACCTAAGAATCCGAAGAGGGAAGAAGCTGAGCCATCTGCAACAACGACACCACCGGTGAAGCCCTGCTGCAACTACCTCACCACTTTCCCGACGACAAGAGAAGATCTTCCGCTGGACGAGTCTTCTTCCTCTGAGCTGGTGGGATCAACCAGTTCGCCCTTTTCGCCTTCCAAAGACGTCTCTTGGTCGAATCGCCCGTGCCAAGCACCCCGGTGGCCGGATGGCCAAGCTCACCACTTTTGACCGCGAATAAAAGGACTGCACCTTTTAATCGGGAACTCTGCGGCTGGTTTCATCCCTGTGCAGTGCAACGGCTCCACGGTCCCTACTCGATGAGATCTTCTCTTCCCTGGTCGGAACCAAGAACTTCAACCACTGCCAGGAACAACTGCCCCCGTTGGAGCTTCCTTTCTCTTTAAGGTACTGTGTCCTACCTGGCCTCCCTTTCTACAGATTGCTAAAGGTGACACTTAAATCTTTGGCTTCTAAACTGGGCTGGCTCCAGGCCTTCTAACTATATCTTTTGAATCACCCCAACCTCTTTTGAACACATTGCAAAGACTTTCAGTGCACTTTAAACCGTGTGATCCTGGGCACATTTCGCTTTGCTCCATTTAAAGTGGGCCTGGCCTATGAACTTTGGCTCTACAGTATAACCTGCCTTTCTCGCCTTGCTCTGAACTCTTAAAAGTGTTGGGAACTGTTTTATTCTTATGCTCTGCCTTTTTCTCTCCCTTTAACTACATTATCAGAGTGCCATCTTGGTTAAGCACTCACATCTGTTCTAACAAATAGTAGTGTTTTAACCCTGACTTGTCTGATAACTATTAAGGGAGGTGTGTATACTTTACCTGACGGTGTTTTAACTTGCTTTTGATTGAGAGTGCTAGTATATGCCATAAAGTGTGTTTTAAATAAATAATTATATACTTTTTATACAAAGCTCTGGTCAGTGTTTGTTTGCTCTACTGTGTTTTGGCCCTATTGTGTATACTCTACATACTGCCCTACTCTTCTTGAGAGAAGTCTGACTGCTCAGCCACAGCTACCAGTAAATCTGGTTGGTACAGACTGCTACCAATTGGGTTTACTGCTTACTCCTTTAGTCTTAATCTCTTTGCAGTGTTCCCCAAGGGAACTGCACAGGATTCTGCCTAACACTGGTACTTCAATAGGCATCGTTCTTCTGATAGGTACTGGGCAGAGCCCCTCTGCGGCTCTCTGCTGGTTTATTTCCTTATCATACGTCACATATCTCGGTGTGAACGTTCCTTGTACTACAAAATGGACGGTTGGAATGCGGGCTGTATTTGGGACCTCCTTTAGACTCCCCCCTCTGGGTGATTCATCAACCACTTTCACCTCCTTCTTTGGATCCATCTTCTTTTGTTCTTCTGTATTCACCTTCACTTCATCGCCTGGGTCCATTGTTTCTTCATCTTCTGTGTCTATACATGATGGTCTGAAGAAATAACTCTTTGGAGTCCATCTGCCTGATTCATGGAAGTATTTGCGCTGAAAACGCAGATTTGCGCGCCTTTCTACCCAAAAATCCCCATACTTCAAACAGGGATATGCTTCTTGGGATATAGAAACCTTGTTCCTTCTGGTGCATGAATGCTGGCTTTTACAAAATCTCCTTTTTCTCTATAGCTTTTTTCGCAGTTTTCTGGCATTGGGAGATTATTATCTTGATTAACACCGAATCCTAGCAGTATCATCACTAACAGGGCTCCTAGAAACTTGAATGCATCTGCCATCCATTGTGGAACCCATGAGAGTAGTGATCCAAACCAACTGTCATCATCAACTTCATCCGTCTCATCAATCATCTGGTTCTGCAGTTTTGTCAGCATAGCTATTGCTTCTGTTATAGTTCCATTTTCCTCATCGTGAGAAGGCATAAATGTGCAATACGATTCTCTGATTTTTGCACAAACTCCTCCATCCATGGCTGTGATCATGTCAAGCACATATCTATTCTGGAGAGTTATCAGACGGACTGCTCTGAACTCCTCCTTGATCGTGTTGAATCCTTTTATGGTTGTGTTGATGGTCTGCAGTAATTCCCATCTGGTTATCTGCAACAATTTAGTATTTTCTCCAACTTGAAATCTTGGCATGAAAATTGTTGTGAACACTGATGAGGTGAGGCTAAACAGCCTGTGTTCATATGGTATTGCATGAAAAGCTTCTTCTGATTTGGCTGAAAAGTAATTCTCCCTTTTCATTCAGGTCAACAGTTCCACAGATCTCTTCTTCCTCAGGTGAGCATCTGCTTTCGGGAAACTGTCAATGTTTAAGTCACTTTTCGGGATCACCAATGCTGGAACGGGGACATTCACCATTGTGCATATACCTCCCTAGTTTCTTGGCAGTCTGATGTATGCTTTGGATCCACATGTCCAATAATGATCCATAATTACTGCAGTTCCATGCATCATTCCTGGAGCATCGAAAATTCGTCCACAGTTCTGATTCTCTCCCATCTTCCTAGTGCCATTATTCCTGAAACACAATTTTGAGCTCTCCATTGGTACTATCTGCAAAGGTCCTCCTCTGTCTTCGACCCATGTCAGCAGTTTTACAAGCCTTGGCCATAATGGCTTGCATATCCTTTGTGAATTTTCAATTGCTTCCTTGCAGGCTCCGAGGACCATCCATGCCCTGCAGATCACTACCCCTTTTTCCCATCCATCTGGTGAAAACACTGTTCCCCAAATCTGCATTTGGCCTCTGTTCTTCCAACCTTTAGCCTTTTCTTGAGTTTTCCCTTGGACATTTAGCTTCTTGTTCACTTCCCATCTGATGTCCGCTCCTTTCCCTCCAGGTTTCTCATACCTGATCACACGGTTCCTAGCATGAGCTCTGTCTCTTCTCTTTATGTCTTGAATATAATCATCTTCATCAGGATCATTTTTTTCAGTTGTCCATTTCAGCGAGGCATCACTACCCATGAACTGGCCTCTGGTTTTACACATTGCTAAATGCAAAAGAATGTGTGTTGTCTGGACATCAATTTCTACAGCTACGAAGATCTTGGACTTCCCCATGCGGTATGGTAGGAGTGCACAAACAAAGCATTCCCCCTCTGAACTTCGTCTTCCAACTTCCTTCATGTGTTGGTACCAAATGTTGTTTCCCAAATGAGCTGTGAGGTCCAAGTAATCGTTTAATTCATTATTGTCTCTGTGCATGCATCTCTTAATTCTTAAAGCTTTCATGTAGTTCGCTATAACTACATCCCTAAATGCATCTATATGGCTCTTTCTTCCTTGAGGATTCTCAGGAATCCTGGTCCATGGTGCAGGCCTCCTCATCTGTGCCATTTGAGTAGACAAAAGTCTGGCAGTTCTTTCTTTGCCCTCATACATCGGTTTCTTTCTGGTTAGAAATGTCTGCATCCACTCTGGCTTGGGTTCATTATATGGCTGTACTGTAGAACGTGTACTTGTCCCTTTTACTGGAACATATATTCTCGGCAATGTTGTCTCTGTGGGTTTATTCTTCAGCTCCTTTTGTTTCTTCCGGAGTTCAGTTTTGTCCATTTGTCTTTGTACTTCACTTATCGTGGAACTTCTCACAGTGGGCAGTCTTTTCTTCTCTACTGCTTTGGATTGTGGCTCTGCAGTCATTGCCACTAGGCCTGGTGTATGTGCATTCAATGTTTGCATGCGTGTGGTTTTCAGTAACCTTTTTTCATTCATATTCTGCCGACCCTGTCTCTGGCTTTTCGATTTGCTTGTTACCACAAGTGTGTGTGTGTCATTGCTAATCACATCCATCTCAAGTTCACTCACTCCATTATCAGATCGCCTAGGGACTGGAATTACTATAAAGGGTCTGGGTGCTTTTGTGGGTGTCATACGTACATCATTAGGTGGATGTACTGGGATTGGAACGCTTCGCACACCAATAAAAAATGCAGTTCTGATCGTTAATGACAGTAAAATGATGATAAATATAATACACACATACATTATGCCCCTGTAGGGTAGGCGGCAGTATTTACGTCCAGGGAACTGTGACCGTCTCTCCTCCTGTGGGAGGACTAGAGTACTGTTCTGGACCCCCATCTCGATTATCTGTAAAAATGTGTTAACTTTTAATGCAAATTCTAAATAATATTGTCTCTGGATTCTGTTTGTTCTATTTGTGAGCTGTAGAACTTAACCAAATTGTCTCTCCTTGTGAGACCACTGGATTTGTCTATTAGTTCTGGAAACAGTTTTCTTGTTTAGGCTATGGGGTGTGTCAAAATCAAGCAATAATTCAACACGTCTCTTTACTGTGCATGTTCAAAATGTATCAGCTCCCTGTCTACGCCTCCGATCTGCTTCATTCCCGAAGACATGCTGTGTCCTTGTCAGTACAAAAATAAAAAGAAAAAGAAAATAAATTAAATCTTTGTCCCTCAGTGGAAAGTTTAAAATCTTCTCAAATAGTTCTGCTGATGGTTAGAAAGTTTGATTTGCATCACAATACCATGCAGGAGCATGCCCATCTGTGCAGAATGTGCTGGGTCTCTGATGTATGTGAGGACATCAACATCGATCGGTCTCCCCACAAGCTCTGGAAAATCCTCAATTAGGCAGAAAAACACATTGCTTGCCAACCTGCTGTCTTCTGGTGACAGGGACATTTGTCCTGTCGTTGCTGGAATTTGGAACGGTTTGCTTTTCACTTCACTGTGAACAGTGTCTGCAATTTCCGTTTGCATGGAGAGCCAGTTGTATAACAATGCTACTAGGATGATGCTCAAACGTTCTGCATTTGCTGGATCTCGAAGAAAAGTTAGTACATCTGCCGTTCTCCCGACAAGTTCTGTACACTCTTCGATTAGGCGAAAGAACAATAAGTTAATAAGCTCATTCGCTTCCTTCTCCACTTGGGACATTTGTCTTTTCCTTGCTGTAATCAGGAAGTAAGTGTCATGAATCACAGAGTGCGCCCCTTTTGGGCTTCTTGGTCCCTGTCACAGCGGGCTTACACTCATTAATACTCCCAACATGGCCGTCCAGCGTAATCCCTTCTCGCTCCATGCGCTGGACGTACCCTTTTCTACTAATAGACCATGCCTTCCGTGGCTCTGCGCGTCTCAATGCTATTGCGAAGTAGCGACCAGACCTGTGCTCCGTAGCTCGCGGTACTTCTCCTTTTTCTAATCCTGTTATCCCTTCCTAGTCCTCCCCCTTCTACTTACTTACCTCTGGGATTCCTGGCTAGCGTGCTTCCACTGCCCCCTGGATTCCTGGATTCGGCGTCCCAGAAACTGAACGCATTCTGGAATCGGAAGAGTATCGGGCAGCCTTCTTCAAGACCCTGTCCATCCGCAAGAAGGCATCGACCAAGGACACCAGTTAAGAACAGACTCAGGTGAGAAGGGGGGAACCCCTTGACAGTAAGAGGAACTGCTCTGCAATCACAGTGAGCAATCTCCTTATAGTCTTTTCATTTTCAGGATCTTGAAGAAAGTCAGTGACACTGGTGAGCCTCCCCACCAATGACAAGTACGATCATAGCACTAGATCGAAGTATGTCACCACATCTTTGGTGATGTCGCTACTGTGGGACACCATAAGTGATTCCGAAGAAGGTTATCGTGTGGAAAGAGTCAGAATACTGGTTTTTCATCCAGCTTCTGTGTCCTCGATCAAAATTTTGCATGTTCTCTTTTCCTTATTAAGGCTTCAGTGTGCCTCAGTTCAAAGTTCAAATTCGGCAGGCTATGCTGTGGTTTATAAATGAAATGTTCTTCTTCACCTTGCAACTAGAATGCACAGAGTGTCCGTTTTTATGTCCTTATCCTCCTTTTTGCTCAGAGGAATGTCCAATGTAAAACCACAACTTTTGCACAAAAGCTCCTTTGTCTTTGCTTTGCTGCTGATGCGTCCTTCTTCCTCGTCATGGATCTCGTCTGCAGGTGCTGTGGTTCTTCCCCATCGTCTGTAATCTCTTCGCGCTGGGGTGCAGGCAGGGGGCCTTCTCCGATGTATGGCTTGATGTCGCCCAAAAAGATCCAAGCTCTTCTTCCTTGTAGTTTTACTGCAGTGGGAGTGCAGTCTTCCACTGTAAAGGGACCGTTAAACCTTGGCTCGTTCCACCTTTTCTTGTATGTTTTTTACCAACAGTGTCTCTAGGGAAAACGGATGTAACACAAAGTCCTTGAGCTGTGCTTTCAGTAATATCTCCTTCTGTGTTCCGTGCTGCCCTGCACCCGTTTCGTTGTCGCTGCAGCTGGCCTGAAATTACAGTATGACAAGATGTCATGCAATTCAAGTAATTTTGCATTTAAGACCCTAAGATTTCTCCTGTCTACTGGGTATCACATCTATCTCTGTCTCGGGGGGTCAGTGGAGTGTGCATTCATCTTCCTGTGGCTATTTCGTGCGGCATAAAATGATGGTCAGAACCAGGTTGATTGCGGAGTGCATACAATGCCAAAGGAAGGCAGTGCAACCATCCCTTTCTTAGAGTAAGCTTCAACTTGGCTAGTCTTTCCTTTAATGAGCCGTTGAGCTTCTCGCATACTCCTTTACCTTGCAGATGATACGCTAATGAGAACTTGTGCTTTATACCAAGCAACAAGCTAATCTGCTCGAAAACTTAATTTACAAAGTGGTTCCCATGATCTCATCACTTCGTATACCCCCCATCTGGGAAATACCTCCCTCACTAGAAATTTGGCAGCACAGGTAGAGTCTGGGTGTGTACAGGGACCTGCTTCTATCCATCTAGAGAATGGACACACTACAACAATTAAATGCCTGTACCCGTTACATACTTGAATCATAAAAAGAAAAAAAAATAGACCTAATCGACATGCAACTGTTGAAAAGGTCCATTAGACCTTGGGATGACTCCTCTAATTACCTTCAATGTGTGCCCCGCTGTGAACTGTTGGCAAGTTATACAGTTCACCAGAAAAAGTGCAACATGCTGCACTAAGTTCGGTATGAACCAGCCTTCCGCGAGCGTTGCGGCTAGATTCTCTTTTGTCATGTGTGCTGGGTAGGGTAAGTGTGCCAGCGCTAATTTTAACAGGGCTATAGGCATTACCAGTTTACCAGTGATGTCTTGTCGCCACAAGCTGTCAGATGGGTGTAAAGAACACCCTTGCCGCTTCCATAAACTTTTCTCCTCCTGTGGTGCCTCCCCTTGGAGCTCCATCAACTGTGTTTGTCCCATATTGTTATAACTTTCAGGTGTACTTTGTGCAACACTCATTCTCTCATTAGTGTTAATAACTTCCATATCCATGATCATCTCATTCTTGGATGCCATACACTTGGCTTCCGTGTCTGCTGCTTGATTTCCTTGTGAGATAAAATCTGTCCCATTCGTGTAGGCGGCGCATTTCACGACTGCTGTGCCCAGTGGGAGCTGTAGTGCCTTAATCAGCCTGTCCAATAAGGCTGCGTGCTGTACTGGCGTGCCATCTGCTCGGAGGCAGCCCCTCCTTTTCCAGCGTGCTAAGCCTGCATGCTGATGTCACATAGGCGGAGTCACTGTACACTGTTACTTCCTGGTCCGCGTGATTCTCAATCGCGAGTATCAACGCCAATAATTCTGCAGCTTCTGCTGAATAATAAGACGGTATTCATGCACTGAGAAGCACTCGAAACTCTCAGTTTGCTGTGTGCTTCATTACAGCGATGCCTGTATATCTTTGTCCATTGTTTTGATCGATTCTTGAAGAACCGTCAATGAAGACAATTTCTCCTTCTGCCAATGCATTTTCTTTCACTCTGGGAATTTCATCATAGAATTCTTCATAATTTGCACAGTCATGTATTGGCTCTCCTTCAGTGACTGGTTCTGCTATGAACATAGCTGGGTTCACTATTTTGCATCGGACTATCTTGATTGAGGGATTTGATATGATCACTTCATAAGCAGAAGCTCTCTGAGATGTCAGTGTGCCCTTCTGTTTCTATAGAACAGCAAATAGCGAGTGCTTGACGTACAACGTCAGTGAGCATCCCATTACAATGGTAGTAGCCTTCTCGATGGCGAAACGCTGCGGCAGCTAAACTTTGTTCACACGGGAAATGGCCTCTCATCACTGGGTCCAAATTTCCACTATAGAATGCCAGGGGCTTGTACCCCAATGTGGTTCTCTGTGTGAGTACTGCCGTAATAACGCTGCCATTCGTGTGTGAGAACAGGTAAAATTCCTCGGCATAATTGGGGATCCCTACAACTGGTGCCGTGCAAATGGCTCTTTTGAGCTCAGCAAACCCTTCCTCCATGGTCTCAGACCATTCAATCTTTTCTTTCGTCATTTGTGCCTTCTTTAGGGCATGAAGCAATGGCTTGGTGTAGGAGCTGTAGTAGAAGACCCATGCACTGACATAATTGCAAAGGCCTAAGAAGCTCTGCATCTGCTTTACCGTGTGTGGCTTGGCTGTGTTTAGTATGGCTTCAGCTCTTTCTGGGGTAACTCTTTTCCCCTTGTGTGAGATCAGCTGACCTTTGTAGAGTACTTCTCGTTGACAATACTGTAACTTCTCCTTGTCAGCCTTATATCCTTTCTCAGCCAATATAGCCAATAGCTGAACAGAATCGTGTCTGCATTGCTCCTCTGTCGTGCTACAAATTAATATGTCATCCACATATTGCAAGACATCACTCTCTAATGTAATATTGCTTAGGTCCATCTGCAGGACTCTGTTAAAGATAGGGGACTCACAGTACCCCTGGGGTAGCCTCGTGCTTTTCAGACGCATCTATCTGAACATGAATGACGTCAGATCTTGTGAGTCACGGTGCAACGGGATTGAATAAAATGCATTTTACAAGTCAATCATCGTGAAATATTTTGCCTCAACAGGTATATTGCATAGAATTGTAGCAGGGTTCAGGACTAAATGGAACTCCACCTCAACAGTATCATTTATCGGCCTTAGATTTTGAATTAGAATCCAAGACCCCCCCTTTTGATTTTTTGATAGGGTAAACCGCGGTATTGCATGATGACTCTGATGTCACTAAGATGCCTTGCTCCATCATAGCCGAAATTGTCTTAAAAATCCCTTCATCTGCCTCCCTAGACATGGGATATTGTTGTGCTTTTGGTAGAATTGCTCCTGGTTTCAGTTTAATCTTCACTTCTCCGATTCCTTTCAATAGGCCTACATCATAGGTTCCTGTGGTCCACACTGAGGCAGGCACCTGGGCCATGTCACTCTCAAAATATTCGGGGCGGTTCTGTGCTAAAATCATTGTCTGAGGCACTTCTCATTTGATCATTTTCACCCAAAAGGTGAGGCTCACCTCCGCTGTTTCTCCTTCGTCTGCTTGTTCATCAAACAGATCGTCATCAGTGACGTCAGTCAATCTGTACCAATCTTCAATGGCGATTACTGTGCACCATTGTCGGCCTTCATCATCATGACCATCGATCAAAACCACTTTTCTTCGCATTGTGGCTGTATGTATTATTAAAGGAAATACTTGTCCCCTTTCTTCGTGCATAGGTATTCTTGGCCTGAACAAAAATTCGTCTGGCGTCCTCATGGTTTTCTCAGCGAGGCCTGGCAGCCCTGCCATTAGCACGAGCATTCCATACACAAATATTTCTGGCTCTAACGGAATGGCTCTCATGGCTGTGTGTCCTGCGTATGCTCTAATCATTTTGCATATGTTTGAATCATGCATTCCTGGAGTTGAGCATACTATGCCCTCCTCCGTGAACAAGATTGCCATATTTAGTTTTGTCATTAGATCTCGACACAAAATGTTTACTGGGGTTTGTGGTGAATATAATAGAGGCACATTCATCTCACATTTTCCTATAGAGATTGGAAGTGCGTTTGTAAAGGGAACACGACTTGTAGCTCCTGTGAAACTCTGAGTATTTATAGCATCGCCGGACAAGGAAAACTTTCCTTCACGTATACATCATGCCTTGATTCCTGCATGTGCACGCTAAATGCCCTGTCATCCCACACAACCAACATACAGGTGGTGGTCTGATCACTTGCCCATTAGACATATCTTGATTGCCATTTTGCATATTTTGAAAACCACCTTGATTATTCTGGAAACCTCCCCGATTGCTCTGCAATCCTCTCCCTCGAAATCCTGTTCCCCTGGGTAAAACCCAGTATTGCCCTGATTATTCTGCTGTGGATTATTAACTTGCGGCATGCTCGACTCAGCGGTGTTGGTTATCATGGCTCCTTCGAGAGCATATTTTGACAATTTCTTCTGCACTAATTTTGCCTCTTCACCTTTTCGTGCAGCTTCCTTTTTGCGATTCTTTTCTTGCAGCAGTCTGCAATAGTGTGTGATGGTCAACTGTATTTCTGACCATGGCGTGGCCTCGATTCCCACCAATTTCTTGAGCTGCTTCTGTACTGGTTCTGGCAGCCATTGGCACAATATATGGTAGAACACGGGTATAGATTTCCCCCAAGATTCTTGAGTCTCGAGTACCAAGGCGTCTTGAAAATTCTGTATGTAAATTAACGGGTCTTCCGACTTCTTCATTTTACGTGTCAAGATAGCTCCCATATCAGAAGTATCTGGGTACAGCACTCGTAGTGCTTTCCATACCGAGGCTCTGCAATTGTTAAATGGAGCTCCGTCATGTGCAGTATTAACTGTGGTCACACCAGGGTAACCCGCCCGTGTCCACACATTGTCTGCTCTATCACGAAGTATGGCGATTAAGAGACCTTTGATATCCCCGATAGCTAACGTATTCCCTCCCGTCATTTTTTCAAGCTTGTGTATCCATTTCCCGGCTCCCGATGTTAACATTAGCAGCGTGTTTTTCAGGTTTTCCTGATCCATGTGTGGCCATGGAATATATTTTGAACTTGCTCCACCTTTCTCAAGCAACGGAAATTGGGATGCGTAGTCCTCTCCATATTCTCTCATTGCTCTTCTGTCTATTCAGGCGTAATATTCCCGATCGCTGTCTACCAGGCAATGGTCTTAGTCGGCTCATGTAGGGTGGTGGCGACCCCCCCCCGACCGGGAGATACTTCTTTGTGCAGATCTGACTGTGTGGCAAATTCTTATGCCCTCGGTGTAGATCCCCTAGAGTCTGACCATCTTATCCCTTTCCCTCCTGAGACTCTCTTTTCGCGTCTTCTCTCCTTCTCGGTTTCTTCACGCTCCTCTCTTTCGGTGTCAGACATTGTCTGCCCCCAACTTGTACAACTTCTTGCTTCCTCTTTGCTCTTGCTTATTTCTAATCTATCTAGGGAAAGTTCTCTATTCCCACTGCTTTGGGAGACATCCTCAGTGTCATAAAGCTGAGTGCTCTCCAGGCGCTCGTTTTCCACCTCCCCTTGGGGTACTTGTTCTAGCCCCATTTCATCATATATCCTATCGATCGTTTCTCCAATGCTTCTGGTGTCAAAGTCATCCTTGATACTTGTTCTAGATGTGCCTGGTACTGAATAGTACTCAGGAAAGAATTCTTCTATGTCTTCCCAGTCTACTACTGGCTCATGTTTTTTAATCTCTCTTTCCAGATATTCAAGATTGCGTGCTCTCTGTTTTTGCTTACCTTCTATATCGTCATCGAACTCTCTGCGCTTCCTCACTTCCTCTCCGACCCTATCTTCCTCCTTTTTCTTATCGTCCCTACGTTCAGTGGCCCTTCAGATCTCCTCATCCCTTCTTCTCTATCTTCTTTTCTCTCGTATCCTTTTTTTTTCCTCTAACCTTCGCTGCTCCTGTCTGTCTTGTTCAGTGGTTGCTTTCTGTTTGCAATCGTGTAGCCTTTCTTGCTCTTCGCGATATAAAAGTTCTCGTCTCTATCTCTTTTCTTTATTCTTTTGTCTCTCAATCCTTTTTCTTTTTCCCCTCTTTCCTCTGTACATCGTCTAACGTCTCCTTTTGTTTCGCATCATCAATGTCCTTGCCGTCAAGTTTCAACAAAATCTGCCCTCCTATCCATTCGTTCTGTGCGAGTGCTATCTCATCAGTTCTATCCTTGCTTCCTTTCCATCTTTTGCCTTCTGTATCGCAAGATGTTCTTGCTTGTGCCTGTTCTTTCCTCTCATCATCGCGTATCTCCTTGTCCCTCGGGACTTTGGAGGTGATATCTCTATCTCTATATTTATCCGGATTTTCATCACTACTTTGCATAGGTGACTCATATGCTGGGTTGCTATACCCTGTGGCTGCTTTAAGTTCCCTGAGTGGGTATAACCCTTCCTCCTTATCCTTCTCTATTTTCGTTTCAGCTGGGCAGGTTGCGCTGAGGGCATCTCACCCCCCCTCTGTGCATACATTAAGTATCCAGTCCGATGGCGGTTCCTCTTCCTTGTCTTGTTGATACATTTTCCACACTCTAGACTAGCTAGGTGTTTGTCTAACTTTTTGCCTGTGTATGTGGCATGCAAGTATGTTGTCATATGTTGCAAAACTGCTTTAGATAATGACCCGCCCTGTGGCCAAGGCATAAACATTTTGTGGGCGGTTCCTTTAACCCATTCTGCACTGTAATTTTTCAGCTTAGGTGCATGTTTCGGCAACTGTTTGCACATGTGTGCTAATGGAGTTATGTCTTCCATGCTTAAATCTGTTCCCTTTCCCTTTATATATATAACTGGTCAATGCTTTATGTGACTTAAACAATTCCAACAATATGAGCGAGCACCAATCACTGCAAGCTCCAATCCTGATTTTTCCACACATTTTTATATCTTCTATTTTACTCAATAAACATCAGGGTACCTTCTACAACATGGCAAAAATCCAACCGCACAGTTTTTATGCTAGGTCCTCGAAGGAAAACTTTCCGTCCTATGGCGTCACAACAATCAACACATAAGATAGACGTTAACAGACTGGACGAACTCCAGCTGTTCACATATACCTCTGCCTCTAAAATTACCCCGACATGGAGTTTAAACGTATCCTTTTCACAGCGTCTTTAATCGCTTTGGTGGCCTATTCGTTACCCTTTATTTGGATACAAGTTACTTCTAGCCGCTTGTATTAAAAGTGTAGGAATTAGGCGCATCTTCTCACTTCTCGGGTGTCCTCCCCAGTAACCTCTCTCTTCTCGGGTGTCCTCCCCGGTATCCTCCCTCTGTCTACTTAATTATTCTTGAGTCATTATTCCCTTCCCTATATATACAGAGCTCGTTCTGCAGATTTTATTTTTACTCTACCACTGTCTACGGGGAGCTTCACGGTCTACTCAGCAGAATGGCAAAGGACTTGTGATATTGCCGAGGACCTAGAGTTACTTGCCGACGGTCAATGGGTGTCTTTGTCTAATCGATAACCATCAATCTCTGCTACCAAGTGTGCTCCGAGACCCCGACTGGCCCATAGAGTGGGAGTTTGCTCAGAAGCCCTTTAAGACAAGATAGCAGTACCCGCGAGATGGATGGGGGTGCAGATATATACTTCAACAACAATCAATGAGGACAACTCAACGGTTTGGCAAAGGGAGTCCGTTTAATTACAAGTGCAAAAAACGGGGAGTCATGAATATCAGAAATGGTGCGATCTTCCTTCTCGCTTCAACTCCAATGAACTTCATAAAAATCCTAACATTTATACTGAAAACTCGTCATCATTGACGTGTAACACTCAAAAGTAGACTTGCAATTCTATTGGTTCGGAAAAGGTAACTTTACTATAGGTACTATGTCTGTATATGGTAACGGAGTGAGGGGATTGGGTAAACACGGTCAGGTGGGCATCTAAGCCCTCCCTTCAAAAATTACTACTGCAGACGTCACTAAAAGGAAGACGTCCCATTGGTTCTACTAACTATAGGACCCTAGATTACTTGGTCCACTGTGATTGGGTTGGCACCAACCCCAGGCATACTTTTTCACTTTGCTTAGCAGCACGCAGAATGGTCAGCCAGGTGCAGGGTGCCCCTCAACTCACCCGGCCTTCCTCCAATCAATCATTACTTTAGTGGCTATGTGTCAACTATTTTGCTATGGTTGGCCTTGAGACGGCATCTTTATGTTTAGATATCTTCCCCTGGCTCACAGCCATGCGTGGGTGTGGGGGTCTTGCTTCTGTTCATTCTGCTGGTCACGTGATTCAGACACAGTGGATTTGCCTTTTCTTCAACAATTTGTGTATTTAATTTTATGTTCACCCACCACCTGCCTTCGCCTTCTTATCTTGCCCCTTCAAAGCAGTATATTCTGGTCCTTGCTTCAGTTAATTGTAGCTACTACTCGTTCATTTTGATGGATACGACCTTGGTTCCCAAGGCACGAGTTGCCTCTGCTGAGTTTCGTTTCTGGCGCTCAGCTCCTGATTTCGTTGACTGTGAAACCTTTCTCGAATGGCCTTAGTAATCTTTGTTGATTCTGCTTTTTTTTAAAAAGTGGAAGTATGCTTCATATAATGTGCTTTATTTGAGGTAGATGAACAAATTACTTTCTTACCTGGTAACGTTCTTTCGATGGGATGGTCCGACGACGTATTCCATATCTATGACATGTAATCACCACAGCTGTGCTGCTTCGGAAACATTTTTCGGCGTCTGCGTCCTGCGTCGATGACGTCGATGCGCCGTCGTCGAGGGCTTCCTCCGACGTCTGACGTCATCCGATGTGATAAGTAGGACGAACAACGCCCGTAGCCTCAGTTGTAGTTTTTTCCCCCAGAACGTGTGTCACTAGTCAACTGCCAGTCAGACACAAAGCCTTGCGGAACGTAAGCTGCAATCGCAAAAGAAATTCTGCAGCGGGGAAGGCAGGGCGGGAGCGATATGGAATACGTCGTCGGACCATCCCATCGAAAGAACGTTACCAGGTAAGAAAGTAACTTGTTCTTCGAGGGGATTGGGTCCTCCGACGTATTCCATATCTATGACAGACTCCCAAAGCAGTACCAGAGCAAGGAGGAGGGAAAGAATTTAGAATCAAAATTTAGAATAGCCAATCAAATAGCAGAGCAAAGGACCGCCTCACAAAGGCCAGATCCTGTGCTCGGATGGAATCGAGGGAATAGTGACGTACAAATGTATGTACTGAAGCCCAGGTGGCTGCATCACAGATGTTGCGAATAGGAACACCCCTCTGCAGGGCAGTAGACGCAGCCATACCCCTGGTAGAATGGGCCCGCAAGCCAGCCGGTGGGTCCTTACCCGCCAAGCGGTAGCACAACGAGATGGCCAAAATAATCCAGCGAGACAAAGTCTGTTTCGTCACAGCTTGCCCCAAACGCTTTCCAGCGTAACCAATAAAGAGTTGATCGTCCACTCTGACCCGGGACATGCGTGAAACATAAAAGCTTAAAGCTCTCCTAGGATCAAGCCTATGGAGCCTCTCCTCTTCCTTACCAGGATGCGGAGGAGGATAGAATGCCGGAAGAACAACCTTCTGGGCCAAATGAAATTCCGTCACTACCTTCGGAAGAAAAGAAGGACGAACTCTAAGGACAACCCTGTCCTTGTGAAATACAGTGAAGGGTGGCTTAACTGAAAGTGCCTGTAACTCACTCACTCTGCGAGCGGAAGTAACCGCAACTAAAACACACAGTTTTCAGAGTTAACAGCCTCAAAGGGCAAGAATGTAAAGGCTCAAACGGAGCACCCATAAGAAACTTAAGAACAAGGTTTAAATCCCAACCGGGCACCAGGAAAGGTGACGGAGGGAACACATTAGTGAGCCCCTTCAGAAACTGTGAAATTAAAGGGATTTTAAAGTAAGAACACTCTTCAGACGAGCGCTTAAAGATGGACAGCGCCGCCAGGTAACCTTTAATGATACCCACTTACAAGCCCCTGTGGGCCAAAGAAAGTAAAAAGGACAGAACTATGGGGATGTCACATGCAAAAGGATCCACATTCTGAACTCTGCACCAGTCGCAGAACCTACGCCAACGGCAACGGTACAGAGACTTTGTTGCTGGCCTTCGGGCCGAAAGCAACACCTTCATCACGTCTTCAGGGAGGTCCCAATCCCTATACCTCAACCTTTCAGAAGCCAAGCGTGAAGGTTGAGGGATCTGACCTCTGGATGGAGAACCTGACCCCCCTCCCGTGAGAGCAGATCGTCTCGGTAGGGAAGACGACGCGGAGGGCAGATGGACAAGTCGAGAAGGTCCGGGTACCACGTCCTCCGAGCCCACGCCGGAGCAATGAGGATCATCCGGGAACCGAACTTCCGTAACCTCCACAGCACTTGCGGGATGACGGGGACTGGAGGAAACGCGTACAGCAGCGGGAATGACCACTCCACCACGAACACGTCTCCTAAGGCTCCTTTTGGAGGAAATTCCCGCGAGCAAAACCTTTTGCACTTCCGGTTGACACTGGAGGCGAAGAGATCCACTTGAGGGGTCCCCCAAAGGGCAAAGATCTCCAGGAGAATCTCCTGAGCCAACTCCCACTCGTGAGAGATCGTGCTCTGCCTGCTCAGAGCATCCGCCGTCACGTTTTCGTCTCCGGCCAGATGAACTGCCGAGATCGAAACTTCCTGCTGGATGGCCCAGAACTCGAGCTGCATCGCCTCCCTGCACAGAGGAATGGACCCTGCCCCCCCTTTTTGTTGAGGTAGTGCATGGCCACTGTGTTGTCCGCCAGGATCAGGACACTCTTTCCTCGCACAGTAAGCAGAAAAGCCTTCAGGGCTAGCCTGACAGCCCTCAGCTCCAACAGATTGATATGGAGTCTGGACTCCGACGGAGACCAACGACCGCTGACTGTCAGCCCGTTGGCATGAGCTCCCCAACCCATGAGGGATGCATCCGTCACGATCGACACCTCCGGCCAGGGAAGCCAAAATGGAGCCCCCTTCATCAAGTTGCCTTCGACGGCCCACCACAGAAGGTCCCGGGCGACCGAGGGCGGCACCTGAACCGGGTGCGACATCCTTCCGGAGGTCTGCGACCATTGCGTCTTGAGCGCCCACTGCAAAGATCTCATCCGCAGCCGAGCCTCTGGCACCAGAAGAATGCAGGATGCCATGAGGCCGAGCAACCTCAAGAACTCGAACGCTGGGAGCGTCTGGGCATGCTGAAACTTGTGCACCATCTGCTGAATGTGAAGAGCCCTCACCTGGGGAGGAAAACACTGCCCCAGGGAAGTGTCGAGCACTGCTCCGATGTACTGGAGCCGCTGTGTTGGCGTCAAATGGGACTTCTTTAAATTGAGGGAGAAGCCCAGCCTGTGAAGGGAGTGGCAGGTGATGGACAGATGATCCAGGACTTGCTCGGGAGAGCTCCCCCTGATCAACCAATCGTCCAGGTAGGGGTAGACGTGAATCCCCCCTTGCCTGAGATGCGCTGCCACCACCACCATGAGCTTGGTGAAAACCCTCGGGCGGAGGTCAATCCGAACGGCAGGACCCGAAACTAAAAGTGCGAGTCGCCAACCGCGAACCTCAGGTACCTCTTGTGCTTGGGATGGATCGGCACATGGAAGTAAGCATCCTTGAGGTCGAGTGACACCAACCAGTCCTGAAGCTGAAGGGCCTGGAGGACTTGAGAGAGATTAACCATCTTGAACTTGTCCTTCCTGAGGAGTTTGTTCAAACCGCGCAAGTCCATGATGGGTCTCAATCCCCCATCTTTCTTCGAAATCAAAAAATAAGGGGAATACCATCCCTTGTTCCTCTCCGCTACAGACACCAGTTCTATGGCGCCTTTCTCCAGTAGGGCTTGAATTTCCTGCACAAGGAGCGGATCCGGACTCTGCAAAGAGAGGTTCCCCAGTGGATTGTCGCGAGGCCTGTGCCGAAAGGGAAGACAGTAGCCGTGGGTTATGATCTCCAGAACCCACACATCTGAAGTAATGGCTTGCCACTCTACAAGATGCTGCGCCAGCCTTCCCCCAACCGGCGAACCATGGGACATGGCCTCATGACTGAATGGGAGCGGCTGCGGCGTTACCTGAGGGCAAAGAGGCAACTGCCCGAGCGGCCTTGGCACCACGGGTACCCTGTCGTCCACCTCTGGTACCCCTGCGTTGGCCTCTTTGACTGCCAGCTCCTCTCGCTTTACTGAAGGAGTAATAGCGAAAGGAACCACCCCTCCACTGCTGTCCCCTAGGACGAAAAGGCGGAGGTTGGCGAACTGCAGCGCCCAACGACTTTGCTGCAGCTTTTGAGGTCTGCAACCTCTCAAGGCTCTCGTCAGCCTTGCTGCCAAAAAGGTGTTCACCGTCAAAGGGCATGTTGAGGAGCCGGGACTGCACATCAGGAGCAAACCCCGACTTCCGCACCCAGGCAAACCTGCGTATTACGGTGCTCGCCCCCATGGACCTACTGACGCATTCAGCTAAGTCCAAACCCGACTGAACGGACTCACACATGGCATCCTTACCATCCTGGACCATAGCAAGGAAACCATCCCGTTCGTCCCCTTCGGGAATATGTTCAGCCGCTAATGCAACACAGTTCCACAGAGTGTGTGTGAAACGAGACAAGGCACAAATGGAGTTGGCCGCCTGAAGCGCCATACCACCAGAAGAAAACACTTTCTTCGCCCAGCCATCAAAACGTTTGTCGTCCCTATCAGGAGGGATGGTAGGGTACGACGCCTGCTTCGCCGGGGCTGTGGCCGCCTGCACCACCAAACTCTCCGGAGTGGGGTGCCTGGTCAAGTAGCAGGGGTCGCTACTGGCTGGACGGTATTTTCGCGACAAGGATCTGCCCACCGCCGGGAGACTCTCCGGAGCAGTCCAAGCCGCCGCCACCCTTCTCTGTAAAGCCATATGGAACGGCAGTACCAGATCAGTTGGGGGACCAACATCAAGGATGTCCGTCAGATCTTCCTGCACAAACCCCCATGGGGGAGCAGACCATCCCAAGTACTCAGAAACCCTAGCCATAAGGCGCCGGTACGAGGAATCGGCATGAGAGCCAGGCTCAGGCCTACAAAACTCCACCTCCGGAGAGGTGTCCAGTCCACTGGCATCATGCAGTGACTGTCTCAAATCGTCAAACTGACTATGGCCCGAGACAATTTCATCTGGAACCTGACTAGGAACCAGGCCATCAGAATCCTCATCCGCCTCTGAAATATAGTCCAGGTGGCGAAAAGAAGGCACCCGAGAGTGCTTGCTCTTAACCAGAGCCTTCCTAGCGGGTTCTCCCGTGCCACGGGGTACCTCCGACACGAAAGGCGTCGATGGTGTCGAGCGAATCGGCGCCGGCATCGAGAGAACCGGCATCGGCGCCGAGAGGATCGGCGTCGAGGAAATCGGCGTCGACGTCAGATGCAGCGCCTCCAGCATCGGCGGCGTCGACACAGCCCTCGAAGCCGGAGCTCCGAGCGTGTCCCTCGACGACCTGAGCGTCGACGACTTCGACAACTTCCTCGGAGCCGGAGCCTCGAGAAAGCCTGTCGACGCCTCAGACATCGATGTCTTCCTCGAAGACCTCACAGGTGCATGCGGTCTCGAACGCGTCGAGGACCGGGACCTGGAACGGGTATGTCGAGAACGAGTCTCCTTGTCCGAACGGGACCTCTCCTGTGACTCGTGCCGACCACTCTTGCGAGCGGTGTCTCTCGACCTCTCACGACCGACCCCACTCGGGAGCGCGGACGGCTTAGTACCCTGCGACTCGGGAATCGCCAGCATTTTCTTCCCGAAGGAAGCCCATTCCTCCGGCGTCGCACTGCTGGTGGGGTAAGCGACGTGCCGGGCAGAGTCCTCCGAGGAGGACCTGGAAGACGACCGGTGTCGGCGCTTCCGAGAATGCCTCGAACAGGCTGAGGAGTGGCGAGACCGACTCCTAGAAGGAGACCCACGAGACTTCCGACGACGACGCGGAGAGTCACCCCTCGAATCATCCGTCGAAAGCCCCGCAGACTTCGACTTCCTGGGCTTGGACACCCGACCTTCCGACAACTTCTTCTTACGTTCACGTAAGGCTTTGGACGTGAGCGACTGGCAGTCGATACAGTCATCCGTGTCGTGGGCCTCCCCGAGGCACCAGAGGCAGGCGTCGTGCGAGTCCGTCACCGACATCTTGGACCCACACTCCTCGCACTTCTTGAAACCTGGACGCGGGGTCGAAGACGAAGTAGAAGACATCTTCACACGAAGGATTTTCACAAAACGAACAGGTTCGAAGAACCGAAAAGAACAGAACTCCAAAGAGTCAAGGCGTTAACCGAGATTCACGAAGCAACACGTTCGCGGAAAAAACGGAACTGAGGCTACGGGCGTCGTGCGTCCTACTTATCACATCGGATGACGTCGGAGGAGGCCCTCGACAACGGCGCATCGACATCATCAACGCAGGACACAGACGCCGAAAAAAGTTTCCGAAGCAGCACAGCTGTGGTGATTACATGTCATAGATATGGAATACGTCGGAGGACCCAATCCCCTCGAAATGTATATGGCGCTTGCCGCACTATCCCTCTACTAAGCATAGCAAGCCGCACAATTCTCTTAGCTTTCTTGCGGTTACAAGCATATGTACAGGTGTAAACTGGTCAAATATCTTTGCCATGCTTACAGCTTAAGCTTCTTACATTTGACATCGCCTTCACACTCTAAGTTCACAATATCCTTGTTCATGGTGTTTCGTCTCTTTGCGTCATTCTCTGGTCGTCATTTCTTCTACATGTGAGTCAGTCCGGGTTCTCGTGACGTCACGATTCGTCTTCGATTAGGACCTTTTTGGTTTCTTCAGGGACTGTACTCAGGCGATCTTCGGTTCGTCTCATTTGTTTGAATGGCTTTCTCAATGGGTACCTTACTGTCCATGGTTTCCTCGGTACTGGTACTTCAATAGGCATCCTTCTTCTGATAGGTACTGGCCTGGATAATTGACCTCGGGAGAGGTGTGGAGTCCACTAGCATCTTGCATAAGATTGGAGACAAGTTCCTCCAACCGGGTCTCCTCCAAAATTAATTCTTTAGGAATCTTCGACACCCTGAAGGGCTTGAAGTCGAACAGTACATCAGCATCATGACAGTCTTCATAGTTGGATTGAAACATTTTAAGGAGTTGTAAGCGAGACTGTGGTGAGTCCATCGAGGTTGAAGTCGACATTAAGGGTTTGTTCGACACCGAAGCAGCCTTCACATAAGGAATAGATTCAGGAGCTCCGGCCGTCGACAATGTCAACCCTGCACTGTTAGCTTTTAGAGGTGTCCTCTCACCCGGGCTCTTGGGTGCATGGGCCGAGGTCTTTTCATAGACCATGCCAGGCTTGGAGCATGCAGTGAGTATCATTTTATTTACTTTCTTCCTCTGGAGGAACCAAAGGCACTACCTTAAAGAACACATCTAATATTTTAATTCTAAATTCTTCTAATTTTTCCGCTGAGGCAGATTATGATGGGAAATGTACTTGGCGCCTGTCGGGTGAGGAATTGGGCGAGGAAGAGTTGAAAAATGTCTTCTTTTTCTTTAAAGATGAAGAAGAGGAATGATGGGAGACACTCCTGTAGTCAATCTTTTTAATGTTTTTTGGCTCTTTTTCTGGGTCTGTCAGGAGATTTCTCACCTGCGAAATTATGACCTATAGAGGATTTTTTTTTTCAAATGTGTGGTACTGGCCGATTTACATGATGAACAACCCAAATGGAGCTTCGACCTTCTCTCTTTCAAAGCTTTAGTCGGTATCAATCGACAGGAACCACATTCAGTGACATCATGAGACATACGCAGGCACCAGAGATTGGGCCTCATTCCGAGTATGGCGGTAAGGGATAGCGGCCACCGCTAACGAGGGACGGACGACAAGGGCCCTCCCGCTGCACCACTTAACCCTTGCCGCTGCCCACTCCCTGGGTGATTCTCCCCGCCTCCTGAGGCGCCAGTCCTGCCTGCATATAAGTATTAGACCACGGCATTAGCAGCAAAGGCCCAAAGTCTCCAATGGCCACAGCACACCAGCTGTAGTTTGTTGATGGCCAATCTGTCCCAGCCAGCCAAAGCACCCCAATTATTCTGTAGGCCACTAACAAATTCCATATTTATCTCCTCGTCCCTCAAGAGTACCTCCCTCTGTGGTGTTTGTATGCTAGTGATCTGGTTAGGTTGCTTATCATGTTTGAGTAGATTGGACAGTGTTCTGCCAGCTTTTTTACCCTCCCTGTATCGGCGTGCACGCATGGGGGCTGCCACATAGCGTACTTCTCTGGTGGCCAGCTTATCAAATTCCTGTAGGTGTGTGTGTATGTCAGCCAATATTTCTCTATCTTGTGTACAAGTGTAGATTTCCTCTAGTTTATCTAGTTTGCTTTCAATGTCAGTTAGCTCGGCACGTACGCTCTTCAGCATGCCTACAGACTTAGACAGTAACACTCCCCTGATCCAAACCTTGAAGGATTCCCACAATGTGGAGTATCTTCTCACCGTTCCCACATTATTTGCAAAAAATTCTGCTATCTCGACATGTAGTGCTTCCATCACCCCGGGTTCTCCCAGCATCCCATTCGGCATTCTCCACCTTCTTGCGGGACAGGGGGCATTTCAGAGCTTTAGCTCTAACATCACAGGGGAGTGATCTGAGAACGTGCGGGGCAAGATTTCACATTTCTGCAGTGCAGTAGACATAACCGAGGAAACAAACCAATAGTCAATTGTGGATTCAGAGTCATGAACCGAAGAATAGTATGTGCATCTCCTGCTCCCAGGGTGTATTTCACTCCAGGCATCCACCAGTGACAGTTGCGGAGAATGTTACCCAGGGTGAGGGCTGTCCTACTCGGAGCTCTAGTAATTTTCGAGGACCTATCCAGTGCAGGGTTTAACGCCACATTGAAGTCTCCGCCCCAGATCACATTGGACACACCATACGGAGCGATCATCTGGTATATATTCATATAGAAAGTAGGGTCGTCTATATTGGGCCCGTATGTATTAACCAGTAGCAATTATTGGCTAGCAACCCTTCCCCATACAACAACATACCTGCCCTGTTGATCCACCTTGTGGCCCTCTAGCCCAAATCCCAAGCTTGGATGAATAAGAGTGATAACCCCTCTAGCATGAGTAGAGTAGTCAGTGTGAAACCGTAGATTCCCCCACTTGGGCCTTATGTGCATGTTGCTGCCTCCCATTGTGTGTGTTTCTTGCAACATCAGGACCTGGGGGCCATGTCTAGCAATAAAATTACCAATTTCCTTGACTTTCATCTGATTATTTAGTCTACCTTACATTCCATGTAAGCAGTTTTATCCTCAACCCGTCACCCGTGCTTTATAGGAAGATATTTTGCCATTATCACGGCCATTAGGGTTATAACTTTGGTGCAATCCGGTCAGCGCTGGTCTCAGTGCAACTACGATTTTAACATTCAACAAACAGTTGACCTCTGTCAAACTACCATCTGGATCAAACACCTTCCAGTGGCCACAACTTCCCCTCTTAACCCATAATGAGTTTCTTCCCAAACAGGAAGAACCAATTCCAGTCCCACATCCCTCCCACCCACCCTCATCACCCCCAACTTGACGATGTTCCCATCTGAATTTATGGAACATTCCAGGGGTAGCCATGTTGCTTCACATGGCCGCCGACTAGGGTCCAGCTCCAATTGACCACAGTATGCGGTCCGCCTTGACCATTAATCAGTCGAGGCCGCAGCCCCTAGGATACAGTAACTTAGCATGTACTCGTTCATTCATTGATTTTTAGTCCGCCGGTCGAGGCCTGTTGTTCTGTACCGGTCTGCCCCCTCTGGGAGGCAGGGGTATGGAGGTTTCAATATATTGTATGGCTTCAGCCGGAGTTTCGAAAAAATGCACCCTTCCTGCATATTGAATCCTCATTTTGGCCGGGAACATCAGGGCGTATGGGACTTGGCGTTCTTTCAGGAGTCTTTTGACAGGTTCGTAGGATCTTCTGCTCGCTTGAACCCCGGCGGAAAAGTCTGGGTAAATGTGTATTCGGTTTCCTTCATATTGGAGTGTTCCAGCCTCCCTCGCCAGTGGTAGGATTGCATCCCTGACTCGGTGCGCCCGGTTTAGGCGATGGCGCCAGTGTGCGGTGCGCTCTTTCGACTAAGAAGTGTTCGGAGAATGCCTCCGGCCCAAACAAAGATTTGAGTAATATTTCAAGTTGTTTCTCCGTCTGTCCTTTTCCAAAGGATTCCGCCACACCCACCACTCGGATGTTATTTCTCCTTGAACTCGATTCGAGATCCTCACATTTATTCTGCAGGTTAGACACTGTGTCTTTAAGTTGGGTGATGTCGCGGCCTTGGTGCGCAATGGTATCTTCATTGGTGCTTATTCTGCTTTCAGTTTCCGTGACACGTGCGCTCCCTTTGTCAACTCTGGCCTTGAGAGAGCCAATAGTAGTTACTATGTCATCCAACTTCATATTCACTGCACGAAATCCATTCTGCACTATTGTTGTCAACCTGTCTTCTTGGTCTCCAATTTCTGGTTCCAGGGTCTCAGTAGTGCTGGTGTGGCCGTCTATGGCAGGATTCTGATTTTGGCTGCCAGTAAAGGCATCGATTGGGCCTTTCTTCCTGTTGCCAGGGGTCTTTGTTCCCTTGCCTGACTTGTGTTTTTCACCCATACTGTTATCGTAATACTTGCTGTTATATTTCCTCAACTGCTTATTATCGGGCTCGTCACACTTCCGTGTGGTCACAGTTCTATATCTTATATAATGTTGCTGCAAGGGGCCGGAGCAAGGTCTCGAGTTTAAGAGCGATGCTCCCGAGCCATCCCAGGGTATGGTCTGCCGACGCCCGTGTACCACGAGTGGCCTCTGTCCTCCAATGTATTTTAGTGCTTGAATTTGAAATTCGTGGTTGTGCGTGGCGTGTTGACCCCACCAATATCTTTGGTCACCAATATTTGCCCAGTGATTTTATATAGGCTCAGCTCCGGCCCGCCTCTCTGGGCAATATGTATACTTATGTAGTGGGGCAACCAGAGGACCATCACCATCCGAGAATCCCCTTGCGCTGTCGTGTGCTTCTCATGCGTGTAAGGGGTTGCACCCCGGGGTCAGGGTGTCTACTGTGGCATGCCGGGGGATGCGCGCAGGGAGGGTCCCCCGGGCACCACACAACCAGTTCTGCAGTATATCCCGCGTGGTATGGGGCCAAGCTCCCGCAGGTGCCACGGATCCAGTGGGGCGCGCTGCACCTATGTTATATTTTAAAAGTCAGCGGCCACCGCAGCGGAGCCCCTCGGTGGCAAGGGTCCGCCGGTGCGCACCGTTCCATAATGTTTGCCAGGGAACGTCCTCCCACACCGCCTCTCCGTCCCTCTTACTTGCTGTTTCAGGGTGTATGTTGTGTCCACCTCTTGCCTCCGCTCTCCGCAGCAGCACAGTGCAGCCGCCCGCTCCATGTCGCGGGGTGAGTGGAACCAGGGGCCGGCAACGGGGCCCAGTGGCTGGCCCCGGGGCCCAGTGGTGGGAGAGCGCTGCAGTCCAGGTTGCTCCCAGCGGTCCGATAACCCACGCCGCAGTAAGGATTCAGGCCGGGCGCAGGCCGCAGGGACAGGCTCCTCCCCCTCGCAGCCCTCCAACCGTCCACATCCACGGCTCACGAGCGGCTGCGTCTGGTTCTCACTGCCGGATCTCTTCAGGCGTGTGGGCCGGCTAGTTTTCAGTCAGCCACAACTCTGGCGTTTTTGTACGTTTTTCGTTCGGGTTTTCACCAAGCACCCACGGGCACCAGGGCTGTCCGTGATGCTGGTTTTGGCTTGCCAGGCGACCTCGAAAAGGATCACGTAGCACAGGATTTTGCAGTGGAGCGGGAGCTCCGAGATTAGGCGGCCATTTCCACAGTGCGCAACAGCGCCCCCAGGGAAACGGTTTAAATTAGTACCAAAAGCCTCCCTAAAACCAGTTTGGTTCTTGACATATGATATGATATGGCATTTATAACGCGCCTATACGCAAGTGTTTCAAGGCGCAACGAGGCAAGTGAGGGGGAACAGAGGGAGGACAGAGACAAGCATCTTATTAGGCCAATTGACATTGAGATCGCGCAAGTGTAGGGGAGGGGAAAAGTGCCTGGGGAAAGGGGCGGGTGCAGTGATATACATGAGAGCAAAACAATGACAAGAAGTGCGGCCAGCAGGTGGCAGGTGGAAGAGTAAGTGCAGACAGTTGTCCAAAAGTGCAGGTAGGGGGACTGTAGGGTTACAGATACAGACCCAAGTGCAAGGGTTGCCGGGAGGCAGTGTGTGCAACTGGGCGGGCAGGAACCTGGGCCCGAAATCCGAGGGTAGCCAGGTGACCAGTGCAGCCTTCCCTATGGACAGCCTTCCCATATCTTTCGCCCAACTAATCAAATTCTTAAGAACTAAAGCGGCAAATATTTTCCCATCTGAGTCTGAGGTACAGATTGGCTGGTAATACACAGGTTAATGACGACTTCCCTTCTTAAAGATAGGGATGATGTAGGCCGTCTCTCATGATTTGGGTAAAGCCTGCCGTTGTATGATCTGTACAAACAGACAAAATAAAACTGTTGCACTGAGTTCGGCATAAAATTTGAAAAGCTTGCTTGAAAGGTAATTTGGGCCCACCACAAGTGATGGGCTGGCCTTATGAATGGCCAGTAGGATATCATCCCTATCAAACCCTACACACCATACTTTGGGTAAAGACAATTGTGAGGCGGCAGAGCCTTCAACACTCTGTAAGCATAGATTACCAAAATGATGCACCAACGTTTCTTCCGGAATTGGATTGATTTGCTTATCTAGCTGGCTTACATACCTCCCGTTAATCAGTTCCCTGACGTTTATATTGGCCTTCCATTACATGACCTCTAACATCATCTCCCCATCTCTCTGATAGAGGATGTGTTTATGCTGTCTAAGTCAGTTCTTGTATTTTTCCTTGGCCTTATCATTACCCAAATCTGGGAGAACTCAACCCAGATTTTTTATCTTACAAATACTCTTTCTTAGCAGTTTCTTCTTGTCCTGGGCAAGCCTATCATAATTATGTTTATGGGTCACTATTACCTGCCTTCCTGAACTTACACTTCGAGAAATTAAATGAATATAACCACAAAAATGAACCTGATTAAGGGTATTCCAACTTCTGAGGCAAGCTCACAGTCGCTCCTAACTTTACTGTTAGATTTCTGAAGATTGTGATCATTTCATTTAATGCAAGAACCCCCAGATTTGTTACCAATCCAGTGGGTCCGCCCACCAATGCCTGGGATAATCTAAAAACAAAATAACAGGAAAGCATTTTGTGATCACTGAATCGAGATGAACATACCTTTAGGCGGTCACACCTAAGAAATAATGTTTGACTAACAAATATAAAATCAAACACCGAAAAAGATTCTCCTCTGTGTGATGAATGACAGGTGATCATCCCAACGACCCTGGCCTGGGACCCTTCTCATGTGGCCAGGGAAAAACAGATGCTTCCTGATCCTGACCCCGGGGGTGGTGTTCTGCAGGAGGATCACCTGGGAGGGGAATCAGGCCGGGAGAATTGGGAGAATCCTCTAAAAAACGACCATAGTCACCCTACGGTCTTAATGGCATATTGCAAAACTGAAATATGTGATGAAATGAAGTAAGAGAATGTTGGGGACTCCAAGTCTCATAATGCCATGGGTACTGCGACAAGGGAGCTCAGAGGCAAAGAACTGGAATGCAATTCCGAACAGTCTAGACTTGAGCTGGAATTTTGGCTATTTAAACCCCCTGAGGTGCAGATGCAGGGGGCAGCAGCAGAAGTTATCCGTGGTCATGCATGCATCAGGCGCAAAATGAAGATACCAGGAACACTGCCGTGCATTTGGCAGAGAGTCATGAGCAGGAGAAGCCTGAAATACAGAGATTGCGCAGCGGGAAGCGCTGTAGTTGCAGGATGCCCTGTGCCCTGTGGGAGAGAGGAGCTCTCTGCACATTGTGTCTGCTCTGGTGGTTGAGAGCACCGAGAAACGAAAGGAGCAACCTGAGCTCCTGTCGGGGAAGGTGAAAGGCAAGGAAACATCGGGACGGTACCAAAACCTTTGGCAGTGAAAAATTTAGCTTCCCCTTTAAAATTAGTACAGCGCGCCTAGGGCGCGGCCTCAGGGTTGGGAACGCTCCACTGAGGTCCAGCCCTCCAGCGCCTCCCCTCAGTCCCCTCTGAACACATCGACTACTTAGATACCTGGCTACACTTATTACATGTAAGCCCCTGACATAGACGCGGGGGAAGGGAGGTGAGACGTATGAAGGAAAGGGGACTATGCATACTCTAGTCACTACAGTGAGTAACTTTAATTACTCATACGTTCCATCCCCTTTCCTCCATTCTTGTGGGTGATTCCAACAAATAAGACGCTCCGGAACAGCCTGCCTCATATCTAGGAAGAAGCAAACAGGTTCTGCAGAACCATCTGACCAAACTCTACATCATGTCTGGAGCTGGTGTCCAGGGAATAGTGCTTGAATTAAGCTGACGGAGTGTCCCAAGTAGCTGCCCTGCACTTGCGCGATCTCAATGTCACTTGGCCTAGTAAGATTGTTGTCTCTGTCCTCCCTGTATTCCCCCTTCCTTGCCTCGTCGTGCCTTGAAACACTTGCGTATAGGCGCATTACAAATGCCATATCATATCATGACATCCCAACATACGTCTCTGAAACACAACGGCTGTAGTTTTAGCCCTAACTGCATGGGCATGAATGCCCTCAGGGACCGGCTTGCCCATGGCCGCATACGCCTCTGAAATGGCCAGAACCATCCAACGGATCAATGGAAGCCTGAGAGCCGGGGGAGGAGCCCCCAAAAGTGACTAACAACGCCTCAGACTTTCTGAAGGATTTCGTCTGAGAGAGGTAATACTTGAGGACTGTCTTGAGGTCCAAGGAATGCAGGGCCCTCTCTGTTTCTGACTGCGAGTTCGGGAAGAAAAAAAGCAGGATGAAAAGGAGGGACCACCTTGGGCAAGAAGTTTAGATGAGTGCACAAGATGACCTTGTTGTTGTGAAATGTGGTAAAAGGCTTGCACGAAGACAACGCCTGCAGCTCACTGTCCCTGCGCACAGATATGAGAGCTACCAGCAAAACTGTATTCAGCATTACCAGTCGGATGTCCACAAAGGCCATCGGCTCGAAAGGTTTTGCTGCAAAGCTGTAAGAACCACATTGAGGTCCCAGACCGGATGCGGCCTATGCTCCAGAGGAAAAAGCCTAGACAACCCCTTGAGGTGGGCCGTAAGCACCGGATTGGCCGCCGAAAAGACATGCTCAGGGGAATTCTTGTAAGCAACAATGGCCACCAACTAAGTGTGTCTCAAGTATTCACCAGAGCTCAAGAACGAGCCAGGTGCGCTGAAAAAGCCAGTATGTCATCCAGAGGACAAGCGACAGGATCCAGACCCTTGTCTCACACCCAATAGCAGAACCTAGTCCATTTGCTCTTATACTGTGACCTAGTAGAGGGCATCCTGGCCTGTTGAATGCTGTCCCAACTGTCATCCGAAAATTGAGCATGCTGTAGCCTTAGCGGGTCAGTAACCAGGCCGCCAGCACCAGCCTGGCTGAATCTGAATGTTCCACTTCCCCGCCCTGCTGTGTCAGGAAGCCTCTGTTGGGGATCGGAAGGTGGACGGGGACCTTGGGAGCACAACTGCTGCAGATCTGAAAGCCAGGCTCTCGAGGCTAGTGGGGGACAATCAGGATGAGGCTGCAGCCCAGCGAAGCCCAGAACTTGCGGATGGCCTGCTTGAGCAGAGGGGGTTGGGGGGGGACGTAACACCTGCGTCTCAGAGGTGTACCATTTTGCTAGAAAGGCACTACACATTAAGCCCTTGTCCCTCAGGTGCCCCACGGTTGCAGGGGCGGTGCTGTGCTGTGCTGGATACAGCTATTTGTTCGATTGTGGTTTGGCCATCTTTTTGGCAGTAGGAAGGAAACTTTAATTAGTATTAAGCTAAACTGCAGGTTTAGTTGCACCTGTTGGGGGCACCACAGAGACCAGGACAGGATTAGCAGAAATGTATATCGCTCCTTGAAACTCTTGTGTATAGGTGCGTTATAATTGCCATATCATATCACATCATTAGACTACGTATATGCATGGTACAAGTTATGAGTTTAACTCCCGAACTGATCAAATTACAAGCGCTTGCCGCGCCATGTGTTCTGCTTGTACTTGAATTAATTTAAACAACTGCCCAGTGTTTGGCTGACTTACTAATGGATTGGGTCCCTGGGCAAGGTTTCTACCAGCATGAGATGTGCAGAGTTTCACTTTTACTTGACTCTTAATCTCTGTAATGTGAGACGGCCATGGGGAACTGTAGCCGGGAAGCACTGTAATGCATCACCTCTTTCAAAGCCGCCTGTATTCTGCCCATGTTGACATTATGTTCCTCTTAACGGCCTGTCCCTCTCGACTGCCCTATTTCTTTAAAAGGGCCTGAATGCAGCCATTGTTGTCACCACCACAGTTGGCAATGTATTTAATAGACACTTGCACCCTGCCTGTCTGCGGAAAGGCATTCATGATCCATATTGTTGGTGCTTTTTCAAAGATCAAATGTTTTGTAAACACAGTATAGTTTTGCCTACGGGCAAACCTCCTGGTCTCATCAAAGTGGGGATTTGCTCAGGATCGTACCGGTTTGGTCAAGCAGGGATGCAGGGCCTATATACTATGTTCCACCTGAAAAATGTACTCTCTACACTTTTACAGTTCCAGTAGAAACACTTGGCATTGGTTAGCAAAGGGGGAAATAAGGCATCAGCGCTACATAGCACAGTATATTATAATATAGGGGACACAGTATAGTTTGGTAAAAGTATGTCACCCTAACACATGTACCGTGTTTAAAGATATATTGTTTTTAGAAGCTTGGTATGCTGTACTGAGCAGTTGGGCTTCAGGTGGCTGGTCTTTATCGGAAGCTCACTTTCTTGTAACAGCAGCATTTCATAGCAAGCAATGGCAACTCTCTCTCTCTCTCTCTCTCTCTCTCTCTCTCTCGCTCTCTTTCTCTAATAAACCCACCCTACTCCTGTTCTCTATACCGCACCCTACCTGCTCTCTATGCCACACACCGTACCCATTCTATATCTACTGTGCACACCCTACTCCCTCATCATTCCTCTCACACTAGGTTTATTTCTTAACCTCTCTCTTGCCCTTTCTCGCTCATATTTCCTCTTGCTCATAATTCATGGCACACTCCATCAATGGCTTCCTCCTTTGCTCTATTCCCCTTCTCATTCTCTTGCACACATGCAGCCCTTCTTACATCCTCCTTTGAAACTTGACACTATCTTCCTTGCAACCTGTGGCCTATCGGCCTCAATCCTGTAGGCTTGTGCTTTCCACCCAATGGGGCTCTATTCCGCATAGCACTTACCATACTATGCACTTCATCTACTGCTCACCCATCAGCATATACATTCCAGCACTTACCCCCACCCCCAATTCCCATCTCTCTCGCTGCACTTGCACGTTCTGAATACTCACAAGGCATAGTAGGTTTGTCTTAATCTTCCACTGTATTCATTGTTTCTCAATCCCATGTTCCCTCCCTGTTGCCCTGTGCGCGCTCTGAAACAGAATTGACTTACTGTATAAGCGCCTAACAAATGCACAATAAATAAAATAAATAAATAAATGCCCCTCTTTACCCCAACCCTGTACCCTACAACCACCTCTCTCTAGCCCCTCCCACCCTACACCGTTTATTCCAAACCCACCCTAACCCGTAAATTCCCCCACCCACTAACCTTACTCCCATCTCCCGATCCCCTCTCATCCTCCATCTCAAACTCTTGCTTTATTTCTTACACTCTCACCCTTTTTTGCTCATGTTTCCTCTTCCTCATCACCAATGGCACCTTCTGCTAATTGCTTCCTCCCTTGCTCTAATCCCCTTCACATTCTCTTGCACACCTGCATCCCCTATTGCATTCTCCTTTAAAACTTTGCACTCTCCTCCTTGCACCCTGGTGCCTATATTTGCAAAATGCAAAGAACAAAAGTAAATGCCAAAACTATTGGCATTGCTAATGCTTGTTTTATATACCTGCAGCCTCCTAACGTGCTGCAGGTGTGTCTGGTCAATTGGATCTGCCCGACCGTAGTTAGGCAGACTTGCCTGACCTTTCTAGGCCTCGGGATGCAGTTTCCTCGTCCCGATAACTAAGTGGTTAAGAGGGGTAATCTTCATCACTCTTAGTTGCCTAGTTGCCTCTTCTTTGTCTTAGTACAGTCAGGTTTTGTGTGTGGAATAAGGAGGGGAACTGGCTTGTAACAGCCTATGAAAGTTGGGGGAGGGTTAGGTTGACTGTTACTAGAAAAAGTGGGATACCATGTCTCACCCAAGGAAATCCCACTCCCAATCCTCAAGGATCCTCCACCCAGGTGATCCTCTCTCGCTTCTCCACCCCAGAGCCAGGATCCAAAAGCAATGGTCTTACCCTGGCCACCTGTGTAGAGGATCCAAGGGGTGTAGGAGTGAGAATACCCTCAGGTTTCTCACAGCATGAAGAACATGGAGCAGGAGCTGCAGAGAAAAGGAAAGCCCATACAACGCTTCCGAATGAAGCAAGACCCCAGGAAGAACTGTCAGAGTGCCCAGAAACCAGCGATGGTAACAGGTGTAATGAGGGAACCAGTAGGGACATGAAGCTTGAGGATAAATAAAAGTTAATTAGAAATACTGAATGCAAGTTAATCGAACTTAATAATACGAGTAATCTTCCTCCTGGCAGTACTTAGCATGAGAGTAAACCAAGTGGGCCTAGCGAAAAGAGAGGCAAGTAACGTTTTGGAACCCAAACAAGATATGGGTCTGGTCCCCGAAGCAAAACCTAGTAAATACCAGAGGGAGTCACCCTCAAGACAGTGACAGAGATACGTCCACTGGCCAACAGGAAAAGGTCTGGGACCCTTTCCATCCCAGAGAGTGGGGAAGAGGAAACCACTGATGAAATAGGAAGGGTCTGGGACCCCAACAAAGAGACATTAAAGCAGAGAAGAAATCTTCCTCATCATAGTGGTGGAGAAAAGTCCACTAATCAAAAGAGAAGGATTTGGGATCTTAAGAAGATTTGGGACATTGCTGAGTGCAAGTTACCAAGGCAAAGCGTGTATCAATCTGAAAGCACAAAATAAAAAGTAATACCAGGAGAAGAGAGTCATTCTCCTGATAACAATGCAGAAGTGGAGGACATCAGGGGAAGGGAGACATTCCCTGTTGGCTTTGGGTGTCAAAAGCCGACCAAAAGAAGGGAGGTATTCTCTTGGTCCTGAAATAAAAATGAAATTGGTGACGCCTGGGGGAGGGAGTCATTCCCTCTGGCCTTGGTGTGCATTGATTTAAGACATACCAGGGGAAGGGAGTAATTCGCCTGGTTCTATTGGATCGTGTGCAGAATCACACCAGGAGAAGAGACACATTATCCTGGAGAAAACCTTGTATAAAGACTGTTTTTAACCTGTAAATCGGGGGATGGGAGTCATTCCCCCTGGTGTTTATGTTTGAAGGAACATTTTGGTAAAGCAAGCAACAATCCAAAAGCAGGAGAAAGGAGCAGCTTTATGTCAGTTTATGCTTTAGTTTTAGAGGGTAAGGGATAGAAGTAGGTTTTTGATACAGGATGGTGGTTTATACTTTGACAGACATCTTGACAGACCGTTTTAGCATTAGTTGTGAGGCCAGGAAAGTCCTCTTAGAAGTTAGAGATAGCGAGGACCTCTTTTCCATTTTCCTAAAAAAAGGTCTATAGCCAAAAAGAAGCCATCTTTGTATCAGCATCCTTCTTTGACACCCTTACAGTACAAATAAAAACATTCAAAATAACTTAGTTGTCTCCTTTTTAGATTAATGACACTGAATAGAAGGAAAAGGGTTTAACAGAGAGGACACATGGGCACCACTAATGTTGGAGGAGAAAATAATGTTCTGCCCTTATGAAAGGTATATGAAATAGGGACCAACAATACTGTTAACTCTTAAGGGGCCAACACACAGTGTGTCAATGCTTGGGAAACTTGAATAGGGTTTAAATGTAGTGATTATGCAATCATGATAATACTGTACCGAATGAGATGTCAAATGAATTAAGGCATGCTATTCAAATATGCAGTACAATTTCCTGATATGTTTATTAGTTTGTCTACCGGTGGCTTTTAAACAAAGATTAAGCAAAATGAAAATGTTTTCATGAAAAAGGAATCATTAGGAATAAAGTGTATTTTTGTAAAGATTGGGCTGTGTCTAAACCTTAAACCATCAATGAATTAATTTCACAAATAGTTTCTTTGACAATTTAGAGGTCTTCATCACTACTATAACACGGTTATTTTACCCAGTTTTTTGACAATTTATTTGTGATATATATCTTCAGAGTGCCTGCAAAGTCGCAACTGTGTACCAGGTTGCCGACCCTATAGTAAGCAATGTAAAGACTTGACCCAATGGCTAAGGAGTAAAAGGCGAGGTACAAATGAGGCTTCCCCTTTACCTTGATGTTTTAATGGTAAGGGATGAATGATCATGTTGTGATGGAAGATGACATTCGGTGGGTCAACAGACAGTTGCTCGAAAGTGAAAAGAGCCCCCAACAAGAAATGCGCAGACTTTCAACAAACAAATCCTTGGTCAGAAAGTCGACAAATGTTTGGCTTCAAAAAGGTCATGGCACTTAGCACACCCACCCCGACTAAATGATTTATGAAAAGGGACTACTTTAGAGCTGCTCAGAGTCTGGCTTGGAACAACTTGTTATGATTCGGATACCAGAGAAACCGAACCACCACTTACTGTGTGTATATACAATGTTTTAGGTTGTGAAGAGGTAGGGGGTATATAAAACATGAGAGGTATTGTATGTAGATTATTTTGTGCAATAATGAGACAATTGAGCGAGGGATGATAAGAATGGAGGGATGAGGAGGCTGATGAGACAGACGGGTATGGGAGGTGTAATGAACTCATGGTGGCAACAGTAAAGACAGACAAAAGTGATCACAGTTCAAGGGTGTTTATTAAACTGTATAGGAAGGTTGGAAAAACACCTAATCTAAACCTAAATCTAAGATGGGAGCAAGCTTCAACCGTCAAACAATAATAAGGCAGTCCAAGTGGCGTCTCGTCAAATAAAAGGGCCTATATTAAAAAAACACTATTGCCAATCCTTACGCTAAATACAAAAAGATGTGTGGGATAATGTTCATAAGCAATAAGTGTTCACAAATAATAAGTCAGGATGCGGTAGTCGGGGTCTCCCTTCCCCACGTTTTCAGCACGGGACGTTGGAGCACAGCACACGCTCAAGCTTTACCAGCACGAGCTAACAGTTCCGCTATCAGCAATCAAAGCTTTCAGTGGTTAAGTCTCTTTGTACCAAAAAGTCTCTTGCCGCTGTATGTATTCAAATAATAAACAAAGAGTTCAGAGTTCCTCGTCACATATACATTGGGTGATGCTTTTCACCCCTGGATCCCCCTCTTCGGTGCGCAGATCCCTAGAAAGTTCCTTAATGATACCAGGATCTCTGATAGTTATGTTCTCTTGCTTTCGAGGGCCTGTCCGGTTCAAAATAACAAAACAAAAATTCAACCAAAAGTTCTTCTCTTTATTTGGGTGATAGTTCTTCACCCCGGGGGTTCCCCCTTTTCTGGGCTATACCCTCTTGTATTTTGCTTTGTTGACTTTGCGGGTCAGTGGGTGTTGGCTTCTAGCCCTTGGATCCCCCTCTTCCGGGCTCAGATCTAACTCGACTGTTCGCCTCCCTCGATCGGGTTCACTATGGCTTTCAATGCAATTGCTTTTCAAATTTTCACAAATTTTAATGTCTTTTTAAACAGTTCTCTGTGGACATCCTCGGCCGGGTTCCCTCTTGTCAACACACTGTATTTTGGGACTTTAGATTTCGCCCCCTCTTTATCGGCATCCCTCGTTCGGGTTCACTCTTGCCAATCTTGTGTTTCGTTACTTTTCCATTAAACTCTTACGATGCTGGATTCACTTTCCTTAGCTTCACAATCATCTGTCGGTCAAAAACTTTCGACTGTACAGAGGATTTTACAAGACCCTTGTAAGACCACTTTGACCCCCTTTTCGCCTTTCCTAAGGCCTTCTGGTTATGCTAGTTTCAACAATCGGTAATCGCCCAGAGTTTCCTGAGTCAGCACCCAAGTGGTGCCGGACTCCTCTGTTCCTGGTTTTCCCCCTCTTAGCATCAATAGTTCAATTAGCCGTTTGCTACTTTTTGTTCAACACAGTTCGGTTCCTTATCGACTCTCCCCTCAACTCATCGGCTGTGATGAACCCCTTGGCTGTCTTTCTCTTGGGAGTCAAGGTTGGTACCACGGAGAAAAGCATCTCTCCCTGGCTTGGTTATCAGCAGAGGAGGGTCTTGTGTACTGTTGACATCTGCTGCAACACATGCTGGCTATTTTTTGCGGTCTTGCAATTCCTTCTGCGGAGGTTTCACGGGCCTTGGTTGGAAATGGCAAGGTGGCTTCTCTCCTCGTCACCCTCTCGGTATGCGCTTTTATCCTCCTCTTGAACTGCCGTGCTGAGTTAGCTCTCTCGTCGTGCGGTCTACCTTGCTCGTATTGAGCTCCTGTGCTCCACCTTTTATCCCTGTGGGGAAAGTAAAAGGCTGTCAGGTGTGTGAGGTTATTATCAATTGCCTGACCCTTGGGCTGGGATATGTCATGTATACATCTTTAGCATTAGCCCATTGTCCGTCACAATATAACGTAGTGTTTGTGTTGGAACAGGAGGGTGGTAGAATTTCTGAGTATCCTACGGGGTAGGGGTTGTGGAATTAACGAAAAGGACCAGAGTTTTTATCGTGACCTGAACAGAGGGGATTTTGGGAATGGTAGTGTGTTGTCAATGCAATATGCTATGGTTTTGGGAAAGTAGAATCAGAGGGATGTGCAGAAGAATAGTTGGGAGTATTCGGATAGTAAATGGGAAAACAGGGATTCTGGGAGATGTGGTTTTCAAGTCTAATTGGGTTTAAGGGGGTTTACCAGATACGCAGGGGTTGGTAGATTTTGATAAGGGAGATATTGCACGAGGAAGGGAGGTTGATTTGGAGTAGCCCATAACCGCCTCCGATATCTCATCTTCCTCCCTGGTGTAATAGCATGTCTTACCTCTGGTATTCCCCCGAACATAACCCCAGGCTCCCCTACTCAATGCCTCCTCAATGAGGAGCTCTGCAGGCATGTCCTCCAGTTCAAATACTGCTAGTGCTAATGGTAGCATTGTGGATTTGGAAGGGGTGTGGGAGTGGTCCTTTTGTGCTGTGTCACAGTCCATTGCCTACACCTGTGCGGATTGTGAGCACCTGTGGCAGATTTCTACACACCAGAATCCACTTAACGCCTGGTCCGCGATGCCAGCGTTTCTGGCATCATTGAACCCGTTATTACCAGCATGTACATGCCAGTGTTTGCGTGTCCATACACCACTTAATGTGACCTTACTTACGCCATGCCGGTATCACTGGCACGGCTGGCACGTGTCAACTGCGGGTCCCGCCTATGCTGGTAACACCGGCATCGCAACTCGGACTAGACCAGTCTGGAAAAGGGTGCTGGTATGGAAATAACGGCAACGCCATTTCCAGAACAGCATACTTGTATAATGAAGCCCAATGTCTTCTAGCTACTGTCTCAATACAGATCAGCTGGTATTCTGGTAAGCGGTGAGTCAACAACTAGGTAAAATTGTAGGAGTGGCAGTCTTTGTAGGGGACTTTAACACGGTTCATAGAGCCTGTGACCAATCTAGAATAGTCGTCCCTTCTCGCCAGAAGGGAGCCACCCCCTTTGAGGCTCGGGTGGTGAGCCCACTAAGCAAGACCCTCCCTAGGGATCTGGGGAAGTGGAACCTCACTCGGAGTGACACCCATCTTGGGGACAAGGACTCCCATTCCTGTAAGTAAATCCCTGTCCAGAAAACATTGTCGGCCTACATGGGAATCGAAAATACCGTTGTTGCTTCCATTTTGGATTCACTAAATAGTGACATTTCTTCACTCTCATTGGCTTCAGGTAACGCTGGATCCCACCTGTACTCCACAGTCAAAGAGGAATGACATCCCCCTTTTTGTTTGTGATGACGTACATAAAACAATGAGAAATCTGGCATGGAGGAGAGACAATCTTATGGAGAGGCAAGCCTCTGACAGGAGGATGTCCTGGATGGGGTTCCATGTGTTAATTCCGCCGCGAAAAAATATCGTGATGCAAAAATATCGCCATATTTTAGCGGCGAAATTCACACATGGACCCTGCGGGGGACACCCCCGCAACACCTGCCTCATGTTTTAATGTGTGGGGGACACCCCCACTCCCACATAATATCCCCAACAAAAATATCACCTATGGCGAACCAAACGGCCATATCTACGGCAATATTTCTGTTGGGGATATTATGTAGTGATACCCTGGATGGGCAGAGTCACGCTAGACCGCAGAGCCAGTGGTGGCATGGAGAGCGAGCTGACCGCTAGCAAGAAGCCCGAAGGCTGCCGTTCTGATCAGCAATTAAGCCGAAGCCAAAAGAGAGAGATGGAGAAAGTAAAGCAACCGTCTTGTCTGGTGGCACGACCATACCAAAGACGCTGAAACCAGACCGCAGCAGAGAGATCGGATCCCCAATCTCCACATGAGAAGTGCACCAGTTGCCGAGCCAGGAAGCGAATGCTCCCAAAGAGGAAACGCTGCTGAGAGGGGCGAACAGTTGTATCCGAGACTTGAGAGCCTAAAGGATTACAAGGAACCAGGAAAACGTGAACGGGTTGACGCCAACCGAGGCCCTGCTAAAGTAAGCCTATCAAAGGGCCATAGGGCTTTGGAGAGCACTGAAAAACCTAGAGAAATTGATATCCGAGGCTGGAAAAGCCAAACAGGTTATGAGAGGCAAGAAAACCCAGACGCTGGACAAAGGCATATGCCCAACCGAGGCCTGTTAAAGTAAGCCTATCAGAGCGCCAGAAGACCTTGGGGAGTCCTGGAAATATAAAACACAGCGTGCAAGACTGGGAACAGAGAGAACCTGGAGGGTTTCAGTGCTCAAACCCAAAACAAGAAAACGTGCTGTGCTTTCTGTTGGCTCCTCCTGCTTCCGGCTGCAGTTTGAAAATGATAAGTTACTCACTTAGTCCCCTTTCCTCCATAATGCATGGGCGTCCCTTACTAGGGACGGGAGATGGAACCTTTTTCACCAGGAAAAACCTTCTTCCACTTTAAATTTAGAGGAACGCGGGGGTGCAGCCCTGGGAGCATGCACTGCCCTGACTCCGCCCTCCGGCGCCACACCTCAGTCCCCACAGAAGCATCGAAAATATATTGACATTGCCTAATGACACTAGTTTTATTAGGGGGGAGGATGGTGGTACGTATGGAGGAAAGGGGACTAAGGATTAAGAGTACATTAGTCACTACATTACTCTTACGTCCCGTACCCTTTCCTCCATACTGCATGATCGATTACAAACGAGTGTAGCCCCAGGGTGGAGAGGAGACCCTCCTTAAGGAAACAGGTTTCTAAGAACCGCCTGTCCGAAGGCTGCATCTGCTCTAGAGCCGGCATCCAAACAGTAATGCTTGCAGAAAGCCGAAGGGGTGGCCCATATGGCCGCCCTGCTTATAACCTGCCAGGGGACATGCTGCTGGAAAGCGATGGCCGTTGCCTTGGTTCTGGCTGCGTGGGCATGCATGTTGGCCGGCAGTGGCTTATGCTGTGCCTCGTAAGCTTCTTTGATGGCTGTTACGGAGAATTCTCCTTCTAGGGCTAATTTCCCTCACCTAGTGAGTCCCCCAGCAGCTTTGCTGGATTCCTGGAGTTTATTTCTCCACCTGGTAAGAGTGTGCATCCTTTTTCCACTCTTAAATGTGTTTTAGCCTATGTGTTTTTACTCATTGTGTGATCTTGGGCCCTGGAGCACACCATTCCAGGTTCCAGGTGCCCCTGTTCTTGTATGGGTTACACAGCACCTTTTTTGCAGTAACCCAGGGTTGTCTTTAAGACTTCCCTCTGACTCCATTTAGCTGGGGCTGACTACTGTCCCCCAGAGAAAAGTAAAGTTGCCATTTACTTTACATAGTCATTTTTATCACAGACCCAGTACCCCCCATCTTACATGGAGTACTGGAAAGGGCTAATCTGTATCCCTTTTCGGTCTGTGCCTCCCTGAGCATTGTTTTGCTCTTTTAACATTTAGACTTGGCTGGTGGCAGTGCTATCTACCCTAACTTTTCTACCGCGGATATACTAGATAAACGTGGTAATACTTTTGGCTATTTTTGCAGCCTTAAGCATAAACCTGCTTGACCAAATCGTCTTTCTTTTGGCTCCAGTTGGGTTTATTCACCATTTCTTTTTGTTAAAGTCCTTCTTGTGTTTTACTTTGTGTGGCAAACTAGGTTCCCCTTCTTTGTTCACCGTCTTTTGGCGGGCTTCTGCAGAGAAGCCCTCCTCTTGGCGCCTGAGTGTCTAGGTAGACTGAATGTGAGGAAGGGGTGTAGTCACCCCCTGCACAGGGTATCCTAGGAAACCCAAGTCACACTTTGCCATGATTGGCTGAGGTGGTTTTCCTGGCTGGACAAACCCCCCTGCTGCGTGATAGACAGCCAGGCTGTGTGAATGGGGGTTTTGCGAATAGAAAGCAGGTCTCTTGGGCTAGAAGTCCGAGTCGCCTCTAGAACTACAAGGAACCGAAGAGAAGCGGAAAGAACTACGGCTGCTGCAACTACCCCGTCCCGGTGAAGCCCTGCTGCAGTCCTGAGCTATCTTCCCTTCAACGACTAAGAGGAGATCCAGTCGGGAGTCTTCTTCCCTTGAGCCTGGTGGGGATAACCAGCTCATCTTCTTCAGCCAGAGATCTCTGCCGTGATCGAAATCGCTGCACACTGCTGTAGTGGTCCGGATAGCCACCTGCTGAGCCTCTCCTGTTTTTAAGGAGCACACCGTTGCGTTGTCGCTGCTGCCGGCTTCATCCCTGTGTGGTGCAGACCCCCTTCAGACGTCCTCCTTCACAACGAAGCACCAGGAATCGTGGGTCTGCGGGAAACCAACAGGAACAACTGCCAGGGCACCAGCTGCATTGTTGGAATAAGGTACTCTGTTCTACTCGAGGAAACTGGGTGAATCCCTTTTCTTCATCCTCAAGGCTCGTCCTTGTCTTCCCTCCTTCTTATAACTTTTGCTTCCGAACATTGACAATATCCAAGTACTTTTTGGCTACACTGAATCGTGAACTGTCTAACGGTGTGATCTTCGGCACAGGCCTCCGGTGTCACCTAAACCTGGCTCCGACCCTTTGACTTTTGAACTCCTGTTTCTGAGTGTTTCTCGATGCTGTCTGCCTAACCTAAATATTGCCTGTGATTTTTGCCTCCAACTCCCTCTGGGTATCTCAGGTGACAAGTGTGTTTTTGCCCCGGTAGCATTTCATGTCACGGATACGCGTTTATTGAGTAGACTGAATTGTCAAAAAGTGATCGCAACCGTATCCGCGGTATCGTGTTTTGTTAATAACACTGGTTCATTCAAACACAGGGTACTTACCTTGAGACGAGACATACTGTACAAAGTGAATTGGTTAGTTGTAGTATATTTAACATGTGGTTTTGTTTACAGTTTAATAGAAGTGTTGTGTTTATAACTAATGGTTTAAAAATAAATGTACTTATATTTTTTACCTGAAACCTTGAGTCAGTGTTTGCTTGAGTCACAGTAATTGTGGTCCCTTTGCGTAATCTCTGCTACTGCTCATATACTCTTGAGATGAGTCTGGCTGCTCTGCTACTGCTACCACTATAACTTAGTAGTACAGACTTGTACCTAAGGTAACACTTGTATTGCCACCTGTGGTCTTAATTGTGTGTAGTGGTCCCTAAGGGCACTGCACAGGATTCTGCCGAACACTGGCCAAGACCATCCAATGGGCTATGGAGGCCTGATATCCCGGTCTTGATCCGCCGATGGTGACAAAAAGAGCGTCAGACGTGCGGAAGCCCTTGGTCCTGTCTAAGTAGAATTTCAGTGCACGCCTGACATCAATGGAGTTCAGAACTCGCAGTCCCTCGTATTTGGGCTCAGCACAAAACGTGGGCAGCACAAATTCTTCGTTCAGATGAAATGCAGAAGGTACATTAAGTAGGAATGCTGGGTGTGTCTGCAGGACTACTTTATCCCTGTGAAAGGTATTATATGGCTCTGAGGCGACCAGCGCCTGAATTTCACTGATTCTGCGAGTCGAGGTGAGGCCGGCTAGCAAGGCTGTCTAAATGGTGACCAGCCTGATGTCCGCGGACGCCATTGGTTCAAATGGTTTGTGCACCAGGGCACCCAACACTATGTTGAGGTCCCACACATGGTGCAGCATCTTGATGGGCGGGTAAAGCCTAGCGAGACCCACCCATCAAATGCTTCTTGCCAATTGGGTTGGAAGAGGAAAAACATCTTCTCTGAGTTTCTGTAAGCCCCAATGGCTGCCAGGTAGGTGCGGCCGGTGTCTACCTGCACACCTGAACGGGCAAGGTGCGCCGAGAAGGAGAGCACGTCGTCCAAGATACAGGCCAGGGCGTTGCTCTTGCTGAACCCTGACCCCCGGTTGTGCCAGAAGATGTGCTGGGCCTGTCCGAAGGCGAATGGAAGGCCTCTCGGAGAGGCTTAGCAGCTCCGAGAACCATGGCCTGGCTGGCCACCATGGTGCAATTAGAATTATGCTGAGGTAGCGAGACTCCTTGATCTTGCATATCACCCTGTGCATCAGCGGTGTGGGTGGGAAGGCGTATGCTGTCATTCCGTCCCACCGAATGTGGAATGCATCGCCCAGGGAGCCCGGACCCTGACCCTGCCAGGAGGCGAACAGCTGGCACTTCCTGTTGTCCCAGGAGGCAAAGAGGTCCACCTGGGGGTGTCCCCATTTGTAGAAGTCTCCTGCAGTACTAGGTCGTTCAACTGCCACTTGTAGTTGTCCACTCCCAGTCTGCTGAGCCTGTCTGCCTCCAGGATGGATTCCCCCGGCAGGTGGACAGCCTTGAGGTAGATGTTGTTCTCCATGCCCATTTCCACAGGCTGACTGCTGGTCTGTACAGTGGGGGGGGGGGGATCTGGGACCTCCCAGCTTGTTGACTTAGAACATGCTGGTCGAGATGTCCATCTGAATGAGGATGACCTTGCCCTCGATAACCAGAAGGAAGGCTCTGAGAGCCAGCCCGATGGCCTTTAGTTCCAGCCAATTGATGTGGAACTCCTGCTCCTGCCAGGTCCAGGTGCCATGGACGCAGTGGTTGTCCAGGAGGACCCCCCAATCCTCCACAGAGAAGTCTGTGGTGATGGTGACCTGTAGGGTAGGTTACCGGAAAGGCTTGCCCGTCCACAGGTTACTGTACCTGGACCACCATGTGAGGTCCGGGTGAAGCGACGGAGGAATATTGATCATGTCTGACTGGGAGCCTCGCTCCTGGTCCCAGGATGCTGAAAATAATGCAGCTCTATCCTCATCTTGAGTCTAGTTTGGGGGACGGCCAAAAGGACTGCTGCCATGAGACCCAGTAGGTGTTGGTACCACCAGGCCAAGGTCACTTCTTTGCTGAGGAAGTGCGTCGTGGCCCTCTTGATGGCCGTGATCTTGTCCTCCGAGGGAAAAACTTTATCGGAGCATGTGTACCAGATGAGGCCCAAGAAGGTCAATCTCTGCGTAGGCTACAGTTGCAACTTCTTGAATTTGAGTGGAAACTCCAGTGTGGTGCACCGCTTCCGCAGATGTGCCCTGACGAGTCAGTCGTCGAGGTACAGGTAGATGTGGTGGCCTCGCGACTTGAGAAGGGCCGCCACTGTGTTCATCAGCCTGGTAAAGGCCCTGGGGGCCGAGTTGATGCCGAAAGGAAGCACCTTGTATTGGAAATGAAAAGTCAATAATGTGCTGTTGGACTGCGCAGAGGACTCAATTAGTGAAAGGTTAATTCCTTGAGTGTTGAGTAGAAGTTCAAGTGATCTTGAGTAAACAACAGTTCCAAAGGTATGCAAAGTGATTTATTGCGGTCACAGCCGACACGTGTTTCGACCATTAAGGTCGTCCTCAAGGCAACTTAGTGAAGGGATAAGTCCCTGATGTAAAGCTTCTGCGTTTCAAAAGGTCATAAATTGACCATACACGTGCAAGGTTCAAAGACAGATGGATGCCTACGCAGAGTTTAGGCAAAGTGGAGTTGCAGGTTGGAAGCCTGACAACATGTGTAGAAGTCTGTATAAATGCTATCGGTACCTGAAAAGATATAAAGGGATCAATCCCTAAAGGCAGCGTTCAGCAGACACCCGTAATGTATTGGAAATGGTAGCCCATTATACTGAATCATAGAAAAGAACGATGAGGCTAGCAAATCGGGACGTGTAAATACGTGTCCTTCAGATCCAGGGAGCAAATCCAGTCTCCCTTGCACAATGTCTCAGCTATCAAAGATGGCATAACCATCTTGAATTTTTGTAGAGGTAGGGAGAGGTTGAGGGTGGAAAGGTCCAGCACAACTCTCAGGCCTGCCTGGTTCTTTTTCTGAATGGCGAAAATCCTGGAGACCACCCAGCTTATGGCGATTTTGCGATTTGCAAAAAAACCGCAAAATTTGCCTTTTCCCGCTAAGGCCGCTATAAATCATTAAATGAGCACAAAAAAGACACATTAGCTTTATGTATCTTTTTCACGCTCATTTAATGATTTATAGCATCCACAGAGGGGTTGCCATTTGCAGCAGCTCAAAGGTTAACAACTCCACTGAGCAAAAAGCAAATAAACCGAGGGGCTTCAGTTCAAAGGTGTGAACCAGGGTTGACACCTTTGAATTCAAGCCCCTCCATGGAGCTGATCGAGCTGTAGCCCTCTCCCGCCTCCACACCCCAAAATGTTAGGCTGTGGTGACTCAGCCTGGCTGTCATAAAGAGCGTGGCCAGACAGAACGGGACACAAATGACAAAGGCCTTGCAATTAATTACCATAGCAGCAGCTGGCAATTCCTATACACAGTTATGTTAAAATCAAGTCAATACTGTTGGATTTGCAAATGCTTGTTTTTAGCAGGACTTCAGTGAAGGACACTCATAGAAACTATCTTGGGGAAGGAACCCACGTTTTGTGTTTGGCAGAGGTACTGGACCTGATTAAGTGTAACAGAGTTATTCTAGGGAGGGTCTGCACTGGCACCAAGCTTGCCGAGACCAAGCTTCGGCAACAGCAGTATCCCATATTCTCTTCACATGGCAGCAAGCTCCTGTAAAGCGCATTGCTGCCACAGCTGTGCTGTGACCCTCACCAGTGATGTGGCCTGTCCACCGCACTAAATGACTTAAAGGATTTAAGGTGCCAGGAAACCTGGCAGGATTACTGGCAAGAGCGCTTACTGGATCCCTTGAGCTTAAGAAGCATCTTGAGGGACCCCTTCCCCAAATAACACTGTTGCTGTGGAGGATTAAGGCTTTGGGAGCAACTCACAGAACACTAGTAGTAGCGATGGACCGACTGTGGGAGCACCTCAGAGTGTTATGCGGTTTCAAGAGTGCTTCCAGAGGAGCAGGCAGTGAATCTGGTAGAAAGCTGGAATAGGAACTGGGAAGGAGGTGATTTTCAGACGCAGGTGACCCACAGTGAAGACTAAGAGCTAAAGGAATTACATAAATGCCCTGATTTATGCAAAACAATTCTAGCAGTGCGCAGCAACGGACTGGGAGTATAGATCTGGGGGACGAATGCTGGCGAGGGAAGTGCCTTCAGCCTTGGAGGCAAGCCAGATGGCCTGCAGAGGATGCTCCTGTCCTCCGCTGAAGGGAGGATTCTCATGGCTTATTTGGATGGGAGACTGAGTCTTTTTGAGATTATCGTATCAACGTTGTCATCTTTAATTAAGATACACCTTCCATTTACTTTTATAGGGATCCCACCACCCCTATGCCATCTTTGGATTTCCTCTTTCTTCACTGCACTCACCCACTATCTATACCCAACGCTTCACTCCCCAGTCTTTTAAAATTTTCGATTTTGGTCCTTATCTGCCAATTTAGGCTTTGAGGGTGTTTAGCTCCACTTCAATGTCATTGTTTTGAAATGTGTGGACCTAACCCCGGAGGACTGCCCGTACACATTGGGTTCACATGCCATGACTAAAGAGTGGTAGTGAAGCAGTGATGGGCTTCCAGAAATGGACCATAAAGGTTACCTTAACTAGGGACAGGTGTGCCTGGACGCACCTGTGTGAGAGGATCTCAGTAGGGGGATAGCAGAAGGGGCGCATTTTAGAATTTAGGTAGATCAGCGGAGCTGTGTGCGTGTGTGCCTGTATGTGTCTACATCCCAGTACTGAAAATGCAGGGGTTATAGCTGGGCAGCATTATGAAGGTACCAAAGCAGGAGTTGCGTAGAGTGCTGAAAGTCAGGACTGAGGTCGACTGGTAGAGCTATATTTAGGAACCCACAGAATAAAAGAGGAGCTGCAAGTCAGGACTGATGTGATTAGGGGAGATGGGATTGAGACCAAGTACTGAAACCGATGTAGCTCAGGAATGGACGGGGGTGCTCAGAAAGCTATGCAATCAGTGCCATTATAGTGCTTATAAATCAAGTGGCAGAAGGCATTAACTCAGAAGACTGCTTTGAAAAAACAATGACGGGAATTTCAGGCTCACAGTTTGATGCTATTGCTCGAAAAAGTTAGCTCAAAGGTTTGTTAAAAGTTCTCCACATCACCTCAAACATTCCTGTTTCAATGTGCAACACTCTGTACTGTTCAAGTTCCCTGTTTTTGGATGAAAAAGATGTTAAATGATGTATTTTTCGACAATAAATAATGCCGCAAAAAATGCAGTTGTGTGCCGCAATTTTTTCTTTTTTGTGCCGCAAAATTTTCCATTTCATGCCGCAATATCCTGGAGGGTCTGAGTAAAAGCCCAACAAGCCTTGCTGGGAGGCTGGGACTTCCTCGACTGCCTGGCTCTCGATGAGCCACTGGATCCCCACCAAAAGAGTTGCTGTCCCAACCTGTGGGAGCACAGGGGAAGAGGGAGCAGAGGCTGCGATAGGGAGGCGGTACCCCGTGGATACTACGGAGAGGATCCAGGGGTCCGTGAAATTCTGACACCAAAAATGTGCATGGAGGGCAAGCCTCCCCCCACTGGAGACATGTGGACCCGGTGGGGCATGTCATGCTTTCTCTCCCTCTGAGGCTGTTGCGGAGGAGGAGGACTGGAAAAAGCCCTTACTCCCCCCTTTTTGTTGCTTGCGCCGATGTTGGATCGGCAAACGGTCAGGCTGCCTGGACCTCCGCTCTTGGAAGCCGTGGAACCCTACGTATGTACGACCTTTATCCAAGCGCTGCTGTGACTGGGTGTACGTTTTGGGTGTGGTCTTTGTCAGGATGGATAAAGACTTGGCCGTTTGTGAGCTGTTTTTCTTTTTGTCCAGCTCCTCGTGGTGGAGTGGAAGAGGTCACCCCCCTCGAATGGAAGATCTAAGATGCTTTCCTGAACAACCGGGTTACATTTAGTAGCACGGAGCCAGGCTGTTCTTCTCATGTCCTTGGTTATGCAGATGGCCCGGCCAGAGGTGTCAATGTGTGCCAAAGTGGACTCCAGGATGTCTTGTGCCACCATCTTGGCCTCTGCCAGTCCCGCCTTGAATCGTGATTGGCTCTGTGAGGGAAGCTCTGGGAGGAAATCTGGAATTTCCCGCCAAAGCCTCTGGTTCCCGGCTGCCAGCATGGCATCGGCGTTGGCATGACGAAGATGCAGGGACACGTTGGAATACAGCGTCTTCCCTTATGCCTCCAAGATGATCTCCTCCTTTCCTACCAGCGCCGCAGAGGAGGAGGCCGAGGAGGACTGAGGCTTGGAGTGATGCTGCAGCAATCACAGAGGAGTGCGGCTGAGGGTGGGCCGACAGCAAGAGTGTATCCCCCTCCATCTGCCTGTACTTGGCATCCAGTCGCTGATTGACCGGCTGGACCGAGTGGGGCTTGAGCCAGCCCTTTTTGGCCAGTGCGACCACATCCTTCTGCATCAGGATCCCCGTTCCTGCTGTGGGACGCAGCGTGAGGACTTCAGCGAGGACCCCCTCTGCTGGTTGCTCAACCTCAGGTTGAGGAAGGCCAAAGTACTCTGCCAGCCCTGCAAGACGCTTGTGGAAGGCCTTGGCTGATGACCATGTGTCAGGGTCCTCCTCCTCATCCGTGTCCACCTGAGGGTCCGGTTGGTGCGGCACCTGTGGAGGGGTGCTGGGAGCCGAAGGCTGGGGCATGTGGACCGGAGCCTGAAGCAGAGACTGGTACGGAACCGCCTGCATGATCGTTTGGGGGGCAGAGCGGGCAGCAGAGGCTGCACAGAGGCCGGGGGCGCCTGCACTGGGGCCTGAAGCGCCAGAGCCATTGGCGAGAGCACGTCCCTGATGGCATCCCTGAGGATGACCCCCATCCTAGGAGATTTCATGAGCCTGAGGAATCTTTAAAAAAATCTGTCCTCACAGGCCAGAGTGGGAGGCGATATTGAAGGGGTAGCGGGCGGCTGCTGGAGCCGTTGCATGCCCTGCCCATACGGACGCAGCAGAAACCTGCCCTGCGCAAAGGAAGGGTAGGCTGTAGGCAACATACTTGGTTGACACTAGTCCCACCTTGACCCACATTCTTCCACCTGCTCCCTACCCTGGTGCGGTATCAGGCGGATGTCAGGAATGTCTGGCATGGCGGCCATTTTGTCGAGCTGCCTTCCACATGCCTGCGTCGTGTTGCTCGGCTCACTGAGCCCCGCCCCATCCAGGACTCTTGAGTGTGGATCATGGGGCCTACCCTGTTCCTCAGGCCGAGGCATGGTAGGCGTTTCATCCTCTGTGGATCTGCTGGTAGAACTGCATATAGGCGCCCCCTCAGAAATGTTGCCAGTACTAGGGCGTAGCCTCTCAGGCGAAGACTCGGTAAAAGAACCTTCCGGTCCCTCAGCACTGTCACCGGGAGGATCCACTGACCCCCTCGGCCTGTCGGCCGGTAGCTGATGTAGCCTCGGTACTTGTGCTGGTATGCGGACCTGAGCGGTCCGTACCATGTGGGCGAGTCCTTAGGAAGGAGTCTCCCTTGCGGGGTGCGCTGGAAAAGAGCAGCCCTATTGTTAGGAAAGATTTCCATTTCATGTGTAATGTTCCCTCCAATTGTGTCCACCAAACTTTTTGCTTTTTGCTTACTTTACCAGAGGAGCCCAGCCTTCTGCTGCACTCATCTGGGCTTTTCACTAACTTCTTATGGGGAAACTGACAAGCCCTTAAGACAGTCAGTACTGGGAGACTTTTCTTTTTTTTTTTATTGTTTATAGCTGAAAAATCAACTTTAAAACATTACAAACATTAAAAAAAAGTAAAACCAACAAGAATCATCATAAGGGGAAAGAAGGATCAAAAAAGAAGGAAAGTTCCATATCTTCATTTACATCATACCTTCATTTTGACAATTCCTAAAGTAATGTATGCAATTACGTAAAAAATGTATCATGATTTTTGTTCTTACACTCGGCATATTGAATTAGCTTTCATATGTGTCATCTTCATTGACCTTCAAAAACTGTATCTAAGAAATTCTTAATTGCTATATACTGGCATGCGAAGCGTTGAAAATAGTATATACCATCGGTCATCAGCATCAAAAGTGGTGAAATGCATGTAATATTTAGTTAGATACAATTCTCTCTTTCCAGCAATTTCACCACACTCTAAAATTATATGTCGTGAAGTCTCTGTTTGGTTTGGGTTTCCACAAAAACGACAAAAATACAATTAACAATTAGGCAATTTGCGTTTGATCTTGACCACTCTATTAGGCCAGAGGTTGTACCTGAATCGTAAAAAGACTGAACGGAGAGCTACAGAGGGATAGCGGATTAAATAAGGCTCACATTCTCCAAATCTTTTTCTTAGGAATGGGTTCTCTCTAAAATCTTTGTACAGACAGCACTGAACTCTCGTTTTTATCCAATCATAGATATACAACTATTTCTTGGCTCTTTCTGGGTCTTCTAATAAGACATTCAATGGTAGATGTGCTAATGCTATTATGTTGAAAACCGCAGTTTTCCATTTGTTCACACATGAATGATCAGATTTCAAAATATACTGAGAGAGGATCAAGAGCACAGTGTCCGGTGTATTAGCCAAAATGCATTTCCTCAATAGTGCATACTGATACCATTGGTGTTTAATCGTCAAGGACAATAAGCCAATCTCATGGCGTATAAAGGCCACAGGAACACATTGAGGCAAATTCAAAACAGCACTCCAGTATTTTCTTTCAAATTTTTGTAGGATGTTATTTTCTATATTGAGCCAGGTCTCTAGGCCATATAAAAGTACTAGAGTTGTTTTTTGATTATAATAAGTTATGGCAGAAGATATTGAGAACTTGCCATACTTATGTAATATCACTTTTGCTTGTGAGATGGCAGTTGTCGCACATGACTCCATAACTTCCAGGTGGGCTTCATTTAAATTTCTGTTGTCGATTCGCACTCCCAAGTAGGTTTATTATGTCACTATTTCCAGCTCTGAGTCTTGTAGCTTCCATCTACTTTTTCACTTTTTTCTTGGCTACATTACAGATCATGATCTTCGATTTTGCAATATTAATTGTGAGTTGGTTAGTTTCCATATACATTGATAATGCTTGTAAAGAATTTTGTAAGCCAATGGGAGTTTTGGAAAGTAAGATTAAATCATCTGCATATAATAATACTGTCACTCTCTCTTGTCCCAATCTTGGAGTGTCGTTGTTCACATTCACAAATATTTCCAGCATATCATGCAGGTAAAAGTTAAATATGGCTAAGGCAAGGATACAACCTTGCCTCAATCCTCTATGAACCTGTATTGGCATTGAGAGCAAGCCTTCGATATTCAATCTAACTTGCATAGTATTATCAGTATGCAATTAATAAATGATATCTAAGATGGTTTCTGGGCATTCAGCCTTTTGCAACTTCCTAATCAAAATCTCTCGTGAAAAAGAGTCAAAAGCGACCTGTAGGTCAATATATGCTAGATATAATGGATCATTAGTTCTATGGTGCTTCTGCTTGATGGCGTGTAGTGCCATAAGATTGACGGACGTGCCCATTCCAGCCACAAACCCTGTTTGGTGGGGATCTCGTTTTGATTTTTGTTTTGTCCACTGATTGAACTCTTACAAGATAAAATGAGCAAAAATGTTGCTCATTACATCCAATAAGGAAATGGGTCTATAGTTTCAGGGGGCAGATCTATCTCCACTTTAATAAATGGGCACCACGACTGAAGAACGCCAAGATTTAGGGATGGTGTTATTTTCAATAATGTTAGAAAAGATGTTAGGTAGAATTATCGACCAACTGCTTGGGTAGGCTTTTAATGTGGCGTTACTTAAGCCACCTGGTCCAGGAGCCTGAGATCCACTTGATTTATTGAAAAAGTACTCCATATCTTCTATTGACATTTGTATTTTCCATAAAGTGCATGTTACGGGTATTGGCTGTGTGTTATCCAATTCCCCCATGCTGTATAGGTCCTTAAAATGCTCTAGCCATTGTTCTTCAGACACGCCATTTGTTTGGGCTGATGCTTGAGTGTTTCCAGTAACTTGGTTTAACATTAACCAAATTGCAGCTGTACTTTTGGAGTTTAAGACTTTCAGCATGGTTTCTCCATCATGTTGGTACTTTTTGGCTTGCCGCTCTCTGGTCCAATTTCTGTATTGGCATTTGATAGTTCTCATGGCCACAGATCTTTCAAGCTCCGGTAATAATTGAATTGCTTTTTTTTTTCTTTCGCAATTCAAGTTTCTTTAATTTTTGGTCAACATCAAAAGAGTGAATTGGTTGTACTCATGTCTTCATGAGCGCTTTATAGTTTGTCTTAAATAATGAGAGAGCAGCTAAATAAAAGCTGTCTTTATGGCTCGCAAGGTTGTTCAGCAAAATGGAGTTGAGTGTAGATAAACAACGCTCATTCCATAGAAATCGAGACTTGCCATTGTTGACTATAAGATTAGGTTCGTAATGTTGTCTGCACTTTACCTCACCAAGACTCCAAGTCCAAGTTATTTTTAATATTTTGTGATCACTAAAGATCTGGTCAATCACCTCAAATGTCCTTGCTTGGTTATGTAGTGTCTTATCAGCATATACAAAATCAATTGTGCTTTGGGAGGATCCTCTGGACCAGGTGGCTGCGGGTGGAAGGTCACCAGGTATCGATCCATTTATCATAAAAAAGCCTCTTTCTGCCATTAGAGAAGTCCATTTGATGGAGTTTTTTTTATGGGTCGATGATTCATCAAGACATCTCAAGTTTAGATCCCCTGCAAGTATGGTAGAAGTAACATGGTGATCCAAGGTCACCACATCCAACAGAGTTTTGAGATCTTGAAAGAACTTTGAGTCCGATATTCCTGTTGGGTTTCTGTAGATGTTTACTAGGGCTATCACTCGATTGTGTTGGCAGATTCTAACGAGTTGCAGATAATTATTTTGTTCAGCCCACTGCTGAACGTGAAGCCTGTGCTTATTTTCATGGCCACCATAAGTCCAGCCATTGGTCGGCCTTTTGTGGCAGCAATTGCTGGCAATAGTTGTATACTGTGATCGTTCCATGTGAGGGTCGCTCGCAGCCAAGTTTCCTGTAGTGCCAATATATCACAATCTTTCAAAGCACTCCCTAAAGACTTTGTGAAACGAGTATGTCCACACGAATTCCAAAAGGCAAATTTGATGTTAATTGATGTCTCCACTTTAGGCGATTCAGAGAGTTGTTATGCCTGATCAGGTAATTCGGGCAATTGTGGCACCGAGTTTTGACAGATTGGCACATATTTTTCAATTGTTGGTTTGATATTCTTAAGTGGACACATAGTCCTTGTATCTTGTTGGATAATAAATCCCAGATTAAATAGTTCCACTTTGGCCATCCAGATGGCATTCAACACCAACCCAGAGGGGATCCACAAACTATATTCATATAGGTTGGGAAATTCTACTTGGGCTATGTCCACCGTTGTGACGTTGCCCAGTATAGTGGTGTCTTTGAAGATGCTCAAAATGTTGGCCCGGCATAGGGTAAATTGCTTAAAAGGGAGCAGGACATTTCATGATGACTGTGTGCTGGGACAGTTTGGCATTGCTGTTATCTTGTTTGGTCTTTTCCTCATTACGACCAGACTTTGCTTTGGATTCTTGCTTTTTTGCAAATCGATTTTGTATCGCCGCCGGTTGTTATAGATCTTCATTCATCTGGGCAGCTGGATTGGTCATCTTGGATGTTAGCTGTTGATGACACCCACAGTAATTGGATTCCTTTTTGGTATCAGTGTCCACCATTGCCTTTGCGGCTGATTGGACCGCTGGTTGATACTGTTCCTCATTCATCTGTGTTGACAGAATGTTTGGGGCTAACTGTTGATTACATCCACAGTGTTCAGGATCCCTTTTGGTGACAGGTGCCACAGTCGCTTTTATGAACGGTTGGGGGTATCATCAATTTGTGATGCCAGATATGCATCAACTGCATCTCTAAGTCCCTTGTTGCATGCTTCTAACACAATTCTATCTTCATTGGAACTAGAGATTTTGTTGTTTTGCATTCTTTTATGTTTTTGTTTGTTTGCAGCCACTTGCGGTTTAACGATGTTCTGATGACTTGCAGTTAAACATTTTGTGTGTTTCGTTACCTCAGAGATTAGGTCATCTAAGGGCGGATGATCTATTATGATGGCACAATCATCCCTGGGCTCAGAGGCTTTGCCTATTTTCTGCAAGTTTTTTTATTTGTTAATTACCGCAAGGCTAGCGTTCTGTTTTTGCACCATCGTCATTTTTGGTTTGGTTTTCTTCATATCATTCGCCTGTTTTTTTTCATCGCTTTTATACCGTTTGTGTCTTTGGCATTATGTACAAGCTCCGCCTGGAAGAAGTCATATGACTGTGGTTTTGCAGGAGTTTTCACCAAGGAATTCACTTTGGCCGGAGCACAAGGACTTGGAGCTTCACCAGGTGGAGTAATTTCATCTATTATAGGTCGAATTACTTCTTTGAAGACTGGCAGGACAAAAGTTAGAGGCTCCTCCGTATTCATCTGAGGATTTGGCTCGTCTTGCAAAGGAGTGTTTGAAATATTTGCTTCTTTTGCTGTAGGGGTAACTGCTATTTTTGAATGCTCATACCTTGAGATCCAATCTGAAATTTCTTTGATTTGTATTGATTGTTGGGTCAATTTCCCATCTAAACTTTCAAATAAGCGCGCCAAACTGGTGATGGCCAGGTTGATTGAGTTTAGTGTGATTTCAAGTAAGTTTTGTTGTCTCAGCGCTTCATTTGTTGATGATGGAGCGTTCGGACGCCTTGGAGTTGGAACAGTAAATGAAATAGACAAGGTAGAGGACTTGTCAGCTTCATTTAAGAAACGTGATGGGTAACAAGACAAATTTTGGATGTCATTAAAGCTTGCGTGAATAGACAGATCTAGTGACGGACAATGAGCTAGATCTATCATAGGCGGTTCATCGTTAGTCATTGGTGTCAAGAATTCCTTGCTCTCATTCATGGAGGGAGAGTCATCTATTGTGATTGCAGGAAGCCATGTGAAAGGACGTGTCTGTACGGGGGCTCCCGAAGATCCGTACATTATCCGACTGAAAACAGTGCAAGGACCGATGTAATTTGGCTGAGACTGATATGACTGCGTACATGAATCTCAGGTGAACGTGTGGATACGTTTCGATACGGGCTTGCACCGTGAGAGCGCAACAAGAAGCTAAAAGAAGATCTGGAGGCGAGAGTGCGATGAACGAGAAAATGGCCGCCGCCGCCGAACGAAGGAACAAAGGGGTGCTTGATCTGGGCGCCTGACGGTCGCACTGGAGCGAGGTGGTGGTGTAGGTGCATGACGCGGGTGCATCGAGGTCATTAAGGACACCCAGTCCTGCGAGGCCGACGGCGTGGACCTGGGAAGGGAGCAGGGCCTGACCGAAGATACTTTGTAACCAGAGCGTGCGGTGTGGCCGGGAACTGTGCCCCGGGCCCTTTGTGGCCTAAAGTGCGCCTCAGAGGGTGAGACGCGACCTGGCTTGGCTAGGTAATAGACAAGATGGCCGGGGGAGCCGGAGGACAGAGGAACTTTGTGTCAGAGATGTGGTGATAACAATGGGGCACCCGCAGAGCGCACTGTGACACCCTGCCCCAGATCCGAGCGGGGATAGAAGGACGGGAGACATGTCTAACAAGCCCCTGAGAGCGAAGACCAAACAGCACACGCTCGACGAATACGCTAAAACGCCTCCCGGCCCAGACGGAGCCAAAAGCAAAGACAAAACGCAAGCCAAGGAAATGGCCGCCGGGGGTGCGAACCACGAGGTCCTCGCTGCGATCGCAGACCTGAAAGCGACCTGGGAGACCAAGCTCCAGCTTGCTGTGGCTGAACTGAAGACCGCAATGGAACTCCAGGTTGGGGCAGTGCAGGAGGACGTGAACCTCCTAAGGCAGGACGTGCGTACCCTGGCAGAGCGCACGGAGACTTTAGAGAAAGAATTGGGCCCTACCGCGGCGGACTGCGCAGTGCATAAGCGTGAACTCCATGCCCTGGTGCAACGCGTGAGCAACTTGGAGAGTAGGGCGGAGGAGGCAGAAGGACGCGCCCGGAGGAACAACATCCGTATCGTGGGCCTGCCGGAGGGAACTGAGGGCCACAATCCAACAGAATTTATCGAAAACATGCTACTGCAGGAGATCACGGGAGGCACCCTGTCGCAGGGTTTTGCGGTAGAGAGAGCGCACAGGGCCTTAATTAGGAAGCCACCACCGGGAAACCCGCCCAGGCCAGTGATAGCTAAGATCCTTAACTACCGGGACCGAGAAAGGATCCTTGAACACTTCCGCAAGGGAGGCACAATACAACGAGGAGCGGCGAATATAACGGCCTATTCCGATTACACCCTGCAGGTACAGCGCAGTCGTATGAACTTCGGAACGGTGAAGAGGAGATTGCGGGAAGCGGGGCTTAAATACATGTTGCTCTATCCGGCCAAACTGAAGGTTTTCTTTCAGGGCAAGCTACTGTTCTTTGTCACCCCGGAGGATGCTATGGAGTGGTTGGATGCACAAAACTGCCCTCAGGAGTCAGATGTTCAGACGGCCGGTGGAAAATAAAGGACGAGATAAGTAACGCTGTAGGCCCGGTCGGGTCATGAACATTGGGACTAGATTATAGTCATTGAACTCGCTTGAGAACATGCGCGCGTCAGGGGTTATGAAACGTGGTCCTTGCGCGGACATGGTTGCGAAGTTGAGGAGCCGCCAGAAGCCACCCTTTACACCCCCTTTTTGTGTTTAGTTTAGTCACTGTTAGTGGGGTGACACCCTGTCGGGTTCTTTATTTGGGTTTTCCAAGGAGGACCGAACACAGGGATGCCTGAGATCCAGGGATGGAGCTGGGCAGTTGTTGGGGGCAGGGGTTTGGGGGGGGAGTTTTAGTTTTTGTATGAGCTTGGGGGTGAAACCGGGAGTGGGGGTTCGCAAAGTTGGGAGGGAGTGCTCGGATGGGGGGTGGAGACTACTGATAGGCCATGGGAGACCTCAGGATATTAACGTGGAACGTTAGGGGGTTTAACAGCTATCTTAAGCGAAATAAAGTCATATTGTATCTTAAGAGGCAGAAGATAGACGTAGCCCTACTACAGGAGACACATCTAAAGCGAGAGAGACTGGAGCTGGTAGGGAGGAAGTGGAAGGGAACAGTGGTAGGATCAACGTACTCCGCCTATGCCAGAGGAGTGCTGGTGTGGGTGGCGCCACATGTCCCATTCAAGCTAATTGAGGAGGTTGTGGAGGAGGATGGGAGGTTGGTTATGGTGAGGGGGCTGGTAGAGAACAAAGTAGTGTGCATTGTAAACACATACGCGCCTAACCAAGATACGGCGACATAGTTTAGGACGCTGTGCACCAAGCTCAGTGTTGGGATGGGGGGAACGGTGATATGGGGTGGTGACTTTAATTGCGTGTTGAATCCCAGGGAGGATAGGTCGGATGACAAGATGGCTAAGCCCAGTCCGGCGGCTAAGGTATTGCAGACGCTGCTGGCGGATTTTGGCCTAGTGGATGTGTGGAGAGCGAAACACCCGAGCGCGAGACAATACTCGCACTATTCGGCTCCGCATCTACTGCACACGAGGCTTGATTACTTTTTCACTACGCCAGACATAGTCGCGGAGTGCGACCATATAGACTACAGGGCGAGGGTCCTCTCTGACCACTCGCCCCTGGTCATGCGATGGCAACTGTATTCCCCACGAGCGCGTATACCAACATGGCGCCTTAGGGCGGAGGCGCTCAAAGACCCCGCCTTCAGAGAGGATATTAGGGAAGAGATAACTGCTTATTTTGAGGTGAATAAAGGGAGCGTTAAGTCGGCTGGCACCTTATGGGAGGCCTTTAAGGTCGTAATGCGGGGGATCGCCATTGCGAAGTCTAAGGGATTGATGGGGGGAGTCCTGGCGGATTTGCATAGAGCTGAGACTGCGCTGGAGGAGGAGTTGAAAGGTGGTGGGACCGATGCGGAGGCGGTCTCCAAATTGCAACAGGAGTGTGCGGAACATTGGGACAGGCTCTGTAATTTGAACTATAGAAAGTATATTGAGAGACTGCATGCGGGGGGAGATAAAACGGGCCGACTCTTAGCTTGGCTGTACAAGAGTGAGACCCCACGATCCCCGATCAGATTGGTAACCAATGAAAAGGGGGAGGAGGTAGACACCCACTGGATGCTCCGATCACCCTGGAAGAGCTGAAGGAGATTGTGAGACAGTTGCCCACTAGTAAGGCCCCAGGGGCAGATGGGTTCCCCAGTGAATTTTATAAAGTTTATGCAGAAGAAGTGCTCCCGCCCATGCTGGAAATGCTCAACGAAGCGTACGAGATGGGACGGTTGCCGGAGTCACTTAGGGAGGCGATTATAATACCGCTCCCCAAGCCAAATAAACCGGGACATGATTGTGGCTCCTACAGGCCCCTGTCGATGCTGAACCAAGATAGTAAGATCCTGACAGCTGTCCTGGCTACTAGAATGCGTAGAGTGATCGGCAAGTTGATCCACCCTGACCAGACGGGCTATGTCCCTAATAGGAACATCACTCACAACCACAGGCGCCTCCACAGGGTGGTCGAGTGGGGTGGTGGGGATGACGGCGAAATGGCGATAGTGGCATTGGACGCGGTTAAGGCGTTCAACTCTGTTCGGTGGCCTTGGCTGCTAGCGGCTCTGAGAGGGTACGGTATGGGACCAGGTTATGTTAGGTGGGCCGAGATGTTATACAGTGCACCACTAGCCAGGGTCCGTACGGGTGCGGTGGTGTCAGAGAGATGGCAGTTGGGCAGAGGCACTAGGCAGGGGTGTCCCTGGTCCCCAATGTTGTACATCCTGGCCCTAGAACCCTTAGCGATTTACCTCCGGCAGCAATATGACCCGGTCGGCATCGATGTGAGAGGAGAGTGTCACCTTATATCCCTGTATGCAGATGATATGCTGTTATACCTAAGATACCCAGAAGAAAATTTGCAGTATGTCTTAGAGGTGATGGGGAGGTATGCCTGGTTGTCCGGTATAGCGGTAACCCCCCAGAAATCCACTCTATTTCCGCTAGGGGGCTATGTGGGGACTCCAGTGGAGAGGTTGCCAGTGTTGCAGATCCCGTGGGCGACGAGATCCTTTAGATACTTAGGAATTGATGTGTATCACACGACCGTGGAAGAGCACAAGCATAACACTGAACTTGCTGTGGGGAAGATCGAGAAATGTATGAGGTTCTGGGAAAGATTGCCACTAGCGATGATGGGCCGAGGAGCTATGCTTAAAATGGTAGTGCTGCCCAGGCTTCTGCATTATTTTAACAACATCCCCTACATGATTCCTAAGAAGTTTTTTGTGAGGCTACATAGTGTTTGCAGAGAATTCCTGTGGCACGGCATGCGCAACAGAGTCGCACTGTGGAAGCTGCAGAACTTCTACGAGAAGGGCGGAGTCAAGCTGCCGAACTTTGAGGCATATTATGTGGCAGCGCAGCTACAATATGTGTCCAGGTGGCTCTCTGATGACGAGACCCCTGAACACAGGCTGTTTGGGAGGGATTGCTCCCCTTTTTACTTGCGAGAGGTGATCTGGGTGGCTAATGCATGCATGAGGGAGCGGCCTAGAATGCTAGCTTTGGGACGGAACATGTGGAAACGGGCCTGCCGGATGATGGGCAACCCTTTGCCGTGTGTGTTGCAGTTCCCATTGGTCGCACTGGCGAAGGGAGATGGGCAGCTCAGAGCAACCATTCGGATATACTGGGAGTCAGTGGGGTTGGTCACCATGGGAGATATTTGGCAGGATGGGACCATCTTGGAGTTCGAAGAATTAGAGGCAGGGTCGGGACTGCACAGGGGTCAATATATGACATATCACAGGATAGTGCAGGAGATCCGGAATAGGTGGCCCGAAACTACCCTGGCCGATGAACCGGATGCCACGGTGGAGATACTATATGACACATCGGAGGGCGGGCATGAGGTCTCTAGGTTGTACGAGATGTTGATGACGAAGGTTGGGAGCGACTTAGAGCAATTGAGACTGGAATGGGAAACGGAGATGGGGGCCCCGATGGCAGATGGGTTGTGGGAGCGAGCCCTCGGGTATCATAAAAAAGTATCGAGAAACGCCAGGTTTAAGCAAATACAGCTTTATATAACGCACAGGGCATACCTGACCCCTTTGAGAATATCCAAATTTCGAGATGTTGGACGCCAGGCGTGCCCCAAGTGTGACAAGGAGAATGCAGACATGATACACATGTTTTGGGCGTGCCCAGTAATTGCAAGCTATTGGGGTGAAGTGGCACAGAAGCTGGCAGGAAAGGGTGTTACGCTCAAAGTGGATTCGGCCTGGGCCTGCTTACTGGGGGGATATCCCAGAGCGCGTAAACTTAGACATGTCGAGAAATTGAAAGATCTGGCTTATGTGCTTGCTAAACGTAGGATTGCCATGGGTTGGAAGGAGTGTCATAAACCACGAACGGAGGTCTGGTGGAGGGATCTCCAAAAATGGGCGGAGGCCGAGACGGCTGTGTGGCGGGATGCCAGTATTGCAGGGGAGGAGGAGGAAATGTGCTCTCTTGCGGCATGGAAACTGTTGATAGCTGAACTGTTTGGAACGGGGTCGGCTCCAATTGAATCTGAGAGCGATGACGCCCCCTCGTTCACAGCGGATACTAATGGCGAACTCCATACAGGCTCATAGGGGGGATGGATGGGGATTGCAGTGCTGTTTGTTGTTAAATGTGTTTATTTATGTTCAAGTTGTAATGTCGTGTGGTTTATATATATAAAATAAAAATCTATTTAAAAAAAAAAAAATCTATTGTGATTGCAGAGTTGTCCATTGATGAAAGATTCGGATGCTGGTTCTCACCTCCAGGTCTTGGCAGACGTGAGATGGTTTCAAGATTTAAGATCGCACTGGGCTCTTGCGCTTGTTTCAAATTCAACTTTAGTTCCCTTGTAATCTGATGCGGTATTTCAGAGGCGTTGAGTGTTTTCAGTTGCCTTTCGCTGTTAATGGCTTCCAGCTGTGGGTTTTCATTTAGCCTCTCCGAGCAGGTGGACGGTTGAAGGTTAAGTCTCGAGGGGCTGTGATTAGTGCAGTACCCTTGGATGTCTGCCGTGCAAGGGGAATTGGAATTCACAGGCGTTAAAATAATAGCTTTTTTCAACACACGTCTTAAAGATGCAGGTGTTGTCTGTTTGGTGCCTTTACAGAGATTTTGAGGTACCGGCATATCAGTTGTCAGTGTGTACATCACTGCTCTTCTCACTGCTCTCAAACCTTGACTCTAACACCCCTTGTGTTCTCATTTTGCTCAATCTCTCTTCTGCCTTTGACACGGTCAACCACACCATACTGCTCAACCGTCTCCGTGATAACCTGGGTATCACTGGTCAGGCTCTGGCGTGGCTGACCTCCTTCCTCTCCAATCGACCCTCCCAGGTCCAACTGGGGTCCTTCCTCTCTGACATCTTTTTCTCTACCTGTGGTGTCCCCCAGGGATCTAAACTCTCCCCCTGGCTTTTCAACCAGTATCTGGCACTTCTTGCCCACCGCATCGCTGCTCTCTGTCCCCACTTTCAGTGCTACGCGGATGACGCCCAGCTCATCTTCAGGCTACCCTCGGCCTCCTCATCCCCTTCCATCATCTCTGACTGTCTTTCTGCTATCCATGAATGGTGTGCCGCCAACAACCTCTGCCTTAATGCCAGTAAGACTGAGATTCTACTCATCGGCACACCTACTCCCTCCTTCCCTGCAGCTCTCTGGCCTGCCTCCCTTGGCCCTCTTCCTGCTCCTACCTGCAAGGCAAAAAACCTCAGGGTCATCTTCGACTCCACACTCTCTTTCTCTCCTCACATATCTGATGTCTCTAGGAAGTCACACTACCAGCTGCACCTCCTCAGAGGTATCCTTCCTTTCCTCTCCTTCCCCCAGAAGCTCACTGTCTCTTGAGCCCTGGTTATCTCGAAGCTGGACTACTGTAACAGCCTCTATCTAAATCTGCCTGCCTCTACTCTCCGCCCTTTGCAACTCATCCAGAACAGGACTGCGAGACTTGTCCTTGGCCTCAAGCCCAGGGAGCTTATCTCTCCAGGACTGAAATCACTACACTGGCTCCCAGTGGCTGCGAGGATTAAGTTCAAAACCCTCTGCATTGTCCACGAGGCCTTCTGGGGCCTTGGGCCCAAATACCTTCAACTCTCTCTTCCTAAATATCTTCCTTCTCGAGCTCTTCGCTCATCCACCTCCAAATCCCTCAGGGTCAGCTGCTTCTCCAAGCAACGAGTTGGGGGTAGATCTCTCTCCGCAGCAGGGGCCTCCCTCTGGAACAGCCTCTCTGCCCCCCTGAAACTTGAGGAGAACCATCTCCGGTTCTGGAAGCACCTCAAATTCTTCCTCTTTGCCTCTGCTTTCTCTCCCTCTCTCCCCTGCTAAAACCACTGAACCTGCACTGAATCTGCAACTGGGCCACTCACCGATCTCGGTCCTTGGCCCAGCCACTCTTCCTGCACTGCCTCACTGCACTACAGGACTGTCTCTGTATCCTACAGCCCCTCCTCCCGGCACTTACCTTGCACTTGCCACAAACTGGCCCTATTATGTATCTTGTATTCTACTAACCCCGTACTGCACTTTTTCCTACCCCCTCTACTAAAAGTGTTGGCACTGTGTTTTTTCCATACTCTGCCTTTTAACTCCCTTTTTAACAAATTATTGGAGTGCCATCTAAGGTTACACGCTCACCTCTGTTTTGCTAATAAGTGGTGTCTTGACCTAGACTTGTCGAATAATTACCTAGGGAGGTGTATATACTTATAGTGACTGTGTTTGAACTTGCTTGATATATTAGTGCCAGTGTATTTTCATAAGTGTGTTTTAAATAAATAATTATATACTTTTAATACCAAAGCTCTGGTCAGTGTTTGCTTGTTCTACTGTATTTTTAGCCCTATTGTGTATACTCTATATACTGCCTAACTCTTCTTGAGAGAAGTCTGACTGCTCAGCCACAGCTACCAGGTAAATCTGGGTGGTGCAGACTGCTACCAATTGGGTTTACTGCTTACTCCTGTGGTCTTAAACTTTTTGCAGTGGTCCTTAAGAGAACTGCACAGGTTTCTGCCTAACAAATGGGATTGTGGGTAGAGGGGGAGGTGCAAGGAGGCGGTGCAAAGGCACTTAGAAGAAATTCTGATATTTTTTCCTATAACAAATGAGAAAAAAGCAATTAAAGTTGCATGGCAACTTTCAATTCTTTGTCTTTGTCTTGGGATGCTGGTTATTTATTTCATATTTATTCCCCGGTTGGGTATTTTTGCCAGGACTCGGTTTTAAAATGGCGTTTGTGTTCGCCTCTGTAACTCCAACCCAAGTCGAGCCCTTTGTTCCACTTTTGACGGGCTTCTGCACAGAAACCTCCAAAAGTGGTGCCACTCTGTCTGGGTCTACAGGATGTGTGGGAGGGGGGAATAGGCACCCTGGACTGAGTTGCCTCGGCAACTCAAGTCGCACTCTTGTGTGATTGGCCCAGTGGTGAGCCGCCCGGCTCACCACTTAGCATGTTTGAGTGACAGCTAGGACTGATGAATGTGGGTTTTCTGCATGAAAGCAGGGCTTTGGGGACTGGAACTTCAGAAGTCGCCACAAGACCTAAAGAATTCCGAAGAGGGAGAAGCTGAGCCGACCTGCAACGACGACACCACCGGTGGAGCCCTGCTGAACCGACTCACCACTTCCCAACTACAGAGAAGATCTTCTTCCTGGAGAGTCTTCTTCCTTTGAACTGGTGGGGGTAACCAGTTCGCCCTCTTTTCGCCTTCCTGGATCGTCTCGTGGTCGAATCGCCCGTGCCAAGCACCCGGGCGGCCGGATAGCCACGCTTCACCACTACCGCGAATAAAAGGGTAGTACCTTTTAACCGGGAAACTCAGCGGCTGGTTTCTTCCCTGGCAGTGCAACAACCTCCAGCTTTCCTCCACGTCGAGATCTTCTCTTCCCCTGGACGAAGCACCAACTTGCACCCGCTGCCAGGAACAACTGCCCCCACTGGAGCTTTCTCACCATTTCAGGTACTGTGTCCCGCCTGGTCTCCCTTGAAACAGACTGTTCAAGGTGTCCCGTAAATCCTTGACTCTCTATCCTGGGGTGACCTGGGACCTGTTAACTCACTTTTCTGAACTTATCCAACTCCTTTTTGAACTATCTGCAAAGACTTTTAAAGTGTACTTCAACTGTGTGATCTGGGCACATTCCGCCTTGCTCTCTCCAAGAGTTGGCCTGGCCTATGAACTTTCTTTCTCTACAGTAGACTCTGCCTTTCTTGACTTGCTGTGGTTCTTTTAAAAGTGTTGGTATTGTGTGCTTTCCTAATTGTGCCTTTTCCCTCCCTTTTTAAATAATTATTGGAGTGCCATCTTGGTTAAGCGCTCACCTCTGTATTGATAATAAATGGTGTTCTTTTCCTAAGACTTGTTGATTAATTAATCAGGGGGGTGTATATATTTCTAGTGACTGTCTTTGAACTTGCTTGACATAATAGTGCCAGTGTATTTTTACAAGTGTGTTTTTAAATAAATAATTATATACATTTATACCAAAGCTCTGGTCAGTGTTTGATTGTGCTACTGTATTTTTGTACCTAATGTGTATACTCTATATACTGCCTAACTCTTCTTGAGAGAAGTCTGACTGCTCAGCCACAGCTACCAGGTAAATCTGGGTGGTACAGACTGCTACCAATTGGGTTTACTGCCAACACCTGTAGTCTTAAACTTTTTGCAGTGGTCCCCAAGGGAACTGCACAGGTTTCTGCCTAACAATAGTCCACCAATTTGTCTGTCTAAAGAGGCAAGGCATGGCCCAATACATACACATCCGAAGCCTAGTTGTCGTCTGCAGCACAGACACATGCACATGCCTGCAGCATGGCAATGCATACATGCCAACCCTCCCGATTTAGGCGGGAGACTCCCGCCTAAAATAACTGCAGCCCCAATGCATTCCTATGGGGAAATATGCATCTCCCGATTTCCCTGTGGAAATCTCCCTCCCCGGTGCATTTGAATGTTGGCATGTATGGCAATGCCATACCTGACACACACCACACAAATATTAAAATGGCATAAGTCACACTGCACGCAGGCCACATCAGAAATGCATGTCACAAAGCATACGCCCGTCCCAACATGAGTGACCCCGACGGATGCCTGCATGATACACCCATGTAGCAAGCAACGTGATCATCAAAACTCAAATGCCTATTCCCCTCTAATGTGTAGATGAGCAATAATACAACTGCATGCATGATGCTTGTCAAACCATCACTCATGCCGTCCCTCTCTTCATCCCCCACAGGCTCAGATCCTGACAGTGAGGCACGGGACTCACCGCCACAGGCGAATACACCCCGGAAGAGGGCCAGGAATGAAGGCAACAGGCCTTCCACTTCCAAAGTCCCACACAATCCATAACAGGCACTGAAGACCAAACCAGCCCTGGATGCCACGGCACTGGTGCCGCCAAGGCCCATCACCACAGTAGCCACAACACCTGTGACACCTGCACAGGAGACAGTCGAAGGGCCACAATCTGCAGAGAACAGCTCTGTTGGGGAGGCGGCAGCTACCGCACCGCTCACAGATGAGAACGTCCAGGGACAGGTGTGTGTGCCTGTCAAGGATGACTCCTCCGATCTACCTGCTACACCAAGTCCGGCCCCATCCCCCCAGCTCACACCTGTCGACTCATACCACGACCCCACCCTGGAGCAGATTGGGGGGGAGCCCATTCAAGGGAGCACGAGTCCCATAGAGGACCCAAATGCATTTGCCCAAGTCACACATGCACCCTCCACTGGTGTATCGGCGGGGGTGCAGCAGGCAGGACACGCTGTGCAGCGGCAGGAGGAACTCACTGCCCTGGTGAGACACTTCGTCACAGAGTGCCCAAGCAAGGCAGGAGGGGTGCAATAACACCGCCTACCTGAGGCAGATCATCGTGGATAGTACCAATAGATTTTGTGAGGAGGTGTCGCCCTGAGGCAGGTCCTCACCCGCATTGCATATTTAATGAAGGCTGAGCATCAAGCCCCCAGAAAGGAGCAGGCAGCCACCCCATCTTCCTCAAGCTCCATGCAAATCAGCCCCCTACGCAGGTCGGCCGCCCACCCTGCGCCGCTCAGACATGCTGCCACCAGGTGCAGGGAGTGGCAGGATGTAGACGGGGCAGCCGGAGGAAGACAATAGACAATTGCTTGGACACCATGTGTGGGGGAGTTGTGGGGGGAGGGGGGTGAGGGTGTGTGGGGGAATTGTGGGGGGAGGGAGGGTGTGTGGGGGAGTTGTGGGGGGAGTGGGATGGGGAGAGGGTGTGTGGAGGAGTTGGGCGAGGAGGGGGGAGAAGGTGTGTGTGGTGGAGGGTTTGAGCACTTTAATCTTTATTGGACAGTTAAATACACCCGTTATGTGAAAAAAAATCTCGAGTGGACATTCCCTATTGCATATGTGTCATTTATTCATATACATTGCATAGTGTACATGTACTCCCACAACCAGTGCCCTCTGTCCAACTTTCATGCCAGCCTCTGCACCCATGTGTGTTAGAAATATTGTGCAATCACTGACTGACGCACAGCACGTCCCTCTTGTGCATCGGCACCGCGATGATGTGTGCCCACATCTTCTTCATCCCCTTCATCATCACCAGTTGCAGTTCAATGTCAGGGGACAGGGGCATGTTCCGTTGTGCAGCATGACACATACCATGATGATCTTGGCCACTTTCTCATGCCTGTAGAGGAGTGCCCCACCCGACCGGCTAAGGCAGCGAAACCGTGCCTTCAACAGGCCAAAGGTCTGCTCGATGACCACACAGGTACGGGTATGGGAACGATTGTAGTCCTCCTTGTGCCTGTTTTGTGGGTTTCGGGCAGGGGTGAGGAGCCACGGCTTCAAGGGATAGCCACTATCACCTGCATGAGAGGCAATAAAAGGTATATGTCAGTCGATTGATGATGGACAGCTGTACTAGTCACACATGCCTGCAGATTATCGTTGGTCACATGCACATGTCCCTGTTTGTGTGCACACAATTTTCATGCCCTCAATGTGTTCTGTGCCATGGACTTCTGGTGTGGGTTGCATCTCCAAGTGATACACAGTGTACACTGCCTTGATGTTGCTCATGCATTGTGGACGCATACCGCTGTGTTTGTGTCAAATTTGTGATGTGTAGTGTTCTGTCTGATTTTCTAACTGGCAGTAGGCTCTGCAATATTAGGCATTTAGCGCTGATTATTACGATGGTGACATGCTGCACTTCTGTGGTGGTGGCGGCCCTGTGACAAGCAGTGGATTCCCCTGGTGATTTTGTTTTGTGCACTCCCATGGATGCTTGTCCTGTGTAGTGATTTGCTGCAGTCATTTACATAGTGAATATTCACAGCATGTTCAAGGATTGTGGTACGATGATGGGTGGTGGACGTGTTGTAGGATGTGGGGTGTTTTCAAGTTTGGCATGTTGTGATAGGTGTCCAGCTTACTTCATTGCTATGGGATTTTGTCGTGATGTTCAGTTACAGATGCTTTGGGGCACAGTGTTTTGTGATGTGCACATCGTGCTGTCATATCAACAATGACCCCATGGTGGTGTGTGCATCTATCCCCCCATTTCACTGCCATGAGCCTGTCATGCAACTTCCCAAGCAGCCAGGCACATCGTCCTGCATGTCGCTCCATGTAGCCTGGTAGCGTAGAGTTCCGCAGGACCATTGAGTCATGTGTTGATCCAGGATATCGGGCACAACAATGTGTGATGGTCTTGCTGGCGTCACATACCGTCTGCACATTGATGGAGTGGTATTGCTTGCGGTTATGGTATACCACCTCCATGGCATGCGGGACCACCAACTCCATGTGGGTGCAGTCGAGGGCACCTATACAATTTGGCATGCCAGCGAGAGCATGGAAGCCAACTTTTGTGTCGAAAATCTCCTGGGGAGTCCGTGGTAGGGATATGTGGGCCCTTGCATGCTTCAGGAGGGCATCCAGCACTTGGTTCAACATGCGAGAAAATAAGAGTTGTGATATGCCATACATGTGCATGGAGAAAAAAGACCTAGGCTAGTATGCCTTCGGTGTGGGCCGCACACCCCAAATTCCCACTTCGGGTTAATCAATTTCTTTCTTTTTCTTAATGAGTTCAAAGACAAACTTTGGTGATTATTCAAAAATACAGTCTTTTTTTAATAATCAAAATTCGGAATTTGTTAAGTTCAAAAAAGTTTCACGCTTCATTGTTTAAACTTCACCAATAAAGCTATTGCTAAATGTTGAGGCAAAATAAGAAACCCATATGGCTAACGCATTTCGGAATCTATCCTTCTTCAGAGCCAGGGTATTACTGTACTGCACACATTATGATTATTGTATATTGCAATATCAATTTGACACATCCACGTTGTTCAGATCAAAGTTCAACAGTGCACCATGCTCCTTTTGTACTGGTCCAGACACCATTGCCTCCACCTGTGCTGATTGTGTGCACCTGTGGCATTTGGGAACACTGTACATAGCAGTTTACGGGTGCTTCGCGATGCCGGTATTGCCGGCATGCTGGCATCTTCTATTAGCGCCTTCATGATGCCGGTATTTGCATGTCCGCCCGACTTGTGATGTCCTCCTGTTAGCGGCATCCCGGTATTGCCGGCCTGAAGGCCAGCTTGGCCGCGCCCTTGACGCTATTAGAGGCACCATTATCAGCGGTGCCTCTAATACCGGGTTCTTAGGTCGGAATAGCCCGGAGCGGTATGCGATGCCGGTAATACTTTACCGGCATCGTTTCCCCATTACCTCCAACCTCGAAATTACCCCTTTTGTTTCCCTTAGTCCATTCCAATGTTGCAACTTTTCTGCAACATGTAACAAGTGTACAATGTACCTTCCAGTACAGTACACTTGGGTCTATTAGTCATTTCCAAAGGCCCTAGATACATTCGAAGGATATTTGTAGAAGTGCAGATGTGCCTTGGACAGGGCTGGTGGCAGTTTATCATTTCATACATTTTTAACCCTTTCCTGCCAGGTAAACCGTGATTACTGTGTTTGGCACGAATAGGTGGCCTGGCTCCAAAATGGCCATGCCACAAGGTTCTTTGTCCTGTCCTTTGGCCATCTTGCCCCTTCACCTTCCCCAGGTTGAGCCGACCCGGGTCAGTCCTTATTTGGGCATGCATTCTTCTGCTAAACGCCAAGCTTTCGCTGGCTTCTGCATGCCTTGTGTGTATGCCTCCAGGATGTGGGCTGGGATGTCTGTTCCCAATACACATCCTGGGTGCCAGAGAGTCTGGAGTGCTGTGAATGCCTGGGACCACCGTGGTCCGTGATGGGTTCACGTATGGTATGCCTGTATGTGAGCAGATCTCCCATTGGGCCCTCTTTGTTTTGGCGCAAAGGAGATTCTGGATAAGAGAAGGACCCAAACACCCATACCATGTCGATCTCTGGAGTTCTCACTGAACCAAGGATAGGATCCAAGTATCCTGAAACTAAGAAGCCAAGTCGAGGAACCGCAGATGACCCGCTGGAAGGTTTGGCATCCTGAGCCTGCAGTTGTCCCGTGGGACCCCTCTGCACCTGGTTGTCCTAGAAGGTCTGCGAAGACACTTCGACCCATTGGAATAGTGGGACCAACTATTCTCGGCACCTTCATCAAACCCTGCAAGTAAGCCTTCTCGGAAGTGCCCCTGGACCAACCATCTTATGCAGACTCTTTGCCCTGATACCGCCACCGTTTCGAGGAGGCCCTCGAAACTTAGGATGTCGCTAGCTCTGTGTTCACGGCACTCTCACACCGAATTCCGTACACTTGGCTTTCCCAGGTCTGGAGTAAAGTGAGTGCCCCCAAACCGGAGTATACACGGTTACAGTGTCGCCCAGCCGTGGTGACAAACTTTGCAGGTGTGCTGAATTTGTGTCCCTCTTGCCCCTGAAGCCTGCTGCAGTGATATTGGCCTGATCCATCCACCAGGAGCGGAGAAATTGCCACTGTCCCGTTTGGGAATCATCGCTGTATCTTTGTCGCTGAAAGCCGCAGAGCGACCTAATTGCCAAATTTGAACCTGCAAAAAAAGTGGACTCAACTGCCGAAGTTTGGTCCGGAGTTCGCCGGGGGTCGGTGAGTAATCGCAACCCTAATCGGTGGCCCCTAGCGCCTCCATCCATTTTTGCACAAGAGTGGCCCCTGCTAGTGCAAACTAGAGAACTATTACCAACTCTTGAAATCAACTCTGCCCTCAAGTGGAGACCCTCCTGGAATAGTGGGAACCTATTCTTCATCGCCTCACTCACCTTCCTGAGCTGCTACAGACCCCTGAAGAGACCCTGTTTTGTCCATATGAACTACCTGCATGTACATTTGAGCATTAGACTCCACTCTTCTTAGGAATTGGACTGCCTGTTAGTTAGGAGAGTGTTGGATGCAGAAGGGACTAAAGACTATTTGCACTGCCTGTTTCCTTCCCCTTTTAGGTTTTGGACCCATTTTATGCATTAACCCTTCAGACCCCATTGGTCTTGTATATATATATTTAGATAGGATTGTGTTGGCTTAATAGTATTACTGTGATCTGATTTGTGTGTTGAAACTCAAAGGCCTTGAAATAAATGTATTAGTATTTTTAATATATCTACACCTGACTGGGAGTGATTTGTAAGTGTCCTTTACTCTGTGTGCTCATTGAGGTCTTTCAGTCACCCACACCCCTCGTGTGACCTAGTCTTGACCGCCGCCAAGCTACCTTGATTGGTCAGGCTTGTCCAGAAGGTTACCCTGTTCCAAGAAACTAGGCTAGCCTCCTGAACTTCTGCCCACCTGGTCAGAGTTCAGATATCCATCTTAACACCTACCTTGGGCTTGGATCGATGATAGACGAAGTCCTTTAGGTCCTTGGGAGACGATCTCTGGAAGAGCTCCTTCCACCTGGCTAGTCTGTTCTTCATAGACCTTGAAGAGAGCGCATCGCACGCGGTCCAAGTTTTCCAGCTGTGGTCTGGGCCAAGGCAACGTAGGCAGAGGGCGTGGGTGTCTTTAATTGGAAAGAGCCCGTGGCAGAATGGACACCTACTGGACCCTGTAGAAGTCGACATGAGCCGGGGAGGAGTGTGACGCCAGAGGACAGAGTACATGAATGATAAAAAAACAAAAAAGACAGAAGAGAAGAAGTATCCACATGTGGAATTGCATGGCCGAAGCCAAACCCAGGAGCGCTCGTGAATTTGGCCCGTTCCATTGACGCAGAAAAGGGGACTGAGGTGTGGCACCGGGAGGGAGGAGTCAGGGCAGCGCATGCTCCCAGGGCTGCACCCCGTGCACCTCTAAGTTTAAAGGGGAAGTTTTTTCTGGTGAAAAAGGTTCTGTCTCCCGTCCCTAGGAAGGGACACCCATGCAGTATGGAGGAAAGGGGACGGGACGTAAGAGTAACACTGATTTTCCCGCAAAGTATGACTGCAAAGTGGGGAGCAGTCTGCCCTTGCTGCCTGTGCTTTGTGTTGGCTGCTCCTGCTTCCTGCTGCAGTTTGAAAATGCTGTTTGAACATGAAACAGTGACCGCAAAGCATTGAGCAGTCTTCAGTCCGCGGTTTCGGGAAAGAGGACAGCAGCGCACTCCGTGCATTCCAAAGAGAAAATAAAGGGTGCGTGCAAAGCCACTGTTTGACCGTGAGTGCTAGGGCTGATTCTCCCGGCGCTCAGGATATACTACCTGCATTTGTCTCCAACCCCTGTCCTTGACTAAGGTACACCCACTTCAGCCGATACCTATTGCACTGATTTTGATTTTTTTTATTTTGATTATTTCTATGGCGCACCAAACAGAATAAACTATATATGGGCGCAGATGTTCACTATTAGGTGGAGTTCAGAGTACTGACAACAATGAAAGGCACCAAGAAGCGGTATAACCTTAGGAGCAAGCATACCTCCTCCCTCTTGTGTGCAAAAACTCCCAGGGGATCTCCGCTAATAGGAAAGACCTCTATACCGGACATATCTGAAATCTCATGGCTTCTTTCCCCTATAACAAACTAAATCACTGATTGAAATAAACCAGACCAAAGCGTGGGATGATGTCGCAGGGGATGACTTCACTCCAGCCATCCCGTTTGAAATCGCAGTATGCAAGATTTTGGAATCGGTCCCAGGAGACATAGAGCACAGAATGAGCATTTCTCTAATAGACGGAATAAGCCTGGATTATGAAATCATAGACTCCACTCAACAGATGGAGAGACTAAGCGTATCTCCTTGGATTTTTGAAACTCAAACCCAGTTAAGCTTGTTGAATAGTAGTATTGCAGACATAGAGAAGGACTATGAGAAATCCAAACTCTATTGGGGGAATGGAGAAAGCTTAAATTGGACATGATCACGGCTAAGGACGATGAAACGTCTGCACACGCATTGGCCGCATAGATGGTCTGGACAAGGGCATGCTCAAAGTAAAGACATCGGAACCTCCCACTGCCACTAATCCCTGACAGTCTGTCTCCCACCGGACTACAGTGGAGAGCTTAAGAATCTCTGCGAAGGACATGGTAGTGGAGGGAGGGGCCTCTACATTAAATCTATGTCCCAGCGAAAGAGAAAAATGAGATCACCGAACTAGTAATCTGAGGGTTCTGGAGACCAAAATAACCAAATCCAGTGTGCCAAAGAAACACAAACATACTTACTGGACATGGCACGAACGAGAATATACAAAACCAAACTGCAATACGAGCAAAAACAAGGGCAATAAGATCTCCATGGATGACAAATGGCAAGTGGCGGAGAAGAAAGCAAAGAAAAAGAGAAGAGAAAGTCCCTCCACAAACATGGTCCTAGCAACAAAAGGGACCGAACCAACTGTGAATTGTCAGAGGAGAATAAGGGCGGAGAGTTTTTCCAACCTGAATCACGCGGCTTGTCCTCAAGCTAGTGCTCCCAACCCGAATTGCGCGGCCAGCCCGCTAGATACTGAAAAAGGCGCAGCGGAAACTGTCATATGCCCCAAGGGGGTCTCCTCAGCCGGACCTAAAATCCATGGCTTCATTTCCCAAGCCTCCAACATTAGAATCAGTCTTTGAGGAGGAACGAAATACTTTGCTCAACCGGCCAAAAATGTTGTCGATGTTGTCCTCAATACCACACCTCTCATCCATCTCATCTCAAGATCTGAAATTTGTACACGAGTGATCGATCGTGCTTAGGTAAGTGCACTTCTCATCAAAGTTGATTGAAGATCTGGTCTACACATACCAAGAGGACATCCTGTTATAGGGCTTTGAATGTTACTATGCCGATTTGAGTCAGAAGCACTTCACCCACCCGGAACATAATCTAGCGGCGATATGTCACTTTGACTATGAGTGACATTGGCCCAGTAACCGATCCTATCCGGACGCAGGGTGGTGATGGATGGCAGGAACCTTGTCCCCTATCCCAGGCCTCCAACCTGGCTTCTAGATTGAACCTATTGTGCTGTAACACACAAGGCTTAAACTCCTTTTTACAAGAAGATCAAGCAAGTAAACTATCATTTTATGACATCCATATTTTTCAAGAGACGTGGTTGCTGGAGAACTCAGTGATTGATGGCCGCATAATCAACCGTAAACATGCCATCAAAGGGTCAAGGAGCCGTCCTATAAGGGGGTCAGCTTGCGTCTGTGAAAATTACCCAAAATCAATGTATAAAGAACAGGCCATGCAAGACCTCATGCAAGACAGCGATTATGGAAAGCCTAACTCTTCCAATTACTGGGTTACTAATAATTAACATTTACTTTAATTCAATATCATCCCCCATTGAGGAGGTGCTTGAGGAATTTGAGAATGTGCTGATGAAATGGTGTGCTTTGCAGCCCCTTGCTCCTATTATAATAGGGGGGGGGCGTTAACTGTGAGTGCATGGTTACAGAGGGGGGTGAAGGTGTTGAGGAGGAGGAACCTTCCACTACGTTAAATCTTGCAGTGAGTGGGGGAAGGAGAGGGGCGCACGGGAGAGTGTCCTCGCAGTTTTTATCTAGATCGGGATTCACTCAATCAAACCAACTCTTCGGGTAAAAGGGGGTGAAGATACCAACATGGCAGAACCATGGTGCTGCATCCACAATTGAATACATATTTCTAAAAAACGTGAATCTGAGAAGGATACATGCATTCAAAGTGGAGGCGACGCCAATGAGCGATCAGGCTAGGCTCTGCCTCATTATGAGTGGGGGTATGACAGGGGTAGTTAACTGCGATGGGACATCAAATCTGTTTATCACAAACAAAAGAAGAGTTCTGAAAATAGGGAAGGCCGACAAAGCCAATCATAAAGTAGACCTTTGGTGGATGAAACTGACTGAAGATCAGCGCAATGATCTGACTATTCCAGTTCAATTTCCCAATATTCCATCTAAATTGGGCTCCTTGGGACTGGTGTCACAGCCACCCCTGACGACTCCCTTTATGCAAAATCATGCCTCTGTATATGATCAAAGTATAAATGACAGGAAAAAGGAGGTCAGGCTGAAACTGAAAAAACTTAAATCCTATGTGAGTTAAGGGGAATGTCTTTCAGAAGGAGTGAAACTACTCAAAGTGTACATTGCCAATAATCAAACTCTTTTCGAGAAGTGGTTGGCAAGGACACTTGAGCGATCTGGAGGATCCTGAATGGCACTCATGACCAGCAGGCAAGCCAACAATAGTGCTGTGTATCAGAGGCTGAGTGGTGCGAATACTACTATAGATTTATAGACCTGCAGCAAGGGTCGTCCAGGCGTTATGGGCCCTGACGACCAAGTTAATGGCCCGAGCGAAGCATGGTTACAGAGGGGGGTGAAGGTGTTGAGGAGGAGGAACCTTCCACTACGTTAAATCTTGCAGTGAGTGGGGGAAGGAGAGGGGCGCACGGGAGAGTGTCCTCGCAGTTTTTATCTAGATCGGGATTCACTCAATCAAACCAACTCTTCGGGTAAAAGGGGGTGAAGATACCAACATGGCAGAACCATGGTGCTGCATCCACAATTGAATACATATTTCTAAAAAACGTGAATCTGAGAAGGATACATGCATTCAAAGTGGAGGCGACGCCAATGAGCGATCAGGCTAGGCTCTGCCTCATTATGAGTGGGGGTATGACAGGGGTAGTTAACTGCGATGGGACATCAAATCTGTTTATCACAAACAAAAGAAGAGTTCTGAAAATAGGGAAGGCCGACAAAGCCAATCATAAAGTAGACCTTTGGTGGATGAAACTGACTGAAGATCAGCGCAATGATCTGACTATTCCAGTTCAATTTCCCAATATTCCATCTAAATTGGGCTCCTTGGGACTGGTGTCACAGCCACCCCTGACGACTCCCTTTATGCAAAATCATGCCTCTGTATATGATCAAAGTATAAATGACAGGAAAAAGGAGGTCAGGCTGAAACTGAAAAAACTTAAATCCTATGTGAGTTAAGGGGAATGTCTTTCAGAAGGAGTGAAACTACTCAAAGTGTACATTGCCAATAATCAAACTCTTTTCGAGAAGTGGTTGGCAAGGACACTTGAGCGATCTGGAGGATCCTGAATGGCACTCATGACCAGCAGGCAAGCCAACAATAGTGCTGTGTATCAGAGGCTGAGTGGTGCGAATACTACTATAGATTTATAGACCTGCAGCAAGGGTCGTCCAGGCGTTATGGGCCCTGACGACCAAGTTAATGGCCCGAGCGAAGCATGGTTACAGAGGGGGGTGAAGGTGTTGAGGAGGAGGAACCTTCCACTACGTTAAATCTTGCAGTGAGTGGGGGAAGGAGAGGGGCGCACGGGAGAGTGTCCTCGCAGTTTTTATCTAGATCGGGATTCACTCAATCAAACCAACTCTTCGGGTAAAAGGGGGTGAAGATACCAACATGGCAGAACCATGGTGCTGCATCCACAATTGAATACATATTTCTAAAAAACGTGAATCTGAGAAGGATACATGCATTCAAAGTGGAGGCGACGCCAATGAGCGATCAGGCTAGGCTCTGCCTCATTATGAGTGGGGGTATGACAGGGGTAGTTAACTGCGATGGGACATCAAATCTGTTTATCACAAACAAAAGAAGAGTTCTGAAAATAGGGAAGGCCGACAAAGCCAATCATAAAGTAGACCTTTGGTGGATGAAACTGACTGAAGATCAGCGCAATGATCTGACTATTCCAGTTCAATTTCCCAATATTCCATCTAAATTGGGCTCCTTGGGACTGGTGTCACAGCCACCCCTGACGACTCCCTTTATGCAAAATCATGCCTCTGTATATGATCAAAGTATAAATGACAGGAAAAAGGAGGTCAGGCTGAAACTGAAAAAACTTAAATCCTATGTGAGTTAAGGGGAATGTCTTTCAGAAGGAGTGAAACTACTCAAAGTGTACATTGCCAATAATCAAACTCTTTTCGAGAAGTGGTTGGCAAGGACACTTGAGCGATCTGGAGGATCCTGAATGGCACTCATGACCAGCAGGCAAGCCAACAATAGTGCTGTGTATCAGAGGCTGAGTGGTGCGAATACTACTATAGATTTATAGACCTGCAGCAAGGGTCGTCCAGGCGTTATGGGCCCTGACGACCAAGTTAATGGCCCGAGCGAAGCGAGGGCCTTTAACAAGGTATAAGGGACCATAACGCCCGGTACTGCCCGAGCGGCAGGTCTATAAAGCTATTAAAAAACATACTCAGTGTTTAATTAAAGTAGAATAAATGAGACATGTTCAATTGAAGTACAAAAAATTGGAAAATGGTAAATAAATGTTGCAGACATTTATTTACCATTTTGCAATTTTTTGTACTTCAATTAAACAGGTCTGATTCTTTTTTTGTAGGGTGGGAGGAGTATGCTATTAAACAGAAATCAGGTGTGGGTATGCCTGCCCCCTGTTCTAATTAAGGTTATTTCAGGTGTGTTTTCTTTTCTCCCCACTACACAAATTTAAGCTATCAATTACTCCACACTACCATGCAGTTACTAAACATTTGCAAGTCACATCTGCACATACATTCATTTAGCAGTCTATCCACTTACATTTCTGTGCCCTTCTTCTCCATTGCCATTTCCATTCACCAATCAACGTGAAGAGCTGCCCGCACAATTCTCTGAAATTTTATTGCCGGCAAAAAATAAGCTTTCTAAACGTTCCATGTTACAGTACAATGCAGCTCATGTCTGCGCCTTTCAACTTATGGAAACGCTTTCCTTATAACATGAAAACGGAAAGTGTTTCCTTCGTCTTCCTTTACGTGTTTCCATGGGTGGGGCTACGTGGCACACGTTGGTCTTGGAACGTATATTTCGGAAAGGAAAGTTAACTCTTTCCATTCCGCAATAACACGCCGACCAATGCATCCACTTTACAGCCTTTCATGCCCACCTCCAGCTCCACAGGATTAGGTAAGGTGTTCAAACCCTAACTGCGGGCTGTAATCAATCTGTGGGCTATACCAGTTTGTATAGCCCGCAGATTGACCAATCAGCATCGCGAAACACCCGCTAGGGTGTTCTAATATAATAAATTCAATTCTGAGGGCATAATTCCTCCACAGGCGCTAGACCACACCACAAAGCCCGAGACATGGAAGTACGACATTGGGCCTCATTAAGGTGCTGGAAAAACCGGCAGGCGCCCACAGGACTCTATGGGGATGGGGACCATGGAAACACTGGTTCCGTCTATGGCAGAGCTGGTGTTTCCATGTCCGCCTACAGGCGGGTGATGTTACTTCCGCCAGGTCAGACCTGGTGGGAGTGACACCTCCTGCATGCAGGAATCGGAATCAGCCAGTCCGGAAACAACAGTGGCGGCGGATTTACCGCCACTGTTGTTTCCGGACTGGCTGACTTGTAATGAGGCCCACTGACACTACAGACATCACCATGGCAATTAACACACTTAAGAATTCTAGGGTCTGCTGTCCGGACGGGGTGTCGATCCAATTTTATAAGGAGAATCCGGTTCTCTAGTCTGACATGCTACTCAGATTTTCTCGTTGTGCATTTCCAGGGGTATGGACTACTGCCCAGAGTCCTGGCGAAAAGCAACCCTAGTACCTATCTTTAAAGGGGGTGAGAGATCGGGTCCAGCCAACTGCAGACCAATCGCTCTGATAGATTTGGCTGCTTAAAGCTTTGCCAAATTGGTACTGAAGGACCTGTGTATGTGGATAGAGAAGTGGAGAATTCTCAGTATTCTCTCCAGACCGGGTTCAGGAAGGGCGTGGGCACCCTGATGAACGCTGTGGCCCTCTCGATATGTACTTCAGACATTGCCGGAAATTTTGGTAAAACATTGTATGTAGCAGTGCTGGAATTGAGCGCCGCTTTTGACAATGTTAATACCCAAATACTATGGGGGAAACTTAGACCTTGGGGTATTGATGAGGGCCTACTAAGTATGATCCAACAGCTATACAGGGAAAACTGAATAAGAATCTGAGTAAATAGTCAGGGGGAGCTGTCCAATTTGATCCCCATCACTAAAGGGGTGAGACAGGGATGTGTAGTCACTCCAACTATCTTTAATGTGTACTTAGCCGACCTATAGAAGGAAAGCCTGGCATGGGGTGGGTATGCGCCTAGATGGAAAGATCTACGCTTACGCTGATGATTTGATCTTAATGGATTACACCCCGGCAGGCCTTCAAAGGGTCCTTGATGGTGTCGATGCCTTTCTGGCGACAAACCATCTGAAAATCAACCCAGCAAAATCCTACGCTATGACGTTTACAACCAAACATACAGGCAGTAGATATACATGGCAAGTAAATCAAACTGCAATAAAGCAAGCTACCTGCATAAATTATCTAGGCTTCCCGATCTCTACAAAGGAACATCTTAAAACCCAAAAGGGGAGGATGGAGGGGAAACTTAATGCATCGATTAGTCTGATGCAAGTACTAAATAACAACCTCTGTGCATACTTCTTAGTGCCACTAATAGAGCTATACAAACTTAAGATAACGGCAACAATATTGTATGGATGTGAATTAATATTCTTTGCAGATCTGTCTTTTCCTAGATCCCCTAGAAGGCAAAATATGGAAGATAGTGCTGAATCTTCCAAAAATCTAACCTGATCAGTGTAATTAGGTTAGAACTTGGTTTGACATCATGGTGGGCACAACACATCTCTGTCCCTACTAACCAAAATAAGGGAAGGTGAAGAATATTCACTGGGCTCTTATATAAAAGTATGTATGCAAACTGCCTCTGATCATAAATCTTTTCTAACAACATTTTATAACAATTGCAAGACCTACACAACTATGATACAACTGGAGAAGGAAGACAGCCCTTTCACTATAAAAAAATAAAGTGGTGGTACAGAATGTCTGATTATGAGGATCTTGGCAGGTTGCAATTATATGAAAACAATCAACACCTACCCCGTCAAATAAGCTAAAATCTTATATACAAAAATTTCCCTCCAAGAAGCACAGGGATCTATATCTAAGATTTCGTCTGAATACTCTCCTGACGATGGAAGTTGTGGGACCAAAATTCAGATTTGCAGAGAAATGCAAGGCTGTTGCGCTTGTGGCCTAGCTCCAATTGAATCCCTGTTTCACTTGGTCTTAGAATGCTCTGCATCTCAAGACAAAAGAACCTATCTCCTGGGAGACTTTACCCACTCGATCTCCTGGGTACTATCAGAAAAACTTTGGGTTAGACTGATGATGACTACTAATGTGAGTCTAATAATAGCCTCACAACCTTGCTGGCACTCATATTTGAGGAATTAAAAAACAAAATGCTGCAGGGTGAAGCCGATTAGAGAGCAAACTGGGAGGTCGAGGTACCTGCCCACGGAGCCCCGTCGGGTTTAGGACGGTGTGACTTACGAGTGACAATGAGGATAGTTTTAACTTATGTTACAGCTTAGGTTCGAATAGAAATACAGAATTTGTGTGCTAATGGATCTACTCATTTGACAGCTCAATGGATAACTCTAGTATTTGGCATCTTGATTTGACTACGCTATGTTTGCAATATATCTAATTTTTGGTTTGTCGAATGACAAGGTGCATCTGGTTTCATTTTATTGTAGTGTAAAAGTTTATTGAATAAACTAAAAACACTGTTTCTTTTTAATATAAAAAAAAATGATCAAGCATCAAGTCTAAAATGGTGGAACTGCATAGAGGAGAACATATTGGATGTATGAGAGAGAGAGAACATGTAAGACTTAAGACTTGATATGGTAAAGTGGGCACTCTAATGTAACAATCTATTGTTTATACTTTGCCGTGAATCTTAATCTCACTTATGCCACTCTCATTCACTGGAACACAATGGTACAAAAAGCCCTAGGCACAAGGGTGTTGAATACAAAAAAGAATTCCAGGGTTGCCCTTGGAACAACCATGTGTTCTCGCTTGTCTCTATAAATAGTGGAAAATTGTTTCGCATTCAATTATGCTTCAATTCCTTTCAATTTACAAATATACATCGTCCAGTCAAATCGATATTCATTAGCACAGTTCTTTTAATCCATTGTGTGAAGCAGTGTTTATACAGAGTTTCTGTGTAGCCAATGCAATTCGGACCATGTCCGTCCTTAGGGCTATTCACTGCATATGTACATTATGCAATAGAAACTGTGCTTGCTTTCCATGATCTGTATAGGTACCAGTTTACGCTCCTCTTAAAAGTTGATCTGAAGGCTCTATGCAACTAAAACCTCAGAGCCCCGAGCCTGTGAGTATCCAAGACTTAAGACTTGCCATTCAGAACCTGCAAAGAGGATGGAAGCAGCATTGTGAGAACTTGATAATCTTTTAAAATCTTCTTTGGAAAAGAGATCCAAGTAATTGGGCCAAGCAAAGCCCACGGAAAGAAGCTATTGCCCTGGCCTATTTTTATTACGTTTTTCTAAGTGGTAGGGCCAGATAGCAAGTAGGTTTTGCACTCAGGACTATTTCTTTTGGACATTTCACAAGCACGCTTAGTTTAGTTAGTTAGGTAGGGCTAGATAGGTTCTTATTATTTAAATAAACACCCAAGAACATGTCACATCTTAGTCCAACACCTTCTTCTGGTTCGCCACAATTGGTGTCAGTAGTGGGATCTAGACAAACTGATAAACGTTTGGGACCCATGCTGTTTACCAAACTGTCCCTCACAGCCAAAGCATCCACACTAGCCACACCACGATCCATTGGGGTTTATTTATATAGCACAGAGAACTTCTCTATACCCACTATTGACAAATGCCTAATATCTACAGGTCTTAGTGTTTCTTCCCCACCAGAGACATATGTAGGATTGGCCGCAAAGTCAAGACTTGCCTGGCGAGATGCCCTGGATGTCATGGCGGGTGTAAAAGGCCCCGATTATCGAGGGGAGATTAAGGTAATCATTTATAACGATGGATCTCAGCCTTAGATGGTTAAGGAAGGAGAAGCCATTGCACAGGGAATATTAGAACAAGCCCTCGCTCCAGTTACCCAAGAGGTGGACACCCTAATGGAATACTGAAAGGGGATCACTGGGGTTTGGAGAGGCTGACCTTCTGAGAATTGAGGCCGACCTAGAAGAGACAGAAGATATCTCGCCATTGCCCGACCTGACCTTTGCCCAAATGAATGATCCAGCCCCTACTAAAGGCCTTTGGGAGGCTAATGTAGGAAGAGCAGGGGCGAAGACAAGCTGAACCCTTTTTCTTTCTCAAAAAGCTAAACTGGTATTGCTGTACCAAGTGGATATCAGGAGGGACAGTTTTACCCTAAGTCAAATAGTAATTCCATGAAGTCACTGAAGAATAGTGTTGGAGCTGGGTTCCCATCTTACTGCCGTCTACCAGGGAATAGGAAAGAACCAAAGCCCAGTGATCCTCAGGATTTATTGGCCAAGAGTATTTGTGGATGTAAAGAGCTATGCCTCCATTTGTACCATCTGCCAAAAACAAATATAACTTCTCCAGTATCCCATGCTCCATTACAACCCTGTCCATTATTGAGATACCCTATACACGCAACGTCATGGACATAGTGGGCCTGTTAGAAACATCAAAGTTGGGGAACAAGTTTATTCTGATCATTGTTGACTGTGCTACTCTGTATTCTGAAGCGTTCCCCCTTAGGAACATGAGTCAACATACCTACTTCCCTTTCTTTCACAAGTCGGATTCCCAAAGGAAATCCGGACGGACCCAGGCACAACCTTCATGTCCAAAATTATGCAGGACTTTAAAGAAATATTACACATCACAACCTTATACACATCAGTATATCTCTCTCAGACTGACAGCCTTTTGGAAAGGTTCAATCAAGCCTTAAATTAAAAAAAAATAGAACACAAGCTGGTAGTCTCTGAGGACTGTAATTGGGACGTTATGATTCCCTGGGCTCACTTTGCAGTTAGAAAAATACCTCAGGCGTCTCTAGACTACTCCTCGTTAAATTATTGCATGGAAATGAACCTTGAGACGTACTTGACATGCTGAAAGAGACATGGAAGGAAAGGGAAAAGGCTACCCTACCCATTTCCCAAACAGCACAGAAATCCATTACATATGGCTGCTTTTAGGGAAATTGTAAAACACCATTTAGGCAGAGCCCAAGAATACCAGAAATCTCTGCATGACAAACAAGCTTTAGCCTGATCTCTCTCCATAGGTGACCCCGTCCTAGTTCTCCTTCCCACCTCAGAAAATAAGATGTTTTCTAAGTGCTATGATGCCTGTATAAAATTCTCGAGAGAAAAGGACTATTGAATCATGTAGTGGCCCAACCAGGTAGATGTCAAAATACCCCAATATACCATGTAAACTTGTCAAAGGAGTGGAAAGTCGACCCAGCAGAGGAAACTACCGTGACCATGGTCACCCTCCTTACAGACCAAGACCTACATCACCAGGTTGGTCCCTAACCATCTACCACTCTCCCAACAAGATGACTTTCATGATTTCTTTTTTATTCTTTGCTTTTTATTAACACAGTATAACTTAGTCTTATACATGTTACTTGACAATATGCTAACGATTATGTCTGTATATTCCCCTCTCCTCAACTCTCCTCTCCCACCCCCCAGCCTATACCACCTACATTGTCTGCCACTCCACATCAAGCTGTTCTACACATATACATTATCTCTAATCCGCCAACTATGATGGGGCATTTGTTGACTCTTGAGACCCAATTTGCACTGAGGCCATCAATTCCTGTACCATATAATTCCACATGTCTAAATCTACGTTTTGTTCTTCTTGGCCTTGACGGGCCGCCTCTTGCCACACTGAGGTTTCTGCCAATGATCATTTCTGGAGATCCCTCCACCACTGGTGTACACCAGTTCCCTTTTGAGCTTTCCAACCCATTACTATCCTACCTTTCACCAGAATGTATGCCAGATCTTTCAGCTTACTCATATGTCTTGCCTGCTTCGGGCGCACATAGATGTCAACCATACAGGCTGTGGGAGATGCTATATCTAATGTTATACCTGCCTTGGCTAAGGCCTGGGCTATCTGTGCCCAGTATTGTCGGGCCAGACTACAAGCCCAGAACATGTGCACCAGGTCTGCATTAATCAATCCACATTTTGGGCAGGCCTGTTCCGTTGCATTGTTAAATTTAGCTATCTTTTTCAAGGTTGGATATGCCCTTGTGTGTTACGTACAACTGAATCAGCTGAAACCTTGCATTTCTAGACACTTTTTTATGGTAGACTAGTGCTCTCTTCCATACTGTATCTGTCAGTTTCTCCTGCAATTCTGCTTCTCAGTCCTATCTAGTCTGCTCCAGCATATCCCCCCCCTGACATTAATATCTCATATATTCTAGACACCGCATGCCCACCTTCGGAAATATCATCAACTGGTTCTATTCTTTCATCTTCCTATAATACCCTGTTGGTGCCCGTCCATTTTAGCTTTAGCCTGGTGAAGAGTAAAGTGTATATTATATGTTGCCCCTCATGTATGCCTACATCTGAAGTGAGTGCCGAAAAAATCCATTGGTTAACCACCTCGTAGTAAGTCTCCCACCATCACTACCCCCATGGGTTCCCAATACTTCCTTATGTTCAGTCTGAGTTGTGGGTCCTCAGCTTTTAATGTCACCAATGGGATCTGGGAGGAGTAGGGTGATTCCTTCTCTATAAAGCGACAAGCCCTATGCCACATCCTCCTACCTAGCATTCACAGCAATGGGGGTTTCGAGGCTCGCAGTGTCTCAGTCCATATCTCCTCCCTCAAGAAGAACGGGGCGCATGCTGGCTGCAACATCCTTGTGTCCTGGGTCTGCTCATCCGACAGCCAATTTGTGACAAATTGCTGCTGGTACGCCATAAAGTAGGACTCAAAATTGGGCACTTTTATACCTCCTTGGTCGTACAGCCTTTGCAATATCGCTAGTGCTATCAGGTATCTAGTGTTATGCCATAGGAAACCACAGCATATTATGTCGAGTCTCTCAAAAAAGCATTTGGGTGTGTTGTATGGGACATTGGTGAAGAAATGCAGGAGCCTTGGCAGCACCACCATCTTCAGCAATGCTGTCCTTCCCATAACTGAGAGCGGCAGTCTGGCCCAGAAAGTCATAGACCTCTCTATTTTATTTACTGCTTTCACTGTATTCTGCAAGTGTTCTGTCTTAGGGTCATGAAAGATGTCCACCCCTAGATATCTAAATGTGTCGACTTCCCACTTAATCAGTAGCACTGGCAGTGTATTCAAGGGTTTCCTTCTGTACCCAGCTAAGGTAAACAACCACGATTTCTGTGCATTAATCGTAATACCCGATAGTTCTGCATACCGCTCAAGTACATCTAAAATATACTGGAGGTTGGTTTCAGAGTGCAAGTATAGTAGCATATCATTAGCATATAGAGAAATCAAATTATCTACGTCTCGTACTGCTATGCCTGCCTCTTGGTATTCCATCCTGAGGTACGCCGCTAATGGCTCCAAAGCCAATATAAATAGCATGGGAGACCATGGGCAGCCTTGCCTCGTGCCTTTCTTTAACTGCCATTGTTCTGAAATGTGGGTGCCTGTCCTGACCCCCGCCATTGGGTTGCTATATAGCAGCCGTACCCATTTTATGATGTGGGTCCATGCCAAATCTCTTCAGGACCGCCAGCAGCCATAGCCATCTGAATAAATGGAATGATTTGACTGCGTCAAGCGAGGCCACAGCATACAGGTATGAACTGTTGCGAGTATAATCAAGAATATGGTGTAACCTCCTCAAGTTGCATGCAATATTCCTGCCCGGGACGTAACCCGACTGATCCAGGTGTATAAGCTTAGATATTGCTAGCTTAAGCCTATTGGCCAGTAAAGCCGTCAGAATGTTCCCACCCTGGTTAAGCAGCGACAGGGGTCTATAAGAGCCGCAGTCAGAGCCTGGCTTGTTGTGCTTCACCTGTGGGACTATAATGGACTCTCGTAACGTCATTGCTAGCATACCTGTTTCTAGCACCTCGTTTAGCATCGCTAGCATCAGGGGTATAACATCGGCCCTGAATTCTTCATAAAATTTGCTGGGTAAACCATCTATCCCCGGGGCCTTCCCTGTCGGCAAACCTCTTATAGTAGATTCAAGTTCCTCCCTGGTTATGGGGGCCTCTGGCTTATTTGCTGCCTCTGCATCCAGCTTGGGGATATCTATCTGTGCCAGGGCTTTGTCTATGTCTGCCCCCTGTGTTACTGATGTTTCTGCATATAACACCTTGTAATACTCCTGGAAGCACTTGTTTATGCCTTCTTGCGTCCTGCAAACCTCCCCACCGTCTCTCGCAATCTCACATATCATCTCCTGTTTAGACTCACTTTTGTAAAGCCGAGCCAGTAAGCGTCCTGACTTGTCCCCTTCTGCGTGATGCCTTTCTATATATTTTTTATAGCTCAGTTTGCCCAATCTGTCCCAGTGCTCCAAACACTCTTTTTGTAGGCGGGTGACTTCTTCGGCTTTATCTTTAGATGTGCCCCATGCACAATCTATGACTTCCAATTTCCTTTTATCCTTATGTAACTCCTTTTCTATTCTAGCTTGCATTCCCTTGGCTTTAGCTATCTCCGTCCTGATGATCACTACCTTAAAGGGCTCCCACAGCGTTCCTGCCAATTCTACACTTCCCGTATTGTTTCTTAAATAGTCCTTCACCCCCTCTCTGAGGTGTTCCCGAAACATCGGATCTCCTAGGGATTCACTTCTAAGCTTCCAGGTCGGGGTACATGCCCTAGGGGGCACAGGGGGTTCTGCCATGTGACCACAAGGGGAGCATCGTCTGATAACAAGCATGCTTTATATTCAACTTGTTTGAAATCTCCTAGAGTCTCGGCCCCTGTAAAAACATAATCCAGTTTGGTGTATAAATCATTGGGGGCCGTGTAGTGTGAAAAGCCCCATGCGTGCGGGTGTAGAGCCCGCCATATGTCAGACAAATTGAATGCATGCAGCAGTGCAATCAAGGCTTTAGCTGTAGAGCCTGGGCGTGCTAATTTATCGTCTGATCTGTTAAGTTCTGGGTTCAGCGTGCAATTAGAATCTCTGCCCCATGTCAATGCACCGTCTCTATGGTTGCCAATTTGTGGATACAACGAGTGGAAGTAGGCTGCCATATCATGATTCGGTGCCTAAGTGTTTATAATACAGAGCCCCTTCTGTCCCGCCAGACCTTGTACTATAATCATCCTCCCTTCATCGTCTCTAAAAGTCTTAAAGACTTTGAATAGCACCGCCAGCGACACCCAAATCAGGACCTCCCTCGCAAATGCAGAATATGATGAGCCCAGAGTTGTGCCGCACCACTTCCAAGCCAGGGCAGTTAGTTTCCCCCCTGTCAAATGCGTCTCCTGAAGGAGTGCTATGACTATTTTCAGGCGCCTCAGGTATGTCATGATCCTACTTCGCTTAATATAACTGTTCAGCCCCATAATATTCCATGAATTAATTCTAACTGCCCCCATCATAAATTGGTGTTCTTGCATGTCTCAACAGTTCAATGCGCGTATTCTGCAATTCTTGTGTGGATTGTTAGGGAGAATTCTCTTATAAGGCTAATTTCCCAAACCTAGCGAGTCCCCCAGGAGCTTTGCTGGATTTTTGGGGTTTGTTTTTTTCTCCTGCTAAGAGGGAGACTCTTTTCCTCCCACTCTTAGGCATGATTTGAGGTATGTCTTTGACTTGTTATGTGCTTATGGGGTTCCTTTTTACTCCATAGGATATCATCTGTTTTTCTGTATGTGTGGTACACAGCACCGTCAGTGCAGTACCACAGGGGTGTCACAGTGACCCCCAAACATAGACTCCATACCCTGGGACTGACTACTGTCTCCCAGGGCATGTAAAGTCACCATTGGCTTTACTAGTCCAAAATTGTGAACAGAACCAGTACAAACCATCATATTGTGGAAGTACTGGTAAGGGGTAATTCGATTGCCCCTGGGTCTGTTTTCGATGGGCACTGTCCCGTCCCCCCCTCGTCGAGTTTCTGGCTAATGGCAGTGGTTACCACGCAAAATATTCCACCGGAATATTCTCTATGGGATTTTCCCATTGATTTTAAACGCACCACTTTTTGGTGCAATGTTAAAGATACCGCAGGTTTATTTATTTAATATTAAATCACTGGTTGGGTCTTTTTGCCAGAACTCGATTCTAAAATGGCGTTTGTGTCCGTCTCTATAACTCTGACCAAGGTCGAGCCCTTTGTTCCACTATTTTGGCGGGCTTCTCCACAGAAGCCCTCCAAATGGTGCCACTCTGTCTGGGTTCCACAGGAAGGGTGGAAGGGGGAATTGGCACCCTGGACTGTGTTGCCTTAGCAACCCAAGTCGCACTCTACTCTGATTGGCCCAGTGGTGAGCCGCCCGGCTCACCTCTTAGCATGTGTGATTGACAGCTAGGCTGATGGATGGGGGTTTTTCTGCATAAAAACAGGGCCTTTGGGACTGGAACTTCAGAAGTCGCCACAGGACCTAAGAATCCGAAGAGGGACGAAGCTGAGCCATCTGCAACGACGACACCACCACCGGTGAAGCCCTGCTGCAGCTACCTCACCACTTTCCCGACGACAAGAGAAGATCTTCTGCTGGAAGAGTCTTCTTCTCTGAGCTGGTGGGACCGACCAGTTCACCCTTTTCACCTTCCAAAGACGGCCCTTGGTCGAATCGCCCGTGCCAAGCACCCCGGCGGCCGGAGAGCCAAGCTCACCACTTTTGACCGTGAATAAAAGGACCGCACCTTTTAATCGGGAACTCCGCGACTGGTTTCATCCCTGTGCAGTGCAGCAACTTCACGTTTCCTCCTCAACAAGATCTTCTCTTCCCCTTGTCGGAACCACGAACTTCAACCACTGCCAGGAACAACTGCCCCCGATGAAGCTTCCTTTCTCTTTAAGGTACTGTGTCCTGCTTGACCTCCCTTTCTACAGATTGCTAAAGGTGACCCTTAAATCTTTGGCTTCTAAACTGGGTTGGCTCCAGGCCTTCTAACTATATCTTCTGACTCACCCCAACCTCTTTTGAACACTCTGCAAAGACTTTCAGTGCACTTTTAACCGTGTGATCCTGGGCACATTTCGTTTGGCTCCCTTTAAAGTGGGCCTAGCCTATGAACATTGGCTCTACAGTATAACCTGCCTTTCTCCCCTTGCTCTGAACTCTTAAAAGTGTTGGGAACTGTTTTATTTTATGCTCTGCCTTTTCTCTCCCTTTTTAACCTAAACTATTGGAGTTCTATCTAGGTTAAGCGCTCACTTCTTAAAAAAATAGTTGTGCTTTAACCCTGACTTGTCTGATAGTTATCAAGGGAGGTGTTTATACTACCTGACTGTGTTTTAGATTACTTTTCATTGAGAGTGCTAGTGTATTACCTAAAGTGTGTTTTAAATAAATAACTACATACTTTTTATACAAAGCTCTGGTCAGTGTTCGTTTGCTCTACTGTGTTTTGGCCCTATGGTGTATACTCTGCATACTGCCCTACTCTTCTTGAGAGAAGTCTGACTGCTCAGCCACAGCTACCAGGTAAATCTTGGTGGTGCAGACTTCTACCAATTGGGTTTACTGCTACTCCTGTAGTCTTAATCTTTTTGCAGTGTTCCCCAAGGGAACTGCACAGGATTCTGCCTAACATGGATATATAGGCTAACTCCCCGATAACTACCCCAACACCCGTTACCCCCCACCCCCAACAGCTGCCCTTCTCAATACCTTGTGCTCAGGCATCCCTGCTTCTCACCCCCGCCCCAGTTGCTTGTCCTGGTGCCTGGGGTGCAGCAGGCAGATACATAACCACTAGTATCCGTAAACAAACACACTCTTAGGTGAAGAACCCTTCCACTCCGTGCAGTCCTGGATGGAAACTGCACTGCTGACTCCTGGTATCTGCAAAATGTGTTGTTGGCCAAGTTTCTTATAGACGGGTCGCCCACACTATCACCAGTCGCCTGGATCCGGCCAGATCTTACTGCTCGTCCGTAGGCTTCCCACCTGAATCTCCCTCATCAGTCGTTTTATGGACCCCTCCAGTTGGCAAGTTTTCCTTGTCCATCTATTATGGCATTGTCTGTGGAATCAAGGTAGATGGCTCTCCCTTTGCTTAATATTTTCAGCAGCATGTACTTAGATTCGCCTTGCACAGCCTTCTCTTCACCGATGTAAAATGCATCCTCTGTTTCTGCACCTGAAAAGTGTAGTTCGGGAATGCAGTGATAGTAACTGATGCTCGCTGTATCATGTCATCTTTGCGGAAATGTTCCAGGATCTTTTCCCTGTCTTTATAATTTAAAATACGGGCTATAAAAGGCTGAGGTGGGGCTCCTGGTGGTGGTTTCCTCATCAGGAGCCTGTGTGCCCTTTCCACTGTGAAGCCTCGGTTGAGGGGCCCTCTGCCAATTTCCTGTAATAGTAGATTCTCTATAAAAATTGGTGGGGTTCGTGCCCTCTCCCATTTCCATCCAATAATTCTGACGTTACTGCGTATCGCCCGTCCTTCTGCATCTTACACCCTACCCTCCAGATTCCTTACTTTCTGCTGGAGTAGATTTATTATTTTGCAACTTGGACACCATGGTTAACTACCTCGGTCCTTTTCTTTTACCTCATTTTGGTTCTGCGTTTATCGCTGGTTGTTCTCTTGTTGCCCACCTATCTTGGCTCGAGGTCGCTTCCTGTGTTCCAGTGTTGCAATGTTGCCACACTAGTATTCACCTTGTGCTTCACCCATGTACAACTCTCTGTCCCTTGCTTGATGTTTGGCCTGGAGCTCCGCCTTGGGGACAGTCGTATTACCCCTCCATGTGTTGCAAACAAAATGATGCCTGATCTAATCAGCCCATGTTGGGTTAGTAATTGGCGGCACACACCCTCACGTGTTCACGGCTTCTGAGATGTATCACAGTTGCAGATCCTCCTCCAGGGTCCCCTATTTCTTAATGGGAGCTGGCTGCAGGCTTATAAGTCTTTTCTGTTGCTGCAGCTTTGACTTCCCCTTATGATGGAGTGTCTTGTGTGGTGCTGTGCCAATATACACGTTGCCGGTACTCCCTTGTTCCCCGCCGTGCCCCCCCCATGTTGACCCACCGGTTTGTTCTATTTGCAGCATCCATCCTCCATTCGGGGTGTGTTGCCACTCCGGGATCCGCGCATAGTACTATGCGCCTATTCGTTGTCAGGCTTTGTTTGTATTCCCGGGTATGCTTCTCTACTAGTCCCCGCTCCTGGGTCATGGCTGCATGAGTGTTGGGTTGCTCCAAAATGCTGTACGCCACTTCAGCTTTTGCCCCCACTGCCACTTCAGTTCTTGTCGTTTCGGACATGGGTCTGCTTCTGCCCCTCGGTAGTCTACTACTGTGGTCAGCTGCTGTTCCTGCGCCCGCTCCTGGTGCTCAGAGTCTGGCAGCGGTAGATCAGGGGTCAATGCGGGCACCCAGCACCTCCAGGCTTCCATGCACCCCGGATTTAATCACCCATCAGTATCGGTGTACCCACCCAGCTCAACTGCTAAGCGGCTCGTCCACTGGGCTCCAGCCTCCCTCGCACCATCTACCACTGTGTGCGCGGCTGCACTGGTGCTCCTATAGCAGTCGCTGGCGCGTTCAAACTTCCTTCCAGTTGTTGGGTGGTTCAGCCCAACTCGACACAGTATGCCACCTGTCTGAACTCCTCATCTGCTCCTTCTGTTAGCCGCTCCGGGCAAACGCCTACAGTAGTCCAATGCCGGCAGTCAGCTGGGCCGCTGGCAACCCCCCCTTGTCGCTTTAAACGCCGCTCTGGGCCACGGTGTCCTGCGGCATATGCCGGCTCCAGCCACGCATCCGCCTTATTGGTGTCATGCACTTAGCTATGCTGCCAGCCAGCTTGTGCTCCGGGTCCCAGCACCACCCCGCACCCTGCCGGTTTATGCAAGGCTTCTCTGGTGCTCTGCCTATAGCCACTGATGTGCTCACTGTTCCTTCTTGTGGTTTTGGGTGCCGTAGCCCCCGTCTACATGGTTCCCCACGTGGCCTGTAGCGATTGCTTCCTCTTCTTCTCCCGTCAGGCGGGACCAAGTGCTTGCATCAGCCCCCAAGCGAGGACTGGTCGGGACGCCGGAGTCCCCGCCACTGTTCTATCTCTACTTCGGATCACCTTGATCTTTAAGTGTACGCCCGGCTCCAGCCTTGCGTCTGCCATTTTGTATTCGCCGCCTCTGGCTGAGTTACGCTCTTCATGAGCCTGCTCTCGGCAATCCGGTTTCCACCAGAGTTCTGTTTGCATACAGCTGTGCTAGCCAGTTCCTTCCATCTAATTTGATGTTAACAGGAATCCTTGCACACTGGTACCTATGTTTAAGGCCAGGATCATTACGGATCTGCAGGAGCTCGAGGAAACGTCTCCTTACAGCATGGCTGCCTAGCCACGCCACACTTTCATGATTTGTTAAACTAATTCCCAGAGGTCTTCTCTGAACAACCAGGTATAGTGCAGAATAGTTTTCATTATAAACATACACCAGCTGGGCAGACAATAAATGTAATACCTTACTGATCCCGGAGGCAAGGAAGAATATTACAGAAAATGAGCTACACAAAAGGCTCAAGGCAAACATCATTGAGCCCTTGGGGAGTCTGTGGTCTTCCCCCATCGTTTTAGTGGTCAAACAGACAAGACTTGGAGGCTTTGTATAGATTTAAGGAAACCAAACTCCATTCCTACGTCCGATAATTACTCCATGCCACAAATCGAAGAACTCATTGAGAAGTTAGAGTCATCTAAGTATATCTCCACTTTTGATTTAATAAAAGGAAACTAGCAGGTACCATTAAGCCCCGCCAATGGGGGATAAAACCGCCTTTTCCACCACGCAATGGGTTTGTAAGGTACTCCCCATTGGTTTACACAGTGCTCCTGCTACATTCCAGAATATTAATGGATAACTTCTTAAGACCATACTTGTCCTTTTATGGAGCATACTTGGATGACATCATACACAGCCAGACCTGTCCCGAACACATGCACCATCTCTATACGATCACACAAACCCTAGGGAGAACAGGTTTAGCAGGAAACATGAAGAAATGCCATGTGGCCAATCTGGCTGCAAAGTATCTGGGCTATCTCATGGGAAATAGACTGATTAATCCTCAAACTGAAAAAGTCAAAGAGTTACAACGAACACCAGTACCTAGTGATCTTCAAGCTTTGCTAGGATTGACAGACTAATACGATGGTTTATACCTAATTACTCCACCTTGGCTGCCAATCTTACAGACAAGTTAAAGAACGCTCACCCTCAAAAACCTGTCGGGGGGCGGGGGGGATAAATAAGATCAATGAATCTTTGAAAGGTTTAAAACAAATTTTATGCGAAGAACCTTCCTTGAAAATGCCAGCTTCAACCTGGAAATCATCCTTCAGGCTGCTACTTCTAAGGTCGGGTTGAGAGCTGTAATTGTCACAATAGCATGATGGAATGGTACACCCCATCTTGTATACAAGTGGCAGCTGTTCCATAGAGAGCAATCATATACAAGCATTGAGCTGGATGCCAAGGACCTCAAATGGGCAATAGTAAGCCTTTGTTACTATATAACAGGAAGAAGATTCTGGCTTGTGACAGACTACCCACCCCTGACCTAGATGAGTCTGAGGAAAGATTCCAATGCCAGAGTCATGAGATAATATTTAGATCTTCAACCTTTTTGTTTCTCGGTGGAACATCATAAAGGGGAAGAACAAGGCAATGTGGACTTTATCAGTTTCCCGCTTCACATTCAATGGGGAGCCAATCGCTTAACGGGAGGGGTATGTGACAAATCTGGACTATTCGCCCCTTCTCCCCAGAGGGGAATCACCACCTTTGAGGCCTGGGATGTGAGCCTACTAATCAAGACCCTCCCTAGGGTCTGGGAAAGTGGGACCTCACTGGGAGTGACTACCCCTCATCAGGACAAGGACTCCCATTCCTGCAAGGAACTCCCTGTCCGGAAAACATGATAATGCAGAGCTGGCGATAGCATGGATAGCGAGTTAAAAGCTAGAACCTTATCAGTAACGAGGGAGAGAGGGAGAGAGACAGAGAGAGAGAGAGAGAGAGAGAGAGAGAGAGAGAGAGAGAGGACCGTCTCGCCGGGTGGCGCATCCATGTGGATGCTGTGGTTGGCCTTGGGCCTGTTAACCAACACCGAAAACAGAAAACCAGACCACAGCCGAGAGAAAGGATCCCCGATCTCCAAATGAGACGTGCATCAGCTGCCAACGCTGGCAACGAAAGGAAAGCGAATGCTCCTGAAAGGGAACTCTGCTGAGAGGGGCAAACAGTTGTATGCCAGTCTGGGATCGCCAAAAGAGTTACGGGAGCCAGGAAAAACCGAACAGGCAGACGCCCAACCGAGGCCATGCTAAAGTAGGCCTATCAGAGGACTTGGGAGAGCCCTAGAAAACCTAGAGACATTGATATCCGAGCCTGGGGAAGCCAAAACGGTTATGGGACCCAGGAAAACCCAGATGCTGGACACGGGCAGATGCCCAAAGAGGGCACGCTAAATAAAGACTATCCGGGGGCCAGAGCACTTTGGGGAGTCCTGAAAATAAAAACCATAGTAAGCAAGGCTGGGAACAGAGAGAACCTGGAGGGTTTCAGTGCTCAAACCAAAAACAAGAACATTATCAAGCATCAAGTCTGAAATGGTGGAATTGCATTCAAAACCTCTCTTTTCCATTAAAAAGTGAACATATTGGATGTATGTGAAGACTTAAGACTTGCCATTCATAATCTGCAAAGAGGCTGGAGAACTGTATTGTGTGGAATGTACAAACCTTTAAAACCTACTTTGGAAAAGAGATCCAAGTAATTGGGCCATGCAAAGGCCAAGGATAGAAGCTACTGCTCTGGCCTATTTCTGTTAAGTTATTCTAAGTGTTAGGGCTAAATAGCAAGTAGGTTTTGAACTAAGGACTATTTCTTTTGGACATTTTATGAGCACCGTTAGTTTAGTGTGTTAGGTAGGAAATGACCTGAAGAGCGGTAGGACTAGATAGATGTTTTCTTATTATTTAAATAAACACCCTTAAACATGTCACCTCGTCGTTCGCCTCCTTCTTTTGGCTTGCCACAACCCTTAGAAGAACAAGTTACTTTCTTACCTTGTAACGTTCTTTCGATGGGATGTTCCACCGACGTATTCCTTATCTTTGATGATGTTACCCATTCCAGCTTGCTGGCCTCAGATATTTTTTCAGTAGAGGGCGATGTCCCTCGACATCCTCCGTATCGGCGCCGACGTCATCATGCGTATAAATAGACTCGCGCAGCGTCTGTTGCTCAGTTCCGTTTTGATGCTTAAATTTGCTTTGCCTGAATTGGTTATTAACCTTGAAGAAGCGTAAGCTGCAACTACAAGGGAAGTTTTACTGCGGGGATGGATGGGAGGGGCGATAAGGAATACGTCGGAGGAACATCCCATCGAAAAAATGTTACAAGGTAAGAAAGTAACTTGTTCTTCTAAGGGATTGTGTCCTCTAGCATATTCCTTATCTTTGATAGACTCCCATAGCAGTAGTGTAAAGAGGAGGTAGGAGTAAAATTGAAATCTTTCCCTTTAAGAATGTACAGAATGCAACACAGCTTTCGCAAATCTTGTTTCCTGGCTAGAGGAGGAATCCAGGCTGTAAAATTTAGTGATGGTATGTGTGGACGACCATGTGGCAGCCGCACATATGTCTCTAATCGGAACCCCTCTTTGGAGAGCCGAAGAGGCTGCAATACCCCTGGTTGAATGAGCCCTAAGATGTTGAGGGGGTTCTTTTCCTGCCAATTTATAACATTCTAGAATGGTTAAAATGATCCACCTTGAAATGGTCTGGTTCGTGATTGGCAATCCTAATTTGTGTCCTGCGTATTATCCTAGCAAGTCTGCTAATATTAAAACTCAAGGCATGCATTGGATCCAGCCTGTGCAATCTTTCTTCCTCTTTCCCTGCATGGGGAGGAGGATAGAACAAAGGTAAAATTATTTTCTGAGTAATGTGGAATTCAGAAACCACCTTTGGAGAAAATTAGGATTCACTTGTAAAACAACCTTGTCTTTATGAAAGATTGTATGAGGAGGTTTCCAAGAAAGAGCTTGTAATTCGCTCACTCTTCTGGCAGATGTTAAAGCCACTAGAAAGACTGTTTTAAGAGTGAGAAATCTTAATGAACAGGAATGGAGTGGTTCAAAAGGAGTACCCATCAGAAATTTTAAGACTAGATGTAGCTCCCACAATGGAACTTGAAAAGGCTTTGGGGGATAAACATTAGTTAACTCTTTTAGAAATTGGATTACCAAGGGTAATTTGAAATATGAAGGCTCCTCAGCAGTACGCTTAAAGTCTGACAGCGCTGCGAGATAGCCCTTGATCGTACCAACTTGAAGACCTGAATTTGCTAAGTAAAGCAAGAACGATAACACCATTGGTGTATTGCATGAAAAGGGTTCAATATTCTTTTCTCTACACCAGCTGCAAAATTTGTTCCAACGGCAGCGGTATAAAGTTTTTATTGCTGGCCTTCTGGCTGAAAGTAACACCTCCATGACGTCATCCGGGAGATCCCAATCCTTGTATCTCAACCTTTCAGAAACCAAGCGTGAGGTTGAAGGTTCTGATGTCTGGATGGAGAACCTGACCTCCCTTCTGCGAGAGAAGATCCTCTCTTTGCGGAAGACGAATTGGAGGGCAGATGGACATGTCCAGAAGGTCCGGATACCACGTTCTCCTGGCCCAATCCGGGGCAATTTAGGATCATGGTTTTCCGGAATCTTCTCAACCTCCTGATCATTTGAGGAATGACAGGGACTGGAGGAAACTCGTACAGGAGTGGAAACTCCCAGTCCACTATGAATGCGTCTCCTAGAGCTCTTCTCGGGGGAAATTCCCTTGAACAAAACTGATCGCACTTCCTGTTGATGCTGGTGGCGAACAGATCCACTTGAGGGGTTCCCCAAAGGGCGAAGATCTCCTGAAGGACTTCCTGAGCTAGCTCCCACTCGTGGGAAACTGTACTCTGCCTGCTCAGAGCGTCCGCCGTCAAGTTCTTCTCTCCGGCTAGGTGAACTGCCGATAGAGAGATTCCTTCTTGATTTGCCCAAAACCAGAGCTGCATTGCCTCTCTGCACAATGACAGTGATCCTACGCCTCCTCTTTTGTTGAGGTAGTGCATGGCCACTGTGTTGTCCGTCATTATCAGGACATTTTTTCCCTGTACTGATGGCAGAAAAGCTTTCAGCGCTAGTCTGATTGCTCTCAGCTCCAACAGGTTGATATGTAGTCTGGACTCCGATGGAGACCAACGACCCCTGATGGTCAAGTCGTTGGCATGGGCTCCCCACCCCGTGAGTGAGGCATCGTGACTACTGGTATCTCTGGCCATGGTTGCCAAAACTGTTCTCCTTTCAAGATGTTCTCCCGACAGGCACACCATTGAAGGTCTCCAGCTACTCTGTCCGGGACTTGAAGGAGATCTGACATTCTTCCTGAGAATTGCGACCATTGGGTTCTTAATGCCCACTGGAGGGATCTCATTCTCAGGCGAGCCTCTGGCACTAGGAAGAGGCAGCATGCCATGAGGCCTAGCAACCTCAAAAAGTCGAAGGCCGGTAGACATTGGGCATTTTGAAACTTGGTGACCATCTGTAGAATATCTTGAGCCCTCACCTCTGGTGGCGAGGCTTTTTCCAGGGAAGTGTCCAGGACTGCTCCAATGAACTGGAGTCTCTGTGATGGTATCATCTGTGACTTCTTTAAGTAGAGGGAGAAGCCCAGCTTGTGAAGGAAGTGACAGACATAATCTAGCTGGATCTCAGCTTGTTCCGAAGATACTGCTCTGATCAATCAATCATCCAGGTAGGGGTAGACGTGGATCCCTTCCCTCCTTAGACTTGCAGCCACTACCGACATTAGCTTGGTAAAGACCCTCGGGGCGGAGGTCAGCCCAAATGGCAGGACTCGAAATTGATAGTGAGAGTTGCCAATTGCGAACCTCATGTATTTCCTGTGTTTGAGATGAATAAGCATCCTGAAGGTCTAGAGATACCAACCAGTCCTGAAGCTGGAGGGCCTGAAGGATCTGAGAAAGGGTTACCATCTTGAACTTGTCTTTCCTGAGGAATTTGTTCAATTCTCGCAAGTCCAAGATGGGTCTCAGTCCTCTGTCCTTCTTTGGTACTAGGAAGTAGGGGGAATACCAACCCTTGTTCCTCTCTGCTACGGGTACCGGCTCTATGGCACCCTTCTCTAGCAGGTCTACAATCTCCTACATAAGGAGCGGGTCTGGAAACTTGAAAGAGTTTTTCCCCGGTGGATGACTCTGAGGGGTGTGTAGGAAGGGCAGGCAGTAACCTTGGGCAATTGTCTCCAATGCCCAAGCATCTGACGTAATAGCCTGCCATTCTGCCAGATGTTGACTTAACCTGCCTGCTACTGGTCTCTTGTGAGAGGAGACCTCAGAGGGGTATTGAAGCGGCTGACGCAGATGCCGAGGGTATAGTGGCACCTGCTGCTGTGGCTTTTGTACCTTTTCCCCGTCTACCACGGGTGAATCGTTTCTGGCCCTTTTGAGCTGGCTGTCCTCTGCCTTTTCCGAATGCAGAGTAAAAGCGAAAGGACCTACCCCTCCAGGAAGCTCCTGAGGGGCGATTCGGAGTTTGCTGGATTGCAGCCCCAAGAGATTTCGCTGCTGCCTTGGATGTTTGTAATCTCTCCAGGCTGTCATCAGCCTTCTTACCAAATAAAGAAGTGCCGTCAAAGAGCATGTTCAAAAGTCTAGCTTGTACATCTGGAGCAAAACCAGAATTCCGCAACCACGCATATCTGTGGATTGTGGTACTTTCCACCATGGCCCTGCTGATGCTGTCAGCAGAATCAATGCCTGTTTGGAGGGACTCGCACATTGCATCCTTTCCATCCCTGATGATGTTTAAGAATGCTTCCCTTTCTTCTCCTTCTGGGAGACAGTCAGCCGCAGATGAAGCACACTCCCAAAGTTTGTGGCTGAATCTTGCTAGCGTGCAAGTGGCGTTTATGGAATTAAGCGCCATGCTACATGCTGAAAAGACTTTTTGACATGGCATCAAATCCTTTATCATCCCTGCCCTGTGGAATAGTAGGGTATGCCGACCTACTGTTTGATGAAGTTGCTGCTTGTACAACTAAACTCTCTGGAGTTGGATGCTTGCTCAGATATTCAGGATCTGAAGCCGATACCCTGTTTTTAGCAGAACGTTTTTTATTTACTGCAGGAATAACTTCAGGAGTTTCACAATTTGCAGATTTTTTTCTTTGCAGAGCAGTATGAAAAGGAACAGGATCCTCCTGTGAACCTTTATCTAAAATATCAGTAAGGTCATCATGCAGAAAAGAAGGTGTAGGTGTAGACCACCCCATGAACTCAATTATTCTGGCCATCAGAATCCTACAAGGAGTCTCAGCATGCTCTCCAGGGTCTGGTTTAGCAAACTCTACTTCTGGAGAAGTATCTAAAACACTTGCTTCATGTAGACAGTCCTGAAGGTCTTTTAATCTGTTCTCCTCAGAGATTAATTCCTCTGGCATGGGTATTGTAGTCCTTTGTAAACCAAAGGGTCTCTCATGGTTGGAATCCTCCCCTTCCTCATATATAGAGGATAAGGCTCTAAAGTAGTCAGACCTAGGATATGGTTTAAAACCCATTTCTAGAGCAGAAGGAGCCAAATTGGTTGTCACTGGCTGAGAAAACGTTGAGGTTGTCAACGTGGAAGTCAAAGGCTTCGACAATCCTAAAAAAGGCGTTGAGAAAGTTTGAAGGGACCTCGATGCACTCCCGAGGATTGGAATCCTACTCAGCGTTGTCGAGATTGTCAATGGCATCCTCGACGTCATGGTCGAAACTTTCGACATCTCTACTGTCTTTGACGTAGTGACAGTTGTAGGTTTGTCTTTTATCAGAGTCGACAGTGGCGTCGAAGACGGTGTCGATGCAACCGATTTATCCGTCGAGGGATCCTTCGACAAAGGCGTCGATGACGCAGATTTGTGAGTCGAAGAAACCTTCGACGACGGCGTTGATGACGCAGTCTTACCGCTTTTACCCGAGGGTTCATGATGCTCTTGAGTAGTCTCTCTCGCCGGGTTCAACGACTCGTGGCGTTTTGATCTTTTGGTTCTTTCACCCAGGGTATCACCTTTAGACGTCTCTGAGGGGGTTGAGGCAGCTTTCTCAAAGACGCTAAGCATTTTCTTACGGAATTCCTCCCACTTAGCTGGAGAGCTGTGTTTCTTGGGGCAGGTGACCCTTTCTGGGGAGGTTGGGGAAGAAGAAGAAGAGGGAGATCTACAACACCTCTTCTTAGAGTGTTTTGATCTCGAAGACTGATGAGAACCGCTTCGAGATCTTGAACGGGCAGTGGTCGAAGTGTACGAAAAGAAGTAGTGGAGCTATGTTCCCTACTGGTCTGCACCGCTCCACGCAAACCCCATCGTCACACCCCCTCCCATACACAATATTAACCCCCAAACACATGCGCCTGCAGATTAAGCGAATGTTCAGTGCACTGCACTGAAAGTGCAAGTTTCAACTGCTTCCTACACTTATTTTAAAACAAAACCATTCCGGAACAGTTTCTTTTTAAAATAAAAGTATAGGAACGGTAAAACTTCATTAAAAGAAGTAGAGGAGCACCGCTCCCGACCGCTCCCGTCCACTTCGACCACTGTGACCGGGAATGTTTCTTTTGTCGACCAGGAGACAAATGTCTCGACTCAGTCGATGAAACTTTCGAGGGAGTTGAAGTTTTAAAGCCCTTACCTCTTTCTAACTTCCCATTACACTCCTTCAAGGTTTTCGCCGTCATGGACATACAGTCCTCGCATTCCGAACAGCGATGCTCCGATCCCAGGCACCACAAACAGATCCTGTGAGGATCTGTTAACAACATTTTCTTCCCACAGTCACGTCATTTTTTGAAACCGGACCGTGGAGTCGAAGGTTCGGATGAAGAAGCCATCGTATTAAGGTAATAATCTTCGAAGAATAGGAAGGTTTTTCCTGAAGAAAAGAACTGAGAGTTACGTTTCCGAGGCCCACGAAGCACAGAAAAATGGAACTGAGCAACGGACGCTGCGCAAATCTATTTATACGCATGATGACGTTGGCGCCCTTATGCTGCATGTCGAGGGACACCGATTTGAGGGACGTCGACGCACAGTGCCCTCTACTGAATAAACTTCCGAGGCCAGCAAGCTGGAATGGGTAACATCATCAAAGAAAAGGAATACGGCAGAGGACACAATCCCTTCGAAAGACAGTTTAATAGCAATTGGGGCTGGATATAAAGTAGGCTTTATGGAGGTAAGCATGTAGGTTTGAGGAACTAAATCAGAGTCCATGGTTAATAGACTTTTGGCTTGAGCACAGGGTAAAGGAAAAGGGCTAAACCTTTAATTCAGCTGCTCTTGGCTCTTTTTCTCATATAGACGATGTTTTTGAATGCACAATTGCTTCCCTGGTTGGAGGGAGCAGACAATTTCTCAGTGCCATGGTTGGACCACAACTTAAAATATGTTTCACTAGGTGATTAGACAATGGCTTCTCACACGGGCAGATGGTTATGAAATGATTACTTGATAAAAGACTAGGTAAAGTAGAGGAAATATACGACAATACTATCCCATCAATGAGAAAAGGGGAATTAAGTACGATCAAGCGTTGGGAGGGGTTTAATGTGACCATTAGAGCAGTACGGATTAAATAAGGTACAACAAAAAAGCAGGAGAGGAAATTGAGGGAGGCTGCCACCTTAAGAAAAGAGTTAAAAGAGGTACAATTTAGAATAAATAAGGAGATGATTGACAGTTGCAGTTAGTGCAGGCCCTACTGATAAGAATGAAATTGTGTGGAAGCAGATTCCTTCGGAAGAAATATTATGAAAAAGGGGAAACAACTGATAGACCATGAGCGAGGCGGCTTAGGAATCATGAGAATGCTCGATCTGTGAGAGGTATTTGTGGGAATGATGGGAATATTTTAAGAAATAATGATGAGATTGCAAAATAATGTCCGGATTTGTATACAGATCTGTAAACTTCAGAATTAAAAGGAACCAAGAGCAATATGCAGAGTTTTATGCATTCACCACCCTCCAAAAATGGGTTTGGAGAAGGCCCTTAAATGACACATCCAAATTACACTTGAGGAAGTCTTGATGGCAATTGAAAACATGCTTACCGGTTTAAGCCCCTGGGGAAGATGTGTATAGAGTATGGTTCTATAAAGTATTTCAAGCATTACTGACTCCGGTCTTGGCCAGATTACTTAATGATAGACACTCTTTCTTTCCTTTGCTCTATGTTGCAATCTTTGAATTTAGGTAATTCCAAAAGAGTGGAGAGACAGGCTGAGGAGTAGGATCTTGCAGGCTGATTCCACAATTAAAAATACAGGTAAAAGCTTGGCAAAGATTTGGGGAAATAAACTGAAGAGGAATAAATTGGAGAGGGCACCCGGTGCCTGTACCATGGTGCCAGGGAGGTGTTTATCAACGGCAAACAAGGGGCAGATAATATTTTGAAATCATTTGACCTGACAGATCATGCTTAATCTCGTGGGGAGGAGGGTTGTTTGGTCTCTTGAAAGTGGAACAGTCCTTCAACCATGTCAAGTGGCCTTTTCTGGAGGCAGTTCGTGAGAGAATAGGGTTGGGGAATAATTTTTAATTCTTGGTAGCAGCACTTTGATGGACTGAGTATTAAGGTTCAAGTGAAAGTATTCTCTTTTAGGGAATACCAGTGGTTTAAAGGCACTCGGCAGGGGTGAACTTTGTCCCCCCTCCTGTTCAGCAGAATGTCAATATTAGGAAGATACAATGTGAAGAATTTGACTTCAAGTGCACGGGACTATCTTTCATGACAGCACCCAGGAAAGATAATCTGCTGGCACATTTGCTGATCCAGAGAACAAACATCACCAACCAACCAGGTACGAAGAGAGAAATCCAGGTTCCAGTCACTAATGTCATTGATCATCTGATTGTCCTTCAGGGAGGGCTTACGTCGGCCCAATTATATGCAGCTGATAATACCACTGAAGTCTGTCCCCAAACGATATCCAGTGTTACCTCGCTATACAGCGAAAGAATTTTAGGGACTCACCATTGACTATCCAGGAGAAGAAGCATTAATGTCAACAGCTGACAGATCGTGCTGGTGTGTTTCTGTCCACGACTGGGACATCATATGAGAGGCTCGTGGTATGGAACACCATATTCAAGTGATGGTGGACACCGCAGTCAGAACTATTCAAACAGATATGCCAAGCTGATGTGGACAATATCATCTAGAAGAGCTCCTCCAAGCCACTATCGTCCAGCAGTCCAGAAGCCACTATGCCTCCCAGATTGTGTTAGACTACCACAAAGTTTACAACCACACAGTGCCAGGCCAGTATACTACCCCTACATTACCAAAATATTTAGACTTTCTGACAGGAAGCCTGTGGTTTTCAGTTCGCAAACTGTGAAGCATTTACTACCAAATACCCATGTATACTAAAGCCTCATTTATCTGGTTAGGTCCTAGGAGCCAGCAACTTGCTGCATGGTAACTCGGGTCAACAACTACATTCCAGAAGCTAATGGAATCTACAGTAGTTGACATTAACTTGTTGACGGTACTGTGACAAATCAGGAGTATTCGTTCCTTCTCCCCAAGGGGGAGCCACCCCTTTTGAGGCTAGGGAGGCGAGTCCACTATACAAGACCCTCCCTAGGGGTCTGGGCAAGTGGGAGCTCACTGTGAGTGACTTTCCCATAGGGGACAAGGACTCCCATTCCCAAAGAGAACTCCCTATGCAGGATACTTTACCTGCATACATGGGAATGCCTTGCATCCAAAACACTGAGCCCTCCTCCTTCTGTTTGCCAGTAGGCAATGTGGAAACCAAATATTAACAGGGAACCTTTTCGGTATCACCAGTGTCGTATATTTCATTACACACAAGGGTGACCACAAAGAGCACCAAACAATTTTTGCTATGATACAATCAAAAACACATGTCTTATAAAACTATCACTGTTCCTCTGTGAAGAAATTAGCTCCCCCTGGGGACTAAACTAGCCCCAGGGAGCGGCGTTGTGCTGTCTATCTAACAAAGATAGAAGGAGAGATAGAGGGAGAGATGTCCCTCCACTAAACGCAACTTTGTTGTCTTAGCCGACTTCCAAATAGGTATAGCCTTCTTGAGGCATCTGCATGCACCATTAATACAAAACACAATATGGGATGTCGCAGGATCCATCCATCTGGCATTTAGGAGGGGATTATCTCTTTATTCTACCAAACCCTAAGTGTGCGTCCATGCAAGTAGTTCTCAACGTTTTTCATTTATTGGCATGTAGCCGCATGCAACCATTCCCTTGACAAAACAAATTTCACACAGATATTAAAAGAGTAAAAAATAAAAGATGTTATCCTTATAATATCAATCAAAAAGGATACATGTGGAGATCGGCCACCAGGGGGCGCACGGATGGGATTACTTTCCGTGTAGGCTCCGCGCAAGGGTCCCGAAAAGTGGATTGAGCCCCCACCGCGAGAGCCCCCCCCCCCCGGCTACAATTTCGACAGGAATTAGCATCGGAAGTGTTCAGGACATACTGGGAGAAAACCCGGTCTGAAACAGAGCTTTTTTCGTGGAGAAACCCCCTCTGCAAGATTGGGCGCGCAAAGGCAGAGGAGGCCTGCGAGATCCCGCCACGCCCTCCAGCGATCGCAGAGCCGTGATACGCGCGGAACCAGGGGCAATTCAGCGACACACACTGCTGCCGGGGCCCACCGACAAGTACAAGCACACAGGTACGCACTCCCCCACATCTGTGAGCCGGGGACCCAGATGGGGTCCGATCGGGCACCGGGTGCACCCGTGGGAGGACTGCTGTGGAGCAGGCCCGGTTTACGCGGTCTCCGCTGCCGCTTCATATACGAGCGCGCGCCCCGGTCACTTTAGAAGGACACGACCGGCTCGATCCGCTCGAGTTGTCCAGGCGGCTCTTCACGTGTGGACTCTCCTCCTGCATCACGAACGGGGAAGGCGGCGGGCCCTCTCGCGAGTCGCAACTTGGCTGGGGGGCTGAACGGAGCACCTGGACCCCGGAGAGAATGAGCAAGCCAATGCGCCTCGGGTCCTATTAAGGGCGCTAGAAGATCTTAACCAGGCCACAAATGTTTAAGGGTTGGGCCCCTGTCTGGGCATGTGCCCTCCTCGGAACCCACGCATACTCCTGAACCTACCAGACCCAGGAACAGTACCCCGGCACCCCGCCTAGGCTGCGCAGGCCTCAAACTGATATCTCTCTTCCTTGGGAACTGTCCCGGAGCCTTGTGATGTCCTACACCATGGGAAGCTCCCCCAGTTGGATAAAGCAGGAACAGGAAGAACTGGAGGGCAATTAATCACATAAGAGAGGCTATCTGTTATCAGAGCTTTGAATAACATCTCCCCGTCACGCTTCGCCACCGGAGGACAAAGTCCATATACACAGGCGTATACTTCTCAATACACCATTCTGGCGGGGCTATCTGTGTATAGCTGAGACCCACACACCTCACCACTGAGGTCCCGCCACCCATGGACCTTAAGGGTAAATTGGCGAAATATAGGTTTACACCAACCCACAAATCCCTCAGGCCACCCGCCGAGTCCAAGATGTCGACTGCAGGATCTGACGCCGCTGCCACCAAGGCGGATGTTGCTGACCTGCTTACCGAGATGAGAAGCATGAGAGCAGATATAGGCAGCAACATTGATAAAATTACACAAAGAATGGACAAAATGGACGACAGGCTGGAACAAGTCGAGCACAACCGAACCTCTCCGAAACACGTTGGAGGCACAAATCTACCACCGCATTGCAGAAATAGAACACAGGGAAGAGGAAATACGCCTAAAGGTTGATGATCTTGAAAACAGGGAGCGGCATAACAACATTCGTGTGTTCGGCGTGCCCGAAAAGGAAGGCGAAACCAACCTTGATCTAAAACAGACCCTACACACCAATCTGAAGCTCCTATTTAGGGATGAATCAGTGGATGAACCCAAAATTAACCGCATCCATAGGGCTGGAGGCAGACCAGGAGGCCCAAGATCAGTACTGGCTCGTTTTCACAATTATGCGGCCAGAGCTAGGATCCTAGAAAAGGCCAGACACGCACCACAACTCACTGGGCGAAGCAAACATTTCAATCTACCAAGACTTATCATCGCTCACGTTGGCAATGGGGAAGAAATGCTCCCCAATTACAAGGATGCTGAAGGACAAAGGTATCAGGTACCGGTGGGGTTATCCGTTCTCACTCACCTTTGAGTGGGAGGCCTCGACAATGAAACTTGTTTCGGAAAAGGACTTTGCGGTCTGTATAGCGGACCTGTTGGGTCCCCAGGGAGAAGGATCCTCCCTTGCTGAATCGAAAGGAGGGGAAGGTGAGTGGCGCACTAAGGGCCCGCGGCGCAGGAGGATTCAGGGATCCAGAAAATTCTGGAGAATGAACAATTCACAAGATATGGAACATTAACCCGGATTCCAGGCTCACGTGGCAAAGGAATAGTGGGGTGAGTGGTATGGATGAAGCTGAGCACTCGGGCGCCGCCCGCGAGAAAGTGGAGGGTTTTCGATATGACGGATGGGGGAGCTCACGCTCAGCATGAGCCGACGGTGCCTGCGACCCCAGGGTCAGATTTAAGACCTAATTGTTTAATTTCTCTTACACCATCGACAAACTGGGGCCTGCAAGTTTAGGGTGCCTTGGTGGAAATGTGGGGTAAAACGGACACTGGAACGATGCCTAAGAAGGGGGTCAGAATTAATACTTGTAAGTTGCTTTTGCGGGGTTAAGAATACACGGTTGGGGGCTCACTGTTAAATATGTTTACATTAGGATAGGACCGCTTGTTTCGCGGTTTCCATTGGTGGTCCGAGACCGACTGGGTGATGTCAACCTGGACGGGTCGGACGCTGAATGTTGGGGGGGAGGGGAGGGAGGAAAGGGTGGGCTGGGAAGAAGACATATGATCCATAAGAAAACGGACATGGGGGCCGGAAGAACACATCATCGGACCATGAAGGGTCAAAGCGTGAATTGCAGGGGTCCTTCCTTGGCATCTTCAGGACTCGTGAACCATACATTGCATTATCGAACACGACACGGACCATGATGCAGACGACATGGTCGCTTAAACACTCACACAACGCTCAAGACGTCACCTATATTCTCTAACGACACACTACGCATATGCACACTTAATGTGAAAGGATTAAACTCCCCCACGAAACGATCCATGGTCGCCATCGAATTCAAGAGGTCAAACGTAGATATTCTTTTTCTGCAGGAGACACGATACCAAAGGGTAGAGGAGAGGGTGATTCCATCACATGAGGTAGGCCCTTCCTACTGGAGCTTTGGTATCTCAAAAAAGGCGAGACTGGGGATTCTAATTAGCAGAGGCCTCCGGATGTCGACTCTTGAGACTTGGTCAGACAAGGAAGGGAGGGCTCTTTTGGTTGTGGGAAACATTTGAAGCACAATTGTCACCCTTGCCACGCTCTATGCACCTAACCAAGGGCAGAATAGGTTCCTCCACAAAATCACTGAGAAGGTTTTTAGCATGGCCAAGGAACACATAGCTCTAGGTGGAGATTTTAATACATGGATGACAGCTCTGTGGATAGACAGACTAGATCCGATGCACACGACCCACCCACCTCCCGAGATGAAGCTGAAATCAAATTAACCCTGGACCTATATGGCCTCACTGACAGTTGGCGCCATTTGCACCCAGCGGATAGGGGCTTCACTTTTCACTCCCTCCCTCATGATACGCTCACACGTATTGACTACATTTTCCTCTCCAATGGCCTCCTGCGAATACTTCACGCCGCGAATATACACCCCACGGCATGGTCGGATCACGACATGGTTACGGTGGATATATGCTGGAACGACCTGGCCCCCCGGAATACTAAATGGAGATGTAATGACTCCTTATGGGTTGACTCGGTTTTCAAAGAAACTCTTGAAACTGAGATCGAACAATTCTTTGCCACTAATGACACGGGAGAGATTGGGAAGACGTCTGTATGGGAAGCAGCAAGGCCACTTGGAGGGGGGTGCTCATTAGGGAAGGGGCCCGAAAAAAAAGAGAACGTGCCCTGATAGAAAAAAATATTATGGAGAAGCTCTCTACAGCCCAAAAGTTGGCACAGCCCTCCCCATGTGAGAGACCCAAGTATCTTGCCGAAGCTAAACAGCTCAGAGAGGAGCTGAAAATACTTATCGTGGGCAAAACAGCTCAAACCCTACAATACCTCAAACAAAAATATTATGAAAAAGGCGACAAGGCAGATGCCCTCCTGGCAGCTCATCTCCGTACACAGAAGGCAGAGAGATGGGTCGATCTCATCGAGAGGACTGACGGCACCCTCACAGACACGATAGTAACATCCCCCGAAGGCACACAAGAAGCATCAGCCTTCTTTTATGAAGACTTATATACATGTGACCCCCCCCTCCTCCCGAGAGTATTGACACATACCTCAAAGAAGTGCAGATCCCCACGCTCACATCCATGGAGGCCGAATCCTTAGACACACCAGTCACAGAAGAGGAAGTCACGGAAGCCATAAAACGCCTGAAGACGGGAAAGGCCCCTGGGGATGATGGTTTCACGCCTGGTTTTTATAAGACATTCTCCGCATTCATCGCCCCCTTCCTTGCATCCTTGTTCAATTACATCTTTGACACAGGCCAAGCCCCCCCTTCCTTCTCTCAGGCCCTGCTCGCTGTGATTCCAAAGGAAGGTAGAGACCCCAAATATTGTAGCTCCTATCGCCCCGTCTCTCTTCTCAACATTGATGCTTAGGTATATGCTAGAGTCATTGCGGCCCGGCTTGAATTGTCCTTACCTCGGCTAATACACTCTGATCAAGTTGGCTTCGTTATTGGGAGACAGGGTGCGGATACCATGAGGTAAACACTTCATTTAATTCATGAAGCACAGGGAATGGAAGGGGATCTGTCTCTTTCGTCATTGGATGCCGAGAAGGCCTTTGATAGCGTGTCATGGGACTTCTTAGAAAGGGTTTTGGTCTGGAACGGGCTCGGGCCGAAGCTCCGCCGCGCCATCAAAGCACTCTACACATCCCCCACAACGTCAGTGGCAGTGAATGGAGGCTACTCGCGCTGGTTTCCCTTGGAAAGGGGAACAAGGCAAGGCTGCCCACTGTCGGTAATACTATTTGTACTGTCCCTTGAGCCACTGGCTCAGTGGTTAAGGAATGATGGTAAAGTTAAGGGAATCATAGTGGGTGATCGGGAGTATAAACTAGGCCTCTACGCTGACGACATCTTACTACATCTAACTGATCCCCTAAATTCTGTCCCAGCTGCGATCAATATAATCGAAGAATATGGCGAACTGGCCGGCCTGAAAATCAACACTGGAAAGTCTATCCTTCTTCCAATTGATAAAAGTAGAGACTCTTGAGACGGAACGCTTTGCCCCTCCAGGAGTAAAGGTCAGCCTCTCCACACTCCGATACCTAGGCATCAATATCACTTGCAACTTGGATTCCCTGTACGAGGCTAACTTCCCCCCTCTATCACTTGTCCTTCAAAATGATATCCAAAGGTGGTCCAGAATCACCATCTCCTGGCTCGGCCGTTTAAATGCAATAAAAATGGTGATTCTCCCCAAAATTCTCTACCTGTTCCAAATGCTCCCCATCAACATGCCCCAAGAATACTTTATGGATACTAGAAGTCCCTTTTAACCTTCCTGTGGCAAAATCAAAAGCCAAGACTCCCCAGATCTTTGCTCCAGCTTCGAAAAGACAATGCAGGGGTAGGCCTCCTGGACATAGAAACATATTATAGCGCAGCCCAGCTGCGTGTCCTTGTTCCCCATGTCAGGCAACAGTCAGAACCACAATGGATAGCCTTGGACAATTACCATCGCCGCCCTTTCATTCTGGGTGAATGGCTATGGGTTTCGGGTCCGCAGCTATGTAATAGTGTCAAAAATCACCCTATTATTGGAACAATATGGGAAATATGGAAGCCAGGCAAGAGAATGGTGGGAGTTACGACATGGCCCTCCGGGTTGGGACACCTCTGGTCGCCAGGGATACGGGATGCAATCCCGGACCCAGGGAGCTTTGAGACCTGGTATGACGCGGGATTGGAGAGGGCTGGTCAACTCTGGAGGAATGGCACCTTCATTACTATTCAGAAGCTTCAGGAGGCACTTGGCATAGGCCCGCTATCGGTCTTCCTCTACCTTAGACTCAAGGGGGTGATGACAAGGGCGATATGGAAGGATCAGCTACAAAGGGACATCACCCCGTTCGAGAGAATTCTCGACACCTGTACGACCTCTAGAGGTTTAATAAGTGCAATGTACTCAGCGTTGATTGAGGTCGATATTACACCATCCCTCACATTCAAGAACAGATGGGAATCAGATATGGGCAGGCAGATCTCACAAAACTTATGGCTACAAATTTGTAGACGAACGGCGAAATCATCTATATCCTGCCAATACAAATTGCATGCCGTCAAGTTGATGTATAGATGGCAGTATGATCCGATCCGGCTGGCTAAAATGTATCAAAGGGTAAGCCCACACTGCTGGAGGGGTTGGGGGAAGCGAGCGGACTACTGGCATATGTGGTGGGTATGTGAGGTGGTCCAGGCCTGCTGGTCAGAGGTTCTCAGCTGGATCAAGGAATTAGATGAGGATGTATGGGAGAAACAGCCACTGCTGATTCTGTTCGGCCTGGTTGAAACGGACGACACAACCTTGAAAGCACCTAAAATGATACAAGGCCTTCTTATGGCCGCAAGAGCCTGTCTCACCATGGCTTGGAAGAGACCCAAGCTCCCTAGCAAAACTGAGTGGTTGGGTGTTGCACTGAATATGTACAGAATGGACAATCTGACTGCGGCCCTACATGGGGATCACACCACAGTTGAGAATGCATGGTCTGAATTTCGTGCTAAATATGTCACATAAACAGAATGTGTGCAAAGCGTTACTACACTCAGAGACAATCTATGCGACATTCACGTTGTCTGCTATGTCGAATTCACAGGTCATTTTGTGCTCATGTGTCCTATGTTATGTATATGAAAATGGTTCTAAGGTAACAGCTGGTTTCTTCTAGCCCGTCAGACGGCGATATGAGAATAGGGGGCAGGGAGGCGGGGTGTAGGCAATTGGTTTGGACGTTGCAATTGGAAATGTATGTGTTCTGCAAAGACTTTATATGTTTTATACACGGTTGCTCTTTTTGTAATAATTTTCATCTGTCTTGTTGGTGGAAAATGCTTGTAAATGATTGCCAAACTTCTACCTTTTGAAAACTAATAAAACTGAAATTTGAAGAAAAAAAAAAGCATACATGTAACAGGTCAACCGATTTCAGTGACATATAGGTAGTCACTTTCTTCAGGACCATCAAAAGCACAGATCTTATTTATCTGAGGAACCAATTTCCTTTCTTCGGCAGTGGCAACCAGGTGAAAAATGTGCTGCGTGAAGTGGCATAAAGTGTTCTGCCGTTACTCCAGAGGAAATCTGCCAGTCTCTCTTCAGTTTCTATTGTGTAGGATGTGCTGTAGTGAGGGAGAGACTGAATGAAACACCGGCCCAGGCGCACAGCCGGTGTGTCAAGTGGCAGAAAGTGGTCTGCCATTACTCTGGAGAAAATCTGCTAGTCTCTCTTCTGTTCCCATTGTGTGGGAGGTGCTGTGGTGTGGAAGAGACTGAATAAAACACTGGCACAGGTGCAGAGCGCGGCATGTGAAGTGCCAGAAAGTAGTCTGGTGTTACTCTGGAGTAAATCTGCTAGACTCTCTTCAGTTTCTATTGTGTAAGTGGTGCTGTGGTGAGGAAGAGACTGAAGAAAACACTGGCCCAGATGCAGAATGAGCGCCGTGGGCCTCCGAGACTCTGAGCCAAACTTCTGCCTCTCCATATACAGTATCAAGTTCATCTGAGACCAACGTGTTATGCCCTACCTCCTGAGCTTTTCCCAACGACACGTGCAGTATCTCGAGCAGACAAATTTGCAGTTGGTGGTCAGTGTTAGTTGCATCTCATTTATGTTGGATTACTTAGTTATTCTCTGCAACCATGGCACCAGTAAAAATGCGCAAATATGGGCTGCATAGTTCAAGCACACGTACTGGTAAGCACACACGCAGTCCACCTACAGTAAGCACCCACTCTAATGGGACACCCCGCCCTAAAAAGATAAAATCGACGTGGTTCTGGAGGCCCAGCCTAGGATTACAGGATTCTTTGGGGCAGTGCTGACGGCCATGGAAGCCAGTCAATCAACAGAAGTAATGCCAATTCCATTATGTAATACGGTCATTGACCTTAAGATGGGCAACACAGGCCTGATCCCTACAGACAATAACAACTCCCTGCTCAATCTTTGCATGGGCATGCAGAGAAACTCCCTTGGCAGACTGAGCAGAGATATGAACACTCCTTCAGGGCAGTATGATAACATAATAGGCACAAATCTGTCTATTACACCGGACTTGCAAAAGTATATTTCCTCTTCCAGTTCGTCTGGTGGTGACAGCGAGGTTGATACTTCTCTCCAATCTATTGAGTCATTGTCTGAAGAGGAAATACTATCTACTCCCACCTGGAATGCTGTGGCATCCACTGTTGATGCATTATTCACACTATGTACCGACATGGCAAAGGAGCAACATGATCTCAAGAGGATACTTGCAAGAGTAGTCAACGCTATTTTAGAGAGCTATGCAGAGGGGCGTGATTTGAAAAACACCAATATTAACGAGGAGGAAGCGCCTGTGATACCAGAACGCACACAGTCGCCTGTGAGCCTGGTCTCCACCCCAGGATTACTCTGTAGCCTCTTCTCTCCGTGTTATTCTGACAGCACCATTGCGGCACCCAACACTGGCGCAGTTTAAGATCATGTTTTTGCATATACTGACCATGGCGAAAGAGAACATGAAGCACAAATAGGAGAGGAAGTTATCCCATTGTCCCATAAGCTATTCATTTCTTTCAACCGGTGAAGAACAGAAGACGACGTAAGCGCCTGTTGCACACATTATATGTTACTCACCGTAGTGAGTAACGTACTCGTAGTCCATAGACCACTTTCTTCCATACTGTATGGGCGGCCCTCGCTATGGACTGGAAACAGAACCTTTTTCAACAGAAAAATTGTCTTCCCCGTTAAATGTAGATGCATGCAGGGGCGCGGCCCGGGATCATGCGCTCCCTTGACTCTGCCCACCAGTGCCACTTCTCAGTCCCCTTTGACGTGTCGGCCATTTTACAATTGCTAAGGGCACCGGTTTTTAAGGGGGAGGATGGTGGGACGTATGGAGGAAAGGGAACTATGGACTAGGAATACATTAGTCACCCTGGTGAATAACATATAATTACTCCTACGTCCCATCCACTTTCCATCATACGGTATGGGCGATTACAACTGAATGAAGCCCTGGGGAGGAGAGTTGCACCACTAGGAAAACATGTTTTTCAAAAGTGCCTGGCCAACTACTGCGTCTGATACGGCACTGGCATCCAAGCAATAGTGCTTGCAGAAGGCTGATGGAGAAGCCCAAGAAGCTGCTTTGCTGATTGTTTGCCATGGAAGGTGTCTTTGGAAGGCCACAACCATGCCCTTGACTCTGACTGCGTTGGCATGCAAGTTTACTGGCAAAGACATGTGCTCAAACTGGTACGCTTCCTTGATGGCCATCACCCTCCACCTCGCTATTGAGGCCTTGGATGCTTGGCCGCCTGGCTTTCACCCCGAACGTGACAAACAGGGTATCCGAGTTGCGGAAACTTTTAGTTCTGTCAAGCTAAAATCTCAGAGCACGTTTGACATCCAGACAGTGCAACACTTTCTGTGCCTCGTCCTTTGGATTTGGAAAGAATGTTGGAAGCACTATCTCCACATTGAGGTGAAAAGATGACACAACCTTTGGGAGAAATGAAGAGCGAGTCCTTTGCACCACCATGTCTCTGTGAAATGTGGTCTATGGTTCTGATGCCACCAGAGCCTGTATCTCACTGATCCGGCACAAAGAGGTAAGGCCAACCAGGAGCGCAGTCTTTGTAGTAACCAGCCTGATATCCACTGATGCCATGGGCTCAAAAAGATTGTGGGCCAGGGGTGCCTAGCACCACATTGAGGTCCCAAACTGGGTGTGGTTGCTTGACTGGGGGATACAATCTGGTCTGCCCTGCCAAATGCTTCTTGACCACTGGATTGGAGGAGGAGAAGAGGTTATCTCTGGAGTCTTTGTAAGCCCCTGTGGCCTCCAGATAAGTACAAGTGCCAACCTGCACACCAAAATGAGCCAGATGCGCAGAGAAAAACAACACATGGTCTAGTGTGCATGCCAGAGGATCTATCTCGTTTGCCTTGGCCTAGTGACAGAACCTGGTCCACTTGCTTCTGTACTGACTCCTGGTGGAGTGCTTCTTGCCCCCTGAATGATAGCTACGTTGTCCTTTGACAAGTGCAGATTTTTCAGGGTGACGTGTACAGTAAACACGCTGCTAGGGCTAACTTCTGCAGAGCAGGGTGAACCACTGTACCTCCCTGTTGGGATAGTAGGGGGCTGGCCCCAATGAAAGGGGGATTGGAGGTTGATCCGACAAGGTCTGGCCAGCCACCACAGTGCTACCCAGATGAGTCGCAGCCTCCACAACTCCTTCATTTTGCAGATGACCCTGTGAATCAATGGGGTAGGGGGAAAAGCGTATGCCCACATGTCGTTCCACTGAATCTGCAGCACATCCCCTAGAGATCCTGTGCCTTGTCCGATACAGGATGCAAATTGGTGGCATCTCCTGTTGTTCGGGTGGGGCAAAAAGGTCTACCTGAGGGTGGCCCCACCTGATGAAGATCTGCCTCAGGTCACCCTCGTTCAACTACCACTTGTAGTGGATTCTCCCGGGAGGTGGACTGCTGAAATGTAAATGTTGTTCGACAGTGCCCACTCCCATACGTCGATGGATGGTCTGCAGAGGAGAGGAGACTTGGTATCCCGCTGCTGGTTGATGTAATACATGCATGTGAAGCTGTCTTTCGAGGTGATTGGGTCCTCCGACGTATTCCTTATCTATGACAGTAGTCACCACAGCTGTGCTGCTTCGGAAAATCTTTTGTCGTATGCGTCCTGCGTCGATGACGTCGAAACACTGTCCTCGTGGGCCTCCATCGAGCTGACGTCACCGGATGTTAAAATTAGGACGCACGCCGCCCGTAGCCTCAGTTCCGTTTTTTCCATGAACGTGTTCACTTCGGACATCTTGGCGCGCCTCGATTCTACTGAATCCTGTTCTTTTGGTTCTTCGAACCTGTTTCTTCATTGAATATGGTATGATGTCTTCGGCTTCTTCCACCCAGCGGTCCGTGTTTAAGAAGTGTCGGGTGTGCGGGTCCAAGGTGTCGCTGACGGACACGCACAACGCTTGCCTCTGGTGCCTCGGGTAGGACCATGATACGGATGACTGTGTCGACTGCCAATCGCTCACATCGAAATCCTTGCGGGAGCGTAAGAAGAAGCTGTTGGTCGGTAAGGTGACCAAGGCCCGGAAGTCACGTTCCACTGGTCTTTCGAAGGATGATTCAAGGGGCGACTCTCCACATTGTCGTCGTGAGTCCGGGGGTTCTTGGTCTGGGAGTCGGTCCCGCCATTCCTCTGCCTCTTTGAGGCACTCCAGGAAGCGCCGTCACAGGTCGCTATCCCCGTCCTCGTCCGAGGACTCCGCCCGTCAGCGGGTGTTAGGGAGAATTCTCTGTTTAGGCTGAATTTCCCTACCTAGTGAGTCCCCCAGCAGCTTTGCTGGATTTCTGGGGTTTAATTTTTTTCTCCTGCCAAGAGTGAGACTCTTTTACCCTCACTCTTGGACATGTTGAAGTGTGTTATCTTGGACAAACCTTGTGTTGAATGGGCTATGGGGTCTTTTACTCCATAGGGCCTCATGTATTTTTGTGATGTGGGTCACACAGCACCCTCTGTGCCGTGACCCAGGGGTGTCCTAGGGACTCCCCAACATAGACTCCATACCCTGGGACTGACTACTGTCTCCCAGGGCATGTAAAGTCACCAAAGACTTTGCTAGTCTTGAATCCTGAACAGAACCAGTACAAACCATCATATTGTGGACGTACTGGCTGGGGCAATTCGATTGCCCCAGGGTCTGTTAGTCGAGGGGGCACGTCTCCGTCCCCCCTGATCGAGTTTTGGCTGGTGGCAGTGGAAACTACTTTTTATATTCGACCGCGAATATTTCCCTATGGGATTTCCCATTGTTTTAGGCTAACACATTTAATTATTTATTTACGGTAGCCTTAAACATACCGCCGGTTTATATATTTATTTTTATAACTCCGGTTGGGACTTTTTGCCAAAACTTGATTCTAAAATGGCGTTGGTGTTCGCCTCTGTAACTCTGACCCAAAGTGGAGCCCTTTGTTCCACTTTTGGCGGGCTTCTCCACAGAAGCCCTCCAAAGTGGTGCCACTCTGTCTGGGGTACTTAGGAGGGGTGGAGGGGGATTTAGGCACCCTGGACTGAGTTACCTTGGTAACTCAAGTCGCACTCCGTCCTGATTGGCCCAAGTGGTGAGCCGCCCGGCTCACCACTTAGCATGTTTGAGTGACAGCTAGGCTGGGTGAATGGGGGTTTGCTGCATAAAAGCAGGGCTTTGGGGACTGGGACTTCAGAAGTCGCCACAGGACCAAGAATCCGACGAGGGAAGAGCTGGGCCGATCTGCTTCGACGACACCACCCGGTGGAGCCCTGCTGAACCGTCTCACCACTTTTTCCCGACGACCGAGGAGAACTCTTAACGGAGTGGCTCCTTCCCTTGACTGGTGGGGACAACCAGTTTTCGCCTTCTTTCCGTTCCTTTGAGGTATCTCGTGGCCGCCTTGCCTGTGCCAAGCACCCCGGCATCCGGAATACCACACTTTACCCCCATACCGCGAAAGTCGGTACCAACCCTTTAACCGGAGGACTCCGCGGCTGGTTTCTTCCCGGGCAGTGCTACGACCTTTCTCTTCTGCTCTTCAGCGAGATATTCTTCTCCCCTGACCGACGTCGAGCCTTGCTGTCACTGCCTGGAACAACTGCCCCCGCTGGAGGATCCTTTCCGCTTAAGGTACTGTGTTCCGCCTGGCTTCCCTTGCTACCGACTGTACGGGGTAGATTTAGCCCCCGGCTTTCGAACCTGGGAGTGCCTGGGACACTTTGGCTAAACTTTCTAAGCCACTCTAAACTCTTTTTGACTCTTTGCAAGACTTTGAATCTCTAACTAACAGTGTGATCTTGGGCACATTTTCGCTCCGGCTACTCTAAGAGTGGGCCCTGCCTAGTGACTTTTGCTCACCTGTGACTTTAGTCTTCTTTAAAGCCTATTGCAAGTGTTCTGGACCTTAGAGTGGTGTGTCTAACCTATTCCTGCTTTTTCTCTCCCTTTCTTGGAAACTACTAGAGTGTCATCTAACGTTAAGCACTCACCTCTGTTTTAATTAAGTGGTGTTAACCTAGAGTTGTCTAGATAGGAGAAAGGATTGAATTTACTTTCATTATAACTGTGTTGAAGTGTTTTTACTATATTTTTGCTAGAGTGTTTTTAACTTATGTGTATTTTAAATAAAATACTATATTCTTTTGAAACCAAGCTCTGGTCAGTGTTTGCTTGTGCTATTGGGTTTTGGTACATATTGTGTATACTTTGCATACTGCCTAACTCTTCTTGAGAGAAGTCTGACTGCTCAGCCACAGCTACCAGGTAAATCTGGGTGGTACAGACTGCTACCAAAGGGGTTTACTGCTCTACCTGTAGTCTTAAATCTTTTGCAGTGTTCCCCAAGGGAACTGCACAGGTTTCTGCCTAACACTGGTGTACAGCGGTGGGATTTGTATTGAGTATACATTTTATTGTGCTTTAGATACCTTAGTGCAACTAACCACAAAGCTTAGCACTGAAAAAGTAAAACCTCTAACATGTCAGTTATAGAAAGCTATAGTCAAGAGTCCCTTGCAGCCAAAACTGCTGATTGTTTAAGAGTGCTCTGTAAACATAAGGATCTCCTGACTAAGGGCAAGAAAATGGAGCTGATTGAAAGATTGTTAGCTAACCAAAGTCTGGGTGATGGTTCAGAGGAACCTACCACTCCAGCAACTGTAGATGACAGTATTGAAGCTAACATGGAGCAAAATGTTGATGTTTCTGAGGAAGAGTCAGAAGAGGAGGGTGAGGCTGTTGTAACTGTCCCCCCTAGGCCTCTGCCTGCTCTACCTGCTGTGCCTACTGGACCTTTACCAGGTCCCACATTTAGTCCTCAGTACTTTGAACTGGAGAAAATGAAGCTAGAATTGGAGTATAAGAAACTTAATGCTCAAACTGACAAAGAACTAAGGCTAAGGGAAATGGAGCTCAAGTATGACTTAGAAATGAAGAAATTATCTGTTGAGAATGTTTCTCTCTCTGGCTCCTCTAGAAGTTCCAGTCCTAAAAGACCCCGGATGCCTAAAGAATTGGTTGGTATGTATGAGCCTAAGTTGGATGTGTTGGATTGGTTGTCTCTGTTTGAATATAATCATGGGCTCCAGAACATCACAGGAAATGACTTACTCACCTGGTTGTTCTCTAGGCTTCCCCCTGTTGCAACTGATGTGGTAATGGAGATGGGGGAGGAGGATAGGAAGGACTGTGAATGTGTGAAACTAGCTTTGATAGCTAGGTTTGGGAAGACCCCTTCCCAGTATCTTAAGAGGTTTAGGAGCCTCAAAAAGCATGATGGTACCCCTTGGGCTACCTGGGTGAATGAATGTTTGAAAAACTTAGAGGGATGGATTAAGGGTTACAAGGTGAACACTTATGAAGGTATGAAGAATTTGTTTATGTTGGAGACTATTTATGATGCCTGCTCTCCTGAGCTCAGACAACACTTGGCTGATTCCAGGGAATTGGATTCCCGGAAACTAGCTAAGGCTGCTGACTTGTGGGTTGCCAACAGGGCCACTCACAAGGATTCTGGGGTAACTCAGAAGAAGGATGGGGAAAAACAGTCTAAGAAGGACTCCAAAGAGAATTCTAATACTACAAATTCCAAAGAGGGCCCCAAACCAAACTATAAGGGTAAGCCACAAGGGAAACCAAATCAGGCTAGTGTACCTTCTGGTCCCAGACCAGAAGGAGGTCAGAACAAGCCTCCATTCCAGCGAGCCTTTGGCTCATGCTTTGTTTGTAAGGCTACTGACCATGTGAAGGGAGACCCCAGATGTAAGGGTAAACCTTCAGGGGTCCAGCTTGCCTCCTTAGCCTTCGCTCCAGAAGAGGAAGTACATATGGCAAGTGGAAACTTTCTATTACTAGCTGATGAACCCACTGGAGTCTCAGCTAGTGTTTCTTTAGTCTCTCTGGGGTTGTGGGAGCAACAGAATTTAGATGTCTATAACTCTATCCCAGATAATACTAAAGAGTATTATAAGGACAGTGTCCAGGTGAATGGTCAGGAGACTCCTGCCATTAGGGACACTGGAGCCAGCATAACTGTGGTGGATGAATCATTTTTCAAGGCAGAGGATGTTGCTAAGGCACCCAAATGCCTCACCAAGTTAGCTGGTGGGCCTGTGCAGATGTGTCCCCAGTTACCAGTTCTCATCCAATGTAATGATATGGCTGTAAAAATACCTGTCAGTGTACAATGTGAAGTGCCAGGTAGGGTTCTGTTGGGTAATGACCTCAAAGCTCTTGGAGTTGTATCTCATACCCCCAGACCTCCTAGCAAAAGGTTTCAGGAACTCACAAAACCTGCAAGGGAGAAAACCCTGAGAGGGTTATCTCAGGAGATGATGACAGAAATCACTCCTCTACCACTGGAGCAACTTACTGCAGTAACTACCAGATCAGGAGCAAAGGGGCAACCCAAGACTCCTAGGAAAAAGCCAGCAGCAAGCACTCCAGTGCTTCCAACAAGGACTTCCCCTAGGTTGTCCAAAGTTACACCTGTAACTCCCCCTCCAGCTGAGGCTGAGAGAGAGGTACAACCCTGTGTGGTTGAGCTAGACTCTGAGGAAGAGCTAGAAGGAGGCCCCAACCTTATTGGAGATTTGGACCCTGAGGACCATCCTGAGCTGCAGTCTTTACTGGCAGAAGGTGGGCCTAGCAGGGCAGCTTTTCGTAAGGGGCAAAGAGAATGTCCAACTCTGGAGGGTCTCCGCCACCAGGCAGCTTCTCAAGCTGATGGGCAAGAGCCTGGGAAGTATAGGTTACACTGGGAAGATGGCCTCTTCTACAGTGAACCCACTGAGTCTGAACCTGGAGACTACAAACGCCTTGTAGTCCCCCAAGAAAACAGACAACAGTTCTTACAACTAGCCCATGAGATACCTTTGGCTGGCCACTTGAGTTTCAAGAAGACCAAGGAAAGGCTCTCACTCTACTTTTATTGGCCAAAGATGGGGGCTGAAGTAGATAGATATTGTAAGAGCTGCCATACCTGCCAGACTTCTGGTAAGGTTGGTTCCAAGAATGTGGCACCTTTAGTGCCTCTCCCAGTTGTGGGAGTCCCATTTGAGAGGGTAGGGATTGACATTGTTGGTCCCCTTGATCCTCCAACCTCCTCAGGCAACAGGTTTATCCTTGTTGTGGTAGACCATGCTACTAGATACCCTGAGGCCATTCCTATGAGGACTGTTACAGCTCCGGCTGTGGCTAAGGCCCTCCTTGGTATTTTTACCAGGGTTGGGTTTCCTAAGGAGGTAATCTCTGACAGGGGGTCAAACTTTATGTCCCACTACATGAAGGCCATGTGGAAAACCTGTGGAGTTACCTACAAGTTCTCAACCGCCTACCACCCTCAGACGAACGGGTTGGTTGAAAGGTTTAACAGAACCATGAAGAGCATGATAGGTGCTTTAGAAGAACCCCTTAAGAAAAAGTGGGACCTTCTACTGCCATGCCTTCTCTTTGCTTATAGGGAAGTCCCTCAGGAGGGAGTAGGTTATTCTCCCTTTGAGCTTCTCTATGGCCATCCAGTCAGAGGTCCATTGGCCCTGATTAAGGAGGGGTTGGAAGGTGCTCCTCCCCTCAAGCCAGTCAGAGTGACTGACTATGTGATAGGTCTCCGGAGGAGAATGTCACACATGATGGCAGAAGCAAGTGACAACTTGAAAGCTGGTCAAGCCCTGGTCAAACATTGGCACGACCAGAAGGCTAACATGGTTGAGTTTACTCAAGACCAGCTAGTTCTAGTTATGCTCCCAACAAGGCAGAGGGCCTTGCAAGACAAATGGATGGGACCCTTCAAGGTTGTGGGAAAACTTGGAGAGGTCAACTATCTGGTGGATCTGGGCAAACCCAGGGAAGCTCCTAGAGTCTTCCACACCAACCGACTAAAAGCCTACATCTCCAGACCTGATGTAGGAGCCTTGCTCCTAGCTTCAGCTGCAGAGGAGGAAGAGAGTGAATCTCTCCCTGATCTCCTCAGAGGTGTACCTTTAGATGAAAAAGTTGAAGGAGTCAATCTCTCTTCAGACCTGACACCTGAGCAACAAGAGGAGTGCAAATCTATGTTAAATCAGTTTGCCTCCCTGTTCTCACTGTCACCAGGCTTGACCCCTTGGGGCCAGCATGAGATACTCACTGGTGACTGTCTGCCAGTCAAAAGCAGAGGATACAGAATGTCAGAACATATCAGAGCCCACATCAAAGGAGAGGTCAAGAAGATGCTTGATCTCGGGGTAATAGAGCCCTCTACTAGTCCATGGTCTAGCCCAGTTGTGTTAGTACCAAAGGCAGGATCCAAAGACTTGAGATTCTGTGTGGACTATAGAGCTCTAAATGCAGTCACCAAGACTGATGCCCATCCTTTGCCCAGGACAGATGAGTTGGTGGATAAACTTGGTGCAGCCAAGTACCTCAGCACATTTGACCTGACGTCAGGCTATTGGCAAATAGCCCTGACAGACCATGCCAAGGAGAAAACTGCATTTTCAACCCCAGTTGGCTTGTACCAGTTTAAGGTCATGCCTTTTGGACTGAAAAATGCACCTGCCACATTCCAAAGGATGGTGAACCAAGTTCTGGCTGGGATGGAAGATTTCTGCATGGCATACTTGGATGACATTGCAGTCTTCAGCCACTCCTGGGACGAACATGTGAACCACCTAGGACATGTGTTGCAGGCTCTGAAACAGGCCCATTTGACAATCAAAGCCAGTAAGTGCCAGATTGGTCAAAGTAAAGTGGTCTACCTTGGACATGAGGTAGGAGGTGGAGAAATAAGGCCTTTGCCCAGCAAGATTGAAGCTGTGCAAAATTGGACAACACCAACTACTCAAACCCAAGTGAGAGCTTTTTTAGGTCTCACTGGGTATTACAGGAATTTCATTGAGAACTATGGGACCATAGCTTCTCCACTGAATGTAATCTCCTCTCCCAAATTCCCTAAAAAGGTAAAATGGAATGAGGAGTGCAATCAGGCCTTTGAAAAACTGAAGAGAGCTCTTTGCCAGGCCCCAGTATTGAGAGCTCCTGACTACCACCAACCTTTCATTGTACAAACTGATGCTTCCAATGTAGGTATAGGTGCAGTTCTAAGCCAACTGGATGAGAAGGGTAGGGAGCACCCCATTTGCTTCATCAGTAGGAAACTGAAGGATCCTGAGACAAGGTGGGCAACTATCGAAAGAGAATGCTTTGCTATTGTGTGGGCACTGAAGAAGTTTAGGCCATACTTGTATGGTTCTACTTTTGTTATTCAGACTGACCACCAACCCTTGAGATGGTTAATGCAAATGAAAGGGGAAAATCCAAAACTATTGAGATGGTCAATCTGCCTGCAAGGGTTTGATTTCACCATTGAGCACAGGTCAGGGTGTCACCATCAAAATGCTGATGGACTCTCTAGGATGTATATCATCGACTAGAGGTATGAGGTTCATCCAGGAGTGGATTAAATCCTCCTGTCCCTTAGTCTGGGGGGGGCGAGTGTTAGGGAGAATTCTCTGTTTAGGCTGAATTTCCCTACCTAGTGAGTCCCCCAGCAGCTTTGCTGGATTTCTGGGGTTTAATTTTTTTCTCCTGCCAAGAGTGAGACTCTTTTACCCTCACTCTTGGACATGTTGAAGTGTGTTATCTTGGACAAACCTTGTGTTGAATGGGCTATGGGGTCTTTTACTCCATAGGGCCTCATGTATTTTTGTGATGTGGGTCACACAGCACCCTCTGTGCCGTGACCCAGGGGTGTCCTAGGGACTCCCCAACATAGACTCCATACCCTGGGACTGACTACTGTCTCCCAGGGCATGTAAAGTCACCAAAGACTTTGCTAGTCTTGAATCCTGAACAGAACCAGTACAAACCATCATATTGTGGACGTACTGGCTGGGGCAATTCGATTGCCCCAGGGTCTGTTAGTCGAGGGGGCACGTCTCCGTCCCCCCTGATCGAGTTTTGGCTGGTGGCAGTGGAAACTACTTTTTATATTCGACCGCGAATATTTCCCTATGGGATTTCCCATTGTTTTAGGCTAACACATTTAATTATTTATTTACGGTAGCCTTAAACATACCGCCGGTTTATATATTTATTTTTATAACTCCGGTTGGGACTTTTTGCCAAAACTTGATTCTAAAATGGCGTTGGTGTTCGCCTCTGTAACTCTGACCCAAAGTGGAGCCCTTTGTTCCACTTTTGGCGGGCTTCTCCACAGAAGCCCTCCAAAGTGGTGCCACTCTGTCTGGGGTACTTAGGAGGGGTGGAGGGGGATTTAGGCACCCTGGACTGAGTTACCTTGGTAACTCAAGTCGCACTCCGTCCTGATTGGCCCAAGTGGTGAGCCGCCCGGCTCACCACTTAGCATGTTTGAGTGACAGCTAGGCTGGGTGAATGGGGGTTTGCTGCATAAAAGCAGGGCTTTGGGGACTGGGACTTCAGAAGTCGCCACAGGACCAAGAATCCGACGAGGGAAGAGCTGGGCCGATCTGCTTCGACGACACCACCCGGTGGAGCCCTGCTGAACCGTCTCACCACTTTTTCCCGACGACCGAGGAGAACTCTTAACGGAGTGGCTCCTTCCCTTGACTGGTGGGGACAACCAGTTTTCGCCTTCTTTCCGTTCCTTTGAGGTATCTCGTGGCCGCCTTGCCTGTGCCAAGCACCCCGGCATCCGGAATACCACACTTTACCCCCATACCGCGAAAGTCGGTACCAACCCTTTAACCGGAGGACTCCGCGGCTGGTTTCTTCCCGGGCAGTGCTACGACCTTTCTCTTCTGCTCTTCAGCGAGATATTCTTCTCCCCTGACCGACGTCGAGCCTTGCTGTCACTGCCTGGAACAACTGCCCCCGCTGGAGGATCCTTTCCGCTTAAGGTACTGTGTTCCGCCTGGCTTCCCTTGCTACCGACTGTACGGGGTAGATTTAGCCCCCGGCTTTCGAACCTGGGAGTGCCTGGGACACTTTGGCTAAACTTTCTAAGCCACTCTAAACTCTTTTTGACTCTTTGCAAGACTTTGAATCTCTAACTAACAGTGTGATCTTGGGCACATTTTCGCTCCGGCTACTCTAAGAGTGGGCCCTGCCTAGTGACTTTTGCTCACCTGTGACTTTAGTCTTCTTTAAAGCCTATTGCAAGTGTTCTGGACCTTAGAGTGGTGTGTCTAACCTATTCCTGCTTTTTCTCTCCCTTTCTTGGAAACTACTAGAGTGTCATCTAACGTTAAGCACTCACCTCTGTTTTAATTAAGTGGTGTTAACCTAGAGTTGTCTAGATAGGAGAAAGGATTGAATTTACTTTCATTATAACTGTGTTGAAGTGTTTTTACTATATTTTTGCTAGAGTGTTTTTAACTTATGTGTATTTTAAATAAAATACTATATTCTTTTGAAACCAAGCTCTGGTCAGTGTTTGCTTGTGCTATTGGGTTTTGGTACATATTGTGTATACTTTGCATACTGCCTAACTCTTCTTGAGAGAAGTCTGACTGCTCAGCCACAGCTACCAGGTAAATCTGGGTGGTACAGACTGCTACCAAAGGGGTTTACTGCTCTACCTGTAGTCTTAAATCTTTTGCAGTGTTCCCCAAGGGAACTGCACAGGTTTCTGCCTAACAGCGGGTTGCTTGTCCCAACAAGCATTCCAATCCTGAGGAATGGGATTCCTTCCGAAAGGAGATGTTGGCGATTTTCAATCGCAGGGCTCCGGTCCGTCCGCGCTGTCTGAGGACACCGGCCGTGGCCGTACTAGAGACACCGCTCGTCAGCCTTCGGGCTCGAGCAGTCGTCGCGACCACCGGGCACCTTCGAGGTCCCGGTCAGACAAGGATGGTTGCTCTAAGCATGCCCGTTCCAGGTCCCGGTCCTAGAGACCACGAGAACCTGTGAAGTCTTCGAAGAAGACATCGACGCCAGCGGCGCCGAGGTAGTTGACAGACTCTCTTGAGGCTCCGCCTCTGAAGAAGTTGTCAACGCCATCGGAACCCAGGCTGTCGAGAGACACGCTCGGGGCTCCGCCCACAAGGCCTTTGTCCATGCCGCCGAAGTTGTCGCGGCACCACGCTCGATGTCGACGCTGATTCCGTCGATGCCTTACGAGGCGGCTTTGTCGGGGTACCCCGTGGCACGGTGGAACCCCCGAGAAAGGCTCTGGCCAAGGCTAAACAGGTCTTTGTTCCTTTTTCTGTACCCTCTTTCCAGCCTTTGGATTATATTTCTGAGGTGGATGAGGGGTCTGAGGAAGGTGAGGTTCCTGCAGACGTTCCCGATGGCCTCCTTTCTGGTCATAGCCAACTTGAGGACCTGAGCCAGTCGTTGCACGACGCCAGTGGGCTGGACACCTCTCCGGAGGTGGAGTTTGGTAGGCCTGAGCCTGGCACGCAGCTGACTCCTCTTACCAGCGCCTGATGTCGAGTGTCACGGATTACCTGCGGTGGTCTACCCCCCTGGGAATTTTCAGCAGGATGATCTGACTGATATCCTCGTCCAAGGTCCACCAACTGACCCGGTACTGCCATTCCATATGGCCTTGCAGAGAAGGGTGGCTGTTGGCTTGGACTTCTCTGGAGAGTCTCCCGTCAGTGAGCAAGTCCTTGCCGAAGAAATATCGCCCAGCCAGTGGCGACCCCTTCTACTTGACCACGCACCCCACTCCAGAGAGTTTGGTGGTGCAGGCGGCTACGGCCCCGCAAAGCAGGCGTTGTACCCTACCATCCCTTCTGATAGGGACGACAAACGTTTTGACGGCTGGGCAAAGAAGGTGTTTTCTTCTGGGGGTATGGCGCTTCAGGCTGCCAACTCCGTTTGTGCCTTGACTCGTTTCACGCACACTCTGTGGAACTGTATCTACTTAGCAGCTGATCATATTCCCGAAGGGGAGGAATGGGATGGTTTTCTTGCTATCGTGCAGGATGGCAAGGACGCCATATGTGAGTCAGTTCAGTCGGGTCTCGACATGGTTGATTGCATCAGCCGGTCCATGGCGGCGAGCACCGTAATACGCAGGTTTGCGTGGTTGCGAAGTCAGGGTTTGCTCCTGATGTGCAAGCTCGGCTCCTCAACATGCCCTTTAATGGTGAACATCTTTTTGGCAGCAAGGCTGACGAGAGCCTTGAGAGGTTGCAGACCTCCAAAGCTGCAGCAAAGTCATTGGGCGCTGCAGTTCGCCAACCTCTGCCTTTTCGTCCTAGGGGACAACAATGGAGGGGAGATTACTTTCGATATTACTCATCCTTTAGTAAATCGAGAGGAGCTGCTAGTCAAAGGGGCCACCGTAGGAGTGCCAGAGATGGAAAACAGGGTACACGAGGTGCCAAGGCCGCTCGGGCAGTTGCCTCTTTGCCCTCAGGCGCTGCCACAGCCGCTTCAGCTCAGTCATGAGGCCATGTCCCATGGTTCGCCGGTTGGGGGAAGGCTGGCGCAGCATCTTGTAGAATGACGTGCCATTACTTCAGATGTGTGGGTTCTGGAGATCATAGCCCACGGCTAACGTCTTCCTTTCCGGCAGAGGCCTCACGACAATCCACCAGGGAATCTCTCTTTGAAGAGTCCGGATCCGCTCCTTGCAAAGGAAATTCAATCCCTGCTGGAGAAAGGCACCATATAACTGGTGCCTGTCGCGGACAGGAACAAGGGATGGTATTCCCCTTATTTTTTGATTTCGAAGAAAGACGGGGGATTGAGACCCATCATGGACTTGTGCGGTTTGAACAAACTCCTCAGGAAGGACAAGTTCAAGATGGTTACTCTTTCTCAAGTCCTCCAGGCCCTTCAACTTTAGGACTGGTTGGTGTCTCTCGACCTCAAAGACGCTTATTTTCATGTGCCGATCCATCCAAAGCACAAGAAATACCTGAGGTTCGCGGTTGGCGACTCGCACTTTCAGTTTCGGGTCCTGCATTTCGGATTGACCTCCGCCCGAAGGGTCTTCACCAAGCTCATGGTGGTGGTGGCAGCATATCTCAGGAAAGGGGGGATTCACGTCTACCCCTACCTGGACGATTGGTTAATCAGGGCGCGCTCACCCGAGCAGGTCCTGGATCATCTGTCCGTCACCTACCACTCCCTTCACAAGCTGTGCTTCTCCCTCAACTTACAGAAGTCCCACTTGATGCCAACACAGCGGCTCCAGTACATCGGAGCAGTGCTCGACACATCCCTAGGGCAGTGTTTCCCTCCCCAGCTGAAGGCTCTTCACATTCAGCAGATGGTGCACAAGTTTCAACTTGCCCAGACACTCCCGGCGTTCGAGTTCTTGAGGTTGCTCGGCCTCATGGCATCCTGCATTCTTCTGGTGCCTGAGGCCAGGTTGCGGATGAGATCTCTGAAATGGGCCCTCCAGCTCCAGTGGTCACAGTCCTCCGGCAGGATGTCAGACCCCGTTCAGGTGCCGCCCTCGGTCGCCCTGGACCTTCTGTGGTGGGCCGTCGAAGACAATCTGATGAGGGGGGCTCCATTTTGGCTGCCCTGGCCGGAGGGGACGATCGTGATGGACGCATCCCTCACGGGATGGGGAGCTCATGCCAACGAGTTGACAGTCAGCGGTCGTTGGTCTCCGTCGGGGTCCAGACTCCATATCAAATTGTTGGAGCTGCGGGCCGCCAGGTTTGCCGTGAAGGCTTTTCTGCCGACTGTGCGAGGGAAGAATGTCCTGATTCTGACGGACAACACAGTAGCCATGCACTACCTCAACAAAAGAGGGGGGGCAGGGTCACTACCTCTGTGCAGGGAGACGATGCTGCTCGGGATCTGGGCCATCCAGCAGGAAGTTTCGATCTCGGCAGTTCATCTGGCCGGAGACGAAAACGAGACGGCGGACGCTCTGAGCAGGCAGAGCGTGATCTCTCACGAGTGGGAGCTGGCTCAGGAGATTCTCCTGGATATCTTCGCCCTTTGGGGGACCCCTCAAGAGGATCTCTTAGCCCCCAGTGTCAACCGGAAGTGCGAAAGGTTCTGCTTGCAGGAATTTCCTCCAAAAGGAGCCTTAGGAGACGCGTTCGTGGTGGAGTGGTCCTTCCCACAGCTGTATGCGTTTCCTCCAGTCCCCGTCATCCCGCAAGTGCTGTGGAGGCTACGGAGGTTCGGTTCCAGGATGATCCTCATTGCTCCGGCATGGGCCCAGAGGACGTGGTACCCGGACCTTCTCGACTTGTCCATCTGCCCTCCACGTCGTCTTCCCCACCGAGACAATCTGCTCTCACGGGAGGGGGGTCAGGTTCACCATCCAGAGGTCAGGTCCCTCAACCTTAATGCTTGGCTTCTGAAAGGTTGAGGTACAAGGATTGGGACCTCCCTGAAGACGTGATGGAGGTGCTGCTTTCGGCCAGACGGCCGGCGACTAAGTCCCTGTACCGTTGTCGTTGTAGAAAGTTCTGCGATTGGTGCAGGGTTCAGAATGTGGATCCTTTTTCATGTGACATTCCTGTGGTTCTGTCGTTTTTGCTTTCATTGGCCCACAGTGGCCTGCAAGTGGGTACTGTTAAAGGTTACCTGGCGGCGCTGTCTATATTTAAGCACTCGTCTGAGGAGTGTTCCTATTTCAAAATTCCTTTAATTTCTCAGTTTCTCAAAGGACTCACTAATGTGTTTCCGCCGTCACCTTTCCAGGTGCCTGGTTGGGATTTGAACCTTGTTCTGAAATTCCTTATGGGTGCTCCGTTTGAGCCTTTACATTCTTGTCCTTTGAGGCTGTTAACCCTTAAAACTGTGGTTTTTGGTTGCGGTCACTTCCGCTCGCAGAGTGAGTGAGTTACAGGCACTTTCAGTTAAGCCACCCTTCACTGTGTTTCATAAGGAAAGGGTTGCCCTTAGAGTTCGTCCTTCTTTTCCTCCGAAGGTGGTGTCAGACTTTCATTTAAGCCAGAAGGTTGTTCTTCCGGCATTTTATCCTCCTCCGCATCCTGGTAAGGAAGAGGAGAGGGACCATAGGTTGGATCCTAGGAGAGCTTTAAGTTTCTACATTTCACGCATGTCCTGGGTCAGCGTGGACGATCAGCTCTTTATTGGTTATGGTGAAAGGCATTTGGGACAAGCTGTGACTAAGCAGACTTTGTCCAGATGGATTATCTTGGCAATTTCGAATGTTACCGCCTGGCGGGTAAGGACCCTCCGGTAGGCTTACGGGCCCATTCTACTAGGGGTATGGCTGCCTCTACTGCCCTGCAGAGGGGTGTTCCTATTCGTAACATCTGTGAAGCAGCCACATGGGCTTCGGTCCATACTTTTGTAAGACACTACTCCCTAGATTCTATCCATGGGCAGGATCTGGTTGGGCATACTAAATTTCTATATGCTAAATTATTTTTCCCTCCTCCATATGTTGGTGCTGCTTTGGGGGTCTGTCATAGATATGGAATACGTCGTCGGACCATCCCATCGAAAGAACGTTACCAGGTAAGAGAGTAACTTGTTCATCTGAATGCAAACCGACTTGTTGCTGACAATGGGGAGGAACGCTCTGAGAGCAAGTCAGATGGCCATCATCTCGAGGCAGTTGATGTGTTCCAGTTGTTCCTGCCTTAACCAGATTCTGTGGACAATGAGGTTGTCCACGGTAGCCCACGATCCCCCTAGAGACGAGTCTGTGGTAATCGTGACCTCTGGTAGTGGCTGCCTGAACGGCCTGCCCACTAACAGGTCGACCTCTGTCCTCCACCACGAGAGGTCCTGGTTAAGGTGCTGGGGTATGCTGACTAGAGCCGCTTGGGAGCCCGTTTTCTTTTTTTAAATCTCTTTTTAATCAAGTTTTCTGCAATGTTAACCTTGCAACAATGCTATGGATATTCCCTCATTCCCCGCTCCCACCTCCCTTTACCAAAAACCCCATAACATCAAGTGCAAATACAGTTGGGTGAACGTACAATTACAAGCAGAATCTCGGACAAGCATAAATTGAGTCATGATAGGAGGGGTGGGCCAGGTATTTTACAATACTCTGGGGTAGGTGGTCTTCTACTGTTTCTGGGTCAAATGATCCTGTCGGACCAGCTATATTACATCACACTGAGGAGAGGTCATCGCTCATATGGATATACGCTCAGTATGGAGCCCAATAGTCCGCTGGCCATGATACAACAGCGATGGTGGAAAGATTATAAATTTCCCTGCTTTCACAAATCTTCAGTCTATGCATCCACTCATTCACCGTGGGTGCTCTTGTCCTTTTCAATGTATTAGCTATAAGTGCTCTAGCTACCATAGATGCCTTAGCCAATAGTTTCCTGACCGCTTTACCTGGAAGTTCAAATAGTGCCAGGGGCCATGCCACTGGCGAGTCATGTGGGCAGTCTGGGATCATTTTACTCATGGGTTCATATACCCCTTTCCAGAAAGTCTGTATGTGGCCACAGTACCATACCATATGCATATAATCTGCAGCAGGATCAGCTCTACACTGTCGACACGTAGCATCTCTATCTGGGTAAAATGTGTGAAGTTGTGCAGGAGAGTGGTAGGTTTGATGGAGAAACTTAAACTGCATAAATCGGAACCGGGTGGTCATGGATATTGTTCGGGTAATGTTACAGATCAGAGGCCATTGGGCATCTGATGGGGTGTGTCCAACGCCCTATCCATCTGGCCCTGTACAGAACTGGAAGGGAAGGTCGTAGTGATTTAATATGTTTGTACAGTGTTGAGACCAAGTTGGTAAGTTTGGGGGGTTTTGTGAAAAAAAATGGACCAATGGAGAGGGAGTCGGTGCCATCGGGAATCCACCCCACAGACCTCTGAGTGTTTCCCTTAGTGTAAAATAAAGAAACATGGTCACAGCATTCCAGGAGCCCCGACACTTCAAGGTGTCCCACTGTATAAATCTATTGTTCTGTACCATATCCCCCAAGCAGTGGATGTCCAGTTTCTGTAGTTGTGTCTTAAAGATCTTCTTGTGAGTGAGGGTTACCCCGTGCACCGAGTACAGGGCGAATGCAGCATGGTAATGTCTCTTTGCATCAGATCCACCGACAACCTGGTCCCATGCCCAGCAGACACATAAATGGGTTGTATCTCCCCTTGGGGTATGCGTTTGGGGGATCCCCACAACATACCTTTTAGGTCGTCAAGTCAAGCTATACCTCTTTCTAGTTTTGTACGTGGTAAGTCCGTCGAGGAGTGCCAACACCAAATGGCAGATTGCATCTGGGCAGCGAGAAAGTATGCAAATAGGTCCGGGTAGTTCCAGACTGCCTGTTACTTTTGACAGCAGAGAGTAGCAGATCAGGCTACAACTATATGCATCAGTTGACTTAGATATCAAACTCTCACTAACCTGGACAGGCAGCGGTTCCCAACGAAGACAGCCAGCAAGAAAGTGAAAGATCTCCCGTGAGAACCCTGTGTCCCCCCCCCCCATCCCCTCCCGGGATATTACCACCAGAGTAGGAAGGCACGATCCTCAGGGAAACCCTCCTGGGGGAAGAAAACCCTGGATCACAGCTGAACTCCGGACTGGTCTGAAGGTGGATGCTGTTCGTAGACGGGTTGACACGCAAGGGCTATGAAAACCTATCTAAGAAAGGGAGACAGAACAGGTAAGTACAACTGATAGGATTGTAAAGAAGTACAGAGTTGGACAGAATAGGGGGTGAACAACTTACTCTAAATTCTGAAGGGTGCCAGCTAAACTGCGTGTGTAACCTCTGGTACTCGGGAGAGTCAGAGAATTGCTTCCTGAATTGCTTGATCGGAGCAGTTCTAAAGATAACAAAAAGAATAGCAAAGTAGTAACTGCTTACTAGTGTAATAGTGGGAGAAGTATCGGAGGGAGGGGAAGGCAAAACTCACTGTCTGAAACGGGCAGAGCAAAATCGCTTTCTTAATAGAAAGCTCAAAAGCATTGAAATTAACCAGAGCTTCGCCCAAAGCGAGTAATGAAGGAGCGAGAGTCTCTGCACGAAGAAAATGCCAAGGAGGGAACCTGTAACAAGAATAATGGGAGAACCAAGAGAGGTAAAGAGAAAGGATAATCGTAGGCAAAGAATCAGCATAGCTAGATCCCTAGAAGCGAACTTACGGAGCGTTGATAAACACAGTAGCAACGCATTTGGTTGAAGCACTTCCTTCCTTATAAGAAGTCACTGATCTGTCGCGGACGTTCCTTGCAAACGTGAAACAACTAGATCGCTGCTCCCAGTATGAGACAATAGACCGCCGGCCGTCTTTGGAGTAATGTTCCTAGCACATAGTCACTTACGCTGCCACAACGACCAGCGTTGGAAGTGTGTAACAGTATGTCCCCTCCTCAGGGGAGGTGAACCTGGTTTTCCCGGGTGAAGCCGGAAAAATCTCCTCACTAATTTGGGGGCATGAACCCCCAAAGCTGGTTCCCATGTCCTTTCAGATGGAGAATAACCTTTCCAGTCTGTTAAGAACTGAAGACGACCTCTCCGATACCTTGAGTCACAGATGTTGGCTACTTCGTATTCAGGCCCGACCTCCGTAATCACCGGCGGAGGACAAGTCTTAGTCGTCCGTAAGAAGCGATCTTTAACCGATAACTTAATCTGAGAAACATGAAAAACGGGATTATTCGAGACCAGGAAGGGGGTAATTCTAGTCGAACTGCCGATGCACCCACAAGTGAAATCACCTTGAACGGACCAAAGTATCGGGGTGATAACTTGGAAGGAACTAAATGTCTAGGAAGGAACCGGGAAGCCAGCCAGACCAAATCCCCCACGTGAAGTGCAGGTATTTCACAGCGATGACAGTCCGCATACCGTTTAGCTCGGTCTTGGGCCGCTTGAAGGGAAAGACGAGCAAGCTGATGACCTTTCTGAATGCCAAAGATAAGACTATCCACTCCCGGGCAGCAAAAGGAAGGCAGAGTTATTGAGGGTAGAAATGACGAGTGATATCCATTGGAACAATAGAAGGGGGTAGTCTTTAGAGCTGAGTGTTGGGTATTGTTATAGGCAAATTCTGCCAGCGGGAGCAACTCTAGCCAATCGTCCCAGGCTGCGGATACAAAACACTGTAGATACTCTTCTAATGTTTGTTTCAGGCGTTCTGTCTGCCCGTTGGTTTGAGGGTGATAGTCTGAACTGAGCGACATTTTAATAACCAACTCAAGGCAAATGTTCTTCCAAAATCGAGAGGTGTACTGCGGGCCTCTATCTGACACAATAGTGTCAGGAAGGCCATGTCGGGAAAAGATTTCTGAGAGAAATATCTTAGACATCTGAGCGGCCCCTGGAAGCTTGATTAGAGGTGTAAAGTGTGCCAGTTTGGTGAAGTAATCAATTAATCTATGGTCACCATAATGGTGGTATATTGAGATGAGGTAGGGAGATTGACTATGAAATCTGTAAAGATCACTTGCCAAGGCTCGTCAGGAATGGGCATACAGGATAACGGACCATAAGGCGGAACCGAAGGTTCTTGGACTGCTGGCAAACTATACATGCGGATACGTAGACGCGTACCTCAGATCTTAGATTTGGCCACCAAAAATGACGTGTGATCAACTCTAGAGTGTTTTGATAACCCTGATGCCCCGCAGCTCTAGTGTCATGGCACATTTGCAGAACCTCTTTTTGAAGAGAAGGAGTTGGGATTAAGACTTGTTCCTTGTAAAATAGTATCCCTGATTCAAGGTAAGTGGATGGGAGACTGTGAGGTCCTCAGATAACTGCATATTCTGAGAAGTCAGTAACAATGGCCACAAACTTAGCTCTTGGGAAAAATCGTTCCGGAGTACATCTGTGAGAAGGAGAATCTTTACAAGAGCGCGTCAGCTCGTAGATTTTGATTTCCCGGTAGAAAGGTAAATTCAATTCGAAACGGCAGGAAGAAATGGGCCCATCGTGCTTGTCGACTATTGGAAGTGTAGGCTTGCTGTAAAACTTTGAGGTTTTGATGATCCGTTCGGACCTCCACCAGATAAGTTGCACCCAATAAGAGATGTCTCCACTCCTCAAAGGCTCTCTTTATAGCTAATAGTTCCTTTTCGAGGACTGAATAATTCTCTTCGGAAGGGCTAAAGGTCTTCTACAGGTAGGCTACCGGTTTCTCCTCTCCTTGATCGGTCTTTTGGAGAAGAACAGCGCATAAAGCATGATGAGAGGCGTCAGTTTCTACAATAAATGGTCGGGATTGATCTGGAGTGGACAGGATTTCAGCTGACGTGAAGAGACGTTTCAACTTCTCAAATGCCTCTTGTGTCGTCTCCTTCCAGGAAAATAGGACCCCCTTCTTTAGTAATCTGGTGAATGGTAGAACGGTTTCAGAAAAACATGGAATGAATTTGTGATAAAAATTAGTGAATCCGAAAAATCGCTGGATCTCTTTCACTGACGTGGGAGTCTAAAATGGCAGATACCTTCTTGGGATCCTTGGATATTCCTTGTGCAGACAATACGAAACCAAAATAAGTAACTTGTTCTTGATGGAATTCACACTTTTCAGCCTTACAATACAGTTGATTTGCCTGAAGATCCGAGACTAAGTTGACATGTCGGATGTGCTCTTCCTTGTTTGTGGAGAAGACCAAAATATCATCAAGATACATTGTAACAAAATGTAGAAGCATGTCTGAAAATAGGTGGTCCATAAAGCGTTGAAAAACAGCCGGTGCGTTAACCAGACCAAACGGCATGACATGATATTCGTAGTGTCCGAATGGAGTTCGGAACGCAGTCTTCCACTCATCTCCGGGAGCAATTCTGATGCGGTGATAGGCCGCTTGTAGATCCAGCTTGGTGTAAAAGGACGCTCCCTGAACCGCTTCTAAAATGTCAGGAATCAACAGCATTGGGTATTTGTCAGGAATAGTAATTTTATTAAGACCACGGTAGGAATTTGGCTGAACCAAGTCTATCCACCAACTCATCTGTCCTTGGCAAAGGGTGGGCATCAGTCTTGTTGACTGCATTAAGAGCTCTATAATCCACACAGAATCTCAATTCTTCGGATCCTGCCTTTGGTACTAACACAACTGGGCTAGACCATGGACTAGTAGAGGGCTCTATTACCCCGAAATCAAGCATCTTCTTGACCTCCCCTTTGATGTGGGTCCTTACATTTTCTGACATTCTATATCCTCTGCTTTCGACTGGCAGACAGTCACCAGTGAGTATATCATGCTGGCCCCAAGGGGTCAAGCCTGGTGAAAGTGAGAACAGGGAGGAAAACTGATTTAACATAGATTTGCACTCCTCTTGTTGCTCAGGTGTCAGATTTGAAGAGAGATTTACTCCTTCAATCTTTTCATCCAAGGGTAAGCCTCTGAGGAGATCAGGGAGAGCTTCACTCTCTTCTTCCTCTTCTGTTGAAGCTAGAAGCAGGGCTCCTACTTCAGGCCTGGAGACATACGCCTTTAATCGGTTGGTGTGGAAGACTCTGGGAGCCTCCTTGGGATTGCCCAAGTCCACCAGATAGTTCACCTCTCCAAGTTTACCCACAACCTTGATGGGTCCAATCCATTTATCTTGCAAGGCCCTCTGCCTTGTTGGGATCATAACTAGAACTAGCTGGTCTTGAGTGAACTCAACCATGTTAGCATTTTAATCATGCCAATGCTTGACCAAAGCTTGCCCAGCTTTCAGTTAATCACTAGCTTCTGCCATCATGTGTGACATTCTCCTCCGGAGACCTATCACATAGTCAGTCACTCTGACTGGCTTGGGTAAAGGAACACTCTCCAGCCCCTCCTTAATCAGGGCAAATGAACCTCTGACTGGATGGCCATAAAGAAGTTCAAAGGGAGAATAACCTACTCCCTGCTGAGGGACTTCTCTATAAGCAAAGAGAAGGCATGGCAGTAGAAGGTCCCACTTTCTCTTAAGGGGAACTTCTAAAGCACCTATTATGCTCTTCATGGTTCTGTTGAACCTTTCTACCAACCCGTTTGTCTGAGAGTGGTATGCAGTTGAGAACTTGTAAGTAACTCCACAGGTTTTCCACGTGGCTTTCATGTAGTGGGACATAAAATTTGACCCCCTGTCAGAGATTACTTCCTTAGGAAACCCAACCATGGTAAAAATACCAAGGAGGGCCTTAGCCACAGCCTGAGCTGTAACAGTCCTCATAGGAATGGCCTCAGGGTATCTAGTAGCATGGCCTACTACAACAAGGATAAACCTGTTGCCTGAGGAGGTTGGAGGATCAAGGGGACCAACAATGTCAATCCCTACCCTCTCAAATTGGATTACCACAACTGGGAGGGGCACTAAAGGTGCCACAGTCTTGGAACCAACCTTACCAGAAGTTTGGCAGGTGTGGCAGCTCTTGCAAAACTTATCTACCTCAGCCCCCATCTTTGGCCAATAAAAGTAGAGTGAGAGCTTTTCCTTGGTCTTCTTTTTTTTTTAAACTTCTTTTTTATTATTATTGCGTTAGCTACGAAAAGCAAATAAAGGTCAACAATGACAAGAAGATAAACATAAAGAGAGGAAAGAGTCGAACAAACCCCCCCCCTGTATCACAGCACCCAAGAGCCTCACTTCGCAGCCGCCTTTCTCCCTTGAGTTCTCAACCAAAGATGTCCAGGAGTTTAAGTCTTTGCGGGCACCATTGTTTTCGGAAGTCCCCCTTTAAGTATTCCAAGGTCTCTCCCCAGTCTGCGCGGAAGGACTCCAGTTTATTATCCGCGGCATATGTGGCCCACTCTAGCGCAACGATGTCCCACATTTTCCTCAGCCAGTCTTGCTCCGTAGGGATCGCGGCCCCCTTCCACCTCTGCGCAATGAGGGTAATCGCCGCCAAGGTGAATATCACTGACGCCTTAGTGCGCCCGTTTCCTACGCCCTCCCCCTCCAACCCACTCTTCCCCAGAAAAATCTCCCGAGGATCCCAAATGGCACCCCCCCCATTGCCTGGGCTGTGGCCCGTTTGATTCCGTCCCAGAAAGGTTGGATGACGGGACAATCCCACCATATATGTGGGGCAGTACCCCTCTCCCCGCACCCCCTCCAACACTCCCCCGGGGTAGCAGGGTACATTGCATGAAGACGGGCGGGGGTGTAATGCCAACCCATCATGCACTTATACCAAACCTCCTGCACCTGGATGGCCTTCGCGATCCTGGGGATCCGTGCCCACAGTCTCTCCCAGTCAGTCTGGTCCATTCGGACCCCCGAATGCCGCTTCCAGTCAGCCATATAAGCCTAACCCGTGCACGGGCGGTCTTTCTCTAACTGCTTATACAAGGCTGAGATAAGGCCCTAAGAGCCCTCATGGGATGTTAGGAACTTTTCAAAGTGGGTTAGATCCTTAGTCGCCGCCCGCCTTATGACCGGAGACATCACCTATGCCTAATTTGGAAATACCGATGCCTCTCCCTCTCTCCCAAACTAAACTCTTTTTTTGCATTCCTCAAATGTTTTCACTCTATCTCCAATGAACATGTCCCTCAAGGTCTTGCATCCCCCCTCCTCCCAGACCCGAAACGCTCCACCATCCATTCCCGGAGTGAAATCCGCATTCTGAAAAATAGGGGTGAACGGTGATGGAAAAGTCGTGGTCCCCCACTTCCCTACAGCCCGATCCCAGCTATCCGCTACGCTTTTCGTAATATCGCTCAAATAGAGGTGCGGAGGTCGCAACCGTCGCGGGAGCCAGAGAACTTCCCCCAGATGATGCCGAGCCACCGCTCTGTCCATCTTCACCTAATGCTTCAAGTAATCTTTCGAAAACCATTCTTTGATTATCCTGAGCTGTGCCACGTCATGGTAGCGACGAAAATCGGGGAAGGCCAGGCCCCCTCTCTCCCTGGAGGTCATTAAAAGCTGTCTTGATAGTCGCGATACCCTCCCCCTCCACACAAAACCCCTGGTCAACCTATCCAGCCTCTTAAAGAAGCTCTCCGGGACCCTCAACGGGATGGCCTGGAAAAGGTAGAGCAGCCGGGGGAGTATCACCAGCCTAAGAACAGCCCCCCTACCCAGCCATGAAATAGGGAGAGCACCCCACCTGCGTAGATCTTTTTTAATGGCTAAGAGTACCGGCTCGTAATTTGCGCCGTACCAACCGGCCAGTGAGGGGGTGATCCTCACTCCTAAGTACCGTAACCCATAGGGGCTCCACTTGAATGGGGACAACTCCCTCACCTCCCTCGCCTCCTCTCCACCCAGCGAGAGATTCATCAGCTCAGACTTCTGGAAGTTAACCCGCAAGCCTGAAACTTCTCCAAAAGTAGTTAGCAGAGCTACGCAGGCTGGGAGAGATTCTCTCGGCTTGGTCAGTGTGAGCAGCATAACATCGGCGAAGGCCGCTACTTTGTGCTACCCCCCTCCGAAGAGAATCCCAGTGATTTCCGCTGTCTGGCGTATCGCCAATAGAAGTGGTTCTAAGTAAATAGCGTAGAGTAACGGGGAAAGGAGGCACCCCTGTTTTGTCCCCCTCCGAAGCCTAAAAGACGGGGACATCACCCCATTAATTAGGATGCGGGACGTGGGATTTTTATAGTTTGCAGCAACCAGGTTTATGAATCCCTCCCCAAACCCCATTTTCTCCATCACCTGGAATAGGAACGACCACTCCACCCGGTCAAACGCCTTCTCGGCATCTAGCGCCAAGAGGACCGCCGGGGTGGGTGTCTTACGGGACTTCTCTACTAAATGCCCAAGCCTCCTAATGTTATCAGCGGTTTGCCGTCCCACTACAAAACCCGACTGATCTTGGTGAATCAGAGAGGGAAGATGCTTCTCTAGGCGCCTCGCCAAGATCTTTGTGAAGATTTTTGCCTCTGTATTGATGAGGGCGATAGGGCGATAAGAGGTACATTCCTCCGGGTCCTTCCCAACCTTGTGAATAAGGGTGATCTTAGCCTCCTCCATCGTTGGGGTGATTCCGCCCTCGGCGCAAAACGAGTTGAATAACTGCGTCAGTTGCGGGACCAAAAGGTGGGAAAATGGTTTATAAAACGAGGCAGGGTAGCCATCCGGGCCCGGAGCCTTGTTCCGGGGGGAGTGAGACAATAATTGATCTCACTTCATCCTCAGTGATAGGGCGGCCTAGCTCCTCTGCAACCTCCCTGGAAACCCGCGGAAGGGGCAAGTTCCCCAAGAACTCCCTCTGGGGGAGATGGGCCGATCCCTGAGAGGAGTAAAGGGCCTCATAAAACTAGACTACTCTCTCCTTTATCTCTTCAGCACGGGTAAGTCGGCCACCCCCTTGGTCTCCAAGGGCCATGATTACCCTCTGTTCCCTTTGTCCCCTCAAGAGGCGGGCTAGGAGAGAGCATGCTTTATTGGCTTTAGCGTAAAAGGTTTGCCTCACCCTCAGCATGGCTTCTTCCGCCTTCTAATTTCTCAGAATCCCTAGTTGACCCTCTGCCAACCTATACGCCTTAAAGACCTTCCTCGTGGGGGTTTCCCGCAGTTGGGCTCTAGCCGCCTCCACCTCCCGTTCTAGCTGGATCTCCAGCTCCCTCAATCGTTTAGTCCTCTCCGCCTTCAAGGCGATGAGGTCCCCTCTCAGGGTAGCCTTGAAAGCATCCCACCTAGTGTTCAAACTCGTGTCCGTGGCCGTGTTTCGCACAAAGAAGCCCTGAATCTTGTCGTCCAACTCTTTGCATATCACCGGGTCCCTTAGAAGCTCCCCCGGGAATTTCCACCCCCACGCCCCAGGCCTGCGCCTCCCCAGCCTCAGGTCCATTTGTACTACTCTATGATCGGCAATTCCTAGAGGGCCCACCTCCACCCACTCCACCCCTCCCATTAGACTGGCGGAAATCCAAATATAATCAATTCGGGATTGTGTCTTGTGAACATCAGACAGGAATGTGAATCCCCGCTCGCCTCCCCGCAGCGAGCGCCAAACATTGCGGAGGCCAGCCCCTGCCCATCTTTCCCTCAGTTGGGGGGAGGCCACGCTACCCCCCCCACCCCTCTCCGCGTCCAGAGCGGTCTCCAGCCCTATCCGAGGCCAAATTAAAGTCCCCCATCAAAATCACCTGGCCCCTGGCGAAATTCTCGATGGTGCTCAGGGTATCTCATAAGAACTGGTCTTGACCCACATTCGGTGCGTATATAGACGCAACGGTGTAGCAAGAATCCATTATAGTCCCCCTTACCACCACGTATCTCCCGTTACTATCCCTGAGAACCTCCTGCAGCTTAAAGTCAATACTCCTTCCAAAGGCAAGGGCTACACCCCCCCTCCTCGTAGGGCCAGACGCGAACCATATCAGGGGAAAAACCTTAAGACGCAGCCGCGCCTGATCCCGCCTCTTCAGGTGATTCTCCTGCAATGCCAACACATCTGGCTTGTGAGACCTAACAAATTGTTCCAGCTTCATGCGCTTAAGGGGGGAGTTAAGCCCCCTCACATTATGTGTTTGCCACTTAAAGGTATCAGGCAGGCATATTGTGCCGTTACCAGTTGACCTCCCAGAGGCTCAGGATGGCATCTGGCCACCATCCCCAGCTTCCTGTCTGGAACGGGACCCCGGTCCCAACCCCACTCCTCCATACTCGCCCGCGCCCCCGCTACCGGAACCGCTGGGCATCGCTTCCCTGTTGGGTGCTGTGACCACCATTCAAACCTCCCCCCCCTTGCCACTCCCCTCCCCCTCCGCCCAAAGAATAACGTTCCCCTTCCCAACCCTTCGCCCTCCCAACCCCAACTTGGAGGGCGGACCGAAAACCCCCCCACACACCCCCGGGCTCACTTGTCCTTGCACGATCCAAGAAGTGCTCCTCCGCTCCCCTCCCGACTCCACTAATAGCCAACATCCCACCACCCCCTTTTAGTATTTCATCCTAGTTCGTATCTCCAGGATCATCCTAGGCCGGATTCCCTCTCCTCTTCCCCTCCTCCCTTCTGCGGCCGCCTTCGGGCCCTTTTCTTCCTTGCTTTATCCCCTATGGTCGACCAAGCCCAAGGTCTGACCCTGTCTCCTTGAATTGACTGGGTCGAGTGGGCTCCCCCAGCGCCCCCCCCTCTCCCTCTAGATCAAGGTGGATGACAGCAGCCGCCTCCTGCAGAGAAGTGGCCCTCCTTTGAACACCCTCCCACTCGAACACCAGCCCGAATGGGAAAGTCCACCTGTACCTGACGTTTTTCCTAGCGAGTTCTCTGAGGACAGGTCGCACGGCCCTCCTTTTCAGTAGGGTACTGTTTGCCAGATCCTAAAACAGAGTGATCTCCTGGCCCTTATATTGGACCGGTTCACAGCACCTTGCAGCACCGCCTCCTTTTGGGCGTAGCGCGCAAACGCAGCCAGAACATCCCGGGGTCTAGCGTCAGGGCCACGAACGAGCCGGCCCACTCTGTGCACCCTGTCCAGCTCTATTGCCTCGGGGTCCTCTTCGCCCAGCAAGTCCATGAAAATTCTCTGAACTTCTCCCTTCAGGTCCCTGTCCGCCACCGACTCCGGCAAGAGTTTAACTCTAATATTGATCCGTCTCGACCTATTTTCGAGGTCCTCCAGTTGAATTTCTAGGTTGCGAGTCACTAGGTCCATTCTTTCCCCCAGGTGGGCCACCTCCTGTTTCAGCTCCCCCAGGGCCGTATTCAAATCGGATCGCAGCAGCTGAAACTGATCCTGAAAGGTTTTGGCTAAAGTCTCGCTTAGGGCATGCATCTCACCCTTGAAGTCCCCCCTCGTCAGAGGTTCCCGGCTCCCAGCCTCTTCACGAGCCGCGTGCATGTTATGATGCCCATTAGCCGCTCCATCATTGCCCGTGCCTTCCATCGCCGACCACATGGAGGGGAGGGTACCAGGGGGGTCCCCCGACCGCTGGCTGGAGCGCAACGCTCTACTCCTAGGCTTGGAGGGCATCAGCTCCTTCGCACTTCTGGGGGGCCCGTCGACGCGGGAGAAGGAAGTCTGCCACCTCCCAGGCAGATCGCTGCACACCCCAAGTCCCTCTCAAAGCGCTGTGAGCGCCTCCCCTCCACAGCCAACCCCCCAGTCGGGGCAGTAATTACTGCAAGCGGTGTCAGTAGGGTCCCCCCCTCCTGTGGTTGTCTCAGACAGGGTGTCCCAAACCCCAGCTCAGCTCCTCCGCCAAAGCAGCTATCTCCAGGGGAACTCTGCAGCAGTCAGGGTGGGGAAGGAGCCCGGTATACAACTCTCCCGGGACCCCCCCTCAGGTCACGCACCGGGTCAGGGCCCGCAGAAGTCCGTTCTCCCGCCTTGCTTTCTCTCCTGAGGGCGGCCGAACCAGTCAGGCCGCCCCCTACCGTCCGGAGCGGACTCCAACTCCAATCCTCACCCCCCCCCGAAGGCTCGCCCGCTCCCCACCTACTCGGGAGCCCGACACTCCACTCCGGCGCCTCTTCACGTCGCCGCGCCTCTGAGCCGTTGGGGGAATCCGGCAGCACTCCTCACCGTAGGGCAGTCCAGGTCTCGGGCAGCCCACTCTCTCCAACGAGTGCTCCCGGGCCGCGGGACCGCGTCGGGCTGCCCGGATCGCACGGGGACGCCCGCCAATCGCCACTACTGCCCTCCGGGGGGGGCAGACACCGGGGGCAGGCCCGCCCCTCCCCCCACGCCGGGGGCACTCTCGCCCGCCAAGGACTGGTCGCCGGCTCTCTTCGCCGCAGGCGGAGACACTCGCCCGCGGCTGCCAGCACACGCCGCCGCCGCTGTACTGGATCCGGATCCGCGGCGCCTGGTGTCTCACGCCGCACAGCCTCGCCCAACGCAGCACGCTCCTCAGCAGCTGCCGATTGCCCTCGGGGGTGGTGGGTCCCGATCGAGGGCCTCAGGATGCGGGAGCGGCCGTCGGCACGTCTACTTGCTGCCGGCGGCCATCTTGAATCCCCTCCTTGGTCTTCTTGAAACTAAAGTGACCAGCCAAAGGAATCTCATGGGCTAGTTGCAAGAACTGTTGTCGGTTTTCTTGAAGTACTACAAACCGCTTGTAGTCTCCAGGTGCAGACTCAGCCGGTTCACTGTAGAAGAGGCCATCTTCCCAGTGCTCTTGCCCATCAGCCTGAGAAGCTGCCTGTTGGCGAAGACCTTCCAGAGTTGGACATTCTCTCTGTCCCTTACTGAAGTCTGCCCTGTTGGGTCCACCTTCTGCCAGTAAAGACTGCAGCTCAGGATGGTCAACAGGATCCAGATCTCCAATGAGTTCTTGGCCTTCCACTAGCTCCTCTTCAGAGTCTAGCTCAACCATACAGGGTTATACCTCCCTCTCAGCCTCAGCTGGAGGTGGAGTTACAGGTGTAACTTTGGACAACCTAGGGGAAGTCCTTGTTGGAAGCACTGGAGTGCTTGCTGCTGGCTGTTTCCTAGAAGTCTTGGGTTTCCCCATTGCTTCTTGTTGTTCAGAGATAGCAAGTTGTAACTCCAGTGGAGTAGGAGTGATATCCTTCTTCATCATCTCCTTGGGAGTACCTCTCATGGTTATCTCCCTTGCAGGTCTGGTGAGCTCCTGAAACCTTTTACTAGGAGGTCTGGGGGTATGTGACACTACTCCAAGAGTCTTCAGGTCATTTCCCAACAGAACCCTTCCTGGTACCTCACTTTGTATGCTTACAGGTATCTTCACAGTCATGTCATTACACTGGATGAGAACTGGTAACTGGGGAGGCATCTGCACAGGCCCTCCAGCTAACTTGGTGAGGCGTTTGGGTGCCTTAGCAAGATCCTCTGCCTGAAAAAATGATTTATCCACCACAGTTATGCTGGTCCCAGTGTCCCTAATGGCAGGAGTCTCCTGACCATTCACCTGGACACTGTCCTTAAAATACTCTTTAGTATTATCTGGGATAGAATTATATACATCTAAATTCTGTTGTTCCCACAACCCCAGAGACACTAAAGAAACACTAGCTGAGACTCCAATGGGTTCATCAGCTAGTAACAGTTTCCACTGGCCATCTGTACTTCCTCCTCTGGAGCGAAGGCTAAGGAGACAGTGTGGACCCCTGAAGGTTTACCCTTACATCTGGGATCCCCTTTCACATGGTCAGGCGAGCTACAAACATAGCATTTACCAAATGCTTTCTGGAATAGTGGATTGCTCTGACCTCCTTCTGGTTTGGCACCAGAAGGTACACTAGCCTGATTCGGTTTCCCTTGTGGCTTACCTTTATTGTTTTGTTTGGGGCCCTCTTTGGGATTGGAATTATTATAATTCTCTTTGGAGTCTTTTTTTTGGCTGTTTCCCCTCATCCTTTTTCTGAGTTACCCCAGAGTCCTTGTGAGTAGCCCTGTTGGCAACCCACAAGTCAGTGGCCTTAGCTAGTTTTCTGGAATCTAATTCCTTTGAATCAGCCAAGTGCTGTCTGAGCTCAGGATAGCAGGCATCATAAATTGACTCCAACATCACAGGATTCTTCATTCCCTCATAAGTGTTCACCTTGTAACCCTTACTCCATCCCTCTCAGTTCTTCAAACGTTCACTCACCCAGGTAGCCCAAGAGGTACCATCATGCTTTTTGAGGGTCCTAAACCTCCTAAGGTACTGGGAAGGGGTCTTCCCAAGTCTAGCTATCAAAGCTAGCTTCGCATATTCATAATCCTTCTTATCCTCCTCCCCCAACTCCATTACCACATCAGTTGCAACAGGGGGGAGTCTAGAGAACAACCAGGAAAGTAACTAATTTCCTGTGATAATCTGGAGCCCATGATTATACTCAAACAGACTCAACCAATCCAACACATCCAACTTAGGCTCATACATACCCACAAGCTCTTTAGGTATCCGGGGTCTTTTGGGACTGGAATTCCTAGAGGATCCGAAGAGAGAAGCATTTTCAACAGACAATTTCTTCATCTCTAGCTCATGCTTGAGCTCCATTTCCCTGAGCCTTAGTTCTTGATTCAGTTCTTGGTGTCTTTGTTATGATTGAGTATTAAGTTTCTTAAACTCCAATTCAAGTTTCATTTTCTCTAGTTCCAGATATTGTGGACTAAATGTGGGACCTGGCAAAGGTCTAGTAGGTACAGCTGGCAGAGCAGATAGAGGCCTAGGGGGGACCACTACATCATCCTCACCCTCCTCTTCTGGTTCTGACCCAAGATTATCAACACTTTGATCAATATGAATATCATTACTGTTATCTACATTTGCTGGAGTGGTAGGTTCCTCTGAACCACCATCCAGACTTTGGTTTGCTAACAACCTTTCTATTAGCTCAATTTTCATGCCTTTAGTCAGGAGATTCTTGGGCTTACAGAGAACTCTTAAACAATCAGCAGTTTTTGTTGCAAGGGACTCTTTACTATAACTTTCCATAGTTGACAGGTTAGAAAATAAACATTTTAGGGCTAAGCTTTGTGGTTAGTTGCACTAAGGTATCTATAAGCACACTAAAATGTATACTCAATACAAATCCCACCGCTGTACACCAGTGTTATGCAGAAACCTGTGCAGTTCTCTTAGGGACCACTGCAAAAGGCTTAGGACTACAGGTGATGGCAGTAAACCCAATTGGTAGCAGTCTGTACCACCCAGATTTACCTGGTAGCTGTGGCTGAGCAGCCAGACTTCTCTCAAGAAGGGTTAGACAGTATATAGAGTATACAAAATAGGTACAGAGATACAGTAGCACAAGCAAACACTGACCAGAGCTTGGGTATAAAAGTATATCATTATTTATTTAAAAACACACTTGTAAAAATACACTGGCACTATTATGTCAAGCAATTTCAAACACAGTCACTATCAATATATATACATCCCTGATTACTTATTGAACAAGTCTTAGTTAAAACACCACTTAATTGCAGACAGAGGTGAGCACTTAACCTAAGATGGCACTCCAATAAGTTAGTTAAAAAGAGAGGAAAAAGGTAGAATTAGGACAGCACGCAATACCAACACTTTAAAAAGAACCACAGCAAGTCAGAAAAGGCAGAGTCTACTGTTAGAGCAAGAAAGTTCATAGGCCAGGCCCACTCTTGGAGAGAGAAAGGCGGAATGTGTCCAAGATCACACAGTTGAATAATACTTTAAAAAGTCTTTGCAGATAGTTCAGAAAAGGGTTGGATCAGTTCAGAAAAAGTTAGTTAGCAGGTCCCAAGTCACCCCATGATAGAGAGTCAAGGATTTACGGGACACCTTGAACAGTCTGTTGCAAGGGAGACCAGCCGGGACACAGTACCTGAAATGGTGAGAAAGCTCCAGCGGGGGCAGTTGTTCCTGGCAGCGAGTGCAAGTCGGTGCTTCGTCCAGGGGAAGAGAAGATCTCGACGTGGAGGCAAGCTGGAGGTCGTTGCACTGCCAGGGAAGAAACCAGCCGCGGAGTTTCCCGGTTAAAAGCTACTACCCTGTTATTCACGATAGTGGTGAAGCATGGCTATCCGGCCGCCGGGGTGCTTGGCTCGGGCGATTCGACCACGAGACGATCCAGGAAGACGAAAAGAGGGCGAACTGTTTATCCCCACCAGTTCAGAGGAAGAAGACTCTCCGGGATGAAGATCATCTCTGTCGTCGGGAAGTGGTGAGGCGGTTCAGCAGGGCTCCACTGGTGGTGTCCGTTGCAGGTCGGCTCAGCTTCTCCCTCTTCGGATTCTTTGGTCCTGTGGCGACTTCTGAAGTTCCAGTCCCCAAAGCCCTGCTTTTATGCAGAAAACCCCCATTCATCAGTCCTAGCTGTCACTCAAACATGCTAAGTGGTGAGCCGGGCGGCTCACCACTGGGCCAATCACACAAGAGTGCGACTTGTGTTTCCGAGGCAACTCAGTCCAGCGTGCCTAAACCCCCCTCCCACACATCCTATAGACCCAGACAGAGTGGCACCACTTTTGGAGGCTTCTGTGCAGAAGCCCGCCAAAAAGTGGAACAAAGGGCTCGACTTGGGTTGGAGTTAAAGAGGCGAACACAAATGCCATTTTAAAACCGAGTCCTGACAAAAAGACCCAACTGGGGAATAAATATTAAATAGATAACCCGGCGGTATCTTTAACATTGCACCAAAAAGTGGTGCGTTTAAAATGAATGGGAAAATCCCATAGGAAATATTCCGGTGGAATATTTCGTGTGGTAACCACTGCCACCAGCCAGAAACTCGACGAGGGGGGACTGCACAGTGCCCCCTCGAAAAACAGACCCAGGGGCAATCTAATTATCGCTACCAGTACTTCCACAATATGATGGTTTGTACTGGTTCTGTTCACAATTTAAGACTAGTAAAGTCAATGGTGACTTTACATGCCCTGGGAGACAGTAGTCAGTCCCAGGGTATGGAGTCTATGTTTGGGGGTCACTATGACACCCCTGTGTTACTGCACTGAGGGTGCTGTGTAACACACCTACCAAAACCACATGAAACCCTATGGAGTAAAAGACCCCATAGCCCATAAAACACATTACAAAGTCAAAGTATATCTCAAATCATGTCTAAGAGTGGGAGAAAAAGAGTCTCACTCTTAGAAGGAGAAAAAAATAACCCCCAAAAATCCAGCAAAGCCGCTGGGGGACTCACTAGGTTTGGGAAATTATCTGTACTCCCACAGAAGCCAGTATTCAGAACCCAGGAAGAGAGTGCCAGCGGTCCAATTGATAAACGGATTATGAGTTCTTAACCATGGAAGGACTAAAATAACAGGAAAATAGGCAGTTCTTATAAGATCAAAAACGAAAGCCTTCTTATGAGAAGCTATCATGCATGTTACAGGAGTAGTCTGTTCTCGAATCGGTCTGGAGCACAAAGGGGTACCATGGACCCCCTGAATAGGAGTGACTTGTGATTTGGCTACTCTGGCAAATCCCTTTTTTGATGCCCACTCATTGTCCAGAAAATTTCCCGCAGCCCCACAATCAATCAGCGCAGGGATGCCTTGTAATACTGCATTCGGGAGGACTATTGTCAAGGAAAGCACAACTATGGGTTGTTCAACAGGGTTCATGTCTAGGGACAACCCAATCTTATCTGGGGAACACTGTCGGAAAATGCCTACCGTGGTTCCCCCTACGGCAGGGACTTGGCGTTTCCCAGTATCTGGAAATGTGTCCGACGAGGTGGAACCACAGGACAATCTCGCAGCATGTGTGAGGAAGAACCACAGTACATACATAGGGCCTCATTACACGGTAGGCGGTGAGCCATGGCGCTATTAGCGCCATGGCTCATGCCGGTAAAATACCGGCACCGCCTTGGCGGAAAGGGGATTTACCGCCCCATTCCAAGTTTGGAGGGGCAGTAAATCCCCTTTCCGCCATTGCCCTTCCCCATTCCCATTTCTGCCCCATAGGGCTCTATGGAAATAGGGAAGGCGCTAATTACGGCACCGCAATTTTGCGGTGCCGTAATTAGCTCCGAGGTCCCTTAGCGGGTTGGATTTTAACGCCTGCAAGAAGCAGGCGTTAATTCCTCCAACCCGCAAAGGGACCTCGTAGTACGGCGGTAAGGGTTAACGGTCACCGTTGCCATTAACAGTGACCGTTAACCCTTACCGCCGTCCGTGTAATGAGGCCCATAGACCTAAAGTCTTCCGCCTTTCTCTCTCACTGCTAGAATGAGGACCCATTATTGAACCTATTTGCATGGGTTCTTCAGTTGGTACCGGTTTGGTACTGTTAGATAGACAGTCTGTATGAGGTTGGATCCCCTTCCCCTTCTTCCTCTCGTGATAACGTTCCTGAAGTCGATAATCGATCTGCATCGTCAGGGTGATCATGTCTGCCAAATTTGCCGGCCGAGGAACCTTAGAGACCTCATCTTTGAGTTCTTCTGAAAGGCCTCGTCGGAATAAAGTAAGAAGCCCATCATCGGGCCATCCAGTTTCGGAGGAAAATTGTTTAAAGTGGGTAATATAGGACATGAGATCCTTAGAACCCTGCTTCAAATCGAGTAGCTTCTCCTGGGTGGTTACCGAAATTTCTTGGCGGCTAAACATGGATTTCAGACTATTGGTAAAGGCGGGATAAGAATCAAGGATAGCATTACCTGAATTAACTAAAGGGGTTGCCCAAGCCAAGGCTTGACCAGATAAATGAGATATCAGAAAGCCAACCTTATCGTTATCTGTTGGAAAGAAGCAGGACTAGAAAGTAAATTGTACCGTGCAACTATCGAGAAATTCCTTCAATTTGTGTGGATCACCGTCATATTTGCCAGTTTGTAATGTTGATGGGGGAGTTTCTGTAAATGCACGGGCTACCTGTTGCCTTAACTGAGCGTTGTCTTGTTTTAAGGTTTGCATTTCTAAAGACATAGGGCCTCATTACACGTTGTCCAGTAAGGGAATACCATTACCGGTAACGAAATACCAGCAACGATATTCTGCCAAGCCGATCACGACCGGGACCCATCGCTATTAGTGGACCCGTAAAGTACAGTGCCACTAATAGCGGCGGGCCGCGTGCGCGCGACCCCCACACCGTAAATAGCACCATGGCGCTAATAGCACGCAATCACAACCCATGCGTACATGGCAATACCGGCATCCCAAAGACCCAAAAAGCAGTTACCGGCATGGCGCTAATAACAGCAACGAAAACCACACGTTAACAGACCTGAGCAGTGTTCCCATCTGCCACAGGTGGACACAATCAGCATCAGCACAGGTGGAGGCTATGGAGACAGGCAGCACTAAAGAGCACACCACACCCCTTCCCACACCCCTTCCCACAGAAAGATGGTCCCAATACCAGCAGCATGACCTGGGCCTGTGTACATGATTGCAGTGCAGCACCAACAACAACAGGCAGCACAGATGAGAGGAAGGAGGAGGAGGGCAAGACTGGCGCAGCAAGCACCACCAGGGCACCCAGAAATACCACAAGGGCAGCCAACAAACCCCCGGATTCAAGGCGAAGATGACCATGGCATGTGTAAGGCACAACTGAATGTGCATCTGATAGAATGTGCCCATGCCACTATGCAACCACTAAATGAGCATGATGTGGATGTGGATGAGTATGGGTGAAATGCTCCCTCAGGACATGCAAGAGGCGATGGCACGGCTGGACAGGATCTGCGTCAGCATCTGATTCAGGAATAGCATCATTTACAATGGTGGGATATCATGGATGGAGAGATGTGCATTGTTGCCCTTGTGCCCATTTTGAGGCCCACAAAGGCCCCTGTCCCAAAGAAAATCACACATACACAATGATGGAGGCCATACCTGTGTTTCAACCTTAGAACAGTGTATTTCGAAAATAATGTGAACAGAAAGTGCATGACCCCAATTGTGCAAACGCCCTTACCCCCCTCCCCCCACAACACCCCGGAATACACCCTTATCCCCCTCCCCCCACAACACCCCCGAATACACCCTTACCCCCTCCCCCCACAACCACTCCGAATACACCCTTATGCCCCTCCCCCCACAACACCCCCGAATACACCCTTACCCCTCTCCCCCCCAACACTCCCACGTGAGCCTCAAGGCGTGACCGTGTCCCTCTCCACATGTGGCAGATAGTCCTTGATGGCCCTATTTGTCAGTGCCTGCTCCGTCTTCGGGTGGTTGCGATGTAGTGCGCCTCAGGTTGCGCATAGACCGGCGTAGGGGGCTAGTTTGCTGTGAACTTCCTGAGGAGGCGGGGCCCTGTTCTTCCAGGGTTGGGAGTGGGCATCTGCGCTCAATTGCATCTGCAATGCGGTTCATGGCCTGCCTTAGTTGGGCCATTTCATCGCAGATCTGGGTGGTGCATGCCTCCTTGCACTCCCTTGTCTGCTGTGCAAATGCACCAATGTCCTCCCTCAGGCGCCCTGTCTCAGCCACATGTTGTCCTACTAGAGCAGTGATTTCGGTCTGCCGCTGAAAGATGGCTGGGAGGTCATGTTGCATGGTGGCTGCCGGTGGGATGGCTGATGCGCCTGGATCCATTGCACTGGCATCAGGTGAGGATACCTGGGGGCTCCATGACACATCTTGGTTGTGGGTGGGTGATCCGCCTTGGCTAAACGGACCTGGTGAGAACATCGGGCTTGACAGTAAGGGGCGTGTCGGTATGGGGCTCTGACTCAGATCCTCAATGCTAGGTGCTACCTCCGCATCCGAAAGTGGGGCAGTGGCTGCTGCCTCACCCGTTGAGCTGGTGACAGCAGAGTGCACTCCCTCAATGCTGCCTTCACTTGCTGGGAGACACACTCCCGTGGGTGCCACGACGCCAGCAGGCATGGCCTCTGGCTGCGTGGAACTGCTGCTCCTGCTGCCTTTGTCCCTGTGATCATGGTCACTCCTCCTGGGCCCCCTAGAGGATGTGGCGGTGTCCACCGTGGCATCCCTCCTGGCTTTTTTCCTGGGTGCGGGAGCAGGTGTTGGAGTATGTGGCTCCTCAGTTTCCGTGTGTGATCCTGCAGGGGTGAGAAAAGGGGTAAATCATCATCTATGGGTCGACCTGCCTTATGCAGGATGTATACGTCATGCCGTCCAATGCATTTGGGGCTCTTCAGTGTGGAGGCAGGTAATGGGGATGTTGGCTGGCTCACGCATGATTGGCCCTGTTTTGGACGGGTATGTGGTGATGCATGCATGTCTGTTTGTGGCTGGATCCACGGCATTCATATGGACACATGATTGGGGGACCCCTCACCCTTCACTGTTCATTGTTTGGTGTATACACTCACCTCCATCGGATGAAATGGCCACGCCAAGCTCCATATCTCCGACCTCTTTGATCGATTCGACTCCAATCGTGGAGGCACATATCTCCTCCCACTCCTTCAACTTCAATGGGGACTCTGCGCCACCTCCTGTTCCCATTGCCATGTTGCGGTTCACTGATAATATATTCCGCACACGGACCCGGAGGTCGTCCCACCTCTTGCGACTTCGGCCCAGATATCCTTTTTCTTAAGGAGGGCCTCCCTCCGCATGTCATTCACAAACACTACTTCTGCATTGGCAGCAAGTGTGGTCGTAAGCATCTTTGCGCTGGCGATCAGCTGTTTTTTTTAGGGACTTCGGCATCTTCGGGCTATCCGGTATGGTTCCTGGTCGGAGTTCCCTGGATATATGTCCTGGATGCAGAGGATGGCAATGGATTGTGTTTTTTTAATTTCCGGTTCCGCTTTTTAACTGTGACCGGTAATAGTGGTGACCGCTATTTACAGGAGGCGGGAGGGCGGAGGCGCTATCGACGGTTTGGACGACGCTGGTAAGGGGCGTTTTGGGGAATTTAGCAGCAGAGCGGTACGGTCATTTATGGCATGGCACTATGCTCGTGTCTGCGTACTCGTGATGGGACGCTATTAGCGGCCTCTTGCGAGGGCGGACACTCTGATAGCGCCATGCCGTTAAATTCCGATTTTTACCGGACAACGTGTAATGAGGCCCATAGACTGCGTAGCAGCCATGTGTTGTTGCATCTGTTGCTCCATTGTGAACACTGTCTGCCCTGATAAGCTACTATATTTTAGATGGCGTCGCTATCTGGTACTTTTGACAGTAGCGAGTAGCAGATCAGGCTACAACTATATGCATCAGTTGACTAAGATATCAAACTCTCACTAACCTGGGCAGGCAGAGGTTCCCAATGAAGACAGCTGGCAAGAAAGTGAAAGATCTCCCGTGAGAACCCTGTCCCTCCCCCCATGGGATATTACCACCAGAGAGGAGGAAGGCACAATCCTCAGGGAAACCCTCCTGGGGAAAAAAAACCTGGATCACAGCTGGGCTCCAGACTGGTCTGAAGGTGGATGCTGTTCGTAGACGGGTTAACATGCAAGGGCGATGAAAACCTATCTAAGAAGGGGAGACAGAACAGGTAAGTACAACTGAAGGGATGTAAAGAAGTACAGAGTAGGACAGAATAGGGGGTGAACAACTTATTCTAAATTCTGAAGGGTGCCAGCTAACCTCAGGGTTACCAGGGTTACCAGTGTAACCTCTGGTACTCGGGAGAGTCAGAGAATTGCTTCCTGAATTGCTTGATCGAGAGCGGTTCTAAAGATAACAAAAAGGATAGCAAAGTAGTAACTGCTTACTAGTGTAATAGTGGGAGAAGTATCGGAGGGAGTGAAAGGCAAAACTCACTGTCTGAAACGGGCAGAGCAAAATCACTTTCTTAATAGAAAGCTCAAAAGGATTGAAATGAACCAGAGCTTCACCCAAAGCGAGTAATGAAGGAGCGAGAGTCTCTGCACGAAGAAAATGCCAAGGAGGGAACCTGTAACAGGAATAATGGGAGAACCAAGAAAGGTAAAGAAAAAGGATAATCGTAGGCAAAGAATCAGCAAAGCTAGATCCCTAGAGGCGAACTTACGGAGCGTTGATAAACGCAGTAGCGACGCATTTGCTTGAAGCACTTCCTTCCTTATAAGAAGTCACGTGATCTGTTGCGGATGTTCCTTGCGAACGTGAAACAACAAGACCGCTGCTCCCAGTATGAGACAATAGAACGCTGGCCGTCTTTGGAGTAATGTTCCTAATCGTAGCACATAGTAGCTTACGCTGCCACAACGACCAGCGTTGGAAGTGTGTAACACTGCGAGCGGTATAGGGTAACGTCAAGGTGTCCAGCGCGATTTGCACCCGGCCTCCTGCCCACACCAACTTGGATAGTAGCAACCTTTTTCGCCTCCAGTACCAAGAGGGGGGGTTAAGGGGACATTGTTAAAGATGTAGAGCATTTTAGGGACCACTACCATTTTGGCCAAGGCTAGCCTCGCCACCTGGGACAGAGGGAGATGGATCCAGACCCCAACCTTACGTTCCAGCAGCTCCAGGGTTGGTAGATAATTTTCCTCAAAGAGCTTAGTTGGGGAGGTGGAGACCATGATACCCAGGTACCTCATGCCTCTTGGGCACCAGCAGAATTCAGAACCAATGTCTGTGGGCTGTACGGTCTGAGTGAGTGGCATGATTTTGGACTTGGACCAGTTGATACGCAACCCAGAGAACTCACCAAATAAGGATATTTCCTGCACTAGGGGTCGTACGTTTTGTTTGGGGTTCTTGACATACACTAGCATGTCGTCTGCATACAGTGAGATTGTGAAAATGTGTGAGTGAATCTTTACACCCTGTGTGAGTGATATTCCTGTATAGCACAAGCTAAATGTTCGACCGTCAGGGTGAAAAGAATGAGGGGGAAGGGGCATCCTTGTCTCGTGCCTCTGGAAGGGAGAATATTTACGGAGATTAGTCGATTTGTCAATATTGTGGCCTGGGGGGCTGTATATAGTAAACAGATCCATTGGATATAGAAGTCCAGATCTATGAAGAACCTCGACCAGGACGGGCCACTCGACAGAGTCAAAGGCCGTCTCTGCATCAAGGGCTGCCACTACGATAGTAACGTCCTCTTTGACGTTATGTAACATGGAGAAGAGTCGTCAGAGGTTATTCTGTGTGGATCTCCCTGGGATAAAACCTGCCTGGTCTAAAAGAACCAGGGTGTTCATATGGGGGAGAAGTCTATTAGCTAACAATTTGGGCAGAATTTTATTATCCGTGTTTATGAGGGACAGGGGTCGATTCCATGTGTTAAAATCGTGGCAAAAATGGCCATTTACACAAAAAATCGCGGCAAAAAGGCACTGGTTTTGCCGCTGCAATACATGTAAAGGATGCAGGGGACACCCCCGCAACCCCAGACCCATTATACCATTTAAGGGGAGCGGGGGACACCCCGGCAACCCCTTAAATAGTATAATCAGGTACACCTTTACCGGGTCAAACCACAGCATTTTTGCCGCAATTTTTTGTAAAGGCGACATTTTTGCCGCGATTTTATTACTGCATAGCCAGGGGTCTATTTGCCATGCAGAGTCGTGGGTCTTTGTTTTGTTTGAGTAAAAGTGTGACCACCGCTGTCCTAGCGGACTCGGGAAGTAGTCCAGCAGACATGGAGAGTTCATAGAAGTGGAGCAAGGATATCAGCGTAATGTTGTAGAATTCTGCTGAGATGCCATCTTGGCCGGTCACGTATGACTGTACAAATCTCCTTCATCGTGGGTGGTGAATTTAGAAAATCTGCAATGGAGGGGTACAGCCAGTCCAGGGCTACACGGTCGAGTTACGATCGGATTTCCTCCAGTAAGCATGGTAGCTGGGATGAGTACAATGCACTGTAATAATCCCGAAATAGCCTATTGATGTCTTTGTAGTTGCGCACTCAGTTACCTTCGGGTCGGTGACCTCCAATATCCTACCCTATCCTCTATCTTTACGGATTACCCAGGCTAGAGTACGGCTGGGCCTACCGCCCTCAGTGTATTTGGTTGCCAGGATAGGGTTGTCATGATCTCTGCTTCCAAAAGATCAGGACTTGCCCGACTCCCTTGGAAGCAAACCCATAACCCCAGTTCCGAGTGCCAGCCAGTCCCAATTGGGACCTTTTGGACCCTGTCCTGGCGCCAGTGGCACCAGGCTCATAAAGATGCCCAGTCCCAGCGCTGGAAGCGCCGGGCTCATAATGCTTGGGTGGACTTACCTGCAGCAGACCATGCTGCTTACTTACCTGCCAGTTGAACCCCTGATCCTCTTCTGTTTGGGACTACCTTTCCTGTTGGGTGGGGCAGGAGCCACTCCCTAGGTTCAGAACACTGGAACTCTTCTGGAAAGCAGGAACTCTTTTCTTACCTAGGCGTGGCTGTGGAAGGAGACACCTAAGCACTACAGGAGGCTATTTAAACCACACCCGATGGATGAATCTTGCTTTGTGTTATTCTGCATTCTCTGCAGCAGAACGCTCATCGTGTCTTCTGCTTCTGATCCTGGGCCTAAGGGAACAAAGGCTTACCATCCTGGAATCCAGTCTTCAGCAGCACCTGTAAAGACAAAGAAAGAACAGGTTAGCACTACGGTCTTCAGTGGCAGCGCATCTCTTACCTGGTCCATCGGCTGTCACCAACGCCTCGCGCTGCATTCCGGCATCTGAAAGACAAAGGCTTACCTACTCTTCGCATGCTCCGGAGGTCTTCGCACTGCATTCCGGCATCTGAAAGACAAAAGCTTACCAGCTCTTCGCACGCTCCGGAGGCCTTCGGCGCTGCATCCCGCATCTGAAAGACAAAAGAAGGTGCGTTTAAAGACATTGGGCAACTTTATTACTCACGTGCCATTACTCCTTCCCACGCCGAATCCAGTGGGTATTCCAGCACCCTTCAGCTTCTCTAAAGCTCTGAACTTGTACCTGCAAGATAAAAGGGACAGTTAGTGCGCATCGTGAAGCAGGCTACAAGCGCTTACTTACGTGCTTCCAGGCGCTTCTATTCCTCACGCGGGTTCGATACTCAACTCTCATCAGCCCGCCATCCGCCATCGCCGGAACCCTGCAAAACAAGAGATATCATTACAAAAGACTTTTAAGACATTTGAAGTGCCCAGAACTTACCGTTCGTGCAGTTAACGACGGACAGCAGTCCTCTGAGGTCAAGAGGCCTGCACCCTTATCCAGTGAAGAAACTGGTTTCGGCACCCTGCCCCGAGGCAGATGGAGAGCTCGGCGTTCACATACCTAAGGTGAGGGCGTTAACCTTTGGGGTTCTACAGGAGAAGAGAAAGGGAAGAGGAGAGAGGCACCCAATAACCCCAGTTCATTAATCCCATATTTTCTATCTGCAGACATCTTACTCTTTGAGTCAGACATACAGTGCACAGAGGTCCAGCCCAAAGAGCCAACCGTGTGTTACACATCACCTTTGAAGATACGGCATTCACCCAGTCAAGACCGGCGCCTCTGCGGGAATCAGGTGAGCGTTACAGAACACAAAGCCTACCGCAAAACTCCCACCCAGGTGCTATGGAAACCTCGGATACCGACCAGCTAGCCCAGTTACTTGGGGAACTAAGAGCAGAAGTGCATGCAGCCCGTCAGGAAACGAATGCTCTAAGAAGGGAACTGATTATTTCCAAGGAGCGAACAGACGATCTCGCTAGACAATTGCTACAGTCACAAGCCAGACAAACTCCGTTACCCGCATCAGGGGCAAATCTTCCTTCAACATCCTCTACGAACCCAGTGCAGATCAACCTACCTGGGAATGTACCTCTGGCTCCGCCCGAACGATTTTCTGGTGACCCAAAGAGGTTTGCAGTATTTATTAATCAGTGCCGGTTGCACTTCTTATGCCGGCGAGCAGCCTTTCCAACTGATCAAGCTAAGGTAGCTTTCGTGCTTTCGTACCTTAGTGGCAATGCGGCAGACTGGTCGATCCCTCTAGTTAATCAAGATGATCCGGTTCTCCATGATTTTCAAGCTTTTCAGCTCAGTATGGAAAAACTGTTTGCAAGACATTCACTGGGGCAGGCCTTGGACAATGAGCTCCTTTCATTGCGACAGGGTAATCAAGACCTTTTGGCTTATATTGCGTTTTTCAACAGACTGATAGTGGAAACTCGATGGCCTGAGGACAAAAGGATTACGCTGTTTTATAGAGGTCTACGTGGAGAGCTCAAAGATGTGTTAGCCCAAGTAGTGAATCCCCCGCAAGACTGTTCGGACTATATTGACTTAGTCGTTCAAATTGACCACAGACTGCAGAACAGGAAGGCCGATCGTTCCAAGTTTGATGCTCGAGTATTTTCCAAACCATCAACTCCTACCAAAGGAGTAGACGCCGGGGAACCCATGCAAATAGGGGGCCTGAAAGGACCACTAACACAAAAGGAGCGGGAAAGGAGAAAACAGCTGCAATTATACCTCTATTGCGGAAACTCGGGGCACTTTCTTCGAGACTGTCCGGTGAAACCAGCCAAGAAGGCAGTAGGAGCTGCAGTTACCAGGGTCACAAACTCTGAGCAGGGAAACGACCTTGCCCGACAAGAATAGAGGTCCTCTTGCCGAGCGTTAAAACCAGTTCAGTGACCTCGCATTTCGTGATACCTATGGTCCTCATTAGCCCTGAACATCCGGATCGATTACATGCGATTGAAGCTTACGTCGACAGCGGTGCCATCGGCAATTATGTGGATCATGAAATGGTTTTGAGGATGAATCTGACTCTTTGTCCAAAGGCTGTAAAGGACGTCATTACTACGGTGGATAGTACGGAGATAGCCTCTGGACCAGTAACGCATACCACCCAAGAAGTGACGCTAGTAAGTCAAGATGGACACCATGAGAAGATCGTGTTCGATGTGATCAAGGCCCCTCAGTTCCAGATTATTCTAGGAATTCCTTGGTTAGAGAAGCACAATCCTCAGATCGATTGGCGAGCAAGAACGGTTCAGTTTCCAGAATGTGTCTCTACTTGTCACCCTCAACCTGGTGTTGCACTGGCAGCAATTTCCTCGGAGGCTCCCCAGTTACCTCCTGAATACCTAGAATTCCAAGATGTTTTCCGGAAGGATCAGGCTAACTCTCTACCTCCTCATAGGTCTTATGACTGCCAGATAGACCTGATACCTGGATCTACTCCTCCTTGTAGTAGAATTTATGCCCTCACCGAGCCTGAGAATCTTCACCTCCGACAATACCTGGATCAATACCTAGCGAATGGGTTTATTCGTCCTTCCAAGTCCCCTGCTTCCTCAGCTTTGTTCTTCGTTCCAAAAAAAGAAGGGGACCTTAGAACTTGTATAGATTATCGCGCCCTGAACCAGATCACCGTTAAGAATAGATATCCGTTACCTTTGATCCCTGAACTCCTGGACCAAGTCAGAAAAGCATGCATATATACAAAGCTGGATCTTAGAGGAGCCTACCACTTGGTACGAGTAAAAGAGGGCGATGAATGGAAGACGGCCTTCCGCACCAAGTATGGGCTATTTGAATATCAGGTCATGCCCTTCGGACTTTGCAATGCCCCGGCCGCCTTTCAATATTTTATGAACGATGTCCTCAGAGAGCTCATAGATGTGTGTGTTGTTGTTTACATTGACGATCCTCGTTTATTCTTCATCGGAAACTGAACATCGGAAACACGTGAAAATGGTCCTCGAGAGATTGCGTCAACACAAGCTTTTCGCTAAGTTGGAAAAATGTGTTTTCAACGTGACTGAAGTTGAATTCTTGGGATTCATATTATCACCTAGTGGAGTGCGTATGGATTCAAAGAAGGTCGATGCAATTCTCAAATGGCCATCGCCATCCTCCGTAAAAGGTGTTCAAAGCATGTTAGGCTTTGCTAACTTTTACCGCAGGTTTATCCCCGAATTCTCTCGAATAGTCCAGCCCATCACCGCCTTGTTAAAGAAAAACAAACGTTTTGAATGGTCTACCGAGGCGGAACAAGCTTTCCAGCATTTGAAGACTAGATTTATCTCTGCACCGATCTTAAAACATCCTCGCCCAGAACTCCCCTACATCGTTGAAACTGATGCTTCGAGCCTTGCCATGGGGGCAGTTCTATCACAAAAGGACCCAGTAACCAATCAGTTGCATCCCGTGGCATTTTGGTCCCGCAAATTCTCGCCTCCTGAAATCAATTACACTATTACTGATAAGGAACTTCTAGCTATCAAGTCCGCCTTTAAGGCTTGGCGGCATTATCTTCTGGGGGCCCGACACACCGTTACTGTGATTACAGATCACCGAAACCTGCAATATTTGAAAACCGCAAAAGCTCAATCCTCTAGGCAACTCCGTTGGGCACTATTCTTTGCCGAGTTTGACTTCATAATTACCTGTCGACCTGGTACAAAAAACGGTAAAGCTGATGCCCTTTCTCGGATGGGAGTGGAAAAACATTTGATCAATCCTAAACCTGTACCTATCATTCCCGAACAAAGAATTCTAGGTGTAATCGCCACACAATCCATAGAGGAAGTTAAGGATAAAGCCAGGCTACTGGTAACTCCAGCAGACATACAGAATTGGCATCTGCAGGGAAAGGACTTTACGGTGAAGGACAACCTATTATATTTCCAAGAACGGTTATACCTGCCCAGCACAGATTTACAGAAAAAGGTAATCTCTTGTTATCACGATTCTTTAATGGAAGGACATCCGGTATGACCAAGACCTCGGAAAAGATCAAGCGCTACTTCTGGTGGCCGTCTTGGAAAAAAGATATCAGAGACTTTATAATGTCCTGTGGAGTATGCGCCCAAAACAAGAGTCAAAAGGAAAAACCAGCCGGCCTCTTACGCCCTATTGACATCTCGCCTCGCCCTTGGCATACGCTTTCTATGGACTTCATCACCGATCTACCTCCATGCTCCGGATACAATACGATCCTAGTAATCGTGGACCTATTCTCCAAGATGGCGCATTTCATTCCACTCAAAGGCTTACCAACAGCAGCAACTCTGGCCCGAGAATTTCTCGAAAACATCGTCCGACTGCACGGTTTTCCTTCAGTTCTAATTTCGGATCGAGGTAGTCAATTTATTTCTCATTTTTGGCGAAGTTGCTGTCGGTCGGCTCAAATTGATGTGAGACTTTCGACCAGCCACCACCCTCAAACCGACGGACAAACCGAGAGGACCAATCAAACTCTGGAACAGTATTTGCGCTGCATGCTACAACAAACTGAAAAAACTTGGAAAGATATCCTTTGGATAGCCGAATATGCCTACAATAACTCTGTCCACTCGGGAACTAGGAAGACCCCGTTTTTTCTTTTATATGGTAGTCACCCTTGAACCTCGGAGTTGGATCCACTCCAAGATCTTGGAACACCAGCAGTAGACCACCTGCATTCTACAATCACCCAAGCCTTTAAGGAAGCCGTTTCTCACCTTCAAAGGGCTAAAGAACAATACAAGAAAGGAGCAGACCAACATCGGAAGGAAGCACCCCAATATCAAGTAGGAGATCAAGTCTGGTTATCCACCAAATATCTACCTCTAAAAGGACCACGCACATTCAACCCAAGATACCTTGGTCCCTATTCCATCACTACCATAGTAAATCCAGTAGCTGTCAAGTTGGACTTGCCCCCTCACATGAAGATACATCCGGTCTTCCACGTCTCTCTATTAAAACCCGTGCAACCTCAAACCCGACTAACTACATCTCCAAAACCTATTCTAGTTGATGGAGAACTCGAGTTTGAAGTCAAAAGCATCCTGGATTCCAAGATCTCCAAATCTAAACTATTTTACCTGATTGACTGGAAAGGCTACGGTCCCCAAGAAAGATCCTGGGAACCTGCAGAATATGTCCACGCGCCTCGTCTAATCAAAAGATTTCATCGAACATTTCCTAACAAGCCCAAACCCCCGGAGAAGCCCGGTTTGGGAGGGGCCTTGAGGGGGGGTGCTGTCATGATCTCTGCTTCCAAAAGATCAGGACTTGCCCGACTCCCTTGGAAGCAGACCCATAACCCCGGTTCCGAGTGCCAGCCAGTCCCAATTGGGACCTTTTGGACCCTGTCCTGGCGCCAGTGGCACCAGGCTCATAAAGATGCCCAGTCCCAGCGCTGGAAGCGCCGGGCTCATAATGCTTGGGTGGACTTACCTGCAGCAGACCATGCTGCTTACTTACCTGCCAGTTGAACCCCTGATCCTCTTCTGTTTGGGACTACTTTTCCTGTTGGGTGGGGCAGGAGCCACTCCCTAGGTTCAGAACACTGGAACTCTTCTGGAAAGCAGGAACTCTTTTCTTACCTAGGCGTGGCTGTGGAAGGAGACACCTAAGCACTACAGGAGGCTATTTAAACCACACCCGATGGATGAATCTTGCTTTGTGTTATTCTGCATTCTCTGCAGCAGAACGCTCATCGTGTCTTCTGCTTCTGATCCTGGGCCTAAGGGAACGAAGGCTTACCATCCTGGAATCCAGTCTTCAGCAGCACCTGTAAAGACGAAGAAAGAACAGGTTAGCACTACGGTCTTCAGTGGCAGCGCATCTCTTACCTGGTCCATTGGCTGTCACCAACGCCTCGCGCTGCATTCCGGCATCTGAAAGACAAAGGCTTACCTACTCTTCGCATGCTCCGGAGGTCTTCGCACTGCATTCCGGCATCTGAAAGACAAAAGCTTACCAGCTCTTCGCACGCTCCGGAGGCCTTCGGCGCTGCATCCCGCATCTGAAAGACAAAAGAAGGTGCGTTTAAAGACATTGGGCAACTTTATTATTCATGTGCCATTACTCCTTCCCACGCCGAATCCAGTGGGTATTCCAGCACCCTTCAGCTTCTCTAAAGCTCCGAACTTGTACCTGCAAGATAAAAGGGACAGTTAGTGCGCATCGTGAAGCAGGCTACAAGCGCTTACTTACGTGCTTCCAGGCGCTTCTATTCCTCACGCGGGTTCGATCCTCAACTCTCATCAGCCCGCCATCGCCGGAACCCTGCAAAACAAGAGATATCATTACAAAAGACTTTTAAGACATTTGAAGTGCCCAGAACTTACCGTTCGTGCAGTTAACGACGGACAGCAGTCCTCTGAGGTCAAGAGGCCTGCACCCTTATCCAGTGAAGAAACTGGTTACGGCACCCTGCCCGGAGGCAGATGGAGAGCTCGGCGTTCACATACCTAAGGTGAGGGCGTTAACCTTTGGGGTTCTACAGGAGAAGAGAAAGGGAAGAGGAGAGAGGCACCCAATAACCCCAGTTCATTAATCCCATATTTTCTATCTGCAGACATCTTACTCTTCGAGTCAGACATACAGTGCACAGAGGTCCAGCCCAAAGAGCCAACCGTGTGTTACACATCACCTTTGAAGATACGGCATTCACCCAGTCAAGACCGGCGCCTCTGCGGGAATCAGGTGAGCGTTACAAGGGTCCCCTAGATAGCTGTCCTCTCTGTCTGGTTTCCAGGTGTGCCCGTCTCTTGTCAGTTAGTGTATTTTCAACCTGTGGGTCCCTTTCCAGCATCTGTTTATGTTCCAGATCTTTAATTTCCGCTTCTAGACGACATAGAGTCATCCTTAGGACCTTAAGCACACCTCCCTCTCTGGAGATAGAGCAGCCTCTTACAACCACTTTAAAGGCTTCCCACACCGTTCTGTAGTCAGGGACTGAGTCAGCATTGGTGAGGAAATATTCAAGAATATCTTCCTGGATACACACCTGAAATACAGCATCTTGAAGGGCATGAAGGCGAAAGCGCCATCGGGAGGGTTGTGGTGTCGTGTCGGGGGTGGAGATGGTGGTCAGTACCGGGGAGTGGTCGGAGAGCGTCCTTAGGAGCATAATAGTGAATTGTGTCGTTCCTGATAGGGGGGAGCGTCAACCTGATGTAGTCAATTCTGGAAGCACTACCACGGGCGCTTGAATAGAATGAGAATTCCCTTGTGTCTGGGTGCATATGTCTCCAAATATCTACCAGTTTGAGTGAGTCAGTGTTAGGCAGAAACCTGTGCAGTTCCCTTTGGGAACACTGCAAAAGATTTAGGAGTACAGGTGTTAGCAGTAAACCCACTTGGTAGCAGTCTGTACCACCCAGATTTACCTGGTAGCTGTGGCTGAGCAGTCAGACTTCCCTCAAGAAGAGTTAGGCAGTATGCAAAGTATACACAATAGGCACTCAGATACAATAATACAAGCAAACACTGACCAGAGCTTTGGTATAAAAAGTATATAATTATTTATTTAAAAATACACTGTTTGAAACACTCCAGCACTCTTATTGTAAAACACTCTAAACACAGTTACTATTATAATATATACAACCTTTATTCCTTATCAGAAAAGTCTTAGTTAACACCACTTATTTCCAGACAGAGGTGAGCGCTTAACTATAGATGGCACTCCAATAAGTTCATGAAGAAGGGAGGGAAAAAGACAGAATATGGAAGGATACACCACTCTAAGCTTTAGGAACACTATTAGCAAGGCAGAAGAGCAAAAGTCACTTGTGAGCCAAAGTCCATAGCCTGGGCCCACTCTTAGAGAGAGCAGAGCACAAATGCGCCCAAGATCACACAGTTACACTAGGCTTAGAAAGTCTTGCAGAGAGTTCGAAAAGTGTTTAGAGAGGCTCAGAAAAGTTTAGCCAGGGTGTCCCAGGCTAACCCAGGTTCGAAAGCCGGGGGCTGAATCTACCCCGTACAGTCGGTGGCAAGGGAAGCCAGGCGGAACACGGTACCTTAAGTGGGAAGGCTCCTCCAGCGGTGGCAGTTGTTCCTGGCAGCGGGTGCAAGTCTCGGCGTCGTCCAGGGGAAGAGAAGATCTCGACTTGGAGGAAAGCTGAAGGTCGTTGCACTGCCAGGGAAGAAACCAGCCGCAGAGTTTTCCGGTTAAAGGTATAACCCTTTATTTCGCAGTCGTGGTAAAACATGGTATTCTGGTTGCCGGGGTGCTTGGCACAGGCAAGGCGGCCACGAGATGCGTCGGGAAGGCGAAAAGACAGTGAAACTGGTTATCCCCACCAGTCAAAGGAAGAAGACTCTCCGGCGGGAGATCTCCTCTGTCGTTGTGGTGAGACGGTCCAGCAGGGCTCCACCGGTGGTGTCGTCGTGGCAGGTCGGCTCAGCTTCTCCCTCATCAGATTCTTAGGTCCTGTGGCGACTTCTGAAGTTCCAGTCCCCAAAGCCCTGCTTTTATGCAGAAAACCCCCATTCAATCAGCCTAGCTGTCACTCAAACATGCTAAGTGGTGAGCCGGCCGGCTCACCACTTGGGCCAATCAGGACGGAGTGCGACTTGAGTTGCCTATGCAACTCAGTCCAGGGTGCCTAAATCCCCCTCCACCCCTCTTAAGTACCCCAGACAGAGTGGCACCACTTTGGAGGGCTTCTGTGGAGAAGCCCGCCAAAAAGTGGAACAAAGGGCTCGACTTGGGTTGGAGTCACAGAAGAGAACACAAATGCCATTTTAGAACCGAGTTTTGGCAAAAAATACCAACCGGAGAATTAATAATAATTAAATAAACCGGCGGTATGTTCGAGGCTATCGTAATTAAATAAATAAACATATAGCCTTGAACAATGGGAAAATCCCACAGAAATATTCGCGGTTGAATATAAAAAGTAGTATCCACTGCCACCAGCCAAAACGCGATCAGGGGGGACAGAGACGTGCCCCCTCGACTAACAGACCCCGGGGCAATTGAATTGCCCTAACCAGTACGTCCACAATATGATGGTTTGTATTGGTTCTGTTCAGAATTTAAGACTAGTAAAGTCAATTGTGACTTTATATGCCCTGGGAGACAGTAGTCAGTCCCAGGGTATGGAGTCTATACTGGGGAGTCACTATGACACCCCTGTGTTACTGCACTGAGGGTGCTGTGTAACACACATCACAAAAACACATGAAGCCCTATGGAGTAAAAGACCCCATAGCCCATTAAACACATCTAGAGTCAAAGGAACACACTCAAATCATGTCCAAGAGTGAGGGTAAAAGAATCCCACTCTTGGCAGGAGAAAAAATTAAACCCCAAAAAATCCAGCAAAGCTGCTGGGGGACTCACTAGGTTAGGAAATTCAGCCTAAACAGAGAATTCTACCTAACAGTCAGCTATATCGTTCCATGTAGCGGCAGCTTTAGGCAGCATTGTTTGGGCTGTTGATGACCAATCTAAGTCTAGGGACAGTGCCACATTAAAATCACCCGCCCATATCACTTCATATGTGGGGAACTTGTGAAGCAAGGCTGCACAGTTCTGGAAAAATTCCTTGAGTCGATATTAGGAGCATACATATTAATAAACAGGATTTTGAATCCAAGGCAACCCGCTAGGAATACACAGCAGCCCTCAGAATCACTTATTAGTTCATGTAAGCGGAATTTCAAGGATTGATATATGTAGATTGCCACTCCACCAGATTGTGAAGAAAAGGAGGACACATATCTATGTACGACCCAACCCCTAGCTAGTGGAAGTGTGCCATCCTTTGGGATATGCATTTTTTGTAGACATAACACGTTCACTTTATGTGATTTAGCCTGGTTAATCACCATTTGGAATTTTTTGTATTGGTTACCCCCCTGATAATCCGAGTCATAACATTTAATGGCTCACCCCCCATGGACCGAGGCATGCTGATGGAAGAGCGGGGTTCCCCTGCATTGCAAGCGCATCCCGCATCAATTTGTACTCAGAGAGTTTAGGTGTCCCATTACTATGTGATTCTGCAGTAGGACACAACAATTCCTTTACGCACCATGAATGAAAACCAACTACCCACTTCCACTCCCACCCACGCCAGAAACCCCAATATACCGGCCTACTACCCCCAAAACAAAGTCAAAATCCAATAAAAAGCAAGGCGCAGTAACTGCGTCAAAGGGGTGCTGTTCGTGGATGCTCAGCTTGGGGGCCCATCAGCATCAGTGTTGTCTCAACGTGGAACTTAGTAGCCCTTAAAAGGGATTGAAGATTTAACGGATAACACAAGGTAGCAAGAGTCGGGGTATAGGGGAGTATCCCCATCCGCAGCAAGGGGAATTGCGTGGCATGGCCACGGCCATCAGAAGCACTTAAATAGAAAAAGAGGAGATTCACCAATGCATCAGTGGATGACGAAAGGGTTATCATCAACTGTCAGGTCACTTTCGGGGCCCACCAGGGTGAAGAAGTTTGGAGAAAAAACGGTCCGCAAATGCAGGGGTAGTGAAGAACCAAGTCTTGCCACAATGGAGCACCTAGAGTCTGGCTGGAACATCATAACGTAACAAATGTTTTTCTTCCTGTGCTTAATCTTTACTGCTTGGAATGATTTTCTCTGTTCCTGAACTTGTGGGCTGAGGTAATCCATAACACAGTTCACCTAGGTCTCTTGCAGCTTTGAGGAGAGTGTCTGTGTCCCTGTAGTTGAGTATTCTGGCAATAATGGGTCTGTCAGGCGCCCCGGGAGGATGCCTGGGGGTGAGGAAGCAGTGTGCCCTCCCGACTAGGAACATTCTGGACAGCGTGCCATGCTCAAGTATGTCCATGAGGAGTTTTTCCACAGACGTTTCCATGGTGTCGTTATGTGTTGTTCCAGGGACCCCTACTATCCGGATATTATTCCTGCATGATCTTACTTCCAGGTCGTTGTTCTTGGCTTCGACTCGTCTCACAGATTGTTGTAGGCCCACAACCTCCCTCTGCAAGGAAGCCACCTTGTCCTTGTTGTCCCCAATGTGTTGTTCAGCCTCCATCATGCTGCCAGTTTGTCTATCTGAATGGCTGCGGTTTCTACCTTGCAAGTTAGTCTGTGGATTTTGGAGCCAAGGTTATCCGTGCTGTTTTTGAGAGCCAGCAGAATTTTGTTCAGGGTGGTCACATTTATGGCAAGTGAGGGGGGTGTAAAGAAACCACCGGTGGGGGGCGTCTGTACTTCCGCTCTCTATATGGTAGAGGAGAGGCACAGAGGACCCCTGCCAAGATTCTCTATGCGGTAGCTGTGGTCGAGCAATCAAGGCCTAGCTTCTCGGGAGGTGATGCGGGCTGGCTCTTAAGTACAGTGTAGTCCCCAAGCACCCACAAAGGAATGTCCCCACACTGTATCGGTTACAACACAGTCTTTATATAATTAATATTCAAAGGTATATACAATATCACGATAACTCACTTTGTACTCCGAAAATCAACAATGGTAAAAAATTACAGTTCTAAAGTGGTACCACTAACGTTATCAGATCTCATTAAAGTGCATACAGTCAGAATGACACACAGATCAAAATAAAGAGGAAACCAGCAGTAGAGAGAGGAAGGAAAGCAAGATGGTTGAGCAATTGGCAGAATACTGTCCCCGTTTACCTAGACACATTTCTGTGTTGAGATCCCCCCACCTGGGCAACCTGTAAAGCAAAGATGCATCACAAACCCAGTCCATATATTGTCCACACTAGACTTTCCAATAGTTCTGCAACCACACAGTACCTTGGCGTTGTAGCGTTCCTCGTCGGGGAATCAACGGCCCTTCTTGAGTGTCTTCCCTTTCAGGCAGGAGTCACGGGTCGAACGTCTGACAGAGAACAGGTCGAGCTACGACGTTCAAGTGGCTGCGTCGTTCCTAGTGGTGCTCGTTGACGGGGAAGCGTAAACGTCCTGCAAGGAAGAGGCGTGCAGGGCACCTCGGTGTCGATAGTTCTGGACCGCAAAGAGTTTGAAGAACTGTGCGCAATAAGGGTGTCGAGTCATCAGCGTCTCTGTGCCCTTTGGGTGGTGGGAAACCCACCGGTGGATGCTCCTCAGCACGTCAACGGTCAGACCTTCTCCAGCGGGATACAGCAGCGACGATGCGGGCGAGAGCGTCCTTGGATCAATTAAGTTCTTAGGCAAAACGGGAGCACGGCGGCTCCAGTCGGCGACGGCGGTCTTCGACAGTGGCGGACAACAGTCTGGGCGCTTCTCTTTGGAGTTCCGCAGCAGTCCCCGTATCGGGTCGGCAGCCTGTCGAAGGTCTCTCTACCAGGGAGATTTGGCAAAGGTCTGATGGTGCACGATGGTCCCTCATAGCTCAGGAAGAGGGCGCCTTACCAGGTCCTCTCTGGGTCAGTCCTCGGAGGCACAGCAGCTTTCAGATTGTGAAGGCGAGCAACAGCAATTCTTCTCGTCCAGCACGGCTTCAAAGTCAAGCTTCAGTTACTCCAGTTACTCGTTGTAGTGGACTTCAGCTTCTGAACACGATTCCTAGCAGTGAGAGGTCCCCAGATATACTGTTGATCTCCCATTCATTCCGCGGGGTCATACTCAAGCATCCAATCACGACTAAGGGCATTCAGGCAGGCAGGCAATCAGGCACACAGTGCATTCAGGCCATTCACTTCTCTCCAGACACTCACAACAAGTTATGTGTATTGGGACAAGTACCCAGCCATTCAAAACTCCACACTGCATTCATACCGGTTTCGGGCAGGACTGTCTCAGTCACTGTGTCAACCACCAGATACTAGACACCCACAACATAGAATGCGTATTCGTCACACACTACATTCACCCAGGTCCCACTTACAGGCATACCCACAATATACGATTGTTAAGAAGGCTCCAGCCAGTCTGGTCAGCACTTCCCCACACTACCATATATGGAACTTAACCCAACAGCCAGTCAGGGGGAAGGGACAGAGTCAGGGCTTCCCGGGACTTCGGGAAGATCAAGCTAACAGGCGATGGACGGCAAGAGGCCATGGGGGCCATTTTGTCTCCATCAGAAATCTACCGATTCAAATGACAGGGCCTGGGCATCCCAAAATGGAGGACGCTCAGTGCACCAGTCAATTCAGCATGGAGCTGCCACCAGCCCGTACCCTGCTCTGTGGGTCACACACAGGTGCCCAAAAACATACACTAGGGGAACAGGGTTGTACCCCTACCCATGGGTGCCATAAGGGTATCCCATGGGTCTGTTCACCAAACCAAAAGAGAGAGCTGCACCGCCAGGAGTCCCACATGAACTCCTGCGCGGAAAACACGACAGAACACACGATAAAAAGCAGTAAAGGACAAGGATACAGAGGCCCTGTCCCTCCGATGCATTTCCAGCATCACAGGGGGCACGGGAGGAGGAAGAACAAGCTGATCCTGGCGAGGAAATTGATCCATTTTGGCTTGTCTTTTATTGTTTCCCATCTCTTTGGGGGGTAGGTGAGCAGTGGGACCTGCCACTGGGATGTCAGAGCCAGGAGGCACCCTCGGAGGGGGAGGTGGCAAGACCAAGCAAGAAGGAGCTATCTGAGATGATGTGAGGTCTAGGTCGGATTTTCTTTGAAGGAGTTTGAGGTCCACCACGACGAGAGGGTGGTAGTGGGGGGTTATGGCTTTCTCCCACAAGTTAGGGTGAGATGCACCTGTGTGGCCCTCTGGTCAGGGTGCCTAGTCACCACTATGCTGCCATTGCCTGCAGAGGGAGTGCTGTCTACCTCCCAGGAAGGCCAGCATGTGTTCCGGGTTCAAGTTAGAGGAGGAGGTGAGTAGGTGGTGAAATGCAGCCACTAATGGTTGTGGCACACCGGGGTGATGTTGAACTGGGTGATCTCCAGCCCTTTAAGATGAGTAGCAATACCCTTGAGATGGATGAGGATGCAGTCTTTATTCATTCATCAATAATCGAAACGACTCAGGTAGTTGGCAAAATGATAACTGTTTTAATATCAATTATCTAAAACAGGGAGTACAACGGACATCTCAGTGCAAATTCTCTCAATGCATTATAAAAAACATTCATTTATAGCATAAAATCGTCATTGATGACGTCAACCTACATATTACTAACGTCATCCTACATGGCAAACTACAAAAACCTATTGAAGAAAGTGATAGGGTCTAAGGGAATATCTAAGTATACGTTCTATACTATTATGGGACAGTGAGTGAAAGTAATCGGATTCTTAACATCAGGTGGGGCAACTAAGCCCTTCCTTCAAAATGGCCACTATGAGCGTCACTAAATACACGGTGTCCCATTGGTTCTACAAACTATAGGACCCTTAATTATGTGGTCCTCTACAATTGGTTGGCACTCTAATCTCCGTCACTACTTTTCCACCTACGTCTAGCAGCACGCAGACTGGACTTGCAGGTGCTGGTGAGCTCGTCTTTAACAGAGCTTCCCACCAATGAGCATATACATCTATCATCACCTCAGTGGTCTGCTGGCAATTAAGACTTTGAACTTGTCCTTGGGAGTGTTCATTGACCTGGAGAATTCAGGGGGGTGAAGGCACGCTCCACCCTCATGCGTAGGTGTGATAGTCCTGTTCGTCCAACTTCATCCTTCCACGTGACTGTAGACCATGATTTCGAGCTTCTAGTGTATTAAAAATACAATTTTCCAATAAGTCTCTGACGTCTTCCTTGTTTTGTTCATGCCTTCTGAACAAAAGATGTTCTTTCACCTGATTTTGTATCCAATGTCAGCTCACCCCAGCCTGATAAGACCTTGGTTTCTTGAACTCATCCAGCCTCGCCTTTCTGAGATTCATTTAGCAATTTGACTTTTTTTTTTTTTTTTTTTAACTGCGACACTGAAAAAGAGGCCTTCCTTTCTTAGCCCAGCTCTGCTATAACACGTAGTGGAAACATCAATTTTTTACTTATTCATGTACATATGTATAAATTGGCGCTTGTCGCAATCTATTCACTATAAAGCTAGCCTCAAGAATACTTCGTCTGCTTGCGCTTCTTTGCATCTGTACACGTGTAAAATGACTTGATATCTTCATCCACTCTGTGGTATAAGCTTCTTCACCTTGATCCCAAGATGTCACTTATCCTTGATACTCTTTTGATGGCTGTAGAATTTCTCCATTCCCTTGTCGCTGCATCCTTTCTATGCTTGTCAGCTCTGCTCTGTATGACATCACCATTCATCTTGGCCATCCATTTGCTCTGCTTCTTCCGGGATTTCATTCAAATAGCCGTCATATTTTCTCATTTGCAGATATGGTTTTCTCAATGGGAACCTTGCTTTCAGGATTCTCTTTAGCATCTGTATTCTTGTGGTACCGCACGTGTCTCACACTCTGGTTCCCAACATATAGGCAATATGGGTGACGTGGTTGAGGTGGGGGTACTTGGCTCCTTCTCTACAATGTTGTCCTTTTCAGCAAGTGTTTTAAACTTATTTAGTTCTTCGACCAAGCAGTGCGTAGCCCGCTGAGGAAAACGGCAAGGAATCCAACTGGCGATCTGGTCGAGGGGAGGGTTTGCAGGAGTCGCCAGGACTCGGCCAGGCTGCAATGCACAGCCCGCACCGGCACTCACCGGTCTCCATAGTGGTGATATCTCTCCGGATCGCTCCCTCGATCGGGTGCGTCCGTCCCACCACGTCCCCCAGCGCCAGTGTCACAACCGTTGTTACAGGGCTGTCGCGTCAGGCAGCGGGCGGAAAAATCTGCAGGATTCTATTTTTCAACTGCTGTGCTGCAGGGGGCTCAATCGAAGCCGCCTGTCATCCGCTGTCCAACGCCGCCAACTTCACTGTAAGGTATCCACTGTAGAGAAGGATATTTGAGGATTTATTTGCTGTCGGGCAAGGGCTCTCAGGCGGCGGTCATCAAACAGCCGCGCAACATCTCTCCCTGGGAGCCCGTTTTCTGATTCTAAAAGGCTGACAAATGTAGATGCATACTCCTCATTTTGAGGCTTGTGTGTGGCACCGCCAAGCAACAAGCCCGCATTATTCCAAGGAGGTGCTGGTACCATCATGCCAAGGTTACTGGTCTGCTGAGAAAATGCCCTGTGGCCTTCTTGATTGTTGTGATCTTGTCCTCCAAGGGGAAGATCCTGTCCACCCATGTATCCCAAATTAGCCCCAAGAATGTTAAGGACTGCTTGGGAATTAACTGACTTTTTCAGGTTGATGGAGAACCCCAAATCGTATAGCATGTGCATAGGTGTGGCAGCTGTGCGCTGGACTCCCTCGGGCGACTGCGCTCATACAAACCAGTCATCGAGGTATGGATAAAGGTGGTGGCTCTTCGTTCTGAGCAGGGCTGCCACCGCATTCATTAGCCTTGTAAAGACCATTGGGCCAAATTGAGGCCAAACGGGAGGACCTTGTGTAGGAAATGAAAGCACATGATCCTGAAACGTAGGAAGGAACGATGAGGCTCCAAAATCGGGACGTGTAGGTAAGCATCCTTTAGATCCAGGGAGCACATCCAGTCTCCTCCACACAGTGTCTCCGCTATTAGCGCTGGCGTAACCATCTTGAACATTTGTAGGAAAAGGATCAAAATTGAAAGGTCCAGGACAACTCTCAGGCCAGCCTGGTTCTTTTTCTATATAGCAAAGATGCGGGAGTAGAAACCCAAGCCTCTCTGTGAGATCGGGACCTCCTCCACTGCCTGGCTTGCTTAGAACAAGCAGATCTAAGCCAGAAGAGTTGCCGTCCCGATCTGTGGGGGGTCAAGGGAACAGAGGAAATGGAGGTATCGATAGGCAGAAGGCAGAGGAAACCACAGAGAGAATCCATTGGTCCGCAAACCTTGTACGCCAGGACTGCAAATGAAGGGCAAGTCTGCCCCCCACCGGAGAACTGTGAATCTGGATGGTACCGTCGCTGTTTCTTCCCTTCTGAGACTGGTGCCTGGAAGGGGGACTGGAAGAACCCCTTATGTGATGATTTGTGCTGCTTCCGTCGGTGCTGGCTGGGCGACCTGTGAGGCTGCATAGTACAGCGCTCCTGGAAGCTCTGGAAACCACCAAAGGAACGACCTTGGTCAGAGTGTGGGTGACTCTGGTTAAAGCTTTTAGACGCAGGCCTAGTTAAGATTGCCAGGGACTTTGCTGTTTGGGAGCTGTTTTTCTTTTTGGCAAGCTCCTCGTCTGTAGACAAATGGAACAAGTCCCCTTCCTTGAATAGCTGGTCGCGTATGCATTCCTGCACATCCGGATTAAACTTGGTTGCCCTAAGCGATGCGGTCCTACTCATATCGGTGGCAACACATACAGCCCTGCCTGCAGTGTCTATATGTGCCACTGTCGAATCCATAATGTCCTGGGCCACTATCTTCACCTCTACAGACCTGCCTCGATTCTCGCCTGACTGTGTGCTGGAAGCTCTGGAAGGAATTCTGCTATCTCCTTCCATATCTTTTGGTTCACAGCGGCTAGCATGGCATCCGCATTAGCCTGCCGCAGGTGGAGAGTAGTGCTGGAATATATCTTCTTCCCATAGACCTCTAAGAGTTTTCTTCCTTGCCTAACGGGGTCGACATGGGTGTAGATGTGGAGGCCTGTGGCTTTGCATACATTCAACCAGCCACAATAACCGAGGAGTGAGGCATCGGTTGCACCAATAGAACGAGGGAGTCCCCCTCCGCCTGACAATATTTGGCATCTAGGTGCTTGTTAATGGGCTGTTATGAGGCAGACATGGTATCACAAGAAGGACGAGGACACAAAAGATACAAATCACCAGTTTTATTTACTGCAAAAGAGGGTTGGAAGAACTCCTGTCTTGCCCTAACGCTAAGATGGGAGAACTCTACCATCTAAACAAAAGGAAAACAGTCCTAGTCCGTCTTTAGTCCAAAAGAATAACAATTAAACTATGCAACCTATTGCCTGCCCTCACTCTAATACCATACAAGTGAAATAGGGAAATGTAACACAAACAGAAAATCAGTGGGAAACAAAAGGATGACAGAATAGCATCAAAAGATTCTTGCCCACTTTGTATAACACGTGGGTGGGGTAGAACACTTGACGTATGTGCACACTCTGCTATGTGAGTACACCTGGGGTAGCTGGCTCGGTCCTCCAGAGAGCCTGCTTGGCATTCATGTACTATGTCTCAAAGTTCGGGGTTTCGACCTCTCGGGTCCCCCTCCCCCCAAGTCCAGGTCAATCCCTTGCGCTTTGCAGCACCAACACAAAAATTCCAAGCTCTTCAGCACAAACACGAAAGTTCTAAAGGAAAAGGCATTTTAAGTCTCCATAGGCCCCCTCAACCGGACGCAGGCTCTCACTTTCAATTTCCTTCTTTGGTTCCCCTCTTTCGGGCCCAAACCGTTTCACTTTACTTTCTCAGGGTTCCCTTCCCCTGGCTTTATTCTTTAATCCACTTTTACACTGTTCAAATATTTGACAATATTCAAAGGTTCGCACAATCTTCTCAGGCTTTCTTCAGTCTTGGCTTTAATAAAAGAATGTCTCTTTTTAAACACAATTTCTGGGTCTCCCTCGTTCGGGCTGGGACCTCTTTCAAACATGATTTCTGGGTCTTCCTCGTTCAGGATCGGACCCCTTTCACAGTGCACAAAGTCTTTCGAATGGGCGTACTTTCATTCTCTGCCTGACCACTTTTGTTACTTTATTTTACAGTCCAATTTCACTTCATTTAAAAAAATAACTTCAAGTCCCATAATGCCTTTCATTGGCCGTTTTATTTCCAGCTTCCTTTCTCAAATTCCATGCTCAGGTTCCCGCTCCAAACACACACACGCTCACCGGGATTTTCTCTCTCTTGCCCTGAGACTCACCTGGTTAGCGCGGCTCTGGTGAGCAACTTCTCTGGAGCTTTCTGGGTTGAGGTCAGGGTCTTCCCACCTGCACCTCAGCTACCCGGGCTTCCCTTCATATACCCAGAGGAAACGAGAACTTCTGTGGACAGAATCAGCAGGATATGATCTGCCCTCTGTGGCTTTTGGAAGGCACAGCTCCTCAGCCCTGCTGCAGCCCTTCAACAACACAGGATCAGCGTCTTGTCCCTCAGCTCCCTTCCAGACTCTGCAGGGTTCTTTCAGAACTCTCCTCTGCTCTTCAGCTTCTCTGGTCCACACTGCATTCCCAATGGGAAGAAAGTATGGGAGTTGTAGTTTTCCCTAATTTTAGAGGGAAACTTCTGTAAGTTTAAGTGTTTCACGGTGAAGGGGGCAGATGTGTGGTTGTAGGTGAATGGGTTTTAGATGATAATGTCCCATAGTGACTGTAGGGATGTCGGATGGGGATACATTTCTTCTCCTATGCCTCCCTTTAATGCGAGTAGCTGTTGGAATTGGGGAGGGGGAAACAGGACAGGATTCATAACAACCTATAAAGGTGGAGGAAGTGTCAGGTAGGGGTTTTGGCAGAAAGAGGGGGATACGCATCCCTCCCGAGGGCATTCCTCCAACTGTCCCCAAGGACCCCCTGTTCAGGTGATCCCCCAGGGTCTGGTTCCAAAGGTGATGGCTGTTCCCTGGCCACCTGAAAAAAGAATACATAGGGTTCATAAGTGAGAAAGCCCTCAGGTTTCTCACACTGTGTAGAGTGGGGTTTTATCCAGCCCTTCTTTGCCAGGGAATCCACATCCTTTAGCAACAGGATACCCGTTTTGGTGGTTGCCCAGATGGTAAGTACCTCAGCCAATACCCCCGCCTCTGGTTGCTCTATCTGCGGCTGCAGGACCCATAGTACTCTGCCACTCCCGCCAGCCTTTCATGGAAGGCCCTAGCTGAGGTGGAGGTGTCTTGATCCTCCTCATCGTCGTCTGTGTCCCACGCTGTGTCCTGCTGGTGTAGTGATGGGGGGTGCTGAAGGCAGTTGCGCCGTGGTAATGGGTGAGCCAGGGGCAGGGCCGCCACGGCAATTGGCACCTGGGGTAGCGCAGGACCTGGGCTTGCACTGGTACAAGACAGGAGGCTGCATGGGGGCTGCAGAGAGCATGTCTTGGATGACACCTCTGAGTATCATGCCCATTTGAGGCGATCTCATGAGTGTGGGGAATTTCTCAAAGAACATGTCTTTGCATGCTGGTGTAGTGCATTTGTGTGCGGGTGTGCGTCTGCATGGCTTAGTTCACCCTCGGAAATGTAAACAAAATCTAATGAGCATTGCAGTCAATACACAAGGAAACCGGATCATATGGTCCGACTGCAATGTGAAAATAGTAAATCAATTAATTCACACTGACCACTTAATGTTGGAGAACTGGTTGAATTTGAACAATAGGGACATGGGCTCCACTATGGAGACCACAGCAGGGTTGCTGCATTTAAATCTTAATAAAAACAAAGCCGCAGATAGCAATATTGGTCTGTTTGATATCATAGTCCATCAATGTAAAAAGTTATACCGCAAAGCAAGAGCTTCTGTTAATGAAAATACTTGTCTATCAAGTAGCGATAGTACTGCCCAACTTACTTTACTTGCAACCCAATACAAGAATTAGCTAAGAAAGCACAGCCACTCAATTAATAATGCCAATTGGAACTGTATGTTCAGACTTCCGAGGGGCAATGATAACAAAACATTTTGGGCCTCATATAGGACATTTCTTGTGGATAACACCCCCCCAGGAACTCACCTCTATCTCTGAGGGTAAATGGGCCTCTGCAATAGCAGAACTCTACTTTGATAGTAACTTGGTAGAGACAGGGTGAAAACCTTCCCTTATGAGGAAAATGTAATTGGCCACAGGCCCTGATTCTATAGCAAATGTCATCAAGGCAAATCCGAATTTCTGGGCAGGTATTTTATAACAACTATACCTCCGGATTATGACCAGTGGCAGGATTCCTGTGAGCTGGAGCGAGTCCATTCTTGTCCGTGTGTTCAAAAACGGGGACAGAGCCGACCCCTGCAACTACAGGTTACTAGCCATGATGGACTGGAGCGCCAAAATATTTTCTTCACTCATGCTAACAAAATTGAATAGACGGGTCGAGGAGAAGGGCCTCCTAAAAAATATCAGCCGGTTTTAGAAGGGACATAGTACATCTCACAATATATGTGTCCTGCACTACCTTATGGCTGAGGTTGCTCGACGTCCTAACAGAAGATTATATCTCTGCTTTATCGATTACACTAAGGCATTCGACTCAGTCTCACGCTCGCTACTGTGGTTATTAGTCTTTTCATCTGTGACATGTATCTGTAAAACGTTGTTTTATTAATATCTCATGCAACCTTTTTAATGATGAAATGTGATTAAATGTGTTTTAGTATTGTTATTTTTATTATTATCTTAATAATATTTAACTGTACTGAAGGTTTTTGTATTAACCAAATGCACAATAAAAAAATTAAAAAAGGATTAATGGTGTGTGCAGATGCATGAAGAAGCCTATACCTAGTTGGATGTCGGCTAAGACAACAAGGTTGAGTTTAGCGGAGGGAAAGCAGGTGCAAGTGGATCTAGGTCACCTGGCCTAAGCCCTGCCCACCTAGTGCCTTCCTGGTTGCGCTCTTTTTCCCTACTTAAGCAGCACTCCAGCCACTTTTCCTTACAAATGGGGAGCAGGTGCAAGTGGATCTAGGTCACCTGTCCTAAGCACCACCCACCTTCTTTTCCCTGCCTCTTACGTTCTGCTCTTAACTCTTAGATCAAGGGCGTCTCGCACCCGGGCGTCCGAAACGAAGGGCAGACAAAGAAAAGGGCAATTCCTGTTTGGAGCAGGAGGACCCAGGACCCGAACCACTCCCCAGAGAGCAGGTAAGCATGCACCAACATGTTTTTACTCGCTCTGTCCTCACAGGCCATCCCCACCATCATCAGGCAACGCCAACTTCTCCGGAGCTGGGGTGAAGGCAGGTGCTCCGTGGCACAGTAAATTGTTCATTTGTAAAAGTTTTATTCTCGCGCTGCAATGTCTGTGTCCCCGCTCACCCCTCCCTCCATCCCACTGCGCTCCCATTGGTTGGCAGGCCCTTTAAATTGGCCAACCAAGTCACCCCGTGCCGTGACCACCCATATCGGCTCTGGTATTTCTATGGCACTAGGGGACTTTATTTGGTTCTTTCTTTTTCTGTTGTCCGCGCCTTCATGCCTGAGGGTCTATAGTGCGCTATATAAATACCTTGTAATGTAATGTAATGTGATAGCCCCCTCGGCCAAGCACCAGAGGCTTGCCCTTCCCTGCGTTGCCCCTCGCATTCCCTGATCGTGTACCCATCCTGCTTGCTACATGCGTGCCATCGCCACCTCCATCCTAGCATTGCTCACGCTTCGCCTCCCTTACCTGCGTGGTCCTTCGCAATCCCGCGATCGTGTGAGCTCTAGTGCCCTCTCTATCCTCGCTCATGCTCACACCTGCGTGCCTTTAGCCATGTGATCCCTCGCAACTGCCTATTGCGTGCGCTTCGTGCCCCCCTTCTCCAGCCTCCTGCACCCACGCACCCACGCACCCCCTTTGCTCTTCCTCACTTACTGCCCTGTTTTGCATTGTATTGCTTTATGTTCTGCTGCATTCTTCCTTCTTCTAGGTTTACATTTGTCGACTGCTTTGTTCTTTTGTATATTGTTCTGGGTTCTGCTGTGCTCCATCTAGGCTCTTTACTTTTAATGACGGCTCTGTTGCCGATACCCTGGTAACCTAATTTGCTTACCGGACTGCCTTGTTTTCTGCCTGCTCTTCCATCTGAGCTCTTGTCTACTTAGTAAATCGTCCACTATTGTCTTGCCCCTTTCCGTCTCGTCTGCTTGCCCCACTCCTTATGTCTTCCCCTATTGTCTCTCCCCCCACCTTTCCCCTCCACCCCTCTTCCTCTGCCCTTTTACCCCACCTACTCTATGGTGCTATCTGTTTCTCCTATCTTTTCAAACTGCTTCTATATCGACTATCCTGCTCTCCTCACTAAGTCTGGTAGGAAGAAGTTCCAAAAGGATATCCTGGTCTCCAACCCAGGCCTCCCTATCGCTGACACCTATACCAATCTTCCTCCAGACAGACCCTCACTCTCATCCTCTTTGTCGTTCCCTCGCCAGACCTATGGACTCTTCATATGGTCTCTGCTCTCTCCTTTCTCTTCTTCTCCCATTAATTGTGGCACCCGGTGGGAGGCCCTCCTGGTCCTCTTCCACTCCTCTAAGTTCATCATTAATGTTTACCTGAATGGCACCGTCTTGATCTAAGGCCCTCAGGCCAACCTCCTCCTCTTTGATAGGTTCTTCCCACGCCTCATCAATTTCCTTTCTTCTCCTGCTGTCCCTTCTCTCAGTTCTTCAACTTCCTTGCCTCCCCTCTCTGCCTCCTCCTTGGCTACCATGCCCTCTCCTCCTTCCTCTACCCCCCCCCCCCCCACCCTCGGGCTCCTTCTACATCTCTGCAGGGTGTACCTCTGATTTGTACCCCTCTCAGGAAGTTTTTCAAGGTTGGCAACCTTCTCCATATTGCCACTCACAACTCTCGCTCAGCTGTCAAACACTCCTCTGACATCTGTCGCCTCCTGGAAGAACTTGATCTCAATGTCCTCGGTCTCACCGAGACATGGTTCACGGCCAGCTCTGTCAGAAACGTTGACACTCTCCTCCCTGATGGCTACAAGATCCTCTGCATGCCCAGATCCAACTGTTCCGGAGGGGGTGTAGCCTTGATCTTCCAGGAGTGGATTCCTGCCTCTGCCATTCCAATGCAGGCCTACTCCTCTTTCGAATGCCTTGTCTGCAGGCTCTCTTTCTCTCTTGGCCACTCTCTTACCGTGGCTACTATCTATCGACCACCTCCTTCCTCTCTGAGTGGGCGGACCTCTCCTCCACCCTCCTGGCCTCGACCACTCAACTCCTCCTTCTTGGAGACTAACATCCACCTGGATGCTTCCTGTCCCTCCTCTGGACTCTTTCGCAACCTCTGCGACTCTTTCTCTCTTTCTATTCGCCCCTCTGGCCCGACTCACTCTTTAGGGCACACTCTGGATGTTATGATCTCCTCAGACCTCCCGCTCTCTATCTCCCTCACCACCCCTCTCTCCTGGAGTGATAATGTTCTCCTTACCTCCCATCTCTCCCGCTCTACCCCTCAGGCCAAGCCAACTCCACCACTGCCACCTACCTTTCTCGGTCATCCAACCCATTAAGGGTGTGTCAATTGAGGCTTTCGCCAACACTTTCTCTCCCCCTCCTCCTCCACTGGCTGACTCACATCCTGACACAGCCCTTTCCATGCTCCACTCTTCTATCTCTGATACTCTTGATGTTCTTGCACCTGTCATGAAGATCCGCTTTAAGCCCGAAGCCAAGTGCCTCTTCTGGTATGACACCGACCTCGTCACCCTTAAACGCAAGTGCAGCATGGCTAAGAGGAAATGGCTAGCTTCTTGTGCATCTTCTGACAAACTGGCCTGCCACCTGCTCCAAAGGCAATACCTGCTCTCTGTCCACACTAAGAAGAGAGCCCACATCGAAGCCTGCGTCTCTGTGGCATCTAACAACTCGGCCGAACTCTTTAAAAGTGGCAAGGAGCTGGCCAATCCTGCTGCAGTCTCTACCTCTCCTGTGCCCTCCCAGGCCCTCTGCACGTCCCTGGCTTCTCATTCATCTCTAACACCCAGGACATCCTGTCCACCCTCTCGTCCTCTCCTTCTCCTCTCTCTACTCTATCCTCTACCTTCGGCCCCCTTCTGGCCACCTCTCCTCCCTCTTTCTCTTCCTTTCCTCCATTCTCCCCTGATGCAGTTTCTAGACACGTCCGATCTATGAAAGTCTTGTCAAAACAGGTTCTTTCCAAAACCATCAAGAACCACATTGACACCCTTGCTCCTGTCCTGGCTGACTTCTGCAACCACTCCTTCGCCACTGGAGCCTTCCCTTCCCCCCTGAAGCACTCTCTTGTGCACTATCATCTCAAGAAACCCTCAGCCGACCCCTCCTGCCCGGCTAACTGTCGCTCGTTCTCCATCACTTCTTTCTTGGGCAAACGCGTGGAAAAGCTGGCCATCTACCAGCTTAATCTTCACACTGAATCTGTTGGTTGTCTCCATGACCATCAGTCTGGCTTCAGAGCAGCCAGAAGCACGGAAACTGCTCTCCTGAACATCCGTGAAGGCCTGCTCTCTAATCTTGATTCTAATCTCCCCTCTGCCCTCATCTTACTCGATCTCTCTTCTGCCTTAGACACGGTCAACCATGCCATCCTGCTCAATCATCTCCGTGATAACCTGGGTATCAATGATCAGGCCCTGGCCTGGCTGACCTCGTTCCTATCTGATCGACCCTCTCAGGTCCAACTTGGGTCCTTCCTTTCCTCCATCTCACTCTCTATCTGTGGTATTCCCCAGGGGTCTAACCTCTCTCCCTGGGTGTTCAACTAATACCTGGCACCTTTCGCCCACCGCATTGCTGCTCTCTGCTCCAACTTTCAGTGCTATGCGGATGACACTCCGCTTGTTTTCAGGCTCCCCTCTGCCACGTCTTCTCCTTCTCTCACTCTGACTGTCTGCTATCCAGGAGCGATGTGCCGCCAACGATCTTTGCGTTAATGCCAGTAAGATGGAGATTCTCCTCATCGGCACACCTGCACCCTCCTTTCCTGTCACTCTCTGGCCGGCCTCCCATGGCCCTCTTCCTGCTCCCACCTGTGAGGCTAAGAACCTCAGGGTGTCATGATTCCTGCCCCTCATGTTCCCAGCCCTCCAAGATGTCAGGCTGGAGCCAGGCCACAATCACCTACATGGCCCTCAAGGGCCTCTCCATCCCTCCAAAGACCCATTTGGAGTCAGACTTGGCGCTTGTGGCACCAGACTCACTCACTCCCATAGGATAACATTGGGGATTGGACTTGTAGTGCATTGATGGGGACAAGATGGATGCCCCCACATATTTCGGTTCCCAGAACTGCATGTGCAGTCTAGTCTTTTGGGTGTGGTTCAGCCCAGAGACATCTGGGATACCCAGAGACTATTTAAGCCACGCCCATGCTGAGAAACATCCTTTGTGTTTTCTGCACCTGGAGCGTGACACTCATCGTGTTCGGATCAGTCTCCAGTAGGCCTGCATCTTTCTTCTGCGCTCAGCTCCAGCAAGAACAAGAACACTGTTAGGAACAGCCTTACCTTGCGGCGCTTCTGCCCATCATTCATCGCTCCTTCTGTTCTGCGGGCATCTTCGGCGGTGTCATTCGCAAACCCTGGCACGCCGCTTCCTAAGGAAAAGGGAAAAGAACAGAAAAAAGGCATTAGTAAGCATTCAGCAAATCTTCGCTTATTTTTTAAAGACTGTACGAGCTTCAAACGCTTACCTGAATCCCAGCCGCTCTGGGGGAACTCTGTCTCCGGAACTTCTCATCCATCTGCAAGAAGGAAAAGACACTCCAGGTTAGCGTGGAAACATCTAGAGGCGCCGCATACCGCGCTTACTCACAGCATTTCTTCTTCATAACCGGCATCCACGCTGAAAACGTCGCGGCACCTAAAAGACACCGAAAAATAACTCAGTTGAATACAAATACGAAAGGGTCGGATTGCGCATCGCGTCTCTCTCTCTCACCTTCAGCGCTACTCATCTCAGCAGCACGTCGCCATCCCTGGACGCCGGCCATCATCTAAGGAAGGAAAGGAACGAAGTTAGAGAACTGTTCAAAAGACTCATTATACCTACCTGTCGGACTCTTGCCAGTGAAGTAACTAGGCAGCAACGAGCCTGCATCAATCAACGCGCCCCTGCGCTGAAAGCAGGACGGAGAGCACACTTTCGAAGAAAACAAGGCCCAGTCTCAAGTCGAGTAGACTCCAGGGAAGCGTTTGAGGTCGTAAGAGGTCAGAACAGGCTGAGTGACATCCCCGTGGATACCAGGTGAGCGTTACACAGGGTCATCTTCAACTTCACACTCTCCTGGTCTCCTCACATCTCTGACGTCTCTAAGAAGACAAACTACCAACTGCACCTCCTCAGAGGTATTCTTCCTTTCCTCTCCTTCCCCCAGAAGCTCACTGTCTCTATAGCTCTGGTTCTATCTAGGCTGGACTACTGCAACAGCCTCCTTCTATATCTGCCTGCTTCTACTCTCCGCCCTCTGCAACTCATCTAGAACAGGACTGCAAGACTTGTCCTTGGCCTCAAGCCCAGGGATTGTATCTCTCCAGCACTGAAATCTCTGCATTGGCTCCCAGTGGCTCCAAGGATTAAGTTCAAGACCGTCTGCATTGTCCACAAGATTTTCTGGGCCTGGGTCCTCAATACCTCCAACTCTCTCTTCGTAAATACCTTCCTAATCGAGCTCTTTGCTCCTCCACCTTCAACTCCCTCAGGGTCAGTCGCTTCTCCAAGCAGCAAGTTGGTGCTAGATCTCTTTATTCGGCTGGGGCCTCCCTCTGGAACAGCCTCCCTGCCTCTCTGAAACTTGAGGAGAGCCATCTCTGGTTCCCGAAGTACCTCAAGACCTTCCTCTTTGCTTCTGTTATGTTATATTAACAAAATGTATTGAGCGCGCATACACCCAAAGGCATCATGGTGCTGGTAGCATGAAGGAGATTTTAATGATATGTCAGATTCTAAAATAGTATCGTTTTCGGTAGCCGACGAAAGGCGAAGTGGTCAGCGGTCCCCCGTAAAGCAAGAGGAAGGTTGATCCGTGCTTTAGCAGCTGTAACCGAAAAGGGTCGGCCCCCTGATCGAGATAGCCTGAACTGAGGGACCACTACAAGAAAAGCCGACTGGGATCGGAAAGAACGATTAGGCACATAGTGCACAAATTTAGCTTGCAAATGTTCTGCTGCAATGCTATAGAAAGCCTGATGTACAATGCACATCGACTTGAACACGATCTGATCTGGAACGGAAAGTCAATGCAGTTGCCTCAGAAGTGGAGACATATGTGCTCCAAAAGGGGCGCAAAGAATAGATCTGGGAGAAGCATTCTGGAGTAGTTGTAGCCGTTTGATCAAATAACGAGGCTGCGCCAGGTACAGCGAATTACAATAATCCAATACACTCAAAACCAGAGCTGGGACCACCGGGGCCTGACATGCTGTGGGAATGAACGGGAGGACCTTCCAGAGACACAAAGCTTAAAATGGCCAGTCTTTCAGACCGCTGCAACCTGCTCATCCATGGCCAGGGAAGCGGAGATGTTTACACCCAGATTCCTGACCGAAAGGACAGGCGTGGGGAGAGGGCCAAGAGATGGGGGCCAAAAGTCACTCTGCCTTCTCTCGTCCTCTCCCCTGCTGATTTCCTGTCTGATACTGCACTGGTCACCTGGCTACTCTCTGATTTCGGGGCCAAGTCCCTGCCCGCCCAGTTGCACACCTGCACTGCCTCCTGGCAACCTTTGCACTTGGGACTGCATCTGTAACCCTACAGTCCCCCTACCTGCCATTTGGACAACTGCTGTGTGCACTTACCCATGCAACTGCCACCTGCTGGTCGCACTTCTTGTTATTGTTTTGATCCCATGTACAGCACTGCCCCCTCCCCTTTCCCATCCCCCCTCCCCTGCACTTGCGCAATCTCAATGTCACTTGGCCTAATAAGATAGTTGTCTCTGTCCTCTCTCTGTTCCCCTTCCTTGCCACGTCGCGCCTTGAAACACTTGTGTATAGGTGCGTTACAAATACCATATCATATCATGTCCCTGTTAGTCAGGCAGCGCAACACTGCTCCATAGCGCTAGTTTGTGAACCCAGGGAGAGCTCTGTTCTTCACATAGGGGCAATGATAGCTTTAGAAAACACGTTTATTTGATTGAGTCTCCCTAGCATTGTCAGGACGAAGTCGGAGGAACCATCCTAAGAGGTGGCGTTACCATGGAGGAGCCATGGTGAGCCTTGAGCCCTACTAACTATGTCAAGACCTGGATGATAGGAAGGGAGGAAAGCTTCCACCGCCATAGTTCAGGGAATGCGGCAAACTACAAAGAAGCAGAGACCAAAGCAACAGAGAAACTGAGAAGCAAACAGCAAAGGGAGGAAATTGAATAACCCGAGCATGAGCCAACTACCGCAAAATCACCTGAAGCTAATGCAGGTACAGAAGTGTGCTGGAGGAGAGTTCAGCCACCCGGAGGAGGAATAATTAAGCAAAGAGACAATGATTGTGATACATTAACGGAATAACGAGTGAGCAGAAACAGCTATCTGAGGAGATATTCAAAAGCCTAAAGCAGGAAAAAGGTTGTGAAATGTTAAGAATGTGGAAACAACAATCGTGGGCAAGAGAAAGAAAACCCCAAGAAGTCATCTCAAGAGAGACAATTGTTAAAGCGTGGGGAGGCCTCTTTAAGAAAAGTTGTGAAACTTATTCTGAGTTAGGAGTACAAACTGAAGTACACCAAGGAAGAAGGAACTTGGAAAAGCCATCTCAGAGGTGGGGAACATTTCAAACTAATAAGTCAGAGGAAAAGCAAAAGGAAAGTGTTTAAAATACTATTTTCAAGAGGACAATATTAAGGGTCATTTGATTAGGAAAATATGACCCACCAACAGTTTGGAAGAGCTACAGAATCTCATGAAAAAGAAATGTCAGTATTAGAGAATATCATCATAAGGAATAGTTTTGTGATACAAGAGACATTTACATATTACAGAATTGTGTGAAACCAGAAAACCCTGGAAGAAGCTGCAAGACAAAAAAGCAAAGGTGAGCCACCAGAAGAAAGATTCTTTTGGGCTGATGTTAGTGTTATTAGCAGTAGGGTCAGATAGGGTTAGGTTAGGACTGAGAAAATGTTTGGTTTCAACATCCTTCTATTTTTAAAATAAAGCACTTGAAAATGACTTTAAAAATAAAACATTTTTATCAATTTATTAACAACAGTGTAACTTACAGACTCATATACTTTGCATGTCAATGTTCAGCCGACTGTGTCTGTTAACACCACTCCCTTAATTCCCCCCTCCCACAACCCAGCCTATTCCACATACATTGTTCTGCCACATTACATCTGACTGTACTGAGTATATACATTAACATTAGTCCGTCGCTTGTGAGAGGGCATTTATTCCTTTTTGGGTATCAATGTGTACCAAGGCCATTAATTCCTGCACCATATGCTTCCAGGAATCTAAATCTATGTTTTGTTCACCTTGGCCACGGTAGGCCGCCTCTTGCCACACTGAGGTTTCTGCCATCGTCCATTTTTTTAAGGTTCTCCACCACAAGCACACTTCCAGACCCTTGTGCGCTTTCTAACCCATTGCTATCCTACATTTCGCCAGGATGTATGCGAGATCTTTCATTACATTACATTACATTACATTACATTTGCTATGCGCACTATTGGCCCTCAGGTACAAAGGCACGGACTGAAAGATAGAGACAAAACAAAAATAGGAAGCAGAAAAAAAAGAGAGAACAAAGGACCAACAAGACTTACTAACATGTCTTGTCTGTTTCGGACACGCAAACATTCCAAGCATATGGGCTTTGGGAGAATCTGTGTCTAACGTATACCTGCCTTGGCTAAGGCTTGGGCGATCTCTTCCCAGTATTGTCTGATCTTCGTACAAGCCCAGAAATTGTGTACCAGGTCTGCATTAATTTCCTTGCTAAATTTGGCGATCTTTTTCAGGGTTAGACACGCTTTATGGGTTATGTACAACTGAATCAACTGGAGCTTAGCGTTTCTGGTCACGTTTTTATGATAAGCTAAGGATCTACCCCAGGCTGCATCGGTTAACTGCTCTTGCAGGTCTGATTCCCAGCTGCGCCTGGTCTGCTCAAGCATATCACCCCACCGTGTCATTAATAGCTCATATATTCTCGACACCTTGTGCCCACCCTCCGAAATGTCAAACAGTTTCTATTATATCATCTTCCTGTAGATCCCCATCTATGCCCAGCCATTTCTGCTTCAGTTTGTGGAGGAGTGCAACATGTATTATGTGTTGTCTGTCATGTAGGCCCATTTCAGAGTTGAGTGCACTGAAGTCCATCGGTTTGCCCTCGCGTAGTAGGTCACCCACTGTCACCACACCCACGGGTTCCCAATACTTCCTCAGATTTAGTCTCAGTTGTGGATCCTTCACCTTTCGGTGTCACCGATGGGACCTTGGGGGGTTGGTGGGGTGGGGTGATTCTTTATCCATAAAGCAACAAGCCCTTTGCCATATTGTCCTGCCCAGCATCAGCAGCAACAGGGGTCTCGGGACACGCAGCGCTACAGTCCATATCACCTCCATCAAAAAGAATGGAGTGCATAATGGCTGCAGCAACAACGTGTCTTGGGTCTGCTCATCTGACAGCTAGTTTGTGACGAATTGCAGTTGGCATGCCATGAAGTATGCTTCAAAGTATTTTTTTAAAAAAAAGCATTTTTATTGATTTTTAAAACAGTGTAACTTACAGGCTCATATACATTGCATGACATTGTAGATCTGATTGTGTGTGTGTCCCCCCCACCCAGTGCCCCCCCAACTGCCCCACCCCCATGCCCGCTTGTTCCACATACATTGTTCAAACAAAACACATTTAACTGAATTAGGTATATACATTGGCATCAGGTTGCAGACTGTGGTAGGGCTATCATTACTCCTGAACATCGCTGTGCGTCGAGGCCATCAATTCCTGCACTACATGCTTCCTTGACTCTAGGGGGGGCATTATGACCCTGGTGGTAGGGGGTTAACGGGGTCGGTAGAGCCGGCCCCGTTATCCCCTTACCGCCTCATTACGAGGTCTCCTCGCGGGACCCCCTAAGGACGCCTGGTTTTACCAGGCGTCCTTAGTGGGTCCCACGAGGAGACCAGCATGCTAACAACAGGCCCCTCATTAACGGGCCCGTTGATAGCATGCTCCCCATTCCCATTGAGCCCTACGGGGGCTCAAATGGGAATGGGGATGGGATCCTGGAATGGGGAAATACCGGGCTCTCCAAGGTCGGAATGGCCCAGTATTTCCCCATTCCAGAAACCCGGACCCGGTACCCGGAATGGGGGTAGCCATGCCGCAAATAGCAGCATGGCTACCTCCAGGGTCGTAATGACCCCCTAGGTCTATGTTTTGTTCACCATGGCCCTGACGGGCCATTTCTTGCCACAATGAGGTTGTTGCCCTCATCCATATTTGAAGATCACTCCACCATAGGCACACCTCTGGACTCTTGTGTGCTTTCCACCCCATTGCTATTCTATGTTTCACCAGGATGTATGCCAAGTCTTTAAACTTGCTGACGTGGCTTGCTTGCTCCGAACGCACAATCATGCCTAGCATACAGGCTGTGGGGGAAATTGTGTCCAGCGTTATACCTGCCCTAGCTAAGACCTGGGCTATCTCTTCCCAGTACTTTTGGATCTTCGTGCATGCCCAGAACATATGTACCAGGTCTGCAATAATCAGCCCACATTTTGTGCAGGCCTGTTCCGTTGCCTTGCTGAATTTGGCTATCTTCTTCGGGTTCGATATGCCCAATGAGTGACGTACAACTGAATCAACTGTTTCTGTTTTGCGTTTCTGGACACTTTTTTGTGATAAGCTAATACTCTACCCCACGCAGGATCTGTCAGTTACTCCAGTAGGTCTGCTTCCCAGCTGTGTTTGGTCTGCCCTATCATATCTTCTGGCTGTGACATTTCTAACTCATATATTCTAGACACTGGGCCTTGTTATGAGGCTGGCGGTAGCCGCGCCTGTACTACAGGCACGGCTGCCACCGGTATCCATTTTATTCCGGCACCCGCGAATGGGCAATTACCGGGTCATGCCAAGTTTGGCGGACCTGGTAATTGCCCATTCGTGGGTGCCGGTAATATGGGACTCCCCATTCGGCCCCATAGGGCTCAATGGGAATGGAGAGGGTGGTAGCACCGGTACCGTTAATAATGGTACCGGTATTACCATCAATTTCTACTCGCGTGTGCCGGCACGGCCACCTGGTCAGACCACCTGGTCAGACCAGGTGGCTGCAAGGGCACCCTCGAGCAGAACTCGTAGTATGGTGGTATGGTAACAATGGTGCCAGTAGCGATACCGGCGCCGTTGTTGCCTTACCGCCATACTCGTAATGAGGCCCACTGTGTGCCCGTCTTCCAAAATATAATAAAGTGTTTCTATTGTAGCATCTTCCTGTAGTACCCCAACCGTTCTTGGCCATTTCTGTTTTAGTCTGGTGAGCAGTGAAGCATGTATTATGTGTTGTCCTTCGTGTATGCCTATTTCTGAAGTGAGTGTTCTGAAGTCCATTGGTTTGCCTTCCCGTAGTAAGTCTCCTACTGTCGCTACCCCCATAGGTTCCCAGTACTTCCTTACATTTAGTTGAAATTGTGGCACATCCTCCTTTACTGCGACCAATGGGACCTGTGGGGGAATAGGGTGATTTCCTCTCCAGAAGGCCACAAACCCTGTGCCATATCGTCCTGCCCAGCGTCAGCAGCAACATGGGTTTCTGGAGGACGCGGTGGCCTGGTCCAAATTGCCTCCTTCAAGAAGAATGGGGTGCATGATAGCTGTAGCAACAAGATGTCTTGGGTCTGCTCATCCGATAGCCAGTTTGTGACGAATTGCAGTTGGCACGCCACAAAGTACGCTTCAAAATTGGGCACTTTTATACCTCCCAGTTCGTGCGGCCTCTGTAATTTCGTTAGCGTTATACGGCACCTTGAACCGTGCCATAAAAAGCGACGACATATCTGTTAAAAAAGCCCTTGGGAATATTGTATGGGATATTGCTGAAAAAATTGAGAAGTCTCGGGAGCACCACCATCTTCAGCAGATCAGCCCTTCCCATCAGTGAGAGTGTCAATTTGGCCCAGAAAGTCATGGACTTTTCAATTGTGTCTATCGCTTTCAGAGTGTTCTGTGAGTATTCTGTCTTGGGGTCATGGAAAATATCCACTCCCAAGTATTGGAAAGTGGTCTCCCCCCACTTAATCAGTAGTGCAGGTAATGTGTTTGGGGAATATGTCCTGTACCCTGCTAAGGGGAACAGGCAAGACATATGTGCGTTGATCGTGATGCCAGATAAATCTGGGTATCGCTCAAACACATCTAGGATATTTTGTAAATTGGTTTCTGGATGTTGCAAGTATAGCAGCATATCATCTGCATACAGTGAGATCAAGTTACTATTGCCATGTATTGCTATGCCTGTGTCTTTATATTCCTTACGGAGGTACACCGCTAACGGTTCTAGGGCTAGGATAAATAGCATGGGGGACCATGGACAGCCTTGTCTGGTGCCTTTTCCCAGCGGGCATTGCTCCGAAATGTAGGTATCTGTCTTGACTCTTGCCATTGGACTGCTGTACAGCAGCCATACCGACTTTATGTATGTTGGCCCCATGGCAAACCTCGGAAACACCGCTAGCAGCCAGGGCCACTGGACAGAGTCAAATGCTTTGACCGCGTCAAGTGAGGCCACAGTATATTTGTGTGTATTAGCTTGGTATAGTCACACATCTATGGCATGGTGTAGTCTCCTCAGGTTACACATGATGTTTCCGTCTGGGACGTACCCTGACTAGTCCGGGTGTATAAGTTTAGCTATAGCCAGCATAAGCGTATTGGCCATTAGGGCCATAAGTATTTTACCGTCTTGATTGTGCATACGACAGGGGTCTGTTGGATCCACAATTAGTGTCAGGCTTCATGTCCCATTGCTGACACAATTAGTGTCAGCAATGGGACAATAATGGATTCTCTCAGCGACATCTATAATATGCCTGTGTCAAGCGTTTCATTAAGCATGGCTTGTAACTGGGGCGCCACGTCTGCTATGAATTCCTTATAGAATTCACTGGGCAATCCATCTGTTCCTGGGGCTTTACCCATCGGCAACACTCTTATTGTGGCCTCTAGTTCCTCCAAGGTTATGGGAGCCTCCAGTTTGTCCGCTGCTTCTGCATCTAGCTTGGGGAGATCTATTTGCGCAAGTGTGTTGTCAATTTCTGACGATTGTGTTACTGCTGTCTCTGTATACAGCTCCTTATAATAATCATAGAAGCACTTGTTTATACTTTCCTGAGTCATGCAAACCTCTCAGTTTTTCCCTGCAACCGCTCGTATCATATCTCTCTGAACCTCCATCCCAGCTTGTCCCGTTCTGCATGTTGGCACTCTATGTATTTCCTATAGCTCAGGTCGCCCAATCTCTTGCAGTGTCTCTAGCATTGTTGCTGCAGGCGGGCAGCTTCTAGGGCCTGCTCGCTGGTCATGTCACCCGAGCTATTTATGGCTTCTATGCTGGTTTCTGCTTTACGTAGGTCCCTTTCAATAATGTCTTGCATTCCATTTGTTTTAGCTATCGTCATCCCTCTAATCTCTACCTTGAAGGCTTCCCACAGAGTGCCTGCTGACTTTACACTTCCCATATTGTTCCTTAAGTAGTCTCTCAACCCCCCCTCTTAAATATTCCCGGTACACATCATCTGTATACGTCCATTTGTGTGCTTTCTCTGGAGTGTCAAAGAAAATGGCTCTGCCTTTGCTTTATCACTTTCAGCCTGGCTGAATACAGCAGCATGTACTTGAAGTTCGCTACCCGAAGCCGCCTCTTAACCGATTTGAAATGCATCCTCTGTTTTTGAACCTGCAAAGTGCAGTCCGGATATGCGGTGATGCTGGCGGATCCTCGCTGTATCGTGCCGCCTTTATGGAAGTGTTCTGGGATCTTCTCTCTGTCTTTATAATTTAAAATCCAGGCTATAATGGGCCGTGGCAGGGCCCCTGGTGGCAGTTTCCTTATCAGGGACCTGTGCGCCCTTTCTACTGTGAAGCCCTGCGTAAGGGAGCCCGGGACAATTTCTTGTAGCAGCATGTTTTCTATAAAGTTAGTGGGGTTCCCACCTTCGTTCCCTTCCGGGAGTCCGATGATTCTTACGTTATTGTGCCTGGCCCACCCTTCCGCATCTTCAATTCTGCCTTCAAGATTCCGCTATTGCTGCTACAGAATTGTTACTTCCCTTGAGGTGTCCTTTAGGCCGGTTGCATTCACTCCAACTTCTGTTTCCAGAGTACCTGTGTGTTCTGCGAGTGACCAAACATCTTGCCTTAGGAAGATCTCGTCTAAACTGATGGTGTCTCTTTTAGATTCTAATGCAATCTTCAAAGCAGCTATGGCGTCCAGGACCATTTGGTCCCCCTTCGGCTGAATCTGCTCTCCTGGTGGAGATGGAGTCACTAGCATAGTGTTATCCGCAATGTTCGTGGGTTTAGTGAAAGTGTCCAATGTGGGTTGCTTAGACTAGTTTTTTTGGGACTTGGACGCCATGGATGGTTCCCTTGGTGCCGGTTCTTCCATCTGCCTTTAATTCCACACCTGCTTCTAGTTTGTTCTGCTGGTCGCCAGCTGGTGTCAGGTGGAGGCTGTTTATTTTATCCGGCAACAACACTGTCCATCCAATACCTCCAAAGTGCTCCGCCAATGGGTGACACTATTGATATTTGCCGCGATGGAAGCGTCAGCCTGTCATTGCAAAAGGTAGTCACTTGCACACACTAGTGTTGTACCCCTACTGCTGCCTGTTGTGGTGTGGCATGCCCAAGGCCAGTTGGCATTCGCCGGTGATCTCACGTGTGTATATATCGGTTCCGGTCTTCCCCTTTGGGGTCCACACGTGCCTATTGGAGGCTAGCTGTGGAACCGCTTTTGCTGCTGTTGTTTTTGGGTGTTACCTGCGGATGTTATCTCATTATCTCATGCCTCACTCAGTCGTATATATTTGTGTGCCCTCACACACTGCTGCAGGCTTATGTAACTAGCTGGGCCTTTCGTTTTGCAGGGGTAGCCGGCTCCCAAATGCGGCTCCCTCTTGCTTGTTGGGGCATATTGTTCTGCATGGTGCTGTTACATGACATGCTCCAATCTGCTTTTATTTATTAGTTGTTGGAGTGTGTTTTCATGTCACAGCATGCGTCTTATTCCTATCCCTCGCATCTGGGCCGTGCCATTATGGATGCTGGATTACACTTTGCTGTGTGATGCACTTTGTTGAGTAGTTTCATGGGTGTTTGCTTGTTTACATGCCCGCGTATCGCAGGGTGAAGTGCCTTGTGGTGGGTGGCCGGGTGTTGTCCCGGGGCCCGCCAAACACGTTCTTTTTTTTTTCCTCTCTCTTTTAATTTTGTTTTTGTAATTATTCACTCCCCCGCTGCCATGCCCAAGGTAGCATGCCCTCGGGGCCGCCGCCGCCTTCACCCAACCTACCGCTCTGTGCACGGCACCAATGGTAGTCCACCGGCGGTCGGTGATTCTCTTTTCATTCTGCTCCCGGCTCCAGGTCTCTTACGCCCACTGCAGCGCAATGCAGCTGCTCGTTCCACGGTGGCTGCTCCGCTCAACTCCGACTTTCAGTCCAACAAGCTGGTACACACCCCGGACCAAAGGCAGGATGCGGCCGGCCACCGGGATCTTACTTATTGCTCTGCCACCTCCCTATACTGCAGTGCTCCACTGCGTACGCCGGTTGTTGTCTCGCAACTGCCATTTTGTTTTCACTGCAGCTGGCTGGGTCTGATCTTCTGCATGTCCGTATTCTGCAATGCTCGCACACAATTGCTCCAGCAATCTTTATACATATGTTGGAGAGCTGACCGGGATCAACCCACACTGGGGCCAGTGTTACAGGGCAGGATATCGGATCAGCAGGAGCTACAAGAGAAGCATCCTACTTAATGGCTGCTTAGCTATGCACCCTTAAAAATGGCTGTGTTGTGTCCGACTCCTTCTGACCTGCCACAGTACTTGTATCACTAGAAGATGTTATTGTGTTCTAAAGAACCCGAGAAACACACAGATTGCTCAAGGTCCTTGACAGATTGAAATGTCAAGGATTGAAAGTATTTTTAGAAATATTTCAATTCTGTCATAACAGTGTGACTTGCACCAGATATATTATCTCATAAGAAGGAACTGCAGTGGCCAACACCAAAGTGGAAGCTTGGAAAACATGGGCAAGATTGATAACTCTGAAGCAGATGGTAAGTTTCCTAAGGTTTCTATGGATTTAACGGACACTATGTGCCAAAAATGACTAAGATTACCAAATCACTTACCTACTTAACTGTGGGGTATCCCACTGCCCAGAAGAAAAAAACACAATTTCACAGGATCACTTTTCATCGTCTACAAACGCCAGTGAACTGACTGGAAAAATAAGGGACTGTTGCCTTTACAAGATCTTCAGACCCATGTGCAGACGATCATGGAAGCACCAGAGTTGGAGTGTGCTAATCCCAGGTTGCCTGATTAGGTATATGTGGATGTCCAGCATCAACAGCAGCAAAGAATTTTGAGACCACTGGCCTATGACAGCAATAGTCTTTTTCTGGAAGAGAAGAATTGCTTGGTATGCAAGCTTTGAGTTTCTAACCTTAAATTGGTCAGCGACATAGAAGTTCTGAGACTACCTTTAGGGAGAGAAGAACAAGTTACTTACCCCTGGTAACGTTCTTTCGACTGGATGTTCCTCCCACATATTCCTCATCTTCTGATATCTTCGTTTCCAGCTTCAGCTGCTTCGGAAAAGAATTCTTCTCGGCAGAGGGCGCTGTGTGTCGAGATGGTCGACCCGATGTCCGTCGAGGGTCTCCATCTCGGTTGACGTCATCGTCGAGTACATATACCACACGCATTGCCCGTTGACTGTTTTTTCGCCACCCATATACAGAATTACAACCATTGACAAGCCCCTTTCATTTATCAGACCTTAAAAGAGCATACAGTCTAAAGCTCAGAAATTCTACAGTGGGGTAGGTTGGGAGGGCGATGAGGAATACGTGGGAGGAACATCCAGTCGAAAGACCGTTACCAGGGGTAAGTAACTTGTTCTTCGAATGAATTGTGTCCTCCCACGTTTTCTTCATCTTATGATAAACTCCCAAAGCAGTATTAAGTTCTTTTGGAGGAGGGAGTACGAATTTGAGAGTTATTGTTTGTCAGGAGTGGAGCATAGCCTTCCCAAATCTTCCCTCATTGTTAGAGGTGTCTGAACAATAATGTTTTGTAAACTTGTGGATGTTGGACCAGGTAGCTGCCACGCAGATATCCTTTATAGGAACTCCACTCTGAAGGCCAGAGGAAGTTGCCATGCTCCAAGTGGAATGAGCCCTTAAGCCTTCTGGGGGATCTTTCACAGCTAGCCTGTAGCACTCCGAAATAGCTAGTAGGATCCATCTGTATATAGTTTGTTTGGTAACTGACAGACCTAGTTGGTCGTGATGTCGTAAATTTGCCATTCTTGAAACATAAAAGCTTAGAGCTCTCCTTGGATCAAGTCTATGAACTCTTTCCTTATTCCTTGCCAAGATGAGGTTGAGTATAGAAGGCTGGAAGCACAATTTTCTATGCTAAATGGTAAACTGATACAATCTTAGGTGGAAAAGAGGGTTTGACCTCAAGGACAACCTTATCCTTGTAAAAGGTGGTAAATGGAGGTTTACAGGATAAGGCCTGCAACTCACTCACCCTGCGGGCTGATGTTATCACTACTAACAAAATAGTTTTGTAAGTTAGCAACGTTAAAGGGCAGGAATGGAATGGCTGGAAAGGAGCACACGTCAGAAAATGTAAAACCAAATTAAGGTCCCAAGTAGGGATTTGGAAAGGTGTAGGAGGAAACACATTTGTGAGTCCTTTAAGAAATTGAGTTATTAAGGGTATTTTGAAGTAGGGTGCCTCCTTCGAGGTGCGCTTGAATATGGACAATGCTGCTAGATAAGACTCAATTGTTCCAATCTGGAGTCCCAGATTTGCCAAATGCAGCACAAACGATATCACCATAGGTATATCGCATCAAAAAGGGCCCACATCTTTCTCCCTACACCAGCTGCAGAACTTGTTCCAAAGGCAGCAGTATAAGGATTTTGTTGCTGGCCTTCTGGCCGAAAGCAAAATCTCCATTATGTCATCCGGGAAGTCCCACTCCAAGTATCCCAGCCTCTCATAAACCATCCGTGAATGCTGAGTGTCTTGACCTCTGGCTGGAGAAGGTCCTCTCTTTGTTGAAGACGTATTGGAAGGCAGATGGACATGTCCGGAAGGTCCAGGTACCACGTCCTCCTGGCCCAATCCGGGGCAATTACGATAATGGATTTCCCAAACTTTCTCAGCCTCCTGATCATGTGAGGAACGACAGGGATTGAAGGAAATGCGTCCAGAAGTGGAAACTCCCAGTCCACTACAAACACATCTCTTAGAGCTCCTCTTGGGGGAAATTCCCTGGAGCAGAACAGTTGGGAATTTCGGTTGACACTGGTCGCGAACAGATCCAAAGGGTGAACATTTCTTGAAGGACTTCCTGAGCTAGTTCCCACTCGTGGGAAACTGCTTTACCTGCTCAGAGCGTCCGCCCCGGCTAGGTGAACTGCTGATAGGGAGATTCCTTCTTCAATTGCCCAGAACCAGAGCTGTATTGCCCGTCTGCACAGTTGTAGTGACCCTACTCCTCTCTTGTTGAGGTAGTACATGGCCACAATGTTGTCCATCATTATCAGGACATTCTTTCCCTGTATAGAGGGCAGAAAGGCCTTCAGCACTACTCTGATGGCCCTTAGCACCAAAAGGTTAATGATTAGTTTGGACTCCGATGGAGACCAATGACCGCTGATTGTCAGATCACTGGCATGGGCTCCACACCCCATGAGTGAGGCGTCCGTAACTACTGTTATCTCCGGCCATGTTTGCCAAAAAGGTTCTCCCTTCGGGATGTTGTCCTCACAGGCCCACCACAGGAGATCTTGTGCTACTCTGCCTGGAACCTGAAGAAGGTCTGACATCCTGCCTTAAAATTGGGACCACTGAGATCTGAGGGCCTATTGACGGGATGTCATTCGCAGATGAGCCTCTGGCAGCAGGGAAATGCAGGATGACATGAGGCCGAGCAACCTCAAAAAGTGGAAGGCTGGAAGACACGGGGTACTCTGAAACTTGGTGACCATCTGCAAAATGTCCTGAGCCCTCACCTCGGGTTGCAAGGCTTTTCCCAAGGATGAATCCAGCACCACTCCAAGGAACTGGAGTCTCTGAGATGGCATCATGTGGGACTTCTTGTAATTGAGGGAAAAGCAGAGTCTGTGGAGAGAGTGGCAGGTTATGCTGAGATGTTCCTGGGCCTGTTCGGGTAAACATGCCCTGATCAGCCAATCGTCTAGGTAGGGGTAGACGTGGATCCCCTTTCTCCTGAGACTCGCTGCCACCACCGCCATTAACTTGGTGAAAACCCTTGGGCGTATGTCAGCCCGAATGGCAGAACTCAAAACTGATAGCGAGAACTGCCAACGGCGAACCTCCGGTACTTCCTGTGCTTGTGATGGATTGACACATGAAAGCAAGCATTCTGAAGGTCCAACTTTACGATCCAATCCTGGAGCTGGAGGGCCTGGAGGGCCTGAAGGATCTGAGAAAGCGTCGCCATCTTGAACTTGTCCTTCGTGAGGAACTTGTTCAAGTCTCTCAAGTCCAAGATAGGTCTCAGCCCTCCGTCCTTCTTGGGGATTAGGAAATAGGGAGAATACCATCCTTTATTCCTCTCCATCAAAGGTACTGGTTCTATAGCACCTTTCTCTAGCAGGGTCAACATTTCCTGCAACATGAATGGATCTGGAACATTTAGCGAATGGCTTCCCGGGAGATTCATTGATTATTTATTACATGCTTAATACCCAGGGCTTCTAATCACAGACCCGGGGATCGAACCTGTGTTGCTCTGCATCGACTTGCTTCCAATGAGAGAGCATTGCCCCTGAACTATCCTCCCGAGACCAGGACGATCCCGAGGTCTCTGTATGAAAGGGAGGCAGTAACCCTGGGCTATTGTTTCCAGTGCCCATGCATCCGAAGTTTTACCTCGCCATTCTTTCAGATGTTGTGACAGTCTGTCTTCCTCCGGAGTGTAGTGAGTCAAGACGTCAGAGAGGTTTTGAGGTGGCTGAAGTAGAGGCTGAAGGTAAAGATGCCGATGATTGTGTGGGTTTTGCACCTCTCCCTCAACCACCACAAGGGAATATTCTTCATCTTCTTTGTCCTCTTTGACCAGCCTGTCCTCTCGCTCTTCCAACTGAGGAGTAGTAGCAAAAAGACCTACCCCTTCAAGATGATCCGCTGGGGTGAAAAGATTGTGGCTGCCTGATGGTGGCACTTAGGGACTCAGCTACCGCCTTTGAGGTCTGCAGCTTTTCAAGGCTTTCGTCAACCTTATTACCAAATAAATGGGAGCCGTCAAAGGGCATGTTAAGGAGCCTAGATTGTACATCAGGTGCAAACCCTGACTTCCTCAACCACACAAATCTGCGTATGACAGTGCTTGCCGCCATGGCCCTGCTGATGCTGTCAGCAGTGTCCAGACCCGATTGCAAAGACTCACACATGGCCTCCTTGCCATCCCTTATCAGGTTAAAGAAGCTGTCTCTTTCAACACCTTCAGGGATATGATCAGCCGCCATAGCGGCACAGTCCCAGGGTGAAAGTGAATTTTGCAAGAGCACATGTAGAGTTAGCATACTTTAAAGCCATGCTGCTAGTAGAAAAGACTTTCTTTGCCCATGAGTCAAAGCGTTCACCATCCCTATCAGGGGGTATGGCTGGATACGCAGCTTGCTTAAAGGCGGATGTAGCTGCTTGCACTACCAGACTTTCCTGAGTCGGATGTTTTGATAGGTAGCCAGCGTCGCTACTGGATGGCCTGAATTTGTTTTGGGAGATTTATTTACTACAGCTCTGGAGAGGTGTCTATCCCACTAGCTGTGTGTAGGGTGTCATGTAGCTCCCAGACCCTGGTCTCTTTTGAAATAAAGCATTCATGGACATTAGTATTTTTATGAATACTGGGGGTATCTAAGTGAAGATCAAATGGAGGGGTTTCATCTGAAGTTTCATAGTCCTCATATATTAAGGATAAGGATCTGAAAAAATCCTTTTTAGGTAAAGGTTTAAAATCTTTTCTTTTTCTTGACTTTTTTTAAGCAAATCCATCAATGAATGCACAGCCGGCATTGATTTATTTTGCATTGGCGTCGATGGTGTCAATGTCTGTGGCGTCGATGGTATCAACTATTTGTCCTTTGACTTGTGCTTCGAGGGACTCGACCCTAGACTTGACGGTTTCTTCGACGATTTATCGTCTTGTCGAGTACTCAAAGACTCTCGAGAAGTCTTAGGCTTATGACCCGGGCTCGAAGGCGCACAGGGTTTTTCCTTGGCCTTATGTTCGCCATCGACTGTAGCCTGGCAGGTTTTCTTATGTTTCGAGGAGGACGGGACCTGTTCCCCGAAGATTTTAAACATTTTCTTTCTTAAGGAGGTCCCACTAATCTTTGGAGGAGGATTATTCGCTCCTTTCCCGAGAGTTATCTGAGGAAGAAGGAGAAGAAGAAGAGGGTGATTTATGCCTTCTCTTAGATTTTTTGGATGACGAAGAGGAGTGTCCCCTTGAAGGGGGATCGTTTTTTCAACCTTTTTTTGTGAGGAGATGAATCTCTCGACTCGTGGGAGGACCCACATTTCGAAAGGAGTGACGGGGATTTGGAGACAATCCTACCCACTGACAGTTTCACTTTTTGCTCTTTTAAGGCCTTACCTTTCATTGACTAACAGGATCGACAGTTGGCGATTTCGTGCACGACGCCCAGGCACCAGATGCATATTTTATGCGGGTCCATGATGGACATTCTGGCTCCGAATTTTAGGCACCTTTTGAAGTCCATCCTCAGAGTAGTAGGAGTCGAAGATGAGGCCATCTCGAAACATTTTAGTGGAAAACTGAAGCGTGTCGTAATCCTTCGAGGCAATCGCAGAAAAATAGAACTGAAGCCTACGGGTGCTGTGCGTGGTATATGTACTCGACGATGACGTCAACCAAGATCAAGGCCCTCGAGAGACATTGGGTCGACAATCTTGACACACAGCACCCTCTGCCAAGAAGAACATTTTTTCTGAAGCAGCTGAAGCTGGAAACGAAGATATCATAAAATGAGGAATATGTGGGAGGACACAATCCATTTGAAATGTATAATTCAGGCTGAAAACAATCCTTGACTTCTGCATATATGTGCAGTGACACACGTTCACAGGGGCACTCCAAGCCCCTCTGGGACTGGTGACATGCAATAAACTTGTCTCTGAGGCAAAGTACAGGTGGAAAAAGTGGTGATGCAGTACTTACCTTCCTTTGCTCTTTTCACTTCTACGAGGTCCCACAGAGGATTATGGTGGAAAACGTATTCCCAATGGGAAAGCCTAAATTACATGGTCATAAATTACATGGTCATAAATGAAAGTGTCAGAAGTTTAGCAGATATTGTGATAGTCAAGACCTAATCAGTCCGTACAAAGGCTGTACATGCCTGTAAAGCCCTGCCACATGAGCCACAGTGGCTAAACCATGAACTTTAGAACATAGATATAGGAGGAAAAGATAAATAGACCAAATTTGCAGCGCAAAGGCACCACTACTGCTCCAGTCTGAACCGTGCAGAGAAAAGGACTGGCAACTGGGGCCGGGAGCATGTGCGAGGGAGCAATGAGCATGAGGTGTGCCTTACATAGAATATGTGATTGGCTTTTGTTTAAATTAAATATTAGTGGGTATTGTGCTTGAATTCTGTCAGTATAAGGGAAAGAGGAAAGGGGATGGGGTTATTTAAAATATCCAAACAAATTTGGAAGTAGTTAATATAAGTGTGAGAGACATTAAAGATGGAGCCAGGTTGGTGCATCCATCAATTACATAAACCAGTGCCGGGACATGTCATAACTCATGATATTTACATTTTTACTTTTCTCCAAAGAAGTACAAAAAGTACAGCCTCCGCTAGAGAAATCAGTAGTTTCAGAATCAAAAGCAGCGGTGCCAGACAAAAGAGGAAATATTTGATGGCTGTTGATAGTATACATGGATCTATCTGAAAATTTCGAACCCAACACTGCAAATCCCGAATATTTCAGGGTTTTTTCTAATTTTTGCAAATGTTCACACAAATTAATTCAAGGGAGACACCCCGCAGCTCCTGCCCCGCATATCTCCCATTCCCAATTAATACCCATACCGCACTTACCATCTATATTTGTCTGAAAAAGTGCAAAAAAACTCAGCGGAAAAAACCTCAATTTTCAGTTTCGCAGTAATTGCATTCGACATTTTCGTCTTATCCTGTGTACACTATATCAGTACATTATTGGAATCACACCAGGTATATGCACAAAACAGAAGTTAGTAGAATACACAAAACAACATATACAACATTACTTTTATTTTGTCAATATTGTGTGTGGGATAGGTTACCAACGTGTGATATCTTTGAATCTTTCACAGTATTTTGTAAGGCAACATCAACATGTGTGTACAATGCATCATCGTACAACTATGGCGAGGTTACAAGGAACCCAAAAGTGCTCTATCACGAACAGTAGCTAAAAACATCAAGGGTATTTATAAAACGTCAAAAAAAGTTAATTAAAACAGATATGTAAAAATCAAAGCTTTCAAGTTATCTTACCATTTTTGCTGTGTGCCATTTCAACAATATATGCTGTAACTGACGACCCGCCAGAATCTTTAGGAGGCTCTAGTGCAAAGGAAAATAGGGTAAACTATACACTTCTCTTGCTTCATATGTAGCATTTTATGTTGTTTTTTGTGATTGCAACAATTGCAACTTTTATTTACACAATTAATATCAAAAGTGTAAACAGGCTAACATAACTAAGGGCCAAATATTAACTATGAACAGATAGAAGTCATTAATGTATTACTGTATGGAGTGTTTCCTAATACAAATGTGTTTTGGATTAATAATAAGGTACTAACAGGTAGTGCAATGGGTTCAATGTTCACATAGCATTTATTTATTTATTTTTATTATTGTGTTTTGGTTTTAAATGAAAACCTTTCCCAATCATAAACCAGACACAAATCATTAAAAGAAAGCACAATACATATCTCACACTAAGATTTCCATAATAATACATAAACAGTTTCAAATCTTAAAATTGGACACAGAATCAAATATAAAATTGGGCATTTGTAATCATAATTTCAATCACCCTTATTAAGTGATTAGAATTGCGGTAAGAGACGTGATATCCCCCAACATAATAAATATTTCCTTTAAAAACTCAATGGGTGCAATGGACAGTGATAATGTCCCCACCATCATCAAATGCTTCCACAGGGAGTCCACAATCACAGTGCTAGTATAAATTAAAGTTACTCACCTGACTAGAGTGCTCATACTCCATAGTCCCCTTACCTCAATCCAACATGGGGACAGTACCTGAACCTTTGGCAGCGAAAAAGCGAGCTTCCACTTTAAATTTAGCATAGCGTGAAGGGGTACGGCCTCGGGCATCAGAATGCCCCGCCAAGGCTCCGCCCTTCGGCGCCTCACCTCAGTCCCCTTTGAACACATCGGACGCTTGGATACCTCGCTATTCTTATTACATATAAGCCCATGGCATACAAGTAGGTGAAGGTGGGTGGGACACATGGAGTAAAGGGTACTATGGACTAGGAGTACTCTAGTCACTGCAGTGACTAACTTTAATTACTTATATGTCCCATCCCGTTTCCTCCATCCTTGTGGGTGATTCCAGCGAACATGACCATAGGGTGGAAGCGTGACAACCTGCCTTGTATCTAGGATGAAGCAAAAAGGTTCTTCATAACTGCCTGACCGAACTCTGCATCGTGCCTAGAGCTGGTATGCAGGGAATAGTGTTTACAGAAGGCCAACTCAGTGGCCCAAATGGTCGCCTTGCTGATGACATCCCAAGACAAATTTTTCTGAAACCTGACACCTGACAGCCATGACCTTAGCTCTGAGTGCATGGGAATGAATCCCCTACGGGAACTGCTTGCCCATGGCCATATATGCTTCTGAAATGGCCTGAACCATCCAACGAGCCTACGACCCCTGAGAGCCGGGGGAGGAGCCCCAAAAGTGACAAACAATGCCTCAGACTTCCTGAAGGATTTATTCTGAGAGAGATCAAATTTAAGGACCCTCTGGAGGTCCAAGGAATGTAGGGCCCTCTCTGCCTCTGACTGTGGGTTCGGGAAGAACACCGGCAGGCAGATCTCTTGATTCAGATGAAATGGAGAGACCACATTGGGTAAGTGCGCAAGATGACCTTGTCATTGTGAAACATGGTGAAGGGCTTGCACGAAGACAACGCCTGCAGCTCGCTGACCCTGCGCACAGAGGTGAGTGCTACCAGCAGAACAGTTTTTAGCATTAACAGCCCAGATGTCCACAAAGGCCATCGGCTCTAAGGATTTGCGCTGCAAGGCAGCAAGAACCACATTGAGGTCCCAGACCAGATGCGGTTTATGCACCAGAGGAAAAAGCCTACACAGCCCCTTGAGGTGGGTCTTATCCACTGGTTGGCTGCCGAAAACACATGCTCAGGGGAATTCTTGTAAGCCCCAATGGCCACGAGATAAGTGCAGCAAGTATCCACCTGAAGCCCAGAACAGGCCAGGTGCACTGAAAAAGCCAATAGGTCATCCAGAAGACAGGTGACAGGATCCACCCTTGTCACACGCCCAATGGCAGAATCTAGTCCTTTTGCTCTTATGATGGGATCGAGCAGAAAGTCTCCTGGCCTGTTGAATGATGTCCCAGTTGTCATCCAAAAATTTAGCATGCTGTAGCCTTAGCCGGTAAGGAACCAGGCCGCTAGCACCAATCTAGCCTGGTCTGGATGTCCACTGCCCTGTCCTGCTGCGTCAGGAAGCCCCTGTTGGGGATTGGAAGGTGGACGGGACCCTAGCAGCACAACTGCAGCAGATCAGAAAACCAGGTCTCGAAGGCCAGTAGGGGGCAATCAGTATGAGGCTGCAGCCTACTGAAGCCCGCAACTTGCAGAGGGTCTGCTGGACCAGAGGTAGGGGTGGGAGGGGGTGCAGGAACGCATAACACCTGCAGCCGTGTCAACAGATCTGGAAGGCGTCTCCCAGAGACCCCCGACCTGCCTATGAAGAAAACTGGGAGCACTTGAAATTCAAAGGAGAAGCGAACAAGTCCAGGTCCGCAAACCCCCACCGCTGGAGCTAGGGCAACAAGGAGTAAGTGTGCAACTCCCACTCGTAGGTGTCGAATCCCAAGCGGCACAACTGGTCTGCTTCTGCATTGTGTACCCCGGGACGTGGACTGCTGAAATCTAAATCCCCTCCGTCAGGGCCCATTGTCCGTCCTGACCAGAACAGACCTGTCTTTGATGAGGGGGCAAAAACACCTTGAGGTCCAGGCCCACTGCCCTGAGCTCAAGCAGATTGATATGCAGGAGGGCTTCCGCCCTGGACCATACGCCATGAATCGCATAGCCCTCCAGAGTAGCCCCCATCCCGAAAGAGAGGAGTATGTCGTACCACCAGGTCGGCTCCAGTCGGGTGAAGGGGCCGCCCACTACAACATTATCATCCATCAACCACCAGCGAAGATCGGGCAGGAGGAGCAGGAGTATTGGGATCCTGTCTGAGACCCCATCTCCTAATCCCTATTGGCCGACAGGTGGAGCTGGAGGAACCTCACCTTGAGGCAGGTGTGCTGCAGAGTGAGCATGCAAGAGGCCATCAGCCCTAGAAGGTGCTGGAACCACCAACAATGCCGAGGTGGTCCACTTGGCCAGAAAGTACCCTATCGCCTTGCAAAGGGAGAGGAGCCTCTCGGGTGTGGGGAACACCCGCTGAACAGCCATGTTCCAACGTACCTGTAGGAAAACCAGATCCTGGGAGGGGCAAAACTGTGACTTCCTCTGGTTGAGGGAGAACCCCAGCTGATGGAGAATATCCACCAGTCTCTGGCAGGAGTCTACAAACCCGTCAGGTGAGCCCGTCCTCACCAGCCAGTCGACTAGATAAAGGTATAGGTTATGTTATGTTGATTTATACCGCGCACTGATAACACCCAAGGGCAGTCTCCAGGTGCTCACATGGCTCTGCAAGAAAGAGGAGGTGGTGGTTAGTAGAATGATAGGATAGGTAAGGTCCAATCCCTGGGATGTTTTCTGTATGGTTGTTTGGTGCATTGGGGTGTGTCTTTGTGTTTAATGTGTAGATTGCTGGTATTTAGGGTTGTGCGCACTGGCTTGTTATATCCGTATGGGTAGAGTCCAATACCTGGGATGTTTCTATGTGACAGTTATTTTTGTTGGGGTCTGTATGTGTTTCATTTGTAGATTGCCAGGTGTTAAAAGGTTGTGCGCACTGGCTTGTTGTGTCCTTACGGGTAAGATACAGTGTCCAGGTTTTTTGTTGTAAGTGTGTGTTGCTTGTGTTGGGTGTGTGTTAGGGTATAGGTTGGCTAGCCCAGTGGGCGTGTATAGTGTTTGGGTGATATGTTTGAGGAAGTAGAAGCGGGGTGTTAGTGCTTTGGCTACTCGCAAAATTCTTCTATGTGGCTAATCTACACTGCCCTATCTGTTGTGACAAGTTACTTATCTCCATAATTCTATCTAAGTGTGACGCATGGTCAATCTTCTCAATTTTATCTAGATGTGACCAACAGCTCAACTTCACAATTCTATCCAAGTATGACGCATGGTCAATCTTCACAATTCACTCCAAGTGTAGCGCATGGATAAACTTCACAGCTCTATCCAAGTGTGACGTATGGTTAATCTTCACATTTCACTCTGAGTGTGGTGCATGGCTAAAGGTGATGGTCCTCCAAGCGGAGGAGACCCGCCACTGCTTTCATCAATTACATGAAGATACGAGGGGTTGAGTTCAGGCTGAAAGGCAGCGCCTTATACTGAAAGTAGTACAACATAATTGTGAACTGCAGAAACTTCTGATGCGGCCTGTAGACGGGGACATGCAGGTTCGCATACTTTGGGTCTAGGCAACATATCCAGTCCCCTGCACACGTAGACTCTGCAATGTGCGCGGGAGTAATCATCTTGAAGCGTTAGAGCGGTAAAGACCGATTGAGAAAAGACAGGTCCAGGACTAGACTCAGGCCAGTGTGAAAAACCAGAGGGTGTTTCACTGCCTAGACCCGGGAGTCCTTTACTCAGGTGGCCAGAGCACAGCCATTGCCTTTGGATCCATATCCTGGGGGTGAACAAGTGTGGGAGGATCACCAGGGTGAGGGGTCCTCGGGGAGTGGGATGCCCGATGGCGAGACATGGTATGCCCCCTTACCAAATAGCCCTGTCCCATCCTATTTTATAGGATATTCCAACTTCCCAGATCCTTCCCCCTTTCCTACACAAACACTGAGCCGAGGAAGAAGAGATCTGATGCTGAAAGGAGTACTACCCATGCAATACATTGACATGTCCCACTAATAAGATCAAGCAGGGTCACACACTTGATCTTAATTACAAACACCTGGTATCTGTTAGCTCTCCCCACATGGTTAAAAGGTGGCACACAGACACACTCTGGGCAAGGAGATGCACGAGAAGGAGCAGTTCTGCCAGGGCCGTCGGCTAATCAGGCGGAGCAGAGCGACAGGCTGAGGGATGAAACAGAAGTACAGAGAAACTTTGGAAACAACGGCGAGAGATTGTTACCTCCGAAGGACCTTGAAAGTTGCACAAGGAAGCCCAGCAGGGGAGAAGAGACAACTCTCTTGTGGTTCAAAGATACCAGCCACCCCCGCAGGTGAACGGCAGAGTTGGAGAGGTGCATCGGCAGTTGTGGTATTAGCCTTGACTTCAGGATCAAAGCTGCGAAAATTAATTAAAACAGCCAGTGAGTTGACGAAAGCAATGAAAGTCTGGTCTGTTAAATTAAATTTGATGGCCACATTAGCCGACGAATGAAGGTTGCGTATGTGCCGATAAGACATGAGAGAAAGCAAAGCATTGTAAAGAACTGTAAATTAAATATACAAAATATACAGAGTGGTCGGGCGAAAGAAGATCACCCAATCGAAAGTCTCTGTGAAATGTCTGATGCCTTAGAAGCGGTGGGAAGAGAAAGAAACTGAGATGCAAGATTTGAACTGTTAGATTTGATCCCGGCAGAGGGAAAGCTGGATGTGAGAAGTGTCTTTGAACTGTTAGGTTTGATCCCAGAAGAGGGAAACCTGGTTGTGAGAAATGTCTTTGAACTGTTGGGTTTGATCCCGGCAGAGGGAAACCAAACCTGTTTGCGAGGGATATCTTGAAACTTTTAAATAAGTACTGTGCTCAAAACTACATTTACCAAGAGGCCTTGGTGTAGGAGAGAAAAAGTGATTTTTGAGGAAAGAAGGTCAAAGTGGTCATGCTGAGGTACGAGCAAATGACTTGCAGTTTTGAAAGTCTTTGACAGCGGAAGGAAAGTGAAAGGAGGCTAGAGCCCGACAGAGGGAAGCCTATGAAGGTGTGATTGAAACTTGGGGAAGGGAACCCCCACAAATTGTGATTGAAAGGTTTGAGCCTGGCGGAGGAATGCCTGTACTGAATTGTGGCAACCAGACTTGGTTGAACTGTATTTTGTGGAAGGCACTGGTCCACGAAACAAACTGCATCCTTGTGTCCAAAGCCAGAGTGTGTCGCAAGGTTCCAGTGTTCCACCTTACCCCGTGCTACAAAACGTAGGGAAGGGAGTTTACTCAGCCATACTGGCATTTCTTTTGAACATTGAGTTTCCTTTTTGCATTACACATTCCCTTTACACATTTATTGTATTAGAAATAGGATAGGCATTAGGTTTATTAGTATAGGCCATTTTATTTTGACTAAGGACTGACTAGTACTGTATTTTCTTTTGGTTTGACGGTTAACAATTCTCCCATTTTAGTTATAGGGCAAGATAGAAGTTTTCCAACCCCTTTTAAACCATCAATAAAGGTTTTGAAACTTGCATCTCTTGTGTCAGAGTCTACTTGTGATACCATGCCTCCCTGACATATGGTGTCAGGATTTGGGATACGACTCAATTGAAATAAGTTGGGGAACCCTACAATTTCAGAAGCTTAGTAAGCGATCCTCAGACCCCACTACTGTCACAAAAGAATCTATCAGCTTCGATATATGCAGCAGTAAAGAGGCGACCATCCCTCCAGGCAAAAGAGGACTGATTCCCGCTGACTTAGTTCTAATACCCCCCTCTGGTTGTTACATTAAGCTGGCACCAACATCTGGTTTAACCTGAAAATTTGGTCTGGATGTACTTGCAGGATCCGGACTTTAGAGGAGACATAAAAGTGCTCTTGCAAATTCTTGGAGAAACCCCTTTTGAGAAACGTCCCAGGTACAATATTGCACAGGGAATTATTGAGAAAGCTTTATTTCCCCGTATCGATGAAGAGATAGAGCCTGAGGAAACAGAGACATAACTTAGGTTTTGGGAGGCCGATGAGAGACTTAAAATCGGAGCCAAAGTGGAAGATGAACCCACCATCCTTCCAGACTTAGCCTTCACCAACGAAATGACTCAATGCTGGCAGGGGCTTTCTTGCAAATAATTCCTGAGGGAGAAGGCCAAGAAAAAAGAACCGCCTTTTTTCTTTCTGAAACAGGGACTACTATATCGTAGAGAAACCTCTGGGGAAAGCATAAGTAAAACCCAATTGGTAATACGCAAAACCCATCGGAAAATTGTGTTAGAAATTGCACTCTCTCACTTAACCGGGCGACACTTAGGACAATCTAAGATCCAAGCTCACATTAGTGGAAAATTCTATTGGCCGGGGATGCATGCTGATATAAAAACTTTGTTCAGATATGTGATATATGTCAAAAGACCAGCTTGCATATTCCTCTACCTGCCCCTTTAAATCCAATACCGATAATTGATGTTCCCTTTTCCCAAATCAGGATTTTATCAGACCATTTGAAACTTCTAAATTGGGCAACAAATGTGTTCTTGTGATCGTTGATTAAGCCATCCGGTACATAGAAGCCTTTCCCATGAGAAATAACAGCACCCAGCAAATCTTAAAGCATTTGCTACCATTCTTTTCTAGAGTTGGATTCCTCAAAGAAATTCTAACTGACCAGGGGACACATTTCATGAGTAAGCTTATGGGTGAAATAAAGGAATTGCTACAACCTTTTACGGACCTTGGTGTACCATCCCCAAACTGATAGATTGGTAGAAAGATTTAATAAGACCCTCAAGGTGATTCTAAGAAAGTTAGTAGACAAGGATGGGAATGATTGGGATTGCATGATCCCCTGGGCCCTGTTTGTGGCGAAAAATACGCCTCAAGCATCTACTGGATTCTCGCCCTTCGAATTATTGAATGGCAGAGAACCAAGAGATGCCTTAGACATTCTCAGGGAAATCTGGGAAGAAAGAGAAGAAGCACCAATACCTCTTTCACAGACAGCTACCTGGTTATGAGAACACATGAATCTTGTCAGAACTCTATTTCATACTCATATGGAAAAAAACATAAAAACAACAGAAGCTTTATTATGATAAAAAAGGAAATCTTAGATTGTTTTCAGTAGGTCAGAAAGTTCTGGTTATTTTACCTAGCTCTGAAAATGAGCATATTTCAAAATGGCATGGTCCCTATGAAATACTACAGCAAACTGGAACGTGTACTTATAGGGTAGCCCAACCAGACAGATGACAAAAGACCCACCGCTACCATGTAAATCTCCTGAAAGAATGGATAGAAAAGCCTTCTGCCTCTAACTCTTCCATGTTATCCTGTTTGATACCGCAGGAGAGGGATAACCTAGAACTCATTCTCCAAGAACTACCTAAAGATAAACAAAAAAATGTAAATGATCGTGTTACCGCTTTCCTCAACAGATTTAGTGAAAAACCAAGGAGAGTACATGGAACCTACATTAGATCAGAACCCCAAAAGGAAAAGTGGTTCATCTAAAACCATACAGACTCCCAGAGGCACGAAAGAAAATAGTCATTGATGAGGTTGAGAATATGCTGAAGGCATATATTATCAAGCCATTTTCAAGCCCATGGTCCCCCCTATCGTGTTGGTAACTAAACCAGACCAGTCTTGGAGAGTGTACATAGATTTTAGGCAAGTCAACGCCATCACCACCTGTGAAGCATATTCTATGCCATGCATCGATAAACTGGGAAATGCAGTGTTCTTGTCTACACTAGATTTAACTAAAGGGTATTGGCAGGTCCTTGTACACTGACTGGATAAGGAAAAAACAGCCTTCTCGACAGCCATAGGGCTATTCAAATTTAGAGTTTTCTCTTTTGGTCTGCATGGGGCCCCAGCAACTTTTCAACAACTTATGTACAGATTATTACAAACATATTCTGATTTCTGTGGGGCCTACATTGACAATATAGTTATCTACAGTAAACCAGGTGAGGACCATATTTACACTATTATGAGAGCTCTCCAAGAGGCTGGATTGACTAACAACCCTAGGAAGTGTAAGCTGGCTCATTCAGCCCTGAAATATCTGGGCTTCTTCGTGAGAAATGGTAGTGTACAGCCTCAGCAAGAAAAGGTGAAAGCCGTTTTAGATGCCCCACATCCAAGACCAAATGAGATCTTAGCGCATTCTTGGGCTTGATTGGGTATTATCGCAGGTTTATCCCAACATTTTCAAACAAAACATCACAGTTGACAGATAAATTACAAAATGCAGAACCCCAGACAATTTGTTGGACCGACGAGGATGAGGTTTGTTATAATAACCTCAAACAAACATTGGGGGTCATTACGAGGTTGGAGGTAATGGAACAACTATGCCGGTAAAGGATTACGGGCACCGCATACCGCTCCGGGCTATTCCGACCCAAGAACCCGGTATTAGTGGCGCCGCTAATAACGTTGTCGCTAATAGCGGCATGGGTGCGGGCACGCGGCCCTTCAGGCTGGCAATATCGGGATGCCGGTAAAAGGAAGACATCACAAGTCAGGCGAACATGCAAATAGCAGCATCATGAAGGCAATAATACGGGATACCGGCATGCCGGCAATACCGGCATCGCGAACCACCCGTAAACTGCAATGTGCAGTGTTCCCAACTGCCACAGGTGCACACAATCAGCACAGGTAGAGGCAATGGAGTCTGGGCAAGCACAAAAGGAGTACACCCACACACCACATCCCTTCCCATACCAAAATGATTCCACTAGTAGTAGCAATACTTGGGCTGGAGGACATGCTTGCATTGCAACACCAGCAACAACAACAACAACAGCAGGCACCACAGTGGAGACGCAGGAGGAGAAGGAGGGTGAGACAGGCCCTGCAAGCCCCACCGGTGCAGCCAGTGGTACCACGCAGCAGCCCCCAATTCCTCGCATCAGAGCCAGTCCATTCAACCTAACCCCTGGGCAGATCCACACCCTGTACCGTCTGGTCCGGGACACAATCAACACCATTGTGGACATGATACACAATGACATTGTCAGCCTCATAGAAATAAGCACCGCCACCCCCCCTCTACTGAAGGCAGTGTTGGTGCTCCACTTCCTGGCCACAGGCACCTACCAGCACACAGTGGGGCACATGCATGGCTTATCACAACCCCTATTTTCTCGCATCATGAACCAAGTGCTGGATGCCCTCCTGAAGCACACAGGGGACTACATATCCCTACCACAGACTCCCCAGGAGATCTTTGATACAAAAGTTGGCTTCCATGCACTGGCAGGCATGCCGAATTGCATTGGTGCCCTCGACTGCACCCATGTGGAGTTGGTGGTCCCGCATGCCATGGAGGTGGTGTACCCCAATCACAAGCTATACCACTCCATCAATGTGCAGATGGTATGTGACGCCAGCAAGATTATCACACATGGTTGTGCCCGATTTCCCGGATCAACTCATGGCTCAATGGTCCTGCGGAACTCCATGCTACCACGTTACATGGAGCGACATGCAGGACGACGTGCCTGGCTGCTTGGTAGGTTGCATGACAGGCACATGGCAGTGAAATGGGGGGATAAGATGCACACACCACCATTGTGTCATTGTGGTGACAACACGATGTGCACATCCCAAAACACTGTGGCCCAAAGCATCCCAAACAGAACATGACAACCAATTTCCATAGCAATGAAGTAAGCTGCACACCTATCACAACATGCCAAACTTAAAACCACCCCACATCCCACAATACGTGCACCACCCATCATCGGACCTCACCCTCCGTAACACAATCCAGCAACATGCTGTGAGTATTCACTATGTAAATGTCTGCAGCAAATCACAACACAGGACAAGCATCCATGTGAGTGCACTAAAGAAAACCCCCAAGGGAATCCACTGCTTGTCAAAGGGCCACCACCACAGAAGTGCAGCATGTCACCATGTGAATAATCAGCGCTGAAAGCCAAATAATGCAGAGACTACTGCCAACGCTGCCAGTTAAAAAATCATACAGAACACTAAACATCACATATATATCACAAACACAGCGGTATGTGTCTAGTATGCATGAGCAACATCAAGGCAGTGTGCACCATGTATCATCTTGAAGATGCAATCCACACCATAAGAGCATGGCACAGCACACATTGAGGTAATTAGAAATTAGTGCATACAACCAGGGACATGTGCATGTGACCAACAAATATCTACAGGCATGTGTGATGAGTACAGCTGTCCATCAAGAATCGACTAACACATACCTTTTTGTTCTCACAAGCAGGTGATAGTGGCTATCCCTTGAAGCCCTGGCTCCTCACCCCTGTCCGAAACCCGCAGAACAAGCACGAGGAGGACTACAATCGCTCCCATACCCGTACCCGTGTGGTCATCGAGCAGACCTTTGGCCTGTTGAAGGCACATTTTCGCTGCCTCAACTGGTCGGGTGGGGCATTCCTTTACAGGCATGAAAAGGTGGCCAAGATCATGGCATGTGTCAAGCTTCACAACATGTGTATCCGACGGAACGTGCCCCTGCCCTCTGACAATGAACTGCAACCACCAGGTGATGATGAAGGGGAAGAAGATGATGTGGGCGCACATCATCGCAGTGCCGATGCACAGGAGGGACGTGCTGTGCGCCAGTCTGTGATTGGACAATATTTCTAAGACACATGGGTGCAGAGGGTGACATGAAAGTGGGACAGAGGGCACTGGGTGTGGAAGTACATGGTCACTATGCACTGTATAGCAATAAATGACACATATGCAATAAGGAATGTCAAGATTTCTTTTTTTACACAAGTGTATTAAACTGTCCAATAGTAATAAAAGCTCAAACCCTCCACCTCAGACACCCTCTCCCCCCATCTCCCCCACAACTCCCCCACACACCCTCTTCCCCCTCTCTCTCCCCCCACGACTTCTCCACACACCCACGTCCCCCCTCCGCCTCCCCCCACAACTCCCCCGCACATGGTGTCCAAGCAAATGCTTCATGTGTCTGCATCTATTGCCTTAATCAGGCTGCCCCATCTACATTCTTGCACTTCCTGCACCTGGTAGCGGCATGTCCGATCGCCGCAAGGTGCGCGCTGACATGCGAAGGGGGCTGGTTTGAGTGGAGCTGGATGATGAAGGGGTGGCCGCTTGCTCCAGTCTGGGGGCCAGACGCTCAGCCTCCAAGGAATCTGCTATGCGGGAGATGACCTGCTTCAGAGCAGACACCTCCTCGCATATTCTTGTAGTGCCTCAATGGCCTGCCTCAGGGACGCAGTGTTGTCGCGTCCCTCCTGCCTTGCCTGGGCACCATCTGCAACAAACAGCCTCACTAGGGCTGTGAGCTCCTCCTGGCGCTGCACTTTAGGTCCTATCTGCTGCACCTCCGCCTGTACACCAGTGGAGGTGGAGGGTGCATATGTAACATCCCCAAATCCATGTGGCTCCTCTGTGGGACTCATGCTCCCTTGAACTGCCTCCCCTCCAGACTGCTCCAGTGGGGTGTCATGGTAGGCGTACAAAGGTGTGACCTGGGGTGATGGTGCAGGACAGGGTGTTGCAGGGAAGTCCGAGGAGTCATCCTCCACTGTAACACACACCTGGCCCTGCGCATCATCGTCTGTCTAGAGTGCCGTAGCTTCCGCCTCCCCAATGAAGCTGTTCGCTGCTGAATGTGCCCCCTCGTCCACTGTCTCCTTTGCAGGTGACACAGGTGTTGTGGGGACTGTAGCAATGGGCCTTAGCGGCACCAGTGCCGTGGCATTCTGTGCTGTTTGCCCCTTCTGTGCCTGTCGTGGCTTGGCTGGGCCTTTCGATGTAGAAGGCCTGTTGCCTTCTTCCCTGGCCCTCTTCCGGGGAGTTGTTGCCTGTGGGGGTGAGTTCCGGGCCTCGCTGTCAGGATCTGAGCCTGTGGGGGACCAAGAGAGGGACGGCATCAGTGATGGTTCTACAAGCATCATGCATACATTGGTATTATTGCTCTTCTACACATTAGAGGGGATTAGGCAGTGGAGTTTTGATGATCACGTTGCTTGCTATATGGGTGGAGCATGCAGGCATCCGTAAGGGTCACACATGTTGGAGCTGGCGTATGCTGTGTGACATGCATTTCTGTTGTGGACTGCGTGCAGTATGACTTATGCCATTTTCATATTTGTGTGGTTTGTGTCAGGTATGGCATTGCCATGCTGCATGCATGTGCATGTGTCTGTGCTGCGGACAGAATCTAGGCAGGGATGTGTCATGGTGTATGTATTGGGCCATGCATTGCCTCTTTGGACGGACAAATTGGTGGACTATCATCATACTTTGCATTACAGTGTTTTCTTAGGACACTCACTTCCCTCTCGCCAGACCTTCTATAGTCTTGATGCCAATAGTGCTTGCGCAGATTTTCTCCCACCGGCTTAGCTTGATGGGTGAGCTAGGACCAATGCCAGTAGCCATGGCTTGGCTCCGGTTTGCCGACAGAATGTTCCTAACTCTCAGGCGCAGGTCGTCCCATCGCTTGCAAACATCCTTGATTGTGCGGCGGGTGTTCCCTACGGCTCTGACTTTTTGGGCAACAAGTTGCCAGATCTCTTTCTTCTTAATCTGTGCCTCTCTCTTGAGGCTGTTGGCAAAAACAACCTCTGCAATGTCTGCCAGTGTCTCTGCCAGCATAGTCAGTTCGTCCTCATTGAAGCGCTCTTTGAGCCACCGGGATGCACCTTTTTTTTACAGCCTTGGGCATGATGCTGGTGGTGAAGGTTGATATCTGCAGTCGGAAATAGGCTCCAGGTCCTGTGTGGTGAGGATGGCAATGGATTGTGTTTTTCAAGATGGCCGCCGTGCTCTTTCCCGTTCCTGTGTGATGACGCTACTTCCGGTTCCGCTTATTAACGGCCAACGCTATTAGCGGTCACCGCTGATAGCGGTGCCCGCAATGCTGTATCCATTGATGCCGGTCACGTTATTTAGAGGAGGACGCCGGCTGTTGTGCTGTCTGCGCTTTCCATGATGCCGCTAAGGGCCATTTTTTGGACTTTAGCGGCATGCCGGTAATGTCGTTACCGGCATGCCGCTAAGCGCGCAAACTTGTAATAGCCCACTATTAGCGGGCTCTTTACTACACGGACATCGTATTTGCTCCATGCCGGTAAGGGCTGTTTCTTAGCTCCAACCTCGTAATGACCCCCATTGTGTCAGAACCCCATATCAAAAGTGGCAGACTTCTCAAAAGAGTTTGTTTTACAGATTTATGGCTCCCTGACTGGATTAGGAGCCGTACTGTCTCAAATACATGGCTTGGAACATTCTATATTATTTACCAGTCGCAAACTATTTCCCAGAGAGAAGAACTACTCTGTGTTAGAACTAGAAGCCCTTGCCATCAAATGGACGATCCTCCAGCTCAGTTACTATGTATTGGGAGGGGAAATGTACCCTTATTACTGATCATCACCCTTAGTTTGTCAGAGAAAAGAATCTAACCCTCGAGTCATGCGTTGATCCCTGGACTTGCAACCATACTGTTTCTCGGTGGAACATCGAAAGGGTAAAGACCAGGGGATCGTTGACTCCCTTTCCTGGTTCCCCATCAAAACAGATCAGTCCACACTGCATAGGGGAAGGGTATGTGAAAAACCAGAGGGTGTTTAACTGCCTAGACCCTGGGCAATTCCTTTACTCAGGTGCCCAGGGCACAGCCATCGCCTTTGGATCCAGACCTTGGGAGTGAACAAGTGTGGGGGGGATCATCTGGGTGAGGGGTGCTCGGGGAGTGGGCTTTGAATGCCCAATGGCGAGACATAGTATCCCCCTTTCCAAATACCCCTGTCCCATACTATTTTATAGGATATTCCAACTTCCCAGACCCCCCCCCTTTTCTACACAAACACTGAGCCGAGGAAGAGGCAATCTAAGGCTGAAAGGAGTACGACCCATGCAATACATTGGACATGTCTCACCAATAAGATCAGGCAGGGTGAAACACCTGGTACCTATTAGCTCTCCCCACATGGTTACAAAGTCGAACACTGAGACACACTCTGAGCAAGGTGATGCACCAGAAGGAGCAGTTCTTCCAGGGTGGCGGCGAACCAGGCGGAGCAGAGAGAGAGGCCAAGGGATGGAACCAAGGTACGGAGAAACCTTGGACACCCCGTCGAGAGATTGTTAGCTCCAAAGGGCCTTGAAGGTTGCGCAAGGAAGAGAGAAGAGACAAACCTCTTGTGTGTTACAAGGATACCAGCCACCTTCCTGGGTAAGCGGCAGAGTTGGGGAGGTGCAGCGACAGTGTGGTATCAGCCTTGACTTCAGGATCAAAGCTGTGAAAGCTGAAAATGTATTAACACAGCCGGTGAGTTGATGAAAGGAATGAAAGTCCGGTCTGTTTTAAATGAAACTTGACAGCAACAGTATCCGATGAATTAAGGTTGTGCGTGTGCCAATAAGACGCGAGAGAAGAACAAGTTACTTACCAACTGGTAACGTTCTTTTGACTGGATGTTCCACCAACATATTCCTCATCTTTGACATACAATGTCCACAGCTGTGCTGCTTCGGGAATTCTTTCGGCAGAGGGCGCCCTGCGTCGATGGCGTCAGGTCGATGTCCCCCGAAGGCCTCCGTCGAAGGTGATGTCATCGGATGTTAAAAGTAGCACATACGGCACTCGTAGCCTCAGTTCATGTTTTTTCCCTCTCACAACGTGTGGAATACATGCCCCCAATACCGCCTTGACTGCACTTAGCATTGTTGGAATGAAAGCTGCAATAGCATAGGAAATTCTTGAGAGGTGTAGGCTGGGAGGGTGATGAGGAATACGTTCGAGGAACATCCAGTCGAAAGAACGTTAACAGTTGGTAAGTAACTTGTTCTTCTAATTGATTGTGTCCTCCAACGTATTCCTCATCTTTGACAGACTCCCCAAGGAGTGGAGAAGGGAGAAGAATTTGGATATACCCAATTAAATGGCAGAGTAAAGCACTGCCTTACCAAAGGCAACATCCGGAACATGGGAAGTATCCAGGGAATAATGTATAACAAACGTGTGGATGGAAGACCACGTTGCAGCATCACATATGTTCTAAACAGGGACACTCTGCTGCAGGGCTGTCGATGTAGCTATGCCCCTGGTGGAATGAGCCTGTAAGCCCTCAGGAGGGTCCTTGCAAGCCAATCTGTAGCATTTAGAAATAGTGAGAATGATCCACCTAGACAAGGTCTGTTTAAAAACAGCCTGTCCCAATCTGTGTCCAGTATACCCAACAAAGAGCTGGTTGTCCACTCTGACCTTGGACATTCTGGAAAGATAAAAGCTTAATGCTCTTCTAGGGTACAACCTATGTAGTCTCTCCTCTTTGTTACTAGCATGAGGAGGATAGAAGGCAGGCAGAACCACCTTCTGGCTCAAATAAAATTCTGGAACTACCGTAGGTAGGAAGGATGGGCGTACTCTCAATGCAACCCTGTCCTTGTGGAATAAAGTAAAGGGTGGCTTACTGTGCAAGCAGATGTAACTGCCACTAAGAAACAGTCTCAAATGTTAACAGTCTCAACGGACAAGACTGCAAAGGTTCAAACGGAGCTCCCATCAGAAATGTTAAGACCAAATTAAGATCCCAGACAGGCACCTGAAAAGGCGTCGAGGGGAACCCATTGGTGAGCCCTTTTAGAAATTGAGTGATCAGTGGAATCTTAAAATAAGAACATTCCTCAGACGAGCACTTAAAGATAAATAGTGCTGCTAGGTAACCATTAATGGTTCCCACCTGAAGACCCTTGTGGGCCAAATAAATTAAGAAAGAACCACCAGAATGGAACACTGAAAAGGATCAACATTCTTTCTTCTGCACCAATTGGAAAACTTATGCCAACGTCAATGGTACAGAGACTTTGTTGCTGGCCGCCTGGCCGAAAGCAACACCTCCATCACGTCATCCGGAAGGTCCCGATCCTTATATCTCAACCTTTCTGAAACCATGCGTGAAGATTGAGAGTCTTGACCTCCGGTTGAAGATCCTCTCATTGGCAAAGACGCACTGGAGGACAGATGGACATTTCTAGAAGGTCCGGGTACCACGCTCTCCTGGCCCAATCTGGAGCAATGAGGATCATGCGGGACCCGAACCTCTGTAACTCCCTTAGAACTTGCAGAATGACGGGAATCTGAGGAAGCACGTACAGAAGCGGGAATCACCAATCCACGACGAATGCGTCTCCGAGAGCTCCTCTCGGAGGAAATTCCCTTGAGCAGTACCTCTCGCACTTCCCGTTGGCACCAGTTGCGAACAGGTCCACCTGCAGGGTTCCCCAAAGGGTGAAGATCTCTTGAAGGACTGCCTGAGCGCTCTGCCTGCTCAGAGCGTCCGCCGCCGTTTTCTCCTCTCCAGCTAGATGTACCGCCGCTAGGGAGATTCCTTCCTGGTTTACCCAGAACCAGAGCTGCATCGCGGTGTCCGGTCAAATGGTCGACAGGGCAATTGGTCGCCACCATTTGGTCGACAGGTCAAATGGTCGAATTTTTTTTTTATTCATATATATATATTTTTTTTGGTTTTCGTTTAGGGAAAAAAGGGGTTTTTAGCAAAAAAAGGGGGTTGGGGGGACCTCCCCCAAAAAAAACAAAAATGTGAAAAAACCCCAAAGTTTTTTTTCAACCATTTGACCTGTCGACCTTTTGGTGTCGACCATTTGTCCTGTCGACCATTTTTTTGCGACCAAATGACCTAGAACCCTGCATCGCCTCTCTGCACAGTAGAAGCGTCCCTACATCTCCTCTTTTTTTTTTCCAACTTGATTTTTATTTGCATTTCTTATTGTCGCAACAACCAGCAGAACACAAGAAAGAGAAAAGGAACAACACTTTTAACTAATAAAAAAAACCTCACCCACCCCCACCTCCTCACCCTCCCTTACCCAGCCCCCCCCGATCCAGGAGAAAGTATCCAACTTAGTTTCAACTCCAACTCGCTCGCTGAACACTCCGCTTACAGTTCTGATTCTTCCTGAGGTTCTACAATTCCCAGCAGCGTCATCGACTTCGGTCACCATGCTCTGCGTGCTCCCTCCTTTAGATAGTTTATCAAGTCTGCCCAGTCCCACCTAAACTTCATATGCTCCCTTTGTAATGAGTAAGTGAGCCACTCCATAGCAAGCACTGACTACATTTTGGTCACCCATTCGTGTTCTTGTGGTGGGTCTCTGGACCTCCAACGACGCGCCAACACCAGGGCCGCCAACAACATCATTATAACATAAACCTTGCAACGGGACTTGGTGGAAATGTCACTCATAACTCCACCCAGGCCTATCATGTCCAGTCCTCGATTCTTATCTCCCACATTCCCCAGAGTGTAAACCACATCCTGCCGTATTTGACCCCAGAACGTATCCAATTTAGGACATTCCCACCATGTGTGAGCCCATGTGCCAGTTCCTCCACATTCTCTCCAGCATCCCCGGGATGATGGCGGATAGATCTTATTTAACCTGACTGGGGTTAGATGCCACTGTACCATTAGCTTTAGCCAAATCTCCCGGATCTGTAGGGACCTTGTTAATTTTGGTATTTGGTCCCACAGATGTTGCCATTCTGGATCCCTGATTTCTGCCCCTGTATCCAACTGCCACTTCTGAATGTATTTCCTGGGCGGGAGGTCTTCCCCCCTCCTTTATATGCTTATAAATGGACGCCGTTAACCCCCTGTCCGTATCCAAGTACTTCTCGAAGGGCATTAGCGGTCGTGAGCCTGCTTGACGCAGATCTGAATGGGACAGCCATTGGACAGCCAATGTCGCAATTGTATATACCCATATCTATGTCGCTCATCCAGACTGAAATCCAACTTGCAGTTCTCAAATTCCTTTAACTTTACCCCCCTGATACATGTCCCATAGCATCCGACATCCCCCCTGATACCATGCATCACATCCAGTGTTATTACAACCCAGGGTAAATTGTGGGTTTTCGAATATAGGGGTATATGGAGTGGGGAATGTGGTGATACGGGATCCCTTCACTGCTGAGTCCCACGCTTCTCCCACTGTCGATGTGAGATCACGTGCATACATTTGAGGGGTTCTATCTGACCTTGGCTTCCAGAGCAATCCCTCCAGCTGCCCCGCCACCACCGCTCTATCCATTGGTCTCCAAGGTTTCTTACGATCCTCCTTCTGCCAGTCTCTAATAATTCTAATTTGGGCCGCTATATAGTACGCCCTAAAGTCTGTTAGTACTCCCCCCCCCCGGTGACTAGGGGTCCTCATAAGGGACGCAGCCAACCTCGGTTTCTTACGGTTCCATATAAACCTGCTCGTGGTCTTGTTTAGCGCCCTAAAGAAGCTTTGTGGTACAGTGATTGGAAGGGACGTAAAATGGTATAAAAGCTGAGGTAGAATCACCATCTTTAGCACATTAATGCATCCAAACCAGGAAATGTGTAGGGGACCCCAGTCAACCAGTTTGGATTTAATTTTCTGTAACAGGGGAACATAATTTGCCCTAAATAGTTCTCCTAGTGTCCTGTAAGGTGCACTCCTAGATATTATTTAATGTGCTTAGCCGCCCATCTGAAGGGGTAGGTGTTCCTGATGTACCTCTCCGTGGATGACGTTAGCCCCAGGCTAAGAATTTCTGATTTACTTGGGTTCATCAACAGCCCTGCTACCTGTCCGAATTGATTTAGTTCATTGCAGAGTGCTGGGAGAGACACCTTTCGGTCTATTAACGTGAGGAGCAGGTCATCTGCAAAGGCAGCTACTTTATGCTCTTGGCCCCCAAACGATATGGTCTTTATGTTTGCTGCCCCCCTAATTGCTGTCAGAAAAGGCTCCAAGTGGAGAGCATAAAGCAGTGGGGAGAGAGGACAGCCTTGTTTGGTACCTCGTTCTACCTGCAGCGGATCTGATATACCCCCATTAATTGCCAATCTAATGGACGGGTTTTGATAATTGCCCATTACCCGATTTATAAATTTAGGTCCAAACCTCATCTTATGCATCGTGGCGAGGAGGAAGCTCCATTCTACCCTATCAAAAGTCTTTTCGGCGTCTATTGCCAGGAGGAAAGCCTGAATCCCCTTCCTGTGAGCTTTTTCCGTCAGGTGGACTATCCTCCTCACGTTGTCGGCCGTCTGACGACCCCTTACGAACCCCGCTTGATCTGCCTGGACAATTGTGGGCATAATGGAGTCCAATCTGGATGCCAACACCTTAGTATATGTTAGGGAGAATTCTCTCTTTAGGCTGAATTTTCTAACCTAGTGAGTCCCCCAGCAGCTTTGATGGATTTCTGGAGTTTGTTTTTTTCTCCTGCCAACAGCGAGACTCTTTTTCTCCCACTCTTGGACATGATTCATGGTGTTCCTTTGACTGTTAATGTGTTTGATGGGCTATGGGGTCCTTTACTCCATAGGGTCTCATGTGTTTTTACTATGCGTGTTACACAGCACCCTCCATGCAGTAACACAGGGGTGTCATAGTGACCCCCCACCATAGACTCCATACCCTGGGACTGACTACTGTCTCCCAGGGCATGTAAAGTCACCATTGGCTTTACTAGTCCCAAATTATTAACAGACACCAGTACAAACCATCAGATTGTGGACGTACTGGTCGGGGCAATTCGATTGCCCTGATGTCTGTTAGTCGAGGGGGCACGTCTCCGTCCCCCCTGATCGAGTTTTGGCTGGTGGCAGTGGATACTACTTTTTATATTCGACCGCAAATATATTCCTATGGGATTTTCCAATTGTTCGAGGCTACCAATTTTAATTATTTAATTCTCATAGCCTTGAACATGCCGCTGTTTTATTTAATTAATATTAATTCGCCGGTTGGTATTTTTTGCCAGGACTCGATTCTAAAATGGCGTTTGTGTTCTCTTCTGTGACTCCAACCCAAGTCGAGCCCTTTGTTCCACTTTTTGGCGGGCTTCTCCACAGAAGCCTCCAAAAGTGGTGCCACTCTGTCTGGGTAGCACAGGGGGTGTGGGAGGGGGTTTAGGCACCCTGGACTGAGTTGCCCTGGTAACTCAAGTCGCAGTCTTGTGTGATTGGCCCAAGTGGTGAGCCGGCCGGCACACCACTTAGCATGTTTGATTGACAGCTAGGCTGAGTGAATGGGGGTATGCTGCATAAAAGCAGGGCTTTGGGGACTCGAACTTCATAAGTCGCCACAGGACCCGAGAATCCGACGAGGGAAAAGCTGAGCCAACCTACCACGACAACACCACCGGTGGAGCCCTGCGGAACCGACTCACCACTTCCCGACGACAGAGAAGATCTCCCGGCTGGAGAGGCTTCTTCCCCTGACTGGTGGGCACAACCAGTTTACCTTCTTCTCTTCGCACCCCAGACCGGTCTGTGGTCGAATTGCCGGTGCCAAGCACCCCGGCAGCCGGAAAGCCACTTACCACTGGACCACGAACCAACGGACCGCTCCTTGTACCTGAGAAACTCTGCGGCTGGTTTCTTCCCTGGCAGTGCAACAGACTCCTGTCTTCCTCCCCGACGAGATCCTCTCTACCCCCGGACGAAGCACCGACTTGCATCCGCTGCCAGGAACAACTGCCCCTGCTGGAGTATTCTCACCACTTTAAGGTACCGTGTCCGCCAGGCCTCCCTTTCTAAAGATTGCTACAAGGTAATAATAACCCCTTAACCTTCTGGACTGGGCTGGCCGCCTTGACCCTCTAACTGGCCCTTTCTTTGGTCCAACTCCTTTCTGAAGCGTTACAAGACTTTTGTGCACTGCAACCGTGTGACCTTGGACACATTTCGTTTTGATCCTCTTAAAGCGGGCCCGGCCTACTGACTCTGAATTCACAGTGTTACTTTGCCTTCCTCTCTTGTTGTGTTTGTGAAATTGTTGGGATCTGTTTCAATTGATTCTCTGCTTTTCTCTCCCTTTTTAAAACAAATTATTAGAGTGCCATCGAACGTTAAGCGCTCAGCGCTGTCTGAAAATAAGTGGGGCTTTACTTAAGACTTGTCTAATATTCTTTTTAAGGGAGTGTATATCTTTTAGTGACCGTGTTTTTGAATGGCTTACTATTAGTGCCTGTGTGTTTTTCTAGATGTGGTTTTAAATAAATAATTATATCTCTTTTACACCAAGCTCTGGTCAGTGTTTACTTGTTCTACTGTGTTCTTGTGACCTATTGTGAATACTCTGTATACTGCCTAACTCTTCATGAGGGAAGTCTGACTGCTCAGCCACAGCTACCAAGTGAATCTGTGTGGTACAGACTGCTACCAAGTGGGTTTACTGCCAAACACCTGTAGTCCTAAATCTTTTGCAGTGGTCCCAGAGGGAACTGCACAGGTTTCTGCCTAACAGTATATGACTTGGCGTCGACATTTATTAAAGCAATCGGACGATACGCCCCACACTGCATCGGATCCTTTCCTTCCTTATGTATAAGAACCACCTTTGCCTCCTCTATTGACTTTGGCAGAACCCCAGTCTCCCCTATATGATTAAACAATCTAGTGAGATGGGGAATAGGAAATTCCTTATGCAGCTTATACAATTAAGTTACTGTTAGGGAGAATTCTCTTATAAGGCTAATTTCCCAAACCTAGTGAATCCCCCAGCAGCTTTGCTGGATTTATTATTTTTTTCTCCTGCTAAGAGTGAGACTCTTTACTCCCACTCTTAGGCATGATTTGAGGTATGTCTTTGACTTGTTATGTGCTTATGGGCTTACTCCATAGGGTATCATCTGTTTTTCTGTATGTGTGCTACACAGCACCCTCAGTGCAGTACCACAGGGGTGTCACAGTGACCCCTAAACATACACTCCATACCCTGGGACCGACTACTGTCTCCCAGGGCATGTAAAGTCACCATTGGCTTTACTAGTCCAAAATTGTGAACAGAACCAGTACAAACCATCATATTGTGGAAGTACTGCTAAGGGGTAATTCGACTGCCCCTGGGTCTGTTTTCGAGGGGGCACTGTCCCGTCCCCCTTCGTCGAGTTTCTGGCTGGTGGCAGTGGTTACCACGCAAAATATTCCACTGAAATATTCTCTACGGGATTCTCCCATTGATTTTAAACGCGCCACTTTTTGGTGCAATGTTAAAGATACCGCTGGTTTATTTATTTAATATTAAATCACTGGTTGGGTCTTTTTGCCAGAACTCGATTCTAAAATGGCGTTTGTGTCCGTCTCTGTAACTCTGACCAAGGTCGAGCCCTTTGTTGCACTATTTTGGCGTGCTTCTCCACAGAATGTTCTCAAATGGTGCCACTCTGTCTGGATTCCACAGGAAGGGTAGAGGGGGGAATTGGCACCCTGGACTGCGTTGCCCTAGCAACCCAAGTCGCACTCTACTCTGATTGGCCCAGTGGTGAGCCGCCTGGCTCACCAATTAGCATGTGTGATTGACAGCTAGGCTGATGAATGGGGGGTTTTCTGCATAAAAGCAGGGCCTTTGGGACTGGAACTTCGAAGTCGGCACAAGCCCTAAGAATCCGAAGAGGGAAAAAGCTGAGCCATCTGCAACGACAACACCACCGGTGAAGCCCTGCTGCAACTACCTCACCACTTTCCCGACAACAAGAGAAGATCTTCTGCTGGACGAGTCTTCTTCCTCTGAGCTGGTGGGATCAACCAGTTCGCCCTTTTCGCCTTCCAAAGACGTCTCTTAGTCGAATCGCCCGTGCCAAAACGCCCCGGCGGCCGGATAGCCAAGCTCACCACTTTTGACTGTGAATAAAAGGACTGCACCTTTTTATAGGGAACTCCGCGGCTGGTTTCATCCCTGTGCAGTGCAACGACTCCACGTTCCCTCCTTGACGAGATCTTCTCTTCGAACTTCGAACCACAAACTTCAACCACTGCCAGGAACAATTGCCCCCGCTGGAGCTTCCTTTCTCTTTAAGGTACTGTGTCCTGCCTGGCCTCCCTTTCTACAGATTGCTAAATGTGACCCTTAAATCCTTGTCTTCTAAACTGGGTTGGCTCCAGGCCTTCTAACTATATCTTTTTAATCTCCCCAACCTCTTTTGAACACTCTGCAAAGACTTTCAGTGCACTTTAAACCGTGTGATCCTGGGCACATTTCGCTTTGCTCCATTTAAAGTGGGCCTGGCCTATGAACTTTGGCTCTACAGTAGGAGCTGCCTTTCCCCCCTTGCTCTGAATTCCTAAAAGTGTTGGGAACTGTTTTCTTCTTATGCTCTGCCTTTTTCTCTCCCTTTAACAACATTATCAGAGTGCCATCTTGGTTAAGCGCTCACATCTGTTCTAACAAATACTAGTGTTTTAACCCTGACGTGTCTGATAACTATTAAGGGATGTGTGCATACTTTACCTGACTGTGTTTTAACTTGCTTTTGATTGAGAATGCTAGTATATGCCATAAAGTGTGTTTTAAATAAATAATTATATACTTTTTATACAAAGCTCTGGTCAGTGTTTGTTTGCTCTACTGTTTTTGGCCCTATTGTGTATACTCTGTATACTGCCCTACTCTTCTTGAGAGAGGTCTGACTGCTCAGCCACAGCTACCAGGTAAATCTGGGTGGTGCAGACTGCTACCAATTGGGTTTACTGCTTCCGCCTGTAGTCTTAATCTTTTTGCAGTGTTCCCCGAGGGAACTGCATAGGATTCTGCCTAACAGTTACAAACCCATCCAGCCCCAGAGCTTTATTAGTTGCTAGGTTAGACACCACCTCTCTGACCTCGTCTGCTGTTATCTCCCTCTCCAACCTTTCCCTGTCTTCTCCCGTTATAGCTAAGAGATTGAGCCTTTTAAAATAACTCTTGTTCGCTAGGGTCCCGTTTGCTGGAAGTATAGAGAATTCTGTAAAATTTGCGGAACTCTCTCTCTATCTCGCTATTAGAGGTAAGCGTCTGGTCCCCATCACCCCTGATTTTCAAAATCGTTCTGTTCTTTTCTTGTCTGAGAAGCAACCTGGCTAGCAGGTGATCTCTTTTGTTTGCTTTAACATAATACTTTTGCCGCAGGAGAAGCAGGTTCCGTTCTGCATGTCTAGATTGGATGAGGTTCAGTTGGGCTTTAAAGTGTGCAAACCTCTCTTTCAATAGCCCTCGTTTTCTTTCCCGCCATCTGCACCATTGCTTCCTTTAGCCTATTGCTCAACCTCTCCTCTTCCAGTCGCATCTCCCTTTCCCTTCTTGCTTTGATCGCTATATTTTCCTCCTAATTGTGACTTTAAGGGCATCCCACCATATCTGCGGCGAAGTGTCCCCCCATTTATTGTGAGTGACGAAGTCTTCAAGTTCTTGTTCCACCTCTTTCATGAAAATAGGGTCTTTAAAGAGAGTGATAGGATACCTCCATTTCCACAGGCCCGGGGGCCCCTTTGGTCTAGTGATCACGAGTAGGATTGGGGCATGGTCCGAGAGTGAGATGGGACCCAGTGTGATATCCTTGACCTTCCCTAAGAGAGAATTAGATACCCAGACATAATCAATACGTGAATGTGTTTTATGTGCATGGGAGTAGAACGTGAAGCCGGACGTGTCCCCCTGAGTTTCTCTCCAAGCATCCACCAGCGCCAAGTCCCTCATTTTTGCTTTTAAATCCACTGAGGGCCCCCCCCCTGCGATCCCCAGAGCACCCTACTCCTATCCCTATGGGGTTCCCAAGCCATGTTAAAATCCCCTGTTAGTATGATGCGGCCAGCAGAAAAATTGCTGTTTGGTGAGGACTTTAATTATAAATGGAACCTGACCGGTGTTGGGCGCATAAATTGTTGCAACCGTATAAACCTCTCCTCTGCCCTCCAAAATAACTTCCAGGTACCTACCTTGGGAATCTCGCTGCGAGTCTTTAACCGTCAAATCCACTCCATCTCGCACAGCATTGACCACCCCCCTCTTTTAACGGAATGAGTGGCCAGAAGGAGCTTAGAGTATCCCCAGATTCTAATTCTATGCAAGTCTTGAGTTCTAATATGCGTTTCCTGTAGAGTAACCACATGAGGCTTTTCCTTGCGTGCATACCGCTCAACCTTTTTCCTTCTGAGCAGAGAATTTAACCCGTTCACATTCAATGACAGTAACATAAATTGCCCCATTTTAGTAGGAAATGTTGGGACTGGGATGTGACCTCAGGCCCTCCGGCCTGGACCTCAGGTGACTGTAGACGTTGGGAGCTCATTATAAGGGATGGTAGGTCTCTTAAGTGTCCATTCTCCTGGATAAGTGAGGTGATCACCCCCCCCCCCTTCGATTCCCCCTCTGGGGGAGCTCAACTGGCAGTCTGCCCCCCTCATATCATACCTACGAGAGCTGAGCCCTAACATTTCCCCAGATTTGAACAACGCAGGATTTGCCCATCTCATTCCAAGTTTTTCTCCCTGCCCCCGCCTCATAAAGAACTAGTGTTAGCCCGTGACGGTGCTCCTTTTTAGTTCGCAAGTGCCCTCCCGGGACTTGCTCCCCTAGGCTCCGTCCTCCTGCGAAAGGGCAGGACTGGTGGGGGTCACAATCCGGCCCTTTTGAGCCCCCTGAGCAGGTTTCTTCTGCCCGTTGTGACTCGCCGATGGACAATCAAGTTTCGCTGGACGCTTAGAGGACACTGTGGTCCATGCCCACGATTTGGGAATTTTACGACGGGGTGTTGTCCCAGCAGTGTGTGACGGTTGCTGCTCTTCTAAACCCAGCAGGTCTAAACCCTGGTTGCATGTTGTAATCTTTTGTTGCCTGCCTTGCCAGCCAAAAGACAAACCGAATGGATGGGACCAACTATATTTTATTTGTTGCGGCCTCAGGTGTTTCAGGACCGGGAGCATTCGCCTTCTTTTAGCCAGCGTCACCTGGGCTAGATCTTGAAACAGAAATCTCAGAGCCATTATAGGTGATTTTGCCTGTCTTCCTGGCCTTTTGCATAATCTTCTCCTTCGCAGCAAAACTGTGGAAAGCTACTAAAACATCTCTTGGCCTAGCACCGGGTTCAGCCCGAGGAGGCCCCACCCTGTGGACTCTATCAAATTGGAGATCCAAGCCCGATTCATCCTCGAGGAGATCCGTGAATATGACTGGTAGCGTCTGTGCGAGATCCTGGGTCGGGACAGTCTCTGGGAGAGCCCTAACCCGGATGTTGATGCGCCTGGAGCGATTCTCCAACTGCTCTGCCTGCAGCTCCAGGTTTTGGGTAGCCACCGCTAGGGTCTCCAAGAGATTTTCAGTTTGTTTTCTGTGCGTCTTCTGTAATCTCTTGTATCGCCCATTTGTTAATGCCAACTCTCTCCTCAACTTTGTTAATGTCTCTCTTGATTTCCCTGAGACCCTCCGCTAAGTCCTCCCTCAGGGTGTCCATCTGTCTTTGACTTGCTGCCGTAATTTTATCAACCATTTCCCCCAGGAATTCTTTGAGCATTCCATGCGTGACTAATGCATCCTGGGGGTCCTGTGTGAAGCTGGACTGGGCGGGGGGTGGCCCACTCAAACCCCCTTGCTGTATTATAGGAGCCCGGTGCCCCTCTGAGGACACCCAATGCGGCCCCCAACTGGACGGCAGGGAACCCCAGAGGGGACCCCCCTGTGATTTGATCTAGGGCAGTCTTCCACCCTCCGGGGACCCCCCGCTCCTTACTTGATGGGAGGCTTGCTCAACAACGAAGCTCTCCGCGAAGCACGAGGGGCCCCTCCGTCTGTCCTCCTGCAGCTCTCCCCCTGATCCGGGGGCCACCCCCTTTACGATCGCGGCTTGCAGCTGGTGATGTCCGGCCCGAGGCTGCTCCTCCCACGCCTCAGGCCACCTCTTGGGGGAGGCCCCCTTGGTCTGCACCTCCGCAGCCGCACCGGGGAGCAGTGCTCCTTGGCGGCCCCCGGCGCTCCTCTTCAGCAGGCCGCCGACACCGCCATTCTCCACCCCCGCGGACCAGGGCCTGCCGGGGGAGCGGCACCTCCAAAGCTTCTGCGCCGCCGCAAACACCCGGTAGTACGGCAGAGCTCCCCGGAGGCTCGGCCCGTTCCTGCACTCCACTCGCCGGCCTCCGATCCACTCGCCGCGGAGCTCAGCCGGTGGGGTCTGAGGCGTTCCTGGGTGCGACCCGATTGTTGGGGCTCCGACGGAGCAATGAGAGATCAGCCGGGTAGGGCTAGTTATCCCTACTGGGGGACTGCTGGGCCTGTCAGGGGCGATGCTAATCAGGGAGCTCGGGCGACAGTGTTTACGAACCAGCAGCCATCTTGGAATCGTAGACCTCCGCTTTTGTTGAGGTAATGCATTGCCACTGTGTTGGCCGTCATTATCAGGACATTCTTTCCCGGTACAGACAGCAGAAAAGCATTTAGTTCCCACCTGACTGCTCGCAGCTCCAAAAGACGGATGTGTAGTTTAGACTCTGATGGAGACCAACGACCGCTTATGGTCAGATCATTGGCGTGAGCCCCCCACCCTGTGAGGGAAGCATCCGTCACTACAGTCACCTCCAATCATGGTTGCCAAAAAGGTTCTCCTTTCATAAGATTTCCTTTGCAGGCCCACCACAGAAGATCCTGCAAGACCCGGAACGGAATGTGTAGGAGATCTGACATCTTGCCTGAGAATTGAGACCACTGCTTCCTGAGAGCCCATTGAAGGGATCTCATCCTCAGTCCGGCCTCTGGCACCAGAAAGATGCAGGACGCCATGAAGCCGAGTAATCTTAAGAATTTGAAAGTCGGAAAACACTGGGCTGGTTGAAATTTGGTAACCATCTGGAGAATGTGTTGAGCCCTCACCTTGGGTGGCGAGCACATCCCCAAGGATGTGTCCAACACAGCCCCAATGTACTGGAGCTGTTGGGAAGGTGTCATATGTGACTTCCTGAAATTGAGGGAGAAGTCCAGTTTGTGAAGGGAGTGGCAGGTGACGTTGAGATGATCCAGGGCTAGTTTGTGAGAACGCGCCCTGATCAGCCAATCGTCCAGGGAGGGGTAGATGTGAATCCCCCCTCTTCTGAGATGCGCTGCCACCACCACCATGAGCTTGGTGAAGACCCTCGGGGCGAAGGTCAAACCAATTGACAGGACCCGAAACTGATAGTGCGAGCCGCCAACTGCGAACATCAGGTATTTCCTGTACTTGAGATGGATCGGCACATGAAAATTAGCATCCTGTAGGTCCAATGACACCAACCAATCCTGAAGCTGGAGGGCCTAAAGGATCTGAGTAAGAGTGACCATCTTGAATTTGTCCTTCCTGAGGAACTTGTTCAAGCACCGCAAGTCCATGATGGGTCTCAGACCTCCGTTCTTCTTGGGAATAAAAAAATACAGGGAATACCAACCCTTGTTCCTCTCCACTACAGGCACCAGTTCTACAGCGCCTTTCTGTAGCAGGACCAATATCGCCTGCACAAGGAGCAGACCTGGAACCTTCAAGGAGTGCTTCCCCTGTGGATTGTTGTGAGGCCGTCGTAGAAAAGGTAGGCAGTATTTGTATTTGTTTTATTTGTAACGCGCACCGTCCGGCCCAGAGGCATCAGGGCGCAATTTATACATAGTTACATAGGCATACATATAGTCAATAGTAGATACAGTGCAAAGATTCAGAGCATACATCAATATACATAATTTACAAGTAGACGTTAGATCTGACGCTTTACTAGGTCAGGGCTCCAAGGCTGAGTGAAGAGCCAAGCTTTCGTTTTGGCCTTGAAGGCACTAAAGCATTCTTCTGATCTGATGGTAAGGGGGACGCATTCCAAAGCTTGGAGGCTAAGACGGGTAAGCTTGATCCACACGCTTTTTGTAGTTTGTATCTCGGGATGGTTAGGCAGTGGGTCTGGGCGGTTCTTTGAGAGCGGGTAGGCGCATGGCGGGATAGCTGGCTGCAGAGATATAGGGGGGCTTGGTTAACTAGGCATTTGTGGGTCAGGCCTAGGGCTTTCAGTGATATTCTTTGTCTGACAGGTAACCAGTGTAGATTGGATCTGGATTCCGAAATCTGGTAGTTTCGCGGGATGTTTAGCGCCGCCCTGATGGCGTTGTTCTGGACGATTTGTAGTTTGTTCAGATTCTCTTGGCTAGTTCCAAGATAGAGGGCACTACCATAGTCGATTTTGGACGGCAGGGAACCCCGTATACAGTAGCCGTGGGCTATTGAATCCGGAGCCAACGCATCTGAAGTAATGGCTCGCCACTCTTCTAAATGCTGAGACAGCCTGCCCCCAACCGGTTAACAGTGACACAAGGCCTCAGAACGGTTTTGTAGCGGCTGCAGCAGTGCCCGATGGCAAAGAGGTTGCTTCTTGAGCGGCTTTGGCACCTCTACCTTGTCCACCATGAGGAAACTTACGTTGGCCCCTTTGACTGCCATTCCCCTCGCCCTTCCAAATGAGGAGTAGAAGCGAAAGGATCCACCCCTCCATTGCTGTCCCTTAGGATGAAAAAGGCTGAGGTTGTCGAACAGCTGCGCCCAAAGATTTGGCAGCTGCTTTGGAGGTCTGCAACTTCTCAAGGCTCTTGTCAGCCTTGCTGCCAAACAGATGAGACCTGTCAAAGGGCATGTTGAGAAGACGAGCCTGCACAACTGGTGCAAACCCCGAATTCCACAACCACGGAAATCTGCGCATCACGGTGCTTGTAGCCATGGACCTGCTGACACTATCCGCAGTATCCAACCCAGGCTGAAGGGATTCACACATGGCGGCATTGCCATCCTTCACAATAGCTAGAAATTCCTTTCGGGAAATACACTTAGCCGTTAAAGAGATGCAATTCCACAGAGTGTGCGAATACTTTGCTAAAGCACAGGTGGAATTGGCCGATTTCGACGCCATACTCCCAGCAGAAAACAGCACCTTCAACATGGGGCCCCGATAAGAGGAGTCAGCATGTTCCCCTGGTTCCGGCTTGCCGAACTCAAGCTGGGGGAAGTGTCAAGGCCACTGGCATCGTGCAAAGTTTGACAAAGGTCCTCCATCCGACTCTCCTCCGAAATGAGGCAGACAGGAACATTAGGGATCCCAAACTGGAGCCCAAAAGGGGCATCATCCTCCTCAGACCTTTCATCCTCCCCATAAATGTCATTGCAGTACTTAAAAAAATCCTTCCTAGGGAGGTGGAGAAAACCTTTTCTCAGCTACAGGTTTCAAAGACTTAGAAGTGGCCTTCCTCAGAGGGTCTACAGGCGCAGGCACCACAACCGGCAAATCCAGGGAAAACGGCACAGACGGCGTTGATGGCTCCAACTGCGTCGACCTCGACAATGGCATTGATGGCTTCGAGGGCCTGACCAGGGTCGAAGACCCAACAGGTGCACTCGACGGGCATGGCGCTGATACCTTGAAGGGCTTTGAGGATTTTGAAGGCTTCACCCGCTGAGCCAGAGACGAAGGCCGCAACCTCGATCTGGCATGTCTCTGGTGATCTCTCGATGCCTGGTCTGAACGGGGCCTCGAAGGCTCCTGATGTTTATCACGCCGGTCCCCCGTGCCCGAAGGTGCGCGAGTATCCGGCCGAGACCGTTCCCTGATGGCTTCATGAGAAGGCGCGGGTGGAACTGTGCCCTGGGACTGAAAGAGTTGCAACATCTTTTCCCAGAAAGCATCCCACTCTGCCGGGGTTGATGATTGGGTCAGGCAGGTGACCCTTCTCGGCGAGGTGTTAGCCGAAGACAACGAGGAAGGTGACCTATGGTGCTTCTTCCTTGAACTTCTCAACGATGACGAGTGGCGCGAACCACTATGGGACCTGGATCGCTTAGACTTCTGACGAGGAGAATCCCCTTTCGACTCGTCAGTCGAAAGACCAGCAGACTTGGATTGACGGGGCTTGAACACCCTTCCTACCTTCAGTTTCCCCTTTCGCTCCTGCAAGGCCTTGGCAGTCAACAACTGGCACCTTGAGCAGTCATCCGTATCGTGGCCCTCGCCGAGGCACCACAGACAAATACGATGCAGATCCGTTATCGACATCTTGGAGTTGCAGTCCCAACACTTCGTTAAGACAGACCGCGGGGTTGTCGGGGTAGAAGAAGAAGACATAATTCACAGCAACCACGAGGCGTGCTGAGTTTATGAAGCAAGCACGTTTGCTAAAAAACAGAACTAAGTCTACGGGTGCTGTGTGTGCTACTTATAACATCCGATGACATCACTTTTGATGGAGGCCTTCGAGGGATATCGACCCAACGCCATTGACGCAGGGCGCCCTCTGTCGAAATAATTTCTTAAGCAGCACAGCTGTGGACAATACATGTCACAGATGAGGAATACGTTGGAGGACGATACATTCGAAAGCAAAGCATTGTAAAGAACTGTAAAGTAAAGATACAAAGTAACAGAGTAGTCCTGCGAAAGAAGATAAATTGCCTTATCGAAAGTCTCTGTGAAATGCCTGATGCCGTAGAAGCAGCAGGGAGAGAAAGAAATTGAGACGCAAGATTTAAACTGTTAGGTTTGATCCCGGCAGAGGGAAACCTGGAAGTGAGAGATATCTTTAATCTTTGAAATAAGTACTGTGCCCGAAACTACGTTTACCAGGAGGCCTTGGTGTAGGAGAGAAGAACAAGTTACTTCTTACCTTGTAACGTTCTTTCGACGGGATGTTCCTCCGACGTATTCCTCATCTTAGATATCTCCTTCCAGCTCTGCTGGCCTCGGAAATTTTTTTCTCTCTAGAGGGCGCTGCGTCCGTTGCTCAGTTCCGTTTTGTAGCCCACAATAATACTTTCTGGACTAACTAATCACCCTGAAGGAGCGTAAGCTGCACTGCAACAACAAGGGAAGTAGAACTGCGGGGATGGATGGGAGGGTCGATGAGGAATACGTCGGAGGAACATCCCGTCGAAAGAACGTTACAAGGTAAGAAGTAACTTGTTCTTCGAAGGGATTGTGTCCTCTGACGTATTCCTCATCTTAGATAGGCTCCTATAGCAGTATTCTATATTCGGAGGAGGGAGTACTGACTTCACGCTGTCTTCTATTGATGAATAGAATGCAGTACACCCCTTCCAAACCTAGTCTCTTGACTGGAGGAGGAATCCAGATTGTAAAAACGTGTAAAGGTATGGACAGACGACCATGTAGCGGCCGCACATATGTCTTTAACCGGCACGCCTCATTTGAGGGCCGATGAAGCTGCAATACCTCTGGGCGAATGAGCCCTAAGGTTTTGAGGGGGCTCTTTCCCTGCCAGTTTATAACATTCCAGAATGGCTAGAATGATCCATCTGGAAATGGTCTGCTTAGTTATTGGTAACCCCAGCTTGTGACCTGTGTAACCTACAAACAGCTGGTCTGCCTGTCTTATCCTGGCTAGTCTACTAATGTAAAAACTTAAAGCCCTCCTAGGGTCTAGCCTGTGTAACCTCTCTTCCTCTTTCCCCGGGTGAGGAGGAGGATAGAAAGATGGTAGGGTAATCTTCTGAGTGATATGGAATTCAGAAACCACCTTTGGGAGGAAATTAGGCTTCACTTGCAGGACAACTTTGTCTTTGTGAAAGATTGTATGAGGGGGTTTACAAGAAAGAGCTTGTAATTCGCTCACCCTTCTAGCAGATGTAAGTGCTATTAATAAAACAGTTTTAAGGGTAAGGAATCTTAACGGACAAGAATGGAGAGGTTCGAAAGGTGTACCCATCAGGAAAGTTAGTACTAAGTTTAAATCCCATAGGGGAATTTGGAATGGTCTTGGGGGATAAACATTGGTTAACCCCTTTAGAAACTGTATTACCAAGGGTAATTTGAAATAGGATGGTTCTTCCGCAGTACGCTTAAAGATGGATAGCGCTGCGAGATAGCCCTTAATGGTGCCAACTTGAAGGCCTGAATTTGCCAAATGTAGTAGGAAGGACAAAACCATTGGTGTACCACATGAAAAAGGGTCGATATTCTGTTCTCTACACAAGCTGCAAAATCTGTTCCAACGGCAGCGGTATAAAGACTTTGTTGCTGGCCTCCTTGCCGAAAGCAACACCTCCATAACATCATCAGGGAGGTCCCAATCCTTGTACCTCAGCCTTTCAGAAGCCAAGCGTGAAGGTTGAGGGTTTTGATGTCTGGATGGAGAACCTGACCTCCCTTCTGTGAGAGTAGGTTCTCTCTGAGTGGAAGTCGAATTGGAGGGCACATGGACAAGTCTAGAAGGTCCGGGTACCACGTTCTCCTGGCCCAATCCGGGGCAATTAGGATCATGGTTCTCCGGAATCTTCTCAACCTCCTGATCATTTGAGGAATGACAGGGACCGGTGGGAACGCGTACAGAAGCGGAAACTCCCAGTCCACTATGAACGCGTCTCCCAGAGCTCCTCTCGGGGGAAATTCCCTTGAGCAGAACAGGTCGCATTTCCTGTTTAGGCTGGTGGCGAACAGATCTACCTGAGGGGTTCCCCAAAGGGCGAAGATCTCTTGAAGGACTTCCTGAGCTAGCTCCCACTCGTGGGAGACTGTGTTCTGCCTGCTCAGAGCGTCCGCTGTCAAGTTCTTCTCTCCGGCTAGGTGAACTGCCGATAGAGAGGTTCCTTCTTGGATTGCCCAAAACCAGAGCTGCATCACCTCTCTGCACAGGGGTAGTGATCCTACGCCTCCTCTTTTGTTGAGGTAATGCATGGCCACCGTGTTGTCCGTCATTATCAGGACGTTCTTCCCTTGTACAGCTGGCAGGAACGCCTTCAGCGCAAGTCTGATGGCTCTCAGCTCTAACAGGTTGATGTGTAGTCTGAACTCCGATGGAGACCAACGACCGCTGATGGTCAAGCCGTTGGCGTGGGCTCCCCACCCCGTGAGTGAGGCATCCGTGACTACTCTTATCTCCGGCCAGGGTTGCCAAAACTGTTCTCCTTTCAGAATGTTCTCCTGACAGGCCCACCACTGAAGGTCTCGAGCCACCCTGCCGGGAACCTGAAGAAGATCTGTCATTCTCCCTGAGAATTGTGACCACTGAGTCCTCAGTGCCCACTGGAGGGATCTCATTCTCAGGCGAGCCTCTGGCACTAGGAAAATGCAGGATGCCATGAGGCCTAGCAACCTCAAAAAGTCGAAGGCTGGGAGACGTTGGGCATGCTGGAACTTGGTAACCATCTGTAGAATATCTTGAGCCCTCACCTCTGGTGGCGAGGCTTTTCCCAGGGAAGTATCCAGGATCGCTCCTATGAACTGGAGTCTCTGCGATGGTATCATTTGTGACTTCTTTAAATTGAGGGAGAAGCCCAGTCTGTGAAGGAAGTGGCACACGTGATTTAGCTGGATCTGAGCTTGTTCTGGAGAAACAGCCCTGATCAACCAATCGTCCAGGTAAGGGTTGAAATGAATCCCTTCCCTCCTTAGACTTGCAGCCACTACCGACATTAACTTGGTGAAGACCCTCGGGGCGGAGGTCAGACCGAATGGCAGCACTCGAAATTGATAGTGAGAGTTGCCAATTGCGAACCTCAGGTATTTCCTGTGTTTGAGATGGATAGGCACATGGAAATAAGCGTCCTGAAGGTCCAGAGATACCAACCAGTCCTGGAACTGAAGGGCCTGGAGGATATGAGAAAGAGTGACCATCTTGAATTTGTCTTTTCTGAGGAATTTGTTCCATTCTCGCAAGTCCAAGATGGGTCTCAGTCCTCCGTCTTTCTTTGGAATGAGAAAATAAGGGGAGTACCAGCCCTTGCTCCTCTCCGCTACAGGTACCGGTTCTATGGCACCTTTCTCTAGCAGGTCCAAAATTTCCTGCAAGAGGAGCGGATCTGGAGCTTTCTGAGAGCTGATCCCCGGTGGATGACTCTGAGGTATACGTAGGAAAGGCAGGCAGTAACCTTGGGCAACTGTTTCCAATGCCCAAGCATCTGACGTGATAGCCTGCCATACCGCCAGATGTTGAGTCAACCTGCCTCCTGCAGGTATCCTGTGAGGGAAGTCCTCAGAGTGGTTTTGGGGCGGCTGATGCAGATGCCGATGGTAAAGAGGCACCTGCTGTTGCTGCGGCTTTTGAATATCTACCCCGTCCAACTCGGGTAGTTCTTCTTTGACCCCTTTGAGCCGGTCGTCCTCTACCTCTTCCGAATGCGGCGTAGAAGCGAAAGGACTTGCCCCTCGCAGAGGTCCCTGTGGGACGAAAAGGAGTCTGACGGATTGCAGCTCCTAGGGATTTTGCTGCTGCTTTTGAAGTTTGCAGTTTCTCTAAACTGTCATCCGCCTTTTTCCCGAACAAAGAAGAGCCATCGAATGGCATGTTCAAGAGCCTGGCTTGCACATCTGGGGCAAAACCCGACTTTCTCAACCAAGCGAATCTCCTGGTTGATGTACTTGCCGCCATTGCTCTGCTGCTACTGTCAGCCGAATCAATGCCCGTCTGGAGGGATTCGCACATAGCGTCTTTACCGTCCTGTATAATATTCAGGAACGCATCCCTTTCTTCTCCCTCCGGGATGCAGTCAGCCGCTGTAGAAGCACACTCCCAAAGTGTATGGCTGAACCTAGCAAGGGTGCAAGTAGCATTAACAGACTTTAACGCCATGCTACATGCAGAAAAGACTTTCTTTGCCATAGCATCATATTTTTTATCGTCCCTGTCCTGTGGGACGGTAGGATAAGCCGTCTTGACATCGGTAGAGGATGCTGCTTGTACCACCAGACTTTCTGGGGATGGGTGTTTAGACAAAAACTCTGGGTCTGTGGAAGATACCCTGTACTTTGTAGACAGTTTTTTATTTACTGCTGGTATTACATCGGGGGTTTCCCAGTTTGTCATGATCTTTCTCTGAAGAGCTTTATGAAAGGGCACCACAGGATCCTCTTGTGGGCCTTTGTCAAGAATATCTGTGAGGTCATCTTGTTGGAAAGATTGTGAAGGTGCAGACCACCCCATGAACTCTGTAATCCTGGCCATTAAGGCTCTGTAGGGGGTTTCAGCATGCTCCCCCGGGTCTGGCTTAGCAAACTCCACCTCAGGGGAAGTGTCTAACCCACTTGCCTCATGTAAAGAATCATGAAGATCCTTTAATCTGCGCTCTTCAGAGGAAAATTCCTCTCTAACTGGGGTTACAGGTCCCTGTAACTCAAATGTGTCTTCCTGTTCAGACAAATCATCCTCTTCTAAAATTGAGGATATAGTTCTCAATTGTTCTGAACTCATAAAGGGAGTAAATCCCATTTCCAAGGCAGAGGGTGCCGAACTTGTCATTATTGGCCTCGAAAACGTCAATGTCGTCGACGTCGGAGGCTTCGAGCATGGCGTCGAAAACAGAGGTGGAGGCCTCGAGGACCTCGACAGAATTGGAATTCTACTCGACAATATCGAAGCCATCGACGTCGAGGGCCTGGGGATAGTCACTGGATGTGTGGTAAGCGTGACTTTTCTTGGCGTCGACGCCGGTGTCGAGGCTGGCATCGAGTCGACAGACCCGTGTGTCGAAGTTCCCCTCGACAACGGCGTCGAAGACATCGACCTCGACGTCGACGGAACCTTCGAGGAAGGTTTGGAGGTCATAGTCCTGCTCGAGGGTTCGAGATGCGCTCGAGAGGTTTCTTTCGCCGGGTACTGCAACTCGCAGCGTTTTTGACCTTCGGGTCTTTCGACCAGAGCATCGCTCTCGGCAGTCTTCAAGGGGGTCGAGGCCGCTTTCTTGAAGACGCTCATCATATTCTTTCGGAATTCCTCCCATTCAGCCCGGGAACTATGCTTCGTGGGGCAAGGGATTCTTTTTGGCGAAACAGAGGAAGAGGAAGACGGAGAAGGGGATCTTCGACGTCTCCTCTTCGAGTGCTTCGATCTCGAGGAGTGATGAGACCCACTCCGAGACCTGGAGCGCGAATGGTGACGAGGAGACGAATGTCTCGACTTCATCGACGAAGAACCAGCTTTAAAAGTCTTACCTTTCTCCAGCTTCCCCCTACGCTCCTTCAGGGCCTTAGCTGTCATGGACATAGAGTCCTCGCATTCCGAACAATGGTGTTCAGCTCCCAAACACCACAGACAAATTCTGTGAGGATCGGTCAACGACATCTTTTTCCCACAATCTCGACATTTCTTGAAGCCGGATCGAGGAGTTGTCGGTTCCGACGAGGAAGCCATCGAGTACGGATCGAATAACTCGAGGTAAATAGGATTAATCTGACTAAGAACTGAGCAACGGTATTCCGAGGCACTGAGTAAGCGCGGAAAAACGGAACTGAGCAACGGACGCTGCGCGCGGCCTTTATAGGCAGGAGGATGTCGACGCGCAGCGCCCTCTAGAGAGAAAACATTTTCCGAGGCCAGCAGAGCTGGAAGGAGATATCTAAGATGAGGAATACGTCGGAGGACACAATCCCTTCGAAAAAGTGACGTTTGAAGAAAGAAGGTTGAAGTGGTCATGCTGAGGTAAGAGCAAAAGCCTTGCAGTTTCGAAAGTCTTTGACATCGGAAGGAAAACGAAAGGAGGCTCAAGCCCGACAGACGTGTGATTGAAACTTGGGGAAGGGAACCCCCACAAATTGTGACTGAAAGGTTTGAGCCCGGCAGAGGGAAACCTGTACTGAAATGTGGTAACCAGAAGGAAACTAACTTTGTTGAACTGTATTTCGTGGAAGGCCAAGTGGACAAAACGAACTGCATCCTTGTGTAAGTAGCCAGAGTGTGTCGCAAGGTCCAAGTGTTCCACCTTACCCCGTGCTACAAAACGTGAGGAAGGGAGTTTACTCAGCCAAACTGACATTTCTTTTGAACACTGATTTTCCTTTTTGCATTACACATTCACTTTACACATTTATTGTATTAGAAGGAGAACAGGCATTAGGTTTATTAGTATAGGCCATAGTATAGGCCATTTTATTTTGACTAAGGACTGACTAGGCCTGTATTTTCTTTCAGTTTGATGGTCGAGTATACTCCCATCTTAGTTATAGGGCAAGATGAGAGTTTTCCAACTCCTTTTAAACCATCAATAAAGGTTTCAAAACTTGCAGCTCTTGAGTCCTTATCTACTTGTGATGCCATGCCTCCCTCACAGAGCACTAGGCAGGATTGTCCTCATCTGCCCTGCTTTTCCTCATCTCCCCTGCTTTTTGCATTGGTCATAGATCCCCTGGCAGCGCCAATAAGGGCTAACGTCCATATAGTGGGCATATCATTTGGAGGGTCTTAACATAAGATCAACCGGTTTGCAGATAATGTCACCCTGTCCGTTACTGATCTGCTTTACTCTCTGATGTATGTTGAGGATGAACATCTGACATTATGGCCTAGTTTCGGGGTTTAAAAAAAAATATTCCCCCCCCTTGAAGACGGAACTCAAGTTGAAATTTCTGTACGCTTGGACAAACACAACATTGAGATACTTGGGGATCAACATACCGGGAGACCTGACCCACTTATATACAACTAACTACCCCAACCTTGTTCGCAATATTAAGAAAGATTTAGATCGGGGGCGCTGCCTGGCAGGAGCCGAATGGAGGAGTAACTCTCTGAGGCTCTGCAACTCTCTCTGAGATTACCGACCTGCTGCTGCCTAGAAAAATGGTCCCGGAGCACTGTTCACGGCCGATTTAGGGATCGGAAGGTATGAGGCAGCTGTATGTCGAGTCTGAGCACTTGGGCGACTCGGGAATGCAGTGAATTTCTCCCCGCTCTCGTCGGAGCCGGCCCGGCATTCAAAATTAAGATGGCTGCCGTAATCCGACGTGACACAGAAGAAGGGGCATTGCGGTCGCTGTTGTGAGAACCCCAGTTGGGAGACGGTGGGAGCAACACCCATAGGTGAGGAATTAAGCTGGGTGAGCTGGGGACCCTTTCCCTTCTCCCCCCGTTCTCAGCCCGGGACAACGCGGTCGGGACAAGAACACCTTGTTGGCCCCCTATGAGGTGTGGAAGCAGCAATCCCTGCCGGAGCCCAGCACGGAGGACAGAGAAGCAGTACTTGCGGAACAACACACAGCTAACCAACACACAGCTAACCATAAAACAGGTAACAGGTGCTTGTGGCGCATAATGCTCCATCAACAAGAGCATATGTCAATCTTCTACACCCCCTGGAGTACCACTGAACGTGGAACGCCACAGCAGGAGGGAAGGCATACAGTTAACAGGGATTAACGAGGTGAGTGGGGAAACAATTGAAATAAATAAATGATTCATGGCAACCTGAGTTGGCTCTAGCAATGTACCACGTTGCCTGAAACATTGATATGCAGTGAGGAGTGGCTGAGTGTGCACACATTAGCCTCAGAAAGGAGCTGCAGCGAGCTAACTGGCAGATGATTGCCCCTACATGTGCAGTGTTACGGGAAACTGCATTACCATAAACAATGAAGTATCAGAGGCACGGCCAAGCACATGTAGGGATCACTATTCGAGCAGCAGGAGCCTTGGAGCTAAGATTCTCTCAACAGCGCAGGGACAAAGCATCTGATCCAGGTAGGTGAATAAGAGAGAGATCGGGGTACCCACTACAGATATTATATACAACGGATCTTCTGGCAAGCGCAAGGCCTAGTGAGGGGGCATCCTCTGCGTGGAAGAGTATCTCAGAGTCAGTTTCTATCAAGGGGCAACAGTGACTGAAAAGCCCTCCCTACCCGGCCTTAGTGGGAATAACCTGGATACATACCCTGTTTAGTAGCCTTGCATATGGGCAAAATGAAATCAGATAAGGCTAAAGAAAAGTCAAGAGCGTCAATCAGGGACATGATCCAGCACCCAAAGCCACCTTCTGAAATACCATCAATGCAAGAGGAGGAGGCCCAGCCTGCCACTAAGGGAGACATTCAGCGCTTGCTCCAATCTCTGCAGAAAGAAATGGCTGCGATGGCGAAAGACCTTAAATGTTAATTTCAGGAACTGTTGCATACTGTTCAACAAAACAAATCTAAGCTTGATGACTTGGAAACAGCGTTCTGTGAGCAGACACCATTTTATGATCAGCTTGAGCAGAGGGTGATGGCACTTGAATCTCATAGGTGAATGGCGGATGAAAAACTGGAGGTTGCTCAAAATCGATCCTGCAGAAACAACGTGCGGATAAGGGGAGTGCCGAGAGATGTCCTGGATCGTGATCTGGAGGGATATGTTAATGGCTTATTCCAAAATGTTTTGGGGGATGACACCGCAGATCTTACACTGGACCATACACATAGGGTATACTCCAACTATCAGACGAGGCAAAATCTCATCCCAGATGTCCTGACACAAATCAATTTCTTTAAAACAAAGGATCTCCTCTTTCAAAAGTCCAGTGCGTTGGGTAAAATACTATTTTGAGAATCGACAATCCAGCTGTTCCAAGACCTCTCTCAGGGGACAATACAATGTTGCAGGCAAATGAGGCCGCTGACCACATGGCTCTCTGAAAAGGGGATCCGCTACAAATGGGGCTACCCATTCGGAATCCTGTTTCAAATAGACAGAACTCAGCATCAGTTTGTCTCACTTAAGGTGGCGGTGGAAACTTTGAAGAATCCGGAAGCAGAGAAAGATGTGCCAGATGAACAGGCATCAGAAGCATCAGCGCCTACATGGAAAAAGACAAAGTCGAGGAAAAGCAGACGCTGTGACCGTAGAAGGCCATCAATGGACAAGACTGAGAGGAGCAGGGATGAAGAGGTGCCGGACTGAGGGGCAAATGGGCAAGTTAATTGATAGTTGCTGCCCGGGGGGCAACACTGGTTATCCAGGTAACTAAGTAACTGAGGTACCATAGAAGCTGAGCACCAATGATAGTAATTGGAATAGCAGCAACAGGTTGTTTATTTTGCAAAGTTTTTCAGATTTGAAAGGGCGATAGGAACACATACCCTTATTCAAGCAAAGAGCTTGATGTTGAGCCTGTTTAGGGCCGCTTTAGTTTTGAGTTTCATCATTTTTTCCATCCTTTTTTTTAATTTTACTGTGTGGCCATGCGATCAGAAAGGATACAGGAAGGATCACCTTATTGAGAGTGGGAATATAGTTCAATACCCGGGGTGGAGGGGTATGACTCATAATTGGTTCTACATGCGCGAACAGCCTCAGTGTATTGGAATAATTTGTTCAGCAGGCACTGTAAAACTATAGACTATGGCTGAAGTGAAAATAGTATCTATAAATGTTCAGGGGCTTAACTCACCAAGGAAGAGGAAGGGATTTCTTAGGAAATTAATAGAGCTCAAATCAGACATTGTTCTTCTTCAAGAGACCCACTTTACTAAGCAGAGATGAAATTCAAGTGCAATCACGTTGGTTTCCGCATCAATATTTTGCCTCTTCTGCTCTAAGAAAGCTGGGGTGGCTATCCTAATCTCTACAGTTTGAGAGGGTAAAGGTGGTAAAAGATACCAAAGGGAGATACGTTGGGGCTGTATTGCAAATAGGAGGTAAGGATCACACAATGATATAAGCATATGGCCCTAACCAACAAGAAGTACAGTTCTACACAGATTTATTTCCCTGAATTACACAGTTCCAGCAAGGTGAACTAGTACTAGGTGGCAATTTTAATTTGGTATTAGAGGGTGGCAAAGATAGATCAGGCCCAGAGTCCTCAGCTGAATTAGCAAAGGTGATTCCTCTTAAGAGGGCAATGTCTGACCTAAATCTAGTTGATGCTTGACGGAGCCTTCACCCCCAAAGCCGAGACTACTCCCTGTTAGGAAGAATTCTCTGTAAGGCTAATTCCCCAAACCTAGTGAGTCCCCCAGCAGCTTTGCTGAATTTTTGGTGTTTATTTTTTTCTCTCCTGCTAAGAGTGAGATTCTTTTTCTCCCACTCTTAGACATGATTTGAGGTGTTCCTTTAACTTTCAATGTGTTTTATGGGCTATGGGGTCTTTTACTCCATAGGGTCTCATGTGGTTTTTTTTGATGTGGGTTACACAGCACCCTCCCTTTTTATTTAACTTGTTGGAGTGCCATCGAACGTTAAGCGCTCACCTCTGTCTGGAAATAAGTGGTGTTAACTAAGACTTGTCCAACAAGTAATCAGGGATGTACATATGATAATAGTGATTGTGTTTTGAACTTATCTTACCAATTTAGTGCTAGTGTGTTTTATAAGTGTGTGTTAAATAAATAAGTATATACTTTTACACCCAAGCTCTGGTCAGTGTTTGCTTGTACTACTGTATTTCTGTACCTATTTTGTATGCTCTGTATACTGCCTAACTCTTCTTGAGGGAAGTCTGACTGCTCAGTCACAGCTAACAAGTGAATCTGTGTGGTACAGACTGCTACCAAGTGGGTTTACTGCCAAACACCTGTAGTCTTAAATCTTTTGCAGTGGCCCCTAAGGGAACTGCACAGGTTTCTGCCTAACACTCCCATTTCTCACAGGTGTTTCGCACGTATTCTAGAATTGACTTTCTTGGTGTGCCAATCCCCATTTCTGGATATTTCAGTGGCCTTTGTATCTGATCACTCCCCCATCACACTGCACTTAGATGGTTATGGTCTAGGAGGCAGGAAATCCATGGGATGGAGATTGAATGACTCACTCCTCGCTGACCCAGCCATATGCTCTGATATCACTAAACGGATTACACATTATTTTCAGGAAAATCTTACAGGAGAGATACCTATTTCAGGGGTATGGGAGGCCCTTAGGCCTACACTTGGGGGGGCGGGGGGGAACTAATCAGTGTGGCAGCAGCACGGAAAAAGCTGGTATCCGCTCAGAGGGAACAAGCTGAGGTAAAAGTGACTGAATGGGAATCCCAGTACAAGAGCGATGGGGATAGGAAAATATATCAACACCTCCAAGTGGCCAGAGAGGAATTGAAGGCATTATGGGCAGGGGACATTTCACACAAATTGCTCTGCACTAAGCATTTTTATTTTAGCACCTTCATCTCGCTTACCAGCATACAAACTACAAGCACAGTGGAGCAGTGCAGCGATAGGGTCCATGCAAGATAATGGTGGTCAGTTACAGACTGACGAAACAGAGAAAGCACGGATCCTGTCGCAGTCCTATTCCGAACTGTTTGCTGCGGACCCCTTTACGAGTCCACAACAAGAAGCCTTTATTCGAGAGGCCCAACTCCCACAGATTACAGATATATGATATATGATTGGTTATTTATAACGCACTTAATACCCAGAGGTTTCTAAAAGCAGTGTTGCTCTGTGTCGTCTTGCTTCCAAGGCAAGCATGTTGCCCCTGAGCTATCCTCCAGAGACGAGATGAGCAGAGACAAACCCTAGATGCGTTTATTATGGCAGAGGAAATCATATGTGCTATCCGCTCTCTTCCACGAGGTTTTGGGTTTCAAGATCAATCTGACAAAGTTGACGATACTTAACATCAAGGAACAGCTAGATATAGTAACGCAATTAAAAAGAGAGCTCCCTTTCTCATGGGCCCTGCACACTTCGAAGTATCTAGGGGTGAATCTGACAGCAAAATACTGGGTCCTTTATAAAGCTAATATGATCCCATTAATCTGTAGAATCAAGCAGGATCTGATAAGATGGGGGTGGGGGGGCCTCGGAAATATCCTGGTTTGGGAAAATAACAGCAGTCAAGATGAGATTATTGCTGCGCTTCTTGTATATCTTCCAGGCATTACTGATTTGGATGCCAAAAACACCCCTAAAAGATCTGCAATCACAGACCTTTAACTTCATAAGGTCCCAAAAGAGGCCAAGGGTGGCCAGACATACATTGATGGTGTCTAAAAGAGCAGGGGGCTTAGCGGTACCGGATATAGAGAGTTATCTGTATGCGGCTCAGCTGGCGCCAGTCCTGGAGAGTTAAGAGGGGTCTAGAAGTCAAGTGATTAAACATTGGGGGAATATTGAGCAGGAAACAATAGGGGCGCCGCTACATGAGATATGCTGGGCCTCTCCTAAAATTCGTAAGCTCGGAGCAAAGGGACGTCCGACATCCAGGGCCGCATTAGAATACTGGGCCAGAGCAGCGCGTATATATAAAATTAGTACATATCCCTTGCCCAGGACAGGCCTATGCGGAAATAGGGAATTCCCACCTGGGTTGGATAAGGGTAGGTTTGTACACTGGAGAGAAGGGGGTTTAAAAGTGTTAGGCCTGCAATTTAAAGACAATAGTCCTCTCACATTTGAGGACTGCAGACAAGCCCATGGGGTGGCGGAAAGGGATAGGTTTGAATATATACAGCTGCGCCACGGGGCTGTCCAACCGAAGGTAGCAGCATTGGGGAAACGTGAGACAACCATATTTGAGGACTTATTTTGTGGGGACCCCCCCCCCAAAGCCAAGTTAGCAACTTTTTACAAGGTACTCCATAAAATCAGATTTAAACCTCCACACACCTATATGACCAGCGGGGATACGGATATAGGTAGGCCATTGGATGATCGCACATGGTTCAACATATCGACATGGGCTAATAAGACATCTCAAGTGGTCCATTTTAGAGAAACTGGCTTTAAAATAATATTCCGATGGTATCTTAATCCCGAACGTATACACAAAATTATACTGATGCTTCCCCCTAATTGATGGAGATGTAACACGTCTCTGGGCTCTTTCTTCCACATGTGGTGGGAATGCCCCCAGGTGCAAATGTTGCGCCGATTAAAGATATTTGTGGTTTCGAACTGGAAATGGACCCATTGGTTTTACTATTAGGGAGCGAAGATAAGCAAGGGTACTATACGTTTACGGCTAGGAACTCCAGATTGGTTACCTTCTTTCTGATAGCAGAGCGTTTAATTATAGCGCACAATGAAATCGCAAAATGCACTGGGCATTAAGGAATGTGAGCCAAGCTTTGGTATGTGGCAGCGATGTCCAAAATTGAGGCAGCAATGAGGGGAACAATGGCAAAGTTTCTGGCAGACTGGGTCCCACTTATTACATTTGTGAATGCCTTTGACTACCGTGGTGTCCATCACAAACTCCACGAGATGTCCTCCTTTTCTCTACTATAATGAGTGACTTTATAGGCTTGGCTCACACCTTCACCAGGGACCAGAAACATGAACTAATCCTCTCAAATAAAAGGCTATAAGAGCATTGAATGCCCACACAGATTGTATTGTTTTGATTGCAAGGTATTGTTTTGTGTTATGCATTATTATTTCTCCTTTTTCTTTTTTCTTTTCCTTTTCTTTTTCATTACTTGAAACCATTGATGGATAAGAGATTGTAGATATTTTGGGATTGTCAAATGGTTTGGTTGGTAGAAAACAGTTTTTTGCAACATTGTATCATTTGGTATTGAAAGTTGAAATTTTGCTTTAATATTGGACAGTCGAAGCATCAGAACTGTAATGATGAAACTGTTGCTGTAAATGACTTAATACATCTTAAATTGCAAAAATAAAAGAAAGATTTAGATCGGTGGAATTTCCTCTGTCATATTTTGGCTAAATGGCTGTGATTAAAATGAATATTCTTCCACGTTTTCTATACCTTTTTCAGTCAGTCCCCATTCTTAACCCTAGAAATACACTGGGGGGGATGGGATGCAATGCTCCTACAATTCCTGTGGAGGGGGCTCACCTACAGTTAACAAGCGCACACTCTATACCCTCAAGAACCTGGGATGCCTGTCATTCCTCAGACTCTGGCACTACTATCTGGCAGCACAGATCAGGCCATTAATTAACTCTGTGCAGAGGGAAACTGGGAAGATATGGGTGGCTATGGAGCATGTGGTCGTTGGACGGCACTTGTGGACCCAGCCGGGCGTGCCAAGGCAGGGGAGGGACTAAGGGACTGTACACATCATCCGCATCACCAAGGCTTTGCTTGAGGCATGTGACAGCTGGAGTAGGTTTGGTGGGGCGTACTCCTTCCCGTCCCCCTTCACTCCACTAATCCACAACGACTTTACCCCGAGCAAGACAGACAAGGGCTTGACGCAATGGGTTGACATAGGGTTGTGCAAGATAGGAGATCTCTTTGTTAAGGGGAAGATTAGACCATTCGAAGACTACAACGCCGATATTGGGCTTACAGAGTCTGTCTGCTTTCGCTATCTTCAAGGCATTGGGTCCTTCACCCCACCATCATGAAGTGGGCAGCTTGTGAACTAACTCCTCTGGAGAAGGTCTCTTAGGAGTCGACCGAATCCAGGGGGCCGATTTCAAGATTACACAAAGCCCTACATTAGCTCTCAGTGTATTACCGTAGGTCCTACGCTGCTAGCTGGGAGAGGGAGCCGAAGAACCGGGACAGATTATACAGGGGAGCAGTTCCTGCATTATGGCAGCGTCCGGTGGAAACACAAACAAAAATAACGAGGAGGTAGTATAGAACTCCCTACCGCACCCATTGCTCCCACACTAACAATTGTAAGCTCTACTGGAGGGGATGTGGAATAGAGGTCACACTTTTACAAACACTCTGGGGATGTCCAAAAATACACGATTTCTGGCTTGAGGTCAGATCCAAACTGAAGGAAAAAAAATGGTGTGGAGGTACCAGGGGATCCCTTGCTCTGCATCCTGGGCCTCAACGCAGCAATACAACAGCTCTGCACGAAAACTGAACTTCAGCTATTGGCACACTTACTATTGGAGGCTAAACTTTCAATTCTCCATCTCTGCAGAAGGACCGAGCCTCCATCTATAATGTTATGGATGGACAAAGTGTGGAACATTCTTTCAATGGAAAAGCTTACAGGTAATATGAGAGGCTCTCTACTGACTTTCACGGCTACCTGGGCACCGTTTTTGAAACATGTGCAAAAGGACTCCCTAATATGCCCAACCAGATTAAGAGTCCTTAACCTGGTAGAAATACCCTAGAATGCAATCTTTACTGTTTTAATTGCATTTGTTTTTTTCAATAACCTATCAAAACATTTTTGATACCTGAATGTACTCCTGGGGGTGGCCGGGAGGGTAATAGGAGGAGTTTGAAATAGCAATGTGAAAAACCTTTTGAGTGAATGCCAGGAGTTCTCGGACCTCATATAAGCCTCATATAAAACTTCAGAAAATCAATAACATTTTAGATTTAAAAAATAAAAGTTAGGAGCCAAAGGTTTAGGGTTGGCGAAACTCAAAGATGTGGGCTTATGAGGCAATTTCTTGCTTGAAGACCATACCGTCAATTCATCCTTTTCTGCCAGTTTGTTCAGCCAGTTGGTGGTCCAGTAAAAAGTCAATTCCAGTCTTTCAGGTTTTAAGAACCACGCCAGCACTACTTCTCATCTTGGCTGAATGGTGGTTAATTTGTTGATTTTTACAAGATGTTGCCTACCTGGATTAGCTGTGTGCTTTAGTCACGGCCTGATGGGACACTAGACCAATCTTCGAAGTTCACGAGTTCTAGTACTAAACTTCAAAGGGATTGTGTCCTCCGAAGTATTCCTTATCTTTGATGTTATCCATTCCAGCTTGCTGGCCTCGGAATTTTTTTTCAGTAGGGGGTGCTGCGCGTGGACGTCCCTCGAGTCGGTGTCCCTCGACAGCCTCCGTATCTGGTTATCATGCCATGTTCCTTCTGGAGAGGAGTGCCTGCTACCTTTTTTTAAATACAGAGTATCAGCTTCAGATCCTGAATATCTGAGCAAGCATCCAACTCCAGAGAGTTTAGTTGCACAAGCAGCGACTTCATCTAACAGTAGTCGGCATACCCTACTATTCCCTACTATTCCCATGGACAGGGATGATAAAAGATTTGATGCCATGTCAAAAAAAGTCTTTTCGGCATGTAGCATGGCGCTTAAGTCTATCAACACCACTTGCACGTTAGCAAGATTCAGCCACACACTTTGGGAGTGTGCTTCATCTGCGGCTGACTGTCTCCCAGAAGGGGAAGAAAGGGAAGAATTCTTAAACATCATCAGGGATGGAAAGGATGCAATGTGCGAGTCCCTCCAAACAGGCATTGATTCTGCTGACAACATCAGCAGGGCCAAGGCGGCAAGTACCACAATCCGCAGATTTGCGTGGTTGCATGAGTCTGATTTTGCTCCAGATGTGCAAGCCAGACTTCTGAACATGCCCTTTGACGGCACTTCTTTATTTGGAAAGAAGGCTGATGACAGCCTGGAGAGATTACAAACATCCAAGGCAGCAGCGAAATCCCTTGGGGCTGCAATTCGGCAGACTCCAAATCGCCCACCAGGAGCTTCCTGGAGGGGTAGATCCTTTCGCTTTTATTCCGCATTCGGAAAAGGCAGAGGACAGCCAGCTCAAAGGGGCCAGAAACGATTCACCCGTGGTGGACGGGTCAAAGGTACAAAAGCCACAGCAGCAAGTGCCACTTTACCCTCTGCATCTGCGTCAGCCACTTCTAAACCCCTCTGAGGTCTCCCCTCACAAGACACCAATAGGGGGCAGGTTAACTCAACATCTGGCAGAAGGGCAGGCTATTATGTCAGATGCTTGGGCATTGGCGACAGTTGCCCAAGGTTACTGCCTGCCCTTCCTACACACTCCTTAGAATCATCCACCAGGGAACAGCTCTTTGAAGCTTCCAGACCCGCTCCTTATGCAGGAGATTTTAGACCTGATAGAGAAGGGTGCCATAGAACCGGTACCCCTAGCAGAGAGGAACAAGAGTTGGTATTCCCCCTACTTCCTAGTACCAAAGAAGGACAGAGGACTGAGACCCATCTTGGACTTGCGAGAATTTCACAATTTCCTCAAGAAAGACAAGTTCAAGATGGTAACCCTTTCTCAGATTCTTCAGGCCCTCCAGATTCATGACTGGTTGGTATCTCTAGACCTTCAGGATACTTAATTCCATGTGCCAATCCATCTCAAACACAGGAAATACCTGAGGTTCGCAATTGGCAACTCTCACTATCAATTTCGAGTTCTGCCATTTGGGCTGACCTCCGCCCGAGGGTCTTTACCAAGCTAATGTCGGTAGTGGCTGCAAGTCTAAGGAGGGAAGGGATCCACGTCTATCCCTACCTGGACGATTCGTTAATCAGAGTAGTATTTCAGGAACAAGCTCAGATCCAGCTAGATTATGTCTGCCACTTCCTTCACAAGCTGGGCTTCTCCTTCATCTTAAAGAAATCACAGATGATACCATCACAGAGACTCCAGTCCATTGGGGCAGTCCTGGACACTTCCCTGGGATGGTCACCAAGTTTCAAAATGCCCAACGTCTACCAGCCTTCGACTTTTTGAGGTTGCTAGGCCTCATGGCATCTTGCATCTTCCTAGTGTCAGAGGCTCGCCTGATAATGGGATCCCTCCAGTGGGCACTAAGAACCCAATGGTCGCAATTCTCAGGAAGAATGTCAGATCTCCTACAAGTCCCGAACAGAGTCGCTCGAGACCTTCAGTGGTGGGCCTGTTGGGAGAACATCCTCAAAGGAGAACAGTTTTGGCAACCATGGCCGGAGATAACGGTAGTCACGGATGACTCACTCACGGGGGTGGGAAGCCCATGCCAACGACTTGACCATCAGCGGTCATTGGTCTCCATCGGAGTCCAGACTACACATCAACCTGTTGGAGCTGAGAGCAATCAGACTAGCGCTGAAAGCTTTTCTGCCAACAGTACAGGGGAAGAATGTCCTGATAATGACGGACAACACAGTGGCCATGCACTAGCTCAACAAAAGAGGAGGCGTAGGGTCACTGCCACGGTGCAGAGAGGCAATGCAGCTCTGATTTTGGGCTATTCAACAAGGAATCTCTCTATCGGCAGTTCACCTTGCCGGAGAGAATAACTTGGCGGCGAACAATCTGAGCAGGCACAGCACAGTCTCCCACGAGTGGGAGCTAGCTCAGGAAGTCATTCAAGAGATCTTCACCCTTTGGGGAACCTGTCATGTGGATCTGTTCGCCATCAGCATCAACAGGAAGTGCGATCAGTTTTGCTCAAGGGAATTTCCCCCCAGAGGAGCTCTAGGAGAAGCGTTAGTAGTGGACTGGGAGTTTCCACTTCTGTACGCGTTTCCTCCAGTCCCTGTCATTCCTCAAATGATCAGGAGGTTGAGAAGATTCCGGAAAGCCATGATCCTAATTTCTCTGGATTGGGCCAGGAGAACGTGGTACCTGGTACCCGGACCTTCTGGACATGTCCATCTGCCCTCCAATTCGTCTTCCGCAAAGAGAGGATCTTCTCTCGCAGAAGGGAGGTCAGGTTCTCCATCCAGACATCAGATCCCTCAAACTTTACGCTTGGTTTCTGAAAGGTTGAGATACAAGGATTGGGATCTCCCGGATGACGTCATGGAGGTGTTGCTTTCAGCCAGAAGGCCAGCAACAAAGACATTATACCGCTGCCGTTGGAACAAATTTTGCAGCTGGTGTAGAGAAAAGAATATTGAACCCTTTTAATGCAATACACCAATGGTGTTAACTTTCTTGCTTTACTTAGCAAATTTAGGTCTTCAAATTGGTACGATCAAGGGCAACCTCACAGCGCTGTTAATCTTTAAGCGTACTGCTGAGGAGCCTTCATATTTCAAATTATCCTTGGTAATCCAATTTCTGAAAGGGTTAACTAATGTTTATCCCCCAAAGTCTTTTCAAGTTCCATTGTGGGACCTAAATCTAGTCTTAACATTTCTGATGGGTACTCCTTTTGAACCACTCCATTCCTGTTCATTAAGATTTCTCACTCTTAAAACAGTCTTTCTAGTGGCTCTAACATCTGCCAGAAGAGTGAGCGAATTTCAAGCTCTATCTTGCAAACCTCCTCATACAAACTTTCATAAAGACAAGGTTGTTTTACAAGTGAAGCCCAATTTTCTCCCAAAGGTGGTCTCTGAATTCCACATTACTCAGAAAATAACTTTATCTTCGTTCTATCCTCCTCCCCATGCAGGGAAAGAGGAAGAAAGATTACACAGGCTGGATCCAAGGCGTGCCTTGAGTTTTTATATTAGCAGACTTGCTAGGATAAAGCAAGCAGACCAATTGTTTGTAGGATATGCAGGGCACAAATTAGGATTGCCAATCACGAAACAGACCGGTGGATCATTTTAACCATTCTAGAATGCTACAAATTGGCAGGAAAAGAACCCCCTCAACATCTTAGGGCTCATTCAACCAGGGGTATCACAGCCTCTTCGGCTCTCCAAAGAGGTGATCCAATTAAAGACATATGTGCGGCTGTCACATGGTCGTCCGCACATACCTTTACCAAATTTTACAGCCTGGATTCCTCCTCTAGCCAGGAGACAATATTTGGGAAAGCTGTGTTGTATTCTGTACATTCTTAAAGGGAAGTATTTCATTTTTACTCCCACCTCCACTACTGCTAAGGGAGTCTATCAAAGATAAGGAATACATCGGACTACACAATCCCTTCGAAGAACAAGTTACTTTCGTACCTGGTAACGTTCTTTCGATGGGATGTTCCTCCGACATATTCCTTATCTCCCCTCCCATCCATCCCGCAGTAAAACTTCCCTTGTAGTTGCAGCTTACGCTCCTTCAAGGTTACTAACCAATTCATGCAAAGCAAATTTAAACTTCAAAACGGAACTGAGCAACGGACGATGTGCGAGTCTATTTATATGCACAATGACGTCGGCGCCGATACGGAGGCTGTCGAGGGACGTCAATGCGCAGCCCCCTCTACTGAAAAAAATGTCCAAGGCCAGCAAGCTGGAATGGGTAACTTTAAAGATAAGGAATATGTTGGAGGAATATCCCATCGAAAGAACGTTACCAGGTAAGATAGTAACTTGTTCTTCTCAGCAGTAGGTATGACAAGGTTCAGATTGTTAAGTGCCATTGGCAGACTCTGCCACAGTCTCCGCCAGTAGTGGCATGGTAAAGGCTATAGGAGCCGTGCCAGTACAGTGCCCATGGTCGTGGGCACTGCTGCTTCTTCCTGACCTCCCTTGCTCTTTCCACTCTCCTCTTTTCTACAACTTTCTTGTACTTCCGCCTTGTCATTTCACACCAATCTGGTCCTATACATCTCCTCACATGCCTTCCAGCCAGATTGCATCCTCCTATTCCCTTCGTATTGCCTCCTTCCGATGGGCTGCTTTCCTTTACAGCTTTACCACCATTTTGCTTTTCCACTGCCTTATCCTTCAATATTTCTTCTTCAACCTCCTACCAAAGTATTCTCTCTGTTCTATCCTTTTCCTTACTGGAACCTCCCATAATATTATTATGCCTCATCTCCCACAATCCTCATCCTTCTGCTGCACTCTTGCCAGAGCTTCCCAACCTCCTCATTCAGCTTTCTATCCCTGTTCCCTCCTCGTACATATAAAGTTCAACCTCCTCCATTCCTTCTCTTCTTCTTCTCGGCCCTTAGCAGCTCTAAATCACCACATCCTCACCTCCCCATATCCATCTACCAACATCTTCCTCCAGTGTAACCTGCTCTGCCATTTTGTATGCTTGCAGGTTTGTCTGAAAGACTGGCGACACCATACCATGTTCAGACGTATCGTCCCCTATGCTGAGTGTGGTGGTTGTGAATCTCGATTAGAATGTATTTTGTCAGCTATTCCTCATTTGTTCATGCAGATGTGGGCGGAACCGCAAAACTACTCTTGAAAAGTCCAGTCCACCATCTTGTTTGTTGGCCGAGCATAGCTATTGCCACACACAAACTCCATGGTTCCTGTCAGTTGCCTATCCGTCTCTGTTAGTGCCTGTGAGCATCCAGCCTCAAGACTTTCAGGCACGGGTACACGCAGTAACAAAGGTATGCCGCTGCTTGAGGATTCCTTAGCAGAAACCGAAATGTCATTCATTTGCAATCGGCACAAGCCTGTGCTTGTTGTCTCACAAGCGAGTCTGGGTTTCACAACCTCTTGGTCCCAGTTCTTTGCACTTGACGATGTTTTGATGACAAATTCTCAGGTAAAGTTGCTGACACTCATTTGGGTTCCACGGGACACTTAACCCATAGCCAGAGGAACATTTTTTCTAACATCTACTGTTTCCACCGGCATAATTCTCATACCCATTAGGAAAAGTGACACCTGTATGGGTTTGGCATTTTACCATTATTGTCCATGGTGGAGACTGTAATGTTGTGGGCTTCACATGTTTAACTGGAGGTCTTTTATCTCAGAGTATAAGCATGGGGCTTGCCTTCACCAGGAATATGCCTCTCTACCCCAGTTTGCCTTCCCTCTCTCTCTTTCCATTTTCGGAACCTCCGAGACTCTCGTTCCTATGCTGGTTGATCCCAGAGGCGTAGCCAGGATTGCCACACTTATACATAAAATACACAAGAAAATATATGTCGGTTCACAACAACAATAATTGCATTTTTAATGTATTCACAGTCTCTCTTTATAACCGGGGTGAGCTCCCCTTGCCCAGGGTTCAAGTTGGATTCAGTGACACTGCTCAATAAAAGAAACAAGGAAATCCGGGTTCAAACAAACAAAGTTCAAACACAGTTCTTTGCACCTTCAAATTGTCAAAAGAACTTCCAACGATCCAAAGTTCAACAAAGGAGAGAGTCCCCTTCTTCCTTGAATATATATTTTCAGTTCATCAAATGGCATCACTGACTTTTTTGGTCAGGATGATTTGCCACAACTTTTAAGATTCAAAGAAACACAGCTTCTTGATATTGGCTTTTCTCAGCTCTCTTTTCAACACCATAAATCGCAGCTTGTATCTTTGTCAGGATGACTTAACAGTACTTCCACTACCACCTGGTTTACTAGCAATGCCAGGCCTACTTCAATTAGGATTCACCATGCAGGTTTACTCACCTTCCACAATCAACAGAACTTCTGAAGTTCTAGATCTACTGACAACCAAAAGTTCACAACAGCTTCAGCAGTTTGCAGTTTTATGACTTCAACAACTTTTCAGAAAAGACAAGATTCACATTAGTGCTCCTCAACACCTTCAAGGTACCACATCTTCTGAACCTTCACCTTCCAGAAGGGAAGCCTCCTCTTTGCCACTCTTCCTGCAACATCAATCACCAAGTACTTTTGACTTTGGCAATGTGAGTTTTCATATCAGCTTTACATTTATAGAACCATCACATATCAACAAGCTTCATCTCTGAAAACATTTAATTCACCCCTTTTCTTCCCATTGGCTATATTCATTTAATTGTATGCCTTGTTGAGAGTCTCTTCTGGATATGGCCAGGTTTGTATAACTCTTGGCTTTGGGCAATGCTTGTATGTTCACTGAAACAAACAATCTTAAAGTCGGGTCACTTGGTTTAAATGCTACAATGGTTTCTGCTGCCAGACAATGGATTCTTAGGTTAGCTTTCACTTCAGAATCCCTTTTAGACATATGCGATTAGTATTTGAGCTGTTTTCTATAGTTCTGTATCCAAATAATATTATCTCAGCAGTTTTGCTCATATGCCAGTGTTACTTTTGTTGCCTTCATTGTTCGACAATCAAACAGTGGTATTTAAAGCACTTTTGCTTGCACGCCAGTTCCACCTTGCTACTGTCACCTGTTTTTAATAAGCGAAAGGGATTACAGCGCTCTGCGACACTCACTGGCTTCTTGTGTTGCCTTTGATCCCTTTGCGTGCCGCCCGACTTTCACTGATCTGACTTTTCTTTAATGGACACACTTCCTCGATGAAGTTGCTTTCGTTCCTGCCACTTAAGCACGGAGATTTGCTTGCTCCTGAGACGCGTTGGTGCATACCAGCCGACAGCAACGGTCTTCTGCACACTTCCTGCTGCGCAGTCGCTGCAATTCGGTTTACATTGGGGAAAGCCTTCCTTCTTCGAGCTTCCCGCTGCGCAACCTCTGCACTTCAGACTTAGGGGGAAAAGGATTCACTCAGGACCGGCAGCTGGAATCTGCCCTGCAGTGGTCCCAGTGCCCTCTCTTTCCTCCAACTTCTGCTTGGACCACCAACAACATGCCTGCTGCTGCTTTCTCCTTCTCCTGCTGCTACTACTACTACTACTACTACTACTACTACTACTACTACTACTACTACTACTACTACTACTACTAATGACCTGCACCTGAGAGGGACTTTTAAGCCTCTCTGCCTCCCTCAGGTGTTGGTAATTTGCATCAACAAGCTGACCACTCCTGCAACATTGCTCTTGAGCCCTCTTCCTCATTCCAGGGAATTATAGGACTTGGAGTCCCCAACAACAAAATCGGGGTTTATAGTCAGCTTTCTATTTTTGAACTCAAGTTCATTTACTCCAAGTGTAATTAGGGAAACATCATACATCATAAGAATTTACTTGGAAGGCGAAGGCAGTTCATTTAAGCCATTATTTACAGATTTCCTTGCACCTCTGGGAGTTAGAATGATTTCTAACTTTAAAAATCTCAGACAAGATTTCATTTCGTAAGATGTTTAGTGATTTTGCCGTAGCTTTATCCACTTTAATATGTTTAATTTGTGAATCAAATCATAACGACAATAAGCCGTTACATGCCCTGGTATTTGTAAAATGTTCTTCCCATTGGGAGACAAATGCTGCATCTCATCCCATGAAATGATCCTTGTTTCCTCCCAGGTGATCCTCCTGCAGAGCACCACCCCCAAGGTCAGGATCAGGAAGGCTCTGCCTTTTCCTGGCAACCTGGCAGGAGACTTTAGGCAGGGGTTTAGTGAGGGATCCGCAGGATTCATCCCAAAATGCACACACACTGCTGCTAAGTGTGTATTTACAGATTTTGGGTGGATTACAGATTACTGTGTTATTGGTTATTTGGATGGAAACTGGCATATGAATACTGTGGTTCAGAAATATTTGCAGTCTTCCTAATGAGCAATATCAATTTGGGGGAGAAAAGGCTGAGGGGTGATGTTTAATTGGTTCTCATCCAAGGCTGTGTTGCATCAACTGGCTATTTTGCAACTTATGGTTGCTACATTCTGGAGATGCATGGCACACATGACTGAACTGGATAGTGGAATACTGCAGATTTGCTCCAGTTCCATATTCATGTTTGGAACATAGGCCCATTGCAACACTAGAGGAAAAGAGAAAGTGATTTACTCCTTCTGCCATAAATGTAGGGGTTGTTGAAGCTCCAGCAAACCCCATCTCAAAGCGAGGTATGTCTTGGTGTAAGCACTCTGTGCACAGACAGCGCAATTTGTGCATACACTGAGCCTACAAATAAATGTATTTCCCTGTGAGGCATTGTTGTGAGTCATTCACACTTGCATAGGCATAAACTAAATAACAAAAAAGCTAATAAATTGGACAATTTATTTTTAAATGTACCAGCTTTCCAAGAAAGTGCTCTGGTACTGCCAAAAGGCTGCACAACTGCTATACAAAATTGTTAAAGAAAATGTAAATCCTATTTGTGGAAGTTCTACAAGGCAGATAACGTGGAAATGTGAAATTTCTTTCAGTGGGCCCATTTTTTCTCTGCATTGAACTTAAAAATAATTTCCCAAACGTCAACTAAAGGTATGGTGAAAATGTCCCTGAGTAAAACCTGCCCACGATCCCTCCTTTTCATGGCACGTTTCCTTCCCTACCATATACCCCTATGTTGCTCTCCCAGGATACACAAACACTGATAGAGTATATTTAAAGATCATCACGGCCCACTTTGAACACCAAATTCACGTTTCTCCATTCAAAGTTGCCACAAATATGTCATAGAGAAAATCCTATTCTTTGTTCTAAAGACATTTAATGTAAGTTTGCATGCACCAGTCTGGATGACGTACCCTTTATGCATTCCAAGTCAATAGTAGCTTTAAGATCAAATGAATGGCTTACACAACTGATTGTTGAGAGATGGAGACAGTAACAAACTATACTGCAATTCACTGTATTTAGTAGAAACTCACCAGTATTGAAAGTTTCTGGAACATTAAAATCACATTTCAAACAGGACAGACTAACAGTGATTGTAATCATTGTGTAAACAGATAGCCTTACCCCAAATAACTTTAAAATTGAGTGCATTTACTTTTCCTTTAACAGAAAGCTTTGAAGGAGCTCCTGGTTTGTCTGGGCATGTATTATACTCCACAGCATCACTTGGATTACTTTTGCCTTCTGTGTTATAAGCAACAACCTGTAGGGACAACATCAGATGATAATTATGATCTGTATAACTCCTTCAATGTGAAAAAGTATATTTAGTGGTGTATTAGCCAAACAATCAGAAAAAGCAGTTCTTCATAGGTAGACTATAGTATGCTGAGATAGGAAAATTATATTTAGTGGTGTATTTGCCAAACAATCAGAAAAAGCAGTTCTTCACAGGTAGACTATAGTATGCTGAGATAGGAAATCAGTTTGATAAAAACTAAAACACATTAGCAAACAACCCACCCATAGCACATCTTCAAAATCAGCACACTCACTGATAAAACTGTTGCTGTACAGTTGTGTGATAAAATGCAAAGAGGACCCTCCTACAGGACTGCCAGTAAGGTCCCCTACAAAGCTGCAGCACAGAAATAGACCATATCCAATTCACAGACTGTACATTCCACATCCTGGATTAAGGAACTCCTGCCTATTGGTCCTGCTTGACTTCTCTGCCAGATTTGAGTTAAACACAGCTGTGAAGAAGAGAAAGGCATGGCAGTGCACCATTGGAGAAGGGTGTAGACTGCTGTTCTAGCATTTGCCCTAAAGAAATCCTAAACTGATCACGATACAACACTGCAAACCAAGCAGCAGAGGCAGTTTCTTGAACTGGAGCATAAAAGGACGATGATGGTGCTCAGATAACTGCATTCAGTTTGCTCTTCGCTAAGAAAACAGAAGAATGAGGTGATGTTCAGAACCTGTGAGCGTGAAGGCTCCAAAATGGATGCTAAACCCCTAACATTTTCTGGCAAACAGTGAAGAGAGTGGCTCACTTCCAGAATCAGGGCATTGTTGGAGCACTGTAGTTGTGCATAACTGCGGATGCAGTGACACCTGCTGTGTCTTAGGACAAAGAAAATCGAGATCAGCAGCAGAGACAGCTACTAGGGTTCGGGGGCGGCAATGAGAGAAAACGGAGATTAGGAAGGAAGGAATGTGGAAGTGTCGGGGGAGGGGTCAAGGGTTGTTAGGACTTTCGGCAGAAGCCTCAGGTAATCCAGTCTTGAAGTTTACTTGCAATTCTGTTTGCCACTGGCCCTCATACCCCACAAAGTGACAGGTGCTACATCAGATCAAGATCAGCAACAAGGCAGAGAATAGGTGCCTGGTGGGCAAAGGGCCTGAACGGTGGGAGATCTTGGGAGCAGTGACTATTGCCCAGAGCCTACCCCATCCCACACCCCACCCACGCTGGACTTCTAAATAGGGAAAAGTGGACAGAGGGACTCACAGTTGTCACCATAAAGGTAGACAAAGAATGAGTGGGGGGGCGGAGCGAGAGCCAGAGAGAGAGAGATGCAGCTGGAGTGGAGTGATGGGTCAAGGAGCCATTAGTGGATCAAGGAGCTGCAGATTGAAAGACAAGAGCCAAGGCGATTTGGGGTTGGGGGACTCTTCCAGACCCTGGTGCAGTGGAGTGGCTGAACAGTTTGCTTGCGATTTGTGGATTGGTGAGCTCTGACCTGCTGCTGCAGAGACTGTGGAAGTGTTAACTCCTCTGACTCAGTGGTTAAGGCCCCAGTCCACACTGGTGGGAAAGGCTGGACAGACCCAAAGTGCTAGGGGCCTTGGATGTAGGACTGACCCCTTTGGAGGGGACTGTAAAATAAAATCTGGCGCTGCAGGGAAATAGACCACAAGCAATAGTATGAAGTTTACAGACATGGGATGATAGGATGAGGTGGTTGTCAGATCCCCAAGGTGACATTCAAGAAGTGGAGCTAGACCCCAAAGACCTTATTTTATGAATTTTAAAAAGCATTTTGGCTTGGACACACACCAAGTCAACATAATAATCTCAAGTGGCAAAATAAAATCGGACATTCAACTGATGAGACAAGACGCTCGAAACCTAACCGACAGGATGGTCACCGCAGAGGCCTCCCTGCAGGACACTGCGGAGACCACACTGGAACTTAAAGCGAAAGTCAAAGAGCTGGAATCTACAGTAGCTCGACTGGAAACACGCTCAGAGGATGCGGAAGGCCGAGCCCGCCGCAATAATGTCCGAATACTAGGGATACCGGAAGACTCAGAGGGCCCCGACCCCACCGAATACATTGAATCGCTGTTCCTGCAGGAAATCGGGGCAGGCAAACTCACCCAGGGGTTTTCCGTGGAGCGAGCGCACCGATCCCTTCAAAAGCGGCCACCCCCCGGTTCACATCCGAGACCAATAATAGCAAAAATCCTAAACTTCAGGGATCGGGAGACCATATTGAGGTTCTCGAGGGAAGGCGGAGAGATCAGAAGAGGCGGGGCGTCGATAGTCATGTATCCCGATTATACCCCTTTGGTACAACGAGCAAGAAACTCTTTCATACCAGTAAAGGCCACCCTAAGAAAACTCAACCTTAAATACATGCTGCTATATCCAGCGAGACTCAAGGTGCTCCACAACGGGAAGGCAATCTTTCTGGAAACCCCGGCGGCAAATCTATGGCTTGAACACAACAACCTGGCTGAAGATGTGGAAGGAACGACGAGAAGCAATAAACAGCAGGGCAAGGACATTGACCACACGAGAAGCTGAATGACACATTAACTATGGTTACAATCTCGGAATGCACCACATCGCCACACTAGGAAGGCGACGCAAACAGGCAGGAGCTTGAAGGCCCACGTGCAACACTACCAATGACCCACCCCAACCGAAACGGTGCAGGTAAAATACCTACACACCACCCGAGCCGGAAGACCTGGAGAGGACTGGAAGGCCCGGGAGCCCCCGAGTGTCGTGAGTTTGTATCGACTGCTGGGGGCAGTTTTCTGTTGTTCTTGTTCGTTGATCCATTCCACGGGATGGAAGTTGTTCAAGTTGGTAAATCTCTGAATGTAATACCACAACTGGCGGGACGGGGGGCTGACCCGAGGGCCGAGATGGGCTGGACCTTGCAAAACAGTGCCGAATTGGCAGCACTGGACGTTGCCATCCGCACTTCCGTTGGAAGGAGGGGTTCCCTAAGCTCTTTACGAAACCGAGATGGCTAGGCACATTAGACTATTGACTTGGAACATAAGGGGCCTGGGTACCTACCTCCGCAGGAACAGGATCAAATCTTACCTATACAGAAAGAGAGTGGACATAGCTCTCCTGCAAGAGACTCACTGCATCGTTGAAGCCGACGAGAGACTCAGAGAACACTGGGGGGGACAAGGCTACGGAGCCCCCTACTCCAGATTCGCGAGGGGTGTGTTCATCTGGTTCAACCCCCAGGTACCGTTTCTCCTACGTAAGATGGTGAAGGACCCTGAAGGTAGATATTTGATCATATGGGGAACGTTAGAACAAAGAGAAATATGCATAGTAAACTCATACTTCCCCAACAACAATATCCCAGCCCATTTAAGGGTACTCAGCACCCAGATGTCACAATATCGGGACAGTTTCTTCTTATGGGGAGGTGACTTCAACTGTGTCCACAATCCTGATCTAGACAGGTCTTATCCACCGGTAAGCGGCTTTCCCGGAGCCACCTCATCCCTGAATGTCATGATCGATGAACTAGATCTGATTGATGCTTGGCGGGACCTTCACCCGGGCGAAAGGACATACTCTTATTACTCTTCCCCACACAAACTTCACACGAGGTTGGACTACTTTTTCATAAGCAGAGAACACATGCCTCAGATAGGTAGTACGCAATACTTGGGGAGGACCATCTCTGACCACTCCCCACTCCTGTTAGACTGGCAACACAACAGTCTTAGACCGCCCATCCCTATGTGGAGAATGTCTGCCGAGGCCCTGAAAGATCCGACCTTCAGGGAAGAGCTCCAAGAATCCATAGAGAATTATGTGGCAGCAAACACAGGCAGTGTAAACCACATAAGTACGCTATGGGATGCTCTAAAGGTGGTGATACGGGGAGAGGCAATTGCAAAAGCAGGGGGCATTAGGGAGGAATTGGATCAGAAAGAGTTGGAAGTCCAGCGCCTAGAGTCCACCCCTACTTACACACTGGGGAGGGAGGAGGAACTAAGTTCTCTCAGAAAGGATTGCTCTAAAGCATGGGACAGACTGGCTAAGTTCGATTTTAGCGTTAGAACTAACAGAGCACATGCAGAAGCTGACAGGCCGGGTCGGCTACTAGCATGGCTCTGTAAAAAAGAACACCCTACGCATGCAACTACAGCATGAACAAGGCACAGAACATAGAACCCAACAGAGCATAAATGACACTTTTCAGCGCTTTTACGCACAACTATATTCCCACACACACAAGGTCCCTCAAGATCAGATACTAGACACCCTGGAAGAAATCGGCCTGCCCAAATTGTCGCCAACACAGTCAGAAGCCCTAGATTCCGACATCACACCGGAAGACATTACAGAGGCCATCAGGTCCCTCGCTACTTGTACGGCCCCAGGGTGTGACGGGCTCCCTCCAGAATTCTACAAGGCATATGAACCCTCCCTGACGCCCTTACTACACCAGGTCTTCTCAGAGACATTTGAAACTGGTTCCTACCTAACAGTATGAGGGAAACCTTAGTGGTCCCGATCCTCAAACCCAATAAACCCTCCGATAAATGCGACTCCTATCGCCCGCTTGCCATGCTTAACTATGATGTTAAGATATTGACGAAGATACTGGCAAAGCGACTATCTAGAGTGATAGGTGACATAGTGCATGAAGACCAGAATGGTTTTGTACCTGGGCGTAACACGTCCCTAAACTTACGCAGGCTTCAGCACATTATAGCTGAGACCAATACAAGCGAAAAACATCTTGCATTATTATCCCTGGATACAGTTAAAGCATTCGATTCCATTTATTGGGAGTGGCTGGTGGCGGTTTTGGAGGGTTTTGGAGTTGGCCAACGATTTATCAGATGGGTATCTATCCTGTACAATGAACCTAGGGCCAGGCTGAAATCTGGGAAGTATGTGTCAGACGCATGGGACATCAGCAGGGGCACCAGGCAGGGCTGCCCACTTTCCCCCATGCTCTACATCCTGGGTCTAGAACCCATTGCAATCTTCCTCAGGCAGCAATTTTTTGATGCAGGAATTCGGCTGAGCGGGACAGATCACATTGTCTCACTATATGCGGACGATGTACTGATATACGTTAACAACCCACATCTCAACGTCCCAACAATATTGGAGGTCCTTGATAACAATTTAGCAAAACGAAATCCTGCATGTTCCCATTAGCAGCCCTGAAACATAAAACCACAGAAGAGCTCCCCTCAGTGGGCATAAAGTGGGAGACTGAATCTTTCCGTTACCTTGGGATTCAGATAATGCACACCCCAGAACAAATGCACATACATAACACGAAAGCTGCGATACCCAAACTGCGCAAGTCCATATGTTTCTGGTCTAAGCTTCCACTATCCATGCTGGGCAGGGCCTCAATAACCAAGATGATCATTCTACCCAGATTCCTGTACGGGTTCCAGAATGTGCACTTTTACATCACCAAACCCTTTTTCCAGCTTTTGGACACAATAATTAAGAAGTTCCTATGGGGGAAAGGCAGACATCGGGTGGCACTATCTACCCTAGTATTACCACACAGACAAGGAGGGATCCAATTACCGAGCCTTGAGAAGTACTACCTTGCAGCCCAGTTAAGTCACGTAACCAAATGGTTAGCGGACGGGACTACTTCAGAGACCCCCTGCTACAGGCCATGATCTTCCCAATCCGCCTGAAAGAACTGATTTGGGCCCCTCAAACTTTGCTACACGATCAGCCTTTTTTGGCAACCCTGGGTAGGAAAATATGGCGTCGTACTGAGACGACACTACACTGGAAGCAACCATACTTCCAAGAAGTACCAATACTCTCTGGACTCGACAAATCTGTCACCACCCTCCACACCATTAGGCTCTGGGAGGACAAAGGTATACACACTTGGGGTGATCTGTACACCAAAGGCATATTCAGAGACTTCACTGTGTTGCAAGAGGCAGAGGGCATTCACGCTGGCCAATTCCTGTGGTACCAAAAGATTTGCAAGATAGCACGCACAAAATGGGACACCTGGCCAGAGGAGCCTGAGGCAACCCCCTTTTTGACACTACTATACAGCCTGAGTGAGGGGGGAAAGGCAATATCTCAAATCTACAGTCTTCTCGCTGACATCCCCAATCCCCGCAGTGATACACTAAAGACCCGCTGGGAGTCAGAAATGGGACAAGAGCTGTCCGATGTGGAATGGAGAAGAGCGCTGTCCTTTCCGAAAGAGGTCTCTAGAAACCAGAGATTTCGGCTCATCCAATTAAATGTACTTTATCGCACATACTTAACCCCGAACAGGATTGCAAAGTTCAATAAAACCGCCCAGACACAGTGCACCTGGTGTGGGATAGAGGGAGCTGACCTAATCCACATGCTATGGAACTGCACCAAAGCACGTAGCCTCTGGTCAATGGTGAAAAGAACCTGTGAAGAGGCGGAAGTCACTAGGTATAAATGGACCCCAGCCGAATGCCTCCTAGGCTGCTACCCCAGATTGGCCAAACTCAAATATACGGTTAAGCTGATGGACTTGCTATGCATAACAGCCAAGAGGACCATAGCCATGGCATGGAAACGGCCGGCAGGGCCGAACCACAGAGCATGGCGCAAAGAATTTTAAAGATGGGCGACTGCCGAAACAAGAGCTTGGGAGGACAGCGTGGCTAGATCCACGGACGAGTCGAGTATGGCCCTGGCTGCATGGAAAGACACCATGTCCAGACTGTTTCATTCCTCCGATAATAAGCCCCCCTGAACAATCCACCGGCCCTATCACATGACCTAAATGGTCGACCAAGACACTCGAAATCAGACCCCTCCAACATTGACATTCTCGGAAGCCCATATCCACGACCGTGGCCCCCCCGGCCACTCCCCCCAGCTTGCGACCCCATCGGTCATCACTTGCCCCCAGACCGGAGATAGTTAATGTTTGATGTTTTTGTTATGTAAATGTTATTGTTTATTTGAAAAGACAGAATTTTAGTGACCAAGTCGGTCTAACTGAATGTTGTTTGAAATTATAAATGCCAATAAACACATTTTAAAATAAATAATCTCAAGTGGCAAAGCAATTCAAAACGAAAACATTCGCCCAACAGAAGAGCAATCTAAACACATCTGAGTGAGATAGGTCTTGAGACTGAATGATCAACAGAAAGAAGCAGCGACAGAGGCCTTGTCCATGGACATCCGTAAAAAACAATTAAGGTGACCAGGGAGTCACGAGAAGCAAAAATTGGATCTGTAGGTGTGGATGTAGTGCTGCTCAACATTAAGTCACCTTGCAAGTCAATAAAGCTAAGGACCACTTTTCACTAAGGAAGACACTCTGACAGAACTTAAATTCCAGGTGTGTACTCTGCAGCAGCAGAGATGCAAGTGTGAATCAAGAGCAGAAGATGCCGAAGGAAGATTGAGTAGATATAACATCTTGGTGGTCGGCCTATTGAAAGGATTTGAGGATGCCAACACCTAGGTGTTTCCTGAAGGGGGTGTGGTAAGTCAGACATGGGAGACTGACAACTGGACATGGTTTAAAGCATTTCACATTATTAAAGTAAAAATAAAATGCCTCACCTAGACCTACTGTTACGAAGAAGGTTCCCTATTCTAAAAAATAACAAAATGGTGCTGGTCAGGATGTCTTACAAAAATAAACTTCATCCTCCATCCAAACCTACGCTATTGTGCTAACTGCCCCTACCGTTAATAAAGGAAAACAAAATTTAGCCTTAAAAAGTGTTCCTAGTCCCATTTCTTGGCTTGTACTGGTTGGTGCTCGAGCCCATCCCCAAAACTGCCCCTCTATCTGTCAGGCTTTTTGCCTGATCGTTCAGTTCAATAAAAAGTCCAAATCTCATATGGATTTCTCATCAGAGTTTCAGCCCGTGGCCAACACACAGAGTTCAAAATCAGAGTTCCTTGGCTTCTATGGAAAAGAGACTCCTGACCCCATCTAACATAGCATTGATCAAAACAAGTAGTTCTTTCTTTAAGTCTGCAATTTGACTTTGCAGGTTCTTCAGCCCATATTCACCCCTTCTTGGGTTATTGCTTACTCCTGATCTCCAGTGTCCCTTCACAAATTGTTGACTTCCAGTTCACTCCCTCTGGGTGTCTCTCTTTCACTCTCTCTCTCTCTCTCTCTCTCTCTCTCTCTCTCTCTCTTGGATATTCGGTAACCCTGTGTGCACTACAGTATTCAGCTTCAACCGCTCGCAGTGCTTTTCTCCCTTTGGAATTGTGTAGCTTCTTGTGGGTTTTGGGCTCAATTTCACCTCCTCTGAGTGTTTCTTTTTCTCTCTTGTATTCAGTAACCCCCTCGAGAGTTATTAGATTCACTTCTTTTATTTGGCAACCTCTCCTGGGCTATTGGATGCAAATTCACCCCCTCTGAGTGTTCCTCTTTCTCTCTTTTATTCGGTAACCCTTTGTGGGTTAGTAGATTCAGCTTCATTCCCTCAGAGTGCTTTTTTCTCCCTTTGGAATTTGGTAAACCCCTGGTGCTCTACTAGATTCAGCTTCACCCTCTGATATGATATGATAGGTTATTTTTAACACGCTTAATACCCAGAGGTTTCTAAATGCAGACCCGGGGATAGAACCAGTGTTACTCTGTGTCGTCTTGCTTCCAAGGCGAGCACGTTGCCCCGAGCTATCCTCCAGTGTCATCCTATTGTTCATGGGTCTGTAGTACCCTCACTGGGATATTTTGGTTGCTTTCTTTGGCTTTACCGCATCTATGTTCTCTTTTGGAACTCTCTGGAGTTCACCCACACTCCTCCCTTTTCCCGGCGTCAACCGGGTACCTGTGTCTCCACATAGTTCTTTGTCGGGGAAGGTAGTGACTCGAATTGAGTTGGCTCTGCGCTTCTCAGGCTGTTCGTTTCTTATGGTTCCCTCTCCGGTCGTGCGTTGTGCATGAAATGTGTCTGGACACTGCATCGGCTGTGGTGCAGTCCTGTCTTGAATCTAATGATATCACTCCTTTCTGGCACTGCCCTCCCCCATGTGGCCACAGGACGGCAGCCACTAACTGATCCTGAACCTGGGGGTAGCTATATGAGGTAGGATCACCGCCTTCGGGAGGGAGCAAGGGTACCAGCGGACAAGACATGGTATCACATTTCCCCCTTGCAAGACAAACCTCCCACTTGGAAAACTCTAATGGTCTATTGTGATTCCTCTCCTGCTCCCTCAATGGTGAGTGTTGAATCCCTCTCATTTCAAACTGCAAACAAACTCTCAAACAATTACTTACCATCAAAACCTATGAAGAACACTTCTCCAATGATTCTGTGCAAACAAGAGGAGTGGGGGAATGCAGAGCAAAGGAAGCCACAAGCAAAGGCACCGCTCTAGTTGCTGGGAGCGCACACCTGTGCCCGGGACATTTAAAATAGGACCACCAGAAATAATGGTAGACTGCTGTTGGGAGTGGGCTGCTCCTCTCTGTGCGATCGACGGGCTAGAAAGCAGACGGTGAAGCCAACCGCCGCAGGTGCTGAGAAGAAGGAAGCTGCGTGAGGAAGACTACATGTGGCGGGAATGCCAGAAGCCAGAGCTGGGCTCCTGGACATTTTCCTGTGAAAGGAAGCAGTGAGACAGTTACCGGGGACCCGTGCGAAGCAGAGAAGCCCAGCGTGAACCACTGGAAGCAGGGACGCAGAAAGAAGATGGTCACGAGGAAGAAAACACCCGACGACTGTTTTCAGCAGCCTGCGAGAAGGACAAGCAATGCTACATAGAACCAGTGAGTCCACCCTGGGATGAAGGGACCACCGGGGCATATTGGCGAGCATGCCACATGCGAGTAATTGAACAATACAGAAAGGAGAGAGACATTTATTAAACCCGAAAGAGAGAAAGTGAAAGTATATTTGCTAAAGAAAGGAATCTTTGAAGTTTGCCAATATAAGCCAGATACACATACAAGAAACAGTAATAAATCAGTATATGACAGACAAAGTGAACTAGCCAAAAGGGTTAATGTGGTTAATTACCAAGAGCGGTGGTGAATTACCAAGAGCGGAAGTGTGAGCAAAACACTAACAAGGCAATATGCCATGGACAGAATGAATTAGCCAAAAGGGCAAATGTGGTGAATTATCAAGAGTGGACATCCAAACAAAGGCATACGAAGGAGAGTATATCAGGCAACTACAAGTGTGTGAATACAAAAAACCCTGGCAGGAGAGTATAATTACTCACCATAGCGACTAACATACTCCTAGGCCATAATCCCCTTTCCATATTGCAGGGGCGTCCCTTGCTTGGGAAGGGAATGGAACCCTTTTTCACATAAAAAAGCCTTTCCGCTTTAAATGGAGACACGTCCACCCTCTGGCTCCTCACCTAAGTCCCCCATTTACGCGTCCTGCGGATTAAGCTACTGACTAACTGCCTATTTTAGAGGGAGAATGGATGATCGTATGGAGGAAAGGGGACTATGGACTAGGAGAACGTTAGTCACTATGGCGAGTAACTTGCAATTACTCCTGCGTCTCATCCCCTTTCTTCCATACTGCATGGGTGATTACAACTGATGAGGACAGAAGACTATAGCCTTACGCAAATAGATTCTTTAGCACTGCTTGTCCAAATTTGAGTCATGGAAGACATAGTGAAAGAGTTAGCCGCTGCCTTACAGAACCTAAAATCTGATGTTGTAGCTTCTAGGCAGGAAAATGCGTTGTTTTTTCAGAAAATGACTACATTAAAAGACAAGATGGAATCTTGCTCCTCTAAGTCCCCAGCTGTAGGGATCCCTTGGGATATTAGGGGAGGAGTGATGGCAGGGCCTTCCAGTCCACAAGGAACAGGCCCGATGCTCGCCCCATATTGACTCCAGCTACATCACCAGCCCCTGACCTGAGTCCTAACGTTCCCTCTCCCCCGTACCCACTAAATATGGTGGAGATCCAGGTGAATGCAAAGCCTTTTAAACACAATGTAGAATACACTTTCTAAATTGGCCAAACTTTATGCCTCTGACCAAGCTACAGTTGCATTCATATTACTGAACCTAGATAAAACCGCTTTAGCCTGAGTTACCCCATATGTGGACAGTAATGACAGAACCCTGCAGGATTACGTGGCCTTTTTGCATGCTTTTTCGGATAAGTTTGATAGACAGTGTGGAACCCAAACAGTACGCAACGACCTTGTGGAGATAAGACAAGGCAATAAAGATCTCTTGTCTTATATTGATACATTTTGAAACCTTGTGGCACTCACCTTGTGGACAGAGGATCTGCATTGTGCTCACTTATACAGGAGACTCAAAGACAACCTCAAAGACGCCATGAGCCAGATTGTGACCGCCCCAGACACTTTTTCAGTAAACATTTCCTTAGCGGTAAGCATAGATCAACGTATTGGGGAAAAGAGAGAATGTCCTATGACAGTATGAGATACAACCCCCGACCCAATATAGAATCCAAACCCGATTTAATAACAGACCCAGAACCCATGCAATTAGGTAGCATCAGAGGTTCCATTACACCAGAAGAAAGAAAAATGAGGCGAAAATGAAACTTATGTTACTATTGTGGGGATAACAGACACACTGTTTATCAATGTAGAATAAAGCCGATGGGGAAGACGTGAAGCGATTCTGTTCGTTAGAAAGAAGGAGTAGTCTAACTAGCCTTCATTCTATCATACTTCCCTCTAGAGGAACAATGGGACCAGCCCCTTCCCCACATTTGTTTATCACAGTTGATTTGAGTACCCACAACATTTCCTGGAAAAGAATTACGACCCTAGTAGACAGCGGTGCCACAGGAAATGTTATTGACCTAACATTTGCACAACATCAAAATAGCCTTTTCCCCAAACCCGTTCCGGAACCCATGGTTTCAGTGGATGGATCCAATTTAGTATTCGGACCCATCCTCCATGGAACCATCAGTCTCACCATGCCATATAATCAGACCCATCAAGAAAACATATGTGTTGATGCCATAGATGCCATAGCAGCCCCGAGCTATCAAATCATGTTAGGCATTCCATGGTTGGAATATCATAATCCTTTTATCAATTGCAGGACCCGTGAGGTTGAACTGAATTCTCCCTTCTGTCAAGAACGTTGTGCCCAAAATCGGGTGGATCATGTCCTTGACCTTGTTCCCAGATCTTATAACCCAGATCCTTCTCACATCAAAACCATTCTATTAACCTAAATCCCTACTGAATTAACTAGGTTTCCACACTGTATTTTATCCAGTAGAAGCAGGCCAGCTTCTGCCCCATAGACCATATGACTACCGGATAGAACTGGTTCCAGGAGCAAGTATTTCTTATGGAAGGACCTATGCAATAGCCGGAGAAAATAAAATCAGATTCTCAAGTTATACATAGATGAAAATCTTAAAAAGGGGTTCAAATGACATTCCATCTCCTCCGCAGGAGCCCCTATCTTCTTTATCCCCAAGAAAAAAGATACCAAACTCAGGCCCTGTGTAGACTTTAGGCAGTTAAATTACATTATGGTAAAGAATAGGTGTCCCCTACCTCTAATACAGGTTTTGTTGGATCAAGCCAAGAACAGTAGTGTATATACCAAACTAGATCTCAAGCGTCCCTTGTTCGGATACTTCCAGGGGACGAGTGGAAGATGACCTTCCAGACCTGATTCAGTCATTACGAGTAACTTGTAATGCTGTTAGGGCTATGTAATTCTCTGGCCGCATTAAAACACTTTTTGAATTACATATTCAAAGACAACCTAGATGTATATGAAGTCATCTATCTGAACGATATATTCATCTATTCCCAGAAATTTAGAGAACATGTACGACATGTCAGAGACGTCCTGAAAAGGTTAATAGACCACCAATTGTATGCTAAGATCTCTAAGTGTCTCTTTTCTTCAGGAGAAGATTTCCTATCTTGGATATATCCTCTCTGCTCAGGGAGTAGAGATGGATCCTGCTACAATTGATGTCATACTCACGTGGCCTGTTCCCCGGGGAGTGAAAGACTTACAAAGATTTTGGGTTTTGCTAATTTTTATAGGCAATTCATCCCAGAATATTCTCAGGTATTAATCCCATTAACACCACCTCCTTAAGAAAAACACTGCATTTCATTGGGATCAAGGCACCCAAAATGCCTTTATAGAACTTCAGGGAAGGTTCACCTGAGCTCCAATCCCATATCTTCCTGATCCTCATTTGCCATTTATAATGGAGGCTGATGCTTCCAATTTTGCTGTAGTAGCTCTACTCTTACAGAAAAACCCTGATACCAGTCAGATGCATTCTACAGCTTACCACTCGAGAACTCTTTCCCAAGCCGAACAGTAGTACAATATTTTTACGAAGGAACGCCTTCCTATTAAAAATGCCTTCATCACTTGCAGACACTTGCATGAAGGGGCTCGGCATCCTATCACCATTCTCACCGACCATAGAACCTTCGAGTTCTTAAATATGGCCACAATGATAAATCGGAGAGAGAAACGCTGGATCCATTTTCTTTCACGTTTTGATCTTGTTATCCCATATAAACCAGGAAAAGCCTGCACAAAATCTGGTGCTCTGTTCAGACCTTATGCCATAGAAAAAGAAAAAAACACGTGTATCCCTTTTGTTACAAGGGGCAAGTTATTGATGCTCACTACAGGTCCTTTCCACTATGGGAAGAAGAGCTGAAAGGTGCTTATTCGCTTGACGTAGGAAACGAATTCTTGGCCGCTAACACTTATCATCAAAGGCAGGGACTATATTTCAGGGGGACACAATTATGGCTGCCCACAAAAGAATATCACCTAACTGCCCTCTGATGGCGTTATGATCTACCTTGTGCAGGGAATTTTGGAGTCGCCAAAACCCTTAAGAATCTAGAAAGATATGTGTGGTGGGAAACCATGAGAAGAGATGTAAAATATTATTTGCAGGGATGCAGTGTGCCCATTCTAAATCTCCTAGAACATTTCCAGTGGGTCTTCCGATGCCTTTGCCACTTCTTGACTACCCATGGCATAGGCGTTCAATGGATTTTATAAAGGACGTCCCATGAACAGAAGGATGCACGATCATATGGAGAGTCTCTAAATTAGGCGACGTCATAGCCTTACCACAAGCTCCTTCAGCTTCTTAACTCGCAAAGGATTTGATCAGGTACATATATAAACATCACAGACTCACTCGCAACATAATTACTGATCATGGGACGCAATTCATTTCCGCTTTCTGGAAAGCCATAGTCAAAGCACTGAATGTATCCCTACGGTTTACTTCAGCCTATCATCCCCAAGGGTACGGCAGACCGGACGACTCAATCAGACCTAGGGCAACAATTACGATGTTACACTACAGAACACGAAGGGAACTGGGTGTCTTTCTTACCATTGGCTGACGTCCTGTATAACTATGCTTTACACCTATCACTATAAGATCCACCTTTTCATGTATCGTATGGACTACACCCTGTCTCTCTTCCTTTAGTCGCCACGTAGTCCATATCTATCCCAGCCGCTCAAGACATGGTCATGCTGTAACCAGTTGGTCACAAAAACGCACTGGAACATTTAACACATGCTCAAAACAAGGTGAAGAAATATGCAGATAAGAAAAGAATGCCAATCCCTAACTATGATAAAGACAATACAATATGGTTTAGTTGTCCAACAAACATATTCACAAACCTGCTTGTCCACATAAACTAAAGCCCTGTTATATCAGGCCCGTCCCGATCAAGAAAGTCATTAACCCAGTGGTCATGGAGTTGTCACTTCCAAGATTCACCCGATCTTTCACGTATCAGTAAGAGTGTTGGTTTGATAGGGCATTGCTGAATGGGGGGGTGGTAGAAGGAGAATTAGGGGTGTTTTGGTGGGAGGGGGACATTGAGGGTAGTGAGAGAGGAGGGAAGGGGGGGCTCTTGGTTTGGAGGAGAGTGTGGAAGGCACCTGACAGACAGGGTCCGATTTGTGGTCCGGAACTCAATAACTGGTAGAGACCGGGCGCTACAGGGGCATGGGGTTGAGGGAAGGACGATGGGGTGTTGTGTTGGGGGCCTTTACAGGGGTCTGGTGTGGGTGAACTGTTGGTGCAATTGGGAGAGGCTGGAGTCGGTATCGGCTGGAGTGTGTCAGGGTGCTGGCAGTTGGAGATGGGGGTGGGGAAGCAATGGTGGACCGAAACAGGGGGGAAAGGGTGGATTAACTCACCGACTAAACGATTTTTGGTGGCTAGAGAGTTTCGGAGGGCGGGGATAGATGTCCTCTTCCTCCCAGAGACACAGTTTTCCTGAGGAGAGGAAAGGACGGTTCCCTGTGGTCTTCTTGGAAAGGTGTACTGAGGATAGGGAGTCATTACAAAAGGGGGGTGGGCATCTTGTTTCATAAGCGATTGCGAATGGAGGAGACAATGGTGTGGAGCAGCGTGGATGGGAGGACTTTGGTGGTTTTGGGACTTCTTAAGGGGGTGAGTTTCACTTTCGCCGTGATTTACGCCCCTACTCAGGGACAGCTGAACTTCCTTAAGTTAATGTTGGCAAAGGTGTGGAGTGAAGGGGTTTGGGCATTTAATTGGGGGGGGCCTCAATATGTGGGCAGATGTAAAGATGGACAGACGAACAGTGGGGCGATCGGGAGCAGTAGGTCCCGTGGTGGGAGGGGAGGTCTACAGGCCTGTCTGGACTTACATGGCTTAGAGGATATGTGGCGCTCCTTCCACCCTCAACAGAGGGGCTTCACCTTTTACTCCTCTCATTTAACTTCTAACCGTACTGACTACCTTTGTACTTCACAGGAGCGGTGGGAGGTCGCCTTGGGCTCTGAGATTCATCTGATTAGTTGGTAAGATCATGACATGGTCTCCCTGGATTTGGTGTGGTTGGGGTTGTGTCCTCGTACTTTATTATGGAGGTGTAATGAGTCTCTATACAAAGATCCAGTGTTCAGGGATGAACTGGAGGGGGCAATTAAAGAGCATTTCCTTTTGAAGAATACGGGAGAGGTGGAACAGGGCATGGTGTGGGATGGCCATGACGGCAACACTATCAAGGTGGCAAAAGAGGTAAAAACATTAGGGTTTTACCTTGATTCCCACCTTTCCCTAACCAAACAGGTGAGCGCAATGGCATCCAGCACCGCATATACCTGCAAGCTGATTAGAGCCGCAAAACCATACCTATCCACTGCCAATTGCCTAACCCTTGCTCGAGCATTAGTGCTGTCGAAATTGGACTATTGCAACGCACTATACTTAGGGGCCAATAAACATACGTTGCAAAAGATTCAAACACTACAGAACAATGCTCTTAGAGCTGCCTTAGGAATTCCAAGAAGGGAGCATATCTCAGAGGCTAGAAGACAATCCAACTGGCTCCCCACAGCGGACAAAATCAAACTCAAGACAGCTTCTCTAACTTTCAAAAGTATCAACCATCTAGCACCCAAATACCTAGCTGCTAAATTCAACAGAAAAATTTCCACTAGACCCACCAGAGAAGTATACTCCAACCAGTTAGTGATACCCCCATTTAAACTAAGTACGGCCGGAGGAAACAGCTTCCCGGTCAAAGCTGCCCAGCTTTGGAACTCCCTCCCGCCCGGCCTGAGATCTACCCAATCCTACGCTCTCTTCAGATCTAACTGTATCAACTGGATCAAAGAAAATGACTGATAGTCCCGCCCTACACTAACATAACTACTGTCCTACAGACGTACTATGCACATAATTATATACTCTCTATCTTCCTACTGCATATTTCCTGTACATATTATGTTATATGTTTATTTTATGCACAATGTATATTCTCCCTACTGTCCTGCATTATGTAATTTCTACGATGTATAACCACCACTTGTAAGCATGCGTAACCTGTAAAGTTTAAAGTATCCTTGAACAACGCGCCCGGTTACCCTCGGGTTTGGTGCGCGCTATAAATAATAAACAAACAAACAAATGTGGCAGAGGTGACTTGGAGGGAGTTATTGATAGAGAGGGTGCCGGAAAAAGAGGGAGAGGACTTTGCTGAGAGGAATTGAGGTTGGTGGAGCAGGGAAAGATAGTCCAGAAGCTTCAGGAGATGACGACTGAGGGGATTGTGGAGAGTTTTGCTTCCTTTTATGAGGGGTTATACAAGGGTGTGGGACAATCAGAGATGGAGGGGATCGAGACGTATCTGAGGTAGGTGTCATTACCAATATTGACATCAGAGGCAGCTAGGGAGATGGATGCCCCTATTGCTGGGGAAGATATTTCACAGGCGATTCAGTATCTGCAGCTGGGAAGGCCCCTGGGGGAAGGTGGATTTACTCTGAGTTTCTATAAATCCTTTGGGGGGTGCGTGTCCCGTATCTCGTTAAATTGTTTAACTACATTTTGCAAAATGGCTGGGCTCTGGACTCGTTTGTGCGGCCCTTATCTCAGTGATACCGAAGGAGGGTAAATACTCCCAGGTTTGTGGGTCATATTGCCCGATCTCGCTCCTCAACGTGTGTTAAAATGGATTTCTGAACTCTGACCTGGTGAGCAGAGGTTCAGAAGGCCAGTCTAGTTTCTTGGAACTGGGTAACCTTCTGGACAAGCCAGACCAATCAAGGTGGCATTGGCGGCGGTCAAGACTAGGTCTCAGGAGGGGTGAGGGTGACTGAAAGACCTCAATGAGCATACAAAGTAAAAGACACTTACAAATTCCGCAGTCAAGTGTATATATATTAAAAATACAAACAGATTTATTCAAGGAAACAGGAAGTGCCAATAGTCTTTAGTCCCTTCTGCATCCAACACCCTCCTAACTAAGAGGCAGTCCAATCCCTAAGAAGAGTGGAGCCTAATGCTCAAATATACATGCAATGCCAGTGCACGCGGTAGTTAAAATGGACAAAAAGGGGTCTCTTCAGGGGTCTGTAGCAGCTCACGAAGGTGGGTGAGGCGATGAAGAATAGGTTCCCACTATTCGAGGAGGTTCTCCACTTGAAGGCATAGTCGTTTCCAAGAGTTGGTAATAGTTCGCTAGTTCACCCTTCGAAAATGAGAGGGGCCCCCAGGGGCCACTTGTGCTTAAAAATGGATGGAGGTGCTAGGGACCACCGGTTAGGATTGTGATTACTCACCGACCCCCGGCACACTTCGGACCAAAATTCGGCAGTCATGTCCACTTCGGTTGCAGGTTCAAGTGCGGCAATTTGGCGGCTCTGCGGCTTTCAGTGACGAAGATACAGCGATGATTCCCAAACGGGACAGTGGCGATTTCTCTGCTCCTGGTGGATGGATCAGGCCAGTTTCACTGCAGCAGGCTTCAGGGGCAAGAGGGGCACAAATGCAGCGCACATTCAAAGTTTGCCAACACAGCTGGTCGACAAGGTAACCGCGTATACTCTGGTTCAGGTGCACTCACTTTAGTCCAGACCGGGGAACGGCAAGTGTACGAAATTCGGTGTGAGAGTGCCGTGAACAAAGAGCTAACGATGTACCAAGTTTCGAGGGCCTCTTTGCAACAGCGGCAGTATCAGGGCAAAGAGTCTGCGTAAGCTGGTCAGCCCACTGATTGGCCCAGAGAAACTTCCGAGAAGGCTTACTTGCAGGGATTGATGAAGGTGCCGAGAATAGTTGGTCCCACTATTCCAATGGGTCGAAGCATCTTCACAGACCTTCTAGGACGACCAGATGTAGAGGAGTCCCACGGGATGACAGTAGGATCAGGGTACCAAACCTTCCAGCGGGTCACCAGCGGTTCCTCGACTCGGCTTCTTGGTTTCAGGATACTTGGATCCTATCATTCGTTCAGTGAGAAATCCAGAGATCGATATGCTATGGGTGTTTGGGGCCTTCTCTTATCCAGAATCTCCTTCGCGCCAAAGCGAAGAGGACCCAATGGGAGATCTGCTCACATACAGGCATACCATACCTGGACCAATCACAGACCACAGTGGTGCCAGCCATTCATGGCACTCCAGACTCTCTGTCACCCAGGATGTGGATTTTAACTAGACAGTCCCGCCCACATCCTGGGGGCACACACACAAGGCATGCAGAAGCCCGCGAAAGCTTGGCGTTTCACGGGAGAATGCACGCCCAAATAAGGAATGACCCGAGTCGGCTCGATCTGGGGAAGGTGAAGGTGCAAGATGGCCAAAGGACAAGACAAAGAACCTTGTGGCATGGCCATTTTGGAGCTAGGGTACCTTGCTGTGCCAACTGCGGTAAACGCGGTTTACATGGCAAGAAAGGGTTAAAAATTCATGAAGATAAGCTGCCACCAGCCCTGTCCAAGGCACATCTGCACTTCTCCTAAAAAACCTTCAAGGGTTTCTAGGGCCTTTGGAAATGACAAGAAGATCCAATCGCATTATTCTGTAAGGTACTTGTAACATGTTGCAGAAAAGCTGCAACATTGGAAAGGACTAAGGGAAACGAAGTCTCCCAGTACCGACTGTTTTTAAGGGCATGTCAGTTTCCCCATAACAAAGTGAGCGAAAAGCACAGGGGAATGCAGCTGAAGGCTGTGCTCCACTGGTAAACAGCAGCATAAAGTTGGGGGCTACACAACTGGAGGGAAAACTTCACATAAATGGGAATCTTTCCTAACAACGTGGATGCGAAAATATTCACCTGAACGCTAGCTTCGAGGCTGGAGGTCCATATGACATGATTGGTGCATCCGGACCAGGTGGGCTTTATTAGAGAGAGGCAGGGTGCAGATACGAAGTGGAAGACCTTGCACCAGTTTACGTGGACCCTAGGCAAGGGAGGGGACCCCACAATGGTGTCCGTCGATGTGGAGAAGGCCTTCGGCAGAGTGGACTAGACCTTCCTGAAGGCGGTCCTCCTGAAGTGCAGAGCGGGATTTTGCGCGGCATTATGGCACTGTATTCGCACCCAAAGACTTGTGTGGCCGCAAATGGATGTTATTCTTATTGGTTTGGGTTGTGGAGGGGCACGTGGCAGATATGTCCCCTGTCACCACTGCTGTTTGCGCTTTCACTAGATCCCCTAACCCAGAGGTAGCGCGTGGACCCCTGAGTTGAAGGTATGTGGTTGGAGGTGTGGAATATAAATTGGGACTATATGCGGATGACATGTTACTGCATCTCCGAAACCTCGCAACATCAGTCCCCGCAGCGGTAAAAGTGGTGGAACAATATATGTTGTTTTTTTTGGCTTTAAAATCATTAAGGGGAAGGCTATCTTATTCCCATTGGACTAGCTGGGGGAGGGTGTCTTGGAGAGGTTAGCCTGACCTTGGGGATGAAGGTCGTCAAGGTGTGTCGCATTACCTGGGAGTACATGTGATGAGGGACACACAGGATCTCTATGAAGCTAATTCCCGCCCCCTTGCTGTCGAGATTATTTGAGGACATGGAGAAATGTGGCAGGTAGACTATGTCATGGCTCAGGCGGCTCAATGCCATTAAAATGAATTTCCTTCCCAGGGTTTTGTACTTATTTCAGATGCTTCCAATTGGGGTCCCAGATTCTATGTTTCGAGAGGTTCTTGTGGCAGGGCAGGAGGGCTAGGGTGGCGTACGAGGTGCTGGTGCTCCCGAAAGAAAGAGGCGGAGTGGGTTTTCCAGACCTGGGCCTGTATTACAAGGCCGCTTAACTTTGAGTATTGATTCCGCATTTGAGGGAACAGTGGGACCCTCAATGGGTTTGGGTGCAAGGGATCGTATCCCGAGGAGGATCAGGGAGCACCCTATTTTGGGGGTTATCTGACAGATTTGGTGTAAGGGTCTGGGGATGAAGGTTATAATGACCTGGCCCTTCCCCGTTGAGTATCCTGTGGGCACTCATCGTGAGGGATCAGATTCCAAACCTATAAAGGTTACAGAGTTGGTTTGAGGCAGGCCTAGCAAGAATCTGGCAGTTGTGGAGGGGGAGCCAGTTTATTTCTATAGTGGAGTTAGAGGAGGCATTGGGGGTCGAGAGGTTGACAGTGTTTTCGTATTTACAACTGAAGGGAGTGCTTGTGTCGGAAGGTTGGAGGGAGCAGATACAGTGGGGCCTCACCCTGATGGAGAAAATCCTGCACTCCCAAAGGGAGATGAAAGGGCTGATCTCCTCTATGTACGCCGTGTTGGTGGAGCATGGGAAAGGGAACATGAAGAGGCTGCGGAAGCGTTGGCAGAGGCACTTAGGTCTGGAAGTGGATGGACTATTATGGCATAAAATGTGTTGTAGGGCATATGTTAGGGAGAATTCTCTGTTTGGGCTGAATTCCCTAACCTAGTGAGTCCCCCAGCAGCTTTGCTGGATTTTTGGGGTTTATTTTTTTCTCCTGCCAAGAGTGAGACTCTTTTACCCTCACTCTTGGGCATGATTTGAGTGTGTTTCTTTGACTCTAGATGTGTTTAATGGGCTATGGGGTCTTTTACTCCATAGGGTTTCATGTGTTTTTGTGATGTGTGGTACACAGCACCCTTAGTGCAGTAACACAGGGGTGTCATAGTGACCCCCCAGTATAGACTCCATACCCTGGGACTGACTACTGTCTCCCAGGGCATGTAAAGTCACCATTGACTTTACTAGTCTTGAATTCTGAACAGAACCAGTACAAACCATCATATTGTGGACGTACTGGCTGGGGCAATTCGATCGCCCCGGGGTCTGTTAGTCGAGGGGGCACGTCTCCGTCCCCCCTGATCGAGTTTTGGCTGGTGGCAGTGGATACTACTTTTTATATTCAACCGCAAATGTTTCTCTATGAGATTTTCCCATTGTTCGAGGCTACTATCTTTATTTATTTAATTACGATAGCCTCGAACATACGCTGGTTTATTTAATTATTATTAATGCTCCGGTTGGTATTTTTTGCCAAAACTCGGTTCTAAAATGGCGTTTGTGTTCTCTTCTGTGACTCCAACCCAAGTCGAGCCCTTTGTTCCACTTTTTGGCGGGCTTCTCCACCGAAGCCCTCCAAAGTGGTGCCACTCTGTCTGGGGTACTTAGGAGGGGTGGAGGGGGATTTAGGCACCCTGGACTGAGTTGCCTAGGCAACTGAAGTCGCACTCCATCCTGATTGGGCCAAGTGGTGAGCCGGCCGGCTCACCACTTAGCATGTTTGAGTGACAGCTAGGCTGAGTGAATGGGGGTTTTCTGCATAAAAGCAGGGCTTTGGGGACTGGAACTTCAGAAGTCGCCACAAGACCTAAGAATCCGACGAGGGAGAAGCTGAGCCGACCTACCACGATGACACCACCGGTGGAGCCCTGCTGGACCGTCTCACCACTTTTCCCAACGACAGAGGAGATCTCCCGCCGGAGAGTCTTCTTCCTTTGACTGGTGGGGATAACCAGTTTCACCGTCTTTTCACCTTCCCGACGCATCTCGTGGCCGTCTTGCCTGTGCCAAGCACCCCGGCAACCGGAATACCACGTTTTACCACGACCGCGAAATAAAGGGGAATACCTTTAACCAGAAAACTCTGCGGCTGGTTTCTTCCCTGGCAGTGCAACGACCTTCATCTTTCCTCCAAGTCGAGATCTTCTCTTCCCCTGGACGACGATGAGACTTGCACCCGCTGCCAGGAACAACTGCCACCGCTGGAGGATCCTTCCCACTTAAGGTACCGTGTCCCGCCTGGCTTCCCTTGCCACCGACTGTACGGGGTAGATTTAGCCCCCGGCTTTCGAACCTGGGTTAGCCTGTGACACCCTGGCTAAACTTTTCTGAGCCTCTCTAAAACCTTTTCGAACTCTCTGCAAGACTTTCTAAGCCTAGTGTAACTGTGTGATCTTGGGCGCATTTGTGCTCTGCTGTCTCTAAGAGTGGGCCCAGCCTATGGACTTTGGCTCACAAGTGACTTTTGCTCTTCTGCCTTGCTAATAGTGTTCCTAAATCTTAGAGTGGTGTATCTTTCCATATACGGTCTTTTTCCCTTCCTTCTACATGAACTTATTGGATTGCCATCTATAGTTAAGCGCTCACCTCTGTATGAAAATAAGTGGTGTTAACTAAGACTTATCTGATAAGGAATAAGGGTTGTATATATCATAATAGTAACTGTGTTTAGAGTGTTTTACAATAAGAGTGCTGGAGTGTTTCAAACAGTGTGTTTTTAAATAAATAATTATATACTTTGATACCAAAGCTCTGGTCAGTGTTTGCTTGTATTATTGTGTCCGAGTGCCTATTGTGTATACTTTGCATACTGCCTAACTCTTCTTGAGGGAAGTCTGAGTGCTCAGCCACAGCTACCAGGTAAATCTGGGTGGTACAGACTGCTACCAAGTGGGTTTACTGCTAACACCTGTAGTCCTAAATCTTTTGCAGTGTTCCCAAAGGGAACTACACAGGTTTCTGCCTAACAGCATAGAAGGTATTGATCACCTGCCAATATAAACGCCACGCGATAAAGCTTCTGCATTGGTGGCAGTATGATCCAGTGCGACTTTCCAAAATGTTTTCGGGGGTGAGCCCGCTGTGCTGGCATGTGTTTGGGGCGCAAGCTAATTAATTGGCGCACGTAATGGGGCTGGAGTCCTCGGATGGATGAAGGAGCTGGATGGAATCCCTCGGGTGAGGGCACCATTGTTAGTGCTGTTTGGGTTGGAGGGTAGTGATGGGGAATGTGGTAGTATGCCGCACTTGGCCCATTGTTTGTTATTGGCAGGAAGGGCATGCATGGCGATGTATTGGAAGAGAGTATTGCTCACCGGTAAGAAGGCATGGATAAACACTGCAAAGAATATTTATGTGATGGAGAGAATTATGGCAGACATTCACGGCAGTTGTGCAGACATCGAGATGTAATGGGGTGGCTTCCGGGCTAGGTATATGGTGCCAGAGAGGGTGGCCACCAGAGGGGGAGGGGAACGGGGTGGTTTCTGGGGGAGGTCTCGAGAGAAATAGGGTTGCCGGCGGACTTACTCAGGTCAGACAAAGGTGATGGTCCACACCAGGGGAGTGCAAGCAGGGGGATAGGGAGTTACGTAGGGAATTGTACAAACTGGTCTGTGTTTAATGTTTGGTGGGAAAATTATGAAGTGGTTATTCAGGCCTCTCTAACCATGTATCTTTGAAAAGTTAATAAAGTTGAATTAAAAAAAGCATAAAGGAAGAGGAGTATATCAGGTAAGAAGTGGGAGAAGGCATCAAGAAAGAGGAGGGAAGATTGGAGGGGAGGAAGGAGGAGAGCGGAAACAAATGGAGGAATTTGTGAAACAATATTGCATTAAAAAGTGGAGGAAGAGAAAGACTGCGGAAAGAGAGCAATCAAGCACCAGTCCTACAGAGAGAGTGTTAAGTTGGAGAAGAGGAGCAAGCATGTGGTGTGGCATTGAAGATTCACAGAAAGAGGTTAGAGAAGGACAGGCTGGGGAGAACAAGACCAGGGATGAAGAAAAGATCCCCTTATGTAGGGACTGCTGCGACTTGTGGCAGAAGAAGTGATCGGGTGTGGGTCACCCGGACCCTGAGACAGGGAGGTGCAGAGATTGCCCAAAGTAAAGCTTCTAAACAAAGTCTTGCTGTCACAACCCCATGATGAAACCCTCTATGGTCTTGGTCGCCTCTATTCAACGCAAGGGCTGCCATTGCCCAGGCTACCTAAACAAGGACACACAGAGGCCTTGGAGACCCAAGAGCAGGGTCTTCCTCAAGACGAGAATGAGCGATCAAGGAACGGAACTATCAACACCAGGAGACAAGAAAGACAAGAAAGAACTGCAGTTAATACTTTACCCCCAACCCTCCCACGATCCGAGTGAGTAAGACCAAGACACCTGGATGGGGACTACAGGAGTGCACCTATTAAGATTTGCGAATGAGAACTTGAATCCCCAAGGTGAAGTCATCCTGATTATTTCATTTTTGTTATTTCCTGGGAAAGTAATCCGAGTATTGTGACAAATCCAGGGAATTTGCCCCTTCTCCCCAATGGGGAGCCAACGCCTTTGGGATTAGGGAGGTGAGACTGCTAGGCTTAACACGCTAGGGGACTAGGTAGGTAGGATCGCACTGGAGAGGACTCTGCCTTGGTGTACAAGGAATCCCCCAGAAAGGGATTTTATTCATCCTCCCGCTTGTGAAAAATCCCATGTATTTGTTGGCTATATGGGGATTGTGTAGCATCATTTTACTTGTGACCCTTTAGCTGATGAACCAGTGAGTCGACGGCCAAAGAGGAGGCCGACACGAGAGTCCAACGAGGGGAACACTGCGGTCACGGCGACAGCCGAAGAGACCGCCTCCTCCAAGGAACACTGCTACGACACAGAAGGTACACAGCTGTTCCCCAGGAGCAGGGAGGATGGCAGAAAGTCCTGTCAAATACCCCACGGCGGGGAAAGAGATCAGAAGACCCTAACCAGAGTAAAAGCCCAATGGCCCTCAAGGACAGTTACTGAATGGGCCCTAAAGCCACCCTTCTCTCTCGCATCTGAAAACCCCTTACTAACACAGATTCCCTTAGCCCAGGTTAGAAGATGGCAATTTCTTTCACCATCAGTATACTAATAGGCTAAATACGCTGTGATGTCAACCTAAATGCATGTGGTTTTAGCTAACTAAGCTCTCTCTGGGACTTCCTAATATTCCCTACTCTATTCAGTTGTTCGTGTTCTAAAAGGTTACATGATTGTGCCAAACAGACACCCTCTTTTATTTTGTGTTATTTCTACTATTCTCATGTTCTCCTCTCCCTCTCCATTCCTCGCTCTATTCTCGTCCTCCAACTTGACAGACCTTTACTCTCTTCCCCCTCTCCTCTGTCCCACAGGTGTCTCACTCCTCTAGGACTCACCTCCACCCCTTGATTTTTACTACTCCCTCCTCCACTTTCTCTATCTCAGCTCTAAAACCGAGCTCCTCTTTTTTCCTGCTAACACTCAACCACCCCCTCTTCCTCTATCCACTTTGCGTTTTCCTACTACTTCTCTTGCCTTCAGCTAAAAATATAGGCATCCTCATCAAGTCCTCTTTCTCCTTTTCCCACATATCTAACACCGCTCAGGTCTGTCATTTTCATCCTTATAAACTCTATGATGCTCGCCCCTTTTATCTTTCTCTGCAACTAAACTTATTATTGTTTCACTCATTTTTTTTCGTATTGACTATTGACTATTGTTCTGCTCTGTTAGTTGCCCTTTCTAGCTCCAAATCTACGCCACTTCGTTCTATATACAATGTGCGTTTGAGCGAGTGGTTGCTGAGTGGGCTGTCTTGCTGTCTAGCGGTCGAGCGGACAGCCGTCCCAGACAAGCTCAGGTGTGCGAGTGTGCTTATTTAATTATAATAATCAGTACAAACGTGACCCGAGTTTTGTTAACTCCTACCATTACAATGGTCCCCAAAAAATTCACTGTGAAATCCAGCATGCCGGCCATTCATCTGGGCCACCTGTTGACCCTCGAGCATCCCAAAAAGGCGACGGCTAAAACCGCATATCGTGCGGGCCGCAATAGCCCCAATCACCAGCGTTCTACGTCTCTCGCCTCAGACATTCCCGTGTTGTACCCCATTGACTCAGGCTGTGTTAACTATTTTGCCGCGAGCTGATATTTGTGCTGGCGTCCAACACACAAACAATGACGCGATAGACAATAATGCCCACTTACTTCCCTCTTTGCCAATACAAAGCTCTGATCTGATCCTGCAAACTGCCTTCAACATATGTAACGTATGTAATTCCCCCGATTGCCACCAACACACAAAGTGTGATGGTGGCAAACGGAGAACTCACTGACATTACATTGGTATCGGCATGTGTTTCTGGAGAGCTGCAACCTTGTAGCCTGCCATCCTTATATGACCACACAATATCACAGTCAGTGCTGGAACCAATACAATGCCCAGTGGCTGCACAACATAAACTTCGCGCTGCCCACAAGCTTCCAACAATGGCCGGCTAGATCGATGAGCAGGCTATGGATTTAATGGATACTTCAAATAAATCCCCTGTACAATCCTCAGACATTCTTTATATATGTTCCAACATGGGGGACTTGATCCAACTGCAGGCCGATGACTCGCAAAGCATCACCGCCGCACCTGCCAAACCATCACCAGAGCCCGATTTGTCTCCGCACAAGAACCATGTAAGCCTTTGTCAATCCCTAGACATCTTGGATGGGCCTAATACCCACTTTATAGACGAGTCACCATCTTTCATAGCCCCTACCCCTCGCCGTACAAGATTCCAGGAAGCCATCCAAGACTCCGAATTCTTCATCGATAAAACACAATCTAAGTGTTTTTCCTTTCCAGAGGCCCCAGCACTCAACACCCTGAGTGCCATGAACACTGCCCTTCTTTCAATAGCAAAACTGTATCAAGTCATCGACTCCAAGTTGACATTCCAAACGTCACTAATAGAGCGAGTTCTCCAAGGTATAAATATCCCCAGGACTATTCTCAGTTCTGACCTGGGTCCATATTTACTAAACCCTGGCCAGAGTGGGCTAGTCAAAGACAAATCTTTCACTCCGCGTCCGAAAGACCCGGAAGAATCAAGCATTCAGAAGTCCACTACGAATGTGCCAGGGCCGATGCAAGTGACCTTGGCAAGCACTTGTTCTGTAGCCTCACCTATCCCTTCAAATGATTTGACCAATCCACCCATAGTTGTAAGAGCCTTGGGATTACCCGACCATTGATCAACAAGCGATATCATCCGAGCTTCAACCAGCTGTAATAAGTCAACATGTGCCTAATGTCCCAGACGTTGAAGAAACACTTTCTTGCCCCAACCCTGTGCCTAGCATCACTACCATCACTACTTCGAACGTCTTCAAACTGTTTGTCCCAGGGGCCGCCAGTGTAGACCCCAACAAAGTCCCCCCACTTTTGCCAGAGCCCCGACCCCAAGCATATTAAAACTGGGAGGATGATAAAGGCCGGGCGTTGCATACAGCCCAAAGCAAAAGCGCATAAATCTATTAAAATGATCACCAGGCGCATACATTCTCAGGTCCCAACAGCAGCCCAGGATGCAACGAATGGTAGCAAAGCTACCACCCAGACATTTATATCTTAGAGTCCCCTAGACGAACTAGTGGAACTCACAACACAAAAAGATTCACCCACTTGTCCAGTGATGTCTCTTATCCAGCCTAAAGACCCAAACGTTCAAGTCCCCATGGTCGCCCTCATAAGTAACAAGTCAACTAGTTCTACTTTTGGTCTAGGCAAAGTCCAAACAGCTCTCCCGACCCTAGAGGCCCTACGTGCTGAGATCAGAGCATCTATAAATGCCTATATGATCAATGAACCTACTTTACAAAAGACCTCTGAGGTTCACCAAACAGTGCCCCCGCAACATTTCACTAATTTGATCTCCCAAGTTGTTCCACCAGTCGCTCCACTAGTTTCCTCCAGAGAACAGATCTCAAAATCGTTTGTATCATTTGGTACTCAATCATATGAGAAAGACCTGCCTCAGATGTCCTCCAGTGTTCCCGACTCCCAACCCCCACTTTGTCATTTCCCACCAACTGTGTTGCCAACAGTATCCCCCGCCCAAACAATTTTTTCAATGCAAGATACAAGAGACATCATAAAGACATCAATTGATTCCTACCTCACGGCACTTCATGTCCAAAATTCCTGCGTTAATAATACTCTCACCCAAGCATTTCCTGATGTAAGCCGACTATTAAAGGGTCTTATGCAATTATCTAGCACACATAACGCTCCAAAGGGTGTAATTACTCTTATTACTCTTAATGGTCCGGCACAAGGCCCGCTACAAAACATGCACAAACAACCTTTAAATTTCGATCAGCGAGATCACGACAAATCGACTAAACAGCCAAAACACTACCGCATGGTGATGAGATGTCGTGATGGCCCTTTCACAAAGTACCTACTCAACCTATCGAGCATCCTAAACATCTGCAGTGAAATTCCAACGTTAACAGCTTTATCCACAACTGACATCAATCAAGTGGAGTTTATCAACGTGAATGATCTCTCTGAGGCGAGAATGTATCTTCAATCTAGTCTAGTTGCAAATATATTGTGGCAAGTACACTTTTTTACAAACATTCCATACATGCTCCCCAAACGCTTTTTCACGAAACTCCAGAGCCTATGCAGGGGCTTCATCCGGCATAATTCCAGAAACAGGGTAGCCCTAGGGAAGCTGCAGAACCCGTATGATAGAGGGGGCATGCACCTGCCGAATTTTGAGATATATCACCTGGCAGGGCAACTTCAGTACGTGGCCAGATGGCTGTCGGAAGAAGAGACAGCAGAAGCAAGATTGCTAAGCAGGGACGGCACTCTATTCTTTCTAACGGAACTAATATGGTTGCCTAAATCAGAGATGCAGTGACGTGCGAGATTGCTGGAGCTAGGCTGGAAAACATGGCACAAAGCATGCCAAGTGGTGGGAAACCCGACTCCGTGCTCCCCGCAGGTACCTTTGGTAGCGCTATGCAGCAAGGATACGCAAATGATAAGAGGGATCCGTAAATTCTGGTACCGATGGGCCTGGTGACCCTCTGAGACATATGGCAGGAAGGGGAGGTACTAGATTTTCATGAGATAATGGAAGACACCGGGGTACACCCAGGACAACACATTACATATACTAGAATCATCAAACGAGTTGGAGAAAAGTGGCCCGCGGCAGTATTAACAGAACAACCCAATGCAGTCATTGAAACGATGTACAATATCTCAGAGGGCAGGCACGAAATAGCCCGAATCTACAAATTATTGATGTCCAGAGCGGGCAAGGAGCTGCTCCAGCTGAGGCAGAAGTGGGAGGAGGAGGTGGGAGAACCTATGCAGGATGGGCAATGGGAAAGAGCCCAGAGGTACCACAAGAAGGTGTCCCAGAACACGCGGCTGCCGCAGATCAAGCAATACATCACCCACAGGGCATACATGACCCCCAGTAAAATCGCCAGGTTTGGAAATACAGTGATACAGAAATGCCCCAAATGCGGGGTGGTGGATGCCGGGATGATTCACATGTTCTGGGTGTGCCCGGAGGTGGGTAGGTTCTGGGAGGAGGTTAAACAACGCCTGACCCAAAAGGGGATCAAGTTGGAGGTGGAGTCAGTATGGGCATGCATGTTGGGGGGAATTGGTAGATCGCGTAATTTAAAACACATTAGCAAACTGAAAGACCTGGCTTACATCCTGGCCAAACGGAGAATAGCTATGGGCTGGAAAGCAGCCCAAATACCCAGACTAGAGGTGTGGTGGAATGACCTCCTGAAGTGAGCAGAGGCTGAGACAATGGCATGGTACGAAGCAGTCAGCAGGGGAGGGGTGAAGGAAACAGGACCCCTGGTAGCATAGAAGCAAATGGTAACTGCAATGTCGGGACTTCCCGAGGTCGAATCCAGCGAAGACGATACGCTTGAAAACAATAAAGGAGATAAACCCTAAGTAACGAACCTTAAGACATTGAAGTAGGAGCTCGAGTTAAGAGGGTGGGAGGGGGAGGACTGTGAAGCGTAACATGTGAATGTAATACAAGATGTGCATTTATGGAAATGTCCTACATGTTCGTTAAGTTTGATGTGTTGTTTAAAATAAAATAAAAATTTCAAAAAAAGATGTAAATATATTGTGGCAAGCCAGGATGACCTTATTTGATGTAGGTTTTGAATTATTGCAAGAGCAAAACACAACTAATATACAAACCTAGTCATTCTGGGATTACACCGCAAATTGCAAACCCCTCAGCCTAGGAAACGCCAGCGCCATTACATAGTTTGCATTCGTAATATGACACCTCCATGATTTCCTGTAGTCTTATGTCATTGAACACAAGAGGCTATAGACACATTATTAACTCCGAGACTAATGGACTCGCCCACTATGACACTATTGCCCTTCAGGAAACTTGGCACACTGACACCCCTGTATGGGCCTCCCATCTTATCATTGACACTCCAGCAATTAAGAACATCAGGGGCCGCCCTATTGGGGGGCTCCTCCTGGCCATCAGTATATCTTCTGCCTTCAAAAGTGAAAAACTCTCCTCGCCCTCCCCTTTCTCTCAAGTAGTAAAATTAACTAGAGGCAGCCTAACTATTGTTATCATTAACATTTACTGGAGTAGGCAGCAGCTATCAGCAGATCATTTCTTTGAATATTTGCGTTGGCATTTGGACACCTTGGGCCTCATTACAACCCTGGCGTTGGACCATGGTGCTATTAGAACCATGGTCCATGCCGGATTCCGCCATGGTGGATGGCGGATTTACCGCCCCATTCCAAGGTTGGCGGGGCGGTAAATCCCCATTCATCATTGCCCCTTTCCCATTCCCATTTTTGCCCCATAGGGTTCAATGGGGATGGGGAAGGCGCTAATTACGGTGCCGTAATTAGCTCCAAGGTCACTTAGCACCTTGGACTTTTAACGCCTGCAAAAAGCAGGCGTTAAAGTGTGAATCTGGCGTTAAGGGTTTAACGGCGCCGCAGCCTTTTACGGCGCCATTAACCCCTTAACGCCAGGGTTGTAATGAGGCCCCTTATCACTGATTCAGAGTATCCAACATATAATCATAGTGGATGATCTCAATTTGCACATCATTCCAGCAGAGGCAAGAGTTCAACAACTAAAGAAGTGACATGGACTAACATAATGCACGAAAGAGGGTTCCTCATGATGAGTGGTGCAGTTCCGGGTGATGTACCTTCGCAGTTGACCTGGGCCAGGGCAGATCAGCGGGCGACCCTGGACTACATCTATGTCCACTCCAGCTTTCTATCCAAGGTTAAATCAATGCAAGTTATACCAACAAACCTCAGTGACCATCACAAGCTTATTATGTTCTGTGAAATCCCCCAACTCATACAACCACCAAAAAGAAATCTTCATATCACAAATGTCACAGTGAATAATAGTGGCACTCGTTTGCGGTGGAATTCTTGCAACTTGTACCAATATATGCGGTCCTTGAAAAAGGCCTTCGACTCACCCATGTGTAATGATGTTGAGTGCTATGTTGAAAGGATGCAAGTTTTCAAGCAAACCACAATGACTGACGGAAGCATTAAATATAAGCACCACCATCCTTATAATCTGGTGGTACAACTCAAAAAGGCGGACCTACTCTGGGCCATTCGCAATTTGAAATTCCTCCCAATTGCCACCCGCACGATTATGAAAAAACAAATTAAAGCGGCCTATAGATTTTGGTGGAAACGTCATCGCGCCTTACAGTATCAAAATAATGTCGTAAAAATGCTACACCAAATCCTGGCAAAATCCACAAGTGGCATCTGGGTTTGCTTGAATAATACCACCTCTAAATCTCAAGGTTCCGTTCATATCAATGCCATTTCCAATGAAGTCTGGCAAACTTACTTTCACAATTTATACTGCTCTCCATTTATAAACTTGACTCCAAACTCTACCAATCAATATATGCCTCACCAATTTCCAATAGATTTTGGAGACATCCAACATTGCATTTCAAATTTCAGTCGATCGCGAGCAACGGGCCCAGACGGCCTTCATAATGGCATGCTGAAGGCCAACCCTTCTGAATGGACACAGATACTTTACCAAATTTTCATGCACATTGTTTCGCAACAGGAATGATTCCAAAGTCCAGGAAGCAATCCATAATACTTCCAATATTTAAAAAGGGCAGTAGAAACGATCCTGTATCGTACCGGTCCATCGCCCTCTTAGATTGCCCAGGCAAGATATTTGCTAGTATTATCTTGAACAAATGTAATCAATGGCTGGACCTAACTCATCTACGTGATCCATTTCAAACAGGGTTTCTTCCAGGCCTCGGAACAACTGTAAACATCATCACTCTTAATAGTATCATACAACAAGCACAACATCGACACCAAGCTCTTTATGTTGCCTTTGTAGACTTCTGTATGGCCTTCGATGCCGTCCCTCGCGAACTTCTTTATACAAAATTCATTGACAGAGGTTGCCCCTGGTACATCTTAAAATGGCTAATCGATCTGCACACTGACACCACAATACAAGTCAGATTATCTTCTGAAGGCCTTTTATCAGAACCCACCCATACTGCGCGTGGCCTAAAACAGGGCTGCTTGCTGGCCTCAGCTATGTTTAATTTTTTCATTTCAGATGTAGGCTCCAGCATGGAAACAATTGTATCAGACTCTCCTAAAATCAATGGCATTCAGGTACAATTCTTGCTGTATGCTGATGATATGGTTCATTTTTCCAAGACCCCAAATGGGCTTCGAGCCCTCTTAAGTGCTTTGGACACATATACCCAGAAAGATTGCATTTCGTTTAACCTAAAGAAAATGAAAATAATACAATTCGGCAAACCCAACCAACGCATTGGCCCCTTCAAAATACTAACCTCACCACATAACCAATAGTCCTAATCAGAATGCAAATCATCAGCATGTGAGGCAAAAATTATTAACCGCCATATCACAAGCACGTCTGATTAAAGCGAGGTATTGTAAATTCTCAATAACTCCTGTAATTCTGTATTATAAACAGAAATTGACCCCAGTAATTCTATACGGTACCGAGGCCTTTGCAAGTAAATCCTATCACTACTGGTCAACCATAGAAGGCTGCTACTGGAAGTGTGTCCTCAATCTTCCCTTATCAGAACCAATAAGTATTCTCAGACACGAGCTTGGCTTAATCTCACTCTATGCAATACATTAATGGAAATTATGTTCATTTCTACGTAAATGCCTAATAGGTCTTACTCAACCTGGTCTCCTGTGCACCATAGCCGAATATTTACTGAACTCTACTGAGACCTTCGCCGTAAATTGGCTTTCGATGGCCTACAAAATCATCAACAACACAGGCATATCTATAGCATTACTAATTGATAATCCAGAGAAGGCCAAAAAGCGTCTCTGGGAATATGATTGGATCAAAACCAGAAGTGCTTGCCTCATGTATAAAAAATGTGCGCGCAATCCTTTAACCCTCAAGCGGTATGGTGAAAGTGAGTCCTATCTAACCATGTTTCCGTCTCACGCCATCACGATGACTTATTGCGATTTTGTTTAAACATCTGGCCTGTCAAGGCAGTTTTGTGTGCGCGCAACATGTAACCAATTACTGATAGACAAGGTCGATTCTGTCAAACTGCACCTGAAACGATGATGCATTTATGTACAGAATGCCCAATGTTACTATCCCGAAGAACTCTATACTTTGAGCCTTTGTTTAAAGGCTATTTGATTACCACGAGTCAGAGATTATGGGAATCACTATTCCACACAACAATAAGAACTGTAAGATATGCGATTCTCAATTATCTGTATGGCCTGAACTTGCTAAAAAATACAATAACTAGAAGCAATTTGTAAGGAGTAGGACACGATTTACAATGAACCATGCGTTATAACAATCTTTCCTCTGTGTAAATCATGCCTTATGTCCATTTTAATTTTTCTCTTCCAGTATGATATACCATGTTTTATACATATAATTTAATTTTACTTGTTTTATCATTAACTTGAAATGTGTTAATCATGTTAATTTTATTAACATTTTCTTTTCTCTTTATGTATTATGAACATATGAACTGAATGATTCAAAGCTTATATGAACTTTATCTGAATTGTGTATAGTTGAAAAATCAAGTTTACTTGATTAAAACAACTAATTGATAATGAAAATAAAAAATAAAAATATAAAATGTTGCTATCCGACTTCTCTTTCTTCTACGTCCATGCACGTCTATTCACCATCTCTTCTGGCCATCTATTTTCTCTCCTTTGACTCCATTCTCTTATTTTGCTTTCTTGTTATTGTGTTGTGTTTCCAATGACTCGCTCGTCCCCACCTTTCCTCTATCTCACTACACACCCCCTCCTGCACTTACATTCACAATCCCAATGTATCCTTTCTGCTCCCTCTCTTCCTTGTGCTCTTCTCGTTTCTGCTTTTTCTCACTTCTTGCACCTGAACCCTGTAACTCTCTCCCTTCCAACCTTGCACTCAACTCTTTTGTTGCATCTGTTCCGCACCCGCTTCAAAGCCCACCTTCTCTCTCTACACTCTCTAACTGGTTTTGTATATTTCTTTTCTTTTGACCTTATCAATTGCTTGTACCATTATATTTAAATTGTACAGCGCTTTGGTGAAAGCACGTTATAAGCTCAAATGCAATACCTAATAGTACAAACTCCCTCCTCCACACACTACTTCTCCCTCCTCGACACTACTCCACTCCACCCAACTTCGACTCAAACATCCTCTTTTCTTTCAGTTACATACACTCCACAGACAGTCCTTACACAATCTCACCTAACTACAGGCAACACAGTATAACACACACTCACAACGCAGTACCACTTGCAATCACTATCCAATAGCTCACCCTCTTCAGAAATTACCACAAGACTCTGCTGCTACTTCCTTCCTTCTGCTGGTCTCTTGGTCGGCTACCTCCATCTCCTCTGACCTCACCGAACAATCCACACCTTCCTGTTCATTCCTGTCTCTTTCATGCTCCCCCCTCCTGCTCATGCACCACTTGTCCTAGCCAAACTGCCCGAGCTTCCTTCATCCAGAGGTTTGTTACAATCAGTAAAAACATTAAATAGGGAGCTAAGCCCCACCTACTTTTTCTGAGCAGGCCTGCCACAGTGTAGTGATAGGGGCCCAGGAAGTTAACTGTCCAAGTTTGTGTGAGGGGTAATTTGTCCATGCTCGTCTAAGTTAAATATAATCCTTACTGTTGGTTGCATTACATGGTTTAATCCCTGGTTGTCTGGGGATGTGGTTGTCGTCAGCGAGTATTCACAGCCAGAGCTGGGGATAACTGTGCAATCGCTCTCGCTGATGCAAAGGCATGGTGCTGCAAGTTACTTCTCTCCCTGTGTTATATCTTTGCCAATGGAAGTATCCTATGATGTACACTGGAAGGTTGTGCATACTAGGGAGAGTTCAAATCTCTGCTGTCATTATGCGGGTGATGTGGGACGCCGGGAGCATGCACTTTCTCCGCCATTGATTCTCTAGGCTTAGATCAGGTCGGCTAGAACAAAAACAAACAGACTAGTGAGAATTATGCTTAAGACGCATGCCATGAGCCACCTCGGTACTTCATAACAGCATGCTGGCAGAAATGGGTGCAGGAATTGGGGCTCTCTCAACTGCCCCAGAACTCAGGGGAATGACTGGCTCTTGATTTCTCCCTCTTAAGCCACCCATCCCTGGCTGAGGGATGTACCCATCCCCTCTTCACAAGACCAGACTACTGGCCTTGTACACCTCAACCAATTCTTCCAACTCTTCCTCTTCTCCCTTCCTGCTTCCTGACTGGAAAACATTCTCTTGACCCCCGAACCTCACTAAGCCATTAGTCGAAGAGTGGGAAATCGGTCTGCAGGAGTACTTCTTACAGCATTCTGGGCATGACAATCATTAACAAGGTGATTTGATGTAGAAATACCCAAAGGGTAAGGGTTGTTTTGGGGTACACATATGGACCAATGGACACATATAATCTGTGTTATGCATCCCGGGTGTAGGTCTTCCAGTGTGATCATGTCAGCCTGAACATCGTTTTTCCTGCTTTCTGAGTCCAGGAGGGCCTTTGCTGGGAAACCTTGAGATCTAACAAGAACAACAAGTTACTTACCCCTGGTAATGTTCTTTCGACTGGATGTTCCGCCCACGTATTCCTCATCTTTGATATATCCAAGTCTGCTTGCAGCTTGCTTCAGATTTTTTTTTCATAGGATCAAGTGCCGTGCAGCGTAGAGTATTGGTCTTCGAAGGCCTCCGTAGCGACCCTTGTGACGTTGGTATATGAAGGACGCGCGCTGACCGCTACCCTAGTTCTGTAGTTGCTGTGTCATAGGAGGAGACAATCTTGACGTTGCGAGAAAGGAAAGTGTAAGGCAAGGAAAGTCTAGGCAAGCAAGAGCGGATGGATGGGAGGGCGATTAATACTGTGAGAAACCTGAAGGTGTCTCACCTGCTAGTCCCCGGAGATCGGTCGTCAAAGAGGCGTACCACTGGGGGAAGATCACCTGGATGAGGGGTCTTCAGTGAGTGGAAGTGGGACACCGAAGGTTGAGACGCGGCACAGCCTTCCTTGTAATACCTTTTCCCCATCCTACCCGGTAGGATATTTAGAATCTCTACTCCTCCCCCTTTTCCGACTCGAACACATTCTTACACTGTAACAGATAACAGACTAACACCAGAGCCCTTTACCTGACATGTCCCAACACAAGGGTCAGACAGAGTCAGGCAATTGACAATACGACACACACCTGACAGCCCTTTACCTTCCCTATAGGGATAAAAGGCAGAGCACAATGGCACACTACGAGCAAGGTCCAACGCACGAGGAAACAGCTACACCGAACTAGCAGGTCATACGGAGGAGAAAGGCGGCGAGATCTGGAGGGACGATGAAGGGGGAACTGCCCTTGCCCTTTGTTAGGGAGAATTCTCTGTTTAGGCTGAATTTCCTAACCTAGTGAGTACCCCAGCAGCTTTGCTGGATTTTTTGGGTTTATTTTTTTCTCCTGCCAAGAGTGAGACTCTTTTACCCTCACTCTTGGACATGATTTGAGTGTGTTCCTTTGACTCTAGATGTTTTTAACGGGCTATGTGGTCTTTTACTCCATAGGGCTTCATGTGTTTTTGTGATGTGTGTTACACAGCACCCTCAGTGCAGTAACACAGGGGTGTCATAGTGACTCCCCAGTATAGACTCCATACCCTGGGACTGACTACTGTCTCCCAGGGACTGTAAAGTCACCATTGACTTTACTAGTCTTAAATTCTGAACAGAACCAGTACAAACCATCATATTGTGGACGTACTGGCTGGGGCAATTCGATTGCCCCGGGGTCTGTTAGTCGAGGGGGTACGTCTCCGTCCCCCCTGATCGAGTTTTGGCTGGTGGCAGTGGATACTACTTTTTATATTCAACCGCGAATATTTCTCTATGGGATTTTCCCATTGTTCGAGGCTACTATCTTTATTTATTTAATTACGATAGCCTCGAACATACCGCCGGTTTATTTAATTAATATTAATTCTCTGGTTGGTGGGTTTTTGCTAAAACTCGGTTCTAAAATGGCGTTTGTGTTCTCTTCTGTGACTCCAACCCAAGTCGAGCCCTTTGTTCCACTTTTTGGCAGGCTTCTCCACAGAAACCCTCCAAAGTGTTGCCACTCTTTATGGGGTACTTAGGAGGGGTGGAGGGGGATTTAGGCACCCTGGACTGAGCTGCCTAGGCAACTCAAGTCGCACTCCGTCCTGATTGGCCCAAGTGGTGAGCCGGCCGGCTCACCACTTAGCATGTTTGAGTGACAACTAGGCTGAGTGAATGGGGGTTTTCTGCATAAAAGCAGGGCTTTGGGGACTGGAACTTCAGAAGTTGCCACAGGACCTAAGAATCCGACGAGGGAGAAGCTGAGCCGACCTGCCACGACGACACCACCGGTGGAGCCCTGCTGGACCGTCTCGCCACTTTTCCCAACGACAGAGGAGATCTCCCGCCAGAGAGTCTTCTTCCTTTGACTGGTGGGGATAACCAGTTTCACCGTCTTTTCGCCTTCCCGACGTATCTCGTGGCCGCCTTGCCTGTACCAAGCACCCCGGCAACCGGGATACCACGTTTTACCACGACCGCGAATTAAAGGGTAATACCGTTAACCGGAAAACTCCGCGGCTGGTTTCTTCCCTGGCAGCGCAACGACCTTCATCTTTCCTCCAAGTCGAGATCTTCTCTTCCCCTGGACGACGACGAGACTTGCACCCGCTGCCAGTAACAACTGCCACCGCTGGAGGATCCTTTCCACTTAAGGTACCGTGTCCCACCCAGCTTCCCTTGCCACCGACTGTACGGGGTAGATTTAGCCCCCGGCTTTCGAACCTGGGTTAGACTGGGACACCCTGGCTAAACTTTTCTGAGCCTCTCTAAACTCTTTTCGAACTCTCTGCAAGACTTTCAAAGCCTAGTGTAATTGTGTGATCTTGGGCGCATTTGTGCTCTGCTCTCTCTAAGAGTGGGCCCAGCCTATGGACTTTGGCTCATAAGTGACTGTTTGCTCTTCTGCCTTGCTAATAGTGTTCCTAAAGCTTAGAGTGGTGTATCTTCCCATATTCTGTCTTTTTCCCTCCCTTCTTCATGAACTTATTAGAGTGCCATCTGTAGTTAAGCGCTCACCTCTGTATGAAAATAAGTGGTGTTAACTAAGACTTATCTGATAAGGAATAATGGTTGTACATATTATAATAGTAACTGTGTTTAGAGTGTTTTACAATAAGAGTGCTGGAGTGTTTCAAACAGTGTGGCTTTAAATAAATAATTATATACTTTGATACCAAAGCTCTGATCAGTGTTTGTTTGTATTGTTGTATCTGAGTGCCTATTGTGTATACTTTGCATACTGCCTAACTCTTCTTGAGGGAACTCTGACTGCTCAGCCACAGCTACCAGGTAAATCTGGGTGGTACAGACTGCTACCAAGTGGGTTTACTGCTAACACCTGTAGTCCTAAATCTTTTGCAGTGTTCCCAAAGGGAACTGCACAGGTTTCTGCCTAACACCCTTTTCAACTGAGACCTGCAAAGCCTCCGAAAAGGGAATTACTACACCACAAAGTACAGCTGACATGTGGAGTAACAGGGCCTGCTGCATTGATAACACAGGCGGGGAGGCACCCTGGCTACCGTGGTACCACCCTTGACTCCAAAAGCAAGACAAACCAATGGATTCAGCACAATCAGTTTGTCGGAGGAAGCTGATAGCAAACTGAACTGTGTTGAGCCCAAGGTTGCAAGTGGCAACAATAGCTGAACGCAAGAACTTGGGAACAAAGAACTTGTGTGTGTTTGAACTTTGGGAAAGCTCAGAGAAGGGCCAGCTGCAGAGTGGTCAGGCACCGCAGGAGTGCTCATTCGAAGGACTCTTACTGGCCTCTTTTGTGTTGAAACTGCTAGTAACAGAAGGCCCTAGGAAAGGGTGGCATGAAGTGTCAGAATGGTCCTACAAGGGTCACGTTAAATCCCTTGTACACTCGAAAGTCTCTGACCCATTTGCAAGAGAAAAGCTAGGAGAAGAGATACCATGCTTACTGATGAGATGAAGCAAATCATGAACTGTGTTAGAAATTCATGAACTGTGTATCTGGCAAACGTAAACCTGGCAGAGGGATGCCTGCGAGTTTGGGTGAAGAGTAATACACCCGTGAACATTGTGTCGACAAGAGTGAACCCGGCTGAGGGTTGTCTGCAGTGAGAAGTTGTTTAAAAAGACATTAAGGCTCTTCAATATTGCAAGCTGTTTTTGAAAGGTCGTAATGAACTCGGTGGAGGGAGGCTCAAGTTGTAAGAAGGATCCGAGCCCGGCAGAGGAAGATCCAAGGGGCAAAGAGCAATCGCACAAGGTGCAAGATTAACAAAGGAACTTTTTTGTATGTTTATTGTTTTGATCCATCAGGCGTTCCAAGGCAAGAGACTTTGTAGAAAAGAGACGTAGCCCCTGAAGGTTCTGGTATTGTTGAACTGGAATCGTGATCCTCGTGCTGGAGAGGCCCAGGAGTGTGCTGTGTTCCCGTCTTGTCTTGTCTTGTGCTAAAAACGTGGGGAAGGGAGAGCCAGCCATACCATCCTGACCTATCACTTTGTGAACACTTCGTTCTTTTCTGGTGAACATTAGCCCACACTCTTTTTGTTACTTAGCGGTAAGGATTGGCAATAGATTTATTTAGTATAGGCCCTTTTTCTTTGACAAGACGCCACTAGGTCTCCCTTATTATTATTTGATGGTCGTAGCTTGCTCCTATCTTAGATTTAGGTTTAGATTATGCGTTTATCTCACACATTATAAAGTTCAATAAACACCCTTGAACTATAATCACTTGTGTCTGTCTTTATTGTTGCCAACATGAGTTCCTTACAATACGTGGGAGGAACATCCCGTCGAAAGAACGTTACCACGGGATAAAAATGTGTTCTTCGAATGTATTGAGTCCTCCCTTGTATTCCTCATCTTTGATAGACTCCCAAAGCAGTTTATCTTAGAAGGTGGTTGTCAAGAATGTACTTATTTGTTTATATTATGGAGGACAGATTTGCCGAATTTGGCTTCCTCTCCTATCTACACAGTGAAATGTACTGAAGGTATGAAGGGACAACCAGGTTGCTGCTCTGAAAATGTCCTGCACTGGCACACCTCTTTCCAGAGCTGAGGAAGCAGCCACCCCTTTAGTGGAATGCGCCTTCAAGCCTTCAGGCAAATCTTTGCCTGTCAAACAGTAGCATTGCGTTATGCAGATGACAATCCATCTCGAGCACTCTTAAAGGACACATATGTAAGGGCTCAAAAGGAGCTCCCATAAGACATCTCAGTACAAGATTCAAGTCCCATTAAGGCACGATGAAGGGAGAAGGTGGGAACAAACTTGTTAGGCCCTTAAGAAATTGTACCACAATCGGCACCTTAAAATACAACCCCTCATGGGGCACCAGGGGGTGCAGGCAACATGGCTGCCTAAGCGCAATGCTCCGTGCCTGCACTGGTGATTCGTGGTGATTTTTACGGAGTTGTTCGCCCAGGGACCCCAGGAGGTGGCCCCCCGAGTGTCTGAGGGGGGGGCTGTAGCCCCGGTGCAACAAAGATGTTGTGGGTCCTGTAAGGAAGGCATGGTATCAAACAGTGAAGACAGACAAGTGATCAAAGTTCTAGGGTGTTTACTGAATTTCAATGGGTTGGATGAACGCCTGTCTAACCCTAAATCGAATGATGGGAGCAAGCTACAAACATCAAAGTAAAAATAACACAGTCCTGGTGGAGTCTTGTCGAAATAAAAAGGGCCTCTACTAATAAACCTATTGCCAATCCTTACTTCTAAATACAAATGGTGTTGGACAATGATGTATGCAGAAGAAAAAGTGTTCAAGAAATGGTACATCAGGACAGATGAGTGATAAGCTCCCCTTCCCCACATTTCAGCATGGGACAAGGTGTCACACTTGAGCTTGGAACACAATCTAGATTCTTTGACACCAGGATGCAGTTCAAAAATCACATGGGACCGTCTGCGATAAAGTCTCTCATTCTCCACAAGTCTCTCGCTCGCAGAATGCCACGGGTTACCAAAACAACACTAAGTTCTCTCTCCTCAAAAGTTCATTGTCCTATGTTTTCAGGTAGAACATTCACTTTGGGTCTCCATCAGCCTGGCTCAGGCCCTCTTCTTACACAATGTCTAAACGAGTCTCCCTCGATGGGCTCGGACCTCTTTTTGATAACTCAAAGGTACAATAGGTCTCGCCCAGCTGGGCTCAAACCCACTTGTGACTTGCAACCCCAATAGGCCTCCCTCAGCCAGGCTCGGGCCTTGGTAGGGTTCACTTATATCCAAGACTTTCAATTGTGAAAAGAATTTTTCTCAGACCCTTGCATCACCACTTCAATTTTCTCATATCGGATTTTGATCACTATTCAAATATCAAAAATATCAAAGTTTTCGCTGCTGTGTTTTATTCTAAGACACCTTTTGCCAGAGACCTTCGATTGAGCACCCACGCGGTGCCCGACCACACTGCAAACTTGTATCTTTTGTTTCTCTCATAAAATGTGCAACACACTTATCTGCTTTCTGTATTTTAATGCGTTTTTCATCCAACGCTTCAACGTTTGCTTTGTGAGGATACATTGTCGCCGCTCATAACCTTCATTTAAACACAGAACGGCCCGTACAGTTCCTCCCGACTCATCGGCTGTATTGAAGGTTCTACTTTCGGCTTTGATCCGGGAGCCAAGGACAATACCAAGGCAGCTGCTATTCCTCGCTGACTCGGCCAGTCATGCAGGAGGGCTCCATGTATCTTGGACACACAGAATAGGATTCTCTTGCTTCGCTTCCTGGCTTTACAGGTGCTGCTTTCAAATCCTAAAGAGTATAACAATCACTTGTCGAAAAGCTCAAGGGTGTCTCCTTCCTTTCTCTCTCTTCTCAACCTGTCGTCTTTCTCCATCGATTCAGCTGTGGCCTGGAAGAAACTGCTTCTTTGTGTGCTCTGCCTCGCTCAAAGTGTGCTCTCGTGCTCTGACTTTTATCCGTGTGGAGAAGTTCAATGGACATCAGGTGCAAGTCGTTAACGTTGATTTCCTGACTCTGCCCAACGATGGTAATGGGACATGTCCAGTACATTGTTCGGGTACTAGCCTGTTTTTTCCGAGAGTGGGCTGTCTGTGTAGCAGTGTTCGTGAAGGGAGGGGGGGGATTTACATTACCCAGATATCCTACGTGGTAGAATAGGTCAAAGGGATTATAGAGGGGGATACCGCATCCCGCCACAAGGTGTCCCGCTACCTGAGGACCCCTTACACAGGTGATCCTCCCGCACTTGTCGACCCGCAGGGTCTGGATACAAAGGCGATGGCTGTGTCCTGGCCACCTGGGAGAGAAACCCCTGGGGACTAGCAGGTGAGACACCTTCTGGGTTCTCAGTCCCCCAGAGAGAGGGGCAACAGGTGACTAAGGCCCAAGACAGTGGTGTTTTAGGCTGCCACAGGGTGGGTGAGGTGCTGCAGAGCTGGAAGCTTACCTGCAGAGAGAGCAGAGCATTGGGCTGGCCTGAGAGCGGCTCCCCGAGCAGACAAAACCGGCACTGCAGAGGGAAGGGGGCAGTGACTGCAGGCCACCACCCACGGAGCTCGACATCAGCAACGGGCAGCCCAGGTGACGAGGATGAACCCATGTGGTGGCCGCATAGTGAAGACTAGAGCCCGTCTGGAGGCGTGTCGCAGGGGAGGGGTGACACTGGAGGAGCCAGCGTGCAGCAGAGAACTGCTCCAGAGGTCTACGGACTGCGGTGGAGCACTTGGGCAAAGACCAGAATTACCGGTGACTGCCGGATGACAGTGCAGCCTTATTTAAAAGAAAATTTGGGAGCCGAGGAGGGCAGCTCTGCCTCCAGTATATCAAGACACCTGTGCGAGGAGCTGAGGGACTGAATTCCGGAGCAGCAATGTTCAGATCATTGCAAAGGACACTGTGCAGTGGCACGGGGCGGTCCCTGGCCCCCAGTTGGAGGTGAGAGGGGCCAGGGCAGAGTGTGGGCTGCAACAGGGAGGCTGAAGCACTGAGATTCCGAACCCTGTAGGGCAAGTGGAAGGGGAAGGGCCCCACTGGAGATCACATCAATAGCGGACTGAGCAGGGAGGCTACACTGTGTGTGGCAGCGGGCACCCCCAGGTGACGGTCCAGGGGGAGCAGCTGGACCCCAGATCCCCGAGAGCCAAAGCCAATCAGAGTGAGACCTGGCACACAGTGGGGGCCCCCAACAATGCAGCTCATGTGCCTAGAGGTGCTCAAGGGCAACACAGAGAGAGTGGAGGTGGGCTAGATGTTGACCCCCGGAGAGTGGCCCCCTGGAACCAACAGTGAGGGGAACTCCTCCGGTGAGCAAGAAGCAGAGGGGGGAAGGAAAGGCCAGTGGTATGTAGAGGGCGCTGGGGGCCATACCACAGGCAGTGTCCAGCAGAGGTGGGTTTTCCGTAAGGCGGTGACAGGAGGTAGCCGCTACACTGGAGGAGTGCTGAGGCGGGTGGACTGGAAACGGGCAGGGCAGGTGCTGCAAGGTCTCAAAGAGCCCTGCACCCACAGGGATACAGGAGAGGACACAACTGAATGAGTGGGATAGTAACCCTCGCACAGTACCGCCATCAGGATAGTGGGGGGATGGCAGCGGCAAAGGGCGAAGGGGGACCTGACCCATGCACTGTAGAGATCGGCACAATCAAAAGCCATATCCAGGCCATTCTGGAGATTAGTAGACAAATGCAGACAAACATAGGAGCTAAGGTGGCAGACCTCTCAGCAAGAATGGTAACACTGGAAGACAGAGTGGAGGCTGACCAGGTCTCGAGGGGGATAGCAGAAGTACAAACAGAGACACGCTTCTTGGAATTAGAGAGACAGGAGGAGGAGCGACGTCTTAAGATAGATATCGAAAACCGAGAGAGACATAATAATCTCTGATTTTTTGGGGTGCCGGAAGGGGAATCCCACGGGGGCCTGGAACGCAAAATACAAGAGATAATTGGAATGATCTTGGGCTCCAAGGAAGGTGAGAGGGTAACCATTGACAGAGTGTAACGTGCTGGAGGAGGGAGCAGAGGGCCACAAACTGTCCTGCCCCAGATGCACTACTATGGCAAAAAGGTGAAGGTACTTGAAAGGGCACAGCTGTCACGACCCTTGCCCAAAACCCCCTCTGGCAAACCCATTGGCCAGGTGGAGTCAGGACTCGGGCCTCTAGAGCCTGGCATCCTCTTCAAAAGCACTCATGGCGCCAGGCTCATACACCATGAAAAACAATGTGCTTGGGAACTACTTTATGTATTGTCAGCCAACATGGAGGCATCCTCATAGCTTGGTTCTTAAGAACCAAGCTATGCGGTCTAGTGTTTTGGGTGTGGTAGCCTAGGGACTACTTTACCTGGACTATTTTGTTGGGGCTATTTAAACCACACCCGAGCAAGACAACAAGCTTCACGTTACTTTGCAGCTTGCAACGTGACGCTCACTGTGTCCAGCTATTCCCTCGAACCTTGGAGAAGCAGAACCTGCAAGGAGACAAAAGGAACATCATTAGCAGCTGTGTCTTACCTGCCGTCTTCATCTTTAAACACTTGCAGCTACTGAGAACAGCTTCCTCGAATCTGCACGCATCCCGGACAGAACGACCTGAAAGAGGAAGAAGGGGGCAACATTAAAGAAAGCAGTAGAGACATTTACAAATTACGAACTGCTCAAAAGGCTTACCTGGCTAGTCGTCTCTCAGCTGGCACCACTCCAGGCATTCCACTCGCGCTGAAGAACACCGTGACCTACAAGGAAGGAAAACGCAGGTTAGCAAAGGCAAGACTTCGCAGCGCATCGCATAGCGCTTACTTACCGCATCATAGCGCTCTTAATGCGCCATCATTTACCAGCGGGGCTCAACCAAGTCTCTTCGCTGCGCTGAAGCTCTGCATACCTAAGGGAGAAAAAAGAGACATTTTAAACAAGAAAGGCATGCAGGATAGCAACAAAACTAAAGAACAGCAATAAGACCTACCTGAACAATATCAAACGGGCCGGCGTCAGTGAAGCAAGTGGACCGCACTCGCCCATGAAAGACAACGTGCCCCTTCAAGGAAGGCAGATCGGAGAGCACGCCTAATTCTACCACAAGGTGAGGAGAGGGCACCAGAGGGACTGAAATCATACGGGAGTGGAGGGAGGATACTTACCCCAGTCGGTCAGTCTTGAACACAGTCCTCCTGTATTTTCAGGCATAACCTTCCCCGCAGACCATATCAGGGCAAAAGCTGAGAAGCATACCAGCGAGTAACCCGGCTGGGTGGCGTCCCTGTGGATACCAGGTGAGCGTAACAACAGCACCTTGGTGAAATTGAATATGGAGACTCCAAAGTAGCTGTCTTCCAGGACCTATCGGCCCATATGCTTTTGAGGTGTAAGAAATGGGGGCCTATAACAAAATGGCTCCAAGAAAAGGGGGTGAGGTATAGATGGGGGCACCTCTTTGTGCTGGTATTTGAGTGGGAAGGGGAGAGGTTCCATCTGGTCACGGAAGGGGAGGTCCAGCGCGAAATGGAGGAACTGGTGGGACTGCGGAGTGTAAGCTCCCAAGAAGAAGGTGGGAATGTGCAGGTATCTCAGCAGGAGCTCTGCGGCCCAGACCCGGCATCAGGGAGGTGCAGGGTGTATGGGGCCAGGAAGTTGAATTCCCACTATCCCCGACAAGAGCACACGTGAACATGTGAAAGGGGTTTGGGGTCTTCCTTGGTAGTCCTTATTTTGCATGCTGTCTTTGGCCTTGTATTGGGCTCCAAGGACCCCCCTGTCAAGGTTTGTTAAGGGGGAAGAGAGTGTACGCTCACCTGGTCTCTGCGGAGGCGTTGGGGCACGGTTACAGCCCTCCCTGAACTTGAATCACCCCATTCAGGTCTTTCCTTCAGTAGACGAGCTGTGAGCGGTGGTATGTGGTGATACTGCTTCTGCGTGGAGATAACAGTGTGTGAGTGCGCCAATCTGTGATTGCTGTACCTCTCGAACCCTTCACCCCAAAGTACGGTTTCTGTGAGCATACGCCGGCCCATAAAGCTCACCTGTGAATAATGGAAGATAAGCTCTAGGTCCTGCTACTTCTGGCAGGGGCGCGTCAAATGGGATCTAGTTCCTTCACTGATCCCTGATAAGGATTAATCCAGTCCAACTGCGACTATGTTTCTCCTTATGAATGGTAAGTCTTTCTTGAGCTCTTGTGAGGCTGTTCGTTCTGTTTCATGTCTTTATATATTGCTCCTATTTATGCCCGCAATAATGTCTCTCTTCTGTTTTCTTCCCTTAGATGGAAATGCGGCCTCAATGCAGCTGTGAGAAGCGAAATGCGGCCGGATGGAAGATGGATGCTACCGCAATGTTCGACAGCAGGTAAGTGATGGTTTAATGAAAAGCGCGAAGTATGGCAAAACGCAACCTTAAACTGACTGTTTTTTCGATGTCTAACCTTGTCTTTTGTTTTTCCTTGCAGGCGCTGCTGCTGTCGACGATGGAGCGTATCGTGCTGCGGTGCCAAGATGAAGATTTCAGCGTTCCGGAAAGTGTAAAGATGAATACTTGGTTCGCCAAAGGGATGTACAGGTAAGAACAGCTTCCCCGAGTTGGTAAGAATGCTGGCAGGAAGCAGGATGTCCAGGAAGCAGGATCTTCAAAGGTAAGTCTTACCTCAGACGACAGTGAGCGTTACGCTGCTTGCAAGTGCAGAATAACGCGAAGCGTCTGTCTTGAGGATTGGGACAGCTTATATAGCTGAGATCATGGGCACGCCCATTAGGCCCGGCTTACCAGCCACACCCTGCCACTCCTAGAGAGTGAGCACGTGCAAAGGCAATCCATTAGCAGCTACACCCTAGAATACACTTGGGGCTGCTTAATGGATGGAATGTTCAAGGTTAATGCATCCTGCTTAATGGATGGAATGTTCAAGGTTAAAGCATCAGAAGTGCTATGTCCATAATAAAAGCTTTTTGGTGTTAAATGGATGTTCTCGTTTACTTTTGTTCATGAGCCTGGCGCCAAAGGCGCCAGGACAGTGTCCACCCAGGTCTCCTGTGCATGCGACCCCTGCATGCCTGTGCCCCTGACTTTATGACCATGACAGAGAGGGGGAGGGAAGAAATCACGCTTTTGTGTTAGGGGCGGTTTTGAGTGGGGGTTGGTTACCCCCCAGTGTTTTCCATCAGTTCACAAGTTGTTTACCAGGTTGAATAGGAGGAGTGGTGGGGGCATGGGGCTCGGGTTAGAGGGCTGGATAGTGTGGGGTGGGATTTTGTTGCAATATGGCGGGGGGCAAAGGGCACTGCAGAGGTTGGCAAGGGGTCACAAGGGGAGGGAGGGGGAACTGGGCAGAGTTCCCAGGGCAGGGATGATGTCTCTGGTGGTTTAACAGGTCGGACGCCTCACAGAGGGAGGGGGAGAAGGGACAGGTGGGGGGTTAAGGAGAAGGGTATGGGGGGTCCATGCAGTGGAGGTTACAGTGGGTTAGGAGGGCTCACTTGACGGAGGATCTGAAGGAGGCAGGGCGAACAGGGCCACAGGACTATGGCTGAACTGAGGGTGGCCACATTAAATGTGAAGTCGCTGAATATCCAAAACAAGAGATCGTTCACCAGTAATATGTTTCACAAGCAGCGGCTGGCGTTCTCTTTCTCCAGGAGCCCCACTATAAGCAGGGGGCTCAGTCAGCCATAAAGGGGAAAGATATCAGTAAGGCGTATTGGGCCTCCCACAAGGACCGAAAGAAGGAGGGGGTGGGCATTCTGGTGGGAAAGGCATTCAGGATGATGGAACTGCAGATCAAGAGGGGTTTTGGGGTTCAAGGGCTTATACGAGGGTATAAAGGTTACGCTGGCCACACAAATGCATACAATGCAAGGCAGTTGGGCTTCATACGCCACGTGTGTAGGATGTTGGAAGGTTGGGCCGAGGGGGCACGATCCTGGGGGGTGACTTCAACCTTTTGGTGGATCCGGCACTGGACTGCTGGTCGGCAAAGGAAGGAGGGCCAAGGGTGGCGGTAGGGAGAACGTTGCCTTTCAGAACCTCCTACAGGATTATTACTGCGTCAATATTTGGCAGAGGGGCTGTCAAGGGCCAGGGGGGAAACACATCCTATTCACCCCCCCCACACCAATCCTTCACATGGTTAGATCTGTTGTTGGTCCCGTAAGAATAGGGGGGTGGGAGGAAGGGGGCCCAGTGTTAAGGTGGTAACGTGGTCGGACCACAAGTTGGTGGTGGAGGAATGGAGGCCAGTGAAGCTGTACCGACGACAGACATGCTGGAGGTGCAATCATCCTCTATTGAGAGATCGGATATTCCGGAACTTCCTGGGGAAGGCATTCAGGCATATTTCATAACCAGCGAGAATGGGGAGGTAGGAATGGCCACGGTCTGGAAGGCGGCAAAAGCCACAGTTAGAGGTTTGCTCATAGCGGAGGAGGCAAGGAAGAAAATGGAAAGGGGACTGATCCGAGGCTAGACTGCGAGAGGAACTGAAAGTGCCTAGGGCCCAGCTGACCCAACATGGCGAGGACAGAGAAAGGTTCCTGGGAGAAATGAGAGACAAGAGGCAGGAGCTTCACTCTGTATCTATCGGGAAGCTGGTGAAACAGATGCGCTACACGCGGCAGAGATATTACGAGAGGGGGTGGCGCGGTGGGCCCGCTCCTAGCGAGCAGGTTGAGGGGGACAGGGCAGAGAGGAGGGTGGATAAGATTCGAGAAGTGGACGGGTCGTTGTAGAAGGTAAAGAGGAGATTCCAGCCTAGTTTGCTGATTACTATCAGAACTTATTTATATGCCAGGCTGGCAGAGGTGACAAGAGACGAGGTGCATGCTTACTTGGGGGGGATGCAGCTCCCGAAACCTTCGAGAGCCAAAAAGGAGGCGCGCAAAGAGGTGCTAAAGGCGATACAAAACCTAAAAGTAGGCAAAATCCTAGGGCAGGACGGGTTCACCTCAGATTTTTACAAACAGTTTCAATCTCTACTGGCAACACCGCTAGCCAAGCTGCCTAATTCAATTGTGGGGATTGGCACCGTACCGCCAATGTTCCTCAGGGCCATAATGGCAGTAATCCCTAAGCCAGGGAAGGACCCAGCCAACTGTATCTCATTTCCACCTATCTCCCTATTGAACATAGATGCCAAGATCTTCGCCAGTGTGCTGGTGTCACGCCCAGAGCTGTGTCTCCCGCGACTGATACATGCAGACCAGACGGGCTTCATCATGCGTAGGCAAGGGGCGTATAAACTTCATAAGACATTGCACATCCTTAACGCATCAGGGGTGATAAAAGAGGGGGCCCTGTTCCTGGCCTTGGATGCAGAGAAGGCCTTTGAAAGGGTGAGCTGGGCTTTCATGGAGGATGTATTGGGATGGGCCTGAGATGTGAGGGAAGGATCAAAGCAATGTACTCCGAACCGACGGCCAGGGTAGCAGTGAATGGGCGTGCATCACAGGCCTTCCCCCTGCGTTGGGGCGCGAGACAGGGGTGCCTTTATGCATTAGTGATGCAGCCGTAGGCGAGGGGGCTGAGGAAGGACAAGGGAATGAGGGGTCGTCTCTACAGGGGGATTAATGTTTACGGTCAGTCTCTTTGCGGACATTGCCTTGCTGTACATTACCAACTCGGCCCAATCGGTCTACCAAGAATACTGTAGGGGTTAGCAAAGTACGAGGAGTTATCAGGCTTTAGGACCAACCTAGGGAAATCAATGGCCTATGTGGTCGGAGATCTGTTGGGCGGAGAGGGATTACATAGGGGGTTGCCATTTCATATACAAGAGGAATCCTTTAGATACCTAGGGGTTCAGGTATCCCGCCAATACAGAGAGCTCAGACATGGAGAGGTGGACAAGATTAAAACTTACCTGGATGGAACGATTAAATTGCATTAAAATGGTGATATTGCCCGAGTTTCTATTCTTATTTCAAATGCTCCCGGTGAGGGTTCCCAAGTCCTTCTTTGAGGAAGTAAAGGCAGCCTTAATAAAATTCCTCTGGGCGAGGGCTAGGCACAGGATCGCTCATGGGACATTGTTACTGCCGAAGGAAGAGGAGGTAGTGGGGTTCCGGATCTCTATACCTACTACAGGGTTGCCCAGCTCTGTGTGTTGGAGGATCACATGGGCCCGCACACTGACAAACAATGGGTGTCGCTGGATAATGCAATACTGGCCCCGTTATCCTTAGAGGAATGGCTTTGGGTACCTAGGTCCCGCATCCCGAGGAGAGGGCTGTGTCCCCTGGTCCTGGAATTCCTGTGGTCCCTATGGAGGGGGAGGGTACAGATGGCTATCCACGTGGCCATCACCATTGAGCTATATCTGGGCCCCACCCCTGAGGGACGGGATTGAGGAGCTGCTGGTGTATCGTACCAGCTCTGGTACGAGGTAGGGTTGAGCCGGGCTGGTCAAATATGGGAAGGGGGGCTTTATCGCACTGGAAAGGTTGGAGGAGTGTTTGAGGGTGGGGAAACACTCCGTATTCTGCTATTGTCAGCTGAAAGGAGTGCTGACAGCGGGTTGAGGGGGGAGAGAACCTGAGAAGGGGGTTGACAGACTTTGACAATCTCCTGTCTACGGCCTGGAGCAGAATATTTACAGGAAAAATTCCACCCTTACCTACCGGCCTGTGTGTTTCGCTCCAAGGACGCTTGCCTCCTCCCGGTTCCTCTGTATAGCTTTGATCAGCTAGGGAGCCAATCCTTTTCAGTGGCTGCTGCCAAACTTACTCTTCGTGCCACAAGTAATCATCTTGCCTTTTGGCGTGCTCTTAAAACTCACCTGTTCTAAAATGTTTATGTTTTTCAGCCTCCAATTCCTGTTGCACTTCTTTTTTAGCGCCAAGATGCTTCGGCGAATGTGAGCTTTATAAATAAAGATAACATAACATAACAATCCTGTTGGCGGAACCCAGGGACCACTCACAGTTAGAACTAGGTGGGGCAGAGGGCGTGGCTACATGGCCACAGGATAGGACGTGACTTTGATAATGTGCTCCTGCTGATCCTTTAATGATCCCGATGCTTAAATATTCTTTGGGGCAGCTGGAAGATGCAAAATTGAAACTTCAGAAGCATTAAGATACGGTGCACATTAAGAGCTTGGTGCAGTGGCAGCTGTGTAAGGGCACGAGGCAGGGTTGTCCATGGTCTCTGATGCTTTTCATCCTGGCGTTGGAACCGCTAGTGGTCTATCTAAGGGACGAGTATGAGGGTGGGAGGGCAGGTATAGGCACCCTAGCGGTCTGATCTCATTATATGCAGATGACATGCTCCTATACCTGCAGCACCCAGATAAGAATTTACAATATGTCCTGACGTGATGGAACGTTACGCTGCACTGTCGGGTATAACTATTAACCCCCAAAAACCGAGCCTGTTCCCCTGGGAGAGTACCTGGGGAAGCCCATATATGAACTGACGGTGTTACCGATTAAGTGGGAGATAGACACGTTTCGGTACTAAGGGGTGGACATATACCACGACCCTAAGAAAGAACATATACATAACACTGAGAAGGTGGTAGGTAAAATTGAAAATTGCATATAATTCTGGATAAGACTACCATTGTCCACTATGGGGCGTGCAGCATTACTGAAAATGGTGGTGCTGCCGAGACTCCTACACTACTTTGCAAATATCCCATTTGCGATACCTACAATGTTCTTTAGGAAATTACACAGTATATGCAGGAGCTTCATATTGCATAATTCAAGGTGCAGACTGGCGTTGTGGAAGCTTCAGAATTCATATGAGCAAGGAGGCATAAAATTGCCCAATTTTGAAGTATATTTCATGGCTAGCCAGTTGAAATATGTAGCCAAATGACTGTCAGATGAGCAAACACTTGAATCGAGGTTACTACGAGAAGAAAGTACGCCGTTATTCCTCAAGGAAGTTGTGTGGCTACCCGATTTGTACAGGACCAGTGAGCACCTACTGCTGCACCTGGGGTGCACAATGTGGCACAGAGCATGTCAGTGGATGGGGAACACAACACTATATTCTCCGCAAATACCACTGCTGGCCTTGGAGGGGGAGGGGGGTGAACAAGTTTGGTTAAATGTGAGAAGGAGTTGGGAACCCATGGGAGTGGCGACGGTAGGGGACGTACTGAAGGAGGGGAGGCCCAAGGAATTTGAGGTACTGATAGAAGACACAGGGGTGCACCGGGTGCAACACATCATGTACTCCCGACTCTTGAGGAGCCTGACACGGAGATGGCCTGTGACCGAAACGCCCTTAAAGCCGGATGAGAGTATAGAGACATTTTATGATGTGTCGGAAGGGGGTCACAAGGTCTCACGTATATATGAGCTATTGATGTCTAAGGTGGGAAAGGAAGTAGTATAGTTGAGGCAGAATTGAGAAACAGACTTACAGGAACCAGTGTATGAAGAGATGTGGAGCAGAGCTATGGGGTGCCACAAAAAGGTGTTGAGGAATGCGAGACCACAACAGATTCAATTATATGTGACGCATAGAGCGTATCTGACCCCGTACAAAATAGCCAAGCTTAAGCAAGTAGGGATACAGACCTGCCCGAAATGTGTGGAGGTATATGCAGATTTGGTGCATATGTTCTACCAATCTCTGTGCACGCCCAGATTTTGGGGAGAGGTAGCCAAAACATTAGCAAAAGTAGATTACTCTGGATGTGGGATCTCCCATGGCTTGCCTATTAGGGATGTAGAATGTACAATTGGTGCAAAATGTAGAATTGGAATGGGGTGGAAGGCACAAACGAGGCCAGCAGTGCATATGTGGTTGAGGGATTTGGTCAAATGGGCCAACGCGGAGACTGTGGTGTGGCGGGAAGTGACAGACAGGAACACTGAACACAGGGAGGGTGGGGTAGAGGCGTGGAGACAACTGATAGCTGATTTGGCAGTCTCTGAACAGGGTACACAGGTCCTGGTAGATACCTTAGCTCATGCTGATACTAAAGACAGGGAAGCGGATGATGGGGAAGGGAAGGAGGCGGAATGAGGGGTGTGCCGTAGGCCTGGGAGGGGTGAGGGGAGTTGCTTGGGGCGAGAGGATGCAATTATATAATCACATGTGAAGGTTTGTAATGATGAACAGTTCGTAAGTTGTTATTATCAAGTGTAAACATTAATAAAAATTGTTTTAAAAAAACTAGGTCGGGCAGGACTTGGGGAAAGAAGTTGACGACACCCTATGGGCTTCGATGTACGGAAAAGCCACTCCCACTACGGCTTCCCTTCAGTATAGGCATCAGGTCCTGAAGTTGTTGCACAGATGGCACTACCCGCCGGTGGTGCTGGCAAAATGGGAAGAGGGCAAGACCTGCATGTTGGAAGTGTAACCAGGCAAGAGGGAACTATGGTCATATGTGGTGGGGCTGTCATAAGGTCCAAGCCTACTGGAGAGATGTTCTATCTTGGGTCAGAGGGGTTGACGGGATACACAGGAGGTTCTCACCATGGTTCCTCCTTTTTGGGGTCCAGCAGGGGGAAGAGGAGGAAGAGGAGGAAGAGACTGGACATGGGCATATGGTGCAGGTGATGCTGGTAGCAGCTAGATGCTGCCTGGCCGAGGTGTGGAAAAGTCGACACCTGCCGGTGGAAAAAGAATGGGTGGGAAAGGTCCGTGCCATATACAATATGGAGCTTCTGACACATTTGCTGGATGAATCAGTGGGTGCCCTTTTTTGAGAAGTATGGCAGAGAGTGGCAGCCCCAGCAGTATGAGGACGGGGAGGCCGGGCGGGGGTGAAGGGGTAAGCTACAACTGGGGGTCAGGTTGGCCACGTGGAGGCAATAGCCCAGTGGTCCCTGCTGGAAAACGACCCTTAGGAATTGGCAGATGCTTGAGCCTCAAGGGAAGTAGGAGCCTGAGGCATGAGTATAAGCAAACTGAATACAATTTGCTGCATGGGGGAGAGGTTGGGGGAAGGTAAGAGGAGAAAGGGGTTGGTGAGAGAGTCGTTTTTCTGCTCCACCTGCAGCTGATGGTAACTCTGCAGCTGTCGCGGGGGAAGTTCTACTCCTCTTCCTCTGTCTCCAGAGGAGTTCTCCTCTGACCCCTTTGCGAGAACTTTTCCTTCCTCCAGAAATGGAAGAATGAAAACAAAAGGACATCCTCTCAATCATTGACGTGAAGGTTGAAGTTGTCCGATTGCCGCCCCTAATGATTTAGCTGCAGCTCTAGAAGCTTGCAGCTTCTCCAGGCTGTTGTCAGCCTTTTCTCCAAACAGGAAAGTTCCATCAAAAAGCATGACAAGTAAACGTGCCTGGACATCCGCAGAAAAACATGATTTTCTGAGCCATGACATGAGCCTAAGCACAGTACTGGCAGCCATGGACTGACTTACGGAATCCACTGTATCCAGACTGGACTGTAAAGACTGCCTTATGGCCCATTTTACATTGTGTACTAGCCTTAAAAAGCCTACCCCCCCCTCTCCCTGCTACAAGGGCAGCTACACCCCAAAGTGTGTGTGTATGTTGTTAGCTAAGGCACTTGTAGCATTGGCCGATTTTAGTGCCATGCTTCCTGCACTAAACACTCACTTTCCCAAAGAGTCAACTTCTCGATCTTCTTTGTCTGCAGGATTAGAATTATAAGTTGCAGACTTAGACGAAACTGTTGCCACTTTAACAAACAGGCTCTCTCTGGTGTAGGATGCCTGTTCAGGAAAGGAGGGTCCACAGAAGCTGTTCTGTACATTTTTGTTAAACATTTGTTTACAGGGGAATGGAATCTGGCTTCAGCCATTTTTCCATAACCTTTACACTTAAGGCAGCATGAAAAGGCAGTAGAGCTTCCTTAATTGGCCCACTGTCTAAAATATCAGTAAGGTCATCAGTCTCTATAGTAGCCGCGAGTTTAGACCACCCCAGATATTCAGCCACTTTATAAATCACAGATCGATATGAAGGATCAGCATATCCAGCCATCTCTGGGTTCCCAAAATCAGTCTCAGGAGATGTCTCCCAGCTGCTGGTCTCTATAAGGGTTTCCACCAGATTCTGAATCTTGGACTCTGGAGAAATACGTTATTCAGGAACATTTGGTGTTCCAAACTCATAACCAAAAGGGGATTGATCCTCCTTCATCTTCCTCGAAGATGGAACCCGTTTGCCTAAAGAAATCAGGTCGAGGAAGGGGTTTGAATTACTTGGTTGGTTCAACAACTGGTTTTACAGTCTTCAGAGGCACTGAATGCTTAGATGGTGTCAAAGGCGTTGAGGGTTTTGATGACTTCCTCGAAGTGGTTGGTGCATGAGCCAACAGTTTAACATGCTTCAATGGCTTCAAGTGGATAACATGCATCAAAGGCTCTGGCGATAAACTCAACCGCTTCAATACCTTCAATGAAGGCATCGATACCGGAGATGAAGGCCTTGAGGAGAGCCACTGGCTTTTTCCTATGTGTCAATGAAGACTCCTTTGAGTGGCCTCTCTTCATGGGCTCTGAGGTGCGCGAGAAGGAGACACACAAGACTCCCTTCTGATCTTATCAGATGCTGAAGGGTGGCTTTGTTTCTCTGACTCCTTGAGAGGCTCACTTGGAGAAGCTTGCCTCTGATAATGTTTAAGCCAAGCTTTCCCATACCACAGGAGTCGAAGTGTTCTTTGGAAACAACACTTTTTTGGGAGAGGAAGGTGACGAGGACCTGTGATGCTGTTTCTTACTCTTCTTCTGAGAACAGGACTACGAACGTCGTGAACCGGACCTCGATCATTCCCGATGTTTCAGATGTTTCCTCTTGGGGGAACATACCTCGCTTCGGAGGACGACTTTCTTTTGGACGGGGTAACGGATGGGGATTTAGGAGAGAGCTTACCTGCATTAAGTTTCCCCTTCCTTTCCCGCAAGGCCTTGACAGTCATAGAATGACATGAGCCACAGTCCAAATTGTGGCCTATCCCCAAACACCCCAGACAGACGCAGTGAGGGTCTGTTATGTACATTTTTGCTCGACAGTCTGCACACTGTTTGAAACCTGTCTTCGGTGTTGAGGACAAGTTAGAAGAATATCGAATCGACTTGATTGTAGGAACAAATGCAATCAGAATTTTTCTAAGACGAGTAGCTCTGAAGCAAGCAGCAAAGCAGAAAAAAAAGCACTGAGGTTTAACAGTCAGTGCGCGTGCTTCATATACCAGCATCGACGTTGCGAGGGACGGTACGGAGGCTGACGAAGACAAAGATTCAACCCTGCACAACGCTCGACCCAATGAAGAAAAAAAATCTGAAGCAAGCTGCAAGCAGACTTGGATATATCAAACATGAGGTATACGTGGGAGGACACAATCCATTCGAAGATGGAACTTCTGATTGGTTTCTCCCGCAGTAAATACTGCCCAGGCTCCTGGGTCATGCCCGTCCTCTTCTTCAGGTAACAGGTCTGGCTTGTATGCTGGTTCTCTATCCACTCCATTGATTCTGCCTCAGTAGGGAAGCTTGGACCTGAATGAAGAAGTCCAATCTCCATAAATTCTTCCTTGGGTTTTTCTGGACAAAATGTGGCCAAGTGTCCTGGCTTTCCACATACATAGCATCTTATATGCTATGAATGGGGTGAAGGTCCGTGTCTCTGAACCTCTGTGGAGGTAGGTGTCCTAGGTTTATTCCGGGATGCGTCTGGCTGCTGAGACAGAGTCTTCTAACAGCAGGGCTCTCTCGCCTTCCTCGCCCTGATGGATTTTGATCATAGGCTTTTTTGGTCCCCCTCTGGTCTCTCAGGAATACGTGGCACATTGGCGGGCATTAGCTGTTTGTATAGCGTCTTCTACAGTTGGTTTGTGGAGCTGCCACACAACCTTCTGTACATATGGAGCCTGGGGATGTAGATTCTGCTCCATTACCGGCATGCCTTTCACTTCTTCGAAAGGTTTTATCCAACAGCCACATATAAAGTAGATCCTTTAACCAACAGAACTATTAGCAGGGAGTTTCACCTTGATAAAGATGTAGGTGATTAAGGCAGAGTTGATAGTACTCCCAATCTTGCCCTACTCTCTCCAGGATGACAGTCTTCAAATTATCAAATTGGGTTCTCCCGTCTCGATTTAGAACTTGCTGGGCTTCCCCAGTCAAAAAAACAGGGCAACATACATACAGAAATCACTGTGACAACCCGCAGTTTCAGGGATGCTTTCAAAATGGATGAAAAACAGATGAATTTTCTCCGGACAAAGCTTTTGTAGTATCGTTGGAGGTACTGTTGGTTGTTCTTGTCTCTAGGCAATTACCCCCTGCAGGCCTGTCAAAGTTTCCTCAGGTTGATGACTGATGGTGAGCTGGCCATCTACTCAGGGCCTTAGGTGGTCATCAATGGGTGTTGAGGAGGCACTGGGGTCATGAAGAATAGGACCCGTTTCGGCTACTGGGGATTCTACTATCTCTTTGTTCTCATCTGAAAGGGGGGGCTTTCTCCACTGGTGGAACGGGGGGCTACTTCCAGGACTTACCAATCCGCTTCCAGCGACTTGGGCTTACCTTAGTTGACAGGTCTCATCTTCGGCCTCTCTGATTTGATCTATAAGGCTCCGTTGTTGGCTCTCAGGCCTGGGAACTGGTGCACTGGAGTTGAATGTCTATCAGAATCTGCAAACTCTGAGGGGCCTTTGACTCCTCTGGTATTGTATTGAGGCTTAAGAATTCCAACTCTACTCCTATCTCCCAGACTTCTCTATCCCAAAACTTGTTACTGCAGGTTAACCTAGAGTCTCACGTGTCCCAATTTCTCATCCATTTTGCCTTGGTGTTGGGTGACCTTTGTGTCCCGGTCTATAGAATCACACCTCTGATACCACATGTCACAGATGGCTCAAGAATGACTACAACAATCAATGACAATTCAAGGCGTTTATTGAACTTTCAATGAGCCCCATCTCTTTCTCTCTCGTCTGAAAGACCCTTATGCCTAACCCGGGCATCCTTAATCCCTTTAGTAAATAGCAATTGTTTCACCCTCTGGCATGTGTATTCGCCACAAACATTTAATAACAAACTTCAATTTTGGTTTACTACTGAGTACCAAACATTGTTATTTAATGTCAGTTGAATTAGCATTTCCGGTATGTCAGATATTTTCTAAAATATTTTCGTTTACAATATTGTAATTTTATAAGAAGTGCCAAAAACATGCATCAATGTTCCCTTATACTGACTTTTAACTAATGTATTTATTTGGTTTGAAATAAATGTTGCCATGTTGGCAAACGTATAACAAAGCAGATTCAAAATAAAACAGAGCTTTCATAACAGTTTAAGGAATTAAAATAATTATGCAATTTCTACAAGTATTCTGCATCTGGCACTTCATCTCTTCATCTTATCAACTTTCAATTTTGCTATCTGTATCTCCAGAGCCTGAAGTGAAATAAAGTAACTAGATATTGTCACTATGTTTACAATAGCCTTATGAAAGATTGTTTGTGTGTTTATATTTTGTTACGTTATCTTGTATTTGTATAGCGCCTCCTGCCAAAGGCTATGGCATTGTAGCACTTCTTTGTATCATGTGTTAATCCTATTAAGCAGTGTGCCTTTATTTACCAACTATGCTGAGAAGAACAAGTTACTTACCAACTGGTAACATTCTTTCGACTGGATGTTCCTCCAATGTATTCCACATCTTTGGCATGTAATGTCCACAGCTGTGCACTTTGGAAACTTTTTCAGCAGAGGGTGTCCTGCATCGATGAAGTCGGGTCGATGTCGGTGGAAGGCCTCCGTTGAGGGCGACGTCACCGGATGTTATAAATAGGACGCACGGCGCCCGTAGCCTCAGTTTAAGTTTTTTCCCTCAGAACGTGTGGCATCAGTCTCATGCCTGCTTGACTGCACAAAGCCTTGCGGAAACGTAAGCTGCAATCGCATAGGAAATTCTCCAGAGGGGCAGGCTGGGAGGGCGATGTGGAATACGTTGGAGAAACATCCTGGCGAAAGTAAGTTACCAGTTGGTAAGTAACTTGTTCTTCGAATGGGGTGTGTCCTCCAACGTATTCCACATCTTTGACAGACTCCCAAAGCAGTACCAGCAGGAGGGAAAAAGAATTTGAGTATCCAATCAGATTGCGGAATAAAGAACCGCCTTATCAAAGGCCACATCCTCACCATGGATTGTATCCAGGGAGTAATGTTTAACAAAGGTGTGGATTGAAGCCCACGCGGCTGCATCACAAATGTTCCTAATAGGAAGCCCCCGCTGTAGGGCTGTGAAAGTAGCCACGCCCCTAGTGGAATGAGGAGGGTCCTTACCCGCCAATCAGTAACATTCCGTAATGGTGAGGATAATCCACCTGGACAAGGTCTGTTTGGTAACAGCCTGACCCAAACGGTGTCCAGCATATCCTATAAAGAGTTGATGGTCCACTCTGATCCTGGACATCCTAGAAATGTAAAAGCTCAGAGCTCTCCAAGGATCCAACCGATGGAGCCACTCCTCTTCCTTGCCAGGATGAGGAGGAGGGTAGAAAGATGGAAGAACCACCTTTTGACTCAAATGATACTCAGATACTACCTTAGGTAGAAAAGAGGGACGTATTTGCAGTACAGTGCCTGCAATTCACTCACTCTGCGAGCGCAAGTAACCGCAACCAAGAACAGTCTTGAAGGACAGTAATCTCAAAGGACAAGAGTGCAAAGGTTCTAAATGAGCACTCATGAGAAATTTCAAAACCAAATTCAAATCCCAAAACGGCACCTGGAAAGGGAACGGCGGGAATACATTGTTCAATCCTTTAAGAAACTGAGAAATTAAAGGAATCTTAAAGTGAGAACATTCTTCGGACGAGCGCTTAAAGATAGACAGCGCCGCCAGGTAACCCTTAATGGTACCCACTTGAAGGCCCCTGTGGGCCAAAGAAAGTAATAAAGACAAAACCACAGGAAGGGAGCACTGAGCCAACGGCAATGGTACAGGGATTTAGTTGCAGGCCACCTGGCCAAAAAAGCAACACCTCCATCACGTCATCCGGGTGGTCCCAATCCTTACCCCTCAACCTTTCAGATACCAAGCGTGAAGGTTGATAGTCTTGACCTCTGGATGGAGAACCTGATCCACCCAACCCCCCCTCCCCTCCCCTCTCGCGCGAGAGCAGATCCTCTCGGTAGGGAAGACGGCGTGGAGGGCAGATGGAAATTTCTAGAACGTCCGGGTACCACGCTCTCCTGGCCCAATCTAGAGCAATGAGGATCAGGTGGGAACCAAACCTCTGTAACCTCCGCAACACTTGAGGAATGTCGGGGACTGGAGGAAACGCGTACAACAGTGGGAATGACCAATCCACCAGGAACGCGTCTCCTAAGTCTCCTCTTGGAGGAAATTCCCTTGAGCAGAATCTCTCGCACTTCCGGTTGACACTGGTGGCAAAGAGATCCACTTGCGGGGTTCCCCAAAGGGTGAAGATCGGGAGAAATCATGCTCTGCCTGCTCAGAGCGTCCGCCGCCGCATTTTCGTCTCCGGCCAGATGAACTGCAGAGATCGAAATTTCCTACTGGATGCCTCTCTGCACAATGGGAGTGACCCTACCCCTCCCTTTTTTGTTGAGGTACTGCATGGCCATTGTGTTGTCCGTCATGATCAGGACACTCTTGCCCCCGTACAGAAAGCAGAAAAGCCTTCAGGGCTAGCCTGATGGCCCTCAGCTCTAACAGATTGATGTGGTGTTTGGACTCCGACAGAGACCAACGACCGCTGGCTGTCAAATCGTTGGCATGAGCGCCCCATCCTGTGAGGGAAGCAACCGTCACTACTGTCACCTGCGGCCACGGTTGCCAAAACAGTTCCCCTCACATCAGGTTCCCTTCGTTGGCCCACCACAGAAGATCCTCGGAGACCAAGAGTGGAATGTGAATGGGATCCGACATCTTGCCGGAGAAATGTGACCACTGCATCTTAATGGCCCACTGCAGGGATCTCATCCACAGCCTGGCCTCTGGCACCAGAAAAATGCAGGATGCCATGAGACCGAGCAACCTTAAGAATTCGAAAGCCGGGAGACTCTGGGCATGTTGAAACTTGTCCACCATCTGCACAATGTGATGAGCCCTTACCTTGGGAGGCGACCACTTTCCCAAGGATGTGTCTAACACAGCCCCAATGTACTGGAGCTGTTGGGAAGTTGTCAGATGCGACTTCTTGAAATTCAGGGAGAAGCCCAGCCTGTGGAGGGTGCGGCAGGTGACACTGAGATGATCCAACGCTAGCTCAGGAGAGAGCGCCCAGGTCAGCCAGTCGTCCAGGTAGGGGTAGACGTGAATCCCCTCCCTCGCCTGAGGTACGCTGCCACCACCACCATGAGCTTGGTGAAGACCCTCGGGCGGAGGTCAATCCGAATGGCAGGACCCGAAACTGAAAGTGCGAGTCGCCAGCCGCAAACCTCAGGTACTTTCTGTGCGCGCGATGGATCAGCACATGAAAGTAAGCATTGTTGAGGTCCAGAGACACCAATCAATCCTGAAGTTGAAGGGTCTCGAAGACTTGAGAAAGAGTGACCATCATGAACTTGTCCTTCCGGAGAAGTTTGGTCAACCAACGCAAGTCCATGATGGGTCTCAATCCCCAGTCTTTCTTTGGGATCAAAAAGTAAGGGGAATACCATCCCTTGTTCCTCTCTGCTACAGGGACTAGTTCTATAGCGCCTTTCTCCAGCAGTGACAAGATTTCCTGCGCAAGGAGCGGATCCGTAAGCTTCAAAGAGTTTCCCCAATGGATTGTTGTGAGGCCACTGAAGGAAGGGAAGGCAGTAGCCGTGGGCCATGGTATTCAGAAATGACCCGCCACTCTTGGAGATGCTGAGAGAGTCTGCCCCCAACCGGCGAACCATGGGACATGGCCTCATGACTGTTTGGAAGAGGCTGCAGCAGTGCCTGAAGGCAAAGACACAGCTGCCTGAGCGACTTTGGCACCACAATTTTCCCGACCACCATGCATACTTTTTCACTGGCCTCTTTGACTGGCGGCCCCTCTAGTTCTACCAAAGGAGGAGTAGTAACGAAAAGAACCTCCCCTTTACTGCTGTCCCCTAGGACGAAAAGGCAGAGGTTGACGCACCATGGCGCTTAAAGATTTTGCGGCAGCTTTTGAGGTCTGCAACCTCTCAAGGCTCTCGTCAGCCTTGCTACCAAACAAATGTGCGCCATCAGAGGGAATGTTCAGAAGACGGGCCTGCACATCCAGAGCAAACCCCGACTTCCGCAACCATGCAAATCTGCACATAACGGTGCTCGCAGCCATGGATCGGCTAACACTGTCGGCTGTATCCAAACCCGACTGAAGGGATTCACGCATGGCATCCTTGCCGTCCTGCACGAGAGCAAGGAACCCATCCCTTTCTTCCACCCTGGTAATACGCTCAGCCGGCAAAGAAACACAATTCCACAGTGTGTGTGAAAACCTTGCCAAGGTACACATGGAGTTGGCCGATTTCAAGGCCATGCTCCCAGCAGAAAATACCTTCCGGGCCAAACCGTCAAAGCGCTTGTTGTCCCTATCCGGAGGGATGGTAGGGTAAGCCACCTGCCTCGCGGTAGCCGTAGCCACCTGAACCACCAAACTCTCGGGAGTGGGTTGAGTAGATAAATAGCTGTGATCGCTAACGGAAGGGCGGTATTTCTTAGTTCAAGATTTATTAACAGCCGGAAGAGATTTCGGAGACTGCCAAGCAGCTGCCACCCTTTTCTGCAAGGTAAGATGAAATGGCAAAACAGGGTCAGAGGACGGACCTTGATTTAAAATGTCCGTCAGATCATCCTGCATAAAGTCTTCAGGAGGACTGGACCAGCCCAGATACTCCAAGACCCTCACCATGAGCCTCCTGTACGAACACTCAGCATTAGCTCCAGACTCACGCCTGCCGAATTCCACTTCCGGAGAAGTGTCCAACCCACTGGCATGGAGGGTCTGCTGCAACTCCTCCAACTGACTGCCTCCAGAAAAAAGTGGAGCCTCATCAAGGTCACCAGGGTCCTCAACCTCAGACCCTTCTTCCTCTTCATAAATATCATCCAGGGAGTTGAAACCGAGGCCTGGTGACAGAAGAGGGCCTGGAGGCCAAAACTAGCCGCACAGACTTCCCAGTAACCTTCCTTGGAGGATCCACGAGATTGGGTACTTCAAAGGCAAATTATGAGAAAAAATCCCCGAAGGTGCCAATAGCGCCGAAGGCTTCGACCCCGAGAGCGTCGACAACCTCGACGTCGTGAGCGCCAAAGGCTTCGGCGTTGACACAGATGCCGACGGCACTGAAGGCTGGTACGATGGTAAAGGTCGACATCCGAGTCGGACGGACACAGCGTCGACCGAGTCGACACCGGCATCGAGCCCTCAATAGTTAATTGTGGTCTAGTTGGGGACGAGGACCGAGACCTAGAGACAAGTCTCTTGCCACTTTTCAAATCCCTGTCCGTTCGGGACCTCAAAGGCTCCCGATGCAAGTCACGACGTGGACCCGAGCCTGAAGGCGTGCGAGCCATGGTACAAGGCCAATCCTGGCCAGCTTCGTCGGACCCGTGCCCTGCCATTGAAAAATCGCCAACATAGATTCTGTAAACGCTGCTCATTCCGCCAGAGTCGAGGACGTAGTCGGGCAAGTAACCTTCCTCATGGCACCATCCTCCGAGGAGGACAGGGAAGGCGACCAGTGACATCACTTCATAGAGTGCGGGGATGAGGAAGACGAGTGGCGGGAACCACTCCGGAACCGAGATCCCCGGGACTCCTTTCGACTCGGAGAGTCGCCCCTCGAGTCGTCAGTGGAAACCCCCTTGGACTTGGAAGTTCGGGACATAGCAGGCTTAGAGCCCCTACCTACCTGGAGCTTCCCCTTCCACTCCTGCAAGGTCTTGGCAGTCAGCGACTGGCATTTCAAGCAGTCGTCTGTGTTGTGCGACTCGCCCGGGCACCACAAACAAATGCGGTGCAGGTCAGTGAGCGGTATTTTTACTTGCAGACCCGGCAGGTCTTGAAGCCAGACCGCAGAGTCAGATGGGTCAAATAGAAAGACATTGTAACGATGAACGCACAAGGCGTGCCAAGTCTCACAAAGTCAATACGTTCGTGGAAAAAACAGAACAGACTACGGGTGCCGTGCGTCCTATTTATAACATCCGGTGACGTCGCCCACGACGGAGGCCTTCAAGGGACATCGACCCGACGTCATCGACGCAGGATGCCCTGCGCCTTGTAAAAGATGTGTAATACTTTGGAGGACACAATCCATTCGAAATTAAGCTTCATGAGATTACATTCAAGTCTGCATACCCTCAAAACTACAGATTGTGCACTGGTGCTAAAATACCACTGTTTGCATCCTGAAAAACCGGCTAGCTCATAATAATTTGTATTTATTTGTATTTGTATTTATTGTTTTATATAGCACCTTAATCCAAGTCGCTTTACAGTTAACAAGAACACATTAAACATGGAACAGTAGAAGAAATAATAGTAAACATGAATTTGTATTTGTTATTATTTATTGAAATAGGGTTCAAAACATTGTGCCAAACAGGTATAAAACTGACTGTAGCATTTCAAAGATTTTAAATGTTTTCTTAAACCAGCATTTGCAAATTGACTTGGACTGTTTGGAGGTGTTTCCCATATTAAATACTTGTATGGTAGCACTGTTTTGCCTCTCTCTGCAAGTGAGTTCATGATCCTTATAAATCATCTCAGAAGAATATCAGATATAATCTGATAATGCCCACTACCCATTTTAGTTGTGAACTCAGTTTTGTTTTTGCAAGAACTGTAGGCTTGTTTATAAAAACTTTTGTATTGAAATTTAGTAATACTGGATTCAACATGATTAAACAAATCTGGAGGGGTACTTCCAAGTGCTGCACAAGTAAATCCTGTTCCCAACCTGACCACTATGTCTTGAACATTCACATATTAAAGCCAAGTACAGAAACTATCAATTCATTCTGCTTAATGCATCTCTTAGTATGTTGATGAATCTGATGATGTCATCACTCCTTCCACGAGGGAAACCTCTCCCATTGCGGCCAGGAGACGGCAGCCGCTACCGGATCCTGGACCTGGGGGCAGTTACGTGAGGAAGGACCATATGGGGGAAAGCCAACCTGGAGGGCAGGGGGTGATGCTTCATCGGATGAGACATGGTATTCCACATTCCCATTTAGGGATAACCCCTCCGTTCTGCAGGCCTTAATGGCATATTTTGCTGATTCCCTTCGACCATCCACAAGACCTATTGGTAAGATCTTCCAATACTCTACACATAAAAACCCAAGAGTTATCTACAACTCCCACACATCTAAAAATAGAGGGACGAGGACGCTGAATGGAGTAATGCAGATCACTAGGGACGAGAAGCACAAGATATGCTCTAATGGTTGTGAGCATATGATGAGTGCCGGGACATTTAAAAGCTTTACCCAGTGGGAGAACGATACCTGCAAAAGCCAAGCCCTCTTTGTGTTGACTGAGGGACTGAAAGGATGCCAAGTGAGCCGGCAGGCTCGGGAGGCAAGAGACAAAGGACTGCAGAGGCCAGTTCACTGTGCGTCGAATGCGAGAGAGAAGGAGGAAGAAACTTCTTAGAGGCCATGGGGACCTGGAAGCAGCCTTACCACCACCCAAACACAGTGCAGGCTCCAAGAGGAAAGCGTGAACCATGAAGGACGTGGAAGATGTTCGGTGAAGCCAGGGAGCGCACGTGCTGGAGGCGGGACATCAGAGTGATGCCTCCAGTGTACCGCAAGCATACCGAAGGACGCCATAAGAAACAGGTGAGTCCTACAGAGAGAGAATGGGACACCGGGGCGCTTCGGCAACGCTGCAAAAGAAAGACAAAAGTGTATGAAGCAATTGAGAAGGAATATAAAATTTAATATTACCCAAAAAGGGCTTTCAGAACAAATTTGAGGCAAAAAAAGTTTGTAATTGTATAAAGTGATGAAAAGCCCTGTCAGGAAAGTAAACCAAGCGAAAGCAAGTTTTTCAATTGCATCAAGTCAAGTTTGCAATTGTATAAGGTAAATCAGATTATAATTATAAATATAATTGTTTTTTTATAACGCGCTTAATACCGAAGTGGTCTCTAAGCACGGACCCGGGATTCAGACCTGTGTTGCTCTGAGTCATCTTGCTTCCAAGACCAGCGTGTTGCCACTGAGCTATACTACCCGTACTGAGCTATACTACCTGTGATAAAAAGTCCTGTCAGGAGGGTAAACCAGGCAAAAGCAAGTTTGCAAGTGTGATAAAAGCAATCACATAAAGAAGTCCTGGCAGGAGAATATACCTGGCCAAGTCAAGTCTGAAAGTAAAGTTGAACAAAGTAGAAAAGAACCTAGCAGGGGAGTACAGCAGGTATTCTACGAGGTTGGAGCTTACATCCAAGTTGGTTTTTGAATGCAAGTATTTTGTTGAACAAAGAACCCCAAGGAGAATTGGAGGTGTCTTGAAGAAGAAACCTGGAGAAATAGAGTTGTCCCCTGGAACTGTGAACTTCATCCATTGGGAACTTTTGTGTTATAGTTACACATTTCTTTTGAACTTGAACGCTTGGGCACTTAGAAGGCCAAAGACATTACCCTCCACATATTAGAGTTGCTTTGTACAATGTGAGGGCAAGGATAGGATTTCGGACACAGGACATTTTGCTTTGGACATCTTGACACTGGACAGACCTTTAGGTTTGGTTGAGGTAGGGAATCCCCTCCTACAGTAGGGATAGTGAGGCCTTTTCCAACCCCCTTTTATTTTGAATAAAGGTTTGTAGCCAAAACCATGAGCTCACTGTGTCCGCGTCTCATTCCTGGCTCCTCACAGTATATGTACGTAAGTGACTTTGAGAGAAAGTTCAAAAAGATCTTTTTAAAATCCATATCAAAATCCCCCTGACAAACAGAACCCTTATAATCTCACCAGGCTTGTGGTTTAAAATCAACCTTAGATAATGTGTCCATTTTGTTTACAAAGCATTTTAAGAGCTGAAACTGAGCGGATTTTAACTGAAGCAAAGTAACAAATCCTCTTGTGTTTTATTTTTGCTGGGGGTCTAAGTCAAAAGAATATTAATAAAGTAGCGAAAAGTCAAGTGATGCTTACTGACAGCTGTCATGAATGTTATATGCGTAAAGGGGAATAAAATAGGTTTGGGGGATGACCAGTTCCACAATACTGCCAACTCTTCACTAATCATTAAAATTCAATGAGGGGGCGCTCGAGAGTCTTAAGAAGATGGGCGCCTCCGTGTGAAGCCCCGGGCCTGGCGGGATGATTGCCTATGCTGTCCTTGTACAGACCTAACAGAGGAAGCTGTTGGCTGAGTCTGGGGGCATCGAAAGCCCACGGGAGGCAATAGTGTGGTCCTGAGTGCAGTCCTATGGCTTAGTGTTAGGCAGAATCCTGTGCAGTGCCCTTAGGGACCGCTACACACAATTAAGACTACAGGTGGCAATACAAGTTTTACCTTTGGTACAAGATTGTACTACTATGTCAGAGTGGTAGCAGTGGCGGAGCAGCCGGGCTTATTTCAAGAGTATATGAGCAGTAGCAGAGATTACACAAAGGGACCACAATTACTGTGACTCAAGCAAACACTGACTCAAGGTTTCAGGTAGAAAATATAAGTACATTTATTTTTAAACCATTTCTTATAAACTCAAACACAAACCACACGTAAAATATACTACAACTAACCAATTCACTTTGTACAGTAAATCTCAAGGTAAGTACCCAGTGTTTGAATGGACCGGTGTTACGAACAAAACACGTTACTGTGAATACGATTGCGGTCACTATTTGACAGTTCGGTCTACTAAATAAACGCGTATCCGTGACATGAGATGCTATCGGGACAAAAACACACTTAGCACCTGAGATACCCAGAGGGAGTTGGAGGCAAAAATCACAGGCAATATTTTGGTTAGGCAGACATAATCGAGAAACACTCAGAGACAGGAGTTCAAAAGTCAAAGGGCCAGAGCCAGGGTTAAGTGACACCAGAGACCTATGCCGAAGATCACCCAGTCAGACAGTCCACGATTCAACGTAGCCAAGAGTACTTCGATACTGTCAATGTTCGGAAGCAAAAGTTATAAGAAGGAGGGAAGACAAGGGCAAGCCTTGAAGGTGAAGAAAAGGGGTTCACCCAGTTTCCTCAAGCAGAACACAGTACCTTATTCCAATGGTGCAGATAGTGCCCTAGCAGTTGTTCCTGTTGATTTCGCGCAGACCCACGGTTCCTGGAGCTTCGTTGTGAAGGAGGACGTCTGAAGGGGGTCTACACCACACAGGGATGAGGCCGGCAACAGCGACAAGGAATAAAAGGTGCGCTCCTTAAAAACAGGAGAGGCTCTTCAGATGGCTATCCGAACCACTACAACAGTGTGCAGCGATTTCGACCAAGGAAGAGGATCCTCTGGCTGTGGAAGATGAAATGGTTATCCCCACTAGGCTTATGGGAAGAAGACTGGGGACTGGATCTTCTCTTAGTCGTCGAAGGGTAGATAGCTCAGGACTGCAGCAGGGCTTCACCGGGACGGGGTAGTTGCAGCTGTCGTCGTTCTCTCCGCTTCTCTTCGTTCCTTGTAGTTTCAGTGGCGACTCTGACTTCTAGCCCAAGAGACCTGCCTTTTATGCGCAAAACCCCCACTCACACATCCTGGCTGTCAATCACCCAGCAGGGGGGTTGTCCAGTCTGGACAACCACCTCAGCCAATCATGGTAAAGTGCAATTTGGGTTTCCAAGGATACCCTGTGCAGAGGGTGACTGCACCCCTCCCTTACATTCAGCCCACCTAGACACCTAGGCACCTGGTGGAGGGCTTCTGTGCAGAAGCCCGCCAAAAGACGGTGAACAAAGAAGGCGAACCTAGTTTGCCGCACAAAGTAAAACACAAGAAGGACTTTAACAAAAAGAAATGGCGAATAAACCCAACCGGAGCCAAGAGAAAGACAATTTGGTCAAGCGGGTTTATGTTCGAGGCTAATATAATAGCTGAGAACAATACCACGTTTATCTAATATAATAGCGTTAGAAAAGTTAGGGTAGATACCACTGCCACCAGCCAAGACTAAATGTTAAAAGAGCGAAACAATGCTCTAGGAGGTACAGATAAAAAGGGATATGAATTAAACCTTTCCATTACTCCATGGAAGATGGGGTGTATGGATCTGTGGTAGATTGACTAGGTAAAGTTAATGGTAACTTTACACTTTTCTGGGGGACTTTAGTCAGCCTCAGAAATGGAGTTGGGGGGGAAGTTTCAAAGACAACCCTGTGTCACCGCACTGAAGGTGCTGTGTGACACACAAAAGAAGGGGGCTATTGAAGTGGTGTACTCCAGAGTCCACAATCTCAAAAACAGAGAAATATACTTGCCAAAACACAGGTAAGAGTGGGGGAAAAGCTCACACTCTTACCAAGTGGAAAAAAATAAACTCCAGAAGTCCAGCAAAGCTGCTGGGGGACTCACTAGGTGAGGGAAATTAGCCATAAATGAGAATTCTCCCTAACAATTAGAGCCAAGAAATTGTCCCTGACCCTGCGGTGCTGCGGGAGAGCACGTTTGGTGAGTGCTGGCGGCGCCCGCGCTGACTGGAGACAGGGAGCCTTCCGGAGGTGGAGATCAGTGGTGCTTGCAGTTGTGGCTTCCCTGTGACACTGTTGCCTGAGTCTTGGGGCACACTTGCTGGAGCGCAGTGGTGGGCCGCGTATGTGGCTGTTCTTGTGCGATACCGTTCTGCACAGGCTGCAGGACTGCGCTGGAGGCCGGCTTGAGGACGAGGGGTGCGGTCAACATGGTGGAGCTCCCACAGTGACAGCAGGGCTTGAACTTGTAGGCCGCCGTGCCTGAGGAGCGTAAGATCCGGGAATGGTTCCATAGCCTATGCTTGCTTGATTTGATTATTGGAAAGGCAGATGGGAGGTAGCCACGCTCCGCGTGGGCATGGGGTCCTGACCAGGTACACGCTGCTGGTGGTCATTCTTTGAGAGTGTTATGTTGCGGAAGATATAGGGGTGTGACTGTCTGCAAGGGTTTTCTGGGTTGGTGTATCCAGGTGACAACCTTTGCTCACGTTTTGCTGGTCGGTTTGCCAAAAGGAGCCAGGGGCTATAATGGAATCTGGGAAATCCAGCAGGAAAGCTAGTGCAGAGGATGCAGATTTTTCTCACTGCAGGGCAAGCAACAGAGTCAGGAGAGGCAGGCGGCACAGGACCAAGTGATGGCAGCTTGTGGCAGATTGAGCAGTCTATGTCACGGTTGGAAAGAAAATTTGATGCACTGAGTGTGAACTGCTACTCTTCAGCAGAAACCTCCGAAATGGACCAGCAGTGTCCCCAAACACTCCCCCTGGTTCAGCAAATGAGACGGGATGTGGAAGTGGTGGTTAAGGGGAACCGGAAAATGGAGAACAGGTTGGAATACCTGGATAATGTGGCATGGGCCCAACAACTGCGAATTATAGGTCTTCTGGCCTGTGCAGTTGGAAACATCCCCATTGACTTTGTTTCCACCTGGCTCCCTGAATTACTACACATGGACGTGGAGAGGACCCCATCTACGTGGACAAGTGCTATAGAATTAAGCCCTACCCCGCCAAGAGATTGCTCAGGCTGCTGCAGCACAAAATTTGTTGGAGTTCCAGGAACATGTGTTTCACATCTATGCTGATTTAGCACTGGTGACCGAAAAGAAGAGAAAAAGGCTCAATTCTATTAAGAAGTCTTTTTTGGATTGTGGGGTGAAAGCATGGTTGTTTAGACCTGCTAAATTTAGAGTGTCCTGGAACGAGCAGGAGCATATCTTTTTTGATCCAGAGAGTGCTGATAAGTTGCCGACAACCATACCTGCAAAGATAATGCCCAGTCAACACAAAGGCTCAGGTGTCTGGGTCTTGGGGAGGCCCCTTAGCGTAGGTTGAGGCAATTTTCCACGCTTTTGGGCTTTGTGTCTTTCTCTATTTAGTTTGCTCCTCAACATAATTCTTGCCTTTCCAATGTTTGATTAATGTAAAAGGCTGTGATAATGCCATTCTGCTTATTGTTTAGGAAAGCAATGTAGAGCCGTTTGGTTTTTGCTTGGTTATCAAGAAGTATGGGCGTAGGCGCCAGGGGCATGCACACAAAGTGGCTGGATTCGCGTTTGGGCCCGGGCCGGTGCGAGTGTGGCATGATGACTTTTGAAGACAGTAATGATTGCTTGACTTCGACATCCATTGCAATTTTGGAAGACATTTCCCCCTATTTGAACGAGAACTAGAGTCACCCAGGTGGAGGGGGGGCATCCTGTTATGTTGTCTTTTTGTTGTATGTACTACAATAAAGTACATATTTAAAATAAAAAAAATAAAAATTCAATGAGGAAAAGCAGAAAATGGCAATGGTCATAGGCTAAAGAGAGTCCTCCCAAATGAATGAGTCAAGAGTAGCAACACAATGTAGCTACGCAGGCATTTTATTTCTAAAGGGTAGCCCACTGCAATGAGATCAGCATACAGGAATTATTTCTTTATGAACGTCTGGGAACAGCTCTCAGATAACCACAAAGGTGCCAGACTTTATACTAAAAAAATGCCCTGCAATAGTTTTGCTCTTACAAGGACATTCCCTTTGCTTCAGTTGGAGCGCCATGCACTCCTACTCCCACGGACTGCACTAGAGTTCCTCCAAATGAAAAAACGTCAATCCCAATAATAGTACACATGGGGCCTCATTACGACCCTGCCGGTCCGGAAAGAATGGTGGCGGTAAAAACGCTGCCACCGTTGTTTCCGGCCCGGCTGATTCAGAGTCCTGCAGGCGGGAGGTGTCACTCCCACCAGGCGTGACCTGGCGGGACTAACGCCACCTGCCTGCAGGCGCAAATGGAAACACCAGCTCCGTCACAGACGGAACCAGTGTTTCCACTGTCCCCACCCCCATGAGTCCTATGGGACTCCATGGGAATGGGGACTTAAAGAATTCCGCCTCCGGAATTCCTAGGTCACCAGAGTCATAATGCCCCGGTGATTCCGGGAATCACAGAGGTGGAATGGTAATACGGGTCCGGCGGTAGCCTGCCGGTTTTTCCGGCACAGTTACCGCCGGACTTGTAATAATTGTCATGGTCTTTAATGAAAACAAATTCCTCACAGTTAAAAGGCAGAGAAATGGAAGCCACATGTAATGCGTTTTGCAACCCTCTAGTGGCTTGATCACATATATATACTTATATATATATATATACACTACAAAAAAACCTTTGTTGAGGGGACGTTATGATTAAGTTGCCCTACCAAAAACCCCTGCACTTCACGAAAAAAATAATTTCACCCTCCCCTTTATGCTTCAACTTATAACCGAAATACCCCTGAAATTCGATAGTTATGGTAAACTAAGCCCCCAAACCTGCCACCACCCCTGTGCACTGCTAACACTAACATCCAGACCATGAAAGATGTCATCTCAAATGTCACTGATGACATCACTGACGACATCACATGTTTAGCCCCTTTGTTTTCGTTCCGTACCATATATATATATATATATATATATATATATATATATATATATATATATATATATATATATATATATATATATATATACACATATATATATATATATATATATATGTACATTCAGTAAAAAACTTTGTTAAAGGAATGTTATACTTCACAGTGAAGCCAAACACCACTGCATATTCCCCCATTATGGTAAGCTAAGCAACCATAACATCTATGTGCATTGCATAGACGCTGAGCGTGTGGACTAATTTGCGCACTTTGTGTGCTTCTGCAGCATTACAAAAGAACTTGTAGACACAAAGCAAAGTGTTGTAGAGTGTAAAAATGTAATTTCACATATCCCAGACAATATCTGACCTGAGGACTTGGTGTGTAAAAACGTTGTACCGCTTTGCACGGAAGAAGACAGTCACAAGGCACACCCCTCCACCCCTACAAATGGCCACACCCCCAGCGCATCTTCATTGTCCTTCTAGCTATAGCAGATTGAGGTGTACTGCTGTAGTGACCAAAAGAAAACTAATCGGTATGGCTTCCGTGGCTGTTGTTGGGTCATTAGCCTCTGCACCACTCCCAAACCCGCCACCACCACCACCTCCACCTCCCCAGGGGCCTGCAGAGAGACATACGGGTGAGGATGTAGAGAGCGAGGAAGAAGAGGAGCAAGAGAATGAAGTGGAGGAACTCCGCACTAGGAGCACTCGCCGGGAGTCGTGGGTGTGGCGGTTGTTTTCCGTTTATAGGAACGTATCAAAAGCACGTGCAAACCTGGTTAAGTGTAACCAGTGCAAGGTGGTGCTGAGTCGCGGGAGACATGGTGCGTACAGCTTTGGTACGACAACCATGAAGCGACAGCTCACTTCGTTCCGCACTGCAAACATTCGCAAGTTGGTGCCATGTGAAGAGCGTAGTCGATTGAGTTCCTCCACAGCATCCTCTGTCCGATCCTGCCACCACAAGAGACACTCCTGTGGGGGAGCGCCTCCCTCCAGCTGCCTCACAAGCCATTTGCAATGCTGTTGACCCTTACCTTTCAAAGGTGGCAGTAGTGTGTACGTATTGTGACACAGTGCTCTGCAGGGGGGAGAGTTTTCGAAGTGCTTTTGAGGCTGCAGTCACAGAGCACCAGAAGATCTGCTCCTTACCTAAATGAAGCTCACCCTATATCTTTCTCTGTTCACTTGCCCTTTCTTATCCCTGTGGCTGGTGTCCCTTCCTCACCTTCCTTTGTGTCATGTGCTGTGAAGCAATAAACGTGAAAACAACAAAAATTACAGAAAGGGCTCTTTTCAGAGCCGCCTTCCTCAGTTTGATATGATTGTTTATGATATGATATATGATATGATTGTTTATTTATATAGCGCCTATACAAAATGTGTTTCTGTTAGGCAGAAACCTGTGCAGTTCCCTTTGGGAACACTCCAAAAGATTTAGGACTACAGGCGTTAGCAGTAAACCCACTTGGTAGCAGTCTTTACCACCCAGATTTACCTGGCAGCTGTGGTTGAGCAGTCAGACTTCCCTCAAGAAGAGTTAGGCAGTATGCAAAGTATACACATTAGGCATTCAGACACAATAGCACAAGCAAACACTGACCAGAGCTTTGGTATCAAGGTATATAATTATTTATTTAAAAACACACTGATTGAAACACTCCAGCACTATTATTGTAAATCACTCTCAACACAGTTACTATTATTATATATACATCCCTTATTCCTTATCAGACAAGTCTTAGTTAACACCACTTATTTCCAGACAGAGGTGAGCGCTTAACTATAGATGGCACTCCAATAAGTTAACGAAAAAGGGAGGGAAAAAGGCAGAATGTAGAAAAATACACCACACTAATACTTAGGAACTCTTAAGCAAGGCAGGAAAGTCAAAAGTTACTTGTGAGCCAAGTCCATAGGCCGGGCCCACTCTTGGAGAGAGGAGGGCACAAATGCACCAAGATCACACAATGACAACAGGCTTAAAAAGTCTTGCAGGGAGTTCAGAAGGGTTTTAGTTAGGCTCAGAAAAGTTTAGCCAGGGTGTCCCAGGCTAACCCAGGTTCGAAAGCCGGGGGCTAAATCTACTCCGTACAGTCGGTTGCAAGGGAAGCCAGGCAGAACACGGTACCTTATGTGGGAAGGATCTTCCAGCGGGGGCAGTTGTTCCTGGCAGCGGGTGTAAGTCGCGGCGTCATCCAGAGGAAGAGAAGATCTCGACGTAGAGGAAAATTGAAGGTCGTTGCACTGCCAGGGAAGAAACCACCCGCTGAGTTTTCCGGTTAAAGGTACTACATTTTGATTCGCGGTCGTGGTAAAACGTGGTATCCCGGTTGCTGGGGTGCTTGGCACAGGCAAGGCGGCCACGAGAGGCTCCAGGAAGCGAAAAAGGAAGCAGACTGGTTATCCCCACCAGCCGAAGGAAGAAAACTCTCCGGGCTGGAGATCTCCTCTGTCGTTGGGAAAAGTGGTGAGACGGTTCAGCAGGGCTCCACCAGTGGTGTCGTCGTAGCAGGTCGGCTCAGCTTCTCCCTCGTCGGATTCTTAGGTCCTGTGGCAACAAAGGGCTCAACTTGGGTTGGAGTCACAGAAGCGAACACAAAGGCCATTTTAGAACCGAGTTCTGGCAAAAAATACCAACCGGAGAATTAATATTAAATAAATAAACCGGCGGTATGTTCAAGGCTATAGGAATTAAATAATTAAAGTTGGTAGCCTCGAACAATGGGAAATCCCATAGGGATATATTCGCGGTCGAATATAAAAAGTAGTATCCACTGCCACCAGCCAAAACTCGATCAGGGGGGATGGAGACGTGCCCCCTCGACTAACAGACCCCGGGGAAATCGAATTGCCCTGGCCAGTACGTCCACAATATGATGGTTTGTACTGGTTCTGTTCAGAATTTGAGACTAGGAAAGTCAATGGTGACTTGACATGCCCTGGGAGACAGTAGTCAGTCCCAGGGTATGGAGTCTATATTGGGGGGTCACTATGACACCTCTGTGTTACTGCACTGAGGTTGCTGTGTAACACACATCACAAAAACACATGAAGCCCTATGGGGTAAAAGACCCCATAGCCCACTAAACACATCTAGAGTCAAAGAAACACACTCAAATCATGCCCAAGAGTGAGGGTAAAAGAGTCTCACTCTTGGCAGGAGAAAAAAATAAACCCCAAAAATCCTCGCAAAGCTGCTGGGGGACTCACCAGGTTAGGAAATTCAGCCTAAACAGAGAATTCTCCCTAACAGTTTCAAAGCACTTCAAGGCAAGGGAGGGAACAAGGGAAAATACAACCACATTCTTACAGGCCATGAACAGTAAGGATGTGAAATTAACTATCGTACTCGGCCTGACGACATTTCAGCTAGTGCAGGAGCTAAGACATAGATAAGGAAGGGAGGGGTGAGTGGGAAGGAAATGGAAACAGACAGGCGACTACCGTACTAGGCCTGATGACATTTCTGGTAGAGCCGGAGAAAAACAAAAGGTGAGGGAGAGGGGTGCAGAAAGGGAGGGGAGGAACAAAACAAGCGACTATCATACTAGGCCTGACAACATTTCAGATAGTGCTGGAGGCGTGGTGGGGAGGAAAAAAACAGTAATGGGAGGGTGGAGGAAACAGACGAGGTTGCTATCATATTAGGTCCAGGGACAATTCTGATAGAGTAAGTGCATAGAACAAAGTAAGGGGAGGAGATAGGAAAAGGGAGAAGGGAAAGGAGGAGAGAAAAAGAGAGTAAGCAGTCAAAAAAAGCGGGGAAGCAAGAGTGGAGAGCGAATACAATTGCAGAAGTCAATAGTAACACATAATGTTGCAAGCCAGGATACAAGATGAAGATGGGAACAGCATGATTCAGGGCCACCATGAGTACAAGATGCAAAGGAAGTCCGCATGAGAGTTGAGAAAGAGTGACGCACCGTGAATGAATGAAGTCCATAAAAGTCAATCCAGTATTGGCCACAAGACAATGATGGTGTTGGAAGGCACCAGGTGGGCGGGGCTTGTTAAGTGGTGAAAAAGAGCAGCAGGCAGGAAGGTACAAGGTGGGCGGGGCTTAGGCCAGGTGATCTAGATCCACTTGCACCTGCTCCCCATCTGCAAAGGAAAAGAAGCTGGAGGGCTCCTTAAGTAGGGAAACAGAGCGGCAAGCAGGAAGGCACCAGGTGGGCGTGGCTTTCTAAGTGGTGAAAAAGAGTTTAACAATAGAACTAGGAAATGACGGTTGTAGACCCCTGCGGAGTTGTGGAAATGTTTGCGGACAGTGGTAGCGGAAAAAAAAGGAGGGTGCAAGCGGAGCAAACACAATGAAGTGTACGCTTGGAGTAAGTGGTGGCTCTGAAAAGAGCCTTTCGGTGGTGTGTTGTGTGGGTCAAAAACTGTGGATTGGAGAAAACGGATTGTCAGATAGGTTAGTGTGATTTCAAAAGAGATCCCAATGCATTTTGTACATTGCGAAGAAAAATCTGATTGCCAGCATATGTGAGGTGGACTGCATCTCTGCAGAAAATGAAAGAGCTGCGGAACTAAATGTTTTGATTGCGGAAAGACGACATGCCAACAACTCTTAAAAAGGCACAAACAGCCTTATTCACATTGTGTCTTGCTTTCTCCATTTGTGGACCAAAAGCAGAAGAACGCAGCCATATTTGTCTTTGCGCAATACGGGAAAAAAGAATTTGAGAATTTGCGAACATGTCCATGAGCTTGGCAAGTCCTTTCTTCATTGCACATTGCAAAGAAATTCCAGAGACATGGCCTAAACTATTTCCTCCGCAATGAATGATCAGTATATCTGGAGGACGCTCTGTCAGTAAAGTAACACAGAGAAGTTCCAAGTCCAGCCACCTCATGCCACGCACACCATGCCAGTGCACTTCCACATGAGGAAATCTGAGATCTGCAGATAAACGGCAGCTTTCTGCATGCACCTTCAACCAATGTATCCATGAGTCTCCCAAAATCCATATAATCTGTTTTCGAGCATGGAAAGCCATGGCTGTGTGTCTTCTGTCAGGGAGAAGACGGTCTTACTAAAGTGCGCCGGTCTGAACACACCTACTGAACTTTATGGACCAATCCCTAGCTCCGCTCATTCTCATTTGCATGCGTCTCCACCCCTGAATCCCCGTTGGTGATATGCGCTGGCTGCAAATTACCGCCATGTTCGCGGACATGTATAGGATCAGAGCGTGATGACGGTACATCAAAGTAATATTCCCCCTTTTCCCCTTTAAAGTGGGCTCTGAAAAGAAATGTTTATTTTCTATTTTTGGCCAGATACCATACAGACATCTGTTATTTTATTTATTTTTTTGTATTTTTTGTCCTTGCTTTGCTCCTACAACCATTACAGAACCTTCTCTAAAGCAAGCCTTACGTTCCATAAGAACATTGCATTTCCCAAAGAAGATAGCGCAACACCATCTGCTTCAAAATAATCCACATTGCTTGGAGCAATGTTATCGTGGCTGCAGAAAAACATACCAGCTCGTAGCATGAATGCACACATGCCGCGATTTTTGATACACCTCCCAATGCTTTGATCCGGACAGAAAACAGAATTGTTGTCCCATTTTACTCTAGGGAGTAAAGCAGAAAAAATGACTTTCGTTGTTGGGAAGATGGTCATGAGTGCTTCAACCAACTGTGCCAAATCTGCCAACAAAGTACGTGAACTCATGCATCCCAAATGGCAAGCACCGTAGTGCAAAATTACCACATGAGGAGTGGTCATTGCACGCATGTCTCTGCAAACTTGCAGAATTGCCGCAGCATTGACATCAGTGTCTGCGCTCCACACAACCTCCACTCCTCTGATATCGAAATGGTGTGCCACGTGACTACTCTCGGCATAGTGTTGTACGACATGCACAAAAATGTCTCCAAGCACCAAAACCCTGACCCTCTCCACCTCTCCGCACCATCTCTCGACACAAAAGAGTAAAGTGAACATCTGATTGGCTGATGCCTACAGTCCCCTTTCCATGCAGGATTAGCTGTAGCAACCTGTATGTGACACGCCCTACCTGCGGACAAGCGTTGCCTACGTGCGGCATGTAACTCTTACCCAGTCCTTCCACCCTTTCCACAGCGGTAACAAATCGAGTCCCTCATTGGACACAACTAAGCAGTTGCACAACCATCCACCAATCACATTAAACATCGCTAATTCTAGCTCCGTCATCAACATTGCGCACTTGAAAATTACTGTCGATGATTCTGAATGGAAGTCACATATCATTGCAAAGCACCTACTTCACAAGCTACTGTGCAAGTACTGCGAATTTCTACGTACAGCTCCATGCATGCGCACATGCATGAGTATAGAGTACAGGTATGTATATTTTAATCAGAGAACATGTGCAACCCTTATGATTTAATTTAGACAAAATAATTCTGCTAAATGTGTATAGGCAATACATATGAACCCTCCCCGTTTTAAGTGCAGGATGTCCGATTTGTCATTGACAAACCACACGACTGCTTACTGTCTTCCGCATAACCTGTACATACGTTGCACGCATGCCTATTTAGGGCGGAACTCAGTTATGTATGTGGAAATGTCAGAGTTGTGTACTGTGTACGGCCTACAGTAATGCTACTTGCAATGTAATCGTATGAGAAAAGTAAGCGCTCCCGATTGCTGTGGTGACATCTCCCTCTGAGGGTCTCCCGATGTCATCGTGCTTTTAGTTTGCAAGTAGAAAACGTTTCCCCATCTACTACTGTGCCCTATCGCTTACAAACCTCTCTCCTATGCATAGTGCACCTAGTAAAAAACAAGGCATTTCCATAACCTTAAAATTGTTAGCAATTTTGAAGGACTTTCAAGTACCATATTGCAAATACCATGCAAACACTGCACAGAGTGAAGTGAAGTGCACACAAGCACTGGGTTGAAATATGAAAGTAAAATGCTCTGACGAAAGAAGCTTAAACACACAAAGTAATTTATTTTGTTTTTTTCAATCGCAGTGAAGACTACTCTCCTGAGAATCAACAGCATCTACACTGCAGACGACATATCCGAAGAAACCTGTTCATCATGCAAAATAAAAGTAAGCACAGTACTACCTTTATATTGTAACTACTCCTCAAAGAGGCTGCGCGGGTTATTTAGTTATTTTGGGCACCAAAGCAAACATTGATTTCTAAACCATTCTACCTACAAATATCAATTTATTGAACAAAGAATAAGAGGCAGAATGGCTGACAAATCTCTGTGTTTGGAACTCAAATAACATACGTAATCCTTAGAAGGTTAGATTTAGAAAAGAAGTTGCTGTTGCAAGTTTATGGCATTTAGTTTATTAATAATGGTTCTCGTCACAAGTAGCCCACTTTGTACTCCGATCTGAAGCACATTGTAGTAGTATACAAACAGTAAAGTAGCCTTACCAAATCATTGCAAGAGTTCAATGCACAATGACACATCATGACAAAGAGCTTCCCCATCAGACTCATGCACACATGCACACAGCACACATACATTGGACAACAGACCAAAGTATGCCTTTTTTTTTAACAGACACCAAAGAATGCCTACCAAAAAACAACTACTTAGAAAGGAACGCAGAAGTAGAGCAAATAAAAATAAAAGTGCCCAATGTAAGCATCCACCTGTTGTAGAGTTTGTAGAGAATCTTGGAACAAACCAGCTAATGCAGTTGGTTAGCAAAACAAAGGAAGTCTCAACTACCGAAACTTTACCTCCTCCATCAAAATGTGTCACAAAACACAAAAATGTTGGCAAAAATAAATGGCTACCAGTACAGCTAACAATGCTCCTAATAATCCTGATAGTGCCACAAGAACCCATAGTAAAATAAGTATTTTATCAAAAATGTTTCGTCACAGAGTCCTTCAGAATCTTCTAAGAAGAGGACCGAAATCATCCTCACCCCTTAAAACCTACCGTATAAAGTTAATCCTACAAGCTCTTGTGGACAGTGCAATCCTTCTCAAAAGGAAGTTGTTTATATTAGTGTTAAATAGGATGAAAGCACTAACAAAACTAAGTACCAAACTACAAAAGAAACTCAGCAATAAACGGAATGTGAACAAAAATAATTTCTAACATGTTTGTGGTGGTGAATGGAGTCACACAACAACCACAGAACCATATTTTAATGAAGAATCATACAAATAAAATCAAACAAACACAATTGCCATCCATAGCACTGGACGAGGGTATGAGAAAATTCAATACTACCATCATGGAACAAGAAACACTGCTTACAAAACTATCCCCTGAAAACTCAGAATTACCTCTCGATTCAGCAGAACCACACCGTCCAGTATACAAATGGCCGTGCACATCAATGTGTGCCTTTCTAAACAAAGGTTTAAAATCTTTACGTCAGTTCCTCAATCAATACATAAAAGGTAAAGACAAAAGTAAAATGAAAGTGCTGCAAAATATGGATATTTGTCCAGTGCGGAAATACACAGGACTAAATTGACATTCATTAGACTGCATTTCTGGGCCTATTTGCAAAAGTACCTTCCATGATATCAAAAGAATATCAATATATAATTCCAATGTAAGAAATCTTGTGTATAAATATACTATGCAACAGTCCAGCTACAGAATTAGGCAATTTAAATACCACTCTTCAGCATGGCACACCCAAATACTTACAAGAAGAAATTGACCGTATTCAGAAAAAGTATTTTGGAAGTGAGAGCCACTTACAAAATGCAACAGTTTTAGAATATAGTAGCAACAATTCTGCACATAGCAACCTTCTATTACACACATACAGAAAAGAAATAGTAAAATTTAAAAGTTCATCGGCTGAAGTACCAAACCATGTGTGTGTGTGTTGCCGCAGAATGTTTTACAAAAGGAACACAAAGAATGTGGACATAGGATACAAAATAGAAGACAATGAAGACTCTAAATGGTTTGAATTAGCTATGTACCTTTTAGCTGAAAACAAATATGAACTAACTGAACGCCTAATATGTTGCAGTTACTGTACTACAAAATTAGACAACAACCACACTCCTTCACATGCTATTACAATTAATTTGGAATTGTTTCCATTACCAAAAATCCTGCAACAACTCAATTTGTATGAGAGCATAATAATTCAAACAGTTCACCCATTTCAAGCAATTATACGCCTTCATCCAAAAACAGCAAAATTACCTTCCTCTGAATTGGTGAAAGGTATTTGTGGCAAAGTAGTTTATTTGCCATTAGATCTAACGGAAAACGTACACACTCTAGGAGTGGAACGTTCAATAGAGCATTCTTCAATAGTCTTGGTAAATGGAGTACCAACAAAGGACAAAAAAAATTGGCAACAATTAGTGGATTTACACAAAGTTAGAGAAGCATTGCAATATCTAAAAGACAATAATGAGTACTACAAGGAAATAAATATTGATGAAAGCTTAAGGGAAACAACTGAAATAATTCAAGAGCCATCAGAAACTCGAACTTCTGGATCCAGCTACAGTATCCACTCTTTTGGACCATTACACAATTCATCCATTGCATTCCAATGAAAGCATAGATGATGCACTAGAACTTACCAAATGCAACAAACCAAAGGGTCACCAATGAGTATTTGGGGAAAAAGTACAGAAGCACGTGCTTTTCCACTGCTATTTCCTACTGGCAAAGGTGGAAGATACGATGATAGACCCACTCAGATTGGGGCATCAGAATACCGCTCAATACGAATGTATTAGCAAGATCCCAGATTTAGACCAAATGTGGAATACATATTCCACCTACTCTATGAAAGTGAATTAGCAACACTATGTTATGGAGTTGTACACATTCTTAAATCTGGAACCCACTTTCAAAATATGTCAGCTATGCAGTTAATACAAAAAGTACAGGAAAAAGATGAGGTTTTACAATCAAGTATAACAAATTTGTTTGCAAACATGCGTGGTACAAAGGAATACTGGTTCAGATGGCACGGAGATGTGCGTTGCATGATCATAAACCTTGGACCACCGACTTGGATTGTTAGGCTAAGTTGTGCAAAATATGCATGGGAAGATTTACATGAGTTCCTACGCATATCAAACAACAATAAAACCAACATAGATATATTAACACCTGGAGAACTTTGCTCTCTAGATCCAGTTAATGTCTCAAGATATTTCCGTCATTGTTTCATTGTCATGCTACACATTATTGGCAATAAAACTGTTCCTCCCCTTGGAGAAGTGAAACACTTCTTTTGGAGAAAAGAATATCAAGCGAGAGGAGCACCACATATTCACATGCTGTTATGGATCAAAGGTGCACCAAAATTTGGGCACGACAGCGATGGCACTGTTTTGCAGTTTATCCAAAAAATATGTCACATGTGAAATCCCTTCACAACAGACACATCGTGAGCTGCATGGGAAGATTTTACAATTTCAAAGCCAAAAATGTGGCAAATATTGTCGCTGCAAATACAAAAACAAAAGGTAAATACTACACCAAATGCCGCTTTGGTCTCCCTAGACCAGTTACAGAAACAGGTGAAGTAAACAACTTCATGTCTTCAGTTCGACATAGTGTTAAATGTAAATCACCTAAGAACACATATTACATAAAAAGAAGGGAAGAATCAAAATATATCAATGATTACAATGCAATCATTGCCCTCTTATGGAATGCAAACATAGATGTGCAGTACATTGCAGACAATTCAACTGCTGTTGCACGATATGTTACAGCATACTTAACAAAAGCAGAAAAAACTGAGCTTCAAGACCTCTGGGATGACCTAGCATCAGACAAAACATTATCACAGAAATTGTACAGCCTAGGCATAAAAATGCTCTCTCATAGAGAATGTGGTGCCTATGAAGCAGCAGATTGTTTAACCGGCACTGCTTTGTATGGAAAATCAGACAACATAGTATGGCTCTGTCTTGGTCCTGCAAAATCCAGAAAAAGAGTGCTACAATCATATGAGGACATAGAAACAATTGCCAGAAATGATCCCAACAGCCAAGACATTCTAAAAAACAATTTACTGGACACATACTATCCGAACAGGAGTAGCACTGTGGAAAGCATGTGTCTATATCACATAGCTCAAAACTTTGCATACAAAAATAATGGAAAACCCGATGAAACAAACGTAGATATAGAGTGAGCGATTGTGAAGGGAGCTTAGTGAAACTTACCAAACAAAGCTTAATTAATCATGTAAAATTGTCATTAAAAACTCCTCAACAGAAACAACTATATTACATGTCTCTGTTACAACTTTTAAAACCATGGAGAAAAGAGGAAGACATACTAGATAACTATGACTGCCATGAAGATGCTTTCAAAGCAAATGAAAGCACTATCACCGATGTGAACTTTACGCAGTACAAAACAATGTTACACAATGAGCAGCAACAGGAAGAAGAACTTCAGGCCCAACTACATAAGGACTCTTCCGACAGTAGTCAACCTTCTTTAACAGGAAGTCAAGAACCACTAGGACAACCACTAATAGCAAATGAGGCTGAAGTAGCTATGGAAAAAGTAGAAAATACCATGTACCAGTATCAAGAATATACAGAAGACAACTGTACAACAAGCAAAACTTAACAACTATCAGCGCACCATTTTTGAAGACGTAACAAAACAAATTGTACATGGTGTACAACACGAAAATAAAGAATATACCTGCCAAAATTACAAACGTATACTGCTGTACATCAGTGGTGAAGCTGGATCAGGGAAAACATTCTTAATCAAAATCATCAGCAAGTTCCTTCCACAATTGACAAACAACAAACCTTCAGCTGTTGTAACGGCCCCCACAGGTTTAGCTACCTACAACATTGGCGGTGTCACTTTACACCGATTACTACTGCTTCCAGTAGAGCATCAAAATAAATTAGACTACTACAAACTTTCTGCAGAAGCTGCAATGGAATTACGCAGAGTATTGAAAAAAATGAAAATGCTACTACTAGATGAAGTGAGCATGGTCTCCAACCTAATGTTGGCTTTGATTCATCTAGATTGCAAGAGGTACTTACAAATAGCAAGAAGAACTCTTTGCAGGGAAACACATTATCGTTTTCAGAGATCTACAATTGACACCAGTGAAAGGTGAACCGATTTTTAAAACCTTAGGCCACAAACTATGCCGGAAAACTGTTGGTCGCATAGTTAATATTAACCTTTGGCAACATTTCCAATACAGAGAATTAACTGAGAACATGCGGCAATCTGCAGATCTCACTTATGCCAACATCTTAAAAAGTATTAGAGTTGGTGTATTATCGCAAGAAGCACAAGTTGTATTGAAAAACCGGCATATACATGCACTTTATGGCGATAATGCATGTGCAACTGATGTTATGGAACAAATAGCAAACAAAAATGTCAATTGTATGGCCTTAATGCCAACTCTTGCAAGCTGTTTCAAATTCAATGAAACAATGTTAAAGAAAGAAATGCAACCAATAATAGAAATTAGCGCCACAGACAAACTAGACGTTCACAGTACCCATGTGAGAGCAAGCCACAACAAGACTAACAACAAGACTAAATAGTTTAGAAAATTCAATCTCCAACACTGCTGGTTTGGAAAAAATATTGAAATTATCCTTAAATTGTAGAGTAATGCTTAAACGTAACCTTGACGTACAGCAAGGGCTAGTTAAAGGAGCACTGGACACAGTTGTTGGCTTTCAATCATACCCACGTGATAGCAACATTCAGTTTGTAAATATTCGCTTTGATAAAGATTCAGAAATGAAAAGGATAGGGCGCTCAATTGCTCGATTCCTTCTCTTCAAAGACATGTATGTATGTACAGAGCAATTTTCTCTAACTCTTGCATATGCAGTTACCATTCATAAATCCCAAGGTCTTACGCTAGACAAAGCATTGATAGATATAGGAAACACAGTGTTTAAGGAAGGCATGAGCTACGTAGTATTATCATGCTTACGTACACTTGACGGTCTATTGCTAATAAACCTTCATTCAAGTAAAGACAAAGCTGATATTCCTTGCATTCTAGAATACAATAGATTGCGTTCACTGTACACTCCTCATCTGAAACAATACCCTGTTCCAGATAAAGTAAAACGTGGTAAAAGAAAAGTAAATGAAACAGAAATGCAACAGAATTCAACAGCAAGTTCCGCAAAGAAAAGAAGCTAAAGTTTCATCAATTACCGCAAACATAGAACAACCCATTAGGAAATGTAAACCAGACAGAAAAAACGAAAAATGCACTCAGATACAGAACTTGCTGGGCCATCCAAATTTGCAAATGAAAGTGGGGTAAATTGCTATGCAAATGTAGCAATGAATATTCTATTTCAATTGCCGGCAATTGTTAATAATATTTACCTGCACAGTACAGACCAATTCTGTTTGCAAATGTTAGTGCTGCATAGAAATGCAACAAGCAATCCTGACAACACATACAGTGTTCATGGAGTAAGGCAACAATTGGACGACTGTGCTGATGGTGAGATTCACTATAAACTCACAAGAAGAGCCACAAGAATGTCTAATGTACATACTATTAGTACTGGAAAACAAAAGCATACCTGTAAATGAAATCTTCAAAATTTCGTACATGTGGAAACATACAAGCACTCTCTGTAGCAAAGTGATACAGGAAGAAATCCCAAATGAGCGATTTGTGTATGTTTCCATGCCAAATTGTGAGAGCATTCCATTTCAGCAATTTGTACAAAATGCAAACCATGGCAGATTATGTACTATTTGCAATTCAGACAATCGCTCCACCTTGCTGATACAATCACATTGTACCTACATAATACTTATGCTTCTGCGTTATAATGAAGATGGCACCAGAAACAACTGCAAACTGACTGGATTCACACACGGTCAAGTGTCACCTTTACAACAGTAGGTATAATTGACCATGCAGGAGCTACAACCAATGCAGGTCACTACACTGCATACATTAAAAAGAATTGTGGATGGTTTGAATTTAATGATAGCACCATTACTCTAAAGCAGAGATTGCTAGCTAATCTAACAAATGCGTTTTTAATGTTCTTAAAGCCAACATTTACGAAATAATGAGTACTTCAAGATTGTCAACAAATTATGTGAAAGACTACAAACAGTTCGAATACGCCCACAGGTATCTAACTACCCAAGAGGATGGATGAATGACACAAATAAATGATTATCACCGATCGTTGGAAACAAATGCACTGGTAGAATACGCCTACAGGTATCTAACTGTTGTTTAAAATCGGCAAGAAGGCAACATAAATAACATTGATCAGAAAGATGAAGGAAACACGCAAAGGAAACAAGGAAGTAGTTAGTACCATAGTAAACAAAAGTTTCTTTTAATCCGACAAGGATTATTTTTCCCCAGACCAAAGGATTAGAAAAGCAAACACAGAAACTGAGAGCAATGCACAGTACACTGGTTTGTAAACCAAATATGAGGGTAAAAAAAAAAAGGTAAACTGTCTATTATGCATTTTGACATTGGTTGGAGTTAAGGTGTCGGGACTCCCTCTCTCCTGCACACCTGCTTTTTGCTTGTTGCGAAATCTACCTGCAGCCTTAATCCTGGTTTGTCTACGGACCAACTCCAAGGTTCCTGTTTGGTTAAAAGCTTTGTGGGGATGACAAATCCGTGGATTAGTTTGGCGCTGGTTGGATATGTTCGTCCATATTGTCACAGTTTGTGCGAGTTGGTTAAATCAATGATCACGTCTAATGTTTTGTCATTACAAACGTTATTTATTTCTTAGTTGGTTGGCACCAAAAAGAACATCATTGTATTAATGAATGACAACTTTTTGACATGGTGAAAAACAACACAGCCGACGTGCATTTCAACCTTAGTCTTTTTCAAGGCCAATTAAGTTTGAAAGGTGAATTCCGGAGAGTTGTGGGCTGATCCTCCCAGGTAAGGGCGTCAGGGGGGCTGGATAGCCAGACGGTGCCGAGTTCGGCCGAAGCTTCTGAGACGGGGTTCTCGAGAAGCCTCAAACTTAATTAGCCTTGACAAAGACTAAGGTTGAAACGCGCGTCGGCTGTGTTGTTTTTCACCATGTCAAAAAATTGTCATTCGGGATTCCAAGATGGCTGCCGAGGTGATGAGCCGCATCTAAGCCGCGCTCTCCCCGGGCCGCCGAAAAATAGCACATTGGAGCAGCGTAACGATTGATCGGTGAGCAGACTGCCCCCCATACCCCCCCTGAAGCCTACGATCCGGTAGCACTCACAGGAGAAAGGGCCCACCCAAGCAGGCCCCAACCGTAGCGGACTCCTCGGACGGGAGAGTCCCGCGACACCCCAGCAGCAATCATCCAAAGGAGCCTAAGGGGGAATATTTCACAGCTCACAGGATCAATACAGGAGCCCACGCACACCCCGGCAACCCAACAGAACATGTCAAGGGCAAAAAACAAGAACACTGCTTCCCAACAGACCCCACAGACCTCAAGGCAAGAAGCAAACATACTACAACTGTGGTCAGCGGACAATACGCCCCAAGCAAAAGGGAAGCCGCAGAACAACCGACAAGGTGAAGGCATGTCGCCGACGAACCCCCAGCACCCACCCTCAAGGGATGACATGCAATCATGGTTCCAGGAGCTGCAAGAAAAATTCATGTCTTCAGTTCAGGAACAGTTCACGACGATGAAAAACGACATGAAACAGGCAGTGCAGGACCTCAGGGTAGACGTGGCTAAATTGGAGGAGCGAACAGACCTACTGGAAAGAACGCTCCGGGAGGTCGCGGAGGAAACGCAACAGGCTAACGAAACCCAGGAACACCTGGTGAGACTCACTCATAACCTGGAGATACAATGCGAGGATTTAGAGAACCGCTCCAGGCGCTCTAACATTCACATCAAAAATATGGCAGAAACAATATTGGACAAAGACCTAAAGACTGCGGTGAAGGAGGTGTTTAGAGACATTCTGGAAGCATTGGAGACAGATACGATCGGAGTGGACAGGGTCGGACCAAAAAGATCTGGAGCACCGGGGGAAAGACCACGAGACGTTTTGGTGGCTTTATCCTCATACCCACAAAAAGAGCAGATACTGAGGAAGGCCAGAGAAATGGATCACATCAGGATGAACGGACAAGCAATTCAACTATACCAGGACCTGGCCCTGGTCACATTGCAAAAAAGAAGAGAGATGGCCCCTCTGGTCAAGGCTCTGGTGGCAAAAGAAATCCGGTACAAGTGGACATTCCCATTTGGGCTGACCTTCACATGGGAGGGGAAACAGCAAAGAGCGACCACCTGGGAGGAGGGCCTCAACATAATGGGGCTCCAGGACGAAGGGGAGGAAGCGGATCAAGCAATGTCGAATGGGGAGCAAAGGAGAAGACCGAAAGGTTGGGAAATTATCAAACAAAAAAGGCCAATCACGGGAAGAGAAGGCCGTAGGAAGATGCCTTGATCGGAAAAAGAGAAATGGAATACCGTGGCACCCTTGCGGTAACAAGCAAAGCACCAGCGAGGGGTAAGGTGAGAACAAGAAACGCTACATGAGAGACAGAGACGGCGGCCCGGGGGGCCTCATCGGCTTGGAATCCGGTAAGGTTAAACAGCAATGTGGGGTTTAGAATCCCCCACAAAACCTTCCCCCGAGAGGATGAAGGGCAGGGAGCTGTGGGTGCAACGCCCTGGCATCAATAGGAACCCTCGCCCTGCTCGGGGGCAACTTGTTTGGTTTATGGTTAATGGTTGGGGGGGAGTTTATGGGGAAGGGACATGGGAAAGGGGACACAAAAATAAAGGCGGCGCCTAAGCAAGGGATTCCAACGACAATATACAAGTGCCTTACTAAATGGGGAAGGTCCGCATACTAACCTATAACATCAGGGGGATGAATCATCCCACGAAAAGGGTGAAGTTGGAGAGACTACTCAAAAGGGAAGAGGCGGACCTCCTGCTCCTCCAGGAAACCCATATCAGAGTGAAGGACAAACAGAAAACCCGAGTAAGGGGATTAAAGATTTGGGCCCAGGCGAATACCACAGAAAAAAGATTGGGGGTCCTTATAGCAGTGAGGGATGGATGGGACGCATAACTGGAGGATGCCATTACAGATAAGGAGGGATGGTATGCGTTCGCTAACGTGGTATTGGAGGGGCAGCGGTTCACCCTCGCGTCAGTATACGCGCCTAATGTAGGACAGAATGGCTTTCTGAGAGATACACTGGGAAAACTTGAATCCTTCGCAAAGGGGGAGGTGATTCTGAGGGGAGACCTGAATTTGGCATGGGACCCAAAACTGGACAGAAGCATGGGTAGCGTACATGGCCAAGGGGCCCCGTCAAAACGCCTGAAGCAACAAATGGAACAACTAGCCCTAAATGATGTGTGGAAGGAATTGAAGGGGGAGCAAAGAGGGTATACATACTTTTTGCATGTGCATAACTCCATGTCAAGAATTGACTACTTTTGGGCTTCAGTGGGGCTTATGGGCAAGATCCAGGGGTTGGAAATGGGGGCAATCGCACTCTCAGACCACGCACCACTGTGGCTCGATTTGAAACTCCCGGGGAAATCTAATGGCCTATGGAGGTGGAGGTTAACGGAGGACATAATCAAAGACCCAGTTACGGGGGAAGCAATAAGGGAAATGATGGAAGAATATTTCACACAAAATGACACTGGGGAAGTATCTATGAGCACGGTCTGGGAGGCGTTTAAAGCGGTGATACGCGGGAAGATAATGGCACTGAAATTCTCGAAGGAGAAACAGAGGTATATTTGGGAAAAGGAACTGGAAAGATCAATAACAGAACTGCAAGGGAAAATAGTGGCACAACCTTCTAGAGATCTGAAGAAGACGCTTAGACATACACAAGGCCAACTAGAGATGTTACACACTAAAGGGGCGTAAAAGGAACCTGCTATACCTAAGGCAAAGGTACTATATAAAAGCAAACAAAGCAGATAGGCTACTAGCGTGACAACTATGCGCAAAACAAAAGGACATAACGATCAAAAGCATCACAGACACGACAGGAAAACACCTCACGCACACACAAGACATAGGGGAAGTGTTCAGAGAATACTACCAGAAACTTTACACCACAGACAACCCGGAGGCAGACGCACAGGACACATATGTGAAAACCCTCACCCTCCCACAAATCTCAGAAGCAGACAGGCAGGCCTTAGAGGACCCTATTAAAGAAGAAGAAGTTAAAAAAGCAATAAATGACCTTCCAATAAATAAAGCTCCAGGCCCGGATGGCTTCACGGCCCCATTTTATAAAACATATGCGGATATGTTAATCCCTGTCCTAACCAGACTCCTCAACTCATTTAAAGATAGTGGCAATGTGACCCCAACAATGAACGAAGCGAAGGTCCTAGTATTTCACAAACCAGGGAAAGACCCTTCAAACCCGGCTTCATATAGACCAATCTCCCTAATAAACATTGACGCAAACATATACACTAAGATATTAGCCACCAGACTTTCCCCTCTTCTCCCGAAGATAATACACCTAGACCAATCGGGCTTTATCCCAGGAAGACAAACCCATGACAACCTTTGAAGGATCACTCACCTGGTGGAAAAAATTGGCATAAAACAAACCCCGGCTATTCTACTTGCAGTAGATGCAGAGAAAGCTTTCGACCGGGTGGAATGGTCCATGCTGTTTAGGACCCTGCGCTTTATGGGATTTGGGGAGAACTTCATTGCAAGAATAAGAGCGAACTATAACGCCCCAACCTGTAGAGTGGCCATCAATGGGGAGGTCACGGAAAGGGTACACATATCACGTGGAACTAAACAGGGATGCCCACTCTCCCCACTATTATACGCTATCTTTCTAGAACCCCTGCTGCTGAAATTAAGAGAAACTACACATATTAAAGGGATAGACATGGCAGGCATACAACACAAGGTAACCGCATAGGCTGATGATATGTTGTTAGCATTAGCAGAGCCGGCTCGAGCATTGGCGGCAGCGATAGGGGAGCTAGAAGAATTCGGGGCCATCTCAGGTTTAAAAATTAATAGGAACAAATCGGGAATTTTAATACTGGCGGGAGACCGGGGGGAGATAGCGAGAGAAGCAAAAGCACTAAACCTCAAGATAGCAGAGGGTGGCATTAAATACCTGGGAATAACACTTACACATCGAGTGGAACAGCTATATGGGAACAACTATCCGCAGCTACTTACGAGGCTTCGTAGAGACTTGGAAAGGTGGAATCCTCTGCAGATCTCATGGTGGGGCAGGATCCCGGCGGTAAAGATGACCATCCTACCAAAAACTACTTTATTACTTCCAGGCCCTCCCGATAGGGGTACCCAGATCATTCTTTAAAACTCTGTCAAAGGTAATCACAACATTTGTGTGGAAAGGGAAAACGCCAAGACTAGCTAGGGCAGTCATGTCCACTCCAATTAGGGAAGGGGGGCTGGCGCTTCCTCACCTCCAGAAATATTACCAAGCGGCACAGTTAAAAGTACTACGGGAGTGGCTAGGCGACAACCCACAACCGATCTGGGCAGCGCAGGACAGAGCAATGGCTAGAACCCCCTTAGTGGAACTCCTCTGGAAACAGAAACAGCATAGACACCCCAACATAGGGATTAGCGAAATAATGAAAACTACGATGGAGGCGTGGGACATACAAACACGAAGGGGCGTAATGACCACCATGCTAGGCCCATTCAGCCCCTTTTGTAGAAACCCGCAGTTCCCACTGGGGATGGAGCATGGGGCATATGAATGCTGGGAGGAGGCAGAAATAACGAAAATTGGGGAAATGTTCCTCAACAATGAAATAAGATCATATGAAGCATGCCTCCCACTCTCAGATCGATCCACACGGGAGAAATATAGACACGATCAACTCAAACACTGGTTAAAATCCCTGGACATAGCGAAGGCAGCAACGAGAACTCTCACTCCATTTGAGAAATACGTCACAACTAACTCAGGGGCAAAGAAATGGGTATCGACTTTATACTCCTTTATTAATACAGAAGATGAAGAAATTAAGTGGTCATATATGATCAAATGGAACAGAACTCTGGAGGAGGAACCAACAAGAAAACAATGGGAGGACCTCTGGACTCTGATCCCAAAAATGACCAGATCTGCACAAACAAGAGAAATGTGGATAAAAATCATGACACAGTGGCACTACACCCCCGAGAGACTTCACACAATGTTCCCAAAACGTCAAGCCTCTGCTGGAGGGAATGCGGAGAGGTGGGGACACGGAAACACACCTGGTGGACATGCAAGGAAATAGTGCCATTCTAGGAAGAAGTTAAGGGAGAAATGGGCAAAATATTTCCAGAGGCGGAACAACTAGGGGAGGGTGTCTGGCTGTGTGGAATAAGAGATGATAAGGCAAGAAGATTTAATAAAGCACAATGGAGAAGCTTTATGAGATTCCTCATAGCGGCATGGACAACAATAGCCCACAATTGGAAAAAGAAAGACACCCCACAGATTTTCACATGGCTTCAAAAAGTTTGGGCCCAGATGGCGATGGAAAAAGTCACACACACAATCCAAGGAACGAGAGACAGGTTTGCTAAGGAATGGGGAGGAGTCCTGGAGTACCTCCAGTCAGACTTTATGGCACAATGGTGCCCACACAACATCAGGATCTCAGACCGTAATCCCGGAATTAAGACTCACGTGTCCCTGGGGGGGAGGGGTGGGGGAAGTTGGGGGGGGGGGGGGGAGTTCATGTCATGTTGAATACATGTTGATATGATGGAAAACCAATAAAGACACTTTGAAAAAAAAATAAAAATAAAAAGAATTGTCATTCATTAATACAATGATGTTCTTTTTGGTGCCAACCAATTAAGAAATAAACAACGTTTGTAATGACTAAACATTAGACGTGATCATTGATTTAACCAACTCGCACAAACTGTGACAATATGGACTAAAATATCCAACCAGCGCCAAACTAATCCACGGATTTGTCATTCCCACAAAGTGTCTATTATGCAATGTAGTACATTTTCAAAAAATGCAAACACTAACACACCTTTTTCTTTTATCACAGAAATGGAAAAAGGGATACTTCCGCCAAATACAATAGCCACTTAAAAATGGTATGTGGATTCTGAACAAAGTAAGGAGTAAGTATATTGGCAATCATTTTCCACACATGGGAATCTACACGTCTAATCTATGGAACTAATATGCTGCATTGCCTGGAGTTTGGCCCTTGCATCTTCGGTGAGTAATGTACAACCTACGCCTTACGACCAAAGGTACAAGGAGTATAGGTCCTATCCACAACCATCGCTGCATATCAACACCATTGTCCTTGTAAATTAGCTACTTATAAATTTACTTTTCGGACCATCGTCTGCAGCCATGAAGCTAAGACACTAGGGTGTCAACACAACTAGCGCATTACACCACACCCATATTGACTTGTAACTCCACTGCTTATGACTTCAGTCTTGGGTGCATGGCCTTTGAGCATGCAGTCAAGAGTCTGGGTCCTGGCCAAAAACACCACAGCATATCGGAACCATGGTGCCTTGTCATTTTACTACGTACACACTTCGTTTTGGGAGCATGGCCTTTGGCCATGCTCCCAAAACGCTACGCCCTCCCCACAACCATCTTAATGATGATGCATAGTACAAGTGTACCAATAGCTCTGATATGGTGCAGTAGTTTGTAGCCACTGGCTACAGAGGTGAGTTTGAGGCCATAGCATTATGAATGTATGGGTATACAGTATTTGAAATGCATAGTTACTTACAACTGCAGTGCTTATTACTTAGCTCAAGTACTCTGCATCCTGGCCACTACTACCACACCATATGACATTCATTGTGGCATATAACTACACTACGAACAAATGTACTTTTGGGGGCATGGCCTTTGGCCATGCACCCATGATTGCAGCCCCTCCCCACAGCCGACAGAGTGATACACTACCACACTATATCGTACCTGTCATGAATAAAGCTTAAGGCTCAAGAAGATTTGTGGCCCCCTTTTTCGTTCATAATAGAAGTCGTGCTCAGACAGGTTCTGGTCCTTTAAGACGAGGACTACCAGGTGCATGGAAGTTGGCCTGGCAACGCTGGCGTCCCGTCATTTCTTCTTTGCCCCGCCTCCGTCGTGATGCTATTGTGTTCACGTGATCACTATGCGCTCACGTGATTGTTTAAAAAGCGCCGCTGTGAACCACTCGGTGCTTCGAACTTCCTGGTTTCCAGTGGCGTTACTTTGTATCATTGATTCTTGTTTACCTTCCCTCCCTTTTCCCGCCCTTCTTGGAACTGCCTTCCCATGTATCGTACTTTGGACTGTCCCTGGATTCTGCCTGTCTTCTGTCTCCTTGGTTTTTTGGATTTGTTTGCTGCCTTCATTGTACTGTTTTGACCTCGGAGCGTCTATGTTTGCTGCCTTACGGATTTCTTTTCAGTCTAAAGCCGCTTGGGAATTCCTTCGGATCTTGCGGGCAACCTGGGGATTTTGTCGGACTTCATTTGAACTGCCTTGGATTACGGATTTTTTTTGGATTTTGGTTGTGGATTCGCCTTTGGATTTGAAACCTTGTGTTTACTTTAGACTGCCAGTGAATTCTGCTTAGGCGTCCTCGTTCCGTCGGGGTAGATTCTGTTTGGATTCCCGGCATCCCACTACAGACCCACAAATCTTCATTGCCTCAACTGCTCCAGTACAGTTTCTTTCACGGTAAGGGTGTATTCTGAACATTCACTTTGTAATTATTAACCTGCCAATTCCAGTCGCTAGCATTTATTGTTGCATTTCCTTATTCACAGGGGTAAACTTGTAAATTGCCTGGCACACTCCCTTGGGTTTGAGAGTTCTTAACTTAAAGGTCAGTGCTCTGTTATTGATTGCTTACATTGTATTACTGTTACGGATTGTGGATAACTTCCATCACTTTCCTTGCAGTCGCTTCCAGTCTACCTATATTCCTGTGTCGGCGCACCTTATCCTGAGTACTGCAGCCAACTTGGTCTTCGTTTGGCATCCTATCTTTTGGCTACTAGATCGCACTGGTTGTTTATTCCAGCCAGCGGGGTATAATAGTCAGAAGAACTCTTCGGCTACACTACGAGGGCAATATTCGCCTGACAGTACCCACTGTACCTTGTAAGTAAACTACATATAACTCATGACTGCAGATTCTCCCCACAGCCACCTGACTGATGTTCAATACTAGGGGTGTCCGTGTAGGTCTGAAATGCTGCACGGTTTGTGGGCAGGGCCTAAAATTTTAGGTGTACTGCCATACATTTCAATATATGGTTGTGAAGTGGCTTATAACTCCAGTGCTTACCAGTTTCGTGTCGGCCGACGGCCATTCATCCAAGACTCTAGGCCCTGGCCACAACCACTGTAGCATGTGACACCCATGGCGGCGTACTAATGAATATAATAATAGACATTGGAAAAAGTAATGCAATCACGGCATGTTGTCAACTTCAATGTTGGCTACCACTACGCGTGTGTTTTCAACAGTTAGAAGTTTCCTGTCCACTGCATGGACTGAAGTGCTATCGTTATTACACCCCACATTTTCTGTGCGTAAAAGGTGTCCATAGAAAGTACATCATGAAGACCGACCCCCAGAACAAATGCATTGATCACCCATGTCTTACTGTCTGAACCTTTCCCAATGCTCTGTGACACAGCAAAAGAGTTTTATAAATAGAGCATGTGTACGCTGGTTGTTGCTCCACTTTCGGCGGATTCAAGATGTCGGGCACATCCAAACAATCTGACGCAGAACACGCCTCGCAGCAGCCAATGGGCGGAGACGTTTTGTGTCTGCGGTCATGACGCCAGCCCCTTAGCCAATCAGTATCTTGTCCGTGGACCGAACAGGGAAGTGTGACCACGAAGCGGACATAGATAGCACTAATTTTTTCAGACCTACTTTTTGATAATTTCAAAGAAAAGTACTGCACGGAAGGTCACCAAATTTACAAAAGCACGCTTTCGGGACCAAGCCTCTGCCCCTACTGCAAATTTGGTGAAAATCCGTCCAGCGGTTTGAACTTTAGCTGTGCGCAAAGTCTTTCCCCCATTCAGTCTATGGGGAAAAAAAGATGTTTTGCGACCCCCCCTATAACTTTTGCCCCCCTGGACCAAACATCTCCAAACTTTGCATACAAATCCAGAGTGCCCCATATACATTTCCCGCAAAGTTTGGTGAGGATTCGTCCAGGGGAAGCAAAGTTATAAGCTGTCCAACAAGTGCTCTTCCTATGGAAACAGCAATTTACCATAACTATACGGCCACTAGGGTGGCCGTGTAATGATACATTACTCACTGTAATCGTATTTCTGATGATTGCATCTGCTTAGATTCACATACTGTGCATAGGCCGACATCTAGTGGAAGCTGCAGAGTATTACAGTTTGTTTTTCAAAACTCGAAAAGGGGCTTTGAACTGGGGTGTGCCAGTAATACTATCCCTAGTGTGACGTCCACTGTATCCATGATCCCTCACGCATGTAGGACTCTCAGATTGTATTGTTTCTGACATGAGGTAGCATGAGGAGAAGGTGGAGTACAGAGTATCCAAGCAGATAGATAGATAAGACTACAAGCGTCCATGTGCCTTCTCTCAGATGGGATGAAGGGCAGTTGCACGTGAATCTAAGCAGATACAAGCATCAGAAATACGATTACAGTGAGTAATGTACCCCCTTCTGAGGCTTGTGGAATCTGCTTAGATCACAAGCTGTGCATAGATTAGCGAGCAGTGTTAGAAGAAGGAGGTGGGATGTGAGAAGGGTCATGAGTGAACAAATGTCTTAGAACTGCTTGTCCCACCTGAGTATCTGTCTTGGAATGAGTGTCATTGCAGTAGTGCTGAGTAGAAGTGTGAATAGAGCTCCATGTAGCTGTTTTGCAAATGGTGTCAAGGGGTACATTTGCAATGAAAGCCAGAGTGGCCCCAGTACCTCTTGTAAAGTGGGCCCTTGTCGTAAAAGGCAGTGTTTTTTCTGAAAGGGAGTAACACAGCTGGATACATTTGTCTATCCATTTAGAGATGGCACCTTTAGAGAGGTGATCTCCTTCTCTGCCTGTAGCTACGGAGACAAACAGTTGATCTGTCTTTCTTAGTGGTCTGGTCTTGTCTACGTAGTAGAGGACCACTCTTCTCACATCTAGTGTGTATAGTTTCACCTTAGCAGAGCTTTTGGTTTCTTGGAAAAAGGCTGGTAGCTCAATGGACTGGCTAACATGGAATTTAGAAATAAATTGCAGGCGCAAATGGAAACACCAGCTCCGTCATAGACGGAACCAGTGTTTCCACTGTCCCCACCCCCATGAGTCCTATGGGACTCCATGGGAATGGGGACTTAAAGAATTCCGCCTCCGGAATTCCTAGGTCACCAGGGTCATAATGCCCCGGTGATTCTGGGAATCACAGAGGTGGAATGGTAATACGGGTCCGGCGGTAGCCTGCCGGTTTTTCTGGCACAGTTACCGCCGGACTTGTAATGATTTTCATGGTCTTTAATGAAAACAAATTCCTCACAGTTAAAAGGCAGAGAAATGGAAGCCACATGTAATGCGTTTTGCAACCCTCTAGTGGCTTGATCATATATATATATATATATACTACAAAAAAACCTTTGTTGAGGGGACGTTATGGTTAAGTTGCCCTACCAAAAACCCCTGCACTTCACGAAAAAAATAATTTCACCCTCCCCTTTATGCTTCAACTTACAACCGAAAAACCCCTGAAATTCGACAGTTATGGTAAACTAAGTCCCTAAACCTGCCACCACCCCTGTGCACTGCTAACACTAACATCCAGACCATGAAAGATGTCATCTCAAATGTCACTGATGACATCACTGACGACATGACATGTTTAGCCCCTTTGTTTTCGTTCCGTACCATGTATATATATATATATATATATATATACACACATATATATATATATATGTACATTCAGTAAAAAACTTTGTTAAAGGAATCTTATACTTCACAGTGAAGCCAAACACCACTGCATATTCCCCCATTATGGTAATCTAAGCAACCATAACTTTCACCATCTATGTGCATTGCATAAACGCTGAGCGTGTGGACTAATTTGCGCACTTTGTGTGCTTCCCCAGCAGTACAAAAGAACTTGTAGACACAAAGCAAAGTATTGTAGAATGTAAAAATGTAATTTCACATATCCCAGACAATATCTGACCTGAGGACTTGGTGTGTAAAAATGTTGTACCGCTTTGCAGGGAAGAAGACAGTCACAAGGCACACCCCTCCACCCCTACAAATGGCCACACCCCCGAGCGCATCTTCATTGTCCTTCTGCTATAGCAGATTGAGGTGTACTGCCTTTACTGCTGTAGTGACCAAAAGGAAACTAATCGGTATGGCTTCCGTGGTTGCTGTTGGGTCATTAGCCTCTCCACCACTCCCAAACCCGCCACCACCACCACCTCCACCTCCCCAGGGGCCTGCAGAGAGACATACGGGTGAGGATGTAGAGAGCGAGGAAGAAGAGGAGCAAGAGAATGAAGTGGAGGAACTCCGCACTAGGAGCACTCACCGGGAGTCGTGGGTGTGGAGGTTGTTTTCCGTTTATGGGAACGTATCAAAAGCACGTGCGAACCTGGTTAAGTGTAACCAGTGCAAGGTGGTGCTGAGTCGCGGGAGACATGGTGCGTACAGCTTTGGTACGACAACCATGAAGCGACAGCTCACTTCGTTCCACACTGCGGACATTCGCAAGGTGGTGCCATGTGAAGAGCGTAGTCGATTGAGTTCCTCCACAGCATCCTCTGTCCGATCCTGCTACCACAAGAGACACTCCTGTGGGGGAGCGCCTCCCTCCAGCTGCCTCACAAGCCATTTGCAATGCTGTTGACCCTTACCTTTCAAAGGTGGCAGTAGTGTGTATGTATTGTGACACACTGCTCTGCAGGGGGGAGAGTTTTCGAAGTGCTTTTGAGGCTGCAGTCACAGAGCACCAGAAGATCTGCTCCTTACCTAAATGAAGCTCACCCTATATCTTTCTCTGTGGCTGGTGTCCCTTCCTCACCTTCCTTTGGGCTCTTCTCCTAGTGTGTCATGTGCTGTGAAGCAATAAACGTGAAAACAACAAAAATTACAGAAAGGGCTCTTTTCAGAGCCGCCTTTCTCAGTTTGATATGATTGTTTATGATATGATATATGATATGATTGTTTATTTATATAGCGCCTATACACAATGTGTTTCTGTTAGGCAGAAACCTGTGCAGTTCCCTTTGGGAACACTGCAAAAGATTTAGGACTACAGGTGTTAGCAGTAAACCCAGATTTACCTGGTAGCTGTGGTTGAGCAGTCAGACTTCCCTCAAGAAGAGTTAGGCAGTATGCAAAGTATACACAATAGGCATTCAGACACAATAGCACAAGCAAACACTGACCAGAGCTTTGGTATCAAGGTATATAATTATTTATTTAAAAACACACTGATTGAAACACTCCAGCACTATTATTGTAAATCACTCTCAACACAGTTACTATTATTATATATACATCCCTTATTCCTTATCAGACAAGTCTTAGTTAACACCACTTATTTCCAGACAGAGGTGAGCGCTTAACTATAGATGGCACTCCAATAAGTTAACGAAAAAGGGAGGGAAAAAGGCAGAATGTAGAAAAATACACCACACTAATACTTAGGAACTCTTAAGCAAGGCAGGAAAGTCAAAAGTTACTTGTGAGCCAAGTCCATAGGCCGGGCCCACTCTTGGAGAGAGCAGGGCACAAATGCACCAAGATCACACAATGACAACAGGCTTAAAAAGTCTTGCAGGGAGTTCAGAAGGGTTTTAGTTAGGCTCAGAAAAGTTTAGCCAGGGTGTCCTAGGCTAAACCAGGTTCGAAAGCCGGGGGCTAAATCTACCCCGTACAGTCGGTTGCAAGGGAAGCCAGGCGGAACACGGTACCTTATGTGGGAAGGATCCTCCAGCGGGGGCAGTTGTTCCTGGCAGCGGGTGCAAGTCGCGGCGTCATCCAGAGGAAGAGAAGATCTCGACGTGGAGGAAAATTGAAGGTCGTTGCACTGCCAGGGGAGAAACCAGCCGCGGAGTTTTCCGGTTAAAGGTACTACATTTTGATTCGCGGTCGTGGTAAAACGTGGTATCCCGGTTGCCGGGGTGCTTGGCACAGGCAAGGCGGCCACGAGAGGCTCCAGGAAGCGAAAAAGGAAGCAGACTGGTTATCCCCACCAGCCGAAGGAAGAAAACTCTCCGGGCTGGAGATCTCCTCTGTCGTTGGGAAAAGTGGTGAGAGGGTTCAGCAGGGCTCCACCGGTGGTGTCGTCGTAGCAGGTCGGCTCAGCTTCTCCCTCGTCGGATTCTTAGGTCCTGTGGCAACAAAGGGCTCAACTTGGGTTGGAGTCACAGAAGCGAACACAAACGCCATTTTAGAACCGAGTTCTGGCAAAAAATACCAACCGGAGAATTAATATTAAATAAATAAACCGGCGGTATGTTCGAGGCTATAGGAATTAAATAATTAAAGTTGGTAGCCTCGAACAATGGGAAATCCCATAGGGATATATTCGCGGTCGAATATAAAAAGTAGTATCCACTGCCACCAGCCAAAACTCGATCAGGGGGGATGGAGACGTGCCCCCTCGACTAACAGACCCCGGGGAAATCGAATCGCCCTGGCCAGTACGTCCACAATATGATGGTTTGTACTGGTTCTGTTCAGAATTTGAGACTAGGAAAGTCAATGGTGACTTTACATGCCCTGGGAGACAGTAGTCAGTCCCAGGGTATGGAGTCTATATTGGGGGGTCACTATGACACCTCTGTGTTACTGCACTGAGGGTGCTGTGTAACACACATCACAAAAACACATGAAGCCCTATGTGGTAAAAGACCCCATAGCCCACTAAACACATCTAGAGTCAAAGAAACACACTCAAATCATGCCCAAGAGTGAGGGTAAAAGAGTCTCACTCTTGGCAGGAGAAAAAAATAAACCCCAAAAATCCAGCAAAGCTGCTGGGGGACTCACCAGGTTAGGAAATTCAGCCTAAACAGAGAATTCTCCCTAACAGTTTCAAAGCACTTCAAGGCAAGGGAGGGAACAAGGGAAAATACAACCACATTCTTACAGGCCATGAACAGTAAGGATGTGAAATTAACTATCGTACTCGGCCTGACGACATTTCAGCTAGTGCAGGAGCTAAGACATAGATAAGGAAGGGAGGGGGAGAGTGGGAAGGAAATGGAAACAGACAGGCGACTACCGTACTAGGCCTGATGACATTTCTGGTAGAGCCGGAGAAAAATAAAAGGTGAGGGAGAGGGGTGCAGAAAGGGAGGGGAGGAACAAAACAAGCGACTATCATACTAGGCCTGACAACATTTCAGATAGTGCTGGAGGCGTGGTGGGGAGGAAAAAACAGTAATGGGAGGGTGGAGGAAACAGACGAGGTTGCTATCATATTAGGTCCAGGGACAATTCTGATAGAGTAAGTGCATAGAACAAAGTAAGGGGAGGAGATAGGAGAAGGGAAAGGAGGAGTGAAAAGAGAGTAAGCAGTCAAAAAAAGCGGAGAAGCAAGAGTGGAGAGCGAATACAATTGCAGAAGTCAATAGTAACACATAATGTTGCAAGCCAGGATACAAGATGAAGATGGGAACAGCATGATTCAGGGCCACCATGAGTACAAGATGCAAAGGAAGTCCAGCATGAGAGTTGAGAAAGAGTGACGCACCGTGAATGAATGAAGTCCATAAAAGTCAATCCAGTATTGGCCACAAGACAATGATGGTGTTGGAAGGCACTAGGTGGGCGGGGCTTGCTAAGTGGTGAAAAAGAGCAGCAGGCAGGAAGGTACAAGGTGGGCGTGGCTTGCTAAGTGGTGAAAAAGAGTTTAACAATAGAACTATGAAATGACGGTTGTAGACCCCCCCGGAGTTGTGGAAATGTTTGCGGACAGTGGTAGGGGAAAAAAAAGGAGGGTGCAAGCAGAGCAAACACAATGAAGTGTACGCTTGGAGTAAGTGGTGGCTCTGAAAAGAGCCTTTCGGTGGTGTGTTGTGTGGGTCAAAAACTGTGGATTGGAGAAAATGGATTGTCAGATAGGTTAGTGTGATTTCAAAAGAGATCCCAATGCATTTTGTACATTGCGAAGAAAAATCTGATTGCCAGCATATGTGAGGTGGACTCCATCTCTGCGGAAAATGAAAGAGCTGCGGAACAAAATGTTTTGATTGCGGAAAGACGACATGCCAACAACTCTTAAAAAGGCACAAACAGCCTTATTCACATTGTGTCTTGCTTTCTCCATTTGTGGACCAAAAGCAGAAGAACGCAGCCATATTTGTCTTTGCGCAATACGGGAAAAAAGAATTTGAGAATTTGGAAACATGTCCATGAGCTTGGCAAGTCCTTTCTTCATTGCACATTGCAAAGAAATTCCAGAGACATGGCCCAAACTGTTTCCTCCGCAATGAATGATCAGTATATCTGGAGGACGCTCTGTCAGTAAAGTAACACAGAGAGGTTCCAAGTCCAGCCACCTCATGCCACGCACACCATGCCAGTGCACTTCCACATGAGGAAATCTGAGATCTGCAGATAAACAGCAGCTTTCTGCATGCACCTTCAACCAATGTATCCATGAGTCTCCCAAAATCCAGATAATCTTTTTTCGAGCATGGAAAGCCATGGCTGTGTGGTCTTCTGTCAGGGAGAAGACGGTCTTACTAAAGTGCGCCGGTCAGAACACACCCACTGAACTTTATGGACCAATCCCTAGCTCCGCTCATTCTCATTTGCATGCGTCTCCACCCCTGAATCCCCGTTGGTGATATGCGCTGGCTGCAAATTACCGCCATGTTTGCGGACATGTATAGGATCAGAGCATGATGACGGTACATCAAAGTAATATTCCCCCTTTTCCCCTTTAAAGTGGGCTCTGAAAAGAAATGTTTATTTTCTATTTTTGGCCAGATACCGTACAGACATCTGTTATTTTATTTATTTTTTTGTATTTTTTGTCCTTGCTTTGCTCCTACAACCATTACAGAACCTTCTCTAAAGCAAGCCTTACGTTCCAAAAGAACATCGCATTTCCCAAAGAAGATAGCGCAACACCATCTGCTTCAAAATAATCCACATTGCTTGGAGCAATGTTATCGTGGCTGCAGAAAAACATACCAGCTCGTAGCATGAATGCACAAATGCCGCGATTTTTGATACACCTCCCAATGCTTTGATCCGGACAGAAAACAGAATTGTTGTCCCATTTTACTCTAGGGAGTAAAGCAGAAAAAATGACTTTCGTTGTTGGGAAGATGGTCATGAGTGCTTCAACCAACTGTGCCAAATCTGCCAACAAAGTACGTGAACTCACGCATCCCAAATGGCAAGCACCGTAGTGCAAAATTACCACATGAGGAGTGGTCATTGCACGCATGTCTCTGCAAACTTGCAGAATTGCCGCAGCATTGACATCAGTGTCTGCGCTCCACACAACCTCCACTCCTCTGATATCGAAATGGTGTGCCACATGACTACTCTCGGCATAGTGTTGTACGACATGCACAAAAATGTCTCCAAGCACCAAAACCCTGACCCTCTCCACCTCTGCACACCATCTCTCGACACAAAAGAGTAAAGTGAACATCTGATTGGCTGATGCCTACAGTCCCCTTTCCATGCAGGATTAGCTGTAGCAACCTGCATGTGACACGCCCTACCTGCGGACAAGCGTTGCCTACGTGCGGCATGTAACTCTTACCCAGTCCTTCCACCCTTTCCACAGCGGTAACAAATCGAGTCCCTCATTGGACACAACTAAGCAGTTGCACAACCATCCACCAATCACATTAAACATCGCTAATTCTAGCTCCGTCATCAACATTGCGCACTTGAAAATTACAGTCGATGATTCTGAATGGAAGTCACATATCATTGCAAAGCCCCTACTTCACAAGCTACTGTGCAAGTACTGCGAATTTCTACATACAGCTCCATGCATGCGCACATGCATGAGTATAGAGTACAGGTATGTATATTTTAATCAGAGAACATGTGCAACACTTATGATTTAATTTAGACAAAATAATTCTGCTAAATGTGTATAGGCAATACATATGAACGCTCCCCGTTTTAAGTGCAGGATATCAGATTTGTCATTGACAAACCGCACGACTGCTTACTGTCTTCCGCATAACCTGTACATACGTTGCACGCATGCCTATTTAGGGCGGAACTCAGTTATGTATGTGGAAATGTCAGAGTTGTGTACTGTGTACGGCCTACAGTAATGCTACTTGCAATGTAATCGTATGAGAAAAGTAAGCGCTCCCGATTGCTGTGGTGACATCTCCCTCTGAGGGTCTCCCGATGTCATAGTGCTTTTAGTTTGCAAGTAGAAAACGTTTCCCCATCTACTACTGTGCCCTATCGCTTACAAACCTCTCTCCTATGCATAGTGCACCTAGTAAAAAACAAGGCATTTCCATAACCTTAAAATTGTTAGCAATTTTGAAGGACTTTCAAGTACCATATTGCAAATACCATGCAAACACTGCACAGAGTGAAGTGAAGTGCACACAAGCACTGGGTTGAAATATGAAAGTAAAATGCTCTGACGAAAGAAGCTTAAACACACAAAGTAATTTATTTTGTTTTTTTCAATCGCAGTGAAGACTACTCTCCTGAGAATCAACAGCATCTACACTGCAGACTACATATCCGAAGAAACCTGTTCATCATGCAAAATAAAAGTAAGCACAGTACTACCTTTATATTGTAACTACTCCTCAAAGAGGCTGCGCGGGTTATTTAGTTATTTTGGGCACCAAAGCAAACATTGATTTCTAAACCATTCTACCTACAAATATCAATTTATTGAACAAAGAATAAGAGGCAGAATGGCTGACAAATCTCTGTGTTTGGAACTCAAATAACATACGTAATCCTTAGAAGGTTAGATTTAGAAAAGAAGTTGCTGTTGCAAGTTTATGGCATTTCGTTTATTAATAATGGTTCTCGTCACAAGTAGCCCACTTTGTACTCCGATCTGAAGCACATTGTAGTAGTATACAAACAGTAAAGTAGCCTTACCAAATCATTGCAAGAGTTCAATGCACAATGACACATCATGACAAAGAGCTTCCCCATCAGACTCATGCACACATGCACATAGCACACATACATTGGACAACAGACAAAAGTATACCTTTTTTTTAACAGACACCAAAGAATGCCTACCAAAAAACAACTACTTAGAAAGGAACGCAGAAGTAGAGCAAATAAAAATAAAAGTGCCCAATGTAAGCATCCACCTGTTGTAGAGTTTGTAGAGAATCTTGGAACAAACCAGCTAATGCAGTTGGTTAGCAAAACAAAGGAAGTCTCAACTACCGAAACGTTACCTCCTCCATCAAAATGTGTCACAAAACACAAAAATGTTGGCAAAAATAAATGGCTACCAGTACAGCTAACAATGCTCCTAATAATCCTGATAGTGCCACAAGAACCCATAGTAAAAAAGTATTTTATCAAAAATGTTTCGTCACAGAGTCCTTCATAATCTTCTAAGAAGAGGACCGAAATCATCCTTACCCCTTAAAACCTACCGTATAAAGTTAATCCTACAAGCTCTTGTGGACAGTGCAATCCTTCTCAAAAGGAAGTTGTTTATATTAGTGTTAAATAGTATGAAAGCACTAACAAAACTAAGTACCAAACTACAAAAGAAACTCAGCAATAAACGGAATGTGAACAAAAATAATTTATTACATGTTTGTGGTGGTGAATGGAGTCACTCAACAACCACAGAACCATATTTTAATGAAGAATCATACAAATAAAATCAAACAAACACAATTGCCATCTATAGCACTGGACGAGGGTATGAGAAAATTCAATACTACCATCATGGAACAAGAAACACTGCTTACAAAACTATTCCCTGAAAACTCAGAATTACCTCTCGATTCAGCAGAACCACACCGTCCAGTATACAAATGGCCGTGCACATCAATGTGTGCCATTCTAAACAAAGCTTTCAAATCTTTACGTCAGTTCCTCAATCAATACATAAAAGGTAAAGACAAAAGTAAAATGAAAGTGCTGCAAAATATGGATATTTGTCCAGTTCGGAAATACACAGGACTAAATGGACATTCATTAGACTGCATTTCTGGGCCTATTTGCAAAAGTACCTTCCATGATATCAAAAGAATATCAATATATAATTCCAATGTAAGAAATCTTTTGTATAAATATACTATGCAAAAAGTCCAGCTTCAGAATTAGGCAATTTAAATACCACTCTTTCGCATGGCACACCCAAATACTTACAAGAAGAAATTGACCGTATTCAGAAAAAGTATTTTGGAAGTGAGAGCCACTTAGAATATAGTAGCAACAATTCTGCACATAGCAACCTTCTATTACACACATACAGAAAAGAAATAGTAAAATTTAAAAGTTCATCGGCTGAAGTACCAAACCATGTGTGTGTGTGTTGCCGCAGAATGTTTTACAAAAGGAACACAAAGAATGTGGACATAGGATACAAAATATAAGACAATGAAGACTCTAAATGGTTTGAATTAGCTATGTACCTTTTAGCTGAAAAGAAATATGAACTAACTGAACGCCTAATATGTTGCAGTTACTGTACTACAAAATTAGACAACAACCACACTCCTTCATAATAATTCAAACAGTTCACCCATTTCAAGCAATTATACGCCTTCATCCAAAAACAGCAAAATTACCTTCCTCTGAATTGGTGAAAGGTATTTGGGGCAAAGTAGTTTATTTGCCATTAGATCTAACGGAAAACGTACACACTCTAGGAGTGGAACGTTCAATAGAGCATTCTTCAATAGTCTTGGTAAATGGAGTACCAACAAAGGACAAAAAAACTTGGCAACAATTAGTGGACTTACACAAAGTTAGAGAAGCATTGCAATATCTAAAAGACAATAATGAGTACTAAAAGGAAATAAATATTGATGAAAGCTTAAGGGAAACAACTGAAATAATTCAAGAGCCATCAGAAACTCGAACTTCTGGATCCAGCTACAGTATCCACTGTTTTGGACCATTACACAATTCATCCATTGCATTCCAATGAAAGCATAGATGATGCACTAGAACTTACCAAATGCAACAAACCAAAGGGTCACCAATGAGTATTTGGGAAAAAAGTACAGAAGCACGTGCTTTTCCACTGCTATTTCCTACTGGCAAAGGTGGAAGATACGATGATAGACCCACTCAGATTGGGGCATCAGAATACCGCTCAATACGAATGTATTAGCAAGATCCCAGATTTAGACAAAATGTGGAATACATATTCCACCTACTCTATGAAAGTGAATTAGCAACACTATGTTATGGAGTTGTACACATTCTTAAATCTGGAACCCACTTTCAAAATATGACAGCTATGCAGTTAATACAAAAAGTACAGGAAAAAGATGAGGTTTTACAATCAATTATAACAAATTTGTTTGCAAACATGCGTGGTACAAAGGAATACTGGTTCAGATGGCACGGAGACGTGCGTTGCATGATCATAAACCTTGGACCACCGACTTGGATTGTTACGCTAAGTTGTGCAAAATATGCATGGGAATATTTACATGAGTTCCTACGCATATCAAACAACAATAAAACCAACATAGATATATTAACACCTGGAGAACTTTGCTCTCTAGATCCAGTTAATGTCTCAAGATATTTCGTCATCGTTTCATTGTCATGCTACACATTATTGGCAATACAACTGTTCCTCCCCTTGGAGAAGTGCAACACTTCTTTTGGAGAAAAGAATATCAAGCGAGAGGAGCACCACATATTCACATGCTGTTATGGATCAAAGGTGCACCAAAATTTGGGCACGACAGCGATGGCACTGTTTTGCAGTTTATCCAAAAAATATGTCACATGTGAAATCCCTTCACAACAGACACATAGTGAGCTGCATGGGAAGATTGTACAATTTCAAAGCCACAAATGTGGCAAATATTGTCGCTGCAAATACAAAAACAAAAGGTAAATACTACACCAAATGCCGCTTTGGTCTCCCTAGACCAGTTACAGAAACAGGTGAAGTAAACAACTTCATGTCTTCAGTTCGACATAGTGTTAAAGGTAAATCACCTAAGAACACATATTACATAAAAAGAAGGGAAGAATCAAAATATATCAATGATTACAATGCAATCATTGTCCTCTTATGGAATGCAAACATAGATGTGCAGTACATTGCAGACAATTCAACTGCTGTTGCACGATATGTTACTGCATACTTAACAAAAGCAGAGAAAACTGAGCTTCAAGACCTCTAGGATGACCTAGCATCAGACAAAACATTATCACAGAAATTGTACAGCCTAGGCATAAAAATGCTCTCTCATAGAGAATGTGGTGCCTATGAAGCAGCAGATTGTTTAACCGGCACTGCTTTGTATGGAAAATCAGACAACATAGTATGGCTCTGTCTTGGTCCTGCAAAATCCAGAAAAAGAGTGCTAAAATCATATCAGGACATAGAAACAATTGCCAGAAATGATCCCAACAGCCAAGACATTCTAAAAAACAATTTACTGGACACATACTATCCGAACAGGAGTAGCACTGTGGAAAGCATGTGTCTATATCACATAGCTCAAAACTTTGCATACAAAAATAATGGAAAACCCGATGAAACAAACGTAGATATAGAGTGAGCGATTGTGAAGGGAGCTTAGTGAAACTTACCAAACAAAGCTTAATTAATCATGTAAAATTGTCATTAAAAACTCCTCAACAGAAACAACTATATTACATGTCTCTGTTACAACTTTTAAAACCATGGAGAAAAGAGGAAGACATACTAGATAACCATGACTGCCATGAAGATGCTTTCAAAGCAAATGAAAGCACTATCACTGATGTGAACTTTACGCAGTACAAAACAATGTTACACAATGAGCAGCAACAGGAAGAAGAACTTCAGGCCCAACTACATAAGGACTCTTCCGACAGTAGTCAACCTTCTTTAACAGGAAGTCAAGAACCACTAGGACAACCACTAATAGCAAATGAGGCTGAAGTAGCTATGGCAAAAGTAGAAAATACCATGTACCAGTATCAAGAAGATACAGAAGACTTAACTGTACAACAAGCAAAACTTAACAACGATCAGCGCACCATTTTTGAAGACGTAACAAAACAAATTGTACATGGTGTACAACACGAAAATAAAGAATGTACCTGCCAAAATTACAAACGTATACTGCTGTACATCAGTGGTGAAGCTGGATCAGGGAAAACATTCTTAATCAAAATCATCAGCAAGTTCCTTCCACAATTGACAAACAACAAACCTTCAGCTGTTGTAACGGCCCCCACAGGTTTAGCTACCTACAACATAGGCGGTGTCACTTTACACCGATTACTACTGCTTCCAGTAGAGCATCAAAATAAATTAGACTACTACAAACTTTCTGCAGAAGCTGCAATGGAATTACGCAGAGTATTGAAAAAAATGAAAATGCTACTACTAGATGAAGTGAGCATGGTCTCCAACCTAATGTTGGCTTTGATTCATCTAGATTGCAAGAAGTACTTACAAATAGCAAGAAGAACTCTTTGCAGGGAAACACATTATCGTTTTCAGAGATCTACAATTGACACCAGTGAAAGGTGAACCGATTTTTAAAATCTTAGGCCACAAACTGCCGGAAAACTGTTGGTCGCATAGTTAATGTTAACCTTTGGCAACATTTCCAATACAGAGAATTAACTGAGAACATGCGGCAATCTGCAGATCTCACTTATGCCAACATCTTATAAAGTATTAGAGTTGGTGTATTATCGCAAGAAGCACAAGTTGTATTGAAAAACCGGCATATACATGCACTTTATGGCGATAATGCATGTGCAACTGATGTTATGGAACAAATAGCGAACAAAAATGTCAATTGTATGGCCTTAATGCCAACTCTTGCAAGCTGTTTCAAATTCAATGAAACAATGTTAAAGAAAGAAATGCAACCAATAATAGAAATTAGCGCCACAGACAAACTAGACGTTCACAGTACCCATGTGAGAGCAAGCCACAACAAGACTAACAACAAGACTAAATAGTTTAGAAAATTCAATCTCCAACACTGCTGGTTTGGAAAAAATATTGAAATTATCCTTAAATTGTAGAGTAAAGATTAAACGTAACCTTGACGTAGAGTAAGGGCTAGTTAAAGGAGCACTGGACACAGTTGTTGGCTTTCAATCATACCCACGTGATAGCAACATTCAGTTTGTAAATATTCGCTTTGATAAAGATTCAGAAATGAAAAGGATAGGGCGCTCAATTGCTCGATTCCTTCTCTTCAAAGACATGTATGTATGTACAGAGCAATTTTCTCTAACTCTTGCATATGCAGTTACCATTCATAAATCCCAAGGTTTTACGCTAGACAAAGCATTGATAGATATAGGAAACACAGTGTTTAAGGAAGGCATGAGCTACGTAGTATTATCATGCTTACGTACACTTGACGGTCTATTGCTAATAAACTTTCATTCAAGTAAAGACAAAGCTGATATTCCTTGCATTCTAGAATACAATAGATTGCGTTCACTGTACACTCCTCATCTGAAACAATACCCTGTTCCAGATAAAGTAAAACGTGGTAAAAGAAAAGTAAATGAAACAGAAATGCAACAGAATTCAACAGCAAGTTCCGCAAAAAAAAGAAGCTAAAGTTTCATCAATTACCGCAAACATAGAACAACCCATTAGGAAATGTAAACCAGAGAGAAAAAACGAAAAATGCACTCAGATACAGAGCTTGCTGGGCCATTCAAATTTGCAAATGAAAGTGGGGTAAATTGCTATGCAAATGTAGCAATGAATATTCTATTTCAATTGCCCGCAATTGTTAATAATATTTACCTGCACAGTACAGACCAATTCTGTTTGCAAATGTTAGTGCTGCATAGAAATGCAACAAGCAATCCTGACAACACATACAGTGTTCATGGAGTAAGGCAACAATTGGACGACTGTGCTGATGGTGAGATTCACTATAAACTCACAAGAAGAGCCACAAGAATGTCTAATGTACATACTATTAGTATTGGAAAACAAAAGCATACCTGTAAATGAAATCTTCAAAATTTCGTACATGTGGAAACATCCAAGCACTCTCTGTAGCAAAGTGATACAGGAAGACATCCCAAATGAGCGATTTGTGTATGTTTCCATACCAAATTGTGAGAGCATTCCATTTCAGCAATTTGTACAAAATGCAAACCATGGCAGATTATGTACTATTTGCAATTCAGACAATCGCTCCACCTTGCTGATACAATCACATTGTACCTATATAATACTTATGCTTCTACGTTATAATGAAGATGGCACCAGAAACAACTGCAAACTGACTGGATTCACACACGGTCAAGTGTCACCTTTACAACAGTAGGTATGATCTACCATGCAGGAGCTACAACCAATGCAGGTCACTACACTGCATACATTAAAAAGAATTGTGGATGGTTTGAATTTAATGATAGCACCATTACTGTAAAGCAGAGATTGCTAGCTAATCTAACAAATGCGTTTTTAATGTTCTTAAAGCCAAAATTTACGAAATAATGTGTACTTCAAGATTGTCAACAAATTATGTGAAAGACTACAAACAGTTTGAATACGCCCACAGGTATCTAACTACCCAAGAGGATGGAAGAATGACACAAATAAATGATTATCACTGATCGTTGGAAACAAATGCACAGGTAGAATACGCCTACAGGTATCTAACTGTTGTTTAAAATCGGCAAGAAGGCAACATACATAACATTGAACAGAAAGATGAAGGAAACACGCAAAGGAAACAAGGAATTAGTTAGTACCATAGTAAACAAAGGTTTCTTTTAATCCGACAAGGATTTTTTTCCCCAGACCCAAGGATTAGAAAAGCAAACACAGAAACTGAGAGCAATGCACAGTACACTGGTTTGTAAACTAAATATGATGGTAAAAAAAAAAGGTAAACTGTCTATTATGCAATTTGACTTTGGTTGGAGTTAAGGTGTCGGGACTCCCTCTCTCCTGCGCACCTGCTTTTTGCTTGTTGCTAAATCTACCTGCAGCCTTAATCCTGGTTTGTCTAGGGACCAACTCCAAGGTTCCTGTTTGGTTAAAAGCTTTGTGGGGATGACAAATCCGTGGATTAGTTTGGCGCTGGTTGGATATGTTCGTCCATATTGTCACAGTTTGTGCGAGTTGGTTAAATCAATGATCACGTCTAATGTTTTGCCATTACAAACGTTATTTATTTCTTAGTTGGTTGGCACCAAAAAGAACATCATTGTATTAATGAATGACAATTTTTTGACAAGGTGAAAAACAACACAGCTGACGCGCATTTCAACCTTAGTCTTTTTCAGGGCCAATTAAGTTTGAAAGGTGAATTCCGGAGAGTTGTGGGCTGAACCTCCCAGGTAAGGGCGTCAGGGGGGCTGGATAGCCAGACGGTGCCGAGTTCGGCCGAAGCTTCTGAGACGGGGTTCTCGAGAAGCCTCAAACTTAATTAGCCTTGACAAAGACTAAGGTTGAAACGCGTGTCGGCTGTGTTGTTTTTCACCATGTCAAAAAATTGTCATTCGGGATTCCAAGATGGCTGCCGGGGTGATGAGCCGCATCTAAGCCGCGCTCTCCCCGGGCCGCCGAAAAATAGCACATTGGAGCAGCGTAACGATTGATCGGTGAGCAGACTGCCCCCCCTACGCCCCCTGAAGCCTCCGATCCGGTAGCAAGACCGTCGAGGTTCAGGGAACGTCGAGAAACCTAGCGCAGCAGTGTCTGCCCCTCCAGCCTGCTGAGCCAGCAACCACAACGGATCGCCGCAGGAGGGAGAGCCACACACAGAAGCAGGAGGGGGAGACGGAGAGACCGGGGCGTGCTCCCTCCCTCCCGGCACTCCGCTGAGGCATCCCCTCACGGGGGATTGAAATACCAAGTGGCACATACCGAGGACGGTGGAGCAGGCGCACCGGCCCCTACCCTCCACCCCCATCGAAGACACCCGGTCCCGGACACTCGGGCGCAGGCAGATAAGAAGCCCACCGAGCGCGGGGCAGCTGATGCACACACACCCGCCGGGGGAAGCATGCATACAGCGCCGAAGGAAGACGAGCGCCCCCTGCCCGGAGCGGGCTCCACGGAGCCGGCGAGGACACGAGAGGTGAAAGCTGGCAGGAAACAGTCCCTGGTGGTGAGTGAGCGCAGAAGCGGAGAGGAATCAGGCCCTGGAGCACAGGCCCCCCCCCCCCCGGATCCACACAGCCGCAGCAATACTGGTCTCATAAAGAAGCGGCGCAGAGACAGTAACCCGTAGAGGGGCATAGAGCACAGAACCCACCGGCAGCACGAAAGGTGCCACAGTGGACACGGCAGGGGGACAAGGGGGACTCCAAATCAGGGAGCAGAGAGACCCCACCAAAACATTGAGACCTCCGCGGAAACTCTCGGCGGTCTAAACTGGTAACCCTGATTTGTAAGGGAGTAACACTCACAGGAGAAAGGGCCCACCCAAGCAGGCCCCAACCGTAGCGGACTCCTCGGACGGGAGAGTCCCGCGACACCCCAGCAGCAATCATCCGAAGGAGCCTAAGGGGGAATATTTCACAGCTCACAGGAGCAATACAGGAGCCCACGCACACCCCGGCAACCCAACAGATCATGTCAAGGGCAAAAAACAAGAACACTGCTTCCCAACAGACACCACAGACCTCAAGGCAAGAAGCAAACATACTACAACTGTGGTCAGTGGACAATACGCCCCAAGCAAAAGGGAAGCCGCAGGACAACCGACAAGGTGAAGGCATGTCGCCGACGAACCCCGAGCACCCACCCTCAAGGGATGACATGCAATCATGGTTCCAGGAGCTGCAAGAAAAATTCATGTCTTCAGTTCAGGAACAGTTCACGACGATGAAAAACGACATGAAACAGGCAGTGCAGGACCTCAGGGTAGACGTGGCTAAATTGGAGGAGCGAACAGACATACTGGAAAGAACGCTCCGGGAGGTCGCGGAGGAAACGCAACAGGCTAACGAAACCCAGGAACACCTGGTGAGACTCACTCATAACCTGGAGATACAATGCGAGGATTTAGAGAACCGCTCCAGGCGCTCTAACATTCACATCAAAAATATGGCAGAAACAATATTGGACAAAGACCTAAAGACTGTGGTGAAGGAGGTGTTTAGAGACATTCTGGAAGCATCGGAGACAGATACGATCGGAGTGGACAGGGTCCACAGGGTCGGACCAAAAAGATCTGGAGCACCGGGGGAAAGACCACGAGACGTTTTGGTGGCTTTATCCTCATACCCACAAAAAGAGCAGATACTGAGGAAGGCCAGAGAAATGGATCACATCAGGATGAACGGACAAGAAATTCAACTATATCAGGACCTGGCCCTGGTCACATTGCAAAAAAGAAGCGTGATGGCCCCTCTGGTCAAGGCTCTGGTGGCAAAAGAAATCCGGTACAAGTGGACATTCCCATTTGGGCTGACCTTCACATGGGAGGGGAAACAGCAAAGAGCGACCACCTGGGAGGAGGGCCTCAACAAAATGGGGCTCCAGGACGAAGGGGAGGAAGCGGATCAAGCAATGTCGAGTGGGGAGCAAAGGAGAAGACCGAAAGGTTGGGAAAGTATCAAACAAAAAAGGCCAATCACGGGAAGAGGAGGCCGCAGGAAGATGCCTTGATCGGAAAAAGAGAAATGGAATACCGTGGCACCCTTGCGGTAACAAGCAAAGCACCAGCGAGGGGGAAGGTGAGAACAAGAAACGCTACATGAGAGACAGAGACGGCAGCCCGGGGGGCCTCATCGGCTTGGAATCTGGTAAGGTTGAACCGCAATGTGGGGTTTAGAATCCCCCACAAAACCTTCCCCCGAGAGGATGAAGGGCAGGGAGCTGTGGGTGCAACGCCCTGGCATCAATAGGAACCCTCGCCCTGCTCGGGGGCAACTTGTTTGGTTTATGGTTTATGGTTGGGGGGGAGTTTATGGGGAAGGGAAATGGGAAAGGGGACACAAAAATAAAGGCGGCGCCTAAGCAAGGGATTCCAACGACAATATACAAGTGCCTTACTAAATGGGGAAGGTCCGCATTCTAACCTATAACATAAGGGGGATGAATCATCCCACGAAAAGGGTGAAGTTGGAGAGACTACTCAAAAGGGAAGAGGCGGACCTCCTGCTCCTCCAGGAAACCCATATCAGAGTGAAGGACAAACAGAAAACCCGAGTAAGGGGATTCAAGATTTGGGCCCAGGCGAATACCACAGAAAAAAGATTGGGGGTCCTTATAGCAGTGAGGGATGGATGGGACGCATAACTGGAGGATGCCATTACAGATAAGGAGGGATGGTATGCGTTCGCTAACGTGGTATTGTAGGGGCAGCGGTTCACCCTCGCGTCAGTATACGCGCCTAATGTAGGACAGGATGGCTTTCTGAGAGATACACTGGGAAAACTTGAATCCTTTGCATAGGGGGAGGTGATTCTGAGGGGAGACCTGAATTTGGCATGGGACCCAAAACTGGACAGAAGCACGGGTAGCGTACATGGCCAAAGGGCCCCGTCAAAACGCCTGAAGCAACAAATGGAACAACTAGCCCTAAATGATGTGTGGAAGGAATTGAAGGGGGAGCAAAGAGGGTATACATACTTTTCGCATGTGCATAACTCCATGTCAAGAATTGACTACTTTTGGGCTTCAGTGGGGCTTATGGGCAAGATCCAGGGGTTGGAAATGGGGGCAATCGCACTCTCAGACCACGCACCACTGTGGCTCGATTTGAAACTCCCGGGGAAATCTAATGGCCTATGGAGGTGGAGGTTAACGGAGGACATAATCAAAGACACAGTTACGGGGGAAGCAATAAGGGAAATGATGGAAGAATATTTCACACAAAATGACACTGGGGAAGTATCTATGAGCACGGTCTGGGAGGCGTTTAAAGCGGTGATACGCGGGAAGATAATGGCACTGAAATTCTCGAAGGAGAAACAGAGATATATTTGGGAAAAGGAACTGGAAAGATCAATAACAGAACTGCAAAGGAAAATAGTGGCACAACCTTCTAGAGATCTGAAGAAGACGCTTAGACATACACAAGGCCAACTAGAGATGTTACACACTAAAGGGGCGTAAAAGGAACCTGCTATACCTAAGGCAAATATACTATATAAAAGCAAACAAAGCAGATAGGCTACAAGCGCGACAACTCTGCGCAAAACAAAAGGAAATAACGATCAAAAGCATCACAGACACGACAGGAAAACACCTCACGCACACACAAGACATAGGGGAAGTGTTCAGAGAATACTACCAGAAACTTTACACCACAGACAACCCGGAGGCAGACGCACAGGACACATATCTGAAAACCCTCACCCTCCCACAAATCTCAGAAGCAGACAGGCAGGCCTTAGAGGACCCTATTAAAGAAGAAGAAGTTAAAAAAGCAATAAATGACCTTCCAATAAATAAAGCTCCAGGCCCGGATGGCTTCACGGCCCCATTTTATAAAACATATGCGGATATGTTAATCCCTGTCCTAACCAGACTCCTCAACTCATTTAAAGATAGTGGCAATGTGACCCCAACAATGAACGAAGCGAAGGTCCTAGTAGTTCACAAACCAGGGAAAGACCCTTCAAACCCGGCTTCATATAGACCAATCTCCCTAAGAAACATTGACGCAAACATATACACTAAGATATTAGCCACCAGACTTTCCCCTCTTCTCCCGAAGATAATACACCTAGACCAATCAGGCTTTATCCCAGGAAGACAAACCCATGACAACCTTCGAAGGATCACTCACCTGGTGGAAAAAATTGGCATAAAACAAACCCCGGCTATTCTACTTGCAGTAGATGCAGAGAAAGCTTTCGACCGGGTGGAATGGTCCATGCTGTTTAGGACCCTGCGCTTCATGGGATTTGGGGAGAACTTCATTGCAAGAATAAGAGCAAACTATAACGCCCCAACCTGTAGAGTGGCCATCAATGGGGAGGACACGGAAAGGGTACACATATCACGTGGAACTAAACAGGGATGCCCACTCTCCCCACTATTATATGCTATCTTTCTAGAACCCCTGCTGCTGAAATTAAGAGAAACTACACATATTAAAGGGATAGACATGGCAGGCATACAACACAAGGTAACCGCATATGCTGATGATATGTTGTTAGCATTAGAAGAGCCGGCTCGAGCATTGGCGGCAGCGATAGGGGAGCTAGAAGAATTCGGGGCCATCTCAGGCTTAAAAATTAATAGGAACAAATCGGAAATTTTAATACTGGCGGGAGACCGGGGGGAGATAGCGAGAGAAGCCAAAGCACTAAACCCCAAGATAGCAGAGGGTGGCATTAAATACCTGGGAATAACACTTACACATCGAGTGGAACAGCTATATGGGAACAACTATCCGCAGCTACTTACGAGGCTTCGTAGAGACTTAGAAAGGTGGAATCCTCTGCAGATCTCATGGTGGGGCAGGATCCCGGCGGTAAAGATGACCATCCTACCAAAAACTACTTTATTACTTCCAGGCCCTCCCGATAGGGGTACCCAGATCATTCTTTAAAACTCTGTCAAAGGTAATCACAACATTTGTGTGGAAAGGGAAAACGCCAAGACTAGCTAGGGCAGTCATGTCCACTACAATTACCTCCAGAAATATTACCAAGCGGCACAGTTAAAAGTACTACGGGAGTGGCTAGGCGACGACCCACAACCGATCTGGGCAGCGCAGGACAGAGCAATGGCTAGAACCCCCTTAGTGGAACTCCTCTGGAAACAGAAACAGCATAGACACCCCAACATAGGGATTAGCGAAATAATGAAAACTACGATGGAGGCGTGGGACATACAAACACGAAGGGGCGTAATGACCACCATGCTAGGCCCATTCACCCCCATTTGTAGAAACCCGCAGTTCCCACTGGGGATGGAGCAGGGGGCATATGAATGCTGGGAGGAGGCAGGAATAACAAAAATTGGGGAAATGTTCCTCAACAATGAAATAAGATCATATGAAGCATGCCTCCCACTCTCAGATCGATCCACACGGGAGAAATATAGACACGATCAACCCAAACACTGGTTAAAATCCCCGGACATAGCGAAGGCAGCAACGAGAACTCTCATTCCATTTGAGAAATACGTCACAACTAACTCAGGGGCAAAGAAATGGGTATCGACTTTATACTCCTTTATTAATACACAAGATGAAGAAATTAAGTGGTCATATATGATCAAATGGAACAGAACTTTGGAGGAGGAACCGACAAGAAAACAATGGGAAGACCTCTGGACTCTGATCCCAAAAATGACCAGATCTGCACAAACAAGAGAAATGTGGATAAAAATCATGACACAGTGGCACTACACCCCCGAGAGACTTCACACAATGTTCCCAAAACGTCAAGCCTCTGCTGGAGGGAATGCGGAGAGGTGGGGACACGGAAACACACCTGGTGGATATGCAAGGAAATAGTGCCATTCTGGGAAGAAGTTAAGGGAGAAATGGGCAACATATTTCCAGAGGCGGAACAACTAGGGGAGGGTGTCTGGCTGTGTGGAATAAGAGATGATAAGGCAAGAAGATTTAATAAAGCACAATGGAGAAGCTTTATGGGATTCCTCATAGCGGCATGGACAACAATAGCCCACAATTGGAAAAAGAAAGACACCCCACAGATTTTCACATGGCTTCAAAAAGTTTGGGCCCAGATGGCGATGGAAAAAGTCACACACACAATCCAAGGAACGAGAGACAGGTTTGCTAAGGAATGGGGAGGAGTCCTGGAGTACCTCCAGTCAGACTTTATGGTACAATGGTGCCCACACAACATCAGGATCTCAGACATTTTTAATGCATAACGTAATCCCGGAATTAAGACTCACGTGTCCCTGGGGGGGAGGGGTGGGAGAAGTTGGGGGGGGGGGAGTTGATGTCATGTTGAATACATGTTGATATGATGGAAAACCAATAAAGACACTTTGAAAAAAAAGAAAAAAAAATTGTCATTCATTTATACAATGATGTTCTTTTTGGTGCCAACCAACTAAGAAATAAACAACGTTTGTAATGACTAAACATTAGACGTGATCATTGATTTAACCAACTCGCACAAACTGTGACAATATGGACTCACATATCCAACCAGCGCCAAACTAATCCACGGATTTGTCATCCACACAAAGTGTCTATTAAGCAATGTATTACATTTTCAGAAAATGCAAACACTAACACACCTTTTTCTTTTATCACAGAAATGGAAAAAGGGATACTTCCGCCAAATACAATAGCCACTTAAAAATGGTATGTGGATTCTGAACAAAGTAAGGAGTAAGTATATTGGCAATCATTTTCTACACATGGGAATCTACACGTCTAATCTATGGTACTAATATGCTGCATTGCCTGGAGGTTGGCCCTTGCATCTTCGGTGAGTAATGTACCACCTACGCCTTACGACCAAAGGTACAAGGAGTATAGTTCCTATCAACAACCATCGCTGCATATCAACACCATGGTCCTTGTAAATTAGCTACTTATAAATTTACTTTTCGGACCCTCGTCTGCAGCCATGAAGCTAAGACACTAGGGTGTCAACACAACTAGCGCATTACACCACACCCATATTGACTTGTAACTCCACTGCTTATGACTTCAGTCTTGGGTGCATGGCCTTTGAGCATGCAGTCAAGAGTCTGGGTCCTGGCCAAAAACACCACAGCATATCGGAACCATGGTGCCTTGTCATTTTACTATGTACACACTTGGTTTTGGGAGCATGGCCTTTGGCCATGCTCCCAAAACGCTACGCCCTCCCCACAACCATCTTAATGATGATGCATAGTACAAGTGTACCAATAGCTCTGATATGGTGCAGTAGTTTGTAGCCACTGGCTACAGAGATGAGTTTGAGGCCATAGCATTATGAATGTATGGGTATACAGTATTTGAAATGCATAGTTACTTACAACTGCAGTGCTTATTACTTAGCTCAAGTACTCTGCATCCTGGCCACTACTACCACACCATATGACATTCATTGTGGCATATAACTACACTACGAACAAATGTACTTTTGGGGGCATGGCCTTTGGCCATGCACCCATGATTGCAGCCCCTACCCACAGCCGACAGAGTGATACACTACCACACAATATCGTACCTGTCATGAATAAAGCTTAAGGCTCAAGAAGATTTGTGGCCCCCTTTTTCGTTCATAAGAGAAGTCGTGCGCAGACAGGTTCTGGCCCTTTAAGACGAGGACTACCAGGTGCATGGAAGTAGGCCTGGCAACGCTGGCGTCCCGTCATTTCTTCTTTGCCCCGCCTCCGGCGTGATGCTAGTGTGTTCACGTGATCACTATGCGCTCACGTGATTGTTTAAAAAGCGCCGCCGTGAATCACTCGGTGCTTCGAACTTCCTGGTTTCCAGTGGCGTTACTTCGTATCATTGATTCTTGTTTACCTTCCCTCCCTTTTCCCGCCCTTCTTGGAACTGCCTTCCCGTGTATCGTACTTTGGACTGTCCCTGGATTCTGCCTGTCTTCTGTCTCCTTGGTTTTTTGGATTTGTTCGCTGCCTTCATTGTACTGTTTTGACCTCGGAGCGTCTACGTTTGCTGCCTTACGGATTTCTTTTCAGTCTAAAGCCACTTGGGAATTCCTTCGGATCTTGCGGGCTACCTGGGGATTTTGTCGGACTTCATTTGAACTGCCTTGGATTACGGATTTTTTTTGGATTTTGGTTGTGGATTCGCCTTTGGATTTGAAACCTTGTGTTTACTTTAGACTGCCAGTGAATTCTGCTTAGGCGTCCTCGTTCCGTCGGGGTAGATTCTGTTTGGATTCCCGGCATCCCACTACGGACCCACAAATCTTCATTGCCTCAACTGCTCCAGTACAGTTTCTTTCACGGTAAGGGTGTATTCTGAACATTCGCTTTGTAATTATTAACCTGCCAATTCCAGTCGCTAGCATTTATTGTTGCATTTCCTTATTCACAGGGGTAAACTGGTAAATTGCCTGGCACACTCCCTTGGGTTTGAGAGTTCTTAACTCAAAGGTCAGTGCTCTGTTATTGATTGCTTACATTGTATTACTGTTACGGATTGTGGATAACTTCCATCACTTTCCTTGCAGTCGCTTCCAGTCTACCTATATTCCTGTGTCGGCGCTCCTTATCCTGAGTACTGCAGCCAACTTGGTCTTCGTTTGGCATCCTATCTTTTGGCTACTAGATCGCACTGGTTGTTTATTCCAGCCAGCGGGGTATAATAGTCAGAAGAACTCTTCGGCTACACTACGAGGGCAATATTCGCCTGACAGTACCCAATGTACCTTGAAAGTACACTACATATAACTCATGACTGCAGATTCTCTCCACAGCCACCTGACTGATGATCAATACTAGGGGTGTCCGTGTAGGTCTGAAATGCTGCACGTTTGTGGGCAGGCCCTAAACGTTTAGGTGTACTGCCAGACATTTCAATATATGGTTGTGAAGTGGCTTATAACTCCAGTGCTTACCAGTTTCGTGTCGGCCGACGGCCATTCATCCAAGACTCTAGGCCCTGGCCACAACCACTGTAGCATGTGACACCCATGGCGGCGTACTAATGAATATAATAATAGACATTGGAAAAAGTAATGCAATCACGGCATGTTGTCAACTTCAATGTTGGCTACCACTACGCGTGTGTTTTCAACAGTTAGAAGTTTCCTGTCCACTGCATGGACTGAAGTGCTATCGTTATTACACCCCACATTTTCTGTGCGTACAAGGTGTCCATAGAAAGTACATCATGAAGACCGACCCCCAGAACAAATGCATTGATCACCCATGTCTTACTGTCTGAACCTTTCCCAATGCTCTGTGACACAGCAAAAGAGTTTTATGAATAGAGCATGTGTACGCTGGTTGTTGCTCCGCTTTCGGCGGATCCAAGATGTCGGGCGCATTCAAACAATCTGACGCAGAACACTTCTCGCAGCAGCCAATGGACGGAGACGTTTCGTGTCTGCGGTCATGACGCCAGCCCCTTAGCCAATCAGTATCTTGTCCGTGGACCGAACAGGGAAGTGTGACCGCGAAGCGGACATAGATATCACTAATTTTTTCAGACCTACTTTTTGATAATTTCAAAGAAAAGTACTGCACGGAAGGTCACCAAATTTACAAAAGCACGCTTTCGGGACCAAGCCGCTGCCCCTACTGCAAATTTGGTGAAAATCCGTCCAGCGGTTTGAACTTTAGCTGTGCGCAAAGTCTTTCCCCCATTCAGTCTATGGGGAAAAAAAAGATGTTTTGCGACCCCCCCTATAACGTTTGCCCCCCTGGACCAAACATCTCCAAACTCTGCATACAAATCCAGAGTGCCCCATATACTTATCCCGCAAAGTTTGGTGAGGATTCGTCCAGGGGGAGCAAAGTTATAAGCCGTCCAACAAGTGCTCTTCCTATGGAAACAGCAACTTACCATAACTACACGGCCACTACCGTGGCCGTGTAATGATACATTACTCACTGTAATCGTATTTCTGATGATTGCATCTGCTTAGATTCACATGCTGTGCATAGGCCGACATCTAGTGGAAGCTGCAGAGTATTACAGTTTGTTTTTCAAAACTCGAAAAGGGGCGTTGAACTGGGGTGTGCCAGTAATACTATCCCTAGTGTGACGTCCACTGTATCCATGATCCCTCACGCATGTAGGACTCTCAGATTGTATTGTTTCTGAGATGAGGTAGCATGAGGAGAAGGTGGAGTACAGAGTATCCAAGCAGATAGATAGATAAGACTACAAGCATCCATGTGCCTTCTCTCAGATGGGATGAAGGGCGGTCGCACGTGAATCTAAGCAGATACAAGCAACAGAAATACGATTACGGTGAGCAATGTACCCCCTTCTGAGGCTTGTGGAATCTGCTTAGATCACAAGCTGTGCATAGATTAGCGAGCAGTGTTAGAAGAAGGAGGTGGGATGTGAGAAGGGTCATGAGCGAACAAATGTCTTAGAACCGCTTGTCCCACCTGAGTATCTGTCTTGGAATGAGTGTCATTGCAGTAGTGCTGAGAAAAAGTGTGAATAGAGCTCCATGTAGCTGTTTTGCAAATGGTGTCAAGGGGTACATTTGCAATGAAAGCCAGAGTGGCCCCAGTACCTCTTGTAAAGTGGGCCCTTGTCGTAAAAGGCAGTGTTTTTTCTGAAAGGGAGTAACACAGCTGGATACATTTGACTATCCATTTAGAGATGGCACCTTTAGAGAGGTGATCTCCTTCTCTGCCTGTAGCTACGGAGACAAACAGTTGATCTGTCTTTCTTAGTGGTCTGGTCTTGTCTACGTAGTAGAGGACCACTCTTCTCACATCTAGTGTGTATAGTTTCACCTTAGCAGAGCTTTTGGTTTCTTGGAAAAAGGCTGGTAGCTCAATGGACTGGTTAACATGGAATTTAGAAATAAACTTAGGTGAGAATCAGTTTATCCTTATGGACAGTAAAGAATGTTTCCTGCACTGACTAAACTTGACCCTTCTTATGGATGTAAATGACCCTTCTTATGGATGTAATGGCTACCAAGAAGGCAGTTTTATAAGTCAGGTGTTTGAGACTAGCTTTACGCATAGGTTCAAAGGGGGGTCCCATGAGTTTAGCAAGCACCTCATTAAGGTCCCACCCTGGTGGTGGGTTAGAAATTGGAGGGTGGTGTCTCTTCACCCCTTCCATAAAGGCTTTGACAACTGGCACCTTCCATCATGACACCTTGTTATGCGAGGTGGTGTAGGCTGACAGCGCCGCCAGATGTACTTTGAGTGAATTAAATACCAACCCTGCGTCCAGTAAGTGGAGCATGTAGGTGACAATGTTAGAAGGAGTGCAATCAACTGGGTTGATTTGTTTATTCTGGCACCAAATAACAAATCTTTTCCACTTATCAAAATAACAGTGCCTTGTGTTAGGTTTTGTTGATTCTTTTAAGATATCCATACATCTCTGGGGTAAATTGAGATGGCCGAACTCTATGACTTCAGGAGCCATGCTGCCAAGTTCAACAAGTTTGGTTGAGGATGCACTCTTTGTCCTTCGTGCTGGGAGAGTAGGTTGTACCAGCACGGGAGTCTGATGGGGTTGCACACCGCCAGTCTGCGTAGGTGTGGGAACCATGGTTGTCTCGCCCACATAGGAGCAACTAGGATGAGCATCATCGGTTCCCTGTGTATCTTGTTCACCACCTTCCTCATCAGTGGGGTTGGTGGAAAAGCGTAGGCAAACATTCCTGACCAGTTCATCCATAGAGCGTTCCCCTTGGAGCCTGGCTGCGGCAACCTGGGTGCGAATTCTGGGAATTGTCCGTTTTCGCTTGTGGCGAATAGGTCTATAATGGGGAAACCCCACTGAGAGAAGAGCCCTTCTAAGACTTCTTTGTGTAGACGCCATTCGTGTTCTTCTGGGAGGGGATCTCTGCTCAAAGCGTCCGCTAGTGAATTGAGATCCCCTACAACATGTTGAGATGACAGGTAAATGTTCCGTCTGAGTACCCATATCCAGATTTTCGGGGCAAGCCTGGACATATTTGGCGAACGAGTGCCCTCTTGTTTGTTTATGTAAAACATAGCCGTCGTGCTGTCTGTTAGGATCTGTACTGACAGGTTGGATAGGTGGGGTTTGAACGCCCAAAGCGCTCTGAAGACTGCCAGAAGTTCTAGCACGTTGATGTGATTCGGAGCCACTGTGTGAGACCAGAGACCCCGAGCTGTGTGGTGAAGGAGGTGTGCCCCCCACCCTGGAGAAATGCATCTGCTGTGATTACGGCCTGTATTTCTGGATCGTAAAAGGGTTTCTCCTTTGCAAGATTCTCTCTTGTCCACCAGCGAAGACTCTGTACTAGTGTTGGCGAAACGACCACTAGATCGTCCCACTGACCACTTGCCTGAGACCAATGTTTAGCCAACCATTCCTGCATGGGTCACATGCGCAGGCGCGCGTGAGGAACCAGGTAAATGCATGATGCCATCATGCCTAGTAAACACATCGCTTTGCGCACCCTTATCTGGTGAACGGACTGATATTGAGGAATTTGCAGTAACAGATTCCAAATTCTTTCCTCTGATGGAAAGGCCAATCCCTTTTGGCACCAGGCTTGATTTTTTCTCATTGATTGAGAAGCCCAATTGGAAGAGGAGGTTGATTGTTCTTTGAATGTTTGATCTGCAAATTACGGGGGTTTCCTCTGTGATGAGCTGGTCGTCCAGGTAAGGGTACTCTGGGATTGCCTCCCTGCGTAGGTGCGCCGCCACCACTGGCAGTACCTTGGTGAATACCCTTGGAGCCAAGGCTATTCCAAAGGGCAGCACCTTGAACTGGTAGTGCTGGCTGTCTACCTTAAAGCGCAGGAATCTTCTATGCGCTGGGAGCATGGAAATATGAAAATAAGCATCTTTCATATCCATCGTTGCCATGTAATCTCCTCTTTTTAGTAGGGGGATTACTTCCTGGAGGGTAGTCATGCGAAATATTTGTGGCTTGACATACTTGTTTGCATGGCTAATACTGGGCGCATCGTTAGATCTTTTTTTGGCACAAGGAAGTAAGTTGAATAAATACCCTTGCTTACCTGGTTGCCCGGGACGAGTTCTATTGCGTCCTTTGCAAGAAGAATGGCGATCACCCCGAGGAGGATTCTTTGGTGCTCCAAGGAGTGTATCTTCTGTCTTGGAGGATGGTCGCATGGACGTTCCAGTAGCTCTATACAGTATCCCGTGGACACTGTGGACAGCACCCATCTGTCCGAAGTGATCCCTTCCCATGTGTGGGTGGAATGGAAATGCTCCCCCCTACTGGGGATGCATGGGAAGTGACCCGCAACGGAACGTCACTGTTGTTTATTGAGAGGCGTAGCGCCTCTACCTGAGCTGCCTCTCCCCCTACCGCGGCCCCTCTTTTGACCTCTGGCGAAACCTTGGGTAGCCTGTTGGTTGCCGCCCACCGAGATTCCTTGGTTCTGGTAGTAATTGGACCCTCTCTGGGAGTGTTGGCCGCGAGAGCGACAAAGATTGGTATTTCCCCACTGGTTTGTGGGCTTATTTGTTAATTGGCCAATGGACTTTAAAGTGTCATATTCGTCTTTAGCCGTTTTCAGCGCTTCCTCCACTGCTTTCCCAAACAGGACATTCGGTTCTACCGGCATGTCTATGAGGGTGGCTTGGGTCTCGGGTTTAAACCCCGACCGCCTTAGCCAAGCGTGTCGTTTAATTATAGTGCTTTCTGCTATCAGCCTCCCTGCATTGTCTGGTGCATCGAAGTTAGCCTTGAGAATGCATACGGACACTGATCTTCCTTCCGACGCAATCTGGGCCAAATGGCTCTTTAGAGGTTTTGGCGCTGAGGCAATGAGGGCAGCTACCTGTTCCCATTGGTGGCAGTTGTAGCTTGCTAGCAGAGTGGTGGTATTGGCAATGCGTGCTTGGTATGCCAATGTGGATACCACCTTCCTACCTAGAGTGTATATTCTCTTGCTCTCTTTCTCCGGGGGAGCTTGTGAAGATGCTAATGGTGTTCCCGCTCTTTTTCTGGTGGTTGCAACCACTAATGAGTCGAGTTTTAGCTGACCCCTTATGAACAGTGGGTCAGAAGGAGCGGCCCTGAATAATTTTTCTACTCATGGGTTAACTGCTCGAGTAAGATTAGGGGTCACCAGAAAAGGATCAATTCTACGTTCAATAGATTTTAGAATGGGGATAGCCTGGGCAATGGATTTTTTATCCCCTAGAATTTGCTCTGCAAAATCTCTCTCTTCCTGGGCACCCTGAGTGTCAATTTGGAAATAGGCTGCCGCCTTGGCTAAAACTTCATTTAGCAAAGGCTGATTGTCAATAGGTGAGTCATTCACAGGGGGATCCTTGGGAATAGGGGAGTCGAGACTATAGGTTTCCGCCTCATCTTCCTCCTCCTCCTCCTCTTCCTGGTCCTCATAATTTCCATAGTAATCGACCCCGGCCTGGTCGTCTAGCATTTGTACTTCCGAATCCTCACCAAACTGTTGGTAAGGTTCAACACTGAAAGGGTCTGAAATCAGCCCCTGAACTGGAGTCTCAGTACGGAGTCTCTTAGTAGGAGGTTGAGGGTGTTTGGATCCCAAAGGGGTAGAGATGGCAGGAGTACTCCGATAACTATGGAAGTAGTTTGGGTCTTTTCCGTAGAAATCTACGAAAAAAGACATTCTCCTCATTACTCTGTCAATGTCCTCCGAGTTTCATTCCTTGGAACTAGGAATAACCCTTCCCTGCTGTGGTTCCTCATCCATGCCCATGTCCTGAGGAGTGGGAGGGACAATTTTTGGTCTAGTGACAGGATCAGGGGCCTTGGACTTTTCTAAAGGCTGTTTGTGTTTCCCCTTCTGAACCTGGTGTTCAGAGGCTTTCTTCTGTAGTTTTTCCTCTTTCCCATGTGTAGAGGACTGTCTTCCTGACCCCTTGGACTTTCCTGAATCTTTCGACGCTTGGCGTCGAGATTCGGAGGATGGATCGCGAGATTCGGGAGTGTTTGAAGATGGGCGCTGAATCTCGGAAGCAGATGTTGAACTAAGTACCGGAGTAGCCTTCAACCGTGCTGCCTGGGGGTAGAGGTCGGATTTGTCTTCTGACGACCATACCTCCGTGACTTAAGGTAATGTGGCACTCTTAGCAAATGTAGATGGTTGCTGTTTGTCATGGGGCGACTGTGACCTGGAACGCCCAGAGGACACTGATTGTGCGGACCGCTCTCTCTGTGCCTTCTTCTGCCGATCAGTCGACACACGTGTCGAATCTCGGGTGGGGTGTGTGTGTTTAGTGGAAGATGTGTGGGTAGCGCTCTTGCCGCCGGTGTTGTCCCCATAACTGACCCGCCGTTCAGTCCTCCGAGGTTGGGGGCTTGCGCTTGGGTGCCTGACAACACCCATGTGCCCTCGCCGTTCGATACGGCGGCGTTGCTGCCATCGCTGAAGGAACCCACTGGGTCCATGGCCTAGAGTTGCCTGGCGTAGTGGGCCCAACGCTTGGTCGAGCGGTCCTTATGTGTCTTGGCTTTGAAGAGCTTACAAGCTCTACAAGTTGCCTCAGGGTGGTCCCTTGGAAGACACAGGTTACAGGTATTATGTTTATCTACCCAGGGGAACTTACGGTTGCACTTCGGGCAGAATTTAAATGGAGTACTCTCCATTTGTCAATATCTGGCAGCAGCCGGGTATATGTAGGAAAACGAGTGTGTGTGTATATCCACCCCCCACTCTACCTACTTGGCAGCGCCGAGGCCAGAGGCCTTCCGAGGCCCGGGCCGAGGCCAGAGGCCTTCCAAGGCCCAAAGTCCGTCGTGTAGTCCCGACGGCTGTTCTTCCTCGGTCTCAAGTACCGTCGTCGATCTTCGACGTAGAGTTGGAGAACGGGGATTTTTTAATTATTATATGATAAATGGCTAAAAGCCAAGGAACTCTGCGATTATGCTTCCGACAAGTATGGTGGAAAAAAACAATCTGAGGGTCCTATACGCATGACGGATCATGGGTACAGTGGACGTCATACTAGGGATAGTATTACTGGCACGCCCTAGTTCAACGCCCCTTTTCGAGTTTCGAAAAACAAACTGTAATAACTCTGCAGCTTCCACTAGATGTCGGCCTATGCACAGCATGTGATCTAAGCAGATTCCACAAGCCTCAAATATATATATATATAAAATGAGGTGCAAAGGATACAGTATTACAGAACACCAATCCTAAACAACAAAGAACCCTTGCCACACCTTCAACCTAGGAGGGTTGGGTACTAAGGCGAGGGGGAACAAAAAGACTATTCTGGCACAATCAACCATGCAGTTTATTGGAAACGCCCCATATCGCCTCATATTCTTCTAATTTGAGGGACTAACCACATTTTTACAGAGTCTTGTTGTTTGCTTTTCAGCTGCTATCAAGACTCTAATATGTCTCAATTTCCAATGAACTCTTTTGACTTGGTTTATCCTCATTGATGCCTTGTTCTTTCAAACTGGTTTTTAAAACAGTAATTTTGATTAAATATATGTCCCTAAAATCTGAAAGCAGCTTAACAATCTTCAAGAGAAGGACGAGGAACATAACTGTAAAGTAATTTATCATGAAAACCTCTGATGCTTTTTTTCCCAATCATACAACTTTTGTGTGAATATCTTAAAATAAGATGGGGTAAAGTGGTGCATTATAAATAGTTTCTTACCCTAAATTTATACGCTGTACTCCTTCTAAGATTCCTTACTGTATGTGTGAGATCATCTCCATTGTATTTCGGCTTAAAACCATATCCCTAAAAGAAAGATGAACACTAGTCAAAATTAGGAAAATAGCAATTACGGAAAAATAAAAAGCGAATATTAAAAATGACTGCATTCAAATAAATGTAAATAATGTGCATTTGCCAAAAGGAGCAGCATACTTTCACAGCAGCTGCATTTATTTAGAGCACAACTGTAGAACTCCAGTTTCTGCAGGCATTTGCACATCTTTGAAGCTGTACTCACTGAATATAACTTTTTTTATCTGCCTAGAAGATGTAGAGTGAATCACAGGCAACCACTCATGCTTTTCAGACATCTTTTGATCAATCTGCTGTGAGAGACTGGGCAAACAATTGGTTCATCTTTAAAATCAATAGGGACCCCATAACTAGGAAAACAAGTATTGACAGAGGCAATCGTTTTCACCGTCATATGCTATAAAGAAATTGAGTTCATGCACACAGAAAATAAGTTGGGGAATTTGTCGACGGGAAATGAACCAGAGTGGAAAGATGGAGCTGTGGGAAAGATTACATGTTAATGTGAGGATTAATGAATGAAAGAGCGATGGAGGATGTGTGAAAGATTGATGAGGAGAATAAACAAATGAGTCTAGTTATGTATGGTGCTGAAGGAGACAAATGAGTTAGTAACATACATTAGCAAAAAAAAATAGTTTTGTTTGACATACTAAATATACTTTCTCTCTGAAGCATTTCACAATGTTGGGTAATGCTGGGGGAACAAAATAACAAAAGAAAAGGAAGCTAAGCTGTACTGAAAAGCCTACAACAGCTTGCAAAACAGAAACCAAGTAGAGCATTGTGATTGCAGTGAAACCCACATCCTTTTAGGGTGTGTGTCTTCAGCTGCTGAGCATGGTACATGGTGCTATGCCTCCTACCCTTTTTGGTGTACTTGGCGTTGGTGTGACAAGTGTAAGATACTATCTAGAATTCTACCCAGTTAATTACAACGCAGTTCATACCTGCAGCACAAGCATGTACAACATTTTAATAGCATGAAAACACAGCAACAGTCTCAACTGCCATAAGTAGAGCAAGCTAATGAAAATAAATCAGTCAAAAACAAATAAAAAACAAAATAAACAGTGCATTATAACATTACCATAATAATATCCAAAGTCATTCCTCAGTGTGTGTCGCAGTCAGATGTCCGATGAGAGACCAAGTGGCAAAGGGCTGGAAGCAGAACTGATTGTGGCAGCAGAAGGAGGGACACTGTTGGCATTTCCTGAGAAATATTATCCTTAACAAGGATCCCATAACTGGGGCATCATGAATGGTCTGAATTCTTTGAATATTGTCTTCTGGTGAGGACTCTTTCCTTATCGCTGGAATTGGGGCCACATGGCTAAGCTTGGGGACGAGAAGACGTCTTTAAGGCCCCACACACAGTTGGTTCAGTCCGCCTTTACAACACTGTGTATGGGGAGGGACAACCATTGCTTGTGGGTGGAACCCAGGAACCAATCCAAAGATGGGTCCCATATCTAATAAGTTAGGAAATAAGGAAAGGAGGTGGAAAAAAGGAGTGCACCTGAGGGACATATAATTGCAGAGGAGAAAACTAGGAGCGAGAAGGTGATTACTTATGGAAAAGAGAGAGACAAACAGGAAGAAGCATTTCAGTGAAGAGGTGGAGAAAGGGAATTGGACAGACAGTAGAAGGCAACCTAATCCCCGGGTTGGCCTGGGAGAACCTCTGCCCACAATGTACTAGGGATTCTGCACCAGATACAGACAAAGCCAAATGCCAGTGCTGCGATTAAATCTGAGCATGCCTTGATGGGGGCTAGGAACCGGAATGCAGGGGGGACATGTAAGAACAACTGGTGAATGTAGGGGGAGGTGGAAAGATAGGACAGAGAGACAGCAAAGGACATTATTTGGCTACTGAAGGTCACTGCCTAAGTTCAGGTCATAGATGATGCAAACCGGTTTATATGCAGAGACAGCTAAGCCTGTGGTGACTTCATTGATCTAATCTGGTGGCTGGTTATAGACGCTGCATAACACCCTTTGCTGGGGGTTCGGCACAATGATTTAATTCTCAAAATCTACACAACCGATAGTGAAGGAATCAAATGAAGTCATTTGGATATAGAGCAATAAAGCCCAGCAGGAACAACATCTAAAAGATCACCAATGAAGGGCCTGGGCACAGGGGCGCTTCTTGCACTGTGAGCATTTTTCTGTGAACCATTCAAGGTGAATCACCTATGCGCAAAAAGTGCTGTAGATTATGGAACTGGGACTAAGGCCATAGCCCTGCTTTAGTCTCAGGTTTTTTAACTTTCCTCTTTATTTTTGTTTTCTTCGGATCCCAACACTGTCATATTGAGGCACATTTTAATTGTGCTGTATTCACACCTTAGAAGAGCTGTGACTTATTTCCAACCTCTGTGTATTGAGCTGAATAAATAACCTACTTTGGTCACAAGTCATTGTTGCTCAGCAGCTCTCGTGGTGAAAGTTTCAGTCAGACTCTCAGGTGAGGGGCTGGTAGCAGAGCCTCACAGGCACGCAGAGCCAGATCTGGTGCAAAACTTGAGAGAAACCATCCCGGTCACGTTGTCTCCCTGCAAAGGAGTAAGCGTTCAGGGTGCCATAGAAAATAAAGGTGTACTTACTTTCCTCTCTACAACAACGTTTTTGAGGTCCTGTGGAGGAGGTATTGATATTGATATTTTATTTCTATCGTGCTCGTACACAATTGTTTCAGAGCGCGACAAGGCAAGGGAGGGGAATAGAGGAGGCCAAAACAACGATCTTACTAGCCCCAGTGACATTGACAATGCACAAGTGCATGGGAGAGGGGGAGGGGAAAAGTGCATGGAAGGGGGATTAGTGGAAAGTGCGGAGCAAAAGAGAAATTAATAAATAATAATCGAATCTTGTTTATCCAAGTTGATTACCATTGAATGTTGGAATACCCGTGGATTTGCTCATTTGTTTCAATCCAACTGGCTGGGAAATTTGGATATAGCATGCTTGCAGGAAACCTGGCTGGTTGAGTGTCCTACAGTAGACGGCTATGAAGTCGCCCTAAATCCAGCAATTAAAAAGAAAATGAGTCGTCCTTTGGCTGGACTATTGACATTCGTACAAAGGAATTCTGTTTATAAAATTCAGGAAACAACCAAGGAGATTTGAATATCAATTGCTTAGAGTTATCAAATAAAAAATGCAACAGAAATGCGGCAAGAATGTCCAAAGCTGAACAATGGTGCACTGAAATGGACCTGAGAAACATACATCTTCTTAATGGTAACACCCCAGGTGACATACCAGCTAAACCAACCTGGAAGCGACAGACCCAACAATCAATATTGGACTATTACTTTGCCTCCGAAGCTCTACAAAAGCGTGTTAAAGCACTTCATGTAGTTCCCAAACTCGAAAGCAACCACAATCTAGTATGATTGAACATCTATGGCCGGCAGAACTGACAGACACAATCATGGAAGCATGATATAGATGTTGAACCAAGTCGCATTAGACTCAGACTAAACGAACACAATGTCAGATCGCTTAACAATGCTTATCAGAAGGAACACCGCCTTGTGGAATACCAACATCTACTTAGAAACTTTGTTAAGAAACAAGGCTTGAAGAAACAGACATTCATCAATAAACACGCCTTCGACCTTGACATTATGAAACAGAAACAGAATCTGCGAGGCAAAATTAGAGCATACGGGAAACCGTATACTGTTGAAGACCTGGTTAACATCAAACAATCAAAACAGTCATACAAAAATTGGCTCAAATCACATCGATCAATTATACTCCAACAGGACGCAGAATTGATGCTTTCAAAAATGCAAAATAAGAACACTCGCCAGTTGTGCATCCTAATTAATGAATAAGAGAGCTCCCAGACAGCACTTCAAACAAATATGAGGACAGAAAATGACTGGATAAGCCATTACGAACATCTCTACAAGAAAGGAAACTCCCTTGATCCTGTACTGCCAGAACTGGATATGTGGGATTTGCAATTTGAACGTCCTGATACTCTTGAAATTATTAACGGAATAAGTACATCACGTGCACCAGGCCCTGACGGTTTAACCAACCTAAATTTGAAAGAAAATCCAGAGGCCTGGGCCGATTTCTGCTATAATCTATTTAAAAATGTCATAGGTACGTGTGCGACACCAGCCTCCTGCAAAAGTGCAATAATCATACCAATATTTAAAAAGGGCAATAGAGCGAATCCAAGAGACTACAGCCCAATTGCACTACAGGATGTCCTGAGTAAGATCCACGCTACACTCCTACAACGTAAGCTTCTAGCCTGGACCACTGCTAGTAAGAATACTGATCAGAGACAAACAGCCTTTGTCAAATGAGTGAGGTGCAGTCTAAATCTAATTGTCAACATATTGAAGATGGATGCGATTAGAACTAGCAAAAAGATCTACTTAGCCATAATCGACCTATCTTACGCTTTTGACAGCATAGATCGTGAGAGATTATGGTTAAAGATGTCCAACTGGAAATGCCCCCCAAGTTTATTGTTGTCAATAAAGGAACTGCACACGAATACTGTAATAAGAATTAGATTGGACCGCACTGGCAAATTATCTGTGCCCGTTAAAACACAGTGTGGAGTTAAACAGGGATGTCCCTTGGCTGCTATTATTTTCAACTTGTTTATTTCCGATATTGACCACGCTATTGAAAGCCCCAGATCTTTTTCACCTAAAATAAATGGAGCGCCTATAAGTCATCTTTTGTATGCAGATGACTTAATACTACTAGACTCAACCCCAATTTGCCTCCAAAGAAAATTGAACGCACTGGGCGAATATGTAAGAACTAATGGGTTGAATATCAATGCTTCTAAATCTGAAATACTCGTCCTTTAAAATCTAAGTGGCCAAGGGAAAAAACATCAGCCAAACTTTCGTTGGCACATGGACAAAACTCCATTGAACATCACAATGAATGTTCGTTATCTGGGTATGCAAATTAATTCAAACATAAATGACTACCCGTGGGTTGAAACAACTAAAAAGAAATGCCATATCCTGGCAATTCAGGGTGCCGTCCTAATACTTTTTGATTAAAAGACATGACACTATATGATGACCAACAATAGATAATATTGCTGAATATAGATTGGCATGCATTAAAATATTTTTGTTTTTCTGAAAAAAACAACTAAGCGACTTGATGATCATTAACCGAGCACATTACTAAGCATCTTAGTGACTATAACTTTTTGAATATACCACTTTATGAAGATGAACCAGCCAGCTATGTATGTATTTATTTAGTTGTATTCGTATCTTCCCATTGCGTTGTAAGCAATCTATGTGAAAAATAGAACAATGAAACATATCCCAGAGAACATGATCTAGACTGTTTAAATTACTGATTGTCATTGGCAATAACCTGAGTGTGCAGGGGACGCGAGTGTTCCGCAGCCCGTGGACACTTTTCTTCTTCTTGTTATGCACCAATACCTAGTGTCAAGCTACTTTTTTTCTCCTCTGCACCTCACGAAATCCCGACTAATATTATAAGAATCTCTTTGTTACACTTGGGTGTGCATACTTTGTTCATTTTCCTTTGTGTGTGAAAAGAGCCCTTAATGAAATCCAAAACTTCTGGAAATGATTTCCCGATTTACATCGAAGAATATACATGAAATTTTGCCTAAACTTGTTTAAAACAAAAGAAAAAACAAGCATCTGGTCTGAAACCATCAACACGATTGATCAATGCAGACTTTGCAATTCCAGTGAAGAAACATTGAAACACTTAACGTTGTTTTGTCCGACACTTCCAGAAGAAACGACAAAACACTTGGGAAGATTCATCGAGAAATGCCCAACGCTAAGTGCTGAAGACTGGTGGCAGATAATGTTCGATGAGACCGACAGGGCCTTGACCATTGCATTGACTTTCTTTTTGGGAGAAATGTTGTCTCGTTTTCAAACTTTAAACGAGGAGCTGTAAAACATCACTTTTGCTTACAACCATTGTAGACCTCAAAGTAATTCTATGTGGATCCACGATGAACAGCTTCCTCCTTCCTGCTTCATTATAGCCTTTTGCTTTCCTATAGCCTCTTTGAAAGTCTAGTCTTAATAGAACGGTACGACAACTTGAAGAGCTCTCATGTAGTAAAGTTGAATGAAACTGCATAAGAATGTGATGTATTTTAAAGGTTTGTAATAAACCATCTAAAATAAAAAAATAATAAATAAATAATAAAGGCAACAAACAGTGGTAGTGCAGCCAGCAATCGGCAAGTGCTGGGTTTAAGGCAGCAGACAGGGTAGGTCTGATAAGTGCAGGAAGAAAAAGGGGATGGGGACCATATGGGTACAGATACAGACCCGAGAACAAGGGGTGGTCCGGAGACAGTAAGGGAGGGTGGCAGTGTGAGCAGGTACCAGGGCCCGGAGGATAGAGGGTGGCCAGGAGCACGGCGCCAAGAGAGAACAGATCAGCAGGGGAGAAGGTTGCTCTACCACCCTCAATGAGATTATGGAAGTCTGACACTGGTGGATGTTTGGAGGGAACAGAATGCAAATGGACGAGAACACTTATTTTTTTCGGCCCCTCAAACTTCATACCACAATAGACTACTTTCGTTGCTGGAGCTGAACATCTAGCAGAATTCTCAAGGGTGGAATACATGGGGCGTACTATTTCGGATCACTCCCCACTGCTAGTACATTGGGATATCCGGGGGCCGAGATCACCAGTCTCGATCTGGCGTATGTGGACAGAGTCGCTACAAGATGATGCCTTTAGAGGCCAGTTTGGAGACGTCTTGGTTGCCTTCCTCGACACTAATGTCGGCAGTGTGGATAGCTGTGGAGTGGTGTGGGAGACACTCAAGGTGGTGATTAGAGGAGACGTTATAGCCAAAGCGGGGGCATTAGGAAGACGCTGCGAAAGGAACAAGTTACTTACCTGTAACTGTTGTTCTCCAGCATGGGTCTGGCATGGATTCACATGCTCATGAATATTCCTCGTCGTCAGGCTGGGAATCCTCGGTAAAGAAAAAAACACTTTCAGTTTCGTTTCTGAACTGTCTTTCTCCTAATAACCAATCACTGGTCTCTGGGTCATACTGCCCCCAGCCAATGACTGCCCTCTACCTAAGCCCCTGCTCTGGCAGCCATCTTCAGATTTGGTAGCACGTAAAGTGGCAGTATGACCAAGAGAAGAGCCGCAGAGGGGTAGGAGGGAGGGTTTGCATGTGAATCCATGCCAGACCCGTGCTGGAGAACAACAGTTACATGTAAGTAACTTGTTCCTTCTCCAGCATGGGGTCTGGCATGGATTCACATGCTCATGAATACAAGAATACATAGCAGTACACACATGCACAACCACGGGAGGTGGCAAGGCTCAACATTAAGCATTTCATCACTCAACATTGAGCATCTCTTACCTCCTCAACGGGCCCACCTTCAGGCGAACAGGTTGCGCAGCTCTGCCTGGCCGACTCTGGACTCCTCCCTGGAATCCCGGTCGACGCAGTAGAATCTCGTCAAGGTATGCGTCGACCTCCACGTAGCTGCCCTGTAGATGTCCAGCAGGGGCACACCAGATAGGAACGCTGTGGTAGCAGCGATCGCTCTGGTCGAATGGGCTCTTGGACGGCCGGCAACAGTCAGTTTGCCAACCGGTGACAATGCATGATGTAGCCGGAGAGCCATCTGGAAATGGAAGCCTTCGAGAGGCCCTTCCCTTGGTTCACAGTTCCAGAGTTCACAAACGGCTGTGATGTCATCCGAAAACTCTGCGTGCGGTCCACATAGAACTTCAGTGCTCTAGCTACATCCAGCGAGTGCAAAGTCCTCTCAGCTGGCGAAGAAGGTGATGGGAAGAAAACAGGGAACACCAAGGGCTCCTTGAGATGGAAGTCCGATGGCACCTTGGGCATGAAGGAGGGGTGCGTTCCCAGCACCACCCTCGTATTGTGAAAAGTCAAGTATGGAGGTTTACAGGAGAGGGCCTGGATCTCTCCCACTCGTCGTGCAGATTTATGGCCACAAGAAACGCCGTCTTCAATGACAGGATCTTCAACGGTGCCGAATGCAGTGGCTCGAATGGCGGACCCATGAGCCTGGACAGCACCACGTTGAGCTCCCACGCTGGGGCAGGAGCCTTCACCGGCGGGAATGACCGGAACAGTCCCTTCATACACTCCTTCACCAGGCGATGGGACCAGAGAGATGATCGCTCCGGGGTCCTGAGTAGCGGGAAATCGCCGATAGATGGATCTTGATGGAAGCGTGAGCCAGCCCCGCCTTGGCCAGCGACAGTAGGTACGGCAGCACCTGAAGGGCTGTAATCCGCAGAGGGTTAATCTTCTGTGCACGGCACCAGACAGAGAATCTCCTCCATTTGTGTCCATAACACTTGAGAGTCGAGGGCACCCTGGCCTTTGCAAGCACCTCCTTGCAGACCGCCAGGATATCATACCCTCCAAACTCTAGCGATACAGGAGCCAGGCCTGCAAGTTCAGCTACGCCGGATCGTGGTGGAGGATGGCGCCTCCTTCTCCGACGAGGAGATCCGCGTCCGTCGGCAGTTTGACTGGGGGGGACGCTGACATGTCCAGAAGGTCCGGGAACCAGATCTGCCTCGGCCACGCCGGTGCAACGAGGATCATCCTGCATCGGGACCGTTTGAATTGGTTGACGAGTCGCAGCAGCAACGGAGGGAACGCATACAGGAACAGGCCGTCCCAGGGGAACGAGAAGGCATCGCCCATGCTCCCTGGTTGGGGAAACCTGCTGGCGAACCTCTGGCACTTGGTGTTCGCCGCCGTCGCAAACAGGTTGTTAGGGAGAATTCTCATTTATGGCTAATTTCCCTCACCTAGTGAGTCCCCCAGAAGCTTTGCTGGACTTCTGGAGTTTATTTTTTTCCACCTGGTAAGACTAAGAGCTTTTTCCCCACTCTTACCTGTGTTTTGCTATGCATTTCCATCTGTTTTTGTGATTGTGGACTCTGAAGTACACCACTTCAGTAGACCCCCTTCTTTGCGTTTGTCACACAGCACCTTCAGTGCCGTGGCACAGGGTTGTCTTTGAGACTTCCCTCGACTCCATTTCTGAGGCGACTACTGTCCCCCAGAAAAGGGTAAAGTTACCATTAACTTCAATCTACCACAGATCCAGTACACCCCATCTTCCATGGAGTACTGGAAAGGGTTAACTCATACCCCTTTTTATCTGTACCTCCTAGAGCATTGTTTTGCTCTTTTAACATTTAGACTTGGCTGGTGGCAGTGGTATCTACCCTAACTTTTCTACCGCGATTATATTAGATAAACGGGGTTCTGTTCTTGGCAATTATATTAGCCTCGAACATAAACCCGCTTGATCAAATCGTCTTTCTTTTGGCTCCGGTTGGGTTTATTCGGCATTTCTTTTTGTTAAAGTCCTTCTTGTTTTTTACTTGCGCGGCAAACTAGGTCCACCTTCTTTGTTCACGGTCTTTTGGCGGGCTTCTGCCCAGAAGCCCTCCTCAAGGTACCTGGGTTTCTAGGTGGGCTGAATGCGAGGGAGGGGTGTAGTCACCCCCTGCACAGGGTATCCTAGGAAACCCAAGTCACACTTTGTCATGATTGGTCAGGGTAGTTGTCCAGGCTGGACAACCCCCCTGCTGGGTGATTGACGTCCAGGCTGCGTGAATGGGTTTTTTTCGCATAAAAGGCAGGACTCTTGGGCTAGAAGTCAGAGAGTCGCCACTGGAACTACAAGGAACCAAAGAGAAGCGGAGAGAACGACGGCTGCTGCAACCACCCCGTCCCAGTGAAGCCCTGCTGCAGTCCTGAGCTATCTGCCCTTCAACGACTCAGAGAGGATCCAGTCCGGAGTCTTCTTCCCTTGAGCTTGGTGGGGATAACCAGCTCATCATCTACAGCCAGAGGATCCTCTTCCGTGGTCGAAATCGCAGCACACTGCTGTAGTGGTCTGGATAGCCACCTGAAGAGCCTCTCCTCTTTTTAAGGAGCGCACCTTTTATTCCGTGTCGTTGCTGCCGGCCTCATCCCTGTGTGGTGCAGAACCCCCCTTCAGACGTCCTCCCTTCTCAACGAAGCTCCAGGAATCGTGGGTCTGCGGGAAACCAACATGAACAACTGCCAGGGCACCAGCTTCTCCATTGGAACAAGGTACTGTGTTCTGTTGAGGAAACTGGGTGAATCCCTTTTTCTTCCTTTCCAAGGCTTGACCTTGTCTTCCCTCCTCCTTATAACTTTTGCTTCTGAACATTGACAATATAGGAGTACTTTTGGCTCAGTTGAATCGTGAACTGTTAGACCGTGTGATCTTCGACAACTGGCCCCGGTGTCTTTCGACCCTGGCTCCGGCCCTTTGACTTTTGAACTCCTGTCTCTGAATGTTTCTTGATTCTGCCTGCCTAACCAAAATATTGCCTGTGATTTTTGCCTCCAACTCCCTCTGGGTATCTCAGGTGCTAAGTGTGTTTTTGCCCCAGTAGCATTTCATGTCACGGATATGCGTTTGTTTAGTAGACCGAACTGTCAAAAAGAGATCGCATTCATATCCGCGGTAACGTGTTTTTGTGCCTAACACCGGTTCATTCCAACACAGGGTACTTACCTTGAGACTTACTGTACAAAGTGAATTGGGTAGTTGTAGTATATTTAACATGTGGTTTTTATTGAAGTTTAATAGAAGTGTTGTGTTTATAACGAATGGTTTAAAAATAAATGTACTTCTATTTTTCTACCTGAAACCTTGAGTCAGTGTTTGCTTGAATCACAGTAATTGTGGTCCCTTTGTGTAATCTCTGCTACTGCTCATATACTCTTGAGATAAGCCTGGCTGCTCCGCCACTGCTACCACTATGACATAGTAGTACAGGCTTGTACCAAAGGTAAAACTTGTATCACCACCTGTAGTCTTAATTGTGTGTAGGTGTCCCTAAGGGCACTGCACAGGATTCTGCTAAACACAGGTCGATCTGGGGATTGCCCCTTCGTCGGAAGAGGAGGTCCACTTGATCCTGCCGGAGTTCCCACTCGTGGCACGAGCGCAACTCCCTGCCGAGTGCGTCAGCGATGGTGTTCTTTATTCCTGCCAGGTGGAAGGGTCCTGTTAGGCAGAATCCTGTGCAGTTCCCTTGGGGAACACTGCAAAAAGATTAAGACTACATGTGTAAGCAGTAAACCCAATTGGTAGCAGCCTGCACCACCCAGATTTACCTGGTAGCTGTGGCTGAGCAGTCAGACTTCCCTCAAAAAGAGTAGGGCAGTATGTAGAGTATACACAATAGGGCCAAAACACAATAGAGCAAACAAACACTGACCAGAGCTTTGTATAAAAAGTATATAATTATTTATTTAAAACACACTTTATGGCATATATTAGCACTCTCAATCAAAAGCAAGTTAAAACACAGTCAGGTAAAGTATACACACCTCCCTTAATAGCTATCAGACAAGTAAGGGTTAAAACACTACTATTTGTTAGAACAGATGTGAGCGCTTAACCAAGATGGCACTCTGATAAGGTAGTTAAAGGGAGAGAAAAAGGCAGAGCATAAAAATAAAACAGTTCCCAACACTTAAGAGTTCAGAGCAAGGGTAGAAAGGCAGGTTTATACTGTAGAGCCAAATTTCATAGGCCAGGCCCACTTTAAATGGAGCAAACTGAAATGTGCCCAGGATCACACGGTTTAAAGTGCACTAAAAGTCTTTGCAGAGTGTTCAAAAGAGGTTGGGGTGATTCAGAAGATATAGTTAGAAGGCCTGGAGCCAACCCAGTTTTGAAGCCAATGATTTAAGGGTCACCTTTAGCAATATGTAGAAAGGGAGGCCAGGCAGGACACAGTACCTTAAAGAGAAAGGAAGCTCCAGCGGGGGCAGTTGTTCCTGTCAATGGTTGAAGTTTGTGGTTCCGACCAGCGGAAGAGAAGATCTTGTCGAGGAGGGAACGGGGAGTCGTTGCACTGCACAGGGATGAAACCAGTCGCGGTCCTTTTATTCACGGTCAAAAGTGGTTGAGCTTGGCTATCCGGCCGCCAGGGTGCTTGGCATGGGCGATTCGACCAAGAGACGTCTTTGGAAGGTGAAAAGGGCGAACTGGTTGATCCCACCAGCTCAGAGGAAGAAGACTCGTCCAACAGAAGATCTTCTCTTGTCGTTGGGAAAGTGGTGAGGTAGTTGCAGCAGGGCTTCACCGGGGTGTCATTGTTGCAGATGGCTCAGCTTCTTCCCTCTTCAGATTCTTAGGTCCTGTGGCGACTTCTGAAGCTCCAGTCCCAAAGGCCCAGCTTTCATGCAGCAAAACCCCCATTCATCAGCCTAGCTGTCAATTACACATGCTAAGTGGTGAGCCGGGCGGCTCACCACTGGGCCAATCAGGGTAGAGTGCGACTTGGGTTGCTAAGGCAACACAGTCCGGGGTGCCAATTCCCCCCTCCACCCCTCCTGTGGAACCCAGACAGAGTGGCACCATTTGGAGGGCTTCTGTGGAGAAGCCCGCCAAAAACGTGGAACAAAGGGCTCGACCTTGGCCAGAGTTACAGAGACGGACACAAACGCCATTTTAGAATCAAGTTCTGGCAAAAAGACCCAACCGTGGATTTAATATTAAATAAATAAACCGGCAGTATCTTTAACTTAGCACCAAAAAGTGGTGCGTTTAAAATCAATGGGAAAATCCCATAGAGAATATTCCGGTGGAATATTTCGCGTGGTAACCACTGCCACCAGCCAGAAACTTGACAAGGGGGGACTGGAAAGTGCCCCCTTGGAAACAGACCCAGGGGCAATCGAATTACCCCTTACCAGTACTTCCACAATATGATGGTTTGTACTGGTTCTGTTCACAATTTAAGACTAGTAAAGTCAATGGCGACTTTACATGCCCTGGGAGACAGTAGTCAGTCCCAGGGTATGGAGTCTATGTTTGGGGGTCACTATGACACCGCTGTGTTATTGCACTGAGGGTGCTGTGTAACACATACACAAAAAAACAGATGATACCCTATGGAGTAAAAGGCGCCATAGCCCAATATCACACAAAGAGTCAGAGACATACCTTAAATCATGCCTAAGAGTGGGAGTAAAAGAGTCTCACTCTTAGCAGAAGAAAAAAACAAACCCCAAAAATCCAGCAAAGCTTCTGGGGGACTCACTAGGTTTGGGAAATTAGCCTTATAAGAGAATTCTCCCTAACAGGGACCAGAAACATCCCCTGGGCTACGGCCCAATGCCACAGATCCTGGGCCTCCTTGGATAGGGCTGGGGATCTGGTAACTCCCTGCTTCCGGATGTAAACCATTGTCGTGGTGTTGTCACACACGGCTCGGAGCTCCAGGACGTTGATGTGAAGTGACCTGTCCTCCGGTAGCCAAAGGCCTCTTGCGTGGAGATCTCCGGAGTGAGCCCCCCCATCCCTCCAGGGATGCATCCATAGTCACCGTCTCCTGATGGGCCGGGGTCTGGAAATCCATACCCATCGTCAGATACGCGCGGGTACCCCACCACCGGATCGCTCGTCGAAAGGTCTTGCTGAGTGAGATCTTGTCTTCCAAGTTGCCCGTCGCTTGCATCCAATGGGTGTCGAGGAACTCCTGCAGTGGTGGCATCCGTAGTTTGCAAAGGCGCACGAGGTAAATGCAGGAGGACATCATGCCGAGCAGGGACTTGACGGACCTCACCTTGCGACAGCCGTTGCACCTTGCCTAGGATGGCCTTCGTCCTCTCCTCAATGGAGATGGTAGCCGCTCCACTGTGTCGAGCTTGGCTCCCATGAACAGGGCGACTTGAGACGGTACCAGGTGGGATTTTGTAAAGTTGATTAAAAATCCTAGATCCGTGAGCAGTTGGTCTTTCTTGTGTGCTCGACGGCGAGTTCCCTTGACTCTGCCCGGATGAGCCAGTCGTCCAGTCGTCCAGATAAGGGTAGAAGTGGATCCCCTGTAGGCGCAGCCGCGCCGCCACTGGTGCCAGGCACTTGGTGAACACCCTCGGTGCCGACTTCAGACTGAAGGGAAGGGCCTTGAACTGGTAGTGCCGTCCTTGGACTACGAATCGCAAAACCTTTCGATGTTTTTTCAAGATGGGAATGTGAAAGTAGGCGTCCTCCAAGTCCAGCGACGATAGGAAGTCGCCTTCCTCCAGTTGTCCCAGCACGTGCTGGAGGGTAACCATCCGGAACTTCTGGGACCTGATGTACTTGTTTAGACGACGAAGGTCTAGGATGGGTCGCCAAACGCCAGTCTTTTTCCTTACGAGGAAGTACCGCGAGTATACTCCGGAGCCCCAGAGCCTCTTTGGGACGAGTTTGATGACTCCCTTCTTTAACATCGCTCGTACCTCCAGTAGTAGTTGTGGGACGTGGTTTTCCTTTCTGGCCACCAGTGGAATACGGGGACACTTTCTTAGAAAATCCAGTGTGTGCCCGCGGGGCAGAGCATCCAGCACCCAACGGTCGGTGGAGATGGACTCCCACACGCTGACGAAGTTCGCCAGCTGGCCTCCCACCAGAGTGCTCAGGTGGGGGCCTGACACTACGGCTGGTTCAATCCTGCTTGGCGATGGCCTTGCCGCCCTGGCCTCCTTGGCGACGACGATGAGATCCTTCTTGCTTGCCACGTCCCCTGTAGGCCTCCTGCGAGGAGGAGCGAGCCGCCTGGCGGTATGTCGAGGAGCTGCCGCCAAATCCCTTGGAGGCACCCTGCTTGCCTCCAGAACAGCGAAAGGGTGGCCGTTGTTGCTGAAGAACGCCTAAGGCACAAGCTGTCTCCGTGTCGGCCTTGATGGCTTGCAGCGACTCGTCCACTGCCTTGCCAAACAGGTTGTTCCCGTCGAAGGGCATGTCCAGGGCTCTGGTCTGCACGTCTTGATGGAAATCGGTTGCCTTGAGGCAGCCGCGCCGGCGAAGGCAAACGCTGTTGTCCATCTGGTGGAAGCCGGTGTCTGCCATGTCCGTGGCCACCGTTATGGCATGGTCCGACGCCACCTCTCCCTCCTGTAGGATCTCTAGGGCCTCCAGGGCCTCAGCACTCTTGTCGTCCGGTAGGAAATCCAGTAGAGGAGCGATCTTAAACCATAGCTCCCTGTCGTAGAGGGCCACGATCGCGAGGGCGTTGGCTGCTTTGATGGTAGTCGCTGCCGACGAGATGACCCGTCGTCCCATGGCGTCCAATTCCTTCCCTTCGCCGTCCGGCGGAGATGTCAAAGTTGACGCCGTCGCCCCCACCGCTTTCTTTCTGGCTGCCACGGAGACAACCGAGTCCGGGGTAGCTTGCGCCCTAAGGCACATGGGGGCGGAATCCGGAAGCCGATACTTCTTCTCGTACTGGTCTCTCTTGGCAGGGGCCGTGGATGGGTTCTTCAGCAGCAACAGCCCCTCGTCCCAGATGTCGTCGAGTAACGGAACCGAGAGGACAGTCTTCCTTTTGGCCTCCCGTCATTGATAGAGGAAACCTTCCTTCTACTCTTCCACGGGGCAAAGCTGGAAGAGCTAGGATGCCCTGGCGATCATGGCGTGGAAGGAGCCAATTTCGTCAGTCGGGTAGGCCCGAGCAGGTGGTGATGGAAGGTCCATCCCATCGTCACCACTGTCGTCGTCATCCATGCTCGTTGTGGCTGTGTCTGTTCCCGTATCATCCCTCGGCTCAGGAGACGGGGAAGAAGGCTGTGCGGACTGAGAAGGCTGGAAAGGAGGGGGTGGATGAATTCTCCTTCGCTTGCTTGGAGGGTTTTCCGATGGTCCATGCTCGACTGGATCGTCCGTTGGTGGTAAGGGCAACCCTTGTCCTTATCTCCGTACACAAGGCCTGGATCACCAACAAGATCGCCCCTGAGTTGTCTTGTGGCCCAGGGACCGGCTGCGACAGGCGCGACGGTTGGGGAGTGGAATCCTCTGCCTCCACGTGTTCCTCGTCGCCACCGCCATCGCTTTCCTGGTCCGCCTCTTTGGGATCCTTCCCGTGGGACCGGGCCTCCTCGAATTTCCTGCTCAGGACCTTTACGACTCCAGCCAGTTCTTCTTCAGAGGCTTTATCCGTGTCTGTGATGGCCACCGGGCCCCCCCCCCTTTTCCCACCGGGGTTTTCACGGGGGTCTTATCGATGGGCTGGAAAGAAGATTCCCTCCGCGGTGGCAGGGAAACTCTAGGCCCCGAGGTCGCCTCCAGTGGGGTAGCCCTCCACAGGCTTCGCCAGGGCAACCACAACTCCCTCGATAGAGGCCTTAGCCGGGTGAATCAAGGCCTTCACGACTTTGGAGGCGCTTGAGGCCTTCAACTTGACGGGAGGGTCACCACCTCACTCCCCCTCGGCTGTCGTCGGGATCGACCGGGACTTCTCCCGAAGCTTACCCGGGTTCTCTGCTTTCCTCTTCCCCGAGCCAGTGCGTTGGCTCGTGGTTGATGGTGTCGGTGAAATTGCGTCCTGCCTGGCAGCCGAGGAGCCCGACCGTTCAGCGTTCCCGATGCTCGCGCACTCGCGGTGCTTAGCCTTTTGTTGGGGCCTCACCGCCGGGGCGCCCGCAAAGGTCTTAGATGACCGCTCAGACTTATTTTTCTCACCCGCTGCTGGGCTCTTCCCCTCCAGCCAGTTGGTGAGGCGGGCACAACGATCCCTCATCGTCCGCTCGGACATGTTCTTGCAAAACGCACAGTCCTTCTCCACGTGCATTTTGTCTTCATGAAGGCCGTAGAGACATCGAGAATGTTCATCTTCCTTGAAGACATTCTGCAGTCCACATCCAGGGCAGCTCCTGAAGAGCGTGGGTCAGGGCGTCATGTTTCCTTTTTCCTGGGCCATGTCCACGCGGGGAAGGCCTCAAAGATCTTCCGGAAGCCTCCGAGAAGTGAAACTCGATGAAGATTCCGCCCTTGAGGGGCATTGAAGAATCCGAAACGGGTCTCCGTTGATCGGAAATAGAAACGGTGGAGCTCCAACGTGGGCTCGATTGACCGAAAAATGAGATGAAATCTCTTTGAAAATTCACAAAACGCAGTAAAAGCTCAAGAGCTATAGCACGAGGACTCCAAACACTTGAACGTGCGGTAAAAATCTGAAGATCGCTGCCAGAGGAGGGGCTTAGGTAGAGGGCGGTCATTGGCTGGGGGCAGTATGATCCAGAAGAGACCAGTGATTGGCTATTAGGAGAAAGACAGTTCAGAAACGAAACTGAAACTGATTTTTTCTTTACTGAGGATTCCCAGCCTGACGATGGGGAATATTCATGAGCATGTGAATCCATGCAAGACCCCATGCTGGAGAACACTTTGGGTTATTTGGAGGACCAAATGCGGGAAGTGGAGTCAAGGGTGGAAACTGACCCTGATGCGGACACTGAGCTCTGCCTGTTGCGTGCCCAGTGCGGGGAAGCATGGGAGAGGCTCTGCAGCTTTGACTAGACTGTATACACAGAATGTATGCATGTAGAAATTATATGTTACTCCCCGTAGTGACTAATGTACTCCTATTCCATAGTCCCCTTTCCTACATACTGTATGGGCGTTCCTCGCTAGGGACGAGAAACAGAACTTTTTTCACCAGAAAAATTGTCTTTCCTTTTAAATTTAGATGCGCATGGGGCCTGGCCCCAGGAGCATGTGCTTCCTTGACTCCGCCCACTAGCGTCACTCCTCATTCCCCTTTGAGACGTCAGCTATATTACTATCGCCTAATGACACAGGTTTTTAAGGGGGAAGAAGGTGGGACGTATGGAAGAAGAGGGACTATGGACTAGGAGTATGTTAGTCACTACGGCGAGTAACATACAATTACTTCTAGGTCCTGTTCCCTTTCCTCCATACTGTATGGGTGATTACCACTGAATGAAGCCCTGGGGAAGAGAGTTGCCCCTCTAAGAAAACACTTTTTTTAAAAATGCCTGGCCAAATGCTGCATTTGATCTGGCGCTGGAGTCCAAGCAGTAGTGCTTGCAGAAGGCTGATGGAGAAGCCTGTGGAGCCGCTTTGCTGATTGTCTGCCATGGCACATGTTTCTGGAAAGCCACAGCTGTGGCCTTGGCTCTGACCGCGTGGGCGTGGGTTTATAGTCATAATGTCGACAACAAAAATGTCGACAGTCAAAAAGTCGAAAAAAAATGTCGACTTTTTTTTTCAATGCATTTTTTTTCGAAATGGGGGGGTTCCCCCCAAGCCCCCCCTTTTTTTATTTTTTTTTATTTTTCCCTTTTTTTTTACTCCCGAACCCCTAAAATAAATATATAATTTAAAAAAACGAAAGTCGACATTTTTTTTTTCGACATTATTTTGTCGACATTTTTGTCTGTCGACATTTATTTTTCGACATTATGACTCCCCACCGTGGGCGTGCATGTTTGCTGGCAAAGTCAAGTGCTGCCCCTCAGAAGCTTCCTTGCTGGCCATCACCATCCACCTAGCAATTGATGCCTTGGATGCTTGGCTGCCTGGCTTTGACACACCGAAAGTGACAAACAGGGCATCCAAATTGTGGAAGATCCTAGTCCTGTCTAGATAAAATCTCAGCGCAGGCCTGACAACCAGACAGTGCAACACTTTCTCTGCCTCGTCCTTCAGTTTTGGAAAGAAGTTTGGAAGTACTATCTCCTCATTGGGGTGAAAAGATGACTCAACCTTTGGGAGAAATGAAGGGTGCGTCCTTAGCACCACTTTGTCCCAATGAAATGTGGTATATGGCTCAGATGTCACTAGAGCCTGAATCTCACTGATCCTGCTCACCGCGTTAAGGCCAACCAGGAGAGCATTCTTAATGGTAACTAGTCTGATATCCACTGATGCCAAGGGCTGAAACGGCTTGTGGGCCAGGGCGTCCAGCACCACATTGAGGTCCCAGACCGGGTGTGGTTTTTTGACTGGGGATACAACCTGGTCAGGCCCACCAAATGTTTCTTGACCACCGGATTGGAGGATGAGATGTTATCTCTGGAGTTTTTGTAAGTACCTATGGCCACCAGATAAGCACGCCAGGTGTCCACCTGCACACTGGAGTGAGCCAGATGTGCAGAAAAAGACAACACAAGGTCTAGTGTGCATGCAAGAGGGTCTAGCTCGTTTGCCTTGGCCCAGTGACAGAACCTGGTCCATTTGCTTTTGTATTGACTCCTGGTGGGGCTGTTTCTTGCCCCTTGAATGATGTCCAAGTGTAGATGTTTCAGGGTCACATGTACAGGAACCAAGCTGCTAGGGCTAACTTCTCCCCGTGTGTACAACCATCCCTCCCTGCTGGGATAATAGGGGGGCTGGTCCCACTAGTAGGGGGAGTGGAGGTTGACCCGACAGTCAGAGGAGCTCTGAGAACCAAGGTCTGCCCGGCCACCGCAGCGCTATCAAGATGAGACTCCTTGACTTTGCAGATGACCCTGTATATCAACGGGGTCGAGGGGAAAGCGTATGCCCACATGTCGTTCCACTGAATCTGCAACGCATCCCCCAGTGAGCCTCTGTCTTGTCCTATCCAGCATGCAAACTGGTGACATTTCCCTGAGGATGGCCCCACCTGTTGAACATCTACCTCAGGACACCCTTGTTCAACTGCCACTCGTAGTTGTCGACCCCCAGCCTGCTAAGTCTGTCCGCCTCCAGGTTTGATTCCCCCGGGAGGTAGGCGGCTGATAGGTGTATGCTGTTCGACAGAGCCTACTCTCATATGTCGCTGGGCAAAATGCAGAGGCGAGGAGACCTGGTACCCTCCTGTTTGTTGAGGTAATACATGCAGGTGGAGCGTTCTGTCTGAATGCAGACCGGGTTGTTGTTGATAATAGGGAGGAAGGCCTTGACAGCAAGCCAGATTTACATCATCTCAAGCCAATTGATGGGTTCTAGCTGTTCCTGCTTCGACCAGAGTCCGTGGACACTGCACTCGCCCAGGGTGGACCCCAACTTTCCAGGGACGAGTCTGTGGTAATGGTGAACATTGGTTGTGACTGTCAGAATGGTCTGCCCACTAACAGGTTGGCCTCTGCCCTCCACCATGTAATGTCCTGGTCAAGGTGCTGTGGTATGCTGGTTAGAGCCGTTTGCGAGCCTTTTCCTGATTCCAAGAGGCTGAGAAATGTAGCTGCAGCCTTCTCATTTTGAGCCTTGTGTGTGGCACCGCCAGGAGACATGCCACCATGATCCCCAGCAGGTGCTGGTACCACCATGCCGAAGTTACTGACCTAATTAGGAAATTCCCAGTGGCAGTCCTCATTGCCGTGACCTTGTCCTCGGAGGGGAAGATCCTCTCTGGCTTTGTATCCCAGAATAGCCCCAAGAATGTCAAGGGCTGAGTAGGATGTAACTGTGATTTCTTGAGGTTGATGGAGAACCCCAATTTGTATAGCGTGTGCATAGCCCTGTCTGCCGTGCATTGGACTCCCTCGGGAGATGCCGCTTGTACAAGCCAGTCGCCAAGGTATGGGTAGAGGTGGTGCCCTTCCGCTCTCAACAGAGCTGCCACCACATTCATTAGTCTCAAAGACTCTGGGGACCGAATTGAGACCAAATGGGAGGACCCTGTATTTCAAGTGAAAGCCCATGATCCTGAAGCGTAGAAAGGAACGTTGGGGCTACCAATTCGGGATGTTTAAGTATGCATCCTTCCAATCCAGGGATTACATCCAGTCTCCCCCACACAGTGTTTCCGCTATCAGAGCTGGCGTAAACATCTTGAACTTTTGGAGGGGTAGATAAAGGCTCAGTGTTGATAGGTCCAGAACAACTTTCAGGCCAGTCTGGTTCTTTTCCTCTATGGCAAAGAAGCAGGAGTAGAAATCCATGCCTCTGTGCGAGGGTGGGACCTCTTCCACTGCCAGGCTCACTATGAGCAACTGGATCTCTGCCAGAAGAGTTGCTGTCCCAATCTGTGGGAGGCGGAGGGGGGGAGGAGATTGAGGTATCGGTAGGCGGAAGCCAGAGGAAACCACTGAGAGAATCCAAGCGTCTGCGAACCTTGTCTGCCAGGACTGAATGTGAAGGACAAGCCTGCCTCCCACCGCAGAACTGTGTAACTGGATGGCCCCATCACTGTTTCTTTCCTTCTGAGGCTGGTGGCTGGAGGGGGAGGGGAAGAACCCCTTAAGTTCCGACATGTGTTGCTTTGGGCGGTACTGGCTGGGAGGACCGGTCAGGCTGCCTAGTACAGCGTTCCCGGAAACCCATGAATCCGCCAAAGGTACTACCTCTGTCAGCGCCTGGAGGACTCTGGCTAAAACTCTTAGCCGCAGGCTTTGTCAATATTGCCAGGGACCTTGCTGTCTGGGATCTGTTTTTATTCTTGTCCTAGCACCTCATCTGTAGATGAATGGAACAAGTCCCCTCCCTCAAATGGCAGGTCGAGAATGCGTTTCTGCACAGCAGGGATAAACTTGGTTGCCTTGAGCAATGCAATCCTCCTCATGTCGGTGGCCACACATACAGCCCTGCCTGTGGTGTCTATATGTCCCACTGTCGACTCCATGATGTCCTAGGCCACTATCTTTGCCTCTGCCAGACCTGCTATGAATCGAGCTTGACTGTGGGCCGGTCGGGAAGGAATTCTTCTATCTCTCAACATAGCTTTTGGTTGACGGCTGCTAGCATGGTGTCCACATTAGCCTGCTGCAAGTGGAGAGTAGCATTTGAGTATATCTTTTTCCCATTGGCATCTAGGAGGTTTTCTTCCTTTCCTAGTAGGACCGAAGTAGAGGCTGATATGGAGGTTTGTGGTTTTGCATACATCAAGGCTGCTGCTAGGACTGAAGAGTGCGGCTGTGGGTGCAGAGACAGGACGAGAGAGTCCGCCCCCTGCCTGCCTATATTTGGCATCTAAGTGCTTGTTTCTAGGCTGTGTAGAGTGGGGTTTTACCCAGCCCTTTTTGCCAGGGACTTGACATCCTTTTGCAACCGTATGCCAGATCTGGTGGTCGAGCGGATGCTAAGTACCTCTGCCAAGACCCCCGGCTGTTCAAACTGCTGCTGTGGGATGCCCAAGTACTCTGCCACACCAGCCAGCCTTTCATGGAAGGCCCTAGCTGAGGAGGAGGTGTCTTGATCCTCGTCCTCGTCCGTGTCCACTGCTGTGTCCGGCAGGTCCGTGCCTGCTGGTGGGGTGTTGGGGGCTGCAGGTAGCTGCTGTGTGCCGATGGGCTGCGCCAGGGGCTATGCCTGAGGAGGGGCCACCGTGGCGGTAGGCGCTTGGGGTTGCGCAGGAACCTGGGCTGCACTGGCCTGTGTTTGAACCAAGACTTGGGGTTGCCAGAGGTAGCATGTCTTTAATGCTTTTCTGAGAATATTTCCCATTTGAGGCAACCTCATGAGAGTGAGGAATTTGTCGAAGAAGTGGTCCTTGCATGCTGGTGAGGTGCATTCCTGCATGGGCACGGGTCCTTGGGCCTGAACTGTTCTCCCAGCACCTTGCCTCAGGTAGCTGTGGTCTGTCTATCGCCCTGCGTAGAAGTAGTAGGGTATGAGGTGCACCAGGTGACCGGAGGTGACCACTCCAACCTTGGCATGCGATCCAATCCCTGCGCACTGGAATGGTTAGCCTCTGGATGCACCGCCATTTTATCTGGTACTGCGCCACGTGCTGCATTACAACTGCCGTACTGGGTCAAGTCTCCACCTGCTTGCCTGACCGTGTAGACTCAGACCATCCCTGCACCGCAGGCGAGTGCCTGGGATGCCGGATTGCCCTCAGCCATGTTGCCGGTGGTGTACTTGGCACTGCGTTCAGGCACCCCCTCAGGCTTGCACTCGGTAAAAGAGCTAAGCCCCTTGGGGAGTTCTCGGGTACAAGAGCCTTGCGGCCCCTCACAGGTGGGGCTGGGATGGTCCTTAGATCCCTCAGCCATGCGGCCGGTAGCTCGTAGTAGAGCCTCAGTCCCTTTGCTAAAAATCAGGACCTGGAAGGCCCTCCCACAGGGAAGGAGTCGGTCTTGTGGGGTGCAGCGGAGAACAAGGTACCTACCTTTGGCCTGGTCTTCCTCCTGACTTACTCCTTGATGTGCTCCGGTGGTGATTGGGAAAACAGCTCATTCCACCTGGCCAAGGGGTCCTTCAGTGAGCGTGGGTAAAGCGTGTCGCACGCCGAGCAGCCGTCCCAGTCGTGTTCCTCACCAAGGCAATGCAGGCAAAGCGCGTGTAGGTCCGACATGGGGAAGGAACTCTCACAGGACGGACACCTGCTGAATCCCACCTGCGCAGAGGAGGAGCGTGGGCACCAGAGGGGAAAAAAGAAAATGTATTCCTGGGGAAGTTGTAGCACGGAATTACAAGTGCCTTAACCCCAGCATAGGTGAAAGAGGTACGCTCCCGTCGATGTGGAAAAGAGGACTGAGGAGTGGCACCGGTGGGCGGAGTCAAGGGAGCGCATGCTCCCAGGCCGCGCCCCAGCATGCATCTGAATTTAAAGGGGAAGACCATTTTTCAGGTGAAAAGGGTTCCGTTTTCCGTCCCTAGCGAGGGGCGCCCATACAGTATGGAGGAAAGGGGCGGGACGTAGGAGTAGGGGACAAATCAGGGAAATTGCTGGCTAGGCTGTGTAGGGCTGAACAGCCCCAACAAGCAATCACGTTGATTCATGATGAGTGTATGGTCCATTGGTCACAGACGGAGATCAATGACACCTTTAGCACATTACATAGTCACGAGACACAGGTGGCCCCTGGGGACTTATGGTCGGCATTCTCTCAAATTTGGTTGCCTTCTTCAACTGCTGAACAGGCAGCTTCTGTGGACCTCTCTCTGACTGAGGAGGAACGGAGGGTTGTGATCTCATCCTTACATAAAGGGAAAACACCTGCCAGATATGGAATCCCAGCAGAGTTTTACCAAGTCTATGCCGCCACCCTGCTGAAGGTGTATGTAGAGGCATTTGATCAGAGCCTGCTCCTGCCTAGCATGCGAGAGACATGTATAATTCCTGTGCCCAAACCTGGGAAGCCCCCAGAGATTTGTGGCTCATATCGGCCCTTTGCCATGTTGAATCAAGACATACAAATATTGATGGTGTTGCTTGCGGGGAGGCTCCTCCAAAAAGTGATTGGCACTATAATACATGAGGATCAGACGGGATTTGTACCTGGTGGACCAGACTAATCTCTGGGATTCCCCATGTGTGGTGACATCTCTTGATGCTATAAAAGCGCTTGACTTCGACTATTGGGAATGGATGTGGGAGGCACTGAGGGGTTTCGAAATAGGGGAGGGCTTTATACGCTGGGTTAAACTATTGTATACGCAGCCGATGGCTGGAGTGAAAACTGGAAAGCAGGTATCAAAGGGCTGGGGCATACACAGAGGTACGCAGCACGGTTGCCCGCTGTCACCTATGCTTTATATACTAGCTCTAGAACCACTGGCCATTTTCCTCCACCAGGAATTCTTTGATGCTGCAGTGATGCTGGGACAAACTACTCACATTGTTTCATTATATGCGGATGACATCCTCCTGTATTCATGTGAATCAGAACACAATTTGTCATTATACTAGAAACTTTAGAAGACTTTGGTAGATTATCTGGGACCACATTCAGTAGGTGGAAGTCATGCCTCTTTCCTTTGATGGGACTGCGGCAGTATGACGCAAGCGACTTGCCCGATCTGGGGATACAATGGGAGGCCAATGCCTTCAGATACTTGGGAATACACATAGCCCACGCACCTGAAGACATGCATGCCAAAATCACGGTAAAGGCATTGGAAGGGGTGAAGAGGCCTATGGGGTTCTAGGGTAAACTACCGTTGTCTCTCCTGGGTAGGATCTCCATAGTGAAGATAATATTGCTGAGTTTCCTTTACTCCTTTGCCATTGTGTACTACTTTATTGCAGATTGTTTTTTATGCCGGCTGGGTACCTTACTTAGGGAGTTCCTATGGTGCTAGAAGAGGCAGAGAATAGCTCTAAATACACTGAGCACGGCTTATGAAGATGGGGGAGTGCAATTTCTGCAGTTAGAACTTTATTATTTAGTGGCACAGCTGCAATATGTGGTGAACTGGCTGTCAAACCCAGTGAAGATGCTAGGTTATTGCAGGATATGCCACATCTAGCTGTGCTGAAAGAAATTCTATGGGTTGCAGAGTGTTGTGTGGGACACATGTCACTGCTGAACACACTTGGGCAACAGATATGGGCAAGAACACTGAAAATATTGGCGCTGCAGGGTCCCCACTCCACCCATATACCAATGACGCCAAATACATGCTCAGTGGGGAACAAGTTGGCGGTGATCATGAGTTGGGAGGATCTTGGACTTGTCACGTGGGGGGACATGTACATGGATGGAAGGTTCAGCGAATTGGAGGAGTTGATGCAGCTTGAGAGCCTCCCTGTGGGTCAGTTCCTAAGGTACTGGAGATGCAGACTAGTGGCAGTGGCGAGGAGGCAGTGGGTAGACTGGCCAGAGGAACCAGAACCAAATACACTGGTACAATTACTATATGAGCTGGAAGACAGCTGGCGCCCGGTGTCCCGAGTGTATCAATGCTTACTGGGAGCAATCAGTGTGCGGAATGTTTGACTGAAAATGTTAGGGGAAGCAGATCTGGGGCTGTAATTAAGCGATGTCCAATGGGATACTGCATTGATCCTTGTAAAAAAGGTTTCCCAAAATATGATGTTCCGCCTCTTACAGTTGAACGTGCTACACAGAACATATAGGAAACACCCAGGTGAGTGGCCTAATTTAATTCAAGATTACCATCAATCTGTCCGTGGTGTAATACTGAGAATGCGGACATCATTTATATGTTTTGGTAATGAACACGGGTGAGGACTTTCTGGCAACGAATACAATTGACATGTGCTGGGGCTCGGACCACACGATATGGATGGAACCCGGTGGAATGCTTACTGGGATTATACCCTAGAGCGGAGAAATCCAGACACATGGTCAAACTAATGGATTTGATATGTGTGCTCCCCATAAAACGCATCGCTATGGGTTAGAAGGTTAAAGGAGAACCACAATATTCTTCTCCATGGTATAAGGATTTTCTGAGATGGAGTGCGGCTGAAACTATGGCTTGGAATAGAGCTTTAAGTGCAGGAAGGAGCCAGTCCACAGACAATGTGGAAGCTCGGAAAGCTCTACTTATGGCAATGTTTCATCCATCGGACGACAAGCCCCTGTGAACATTGAGTCTGCAGACGATTCCTTACTGGCTATGTAATTACTCTGACCTACATGTAATCCAGGCACCTCTGGGGTTCCCCCTGCCTTGCAGGCATTTATAACTGTTCATTTACTGAGGTGGCCCCTCGCCTATGGACCATAGATTTGTGCTCCCCCAAAACCCCCAGGTGCTGACCTGAAAACTCTGGGATGCCCTAGTTATGTTCTATTTGAGTATTGTTTGTTTTCATTTAAACTTTGGTATCCTGTGTTATGTCTGAATAATATTTGTACTTGGTTGCTATAATGACATTAATGACCAATGTTATGTTATGCTGATGTATACCAATAAACAGAATTTAAAATAAAATAAAAGCCTAGGGAGTAGCAGTTCTTCATACTCCCAGTATACCTCTACAGTTATGCCATCCATTCCTGGAATCTTACCCATACACATACCCCAAACCACCCGTTCCATTTCATGGACATCTATAGCCCCCTCCAGCTGTGCTCTCTGTTCCTCAGTGATCCCGTTGAGGCCTGCCTCCTCCAGCCACTGTGTTGCTAGGTCAGCATCAAACCCGTCCCTTCTTACATAAAAGAGTAGAACTCTTTGAAGACTGAGCATATGGCTTCCCTGTCCGTGACCAACTTCACTTGCCCAATGCCCACCTGCAGCCTTTTTGTCCCCCCTCCATCGCAACGAGCCAAGGCAGTAACTTGCCAGCTTTATCCCCCTCCGAGTGCTGTTGGGCTAAATGTTTGGCGCAAGTACATGTGTCCAAACGCTCTCTCGCTGCATGGAGGTCGCTCCATGCCTCTGCCAGTGCATCACCCTGTATCCTACCCCTTGCTAGCTCCTGCTACAGTGTGGCAAACTGCAGCTCCAGGTCCCTCACTATCTGCGGTAAAACCCTGCACACATACTCTTGCCGAGATGCAGACCCTCCACCCCCTAATAAATACCTTTCCATTTCGTGGCCCACTGTGCAGTAGACCCCCAGTTGTCCTCTAAAAACTGTCTAATTTGATCAACCAGTGTTGCACGAAAGGCCCTATCCGAAAGCATCTGATTGTCAAATCTGCATTTAGGTATCAGTGGCCTGTCCATTTTCTTGATCAGTCCTACTATCAGCAGAACATGATCCAACAATGTTCTCTCTAGAAATTCTGCAGAGCCGACCATGGTAAAGCCCTCCTCCCCACCAGGGCGTAGTCAATGCGCAAGTACGACCTGTGTACCAAAGTAAGAGTAACTACGTGCCTCCCCATGCAGTACCTGCCATGTATCCCATGAACTCAATTTCGACCACAACTTTGGCCAGCATCTTGGATGCTGTGCCCACTGGACGGATCGTCAGGCTCTCCTACGATCTAAGACATAGTTTAAAAAACTAGACACGGAGTGTAGGACATTTGTTTGGCAAGGCAAACGAAATAGAATCGCCCTAAGAACACTCCAAATAACACATGAGGAGGTCGGGATTAAAATACTGAATTTTTAATTATACTACATAGCGAGTCAATTACAATTTGTAGTCGTGTGGTTAGCAGATGAGCCTACTATAGACACACACATGCTACAACCAGCAATTAATCAATTATACTTAAAAGAAGTACTGTGTACATGCATCCCGCACAAAGGTGGATGCCCACTGCTGATAACATTGGATATACAAATATGGAGAAGGACATGTAAAACATGGGACATAACCGAGCCGCTCGGACTGCAGATTCCCCTGGCAGCAGTAGTGGCGGCAGAGAGACAGTTGAAATTATATATAAGGAAATATTGGGAACCAGTCGGAGTAGTAACTATAGGAGACCTGGTACTGGGAGATGAGCTGGTGGACTTCAAAACACTTACAGACGAAGTAGGCATGAATAACGGGAAATACTTACCATGTCTAGAGATAACACATAAGATTAGGCACAGGTGGCCTGAGATACCTGAACTGGTGACAAAACACAAGGTAGTAGAGACAATATATGATATGGCCGAGGGTGGTCATGGTGTGTCACGGTTATGACATACTGATTACAAAAAGTGTAATTAGACCATCAATGACCAGACAAAAATGGGAAACAGACATGGGGAAGATATGCACTGATGCTGAATGGGACAGGGTAATGGGTTATGAAAGTGAACCCCATTTTACAGGGGCGCCCCTTAAATATATTGGGGTATCCCTGATCACGCTCACACCAGAGTAAATGCACCCATCTAGGGAATTAAGTTCATGAGTCTTCATCTTGCAAGGGTAACAAATTTAATCTGTACAAAAATGAGGATGGGGGGGGAGGGCAGAGGACTCTGCCCTTCCAACTAGCATTCTGTCTTCCGTGGCTGGCATCTACAGACTAATGGCAAGCAGGTGCCTTTATATACTCTTCAACTTGGTCACTGGATACTGGCAGAGCTCATCCAAAACTGATGCTCTTCCTTAAAAGGGATGCTGCAGTCTCCAGTGTTGCATGGCCAGGTCACAAGCTACTTAACATACTGCTGTTTCTGCAGGAATACACTGTAGCTCTTGTTTAGCATCGTTTTCTATATTACAAACATTCATACATAAACACACCTTCCCGACATACTCTCAACACTTCACTCAATATTATTATATTTTATCTGGACCAGTAATTCTCCTTAAAACTCTGTTTTAACATAATTCAGCATTGTATGTATGAGCCCCAGCCTGGCTGTGTGTTTTGATAGACAGGGAACAGCTGCTCAGTTACCTTGTGCTCTCTGCAAGCCTTAGCCTCAGTGACGCAACACTTCATGAGCTCTGCGATCCATTTTTAGCGCAGGCCACATTCCTTTTTGGCAGAGAGCCCGCTTTGAGATTTTAAAACTACACAGAATAACATTTGCAAGTGTTTTCAGCTAATGGTTATTTGCACCTTATATTTAAATACCATTTTCATTTAGTGGATACCCATGTCTGTATGTGGTTATATTTGCATTAAAAAAGCTTTCTCAGTGCTGTAGTCCTTTGAAGTCTTGCATAATTGTAAAGCGCTTGAGGGGTGCAGGAAGGTACTAGCTCCTCCCCAACAGTTACCATAAAAAGGTTTCTAGGAATGCTAAGTTACAGATAATACAGCTAAACATTACACATAGGGCTATTTAACGTAGCAGCAGATCTCTAGGTTCAAGGGTGCAGAAGAACAGAGGTGCCAAAAGTGTGGGGACACTGATGCTGAGATGCTCCACAAGCTATGGGCGTGCCCTAAGATACGGCAATACTGGGAGGATATTGCAAATATGATGGCTATGGGAGAAGTCACGCTAGAAGTACAGACTCCAGGAGCCTGCCTGCTTGGGCTATACCCACACACAACGAGGAAAAAATACATAACGAAACTGAAAGTCCTCGCTTAAATATAGGCAAAACGTAGACTAGCCATGTCATGGGAAGCAAAAGATGTGCCTACTGTCAAAAGGTGGTGGAAAGATTTAGAAAAATGGATACTAGCAGAGATGACAGTGTGGTTACAGGCTACTGGAGGAGTCCGTGATGAAAACTCTGTGAAATCACAGCTGGGAAAGAACTAACACAGACCCTACTTGCGTCCATAACATAAGAATGACTGTCTGGATTAGCAAGCCGATTGACATTCCACGGAAACGTGAGATGCAATTAGAACTTGTTGATGCGTGTTTATGGCAGAACTGACAAAGGTGGGTAGGTCGGAGACATGAGGGTAGCATGAATACACTACTGATATGTACATGTTAAACTGTTTAATGAAAAATGGGAATAAAACATTTTTTAAAAAATCTAAGACAGTTGAAATACCCAATCAGAGGGTCGAGTGCATCCTGTAGCATGAAGATTCAGCATCTGTTGAAAGAACTGTGCCACATTGGGGGCATGCATACCCAGAAGAAACATGGTGTGCCCCATCATTTCTCCCACCATCGCCACATACCGTCCCTCTCCGTCGATCATTGTGTGAGTGACCTGCAACCTTGCGACATCCCTAATACATATCATTACCTCTCTGGAGTAAGATGAGAATGCTGTGCCGACCACCCTGTCCCGCCATCGGTTTTCCAATGCCTTAAACCCCTGATGGTCTAAGTGTGTTTTCTGCAACACCACTGAATCTACCTTAGGCCTAAAGAGATTAGAGCAGATTTTGCCCCGTTTTCTCACATTATTCAATCCTCAGACATTTAAACTCATCAAATTTAACGACTACCATAGCTCAAGCAACTCCTGCACTGTACTGTACCTCTCCATCCAGTTGCCTGAAACTAGAACTTTATATACATGACAAACAACCTGAAACCAACCAAGTTGCAACTCCCCAACCAATCGAGCCCCCACCACCCCACCCCTTCACCCCAACACTAGTCACATCCCCCACCTCAACCCATAACCCTCAACCAAACCACACACCCCTTCCATTCAAGCTCCACCCTTACACCCCCCAGCACGCAACTGGCCAGGGGATTCAGTGATGGTAAGAACACTAGAGGTGCACCTTGACGGCCACCCCAGGGAGCCACCTCTACCTACCATTCCTTAAAAAGATCTACCTCCAGTTCTGTACCCCAATGATAAACATCACCTTCTCAGAAAATACTTCAAGTCATGAACCTGGCCGTAAGTGCTGCCAGAATTCACATCCCCACACATTCTCCCCACCCTCTTTCACGGTCAAGAGACAATGCGAGCCACAATGTAAGGCGACCCCCCCTATCTGTGTGTGGGGTCTCCTAACATGTACTAACAGTCTTTCAACCATTGCTCTCCAGTCCAGCCGTAGCACAACTGGCTGTGCCAGCGACACTTACCCTTCCCTCATCCACTGTTCCTCGTAGTTGTATCTTCTCCGTCATAGCCAGCGTGCCATCTTTATTAACATACAATCATCCCGTGCTCATCCCCGAAGAGGCTTTGGGTGGCCTGGGTGTACTTATAGCAGTCACTCCCGGTTTCCATTCCAGTTTGGAGTCTGGCGCCTCTGACGACACAGTATCCAGCCAGTCCCATATACCTCACTTGGTCAGTGAAAGAAGGAGCAGCCCTCAGCCAGAACTTTTAGCCTTACTGGGAAAAACATCCTGTACTTATATCCGAGCTCCCTCAGCCTCCGTCTCACCTCATCATATGACTTGCACTGTTTTTGCACCTCTTGCATGTAGTCAGGGAACACCAAAATCTTCATGCCTGCTGTTGTATTCATGTATATAGTTACAAAAGACATTCCTCTCCAATGTCAATTCAGTGCTGGGCTGTACAATGGTGCTGGGTGTTCCATTACAGAACTAGGTTGATGACCGCCCATGGTTGCAGGGGAGAATGTTAGTGTTTGAAGGAGGTCCGTTGTGGTAATGGGTAATGGTTGGAGCTGCTGATGTTGCAACATAAATAAAGGCAATTTAAACGTACTGTGTGCAGCGGATAACTGGACATAATACTGGTGACGAAGATTCAGCATTCCAGCAGCCCCAGCCAGTCGTGTGCAGAAACGTTGCAACAGGGAAGACGCACGGAGGAGGGAGCAATTGGCTATTGTGTTACCCGGGCCTGGACGTTGAAGGCACGGTAGGAGCTGAAAGCGACCCGCAGTTCCAAACGCTAATAGCAGCGCCCTTTACAGTGCGGCCTGCAGCATTAAGGAAGCGACCAGCAGTTCCAAGTGCCAACAGCAGTGCCTCCTACAGCGCGGCCCACAGCGTTAAGGAAGGAGGGACACCGCTAGATTCCCAGCAACCAAAAAATTGAAGGACATCATGGTGGGAGATCCTCCAGCGTATGCAAGGCAGATGTGTGAGCAAGCTCCTCAGAGCGTTGCTAAATTGAGGGAAAGGCTCAGTTGGAACCAGCCGACAACGGTTCCTATAGGAATGAAGTCTCGCAAGACTTAACGGCCGCCATTTTGAGGTCAGGTAAGTCTCCAGACACAACAACATTCCATGCGCGTGCAGCCATTTAAGGGTCAAGCGTTTTTTTTTTAAACTTTTGTTTATTGGCAGACAGTTAAGACAGGTACAGCACATATTACACAGAGAAAACAGAAATCACAATATCGCATTTAGGCATTACATCATGCACTCTTTCAGACAGCTCAGAGTTGGGGGGGGAGGATTGTTGACACGAGGGGGCGCGGAGTGTTCAGTACTTGTAGTGAGTTGGGTGGACCCGACGGGGGGGATTAGGGTTGGAACTCCACTCAACCTCGTCTCTATTGTTCAGATATCTGCAGAATTCAGTCCATACATCTTTCAGGCGAGATGGCATGGGCAGGGATCCAATATACTCTTCTTCGCACACTTGTACCCAGGTGAGAGCTTTCAACCACATCTCAAAGGTGGGGGGGGGGCGCTGCCAGCATTGTAATATTCATCTTTTAACGACAATAGCACTCACGTTTAAACATTGTGACTTTTTTTTTGCATTTTCTCCAGTCCATATTCCAAATAACAGGGCTAATGGATCAAGGTCCACTGGGCACCCAACTATCTCTGATAGCGCTTCCGTTACTTCCTTCCAAAACGCACTTAGCGCAGTGCAGGACCAAAACATATGTATATGATCTGCCTCTTCAGATTTACATTTCAGGTTTGGTGATGTTCGTAGGTCCGGAGTCCCGTTGTGGGGGTGGTAGCTGGCCAGTGGTTTCGGCGTGTAGGCAGTCTGAGTCTGGTAATGCGGGTATTTGCTCAGGCAGGTTGGGAGCGGCCAGCCCGTTGCTGGGCAGTGGTAGTGGGGGAGCTGTGGACAAGGAGCAGCCAGGCGGGCTGTATAATGGTGGCCTCAGCAGGTGCTTCGTGGTAGTAGCACGTGCAGTGGGTGGGGAGAGCTGAGGGGAGTCAGATGGGCTCCTGTGTAGCCAGTATCACTTTAGGTTGTGTTTGGGCGCTCCGGGCGAAGTGCAGTTAATGGGGTGGGCAGGGGGCCCACCAGGACAAAGAGATAATATTGTTTCCAGCTGTGAACGCTGGTGGAGCGGGGTGCTTTCAGCCCCTATAGCACCTTGTAAAGTCACAGTTCCTTTGTAGCAGATTCCCAGCAAATGGAGATGAGGAACGTTCTGATGTGAGGGGCAGCCCGTAATATGGTACTCGAGCTCAGTGAAGGGCGGTCGCGCAGCCCGCTGTCCCAGCTGCACCCTCCATTAGCTCTTTATTGCTCTCAACCTGCAGAGCACGGGAGCAGGCAGACAATGCGTGGGGGGGAGAGCTGGGAAAGCTGGTCTGCCCATATGCTCGCAGCCACACTACGCGGCACTGGGCCTCTCGCGCAGGGGGGCCAGGTTACGGCAAGCTTCTCCTGGCTGCTCCGGAGCATGGGCCTGAGCACCACAGACTGCCACCGTGCTTAGGGTGGGCGGTGAGTGATGTTGGGGATGAGGAGGGGCGTGGGAGCGAGCCGCAGCCACCACACCAATGGAAGAGGGGCCTGTGGGAGCCCCAGTGGGGCAGCAATAGAGGCGGCAGCAACACCCGCACTCCCCCTAAGAGACACCTACCGTTGGTGCCTGCTGTCAGCAGGGCCCGCGGTGGCAGGGTGGAAGGAGCTCCGGCTGGCGTCATGGAATAGCAGTGCGGTCCCTCGCCCCCTCGCGGCAGTGCCGCACACGGCAGCATGTCTGGGGGCCCGTCCACAGGATTCTCCTAGGCTTGGCGGCGGCGTCCTCCGGGGCCGCCAAGGTCTAACCACTCCCCAAGTTTACAGGGGGCAGGCCCAGCATGTCCACACGGCCGGCCGGCGTACTTGGCTGTATCTCGGGTGCCTCTGATCCGCTGACCGCGGTTTTTTCACAGAATGTGTCCAGTGATCAGGGGACACTCCGGCGTCGATTTTGGGGGTACAGATGGCAGGATTCCACCGTTGCACGCAGATTGTGGTCTGCAGGTCACAGAGCTCTGAAGCTAGGCGGCCATCTTGCTGGCTGCTCAACAGCGCCCCCAGGGCAAGCATTTTTAAACGACTAGTGCATTCTCTGTTTTTGATACAGATATTTGCAGATTGCTTCATCCCACATGTTTTGAAAGACTCTGAGCGAAATTTTTTGCACAAAGGGTGATTGAAATATTCCCGTGTGGGTGTTCATCAGTGCATTGGAGTGTAGTTCCTGAGATGGTGTTTGCAGTTTAAATAAACTTTGAGACCAAATCTACTGATAAAAATGAATAAACCTGGTCCTGCGCTAATTATAGTAAACCCAGGTGAACCGGAAAGATGGCTTCATGAGATATTCGCACAGAGTATATGGCAGTAATTTTGATGCCGACCGCAAGGACTCTATCGTACCATTGTCTGGGACAAGAAGGACAGACAATTCTTTAAAAACTTCCAGATTTATTAGACAGTGAAGCAGAAAGCTTAACCATCTTTGAGCAGAGCCTGTTGAAGTTAGACAAACATTTAATGGTAAAGGAAAACACAGTTTTAGCGAGATACCACTTAGCAATTAGGGATCAAAAGATTGGGGAGACAATAGAGGAATTTGTCACAATTGTTCGCGGTTTAGTAATTAAGTCTGACTACCCTCATTGTAGAGATGACATATCAGGGATCAACTGATGATTGGGTGTACCAAACACAAAATTAGGGAAGCTTTATGGCGAGAAGGAGCGAGTGGTGCGGATTTCTCAGAGAGGGCAATTGAAATTGCAAAAATGGTGGCGTAGACAGAGAAGTGCATTGAGGCTCTGGATACAGAAACCATGAAGAATGTTGCAGGATGTGCAAATGCTTTCGACCAAAGTAGATCTCGAAAAACGCAGAACAATAAAGAAGAAACAAAACAAGTGATCAGAAAGAAAGTGGAGTCAAAGCAACGGGTGGAAGGGAGACCCTTCATCAAGAGATCATTTGGCTAGCGATAAACAGTGTTTTTCACATCACGTGATATGCAGGGACTGTGGAAAAAAAAGGTCATATGGCTTGCTGTTGCAGGCATTGGAATAAGCCTGGTAGTGTCAAAATGGTAAAAGATTGTACAACCTTTTGGCAGGATGAGGGGAGTGATGGTGGAGAAAAGGTGTGTGTGGTGAATGCCATTGATGCAGTGCCAAAACACACACAACCACATACACAGATATCAATTAATGCCGTTCCTGTGAAATTACTGATAGACAGTGGGCCACATTATACCCTTGTGAACATGGAAGTTTGGAGGAAAAAAAATGTAATTGCTGTGATCTGCAAGAGGCAAGCGTAAGTGCACATGCCTATGGGGATGTACCCATCAATATTGTCAGGGGAGTCTGTTCTCAGTTCAGGTATAGTGCAAGTTGCGCCCAAATAATGGTCAGAGTGATGTCCAAAGGTGGGAATGTGTTGTCTCGGGGTGCTCAGGCCAATCTGGGTTTGAGACCTGACCCCGACAATCCCATGCAAGTAATTGTTGTGCAGAGGGCTCCAAGTTCAGTGCAATCCGTTCAGGTGATAGAGATTGAGGTGGGTAATCGAGAGGTTAATCTGTTTCCCATTAATATGTTTCCAAAAGTCCTTGCAGAAAGGATAGGATGTCTTAAGGGATTAGTGCATTTGATTAGGTTGAGGCCTGGGGCGATACCAATAAGGTAATGAGCACGCCCCATAAGACATGCTTTACGGATGGATGTGGAAAATGAATTGAAGACAATGATGAATGAGGATATAATTGAGGATATAAATTGAGGAGATTGATGCAGCAGAATGGATAAGCCCCATTGTGGCACTGCACAAGCCCAATGGGAGTTTTTGGCTACGCATTGACCTTGGGGTTCTTAATCAAAACGTAAAGCCAGATAGATTTCCACTTCCCAAAATTGATGATTTGTTGGTGAGAACTGGTGGAGCTGCAATTTTTTTGACTCTGGACTTAAAGGCGTTTACCACCAAGTTAAGTTACATCCGGAACTCCATGGACCTTACTGCTTTCATAACACCTGTTGGCTTATATCGATGTAAACGGATGCCGTTTGGATTGGTGTCTGTGTCTAGTGTATTTGAAAGAGTCATGAACAAAGTGCTAAAGGGGTTGTCAGGGACGTGCTGCTATCAGGATGATATTCTAGTACGGGGAGGAATGAAGAGGAGCATGATGTCCAACTAAAAGAGGTATTAATGAGACTAGCATAGGCAGGTTTGACCATCTCAGCAGAGAAATGTAAATTGAAGGTTGCAAAAGTGCAGTATTTGGGGCACAAATTGTCTGTGGATGGGTTGAAACCAAAACATGCAACTTTGGAGGCAATATGGTATATGAATGCCCCAAAAAACAAAAAGGAATTGTCATCTTATCTGGGTTGGTCGAATTCTATGGAATATTTGTAAAAGATTTGGCTGAAAGAACCAAAACGTTGAGAACATTGGTGAAGAAAGGTGTGAGATTTGTTTGGTGTGAACAATGCTAGGATGAGTTTGAGGACATAAGAAATAAGTTAGTGAGTGTACCCATTTTAAAGGGGCTTAAGGATGACTGGGGTGTGGAGTTATACAATGATGCCAGTGAGAGCGGACTTGGGTGCGTATTGATGCAAAGAAAAGGTGATGAGTTACACACAGTGCCCTTTGCGTCACATGTTCTTGAGAACGCTGAGAGGCGGTACTCCGTGGTTGAGAAGGAAGCTTTGACCTGTGTGTGGGGGATTGAGAAATTCTGCCAATGTGTGTGGGGGAGAACATTTGTTGTGGTGACAGATCAAAAGCTGATGGTGGGCACTGTTGAAAGAAGAGGGTTGGAAGGTGTTTCAAGTAGGATTGTCAGTTTAATTTCTTCGCTCCAGGGGTTGGACATGGAGGTGAGACATGTGAAGGGCAAGCTAAATGTTAATGCACATGTGTTGTCACAGAATCCCATCGAGGAGAATTAAGTCATAGTGTTTGAGGAAGAAGGTGAAGTTTTTGTGAACTGTGTGAACTGTAAGGTTGCCAACGAAAGTGACTGGAGAGGAGCGGGTGGCAAGGATGCTCTTTAGAAAACAGTCACAAAATATGTCCGGATGGGATGGCCAGTAGAGGAGCTGGATGAACTGTTGAGAAGTTACAGGAGGGTGAGACAAGAATTGAGTGTGGAGAAGAGAATACTGTCAAGAACGGAGCGACTAGTGGTGCCGGATGGCATAAGAAAAGTGTTCTTGGAAATTTCACGCAAGGGGCATTTTAGTATTAGTAGTACTAAAGGTCTGATACCGCAAGATTTTTGGTGGCTAGGAATGGACAAGGATATTGAGTTATTTTTGAAGATTTGCGAGGCGCATTTGCTTAGTGATAAGGGTGTATGTACGAGGGTGCTGTCTATGAAGGTTGTGGAGCCGCCATGTTCGGTTAAGGATGTGGTGACCATGGACATTTTGGGTCTGTTGTCAATTAGGGGTGCTCAAGGAGCATATCTAATATTTTTGGTGGATTTGGTGTCAAAATGGTTTGAGGTGTGCATTGTGAGGGACATTAGTTTGCGTAGGATAATACAATTTTTGGAATCTGTGTTCTGGAGAGAGGGATTTTCCAGGAAGATTGTTTTGGATATTGGCCCTCAGTTTGTGGGTAGAGAGATGGAGGATAACCGCATTGAACACGCTACCACAGCTCTCTATAATCCCAAAGGGAATGCAACTGTCGAAAGATTCAATAGGACGTTGATGGAGGTGATTAGAATTGCCATTGCGTCTGGTGGGGATTGGGAGAGGACAGTGATGGAGCGTGTAGTTCAATATAGAGTTGCACCTCACCAGGTGACAGGTGTGTCACTGTTTGAGGCTTTGCGGAAAAGGATGCCGAATTCTAGGTTGCATCCTGGGTGGATGAAGACATTTCTGGAAGTGCAGGGAGAGGTGAAAACAGGGATGTTGCAGGAAAGGATGCTGAATGCGCAAGAGAGATCCAAGGTGAGGAATGATCAAAAGAATTGCGTGAAGGATTATGTTTTGAAGGAGGGGTCGCTGGTCATGATCAGGAAAGGAAGGATGGTTGATAAAGGAGTGGGCACGTTCACGCCTCAGATAAAGGTTTTGAGAGATTTGGGTAACACTATTTTATTGAGTAATGTTGAGAAGTGGAGTAAAGAGAGAGTGGGTGTCATGAAATGTGATGGTGGTGGTTAACAGTTATGTAGAACAACAACGAGGTATCAATGCTCATGTACACAGTTATAGGAGAGAAGGTGTGTTGTATTCATGTATATTGTTACAAAAGACATTCCTCTCCAATGTTAATTCAATGCTGGGCTGTACAATGGTACTGGGTGTTCCATTAAAGAACTAGATTGATGACCAGACACGGTTCCAGGGGAGAAAGTTAGTGTTTGAAGGAGGACTGTTGTGGTTATGGGTAATGGTTGGGGCTGCTGATGACGTAACATAAATAAAGACAATTTAAACTTGTGTGCAGCGGATCATTGGACATAATAACTCCCACCTTATAAACTGTATTTCTCTTAGCGTCCTGGAGGATCATGTCTTGGTCCTGAAAATGTAGCCACTATGGCTTGTGGTGGGGCGCCAATTGGGGGTTTCCACCCAGGGACGCTTTGCACCCTTTTGATGGTAAACCACATAGAGAATCCTCTGATCTTCAGTAAATCCACAAAAAGTTGCTCGAAGTACAACTTTGAGCAATGTGGCACCTCCAATTAGTGCTTGTCCCTAAACATTGAAGGCCATATGGCCAGGTGAGTAGTGGACGATGAACTTGTTATGTTTGTTGGTATGTAGGACAGTGGTCTGTATAAATAGGTCTTCTCAACGATCTCTCGATTAATTTAAAATAGTGTATTTAAAAGGTAACTTCATGAACGGTTTAGAGTTTTCAGTGTTTATTTCCATCATTGTTGTATTACTCAAGTTTCTCTAGTTACCAGAATCACCCACATTTAAAATGTTTCACTCTAGACTACTTTCTCTATCCCCGCTTTCGGGACACTCCAATAAATCAGTGAAATGTGACCGTTAGTAAAAACGTCCATAGTGCCCTTTAGAAGTCACCTAATGTTTTTGAAATGTGTTGGTTGACATGTCTTTTTTTACGTAGAGCTCAGTGATGGAAGCACAGACCTTCACCAGTGACGAAAACACTGACACGTCTAGTAACCAAATGGTGAGCCCTACCGACATGCACAAAGTGATATTTTAGAGCAATGGATGTGGCCACATTTCTAATACTAATGTACCTTTTCCATTGTACTTGTTCTCTGACAATGTACGGAAAATGAAGGAGCAAGATTCTTCATCAATTACTTTTCCGGTGTCAACATCAACCTCACTCGCGTATCAAGTAATTATATTGTACTAGTCCTTTATATGTGAATGAACAATACATGCATGTGTTATGCTTGGAATGTAAACAAATTGAACATTATTATGTATAGTATTGGTTATTTACACAATGTGGCATTTATGGGTGTCTCTCAGTATGTACCATCGTCTCCATATCATGTTTTCAGTTTAATTTTGCTTTTTCATCCATATTAAAACAAGTACTGTGTTATAGGGGGATGCTGGAACTTCAACCACAATCAATTCCTCCTTTGCAACAGGTAAAGAGTATGAGGTATGCGTACTGACAGTTTCCTTGCAAGAATGAAAGTAAATCCTACAAAGGATATACTTTGAGACTGAAATGCATGTAACCTTGCGCTGTTTGAAACTTTTATGATTTTGGCTATAACATTACACTTCCTCCCGAATGGAGAATAGATTTGAAAGGAAACATTCTAAAGCAAACTACTTTTGAAGGCAAAATTATAATCACTATGTTTTGCAGGGTGATCTCAGATCAAGCCCATGTGTCATCTCTGAAGGTTATCAGGTGAAATGTGAAATGTATATTATGACCAAATCACGTGAACAGTTTTCGAGGTTATGTTCATAAGAAGGTTCTATTTGTGTTTCAACAACAAACCTTATAGTATAAGGTTCGTAATAATACCTTTTAGAGAGATGTTCTGTGAGATAAAAGATTTTACATTTAAGTTTGATTGACATTTAACTTTTTTGCATGATTCTTATGTCCAAGGAATGTACTACAGAAGATGTTGAAATTGAAGAGACACAAGGACCAGCGGTATAAATAACATAATATGAAATGCAATTGAGCATCACATCGGATTGGGATGACATTTTTAAAATGTTGTAATGTTTTGACGTCTGTCAAGTTGTTTCTGTTTGTAGATATGTACATATAGTTCTTTGAGTCGAAAAGAAATTTGCTTGATTTAAACCATATAAAAAAGCTCTTTTTTCAGCTTGGTCTTGTGGTCAGCAAAGCGAATTCCATGGTTTTGAATTGAATTAACAAAACAAGGGTAAAGAACAGAGCAGTTTGTTTTGGAGACGTTTTTAAGCAGATGTCTTAGTCATAATATGTTTTTAGTTGGAAAATCCTATCTTATGTATGTGGGCTATACATTGAGCATGTTTTTCTATAAATCTATTAGAGGCCCAGGAGGAAGAGGAGTATTGAGGCTCAGACAACAACTGAAACGCAAGATGTTGCTTGCCAAACGGATGTCACAATGGAGCAACTACTTTTTGAGGCACAGCGTGGTCCAGTCAATATTCAAGAGTCATGATGCATATGTCCAGTGGTCGGAAAATGAATGGACTCTCACCTGTGAACCATACAAAGTTACCATGGACCATTACAACTTTGTGAAAAATCGCCCAGATGAAACTGAAAACACAAAAGGCGCATTGCAATTGCTTGCAGACCCATTTACACAATCTACACGCTCTAAAAATGTTCCACCCACCAAACATTCAATATTACCTGTTTCTCGAATTCATGCGGAAATATCACAGCCAGAACCCACAGAGGCTGAAGCATCAACTCAATTGACTGACAAATCTGCTCAAGATCTCGACTTCAGTATGGCTAGTTTGGGGGACTTGTCCACCACCGTTGAGTCGCAAAACACAGTAGTGCGGGACGATTGGCTACTTAAGGAGCAAAAATACATTGTATTCGACTGCTGCCTGCTAGAGCTTGTACAAATGATTAAATGTGATCATAAATTAAGAGGGAGTATATGCGGGGAGCCATTGGTGAATTTCTCTCATGTATTACAAGGCACCAACCTGAAAATCCAGGCCAGCTGTGTCCACCTCCATAACACATTTTCATGGTCTGCTCAACCGATGCTCAGCAAAGTGCCTGCTGGAAATGTTCTTTGTTCAGCAGCTTTACGGTTCAGCGGATCGACTTTTAGTAAGATTTCCCATTTCTGTCAATTTGTGGGACTTGAGGTCATTGCTAAAACCCAGTACTACAAATATCAGAGGGTATTCTTATTCCCCGCTATTAGTCAAGCTGGAAACTCGAACAGATGTCAATGGACAGTGCATTCTCTGGCAAAAGTGTCAGGTTAGCTGGTGATGGACAGTGTGACAGTCCAGGATTTTCGACGAAGTACTGCATTTACCACTTTCAAGACATGGAAAGTAAAACAATTGTGAGTTTGGTCACTGTGCATGTGTTTGAATGTAAATCGTCTGTGTTTATGTAGAAACATGGTTTCATTAAATCCATCAAACTTCTGGAATCCAGGGGAATGCAAATAGACCTGATAGCCAATGACAGGCGCGTTTCAATAGCCAAGGCCATGTGAGAGCAGTTTGCAAACATTCAGCATTAATTTGATGTATGGCACGTTACCAAATCAAACAATAAAACAATTACAGCTGCTGGTTAAAAAAGAAGGGTATTCAGAAAACCTTTTAAAGTGGTCTCAGTCTATCAGCAACCATCTTTGGTGGAACTCCAAAACTTGTGATGGATCTGTGAAATTCTACTTGAAAAATGGCATTCATTGATGCACAATTGTTCCAACATACACTCATGGTGAGAAAACCAACATTTCCACAAATGTGCACATGGACCTTTATCGATGGAGCAGGAACGCAAGAAAAAGCTGGTTGCTGCCATGTTCCACTCCACAGAAAGCACTTGAGAAGATTGTGTATGATAAAACGCTTTCAAGAGACCTAAAGGGGCTCACTGAATTCTGTTACACTGGCCATTTGGAGGTGTTGCATAATATGTGCCTAAAGTACAGGCCCAAAAGGTTGCATTTCGGCATAGACGGTATGAAGGCCAGAACAAGAGTAGCTGTACTTGCGCACAACAAGAATGTTGAGAGGGAACACGCAAAAACTGCAGGAACTTTCGGGATGCTTCGTTACCTCATGGCCTTTACAAAACAAAGAAAAAATGGGTGACCAAGCCAATCTACCAGGAAAAGGAGTTTGGATTTGTGAAAGATCTGACATTAACTGTGTTGGGCATGCATACTCATGAAATGGCTCCTGATTTTGTTCCCAGGACACATACAATGCCACAGAACATTGCAAACGAGCCTTGTGCTCCAAAATTGGAACTTGTTGAAAGGTTGACTTCCAGATTTAAATGATTTGTAGCAGTCTTCAAAATCTGCTCACAATCACATTTTTGTCACACCTTCCCTTGTACACACACCTGACAGTACTGCCACTCCTGCCCCTGTCCAAACTCGCCCCGCTCCCCCTGTCCCATCTTATTCCCCCTTCACACTCCGGCACTCACGTGGGCCTCCTGATGACTCGCGTGCACATGCACGCCTCACCCGCAACAGAACGCTCTCCAGGTTGCGTCCATTTTTGCATTGGCAGCTTCCTTGGCGCCTAGGTAATCGGCAGAATGCTACTATGCTTCCCCGTCGCGTGACCAGCGCTGTGTGCTCACGTGACCCGGGAATCCATTCACGTGATGCGACAGCGCGTCACGTGACGGGAAGTAATGCCAGAAGCGCGAGTATTTAAACACGGCTCTCCGTGTACTCGCTGCTTCACAGCTGTTCTTTGCAACCTGTTTGGCGTTACGCGTTTGTTTGGATTTCTTGACTCTTTTTGGATTTTGACCTTGGTTTGCATGCTTGGACTTTGCTTGGATTACCTTACTGGCTTTTTTACCTTGGATTTGCCTGTGGTTTGAATATGGACTGCCCTTTGGACTGCAACACGGATTTCCCTTGCATCTGGGTTTCTTTGGAACTTCAATCTTTCAAGCTCCACAGCTACCAAATCACGTTCTTGTCATCAGGTGGTTCTCACGCCAATATTGGGGCTACAGTCTACCTGCTCCATCTGGGGTTGCTCTGCCCACGTGAGTCCCGGACCCCTACCTCATAGGTTCATTGCCTTTTTCCTGACCCCTCTGGTAAGACCTTTTTCACGTTATCTAGGCACTGTCATTTGCTTGGTACTTAATCAGTATTTTCTTGCAGCGGATTGGGGTCACAGAGGTTCGCGGCTACGGAGTTGACCATCTCCACCTGTGGCCTCAACGGTCGCACAGGGAGTGACTTTTAGTTCTCTCTGTGTGGCATTTGGGGACAGAGGACTCTTCTGCCTACACAACACTCAAGTCTCAAAAATGTTCCATATGTTGCAATGTTTGGCAATTGTACAAAAAAATCTAATGATATTACACTTGCAATTTCAATACTAGATAATTTATTAAATGTATGTATTTACGCCTATATAATCGGGTTTATGATGCATTAATGTATATCTTTTACCTTTCCTTCATTTATATTGCTTATCCTCTGTCTAGAAGACACATGTCTGGGGTTGCTATTGGTACTCTTGTTCAGAGGAGAATTGCCAGAGCATTTCAGTGCTGGACTGCCCATTTGGGTGGGAGAAAGACTGATATGCTAATAGATATTTCCCATCTGTGGAAGGTACACTGAGGCTTGGTGTGTGTCAAACCCTCTGCTAGACCCAACCCCCATGCACACATGTAATCCATGGCACTTGTGCGGATGGCCTCCCCTTAGCAGACGCAATGAGTCTTTCAAATAAGGAATATGTTTTTATATGGACGAAGTGGAGGTGCGTCCCGTGGACACTATAAGTTTGCTGAAAGAACAATGGAAAGGGGTAAAAAGCATGTCATCGCAGACATATAATCTATCCTATGGCTCCAGGTGGCTGCATGGATCAAAATCAAGACCACCAGCAACAATCACAAACCGTTCTTGGTCCTGAGACCATGCAATATCCTACTTTCCTTCCCTAAATAGTACCCTCATATAGTCGTACGCTCCTCTAATTCCTAGCACATGACAGTGAAATACTTCTCCAATCCGGTCTGCCCAAAAGGATCCACACCCCTGTCAGACATCTGGAGCACCCCCTACAGTTCCGCAAACTGGTAAAAACTGTCCCTTCTACTACGCTTTCGCCTTCATTGGAAATGACTCAACTGCCGCAGTTACAGCTGTTCTGATCGTTATGATTAACACAGGTTCCCTGGCCCATCCTCTAAGTCAATAATACTCAAACCTACTAGCGCCTACGACTAAAATGACAAAGTTTGTTCCGGACTGTGCCAAGTGTCGGTAAGTACTTGCATCACTCGCCAGTTTCCCCCGGGCACAACCGATCCCTTTTACACACGAATATCCCATAAAGGTATTCGATCTTGGATGCGTTAGCCTGCGCTCCTTAGCTATTCTCACATTTTGAAAACTGTTCTGCCACCAAGGGCACATCCTGCTCGAATAGCCTCAAGCCCCTTCCTGACTTGCTACAGCCTTCCCAAGAAGACCCGCTTTTTCCTTTAGCTGCACAATTGTGTGCTTTTACGCGCACCTGTACTGATGAGCACAAGGCTCCCCACTTCTTAGGGCTGGACTAGAAAGTTAGGGAACAACTCTGAGGAATTATCTAATGCTCCTAGTGTGTTAACCAACCCTTTGCTTTACAGGTTGTGGCTATGTTTTCCTCATTTGTCGCATCAGGAAACGTATTGCATATATGCTGTATAGTAGAGTATTGTGCGTGGTAACTGTTTTTTCGCATAACTAAAGTTTACTTGTGTCTATTGGTCGGTCGAGAATAAATGTATAGATTTCTTTAATATACACTTGTCTAGGTGTAATTTGTGGTTCGTTGCTGTGTGTGCTCATTGTGGGCTTCTGATCACTCTCACCCCCTGCTGAGACTTAGTCTTGACTGCCTGCCAGGCTACCTAGATTGGTCGAGCTTGTCCTAAAATGTCCTGTGTTTCAATAAACCGAGGCTGGCCTCCTAAAGCGTTGCCCAGCTTGTCAGAGAAATCCATCTTAACAACATCCTCGAGCACTTGTACACCCATAGGCTCCTCCTTACATCCCCTAGGCACTAGCACGGACGATTGCCACAAGGCCTAGTCGGAGCATGAATGTAACTTACTGTTTCAGAATTATTTTTCATAAACCACAGAATTATTTTTCATAAACCAGAGTTCCCATTTCGGCTTGTGGCGCTTTGAAATAGAATTTTGTTGTAGAATGCGCAGTACAAATGTTCACCTTGTGCGTCGTGTGGCAACTTGACATGATAATCAATGCACTGAAGACCTATTTAGTATGAGCCTGCAATGTCACCCTGTCTTGCATGATGGTAGAGAGGGCTGCTTTAGATGCGCAAGGGAGCATGAACAGACATGCATAAATGATAGTAAAAACCGTGCAATATATTCCAGAAGTCTAGTAATGCTGGGTGGTTCGTATATAACATCCTAGGAGTAGGGGTATGTTTTGTGCCAGGAAACAGTGCTGGACGAGGGAGAGGTGGGGTTTTCGATTTAATTTTCTTACAGAGATGATACATTCTGGGGGGTAACAGCAACACATAATTTTCTGGATCGTTCTAATGTTCCAGTCGCAAAACATATTTTACATAGCTGTTTGTAACTGTCCTTGGTTTTCTGAACCATTTGCCCGAAGCAGCGTCTTGTCCATTTAATTTTTTTGTGGCATTCTTTCACAAAATCGAAACATACCCATCTCTGGCTACAATCACTGAAAACAGGCTGCTATTGTTATTTGGCCTTGAGCGAAGGTCAGCAATTGTTCAAAGGTCACAATGTGTCGAATAACCACAAAAAATGCTAACATTTACTACATTGAAAGTGAACACGAAAATGTAGTTTCCATTTCTGCAATCTGTTGTTCGCAGTGGTTACTCAGCGTGACAACGAGAGAATGGAACTTCCTGAAATTATGTAAGCTCAACTATACATAATATTTGTGCGATTAAAAACAGCAGGTTTGCTGTATGCATAATGACAAATTCAGCGAATTGTGATTTGACCAAAAGAATTGACACAGTAGGTTATGTTATGTTGAATGATATTTATACCATGCACTATAAAAAAGCAAGTGTGTAACTCGCGGTTTGTTTATCTGTCTAGTAATGATTGTTATTTGTGTATAGTTTAAAGAGGAGTGAGTAGAGGTACTTTTTTGGATGTATTGCTTACTGGCCTTGCACACCAATATATTCTGGGCAGAGTTATGGGTTGCTAGATGGACCATACTGTGATAATTATTCCGCAAAGACACACAACCACAACCGGTATGTAGGCTAATGATATCTAAACTGCTTTGTCCCGTGGGATATCCTGGTGTGCTATTTAAGAAACTGATGGTGGCAACAATAAAGAAAGATGGACACAAGTGATCACAGATCAAGGGTGTTTATTAAACTGTATGCAGGTTGTAAAAACGCCTAATCTAAACCTAAATCGAAGATGGGAGCAAGCGTCGACCATCAAATGAAAATAAGGCAGTCCTAGTGGCCTTGTGTCAAAATAAAAAAGGCATATACTAAGAAACCAATTGCCAAACCTTACAACTAAAACAAAAAGGGTAGTGGGGTGGTTTTCAAGAAAAGAATGAAGTGTTCACAAATAATATGTCAGGATACGGTAGCTTGATTCTCCCTTCCCCACATTTTGAGCACAGGGCAGGGTGGGATCTTGGAACACAGCACACACTCGAGCTTCCCCAGCACGAGTCAACAGTTCTGTTGCAGTTTATCAGGAGCCTTGATGGCCAAGTCTCGTTTCTCTTGAAAGTCTCTTGCCTTCGAGGGCCAGACGTCTTCAAATATCAAAAACAAAAGTTCCTTCAACAAAATGAAAGTTTGTTTCCTGGTTTCACTTAGGGTGAGAAGTCTTGACCCCTGTGTCCCCCTCTTCCGGGCGCTGACCCCAAAAGAGTTCCTATCAATATCAAGGCCTTCTGTGGTTTATTTTCCTAATCCTGAGGGTCTGATAGGTTTACCAAGTAAAACAAAAAACAAACACAAAGTTCTGTTCCACGTATTTCTCGGGTGACGGAATCATCCCTGGGTCCCCTTCTTCCGGGCGCAGACCCCTCTTTGTTTTCAGCCTCCCTACAACGGGTTCACTATGGCTTTTCTCTGGTGATGGCTTCCCCTCAGGGACACCCTCTTCTGACCCGTCGCTTGCTTTCAGCCCCCCTCCACTGGGTTCACTATGGCTTTTCCTTCCTTCACAAATCTTAATGTCTTTTTAAACAGTTCCAGTGGAAATCCCTTTTCCGGGTTCACTCTTTTCAACAAACTGTTTCTTGGGACTTTAAGACTTGCCCCCTTCTCGTCAGCATCCCCCTTCCAGGTTCACACTTGCCAACTTCACATTCAATTTCAATGTTTGCGGGATTCACGTCCCTTGCCTTCTCATATGGCGGGATTCACTTACCTTGCTTTCTTTATAGTTCTTAGGTCAAAGGCTTTTGACTGTACAGGAATTTTGCTCGACCTCCTGTATGACCACTTTGACCTATCTTGGCGGCTCACCTACGGTCTTCTGGTATTTGTAGTTTCACTCAAACGGGGATCGACCAGAGTCTCTCGAGTTAGCACCCACGTGGTGCCGGTTCCCTCTACGGCTGGTCTCCCCCTCAACCCTTTTACAGTTCCTTGAACTTGGTTCAATTTGCCACTTTGCGTCTTTCATTCACCAAATTCCGGTTCTTATCGGCTCTCCCCTCGACTCAGTGGATGCGATGAATCGCTTGGCTTTCCCCATAACTGGAGCCAAGGCCGGTACCACGGAAGCAGGCGTCTCCCTCGATCCGGCTTATCAGCATTGATACACTCAGTGTACCGTGACATCTGCTGCAGCACACTTCGGCTATTGTCCTCGGCCTTACAATTCTTTCAGCTGAGGGTTTGCAGGGTTTTGTCAAAAATGGGCAAGGTTGTGTCTCTTCTCGTCAGCCTCTCGATATTCGCCACTTTTCTCCTTCTCTTGAACTGCCGGGTATGGATAGCTGTCTCGCTGTGCGGTCTGCCTTGCTCGTACTGTGCTCTCTTGCGCCACCTTTTAACCCTGTGGGGAAAGTAAAGGGCTATGAAAAGGAAGAGGATTCAGCCTGGGAATCCTCCCGTCCCCTGCACACTTTCAAATGTTTAGACAAGTCCAATACTGTTATTTAATCAAAAAATAAGGAGATTACATAGATTATACTTGTAGCAAATATAAGCAAACACGATTCTGTAAAATCAAAAAGGTATTTATATCGGAACAACGTGGTTCAAATTTGCAAAATTATTTGCAAAAGAAGAAACAATGTAGTATCAATAGTCGAGACCAAGTTTAAAGAGTTAATGGAGTCCGATTCAGTTGGCGACGCGTTTCAAGGATGTTTTCCTCTTCTTCATATGGCCAGAGTTGGACTCCTTGAAGACACGTGATCCCAGTCACTTAGTGCAGGGAAGATAAAGGAATGAGTAGCAAACGAGCTACTGAACATCTGGAAGCCTATTCCTCACTACTGGCAACATTTGTTCATAGTTTCTAGCGTACGTGCATATGGTTGTCGAAAAGTAGAGTGGCTGAATCCAAATAATGGACGGAGATCTACAGTTTCAATCTTGTGCCTGCAGCTGGCGGCGACACTCACTCACCCAGTCTGTGGGTTTAAGATTTGTGACTATATACACTCAACGAGATGGCGGAAGCCAGTTTATATCAATGGATGTATTGCAAACATGATCTGACAAGAGGACGCGAGAACGCGGATCTGTGAGTCATTTAGGGTGATGCATCAACAGATAAGATTAGCACAAGATGCTGGCGCACAACCCGTTGTTTTCGCATATGAAAAAGCGAGGAGAACGAAGGTAAGATGCAATGGAAACCTTCATAAGATCGATTACAGTATGCTTACAATATATGCCCGAACCATCGGAACAATAAAACCCTTGAGCGGACTTCCCCTTTAAATTCCTTTCTGACCAGTGTCATTCATGCACCAGCCACCAGCCTCAAGCTTACAGCATCCATGATCTGGCTTTCAGGACCCCTCTTTCTGCAAGCTTGCCAACTCAAGGGGCCCCTGAAGAAGCATCCTCTACTGACCAGTTTTTACTGCCATCCTGTGAACTGCTTTTGCACATTTAGATCAAACCACTTAGCAATATTTCTTTACAGGGCAACATTCACGGTTCTAAATAGAATCAGCCTCAATGTAACCCTCTAATTGCTCACAGTTTTGCAATGCCAGGTAAATTTATGATTTAGCAAGTGAGTTTATAAAAATCCATCCTGCGCTCAGTATGAAGATATGTTCTGAGGATTAATGTTTCAAATGCTAAACTATAGGGAATCGCCATACTCTGAATAAACCTACAGATAAATGCTATGTATAGCTTGCTTAAACGATTAAGTGATGAAAAAGAAATCCACAATTTAGATTCAAGGTCCTCATAGCCAGCAGACCGAAACGCTCCAGGGGCTAAATTTAGTAAACGGGATGCTGTACTCTATTTGTGCAGCATCCCTTTTGGGCCAACCCTTTTGATTTTTGACCTTTTATTTTCCAAAGATTTTGGTGAATATGTTAAGCATTTAACAGAATATAAGAAAGTACCTTAAACAATCAACAATGATATTATCTGATTACTCATTATAATCCTATTTTAAAACACTTACTGAGGTTTCATCTTCCATCTCTAAAATATAAGAAATTCCTTCATCAGATGGTGTTCCTGAGGGTTTAGTCCACTGTACACATAACCAAGTAACTCCAGCTTTAACGAGAGTCGGACTTGCCGGTACCGATGGGGCACTGCCAGAGGTATAATACATAACTTCTTCACTAAAGCCACTGAGTGAGACAAAAAAATATTTTTGTTAACTACAGAGAATTTTAAAAAACATGTCTTTATCAAATAGCATACAGGACAAATGTACCATCTTTTTGTTCAGTTATGTTCAAAGATAAACAATTTCATTTCCAAAACATGATACAATTAGACTTCTCTAGTAAAGATTAATCTTGATAGTGATTACTGTAATTCTAGTCCACGATTCCCTTTCCTCTGGAATATAAACTATCATTAGCACTCAGGCAGGGGGGGGATTGCAGGCTAAATACCACGATCCCAGCCCTAGTTCAAAGATGCCCTGCCATTTTCACCAAACCCTCCTCTCCCCTCCCGACTTCTCCAGTCACTGTGTCCTCTCCCTCCCCTCCCCCTACCTCACTCACCTTTTCTTTTGGCTGCGGTGCAACCGCTGCTGCCGCTCCAACCTCTGTCCTGTGCCACCATTGAAATGGCAGAGGGGCTCCGGATGGAGCCCCACTTTCCATCTCCATGGCGGCCATCTTAAGTCAGTATTTTATTTGGATGAGCAGGGCGCCATGAGGCGGCCCATTCATTCAAAGAAAATACATTGCTATCAGCACCCCAGGTTTCCGGATTGGAAATCTGGGATGCTAATGACAATAACACCCGATCCGGCCCACCGGATCAGGTGTTATTGCTATAATCTATACTGGGATAGGATCAGAGGATTTGTGCACAGCAAAAAGCATTTTCAATGCTAAAGCTGGGAGGGATGCACACCTCAGCCAAGCCCAGCGCCTGCCCCAACACGTCTGCTAAATTTGCCCATCAGTCCTTTTCAATACATCTACGGAGGGACCTGAGAAATATGTTTAATAGCAATGGAAAGAGGGTCATGTGAAGGAAAGGGTATGATAGACTAGCAGTAAAGCAGTCACTATGTTGAGCAACTTGTACATCCCTAACTATTTCCTTCATACTCAAGAAGATTATAAAGCATTGCCAGTAACAAGGAGGTTGCATCTGTGAACAGTAACATATCCAAAAACATTTGACAGAGTATGACCAAATTAGGCTTCTGCATTTATTAAAAAATAGGGTGTAATTTTGAACAGAGTGCAGAGGCAATCTTTGGTGCCTTTACATAAGAGTATTGCTTTACTGAATTACCTATACCTGGGGTGAAGTGCTAAAAATAAGAAAATAAACCAAGGGACAGCGATTGTAAGACATAATATTCTTAACATAGAGAGCCTTAGGCCAGTAATTGCATATTTACAAATTAGATAGCGTACTCTGAGTTAAGAATGTAGGAAAGGTGGGTTGCGCAGTAGTTTTGGATAGTCGTGTGAAGGAGCTTGGGGAGCTCCTTACACTGCTATCAGGTGGAGTTTGAACTTCAGTTGGAAGAGTTCCACTGAAGAGATGGCTTTGATGGCCAGTTGGAGAGCATTCCAATGGAGTGAAGCAAGTAGGGAAAAACAGTGAAAGAGGAGGCACAGGGGAACATGTGGGAAGAGGAACGAAAGCTTGTGAATAGTCGAGGAGTAGGGATTTTGAGAGGGAGCATAGAGTGAGATGCACTCAGTGAGGTAGTGGGGTGAAGACCATGGATGGCACCAGAAAATAAATTGAGTACCAGCCCTTGTCTCGTTCTGAGCGGGGTATCTAGTCTATGGTGTGAAGGCATCATGAAGTAGACACAGACAACAGATTCGAAATTGGATATCAAAAGCTTTATTAACTCAAATGTCATGATGAAGTAAGGCCTAACTTGCCCTATGCCGAGGTTGGATTTCCCTACCTAATGAAAACTAAGGATAGTCTGTGTCAGGAGCTGCAATTCAAAAGTCTGTCTGTGTCCAAAACCTATACTTGCCCTCACAACTAACTGAATACAATGTGTAGGGATGTCAGCATCAAAATGAATAGTGTTCAAAACAAAGTTCTGAGCTTCTTCTAGCTTGTAGTCAGCTTCCCTCCCCAAATTTAAAATAGTTCACAAGGCATTGGGGGTTCCCTTCCCCAAGTTCAAAATAGTTCACAGGGCATTGGGGTTCCCTTCCCGAGTTCAACATAGTTCACAAGGCATTGGGGTTCCCTTCCCCAAGAGTTCAAGCCATCTAGCCTTTCCAAAACAACTGTTCAAATCTTCCAGCTTTTCAAAATAACACGATTCCTGTGGACACTTACCAGCTCTTTTGTCATCAGCTCTTTTCACTGGTTCACTTTAAGTCTGTTTCTTGGTTTCAAAATCACATAAGTGGCTACTGCAAAACAGAGCTTCTTCAAAGATACTTTGATTGGCATTTTCCAGAAACGGGGGCACTCGGTCTAAGCGCAGTTGTCGGACCACACGGTCCACTCATTACAGGTCATGCAACCGATAACCTTTCTGAACTGCTTTCCATCAATGGTCCACTGTTGTTCTTTGACAGTGAAACTTGCTTCTTTCATCGGTGTTACCATATTCCAACACTTTACTGTGGCCTGGTTGGCCACCAAGCACTTTGCTACACTCTCTGTATTCTTCTGGCTTTTGCCAATACACATTTCCTCTTAACCTGCAGTTCCTTGAACTCTTTCCCATACCCTTCTTGGTATTCTCTTGACTTTGCCAACACTTGTGTTTCAAACAATTCTGTGGTATCTGCTACTTGCACCACCTTGCTTTCATTCCATTTAGAAGTACTGATAACTTGCTTTTGCTGTGTGCAGTATTAAAAAATGCTCACAAAGTCTTTCAATTCGTTCAGTATTCAAGATTACTTGTTTCAGTATTCAATAAGCGTTTGTTTCATGTTCCTGAAGCACCCCGTTATGAGTGTTTCCCTTTTCCCACTCACCGGTTGTATGCGGTAGCTTCCTCTGGCTTCCTTTCATTCCTTGCACTGCTTTCCAGCTTCAAATGCCTCCTGACCATCTGAGAGGAGGATCCATGGGGAAAAGAAGAGAGGACGCCCTAAGGTTCCTCACAATGCGCACTTTCCCCTGAAGCTGACTAAACTCCTTCAGCAGGAGGAGGTCTTGAAGAAAGTATAGTTTGAGGTTTAAGGCGTTGAGCAAAAGGGAGACAGTTTCCAGGCTACATACTGGGGGCTGCTTAGGGCACCGCAGATGCCAACAATCCTTCTCTAGGAACACCTCTGCCGCAAGACCTGTTGGACCGTGCTGCCTATACATTCCAGAGACAGCTTGATCTCGGTCCCTTTGGGTTTAAGAAGTGAAGGGACGAAAGTCCCCTCCTTTTCTTGCTGTTGGGGTTGCAGGCTGTTGCTGCTGGACTGCTAGTCCCAGATACTTTGCAGTTACCTTAGAAAACTGGAACTTCAGGAGGGAGTCCTCAGCCTTCATCCGGTAACAGGTGTAAGCCAGCAAATGGCATTTCTAACAGTTTTGCTTAGACATTCGGGCCGAAGCCTGATGCCTTAGCCATGAATATCTCTGCAACACTGTTCAAATGGGCAAAGTTCTCGATACACAGTCAGCAGTATCCATGATCGATTCGAGGATCTGTCTAAAAGCTTCTTTGCCATCCTTCACTAGGGCTTCAAAACCATCCCTCATGTCACCTGCAGGGATGAGGGGTGAGTTTGGCCGCCTTCAAAATAACAGACCAAAGACAAAAAGGCCAATATGATCAGGGTGCAGGAAGCGTTGATGGATCGCAGGTGTAGAGGAGGTCCCAAATAAATTGAAATACGTGACTTATGATGAGCAAATAAACCAGCAGAGAGCCGCAGTAGGGCTCTGCCCAGTACCTATCAGAAGAACAATACCTATTTAAGTACCAATAACCAGACAACCATGGACAGTAAGGTGCCCCTTAAGAAAACCCTACCAGCAAATGAAACAAAATGAAGATTGCTTAAGTACTGCCCAGGAATAAACCAAAAAGTCCTTAATGGAAGACTAATGGTGACGTCACGAGGGCCTGGACTAACGCACCCATAGAAGATATGACGACCCAAGGGTGACACAAAGAGACGAAATGCCATGCATAAAGATATTGTGAAACTGAAAGAAGAGAACGCTGATGAAAGACAAAGGAGCTTAAACTGGAAGCAGGATGAAGATATGCAACCCGCTAACGCCTGTACATATGCTCGTAACTGCAAGAAAGCTAAGAAAACATTGTGGCTTCCTATGCTAAGTAAAAGAATAGAGCGGCAAGAACCATTATACACAATCTACCTCAAAACGAAGCATGTTATATAAGTGGAAGTCCACTTTACACACAAGCAGAATTAACTCAGATTACTAGAGGTCAAACAGGACAGGATTCGTATTCCAGCTCAAACGAGAAGAGATGGCTGAATCGAAACTCAGCCGAGGCAACGTGAGCCAGGAAGAGCCAAGGTTAGACCAATAGAAGGGGTGAACAGTAGCTTTGCGGAATCGAAACTTAAGAACAGAATAGCCTATCTCAGGAAGGCCAAGATAAGGAGGCGTAGGCAGGTGGCAAGCCAAATAAGAATTAAATGCACATATTGAAGGAAACTAGGCAGATTCATGGTGTGAGCAGCACATGACCATCCAAACAAGAAGAAGCACGGGTTCACATCTACGCCTGGCTGTCGCCTAGACAGAGATATCATAACTTTTTCTGACAAGAAGATACAGTTTTGAGGCAGACCACAGCCAACTAATGGACACATAGCCACTAAAGTAATGGTGGATTGAGGGAAGGGAGGGTGAATCTTAGGGCACCCTGCACCTGGCTGACCATTCTGCGTGCTGCTAAGTAAAGTGGAGATTTATGCATGGGGTTCAAGCCAACCCAATCACAATGGACCAAATAATCTAGGGTTCTATAGATGGTAGAACCAAAGGGACGTCATACTCATAGTGACGTCTACTAGAGTAATGTTAGAAGGAAGGGTTTAGACGCCCACCTGATAGTGTTTATCCAATCCTCTTATTCCGTTACCACATACAGATATAGTACCTATAGTAAAGTTACCTTTTCCTAACCAACAGAATTGCATGTTAACTTTTGAGTGTTACACGTCAATGAGAACGAGTTTTGGGTATAAATGTTACTGTTTGTATGAGGTTCGAGGGAGTTAAAGCGAGACAAATTATCGCATTACTGTTGATTTCCATGTTTCCCCGTTTTTTATACTTGTCATTAAATGCACTGCCCTTTGCCAAACCATTGAGTTGTTCTTATTGATTGGGGTTGAAGTAAGAAAACCTGCACCCCATCCATCTAAAGGTGCAGCTATCTTGTCTTAAAGTACTCCAGAGCAAACCCTGACTCTATGGGCGGGCCGGGGGTCTCCCCAGTACACTTGGTAGCAGAGATTTGATGGTTATTGACTATCGATTATTTGATTAAAGTAAGGCACCTATTGACCGTTGACATAAAGTAACTCTAGGTCTTCAGCAATATCACAAGTCCTTTGCCATTCAGACGAGTGGACCGTGAAGCTCCCAGTAGACAATGGTAGCGTAAGCAAGAGTCTGCAGAAAGGGCCTGAAGGGACCCGTTTTCACACACTTCCCTTCCCATTCCCACGGGCAGCTGAGTGAGCAAAAAGCTGAAGGAGGCGGTAACAAAGGCAGTGATCCCAAGGGTCCAAAGACGAACCATGCGAACAGTGAGTGAAGCAAAAAATGGAGTGCTTTGGCAAATAGTGCATGCCTTAGAACAAGTAAAGGGAAAAGGTAACGGAGGGAAAATATAGTTAGAATTAGAGAAGAATATATATATATATATATATATATATATATATCTATATATATATATATATATATATATATATATATATATATATATATATAGGTTACCAGTCATTTGGTCGAAAACCAAATGGTCGAATGACCATTTGATCGAAGTAAAATGGTCGGAAAAAAAAGGTCGAATTTTTTTTATTTTTTTTTATTTTATAGGGGGGGTTCCCCCCTCCAACCCCCCTTTTTCTTTATTAAAAATATGTTTTAAGCAACAAAAACTTAAAAAAATATATAAATAAATAAATAAATAAAAAAATTCAAACTTTTTTTTCCGACCATTTTGCTTCGATCAAATGGTCATTCGACCATTTATTTTCGACCATTTGACCGGACACCATATATATATTATATATTTATATATAGGGATAATGACTCGAGAGCAATAAAAGATAAATGAGAGGTTACCGGAGTAGACACCTGAGAAGAGAGAGGTTACCAGGGTAGACACCCAAGAAGTGAGAGGATTCGCCTTATTTCTGCGCTTTAATATAGCGGCTAGAAGAAACTTGTACCCAGAGTCCCACATAATGGGGAACGACTAGTCTACCACAACGTTTAAAGACATTGTGAAATGGGTACGTTTACACTCCATGAAGGGGTAATGATTAGAGGCGGAGATATTTGTGTCCAACTGGTGTCCATCTAGTCTGATAAGTGTCTGTCTTACATGTTTCTCTGTTGTGACGTCACACATATGCATTGACATTTTTTTGAGAAAACTGATTTAAAAATTTAATGCGATTTGATAGCTGAGACAGAATCGCACATGAATTGATGTTTTTTGAACAAATCGGTAGTATAACATGTTTGTGGAAAATTTGGTTTGGAGCTTGCGATATTTGGTGCTCGCTCATATTGTTAGAAGTTGTTTAAACCACACAAAAGCATTGACAAGTGTTATATAAGAGGAAAAGGAACAGATTTAAGCATGGAAGACATAACTCCATTAGCACACTTATGCAAGCAATTGCCAAAAAACACATCCAAGCTAAAGAAATATAGCACAGAGGTCCTACAACAGAGGTCTTACAACATATGACGACATATTTGCACGCCACATATACAGGCAAGAATTTAGAAAAACGCCTTGCTGTTCTTGAGTTGTGGAAAATGTACGAACAGGTAAAGGCGGAAGAGCCGCCAACAGATTGGATACTTAATGTATGCACAGACGGGGGTGAGACGATGCGCCTACCGCGCCACCTGCCCCGCCCGAAACAGAAATCGAAGAAAGTAAGGATGAGGGATTATACCCATTAAGGGAACTTAAAGCGGCCACGGGGTACAGCAACCCCACATATGAGTCACCTACACATAGTGACGAGAATCAAGGGAGAGATAAGGACAAGAATATTACCTCTGCAGTCCCAAGGGACAAGGGGAGACGCGATGATGAAAGGAAAGATCAGGCACAGACAAGTGCATCTCTTGACAAGGAGAGAGAAGGGAAGAGATGGAAAGGGAGTGAAGACAGAACTGATGAGACAGCATTCGCAAAAGACGAATGGATGGGAGGACACATTCTATTGAAACTCGATGGGAAAGACATTGATGACGCAAGACAAAAGGAGAGGTTAGATGAGACACAGAGAAAGGGGAAAGAAAGGAGTTAAGAGACGAAAGGATAAGAAGGAAAGACAAAGGCGAGAACAGCTATATATCGCGAAGAGCAAGAAAAACAGCTTGATCGCAACCCAAGAGCAGCCTACGATCAAGACAGACAGAACCAGCAAAGGTTAGAAGAAGAGCAAAGGATACGTGAGAAAAGAATAAGAAGATGAAGAGATGAGGAAATTCAAAGGGCAGATGAATGTAGAAATCAAAAGAGAAAGGAAGAAGATAGGGTCATAGAAGAGGCGAGGAAGCGCAAAGAATTTGATGATGATATCGAACGTAAGCGAAGACAGAGAGCACGCGATCTTGAGTATTTGGAGAGGGAGGTTAAAAAACCTGATCCAATTGTAGACTGGGAAGACCTCGAAGAATTCTTACCTGCGTACGATTCAGTACCAGGCACGTCTAGGGCAAATACTGAAGATGACTTTGACACTAGAAGCATCAGAGAAACGATCGATAAAATATATGATGAAATGGGGCTAGAACAAATACCCCAAAGAGAGGGGGAAGACGAGCGCTTGGAAAGCACTCAGCTATATGACACTTAAGATGTCACCCGAAGTAGTGGAATAAGGGAACTATCCCAGGACAGATTAGAAATCAGTAGAAACAATGAAGACACAAGAAGTTGCGTGAATTGGGGACAAACAATGTCCGACTCCGAAAGGGAGGAGCGTGAGGAAAACGAAGAAGGGGGGCGGAGCGAAAGACGACTCCCAAGGGAAAAAGGGATATGATGGTCAGACACTAGCGGGTCTGCACCGAGGGCATGACACAGTCTGACCGACATGAATGAGTACCTCATGGTCAGAGGGGGGTGTCTTCACCGCCCTATGTAAACAGACTAAGGGCATTACCAGGTAGACAGCGATGTTGAAATATTACCCCTGCAATAGACAGGAGGACAAGGAGAAAAGAGGTAGCGGGCTACGCATTCCAATTTCCACTACTAGAGAACGGGGGAATAAGACCACAATATATTCCATGGCCACACATGGATCGAGAAAACTTGAAAAACAAGCTTCCAATGCTGACATCGGGACCCGCAAAGTGGATACATGAGTTAGAAAAAATGACAGGAGAAAACACGTTCGCTATAGGGGACATTAAGGGCCTCCTAATGGCCATACTTGGTGAGAGAGCAGATGCTGTGTAGGCACGAGCAGGCTACCCTGGCGTAACCACAATTGATACCGCACATGACAGAGTGCCATTTAGTGTAGAGCAGCAGTATGGAAAGCGCTATGAGTACTTTACCCAGATACTTCCAATATGGGAGCTATAAGGAACTCGAAAAATGAAGGATTCTGAGGATCCATTAATTTATATACAGAATTTCCAAGAGGCGTGGGCGCTCGATACGCATGAATCTTGGACAAAATCAATACCTGTGTTTTACCATATTTTGTGCCAAGGGTTGCCAGAACCGGTGCAGAAACAACTCAAGAAATTGGTCAGAGTTGATGCTAAACCTTGGGCTGAAATACAGTTGATTATCGCACATTATTGCAGACTGCTGCATGAAAAGAATAGCAAAAAGGAGGCAACTCAAAAGGGTGAGGAAGCCAAATTGGTGCAGAAGAAATGATCAAAGTATGCCCTTGAAGGAGCCATGCTAACTAGCATAGCTGAATGAAGCATGTAGCAGGTGGCTAGTCCAAAACGAAATAATCAGGGCAACATAGGGTTTTACCCACAGGGAAGAGGATTTAGAGGAAGAGGATGGCAGAGCAATCAGGGAGGTTTCCAAAATAAACAAGGCGGCTTTCAAAATATGCAAAATGATAACCAAGATATGTCAAATGGGCAAATGATCCGACCACTACCAGTATGTTGACTGTGTGGAATGACAGGGCATTTGGCGCGCACATGCAGAAGTCAAGGCATGATGCAGAACGGCCAAGGAACGGGAGCAGGCATGGCGAATCCACCTGCAGTTTTACAACAGGGCGTTGCACAGAATCACAAGGTGCAGCAACAAGCACCAGGAGCACAACAAGGGGTGCAACCACAAAGCATGGGGAATTTTCCACAAGGACAATCACAACAGGCACCGCTGCAACTATCACAGACCATGGACCCTGGAAGGGGAAGTAACAATGGGAATGAGGAAAATCCACAAGTGCATGGTGGGCCAAACTTGTATATGAACTAGGACAGCACACTGGGAACCCTGATGTGCTCTATCCTATCAGTGACACCAGACTCTCATAGGGAACCTAGCGTGGATGTCGTTATAGGGGTAAAGAATATTCCTTCCTAATTGACACGGGTGCGACACGCTCGTGCATACGTGAAGACAAGTTTTCCTTGTCTGGCGGGGCCATAGATACTCAGAGTTTTACAGAAGCTCACAGTCGAGTTCCCTTTACAGACGCACTCGCAGTCACCATAGGAGAGTGCGAAATGAATGTACCTTTATTATATTCACGTCAGACCCCAGTCAATATTTTGGGTCGAGACTTAATGACAAAGTTGAACATGACAATTTCGTGCACGGAGTAGGGCATGGTATGCTCCACTCCAGGAATGCACTACTCAAATGTATGTGAAATGATTAGAGCATACCCAGGACACATAGCCATGAGGGCCATAGCATTAGAGCCAGAAAGAAGATTGAATGGTCTGAGGCCATGGAGAAAGGGTTTGCTGAACTCAAGAGAGCGATTTGTACAGCTCCAGTTCTCGGAATTCCCAATTATGCAGAAGAATATTACCTGTTTTCACACACAAATGGCAGCGTCATGACAGCAGTGCTCACTCAAAGAACCTTGTTGGGGTACAAGCCCCTGGCATATTACAGTGGGAATATGGACCCAGTAATGAGTGGCCATTTCCCATGTGAACAAAGTTTAGCTGCCGCATCATTCGCCATAGAGAAGCTGACAACCATTGTGATGGGATGCTCCATGACGTTGTACGTCGAGCACTCATTATTTGCCATTGACATCCCAGAGAGCTTCTGCTTATGAAGTGATCATATCAAACCCATCAATTAAAATAGTCCGATGTAAGATAGTAAACCCAGCTATGTTCATTGCGGAGCCAGTCATTGAGGGAGAGCCGATACATGACTGCTCAAATTATGAAGAATGTCTATGATGAAATCCCCAGGGTGAAAGAAAATGCCTTGGCAGGAGGAGAGATCGTCTTCATTGACGGGTCTTCGAGAATCGATCAAAATGACGGGCAAAGATATACAGGCGTTGCTGTGATGAAGCACACAGCGAATGGAGAGATTCAAGTGCTTCTTAGTGTACGAATACCATCTCATTATTCAGTACAGGCTGCAGAATTATTGGCGTTGATACTCGCCATTGAGAATCACGCAGACCAGGAAGTAACGTTGTACAGTGCCTCCGCCTATGTGACGTCAACAGTGCACGCAGGCTTAACGCTCTGGAAAAGGAGGGGCTACCTCCGAGCGGACGGCACGCCAGTGCAGCACGCATTCTTATTGGACAGGCTGATTAAGGCACTACAGCTCCCAGTGGGCATAGCGGTCGTGAAATGCGCCGCCCACACCAAAGGGACAGATTTTTTTGGGGAAAATTTGGTTTTATTGAAATTTTACAGTTATGACATAATTCAAAAAATAATGCAAACATCCATATGTATCAAAGTGAGGTCACAACTTTCCCCTCCCCCCCCCACCTGCCACACCCCACCCCTTATCCCACGCCATGGTTTAATGGTAGATAACAACAACGGAGTCCAGCACATCGTCTGAGGATACATTGCAAGCATAGGGTTGCTTCCGAGAGAGAAACGGTGCTAAATAAATAAGGTTCAACATATAAGAGTCACATGTCTTGTAACAATCGATCTCCTCCGACTCCAAAACGGTTGCCCCAATCGTGTCGTTCCCATCAGGAGAACCGCCTGAGATGGTTACTCATGCCTCATGCTGTTTTCCCGTATTTGTCAAAAAATGGCAGCCATTGGGCCTTGATGTTAGATTTGGATTCATCGATCAGGTGGGTCAAGTACTCCATGTCGTAGAGGTCGGGGTGATTTCCATTTCTGGGCCCAGCAGCATCTAGCCGCGACTAGCATGACCTGCAACATGTGGTTGTGTTTTACCTTGGGGCCCCCTTCGACCTCAATACCGAACAACACCAGCCAGGGGGACAGAGTTCTCGCCAATCCGTCCACTCCCCTTATCCATGACAGGACCTCACTCCAATAGGTTTGTGCCACCTGGCACATCCACCACATATGGACATAGTCCCCCTTTTCAACATGGCATTTCCAGCAGTGGGGGTCGTAGCCTTTTCTCATTCTGGCTATCCTTTGTGGGGGTAGTGCCATCTGTGTATCAACTTCAGGGCCTGGTGGCGGTATTGTGGTGCTGTTGTGGAGCGGTGTGCCTGCCTACAGATCTTGGTCCATCTCTTTTCCGTTATAGGGGTGCCCAGGTCCCTCCCCCATTGTACTTGGGAAGATGGGGGGTCCCGTGGGGTAGAGAAGAGCAAGAAGCTATAAAGCCACGATATCACCCCCTTGGTGCCTTTGTGCGTTATGAGGAATTTCTCAAAATCGGTTAGGTCCCGCCTAAGTGTGTCTCCCCATCTGCTCTTGGTAAGGTCACCCTTGAGCTGTAGATATCGAAAGGGGGAGAGGTCAGGGAGGCCCAGGGCGTCCTTCAAGTCACCTAGAGAAATAAACACCCCATCCACCTAGAGCTGTCCGGCCCTACAGAGGCCCACCTCATACCATTGCTGGAAGGCCAGTGGTTCGTTGATCCCTTCCCAAAGTGGTGGGGCCCAGATGCAGCTCAAAGGTGAGGGCCACGTTGTGAGCCATCTCAGGTAACCCCCTTCCTTCCAAATGGACCACAGCACTCCCAACACTGGGTGTTTCAGAACCCTTCTTGGGATAGATGTCTTGGGGACCCATAGCCATTCATCCAATGTGACTGGCGAGAAGAGTGTGTTATCTAATGTTACCCATTGTTTCTTTGGGCCAGTCATCAGGTGGTCAACAAGGACGTGCAGTTGTGACGCCTTATAGTAGGTGTCAAGATCGGGAAAACTCACCCCACCCTCATCTTTGGGTCTTGTGAGAGTGTTGTAAGCAATTCTATGGGATTAACCGGCCCATAGATAACAGAGAAGGGCCCGTTTGATCTCCAGGAGGAATGGGTTTGGTATCTGGGTTGGCAGCATTTGAAACAGGCACAAGAATTTGGGGAGGATTACCATTTTGATGGAGTTGAGGCGAGCCATCCATGAGAGGCTGGATTTCGACCAGCGTCCCAGGTTGTGTTTGATCGACCTCCATAGGGGCGGATAGTTTAATTTGAAGAGATCCCCTAGGTCTGATGGAATTTGGATCCCCAGGTGGGAGAATCCCTCTGTACGTTTACAAAACGGAAGGTTGTCGATATATTGTCGCTCGGTCTCGTTGAGCTGGCCTGCCGGGAACGCCACTGACTTATCTACATTGACCCTGTAGCCTGCCAAGGAACCATATCGCTCCAGACTGTTCAACACCTCCGGGACAGATTGGGATGGTTTAGAGAGGTACAGGAGGACATCGTCAGCAAACAGGGTTATTTTGTAATCGGTTCCCCCCATCCTGACACCCTGGATCTGGTCGTTAGTCCTGATCGCTATGGCCCAAGGTTCCATCACCAGTGCGTATATGAGGGGGGACAATGGGCATCCCTTTCTTGTGCCTCTCTCTAAAAGAAAGGACTCTGACTCTCTTCCATTGACCACCACTTTAGCGGAAGGGCGGGAGTAGAGGGCTGTCATCCATCCCCGCCACCTGGGTCCCATCCCCAAGGACGATAGAACCCCCTCCATGAAGGCCCAGCTCACCCTGTCGAACGCCTTCTCCGCGTCTAGAGACAGGAGAAGGGCACCATCGGATTTCACTCCATTTGAGCTCAATATGTGCAGGGTTTTGCGCATACTATCCGCTCCTTGTCTATTTACTACGAAGCCTACCTGATCGGGGTGGATCGGCCAGGGGAGACACCGTTCTAGCCGTGTCGCCAGGATCCTGGTAAAGATCTTGGCATCAGTGTTCAGGAGCGAGATGGGCCTGTATGAGCCACACTCCGCTGGATCTCTTCCCGGCTTAGGGATGACTGTGATTATGGCCTGCAGGAATGTTGGTGGAATGGTTTCTAAGGTCTTGATGTGGTTAAATAATTTGGTCAGCGGTTGGGTTAGTTCGGACTGGAATTCTTTATAGAAGTCCGTTGTGTACCCGTCTTCCCCCGGGGTCTTGCCTATTTTAAGCTTTTTGATGGCCTCCTCCACCTCCTCCTCCGTTATCTCCTTGTCCAGTGTCTCTCTCTCTAGGTCTGTGAGCTTAGATAGGGGGTGGTCATCAAGATATTTTCAAATTTCCTCCAGTGATTCACCCTCTTGTTTGGTGTAGAGGGCCCTATAAAAGGCCACAAATGATTCTGCTATATGTTCAGTTTTTATCTGGGTGTTACCCGCCCCGTCCTTGACCTTTTCTATCCGTCTGTCCGCCCTATTTCCCCTCAGTCTGTGTGCCAGAAGAGTCCCAACTCTGTCACCCCTCTCGTAGTATCTCTGCTTCGTGTATCTAATTTTTTTAACTACCTCTCCAATCAGGATTGTATGTAGAGCCTGTCTCTTCGCTCTCATTTCACTCAGGAGGTTTTCGCGGTCTATGTTTCCCTTGGTGAGCCGTGCCCTCATGGCCCGCAGGTCTTCCCGGAGTCTGGATTCTATCAGGGCCCTCTCTCGCTTCTTGCTTGCACCCTCTGCGATGAGGAGACCCCTGAAGGTGGCCTTCGCTGCCTCCCAGACTGAGACCATTGGGACCTCCCCTGTGTCGTTCGATAGGAAGAAGGCCTTCATTTCGTTCCTAAGGAATTCCCTAAACACCTGGTCCCTCATAAGGGCATTGTTACAGCGCCACCTACGTGATTTCATGGTGGCTTGCAAACGCCATTCCATAACGAGGAGCTCATGATCTGACCAGGTCATAGACTCGACCGTAGGGTCCCCAACCTCTCCCCCTCCCTCCTCCGAGACCAGCAGTAAGTCAATTCTAGTAGGTTTGGTGAGGAGGGGAGAAGAATGTGTAACCCCCAGGGGTCTGCCAGCATTTGTGCCATACATCAACCCAGTAGTATTCTTGTAGGAGGTCCCTCAAGGCGAGATTATCATTTGTGGGGGCTCTTGGTCCCGTCCCTTTGGCCAACCACCAGTCCAGATGAGGGTCTGTAATGAGATTGAAGTCTCCGCCCAGGATTTTGGCTACCTCGGCCTACCCGTCCATAACCCCAAAGACCCTGCGAATAAACTTGACTTGGCCGGCGTTGGGTGCGTATATTGTGGCTAGTGTGACTCGTATACCCTGGGCTAACCCCTTGATCGCCAGGAATCTGCCTCCAAAGCCCCTCTTCGTCTCCACATCAGTGAGATGCAGCGATTTACCCAAGAGGATACCCACTCCCTCCTTCTTAGCGGATTTGTGCGAGGCCCAGAAGTTTCTGCCTATCTCCTTTCCCTTAATCGTTGACTCGGCCCCCCTTCTGTAGTGGGTTTCTTGTAGGAAGAGGGCAAGTAAGTTACTCGTGAGAGACCGCTTGTTCTGCGAGTTGAGACCCTTAACGTTGAGCGTAACAATCCGACCTTCAACCATGGTCGTCGCTATCCTTGCCCTGTGAAACCTCAGTGAGTGCCCCGGTTATCATCTGTTGGCTTGGACCCCAGAACCATGGCGTGGCGTTCCCTATTTCTTTCCCCTCCCACATCCCCTCCCCCCTCCCTGGTTCCCCATTTCCCTTACCCATTCTGGTAGGCGTCCGTCTCCATCGCCCGATAGACATCGGGTTTAGTCAACGAACCACCAGGGCCGCTGCCTGGGCCCCGAGAGATAAATAGTGTGGAGCTTATCCACCAACTTTTACCCTTAGGAACATTCAACAGCTTTAGTCGGGGTCCAATACCTCAACAAGACTGGGTCCAACCGTGAACTAGCTTCCAATGTGGGTTAGAGGGATCTTTGAAGGCCTCGGGGGATGCAGCTGGCCATCTTCGGACGACCAAGAACAACCCCCCTCTGTGTTTCAAACAGGTGGGACCCGAAACCTTCAGCCCTCAATTTCAGCCTAAGCCTCGCCAACCGTGGCAACATCACAACACAACATAAATCGCCCCCAAACATGAGGGGGCCCGTGAGGACCCTACGGTCAGATGCAATGCAACACAACAACATAACAACATCACATTTCTTTAACTCCCCCCCCCCTTCCCTCTCAGTCACTCGGATCCACCGCGCGCGCTTTGGTATCCGCAGAAGTGGAATAAATGCTTCTCCTCAATTCGCCGGGGCGGGCAAGCGGGTGAACCCCAACCGATCAGCACTGCGTTCCGTTTCTTCTCCCCTCTATCCCGTAGTCATGTGGGTCCTCCACGTCCCTCCGAGGGGTGTCTGGTTTTCCTGAATTTCCGGGTGCCCTTCACTTTGTGTTTCCCCTGGCTGTGGTCAAGGCCCCGTGGGGCCCGACTCGGATCTCTGTCGGGTCCACCGCTCTCCCCCGAGGGCCCTGGAGGGTCCCCGATCAGTTCGTCGATGCCTCTTTGGATGTCTTCTTCTGTTACAAGCTGAAAGTTTTCCCCTTGCCACTCAAAGGATAGGTAGAATGGGTGCCCCCAGCGGTACCGGACCCCCTTTTCCTGGAGCCACCTGGTGATCGGGCCACATTTTTTCCTCATTTGTAGCGTGAGGGCGGACAGGTCCTGGTATATTGCCACCCTGGAGTTGTCGAATTGTATCTCTCTCAGGGTTCTGGCTCTTTCAAGTATTTTTGCTTTGTCCCTGTAATAGTGGAACTTTGCAAGCACGGAGCGTGGGCCCCTACCGCCTCCGCCAGCTTGGTGAACCCTGTCGATCAGGAGGGTTTCTCCAGAGTCGATTCCCAGGACAATCCTAATGATCTCCTGCACTTTGTCCTCCAGGCCGGTCTGGGTCTCCCCCTCCACCTCCGACAGGCCGAAGAATCACAGGTTGCATCTCCGTTCACAATTTTCCATATCGTCCACTTTGAAACGGAGCTCTCCCTCACGCTGCTGCATCTCCTTGAACCTTGCCTCCATCTGAGCCTCCAGGAAGACGGTGGATGCCCGATTGTTCTCCACCCCCTCCATTCTATCCTCCAACGTGGAGACCTTGGCGGTGAGGTCGGCCAGCTTGGCACCCATGCCCGTTCTCAACCCCCTGATTTCGTCTAGGATTGTCTGGATGTTGCTCTGCATAGTTTTCATGTCGGGGGTCGATGTGGGCAGCGAGTTGGTCTCCATCTCTTGTTCTCGGGGAATGAATCGGTATCTCGCCAGGGTTCCTTTCCAACTCATGTGATGTCTCCCCCTCTAGGTCTTCGTAGTTCCTCAAGATCTCCCCCTGGGGCTCGGGGAGACGGTCCCCTCGATAAGGTGTGGCGGTTGGGACGGGCACCAAGCCCCCGCCAGCCACTACTCATGGTTGCTCCGACGTGGAGCCGGTGGGCGCCTTCAAAGGTCGCAAAGGGGCCCAGGCGCGCTCCTCCGTCGGCCCGGGCCTGTCCGGTGTAGGCCTCTAAGAGTTGTGTCGCAGCAGCAGCTGGTGGGGGTCCTTATGTAATGGTTGCGAAGATGTTCCCCAGCGCCTGGGGGGTGAGGAGAGGAAAGAGCCTGGGCGTGCACCTGCGACGGCCCGGGTCGAGATACACGGATGTGTGTGCGGCGGGCCGGGGTCCAGCTGTGGAGGCCCAAAGCGTACGAACATCCAAGGCCGACGCAGCGGGAGCTGAAGGTGGGCTCGCCTGAGGAGGCCCCCTCGGGCGAGGGCCCCGGTTACAGAGGGACTCCCACGGGCTTTCAGTGGTGCCTGCAGAGGTGCAGGGTGTCGATTCCTCAGATTGATCCCAGCAAGATGCTCATCCGTGGAGAGGAGGAGCCCGGCCGCAGAGCTTCACCTCGTGCGTGGCACGGGCCCGGAGGGGGCAGGGGAAGGGCGGACGGTCCAAGTCAAATATCTTGGGGACCCGGGCACCCCCAAGACTCGGGAAGGTATCTCCGGAGTCCCAAGGAGTTCCCCCACCTGGATTCGGCCTTTATAGGAGGATAACGTTCCTTTTATCGCAGTTTACTCCACAAATCTCTCGGGGCTTCAGGGGAGCCGAGCGATCAGGCGGCCATCTTGCCTGCGCCCCCTGGTGGCCTCTGCCAAAAGGGACAGATTTTATCTCACGCGGAAATCAAGCAGCAGACACGGAAGCCAAGCGTATGGCCTCCAAAAGTGAGACGATTATGGAAGTGGAAGCTATCCATGCCAATGGACTAATGATGCTTACACGAACCACACCTGAAGGTTACAACAATTTGGGGCAAACATAGTTAATGGAACTCCAAGGGGAGGCACTGCATGATGACAAGAACCTGTGGAAACGTCGAGGGTGTTCTTTAAACCCCTCTGACAGCTTGTGGCGACAAGACAGCACTGGTAAACCAGTAATGCCTGTAGCCCTATTAAAAATAGCGCTGGAGCAGTTACATTACCCGGCGCATGTGACAAAGGAGAAACTAGCAGCAATGCTCGCGGAAGACTGGTTCATACCAAATTTAGCTGAGCATGTTGCATTCTGTATGGTGAACTGCATAATCTGCCAGCAATTCACCGCTGGGCACTGTTAGGGAGAATTCTCTGTTTAGGCTGAATTTCCTAACCTAGCGAGTCCCCCAGCAGCTTTGCTGGATTTTTGGGGTTTATTTTTTTCTCCTGCCAAGAGTGAGACTCTTTTACCCTCGCTCTTGGGCATGATTTGAGTGTGTTTCTTTGAATCTAGATGTGTTTAATGGGCTATGGGGTCTTTTACTCCATAGGGCTTCATGTGTTTTTGTGATATGTGTTACACAGCACCCTCAGTGCAGTGACACAGGGGTGTCATAGTGACCCCCCAGTATAGACTCCATACCCTGGGACTGACTACTGTCTCCCAGGGCATGTAAAGTCAGCATTGACTTTACTAGTCTTAAATTCTGAACAGAACCAGTACAAACCATCATATTGTGGACGTACTGGCTGGGGCAATTCGATTGCCCCAGGGTCTGTTAGTCGAGGGGGCACGTCTCCGTCCCCCCTGATCGAGTTTTGGCTGGTGGCAGTGGATACTACTTTTTATATTCAACCGCAAATATTTTCCTATGGGATTTCCCATTGTTTTAGGCTACTATCTTTATTTAATTATTTATGGTAGCCTCGAACATACCGCCGGTTTATTTAATTAATATTAATTCTCCGGTTGGTATTTTTTGCCAAAACTTGATTCTAAAATGGCGTTTGTGTTCTCTTCTGTGACTCCAACCCAAGTCTAGCCCTTTGTTCCACTTTTTGGAGGGCTTCTCCACAGAAGCCCTCCAAAGTAGTGCCACTCTGTCTGGGGTACTTAGGAGGGGTAGAGGGAAATTTAGGCACCCTGGGCTGAGTTGCCTAGGCAACTCAAGTCGCACTCCATCCTGATTGGCCCAAGTGGTGAGCCGGCCGGCTCACCACTTAGCATGTTTGAGTGACAGCTAGGCTGAGTGAATGGGGGTTTGCTGCATAAAAGCAGGGCTTTGGGGACTGGAACTTCAGAAGTCGCCACAGGACATAAGAATCCGACGAGGGAGAAGCTGAGCCGACCTGCCATGACACCACCACCGGTGGAGCCCTGCTGGACTGCCTCACCACTTTTCCCAACGACAGAGGAGATCTCCCACCGGAGAGTCTTCTTCCTTTGACTGGTGGGGATAACCAGTTTCACCGTCTTTTCGCTTTCCCGACGTACCTCGTGGCCGCCTTGCCTGTGCCAAGCACCCCGGCAACTGGGATACCACGTTTTACCACGACCGCGAAACAGAGGTACCACCTTTAACCGGAAAACTCTGCGGCTGGTTTCTGCCCTGGTAGTGCAACGACCTTCATCTTTCCTCCAAGTCGAGATCTTCTCTTCCCCTGGACGATGACGCAACTTGCACCCACTACCAGGAACATCTGCCACCGCTGGAGGATTCTTCCCACTTAAGATACCGTGTCTCGCCTGGCTTCCCTTGCTACCGACTGTATGGGGTAGATTTAGCCCCCGGCTTTCGAACCTGTGTTAGTCTGGGATACCCTGGCTAAACTTTTCTAAGCCTCTCTAAACTCTTTTTGAACCCTCTGCAAGACTTTCTAAGCCTAGTGTAACTGTATGATCTTGGGCGCATTTGTGCTCTGCTCTCTCTAAGAGTGGACCCAGCCTTTGGACTTTGGCTCACCAGTGACTTTTGCTCTTCTGCCTTGCTAACAGTGTTCCTGAATCTTAGAGTGGTGTACCTTTCCATATTATGTCTTTTTCCCTCCCTTTCTCACAAACTTATTAGAGTGCCATCTAGTTAAGCGCTCACCTCTGTATGAAAATAAGTGGTGTTTTACAGTGACTTATCTGATAAGGAAAAAGGGGTGTATACATTATAATAGTAACTGTGTTCAGAATATTTTACAATAAGAGTGCTGGAGTGTTTCAAACCGTGTGTTTTAAATAAATAAATATATACTTTGATACCAAAGCTCTGGTCAGTGTTTGCTTGTATTATTGTATCTGGGTACCTATTGTGTATACTTTGCATACTGCCTAACTCTTCTTGAGGGAAGTCTGACTGCTCAGCCACAGCTACCAGGCAAATCTGGGTGGTACAGACTGCTACCAAGTGGGTTTACTGTCAACACCTGTAGTCTAAAATCTTTTGCAGTGTTCCCTAAGGGAACTGCACAGGTTTCTGCCTAACAGGCACACATTTAAAGTAATGAGAGGAGTCATCCCCAGGCCAAATGGGCTTTTTCACACTTGCATATCTATTACGTCGACATGATTCAAGTATGTAACGGGTACAGATACTTAATTGTTTTGGTGTGTCCATTCTCTAGATGGATAGAGACAGGTCCATGTACACACACAGACTCTACCTGTGCAGGCACATTTTTTGTGAGGGAAGTGTTCCCCAGGTGGGGGTGTGCGAAGTCATGAGATCAGATAATGGCCCTCACTTTGTCAATCCAGTGTTCAAACAGATTAACTTGCTGCTTGGTATAAAGCACAAGTTCTCGTTGGCGTATCATCAACAAGGTAATGGAATTTTTGAGAAGCTCAACGGCTTGTTAAAGGAAAGGATAGCCAAGTTGAAGCTTACTCTAAGGAAGAGGTGGTTGCACTGCCTTCCACTGGCACTGTATGCTCTTCGGAACCAACCTGGCTCTGACCATCACCTTACGCCATACGAGATAGTCACAGGAAGAAGAATGAGAACTCCCCTAACACCCCGAGATAGAGCTAGATGTGATGCCCATTCAACAGGAGAGGTTTTAGGATCTGAAATGCAAAACTATCTGAACTGTATGACATCTTGCCTTACTGTAATTTCAGACCAGCTGCAGCGACGACGAAAAGGGTGCAGTGCAGTGCAGAACACAGAAGGAGACACTACATCAGACTCAGTTCAAGGTCTACGTGTTCCACTCGTCTTCCCTGGAGACGCCGTCTTGGTGAGAAACCATACAAGGAAAAGGTGGGATGAGCCAAGATTCAACAGTCCTTTTATCATAGAGGACTACACTCAGTCCGCTGTGAAGCTACAGGCCAGGAGAGTGTGGATGTGTCTCGGTGATATCAAACCCTACATCGGAGAAGGCCTCCTGCCTGCACCCCAACGAGAGGAATCGACGAGCAACGGGGAAGAACCACAGCACGTGCAGACGAGATCCACGATGAGGAAGAAGGACGCATGACCAGCTAGACAAAGCCAAAGAACTTTTGTGCAAAATGTTGTGGCTTCATTTTGGACATTCCTCAAAGCAAAAAGGGGATAAGGACATAAAAACGGACACTCTGTGGGCGTGGCCAAGCAGCCAATGCAGTAGGACACGCTGCTGAGGAGCTGAGGAGCTCCGGAGCGATCCGGCAAAGATCCTGAAATTCTAGCATAATTTAGTTCCAGAGGAACAGCAAAGTTTATCTACAGACGTCGCAACACCTGCTGCCCACCTGGTGAGGCCCCAGAGAAAAATCAGGCTGCAAATCGAGAGATAAACTGCCGGAGAGGAAGTCACCCAGAAGAAACAAAATGGCAGGCGCAAGAGCAGTGGGAGGACCCTTGCCGCGCAACACAAATTGAGCAGGGCGCATTGAAGGGAGCCGGTAAACCCACACGACCAGCGTTAAAAGTGACAGATACCTGCGGTGAGCAGTACACGGACCAGCGCAGCCAGAGGAAGACAGACGGCGAGGCGAGGAAGAGCCCAGGACATGGACACAGACCGTGGCAAAAAGAATCCGGAGTGCCCGCACTGGCCCTGTCCATCAAGCCCAGCGCGGATACAGAGCGCATAGAAGGCCGGTCACGGCGAGGCCCCCCTTTCCCCGGCAGAAGCGGATCACTGGCGTACCAGAGGTGAGGCCGGGCAAGGCGGGGGAGGCAGAAGGCGCAGCGCAGGGCGGAGCGGCCGACTCTCCAACACCGATGCTGGGCCCAGCACAACACGCAGCCAACAAAGGAAAGGCTCTATTGCGAGCCTGAGGTGCGACACCCATGTAGCAAAAAGAAGTCGCCAGGGCCAAAGTGCACGCCGGAAAAGGAGAGGAAGAAGGGGAGGGAGAATAAATAAAGGGGGCAGACCCCCACCGGCCTGAGGGGGACATGCAGAGGGGGCCAGGACAAATGTGCGAGTAGACCCACACTTATAAAGCAAGGAAGCAGCGGGGGGAAGCCCTAGTAGAACGCAAGACTGTGGTGAAAGGGACACGCATGCCGGGATAAGAACCCTTGGAAGCACTCAAGAAACGGCAGCACTAAGGACAAAAAGGTCCAGTGAAGGGACACATTGCAGGAGCTTGAGTCCCTAACAGAGCTGCATAGCACCCATACCACAAGGCGAGAGGTCACCAAAGGAGCATACATCCACGAGACTCGCATACACGTGGGAAGAGGGAGAGCAACGTGGAGGAGGAATCGGAAATCACACCAAGTACTACACAGCCAGGCTCAGCACCAGCAATTTACGCCTGGAACAGCACCCCAGGGCTGACCCTGACAACAGACCTACTGAAGAAGGGCCGAAAGAGGGAGACACCTCGGGCAGACGTAAACACAATGCCAAACAACAAAATGGAGGGGAAAACCCAGGAAGTTAACATGGATACCTTTACTAAGGCTGCCAGGCATAAGCAGCCAACGCCAACAGACACAGCAATGGCTGTGAATAACACCCCACATCAGGCGGAAAGTGCAAACGATGGTCCGATCTTGGAAGCGATCGCCTCCCTGAAAGCATCGCTCGAAAACTAGATGGATACAGCTATAGGAGCCCTAAAAGCATCCGTAGAAAACAAATTGGACACAGTCATGGTGAATGTGGGTCTCCTTCGCCAGGACGCAAGGAATCTGACAGAGAGGGTAACAGCGACGGAACAGCAAGTGCAACAAAACACAGCAGGGGTCGCCGTAACGCAGACGCAGATGTCAGAAGTGCTACAGAGAATCAAGGTTCTGGAACGAAGAGCAGAAGATGCGGAGGGAAGAGCAAGGAGGAACAACATCCGTATAATTGGACTTCCGGAGGACGAGGAAGGCAACGACCCCATGGAGTACGTCGAAAACATGTTGCTCCAAGAGATCTGAGCCAGTACACTATCTCAAGGCTTTGTGGTGGAGAGGGCACACAGAGCCCTGACTAGGAGACCCCAGCCGGGTGTCCCTCCGCCCCCAAGGACGATGATCACCAGGATCATGAACTTTAAGGACAGAGAAAAAATATTAACATTCTCTGGGGGGTGGAGGGGTGATCATTAGAAACACCCACAAGATCACCATGTACCCAGATTACACGGCCATGGTCCAGAAGCAGAGAGCACAGTTCGGCCCAACAAAGGAACGTCTCAGGGTCGCAGGGGTGAGATACATGCTCCTGTTCCCAACAAATTCGAGGTGATACACCAAGGCAAAACATGCTTCTTTGACTCCACCGATGAGGCCCACAGGTGGATGGACTAACACGTCATCCCCCAACTGAGGCAGAGGGACGCCAATAATGACGGAAATAGACCCCGATGAGAGGAAATAAGAAGGGTCAGGAACGACGACGTCAAGCATTCGATAAGTAACTAAGCTAGAAGAAAAGTACAGAGGAGCGATCAGCCCCACATTAGCTGAGTTGGCTGAGAGAGGCGGCACCCCCCGAAAGAGCGAACTACTAGTTTGGATGCCAGTTTTGAGACATCACGCTGCGGAAAGTCTGCCCCATCCAAAGGAGCACGACGAGAGAAGCGGCTAAGCCCGAGCAGGGGGCGGGTGGCTTGGCGTTAGTTCTTCAGTTTCTGTTTGGGTTAAAGACTTTGAATGGTGTGAATGGGCAGCACATGGCACAGGCAGCGGAAGGAACACCACGAAAGATAACAGAAATACAAGCACAAAGCGACCGGAGCAACAAAAAGCAGAGACCCTGGGGTGACAATCGCAGTTGCACTGGAAAGAAAGGTCCCATAAGTAGGGCTCCAAGAGACACCGGCACAGGGAAAGCAGGGGGCAGAGCGCAGAGACATGGCTGTGGGATAACAGAGCCAGATCAAAAGAAGAGAGCATGGGGTTAGACAAACTAACAATAGCAACCTGGAATGTAAGAGGACTCAATGCATATGTTAAGAGACTCAGGGTCTATGCCTGGCTGAACCGGATGAAGGTTAAGATAGCGATGCTACAGGAGACACACCTACTATCAGAAAGACAGGCTAAGGTAGACAAGAAATGGGGAGGACGGACATACAGTGCCACATACTCGAACTAGTATTAATATGGATCGCCCCAGGGGTCCCATTCCAGCTACCCAAGCAGGAGACCGACCCAGAAAGGAGATGGTACTAGTGCACGGTGTGATGCTGGAAATGCATCGGAGGGACAGGGCCTCCGTATCCTTGTCCTTTACTGCTTTTTATCATGTGTTCTGTCGTGTTTTGCGTGCAGGAGTTCATGTGGGACTCCTGGCGGTGCAGCTCTCTCGCTTTTGGTTTGGTGAACATACCCTTATGGCACCCATGGGTAGGGGTACAACCCTGTGCCTCTAGTGCATGTTTTTGGGCACCTGTGTGTGACCCACAGAGCCCTGTGCTGAAATGACAGGTGCCCTGAGCGTCCTCCATTTTGGGATGCCCAGGCCCTGTCATTGGAATCGGTAGATTCCTGATGGAGACAAAATGGCCCCCATGGCCTCTTGCCTTCCATCATCTGTTACCCTGATATTCCCAAAGTCCCGAGAAGCCCTGCCTCTGTCCCTTCCCCCTGACTGGCTGTTGGGTGGAAGTTCCGTATATGGTAGTGTGGGGAAGTGCCGACCAGACTGGCTGGAGCCTTCTCAACAACCGTATGTTGTGGGTACGCCTGTGGGTGGAACCTGGGTGAATGGAGTGTGTGACGAATATACATCCTATGTTGTGGATGTCTAGTATCTGGTGGTTGACACAATGGTTGAGACAGCCCTGCCCAAAACCGGTATGAATGCAGCTTGGAGTGTTGAATGGCTCGGTACTTGTCCCAATACACATAACTTGTTGTGAGTGCCTGGAGAGAAGTGAATGGCCTGAATACCTTGTGTGCCCGATTGGTTGCCTGCCTGCATGAATGCCCATAGTCGTGATTGGATGCTTGAGTGCGGCCCAGCAGAATGAATGGGAGATCAACAGTATATCTGGGGACCTCTCACTGCTAGGAATCGTCTCCAGAAGCTGAAGTCCACTACAACGAGTAACTGGAGTGAAGCTTAACCTTGAGCCCTGCTGGACGAGAAGAATTGCTGTTGCTCTCCTTCGCAATCGGAAAGCTGCTGTGCTTCAAGAACTGACCCCGAGAAGACCTGGGTGAGGGGGGAGAGTGCCCCCAAAAATGGTGTGACAGGCCCCCCAGTGGGTGGGGCAGTAAGGTTTGGGCACCCCGGGGCCAGATTGGCACATCAATGTGCCTCTCTGTACCAAGGGGAGTTGGGTTACCAAAGGAAAAAAGTGAAAATGGTGGAACGCTTTTTAGGGGGGGCTGTGGGGCACCCCAAAGGGTCTGGGAATTTTCTAATGGGATGGGGTGTTGACCCCCAACCCCCCAGCCGTAATGGAGTGGGTGCCATGTCATGCAGCCCTCCCTGGGACCAGATATCTGCTCCTAGGAACGGACGCCTGAGCCCAGGGAGGAGTGCAGGACAGCCCCCCCTTATCTGCCCCTGGGGAGGGCTACATGAGATGGGTCGCCCCTCCAATTTCGTCATGTGTGCATTCCCACGGGTGTCCTCTTTTGGGAAATGCATGCAGTTCCCTGTTTTCCTTGCTGGCTTCGACACCCTAGGCCCAAATCTGTAGGTTGCCCACATGAAGAAAATGGTCAATGGCGAAAGGCTTGGGGTTACCGGTTTTCTTTTACGCCCACTGGTAGGTTCCTACACATGTGAGGTACCGTTTTCATCGGGACACGTGTGGGGAGCGGGAAGGTAAGCCATGTGTTGTTGGCGGTGCGTTTCGATGGGTGCGCCGAGTGAAATGTGCAGAAAATGCGTTTTTTTTCCCCACATTTCGGACTTTGCGGGGGTGTCTGGGTAATAAATTCTGGGCCGATTTGCGCAAATCATTCCTCTGCGGATTCCCACGGGTGTCCTCTTTTTGGAAATGCATGGGATTCCCTGTTTTCCTTGGTGGCTTGGACACCCGAGGCCCATATCTGTATGTTGTGCTTGTCTGGAGAAAGTGTCAAATTGTTAGGAATCTGGGATGGAGGAAAAAGGGCATCAGGAAACGGTATTTCTGTGCATGAACTACATTGCCCAGCATTCTGTGAGGCATTTTGTAGTTTGTGCCGTGCGCATGTGTGGCCAGCTGACACTCATTAGGACAGCTTATCAAGGGCCACGCAGGTGTGGCTTATTTTGTATCCTGAGGCAAAGCCATGCCGGAGGATTAGGAGACCGCTGCCCGATGCCGCTCACTGTATGCTGAAAACCTTTCACGCCTTGTACTCGGTCTTCTGAAGAATCAACACGTTCCTTTTTGCAGCGAGGAAAACGGACTCACGCTGCTGCTACGAACCAATACAGATTATGTCCGGGAAGTCTCACGAGCTTCCCGGATGACAGATAAGTGCTGCATTTATTTTCTATGCCAAAACGCTGCTGTTTTTGCTTATTTAACGGTGTGATATGAACGTTGACTGGCATTCTCACATATTCTATGGTCCATGGGCTATAGGCAAGTCCAACTACGCAGATCCAGTAGCTCTGGAGCCTAATTTTGGTTTTCATTAAGTGCAGGCGTTTAGAGTATAGTAAACGCTCTCGTAGCACAGCGTTTCCAGTGCATTAAAGTGAATTACAGGAGAAGACAAACCATGCCAGTCCCAGGACTGTGTTGTTATACGAGTCAACCACTGTTTTGTTTCTATGTTGTGTAAATGTGCAAAAGCTTGCCCTATGGGCCATGTGTGATGTTTTTTTAATATTATGAACTATTATCACTTACACGTTTCATCCTGCTTGCTTACATGTAGTCCCCTGCCATGTGTGTGCCTGTATCAAGGGGTACCATATAAATGTGTGTTCAGAAACCAGTACATTAAGACCTGTATTAAGGGGTGTTAGGGTGTTTACTGGAAGTGGTAAATGACGCTATGCTATGTTATCACGGTACTAGATAGAGTAGGGGTTTTTCCTGTTGCTTCCCCTGTCCTATCCACACTAGGTTTTTTCCTTAACCTCTTTCCGGTGATCCTATACTCCCTTCCCCATCTACAACCTCTCCCTAACCCTCTTCCCCCCACTGGCTGCCACGTGGTATTCTGTAAGTTATAATCAGATACCAGTGCCAACCACGGGTGGAGGGTCGACTTCATTCAGCTTCTGTGGTTCAGGGGAGAGTGTCGACATCGCTCCCCCTCATTAGTTGTGACACAAATTCAGGTGTCAAAACAGACTTGGGGTTACCTGTGTTTTAGGCTTTCTCCTTGGTGCCCGGGTAGGTGCACCCACACATGTGAGGTACCGTTTTCATCGGGACACCTGTGGGAACGCGGGACGGTAGGCCATGTGTTGTTGGCGGCGTGCTTTAATGGGTGCGCTGAGTGAAATGTGCAGAAAATGCGTTTTTTCCCCCCACATTTCGGACTTTGCGGGGGTGTCTGGGTAATAAATTATGGCCCGATTTCCACAAATCATACCTCTGCGGATTCCCAGGGGTGTCCTCTTTTTGAAAATGCATGGGGTTCCCCGTTTTCCTTGGTGACTTGGACACCCGAGGCCCATATCTGTATCTTATGCTTGTCTGGAGAAAGTGTCAAATTCAGGTGTCGAAACAGACTTGGGGTTACCTGTGTTTTATGCTTTCCCCTTGGCGCCCAGGTAAGTGCACCCACACATGTGAAGTACCGTTTTTATCGGGACACCTGTGGGAACGCAGGAAGGTATAACATTTGTTGTGTTTGTGTGGTTTTCATAAGGTTTTGACCCATTTGCTGGTGCCCTTTGTCACACAACCCTTTCATTTCCCAAATGTGACCTACATTTAGTCGCTGCTTTAGGCACTATACACTTTTGTAACCTGCACAAGTCACCTACCCTTGAAAAGGTCTGCCTGTGCTCTTTCAAAAAATGGATGCTTGCCGTTCTTCACCACATCGGTTTTCCCGATTTGCACATGCTAAGTGCGTCTGTTCAGGCCGTGAGCATAAAACTCCTTTGTACCATGGCTCAGAGTTTGGCTTGTGGTATCGCTTGTTTGTAAAACACTACAAAAAATGTGTGCCTTCCTAACTGCAAGAGTCGGGGGAATGTAGCGGAGCATTGCTTTTCTCAAAATTCATAGAAGCCATTGCCGTACCAAGCCAACCATGTCCAACACATACCTTTTTTTCGGTCATTTTCCTGCTTTTCCCCCAATCTATGGCATTTTCCCCAACCTAGTTGTTGCCTGACCTACGCAAAGCACCCCTTCCTAAACTTGGAATTTTGTCTACCTTTCAGAAATATATGCCTTTCTGTCCTCCAATTCGGCTATTCCTACCCTTTTTTCCATTCCGTCCAAAAATTGCCAAAATCGCCTACCTCTCACAAAACAGTTGATAACCACATCAACATATTTTTTTTTCGTTTCCACTCAACCTGTTCTTGAAAGCCAGGAAATTGGGGAACTCAGCACAGCAACCCATTTGTTCCTGGCTCTTACAAGGAAAAAAACACAGGCTCCTTTGTACATCATTTTATTGGCATTTTTTGAAAAAACCCAGAATGTTCGCCCTTTTTGCTTATTTTCTCTCACCCCCCTACAGCAACCTAGGATTCCTGAGTGGCGCTACGACCACCTACATGTGGGAAAAAAAGGAGCCAAATTTGGCCGCGATGTCTCATGTAACAAAAAAGTTACAAGGCATTGAATGGCCACATACCGAAATCACCAAAAAAGGCCTTGGCACTGGGGGGGAAATACCCATGGCAGTTAAAGGGTTAAGGGAACGACGAGCAGAGATAGCGGGAGAGGAACCTGGGGAGCTGGTGGAGTTAAGAACAGAATGTATGGTACTCTGGAAAAAATTAAGGAGATTTAACTACGGCAGGTATTTGCAGCGGCTACATGCGAAAGGGGACAAACCCTCCTGGCATGGCTCACTAGGCAGGAAAGTAAAAAAGACCCTATAACAGTGCTAGAAGACCACACCGGGACGGAGATTAGGCACAAGGAACACAATAATAACCTATTTGGCCACTTTTATGAGCAACTGTATGCCCCTAATCCGGAGATAGACCCGAGGACATAGCAGACGCACTGGCAGAAATAAGGTTACCAAGGCTAGCGGAAGAACAGGCTCAGCTACTGGACACACCCCTTACGGTGGAAGAAATAGAGAGTGTGATCACAGAGCTTCCCACTGGCAAGTCCCCGGGCTCAGATGGACTTCCGGGGGAGTTCTATAAGATAAACAAAAGAGCACCATTGCCCCGAAATTACATGAGACATACTAAAACGCATACGGGAGTACACAGCTGCCGACTAGTCTGTCAGAATCAATAATGGTTCCGATCCTTAAACCAGGGAAATTGCCCAGGAGGTGCACCTCCTACAGACCGATTTCTCTCATTAACCAGGATGCTAAAATACTAATGGCGGTCTTAGCCAACCGCCTAAAACAAGTAGTACCCACGCTGATTCACCCGGACCAAACGGGCTATGTCCAGGGACGGAACACGTCATGGAATCTCGGTAGATTACACCACGTGATAGACGAGACAAACCAAAGGCAGGATAACAGCGCAATAGTGTCCCTGGACGCTGTCAAAGCTTTCGACTCTGTGCGCTGGGAGTGTCTGGTGAGTGTACTCGCTCACTTCGGTATTGGGGAAGGGTTCTCCGATTAGACATACCCTGCCTCCTAGAAGCTATCGGGGCATATACCAGACTTCCGGGCAGAGCAATTAACAGAGAGAAGTCCCTAGTATTCCCCCTAGCAGGTCTAAAACGGATCCCCCCAGATAGCCTTCCAGATCTGGGTTTGACATGGGCACCACGCTCCTTCAGGTACCTGGGTATAGCTATACATCATGACACCGCTGACACCCATAAAACCAACACACTGGCTGCCCTAGAAAAAACACTGAATTCAATGGCCTTCTGGGGAACACTCCCATTGGGGATGATGGGGAGAGCAGCCCTCCTGAAAATGGTGGTACTGCTGCGCCTACTATATCACTTCACGAACATCCCACACAGCATTCTCAGAGCCTTTTTCTTCAAACTAAGCACGATAACAGATACCTTCTTATGTGGGGGGGGGGGAACAGGATCGCGTTAAGGACCCTGCAGAAGGACTATGAGCAAGGAGGTATAAGACTACCGGACTTCGAAAAGTACTATCTAGCAGGGCAGTTGCAGTTAGCAGTCAAGTGGCTGGGGGAGGATGAAACAATAGACGCAATCATTTTTCAGCCAGCACTGAAGCAATATTAACTAAGAGAAATCCCATGGCTCGACAGACCCCTGCTCAAGACCCTAATATGCTCAACATCGCCGTAGGGCTATGTAATAGGGTGTGGAAACTCCAAGGAACAAAAGATCCATGCTCGGCACAAATCCCCTTAGCGGGTCTTCTAGGCAGGGACACAAACACATTAGCAGCATTCCGAGTGCACTGGGAAGCCAAAGGTGTAGCACAAATTGGGGACTTGAGGAGAGAGGAAAGGTGGGCGGACTTCCAAGAAATGGGGGACGATCAAGAAATACATGAGGGCCAATTCATCCTATACAATGGCATGATAAGAAATATTGAGAAAAGATGGCCATAATGGACAGGCCAGGAGGAGGAGACGACAACATTAGATCCATGGTACGACATAGCAGAGGGAACACACACAGCCTCTAGGCTATATGAACAATTATTAAGAGCAGACAACCCGCAGGAGCAACACACAAGGCAGCGCTGGGAGGAGGATCTTCGGAGGCCCCTCAGCGACCAAGAATGGACCAGCGCACTACGGTACCCAAAAAAAGTGTCTAGAAACGCAAGGTTCAGACATGCACAGCTATATACAACGCATAGAGCATATCTTACATCCAAGAGAATGAACAAGATGCAGATGGGGAACCAGAATAGCTGCCCCCACTGCGCAGCAGATGAAGCTGACATGGTACACATGTTTTGGACTTGCCCAGTGATACAGGCCTTTTGGGATCAGATCAGAACCAAGATAGCACAGAGTGGACTCCAAATTCAGGCAGAGCATCCAGAGAAGTACTTACTGGGCCTCTTTCCAAGAGGGAGCAAACACGAGTCGCATCTAGAGAAAATGAAAGAACTAATATGTATACTGGGCAAAAGAAGAATAGAAATGGAAGTCAAGGGAGGGTCCGAGCATAGAATCATGGTGGTCAGACCTTCAGAAGTGGACGCTGGCAGAGAATGCAGTGTGGATAAGAGCAGTGAAAAGAGGAGAAGGCGAAACAGCAAAAAAAATAAACGCATGGAACTCCCTAATGCAGGATATGTTCGGCTGCGAGGAGAAGGGAGACAGCAAAGACCCTACGAGAACAGAGGACCAATAAGCAAAGCAGGAAGGCTGCATACAAAGCCCCGGGATAAGACAATATCCGCACTAGGCTCAGTGACTGCCACAACGAATGGGGCGGATCGAAAAAAATAAGGTCACCGGAGAGAGTTCCGGGACAGTAGAAGCAGGACAAAATCCGTGAAAGGTGCCAATATGCCAGTTATGTTATGAGTGTTTGTACGTTATGTTTTTGTTGTAAAAACATTAATTAAAAAAAAAAAAAGAGGACAATCTGTGCATCCTAGTTGCAGGGTGAAGAAGAAAATTTCACGTGTATGCCACAACATAGTCTGTTGACTTTGAACTTTGGACTAAGGCACGCTGAAGCCTTGATGAGAAATAGACTATGCCAAATTTTGACCGAGGACATTTACATTGGAAACAAATACAGTATCCCGATTCATTCACCACTGAGACCTTATTCGAAATCACTTGTGGTGTCCCACAGTAGAGACATCACAAAGGACGTGGTCACCTATTTCAACCTAGTGCTAAAATCATACCCGTCACTGGTAGGGGGGCTCACCAGTGTCACAGACTTTCTCCAAGATCCTGAAAACAAAAAAATAATAAGATAACTGCTTACTGTCATTGCCGAACAATTTATTATACTCCCTGAGTACAGCAAGGAAGAATCAAATGATCCCGACACAGGCGGAAATAGATGAGCTCATCAACACACTGTTCTTTTGCATAATCGAAGATTGTCCAACTCTCATTGGGAGAACAGACACACTCACATTTCTTCGAGATCCAGCAAACACTGAACATTTGAGCCATCTCTTGAATAAGATAATCATTTTGGTCGCACTCCACGTGACCGGACAGTTGAAACATTGTTTACATCAAGGAAAAAACATATAATCCTGAACCCAGCAAGACAGGAGAGATGTCCGTATCACCAGAAGACAGCAGATTTGCACACAATGTCCTCTTTCGCCTAGTCACTGACTTTCCAGAGCTGGTGGGGAGACCTATCGAGGTTGACGTCCTCACCTTCATCAGAGATCCAGCTAATGTCGCACAGATGGCAATGCTCCTGCATGGAATCATACTCCAAGTGGAACTTACCAATCATAGGAGAGATTATCTGAGGAGATTTTAAGAAAACTTTCTGCCGAGGGACAGGTCAAAGGAGCAGAGTCGAGAACTCCATTTGTTACATTTGTTGTTATTTTTTCCCTATTTCGTCATACTGACCAGTGTCCAACATGTCCTCAGGACTGAAGAAGATTCGAGGGGTGGACTGGGAGCTGACCTACTTTGAACATACACAGTAAAAGGGCTCACTGAAGTGTTATATAATCTGTTTTCCCATTGTCTAACAGAGAAACTGTATCCTGAAATAAGACACAATCCGTCGCCCGCAAGAGGGGGGACACTTGTGAACCATCTAACACTTGCAAACGCAGTATTTGAAAGACAATATTGGTTAAGGAAATAATAGCATTGACATTTGGGGAATGATCGAGATGGGGGCCCAGAGTAGCAACCTGGTCCTCCAAAAAGCAGAGAGGCACCCCCGCTTCTCTGGAAGGAAATGCTGTCGCCTAACATATCGAACCATAATGTACTTATGCATTATATTTATCATTATTTTACTGTCATTAATGATCAGAACTGCATTCTGTATTGGTGCACGAAGCGTTCCAATTTCAGTACACCCACCTGATGATACACGCATGAAACCCACAAGAGCACCCAGACCCTATATAGTCATTCCAGTCCCTAGAAAATCTGAAGGTAGAGTAAATGAACTTGAAATGAACTTAATTAATAGTGATATACACACACTTATGGTAACAAATGAGCAGGAAAGCCGGAAAGCCGGAGACAGGGTCGGCATGAAATGAATTAAGAAAAAACACTGACAACTACACGCACACACACACACTGAATGCACACGAAACAGGCCTAGTGTCAATGACTGCAGAACCACAAACAAAAACAGCAGAGAAGATGAGACTACCTGCCATAAAAACTTTCACAGAAGATAGTGGGAGAAAACAAGAAGATTTAAGAGAAAGACCAACAGAAGCAGTCATATCAGAAACCTTTAAGAAAACAGAAGCGGTCTCAGAAAAACTCTCCGCAAGGACAGACATGTTAGTAGACTTACTATTCCCGCACATAGCCAGAGCGAGGAAACTGCAAGAGGAACTGAAAAATAAAACCACAGAGACTGCATTACCCAGCATATATGTTCCAACACAAGGGACAAGTACCAGTTCCACAATAGAGCTATATACCGGACCAGTGTCAGGCTGGTTAGCATGGGCATTTGCACACAGCAGAGAAAAGATGCATGAGGACCAGGAAAGAGCTGCCAGACTCTTGTCCACTCAAATGGCGCAGATGAAGAGACCTGCACCATTGACCAGGATACCTGAGAACCCTCCAGCAAGAAATAGCCATACAGATGCATTCAGAGATGTAGTAATAGCAAACTACATGAAAACCTTAAGAATCAAGAGAAGCATGCATGAAGACGACAACGAACTGAACGATTACCTGGATAGCACAGCACACTTAGGTAACAACATTTGGTACCAGCACATCAAGGAAGTTGGAAGATGTACACTCCTACCGTACATCATGGGAAAGTCCAAGATCTTCGTGGTTGTAGAAATTGATGTCCCAACAGCACACTGTTTCTCACACATAGCAATGTGCAATACCAGAGGCCAGTTCATGGGAAGTGATGCCTCATTGATATGGGCAACTGAAACAGCTTATCCCGATGAAGATGATTATGTCCAGGACATTAAGACGAGAAACAGAGCCCATACTAGGAATCATGTGATCAGGTACGAGAAGCCTGGAGTTAAAGGAACAGTAATAAAATGGGAAGTAAACCCGAGACTGAACGTCCGAGGGAAACCTCCAGAAGAGGCTTGAATTTGGAAAACAGAGGCCAAATGCAGATTTGGGGAACAGTTCTTTCACCAAACGGATGGGAGCAAGTAGTGGTGAGCTGCCGAGTATGGATGGTCCTCGGAGCCTGCAAGGAAGCCATCGAAAACTCACAAAGACTGTGCAAACCACCATGGCCTAAACTTACAAAACTACTGACATGGGTCGAAGACATAGGAGGACCCCTGCAGATAGTGCCACTAGAAAGTCCGAAATTGTGCTTCATGAACAATGGCACAAGAAAATTGGGGGAGAATCAAAACTGCGGACACATTTTTGAGGCTCCAGGAATGACTCATGGGACTGCAGTGATCATGGATCATTATTGGGCATGTGGACCCAAAGCATACATCAGACTGCCGAAAAACTGGGGAGGCATATGCACAATAGTGAATGTCCACGTTACAGCATTAGTAATCCCGAAAAGCGACCTGAACATTGACAGTTTCCCGAAAGCAGATGCTCACCTGAGGAAGAGGAGATCTGTGGAACTGATAACTCGAATGAAGAGAGAAAATTACTACTCTGCTAAATCAGAAGCAGCATTTAATGCAATCCCATATGAACACAGGCTGTTCAGCCTCACCTCATGGGATGGGAGTTACTGCACACCATCAACACGACAATTAAAGGATTCAATGCAATCAAGGAAGAGTTAAGAGCGATCCGACTGATGACTCTCCAGAACAGATATGTACTTGACATGATCACAGCTATGGATGGAGGAGTTTGTGCAAAAATAGGAGAATCATGTTGCACGTGTATACCTTCTCACAATGAGGAAAATGGAACTTTAACAGAAGCTATAAGTATGCTGACAAACCTGCAGAACCAGATGATCAACGAAACCGACAAAGTTGATGATGACAGCTGGTTTGGATCACTGTTTTCATGGGTTCCACAATGGATGGCGGATGCATTCAAATTTTTGGGAGCCCTGCTAGTGATATTACTAGGAGTTTGTGTCATCAAGATAATAATCTTGCAATGCCAGAAAACTACGAAGAAAGCCATAGGGATGAAGATCATGATTGATGTCAAACCAGGATGGAACCCCAGAGATCTGACAGATGAAGAAATAAGAGACTTTGTGAAGGCTAGCAAGCACGCACCAGAAGGTACAACGTTTCTTTATTCCCAGAAAACGCAGAAATTATGAAATAAAATGGATTTGCTGCAGCCCAAATGGACAATGTCAGCTGATGACATGGAACAAAGACAAACATGTAAGGACAGCAGGAAGCCTGAAAGGAGAGAGAAAAATATGGACTCCAAAGAGACACTTCTTCAATCATGTACAAACCCAGAAGATGAAGAGGGAATGAACCCAGAAGATGAAGTAAAGATGAATACAGAGGAAGCAAGTGAGATGAATCCAAAGGAGGAAGTGGAAGTGGTTGATTAATCGACCAGAGGGGGAGTGTAGAGGAGCTCCCAAATAAAGCCTGCACTCCAGTCGCCCATTTCGAAGTACAAGGAACATTCACACCGCAATACGTAACGTATGATGAGCAAATAAACCAGCAGAAAGCCGCATTAGGGCTCTGCCCAGTACCTATCAGAAGAACAATACCTACTGAAGTACCAATAACCAGACAACCATGGACAGTAAGGTACCCCTTAAGAAAACCCTACCAGCAAATGAAACAAAATGAAGATTGCTTAAGTACTGTCCCACCAAGAAACCAAAAAGTCCTTAATGGAAGACGAATGGTGACGTCACGAAGGCCTGGACTAACGCACCCATGGAAAATATGACGACCCAAGGATGACACAAAGAGACGAAATGCCATGCATAAAGATATTGTGAAACTGAAAGAAGAGAACGTTGATGAAAGACAAAGGAGCTTAAACTGTAAGCAGGATGAAGATAATCAACCCGCTAACGCCTGTACATATGCTTGTAACCGCAAGAAAGCTAAGAAAACAGTGCAGCTTGCTATGCTAAGTAAAAGAATGGAGCGCCATTATACACAATCTACCTCAAAACGAAGCATGTTATATAAGTGCAAGTCCACTTTACACAAAAGCAAAATTAACTCAGGTTACTAGAGGTCAAACAGGACAGGATTCGTATTCCAGCTAAAACGAGAAGAGATGGTTGAATCGAAACTCAGCAGAGGCAACGTGAGCCAGGAGGAGCCACAGTCAGACCAATAGAAGGAGCGAAGAGTAGCTTCACAGAATCGAAACTTAAGAACAGAATCTCAGGAAGGCCAAGATAAGGAGCGTAGGCAGGTGGCAAGCTGAATAAGAATTAAATGCACAAATTGAAGGAAACTGGGCAGATTCACGGTGTGAGCAGCACGTGACCATCCAAACAAGAAGAAGCACGGGTTCACACCTACGCCTGGTTGTCGCCCAGACAGAGATGTCATAACTTTTTCTGACAAGAAGATACAGTTTCGAGGCAGACCACAGCCAACTAATTGACACATAGCCACTAAAGTAATGATGGATTGAGGGAAGGCAGGGTGAATCTTAGGGCACCCTGCACCTGGCTGACCATTCTGCATGCTGCTAAATAAAGTGGAGATTTATGCATGGGGTTGAAGCCAACCCAATCACAATGGACCAAATAATCTAGGGTTCTATAGATAGTAGAACCAATGGGACGTCGTACTCATAGTGACGTCTACTAGAGTAATGTTAGAAGGAAGGACTTAGACGCCCACCTGATAATGTTTATCCAATCCTCTTACTCCTTTACCATATACAGATATAGTACCTATAGTAAAGTTACCTTTTCCTAACCAATAGAATTGCATGTTAACTTTTGAGTGTTACACGTCAATGATGATGAGTTTTGGGTATAAATGTTATTGTTTGTATGAAGTTCGAGGGAGTTGAAGCGAGACGGACTATCGCATCACTGTTGATTTCCATGTTTCCCCGTTTTTTGGACTTGTCATTAAACAGACTCCTCTTTGCCGAACCATTGCGTTGTCCTTATTGATTGGTGTTGGAGTAAGAAAACCTGCACCCCCATCCATCTCAAAGTGTAGCTATCATGTCTTAAAGTACTCTGGAGCAAACCCTGACTATGGGACGGCCGGGGGTCTCCCCAGTACACAGGCCTATGCTGCCCAAACCAAAAACCTTTCATTCCCAGGCATCCAGTCTCTTGGTCTCCCGCTCCACGGGCAAAGATGGAAAAGATGTTGTTTTCAGATTTACCGTGGCCGCCTGTACAACCAAGCTCTCTGGGGATGCACGAGCAGACAGGAATTGCGTGTCAGAAAGGGCCAACCTGTGCTCCTTTGCTAGGTCTAGGTCCACTGCAGGGACTGGAGCCAACTTTGCCACAATTCTAAGACTGGCCCTGTCCACTGCCTGATTAAAGGGCTCTAGGGTGTCGCTCTGTGGACCTTCATCGAGAATGCTCATTAGCTCATAATGCGCCACGGGTCTAGAGGGGGTTGTTAAACCTAAGGGATCAACCACCTTTGATATCAAGAGCTGACGAGTGGCATGAGGATTTCCATGGGTAGAAGCAGGGAGCATGTTCAGTTCTGGTGAGGTTTCCAAGCCACATGCATCTAGTCACTACCATCACCAAAGAATTCATCTGGCACATTTCTAACTTCTCTGGGGTGTAGGGGCTCCAATCCAAAACACATGGGATCCTCTTCTTCGTCATAAAATGTTTTCCATTTGAGACATAAATGCACCTCTGGGGAGGGTATCGTACTCCTGAGAAACCAACCCTGGTGCCATGGTGTTGATGAGGAAAGGGTTGGGGCTGGAAGAATGACGCCAGCAGACGGAGCGGTGCAGCCCTTAAATGGATCCTTATCTGTTTTTACCATAGCTGAGCACAAGGATGTATGGTTGCGAAGTCTTGTGGAGTCTATAACAGCTTGTCGGAGTTCAGTGTACTCTGATAAGCCGAAGCTGCTGCTGATGAGGCCCAAGTCGCCATCGCCAAGCACAAAGCCACTGGTGCAGGGGTCTTGGCAAAGACATCAGGCATCTTAAGCCAAAAGGACTCCCATTCCTCCAGAGTGGAAGATTTGATGGGGAAAGGTATCCAAGGTGCCTGATCCTCCAGGAGTCCCTGGATCGGAAACTTCTTTCCCTTGATGAAGATAAAAAAAGGTGTTTTAAAGACTGGCTGGAGGAACCTCTTGTGGCTCTTATTTTTCTTCTTGTCCTTGCAGACTGGGTACTGTTCTTCGGTTTGGCGTTCTGTGCTGGTTGACCTCAAACAAGTCTGTTTGTCACCTTTCTCCTTGTGGAGAAAGGTGAACTGTTTCGCCTCCTTTTCATGAAGGGCCTTTGGGTTTACCAACTGGCACGACCTGCAACCCTGCATGTCGTGCTCATCTCAAAAGCAATAAAGACAGATCCTGTGAGAATCGGAGTGGCACATCTGACGTCCGCAATCAACGCAGGATTTAAAGTCTGAGGACTTGGAGGTATTCAGTATGAACTCGAAAAACAAGAAGCAAAGAACGTCAACGAAGCAGTCTTCCTAAAACAGACAGAGCATGTGGAAAAAAGGAACCAAGACCACATGGCGCGCTGACTCAATATGCACTGGTCTGGATGTCATATCCGGCGTGGGGCATGTAGAGGCATTGGACAGAGCTGTCACAGAGCGGCAGAAATGTTTCTGAAGAGCAGCTCTGTTGGGAGATAGGTATCAAAGATGGGGAATCCATGGGAGGAAATAATCCATTAGAAATAATCTGCAATTCCCTAAATAATCCGACTAAATGTTCGGGGGAGATGGTTCCTTCAGATCCCAAGTAGACTGTACAACCCATAATATTATCAAAGCTACTAATAAGAGAAAAAGTGCGAGAATCGGAGCTACAATGAATACCCAAATCCACTCAATATGTTATGCAGGATTTAACAAGCTGCAAACATCCCTTGACAAACTTCACAGTGTAGGTCCTTCTTTTGAGTAGAGTAGTAGAGCTTCTTCAGAGTTTCTACTGTCGTTTTTAGGATCCTAGCCACATAGGCACAGGTTAACTCTAGGCAAATGCCCTGAAAAATTACTCATTTCCATAAACTAATGAGGAATCCCCAGGTAGGAAGGAACCTCTTTTGCCTTGACTCTTGATATAGAACATGGCTGTGGTTGCATTCCGACAGACTAGCATCCTAATTGTGAGAAATCTGCATGGAATTCTGTGGCAAGGACAGCAGTGGCTGGGATCAGGCAACTAAATCTTCCGTCCTCCATTGCGCTACCCGACATCATCATGTCACAGAACGGTGAACCAAACTGCTGGATGGACATAATAGTTCTCCATAAATCAGGAAATAAGGAAAAAGTTACTTACCTGTAACTGTTGTTCTCCAGCATGGTCTGGCATGGATTCACATGCTCATGAATATTCCCCGTCGTCAGGCTGGGAATCCTCGGTAAAGAAAGAATCAGTATCAGTTTTGTTTCTGATCTGTCTTTCTTAGTAGTAACCAATCACTGATCTCGGGGTCATACTGCCCCCAGCCAATGACTGCCCTCTCCCTAAGCCCCGCCTCTGGCAGCCATCCTCAGATTTGGTAGCACGCCAAGTGGCAGTATGACCAAGTGAAGAGCCGCAGAGGGATAGGTGGGAGGGTTCGCATGTGAATCCATGCTGGAGAACAACAGTTAAAGGTAAGTAACTTGTTCCTTCTCCAGCATGGGGTCTGGCATGGATTCACATGCTCATGAATAAAAGAATACATAGCAGTATACACATGCACGACCACGGGAGGTGGCAACCGGCTCAACATTAAGCAATACAACAACTCAACATTAAGCATCTCTTACCTCCTCACCAGGCTCACAAGCGAACAGGTTGCGCAGCACTGCTTGGCCGACCCTGGACTCCTGCCTGGAGTCCCGATCGACGCAGTAGAATCTTGTGAAGGTGTGCGTCGACCTCCACGTAGCAGCCCTGCAGATGTCCAGCAGGGGCACACCAGACAGGAACGCCGTGGTAGCAGCGATCGCTCTGGTCAAATGGGCTCTCGGACGGCCGGGCAGGGGTCGATTTGCCAACCGGTGACAATGCATGATGCAGCCGGAGAACCATCTGGAAATGGAAGTCTTCGAGAGAGCCTTCCCTTGATTCACAGACCCAAAGTTCACGAATAGCTGTGACGTCTTCCGAAAACTCTTTGTGCGGTCCACGTAGAACTTCAGCGCTCTAGCTACATCCAGCGAGTGCAAAGCGCTCTCGGCCGGCGTCAAAGGCGACGGGAAGAAAACTGGTAACACCAAGGGCTCGTTGAGGTGGAAGTCAGACGGCACCTTGGGCATGAAGGAGGGGTGCGTCCTAAGCACTACCCTTGTGTCATGAAAAGTCAAGTATGGAGGCTTCAAGATAGGGCCTGAATCTCTCCCACTCGTCATGCAGAGGTGATGGCCACGAGGAACGCTGTCTTCCATGACAGGAACTTCAAGGGCGTCAAATGCATAGGCTTGAATGGGGCTTCCATGAGCCTGGTCAGCACCACATTAAGTTCCCACGCCGGGGCAGGAGCCTTCACCGGCGGGAATGAACGGAATAGTCCCTTCATAAATTCCTTTACCAGGCGATGAGACCACAAGGACGCCCGTCCCGTAGTCCTGGTATATCAGGAGATGGCAGCCAGATGTATTTTTATGGAGGCGTGGGCCAGTCCAGTTTTGGCCAGCGACAGTAAGTACGGCAGCACTTGAGGGGTCGTAATCCGCAGAGGGTTAATCTTCTGTGCACGGCACCAGACAGAGAACCTCTTCCATTTATGACCGTAACACTTGAGAGTTGAGGAAGCCCTGGCCTTTGCATGAACCTCTCTGCAATCAGCTGGGATATCGTACCCTCCAAACTCTAGCGCTGCAGGAGCCAGGCCTGCAAGTTCAGCGACTGTGGGTTGTGGTGTAGAATGGCACCTCCTTCTCTGGAGAGAAGATCCACGTCTGCCGGCAGCCTGACTGGCGGGGACGTTGACAAGTCCAGAAGGTCCGGGAACCAGACCTGCCTCGGCCACGCCGGTGCGATGAGGATCATCCTGCACCTGGATTTCTTGAACTGGCTGATGAGGCGGAGCAGCAAAGGCAATGGAGGGAACGCGTATAGAAACAGGCCGTCCCAAGGGAACCTGCTGGCGAACCTCTGGCACTTGGAGTTCGCCGCCGTCGCGAACAGGTCGATCTGGGGTTTGCCCCATCGTTGGAAGAGTCGATCCACTTGATCCTGGCGCAGTTCCCACTCGTGGCACGAGCGCAGCTCCCTGCTGAGCGAGTCGGCGATGGTGTTTTTTATTCCTGCCAGGTGGAAGGGAACCAGAAACATCCCTTGGGCGACGGCCCAGTGCCACAGATCCTGGGCCTCCTTGGATAGGGCTGGGGATCTGGTGCCTCCCTGCTTCCGTATGTAGAACATCGTGGTGGTGTTGTCGGTGAAGATCCTCCCCACTTTGTCCTTGAGGGACGGGAGGAGCGATTTGAGCGCCCAGAACACTGCAAGCTCCAAGATGTTGATGTGAAGAGACCTCTCCTCCGGGAGCCAAAGGCCTCTTGCGTGGAGATCTCCGGTGTGGGCCCCCAAACCCTCCAGAGAGGCGTCCGTAGTCACTGTCTCCTGAAATGCTGGGGTTTGAAAGTCTGTGCCCGTCTTGAGGTGAGCCCGGGTGCCCCACCATAGGATCGCCCGACGGAACTCCTCGTCGAGGGGGATTCTGTCCTCGAAGCAGCCCCCCGCCTGAAACTAGCGGGCGTCGAGGAACTCCTGTAGCAGACTCATCCGAAGTCTGCAAAGGGGTACACGGTAGATGCATGAGGACATCATCCGAGAAGGGACTTGATGGACCTCACCCTGGCCACGTCCGTGGCTAACAGTCGCCGTACCTTGCCCAGGATGGTTTTGGTCCTCTCCTCTGAAGGGGAGGCCAATTGCTCCACTGTATCGAACTTCGCCCCAAAAACAGTGCTACTTACGACGGAACCAGGTGAGATTTGGGGTAGTTGATGGAGAACCCCAGCTCTGTGAGCAACCGGACGGTCCTCACAGTATGATCGACGATGAGTTCCCTTGACCTTGCCCGGATAAGCCAGTCGTCCAGGTAGGGGTAGACGTGGATCCCCCTGCAGGCGCAGCCGCACTGCCACTGGTGCCATGCACTTGGTGAAAACCCTGGGTGCCGACTTTAATCAGAACGGTAGGGCTCTCAATTGGTAGTGGCGTCTTTGAACCACGAACCTGAGGAACTTCCTGTGCCTTTTTAGAATGGGGATGTGGAAGTAAGCCTCCTCCAGGTCCAGCGACGATAGGAAGTCACCTTCCTCCAGCTGTCCCAGTACGTGCTGGAGGGTGACCATCCTGAATTTCTGCGCCTTGATGTATTAGTTTAACCGACGCAGGTCTAGGATGGGGCGCCAACCGCCTCTCTTATTCCTGATGAGGAAGTACCTTGAGTATACTCCAGAGCCTCCTGGGGACGAGCTCGATGGCACCTTTCTTGAGCATCGCCTTTACCTCCAACAGCAGTGGAGGGACATGATTCTCATTCCTGGCCACGGGAGGAATGCAAGGGCACTTCTTTAGAAATTCCAGCGAGTGCCCGTTGGCCAGGGTGTCCAACACCCAACGATCGGTGGAGATGGACTCCCACACCCTGACGAACTTTGTCAGTCGGCCTCCCACTGGGGTGCTTCGGTGGGGGCCCGACCACCCGGCCGGGTCAGTCTTGCTTGGAAGCGGCCTTGCCTCCTTGGCCTCCTTGGCAACGACGGCGGGAACCCCCTTGCTTGCCGCGACCTCTGTAGGCCTCCTGGGAAGAGGAGCGGCCCGCCTGGCGGTAGGTGGAGGAGCCACCGCTGGATGCTTTGGAGGCACCCTGTCTGCCTCCAGAGCTCCGAAAGGGCTGTCGCTGCTGAAGCACCCCAAGGGCCTGGGTCGTCTCCGAGTCGGTCTTGATGGCCTTTAGAGACTCATCCACCACCTTACCAAAGAGGTTGTTGCCGTCGAACGGCATGTCCAACACTCTGGCCTGGACGTCCTGGCGAAAGTCTGTCGCCTTGAGTCATCCTCGTCATCGGAGGCAAACTCTGTTGCCCAGTTGGCGAAATCCGGTATCGGCAATGTCCGTTGCCACCGTAATGGCGTGATCCGACGCCACCTCGCCCTCCTGCAGAATTTCTAAGGCCTCCGTCCTTTTGTCATCAGGCAGGAAATCTAGCAGGGGAGCTATCTTGAACCAGAGCTCCCTGTCGTAGCGGGCCACGATCGCTAAGGCATTGGCTGCCTTAATCGTCGTCGCCGCCGACGAGATGACTCGTCGTCCCATAGAGTCCAACTTCTTACCCTCGGCCGGCGGAGAAGTGGAAGTTGAAGCCGACGCGCCCGCTGCCTTCTTCTTACCCGCTGCCGAGACGACTGAGTCTGGCGTGGGCTGGGCCCTGAGGCACAAGGGGGCGGCATCGGGGACTGACTCGGTACTTCTTCTCGTACCTGCCCCTCTTGGCGGGTGTCGTGGCAGGGTTCTTGAGGACAGCAAGCCCCTCGTCCCAGATGTCATCGAGTAAAGGCACCGCGAGGACCGTCTTCCTCTTAGCCTCTCGTCGTTGGTACAGAAACCCCTCCTTTTTCTGTTCTTCAGGGCAGAGCTGGAAGAGCTCGGATGCCCTGGTTATCATGGCGTGGAAAGAGCCAACCTCATCGGCTGGGGACGCCCGCGGGGGGGGGTGGCGTGACGACGAGATGTCTGCTGTGTCATCGCCGCTGTCGTCGTCCGTCCCTGTCGCCGTATCCGTCGCCGTATCCGTCGCCGTATCCTCTCCCGGCGAGGAGGATGAGGGGTCCACCGGCCTCGCGGGCACGAAGGGTGGACTCTCCTCCGCTTGTTCGGAGGGTTTCCCGACGGGCCTGGTTCTGGATCCTCTGTCGGGGTCCGTGGTAATCTCGTCCTTATCTCGGTACATAAGGATTGGATTGCCAACAAAATGGCCGCCGAGCTATCCTGGGGCTCGGGCAATGGCTGCGACGGACGGGATGGCTGCTCCACTGGGCCCTGTTCGTCGTCCTCGTCGCTATCTCCGATCACGTCAGCAGGGACCGTCCCCTGGGATCGAACCTTCTCGAACCTCTCGTTGAGGTTTATGAACCTCTCATTGAGGCCTATGGACCTTTCTTTGAGGCCCCTCTCGGTCTCCACCAGTTCCTCCGAGGCTGATTCCGAGTCTGTAACGGCCACCCCCCCTCTTTTTCAGCCAAGGGCTTCACGGGGGTCTTAGCGGTGGGTTGGAAAGAGGATTCCCTCTGCGGCGGCAGGGATACTCTGGGCCCAGAGGCCGTTTCCATTGGCGTAGTCTCAGCCGGCTCCACCAGGGTCGCAGAGACCACTTCGGTAGAGGCCTTAGCCGGGTGGATCAAGGCCCTCACCACCTTAGGTGCGTCCTGGGCCTTCGCCTTGGGGGGAGGGTCAACGCCTCGCTCCCCCTTCGAGATCGACCGGGTCCACTCCAGCGGCCAACCCGGGTTCTTGGAATTCCTCTTCCCCGAACCAGAGCGCTGGCTCATGGTCGAACGTGCCGGGGAAGTAGCGCCCTGCTTAGCAACCGAAGAGCCCGAACTTTCGGCGCTCCTGAAGCCCGCGGACTCGCAGTGCTTGGCCTTCTGTTGGGCCCCCGTCGCCGGGGCGCCCTCAAAGGACTTAGAAGCCGCTCAGACTTTTTCTTCGCCTTCTCACTTGCTGTGCCCTTCTCCAGCCAGGTGACGAGGTGGGAACGACGATCTCGTTTGGTCCGTTCCGAAAGGTTCTTGCAGAACGCACAGTCCTTCTCTGCGTCTTGTCCCCATGGAGGCAGTAGAGACATTGCGAATGCTCGTCCTCCTTGAAAACGTTATATAATCCGCATCCAGGGCAGTTCCTGAACAGCTTGGATCCGGGCGCCGAGCTCCCTTTGTCCTGGGCCATGTCCGTTGAGGTAGGCCGCAGATCTTCCGGAATCCTCCAAGAAGTGTAAAGCCGACGAAAACTTCACCCTTGAGGGGCGTAGAAGAATTCCGAAACGGGTCCCTGTTATCAGAAGTAGAAACGGTGGAGCTTGAGGCTCAATTAAACCGAAAAAATGAGAAAATCTCCTGAAAAAGCGTGAAAACGCAGTAGAAAACTCGAGAGCTAAATACGAGGGCTCCCAACACTTAAGCGTGCGGTAAAAATCTGAGGATGGCTGCCAGAGGCGGGGCTTAGGGAGAGGGCAGTCATTGGCTGGGGGCAGTATGACCCAGAGATCAGTGATTGGTTACTACTAAGAAAGACAGATCAGAAACGAAACTGATACTGATTTTTTCTTTACCGAGGATTCCCAGCCTGACGACAGGGAATATTCATGAGCATGTGAATCCATGCCAGACCCCATGCTGGAGAAATGGCATTCTTCCATGTGACTTTTGTCGTTTTTCTAACTTTTTCCCATTCCCTGAGCTGCACCTTGATCTCTTGGCTACTTGCATTTTGTCTAATGGTGGTCTTTAGGCTCTTCCCATTAACATGGTATTCCTTGGCTTGTCCACTGTAACCTCCCGCTCCCTCAATCTGCAGTCTTTCTTCATTGGTTTCTTGACCCAGCCATTGTTTCCCTTATGCCTTTCATTTGGGCACCCATCCAGAGAATCAGTTACTTGTTTTGGTTGCCCCTCCTGTTGTGCTTGATCCCTTGGTTTGCACAATCCATTACACCAATGCACCTGGCATGTCTTAACCTTCTGAAACCTGTCAGTCCCTGGAAAGCGATACCTCTGTAGGGATTCCTTCGAGTTAAGTTAGTCCTCATGCTATTGGGAAAGGCCCTTTGCAGGCCTCTGTAGTTTATAGTGCAGTAGTGTCCAAGCCCAGGGATACCTCGGGCAGTACCCTGGTCTATGGACTTGTGTCTTCCTTTTCTGCCATATCCCCACTTGTATCTACCCAAACAATTCCGGAAGGTGGGTGTTGTTGCAGTTTATGTTAAGGGGAAACAGCGATTCTGCGACTTTGTCATATACATGTGTTTGTTTCTTTGCAGCCTTGGGAGCAAGCCGGACGGCATTACTAGCATGCTTTTTCAGCTTACTGCCTGACAAGAGGGGTTATTAGGGTCTTTGTTCTTCTGGGAATCTTGCCCGCTACATGCCTAGGTTCAAGTCAAGAAAATGAATTTAAATTCCAAAGTACAGGGATGTGCGTTTCAAGAGCCTCATTTAACAGGCTGAGAACCATCAGGTTTCGGGTCACGCCCCAACTGTAACCGGACAAATTCATTGTGATGAAATCATGGGTTCTAACTCCTAGAAGAAGGGGCCAATGGGACTAAAATGGAACAGAAGTACTAGTCACAGATGTCTGTTAGATATTACTGAACACTTCTCATCTTAAAACGTGTTGAGGGCGCTGCCATAATGCACAAGGACACCAGACAAACCATAGAGCCGTATTGGCTTGTGGTGCCAGGAAACAAACTAGGCCTTTTCAATGTGTCAAATAGTTTTTGGTGAGTAAGCTCCAATTGCTAGAATTCCTATGGGTAAAGAATGAAACAACCTCTGCAGAGGAATCAGATTACTTCCACTCATTAACAGAAAGGCAGAAGAAAAAAGATTAAAGATGGGGTTGCCAGGGAGGCCACCTGGGGGTGCATGGAGGAAAGCTAACCTTTCCGTGTGTTAGGCAGAATCCTGTGTAGTTCCCTTAGGGAGCACTACACAAGATTAGGACTACAGGTTAGAGCAATAAATCCCCTTTGGTATCAGTCTGTACCACAAAGATTTAGTTGGTAGCTGTCAGACTTATCCCAGGAGGGAGATGAGCAGTATTCAGGGTTTACACAATAGGTCTACTGTACTATGGTACAAGGAAACACTGACCAAAGCTTTGTATTAAAAATTAATTATATATTTATTTTCTACACTTCTAAGAAAACACATGTATCACAGTCATCAAGCAAGTTAAATTAAGTCAAGGAAAAATATACACACTCCCAAGTTAAATTGTAGACCAAGTGAACCAGAGTGAAAACTGAGCAAAACGGCACAGTGTAAGCTACACACAAGGGACCCTCTACCAATTTTTCACAAGGGAGGGAAAGCACAAGTTATATAAAAATAGCTTCTTACTCACCCTAACAACACTTCCCATGAGTTTGTGAACCAAATTAAATCAGACAGTGCATTAGTATAGCATATACTTAAATGAAAACTAAGCAAAATAGCATTTCACAAGAAGAAGAAGAGAGTAGTTATAAGAAAGGGTTGCACCACACAGTTCGAGTGGAGTATCAATCTCGAGAAGGCAGATCTAACAAATGTAGCCAGAGTCAGTAGACCTGTGCCAGAGTCAGTGCTACAGGGCAAGGGCCCAGGAGCAAAATGTTCTTGTAGCTGCAGTCAAGTCTTTGGTTAGCGATATTGAAAAGGTGGATGCAGAGGGCGAAAGACAATGTTAAGAGAGAGGGGAGGCCGACCCAACAGGTAGGTAAAGGATTTAAAACACCTTTAGTGCTACCACGAAGAAAGGGCGGCCTGGCGGAACAATGTACCTTAAAATGGAGAAGTGGCTCCTGCGGTGGCGGTTGTTCCTGGTAGTTCCTGCAGTTTGGGTGATCCAGCAGTGGAAGAGAGGCTCTCGTCGTGGAGGAAGGTTCGAGTTACTGCACTACCCACGGATGAAACCAGCCGCGGTGCTGCCCGACGAATAAAAGGTACGCTCCTTTAAATCGCGGTCCGGGTGGACTGGTGGCTATCCGGCCTCCGAGTACAGGGTACTGGTGATTCGACCAAGGCAGGTCCGGGAAGGCGATTGGCAAACTGGTTGGCCCCACCAGCTCAAGGGAAGAAGTCTCTTGCAGATGAAGATCTTCTCTCGTCGTGTGGAGAAAAGTGGTGAGACGCTGCAGCAGGGCTTCACCGATGGTTCAGTCGCTGCAGATGTCTTTGGCTGCTCTCCTCTTCGGCTTCTTAGCTCCAGTGACGACGTCTTGCTCTTCCAGTCCTCAGGACCCTGCTTTTATGCAAAAAGATCCCCATTCATACAGTCTAGCTGTCACTTACACAGTGGAGTGGTCATCTTGGCGGGAGACCCTCCAGCCTATCAGGATAGAGTGCAACATGGGTTGCTGAGGCAACCCTGTCCAGGGGTCCTACTCCCCCTCCCACACAATGGACCCACCCCAGACTCAGTGGCGCCGAAAGGAGGGCTTCTTGGTGGAAGCCCGCCAAACGGACGAACAAAGGATCCCCGACCTGGTTTAGGAGTTTAGAGAAAGACACAAGAAAGAAGTTATATTAAAGTTCTGGCAAATAAAACCTACCGGAGCAAAGTTAATATTAAAATGCACCGGCGGTATGTTAGAGGCTGTCAGAAAAAGTGGTAGCCTCGAACAATGGGAAAATCCCATAGGGAAATATTCGCATATTTATGGTAGTAACCACTGCCACCAGCCAGAAATTTTGAGAGGCGGACTGTAGGGTACCCTCTCGAAAATGAACACATGGGAGACCCAAAGTGGGATATTTCTTCTCTGTGAAAGATAGTGAGCTAAAGACTCTGGGTAAGTCTCTCGTAACCAGGACTAATGTCTGGCAGAGGGACTCCCAGGACCCCCCTTGTTAATTTGCAAAATGGACCAGAGACTCTTCTCGGTGCAAGACAAGATCCAAGGGCTGGAGGCCAATCAGTCCTCAGTGGACACCTGGAGCACTAGACAGGGGTAGGGCTGGCGGACCTAGAAAGGAGGGAAGCAGAGACCACGCTCAAAGTGGATGACATAGAAAATAGGGAATGCTGTAACAACCTACGTTTCTTTGGATTCCCAGAAAGAGAGGGGGAAACGGAGGATGACATCAAAAGAGCCATCCGGGAGGTGCTCTGCACGCTTTTCGGTGACAACGCCATGGGGTTCCAGGTGGCCCCGCTCGGTGCTGGCACGCTTCCATTATTATGAACCGAGGACAAAGATCCTGGAGGGGCTAGGAAAGCGGGCTCAACTAACTATGGCGAACAGGGCGTGGCTTGCCGGCGAGGGATGAGCACGTAGTCCTGCGGAGCTCCCCCTCCAACAAGCCGAAATCCTGATGAAATCCGACACTTGAATCCCCATAAAGTGCACCAAACTCAGTACAAACGGTGCGGAAAAGGCTGAAGCCACAGGCGGAGGTCCTGAGGATACTAAACGCGGGCTGCATCGCCCTGGAATTCTAATCTGTGTGCTGGTGATGAGACATCACAGCGGGCAACCAAGATGGCTGCTGAGGCCGCATAAGGAGATTCAGGGGGCGCCCGCAACTAATTGAAAAGTCGATGAGCAGGAACAGGCTTCCAAGAGAGGCTGTGAACCCGGTGAGGGGCATCGCAGCTCTGGTGTGGTCAAAAAGTATAAACTAGTGCCTTCCGAGACTGCAGGGAAGCCGCGCTTGCCTGGTGGAGTTCTCTAGCTCGTGGCGCAAACCCAGGGGGCGACAAGACAACCCACCCCACCCCACAAAGGGGGGTGGCATACCAGACCGTGCAGCGGATGTGTGAGTGTGTGAGGCACTGGGAATACCCATGAGGTGCGGGGAGCGAGCACGGCCACCAACTGGGACCCTAATCAAGGAGCGGGAGGTCGATGGAACGGAAAGCAAGATCCACAGAGAGGTGAGAGGCGGGAGAGCAATCCTCAAAACCGACGCCCAACACGCCCCGGGCCCTCTCTAACTGACCGCATCCTGCTGCCTCTTGACACTGGGCAGAGCAGAAAGGGGAAGATAAAGGGTGTGACCAGGCCCAAAGACCACGGCCGGGACGAGAGAGGAAGGTTGTAGCAGACAGAGCACCGCAGTCAAGGGTGGGGCAACACTGGATGGGCTGGCCTGGAGGCCTGGGATAGCCAGGAGAACCCGAGGAGGTGATCCCCCATACCACTATATGGTACATCAGGTACTAGAGTACAGTACTGCATATAGACATTGTACAGTGAGTCACAGCAACGTGGACCAGTCAGCTACTGAGATCCTGAGGGACACCACACGTTGGTGGGTCACCGGAGTGCATACAAACGGACCGGAAGGTCGGGATGATACAGATTGAGACCTGGACCTGGACCAAGAAATAGGACAAGGAGCACACGGCACGGAGACAACAGGTATATGTTACCTGGGAAGGAAAAGAGGTGAGAGAGGGGGGAGCGGACTATACCGCTGAGGCCCCAGCACCAATTAACAGTATCCCCCTATCCCTCCCAGCATCGGGCAGAGTGAAGAGGGGGAGGAGGAGTACGGGACCACACACTGAAGCCCAGACAAGGAAGAGAAGCTGGGACTAACAGCCCTCGACAGTAACAGTAACAGTAACGACAGTAACAGTAGGGTCAGCACCCGTTCGACTGATCGGGCCTGGAGTAATCTATGCAGCAGGAAGAGGTGACATAGCACAATAACCCCGGGTCACCAAGCAAAAGAATTAAGAACCACATTCAAGTGAAGACACCAGTCCAGAATAGAGGGAGGGCAGAAATAACCAGCTGAGGAAGAAACTCTGTGCCTACAAAGGGGTCGGAAACATAATTTCAAGAGCGGAACTGGAGGGGAACGTGGCCAGTATGGTTAAAGGACAACAGAGGATGGAGAAATACACAGAGGGCAAAACACAACAATAGGAGGAGCCGGCCCAGGCCACGGAGGAGGGAGCAATGGGAGATGGAGGAGGTGGGATAACCTTGGACACATTTATGGAGGTGATTCAGGCTACCAGAGCCTCTCTTGAAGGAAGCATTAAGGAGGTGGGGTGGATGTATCTCTAGTAAAGCTGACCTCTGCAAGGTGTGTGAACAGGTCACAGAAGTGGAACAAAGGGTCAGCTCAGTGAAGGACGATATATAACACCTCAAAACCAGGTGGCAGGTCTGGTGGGGGCGATTAGGTCCTTGGAATCAAGAGCGGAGGATGCATAGGGTCACTCTAGACGCTGCAACATTTGGCTGATCGGAGTACCGGAGAGGGAAGAAGGACCTAGTACAGAGCTATTTGTGGAAATTCTGGTCCTGAAGGTGCTAGGGATAAAAGGACTGTGCACATTTTTCACAGTTGAAAGAGCTCATAGCGTGATGGATAGAGCTCTGCCGCCGGGTAGCCCGCCAAGAGTAATAGTGGCAAAGATCATGAACTTTCAGGATCGGGACGCTATACTACAGGAGGCTCGTAAGGTGGGATTATACGAAATTGGGAACTCGAAACTGCGCAAAGTTCAGCGCCAGAGAAGAACATATGACGCATTGAGACCCCGACTCCGAGAAATTAACTTAAAGTATATGATGTTCTTCCCAGAAGTCACGGGGGGGAAGTCATGGCTGTTTATGTCTCCAAGCAGGTGTGGGACTGGCTAGATGCCTCACAACATGGAGGCGAGTTGCAAAATGAGAAAGGGGCGGGGCGTAAACTTGAACGAGAGATGGAGGGTAGCCCGGTGAGGACCATGGCTGCAAGCTGGGGATTTAAGGCCGATGTGGAATATTAGGGTAACTGCATAGTAAGGAGGAGGGGGAGATCTGGAACAGGCAGATGGGAGCAGCGGCAACGTGGACCCCCACCCCCCAGATGACGCCACTGGCTGCTAACCCACGAGGAGAGGGGAAGAGGTGGGGTATGCCAGTCAAGGGGTCTAGTACAGTGAGGTCGGAGGGATGGAACCCGGTGAGGGGACACCCAAGGGATACAGTTCGGGGATGGGGTGGGGGAAGACGTTATGGAGGAAGAGGGGAGGGGGAGAGAGAGAGAGAGAGAGAGAGAGGAGGGGGAGAGGAAGGGGGTACTGGGGGAAGGTGGGCAACGGGGAGTTGGGGGGTGGGACAACCAAGTTGGGGATGGTTAAAGTTTGGGGTACAGTTAAGGGGCAGGAAGGGAGTAAAGAAACTGAAGGGAGACCGAACACTGAGGTGTATGAGACCAGAAATGGGATCAAGAGATGGGAATGTCAGCACAAAAAAGGATGGTGGAACTGCCAGAAGGAGGATGGGTGGGGATAAGAGGAGGTTCCTGGGGGGAGGGGGCCCTGGGGGAGGGGACCCTGGAGGGAGGGGGTCAGGTTATAAAACTTAACCAATAACAATGGTGGAGGTCAGAGGTTTGAAAATCGGAACATGGAATGTTCGGCTACTGGGGACGAGACAAAAGAAACAGAGTAGGGGAGTTTCTAAAAAGACAGGGGATACTGGTGGCCCTGATACAGGAGACACACCTGGGTAAGACAGACCTAGTGGCATTGGGGAGAAAATGGGGCGGCCAGGTGGTGGGCACGTCTTACTCAATACAGGCAAGGGGGGTATTGATCTGGGTGGCGGCAGGGGTACCACTGCAGGTGGAAAGAGTACTGAAAGATGAGGTGGGGAGGACGGTGATCATGGTGGGGAAATGGGAGGAGTGCTCAATATGTTTAGTGAACTCACATGCACCGAATATTGATAAGGAATACTTCCCCCTCAGTGCTACATATGATTGGAGTGTTTAGAGATTAAATGATCGCATGGGGGGGATTTCAATTGATATTTGGATACACACCTTGATGGAATGGGGGAGCAAGGCCCATTAAAAAACAAATGACAGCGTCACTTCAAAAGGTAATGGAGGAGTTAGACCTGGTGGAATTATGGAGAGAAAGGCATGGTGAAGAGATAGGGTTTTTGTATTATTCGGGAGTGCATGGGTCGTACTCGCGCTTGGATTATCTAATGACAGGGAGGGAACATTGACAGCAATTTGCAGAAACAGAATATTTGGGGCGCATTCTCTCGGATAACTCTCTCCTGGTGGTTAAGCTGAAGGGGTAGGGGACCCCCACGATGAGTGTGGCGTATGCAGAGAGAAGTGTTAGAAGATTGGGCCTTCAAAAACGGGATACGTAAGGGTATTTAAAGCTACTTCGAGTTAAATGCGGGTTTGGTGACATCAGTAGAGGTGCTTTGGGAGGCCCTCAAGGCAAATATAAGAGGGGTTTGCCTTTCAATGACAATGGGAATGAGAAAGATATTGTAGGAAACTCTACGACAGACAGAGGAACAGGTGGCGGAATTTGATAGGGCAGCTGCGAGGAGGAATCTGGTGGGGGACAGACTGGCTCAGAGCCTAGAGCATTACCACAAGACCCTAACAGATCTGACACACTTTGACAACAGTAGATGGGATGTTCGGCTACATGGAGAGGGAGATAAGGCGGGGAAACTGTTGGCCTGGCTGATAAATAGGGAAAATCCAAGGCGTGTTTTAACTAAAGATTAGGACCAAATCAGGGGAAATAGTGGGAGAATAGAAGAATAGGAGAATAGGTGCAATTCTGGAAGGGCTTACCTCTCTCCTTGATGGGAAGAGTGGCATTATGCAAAATTCCTTTACTTCTTCACAATATACCATATGTGGCAAATAAGATTTTTTTTTAAATGCTGGTGGGGGAGCTATTATGGAACACGGGGCGGAGGAGGGTGTCCTTAACGATAGGGTGAAAGGCGGACTGGGCCTACCAGACTATGAGAAATATTTCATAGCAGCGCAGTTGCAAATGGTCTTGGAGTGGGTCAGCCGGGGGGGGGGGGGGGGAGTCCTGAAAAGGGCTGGTGGGGGGTTTACCACCACATCGAAGAGGGGTTGAGCGGTTATGGAACCCGATGGGGAGTAAGGTGACTACAATCGTGCTTGAGGCCGTCAGAGAGACATGGCGGAAATATGTTCGGAAGAAGTGACCAGGGGGATTTACGGAGGGAATCTATCCTGGGGGGTAGACGGAAACTGCGGCAAGCGATAGGGATGGCAGGGATACACAGACTCCAAGAGAAGGGGGTGAGGTGGTGGGAGACCTGTTTGAAGGAGGGAAGCTGCTGACATTCTCGGAATCGTGCGCAAAGTTTAAATGACCAAAAGGATTATTTCTGGCATATGGAACAGTAGTTAGGAGACTAGCGGAAACATGGATGGAATTCCAGAGGAGCCGGAAACAATCCCACTGTTGCGGGTACTGCTGGAGCAAACAAGGGGAAGGGGTAGCAGAGGGTCTCACGCGTCTACAAGGCCCTACGGTAGGAGGAACCTAGAGGGGAACTGAAGGTGAGGGGGAAGTGGGAGGTGGATATGGGATACCAGATACCGGAGAAGGAAGGGATAAAAATATGGGAGCTAGTCCAGAAGGTGTCACGGAATGCCAGATTCCAAATGGTCCAGTTTAATATCATGCATAGGACATATATGACCCCAACTAGATTGCGGGCAATGAAAAGAACCCTAACGGACGAGTGCCCAAGGTGCGGTAGAAGCCCTATGGGATTCTGGCACATGATATGGGATTATGGAGTCATAGCAAACGATTGGGATATGGTGATCAAAGGGGTAAATGGGTAGTTGGTGACAAAAATGGGATGCAACCCGAGAATATGCATATGGGGGATCCTTTCAGGGGTAAAGAGGCATAAATCACGGAACAAGATGGTGAGATTTCTACTGGTGTTAGCTAAACGCTGCATGGCCATCGCGTGGAAACATCCACAGGGACCATCATTAACGCTGTGGCAGGCAGATGCCCGTAGGTAGGGGTAGCCGAACTGGAAACATTGCGAGGCAAGGACTGACACAGAGGGGATGGGGTAAAGGCAAACTGGGGCCAATTTCTGAATGATCTGGCTATGCCCAATGATGTGAAACCACCATGACATGAGGTACAGAAGGAGGCGAGGTGACAAGGAAAGTGGAAGGAAGAACAAGGATATGGAAGGGTCTGAGGGCGATCCTCTGGGAAGATGCTGATACATGATGCTAGCTAAATCACATGCAATGGGGGAGGCTGGAGGGTGAAAAAGAGATGATACAGGACAGGAGGGGGAAATGTTGGACTTGTTTTTGTCTGCATTGTTTACAAAAATGCAAATAAAAAGTGTTGTAAAAAAAAAAAGCTCAGATCACCATCTTTCAGGATCTTTCGGCTCTCACACTCACAAGAAGAAGAATGTGGAGCCTGCTAACCAAGTGGCTGACAGAAAAGGGGGTGCGATACCGATGGGGGTTCCCTTTCTCCCTGAACTTTGAATATGATGGCCAGAATTACTGGCTGGCGATGGAGGGCGACATAAGTCGAGTGCCTGAAGAACTTATGGGAGGCTCACGGCTCCAGGCATCAGCGGTTTGAGGAAATATCGTATTGAGGTTGCTCATAAGGAGGGGGCTCAAGAAGAGTGAGGTGACTTAATCGAGTCCTGTTGACTCTGGACCTTTTTGGTGATCCAATCCTGGAAGGCGGTGGGGAATGTGTCAGAATCGGACACTGGGGGTATTGGGTTGGCGCAGGCCACTACAGGCGGGGGGGCATGTTGGGTTATTTGATTAGAGTTTGGGGGAACAGCCCTTCACTGGGCTCAACGTGTTCAGCGGCATGGTTCAGCGTGTCTCGGCAGGGATGGTGTCAAGGTGAGGATTGGGAACGGTGTCATGACCTCGAGAGGTGACCTGGTGATTGGATCCCTTAATGTAAGAGGGCTAAATTCTCCTGCTAAAAGATCAATGACCATGCGGGAATTCTGAAGGGCCAAGCTTGATCTCTTAATGGTATACAAGAGATGCACTGGCAAAGGGGGAGGTAACCACGCCTGGGGACAGGATGAGAAGGGGAAGTTTTTGTGGCCTTTAGAGAAGAGAAAAAGGGTGGAGTGGCGATTGTATTCTCGGCCCGGTTGGGACAGGCGGTGGATGGGATACAATGGGACCTGGGGGCGGGGGTGTCGATTCCTATCAATTAAGGGATCCCTGCATGGCGAATGGATGACTGTGTGTTCGCTCTATGCCCCTAAAGTGGGACAAGTGAAATTTTGTGAGGGAGTCAAAAATCGACCTGAGGCTCTTTGTGGAGACCGATTGGTGGTAGGGGGCAAGGGGACTTTAACATAGTCTTAGACCCGGTCAGAGATTGCAAGAGGATGGGAGATGGGAGTGGCGACAACACGGGCAAAGTGACCTTTAGATGGTATGGGAAAATGAACCTATGCCCTAGTGGAGGGAGTGGTGGGAGATAGACCCTTTACCTTCTTCTCGGCGGTCGACAACTCCTTCTCTAGGATTGATTTGATACTGAAGTGAAGCCCAAGATAGAGACGCTTGTGTCATACCGGTCCCATGGTCAGACCATGATATTGTCAGAGTGGTGGTGGGGAACAACTTTAGTCTGATGCCGTTGGGCAGGTGGCACTGCAATGACTTTTTACTAAAGGATAGGGATCTCTCCCAGACGATATTATTAGAAATCACAGACTATTTTGCCTTTAATGACAATGGAGAGATGGGGGTGCAGACTCTCTGGGAAAAGCTTCAAGGCCACTTTGTGGGGGGTACTCATCCGGATAGGTTCCCAGAAGAAGTAAGAAAGCAGAGCACAAGAAGAGGAGCTAAGGGGGAAGATCAGGGAACTGCAGCCGGGGGGATTTTGGGGTGCCTACCTTACGCCATGTAGGGCAGTTAAATTGCGGATTTATAGGGTGAAACTCAAGGCCATTCTAGTTCAGGACACGGAAAATCAGCTGCAATACCTAAAGCAGAAATTCCATGAGCTGTGGGAAAAGGCGGGCAAAATCCTGGCTTGGAAGCTACAGGAGGAAAGGAAAAGAAAGGGAATCGGGGGAGAGGGAGGAATTTGCCAACTTCTATGAACATCTCTACTCATCTACTCCTCTGAATTTACTGGCAAGGATGAACAGATATCTGCATTCCTGGACTCCCTGTCCCTCTGGGCATACCGAGGGGAGAGTCTGAAAAGCTGGGGGCGCCCATCTCTGAGAAGGAGATTGTGCAGACAATTAAGGGGATGAAGCAAGGGACCGCAAGGGGCCGCACCTGGGAGTGATGGGTTCTCTGTTCTGTTTTACAAAAGGATCAGATCCACAATAGCCCCATACTTGGCCAGAGTGTTCAACAAGGTATTATTGGGCTGAGGGCCTGCCAAGCTCAATGCTGAAGGCCACGATAGTCACAATACACAAAGAGGGCAGGGACCAGACGAGCTGTGCCTCTTCCTGCTGATCTATGCTACATAATGATGTAAATATCCTCATCAAAATCTTGGGCTCCAGACTGGAAACCCTGCTACCGTCCCCGATTCATGGGGATCAGGTGGGCTTTATAAGAGGGAGACAAGGTTCAGACAATATCCAAAAGACCATCAACCTTATGCACCAAATTTACACCCAAGGCAATGATGCCTGCCTGGTCTCAACTGACTCGGAAAAGGCCTTTGACAGGGTGGAGTGGCCCTTTATGAAGAGGGTCCTGGGGAGAATGGGCCTGGGTCAGGATTTTCTGAGATGGGTAGATGCCCTGTATGTGCGGGCCATGGAATGAGTATGGGTCAATAACATCATGTCTGACTCCTTCCATCTGATGTGTGGCACAAGACAGGGGTGCCCACTGCCACTACTGTTGTACGCTCTCACGATGGAACCGATTGCTATTGCCGTCAGGGCGAACCACGAGATCAAGGGTATACAAAGCGGTGAGGTGGAGTTTAAACTCTCCCTCTTCGGGGATGGCATTCTGGGATATTTTACAAAGGTGGGCTCCTCTCTCCCCAAGCGCTTGGAGCAAATAAAGAGCTACGGGCGCCTTTCAGGACTGAAAATAAACATGGACAAATCCAGCATTATGCCCATGAGCCCAAGGGGCTCTGGCCTGACCGCCCATTCTCGATACTTGGGGATGAGAGTCGAACAGATGCAGACAAAGTATTTGGGGTAATCTTGCCAAGAGATCTTACAAAACTAGTCAAGGCCAATTTCAACCCAATTCTGGCAAAGATCAAAGGGAACCTTAGAAGGTGGGCACCCCTCACGCTTTCTTGGTATGGGCGAATGACTTCCGTAAACATGAACATCCTCCCCTGCTTGCTTTATCTGTTTTACACCCTTCCAACGAGGCTACCAGCCACATTCTTCAGTGACATGAAAGGTGCGCTCTCGAAATTTATATAGCAGAACAAGAGGTTGAGAGTGAAATGGGTCATGCTCCCGCGTGACCAGGGGGAATTTGGCTTTCCAGACCACTACCTATACTATAAGGATGCTCAGTTTAAGGTTTTGCTGGAGCACTCGAGGGAGGATCTGCAAACATTTTGGACATACCTGGAAGACTTAGTAATGCATCCACTGAAGGTCATCCTGTGAGCCCCCATTGGGTGCATTCCGATGTGACGAGGGAATACCCTACGTTGGGAACTCTGTGGAACCTTTGGAGGGACATGGGAGCTAATAGAGCTTTTTCGTCCTCGCCCTCTCCCATGGCGTCGTATTGGGGTCCCCATTCAATCTGGCGAGGCAAGGGATGAAGTTTGCACAACAACGGTCGGAAGAGGGGCTGGAGAGGGTGGGCCAATTGTTTGAGCAGGGCCACTTCAGAAGCTTTGAGGAGGTGCAGAAGGGCCTGGGGCAGGACAAGATCACGATCTTTGAGAACCAAAGGCTAAAAGGGATTTTTACTAATTCGAAGTGGCTTGCCCTGGTCTCCCGGGATCTCACCCCTTTTGAGAGATGGTTGGGTGGCTCTGCAGCTCGCAAGGGCTCCCTTTTGAGCATATACAAATTCTTGGTATCTACCCCAGAGGTTGGGATAGACACATTCAAAAGGTTTTAGGTAGAGTTTGCGGGGGAGGAGATTACAGATGATGTCTGGGCTAAGATTTCCGGATCACGTTCCATGGCAACCTCTTCACCTCTACCATGGAATACAATTATAAGATGCTACAAGGGTGGCACAGGGACCCATTGAAGGTCTCAAGTATGTTTCCGGGGGCCTCTCCCATTTGTTCGAGTGGCTGTGGCCGGGTAGGTTCCCTCTCCCACATGTGGTGGCACTGTACTAAAATACGCATTTTATGGCAGTGGCTTCTTAGCTGGATTAAGCAATACTCGGAGGTGCAGCTGAGCATCGAACATCTACAGATGTTGTTGGGGATCCCGGCATGGACCAGGAAGAATACAGGCTGCTGAAGGTAGACAAGGCCATGCTGAGCACTGGGAGACTGGCTATAGTGCAAAAGTGGAGGGCAGGGAGGGGGCCCACGAGATGGGAGTGGGAACAAGAGAAGTTGACTGCTATTGTTAACGATCATTTGGGGTCCTACATGGAGGAATGGGGCCTGCTGATGGCTAGGATGGAGGGTGTCTGTGCCTAGCCACTGGGGAGAAGGAGGGACACAGTCTACCATGGCTCACTGCCCAAAGGAGGGAGTGAATCCAAATTTAAATCTACGTGAAGTCAGACGATTGTTGTTGTTTTCGATTGATTCATGTTTCACCGCCCCTAAGACTGTGTAATGTACAATTTTTCACTGCTGCCCATCCAGAACGTTAGATCAGATAAAACATTTGTCCAGGTATGGGTTTTAGTAATCTCATTCTGCCAAGGGGGGAGGGGGGAATCTGATGTTGAAACCTTTAATAACTTGTGCAGTCATGCCAAGGTCAATGAGTAGCGTTCTTTATAGATATTGGGGGTTGTCAAAAACAAAGGAATAAGCAATGTACGGACCAAACTGGCCATGCAGAAAGGTGGCCATTAAATTCAACGTGCAAAACCAGCACAACATTCAAATTGATAATCTGCTCAGTATCCTCATGAGCATTTCAAAGATCTAGACTTGTGCCTTCTCATCTGCAAGACATTTGGAAAAATAGCCCTATAATATGGTATCCAGTGATAATAGAGAATACAATTACGGAGAATGCTATAAAAGAGAAACAAAAACAGAGAAAAAAACATTGAGCTTTTTTAAAAATAGATATGGTGGTTGGGGCAAGGAAGTAAAACGGGTGGGAATGTGATTGGGGTGGTTTAAGCACAGAGAAACAGGGGGCTTGAGGGAATAAAAAAAAGAGTATATTTTTTCACGGTTATTGTATTGCTGAAAAATAATTCTCTGTTATGTATTCCCTGTAATCACATACAACCCTATAATATCACAATCACAGGGACTATTTCCATGGAAGAGAGTGTTTCTGCACATTCCCTTTCCGGTTCATTGCTGCAGAATGAGGAGAACTGGTAACCCCAATGAACAACAGAAAAATTGCAAAAGTCCCTGGAGATCAATGTCAAAGTCAGAATATAATGTGGGGTCATCATTGTTAGGACTTTGGAACAGTAATAGCAACTGGAATATCACTCCTCTTAGTTACAGTGGCCTACAAACCTTCAGAATGCTCAGAGAGAGCACATGCATGCACAATGGGTCTGTTTTTGGCTCAGTGGTGGAGGGAAGGTCAGTTTGCTTAGCAATTACTGCCCAAGGCCTGACGCAGTTAACATTTTAATATTATTGAGTTCCTTGTTCATGAAGCAATGTCTTGGCATCTGGCTAAAGATTGGTGTTTTTCAACCAAACCTGCCAGCAGACACGTATGTCAATGCACAGTCCCCATGCATCTGGTGTAATGCAGACTCTAGTAAGCCCCTTAAACACGTATTTAAGAGTCATTCAGACCTGCAGTAAACAAGAGAGCTTGGTGCTTCCCGAACTACAGGAAGAAGGGCTTGGAGAGGAGGGACTGTGGAAAAGGTACCCTGGTCATCCACACAAAGTCCTCGGTATTAGATGGGGGTCAGTCACATGGATGAAAACAACAATGTGGCCTCTTTAAGAGAGTCACGCATCCTCTCAAAAGTTATGGAAGAAGACCAAACTGCCAAAATGGGTATACAGTAGCACTCTAGATATTAAGAACATGCTGCGGAAGCTTAACATATTTCTGAATCTAGACTGTCTTGTTTGTGGAAGTACACATAAAACGTTAGTGGCGCTCATAAATGGAATCCTGTGACCTGTGAATGTGTCCACAGAAATCCAGCTGCATGTGTTGTGAGAGTCTGAGGAAGCATACACATATTTTTTGCAACCTTGGTTCGGAGACTCTGGACCGTGGCCACATGTTTCCATCACAAATTAGTGAAAAGCATACCCAAACATCAGAGAGAAATTACAAACTTGGTAGGAGTGCTTGCAAAGTTACCATTTCCCGTCATGGAACATTGTGTCTGTTTCCTGACAGTACCAATAACAGCTGCACGGGCAGGGACATGGCATGCAATTCAAAGAAAAAAAAACCTCACCACTTAAAAACCAGTGGTGCCAAAACCAAGAGAACATACAACTTCATTTTGATGGACCAGGGGGTTAAGCAGGAATGAGAGAGTGACAGCCTATCAAAGGTCATCCCAAACTCACAGCCACAGGTGCGGACCTTCACAGGTATATTAACCACACAGAGAGGGGTTTAGAGGCTTATATAACCACATAACCGCAATCACTGGGAAGCATACAACAGGAGCTGACTTCCCTGAAGCAAGGAAGCTCACAAAAGAGAATCTCAGTGGAGAACGGACTAGATGAAGCAGTGGACTCACTGGGAGTTCGGCACATAAGCAGCCCAAGAGACTGTAGTAGTCGTCCAGGAGGCTGGGTCAGAATAGACAAAGGGGAAATGGAGACAGATAAAGATCCAGGCGGCTATTGTCCAGAATACTGGGTGAGGCCAGACCAGGAGGAGCTAGGTCTGGATAAAGACCCAGGGGGCTGTGGGATCGACCCTGGGGCAGGATGAGGCTACATCAGGAGGAGCTGATCCTGACGAAGACCAAGGAGTCAGGCAAAGAAACTGAAGAAGCTGGACAATTCTGGAGCCTGTCTGGCGTAGAGTCCAAGGAGATGGAAGTAAGAAAAATGCTGAACTGGACCTAGTGGAAAGAAGAGCGTGAGTGATGGTTAAGTAGGTTGTTAGTAACCCAGAGTGCAGAGGGGCCCAAAGGGTGAAGAAGGGAAGAATACTCTGAGGGGCCAAAAATAGTAATGAACTTGAGAACAGTGAGAAAGAGGGTGATGCCCAAAAGGTTAAACAAGCAGGGTAGTAGAAGTAGATTTGAGAGATTTGCTTGTATGAAGAGTGGTGCCCAAAATGGCGAAAGAGACAAGATAAACTGACTTCAGTGGTAATAAGAGCATGATTACAGTAATCTGAGTTAGTTGTGGAGAGAGTAAAAACAAACAGGAAAGGAGGGATGAAGAACTGATGCCAGGAAGTGGAGAACCAGACTGCAATCAGAGGAGCAAGACAGAGGAAGATTATAAAGGAACAGTGGGCTGGGAAGAAGGAAATCAACAGAGTAAGGAGAAGAAATATAAACTTGTTATTAAATGAGACAGAAAAGATAGAAGCATAGGGGAGGTCATCAGGGTTAGGCTTGCTTAACTGTGAGGAAGAGTCAGCATAGTTGGCTACCTTCTAACTCTTCAAAATGCCTCTGGCGCAAGAACAAGAGCAGTGGGAAGTGCCACGTGCCTTACCCACAGCACTGACCCCCCTGGCCAGAGAACCCTCAGCCAAAAGACGCAGAGAAATTAAATTTCTTTGCATGGCATGCCCCCGGAAGTGCCTCTGCAAGTGCCTGTAAGGAGCTTGGAATGAGCGTTGAGCTGACAGCAACAGACTATGTTGACTGCTGCTACGTGCCTGAATTTGCAACTTGACTGTGTGTTTATCTTCCAAGGCTTGAGTATCACCCTTTGGACGTTGTTTGGACCTTTGGAACTTGTTTGGATAAAACATGTTTCTCATTTTTTTTCTTCGTATTCTTCACTTCATTAGACCCGATGTGGCTCCCCCTTACGTCGCTCACTCACTAGTTAAGGCACTGGCACGCGCCCCTGCGCGCACACCCCTGGAAGTGCCTCTGCAAGTGCCTGTTGAGCCTGTTTGGCTCTGGGCAGCTCGGATTCTGTTTTTTTCCTTTTTATATTCTTTCATATTGGTTTTGGGGTTTCTCCAAAGCTATTTAACAAACGCCCCACTGTTTTTTGGGTCTCAGGTCAATACAAGTATCTAAACCAGTATTTGATATCTTGTCATCTTGTGAATCTTGCTGCGAAGAACCTACCATCTGTAATCGTGTTGCACAATTCATTTTGTAAGCAGTAAGGTAACATACAAATCTAATTACACTTGCACCACTGATGATTTTGTACACCATAATATAACATCAGACATATACTGTGTTTGGTGTTGAATTTGTAATTATCCATCTAATTAGAACTGTGCCTGATGCCAGTTACAAGTGTTATGAAAACATAGGTTACCAGTCCGCAGAGTGCATCGCGACTGTCAAAGACTAAAATTGGGCGACGGCTCGTATAGCTGTCAGAATCCGTCATATTTAGGTACTGTTCGTGCACAAAGGAACACTGAAGCTTAGAAACAGAATTTGGGTAATATCTGGTCGGACTCCACAGGCTCCACATTTCGTAGGTGAACCTTTGCTGAAATCCAATTGGAAGCGCCTCAACGTATTAATTGTTCCTGCTGGGACAAATGAGGGTGCTTGTTATATGTGACTAGTCTGGTGGATGGTGAGGTCTTACATGCTCTATTATACGGCATGTTAAATTGAAAATTTAAGATGGTGGGAAGATTGCAGAGTGGAAGAAAAATACATGGGGGTCAAGTGACCGCTCTAAATAATTGTGGTGAAATAAATCAAAGCTCAGACATGAGTGAAGGGGCTGGGGTTCTGCCAACTAATGATAAAAGTGCGGCACCCTTGCAAACAGAACTTGTAGCGGTACAAGTACACACTCATGACTTAGCTCCAAAGGCATTGACCAGTTATGCGTTGCATGAGATAAATTATCTTGACAATGAAGAGGTGTGTGTGCCGATTGATTCATTTACAGTTGAAAATAACTCTCTGGAGAATTTGAATCATGAGGAGCATTTTAAAAATCAAATCTCTGACTCCTCTATATTGGCGCCTGCAATTCAGGCGGAATTAGAGAAGTGAATTAGACTCTCATTAGGACCCTCAACCCCGGTTACGCAAAAAGGATGGGGGTGGAGAATGTCTTTTTGTTTAATTATAGGATGGTAATTTCCAATCCCAGGCAGCGCCTGCAGCGTTCTTACCGTCCAGAAGTTGTTTTGCCCTCAGAGAGGTCACCCTCATATGATTCAAAAAATGTGTAATCTTTTTCTTTTTATTTATTTTTTTTGGTTTTAAAAGAAAACCTTTACAAAGTACACAATCGCATAGCAAAACAGCAGGGACTCTCAAAACAGTGTATAATACTTCAGGAAGAGCAAAATCCATATTAGGAAAAGAAAAAAAAGCAGAAAAACAGAAGAAGAAAAGCAAATGAGAAAGGGAAAAGTTAGAGTCAATAGAACCAAAAGGGGACCCGGTCTGGACATGAAACCATCTTTCGTGCTTCATGAATTCTCCCTTTATATTGTGATAGTACTTCTTTCCAGTACTTGCACTGTTGTTGCTGTTAATAGGGTCTCATGTCCGGCTATCATTCTGTCCCAAAAAAACTGTTATCAGGCTCTCCTCCCGGACCACGAATCTCCTGAATAGTAAAAGTCTGACTTCCCAAGTGCCCTCGCAGTCCATTAGTAAGTGTCTTAGCGATTGTTTACAGGGTGATTCGCACTGTCCACAGAGCTTTTTTGCCTGGTGTTAGGCAGAACCCTGTGTAGTTCCCTTAGAGACCACTGCAAAAGGCTTAAGACTACAGGTGTTGGCAGTAAACCCAATTGGTAGCAGTCTGTACCACCCAGATTTACCTGGTAGCTGTGGCTGAGCAGCCAGACTTCTCTCAAGAAGAGTTAGACAGTATATAGAGTATACAAGTTAGGTACCAAAATACAGTAGCACAAGCAAACACTGACCAGAGCTTTGGTATCATAGTATATAATTATTTATTTAAAGACACACTTAGAAACACTCCACCACTATTATTGTAAGCAAGTTAAAAACACAGTCACTATTAATATCTATACATCCCTTATTCCTTATTAGACAAGTCTTAGTTAACACCACTTATTTTCAGACAGAGGTGAGCGCTTAACTAAAGATGGCACTCCAATATGTTATCAAAAAAGGGAGGGAAAAGGCAGAAATTAGAAAAGCACATAACACTAATACTTTAGAAGCACCCAGCAAGGCAGGAAAGTCAAAGTCTACTTGTGATCAAAAAGTTCAGAGGCCAGGCTCCCTCTTAGAGAGAGTAGAACACCAATGTGCCCAAGATCACACAGTTTAAAAGGCTTGAAAAGTCTTGCAGAGAGTTAAAAAAGGAATTAGTTCAGCTCAGAAAAGTTCAGTTAGCCAGCCTAGGGCCAACCCAAGTGGTAAGTTGAGGATTTAAGAGACACCCCACACAGACCGTTGCGAGGGAGGCCAGGCGGACACAGTACCTTGAAAGTGGAGAGAATCCTCCAGCGGGGGCAGTTGTTCCTGGCAGCAGGTGAAAGTCATGGGGTCGTCCAGAGGAAGAGAAGATCTCGACGTGGAGGAAAGCTGAAGGTCGTTGCACTGCCAGGGAAGAAACCAGCCGCGGAGGTCTCCGGTTAAAAGGTACTACCCTTTTATCTGCGGTAGTGGTAAAACGTGGTATCCCGGTTGCAGGGGTGCTTGGCACAGGCAAGGCGGCCACGAGATGATCCGGGAAGGCGAAAAGGCGGGCAAACTGGTTATCCCCACCAGTCAAAGGAAGAAGACTCTTCGGGATGAAGATCTCCTCTGTCGTTGGAAGAAGTGGTGAGGCGGTTCAGCAGGGCTCCACCGGTGGTGTCATCGTTGCAGGTCGGCTCAGCTTCTCCCTCTTCGGATTCGACTTCGGAAGTTCCAGTCCCCAAAGCCCTGCTTTTATGCAGAAAACCCCCATTCATCAGTCCTAGCTGTCACTCAAACATGCTAAGTGGTGAGCCGGGCGGCTCCCCACTGGGCCAATCACACAAGAGTGCGACTTGAGCTGCCGAGGCAACTCAGTCCAGGGTGCCTAAACCCCCCTCCCACATATCCTGTAGACCCAGACAGAGTGTCACCACTTTTGGAGGCTTCTGTGGAGAAGCCCGCCAAAAATGTGGAACAAAGGGCTCGACTTGGGTTGGAGTTACAGAGGCGAACACAAACGCCATTTTAAAACCGAGTCCTGGACAAAAGACCCAACCGGGGAATAAATATTAAATAAATAACCCGGTGGTATCTTTAACATTGCACCAAAAAGTGGTGCGTTTAAAATGAATGGGAAAATCCCATAGTAAATATTCTTAAGGAATATTTCGCGTGGTAACCACTGCCACCAGCCAGAAACTCGACGAGGGGGGACTGCACAGTGCCCCCTCGAAAAACAGACCCAGGGGCAATCTAATTACCCCTACCAGTACTTCCCCACAATATGATGGTTTGTACTGGTTCTGTTCACAATTTAAGACTAGTAAAGTCAATGGTGACTTGATATGCCCTGGGAGACAGTAGTCAGTTCCAGGGTATGGAGTCTATGTTTGGGGGTCACTATGACACCCCTGTGTTACTGCAATGAGGGAGCTGTGTAACACACTTACCAAAAACCACATGAAACCCTATGGAGTAAAAGACCCCATACCCCATAAAACACATTACAAAGTCAAAGGATATCTCAAATCATGTCTAAGAGTGGGAGAAAAAGAGTCTCACTCTTAGCAGGAAAAAAAATAAACCCCTAAAATCCAGCAAAGCTGCTCGGGGACTCACTAGGTTTGGGAAATTAGCCTTAACAGAGAATTCTCCCTAACACCTGGTCCCCCTGGTTTCACTTTGCCAATATTTTCCCGGTATGAGCAATGCTTAACCTGAGTCTGAGAAAGTTATTTCTCGCGGTTTTATCTGGAAATTTCTGTAGATATCGTGGTAAGCATCATATTTTTTTTCCGCTTTAAGAAATAGATTTGGGGGATTCAGAGATCTCCCGCCCGCAATTGGGTCCATCCAATCGCTTGTTTCTAATGACCGCTTCACCTTCAATGGGTTTGTAACCAGAGTTTCCAAGTTCAGATCAAGTCTGTTCATGATGTCTCTTATTTTCTGCTCCAGACTAAGAAGTATCTGAGATCTTGAGTTTTTAAGATGCTCATTCACAGTCACATAAAGTGAGTTCTTTTCTGCAATGATTATTTCCTGGTACAATGTGATCAGCTTCCAGTCTGCTCGACACCCCAAAGATACTAGGCCCAGTTCAAATTGTAGGCTCCGAGTTGGTGTACACATTGGGAGGCCCAGAGTTCTTTTCCAGTGGGGGCCCTGCAGCTTGTTCCAATTTATGTGCCAAAGCAATGGTTTTGCTTAATCTAATACTAATCCTGGCCCTACTAATACTCAACTGCATTTTGGATCTGATATGAGCTCACAACAGCATGATGAAGACCACGCGTTAGAGGAAGGTACGACTATTTTGCCCGACTATCATGATAATAGTGTAGCAGACAACTATTTATTGCCTGTACTCACGCGTATTCTTAATCTGTTGGATAAGGGCCATGAAACCACCCATATTGAAATCCACGAAATTAAGCAGTCTCTGTCTGAGATACTGGGGAAACTTAACAAAGTAGAAGCCTTTTTTCCCGCTTATGATACTTTAATGACATTTTCAGCCGCGACAAAAAACAATGCAAATGTACGTTCTAAGTATTGTCAAACTATGGACCGATATCCTCATTTAGACTCTGAAATGCCATTTTATGCTGAGGTAGTTGCAGGAACTGCGGCAGAACCTAAACCCAAAATTGAGAAAGCAAATGACTTGCAGCCCTAAATAGTGAAAAAATTGGGCGTATTGAGGCCGATTGAGGAAGGTTATTTGCTCTGCAAGTGGATCATTGCACTGTCCCCCAAATCGAAATGCAAACATGTGAGCCGGACAAACCCTCCTTTGACGAGGATCCAAATAGTCCATCTGCCCTTACTGACTTGATGGATATTGAAGGAAAAATCGTAGGGGCGGCACTTGGGCATGAGTGGGTAAACTTATAAAGTGAAATGCATGGAGGTCCTGAAGTAGGATTATCACAAAGAGAGAGGCGCCTTGCTCTGAGAGCACAAAAAAGATGAGCATATAGGAAGAAGCTACAAGTAGGTCAAGAAAAATAAATAAATAATCATTCTCCAAAAAAAAATAAATCACCACAGTACTAATGTAAAAGACATATGTAATATTTCCAGTGATGACGAATTGTTGGATTTGAATCAGCTTAATGATGAATCCAAATCACTACTGGAGATAAAAAAAGATGGGAAAAAGAATACGCCCAAATCTGGTGTCCTACCGGATGGTATGAAGAACAAAAAAAGGGTAATGGGCAATAATGACAGTATACTCGTACCAGCAAACGAGAAGATAGAACACCTAATCAGTTCAGATAAAATCATGATTAATCTTGAAAAACAGAGGCAAACCTGCTTATCCAAGTTCTACCCAATTTCGGTAGTAAAAAATGTTGTGGAGCTATACCGGTTACTTTAAACCTCGACATACAAAATCCAATTGTTGAAAGAAGCAGGGAACCGAAATTAGACTGTAACTCTAAAAATACATTATCAGAAATAGGTGCTAACGTAGAAAGCAGTAGTGCTGAAATGAAATTTGGTGGGTCAGTAGAACCGAAAGTGGACCTTTTGTCTGGCAATGATATTGAAGAAGTGACCGCTGAGGCAGGAACCAATAAAAAGGGGGCCTCTACGGGGACATTGGGTCCAATTCCAATGGGGGGCGGTCAAGCAGAGGTAAGCCAAAATGATATAGTGCAGACTAGTCAAAATGGGAATGGAAATTATAACGACAAATTGAAAAAAGTGGATATGCAAACTAGTAAGGGAATAACCTCTATGGACAATTCTAGACAAGGTCAACCGCAAGTGCCTTCTCCTGATATGACAAATATTATGGGGTGGCAGAGTGACCTCGCCAGGAATGGGAGGTCCCGATTAAAATGGACCTATATGTTAAATGCATTTAAATCAATTCCTCCTCTAAGAACATTAATATTGGATGATATAGACTCGATAACATTGCCAACAACCAATAATAACCGTATAATGTGGCAGTGTCAGACATAGTCCACAGTGCCAAATTCTAGTTGCCGTAATGAGAGTCAACCTGTAGCTAACAACGAGGAACTAAAAAAGCAATGTACAGCTTTTGCCTCTGCGACCAAGGATTTCTCGTGGCTGGAACAGCTTATTTCCAGTCTATTAGGACATAAAAAATTATGCCAGGCACGTAGCAAGATATATTCAATCTGATTTTGTGGAATGTTTGTGGATTCAAGAATTTTCAAACATGGTTTAAATGAATCCTTGTACGGGACAAACCTTCCATTCTTCTACTGCAGGAAACAATGATATCCCAGATTTTCACAATTGATGGTTACAATTGATTCACGCAACCTGCCATTAAAGGACCCATTGGTAGACCCTCAGGGGGGTTGGCAATCCTAGTTCATAATGATATTAGAGCATCGTTCACCAAAATCTATGGTGCTGATGACCTCTTGGTGGTGGAAGTAGTTATGCATGGTAATATGAACATAACTTTTTTGATAGTAACCATCTATTGGAACCCAGCTAAACAATCCCAAGCTCATACTCTTTCGCGACTTGACACCATATTATTTAATTTATTTAACGTGATACAGTTTACATTAATAAACTTTCCACATATTCTAAAAAAATTTAAACATGTACATATAGTAGTAAAAATAACTAAATGGCAAATAGCTTAAACAACATACAATAATCCTAAAAGTAGATCCTAATGAAGATCCTAAGAAAATTAATCAGCAGACCTAAAAGGTTGGCCAACCTAAGAAATACATGTCTCATTACAATATAACAATATACCAATAAAACATTTGTAGTGATGTTACAATCAGAAACCGAGAAAAACGTAGAGTAAAAATGTGGGCATATAGAATAAGGAATAATAGTCGTAGAAAAGAGTAGTCAACAGACACACCCAAATTATTCTTCCATCTTGTTTGTATAAATGGGCGTGCAAATAAATGAGCACAGAAAATAAGGATAGAAAGCGATAATCGTCAAAGCAAATCAACAGCACATCTAGACACCAAGCATCACCAATTAATATGCTAAAGATAAATCCACGTAAGTAAAAGTAGAAATATATTCAACCACAGGGCAATTGGCAGTTGAGACCGTAATTTATCCCTAACATATGGCATAAGCACGAGGCTATAGAATACTACGTCATACATTGTTTTACAGATACTATTCAAATCTTAATGCCCAAAGTCTCTTCAATCCTTAGCCAGATGTTGTAAAGGGCCGTTAGTATCCGCAGGCTCTCGGAATTAATGCAGTGGTGCCAAAAGGTTAAGTCACTGATTGTTGACAAGTTATGTGTATACAACCCAATGTACCGGTGGATTACATCTGTCAAGCCACCACATTGGGCTAGTAAAGGTCTAGCTGTTTCTAGTTCGCTATCAGCTTTACATACCCTACAAATCCGTTGGTCCCTTGGAATATATACTCTTCTGCCCGTGACCATTAGAGTTGGGAGCTGGTCCATCCTAAGTAACAGTATAAAACGTTGCAGCCTTTTAGAGGGGCAAAGATTAAGATAAGCCTGTGATTTCATAAAGGAATAAAGCCTAGACTGTACAAACTGGTAACTTGTCACAGAGTTGAAGTGGGCAAAGTTCTCTAACCAGTCCCACATATCAACACACTTATTCAGTGCCTGCTGAACCAGGATTGAGTACACCCCTCCACGCCAAGCCCAACCAATATCAGCTAAATCAAACACATTACTCAACAATTGACCTGTATTCCTTGGGAACCAAATATTTATATTGTTACTTTAGATGTTGTACAACTATACATTAGCATCAAACATGAGAAAGGAATTGAAAGTGCCTTCTATTTTCTCAAAACACGTTCTATCTCATACAGACAACAAAATGAAATGATTATTAAGATGCTTGAGTTTTCTTTGAACAATAGCATTTTCTGCTTTGATACAGAATTTTTTAGGCAGAAACAGGGTACTGCGATGGGGTCTAAATTTGTCCCATCCTACGCCAACTTACTCATGGCCTTTTTTGAGATTAAACATGCCTGGACTCACACAGCATTTATAAAAAATATTAAGTTCTGGGGCTGATACATAGACGACATCCTAATCATATGGGAAGACGAACTATCAAAATAAGACTAACTACCTTATTTCCTGAATTTGAATTTTAGCAAGTAAAGGAACCCAAATAGCTTAAGTTGGCGCAATAACAATTTATCCCAACCACACATTTTCTGACAATTATTGAGTGTAGCAGTCACAAAGGGATGAATAACAATTGCAAGACAACAGATTTTTTCATAACGAAGCTACCATTAAAATATTACAAATTCTTTTGGAGATCGCCGGGAGAAGGATATCATAAACTGCTAAAACAAAAATCCTTTTTGTTTTAGTAGGGTTTTGGATCAATTCATTCGCTGAACTTCCAATCGCCGCAAGTTTATTTTTACAGTCCTTGTCCCAACGGTTGAGCATTTTGCAGCGTCCATTTCTGATCTCCGTGTTTATAAGTGTGAATACCAATGGACTGGTCGGATCCACGATTTTTCTGTATAACAGGATGGTGTTACGCTCCACGATTGCCTCTAAAGAGGACAGGGTCAAATCCTGTATAATTAGGGCGATTGGTGTCGATTTTGGGAGGTTTAAGACGGATCTCCAGAAGAAACTCTCCAAGGTTGACCATATTGTTTTAGGCATCTTGGGTAAAGCTTCAGCTCCATAAGTGATAGTAGGTGCGACTTTACTCCTATAAAAGTTGATTGTTGGTAGGAGTGACAATCGCCCATACTTTCTATTCATGACTTTAACTTGTGAGGTCAAGTTTATTTTTTTATGGAGTGCTTGTTTCATTGAGCTTTCCATTTTGGAGCTATCTAGCATTACTCCCAAGTAGTTGAACTCAGTTACCTTTTCTATCAAACTCCCGTCCAGGAACCATTTCAGATTTTCTCCTTTCTTGCTGGGTTTTTCTATAGTCATGATCTTAGTTTTTGACTTGTTGATTTCTAGGTCGTTGGTGAAAGTATAGTTGGAAAGGTTATCTACCTGCCATTGAAGCCCGATGGCTGTTTGGTCAAGCTGAATCAAGTCATCTGCATACAGCAGTTTAGGCACCTTTTCCGAGCCAATGGATGGAGGAAAACTTCTTGTCAAGGCGTCAGCATACTTGTAGTTGCCAAAGTATGCCAGAAAGAGGGATGGTGCCAATGGACATCCTTGCTTCACTCCCCTGGTTGTACGGATTCCAGCTGAAAGCAGGCCCTGTTGGATTAGCCAGACGTGTACGTTGGTATCGGTGTACAGAACTTTCAGTGGTCCTAGAATTCCCAACGGGCAGTTCCAGTCTTCTAGCTTTTGCCACAGTTTAACTCTGTTTACTAAGTCAAATGCTTGGGTAAGGTCTATGAAGGTCAAGAAGACCCGGGGCCCTCCTTCAAAGATCTTCGCTTTTATGATACTCAGAAGCATGATGTTTGCACTTGTCCCTGTGATTTTCTAGAAGCCTGACTGTTGGGGGTTGGCACATGGCGCGTTGTTTGCCCAAGTTTGGAAATTATTTGGAAGCAAGGATCCGCAGAGCTACCCAATGACGTCTAGTAAGGCGACTGGTCGAAAGTTACGAGGGTCGTCCTTATGGCCCATTTTGAAAATCGAGACTATGATCGACGAAGTCCAAGATGTTGGGATTTTCTTAAGTTCGGCGCATCTCTTAAATACAAGACTTATGAAGGATGATCATTCGTCCAGCGATTTCTTTAGGTCGATATTGGGAATCCCATTTTAGCCAGGTGCTCTCGAGTTTTGTAGCTTGCAAATTGTTGACCTGATGGATTCTTTTTCATGAAGGTCAACCCAAGGCGAGGCATGCTCTTCAAACTGGCCCTGAGTTGATGTTGAAGGGGATTGGAAGAGGTTCGAGTAGGAGCCAAGTATGGTCAGGGATGACATTTGTCAATGCGTTATTTGTAGATCTTCCCGTGGATCTTATAAGTGTCGAAAAGTCGCGAGAGTTCCGATTATTAACGTGCTTCAGCATTTCTTTCGCAATTGCGTTGGTATAATGCCAGCCCATGAGACTTTAGCCAGGACTTGTATTTCTTCGATGTTTCCAAAGCAGCTTCTCTGTTTATTGCAGTGTTGTCCCGAGCCGCTCTTCTTCTGGCTTTGCGCACTTCGCTTCGTTTGGCCACCAAAAGAGGGTCAAATGTATGGGAATGCTTCCTCCCTTCTTGTTGTTTTTGCTGCTCTTTTGTGTATGCGCCCTATAAAGTTCTAAGAGAGGTCTATAGTCAACTTGAGGAAGGACCCGGATTGCAGAATCAGCTCCATTGGCTCCTTTGTAGTAGTTTGTTAACTCGGAGATGTGTTGCGCAGTTAATTTCAGGCGGTTGCCCTTGTTGTAGGACTCTAGATTCAACAGAAAATAAGGTTTTATGTAGTTCACTGAAGACCACATGATGATCAGCCAATTGTGGTCACTTTCTGTTTTTTTTATGACGTTTATGGCTTCCAAATCTGGAATTAATGACTGTGATACAAAGATGTAATCAATTATGGCATTTGAGGCTCCTCTCTCCCATGCAGGTGTGTCGTTATTTTCACTTAGTATAGTTGCTGAGTCAAGAAGGTTTCTTGATGCCATCAGTTTAAGTCAGGCCTTTCATCGTTTCTCTGCTTGGTAGGTGTTGGATGGCACTTTGTTTCATGAGGTTAAGGGTCTACAGATGGCATTTAGGTTGCCACAAATGATCAGTAAAGCAACTTGATGGTCCAGGTCGGAACTGTCAATTTGTTTTGTTGCCTTCTCCAATAAGGCTTTGGATTGTACTCCATGGGGGTTCCAATAGATGTTAATAATCAGAACTGGTGTCAAAAGGGGCTTGCCTGTAACCTTTTCAAGGTGTGACCAAGAAAGTAGAACTGTCGGAAGAGGTAAGCCAGCCATCACTACTCTTTCTATCTGTAGGCCACTACCAGTTCGTATGGCCGTCAATAGACCAGAAGAAGGTCTACCTTTCTCTCCTTTTCTGGCCGGAGAGAAAGCTAAAGAAAATCCATCCAGGCTTGGTTTGTCGGTCACCCATAATTCCTGTAAACACAGAATGTCTAGGGTCCCCAGGTCGATCACACCTGGTGCGGTGAGGTGCAAAAAGCCCAGAGTGTTCCAGGAACCTAGAAACAAGGTTGTCAATGGATGGTGAGTTTTTGGAGTAGTGAGTTGCTACTTTGGGAGCCATGCTGCTAAGACCTTAGGAAGCCATGCCCAAAGATGGAATTTAGAAGATGCTTCAGTCGTTTCGTCAGCAAGCAAAGATCTTGCGTCCACGTCCTGAGTGATGGTTCTTCTTACTGCTAGCGGTGGTCCGCTGGGGCATCTCTTCGGATAAAGCTGGATCTAAGAAGGTGGAGATCCATTTGCTCTAGTACATATGGCATGTCTCGTTTCAGAGTGCTAAGGCGGATTTGTCGATTCTGGTTTCGCTAGGCAGATCGGTCGCTTATCTACCTTCATATTTGAAGAGAAACTCAGGTCAGGAAGATGGTTTGATTCACGCTGGGCTAGTACTTCAATGTGGCGAGTCAAGTTGGTATCTCTTCTTGTGGTGTTTTTCGGGTCCCTGGATGGTGAGGGGTCATCAGAGCTTTTTAATTTGGTCAGCTCGAAACCTTGTCTTCAGAGGCGGTCAGAGGAACCTCTTAGCATGTCGTTCACAGCGTTGGAGGTAGGGTACAGGTGGGAGATTGCTTTCTTCCCTTCATGTTTAGGCTCTATAATTTTAAAGTCCTCAGATTTTAAAGAGCGAAGAGATGTGAGGCTTTGGAGTAGTTTCAAGACCACACGTCTATTGAAGATGATGTATTTTCTGTTGTCTGTACGTTGTCTTAATTTGAAAGTAGGTAAAACTTTAATTCTGGTCTGTGTTCAGTAGTGGGTCTTGCCCCTACTAGTTGGTCGGGCAGGTTCTGATCTCGGAGGAAGGTTTTGAGCACTGTTGTAAGAAAATATGCGCAAGCTACGAGGGGATCTCGCTGTTGGTGTGATGGCGGCGTGTGTGTCAAATCTTGATTCTCTCGTCAGTGTACGATGTCGAGATGAGTTTCGCACCCGTGATCGATAGTCAGGTGGGTTTAATTTGTTTTCCTTAGGCTGGTCATAGTGTAATTTGGTACTAGAGACTTTGGTCTTTTCCTTTCAACGACTCGTCCGACAGCCCCATGGTCGTTGATATGGTGGAGGCACCTACTGACGTGCCAGCTACTACAATGGCGGCGTGTGACGGATTAAGAGGGGGAACTAGCTGGTTCTTGGTTGTTGAGCTTTATTGAGGTAGAGGATTAGGTCGATCAAAGATGGCAAAGTCTTTCTCTGCAGGCTACTGGGTTAGAGTATTCACCGTTTTGATGATTTCCCTGTCTTCAATGAGGACGACTTCCTCCTCAGAGATCGTGTTGGATTGTCCGGCCCTTTTTCTTGAGGTCGTGTCTCAGGAGAGGTTGTCGAGATGATGTTCCTTTGAGATTGATGTTTGTGAGTTGACTACTCTTTTAGCTAAGTCTCGAGTCATTTGGACCTGGTGATCAAGGTTGCATGTTATGTGGTTGCCACTCGACCTGGCCAATGAGTCTGTGTCAGTGTTAGACATCTGTGTTCCCATCTAAATGGTTTTCAGGGCTGGAAGTTGTAACACTGCCGGAAGGCTGTCAACTACTGAGAAGGAAGTGCAGCCCCGCACCGTGGAAGAATTAGTACTGTGTCAGTGCTCCATGGCGTTGATATAGCCTTCCAAATCTATAGGTTGAGTGCATCATGGCAAAGATTGATTTGTGATCTTTGAGGGTGTCATTTACGGACTCCTAAAATTTAATGAAGGGGGCCAAGGCTATGGTGACCGACAACATTATCTAGAAGATGTCTGGTTTTTTGGCTGGGGTCTCTTTTGAACAGCTGTGGAGCAGGCCGCTCTGTCTTCTGCTCCTGAGAGGGGGAGATGCAAATGGTGGAAGGGACCCCTTCTAGGATGCAAGTCCTTTAGTGGTAAACTTTCTGATGGATTTGGAAGGTTAAGGGGGTCTGAGGGAACTGAATTTTTTCCTTAACGTTAGAAGGACAGTCCGCAAGTTGCTGACCTCCAATATCGGCAGTGGCGACTGTGAAAACACATGGTCTGAACTAGGCTGTTTTTTTTGCAGTCCTCAAATTTTGGGGGACAACTGACGTCCAAAGAGGGGTTTCCAAGCCATCTTGGATTGGTGCTTTTTGGAAGAGTGTGATGTCCATGGCCTCTTCTCGTTGCTGATGGGTTGTATAACGTTTGTCGTACGTTTTTGGGCATCAATTGACGAGTATTGGCCAGGAGTAACAGGCAACTCTAGGGTCTTTCCGGAGTGCCCTCTGGTACTCTTCAGGAAGATTTCTGCTGGTAGGCTTGATCCGGTGTCCACTTTGCGCGATTTAATTTGCTCTTTGGGGTCAAGGACAGCCTCTAGCATTTCGGAGTCCGAGACCTCTCTCAAGGTGTGAAATTTGTGCTTACACTGTTTTTAAAAAAATTCTTCAGGGTGTTGTCGAGTTGAAGATGGCCCAGGACGGTTCTCTGGGAGGTGTGCTTAATGGATGTTAACTTGCTGGAGTTTTGGTGCACTTGACCAGAGCTTTTTCTAGGTGTGTCGCCAGTTGCCGTCTTTTTTGAAAGGTCTTGTTTATTTTTTTAGTCCAAATTTACATCTTGCTTTCGCTGGCTGTCCAGTCCTGCTATTTTTAACATGGATTTTTTTGTTTTCATTTTCGTTTTTATTTTCACTGTGCGCCTGAATTTCAAATATTGTGCCATGACGAGAGTTGTAAGTCTGCACTCGTTCTGTGGAGACTGCGTTAAGGGCACCACTGCTGGTGGTGATTGTGCTTGCGAGTCAGGGTCGGTTGTGCCCTTCCAAAAGGGAGGCGATATAATGTCTCCAGCAGAAGGTCCATGGACCAGCATGCGCACGTTCGATCAAGAGGTTGTATTCGAATCCAGTGGGCCGGCTATCTCGACCTGAGTCTTTAGGTCTCTCGGAACCCCAGAACTCACCTCGAGGGAGGTCGGCCCCATGCCAGCCCTTATTAGATCGAGATGGACGGGAGCCTCCATCGCCCAAGTCCCAGCCTCGATGGTGCCTTCCTCGCCACCAGCTCGGAACAAGGACTTTGAGCGATCCACCAAAGATCCGCACTCGGCTGCCGGACCTGTCTCTCCTTCGAGGGACGGTACCGCCTCGCCGCTTTCGGGTAGGTCGTTTGAGGCTTGAGTATACTCGTAAACAGGAGCGGGGGCGGGAGCGGAATGTCCTGGGACGTAAATGTTGATGGCACAGCAATCAGTCGTGAATTTGTAGCAAGATCGTCTATAGCAGATGCTTCCTCCCTAGTAATGTCCGACTGGAGAATGTCTTTCCGTCGAGGTTGAAAGGCACTTTCTTCACCATCACGGTGGCTGGTTGATCGTAAACCTTGTGGATGCTTTATAAATTTTAGCAGGCGGCCGTCCAGCTCGGCCATATTTGGGGGCTCCCCCTCACCAAAGGGGGCTGGGATGCAAGTCATAGAGCCTGAAGAAGGGAGCTCCGACGGAAGCCTCCGCATAGATAGAGCAGAGCACTTTATTGCCAGTGGACGTAGTCCATTTTCTGAATTTTCTTAGTTCCGCTGGCGGAAACTTCGAAGGCGCCTGCGGTCTTCCTCCTGAAGTACACTGACGATGTTGTTTGCAAGCACAGGCATGGGGCGGCACCCCCAACATCCTTTGCAGCCATAAATTGCCTAAGACTGCGGATGCTTGCAGTCTTTGTAGGGGTAAAGAATCTCCTCCTTCAAATTGTAATAAGCAGGGAAGACAGACCAAGGCACACAGAGAAACTGCCTAAGACTGCCACTCGCCGCCACTCCGCTTTCATCTAAATAGAATTGGAGATTGATGAATAACTATGCTAAGATGTTAAACCCGCAGAGGAACTCATTGTATGAGGATTTGGGTCAAATGCTAATTGACGCTAACACCCCCCTCAATGAGGCATTTTAGGGAGCAAATTAATAAACCTTTGGGCTAGGATAAATGTTACACCAACGGAGATGGAGGCACAATTGCCAAGTATAAAGAGGAAACATCAAGATCCTGATTGGTGTATTCTAGCTGACAGAAATCATGGGTACAAACATTACGCAAGTTCATAAGGAGAAGTGGAGATAGAGCACCCTATCTCATAAAGTTGCTATGTGAGAAGAGAAGATCTTTGTATATGCGGTTTAAATAATATCAGCTGCCAACAATGGAACAAATACAAACCTGGAGGGGTGTGGTACAAATGAATAATATGGGCTGGTGTCGTTTTTGTATGGGAATTAAAGAACAAGAAACATTGAAACATCTGACAATGTTTTGTCTGTACTTTGAAAATATACACATGATGGCCTTTGCAAAATTCATGGTAACTAAATATTGGTACTCCAGAGAATCATTATGGACTAGGTGTATGTGGGGGAATAACTTTGCATTAGTTATAGCCGACATTGCTTCTGGCAGAAATTAATAACAAGTTATCAAAACTCATGAATGCATAGTGGATTTGGTCAAGGTGCCTGATGGGCATCACTTGCTGAATGCGCCTAGCAGTGATAGATTCCTCAGTAAAAATAATGATATGTATCAGAACCTATGAGTGTCTAGTGGCCTTAAGCCTATAAGGAAATAATTGCTGAGGCTTGAGTTGTAACTTTCTGTCAGTTCTACAGGATAACAAATTCATATTAATTGATTATGTCCCTTTTATGCATGTATGAAGATGAGTTGGCTTAGTCTAATATTCTTAAAAATTGGGAACTGTATATTTTTGTGGTAAATTAGAATGAATGGTAATTTTAATCTTGCAAACTGTTGGCTGTGTAATTTTATGGAAGCCTATGTGAAGTATGTATGATCGAGCAATGTACCTGTTATAATCGTCCAAATTGTCTTTTGTGTAATTTTATGTAAGTCCATATGAAGTATTTACGATTAAGGAATGTATATGTTTTAACGTAATTTATTAATTCTTACCAAATTTTTATGTATTGTGTATATACATATATACACACACACAAATGATAATTTGTTGTATTTTCCTGAAATCGAAATTTGTAATATTTGTAAAGGTTTGTAAAAACCATACACAAATAATAAAAAAAAGAAATGAAATACGGGTAGACCCAGGTAAATGGATATCAAAATAATGTACAAAGGCACAGCAATCAAGACCCATATAATAGGACGACAGAAAGGGAAGCTTTTCTCTGGATTGTTATTGAGAATTGACCCTGGAAAGCCAGAGATTTTCAATAGAAGAGATGTGTTGCGAGAAATCTCCACAGGAGTGTTCCCTGAAAGGGCTCATGTGGCTAAAAAGAGGCAGATTATTATATTTTAAGTCATTCTTGAACTTTTATTTAGATTGGTCAACTGACTAATCCTGACAATTTAGTTAAGCATAAACGAGTGCTTTATTTACTTTGGTAAACATTTGTCAGAGTCCCTCAAACTTAAGTACACCTATAAATCCAACCTTTCTAATAATAATATGAGCACTGGAAAATAAGACTGCCCAAACACTTGCAGCCTTTTGCCTCCTTTCCACATAGGACTTTTTCACCAGGGTCAACTGCTGCAATCCAGCAGGTTTGCAGGATTGCCTATGCCCACCAACATCTGTAAAGCAATAACTATACAACTCTGACTAGTTCCAAGTCCTGCTCAATGCCTCAATCAAGCAAGGGACCGTTCCCCAATGCCCTCAAAACAGCCTTTGTCAAATCTTTACTGAAAACCAAGCCCAAACGGTGTCCCAAACGACCTTGCAAACAACGGATCAATATACAACACGCCTTTCATTGCTAAACTTCAAGAGGTTTATTTAACAACAGCTACCAGAATACACTGATAACAACTGTTTCCTCCACAAGTCGCAACACGGATACCAAATATGAGGAGCTAAATCCACTCTTTGCTCAATATGCGTAAAAATAACAATAACACTGACACACCAACCCAACCATTGTACTTATCCTGCTGCATACTTTGCAGATTTCAACCTGATCAACCAGATGATCCTACTAAACAAACTAGGACTTTGGAGCAACATATATAGCTTTACGGTGCACTGCCTCATTCCTGACCATGTGGATCGAAACAACACATATGAGATCCTATCAGGTCCTATCCCTGCAAGTTGACAAGAGCAGGGCTCCAGAATCTTGTCTCTCTCATCTACTCTTTAACATCGCAATTCCTATGCTAGTGGAACTTAATGCAGGAGTCACAAGCTCCAACTTTGCAGATTACACACAAATGGTCACAAAGGTCTCTACAAATAATGCACCAGACTTTATGGTATATGCCTTGCGCATGTGGACTCTTGGAGGACCATAAACAGATACACTCAGGCCAAGCAAAACAGAATTGATGTGGCATAAAATCACCAAATCCTAAACCACTCTCATGGCTGGATGAAATAGGAACCTGCCTGCTGCACACAAAAACAGTCAGAAACCTCAGAATTGCAATGGGCAGCAACCTTGCTCTGGAATTACATGATATGAAGATTTTCTGCTTCTTAAAATCGAACACATCATGCATTGCCTGACCTTCACACACAGGACCTTAGCAGTTTTCGCACTGGTACTATCAAGGCTAGATTATGCCATTAGTGTCAACCATGGATTCCCGCAATAACTACTCAACAGACTGCAAAAAACACAAAATGCAGCAGCAAGACTGCTCAACAGACTAAAAAGATATTAACACATCACCCCAGTGCTTTGTTCAATCCAGTAGCTTACCAAAGATCAAACCAAGGATTTACTTCAAAACTCTTCACATAGCCCGCTGTGCATTCTGCAGCAGGGGCCCCATATCCATCACCAAGAAAATGTCCCATTACCACATTATCAAGAGCTCTTAAATCCAACAGTGAGGACTTGCTAATGGTACCAAGCTTTAACATGAAACTGCATGGGTGGTCAAACTTTTCTTTCTTCTCAACCAAACCTAAACTCGCTGCCTGAACTACTGCACAAGGAAGAGAGCCATTGGAGCTTCAGGGAACAACTCAGAATCTGTTTATTCAATTGAAACCAGTTTTAAGGAGAAGATCATAATTTCAACATACTTGGGCCCATTTACAGAAAGGTGAAATGAATTAAACTACTTTCCAAAATTATATGAACATATCCTGAAACCACATGCTAACTACCAACAAATAACTATTTGGGGAATGGGCGCTTCATTGGACTACACAATCAGAATAAAATATAACACATGCCTACACAACATTCTTCCGACCAACCTAATCTTCTGCCAAGATGACGCACAACTCCTTCATTGCATGGCACCCAAAAGTCTGCTGCCCTACATGTACCCCACGTTCGCCCACACCCTCCACTCTCTTACCAATATCCCTCTAAAATCTCCCACCACCTTATACTACATATAAACCTCTTTTCCCCCGCAGGTCTCTCAGCTTGCTCATCTACATTGAGTTCTGGAAAAAGCTCACCTTTCTAGCTCTATAAACCTCCCCATATCAGCGGCTAACTTAAATGCAGGGAGCTGTGAGTTTTGACCATATGCTCTGGATACACATTAGCCCAAGCACCATTGCCAAAGCCAATGAACCAAAGCAGAACCCAGGAATTGGGTACTTCCAGCCTTCACCTAGCACCACTAGAGATGTTGCATCTGACTCTCCCTCGGTCTTACAAACTCCTGCCCCTCCCTCTTTTCTTAAAGGGCCATGTACAGCAAGATTGTAATAATAATGCTAGAAGAGCTGGGCTAGTCTGGTCATTCGATCCATGTCACCCACATGACATGTATGAGTCTTTTGTTTATCTCTTGATTTGTGAGAGGTTTATTAGTGCATTGGAAACAGTTGTAATGTAAAGTTATCAATAGGTTTACAAATTTGGAATGATTGGTAAATTATTGCTTCCATGCAGTGTTTCTGATTGATCACTCATATTGAAAATGTGCATATATACAGCTTATGCTTTCACCTTGATTCTGGAGAGTGTGACAAATCAAGGGAATACATCCCTTCTTCCCAAGGCCGAGCAAACCTTTTTGGGACTAGGGAGGTAAGCCTGCTACGCCGAACACCCCCTAGGGAACAGGGCAAGCGGTATCCCACTGGTGTCCCCTCCTTCTTGTGGGTCTAGGAAGCCCCAAACAGGGTTTTTAGTCATCCTCCCTCATGTACCAAATCAGGGCTGAGGGGCCACCTAGACCATGTTGGGCTGAGAACCAGGATACCCCAAATGAGGGGTGAGAAAACTGATCAACAAAGGAGGCCTGAAAAACCAGGTAGCCTAAGCAGGGCTAACGTACAGGACACACTGAGATGGGGTGAGGCACATTTTCAATTAAGAGAAGACGGGGGATCCCCAGACCACTAGAGCCTGTTGTCTCCAAGGTGCACACATCCAGAGGCATTGGGTAAACTTAGGGTTTGAATTGTTTGCATTGCCCAACCAGGCTCATTGGCTGGGAGGAAGAATAAGGACATTTGGGTACGGGCCTGGACCAAACTTCACCAGGAGAAAGACCAAAATAAATTTGAACTACTGCAGCAGGACTAGCGCCTGACAGTGAGCAATGAGAACTCTTTAGGTGGGGTTCAGAAAACCAGCCACCACTAGCCAGCAAAAAGGGGGAGGAGCAGGGAATAATTCTTGCGTAGGCAAAGTTTATGATATCTTTTTGTAATAGGGGTAGTGTCAGACACTAGTTTAGATTAAGTTTGGCGGAAGTGTTCCCTGTGCTTGAGGAGTTACTTTGCAGCAAGACGTGATTGGCTTTTTCTCTGTTCCGCGTTAATTAAACACTGTCCCTTTAACTGTGGAACACATTAACCTCGAAACTGTGCTAAGCGCACCGAAGTGTGGTGGAAGTGTTCCCTGTGTTCCGCTGTGAGCAAGGTGGGGGGGGACCTACCCAACGAGCAGAGTGCACTATCGAGGGCCTGTTCTGGAAAGTTTCTTGAGCTTCCCACCACCCACAAAGTTCTTTCGAACAGCAGCAGGACAGTTCCTGTGGCACCCACAGAGTGCTGGCTGATGAGTGACTAACAAAGCTTTATTTTCATAGTTTGATTTGCCATTTTATTGCAAACATGAAATCACCTAAATAAAGAAAGTACAGTTTGCGCAACTCGGTAAGCCAAGCAGGGAAACGGCACTGCAGCCCATTCCTGATCAAGGAACGAACCAATGGCTCCCCCTTTCCCCAAAAGGAGAAACAGGAACCCGCCGCTGAGAACCAATTAATAATCACAATCTTTTCCCATTAAACAGTCATGCAACACTCGAGGAAAGTAGTCCAAATGACCTCCCACCCACTATAGCTAGCCAGAAGTCATATTGGGGAACTCAGTTTCTGGAATACCAGCCACTGATAATGACAATTCGTTGTTAAACATGTGTCTGGCCTGCAAGGAAATCGGTGGGTAGGGCAGAAGTGATAACATAATAGGCATTCATCTTTCCTTGAGCCCTGACTAGTTAAGACTTGTGTCTCCTTTTGAGTCGTCGGAGTAATTATAAGTTACTCACTGTGGTGACTAATGTTCTCCTAGTCCAAAGTCCCCATTCCTCCATATTGCATGGGAGTCCCTCGCTAGGGATGGGAACGGAACCCTTTTCACCCCAAAAAGTATTTTTCCCATTAAATTTAGTCACGGGCAGGGGCGTGGCCCTGGGAGCATGTGCTCCTCTGACTCCGCCCTCCAGCACCACACCTCAGTTCCCTTTGACGCGTCGGGTGGATTAAAGTGCCTAACAACGTTATATTATTAAGGGGGGAGGATGGTGGGACGTATGGAGGGAAGAGGACTATTGACTAGGAGTACGTTAGTCACTACAGTGAGTAACGTATAATAACTCCTACGTCCCGTCCCCTTCCTCCATACTGCATGGGCGATTACCACTGATTGACGCCCCAGGCAGGTGAGCCGTTGATGACCTTAAGAGAACAGGTTCCTCAGGACCGCTTGCCATAAGGCCGTGTCTGAGCATGCACTGCCATCGAGACAATGTTTGCAGAATGCTGAGGGGATAGCCCAGGTAGCCGGCAGCTGATGGTTTGCCATGGCACCTGACTCTGGAAGGCGATCGCCTTTGTCTTGGCCCTGACCGCTTGAGTGTGAAGATTTGCTGGAACCTCCTTACGCTGTCCCTTGTAGGCTTCCTAAATGGCTGCAGCTATCCACCTAGCCATCAAGGCATTTGTTGCGCGAGAATCTGGCCTCGACACACCGAAGATGATGAATAAAGCATCTGACTTGCGGAAGCATTTTGTCCTGTACAGGTAGAACTTCAGGGCTCTCCTGACGTCCAGACAGTGTAATACCTTCTCTGTCTCGTCCTTTGTGTTGGGAAAGAAAGTCGGCAGGACTATTTCCTTGTGGAGATGAAACAAAGACACCACCTTCGGGAGAAAAGAAGGGTGGGTGTGGAGGAGCACTACCATGTTGTGATGAAACGTGGTATAGGGATATAAGGCCACTAGTGCCTGAATTTCGCTGATCCTACACGCGGAGGTGAGGTTCACCAGAAGCGCTGTCTTGAACATGACCCTATGATGTGGACAGACCTCATCGGCTCGAATGGTTTATGCGCCATGACGCCCAGTACCACATTGAGGTCCCAAACCGGGTGTGGATGTCTGGGGGGGGGGTACAACCTCATCAGTCCTTTAAGATGCCTTTTGACCACAGGGTTGGACGTGCAGAATGAGCTGGTGTCCACATTTCTGTAAGCAGCTATAGCCACCAGGTAGGTACGGCATGTGTCGACCTGAACCCATGACTCTGCCAGATGAGCCGAGAACGATAGCACCTGATCAAGTGTGCATGCCAATGAGTCTACCCCCTTTTCCTTGCACCAGAAGCAGATCCTGGTCCATGTACTCCTGTATTGGCTCCTGGTGAAATCACTTCTTGCCTTCTGTATTATCCTCAAGTTGTCCTGAGACAGTTGAAGGTGCTGCAAAGTTACGTTCTCAGAAACCAGGCTTCTAGGGCTAATTTCTCCAGGCAGGGGTTAACCAATACACACCCCACCCTTGCTGGGAGAGGAGTGGCGTTCCCCCATCTGGAAGAGGCACAGGGGCCTGCGCTGAGAGCCGCATGAGTCCGAAAACCATGGTCTGGCAGGCTACTGCACCGCTATTAGAATTATAGGTAAGTGTCGAGCTTCTTTGACCTTGCAGACGATCTTGTGGATCAACAGGGTCGGGGAATGCGTAAGCCCACATCCCGCTCCATTGCAGGTGTAAGGCAGCACCCAATGAGCCTCTGCCACTGCCCATCCAGGAAACAAACTGTTGGCATCTTCAGTTCTGCTCTGTGGCGAATAGGTCTATGTGGGGATGACAACACCCTGGAGGACTTGTTGGTTCAAATACCACTCGTAGTTGTCGACACCCAACCTGCTGAGTCTGTCCGCCTCTAGGCTGGACTCCCCTGGCAGGTGGATTGTCGAAAGCCATATGTAGTGTGATGTAGCCCATTCCCAGATCTCGTTCGCGAGCCTGCAGAGGGGTGGAGATCTGGTGCCCCCTTGTTTGTTGAGCTAGTACATGCAGCTGAATGCAAACCAAGCTGTCCTTGATTACTGTTAAAAATGCCCTGAGAGCCAGCTGAATGGCCATCAGTTGGAGTAAGTTTATGTGATTCATCCGGTCTGCCTTGTCCACAGACCATGTACCCTGTGGTCTCCCAGCTTGGCTGCCCACCCCTGCGGGGAGGAGTCTGTAATGATGGTAAAAGTAGAAAGGGGGCTGTCTGAACTGTCCGCCCACCATAAGATTGGTCTCTTGCCTCCACCAAACCAAATCCTGGTGGAGCTACGGGGGGATGGTGACTGAAGCTGCCTGGAAACCAGTCTCCTGATTCCAGGAGGCTGCGAGGTGTAACTGAACCCTGCTAATTTTGAGCCTTGTTTGAGGAACGGCCAGCAGGCATGCTGCTATAACTCCTAGCAGATGCTGGTACCACCAGGCCGAAGTTATCGACCTGCTGATGAAATGTCTAGTAGCTGTCTTCATTAGCCTTGTGGATACCCGAGGGGCTGCATTGAGGCCAAATGGAAGGACCTTGCACTAAAAATGGGAGCCCATCACTCAGAACGGTAGGTAGGAGAGGTGGGGTTGCCATATTGGGACGTGTAAGTATGCATCCTTCAGGTCCAGGGAGCATGTAGAGTTTCCCCACACAGAGACTCTGCTATCAGCGTTGGCATTAACCCTCGAACTTTTGAAGGGGTCGGGGGGGGTTTAAGAAGGACAGATTTAGAACCACTTGCAGGACCGACTGGTTGTTCTTCTGTATTGCGAAAATCCTGGAATAAAACACTAAGCCTCTCTGATAGAGGGGGACTTCTCTACTGTCCCACTTAATACAAGTGTGCAGATCTCTGCAAGAAGAGTTGGTGTCCTGATCTGAGGGAGGGGTGGAGAGAACGGGGAGGGGGGATTGGAGGGCTAGGGAGGCGGAAACCATGGAAGACCACTGATAGGATCCATGGATCCATAAAAAAAGAGTCTGCCAGGACTGAAAGTGGAGAGCAAGCCTGCCCCCACCGGAGTATTGTGGATCTTGATGACAGCAGCATTGCCTTTTTCCCTCCGAGGCCGGTGCCTGGGAGGGGGCCTTGAAGAAGCCTTTGTGGGAGGTCCTTTGTTGATTGCGCCTGTGTAGGCTGGGGGACCTGTCAGGCTGCCTAACTCTCTGGTCCTGGAAGCCCCTGAATCCGCTGAACGTTCTTCCCCCGTCTGATCGTGCTTGCGCATGCCTGAACGGCTTGGATGCAGGCTTTGCCAGTATGACTAAAGACTTGGCTGCTTAGGAACTGTTATTTTTCTTGTCCAGTTCCTCATCCGAGGAAGAATGCAACAAATCCCCCTCTTGAAAGGGGAGATCCAGGATGCGGTCTTGTACATCAGGGTTAAACCTGGTAGCTTTAACCCATGCCGTCCATCTCATGTCAGTGGACATGCAAATAGCCATGCCTGCCATGTCGATATGAACCACAGAAGATTCCATTATGTCTGTGCCACTAGCCTGGCTTTGGCCAATCCCGTTTTGAAGGACGCTTGCTTGTGCACCGGCAGGTATGACAGGAAGACCACAATTTCCCTCCATAGCATCTGATTTTCTGGTGCAAGCATGCCATCTGCGTTAGCTTGCTGTAACTAGAGGCCGGTTTTGGAGTAAACTTTCTTACCATATGCCTTCAGAACCTTTTCCTCCTTGCCAAACAATGCAGTGGAAGCCTGTGTTTTGGCATACATGGATGCAGCCGCTATCACAGACAAATGAAGCTGCGGGTGAACCAATAGCAGGAGAGAATCCCCTTCCATCTGTCTGCCTGTATTTAGCGTCCAGACGCTTGTTGGTGGGCTGCGTGGAATGTGGCTTGGACCAGCCCTTTTTTGCCAGGGTTTCTACGTCTTTCTGGAGCGGAATGTCTGATCTGGTGGCTGCTCTGATGGTTACGAACTCAGCTAGGACCCCCGCCTCTGGCTGTTCCCTCTGTGGCTGAGGGATGCCCAGGTACTCCGCTAATCCTGCAAGCCTATAATGGAAGGCCCTTGCTGAAGGTGAGGTGGCCTGACCCTTCTCTTCGTCTGTGTCCCACTGATACGTGGCCCCTTGGCAGTCTGCAGGGTCTGTGGGTGGCATTGCCAGTGCCACCGTGGTCTGGGGTGCCACGGATGGCGGGGACATGGCTGTGATGCGAGGCTGCACAGGAGCCGGTGTCGGCGTAACCAGGGAGTCCACTGTGACTAAAGGTGGCATTTGCTGCAGCTGCACTGGAGCAGAGGTCTTTGTGGGCATAGGAGGAAGCATCTCCTTAATAATTCCCTTCAGGATGCCCCCCATTTGAGGAGACTTCATCAAGGTGAGAAACTTTTCAAAGAAGCGTTCCTTGCATGCTAAGCTGCCTCCCGATGGGTGCCCATGAGTAGTGTGAGAAACCTGAAGGTGTCTCCCTGACTAGTCCCCGGGGATCTGTCATCCAGGTGGCCAGGACACAGCCATCGCTATTGGATCCAGTTCCTGGGGGAAACCAGTGAGGGAGGATCACCTGGATGGGGGGTCCTCGCGGAGTGGAAGTCGGACACAGACGGGTGTGACACAGTATCCCCCTTCTTTTGACACATTTTCCCCCAACCTACCATGTAGGCTACGCAAACATTCCACCCCCCCCTTTTCCGACGCGAACACTTTCACATATCACAAAGGACGACAGACTAACACCCAAACCATTTACCCGATTTGTCCCAAAACAAGGGTCAGGCAAAGTCAGGCAATTGACCAGAATCATGCACACCTGATGGCCCTTTCGTTTCCCCACAGGGATAAAAGGTGGAGCACAAGACGAGTAAGGCAGACCACATGGAAGATGGTAGTCTGGATCACGTGACCGCTAGTATGCCTGGGAATTGTAGTCTTTCAGTGCAGGCAGTGATAAGAACGTTGTAATAAACGCCAAGGCAGGGCAGGGATTACGGAGGGAGAAGCGGTGTTGGAGGGGGAAAGAGCGAGTCATGACACTGTGAAACCTCCAAAGAAATTGTAAGGCCACAAACAATAGCCAGCGTGTGTTGCAGCAGATGTCAACGGTACACAAGACACTCCTCCATTGATAACCAAGCCGGGGAGAGACGCTTGTCTCTGTGTTACATACCTTGACTCCAAGGAGAAGAAAAGCTGAGCGGTTTATCACAGCCGTTGAGTCGAGGGGAGAGCCGATAAGAAACCAAACTGTGTTGAACCAAAAGCAGCAAATGGCTAATTGAACTGTGAAAGCTTAAAGAAGCATTGGTACAGACAAGGGGGAAAACCAGCAACAGAGGAGTCCAGCACCACGTGGGTGCTCACTCTGGAAACTCTGGGCAATTACCCGACTGTTCAAACTACCATTACCAGAAGGCCTTGGGAAAGGCGAGAAAGGAGGTCTAAGTGGTCATACAGGGGTCCAGTAAAATCCTCTGTACAGTTGAGTCTTTGACAGGCAGATGATTGTGAAGCTAAGGGAAGTGAATCCTGCATCGTTGTTAGGCAGAAACCTGTGCAGTTCCCTTAGGGACCACAGCAAAAGGCTTAAGACTGCAGGTGTTGGCAGTAAACCCAATTGGTAGCAGTCTGTACCACCCAGATTTACCTGGTAGCTGAGGCTGAGCAGCCAGACTTCTCTCAAGAAGAGTTAGACAGTATATAGAGTATACACAATAGGTACAGAGATACAGTAGCACAAGCAAACACCAACCAGAGCTTTGGTGTAAAAGTATATAATTATTTATTTAAAGACACACTTGTAAATTACGCTAGCACAAAAAGAGGTAAGTAAATTCAACACACAGTCACTATTATAGATATACAACCCTGATTACCTATTAGACAAGTCTTAGTGAGAAACACCACTTATTTTCAGACAGAGGTGAGCGCTTAACCTAAGATGGCACAATAAGTTATAAAAAAGGGAGGGAAAAGGCAGAGTTATGAAAGCACACAATTTCAATACTTTTAAAAGAACCACAGTGAGGCAGGTTAGGCAAAGTCTACTGGAGAGCAAGGAAGTTCAAATGCTAGGTCCACTCTTAGAGAGAGCAAGCGAAATGTGTCCAGGATCACACAGTGGGGTTATGCCCAAAAGAGTCTTTGTAGATAGTTAAAAAAAAAAGATGAGATCAAGTCACGAAAAGTTAGTTAACAGGCCCCAGGCGAACCCAGGTTTGAAAGTCAAGGATTTACTGTCACCCCGAACGTTCTGTCGGAAGGGAAGCCAGGTGGGACACAGTACCTGAAAGGGGAAGAACGCTCCAACGGGGCAGTTGTTCCTGGCAGCGGATGCAAGTCGGTGTTTCGTCCAGAGGAAGAGGAGGTCTCGACGTGGAGGAAAGATGAAGGTCGTTCCACTGCCAGGAAAGAAACCAGCCGCGGAGTTCTCCGGTTACAAGGTACTACCCTTTTATTCGCGGTAGTGGTAAACCGTGGTATCCCGGTTGCCGGGGTGCTTGGCACAGGCAAGGCGGCCACAAGATGATCCAGGAAGGCGAAAAGACGGGCAAACTGGTTATCCCCGCCAGTCAAAGGAAGAAGACTCTCCGGGCTGGAGATCTCCTCTGTCGTCGGGAAAAGTGGTGAGACGGTTCAGCAGGGCTCCACCGGTGGTGTCGTCGTTGCAGGTCGGCTCGGCTTCTCCCTCCTCGGATTCTTTAGGTTCTGTGGCGACTTCTGAAGTTCCAGTCCCCAAAGCCCTGCTTTTATGCAGAAAACCCCCATTCATCAGTCCTAGCTGTCACTCAAACATGCTAAGTGGTGAGCCGGGCGGCTCACCACTGGGCCAATCACACCAGAGTGCGACTTGAGTTGCCAAGGCAACTCAGTCCAGGGTGCCTAAACCCCCTCCCACACCCCCTGTGGTGCCCAGACAGAGTGGCACCACTTTTGGAGGCTTCTGTGGAGAAGCCTGCCAAAAAGTGGAACAAAAGGCTCGACTTGGGTTGGAGTCACAGAAGCGAACACAAACGCCATTTTGGAACCGAGTTTCGGCAGAAAATACCAACTGGTGAATTTATATTAATTTAATAAACCGGCGGTATGTTCGAGGCTATATTAAAAAGTGGTAGCCTCGAACAATGGGAAAATCCCATAGGAATATATTTGAGGTCGAATATAAAAAGTAGTATCCACTGCCACCAGCCAAAACACGGTCGGGGGGGACTGGACAGTGCCCCCTCGAACAACAGACCCCGGGGCAATCGAATTACCCCGACCAGTATGTCCACAATATGATGGTTTGTACTGGTTCTGTTCACAATTTAAGACTAGTAAAGCCAATGGTGACTTTACATGCCCTGGGAGACAGTAGTCAGTCCCAGGGTATGGAGTCTATATGTGGGGGTCGCTACGACACCCCTGGGTTACTGCTCGGAGGGTGCTGGGTAACCAACATACCAAAAAACACATGAAACCCTATGGAGTAAAAGACCCCACAGCCCATAAAACACATTACAAAGTCAAAGGAACACCTCAAATCATGTCTAAGAGTGGGAGAAAAAGAGTCTCACTCTTAGCAGGAGAAAGAAATAAACCCCAAAAAATCCAGCAAAGCTGCTGGGGGACTCACTAGGTTTGGGAAATTAGCCTTTACAGAGAATTATCCCCAACAATGGGAAAACTGATGACAAAGTTGGCAAGAGTGAACCCGAGGGAGGGATGCCGATAAACAAGGGGCAAAGTCTAAAGTCCCAATATACAGTGTGTTGACAAGAGTGAACCCGGCTGAGAGATGTCCACAGGAAACTGTTTAAAAAGACATTAAGATTTGTGAATGTCACCTACAAAATCACATCGAAAACCATAGTGAGCCCGGCGAAGGGAAGCAAACATTTGAGAAGGGTCTGAGCCCGGAAGAGGGGGATCCAGGGGTGGAAAAGGCATCATCAAACATATGCACCGAAAGGAACTTTTGTTTATTATTTTCAAACCCATCATATCCTCAGAGGCAAGAGACTTTTTGTAGAAAAGAGACTTAACCACCGAAGGCCTCGATTGTTGAGAGCGGAACTGTTAGCTTGTGTTGGGAAAGCTCGAGCGTGTGCTGTGCTCCAGAATCCTACCTTATCCCTTGCTTAAATCGTGGGGCTGGGAGACTCAGACTACCGCATCCTCACTTATTATTTGTGAACACTTGCTTCTTTCTTATGAACATTATACAAGACTTCTATTGTATTTAGCGTACGGATTGGCAAGAGGTTTTTCTTAGTATAGGCCCGTTTATTTGACAAGACGCCACTAGGACTGCATTATTATTGTTTGATGGTCGAAGCTCGCTCCCATCTTAGATTTAGGTTTAGGCGTTTTCCCAACCTACCTATACAGTTTAATAAACATCCTTGAACTGTGATCACTTGTATCTGTCTTTACTGTTGCCACCATGAGTTCCTTACAGTAGGCACAGACGGCCTGTTATGTGTGGAGGGCTGCGCTCTTTCTGTTTCCCACTGCGTGTGCCCTGCGAGTAGTTAGCCTCGGTGTAGCGTGCTGACAATGAGGGCACCAGTGCACTATGTTACTTGTGGCGTGGTCATGGGAGACCATTACACCCTTGGGGTGAAGTCCTGCCCTTGGGGTTCACTGGAATGTTGTGCGTCAGCACGCGCCGCCATTTTGTCTGTCTGTGCTGCCATTTTATCCATCGCGGCACTGGCTCTGGCCTCTGCCTGTTTGCTTGCAAGCGTAGGATCGGGCCTCCTCTGCACCTCAGGCGTGGGCCTGGTAGACTTACTGCCCTTAGGCATGGAGCCTGTGGTAGTCCTGAGAGTAGGCACCCCCTCAGGCATAGGCCTGGTACTAGGGCAGGGCCCCTAGGGTACTTTCCAGTACTCAGCGCTGGGACCGGGAGGATCCATGGACCCCTCGGGCGTTAGGCCGGTAGCTTTAAGAACCTCAGTACCCTGGCTGCTGACGGGATCTGAGTGGCCCCTGCGGTGGTGTTCGCCAAGGCAGCGGAGGCAGAGCGCGTATGGGTCCGACGTCGGAAAAGATCCGTCGCAGGAAGGGCACCTGCTAAAGCCAGCCGGGGCCGACATGCAGGATCCGTGGCAGGGGACAGGGGGTGGGAGGAGAGACACCGGAGGCCGGTGTAAATCAAAGTACCTGAGGAATTGGAAAGACTAAAGTATAAAAACCAGAGGGAACAAGGTCCCAAGGGAAGACAGAAATGCGTGGAATTAGAAGGGAAAAAGGCTTCAACCACAGCGCGGTGAAGCAGGTTTGTTCCCGTGGACACGAAAAAGAGGACTGAGGTGTGGCGCCTAGGGGCGGAGTCAGAGGAGCACATGCTCCATGCTCCCGGGACCACGCCCCGTGACTAAATTTAAAGGGGAAAATACTTTTTTTTTGGTGAAAAAGATTCTGTTCCAGTCCCTAGTAAAGGACAGATTCCAGTCCCTAGTAAGGGACGCCCATGCAGTATGGAGGAAAGGGGGTGGGACGCAGCAGTATGATAGTGATGAGGAAAGCACATTGTTGACTGACGTCTCATCCAAAATAAATAAAGACAATTGTTCATCAAACACACGGCAAACTATTTCCATAAAGCTTGATTCCGGAGCAACCGGAACTCAAATGTGTCTTAGCAAAGATTGCTGACATTATCTTAGATGCTCATGCAGAGCCTCAGTTGGAACAGCCTAATGCAAAGATCTATGTTAGCGATTAAACCATGCCAGAGGAAACATTTAACAGACAAGAGTCTCCTATTTTTATTTAGTCTGGCGACCGGCACCCTGTGATCTCTGAAATATCATTATTGCCTACCCCTTTAGAGGCCATAAGGGAAAATATTGCTGAAATCGCATCTGACGCCTCTGTTTGTCCATACAGAATATGTAGAAGGAAACAAGAAGTGGCTGATGACAAAACCTAATGTGTCAAATAAACGTAAGGCAGCACCTATTACAAGGGCAACAAATACTACACAATAAAGCTTGCAACCAGCCATTTCATCTAGCCTTCTAGCCTTATAGGAAGGCATAAAGTAATCAGGGATCAAGGTGACTGGACAGCAAGGCAAGTGTATCTACGGGGCCCCATTGATAGATGGGTTCACTCTGTCCCTGAACAATCAACTTTGCCACCATGGCTGCCTAACACAGAGACTGTAGTCTCTACAAGTGATTTGTTAAGTGGGCCGCCAATTGCTCTTTTTAATAGCGATCTAGCTATAACTTCAAACCCCCAAGCCCTTTAGAAGATGGTGCAGTCTGCTCAGACCCAAGCCCAGGTGTATTGCAATGAAACCATTTTGTCCACACAAACTAAAACAAAGGAGGCAACATTGTGGCACATGCTGTTCCAAAGTGCTTTCTGTCGAGCAACCAATTAATTCATCTTGCTTCAGGAAATACAGTTTGGCCAGCAGGGATTTTGGAGGCTAAGCCATATGTGATCACTTTGTCACACCCTGACAGTCTCCTGTGTTTACAGTTGAATACTAGGTCAATGGTTGCTCATTCTCAAGCATGTCATGATTTGTTGATGGATCATGGCCGGATATAGCCTGTTTTACCGAAATGTGGCTTTGTGAATACTCTGGACCTGCGTTAGTACAGGCCCTGCCCCCGAATTATTGTATCCTCCATCTTGATCGTCCAACAAAGAATGCTGGAGGTGGGATTGCCTTGACCTATAAATCTAATTTATCAGCAAGTATAGTTCTGTGTGACTATGAGGCTAAAATGGAGGCTAAAACTTGAAACACCTGTGTATAGGCGTGTTATAAATGCCATATCATATCATATCATATGCTGGTCCGTTTATTAATTACTCCCAACTTTTCATGTTATGTACTAGTGGTGTATTGTCCAAGCACATATGACTCCTCTTTTTGTGATGGTTGCACACGTTCTGTGGTCAATGTAAAGCTGAAATATAATAATTTGGTTGTTTTAGGGGATTTTAATCTAAAAGTGAATGGTGCTGCTGATCACTCTACCTCTCAGTTTTTATTGGGGATGGAAGACCTAGAATTACCTCAGCTTATGGTTGGTCCGACTCACTGCTGTGGTACTACTCTTGATCTGATTTTTGCCCCCTCTTCTTTTGTGACGGTCTGCCCTAATCTTCAGTTGGATTGGACTGATTTTCTGCTCTCTTTTAGCTTGAAGGTTGCAGCTCCCCCGCCCTCCGGTATCAGGCCTTCAGTACTGAAAAGTTGTTGCAGATCTGTTTACACTGCTTTAGTCAGTCAGGAGATTGTAGATGGCGGTCTTAGCTCCTCTGAGCTAAATCTGCTAACACTAACAGCGATTTTTCACTAACACAGCTGCTCTTTTTGCACCAGTCAAACGGGTGAGGCAGCGTACCCAGCCATCTGAACCCTGCTTTGATGATACTCTGAAACAGCTATGCTTGAAAAGAGACAGATGGAACGAAAACGGAGGAATTCTTAAAGCGAGTCATTTTAAGTTACTCACCATAGTGACTAACGTACTCTTAGTCCATAGTCCCCTTTCCTCCATACTTTATGGGCGTCCCTTCCAAGGGAGGGGAGACAGAAACTTTTTCACCAAAAAAATACCTTCTTCCCCTTTAAATTTAGAGATGCGCTGGGGTGCTGCCCAGTGAGCATGCGCTGCCCTGACTCCGCCCTCTGGCGCCACACCTCAGTCCCCATTGATGCGTCGACAATAGATTTAACATCGCCTAATGACACCAGTATTATTAGGGGGGAGGTTGGTGGGACGTATTGAGGTAAGGGGACTATGGATTAAGAGTATGTTAGTCACTACAGTGAATAACTTATAATTACTCTTACGTCCCGTCCCCTTTCCTCAATACTGTATAGGCGATTACAACTGATTGTAGCCCCAGGGTGGAGAGGAAACCCTCCTTAAGCAAATAGGTTCCTGAGAGCCGCCTGTCCGAAAGCCGCATCAGATCTACAGCCGGCATCCAAACAGTAATGTTTGCAGAAAGCCGAGGGACAGGCCCAAGTGGCCGCCCTGCTTATGACTTGCCAAGGGACATGGCACTGAAATGCGAGGGCCGTTGCCTTTGTCCTGACTGAGTGGGCATGCATGTTGGCCGGTAGCGGCTCGTGCTTGCCCACATACGCTTCTTTGATGGCAGAGACCATCCAGCGAGATATGGAAGCCTTAGAGGCCTGATAGCCTGGTCTTGAGCCTCCGAAAGTGACAAATGGGGCGTCTGATTTACAGAAGCCCTTGGTCCGGTAAAAGTAGAATTTCAGGGCACACCTGACATCCAAGGCAGTGCAGGACTCTCTGAGCTTCGTCCTTGGGATGGGGAAAAAACGTAGGAAGGACTATTTCCTCATTCAAGTGGAAAGCAGACGGAACCTTGGGCAGAAATGCCAGGTGAGTCCGCAGGACTGCGTTGTCCTTGTGAAAGGTAGTATATGGTTCTGAGGTGACCAACGCATGGATTTCGCTGACTCTATGAGCCGAGGTGAGGCCGACTAGTAAGGCCGACTTGATGGTGATCAGCCTGATGTCAACAGACGCCATTGGCGCAAACGGTTTGCGCGCCAGGGCGCCCAAGACTATGTTGAAGTTCCACACCGGATGCGGCCTCTTGATGGGTGGGTAGAGCATTGCGAGTCCTGTCAGATGTTTCTTGATGATAGGATTGGATGAGGAGAAGATGCCTTCCTCCGAGTTCCTGTAAGCGGCAGTTGTCTACCTGCACGCCTGAGTGGGCGAGGTGCGCCGAGAAGGAGAGCATGTCGTCCAAGGTGCAGGCCAGGGGGTCGATTCCCTTGGAGTCTGCCCAGTGGCAGAATCTGGTCCATTTGCTTTTATACTGGGCCCTAATAGCCTTGCTCCTGGCGTCCTGTATGATCTCCAGATTGGCCTGTGAGAGGCTGAGGTGCCAAAGCATTACCTGCTCAGGTACCACGCTGTGAGGGCTAGTTTGAGTGGCGTGGGGTGGATGACTCTGCCTCCCTGCTGTGCCAAAAGATGTGCTGTCGGGAGGTGAATCGGGGGTACTTCCGAGAGACTGAGCAGCTCCGAAAACCATGGCCTGGCCAGCCACCATGGAGCTATTAGAATGATGAGGAGTTGGCGAGATTCCTTGATTTTGCAAATTACCCTGTGAATCAGGGGCGTGGGCGGAAAGGCGTAGGCTTTCATGCCGGTCCACTGCAGGTGAAATGCGTCACCCAGAGAGCAGGGGCCCTGACCTTGCCAGGATGCAAACTGGGGACACTTCTTGTTGTGCCAGGTGGCAAAGAGATCCACCTGGGGGTGACCCCACCTGTAGAAGATCTCCTGAATAAAGAGGTTTAGCTGCCACTCGTAATTGTCCGCTCCCATGCGGATATTATTCCTGCGGGATCTGTACTCCAAGTCGTCGCACTTCGCCTTGACCTGCTTCATATGCCGCACCAAGTCAGAGACCGTATTCCGGAGCACATGTACCTCATCCTCAGTGGTCCCAATCCTGGTCTCAGCCACCACCAGCCTAGAACCATGCTGATCCAATTTGGTGCGCAGTGAGGCCACATTGGCGTTTATGTCGTCCAATTTTTCATGGAATGCCGCAAAGTTTTTGGCCATAGACTCCATGAGTGTCGTAAGGTCTGGCTGCGGAGGGCATGAGGATGCATCCAGGTCGTCCTGAGGGAGGGCAGCTCCACACTGGTCTTGTTTAGCAAGTGATTTAGCAAACTTGTCCATTGCTCCAGCCTTGTTGGCCCCGCGTGCCTTGCCAGACATGTTTGGGGTGTACACCAAGAATAGCAGGGTGTGTAGTGCAGAAAGGCAGCTATGGGGCCCAGAGGGTTTATAAAGGGACCACGGCCCAATCAGCAATGTGGCAACAGCTGCTCAGGGGACAGGAGCGGGGAGCACTCACAGCAGGTGTGTTATACGGCACTAGGTCCACCCCAAGGGGGAGGCCGGGTGTCGAAGCAGCAGTGTGACCTGGAAGGGACAGTGTCCTGCGGCGCCCGCCCCGGAGCCAGGAGGGCCCCAGTCAGAAGGAGCCAGTAATGGAGGGCGGCACCGTCCAAGGCGCCTGGTGCGCTCAGGGCGTAGCAAATAAACGGACAGTCCAGGGAGAGGAGAGAGGTGTAGCGCCCAGAGCCGCACCGGCGGAAGATGAATGGTTGTGGGGGAGCCTGGTGCAATTGGGGGCCAGAGACACTCGTGGAATGGGGCAAGCGTAGCTCGGGGATAAGGCTGAGAAATAGGCGCAACTTGCAGCGTTCTACACCCCCAATCTCCTCACCTCAGAGCTTTGCAGGCCAATATGTGGGCGGTGGTCCAGGCAGGAGCGGGCCCCCACGCAGGGTATGGTGCTCCGGGCGGGAGCAAGCCTCGAATCAGTAGCGGGAGGCCGAGTCCAGGACGGCTTCAGCACCGCAGCCCAGCCCCAGCCACACCACAGGGCCAGCGATGCTGGCGGCAGCCCGCCAGGCAGGAAATTCGGGATGTTCACTGGATAGCAATATTAGTGGCGGTCTGCCAGGCAGGAAATGCGGGATGATCAAGGACCAGCAGTGCTGGCGGCGGGCCGCTAGGCAGGAATTGCAGGATGTCCGCGGGACCAGCGATGCCGGCGCCTGGCCGCCAGGCAGGAACCGCGGGATGTTATGAGCACGGGGGGCGGCTCCGGCGGTCCCTGCGATGTTGCGGAGAGAGTTGTCCCGCCGAGGGGCCGGCGCAACCCCCGCCACCCAAGAGCAGGAGCGGGCAGGCGCGGGAAGCCGCGCCAAAGGTCGGGAAGCCCAGGCACACCCCCTCCGGGGAGAGCGGGGGGCGCGAAGGACCATGGCGCTCAGCTGTGCCGAATAGTAGAGTCTGGGGCGGGAGGGCGGAGGAGGGGGGACCGCGGTGCTCCAGGCAGCCGTGCCCCTCGCAGGCAGCTGAAGGAGCTGGGCGGCCGGCAGCCGCAATAAAGCGGTTCTCCGAGGGCGAGGGGGCGATGGGCCGCCGGGGGATCACGCGGCGTAGGAGGCCCCAGCTGGCGGCGGAGCCGCGAAAAAGCTCCGGTTTCGGCCCAAACTCGGTCCGGAAAGTGCAGAGGCGCTGGGGAGCAAGTGTTCAAGTTCCAAGCTCCAGGAAATTCATAAAACCACTGATTGAGGCGGATTAGTTGCAGTCGGGCCACGGAGCGTTTAGACTAGGCAGCCATCTTGCTGGCTTCTCAACAGCGCCCCCCCGTTACCCTCATTTCTAATCTCAGTTTAAGGATGAACTGTCTGGTCATCAACTATGCGGGTCACTGAAACGAGGAAGAGGCTGGGGGTGATGAAGATTATTCACCTCCATCGAGTTACCCAAAACCTGACTTGCCATCTGAGACTATTGGAAATGGTTTTTGCCATTCTGTATACGAGTTGCTAAACTTTCCTTCTAAAATTGCTGGAAACATCACTTTAACTCTGACACATAAAGTGTCAACCTCACCCATAAGAAGGCATCCCCTTAAACTCTGTCTGTAAAATAACACAAGGTGACTTTCCCTTTTCTAATGCTGGAACCACTGCCACGAGAAAGATAAGCCGAGTAATAAAGATCACGAAAGGAAAGGAACAAATGTTGCGCTCTAGTAGTTGAGAGCACCTGACTTCAGGCGGGACATTTAAGCAGAGAGATCAGCCGAGTAGGAGAGTTTGCATGGAGGACGACTATCCACTCGATACTGACAAAGGGACAAGCAGCCAGAAGCAAGGTCTGTGGAGCCAATCGGCTCAGAAAAGGAACTGGAGGAGAGAGCCTGCTCAGTTCGGCAAGCTGAAGGAACACCAGAGTGAGGAGGATGGTGTCCTGAGGTGCAGTTGTTCCGGAGAGCATCCCCTGCACTACGGGTGTCCAGGAAGGAATGCAGCAGGTGAGCGAGACACGCAAGCAGAACGAGAGCTGTACACCAGAGGTGGTGAGCCCCAGGGAAGAGAGCGGGACGCTCGCAGGCCATTAGCGTTTCACCATGGGAGAACCTACTCCCGTTGCAGTAACCGGGCGAGTCTGCTCGAGAGAAGAGGGGACACCGGGGCATGCAAACAAAGGTTGCCGAAAGGAAACCAAAGTAAATGTAATGATTGAAACTGAATGAAAGATGCAATATAATCTAAAGAAACCAAACCATATAATAACAAGAGACTGTCAAAGTGGCAAGTGTGTGTGTTTATTCAAACAATGGCTCAGAAAAGAAACCGAAGCAAATGAGCTGAATGAAACGGAACACGACGTGCCAAACAATTTAAAGAAAACAAATAGTGCCATAACAAGAGACCTTCAAGTTTGTAAGTGTGCGCAGTGCGAGTTTAGGAAGGCCTGGCAGGAGAGTATACCAGGCATTTGCAAGCAAGAGGTGTTTAGATAAAAGACAGGCCCTGGCAAGAGGACATTCCAGGCTAAGGTAACATTGGACAATGTTATCTGAGAGAATCCTGACGAAGATAAAACAAGCTCAAACCAAGAAGTGTGAACAAAACATATTCCGGAGTAAGAGAAAGCATGGCAGGAGAGTACACCAGGCAGTACTTTGTATGCAGATTCTATTGATGTAAAGGAACTCCAAGAATTGCTATTAAGCAAAGAGAAATCCAGGGGCAGGGATTTACCTTTTGTGTTGAAGTTTAACATTTCTTTACTCCTACGTCCCGTCCGCTTTCCGCCATACTTAAGGGACATTCCTCAATCCTGTGGGACGGGACCGGAGCACTTTGTAAAAGCATCACATTTTTAAAAAATGTGTCCTTCCTCTCTTTTTACATGGGGTACCGCACGCGGCCGTAACCCCGCCCTTCTGAGCTCCACCCAGCGCATCGCCATCAGTCCTTTCTCCGCTTGCTCGGGACTGGATGCACTTGCATCTTCGGAAGATTTTTCCTTCCAGTTCCTCCTCTCTTGCTCTGGCTTAGCGGTCGCGTGGTAGTCCATCCATGCCGTTTCAGTTAGACTTGCCTAATTGTTGTTCTTGTCAGCGACGCTTCGCTACGGCGGATCCCCATCCTCTGTGCTTAGAGTGGTTGGGTCCGGACCACCGGTGGGACTTGTGTTTTTATTGCGACTCCCTTTTGGTCCGGGCGCTTCGACGTTGTTTGGAGCAGTGGGAGGAGGTGTTTCAACGTACTCCTCCGGCACGCTTTCAAACTTTCATCGACGAAAAAAAGAAACGCCCAGTGAATTTGTTACTTTTTTAGGGCACCCCTGCCAGGCGGACTCCTTCCCAGGCTCTTCCCCGTCCGGGAGGAGCATCAAAAGCTCTATTACCTGGGCTAGCCCTGAGGTGCCTTCCAGGCCTAAAAATTCTACCGGAGTTTTCTCTGAGGGCATCCGTAAGGGGCCTATTGATACCGGATTACATTCCGAGGCCCCTCCTGTGGGGGCTGTTTGTGGGACCAGTTCGACTGAGGCATCGGGTACCGGAGCTTGCTTCGAGGTCTCCTTACTTGGCGCGTCCCGTAAAATCACTGGGGTACGCCCTGAGACCTCAGTTGAGGTTGTTGACACCGAACGAAGGTTCGAGGCTCCTCGTGAGGGGGTTTTCATCGGACTAGGGTCTGAGGCTCGTCATTTAGAGGCTAAGGTGACCAACAGATCTGAGAGACCGGTTAAGGTCTTGCAGGTGAGGTGTGTTCCTCATCGTTCCCGCTCTTGCGGAAACCCAAGTTCTGTTGAGGGGGCACAGAGTGAGGTCTTAGACCGTAATTCCTTCGTTACCGGCAGTGCTGAGGTCCTTGCTTTGAAGGATAGTTTGGCTGTTACGATGTCACAGAAACATTCTAGGCCACACAGTACCGGCTCGGCCGAGCTTCCTTGTGTTAAGGCTAAAATGAAGACCCCTGACCCACCTGTGGGGACCCCTGCTTCACTTCCACTCGTGTCGCAGTTCTCCTCAGGTGCCGACAAAATGTTCCGTTCCCGCCAAGACCACAGCGGCCATTTTGGATACAACCCTTACAACTATGCCATCGGCCATAGGTGTAGGGGGTACTTTTTCAGGTGAACATCGGTTTCCTTGTGCACATCCGTTTTGTCCAGTTTATGACTGTAACGCTCGGATGCCTCTACCGCACAATGTCTCGCTGCCGGCGGCATCAGTGCCCTTGATTTATGTGGACAACAGTGGGGAAGGGCCCTCTTGGCAACCCTCTCCCTTATGTCCCTGGAATTACTCCCCTCATGAGAGGCCTCCTCCTGTCACACCTAAGTCATCGGCGGAGGACGCCTTTTTCGGCAAGTTTCAAAAACTGATCCGTTCCTACCCCATGAAGGAGTACTTTCGAGGCTTGTTCAGGGAGATATGCCCACCTGCGCCTAACGTCCCCGCTGCGGTTCCTGTGCCTCCGCCGGCACCACCTTTACTGGCTGGGCCTCCCCCTACTCTCCCACCCCTGCCTCCGTTGTCCCCAGTGGACAAGGCTGTTGTGGTGCCGATGTGACTCAACCTGATCCGGACCTGTCGGAGGATCTACAGGGAGATCAGGACAGCGAAGACCAGCCCCGCTCTGTTAGAGCTTTTCATGACCGGGTGCTGGACATGATGTGTCTGTTAAATGTTCCAGTACCTAAGGCACCCGCTCCGCAGGAGGGCGTGCTTTTGGGGGCGTTCACCTTATCTCCTTCGGAGCGTACCAGCTTGTTCTCGCAGAAGGACGTTTTGGCCGAGGTCCTAAAGTTTGGGAGAAGCCACACTCTGGACTGTTTGTCAACAAGAAGATTGACGTGCGCTACAGGCTCCATTCTTCAGAAGAAGTGGCCTTGGCGTCGTGTCCGCCCCCCTCCTCCACGGTAGTGGCGGCAGCCACTTTGCAATCCAGACCTGCGTCATCCTCCTCTTCAATAGCTACACAGGTTCTGGCCAATGAAGATAAGCTTCTTGATTCCCTTGGGAGGAAGATTTTCACTGACTCAGCTCTGCAGCTGCGTCAAGCCAATGCAGAACTGGTTTTAGCGGGGGAAAATATGAAAATGTGGAAAAGTCTGTCGGGGTTTGAGGAGTTTATTCCCGCTGAAAAGTTGGAAGATTTCAAAGCGGGGTTGTCAGATGCCAGAGTCTTCGGGCAGGATCTCCTGGAGGCTGCGGTGCACCATGTCGACACCTCGGCCATATGCTTGGTGTGGATACCTCTGGTCAAGCTTGGTTGCATGCCACCAAGTTCTCTAAGGAGGTGCAGGGTAAGGTTTTGGACCTGCCTTTCGATGGCAAGGAGCTCTTTCACTCCTCAACAGACGTGGAGCTGACCAAAACTAAGGACAGCACTCAGACCGCCAAGTCCTTGCCTGTTAAACCTCCTTTCAGGACACAGAGGTCGTTGTCAAACCCTCAGCCTTCCTCTGGTTTCAGGGTTTTTTTAGATCGGAAATCCCGCAGGGTTGACACTCCTTCGAGAAACTCCTGCCAAAGGCAGCAGCGGAGTCGTTTTTCTCCCGCTCCACAGCCTCCTCCGCAGGTTCAGGTGGTGTTGCCACCGACAAACCAGCAAAATGAGGGTTATCTGCGCTCGCACGAGACCCCGGTGGGAGGACGCATTGCGTCTCATTGGGAGGCATGGCAGACCATCACCAAGGACCGGAGGGTCTTGTCAGTCGCTCGGGCAGGCTTCTGCTTCCCCCTACCCCACCCTTCAATCCTCCCTTCCAGCAGTCGGGGTCGCCCTCCCTCAGAGCCGAGATTCTGAAGTTTCTGGATCTCAGGGCAGTGGAACCCATTTCTCTACGGGAGCAAGGGGAGGGCTTCTATTGCCGAATGTTTACGGTGCCCAAACCCAACTAGGCTGGCATGCGCACCATCCTAGACCTTTCCCAGTTCAATCTTTCTCTACCCCAACAGAAATTCAAGATGATCACGCCTGGTCAGATAAAGTCCTCTTTCCAGAAGGGCAATTGGCTCAGCATGGTGGACCTCCAGGATGCGTATATGCATATCCCGATCTGGAATCCGCATTGGAGATGCCTATGTTTTTCTGTGGGGGAGGAGCACTTCCAGTTCCGAGTGCTCCCTTTTGGCCTCAGCTCGGCACCGCGTGTCTTTACGTAGATGGTGTCAGTGATCGCAGCTCATCTTCGGCTACAGGGTATACATGTGTATCTGTATTTGGATGATTGGCTGCCGCGCAGTCCTTGTCCGCTAAAAGCCTTGAGCAATCTTCAGTCTCTCCTCCAGCTCCTGTTTCGCCTTGGGCTGTCGGTGAACTGGCGGAAATCTTCCATGATGGTCTTTCAGGACCTGACTTTCCTGGGTTTTCGTTGGAACACGATCGACTGCAGAGTTTACCTGACCGGGGACAGAATGGCGGATCTGTTGGCCATGTGTCAGATGTTTGCGCAATCGGAGAGCATGTCGGCCTGGTGGTTCCAGAGGCTTCTGGGCCTCATGGCCTTGTGTGTATTAGCTCTTCCCCTTGCTCGACTCAGGATGAGGCGGACGCAGATGGCTCTTCGGAGTTCTTGGTGTCAGGCTGTGGATCCGGACTCCAAGTTAATATCAATTCTGCCTTTCCTGAGAGCGGACCTGGTGTGGTGGTCGTCTCTCAGCAACCTATCGGTGGTGGTGGATTTCCAGGGCCCCGCTCCGATGGTGATGATCACGACGGACTCCTCCCTTTTGGGGTGGGGTGCGACATTGGATCTTCTTCAGGTCTCCAACCTCTGGTCGCCACAAGACAAGTTCCTTCATATAAATCATCTGGAGCGTCTGCCGATTTTTCTGGCACTCAAGGCCTTCAGGCCAGTCATTGCCAACACAGTGGTTTGTGTCCGCACGGACAATGTGGTGTCCATGTTTTACATCAACAATCAGGGGGGCACCAAGTCTCCTCCTCTTGTGGATAGGGCCATTCAAATTTGGGAATCGGCGGTTTAGCATGGTGTCTGGCTGGTGGCAGTGCACATCCCGGGCAAGTTGAACGTCACGGCAGATGCCCTCAGCCGTCAAACAATGGTCAGCTACGAGTGGGAATTGAAAGTGGAGGTCCTCTTGCAGATATTCCTGTGTTGGGGCACTCGCAACATAGGCAAACAAGAAACGTCCTCTGTATGCCTCCAGAAACGGGTTGGGAGCTTCCTCTCTGGGAGATGCTCTCGAGATTCCATGGCACAACATGAGGGCTTATGCTTTCCCGCCTCTGCCTCTGATTCATGAGACGATTTGCAAGCTGGAGAACACAGTGAATTGTTCTCTTCTGCTCATAGCTATGTGATGGCCGGCCAGGTTCTGGTTTTCAGAGCTTCAACATCTGTCGGTGTGTGTACCAATCAGGCTTCCGCTAGTTCCCGATCTGCTTCACCAGAGAGATCGACAGCTGTGGCACCCCTCCCCACAATCGTTCAGCTTGGCGGCATGGTGCCTGAGTTCAGATCTCTAGGACATCTCAACCTGTCTGCTGACAACATGCGCATAATCCAGGCAGCCAGGAAGCCTTCGACGAGGTCACAGTATAAGAGCAAGTGGCTTTGGTTCTGTCACTGGTGGTTAGCCAAACAGCTGGACCCCATGGTGGCGACGATTGACACAGTGTTGTCCTTCGTCTCTCATCTTGCAGAGTCGGGCATTCATGTTCTGTCATGCAGGACTTATCTTTCAGCTGTGGCCGCCTACCTATCCACGGACCAGTGCTCTTTCTCACTGTCGAACCCAGTGATTAAGCAGCACTTTGCGGGTTTTATGCGTCTTTTTCCTCCTGTTCGCAAACCGCATCCGACGTGGGATCTGAACGTGGTTCTTACGGCCTTGAGCCATAAGCCTTTTGAACCAATGGCTACGGTAGATCTTAAGTACCTTTCATGGAAGGTGGCTTTCTTGGTCGCCGTGACCTCGGCAAGGTGAGTGAGTATTAGGGAGAATTCTCCTTCTAGGGCTAGTTTCCCTCACCTAGTGAGTCCCCCAGCAGCTTTGCTGGATTTATGGAGTTTATTTTTTCCACCTGGTAAGAGTGTACATCCTTTTCCACTCTTGGATGTGTTTTGGCCTATGTGTTTTTACTCATTGTGTGATCTTGGGCACTGGAGCACACCACTCCAGGAGCCCCTGTTCTTGTATGGGTTACACAGCACCTTTAGTGCAGTAACTCAGGGTTGTCTTTAAGACTTCCTTCTGACTCCATTTCGCTGGGGCTGACTACTGTCCCCCAGAGAAAGGTAAAGTTGCCATTTACTTTACATAGTCATTTTTACCTCAGACCCAGTACACCCCATCTTACATGGAGTACCGGAAAGGGCTAATCTGTACCCCTTTTCTATCTGTACCTCCCTGAGCATTGTTTTGCTCTTTTAACATTTAGAATTGGCTGGTGGCAGTGGCATCTACCCTAACTTTTCTACCGCGATTATATTAGATAAACGTGGTACTGTTCTTGGCTATTATATTAGTCTCGAACATAAACCCGCTTGACCAAATGGTCTTTCTTTTGGCTCCGGCTGGGTTTATTCGCCATTTCTTTTTGTTAAAGTCCTTCTTGTGTTTTACTTTGCGTGGCAAACTAGGTTCGTCTTCTTTGTTCACCATCTTTTGGCAGGCTTCTGCAGAGAAGCCCTCCTCCAGGCGCCTGGGTGTCTAGGTGGGCTGAATGTGAGGGTGGGGTGTAGTCACCCCCTGCACAGGGTATCCCAGGAAATCCAAGCCGCACTTTACCATGATTGGCTGAGGTGGTTGTCCCGGCTGGACAACCCCCCTGCTGCGTGACTGACAGCCAGGCTGTGTGAATGGGGGGTTTTGCACATAAAAGGCTAGAAGTCAGAGTCGCCTCTGGAACTACAAGGAACCAAAGAGAAGCGGAGAGAACAACGGCTGCTACCCCGCCCCGGTGAAGCCCTGCTGCAGTCCCAAGCTATCTACCCATCGACGACTAAGAGGAGATCCAGTCCGGAGTCTTCTTCCCTTGAGCCTGGTGGGGATAACCAGCTCATCTTCTTCAGCCAGAGATCTCTGCCGTGGTAGAAATTGCTGTAGTGGTCCGGATAGCCACATGCCGAGCCTCTCCTGTTTTTAAGGAGCGCACCAATTATTCGTTGTCGCTGCTGCCGGCTTCATCCCTGTGTGGTGCAGACCCCCTTCAGACGTCCTCCTTCACAACGAAGCTCCAGGAATCGTTGGTCTGCGGGAAACCAACAGGAACAACTGCCAGGGCACCAGCTGCATCATTGGAATAAGGTACTGTGTTCTACTCGAGGAAACTGGGTGAATCCCTTTTCTTCACCCTCAAGGCTCGTCCTTGTCTTCCCTCCTTCTTATAACTTTTGCTTCCGAACATTGACAATATCCAAGTACTTTTGGGCTATGCTGAATCGTGAACTGTCTAACGGTGTGATCTTCGGCACAGGTATCCGGGGTCACTTAAACCTGGCTCCGACCCTTTGACTTTTGAACTCCTGTTTCTGAGTGTTTTTCGATACTGTCTGACGAACCAAAATATTGCCTGTGATTTTTGCCTCCAAATCCCTCTGGGTATCTCAGGTGCTAAGTGTGTTTTTGCCCCGGCACCATTTCATGTCACGGATACGCGTTTATTGAGAAGACCGAACTGTCAAATAGTGATCGCAACCGCATTCGCGGTATTGTGTTTTGTTCATAACACCGGTTCATTCAAACACAGGGTACTTACCTTGAGACATACCGTACAAAGTGAATTGGTTAGTTGTAGTATATTTAACGTGTGGTTTTGATTAAAGTTTAATAGAGGTGTTGTGTTTATAACTGATGGTTTAAAAATAAATGTACTTATATTTTTACCTGAAACCTTGAGTCAGTGTTTGCTTGAGCCACAGTAATTGTGGTCCCTTTGTGTAATCTCTTCTACTGCTCATATACTGTTGAGATAAGCCTGGCTGCTCTGCTACTGCTACCACTATAACTTAGTAGTACGGGCTTGTACCAAAGGTAAAACTTGTATTGCCACCTGTGGTCTTAATTGTGTGTAGTGGTCCCTAAGGGCACTGCACAGGATTCTGCCTAACAGTGAGTGAGCTCCAAGCTTTGTCGGGGGAGCATATCTTCTTGGTTTTCCACAAGGATGAGGTTGTCCTTAGGACAGATCCTTCTTTCTTGCCAAAGGTGGTTTCCGATTTCCATCTAAATCAGTCAATCTCGCTGCCTGTCTTCTTTCCAAACCCGGCTTCGGAAGCCGAGAGGGTTTTGTATTGCCTGGATGTTAGAAGAGCTCTTAAGTCCTACCTAGACAGAACCTCTGAACTTAGGAGTTCCTCTCAACTTTTGGTAAACTTTGGTAACCCACAGGGCAAGCAGGCCTCCAAAGCTACTATCTCCAGATTGATTGCTGCCTGTATTACAGAGTCTTACATTGTCCAAGGTCTAAAGCCTCCTAAAGGGATTCATGCTCATCTGGTGCGGGGCAAGATAGCTGCTGTTGCCTTTCAAACCATTGCGAAAGCGGCTACTTGGGCCTCCCCATCGGCTTTTTGAAAACATTACTGCTTGGACTTGAGCTCCAGATCTGATACTCAGTTTGGGTAGGCTGTGCTGAAAAATCTTTTTCAGTAAGGGGGTTTCCATCCACCCGTAGTTCCTGTGAGGAGTGCTTGGGAATCTCCCTTAAGTATGGAGGAAAGGGGACGGGACGTGGGAGTATTACTAGGTTACTCACCGTAGTGACCACCTTACTCCTAGTCCATAGTCCCCTTTCCTCCATACACCCGCCCGCCATCCCCCCTAATAAGGTTCCTCTATTATTGCTTAAAGGTCTCTGACCTGGCGATAGAAAAGGACTAATGGGCAATGTGCTGGGCAGAGCTGATAGCTGCGGTAGCCCACGTAAAAAGAGGAAGGACACATTTTTGAAAAATGTGATGCTTTTACAAAGTGATCTGGTCCCGTCCCACAGGACGGAGGAATGTCCCATAAGTATGGAGGAAAGGGGACTATGGACTAGGAGTAAGGTGGTCACTACGGTGAGTAACCTGGTAAAGTTTGAACATTTGTACACTTTTCAATACCATAGACATTTTCCTTTCACTTTAGAGTTGATATAAGAATGTGAGGGTCAGGATAGTGCTTTGGACACAGGATTTGTCGTTTTGCACATTCTGACAAAGGACTGACCCATTTGTTTTGTTTTCATAGGGAAATTGTCTCTTTAGAGCAGGGACAGAGAGGCGTTATTCCAAACCCATTTGGTTAAATAAAAGTCTGTGGCCAAAAACATGAATCCACTGTGTCCGAGTTTCATTCCTGACCGTTCACAATATACAAACCTATTCAGCTGCTATCCAGCCTAATTGCCTGGCAACCTTGTTTTGCTCTCCCCTTCCCATACTACCTACTAACCAATGCCACTTCACAGGTCCTATTCCCCTACAATAATTTTGAATTTCCCCTTTCAATTTATTGAACCCTGTTCTGGGAATTCTGTACAAAGCAGACAGTAAAGTTACAATGTTAAACAAAGGCAATCTGCCCAGTAGTGTTAGTGGCAACGGTGTCCAATGCTGGATGTCTGAAAAGAAGCCCTCAACCAATGGTTACCAACTTCACCAAATGACATCTTCCAAGCCACATGAAGCTCCTATTATTGCAATGAAATGGCTTCCACAAGTATATGGGCAGAGTTCCAAGCTGGGCATTCCTCCCCTCTTCATGGTACAGCATACAGTTTTACCCCAATTTATTTTAAGTTCACTGTAGTCTCCAAATACGTTAATATCCTTCCCCAGTGGGCTGTTCTGACCCACTAGGCTCTGCCCTGCAACATCACTGTATGCTGCTTTAATCAGAAACAACAGAATGGCTGCCAAAAAGCCCGGTGCGCGCTAAAAATCTCTGAGAAGTGCGCAGGGAAACCAGAAAAATAGGCAGCCAATCTACTTGCCTGTGTCAGTGGTAGAACAGGAGACCACACTGCCAAAACCTGTCATTGGGCTGCCCACAGAGTGAATGGAACTACCTAAAAAGGCAGTGCTGCACTGCCAGGAAAACCCAGAAGTGCTCTAAAATCTGTTTTTCCTTGGCTGTTAAAATTGAAAAATAATGGTTTCCAAACACCAGAAAAGATCCAACATCCTTGCTGGGTGTTAACCATCACCTTATTTAAGGAATCCCCATAAGCACAATGTCAGGAGAAGCACATTTCATCACAAAAATATCCACATTCAAAAAGGTGCTTGCCTGGGAAAATATGTCAGAATATGGGCGCAGTACCGCCGCTCGCCTGTGTCAAAGATGTCATTTACTTATAGTGGCAGTTTAAAATTTGTGTTTTAAAATCAAATTGTGGAAAAGAAGAGACTTGCCATCAAAAGCAATATAGGTTGCTACTATGCAATCTCTATGTTTCAAAAAGACTGGAATTAAGAGATCTGTGTGTATATTGGTTGAAAATATAAAGTTTATTTAGAAAAGACAATTTTAAACAAAGTGTTTTAAAGTGAACTGATACCAGCCAGAGGACTTCAAAGCACATTCCACAGTTTGCTCCAACAAAGGGTGCCTTCCTTTTGCTCTCTGCCCAGGAACTATCATTTAGATGTTAATGAAAGGAGGAGGGGATTTTGCTCTGCTTTGCTGAGGAGAGACAATTATGCTTCCTGGACTGAAAGGGAATGCAAATTCGGGTGTCAACAGAAACTAACTGCCAGCAGGAAGAGGCCAGGAGTGCTCTGGACCCAGCCAAACCTTGGGGGCGGGACCAGACAGATATGTATATCTTAAACTCAAGAAAATATCTTTTTGAAAAAGACTCACAGAGAACTGTGCAAAATGTGTAAAAATCTGTAAATTATAGGTTGTTGACATGACAATTCTGCCCACAGTTTGAAACTACTCTGAACCCTGTGCTATGTTCAGAGAAAGGGCTACAGATAATTCGATTTTGTAGCAATTGTGGTGATGCTAGAAATATGAAACTTCACAGGATGATGCCCAGGTGTCATGCGCATTGATGTAGAAAAATGTGGACAGATCTGACACTGGGTATCCAACCAAAAGCGCGAAAAACTGTCAAATCAGCTCTCACTGAGCTGGGATTCGGACGGATACTTGCTCTACTAAATCTGTGATGTAAATATGTATTATTAGCAAGTTGCTTATATTGTGAATATGATTTATGTGAACAATAGATATACTGTACAGGGACAAAGGGGAGGTACTCCCTGGATTGTAAAATACTGCATCATCATGAAACCATGTGTTCCTTCTCAAATCAGGAGAGAGGGCAGACCCTAACCAATAGGATTCCTAGAGGGTGTGCTTAGTATAATTTAGCCTACCGACCCCTTTGGGAAATACATAAATAGGGACAGGTCAGGACCTAGAGAGACACAGATTCACCCATCAACTGATTTACTGGCAAAGCGCTCTGCAGGAGAAACCCATATCCAAGACTCCAGAACTCAAAGCAGAAAGGCCCAGTTCCAAAGCTGAAGCCTTCTCAGCTGGCCTTTAAAATCTTGAAACCTGATTTACCCCAGACTTCCAAGGGGAACACCACGAATAGAACAGCCGGGCTGTGCTGTGTCTGCTTTCTCGCTAAGAACTCTTGCTAGAACCCATAGATCCAAACCAGTAGAGCAGAGTTGTTACCTGATAGCTGCAACCCAGAACCAACCCGTCAGATCCAGTCCAGAGGCCGTGCAGAGTCTAGAGTGCCGTGCTGAGTGCAGAACCGAGTGCCTGAATCCTGTCCGGTGGGATAACAGAATTCCAGTCCAGAAATCTTTCTGACCAGATCCCTGACGGGTCCATTCCAAACCATAGTTGTGAGTATCTATAGCATGGAATTGTCCATAGCCAGTATCTTATCCTTAAGTAATCCTATCCAACCCATTCTATCATATCCACAACTGCATTGTAGAAAATCTTTTGTTTTCCTGAATCTTTCCCTTATCCATATAGTCCTTTGATAATTGTAGTGATAATATTATCTTTGCGCTAATATATTTGCTGGAGAAGGACAAGCGTCTTTGCAGATAGAAACCACCCAGAGGCGTCACTGGGTCGGTGGCTGTGCTGTCGTGTAGCTTGTGGCTTCATAGACTCCCTAGTGTAAAGAAAATCCTGTTTGTAATTTCAAAAGCGCATCTTTCATTTGAAATCTTGGACTCTTTTCTGGAAAAAAAACGCATTCCAACTCCTTGTAGTTTTTCTGTAATCACGTTTCTCGCACGCTGAAAAGTTTGCCGTGGATTTTTCGTTTGGCTCAATTTCCTCACGTGTAAAATAGCTATTCTTTGCAATTGACCTCAGAATTTAGTTTTCTATCTGCTAGATATTTAATCATCATTGCTAGTGTTTACCTGAAACTATACAAAGCGGCTCCCACTAGTTTTTAATCCAATTTCGAGAATTAAATCAATTTTTCAGTGTTTTCCCATTCATCCAAAACCACATTCAAAAGCATTTGACCTCTTTTGAAATCATTCCCGTTTCTCTCTATGCTTGCTGGGGGGAATTGGGATTGAAACTGTATTTGTTGAGTGTGTATTTCCTGAAACCTGTGTTCTCTCCTTCCATCTCTATATTACATATTGGGGGGAATTGAGTAGTGTGCAGGGGGAAAGAGTGACATTGCATTTGACTGAACCCACGCAACGTTTTATTCTGTGCTGCATGATTGTTCTTATCCATACTCCTTTTGATTAAAGTGATTAAAGAGATTGTTGGTTGTAACATCACCCATTGGTGATCCTTGTATAAATATTAAATAGTGTGATATTTATATATACATTATTCAAATTCATAAAATAAATCTTTTAACTTTGCAAAACAACCTGCTTCTTGGGTTCAGTGAGACCGGGTGGGGGTGGGGGGAGGGTGATTCAAAGAGAGGGGTGTGATATAAGGGTACTTCATTCAGAAATAAAATAACTTATAGACATAATTATATAATTAAGGGTTCCAACTGTGCATCACACGCTAGGCATTGACTTAGGTGGAGTGCGGGTTGAAATCACTTACACCCCATTCAGATTGACACTGTTTAAAGATATGATAGCACAAACCTGCCCTCCAGCTCCATGGGCTAGTAACATCATAAAAAGCACCAGGTCCCATCGGACCAACTACACCAGGGGCTTGGTTTCCAGTGAGAAGGGGACCTGCCTGCCTAGTCCCTCTGTCCAGGGGGAATTCATCTGCAACAACAACAATTCATCTGCTAATTCAACATTAATACCCACCCTAGCCACCGGTTCAGCATGTGATTGATATCTGTAACCAACACAAGATGACTGTCCGAAAGCCAATATTACCTCACATAGTACCATAAAGGACCCAAACGAAGAACCATATGGCAGAGTGAAAGGTTTCCTGAGAATCTAGAAATAACAGCACCAGTGGTGGGTTGGGCAGAGCCCCAGATAATGCAAGCACACTAAACAGGCCTACCTGGAATACAACCACACTGGAACAGGGGAATTCCTCTGTAAATTGGCCATTAATCTTCAACCTAGCCACCAGTTCAGCATTTAATATCCACAACCAACAATAACAGACACAAAGCCCATATTACCTTGCATATTACTTTGAAGGTGCCAAAGGGAGGACCATATGGCACAGTCGCATGTTTAACGAGAATCCAGAAAGAAGAGCAATAGTTGTGTTTTGGGCAGAACTCCCGATGTTGCAAGCACACTGAATAGCCTTTCCAGATTCAATTGTGTAGGCCTACATGGAATACAACCACACTGTAACAGTGCAGTGTCCATCCCGAACCAAGTATTCACCAGTACTTTGGCCAGTATCTTAGCTTCACAATTAAGGAGTGCAATAGGTCAATAAGATCCACAATAGTCCAGTGGTTTACCCATGTTATGCATTACTAATATAGTGGCGGACCATATGTGGCTTTTAACAAGATGTGTGGATGCTAACTTCCACCTCCACTCAGTGCCTTCCCTAACTAGACTGGAAACCCATTAGGTCTAGGCCATCTTCGCAGCCTGCAACTGTTGGATATTGCGCTAGAGTTTGTCTTGAGAAAGTTCTGCCTCCAAGGAGTCCCCTTTTTTGGCCTGTCAAACTTGAGACCAGGATGTCTTTAAAAGAGCTTTAACGCCTTAGGGTCACTGGACACAATTGTGACTTCTGAGAACATAAATATCCTTTCCCAATCAAAGACCAGATTACTGTCTGAACAGTAAATGTGTTTTGTAGGACGGGATTACCACACTTACAGATATAACCGATTTACATTTCAGAAATTAAATTTCTCATTAAAAATATATTCTCTGCAGCCCCTACTTGTGGCGATACAGGAGGCTGAGAATATCCAGGGCATTCCTTTCGGGGGGCATCAGCATAAGGTGGCAGCATTCGCAGATGACATGCTGCTCACACTGAAGAGCCCAGGGGAGTCCGCAGAGGCGTGTATGGCACTATTGTCCAAATTCGGGGACATTTGTGGTCTGCGGGTGAACTTGCACAAGTCTGAAATAATGAATCTGTCGCTGAAGGGCGATGAGGCAAGGGCCTTGAGGGCATCCTCCCCATTTAAGTGGAGTCCGGGTGGATTACGATACCTGGGGATTAGGGTCACCCCTCAGTTGTCGGGATGGTACGAAGCGAATTACACTCCCACGCTAGCGTCCATTAAAAGAGACCTCAGGAAGTGGAGCTCCCTAAGGATATTGTGGTTGGGAAGAGGTTCGGTGCTCAAAATGGTGGTCCTCCCACGGTTGCTTTACTTATTTCAGGCAGTTCCGTTGCCTGTCCCAGCTCCCTTATTTAAGGAATTGGACAAGGCAGTTAAGGACTTTGTCTGGGAGGGCAAGATGCAGCGCTTGGCTAAACGGCTATTGGCAGCATCTAAGGGGGTGGGGGGCTTAGTATTACCGAATTTTCGACGCTATTACGAGGCTGCACAGCTAAGGGTAATCCGGGAATGGTTTTCAGCGGAATATAATAAACAGTGGGTCAAGATGGATAGAGCGGTAGCTCGGCACCACCTGGGTGAGGTACTATGGTTCCCGCGCAGGTTGAGACCAGCACATCTATATATGAGCAACATAACAAAGGGGTTGGTTGAAATTTGGGATAGGGCGGTTGAGAAATTGGGGATTACTACCTTTCCGTCGCCGTTCAGTTCCCATCTTCAATAATGGGGATTTCACCCCGGGGATGCAAAAGGGGGCATTCCTGAAGTGGGAGAGCGGGGGGTGCAGGGTCATCAGAGATTTATTTTGAGGTCTGAATGTGAAATCCTTTGAAGAATGTAAACAGGAGTTTGGGGTGTTTGAGGGGGAACGGCTCAGATACTTTCAGCTCAGACTTTGGGTGATGTCCACGGTGGTTCGGAGGGCGGCTTCTCGTGATCTGACAGAGTTCGAACGATACCTCCTGACGCACAAGGGGTCCAGAGGATTGATTTTGGATCTTTATAGGCTTCTGGAAAGTGCTAGTCCGACTATGAAATGGCCGTATATGTCCAGATGGGAGGGGCTGCTAGGGGTGGGAAGGGAATGGGAGGACTGGGAGAGGCTTTGGAAATTGATCCCGAAGGTGGCTAGGACAGCCCAGCTTCAGGAGGCCTGGTACAAGTACCTATTCGGCTGGCTTATACCCCGGCTCGCCTCCGTGCAATTTTCCCAACACCACCCGGGACATGCTGGAGGGGTTGTGGCGGTGAAGGCACGGAAGCTCACATTTGGTGGGATTTCCCTAATATTAGACCTTTCTGGAGGGTTATCTCTCGGGCGCAAGACCAGGCGTTTGGGGAAGGCACGAGTCAGGACCCTCGCGAGATCCTAGTGGGAAGGTGGCAAGAGCTGAGGGGGGGAACAATATAAGGCAAAAGTAGTCTTCACGCTAGCAGCGATGACTCTCATTGCCCAAAGGTGGAAGAGCCCCAGGATCCCAACGGTGCAGGACTGATTGAGGAAAATGTGGGAGATTGTATCGTTGAAGTGGGCTACGTTTGCGGTTAACTGCAATTTGAAGAACTTTGCGGCGGAATGGGGAGAGACCTTGGACTACTTAAAGGGAGAGTTCCGGGAGCAGTGGCGACCCCATAGACTCAAACTCTTGGACCTGCATGTCTAAGTCGTCAGATGAGAAAGGGACGGGGGGTTCGGGCACTATGGCAATGTTGGGGGTGGGGGGGGAGGTGGGGTAAGTTTGTGGGTTTTGTTGTTTCTTCATGTTATTAAAACAATAAAGAGAAGTTTAAAAAATATATATATATTCTTGTTTCATTCAACACGTGTTTCTTACAACAAGACTACTCCCTTCTTTCTCCATTACCTGTTTACATTTAACCAGGTTGTTTTGGTGCTTCCCATTCCTAGAACGTATCCTCAGAAATCTACCTATTAAACAATACTATATCATAGGAAATGTGTGCATTTCAATCAAAAAGGGGTGCCCCTACCAACACAAGAGGTTGGCTAAAGACCAACAATATTTTAACGTGGACAGTAAAATTAGCCCATGGTTGTTGTCATCGACTTGTTCTCCACCAATCGGAATGCAATGCCATCAGTGACTACTGATATTGACCACATTCCAAACATTGTGGCCTTTGAAGCAGACAGGAAAACAGCAGATATTATTTATCTTATTTCTAGAAGCAAAAATTTAATTTCACAGCAAAATGTCTTCAACAAGACTTTGGAAAGATCTTTTTTCACTGCATCATCAAATTTAACATATAAACACTAAACATGGAAAAAATTCATTCATTTTCATATAAACTGTTTACCTTTCTATTACACCTAATGCATGCTCATGATACAACAGTTGCTGTTCAACAAAGCATAAAATGGAGCGCTTACCTTATAAAGACAACTTTTCTATACTGCAATATAAACCCAATTTAATTTACTAGCATATTTGTTCTATTCACTTTACTATCAAAATAACCTTTCATGCTTCACCAACACAATTCCAAAATGAATACGTATATTACCACTATTTCTGCCATATAACAGCCTTATAGGCTTGCGATAATGACCTCACCCCAACGTATAAAATTATTCAGCAATAATTGCCCCTCACTTGGCCTATCATATGGCAAGAATGATAAAAAACAAGGGATCACTTACCTCATGCCCAGATCGTTTTTCGCTGCTAGCCTGAATGTGAATCCCATAGCAGGAGACAACTTTGTAATCCTATATTGTTTCTGTTGACCATAGTAACACTGGCAAAAATCTCTGCTTCTTTTCCCCTAAGGCAAAGATTAAAATACGCATAAATAAATGCTAAGTAAAATACAATCTAAATAGAAAGAAATAACTTTGCAGATTGGAAAAACTAAAGTTACTCACCGTAGTGACTAGAGTACTCATAAATCCATAGCCCCCTTTCCTCCATCCTTGTGAGTGTCTCCCAACTTGGCGACAGTACCAGAACTTTTGGCAGCAAAAAATTGAGCTACCCCTTTAAATTTAGTATAGTGTGTGGGGGCGGCCTCAGGAGCGCCCTGTCAAGGCCCGCCCTCTGGCCCCTCATCTCATTCCCTTTGAACACATCGGACACTTAGATACCTGGCTACTGTTATCACCCATAAACCATTGGCATACTAGTGGGGGGGTGGGTGGGACATATGGAGGAGAGGGGACTATGTACTATGAGTACTCTAGTCACTACAGTGAGTAGCTTTAATTACTCGTACATCACTCATACATTTCCTCCATCTTTGTGGGTGATTCCACCGAACAAGAACATAGGGTGGAGCTGTGACAAACTGCCTCATATCTAGGATGAAGCGAAAAGGTTCTTCAGAACTGCCCAACCAAACTCTGCATCACGCCTGGAGCTGGTGTCCAGCGAGTAGTTCCTACAGAAGGCCGACGGAATGACCCAAGTAGCCGCCTTGCTGATGACATCCCAAGAAGCATGTCCCTGAAACGCAGCAGCCGTGGCCTTCGCTCTGAGCGCATGGGGAGCGCATGGGCATGAATCCCCTAAGGAACAGGTTTGCCCATGGCCGTGTATGCCTCCGAAATGGCCTGAACCATCCAACGGGAGATAGAAGCCTGAGAGTCAGGGGAAGAGCCTCCAAAAGTCACAAACAATGCCGCAGACTTCCTGAATGATTTTGTCCGAGAGAGATAAAACTGGAGAACCTTCTTGAGGTCCAAGCAAAGTTAGTCCCCCTCTGCCTCCGGCTGTGGGTTCGGAAAGAACATCGGCAGGCAGATCTCTTGATTCAGATGGAACAGAGAGACCACCTTTGGCAAGAAGTTTCGGTGAGTGCGCAAGATGACCTTGTCGTTGTGAAAACGTGGTGAAGGGCGGAGGGTGACGCAAGTGTAGCCGTCTGTGCAGCTGACTGCAGTCGTTCTCCTGTTTCTTTGAACTTTGAGGCAGAGCTTACCTGGAACATTGCACAAAACCATTGGAACCCCGCAGAGCGGGCACGGAGTGTGACGTGAGTGTAGCAGTTTGTGCAACTGACTGCAGTCTTTCTCCTGTTTCCTCGAACTTGGAGGCAGAGTTTACCTGGAACATTGCACAAAACCATTGGAACACCGCGAGTGCGACGTGAGTGTACCCGTCTGTGCAGTCCGTTTAGGTCGGGTATCTCCTATAAGGTAAAGCAATTACTAGGCTCCTACATTTTGTTTATGCCGGGACCAGATTACGTTTGGCTCCCCCTATTTCTGTGCTTTACCCATTGAATTGGGCGCATCAGCTATAGAGAAGGTGTTGCTACATGGCCTTATTGCACTAGAACTGCAGACTGCTCTGACCATCTGGTCGCCCCATACACCTCTGACTTTTGACTCCTTTTGTTTTCCTCAGTGGCTGTGGGCATTATTTAGCAGGCATTTTTTAGCCTTTGAGCTCTGGGTTGTCTTCTGTTTGCTTTTTTGCCATATCTGCAACGTTTCTTGCATTAGCATATGTGTTAATACACAAAACTCTCTAACTCCTGTGCTTTGGTGATTTCTACTGTGTCTGTTGTGTCTCTTGTCAGCAACTGTGAGCGACTGCAGGCGGTTTACCATCTTTGTGTTCCTGTAATCACAAATCATTTAATCTTCGTCTGCATTTCTAGAATTTGATTTTGATTGTTATTGTAATGCCTACACTTAGGAGTGCTGCAGGTTTGGACATGGCCTTGTGCAACACAATGAGGACAGATGATATCCTGGAAATAGGTAATGCCGCCACTAATCCATCAGATGAAGGACATCCTAGCACTACTGCAAGTGCTAGGGCGATCGGCAATCTCGACCACATAGCCAGAAATTGAGTGAATGAGGTTATGATAAACTGTTCTTCTGCGCCTGGGGCGTTGCTGATGAGGAATCTTCTTTGTTTTCATGCCTCTACCCCGCAAAGACGACCTGGGAGGCCTAAGGGGAACTTAAATTTATCATCGGAAAGGGATGTTTTTCCTTTCATAACACACCACGGGCGACAGAACTCTTGGTCTTTGGTTCAGGAGATTCTCGGAGAAGTAATGAACAGTGTGCCCCAAGGAAGATGGCTCCCTACGCTCCGGGAATCAAGGCCCCCATAACTAATCCTATACAGGGACTGGTATCTACATGTGACTCTATACATGCTCTGGCTATCGCCTGTGAGATTCTGATGGGTGAGATTACAGATCTAGAGATGGAATCTTTACATGAGGCTCTGGTCTATCCCACGTTGAGACATGATGCATCCCAGAGTGAGGATGGTCGAGATTTCGGTCCAAACATTCAAGGGGTCTAAGGGGTTGGGTTGGTTTGGTTCCCAATTCGATCAAAGGAGTTGTAGTGGCTCCTGCAAGCTTGGTAACAACTAATATGCCTATAGGGGAGAGGGTGCTTTGCGATGATGGGGGTATCATGGCTCCATGTAATTTATCTATTCCTTCTGGTACCTGTTCCTTGACTTTACCTCTAAGTGATGGGGATACTCTACTGCCTAAGGGGGGAGTTACTGAGTTGATTGATGGTCCACCAGCTCCAGTCTACTGAACTTGGTAAAAATGGTACAGCGGGCGTCTTCCCACATGGGAGTCTTCGCCGTCAAGTGGATGAAGTACCTCCTAACAATCAAATCCTGAATGAGTTTACATCTTTGCTCCTGTCCAACCTATATATTAGCCTAAATATGGCTTTACAAATGCTGGCTGAAAAGCAGGACTCGATCATTGGGGTGCTTACGGGTCAACAAATGGCCTTTAATGATCTGTCTTCTAGGCTTGTTTATCTGGAAGGCTTTTGTCAAGGTTCCTCACTTAAATCAGATGAATAGGGTTGTATTGCCAAAACGGTAGATGCCAATGAAAAAAGAATGGTCAAGCTGGATGAAATGATTTCTATTGTATTTGATATGTTGACAACTAAGCATACACCCAGTTTGGCCAATGTGGAGGTTAACCCTGAATGTTAACTCTGTGTCGGGGATGGTTGAAAGTCACCCTGTTGCAACACCCTCTGCCCAGTTTGTTCCACCGGATATCCCCTCCTGTCTTGTGAAGGCAAATGGCCTCAAGGCTATGGCTTGTGTGCAGACAAACGGTCTGCCGGGCAATCTATGTGGGGCTAATGATGTGATGATTGTAGAGGATGAGGTTCTGGGTAAAGCGAAAAAAAGGAAGAAAAAAAAGTGGATGAGGGCATGGTTCTGGAAAGGGTTGGTGTGGTAGGGGGAAGTATAAACTCCCCCACGGAGGGGGCAAAACGGGGGTAGGGTTTGACTAAAAAAGACAAAGAATATGCCCAACACCAAGGTCAAAGGCCATAACTCCAATTTAAGGGGTATCATGCACCTTCCGGTTGCAAATGGAATCAGTGTAATGAGTGGTTCGAACACAGAGGGGGACGGCTGCTAATCATCTGACTATGGAGGGTGAAACTACTGCAAAGATGGAAGGGTGCGGTTTGGCTGATATCAATGCCGAGTTAACGGGGACCTTGACTAACAACCAACTGGGCGGGGATCCCAGGCTTTGCCAGGGGGTATCCTGCCTTGGGCCCCGGAGTCTGTTCAACTAGATACTGAACACTGTGGGGTCCAGGTGCTTCTGCAGCAACTAGCGACCAAACAAACTAAAATCACTCACTATGGCAGTATGACCAACAGAAAGGGGGTTAATACTGATATTGTTGAGAGAGGCCCAGGTGGAGTCTTGACTGAGTCAACTGCAGAAACCGCTATAAGTGTACATAGTGAAAATATAGAGGTTGGGGTCAAAGTGGGTAATTCTCAGAATGAAAAGGGAGGAGGGAATAGAGAGGAAATTTGTGGGAATCTTATGGTATGGTGGTATGGTTGGTCGGTAAGACAACTGATGGAGTAACATCTCTAAACAGATCACGCATTCTGGGAGTCTTCAGTATGATTCCACGTCTCAGATCAATCGTGTCAGATGCTATTGACTGGATTACTTTGCAACTAATCAGCAATGCACGTATGGTGAGTTGCTTTCACTCTGCTATTGTGACAAATATGATCAGGAACAGAGGGATAACCTGCTGTTGCTCGGTTATGAACTAAGGTCTCTACAACCAGGAGAAGAGGTGAAGACCTTTTTGGAGCATACTCTGCCTGGCAGGGCTGATGAATTTACTACTGTGACACGGAACCCAGCAGGGTCAAATGGATGTTTCAAACCTGAGGTTGCCCTCTCCAAGTTGCTACAGACGGCCAATGACTAGTTCTGGGTGGGTCCGGCCTTTAAAACCTTTGATTTGATCAGACAGAGCCTGGGACACTTCGAACAATATTGGTATAGGCTTGATAAACTGGAATGTCTGTGGGCTGAATAACTTACGTAACCTATGGCCAAATCTTGGGCTACTTGAAGGGCCTAAAATTGTACTCTTACAGGAAACTATGGAAATTGCTCACTTTGATTTGGATGGTTCCATGATATATGATATGATGTGATATGGCATTTATAATGCGCCTATACACAAGTGTTTCAAAGGCGCAACGAGGCAAGGGAGGGGAAACAGAGGGGCGACAGAGGAGACAACGATCCTACTAGGCCAGGAGACATTGAGATCGCGTAGGGGAGAGGGTGCAGGGGTGAAAGGGGAAAGTGCAGTACATAGGATAACAGTAAAATAAATAAAAGAAAGACAATAACTGGGCCAGTCTTCTGTGATTTCTAAGGGAGGGTGCCCGCCGTGCCTGGTGCACCAAGGCGATGGAACTAGTGGGCATAATCCGCCCTCAGGACAAATCAGACCTGTGAATTCACCTCTGCCGTTGATAATGTCTTTATTTCATTTGTTGAACTTGAGTTGTCTCTGAACCCATTGGATCTCCGGGGGGACAGGGTGGAGGGGAGGGGAGGGGAGGGACAGGAGGAGAGGGGAGGGGGGTTTAAGGGAAGGTTTGTTGGTTTCTAATTCATACTTGTTTCTATGAAAATCTGCCAATAAAAATGTATTGAAAAAAAAAAAAGAAAGACAATAAATAACAGTGCAGCCAGCTGGTGGCAAGTGCAAGGGTAAGTGCAGACATCAGGTGTTATGTGCTAGTAATGGCTGTAGGGATACAGAAACAGTCCCCGATTGCAGTGTTGCCAGGGGGGCAGTGCAGGTGTGCAACTGGAGGGCAGGGGACTTGGCCCCGAGATCAGAGGGTAACCAGGTAACCAGTGCAGTTTCAGATTCAGCCAGGAGATCAGCAGGGGAGAGTAGGAAAGAAAGCAGAAGCAAAAAGCAAGGTCTTGAGGTGCTTCCGGAACAGGAGATGGTTCTCCTCAAGTTCCAGAGAAGCAGGGAGGCTGTTCCAGAGGGAGGCCCCAGCAGAAGAAAGAGATCTACCACCAACTCGCTGCTTGAAGAAGTGACTGACCCTGAGGGAGTTGGAGGCGGATGAGCCAAGAGCTTGAGAAGGAAGATATTTAGGAAGAGAGAGTTAAAGGTATTGAGGCCCCAGGCCTCAGAAGGCCTTGTGGACAATGCAGAGGGTTTTGACCTTAATCCTCGCCCCACTGGGAGTCAGTGCAGAGATTTCAGTCCTGGAGAGATACGATCCCTGGGCTTGAGGCCAAGGACAAGTCTCGCAGTCCTCTTTTGGATGAGTTGCAGAGGGCGGAGAGTAGAGGCAGGCAGACTTAGAAAGACGCTGTTGCATTAGTCCATCCTAGAGAGAACCAGAGCTCTGGAGACGGTGAGCTTCTGGGGGAAATAGAGAAAAGGAAGAATACCTCTGAGGAGGTGCAGCCGATAGTGTGACTTCTTAGAGAGGCCAGAGATGTGAGGAGAGAAGGAAAGTGTGGAGTCGAAGATGACCCCAAGGTTTTTAGCCTCACAGGTGGGAGCAGGAAGAGGGCCAAGAGAGGCCGGCCAGAGAGTGACAGGAAAGGAGGGAGAAGGTGTGCCGATGAGGAGAATCTCAGTCTTACTGGCATTAAGGCAGAGATCATTGGCGGCACACCAATCCTGGATGGCGGACAAACAGTCAGAGATGAGAGAAGAAGAAGAAGAGGTGGCGGAAGGGAGCCTGAAAACGAGTTGAGTGACATCTGCATAGCACTGAAAGTTGGGGCAGAGAGCAGTAATGCGGTGGGCGAGAAGTGCCAGATATTGGCTAACAGCCAGGGAGAGAGGTTATACCCTTGGGAACACCACAGGCAGAGATAGAGGAGAGGAAGGATCCAAGTTGGACCTGGGAGGGTCGATCCGAGAGGAAGGAGGTCAGCCAAGCCAGGGCCTGATCAGTGACCTTTACTAGAGCACCAACCAGTTCTGGGTTGGGATGTCCTAGGGGTGGGCTTGCAGTGGCTGTCTATCTTAGACTTAGGTTGGTATCTGAACTCTTGTTTGCATCAGAATGGACACTTGCCATTAAAATCAAGCATATCGAAACAGGGGATGCATATCTTCTGGTGAATCTATATTGGAACCCTGCACGGCTGTCCTTTGTGGATTTGACCAATTGTGTAGGGTTAATATTTGAGGACTGGTACGCCAGGGGGAATGGCTATTACATTACCCTAGCAGGGGATTTTAACTAACTGTGATGAGGGAGCTCTTCTGAATAGCCTTAGCTGTGATGCAAGTGTTCATTCGGTCAATGTAAATGAGGTTTTGAGTGGAATTTTTTCTTGAGTCGGTGGGGCATGTTCCTATTGGGGGACTCCATTACCTCTGAATTGGCTTGTACACTGCCCCGGGGGTGGAGGGTCAGGGGGGAGATCTTCGATCGAGGATCGATTATTTTTATGTCATCACCTCCATGGGAACCAGATGTGGTTCTGTGACATTTGTAGATCCAGGAATGGGTGATCGTTTGCTTCTGAATTTTGTGTTGGATTTCAAAACTGCTCCCTTGAAAGCCAAGGTGGATCTTGCTTTAATACAGCTGGAGAATGGCAGACGCAGAGTTACCTAGAACCACAAAACTATCTCCAGATGTACTCAATACATTGCCAAGAGGGGTGCTGCTAAACTTTGGCACAAGCTCCTCACATGGGGGGGCACATAAAAAGCTGGTCCAGCTTTTGGCGTTGCTCCACACATGCACCTCCCTGAGGATGCGCCTTACACGGGAGGGTTCTCTATCTTCGAACATCTGTACGTGGGTTGGCCTGAAATGGGGCTGTACTGTTGCCCCTGTACTTTTCAATCTCTATGTGCAGGATGTTGAATACATGTGGAAGGGGGGAATTATGTCATCAGCTAAACTGGGTGGGCTCAGGCTTGACTGGCTAGCCTTTGCTGATGACTTAATTTTCTTCGATAAACTCCCAGGGGCTTGCAGACTAAACAATCTGTTTGCCCAATACTGTGTCAATAACAATTTCACCCCCAATGGGAGTTCATCTGAAATTGTTATCCTTTCTAAGGGACAGAAGAGAATAAAACACTTTACTTGGAAATTGGCTGGGGAAAAACTGGAGTATGTGGATTCCCTTAGGTATCTGGGATACAATCTGTCCAATCACTCCACTTGTGCTAACTGGAAGGCAAGTATTGAGAATAGGCTTTCTCCCTTGACCTCGAAATTGAAGTGTTTATATAGAAGGGTATGTAAGTTTTCTGTGCTACCCATCTGTGCTTTTACCTGGCAAAGGTTGAACCAGTGATTTTATATGACTTGGACATCTGCCTTTTTGACATGGGGGATTTTTTTAATGTGGTCCAGGGCAATTTATGGAAACAAGTCTTGGTTTCTCCAATGCTATTCCCAATTGCATTGTGATGCATAAACTCTGTCTCATCTCACTTAAGGCCTGATATACCCGGCGTATGTTGGCCACGTACTCTTAAGATTTTATGCCCTTCTCCTAATAGTCTGTATGTGGACCTCTCAGATATTCCTATGGAAGCAGAATTTCCTTTTGTCAATCTTTTCATTAAGAGTAGGAGGGATATTTTAACTTGTGTTGGAGGTACTGAAGATGAATTAGTGCATCAACCAGGATGCATTAAGGCCACATTGTACACCTTAGATTGGGCTGAAACTGTAGATGCCATTGGTCAATATAGTACGTATACTGAATATGCTCACAAAGTTGAATGCATCCGCCCTACCTACAGAAGCTTTAGGGGTTAATTCATAGAATTTAGCGCACAAATGGCGCACGCGGCTGGCGCACAGTGTGCGCGTGCGAATCCCTGCGCGCTAAAATCCATTTCCGCGCACAGCGTATTCATGGATTCCAGCTACCAAAACCAGCCGTGGCGCACAGTGGCGCAGCGACCCTGCAGCAGCGCCAGTTACGCCCCCAAGAACCCCTCTCGCACAGGGAAAAGCCATCAAAATCCCCAATCCAGCGCAAAGGGCTGCGCTAACCCTGTACCAGCACGGCAAGCGGGCTACGTGTATCACTGGGGTGCGCGGGAAGTACCTCACGTCATTTCAGCTGGGTACGTGTATTTCAGGGGTGCGCTGGAAGTTCCACACGCGATTCCATCAGGGTACGTGTACATCAGGGGTGCGCGGGAAGTTTCACACGTGAATTCAGCAGGGTACGTGTATATCAGGGGTGCGCGGGAAGTTCCACACGCGAATGTCCTGGCTACGTGTATTTCGGGGTGCGCGGGAAGTTTCACACGCGATATCAGCAGGGTACGTGTATTCCAGGGGTGCGCTGGAAGTTCCAAACGCGAATGTCCTGGCTACGTGTATTTCGGGGTGCGCGGGAAGTTTCACACACACGATATCAGCAGGGTACATGTATATCAGGGGTGCGCGGCAGGTTCCACACGCGAATGTCCTGGCTACGTGTATTTCGGGGTGCGTGGGAAGTTTCACACGCGATTCCATCAGGGTACGTGTATTCCAGGGGTGCAAAGGAAGTATCACACGCAAAAACAGCAGGGTACGTGTATTCCAGGGGTGCACGGGAAGTATCACACGCAAAATCAGCAGGGTACGTGTATTTCAGGGGTGCGCGGGGAGCACCACACGTGAATTGCACGTGTGGGTCCTCCCAGGTGTTCCCTCTACACCCTCCACGGCCCCTGCAGGTGGCCCACACCACAGGGGCCTACCCTGCACATGTCCTGCAGGCACCCCATCCACCATGGCCATGCCCCCCAGCCAACCCACATGTCACCTTGCACTACTGCCCACCAACGCATGTCCCCCTGCACCCCCAGCCACCAGGGGCAGCCTCCACCAGGCCCCCACCCATGTCTCCCACCACCCCCACACCCCAGCAGTGCAGGGACAGTCTCCACCAGGCCCCCACTCATGTCTCCCATCACCCCCACCCCCCAGCCACCAGGGGCAGCCTCCACCAGGCCCCCACCCATGTCTACCACCACCCCCACCCCCCAGCAGTGCAGGGGCAGCCTCCACCAGGCCCCCACTCATGTCTCCCATCACCCTCACCCCCCAGCAGTGCAGGGGCAGCCTCCACCAGGCCCCCACCCATGTCTCCCATCACCCCCCAGCAGTGCAGGGGCAGCCTCCACCAGGCCCCCACCCATGTCTACCACCACCCCCACCCCCCAGCAGTGCAGGGGCAGCCTCCACCAGGCCCCCACTCATGTCCAACTCATGTTCCCCTGCAACCCCACCCCCCAGCACTGTGGGGCATCTGCCAGCAGGCCCCAACTCATGTCCAACTCATGTTCCCCTGCACCCCACCCCCCCAGCACTGTGGTGCACCCTCCACCAGGCCCCCACTCATGTCTCCCATCACCCCCACCCCCCAGCAGTGCAGGGGCAGCCTCCACCAGGCCCCCACTCATGTCTCCCATCACCCCCATCCCCCAGCCACCAGAGGCAGCCTCCACCAGGCCCCCACTCATGTCCCCTATCACCCCCACCCCCCGCAAGTGCAGGGGCAGCCTCCACCAGGCCCCCACCCATGTCTACCACCACTCCCACCCCCCAGCAGTGCAGGGGCAGCCTCCACCAGGCCCCCACTCATGTCTCCCATCCCTCCCACCCCCCAGCAGTGCAGGGGCAGCCTCCACCAGGCCCCCACTCATGTCTCCCATCACCCCCACCCCCCAGCAGTGCAGGGGCAGCCTCCACCAGGCCCCCACTCATGTCTCCCATCACCCCCACCCCCCAGCAGTGCAGGGGCAGCCTCCACCAGGCCCCCACCCATGTCTCCTATCACCCCACCCCCCAGCAGTGCAGGGGCAGCCTCCACCAAGCCCCCACTCATGTCTCCCATCACCCCACACCCCCCATCAGTGCAGGGGCAGCCTCCACCAGGCCCCTACCCATGTCTCCCATCACCCCCACCCCCCAGCAGTGCAGGGGCAGCCTCCACCAGGCCCCAACTCATGTTCCCCAGCCAACATGTCATCACAATCTAGATCCCTGGTCCCTATGGTCAGCCTCCAAATGCAAAACACCCACCCGAGTATTGCATCCACCCACTTAGAAATGGCAATAACATGATAGAACACCAATTGCAAGTTTGGAAACGAACACATGTCCCTCACATACACCCAATGGGTGTCAGTGAATCTCAAAACCCATATCATGATATGCATGAAACCAATGAGATGATACTACACATTGAAGTTTGATAAAAAAATATGTATTAAAGGAAACATAAATTGAATCAAAAATAAACAAACAGAAATGGGAATGTAAATAAATGAAAAGAAGCATGTCCCTGAAAAAAAGCAAAACCAAAAATCATAATCCAAAGGAATGGTGTCCAAAGTCACAGTCCACAAAAGAAAATCCAATGGAAAATTATAATTGAAAGCCATTGCTCCATGGGTAAATTGTAAAATAAAAAGAAAATCCAACAGTGAACTATGTACAGATGAACAAGCCAGGGTCCATTATCCCAACAAAAGAAATGAAACCTATCTAACAACACTAATAAAAAAAACTATATACAAAAATGTGGCCCATTGTCCAAAAGGTCCAAAACAAATTAAAAAACAAAGGAAACCTAACACTAACTACAGAACTATGTACAAGGGCAGCGGGCTAGTCCGACGGCTCACTTCTGGATGTCCCGGGAGTTCTCAGCCCTGACCATCGTGAGCCGTGCCTCTTCCGCCCGCTGCCGCTCTGCATCTATGGCGTGGCCCAACCGCTGCCACACGGAAGACACTTTCTGTCCTGGGTCCTCCTGCCCTCCGGCCGATGCCTGCCACTCCGATGTCGAAGGCCCCGAGCCTTCATGGCTCCCACCATGTTGCTGCTGCTGCTGTGCCTCTGCCCGTGCACTGCCTCCTGCTGCCTGCACATCCTCCGCTGGCTGGGGCGCAGTCGTTGATGTGGCCACCCCTGCTGGACGTCCGACTCCTGACTGTGGCAGGGATGCCGCCTCCACCAGCCTGGCCGCACCGTCAGAGGCAGCTCCACAGGGCACTCAGGTGACTGATGGGTGGGAAGATGGCACGGAGGAAGACTGGCGCACAGGGGGTTCAGTTGAGGAGGGGGTCGCAGCAAGCCCCATAAAATGGAGGAATCCGGCCTGGGTAACCTGTCCCAGGAGGCCGACGCGGTCAACGAACCATTCGAGATGACGTTCAGTCTCCTCATGAAAAGACTGCAGGTCACCTCGCATGGCCCGTTGACGCAACGCCACACTAGTCAGGACAGGCTCAACCCGGATAGCCACGTCCGCAGGCAGAGGAAGGCCAGTTGTCGTGAGCTCATCCCCTGCCTGAAAACGGGTCTGGACATAGGCATCCCTGCTGGTGCAAGATGATGCAGGGACAGGATCATAGACAGGATTGCACACAGGCACCTCCGCGGCGGCCTGTGCTGCCTCCTGTCCCTGGTCCTGCACTGCACCACTAGCACCAGTGGAATCCCCACCTCCAGACCCCGTCTCTGTTGCTTGCACGGCCTCCTCCTCCACCAAACCCCCCACCAACCTGGATGACTCCGTGCCATCTTCCCCCGTTGGGCTCCGTGGGGTCCCAGCTGCCCCTTCTGCTGCCGAGGAGTCCAACTCCAACCTCTGCCTCTTGGACCTCCCCGCGGCAGCTGCGGCCTGGGACGCGGCACCAGACTCCTCACTCCCCGACGAGGGGAGCGGGCCTTGCGTCTCCGGCTGGTGGTGGGATCCCCGCTGCTGTGCTCCACAGCACCTTCTCCGCCCTCTTCATCAGTTGACGCTGCAGACAGGGAGAAATAAAACACAGGCATCAGGGCACTGTACAATGGACACATACACACATTACAGTTGTACATGAGTGGCATTGGCAAACCTCAGACATGCCATCACAATCCCCAACACACATGTCATTTCAACTCGCACACATGAGCCATACCATAGCCATATCGCAACTGCCAGCAACACATACAACAGCATGAGCAGGCAAAGCTGAGCCAGACATCACATGCAACACAGGAAGTGCACTACACATGTACACACACCACCACACTTGCATGCATGTGTACACCTCTGCCAAGTGTCGCAGTGTCCAGATGGGCATCCATGTCACATCTGCCAATCAGGCTTCCACATCCCGCTGTCGCATGCATCCATGTTGCATCACTGTTGCACCCTTGTCAAATACACACAAATGCACATGTACACAGTGCTGATACGTGCAGCTGAAAACAACATACATGCGTGACATCACGAACATGTCTACTTACATACACATTCATCCAAACATGTGTGCCCACACAACTGCATTTGGCATGCAAGCCTACACACACAAGCACCATCCATGTCTCACACATTACAGCCCTCGCATGTGTTAGCCTCACGGCCCTGTACACCCCCACCCATACTCGACCCCATACAAACAGATGTGCAACCTGCACACTACTGAAACATCACCACACGCACAGCTCACAATCATGATGCATGTACACTTACCGCTCGACTCCAGACGGGTCTGCCTCTCAAGGACCTGGACGTGGAGCGCTGGGGATATGCGTTCCAGGACCCTCATCTGATCTTCCGACAAGTGGCCCCGGCGCCCCTTAGCATCCGCTGCCTTCAAGAGGCGCCGGGCCTTGTTCAGGGTCCTGGACCTGAAGTCCTCCCAGCGCTTCTTGACACTGAAGCTGGTGCCCCTCTGCCTCTCTGGCCGGGGGTTGTCAGTGGTGCCAGATGTTGCAGTGCCCGACATGACAACCCCAGAGGCAGGAGTGGGTGGGCAACTGGGTCCTGGGGCTGGGCTGTGAAGCGATGGAATCCCAGTCGGGAGTCTTCGGTTCCAACAGGGGTGGTCACAGCAACAGCACCCCTGGCTGATGTGCAGGCAGCAAATGGCAGGGAACGTGGGCAGCAGGCAGTCAGGCAGCAGCAGGTGGGAGCGTGCTCGGGGCTCAGTAATTCGGCCTTCTGGGCAGGAGCGTGGTCTTCCGTGTGCTTACGCGTGGCCAGCTTGATACGGAGTGATTTGGCACGTGAAAATTCTGCACGTCAGCATGTAATTCGAGGAAAGGCCCTTAGCGCGTAAGCGCGTCTGCACGCATACGCAATTTCATTGGACAGAAGGCCCCTCAAGCGCAAGCGCCCCTGTGACGTGACGCGCACAGGCGTTCATGGGCATTTCAGCGCGCGTGAAAAACTGCACGTCCGCGTGTAATCCGAGGAAAGGGCCCATGCGCGTAAGTGACGTGACGCGCGCGGGCGTTTCCCTCAGCACGGGTTAAAGGTGAGCGGGCCCAGCAGTTCGCTGTACGTGCCTTTCGTGGAGACCGACGTGTGTTGCTGCTTCCTGTTGTTTCGCACGCCATCACAACTTCACAGCTATCAAGGACGTATCTCTTCTTTTGGCGGGGGTATTGGCTACGCGTGTTTTTCTGCATCGCGCTAGTCAGACGGTGAGTCGCACACGCTCTTTTTCCCACTGCGGGTGCCCCTGTGTATCGCACCCATTTTCGATGTCATAGTAGCCTGCGTGTCCCACGCATACGCGTTATTCGTGTTACTGGGTGCCACCGCGTACTGCGGGAGGTTGAATCCACGCACGTAGGCTGCAGGGTTGCGTGCACGGTTTTACTGCAGTTTTCGGGTGCCTGAGCGTTGCGTGACCCGTCACTACATCACCGGGGTCACATACAGCCTTGCAGGTGCAGGGGGGCTGTTAACATCTTGCTTCCCACCCCCTTCACCCCAATTGCCCAGGTCAATTGTGGTGTACACCTCCCATTGGCACTACTACATCTGTGCCATGGTTGGGAGGCCACCAAAGGCAAGGGTCGCCTCAGCTGGGCGTCGTCCTCGTGGCAGGCGTGGTCGGGGACGTGGCCGTGGTGACCAGGGAGTAGGGGGACACCAGGGTGTCCAGGGCGGCCACAGAGGGGGAAGAGGCAGGGGTGCGCCACTTGAGCACAATGTTGTGCCATGTGTCGGTGCAGTCATGCCACCACCCCCTGTGGTTCCGGTGGATGCAGCTTCTGCATCTGGCACTGGCGCCCGTGTGACCCGGCAGTCCGTTCCATCGACTGCCACGGGCCCAAGGGTAGTGGTAGCTGCAGGTGCAGCTGTGGACACCGCCACCCAGGCTCAGGGTCTGCCAGCGCAGGCTGCGTTGGCACTTGAGGAGCCCTTGGTAGATCTTCAACAGGCCAGGAGGGAAACCATAGGGGCAGGTCGGGCTGCTCAGACCAAGACAAGTGTCCCTGGGGCAGTCATGTCATCTGCTGCCCCGAACAGCCGGGTGTTGGCAAGTGCAGGGGCAGATGCACCCAACAACACCCCGGTTGTGAGTCTGCCAACCAGGACCGTTGCGGTCAATGACCCTGCCACAGCTGATGTTGCTGCGCAGGGTCCATTAGAGGGCACCCATCTGCCACTGACACAAGTCAGGCCTTTGGTCGTCCCTCCACCTGCCACTCCCTTGGCTCAATCCACCGAACCCACTGGCCATACTGGTCAGGGCGGCATTAGCCAGCCAGGGACTGCGCCACAGTCCAAGAGGAGGAAGGTTGCACCTGCAGCACAGGCTGGGACCCCATACACAGCCACGACCTCCTGGACGTCGAGGAAGAAGCCTTTCTGCAAGCAGGAACTGGACTTCCTTGTGTACTACGTGCAGGGCCACAGCCGTGACATGCTAGTGGGTGCCAATAGTCAGACTACGGCTGCCCAACGTGACACCCACTGGAAGCATGTTGCGGAACATGTCAGTTAATTCGGCCATGAGGTGCGCACGGTGCAAGAGTGCAAAAAGCGTTGGAATGACATCAAACGCAGCACTAAGGCTAAGCGTGCCTCTAATTACAACTTGACTCTGGTGACTGGCGGTGGGCCTGCACCAGAGGAGGAAGAGCTCACTCCGCATGAGGCACTCGTTGCGGAGTTCATACCACCTGAATTAGTCGAAGGAGTGGGAGAGAGGCTGGACTTTGATGCCCAGTCCAGTGAGTGTTGATGTGTGTTTGTTGAGGACGTGTGTGTTTCACTTGTGGGATGTGTTGTGCGTGATTGCCACTACATGTGACGTGTACATGGTTCTGATGTGTAAGTAATGCAATGCTTCCGTCATGCATGTCTCCTCTGCCTGCATGCGGGGACTCCATGTAGGCATGCTCCCTTGCCCCTCCTCTGCCACTCTGCACCCCAGTTCCACCTTTGCACTGGTGTTCTTCAATCTTGCCAATGTGTACTTTCTTGTTCATGCGTCCTGTGTAGATGCTAACTTCCAGAGTAGAATCTGCCAGACATATGCCGTGTGGTACAGCCTTAGTACTTGATGCAGGGTATCTCACTTGTACTGTGCATAGGTCAGATGTCCCGCAGGGACATGAGTGCCCATTCATGCTCCATGTGTATTGCACGCATGCCCCTATGTGTCCTTGACTGGATGATCACTGTAATACAAGTCCTTGGTTACATACATTGCCTGCCATCTCATCAGCCTTCCCAGGTCAACTGTGGCTCAGTCCTGCATTGCACACATGGTTAGGGTCTGACAATCTGTGTGGCTCACAGGCCTCAGCCTGTTCAATGGCCAATGACTCTGTCCAACTGTTGTTGTGTCTTCTTCACACATGGGCGGAGCCAGAGTTTTCATCATGTGTCCTGCTTATTGTCCCAGCATCATTTGCAGTGTTGTCACTTGAATCACATTAAGCTGTTGATGCCAGTCAACACTGCCTGTCAATACACAGGTGTATGGTCAGCCTTTTGATACCATGCTAGGCATCCCTGCTTTGGTACTGGGGTGGAGGGGTGCTTGGCTTCTAGATATGGTACACATTGAATGCACAATGCACGTGATGTCTGAATTTGACATTGCACTGCCTTCATATTTCCTGGCACACACCATGGAGTCCTTGTACATGTAGGTAGTGAGTGGCGTACACATTTCCTGCACTGCATAGACCCACTTCCATGGAAACCGCCACATTTCAACAGGTCTGATCACAGAAGCAATTCAAAGTTGACCCAGCATGCATGCCAGGTTATATGTTGTGTGTCACATGTCTGCCTGGTGCGTTTGCTGTCGGTGTGTGTGTGTGTTGTGTGCTTCTGACATGTGTAGTGACCTTTTTTCTCTCTATTTTTCAGGTGATGACGCAATGGAGGAGGAGGATGGTGTTGTCATGGCAGACACAGGGTTGTTACCACTACATCAACCCGGCACTAGTGGGGGTCGTGGGGTGGTAGGCCACGAAAACCCCCAAGTGCTACAGTCCATCTTGTCTCTGGCTGCCTATGAGTCCAGCCTAGATGACGACTCTGACGTCCATGTTGAGTTGGATGAGCATCAAGTCCATGTGTCAGGGGTGAGTGATTCTGATGTGGACACTCCTCTGTCTGCGACACCTGCACTGAGGGATCAGACAGTCTTGGTTCCTCCGCACGTGGTGGATCGGGACGCAGGGTCACCCTCCACACCAGTCACTGATGTGCCTGGGACATCACGTCGACGGGTGCATGTAGTCCCGCAGGGGTCAAGCCCGGCAACGCGGTCGCCGCGCGCAACCGCAGTATACTGAGTGGGAGCAAGACATGACTGCCAATTCAGAACGGCAGGGGGCAGCAATGGAGAACATCGCTGAGAGCATGGAGCGTGTGGCCTGATCTGTGCTCCCCCCTGCTAGGCAGGTGCTTCTCCAGCAGCAGGCGGCACGGTCCACGGCCCGCTCGCTCAGGCTGGGCATAGCGGCCTCAGACAGGGCACGCCAGGCTGAAATGTCGTCTCTGCGTCAAGCAATTGCTGCTCACGCAGAGGCGCACCTGGATGCCCTGAGGGAGGAGTATGCTTCCCTCAGATCCACTCTGGGTGTCCTTATGATGTCCCAGAGGCAGCAGGCAGAGGAGAGGTTTGCACAGCTTGAGCGTACCATCTCGGCTGAGCTACAGGCTTTCCGGGAGGTGCAGCGGTTGTCCAGCCAGGCCTTGCAGGAGGAACTCCGTGTTACACGTGCTACCTTGCAAGAGGAAGCACGTGTATCATGTGAGGTTCTGCATGCAGACCTATGTCACATCGCCACACAGAACCAGGCTCACCCGTCCGGCAGACCTGCTGCCGACGAGGGGCAAGCTGCGGCTAGGCTTGGCCAGGCTACTGTGCCACGTCCTCCTTTACAGGATGAGCCAGACTTGGACGACCATCTATCTCCCACATAGGTCGGGCTGTGCAGGCGTTTAGCCCATGGAGGGTTTTTTTTTGGCTCAGCATCATCGCATGTAGATGTTGAGCAGCACCCTGTACCTCCCCCCTCCTGGGTGTCTCCCCTCCCCCCCGGGTCGTATGTGGCCATTTTTTATTTTTCTTTTAGTTTAGTTAGTTAAGTTTCTGTTTGATAGTTAGTTTAATTAGGTAATGTAGGATTTCCATAGTTAGTGTAATTAGTTAATATAGTTTAAAATTGCTTGTCTATTGTGCTTTCATGTGACGGTGCGGTGCTTTGTGGCTTTTGAAGGCATCCACTGTCTGTTCCAGCTGGGCCCTTCAGGCTTGTCTTGTGTATGTGTTTGCTGCTTGGGGTCCTTGACTCACATATGCCACTCCTGCCTCCCTTATCCATGGGCTCGCAAGGATGGTTCGGTGTCAGAACCTTTTACACAAGGGCTTTGGACCTGTCATATCTGTGGCATGTCTGGTGCTGTGTGACTTGTGTTTACACCCCTAGTGGGGATGATTTTGGTGTTATTGTCCACTGTTCAGCTTTTGCTAGATGGGGTGTTTCATGATTAATGTGTACATTCATTGCTATGCATTGTGTAGTATGTTTCTTATCTTTACTGTACACGTGCTTGTTGCAATTCATGCTGTAGATAGTGTTACACACTTTGGATGTGAAAGACGGACTGATGGTGTGATTTATGATGGGACTCTCTGACATGGTCAAGTAATGAGATGCCTGAAGAGACACACACAGATGACTTTGAAGCATTAATCATGTGTTTCATGCCCTTTCTGCAGGGGGATGAGCCTCCAGAGCACCTTTGCCAGCAGACATGGCCCATTGGACGACGGAATTCTGGACACGTTTGTTGGTGCCCACATGCACATGTGTGCACAAGCAGAGGCACAGGGATTGCAGACCTACATCCTAGAACTGCTGACGTGTTCCAAGGAACTCCAGGCAAGGTGAGCAGCACAGGGGGGCCACAACACAGCAAAGCTTGTACCAGGCGAGTTGCACATGCAGGCTTAGTCACAGCACTGAGGATGAGCTTGGACGAATATTGGTGTTGAAGCACACAATGCAGCTCAGATGTGTTGATTGTAAGGTTGTCTGGGACACCTGCAGGGGCAGTGGCACATACCCTCCGGTACACCAAGGTCCATCGAGGCACTTGTATCAACCATGTAGCCTTCCGAGACATGGAAAGGGGCAGCTCACAGGGACATACAGCAAGGGACATACTTGGGTGCAGTGCATTTCATTTCCATGTACATTATGATAAATGCACTGCCAACTTTGTTTCGGTCATGGTGGTACACAACTTGCTCTGAAGTCATGGCTTGCTATATGGGTATGTCTGCTTACCCAGGGAACATTGCATGTTGTGTGAATTGTGACACATTGGTGTTCCACTTGCCACGCACCCACCGGCGGCTGATTTACTGCATTGACTGTGTATTACCCATCACAGGGGTAATGTTATATATGGGTACGAAGCATCTACACCAGATTGTCTGTTTGTAGAGTAGTTTGTTGCTATGGGGCATGTTTGGTGGTGTGTTTTTGTGTAATTGGCACGTACAGGTTGTTGACTGTGGCTCTCTTTGCAGCATTGCAGTGCTCCTGTAACCGGACCTGAGAGTGCGCAGGCAGGAGGCCAGCACTCAAAACCAGAGCTAAGTGTCTTGTTGTTTTCCTTTCAAACTGCTCTGCATAGGCTTGCTGGGGGGTGCACTAATGCATGGATGTATGTGTAACTCAATTTGGTATGTTTTTTTTCCCCCTAATCACCCGGAATCCTATGCAATTTTGAACCCTGTACCCTCTACCCGGTGTTCCTGCTTCCCGTACCTATCCAAGCAACGTTCCCTAACCCTCTTTCCCCGCTGGGGTTGCGGATGCCTGTGTAAGCCCCAAACTTGCAGGCGCCAAAACCCTAGAGGGGGTGGTTGGTTCGTGCCACTCCTAAGCCTGGACTACAGAAGGCCATGACAATGATGTCCAAGTTTGTTTGGATTGTGTATGTGTTCATGCAGGTAGTAAATTTTCGTGCATTCCCTACTTTCATGTGTCATTCCTCCTCCCCTCTCCTGCCACTCATTCCAGTTATCCAGTGTGCCAACACCTGTCCTGACTGCATATCCCTGAACCTCCTTCCCCACCAGGGTCTCAGGGGCCTGTGTGAGTTTGACCTTGCAGGCACCCGGTGGGGGTGGTTGTTTCGTGACACTCCACCGCCTGTACACGGGACCTGTGACAGTACACATCCGTTCATGGTGCATCATTCTATGTTATGTACCACACATGGTTCACATCCTGTTGTGACATTGTTTTACTGTGCTACCTTGGTTGTTGCATCATTGTGGTAGTACTTGGCCTTTGTGAGGTACTGCTACGTCAAGTCATCTATTGGAGGGTGTTCTGGTTCGTTTTTATGCCTTGGATTTTGTGATTTTGGAAATGAGTGTTGATTCTGAGGGTGCAGGCACATTTTTACACACAAGGTGGGAGATTGTGACGAAGGGTAAAGGTGATCCTGTGGCCAGGTGGAATTGAGGGTTGAAGGCTCCATGACCCAGGTGCAGTTGTTCAGTGGGTCATGGTCATTTGTGAGGAGGGGGGGGTTGTTGTTGATAGTTGCCTTGCCCTGCAGTGTGATGGGAACCCTGACATTGTAATGGTAGTATATTATGTACATGTTGTGTTCTGCTGATCAATGCCTGTTCATGTGTTGTGTTTACCTTTCAGGTGCGAGGGGATAGTTGTGGTTTGACATGCTGGGGTGTACACATGGTGAATGTTCACATGTGATGTGTAGAGAACACTGATGGTCACTTGATTGCACATGCATATGTTGAGTGCATGTCCTTGCTGACCCACACACTTGCACTCTGATGCACTACATGTACTACCACCCTTGCATATCCACGTGTACACTGTTTGCCTTCTGGTGCCCACTGTGTCCCTGCAGCACATGTTCTGTGACCAATTATGGATCCTGTACATGCCTAATTTGCTTTTTGATGTGGTCTGTCGCTTAGATGTGATGCTCAGGGTGTGCATCACACACAATGGCTGTTCACTGTGCTGTGCGCTGAGCAGTGTGTTGCAGGAGTAGGACACAGCACACAGAAGCTGCAGTGTTGATTTTGCAATGCACTATGTGCATGTAGACAGGCATTCATTGTTATGTTACGTCTATAACTCTTGTAATGCATTTGGAAATGACTTATTTTGGGTGGGAGGTTGTTGGTCAGTCATTTCATCTGATTCCAGGTCAGGCATCATTGTCTGATGCCACTGTACATTTTGGACATGGCAATGTGTACCTTATTGTTACTGTGTTGGTGTATGGGTATTGCTTGCCATGTCATGTTGTGGTTTGGGAGGGTTTGAGTGACATAACAGTGATGGCCATGGCCTGTTTTGCAGGTGTGTGTGATTCACACCTTGCATGTCAGGGTCATCCACTTCTCAAAGCAACTAGATGGGGGTAGATCTCTCTCCGCAGCAGGGCCCTCCCTCTGGAACAGCCTTCCTGCCTCACTGGAACTTGAGGAGAACCATCTCCGGTTCTGGAAGCACCTCAAGGCCTTCCTCTTTGCTTCTGCTTTCTCTCTGCCTCTCCCTTTCAAAATGCTTCACTGGAACTGCACTGGATCTGCAACTGGGCCACTCTCACCGACCTCGGTCCCTGGCCCAGCCACTCTCCACTTGCACTGCCTCCCTGGCAACCCCTGCACTGCGGTACTGTCTCTCTATCCTTACAGCCCCCCCTTCCCAGCACTTGTCTGCACTTACCTTTGCAGTTGCCACCAGCTGGCCTATGTATTTGTTTTTTGGTCTACTTACCCTGTACTGCACTCCCCTCCGCTTCCCCTTGCACTTTTCCCTTCCCCCTACCCCAGCACTTGCAATCTAAATGACACCTGGCCTAGTAGTACCGTTGTCTGTCTTCCCTTGTTCCCCCCTCCCTGCCTCATCGCACCTTGAAATACTTGTGTATAAGTCATGTCATATGTGTGCCTTTTGGTCACACAGGATAGCTTGTGTTTAAGTAGCTAGGGATGCAGACAATGTGGCACTTCCATGGCAACTATCTCAGGGTGGTAGGGTTGTGACAGTTGACTGTCTCTTTGTCATCATCGATTGTCACCTGGTATGTGCCAGGCCTGTGTGCACTCCGCAGGGGTGGGAGTTTAGGTGAAAAATGTGGCCACAAGCTGGGTCCGGGCTTCTTCGCCACGTGCCCTGTCCCCTCCCATGGGCAGCGCCTGTGCCTGTGGTTGGGGATGTGGGGGCACCACCATGTCCACCGGGACGCCCTGCCGTGTTGCAACATTGTGCAGGACACATGCTGCCACAATGATCCTGCACACTACTGGTGGTGCATAGAGTAGCTCCCGCCAGAGCGGTCAAGGGAGCGGAAACGTGACTTGAGCACTCCGAATGTGCGCTCCACTATGGCCCTGGTTGCAATATGGGCGGAGTTGTATCTTACCTGGGGTGGTGTGGTGGGGTTCCGGATTGGCGTCATCCTGTGGTTGCTCAGAGGGTAGGCACTGTCCCCTGGGGAGGTGCAAATGGTTGTGATTATTGGGGTTTGTTTATTTGTGTGTGTGTGTGTGTGTGACATGCATGCATGTGCAAGGGCATTTGTACTCACCTAGGAGCCATGTGTCGCCATGCTGCCCAGCTTCCAGGGCCCGGCTCAGGGCGGACATTCTGTAAATGAAACTGTCATGGGTGGAGCCAGGGTAGTTTGCATAGACAGAGGTGATGATTCCCTTTGCATCGCATACCACCTGTACATTGATGGAATGCCAGTGCTTGCGGTTTCGGTAGATGTGCTCAGTGGCCCTAGGTGGACGTAGGGCCACATGGGTGCAATCTATGGCACCGAGCACTTTGGGGAAGTGTGCCACCCTGAAAAAATCCAGGACAACGTCCTGCCTTTCTGCGGGTGTTCTGGGCATGTATATGTGCCTGCGGACTGAGGGGCGCGCTGTCATGATTGCCAGTACCTGGTGTAGGCAGCGTGACTGCGTGGCCTGTGAGACACCCCCCCCACTATGGCAGTAGTCCGCTGAAATGACCCAGTTGCCAAAAAATGCAGGACATTGAGCAGCTTCTCCAAGGGGCTCAATGCTTGGGAGCAAAGGGTGGGGGATGTAAGGTCATCTTCCCACTCCTGACCAGGTCTAGGATGATGTGGGGTGGAAACCTATACCTGCCATAGACCTGGTCGTCAGGCATCCCAAAAAGGCTTGTCCGTGGTGCGAAAATGCGTGCCCTGGCTATTCTCCTCCTCCTGCGGTGTCCCACAATCAGTGCTGCGACAAATGGGGCATTCATCGTAGCTGTATATACGTGTTTGTTGTTTGCGCGCACTTTTATACTGTGCGTGGGGACACTTCTGCCTGCCTTCGTGTGGCGGACGCGTTGACGCCTGTGTGCGTCTTTTGCCGTGCGCGGGTTTCCCGTATTCGAATCCACGCCTGCGTGCGTGTGGGCGTTCCGTCTGCTTCCCAGCAGTACATCCCAGTTACGCCCTTATTTTCGCGCGTTGTTCCCCATTCCGCGTGTTACGCCCCATGTTCCGCCCCCTTTTTGGTGTGTCCGCGGAGGTTGTGCGCTTTCACTGTGCGCGTTGCGCACGCCGTTCGGGATGTTTCAGTGACGTGTCCGCCATGCACGGGTTTGGCGTACATCCCGAGGAAAACACGCGCAGGGACTTCCATGAATCGCACGTGTGCGCGTGCGCCTGTTTTTTCGCGCTTGCGCATAGATTTTCGGCGCACGTTTGTTCCATGAATCGGCCCCTAAGTGTAGCAAGTTTCAAGAGGTCTACCTACGCTTTTGTCTAAATCAATTTCATTCAAAGGAACAGATTTCTCATTGGAAGGGCCAAGGTTCCCTTCTTGATAACACATATTGTAGGTTCTGTGATGGCAGCTTTGAACAAGAAACCCTCAAGCACTGGGTAATTTTCAGGGCAACAGAGAGCGATTTTTTAAACAGAAAGCTCCAGGGGACCAAGATTTTTCCATCAATTTCTTTTGGTCTCGACTGATGCTTGCTTATTTTATCGTATCAATTTTTATTGTGTGTTGCTCCTCTTATTCAATGATTTGGAGGTTTTCTCTCCCTTTTTAAAAACAATGCTTCGATGACAATATTTGTATATAAATGTGTATTCTTTTTCTTTCTGTATTTGCTTTGTATTATTGTTTGTCTTTTCTACTTTGTGTAAGGTTGCTTTGGTAACAAAAAACACAATAAAAAAAAGAAGATGACTGCAGCTCACTAACCCTGCGCGCAGAGGTGAGAGCCACCAGTGAAACAGTCTTTAGCGTCACCAAGTGGATGTCCACGGAGGCCATCGGCTCATAAGGCTAAAGTTGCAAAGCTTCAAGAACCACATTGAGGCCCCAGACCGGATGCACCTTTTTCCCGGAGGAAAAAGCCTAGGCAACCCCTTAAGGTGGGCCTTAACCACCAGGTTTGGCTGCCGAAAATCACATGTCCAGGGGAATTCTTGTAAGCCCCAATGACCGCCAAATAAGTGCAGCAAGTATCCACCGGACCTTCAGAACGAGCCAGGTGTGCAGAAACGGCCAATACGTCATCCAGAGGACATGTGACAGGGTCCATACTATTGTCGAGAGCTCAACGGCATAACCTAATTAATTTGCTATTATACTGGGACAGAGTCGAGGGCCTCCTGACCTGCTGAATGATGTCCCAGCTGTCAACTGAAAATTGAGCGTGCTGAAGCCTCAGCTGATCAGGAACCAGGCCGCCAGGTCCGGATGTTCCACTGCCCCACCCTGCTGCGTCAGGAAGCTTCTGAGAAGGGGATGAGAAGATAGACGGGACCTTAGGAGCACAACTGCAGCAGATCCGAAAACCAGGGTCTTGAAGGCCAGTGGTGGGCAACCAGGATGAGGCTCCAGCCCATGGAGGCCCGGAACTTGCGGAGGGTCCGTTGGACGCATAGGAGTGGGGAGGAACACAACACCTGCGGCTGAGCCAACAGATCTGGAAGGAGTCTCCTAGTGACCCCCGACCCTAACCTGCCCATGAGGCAAACAGGGGGCACTTGGCATTCAGGGGAATTGCGAACAAATCCAGGTCTATGAAACCCCAATGCTGGAACAGGGCTAACAAGGAGTCGTTGTGCAACTCCCTCTTGTAGGTGTTGAACCCCAAGAGACTCAACTGATCCGCTTCTGCATTGCTTTCCCCTGGGAGGTGGACTGCTGAAATCCAAATACCCTCCACCAGGGCCCATTCCCGGACGAAATGCCCTGCATGCAGAGGTGGGGGCAACGGATGCCACCCTGCTTGTTCTGGTAAAACATTGTAGTAGAATTGTCCGTCCTGACCAGAACAGACCTGTGCTTGAGGGGCAAGAACGCCTTGAGGGCCAGGCCTACTGCCCAGAGCTCGAGCAGATTGATATGCATGAGGGCTTCCGTCCTGTACTATGCTCCATGAATCGCAAAGCCCTCCAGAGTAGCCCCCCAACCCGAGAGGGAGGAGTCCGTCGTCACAACCAAGGCAAGGTCCAGCCGGGTAAAAGAGGCTCCCACTGAGACATTGCCCTCCATCAGCCACCAGCGAAGATCGGGCAGCAGTAGCAGTGGTATTGGGATCCTGTCAGATTGAGATCCCGTCTCCTGATCGCAAATGGCCACCAAGTGGAGCTGAAGGCACCTCATCTTGAGGCGAGCGTGCTGTACAGTGAGCACGCAGGAGGCCATCAGGCCCAGAATGTGCTAGAACCACTCTTGGAGGTAGCACTCAACGATCCCTTACCCCCTGGGGTAGAAGAAGAGGACGAACTTGATCGCCCTTCCAAGGACAGCCTGGTAGGGGCCCCTGAGCCCCTCAGCTTGGGAGCCGGTAGCCTTAGAGGCCTCAGGCCTGCCGGAACCAGAATCTGAGGAACCCCGATCTGTGGAAACCCTTGCGAACGAGTCACTGCGTTGTGGAGCCATGCTGAACAGAGGGCCTACCTTGTATTGACGAGAGGTGCTGGAGACAAAGTCCTTACGGTGGGGCAGAGGAGAAGTGTGTAAGATCGCCCTCACCGAGACAAGCGATTCTTCAATGCACTGTGACCAAGATCGTTGCAGGCCAAACATGAGTCCCAGAAGTGGTCGGGCCCCAAACACTCAAGACAGAGAGTCCGAGGCCAGGAACAAACGGTTGCATGAGGCACATCTCGTGCTTCCTCCTGCAGCCGACATGCGCCAGGGGAGGAGAGGCATCAAAGGGAAGTGAAATAAGAATTGAAAAAACAAACAGGGAGCAAGTGGAAAGCTAAAAAAGTCTCCACGCTGGCTGCCAGGTCTGATACCGTCCGTGCGGAAAAAGGGACTGCGGTGAGGTGTTGCAGGGTGGGGCCTCAGCAGGGCGTTCCCACACCCGAGGCCATGCCCTTTGCGCGCTACACTAAATTTAAAGTGGAAGCTACATTTTTCACTGCCAAAACTTCTGGTACCCTCCCCATGTTGGGGGACGCCCACAAGAATGGAGGAAAGGGGACAGGACGTATGAGTATATGTATTTATATTTTAACTATGAGAGGAGCAGAAGTGATATATAATTTAAAAAATATATAGCATATTTTACTGCTTGGGACATTCATGCACTCCTTTCATTGGACAATCAGTGGGCTATACAAGATGGTACAGCCCGCAGATTGTCCAGCCCACCACATTCTAAATCTACCGGTGGCAATGCAAAGCGTACCCATAGCCAACTATCTGTGACCACACATGTGGGTAAATTACCTATTCACAGGCCAGTGCATACCCATATTCATTTAAATAACACATTTCATTTATAATAGCTTTGTAGACCCTAACCCTGTGCCGTACCTGGTGCAACGGCCTATACATGTAATTAAAGTCTCTTTCTGTGCATGGGCCTTTAAAATCGGTCTGCAAGGGCGAGAAATGCTTGTGCACCCCTCTATCAGGGTCTACAAACTTTAATTAGCATATGGGAACCTTTATAGATTATCTCTCGACCAATAAGAATGCTTGGAATGCAGCTCATGTATAACATTCCGACTTGATTGATCTCGGAAAGAAAATCCAGAGGCTACAGTTTCAAAAATATAGTATCCAGAATTTTATTATACTAGATACATTTATTAGTTTTGTGAATTAAATCACGATTTAATCAGCACTCAGGCAATAAGGAACAAGTTACTTACCTGTAACTTGTTCTCCAGCATGGGTCTGGCATGGATTCACATGCTCATGAATATTCCCCGTCAGGCTGGGAATCCTCGGTAAAGAAAAAACCAGTATCAGTTTCGTTTCTGATCTGTCTTTCGTAGTAATAACCAATCACTGGTCTCTGCGTCATACTGACCACAGCCAATGACTGCCCTCTACCTAAGCACCGCCTCTGGCAGCCATCTTCAGATTTGGAAGCACGTGAAGTGGCAGTATGACCAAGTGAAGAGCCGCAGAGGGGTAGGCGGGAGGGTTCGCATGTGAATCCATGCCAGACCCATGCTGGAGAACAACAGTTACAGGTAAGTAACTTGTTCCTTCTCCAGCATGGGGTCTGGCATGGATTCACATGCTCATGAATAAAGAATACATAGCAGTACACACATGCACAACCACGGGAGGTGGCAAAGGCTCAACATTAAGCATTACATCAAACTCAACATTAAGCATCTTACCTCCTCACCAGGCTCACCTCAGGCGAACAGGTTGCGCAGCACTGCTTGGCCGACCCTGGACTCCTCCCTGGAATCCCGATCGACGCAGTAGAACTTCGTGAAGGTGTGCGTCGACCTCCACGTAGCAGCCCTGCATATGTCCAGCAGGGGCACACCAGAAAGGAACGCCGTGGTAGCAGCGATCGCTCTGGTGGAATGGGCTCTCGGACGGCCGGGCAGCGGTCGGTTTGCCAACCGATGACAGTACATGATACAGCCGGAGAGCCATCTGGAAATGGAAGCCTTCGAGAGAGCCTTCCCCTGATTGACAGGTCCAAAGTTCACAAAGAGTTGTGACGTCTTCCGAAAACACTTCGTGCGGTCCACGTAGAACTTCAGCGCTCTAGCCACATCCAGCGAGTGCAAAGTCCTCTCAGCCGGCGACGAAGGCGACGGGAAGAACACAGGCAACACCAAGGGTTCGTTGAGATGGAAGTCCGACGGTACCTTGGGCATGAAGGAGGGGTGCGTCCTGAGCACTACCCTCGTGTCGTGAAAAGTCAAGTACGGGGCCTTGCAGGAAAGGGCCTGGATCTCTCCCACCCGTCGTGCGGAGGTGATGGCCACAAGAAACGCTGTTTTCCACGACAGAAACGTCAATGGGGCCGAGTGCAGAGGCTCGAACGGAGGTCCCATGAGCTTGGTCAGCACCACGTTGAGCTCCCACGCCGGGGCCGGAGCCTTCACCGGCGGGAACGATCTGAACAGTCCCTTCATGAACTCTTTCACCAGATGATGAGACCACAAGGACGTCCGTCCCGTGGTTCTGGTGTATCGGGAGATCGCAGCAAGATGAATCTTGATGGACGCGTGTGCCAGTCCAGCTTTGGCCAGCGTCAGCAGGTACGGCAGAACTTGGGGAGCCGTAATCCGTAGAGGGTTAATCTTCTGTGCGTGGCACCAGACAGAGAACCTCTTCCATTTGTGTCCGTAGCATTTAAGAGTCGAGGACGCCCTGGCCTTTGCAAGAACCTCTCTGCAGTCGGCCGGTATGTCGTATCCTCCAAACTCTAGCGCTGCAGGAGCCAGGCCTGCAAGTTCAGTGATTTCGGGTCGTGGTGGAGGATGGCGCCTCCTTCCCTGGAGAGCAGATCCGCGTCCACCGGCAGCTTGATTGGCGGGGACGCTGACAAGTCCAGAAGGTACGGGAACCATATCTGCCTCGGCCACGCTGGTGCGACGAGGATCATCCTGCACCGTGACCTCTTGAGCTGGTTGACGAGCCGGATTAGCAGTGGCAAAGGAGGGAACGCGTAGAGGAACAGGCCCTCCCAGGGGAACGAGAAAGCATCGCCCATGCTCCTCGCCTGGGGGAACCTGCTGGCGAACCTCCGGCACTTGGAGTTCGTCGCCGTCGCGAACAGGTCGATCTGGGGTGTGCCCCACCGTCGGAAGAGGCGATCCACCAGATCCTGCCGTAGTTCCCACTCGTGGCACGAGCGCAGCTCCCTGCTGAGTGAGTCGGCGATGGTGTTTTTTATCCCTGCCAGATGAAACGGCACCAGAAACATCCCTTGGGCGACTGCCCAATGCCACAGGTCCTGCGCCTCCTTGGACAGTGCCGGGGACCTGGTTCCGCCCTGTTTTCTGATGTAAAACATGGTGGTGGTGTTGTCGGTGAAGATCCTCACCACCTTGCCCTTGAGGGACGGAAGGAAGGACCTGAGGGCCCAAAACACTGCACGGAGCTCCAGGACGTTGATATGTAAGGATTTCTCCGTCGGGAGCCAAAGGCCCCTTGCGTGCAGATTTTCGGTGTGCGCTCCCCACCCTTCCAGGGAGGCATCCGTGGTCACTGTCTCCTGGTGGGCTGAGGTCTGGAAGGCCATGCCCGCCGTCAGATGCGCGCGGGTGCCCCACCACCGGATCGCTCGTCGGAAACTCTCGTCGAGTGTGATCCTTTCCTCGAAGTTGCCCGTCGTTTGGATCCAGCGCGCGTCCAGGAACTCCTGCAACGGGCGCATCCGGAGCCTGCACATGGGAATGAGGTAGATGCAGGAAGACATCATTCCGAGGAGGGACTTGATGGACCTCACCTTGGCCGCGTCGGCCACCAACATCTGCTGCACCTTGCCCAGGATGGTCCTGGTCCTCTCCTCTGACGGGGAGGCCCGAAGGGACACCGTGTTGAGCCTCGCTCCCAGAAACAGAGTGTCTTGCGCGGGTACCAGGTGGGATTTGGCGTAGTTCACGGAGAATCCCAGGTCCGTGAGAAGTTGGACGGTCCTTGCCGTGTGGACCACGGCGAGCTCCCTTGTCTTGGCTCGGATGAGCCAGTCGTCCAGGTAGGGGTAGACGTGGATCCCTTCGCGGCGCAGCTGAGCCGCCACCGGTGCGAGGCACTTGGTGAACACCCTGGGTGCCGACCGTAGACCGAAGGGGAGGGCTTTGAACTGGTAATGCCGCCCTTGGACCACAAACCTGAGGAATTTTCGGTGCCCCTTCAAGATGGGAATATGGAAGTAGGCATCCTCCAAATCCAACGACGACAGGAAGTCTCCTTCCTCCAGCTGACCCAGGACGTGCTGGAGGGTGACCATCCGGAACTTTTGCGCCTTGATGAACTTGTTCAGACGTCGCAGGTCCAGGATGGGGCGCCATCCCCCCGTCTTCTTCCTCACGAGGAAGTATCTCGAGTAGACTCCGGAGCCCCGCAGTCTCTTTGGGACGAGTTCGATGGCGCCCTTCTTGAGCATCGCCTTCACCTCCAGGAGGAGTTGAGGGACGTGAAGCTCTTTCCTGGCCACGGGGGGGGCACGCGGACACTTTCTTTGAAACTCGAGCGCGTGGCCCCGGGCCAAGGCGTCCAGCACCCAACGGTCGGTGGAGATGGACTCCCACACGCTGACGAAGCTCGCCAGCCGGCCTCCCACCTGGGTGCTTCGGTGGGGGCCCGACCCCCCGGCCGGTTCAATCCTGCTTCGACGAGGCTTTAGCGCCTTGTCCTTGGGTCTGTAGGCCTCCTGAGATGACGAGCGGGCCGCTTGACGGTAGAAGGAGAAACCGCCGCCGGAACCTTTGGAGGCGCCCTTGCCTCCGCTGCTCCGAAAGGGCGTCCGTCGTTGTTGCAGAACTCCAAGGGCCCGGGCCGTCTCGGTGTCTGCTTTAATGGCCTGAAGGGAATCGTCCACCGTCTTCCCAAACAGGTTGTTCCCATCGAAGGGCATGTCCAGGACTCTGGTCTGAACGTCTTGACGGAAGTCCGTAGCCTTGAGCCATCCACGCCGCCTAAGGCAAACGCTGTTGCCTAACTGGCGGAACCCAGTGTCGGCGATGTCCGTCGCAACGGTAATGGCGTGGTCCGAAGCCACCTCACCTTCCTGCAGGATCTCCAGGGCCTCCGCCCTCTTGTCGTCCGGCAAGAAGTCCAGCAGGGGAGCCAGTTTGTACCAGAGCTCCCTGTCGTATCGGGCCATGATAGCCAAGGCGTTGGCAGCTTTAATCGTCGTCGCTGCAGACGAGATGACTCTGCGTCCCATAGCGTCCAATTTCTTTCCCTCCCCGTCCGGTGGGGAAGTCGAAGTGGAGGCCGCACCCCCCCCCGCTTTTTTCCTGGCCGCCGCGGAGACGACGGAGTCCGAGGTAGGCTGCGCCCGGAGGCACAGGGGGGCCGTGTCCGGGACCCGGTACTTTTTCTCGTACCGGTCTCTTCTAGCTGGCGTCGTGGACGGGTTCTTGAGGAGGGTGAGGCCCTCAACCCAAATGTCGTCCAATAGAGGCACCGCGAGGACCGTCTTCCTCTTGGCCTCGCGCCGCTGATAAAGGAAACCTTCCTTCTTCTTCTCCTCAGGGCAGAGTTGGAAAAGCTCGGATGCCCTGGCGATCATTGAGTGGAACGATCCAATCTCGTCGGGCGGAGAAGCCCTGGTGGGAGGCGACGACGGTACATCCTCGTCGTATACCTCGTCGTCCGTACCCGTCGCTGCCGTGTCAGTCCCCGTATCATCCCCTCGGGTGGACGGGGAGGAGGGCTGGAAGGGGCGCGACGGCTGAAAAGGAGGTGGAGGGTGGATCCTTCTTTTCTTGGTAGGGGGAACACCAGAAGGTCCCGGTTCTGGGTCCCCCGACGGGAGAGGTTCCGTCGGCAACGGTAGTCTCGTCCTTATCTCAGAGCATAAGGACTGTATAGCCAACAAAATGGCCGCCGAGTTGTCTCGCGGCGCTGGCAGAGGGGAATCCGACGGGCGAACAGGGGCCCCGTCGGTACCCTCGACGATGTCGTCGTCACCTGCGTCGGGATCCATCCCGACGGGCCGTTCTTCTTCCACGCCGAAGCCGTGGCTTAAGACCTCGACCAGCTCCTCCTCCGAGGTTGAGGCCGAATCTACGACGACGCCCTGCCCCCCCTTTTTCTTCCCCACGGGGGATTTCACGGGGGTCCTATCGATGGGCACAAAAGAGGACTCCCTCCGAGGTGGCAGGGAGACTCTGAGCCCCGAGGTCGCCACCACTGGTGTAGCCTCCACAGGCTGAGCCAGGGCCGCCGCGACAGTTTCGATAGAGGGCTTGGCCGGATGGATTAAGGCCTTCACCACCTTAGGTGCGCTCACCGCCTTATCCTTGAGGGGGGGGGACACTGCCTCGCTCCCCCTCCGCCTTCGAGCTCGACCGGGGCCTCTCCAGGAGCTTCGCCGGGTGCTCGGCCTTCCTCTTACCCGACCCAGAGCGTTGGCTCGTGGTTGATGGTGCCGGGGAGGGTGCGCCCTGCCTGGCGCCCATAGAGCCCGACCGTTCGGCGCTCCCGGTGCCAGCGGACTCGCGGTGCTTGGCCTTATGTTGGACCCCCGTCGCCGGGGCGTCCTCAAAGGTCTTAGAAGACCGCTCGGATTTCTTCCTCTTCTTCTCGCCGGACGGGCTCTTCCCTTCTAGCCAGTTGGCGAGACGTTGATGGCGGTCCTTCATGGTCCGCTCCGACATGTTGCCGCAAAACGCACAGTCCTTCTCCACGTGCGTCTTGTCCTCATGTAAGCAGTAGAGACAAAGGAGTGTTCGTCCTCCTTAAAGACGTTCTGCAGCTGGCATCCAGGGCAGACCCTGAACAGCTTTCCGGGCGTCGAGCTTCCCTTCTCCTGGGCCATTTCCGGGCCTGAGAAACTTCTGGAATCCTCCAAAAGCGTAGCTCGACGAAATCTTCACCCTTGAGGGGCGCAGACGAATCCGACACGGGTCCCCGTTGATCGGATGGAGAGTCGGTGGAGCTTGAGGCTCTTTTGACCGAAAAAACGAAGTTTTTGAGAAAAAACGTGAAAAAAATAGCACTAACGCTCGAGAGCAATAGCACGAGGATCCCAACACATGAACGTGCGGTAAAAATCTGAAGATGGCTGCCAGAGGCGGTGCTTAGGTAGAGGGCAGTCATTGGCTGTGGTCAGTATGACGCAGAGACCAGTGATTGGTTATTACTACGAAAGACAGATCAGAAACGAAACTGATACTGGTTTTTTCTTTACCGAGGATTCCCAGCCTGACGACGGGGAATATTCATGAGCATGTGAATCCATGCCAGACCCCATGCTGGAGAATTTTACATAACAGGAAAGAGATTTTTTAAAAATCACAAACATTTCATCCAATACATACTATACCCTCATCCAACCATTCATATCCACTCATTCTTCATACATTAATCCACTCATACCAAACATCAATAGGTACAAGATAAAAGTACAAAATAAAAAACTACTACAACTTTATACCAAACAATTCATCAACAAGTTAATTATTATACACAAAGGTTTGTGCAAAACAGAACATATGGCCACAAAGAATCTTATAAGTGGTCAACAATTGAGGTGGGCCCCAAAGATCTTCATAAGCAGCCCCATCCCTAACATTCCGACTTGAGCAGCAGACAGACAGCCAGCACAGAAACAATTGTCTACATCAGTGGAATGGCAGAGAGAGGAGCCTGTCAGTCCAAATCAGCAAACCAATAAACAACAATTAAACACAAAAGGTATCAGGTTTAGTGTTATTGGTTACAAGTTCATTAAATTAATATTGCAAGTAAATTTTATGTGTTAACTTCCCCCCATAATAAAAACACTTGATCTTTGAGTTGCAAAACACCATGTGCCATTAGCCTTATAGACCTCAGAAGGGTTCATTATCTCTTGGGATGATGATCAGTTTGGGATGATGTCATTAGGAATGTACAAGCCAATTTTACTCCCTCAGTGCAGACAAATACTACACAATTCAAATAATGGACAGTAAAAATACTTGCAACAAACAAAGAGGAAATGGACAGAGTGGGCTGCCCCTGCTTCCACGACACAGCTCCAATGATACATTCAGAACAGTAGTATGAGCATAGCAGTGCCACTGTGAAGAGAGCTAATATGACTGCTTGGCTTCAAGAGAAACTAAGGTAAAGATGCATCTTTTAAATTGCCACGAATAAGACAAACAAAATAATGTATTACAAAAAGTAGTCCGCTTTAGAGTTCAAATATAATTTGAGTTGCCTTACAAGTACGCACTAAAATGATTTTACTCTCAACTATAAAACAGGCAGTAAAATGCTCTCACATATCTTATCTGGAGTGCTGATGTTAACCCTTCCCCAACGTACAGCCTCTGCTTTGGCTCGGGCAATAACTTTGGACGGGCCATTATTTCACCTTAATGACCCTTTCCTTGACCAAAAAGGCTTAACTGTTCCAAAATAAGGTTTATGGAATGTTTTAAGACTAACGTTACAAAACATTTGATATTGTTTTTTTCAAAACATTTTCTGGTTTAAATATGGGTTTGGTAAGCGTGATGGACAATCCAACCAAAATGACACTACAACACTTGAGAAAGTGCATTATAAGTGCACATATCACTGACAGCTATTCTCCCTGAGGTACTTCTTTTAGCTAAGTACAGTAAACTAAAAGATAACTTTAAAAAAAAATATTACTTCTTTATTAATTTAAATACACTGCACTTCCACTAAAATATAGTTGATGATAAATATGAGGCTCAATTATTCTGGCGGAAAGTAAAGGAAATGTCTTCTGAATGTAAACCTGATCTTGTGCCTCTTGCACAATCAAACTTAACAGACATCTGATTTCTCGCTTTGGGGCAAGATCTGAGATGCAAAACACCAGACATTCTCCTGCTACACACCCAGAACCTGGAACAATGCATCAAAATCTATCAGACTGGACCTACCCCCCTGCACGTCATTAAGGAACTGAAGGTTCTGCTCATTCGGGGACACTTTACCAGACACCAATCCCCATTTCTACAAATCTGCTCAATGCCTCTATTCCACCTCCTCGTCCGGGGGCCAACTGGGGAATAATATTGATTTTGGCACTAATAGGAAAGCGGTCCACAGTTGCAAATGGCAATTTCTTCCGTTTGTGACAGTTTGAGTAGTACACAAAGGGTAAAATGTGCTGCACATTGTGCAATCCAAAGAATATGTGTTCATTAATACTGGTCAAAACTACTATCTGCAAAGTGAAGAAACTCATCCAAAAATTGGCCAACAATAGCATGCTAGTCCTGCACATCAGGCATTCGCACCAGCATCATGACCGGAATCGTATCCAATAATATTCATTGCTTGAATTCCCTGGGCACCCATGATGTGGAGGGTGGGCAATGTGCCGCACCGGGATCGACTCTGAGGGTGGGCCATTGGGCTGCAATTGGATAAATCTGCGGGTGGTCAATGCGACACAATCGATGATTCCACTGGTACTAGTCAGGTTAGATTGCAAGGGCAGGGAACACTTCCTCTCAAAACAATGTCCTTGCTTCTCTGTCTGCCTCACTTTAACTGGTATACCTCGTGGTTAGCTTTAGCAATCGCTAGGCCAATTCCACTGCAACCGCATTCATGCCACATCTTACGTACTACACTTGTTTGATCCCAGAGAGAATTCCAGCTTCAGCATATGCTTTGAACTTAGAGCACACTCACAACCACTACACATTTATCACTTAACCCAAATGTATGAAATGTTGTGAAACTAGGTGCATAATAAGTGCAGGGAAAACACAGCCTTGCTGCTCTAATAATGTCTCTCCTGCCTCACACGCACAACACTGCTGGCACTAGAATGCAGCTATCCCCACGATACAATTCTGTCTAGCTGCTCACATGATGCTACCCCTACCTCAAACTTTGCACAACTCCTCTGTCACTAGAATGCAGCTATCTCCCTCGATAACATTCAGCCTAGCTGCTCACAAGATGTCCCTCCAGTCCCACATACTATGCGCAATACCTCTGTCACTAGAATGCAGCTTTCGCCCACTGTAAAATTCGGTCTAGCTGTGCACATAATGCCTCTCCTGCTTCACATACTATGCACAACACCTCTAGGGACTAGAATACAGCTAGCACTCATGATAAAATGTGGCCTAGCTGCACACACAATGTCTCTCTTACATACTCTCCGGCTACCTCCCCACACCCACCCACGTGCCTGTTCAACATCGGTAACTGGCAGGGACTCGGCCACCCCTACTAACTGTCAGACTGACTAAGTGCAAGCATGCACTCTAATTCCTGACGAATTTCCCATATCTGGACTTCGGTCCCCCAAGGGCATTCAACCTACAGCGCATTGAGACCATACCAATGGTGAAAGGTGCCATCAAAATGGTGATTACATTACATTGCCATATTGCCTTGTAGGCCAGTAGAGCCTGTACTCGTCTCCAGCCTCTCGCCTTATAAAGCTCCCCTCTGTTTCTGCAGAGCCCAATCCACTTTTGACCTACCTAGCCAGACCGAAACATGTGTATGGGGTTGTTGTTGGTACTTGTGTTCACATGAGAATTGTCTAGCATTTCGATTCTGGCCTGCCCAAGTGGTTAAGATCAGACTGATATGCAAATGCATATTTCTCCTCTGTGAAAGGTACAGTGAGCTAAAATATGGTTGTAGATCCTGCCGAGTTGGTTCCATTCCAGAGAACAGATTTGGCTGTGTTAATTCGCACAGAGGGGCTCCAAGAGATTTTTCTGAACACTTTTTAGCTGCGTTGCTTTTTTCTCAACTTTATTTATGACACATTTTGGAATGAGAGTTTAAGGTTAGCATACAATGATCAAAATAGAGGATATTGAGGTTTTGCACCAGAAATATATAAATATATTTCTTTCAGTGAAAAAATCAGTTAAGAGAGAGTTAAGATAAGCCAATTCATTGTAACAAAACCCATGCTGTAATTTAGTGATGTGGGAAGTGAACACAATCTTAACTCAGAGTCACAGGCCACTAATAATGTCATGTTTGATCTCACTGTATTAGCAACATGGGAAGCAGGGGGTGAAGATTGCTTTCACTTCCCACCCCTGCCAAATTTCACTGCCAAAGGAGGAGAGCAGAGAAACAACAACCCCAGTGGCACATGCCTGCCTGGAAGAAAAGGGAGGCTGAAAAGAGGGTGAAGCTAAAGGCTCTTATGAAGACTGCCTGGGAATATGCCACCTAACAATGGGAAGAATTAGGAGGAGTGTGGGATAGACCAAGAAGAGATTGGCTCAGAGAGACACATAACCAAATGTCCAATGGGAGCTAAGAAAACTTCCAGACAGGAAGGGGAGGGCTATATAAACTGAGGAGGGAGTCATGTCTTCAGTGAGAGATGTTTGGGTGAGGTTGAAGGAGGGGACTGGGGACCAAGAGACCAGAGAGGAGAGTCCAGCAGGGGTAGGAAGATTTATAGGTATGCACTGGCATTTTTCGAGGCTGTGAATTTATGGTGTTGGAGTTGAGAGAATGGTACCAATTTTGCTATATGCCTGTATGTGAGAGATTGAGAGTAAGATCAGGAGGGTATGATATGCTGCGATATGGCATTTAAAGCGCGCCTATACACAAGTGTTTCAAGGTGCGACGAGGCAAGGGAGGGGAACAGAGAGAAACAGAGACAACTATCTTACTAGGCAAAGTGACATTGAGATTGCGCAAGTGCACGGGGAGGAGAAAAGTGCAATACATAAGATAGACAGTAGAGTGTGAGTGCGACCTACCCGTGTGCCCCTGCACCCAAGATTGTCTTGATCTGCTGGCAATCAGTTGTTTTTCCGCATCCACGGCATGAAAAGATCCACAAGGCCTCCATAAAATGGCCACCGCACACTTGTTGTGTACCATTGCCTAGCAACAGTACTTGTTGCTGATTGGCCTACCTCTCCTGATAATCAGGAAGCCTTTAAGGCGGCAGCCGGCCCGTCTCATAAGGCCAGCGCCTGTCTCCTGCCTGTCTGTGCCGCATTGGAGCCGCTAGGAGACTCCCTTCCACATACTCCCACCTCGGCTGGGGTAAGCAAGATTCAACGCTGCTGAACACTGCCTTTCTAACACCACTTATGTATTGCCGCCAACTGTGTACATTCCCTGGATATAAAGATAAGGCATTCCTTAACTGCCCACCTCAAACCATTCCTAATAGCCCACCAGCTCTATTTGCGATATTGTCTCAACAGCGGCTGTCTTCAGCTTGCTAACCGACTTCCATGAATCTGCTGCTAACTCAGCTTATGTGACTCTCTACGGCTTCCCGCATTACCTGTGTGTACACCGCCAAATTTGGAACAGCCTACGTTACAGCCGTCCTGCGGGACCACCCTGTTTTAAGAACTCCCCTCGTCTCCCCTGATTAGAGTATAGTTACACCAGCCTACGCCCAACTGTGCGCTCTCATGAACCTTGTTTCAGTCCTATCGAATTGCTCATAATACCATATTACCACATTTGTATTAAACTGCCCCCATTGTTGTAATTATAACTACTGCTGTATTACACCTGTAACTACTACTGTACTCACCAGCTTTGCTTGTATTGTACCCGCTCCTTCGGCCGCTTCTTGACACCAATGCAAATGCTAAATTCTGCTATTTGCTCTGCTGCTCATGTTGTCTAAAGACAGATACTACTTTTGTCCTACTGCTTGTACTTTGCTCTGTGCCTGTTTTCTCGATCTCATCGCCTTTAACCCTGCTGCTCTGGCAAATGCCCACACCCTGACCATACCGCCATGCCACCACCCAGGGTCACTCCCACTCCCCACGACATCCTCCCCACTTCTCCAACGGGGCTAACCCTCCTTATCTTGGCAACAGCCTTACTCCATACAATTGCAACCCTCCTCCCAGTCATTCCTTCCTTCTGCACCCCTTACGCCTGGCCATCACATCTCAACCACTCTACGGATTTCTCAATCATCCGCTTCCATTCTACATCCATGGCCACTCCGGGGCCCCCTAACACCACCACAGAGTCTGCCCTATCACTGTCATGCCCGCCTAACACAGACTGCAGAGTCTTTAGACTTAGAGGTCGCACCTTACCCAGGCCACTGACTTGCCTACCTACCACCATTAACAACAGGAATCACAGACTGTGCACCCGTTCTACCTGAATTTCCCCCTCCCTCCACACCTACCTCCTTGCCCCCAAATCAGTACGGCCCCCCCTCAGGTCATCTCTACTCCCAAACTCCCTCACTCCACTAGCACACCTCACTCCACCTCTATGACAGCGGACTCCCCTCTATCAAATACTAACCCTCAAACACCACACCTCAAATGTGCCCTACTCAATACCCGCTCCCTTCCTGTACATGCCCTAGAAATACATGATCTTCTTAACAACCACCTGGATATGCTAGGTAGCACTGAAACTTACATGAGGCCTGTGGCTCTGTCATTGCTTTAGCCCTTCCCCCAGGCTACTCCATCCTTAGACAAGACAGGCCTTCTCGAATAGAAGGTGGAGTAACTCTTATCTCCAAGGAAAACCTATCCCTCAGGCTAAACAACCGCCACTGCGTGGGCAACTCAGACATTTTATCCGCCAAACTCTCCTTGTCCTCAACATGCACCATCAACATTCATATCCTATACCGACGACCTGGACTTCCCTCTGACTTCCAAGGACACCTCACACATCTACTCAGCGACAACATTGAAAGCACCACCAAGACAATACTTCTCGGCGACCTCAATCTAGGGTTCAATGACCCCAAAGATAAAAATGCTACCACTCTTGCCAAAGATCTAAAATACCTAGGTTTCATTAAAAAAGTCAACAGTCCCATCAACTCAAAAGGTTGCACTCTTGACTTGGTCGCTGACCACAACTGCTCCGCCGCCATCACCTCTAATACCACATTGACTTGAACCGATCACAATTTTATCCAGACTCTCTCACATGCCCCACAGGCACTAGTCAGAAGCAAAAAAAAAACTCAACAGGGACAACCTAGCCTCGTATTTGGAGACCCCTAAACTATCACCCCTCTTCTCCAACGTCCCAAACATCCTAGCGGACATTTACAAGGATACCCTAACTAAAGCTATCAACTCCATTGCCCCACTTGAATGTAAAAAGGAAAAAAAATAACCACATACCAACTCCTGGTTCACTGAAGAACTACAAGCCCTACAGTCCAGCAAACGCAAAGCCCTCAAAATACGGCAGACTAACCCCTGCGACGGTACCAAACAGAGCTTCAACAAAATATCCCTCCAGTACAAAAATGCCATCAGCGTGGCCAAATCAAACACCTTTAATACCCGAATTACCAATGCTAACACCAATCTAAAGAAATCTTCACCATCTTCAATGAACTCATCTCCCCACCCACTAGCCCGGATGAGATCATCAAAGACGAGGCAAGGTGTGCCAGCATACAATCCGCCATGCTCAACAAAATTGAACTCCTACAAAAGAAAATCCATGACGATTATAAAGCCCTGCCTCACCAACCCATGCCACTGCAAACCATCCCCATAAACTCAAGCCCTCCTAACCTATTCTCATTTAGAGATCTCAGAAACTGAAGTCATAAACCTTCTTAAACACCTCAAACCATCCACGTGTTAAGGAGACATATGCCCACCTAAGCTCATTAAGGAATGTGCTAACTCCCTCGCCCCTCTTCTAACAGCCTTCATCAACGCATCCTTCAAATCAGGTACCATTCCTACCAGCCTCAAAGAATCATGGGTTCCTCCCTTCTTAAAAAAAAACACCTTAGACCCCACCCAGCCTAACAACTACCAACCCATAACTACTGTCCTTTTTTTGCTCAAAATTCTAGACAAAGCAGCCCACTCCCTACCTATTCTCCAACACTATCTTGGAGCCTACTCTATCCTAGGGACAAGACAATCAGGCTTGGCAAAGGGCATGGCACAGAAACTGCCTTGGTCGACCTCAAAAACCAGATCACTCAGATCATGGACAAGGGCAAGCCAGCACTTCTCCTATTACTCCACCTCTTGGCTTCCTTCGATCTTGTAACACCCTCAACGCACACATCACCCACTCAGCAGATTTTTCCAAAGAAGCAGCATCATGGATCACCTCCTTCCTGGAAGGAAGAGCTATGAAAGTATTCTATGACAACGCAGCCCCTAACACCATTCATTGCGGAGTCCCCCAAGGATCCTGCACAGCCCCAACCCTGTACAATCTGTTTACAAAACCCCTTTTTAACAAACTTCACGCACTAGGCATAGCGTATACTATTTACGCTGATGGCACACAAGTCTTCCTACCACTTACCGGCTCTTACAAACAAGATGCCAACGCACTACATCAAATCTACTCCACAATCCAAGCCTGGATGGCAGCCAATGGCCTCTGCCTCAATGGAGAAAAGACTGAGATTATCATCTAAGGCAAGAAAGCCACGCTAGACAAACAACACAATTCATACTCCAACTTCAACATTGACAGAATTATCATACCCGTCTCTACGTCTGTCAAGACATTCTGGAATAAGCTTCCTATCACCCTCAGAGCAGAAACATCCCTACTGGCATTCCGCAAGAACCTAAAAACATCTCTCTTTAACTAAACAACCCTCTCCCCCCTGCCCCTCTACCGCTTTGTCCATTATTGTATATTTTGTTTCACTGCTATTATCAATTCTTCTGTCTACAACTGTGTCTTCCTCTGTAACAAGTATCACCTTGCTCACACCTCCTCAGCATTCCTGCACCGCCTTCCTTTATGTATTTCTCAAATGTAAACATGTATTTTTCTGTTGATCAGTAACTAAGTTCTTCTCTGTAACAAGCGCCCCAATGCCTCCGGGCTGCTGAGTGCTATACAAAAACGAATAAATAATAAATAGATAAATAAAACAATAGATAAGAGGTGCGGCCAGCTGGTGGCAGGTGCAAGGTAAGTGCAGACATCAGCTGTCGAGTGCTGGCACGGGGCTCTAGGGATACAGAAACAGCCCAGAGTGCAAGGGTTGCCAAAGGGCAGTGCAGGTGTGCAACCGGCGGGGAGGGGATCTGGGCCCTAGAACAGAGGGTAGCCAGGTGACCAGTGCAGTTTCAGTCTCAGTTTCAGTCTCAGTCTGGAGTTCAACAGGGGCAGGGAGGAGGGAAAGCAGAGGCAAAGAGGAAGGTCTTGAGGTGCGTATAGATAGGAGTGAGAGGAGGAGTAAAATCAGACTGTTCAGGAGAGTAGAGGGAAGGGAATGGAGAAGTAGTAAGGCCAAGAGGAGTGGTGGAGGGAAGAGTGATAAGAATTGAAAGGCCAACTACAGAAAGTGGGGGTACAACAAGATGATTCGACTACCCCAGGTTAAAGTAACCTGGAGAGTCCCCGAGAGCGAGAGAGAGCGCGCAAGTGAAAAGGCTACAGCCTATAGGACTCCAGAGAGTAGGGCAAGCCTAGAAAATACAGGAACTCCGTCTATAGTGAATCAAGATTATATTAATTCTTTCGGGCGTACAGAGCCTGATTGAAACAAGCTTAATCTGACAGATCAAGTGCGAGGCACAATGCCAATTCCCTTTTGTACACTAACCTTTGGTGAGAGTAGGGAAAGTTAAGAAGTCCCAGAAGGAGTTAGATAGCCTGCACTGAGGGAGCCATTTTTAGAATAATTAAGTGTTACTCACCGAAGTGACAAACGTACTCCTAGTCTATAGTCCCCTTTCCTCCATCCTGTATAGTCCATCGCGGGGACGGGAACATAACCTCATCTCCACTAGAATAAGACATTTCCCCTTCAAATTTACTGGCATGCTGGGGTGCGGCACAGGGAGCGCAGGCTCCCTTAACCCCACCCACCGGCGCCACACCTCAGTCCCATTTAGACGCGTCGACTGTATTACCCCTTAAAAACCTCACTGGTTTTATTATAGGGGGCTGGATGGTGGGACGTATGGAGGAAAGGAGACCATAAAGTAGGAGTACCTTAGTCACTCTGGTGATTAACACTTAATTACTCATACGTCCCGTCCGCTCTCCTCCACCCTGCATGGGCGATTACAACTGACAACGCCCTGGGTAGGACCACCTGACCCTCTAGCCAAATAGATAACAAAGCACCGCTTGGCCAAACGCTGCATCAGCCTTCGCACTGGTATTCAAGCAGTAGTGCTTGCAAAATGCCAAAGGAGTGGCCCAAAATGCTGCCCTGCTGATCACCTGCCAGGGAACATGGTGCTGAAACGCGAATGCTGTCGCCTTAGCTCTTACTCAATGTGCATGCATGCCCTTTGGCGGGTCCTTACACTGCACCTTGTATGCCTCCTGGATCGCCGCAGTCATCCATTGAGCTATGGATGCCTTGGAAGCCTGCTGCCCAGGCTTAGAGCCTTCAAATGTTACAAACAAATAAAGATAAAATGTCAACGCCCTCCTGACATCCAGGGGTTCTAGGTCAAATGTTCGAATGCAAAGGATCTAATGACCAAAGGGTCGAATCAAAGGACAGAAAACCGAAAACCAAAGGGTCGAATTTAATTTAATTTATTATTTTTTTTGGGGGGCCCCCCCAAACACCTGTTTTTGGTGCAAAAAACACTTTTTTTTACTATTCAAAACCAAAAAATATATATATATTTTTTTTTAAATTCGACCCTTTGGTTTTCGGTCCTATTACCTCGACCCTTTGGTCAATCGATCCTTTTGGTGTCGAACCTTTGACCGGACACCACATCCAGGCAGTGGAGCGTCTTCTCTGCATCCTCCTTGGGGTCAGGGAAGAATGTGGGCAGCACAATCTCCTCGTTGATATGGAAGGATGAAACCACTTTTGGGATAAACTTGGGGTGAGTGTGGAGCACGACCTTGTCTTTGTGAAATCTAGTGTATGGCTCTGAGGCGACTAAAGCCTGGATCTCGCTTACTCTGTGAGCTGATGTAAACCCAACCAGGGGGGCTGTCTTTAGAGTGACCAACTTAATGTCTGCCGTGGCCATGGGTTCAAATGGTTTGAGTGCTATAGCGCTTAGGACTACATTCATGGCCCAAACGGGATGCAGGCGCTTGACCGGGGGGTTTGGGGGGGCGTTAAAGCCTGGTCAACCCCGTCAGGTGTGTCTTTACTAAGGGATTGGCCGAAGACAGGATAAGAGAAATCGGAGTTCCTATACGCACTGATAGTGGCCATGTACTTTCTGCATGTATTAACCTGGACACCAGACCTGGCGAGATAGGCCGAGAATGATAAGACTTGGTCGAGGGTGCATGTCAGCGGCTTCACCCCTTGTTCATTAGCCCCAAAGCAGAATCTTGTCCATTTACGTTTGTACTGCTTGCGTGTAGCCCGTCTCCTGGCATTTAGAATGATCTCCAGATTGTTGCTGGACAGCTGAAGGTGCTGGAGGGCTAGCTACTCAGGAACCAGGGCGCTAGGACTCGCCTCTCTGGAGAGGGTTGTAGCACTGCGCCTACCTATTGTGCAAGTAGAGGGCCCTTACTGAGGGGGGAGTAGAATTTCTGGCTGAAAATGCATCTGCCGCAGGTCCGAGAACCAGCGCCGCGCTGCCCAGCGAGGAACCACAAGGATAATCCTGAGGTTCCTGAACTTGCGCACTACCTTGTGCATGAGCGGTGTTGGTGGGAATGCATATTCCCACATCCCGTCCCAGGGTATCTGGAGTGCGTCCCCTAGAGAGTTGCATCCCCTTCCTCGCCAGGACACGAATTGTTGACACGCCTGATTTTGTGCCGTCACAAACCGGTCTATTGCTGGTTGACCCCAACTGCTGAACACTTCCTGGAGGACTCTCCCGTTCAGCTGACACTCGTAATTGTCAGTGACCAGGCAACTGAGCATGTCTGCTTCAAGGTTGGACTCTCCCGGAAGGTGGACTGCCGAGAGCCACACTTCCTGGAAATCTGGGAATGGGCTATCAGCCAGGGTCAACACGCATAGTTGCAGAGATCTGGTGCCCCTCGGTTTGTTGATATAGAACATGCAGGTTGTGGTGTCTGTCTGGATGCACACCGACCTTCCTTTGATGGTCGGTTGAAAAGACCTGAGTGCCAACTGTATAGCCATAAGCTCCAGCCAGTTGTTGTGATTCTGCCAGTCGGTCGCGGTCCAGAGGCCATGCACTGAGGGCGCTCCCAGCGTGGCTCCCCACCCATGGAATTAGGAATCTGTGATAATGATGTACGCTATGGGGGGTGGAAGGAAGGATCTGCCCACCAAAATGTTCTCTTCCTGTTGCCACCATCTGAGGTGATGGTCCAGGTGTTGAGGGTTGGAGAGCGGGCCCACTGATGGCCCGATTCCTGATCCCAAGAATCAGCAAAATGTCTGGTGTACGGGACCGCCAGGAGACATGATGCCAGTACGCCCAGAAGGTGTTGATACCAGCAGGCTGTGGTGATTGAACTGCTGTGGAAATTGGAGACTGCTGATCGCATCGCTGTCACCTTGTCCCTCATGGGGAAAACCCTCTGCTGCTGTGGGTCCCACAGCAGACCCAGAAACACTAGCGTCTGTGTAGTCCTGAGCTGAGACTTTTGGTAGTTGATCGAGAAGCCCAGGTCGAATAGGGTGGAGATGAACTTGTCCACGGAGTCCCAAACCTGCTCCGGAGAAGTACCCTGACTAGACATGCAGCCCCTCCAACCTGAGGAGAGCAACCACCGCATTCATGAGCCTTGTGAAGACTCTCAGAGCTGAGTTTAGCCCAAAAGGCAGAACCTTGTACTGAAAATGCAGGCCCATGACCCTGAACCTGAGGAAGGCCTTCTGAGGCTGCACAATGGGAACGTGAAGCTATGTGCCCTTCAGGTACAGGGAACACGTCCAGTCTCCCCCACACAGTGTCTCTGCAATGAGCACTGGCGTCACCATCTTGAACTCCTGCAAGGGTAGGTAAAGATTCAGAGAAGACAGATCCAACACCACTCGCAGGCCAGCCTGGTTCTTCTTCTGGATAGCGAAGATGCAGGAGTAAAAGCCCTGCCTCAGATGGGGGGTGGGGGCCTGCTCTACCGCTTTGCTCTCTACGAGGGAGCGAATCTCCACTAGCAGGGATGGTGTGTCGATCTGTGGGAGGGGAGGGGAAGATGGAGGGGGAGAAGAAAGAGGTAGCTGGAAGCCCCAGGACACCACTGAGATGACCCAAGCATCCGCAAACTTTGCCCACCAAGCCTGACTGTGCAGGGCCAGCCTGCCCCAACTGGGGTGCTGTGGACCAGAAACACATCACCATTGTTTCTTCTGGTCAGAGGCTGATGAAGTGGAGGGGGAGTGGAAGAACCCCTAATGAAATGTCTTGTGGTGTTTTCTCTGGTGCTGACTGGGAGACCGGTCCGGCTGTCTGGTTTTACAGTCCTGGAACCCTCAGAAGTCGCCAAATGAATGCCCCTTGTCTGAGCGGGTCTGTTTCTGTGAGAACGGTTTAGGTGCCGGTTTGGTGGTAATGGCCAGAGACTTCGCAGTCTGAGAGCTGCTCTTATTCTTATCGAGCTCCTCCTCAGTGGTGGAGTGGAAAAGATCCCCCCCTCAAACGGAAGGTCCAAGATTCTCTCCTGCACATCCGGGTTGAACCTGGTAGCTTTCAGCCAGGCCATACGCTTCATGTCTGTTGCCAGACAGATTGCCCTATTAGCCGTGTCGATGTGGCCCACAGAAGCCTCCATGATGTCCTGAGCCACAAGTTTTCAGCTAGGCCCGCTTTGAAAGGGGCTTGCTTGTCCTTAGGGATGTCGGGCAGAAATATCTGCGACCTCCCTCCACAGGCGTTGATAAGCCGCAGCGAGGATAGCCTCTGCGTTAGCCAGCATGAGGTGCAGGCCGGTATTTGAGTAGACCACCTTGCTGTATGATTCAAGGGTCTTTTCAGAAAGATAGAAGCACAAGGCAACATTGTTTTTTTTTGGTTTTTTGTTTTGGTAGGTGAGAGATGAATTGAGTGTTGAAGGGGGAAGGTTGTACAGAGCTGTTAAAACCAAGTATAGATGGAAGGATGGCTATTGGTGGCTAGGCAAGGACCAAATGATTAAACAGTGGATTTCGAAGTGTCTGGAATGTGAGGAGTCTGTTAAGGGACTAAGAGTGGCTACTCAGCCACTGAACCCTATACCTTTGCCAAGTGGAGTCTGGGAAATGATTCATTTTGACATGTTCGGCCCCATAGGTAAGAATTATGTAAGTGTGGTACCAGATATGTATTCGAAGTGGGTTGAGATTGAATATGTTAATGACATATCGTCAAGCAGAGTAGTGAAGTTCTTAAAACTTTGACGGGGAAGGAATACTTAGGGAAGTTCTGTCTGACAATGGAGTACAGTTAATTAGCAGAGAAATGGAGGAGTTTTTGAGAAGATGTGGCATTGCCCATAAGACAGCGTTGTATCATCCACAGTGTAACACAGCGGTAGAAAGAGTGAATCAGGTTATGGAAGGAGTGAGGATGGCCAGGAGTTGCAGCCAACCATGAAATCAAGTGTTGTTTTAGAGGTTAGTGGCGTTACGGTTCACCAAGCATGAATCGACAGGTGCTATACCATGTGAAGTGATGAGGGGAAGAGTGTGTCACAATGAACTTGTTCCGCCTTGGATGGAAACTGGAAAGAAGTTGTGTGTGAGTGATGAGCTGAACAGTGAGAATGTGAAAACTCAACAGGATAAGATGAGAGTACTAATAAGGATCTGGGAGATTGGGTTAGAATGAAGTTTAACAAGAAGATGGATAAAGCGGGGGCAGAATATTAGAAGCACGTACAAGTAGTAAGGAAGCATAAAAGAGCAATAATGACGTCTGGAGGGAAGGTTTGAAACCTGACCAAGGGGGAGGCTCTGAGCAATGGTAGTGTTGTGCATGCAAGGAGAAGTTCTCAAGCAGGTCAGGACCAGGCGGCTTAATCACTTTATTGGAATGATTGGATATGAAATGTTTAGAGATATTTTATTGTTAGTCATTAATGCTAAACTGTGTATATAGTTGCTGTTGTGTTTTTATTATTAGCCATTATTGCCAAACAGTGTATATATTTGCCATTGTGTTTTATGTTTTGTTAGTGGTAAAGGGGGAGGTGTGTGGTGTCTTTGCTTTAACATGAACTGTGATCTGCACAGAATGTTATTGGGGTAGGGGTGAGTATTCCATGACAGGCTGCTGGAAGCTGAGAGTTCCAGCCAGGACAGTTACTGAGGCTGTGATGGATGGAAGCATCCAAGGCTTGCTGTGAAGATTGTACAAATAAATCTTGTGTTGCTCTGCGTCGGCTTGCTTCCAAGGCGACTGTGTTGCCCCTGAGCTATCCTCCCGAGGGAGGAAAAGAGGGAGCAAGTTTTCTTTTAAGGAGGATCTCAGTCGTACTAGCATTAAGGCAGAGATCGTTGGCAGTACACCATTCCTGAATTGCGGCCAGACAGTCTGCTATGAGAGAAGGAGCAGAGGTGGCTGAGCAGAGCCTGAAGTAGAGCTGGGGGTCAACCGCATAACACTGAAAGTTAGAGCAGAATGTACCAATGCAGTGGGCAAGAGGTGCCAGGTAGTGGTTGAAAAGTCAGGGAGAAAGGTTAGACCCCTGAGAACACTACAAGAAGAGAGAGATAAGAGAGAGGAAAGACGCCAGTTGCACCTGGGAGGGTCAGTCGGTGAGAAAGGAGGTCAACCAGGGCAGGGCCTGACCAGTGATAACCAGGTTGTCACAGAGGCGATTGAAGCAATCCTCAGAATCTGTGTGGATTATTACATAGCAGCTTCCAATTTTTTTGTTTGGGCTATTAGGTGGGGCTTACACCACCTATAAAGCAAAACTATTGCATTAGAGAACAGATACAGAGAAACGGCATATGAGGGGCACACAGCTTGTAGGTTCTTTTTGATTATTTGCCCACCCATGGCCATGCTAATCCATATGGCCGTTCCCACCAATTTGCTGCCCCTACCCGCCCAAAACACCTCCTCATGAGAAGTCTTTGAGCTCCCTTTAATCAAGCCTTACCAACACAATATGCACTCTAAGTGCCTGACTGTTTTTTCAAAGCAGACTTGTGAGAGATAATTAATTAAATGGAGCTGTAAACGTGCTACTGGTGTAATACAAATTTCCTAAAAAGGTCTACCGTCAGCCACTCGATTTATAAGCAATAGGTAAGTCCTTCACTGAAGTCCTGTTAAAAACAAGCATCGACAAAGTCTACAGTTTTGGCTTGTGTATAAGTAGTAAGCATTTGCCAGGCGCAACCAGGCTGGGGCCACGCTGCCCGTCAGAGGCCTGCATCATTTCGAAATTCGCTGCATTATTTCACCCACCATCACTGGGGTAAAGTTTGCACAGTGTTTCTGTGCCTCGTGCAAGCAATTTCCATAGTTTTTGTCTTTAAAAAAAAAATACAAAAAATATGAAAACTAAAAGCAAATAATTGCGTGCAAAGTCGGAGTCAAGACTTTTTGTGGGCGATTCAGTCCCTGCCTGTCATCAACCTTTCCTCGAGCTTGCTTGGCATCACTGTTTCTATGGCCTTTCCAAGATGGCCACACTGAATTTCCACCTCGTTTGAGGGCCATGCCTGGCTTCTCCCCACCTTCCCTTGATAGGCCAATCGGATTCACCGGGAGGCGGGAGGCAGCCAGTCCTACGAAGGCCCCTGTCTACTCCCTGTCCGCTCCCAGACCGCTACATGAGACTTTTGCCACAACCCGACCCTCCCTGAAGATGCTACCTCACCGAGCTATAAAACTGAACTACCAAGACTCTCTTACCTCACTCACCATGGGTTAATTCCCTCCTTCTGATTGCCCTCTGTTTCCTTCTTAGGTCCTTGACCCGATTCTCTGCTTGTCCTCACTGTGCTCCCTGTTATCTTCTCATTTTCACTCGTTTCTGCACTTACCTCTAACTTCCGACTCATACTGCGTTTCTATACCTATTATGCCTTATCAATGTACTTTGAAATTTCAAATCTGGGTGTGTTTTACATTGTACTTTGGCCATTGATTGTAACCTACTAGCCCAGGGACTGTTCCATACTGCTGTACCTGCATTCTCCTCCCACTGCCTCCTCTCACCACTCGCCTATGGCGCTTTCCGTTTCTCCTATCTACTCCAACTGCTTCTCTATCAACTATCCTTCCCTTCTCACTAAATCTGGGAAGAAGAAGTTTAAAAAGGATATCCTGGCCTCCAAAGCAGGTCTCCCCATCGCTGATACCTATTCCAGTGCCTCTTCCAGACAGACCCTCACTGACATCCTCTTTGTTGTTCCTTTGCCAAATCTATGGACGCCTCATATGATCTCTGTGCTCCGTCCCGTCTCCTCCTCTCCCATTAATGGTGGCACTCGCTGGGAAGTCCTCATGGATTCCTTCCAGAGTCATCATTAATGTCTACCTAAATGGCACTGTCATGGTGCAAGGCCCTCAGGTCAATCTCCTCCTCTTTGATAGGTGGTTCCCTTGCCTCATCAACTTCCTTTCATCTCCTGCGGTCCCCTACTCTCCTCCCTTGGCTTCCTTCCCCTCTCTTCCGTCCTCCTCTGCCCCACCTCGGGCTCCTTCCACATCTCCAGAGGGCATACCTCTGATTTGTAGCCCTCCCTGGAAGGTCTTTAAGGCTGGCAACCTTCTTCATCTTGCCATTCTCAACTCTCGTTCAGCTGTCAAACACTCCTCTGACATCTGCCACCTCCTAGAAGAACTTGACCTTGATGTCCTCGGCCTTACCGAGACATGGTTCACAGCCAGCACTGTCACAACCTTTGTCACTCTCCTCCCTGGTGGCTACAAGATCCTCTCCGCACCCAGATCCACCTGGCCCGGAGGGGGTGTAGCCCTGATCTCTACTGAGTGGATTCCTGCCTCTCTCATTCCCACACAGACATACTCCTCTTTCGAATGCCTTGTCTACAGGCTCTCTCTCCTAGCCACTCTCTTAATGTTGCTACTCTCTACCAGCTCCCTGGTCAAATCACCTAATTTCTCTCTCAGTGGGCAGACCTCTCATCCTTCCTCCTGGCCTCTACCACTCAACTCCTCCTCCTTGGTGACTTAAATATCCATCTTTATTCTCCATGTTCCTCATCGGTGCTCTTTCGCTACCTCTGCAATTCCCTATCCCTGTCTATCCTCCCCTCTGGCCCGACTCACTCTGCAGGACACATACTCGATGTCTTGATCTCCTCTGGCCTCCCCCTCTCTATTCCTCTGACCACTCCTCTCTCCTGAAGTAACCACTGCCTCCTCTCACCTCACCCCTTCTTCCCCCCAAGCCAAGCCTACCCCAACATTGCCACCTATCTTCTTGGACATCCGCAATTCCTGGTATGACTCGGACCTAACTACACTTAAACGTAAGTGTAGGGCGGCTGAGAGGAAATGGAGGGCTTCTTGTTCATCCTCTGACAAACTGGCCTATCGCCTGCTCCAAAGGCAAAACCGACTCTCTGTCCTCACCAAGAAGAGAGTCCACATTCAAGCCTGTATCTCTGCGGCAGCTAACAACTCGGCCGAACTCTTAAAAATCTGCAAGGAGCTGGCCAACCCGGCTGCAGTCTCTACCCCTCCTCTTGCCTCCCAGGCTCTTTGCAATGCTCTTGCCTCTCACTTTATCTCAAAAACCCAGGCCATCCTGTCCACCCTCTCCTCCCTTCCCCCTCCTCTCCCCTCCCCTCTCCATCTGTGCTAGCTGCCCCTCCTTCAGCCACCCCCCCACCCTCTTTCTCACCCTTTGCTCTGCTTTCCCCTGATGAGGTCGCTAGACAAGTCCGATCTATGAAAGCCTCATCAAAACAGGTTCATCCCTGTTCCTCTAAAGCCATCAAGGACCACATTGATACCCTTGTTCCGGCCCTTGCCAATTTTTGAAACCTCTCCTTTGCCTCAGCATCCTTCCCCTCCCCCCTGAAGCACTCCCTGGTGCATCCTCTTCTTAAGAAATCCACAGCTGATCCTTCATTTCCGACTATCACCCAATATCCATAACTCCCTGTCTGGGTAAACTCCTCGAAAAGCTAGCCATCTCTCAGCATAACCTTCATTCTGATTCTGTTGGCTCTCTCCATGACCACCAGTCTGGCTGGCTTTAGAGCTGCCAGAAGCACGGAAACTGCTCTCCTGAACATCCATGAAGATCTGCTCCCCAACCGGGACTCTAACATTCCCTCTGTCCTCATCCTACTTGATCTCTCTTCTGCCTTTGACACGGTCAATCATATCACCCTGCTTAACCGTCTCTGTGATAATCAGGCTCTGGCCTGGCTGACCTCTTTCCTCTCTGATCGACACTCTGAGGTCCAACTTGGGTCCTTCCTATCATCTATCTCCCTCTCTACCTGTGGTGTTCCCCAGGGGTCTATCTTCTCGTCCTCGCTTTCCAACCAATACCTGCTATCTCTCGCCCACTGCATTGCCATTTTCTGCTCAAATTGCCAGTGCTACGCTGACGACACAACTCATTTTCAGGCTGCCCTCGGCCACCTTTTCTCCATCTCTCAGCTCTGATTGCATAACTGCCATTCAAGATTGGTGTGCCACCAATGATCTTTGTCTAAATGCAGACAAGACTGAGATCCTCCTCATCGGTACACCTTCACCATCCTTTCCCCTCACTCTCTGGCTGGCCTCCGTTGGCCTGCCTCCTTCCCCTACCTGCGTGGCTAAGAACCTCGGGGTCATCTTTGACTCCACACCTTCCTTCTCCGCCCACATCGCTGACATCTCTAAAAAGTCAAGCTTCATACTGCACCTCTTCAGAGGTACTCTGTCTTTCCTTCCCCCAGAAGCTCATCGTCTCCCAAGCTTTGCTTCTTTCTCGGTTGGACTACTGTAACAGCTTCTTTCTAAATCTACTTGCCTCTACTCTCCACCCTCTACAACTAATCCAGCACAAAACTGCGAGACTTGTCCTTGGCCTCAAGACCTGGGATCGTAACTCTCCAGCTTTGAAATCCCTGTGGATGCAAGTATAACATTCAAAACCCTCTGCATTGTCCACAAGGCTTTCTGTTGCCTGAGTCCAAAATACCTTCAACTATCCCTGTGTAAATACCTCCCCTCTCGAGCTCTTTGCTCCTCTACTTCTAATTCCCTCAGGGTCAGTCGTTTTTCAAAGAAACAAGCTGGGGGTATATCCCTCTCTTCAGCTTCGGCCTCCCTTTGGAACAGCCTCCCTGCCACTCTGACACTTGAGGAGAACCATCTCTGGTTCCAGAAGCACCTGAAGACCTTCCTCTTTGCTTCTGCCTTCGCCACCCCCCCTCACCCCTGCTGATCCGTTTTTATCTCGGCTCCGTGCACCTGGACACCCTCTGTCCTCCGTGCCCAGGTACCTGCTCACCCTGCCACCCTCCTGCACTGGGGCTGGATCTGTACCCATACAGTCCCCCACCTCAGTACTTTCCTTTCTGCACTTATCAGTCATACCCTCTCTGCTGCCTTAAACCCAGCAATTGCCATTTGCTGGCTGCACTACCACCGTCTATTGCCTTTATTATTTATTTATTTAATTAATGTATTATCTGTTTCTCCTCTGCTCCGCACTTTTACTTATCCCCATCCCTTTTACATGCACTTGCGCGTTCTCAATGTCACTGGGCCTAGTAAGATCGTTCTTTTGCTTTCTCCTGTTCCCCTCCCCTGCCTTGTCGCGCTCTGAAACACTTGTGTACGAGCGCAATATAAATAAAATGTCATATCACTGATATTAGATGCCAAGGAAATTGCACCATTTTGCACCTTTGGCCATCAATGTCCAGTTCATACCACTACGGCAGTGCCTGGCAAATGCCTTCCCCATGCCTACATAAAAGCCCAAACAATTGGTATTGCCAATGCATATCTTGGAAGTCTTTGTCCTCCTCTCTATAGAAGAGGACTTCGGAAAAGACCATAACCCCAACAAAGTTACGCGTGTAAATGTTCTTCAGTAGTGCAAAGAGGATTAAAAGAAGGGGGTTGGTTCACCCCCTTTAGTAGGCAATATGCCAGAACTGATTAGTTACCTTCTAGTCTTCTGTGAGGTGTCCAATCATGCATGAAGTGTTCAGATTATTCTGCCTGATGTCCGTTCTAGTGCTTCGTCTACAAGAGGTGGTGCAGGGCACAGATAGTTTGAAGCCCTAGGATAGCCCAAGATGTTAATAGAAAGTAATCTCCTGGGATACTCTCCACTTCACCCCCTTCTCCTCTCTGCTTACATCAAACAGTCTCTGTAAATTACCCCCTTGGTGTGAGCTCTCCTTTATCCCGACAGGGCTTGCCTGTGAATCAGCAGTTTCGAGCTTACCTCCTGGGGAGATTTCCTGTCTTCTGCAGGTGACAAGCCTTCCCACAGAGATCAATAGGATGGTTTCCTTGACCTGGCCCTAAATAGGTGTTTTTAATGAAACCCTGTTCTCTGACTCTGAATCACCTAAAGACCCGTCAGTGAACCAGTGAATGAGTCACTAGTAACCAAGATGACAAAAATAAGACAAGTAGGTTTATGCCTGTATAATTGGAGCTTCCCAGAGGCCACCATGTCAAAACTAGGCACCATTGCTTGCAATTAGATTTTCACCTGCAACCAGGCTCTGGTGGCACATAGTTATATACTTTAATTTAGGATCAGGATTTCCCATTGTGAAAGGCTGATCCTGACAGCTAGATGTTTGGTTCCATCAGCCGTTGGAAAAATGGCACATATTACTTCATAGCTACCAAGTTGCCCAACTAAAAGACAGCTGATAAGGGGTGTCAGTAGACAGGCTCAGGAGTGTTACATGTTACTATGCTTTTAAGCATGGGATGTTATGAAAGGGGGAGTCTGGTTAGCAGAACCGCTTTTTCAGAGACAAATCTACCTGCATCTTTTCAATTTCAAATTCCAAAAGCTCAGGCTATTTTACCCTCACAGATAGCATTCTATTAAAATGGGTATGACTGAGTTTGTTATTATGGATAGTAAGGCAAGTACTCTGTTATTGTTACTTATAAAATAGAAAATTCATACTTTTTTTGGGCATGGAGGTCCATGCAGTGGAGGACACAGTACCAGCAGCTCAGTGGTCAGTGCAGGAGTGGACACGGTAACATGGGATGATCAGTGTGGGGGGGGGGGGTATAATCAGGAAGTTTCACCACAGAAAGTGGAACATTACATGGAGCAATCAGTGTTAGGAGAGCAGTATAAAATATGATAGGGGAGTATCGTATGTTGGATGGCTAGTGCATAGATTGGCCACATAAGGATATCCACATGTAGGGGGCAAAGTATCAGAGGATAGTCAAAGCAGTGGAATAAGGGCACAGTAACAAGAAGTGTTCATTGTAAGCACAATAGTACAAGTGGGTCATCAGTGTGGAGCACAGCAGTGAGAGGGCACATATAGGATGACCAGTGTGGGTGTTCCAGTACAAGGATGGAAAGTATTTGCTAAGACCTCATCAGTTTCTTGTGATGGGTGTTCGTATATGAAGGTGCTCTACAGCTAGGACCTCGGATATGCAAACTGCAGGACCCGGCCTCCTATCTAATGTGTACAATAATGGCAGGAGTAAGTGCTGAACTCTCATGAGGAACAACTATTTCACAGCACTAGGAGCTGTGACCTGTTGCAGTGATGGGAGACATTGTGGGGGGGGTGTGTGATGTGAAAATGAGTAGAGGGATGGGGAGGCAGTAATGTGCTCTTTCAGATACTTACACCTCCAAGATTGTTACCTCACTGACTCCAGCCCAGTCAGCTCCCCGCAAGGCAGCATTAGGCTAACCTGCTGGGGCGGTGGACACAGCTCGCTGCTGATGAACCATACCTTGCCAACCTTGCTCCCTCACACTGAAGCCATGGCACAAGTCTGACTTGACAAAATGCATAACGTAAAGTGCCCACCACCCATTTCCTCCACGGATGCCACCGCACTTGTTACTCAGCAGATCTTTAACCTCTTCATCTACCATCTTCACTAGAAAGGCATCTGTGCCACAGGATGCATGCATGGCACAACCCCACCCACTGCCCCAGAAGATCATGCCTGGCATCCTGGCCCAGACTGGAACCGCAGGTGTCCGCTGACCTGATATTCTGTTCCAGAGGCACACTGTAAGTGCAGGAGAGAAGAAAGCTCTACCGGTGCTGCCATCTGATCCAGCAACCATCTTGAAAATGCAGTAGGTGTAAGTGGAATAGAAGTAGGACATGCAGTGGGAGTGATAATGTAACAAAGAAGTTCACTGCCTGCCTTGAGCTGTTGCATTGAACAAACTCCAGGCACTGAATAAAACTAGGCAGTCACCCAATTTTACTTTTTTTGGCACTATTGTGCTCTAGCACCTTGAAGCTTCTTCTTTGTGCTAGATGGGATTACCAATAACTATCACGGAAGAACTAATCGGACAGACCAAAAGAAGATAGTAAAACACTGCTTTAATCTCAATGAAAGAAAGCAGGGAGAAATACAGCTATCAAAGTAGATGCTCAATTTTTCACAACAAAGTTAGTTTGCACAGAGTTTATATCGTTTTACGTATGTCATTTGTGACGCCATCCTACGTGGCATTTCACAAATACCGAAAGCCTGAAGGGATTGGATTAGGGGAACATATCTACTTAGAGAATAAAATAGGTGTCAATATTTCATTGGCTGCCCCTTGTCCGTAGGACACGTCCTGAGCTACTTCTACGCACGTCACATATTGATTATATCAGAGAATATGGCAGCAGGCTAATAACTGCAACATGGTATATGAAAGTGCATGGTGGGCCTTTTAATTGGTTGGCAACCCTATCCAAGATTGGAATTTCAGCTTGTTTTAGCAGCACAATGAACAAAGTGAAACCTAGATGTTCAAGCTGCGTCAACTTATTCCTTGTTTTCCCAATTAGTCCATAGTATGTCATCAACCGGATCCTTAGCCACGGTCTATCCTTTGTAGTTGACCTCGTAGCCTGCTCACTGTTCTGGGACATTCGATGGAGTGTGAGCACACCACTATCTTGACTCCAAGCTTTAATAAATAGCCTTTGTTTTGAGTTCTTCGTCACGTGTCAGGAGACCACGATTTTTTCAATTTCTGTCTCTTAATTCCTGCTATTTGATTTAATTAACCAGGATGTCATTACCCTCTCTGGCCTTTAGAGACTTGCTCACTCCATCTGACACAGGCTTTGCCTTTGTGGTTGTTCAATACTTGGCATCAGCAAATGTCCTTGCCCTCCTAATCTTAGCAGAAATATGTCTCGTGCACTTGGTCTATTCATTCGCCCATCGCTCGAAATAGCCTCCTTGACTTCAGGCCAACGTACTCCCTTATTCCGCACATGAAAACAGCGTCTTCATCAATTCTTCAATTTGCGATCCTAGGCTTGTTTTTGTGGTAGCTGGGATTATTCTTAAACACAAGCTGTTGTCCATTTTCTTGCAATGGATGTCCTAAACGTTATATATATACCTCTTTTTAGCAATATGCTTCTCCTACCTTGCGTTACAGCGTATTTACAGTTATTGGTCAGCACGTTACTTCATCTTCTTGTTTTCATGATAACTATCTTTTGGTACATGTTTCTCTTAGCGCTTCTGTTACATCGTCAGTCTTAAGTATTTTCATAGTGTTTTAAATTAGGCTTATATGTCTTCTTAATGACATCATATCATCGTCATCAGACTTTTGTTTAGCATTCATCCATGATTCTTAGAGCCACTTCCTTGCATTTAAGCAACTGACATCCTTCTTGGTAACTTCCCTCCATTGACTCAACGTGAGGATATCTTGTGAATGGCTGACTAAGTGCATATCGTTTTTCACACATTCAATGTGGTATAGACATGTCACAAACTCATGCATGGATTTCCAATGGTAGCCCTTGGTCTGCTACTCCAATAGACGGTGGTGAAAGGGCGGGGACTAGAGAAGAGGCCTCCACCTGCTCCTCTACATTCCTCTCTCTTCTCTAGTCGAAAATTCAACCATGCTCTTCTTTTGCTCTTCTTCCACAATTCCCGCTTCATCTTCTTCCACTATCTCATATTTTCTCTTCTTTGGGACCCATATTTTCATCACCGCCCTCAGGTGACCCGCATTCTTTATGTATTCATTAACACTCCAGGTCATGTGGTGACAATCCCCTGCTGGTGAACAAAATATCTATCGCCCCACATATCTCTCCTGATCATGGGGATAGTAGAACCTGGTTCCTGGAGGTGCAAGAGAACTTTTCTTGATATTTTCGAGTACTTTCTTCAGTCTGCGTTTTCTCTCCAGTGACACTGTTAACGTCAATCATTATCCTCATCCCAATAGCTTTCTTGACTGTTTCCTGACATTGTCCTAAGATGATCCTTAAGAGACAGAATCCTAGCAACACCAACACTAGTATTGCTCGAAGTAGTTTAAAACCATTCACCAACCAAGATGGAATCCATGAAAACAGGGATGAGAACCAATCATCTGCTGCCGTCTCATCAGCTTCATCTTACATTTTTGTATGCAGGGTTAACATTGTTATTTCCTCTATCAGGGTTCCATTTTCTCCATCATGAGATGGCAAGAAGGCTCAAATTTGGCAAAAATGCCTCCTTCCATTGCTGTTATCAGATCCAGAACATACCTGTTCTGGAGAGTCATTAGCCTGATGGCTCTTAATTCTTCTTTTATTACATTGAAACCTTTTATTTTGCATTGATCGTCTGAAGCAATTCCCATCTAGTGATCTGCAATTAGCGACCGTAAGGTGAGAGCCGGCTACGCACACGAAGGCCAGTATACAAAGTCCAAAACTACCTGTCTGGACTTGTGTTTGCCAACGAGACGTCAGGAGGGCAGGGGGTGATCCCCACCTCCACGCCGCCTCAGGAGAAGACCAGCTACCCCCCATGTTGCTCGCCCACTGTGGGTAAGCCTCATCTTATCACCCTGTGCCCAGTACCCATCGGATGTTTGCCGACAACAACATGGTTCTGTTGCCCGTTTTCCCTTGCTGCTTGGCTGATGAATCATGAATACAGCGTTCGGTGTGTGCCTGCGACCAGCTGAATACTCTACAATGGCCGTCTGAGCCGTGTTTATTACATTGCTAGGCAAAGCTCTGGAGGCGTCCGTGTGTGCCCCTATAGGCTGCAGTGCCTATTTTGTAGAAAGTGCGCGACCGGAAGGCGAAAGCTGGCTACGCACACGAAGGCCTGCATACCAAGGCCAAAACTATCTGTCTGGACCTGTCCGGGCCTTGCGGGATCCAACGTGCCAGCTACCCTGCCCACCTACCCTCAGACTCACATCTTACAAGTGTGCTGCCTTCTGGCGTTAGACTTATATGCGTCATCACGCTCCGCTCTAAGGTACTTCTACTCGAACTTCTATTACTGCATCATTTGAGTGGCATTTCACTCCTACCTACATGTACTTGCCACAACAGCTGATTATATGCCAGTAATACCTACCTACCACACTATGGGCCTCATTACGAGTCCACTGACCCGGACTTAACGCCACCGGTATAACCATACCGGCACCGTTTCTGTGACCGTCAAATCGCGACCCACGATTCCGGAAATACCACCACCACAATCCACTGCTGCGGAGTTAGGGGACCCATAAAATGCGTTGCCGGGGAAAACCCCCAGTTACCGTCAACACCTAACACCATGGGCATTACGAGTACCACAGACATGGAAACACCGCCATAAAAATGGTGGAAAAACCGTGGCCACGGAGGCGGTATCGGTGGCACCACGAACATGACCTTAAACAGTGCCTGGTGAGCTGAATCAGGCCACGGGTGCAGCAAATGAGCCCAGCTGGACCCAGCAGGCCACTGGGAGCCTACAAAAGGGCCACACCCAGGCCAACTCCAAACACAACTATGCAGGCAGCAGCTGCAGCAGAATTGGGACTGGGGCTATTGAACCTATAGGCAGCCCTGCACATGGTGGCATTAATGGTGCAGAGGAGGAGGAGGCGGAGGAGGTGCAGGCGGCAGTTACCAACACCTGCACCAATGCCTAACCCAATTGTGCGGCTGGCACGACCCCACAGGCAGCCTGCAATACCCTGCATCAGGGCCTCACCCTGGAACCTGACCCCAGGACAGATCCACACATTATACCGGCTGGACCGTCCAACAATCATGTACATCACCACCATGATTGAGGACGACATCAGCAGCCACATTGCCATTTCGACCGCAATCCCCCCTCCTGAAGGTGGTGTCAGTACTGCATTTTCTAGGCACCGGAACTTATCAGCACACAGTTGGCGAGCTGCACGGGCTCTCACAACCCTGTTTCTCTAAAATATTGGGACAGGTACTGGATGCCCTGCTGCGCCATGTGTCGGAACACATCGCCCTACCCCGTACCCTTGCACAGGTCATTGCCACCAAGTTGGCCTTCCATGCCATTGCGGCCATGCCAAATTGCATAGGTGTAGTAGACTACACCCACAGAGAGCTGACAGTACCACGTGCAATGAAGATGGTGTACCGCAATAGGAAACTGTACCACTCACTGAATGTACAGATGGTATGTGATGCCGGACAAGTGATTACACATTGCTGCGCACGTTTCCTGGGGTCAACACATGACTCAATGGTCCTGCGGAATTCGACATTGCCACGCTACATGGAACGCTATGCTGGACAAAGCACATGGCTATTGGGAGAGTACAACTGCCAATGCACAGGCCCTGTGGAAGGGGGGTGTGTGTCCAGGGCAATGACCTGTATGAGTGGGCTGCTATAACTGCACATGCATCACCCCATGACCCATGTAATGGATGGTCAGCATAACCCACACATCACAAAGCTACACATGCCAGGTTGCCACAGTGTGCTCGTACACACCCTGCCATATGAGACATACAACCAATACTACCACAAGGCCATACAACTTGAGCCACTCAATACAGCCACCCACACTATGCACCACTGCCCCCCAATGCACATGATGACTGCACATGAGACATCCTGCAACAACCACATCATCACAGTCTATTGATTGACTCCTACATATGTGTACATTATTGCACAATGCCATACTTACCAACCACTATTGTCCGCAAGGGCAACTACATATGCACAGCAAGTCGTTGGGCAATGACCAAATGCCAACGTCTACAACAATTACCCATGAATGGTATTCACCCACCGACCTGACCTCTGCAGGGCCCATATGGATGAATGAATGATGACACAAGATTGCACTGCATCTGATCAAGAGATGATATCACAAACACAGACATGTCCCACACATTTCCATCCAGTGTAGTTGAGGCTGGATATGCACTCACGCCATGGCTGATGGCGCTTGTACGGAGGCCAAGGAACAGGCATGAGGAGGCGTACAACAGGGCACACGACCGCACACGTGGCATGATTGAGAGGACATTTGGCCTACTGAAGGCCAGGTTCCGCTGCTTGAGCGGATCTGGTGGATCATTGCTCTACAACCCAGTGAAGACGGGTAAAATTGTGCTTGTGTGTGCCATGCTGCACAATCTGTGCATGCGCAGGAACATTCCTCTGCCCCCAAACAGAGAGGATGAGGATGGAGGTGAAGATGGTGATGGGGCGGCTCCACACCCTCCTGGGGGTGCACAAGATGGCCAACGAGCACGGGATACACTCATTCGCATTTACTTTTGAGAGACTGCACATTGACAGCATTGCATGGATATAAAGATGCCCGTGAATAAATGGATTGTCTGCAAATGAAATGACGGATGTCCACTCATTATGTTTTTTTTCAAAGGTGTTGTTCTATAAACAAACCAGGAAAGAAGGTGCATTGGGTAGGGAAGCTGTACACCCATGCCCACCCACCACCCAAACGTACCCACCCACAACCAGGCCCCAAACAACTAACCCCCTAATGGACCTCCCCCACCACCCAAACAGGCCCCAAACAACTAACCCCCTTATGGACCTCCCCACCACCCAAACGTACCACCCCCTTACACCCATTGTTTCCCGACTGTCATGTCTATTGCCATCCCCACATGGCACTATTTGCGGGGGCGCTTATGCGTAGGAGTGTCCTTGCTGGCGGGTCCAGTCAGCCGACTAGAGCGCCTCCGTGAGCTGCCAGTGGCAGAGCTGGATGGGGTGGTGCTGGCTGAGGTGACTGCTGGTGTGACTATGGGCAAACGTCCTTGAATCACCTGCTGGGCAACTAACATTGACTCAGCTATACTGGATTGCACACTGTTCCCTTCCCTGACATGGCATGCCAAGGTGACGATGGTGGTCGCAAAAAGTCCAATGGACCTGGAGAGCCAACGCACCGACGTCGCATTGCTCTCACGCTGCAGCCTGGCCTCCTTCCCGCTGATGCAAGGCCTCTTCACGCTGCAGCCTGGCCTCTTCACACTGCAGCCTGGCCTCCTCCAGCTGTCGTTCCACGAGCTGCGTCAGGGTGGCCTTTTGTTGCTCAATGTGCTGCAAGCGAGTACTGAGCTCAGCCATGGAGGGCATTGAGGAGCGCATGGGGCTGTGCAGTTCTTGGGGCTTAACTGTAGGCCATGGATGGATGACAGCTCATCCATGTTGTCCCCCTCACCCTGTTGTACAACTTCAGCTTGCATGGACGGGGCACTGTCATCACTCTATGCAGCCTCCTCAGCAGTGCAGATGGGCTGCAAGATGGCATCTGGGGCCATGGTGGGTGCCTGCATGGGGATGGTGGCGTCCGCTGGTGTGCCCGATGCAGCTGGTGTGCCCGATGCAGCTGGTGTGCCTGATGCAGCTGGTGCGCCCGATGCAGCTGGTGCTGGTGTGCACGATGCAGCTGGTGTGCCCGATGCAGCTGGTGCTTGTGTGCCGGAGCAGCTAGCATCGTCCTCCTGGGCAGGAGTGCTGCGTTGGGCATGTGCAGGTGGCCGCTGCGTCGCCTCTTGGCCATCGTCGCTGTCACTTGACACGGCTGCGGGGATACAAAGGGCATGCTGTTAGTTGTGTGATGTCACTTGATGTGTCCATCACATGCATCAAACTGAACGATCCATGACCACTTGCATGTACACACTTGTGACTATTGATGCACTCAGGTGTGTGTGTCTCTGCTTCAGGCACGCACTGTGTGCATTTCGTCATGCATTGGGGATGCGTTACTTTTCATCTGGGTGGTCAGTGGGTCCATTGGGTCACTCCTGCCCTGGCCTGGGAGGGGGTGGGAATCAGTGGGTCCATTCGGTCACTCCTGCCCTGGCTGGGGGGGGTGTCAGTGGGTCCATTGGGTCACTCCTGGGGTGCATTCACACTTATGGCTTTGTACTTTGTGCACATACCGGCATCTGCAGGTGGGCTCACTCCTGCCTCTGCGTCTCTGATGCCGTGGATGCCCTCGAGGTGCAGGACACTGCTGCAGCGCTCCTCCCACGATTGCAACTTGAGAGGGGATGCAGGGCCTCCACCGGTGCCAGTGCTGTGTTGGCGGTGTGCAGCGATGAGGTTGCGCACCCGGAGCCTGAGGTCATCCCACCTCTTATGGCAGTCCTTCACAGTGCATGTGGTCACACCGACCACTGTGCACTTGCGTGCTGTCTCCGCCCACACCTCCATGTGGCGTTGCTGGGTAGTGCGCCGCTGGTCTGCGCTAAAGAGCATTTCCGCATGCTCAAGAATGTGTTCCACCAGTATTGTGAGCTCAGCCTCACTGAAGCTGCTTTCACTGTCTGCGTGCTGGGATCCTGGATGCCATGGTGTTAGATGTGTTCTCAGTCTCAGGGAGGTGTTCTGACCTGTGGTGTCTGAGGATGGCAGTGGATTGTGCTTTATATAATGGCCGCCTCTCTGTTTCGTTTTTTTTTCCGCGGTCATAGTATTTCTGCTTCTGGTGATTCCGTGTCCATGACGGCGGGGGCGGACACAGGTTTTGCACTGTTTTTTGGGGCGTTATGTCCGTGTGCGTGGGTGTTTACGTGACGGCTGTGACACTGTTTTCGTCCTTGGTGTGTTGCGCTCGACCCACGTGCCGTAATCGGCCGTTCATTCCGCAACCTTGCGGTCGCGGAAACTGTGTCACTGTCATCACGGAATCACCGGATTCTGGCCCGGCGGCCACGTGTACCTAGTTACTTGTTTCAGCTCTAATTATTTAGAGCTCAACATATCCTTACAGCCTTTGTTGAATGAGCATACTCTACCCTTCACTGAGTACAATTACATATGTGCCAAGTGATACTGCAAGACTGTGCTTGAGTCGCCAACACCGGCCAACTGTGCATGGTAGTTCTCCATGAGCCAATCGCCCCCTCCTTGTGCATCCCATACCTATACTGCTCTGTTTGTTTTACTTTTCATAACTATATTGTTACACTTGTTTTGGTCACCTGTACAGTCTAGTTGGAGACTAAGACGCTGTTGCCCCTCATATTTAAATTACATTACAGAGCCTTTGCTTTTACAGGGCACACTGCCAGTACTGATGACAAGTATATGCCAGTTGGAGTACTAGATCGCCAGGTTTTGTAAGTTACTGCGCATTGTCCAAGCTGCACGGTAGGAACATAACACTACTAGCCGCCCAACCTGCTACAACTACGCTTTGTTGTCTTAACTGTATTGTACAATTAATTCACCCTTACAGAGTCGCCGTGTGGGCACTCGTCTGTCTTACTAGCCTAGTAGCCCGATGCCAAATGCTAAATTGCCTGTTATTGTGAGACTCATTTGAACCAGCACAACCATGCACGCCTGAATTCATGTTAAACCTTAGTATGTGGCATTAGGGTCGGCTCTTCCTTGGTCTCGACTTTGCTCTGAATCTCATCCTAGCCGGCCATCTGTGTACTAGCCCCCCCCTAAGTGGGCCCATCGCCTATATTATGCTTGCCTTTAGTTACCTCATTGTAAAACTAATGCTTGTCCTACTGGATGCCAGCTACCATGCATCAGTTGTAGACTCCCTACGTACTGAGCAATAACGTACAACCATGCCCACTCCTATCTCACCACTACCATGGATCAAATCCACTAAATTTCTGCCACCCCTTAAGCTCAATCTACATCCTACTACCATCGACCTACCAAATTCCTACCTAAGTTAAATTTGGGTACTAAGCACCCTAATAACGATGCAGCTAGCAAAGTAGACATTGACTGCCTCATATCCCCTATCCAAGGGATCAAACATTTTGCCACCAAACAAGTACTTAACCAACCATGCTCTACTGAAGCTAGAGATGACAGGCTCGGCTCTAGACTTACCAGATCCTGCATGCCACAGTCTAGTCGCCCAACTACACATAACCCACCAACCTCGTCCAATAACCCGATCTCCAAAACCAAATATACTAACAAAAATCGAATTAGTCAAAGAAACCCTAGTCCAAATCCCTCTAACACTGACACACCTATAATTAAAGGCGCCCTAACAAATGCGAGATCAATGGTAGCACATGCTATTGACATAGCTGACCTGATCATTGCTGAAAAACTAGACTTCTTAGCAATAACGGAGTCGTAGCTTCACGCAGCAGCAGGTCCCTCTACCCTACTCGCGGTACCTGATAATTATACTATCTTGAGAGCAGACAGAGAGGGCTCTAGAGGTGGTGGCATTGCCTTCATTGCCAAGACTAACCTAGGATTTAGAGTATCCACTTCACTGCACGTCACCTCCTTTGAACTGCTCACTGTTAAACTACCTCTCACTAATTTACGCACCCTAACCGCTCACCTGATATACAGACCTCTCGGGTCCATCGGCTCCTTTGCGGAAGACATCATTAAAATATTATCTGCTAACACTAAACGCACTTCGCAAATACTTCTGCTAGGAGATTTCAACCTAGGGCTCAACGACCCCAACAACCAGCATGCGCTGGCATTGTCAAATACTCTCTCTGAACTAGGTCTCTCCCACAGAGTCAATCAACCTACACATGATAAAGGTAGAAACCTAGATTGGGTCAAGGATCTTAATTGCGAAACTACGATTACCTCCATTGAACCGCAAACTTGGACAGATCATGAATCGCTGTCTTTCACCATTCCAGTTAGTAGACCGTCCACTAGGTCTAACTCAATAGCTCCTACACTCCTTACCAGGAACAAATGGAACATTACTGTGGACACTTGTGGGCTAAAGAAAGCAAAAAAGAGAAAACCAAAGGAATGGAACATTGGAAAGGATCCACATTCTGTACCCTGCACCAGTCGCAGAACTTTCTGCAACGGCAATGGTAAAAGGACTTTGTTGTGGGCCTTCTGGCTGAAAGCAACACCTCCATCACGTCTTCGGGGAGGTCCCAATCCTTATACCTCAACCTTGCAGATACCAAGCATGTAGGCTGAGAGACTTGACCTCTGGATGAAGAACCCAACCCCCCTCCCGTAAGAGCAGATCATATCAGTAGGGAAGACGGCATGGAGGCAGATGGACATGTCTAGAAGGTCCGGGTACCACGCTCTCCTGGCCCATGCTGGAGCAATGAGGACCATTCGGGAACCGAACCTCCATAATCTCTGCAAAACTTGCGGAATGACGGGGACTGGAGTAAACGCGTACAGCAGTGGGAAGGACCACTCCACTACGAACGCGTCCCCTAAGGCTCCTCTTAGAGGAAATTCCCACAAGCAGAATCTGTCGCACTTCCGGTTGAGACTGGTGGCAAAGAGATCCACTTGTGGGGTTCCCCAAAGGGCGAAGATCTCCAAAAGAACTTCCAGAGCCAGCTCCCACTCGTGAGTTACTGTGCTCTGCCTGCTCAGAGTGTCCGTTGCCGCATTGTCGTCTCCAGCCAGATGAACGGCCGAGATCGAAATGTCCTGCTGGATGGCCCAGAATCAGAGCTGCATCGCCACCCTGCCCAACTGGAGTGACCCTGCCCCCCCTTTTTTGTTTAGGTAGTGCATGGCCACTGTATTGTCCGTCATAATCAGGACATTCTTCCCCCACACAGATGGCAGAAAAGCCTTCAGGGCTAGCCTGACAGCCCGCAGCTCTAACAGATTGATGTGGAGTCTGGACTCCGACAGAGACCAACGTCCGCTGGCTGTCAACTCATTGGCATGAGCTCCCCAACCCGTGAGGGATGCGTCCGTCACGGTCGTCACCTCCGGCGAAGGTTGCCAAAATGGAGCTCCCTTCATCAGATTGCCTTTGACGGCCCACCACAGAAGATCCTGGGCGACCGAGGGTGGAATCTGAACGGGATCTGACATCCTGGCGGAGAACTGCGACCACTGCATCTTGAGTGCCCACTGCAGAGATCTCATTCGCAGCCTGGCCTCTGGCACCAGGAAAATGCAGGATTCCATGAGGCCGAGCAACCTCAAGAACTCGAACGCCGGGAGACTCTGGGCACGTTGAAATCTGACCACCATCTGCAGAATGTGATGAGCCCTCACCTTGGGAGGCAAACACAGCCCCAGGGATGTGTCGAGCACTGCTCCTATGTATTGGAGCCGCTGGGTAGGTGTCAAATGGGACTTTTTTAAATTGAGGGAGAAGCCCAGCATGTAAAGAGAGTGGCAGGTGACAGACTATGATCCAGGGCTTGCTCGGGAGAGCGCGCCCTTATCAAACATTCGTCCAGGTAGGGGTAGACGTAAATCCCCCCTTTCCTGAGATACGCTGCCACCACCACCATCAGCTTGGTGAAGACCCTCAGGCGGAGGTCAATCCGAGCGGCAGGACTCAAAACTGAAAATTCGAGTCGCCAAACGCGAACCTCAGGTACTTCCTGTGCTTGGGATGAATCGGCACATGAAAGTAAGCACCCTTGAGGTCAAGAGACACCAACCAATCCTGAAGTTGAAGGGTCTGGAGGACTTGAGAAAGAGTGATCATCTTGAACTTGTCCTTCCTGTGGAGCTTGTTCAACCAACGCAAGTCCATGATGGGTCTCAATCCCCCATCCTTTTTCGGGATAAAAAAATAAGGGGAATACCATCCCTTGTTCCTCTCAGCTACAGGCACCAGTTCTATGGCGCCTTTCTCCAGAAGGGATAGGATTTCTTGTGCAAGGAGCGGATCCAGACGCTTCAAAGAGAGCTTCCCGGGTGGATTGTCGTGAGGCCTCTGCCGGAAGGGAAGTAGCTGTGGGCTATGATCTCCAGAACCTTCACATCTGAAGTAATGGCTCGCCCTTCTCCAAGATGCTGCGCAAGTCTGCCCCCAACCGGCAAACCATGGGACATGGCCTCATGACTGAGCGGACGCGGCTGCGACAGTGCCTGAAGGCAAAGAGGCAACTGCCCAAGTGGCTTTGGCACCTCGAGTACCTTGCTTTCCGCCTCTGGTACTCCTACGGTGGCCCCTTTGACTGGCAGCTCCTCTCGAGCTACCAAAGGTAGAGTAGTACCGAAAGAAACCTCCCCTCCATTGCTGTCCCCTAGGACGAAAAGGCAGAGGTTGACGTACTGCAACCTCTCAAGGCTCTCGTCAGCCTTGCTGCCAAACAGATAGACACCATCCAAGGGCATGTTGAGAAGCCGGGATTGCACATCAGGAGCAAACCCCGACTTCCGCAAACACGCAAACCTGCGTATCATGGTGCTCGCAGCCATGGACCGGCTGACACAGTCTGCCGTTTCCAAACCCGACTGAACGGATTCACACATGGCATCCTTGTCGTCTTGCACGAGGGCTAAAAAACCATCCCGTTCTTCCCCTTCGGGAATATGCTCAGCCGCCAAAGATACATAATTCCACAGAGTGTGAGTGAATCTCGCCAAGCCACAAACGGAGTTGGCTGCCTTTAAAGCCATACGCCTAGATGAAAATACCTTCTTCGCCCAACCATCAAAGCGCTTATCGTCCCTATCAGGAGGGATGGTAGGGTACGCAGCCTGCTTTGCGGGGGCCATAGCCGCCTGCCCCACCAAACTCTCTGGAGTAGGGTGCGTCGACAAGTAGCAGGGGGTCACTACTGGCTAGGCGGTATTTTTTTGGAAGCGACTTATTCACTGCCGGGAGACTCTCCGGAGCAGTCCAAGCCGCTGCCACCCTTCTTTGCAAAGCCATGTGAAATTGCAACACCGGGTCAGTGGGTGGACCTTGGTCCAGGATGTCCGTCATATCATCCTGATCAAAATCAACAGGAGGAGCAGACCACCCCAAGTATTCAGTCACCTTTGACATGAGACACCTATAGGAGGATTCGGCATGCGTCCCAGGCTCAGGCTTTCCAAACTACACCTCCGGAGAGGTGTCAAGACCACTGGCATCATGCAAGCACTGACAGAGTTCTTCCATCTGACTGTGACCAGACAAAAGGTCATCAGCAACATCAGGAGACACAACCATCTCCTCATCAGACTCTTCTTCCACCTCCGAAATATAATCCAATCTGGGTGGAGGAACAGAGAAGGGCTCAAAAAACATGCCTCACGAACTTACTGAGAGCCTTCCTCGGAGATTCCACAGCCCTCTGTGGCACCTCGGGCAAATCCTCCACAAACGGCATCGAAGGCGCCGAGGGAATCGGCGTCGACGTCGACCGAGGTGCCGATGGCGCTGACAACTTCTTCAAAGCCGGAGCCCAGAGAGAGCCCATCAACGGACACGGCGCCAATGGCGTCAACACCTTTCTCAAAGGCTTCACAAGATCCGCCAGTCTCGATGGCGTCGAGGACCGGGACCTGGATCTGGCACGGCTATGGCGATCAACCTTGTCCGATCGGGACCTGAACGGCTCCTGGTGATCGCACCGACCGCCCGAGCCCGAAGGCGTGCGAGTGGTGGACCGAGCCCGTTCCTTGCCAGTTTCTTTCGAAGCCGCGGAACCGTGCCTTGCGATTCGAAAATCGCCATCATCTGCTGGCGGAATGCATCCCATTCGGCCGGTGACGAAGACCTGGTGGGACAAGTCAACCGCCTTCTGGCGGAGTCCTGTGACGAGAAAGGCGACCGGTGACGGCGCTTCCGAGAATGCCTTGAAGAGGCAGAGGAATGGCGGGAACCACTCAGAGACCGAGACCCCCTGGGCTTTCACTGATGCAGAGAGTCGCCTCTCGAGTCGTCGGTCGAAATCCCAGCGGATTTCGACTTCTGGGGTTTAGACACCCTACCTACCTTTAATTTCTTCTTCCCTTCCCGAAAGGCCTTCGATGTCAGGGACTGGCAGTCATCGCAGTCGTCGGTGGCGTGGCTTTCGCCGAGGCACCAGAGGCAGATGTCGTGCGGGTCCGTGATGGACATTTTCAAACCGCAGTTCCGACATTTAAAGCCTGACTTCGGGTTAGAAAAAGACGAAGACATCACTTTCGAAGAGAAGAATCGAGCGGGCCGAGATTCCAAAGCAAATACGTTTGCGGAAAAAAACGAACTGAGGCTACGGGCGCCGTGCATCCTATATATAACATCCGGTGACGTCGACCCTCGAGGGAGAACGTATCGACGTCATTGACGTAGGACGCCTACAAAATTTCCGAAGCATGGAGCACAGCTGTCGTCATTACCTGTCTTAGATGTGGAATACGTTGGAGGACACAATCCCCTCGAAATGTTGTTTCCTCTTCCTTTGTCTTGTCTTGACTTTTGGTCCGGGATCAGGTTTGTATTCAATGAGGTTCTACACTTGCTTCGGTAGGGGTAGTTGCAGGAGAAGTCAAGGTTTGTCCATTGTAAGGGTTGACATCATGGCGATGTAGCCACGCCTGCCTGTTTTGTAATATTACAGCAGTAGGGCTCACTTTCTCCACTTATCCGGGACGTCAAAACCAGGGGTGCGCCAGGTACGCACAAGCTTACGCACCAGGACCTGGTCTCCTGGATAGAGGCTGAGCGGTTTGAGCGCCTCTTCCAAATCAAAGGGCTCATTGTCTTTATGGTTTTCCCTTGACCCCTCCCGTCAATTCTGGATCTGTCGGGCCATAAAAGAAACACTTTCAGTCATCCATTTTGGATACTCATGCATTTCAACGCCTAGAGCCCTCGCTACACTGTGGGAATCTATATTTGCCAATGTTTGGGGAATTAGAAGAGTTTTCATGTGGTATCCAGGCACCAACTCATGGGGCGTCAGATGATGATCTGAACCATGCTGGTTCAGCAGCGCATATAGCGCAAGGGGTAGGCAATGAAGCCATCTCTTCTTCAAAGTAGTTCTTATTTTTGCTATCCTCTCTTTTAAGCTGCCATTGAGCTTCTCACAGATTCCGTTTGCTTGCAGATGATAAGCAGAAGCAAACTTATGAAGAGCAGTCCATTGTCAGAATGCAAAATTTCCCACACACTCCATCTTGGAAATACTTCGCAAACAAGGGACTTGGCGGCACACGCGACATCTGGGTGCGTGCATGGACCGGCCTCAATCCATCTTGAAAAGAGACATAATACAACTAACATATACTTATATCCATTGCTAGTCTGCAACTTATCTATGTGCAGATGCTGGAATGGTCCACTTGGTCTAGGGATTATTCCTCTCACTGTTCACAGAGTGGGACCTGTGGTACATTTTTGGCCCACAATACAGTTTATAATGGATTGTTCCACATGTTCATATAGGTTCGATAAGAACCATTCTTCTGAAATAGTAGCAGCTAAACTCTCTCTAGTCACATGCACTGGGTAGTTAATCTGCTGCAACGCTACCCTCAGAAGTGCTAGAGGCATAACTGGCTTTCCAGTGCCACTTTGTCTCCAAATTGCCTCAGTAGGGGACAGGAGACATCCCTGTTTTTTCCATAACTATTTCTCTTCTGGCGATGCTCATCCGTGTATTTCGATTAATTGTACAATGGACGTCATATTAAATCCTTCCTTAACCAGCATGCATCGACCTGTTGGGGGTCTTATATTTTTTAACCTACACTCAGACTTAGTTGAATTATAGTCTGATTTTTAGGCCTCTAAATCTATGCCTTTGTTTCTGTGAGAAATTAAAACTGTTCTCTTTGAATGGGCTGCGCATTTTACAATTGCTATGGTCTCTGGGAAACTCAGCGCTTCAATACCTTTTTCTAATAATCCTACATGTTGCACTGGAGTGCTGTCTGTGCAGAGGAAGCCCCTCCTTTTCCAAAGTGAAAAGCCTGCATGTATCGTTGATGTCACATAGGCAGAGTCAGAGTACACTGCCACCTCCTCACCCTCAAAGCTTCACAGCGTGTCAATAAGCAGAGCTAATTCTGCAGCCTGTGCCGAGTAGTTTGTGGACAATCTTCTACTAATCAGTACCTCAAATTTACCCTCTTGGTTCAGTTTTACCACTGCCGATCCAGTATGTCTCACACCACTCTTTTGGTCAGTTCTCGATGACTCGTCAATGAAAACCACTTCCCCTCTGACTAGAGTATTCTCTCTAACTCTGGGAATATCATCAGAACACTCAGAATACGTAATACAATCATGCATATCATCATCTTCTCCCACTGGTTCAGCTATATACGTTGCTTTATTCACTACACAACACCTAACAATTTTTATCGCAGGGTTTGAGATAATTACCTCATACACTGATGCTCTTTGTGTAGTCAATGTACTTTTAGGTTTTTCCAAAATTGCAAATAATGCATGCTATACGAATAACGTTACTGATCACCCCATAGTCATATTTGAAGACTTTTCAATTGCAACGGCAGCTGCTTCCGAAAATCGCTCACAAGGATAATGTCCTTTCACTCTAATAGGCCAATGGTTTATGACCATGTCCTAATGTTGTATTCTGCATGAGTACTGCCGTCATTACCTCTCCATTTGAATGAGAGAATAAGTAGAATTCTTCACTATAATTTTGAATCCCTAACACAGGGGCTGGACTGACTGCCTTTTGTAATTCCTGAAGTCCTTCAGTCATCTCTTCTGTCCATATTAGTTTATTTTTTGCAATTTGTGCTTCCCAGAGTCCTTTTAAAAGTGGATGAATATATGTTTTGTAGTCAAACACCCAGACCCTGCAAAAGTTGCATATGCCCAAGTCCTCATAATGGCCTCTGCCCTTTCAGGTGTCACTTTTCTTCCTTTGTGTGAAATACACTGCCCTATATATAGTACTTCTTCTTGGCAATATTGTAGTTTTTCCTTATACACTTTGAACCCTTTCTATGCCAATATAATCATAAGCTTGACAGAGTCCTCTCTGTACCTTTCTTTTGTTTCACTACACACTAAAATGTCATCAACATATTGAATTATGGTACTTTCCAGTGGAACATTTCCCAAGTCCATCTGAAGTACTCTGTTAAAAATTGAAGGTGACTCACAACACCCGAGGCAAACGAGTATGTTTCAGATGAATTGTTCTATATCAAAAGGAAGTTAGATCTTATGAGGCTGAAGTGGAATTGAGAAAAATGTGTTTTTTAAATCTACGACAGTGAAAATATGTAGTTTTTGGTGGGATTTTACACAATATTGTCACGGGTTCAGAACTAAAGGAAATTCTACTTCAACTATATTGTTTAGAGGTCTCTGATCTTGTATGAATCTACACGATCCCCATTGATTTTTTGACAGGGCACACAGCGGTGTTACACAGAGAATCCGATGGCACCAAAATGCATAGCTTCATTAAGGCAGATATGGTTTCGAATATACCTTCATCCGCTTCTCTAGACATGGGATATTGTTTTGCACGTGGCAAAATTGCTCCTGGTTTGAGCTTAATTTTCACTGCTTCTACTCCTTTCAATAAACCCACTTCATATGGACTCGTAGTCCATAAGATATGTGTCACCTTTCCTGAACAAATGGCAGTTTCTTTTTTACTAATGCCATTTTCTGCGGTATTTCTTAATTCTCTACTTCTACTGTCTCCACACTTGAACCGTCATCCGTAAATAGTTCCTCATCAGTCAAATATGTTAACCTGTATCCTTCATCGAGGCCTATCACCGTTCTCCATCGTTCTTCTTATTGTCTGTCCCATGAAGCATCACCCTTTCTTCTCGCACTATCGCTACTTCTAGTTATAAAGGAATAACTTGCCCTTGCTCGTCATCCATAGGAATCTCTGGCCTGAACAAAAATGTATCAGGTATCCTCAACGTCTTGCCGATCAATTTAGGCAACCATGATAATAAGATAGTCACTCCATACAAAAACCCTTCCTCGTCTAGAGGCACTCTGCGAAGAGCTTTCTTTCCTGTAAATGCTGGTATGATTTCCCTCACATTTACATAATGTATTCCTGGAGAGGAACACACTATTTCTTCGTCAGTGAAAGATATTGTCATGTTCAGCTTCGTCATCAAGTCACGCCCTAGTATGTTTATTGGCGTTTGTTCAAAATATAAGGATGGCATACACATGTTGGGTTCACCTATAGAAATCGGTCATTCGTCTTTAAATGGAAATACATTTGTTGCCCCAGAAAATTCCTGTGCATTCATGACAACACCCGACATTGGATATTTTCCCTCACGGACACAGGAACGAGTTGACCCAGTGTCCACAAGAAATGAAAACGTCTTGCCTTCTATCGTCACCTTGACCCTTGGTTCCTCTCTGGGGTCCGGTGTAACAGATAGCATTGAACCCATCAGGTCCTTCTGTAGGCTGTCCTATTGTGGATATAAATTCATGCTCCTACCTGTGAAAGGATTTCCTCCCACCACAGTCATATTCCCCGATTTAGGTGTAGCTACTTGCATGGCTCCCGTATCCATGGGCCATTCTATTGTGTATAGCGTATGGGGTATTAAAGCAGATATGGATCAGAGAAAGCCCAATAAAGCTCTGAAAACATCCATGCACCTTTTACTCCAAGTGGAGGAAGGGTGGACGCATGTGAACTGAAGCAGATACAAGCATCCGAAATATGAATACGGTGAGTAATGTATCCCTTCTGGGTCTTGTGGAATCTGCTTAGATCACATGCTATGCATAGATTGGCGAGCAGTGTTAGGAGGAGATGGCGAGTTGTGAGAAGGTCCAGCGGCAAATAGATGTTTTAGAACCGCCTGTCCCACCCGAGTGTCTGCTTTAGAGTGTGTGTCAATGCAGCAGTGCTGAGTGAAAGTGTGTACTGAGCTCCATGTAGTTGCGTTGCAAACGGTGTCCAGCGGGATGTTTGCGATAAAGGCAAGAGTAGCTCATGTACCCCTTGTGGAGTGAGCTCTTGGTGTGAAAGGCAGTGTTTTGCTTGATAAAGAGTAGCAGAGCTGTATGCATCTGACTATCCATTTGGAGATGGCATTTTTGGTAATGCAGTCTCCTTCTCTGCCTGGTGCTATGGAGACAGTCGGTCTGTTTTCCTGAGCGGTCTGATTTTGTTTACATAGTAAAGGACTGCCCTTCTTACATCTAGTGTATGAAGTTTTTTCTCAGCCGAGCTTGTTGGGTTCTTAAAGAAAGCTGGTAGCTTAATGGATTCGTTTACGTGAAGTTTTTAAATAAAATTAGCTGAAAACCTAGGGTGCGTTCTTAATACCGATTTGTCTTTGCGGATGACAAAGAACGGGTGTTGCACTGACAAAGCTTGAAGTTCACTGACTCTTCTTATGGAAGTTACAGCCACTAAGAAAGCCGTCTTGTACGTGAGGTGTTTAAGGCTTGACTTATGCATAGGCTGAAAGGGGGGGGGCATGAGCTTTGCAAGTACTACATTGAGGTCCCAGCTTGGCAGTGGGTTTGAAATGGGAGGATGGAGTCTCTTTTCTCCCTACATAAATGCCTTAATGACGGGAACCTTCCACCATGATACCTTATTGTGAGCGGTGGTGTAAGTGGATAAAGCCGCCAGGTGAACTTTTATAGAGTTAAAAATTAACCCTGATTTTAGCAAGTGGAGCATGTAATGAAGAATGCGAGAAGGAATACATTCCATGGGGTTTATTTGTTTTGACTGGTACCAAATTACACATTTCTTCCATTTGTCGAAATAACAGTGGGCCTCATTACACGGTAGGCGGTAACCATGGCGTATTTTACCGTGTCCGCCTTGGTGGATGGCGGAATTACAGCCCTACTCCAAGGTGAGCGAGGGCGGTAATTCCCCATTCAACAAGGCACTTCCCCATTCCCATTTTTGCCCCCATAGGGCATAATGGGAATGGGGAAGGCGCTAATTACGGTACCGCAAATTGCGGTACCGTAATTAGCTCCAAGGTCACTTTGCGGCACCCTACTTTAACGGCTGGTAAAACCAGCCGTTAAGGTCGGGTCCTGCAAAGGGAACTCGTAGTAAGGCAGTAAGGGTTTACCGGTACCGGTGCCCTTACCGGTACCGGTAAACCCTTACCGCCTAATGTGTAATGAGGCCCAGTGTCTGGTGTTTGGTTTACGCGTCTCCTTGATGATATCCATACACCTTTGTGGTAAGTAAAGATGTCCAAACTCTATGACCTCAGGAGCTATGCTGCCAAGTTCACTGAGTGAGGTTGAGGGTGTAATGTTGTTCCCCCATGCAGGGACAGTAAATCGGACTGGCACAGGAGCTTGATGGGATCGCACATCTCCAGTTGTGCAGATGTGGGTCCCAGGGTTGTCTCGGCCACATGGGAGCAACTAGGATAAGCGTCATTTGTTCTCTGTGAATCTTGTTCACCACCCTGTTCATTAGTGGAGTTGGGGGGGGGGAAGCGAAGGCAAATTTACCTGACCAACTCATCCATAGGGTGTTTCCCTTGGAGTCTGGTTAGGGAAACCTGGACGCGAAGTCTGGGCATTGCTTGTTTTCGCTTGTAGCAAAACAAGTCTAGCGTGGGGTAACCCTACTGTGAGAAAATAAGATGCACATCTCTGTCGAGTTGCCACTTGTGATCTTCTTGTAGAGGATCACTGCTTAATGACCCCGCTAGGGTGTTGGAACATGTTGGGAAGTCAGCAACATCACCCGTTTGAGTGCCCACTTTCATATTTCTGTGCAAGTTTGGACACATTTGGAGAATGTGTGCCCCCCCTGCTTGTTTATATAGAAGGTTGCAGCGGTGCTGTCTGTGAGAATTTGTACCAACGGATTTGTTTTTATTTATTTATTTATAATGTATAAAGCGCCCAGCGGCCCGGAGGCATCGTGGCACTGTTACAGCAAGTTACTTAGTACAGCAGGACAGAAGAAGTTGGTATATGTTCAGTGACAGTGCAGAGAAAGAGTTCCAAGGGTTACAGTGGAACAGAGTGGAGAAAGTACATTTGTAAAAGGTGTTAGTTAAATAACTTTGTTTTTAGCAGTTTTCTGAACACTGTGAGAGATTCTTCGCATCTTAAGTTGAGAGGTAGTGCATTCCAGGCTATTGGGGCTAATACTTCAAAGCTGGTGCCGCCAGCTTTAGCTCTGTTGAACGCTGGGACCGATAGTAGGTGGGAGTATTGGTCACGTTTAGGTCTGTGGGCTGTAGTCTGGTGTATTCTGTCTACTAGGTAGGCTGGGGCGGTCTTGGCGAGGCACTTGTGTATGACGGTGAGGGCTTTGAATGTTATGCGTTCTCTGACTGGGAGCCAATGGGCTTCCTTTCTTGCCTGGGAAATGTGCTCTCTCTTGGGGATGCTGAGGGCGGCTCTGAGGGCGTTGTTTTGTGCAATCTGTAGTCTGTTAATGTTATTGGCAGAAGTGCCTATGAGAAGGATGTTACAGTAGTCAAGTTTTGCTCCAATTGTGGCTCTCACAATGTTGACGAGATTGCTTGTAGAAAGGTGGGGTTTTACTGCATTTATAATTTTTGTGGTGAAGGCAGCGGTGGATGAGATGGCGCTGACTTGCCTGTCCATTGTTAGGGTAGAGTCGAGGTAAACCCCAAGGGTTTTCACTGATGTGGAGGCTGTAATGGTAGTATTTTCAGTAATGAATGAATTATACTTTACATTCTGTTTTTTTAGGGCTTCTTTGGGTCCTACTAGCAGGATGTCAGTTTTTTCTCCCGTTTAAGCAGAGCCCATTGGCTGCCATCTAAGCCTGGATGCGTGCATATGTTAGCTGCAGGGTGTGGAGGTCTTGTTCGTAGTTTCCTGTTAAGGGGAGAAGAATTTGTGTGTCATTGGCATCGTTTGCGAAAGCTATGCCCAAGTTTTCTAGGTCTCTGAAAAGTGGGAGGGTAAAGAGGTTGTAAAGGGTAGGGGCTTCACAGGATCCTTGTGGTACTCCGCATTCAATCGGAGTTGGAGAAGCTGAGGCTTGGTCTGAAAATACCTGCATAGCTCGGCCCTCCAAGAAGGAAGTGATCCAAGCGGTGGCCTCTTGGGAGAATTGGGCATTGTCAGCTAGATTTTTACATAAGATCTTGTGGTCAACCAAGTCAAAGGCAGCAGAGAGATCCAGAAGTAGGAGGAGTGACGATTGACCTTTGTCCATGGCTTATAGTAGTTGGTTCTTGAGGTCTAATAGGGCTGATTCCGTGCCGTGACGAGGGCGGAAACCAGATTGCCTTTTTCCTAATATGTTGTAGGTTTCCAGGTACGAATGTATCTGTATATAGGCAGCTCTGTCCAATATCTTTACCAGAAATGGTACGGTGGTGTTTGGACGGTAGTTGTTAGGAGAATCTGGGTCTAAGGTGGGTTTCTTTAATAGTGGTTGAAGTAATGCTTCCTTAAGTGCTGATGGGACTGTGCTGTTGGCGAAGGAGGCATTTATGAAAGTGGTGACAAATGGGGCCAGGACAGCTGCACAGTCTTTAATTAGATTGGCTGGGCATATGTCTCCTTTACATAGCGAAGGTTTGATGCGTTTCATGATTAGTAAGACTTCAGGGATTGTTACTTCTTTGAATGAGAAGAGTGTAGGCTTGTTTGTGGAGTGTGGAGTGTCTTGGACCATGTGGATGGTTGATGGCTCAGATGAGGGCGGAGTGATCTTGGGCAGTTTGTGGTATTGAGTCTTGATTTTGTTTTGGAGAGTTGTGATTTTGTTTAACATGGCGTGTTGGATGTTGTTGCACCATGTTTCGTTTTTTTCTATAGGTTGTGTGGATGTGGGAAGGATGGCCAGTTCTTTGTAAATGGCGAATAACTCTTGATTGGGAATTGGCTTTCTGGATTCTGGAATTGTATGTGGCGGCTTTGGCCTTGGCGATGGCATGTTTATATTGTTTGGCGATTGTGGTGTATGTGTCTCTTGTGATGGTAGAAGGGTTTGTTTGCCATGCAGTTAGTGCTGCTCTTTTAGCAGTGCGGGTGACCAAGAGTTCACATGTAGAATGTGCTTGGCTTTTTAAAATTCCAATGGGGCTATGGTGTCTAGTACCTTTTTTACACTGGTATTGTAGATCTCTACTAGTTCTGTAGGATCGTTGGAATTAGGGTGGGCAAGCACCGAAATGTCGAGGAGGGGGATCATTCTTTCTGTGGTAAGTAGTTTCTTGGATCTAGCCATAGTGGCTGTTGCAGGTGAGTTTGGGTTGGCAGCTGTTTTGGAGGGTATGAAGAAGTGCAGTAAATGGTGATCAGTCCATGGGCATGGGGTATTGGAACTTATGTCTACTGCGCAGTTGTGATCCGCTATCCAATCTAATATACGACCTTTGATGTGGGTGGGGTCATTGACTAGCTGAGAGAATCCTAAGTCTAGGAGAGCTTTAGAGAGGGCAGAGCCTTTCTTGTCTTTGGGGTCTTTGTAGCCAAAGTTGAGGTCGCCTAGAAGGATGGCTCTTGTATTTGTTTTAAGATTAGCTCCTAGTGTATGGATGATGTTGGATTGGAAGTCGGGTGTGGGGCTTGGGTGCCGATTTACAGTGTGGAGTGTTATGGTGTCATTTGGAGATGGAGATATTTGTACTGATAGCATGTCATAGTTGTCCGCTTCAGTAGTTTTTTAGTTGCCAGGCGTTGAGGGATTCCCTAATGTTTATGGCGACACCTCCCACTTTACTGGAGGTTCTGTCTTGGCATAGGATGATGTAGCCTGGTGGTAGGGTTTGGCAGATGGCAGGACCAGCAGCTACGTGTAGCCAGGTCTCGGTAATGGCTAGGATGTCTAGGTTTAAGTTGGTGATGAGATTGTGGATCTCCATGGTGTGCGTTGGGATGGAGCGTGCATTAATGAGTGCGCATTGGAGATGTGTTTTCTGATTTGTCCCTAGTTTAGTTTTAGGAGGGATGCTGGTGAGAGTGGCGCAGTTTTACTATCGTTTTTTTTCAGTGGGGGGACCTTGGGTGATGGCGTCTGCGGGATTGACTTGACAGGGTATGTTTTAGTGTTGGCTGAGAGGCATTGTGATCGGGTGCCTATCCTTTGATTTCTCAGGTGGAACGGCATAGTGGGGTTTCTGTTTGTATGCTGTGGGAAGTACTGTGTAGCATAGGAGCTGGGCAGGTAGGTGTAGAGCTCCTAGTTGAAGAACCTATGGATAGTGTTGGAAGGGCAGGTGTGGGTGGTACATTGTGGGACAGCGGCAGGGTGTGGTTTGGCATGTGGACTGAGTAGGTTTGTATCATTCTTGTGGTAGGTGAGGCTATTGTAAGTGGTGGAAGGAATGGTGTGGGCGGTATGCTGTGGGGGAGTGGGAGTTTGTGAGGCATGTTGGCTGTGGGTGCTGTGGGATTCTAACAGTCCGGATCTCCTCTCTTGTCGGTGCTTCTCTCCACGTAGCTCTTGGGGCAGGGGGCCAAATCTGCGGTGATGACCTCCAGAGTCTTCTGGAGGGCAGGCTTCCCTATGAGTCGAGTGCCGGGCGTCCCAGGCAATTTCAGGTGTGTGTACAGAGTCACACCTGCTTTTGAGAGCGTAATGGTTCTCATCAGTTTCTTGCGGTGCAGGGAGGATGTCGTTTTGCCTATTGGGGAGTGGTCTTAGGCCAAATGACCACTGTCTCAATGCTCCAGAATGAAAACGGATGTATACAGAGTTAGCTAGGGGGCCTTCCTTGGTTGTGGGGTTAATGTGCAATGCAAATGTCTTAAGAATGATTCCAGTAGTGTGCCCAACGACTAAGCGCGTTGCTGTGGGTCGCTATATTAGGGTCTCTTGGTCTCCTCCCTTCTAAACGTCCACTGTAGCCAAACAGCTGTGAGTTGTTCTCAGGCCTCTCACTTTGGTTTCCATATAGTTTGCAGGGATTGGTGTGCACGCCTTGCGCTTCCAAACACATTCGATCACCATAAACTGGTGATCGAATCACCATCTATCAACTATCAGGGGACTGGACTAAGCAGGTAGGTCAAGTTAGCCAGCAGACACAGGGTGAGCAGAGGAGGAGATGAGGCAGGTTGTGGTGGCCCTGGTTACAAATAAGATAATGGCAAATATAGTAAGGGGAGATGGACAACACAAAACTGTGGTAAGGCCACAAGTGTCCTCAGCGTAGCAGATGTGGGAAGCATCTATGAATGTGCTGTCACGCATTGAGGACCCATTGATGGTCGTGATGTAATGGTGGGGAGTGCAGGCAGATGACAGTATGTGCCCGAGAGAAGTGTTCAGGGAAACCAAAGGAGGCACCTAAAACACCCAAAAGTCCAGTACCTCCAAACAGCATTGTGACACAGCTACGGGGGCCCAAGGGCAGGAGGAGGAGCAGGTGATCCTGGGCAGCAGCAGTTGCAAGGAGGCAGCATCAGCAGCAGGGGAACCTATGACACAAACAACCAGCAATGGGCTAAACAGAGGCTGCAGTATAGCCCGGCGGAGGTGATGATGAAAGGCCTCAGAAGCAGCACACGGCAGGAGGAGGGGCCTGCATGCAGTTCAAAGCCACCCAGTTCAGTGAGTCATGGCCCCAATGAGCTGCGCCCGCAGATGGAGGCCAACGGCGCCAACAGGGCACAGCCGCTGGTGATCAGAGTCTCTGGAAACCCTGTGCCGATCGCCGGGTGTCAGCCCCAATTCACCCACCTGATCTGGCCACCGCGATCTATGCTGCACTGGGAGTATTATGTGCGAACCGTGTGATTAATAGTCTCCTCCGACGGTCTCAACAGTCAATGTGAGGAGTAATAGTGGTTCAGGGTCCACCACATAATCCATACCCCCCTCTGTTGAATCCCAATTCCGTGCTACATTTTGCTGTACACCAACCTGTGGAGTGAAGCACTGATGTTCGGCGTGGGGGAGGGACGCTGCGCAGGCCGGGCCGTGTGAGAACGACAACACGCAGCTATCAGAAAGTTCCTGGCAGGGCTCGGGCTCCTACTCTTGTGAGGGGGAAAGTCTTTGGGGCCACAAGCAGCAGCGGTGAGCCTCTCGGTTGCCCGTGGCTCAGGAGGCAGACCGTGGTTGTGGCCTCTGCAAGCACCCACTCCCAGGAGGCACAATCCGTGGAGCACTGTGTCTTTTCAAAGTTATTCCTCTGGAAAGCACTGATCACCTTAGCAGATGACAGGGGAACGCACCTCTCGTTAGTACGGGGAGCAAGTCGGCGTTCGCAGGCTCACCACTGTCAAATCCGTACTTCACTGGGCTTTGACATGGTTCGTCCCCGCCATTTGTTAGGTGTGCTTCAAAGGCTTGGAGCACTTTGAATATTGCTAGAAGTTCCAGCAGGTTGATATGGTTCTGTGCTGTGATGTGAGTCCACAGACCATGTACTGTGAGATGAAGATGATGGGCCCCCCACCCGTAGAGTGATGCGCCTGTTGTAACTACCGTTTGAACCGCCGGGTCGCGGAAGAGTTTTCCCTTTAGCAGGTTCTTTTTTGTCCACCAGCATAAGGCTTGTAGTAGTGTTGGCGAAATGACCACTAGATCATCCCACTGACCACTTGCCTGAGACCAATGTTTCACCAACCACACCTGCATCGGGTGCATGCGCAATTGTGTGTGTGGGACCAGGTAAATGCAAGATGCCACCATGCCAAGCAAACGCATAGCTTTGCGTACACTTATCTGGTGACCCGCTTGATACTGAGGTATTAGCAGCTCTTCTTCTGTTTTTATGACAGCTCCTAAGAACTGTTTTGTCTTGTTTGGTAGACGGCTTGATTTTTTTCTTGTTTATCGAAAGGCCAAATTGAAAAAGAAGGTTGATCGTTCTTTGTGTATTTTGCTTGCAAATTTGGGATGTCTCCCCGTGATCAGCCAGTCGTCCAAGTAGAGGTACACTGGTATTGCTTCACTGCATAGGTGCGCTGCCACCACCGCCAGTACCTTGGTGAATACCCTTGGAGCTGAAGCTTTGCCAGAGGGTAGCACCTTGAATTGGCAGTGCTGGTTTGCTATCTTGAAACGCAAGAATCTTTCATATGCAAGGTTGCCATGTAGTTCCCTTGCTTCAGCAGTGTGATTACTTCCTGTAGCGTTGTCACGCAGAATTTGTGTGGTTTGACATCGGTGTTTGCAGGGCGCAGACCTAATACAGGGCGCAGACCTAATACAGGGCGCATTGTCAGATCTTTTTTGGGCACAAGGAGGTACGTTGAATAGATACCTTTGTTTACCTGGTTCCCCGGGACAATGTCGACAGCGTCCTTTAACAGCAGCACTGCAACCTCTTCCTGGAGTAAGCACTGTTCCTCCTTTGTGGTGGCTCTTTGTCACGGGGGATGGTAGGAAAGCACCCACTTGTCTGAGGTGATTCCCTCCCATGCGTGGGTGAAGTGTGTTATACGTCCTCTTAATGGAGTGACATGGGAGGGGACCTGAAGCTGGCCCCTCTGGAAGCCTTGAGATGATTGTCCTTGATTGGTACCCCAGGATGAACCCTGACCTTGGTTGTATCCGGATCCCCTTTGCGAATTTTGGCCCCTGAAGCGACAAAAATTATTTCCGTCCCTTTGGCCCGAGGGTTTGTTGGTGAGTTGACCCAAAGACTTTAGAGCATCATACTCTTCCTTTGAAATCTTTAATGCATCCTCTACTGCTTTGCTGAAATGCACATTAGGCTCTACCGGCATATTGATGAGGGTTATCTGTGTCTCTAATTTGAAGCCTGACTAGCGCACCCATGCATGCCGCTTTATAATTGGGCCCTCTGCTATAATTCTTCCAGCATTATCAGCTGCATCTAACTTATTTTTTAAGATACAGTTAGATACAGTGCTACTGCGAGGGACAGTTGAGATTTTAATGGTTCGGGGCTGGGGCTATTAAGGGGGCTATTTCCTACCACTTGTGGCAGTTGTAACTGCCCAGTAGAGTGGTGGTGTTGGCAATTCTTGCTTGAAAAGCTGCAGAGGTGGCCACTTTCATTCCGAAAGTGTATAGTTTCTTACTCTCTTTAACAAGGGGTGCTTCGACGAAGCGAGGGGTGTTCCCGCCCTTTTCCCTGTCGTGGTAACTACCAGTGAGTCTGGCTTTAATTGTCCCCTTATGTAGAGAGGGTCTAAAGGGGCTGGGCGGAACATCTTCTCAATTTGGGGGTTTACTGCCTGTGTGAGTTTAGGGGTTTCTAGAGAGGGTTGAATCCTTCTTTGTATGGATTTTAAAAAGGGGATAGATTGGGTTACTGCTTTTTGTCACCCAATAAGTCCTCAACAAAATCTTTGTCGACCTCTGTTTCCTGCGACTCAATTGGAAAATGCTCTGCTGCTTTTAGCAGCATGTCATTGATTTGAAGTTGGTTGCCCATTGGTGAATCCGCCACCGGCGGTTCTACATGATCTGCAGAGGGTAAGACATAAACGTCCTCTTCATCGTCATCATAATAATGATCTATCTCCCCTATGTTCTCTTGATCCTCAGAATCTGTATTGGGTTGATACAGATCAAACTAGTCTGGGTCCTGCTGAGGGATGTCTTGAAGGTTGTTTGGCCGGGTTCTTTCTACTGGGGGTTGTGACATTGTTGCCCCACTAGCTGGTGGTGTGCTCTGAAAATTACCTATTGAGAGTTTTTCTCAAATAAATCGGCCATAAAATAAAGGACATACGTCTCATCACTCTGTCTATATCCTCAGAAGAGCACTGTGAGGAACTTGGGATAGTCACTGGAGAGGGAGGTAGTTCTGTGTAGGCTGCTTCTTGTGTTTCATAGTTGCAGACATAGTACCCTCCCCCTGGGAAACACTGTCTTTCAACCTATTCGATGCACTCTATTTCTCCCTATTTGTAGCTCTTCGAAGTATGGTGTTTCTAAGTCTGCCCTTGAAACAGTGTTTCAGGGACACATATCTTCACCAAATGCGACAATTTCGAAGTCTGCAGGTGTTTTGACATTTTTGACGTTATAGAAGACTGTTGTTTTACAGCGGAAGGGCGAGCCGGAGCCACGTCTCTCGGTCTTCAGCGGCAGTATTGGACACGGCGTCCGAGTCAGATTTCTAGCTCACCTTTGGGGGTCTGTCGTGCAGCAAGCGTGATGGTGAATGCCCAGAGGACAAGAAGCTAGTAGACCTTCCTCTCAAGGCCATGTGTGGCCGTGGAGACGGTGTTGTTGTTTTGGCCTTAGGTTGTGTGTTTTGTGGGGGATGACTTTTCTGTGCTGATGCCGCCGGCCTGTCTGTTGGGGATGGGGGCTTGCATGTGGGAATCCGAAGGTTCCCTATCGCCTTTGTCGTCCGAGAAGATGCTGATGCTGCCGTCGCTAGAAGCACCCTCCACGTCTATGGCAGACTCAGCCTGCATGGCGTGGTGGGCCTAGCGCTTTTTTTCCGGTCCTTTACGGTCTTGGGCTTAAAAAGCTTACAAGCTTTACAATGACCCTCGTTGTGATCCCTCGGAAGACAGAGGTTGCACACCCGGTGCAGGTCCTTGCATGGAAATTTCTTGCTACAATTGGAACAGAATTTAAAGGGTGTACTTTCCATGATTAATTGGAAGGGAAGCCTGGTGATTATAAAGGGGAGAAGGAGAAATATGGATTCTCTTAGTAGGCTAAGATGTGTACCACCCCCCACTCTCCCTACTGTTGGGGCTGATGCCCGGAGAAGCCTTCCGAGACCATAGGATCATCGAGGCAAGTTCTGCATCCGACGATATTTGTCCTCGAAACCGTTGTCAAAGTTGTTGTCGAGCAATGGCTTTAAAAAGGACAGAGAGAGAAACTAGCTCTAATTTCTTTGTTAATAAATGGCGTTAGCCAAAAGGGAACTCTGCATTTAGCCTCCGACAATGATGGTGGGAAAAAGCAATCTGGGGGACATCGACGCGTGAAGAACCACGGGTACAGTGGACGTCACACTAGGGATAGTATTACTGGCACGCCCTGTCGACATCCCTTTTCGAGTTTCCAAAAATAACAACTGTAATACTCTGCAGCTTCCACTAGATGTCGACCTATTCATAGCATGTGATAATACTCTGCAGCTTCCACTAGATGTCGACCTATTCATAGCATGTGATCTATGCAGATTCCACAAACCTCAGAAATATATATATATATATATATATATATATATATATATATATATATATGATACATTACTCACCGTAATCGTATTTCTGATGCTTGTATCTGCTTAGATTCACATGCTGTGCATAGGCCGACATCTAGTGGAAGCTGCGGAGTATTACAGTTTGTTTTTCGAAACTCGAAAATGGCCGTCGACACAGGGCGTGCCAGTAATACTATCCCTAGTGTGAGGTTCACTGTACCCAATATCCCTCACGCGTCTAGGATCCTCAGATTGTATTTTTTCTGACACGAGGTAGCATGAGGAGTAGCGCGAGTACAGATAATCCAAGCAGATAGATAGAAAGGTAAGACTACAAGCGACCATGCGCCTTCTCTCAGAGGGGAGGAAGGGTGGGTCGCATGTGAATCTAAGCATATACAAGCATCAGAAATACGATTACGGTGAGTAATGTATCCTTTCTGAGGCTTGTGGAATCTGCTTAGATCGCATGCTGTGCATAGATTAGCGAGCAGTACCTGAAGAAGGAGGTGGGATGTGAGAAGGGTCATGAGCAAATAAGTTTCTTAGAATCGCTTGTCCCACTTGTGTATCTGCCTTGGAATGGGTGTCAGTGCAGTAATGCTGAGTAATAGTGTGAATAGAGCTCCAAGTAGCTGCTTTGCAAATGGTGTCAAGGGGTACATTTGCAATGAAAGCCAGAGTGGCCCCAATGCCTCTAGTAGAGTGGGCTCTTGGCGTGAAAGGCAGAGTTCTTTCAGAGAGTGAGTAACACAGGTGGATACAGTTAATAATCCACTTCGAGATGGCACCTTTAGAGACGCGATCCCCCTCTCTGCCTGTAGCTACGGAGACAAACAGTTGATCTGTTTTCCTTAGCGGTCTGGTTTTATTTACATAGTAGAGGACCGCCCTACGCACATCTTGGGTGTGTAGTTTCACCTCAGCCGAGCTTTGAGGGTCCTGGAAGAAAGCCGGAAGCTCGATGGACTGGTTTACGTGGAATTTAGATATAAACTTAGGTGAGAACCTAGGGTGTGTGCGTAAAACCAGTTTGTCTTTATGGACAGGAAAGAAGGGATCCTGCACTGGCAGAGCCTGAATTTCACTGACCCTTCTTATAGAAGTAATAGCTACTAAGAAGGCCGTTTTATAAGTCAGGTGTTTGAGACTGCTTTTATGCATGGGCTCGAAAGGGGGCCCCATGAGCTTAGATAGCACCACATTAAGGTCCCACCCTGGTGGTGGGTTAGAAATAGGAGAATGAAGTCTCTTTACTCCTTCCATGAAGGCTTTAACTACTGGTACTTTCCACCACAAGACCTTGTTATGGGAAGTGGTGTATGCCGACAGGGCTGCCAGGTGTACTTTCAGTGAGTTAAAAACTAATCCTGCATCTAGCAGGTGGAGCATGTATGTAACAATAGTTGAATGAGTGCAATCAACTGGGTTGATTTGTCTACTCTGGCACCAGATAACGAATCTCTTCCACTTGTCAAAGTAACAGTGCCTTGTGTTTGGATTCCTAGATTCCTTCAGGATGTCCATATACCTCTGTGGTAAATTGAGATGTCCAAACTCTATGACCTCAGGAGCCATGCTGCCAGGTTCATTGAGTTGGGTTGCTGATGCACTGTTTGACCTTGGTGCTGGGACAGTAGGTTGTACCAGGCTGGAAGTTTGATGGGCTTGCACACTGCCATCCTGCGTAGGTGTGGGAACCACGGTTGTCTTGCCCACATGGGAGCAACTAGGACGAGCGTCATCGACTCTCTGTTCATCTTGTTCACCACCTTCCTGATGAGGAGTTGGTGGAAAAGCGTACGCAAACATCCCTGACCAGTTCATCCACAGGGTGTTCCCCTGGGAGTCTGGTTGGGGGAACCTGGATGCAAATCCTGGGCATTGTCTGTTTTCGCTTGTGGCGAATAAGTCTATAGTGGGGAAACCCCACTGAGAGAAGATATTTTCTACGACCCCTCTGTGTAGAACCCATTCGTGTTCCTCTGGGAGGGAATCTCTGCTCAGAGCATCCACTAGGGAATTGAGCTCCCCTGGAACATGTTGTGATGACAGGAAGATGTTCCGTCTGAGTGCCCATATCCAGATTTTCTGGGCTAGCTTGGACAGATTTGGCGAACGAGTCCCTCCTTGATTCTTCAGGTAGAACATGGCTGTTGTGCTGTCCGTCCGGATTTGCACTGACAGGTTTAGTAGGTGGGGCTCGAACGCTTGAAGCGCTCTGAATACTGCCAGAAGCTCTAGCAGGTTGATGTGGTTCTTGGCCACTGAGGGAGACCAGAGACCCTGAGCTGTGTGGTGGAGATGGTGAGCTCCCCACCCCATCAGACATGCATCGGTAGTGACTACTGCCTGTACTTCGGGATCGTAAAAGGGTTTTCCCTGTGCAAGATTCTCTCTTGTCCACCAGTGAAGGCTTTGTACTAGTGTTGGCGAAACGACCACTAGATCGTCCCACTGACCACTTGCCTGAGACCACTGTTTCGCCAACCATTCCTGCATGGGACGCATGCGCAGGCGGGCGTGGGGGACCAGGTAAATACATGACGCCATCATGCCCAGTAAACGCATTGCTTTGCGTACCGTTATTTGGTGACCGGACTGATATTGCAGAATTTGCAGCAGTATATTCCGAATTCTTTCCTCTGAGGGAAAGGTCAACCCCTCTTGAGTATCTAGGATTGCTCCTAGGAACTGTTTGGAGGTGCTCGGCACCAGGCTTGACTTTTTCTCGTTGATTGAGAAGCCTAATTCGTGGAGGAGGTCGATAGTCCTTTGAATGTTTGTCCTGCAAATTACTGGGGTTTCCCCCGTTATGAGCCAGTCGTCCAGATAAGGGTACACCGGGATTGCCTCCCTGCGTAGGTGTGCAGCCGCCACCGCCAGCACCTTGGTGCCGAAGCTATCCCGAAGGGCAGTACCTTGAATTGGTAGTGCCGTCTGTCCACCTTGAAGCACAAGTACCTTCTGTGCACTGGGAACATGGAAATATGAAAATAGGCATCTTTCATATCCAAGGTTGCCATGTAATCCCCCTTTTTTAGGAGGGGGATTACCTCTTGTAGCGTAGTCATATGAAACTTTTGGGGCTTGACATACTTGTTGGCAGGCCGTAAGTCCAATACTGGGCGCATTGTCAAATCTTTTTTTTTTTTGGCACAAGCAAGTAAGTTGAATAAATACCCATGTTTACCTGGTGTCCCGGGACGAGTTCTATCGCGTCATTTGCTAGCAGAATGGCGATCTCCTCGAGGAGAATCTTCTGATGTTCTAAAGAGTGTACTCTTTGTCGTGGAGGATGGTTACGGGGACGCTGCAGTAGTTCTATACAGTACCCTGTGGATACTGTTGACAGCACCCATCTGTCTGATGTGATCCCTTCCCAAGCCTGGGTGAAGTTGGAAATGTGTCCCCCTACTGGGGTTGCGTGAGAAGGGACCCTGAACTGAGCGTCACTGCTTTGGTGGAGGCGTACCGCCTCCTTTGCTGGGGCTGCCTCTACCTTTACCACGTCCTCTCCTATTACCCCTGCTGTAACCCTGGGTAAACTGTTGGCTGTTGTTCCACTGTGTACCCTGTCCCTGGGAATAGTTAGATCCTCTCTGGGAATTGTGGCCGCGTGGGCGACGAAAATTACTATTCTCTCTCTGGTTAGGGGGTTTATTGGTTAACTGGCCAAGGGACTTGAGTGTCTCGTATTCGTCCTTGGCATTCTTCAGTGCGTCCTCGACCGCCTTACCAAACAACAGATCGGCTTCCACCGGTTTGTCCCAATAATGATGCCTGGGTTTCTGCCTTAAAACCAGACTGCCGTAACCACGCATGTCTCTTGATAACAGTACCTTCTGCTATCAATCTGCCTGCGTTGTCCCCGGCGTCAAAGGTTGCTTTTAAAATGCAACCAGACACGGCTCTACCCTCTGCGGAAATCTGAGCTAACTGGCCCTTTAAGGGTTCCGGTGCAGAGGCTATGAGTGCCGCGACTTCTTCCCACTGATGGCAGTTGTAGCTGGCCAACAGGGTGGTGGAGTTTGCAATCCTTGCCTGATAGGCGGACGTTGAGGCTACTTTTCTGCCGAAACCATATAGTTTTTTGCTCTCCTTGTCTGGAGGAGCTTCGGACGATGACAGGGTGTTCCAGCCCTCTTATGAGTGTTAGTGACAACTAGGGAGTCTGGCTTCAGATGTCCTCTTATATAGAGAGGGTCAGACTAGGCTGCCCTGAAAAGTTTTCCAACTCTGGGATTAACTGCTCTGGTGAGGTTCGGGTTCACCAGGGACGGGTCTATTCTTTGCTGAATAGACTTGAGGATAGGGATGGTCTGGGCAACAGGCCTCCTTTCTCCTACTAACTCCTCGGCGAAGTCCCTCTCCTCCTGGACACCGTGGGTGTCAATATGGAATGTTCTGCTGCACGTGCGAGAACCTCGTTCAGGAGGGGTTGGTTATCGACAGGGGAGTCGGTAACCGGGGCTTCCCTCTCTACCGGGGAATCTACTCTATAGGTTTCAGGGTCTTCCTCCTCCTCTTCTTGGTCCTCATCGTCCCCATAGTAGCCCGTCCCGGTTTGCTCTTCTACCATGCCAAAATCCTGGTCCTCACCAAAGGAAGTCTCTCCTTGATATAGTGAGTATGGTCGTACCTCGAAGGGGTCTGTAGACCTCATCGGTGTCTCAAACCGGGGCTTCTTACTCGGGGGGGGGATAGGATCATTAGAGCCTGAGGGTGTAGCCCCTTGTGGATCATATGAAAGGAAATGGTCTGGATTTTTATCGTAAAAGTCTGCCAAGGAAGACATCCTTGACATGACCCTATCTATGTCATCACTGGACCATCTTTTGGAACTGGGAATGACTCTCTCAGAAAGTTTTGGAGATTTATCTTGGATAGATTTGCTCTTTGAATTATCAGCAGACCTTGTCTTGTCTGCCTGTTTAGGAGGAGTGGAGTGTTTTACAGGTGTGGAAGAGTGCAGAGGCTGCTTCTTCTGCTGTTTTCCCCCCTCCCCGTGAGTGGAAAAGTGTTTTCCCTGTCCCTTTGTGGCTCCGGAGGTTTTCGACGCCTGGCGTCGAGGATCGGGGGTAGAGTCCCTGTCCTTCGAACGTGGGGCCGGGCTGGTCTTGTCTGCGGGCTCCGACTCCTGGAGTGCGGGCTGGGGGTGGAAGTCGTCTTCGTCTTCCGACGATTGAACTTCCGTTAGCCTAGGGAGCGAGGCACTCTTGGCAAGAGTGGATGATTGCCTGGAGTCATGTGGCGATCTCGATCTCGAACGCCCAGAGGACACCGATTCGGACCGTTCTGTTTGTGCCTCTTTCCGAGCACTCAACGTCGTCGAGTCTCGGTTGGACTTCGTGTGTTTAGTGTGGGTGGTGTGTGAAGCGCCTGTGTCGCCGGGGATCTTCCCCATAGCCGCCCTGTCGGACAACAGCACGGCGTCGCTGCCATCGCTGAAGGCGCCCTCCGCTGCCATGGCCGCCTGCCTGGCGTGGTGGGCCCAACGCTTCGTCGAACGGTCCTCAAGTGTCTTAGGTTTAAACCTACTACACGCTCTGCAGTTCGCTTCGGGGTGGTCCCTCGGCAAGCAGAGATTGCACGTGGTGTGCCTGTCGACCCAAGGGTATTTGCGATTGCACTTGGGGCAGAATTGAAAAGGGGTACCCTCCATACGCACCTTGAGGCAGCGGGCTGTTAAGTGTAGGAAATGTATAAGGTATACCTATATACCAAGAGTGTAGAGTATGTCCAACCCCCCACTCTCCCTACTTGCAGGGCCGAGGCCAGAGGCCTTCCAAGGCCTGGTCCGAGGCCAGAGGCCTTCCGAGGCTCAAATCCGTCGTGCAGCAGCCGACGGTCGATTTCTTCTCCAGCCGGCGTCGAGTGTCGAAGTTCGACGTTGGGATGGGGAAGGATGTCAATAAATCAATATTTTATCAAAAGTATGGCTAAGGCCAGGGGACTCCGCAAAATGCTTCCAACCAGTATGGCGGACAAAAACAATCTGAGGATCCTAGACGCGTGAGGGATCTTGGGTACAGTGGACGGCACACTAGGGATAGTATTACTGGCACGCCCTGTGTCGACGCCCATTTTCGAGTTTCGAAAAACAAACTGTAATACTCTGCAGCTTCCACTAGATGTCGGCCTATGCACAGCATGTGATCTAAGCAGATTCCACAAGCCTCAGAAATATATATATATATATACCTCTTTTTAGCAAGCTTCTATATGCTTCTACCTTGCGTTACAGCGTATTTACAGTTATTGGTCAGCATGTTACCTCATCTTCTTGTTTTCACGATAACTTCATCTTTTGGTACATGTTTCTCTTAGTGCTTAAGTATTTTCATATTGTTTCAACTTAGGCTTATGTGTCTTCTTTATGACATCCTGTCATCAGACTTTCGTTAAGCGTTCATTCATGATTCTTAGAGCCGCTTCCTTGCATTTAGGCAATTGATATCCTTCTTGGTAACTTCCCTCCAATGACTCAACGTGAGGATATCTTCTGAATGGCTGTCTGAGTGCATATCGTCTTTCATACATTCAACGCGGTATAGACATGTCACAAACTCATGCATGGATTCCCAATGGTAGCCTTTTGTCTGCTACTCTAATAGGACGGTGGTGAAGGGGCCGGGACTAGAGAAGAGGCCTCCACCTGCTCTTCTACACTTTCAGATAGCTCAGCTGTCTAGGCTTCTGTGGAAATCCAGGGGCACTGAACAGTAGGGGTTGATTGACAACAACCTCTGGGTGCAGGTGCTGGCAGAAGGTGCAGGGGCATTTATTAGTAGTTTTGAGTATTTGGGTGCTTGAAGGGGGGCATGTGTGCAGACTATTAGGTGGCTGCCCTAGAACTGCAAAAATCATGATTCCATACTATTTTACGCGGGGGTTTCAGTTGCAATATCTCACAAATCTGGTGAGACTCATCAAATCCCAATCTCAATCCCCCTGCCCCAAACCCATCTACTTTACAGCCTCCTCTGAATGTGGAATGCAGGGTTAACAACCAATTTAAGGGAATGCTCAATAACTCAAATTGGTCCTGGACTGGACCACAAGACATGCAAGGTAGAGCATATTCATGCTCTGCTAGATGGCTATGGGCAGAGACTGGAGGAGATGAAACAAAGGGTGAAGGATCTCGAAGACACCCAAAATATCAACAGTACAGTCATCAAGCACTGGACGAGTCCTTGAGAGCTGTGACTGCCAACAATGAGGACAGCATGAGAGGTCCGGACACGTTAACATCCACATCATAGGTCTACCAGAAACAATGGGAGGTCAGAAAATGCATTTGCCAATTAGAATTATGGTAATTAATAGAGCTTTATTATGTAATACGCTCCAACAGTTGGACGTTATAGATTCTTAGTATGCTGAGAATGACCACCTATTCTTTAGTCTGAATAGAGGATGGGCCTCGATACCTATAACCTATTCTATTGAGATTCTTCTTTCAATATGAATTTAGAAGTTTTGATTGATTATGGATATGTTAAGATATTTTAACAAACGACAGACAGGATTAAGTATATCTAGCCTCATTTCAACTTATTTTTTATTGTTTAACAGTTTATTCTACTCATTACATTTGTATGTTTGTGAGTTTAAAATTGTGTATTTCTATGTTGTTTTATATGTATAATGTATTTTGTATTTGTAAAGTTCAAATTTAAACTATATCACATTAATAAATAAATTATGGTAATAAAGCTATTTGATAAGAACAACCTCTACCCTTTTCTGTGGTGGGGCACATGCACAGGTTTCTTGACCCCAAGTGGGAGCCCAGAGACATGCCAATTCTGGTAATTGCCAAGATCCTCAATTACAAGGGCAGGGAAGGTAAGGGGGTTCTCTTTCCCGGGGGTAGCCATATCCATCATATACGACTTGTCAATGGAGGTTCGGGCAGCGGACCTTAAAAGCATTGCCACAACCTAAATGGGGTCAGTGGGGTCAGTGGGGTGGTGGGGGACCGGGGCTTTGCCCTCCCTTATCGCTGACTGCAGGCTAAGGATACTATAGGCTGACCATTAAAAGAAGAATGTTTGATCAGTTCTGATGTCAGTGCTACCTATGTTTTTGAAATCCATTGTTTGTATGAGTTGGTGGGCTGTCTGTTTAGCGCAACTTTGGTAGGTGCCTTGTGTTCGTTGGGGGCATTGTTTTGGTTTGATTGGTTGGGAATGTGTTACGATTGTAGATGATAGAGCGCCATACAAAAGTGTATAGTAAGAATGTGAATTTAAATTCTGCATGTGCCGCTGAGCTATCAGGTCAAATGATACAGCCTAGAAACCAGGGCATGATGACAAATCGTGCATTCCATAATTGAACAAAAAGACTAGACAATGCACTAGGAAGACAAAGCAGCCCAAGGGAACTCAAGTATACAATCTCCCTACCTTAACGAAAAGAACAAAAAAGAAAGTATGATAGAAAAGGTAAGAGCTGGATAGTGGTAGGATACATGTATAAGGAAAAGGGTCACAGGAAGCTTGAATCATACAAAACCCTGGAACTTGAAAAGCATCCGTCAGTACCTCGTGCTGGAAGGTGTGAGGTGTCAGCAATGTGAGGCGGACAACTGTTTGATATATGCCATTTTATTACACCAGAAATTATTTCAAAAGGCCTCACTTTCCCTACTCTACTGTGGTTTTCCCTACCTAAAAAACTAAGGGGAACACTAATACAGAAGTTCTGGCCCTCACACTAAAAATCAAATACAAAAGAAAATATATTGCAATTCAACAATAACATTCACAATATATTGATAACCTTTTAACAACCTTGGTGAACTCCCTTCCCCAGGACTCAAGGTGCATTCATCTTCATTGTTCAGCAAAATAATATAAGGAAATCAACATTGGTAGTAAAGTCTCAGTTCAGTTCTTGAAATGTCAACATTAAGGAAAAGATCGGTCAACCACAATTCCAACAAAAACACAAATTCTTCTTCTGATGAAAAGATGTTTTACTTCCTCAGAATAGCATCAATGTTTTCCTCAGCCACAATGCCCTTCTACCACTTTCAGTTATTCAAGAAAACTTGACACAGTTCAAAAAGAAATACAACTTGGGGGGGGGGGGGGGTGCTTGAGAGCCCGAGCAAGAATGCCGAGGGCTAAGGGAGCTCCGACGGTAGACAGCATGTACAACTGACATCTACCCCTTTAAAGCGCAACAAACGGAATATAAAGGAAGATTTCACAAACCGTAGATGAAGCCTCGGAGATGGGTGAAATCCGGAACAAAATTGCACAACAGATTCAGAGATAAACGCTGCAGAGCAAGAAGGCATAACGCGCCACGACTGGCAGTGGAGCACAAAGAAGCGTGAAAAAGGGAAACGCTGGCACCAAACACCCAGCCCGGCTCCTTAATAGATGTGGCACAACGGGACACCAACGCCTGACACGGGCCGCTGCAGAGAAGGAGATTAATAGCCTGACATCATGGAGCCAACCAAAGCTGGACCTGCACAGCGTGTGAAGACGCCAGAGCTGCATGGCCGCCTGAGAACACTGGTACGGCCTCACAAAGCAAGGCACGGCCCGCCAACACGCTGTCACCCTGGGAAACAACCATCAAGGAACGCGAACGCCGCCACGATATCCCCGGGGCGAGCACAAAAGAAGCAGCAGCGGAGGAAACCACAGAGGGAGAAGCGGGAAAGCTGGGAAGAGTCTGCCACTCCACTCGCATCGCCCTTAGGCGCGGATCCGGCGAGGGGATGGGTACCCCCAACATACAAGTAAGTCAGGCGCACAACGAGGGCTCGCATTAGCACAGCAGACACACGGTCGCACCGGCAACATGGGCGAGGCAAAGTCCAGGGCATTAATAGATACCCCCAATCAGAGGGAAGACGGAACACATCCTCTGCATAAGATATGCATGCAACAGCACTGTGGACTGCAAGCCACACTCACCCCGGCGGGGAGCACGCAGCCATCGCACAATGTTCGAACAACCGACGCCATGAGGCCCAGAACATAGGGAACAGTCACACAGGCTGAAGAGAACAATGAGAGCCCCACACGGTGACAACGGTTTATTCGGGGGGTGGGAGGGAACCAGCAAGTAGGAACACTACTGTTAGGGAGAATTATGTTATAAGGCTAATTTCCCAAACCTAGTGAGACCCCCAGCAGCTTTGCTGGATTTTTGGCGTTTGTTTTTTTCTCCTGCTAAGAGTGAGACTCTTTTCCTCCCACTCTTAGGCATGATTTGAGGTATGTCTTTGACTCTTTGTGTGCTTATGGGCTATGGGGTTTTCTTTTTACTCTTTTTATGTGTGTGTTACACAGCACCCTCAGTGCAGTAACACAGGGGTGTCATAGTGACCCCCAAACATAGACTCCATACCCTGGGACTGACTACTGTATCCCAGGGCATATTGACTTTACTAGTCCTAAATTGTGAACAGAACCAGTACAAACTATCATATTGTGGAAGTACTGGAAGGGGTTAATTATATTGCCCCTGGGTCTGTTTTCAAGGGGGAACTTTCCAGTCCCCACCTTGTCGAGTTTCTGGCTGGTGGTAGTGGTTACCATGCGAAATATTCCACCGGAATATTCTCTATGGGATTTTCCCATTGATTTTAAACACACCACTTTTTGGTGCAATGTTAAAGATACCGCCGGTTTATTTATTTAATATTAAATTAACGGTTGGGTCTTTTTGCCAGAACTCTTTTCTAAAATGGCGTTCGTGTCTGTCTCTGTAACTCTGACCAAGGTCGAGCCCTTTGTTCCACTTTTTGGCGGGCTTCTCCACAGAAGCCCTCCAAATGGTGCCACTCTGTCTGGCTCCCACAGGATGTGTGGGGAGGGGAATTGGCACCCTGGACTGCATTGCCTTAGCAACTCAAGTCGCACTCTATTCTGATTGGCCCAGTGGTAAGCCGCCCGGCTCACCACTTAGCATGTTTGAGTGACAGCTAGGCTGTTGAATGGGGGTTTTTCTGCATAAACGCAGGGCCTTTGGGACTGGAACTTCAGGAGTCGCCACAGGACCTAAGAATCCGAAGAGGGAAGAAGCTGAGCCATCTGCAACGACGACACCAGCGGTGAAGCCCTGCTGCAACTATCTCATCACTTTCCCAACGACAAGAGAAGATCTTCTGCTGGACGAGTCTTCTTCCTCTGAGCTGGTGGGACCAACCAGTTCGCCCCTTTCGCCTTCCAAAGACGTCTCTTGGTCGAATCGCCCGTGCCAAGCGCCCCGGCGGCCGGATAGCCAAGCTTCACCACTTTGACTGCGAATAAAAGGAATGTACCTTTTACCGAAAAACTCCGCGGCTGGTTTCATCCCTGTGCAGTGCATCTCCTCCACGTTTCCTCCTTGACGAGATCCTCTCTTCCCCTAGTCAAAACAACGAACTGCAACCACTGCCAGGAACAACTGCCACCGCGGGAGCTTCCTCTCTCTTTAAGGTACTGTGTCCTGCCTGGCCTCCCTTTCTTCGGTTTGCCCAAGCTGACCCTTAAATCCTTGGCTTTCCAACTGGGTTGGCCCCAGACCTTCTAACTTTACGTTCTTGAATTGCCCCAACCTCTTTCGAACATTCTGCAAAGACTTTTAGTGCATTTTAAACCGTGTGATCCTGGGCACATTTCGCTTTGCTCCATTTAAAGTGGGCCTGGCCTATGAACTTTGGCTCTACAGTGTATACTGCCTTTATTCCCTTGCTGAGAACTCCTAAAGTGTTGGGACTTGTTTTATTTCTATGCTCTGCCCTTTTCTCTCCCTTTAACTGAATTATTGGAGTGCTATCAGGTTACGCGCTCACATCTGTTTTAAGAAATCGTGGTTTTTTAACTCTGACTTGTCTAATAGTTATCAAGGGAGGTGTGTATACTTTACCTGACTGTGTTTTAACTTGCTTTTGTTTTAGAGTGCTAGTATATTGCATAGTGTGTTTTAAATAAATAATTATATACTTTTGATACAAAGCTCTGGTCAGTGTTTGTTTGCTCTACTGTGTTTTTAGCCCTATTGTGTATACTGTATATACTGCCCTACTCTTCTTGAGAGAAGTCCTTCTGTTCAGCCACAGATACCAGGTAAATCTGGGTGGTGCGGACTGCTACCAATTGGGTTTACTGCTTACTCCTGTAGTCTTAATCTTTTTGCAGTGTTCCCTAAGGGAACTGCACAGGATTCTGCCTAACAACTACCTCCTCCAGAAATAGGACGCACCACCCTGGCATGGGGCTGGGGAACGGCACCCCTCACCCATGACAGCAAGGGGCAGAAAGACATAGCCCTGACATGCAGCCCACACCCAGCAAGGAAAAAGGACCATATTACACAGTCATCCTAACACAGCCAGCACTCGATAAAGTAACAGCAACCACCACAAAAAATATAACAAAAGCAGATCCCTCAAATAAATGCGAGCCGAGGTGAGGGAGACTCAGAAAAAGGGAAACACACCACTGTCACCTTATAAAACACACACCCAAATACAAGCCCGGGGAACGTGAACCCTCACCTCCCGAATCACCAAAGGACCAGCCCGCAAAGAGAGGCTTAGGACTGACCAAGCAATGCCAGCTCCACGGGAAGGCAAGGAAGACCTCATCCTGTTGGGAACACCCCCACCCACACCCAACTAATCAACCACCAAAACCCAGAAAGCGATCAAAGACAGAGAAAGCATTAATCACCAAGACAAGTGCAGCCCGATCGCCATCCTATAGGGGCCAACTGCCTCACACAGCGCTGGGGGAAGAACAGAACAAAGCCAAAACGTGTGTCTCCTCGCAACACGACACACAGGGAGACTACACCACGGAGGGCATGCAGGAGGCTGCCCACGCCTCAGAGCTGAAAGCAATAGAGACGGCACTCAATCAGGAGGACTACCTCGGCGATCAGCAAGGAATTGAACCGAGATGGATGTCCAGTCACAGCTGCAGGCCATACTGGTCGAAATTAAACTAATAGGACAGCGAACACAAGAAATGAACACAATGGTACAAGACATTAAAAAAGACTTCCAAGACGTACAAAACCAGCTAACGGCCCAGGCAGAGAGGACAATGGATAACGAACAGTGCATCAGCGCAGCGGAAGACAGCCAGACAACTATGGAAACAGACTTGGACAGAGTAATACGAGAAGTGCAAAGACTAGGGGAAAAGATTGAAGATCAAGAAAATAGATCTTGCAGAAACAACCTCAGGGTTGTTGGTATACCCAGAAACGCTGAAGGGTCGGACCTAGAAAAATACATACACGATTTCCTGCAAACCAACCTACACCTACCCAATGTCAGAGACCTCATCATAGAACGAGTACACCGGGCACCGATCCCTAAGTCAACGCCAAATGAACGCCTGTTAGGGAGAATTCTCTTATAAGGCTAATTTCCCAAACCTAGTGAGTTCCCCAGCAGCTTTGCTGGATTTTTGGGGTTTGTTTTTTTCTCCTGCTAAGAGTGAGACTCTTTTACTCCCACTCTTAGACATGATTTGAGGTATGTCTTTGACTTGTTATGTGCTTATGGGCTATGGGGTTTCTTTTTACTCCATAGGGTATCATACGTTTTTCTGTATGTGTGGTACACAGCACCCTCAGTGTAGTACCACAGGGGTGTCACAGTGACACCCAAACAGACTCCATACCCTGGGACTGACTACTGTCTCCCAGGGCATGTATAGTCACCATTGGCTTTACTAGTCCAAAATTGTGAACAGAACCAGTACAAACCATCATATTGTGGAAGTACTGGTAAGGGGTAATTCGATTGCCCCTGGGCCTGTTTTCGTGGGGGCACTATCCCGTCCCCCCTCATCGTGTTTCTGGCTGGTGGCAGTGGTTACCACGCAAAATATTCCACCGGAATATTCTCTATGGGATTTTCCCATTGATTTTAAACGCATCACTTTTTGGTGCAATGTTAAAGATACCGCCGGTTTATTTATTTAATATTAAATCACCGGTTGGATCTTTTTGCCAGATCTCGATTCTAAAATGGCGTTTGTGTCCGTCTCTGTAACTCTAACCAAGGTCGAGCCCTTTGTTCCACTATTTTGGTGGGCTTCTCCACAGAAGCCCTGCAAATGGTGCCACTCTGTCTGGGTTCCACAGGAAGGGTGGTGGGGGGAATTGGCACCCTGGACTGCGTTGCCTTAGCAACCCAAGTCGCACTCTACTCTGATTGCCCCAGTGGTGAACCGCCCGGCTCACCACTTAGCATGTGTGATTGACAGCTAGGCTGATGAATGGGGGGTTTTCTGCATAAAAGCAGGGCCTTTGGGACTGGAACTTCAGAAGTCGCCACAGGACCTAAGAATCCGAAGAGGGAAGAAGCTGAGCCATCTGCAACGACGACTGTTAGGGAGAATTCGCTGTTTAGGCTGAATTTCCTAACCTAGTGAGTCCCCCAGCAGCTTTGCTGGATTTTTGGGGTTTATTTTGTTCTCCTGCCAAGAGTGAGACTCTTTTACCCTCACTCTTGGACATGATTTGAGAGTGTTTCTGTGACTTGCTATGTGCTTATGGGTTAGGGGGTATTTTTTCCCCATAGGCTATCATTGGTTTTTGAATGTGTGTTACACAGCACCCTCAGTGCAGTAACACAGGGGTGTCATAGAGACCCCCAAACATAGACTCCACACCCTGGGACTGACTACTGTCTCCCTGGGTCTGTAAAGTCACCATTGACTTTACTAGTCTTAACTTAGGAACTTAACCAGTACAAACCATCTTACTGTGGAAATACTGGTAGGGGCAATTAGATTGCCCCTGGGTCTGTTGACGAGGGGGTACTGTCCCGTCCCCCCTTGCCGAGTTCTGGCTGGTGGCAGTGGATACCACGGAAATATTCCACTGGAATATTTCCCAATGGGATTTCCCAGTGTTTTTAATGCACCACTTTTTGGTGCAATGTTAAAGATACCGCTGGTTTATTTATTTAATATAAATTCACCGGTTGGGATTTTTTGCCAGAACTCGCCGCCAAAATGGCGTCTAGGTTCACTTCAGTAACCCTGAACCCGAGTCGAGCCTTTGTTCCACTTTTGGCGGGCTTCTGCACAGAAGCCCTCCACAGTGGTGCCATTCTGTCTGGGTACCACAGGGGGTGTGGGAGGGGGTTTAGGCACCCTGGACTGAGTTGCCTTGCCAACTCATGTCGCACTCTGGTGTGATTGGCCCAAGTGGTGAGCCACCCCGCTCACCACTTAGCATGTTTGAGTGACAGCTAGGCTGTATGAATGGGGGTTTGCTGCATAAAAGTAGGGTTTTTGGGACTGGTTCTTCAGAAGTCGCCACAGGACCTAAGAAGCCGAAGAGGGAGAAGCCGAGACGACCTGCCAAGACGACACCACCAGTGAAGCCCTGCGGAACCGTCTCACCACTTTTTCCGACGACAGAGGAGATCTCCCGCCGGAGAGTCTCCTTCCCTTAACTGGTGGGGACAACCAGTTGCTGCCTTCTTTTCGCCGTCCCGAAGCATCTCGTGGCCGCCTTGCCTGTGCCAAGCACCCCGGCAACCGGGATACCACTTTTTACCTCAACCGCGAAAGAGGGGTAAACTCCTTTGTGACCGGAAAACTCCACGGCTCGTCTCATCCCTGGTAGTGCAACGACCTTCAGCTTTCCTCCACGTCGAGTTCACCTCTTCCTCTGGACGACGCTGCGACTTGCACCCACTACCAGGAACAACTACCACCGCTGGAGGATCCTTTCCACTTTTAAAGGTACTGTGTTCCGCCCGGCTTCCCTTGCCACCGATTGTACGGGGTAGATTTAGCCCTCGGCTCTCGAACCTGGGTAAGCCTGGGACACCCTAACTAAACTTTTTCTAAACTCAGTAAAACCTTTTCTACTCACCTGCAAAGACTTGTGACATTGTGTGATCTTGGGCATATTTTCGCCTGGCTCTCTCTAAAGCGGGCTTCGAACCAATTCTCCTTGTTCCACAGTTGACTGTCTTTGCTAACCTTATGTGAAAAGTGTTTTACCTTGCTGCTTTCATTACTTCTGCTTTTTCCCTCCCTTTTTTAATAACTTGTTGGAGTGCCATCTGACGTTAAGCGCTCACCTCTGTTTGGAAATAAGTGGTGTTAACTTAGACTTGTCCAACAAATGACTAGGGATGTACATATAAGTAATAGTGACTCTGTTTTGACTTACTTACCTTTTTCTGTGCTAGTGTAATTTATGAGTGTGCCTTTAAAATAAATAAGTATATACTTTTACACCTAGCTCTGGTCAGTGTTTGCTTGTACTACTGTGCCCTTGTACCTATCCTGTATCCTCTATATACTGCCTAACTCTTCTTGAGGGAAGTCTGACTGCTCAGCCACAGCTACCACAGTGAATCTGTGTGGTGCAGACTGCTACCAAGTGGGTTTACTGCCAACACCTGTAATCTTAAATCTTTTGCAGTGGTCCCAGAGGGAACTGCACAGGTTTCTGCTTAACAACGACACCACCGGTGAAGCCCTGCTGCAACTACCTCACCACTTTCCCGACGACAAGAGAAGATCTTCTACTGGACGAGTCTTCTTCCCCTGAGCTGGTGGGATCAACCAGTTCGCCCTTTTCGCCTTCCAAAGACGTCTATTGGTCGAATCGCCCGTACCAAACACCCCGGCGGCCAGATAGCCAAGCTCACCACTTTTGACCGTGAATAAAAGGACTGCACCTTTTAATCGGGAACTCCATGGCTGGTTTCATCCCTGTGCAGTGCAACGACTCCAAGTTTCCTCCTTGACGAGATCCTCTCTTCCCCTGGTCGGAACCATGAACTTCAACCACTGCCAGGAACAACTGCCCCCACTGGAGCTTCCTTTCTCTTTAAGGTACTGTGTCCTGCCTGGCCTCCCTTTCTACAGATTGCTAAAGGTGACCCTTAAATCCTTGTATTCTAAACTGGGTTGGCTCCAGGCCTTCTAACTCTATCTTTTGAATCACCCCAACCTCTTTTGAACACTTTGCAAAGACTTTCTGTGCACTTTAAACCGTGTGATCCTGGGCACATTTCGCTTTGATCCATTTAAATTGGGCCTGGCCTATGGACTTTGGCTCTACAGTATAACTAGCCTTTCTCCCCTTGCTCTGAACTCTTAAAAGTGTTGGGAACTGTTTTATTCTTATGCTCTGCCTTTTTCTCTCCCTTTAACTACATTATCAGAGTGCCATCTTGGTTAAGCGCTCACATCTGTTCTAACAAATAGTAGTGTTTTAACCCTGACTTGTCTGATAACTATTAGGGGAGGTGTGTATACTTTACCTGACTGTTTTAATTTGCTTTTGATTGAGAGTGCTAGTATATGCCATAAAGTGTGTTTTAAATAAATAATTATATACTTTTATACTAAAGCTCTGGTCAGTGTTTGTTTGCTCTACTGTGTTTTGGCTCTATTGTGTATACTCTACATACTGCCCTACTCTTCTTGAGAGAAGTGTGACTGCTCAGCCACAGCTACCAGGTAAAACTGGGTGGTGCAGACTGCTACCAATTGGGTTTGCTGCTTACTCCTGCAGTCTTAATCTTTTTGCAGTGTTCCCCAAGGGAACTGCACAGGATTCTGCCTAACAACACCCAAGGGTCATAACTATGTGACTACTTAACTTTCAACACAAAGTGCCCATATTAAAAGCCTATAGATTGGCAACCCCAATGCACATCGACGGGGCAGAAATTTAAATATTCAACAACTATTCGATGGAAGTCTCAATACTAAGGAAAGGCTTCAACTCCATATTCGAGGTACTCAAGTTGACAGAATATAGACATTACCTAAAATATCCGGCGATATGGTGCATCCGAATAGACAATGGCACTCAATCGAGGATCCGGGCGAGCCAGGGCAGGCTGGTTGGCCCACCCAATATTACTGTTTATGGTTATGCACAGGTCTACAGTTAGAACACAGTTTTGATATGTTGCGGGAGTTGGCCCACAGGTTGAAAAGTATAGGAAAGAGACAAGGTACGTGATCATGCCAGGCAGACATACAGACAGACCCTAGCGAATAGGACCCCACGAGACTCCACACCAGAAAACCCCATATAACCACTCAATGGCTAAACTCACCCTAGTGACTTTAAATATACAGGGACTGGGTCACCCTATAAAACGCAGACCAATGCTAAATTACATGAGAGACCTACATGGAGATATCATATTTCTGCAGGAGACCCACCTCAATAAAACAGAAGCAGAAAAACTAACAAGAAGCTGGGTGGTCGCTGTCGTACACTCACCAAGTCAGGGGATACTGGGGGTATCCATTCTGATTCACAAGAGGGTTCCCCTCCAGATACAACACACATGCAGTGACAAAGAGGGTTGATTCATACTAGTGCAGGGCTGGATCCAACAACGCCCAATTACCCTGCTAAACATATATGCCCCCACAACGGACACCCCGGCATACTTCACTGGTACATTCTCAAAATGCGCCCAATACATGGGTAACCTCCCATAATAGGCAGGGACATGAACATAACCCTTAATCCGGAACTAAACCGGCAAGGACCAAAACCCGTCAACCCACCCAACCTAAAGAAAAGACTGACCCTCAAAACCCTAATGACTGACCTGCAACTAGTAGACAATTGGAGAAACACCCATCCGTACCAACAAGACTTCACATTCTACTCCAACTGACACGACAGCTACTCCCGGCTTGACTAGTGGTTGATGCCAGCTAACACATCACATATGGCAAACGACTGTAGGATCGAGTTAATCACCATATCGGATCATGCCCCGGTCATACTCCATCTCACACTCCCAGACACAACTTGCAAGCTCACATCATGGCACCTGGACCTCTGCACACTACAGTACCCCGACATAGTAGAGCGCCTGCTAGACGACATCGACGGCTTCTGGCAAGACAATGTGTAACCAGGATACTCTCCTTATGGGTGCTGGGACGCCTTCAAGGCTTTCCTGAGAGGACAGTGCATATTGCGCTGGGCACAAACAAAAAACCTGGGGAGAAACGGAGGCTCACCTAATGGGGGAGCTTAAACAGCTGGAACAATGACGCAAAGCGACACATGACAAGCAGCTAAGGCCCACCTCCAAAAATTGAGGACTGAAATCAAGCAACTTACCTCCGAGACGGCACAAAAATCATACACCAGTTGGTCACAAACATATTACCTGGAGAGCTACAGACCCCTACACATGATGGCACTTGCACTCAAACAACAACAAGCCACACACATAACCACAGCCATCAGGGACAACGCAAACAATCTGGTAGTGGGGGATGAGCAAATCAACGAGAGATTCGCTGAGTTCTATCGAAAACTATATACTGCAACCGATACATGCATGCCCCAATCTATAGAAGCCTCCCTGGATATGGTACCTATCCCTCGAATCCCAGTAGAAGTAGAAGACCTAGACACTCCTATCACCACCGCTGAAATTACCAGGGCGATACTATCTCTCTCGCAGGGGAAGGTGGCTGGCCCTGATGGGATCCCAATAGATATGTATTAGAGTATAGCGGAAGGAATTGCACCAAAACTAGAGGCAGTCTTCAAAGAAGCGCTTCCCCATAAACAACTACCAGAATCCATGCTAGCAGCCAATATCAGTGTTCCACAAAAATGGGAGGGATCGAGAAGCCTGTGGCTCTTATAGACCAATCTCACTAATAAATTCAGACGCCAAAATGTTCGCGAAATGCCTAGCACCAAGAATAGAAAACACCCTCCCGCAGTTAGTGCATAAAGACCAAACAGGCTTCATAAAAGGTAGACACTCCAGCGATAACATCCACAGGCTGCTACATATTATAGCTGGAGACAGGGACCACCAAGACGCCATCCTGGCTGTAGACGCGTAAAAGGCATTCGACAAGGTACAGTGGGAATTCATGTGCCACCCAGATATGGTTTTCCCCCATGTCTAGTTCAATTGATCAAACTCCTGTACACCGGCCCAACAGCCTCAGTGGTCACTAATGGGGTGGCCTCAGCAGAATTTGCACTGCAATCAGGCACATGCCAGGGATGCCCGCTGAAGCCACTACTATACACTTTATCCAATACACTTTATCCATTGAACGTATGACAATCAAAATACCCATAGACCCAGCATGGTCGGGCATACACCAAGGCGCAGAAGAACACCGGGTATCACTATACGCAGACGACCTACTTATATACGTTAGCAGCAGCCCAACAACCCTTCCATATATCAAGACTCTTCTGCAAAACATAGGCCCAATGGTGGGGTACAAAATCAACTGGAATAAATCCGAGGGAATTCCCCTTCGACGGGATATCCCGTGGGACCCAGGTGGGGTGGGATCATTCTCCCTCCAGTTGAAATCCATAAAATACATAGGGACACACATAAGCGCCTCGGTGGCGGAACTCTGCAACCTAAACTATCTACAGATCCACAGGACCACTAAAAGTGACTTAGATAGGTGGGACACGTTGACCCTATCTTTGACAGGGAGGATCAATGCCCTGAAGATGAAGTCGTTCCCCAAGCTGATCTATATAGCAATGATGCTCCCAGCCCGGCCTGACACCTCACATGTCAAAAGAACTAGACAACGCCATCAATAAATTCATCTGGCGAGGAAAAAAAGCACGAGTATGACTTCCCATATTGCAGGCCAATAAAACAAACGGAGGCCTAGCGGCTCCCTCTCTGAAGACCTACTATCAGGCGGCTCAATTGAAATGGGTAAAACGTTGGATAAACAAACAACGATACAAGCTGGCGGTCCAGGGACCTTGCCCTAATGCCGCCATTAACGCCCATAGAGATCATGGCCACAACACCACACAAACTCCCACCGAACCTCAAAACACACCCAATATTAGGACCAACCATACAACAATGGCATAGACTACGGGGAGCACAAGGGGCTCCAATTAAGATAGCGCCGGCATGGGCTAGCATATGTTTGGTCCAGGCATATGGGCTTGCACAGACAATCCACCAAAACCAGATGGACGAATGGGCTAAACTGCAGATAATGGACATAATAAAGGATGGGGCACTTCTATGATTACAAGAAGCACGCAGAATACTGGGTCTGGGGGCCGGGGATTGGCTATGCTACCACACCATTCAAGCTACGCTCCTCAAGCATACAACAATAGAGTCCCGCCTACAGCCCTCCCCCCCCCCACGCAATGGGAGAAACAAATGGAACAAAATACAGATACATTCTACACATCCGCACATTCTACTCAATGTCAATACCAGACAACAAAAGCAGATTACATGCACTGGCTACAATCTGGGCAGAAGAAGTGGGAACCCCAATCAATGCACTAGATATGCAAAACTGGTTCGCGGCTATCCTCGCATCCTCAAAAACAAAGAAATACAGTACAAAATACTCCAAAGACTGTACTATACCCCAGTCAAATTATACAAAATGGGGTTCCAACACACAGCTCTATGCTGGAGAGGGTGCAAAGGCATGGGAAAATTGGGTCACACACTATGGTCCAGCAGCCCCAATATCATCCCCTACTGGCGCACAGTATATCGACAAGTAACAGACACTGAGGGGGCAGACCTCGCCTTCACCCCGAACGCAATGATACTAAGCGCAGATGGGGCGAATTGGCACAATGATGCGCTAACGTGCAAACTCATTAGTCTCATACTCTTCACTGCACGAAAACTACTGATCGTACACTGGAAAGCAGCAATACCGCTCAGAGCCACCGAATGAGCTACAATCCTCTCCAAAATATGCAGACTCGAAGGGGCGGCCTTCAAAAGACAATCTAGGCTCAACCCAACTAGAGAGGGGACCGATACTGAGAGCAGTTAGAGCCGTACACCGAACTTAGATGGGCCCAATCCAAGGCTAAAATCAGATTTGCATCACCACATCCTGACCGACACACGCAGAAAGGATGACCCCACAGACCAAGCCCGACGGGCAGAGGCGCATATCCAAACCCAGAAAGAAGTGCAGGACCGGGGAACAGGGGAAAAAGATAGAAAGGTGGAGAGCAGGGAGAGAGAGGGGAGAAATGGGGTATAAACATAATTGATCATCGCTAGCGTAACCTACCAACGTAATTAACAAATACTGTGAACATGCAAATGATGAATCCGAATGTCTCGAATTGTTTTGTTTTTGCTTATGATAATGAATAAACAGAGTTGAAAAAAGAAAAAAAAGAAATACAACTTCTTGGATGTTAATGGAACAAAAGACTTGGTTAACAATACTGAGTTGGCGGAGTTCCGGGCAGAGTTCCAGTCTGCACCAGACACTGCTTGGAAAGGACATGCTTTTGCTGCTTCTCCTGTCTGCACGCTATTTTTCCGGCGACCTGCACCTTTAAGGAAAATAGCCTCCACTTCCTTTAAAAACTCTGTTTCCGCGGGGAGCGCGCGCAGAGCGCACGCGGAGTTCCGGGCAATGTTCCAGTCTGCACCAGTCCACATCAGGACGTGAAGAGCGGAGGTCTGTGCAGCACTGACTGGAGGTAGGCTGTCTTATTTACCCCTCCCGTCTGACTTTACCATGACCCTTTGAACTGCTTCGCATCCTATTTGCATGATCCATCTGCTCTGCCTTCAGTGCTGGAAAAAAAAAAAACAGTGACTTGCTGTCCGAGGCGGCCCGTGCGCTACATCCTCCCTCCTTCCTTCCCCCTTCTTCCTCCTTCTTTCATCTCTATTTCTATCTCCCCGGCATTCACCCTCCCCGTACTCTTCCCTTCCTGCTTTCCTGCCTTCCCCCGTTCTCATCTCCTCCCTTCTGTCCCTGTCCCCTACTTCTTGTCTTCTCCCCCAGTTCTCCCCCCACCCCCTTCCCCTATCTTACCTTTTATTGCCTTTTTGGAGCCCCTCTGAGATGGAAAAAGACCCGGAGAAGCGCCTCCTGCGAAGCGTTGTCAAAAAAAATCGGCTTCTAACACAGACCTATTCACCCACGATTTCCAATACAGACCTGCCGGTGGCTGTTTTGACTGCTCCTTTGTCCAACTCAGTCCAAGTAATGAACTGTAAGTCTACTAGCCCTTTTTTTGGGGCAAGATGGCCTTAGTGAAATAAAAGCGGCAAACTCTTTGCTTCCCGGAAGGACCTTCCCCACTTTGAATTCTGCGGCAACTAATTGCGTCTTCAACGGGCCTGTGTCACAGGCCACAGTGACAGGCCCTGGAGAGCACCCAATCTTCTCCGCCGCTAACTACGTCCTGGGATTGCACACGCTCCCGCTAGCCAGCGCTGCTTGCCCCAACACCGCGTCGGCAAGTGGTCTGCCCCCCGTGAGGGTCGGAGGACCCCAGGGGGAGGACTTGAGGGAAGTGGCTCTGGCGGGCGGACCTGCTCGAATGGTATCCCAGCCTGTCTCCACTAAGGCAATGCTGGATGTGCCTAAGCCTCCTGAGCCATCTCCTCAGACGCAGCTCCAGCCACATGATGTAACCCCCCTTGGGAGGCGCGACCAACTGACTGTTCGACCAGATGCTCTTCCCCTACAAACTATCACGGCCATGATGCACGCTCCTTTGGAGGTCTTGACCACAGAATCTAACGAGTCAAGGAAAACTCTATCTTCGTTGTCTCCCATAGTCCCAGCAACAATGGCCCCGTCTTCCGAGGAATTCTTACATCTTCCTACTGTGGATTCACCTATGGGCCTTCTTCCATCTAGGGCCGACGAGCAGAACATGGCTGCCCGCCCTATCCCTCAAAGGATGAGAGGCCCCCCTGAAGCTATTTCAGAATCAGAATCTGAGTCTATCTCGGACCTTTCCTCTGTATCCCGAGGGAGTCCAAACCCGTCCCTACAGTCTAACATAAAAAGACCTTTATATAAAAAAAAAAGGGAAGGCGATTCAGAGAAATGTCCCGTCCCAAGGCATCATTGGTAAAAGTTTCCCGTCTAACAAACAACAACAAAATCAGGCAGATCCTAAAGGAAAGAATACTAAACAGACGAAACAAACGGGGCCTCCGTTAGCCCATAAAAAAAGACCCTCGGGGAAAAGTCTCCTTTCAACCCCCATGTTGTCGAATGCCCTTTTGAACTTCTTTAAGACACAGGGGAAAAGAAAGGCACTCATTGATTCCGAACCATCGGATGCTGAGATACTGGAAGCATTGGAGCAAACCCCGCCGGCCTCTAAGTGCAGAAAAACAGCAGGGGTGGCAGCTCCCAGCTCAGTGTTAGATGAGCCTGATGCCCCCCAGGCTCTGGATTCTCGGCAAACCACTATAGCGGTTCAATCCTCGCCCATACCGCCCCCACAAACTTCAATGATCACTACCCTAGTGCAATCAATATCTCTGCAACCAGATGTAGGTGCAGCTAACCTCACTATTCCGCTATGCATAGTGCCGCAGTCTCCACTCCCCGAAGCCAGGCCTCTTCGGAATGGAGTCTCAGAGATCTTGGATCTCCTACAGCCTAAAGTATATCCATCCCAAAGAGAGATGTCTGCACAAGCATCGATCCCAGCCCCCTCGAATACACCTTAAGCGGTCTCTCGTCTCAGGAACCTGGCTTGAGACGGAGACATTCAGTTACTAATGCAACATCGATAGAACTGAAGTCTACACCTGCCAGGAAAGGAAGACCCAATGAGGCCGAATCTCTGAGGCATAAATAATCACCTACTAGGGGGAAGGACATGACAACGATCATGTCTGCCATCACAATAGCAATGGCTCCGTTCTGCAAACTCTATGAGTCTCTGGCGGATACATCAAAAGACAATACCGCATCTCTAGCTCTCATTCAATCCAAGCTTACCTTCTTGGAGGGCTTCATTGCGGCAATTGATCTAAAATATGATACTCAACAAAAAAAAAGAGACTTGCCGGAGGCAGGCGTGCCCTGCTCCTCATCACGCACATGCTCCAAAGGAAGACTTGTGGACGTGGTGGTCCACAAATCCACACAGACCTATGCATTTACAGACAGGGAGGAACTAGCAGCTTTGTTCCGAAATAAACCCTCAGCTTCAACAGTGCCAAATAGATCTACGGTGAGCGAAGCACTGACAAGGGGAACTGGCTCCGGTCAGAGGCTTCTCCCACCTGAGGGGAAAAAAAAACCCACTAAAATTAAGCAGGAAAGAAGAGACGGAACGGTCGACCGCCCAGTCCCTACTTCAAAAACTGGAGATAAGTGGTTCAGCCTCCCAGGTCCAACCAGAAGGGGGCGCATTGTCCGTAAGGGGCAACCTGGCAGTCTCTATTACGAACTTAACTCAGTCGCCAAAATCAGCAGATGACTTTTTAGACTCAAGTCTTGTAGCAAACATCTCCGTTCATCCCGATGAATCTCCAACAGCCGCAGACTCAAAGTCTATAGAAACTCAGAGGCGGCCCATTGCTATAACTACCCCGCCAAGGAAAGCTCACTCCAGAAAGACCTCAACATCTCATAGAGCAGCCTCGGAGGAAACTACGTTTTACCCGCCAGCCTCAAGGGACATCTCTGCAAAGAAAAATCGGCAAAATGGATTTTCGGAATCCCATCATAACAACTCACACAGCCGTGTACAATCTCGTGAGGCAGAAGTGAACAGGAAGAACCAGACCCGCTTGTTCAAAATTGAACAAATCTCCAGTAAAGACAATTTTATGATTCTAAACCGAAGAACAGTTTTGAAAATCATATTTTCGACAGTTAGTTTAAAGAAACTGAAATCTGATGACTTTAAATGGATTCAGCCTTATCACAGTGATAACCAGGCCAAGGCTTACCTGTTCATATACGCTGCTCCATTACAGGACCTCTCCAGGGAAGTAGGAGATGAATTAAAATCCTTGGGGTTCTTGTTATCAGAAATAATATCCCCGGAAAACACCAATGATCGGACAGAAGATAGGGTCGCTGCCAGCAGCTATAAACCCCGAAGCCCGTCTCATTATCTTTCTGCACGGAGAGAAGCCTTAAAAGCACCCTTCTGTGACTCAGTGGACAAGAATAAAGCACTTAGGGGCCTAAACCAAGACACACGCCACTCACCGGAAGTAACTCGATGGACAGATAAACAAGTTCGTTCTCCCGATCCATCCCGACGAACACACCATCTCGCCCGAACGTATGCGACGGCTGCATCTGACTTCTCTAATAGAAGAGGCCGCATTGAGAAGAACAGAGACACCCCGCGTGAACAATGTATGGACAAACATCGACCATATGTGCCGAGACATGTTACCAGAGTCTACTCACCGGCCCCAAGAAAGGACATCCAAAGAAAATATCGGCAAGGCTCACCTACCAGGAAGAGCGAAGGTACGGAAAAAACATCTTCAGCAGGTGGTCCTTGGAACTGGATGAAAGGCGCGCTGAGTGCGAAACGATCTAGATAGCAACCATCCTCCGAAGCCAGCGAGTTGTGAGTCCAAAAGACTTTGACCCTGGCTTCATGGAATACGAGAGGACACACCCACTTAGCGGAACCCATTACCGTAGATCTAGCATTGTTTGATATCTTCTGTCTCCAAGAGACCTGGCTCCAAGAAAAACCGTTGATGGACGGATTTGAAATTGAGACTTCACCAGCTATTAAGGGCCTGCTAGGCCTCCCGTCTGCCGGACTTCTAATCGCGGTTCGCTCAGGACAGAACCTGAGAATTATCAAGACTATGAAGAGGTCATATGGGGTTCTGCAGTCCTTATAGAGTGGAACTACGAGGCTGACAGCTTACGCCCTGGTACTAAAACCCATCATAAGCACCCTCTAGCTTTGATAACCACGTATTGGAAACCGCAAAGAACAACAGCAGCAGACTTCTGTCAAATCATGACTGAAACCATAGATGAAATTATGCTGGAATGGAACACCCCGTTTGCAATAATTTGCGGAGATCTTAATGCGAATTGTATCCACAGTAACCAACAAGATCTTGTGGACGTTTCCACTACGCAATCGGAACATAGAGGTAAAGCCTGGATGAACCTCATGGGTGCAAGAGGGATGCACAACGCAGCGCGGATCTTGGGCAAAGACACTCACATTCCAACCTGGGAAAGAGGCCAGTCGACGGCAACTCTAGATTACATCTTAGTCTCACAGGCACTAACCACAGAAATTCTCAACTACCAGGTGGTGAAAACTGAGGCAAGCGATCATAACATGCTCACTTTGGAATGGTCAGCCGATGTCAAGCTGTGTAACCAGTATTCTCCTTCCATCGAGACGAATTCCCAACAAACCCGGCTTCGCCTTACTGCGGCCAATGTGCGTTCTCTAACCCAGCACTACGCTGAGATAGCTAAAACTCCTAACACCTCCGGAACGACACAGAGGCCCAACTACCTTCCGTTTCTGATTGAACATAGAAAGAAGATGGGGCCTAGGAGGACTACGGTATCATCCTTTACTCATAATTATGACAAACTCATAGCAGAGAAAAAGAAGGAGTTAAGAAAACAAAAATGCAGAGCAACGATTGCAAATACACGGGCAGCGTGGGACGTGTGGGAAAACTACAACAAAATCTACAAATCATGGATAAGATCAAGGAGAGCAGCTATATATCAAACACACATAACAACATGATCAACGCAGTGTCAGAAGCAGCCTGGGTTCAATTTTTTACAGCGCTTTTTACGACCCCACACTCCACCATAAATCTGCGGGTAGAATTGACGCAGTCATCTTGGGCCGATTTATCAGACAAAACAGATATATCTATGGCCATTCAGAAATTGAAATCCTCTAGAGCCCCGGGCCCTGACGGCCTATCCAACTTGGACCTAAAAACTCACATCAAGGAATGGGTTCCCTTTGTAAGTCTTCTCTTCAAACACTGTGCCGATAGTAGGAAAATCCCTTTATCCTGGACCAAAGCTATAATAATACACATCTTCAAAAAAGGAAGTCGAGATGGACCAGGTAACTATTGGCCCATAGCTTTGCTGGATATCCTGGGAAAACTATTTGCTTCTCTTCTGCTGGACCGCTTCCGCCGCTGGGCGCTTTCGGCCCCCTGCAGAGACCCCTTTCAGGTTGGCTTCAAGAAGAACGGAAGCACGTCGGTAAACATCTTGATAATCAACATCTTGAAGGTGAAAATCAAACAAGGGGCCCCGACAGTATACGCGGCCTTCATCGACCTCTCGCAGGCTTTCGATAAAGTGGACAGAATGCTTTTGTGGAACAAGTTAAAAAATTGGAAATGCCCAGATGCCATCCTGAATTAAATAATGGCACTGCATTCCAACACCACGTTAAGTGTCCGTCTCAATAAACAAGGGTCTCTGTCAAAGGAAATTTCAGCCAAAAGAGGGGTCAAGCAAGGTTGTCCGCTGGCGCCGGCGCTTTTTGCTGCCTTTCTGGGTGATTTCAAAGAGTCAGAATCCACTGTGCGCTCCTTTCCTCCGAACTTTGGTGGCTCCAAGCTTTCTCGAATCTTATATGCAGACGATATGATGCTGCTTGATCAAATGCCCATTGGCCTCCAACGCCAGCTGAACAACTTAGCCCAATATATGGACACCAACAACTTGGCCATAAATAAACTGAAAACCAAAATCATGATCTTCTCCAAAAATCAGCCATCAATGAAAAATATTAGGCCCTGGACTGTCCACCAAACAAAAATTGAAGTGGTTTCCCAATTCAAATACCTCAGAGTAATTCTTGATGGAAGTATTCAGGATGCTAAAATGCAAGAACATCTATGGGCGAAAGCAAAAAATCTAACTTCACAACTAAGAATGGTGGATCGCAAGTACGGCAAATTTTCTTTGATACCGGCTATCAATTTCTACAAGGGCAAAATGGTTCCGGCCCTGACTTACGGTATGGATGCTACACTTACCATACCAACCTCCTTCTGGCAGAAACTGGAGGGTTTCATCTGGAAATCTGTTCTCGGCTTCCCGAACTCTGTTCCCATTGTGGCCGTGAGAAGAGAGATGGGCCTACTATCATTGAGGGCCACGGTGAACGCTTCTACACTAGCACTATTCAGAAAGATTCTCATAAAAGACAGGCTCCCCATCTGCAATGTCATTGCTCAAGAGACGACTTCAACTGAGTGTAAGGCTCTTGCCAACTGGGCTGAACGTCAAAAAAACAAACTGCAGGAGCTAGCGTGTACCATGGATGACCTCATCTCCAATCCAGTAAGAGTCAGCCAAAAACTGAAAAATAAGGATTGGATAACGACCAATGATCAAGCACATGCTTGCAAGCTGCTGATCCACCTCCCTTCTACGTTCAATAGGCTAAACACTCCTTTAGCCTATTGTTCAAAATTTCCGGATAGGAAATTAAGATCTATTTTTTTAAGAGCATGCTTGAACATACTTCACACAAGAGAAATCTTGGGAATAAGACACCAAACTGCTATTAAAAGCTGTAGACTATGCAAGGCTCCAGACTCTATTGAGTCAGTTCGCCACCTCCTTTTGAACTGTCCTTCCTTAATGAAAGAACGAATTGCTTTCCTCTCACCCTGCTGGGTTGATCATCAATTAATAGAAGAAGACACCTGGCGGTACCGTCTCATCTCTGGGGAAAAAACCCACTGGACAGTTGCAACATCCAAACTGCTGGAAGCAGCGTTTATTAAAATCAACGCCCTTGGGGCATAGCGCACTCCCAGCCCATTTTCTCGCTCTAACTGCTTCTGCGAGGGGTGAGGTTCCCAATGGAAATTCTCTTTCCCACATACAGGCAAACCGCTGTTTACCTGTCACTAGACTCGAACTCTGGTAACTGAGCCACACATGCCCGATCTCTTTAATCAATGTTTAGCCTTGTAAAAATCATGTACTTTTGATTATGCACAAGTAAATAAATAAATAAATAATAAAAAAAATAATGAGTTGTCTATTGCGGTTAGAATTCACAATACGTATATCAGGATGACTTCTCAGTTCTGTTGCTTCCACTTCAACAACTTTACTTCTACCACGATTTACCATGAGGACATTCTCCTTGGCCCTATAGCAGTCCACTTCATTAGGACTACTGCATTCTTTCATCCCCTGACAACTAATTATAGCTCCAAAGCTTCAGTACTTTGCATTTTGAAGACAGACTGAGGCAAGATTCAATTTAAGGTACTGCAACACCTTCAATTAGGCAGGACACTCTTCCCCTGAACATCTCTTCAAAAGGGGCAGCCTCTTTGCCTCTCTTGCCTGTCTACAACCACAACTTCAGTATTTTATATAAGCAGCTAGGACTCCCTTCCCCAACTATGCCTTCACCATTTTGCCACTGTTAACAACATAATTACCCAAAAGCCTTGGTGCCACTCTCCTGGCTTTAGGTAATGTTTGCACACATGTATATTGGGCAAGGTTGAACTTCTATTGGGCTCACAGCAATGGTTAGACCAGTTTCTGACTTTGAGAAAAGCTGCTGTGACTCTCAATCAGGGAATACTCTTGGCTTGGACAATGTGGGTGCTCTCTACAACTGCAGATACAATTTTAAACACTTGCTTCTTTTAGGAACAATGCTTTTTTTGTTTGAACAAAGAGATAAAGTTCATACTTTACTTAGGAAACAAAGGTAATCTTTCGCGATCACTTCTTCATGAAGTTTAAAGGCTTTAAGTGTTTAACAATGATGTTCCCCAATGTTTGTTCTGTTTGGTAAGAGACATGCGACCGCTTCTTATGTTTAACAACGGTTTTACGCAATGTTCATTTGGCTCTATAAGAGACACACAACCACTTCTTCTTAGTTAAGGGCTTTACAATTTCTTTTAGTAGCATTTACTTTCACACAAGTAAAAAGACATTTCCTTTCACACACGAGTGCTACTTTCCATTGTTCCCTTGTGAACGAATGCAACAAACTACTTTTTGATTTGACTTCTATGTGAGGGAAGCTTGGACTGGACACTGTTACCGGCAGTACTCGCGCAAGGAATACGAACGCCACGTTTGACTCACTGGTTTCTGTGATATTTGTTCTGCGGGTTGCTCGACTTCCAGGCCTTCGGCACAGCTTCTACTGCTTCTTGCTTCACAGCGACCCACACCCTTCGCCTGCTCGGTTGTCTCCGGCCTGCCCACTCATTTAAGGAGCCCCTCTCACTCCTGAGACCTGGGACTCGCCCACAGCTCCTCGCTTCAGTCTCTGACACGTTTCCCGCCCAGCAACCACAGACATCAGGCTCACATGGGGAAAGGCGGCCTCTGTGCACGTCTTGTGCGGTACAGACTCTGCACTTCAGAGTTTGGGGGAACAGGGCCCTCTCAGACCAACCAGGTGAAATCTGCTGCATCCATTTCCCAGCGTCCCTCTGGTTCTTCTTCTGCTTGATTTGCCAGCTCTGTGCCTTCTTCTTTCTGCACCGTCTAATTGTCTGCACCTGAGGTGGCTTTTTATGCCTCCCAGGTTCCTTAAATCAGGTGTCGGCTGTTAGGATTAAATGTGTGACTACTACTACTGCATACTTCTTCAGCCCTGTTCATCGTTACTCTACTCATGGGCACATGGGACATATAGTCTTCACAAACAAAATGTATTCTTTTAGTTATTTGTATGACTTTAAGGTGTAGGGGAGGCATGGTATCAACAGTATGACGCTGACAGAATGGGTACAATTTGTAAAATCTTTATTAAAATCGTTGGGATTGGAGAAACTCCTATATTTCCCAATAACTAAGATGGGAGTAGTCTCGACCATCAAATAATAAATAACGCAGTCCTAGTGAAGTCTGTCAAATCAAAATGGCCTAAAGGTTTGAATCGGAAGCAGCCTCAGGGTAGCTGTGGTGTGGCTTGACATAGGCTCCATACGTTGTTAGACCTTTTTCGTCTAGCTCCTCCTTCCAGAGCGGAACTTGGGTTCCTGCTGGTTGTCGAAGTTGTGCTTTTCCGTGGGCGGATCTCGGAAAAAGGCTGAGGGCGAGTTGAGAGAAAGAGGAGTAAGAGCCCTGTCTGTAAAGATCCGTCCAGAAAGGGACCCATGTCGGCTATGAATGCCCTGCTCTGTTATGTCTGACTAAACTGATCTCCCCGCTGGTTCTCTCCTGCCCTTACCCGCCCATGGAGCCTGCGGTGAGCAGTGAGTGCATACCACACCCTGTAGCCAACTGCAGGCTGTCGGAGGCAGTCCGTATGGCTCATACGGAAGCAATCAGTACAGGGGGCGCGGAGGGGTTTGCGGCCGATAGCAGTCGTGCCTATACCTACGCTTGTTTAATCCACGGGATCCAAGAGTGTTGGCTCTGCGTTATTGGTTTAACTGTTTTTCTTCTCTTGGTCTTTGTAACCCTGATTGCGACTGTATTCTCATTTGTGCCCTTAAACAGTGCATTTTAGCCTGATAGGCCTGAATCCCATGGAACAGCAGAATGCAGCAGTAGATGTCCTGCCTGTTATCTATCATTATAGCCACCGTCATAGCTATTTGATCTGTTGTCCTACGATCCTATGATCACCCCTTCAAGTGTTCTTAATAACCTTTAGTTCTCCAACTGCCAAGCCTTATAGACATTGTCTTCATGTGAGAGAGAGCACCGGCAACAAGCAGGGGAAACAGTATGAAATTTCCCTGCTTATAATAAATCAGAGCGACGCCCCACCGCTCTCACTTGCATTATTTCTCTCTCCCCTTCCCTAAAAACAAGCAGGCAAAAAAGCGCGCTACAAATGGGACATATTTGGGACCCGGACTAAACGTTGAGACTGAGATTAACACGGAGCCCCTGACAAGTTTCAACTTTGCATTTTATTTTTAATCCGGGCAAGGTTTTAATGCCTTATGGTTTTAACTTTTGCACAAGCTTTTAATGTTTTTTAACCTTTTAACCTTGCACCTTTGCATAAGACTGCGCACGAGCCTGAGCATGCAATTTGTGGTAAATTGTGGTAAACTGTGACAAATTGTGCTCATAAGAGCCAGCACTGCAGTTTGTAGCCAGGTCTTTTATTTGTACTACAATTTTCCATTTTAAATTTTCAAATCATGTCCAAGAGAAAAGCAACCTTCGAAATATGATATATGATATATGATATGATATGATAGGGCATTTATAAGGCGCCTATACGCAAGTGTTTCAAGGCGAGACGAGGCAAGGGAGGAGAACAGAGGGAAGACAGAGACAACCATCTTACTAGGCCAGGTGACATTGAGATTGCGCAAGTGCAGAGGAGGGGGAAGTGCGAGGGGAAAGGGGGAGGGAAAGTAAATATATAAAAACAATAAATAGGAACAATAAATAAGAACTACAGCCAGCTGGTGGCAGGTGCCAGGGTAAGTGCAGACATCAGGTGTCAAGTGCTGGTAGGGGGCTGTAGGTATACAGAAACAGCCCCAGAGTGCAAGGGTTGCCAGGGGGGCAGTGCAGGTATGCAACTGGTGTAGAGGGGACCTGGGCCCAAGACAGAGGGTAGCCAGGTGACCAGTGCAGTTTCAGTTTCAGCCAGGAGTTCAGCTGCGGAGAGGAGGAGAGAAAGTAGAAACAAAGAGGAAGGTCTTGAGGTGCTTCCGGAACCGGAGATGATTCTCCTCAATTTTCAGAGAGGCAAGGAGGCTGTTCCAGAGGGAGGCCCCAGCCGTAGAAAGAGATCTACCACCAACTCGTTGCCTGGAGAAGGGACTTAATATGAGAGGGTTGGAGGTGGATGAGTAAAGAGCTCGAGAAGGAAGATATTTAGGAAGAGAGAGTTGAAGGTATTGAGGCCCCAGAAGGCCTTGGGGACAATGCAGAGGGTTTTGAACTTAATCCTCGCAGCCAATGGGAGCCAGTGCTGAGATTTCAGTCTTGGAGAGATACGATGCCTGAGCTTGAGGCCAAGGACAAGTCTTGCAGTCCTGTTTTGGATGAGTTGCAGAGGGCAGAGAACAGAGGCAAGAAGATTTAGAAAGATGCTGTTGCAGTAATCCAGCCTAGAGAGAACCAGAGCTCTGGAGACATTGAGCTACTGAGGGAAGGAGAGGAAAGGAAGAATACCTCTGGAGGAGATGCAGCTGGTAGTGTGACTTCTTAGAGATGTCAGAGATGTGAGGAGAGAAGGAGAGTGTGGAGTCAAAGATGACCCGAGATTCTTTGCCTCACAAGTGAGAGCAGGAAGAGGGCTAAGAGAGGCCAGCCAGAGAGTGACAGGAAAGGAGGGAGCAGGTGTGCCGATGAGGAGAATCTCAGTCTTACTGGAATTAAGGCAGATATCATTGACGGCACACCACTCCTGAATAGCAGACAGACAGTCAGAGATGAGAGAAGGAGAAGAGGTGGCTGAAGGGAACCTGAAAAATGAGCTGAGTGTCATCCGCATAGCACTGAAAGTTGGGGCAGAGAGCGCCAATACGGTGGGCAAGAAGTGCCAGGTATTGATTGAACAGCCAGGGAGAGAGGTTAGAACCCTGGGGAACACCACAGTTAGAGATAGAGGAGAGGAAGGACCCAAGTTGGATCTGGGAGTGTCGATCGGCGAGAAAAGAAGTCAGCCCAGCCACGGCCTGATCAGTGATAACCAGGTTATCACGGAGACGGTTGAGCAGGATGGCATGGTTGACCGTGTCAAAGGCAGAAGGGAGATCAAGTAAGACGAGGATACAGGGGATGTTGGAATCAAGGTTAGAGAGCAGGTCTTCACGGATGTTCAGGAGAGCAGTTTCCGTGCTTCTGGCAGCTCTGAAGCCAGACTGATGGTCATGGAGGCAACCAACAGATTCAGTGTGAAGATTAAGCTGGGAGATGGGCAGCTTTTCCAAGCGTTTGCCCAGGAAAGGATTGAAGGAGATTTGGCGATAGTTAGCCGGGCAGGGCGGGTCGGCAGAGGGCTTCTTAAGAAGAGGGTGCACAAGGGAGTGCTTCAGGGGGGAAGGGAAGACTCCAGTGGCAACCGAGTGGTTGCAGAAGTCAGCCAGAGCAGGAGCCATGGTGTCAATGTGGTCCTTGATGGTTTTGGAGGAACAGGGGTGAACCTGTTTTGACGAAACTTTCATAGATTGGACTTGTCTAGAAACCACGTCTGGGGAGAACAGGGGAAAGGCAGAGAAGGAGGGAGGAGAGGTGGCCGAAGAAGGGCCAGAGGAAGAGCAGGGAGTAGAGGGAGGAGGGGGAGAGGAAGAGAGAGAGAGAGGACAGAATGTCCTGAGTTTTAGAGATGAAATGAAAAACCAGGGCCCTGCAGAGGGCCTGGGAGGGGACAGGAGAGGTAGAGACTGCAGCAGGATTGGCCAGTTCCTTGCAGATTTGAAAGAGTTTGGCCAAGTTATTAGATGCCGCAGCGACGCAGGCTTGGATGTGAGCTCTCTTCTTGGTGCAGACAGAGAGCCAGGATATTGGTGCAGAAATATCACTGGGGGAGGCTCGAAGAGACTCTTCAAAATGTTTAAGCCAGTAGAGGAAGTGAACATTCTGATCACAGAGATAGAAGTTCTCCTACACGACATTGAGGGGGGACCTGCATTTGTACTTAGGATGATTCATTTCGAACTGTGCATTAATTGATAAGGATAATATCATCTCTGAAATTCACGTAAACAGTGCCCCATTGGAAAAGGCCACTATAGCGACAGCGCAAGGGGATGCTGTCACAGGAAAAGCACCACGATTCATCACTGGATGAATTCATGTTTAGAAAAGCTGGCCAGTAGGAAGGCAAATCCAATAAACTAAAGGCAGTAAAGCTCCCTGCTAATGGGAGACCTGCCACGTTTGTGTTGAAGACAGTGGCAGCAGTAAAGTATAAAGCACAAACTAAACCTAGTGATGCTGGAGATATTGTTGTTGAAACTTATCAAGCTGGAATGATGGTGCATGCGGAGGAGGGTGCTGTTCATGAAGAGGCGGAGGTGGTTGAGGTGTGTTTATCAAAACCTACTGCCCCCTTAACGCCCTTGCCAGCCCACAGAGTGAACCTATTGGGTCGGCGAGGGAATTCGAAAGGACTGCAGATGGCATGGGGAAAGATAATCTCCCCCCAGTGATTGTCCAGGCCCCGGTAAAAGTGAAGCAGGCAAAGATCCCGACCAGAAGGCTTGTAACCCCCATTAGAAGGGCTAAGGGGAGCCCAAGGAAGACGAAAGGTTGCAGAGGACTGGCCAGGGAACAATATGGGGGGCAATTGAAGATCTCAAACAGGAGGTGGAGAAATGCTGGAAAATGTGTTGACTGACCTAAGGCGGCTGGCGGCTATCACCACTCATAAGTGTTCCCACTGTTTAGGGGCTCAAAGTAAAGCACAGGGGGAGAAGAATCTGGGAATTGGGCATTACTCTCAACCAGGTGAAAATAAACCCACCGCTGCTGAATAAAGTCATTAATTGGATACTCACTAGGAGAGGGTGCACTTCAGTGAGACGAGACGATATAGTGCACTGTAAGCGAGGCAGCCATTAGGGGGAGGGAAGGGATTACATCCAGGTTTACCTGAGGGATGATCGGCTAGTACAGGGATTGCTTGGTATTGGAATGAGATCATATCCTCCTGTGGGGTGCAAAATTTAATTGAAGGTTGCTATACCCCTTGAAATGAGAAACACATGGCAGGGTCCAATTGGAGCAGGAATATGGGGATCCCAGTGACTTCGGTACCCAATGGGTCCTCATCTCAGAGCTCTAGTGGTAGAGTGATAGAGGCAGGCTCAGACCTAGACGTGATACATTGACTACCAAGGACTGCAGATCTCCACATTGACCCGTGGCCGACTCGAATAAAGTTATTGTCCTGGGACATAGCAGGTGTCTCTAAACACCTAGTTGATAACGAATGGGTGAGGTAATTGGATCTGTATTTATTTATTTATTCACATTTATAAAGCGCACAAACGTTGTGGCGCTGTTACAGAGGGTTTACTTAGTTGCTAGAGTTAGTACAGGGAATGAGGATGGAGGAGAATAGTACACAATAATGGATACAAACATACAATAGAATTACAAGTTAAAAGGTTGGGTTGGCAATATGTTAATTGGTTACAGGGGAACATGGTTGCACGGTAGACAGTAATGGAGCCAAGCACACAGTAGAGTTAAAAGTTAATAGCTGCCAATATGTTCCTAGGTTACAGGGGAACATAGTTGCGGTGTAGATGGGCACATGAAAGTTACAGATTAATTAAACAGTTTGGTTTTAAGTGCTTTCCGGAAGACTGTTTTTGATGCTTCGTTTCTGAGTTCTGTAGTCAGAGAGTTCCAGTTTTTGGGCGCTAGATTTTGGAAGCTGGCGCCTCCAGCTTCAGCTCTTTTGAAAGTGGGAACATACATCATGTTGGCGTGGTGTGAGCGAATGGGTCTGACAGATGTGACAGGAATGATTTTCTCTGATAGGTAGGGGGGGCTTGGCAGTAGCGGCACCTTTTTTGTGGTAAAAAACACTTTTTTCCAAACGGAAACCCAAAAAGAAATATATTTAAAAAATAATTCGACCCGTTTGTTTTAGGTCAAATTGACTCGATACTATGGCATTCAATCCTTTTGGATTCGAATCTTTGACCGGACACCGTTTTTAACAGAATGTGCTCTTTCACTGGTAGCCAATGTACATCTCTCCTTGCCGGAGATTGTTGTTCCCTTTTAGGGATGCTCAGAGCGGCTCTGAGGGCATTATTTTGAGTATTTTGTAACCTATGGATGTTTTTTGAGGAGGTACCAGGGAAAAGGTCATTACAATAGTCAAGTTTTGCCCCCACTGCGGCTATGGCTATTGCTAGGCAATTTGTGGTTCACAGGTAAGGTTTGGCCATGTTGATGATTTTTGTGGCGAGTGTTGCAGAGGCTGCAATGGCGCTGACTTGGCGCTGACTTGGCGCATCATGGACAGAGAGGAGTCAATAAAAACCCCTAGAGTTTTGACTGCTAGTGACACCCCAATAGGTGTATTTTCAATGTTGAAACTCTTGTATTGAGGGTCTAGTTTGTTGAGCGTGTCTTTGGAGCCTACCAAGAGTATATCTGTTTTATCTCTGTTGAGACATAAGCTATTCACTGCCATCCAGGTCTGGATGGCTGCGTATATGTTGGCTAGGGCTGCTGCATCCTGTTCATAAGAACCAGTGAGTGGGAGTAGGACTTGGGTGTCGTCGGCATAGTTAGTGTAAGCTTTGCAGAGATCATCCAAGTCATTGAAAAGAGGAAGGGTAAAGATATTGTAAAGAGTAGGTGCAGTACAGGATCCTTGTGGGACACCATAGTGTAAGGTGGTTGGTGCTGCACATGCCTGATCCGAGAAGACCTTCATAGGCCTCCTCTTAAGGACTGAAGAGATCCAGGCAGTGGCTTCTGGGGAGAAGTGGGCGGAGTTTATAAGATGTTTACATAACCTATTATGAGCCACGAGATCAAAGGCAGCTGACAAATCTACTAGGAGGAAAAGTGCTGGCTTCCCTTTGTCCACTAGTTCACTTAGTTAGATCTTGAGATCCAGCAAGGCAGACTCAGTCCCATGTCCCAGGTGGAACCCAGATTGTCTCTTGCCCAAGATGTTGTTTGCTTCCAAGAACTGATGAATTTGGGTGTTTGCCACTTTGTCCAAAATTTTCAGCAGGAATGGGACTGTGGTGATCGGTTTGTAGTTATTGGGAGATTCAGGGTCTAAGCTGTTTTCTTTTTTTAATAGTGGTCGAACCCACGCCTCTTTAAAGCAGGCAGGGACTGTGTTGGTCTTGAAGGAAGCACTGATGAATGATGTCAGGAGTGGGGCTAAAGAGTCCACACAATCTTTGACAAGATCGGCTGGGCAAACATCGCCTTCACACTTGGACGGGTTGGTTTTTCGGATGATTTCCAAAACCTCTGTCTCGGTAATTTCCCTCAAGGAGAAGAGTTTTTTTTATTTAGTGGAAGTGCTGGTAGTATCGTAGTTAGGCATGTGATCTTTGGGGAGGTCATTTAAGCGGTAGCTGATCTTCTTTTGTACGAGTTCAATTTTTTTAATTATTGCAGTTTGAACATTGGTGCACCAACATTTGTCTTTAAGGACATCTTGTGTGTTGGTGGGTGACGGGGGTGGCCAGTTCTTTGAAGATAGCAAATGGCTCTTTTGATTCTGAGGTGCAATTGGAGATCCTTTCGTTATAGGATGAGAATTTATCCAAAAAGATGTCTTTTTTGTATTGATTCGCCAAGGTTTTGGATGCGATTAGTGTGGAGTCCTGTGGTATCCTTTGCCAATTGCTCAGAGCTAAGCGTTTAAGGGAATGCAGATCTTTGAGCTCAGTGGAGAACCAAGAGTTAGCATGTTTCTTTTTTTCCGCTTTCTTGACCTCAAGCAGGGCAATGGCATCCACTGCTGTACTGAGCGTGTAGAGCTCAGGCAGCACAGAGGGGTCAGTGGAAAGTGGGGGCTGTAGTGCTGGGATGTCTAGGTAGGTAAGGATCCTATCTCTGGTTAGGTTGCGTGAGCATCTGGCTAAGGTAGGTGGGACAGGCATGGGAGTTTTGTAGACATTATTGTTGACAGGGATGAAGAAGTGGATAAGGTGCTGGTCAGTCCAAGGAACAGGAGTAATAGAGCTGATGTCAACACGGCAGTTGTGGTCTACTACCCAGTCTAGGGTGCACCCTTTGCAGTGGGTGGGATAATCTATTTTTTGATGGAAGCCTAGTTCCTGAAGACCTTTGACTAGGGCATTGGCTTGTTGATCTTTCGGGTCATTGAAACCTAAACTGAAATCTCCAAGCAGAATGGCTTTGGTGGAGGTTTTTAGATTATTACCAAGGAGATGTATTAAATTGTCAGGAAAGTCACCTAGTGGGCCTGGAGGGAGGTAGGCTATATGGACATCAATGCTAGAGTTAGAAGAGATAGCTATCTTGACTACAAGGGAGTCAACATTCTCACCTAGATGAGACTTGATTTGTCCGGCTACTGGGGATTCTTTGACTATGAAGGCTACTCCCCCAACTTTGGCATTAGGTCTGTTTTGTTGGAAGATGGTGTATCCTGGTGGAAGGGCTAGTGAGACGGCAGGTCCTGATGCTTCATGAAGCCAAGTTTTGGTAATGGCTATAGCATTAACGTCCAGGTTGGTAATCATGTCTTGAATTTCAGTGGCATGTGCTGGAATTGATCTTGCATTTATCAGCACACATTGAAGGGGACAGGGCTCTACCTTTGTAATTGTATTATGTTTAGATAGTTGGTTGGTCATTGAGACCTTTGTGGCACTGGTGGGTGCCTGGGTAGGTGTCATGAAGGGGGGTGGGAAATATGAGCTGGGTCTGAGAAATGTGGCTTCTGATGCATGGCGGGAACGCTGACCTAGGAGCTTGTTTCTGGCATCATAATGTTCCAGGAGACATCGGCCAAAGAGGAAATAAGGATACAGTGGTATGAACTTTTGAGATTAAACCCAAGCAGGGCCCTAGAGGGAGACCGACAGGGGAGCTTCTTGTAGGGGTAAAGACATCACAAAACTGGGATGTCAAACAGATAAACACAGGATCCTTAGATCTGCTGTCCTTGGAGATCAACATTTCTACTTGTTGTAGATTCCTTTTGTCTATTGTTTATAACAGACCTAATATTAAGGCCAAATATTTTAGAACACTGAGTGCCAGGCGATGGTGAAAAGAATTGTGTTATTGGAATGGGGGACTTTAACACCCAGTTAGAACCACTTAAATGGCTGGAAGGTCTTTGGGATGATCAGGATGAGTCTTGGGGCATCCCAGAGATAATTGCTGATGCACCAGTGAGATTACACCCAGCCCCCTCAGAGACCGTTAGGAAATTGTATAATGCGGGACTGAGACCTTGCAATGGCCGGTTTGCTACTCACCAACCAGCAGGGTATACTTTTAGCGGGTTGAGAGGTTGTTCTAGAATAGATTATGCCCTAGTGTCGGAATCAGACTGGCAGATAATAGAAGGGTTTGAGGTTTTAGGGTGCCTAGAGAGCGATCATAGGCCAATACTTCTCCAATAAAAAGATCTTTCACCTGAGCCAGACCCGACAGTGAATAGGGCAGTGCCCGTGATGGTTCATGGTAATGCTGGGCGTAATGTGAGATGGCCAAGCCTGAACATGGGCGATCTTGCTCTGGATTGGTACAACACAATTATATTGGAGCTCGAGTGCATTTGTGAGGCAAGTACCTCTCTTGAAAGTAAATGTGCAAGTTATCTCACTTTAACTGAGTTGCTAGGAGAATCCCTGACCGTGCTGGTAAGGCGACTAAGACAGGAGGGTCAATAATCTAATTTGTGGTTCGACAAGGTGTGCAGAGAAGCAAAGCGGGCCCTGGCTATATGCCTGAGGGGCACTTGCCAGGTTGATGGAGATCATGTACAGCCATTGCGGAGGGTGTATAAGGAGATTATAGCCAGTAAAAAATCTGAATACCTACATGGTAGGTAGGATACCCTGACCAAATGTGCTCAGAGTGGGGGCCAAGTTGGGTTCTGGCGTCTTATTACAAATATGGATATAAAGGGTGATGCAACCGACCCTGAAAGTATAAGCCCGACTAGATGATATACCCACTTTGCAGGTTTGTACTCATTTCAATCTGAGAGGGAGGGAGCATGTATGAGCCCCATATTGGATGGGGGGGGCCATTGGACCGGAGCATGGTGGACTTGGCAACCTAACATTCACACTAGCAGAAGCGCAGAGGGCTATAAGAGCATAGAAGGCAGGTAAAGCGCCAGGACCCGATGGGGTGCCGGTAGACCTCTATAAAAGTGAGCTTGCAATTTGGGCCCGGTAGTAATCATGGTATTGAATACTGTAATGCCGAGTGACCGGGTGCCTAATACCTTGACATCAGCTGTAATAGTGCCCATATATATATAAAAAGGGTGATCGGGCAGACCCGGGAAATTATAGACCCATATCCTTACTGGATGCCGCAGGAAAGACATTCGTTAAGATCCTGGGGCGGAATCTAGTGGCATGGGTGGATGATACCAAGCAACTGAGTCATCTTCAGACCGGGTTCCAGGCATGAAAAAGCACAGTAGATCAGTGCTTCTGGTTCTACTTAGTGGTCCAAAAACTACTGAGAATCGCAAACACTAACTTATATGAGGTATTTGTGGATCTCAGGGCAGCGTTTGACAATGACCCAAAACATACCCTGTGGGCAGTTTTGCATGCCATAAATATCCCCAGTGAACTTTAGGGAGCAGTTCAGCTCTTGTATAACAACAATACAGTAACTGTCCGCTGTGGGGAGGGAGGCAAACACACAGATTTTTCAGAGTGGAGCGAGGGGTTTGATACGGTTGTGTCCTTGCTCTGGTATTAATCTACTTGTATATCAACTCTATTATTGGCAGACTGTTGGCGGTGAGCACATACCTGCAAAGGTTGGGTGGGGGCCGCATCCGAGTTTTGTTTTTCGCGGACGACACAGTCCTATTGTCCACCACCCCAATGGGACAGCGCCTTGCCCTGTCCACCCTAGCAGATGAATGCGGTAAATTGGGGCTAGAGATGAATGACTCAAAAACAAAAGCTATGGTTTTTACATCACATCAAAATCATCGTGAATTAAACCCTTGAAATTGGAGGTGGGGGTATTCTAGAAGCGGTGGGTTGGTATGATTATCTGGGGATTCGGTACTGAAGTGGGGGTCGTAAGGTCGATCATGTTGCCAAAGCTAACACTCTAGTGCAAAAAAATAGCAGGGCCCTGAAAGCCTACCATGCTAGGCACGGAAGGGGTGCAAAAGGCCCGGCCCTCGAGCTATACGCAGAGCAGGCTAAGGCAGCAGCATTATATGGCACTTAAGTCTGGGACTACGTTAATGCCACCCCCCTAACAATTACAGAGGACACATTTCTGAAAGCGATTTTGTTGCTTCCCCAAAGCACCCCAACTAATACAGTTTGTGTGGAGTGTGGTCTCTCTCCCATTGACAAAGAAATAAGTATTAGACCGGTTTATTACTGGCTTCGGGTTTGGGGAAACCAGGAGCTAGTGAAATACCGGGAAGCATTAGACGATGTATTGTCATTGGGGGGATGACACAGGATTCAATGGTTGGTCCATGTAAAAATGGCTTGCCCTCTTGGGTTTATATCTCCAGATTGGCAAAATCTGCGGATTTTGGGGGATGACACATAAGGGAGAGTCAAGGTGGGCTTTCATAAATATAAACTAATAAGGGCACGGACGATCGTATTAGCTCTGGCAACCGGTCTAAACTACTTAGAGCTCAAAGCTTCGCAGGGCATGGAGCTATACCTCAATACAGTGGAGCCAGCCTATGCCCACGCCTTATACTTGAGACTACGCCTAGGTTGGTCGCCCGTGTGGGAAAGAGTAAGTGGGGTGGGAAGGGTAGCTCTGAGTGCCCAATGTGTAGTAAAGGTGCAGAAACAATAGCCCATTTTATACTAACCTGTGAGGGAAGCTCTGAAGTTTTGTAAAATGTCTAATGACTTAAATGTGGTTTACTTTGTCACCAAGTACATCCACAGGGCTTGGCTGAGGAGGGAAAAGTATTGTGTAGCATTGTTCTGACTCCCATTGATAGGAGTCGGTTAAGTGTTCTGTGATGGTCTTGACTTGGGATATTAAATATTATGTACCATAGTATAGCGTTTTATTTTTTAGACTAGTTTATATTGTATTACATGTATAGTATTATATGATGTACCTAAAGGGCACTTCGCTGAATAAAGGTTGTACTATGAGACTATGAAAATGGCCTATGCTAACAAAACCCAATGCCTGCCCTATCTCTTGTACAAAAAGTGTAAAAAGGAGAAATGTATGCGAAAGGAAAAAAAATCAGTGTTCAAAATGAAGAAGTGAGGTTGAACCAGCTCTCCTACCCACATTAGACCTCACAGATTAAGGCTGTCCCTCTAGGCAGGATGACACACTCTGGCTCGGCTTCCAATACAATAAACAGTTCCAGAACGTGGATCGAGGCCTGTCTGGCCTTCCACGTTTAAGTCTCTTTTCTCCATTTCCAAAGATAATGTTTCAACCAAAAGGTTCACAAAGGTCCCCTGCTTCCGGGCCCAGACCTCTCATGATAAAGTTAAACACAAGCTTGCAATGGGACTCCCATCGATTGTGTACACTTGCGTACGAGCGCGATATAAATACAAATTTAATTTCCCCAAGCTTATTTCACGTTGGGTCCCCCTCTGTCGGGCTCGGACCACTTTCGGATGTTAAAGACTTTTGAATCTGCGTGGTATACCTTTCAGACCACTGCAGGACCACTTTAGCTTATAGTTCAATTTTCTGTTTTTTTTAAAAACTCTTTTTATTGGCATTTTGTAAACATAAAACAATAAGAACATGTGAAACTAAAACAACACGCAGATGAAAGAGAAGAAGCGTTGGGTGTTGTCAGATCTTGTAGTTCTCCAGTTTCGGCAATGTCCATTTGGGTCACTATTGGGTAGTGTGATAGGCTGACAGGCCTCTGTATCCAGATTCCATATCATTGCATCTTACCACATCTGAGTGCCAGTCCTCTAATTTGGGATGTGCCGGACCCTTCCAATGTATAGCCACCTTTCTTTTAGCTAGCACAGGAGTAGTCCAGTGAGTCTTCTTCTGACCTTGGGGATGGTTCTAGTATGGCCAAGGAGTGCTGTCATGGGGTTTAAATCTAGTTCAACTCCTATGATATCCCCAACCACTTTGTGTACCCTTTCCCAAAACGTATGTACTGCGGGGCATCCCCATGCCATATGTATAAAATCTGCCTCCGGTTCAGTGCATCCGGTGGGTGCCTCCGGGAAGTAGCTGTGGATTTGGATGGGGGTATAGTAGAATTGATGTAAGTATTTCCAGTGAATTAGTTTGTATCTGGCATTTATTGCTACCTTCCTCGTTCCTTCACAACAATATCTACACTCCTCCCCTGATATCTCATGCCCCAGGGCCAGTTCCCATTTCACCTTGGAGATGACGGCGGCGGCCTGCTGTTCAGAGTCAAACTATACAAGACCGATACTACACTGTTGTGTTGCCCCCTGTAATTATCCTGTCAAGTGTCGGGGCTATCGCAGGTTGCTCCGGGAATGTCAGGAATTTCCCCTGGAGCGCTGTCTTTAGCCTGTAATACAAGAACATCTCCAAGGGGTTAAGACCCACCTTGGCCTTTAGTGTGTCAGTGCAATAAATCTCCCCTCGGAACAGGTCACGGAAACTGTTTATTTCCAGCTTCCATATCAGGTTAACAAATCCCTTTTCTGAGGTGAGTGGTATACCCGGGATGAACAGGACCGGCAGTGCCGGGGAATAAAGTACCTCTGCTTTTGACCTCTGGTCTATACACGTCCATGCTGCGCATGTGAGTTCAACCATGTTCTTTGCTCTGTTCCCTCTTTCTGGGGTGGTGAGAATACTGGTGCGCAGCAGGAATGGGACCACTAGTGCCCTCTCCAGCTCCACATGCCTCCTCTCCTTTTGGTCTCCAAACCAATATAGGGTGAATCCTACCTGAGCGACATTGTAGTATGTTTCCAGGTCCGGCACTGCCAGCCCACCCCCTACCCCCTCCTGTAGTGGCCCTATCAGCTTGTACCACGATACTCTCGGTTGTTTACTGGCCCAGATAAATTGAGTCAACACCGTTTTCACCTCTCTAAAGTATGCTGCGGGAACTGCCACCGGTGCATTGAGAAACACATTTAGAAATCGGGGGAGTTACACCATTTTGATCAGGGAGACACTACCATAGAGGTTTAGTGGCAAGCATTTCATTTCCATCTAATGACTGCCTCTTGTGCTTGATCTAGAGCTTTTCGATAGTTATTTTCAAATATTAAGTCCGCGTCCCAGGCTATGGTTACTCCCAGGTACCTAGTTTGTGCAGTGTGCTATTGGAAACCCCATTTATCAGCATATTGTATCACACTGCCTGTCTACGAGTAAAATAACTGACTTTGTCGTATTAATCACAAGTTCACAGAACAGTCCAAACTCGGCCACATCCTCCATAATGGGGTTGATGTCTCTCTCTGGGTCTTTATCAAACAGTACCATATCGTCTGCATATAGCGAAATAACCACCTTATGTTTGAAGAGCTGTATACCCCTATGTATGTGGATTTCCCTGACTTTCGGCAAGTGGCTCCATTGCCAGACGAATAGGACCTGCGAGAGGGGGCATCCCTGTCTCGTGCCTCTGCCTAGGAGTAACCCCGGGGTGAGATGGCCGTTTACCTGCACTCTGGCCGTGGGTGATTCATAAAGCAGCGCCACCAGGTTCATATATTTTTCTCCCAGCCCCATTCTATGCAAGACTGCGAATAGAAAGGGCCATTCCATCAAGTCAAACGCCTTGCTGGCGTCTAACAGTGCTGCAACTATGTGGTCGGTCTGACCGGCTGCAGAGATCAATCCAAACATTCTCCTTATTCCAAAGGATGTAGAGCGCCCCGGGATGAACCCTGCTTGATCTGCCCCAACCATCTTGCACAACAGGGGTTCCAGTCGGACGCAAGAATCTTTGCCAATATCTTGTTATCCAAATTAATGGGGGAAATCGGTCTGTAGGATGCACAATCGTTTGGTGGTTTCCCTGGCTTAGGCAGGACAGTGACCAGGGCTTCCCTCAGGGATTCTGGGAGTCTCTTATTCAGGGTGCTCTGATGATACATCAGTAAGAGATAGGAGCCCATCTTGGGTGTGTAGTGTTTGTAGAACTCTGCCCCAAACTCGTTGGGGCCAGGGTCTTTCCCAGAGGGCAATGATCTAATCGCTGCCCGTACCTGCTCCTAGCATATTTGGCAATTAGACCTGCTTTATCCTAATCCGTGAACCAATAAAGTGCCACCCGGTACAAGTATGTTTCTAATTCTGCTTGTGAGGTCTGGGTGCGAAGCGAGTACAGGTCTGTGTAGAATCGGCCGAACTCCCGTGTTATCCTGGCATCATCATACCTTTCCACCCCTTGTTCATCTAATATGGATTTAACCCTTCCTTTGTATGTTTCAAGCCTCGTAGCCCTCGCCAGTTGTCTCCCTGGTTTCTGCCCTTCCCCGTATTGCCTCACGGCCACCTCCCACCCTAACAATTTTCCCTCTCTATGTGACAATTCCTTAAACCGCTCGATGAGTTGTTTAGTTTCCGCTTGTTGCCTAAGGGTCCCTAGGCCTCCTGCCCCCTGCAGCACACTTAATCGCGTTTCCACTGTACCAAGTTCACGCCTGATCTATTTGAGCAACCCCACTTCCTTGGCTATACACTCCCCATGAAGCACACATTTAAAACTCTATTTTATCCACATACTCAGAATGCAAGAAATGCGCCAGACTTGTGATGTTGCGTTACTCAAGTTTTAATTTATGCCCATACTGATGACACGTGTTTCGGCTACTGAAAGCCTTTCTCAAATCAGGGCTAATAATATTTTCATAACTAATCACCTGACAATTAATACAATGAATAAATAAAAATAACAAAATTAGAAATCAAAACAAAGAAACACAGAGATTCAGGGTTGGAGAAAGGGAGGATTGTAGGGTGTTTTTTCTGGAGAATAAAAAACGGAACAAGAGACAAAAAACAAAGTGTAAGGGTCAGATTTCCACATTGTGCACAACAGACAAATAACAATCCATATTAATTCCATATGGGTATGTGAACTACTGATGTTCCACGTTACCTTTGTAGCGTTGTTAAAGTAGCAAATGTTGTTAGGTATAAAACCTAGTGTACGGGTCCGATCCCTGTGGGTAAATATCATAATACTGTGTTCAATCACTATTGGTCAGTTGTTGGCAGAAAGTTCAAGTAATTACAACATTGGAATGTTATGCACTCTTGTTAATAACCGAGTCCAAATCTTCAGGGGGTGCTTCCTTGTTTTTCATTCCCAAAAAGCATACCACCGTATTAGGACCAAGCATCGTCTACAGAGGCATGAATCGAGTAACCGTGAGGGATAAATAGCCCCTTCCACTTATTCGTTTGGGCTGCGGCGGGTGTTCGGCTTAATGGCAGCATTGCCAAGGGATGATCCTGTGGTGGCTATCATGTTGGATGCCACTAAGGCATTTGATTCTATTGAATGGCCATTTTTGTTCACTGTGCTATGCAGGATGGGAATGGGTAGCTTCTTTCTCTCCCTGGTGGAACTTTTGTACACAAAGGCGGTGGCTAGGGTAAGGGTGAATGGGCGGTTTACCGGATTGATAACTCTCGAGCGGGGGGACACGTCAGGGTTGTCCATTATCCCCTCTGCTATTCGCCCTGGCAATAGAACCTTGGGCTGAAAGGGTGCAGGAACTGCACCTGCACCGGGGGGTCCAATTGTTTACTCACAGAGTGGTGATTTTGTTGTATGCGGATGACATGGTCCTCTTTGTTCGCCATCCGGAGGTCAATCTGGACCCAATTATGGAAGATGTTCAGCGGTTCAGGGGTTGACAGTGAATACCAGTAAGTCAGTCATATTCCCGCTGACGGGTGGGGTGTGTCAATTCCAGGATTCGTGGGGATTCCAGTGGGACCTGGCCAGTACGCGTTATCTGGGGACTACAGTGGCCCGGGAGGAGGAGGTGATCTTTCGAAGTAATTATGGGGTGGCCAGATTGGCTATGTTGCGATGGGATTCCCTTCCCCTTAATCTATACGGTAGGATATCGGTAATCAAAACGACCATCCTACCCAGGTTTCTGTATGTGTTTCCTAATGCGCCTATAAGGGTGCCCAAAAAATATTTTCAGGACCTTCGCTCGCTAGTGACGAAATTTATTTGGGCTGGTAAGGTGGCTCGGTTCTCCTGGGACAAGCTTATTGCGCCGGTATCTCCAGTATTGGTATGGGATGGCGGCGGAGCGTCGGCATGTGGAGATCGAGAGGGCCATTGCGTCGCCGGCGTTGCTGAGGTCGGTTATTCTGACAGCCTCGAGCCGCTTGCGGAAGCCGCAGAACTTGGTGGAATTGACTTGGAGGGCCTGGTCACTCTTGGAGCTTGCACCCATGGGTGGCATTCTCTACTCGCCGGAACTCCCGGTTATATTTATCCCTGGTGTGCACCTGTCTAGCGAGGCAGGATACGTGGCGATGGTAAAGAGGTTGGGTATTACTAGGTTTGGCGACTTGTTCCCGGGTGGAAGGTTCATCTTACTTGCCCAACTGCAGGAGAAAGGGGCCCTCTCGGGGTTGGATATATTCTTGTACTATAGGATGCGGGTGACATTGCAGCGGCTGCTCCCATCCTTTCCTGACTCACCCCCAGTGGCAGCATTGCTTGATAAAATAATAAGGGGTGGTATAGAGAAGCGAGTCCTTTCGGAAATATATGCAGTGGCCCTGGGAGGAAGACTCAGCGCTGGGGCGTCATCCCGGGAACTGTGGGAGAGGACATTGGATAGGGAGATCCCGGTCGACATGTGGAACTATTGCTGTGAAATGACAAGGAAGGGAGCTGTCAACACTAATTTCAAGCTGATCCATTTTAAATTTCTACATCAGTGTTATTACACTCCGGCTCAGTTGAAAACTTACTTTCCCCATAGGTCGGGTGCCTGTATTAGATGTGGGCATGAAGAGGCGGGGTTTCTGCATGTGGCCTGGGAATGTGGGGAGTTGGAGCACTTTTGGGCACAGGTGTTTGCGGTTTTGGGGGACATTGTGGGGCAGCAGCTCACGCCTGATCCCATGCTTGCTCTTCTGGGATATACCAAGCGAATACCTTGGGGTATCAGGAAGTTGGTGGGCCTCCTACTGATCTTGGCTAAGCGTCAGGTGGCTATGGGGTGGGGTAGGAAGCGGGGCCCGACATTTCTCCAATGGTCTGAGGATGTCCTGTACTGTCATGATATGGAAACAAGATGGGGCACAATGAAAGGGAAGTGCCTGGGTGATAGGCAGATGTGGGATGCTTATACGCTATATCTTCTTAAGAAGCCGAATGGAGGAGACTCCAGGCCCCTATCGTCACAGGGACTTTGCCCTGATTCCCCCAGTGGGAAATAGCTTGTTTATTAGTTGTTGCCCACCCACAATCCACTGCAGTACTGTGTTGATGTACAGATTTGGGATTCAGCGGAAGTTTAGGGTCGTCTGGTTACTCCTAGAGGTACCACTTGGGGAGCGCTGAACTTATAGATCGCAATGTACTTGTCCGGGTCTGCCGAATGATGGGCTTACCCATTGTCGAGTGTTTAAAGATGCGTTGTAGTATGCTGTCATGCCTTTGTGAACGACCGAGGCAGGGGGGGTAGGGCAGGGGATGTTTGGTGTTTTCTGTACTGTTGAAGTAAATTGTCAATAAAGAAAGTTCAAGGCGTAGGCTTTCATGCCGGTCCACTGGAGGTGAAATGCGTCGCCGAGAGAGCCGGGGCCCTAACCTTGCCAGGATGCAAACTGGGGGCACTTCTTGTTGTGCCAGGTGGCAAAGAGATCTACTTGCGGGAGACCCCACCTGTTGAAGATCTCCTGAACAACAAGGTCATTTAGCTGCCACTCGTAATTGTCAGCTCCCAGCCTGCTGAGCCTGTCCACTTGCAGGTTGGATTCCCCCGGAAGGTGGACTGCCGAAGGAAATGTCCTTTTCCAGGGCCCATTCCCACATGCTGATCTCCAGTCTGCACAGAGGAGGGGATCTGGTGCCTCCCTGCTTGTTGACATAGTACATGCAGGTCGAGTTGTCTGTCTTGATGAGGACAACCCTGCCCTTGAGAAGAGGTAGGAATGCTCTGAGCGCTAGCCAGATGGTGTTCAGCTCCAGCCAATTGATGTGGTATTCCTGCTCCTGTCGAGTCCAGGTGCCGTGGACCGAGAGATCATCCATGTTGGCTACCCAGCCCTCGAGCGAGGAGTCTGTGGTGATGGTGGCCTGCGGAGAGGGCAGCCGAAAGGCTTTGCCCGTCTGTAGGTTGCAGTCCATGGACCATCAAGTTAGGTCCGGGTGGAGAGATGGAGGGATGGTGATGATCTCTGATTGCAAGCCCCGCTCCTGATTCCATGAAGCCGCGAAGTGCCGCTGGATCCTTCTCATCCTTAGTTTCGTGTGCGGCACAGCTAACAGGACCGCCGCCAGTAGACGCAGGAGATGTTGGTACCACCATGCCAACATCACTCCTCTGCTGAAGAAGTGGGCAGTGGCCCTCTTGATGGCCGAGATTTTGTCCTCCGAAGGGAAGACCCTATCGGAGCACGTGTCCCAAATGAGTCACAGGAATGTCAGAGTTTGCGTAGGCTGCAGCTGCGACTTCTTGATGCTGAGCGAGAAGCCCAGATCGTGCAGCGTGTTCAAAAGGGCATGGGAGGAGTGGCGAACAGCTTCCGGAGATGTAGCCCTGATGAGCCATTCATCGAGGTATGGGTAGATGTGGAGGCTCTGCGCTCTGAGGAGGGCCGCCACAGCATTCATGAGTCTGGTAAAGACGCTGGGGGCCGAGTTGAGGCCAAATGGGAACACTTTGTATTGAAAGTGGTAGCCCATGATCCTGAACCGTAGGAAAGAACGATGGGGCTGCCAAATCAGGTCGTGTAGGTACGCGTCCTTCAGGTCAGAGAGCACATCCAGTCTCCCTTGCCCAATGTTTCCGCTATAAAAGCTGGCGTAACCATCTTGAACTTTTGCAGGGGTAGGGAGAGGTTGAGGGTGGAAAGGTCCAGCACAACTCTCAGGCCCGCCTGGTTCTTCTTCTGAATGATGAAAATCCTGGAGTAAAAGCCAAAACCTCGCTGGGAGGCTGGAACTTCCTCCACTGCCTGGCTCTCTACGAGCAACCGGATCTCTGCCAAAAGAGTTGCTGTCCCAACCTGTGGGAGTGGAGGGGAGGAGGGGGAGAGGCTGGGAAAGGAAGGTGGTACCCCGTGGATACTACGGAGAGGATCCAGGAGTACGCAAAATTCTGGCGCCAGAATTGTGTATGGAGAGCAAGCCTGCCCCCCACCAGAGACACGTGGACCCAAAGGGGCGTGTCATGGCTTCTTTCCCGCAGAGGCTGACGCTGAGGAGGGGGAATGGAAAAAACCCTTACTCTACCCCCTTTTTGTTGTTTGCGCCGGTTCTGAGACAGCGAGCGGTCCGGCTGCCTGGATCTGCACTCCTGGAAGCCGCGGAACCCTCCATATGTACAATCCTTTTCCCTGAGATTGGGAGTACGATTTGGGCATGGTCTTCGTAAGAATGGATAAAGACTTTGCAGTTTGTGGCTGTTTCTCTTTTTGTCCAACTCTTCGTCGGTAGAGGAATGGAAGAGGTCCACCTCCCCCCTCCTCGAACGGTAGATCTAGAATGCGCTCCTGGACATCCGTGTTGAATTTCAGTGCCCGGAGCCAGGCTGTTCTCCTCATGTCCGGGGCAACGCAGATGGCACAGTCTGAGGTATCCATATGAGCCATTGTGGATTCCATGAGGTCCTGCGCCACGAGCTTTGCTTCAGCTAGCCCCGCCTTGAAGCGTGAGTGTCACTGGGAGGGGAACTCGGGAAGGAAGTCTGAAATTTCCCGCCATAACCTTTGGTTGGTGGTAGCCAGCATGGCATCTGCGTTGGCCTGACGAAGTGCAAGGAGGCGTTGAAATAGATCTTCTTGCTGTACGCCTCCAAGATCTTCTCCTCCTTGCCTAGCAGCGCCGCAGAGGAGGAGGCTGAAGACGATTGAGGCTTGGAGAATAGTGATGCTGCAGCAATCACAGAGGAGTGTGGCTGAGGATGGGTCGAGAGCAAGAGTCTATCCCCTGCCATCTGCCTGTACTTGGCATCCAGGCGTCGATTGACTGGCTGGGCCCAGTGGGGCTTAAGCCAACCCTTCTTGGCCAGAGAGACTACATCGGTTTGCAGTGGAATCCCCATGTTGGCAGAGAGGCGTCGTGTGAGGACTTCTGCCAGAACACCCTCTGCCGGCTGCTCGAATTTGGGTCGGGGGAGGACCAGGTACTCCGCCAGGCCAGCAGGACGTTTGTGGAAGGCCCTGGCTGAAGATGGTATGTCCGGGTCCTCCTCCTCGTCCATATCCTGCGGGTCTGGAGATCCTGTGGAGGAGGAGGAGTACAGGGACTGCAGCCGGAGGCTGAGGAGGTGGCAGAGGTTGTGGAGTTGGCTGTGGAGCCGGAGGAGGCGGCTGTATCGGGGCCTGGCGGCCCAATGGAGGCATCTGTGGGGCCTGTAGCATGGCGGGGAGGACTTCCCCGACTGCGTCTTTGATGATAACCCCCATCTGAGGAGACCTCATGAGGCCTCATGAGGCCGAAGAACTTCTCTAAAACCACCTCCTCACTGGCCGAAGAGGTGGCAGGGGGTACCGACGGGGTAGCGGGAGGCTGCTGGAGCCGCTGCATACCCTGTCCATATGGACGCACAGGAAAGATGCCCTGCGCAAATGAAGGGTAGACTGTAGGCCACGAAGCCAGTCCCACCTTGACACTCGTTCTTCACTGAATTACTGGAATGGCGTCGGACAGGTGCCTCTTTCTGGCACGGCGGCCATTTTGTCGAGCTGCCTGCCATGTGCCTGCCACGTGGTGCTCGGCCCGCTGGGCCTGGCCTCATCAAAGACTCTTGCGTCTGGATCACAAGGCCTACCCTGCCCCTCGGGCTTCGGCCCGGTAGGTGTGACACCATCGACCCGGGGGCTGGTAGAGCTGCGTTTAGGCGCCCCCTCGGACGCATTGCCGGTATTAGGGCATAGCCCCTTTGGACGTATTACCGGTGTTAGGGCGTAGCCCCTCGGCCATGGTGCCGGTACAAGGGCGGAGCCCCTCGGGTGTAGACCCCATACAAGAACCTTCCGGTCCGGCGACACTGCGCCTGAGAGGATCCGAGGATCCCTCGACCCGAAGGCTGGTAGCTGAAGCAGGCTCGGTGCACGTGCCGGTAGAAGGACCTGGCCAGTCCCTCCTGTGCGGGAGAGTCCCTGGGAAGGAGTCTCCCTTGCGAGGTGCGCTGGAAAATATCGGCCCTACCTTGGGCCTGGTACGATGCTTCACGAAGTTCTTGAGATCCTCTGGAGGCGACTACTGGAAGAGCTCCCTCCAACTGGCTAGTCTGTTCTTCAGCGCCTTCGAGGACAGTGAGTCACACGCCGAACATGATTGCCAACCGTGGTCTGGGCCAAGGCAACATAGGCAGAGGGCGTGGGGGTCTGAAGTTGGGAAGAGCCCGTTGCAGGATGGACACCTGCTGAACCCTGTAGAAGTCGACATGCGCCGGGGAGGAGCGCGACGCCTGAGGAACGAGTACCTGAATGATAGATAAGACAAAAAAAAGACAAAGAGAAGAAGTATCCTCGCGTGGAATTACATGGCCAAAGGTAAACCCAAGAGCACTGGTGAATTCGGCCCGTTCCCGTCGACGCAGAAAAGGGGACTGAGGTGTGGCGCCAGAGGGCTGAGGCAGGGCAGCGCATGCTCCGTGGGCCGCACCCCTACACACCTCTAAATTTAAAGGGGAAGAAGGTTTTTTCTGGGGAAGAAGGTTCTGTCTCCCGTCCCTTGGAAGGTGTGCCCATACAGTATGGAGGAAAGGGGACGGGACGTAAGAGTATGGGAAAGGGTGTGGAAAAGGAGAAGGGGAGGTGGGAGAAGGGAGCACATAAGGGAATTAGCAACATAAGTAGAATGAAGTGGACAGAGGGAAGGGGAGAAAGATACATACACCGGGAAAGGGGAACGGGGAATGCAGTAAAATCTCACAATCACTCTCGGAGAAAGGTCCAACCAAGGGTTGGCACGTGGAGAGAAAACGAAAAAGGGGAGATGGCTAACCGAAAAGTAGCAACACTAAACATAAAGGGACTGAACTCACCAAATAAAAGGTCACTCATCAAATATGCTCTGCAAAGCCAACATAGCGGTGCTATTCCAGCAGGAGACACACTACAGGCAGGGGCAGGAACATCCCCTTAAGGGACCAGCGGCGGGGCAGACCTTTTGAGCCTCACATAAAATGAACAAAAAAAGAGGGTGTGGGGATTGTCCTGTCAAGATCTATGCAACTGAGGGAGGCACAAGTTAAGAGGGGTTTTGGCGCAGGCTGGTGGCGGTCAAGGGGCAGGTCGAGGGACATCTAATTACCCTGGCATCTATATACGCACAGAACACACACCAGTTAGCATTCCTGTGAAAGGTATTCTTGGAACTGGAGGAATGGGGGGAGGGTATGCTATTGGTGGGAGGGGACTTCAACCTAATAGCAGACCCGGCAGTAGACTGGTGGTCAGCAAAGGGGAACAAGACCAAGAAAAAAAGGAGGGAACATGAAGCTTTTGCCCAATTGCTAGAAGACCACTTCGGGGTGGACGTATGGAGGTCCAGGTTCCCCAAGGCGGGAGGGTACACCACCTTCTCACCCCCACACCTACACATACACCAGGATAGACCTCTTACTGGTTCCAAACAAACATGAAGCCATGGTAACATCACCAAGGGTAGAGACAGTGACCTGGTCGGACCACAATATGGTTACAACAGACTGGTGGTTGGAGGAAGGTAGGAACGGACGCCTGTGGTGGAGGTGTAATGATAGCCTCCTTAGGGACCCTGTATTTAGGGACTTCTTCCCGACAGAAATCACCCAATACTTCGTAACAAACGACACCGGGGAGACAAGCCCAAAAGTGGTGTGGTGGGCGGCCACGGCAACGGTAAGGGGTCTACTCATAGCAGAGGGGGCGCGAAGAAAGTGGGAAAGGACACTAATTGAGTGAAGGATACCGAAACAGTTGAGAGACATGAGGGCAAGGCTTACACGACAGGGAGAAGAGCGAAGTGGTCAATGTAGAGGGGACAGAAGGATTCACCGGTTAAGGGATGAGAACGGGGTGATCCTCTGATCCAAGGATCGCATCCCAGACCGCTTTGCAGACTTCTATGAAGCACTGTACTCCCAACCAACCAAGTCACAAGGAAAGGCAATTAAGGAATATTTGGGGAGGCTTCTCATACCCCGCCTAACCACAGAGGGGAAATCCATGTTGTAAGCAGAAATAACGGGAAGAGGTCAAGAGGGCTGTAGGCCACTTGAAAACAGGAAAGGCACCAGGGGAAGATAGCTACATGGCAGGCTTTTATAAGCAAGTCCTCAACTCCATAAGGGGGGTAGAAGATATGCCTCTGACTTTCTGGGAGGCGATAATAACGGTTATCCCCAAGCCAGGCAAAGACAAAACAAACTGCTTCTCATATAGGCCCATCTCCTTACTCAACGTGGACGCAAAGATCTTTACAAGGATTCTGGCATTCCGCGTGGAAGTACACCTCCCCAGCCTCATACACCCAGACCAGACACGGTTTATCCAGAATAGGCAAAGTTCTGACAATCTGAGGAACACCCTACACACCCTATATGAACAAAAAACAGAGAGAGAGGGGGCCCTGGTCCTCTCCCTTGATGCGGAAAAGGCACTCTACAGGGGGAATTGGTCGTTCATGGAAGGGGCGCTGGAAGAGATAGGAATGGGAGAACGATGGATGGGATTGATTAGGGCCATGTATCACACTGCAAGGGCGAAAGTAGCAGTCAATGGGAACATGTCTAGGACCATAGGGCTCCACAGGAGGACAAGGCAGGGGCGTCCACTGTTATACGCCCTGGTGATGGAACCTTGGGTGATAGATCTGGGGCAGTCAAGAGACATAGCCAGTTTCCATAGGTGGAAAAGAGTATAAAGTGAGTCTCTTTGCAGACAATGCGCTGCTATACCTCTCTAACCCACAGCCGTCAATGCCTGCTCTCCCCTAAAGGGGCTGGAGGAATATGGGGAATGGTCGGGGTTCCGGGTCAACCTATCCAAGTCGGTGGCGTTCCTGATGGGAAAATGGGAACAGGTAGACATAGATTGGGTTGGGGAATGGGGATTCCAGATGCAGCAGAATGGCTTCCGCTACCTGGGGATAGAAATTACTAGGGAACCAGAGGTTTTATTCAGTATGAACTACCCCCTCCACCCCCCCGTGGGAGAAGATAAAGGGAGATCTGCAGCGCTGGGATAGGATAGGCCTATCTTGGATGGCACGGCTGAATTGCATTGAAATGACAGTCCTCCCCAAGTTGCTGTTCCTCTTCCAAATGCTCCCCACGGTAGTGCCAGCCCACTTCCTGACCACAATCCAGAAAGCCCTTTTGCAATTCCTTTGGGAAGGAGCTAAACCCAGGGTGGCATACAAGGTACTCGTGTTGGCAAAAGAAGACGGCGGTGTAGGGTTCCCGGACCTGGGAGCATATTATAAGGTGGCCCAGCTGGGAGTTATGGTGGACCACCTGGACCCCAACACAAAGAAGCAGTGGGTCCATATGGACAATGCGTCCCTGTGTGCGGTAACGCTGGGCGAGTTGATGTCGGTTCCACAGAGTGAGAACCCTAGACGAGTATTAACACACCCCATTCTGGCTGTGTTCTGGTCAATCTGGCGCAAGGGAAATACCATCTACTGGCTGTCAACCTGGCCCTCCCCCTTAGCTGTATTTGGTGCCAACAATACGAAACCACATCTCAGACCCCCTGCAGTTCCAACAGTGGTATGAAGCGGGCCTCTCCAAGGCAGGGCAATTATGGGCAATTATGAGGAGAGGGAGAATTTATGTCGCTAAACAGACTAGAGGATTTGTTGGAAATGAAGGGACTTTTCACTAGCTGGGGAGATAATCTAGCTGGAGACCTGACACCCTTCGAAAACGCACTCCTGCAAGGAACCAATAACAGAGGAAGGATATCCAGGCTCTACAGGGAACTGAGATGGGGCAAACCCATAGACATGGTACCGGCGCAGACCTCAGTAGTGTAATAACCAACCACCTATGGGGCAAAATGTGCAGAGGGGAGAAAAAGTCCACGCTATCCCTGCAATATAGAATGCAGTTCTTCAAGCTACTGCATAGATAGCACTATCCATCGGCAAAACTAGCAAATGTTTACCCAGGGACAAAGGCTCACTGCTGGCGCTGTAGGGGGGCAAAGGCAGACTATCACATGTGGTGGAAATGCTCACTAATCCAGACATTTTAGAAAAAGGTGCTTGGATGGTTAAAAGGGTTGGATGGAATAGACAGACAGAGGGAACCTAGCCTGCTGCTGTTCGGGGTAGCGGAAGAGGGGGAGGAAGGGACTGAAGGGGGCCATATTATCTGCACTCTGTTGGTTGGGGCGAGATCCTGTTTAGCTCAACAATGGAAGAGAGAATCTGTGCCCACGGAGAGGAAATGGGTTAAAAAGGCAAGGTCCATTTACGACATGGAATACCTGACCCACCTCCTTCATGAGACAAGGACAGACAGAGGGGATTTGGCTGCCCTTTTTCAATAAATATGATCGGTAGCTCCCCGATGGAAGCTTAAAAACCGGTGAACACATAGGAGACCCCCAGTAATGGGAACTTTGTAGAGGAGTTCAGAGGGGAGGGTGGGGTGGCGAAGGGCAGGGGAGAAATGCAGCTCTTATACCTTAATGCAGTTGGTGTTATTGTTCATACATTGAAATTGCAAAAAATGTCAATAAAGATTTGGTTTTCCTGCAAAAAAATGGGGGATTATGGGAAAGGTTAATCAGGGGGTTTCACAATCTTCTTGGTCTGTTCTCCGCCCCTAGCCTCCCCCATGTGATCTTCCTCCAGTACACCACCTCCAGGGTCGGGATCAGGAAGTTTCTGCCTTTCCCTGGCCACATGGGGAGGGTCCCAGACCAGGTTTCTGGGAGGAATCATCACTGATACATCACATTCCCTCCCACTAAGGTCAATGGTTTTCTCAGCCTCTAAGGGAAATCGGGAAAGGAAATCAACATTCTCTTGTTCTTTACATTTCCGATGTTCCAGTGAGAAGCAAAAAGGCTGTAAATCTAAAATCCAGCTTATGACTCTAGCGTTGGTATCCTTTCTCAAGCCTAAGCATTTGAGGGGAGCATGATCAGTTATTCCTTTGCACCCAAAGGACTCAACAAAGAGATTAATTGGGCATGATACCTGTGACGCTTGTACACAAAACCATGTATAACCAATATATTTTGACGCTATGTGCCCACAACTTGTGACCATAACAAGCACCTCCTGAAACACTGCTACATCTAGCATATTCACACATACACAGTGGGAAGATGATCTTATTTACAGCGCTGAGATAGAACATGCTAGAGTCCAACCTAGTATAAGAGGGAATTCTGATTTTTCGTGTTTTCCTAAATAAACAAGGGAACACTGGTCATATTGTATGCATGAGTTTGCTAATTCTGTTTTATCTCTCATACCGTTGTTTTATTCCAAAGGATTATGTATGCACTATCTGTATCCTTCATGTCATGACTAGAAACGACAAAGTGGAAATGGTTTAACTCTCTATTAGATAGAGTACTTTCTATTTGATGACTAGAAGTCACATAGGGACAATGCCACAACTTTCTAATACACAGCGAACTTATGCTCTTACCTCTTTAGGATGACCGTATTTCCCCTACTTTAGATACCGAAGTCATAATGGTAATGAACGTGCAGATTTAATCTGTATCCAGACAAATGACACAACCTGACATACAAGGCTACATAACCGTCTTGATATATGGACGAGTAAACAAGAAGGGATCATCCAGTTCCGTTCCCCAGTTTCCATGGGGATACGGGAAGCGAGGCGTCACAACGTCAGCATGTCTACTGAGGCTCTGTGACGCCCTGCCAGGATCACCATAACAACAAAGAAACAAGGAAGTAGTCTCCATGTCAGACGTGCAATCCGTAAAGCCCCATTCTTTGCTACACAGCATGCTGAACACAACGATACGAAATAGCGCATACTCTCAGTCTAATTTAATGGCACAGGGAGAACAGTTAAGAGCCCTCGCCAATGAATATTTTCATTGCCCCACCACAGATTCCCAGCGGAGTCGAGGGATTACATAGGAACTACTGTAATCAAGACAAGAAACTGTGGAAAATAAGGTACTAATCCAACCAAGCAATGTACGTAATGCAATATATGCACAGACTGATGCAGGCAGATAAATTGACTATATGTTTTTTCCTTTGTCCCCCCATTTCTATCTTTTTAAACTTTTCTTCTATAATCCCAAATGGATACATGGTATGTACCTTTCATTTCTACTAATGGAACAATTTAAATGATCACACACATTTTTGTGAATATGCACAACTGCTGTTTTTCTAAAAATGTGTTAAATATGAAAGTGTGGTTTAGGAGGAATGAGCTAGACTCAGAAATGCATAGGCGAAATAACCACTAACTCACACAGTCTTAGTAGATGGTTCTTAGAATGCATAGGTTTATCCACACAACACACAGATAAACGTATGGAATGAATCGTACCTAACTAATGAATACACAATAAATTGTGAAGTAACAATCAACAAAAGGACTGAGGAATGTTTATTGGATAGAATACAAATGCATGAGGAATCACATTGGAGTGAATGAAAGCTCAGGTTTGAGCCACAGTGAGAGCACCGGTCTTAGCTGGGTTTTCATCCAGCTTTAATTTTTGCATGATCAGTTTTTAACCCAAACTTCCGTCCTGTTAAATAGTACTTCAAGTATGTTTCAAGTATGTTACTGCCCACTTGATAGCATGGGCTTCCAACTCTACAGTGGCATAGTTATTTTCCTGATCAAATAACTTCCGTCTTATATAGAGGATTGGATGTTCTACCCCATTTGTAGGTGAGACAAAACTGCTACTAATCCAGTATGGGAAGCATCCGTTTGCAAAATAAAGTGTTGATTAAAGTCTGCCACTTTCAAAAGAGGTTGACTGCATAATATATGTTTCAACGTATGGAAACACTTTTGAACCTTTGGTTGCCACTGCAATTTCTGAAGGGCTACATTCTTAAGTTTGTCAGTATGCGGACCAGAGATGGAAGAACAATTTGGAATCAACTTTCTATAGTTGCCAACAAGACCCAAAAAAATCGGTAACTTATTCTTTGTTTTAGGAGGCAGAGTTTTCATTACAGCCTCAACTTTATCTGGTTGGGGTTTCACTGGTCCATTCCCTACAACAACAAAAAAACAAGTATTTTACCTACGATCTAGCTAAGCAGGATTTCTTTGGGTTAGCCGTTAATACAGGTGGTTTTAAGACTCTGGTAACTTGGTATAAATGAAACATATGTTCAGGTCAGGTTTTGATGTATATAAAATCATCAATATAAGCTCCACAAAAAGATGACAAAGATCTTAAAACTTAATCCATCAATCTCTGGAAAGTGGCATGGGCCCCATGTAACACGAAAGGCAATACTTTGAATTGAAATAACCCAAGGGGAGTAGAAAAAGCAGTTTTGGATTTGATGAATTAACAGACACTTACCAATAGCCTTTGGTTAAATCAACAATGGACAGGTCTCTGGAATCACCTAATTTATCAATTAGATCATCTATTCTGGGCATAGGGTAGCTATCAAATTGAGACACATCTTTCACCTTTCTGAAATCTATAAAGAATCTCCAGGAATTATCTGGCTTGGCAACGAAGACAACCAGGGAGACCCATTGACTTTGTGATGGTTCAATAATGTTGGCCTTCAACATTGCTTGTACTTCTTCCTGAATAACTTGTTTTCAACTTTCAGGAATGCGGTAGGGCTTTTGATATACTACCTGTCCTGGAGGAGTGCATATATAATGGTATACTCCATTCACTCTCCTTGGTTGAAGTCTATATACATCAGGAAATTGTTTTATCAAGTCCAATAAATCCTGTTTTTGATTTTGGGATAGTTCTAGGGAGTTTATTTGGTTATCCTGGTTTTCTTCTGACAGAAGACTGGTTAGCATGATGGAGGTATCTTTACCCATAGTTTCTGGTCACTCTTTGAGTAAAATGATATGATATATATTGGTGTTCATTTTCCGATCAGGCTGTGTTATTTTGTAATTGCAAGGTCCCATCTGTTCAATTACTTCATAAGGTCCATGCCACCTAGATAGCATCTTATTTTCAGAAGAGGGAATAAGGACCAACACTTTTTGCACTATGAAGAAGAATCTCATCAATGCCTTCCTGTCATAACATTCATTCTGCTGTTCCTTGGCTTTTACCATATTTATATTAAATATTTTCCTTATTGCTGCCATTTGGTTCTTTCAGTTTTTGAGCAGTTTGTGATAAAGGAATACTGGCTCTGTCCCTCTCATGACAATTCTCCCATAAAATTTCTAACACATCTTGAAGTTCCATGCATACAACAATTCAAAGAGAAAAAACTCGAGTAGATGACTGGGGATTTTTTCTGATGCAAACAAGGCCCAAGGTATTGTATCATCCCAGTTCTTCCCATCTGCTTCAACCAATTTTTTCAAGCTATGCTTTAAAGTCTGGATTTCAACTAATCAATCAGTCTGGGGATGATAAATTGAGGTCCTTAAGGTTTTAATTTGCAGAATGTCTTTTACCTCAGCCAAAGGTTTACTCATAAAAGTGGAACCTTGGTCAGTCAGGATTTATTTTGGAAACCAGTTTGATAGAAAATGGCAATAAATGCTTCAGGGTTTGCTGGGAAGTAGTATTCCTTAAAGGGAAAGCTTCAGGATACCTGGTGGCATAATCTAAAATAATCAGGATGTAGTTATTACCCAATTTCGATGTTTCCAACGGTCCTAGTATGTCCATGGCAATTCGGGAAAAAGGAACATCAATAATATGCAAACGTTGTAAAGGAGCAGGAGGAGGTATCTTGGTACTGGTCTTCTGGCAAAGTTCACAGATATGTCTGAACATTTTGATATCAGCATCAATATTGGGTCAATACAAATCGGTTCACAATTTGGGCTTGGGTTTACCGATTCACAAATGTCCCCCAATTAAATGAGCATGAGCCATCTGCATTACAATATCTTTATGACTTCTAGGTATCACAATCTGAGTTTGGGCTTTACCAGAGGGGTCCACATCTCCCCTATACAAAAACTCATTCTTTTGAAAATAAAAAGGCCTTCCTTCCTTCCTTCCTTCCTTCCTTCCTTCCTTCCTTCCTTCCTTCCTTCCTTCCTTCCTTCCTTCCTTCCTTCCTTCCTTCCTTCCTTCCTTCCTTCCTTCCTTCCTTCCTTCCTTCCTTCCTTCCTTCCTTCCTTCCTTCCTTCCTTCCTTCCTTCCTTCCTTCCTTCCTTCCTTCCTTCCTTCCTTCCTTCCTTCCTTCCTTCCTTCCTTCCTTCCTTCCTTCCTTCCTTCCTTCCTTCCTTCCTTCCTTCCTTCCTTCCTTCCTTCCTTCCTTCCTTCCTTCCTTCCTTCCTTCCTTCCTTCCTTCCTTCCTTCCTTCCTTCCTTCCTTCCTTCCTTCCTTCCTTCCTTCCTTCCTTCCTTCCTTCCTTCCTTCCTTCCTTCCTTCCTTCCTTCCTTCCTTCCTTCCTTCCTTCCTTCCTTCCTTCCTTCCTTCCTTCCTTCCTTCCTTCCTTCCTTCCTTCCTTCCTTCCTTCCTTCCTTCCTTCCTTCCTTCCTTCCTTCCTTCCTTCCTTCCTTCCTTCCTTCCTTCCTTCCTTCCTTCCTTCCTTCCTTCCTTCCTTCCTTCCTTCCTTCCTTCCTTCCTTCCTTCCTTCCTTCCTTCCTTCCTTCCTTCCTTCCTTCCTTCCTTCCTTCCTTCCTTCCTTCCTTCCTTCCTTCCTTCCTTCCTTCCTTCCTTCCTTCCTTCCTTCCTTCCTTCCTTCCTTCCTTCCTTCCTTCCTTCCTTCCTTCCTTCCTTCCTTCCTTCCTTCCTTCCTTCCTTCCTTCCTTCCTTCCTTCCTTCCTTCCTTCCTTCCTTCCTTCCTTCCTTCCTTCCTTCCTTCCTTCCTTCCTTCCTTCCTTCCTTCCTTCCTTCCTTCCTTCCTTCCTTCCTTCCTTCCTTCCTTCCTTCCTTCCTTCCTTCCTTCCCTTGTTACTTGATTAAAAGGTTCTGCTAACAAAGGATCATTATGCTGGGAAAAAGCTAAGTCAGGAATCATTTCTTCTTCCTTATCTATAGGTACTGGAACCTTCGTTTCAAAGTCTGCCTCCCCAAACCCTTGAGTTTCTCTTCCAGTCTGCTCACAACACAAAACGTCCTTAAGCTTTGAGAACATATCACATTCCAAGATACCATGTGCTACCCTTTTCCCCAGCTTTGATTTGGTATGACTTTTTTCCATTATTTTGCATTAAGACTTTTACATCTCCTCCATAGTCCGGGTCAATCACCCCTGCCAATACATCTAGGCATAGAGCCAGGCCAGACTTGGAGGCATGGTGGATATAAGTACCCTTAGTGGGAATAAGGATCAAATCTGTGGGATCAAAGCTCTTTCCCCTGGTTGGATCAATACTCCCCTACTGCTATAAATGATGAATACAACTGAATGTTCAGTAGCAATAGTGGGGTTTGAAGCGCTCTTACTAAGCTTTTCAAACTGGAGGGTTGCCCAGTCTGTATCAATTGACTCCGATCCCACTATTGACATCGTAAGTGAGGAGTCAGTAATGCGAGGCGGACAACTGTTTGATGATTTATCAACATATGACATATTATTCTTAAAATAAATATGGTAAAAATGCCTCACAATTCCTACTCTGCTGAGGATTTTTCTGTCTAACCAAAGCTAAGGGGAAACACTAACAAATGATAATTGTACCTCACACTAAGCAACAAATACACAAAGAAAATATATGGCAATACAACATAACATGGACGGCATTCACAGTCTCTGAATAACTTTCTAATGTTCTGGGTGATTTGCCCTCCCCAGGATTCAAGGTCAATTTGGTTAGTATTCAACCAAAGTAAGACATCTCTCAAATCAGGTCTTGATGTTTCAAAGGCAATGTCAAAGTGTGTTAACCAATGTTCCGATAATAGCAAATCTCTTCTCCTTGGTGAAATATCCACTTCCACCAAATAGCACCAATGGTAATCCCAATCACGATGCATGGTCACCTCTCCAAGCAGACTTGCACAGTTCTGTAACGCTCACCTGATATCCACACGGGGACGCCACTCAGCCTGGCTGGACCACTTCTGATTTCAAACCCCTCCCTTGGACTCTTGTTCTGCCGGGGATCGGGCCTGAAACACAGGAATTTCGGGGTTTAATCTTACTGCCTCTTCTTGCTTGGATCCCACCTCCCTTGTGGACTCAACTTCCCCCTTAGTTAGTTCTCTCCTCACCTTGCTTTCTTGTATGGTGCGCTCTCCGTCCTGCCTCTCAGTGCAGGGGTGCGTTGCTGGTGTGGGCGCGCCGCCACCTAGTTGCTTCACTGGAGCGGGCCCTCAAAGTCCAGACCTACTGTGACTCCAGTTCATCCAGGTAATTTTGCTGGTTTTTGCAGTTTGTCCTTTTCTTTCCAATTGCCCCAGTTAATGTCTCTCCTTCTTCCTCTAGGTGCAGGAAGAGCTCTATTGGTGTAGTGCTGCTGTGGGGCTAAACACAAGATGGTAAGTGAAAGCGCATTGCGCGGTGCTATGTGCCTTTTCTTATGCTGACCTGTCTTTCTCTCTTTCTTGCAGGCCGCTGCAATGTCCCAGAATGGATGCTGGCTGAGAAGATAGTGAACGGTGAGTAATGCGTAGCCCGCAGAGCCTTCTTGACCTTTTGTGTGCTAATCTATGTTTCCTCTCTTTTGCACGTCGTTGTTATGGCCCAAGGTGGATGTTGACCAAGAGCGATTCAAACCCAGGTAAGCGTGCGATTGATTTAGCTGTTTTCGGAATTGGAATATAAACACTTACTAATGCTGTTCGCGTCTTCTCAGGTTGTGGCGTTTTCGAAGATTGAAGGACATCGCCGAGATGCTGCGTTCTCTGGACCAAAAGAGCGGTGGATGGCGAGCAGAACTCACTCACAGGTAAGTGTTATACTGATGGTGTTCTTGTTATTTCAGGTACGCGGCTCTGGAATGCAGGCGAAGATCCGAGCAGAACGTGGTGAGCGTCACGCTGCAGAGCGCAGAGTAACACGAAGTGCGTTTCTCTGCCCGGCGTGGCTTATATAGCCCCCAGGTATCCCTAGGCCTGACCACACCTAAAACACTAGACCGCATAGCTCGGTTCAGTGAACTGAGCTATGCGGGGGCATCCATGTTGTGCAAAAGTCCATTGCCAAGCCCAGTTCTCAAGTTTTCCTCACTTTATATATGAGCCTGGCGCCTGACTCCAGGAGAGTCTTGGACGGGATGGCAAGGCCTTTAACGCCATGATGGAGGGTCGTAACGTAGCCCCAATGGCTTGCCTATTAGGGCCAGGGGCAGGGGTCATGACAAGTTCAAAAGAAATGCAATATCCACAGTTCTTGGTTAACGATTAAAGAATTCACAACAGTATATTTGTCAGGATGACTTCTCAGTACTACTGCTTCCACTTCAACAACTTCACTCCGACTTGATTTAACTATGTGAACAGTCACCTTTATCTCACAGTATTCCACTGGGTTTAGGCTACTACAAGGTTGCATCTACTGACAATCGGATATACAACCACAACTTCAGACTTTGGACTACTACCACAGCTATACTTCTAGACAGGCTTCAACAGCCTATTTGCCTTTCTTGTCTGTCTACCACAATGACAAACTGAGTTTGCTTTCAAGGCTCACTTTTCTCGGTCTTCCAGTCTCTGGCACTACAGGTTGTGTCAACTTCAAAATAGTTTTTACAAGAAGTCAGTTTCCTTTCCCCAACTTTGCCTGCACTTTTCTGCCAGTTATCAGCCCAAGTAATTACCCAGAAGCGTTGGTGCCACTCTCTCAGCTTCAAGTAATGCTTGAACATATGTATCGTAGGCCAGATGAAATGTTATTAACTTTACAGTAAACGTTAGATTGCATTTAACTCTGAGAAACAATGGTTTCACTCTTGGCTTGGGCAATGCTTGTTCTCTTCAATAATATACACACTGACTTCTTAAATATAAACAGTATGTTGCTTTAGAGTAAATAAATAGAGTTCAGTCCTTTAGAAACCACAATTAGGCACACGTGACCACTTCTTGATGTAACTTTTACAAGTTTGTATTTGTATTTGTATTTTATTGAATTTATATAGACCATTAATCCAAAGTGCTTTACATGAGAACACGCAAAAATACAACAAGCATAAGATGGCAATTGAATCACAACTCGAAAACAGTATAAGGAACCATTTACAATATTGCTGAGGTGAGGAGGGAGTGGAGAGGGACAAAGGTGTGAGAGGGGAGGGGAGGTATTAGTTGCTGTAAAAGCGGAAGTAAGAGGGAAGGCGAGAAGGTGAGAGGAAGAAGAGAGGAAAGAGTAAGACTAGATTAGAGCCAGAGGTGGGGTAGAAGGGAGCAGAGAGGGTAAGGAAGAGCAGGAGTAAGAGGTGAGGAATGAGGCGGTGGGAGAAGTAGGTGAGGAAGCGAAGGGTGTTAGGGAGGGGAAGTTAAAGGTTTTGAACAATTGTGTGATCAAGGTTAGGTATTCAGTAATGGTCTTTACAACATACATTCCTCTTAATTAGTGACACGCAACCACTCCTTCAGATATTAACAGTCTTTTAAAGGTTGAACAATGGATGTAAGCAGCATTTGCTTTATATTACTAAAATGATTTTTTATTACATGCAAGAGCTACATTTCCATTATTCATGTGCTTCTGCTTCAAGGAACAACTTCCACTTGCTTTAATTCACACACGAGTGAATAGGGAACTGTATACTGTTGCTGGCAATGCTTGCGCAAAGTATTAGAATGCCATACTTCACTCACCAGATTCTTTAACACTTGTTCTGCGGATCGCACTGCTTCCACACCTTCTGCCACAACTTCTACTGCTTCTGGCTTCTTAGGGGCCCACACCCTTCCTCTGTAAATGTTTCTCCGGTCCGGCCACACATTTATGGAGCCCTATTTGTTCCCGAGACCCACGGCTTGACAACAGCTCCTCGCCTCAGTCTCCAACACGTTTATTGCATGGCAACCACAGCAATCAGGCTCACATGGGGAAAGACAGCTCTCCTGCACGTCTTCCGCTGCACAGCCTCTTGTGATGAATCCTATGAATCCCTCACTGTACTCCTGCCTAAAGTCTCCTCCCAGGTGGCCAGGAAAAACCAGACGCTTCTTAATCCTGACCTTGGGGGTGGTCTACTGTGGGAGTACCACCTGGGAGAATATAGGGTCTAGGGTGGTGAAAGGAGCCTGTGGGATGAGACGTAGTATACCAAAACATATAATGGCCTATTGCGATTATAATGTATCCGAACCCCATGTTAAGTTTAAAAATATGGGCAAAGTGGGTGTAACAACTTTAACGACCCCACTTAAGGAGGAAGCGGTTGTACCATGTATGGATACAAATCCCTGTTGCTCCCAAAGGTATAGATAAAGGAAACCTGTAAATGGTGGTATAAATGAGCTGCCTTTGTACAAATGTATAAACAAAATAGTTTGAAAGTTAAAAGTAGTACATTACCAGTTAGACTCATTTTGTTACCTGGGACTCAAGTCCCATAATCCCAAGAGTACTGGGACGAAGAAGAGGACTGAAGAGCAATGCAGGCCTGAAGTTCAGGCAATCAGGCTTAACAGCTAACACCTGAGGGAGGCTGAGAGGCTTAAAAAGCTCCTTCAGGTGCAGGCTATTAGCTGTGGTCGTGGTTGGAGGAGTAGTAGCAGTTGTAGCAGCAGGAGAAGTAGCTGGGGAAGGAGAAAGTGCAGAAGAAAGTACATTGCTGGCAGAATCCACAGAAGTGGGAGGAAAGAAAGGACGCTGGAATTTTCCATCAGCTTATTTCTGTAATCAGTCCCGAGTTGGTCCTTTTCCCCCAAAGCCTGGATTGCAGAGGTTGCGCAGCACGAAGTATAAGGTTTCAAAAGCTTTCCCCCATATGAACCGGATACCCGAGGGTTCGTAGCGCTATGTAAATGCTAAATTATTATTATTAATATTTTAGAGCGTTCGCAGCAAGAAGCGTGCAGCAGACAGTGCCTGGAGGCTGGCGTGCTCCAGTGGGTGGTGGTGAGCCGAACTCTGTGCCTTTGTGGTGGGACCGAAGGCAGCTCGATGAGAGAAGTGTGCCCGGTCGAGAAAATACACATAGTAGAAGTCCTGCAGCCTGTGACAGAGGCCAAGAAGTCGGTGAGTGTTTTGTGCGTTTCCAAGCCTTCATGCATTGCAGGCGAGCAACTGTAACCAGTTGATTTTCACTCGCGAGGGAGTGAAATTGAATGAAGCTGACCGGAGTATGTGAGACAATGGAGTGAAACAATTGTAGCACTTGCGTATATGATTAAATGCGCTGTGGAAGGAGGTTTTTGAACATTATAAATTATAAAAACAGTTTAACAACGTTAATAATGGTAGCATATGCCTAAAACTTACTCTCACGCGAAGACAGATCCTAAGCAAAGCCACAATAACATTGGATGCTGTGAAACCAAGTGTTAAAGCTCAATATTGTGAACTGAAGAGAACACAACTTACCTTAAGCCCAGAGTTGCACAAGCATTGCCCTCAGTCAAAATAGGCTAAAGAAAAGGTTTCTGTGGAAATACCAGAGGAAAAGGGGCTAATATAACATCTCTAAAGGTAGAGCTTGTAAAATAATGCCTATGGTGTAAAAGAAACAGCAATTAGTCATGAACTCACATTGCCAAAGAGAATAGAGATTAAATTGAAAGTACTTGGTTGGTGACTTGACAAGAGTGGGTGAAAAGCAGCCCTAGAAGAAAATTGGTGTTAAGAAGAGAAATAGACATTGCTTGGCTAGCAGAGTTAAAAGGCCTTGTGTATGAATCTTGTCTTTACTACAAAGGTGTGAAGAGTTGTTTAAAGCTTTTTAAGGTTGAAGAAGTGTTACACTTTGTAAGTGTCTGTGTAACTGAAACTTCAGAAGCAATACAATTGAAACACTGTGAAAAATAAAAGCAGGAAGTGAAACTGCATGTTGCATCTTTGAAGAAGTTAGGTCTGGCGGGAGAGTGGACCAGACAGAAGTGGAAGTAAAGGACTGTGTGTGAATTAGCCCAGTAGAAGTTAAATGTACTGTGAAGTCGTTCTCAAACAGAAAACGTTATTTTGTTTCATGGTGCTAAGAGAGAAGCACTGTGAAGAGAGCCATTGGTGTTTACGGTGCCAAGAGAGAAACACTGTGGCATTCCCCAAACAGAAGAAATTGTTGTGTGTCATAGTGCTGAGAGAGACGCACTATGAAAAGAAGCCAATTTCAACCTATCTGCGTTTTGTGAATCATACAAATTGCAACAGAGATCATCCTGACCAAGAATTCCTTTGGTACTGTGGAAGGAACTTTAAACTATATATATCCTGGAGAAGAAGCATCTTTTCTGTGTTGAACTGTGTAGTGTTGGAAGTTTTCTTCAACAACCTGACTGTGTCAAGAACTGTGTTGGAACTCTGGTTCAACTCCAGATGTCCTTGTTGTTTTGTGTTATTCAACAGAATTGACTGACTTAAAACCCGGGGAAGGGGAATTTGTGCAGGTTAGAATTAAAGACTTTGAAGGTGTTGTGAATACAAATATTGACATTGTGAATTGCCATATATTTTCTTGTTTATATTTATGTAGAGGGGTAGGGGCCAGAAATGTTATGTTAGAGTATTTCAATAAAAGATAGCAGGCGCTCCTCTCCAGAAAGAACATGGCATGATAACCTGTTCTGAGATGAGAGTTGCAGCACACGCTTTTTGCTCACTGTACCTTTCACAGATGGGAAATATTATTTGCATATCAGTCTTTGTCCCGCCCACATGGGCAGTCCAGCACCGAAATGCTATGGCAATTCCTTTCTGAACAAGAGTACCAACAACAACCCCATACACGTGTTTCAGCCTTGTTGGGCCTCATCAGTGAGGTGAAGCTGCGCCTCTCTGAGCACAGTGAGCAGGGAGTCCACGTCTGGTTGCCCCCAGGTAACTAAGGGTGACCAACCCCAAGTTCCTTGCAAATATTTCAATAAAAGGTAGCAGGTGCTCCTCTCCAGAAAGAACATGGCATGATAACCTGGTTGTGAGATGAGAGTTTGCAGCACACGCTTTTTGCTCACTGTACCTTTCACAGATGTTAGAGTATTTCCCTTCGTTTATTTAGGCAGGGAAATCCCTGTTCGCGTAGGGCAAGTGAGGCGTTTGGTTGACACTTTAAATTGAATAAAATCGCATTATTTGACAAATCATCGGAAAGATTTCCGTCTCACATTTCTGACCCCTCAAACTCTGCATTTCAGAGTTTGGGGGAACAGGACCCAGTCAGAACAAGCAGGCGAAATCTGCTGTCTTCATGTTCCGGCGTTCCTCTTCTTCTTGGTTTGCTAGCCTAGTGTCTTCTTCCGTCTGCAACAGCTTGCATTCCAGTCACTGTTCCAGCTCCTTTCGCTCCTTCCAATTGCCTGCACCTGAGGGGGCCTTTTATGCATCCCATGGTCTCTCAGGTGTGGGCTGTTAGGCTTAATTGCCTGACTACTGCTGCAACTGCATGCCTCTTCAGACCTCTTTCTCGTCCCAGTACTTCTGGGATTATGGGACTTGTGATCCCCTTCAATAAAGGTGTTATTTTCACTTCTGTAGTTTGGCAAACAGCTATTAAAAGTGTGGGATTGTGGCAAAGTCAAACAGGGGGTTCCCCAGTCTTTCTGTTCTATCACCCCCCCCCCATGTGATCCTCCCGCAGTACACCACCCCCACGGTGGGGATCTGGAGCGTCCGCCTTTTCCTGGCCAATGAGGAGGATCCCAGACCAGGTTGTTGGGAGGAGTCATCACTGTTTCATCACAGTAGCCACAACCCACTTTCGGGTGTCGGCTCCTACACAACTCTTGCACAACAGATATTGGTGGACAGGGCTTAGTAAAGAAGTATGACAGTACATAGCAAATTGCTCCATATGTTTGTAAAGAGTGGACAATTCCCAAAAACCATCAGAAAACATACTTGTAAGGGCGACAGTGCCTTTTAAATGCAGGTATATGGACCACATAGGTCCAGTGACCCCTGTCAACAAGTACAAATATTTGTTGGTCGTGGTAGACTCGTGCACAAGATATACCTGGTTAATTCTCCAGACGAAAGCGGGTTGTAAGGCGGTCATAAAAGTATTGCTGTCCTTAGGAGCTATGACAGCACTAAATTTCTCCAAGATGACAATGGGCCGGCCTTTTCTGCACTACTCTAATACGTTTCGACCACAGTCCAATGGAGTAGTTGAGAGAGCCAATGGCATAATAAAAGGTAATTGGGTACATCATGTACCTTTAGTGCAGCGTTGCATAAACAACTTGCCTCGCTTTTATCAAGGTGAGGTTAAAACGCCTTATGAGTTGCTATTTGGCGCTCCCATGTATATAGCTGGTTTATACAATCCATGTAGCTCTCTCATCAGGCCAGACCAACTGCTTCTCATAAATCTCCTGAGAGACTCCATCCATCGTGAAGAAGCATTTCCACAGCACCAAGATAAAGACAAGTCACAGAGCACTTTGAAGTCTGGGGACTAGGTCCTGGAGAAGAAACATGATAAAGAAGCATGTATACCACACTACATATTTCCTGTGAAGATTCTGGAACTCACTGGACCACGAACAGGCATCCTGCCAGCCCGGCCTCCTAACAAAGGTATGTGACCACCTTAAGCCAACTCCAGATGGTTATACCCCTGTTCCCGACGGAGGATATTATCTTGAACAACCTGTGCTGATTTATCATGTTTATCACAGATGTTTATCACAGATACTGTGTGACTATGCGGGCCAGGTGCCCCCCTTGAAACCAATCCACCCTCGTAAACACCCCTCCCAACCTTAGTTCACTGAGGAGCTCAAAGGAGCGGTATTAGAATTAAGGCAGGCTGAACATAAATGGCACTTGTCCTATGGCTTAACCGAGAAACTGGTCTTTTGCAGACTTTCTAGGAGCTATCATAGGACTATTCGCCTTGCTGATCAGGGATTTTTTACTCCGAAGATTGAATCAGCTTTAAACCAGTCAAGGGAATTATTCGCTGTGGTTAAATCTTTTACTTCTAGCGCACGTTTTGCGCCCAGAGTGACTCCCACTCAATCCCTATGTGATTCACTGGCCGACTTTTTTTCCACCAAAGTGGCTGATATACACAAACATATTCACTCTAAAATTCAAACTGTCACTAAACCTGTTTTGGCCGAAGAATTGCCAGTAGCTCTCACATCATGGTCTCTCTTTCCTGAATTCTCTGCAGAAGCAGTCTCTAGGGCAGTTCATTTACTTAAGTCCAGTGCTCCCTCGGATCCTGTCCCGCTATGTGCTCTCAAAAACATTATGCCTGGCATGATTCACGTGGTTACAAATGCTATTAATATTTCCTCTCAATCTGGCTGCTCCTTAAGCAAGCTATTGTTGTTTCTCTGTTGAAGAAGCCCTCTCTGGATGTTTCTGTCCTGGCCAACTTTCGTCCCATTTCTCTTCTACCAGTTCTTATGAAATTGTTGGAAGCTTTGGTAGCCCATCTTTCCTCTTTTCTGGAATCTTCTTCTTCTCTTGGCCCCTTTCTGTCTGCATTCTGGCCAGGACGTGGTACTGAGAGTATCCTGGTGTCCGTTATGGATGATCTGAATGGGCTGGTTGATCAGGTTGGAGTGCGTGCCCTGATATTGTTAGATCTTTCAGCGGCTTTCGACCACCCTGTCCTGCTCTCCCACCTTGCCTCGATAGGCCTCGCTGGTCCTGTTCTGGCCTGGTTTATGTCCTTTCTGACTGACAGGGGTCAATCACAGTCTCCTTTACCTTTTCTGTGCTCCTCTCACTTGCTTTCTTGTGGTGTTCCGCGAGGCTCCGCCTTGTCCCCAATGCTTTTCAACATCTATGTCCAGCCTTCAGTTGTCTCATCCGCTCCTATGGCTTCAGGTGAGAGTCATATGCCGACGACACCCAGATTCTGGTCCGTCTAGATCTTGACCGTGCAGAGGTGTAGTCTCGCTTTTGTGAGTGCCTGGTGGCTGTGAGCGGCTGGATGAACAACAATTGGTTCAAGCGTAACAAGGATAAAACAGAGGTTCTGGTGGTGGGCTACAATTCTGACTCGGTTACTTGGGCTTCTTTTTTCTGGCCATCTGCACTGGGTGCCTTTCCTATTCCGGTGACAGTGGTTAAAAACCTAGGAGTCTCTCTTTACTCTTCTTTGTCGATGGCTCCCCAGGCCAGTGCAGTCTGCAAAACAGGCCACTTTTGCTTGAAGTGCTCTGCAGGGTCTTGCCTTTTTTACCTGCTTGCCTTCATCCTGCGGTAGTCGCCTTGTTGGTGACTAGTCGCTTGGATTATTGCAATGCCTTGTTTTTGGCCCAACCTCTTGGCCTCATACATCAGCTGCAGCTTTTAAAGAACCTTGCTTCCCGAGTGGCCACGTCCACCAACTATAGCTCAGCATCAGTACTGTACTTCGCTCTCTTCACTGGCTCCCTGTGGCCAGAAGGATTAAGTGTAAGTCGCTTTGTCTAGTTCACCGGGTTTATTATCGCCAGGGAGTGAACTTTCTGCAAGGCAAGTTTCTACCCTACATTCCGGGGTGGTCTCTCTGCTCCTGTAATACCTGTCTGGCTGTAACTATCAGATGTTCCCGGCATTACCACCAGACGAACCTGCCATTGAGGAACTGACCTCCCCCTCGCCCACCAGAGGTAAAATATCTAGACTATACACTATGCTGCAGTCCAGATCTATTCCGAAATTTGCTAAATTGAAGCAGGCATGGGAGGCTGACCTCGGGGCTGAAGTATCGGATGAACGCTGGGCACATATGTGTGAGCGCATACACCGGGTGTCCTTCAACTCCCGTTTCAAACTGATTCAGTTTAAAGTACTGCATAGGTTCCACTACACCCCAAACAAATTGTACCGCATGTCCAGTAACCACCCCTCTAGCTGCCCTAGATGCGGTCAGGACACCGCCGATTACATTCACATGATTTGGTCCTGTCCCTGCCTCTCACAGTTCTGGGATGCAGTGTGCTCGACAGTATCGGCTATGCTCGATCACCCCATCAACCCCTCCCCAGCGGGATGCCTTTTCCATGACTTCTCAGGCCTTTCCCGGAACTCCAAAAAACTAGCTGGCCTCTGCATGCTTCTTGCAGTACGATCCATCCTACTATGCTGGCTTCGCCCCACACCTCCCACCCATGCCCAATGGCTAAGGGCGGTTACATGGGCCTCGGATTCTGAGGAAACCTGGTCTTACCTACAGCCCGCTCACTCTAGGCCAAGAAATATCTGGCTCAAATTCCGATTTTACATGTCTGACCTGAATACGACACCAGATGCAGCTTCCTCAGCTGCTCCCCCCTGCCAGCTCGGGTCCCCACCCCTACCATAGCTCTTGTATATCTAGCAATTGCCACAGTAATACTTAATGGTCATAATTGTATGTGAAGCAACCTTGTATGCCTAAATTGTGTACATCTGTATTCGTATTATACTTGCCTGCTGTTGTTCGCCTATGTTATGCTGCCACGCTGAATAAATAAAAGTTTTAAAAAAAAAAATAACCCTCAACCTTCACGCTTGGTTTCTGAAAGGTTGAGATACAAGGATTGGGATCTCCCGGGTGACATCATGGAGGTGTTGCTTTCGGCTTGAAGGCCGGCAACAGAGACTTTATACCGCTGCCGTTGGAACAAATTTTGCAGCTGGTGTAGAGAAAAGAATATTGAACCCTTTTCATGCAGTACACCTATGGTGTTATCTTTCTTACTGTATTTAGCAAATTCAGGTCTTCAAGTTAGTACGATCAAGGGCTACCTCGCAGCACTATCAATCTTTAAGCGCACTACAGAGGAGCCTTCATATTTCAAATTACCTCTGGTAGTCCAATTTCTGAAAGGGTTAACTAATGTTTATCCCCCAAAGCCTTTCCAAGTTCCATTGTGGGACCTAAATCTAGTCCTACATTTTCTGATGGGTACTCCTTTTGAACCACTCCATTCCTGTTCATTAAGATTTGTCACTCTTAAAACAGTCTTTCTAGTGGCTCTAACATCTGCCAGAAGAGTGAGCGAATTACAAGCTCTATCTTGCAAACCTCCTCATACAATCCTTCATAAAGACAAGGTTGTCTTACAAGTGAAGCCTAATTTTCTCCCAAAGGTGGTTTCTGAATTCGACATTACTCAGAAAATAACTTTACCTTCATTCTACCCTCCTCCCCATCCAGGGAAAAAGGAAGCGAGGTTACATAGGCTGGATCCAAGGCGTGCCTTGAGTTTTTATATCAGCAGACTTGCTAGAATAAGACAAGCGAACCAACTGTTTGTAGGTTATACAGGACACAAATTAGGAATGCCAATCACGAAACAGACCATTTCAAGATGGATTATTTTAACCATTCTAGAATGCTACAAATTGGCAGGCAAAGAGCCCCCTCAACATCTTAGGGCTCATTCAACGAGGGGTATCGCAGCCTCTTCGGCTCTCCAGAGAGGAGTTCCGATTCGGGACATATGTGCGGCTGCCACATGGTCGTCCGCACATACTTTAGCAAACTTTTACAGCCTGGATTCCTCCTCTAGCCAGGAGACCAGATTTGGCAAAGCTGTGTTACATTCTGTACATTCTTAAAGGGAATATTTCATTTTACTCCCACCTCCTCTTTCACACCACTGCTATGGGAGTCTATCAAAGATGAGGAATACGTCGGAGGACCAAAACCCTTCGAAGAACAAGTTACTTCTTACCTTGTAACGTTCTTTCGATGGGATATTCCTCCGACGTATTCCTTATCGCCCCTCCCGTCCATCCCTGCAGTAAAACTTCCCTTGTGGTTGCAGCTTACGCTCCTTCAAGGTCAATAACCAATTCATGCACAGCTAATTTCAAGCTTCAAAATGGAACTGAGCAACGGACGCTGTGAGAGTCTATTTATACGCACGGTGACGTTGGCGCCGAGACGGAGGCTGTCAAGGCACATCAACTCGAAGGACGTCGAAGCGCAGTGCCCTCTACTGAAAAGATTTCCGAGGCCAGCAAGTTGGGATGGGTAACATCAAAGATAAGGAATACGTTGGAGGAACATCCCATCGAAAGAACGTTACAAGGTAAGAAGTAACTTGTTCATTCTCCATGTACCCCTCACAGTAGTTAATCGATCCACAAATCTCCTTGCTTGCATGTGCATATGAAGCTCCTTGCTTCTCATCTTTAGGCGCTATGTGGCACGCCACATGACTACATAATTTTCCTATTGCACTGGCAGATTTGACATTATGTTGCTACGCGCGTGCGGATCTGAAATGTATCAACGAAACATAAACTAACCCTTATTCCATTCTCATGAACTACAATAGATATATGCTAAATTGCAACATTGCGGCAACATCACTGTCACTCCAGTCACCAATATGGTGCATGCAACACAAACCCCTTTCCCATTGAGACCTTTGTTGACCACCCCAACAGGATGTATGCCTATTTTATTTGAGACTCCACCCTCATCAGCAACCTGCACCTCCCTTTTGTGTATTGTATGGGGTAAGACTGAAGTTGACATCTTCAACTGTCTGCTGGTCACTGGGATCTCCACTGGGATTAAACGTTTTCCGGTGGTCAATAGGACAAAAAAGGTGAGAAAACCTATCCACAGCAAGGTGTAGATCAGGATTACTGCTCCAATAATCATTTTACAGTTCTTGGTGAACTTTGGATGATCAGAAATTTTTCAGATAGACCTTGTGCTTGGCTTTACTTCTGTTCATGATAAAATAGAAATATTCTCATAGGATGAGGAGGTTCTGGATTGTTATCATGTGCTCATCTACTTTTGCCTGCTTGGCAGGTTATGTTAATCACACATATACGGCGCACGTACGCCCAGAAGGCATCTTGGCGCTAGGACTAGAGTAACAAGCACACCCACCCTAAAACTAAAATAGCTGAGTTTGCAGCAGGTGTCAGAATTGCAAATGGTTCTCAGTACGCCTGAGGGCAACCGGTTAGTCATTCCATAATTTACCAGCAGTAACAGAAAAGGCCTGACCCCCCCCACTCTGAAAACGCAGAATTTAGGGATCACAGGGATAGTTACGTTTAAGAGTCCTACGAAGGGACAAATATTGAAGCCATGGGCACTGGCCTCTCTTTAAGGACATCGGGAGGTCAGGCCATTCAACAAATATACCCTGATCAAAGACGTCACGTAGTAGCTCGTATCCTGCGTCGGCCCATCGTCGGACCATGGATGGTGATACACGTGGGACCCCCGGAAGAAAGTTCCAGAGAGGGAGGTTGCCATGGAAAGTGTATGCGGTACCGGTCAGCCTCCATGTTTTCGCCAATGCAAAGGATGTACAGGCGACCGGGCTCTGTGAGTCCAGTGCCAGGGGGGGAGGTTGTATCACCAGGGAGCGAATGTCACGGTCACTAACCGCTAGTTTCTCAAGTCTGACATGTGGGGAGGGGGGGTCCGTTGTGTTAAACCAGTAGGATGCATATTGGATTTGGGATACCAGCCAGCATTTGAGAAAGTCAGGGGCGCCAAAGCCCCCCTGAGTCATAGGGGTAGACAGTGTATCAAGTTTGAGGTGGACCGCACCCGAGTGCCATAGAAAGGAATTGATAGTGTGGGTCAGCCCGCAGAAGAAGCCCTCACCTGGCCATAAGGGGACGTTGGTGAACCTGTAGAGTAGTTGGGGTAACACTACCATTTTCAGTAGACCTATTCTGCCTGCGAGGGATATCGGGAGTTTGTCCCAGGCTAGCACTTTAGACGACAGGAGTGTAAGATACTTCTGATAGTTCTCCTCGAAGGTCAACGCGTGGTGTCGCGTCACCTCTATCCCCTGGTAGGTAATTTTAGACTGAGCCCATGTGAACCCCTGGGTGTCAGGAGGGGGGGGGTGCCTTCTGTGAGTGGGAAGAGTATGGATTTCGAGCAGTTCACCTTGAGGCCCGAGATACGGCCAAATTGGATGACGTCCTCCAGTATTGGGGATAAGTTGATGGAGGGGGAGCGTATAAATAGCAATGCGTCGTCAGCATATTGGGATACTATGTCAGCCTGGCCCGCAGTCTGGAGCCCTCTATGTGCATGGGATTGGCGGAGTATATCGGCAACGGGCTCTATTGCTATAGCGAAGATCAGAGGAGAGAAGGGGCATCCCTGTCTCGTTCCCCTGGCGATCTCAAAGAGAGGAGAGCAACGGTCGTCAGTACGGACCCTAGCTACAGGATCCGAGTAAAGCAATCTAACCCAGGAGAGAAAGGGGGGACCAAATTTACAGCACTGAAGAACCCGCCACAAATACCTCCAAGAGACCGAATCAAACGCTTTTTGCATATCGAGCGTGGCGGCCACCGCATGCGTCTCAGGGCTTATTCTGTTGATTATGTTAAAGAGACGCCTTAGATTCAGAGAGATAGAGCGAACTGGGATGAAGCCCGCCTGATCTGGGTGGATGATAGATGGTAGAAAGGGAGCCAGCCGGAGCGCCAGTACCTTTGCATATATGTTTACATCACAATTTATAAGTGAGAGTGGGCGGTACGAACCGCACTGCGAGGGAGATTTACCAGGTTTAAGCAGTACCGTTGTTGTGGCTTCTCGGAGTGAAGGGGGAAACACACCGGCCGAAACCGATTCCTCCCAAAGAGCCATTAGGTGAGGGAGTAATTGTGTTTTATAGCGTTTGTAAAATTCAATTGGAATACCGTCTGAGCCAGGGGCTCTCCCCGAGGATAGGGAGTCAACAGCATCAGAGAGCTCTTCAAGGGTAAGTGGGGAATCAAGGGATTATGCCGGTCAAGTGGCACAGTGAGTAGAGCGCTCGCTTTGACATCCGTGCAGAGCCTGCTAACGCAGGTTCGAATCCCGGCGGGGCCAAACTCAGCCTTTCATCCTTCCGAGGACACACCGTGGGTAATAATAAGCAGCGCTCAGATACCTGAGGGTTCGTAGCGCTATATAAATGCCAAATTATTATTATTATCCCGTGGTCTCCAGAGAGAGGGCCGATAGAGGAAGAGTATCAAGAAAGGAGTTGATCTCTGTCAATGTGGCCTCATCTGAGTTGGAATACAAGGTTTTGTAGAATGTGAAAAATTCTGTGTTGATGTCCTGTGAGGTAACAGCCATAGAGCCGTCGGGCCTTTCAATCCCAAGGATATGTGGGGACCCCATCTCGTGGCGGATAAGTCATGCTAAAAATCGGCCAGGGCGCTCACCCTCCCCGTATCTCCTCACCAAACCAGGGTTATCTAAAAGTTTTGTTCACGCTCTGCAAGGGATCGGAATGTATCCAGCTCCACCCCGATATCCGCCAGGGTCCCCGGGGTAGAGTGAAAGGAGCATTTAGCCTCCAGCATCAACAATTTGGATTCGGTCTCGGCAAGCTCTCTACCGATTGACTTGAGGACACCGTTCTCCTTTGACAGCGCCATGCCTCTCATATAGACCTTGAAGGACTCCCATAGAGTAGCCTGTGATGCTACCGAGTCCGTGTTCGTCTCGAAGAACTCCTCAATGGACACCTCAAGTTCGGAGCTAAACTCAGGGTCCAGAAGTGAGTGGGGTTTCAACCTCCAATGTCGAATACGACTAGGGTCAGGGCCCCAACCTAAGGTAATGGTTACAGGAGAGTGGTCAGACAGGGTTCTGGGGAGGATCGTTAGTTGTATGACATTCTTAACCAACTCGTTGGAGATCACCGACCTACCTATACGGGAATAGGAATCGTGCACTGAGGTGTAGAAAGAATAGGCTCGGGAGTCCGGATGGAGGAGCCTCCACGCATCGACCATGGCGAGACGGGGAAGGGATGATAGTGCAGCATAGGCTGCCCTGATAAATTGGCGGGGCTTGGACACAGATCTATCAAGGATTACATCAAAGATTGTGTTGAAATCACCCCCCCAAAGGATGGGGACAAGGGGGAAGCCATCAAGGAGGGACGTGACATGTCCATAAAAATCTGGATCATCTATATTAGGACCATAAATGTTCAGCAGGACAACCTCCTTCTTTTGAAGTGTGGTATGGAGCAGTACATATCTGCCTTGAGGGTCTATTTGTGAAGAAATAAGAGTGAACTTGAGGCTCTTGTGGATGAGAGTCATGACCCAGTGGCTTTGGGTTGAGAAATTGGTAAAGAATCTATGGGGACCCCATGTTTTAGCGAATCTCATACACTGTTCAGTACGGGCATGTGTCTCCTGTAAAAAAAGAATCTTGGACCCATGACGCTCCGCCTGCAGCTGGAGTTGCCTCATCTTTTTATAATTGCCCAATCCCCGCACATTCCAGCTCATTAAGGTCAGGTCACTCCCAATCATCGATGCAGTGACGTTTGTATCAGAAAAAATGTCAGTAAACAATGGGTCAGTTTAGCAGCCCTGTGACACCAGTCATTGAATATCGCTCTGTGATCCGCCTTCGCTGCCAACGCTAAGCTTTTAGTAACATAACCCCCAACAAGTCCCAACTCCCCCCCACATCCCCTTCCCAATCAGAGGAATGGCAATCCCAAAACCCCTTAACCAAAACCAAACCAGTGGCATCAGCGCCTGGGGGCCTGTAGGCCGGACTGGCCGCGCCGGGTCACGGCAACTTAGGCGGAATTTTTGCACATATTGATGTGGCACATATTTCTAAAGATGAGCCAAACTAAGCAATTTATAGAGTAGTAATCCAGTGTGGTCCCGATGTAGGAAGGTGGCCGGTCCTGGGCCCTAGACAACGGGATTGAAGGATAACTGCAGAGACATGACCAGGGAGAGGGATCAGCCCGGGAAATGTTCGTCCATAAACTTAGAGGCCTTCTCCGGGCTCGTGAAGAAGAACATCTGGTTGGCGTGCTCTATGCGAAGCTTGGCAGGGTAGATAATGGAGTATTTGATTGAGTGTTCTCGAAGCCTGCGCTTCACCGCTAGGAAAGTCTTGCGTTCACGCTGGACGGTCATTGAAAAGTCCGGGTAGAGATGAATCCTTGCCCCGCCTAGCAGGAGTTCTCCCTTGAGTCTCGTGGCCCTGAGGAGGGCATCACTGTCTCGAAAATTCAGCACGTGGGCTATGATGGGCCGGGGAAGAGCACCGGGCCTGGGTTTAGCCATCAGGGCTCGGTGTGCACGCTCTATAGCAAATTGCGGGGAGAGCATGGGCGAGTCGAGGAGCGACAATAATGTGTGTTCAACAAAGTCCTCCATTGATTCATGAACATCATTCTCGGGAACGCCGAAAATGCGGAGGTTGTTGAGTCTTGATCGAGATTCCAAGTCCTCGTTCTTCTTTTCTACCTCAAGAACTCGGTTGGAGAGAGCAACAACCTCAGAGCGCAGGGTACCCAGTGCATCTTCAGTGGATCTCACCCTTGCCTCGACCTCCGCAGCGCCGATCACAGGGGGTGAACGGGGCTCCCCCCTTCCACATACCTTGTTGCCGCCAGGATCCTACGACGCGGTGTGTGTCGGCGGGGGAGCGCGGCACCCGGTGTCCGAGGGTGCGCAGCGGCTCCAAGCCGTCTCCAGAGTCTCCTTGAGGGGGGCAGGGCCTCCAGTAGGTGATCCCACTGGCGAACACGGCCACGGACCAGGAGGGGACAATTGGCTGCGGCACTGAGGGTGATCACTTCCCGAGGCGGCGCCGGATCACGCAGCGTCGGCGGCCGCAGCCGCCTTCCCCCCAGGCCGGTGGGAAGCGGTCCCAGGGCAGGCACAGGTCTAAGGCTCCGGGGGGGGGGGCGCTCTCCCACAATGGGTCCCGGCTGCAGTGGGTGAAGGGGGTCGGGACACTGGAACCCCCAACGGGTCTGCACAGGAGCGGCCAGAGGACTCTGGTGCGCAGGAAGGATCAGCGCGTCCTGCAGTCGGGCTGGGAAATGGCACGAAGCCGCGCCGCCGATGGGGGAAGGGCACGGCGAGGTCCAGATCTCGGGGTCCCCAGCGCCGTTTTTCACCAGAATTCGGGCGGGATGGTGCACGGATCTTCAGGATCCAAGTCGTGTCCGCCAAGCCGTGTGCCAGTACTGGAAGGTGCCGAAAAAAGGATCATGCGATCTGCCTGCCACGGTGTGTAGTTTTCAGGCGGCCATCTTGTTCGGAGCTCAACAGCGCCCCTAAGGTTGAGGGTTCCGACGTCTGGATGGAGAACCTGACCTCCCTTCTGCGGGAGAAGATCCTCTCTTTGCGGAAGACAAATTGGAGGGCAGATGGACATGTACCACGTTCTCCTGGGGCAATTGGGATCATGGTCTTCCGGAATCTTCTCAACCTCCTGATCATTTGAGGACTGACAGGGACTGGAGGAAACGCGTACAGGAGTGGAAACTCACAGTTCACTACGAACGCGTCTCCTAGAGCTCCTCTCTGGGGAAATTCCCTTGAACAAAACTGATCGCACTTCCTGTTGATGCTGGTGGCGAACCGATCCACTTGAGGGAAGATCTCTTGAAGGACTTCCTGAGCTAGCTTCCCACTTGTGGCAAACTGTACTCTGCCTGCTCAGAGCGTCCGCCGTCAAGTTCTTCTCTCCGGCTAGGTGAACTGCCGATAGAGAGATTCCTTCCTGAATTGCCCAAAACCAGAGCTGCATTGCCTCTCTGCACAATGATAGCGATCATACGCCTCCTCTTTTGTTGAGGTAGTGCATGGCCACTGAGTTGTCCGTCATTATCAGGACATTCTTTCCCTGTACTGATGGCAGAAAAGCCTTCAGTGCTAGTCTGATTGCTCTCAGCTCCAACAGGTTGATATGTAGTCTGGACTCCGATGGAGACCAACAACCGCTGTTGGTCAAAATGTTGGCATGGACTCCCCACCACGTGAGTGAGGCATCCGTGAATACTGTTATCTCCGGCCATGGTTTCCAAAACAGTTCTCCTTTCAAAATGTTCCCCCGACAGGCCCACCACTGAAGATCTCGAGCCACACTGTCCGGGACTTGAGGGAGATCTGACATTCTTCCTGGGAATTGCGACCATTGGGTTCTTAGTGCCCACTGGAGGGAGCTCATTCTCAGGCGAGCCGCTGGCACTAGGAAAATGCAGGATGCCATGAGGCCTAGCAACCTCAAAAAGTCGAAGGCTGGAAGACTTTGGGCATTTTGAAACTTGTTGACCATCTGCAGAATACCTTGAGCCCTCACGTCTGGTGGCGGGGCTTTTCCCAGGGAAGTGTCCAGGACTGCTCCAATAAACTGGAGTCTCTGTGATGGTATCATCTGTGATTTCTTTAAGTTGAGGGAGAAGCCCAGCTTTTGAAGGAAGTGGCAGACATAATCCAGATGGCTATGAGCTTGTTCTGAAGATACTGCTCTGATCAACCAATCGTCCAGGTAGGGGTAGACATGGAACCCTTCCCTCCTTAGACTTGCAGCCACTACCGACATTAGCTTGGTGAAGAGCCTTGGGGCGGAGGTCAAACTGATAATGAGAGTTGCCAATTGCGACCCTCAGGTATTTCCTGTGTTTGAGATGGATTGGCACGTGTAAATAAGCATCCTGAAGGTCTAGCGATAGCAACCAGTCCTGAAGCTGGAGGGCCTGAAGAATCTGAGAAAGAATTACCATCTTGAACTTGTCCTTCCTGAGGAATTTGTTCAATTCTCGTAAATCCAAGATGGGTCTCAGTCCTTGTTAGGCAGAAACCTGTGCAGTTCCCTTTGGGAACACTGCAAAAGATTTAGGACTACAGGTGTTAGCAGTAAACCCACTTGGTAGCAGTCTGTACCACCCAGATTTACCTGGTAGCTGTGGCTGAGCAGTCAGACTTCCCTCAAGAAGAGTTAGGCAGTATGCAAAGTATACACAACAGGCACTCAGATACAATAATACAAGCAAACACTGACCAGAGCTTTGGTATCAAAGTATATAATTATTTATTTAAAAACACACTGTTTGAAACACTCCAGCACTCTTATTGTAAAACACTCTAAACACAGTTACTATTATAACATATACAACCCTTATTCCTTATCAGATAAGTCTTAGTTAACACCACTTATTTCCAGACAGAGGTGAGCGCTTAACTATAGATGGCACTCCAATAAATTCATGAAGAAGGGAGGGAAAAAGACAGAATATGGAAAGATACTCCACTCTAAGATTTAGGAACACTAGAAGCAAGGCAGAAGAGCAAAAGTCACTTGTGAGCCAAAGTCCATAGGCTGGGCCCACTCTTAGAGAGAGCAGAGCACAAAGGAGCCCAAGATCACACAGGTACACTAGGCTTTGAAAGTCTTGCAGAGAGTTCGAAAAGAGTTTAGAGAGGCTCAGAAAAGTTTAGCCAGGGTGTCCCAGGCTAACCCAGGTTCGAAAGCCGGGGGCTAAATCTACCCCGTACAGTCGGTGGCAAGGGAAGCCAGGTGGAACACGGTACCTTAAGTGGGAAGGATCCTCCAGCGGTGGCAGTTGTTCCTGGCAGCTGGTGCAAGTCTCGCCGTCGTCCAGGGGAAGAGAAGATCTCGACTTGGAGGAAAGCTGAAGGTCGTTGCACTGCCAGGGAAGAAACCAGCCGTGGAGTTTTCCGGTAAAAGGTATTACCCTTTATTTCGCGGTCGTGGTAAAATGTGGTATTCTGGTTGCCGGGGTGCTTGGCACAGGCAAGGCGGCCACGAGATGCGTCGGGAAGGCGAAAAGACGGTGAAACTGGTTATCCCCACCAGTCAAAGGAAGAAGACTCTCCGGCGGGAGATCTCCTCTGTCGTTGGGAAAAGTGGTGAGACGGTCCCGGAGGGCTCCACCGGTGGTGTCGTCGTGGCAGGTCGGCTCAGCTTCTCCCTCATCGGATTCTTAGGTCCTGTGGCGACTTCTGAAGTTCCAGTCCCCAAAGCCCTGCGTTTATGCAGAAAACCCCCATTCACTCAGCCTAGCTGTCACTCAAACATGCTAAGTAGTGAGCTGGCCGGCTCACCACTTGGGCCAATCGGGACGGAGTGCGACTTGAGTTGCCTAGGCAACTCAGTCGAGGGTGTCTAAATCCCCCTCCGCCCCTTCCTAAGTACCCCAGACAGGGTGGCACCACTTTGGGGGGCTTCTGTGGAGAAATCCGCCAAAAAGTGGAACAAAGGGCTCGACTTGGGTTGGAGTCACAGAAGAGAACACAAACGCCATTTTAGAACCGAGTTTTGGCAAAAAATACCAACCGAAGAATTAATAATAATTAAATAAACCGGCGGTATGTTCGAGGCTATCGTAATTAATAAATAAAGATAGTATCCTCGAACAATGGGAAAATCCCATAGAGAAATATTTGCGGTTGAATATAAAAAGTAGTATCCACTGCCACCAGCCAAAACTCGATCAGGGGGGACGGAGACGTGCCCCCTCGACTAACAGACCCCAGGGCAATTGAATTGCCCCAGCCAGTACATCCACAATATGATGGTTTGTACTGGTTCTGTTCAGAATTTAAGACTAGTAAAGTCAATGGTGACTTTACATGCCCTGGGAGACAGTAGTCAGTCCCAGGGTATGGAGTCTATACTGGGGAGTCACTATGACACCCCTGTGTTACTGCACTGAGGGTGCTGTGTAACACACATCACAAAAACACAAGAAGCCCTATGGAGTAAAAGACCCCATAGCCCATTAAACACATCTAGAGTCAAAGGAACACACTCAAATCATGTCCAAGAGTGAGGGTAAAAGAGTCTCACTCTTGGCAGGAGAAAAAAATAAACCCCAAAAAATCCAGCAAAGCTGCTGGGGGACTCACTAGGTTAGGAAATTCAGCCTAAACAGAGAATTCTCCCTAACACTCGCCCCCCGCAGACTAAGGGACAGGAGGATTTAATCCACTCCTGGATGAACCTCATACCTCTAGTCGATGACATACATCCTAGAGAGTCCATCAGCATGTTGATGGTGACACCCTGACCTGTGCTCAATGGTGAAATGAAACCCTTGCAGGCAGATTGACCATCTCAATCGTTTTGGATTTTCTCCCTTCATTTGCATTAACCATCTCAAGGGTTGGTGGTCAGTCTGAATGACAAAAGTAGAACCATACAAATATGGCCTAAACTTCTTCAGTGCCCACACAATAGCAAAGCATTCTCTTTCGATTGTTGCCCACCTTGTCTCAGGATCCTTCAGTTTACGGCTGATGAAGCGAATGGGGTGCTCCCTACCCTTCTCATCCAGTTGGCTTAGAACTGCACCTATACCTACATTGGAAGCATCAGTTTGTACAATGAAAGTTTGGTGGTAGTCAGGAGCTCTCAGTACTGGAGCTTGGCAAAGAGCTTTCTTCAGTTTTTCAAAGGCCTGATTGCACTCCTCATTCCATTTGACCTTTTTAGGGAATTTTGGAGAGGAGATTACATTCAGTGGAGAAGCTATGATCCCATAGTTCTCAATGAAATTCCTGTAATACCCAGTGAGGCCTAGGAAGGCTCTCACCTGGGTTTGAGTAGTAGGTGTTGTCCGATTTTGCACAGCTTCAATTTTGCTGAGCAAAGGCCTTATTTCTCCACCTCCTACCTCATGCCCAAGGTAGACCACTTTACTTTGACCAATCTGGCATTTACTTGCCTTGATAGTCAAATTGGCCTGCTCAAGAGCCTGTAAAACATGTCCTAGGTGGTTCACATGTTCCTCCCAGGAGTGGCTGAAGACTGCAATGTCATCCAAGTATGCCATGCAGAAGTCCTCCATCCCAGCTGGAACTTGATTCACCATCCTTTGGAATGTAGCAGGTGCATTTTTTAATCCAAAAGGCATTACCTTAAACTGGTACAAGCCAACTGGGGTTGAAAATGCAGTTTTCTCCTTGGCATGGTCTGTCAAGGCTATATGCTAATAGCCTGATGTAAGGTCAAATGTGCTGAGGTACTTGGCTGCACCAAGTTTATCCACCAACTCATCTGTCCTTGGCAAAGGGTGGGCATCAGTCTTCGTGACTGCATTAAGAGCTCTATAGTCCACACAGAATCTCAAGTCTTTGGATCCTGCCTTTGGTACTAACACAACTGGGCTAGACCATGGACTAGTATAGGGCTCTATTACCCCGAGATCAAGCATCTTCTTGACCTCCCCTTTGATATGGGTTCTGACATTCTGTATCCTCTGCTTTTGACTGGCAGACAGTCACCAGTGAGTATCTCATGCTGTCCCCAAGGGGTCAAGCCTGGTGAGAGTGAGAACAGGGAGGCAAACTGATTTAACATAGATTTGCACTCCTCTTGTTGCTCAGGTGTCAGATCTGAAGAGAGATTGACTCCTTCAATTTTCTCATCTAAAGGTACACCTCTGAGGAGATCAGGGAGAGATTCACTCTCTTCTTCCTCTGCTGCTGAAGCTAGAAGCAAGGCTCCTACTTCAGGTCTGGAGGCGTACGCTTTCAGTCGGTTGGTGTGGAAGACTCTAGGAGCTTCCCTGGGTCTGCCCAGATCCACCAGATAGTTGACCTCCCCAAGTTTTCCCACAACTTTGAAGGGTCCCATCCATTTGTCTTGCAAGGCCCTCTGCCTTGTTGGGAGCATAACGAGAACTAGCTGGTCTTGAGTGAACTCAACCATGTTAGCCTTTTGATCATGCCAATGCTTGACCAAAGCTTGTCCAGCTTTCAGGTTATCACTAGCTTCTGCCATCATGTGTGACATTCTCCTCCGGATACCTATCACATAGTCAGTCACTGTGACTGGCTTGAGGGGAGGAGCACCTTCCAATCCCTCCTTAATCAGGGCCAACGGACCTCTGACTGGATGGCCATAGAGAAGTTCAAAGGGAGAATAACCTACTCCCTCCTGAGGGACTTCTCTATAAGCACAGAGAAGGCATGGCAGTAGAAGGTCCCACTTTCTTTTTAGAGGTTCCTCTAAAGCACCTATCATGCTCTTCATGGTTCTGTTAAACCTTTCTCCCAACCCATTTGTCTGGGGGTGGTATGCGGTTGAGAACTTGTAAGTAACATCACAGGTTTTCCACATGGCTTTCATGTAGTGGGACATAAAGTTTGACCCCCTGTCGGATATTACTACCTTAGGAAACCCAACCCTGGTAAAAAATACCAAGGAGGGTCTTAGCCACAGCCGGAGCTCTAACAGTCCTCATAGGAATTGCCTCAGGTACCTAGTAGCATGGTCTACTACAGCAAGGATAAACCTGTTGTCTGAGGAGGTTGGGGGATCAAGGGGACCAACAATGTCAATCTCTACCCTCTCAAATGGGACTCCCACAACTGGGAGAGGCACTAAAGGTGCCACATTCTTGGAGCCAACCTTACCAGAAGTTTGGCAGGTATGGCAGCTCTTGCAAAACTGATCTACTTCAACCCCCATTTTTGGCCAATAGAAGTAGAGTGAGAGCCTTTCCTTGGTCTTCTTGAAACTCAAGTGACCAGCCAAAGGAATCTCGTGGGCTAAGTGCAAGAACTGTTGTCTGTTTTCTTGAGGTACTACAAGGCGCTTGTAGTCTCCAGGTTCAGACTCAGTTGGTTCACTGTAGAAGAGGCCATCTTCCCAGTGCAACCTATACTTCCCAGGCTCTTGCCCATCAGCCTGAGCAGCTGCCTGGTGGCGGAGACCCTCCAGAGTTGGACATTCTCTTTGTCCCTTACGAAAAGCTGCCCTGCTGGGCCCACCTTCTGCCAGTAAAGACTGCAGCTCAGGAAGGTCCTCAGGGTCCAGATCTCCAATACGTTCTTGGCCTCCCACTAGCTCTTCTTCAGAGTCTAGTTCAACCACACAGGGTTGTACCTCCCTCTCAGCCTCAGCTGGAGGTGGAGTTACAGGTGTAACTGTGGACAACCGAGGGGAAGTCCTGGTTGGAAGCACTGGAGTGCTTGCTGCTGGCTTTTTCCTAGGAGTCTTGGGTTGCCCCTTTGCTCCTGATCTGGTAGTTACTGCAGTGAGTTGCTCCAGTGGAAGGGGAGTGATCTCTGTCATCATCTCCTGAGATAACCCTTGCAGGGTTTTCTCTCTTGCAGGTTTTGTGAGCTCCTGTAACCTTTTACTAGGGGGTCTGGGGGTATGTGACACAACTCCAAGAGCTTTCAGGTCATTACCCAACAGAACCCTACCTGGTACTTCACATTGTATACTGACAGGTATCTTTACAGCCATATCATTACACTGGATGAGAACTGGTAACTGGGGACACATCTGCACAGGCCCTCCAGCTAACTTGGTGAGGCATTTGGGTGCCTTAGCAACATCCTCTGCCTTGAAAAATGATTCATCCACAACAGTTATGCTGGCCCCAGTGTCCCTAATGGCAGGAGTCTCCTGACCATTCACCTGGACACTGTTTTTATAATACTCTTTAGTATTATCTGGGATAGAATTATACACATCTAAATTCTGTTGTTCCCACAACCCCAGAGAGACTAAAGAAACTCAAAAAAGTACTCAAAGTACTGTTTACTGGCTTGCCGTGCTGGTCTGCTGCCTGCTGCCCCTGCTACCATTTCAATTTCAAACAGAACTTTTTTTTTTTTTTTCTTTCTTGGAGCTGCTGGAAGGAGAAGGAGTGTGGCTGCACAAGTAACGCCTGGAGGACGTCTTAAACTGCAACCCTAAGGTTGCCTGGCTTCCTGCGAAATCAAGGTGACTGTAATGCTCTAACGAGCTGGACTGCCTATTGTGACAAGTGTCTAATGAGCTGGACTGCCTATTGTGACAAGTGTCTAGCGTGGGCGTCTAGCGTTGCGTGTGTAGCGTCTAGCGCTACGTAGGCAAAGTGCGCCATTGGTGCAGCGTAACAAAGAGTTTCTGGGATTACTGAAAGTCGTTTCTTGCTTTTCTTTTTCTTTTTCTCTCACTTAGGTCTCCTCCCCGGGCCCCTCCCTCAAGTGTGACTCACACCCGCCTCACTTCCTACTTAAAGCCTTGTGCTCACGTACTCGCGCGCGCACCGTGTAAAGTACTCAAAGTACTGTTCACTGCTCGCGGGTGGCGGCTGGGCGGGATTGGTTTACCATTATTAGACGCTGTGACAATGGTGAATGGGCTGCGTAGTGGGAGGAAGTTACGTGGTGAGAAGAGCAAGGATCTAAATCAATCAGTGGGTAACCACTCAAACATGTCTGGGACCCCCATTGTAGATGATGAGGAATTATATTGCTCAAATGAGGTAGGAACATCTAAATGTGAAGAAGTGTTGAGATATGTGGGTGAGCATGTACCCCAGGATGGCGGAGAAAAAACATTGCTTTCAATGAAAGAGGGGGTAATTTTGCCTTTAATTCCCACGCCGAATGTCCCCCGTCTATCAGATACTTATAAGCTAACTGAAATGAATCATGATAATGAGAATGAGGGGCTGAGTGAGGGCCTGGGGCTTCCGCCCAAAAAGATCTTGTTAGCCACAATGGGGATAAAACCAACTAAACCTAGATTCACTGACGTGTCTATCATTGCCCCGGCTATCGAGGCACTTTTGGATAAACAAATGCGCTTTTCAAGAGGCCCATCAACCCCGGTCAAAGCCCATAATTACTGTGTGGAAGATGTACATGTTCACGCGGATCCAGGCTATGTTCCTGGGACGCAAGCCTTGGTACATGCCTGCTTCGATGATTTCTCAGCAAATTTAGAAAATGATAAGGAGGTCTTTAATCAAGATACTAGTTCTCCTGGTAGACATTCAATTACCAATGTATTAGTAGGTGACATAGCAGGGTCGTTACATCATGACGACCCTAAAACGAGCTTATCTCAACTAGAAGTGGAAGCGGAACGCAACCTAATGGAGATATCAGATATAGAGGTAGAGTTCCCAGTGCTATCCAGAATTCTTAATTTGCTTGATAAAGGACATGAATACACTCATGCGCAATTGATGCATACGCATGATGTTATTTTTGACTTATCGGCCAAAATCAATAGAATTGAGGGGCTCTTGTTTGCCTGTGAGGCGGTGGCGGCCCTGACTAAGGGCAAACAAGGGGATGTCCCTAAAATGAGTTCAAAAGAGTCACAAACCATAGGCGACTCAAATAGTGCATTAAAAGTGGGTAATGCGCTGACGGTATGTACTAAAGCCTCACAAACATTGCCTGATATAGGAATAGGGCTTCAACCAGTTCCCACCTTTGCTGAAGTTATGGCCTCTGATGTAAGAAAGAGTAATGAGGCTGTTAATCCTGCCCTGAATCAGCTGTTAGAGTTAGGAACGGCCAATGCCGGGGCCATCAAACAGATTCTGACCACGATCCAAAAGATAAATTCTACTCAGCAACCAGTAAATGGTCTTTATGGTCCAACGGTAATGATGGATGATTCCATAGGACCGCGGTCCAATTCCTTAAGAGTAGAGTCTTTGGATAGTCCGTCAGCTTTGACCAATTTAATTGATCTCGAAGACGATGAACAGAATGCCCATCATGTCTTAGAGGGAGAGAAGGTTGAAGACTTATGCCATGAACCGGTACTTACAAGAAAGCAGAAGAGATTGTTATTGAGAGCTTCAAAACGTAAAATGAAACAAGCAAAAAACCTAAAGAAGTCTACCAATCACCTTGCTACAAACTCTGTTCTTGACTCGTTTAAGATTAAGATAAAAGAAACTTCTATGCTTCTATGGACGAGGAAAAGATAGATCTATTGCAACTTGATTCTGAGTCTAGGGCGTTATTGAATATTGAAAACAACCAGAGTATGGTTGAGAACTGTAATGGGAAGGAGAAACGAATAATGCCCAATGACCTAGATCCCCCTGATCAGATAGAGGAGGTGTCTTTCTCTAACCATAAGCAAACTGAGCTCCTTAGTTTTTTCCCTGCGCTTTACATGAAAAAGGCATCGAAGAAAATTAAGGAAGCAGTCTCTAAGAAACCCCTGAAAAAATCAAGGGAGTTGATTAAAATACCAACTAAACCCATTGAGTCACTGTTAAGTGGAGAAACAGAGCAGAAGGGTAAATTATCTACTCATGATCAACATCAGGAGTTGCTAGCAAACGTACAGGTAAAAGGAGCTGTGCTGAAAGCAATTACTGGGAATGATGAGAATGGTAGCTGTGATTCTTCATCAGGTAACAGCAATAAATGTAGGGCTAGAGACAGATTGCCCTCAGAAAGAGAATTGATAGAGAATACAACTTTCCCCGATGTATATGAACAGGCTCTGTCTGATAAGATTATTTCCCTAACCGCAGATATGCCACCCATTATGGGTTGGGAAACTAAGCAACCACCCTCTGCCAGAATAAGTCTGAATAGATCAGCTATGCTGAAGGCTTTTCAAGCGATCCCAGCTTTACGCACTATCAGAAGCAATGATATTGAATGGGTTCGACTGTCCCATAATAACCCCACAAGGATGATTTGTGGTTATCACTCTCACATCATTGCACGATTAATTTGGGCACAAAGGGAGGACCTACAATTACTTGGGCTATTTCCATGTCTATTTAATTCTGAGGAATCTGCAGAAATTTACATTGCAACTATCCCGGAGCAACCAAAGACCTTGAGTGTGGATGGATCGATACCGCAGATTAGTGAAGAGGTATTGAAGCAATTTATGAATCTTGCCGCCTCAATATCGGGGATGATGGGGAAGGGGTCATCAACTTCTCCTAAACCGTCAATAGAGATGGGTAAAAAATAGGAGGATGAGTGTGGTTTGTCCCTGTTGTCCTGGAACTCGTGTGGGAGCTCTAATCTAAGGGCGTGGAATAGTGCACTTGATTGTGATTCTCGTCCAGGGATCTGTTTGGTCCAAGAAACTATGATTATGGGTGAGGTAGTTCTGGAAGGGTTTGACTCTCATTATCAACCGGCATCAAGGGGGCAACTAGGACGTCCAGCTGGGGGTCCGGCGATCCTGATTGATAAAAAGCTGAAACTGATTTCCCACCTGCTGTGGGCTGATGAGGCTTTACTGGTTGTGGAAATGTCAAGCACGGAATCCCAATTTCAAGATTTTATTGTTATTAATTTGTATTGGAATCAGATGGTGACTTCCTTTGAAACCCTAACAGATCGCATAAATTCACTTTTTGAAGAGATAATTAGGACCAAAGCAAACTTGAACGTGATTATAGGGGGTGACTTTAATGCCACTTGTATAGATGATCATACGGCAGATACTCATTGTAAATCGGACTCTAGAAAGAAATCATATGCGAATGGTGTAAGGTGGGTGGAGTTTCTTATGCTTTGGGACATTCAGTTGATCCCGTTCAAGGCAGGACCTCATCATCATACATGGGCACGAGGTCTTTATACTTCAATGATTGACTATTTCTTTGCCTCCACAGGATGGTTACATCTAGTTGATCCAATTTTGATTGTTAATCTTTTTAAAGGGGATCATTTAGCCCTGAAAACTAATTTGAAGTTGGAAACATTATGTCTTGATGTGGAGCCCAACTTAAGGGCCATTGCCCATGATCGGGCCGGGTTATCAATCAAGTGGACCTCTAGAAAATGTCAATCTTTTAGTGCTGCAATTTCTAGAGGACCCGTTGATTAAAGTGAGTGTTGAGAGTAAAGGTGTTATGTGTGTGTGGCAAGAGGTCCAGAATTCCATTAGAATAGCGGTGCATATATCTAACTTGAAGGCAGCGTCTGAGTGCAGGAATCCACCTAAACACCTATACCAATATAGTCAAAGAATTGTTGATCTAAGGAAAGAAAAACGGTATCGAATCAGAAAATTAGGTTTTTGCAAACAGTTTGACTGTGATTACGCGGAGACTAAGGCGGAGATTAACAAATACTATAAATCCCAAATCAAACGGCTGAAATATGAGCTGTTCAATATTAAGAATCAGAATCTCATGGCTGTTTTAATTTCTAAAAACGCTAGGAATCTATGGGTGACTATGCGCACCCTGTTTGGCACAGCCGAGCAGATTGAGGAATCGGCTATCTCCGCTGTTTCCTGGGTAAATCATATCAGAGTAAAATTTGCTATGCCTAGTCTATTTATATTAGAGGAGAGATCGTCATTTCATCCCATTTTCCAGGGTTGTCCATGGTCTAATGAGCAAATACACCTGGCCATTACAAAATCTAAGGGGTCGCGAGCTCCAGGACCAGATGGCATTCCGCCATGTCTTATCAAGTTTAATCTGGAAATGTGGGCGGCATTATTAAAAATCAAATTTGACGCTATTTATTATCTTGGGCACATCCCCGCCTCCTGGTGCTCTGCGATCATTGTCCCAATTTATAAAAAGGGGCCTATGACCGACCCTGGGAAATTCAGGCCGATTGCTCTTATGGATGCCTCGGCTAAGATCTTTACTAATCTCCTACTACAAGCCATTAACCAATATATTAATCAGTCTAACTTACTATCCAAATTCCAAACTGGCTTTCGACGATTCATGGGCTGCCAGCTCAACGCAACTATTATTGCCCATTTGTACCAGCAAACCAAAATGGACAAGGCGGGTTGTGTTTACCTGGCGGCCTTGGATCTTACTGCTGCGTTTGATTCAGTAATCAGAGAGCTACTTTGGAATAAATTGATTAAATTTGGTTTCTCATCACAGTTAGTTTCAATCGTAGCGGCTCTGCACCACCATACAACATATCGCATTCGACTCACCAAGGCTGGTGTGCTCACCGAACCCATTCGGACTGAGATAGGACTGAAACAGGGCTGCAATCTTGCAGCAGTCCTGTTTACCCTCTACTTATTGGATTTAGACGATCAATGGCAAGAGGCAGTGATTTTTCCTGCAAAATTGGGTATTATTGCACTGAATTGGCTAAGTTTTGCGGATGATTTACTGTTTTTCGATAGACCCCCTATGGATTACAGACTAAATTGAACCTTTTTCATACCTTTGCATGTAAACATAATTTAACGATTAATACAGAGAAATCCTTTATTATTACATTCAATGAAGGACGTCAAAAAATTTAAAATTTTACATGGTCGATTGACTGCTCTGCGATTCCGAGGGCTCCATCCATGCGTTATTTGGGTTATCATCTGGCATGCAGTAATTCCTGTGAGAACTGGAAGTTAGTTTTAACCAAAAAAGCCCAATCGTTGACTGCACAGCTTAAATTGGTGTACAATCGCCTTGGGAAATTTTCAATGATACCAATGCTTACCTTTTACCTACAAAAGATCGAACCAATCTTGTTATATGCTTTGGATCCTTGTTTTTACAAGATGGATGATATTGTGGAATGCCTTCTGGAATGGTGGCTTATTCTGGCCTCCCTCTGGTTTGGCACCAGAAGGTACACTATTCTGCTGTGGTTTTCCTTGTGGCTTACCCTTATGGTTTTGTTTGGGGCCCTCTTTTGCAGTATTAGAATTCTCTTTGGAGTCCTTTTTAGACTGTTTCCCCTCATCCTTCTTCTGAGTTACCCCGGAATCCTTGTGAGTGGCCCTGTTGGCAACCCACAAGTCAGCAGCCTTAGCTAGCTTTCTGGAATCTAATTCCTTTGAATCAGCCAAGTGCTGTCTGAGCTCAGGAGAGCAGGCATCATAAATTGACTCCAACATAAAAAGATTCTTCATACCTTCATAAGTGTTCACCATGTAACCCTTAATCCATCCCTCTAAGTTTTTCAACCCTTCACTCACCCAGGTAGCCCAAGGGGTACCATCATGCTTTTTGAGGATTCTAAACCTCTTAAAATACTGGGAAGGGGCCTTCCCAAATCTAGCTATCAGAGCTAGTTTCACACATTCATACTCTTTCCTATCCTCCTCCCCCAACTCCATTACGACATCAGTTGCAACAGGGGGAAGCCTAGAGAACAACCAGGTGAGTAAGTCATTCCCTGTGATGTTCTGGAGCCCATGATTATATTCAAACAGAGACAACCAATCCAACACATCCAACTTAGGCTCATACATACCAACCAATTCTTTAGGCATCCGGGGTCTTTTAGGACTGGAACTTCTAGAGGAGCCAGAGAGAGTAGCATTTTCAACAGACAATTTCTTCATTTCTAGCTCATGCTTGAGCTTCATTTCCCTTAGCCTTAGTTCTTGATTCAGTTCCTGGTGTCTTTGTTCAGCCTGAGTATTAGGTTTTTTAAACTCTAATTCAAGTTTCATTTTCTCTAGTTCAAGATATTGAGGACTAAGTGTGGGACTTGGTAAAGGTCCAGTAGGTACAGTAGGTAGAGCAGACAGAGGCCTGGGGGGGGACAGTCACAGCAGCCTCACCCTCCTGTTCTGACACTTCCTCAAGATCATCAACATTTGGTTCAGTTTCAATCTCAATACTGTTATCTACAGTTGCTGGAGTGGTAGGTTCCTGTGAACCATCATCCAGGCTTTGGTTAGCTAACAACCTTTCTATTAGTTCCATTTTCTTGCCTTTAGTCGGGAGATTCTTATGCTTACAGAGAACTCTTAAACAATCGGCAGTTTTTGTAGCAAGGGACTCTTGACTATAACTTTCCATAGTTAACATGTTAGAAAGATTACTTTTTCAGTGCTAAGCTTTGTGGTTAGTTGCACTAAGGTATCCTAAAGCACTCTAAAATGTATACTCAATACAAATCCCACCACTGTACACCAGTGTTAGGCAGAAACCTGTGCAGTTCCCTTTGGGAACATTGCAAAAGATTTAGGACTACAGGTGTTAGCAGTAAACCCACTTGGTAGCAGTCTGTACCACCCAGATTTACCTGGTAGCTGTGGCTGTGCAGTCAGACTTCCCTCAAGAAGAGTTAGGCAGTATGCAAAGTATACACAATAGGCACTCAGATACAATAATACAAGCAAACACTGACCAGAGCTTTGGTATCAAAATATATAATTATTTATTTAAAAACACACTGTTTGAAACACTCAAGCACTCTTATTGTAAAACACTCTAAACACATTTACTATTATAATATATACAAATCTTATTCCTTATCAGATAAGTCTTAGTTAACACCACTTATTTCCAGACAGAGGTGAGCGCTTAACTATAGATGGCACTCCAATAAGTTCATGAAGAAGGGAGGGAAAAAGACAGAATATGGAAAGATACACCACTCTAAGATTTAGGAACACTAGTAGCAAGGCAGAAGAGCAAAAGTCACCTGTGAGCCAAAGTCCACAGGCTGAGCCCACTCTTAGAGAGAGCAGAGCACAAATGCGCCCATGATCACACAGTTACACTAGGCTTTGAAAGTCTTGCAGAGAGTTCGAAAAGAGTTTAGAGAGGCTCAGAAAAGTTTAGCCAGGGTGTCCCAGGCTAACCCAGGTTCGAAAGCTGGGGGCTAAATCTACCCCGTACAGTTGGTGGCAAGGGAAGCCAGGCGGAACACGGTACCTTAAGTGGGAAGGATCCTCCAGCGGTGGCAGTTGTTCCTGGCAGCGGGTGCAAGTCTCGGTGTTGTCCAGGGGAAGAGAAGATCTCGACTTGGAGGAAAGCTGAAGGTCGTTGCACTGCCAGGGAAGAAACCAGCCGCGGAGTTTTCCGGTTAAAGGTATTACCCTTTATTTCGCGGTCACGGTAAAACTTGGTATTCCGGTTGCCGGGGTGCTTGGCACAGGCAAGGCGGCCACGAGATGCGTCGGGAAGGCAAAAAGACGGTGAAACTGGTTATCCCCACCAGTCAAAGGAAGAAGACTCTCCGGCGGGAGATCTCCTCTGTCGTTGGGAAAAGTGGTGAGACGGTCCCGCAGGGCTCCACCGGTGGTGTCGTCATGGCAGGTCGGCTCAGCTTCTCCCTCGTCGGATTCTTAGGTCCTGTGGCGACTTCTGAAGTTCCAGTCCCCAAAGCCCTGCTTTTATGCAGAAAACCCCCATTCACTCAGCCTAGCTGTCACTCAAACATGCTAAGTGGTGAGCCGGCCGGCTCACCACTTGGGCCAATCAGGACAGAGTGCGACTTGAGTTGCCTAGGCAACTCAGTCCAGGGTGCCTAAATCCCCCTCCACCCCTCTTAAGTACCCCAGACAGGGTGGCACCACTTTGGAGGGCTTCTGTGGAGAAGCCCGCCAAAAAGTGGAACAAAGGGCTCGACTTGGGTTGGAGTCACAGAAGAGAACACAAACGCCATTTTAGAACCGAGTTTTGGCAAAAAATACCAACCGGAGAATTAATAATAATTAAATAAACCGGCGGTATGTTCGAGACTATCGTAATTAAGGAACAAGTTACTTACCTGTAACTGTTGTTCTCCAGCATGGGTCTGGCATGGATTCACATGCTCATGAATATTCCCCGTCGTCAGGCTGGGAATCCTCGGTAAAGAAAAAACCAGTATCAGTTTCGTTTCTGATCTGTCTTTCGTAGTAATAACCAATCACTGGTCTCTGCGTCATACTGACCACAGCCAATGACTGCCCTCTACCTAAGCACCGCCTCTGGCAGCCATCTTCAGATTTGGAAGCACGTGAAGTGGCAGTATGACCAAGTGAAGAGCCGCAGAGGGGTAGGCGGGAGGGTTCGCATGTGAATCCATGCCAGACCCATGCTGGAGAACAACAGTTACAGGTAAGTAACTTGTTCCTTCTCCAGCATGGGGTCTGGCATGGATTCACATGCTCATGAATAAAGAATACATAGCAGTACACACATGCACAACCACGGGAGGTGGCAAAGGCTCAACATTAAGCATCACATCAACTCAACATTAAGCATCTTACCTCCTCACCAGGCTCACCTCAGGCGAACAGGTTGCGCAGCACTGCTTGGCCGACCCTGGACTCCTCCCTGGAATCCCGGTCGACGCAGTAGAATTTCGTGAAGGTGTGCGTCGACCTCCACATAGCAGCCCTGCATATGTCCAGCAGGGGCACACCAGATAGGAACGCCGTGGTAGCTGCGATCGCTCTGGTGGAATGGGCTCTCGGACGGCCAGGCAGCGGTCGGTTTGCCAACCGGTGACAGCACATGATACAGCCGGAGAGCCATCTGGAGATGGAAGCCTTCGAGAGAGCCTTCCCCTGATTGACAGGTCCAAAGTTCACAAAGAGTTGTGACGTCTTCCGAAAACCCTTCGTGCGGTCCACGTAGAACTTCAGCGCTCTAGCTACATCCAGCGAGTGCAAAGTCCTCTCAGCCGGCGACGAAGGCGACGGGAAGAACACAGGTAACACCAAGGGTTCGTTGAGATGGAAGTCCGACGGTACCTTGGGCATGAAGGAGGGGTGCGTCCTGAGCACTACCCTCGTGTCGTGGAAAGTCAAGTACGGGGCCTTGCAGGAAAGGGCCTGGATCTCTCCCACTCGTCGTGCGGAGGTGATGGCCACAAGAAAAGCTGTTTTCCACGATAGAAACTTCAACGGGGCCGAGTGCAGAGGCTCGAACGGAGGTCCCATGAGCTTGGTCAGCACCACGTTGAGCTCCCACGCCGGGGCCGGAGCCTTCACCGGCGGGAACGATCTGAACAGTCCCTTCATGAACTCTTTCACCAGACGATGAGACCACAAGGACGTCCGGCCCGTGGTTCTGGTGTATCGGGAGATCGCAGCAAGATGAATCTTGATGGACGCATGTGCCAGACCAGCTTTGGCCAGCGTCAGCAGGTACGGCAGTACTTGGGGAGCCGTAATCCGTAGAGGGTTAATCTTCTGTGCGTGGCACCAGACAGAGAACCTCTTCCATTTGTGTCCATAGCATTTAAGAGTCGAGGACGCCCTGGCCTTTGCAAGAACCTCTCTGCAATCGGCCGGTATGTCGTATCCTCCAAACTCTAGTGCTGCAGGAGCCAGGCCTGCAAGTTCAGCGACTTCGGGTCGTGGTGGAGGATGGCGCCTCCTTCCCTGGAGAGTAGATCCGCGTCCGCCGGCAGCTTGATCGGCGGGGACGCTGACAAGTCCAGAAGGTCCGGGAACCATATCTGCCTCGGCCACGCAGGTGCGACGAGGATCATCCTGCACCGTGACCTCTTGAGCTGGTTGACGAGCCGGATTAGCAGAGGCAAGGGAGGGAACGCGTAGAGGAACAGGCCCTCCCAGGGGAACGAGAAAGCATCGCCCATGCTCCTCGTCTGGGGAAACCTGCTGGCGAACCTCCGGCACTTGGCGTTCGTCGCCGTCGCGAACAGGTCGATCTGGGGTGTGCCCCACCGTCGGAAGAGGCGATCCACCAGATCCTGCCGTAGTTCCCACTCGTGGCACGAGCGCAGCTCCCTGCTGAGTGAGTCGGCGATGGTGTTTTTTATCCCTGCCAGATGAAACGGCACCAGAAAAATCCCTTGGGCGACGGCCCAATGCCACAGGTCCTGCGCCTCCTTGGACAGCGCTGGGGACCTGGTTCCGCCCTGTTTCCTGATGTAAAACATGGTGGTGGTGTTGTCGGTGAAGATCCTCACCACCTTGCCCTTGAGGGACGGAAGGAAGGACCTGAGGGCCCAAAACACTGCACGGAGCTCCAGGACGTTGATATGTAGGGACTTCTCCGTCGGGAGCCAGAGTCCCCTTGCGTGCAGATTTTCGGTGTGCGCTCCCCACCCTTCCAGGGAGGCATCCGTGGTCACAGTCTCCTGGTGGGCTGGGGTCTGGAAGTCCATGCCCGCCGTCAGATGCGCGCGGGTGCCCCACCACCGTATCGCTCGTCGGAAACTCTCGTCGAGCTTGATCCTTTCCTCGAAGCTGCCCGTCGTCTGGATCCAGCGCGCATCCAGGAATTCTTGCAACGGGCGCATCCGGAGCCTGCACATGGGAATGAGGTAGATGCAGGAAGACATCATCCCGAGGAGGGACTTGATGGACCTCACTTTGGCCGCGTCGGCCACCAACATCCGTTGCACCTTGCCCAAGATGGTCCTGGTCCTCTCCTCCGACGGGGAGGCCAGAAGGGACACTGTGTCGAGCCTCGCTTCCAGAAACAGTGCGACTTGCGCGGGCACCAGGTGGGATTTGGCGTAGTTCACGGAGAATCCCAGGTCCGTGAGGAGTTGGACGGTCCTTGCCGTGTGGACCACGGCGAGCTCCCTCGTCTTGGCGCGGATGAGCCAGTCGTCCAGGTAGGGGTAGACGTGGATCCCCTCGCGGCGCAGCTGCGCCGCCACCGGTGCAAGGCACTTGGTGAATACCCTGGGTGCCGACCGTAGTCCGAAGGGAAGGGCTTTGAACTGGTAATGACGCCCTTGGACCACGAATCTGAGGAATTTGCGGTGCCCCTTTAGGATGGGAATGTGGAAGTAGGCATCCTCCAAATCCAATGACGATAGGAAGTCTCCTTCCTCCAGCTGACCCAGGACGTGCTGGAGGGTGACCATCCGGAACTTCTGCGCCTTGATGAACTTGTTCAGACGTCGCAGGTCCAGGATGGGGCGCCATCCTCCCGTCTTCTTCTTCACGAGGAAGTATCTCGAGTAGACTCCGGAGCCCCGAAGCCTCTTTGGGACGAGTTCGATGGCGCCCTTTCTGAGCATCGCCTTTACCTCCAGGAGAAGTTGAGGGACGTGAAGTTCTTTCCTGGCCACGGGGGGGACGCGCGGGCACCTTCTTTGAAACTCGAGCGCGTGGCCCCGGGCCAGGGCGTCCAGCACCCAACGGTCGGTGGAGATGGACTCCCACACGCTGACGAAGCCCGCCAGCCGGCCTCCCACCGGGGTGCTTCGGTGGGGGCCCGACCCCAAGGCCGGTTCAATCCTGCTTGGATGCGGCCTTGCCGCCTTGACCTCCTTGGCGACGACGGCGGGGTCCGCTAGACTTGCCTCGTCCTCTGTAGGCCTCTTGCGACGACGAGCGGGCCGCTTGACGGTAGGAAGCGAAACCGCCGCCGGAACCTTTGGAGGCGCCCTTGCCTCCGCCGCTCCGAAAGGGCGTCCGTCGTTGCAGGACTCCAAGGGCCCGGGCCGTCTCAGTATCCGCCTTGATGGCCTGAAGGGAATCGTCCACTGTCTTCCCAAACAGGTTGTTCCCGTCGAAGGGCATGTCCAGGACTCTGGTCTGGACGTCCTGCCGGAAGTCCGTAGCTTTGAGCCATCCACGACGTCGAAGGCAAACACCGTTGCCCAGCTGGCGGAATCCAGTGTCGGCGATGTCCGTCGCCACGGTGATGGCGTGGTCCGAGGCCACCTCACCTTCCTGCAGGATCTCAAGGGCCTCCGCCCTCTTGTCGTCCGGCAGAAAATCCAGCAGAGGAGCCATCTTGTACCAGAGCTCCCTGTCGTAGCGGGCCACGATAGCCAAGGCGTTGGCCGCCTTAATCGTCGTCGCTGCCGACGAGATGACTCTACGCCCCATAGTATCCAATTTCTTTCCCTCGCCGTCCGGCGGGGAAGTCGATGTGGAGGCCGCACCCCCCCCGCTTTCTTCCTGGCTGCCGCGGAGACGACGGAGTCCGGGGTAGGCTGCGCCCGGAGGCATAGGGGGGCCGTGTCCGGGACCCGGTACTTTTTCTCGTACCGGTCTCTTCTAGCTGGCGTCGTGGAAGGGTTCTTGAGGAGGGAAAGGCCCTCATCCCAAATGTCGTCCAACAGAGGCACTGCGAGGACCGTCTTCCTCTTGGCCTCGCGCCGCTGATAAAGGAAGCCTTCCTTTTTCTTCTCCTCAGGGCAGAGTTGGAAAAGCTCGGAAGCCCTGGAGATCATGGAGTGGAAAGATCCGATCTCGTCGGGCGGAGAGGCCCTGGTGGGAGGCGACGACGGAAAATCCTCGTCGTATGCCTCGTCGTCCGTACCCGTCGCTGCCGTGTCAGTCCCCGTATCATCCCCTCGGGTGGACGGGGAGGAGGGCTGGAAGGGGCGCGACGGTTGAAAAGGAGGTGGTGGATGGATCCTTCTTTTCTTGGTAGGGGGAACACCAGAAGGTCCCGGTTCTGGATCCCCCGACGGGAGAGGTTCCTCCGTCGGTAACGGTAGCCTCGTCCTTATCTCGGAGCATAAGGACTGTATGGCCAACAAAATGGCCGCCGAGTTGTCTTGCGGCGCTGGCAGAGGGGAATCCGACGGGCGAGCAGGGGCCCCGTCGGTATCCTCGACGATGTCGTCGTCGTCACCTGCGTCGGGGTCCATTCCGACGGGCTGGCCTTCTTCCACGCCTAGGCCGTGGCTTAAGACCTCGATCAGTTCCTCTTCTGAGGTTGAGGCCGACTCTACGACGACGCCCTGCCCCCCCCTTCTTCTTCCCCACGGAGGGTTTCACGGGGGTCCTATCGATGGGCACAAAGGAAGACTCCCTCCGAGGAGGCAGGGAGATTCTGGGCCCTGAGGTCGCCACCACTGGTGCAGCCACCACAGGCTGAGCCAGGGCCGCCGCGACCGTTTCGATAGAGGGCTTGGTCGGATGGATCAAGGCCTTCACCACCTTAGGTGCGCTCACCGCCTTATCCTTGAGGGAGGGGGCACTGCCACGCTCCTCCTCTGCCTTAGAGCTCGACCGGGGCCTCTCCAGGAGCTTCGCCGGGTGCTCGGCCTTCCTCTTACCCGACCCAGAGCGTTGGCTCGTGGTTGATGGTGCCGGGGAGGGTGCGCCCTGCCTGGCGCCCGCAGAGCCCGACCGTTCGGCGCTCCCGGTGCCAGCGGACTCGCGGTGCTTGGCCTTATGTTGGGCCCCCGTCGCCGGGGCGCCCTCAAAGGTCTTAGAAGACCGCTCGGATTTCTTCTTCTTCTCGCCAGACGGGCTCTTACCCTCCAGCCAGTTGGCGAGACGTTGATGGCGGTCCTTCATGGTCCGTTCCGACATGTTGCCGCAAAACGCACAGTCCTTCTCCACGTGCGTCTTGTCCTCATGAAGGCAGTAAAGGCAGAAAGAGTGTTCGTCCTCCTTGAAGACGTTCTGCAGCTGGCATCCAGGGCAGACCCTGAACAGCTTTCCGGGCGTCGAGCTTCCCTTCTCCTGGGCCATCTCCGAGACAGGGCCTGAGAAGCTTCTGGAATCCTCCGAAGTGTAGCTCGACGAAATCTTCACCCTTGAGGGGCACAGATGAATCCGACACGGGTCCCCGTTGATCGGATGTAGGATCGGTGGAGCTTGAGGCTCTTTTGACCGAAAGAATCGAAGTTTTTGTAAAAAGCGCGAAAAAATAGCACTAACGCTCGAGAGCAATAGCACGAGGATCCCAACACATGAACGTGCGGTAAAAATCTGAAGATGGCTGCCAGAGGCGGTGCTTAGGTAGAGGGCAGTCATTGGCTGTGGTCAGTATGACGCAGAGACCAGTGATTGGTTATTACTACGAAAGACAGATCAGAAACGAAACTGATACTGGTTTTTTCTTTACTGAGGATTCCCAGCCTGACGACGGGGAATATTCATGAGCATGTGAATCCATGCCAGACCCCATGCTGGAGAAATAAATAAAGATAGTAGCCTCGAACAATGGGAAAATCCCATAGAGAAATATTTGCGGTTGAATATAAAAAGTAGTATCCACTGCCACCAGCCAAAACTCGATCAGGGGGACGGAGACGTGCCCCCTCGACTAACAGACCCCGGGGCAATTGAATTGCCCCAGCCAGTACGTCCACAATATGATGGTTTGTCAGAATTTAAGACTAGTAAAGTCAATGGTGACTTTACAGGCCCTGGGAGACAGTAGTCAGTCCCAGGGTATGGAGTCTATACTGGGGAGTCACTATGACACCCCTGTGTTACTGCACTGAGGGTGCTGTGTAACACACATCACAAAAACACATGAAGCCCTATGGAGTAAAAGACCCCATAGCCCATTAAACACATCTAGAGTCAAAGGAGCACACTCAAATCATGTCTAAGAGTGAGGGTAAAAGAGTCTCACTCTTGGCAGGAGAAAATAAACCCCAAAAAATCCAGCAAAGCTGCTGGGGGACTCACTAGGTTAGGAAATTCAGCCGAAACAGAGAATTCTCCCTAACAGTCCTCCGTCCTTCTTTGGTACTAGGAAGTAGGGGGAATACCAACCCTTGTTCCTCTCTGCTACAGGTACCGGTTCCATGGTACCTTTCTCTAGCATGTCTACAATCTCCTGCATAAGGAGCGGGTGTGGAAACTTCAAAGAGTTGTTCCCCAGTGGATGACTATGAGGAGTGTGTAGGAAGGGCAGGCAGTAACCTTGGGCAACTGTCTCCAATGCCCAAGCATCTGACGTAATAGCCTGCCATTCTGCCAGATGTTGAGTTAACCTGCCCCCTACTGGTGTCTTGTGAGGAAGACCTCAGAGGGGTTTAGAAGCGGCTGACGAAGCTGCCGAGGGTAAAGTGGCACCTGCTGCTGCGGTTTTTGTACCTTTCTCCCATCCACCACGGGTGATAGTTTCTGGCCCCTTTGAGCTGGGTGTCCTCTACCTTTTCCGAATGTGGAGTAAAAGTGAAAGGACCTACCCCTACAGGAGGTTCCCGAGGGGCGATTCGGAGTCTGTCGGATTGCAGCCCCAAGAGATTTCGCTGCTGCCTTGGATGTTTGTTATCTCTCCAGGCTGTCATCAGCCTTCTTACCAAACAAAGAAGTGCCGTCAAAGGGCATGTTCAAAAGACTAGCTTGTACATCTGAAGCAAAACCAGACTTCCGCAACCACGCAAATCTGCGGATTGTGGTACTTGCCACCATGGCCCTGCTGATAGTCAGCAGAATCAATGCCTGTTTGAAGGGACTCGCACATTCCATCTTTTCCATCCTTGATGATGTTTAAAAATGCTTCCCTTTCTTCTCCTTCTGGGAGACAGTCAGCCGCTGATGAAGCACACTCCCAAAGTGTATGGCTGAATCTTGCAAGTGTGCAAGTGGTGTTAATAGATTTAGGCGCCATGCTACATGCTGAAAATACTTTTTTTGACATAGCATCAAATCTTTTATCATCCCTATCCTGTGGAATAGTAGGGTATACAGATCTACTGTTTGATGAAGTTGCTGCTTGTACAACCAAACTCTCTGGAGTTGGATGCTTGCTCAAATATTCAGGATCTGTAGCAGATACCCTGTATTTAGCAGACAGTCTCTTGTTAACTGCAGGGATAACTTCAGGAGTTTCTCAATTTGCAGAAACTTTCCTTTGCAGAGCAGAATGAAAGGGGACAACAGGATCCTCCTGTGGACCTTTATCTAAAATATCAGTAAGGTCATCCTGCTGAAAAGAGGGTGTAGGTTTAGGCCACCCCATGAATTTGATTATTCTGGCCATCAGAACCCTATAAGGGGTCTCAGCATGTTCCCCAGGGTCTGGTTGCAAACTCTACTTCTGGAGAAGTAGCAAACCACTTGCCTCATGTAAGGAGTCTTGAAGGTCCTTCAACCTGTTCTCTTAGAGATAAATTCCTCTGGTATGGGTGTAGTGGTCCTTTGTAAACCAAAAGGTCTCTCGTGATCAGAATCCTCACCTTCCTCATATATCGAGGACAAGACTCTAAAATAGTCAGACCTAGGATGTGGTTTAAACCCCATTTCTAGAGCAAAAGGAGCCAAATTTGTTATCACTGGTTGTAAAAACGTCGAGGTTCTCGACGTGGAAGTCACAGGCTTCGACAAACTCGAAAAGGACATCAAAAAAGTTTGAAGAGACCTCAATGTACTAGGGAGGATCGGAATCCTACTCGTTGTCGTCGAAATAGTCCATGGCATTCTCGATGTCATGGTCGAGGTCCTCGACACCTCTACTGTAGTGATAGTTGTAGGTCTGTCCTTTATCGGAGTCGACAGTGGCGTCGAAGACGGCATCGACGCAACCGATTTATGCGTCGAAGGGCCCTTCGACAACGGCGTCGATGATGCAGATTTATGAGTCGAAGAAACCTTCGACGACGGCGTCGACAACGCAGTCTTACTGCCTTTACTCGAGGGTTCATGACGCTCTCGAGTAGTTTCTCTCGCCGGGTGCAACGATTTGCAGCGTTTTCATTTTTCGGTTCTTTCACCCGGGATATCACCTTTAGACGTCTCTGAGGGGGTTGAGGCTGCTTTCTCGAAGACGCTAAGCATTTTCTTACGGAATTCCTCCCACTTAGCTGGAGAGCTGTGTTTCGTGGGGCAGGTGACCCTTTCCAGAGAGGCAGAAGAAGACGAAGAAGAGGGAGATCTACGACGCCTCTTCTTAGAGTGTCTCGATCTCGGAGACTGATGGGAACCGCTTCGAGATCTTGAACGGGAATGTTTCTATAATGACGAGGAGACGAACGTCTCGACTCTGCCAAAGAAACTTTCTAGGGAGTAAGAGATTTAAGAGTCTTACCTCTTTATAGCTTCCCCTTACGCTCCTTCAAGGCTTTCGCCGTCATGGACATACAGTCCTCACATTCCGAACAGTGATGCTCCGATCCCAGGCACCACAAACAGGTCCTGTGAGGATCTGTCAATGATATTTTCTTCCCACAGTCACCACTTTTTGAAGCCGGACCGAGGGGTCGATGGTTCGGATGACGAAGCCATCGAAATAAGATGATATCTTCGAAGAATAAGTCTGAATCTTCTTGAAGAAAGAACTGAGCAACACGTTTACGAGGCCCACAAAGCGCTGAAAAACGGATCTGAACAACGAACGCTGCGCGAGTCTATTTATACGCACAGTGATGTCGGCGCCGAGACGGAGGCTGTCAAGGGACATCAACTCGAAGGACGTCGACATGCAGCGCCCTCTACTGAAAAAATTTCCGAAGACAGCAAGCTGGGATGGGTAACATCAAAGATAAGGAATACGTCGGAGGACACAATCCCTTCGAAATACAAATCTGTATGTCGCAAGTCCACTCATAGCTAGGGGTTGTGTAGGCCACAGAAACCGGGGGTTGCGAGATAAACTCTGCGACCTGAAAAGCTGATTGAGCAAGGTTGAAGGCTGGGGGTAGGCAGCTAACTGCATTCAGGCAGCTGCAATAACATCAAATGGTCAGCTGCGGCTAGGCTCACATTTTATGACTTGATGCTATTGCAGAGAGGAGATGTAATCTTTTTAAGTACATAGGAGTTGTTATTCAGTGTCCAGGGAAGTCTGGCCACCTGGTAGGGTCGACTTGGGGCTAGATAATAAAACCAGTGCATGGGAAGTTTAAGGGTAGAGTGGACAAATGGTTTATGGATTTCAATCAGGTTCTCAGGAATGACCAGGATGTGGCCAGAAGCCATGCGTGCTGAAGTGGTAGTCGTACAGATGAGCGTGAAATGAGGACGCAGCAAGTCTGGGCAGATAAAATGCTTATCGTCAGTTCAAAGGGTACTTCTTTGTTTCTCTCACTCCTCGTATTGTTGAATATTCTTTGTAAAGCTATGTGCATCGTGACTAGGGTTAGAGGTCCGTGACCAAATGAAACTTTAGTAAGTTAGGATCGCCAAGCAAATAAGTGCCTGTGTGATGATGTCATGACCTACTACGTAAAGATCCTGAGATGGGGTGTGCTGTAAACATGAGGTGATGCAAATGTATGTTGAAAAGGGATGGTGGTTAAATAAATGTATCCAATGAGAGCGTGGGAACTGAAGGGGATTAGATTTCTTTGTATAGGTTTGACCAATCATGTTTGGGGGATGACTTTGTAACAAAATATGTGAGAGTGTGTTAACTGTTGAAACATTTACATAATGTGAAATCTTTGTATGGTTCAAGGGGAAGTCTGGTTAGTTTGACTCTTCGGAACCAACTATAGCCCCACCCAGATGTTTGTACAATAAACTTGCTTTACAGACAAACATGCACTCGCTTCTTAAGAGATGGGCTTATTTTGGGTTTCGGAGCCCCCCCCCCCACAGCACATTAGAGTTACGTCAATTCTGGACATGCCAGAATAAAACCTACCGTGGGTATGCAGCTCTAGATATATAAACTATCAATGATAGATGAATCTAGGGTAGTGTCCTCTAATATGCATGTCTCAGGCACCTATAGAACATGTTGAGGGCCAAGATAGAATCCTTTGCTCAAGGAACATTGTTAGATCCTAAAGATAATCTTGAAAGATGACATGGCAGATCATTTGTGTTTTGTGAAATATTTTGACACCTTTCTATTTTACAAGCAAAGACTAGTATAGTGGCTAAAAGAAAAACAATTGAGAGCACTGTCCTGTTCCATTACTGAACTCTCCACTAGAGTAAGAGGCACAATTCCAATACGTGCAAAATATTAAAATTATTCACTGTAGTGACTAGAGTATTCATAGTCCTTAGTCCACTTTCCTTCATCCTTGTGGGCGTCCCCCAACATGGGGACGGTAATGGAAACTTGGGCCGCGAAAAATTGAGCTTCTTCTTTAAATTTAGTATAGTGCGCGAGGGCGCAGCCTCAGGCGTGTGAACGCCACGTCCTCCAGCACCTCACCTAAGTCTCCTTTGAACACATCGGACGCTTCCATACCTGGCTACGCTTATTACATATTAGGCCTTGGCATACTAGTGGGGGAAGGCGGGTGGGACGCATGGAGGAAAGGGGACTAAAGACTATGAGTACTAACTTTAATTACTCATACGGCCCGTCCCCCTTCCTTCATCCTTGTGGACGATTCCACCGAACAAGAAAAATAGGTTGGAGCTATGATAACCAGCCTCATATCTAGGACGAAGCAAAAAGGTTCTTCAAAACCGCCTGACCAAACTCTGCATCGCGCCTGGAGCTGGTGTCCAGTGAGTAGTGCTTGAATAAGGCCAACAGAGTGGCCCAAGTAGCCGCCTGGCTGATGACATCCCAAGAAGCATGACTTTGAAACGTGACGGCCGTGGCCTTGGCCCTGATTGCATGGGAATCCCCTCAGGAACAGGTTTGCCCATGGCCACATAGGCCTCCGAAATGGCCTGGACCATCCAACGGGCGATAGAAGCCTTGGAAGCCTGAGAGCTGGGGGAGGACCCCCAAAAGTCACCATCAAAGCCTCAGACTTCCTAAAGGATTTCGTCCGAGAGAGATAAAACTTGAGGACCTTTTTGAGGTCCAAGAAATGCAGGGCCCTCTCTGCCTCGGACTGCGGGTTCAGGAAGAACACTGGCAGGCCGATCTCTTGATTCAGATGAAATGGAGAGACCACCTTGGGCAAGAAATGTGGGTGAGTGCGCAAGATGATCTCGTCGTTGTGAAATATGGTGAAGGGCTTGCGTGAAGACCACACCTGCAGCTCACTAACCCTGCGCGCAGAGCTGCAAGAACCACATTGAGGTCCCAGACCGGGTGCTGCATATGCACCGGAGAAAAAAGCCTAGACAAACCCCTAAGGTGGGCCTTATCCACCAGGTTGGCCACCGAAAACACATGCTCAGTGGAATTCTTGTAAGCCCCAATGGCTGCCAAATAAGTGTGGCAAGTATCCACCTGAACTCCGGAATGAGCCAGGTGTGCTGAAAAAGCCAGTACATCATCCAAAGGACAGGTGACAGGATCCAGACCCTTGTCACGAGCCCAATGTAGTCCATTTGCTCTTATACTGGGACCGAGTTGAGGGCCTCTTGGCCTGCTGAATGATGTCCCAGTTGTCATCTGAAAATTGAGCATCTTGAAGCCTCAGCTGGTCAAGAACCAGGCCGCCAGCGCCAGCTTGGCCGGGTCCTGATGTTCCACTGCCCTGCTGCGTCAAGGATGAGGCTGCAACCCACCGAAGCCTAGAACTTGCTGAGAGTGCGTTGGAGTCGAGGGGTAAGCGGGAACGCATAACAACTGCAGCCGTGCCAACATATCTGGAAGGCATCTCCCAGACAGCCACAAACCCGTCCTGCCCATGAAGCAAACTGGGGTCACTTCGAATTCAGAGGAGATGCAGACTAATCCAGGTCTGTGAACCCCAATGCTGGAACAACGGCAACAAGGAGTCAGTGTGCAACTCCCACTCATAGGTGTTGAACCCCAAGTGGTCCAGCTGGTACGCTTCTGCATTGCTGTCCCCCAAGAGGTGGGCTGCTGAAATCCAAATCCCCTCCGTCAGGGCCCATTCCAAGATCAATATTGCCTGCAGGAGGGGGAACGGGTGCCACCGTGCTTGTTTAGGTAAAACATTGTAGTAGAAATGTCTGTCCTGACCAAAACGGACCTGTCCCTGATGAGGAGCAAAAACACCCTGAGGGCCAGACCCACTGCCCTGAGCTTGAGCAGATTTATATGCAGGAGGGCTTCCGTCCTGAATCATGCTACATGAATCTCACAGCTATCCAGAGTAGCCCCCCAGCCCATAAGGGAGTAGTCCTTCGTCACCACAAGGGTAGGCTCTGGTCGGGTGAAGGGAGCTCCCACTCAAAACATTTCCGTCCACCAGCCACCAGCGAAGATCAGGTAGTAGGAGCAGTGATTTTGGCATCATGTCCCACTGAGACCCCATCTCCTGATCCCAATTGGCCGCCAGGTGGAGCTAAAGGGGCCTCATCTTGAAGTGAGCGTACCCAGACTGTGCTGGAACTACCATGTCGAGGTGGTTGTGTTGGCCAGAAAGTGCCCCAACTGCTTGCAGAGGGACAGAAGCCTCTCGATCGTAGAGAATACCCGCTGAGCGGTAGTGTCCAACGTACCGCTAGGGAAATCAGTTCTTGAGATGTCCACAACTGTGGCTTCCCCTGGTTGAGAGAAAACCCCAGATCATGAAGGATATCTGCCAAACTTTGGTCGGAGTGCACCATCCCTTCGGGTGAACCCGACCTCACCAGCCAGTTATCCAAGTAAGGGTACAGATGATGGCCCTCCAAGCGAAGGCGAAGAAGGGCCGCCACTGCGTTCAGCAACTTTGTGAAGACATGAGGAGCCAAGTTCGGGCCGAAGGGCAACACCCTGTACTGAAAGTGGTGACATAATCGTGAACCGCAGAAACATCTGATGCGGCTGGTAGATGGGAAAATGCAGGTACGCATCCTTGAGGACCAGGGAAAACATCCAGTCACCTGCACACAGAGACTCGGCTATGTGCCCGGGAGTAATCATCTTAAGTTTTCCAATGGTAAAGACAGATTTAGAAATGACAGGTCCAGGAAAACCCTCAAGCCAGCCTGGTTGTTCTTTGGTACCGCAAAAATCCTGGATAAGTAACTGGAGCCCCTGTCTACAAGAGGAACCAGTTCTATCGCCTGCTTTTCCAAGAGCGAAAGGGCCTCCCATAAAAGAGCCGTGGACCCGATATGACAACGAGGAGGAGAGGAAGGTAGAGGCAAAGGAAGTGGAAAACTGAAGCTCATGGAGACAATGGTTAGGAGCCACAGATTGCTGAAAAGACACTTCCAGGAGTCCTGGAACAGAGCCAAACAGCCCCCCACAGACGAGCTGTGTTCCCCGACCACAACGTCACTGCTTCTTGGCGTCAGAGGCTGGGGCAGAGGAGGAGGAGCAGAAAAAGCTGCACAACGTTCTCTGATGCTTCTTCCTGTTGTCGCTGGGCGACCTGTCAGGCCTCTGTGTACTGAGGTGCCGGAACCCCTTGAAGCCAGAGAAAGCGCGGTGCATGAACTCGGTCCTGCCCTGGGATTGCGGGAAGGATTTCTGACCTGGTTTTGTAAGGATGGCCAAGGACTTGGCGGTTTGAGAGGAGGTTTTCTTCTTTGTCAGCTAGTCATCGGTTGATAGATGAAAAAGGTCCACGACCTCGAAGGGCAGATCCAGGATACGTTCCTGCACGTCAGATGAAAACTTAGTAGAGTGCATACACAATGTCCTTCTCATCTCAACCCCAAGGCACAGCCCTTTGCTGGCTGAACAATGTGGGAGACCGAAGACTCAATAATGTCCTGTGCAATGGCCCAGGCATCTGTCAGACCGGCCTTAAAGGAGGCTTGCTTGTCCGAAGGGAGGTCGGGCAGAAATTCACAGAGCTCCGACCACAGCTTCTGGTTAGCCACAGCCAAGAGGGCGTCTGCATTGGCTTGCAGCAGATGCAGTCCTGAGATGGAATAACAGCGCTTTCCCAAAGACTTAAGGATTTTGTCCTCTTTGGAGAGGCAACTGGAGGTGGCTCCCGTGGAGGAAGATCACGAAGACGATGATTTAGAATACAAGGAGGCCGTAGCCATCACTGAGGAATGCGGCTGCGAGTGGGAGGCAAGGAGTATTGGCTCACTGTCAGTCAGCCTAAACCTGCTGTCCAACTTCTTGTTCATCTGGGTGTTACCCCTAGGTTTCTCCCAGAGCTTTCGTGCCACCTGCAGAACATCCTTCTGGAGAGGGATGCCAGACCAGATCGTGGTGCGCTTCCGCAAGACCTCTGCTAGAACCCCCAACTCCTGGGGGACTTCCTCAGGCAGAGGAACCCCCAAGAACTCTGCCAGGCCCGGAAGACGGTCATGAAAGACCTTAACAGACGCCGAGGGTTCATCATGCTGGGCCTCATCGTCATCGTCACCCCCCCTTCTTTTCATAGGCCGAGGGGAATGCGGGCTCTGGGTGCCAGCAGGGTCCCTCCTAGGTACGGAGCCACAGACAGTTCCAACGGCTGCTGAGGGGAAACACTGGTGATACAGGAGGAGGCGTAGGGGTCAAAACAACTGGTAGGGCCTGAACCAGTTGAGGGACCGGCAGCGCTGGAGGAATGGGATGAGTACCCAGAAGAGGGGGCCAGGGCAGCACCACCTGCGGGATGAGCTCCTTCACAATGTCCTTCAGGAGCACCTTGATCTGAGGGGAAAGCATGAGGAAGAGGAAGTGCTCGAAGAAGCGGTCCTCGCAAGCCGCAGGGTCCCTAGGGGCCCGGCACTCTGAGGCACTGGGCCTCGGCTCCTGGTTAAGGGAGCAGAGGCGCCTGGTGCGTGTAGCCGTAATGCTGTGCTGGGTAGATGTATCCCTGAGGAGGCCATAAGCTTTCACTGTAGGATCTGCTACTGGTTCCAGATGGAAGGGACTGGGATCATCTTGCTAAGCCCATTTGATGGGTGAAAGCAATGGCAATGAGCTGGATCTAAGATGGCCACAGGCCAGGCAAGTTCCGCCACGTACCGCTCTGTCATTTTGAAGCCTTGCACCATGCCCTGGGTGGGAGGGCACGTAGGCCTTGAGTTAAGACAGGCCTCAGACACGGGAGGATACAGCTTGGGTCTGGCACCCGAAGCAGAGGCGTCTACCTCAGAGATCACTCTGGTAGGCGCTGCGCCCTTAGTCGGACGACCGGTAGTTGTAAGGTCCTGACTCACGACCTCAGAGCGAGCTCTGGTAGGCTGGATGCTCTCTGCACCTGTGCCGGTAGCCATGCTGGATCGTGCTGAGGACAGACTCTTGGAGGTGGCGCTCAACGATCCCTTACCCCTGGGGTAGAAAAAGAGGATGAACTTGATCATCCTTCCGAGGACAGCCTGATGGGGCCCCCGATACCCTCAGCTTGGGAGCCCATAGCTAGGACAGCCTCAGGTCTGCCCCCGGAGTGCCCGGAAGAGCCCCCACAACCCTTGTAACCTTTGAGGCCTCAGGACTGCCAGAACCTGAATTTCAGAGAACCCCAATCCATGGGAGCCCCGGAGAAGGAGTCACCACGCTGTAGAGCCCTGCTGAACAGAGGGCCTACCTTAAGTCCTCAAGGTGGGAAGGAGGAGAAGTGTGGAAGATCTCCTTCCACAGCGACAACCGATTCTTCAATGCCCTGTGACCGAGAACGCTGCAAGCCGAACATGCGTCACAATGGTGGTCAGGTCCAGTGCATGGGGGTCAGAGGCCGGGAACGAGTGGTCGCATGAGGCACATCTTGTGAATCCTCCTGCCACCCACATGCGCCAGGGGAAGCAAGGCACAGAAGGGAAGTTAAGTAAGATTGTAAAAAAAAAAACGGGGAGCAACCGAAAAACTAAAAAAGTCTCAGCGCTGGCTGCCAGGTCCGACACAGTGCGTGAGGAAAAATGAACTGAGGTGAGGCGCCGGCGGGCAGGGCCTCGGCGGGGCGTTCCCATGCTGGAGGCCAAGCACTGAGCGCTATGTTAAATTTAAAGGGGAAGCTACATTTTTTGCTGCCAAAGGTTCTGGTACCGTCCCCATGTTGGGGACAACCACAAGGATGGAGGAATGGAGACGGGATGTACAAGTACTCCAGGGGGGAAGAGGTTCTAAAGCTGAACGACTACATATACCTGCCGATGGCCAGTTTGCGTGGTCCACACATTCTGTGGCGTATGATAAGAGAAAAAATTAAAACAATCAGTCCCCCTTAACCAGACACTCTAGATTTAGCAAGTAGAAATTCCCATTTAATGTACTTCCTCAATTCCACTCATTGTGGTAATGTGTAATTCATACTATCTAAACATGTATCCAGATTGGAAAGACCAAGAAGGCATATTTTGGTGGATAACTAAGCAGCTTAACAAAGTGATGCAGGAAAACAGATATAAATAGATTACAAATGCCTCATGCATTGCAGTAGGCTGCAATCTAGGTGCCAATGATTGCCATAAAACGCACAGTGGTATAGGTTTAGGTCTCTACGCAGCTTTTGTTTCATGAAACATTTCACAAACCTATACCATTTCCATAGGCAAAGCCTGACAACTAATGGCAAAGCAAGCACCCTTACATAAGGTCATCAGCGAGATAAGACATGTGGTGAAAGTTAGGTTAATTGGTTAGCAAGCCTAGACAGTATAGATCAACTAGAAAAGGCTAGAGCCAACAGAGAGGTGAAAAGTGCAGAAACCTGCTACACCTGGAAAGAAGCTGTACTGGAAATCCAAAGACTGGCAGAACATTCCATTGAGGAGAGCTTTCATATTGCTGATGACAACTTAATTTCATTGCAAAAGGTATATAAAAGCTAGGTATCGCGTTGTTTTACTGACACACATTATTTTGAAGCAATTTTCAATGAAAAAATTACTTTGTTTGTTTATTGATTTATAATGCGCGCCAGACGCAGAGGTAACCGGGCACAGCAAAAAAAGAATATGCAAAGCTTACAATGTTACAAGAATTGGAGATTTCAAAGTTACAGAATTTACAATGGTTCATAGATATACAGTTTACATGTTTACACTGATGGAGGTATAGGCGAAGGTTAAGGATAATTAATATACAAGCTGCAGAAAGGTTTACAATCTATGTTTAAGTCGTATAACAGTGTTAATCGACTTCTAATAATACATATGTACAGTCCAATCAAGCTAGGGATACAGGGGGATCTGGGTGACTACAGATTATTAGAGTTGATGTGATTGATAGAGTTCCTTCTAAAATGTGACAATGGTTGGTCTGCTCTCAGGTTATCTGGCAAAGCAATCCACAGTTTGGCAGCTATCACAGGGAAACTGATGCCGCCAATTTTGGCAAGTTTAAATCTTGGTATTACCAGACAGTTGGTGTTGACCATTCTTGTCGGTCTGTTGGATATTTTTCTCTTTATTTTATCCGACTGGTAGCTGGGAGCCGCATTATTGAGAGCTTTGTAGGTCAGGGAGATCATTTTTAAAATGGATTTTGTCATCAGTAGAAAGCCATTTATGTTGGCGTCTAATAGAAGAGATATGCTCCCTTTTGTTTATGCCAAGTACAGCTCTAAGGGCATTGTTTTGTAGAATTTGAAGCCTTTGGGTAATAGCTTTGTTGGCCCCACTGTAAAGGGTATTAATGTAGTCGAGACAGGATAATATTAAGGCTCTCGCCAGGATCATACAGCTAACATTGGATAGGAAGGGTTTACCTGCTCTTATTAATTTACAGGTATAATCTAGGACCTGTCGTTGAGGCTAATGAATTGACCTGTTTAGTGAATGACATGATAGAATCAAGATAAAAACCAAGCGTTTTTACTTCCCTAGAGACCTTTATAACATTGCCGTCTATGCTAATGCGGCGTAGTCAGGGCCTAATTTGTTGATATTGGCCTGTGTGCCCAAGATCAGCTCTGTCTTATCATTCAGGCATAGACCATGCAACGCCATCCATGCCTGAATAAGATACACCCTATTCACCAACTCCTTGTCCTCGCCATGATCCCCAGAAAGCGGGAGGAGAATCTGTGTATCATCTGCATAGTTAGTGTAGGTGATACCAAGATTGTCCAAATCATTGAAGAGGGGTTTGGTGAATATGTTGTATAAAGTTGGGGAGACACAGGAGCCCTGAGGGACATGTGATCGGTGGGGGGTCCGCTGCTGCCGAGGGGGAAAAAACTCGCATAGTTCTCTCGCTCAGGAAGGATTCTATCCATCTGATAGCCTGAGTGGAGAAGTGAGCAGCGGAGTCCAGATGTCTACAGAGGACCTTGTGGTCCACAAGATCGAATGAAGCTGAGAGATCAAGTAGAAGGAGGAGTGCTGTCTTTCCTTGATCTCTCATTTCATCTATTTGGGTCTTTAAGTCAATGAGGGCTGTTTCAGTTCCATGTAATGGACGGAAGCCGGATTGTCTAGCTCCCAATAACTTATGTAATTCAAGGTGTTTTTGAATTTGTGTGTACGCCACTTTGTCCAATATCTTCAATAGAAATGGTTCCGTGGTAATTGGTAGGGGTAAGGGGGTCTAATGTCTGCTTCTTGAGAAGCGGGAGCACCCAGGATTGTTTTAAGTTGGCAGGGATGTTGCCTGTAGAGAACGATTTAGATGACATTCGCTGCTGATAATTGAGTAACCTGGGATATTGTCCAGGTATATTTGATTTCTCATGTAATTGACTTCATTGGCTTCTGGTGGTGGTTCTTTACTTCGTTTCTCTTTTTGCCCTAGGTGATCAGCTCACCGGTTCTATAGAATGGACCTCAATTATAGCTGTTTGGCATACTTATTAAGTGATATATCGCTTTCACGTCTAGGGTCACTGATTGGACTCTTGATTAATCTGTCATGGTGATGGGTGCTCACTCTTTTTTTCCTCCCTGGGCTGAGGCTTAGGGCCCATCTTTAAGGTGAAGGTGGAGAGTGATTTTTTGTATGTGACTGCTGGGTACTCAGGGCCGCCTCCTGCCTTTTTTGTATTTTTCAGCTATAATCTCCAGCCCATTTGAGGACATCCGTTGGTGGATGTTTCTAGGACCCCTACTGCACAATATTGCAAGAATTTTAATGAAAAAAGAAGTTTGTTTCCCCTGAAGAAAGTTCAGCCACTTTCGGCACCAAGAACTGAAACATACTGTATGTCGGGAATATATGTTTTGTTCGTGACACATTTGTTTTAAGATGTTGTGATATGCTGCTATTTTTGTGTCTATGTGTGTGTTCAAACTGAGTTTTTATGAAAATTGAGTGATGTATTTTACATAATGTATTGTGCGAATTTATGGTCTTGTCCAATTTCTTTCAAAAAGATGTTTTTGGTTATAATAAATTATAAGTGTAAATTTGTTTGAGTGTACACTATCTATTTTTTCAAGATATGAGTACTTGCAGACCAATAAGGGAGGTGTTATTGTTCCCAGTATTACACACGCAAAGTGTGCATTTTGTTGTCCTATCTCTTTGTTTATGAAAATATGCCTGTAGAGAATGAGGCATTAATAAGTTTGGAAATGAAAGGAGATAAATCTCTAGCAGCGTCTTTTATTATCTGTGCTGGGCAGATGCCACCTTTACAATTAGAGGGCTTAAGGGAGAGGATGATTTTCTCTACCTCTATTGTGGAAGTTTTGGTGAAGGAAAATTTGTTGGTTTGGTCGTTAAGGATAACATTGGATGGTACCTGGGGCTGATTCGGAATGTTTAGCGAGTCTTTTTTTAGTTGGATTTTCTTTTGGAGGGTGTTTATTTTATTTGCTAGTGCATGCTGGATATCTGCACACCAGGTCTGATCCTTGGTGCAGATGTCTGGTGTGGCAATAGGTGACTCAAGTTCCTTCAATATGGAGAAAGGTTCCTTTATACTCGAATTAGAATTGGCAAGACGATCATTGTATGAGTTTCGCTTTGCCAGGCAAACTTCATGTTTATAGTGGCGAGAGATAGCGGTTAAATTAGCCTTATTCTCATCAGTTGGGCATAGTTTCCAGGTCGATTCACTTTTTCTCTTTGTCAGGCGTGAAGCCTTAAATTCAGGCGTGAACCATTTATTTAAATGGGCCTTGGGTTTGCTTGTTCGTAATTTAAGTGGGGCAATTTTGTCCATAGTGTCAAGCATGATTTTATTATATTCGTGAACTAGTGCACTAGGGTCTAGGTTGTCCGACAGTGCATTTAGAGTTGGGAAGATGGCAGGAATGATATTGTCCACTGTCATATTCTTTTTGTTTCTGGTAAAGCAGGATGGTGCCGTGGGTAAGGCTGTGGTAGATGGTCAGGTGGTTAGGAGATTAAAGGACACCAGTGAGTGGTCGGTCCAGGGTAGTGGCGAGATGGAAGAGATGTCAGCTGTACAGTTGGAGTCGGTGACCCAATCTAATATTCTACCCTTTGAGTGGGTAGGACTGTTGACTTTTTGGGATAGTCCTAGTGAGTTTATAGTATTAGCAATGGTCGAGGCATGCACATCTGCTTGGTCATTAAATCCTAGGTTAAAGTCCCCTAGTACCAGCAATTGTGAAGTAGTTTTAGCATTATTAGATACTAAGCTGTGCAGATCCTCCTCAAAGGTCCCAAGTGGGCCCGGTGGTCTGTATATTAGGTGAATGGTTAGTGATTGGGTGTTGTTTATAGGGAGTTTAACAGTAAGGGCTTCACAAGATTGCAAGGTTAGGGTAGGGGCTAATCTTAGCGACAAGTTTGTTTTAGATATGATGGCAATGCCACCTCCACGGGAGCCCTCTCGGTCTTGCCTAGTTATAGTATTGCCGTCGGGGATGGCCAGCATAAGTGATGGCCCTGCCGCGATATGTAGCCAGGTCTCATTTATAGCAATGAAGTCCAAGTTGGCTTCAGTGATTAGGTCAGCTATTTCAAGGGCGTGGGCAACTAGGGATCTTACATTGAGGAGCGCTCCTTTGTAGGAATGAGCTTCCGTTTCCACTTTAAGTTGTACGAGGTTTGTTTGGTTTCTAGTACTAGATTTAGATTTAAGGATTTGGGAGTTTGTTGTGGCTAGTGGGGCAGGAGGGAGATTGGGACCGTCGCATTCTCTATTATGTTGGAATTTCATTTTATGTTTAGTAAAAGGGAGAAGTCTTCTGGGCAGCTCATATAATTTGTTGAGTCTGGCACGTAATTTGTTATTTCTATCATTAGTTGAGCAAGGCTGGGAGGCATAGGCTCCTAGTTCTGGTACAGCCTGGTTCTTTAAGTCGACATGGTCCGAATTGTTACTTATATTTGACATATTTGGTAGGATAAATGGCGACTCGCATAGGGGGATTTCACTATGGCAGTCCTGGATGCTAGTGACTAGCAATGTAGACATGGCTATTATGCAATAAATGCTGCGTAGTCTTGACATTATGCGAGACTATCACTATGGAAATATAGCAAGTTCTTAGAAAGTCTACATACGATTTTGCTATAGTAGTCAATGAGCAAGCAGTAGGTGAGCAGGCTAGCGAGTTTCAGGAAAGCTGGGTACAGTTTGCATAGATAATCAGACAATCTAAATACAATTTACTAAAATAGTCTAAGGTGTAGCAAATTCTTGGGCAATCTAAATGCGATACTGCTATAGTAGCCGATAATCAAACAGATTTCTAGGCAGTTTAGATGCAATTTGCAGGATAATCAGACAATCTAAATGCAACTTCCTAAAATAGTCCAAAGTTTGGCAAATTCTTGGGCAATCTAAATGCGATACTGCTACAGCAGTTTGATTAACTTAATTGAAATATGTATGGGGTAAGGGGTTAAAATAGAGGGGGTGCGGGTTGGGGTAATAGTATAGGGAAAGGGAGGGCTTAAGGCGAGACCCCCACAATTTCAAAACAAAAAAACAAAAACAAACGCCCCCCCCAAAAAAATGGATGAGTTTTTTAAAAGTAATTTCTTCGTAGAAAATTACTTCGTAAAAAAGGGTGTTGGCAAAGGGACATGGAACCTACAAGCTAAGAGATGTGGTAGTGGATATGGTACATATCATCCAAGAGGTCTTGAAACCCTTACAAGTTGAACAACAAGCTGTTGTCGAACTTCTGAAGATCCCAGACTTCCTGTAAACACAGTCTACAGGAGTTGCAGATTTGACTACTATCACATGGCCAGTACAAATGAAGGAAATTAACTTATCTAAACAAGCACAGTGACAGGCCATTGCAGAGCCCACATATACTCTGCTGAGTGTCAACAAAATACTTTCTATGGAATATCAGCGTGGAACAAAGACTTATATCATGGGTACTTCATGGGATCCTGAACATTCCTGTGCCAGTAAAGTCACCTCTGTTGGCACCATGCATCAAGTACAATCCAAAATGTGGCAGCACGCCTGCTCATTAACCTGCCCGCCAGAGAACACATCAGCCCTACCATGAGAGTCCTCCAATGGCTCCCTATTGCTCCACACACCAACTTCAAAGCCATGTGTATCAGCCATCGCGCAATCCACAACACCAGCCCTGAATTCTTCAGAGACAAAATTGTCCCCTACCAACCTTCCAGGAACCTCAGATCTCACACTGCATTTCGCCTAGTGATCCCACCACACAGCTCCAGAAGGCTTGGCGGTTCCTCCTTCTACGTCCAAGCATCAAACATCTGGAATTCCCTTCCCTTACACATTGACAACACTGAAAACCACCTGAAATTCAGGAAGGCCCTTAAAACCTGGCTCTTCCCAATGTTCTCCTAATCCACATCACCCCGTGAATACACCACTAATAAACTCCACCGCTTCAATCACAACTCAGGAGCTGGCAGCTCCCAACCTGGGGGAGCCCAGGAGACTCAAAGCTGAAGCCACCGCAAACATAAATACAACTTTGTTGTATTTAAAAATGCTGCGATTTTCTTTTTACGTTTTTCGGGCTCCTCCGAGCTAGAGGATCCCGGGAAACTTAGAAAGAAAACAGCAGCATTTTTAAATACAACAGTGTTGTATTTGTGTTTGCGGTGGCTTCAGCTTTGGAGCTGGTCGGTGGAGCCCAGGAGACTCAAAGCTGAAGCCACTGCAATCATAAATACAACAACGTTGTATTTGTAATTGCCGTGCATTTGCTAGTAGGCAATTTGAAGCAATTATGAATACTTTGCCGGCATCCGGCAGTGTTTTCATAATTGCTGCAAATTTCTTTTCTAGTTTCCCACATGGGAAACTAGAAAAGAAAGTGGAAGCAAATATGAAAACTATCCGTTCGATCCACACATCCGAAGTAATGGCTTGCCATTCTTTGTATTAGTCGGATAGACGCCCTCCTGCTAGAGAGATGTGGGGGATTAGATTAGGAGAGCTCTGTTGTCGTCGTTGACCCTGATGTGACAAGCAACCAAAGAGTATTGACTTGCCTTACCAGCTCTTCCACTCAAAGATTTGGGGAATCTTCTTTGCATAGAGATGGGACTGACCTATTCCTCTTTGACTCAAAGACCCGTAGTAATTAAAGGGCACATTCCAAGTTGAAGTAGGTGCCTGCGATGGTTGCTTTTGAATTGATGCATTGAGGGACTTAGTAGCCGCCTTAGAAGATTGCAGCTTCTCTAGACTGTCGTCAGTTTTCGATTCAAAGAGGTTTTTGGCCATCGAAGGACATGTCCAGTAGTTTTGCTTGCACATCTGCTGCAAATCCAGACTTTCTCAGCCAAGTCTCAACACCAACTGGTGCCCATTGTTCTTCCGAGACATTCAAAGTGTCCAAACCAGATTGCAGCACTTGGCACACTGCCTTTACCATTCACGATAATATTGAGGAAGCTGTCCCTTTTCTCCCCTTCTCGTGGCTTGTTCCATCACTGATCATAAAGTATGACTAGTCTATCCAGGCTGGGGTGTTTTGATGAGAAATAAGGGCCCAAAGAAACAGGCCTGTACTTCGTAGATAAATCCCCCATTCCTGCTGGCACTGAGCAGAGCTTCTGACAAAGCTCCATAAGGGGTCTCTAAAAGCTGCATGAAAAGGTAATATGGGTTCTTTTACTGGACACTCATCCAGAATACCTGTACAATCATATTCTGTATCCACCTTGGATGGGAGTCCCCACCTAAAGCCTCCGAGACCTTGCCCACAAACGGTATGTATGCTGCATTGGGGTGTGCATGAGAATACTGTTGGTATAAATTACTCTCAGGGGAAGTGTTTAGCGCACTTTCCTCTTGGAGATCTGCAGCCAGGTCCTCTAACATGGTCTCCTCCGAGAACCGCTCCTCGGGCGCATTCGTTAATCTCATGGGTTCCAACCCAAAAAGGACCTCATCAGCTTCCTCGTCATACATTTTTGCAAAGCTAGACATGAAGTGCTTCTTCGACCTCTGTGCGTAACGCAGCACTAATGGTTCTTTGATTTTAAATGGCGATTAGCCTCTTGAGTGTGCCAAACTGGCTTCGAAACACTGCGAAAACCCTGTTGCAGTCGACGACAGAGCTTTCTCTGATCTGTGAGGCAGCATGCTCAGGCCTTTCGGCACACTCGGCAAGCCTTTGCCTGTCGGCTTTATTTGGCGCTGTGGGCTCTGACCCTTTCTTTACATTCGACTCCAAAGAGTCAATACGTCCAGAACTGTTAACACTTCTATACAGAATTGGATTCTTATGGGAACCTTACCTTTTCTGAGGAAGAGGAGAAGGAGTTAAAAGGATGAGGAAGAACATCATATCTGGTCATGAGGCCAAGGGACTCTTGACGCTGATGCCACACAGTGTCCCCTGGTGGAGAAAATGGTTCCAAAATTGTGCAGCTGTTGCCGAATATATCTAAACTGAGGAATCCGTGGGAGGACACAATCCATTAGAAGCAAGACTTGTCAGGCATCCAATCCAGGCTGCTGTAACAAGTGTCCTTTGCTTTCTGCTGTCATACCACTAGTTAAATGGCTCTCGTGGGCGCTTATGTAGCAGAAGGGATCATCAGATCACATGGGATCATGAGTGGAGAGGCAACCCTTATGCAGAGTTAACTAGTTTAGAAAGGTTTAAGGGTGGGGTGAGGGGGAGAACTGGGGGGGAGGGGAAAGGAAAGGGAAGTGTTACTGTTGTTGTCACGTTTGACCTCAAATTCATTAAACATATTTGATTTTTTGGGGATTTTTTTCACATCATAATACATTTCAAAAAGGATTTGTGGAAAATTAAGCACTGTCTTTAACTTTGATATTGTTTGCTGAAAGAAAATCTGCATGTCATTTGTCCGTCATTCCTCTTTTGTTTACTAGTGTTCTTTCCTTAATTCGTTTTTTATAGTATGAAAGACTTAACCACAAAGATCTTTTTATCTTGTTTTGTTAATGCATAAATCCATTCTGAACTTCTATATTGCTTTAAAATAAAATGTTAGATCTATTTCATCGTGTTATCAAACTGATCACCTAGATACCTTGAAACATTTTCTAATTCTTATAGTAATTACATCCTCAACGTACAGTAGTTGTATTGTGTTTGATTATCCATGTTTATTCTTTTGTATCAGTATTGATCTTTATCTGCTCATGATTCCTCTTTTATATTTTTAAAATAGGTTTTGAATCACCTACTTTTTACATTTTCCTTGAATAAAATAAGGTTAAAAAATTAAAAAAGAAAGGTTTAAGGGTGTGTGAGGGAGCATGAAGACACACTTAGTTCTGCGCTTGACTGTTACTAAATTGTTCATGCAGGGACAGCCGCATTCGCACAATTGTATGTCTATGCCCAAGACCACAAATCAAAGTACTACAATGTGTGTGCATATATGCACATGCCCTACTCAGTTCCGTTTACATGTTATACAAATCTTTAGACTAATAAATCTGGCAATACAGTCTTATTGCAAACACGTTGGTTTATTTTTAACAGCACCTCTAGTCTGTACAAATGCAGATTATAATGTGTGTAACAGAGTCCCTAAAGCCATAAAAATACAGTCTCTAAAATGTCTAACAAAGTGCCTAAAGCCGACACGTGTTTCAGCCCTTGCAGTCTTTCTCAAGGCTATGCGAAATATACCACTATGCTCTTCAATTAGTTGCATTGTTTTAGTGTTGCTCACCACTTCTGTTTACCTATTAATGTGAGCGTTCAGTTATTTTATATTAAGGGTTCCATCATTGTTGTTCATGGTTGATAGTTAATTTATCTTGTTTCGTATAGCAACGATTTGCGCCAGAAGTGTTCTGAGTATCCTGAACAAAACTAGTTATACAACTGTATTGTCGGATTTATAAGTCTAAAGATTTGTATAATATGTAAATCGAGATGAGTAGTGCACAACCATGTATGCACAAACATTGTTAGCTAGTTTAGAAAGGTATTCTATGGATTTTACAAAAACCTGTATTCATATAAACTGACAAGGTCAGCTGAAGAATCTTTAGGGCATTGTCAGAAGTCCGAAAGGAGAGTCGGACACAAGGCAGTCATAGTTTTTGTTAAAGACCTTTATTGAAAGAAATGGGGTTTGGGAAAAGGCCTCTCTGTCCCTGCACCAAGAGGATTTTCCCTTCCTAAAACCAAGGATCTGTCTGTGTCAGGATGTCAAAACAAAACGGTCATGTGTCCAAAATTCTATTCTGACCGTCACACTAAAACTAAGCTCGAAGGTGAAATGGGGGAAATGTCTTTAACCTTCAGCGGTTTAGAAAAGTGTTCATAAAAGAAAAAATGACTCCAACAAATGTTCCTTCAAAGATTAAGTTTGTGACTCCAGAGGGTAGTTCCCTTCTCCTAGATTCTTCTTTACTCCTTGAGAGGTTTTCACAGGCAACTGCCCTTTGGGCCTATCTTGACCAAGTATAATACTGTCTGGTTTCACAATCTTGGTTTCTTTAAAAAACTGTTTTTTGGGCCTTTCCTGGCCAAGCACAACACTTGTGCAACAACTGTGTGACTTCTCTTTTGGTTTATCACAATCTTCTTCAGTCACCTGGTATAGTCCCCTGCTGGGACGTTTGGGTTACACACTTCAAATTTCCTGGTGTACTCTTTTGCTGGGACATCTACTTTCCAAACTTGATATTGCAGGTGTGTTCTTTGGCCAAGACTTCAAATGTCTACACACTTGTCATTGCCTGGTATGCTCCCCTGCCAGGACTTTTACTGATTCGGGTCTCTAGCCAGTTTCAAAAGTTCTTTATGTATGAGATTCGTTCTGCTTGCTTCGTATCGGCACTGTGTGCATTTATACACTATTTATACACTAGAAAAAGATTTACTTTTGATTTAAATACCCTTTTCTGAATATGTCAACAATCCGGCTTTTCCTTAAGCAAGTAACATTCAATTGTTTTCATCCGGTGTGTATGCCAATACGCCCCTATTTTCCCGTTGCTCTCAGGAGGACTCAACGATCTCTGGCGGCGTTGGTTACTTCTCCCACGGTTGGCTGGTAAAGGGATCTCTTTCGCTTCTCTCTTGCAGTCTGCTTTTGTTCATTCGGCAGACCACTGCGGCTTCCCCTGGCTCGCCTGCTGTTCTCTTGGCCCCGGTCAGCGGAAGACTGCGCTTCAACTTCTGCAAAGCCCAGTAGGTCTTTACCGGCTCCTGGTGTTCACGCAGCATTCCACAGCTTAGCAGTTTCTTCTTTCTCTGATGGCACGATGCCTCACTCCACCACCCCGGTTCTGGCTCTGTGCTTCTGCTCCATACAGGGAAATGCAACATTCTCTCGCCAGTGGCCACAGCAGCTCTGTTTCGTTCTCAATTTGGGCTGCTTAAATTTCCCAGCCACTCATGTCTTTCAGGGAACACTAGAATGCTCACTAGGTACAGAAACTTTCCTATTCCACATTGCTCAATCTCTCTTCTTCCTCGTCTCAGTACTTGATGAACTCTGGTAATAGAAGTCCAATGCGTGCTTTAGAGATTTTTGATGAACAAAAAAAGTTTTTTATTGGTTAAAACTCAATTCAACCTTTAACAAAAACCTAACAAAAACTACACTATACAGAAAGAATAAGAAGATAACATAAGAAAAAAGAAAAAGGTAAAAAACGGTTGAAACAAATCATATAGTGAAATCATCTTTCTATTTACATAATAAAAAAATAAAAAGCTTAAATGAAGCTGCTTTACACTCAACAAGTCAACACAAGATATAAACCACTTCAAACAATTCATATTTCCATTTTACAAATTAACTAACCCTCCACTCCTTTTAGGATTGCATCAAAAAAGATGAGACAGTGTTTACAATTGATTTGGTTGAACCTGACAAGACCATAATTCCACATACATTCTGCTGATACTGCATATTGATTTTCATACTTGTGAAATGCTCTCAACCTAATGAGTTTTAATGCATCACATACAAGCAATAGATGCCTAGCTGACTCTAACTGTGATGCATCATTGCAGAATCTACAGAAGGCTGTGTCCATTGTTGTCAGTCTGTATCTCAAAAGAAATTCCTTTATCTGAACAAATTCAACCGGAATCTAAGGAAAGTACATTGTACCTGTTTATTGGCATAAATTGATAAGTATAGGGCTAATGTTCCATGTTTATGGTCATATTTAATTTAAGATGGCTTAGGGATGGGTATGCATGAAATTCTGCGATAGTGTTAGCCAATCTGCTGCAAATAATGCCTTCTTTACATTATCTGGGTTGCCAATAGGATCTAACATAGCATCCTGACTCAGTCAAAAGGAGTTGTGCAAGCATCTTTAACTCAGACAAAGGACGCAGTCACCCTCATTCTAATGCCTGGTAAAATCCCCCCATCAATGAATTCTCTGAAGCGGGTGACATGTTCCCGTAAAAGGATAAGTAGCGCCAGAATGCTCTTGCCTTCAACGAAATGATCCCCAATTCGAACCGTATGGTTGCAAGCAAAGATGAGGATGGAAGATGCAGGACCCTTTTCCATATTGAGGATTCCGAGAATGGTAAATAAGCAATCAGTATTAGATCATATACTTCTTTCCCGTAAAGTAATTTGGAGACGATCTTGTCCTCATAGAAACGCCTACAGGGCAATAAAGAAAACTTACAAAATTTGGAGTCCACCCTCAGTAACTGGTAGGCCAATTTAGTAGCCTTATATATAAACCATGTTCGAATGGACGTGAGCAAGGGTTTGGAATTGATCTTGAAGCCTAAATATTGGAAAGAGTCTATTCTCTCCACCACCTCAGACTGTAGCCTCCACTTGAATGTGACCTGTTTCTAGATATAAGAGAGTTGCATCAGCTTGGTCTTTACAGGATTCAATGTTAAGGAATTAGCCTTTGCAAAGGTGGCAAACCCATTCATCAGTCGCTGAAGGCCAATAGGTGTATTATGAAAGACTATATAGTCATCTGCATAGCTTGTCCATAATGGTCTTAAGATAGATATTTTTGAAGTTGCAAGGACCATTGGCTGTTTAAATCTGCCATGTACAAATTATATAGGCAGGGGGATAAAACGCACCCCTGCCTTACGCCTCTGTATGTTTTAATTGGCGAGGCAGTAGACTCTAATGATTCAGGCTTATTTGTACAGTAAATTAAGCATGGAGCGTGACTATTAGTCTTAATAGGCCTGAAGTTTAAGCACAACAATGATCTGTCAAGTGCATCGAAAGCTGCAGCAAGGTCGATAGTGGACAGATAGATCAGGTTACTCCCCTTTGACCAAGCTTTGCCCTATATACATTTAAGTAACATGCCGTTCAGAGTAGTACCCATGCCCTTCCTGAATCCAGTTTGCCACTTGGTATTACATTTTCACTATTGGCCTAGATTTCCAGGTGTTGCATCAGGACGCAGGAAGATAATTTGGCATCTGCGTCAAGTATGGCTATTGGGCAATAATTAGAAAGCAACTCTCTAGCCCCTCTCTTCTAAATACGGATAATGTGAGCACTACCGCACAATGGAGGAAATTGCCCAATTTCGATAATGTCCAAAAATAACAAGTGTAGGATTGATGCCCAAAGTGGGGGAGTCAATTTAAACAACTTACTTGTAAGCCCATGCGGACATGGTGCCCTTGAGTTACTGATTTTGCAAATTAACTCAATAAGGAACAAGCTACTTACCTGTAGCTGTTGTTCTCCAGCATCGGTCTGGCATGGATTCACATGCTCATGAATATTCCCTGTCGTCAGGCTGGGAATCCTCGGTAAAGAAAAAATCAGTATCAGTTTCATTTCTGATCTGTCTTTCTTAGTAGTAACCAATCACTGATCTCTGCGTCATACTGACCACAGCCAATGACTGCCCTCTACCTAAGCCCTGCCTCTGGCAGCCATCTTCAGATTTGGTAGCACGTGAAGTGGCAGTATGACCAAGAGGAGAGCCACAGAGGGGTAGGCGGGAGGGTTCGCATGTGAATCCATGCCAGACCCATGCTGGAGAACAACAGTTACAGGTAAGTAACTTGTTCCTTCGCCAGCATGGGGTCTGGCATGGATTCATATGCTCATGAATATAAGAATAAAGAGCAGTACACACATGCATAACCACGGGGGGTGGCAAAAGGCTCAACATTAAGCAATACAAGAAACTCAATATTAAGCATCTCTTACCTCCTCACCAGGCTCACCTTAAGCGAACAGGTTGCGCAGCACTGCTTGGCCGACCCTGGACTCCTCCCTGGAATCCCGATCGACGCAGTAGAATCTCGTGAAGGTGTGCGTCGACCTCCACGCAGCCACCCTGCAGATGTCCAGCAGGGGCACACCAGATAAGAACGCCCTAGTAGCAGCGATCGCTCTGGTCGAATGGGCTCTCGGACGGCCTGGCAGTAGTCGTTTAGCCAACCGGTGACAGTGCATGATGCAGCCAGAGAACCATCTGGAAATAGAAGACTTCAAGAGAGCCTTCCCTTGATTCCCAGGTCCAAAGTTCACGAACAGCTGTGATGTCCTCCGGAAACTCTTTGTGCGGTCCACGTAGAACTTCTGCGCTCTAGCCACATCCAGCGAGTGCAAAGTCCTCTCGGCCGGCGACGAAGGAGACGGGAAGAAAACAGGTAACACCAAGGGCTCGTTAAGATGGAAGTCCGACGGCACCTTGGGCATAAAGGAGGGGTGCGTCCTAAGCACCACCCTCGAGGCATGGAAAGTCAAGCACGGTGCTTTGCAGGATAGGGACTGGATCTCTCCCACTCGTCGTGCGGAGGTAATGGCCACCAGGAACGCGGTCTTCCACGACACAAACTTCATCGGTGTGGAGTGCATCGGCTCGAATGGGGGCCCCATGAGCCTAGTCAGCACCACGTTAAGTTCCCACGCCGGGGCCGGGGCCTTCACCGGCGGGAACGACTGGAACAGTCCTTTCATAAACTCTTTTACCAGTCGATGGGACCACAGGGACGTCCGTCCTGTGGTTCTGGTATATCTGGAGATCGCCGCCAGATGAATCTTAATGGAGGCATGGGCTAGCCCAGCCTTTGCCAGTGATAGCAGGTACGGCAGCACTTGAGGGGCCGTAATCCGTAGGGGGTTGATCTTCTGTGCTCGGCACCAGATAGAGAACCTCTTCCACTTATGACCGTAGCATTTGAGAGTCGAGGACGTCCTGGCCTTTGCAAGAACCTCTCTGCAATCGGCCGGTATATTGTAGCCTCCAAACCCTAGCGCTGCAGGAGCCAAGCCTGCAGGTTCAGCGACGCCGTGTCGTGGTGGAAGATGGCGCCTCCTTCTCTGGAGAGAAGGTCCGCGTCCGCCGACAGCTTGATGGGAGGGGACGTTGACAAGTCCAGAAGGTCCGGGAACCAGATCTGCCTCGGCCACGCCGGTGCGACGAGGATCATCCTGCACCGGGACCTCTTGAGCTGGCTGATGAGTCGAAGCAGCAACGGCAACGGAGGGAACGCATACAGGTATAGGCCGTCCCAGGGGAACGAGAACACATCGCCCATGCTTCTCGGCTGGGGAAACCTGCTGGCGAACCTCTTGCACTTCGAGTTCGTCGCTGTTGCGAACAGGTCAATTTGGGGTTTGCCCCATAGTCGGAAGAGTTGATCCACCTGATCCTGGCGCAGTTCCCACTTGTGACACGCACGCAGCTCCCTGCTGAGCGAGTCGGCGATGGTGTTTCTTTCTCCTGCCAGGTGGAAGGGAACCAGGAACATCCCCTGGGCGACCGCCCAGTGCCACAGATCCTGTGCCTCCTTGGATAGGGCTGGGGATCTGGTGCCTCCCTGCTTCCGTCTGTAAAACATTGTCGTGGTGTTGTCCGTGAAGATCCGCACCACCTTGCCCTTGAGCGACGGGAGGAACGATTTGAGAGCCCAGAACACGGCTCGGAGTTCCAGGATGTTGATGTGCAGGAGCCTCTCCTCCGGGAGCCAGAGGCCTCTTGCGTGGAGATCTCCGGTGTGGGCGCCCCAACCTTCCAGGGAGGCGTCCGTCGTCACCGTCTCCTGGTACGCCGGCGTCTGAAAGTCCTTGCCCGCCGTGAGGTGCGCTCGAACGCCCCACCACTGAACCGCCCGCCGGAACACCTCGTTGAGGGGGACCCTGTCTTCGAAGGTGCCCGTCGCCTGCATCCAACGGGCGTCGAGAAATTCTTGAAGAGGGCGCATCCGTAGTCTGCAGAGGCGCACCAGGTAGATGCAAGAGGACATCATCCCCAGGAGGGACTTGATGGACCTCACCCTGGCCACGTCCGTGGCTAGTAGGCGCTGCACTTTGCCTAGAATGGTCTTCGTCCGTTTTTCCGACGGGTCTGCCAGGCGCCTCACTGTATCGAGCTTCGCTCCCAGAAACAGGGCCACCTGCAACGGCACCAGGTGGGACTTTGGGTAGTTTATGGCGAACCCCAGGTGTGTGAGTAGCTGGGCGGTCCTCGCAGTGTGTTTGACGGCGAGTTCCCTCGTCCTTGAGAGGATGAGCCAGTCGTCCAGGTAGGGGTAGACGTGAATCCCCTGCAGGCGCAGCCGCGCCGCCACTGGTGCTAGGCACTTGGTAAAGACCCTATCCGAACGGCAGTGCTCTGAATTGGTAGTGGCGTCCCTGGACGACGAACCTGAGGAACTTTCGGTGACTTTTGAGGATGGGAACGTGGAAGTAAGCATCCTCCAGGTCCAACGACGACAGGAAGTCGCCTTCCTCCAGCTGTCCCAGTACGTGCTGGAGGGTGACCATCCTGAACTTCTGTGATCTGATGTATTTGTTCAAACGACGAAGGTCCAGGATGGGGCGCCAGCTGCCCGTCTTCTTCCTGACGAGGAAGTACCTTGAGTACACCCCGGAGCCCCGGAGCCTCTTCGGGACAAGCTCGATGGCACCTTTCCTGAGCATCGCCCGTACTTCCAACAGCAGTTGCGGGACGTGATTTTCCTTCCTGGCCACAGGTGGAACGTGAGTGCACTTCTTCAAGAATTCGATAGAGTGTCCTCTTGCCAGGGTATCCAGCACCCAACGGTCGGTGGAGATGGACTTCCACACGCCAATGAAATTCGTCAGCCGGCCTCCCACCGGGGTGCTTCGGTGGGGGCCCGAGACCACGGCCGGTTCAGTCCTGCTTGGAGGTGGTGGCCTTGCCGCCCTGGCCACCTTGCCGACGGCGGCGAGGCGCTCCCTGCTTGCCGCGACCCCTGTAGGCCTCCTGAGATGAGGAGCGTGCCGCCTGGCGGTAGGACGACGAGCCACCGCTGGATCCCTTGGAGGCACCCTGTCTGCCTCCGGAGCTCCGAAAGGGCCGTCGTTGCTGAAGGGCTCCTAGGGAGCGGGCCGTCTCCGTGTCCGTTTTTATGGCTTGGAGGGATTCGTCCACTGCCTTCCCGAACAAGTTGTTGCCGTCGAACGGCATGTCCAATACCCTGGTCTGGACGTCCTGACGGAAGTCGGTCGCCCGGAGCCAACCCCGTTGTCGTAGGCAAACACTGTTGCCCAGCTGGCGGAACCCGGTATCGGCAATATCGGTTGCCACCGTTATGGCTTGGTCCGACGCCACCTCGCCCTCTTCCAGTATTTCCAGGGCCTCGGACCTCTTGTCGTCCGGCAGGAAGTCCAATATGGGGGCCAGGTTAAACCAGAGCTCCCTGTCGTAACGGGCCACGATCGCCAGGGCGTTGGCCGCTTTGATCGGCGTCGCCGCCGACAAAATGACCCGCCGCCCCATGGCGTCCAACTTCTTTCCCTCGCTGTCCGGCAGGGAATTCGACGTCGAGGCTCCTGACCCCGCCGCTTTCTTCTTCGCCGCCGCCGAGACAACCGAGTCCGGCGTTGGCTGGGCCCTGAGGCACAGGGGAGCGGTTTCGGAGACCGGGTACTTCTTCTCGTACCGGTCCCGTTTGGCTGGTGCCGTGGAGGGGTTTTTGAGAACCGACAGGCCCTCCTCCCAGATGTCATCGATTAGGGGCACCGCGATGACTGTCTTCCTCTTGGCCTCCCGGCGCTGATAGAGGAAACCTTCCTTTTTCTGCTCCTCCGGGCAGAGCTGGAACAATTCGGATGCCCTGGCGATCATGGCGTGGAATGAGCCAATCTCGTCGGGCGGCGAGGCACGTGCGACGGGAGACGGGAGACCCGTTCCGTGGTCGTCGTCGCCGTCGCCCTCAGAACCCATCGTCGAGCCCAACGCACCGTCATCTCCCGACTTGTGGGAGGATGAGGAGGGAACTGTAGGCCTTACGGGGGCGAGCTGAGGATAGGGTTGGGTCCTCCGTCGTTTGTTCTGAGGACTTCCCGACGGGCCAGGGTGCGGGTCCTCCGGCCTGGGCCGTGGGAATCTCGTCCTTATCTCAGAGCATAAGGACTGGATGGCAGACAAAATGGCCGCCGAGCCATCCTGAGGCCTAGCAACCAACTGCGCCGGAAGGGAAGGCCGCTCTTCCTCACCATCGTCGTCTTCCTCGGTTATCTCCCGAGGATCTTCCTGACGGGATCGAACCTTCTCGAATTGGACTTCGAGGTTCCGCACGGCCTCGGTCAGTTCCTCCTCCGAGGCTGACTCCGAGCTCGAGGAGGGCACCTTGCCCCCCCTCGCTTCTTCCATCATGGCGGCCACAACGATGGGCTGAAAAGAGGATTCCCTCCTTGACGGCAGGGAAACTCTAGTCCCAGAGGCAGTCTCCGCTGGCGGTGTCTCTGCCGGCTTGGCCAGAGTCGCCGCGATAGCCTCGATAGAGGCCTTCGCCTGCTGGGTAGGGGCCTTCACCACCTTAGGTGCGTCCCGGGCCTTCTCCTTCGGGGGAGGGGCGATGCCTCGCTCCCCCTCTTCCGAGATCGGACGGGGCTTCTCCCGAAGCTTACCCGGGGTCTCGGACTTTCTCTTCCCTGAACCGGAGCGTTGGCTCGTGGTTGACGGTGCCGGGGAAGGTGCGCCCTGCCTGGCGACCGAAGAGCACGACCTTTCGGCGCTCCCGGAGCCAGCGGACTCGCAGCGCTTGGCCTGGTGTTGGGCCCCCGTCGCCGGGGCGCCCGCACAGGACTTAGAAGCCCGCTCGGACCCTTTCTTCTTCTTCTCACCCGTCAAGCCCTTCTCCAACCAGCTTGCGAGACGGGATCGACAGTCCCTCACGGTCCGCTCCGACAAGTTCTTGCAGAACTGGCAGTCCTTCTATACATGAGTCTTATCCCCATGAAGACAGTAGAGGCATCGCAAATGTTCGTCTTCCTTAATCACATTCTGCAGCCCGCATCCAGGGCAGCTGCGAAACAGCTTGGGTCCGGGTGACGAACTCGCATCCTGGGCCATCTTGAAGTAGGCCGCAAATCTTCTGGAATCCTCCAAGAAGTTGATTCGACGAAATCTTCACCCTTGAGGGGCGTAGGAAAATCCTGCAACGGGTAGCCGTTAACGGGAGTAGAAACGGTGGAGCTTGAGACTCGATTAACCGAAAAAAAGTGAAAATTCACCTGAAAAAGCGCGAAACACGCAGTAAAAGCTCGAGAGCTAAGCACGAGGACTCCCAACACTTGAACGTGCGGTAAAAATCTGAAGATGGCTGCCAGAGGCGGGGCTTAGGTAGAGGGCAGTCATTGGCTGTGGTCAGTATGACGCAGAGATCAGTGATTGGTTACTGCTACGAAAGACAGATCAGAAACAAAACTGATACTGATTTTTTCTTTACCGAGGATTCCCAGCCTGACGACGGGGAATATTCATGAGCATGTGAATCCATGCCAGACCCCCATGCTGGAGAAGATATGGTTGCAATATAGTAATGTCCAAAGGGTTACCCGTATCAAATTAATTTGCCACTGTACATCTGACTTGCGACGTGGGCAGCGCATAGAGGGACTCAAAATGATGTACCCAGTCTTCCTTTGTGACGCTGTTGACCATCCTACCCATTTGCTAATACCAGATGCATTTATCAGCGACCAGAAGCCTCTAGAGTCTTTATCTAGAAGTGCAGATAGCATGTTTTAAGCATCCAATTACAGGCAATGAGTTATGGATAATGCAGTCAGCTTTTATACCCCTGCTGCACTTGTTTGATTTGTGCCCCTTTTGACAGTTCAGAGTGATGGATGTTGTTTTTAATATGCCTAAGCAAATGTCTCAATTCTCTTCTTCTGATAACCAGATCACCATTATACGTATGTGTGCGAGGATGTGAACGAAACTTGCCAGTTCCTGCCCTAGATGTGTTAGGAGCAATGACACTCTCTACAAAACACTCAAAGTTCTTGACTGTGAATATTGTTGATATTTCTAAATTAGATTCAAAGGCTGTAACCTCCTCAACCGCTTGGTTCACCCTTACTAACATGTGTGGTGTCCAATGTAGACAGTTGCCCTGCACATTAGGTGCCACAGCCCGCCACCCCAGATATATTGCAGCTTGATCAGGTGTATTAGCCAGAAAATCAAAGTGGGTTTTCAGGATAAAGTGGTCACTTACTTCGGTCTTCTGAATTGTAAAGCTAGAACAGTTGCCCAATAACCAAGGTTTCTCAAACACATAATCGATAGTGGATACACTCAGCCCATTACACCATGTAGCAGAGGCTGGAATATCTCCAGGGACCGAGCCATTAAGGGGTGAGAGCCCGATCCCTGTGAAACATTAAACCCATACTTTTCCATTCCCCAGTTTGGATACCTTCTTTTTTAAGCATCCTATATTCAATTCCAAAACGGAAACACCATCTGAGTTGAGGTCCCCTGCCACCAGAATATGCCCTGCATGTGTAGTATTATACCAGTCCGCCACATACGAGGAGATGGATTCAACCACATCTGTTATAGCCCCCATACCATGGTGCCAATAGATGTTAACAATCAGCACATTCATAACAGTAGTAAATCTGATGTGGGTGTATAACACCCCGAAACAAATGTTGATGCTAGTAACCACCATCATTGAAGGGGGAATTTAACTAGGGTCAACAAACCACTGGTCATTCGCACCTTGTTTTGCCGGCTGGTGGGCAACACAGTAGCCATCAAAGGCAGGTTCCGCCTTCAACCAACTCTCTTGTAGGACAATCACAGTGTGTGACCTAAGTGAAAAGGGCAAAGATGTATTATTAAACAAATGAGCATGACCTCTAGAATTAAAGTAAGCCACCGAAAAGAGGCCAATCTTCCTATTCAGGGCCTCAACCAACAACCCTTGCTCCCCAAGTTGAGACCTCCAAGTCTAACATGAGGAAGATGCCAGGAGCCATGACCAGTCTCTAGTTTTCTCTGAATTTAAAATCTTTCTCTTAAAGGCATCTTCCACTGTTACACTGTGTCCCAATTGGTGTGTTGTCTTTCCTTTATGACCTTGTTGAAGGCCCCTCGAAAGGCCCTCGCCCTGCAGGAGGTTAACATGGAATGGCAAGAGATCATAACCCAAACATCTGAGATTGCCTTGCTCCTTCAATAGCGTGTCCATGGCTAATTTGTAGTTTAGATAGATCACCGCTTGATCTAATCTGCAGCGATCAGGAAAAAGTACTCTATAAGTCTCTAGTTTTGATACCTCCCAATGATGGTATTTCTTGTAACAACGAAAGTACTTTTGAGCAATTCAAAATGGAGGAGCGGGTTTGTCGGATTATACTTTCGATCATTACTGTTAGTAAGTCTTCTTGTGCTTTCTTCTGAGGTCTATGAAGCGACTTCTGCAGGCCTAATGGGCCCTGAGGAAAACGGTCCTGTCTGCTCACCCGCAGTACCTAGGGTCACCGTGCGGCAATTGGGACCTCAGAGGGATAGCAAGAGCCCTTCCCTGAATCTGCAGATTTATACTTGAGGTCTGGGGCGTAGGCCGAGTGTCAGGCACCGTAGGAAAGACTTCTATAGCCACTTGTGAAGGCATTTTGTGCGCAGATGAGGCACCCTCCACCACAGGGGAAGTCTCTGCTCCTTTGACTTCGGAACTCTATACGATGGCTTGATATGGAGCCTGGCATGTTACCTCAGTCGAGGGGCCCGACCAGTCCAGATGAGATAAAGCTGTCTTCACTGCACTCTGTGAGAACAAGGACTTAATGAAATTACGTGCTTGTTTTTTCACATTTTTGGAGGGCATGTTTTTAGATTTTCTCTGTGGCGTGTGACATTCCACAAACGGGTTTGCGGTGGATGGTCCAACATCTTTACAAGACCCATGCTGAGAATGTCCTCCACTGATTCATCCCCTGTGGCTTCCTCCACATTAATGTCCGATGACTCGGGGAGAGCCGGTAACTTATTTGTAGGTACGTTAAATTCCTCATTCGCCCCCACCTTCCGCCTACGTGTCATCTGTGCCGGAAAGATTACCAGAAACTGTCGCCCATTGGGAGCCTGCAGTGTCACGGAGCAGGCATGGGATGCCAGAGTAGCATTAATCTCACCCGCAGGCACCTGAACGGTCCGTAGATCTTGGGCAGCCATCTCAATGAATCCAGATGGAGCAGCATTGGTTGCCCATACCGGTTGTAATGTAGGTTCCTTGGAGACAGTGCCCGTAGTTATATTTACATTCAGTGGCAGTGTTTCAGATGAGCCTAATATCCTGGAAAAAAGAAAATCCCTTGCCGCCACGTGCAGATCCATACGTTCAAATTTGAACAACAGGGATTCAAAGCAATGCCGTGTTTGTTTTGGTTTCATGATTTTTTCCTTCATATAAGGAGACCAAAATGCATAGGACCTGATTTATCTCTGTAAATTGACCATCTCTCTCCTCACCTTTACCATCCCGAATTCGATGCATCATCGCCGATAAACATCGCAGAGGAAGTGGAGTGAGAGAAGGTGCTTGCGAGGAGTAGAAATAGTCTGTACCCCAGGTACACTGGCCATTGTGTTGTGTAGTAAGTGAACAATCTATTATGTCAGGGGGAGTATTGTAAGGAACTCTTGGTGGCAACAGTAAAGATTGACACAAGTGATCACAGTTCAAGGGTGTTTATTAAACTGTATATGTGGGTTGAAAAAACGCCTAATATAAACCAAAATCTAAGATGGGAGCAAGCTATGACCAGAAAATAATAATAAGGCAGTCCTAGTGGCGTCTTGTCAAATAAAAGGGCCTATACTAAGAAAAACATATTGCCAATCCTTACGCTAAATACAAACAAAGAGTGTGGGATAGGATTCACAGAAAAAAAGAAAGAAGTGTTCACAAATAATAAGCCAGGCTGTGGTAGACGGGGTCTCCCTTCCATTCGTTTTGAACACAGGACAAGGCAGACTCCGGAGCACAGCACATGCTCGAGCTTTCCCAGCACGAGACTGCTTTCAGCTCTCAGGTATTAGGACCTTTGTTGGTTAAGTCTCTTTTCTACAAAAAGTCTCTTCCCTCCGAAGACCTGATGGCTTTCCAAAATAATGAACAAAAGTTCCTTTCTGCTTGCACGTTGGGTGATGCCTTTTCATCCCTGGTTCCCCCTCTTCTGGGATCAGACACTTCTCGAATGTTAGCCTCCCTCCGTCGAGTTCACTACGGCTTTCAACACAATCTCATCTGTGACATTCACAAATCTTAATTTCTTTTTAAGCAGTTCACTGTGGACATCCATCTGCCGGGTTCTCTCTAGTCAACACACTATTTATTGGGACTTTAGGCTTTTCCCCCTTTTCATTGTCATCTCTCCGTCGGTTCACTCTTGCTAACTTTGCCAATCACACAATTCTTTGAACAGTTCTAACGATGCAGGATTCCCTTCCCTTAGCTTCACAATCATCTGGCAGTCAAAGACTTTCAATTGTACAGAGGATTTTACTAGACCCCTGTATGACCACTTTACCCCTTTCTCGCCTTTCCCAAGGCCTTCTGATAACGGTAGTTTCAACAATAGGGTAATCGCCCAGAGTTTCCCCAAGTGAGCACCCACGTGGTGCCCGACTCCTCTGTAGCTGGTTTTCCCCTCTCGTATTAACAGTTCTTTGTACTTTCTTCAATTAGCTGTTTGCTACTTTTGTTCAACACAGTTCAGTTTCTTATTGGCACTCCTCTCGACTCACTGGCTGTGATGAACTGCTAAGTTTTTCTTGTCTCTGGAGTCAAGGCAGGTAGCACGGTGGCCAGTGTCTCTCCCTGGTTTGGTTATCAGCGGAGGAGGGTCCTGTGTACCGTTGACATCTGCTGCAACACATGCTGGCTATTGTTCGTGGTCTTACGATTCCATCCGTGGAGGTTTCACAGGCCTGTCTTGGAAAGGGCAAGGTAGCTTCTCACCTTGTCAACCTCTCGGTTCATGCCATCTTTCTCCTCCTCTTGAACTGCTGTGCTGAGTTAGCTCTCCCGTTGTGCAGTCTGCCTTGCTCGTCTTGTGCTCTCATGCTCAACCTTTTATCCCTGTGGGGAAGAGAAAGGGCCGTCAGCTGTGTGTGTGATTCTGGTCAATTGCCTGACCTCTGTGTTGGAACATGTCAGGTAAACGGCTCTGGTGTTTGTCCGTCGTCTTTCATGGTGTGCAAAAGTGTTTGTGTCGGAAAAGAGGCCAGGGGGGTAAAGTGTTAGTATCCTATGTTGTAGGATGGGGAAAAGGTGTTATAAGAAGGGGGATATCACGTCTCACATGCCGGTGTCTGACTTCCACTCCCCAAGGACCCCCCCATCCAGGTGATCCTCCCTCACTGGTCCACCCCCAGGAACTGGTTCTAATAGTGATGGCTGTGTCCTGGCTACCCGGATGACAGATCCCCGGGGACTAGACAGGGAGACACCTTAAGGTTTCTCACAGTATCCACCATGGATACGTCTAAAGACGCCTTTTCGGGAGAAGCAGCGTTTTCCTCAGGTTGAATACTGTGTTTGGTTGTAACTTCTTGATTCAGTTTTGGTGTAACCTTGGCAAAAGTTACGAGAATCAAATTCCATAGGTGTGTTAGGATGTTTGTGGATGCTGCAGTAGTGCATTCTTTAGCAGAAGTTTCGGGTGGAGGGGCTGTGCAATCAAATGGAACGAGTGCTGATAGCGTTTAACAGTAAATAAGGAGTGGTGTATGGAAATGACAGTGTGCAATGCAGAGGTTTTGTATGCAGTTGGTGCATGTATGTTTTGAAATGTGACAGCACCCAATTGGGTGAGTGCTGCAAAAAGTGACCATGCAAAGGGAAGAAGTATTGTCAGAGCTTTACTGGGCCGTGGCCCTCACTGTAGATGGGAAAGCGCACGTGCACATCCTCCCATTATGAGCAGGGTGGAAGTCGAAATGGAATTGTGGGAAATAGGCAATTAGGAGTTTTGTCACAATACTGTGTCGTGAGGGTGGTCGACATGGAGCGACGCACAATTCTTATCGACGGCGTTACCTTTGTGCGCCATCTGCACAGGTGCAGCGTGCAAAGAGGCGTTGTGGGTAATTTTGAGTTGGAAGGAGTGGACGCTTTCTGGGTCTGTCAGGGTGACTGCAGTTTCGGCGGGATGGTTCGCCTTTGCAGATATGTGGCGTCCATCAGGAACGTGGACTGTGTTGTGGTGCACACTGGAAGTGCACATTTGGGTTACATGTCGTGTGGACGATTAATCCGTCTACTGATGAGGTTGTTGACCACAGTGATGCATATTTTCCGCACTGCCAAGGTGGTTTTCTCTTACACAACACCAAGAGCAGTGTGGGTCCATGATGGTGTAATTTTTCCCCAGCCAGCGGTCGGAAGGTGTGTTATAAACAGATTTATGCAGACTGCTGGCATGTTCTCCACCAACTATGAGATCATGAGGTCGCAAAATATGCAATGGTTCCGTAGAAATGGCATTTACTTGAGCGCCATTGGCAATGCCATTTTCTTTCACAATGTGCAAGAAGCATTGGCCAGAATGCTGTAAAAATGTGAGGATAGGCAAACAAAAACCCATATAAAGAGAAAATATAAAAAATGTGCTTGCACCCACGTAAATAAAAAAAGAAAGAAAAAAATCTTTATAAACATACGCTGGAAGACTGAATCCCCTGCCTAGTTTCATATTGTTTACCACCACCCCCCACGAAAAGGTAGTGGATTTCGCAGTACTTTCAGGATGGCATGTGCGACATCCTGGGTGGCTATGTGGATGTATGCGGATGGAGAAATCGTGTATACTTTCATTGAACTTTGTAGTGGACGTGCTGTGGAATGGCACAGCATTTGTACTGTAAATGTGTAACGGTACATTTCAAGTGTTGCACAGCAGTGACAGTGTTTGATGATAGCGGCTTTAATGCGATTGGTGAATGCGTGTGTGCCTATTTACCAGTAACCTAATAAAGTAGAGCTGCAGAGAAGATAGTGTAAAGGGAAGAAGGGGTGCGGCCGAAGCACTACTTTGGGAGGCGCACGTGGCAAAATCTGCCCTTTTACACCACCTTGCCCAATTGCCATGGCAGTGTGGGGATTAGCCAGTCAGGTAGAGTGGGTGTGGTTAACAGGCAGGAGAAGTGAAACGGTTGCACATTATACTCTGTGTACTGAGGGTGGCTGACATGGCGAAACGTATTGTGCTGCCTGTAGGTGATCCCTTTGTAATAGATGTGCACAACTGTGCTCTGCAAAGAAACTTTGACTGCAATTTTGGTTTGGAAGGAGTGGACGCATTGTGGAATGCTGTGCATGAGTGCCATTTAGTCGATATGCATGCACTTTGTAAAGACCTCGCCACGTTTCCAGTAGTAGATGTTATCGGAATTTATTACGGCGGCATGCTTATGGGTTACCTGCCTTGCTTACATTTGTCCAGCAGATCGAGGAGGTTGCTGGATGTTGTGAGGACACTTTTTCCCACCGCCAAGGTGCTTTTCTTATCGATAACACTGTAAAAAGCATGGCCTACTGCTCATGGATGTTGTTCCGAGGCAGATGAAGGAAGGTGTCTCATCAACAGAAGCATCTACACTTTTGTGTCCGCTCGTGGAATGGTCTTCGGCCACAATGACCTTATTACTTGTGGACATGCAGAGTGTTACCAAGAAAATGGCATTTTGTTGTCATCTATTGGCAATGCAGTTTTGTTTGCTTGTCTACAGGATGCGGTGAAGAGTTTACTGAAGTAATGTGTGCAGAAGAAAGCACAAAAGCTACTGAAAACAGACAAAAAATGTGTTTTGTAGAAGGATCTACAACAAAAGAAAAAAACAGACTCTTTTACGAGTCGCCCCTTACTACGAACTCACCCTAACCTGGTTGCAAGTTATTCCCCACGACCGCACGCAGCACGAAATCACATGCTGGGATTTTGCGGGTGGCGGCCACGAAAATGGAGCTGTGGGGATTGTCCAATGAGTTGCTTAGGATGTGCGGAAATAGGAAGAGGGACTCCTGCTGCACTGGGGTACGGCCCTCAACGCACTTGGGGACCTGCACTTGCCACATTCTACACTCCTCACCATGCTGGCCTATGGAAATGAGACTGTAGCAATTGCCCTATCATGTGCTGCTCAGGGTGTGCATCAGAGGAAAGCACGGCAATAGGAAGAAGGGTTCCTCCGGTTTCACTGGGGGGCGGCCCTGGCGGTACTTGGAGAAAGGCACAAGCCACATTATTTGATGTCATGGGGTGTTAGTCCTTGCAGTGCACACTGGTGGCAGGAGTTATGTTTGCTTAGCTTACCATAACTGTCGAACTTTGGGTTTTTTCGGCTTTACCGGTTACCATAACATTCCTGTAACAACGTTTTTCCATTGAATTTCACAGGTTTTTTTAGTAGTACAACTTAACCATAACGTCCCTTTAACAAAGTTTTTTGTTAGTAGATAGATCGATAGATAGATAGATAGATAGATAGATAGATAGATAGATAGATAGATAGATAGATAGATAGATAGATAGATAGATAGATAAGTCGAAAACATGTGGAAGGTACTGCAGTACCCATAGTCGCCCTCCAACCAAGCAATGTTATTAAAAGTTATCTCTGGAGTCCAGTTGTGTTAAAAACATTTTCTTTATTAATAAATCCTCATCCCACAGGGAAAAGCAGCATCAGATGTTCAGCAACAGACTAGTTGCTTGTTCACATAGTATTCTAAAGTGACACAGTGCAGTATTTAAAAGAAACATGTTTGTTAAAATTCGTTGGTGCAATCTCTCTGTTCACAATTCATTGTTCATAGTATGCTTGCAGGTTCATGCTTCACTGTTGGCCATATTAAAAGAGATCGTAGTATCCTGTTTAATACAGGAAACATGTACAATTACATTCAATGTTATCTTTTAATTGTTGTGGCCAGCAGTAAAAGTGTTTGTTATATACATCACGTATTGTTGTGTGCAAAACATATAAGAACCATCAACACCAGTCATGTGTTTATACACGATCAAAGTTCTCTATTGTGCACACCACGTCAATTTTTCCAAATGTATGCCATGTATGATCGTAAAATGGGTGCTAAGCCCATAATGCAATGCATACACAAAGGAGAGATAGTGCTAGGTCCAGCATCCAAAAGAGTACCCAATGCAGTTTGTCTGCTACTCAAACACATGTGAATGCAGTCTCCACGGCAGTGGACAAGGCAACTCTATAATATGCCTAATATGAGAGAAAGTGCGTAGAGCTGTAATAATGTGCAAACCAAGTTCTCTGTTGCTCGTAATGTACCAATTATGCACTAGTATCTAGCACCGATCAGACAGTGGCCGATCTAAAGTGCAGAGTGCTATCTGTGATCAGAATAGTGGGACTTAGTCCATAATACAGTACATGCAAGCAGAGATGCTAAATACCACATTCAATCAAGTGCCTAGTGCCATTCATCTATTGAATCCAACGAATAGATGCAGCAGTACTACATTAAAAGACATCTGGTCTAAAGTGCTCTGTGCATTGATAACATAAGGTTTACATTCCGAATGTAATTCATACTGGGTAGAAATCCCACATACACCATACCATAAGGGGTAAGTGTATTATAATCTTCTAATTTAAGGGCTATAAATACCCGTATTAGTATGTTGTCTGGAGATTACAATCATTTTGATAATGTCTATGGCATTATATGAACCTGCACTACTGTTGGTTTCTGATATACTACTCAGCTGTTGCAGTACCTACTGAATATCAAAATATGTGCACAGTAGTTTGTCATTAAGATTTGGCACATTTAATTTGACATGCAAAATGCAATGTGCAAAACGTTTGTGTTTTAGCAGACTACAGTACAAAATAAGGATGAGACCTAAATAGTATACCATGCTATAAAGTGTTTAGTGCACTTTGTGCATCTACTGCATAACGAAATACATAAACAATGATCACATTGAAGCATTTGGTTTTTCATGTAAAATAGAATGTGAAAAATAAGTATGTTTGATCGAACTTCAGTACAAATTCAAAGTGAGGCTTCAATGATAGCTTATTAGTATAAGGTATCACTGAGACCTCCCTTTGAATTTGTACTGTAGTTCTTGTGCATGTTTGATCAAACTACAGTACAGATTCAAAGTGAGACCTCAATGATACCTTAATAAGGTATCATTGAGGTCTTGCTTTGAATCTGTGCTGTAGATTGGTCAAACATGCAAGATGTAAGATGCACTTAACATTAAATAGCTTAAATGGTAAGTGCATCTAGCTTGTTGGTGCCGGAAACCTGTATACACACACACACCCATACATATATTGACCGAGGATATCACATCCAGTGCCATCATTATTTTCTGAATAGGTAGGTAGGTTCTGTTCAAAGACCACCTGGGGCTCTATAAATATTCCAGCAAGAAGGTCAAAAACTGTACCTTTTTCACTTTGGTCTTAAAAGCCATTCCAAGGTTGGTTTTCAATGACAACTAAAAAGCTGAAATATATTATGAAGAAACAAAATGTGACAAAAAAATGAAGTAGTGCTGAATGGAACAGTAAAGTGCAAAAAGCTGCAATAGAATACTATGAATTGTTGCAGCAACAATAAATGCACAACAAATACTCAAAGCAGTTGTTGTTTCCCATTATAATATTGTGCAAAGAGAACAATGAACAAGCATTGGCAATGCCAACGGTTTGGGCTTTTGAGTAGGCATGGGAAAGGCACTTGCCAGGCACTGCCATAGTGATATTAATTGGACATTGATGGTATCAGCTGCAAAATGGTATGAGTAGCTGGGCATTTAGTAGCAGTGCTTGGCAAATGCCTGGCGTATACACAAGCCACAATGGTTGGCTTGGCTCATGCTTGTTTTTTTACAGGACTTCAGTGAAGGACATGCATAGTGCTTATAAATCGAGTGGCTGAAGGCAGGCCTGGTTAAGACGTTTTTATTACACCAGTAGCGGGATTACAACTCCAATTAAGTCATTATGTCTCGTAAGCCTGCTTTGAAAAAACACATTAATAGGTATTTTGATTAAAATGTTTGATGGTAAGCCTTGATTAAAGCGAGCTCAAAGAGTTCCCATGAGTTGGTGTTTTGGGTGGGGATAGCAGGAACCGGGTGGGAATGGCCATAGAGATTAGCCCGGCCATGGCCAGTCAATGGGTGGGCAAATAAGCAAAGAACACCTACACGCTGTGTGTCCCTCCTCATATGCCATTTGTCCCCATCTGTACTCTAATGCAATAGGTTTGGGTTTATAGGTTTCGTATGCAACGCCTAATAGCCCAAACTAATAAATGACAATTGGTGGCAGGCATGCAATGCAGAAGAATGGAACAGCAGGTATCCTCAAAGCCTAGAACCAGGGAATTGAAGAAGGAAACAGAAACAATTTTAGGTCATATTTATTCAACACGTTTTTTTTATTTCTTTAAGTTATAACAAATGAAGATTTAATCATACAATCATGTCAAAAGCAAAGTCAAAAACACAAAAATGAACTACCCACTATTGACATAAAATAAAACAATCATACATAAACCTAATGTGTCAATTGTACTCAAGCATACCAGTCACAACTAATGATAACATTATGCAAAAACCCCACATATTTTACAATGTAACACTTATTGAAAAAATCTTCTGTTCAAAAGCCAGGGTTCCCAGTCGATTTCTAGGACCCTACAGTCAACCTGTCCCAATCGGTTTCGACATATAAGTATCTTCATCAGGGGAAATCAAAACACTAAAACTGCAAAGATGCACACAAAAAAACATTTTAAAGGGCAATGTTAATTCTTCATATTCATTACAAAAATCTATTTAAACCAGACAATATACCCAACGAATCACGGTATACATTTTATAACAGGTCAGCGGGAAAATAGAAACCTTAACTCCCCGCATCCCGCAGTGTACTGATGCAAACCAAAGGTGAGGGCACCCCCATGTCCACGTCCAACCATTACATGCGTCAAAACCACCACCAGGGTGAAAACAATAAAAAAAGTGACCAGCACCAGGGCAGAGATTCTAAATGTGACCTAACTCTCTGAGACACCATTTTCCATGATGAGAATCGGACAACCACAAGTAAAATCTAAATCAAGAAAACTCAACACAAAATTGAGAAAGCCGATCTCGAAGGTGTCACAGCCAAGAAGGCACAGAGTGGACATTGATGCCGTAAGTTGTGCCATTATGTATGGCACTGCGGGCAAAACCAATACTCCCATTAGCAATCTGAATGAGTTGACATATGTCACCAAAACAGACCAGTCTGGGTTACAAAAAAGAATGAATGAAAGCAAGATAGAGGCTTACCAATTAGGTGGAATTCATCAAGCGTGATCAAAGAGCCAACCCCCAGCTGCTAGCTGTGACCTAAGGGAGAGGAAAGCGGAAGCACAGGGAATCAAGGTGGTTCAACATGACACAGCTGACGCTATACAGGGAATGCAAAGAGTCGGCAGCATCCCCAAGTGTGATCTGTCATCCCCTTCCAATATGTGCATACCTCGAGTTGTTAGTGCGCATAAGGTGGAGCGTGACTTCGAAGAAGACCACCCGCCATAGTCTCACTCAATGATCCGAATGCTTCAACAGACGGACCTGCCACATAATAGATGGATAAAGGAAGCGTCCGTCACGTGCTGAAAAATGCAGCGGCCATATGTTGGAAGAGTTGGGAAAAAGGAGAACCTACCCCCGGAATGCTGCCAGAATGAAAACATGGCCAGCAAAAAAGGAGGAAGCCTGCCAAACGATAAACCAATTTAGCCATCAAGCGTATTTAAACCAAATTCAATGTTAAACATCCACAATTGCTCTTTTAATGTGAGATTCCAGGCCATCCCCAAACTGTTGGTTCCCCTGGCCTTGTCAACACAGAACTATGTCAACTCATCAGCAGAATGACCCAATTCACAATAGTGAACTGCTAAAGGGGCAAGTAAGTTTTTTGTCCTTATCTTAGAAAGATGTTCAGAGATTCTCAAATTCACTTGTCGACTGGTCTTTCCTATGTAGATTTCTTCACAGGGGCAAGTAATCGCATAAATTACATTAGAGCTTTTACATGTAGTAAATCATCTCAAATGCCATGTGCGATTTGTCACATCGAATGATTGTACTTTTTTTGAGAATGTACATCTGATACAAGAATTTCAAGGAAAATGTCCAATCACAGGTCTATTCATCACATCCATACTATGATTTTTAAAAGGCACATTCCTGGAAGCTCAAACTAGCTGTTGTTTCAGGCATTTGGCTTATTCATAGGCGAAAAGAGGTTTTTCCAAACAATTTTCCCATGTCTGTAAGACATTTCAATTTGTTTAGAATGGAGCTCCAAATTGCCTGTGCTTGTCTACAAAATGTAAGGACACAGACCAGCCTTGCTTTGTCCACTTTGTTAGAATTCTCAACTAAAAGTGCCTCCCGATTGGCATACTGTGCCCTCTTTCTGCAGCAGCTTACCAATTTGTTTGGGTATCCACGGGCATTTGATCTTTTAGATAGTATCTCTGAACTTTGGTGAAGAAGATTGACATCTGTGCAATTTCTCCTAAGTCTAAGGAACATCCCAAATGGTCAATTATTTAAAAGACTCGATGGATGTTGACTGGAGAAATGGAGGGTAGTATTACATTCAGTGGATTTCCAAAGCAATTCCATCTCCAAAACACCTCCTCTATGGAAAATTCATAAGTCCAAAATATGGATGGATGCAGAGTTAGACTCATATGTGAATCTAAATCAGAGCCAAAGTTGCTAAGCCATCCCATGAGTTCAAGGAGAACAGGCTCTGACCCATTGCAGATAATCAAGAGGTCATTGATGTATCTACGGAACAGGCCAATCTGGGAGAACATGGGATTAAATTCACATAAGAACTTTAGTCCTTCCATAATTGCCATATAAAGAATGGCCAAATGCACAGCCCATTGCAGTCCCTTTTGTTTGACAAAGAAAAAATCATTTTTGAAGTTTAAGAAACTATTTTGAAGTACCAAGGCTAAACATGCAATGCAAACCATGGTGAAGATATTCTAAATACAAGCCCCATATGTCATCACACAACACTGGTGGGAATTTCCCAAAGGCTACATTTGATGGGTGGCGATCGTAGTGAACAGCAGCACCTTTAAAAGTATAATGTTACTGGAACAAAGAATGGTGGGAATATGATTGAGGCTTCACTACAAGTTACAAGGAATATATGTTATAGTGTTCTTCCAACTTGTGGTTGGAGAGTTACATTTTCAATCTAAGCTTGACCACTGGAAGAGATCTAAAAAAATAAATTCTATGTCCCAAAGCAAAGCTAGGGACAGTCAATGGACTTTGAGAAATAATCACAGTAGAGGAACACATATTCAGTTGTTATCTCAGACAGAAATAAGTGCACAGGCAAAAACATCTATGCAATACTATTGTTTTTTTTTTACAACTTTATCTTTGCACACAGGTTATGCACATACATTAATACCATTAACTTTGTGGTTATACAACAAATACAAATTAGCTTTCCACTGTATTCAGGGTTTCATGTTCAGTTAAGTCTGCCAGATATTATTTATACCTTTCCATACATTCCTGGGTTTAGATTGCGGCATTCAGAGTCTATGTATAGTTCTTCAGTGTCGTTAGCCCACATCATATCTCTGTTCCAGTCTTCCTTAGTTGCGGTTGTGCATTCTTGCATCTCATTAGTATGGCCCTTTTGGCTATTATTAGGCTTAGGTTTAAAAGTTTTCGTCATGTCGGGTTCATTTTCCCGACCGCTCGCAGCATACACATCCGCGGTGTCCATTCCACTGGTTGGTCTGCCATCTTATCTAAGGCTCCACAAACCCCTGCCCAGTAGTTTCTCAGTACTGTGCAGTCCCATAACATATGAAATATGTTGGCGTTTTCAGTGTTGCATCTTGGACAGGCACCTGATGAAGCAGGATATATTCGCTTGAGTTGTAATGGTGTATAGTGTGTCCTCTGGACTATTTTATAGTGAATCAGTTTGAATCTGGAGTTGCATGATACCAGTCTGGTCAATGCACAGATCTGGGACCATTCTTGATCCTCTATCAGCTGCCCCAAATCCTGCTCCCATTTGCCCTTAGCTGTGTGGGTCACTGCCGGGCGTGTCTGTACTATGACTTTATAAAGAGTAGAGGCCGTAATTTTCTGAGTCCCCCCAGTGTAAATGTAGCCCAGTCCCGTGTTTATTTCAGGTTCACCCGGGAAAGTCGGGTATATATGCTGTGTGACGGTTGCTAACCGATGGTATTGTTGTTTATGCGCCTTCGTGTTACCCACTATGTCCTTAATATCTTCACATTGTAGAAAGTGCATCTCCGAGAACAGCTGCCCCCATTGTGTGATGCCTCTTGCACTCCAATGCATGGCCATCTCACTCTCAATGGTGAAGGGTGTGTGGGGGTCGCCCCAGATTGGCATACTCGGGTGGTATAACTTACTAGTACAAAAAATATCAGCAATTTTGGACCATGCCGTGATTGTGACCTTGGTTGGGTGCATCGTGTTGTAATGTTTGAGGGTCGGTCTAGTTATCATTTGTAGAGCTACCGTCGCTTCTTGCTCCGCTGAAGATGGGGGTGGGGGTCCAGGGTTGAGGAAGCAGGAAGCTCAACTGGCTGCATAGTGCACTTGCACGGCTAGGTAATATAATTCCATGTCAGGTGCCATCAACCCACCCCTGGGATACGTGTCTGTCAATACCCTCCAGCTCAATCTAGGATGTCCACCTCAAACAAATGATATGCAGGCGTTATTAATTTTGGAGAACAGAACAAGGCCGGGCCAGACCGGTAATGTACTGAATAAATAAAAAAGCTTTGGCAGTATTATCATTTTAATGAGTGCTATCCTCCCCATCATCGATATGGGCAGAGCATTCCAGTGCTTCATTTTGGTGCACAATGCTTCCGCCAGTACAGTATAGTTCAAAGTGCGGAATAACTGGGCTGTTCTGGCAATGTTAGCGCCTACATAGACAATGTGTACCGGACTCCATATGTGGCCGTGCAGATTTTGGGGTTGCGTGGTGTTATCCGTGAGTGGGAATATCTCCGACTTGTTGGGGTTAAGGCGTAGACCTGAGTATTCTCCGAACTTTTCTACTTCTGCCAGCACCCTGCCCAATGTGCGGTCAGGATTCTGTAGATATAACAGAATATCGTCCGCATATAGTGTTATAATTTGCGGTTTGCCTCTGAGCCAAATTCCAAATGTGCTGTATCGTGATCTAAGAATGTCTGCAATAGGTCCTATAACTAGATCAAAGAGTAGCGGGGATAATGGGCAGCCTTGTCTAGTGCCTCCTAGAAGTTCTAATATGTCTGTAAAGGACCCATTGATTCTAATCTTCGCATGGGGTCTGGTGTATAGTATTTGGATCTATTTTATGAATTTAGGGCCAAACCCGTAATTTCGTAGTACCCCAAATAGGAAGGGCCAGGAGACAGTGTCGAATGCTTTTCGCATATCAAGGGAGACCGCTATCCCTTGAGTCTCGGGGATATTGTGGCCATGACTTGGTGACATCGTCTAATATTTGTTGCTGTAGACCTGCCCGTTATAAACCCTGCTTGGTCCTCATGTACCATATATGGCATCAATGGTGTGAGTCTGGTTGCTAGTACCTTCGCTAGGATCTTGGCATCCGTGTTTATTAAAGATAGCGGCCGGTGCGACCCGCATTCGCCGGCAGGTTTCCCTGATTTAAGCAAGAGTGTGATTATTGCCTCTCTGGTGGTTTCGGGGAGTTCACTTTTGTCTTATGCTTCCATCCAGACGGAATACAGTCTAGGTGCTAATAAATAACTAAACTCCTTATAGAATTTGGCTCCTAGCCCGTCTGTGCCAGGCGCCTTCCCATTCTGGAGTGTTTTTATTGCCTCAGCTATTTCAGCCTCTGTGATGGGTTCCTCCAATAATTCCCTAGTAGCATCTGCTATCAGAGTCGCTGGTACTTGGGAGAGATAGTGGTCTATCTCGGTGCCTGTGACGATACTCTGGGGGAATATAGCTCTTTATAGAATGCATAGAATGTTGCCTTTAGTTTATTTTGGTCTGTGGATAATGTACCATCTGCCGTCTGTATCTAAGGTATAGCCGTGGGACCCCTCTCTCCCCTTACCGACCTTGCCAGTAACCTCCCTGGGTGTTCCCCTTCCCCATATCTGCGTGCCGCGACCGGTCTATCAAAGTAGCAGATCTCTTGATCTGCTGCTTCCTTATATTCATTGAGTTTGGTCTTTATTTCTGTGCTAAATTGTGGTGTCGGGGTGAGTACATACTGGGATTGCAGGGATGATATTTGTGACTCCAGTCGGGATAGACTACCCCTAATGTCTTTGAGGATCCCGCCCTCTATGGATATTGACTGACCTTTTATACATACTTTAAATGCTTGCCATAGTGTTGCCTGACTCGAGACCAAGTTTTCATTGATGTCAAAATATTCTTGTATATATTGCACCATTGAACTTTTATAGATCAGGTCTTTTAAGGCTGCGGGCTTAAATCTCCATAGTGGTCTGTTTCTAACCCTGCCGGGGATTTGCAACGTTAGTTGTATCGGAGAATGATCAGAGTAAATCCTAGGGTAGATGTGGGTGTTTGTTACCCATGCCAAGCTGTCACAATCTATTAACCATAAATCTATTCTGGAGTGCATGTCATGAACCGTGGAGTAGTACGTCTATTCTCTCTTGGATGGGTTTAATGCTCTCCAAGCATCCTGTAAGTTTAAGTCTGACATATGTGTAAATATTATCTGTGCTGCCTTGGTTAATGTTCTAGTTTGTGTTGATGTGCGATTGAGTTGTGTGTCCAAAATGGTATTAAAGTCCCCTCCGCATAGCACCCGGGCCGTGGGAAAGTTTGCCACTTTTTCAAACACTGAGGAGTAGAACTCTGGTGGTCAATGTTTGGTCCATATACATTAAGGAAGACTATTTCCGTATCATGGAGATTGCCGTGGAGCAAAACGTATCTTCTTCAGGATCGCATTCAGCTTTAATACATTCAAACAGTAATATTTTATGTATCAGTATTGCAGCCCCTCTCGCCCGCCTGGAGTATGTTGTGAAATATTGATGTATCCCCCAATTCGGTATCAAATGCCCGCCCTGCAGGGGACCGATATGGGTCTCCTGCAGGAAGATTATTTTGGCAGCTTGTCTGTTGAGATAGGCCAGAATCTTCCTTTTCTTGATGCTAGACCCTAGGCCCCTTACATTCCAGCTTAACACGTTAATGTTGTCTTCACTTGCTTTAGCCATAGTCTCTGAAGTGTTTGCATTCACATCCACACCCGTGTATGAACGTTGTATGCTCAATTGACTACGTGCTCAAGACCTGTGTGCTTTTTGCTTTACTAACTTTCCTTCCGTAACAAAACCCCAACAATCCCAAATGTATCCCGCCCCGCTCCCTCACAGTTCCCCAAACTTCAACTGTGCCATTTAATTTCCATCCCTCCCCATCCAACATCAAGAGCACCTGCTACAAGGGGGGTGGGGGGCTGCGGCATTTTCCAGTGCCGACATTGGTTACGAGTGTTGTATCCGGTTTTGGCTGGTTGCTCTCACTCATCATGACGACTTTGGGTTAGCGCCATCAGTGTTATATGAAGCATGCATTTTAGACATCTATGTTGCGGGCCTCCCAAGGGGGGGCCTCTGCCATTGCTATTCCATCTTGTTTTTTGAACGTGGTGGCAATTGTATGATCGCAGGGAGTCTTAGATTTCCCCCCCGCTTAAGTTTGTCCGTTGTCAGGGGGAATATGTGTTTCTACAAAGTTCGCCGCCTCCTCTGGGAATATGAAAAAATATGATTTATTCTGATGCTGAATCTTGAGCCTGGCGGGGTAGAGCATTGCGTATTGCACTTGCCGATCACAAAGCATCTTCTTGACCCCTGTGAAGAGTTTCTTTTCTTGTTGCACCGCTAGAGTGAAGTCTGGGAAGATGCGTATGATATTCTTCCCATTTCAGTTCCTGTTTCTCTCTGGCGGTTTTCAGGATCAGGTCTCTGTCCCTAAAGTTTATAATACGTGCTATGACAGGCCTGGGATATGCCCCGGGTTTCGGCTTCGGGGCGTGTGATCTGTGTGCCCGCTCCACAATGAACATTGGCGACCATCCGGGATCACCCAGTAATGTGCGCAGCAGGTCCTCCACCGCTTTCTCCATTGATCCCTTAATAGCTTCCTCCGGAACTCCAATTATGCGAATATTGTTCCTTCGAGACCTCGCTTCTAAATCTTCACATTTGGACTTCACCGTCCCAAGTTCTATAGCCATTGTGGACACTGTTTTCTTCAGGGTGTCTAAGGCCTCTCTATGCAATACTATTGTTGTTTCAGTGGTGAAATATTTGGGATTGGAGCACAAAACCACTACCCATTCTCTGCCATGCTAAAATATGATTCTCCCTCCAAAGAAGACAGCATTGAGTAGGCTGCTGGTCACATGACCAGGCCCTGCCACTCAGTTGCTCCACCCACCATCTATTTAACCAGTCCTCCTTAGGCATACTCATTGCCAGCGTCTTCAGCAAAGGACTTCCAAAGACAAGGACCTCAGCTGTTTGTGCCTGTTCGGGCCAGATAGGGCCAAGGGCATGACCAGCTGTCCTGTATTTCACCTACAAACTAATCGCTACTACTGCTGCTCACCAAAAGACATCACAACCATAGAGCCCTGGCAAACTACCCTAGCGAACCTCATCAATATAGTCCATGCCACCATCCAACACCCACAGACCACATGCACACGCCCTCTCATGTTGATCAATGCTCGCTCAGCAGTCACTCACGCTGCAGAGATCGTTGACCTCATCTCGTACAACAACTTGATGCCCTGTTCCTCACTGAAACATGGTTTACCCCATCCACCCCACATGTTTTCGATGTCTCCCACCCCAAGGCTACTAAATCCAACATGCCAACAGGACAGGAAGAGCAGGAGGTGGAGTGGCATTCATCCACATGAACAATTGGCCATGCTCCATCATCCCCACTCCCAGAACAATCTCATTTGAATCTCTCGCCTGCCGGTTCCATCACCTTCCACCTCATCTAGGGATCAACACATTACTAAGCATTCGAAAAATACAGAACGTGAGAACGCTGAACATTTTGCACTGAATTTTACAGCAATTATATGTGGGAGGAGTTAGGGTATTCGATTATGTCAGGGGAGTATGGGGAGACTGCAGGAGGGTCACCCCTGTATTTAATTTCACTAAAAGAAAACAAGAAAATACTAACTTGTAATTTTCGAATTTGGTATTTCGAAATTCACATTAATCACACAGATTCCCTCATCTACAGGCCACCCTGCAGGAGTGACTCATTCATTGCAGACACCTCCAAAGCACTCTCCTCTGCCCAATCAGCACAATCTAGCAATGTCTTTCTTGGTGATTTTAACATCACAGAGTCACAGGCTGACAACCACACTCGAAGCATGCTTTTCACACTGACCACTTCAATGGACTGTAAGCAAATTGTGCTGTCCCGCATGCACAACAAAGGTAACACCCTAGAACTAGTCTTCACATCATCCCCCTGCATCACCTGTGCAGACCCTATCCCACTTGACTGGTCTAACCATGCCGCCATCCCATTATCAGTCACCAACAAGACTACGGACCACAAAGGTCAGGCTAAACGCCCCTCAATTAATGCCGCTCATTCAAAACACTCCCAGTCAATGAGCTGGAAGCAAACTTTGCAGACTTCCCCACCACAGGGAATGCCTTGGGCCTCCTGGAATTATTCAGCAACTCTGCTATGAAACTGGTGGACACTCATTTCCCCCTAAAATCCAGACGGCCAGAGACCAAACCATCCACCCCATCGTACACCCCGAGCTAGCCTCCAACAAAAACTCAATCGGAGCCCTAGATGAACGGTGGCAAAACAAAACATAACTCGGGAGACATCACCAACCTAAAATCTCTCTGCACAAACTGCATGATTCGGATTACTGAGGCCAACGTTGCTTACAACTACACCACCATTGTGTCAGCCTCCAACAGGAGCAAATCCCTCTTTGAAGTAGCAAAGCATTGTACCAAACCCTCACCCGACCCGATGTACCTGAAACTGAGGAGAAATGCGATGGAATCAACAAATTTTGTATTGAAAAAATAGACAAAATCCGAGAGACCCTCAAATCAAGCTCTCACAGCATTAGCATCCCTTGTATGGACACTGCCCCTTTGAACCAAATTCTCTCTTCTCTTCCCCCAGAACTCCTAAAAATGATTGCCTCCCTCAAACCTACTTCTTACTCTGACGATATAATTCTGGCCTCCATTATTAAACAATTGACGGGCCCGGTTCTCAATGCGCACCCCTATATCATCAATGCCTCGTTGCAGAAGGATCATTCCAGGACAGCTTCTAAACTGGTCTCATACGACCACTTTTGAAAAAAACAACCATAGATCCCAATGACCAAGCCAACTACCGGCCCATTACAAACCTCCTGTTTATTGGCAAAATCTTGGAAAAAGTAGTTGCTACACAACTACTCGCCAGACACGAACAACTCCACCTCCTAAATGACTATCCGTCAGATTCCGCCCCAAGTGTAGCATTGAGACAGCCACTATCCAGGTGGTGTATGATGCCCTCCAAATCATAGGTAAGGGCAACTCATGCCTCCTTGTCCTGCTTGAACTCTTGGCCGCATATAAGTCAGTGGACCAACATTAATGTAGAGAGAGGTGGGGTCAAAGTGGAAGAGGGAGAAAGCTGATTTAGAGAAGAAAGAGGGAACATATATGGGGAGAAAGGAAGGAGGGAATGAGCGAGCTGTAGGGCCTCCTCCTTTATGCTACATTTTAAGTACAAATAGAAATGAGAGAAATGTAAAGAATAGATGAATTAAGACCAGAAATGATACAATATGAGATTTGTAATACTGATATCTTGGGATGTCAATATTTACCATCTTTATTTTCACACAGAGCCAAAAAATCTAGCCAGGTACTTCACAGAGGTGTTCACTGAATGCTTTTTATAAATACAAATTTATAGAAGGCAGTACCATTAGATGGTATTTCAGCTCACAACAACCACATACCACCCCAATACCACCCCATGCTTTCTACAAGAGTGGACCTGTCTATCTTCAGGCTAAATGTACTCATTACGTTCCCTCTCGCTCTCTCCATTCCACTTCTTCTTGCAGCATTCCCGTCCCCCGTATTCAGTGTGCACGCTTCACAGGTAAATCCTTTTTGGTCTGTGCTGCACAGTTATGGAATCTGCTTCACCTCTCTTTGCGTCTGGTTCAGGACAATTTTTCCTTTCGGCATCAGCTCTAGACTTTACTTATCCCTTCTGATTAATTTCTGTGCTTTTCTACCACGTGTTTTTCTCTGTTGCCCTAGAACTCTTTGCCTAACGCCTTGATGCCCTCGTTGGTGAATGCTGTGCTTTACAAATGCCCTAACATAACATAGTCATAGGAATTTGAACTTCAAAAAGGATGTTCAAGCTTTGTAGTCAGCATTAACATGCAAACAATATTATAACTTTCTGGCAATGGAAAAACATCATTGACCTCCTCTTAACCAATTCGAATGTTTCGGAATGCAATCATTAACTACTGATTTTGACTGCACTCCAGACATTCTAGCTCCAGGAGCAACTATGGAAAAGAAAACATTTCTCTGCATTCAAGAAAAAGCAATATAAGATCCCAGCAGGTTTTATTTGAACAAGACACTGCAACCTAATGTAAGACTTAAGTGAAAGCTAAAACAAATTGTGTGGAACAACTGAGAATCCCTTAAGTCCCTTGGCTATCAATTGGGACAACTAAACACCCAAGAGGATGTTGAGGCGTACCCGTCACCTGCACCACTAGCACAAGCTCTGGAAACAGCCAAACCAAACAAGTCTGAAAGCTTAGCAGAGACAAGAACGGGCTTAGAGGACTGGTCTTGGCTTGAAGCCACAATTGAAATGTTTAAGAAAACCAAGGCTAAGAAGATGTGTCTTTGAGGGAGGCTCCCTGAAAATAATGTCCTGGAATATGTGCATCTTCCACAAACTAGATGGTCACTCTGGAGTGGATTTAAAGACGGCAAGTGTGATCCTACTACAAGAAACTGACTTTAAGCTTTAATCTTTGAGCTGGAAGGTTATCACACTTACTGTAAGCCAGCATCCAGAGGACCAAAAGGACGACCCACAGGTGGACTTTCAATTGCCATCGACCTAAACTGTGACTGCACCCACTCTGAGATAAAGGTTAGGTAAAAAGACCTGATGGCCATTAACCTCTATCTTCCACATTCAAAAGCAAATGTAATGATCATGAACGTATACTGGAATCAAGCAAACATTACACTTTCGGACTTACCTCATTGTGGCAGGGGACTAAAACGCAACCTGTGTCCAAACACAACTCAAAGGAGAGTCCCACTTTATAAACAGGACTATTTCCCATTCTGTGCAGCAGGGGACGGAATGGGATCAATATCTTGCAACATGGGATCTAAATGCGTTCTAAACATGGGGCAGAGGGCGTCTAAGAAGTCTTGGATTGATTATTTTTATGTATCTTCTGACTTAGGTTGCTTATGTGAACCCGTGGTGAAGGGCGAGCCCTTGGTAGTGACCACTTTCCTTTAATCCTTAACATGCGCCTGCCTAATTCCACATACCATCTGGAATATGGTGCAGAATTTTTAACACCAGTGCGGGGTGGAGTGCGGGGTGGAGTGGCAGTGAAAAGGAATGCAAAAGCGTGTAGAATCTTTATGACCATATGGGAAAATTAGCTGTCAAAGGTGGAAACGAAGGGGGACAGGATAAATGCTAACTACAACCTAACATTATTGGAATGTATGAAACTTCTCTCTACTAGGGGACAAAATATGGGAACTAAAACACATACCCATTCCTATGACATCAGGTTTAGGGTGGCAAAGCAGGCTGAGAGGACAGCATTTAACACCTCTCTTAAAATGCCATATCATATCATATATCATATCAACTAGTGGGCCTGTGTACCAAGAGGCAGATCGTATTAAGGTATAAACATACCCTTAAATGTCTGGGGCAGGAAAGACATAACAGAAAATCAAGAGGTTAAGACCCTCATCCAAAAAGATAGTGTTAACTTCTGGAGAAAGTTGGGGGGAGTCACCAAAGGGCTGCAGGATTGTATTGAGTGTGAAATCAAGACACAAGATTGGCCGAATTACATCACCAAAAAAATACTCTCTGCCCAAAGGTAATGAAGGTCAACTAACTCTAGATAAATGGGGGGTGGAACAGTGTGGCTTCGGTTGCGAGATTGAGGATGTAATATGGGCAATCGACAAAGCAAAACTGTCGAGGGCTCCTGGCCCTGACAACATTCCGCCGGCACTAATTAAAAGCAAGCCTGAGGTCAGGGTCCATCTCTTATGGGATTTATTCAATCACGTCAACCTAACACTCACTGTTCCACATACGTGGAGAGAATCTCTTATCATTCCAATTTTCAAGCAGGGAGACAAGAGGGATCCTAAGAACTTTAGACCTATAGCCCTCCTGGATTCCTCTAGCAAACTATTTGGAACCCTTTTACTAAGGAACCTTAAGGCACAAATCAAATCACGAAATCTGTTATCACAATATCAGATAGGGTTTCGAGCAGGAATGGGAACCTCTCCAAACGCCCTGACCATGTCACATCTGCTAGCAGCTGTAAAAAGCTGAGCGGTGGGCACAGTTTACATGGCATTGATAGATATGTCAAAGGGCTTTGACACCATTAGTAGATCGAGGCTGCAGAAGAAACTCCTGGCAATGAATGTGCCAACTAGATTTGTACAGCTCCTGGCACTACTGCATCCATATACCACACTAAGGGTTAGACTGAGCAGAGAAGGAGCCATGATGGACTCTATAGCTACCCATGTTGGCTTGCGGCATGGATGTGTCGTGGCCCAACCCAGTTCAATCTTTATCTGGCGGACCTTAAAAAAGTCTGGGAGGGAGGTACCACCAACCCAATTAAACTGGGCTCTGTATCCCTCGATTGGATCGCCTTTGCAGGTGATATAGTCTTGTTTGATCTGACACCAATTGGGCTGCAGGGAAGTTAACTACAATTATGCAGTAGAAAATAACCTTAAGAAGAACAGACAAAAGTCTAAGGTCATAGTTTTTCTAATAAGAGGCGGCCTTTGACCATTATTTGGCATGCTGGAGGAAACTCCCTTGAGCGGGTACAATCCTTGAGATACCTGGGGTATGACATCACCAACACAATCGCTAGGGAGGGCGTGAAACATCTGATCAGGGAAAAATGTGCCCCTTCGTTGGTAAAAATGAAGTAGGTTCACTCTCAGATGTGTAATTTCTCTCTAAAACCCCTGCTGCCTTATTATCTGTCAAGTGTAGAACCCATCTTGTTGTACGGTTTAGATCTCTCATTAAGTGATCTGGGGGACCAGCTTAACCTTTCTTAGCTTTATTCAGCAGTAGTACCATCAAAGCGGAAAACATAACATACAAAACAGTATCAACATTTAAAAAAAAAAGTATAAAATAGTATTGCATGCATCATTTTAAAATGCTTTAGAAAGATTTCATCAAGCTCAACCTCAATAACCAAGCCCTGTGCAAATATTTGGCCACAAAAGACATCATGTTGAAGTTGTCACTTTTCCTGCTTAAGTCCATTGCTTCCACTGTGCCTCGAATGACCTTTGTCTTAAAAATTGGCTTTAAGTATTTAGTTCTAAGGGCTTTGTATTTGGGCAGAATAGCAGGAAGTGGAGTGCAGACACATACAGTGCCACACATGCCAGGCATTCGGTGCTGCTTTGTCCTTTCCATTTTCATGTCAAGGATTCCAGGCGTAGCGTCCCTGCTCTGAAATCATAAAAAAGTGAGCGAGCAAAGGCTGGCTGGATAGCATCCGGGTATTGCTCGTACCCAAAGGTCACCTTGACATGAATATATTGTTGTTCGCAGGAGAGCCTAGTGCAGGCCACCTCCATGGTTCGCCTGCAGTCCTTTTCTGCATGCAAATTCTATGTCAAGACCGGAGGCTCACACTATGCTTCCCTTTCTTTTATTATTTTATAAACAGAAAGCTCATCAGCAAGTGTTTATGCACCTTACTGAGAGCACAGATTTGCGTGACAGGCAAAAGATGCATGAAAAAACACAAACTTAGAAAACATGAGTCTATAACTGTCTCAGAACCAAGAAAACTCCATTTCCCATGAGACTCAAATAACAGTTCAGCAAAAGGTCACCAAAATGTGACCTCAGTCCACCAATGAGTATACAGCTGTCCATACAAACAGTCCTGGATATGATGCAACTTCCTCTTTCTTGCTGCTCACAGCAAAGATAAGTACATTCATACATTATTGTCCTATGATTTTTTCATAACTTTGTATTTAATTCATATTTGAATATATTTACATATTTATAATACATCATTTGTTAAGCTACGTTTTTCGTGTAGCCTTTGATTTTATTTCAATTGCATTCGTGTAACACGCGTGTAGCGTGCATTTTTTTCTTTGACTTTTATTTCAGTCATCTCCCACGTCAGCTGCTTCGCTGACGGCAGAGACCTCTGTTGATAGACAGGAGCCCTTGCGCTCGCGAGTGGCCCTGTTTTTCTTGGTTCCAATCAATAACTTACTTTGCATTCATATTCCGGACGTTCGCGGCCTCCCGGCCCACTTTTGCATTTCTTCTGAGGCTCGGGGAGGCCGCTCAGAGATTTCATGACTGCGGTTACGTTCCGCGACCACTAGAGGGAGCTCCTGCTCACTAAGTCCTTTCCTCTGCAGCTGGCGCTCGCTCTTTCATTTCGGTTGCCTTTTACAATGGATTTTGAACGTGAGCGCTAGCTGCAGCATACAAAGCCCTTTTTCATGGTCTAAATAGCACCAAAAAAAATTTCAAAAAATAAACTGAAAACGAAACGGAAAGGAAGTCTGAGAGGATAACCTCCACAGAAGGATTCATCTTTCTAGAGGACCGTAAAGCATCATGTTCCACACACCTTCCTTTACTTATAGATTAAGTGGGTTGATAGAAGGCTGTCTGTTGCCCACATGAGACACAAATATAAAAAAAAAAAGTGCTATCAGAATTCAACATTATGGTAGCTCAATACTTCCCTCTGACAAGCCAGGATTGGTCTGCTAATGAGGGGGGGAATATCAGATTGATGAGGTGGCAATGGCAGACAGCCTCATAAAGGTGCTGGGATCTTCAGTGGAGACCACAATCAAGAAGGCCGTATCGGAGATGCTCCTGCCTATCCAGCAGCGCCTAGACAGTATGGAGAAGCATCTGCAGGAGACCTCCCTGTCTGGGAGAAAGAAGACATAAAAAAAGCACCTTTCAAGTGGGGGATGCCTTCTGGCTCGCAGGAGCAAAGACTCCATGACCTTCCGAGCCAGCCAATACCTGCCACCGCTGCCGTCTCAGATGCCTTCTGCGGGCTGAAAAAAGCCTTTATGAACAGGAAGGACACCCCTTCCCTGGACAGACCCTCTTACCCTGAGGAAGACAACAGGGGTACTAGACCTTCAAGCCGGGAGGGATACCGACTGGGCACCGACGACGAAGCTAGAGGGGTCTATGATATTGATCAACCCCCTTCATCCTCTGAGGAGAACACCCAAACCATAGGGTCGCGACCCTTAACCTCTGGGATTGCGGCAGTCCCCACTCCCAAGAAGGTAACCGGGGAACAGTCTCCTTCCCGGGGAATGTTTACTCCGGAAGATCTTGTGCACCTCAGATCCACCAACTGGGAACCGTCGTCCAGAACTACTATTACATCAAAAACAGGCTACGCAAGCCTCTGGATAAGGAAGTAAGGGTCAGACTAAGAGCAGAATGCTCCCGTCCCGAAATTCCAGGGAAAGTAGCCCTCACTCCGGAGTTAGACTCCAAGATGATTACTTTTCTGGGAAAGAATGTCAAGAAACCAAGGAAGGGTATTGACCGCGCCTGGAAGACCTGCCAGGGCAGGGTCCTGGATGTCACTGGTCCTCTAGTGAAGATCATGGACCTTGCCGAAGCAGCCATTGACTCCAGTGACCCCATCGACCCAGCGATCCGGTTGGGCTCAAAGAGCACTCTGTTTACTGGGTAATGCCAGTTGCGCCATCTCGGCGGGGCGCAATAAAGGCATCTGATTTAAAATTAATGCTAAGCTAGCCTCGCTAGCAGATTCTGAATCAGGAGCAGAAGCCCATGGTCTGCTTTTTGGAGACCCATTCTTGAAAGAAATGTCAAAGTTTGTCGGCACCTTTACAGCTTTGGACAAGGCTCAGGCCTCCATCAGAAGAGTTTTTGCTACAAAGGTTTTATCCACGGCCGGATGAGGCAGAGGTCGCTCCTCCGGCGCTTCGCATTTGACCGAAGACCTCAACATCCAAGGGACCAACACAATTCTTGGCAGGACCGCTCAGGCACTTTCTTCCCCTCAAGAGGGCAGGGAAGAGGTCGTGGATGGAGAAGAGGAGCGAGATATCCAGCCCAACAGCAAACTACAGGTCAGAGTACCCACAGCAGCGCCCGCACCACAGACGCCCATAGGGGGGAGATTAGCTCTCTTTGCGCGAGCATGGGACTTCCTATCAGTAGATGCATGGGTCAGGGACGCAGCGCGTGGCCTGCGCTTACGAGTTTTTCGCTCAACCTCATCAGGCCGGTCGTTCCGCTCCATTAATAATGTCGACAGCAGACGAGGAAGCATTAGTCAGCAAAATACGCAACTTACACCTAAAGGTGGCAATTCGCTCCTGCTCGAGCCAAGGCGGCTTCTTCAGCCCTATATTTTTGGTTCGCAGGAAGCAGAAAGTACGCCCAGAGATAAATCTAAGCGCCCTCAGGGACATCTTGAGACCAAACGACTGGCTTGTGCGCCTTGATTTGAAGGACGCTTACCTCGCAGTTCCCATACACCAGGCCCACGTAAACTATCTCAGGTTTTCCTGAAAAAACTAAGACTGGGAGTGCACGAGTTTACCTTTCGGGCTCTCCTCAGAGCTTTGGGCCTTTACCAAACTTCTATGGGTCGTAGTAGCTCGTTTGACAGAACTAGGTGTCAGATTGATAGTCTACCTAGACAACATCATCTTCATGGCACATTCTCAAGCCCTGGTAGGACATCAAGCCAAGCTGGCCATTGACCTGCTACACAGTCTTGGTTTCCTCATAAATTGGGAGAAATCAATAGTCCATGCCAGAATCTAGAATTTCTCGGGTTCCTAGTAGATACCCAGAACTCGCAACTTCATCTTCCCGTGGCCAAGATTCACACGACCCGGAGGGAGATCCGCAGACTCCTGCAGAGGGACCTCATATCTCTTCGAGAATTAGAAGAGTAATTGGCCTCCTATCTTCTTCCATTCAGGCAATTTTTCCCGGTCTCCTTCATTACAGAGAGTTGAAGAGGCTCAAGGGTCAGCACCTGAGACAGAGCCTCTCCTATTCTCAGCTTCTGGCACTGTCGCCCTCCGTGAGAACGGAGCTCAACTGGTGGCTTACTCACATGGAAGCCTGAAATGGCAGAGCCATTTTCGGATCCACCCCAGATATCATCATAGAATCAGACGCCAGTCGCTCCAATTGGGGAGCGAGATGTGGCTCTGTCGCCACAGGAGGGACTTGGTCACCTCAGGAGCTGGAAATGCATATAAACTGCCTGGAGCTCCTCGCAGGTTCCTTCGCTGTGCGCTCTTTTGCCAGAGGCAGAGCGAGTTGTTGTATCTTGCTGAAAATGGACAACATTTCTGCAGTAAAATACATCAATCATCTGGGTGGGACCAAATCGAGGCCTCTAGCGGAGGTAGCCAAGGACTTTTGGCATTTCTGTTTGGAGCATCGGATTTCAGTCACAGCCCAATATTTCCCAGGTCTCACAAACGTAGTAGCGGACTGGTACTCCTGCCACTCTACAGATTCCAGCGACTGGAGGCTCAACAGAGAAGTCTTTATCCGCCTCCAGTGAATATGGGGACCCATGTCCATGGATCTCTTTGCATCCCAACTCAACACCCTGTGTCTTACAGCTGGAGGTCGGATCCAGCAAAAGCTGCGACCGATGCATTTCTGCAGCAGTGGACTGTAACGCTCACCTGATTCCCACAGAGGCGCGGGTCTTGGCAGGAAGGTGTCTGTAACACGAAACGTGATGTGCAGGATTCGGTTGGCTTCTGGGGTCGAACCTCTCCGCACTGTGTGTCGGACTCGAAGGTTGAGGTTTCTGCAGGTGAAATAATATGGGGGTTAAAGATCTGGGTTGTGAATGTCCCTATCTCTCTCCTCTCAGCCTGACTGTTGAGCCCCCCTCCCAGGTTACGTGCTCACCTTAGATAGGTGAATGCTGGGCTCTCCATCTGCGTCTAGTGCAGGGTGCTGTTGCCAGTTCCTTCACTGGTGAAACATTGGCCTCTTGACTTCAGAGGATGGGTACCGTCGTTGTCTGCATGACCGGTAAGTTTCTGGACACCTTTACTCTTTATAGTCTTTTTATGCGTGGCGGAGAAGCGCCTGGAATTGCGTAAGTATGGCAAGCGCTCTTACTGTCTCTTTCTTTGTCTTTGCAGGCGATGATGCAGAATGAAGAAATCCGGAATTCGCTGCGTGCCGGTAAGTGTAACACTGCTGTTTATCTTTGCAGGTGAAGATGCAGCGTGAAGAATCCGGAATGCACAGCGTGCCGGTAAGTAGAATAATGCTGTTTATCTTTGCAGGTGAAGATGCAGCGTGAAGAAGCCGGAATGCACAGCGTGCCAGTAAGTATGATAATGCTGTTTATCTTTGCAGGCGAAGGTGCAGCGTGAGACACGGCCGCTGCCGATGGATCAGGTAAGTAAACACTGCGTGTTAAAGTTCGTTCTGCTAACCTGTTGTTTCTGGTCTTTTGCAGGTGCTGATGTTGATCGGGTACAGGAATGGTAAGTATAATTCTTGCAGGTTCAGGATCCAAAGAAGAAAGGCTGGAAAAGACTCGGTGAGCGTTCTGCTGCAGATGCAGAATAACGCGAAGCACATTTCATCAATCGGGTGTGGTTTAAATAGCCTAGGAGTGATGAGGCGTCTCCTTCCACGGCCCGCCTAGGTAAGAAAAGAGTTCCTGCTTCCAGAAGAGTTCCAGTGCTGTATCCAGGGAGTGGAGCTGCCCCACCCAGGTAAGAAAGTAGTCCCAGTTCACCAAGGACTTCTAAGAGTCTGGTAAGTAAGCAGCATGGTCTGCCACAGGTAAGTCCACCCAAGCACCTTCACACCAATGATGAGCCCGGCGCTTCCAGTGCCGGGACCGATGCTTATGATGAGCCTGGTGCCACTGGCGCCAGGACAAGGTCCAAAAGGTCCCTGTGGGGACCGGCTGGTGCCTAGGATCAGGGTTAGGGGCCTGCTTCCAAGGACGTTGGGCTGGTCCTGACTCCTTGGAAGCAGTGATCATGACAGTATCCCCCCTCAAGGCCCCTCCTAAGTGTGTCTTTCCCGGGGGCTTTGGCTTGTCGGGGTTATTCAGATGGAATCTCTTGACCAGATGAGGTGCGTGGACATGTTCTGAGGGTTCCCAATACCTTTCCTGGAGACCATATCCTTTCCAATCAACCAGATAGTATAATTTAGACATGGAAATTTTGGAGTCTAGGATGTTCTTCACTTCGAATTCGAGTTCTCCGTCTACCAAAACGGGTTCTGGGAGTTTAGTCAATCGGGTTTCTGGTTGTACTGGTTTTAATAAGGAGACATGGAATACTGGATGTATTTTCATATGCGTAGGTAATTCCAATTTGGCAGCCACCGGATTAATTATGGCAGATATGAGGTAGGGCCCAAGGTATCTCGGGATGAAAGTGCGGGGTCCTTTTAAAGGCAGGTGCTTAGTGGATAACCAGACTTGATCTCCTACAGTGTAGTGAGGGGCCTCTTTACGGTGCCGATTGGCTGCCTTTTTGAATTGAGCTTTAGCTCTTTGCAGATGGGCAGTGGCTTCCTTAAAGGCACAGGTGATCTCCGAATGCAAGTGATGCACAGCAGGTGCTTCAATTTCTTGGGGAGGATCCAGGTTGGAGGTTCTAGGATGGTGTCCATATAATAGTAAAAAAGGAGTCTTCCCGGTTCCAGAATGAGCCGAATTGTTGTAAGCGTATTCAGCGATCCAAAGAATGTCCTTCCAGGGTCTTTCTGTTTGTTGGAGCATGCAGCGTAGATATTGTTCTAATGTCTGGTTTGTCCTTTCGGTTTGTCCGTCAGTTTGGGGATGGTGACTGGTCGAAAGTCTTACATCCACTTGGGCTAGACGACAGCAACTGCACCAGAAGTGGGAGATGAATTGACTTCCTCTATCGGAGACTAAAACCGAAGGAAAACCGTGCAAGCGAACAATGTTTGCCAAGAATTCCCGGGCCAATACTGAGGCTGAAGGCAGACCCTTCAAGGGTATGAAGTGAGCCATTTTCGAGAATAGATCCACGACTACTAAGATGGTAGTATATCCCAAGCATGGAGGTAAGTCCGTGATAAAATCCATGGACAGGGTATGCCATGGACAGGGAGGAATGTCAAGTGGCTGTAATAGGCCGGCTGGTTTTTGCTTTTGACTTTTATTCTGGGCACACACACCGCAGGAGATTACAAAGTCTCTAATATCCCTTTTCCACGAGGGCCACCAGAAATGTCTTTTAATCTTTTCCATGGTTTTGGTAATGCCAGGGTGCCCCTCCATTAGAGAATCATGATAACCGGAGATTACTTGTTTTTGTAATTTCTCACAGGGCAAGTGCAATCGTCCTCGGAAATATGGTAGGCCTTGATCTACTGAGAATTCTTTTCACTTTAATTGCCAGTCCTGCAAATCGGTCGGAGTTAGGAGCGATTTCACCTTGGTCTTGATGTCTTCAAAAGATTGAGTGCTGACCAAACCCAAAATCCTTTGTTCTGGGATTATGGGTATTGGATCTGGATTGATCAAATGTTCATCTACTCCCATCCGGGAGAGGGCAACCGCCTTTCCGTTCTTACTACCTGGTCGATAAGTAATTATAAAGTCAAATTCTGCTAGGAACAGAGCCCAGCGAAGCTGTCTGGAAGACTGAGCTTTGGCTGTCTTTAGATATTGTAAATTGCGGTGGTCAGTCATTACGGTGACCGTGTGCCTGGCTCCAAGAAGATAATGCCGCCAGGCTTTAAAGGCCGATCTGATGGCCAAAAGTTCCTTGTCAGTAATTGAATAGTTGATCTCAGGAGGCGAAAACTTGCGGGACCAGAAGGCAACCGGATGTAGTTGGTTGGTGACCGAATCTCTTTGTGATAACACTGCTCCCATAGCAAGACTAGAAGCATCCGTTTCCATGACGTAAGGAAGTTCTGGGCGAGGATGTTTTAAAACAGGTGCAGAAATGAATTTAGCTTTTAAGTCTTGAAAAGCTTGTTCCGCTTCAGGAGACCACTCAAAACGTTTGTTCTTTTTCAACAGAGCGGTGATGGGCTGGACTATCCGGGAAAATTCAGGAATGAATCTGCCGTAAAAGTTAGCGAATCCTAACATGCTTTGAACTCCTTTTACAGAGGTTGGTGATGGCCACTTGATAATTGCATCAACTTTCTTTGAATCCATATGGACTCCGTTAGGTCACAATATGAATCCCAGGAACTCGACTTCCGTTGCGTTGAAAACGCATTTCTCAAGCTTAGCAAAAAGACTATGTTGACGCAATCTCTCGAGAACCTTTTTAACGTGTCTCTGATGTTTTTCTTCAGATGATGAATATACGAGGATGTCGTCAATGTAGACAACTACACATACGTCAATGAGCTCTCTAAGGACATCGTTCATAAAATATTGGAAAGCAGCAGGAGCATTACACAGTCCAAAGGGCATCACTTGATATTCGAATAGCCCGTACTTGGTGCGGAAGGCCGTTTTCCATTCATCGCCCTCTTTGATCCGCACCAAGTGGTAGGCTCCTCTGAGATCCAGCTTTGTGTATATACATGCATCTTTGACTTGGTCCAGGAGTTCAGGGATCAAAGGTAACGGGTATCTGTTTTTAACAGTGATCTGATTCAGGGCGCGGTAATCTATGCAAGTCCTAAGGTCTCCTTCCTTTTTCGGAACGAAGAACAAAGCCGATGAAGCTGGAGATTTTGAAGGACGGATAAACCTGTTAGCTAGGTATTGGTCCAGGTACTGTCTGAGGTGAAGGTTCTCTGGCTCGGTGAGGGCATAGATCCTGCTGCAAGGAGGAGTTGTTCCAGGTATCAGATCTATTTGACAGTCGTAAGACCTATGAGGAGGTAGAGTGTTAGCTTGATCCTTCTGGAAGACGTCTTGGAACTCCTGATATTCGGGAGGTAATTTGAGAATCTCCTCAGAAGAGATCGCCGCTAATGAAACATCAGGTCGAGGATAACAAGTGGTAGAACACTCTGGAAACTGAACCGTCTTTGCTCGCCAATCAATCTGAGGATTGTGCTTCTCTAACCAAGGGATTCCCAGAATTATCTGGAACTGAGGGGCCTTGATTACATCGAACACTATTCTCTCCCGGTGTCCTTTGTGACTCAACAACGTCACTTCTTGGGTGGCATGCGTTACTGGTCCGGAGGCTATCTCTGTGCCATCCACAGTAGTGATGACGTCTTTTACTGCCTTAGGGACAAGGGGTAGATTCATCCTTGTTACCATTTCACGGTCCACATAGTTACCGATTGCTCCGCTGTCAATGTAAGCTTCAATTGCATGCAAACGATCCGGACGTTCAGGACTAATGAGGACCATGGGTATCACGAAATGCGAGGTCACGGGACAGATCTTAACGCTCGGCAAGAGGACCTCTACTCTTGTCGGGCGAGGTCGTTTCCCTGCTCAGAATTTGTGGTACAGGTATCCGCGGCTCCTACAGTCTTCTTAGCTGGTTTCACGGGACAATCCCGAAGAAAGTGTCCTGAATTACCGCAATAGAGGCATAATTGCAGCTGCCTTCTTCTTTCCCGCTCTTTCTGGGTTAAAGGTCCTCTCATGCCCCCTATTTGCATGGGTTCCACAGTGTCAGCTCCCTTATTCGAGGTCTGTGGTTTAGAAAACACTCGGGTATCAAATCTGGAATGATCTGCCTTCCTGTTCTGTAGTCTATGGTCCAGTTGGCAACTAAGTCAATATAGTTCAAACATTCTTGTGGAGGATTCACAACTTGCGCTAGCACATCCTTGAGCTCGCCACGCAGGCCTCTGTAGAAAAGCGTTATTCTCTTGTCCTCGGGCCATTGTGTTTCCACTATGAGTCTATTGAAAGAGGCTATATAAGTCAAGAGGTCTTGGTTACCCTGTCGTAATGAGAGAAGTTCATTGTCCAAGGCCTGCCCTTGTGCATGTCTTGCGAACAGTTTCTCCATGCTGGACTGGAAGTCTTGAAAATCGTGTAAAACCGGATCATCCTGGGTGACTAAAGGGATCGACCAATCTGCAGCGCTGCCACTGAGATAAGAAAGCACGAAAGCCACCTTGGCCTGGTCTGTTGGGAATGCAGCTGGTCGACATAAGAAGTGCAGGCGGCACTGGTTGATGAACACTGCGAATTTCTTTGGATCACCAGCAAAGCGTTCGGGCGGAGCCAAGGGCACATTACCGGGCAGATTGATTTGCACTGGATTTGAAGCTGATGCATAAGGATAACTCCCTCCTGGAACGGGCAAAGGTGTCTGTCCTGCCTGCGTTTGTACCAACTGCCTAGCAAGGTCCTCTGTTCGCTCCTTAGAAATTATCAGTTCTCTTCTTAGAGAGCTCGTTTCCTGGCAAGCTGCATGTACTTCTGCTCTTAATTCCCCAAGCAACTGGGCTAGTTGATCAGAAGAAGAAGGTTTCCATTGCGCCTGGGTAGGAGTTTTGTGTTGGGCTTCGCGTTCTGTAACGCTCACCTGATTCCCACAGAGGCGCAGGTCTTGGCAGGAAGGTGTCTGTAACACGAAACGTGATGTGCAGGATTCGATTGGCTTCTGGGGTCGAACCTCTCTGCACTGTGTGTGTCAGACTCGAAGGATGAGGTTTCTGCAGGTGAAATAATATGGGGGTTAAAGATCTGGGTTGTGAATGTCCCTATCTCTCTCCTCTCAGCCTGACTGTTGAGCCCCCCTCCCAGGTCACGTGCTCACCTTAGATAGGTGAATGCTGGGCTCTCCATCTGCGTCTAGTGCAGGGTGCCGTTGCCAGTTCCTTCACTGGTGAAACGTTGGCCTCTTGACTTCAGAGGATGGGTACCGTCGTTGTCTGCATGACCGGTAAGTTTCTGGACACCTTTACTCTTTATAGTCTTTTTATGCGTGGCGGAGAAGTGCCTGGAATTGCGTAAGTATGGCAAGCGCTCTTACTGTCTCTTTCTTTGTCTTTGCAGGCGATGATGCAAAATGAAGGAATCCGGAATTCGCCGCATGCCGGTAAGTGTAACACTGCTGTTTATCTTTGCAGGTGAAGATGCAGCGTGAAGAATCCGGAATGCACAGCGTGCCGGTAAGTAGAATAATGCTGTTTATCTTTGCAGGTGAAGATGCAGCGTGAAGAGGCCGGAATGCACAGCGTGCCAGTAAGTATGATAATGCTGTTTATCTTTGCAGGCGAAGGTGCAGCGTGAGACACGGCCGCTGCCGATGGATCAGGTAAGTAAACACTGCGTGTTAAAGTTCGTTCTGCTTACCTGTTGTTTCTGGTGTTTTGCAGGTGCTGATGTTGATCGGGTACAGGAATGGTAAGTATAATTCTTGCAGGTTCAGGATCCAAAGAAGAAAGGCTGGAACAGACTCGGTGAGCGTTCTGCTGCAGATGCAGAATAACGCGAAGCACATTTCATCAATCGGGTGTGCTTTAAATAGCCTAGGAGTGATGAGGCGTCTCCTTCCACGGCCCGCCTAGGTAAGAAAAGAGTTCCTGCTTCCAGAAGAGTTCCAGTGCTGTATCCAGGGAGTGGAGCTGCCCCACCCAGGTAAGAAAGTAGTCCCAGTTCACCAAGGACTTCTAAGAGTCTGGTAAGTAAGCAGCATGGTCTGCCACAGGTAAGTCCACCCAAGCACCTTCACACCAATGATGAGCCCGGCGCTTCCAGTGCCGGGACCGATGCTTATGATGAGCCTGGTGCCACTGGCGCCAGGACAAGGTCCAAAAGGTCCCTGTGGGGACCGGCTGGTGCCTAGGATCAGGGTTAGGGGCCTGCTTCCAAGGACGTTGGGCTGGTCCTGACTCCTTGGAAGCAGTGATCATGACATGGACACAGGGGATTCATTATGCCTTTCCCCCATTTACCATGATAGCGAGGACCCTGGCAAAGGCCCGTCAGGAGCATACAGACCTGGTCCTCATAGCCCCGGTCTGGACCTCTCAGACCTGGTATCCAGTTCTTCTGGAACTTTCTTTGGATTCTCCTATCCTGCTACCCCAGTTTACAGATCTCCTTCCGGATCCGTCAGGGCAGCATCACCCCCTTCTCCTCAACGGATCACTGAATCTAGCAGCCTGGAGGACTTCAGGTCAAGGTGGAGAATTCCTGGCATGTCAAGCATGGCGGTCAGCCTCATCGAGGAAAGCTGGACCCCTGCTACCCTCAAGAGGTATTCCAACTCTTGGAGCGCCTGGAGTAACTGGTGCTGAAGGAACGGTTCACATCCAGTTTCAGCACCTACAGAGGAAATCCTGAATTTCCTGGCATCTTTGGTTGAAAGAGGTCTCGCCTACAGAACAGTTAACGCCTACCGCTCAGCTATTTCTGCCGGTCATGACCTCATTCAGGGGCTCACCTTGTTTGCAGACTGCTTAAGGGCATCAGACTTACAATCCCGCCTCCGTCCCGCTATGACAAGCTTTGGGATGTTAACAAGGTGCTGAATCTTTTTCTGTCATGGCCCCATAACGAGGAGTTATCCCGGACTGCTCTGTCTGGCAAACTTACTATGCTGCTCTGCTTAGTTTCCTGCAGGAGGGTCTCTGACGTCAGAGCTCTCGATCTAGCGGGCAGGACCTTTTCTCCTGATGGCCTAGTATTCCATTTACACAGGAGGACGAAATATAACTCTAGGGTGATTTAGTACCCCGCTTTCAATGACCAGCCCAAGCTTTGCTTAGTTAGATGCTTAAAAGGTTTACGAGGAGCAGACCGGCCCACTTAGGACTTCTCCTAATGGGCAATTACTGATACCCCTGCGTAGACCGCACAAGGCAGTTTCCACTCCAACCTTAGCACGCTGGGTGCGTTGGACTCTAACTCAAGCAGGAATAGATGCTCTCCATTTCGGGGCCCACTCCGTAAGAGGAGCCATGGCTTCCAAAGCCTGTCAGGTTGGAGTCCGCCTAGAAGATATCATGAGAATGGCGGACTGGGCAGGTGAATCAATATTTAAGCAATTGTACCTGAAACCGGTAGAACAACCAGCATCCATTGTGGTAAGTAAGCTTTAAACAAGCATAATGTGAGCCTCCGGTCTTGACATAGAAGAACAAGTTACTTACCAACTGGTAACGTTCTTTCGATTGGATGTTCCGCCAACGTATTCCTCATCTTAGATGTATTCCATCCAGCTTTAGCTACTTCGGAAAACATTTCCGGCAGAGGGCGCCGTGCGTTGATGTCGTCGAGTCGATGGTCCCTGGAAGGCCTCCGTCGAGGGTGACGTCATCGCGTGTACAAGTAGCACGCGCGGCGCCCGTTGGCCTCAGTTCTGTTTTTCCCCCTTCATTATTGATTTTTCACTGTGTAGACTGTGCCGGCTGAGAGGTATTTGTCTTGCGAGAGTTGGAGTGGCAATAGCCCGGAAAAATTTACAGAGGGGTAGGATGGGAGGGCGATGAGGAATACGTTGGAGGAACATCCAATCGAAAGAAGGTTACCAGTTGGTAACTTGTTCTTCGAGTGAATTGTGTCCTCCAACGTATTCCTCATCTTAGATAGACTCCCAAAGCAGTATGGACAATTTCTCTGGAGGAGGTATCAGATTCCCCCCGACACCCTTAGATGGCTGAATATAGTACTGCTTTACCAATATTCAGATCCTTAGACTGGGACGCATCCAAGCTATAGAATTTGCAGCGAGGACCAAGTTGCTGCTTCACAAATGGACCTTATAGGAATACCTCTTTGTAGGGCTGTCCAAGAGGCGATGCCTCTGGTGGAATGAGCCCTTAGACCTTCTGGTGGGTCTTTTTGTGCTAATCTGTAGCATTCCGAAATACAAAGCACAATCCAGCGTGATATTGTTTGCTTTGTCACCGACTGACCCAATTTCTTTCCTGTGTAGCCAATAAACAGCTGATTGTCCACTCTAAGCTTAGAAAGCCTAGAGATTAACAACTTACTTACCAACTGTAACATTCTTTCGATTGGATGTTCCTCCCACGTATTCCTTATCTTAGATATATCCTTACCTTTAGGTTTCGCCTCGGGAAAAATGTTCTCTCTCCAGCAGGGGGCGCTCCACTCGAGGCAGCGGCGTCGATGTCCCTCGTCGGCATCCCCCGTGTAAGAGCCTTGAGCGCGCCCGTTGGCTTCAGTTCTGTTTTTTCATATATTATCGTCCATGGATTTTGATAGTCAATGACATGCCTCTTTTGACCCAAGCCCTAAAAGAGTTTAGAGTGTAATTCATGTAAACTGTACTGTGGGGTTAGGATGGGAAGGTCGATGAGGAATACTTGGGAGGAACATCAAATCGAAATAACATTACAGTTGGTAAGTAACTTGTTCTTCGAATGGATTGTATCCTCCCACGTATTCCTCATCTTAGATAGACTCCCAAAGCAGTTTTGTATTGGAGGTGGGAGTACAGTATCTTTTTCTAATTGTGTACAGAATGTAGTACAGATTTCGCAAACATACCTCCTTGAGAAGAAGTCGAGTCCAATGCATAATGTTTTATAAAGGTGTGCATAGATGACCATGTGGCTGCTGCACAAATATCCTGCACAGGGACACCCCTTTTTAGTGCTGTTGAAGTTTCCATGCCCCTCGTCAAATGAGCTCTTAGTCCATCAGGTGGTTCTTTTCCCGCCAATCCGTAACATTCTGTTATGGCTAAAATTATCCATCTGGATAATGTGTGTTTAGTTACCGGAAGGCCCAGTTTACCTCCAGTGTATCCCACGAAAAGTTGATCACACTGACAAATTTTTGCAAATCTTGAGATGTAAAAACTAAGAACTCTCCTGGGATCTAGTCTATGAAGTCGCTCCTATTCCTTGCTTGCATGAAGAGGAGGGTAAAACGTAGGTAAAGTTTGTGACAGATGAAAATCCGAAACAATCTTTGGCAAAAAAGAAGGTTTAACCCTAAGAACTACTTTGTCCTTATAAAAGATAATGTGAGGAGGACCGCACGAAAGCGCCTGCAACTCACTTACCCTGCGTGCTGATGTCAATGCTACAAGGAGTATTGTTTTCAACGTAAGGAGCCTTAGTGGACAAGAATGTAAAGGGTCAAATGGAACAAATGTGAGAAATTTTAGAACCAAGTTTAGATCCCACACTGGAACCTGGAAAGGTATTGGGGGAAAAAAAATATTTAAACCTTTTAGGAATTTAATTATCAAGGGTATTTTAAAGTAAGATTCTTCTTCGGAAGAGTGCTTAAAGATGGATAGCGCTGCTAAGTATCCCTTTATCATCCCAACCTGGAGCCCCAGATTGGCTAAATGTAACAGAAAAGATAAAATTGTGGGGATATTACATTGAAATGGGTCCACATTCTTTTCTCTGCACCAGCTACTGAACTTGTTCCAACAACACCGATACAGAGATTTGGTTGCTGGCCTTCTAGCCGAAAGCAAAATCTCCATCACGTCATCCGGAAGATCCCAATCCTTGTATCTCAGCCTTTCAGAAGCCATGCGTGAAGGTTGAGTGTGTTGACCTCCGGATGGAGAACATGACCTTCCTGTAGCGAGAGAAGATCCTCTCTTCTTGGAAGACGTATTGGAGGGCAGATGGACATGTCGAGAAGGTCCGGGTACCATGTTCTCCTGGCCCAATCCGGGGCAATTAGGATCATGGTTTTCCCGAACTTCCTCAACTTCCTGATTACTTGAGGGATCACAGGTATTGGAGGAAACGCATACAGAAGTGGAAACTCCCATTCCACCACAAATGCGTCCCCTAGAGCCCCTCTTGGGGGAAATTCCCTTGAGCAGTACAGTTCGCACTTCCGGTTGGCCATGGTCACGAACAGATCCACCTGAGGGGTTCCCCAAATGGCGAAGATCTCTTGAAGGACTTCCTGAGCTATCTCCCACTCGTGCTATGCCTGCTCAGAGCATCCACTGTTGTGTTTTGCTCTCCGGCTAGATGAATTGCCGATAGAGAGATCCCTTCTTGTATTGCCCAGAACCAGAGTTGCATCGCCTCTCTGCACAATGGTAGTACCCCACTCCTCCTCTCTTGTTGAGGTAGTACATGGCCACTGTGTTGTCCGTCATTATCAGAACATTCTTTCCCCGTACAGAGGGCAGGAAGGCCTTCAGCGCTAGTCTAATTGCCCTCAACTCCAAAAGATTGATGTGTAGTTTGGACTCCGATGGAGACCAACGTCCGCTGATTGTCAGATCGTTGATATGGGCTCCCCACCCCGTAAGTGAGGCGTCCGTCACTACTGTTATCGCCGGCCATGGCTGCCAAAAAGATTCTCCTCTGAGGATATGATGTCTGCAAGCCCACCATTGTGGATCCTGTGCTACTTGGGCTAGGACCTGCAGTAGACATTTCCCCTGATAATTGGGACCATTGGGTTCTGAGAGCCCATTGAAGAGATCTCATTCTCAATCTGGCTTCTGGCACCAGAAAAATGCAGGATGCCATCAGACCGAGCAGCCTGAGAAAATCGAAGGCCGGAAAATGCTGGGCATTCTGGAATTTTGTTATCATCTGCAGAATATGGTGAGCTCTCTCTTCGGGAGGCGAGGCTTTGCCCGAACAGGTATCCAGGACTGCTCCTATAAACTGGAGCTTCTGTGATGGTATCATGTTTGACTTTTTTAAATTCAGAGAAAAACCTAGTTAGTGAAGGAAGTGACAAGTCTTGGACAGGTGATCCAGGGCTTGTTCTGCAGAACGTGCCCTGATCATCCAATCGTCCAGATAGGGGTAGACATGAATCCCCCCTATCCTGAGACTTGCTGTCACCACCGCCATCAACTTGGTGAAAACTCTTGGGGCGGAGGTCAACCCGAATGGCAGAACTCGAAACTAATAGTGAGAATTGCCAATCGCAAACCTCAGGTACTTTCTGTGCTTGAGATGGATTGGCACATGAAAGTAAGCATCCTGAAGGTCCAATGATACTAACCAGTCCTGGAGTTGGAGAGCCTGAAAGATCTGAGAAAGTGTGACTATCTTGAATTTGTCCTTCCTTAGGAACTTGTTCAAGTTTCTCAAGTCCAAGATGGGTCTCAGTCCTCCGTCTTTTTTTGGAATAAGGAAGTATGGGGAATACCAACCCTTGTTCCTCTCCGCTACAGGTAAATGTTCTATTGCACCTTTCTGTAGCAGGGTTAAAACTTCCTGCAACAGGAGCGGATCCAGATGCTTGGCAGAGTTGTATTCCGGAGGATGATTCTGAGGTTTCTTTAGAAAAGAAAGGCAGTAACCTTGGGATACTGTTTCCAGTGCCCAAGCATCTGAAGTAATGCCCCGCCATTCTTCTAGATGCTGTGAGATTCTGCCTCCCACCAGGGTCTTGTGGGTCAAAACCTCAGAGTGGTTTTGCGTCAGCTGCAGCAGCAGCTGATGGTACAGATGCCGTTGCTGGGGCTGATCCAGCACCTTTTCGTCGTCCCCGAGGAAACTTTCTTTGACCTCTCTGATTGGCCTGCCCTCTTCCTCTTCCAATTGAGGAATAATAGCGAAAAGGACGACCCCTCCAGGAAGATGAGCCTGTGTAGGGGCATTGCTGAGGTTGTTTTATAGGGGCACTGAGAGATTTTGCCACCGCTTTGGAGGTCTGTAGCTTCTCCAAACTTTCATCTGCCTTGCTACCGAACAACCTAGAGCCATCAAAGGGCATATTAAGAAGTCTGGATTGCACATCACGAGCAAACCCAGACTTTCTTAGCCACGCAAATCTACGTACCACTGTGCTAGTCGCCATGGACCTGCTGATACTGTCAGCTGTGTCCAATCCTGATTGAAGGCATTCTCCCGAAGCCTCCTTTCCATCCCTTATAATAGCTAGAAAGCCATCACGTTCTTCACCTTCTGGGATTCAGCTGCCGCCGACATGCAGTCCCACAGGGTATATGTGAACCTTGCCAAGGTACAGGTTACATTAGTAGACTTCAAAGCCATACTGCCAGATGTGAAGATTTTCCTAGACCATGCATCCACCTTTTTATCGTCCCTATCTGGAGGGATTGTAGGGTATGCCGCATTCATTGTGGAAGTGGCTGCTTGTAATACTAAGCTTTCCGGAGTTGGATGTTTGCTGAGGTATTCCAGATCAGATGACACAAACTTTCTATTTACTGCCCCTATGGCTTGAGGATGGTCATGTCATCATCATGACTGACTGGTGAACTCCTACCCCTCCCCATACATTCTGTAACTCTGCTCATGAGTCTTCTATAACTCGTATCAACCTGTTCCGATGGGTCTGGTTTGTCAAATTCATACTCTGGGGAAGTATCCAGGCCACTTGCTGTTTGCAAACATTCTTGCAGATCTTGAATTCTTGATTGAGGATTAATTAATTCCTCTGGGACAGATCTTGTGAAAAATTTAACACCAGCAGAGGTTACTTCCTCCTCTTCTGATGAATCTCCCTCATAGATGGATGACATGGTCCTGAAAAAATCATGTCGACTCTCAGGATGAAAAACCTTTTCAGGCATTACAGGTCTTTCCTTTATTAAAGGGTTAGGCGTCGACGAAAGCGTCGATGGCGCCGAAGTTTTAATCACTTCCTTCGACATCGGAACTTTCGACGACCTCGATGTAATCGTTGAGGAAGCCGTGGAAATCGTCGAAGGAGCTTTCGTGGTCTTCGAGCACGAGCTTGACGTAGTTTCCTTCGAGGGAGTTGTCGACTCGAGGAGCTTCGAAGTCTTCGACGGCGTCAATCTTTCAACGTAATTTTATTTCCCTCTGCCTTTGATTTATGCACCGAAGGATCTGACTTACGAGGTGATCGAGAAGAGTCTCTCGATGACGTTCGACGTTTTTTTATCAGCCTTTCTTGTTTTGGACCTTCCTCTGTCACTTTTTTTGTGAGCGTAGCATGGTCTTCTTTAGCTATTTTTGAGGGGGTCTGGGCCGCGTTCTCAAAAATTATTTGCATGGAAACTCGAAAAGCTTCCCATTTTCTCGGAGAGTCATGTTTAGATGGACATGTGATAACCTCTTCCGAAGCAATCGAAGAGGATGAGGGAGATTGATGCCGTCTCTTCTTAGCCTTCTTAGAAGACGAAGAAGATGAGCTCCTCGATCTCCTTTTCGAATGATGTTTATTATGATATGACTTCGAAGACTCGTCCGAGTCTCTCTTTTTTAAAGTGGACTTCGAAACATCCTCCCCCATCGCCAGTTTACCTCTATGCTCTTTTAGGGCTTTGTGGGTCATCAACTGGCACAAACCCCAGTCTTCCGTACGGTGGTCGGGACCGAGGCACCATAGACAGTTCTTATGTGGATCCGTCAGGGACATTTTCTTTCCACATTTTAGGCATTTTTTAAACCCTGTCTTCGGTGTGGAAGGGTTCGAAGAAGACATCGCTTTTTTCTCACAAAATACTGAAGCGCTGTTTCACTCGATCCAAAGCGAAGCTAATGGAAAAACGGAACTGAAGCCAACGGGCGCTCTCGAGGCTCTTACAAAGGGGGATGACGTTGGTGCCCGACGGATGCTGCCGAGGGACATCGATAACGTGGCCTCGCGTGGAGCGCCCCCTGCTGGAGAGAGAAACATTTTTCCGAGGCGAAACCTAAAGGTAAGGCTATATCTAAGATGAGGAATACGTGGGAGGACACAATCCATTCGAAATAAAAGCTTAAAGCTCTTTTCGGATCCAACCAGTGTAATCTTTCCTCCGCCTTACTCGGATGAGGTGGAGGATAGAATGCGGGTAAAACAATTTTCTGACTTAAATGAAAATCAGATACCACTTTTGGTAAAAATGAGGGTTTAACCCTCAACACAACTCTGTCCTTATGGAACACAGTAAAGGGTGGCCGAGAAGACAGTGCCTGCAATTCGCTCACTCTTCTTGCAGATGTTAAAGAAACGAGGAAAGCAGTTTTCCATGTGAGTAATCTTAATGAACAAGTGTGCAAAGGTTCAAAAGGAGCACACATTAAGAATTTTAGGACCAGATTGAGATCCCAAAATGAACTTGAAATGGGAAAGGAGGAAACACATTAGTGAGTCCTTTAAAAAATTGCACTACCAAAGGAATTTTGAAATAGGAGCATTCTTCCGACGAGCGCTTGAAGATGGAAAGCGCCACAAGATAACCTTTAATGGTTCCAACATTTAGACCTCTATGTGCTAGGGTCAGGAGGAAGGACAGTACTTCCGGAATAGAACATAGAAAAGGATCGACATTCTTTTCTCTGCACCAGTTGCAAAACCTTTTCCAACGGTAACGGTATAGAGACTTTGTTGCTGGCCTTCTTGCCGAAAGCAACACCTCCATGACCTCATCTGGAAAGTTCCAATCCTTGTATCTCAGCCTTTCAGATACCAAGCGTGAAGGTTGAGCGTTTTGACCTCTGGATGGAGAACCTGACCCTCCATTTGAGAGAGAAGGTTCTCTCTCTGAGGAAGACATACTGGGGGACAGACGGACATGTCTAGAAGGTCCAGGTACCACGTTCTCCTGGCTCAATCCGGGGCAATTAGGATCATGCGGCTCCCGAAGCGTCTCAGTCTCCTGATGACCTGAGGAATGACGGGAATCGGAGGAAACGCGTACAATAGTGGGAAATTCCACTCCAGCACAAACGCGTCCCCCAGTGCTCCTCTCGGGGGAAATTCCCTTGAGTAATACCTTTCGCACTTCTGGTTGATTCCGGTCGCAAATAGGTCCACTTGAGGGGTTCCCCAGAGGGCGAAGATCTCTTGAATGACTTCCTGAGCCAGTTCCCATTCATGGGACACCGTGCTCTGCCTGCTCAGAGCATCTGCCGTCATATTCTCCTCCCCGGCTAGGTGAACTGCTGTTAAAGAGGTTCCTTCTTGAATTGCCCAATACCAGAGCTGCATTGCCTCTTTGCACAGAGGTAGTGACCCTACACCTCCTCTTTTGTTTAGATAATGCATGGCCACTGTGTTGTCCGTCATTATCAGGACATTTTTTTCCCCCCGACAGATGGCAGGAAAGCTTTCGGCGCTAGCCTGATTGATGTGTAGTTTGGACTCCGATGGAGACCAACGACCACTGATTGTCAGATCGTTGGCATGAGCTCCCCACCCCCTGAGTGAGGCGTTTGTCACTACTGTGATCCCCGGCCATGGTTGCCAAAAAAGTTCTCCTTTCGGGATATTCTCTGAACAAGTCCACCATAGAAGATCTTGATGGACCTTGTTCGGAATCAGGAGAAGATCCATCATTTGACCTGAGAACTGGGACCATTGAGTCTTTAGAGCCCATTGAAGGGATCTCATTCTCAGACGTGCCTCCGGCACCAGAAAGATGCAGGATGCCATGAGGCCGAGTAACCTTAAGAAGTCGTAGGCCTGAAGATTTTGGGCATTTTGGAATTTGGAAACCATCTGAAGAATGTTTGAGCCCTCGACCTGGGAGGCAAGCTCTTTCCCCGGGATGTGTCTAATACAGCTCCTATATATTGGAGCCGTTGAGAAGGTGTCATTTGTGACTTCTTAAAATTGAGGGAGAAGCCCAGTCTGTGGAGGAAGTGGCAGGTGACTTTCAGGTGATCCAGTGCCTGTTCGGCAGAACGTGCTCTGATTAGCCAATCGTCCAGATAGGGGTAGACGTGAATCCCCCCTCTCCTGAGGTGCGCTGCCACCACTACCATCAGTTTGTTGAAGACCCTCGGGCGGAGGTCAATCCGAATGGCAGGACTCGAAACTGATCGTGTGAGTCGCCAACTACGAACCTCAGGTATTTTCCGTGCTTGAGATGAATCGGCACATGAAAATAAGCATCCTGGAGGTCCAATGACACCAACCAATCCTGACGTTGAAGGGCCTGAAGGATCTGAGAAAGGGTAACCATCTTGAACTTGTCCTTCCTGAGGAACTTGTTCAAGTTTCTTAAGTCCAGGATGGGTCTCAGTCCTCTGTCCTTTTTGGGGATCAAAAAATACAGGGAGCACCATCCCTTGTTCCTCTCCGCTGCAGGTACTGGCTCTTCTTTTACCTTTCTCCAGTAGGGTTAGAACTTCCTGCTGTAGGAGCAGGTGTGAAAACTTTGAAGGGTGTCCCCCGGTGGATTGTTTTGAGGTTGCGTTAGAAAAGGAAAGCAGTAACCTTGGGCTATTATTTTTAGAGCCCAAACATCTGAAGTAATGGCTCGCCATTCTTGCAGATGCTGTGACAGCCTGCCTCCTACAGGTGTCTTGTGATGCAAGTCATCAAAGTGGTTTTGTGGCGGTTGCTGCAGCCACTGATGGCAGAGGGCTGTAGCTGGAGCTGGCTTTGCACGTTTTCCTCATCCACCGCGAGTGGTCTTTCTCTGGCCCCTTTGACTGGCCATTCCTCTCGCCTTTCCATATGAGGAGCAGTAACGATAGGATCGTCCCCTTCAAGATTCACCTGGTGCACAAAAAGGCTGATGTTGCCTAATGGCAGTTCCCAAAGACTTGGCAGCTGCCTTTGAGGTCTGCAACCTCTCAAGGCTCTTGTCAGCCTTGCTGCCAAAAAGGTGAGACCCACCAAAGGACATGATCAGGAGACGGTTATGCACGTCTGGTGCGAAGCCCGACTTCCGTAACCGTGCACATTTGCTCATTACCGTGCTAGTGCCCATGGACCTGCTCACACTATCTACAGTGTCCAATCCAGATTCAAGGGATTCCTGCATAGCCTCCTTTCCATCTCTAACGATGGCTAGGAATCCTTCCATTTCGTCCCCTTCTGGTATGTGCTCCACCGCATCGCAATGCACTCGCACAGAGTGTGCGAAAATGTTTCCAAGGCACATGTGGAGTTGGCTGATTTTAACGCCATACTCCCAGCTGACAATACCTTCCGTGCCCAGCCATCCACACGCTTATCGTCCCTGTCCCGAGGGAAAGGAAGGGAACGCCAGTTTGTTAGAAGCTGTGGCTGCCTGTATGACCAAACTCTCGGGATTGGGATGTTTAGACAGATAGCCGGGGTCGCTACTGGCAGGGCAGTATTTTGAAGTAAGGGATTTATTCACTGGTGGAATAGAATCCGGAGTCTCCCAATTTTTGGCACCCTATTTTGCAAGGCTACGTGAAAAGGTAGTATTGGGTCTTCAGGAGGACCATGATCCAATATGTCTGTTAGATCATCTTGGATGAATTGGGCTGGAGGTCTGGCCCATCCTATATAATCTATTACCTTTGTTATTAGCTGACGGTATGATGGACTGGCATGTTCTCCTGGTTCTGGCCTACCAAAGTCATTTTCAGGAGATATATCAATCCCACTTGCATTGTGTAGTGATTCAACCAAATCCCTCATCCTGCTTTCTTCTGAAATCAGGCATTCTGGGACATATGGGGTGCCATATTCCAGCCTAAAAGGTACATTCTCCTCATCAGACTTCTCCTGTTCCTCAAAAATTGAGGTCAGAGACTTGAACTCCTTCCTAGGAAGAGGTTTGAAAACCTTTTCTGGGAGAGGTGGAGGAGTATTAATGGGTCCTGAAGGCATCACAGGTCTTGTAGCCTTCTCTTTTTCTTTTTCTGGTTGATTTTGCCGAACTGAAGGTTTCGGCGTCGAAGGCTTTGGGGTTGACGTTGACAAAGGCGTCGACGTAATACCCGTCTTCGACAGCGCTGGCGTCAAGGGCATCGAGGCGCTCTTCGAAGACTTGCCCTTTGAGGTGTGTTTGATCTCGGACGGTGTCCGTGACCTCGAGCGGTCGTCTCTACTCGAGCGGCTTTTCTCGCCCGGCGTCGTAGAAGGTTCTCTATCCTTCCTCTTTCGAACACCCGGGCTCAAGGGTGTGCGAGTGTCGGAGCGATGACGCTCCCGGCCGGCTTCCAAGGAAGGCGCAGACTGAGGCTTTGCTTTCTCAAACACCTCCATCATTTTGACCCTGAATGCTTCCCATTCTTCGGATGTTGAATGTTTAGTGGGACATTTCATCCTTTTTGGGGATTCGTCCGAGGATGAGGTGGAGGGGGACCTGTGGCGTTGTTTCTTCAAATTTTTTGTCAAAGATGACGAGCGATGGGAATCGCTTCGGGACCTGGACCGATGCTTTTCGCATTGAGGAGATTTCTCCTCATGGGACCTCGACTCGACACTAGAGGCTTTGCGACCTACCTGTAGTTTTCCCCTCCTCTATCACAAGGTCTTCCCCGTCATCGCCTGACAATTCGTACAGGCCTCCATGTCGTGGCCTTCTCCGAGGGATGCACCACAAACACTCTTGGTGCGGGTCTTTGATCTACATTTTTGAACCGCACAACTTGCACTTTTTGAAACCCAATCTCGTGGTCGTGGTCAGCATCAATGACAAGGACATATTCGTATTATTTGCTATTCTCACAGAACTCGAGACGCGCCGAATCTCCGAAGCAACGTATACTGTGGAAAAACAGAACTGAAGCCAACGGGCGCCGCACGTGCTACTTATACATCCGATGACGTCACCCTCGATGGAGGCCCTCGAGGGACCATCGACTCGACGACATCGACGCATGGTGCCCTCTGCCGAAAATGTTATCCAAAGCAGCTAAAGCTGGATGGAATACATCTAAGATGAGGAATACGTTGGAGGACACAATCCACTCGAATAAAGATTTTCCATAATAACTTACTAGAAAGTCTTAATTCTATTGTTATTTTTTTTTTTTTTTTGAATTTGGTTTACCAACCTTTTACAAAAAAGCTTAAAGATGATAGAAAAAGTAAAAGAAAGGAAAGTGCCACACTACATATAGTCCTTAATTCTATTAAAGACATGGAGGCGAGCATTATCCCGCCCAGCGAGTGAAATAGCAGCGCTAGTCATCCTTGAGGGCAATAATTGAGCGCATTGCTTGGGGGGCAATTGCCATTTGCTAATTTTATGTATGTCAAAATAACACACTCATTTCTCTCGCACCCACGTAAGGGGAACTCTGGTTCTCTTATGCATGAACTAACTCTAGTTATTTGTCTCTTCCCTGACAGCAGCTAAAGACAAGCCCTCCTAATCGGCTCTGTTTTTTCTTCTGCCACAAGACGACCTCACTTGCAGTTTCTTTCTACCGTTTCTACTTGAACAACCAAGTTCGCAGCCTCGAAAGAGGAAGTTGCATCATATCCAGGACTGTTTGTATGGACAGCTGTATACTCATTGGTGGACTGAGGTCACATTTTGGTGATCTTTTGCTGAACTTTTATTGGAGTCTCATGAGAAATTGAGTTTTCTTGGTTCTGAGACCGTTATAGAATCATGTTTTCTAAGTGTATGTGTTTTTTCATGCACCTTTTGCCTGTCACGCATACCTGTGCTCTCAGTAAGGTGCATAAACACTTGGTGCTGAGCTTTCTGTTTATAAAATAATAAAAGAAAGAGAAGCATAATGCTTGCCTCCATGTCTTTAATAGAATTAAGACTTTCTAGTAAGTTATTATGGAAAATCTTTATTTTGCCACAATCTTAGAGCTGCCCTGCATACAGGTTGGGCTGTCCACGAGCAATCCAACACTCAATCACATGCACCAGAATGTAATATGCTTTAACCACGGCGTTGAACGGCTGCCATCGAACACCAAATAATTGGTCAGCAGCTCTCTAAACATCTGTAATCCCGGTGCTGTCCATACCCGTACCCAGAAAATAAATGGTTTAGAGGAGATAAGATGTTCAATCAGTTTTAAGTCACCCTCCATATGCAATATTACATTGGGGGCGCCTTTAGGTTGCGATAGAAGAGAATTTAGGAAGGCTGTTAGGCAGAAACCTGTGCAGTTCCCTCTGGGACCACTGCAAAAGATTTAAGACTACAGGTGTTTGGCAGTAAACCCACTTGGTAGCAGTCTGTACCACACAGATTCACTTGGTAGCTGTGGCTGAGCAGTCAGACTTCCCTCAAGAAGAGTTCGGCAGTATACAGAGTATTCACAATAGGTCAGAAGAGCACAGTAGAACAAAAAAATACTAACAAGAGCCTGGTGTAAAAGAGATATAATTATTTATTTAAAACCACATTTAGAAAAACACACAGGCACTAATGGTAAGCAATTCAAAAACATGGTCACTAAAAGATATACACTCCCTTAGAGGAATTTTAGACAAGTCTTAAGTAAAGCCCCACTTATTTTCAGACAGCGGTGAGCGCTTAACGCAGATGGCACTCTAATAATTCGCTTTAAAAGGGAGAGAAAAGCAGAGTATAATATGGAACAGATCCCAACCCTTTTCATAAGAACAAAACAAGAGAGGGAGGCAAGTAAAACCGTGAAGAAGGTCGGATCCACTTTAAGAGGATCAGAACGAAATGTGTCCAAGGTCACACGGTTGAAGTGCACAAGAGTCTTGCAAATGTTCAAAAAAGAGTTGGACCAAAAGAAAGGGACCCTTTAGAAGGTCAAGGCGGCCAACCCAGTCCAGAAGGTTAAGGGATTATTATTACCTTGTAGCAATCTTTAGAAAGGGAGGCCTGGCGGACACGGTACCTTAAAGTGGTGAGAAGACTCCAGCGGGGGCAGTTGTTCCTGGCAGCGGATGCAAGTCGGTGCTTCATCTGGGGGAAGCGAGGATCTCGTCAGGGAGGAAGACAGGAGTCCGTTGCACTGACAGGGAAGAAACCAGCCGCGGAGTTCTCAGGTAAAAAAGCGGTCCTTTTATTCGCGGTCCAGTGGTAAGTGGCTATCCGGTTGCCGGGGTGCTTGGCACGGGCAATTCGACCACAAGACGGCCTGGATGCGAAAAGAAGAAGGTAAACTGGTTGTGCCCACCAGTCAGGGGAAGAAGCCTCTCCAGCCGGGAGATCTTCTCTGTCGTCGGGAAGTGGTGAGTCGGTTCCGTAGGGCTCCACCGGTGGTGTCGTCGTGGTAGGTCGGCTCAGCTTCTCCCTCGACGGATTATCAGGTCCTTTGGCAACTTCTGAAGTTCCAGTCCCCAAAGCCCTGCTTTTATGCAGCACACCCCCATTCACGCAGCCTAGCTGTCAATCAAACATGCTAAGTGGTGAGCCGGCCGGCTCACCACTTGGGCCAATCACACAAGAGTGCGACTTGAGTTACCAAGGTAACTCAGTCCAGGGTGCCTAAACCCCCTCCCACACCCCCTGTGGTACCCAGACAGAGTGGCACCACTTTTGGAGGCTTCTGTGGAGAAGCCTGCCAAAAAGTGGAACAAAGGGCTCGACTTGGGTTGGAGTCGCAGAAGAGAACACAAACACCATTTTAGAATCGAGTCCTGGCAAAAAATACCAACCGGCGAATTAATATTAATTAAATAAACCGTCGGTATGTTCGAGGCTATGAGAATTAAATAATTAAAGTTGGTAGCCTCGAACAATGGGAAAATCCCATAGGGGTATATTCGCGGTCTAATTTAAAAAGTAGTTTCCACTGCCACCAGCCAAAACTCTATCAGGGGGGACGGAGACGTGCCCCCTCGACTAACAGACCCCGGGGCAATCGAATTGCCCCGACCAGTACGTCAACAATATGATGGTTTGTACCGGTTTCTTTTAATAATTTGGGACTAGTAAAGCCAATGGTGACTTTACATGCCCTGGGAGACAGTAGTCAGTCCCAGGGTATGGAGTCTGCGGTGGGGTGTCACTATGACACCCCTGTGTCACTGCACGGAGGGTGCTGTGTGACACACATAGTAAAAACACATGAGACCCTATGGGGTAAAGGACCCCATAGCCCATAAAACACATTAACAGTCAAAGGAACACCATAAATCATGTCCAGGAGTGGGAGAAAAAGAGTCTCACTCTTGGCAGGAGAAAAAAACAAACCCCAGAAATCCAGCAAAGCTGCTGGGGGACTCACTAGGTTAGGAAATTCAGCCTAAAGAGAGAATTCTCCCTAACAAAGGCATTTTCTGCCACACTTATAGAACCAATTTCAGTGTGGCCCCAGATTTCTGTGCCTTATGATGAGGCTGGTACAGCTTTCATTTTATACATCTCTAAGGCTGGAGTCAAGGCACCCCTCCCATGTAAGTGAAAGAATTTCCTAATGCCCCCAATGTACTTCCTCAAGGTCAGCCCGGCTTTTGTAGCCTGCTCGCCCAAGGTTCCATTCTCAGTGAAGCATAGACACAGGTCATTGTGGGTATTAACCTGCTCCAGCTTTATTCCTTCGATTTCTATATTGACCTTAACATGCTTAGCCATCTTGTGTCTGAAGACCAAGCTTTTGGTTTTAAATTTATTTCTTGGCGCAGTTTGCTGCATTTCTTCACAAAGGCAGCCATGATATGCTTGATGCACACAGGAGTAGATGACAGCAATACTGCATCGTCTCCAAAGAAATAGGGAGGGAAGTGTAAATGACCTATCTTTGCGGGGTCCATAGCATTGATCATCAATTCCTCTATTAGCCTGTTGATGTAAATACAGAAGAGGAGCGGGCCAATACGCAACCCTGTCTTACTCCGTGTTGCACCTTAAAGCTATCCGTGTTTTCTCCACTTAGTCCCCATCTCACCACAGCCCTATTGTTATGATATAAGTCCGGGATTAACAGGAGCTGCCCAGCCGGGATGTTGTATCCTTTTAGCATTTCCCAAAGCTGAGATCTTGGGACTAAATGAAAGGCCGTTTTAAGGTCAGCAAATACAGAATATAGCTTGGTGTTGTTCAGAACAGTTTATTTGCTGACAATAAGATTTAGCTTAAGGCCCAGCTCAAGGGTCCCAACTCCTTGTTTAAAGGCTACCTGTAGCGGGCTTATGATACCTTTACTCTCAACCCATTCTTGCAGGTGGTCTAGAATTGCCTTCGCATAAGGTTTTCCGCCCCATGTAATAAGGTGATGGGCGGTAAGTCTCGGGGGAATCCTTAATTCCCTTTTTAAAAATCGGGACAATTGCGGTCTCCCTCCATGTCATAAGTACCTCCCGACCGTGCAACTGCATTGAACACCCTAGCCAATACCGGGCACCAAATAGACACATCATGTTTATAGAGATCTGTAGGTACACAGTCAGGCCCTGGTGCTTTCCCGTTGCCCAGGGCACAAACGGCTCTCTCTACTTCTTTGGTACTGAATGCAAGGTCGCTAGCATGTCCCAGGTGTTCATAAATTGAATCTAGCCACCATGACAAGTTCACCAGAGCCTTGCCATCCGTATATAGATTTTGGAAATGACTGAGACCTTAATTCTGTTCAAGGGATGCTTTGGAAACAAACATTGGGACTAGCAAACTCAGTGCCAAACTCAATCATCAGACATGAGTTTAGCTTAGTCTTCCTGGCAACCAGAGCTAAGTGGAGAAAACTGGCTGGGTTTGTTAAATTATTAAATCTGGCACAAATGTCCCTTTACCAGAGTTGGGTTGAAGTTCAAACTAGAGTGTCAGGTGCTAGCATTACAGTGTTTAAGGCCCAGATGAGTGAAACACTCTTGGAAAATGGCTCCTCTAAAGTCCTCTTTAGAGGCTACAGTAAATAAGGAGCTCTTCAAACATGACTGGGCAGTCACCACAGAGCAGTTGGGCACATACACACTATATGGCGAGTACTCCAGATTACTCACAAAAAGGGAGGAGATCCCCAAATATATTCTTATCTTCCCATGTCCAAAATTGCAGGCAATGCCCCTACGCTTTCGATTCAACCAAATTCCCACGTTAGAAAGAACAAGTAAGTGGGATTTGAGTCTGGGAAACCAGACTTGTAGGTTTTGCTCTAATTGTTCTGCCAGAGAAACCCTTAAACACCTAGTAACCAATTGTCCTGCTTTAGGGGGGGAAAGAAACAGACATCTTGGAACATCTATTGTGAGTGATGTCATGTGGACAAGCCTGATGGGAGGACAATGGCAGAGTCTGATTCTTGCATTGTGTGGGTTCCTTGCAATGAGGAACATTGAAGAGTTATAAGAACTAGCTAAAATGTTTCCAATTCAATGGTCAACTTAATCAATGATGAGTTAAATGTAATCCATCTTAACGATGAAAACTTATTACATAATGATTTAAAATGTAATCATTTTTAATGAAGAAAACACTTTCTGGCTTGTAAAATGATTCATTGTATTTTACTTTTTCTTTTGTGTGAAAGGTTTGTACACTTGTTGTTTGAACCAAAACACAAATAACAAAATAAATTTAAAAAAGCTAAAACATGCGACAATGCTTATATTTTTCTTAAGAAAAACAGTTCACTTTAACATTGCACCTAAAGCAATCTCATACTGAAACTGTCTCAGTGCAACCAAGCTTACAATGAAAATGCGTACCTTAAAAAGACAACCTAGCTAATTAAATGTTGCAAAATGAAACCACATGCAATTTATTAACATTTTGTGCGCTTCACACATTATTAAACGAACATGTTTTACTACCAGCACACTGTCAAAATAATAACTCATAGTGGTCTCAGAAGTGTCCATTTCCGTTTTGACTCAAAAAGGTCATCTGATGGCACTGAACATGAAACATAAGTAAGGGAGGTTCTGGGAGTTTCTCGTTATCGGCCTATATCCTGGGTTTGAATCTCAACCAGAGTCTTTAGCTCACCGACCTTTCACAGAAGAGAAACAAACATCAATTCAATACATCCAATAACAAGTAAAACAAAGTTATGCTAACAAGGAAATAGAACCAACATTAGTAACACATTTCAGATTTGGGGCAACATCTTGATTGATTGAGATATTGGCTGGCTAGTTAACATTTTGACTAATAAAGTTGACAATTTTCAACCACTTACCTCATCCCACTCTAGAAGATAGTTGTGTATTTTAGAACCATTGTCACAAGATGCCTGAAACAGAAAACATTTTCACATTATGAAAAAACATTTTGAAAAAATTCAACCAGTCAACACACATACATTATCATTATATTGCAAGTCACTTAACAAAGGACCGTCACACGTTGAGGAATCTATCAGTGATTGTTTAGAAAGGTGAAGGGTGACCTCTCGAAAACCACATACAGAAAAACATGGCTGCTCAAGTATCTGAAGATGTTTAACCTTAAAGACAAAAGTCTGAATAAAGATATGTTCAACTTAGAGTATATGGCTAGCAAGGCCACCACATTAACAAAGTGAGAAGAAAAATCTTCAGCACCACCACTCACCTGCAGTTGTTGAACACAACTGTTCAGACACCATAATGGGTGAGGGAGACAGGACTCCAACAAAGGAAATATTGGGTGTTCAAGGTCAAAGGGTCGGCACCAGTTATCGATCATGAGACAGACTAAGATAACATCAGATATTGCACTGTTAAAATTGGTAACTTATTTTGTATTTACCACATTATATACAGGCAAGGACGCCATTGTGAAGCTAGGGGCATACTCCGGTGACAACAGAGACTTTACCAATTAAACTGGGGGAGAACGCATTTTGAAGCATCGTATTGTATATTCATCTAAAACCATTCCACTAATACCATTCCATCAAAATGTTTCCATCTACAAAATGTCCATCTAATGCATGTTTTTGGGGGTTAAAGGATTCATTTTTGTTCTGGTGTATTTTAAATGGTAAAAAACACAGGCTTGTGGGGTGGGGGCCCCAAATAAAAAATGTTTAGATGGAAAAATGTTGATGGAATGCCATTAGATGGTTTTAGATGTAATGACCATACACCGTATACCAGCCATTAAATCAGAGTAGCTATACTGAAATAACTTCATTCCCTGAGGCAAGGCATCACAATGTATACCAGCCAGTAAACCTGAGCAGCCATATTAAAATCACTGTTTTCCCAGACAATCCTGTGCACCATCCAAGGTGCATGCTGCAAAATGAATCTCCCTGGGCTCTGTGATTGGCTCCCAGAGGGCATATGACATGCTGCCTCATTTATTATTAAGTCTCCTCTAGGTGTCCAGCCAGGGGCATCTTCAGCTAAGGGCCAAAAGCAGCAAAGGGTGACTTACCCGTTTGGGCCTATTAGATCCAAAATGGACCTAGGGCCACAACCTCTTAAGCCAGGACTTTGCTGTGCTCGCTCTTTGCTTCCATACACAGGAATGCTTCCACTCATTGACTATTTGTTCAATGTGGACCTGCTGTTAGCTTACAAGACCAAGGAACATTCCTGTTTTGCGCCTGTTAGCTATCTTTTGGTTGCCTATAGTGCCCTACTAGCTCCACTCAAATTACACCTACTTCTTCTCAGCCAACCTTTTCCCATTCCCGCTCATCCACCTACTCTCTCTTCCTCTTGCGCTGCAACTTTTCTTCACTGTCTTCACTTGAATATTTCTTCTACCCTTCATCACGCACCTGAACTTCGCCTCATTCCTCCTCCTTCTTCTTTCAAAGACTTCACCCTCAACTTGGCCTAACGTTTGCCTCACTCTGTGCGTCTGCATCTCCCTCCACTCCGCACCAGCACTCCTCAAACACAACACTTCCTTTCTCCCAGGATCGCCAACCACTTCTATCCCCTCAGCTAAAACACAACACCTGTTCATTTCCACAACTCTATCATCCCTTTCACTTGGCCTCTGGAATGCAAAATCCTTCTGCAACAAGTCTTCCTACATCACTGACCACTTTGACTCTTATCACCATTAACTTTCACTTCTTGCTATCGCATTTATTTTGCAATTTTTGACTGCCTCAAAGCCTGTTAAGCCCCTTTCCTCTACCCCCAACCCTCTTCTTTCTGTCCCTCTCCCCTGCCCGTCTCCCAGTCGACCACTGTATGGTGATTGGCCCTTGAGCCCAGTGTTTGTAGCACCTGTGTGGTGCATCAGGAAGCATAGCAGTCAGAGCTGCATTTATGATCCAGGCAGCCTCCTGATTAGGTCATTAATAGTACTGTGCGTGATCTGTTCCTGCGAAACGTTTGGTTTGGAGTAAGTGTACGTTTACATTTATTTTGCAATATGCGTCCACCTCGAGGCCCGTTAAGCCCCCTTCCTCCACACCCAGCCATCTTCTTTCTCCCCCTATCCCCCGCCCACCTCCCAGTTGACCCCTGTATGGTGACTGGCCCTTGGGCCCAGTGTTTGCAGCACCTGACTTTTCCTGGTGTTGAAGGTGTGTGAATCCCCAGAGAACTTGGAATGTCTGTGAGTCTTATTTTGAGGCTCTTTGTATAAATGTTGTTACCAAGCACCTATTGCCCTCTATGTTGCCCGGCTCACCCTCCTACCCCCCACAGCCTGCTGCTTCCCCTCTCTCTGACCCCCTCTCATCCCCCTGACCTCCCCTAATTGGCCAGGCATAAACCCATATAGACTAACCATCTAGGGCAGCGTCGGCCCATGCAACCCCTGCGGCAAAGAACCCCAAGGCAAAGGACCACTCCAGATACAACACCAGACAGTGTTGGCCGTGTTAGCCTGTGGCGCATGCTGCGGTCGACCAGTAGTGACTGACAAGGTAGGTGAAGTATGGACAGGGGGGACCAGCAATCACTGCTCCCCATTAGACTGTCCAACCCATCTAACTAGCCTATTATCAAATTGTTGAGTCCTAATGTGTCTAGAAAGACTGCATCCCTTAACCATACCTCTTATCTAGGCAGACTGTAGCCCTCAGGCATATCTTGATTGTGCCAGATCGCAGCATTTCACATTTACTCTGATTGTGCCAGATAGACTGATTGTGCCAGATCTCTCACTTCAAGATAACTATTAGCGAGCAATATCACACAACTAGGTAGACTATACTCTGTGCTAGCTAGTCCAGATACAATTGCATATATGAGCAGGCGTCACAATTAGACAGAATTGGGAAGATTAGCTTGCGTCATATCTAGACAGAACTGTAATACTAGCCTGCGTCATATCCAGGCAGAATTGTGCATATTAGCCTCCGTCACATCTAGAGATAATTGTAATACTAGCTTGCGTCACATCTAAACAGAATTGTGAAGACTAGCATTGCAATACATCTAGACAGAATTGTGAAGTTTAGCATTGTGTCACACCTAGACAGAATTGTGATACTAACTTGCATCATATCTAGACAGAATTGTGAAGATTAGCTTGTGCCACATCCAGATAGTATTGTGAAGACTAGCATTGCGTCACATCTAGACAGAATTGTCATACTAGCTCACATCACATCTAGACAGAATTGTGAACGTTAGCATTGCGTCACATCTAGACAGAATTGTGAAGATTAGCATTGCGTCACATTTAGACAGAATTGTAAAAATTAGCTTGCATCACATCTTGACAGAATTGTGAATGTCAGCTTGCATCACATCTAGATTGAATTGTAAAGATTAGCATTGCGCCACAGGATTGTGAAGATTAGACTTCTTCACTTCTAATGAGCGATGCCACTAACCAAGCCCACTAAACAATCTGACCCCTCTGCATACATCTCTCACACTCTACACAACCACACCTCCAAAGCACTACAAACCGCACGCACTACAAAACATAACACACATAGTCTCGCACACTAACACATGACGGCTACTGTTAGGGAGAATTCTCTCTTTAGGCTGAATTTCCTAACCCAGTGACCCCCAGCAGCTTTGCTGGATTTCTGGAGTTTGTTTTTTTCCTCCTGCCAAGAGTGAGACTCTTTTCCTCCCACTCTTGGACATGATTTATGGTATTGCTTTGACTGGTAATGTGTTTTTTGGGCTATGGGGTCCTTTACTCCATAGGGTCTCATGTGTTTTTCCTATGTGTGTTACACCGCACCCTCCGTGCAGTAACACAGGGGTGTCATAGTGACACCCCACCATAGACACCATACCCTGGGACTGACTACTGTCTCCAAGGGCATGTAAAGTCACCATTGGCTTTACTAGTCCCAAATTATTAATAGAAACCAGTACAAACCATCATATTCTGGAAGTACTGGTCGGGGCAATTCGATTGCCCCGGGGTCTGTTAGTCGAGGGGGCACGTCTCCGTCCCCCCTGATCGAGTTTTGGCTGGTGGCAGTGGAAACTACTTTTTATATTCGACCGCGAATATTCTCCTATGGGATTTTCCCATAGTTCAAGGCTACCAACTTTAATTATTTAATTCTCATAGCCTCGAACATACCGCCGGTTTATTTAATTAATATTAATTCTCCGGTTGGAATTTTTTGCCAAGACTCGATTCTAAAATGGCGTTTGTGTTCTCTTCTGTGACTCCAACCCAAGTCGAGCCCTTTGTTCCACTCCAAAAAAGCCTCCAAAAGTGGTGACACTCTGTCTGGGTACCACAGGGGGTGTAGGAGGGGGTTTAGGCACCCTGGACCGAGTTACCCTGGTAACTCAGGTCGCATTCTTGTGTGATTGGCCCAAGTGGTGAGCCGGCCGGCTCACCACTTAGCATGTTCGAGTGACAGCTAGGCTGAGTGAATGGGGGTTTTCTGCATAAAAGCAGGGCTTTGGGGACTGGAACTTCAGAAGTCGCCACAGGACCTGAGAATCCGACGAGGGAGAAGCTGAGCCGACCTACCACGACGACACCACCGGTGCAGCCCTGCAGAACCGACTCACCACTTGACGACGACAGAGAAGATCTCCCGGCTGGAGAGGCTTTTTCCCCTGACTGGTGGGCACAACCAGTTTTCCTTTCTTTCTTCGCACCCCAGCACGGTTTGTGGTCGAACTGCCCGTGCCAAACACCCCAGCAGCCGGATAGCCACTCACCACTGAACCGCGAATCACCGGACCGCTCCTTGTACCTGATAAACTCTGCGGCTGGTTTCTTCCCTGGCAGTGCAACGGACTCCTGTCTTCCTCCACGACGAGATCCTCTCTTCCCCCGGACGAAGCACCGACTTGCACCCGCTGCCAGGAACAACTGCCCCCGCTGGAGCATTCTCACCACTTTAAGGCCTCCCTTTCTAAAGATTGCTACAAGGTAATAATAACTCCTTAACTTTCTGGACTGGGCTGGCCGCCTTGATCCTCTAACTGGTCCCTTTCTGTGGTCCAACTCCTTTTTGAACCTTTACAAGACTTTTGTGCACTGCAACCGTGTGACCTTGGACACATTTCGTTTGGATAAGTGTAATCTGAAAGTGGATCCGGCCTCTTGAACTCTAACTTCACGGTTTTACTTTGCCTTCCTCTCTTGTTGTGTTCTTGAAAAAGTGTTGGGATCTGTTTCAATTTGTTCTCTGCTTTTCTCTCCCTTTTTAAAACGAACTATTAGAGTGCCATCTACGTTAAGCGCTCAACGCTGTCTGAAAATAAGTGGGGCTTTACTTAAGTCTTGTCTAATATTCTTTTAAGGGAGTGTATATCTTTTAGTGACCGTGTTTTTTAATTGCTTACTATTAGTGCCTGTGTGTTTTTCTAGATGTGGTTTTAAATAAATAATTATATCTCTTTTACACCAAGCCCTGGTCAGTGTTTACTTGTTCTATTGTGTACTCTTGACCTATTGTGAATACTCTGTATACTGCCTAACTCTTCTTGAGGGAAGTCTGACTGTTCAGCCACAGCTACCAAGTGAATCTGTGTGGAACAGACTGCTACAAGTGGGTTTACTGCCAAACACCTGTAGTCCTAAATCTGTTGCAGTGGTCCCAGAAGGAACTGCACAGGTTTCTGCCTAACAGCTATCAACCGAAAAGCACACCTAAGCTCAGTGAACGGTGTTAACCGAACTGCGGCTGCCAAGAGCACATCACAGCTCTCTTGCTCTTTTTCCCACTCAACCGACCCTCTTTCCTTTTCAGATCCGCCAGAGCGCCAGGCGACCACTCCGGTGGTGATAGTATGCAGTATAAATATCCTTTAACATTAACATGACCCTGTTTCACTAGCGGTTCTCCAATCTGACACTAGTAGCTTCTCCACCTGCCCATACCAGCTGGGAATGGTGATGGCGTGGGACTCCTTATGTCATGATGCCTACCCCCGGGGACCCAGACCAAGTCCAGCAACCCCGGAAGCAGGCATCAAGTTACCCCAAGCAAGCCCAACAACTCCCGCTAGGGGCTATTTGGGTGCAGTCCTGACGCCTATGGCGCCAGGCTCATATGGAGAGTCAGTCCTGGCGCCATAGGTGCCAGGCCCATAGATTAAAACATACCTAATGCAGAGTATGCTGCAAACGTACCTGATGCAGACCATGCTGCAAGAGCTCCAAGCCAAACGAGGCTTGGAAGGGACTATTTTACCTAGGGACTATTTTTTTTACTCGGGTGGGGCTGGGGAGGAATACTTACCTGGGACTACTTTGGAGGCTATTTAAACCACGCCCGTAGAGCAGCACACGCTTCGCGTTATTCTGCATTCAGCAGCGTAACGCTCACCGTGCCTGCAAGTCTGCATCCAGTCTTCTGCCACGCCCGCCTCGAGTTTGGAGCTCCTAGAAAAAGGGAGAAAGAAGGAGAAAAGGTTAGAACAAGAGTAATACCTTTGATCCTTACCTGAATTCCCGATCCATCGCGCCTTCGAGCTGGAAGAAAGAAGTTATTTTATGCGCGTCGCCTCGCCTGCAGCAGCGCCGCGCTGAACTCACCGGCCTTCGCCGCATCTTCACATTTCACCGCATCCTCCTGCATGTTCCCGCCGCACTCCGGCACCTAAGTAGAAGACAAGAACAGCAAGGTGAGCCAAGGGAATACACAGAGGAATACCCCCATAGACTTACCTGATTTTACCACCGGGGGTACTATTCTTCTTCACGGGTCGGCGCAGCTTCCACTGCATCCTAAGGGGAAACAAAAGGACAGCAAGGTGAAACAAGGGACTAACAAGGGGAACCCTCCTCACCACAAAAGACTTACCTGATTTTACCGCCGGAGGCATTATTCCCCGAGACTTCACACTTTCTCTCAGCACCCGAATAAGGGAGAATGGACATTATTTTTTTCGAACTGTATTGGGTAATACTAATTCTTACCAGAACATTACCGGTTGCCACGAGGAACTCTTCAGTAGGGTCAAGCTGCAACCTGCAAGGAATCAGACAAGAGTGAAAGTCAGGCATTTGAACTCTTACGAACTACATACTTACGGCGTCTTGCCGGGAATATCGGAGTCAATATTGTCCTGGAATTCACCAATTCCTTCGAGTCAGTGAAGCAACTGGTTATCTACGCGCCCCTGCGCTCAATGCAGGATGGAGAGCTCATCTTTTCAAATCATCAGGTGAGACTATAAGAGGGAACATCCAAGGTGATCAGTGGGGAGAACAGCAGGATGGGGGGATTTACGCTCAACTCCACGAATGGTTAATTCCCTTTCTCCGTTTGCAGAAGAATATTCCTACGGGCCAAGCAAACGAAGCTAGGTGGGCCAGTCCAGTCTGTCATCTCGGCCCTACGCGTCACATTGGGGGAGGCCGCAGCAGTCCAGTCCAGATCGACGCCTCTGTGGGAGCCATGTGAGCTGAACACCTTATCAATAATGCCATCACCACTTCCACTGCTGAGATCACCCCCTTCCTTGTTTGAATATGCCACTATTCAACTCTTCCCTCCTACTCCTCTCAATGTTCTGGCTATCTATCGACCCCCTGGGACTCTTTACTCCTTCCCTGACCTGAACCTTCTCCTGAAGTCAACTCCTAGGCATCCCAATTGGCATGCAGGGGGAATTTAACCTAGAAACAATTGTGTACAGGCGTGTTATAAATGCCACATCATATCATACCATATATCATAACCTTTTCAAGCTCTCTGCAGCCACCTGTCTAACCACTCAAGCGGGAGCTCTCTTGACCCTGTCCCTCTATTTCACTCTCCTCCTCTGAACTTTCCATTGACCCCTCTCCCTGTGATCAGTCCATTGTTCATTTTAACATCTTGTTTGCTCCACCTTCTACTCCTTTCCGCACTTCAATGAACAAGAAGAAATTCAGATAAGGACTCTCTTGCCCCTTACTTTGATGATGTGTTGACCTCTCCCATGTCTCTCCCGCATTTCCCTATTCATGCCTCTTTCATTGACCTGCTTTTTCTTTTTTTTCTAAACTCTTTTTATTAGTGGTCACAGGAAGATACAGGGCACCATTGCACAGTTTATCGTGCATATACAACAGGAGTACACTATTCAATGCATTCTTTAAAAAAACAATGTTATGGTTACATGTCATCATCAGCAATCATATTACACAAGTAGACTCTAAACGGGCCCCAGATGTCTTTGGGTCTGCATGTCGCAGGTTGGGTCGAAACAAATTGCTCCTGTGACTCATTGACGTGTGTTAATTCTTGTAGGAACTGGTTCATGCTGGGTGGTGCGGCGCTTTTCCATTTCTGTAGAATACATTTTTTGGCAACAGCACATGAGATGTTGAATAATCTTCTGATTTTTTCAGAACGTTTGCCTATGTCGCCGAACAAGTATCTCTGGGGGGTATTGACCTGCTTTTTCTGAGTTTCACTATGAAATTATGACTCCCTTTGTCCAATACTAACTGGCTCGCACATTCAAATGTCCCGGACCCGGTCCTCTGTCCTGGATCACCGCCGAGATTCAGACCCACAAAACTAACATGTGCCATGACCTACAATGCTGGCACAAATTAAGGTCCCTCACCTTAATCCTGGCCTGCAAGAAATCCCTTGCTGCCCTCACCGCTACACTGGTTTGTCAAATCCCCCTACTTCATGAACCAAATAGCCTCCCTTCACAATCACCCCAGCAAACTCATCAAACCATCAGGCTTTGCTCACACCTCCCAAGACAATTTCCATCACCATCCTCTGTTTCTGCTAATGACTTTGCACACAAATATTTCCCCTAAAATCTCTTAAATTGCTAACTCGCACAGTCTTCTTCTCTTTTCCTTCCCAACCCTCCTACTGTCCATCACCACTCCCCCATCCATTCTGCTCTTGACTACTTCTCCCTTACCTCTCCTACCCAATTAGCACCCATTCTTGCAGCACCAACACATCTTGCACTCCTATCGACCATCAAAGGTGCACATAATGATCTGTCCTTAAATATCTGAGCTCTTTAACCTCTCCACTCCTCCTCCTCGTCCTCCTCCTCCTCCTCCTCCTTCTCCTCCTATTCCTCCTCCTCCTCCTCCCCCCCCTCCTTCTGGACTTTTCCCTGCTTCCTTGAAATCTGCAACTGTCCTAATCCTACTGAAGAAACCCTCTGTTGGCCCAAACGACCCAGCAAACTGTTGCCCAGTTTCCTTAATTCCCAATTAATCCTAGGCCCTTGAGCAGGAGGTCTTAAACTAGTTCACTAAATACCCTGAGGATAATGGCCTTGGAGATCTCCTTCAATCTGTCCTCCGTAGTAAACGCTCAACTGAGACAGCACTCATGCACATCTTTAACTTTCTCTTTGATGGTCACCAAGACAAACTCTCTTCTATACTCACCCTTTTGGACTCATCTCCCGCTTTCGACATGGTCAACATCTCCTCTCTCCTCCTTACTCTCCAGAACCTTAGGCTTTGCAAATATGCTCTTGCCTGTGTGATGAAACCTATGGAGTCATCACTGAACCCCAGCCTAAAGTCTCCTCCCATGTGGCCTAGGGACGGCAGCCGCTACCTGATCCTGAACCTGTGGGTGGTATTTTGAGGGAGGAGATGGCTGCTGGGGAGATGTACTGGACTCATCAGGAGAGACACCGTATTCTTCCATTCATCTTTAAGATGACCCTATAATATTAAGTTCCTGATGTCATGGTATCATTATACCAATCCTTCCAATGGTAAACCCTTTAAACCCCTTATTGCCAAACATCCTAGGCAGGATACCATTTATACTTCATATGCACATAATGCTCACTTAACATCTCCTATTAATGTTGGTTTAATATGAAGACAAACCTAAAGTAAAATAGTTTTAAAAGGGTCAAAACTCTCTGGACTCTGCACTGTATAGTGAAGCAGTGGAGGCAAATGGATGCAACATCCATCATACAGTGGTACTATGTAATTGGGGACATTATAAGTATGTAAAAAATGATGGCACTAGTTTGGGGTACAATGAGGAGATTTGGCACAGTTTGGTCACCCTTTCTTACCTACGCTCTGAAAGACTATACTCATTTGTATATCACGCAAAGACAAAGGATACTTGCTATACACCCTGAGGAAGAAGACTAAACCAAAGATAGATGCTAGAATACCTAGACTAGATCAGGCGGTGTCACAGGGGGTAAGCTATGTTGGGAGGGTTTGTACAGTTACTGTTGATCAATTGTTTTGTATGAATTCCCATTGGAGAAGAGCTGTGAGATTGATTACACTGCTGAAGTTGCTTTTGATTTTATATGTAAATAAAGATTTGGTTGGAAAAAAAACCTTTCTCCTGACTCCAACTCCCATAAATCCTTCAGTACTGGGACAAGGAAGAGGAGAAAGGAGTTCATGTGGAGCAGAAGAAATACCAATGTGCAGACTAGTCGTGATGCTAATCAGATGTGTGGGATATTTAAAAACAGTGTGCCTTTTCATGGCAGTAGTAAAGCAAAAGAAGAGATGCAGAGCGGGCGCAGCAGGAAACAGAACCGAGAGTAGACACATGCGTGAGAACTCTGTGTAGGAAAGCAAGCGCTTCCCTCAGAGAAGGCGAGAGACCGGGAGAAGCAGAGCAGGTTACGCAGAAGGACCGTTTGTCAACTGGCAGCAGTGGAGAGGCTATCGAGGTCGCAGTCACAATGAAAGGCAGAGGTTTCACCGGCGGACAACGTAGAAGCTGTCAGGAGAACCGCAAGAGTGTCTGAAAAACTGGGAACGCTTTCCCGTGGCACAGACAGTGCTGCAGCTCTACGTCACACGTCGGACACACCAGCAAACACTGGTGAGTCTGCCCAAGAGCATTGGGAGTCCCGGGGCGTACCGACAGGCACAATTGGGAAGTTACTTTAAATATCAAACAAGTAACATAGAAAGACTGAATTTGCACAAGTCTCCATATATGAGATGTTGATTTGGGGAAATCTGAAGTAAATGCTGGTGTGGGCAAATGAACTTTCATGAAGTATTTGAGAGGCAAGATCTGTACAAATCCTCATATATGAAAAGTTATTATGGGGAAAATTGGAACAAATATTGCCACAAGTCAATGAAGGTTAACAATGAAGATAGCTATCCAAACTTGGAACAAGTCTCCATATAAGGGATGACAATAAGGGGGAAGTTGGAAAAAGTGATACCTGGAACAAATAGAGTATAACCAGTTAAGGAGTACAACTGTGTTATACTTAAAGAGAGCTGAAAGATTAACAGACGTCCTGGTGGAACTTTCCCCCCAAATCAAGTCTTTGCGGGGAAAGATACCTGGCAGAAAAGTATACTAGGGGATCTACCAAGCCCAAAGCCCACCAGACACAGATCTACCTATTCCTGGCATGGGAGTACGCCAGGTAATCCATCTAGAGTTTGTGAACCAAAAAGACATTTTTGTGAAGAGGGTTCCTGGCAGTAGAGTACACCAGGAGACCATCCCTAATAAACTGTTGAATAGAAGAAACACTTTGCGCCATCCTTGTAAAAACGATCACTACTTTGAAAAAGGCACTGGTTGCTATTCTTCAGAAGGTGTTGTGTAAAAGACGCTTCTACTACTCTTGGGTAGCCATTGTTTGGAAAGACAATGTTTTCATCATCACTAAGAAAGTCTTAAAACATAATTTCTTGGATTCCAAGATGGCCGCCGATCACCGAGGACACAGCTAGATGAGCTCTGTCCCTCACAGAAGCTCTACCTAGAGAAAAGACTATAAACGCACCAAACAGACTAGCAAACTTACTCAGAGCACTGCAGCGGGATCCGGAGCTACTTGGGCAAGCTATCACCTTGCACACAATAAACAAATGGGATGGCTGTGGGCCGGCTCTGCGGGCCAGGGACCCGGACCAGAACAACAGCAGAGTGAGGGCCAGGAGAGCAGCGCGGCCTAGAGTCCGGCTACAGCTTCCCCCACATCCCAGTTCTGGAGCCCCCCATACGCTCCTCAACCGCACGTACAATAAGGCTGGGAACCTCGGAAGCATCCTGATAGTTTGGGGGCATTGCTGGGAAAAAGGAACATAAGAAGAAGCGAAGGCCCAGAAGAAGCTCCTCCTTGCATGAGGCTCGGATGGCATAAACACCTCTGGGGACTCTGAATTTCAGCCCAGTAAGGACTAATCACCTACCCCCAAATCATACTACCTAGAATGGCACCCAGTCTCCAGTAGCAATACAGCGGATCCTGGTCGGGAAAGACAGCGCAGCAGGTTTACAAACCCATAAGGGGCAACAGGGATGCCCTAGAAAAGACTACAGGCAATGTCAGGCACCAAAGGCAGGAAAACGACGCAGAAGACTATGCAACATAACACACCCAGCGAAAACCCAATCCGTAGCTGCTGGCTCAGGTCCCAGGGGGCACAGCCAATCTCAGAGAGCTCACACCATCCCCCTGAGTATATAGCAAACACCATAGAGAACGATATGGCAGCCTCCAAAGAAGACATCAAGCACTGTTTCCTAGAGTTCCATGATACATTTTCCACCTCCCTTCAAGCGTAATTTAACACATTCACCATAGAATTCTGATCAGCATTAAGCAAAATAAGGAAAGATGTAGCGTCTCTCGATAAAGGAACGGACACGAATGAAAAGGCACTACAAGACCTGGCCCTGGCAACACAAAATCGGACAAGGAGATCCAATATCCGTATCAGGAACCTCCCAGAAACGGTTGTAGATGCAGACCTGAAAGATGTAGTATCGGGTATCTTCAGAGATCTTATTAATGCATAAGGAGAGGTGGATATCCCAATTGACAGGATCCACAGAGCAGGCCCAAAACGCCAAGACCCAGGCGCCCGCCCCCACGACATCCTGGCAGCATTGGCAATCTACCCACAAAGGGAACAACTCCTGAGAGCAGCTAGAAGGGCGACGCCGATTACATATAACCGCAAAGAAATCCAATTCTTCCAAGATCTCTCCCAACTTACGCTTCAGAAAAAAAGGGACAGTTGCAAGCTACTTGATCACCTACAAGCCAAGAAAATAACTTATAGATGTACCTTCCCATATGACCTTCTGTTCAGCTGGGAGGGCAAACAATACAGGACGATGACGAAGGAGGAGGGGGCCCGGATACTGCGAATCGACTTGGACAATCACGCAGAATCAAACAAGAGCTGGCAGTGCACTCCAAGGGGAACCCCGACCTTGGGAATGGACACAGATCGAACGTGGTTGTGGGAAAATCCCGAAAGGCCCCCTAGATGGCGCGGTCCCACACCAAGAAGGCAGGTATCTCACCTGAAAAGAACTGATGCGGCTGAAGCAGGTAACAAATTGTTGAGCTGGGAACTTTACTCTAGACAAGCTAAGCTATGGCGCAGCCCACCTTGGAATCCACAGAGGACCATAGTTGAGGTTTTAGGATACCTTGCACATGCCCCTGGTAATAGTACTAGCCCACCTCTGAGGTTGAGCCCTCGGCAGAAATAGCATAGTAATTCATTCAGAGTTCCATCTCTCTTCCCTCGGGTTCAAAACCCTCTTGTTATTTGCCTTTCGCCTGCGCGGTAACATAAAATATCTCACCCATGCCCCAGAGCACTCCGGTACGAGCATTCTCTCTTTCATACTCACCGCAGATTCTCTGCTCTGCCAGGTAGCTTCGTACTGCTCTTCATTTGCCTCTTTGCTCCCGGATAGGCGTCGGGCGTTGTAGCGGGCAGCGTTCCGTGGCTGTCAGGAATTCTCTGTGTTCCTCAGCTCCAGCTGGGAGCACTTAACAACGGCAAGTGTTGGGGTTTTGGTCCTCTCGCAGCCTGCTAGGGTCGTACCACCTCCTTCCTCCCCTGGGAACACACAGCGTTCTCTCTGCCTGTGCTGTTCCAGCCTGCTCCTCACCGCACTTCTGCCACCTTCTCTACAGATAGGTTCTCTATGAACTGGTGCTTGGGCCTGCCTTTAAGCACCTGTAACCTCCCAATCGGTTGCAGGTGTGTGTAGTTTGCCTGGCCCTCATTACAACAATTAATAGGACATGCCTGACCCTTTCCAGGTATCGTCCTCGTCTCAGTACTATAGTGGTGAAACTGACTAGGAGTGTGTATTACTCCTTTTCGCCTCTTCCTCATCTCCGTATTCATGGATTTCTGGGACTTGAAGTCACAATTGAAAAACAGAGTACTTTTGAGTTTCTGCCTTATAATGATTCCTGAATGTTCGAGGCATATTAGGATCTTTATTCTCCCTTCTCCCTTAGTTGGATTCTCCCCCCATGTGATCCGCATCAACACCAGGGACTCGATCAGGAGGTGTCTGCCATGCCCTAGCCGCATGAAAGGAGTCCTCGACCAGGGATTTTGGGAGAATCAAAGCTGATTCTTCACAAATATCACAATACAATGTTATAGTATAAGTATTCCCTCCGCATCTGCAATTGTGTTATTTTAAGTCATTTATTATCGAAATTGACATCACTGTTGTTCAAATAAATGACCAGAAATACTTGATTCTGACACCGCATACAAGCTGAAGAATGCACTGTCAAAGAGATGGTGAGGAAAATGCAATAAACTGCTTTCCAATGATGTGGTTTTAAATCTTTCCCTTCAATATGTTATTATTACATTCAACAGCTACGCATGAGATGAGATTTGTTTTTTCTCAAAATGCAGCAAAAGTTATGTTAGGGGGCATGGCCTGGAGCTGGAGCGCGAAGCATGCTCCTTGAGTGCTGCTGGCCCTGACAACCAGGCATGTAGCTGCGGTGTTAGCCTGTATTAGGCTGAGTAGTGTGGGCTCGCTTTGCTCTTCTTACCAGATCCCTACCTAAATAATAAATCACAGACCAATTATGTTTATGAAAAGTTGTAGGCCATAGGCATTCTATTTTCTTACAGAAAATACAAAACAACAAAAATCAATATACTGCCATATGCTTTTGGGCACCTTGTGTCCAGTCCCGAAGTTGCCCAAGGCTCCTCCTGAGTCCTTGTTACCCCTGGGCCTTCGTTCCTGGGCACATGCCGCCTACGACATGCTTTGGACCGTGTACCGAAAGAGTACTCGGCGTTCCGGCTCCTGCCTGCTCCTTTCTTCTTCCGTTATTCTTGTAGGGTGAGTTGGGTGGCAAACGTTTTTCCTTCCCCTTATCCAGGCGCTAAGAGCCTACCCGAGAGAGGTGAGCTCTTTACCTGGTTTGTGCCGCCTCTCCTTTTCCTGGCTTACTTATACACCCCAGGCCTTTTGTTCCTTCTTGGGGGCCGGGTTTCCCGCAACTTCCCCAGGTGCTGTTTCCTGCCCTTTCCTGGGCTTTTGTTTCTTGTGGTGCCATTCGGACGCCCCTCCCTACTGCTTTCACGCCGTTTCCCCCCACCCCGCGCCTAAACTCCCAGGCCCTCCATCGTCCTGCATTTCATGCGGCCCGGGGCCTGGGGCATTCCAGCTGGAAACCCTCACTGGAGAAGCAGGCGACAGGCGGTCAGCGGGGGAAAACAGAAGCCATGTAGCCCTCCTTGCTCCTGAGTTTGGTGCCCGCTTCTTCGATATTCACACCAAGATGGCAGATCTAGCCCGGGGGCTCTGGGGATCGGGCTGTTGCTGACGGCAGGGAGCCGAGCGGACCCGTCCCTGAGGCGGCGCACCGAGCTGGCGGAAAGGAGTTGGCTGCATAGAGCAATGGAGGGCTCCGGTGGTATGGAGAGAGCTGCTTGTGGCTCAGAGGGGGCCGCAATCGCAAGGAGGTCAAAGGAGCTGGAAAGTGGAGAACCACGATCAGGGGGACATCAGTGATCCTAAATACGCCTTACTGACGGCCCCCTGGGGCCGGCAATAATGTGGTGTCCTGAGGTGGATAACGGCAGCAAAGATCGAGTCCTGAAATAAGCATTGAAGGGATATATAATACATCAAACAAGCACCTAAAGACTGTAATGCTGCCTTTCAGCGAGTGATTGGAGGGAGCCGCAGTGCATGTGAGTGGTACCTGGGAGCAGGAGTGAGAAACTGTTAGGGAGAATTATCTGTTTAGGCTGAATTTCCTAACCTAGTGAGTCCCCCAGCAGCTTTGCTGGATTTTTGGGGTTTATTTTTTTCTCCTGCCAAGAGTGAGACTATTTTACCCTCACTCTTGGGCATGATTTGAGTGTGTTTCTTTGAATCTAGATGTGTTTAATGGGCTATGGGGTCTTTTACTCCATAGGGCTTCATGTGTTTTTGTGATATGTGTTACACAGCACCCTCAGTGCAGTGACACAGGGGTGTCATAGTGACCACCCAGTATAGACTCCATACCCTGGGACTGACTACTGTCTCCCAGGGCATGTAAAGTCACCATTGACTTTACTAGTCTTAAATTCTGAAAAGAACCAGTACAAACCATCATATTGTGGACGTACTGGCTGGGGCAATTCGATTAGCCCCAGGGTCTGTTAGTCGAGGGGGCACGTCTCCGTCCCCCCTGATCCAGTTTTGGCTGGTGGCAGTGGATACTACTTTTTATATTCAACCGCGAATATTTTCCTACGGGATTTCCCATTGTTTTAGGCTACTATCTTTATTTAATTATTTACGGTAGCCTCGAACATACCGCCGGTTTATTTAATTAATATTAATTCTCCGGTTGGTATTTTTTGCCAAAACTTGATTCTCTTCTGTGACTCCAACCCAAGTCGAGGCCTTTGTTCCACTTTTTGGCGGGCTTCTCCACAGAAGCCCTCCAAAGTGGTGCCACTCTGTCTGGGGTACTTAGGAGGGGTGGAGGGAAATTTAGGCACCCTGGACTGAGTTGCCTAGGCAACTCAAGTCGCACTCCATCCTGATGATTGGCCCAAGTGATGAGCCGGCCCGCTCACCATTTAGCATGTTTGAGTGACAGCTAGGCTGAGTGAATGGGGGTTTGCTGCATAAAAGCAGGGCTTTGGGGACTGGAACTTCAGAAGTCGCCACAGGACCTAAGAATCCGACGAGGGAGAAGCTGAGCCGACCTGCCACGACACCACCACCGGTGGAGCCCTGCTGGACTGCCTCACCACTTTTCCCAACGACAGAGGAGATCTCCCGCCGGAGAGTCTTCTTCCTTTGACTGGTGGGGATAACCAGTTTCACCGTCTTTTCGCTTTCCCGACGTACCTCGTGGCCGCCTTGCCTCTGCCAAGCACCCCGGCAACCGGGATACCACGTTTTACCAAAACCGCGAAACAAAGGTACCACCTTTGACCTCAAAACTCCGTGGCTGGTTTCTGCCCTGGTAGTGCAACGACCTTCATCTTTCCTCTAAGTCGAGATCTTCTCTTCCCCTGGACGACGACGCAACTTGCACCCACTACCAGGAACATCTGCCACCGCTGGAGGATTCTTCCCACTTTAGGTACCGTGTCCCGCCTGGCTTCCCTTGCTACCGACTGTACGGGGTAGATTTAACCCCCGGCTTTCGAACCTGGGTTAGCCTGGGACACCCTGGCTAAACCTTTCTAAGCCTCTCTAAACTCTTTTTGAACCCTCTGCAAGACTTTCTAAGCCTAGTGTAACTGTGTGATCTTGGGCGCATTTGTGCTCTGCTCTCTCTAAGAGTGGGCCTTTGGACTTTGGCTCACCAATGACTTTTGCTCTTCTGCCTTGCTAACAGTGTTCCTGAATCTTAGAGTGGTGTACCTTTCCATATTCTGTCTTTTTCCCTCCCTTTCTCACAAACTTATTGGAGTGCCATCTAGTTAAGCGCTCACCCCTGTATGAAAATAAGTTGTGTTTTACAGTGACTTATCTGATAAGGAAAAAGGGGTGTATATATTATAATGGTAACTGTGTTCAGAATATTTTACAATAAGAGTGCTGGAGTGTTTCAAACCGTGTGTTTTTAAATAAATAATTATATACTTTGATACCAAAGCTCTGGTCAGTGTTTGCTTGTATTATTGTATCTGGGTACCTATTGTGTATACTTTGAATACTGCCTAACTCTTCTTGAGGGAAGTCTGACTGCTCAGCCACAGCTACCAGGTAAATCTGGGTGGTACAGACTGCTACCAAGTGGGTTTACTGCCAACACCTGTAGTCTTAAATCTTTTGCAGTGTTCCCTAAGGGAACTGCACAGGTTTCTGCCTAACAGAAACCATCAGGAAAAGCAATCGAAAATCTATGCCCCTCACTAGAGGGGATAAGTGGGGCAGTCTGCGGGGCAGGGGGGTTCTTCCACAAAACTACTCTATGCAGCCTCCCCCCAGGGGACTGCTGTTGAAATGCTCCGGTGGACCCGCCTGCAGTAGCGATAGGGCCCTGGAGGACTGAAGAGAGTGAAACCATCTGAGAGCCAACCATAACCACCACAGCAGCAGCGGCGGACTGACAAAGGTGAACTCAAAGAGTGGCCATAGTGCATTTAATCATGGCTTGGCAGCGGGGGCATTATAATCTCACCAAGCAATATGGCGAAAACCCCCAAAGCAACAAAACAGGCAGACATTTCCACCTTGCTAACGGCGAGCACCACAGAGAAAGCAAAAAAGGGAGAACGAATTGAGGCGATGATTCACACGCAGAACCCTGGTCTGACTCCATCACAGCCCATGCAAACAGTAACCAAAACTGATTTGCAAGAACTCCTAGCTGCAATGACAAGGGAATATCAAAGGGGCACCTAAGAGCTCATGAAGAAAATTACCAGCCTGGACAAGTGTCGGGGTGGTCGAGAGCAGGACTGCGGAGGTGGAGACAGCCCTAAATGAGCAGAACTATGAAATCGGAGAGAAGGCGGACAGGATAGCTGCTCTAAAGGCCAGATGTGAAGCCCTAGAAATGAAGCAGGAGAAAACCATTCATGCCGCAATAATATCCGACTAGGAGGCATCCCGTCTACAGTCCCTGCTGCAGAGCTTGAAGAATGTGTTTGCGACCTCTTCTGCTATTTACTAGCTCTCCCTGACAGTGCTTTAGTGGAACTAGAAAGAGTACACCGCACCCAGCCGAGGCAACCATAGACCTTCCCCCCCAATGTCCTGGTGAGGCTCCACTTGTGCAGGGTCAAGGAAGAGATAATGAAAGCGGCCAGAGACTCGCCTCGTATCGAGTTCAGGGATGCCTCTGTTACGAAGTAAGATCTGGCGGCAACAACACTATCGAAAAGAATGAACCTAAAACCACTGACGGAATGGTTGCTGTAGAGGAAGATTGCATACCGCTGGGGGTTCCCCACGGCGTTGCTGTTCACGGTGGAAGGCAAGCAGTGGAAGATACAAACTATGAAGGAAGCAGAAAAGCTCCTTAACCCGTCCTGTCCAGAGGAATGGGGAGATAGCAGCCCTACGCCGAGAGTGGCCCCCGGAGGGTTGATGCAAAACCCTGGTCCCGAGAGAGCAGACAGCAGAGACCCAAAGGCCCGATCCACAGGAATAAGAAAGGGGCAAAGGATTGAGGCAGGGCAGACTACTGAAGATTAGGAAGCGCACGTTCGCCCGAAGAGGGTGATGGGTTGTGTCCCCCCTTCCAAGTGGCAGGTGGCCAGGGACCCACGAGAAGAGATTGGAGGGCATCCATGGACCATGGCTGAAGGGCACAGCTAGGGCAGGACTCAAACTGCGGAAGGACTGTTGAGCATCTGAGTTTAAAACACGAGCTAGCAGTGACTCAGATCTGGAGTGCTCCTGGACCCAATGGTCGGTGAGAGGGGGTGGGGGTCTTGGCAGTTACACTTGATGGTATGCGCATGGTTGTGGAGGTATGGTTGTTGGGGGCTGGCCCGGTTGCACCAGGTTGCCGCAAGGTACGTGGGTTAGACTCATGCATTTTGTTTTTCCTAGTTCTAAGGGATTGGGGGAAGGGTGGGGGTTAAGGGGTGATAAGTTGGGCGGGAGCGTTTTGGGGAGCATGAGGCATCACACGGCTGTCTACACAACACTACCTGACTACACAGATAAAGGTTCGGTCACTCATGAGCGCACAGGGTACGAGACCTGTGCCACAGGTGGGACATATCATACTGATAGAAATCCATGGAGGACAGCTCCGCTAGAGAACTTTGCATGGTAACATAGAATGTGCAGGGGCTTAATTTCCCAGGGAAGCTAAAGTCAGTGGCTTGCAAGCTAACAGAGCTTTCAGCTGACATAGTCTGCATACAGTAGACGCATCTCCTAGTTACTGACGAGTGGCGGGTACAATTTGGGCAGTTCTCTAGGGGTTACGTCACCACCTCAGAGAAAAAGAAGAGGGAGGTTGCGCTGCTCTTCAGCAGGGAGGTCCCACTAACTGAGGTCACAGTGAAGCGGGACCCATTCGGAAGGTACATACTAGTGAAAGGGTGCTTACACAAGAAAACCCTTACATTTGCATCAATCTACTGTCCGAATAGTGCACAAGACCGGTTCCTAGGGACAACTGCACCAGACATTATTAGATTTGCAGAGGGCCGGTTCATGATGGGGAGAGATTTCAACTTGGTCCCCGAGCCAGGGAATGACGAAACCCTACTGCCCACTAGGAAAGAGTACACGAGAGCTGTAGGGTTTGGCAAGTTCCTTAGAGAGGTGGGGATAGTGGATGTTTGGCAGCAATTCAAGGCAGGCTCGCATGATTACACATTCTACTCCCACGTCCACAAGGGCCTGTCACGAATAGACCTAATCCTCATGTCCACTGAGCGGTTTCCTTGTCTGGAGGGGGTCAGTATTATGGTCCAGGGTGATTTCGGACAACGCCCCCGTGTTGGCTTGCATTCAGCAATTCGCTTTCCAGACTGGGCTTAGAGGCCCTGGAAGCTGCAGGACTCCATACTACAAGACGCAGCAATCAGGGGGGGCAATATCTAATGACCTAACCAACTATTTCAGGGAAAATTCCTAGGTGGGCTGTTCGCTGTCAACGGTCTGGGATGCCACGAAGGCAGTAATACGGGGGGATTTGATAACATGCGCTGCAGCACTCAGCAGAACTGTGCGGTTACAGCAAGCTCAGCAAGAAGACAGGGTGGAGGAGTTAGAATAGTTACACAAAGCCAACCAGTCCACGATAGTTTGGAGGTAGCTCAAGAAGGCAAAGTCCATGCTGGAAATGCACGTAGTCGACATCTCCTTGTGCCCTAGCATACACCAAACAGTTATACTATGTAAACCGCAACAAAGTGAATCGGCGCTGGGTATATAAATTGAAAAAAATACATGTCCGCAATAATATGCGAACATTAAGAGGCTCGGATGGTTCCCTATTGCTCTCGGAGAGGGACAAACTGAAGGCGATGATGGACCACCTTAGAGGCATAATGACTGGGGCCCGAATAGAGAGTGCACTGCAATCTAGATATTCAGCAACAATCCCCCCCTGCAGGGGTCCCACCGGTTCAATTCGACACCATGGAGGTGCCCATCAGCCTTCAAGAGGTAACAGAGGCAATCAAGGCCCTGAAAAACACGGCTCCGTGCCCAGACAAATTCACAGCGCGATTTAAAAAAGTTAATGCCTATGTCTTGACCCCCCCCCCCGTCTAACAGACCTCTTCAAGGCCTTCCTAACCACAGGGTGCATCACACCATCTATGGAGGAATCCCTTACAGTGCTCATACCAAAACCCAGGAAAGACCTGGAAGACTGCAGTTCATACAGGCCCATAACGCTAATGAACAATGATGCAAAACTTTTCTCGAAGATATTGCATCTCGGCTCGCTCCCAGGCAGGAGTTTGTCCCAGGACGTACCGCCCAAGATAACATAAGACGTATCCTCAAGTTGAGGATACACAACGCTCACAAAGCGTTTGACCTACTCAATTGGGGGTATATAAGGAAGACACTGGCCCACTATGGGTTCAGCCCGAAGTATACAAAATGGGTCTTGGCCAAATATCAGCAACCCACCACGCCCCTGAGAATTAACGATGTCCGATCCCCGAATTTGGAAATCTCGCGGGGCACTCGTCAGGGCTTCCCCCACCACCTCTAATATTTGCACTATCTATGGATCCATTTGCTACCAGGATACGGGCCAATCCACAGATACACGGAATGCGGGTGGGAGGCCACAGATACAAAATCTCCTTCTATGCCGATGATGTCCTACTCTCCTTTACTCAGCTGGAGGCATCCCTAGAGATGCTGTGGTGCAAAATCTCGCAGTTCAGTAAGGTTGGAACAAGTTACTTACCTGTAACTGTTGTTCTCCAGCATGGGTCTGGCATGGATTCACATGCTCATGAATATTCCCCGTCGTCAGGCTGGGAATCCTCGGTAAAGAAAAAACCAGTATCAGTTTCGTTTCTGATCTGTCTTTCGTAGTAATAACCAATCACTGGTCTCTGCGTCATACTGACCACAGCCAATGACTGCCCTCTACCTAAGCACCGCCTCTGGCAGCCATCTTCAGATTTGGAAGCACGTGAAGTGGCAGTATGACCAAGTGAAGAGCCGCAGAGGGGTAGGCGGGAGGGTTCGCATGTGAATCCATGCCAGACCCATGCTGGAGAACAACAGTTACAGGTTAAGTAACTTGTTCCTTCTCCAGCATGGGGTCTGGCATGGATTCACATGCTCATGAATAAAGAATACATAGCAGTACACACATGCACAACCACGGGAGGTGGCAAAGGCTCAACATTAAGCATTACATCAAACTCAACATTAAGCATCTTACCTCCTCACCAGGCTCACCTCAGGCGAACAGGTTGCGCAGCACTGCTTGGCCGACCCTGGACTCCTCCCTGGAATCCCGATCGACGCAGTAGAACTTCGTGAAGGTGTGCGTCGACCTCCACGTAGCAGCCCTGCATATGTCCAGCAGGGGCACACCAGAAAGGAACGCCGTGGTAGCAGCGATCGCTCTGGTGGAATGGGCTCTCGGACGGCCGGGCAGCGGTCGGTTTGCCAACCGATGACAGTACATGATACAGCCGGAGAGCCATCTGGAAATGGAAGCCTTCGAGAGAGCCTTCCCCTGATTGACAGGTCCAAAGTTCACAAAGAGTTGTGACGTCTTCCGATAACACTTCGTGCGGTCCACGTAGAACTTCAGCGCTCTAGCCACATCCAGCGAGTGCAAAGTCCTCTCAGCCGGCGACGAAGGCGACGGGAAGAACACAGGCAACACCAAGGGTTCGTTGAGATGGAAGTCCGACGGTACCTTGGGCATGAAGGAGGGGTGCGTCCTGAGCACTACCCTCGTGTCGTGAAAAGTCAAGTACGGGGCCTTGCAGGAAAGGGCCTGGATCTCTCCCACCCGTCGTGCGGAGGTGATGGCCACAAGAAACGCTGTTTTCCACGACAGAAACTTCAATGGGGCCGAGTGCAGAGGCTCGAACGGAGGTCCCATGAGCTTGGTCAGCACCACGTTGAGCTCCCACGCCGGGGCCGGAGCCTTCACCGGCGGGAACGATCTGAAGAGTCCCTTCATGAACTCTTTCACCAGACGATGAGACCACAAGGACGTCCGTCCCGTGGTTCTGGTGTATCGGGAGATCGCAGCAAGATGAATCTTGATGGACGCGTGTGCCAGTCCAGCTTTGGCCAGCGTCAGCAGGTACGGCAGAACTTGGGGAGCCGTAATCCGTAGAGGGTTAATCTTCTGTGCGTGGCACCAGACAGAGAACCTCTTCCATTTGTGTCCGTAGCATTTAAGAGTCGAGGACGCCCTGGCCTTTGCAAGAACCTCTCTGCAGTCGGCCGGTATGTCGTATCCTCCAAACTCTAGCGCTGCAGGAGCCAGGCCTGCAAGTTCAGCGATTTCGGGTCGTGGTGGAGGATGGCGCCTCCTTCCCTGGAGAGCAGATCCGCGTCCACCGGCAGCTTGATTGGCGGGGACGCTGACAAGTCCAGAAGGTCCGGGAACCATATCTGCCTCGGCCACGCAGGTGCGACAAGGATCATCCTGCACCGTGACCTCTTGAGCTGGTTGACGAGCCGGATTAGCAGTGGCAAAGGAGGGAACGCGTAGAGGAACAGGCCCTCCCAGGGGAACGAGAAAGCATCGCCCATGCTCCTCGCCTGGGGGAACCTGCTGGCGAACCTCCGGCACTTGGAGTTCGTCGCCGTCGCGAACAGGTCGATCTGGGGTGTGCCCCACCGTCGGAAGAGGCGATCCACCAGATCCTGCCGTAGTTCCCACTCGTGGCACGAGCGCAGCTCCCTGCTGAGTGAGTCGGCGATGGTGTTTTTTATCCCTGCCAGATGAAACGGCACCAGAAACATCCCTTGGGCGACTGCCCAATGCCACAGGTCCTGCGCCTCCTTGGACAGTGCCGGGGACCTGGTTCCGCCCTGTTTTCTGATGTAAAACATGGTGGTGGTGTTGTCGGTGAAGATCCTCACCACCTTGCCCTTGAGGGACGGAAGGAAGGACCTGAGGGCCCAAAACACTGCACGGAGCTCCAGGACGTTGATATGTAAGGATTTCTCCGTCGGGAGCCAAAGGCCCCTTGCGTGCAGATTTTCGGTGTGCGCTCCCCACCCTTCCAGGGAGGCATCCGTGGTCACTGTCTCCTGGTGGGCTGGGGTCTGGAAGGCCATGCCCGCCATCAGATGCGCGCGGGTGCCCCACCACCGGATCGCTCGTCGGAAACTCTCGTCGAGTGTGATCCTTTCCTCGAAGTTGCCCGTCGTTTGGATCCAGCGCGCGTCCAGGAACTCCTGCAACGGGCGCATCCGGAGCCTGCACATGGGAATGAGGTAGATGCAGGAAGACATCATTCCGAGGAGGGACTTGATGGACCTCACCTTGGCCGCGTCGGCCACCAACATCCGCTGCACCTTGCCCAGGATGGTCCTGGTCCTCTCCTCCGACGGGGAGGCCCGAAGGGACACCGTGTTGAGCCTCGCTCCCAGAAACAGAGTGTCTTGCGCGGGTACCAGGTGGGATTTGGCGTAGTTCACGGAGAATCCCAGGTCCGTGAGAAGTTGGACGGTCCTTGCCGTGTGGACCACGGCGAGCTCCCTTGTCTTGGCTCGGATGAGCCAGTCGTCCAGGTAGGGGTAGACGTGGATCCCTTCGCGGCGCAGCTGAGCCGCCACCGGTGCGAGACACTTGGTGAACACCCTGGGTGCCGACCGTAGACCGAAGGGGAGGGCTTTGAACTGGTAATGCCGCCCTTGGACCACAAACCTGAGGAATTTTCGGTGCCCCTTCAAGATGGGAATATGGAAGTAGGCATCCTCCAAATCCAACGACGACAGGAAGTCTCCTTCCTCCAGCTGACCCAGGACGTGCTGGAGGGTGACCATCCGGAACTTTTGCGCCTTGATGAACTTGTTCAGACGTCGCAGGTCCAGGATGGGGCGCCATCCCCCCGTCTTCTTCCTCACGAGGAAGTATCTCGAGTAGACTCCGGAGCCCCGCAGTCTCTTTGGGACGAGTTCGATGGCGCCCTTCTTGAGCATCGCCTTCACCTCCAGGAGGAGTTGAGGGACGTGAAGCTCTTTCCTGGCCACGGGTGGGGCACGCGGACACTTTCTTTGAAACTCGAGCGCGTGGCCCCGGGCCAAGGCGTCCAGCACCCAACGGTCGGTGGAGATGGACTCCCACACGCTGACGAAGCTCGCCAGCCGGCCTCCCACCGGGGTGCTTCGGTGGGGGCCCGACCCCCCGGCCGGTTCAATCCTGCTTGGACGAGGCTTTAGCGCCTTGTCCTTGGCGACGACGGCGGGGTCCGCCAGGCTTGCCTCGTCCTCTGTAGGCCTCCTGAGATGACGAGCGGGCCGCTTGACGGTAGGAGGAGAAACCGCCGCCGGAACCTTTGGAGGCGCCCTTGCCTCCGCTGCTCCGAAAGGGCGTCCGTCGTCGTTGCAGAACTCCAAGGGCCCGGGCCGTCTCGGTGTCTGCTTTAATGGCCTGAAGGGAATCGTCCACCGTCTTCCCAAACAGGTTGTTCCCATCGAAGGGCATGTCCAGGACTCTGGTCTGAATGTCTTGACGGAAGTCCGTAGCCTTGAGCCATCCACGCCGCCTAAGGCAAACGCCGTTGCCTAACTGGCGGAACCCAGTGTCGGCGATGTCCGTCGCAACGGTAATGGCGTGGTCCGAAGCCACCTCACCTTCCTGCAGGATCTCCAGGGCCTCCGCCCTCTTGTCGTCCGGCAAGAAGTCCAGCAGGGGAGCCAGTTTGTACCAGAGCTCCCTGTCGTATCGGGCCACGATAGCCAAGGCGTTGGCAGCTTTAATCGTCGTCGCTGCAGACGAGATGACTCTGCGTCCCATAGCGTCCAATTTCTTTCCCTCGCCGTCCGGTGGGGAAGTCGAAGTGGAGGCCGCACCCCCCCCCCGCTTTTTTCCTGGCCGCTGCGGAGACGACGGAGTCCGGGGTAGGCTGCGCCCGGAGGCACAGGGGGGCCGTGTCCGGGACCCGGTACTTTTTCTCGTACCGGTCTCTTCTAGCTGGCGTCGTGGACGGGTTCTTGAGGAGGGTGAGGCCCTCATCCCAAATGTCGTCCAATAGAGGCACCGCGAGGACCGTCTTCCTCTTGGCCTCGCGCCGCTGATAAAGGAAACCTTCCTTCTTCTTCTCCTCAGGGCAGAGTTGGAAAAGCTCGGATGCCCTGGCGATCATTGAGTGGAACAATCCAATCTCGTCGGGCGGAGAAGCCCTGGTGGGAGGCGACGACGGTACATCCTCGTCGTATACCTCGTCGTCCGTACCCGTCGCTGCCGTGTCAGTCCCCGTATCATCCCCTCGGGTGGACGGGGAGGAGGGCTGGAAGGGGCGCGACGGCTGAAAAGGAGGTGGAGGGTGGATCCTTCTTTTCTTGGTAGGGGGAACACCAGAAGGTCCCGGTTCTGGGTCCCCCGACGGGAGAGGTTCCGTCGGCAACGGTAGTCTTGTCCTTATCTCAGAGCATAAGGACTGTATAGCCAACAAAATGGCCGCCGAGTTGTCTCGCGGCGCTGGCAGAGGGGAATCCGACGGGCGAACAGGGGCCCCGTCGGTACCCTCGACGATGTCGTCGTCACCTGCGTCGGGATCCATCCCGACGGGCCGGTCTTCTTCCACGCCGAAGCCGTGGCTTAAGACCTCGACCAGCTCCTCCTCCGAGGTTGAGGCCGAATCTACGACGACGCCCTGCCCCCCCTTTTTCTTCCCCACGGGGGATTTCACGGGGGTCTTATCGATGGGCACAAAAGAGGACTCCCTCCGAGGTGGCAGGGAGACTCTGAGCCCCGAGGTCGCCACCACTGGTGTAGCCTCCACAGGCTGAGCCAGGGCCGCCGCGACAGTTTCGATAGAGGGCTTGGCTGGATGGATTAAGGCCTTCACCACCTTAGGTGCGCTCACCGCCTTATCCTTGAGGGGGGGGACACTGCCTCGCTCCCCCTCCGCCTTCGAGCTCGACCGGGGCCTCTCCAGGAGCTTCGCCGGGTGCTCGGCCTTCCTCTTACCCGACCCAGAGCGTTGGCTCGTGGTTGATGGTGCCGGGGAGGGTGCGCCCTGCCTGGCGCCCGTAGAGCCCGACCGTTCGGCGCTCCCGGTGCCAGCGGACTCGCGGTGCTTGGCCTTATGTTGGACCCCCGTCGCCGAGGCGTCCTCAAAGGTCTTAGAAGACCGCTCGGATTTCTTCCTCTTCTTCTCGCCGGACGGGCTCTTCCCTTCTAGCCAGTTGGCGAGACGTTGATGGCGGTCCTTCATGGTCCGCTCCGACATGTTGCCGCAAAACGCACAGTCCTTCTCCACGTGCGTCTTGTCCTCATGTAAGCAGTAGAGACAAAAGGAGTGTTCGTCCTCCTTATAGACGTTCTGCAGCTGGCATCCAGGGCAGACCCTGAACAGCTTTCCGGGCGTCGAGCTTCCCTTCTCCTGGGCCATGTCCGGGCCTGAGAAACTTCTGGAATCCTCCAAAAGCGTAGCTCGACGAAATCTTCACCCTTGAGGGGCGCAGACGAATCCGACACGGGTCCCCGTTGATCGGATGGAGAGTCGGTGGAGCTTGAGGCTCTTTTGACCGAAAAAACGAAGATTTTGAGAAAAAACGTGAAAAAAATAGCACTAACGCTCGAGAGCAATAGCACGAGGATCCCAACACATGAACGTGCGGTAAAAATCTGAAGATGGCTGCCAGAGGCGGTGCTTAGGTAGAGGGCAGTCATTGGCTGTGGTCAGTATGACGCAGAGACCAGTGATTGGTTATTACTACGAAAGACAGATCAGAAACGAAACTGATACTGGTTTTTTCTTTACCGAGGATTCCCAGCCTGACGACGGGGAATATTCATGAGCATGTGAATCCATGCCAGACCCCATGCTGGAGAATTAGGATTAACTACTCGAAATCCAACGCCATGGGATTAAATTCCCTAGAGAAGGGAAATACTGGTGAGCAGTGGGCCAACCCCATGGGTTAAGGACCATATCAATTATTTAGAGGTCAGGATCCTGATTAAACCTGAGAATGTTTATCAAGCCAATTTCCCACACCTGTTTAACAACCTATTGAACGATCTAGACCGCTGGCAGGAGTGGTGCCATGGTTTGGCAAGATAACGGCTCTCAGGATGAATCTGGTCAGGAGGTTCCTTTTTCACTGCCTCTCTCTGCCTATTGCGATTCCTAAAAGGGAGCTTGGGAAATTACAAAGGGGGTTGATGAAATATATATGGGCCAGGGAAAAGCCACGAGTAGCCAAGAAGGTCATGCCTCAGGGTGTCTCCAGTGGCGGCCTGGGAGTGCCAGACCTCTCCAGGTACTGCCTCGTAAAGCAACTCTCTCACTCCTTTACATTGCACGAGACCAATAACCCACCAGCAGATAGAGGTGGCATGGCATGCTCCAGGTTTAGGGGCCGGCACGCCATGCTCCAGGGTTAGGCCCCCTGACTTCCACCAAAAACACGGTTCGATGCTGGAGGAGGGTGGCTAGACGGTGGGGCACCAGCTGGACCCTGGGCCCTCTCACTCCAGTCTGGGACAACCCAGAATGTACGCATGCACTAGATCGGCAGGGTTCCATAGATGGCGGGAGGGAGGCTTAGTGCAGGACTTCTTTAATAAAGGGGTCCCCCTATACTTTGAGGAATGTAAAGCAAGGTTCCATATTTTGGAAGAAGAAAGTTTCAGGTATGCTCTGCTTCAGCACTGGATGTCACAGCACAGTACAAAAGTGCAGGGTGGATGGAAGCTCAACGCATTTGAACGCACCTTAACGGTAGTAGCCCCCAAAGGAAAGGTCTCAACACTTTATAAACTCTTAGGTAAAGCAGACCCCACTAAGAAAAAGGACTATATGCTTAGATGTAAGAGGGATCTGGGAGAGAGTTCGGGCGGAGTGATGGAATCGGATCTGGGTCCACACACTTAGAAGCTCCAAGTGCGTAACGAACAAAGAAGAGACAGTAAAAGTGGGCTATAGATGGTACGTCACCCCAGAAACATTATTAAGAGTAACCCAGCGCTGTCATCACAATGCTGGAGGGAATGCAAAGCCACTGGAATGCACATCCACCTTCTCTGGTCCTGTCACAAATCAACCCGATTCTGGAAGGAGGTTCTAGCTCAGGTTAAACAGACCATGGGGCTGACGATTCCTTGGGACCCGGGGATAGTATTATTGGGAGACACAGGTGATGTGAAGTTTCCACTAACAGGCCATAAGTCCGATCGAATCACTCACAGCAGCAGAAGATCACCATTGCCCGCCTCTGGAAGTGTCCGGAGGAACCGGTGACCACCATGTGGTGGGCAAAATGCTTGGACATAGCAGTAGCAGAGAAAATCAGAGAAACACACCTGGGCAACATGGGTAAATTCCACGGCACCTGTCCCCTTTGAATATGCAGAGCAGTTCCCAGGGGTGATGCGGAAACCACCAACCCTTGGTGTATGAGGTACTAATCCCTAGGTGAACAGGTAGCACCCTGCCATGCAATCACTCTGGGTGTACAGCTCAACTGACATTGTTTGAGACTCTAAACTACCCCAATGGCGAAAGAAACTAATGATGCAGTAAGCGAAGTGTTGAAGAAAGGACATTAATCCACCTGTGCTTGGCAATGTGATTGTTTAAATGATATCTAACGCCTCCCCATTGCGTGTTAGGCTTTTGTTTGTTTGAGTTGTGTTATTGTTTGTTTGTTTGATTTTATCCATAAAAATGACAACTAAAGACGATATTGAAAAAATAAGAGATGTTATATTAGCTGGTATTTGTTTAGCGCCTGCTGTGAGGATGAGCGCCCTTTTTAAAACCGTAGGCTGTGATTGGAAAATGTATGTGTGCATTCATAGCCAGAACAAAGGTAGGTAGATAATGGCTAGGTCTCTAACAGCAGCACATATTACAAAGGCATGAGGACGGGTACTGTGTAAAATTGTCAAAGAGTCAAGCTATGTGAACAGCTGGACCGAATTTTGCATGGGACTCGGCTGTATTCTATGGGTCACAGAGCTTGGGGACAATGTTGATGTATTTTTAGGGCAAGGTATAGTGAAATAGAGTGCATCTTAAAAGAGTACCGGTATGTGAACAGCTGTAACACATTTTTTGTGTGAATGAGATGTATTCTGTGGGACGCAGCCCATGAGGGTGCAGTGAAGAAGGACTGAAGCATATTAGTCTTAGTCATGCAGTGCGTATCGTATAGGTGTGGGAAGGAGTGCTGTGTTCCGCCTAATTGACCGGATTTCCCGGTGAGGTAGGATGGGCGGCGGTTAGTGCTCGAGTTGGTCATGAGATCCGGACTATGTGTGCGAGGGTGCCAAGGGGAAGTATATGCTATAGGGAATAAGGGGATGGCAAATAGTGTATCAATACCTAGGGCAACTGTCTACAGTTGAGGGCTCTGCTATACTTTCCATGCAGAGCACATGCATCAAGGGCAAATATGCTATCATGCAGCATATGTTGCAAAGGCATAAGGAAGACTGCTATGTCAGTGGCTATGTGACAGCTGGACTAAATTTTTGGTGGGATTTAGCTGTATCCTATGGGTTGCAGTGCAAGAGGGGGAAACGGCATAGTAAATAGTCTATGGATCTCTAGAGCAACGGTCTACAGATGAGGGCTCTGCTATACACCACATGCAGAACATATGCATCAATGGTAAACATGCAGTGAACAAGTACATTGCATGCACAATTGTCAGCTAATATAAAGATACCACCAGTGCAGGTCCTCTTGCCTGCTCCATCTCAATATTGGCATAAAATTGTAGTATAATGGAAAACTTCACAATAGAAAAGTTCAAGAGTGGTAAAGCCTCACTCAAACACGGCAAAACCTCAAAGTAGAAAACACAAAAGGTGGCGAAACCTCACAGTATCAAATTCAAAGTGGCGAAATTCAATAGCATCAGAACTTAAAACGATACAAACATCCCAGTAACAGAATTTAAAGTGGTAAAACCTCACAGTAGTGTGAGAAATCTAAGGGCGATCTCGCATTTAACCTGCTTAAGACCCCCTTCAGTTAACAAAGAGAAAGGCACGACTGCCAGATTCGGACACCGGGAGTGAGTCTGCAAAGGTGTTCTATGGGGATGGAGGGTCCCTGAAGCACAGGGTGGGATGCCTGAGGGTTAAACATGGTATCCCCCCCTTTCTGGATCTAACCTATCTCCCCTCTGCAGTCATAAGATATTGTCGTACAGGTCCTACACTACCCCAGGACTTTCCCCCTCAAACACCAAGCTTGAGAAGGGGAAAATAAACCCAACAGTAATACAATTTTTCTGTCATGAGGACACTCTTAGAACTGAGACACAATATCCCCCTTTCTCTGACAGTACCCTATCTAACCCCTTATCAGTCTTCAGAGTATATATTGAGACATGCAATCTTCATCCCCAAATATCACTCCAGTACTGTGATGAAGAAGAGGGAGTGAGGAAGAATGCAGACTTCCGATATGAAACACCACTATGGTACTGGTAAGAAGAAGATGCGAACACCAGCATACCCTTATACTCAATGGACATGTCCCAATGAAAAGGCCAGGAAAGGGAAATCAAGCAGCCTCATCTGCAGCCTGTCAACCACTCAGGAGAATATAAAAAGGGCATACTCTTTCAGAGAAGAGAGCGAGTTGGGAGGAGAGCTGAGGAGCCGTGGATGCCCCAGACCAGATGGGAGAACTCAGAACACCGAGACGCTGAGGGTCTGGAAAAAGAAATACTCAGGACCGGCGTGGCTAGAGTACTGTATCTCCAGCAGGTTAAAAGGGTCCATGAAGGGAAACGGGAGGCGTGCTGATTCCCCTTGAAGTTTGCCATTGCGAATGCTCGTTCTTCTGGGCCAGGACAGGAGCCCAGGAGTATCTGAGGGGCATGAGGTAAGACCCTGACCTCAGACAGTAAAGACACTGATACTAAACCTGGAAAAAGCCCAACCGGTGAGTTCATCACAGCAGAGGCCCGGTGTGTGCTTGCAAAGTGAATGAGATACAACATAGCAGCCCGGACGTGTAAGACGGGAGGTGCATCGGGCAAAACTGACAAAGAGTGAGGAGAACAATGCAAACAGTCGCAGAGTGGTCACATATATAATTACACTTGTCGAAAGACTCTGTATTGAGGAAAGAAACTCCTGCAAACATGCGAGCTGCGCGAATGTCGAAAGTGTGAGCAAAATAGAGATCCTCAAGAAGGGGAGCTGCGAATGAAAAACAAAGTGGGAGCAAAGTCCCCCAAGCCTATGGAAAAGAGACTAATCAAGAAAAAAGAGTATTAATAGCATTGGGGTGGCCTCCAGTTGGGAGAGTGATCCAGGTTGGCGGCAGAGAGCCCACAAAGAGTGTATGAAAAGCACTGGGATGGCCACCAGGCCGGAGAGTGATCCAAGTTGGCCGCTGAGACCCCCCTACCAGGAAAAGAAGGTATATTTAAAGTTGAAGGCACCTCGTTGTGTGACTTGTAATGGGCGGACCGTGCGGTCTAACAACTGCGCCACAACCAGGCGGCCCAGTTGAAAGGTAAAAGGAACTTGGTTGAAAATGGGGAAGTGAACCTGTCTTGCAGAACTGAACTTTTGTGTTCTATGAGTTGAACTTTTGTGTTAAAAAAGCCACTGTGAAATTAGAAGGGCTCCGAGTATGAGCAAGGGAAGCTTAAAAGACCCATTATGGAAAAGTGAACCAGAAGGCTTTTGGGTTTAATGAAAGGGAACCCAGAGAAGCCTAACGAATTTACAAGGAGAAAAGGTACTGTGAACGTTTTGCCCAGTGAATATCGAGAAAGCCTCAGAACTTTATGATCCAGAGTGCCTTAAACTTGGGGAAGGGAGATACATATGAGCTCCCCATACCAGGAACAGCCTCAGATGAGAACAGTGATGCAGACCAACTGGCTGAACATTGCAGTTTTGAAGTTCTGATGTAATGAAACCTCACAGAAATGCAGCTTCAAGGTTGGCACCTGCGTTTTATAAATGTTAAGTTCTTCCATGTTAGGTGAGCAACTGTTGCAATATCTACACAACAGAAAACTATCTTTCAAAATCTTCATTAAGCAAGCTCAGAAAAGAGTGGGAAAAATGTGGGAGGAGATACTTATGGTTTGGTGCCTTGAAGGCCGTTCAAGGGATAAAAAGGCTTGCACTTCTTCCACAATGCCCATACCAGCAACAGCCTCAGATGAGAACAGCGATGCAGACCCACTGGCTGAACATTGCAGTTTTGAAGTTCACATGTATTGGAACCTCACAGAAATACAGCTTTAAGGTTGGCATCTGCGTTTTATATATTTGTAAGTGCTTCCCTTTTGAGGTTGAAGTTCTGTGAAATAGACAACAACTCAGGAATTGTATTTTATAACATTTAAGGGTGGATTGCATTTGAGCATCGGGTGTTCACCTAACAGAAGTTCTTTCTATTTTTCTTTGGTTACTAAGTGCTTCCATGGTAGGTGAGCAATTGTTGCAATAACTCCATGACAGAAAACCAGCTTTCTGCTTTCAAAATATTCATTGGACAACCTCAGAAAAGAGCGGGGGAAATGTGGGAGGAGCTACTTAATGATTTGGTGCCTTGAGGGCCATTCAAGGGGCTGCACACTCTCTGTTCTCTCCTCCTCTCCCTTTTCCTATCTCCTCCCCTTACTTTCTTCTATGCACTTACTCTATCACAATTGTCCATGGAACTAGTATGACAGCAACCTCATCTGTCTCCTCCACCCTCCCCTTACTTTTCACCCCGCCCCCTCCAGCACTACCTGAAATTTTGTCAGGCCTAGTACAATAGTCGCTTGTTTTGTTCCTCCCCTCCCTTTCTGCACCCCTCTCACTCGCCTTTTGTTTTCTCCGGCTCTACCACAAATGTCATCAGGCCTAGTACGGTAGCCTGTCTGTTTCCATTTCCTTCCCACTCTCCCCCTGCCTTACTTATTTATGTCTTAGCTCTTGCTCTATATGAAAGGTCGTCAGGCCGAGTACGATAGTTAATATCACATCCGTACTGTTCATGGCCTGTAAGAATGTCATTGTATTTTCCCTTGTTCCCTTCCTTACCTGGAAGAGCTTTGAAACACATTGTGTATAGGCGCTATATAAATAAACTATCATATCATTACATATCAGTGTCACATTAACTTTGCTTTGAACACTATTCAGTTGACCAAACCCCATGCACCCTGTTTTCCCATCTTAGAGTTAGTGCAAGTTATCCGTTCTACCATCCGGACCATTGAGAATAAAGGTTTTCAAACTGTGTTTCACTTGACTGTGTCATCTCTTGATTCCATGCCTGTCTCACAGTAGACAAAATCCGGGATGTAGCGGATCACCACAGTGGCAGCATTTAAAGTGGCAAACTACAAAGCAGCAGAACCCAAAATGGTGCAAACTTCTCGTAGAAAAAATGAAAAGTGGCAAATTTAAGCTGCAAAAGTTCCAAGTGATGGGACTTCACCGAGTAGGATTCAAAACAGTAGAGTTAAACATGGTGACAAATGATGGATTCAAGCCTTTGTGAGTATGCTGCATCGTCCCATACCTTGTTTTCAGTGGTCCCCTGGGTCAGTAGGTGCCTTCAGAGCAGGGCTGGGTGCCACGCAAACAGGCAAACAGGAAAATTGCCCTTATCCACTGCCCTTCGCCGACAAGACTGCCCTGGGAGGGTCCAGTAAGAGTGCTAGTTTGATCACATGACCCTGAGCAGCACCCATCAGGGTTGGGAGTTGGGGCGTTTGGGGGAGGGTCTCTGGACAGAAAAGGAAGCAGGAGAGGGTCTTTTCCCCTTTTTTATCTTTTATTTTATATAAAGGTAAAGTCAATAATGTTATGGTATAAGGGTTCGTTGGTCCAAATCGAGGGTAGGATCAGTATTAATTAAATGAAGGGATGGGGCAGGATTTAATTAAAGGGAAGAGGGTCAGGATAAAACGATTAAAATGAAGGGCAGTGGAGGTTGGATTTAATTAAATTAAGGGCAGAGGGGTCTGAATCAAATAATTAAAATGAAGGGCAGGGAGATCGAGATAAATTGATTAAAATGAAGGGCAGGAGTGGTCAGAATTCCTTAAAGTTTTGGGCAGAGGGGTTGGATTTAATTCATTAAAATTAAGGACAGGAGGGTTGGGATCAAGTAATTCAAATTAACGGCGGGCGGTCAGGATAATTCAATTAAACAGGAAGCAGGAGAGGATCTTTTTTCCCTTTTTTTCTCTTATTTTATACTGGCAAAAAGTACCTGTACTCTGCACAGGTTCTGTAGACAGACATGAAAACACTCATCAAATGTTGAAATTCAATGACCCCATAGGTCGCTGTTCCGAGTCGCTTATCGCTTGATGTGCTTTGCTGTCACCGAGAATGGGCTTGTGTGGGTAGCTTAAATGGCCCAGAGCAGAAGTGGAGGGGAGGCAAAAGTTGGTGTGCTGCAGCATAGTGGGACCTACTGTGCGCTCTCCCCACCTGTCACCTCACAGTGGAGCGTCATAAGGGCAGGGGGGGTCAGGATTAAGTAATTACAATTAAGGGCAGAGGGGTCTGAATTAATTAATTGAAATAAGGGCAGATGTCAGGATACTTTGATAAGAAATTGAGAGTGGGGTTGGGGTAAATGTAACTTTAAAGGGAGCTGATTTATGGGGGAGGTATGGGCCTGAAAGTCTGCAGCTCGTGGTCTTGAGGTCAAGCTGGTGAGTCGGAGGGAAGTGAACATGTGTACTGCTTTCAGAGAAAACTGTTGTGCTCTTTGCTTCCAGGAGTTTTATGGGTCTTTAGATCACTCAGCCAACCCAGACCTGCATTCCATGCATACCATTCCTTCACCCAATTTATGTTTCTTCCTTTTCCTTCTCTTTGCTTTGAGAATGAGCTGACCAGTGGACGTTTCTTCTCCAATCATTTCACTCTGCAACATCTCTATAAAGTCTATCAGATGTTCAAAGTGAATGCTTTCTTCCATCGCTGCATAATATGTACAGTTTGTGCAATAAAAGCTATCAAGACCTGCATTTTGTGTTGTGTCTATAGTCACAAATTGTTATTTCAATGTTCACATCCCCTAGTGAAGGTAAGTATCCTGTGTTAACAATACGTCTTCAATCAGAGACTCCTAAGTTTGGATCCCAGCCCCACCCTAATCTCATCTGTATTTCTATATTACCTGAAGCTCTACTGCAGCCAACACTACAATATTAACCTTGCAGGAATTAAATCCTAGCAGATGACTAGAGAGTGAATGCCAAACTACGAAATGCTTTACAGAAATCAAGTCCAAATGAATAATTGTGTATTTCCATTTATCCTGTTTGAATCTTAGGATAAGACCCAGTAAACATCTGGTAGGCAAATTCTATGTCAAGACCGGAGGCTCACATTATGCTTCTCTTTCTTTATTAACACAGTAAAGAAAGGCTCAGCAGCAAGGTATTTTTGTGCACCAGGTATAACATGAGTAAAGCATAGAGAAAGGGTGCACTAAACATACAACATAACAAGTATATCATAACACAATATGTCCATAGGTTTCTGAAAGAAGACAGACTCCATTTCCCAGAGTTCCCCAGAGTTAACTAATTAGTCACTAACATGTGACCCAGACTTCCAATAGGTATCCAGATCCCTTCATAAACAGTCCTGAACATGATGTAACTTCCTCTTTCTTTGCAGCTCACAGCAAAAGATAAGTACATTCATGTTAAGAACTGTTTATGAAGTGTTTTTCTAATTGTTCATAACATATTTATTATTTTACTTAAATTCCTCTGACATTATTAGAATATTGTTTTGCCTTAAACGCATTGATAATAATTGTTTTTTTGTGGCTGTAAGGCGTACTTTCGCTCCATGTTGCTTTCCGACGCCACCTACCTCCTGCTGGCGTCGGAAACAAACACCAGGAGCCGCGGCACGATTTTTCTCATGTACGCGTCGCAAACAATCAGCTTTCCTAACAGCTGATCGGAAGCCCGCAGCGGCGGGCCCCTCCGAGGCTCACACCCGCTTCCCGGGTGCATTTGGCTTCACTTGGTGAGCCCGTGTGAGGCCGCCGCGGCCTCACGGAGGCCTGCTGATACGCTGCAGGCCACCAGGGGAGCTCCTGTCCCCAACGGTCCTTTCCTCGGGATCCAGGCGCTCGAGTACGCATGACCGTTAGTGTTATGACGGTTTTATGCGAACTCGAGCGCCGGAATCCTCTCAAGCAGTGAATATAATTATATCATCATTCCTTCACTGAAGAAAGTCAGAATTCTCACGGAAGTGACCCTGATTCATATTTATATCAGATTTGCATTAAAAAAAAGAGGTGGAAGAAGACCTCCAGTTCAACTGACCTTTAAGGATATTGACAGGCTGAACTATCATTACTGGGCTAGAGAGAAGGTGTCCAGAAGCCCAAAGAAAAGAACAAAAAAATTGAGTACGGTGCTCTAAATTTTATCATGGCAGCGCAGTACTCACCTCAATCAGATCAGGCTTGGTCTGAGAATGAGGGAGATCACTGCTATATAGATGAGGTGGCAATGGCAAACAGCTTACAAATAGATATTGCGGACAAGGTAGCTCTAACACCGGAGCTGGATTCAAAGATGATCACCTTCTTAGGTAAAAATGTGAAAGACCCGAGGAAAGGCATAGACCATGCCTGGAAGTCCACTCAGGACAAAGTACTGGACGTGGCGGGTCCACTAGCCAAGATTTCAGACCTAGCGGAAGCAGCCATCAGCTCACCTGACCCCATTGACCCAGTGATCCTCTCTGGTTGGGTTCAGCGGGCTATTTGCCTGTTAGGAAATGCTAGTTGTGTTATTTCAACGGAACGACGCAAAGGCATTCTATATAAAATAGACGCCAAACTGAGCGAATTAGCAGACACAGAATCAGGTCCAACGGCACAATGTCTACTTTTCGGAGATCCTTTTATGAAGGAGATGGCTAAATTTGTCAGGACATTTATAGCACTGGACAAAGCGCAGGCCTCCATCAAAAGTGTTTTCGCATCCAGGATTTTCTCCAGGGCCGGACGAGGTAGAGGTTGCTTTTCCGGCCGTTATTTCTTCGACAAGAGACCTCAACACTCCAGAGGCCAGCATAACACCTGGCAAGAACGCTCCGATACATTCTTCCCCTCAAGAGGTCGTGGAAAAGGGCGTCCCTGGAGAAGAGCGGTTAGACACCCAGCACAACAACAATCTACAGGTCAGTGTACTTATAGCAGCGCCAGCGCCACAAACACCTAAAGGAGAGAGGTTAATAATGTTTACAAATGCTTGGGATACCTTATCGGGAGAAGCCTGGGTCAGGGACACAGCTCTGGGTCTGCGACTAGAGTTTTTTGAGCAACCCACCCAGACATGCGCCCTACTCCTATAGTAATGCCTCAAACAGATCAAATCACTTTAGACAGCGAAATACACAGTCTTTTTATCAGAAGCAAGCGATTCGCCCCTGCTTAAGTCAGGGAGGTTTCTTCAGTCCATTATTCCTGGTACGCAGGAAACAAAAGGTACGTCCAGTCATAAACCTGAAACCTCTCAACGAATTCCTCATTTACCGCCATTTCAAAATGGAGGGTATACACATGCTCAGAGACCTCCTGAGACCGAACGATTGGCTCATGCGTCTAGACTTGAAAGACGCTTACCTCACAGTGCCGATTCATCACGCACACATAAGTTACCTGAGATTTTCATGGAAAAATCAAGATTGGGAGTTCACAAGCCTGCCTTTCGGGATCTCTTGAGCGCCTTGGGTTTCCACCAAGCTTCTAAGGCCTGTAGTAGCTCATCTAAGATAACAAGGTGTCCGTTTTATAATTTACCCAGACGACATCATTTTTATGGCCCAGTCGCAAGAACTAGTTCAGAAACAGACCAGATTAGCCATAAACTTGCTACACAGCCTCGGGTTTCTTATAAACTGGGAAAAGTCAGTTCTTCTTCCATCCAAGAACATGGAATTTCTGGATTCGTAGTGGACACTCAGAATTCTCAACTTCGACTCCCATCAGCCAAGATCCACTCTACCAAAAGGGAGATACGCAGGCTCTTGCAGAACAACCTGTTCTCTCTTCGAGAACCAGCAAGAGTGATAGGGTTACTATCCTCCTCCATTCAGGCAATATTTCCCGGCCCTCTACTCTATCGAGAATTACAAAGATTGAAGGGCCAGCACTTAAACAGCCTTTCTTACTCTCAACTCCTGACATTATCTCCTCAAGTGAGGACAGAGCTCAACTGGTGGCTCACTCACATGGAAGCCTGGAACGGCAGAGCCATTTTCGGATCTGTCCCAGATATCATCGAGTCAGATGCCAGTCGCTCCGGATGGGGAGCGGGATGCGGCTCCATAGCCACAGGAGGAATTTGAACTCCTCAAGAGCTGGACCTAGATATCAACTGCCTAGAACTTCTAGCAGGCTCATTTGCAGTACGCTCCTTTGCCAGAGGCAGAGCGAGTTGCTGTATCTTACTAAAAATGGACAACATTTCCGCAGTAAGGTACATCAACCATCTGGGTGGCACCAAATCGAGGCCTCTTGCAGAATTAGCCAAGGA